>NC_135585.1:8428143-13428143 GCF_965152235.1 Eretmochelys imbricata | reverse complement strand
GAAAAGCCCCACTTCTCCCCTCCTGCCTGTTTCCTTTTTTGAAAGATACTGTTACTTAGGAAAATCATAGGAGGAAAGTGTGGTGGGTGTTTGCCAACAAACTGTGCACACCTCTAGTCTGCGCTAAAGCATTCTTCTTCTTCGTGTTACCATGTCCTGTTTTTAGCGTAAGTCCTACAAGACTAGGGCTTGAAGTCAATGGCCATTAACTTGAATGGACTTTGGCTCAGGCCTGTTGGTGACTTTTGTTGTGGTTTTTTCTTTTTACTGGGATTGTTTGTTGGGGTGTTGTAGTTGAGGGAACAGGGGGTTAGGGATAGTATGGCGTAATTGCAAATAAAACTGGAGATGCAGAATTTTGAAGACACTCCCCACCAGACAATACTTGTAATGGTTAAATTCTGAGAATACACCATCTGACAGTGTCTCCTTTAAGGGTCTAGCTGAATTGAACCAACAGAGCAGGGAATTCAGGAAGACAAGGCAGCCATCATGTACCACTCTGAGATCCTGCTAATATCTCCTAATAGCAGAAGGTTCTGTGACCGCCCAGGCTGGAATAGCCAGGTGGTACTGATGTGTCAAGGATGAAATGGCAGCCATTTAACTCTCTTCTTCCTAGTCTTAATTTGACCTCAGCCTTTATATTTTGAATAACATTCTGTTTTCCTACTTTTAGTGATAGAAGAATACTCTTTAAAAGGGAAATAGAGTGGCCAACCAAACCTTGCCTGGGAACCCAATGTAATGAGCACAGGTCTGTTAAGGCTCTGCCATTGCCCCAGGGTGGAACAGTAAAAATGTTTTGGGCACAGTGCAGTTGAGTGGAGAATGCACAGGATTAGGAGTCAGGAGTCCTGGGTTCCATTCCCAGCTTGGCTACGACCCTGCTGGGTGACTATGGCTATGCAGAAGCACTACCCATTCCTCTGTCTCTTTGGACTGTAAGCTCTTTGGGGCTCGGGACTGCCTCTTAGGTGTTTGTAAAGAGTCACATTGTGTTAGGTACTTATCTCAGTGCAGACCTTCAGGCACGAATATAATCCTAATAATCATGAGGTAGCGGTTCCAATTTTTTAAGCTGAGTACACAACTCACCGGCCCAACTTTTGTGTTTGGGCCCTCAGATTGCATTGGGATACCCAAATACCCCTTTCCCTTGAGTGCAACCATAAGAAAACCCTATTTCTTTCTCCTTCTCCTAGGCACACAAATAGGTGCCTTATACATTCCCGCTTTGTACAGTTCCCAGAACGTTATCACTCACTCACGCGCACACTCTCACACACACACACACACATCTGTTCCAGAGGATCTGCAGGCTCGCAGTTTGACCAGCTGCCAGGCCTCCTGCCAGGTCAACTTTGCCTCTTGCTGAATGATTTCTCTTTTTCTGTATGTTCATGAACTGTTCCCATCTGGGCCCTGTCAAAAGCAATTGGGCTGACAAAGGATCAAACTAGCTTTAAATACAAAGCAGAATATCTGCTTCCCAAGGAGGTTGGGCTTCTCCTCTGTTTATTACTCGTGGTCATTCCCCTCCACTTCTTTAGCACTCATGCTTTTCTACAGGAGCTTGTCCTACCACTCCTAAAAGTGTTTTCCTCTCCTCAATACAGTATCACTCCCTAAAACCCTCCCTCACCTGTACCTTATAGAACACCTTGGGGTGTGGACAATTGAACGCAGTAGAGGGGAATGGTATTAGCACGTGGCAGATGACAAGGCAGGGGCTAGTACATCATTTTCTTTGGTATGTAATTGGGCCCAGAATTGGGTGAGGACTATATTTAAATAAAATGCCTAAATTCAAAATGACTCCCCTGAGTGAATAGCTCAACTATATAGGGTCTGATTCCTGAACACAGCCAGGGATGGTTCTTTCCCACGTGGGACAAATTAGGGAAATGAACACCCAGGCTGTAGCATTAACTGCAGAATATGGAAGCAATGAAAGACCTTCACTTTAAGCTTGGTTATCTTGCAGCTTTTGGCTTCCCTTGTGGCTGCTGACAGAGTAGCTGCTTTTGATGAACTCTGAACCTGAACTTCTGCCAAACACTGCCATGCATGGCATGTGGAGGACTTCAGGATAGTGATGTCCTTAAAGCACATCATGTGGTGCTCACAACCAGGAAGTCTTTATAAGAGCTGGCATTGGACCTGACATGCAAAATTCCAGTCTAGGCCTGGGACGCTGGTGCTCAGTGGGCGTTGGACTCTAACTCCCTTAGCCCCCCTTCAAACCCAGCCATGGTTCCCTAGCTGGCTTCTGTAGCACGTTCATTAACCTCTAATGTGCCCTATCCACTAAAGCAGGCAAAGGCCCACACTCTCCTGGTACAAATGGTGGACTTTGTTTCCTCCAGCATTTTGGTTGGCAGGGGGCTGGGAGACACGTGGAACCCGTAAAATCCCCGTGAAGCGCAATGCAGCTGATGAAGATTTGGTTTGTGCGAAGCATTCTTTCTGGGTTTGCTGATCTTCCTTCAGGAGCCAAGAAAAGGCAGGTAAAAGGCAGTGGCGATGGATGAAAAGTGTATGTGGTCGTTTCCCTAAGAAGGAGCAAGTTGTGAGAGAAATAGCTGAGGGTGAGAACTGGAGATGAGGAGAGCTGAGCTCAGGTACAGGGTTTTGTGCTGCTATGATGATCCAAACCAAATTCTATAAATAATGTGATAAAGAATCTGACTGTGGATTTTGGGTTGAAAGACTTTGACCCCCTCCCACTTGTTTGTTGATGACCATGTGTGAGTAATCCTAGGCAAGTAACAACTTCCATCCCCTTCCATCCCAAATAGCTTCTGCACCAAGACTCATGTTCTTAGTGAGCTACAGGCAATCTAACTATTTTTAGTCCAGTTTTCTCATCCTGTCCCTCCCCGTGCGCGCACACATACCTTATTGTTCTTGTGCACGATTTTTTGGTATTCATGGTTTTAAGTGAACTCTCTTTTCTCAAATCAGAATGTTTGTTGCAATTCCGTGTCACAAGAAATCCTCTCTGCCTCGCCACCAGCCCCCTCCTCTCAGTCCACTGTTTTCTGAATCCCTTGGGGGAAGCAGATCTAGTTTAACCTGGGGCTTTATGATCTGAAAGAAAAACAGGAGCTAACACCCTGAGGAGACCTAGTAGGCTCGTTCCTGACATGTCAGCTGCAACCGTTCTCAAACATAGCCATGTGCCGGCCGGGTATCTCCTCGTTGCCTTCAATCAAAACCCTCGCACCCTTTCCTAAAGTGCCTGGCAAGAGCGAATGTAGTGATGGGGGCTGGTGCTGGATGGTAGCTTTGGAAGCTTTATTACAATGCTGGGAGCAACAGGGCAGGCTTCTGTAACCCACAGGTGAGCTGTAGTACAAGTTCCACTCTGTGCCAATGCACAGAGGATATGACCTGTTGTAGCTCCCAGTTACAGAGCCCCTGGGCTCTTCAGTTCAAACTGCAGCAGCTTGGGCTTTTAGCTCTGGAGGTCCCTGATTCAGTTGCCGAGATGGCAGCTGTCACACTTCCACCATCCTGCCCTCCAATGATGCTCAGTCCTCATCCACAGGTATCTACGTCAATGGTGGGAGGGCAATTCAGTCTCCAGGCTCTGCCTCTCTGCTGAGATGGCCAGCGGAGAGAGGGAAAGGATGCCAAAACAGTAACTGTTTGGGGCTTTCCCCTTGCCCTTCCCCCCCCTTTTTCAGGGCACAAAGAGGGGGAAGGGAGGGGGAGAAAACAAAGAGGGAGAGAAAATGGGGGAAAACAAGAACCAAAGACATTTCATGTTTTGGGCGCTCTTGTCAAAATTGCAGAAAAATGACAGGTTTTGGTGAACATTTTCATTTTAAGAGGGGGGGAAGGGAGGGCCATTTATTTAAGAAATAGCTTTGAGTGACAGTCTGACCAGATCCATTCATTACCAACTCCAGCGGCCCACCCAGCCCACACACAGCGGGCTCTCTGGATCCAATTCTTCCTGACATAAGCCAGCCCAAGTTCACTGATTTACAGCAGAGTGTTGCCTGACTGTGACAGTTATGTCTGGACCAGTGTCTCTCACTTAAATGTCTACAACTTCACCACCACCACCTGCCATGTTAAGTGAGACATACAGTCACATCCATGGTGTTAGCACACTTATTTTCACTGCTTCCAGGCTGTTCAGAAGACTCAGCTCTCTCTCAAAATGTATAGCTTTTAGAGTGAGGTAGCTGGCACTGCTCAAGGGAACCCCTTCAACCTTAAAGAGTCCAGTACAAAGCACTAGCGCAATGGAAGTTTGCACGCCAACCAGCTGACTATCAGGTGTACCACATTCTGCAGCCATCAGACATCCCTTACTCTTATGGGCGTGTTCCTGACATGCTTAAAATCAGATTCAGAAGATCTCAGATCAATGTCATTTTCTGCTCTGTCATCTTCTGCATTCTCTCCAAATACCCAGCCTGCCCACTGCATAGATAGCATCATGGTGGGGGAATGGAAGCAGAGCAGTAAATCTTACTGCCTGCTTTTTGCTCTTATCTCACCAGCAATGCATTTGTGCACTGCAAGAAATGTTGTGCCCAGTGTGGTTTGGGGCAGCAAGTGGAAGGTTTTGCTGGGGGAAACCAGCATATTGTACCCGAGGACATGTGCTGCATTTGTTGGCCAGCATCCATAGCTCAGAAAAGCCTCTACCTTGGGATAGGGCAGGCTCGGTTACAGGCTTCATGCTCATCTGTGTGTTTCTTGTGCAGTCAAACATCTCTTGGAAACAAAGTCAAACTAGATGATTGGAAGAAGTCCAGGAAAGTTGCCCAAATGAGGCAGCTTTTACTGTTAGCTTCACAGGTTTTGCTTGATTCCAGTGTTGCCATTCCAAAGAAGTCTGTCTTGTGCTGTTTACTCTGGAATTTGCTGCCACCTCCTAGGCATTCAGAATATCACTGAACCAAGCTGTCAGCCAGGGTACCTATGAAAGACCTAGCGTGTGGCTGGTCTCAGTGCTGCTTGCTGGTTTCGCACCCATTGGCTCCCTATGACATTGGTCACTTCTGTGGCATATCCTTAAGTACTTGTCAGCTGTATTAAACTGTCCGGAGCAATCCCATGAGCTCACGAAGAATAAATGATTTATTTGTGACAATGTAATGCAATTAGCGCTAATTGTAGAGTGTAATGTCTGCAACACATCTTTGTAATTACAGGAAAGCTCACTGGCAATGAGATCTGATAATGGGGCACTGCTCAGCCTTTTGAAACACGGCTTCAGCTCTAGGTTACAGGGAGAAAAAGAGAAGTTTTGATGAATCACATAATTATGTTCCATTATTCGAAAAGGGAGGATTCTGGGAGATGGCCGCTCAAAGAGCGCTCGAAGGTTAACGGGAGTTGCAGGGCAGACCTTGTTTGCCGTCTAAAGATAATTTGCTGTGACTTCTACCTCTAAGAGTGTATGATCCTCATGCATCGAGGTTGAATATTTACACCCAAAACCACGCGGAATGGTTTACAGTTCAGTGATGTCTGAAAAGAGCTGGTGAATCATGGCTGCGGGAGGAAGATGCAATTTGACTTGCTGGCTCTTTGTCGACTTTGGCTGACTTTGTGTCTTCTAAGCAGCAGCTTTCCTCCTACCCTCCTTTCTCCTTGGCCATTCCATAGTCTACCCACCTCGCTCCATGGTTCTTCTTGGATTCAGGGTCTCTTGCAGAGGAGATGGAGCTGTTCTCCAGACCGATCCCCGATTACAAATTAAACATGAGTGTCACAAACTGATAAGTCCCAGTGTGATTCTGAGGGCTGGTTCCTCAGCTGGGGTCAGTCACCATAGCGCCATTGACATCAATGTTGTGCAGCAGCTGGGCTGGACGGGAGAGGGATGCTCAAGGAGGGAACGTGGCCATTGGAAGCTCCCTCCCCTTACTCCCAATGAAATTTCAGCAGTAGTTTGTGCCCTTCCAGCTGTTTCTCCCGCTTGCTTTCCATTATGAACCTCACTGACAGCTGGGCTGCTGCTGGGGTTCCTCCCTTTCTCCCCGTAATATGTTGAGTGAATTTTGTGCTGAAGCCAAGTGCTGGATTAACAATTCTGCAAACTGAAGCCTTCTGCAGGGCTCCAGCACTGTCATCTTTCCTGACCCACCCCACAAATGGGCCAAAAGGAGAGGGAGAGGATAGTTGAGTTTAAGGCCTGTTCAGCCCTTCGTCTCCCTGCTGCGACTTCCATCTGGGGAAGTGGCTTCTATGCTAGGAATGCAAGTCCAGTCCGAAGTGCACCATACCCATCGTGTGCTTTCCTAGAGGCCTTCCGCCCGTAATGGCACTTTGAACCTGCATTTGAGCTAGTGTCCCAGAAGCGAAGGGCTCCTTCTCCTAGTCCCCTCCTGTTTCAAGGGACAGCCAATGGGATGATCCCAGAGGAAGGTGCTGCTCGCTCAGAATAATGATGGCAGAACCAGATCCTGCTAGAAGAGGCTCAATCAATTCCACCAGATCAGACCCAGATTTTGAACCCCTGGAGGATTCTGAAGTTTGCAGCTTGAGCCAGTCTCTAAACTGAATTCCTTTAAGGGTTAAAGAACACCAGAGATCGTAGGATCCCAAAGACGTCTCAACCCGCATGCTCTCTTTCTGTGTCAGCTTTGTCACTGGTAGTCTGAAAGCCTTTGAATCAGCAGCAGTTCAGGCTAAAGTCATTCTCCACATAGAGAAACCTGCTGTTTAAAAGAAACCCCTGGGCGGTTTCCCTTGCGGCCGGGTTCAGATTCAATCCCACTTGTGAACAGAATACAAAAAGTTATAGGGTTTGTTTTTTTCCCCCTTGAAAAATCACCACTTTCTCTCAGTTCTTCGGCGTCGGCTTAAGTTGCTGCTGCTTCGACAGCAACATCCATCAGGTGCCCCAGCTCAGATTCGTGCTGCTATTGAATGTCGTGGATCTGGCAGACAGCCGAGGTCCTGAGATCTTTGCACCTCCGGTGCTATTATTTCCTATTCGGTTTAGCGTGATTAAAACAAATGTCTATTTCAGTAAATAAATAACACCCAGAGTGGAGTGCGCCTGGTGAAGCTTAAAGAGCCATGTCTGAATGATAGTAGCACACAGCAAAGCCTTCAAGGAGCGAGAGCAAATTTCATTCTATTTTTCCAAGCGATGACACTGTCTAAATAATCTTCCCATCTTTTCCATCCCTCATTGGTTAATATTACCCTCCCATTGGTACAGTTTGTAGAGAAAGGGAGCCAAGGCACCCAGCTTTGGATGCCTTTTACTGTTTGGTAAAGGTGGGTGTATCTCCTACGAACAGTGAAATGCAGCTGTATAGCTTCATGGGCATAACTGAGAGGTCCCAGAGTCTTGTGATCGAAGCAGTGGGCTTGGACTCAGAGCCCTGGCTTCAGTTCCCAGTTCTGCCACAGGCTCCCTGTTTGACCTTGGGCAAATCATCCAGTCTCTGTGCCTGAGTTCTTGATCTGTAAAGTCCTTCCCTATTACCCCCTATCTCCGCGAGGGATTGTGAGTGGTTGCAAGGTGCTCAGGTATTATGGTGATGGGGATTATGAGTACCTAGACAGACAGAAGGCAGAGATGGAGCCTAACCAAGTCCCCCTTATCGGAGACACCAGCAGAGTTTGGGGGAGTTCCTGTCTCTGTAATGCTCTGTGAATCCAACTGAGGGGGCCTCTAGCTCAAGAGCCTCTCCCAACGTTTTCTCCAGTGGTTGAATGGCATGCTGCAGGTAAACATATCATTACACATATGGCCTCACATACAGCATTTTGCTGTAAGTGTATCTCGAGGTGACAGGGGCATGCGTAATGATGGCAAAACTTGCACCCCCCGCCCCCCGAAAGGTCATGCTCTTCTAGTGGAGGACAAATGGTTTGACCAGCACTGCTACCTGGACCATACTGCAGCTGCATTCCATAAACTCAGCAGTGACAATAATTCTTCTAACAGAGGGCCCCAAAACTCGCCACTGTCGCCCCAAGCCCCCAACTTGTTTGCTTCAACCCACAATCCCTGTCTTCAGAGACACTGCCTTGGAGTTGTCATGGTGCAGACATAGTCCTTTCATCTGCAGAACCTAGTGCCAGGGGCATCGGCAGCAGCATTCTGTGACTTTGGTAGCTACTTTTATCAAAAATTTGGGCTTCTGGCCCTCCTCCGTATCCACTTCTTTTTCATCTGTCTCCTGGAGCAATAATGTGTATGCACAAGTTATTCTCCAGTCAGCACAAATCCAATTGCTCTGATGTGCCTTTATACACAATTTTAATATTTTAAAACTGTGTGTTTGACTTGTTTGGTCTCTTCCTGGTGCTATATTTGCTCTTTTGAAGTCATTTTCCTAGGTTGTTTCTTGCAAGCAGCAGAGATGGAGGGGTTAGGAAGGGTAGGGCAGGAATGAAAGCTTAAGAAAGCATAAGAAGAATGATGTCACACATTTATTTGCATGTCTGCCAATTGTATAAAGACTTGCTGCGTGGGAATAGATGACTTGGCCTAACAAATAGCAATTCTAAATGATCTGGACAAACTGGAGAAATGGTCTGAAGTAAACAGGATGAAATTCAATAAGAATAAATGCAAAGTACTCCACTTAGGAAGGAATAATCAGTTGCAAACATACAAAATGGGAAATGACCGCCCAGGAAGGAGTACAGCAGAAAGGGATCTAGGGGGTCATAGTGGATCACAAGCTAAATATGAGTCAACACTGTAATACTGTTGCAAAAAAAGCAAACATCATTCTGAGAGGTATTAGCCGGAGTGTTGTAAGCAAGACATGAAAAGTAATTCTTCAGCTCTACTCCATGCTGATTAGGTCTCAACTGGAGTATTGTGTCCAGTTCTGGGTTCCAAAGTTCAGGAAAGATATGGACAAATTGTAAGAAGTCTAGAGAAGAGCAAATGATATGGACAAATTGTAGGAAGTCTAGAGAAGAGCAAATGAGCAAAGATCTAGAAAACATGGCCTATGAGGGAAGATTGAAAAAACTGGGTTTGTTTAATTTGGAGAAGAGAGGAGCGAGAAGGGACATAACAGTTTTCAAGCACATAAAAGGTCGTTACAAGGAGGGAGGAAAATTGTTCTCGTTAACCTCTGAGGATAGGACAAGAAACAACAGGCTTAAATTGCAGCAAGTGCGCCTGGTGAAGCTTAAAGAGCCATGTCTGAGTGATGGTAGCGCACAGCAAAGCCTTCAAGGAGCGAGAGCAAATTTCATTCTATTTTTCCAAGTGATGACACTGTCTAAATAATCTTCCCATCTTTTCCATCCCTCATTGGTTAATATTACCCTCTCATTGGTACCGTTCGTAGAGAAAGGGAGCCAAGGCACCCAGCTTTGGATGCCTTTTATAGGTTGGACATTAGGAAACACTTCCTAACTGTCAGGGTGGTTAAACACTGGAATAAATTGCCTAGGGAGGTTGTCGAATCTCCATCATGGGAGATTTTAAAGAGCAGGTTAGATTGTCAGGGATGGTCTAGATAATACTTAGTCCTGCCATGAGTGCAGGGGACTGGACCAGATGACCTCTCGAGGTCCCATTCAGTCCTATGAGTCTATGAAACCCCCTTCCAGGGTTGATGTCTCCTTATTCAAATCTCTTGGAAGCATTCTGCTTACTGAAAGTTCTGCTACATGACCATGTGTGTTTTTGCATTCCCCTAACCTGAAGCAAATACTCACCAGCAACCACATACCACACAACAAAAACACTAACCCAGGAACCTATCCTTGCAACAAAGCCCATTGCCAACTGTGTCCACATATCTATTCAGGGGACACCATCATAGGGCCTAATCACATCAGCCACACTATCAGAGGCTCGTTCACCTGCACATCTACCAATGTGACATATGCCATCATGTGCCAGCAATGCCCCTCTGCCATGTACATTGGCCAAATCAGACAGGCTCTACGTAAAAGAATAAATGGACACAAATCGGACGTCAAGAATTATAACATTCAAAAACCAGTCAGAGAACACTTCAGTCTCCCATGTCACTCGATTACAGACCTAAAAGTCGGAATATTACAACAAAAAAACTTCAAAAACGTACTCCAACGAGAGACTGCTGAATTGGAATTAATTTGCAAACTGGACACCATTAAATTAGGCTTGAATAAAGACTGGGAGTGGATGTGTCATTACATAAAGTAAAACTATTTCCCCATGCTTATTTTTCCCCCCTACTGTTCCTTACACATTCTTGTCAACTGCTGGAAATGGCCCACCTTGATAATCACTACAAAAGGTTTTTTTGTTTGTTTGTTATTTTTCTCTCCTGCTGGTAATAGCTCACCTTAACTGATCACTCTCGTTATAGTGTGTATGGTAACACCCACTGTTTCATGTTTTCTCTGTGTGTGTGTGTGTGTGTGTGTATATATGTATATCTTCCTACTGTATTTTCCATTGCATGCATCCAATGAAGTGGGTTTTAGCCCATGAAAGCTTATGCTCAAATAAATTTGTTAGTTTCCAAGGTGCCACAAATACTCCTGTTCTTTTTGCATTTGTCGTTACACCTGTTTTTTTACAATAAAAGGACTCGATCAGATTAAATGTGACTATTTTTAAAACCTCATTCCCTTAGTAACACCATAGTTATTAAAATCTGATCTATTCCTCAGTCTAGATGAGCCTAGACCAAAATATCAAATCCAAAAATATATAAACATTGATGATGTCATGAGTGAGACCTTGTTCTGAGTTTTCCTGTTAGCCCCTGTGTCAATAATACTTTAGTGGAGCCAGGATTCCAGCCAATATGGATAATCCTGCTAAAAGCAATGGATGAAATCTTTGCAGGATTGGGATCTAATTTTGACAGCCAGCCTCTCTCTCCAGTCACCATGAATGCTGTGGTTTCCCTATGAGCGTTCCTCTGAAGTTGGATGATGAAAATAAAATGGTCAGTGTTGCCTTTTGGCTCTCCTGCTCTAGGGCCGTGGTACTGTCTCTGGGATGCAAACAACGAGCTTCCAGCAAAATCTGAATTAAACAACAAACAGGCCAAACTGTGTCTTGATCTTAGGGTTTGTAAAAAAAAAAAAAAATTCAAAACATAAAAGTTCAAGTGTGAACTGACCTGACAGATTCCCTTAAAAAATGCAGTCTTCTGCTTTCTTCCCCACTGAATGAGACAGTGCTGTTAGTGACATTATTATCATTCCCACAACAATTAGTGAGTGGGAATGTGGCACAGAGGAATGAGTCAGAAACCCCCAAGATCTAGTAACAGTTCTGACACCCCAGTCTTTTTGTGCCTCAGTGTCTCCAGCTGTAGAATGGGGATACTTTATTGTATACATCACAGGCCTATTGTGAGGTTAATGGGGCAACGTTTGTATGGTACTTTGAACAGGTAAATTTTATATAAAAATGTTAAGTATTTTGACATGAGTACGTGTCTGTCTGTCCACCTGTTTATTTCACTGCCCTCTGTGGGATAGAATTGGAATCACTCAACTCTGTCATATTGAACAGTATAGGGACTAGGGGGTCTATGCTGGGGTGGCCAACCTGTGTCTCCGGAGCCGCATACGGCTCTTCAGAGGTTAATATGCGGCTCCTTGCATAGACTCCGGGGCTGGAGCTACAGGTGCCAACTTTCCACTGCTCGCTGTTCAACGCCTGCCTCTGCCACAGGCCCTGCCCCCACTTCACCCCTTCCCCCAAGGCCCTGCCCCTTCCCGCTCCCTTCCCCAAGCCTGCCGCACCCTCGCTCTTCACCCCGCCGGAGCCTCCTGCGTGAGACACAGGGAGGGAGGGGAGGCGCTGGTGGGCGGGGCGGCTGGCAGGCCGGGTGGGGGAGCTGGTGTACGTGTTACTGTGGCTCTTTGGCAATGTACACTGGCAAATTCTGGCTCCTTCTCAGGCTCAGGTTGGCCACCCCTGGTCTACGCTGTTGCAGCAGGAGTGTCCGAGTCCTGTCCTGGCTGTTTTCAGTTGCTACGGCATGCAGTAGTGACAACCAGGAAATCCTAAGTGGCCGCGGATTTCTTACAGCATTTACATTATTGTTACAACTAAACCTCTCTTTGAAAATTCCCATCCTGGATAATAGAATAATCTTCAGGAAGCTACTCCCCTGGAACTTGTACAAGAACAGTAACCAAAACCAAAGAGAGGGGGGAAGAACTGTGCAATGGTGTCTCTCGTTGATTTTATTTGGATAAGCAAATAAGCATAATTAATTCTTCCAGAAACCTTTCCCGATGGGGAAGACAGAATAGAAAGTGTCTCTGTTGGCACACTGCATATGTTTGATGATCTAACATTTCTCCTGCAGATCTTTCATGTGCTCCCATGTTTGTGTTTTCTGTAGCATGCTGGAATACTCCCTGGACTTGCAGAATGTCAGTTTCTCAGCTGTTCGGACTGTCCGAGTACTTCGGCCACTCAGAGCCATTAACAGAGTTCCCAGTAAGTCGATTCCCTGTTGTCCTCCCTTTTTCAGTTCGTTTCAGCTCATTATTCCAGACACAGTGCAGCTGAAGGAGCAATAGGGATGCTTTGCATCTTTTTTTCTCAAGTTGCCCTGAAAACATTGGCCTATGTGTCTTAAGTGGGCTGGCTCCTACAGCTACAGCTGGCTCCTACAGTCCTTTTGTAGTCCCTAACGCCATGCTGGTTTTAATGAATAGTCCATCCATCTAACCATCTTTGGAAACAGGAGCGAATTGATAGTCAAAGACCAGCCACACTGTTTCATTTGTTTATCTGGTACGCTGCCACCTCCCTGCTAGGGAGCTCCTCTCCGAATCACTTTGCAAGGAGATGAAAAGTTCGTTTGGGGGAAGGAGCGGTGTGTAATGTGAAAGGCACTGAGAGGTTGACTGATCTGGTCTGTGTGTTTGGAGGGGGGCGGGTATAGATCATGAGTGGGGAGCACTTGCCGTGCTTGTATTGTTACAATAGTTCAAGGATACACTGTGGACCACATCTTCAGCTCTGCTGCAGCAGCTTTGCATCTTGCCTTCCTCCACTTCTTAGGACTTGTTTACACAGGGGAATGTATAGGCAGAACTATACAAGTATGATTATATTGCTGTAGTTATGGTATAGCTTCCCCTGTAGACACTCTTATTCTGGAATAAGAGAGCCTTTTTTCCATTTAGGTTATACCGCTTTCAAAGTGATATACCAGTATAGTTGTATGCCAGTAACTTTCCCCATAGAGACAAGCGAGTCACTACTTAGGATCTCCTAGGGCCATGTTATTTGTGTAAATCAGCAATTCTCAACCTTTTGCACAGTGGGACCGTCCTCCTATTTAGCAACATGGGAAGGGCAAGGTGGATGCGAGCTGCTGATTGAGAATTCATGATTTGTCTTTCTGGGAGTTAAATGATGCTATGGCCCTCACCAAGTTCCTTATTGTCTTTAAAAAATTATGCGAAACCTTCCTTTCCCCAGAAGTGATGCTCCACAATAGAAACAGCCCCTTCTATGGCCAAACACCAGCAAAAAACGAACCTACCCCAAGTAGAGTTTTGGCCCTAAGAAGACAGAAGTGTCATTGCTGGAGACTCCATGTGGCCCACAGGGATTTTGGTATTGCTATTGATTTTAAGTGGAAGGCATTCAGATGATACAGGGATAGGCAGCAAGATAATACCAGCAGGTAGGTAGATAATAAACTCGGTCCCACTCATAAATTCTAAGAATCATATGTACTAAATGCGATGCAACATCACTGGAAAAGATACACTGGATTCCAGACACATAGAAAGTATCTAATTCACCATGGTTATCAGCCAAATTAAATCTAAGTCAGAAAGGCAGCCCAGCTGGTTGAACTAGGCTGTCTCTTCAATGGGCGCTACTTGGCCCCCACTCTGTCCAGCGATCTTGGAAATTTCTAGGTTGTAATTATTTTTCTGATCCTGTCCATTAAACATAATCTGGTTTTGCTGTTTGCTGCTGCTTTTATCATTACGGTAGCTTCAGAACCCTGTTTGTAATTTTTCCCCCCTGCAGAATTGATGGTGGAATTTATCTGCCGCTGTCTAACTGTGGATGTAATTCACTTAATGTATTTGCAAATCCTGGGTGATTTATCCCATCTCCTATGTAGTGGAGCTAGAGCAGGATAGAAACATAAGGTGGGAATGGAAGAAAGAGAGTTCTGATAGGTGATAAATGCAAGAACTAGAGAAGGTTGTTTGTTATTTAGGAGTTGAGCAGGGAGGCTTATCCAGTCAGAGGAGGGACAGAGTGGACTGGATGGAGATGACAGCATCGTCTAACAATGAAAAAGGCTTGTTCAGGTACCAAAAGTAAAAGAGGCCACAGTGAAGGTTTCCTTAAATAAAGATCAATACAAGCAAGAGAATGAATGCAAGAGATACAGAGAGAGAGAAGAGAGAGGGAAAGAGAGATGAGTAGAATATTACAGAGATGTCGGACGAAATCAATTTTTTTGTGTAAATGTCAAGTTGGAGTCGCCATCAATTTGTCTTTGGTACAGAACTGAATGTTCCTGAACTTGTAGGAATGAACTGCCATCGGAAGTCCTGTATTTTAAGGAGGAGAAGGGATTTAGAGGAGATAAGAATTAGGAAGGGAAGGAGATTTTAATTTATGCTGAACGCTCTAGAATTACTTTAGAGGTAATGTGAGTAGGAGGAGCTTACAGGTGAATGGCAGAGTTCAGTCTAGGTTAAGAAAGAAGAAAGTTAAGCTGACAAGTTAGAAAAGGAGAATTTTGAGAGGAAGGGGAGGAGTTCAAAGGGGAAGAAGTGGGTGTGGAAGGATTGTGGGTTAGATACCACGGTGACTGTGAAGAGGTGGGGCTGATGGCAGCATGTAGGGTTAAAGGGAGAAAGTCCCAAGGTCCCTTGCAGGAATTTAGAGATGAGTGGGAGAGCTGTAGGTGCCTGGAAGACACCCGAGGGTGAAAAGGACATTGGGTGGGAAGACAGTGGGGAGGTTGCAGAAGGGAATTGAGCAGTGAGTGGGCGGAAGGCCACTTTAGAAGGGACAGGGTGGGGAGAGCTTAGCCTGAATGTGAGGAATGAGGAAATTTAAAGGCCACTCCCCCTTTGCCTCAGGTATGCGCATCCTTGTCACGCTGCTCTTGGACACACTGCCCATGCTGGGGAACGTCCTCCTCCTCTGTTTCTTTGTCTTCTTTATCTTTGGCATCGTGGGAGTCCAGCTGTGGGCAGGGTTGCTCAGAAACCGCTGCTTCCTACCTGAGAACTTCAGTCTGTAAGTATGAATAAAGGTTCCCCACCTGGCCTGGGAACTGAGGCCGATCGAAACCTGTCTAAGGGTCAATTCCCCCTTCCATCGAAGCCAATAGGAATGTGCCATTGACTGCTGTGGGACCTGGACTTGGCTGTAAGGAACCACCACTGCTCTGATACTGAATTTCTTCATGGGTTTCATGAAAGGAATGCTCCAGAGGCAGGTGCTCTCTCAGCTCAGTGAGGAATGAGCTTAACAATACATCAGTCTAATAAACCTCTGGCATTAAAATAGGTATCTGCAGTACGTCTCTGTTAATGTGACCTATGTGTCTAGTGGGAATTTCACCCTCTGATCCTGATGTAGTGCAAGGAATGGTAATGTCCCAGATTACAGAAATACAATGTAAATGTGAGACTCTTCGGCCTGGAGATCAGTGATTGAGGAATTCCACCTGGCTGAGGAAACAGGCAGCCAGTCTCAGCTGGTATCAGGAGGCTAGTGCCTGAGGGACAGATGAGATGGATAGACTGGGAAGGGACCTTAACTGGGAAATTAGTGACTGGGGAACCTCAGCTAACTGTAGGCTTATTAGTATGTCAAAAGGTAAGTGGCTGAGGGTCATAGACTGAGGTCTGGTCTGTCCTTATAAATTAGGTTGACATAGTTACTGCTATGTATTCACACCCCCGAGAGTCATAGCTATGCTGACCTAACCCCTGGTGTAGACGTGGCTAGGTCAAGGGAATCCGGGGCGGTGGATTACCTACAGAGATAGGGGAAAAAACCACCCGTTGTAAGAAGCATCTAGACTATGGTGCTACTGCAGCATCAGCTGTGCCACTGTAGTGCTCATAACGTAGACCAGGGGTTACCAACCTTTTCCTTTCTGAGCACCCCCCCCCCCGGCTATTTAAAACCTCCACAGCCCACCTGTGCCCCAACAACTGTTCTTATGCGTATACAAGGCAGGGCCAGTGTTGGGGAGTAGTAATCAGGGCAATTGCCCATGACTCCCCACCACAGGGGGCCCCACAAAGCGGAGTTGCTCAGGGTTCAACTTCAGCCCCATGCCGTGGGGCTTTGTCTTTCTGCCCTGGGCCCCACCAAGTCTAATGCTGGTCCTGCTTGGCAGACCCCCCCTGGAACCAGCTCGCAGCCCCCCAGCGGGTCCCGGACCCCTGGTTGACCACCACTGGCGTAGACCAGTCCTGCTTGCCTGCCTGTAAGGATGTTAGTGGGTATAAGCACATGCACCTGGGATATTCGTAGCTGAGAGATACTGGCCTGATGTTTCTGCCTATTGGTACTTAACGACTGAGATCTCCCCGCTGGTAATGCCTCTTTGTGATCTGTGATGATGGGATCTCAGGTGGGAGGTTCATGCCATCTCTCCGTCTGCCCGTTTTCCTATTCTATGGTGTGTTGTGTTGCTCTTCTAATCCAAAAGCTTTTCACACTCACTCTCCAGTCACGTATTTGCTCTGGGCTTAACAGGTTTTGCATTTTTGTAAACAGGATGAAAAACTCAAGAAATACATAAATCAGCACAAACTAGCATAAAGCAACCAGGAGGTTACTCAGGGTGGGTACTACCTTCCTCTGCAAGTGGTGCAGTTACTCGGTGTGAGCGAGGGTGACAGGATCAGGCCCTGCAAGTTCTACGGTAACATGCAAACCAAGTTGATTTCACCCAAATCAGTGCATTATTGCCCCTTTGAGCGGAAGCCAGTTTTAGGCCTTGCAGGACAATTCTGCATTTGGAGCAGAAATCGGTGACTTGGAGTCCGGCAGTTTCTTTGCGTAATGTGTGTGTTTACCAAATGTACACGAGTCCTGTTTCCTTGAACAGAGGTGGTCACAGACTGCACTCAGGCAGCTTGCTCTCTTCAGGTATGACACCCACCTCTGTCCTGTCCCAGAAGCAGCTACCTTTCGCTTCTGTCTCTCTGACCTAGTCTACACTTAACAGCTACAGAAATTCCACACCCTCGAGCACCGTAGCTACGCCGACCAAGCCCCCAGTGTAGACGTAGCTAGGGCAATGGAAGAATGCTTTTGTCAACCTACCTGCCATCACTTGCAGAGCTGGAGTTCCTACAGTGATGGGAAATCTCTTCTGTCACTATGGGAATTGTCTGCACTATGACAGTACAGTGGCATAGCTACAGCACGGTAGCTGTGCCTATGTAGCAGCCAGAGTGTAGACATGCCCCCCCTCGCCCCCCAAATCTCAGTTGCTTAACAAATGGTTTTCTCTTCCTGCCCCAGGACATTTGTACCTGGGAAACCCCCTGTCTTAAAGCTTCTCTGGGACCGCATAGCTTTCAAAGGTGAGCCAGGGGGCATCAGCTCTCCTTTTGTGCAGCTGCTTTGCCTACAAAAAATACCTCAGCGCTTTCACTGCCAGACAAAGGAGAGCGATTCAGCCAATCAGCCCACGCTATCTCTTTAACAAGGTTCTGGGTGACCCCTAATGGGCAAGACGTTAGCCCCTTTTGCATAACAGTATATACAATAGCAGTATACAAATAATCCAAAGGACGGAGGGTCACAGAAGACAGGACCATGCTCCCTTAAAAATCAACAGCCCTAAATATTCCCTACTCCCAAACTCCACCCCCCAGATATGCCCCGCAGGAACAAAGGAGGTTGTGACAACAGTGCCATTTCAGGTACATGGAGCACTGCCTTTAATTGTTGTAGAGTGCTTAGATACCACCCTGCTGGATAGGAAAACCTGGGAGAGAGAGATCGCTCAGACTTCCCAGCTTCAGCATGCAATTACTGCATGACCTTTTCTGCATGTGCCAAGACACTGAGACCTAGGCCCCATTCAGCAGCTATGACTATTTATTTTATTGCGGTAGCCGTAGCATCTAATGATCCCAACCAGATAACTGCACTGAGCATAGCCTGCATTATGCTGTAGGCTGTGCAAACACACAGGAAGATGCAGTCCCTCCCCAAAGAGCTATTCATGTTCATCAATTTTTAAGGCCAGAAGGGACTGTTCTGATCAAACTTTGTTTGCTGGCTTCCAATTTCTAACTTATTCTTGGCCAGACCACTTGCCTGGAGTATTAACGCTTTCAGTACCTTACTGATATTCTGAATATCCCCTAATACAGTGGTTCTCTACCTTTTCCAGACTGGGACGCCTCCAACTCCACTCTCCCCTAGTCTTGATCTAGCCTGGGGCAAGGTGATCATGATGCCCTGATACCGATTCACTAAACTCCAGGAGTGTCAACTCCCAGGCTGAGAACCAGAGCCTTAGTATTCTTTATTGGGAGGGATAGCTCAGTGGTTTGAGCATTGGCCTGCTAAAGCCAGGGTTGTGAGTTCAATCCTTGAGGTGGCCATTTGGGTCAAAAATTGGGGATTGGTCCTGCTTTGAGCAGGGGGTTGGACTAGATGACCTCCTGAGGTCCCTTCCAACCCTGATATTCTATGATTCTTCTTAAAGAACCGCTGTCCAAAACATCAAAAGAGACACAACAGAACTACAGTAAATATAACTATGCTCTCACTACTAGAGGGGTGAGGTCCAGATGCAAAACACAGGACCTGAAATGTTGTAGGTTGCCCATGAATCATTTTGCCTGTAAAATTCCAGGAGTTGATCAAGTTGTTACATCCATGCCGAGAGGTAATGGGAGAATCTCCGTCCTCTCCTTTTCAGCTCTGAACAGTGTGTCATGCCTCTTGTAGGTTTCATTCTCTGGGAGGGGAGCTGGAGTTTCATTAACATGGAAAGGCCCTTTAGGTAAATGGGTAATAGAGCAAATGAACTGTTTTGCAGTTGGGTAAAGCCAATGCAGCTACTGGTCTGGGTGCTGTTTAATTGAACCAGAATTCCAGGACTTTAGCTAAGCTTTGGATGGTATTAAAGGCAATTCTGCAGGAATTAACTGGGCCGAACTAGGCTTAAAAATAGCTTTGCAAGCTTTAGTGGGAGTCCAGGTGGCATTAAGGAAATAGCCATTTATTGAGCAAGAATAAGCTAGTTTCCAGCTGACCACTGGGCTGTTTTGTCTCCCCTGGAGCATGTGATTTGGACTTGCTTGTTGTTCCAGGATCACCTTTGGAGGGAATTTTCAGCTTGTCTGACATTGAACTGTCACCTTGAGCCCTGAGCAAGAGAGCTAACAGCGGTGCAGGGAACCTTGGGTGGTGCTTGCCTTGTGAAGGAGTCTATCCAAGCAATGCATTCTCCTGCTGCACAGATGTTCTCAGCAACTCTGGGAGGGCAGAAGATAAATTGGCCTTAACAGACTCATTCCCATCTGACTTCAGTGACAACAACTTCATAAAGGATGTAAAATTTGTGGGCCACATGCTGCTCTCTGTTCCACCAATGTAAACCAGGACTACATCTGGGTGGAGTTACTCTTCTGCAATAACATTAGCAGTGTTACTCCAGAGTTACACCATGGCACCTAACAGTGGAATTTGGCGCAATGTGTCCAAACTATTTCTCTCACTTCCTCCTCCCCCCTCTTTATTTCTTTTTCTGCTGTTTCTCTTTTTTTCCTTGCCATTCAATAGGTGAAGAGACGCTGTGCATGCTAGTGATTGTAACAGCAGAGTAAGAGTCATGATCCCTGAGAGCTATTCCTGGCTCCGCCACTGACTCTCTGAGTGACCTTAGGCAAGTCCCTTTGCCTCTCTTTGCCCCAAGCCAGGTCTACACTACAGACACTACAGAGGCACAGTTACATCAGTGCAGCCGTGCTACAGTAGCACCATACTGTAGACACTTCTTACGCTGATGGAAGGGGTTTAGCTAATCCTCCCCTCCAGGCTGCGGTAGCTAGGTTGAGAGAAGACTTCTTCCATTGACCTAGCCACATCTACTCTGGGAGTTAGGCCGGCTTGACTATGGTGCTCAGGGATATGAATGTTTCATGCCCCTTAGCAGTGTAGCTAGGTCAATCTAGTTTTTAAGTGGTAGACCAGGCCTTAGTTTCCCAACATGGGCTTAATAATATGAAGTCACATCAGAGGGCTTCTGCAGGGTGAATTCAATCATTCGGTAAAATGCTTTGAGATCCTGGATAAAAGCTGTTAGACACCTGAGTGTTACTGTTGTTGTCGTTCTCTTGACAGATTGCCTTTAGTCACTGTGCAAAACCCACCCTTGTCTGGTCTCTTTCAGGCCCTACACAGTAGAGATGGAAAGATACTATCAGACAGAGAATGAGGATGAAAATCCCTTCATCTGCTCCCAGCCTCGGGAGAATGGAATGCGCTACTGCCGCAGTATCCCGACACGGAGGGAAGAAGGCCTGGAGTGCACCCTGGACTTTTACACCTATAACGACACCACTAACACCTCCTGCGTCAATTGGAACCAGTATTACACCAACTGTTCGGCTGGGGAGCACAACCCCTTCAAAGGAGCCATCAACTTTGACAACATCGGATATGCATGGATCGCAATATTTCAGGTGAGCACGGTGGGCAGGCTCCCATTCTCACCCCCGCTGAGAGTGAGTACTCACAGGTCGGGTCAAATCTACCTTGATCAGTGCTAGGTTCACAAGTATCTGCAGGACCAGACCTGCTCTCCTATAGCTATTCCACTCCTTGAGCAGTAATGCAAGAGCCCCATAGGCTGCCAGGAGGGCAATTTGATGTCCAGTCTGAAGAAGCCTTCCTCACTTGGAGGGAAATCCACTCCTGTGTAGAAGGTCTATGCACCATTTAAATTCAATTGAAGGGATTAACTGGGATTTAAGAGGTATACAGGCTTTTCTGCAGGTTCTCTGCACAGTGGTAAATTTCACCCAAGAGTTTCCTTCCAACTCAGTTTGTGCATCACTTTTCTTTGCATCGTCAGCTCTTGGGACCCTGGAAGCATCATTGCCATAAGGCTTTTTAACATGAGGTATGTTTCCAATTACCACTTTGAGTGGCATTAAATAAGCATGTTAACAAATGGTGTATGAACCTTTGTAAGCACAATGAATCCATCCCACTATTCTATACTATGCTCATCCCACACTGAAACATACCAGTGTATTTGAGACCAAGAGCAAGGTGCTACTTTAAGCAGGTATCTGGCCCAAGAGGTGGTAGGAAAAGGCCATTTCCAGCTGCGGTGAGAGCAGACTGTGTTAGATTGGTTTACGTCCTTCTCCTCAGCGTGACTCTATTTTAGAGCTACAAAACTTGGGTGACCAAACGCTGCTCCGTTGAGGTTAATTGGAATTTTTGCCACTGACTTTCAGGGAGCAGGATTTTTCCCCCTGAGCTGTAGTACATGGCCTTGGTGCAACCAGATTGTCACTGACCAGTGCGAAGGGCATGAGTGCTGTTCCTCCTGTGCTTAGGCCTATGGGGGTGGTGACTGGTGAGCTGATTGTTCTTTCTCCTGCCTCTCTCAGGTCATCACGCTGGAGGGCTGGGTGGACATCATGTACTTCGTCATGGATGCTCATTCCTTCTACAATTTCATCTACTTCATCCTTCTGATCATCGTGAGTGATCTCTCAGCCCGCCCAGTGGGTAGCACGCCTTTTGCTCAGGCGTACAGGGAAGGACGTAGTGGTGTGAATGGGAAGAGTGGGCAGGAAGGGTGTTGGAGATAGCACTGAATCCAGGCTGGGAGAGGTGGAAACCAACTCATTGGAGGACCTGCAGATGAGTTTTACATACATTGGAACAACCCCATTTCTCCTTGTTAAAGGGGTGAAATATGTTGCGTGGGGGTGAATTTCTGCTGTAGTTGTACATCTAGCTGTATTTTGCTGGAGACGAGAACTGAAGTAAGTATAAGTTCTCCTGTTCTACAGTGGGTCTGCCTCCTCCTGTTCGGCAATATGTCACCCTCCTCATCCTTCTTCCTGCTTTGCAGTAGACTCCTCCTCTTTGCCTTTTTATTAAAAAAAAAAAAAAGTAAATGAAACAGTAAGTGAGTTTCCTGCCGCTGAAAGGTGTCGGCCTGCTCGAACTCTTGGGTTACATGGTGCCTGTCAAAGGCTCCACCCACAAGAAAACACCATCGCTCCTACTTTGATGGAAAGTGTCAGACTGATGGTCCTGGAGGCTGGAGCCCTCAGTGCAGCACTCATGCTCAGTTGTGCCTCAATCCCAACCTGCTGAGGCCCACATCTCTGGAGACTGCTGAGACTGCCCCCTGGGATAGCTTCTGTGTTGTGGACTCCTGTCCTGTTAGGCATGGACCAAGGCCACCAGAATCACTGCACGTTGGCCACCAAACACCATTGTGCTCATTCATAGTCGTTACCAACTCAGTCCTGGATTTGAACCGGTGACCTAGAGGTTAAAGGCTGTTTAGTCTATCACTAGTTCTCAGAGTCCTCGAAGGGTTTCTGTTCCTACTCAGTGATCGTTCCTTCTGCTCTGCAACAGATCCGTATGCTCTGTGCATTCCAAAGACAATGCAGAGCAAGGCATTGATAGCCTGTGCTGTTGTGTATTACGAGGGACTGGGGAGAATGCAAGACTGAGAAGTGATTGGTTGCTCTTTTTAATCAAGGTGGAATAGTGCCCATGATCTACACAACACAGAATCTAATGAAACCCAAGTTTGGAATCAAATATCAAATCCTTGGCTACAGACAGCTGATGCTCTTGAGTAACAATATCCCCATAAATCCTGTTAACAAAGATTTCACAAGCCACCCACACGCTGCCAGAAGAAAAAGCCTCCTATCAAAAGGGCTCAGTGCTTTCATTCTAATGCAGTTAATTGTGATAATTACAAGCAGTGTCTGCTGAGACATAAAACAAAATACAAAAAACAAAACAAAACCCCAAAGAGGACCTCGGATATTAAAAAAAAAAAAAAAAAAAAAAAAGCAAAGTCTCTTAGTCAAAATAAACTTTCCCTCCTCTTTGATATATGACGTCACCCATGGAGACCTGGCATGGGAGGCCCCACAGTGGGGATTCTGAGAGGCTGTCTCCTACGTGCCCCTCAAGGCAGACAGGACAGGGGGCCGCCCGCCCTGTGAGTGAGTCAGGGTGTGATGTCTACTCTTTGCTGAAATATTAGCCCTTGCCTATGGTGTATCAGTGTCAGATGTGTCCAGCCTCCACTGCTCCTACACGTTCACACACACACACACATCCATGGCCCTCTCACCCCCACTTTTTGTGTCCTTCTGCTGGCTGCCACCACCACCTCCTCACCGAGCACAAGGTGCTTCTATCCTCACCTTTAAGCTCCTCCTCTGCCTGGCCCTGCTTTACCTTGTGAAAGTCATTTCTTCTTGTGTGTCCACCCGACCATTTGCTCCGTCAATGACGCCAACCTCCATCGCCTGCTTTTCCCACAAGCACCGTCACACTGTCTCCTGTCCTCTCCCTTATGTTGGGGGAAAACCTCCCACAACAGATTTCACAAAGCTGCCACTTCATCTTCTTTCAGATCCCTGCTTAAAACCCATCTCTGCTGTGATGCCTGCAAACCACCGTGATCTGTCTTTGGCTAAACTAGTGACCATGTGCGATTCCTGAGATCACCCTTACAACTAACACACACACACACACACACACACACACACACACACATTTATTCACCTGTCCGCAATGTCCTACCTTATCCTTTGAGCAACCTGGGGCAGAGACAAGCTGTGTTATTTGTTTGTTCAGTGTCTAGAAGAGCTGTGCGAACAACTGATTGCTTGGTTCAGTGGCCAAACCAAAAAAAAAAAAAAAGGGCGTGGGACGGACATTATTCTAGTTGACCCAGAACAAAACTTTTCAATTTTTGGAGAGAAATGTAAATGTCGAAAAAAATGTTTTGCATCAAGGAAACCCATTTGGTTCAACTCAAAATGAAATCTTTTGTTCAAAGGGTTTTAACTTTTTTTTTTCCACAATAAAATTGAAGCATATTTGAAATGCAAAGTCATTTTGAATAGAAAAATCTAAATGTTTTGTTTCAACTATTTTTTCCAGCCAAAACCGTTTAGCAAATTCGGCACAATATTTTGGTAGACCCAAATGTGCATTTATTTATTTTTTGGTGGGGGGAAAAAAACCCTTTTGTCTGAAAAGTGTTGGCCAGCTCTACTGACTAGAACAATAGGTTCTGATCCCTGTTTGGGGTCCTTTTGTTTTCATTGTGGTAGCAGCTATCAAAAGTCATTACACACATACCCTGCCACCCTCTCTCTTGGGCTGATGGCATCTTCTGTTCTCCTTTAGGTGGGCTCCTTCTTCATGATCAACCTGTGCTTAGTGGTCATCGCCACCCAGTTCTCTGAGACAAAGCAGCGAGAGAGCCAGCTGATGAAGGAGCAGCGGGTCCGCTACCTATCCAATGCCAGCACGCTGGCCAGTTTTTCGGAGCCGGGTAGCTGCTATGATGAACTTCTCAAATATCTGGTTTACATTGCCCGTAAGGCCAGCAAACAGGTGGTCAAAGGCTATAGAGAGGCAGGGTTCAAACTGGGTCTCCTTTCCAGCCCGAGGAATAAGAGTGGGGCCGAGAGGCAGCCGTGCAAACATCAGCAGAGGAAAAGGTCATCAGTGCACCATCTGATTCACCATCACCACCACCACCACCACCACTACCACCTGGGAAATGGGAACTTGCGGGCACCACGCGCCAGCCCTGAAATCAGCGATGTGGAAACCAGCTCACTCCACAATGGCACCAACAGGCTCATGCTCCCTCCCGCAACATCTAATCCCCATTCTGCCCCCAATGCTGCTGCAGAGTCCGTGCACAGCATCTATCATGCAGATTGCCACTTTGAGCCTGTCCGTTGCAGGTCATCCCTCCTTCAGCCTGGCTTGAGTTTACCAAGCCCAGAGGTGCTCCCCAAGAATGTGGTTGGCAACAAGGTCTATCCCACCGTACACCCAAGCACCTCCCATGAGATGCTGAAAGAGAAAAATGTAGCAGATTCTACAGTGAACCCTGGGGCCAGCACGCTAACCAACCTTAATATCCCTCCTGGGCCGTACAGCACCATGCACAAGCTCCTGGAGACCCAGAGTACTGGTGAGTGCTGGAGCTGGGGGTCAGCCTTTGGTTGCATTCCAGAAATAAGACCTAAGTCCCAATTTTCTTTTTCTTTCCACTGAATCTTTCCAGGATTCTTTTCAGTCCGCAGTACAGGTACAGGAGCTGGCTTTCCAGGTAAGGCCAAGTCAGAATCTTCCCGCCTGCAAAATGCATCCTGAGTTCAGATCCTGAGTGGAAGTCTCTGTTTCCCAGCTTTGCACCAGCAAACACCTAGGGCAATGGACTATCAGGAAATCTGTGTTTTTCGTAAGAGTTTGTCTCGCCTAGCTCTTCTCCCCACTCCCACTGACCACCTCAAATCATAGCATTTCCTAATCAGACTAGAGCTGGGCCCAAGCCACAAAGTGCAGATCTGGATCTCAACTTGCCCAAAGCGCAGGGGTGTTCTGGCCCATCTGTAGGCAGAACACTGCCCTCAGTGCTGGCTGTACTGCCCACTCTTTGATGTTTGGTTTGGGTTTGGAGAGCTGCCTCTCTAGGTGCTTATATTGCTCCCCATTACTGTAGTATCTGAGTGCCTCACAGATTGGAAAGACTTTATCCCCATAATGCACCCATGAGTACGGTTATCCCCATTGTACAGAGAGGGAACTGAGGCTCAGAGAGATTCTGGGCCTGATTTTCAGAGGTTCTGATCACCTACAACTCTAAGTCAAGGCAATGACAACTGCGGGGCTCAGCAAGTTTGAAAATCAGGTCCCAAGGGACTTGCTCAGAATCTCGCCAGAAGTCTGTGGTAGAGCCAGGAACTGAACCAAGGTCTCCTGAATCCCAGTCTAAGACCTTCTCTGTACGACATTACTTCCCCCTTTACACTCTGCGGTTTGGGAACATAGCCAAACCTTGTTCAAACTCTCTCAGCCTCTGGGGTCTGGAAGTCCTTCTAGTAGAAGCTTTCTGGCAAGTCCGCTTTCTGGCAAGTCCACTTTCTGTCCCAGTAAAACAAAAAAACCCAAAACCAATGGCCTTTCGCTCTCTTTTAACCTTTCCAGTTCGCCCTCCTGACTGGAACCTTGTGTGTGAAGTGGACAAGGTTTTCCAGTCATTCCAGAACCCCACAAGTTATTTGAGTTGGGCTCTGAAAATGGGCAAAGGTTTTGAGGTGGGGGTGGGAGAGCTTGTTTTTTTATTTCACCTAACCTGGATGGTGATACTGTGGCTGCATCAGGCATGAGCATGCAGACGTCCTGTTCCTCTTGCAGGCAGCTATGATAGAAGCATATCCTGCCTGTACAGTCAAGTGAAGGAACCATCTGTCAGCTGGGAGCTGCCATTGTGAGGAACGATTTGAGAATCATATGTTTAGGGGGAAGCTAGTAATTCTGAAGTATCAGCAAACAGCAGGAGTATGAAAGTCACTCGCTGGCTCCTGCACTGTCTCTAATTACAACACCTAACGCTCCAGGTTCTGGAGGAGCTGATTGCTTTCTGTTAGCCCTAATAGCCAAAGGTATAATGAGGTGGTAAGGATCCCTTGGCTGGTGAAAATGTCTCACTGTGGGCAGCAGAAAACCACTTAGTATATAAAGGGAAGATCCTTGGAGTATAATGTTTCTGCATGACCCTCTTTAACCTGCTTGGGACGTGCAGTACAAGGGTTGGGGGAATCTAAGCAACTGGGGTTTATAAGAGGATAATTCCTGAAATTGGGAGATGCTTAGAACAGGCATCGGGCCTTGTTATTTATTTGTTAGCTGTAATGCCCGCTATGTGCTTTCTAAACACTTCTAAAGGACAGCTCCTGATCTGTGGATCCTGCCCCCACAGACCAAGGATAAGAAAAGGAGAGTGGGTATAGCTGAGCAAATAACTGATTTTTTTGGTTCCCTGGCAATTCTGAAAAATCAATATGAAATTTCATTGCGGGTCAAATCAAAAACAAAATATTTCAACAGTTCTGGTGAATCAAAATGTTTCTTTAAAAGTTTTCTTTTATTTTGTCTCAAATTAAATGTTTCATTCTCCCCACAATGAAATGTTTCGTTTCAATGCCATGCCCAGTTTGGGCTTTTTTTTCAATAAATGCGAAGAAAATTTCAAAATGAAAAGACCAAAGGTTTCAACATTTTCGGAATTTTTGTTGTTTTTTGAAACAAACAGGCGAAACTGACACGAATTCATGAAATGTTCTGGTGTCACTGATTTTCACATTTTTTGGCTGACAGATGTGGTCCAGCTCCAATTGTGGGTGGAACTGGGAATAAATAATATTGTTAGTGAGAAAGCAGAGTGGCGCTGGGATCTTGGAGAGGGGAGTGAGGAAGCTGAACAGCCCCTGAGGTCTAAAAGAGAAGCTCTGAGCTTTTATGGATGTGTAAGGTGATAGCTTGTCCCCAGCCCACAAAGGACCCCTTGCCACACCCAGAGTCTCTTTTCCAGGCAGTTTTATTTCTCAAATATAGGCAAAAACCTCACAAACACAGCTCCTCCGTCCAGCCTGGGCTATAGCTCCCAGGGGAGTTTTCCCTTTGCCTCTCTCAATTCCTCCTGCTTTAGGGCCTATGGCAGGATTCTCCTGTGCTCTGTTCACTGAGCACAGCCTCCCAGGGCGCTCTCTCTGGAAACCCTTTCCCCCCCGCAGGTTCCCACTACAGCAACCACTCCCAGGGAACTTCCTACTGCTCCTGCTCCCACTACCCAGGTCTCCTGTCTGACCCGTTTCCCTAGTCTCAGGGAGCATGCAGTGAAAGCTCTCTCTGCCCCTTTTGGGACTGACTCTCAGGCCTGACTCACCTTCTCTGATAGCCCAGCTGGTGATCAGCTGACTAGCCACAGCTGCCCTGGCCTTTTCCCTCTTAAAGGGCCAGTGCTGAGACAGGGAGGAAGAATATAACTTCTCTCTGGCCTTCATGCAGACTTAGGGACCAACCAGACTCCTGTCAGCCTGTACAAGGAGGATCTAGACAGAGAGCGTCACATGGTAATAAAATGAATGTGGAGTTCCTGTCATTTGAACCCTTAGCTTCCCTGACCCAGCATGCAGGGAACAGACTCCTCTTACCTCAGCTTATTTGTGTTTTAGGTGCCTGTCAAAGTTCTTGCAAAATTTCCAGCCAGTGTGTGAAACTGGACAGTGGTTCCTGCAACCCAGACAGCTGCCCCTACTGCATCAAGACTCTGGCTCGTGACCTGGAGCTCACGGACAATGAGACGGCGGACTCGGACAGCGAGGGGGTGTATGAATTCACTCAAGATGTCCACTACAGCGACCAGAGGGACCCTCAGCGAGGGAAAACCAAGGGAAGGAAAACCAGCCAAATCCTGGCTTTCTGGAAAGTGGTGTGCGAGACATTCCGGAAGATCGTGGACAGCAAGTACTTTGGCCGGGGGATCATGATTGCCATTCTGATCAACACCCTCAGCATGGGGATCGAGTACCACGAGCAGGTGAGCAGAGCCCATTCTGTGTTGTACAGAGGCTAGCTAGACGCTCCCTGGAGGGAGAGGGCTCAGCATGGAGACTTCATTAGCACAGTCTTCTCCTGCTCTCGTAGCCTTGTGGGGGAGATTTTTTTTTTTTTTACCATGAGCTGCGTGATTAACCTTGACCCCTGCTTAGTTGCTTGCCAGGCCTGGCTATGTTTTTACCAATTGCTGTTCAATGGCTCTTCCTTTTTGCGGTAGCGAGTGTTGGAGCCCTGGTTTGGTGAGGGGTATAGGGAGCCTTTTGCCTCTGTGTTGCTGGTTTTGAATTCAGCCCAGGCTGGTGGACATAAAAGTTGACCCCATGTGATGGGTGTTTGCGGGCCTACGTGAAATGAAGCTGATGGGAATTAGGCCATGTCCCAGTGAGCAGGTGTCCTCATAAAAAACCCCAAACCACTCCCCAAACCGGCACACAATAATGCTCTTTTTGGCTGTCTCAGTAAGAGGCTGTGTATTTCATGGGCCACGGAAGCTGAGCTACCTCCTATCCTTAGTGGTGGCGTCTCCCAGGCAGACCCGTTGGCAGGACAGTATGGAAAATCTCAGTCTTCAGCTGCTTCTGCTGTAACTGGACTGTGCCTTCAGAGAGAACTCCGGGGCCTGTTGATCTGGCACCATTCATGGGTTCTTATCACGTTAGGTCTGGTACACGCAAGTACACACATTGTCTCAATCTAATGCTTACTCCTAAACCTCGGCACTGATCAGGCCTGGTAGTGTTCCATTCTCATGGTGAATCTCCGCTTTGTGGGTAACTTCCACACAAGCATTGTAGCCCTGCAAGTCAGTGGCAGCTCCTCCTACAGAAAACCTCCCTAGAACATTCGGAACCGTTTGGACAGAAAGGGCGGGACATTTGTGGCCTGACTCTCAATTACTGTCAATGTAAAGGGGCCTTACTGAAAGTGAGCAACAGGCCCTTGGATTTTGGGGTTTTAGTTCTCTTGCAGCATGCTCCAGCTTCCCTATTTTAGATCATGACTTCGGCTCTTCCTCAGACCAATGGTGATGATGGATCTGTACCACAGGATCTCACAGCAGTTTGGTGGCCTCAACCAACCTTCCTGGAGGATACATCACAAAAAACCCAGGGATGAGCCCAAGCCATAAAGTTCCAGTGCAGATGTCCCCAAAAATCTGGAGTGCTTGGATCTAGGGCTTTGGATCAGGCTCATCCCAACTAGTACCCCTTGCTGGCAATCTCAACCAAGAGGCCAAAGGCTGAGCTAACCGGAGGTGCTCCCATGGGCCGGGCCGTGAGCTGATGCTTGCACTGTTCCTGTCCAGGGAACGAGCAGAGAACCTCAGTTTTAGGCCAGCGCAGCAATCCCAGCAATGTTGCCCATGGCCAACAGACTTTGGGGTTCACGCAGCAAGGGTCAGCACCATTGCAGGCATGAAAGAAGGTTTTATTCCCACTCCCCTAGAGAGGTCGGCTCACAATGAATGCTCCTGTTTCTCCAATGGATGCTGTGGCAACTGTCCTGTGAATCCAAAGTAGACTAATTTCGGAGTCTCTAACCTATTGTCTCATACACCGTAGTCCCTGAAGGCAAGAGGCTTCCTGTCCATGATACACATATCTAGTCCCCATAGCTAGTCTTTAAGAGGAGAAGATGCTGCCATGTTCTTCTCCTCTGGTACACTGAGGTCCCAGCTTTCAAAGGGATCTCCACTCAGTCTCTGTTTTTTCACCCCAAGTGATGTAGCTGCAAACAATTTAATGCATAGTTCGGTGGGTGCATTGTATGACACATAGACATCTAAGCACCTGATATCACCTCTTCTGAAAATTGGGCCCTGACTATATTACCCAGGGGCATGTGCGCACAGACCTGACTGTTGGGTTATTGTGGGTGAGCTCTGTGTTGACTTTTGGTAGAAGAGCTTAGGTGGCTCTGTGCTTATGCCCAGTAAAACCTTTGTTACACCAAGTCTCTCATTAGACGAGTCGCTGGAGGAATGTACGGTAGCCAACAGACCTCCACTGATACAGGACTGAGAGAGATGTTCTGATAGCAAGGCCCTTTCCATTTGTTCCTCTAACCAGTGATGCACAGGAAGTTTCCAGGACATCAGAACTGGGTAGAACAATTCCTGTCCTATGGCCAGTGTTTTCTGGGAACTCCCCTGCACTTTGAGCCTTTATTGTTTACTTTTCTCTTTTTCTGACATGTTTCTTATTTGTATAGTCACTTGCAGTTGGATGCAAAGGCATTTCTTCCACTGTTTATAGCTCCCCGTGTCAGCACGGTAGTTGCGAACTGAGCAGACATAATTCCAGATTCCAGTGTCCTCCTGTGGTATTAACGCATCAGTGACTAAACATTAGGAAGACTCCGACCCACTCAGTGTGCTAAATGTGTCTCTTCAAACCAGCACATTCTTTCTGAACTCCTTAATACAATATGGCTGGCTAACCTTTGTTTTCAGTATGTATTTAATGGAGATGCACTCTGCAGTCCTACAGGTAGGATTAGTCTCATGCTGTTTCACCTTCAATTGGTGAGCTTACTGGAATATTTCTGTACCGCTGGGAGAGAAAATGTCTGATGGTATTGGAGACTCATCATTCTTTCATTATTATCTGGGGACTGTTTCTGAAGAACCTGGGGGGCAAAATAAAGAAGAGGATGGAAAGTTCATATTTCCCATTTTGATAGATGAACATAAGAACGGCCATACTGGGTCAGACCAATGGTCCATCTAGCCCAGTATCCTGTCTTCCGACAGTGGCCAATGCCAGGTGCTTCAGAGAAAATGGACAACAGGTAATCATGAAGTGATCCATCCCCTGTTGCCCATTCCCAGCTTCTGGCAAACAGAGGCTAGGGACCCCATCCCTACCCATCCTGGCTAATAGCCATTGATGGACCTATACTCAATGAACTTATCTAGTTGTTTTTTGAACCCCATTATAGTCTTGGCCTTCACAACATCCTCTGGCAAGGAGTTCTACAGGTTGACTGTGTGTTGTGTGAAGAAATACTTCCTTTTGTTTCTTTCAAACCTGCTGCCTATTAATTTCATTTGGTGACCCTTAGTTCTTGTGTTAGGAGAAGGAGTAAATAACACTTCCTTATTTACGCTTTCTCCACACCAGTCATGATTTTATAGACCTCTATCATATCCCCCCTTAGTTATCTCTTTTTCAAGCTGAAAAATCCCAGTCTTATTAATCTCTCCACATATGGCAGCTGTCCCATACCCTAATCATTTTTGTTGCCCTTTTTAGAACCTTTTGCAATTAAAGGTAAAGACAGAAATGTCGTCTATATATAAATCTATTATTTTGGTCTTATTCCATTGGAAACCGCTAAGGGCTGATTCACCAAGTTTGGTGGCCATGATAAGTTGCACCTTTAAAATTTGCCCATGCAAGTGCAGTTTTTGTGTGTGCGACAGGATGCCTTCACAAATTTGTTACCCTCCTCTGGAACGTTTCTCTCTCTAAAGCTCTTCCAGTACCTTGAATGTGCAGTTTTATTTTTCGTGCTGCTGGAGATGCTGCTTAATCCAAACAATAGATCCCTGGCCCTGGGGAAAGGAAGATCCTAGGAAAGCTACTTCTGCTAGAGTAGCACGTCAGAAGCTCCTGTAGACTCATCCTCATTGAAACTATGTTGGACCAAAAGCAGCATGGAAATGCCATGTACTCTGAGACTGTATTCAAGCAAGTCCACCACTGCTCTTACACATGTTTAGAGGAATCATAGAATAGAATATCAGGGTTGGAAGGGACCTCAGGAGGTCATCTAGTCCAACTCCCTGCTCAAAGCAGGACTAATCCCCAATTAAATCATCCCAGCCAGGGCTTTGTCAAGCCTGACCTTAAAAACTTCTAAGGAAGGAGATTCTACCACCTCCCTAGGTAACGCATTCCAGTGTTTCACCACCCTCCTAGTGAAAAAGATTTTCCTAATATCCAACCTAAACCTCCCCCACTGCAACTTGAGACCATTACTCCTTGTCCTGTCCTCTTCTACCACTGAGAATAGTCTAGAACCATCCTCTCTGGAACCACCTCTCAGGTAGTTGAAAGCAGCTATCAAATCCCCCCTCATTCTTCTCTTCTGCAGACTAAACAATCCCAGTTCCCTCAGCCTCTCCTCATAAGTCATGTGTTCCAGACCCCTAATCATTTTTGTTGCCCTTTGCTGGACTCTCTCCAATTTATCCACATCCTTCTTGTAGTGTGGGGCCCAAAACTGGACACAGTACTCCAGATGAGGCCTCACCAATGTCGAATAGATGGGGATGATCACGTCCCTCGATCTGCTCGCTGTGCCCCTATTTCTACATCCCAAAATGCCATTTGCCTTCTTGGCAACAAGGGCACACTGTCGACTCATATCCAGCTTCTCGTCCACTGTCACCCCTAGGTCCTTTTCCGCAGAACTGCTGCCTAGCCATTCGGTCCCTAGTCTGTAGCTGTGCATTGGGTTCTTCCGTCCTAAGTGCAGGACCCTGCACTTATCCTTATTGAACCTCATCAGATTTCTTTTGGCCCAATCCTCCAATTTGTCTAGGTCCCTCTGTATCCTATCCCTGCCCTCCCGCGTATCTACCACTCCTCCCAGTTTAGTATCATCCGCAAATTTGCTGAGAGTGCAATCCACACCATCCTCCAGATCATTTATGAAGATATTGAACAAAACCGGCCCCAGGACCGACCCCTGGGGCACTCCACTTGACACCGGCTGCCAACTAGACATGGAGCCATTGATCACTACCCTTTGAGCCCGACAATCTAGCCAACTTTCTACCCACCTTATAGTGCATTCATCCAGCCCATACTTCTTTAACTTGCTGACAAGAATACTGTGGGAGACCGTGTCAAAAGCTTTGCTAAAGTCAAGAAACAATACATCCACTGCTTTCCCTTCATCCACAGAACCAGGAATCTCATCATAGAAGGCGATTAGATTAGTCAGGCATGACCTTCCCTTGGTGAATCCATGCTGACTGTTCCTGATCACTTTCCTCTCATGTAAGTGCTTCAGGATTGATTCTTTGAGGACCTGCTCCATGATTTTTCCGGGGACTGAGGTGAGGCTGACTGGCCTGTAGTTCCCAGGATCCTCCTTCTTCCCTTTTTTAAAGATTGGCACTACATTAGCCTTTTTCCAGTCATCCGGGGCCTTCCCCCGTTCGCCACGAGTTTTCAAAGATAATGGCCAATGGCTCTGCAATCACAGCCGCCAATTCCTTTAGCACTCTCGGATGCAACTCGTCCTGCCCCATGGACTTGTGCATGTCCAGTTTTTCTAAATAGTCCCGAATCACCTCTTTCTCCACAGAGGGCTGGCCATCTATTCCCCATGTTGTGATGCCCAGCACAGCAGTCTGGGAGCTGACCTTGTTCGTGAAGACAGAGGCAAAAAAAGCATTGAGTACATTAGCTTTTTCCACATCCTCTGTCACTAGGTTGCCTCCCTCATTCATTCATGAAGTGCAGGCATCATCTGGGGAGGGTTACCAGTTTGTTCCTTCCCGTATCTGCCCCATCCCTCCTTCCTTTTATCTGCCATTAAAAACAATTGACATTGCCAGCGCCAGTGTTGTGACTCTGAGGAGCTACCACTGTCAAAGGACACCACAGGGGAGCATGAACAGCCCTATGGGCTCTGAGACAATGTTGAAAACACCATAGGCTGGTAGATGGGGCCCAAAGGATTATGAGGGGAAAGAGGTGGTAAATTATGGGTAATGAGATGAAGTTGGTAGGTAAGGGAGGGACCCCAGGGGCTGTGAGTGGAAGATTCTTTAGATGGCTTTTTGAAACTACTTCTGTTCCCATTTCCTTTCTTCCAGGCACTTGGTATGAATAGTGAATCATGTTTTTATTAGTTCATCCGATTAAAGTGGTGGCAGAGAGCAAAGAGGTGTTTTTCTGTAAACTCAGGAGGCTTATACGCAGCAGTTTCCTAATCTGACAGTTATGAGACTGGGAATTAGGGCAGAGAAATGCTGGCCCAGGTCTTTCTGCAGAGATTATAAACAGTGAAACTTGTGATTTTTCTTTTACAAAGTGAGATTTACAGCCTTCGCCTGAAAGTGCAAGTGATCGACCTCACCAAATTTATCTTCATTGGCTGATTGTTTGAAAAGAAATGAGGGGGCTTTAAGAGTACTTGACTTTGAGTTTCTATATTAAGCTCTCTTGCTTATTTAATGAATATTTATGGCATGGGCTTTTCACACATCCAGTCCTGAGTGAGCCAGGCTATATTAGGCTAAATTCTCTCAGGACATATTTTATGGTGCCGGGTCAAAAGAATGGCACTTAGAGGAGGGGGGAACAGACACACTAATTACCAGGATTACTAGAGAGAAAGGAGGGCCCAGGGGTTAGGGCACTGGTTTGGGACTTGAAAGATCCTGTTCTGCCTCAGAAATCCCAAGCAACCTTCAGCAAGTAAGTTACAAAGGGTGCATTGACATTTGAGCTGGTCTGTGTGATTCCCAGCTTCTGCAGACACACCCGTGCTAGCTGTGCCCACGGGTACGGCTAACCTGAGCCACCACCTGCAGGGACGTGGCTATTTTTAGGCACTAGCACAAGCAGAGCTAGTGTGGATATGTCTACGGGAACTGGGAAACATACCTCAGATGTAGATGTACCCATAGTCTCTCGGTGCTTCACTTCCCTATCGGTAAAATGGGGATATTCCATTACTGAGCTGCTTTAAAAATCTGTTTTGCTGAATGAGTTTTAAAATGCATTAGAAAATTTTCCCAGTGTAGACAGGCCCTTAGACTGTCACTCACCAACTTGCATTTCCCCGCTGCATATTACCTCTGAATTTGTACCCCCACATCTCAGAGAGTGAACAGGAATCTAAGCTAGTATCATTTGAAGGTCAGGGGACCAGAAAAGAGGAGAATTTCAAGGAAACCAACATGAGGATGTAATTTAAAGTGGCCTGCTTTAAAGTGCTTTTAATTTAAAGTGGCCTATTTTAACTCATGCTGTCAGACAGCTCCACAGCCTCTAAATTATAACTAAGGCTCCCTTACACTCTGGGTGGTAGGTGGGGTAAGGAACAATAGGGAGTCAAGCTGAGATTAAGGGAACCAAGTCACTGTGCACATTTAATGCACCACAGAACAGAGAAAGGAGGCCAGGAGTTCTAAACACAATGCCCCCCCATTTGCTAACCACTTCAATGGACCTTGTAAGTTTAGCTAGTGCTGTGGGAGGCGGGTGTTACATTTTTTAAAATATGTTAGTGTTTTGTGCTTAAGAACCTAGGCTTTCAGTTCTGTCATTTTCTGAAATGACCCATCTGAGTGATTCACTGATTTCCCCTCCCCCCCGCCCGCAACTATTTCACATCAAATCACACTTCAGCTCAGCCACTTGGAGTTTCTGCCGCTGCACTGGCATGAGGGTCCGATTAGGACCTGGATGTTTTTAACTATGTGCATATTCCCTTTTTAAAGAAGGTCCCATTCCCCAGCCGCCCTCAGGACTATAGCTATGGTTCTTGAATACTAGCTACAGTGTGAAAGTACTGGATAGAGTATGAAGAAATTAAAGCGTGTTTAAGATCACATAACACTGTCCAGCGGCTGCGCTGGGCAGGCTTGGGACCTTTTCCAGGTTGCTGAGTATTCTAATATGACTGGTAAATGGATTGTTTTTCCACGGAGCAGTCCAACACCTGTAATGGAAAGGAAACAGAGCTGTATAGAAAGTGGCAATGTACACGTCAAAGCTCTGCACCTGTAGGAACTTTAAAGAATGAATGAGTTTATAGAAAGCCTTTACGGCCTGAGGCCCTCAAACCTAAGTAGTATATGTATTCGCATGCCAGTGAATGTATTCAGCAGCAGTACTGGATAGGGGTGCATTTCAATACTGGAAATATTCAATACAGTACTGGATAGGGGTGCATTTCAATACTGGAAATATTCAATACAGTACTGGATAGGGGTGCGTTTCAGCCAGCAGTAGGCATGCAACGTAGCATCTGTTTTAATGTATTCTGCTCGTTGTATTTTTATTATTTATTTGGTAGCCATATTGTACTAGAACTGCATGAAATTTTTTGGCCAAAACCTTTTTTTTTTTGTCAAAAAATGCGAATTCAGGTCAACCAAACCATTTCCTGAATTCATGTCAAACTTCCTTAATTATTTCATTGGGGAAAAAACAACATTTTGGTGGGGGGGAAAGTCAGAAAGTTTCCATTCAACATTTGGAAATAAAACCTTTCAATTTGCAATGACCTTTAGTTTTGAAATTGAATTTGATTTTATTAAGTTAAAAAACCTGGAAACTGAAACATTTCAACCCGAAAATAATTTTTCCCAATTTTTCTGGTATGGCCAGTGAATTGAAAAATCAATTATTTGCACAGCTGTCCACTGTACAGTCCCTTCCCAAAGAATTTACAGTCTAAATAGACACGTAGAAAGGGAAACTGAGGTTCAGGGAAGTGAAATGACTTACCGGCTGTCACACACTAGATCAGTGGGACAGCTGGGACTAAAACGCTGGTCTCGTACATCCTAAGCCAGCACTGCAGCCACTGGACCATACTGCCTCTTGGCTGTAGATATGTACATGTACTGGTGTATGTGTGGGTGTGTTGTATTTAGGTAACAGTAGATACCTGTTTGGTATGTGACTGTGTATTCAGCCATCAGTAAGCATGTTTGATATAGGAATCATACAGTGTGTGTAAGTATTCAGCTAGCAATTTGTGTTTAGGATTATATGTGTCTATTCAGCATACAGTATGTGTATATTCTGCGTGGGCATGAGGACATGTGTCTGCGTATCCATGTAATGTGACCAACACTTGGGTATATATATGTATGTGTCCCACACTTCATTTTCTCATCTCTGTAACTTAAGTAGATGTCGGATTGCTGGGTGATAGCAAAAAAGGGAAGGCTTTTTTTCAGGGAGGATCCTGACAAATCACTAGATTGTCAAGATGAGCGGCAGTTAAAGCTGCATTTGCTCTTTCTCCTGTTTGTTAAGCTTGTTAGTGTTCCAGCCAACATTAAAATCTGAAATCTCAGCAAAACGGTCTTTCAAGAAGCTAACCTGCTCCATGGAAGGAAAGGGCTGTCAGTTACCTGCAGCCGCAGCATGATGTACCATTCAGTCCTTACCAGGCTCACTTAGTGCGGAGGAACAGAAATGCCGGTTGCTCAGTGGGATGAATGGGACTTGTGACCACTTAAGGACTTGCTGGCTATTCCTCATGGGGAAATTTGACCATCTCACTGAGGAGCTGAATAACCTTCAGCTCTCTAGACTCATGTTAACAGTTCAGTGCACTAAGGGAACTATAAGTGCTGAATGCCCAGGATCACACACCAAATATTTACAGTGCATCAGCACTGTATATCAACCTGGTTAAAGAGAATCTGCACCACTGCAATCACAATGAGGCTTTCACATATCAAATCAGGATATGTAATGTATGATCCTCTACCTCCCTGAGGGACAAGACCCCTGATTTGAAAAGAGGAACCCTGATATGCTGGGAATAAATCAATCTGAAGGTCCAGTGATCACAGACTGAGCTTAGAGAACCATTGGGAGGCCCCATGGGGACCCGATGACTAAGACTACGGTTTTGTCACTGAGGTCGCAGAAGTCACAGAATCTGTGACTTCCAAAGACTTCCATCACTTCAGCCCTGGCGGCTGGGAGCTGCAGGGTCCCACCACCTCCTGCACGGCAGGGAGCTGTGAGGCCACTGTCTGAGGCAGCAGGCTCCCAAGCTCTCAGCTGCCATGAGCAGGGGTGGTACCCCGCCACTCCCAGCCGCCACCACAGGCGAGGGGGGGGATATACCCCACATCTCCCAGCCACTGTGGGGGACAGGGGGACCCCCACAGCTCCCCACCACTGCGGAAGGGGGACCATGCAGCTTCCCTCCATTACTGGTGGCGAGCGGATCCTGGAGCTCTGAGTCCCCACTGGTGGTGGGGGCCCCAGAGCTCCCAGCCACCCCACAGCTGCCCAGTCCCTTCCCATTTTATCATGGATATTTTTAGTAAAAGTCAGGGACAGGTCACGGGCAATAAAGAAAAATTCACGGAAGCCCGTGACCTGTCCCTGACTTTTACTAAAAATATCCATGACAAAAATTTAGCTTTACCGATGACACATCCTGGTGACACATCAAGTTGGACGCGTGAGGCAGAGACTCCTATTGCAAACCACATGGCTGTGGAAAGGCACTGTGTAAAAGCAGCCAAATGCCCGTTTAGCCAGGCTTGAGCCCAAATGACGAAGCAGAGAGAAGGCGGCCTGCAGACGATTAAACCATTCCCGGTCCCAGATTGCAAAGTGGAAGGAGCAGCCTACAACCATGTCAGGTCATTGGTAGCCCTAATAGTTTTCACAGGAGTGCTTTAAGGGCTCAATCCAAAACCCACTGAAGGTGATGGGAGTCTTCCGATTAACTTTATTAGGCTGTGGATCAGGGTCCAAAAAGCAAATTGAGGCAAACTGCCGTTTTTAAAGTCCCTATATTTTTACTGAGAATTTATTTAAAAAAAAAAAAAAGGCTCAAAACAAATTAGAAGAAAAAGGAAGAGACCAAATGAAAATGCAGGTAGAAATTGTTCGCTCCTGATAGACAATTACAACTGTGATCGAGGCACTTTAAATACATGCTGAAATTGAGGTGTTCACTGTTGAGCCAGTTGAATCATTTGCCTTTTGGAAGCCCAGATTCTGCAGTGGTCCAGGTTCATGGGGCCAGTATTGTTCTTTTGCTTTGCAAAGGCATGTCCTGCTCAAACAGAATATTTCTTTGGGTTTTTTCCCCCCAGTTCTGGCCATAATCGTGTTGCCTGATTGCTTCTCTTTTAAAGCCTTCCCTTGAAATGAAATGCTCAAGCCTCCTGCAAGGCCTGATGCTGAACTGTTTCTTTTAAACAGAGGGTGAAATTTAGCAAGGGCTTCCTTAAGGCGGAGTTTTTTATAACCTCGGTTGCATTGAACTGCCTGAATGTTCTAATTTTCCTTGTCTGAGCTCACATCATGTGAAATGTACTCAAAGTATTCATTTGTTTAAGTAGTTCTTGAATTCCATCTGCCATCTTCTGTTGTGTTTTACTGTTGATAATGTATCAGACTGGAGGCAGGGTCTATATTAAAAAGTTCCAGTCTGAACTTTCAAAAATTCCAGTTTGCTCACATCTGGGGCTTGGATCTGGCTCGTTATAGTCCCTGTGGATCCAGAAGTTCAGGTGTGTCCTGATCAGGAAGGAGAAGTTGGTTCAGGACCATCAATCATCTTTGTGAATTTCTTAAAGGCAAATCAGACAAATTATAAGGGTGACTCTTTGGGACAGGGCCTTAGGATAGAAACATAGAGTATAGGGTAAGTGATTGTTCAAGAGGTGAGAGAGGGAGGCAATTGACAGCAATTTAAACAGGAACATTCCAAATGGAGCATTATCAGCTGTGGCAATATGTTATCTGAATCCACAAAATAGCAGCATCACAAAACACAAGCTGATGTGCAAACTCAATCTGCAGAAGGCAAAAGTAATCTTTCCAGGCTCTGCGTAAGCTCATTTTAGTGTCTAGAGCTTAATTCTTAGTGCATCATGCTGCAGGGGCCTTGAGTAGGAAACTATACAAATGATGTAATGTTGTCACTAGTAATGTTACAACCTAATAACCTCTGCAGCATGAAAGTATCAGCCATCTGTGCCAAGGTGTCTTAGGAAAACTCACTGACAAAATGGATTAAAGGGTCTATATTTATTTATGTAAATAATCAAGATCAGGAGAAAATTCTGTGTAAAACTGAAATATTCCTAATCGACATTATGGAGTGTAACGTCTGTGCAGATTGTAATCGGGGGGATTAAGGGTCTCCGCCACTGCAGTAATATGAGAGAAGTTAGTGCATTTGGAGGAACCATTGCAGTGATAGTGTTAGAGATTCAGGCCTGTTACACCAGTGACCCAAATACAGCCTTCTACACGGTATCTAGGAACTTCTGCTTCTGTCTGAAGTCAGGGTAGAAACAGGTGGGGTAATGGGAGGAAAATGTTACATGTATTGAACCTCAGATATTGTCAGGATTTGCTTTGAGTCTTGGGGGAAAGTTTAGTTAATTGGAGTTCACAGGTGAGCTGGCCCTTTAAGGGAGGCAGTCTTAGTCCTGCTTGTGATTAATTAGTTGCCTCATGGTGATGGGTCTGATACCTTTTATTGATACGTAGACAACCGTTGCGGCACAGGGAGGAGAATAGGGTTATAAGGAATAGCCAGCATGGATTTGCAAAGAACAAATCATGCGAAACCAACCTAATTTCCTTCTTCAGGGATACTGGCCTAGTGGCAGGGGGGAAGCAGTAGATGTTATACATTTTGATTTTGGTAAGGCTTTTGACACAGTCCCGCATGACATTCTCATAAGCAAACTAGGAAAATGTGGTCTAGATTAAATTAATATAATGTGGGTGCACAATTGGTTGAAAGCCCATACTCAGAGTAGTTAGTGGTTTGGTGTCAAATAGGTATTGACATATTTAGTGAGGTACCACAGGGGTCAGGCCTGGATCCAGTACTATTCAATATTTTCATTAGTGACTTGGATAATGGAGCAGAGAGTGTGTTTATCACAATTGTGCATTGGGTGCTGGGAGGGGTTGCAAGCACTTTGGAGGACAGGATTAGAATTTAAAAGGACCTTGACAAATTGGAGAATTGGTCTGAAATCAACAAGACACAATTCAATAAAGACAAATGCAAATTACTTCAGATGCACAACTATAAAATGGGAAATAACTGGCTAGATAATAGTACTGCAGAAAAGGATTGGGGTTCTAGTGGATCACAAATTGAATGAGTCAACAACATGATGCAGCTGCAAAAAAGGCTAATATCATCCTGGAGTGTATTAGTAAGACTGTCTGTGTAAGACATAGGAGGTAATTGCCGGCTCTGCTCAGCACTGATGAGGCGTCGGTTGGAGTACTGTGTCCAATTTTGCATGCCCCAGTTTAGAAAAGATGTGGATGAACTGGAGAAAGTCCAGAAGAGAGCGACAAAAATGATACAAGGTTTAGAAAACCTGACCTATGAAGAAAGATTTAAAAAAACTGGGCATGTTTAGTCTTGAGAAAAGATGACTGAGGGGGGACCTGGTAAGTCTTCCAATATGTTAAGGCCTGTTATAAAGAGGACTGGGATCAATTGTTTTCTTGCCTTGTCTTCAGTGGTCATGGAGGTGGTGGGCTTAAATCTGCAGCAAGGGAAATTTCGGTTAGGTATTAGGAAAAGCTTTCTAACGATAAGGGTAGTTAAGATCTGGAACAGGCTTCCAAGGGAGGTTGTGGAATCCCCGTCATTGGAGATTTTTAAGAACAAGCTGGACAAACACCTCTCAGGGATGGGTTAGGTTTACTCAGTCCTGCTTCAGTGCAGGGGCCTGGACATAATGACTTCTTGAGGTGCTTTCCAGCCCTACATGTCCATGGTTCTATGAACACAAGGCTCCCTCCCGTTGGACAGGAAAGGAAGAGAACCCTGCCCACATATTTACAAACGCTCTGAAATGCAAATACAACTGTAGCAAACAACACAGTTCACACAGCTGCTGCCAGAGCCATGGCTGTATCGGCGTGTCACAGCTTGGGTGGGTCGGCCCTTTAAGGGAGAGGTGGGCTTTGCCCCGCTTGTGACTAATGAGGCACCTCCCAGGTGATGGGTGTGACACCAGGGATAAAGATGATACTCTGCACATCACCTAGGCCTTAGATAAAAGGCCAGCAAACAGCTCTATTGGCAGAGAGACCTGCAGGGGACCCTGGTTAGGGGAAGGGCCCTTTTTTTATGTGAGACCCTTTTGATTTTGAGAAATATGCCCATCCTGGAAGAAGGGGACCTGAAATGCTGCTGCTGTTAAGAGCTTGATTGGATGCTCTGGCTGGTGAGTTCGTCGTACTGGTTTATAGTGCCCTATGCAAGGACATTCATAATTGGATCATAGCTCTGCCTGGTGCTTTAAAGGGTTTGTCCACAGTCATGGGCCCTGCCCCAGTGAGATGATGGGGTAAAAAAGATGTTCCTAGGCCATGAAGGTAACATGGAGGATGGTGCTTAATTTGTAATGAAAGAGGGGCTGGGGCTCAAGCTGTTTTTTTACAGTCATAACTGATGCACTAAGCCAGGAGGTGCCGGAGCTATGAACTGCCAATCCCAGAAGTGCCAGGGCTCAGCCCTGCCAGAAATTAAGCCCTGATGGAGGGGAAGAGAGGAGAGGTGGGAGGGTTAAAAGGTCTGTAGGGCAGGGCAGAGGAGAGGAATAAGTAATGCAGTCAGGGGTAAGGGGAAGCAGAGGAAGCGCTCCCGTTCTCACCTTGGATGGCTGGGGGGCAACAAACCCACTCCTCCTCCTCCTCGGTGATGTGGTGAGAACTCCCCCTGCTGGTTCAACCTACTTTCACCACCAAACTCAGGAGCAGGAAAGGAGTGAGTTTCATGGGGAGGATTGGCAGGAGGAGGGCCGGGGTGCTGGTTGCAAAGGAAGAGGGGTATAATTCCAAGCAGAGAGGCTGAAAAGGGGCAAGAAGGTGAGAGTGAAAGGAGGAGACAGGTGAAAAAAACAGTCTGGGGGGGGAGGGGGCAATTCAGACAGGGCAGAGCCCTCAGTGACCCCAAAGAGTTTGAACTCCATGTGGAAAGAGAGAGGATAGATCAGAGGGGGAAGGGAGGGACAGGGCAGGTGTGGAAGAACATCGAGGCTGCTGCTGATTAGGCAGGCTGAGGTGTCAGTGATCAAGGATCTTTAAAAGATGCTGTGAACTAATTTAAACTGAGCGCCAAGTTCAGGCGGTTAAGTGTAAAACTCTGCTATGGATGTGAGGTCTGCAGCCGTCATGGAGTCCAACAATGGGCCCGTCCTGCAAGGTGCTTTCAGGATAAGCCCTAGAGGGGCTTTGCGGTTACTGTACTCCTGAGCTCCCCTCCTTTTTAAGGCAAGGCGAGTCTCGGAACGCAGCTAATGGCTGGGGGTGAGCGATTGGTTGGGCGTATTGGGGCAGCTCCTTCCAGCTCAACACTGAACTTAGCAGAACGTCAGCATCTCCAGATCACAATGTTGTGTTGTCTGCTGTGTTCTGGAAGAGCCACATCCTTGATATAATATGAGCAGGGCTCAGGTCACCCTTTGTCTTATCCAAACAGATTTACCCAGGTCTTGGAATAATTGCATGGTAAGTTGCATTAATGGCATGTTCTCTCCTGCTGACTGTGCTAGTGGATTGTGTCAGAGCGTGGAACATCGTGCTCTCTCTGACCCCTGCCATACCAGATGAAGTGGACTAAAGAAGCCTGAATTCTCTTCAATTGGTGGATTTGTGTCAGGCCTTCATGATCAGTAGATTTGGGGGTATTTAAATAAAGTAAGTGGCGTTTTTAATATCTATTTTATACCTCCTTGGATTCTGTCCAGTCCTTACAGTTGTGTCCAAGAATTCTCCCTGATGCTGACTGTTAGCTCTGTGTGTCATGCAGCTCTGTTAGCACGTGGGTTTCCCTTCAAGTTTATCTCCTGCACATGACCGTGGAGGATCATCTGCATGGAACACACCAGATCTCCATCTGGTGTAAATTGGCACTGAATTCCATTGAAATCAGTGGGGACTGTGCTGTTTTATACCAGCTGAGGATATGGCCCATAATACTTTGCCTCACCTTTCAGTTCGGCTCAACCTGGTTCGAATTCATCATCTTCCTCATGAGAGCTCTGTGAACCTAGTCCATTAGGCCCTGATTGAAGAAAAAGGAAAGCTTTTCAGAAAAGCACTTCAATGGGATTTAAGCACACGCTTAAATGGGCCCCACGCATGTGCTTTTCTGCACTGGGACCTTCCCTGGTGATTCTGTCATGAGATCACTATAAATCACATCCATTAGTCAGTACATTCGTATCTTCATACACAGCCCTTAATTCATAAAGAGATCAGTATCTCTGCCTTGGTGTATATCCCACTTCTCTATTTAACTTCAGTACACATCTCCACTGCCCCACACCAGCTATTCTTAACCACGTGATCAAAACTTTGGCAGCATTTTGAGGCTTTTCTTCCCTGGCAGCCTGTCATCTTTTCCCAGCTCAGTGCTTGTATCTGTAATATTGGGTTAATCTTACAGTTGAATAGGCTATGCAGATTGCAGAGAAATGATGTGCCCTATAGATTTGCATGTGCTCCTTTTAATTAGCTTGCCTTTAACCAGTATTTACCCTTATTAAAAGTTTGCTGTTGGAGTCTATTGGAATCAAATCACTGCTAATGGAAACTGTCAGAACTGTTAATCATAGTGATGGCTGACTTTCAAAACCCATTCTCTGTTGTTACAGAGGCTAATTGTTTTCATGGGCATGGGCCTAATGGGGTCATGCAAATGTTCGATACATAAAAGGAATCGATGGCCTCTTGGCAGAATTAATGTATCTTTATTGATTATCTTGATTATCATACACATTGTAAGGAGAGTGATCACTTTAGATAAGCTATTACCAGCAGGAGAGTGGGGAGGGAGGAGGTATTGTTTCATGGTCTCTGTGTATATAATGTCTTCTGCAGTTTCCACAGAATGCATCCGATGAAGTGAGCTGTAGCTCACGAAAGCTTATGCTCAAATAAATTGGTTAGTCGCTAAGGTGCCACAAGTACTCCTTTTCTTTTTGTATCTTTATTGACTCTATTCCCAAAGGCCTTCTGGAATAAGACACAAAAAAACAATGTTGCTTTAGAGACCAAGAACATGGAAAAGAGGGAAGTCTGGCTCAGCCAGAAGACTTTTCCCAAACTCTGGAAGTTAGTTGGATTTGAAGGTTACAGGAGATTTTACACAACAGGGACAGGCTTGGAATTTTTGGCAAGAAGTTTCAGTTCTCCGAATATTTGGCTACGTGGCTCGCTTGTCCTCTCTTTTCTGCTAAAGTCTTCTGTAATTCCTTGATGGGAAGCTGAATTGGCCCTATTAGAGGCCACCCTTCCTGTCACCAACGACAGGAAGAGCTGACTGCCAATAATGCAGCTGCAAAGGCCAAGCACCCCAGTGAAGCAAGTTAAAAATGAACAGAAAGTTTGGAATGGGAAGTGAAAGCCTGTCTGAACTTACAGGGTCCCTGTCACTGTCTATTCTGAGCACCTTACAATCCATGTTAATGTGAGTTAGGAACCTATTCGTTCCCACCCGCAGGATCCGCACGGGGAATTTGCAGCCCAGCACGTCTGTGCGCAATGCTATTCATACCCCCATAGTCTGAACTGTGGGGCACTGTATACATAGCCTAAGTGACTTGTCCATGGCAGCACAGGGAGTCTGTAGCAGAGCAGGGAGTTGAACCCAGATCTCCTGAGTCCTAGGGTAATGCCCTAATCAATGGACAATCTCTCCTTCCCAAAAGGAGTGTGAGTTCAGAAGGGGCAAGATGGTAAGTGTAAGGGAGAGGAGTAGTAGGAAGAGAGGTCTGGTTTAAACTAGAGTTAGGCTGACACAAGGCAGCTTACGTCGACCTACCTATGGAAGTGTCCACACTTAAATTTCGCTCCTGCCAATGTAACTACCCCACTACACTAACTTAACTCCACCTCCATGAGTAACGTAGAGTCACGGTCAATGTAGTTAAGTTGACACAGTGTCAGTGTAGACGCTGCATTGTTTATGCCAACTGTTACTGGCTTTCAGGAGCCGCCCCACATGGACAGTCCAATTGATGCAAGCGCTCCTGGGGAAGTCGTGTACTGCTGACACAAGGAGCCAAGTGTAGACCTGCACAAGTGTTATAGTTACTGTGGCAGCTGTATGCTGACCTAAGTTAGGTCGACTTCTTTTGTAGTGTAGACGTGGCCCGAGAGGAGGATGGAAGAAATGACGGAACATGACAGAAAGGAAGGAGAGTTCCTCTTGTTTAACTAGTTCACCTGGAGGGGAAACCATCTTCTGAATGGCTCTTGCAGCATGTTGATTATGACATCAGATGTTCAGCTCTTACAGGTTTCAGTATCAGTTTAGTCTGTGGCAAAATCTCCTGTCTGTATATTTTGATGAGATGAAACTGAGACGGGTTCAGCTATTCACCTGTCAGTTCCTCTTTGTAAATGGCTGCTAATCCCAGACTACATGTACTCCAGGGGCAGGAGAGGAGGTAAACTTGAATAATGCTGCCCCTTCTGCATGTGACCAGGCTGGCATGGCAGGGTGGATTTGGAGAGGAGAGGTGCAGAGTTGAGTGAAGTCTGAACACAGTCCAAGATTTCCTGGAAGCACATGCTATCTGCTTATGTGGTGACAGTCTTGTATCAGTCAGTTGGGTAAAAAATGAAGGAGCTGAAGCCACTCAAAAAAAAAAAAAAAAAGTCCTTGCAATCCTGTTTCTTTCTGAACCGTCTTCCATGGAGAGAGCACTTTATTTTGAACCAATTCGGCAGAAGATCAGTGTAGAAAGATGAGAATGTATCAGGTTCTGATTAATCATAACTCAGGTTAAAGTCATCAACAGACACAACAACAACAGCTAAAGTCATTTCCTTGTATGGGCCCTCAAACACAAGGAATGTCACTGCCAAAAATATGGCTTGGAGTTTCTATTTATAAAATAGCAAGACGGTCTGGAGCTAAGAGGAGCTATATTTACTGAAGGGAACAGAAGCACTTCTGAGGATGTCCAGAGCGCTGAAGAGCTTCTGAAGTCTGTCTAAACTGTTCTGGGGATGGACAGGAAGGGTGGACAGGGGGAAGCCCTGAAAGCTGCTTCAACCCTTCTGAAGCTGTTCCAGAACTGTACAGACACACACAGCTATGGTGGAAGTAATGAAGTATATGGGTGTGACGAGAAGAGAGGAAAGGGTGTTTAGAAGACTTGTGGTTTATTGGAGGAGATCAACTAAATCAAAGATAAAGCTTGGCAGCTTTGGGCTGTTTCTAGCATATGATATTGAAGGCCTCCTTGCCACTCAGTGGGCATGCATGGGGCGGGGGGTCCCAGCTCTGGCTGGGGAGAATTGGGCAGGGGGGTTGTATTTACTCTTGGATGTAGCCAGGAGACCCTGCAGATGGAGGCAGATGCTCATAGGTTGTGAATGTTTCTTTGCTTCTGACAGCTGTCCCACTAGAACGGAGCCAGTAGCCAGTTTCAACCAAATGTATGTCTGATCTGAAATGTGATGAGATGGGGAATTGCCTGTCCTTAACTCAACACTGGGAAGTCTCTTCATCTCACTATCTGAAGCAGATTGAGTGAGCGAACTGCTGACTAAATACCAGTGACAGGAACAAGGCTCAGTGTCAACCAGGAGTGAGCTTTGGGAAAGCCCTGGTGTCATAAATATAAAGGGAAGGGTAAACCCCTTTGAAATCCCTCCTGGCCAGGGGAAAGCTCCTCTCACCTGTAAAGGGTTAAGAAGCTAAAGGTAACCTCGCTGGCACCTGACCAAAATGACCAATGAGGAGACAAGATACTTTCAAAAGCTGGAGGAGGGAGAGAAACAAAGGGTCTGTGTGTCTGTCTATATGCTGGTTTCTGCCGGGGATAGACCAGGAATGGAGTCTTAGAACTTTTAGTAAGTAATCTAGCTAGGTACGTGTTAGCCATTTAAAGAAATCATAATCTAACACATACCTAGCTAGATTACTTACTAAAAGTTCTAAGACTCCATTCCTGGTCTATCCCCGGCACAAACCAGCATATAGACAGACACACAGACCCTTTGTTCTTCTCCCTCCTCCCAGCTTTTGAAAGTATCTTGTCTCCTCATTGGTCATTTTGGTCAGGTGCCAGCGAGGTTACCTTTAGCTTCTTAACCCTTTACAGGTGAGAGGAGCTTTCCCCTGGCCAGGAGGGATTTCAAAGGGGTTTACCCTTCTCTTTACATTTATGACACCTGGTAGCACCAGTCTCTGCCAGGTTAGTTTAATGAGGATAGATGAGAATAGGCTAGAGGGTTGCTGTACCCTTCCTCCTCACCACCCACATAGCATTGCACAGGGTGGGAACCTTCAGTGAGTTTAATGCTGTTGAACAATGCCAGATTGGCAGCTGAGAAGACCAGTGTCCACCCTAGCTACAAAGCTGGTGCAGCATGGGCAGCTGCAGTGGAAGCTTTCCCCGTGCTGATCTGCCAAAACTGCTTCAATCCGGAGCTCTAGGGGTGAAAAAGAGAGTTCCCTCTCCAGGCCCAGCCAGGTCTTGGCCTCTAAGCTGAGTTGTCATCAAGAGGAACAAGTAAAGCTGGTGTCTTTTTAGCGACTTGGACACCTGTCCCCTAGGAACTCAACCAGTCCCCTTCTCCCCAGGTGTATCATGCCTTAGCCATGCATCTGGTTTTTTCTCAAACTTGCGGCATGCGAGAATCTGGGAGACGACTTGATAACAGTATAGATTGCGACATGGGATAAGACGGAAAAAAAAGCTCCCCCATTTGTGCATTAGCAGCTGTTCCCAACGATTTGAAGGTCCTTTTATTTTACTCTGTGGCTCTTTGTCCTGTATCCTATTTTAAATCTGACTCTGATCCATATATTTCATCTGTCTTCACAGATATCAGAGAGCTCTCTAATGCAGTGGAGTCAAACCCAGTGGCTGGAGGAGAAATCTTGCATTTGTGTCTGAAAATTGTTGAGTGGGGCGGGGGCTATACAAGAAAAATCAAATATCTTTAAATGATGAGTCAGTGAAATGTTGTTGGTATTTCCTGGGAAATAGCTGAGGTTGTTCTTTTCTCTCTTTCTGTTGTATCTTTCCTTTGGAATCCTAGGTTGCCATGGTAATGATTTCAGAGAGATTTTATTCTGCAATGTTTCTAGCAGCTGAGCACTTTCCATCATCTTCTGGATGCACAATAGGCAGAATCAGTTGGATCAGAAGGGACCTTCTGGCAGATCATCCCCGTCCATCCCTTGCGTTGTGGCAGGACTGATTTTGTTATTGTTAGTGGGATAAGGGTAGAATCCTCTTTGGAGCTTTCAGGCCTTTGCTCAGATGCCCATGGAGGAAGGGAGGAGGCAGGTACTGGAGAGAAATATTGTTCAGACTGCATAATTCCTATCACTCTCATCTCATTGTCAACTGTAACTGGGAAATTAAAAGTAGCGAACTCCAGAGAATTTCACTAATCCTCAGATGTACCTACTGTGTAGTCACTTGGCATTTAATAGGGTAGCTTTCAAGTCAGCAAACAAATGCACTCCAACAAATAAGCGCATACATACCAAAGTGATGGGTACTACAGAAAACTCCAAGGATACGTCAACACAGCACAGTTAACCCAGGCTCTTACCCTGATTTTAGCCCAGCCCCCACTACCATCCATACAGAAAAACCTCTGGCTTGTGTTTTGAAGGCACTTTAAGCTGGGCTACTTTATCCAGTGGGGAGTGTAGGTGAGAATGCGGGCTCTGCTTTAATGTTGGCTGGCACCTGCCCATTTGGAAGTGAAGATGTAGGGTACTGAGCCACTCGAGTGCTGACAGTCCTCCACTGCCCTTCCCATGCTTCCCCCCTCCCCGCAAGGACAAACAAGTTCTCCCACAATTGCTGGGGGAAAATCGTAGGGTGTCTCAGCACAAAGAATTATGGGACGTGCCCCCAGAAAAAACACAGACAATTGCAGAATTAGTGAGGACACAATAAGGTAGGGGGAGGGTTTGCAGTGAAGACGCTCTCCCTTGGGATAGGCTTAGACCTGGGTGCCAGTCACTCAGCTTAGTAGTGCAAGGAGGCTACAAAGGGGACATGGAGAAAACACTGTGGATAGCAAAGGATGGGGATGTGCGGTGCAAACATAGCCTAAGCAACTCTTTAACTTGCCCTTAGCCAAGACAGATTAGAGATATCAAATGCCCAAGGTCACCCAGGAAATCTTTGGCAGAGCTGGGAGATTTTCTGAGCTCCAGTCCAGGGCCTTAACTACAAACCCATCCTTTCTTCCTACAGCCCATTCCCATCACATACACGGACAGTCACTCTCAGACATGTACCGTGCCTCCTGTATTTTGCAAGACGAGCACACGGCCCTTGTGATGCTTCCCGGGAGTACTCAGGGTTGTGCAGGACCTTGCTACCACTTGCCCTTAGCACGAGAAAGTCTTGTCTTTGCCTGCCCTGGCTCAGCTCCCTGACTCCACCACCCTCAGGTAACACAAGCATTGCCTTCCAGGCCCCCTTGCGCGCTCTGTGCAGGTTAGGGATAGGCACACACTGACCCCTGAATCCTCGGAGCGTCCCCCGGCGTGCTCAGCCTCCTCTCCGGTGAACACTCTCAGAGCTCTCAGATTCTCTACTCCCAAAGGAACAGCACGCACCAGCATCCAAGATTCAACTCAGGATCACCGCTCCACTTAACACACACAACTGAGATAGATCTAGCAGTGTATTTATAGTGAAAACAAGAATAAGTTAGTTATCAACAAACAGACATTCAAGTGATAGGAAGTAAGAATATTGGAAACAAATGGTTACGTATAAAATAAAACCATAGCCTCCTTTCTGGAGCCTAAACTTAATGCACGAGGCATTCACATGTCTTCTACAAGATAGATTGCTCCAAGTCCTTTTCCCAGGTTTCACCCAGGATGGTTGAAATCCCCCCTCTCACATGATTGAGGCAGCTTGTCTTCATAGACTGGAGGATTCCAGAGCATCTCTGATCTTTGATCTTCCCTTGAAAACAACTACCGGCACAGAGAACATCATATTCACATAATTCCTCACATACTTTCCGTACATATATCTTGCAATCATTATGATGACCAGTGTGACTCACGCCTTCATTAGACACTTGACGTGACATTCTTTTGGTGAAGCCAGGGGATCCCTGTACCCCTGTGTTAACCCTGTGCTCGCTGCCAGTTGGGATCAAGCAGTCCTTGGGTCCCAGCCCTCTCTTCAGGAGGCCCCATCTTAGACTAACAATAACTGATCCAATCCAGAGAGAGTGCTCCTGCCAAGATGAGATGTCTTTGAACTGCAAGGAGTGCTTTTGGCTGCTTCTCTCTAGACTCTTCAGTCTAAGCTTGGGAGAGCCTGGCTTTGGATGTGTGACAGCAACAGCTCAAGTTTCACTTGTTCCTCTCCAGTTGCCCATGTTACTTGACTCCGTTGTGATTCCCACTAACTTGCACAGTTTGAAATCTGTAAGCAGGGCTCAATACGCTTCTCCCATGAGCAGCAAGAGAGGTTTCATTCCATCTGAATCATTCTGCTTATTGGGGGGGGAAAAGAAATGAATTAATCTCTGCGAGTTCCAGACGCCATGTGCCCTGCAGAGATCTTTCCCCCCCTCTCCCCACCCCAGACTCTGGGCTGATAAATTTGCAGTCTCCTAGAACAGGAGCCAGAGCAGCAGAAATCATTTTCTTACAGCCATAGTGGATGCCCTGAATGGCTCAATTCTTGACGGCGACAGTAAGATCTTATTGTTGCTCTCAGATATTTTCCTCTGCAGGAGGCTTGAAAAACCTACATTTGATCATCCGCATGGCTTTTATGAGAGACACTGTGCTGTCTTTTCACATCATACATGCAGCCAGAGCGTGTCAACATACTGCTTGATACAAATGGACCATAGTGCACATGCAAACGCACCATTCCTAGCATTGGATGTATCCGGGACAGTCTCACAGACACTACAGCTATGTAGCCTGTAAGACTGGGTGCTCAGGAAACAGAATTTCATATTTACCAAAGCCTCCACTAAAATCTGGTCCACCGCATTTGAGATTTCATTTGAATCACACTTAGATCTCATTTTTTCAAGGTGCTTGTGGTTTAATCGTAGGGCGCTTTCCTTTTAATTAGTCGCTGCTGCCGCCGATGAGAGAATTAGCAAAATCTTCTATGAATGAAGAATCTCAGTCTATGATAGATGCACTTTAATCTAATTGGTGGGCAAGTGGTATTGTGCTGCAGGTGAGGTTCATGTTTTGCACTGAGAATTAGCGTAAACCAAATAAATCTTGTGTTTTCCAAAATCAGCAGTTTCCCACAAAATTCAGGGCCCTCTCAGAGAAGTTGAAACAAACCCTCTTGTTTATGATGGTGAGGGGAAGAACAACTTGGTCTTGGATGTGTAACTCTCTTTCCTACTTCGCAACATATCCTAGCAACTGGTTCTTTGTCAGGAATCTTTGACTATCCCAGGCATATTATGTCAATATCTCTAAAGAGAGCACTTGACATGTTCACCATCTCTTAAGGTATGTCTACATGGCAGCTGGAGGTTTGGATTGCAGCACGCGAAGAGAGATCTCTACTAGCTTTAATCTAGCTAGTGTGAGTACCAATAGCAGTGAACCTACAGCATGAAAGACTTCAGCGCAAGCTAGCCACTCACGTAATTATTCAGGGTCCCAGGCAAGCTGAAGTTCATGCTGCTGCAGCTCACTGTGTTAGTTGTAGTGACCGAGGCACAGGCAGCTCACCCAGTAGTGTCCACTGGGCCAGGATCAAAGGCAAGAGTCTGGAGCAAGATGGGGCAAAAGACGAGGCCTGTAGCAATAGCAAGGCAGAGTCTGCATTGTTGCTTAGCTGGGTCCTTTGGGCAACTGCCTGGTTTAAATGGTTAATAGTTGATGTGTACCAATCAGGCAGCCACAGAGTTCTGTCACTCTGGCCTCTTTGACTGGCATTTCCTGCAGTACCTAGCCCTTAAACCACGATTTGAGGACTTCCATAGCTCAGACATAGGTGAGAGGGTTTTCGCAGGAGTGGTGGGTGAAATTCTGTGGCCTGCGTTGTGCAGGAGGTCAGACTAGATGATCGTAATGGTCCCTTCTGACCTAAATATCTATGAATCCAGTAATTGTTGGATGCTGCTCAGCTTGGCTCTCTGGGGGGTGATGTGGAGGCATCTGCCGCCTAGGATTATACAACGCTGGGTTCTAGATCCATAGATCTTTACATTGGTATTTGCACTCACTAGATCAGAGCTAGCTCTGGTGGGTCTATGTGTGCTGCGGTCATACCTTTGACAGCAGTGTAGACATATCCTATGTCAGGAGAGTCTTCTGAAAGTCATATTTTTGTATGTCTCTCTTTGTGGAAACTGGACAGCTGAGACTGGTCAAACTGCCTATGGGGATTTGGACCCTCAACTGGGAATCTCAGGTCCAAATCCCCCTAGGCAGCTTTGATAGTCTCAGGCCACGTGTACTTTGGTAAACAAAGATATGGTGAATATGATGCTCATGAAAGGAAGGCTGAATGGAAAGCACTACAGACTGAATATGGGTGGTTTTTCCTTGAGAGTTGTTATGTGGCCTCTGTTCACGTCGAGAGCCATGGGAGAGCCATGACGGGATTCAGAGGAAGAGGAAATGGATGGATTTTATTTTTCCTCAGGCGTTGTTTGATGAAAGCAAAGGATAAACCCTCTGCCATAGCATAGATGCTGGTATGAGGGATACCAGGCTCCCAGCATCTGCACTGCCCATCCTTGTCTCTACCCCCTGCCCGCCCCCCCCAGCTCTGAAAGTACTTGGAGTTAGAGGATACGGAGAGCCCACTAATGAGTGACGCAGGCTACAGGGTGACATCTTTGCTCTTTGTAATGCAGGAAGCAGGTTATTTTCAAATCTCACATCTAATGGCTTTCCTGCCAGATAAACAACATAAGCCGCCTGTAGTCCCCACTTCAGCTCCCAGACCACCTCTCTGGCTCCAGAATGATTTTCCCACAGCTTGAACTCCAGCCAGAGCAGTGACACCAATTACAGATTTTTGTCACCTTAGGATGTTGCTTTCTGAGATGATTTACAACAGCATGTGTCAGGTGAAGCCCTTCTGAGCGGGGGCTGATTATTAACGATGCTTTCCGGTCCTTCTGTCAATGAGTGGGGAGACTGGCTGATTCCCGCTGACAGGTCCCTGTACTTCTCTCTCATCTTACCAGGGTTAAAGCTACTGCAGGGCACTTGTAAACAAAGAACCAGTGTCCGGGATGTGTTGTGATTAGACATCTCCTGGATCAGGTGCCTTTAATGGCTTGCTTTATGCACGTCTTTCATGTGGGGAGTGCAGCCTCAGCTGTCTGCCTCTGTTTACCTAGCTGTTGCTTTTAAGAGAGCAATCGGGTTTGAATGGGACGTCAAAGAACCTAAGGGAGTTAGGTGCCCAGCTCCCATTGAATTTCAGTGGGAGTTTGAAGCCTAAATCCCTAAGCTCTTTGGGAAATCCCAGCCATAAAATCTACTAGCAGGTCTGCCTTTAGTTCATGGTGTGACCTGGGGTAATCAGTTGGCCTCTCTCTGTCTTAGTTTCTCCATCTGTAAAATGGGGATGGTACCTGTACCCCTAGCAGATAGAAGGCGCCAGTTGAGTGCAAAGTATTATTACTTTTTTGTAATTAATCTTAGATCACCTCCTTGACTGTCTGCATTTTTTAATGTTTCTTCCTGCCTCCTCCAGGAGTGGATAGCTTGGCAATGGGAGAGGGAGCCGGGTTCTAGCCTGGTTCATGACAGTCAGCAGAGTTCACTGGGGTCTCATTGAAGGGCCAGATTTTTCCCTCAGTTATACATGGGCAACCCTGTTCGGCAGACACACTGTAACATGTTTTTCATGGCCAAAGGATTGCACAAGTGTAGTTGATGGCAGACTGTGGCCTATAGGCTCCAAATTACTGGCGGTGATGCATGAGGAGGAAAGATTCCAAGAGCACGTTTCCTTGCATAGTGAAATAGCTGCCATAATGAAAATAACAGCACAGGCTGTCTCTGAGCCTCTGCAGTTGTGAATGAGTTGGCAGTTTTCATGACACGTGCAGGCTTTTGAAATTGTCCTGCGGTGGCGCTTGACATACAAGTTCTCGGCCGATTTATGATTGTGTGTGTGTGTGTGTGTTCCAGGACATCTATCATTTTAAACCAAGAGTGTGTTTAATAGCATGAGTTAAAGCAGTTTTATTTTAACTTAAGATCAGCAAGAAAAGTAATGTCAAACTCTAGCCCCAGGGTTTAGTTACTGATGAGAGTGACACAACAAGCTGTGAATCGATAAATAACCCTTTGTTTTCTTTCCCTCTGGTTTGTCTTCAGCACATTTAAATCTTTTGCCTTCCACCCCTTTTGTTCTTGAAAAAGTAAATATTTTCTGAGATCCGGCCTCTTTCGTGGGCTGAGTGCTGTTGATGTCACGAAGGGAATCAAAAGCACTTTGAAATGGCTGAGGGATCTGAAGTGCCCAAACAATATCTGCTAAGCACACCCAGTAATTCCCTTCCATAACATTTTTTTTTTTTTTTTTTGGACACAGCCATTTTCCCAATCACTAGATAGGGATTTAACTTTGTTATAACAAACTCCTGCCATTGTCGGTGCAAGTCCGGAGGGATTACATTCTGATGTCAGAACAATTTTGGTCCAAGTTTACAGAGTAAATATTATGCCAGGAGGGCGGAAGGCAAAGTGAAATATAAGATTCAGCGTACGTCTGTGGAGATTTAGACATCGAGAAACAAAGATAGAGAATTCAGTGCAAAAAATGGCTTTGTCGGTCTAATCTGTGTATTTATAAAGCACCCGTTCACTGTGGTATCTTGGTGCACTGAGACACAAATGATTGCAAGTGACCACATTCTGTGTAAAGCTACGGTGATGTCCTTGAACCACCCCTGTTCCTGTCTTGCATGGTTTCAGAAAAGTGGGAACTCTTTTATTTATAGCCCTCCAGCACATGCTACAGTGGCGCCAGGTCACAGATTAAATTGCCAGCTAATTTTAGGATATTCCTCTTCTTATTTTGTCAGTTGTAAAGTTGCTTTGCTTAAATTTTACATGCTTAGATACTTTGCTGATTGGGACCTAACTCAGGAGAATGAGAGTCAGAGCTGAGCTCCCAGGTTCTATTTCTAGCTCTGCTATAGAGTCACTGTGTGACCTTAGATAATTCACTCTTTGTGCCTCCATTTACTCTTCTGTAATGTGTTTATCATAATTGGGGCCTAGCTCACATGGATATCAAGAGGCTTAATTAGTGTTTGTAAAGTGCTTTGAGATCCCCAGGTGAAAGGCACTAGAGAAGCTCAAAGTATTATATGCAGGCCTGGTAGCCCCACCTATTATTAAGGTTTCCTGATCCTTCCCATTATAAGACCCTGTTGCCAGTTGCTTGTATCTTTGCCTAATTCTGTTTAGAGAGTAGGTGCAGAGTAAGATTTTCAAAAGTGTCTAATGATTTTGGGGTACCTCCATTTTTAGGTTCTCAATTTGAGACACCTTAAAGGTATATCATATTGAGGGTGCTCAGCACTTTCTGGAAGTCAGGTTCCTTTGAGGCATCTCAAGTTAGGAACCTACAATCACTAATGACGTTTGAAAATCTTAGCTTTAGTCTTTATGTAAGATTAAGATACCTAGTAAATTAAAGAATAGACCCATAATTGATGTGTATGAGAAAACACTCTGGTTTGCCCCTCTGTATTGGATAATCTGTGTGTGAGTTACAGATAATGCTCAATTTCTCTGTTGGACAGTGTTACAACTGTCTCCTCCTGTTACAGTATTAATCAATCAAATGCACATGGTCTACAAAGGACTGTTGCACCAGCAAGAATGACTATGGTTGATGGCATCACACCAGGCATCAAAGTGGTGACACTGTAGTTAATGTGGAGTTAATGGGTGGATTTACCTCTGTAATCTATAATAAGTGCTATATCTTACACTGTCGTTGGAGTTTTTCCATCTGCTATCATGCTCTTTTACTCAGCTATAAATTACACTTTTAGTGACATGCATTTTACATTACTATTTGCATCCTCCTGTAATTGGCCCTGGTCTATTTTGTGGTCTAAATCTGAGCACCTCTAGAGAGTAGATTTGTATCATGTAACTACTTCCCCCCCCCTTTTTTTTTGTTCTTAATCGCAGCCTGAGGAACTCACCAATGCCCTGGAGATCAGCAATATTGTCTTCACAAGCCTCTTTGCCCTGGAGATGCTGCTGAAAGTCCTCGTGTATGGTCCATTTGGCTACATCAAAAATCCATACAACATTTTTGATGGGATCATTGTAGTGATCAGGTACAAGCATGGTGTTCTGCTTACAAGGGTTTCTCTTAACTGGACAGTTGAATTAAAACAGAGGATAATGGATAGAATGGCCTTTCTGGGTCACTTAGGCCTCTGTGCTCCTGTGTTAGCTTTTGTACCCCATATTGTTGTTTCTCCATAAATTCTCTACTCTTCTGAAAACTCTCTGTAGCAACCCACCTTGTTCCTGTCTTTGGTAGTTTATTATATACACAGCTATCCTTAGTATAATGGCCCTTGGCCAAAGTTTTCCGTGTGCCCAGCCATGATTTTTTGTGATACCTCATTCAGAGCCTTATTTAATAGCATTTGTCCTTTCAGCTCCCTCATATCTATGCCTATTTCTGAGTTCCTCTTTCATATTCCTCCCCCGCACCTCAAAGTATACACACCCCGTCTCTCTGACTTCTGTGCATCATTAATATGATGAATTTGATTCCTTGGATCATATTTTCACCATCTGTAAGAACCATAATGGACCATCACTGGTTCCCTCTGCAGTGTTGATTAATTTGCTGCAACATATTTTATACCATCTACTGTATATTATCAAACATACCTATAGACAAATGACCGCCCACACCCCTACATGCCATGGCTTGCTTTGTGGGTTTTTGGTTGCTTGGTTTCGATTTTGTTTGTTTTTCTAGAGAGAGCCCTAAACAACAAATCCTGGATCCAAACACCTCCAGATATTGGGGAAGTTTAGACCCAAAATAGCTTTAGCTGACAAATGTCTTGTTGGGTTTTTGTGCCTACTGGGCACATGCGGACACTGTAATTGTGCATGCAGATGCACTCAGTGATTTACAGGCATGTTTTTGGCATGCTCTAATGGGACTCCACTCTTTGCAAATCTGACACTAATTCAGGTATCAGAAGGCACTGTCCATACAGACCTTCCTGACAGGCTCCTACTTCACATCCCTGTTTTCTCTGAGCTTCACCAGCTTGGAGAGCGGATCTTTCCTTTCACTTCTCTCTGCCTTTCTCTCATTGCTGTCTACATGCATTTATGTTCAGTGCTTCCTTTTCCACACTAAGGCCCACACTGTAAATCTCTTTTCTTCCTTAGCGTCTGGGAGATAGTGGGACAGCAAGGTGGGGGCCTGTCAGTTCTGCGGACGTTCCGTCTGATGCGAGTCCTGAAGCTGGTCCGCTTCATGCCTGCCCTCCAGCGCCAGCTAGTGGTCCTTATGAAGACCATGGACAATGTGGCCACCTTCTGCATGTTACTGATGCTTTTCATCTTCATCTTTAGGTGAGTATGTGGCAAAGACTCTGATTTCCTTTCATGCCCTGCCCTGGCTCTGTACTTTAAGTTTCTGGTCCACGGACTACACGAGAATGTGAAGAGAATCCATAGGTTTCATGATTGCTCACATAAGTAAATAACTCTGACTGTGGTCTCTTGAAGTGAACTGCTGAATGAGAAGCACAGTAGCCTCCATAACAGGTATGGGCACTGCAGATTAGCCCCTGGCTGGAATCTTGCAATTCTTGCCAAACGTCACGTCTGTGTTTGTGAGGGTGTTCTCAAGGGAAATCCCTTCTGTTGGGTGATTCCTCCATGGGCATCACCCCAAGGCAGCAAGCATATGACATCACGTTCCTGCTACTGTCCAGAGAGCAAGCCAGAAGCCTTAACCAAAACACTGTCTTTCAAAGGGCAGAGAAGGGAATGTGCCTAGAATAAACCCAACCAAGTCACTCTCATTCACACATGGTTCTTTTATCCCCTTTGCATCATTTCTTTGCCTTTTCTCTCTGTGCAAAAGATTTGGGATTGGATCCACTTGAGATTCAAGCAGCTCAGAACTTTGGGGGTGTTGGAAATCCAAACCCAGGTGCAGATATTGAAAATGACTCCGATCTTTCTAATAAGTCAAACCTGCTTGAAATCCAACCCCGGATGAGCCTGTCCCTAATATACAGGGGTAAGGCTGGCCTTGCCCAAGATATACTAATGGGAGAGTTGGCAGGAAGCAAATTAAGGCTCTCTTTCTTCCATGGAGGGAAGTTTTGCTCCCAATATCTGTTTGCTAGGCAGACAGTATCCTGAGACACAGAGGTCCACCACTTTATGCTGCTCTCTTAACATCATCTTCAACCTTGTCTTGCCTTCTTCTTGTGCTCAGTATCCTGGGGATGCATCTCTTTGGCTGTAAGTTTGCTTCAGAGCGAGATGGAGACACCCTGCCAGACAGGAAGAACTTTGACTCCTTGCTGTGGGCCATTGTCACTGTTTTCCAGGTACAACAGCAAGAACTCCTTACCAAGCACACACTTTGGGTCTGTAAGGGGTGGGCGGGGGGGGGAGGTGGAAGAGTTTAGGTTTGCTTTCCACAATGCCCTACAGAGCTCAATAAAACTAATAGCTGCGGGGGAGAGAAACCAAAATGTATCAATGCGGGTGGGGAGGAGGAAACGTTTTCTGATGATACAAGACAAGAAATGGAGATCGGATGAAAGGGGAACTCCAGGAGATGCCAAAAGCTGCAGAAGAGAAGGCTCTTGCAGGAGCAGTGGTAAGATTGTGAGGAGTGACAGAGGGGTAATTAGTATGAGTAAAAGGACAGGTCTGCGAGCAAGGCTGACACAAGTCCAGTGAGAGCTTCAAAGCAAGACAGCCAGCCTGGATTCTCCATAGTGAGGAGAATCTGCTTTATGGCAATAATTCGTACTGTGTAATGTATTGCTGTTGGCAAATCTGGACTGTGTATTCCAAGTCTTAGGTGGATCTTCATCTGTCTTTACAGAGAGAACAAAATGCCAGTGCATGCTACATGGCAGTCATTTAAAGCTCTGTATGGACCTTGATATCAACTGGAGTTCCATGCACAGAGTTAGGGCAGCTTGAGGCCCTTGGGGTTAGCGTGTGGGGAAGGGGGGGCGGGGGAGGGCGGGGAATCAGGTGCTATCCCTGCCTTTGCTGTGATTCATTTGGAGACCTGAGCTAAGTAACAATCCTTCTGTGCCCATCTGGAACGTGAGTGCACTTCTCTCCCTTACAGGGCTGTTGAGAAGCAGCAATTTTACAGCATTAGTATTACATATTACCAGCGTGCTGGTTTCCCCAAGAGTAGGGTGTTTGCCTGTTTAAGGCTGAAGACCTACAGCTCTGTCAACCTGGAGCATAAGTAAGAGCATGTAGGAAAGATGAGTGTCCCTAGTCAATAACCCAAACACTGGGTTACTAGTGAATGTTGGACTGTTGTGATGTCCCTTCATGCTCACGGTGTCCCTTCTCTATAGATCCTGACTCAAGAAGACTGGAACAAGGTCCTCTACAACGGCATGGCATCTACCTCTTCCTGGGCTGCTCTCTACTTCATCGCCCTCATGACGTTTGGGAATTACGTTCTCTTCAATCTATTGGTGGCCATCCTGGTGGAAGGTTTCCAGACTGAGGTAAAACCTTTTGGAGACTCCCCTCTTTATCTCTTTGTTTCCAGAGCGAGGGAGGGTCTAGAACCAACATCCATCTGGAATTTAGATTTACAAAAGGGAAAATGATTAACTTAAATAGAGAGGGGGGGGGGAGAAAAAATTAGCTCTTATTTTTTCTGTTTCTTAGCTAGGACCAAGTGCAATAAACCAGGCTGTTTAACTGAGCTTAAATGAAAAGCTATGTTAGCATTAATATAATTGCAAGGATTCAGCTGTGAGTCAGTCAGTGCTGATGGAATAAAATGCTCTAAGAATGTCTTTGAAAGGGCTTCATTGTGTTTGGGAGTCAGATTAAAAGCCATCCCTATAAAGTTATGCAGGCTGGTGAGATTAGTGACATTATTATCTCTTTGGATGGTCTGTGTTGTGGATCTCTTCCTGCTTGCGGCTCAGTGACACTTTAGCACATTTTTACACTTCATTGTTCCTAGGTTGTCAATTGAGTCTCAGGGCTGGGAGCCTCTGTTAAATATCCTCTACCTTCCATAAGTATCTATGGGAAGTCAGCAAAGAGGTCTTAGATCTGAATTGAACTTGACCCCTGTGTCTTTCTAACTATGCAGTTCATGGTGAATGAATATATAACAGACTCCCTGAAACTAGCAGACAACCAGGGCTGCCTATGACCCAGGTCTCTACAGGCTAACAGAAGCAAAAAAAAATAAAAATAAAAATGTTCATGAAGAAGGAGAAGAGAGAACTTTACACTTTGCAGAAGGGCTTAGATAAGGAAGTACAAGCCAGCACTATTCATCAGTATCTAGTAGTACAGGCTGTAATTTAGAGCGATGTCTTAGCTGATGGATACGTGTGTTGAGGAAATAATAAACATTAAAGTTTGTCAGCTCCCTGTGCCATAATAATCCATCACACCCATAACTAGCTATTTATACAACCTGATTGTTTTGATATTTTCCAAGTGCCGTTTAAGGGGATAATTTGTTATATAGTTCTGGAATGAGGCTGTAGGTATGTGTGTTGTCATTTCACACTGGGTTAGTGTGTTGTTTTGAATTGCCTATTATTATATCCATCTCTCTCTGGAAGTTGTCTGCTCTGTTATGGAAAATGGAGTTAAGGTCACTGTCATGTTCTTCTGAACAAAAGATTTCTTTTCAGGAGGTGGCATGTACTTTGCCTAAGTAAAAGTAAGCACGGGTAAAAAAAACAAAAAAACCCAACAACTTGTCGTCTTGTGCAGTGATGTCTGACTTGAAACTCAACCTCTCTCTGGTCAGTCTTGTTCACGGATTCTAGAATGGCCACCTGATTGAAATATCACTTGCTGCAACTACCAGTAAAGAAAAGGACCTAACTTTTTTAAAACAGCATAACAGCATTTCACTGAGAGTGCAAATGCAGTTGTTTTTTGAGGAAATTAGTTTGCCTCTAGACATTGGAATGGAGGGATCAGATTCTGATCTTAAAACCACTACTGTAAATCCGGAGTGACTCCATTAAAGATGGGAGTTACGCCTGATTTAGGCCCCAATTCCGGAAAGCACTAACACACATGCTTAACTTGAAGTCAATGGTATGTATACACATACCTAAAGTTAAGCATGTGCTTAAGTGCATCCCTTAATCAGAGTCTTGCACTGGTGTAACTGAGGCCAAAACCTGGCCTCGGGTCTTAGTTCCAAATTCTGATATCTGTTAAGTTTGTGTCATTCCTATTCATTGATACTGATGTAGTTACTCCAGATTTACACCAGTGTCACTATGATTGGAATTTGGCCCTTTTGTGTCTCAGACTTTTGTAATATATGGTCATCTCCCCCTTCCTCATGCGAATGGTAAGACGTTTGCTGTAGTCTTCTCGTAAAATGAAATCTTGTGCACAAACCTCAGTTCAACAGCAGTTTTTCTTAGGCAGGCAGGTAGGTAGAGTGGATGTTTGCTGGATATGGTGAGACAGATCCTCAGCTGGTGTAAACCGGCATTACTCTATTGACTTCAGTAGAGCTACATCTCCTTACATCAGCTGAGGATCTGCTCCTGACCATTTTATTCAGCTTTACAACCAAAAATGTTTCCATTTCTTGCTACCACGCATACCAGGGGGCCATCTCCTAAGTGAAATTAGATGAGATCATCTCCTGTTGAAAATAACACCAAGCTTTTATCTCAGGTGATCATTCCTGGGTCCTTGACCCTCTATTCCTGGTTTATTTGTTTGGTTTTTTTTATTTCATTGTCCTTCAGATTTCTTCACAGAATGTGTTGCTTCTGCCTTTATCTCTCCAATCCTTGAGCGCCTTTCCTCCAGCTGCAAACACCTTGTTAATGTTAGTGCATGCCTTTGCAGGCCTTTTGGTTGCTAAGCAGCAGATGTACATATGTGGTTAAGAAAGAAAAAGAACCGATTCCAAACTTTCAACAGAGATCCCTGTATTTCGTTGTAACCTGGCTATTGCACGCAAAGGGCACACACAGGATTTTCTGCAGCCTGGGGTTTCTTTAATGTACATTCTGTGAATTACTTAGATTCAGAATTTGTGCCTGAAACCACAGCAGCTCTAAGGTGTGAAAGATGAGCTGTGTGACTCCATTTGATAGAGTTGCTAACACGATATTACTTGAGTGAACTATCCAGTCTCTGCCCTGGGGATTTATCTCTGAAACAAACAATGACTCCTGGTAAGAGAGCTTTTTGTCAGACATAAAGCTTCTCTCCTGAGGGACTTCATGATAATGTTATCTCTGAAGCATATTCTTCCATTGGTAATCCTCTCAATTTCATGTTCCCTTTGGTTTCTTTTCTTGTCTCTGGCAATCCTCAGTTGCTAGTTTGTCTCATCTCCCTTCTTTGTGTCTGTTGTTCTTTAATTCCACCTTTCCCATCACAAAGCAACCAAGGTTCAGTGAGGACGGGGTAGTGTATGAATGCAGAGCACTTGCGTGCTTTATACATTAACAAAGATAAAAACCCAGGGTCTGTGGTGTAGTACCAGACCATGGCTAAACAGTCTGAGACAACAGAACCTTGACTTCTCCTGGGACTCAAACAGAAGAAAACAATCAATTTTCACTCATCAATTATTTAGATTTTGTACTGTATTTTTGTCACGTCCTTTACTTTTTACACTCTAGTCAGTTTCATTGGGATTATCCTTATGAAGGATAATTGTGTGTTTAATCTTTTGCTGGGTTATTCATGTGTCTTTTTATTATAATCAAATTTGATAATACTTTAAATTATATGTACAATATATGCCTGGAAAGACATTGCTATCCCTGTTTGGATCCAAATTTTAACTTACTGTTCTTAAATATTGTTCTAATGTATAGAGGGATGCAAAATCCAGTACCTCATTGCCAAGAAATTAGCCCAGTTGTCATAGCAAGTGCTGTGCAAATAATGGATTTTTCAATTCATTGGCAATTTCAAAAAATCAGGGAAAAATTGTTTTGGGTTCAACAGAAATAACATTTTTTTGAATTGTTTGGTGAATCAAAAAATAAAAAAAATGTTTTGGGTCAAATAAACCTTGTGCTTAGATTGAGATTTCTTTCCCTTTTTAAAATTAAAGGTAATTTTGAAATAAAAAGTCATTTCAAAAGGAAAAGTCAAAATGTTTTGTTTAGAAAATGTTGAAACAAAACATTTTGCTTTTTAAAAAAAATTGGGGTTTTGGGTTTTTTTATTTGACTGAAACAATTTCACCAAAACCTACAGAATATACACAACATTGGTTTGGTTTTTTTGGTTGACCTGAATCTGCATTTTTCGTAGCAAAATGTTGATTGAAAAATTTTACTCAGCTCATAACCTGCGCCAAGATCTCAGTGTGATAGGTGAGAGAGACACCAAAAATAATATACAAACTCCTCTTACTGCCTCTGTAATGTGCAGCTGAATTTAAAAATGCTTTCCCAAAGCTGCACGTGTCTCCAAACATGCTTGAATATGCTGAGAAGTAAACACAAGTCTGTCAAGTCAACTTTCCGTATGGAAGGGCAAATGCAAAGAGGAGTACTGATAAGTGTTTTACAAGTGGAAAAGGATAAAGTAGGTACAAAAATGTTGTTTTTGAGGTATTGGGGGCCCAATCCTAGAGTCATTACTCAGACACAACCCACAGGGCCTGATCCAAAACCCACTGAAGTCAATAGATCAAGTGCCCACTGATTTCAATGAGATTTGATTGGGCCCAGTCAGAGTAACAACATATCTAATCTATAAAAGTTTCTGATGGCTTCCCTTGAACTAGCTATTTCATTTGGCTTTAATGGGATCAGTATTATATGTTAATTAAAAACATGCATTGCTGCCTAATGACAGCATAATAAATACAGATCTCATTTTGCAGCCACAAAAAACCTGAGCATACATGGTTTTGATAATCTGACGGTATTTCATTAACGTGAACAGCTCTCACGTTGGAGCTAAATCAAATACTCCTTTTGAAACACTTATTTTAAAGGTAAGGATGATCTCTTCTAAGGGCTGCGCTATCTTTCATCCTTTCCTTGCACTGAACAAAGTCAGCCGCATCTGACTAGTCCAGTGTGTTGTGACCTATTCTGCTTTTTAATCTTGGTATGAAATTGTCGCTGATGGGTACACATTACCCTTCTCTACCCTTTTTTCTTTTTACTTTTCTTCCTTTTCTCTTTCTCTCTCTCTCTTTTTGATCCACTCTCAATTTTGATGCTGAAATTGTAAAAAAATCAACCCCCACCCTTCCCCCATTTTTACTTCAGGAAATCACCAAGCGAGAAGACGCGAGTGGGCAGTTAAGCTGTATTCAGCTGCCTGTCGACTCGTCGGTGGTACGTAAGAACTCAGCATGAACCCACCCAAATGCGCCGTTTGGTAGTTGTCTCTCTCTGTGGTGACTGCTCACACACCATGACGCTGTTCTCATTGTATAGCTGTCGTTCCTTTTGTCGTCATTGTCAAGCAAGCCTTGATTTTAAGTCTCTTTCTTCTTTGTGGAGTCAGACAGGTCAACACAGACTCCCCAGTATCACCTGAAACTGTTCTGGCTTCCTGCATCTTTTCTGTACAGGCCTCGATGCCTCTTTTAACCCCCCTCCCCTTCCGCCTGCCCCTTGTAAACCCGAGGCATGGATGATGCTGTTTCCCAGGCATGCTTATCAAACACCTCCCTGATCACGCACGCTGCTCCCTGCTTCCGGACAAAACCTCACCCACCTCATGCACGTCTGCCCCAGCCCCTCTAGCTGCATGTGGCGGAGTGGCGAGAACTGCCAAAGACTGAAAGGACCTAGAATCAAGGCTGTCTGTGGACACTTGTGTGTCAGAGCGCTGTGCTCTGGAGAAGTCAATATTAGCATTGAGGCAGCTGCGGTAGTCACTGGTGGAAGAAATGCTCTAGCTCCACCAGGCATTTATGGGCTGGATGCTGGAATCGCTGGGTGACATTCTCTGGCCTGTGTTATGCAGGAGGTCAGGTTAGATGATCATAATGGTCCCTTCTGGCCTTAAAATTTATGAAACTATGAAACCGAGCACAAACCAAACCCTGTCTCCCCTGCCCTTTACCCACCTGACCCTTCCCTTCTCATGCATCTTTCCTTTTTCACTTCTTTTCTGTCCTGGAAGCTCTGGCTTTTACTTTAGCACAAAAGCACTTTCTAGTGTGTTCAGGTACATTCTGCCCTCTTTCGTACATGCTGATATAGCCACTGTGCCATATGGTCCATCTCAACATTCTCTCATATTTCAAAGGGATTTTAACTCCATGTTCTCTCATAAACCCTTTTCCATACAGAAAGGCAAACTGGGAGCAAAAGAACAGGTAATGACCACGAGGCCCTGCGGTGAGATGCTTGCCTGCAGCCGCACTTAATATATCACACGCTGTATTAAAGGGGGTGATGATATATTCTGGTACAGCTAGAGTGGGATGCTTCAAAATGATGGGGTTTGGTGCTGTGGGGACGGAAGTTTGCAATCCCCGCGTGGTCCTGCTCCTCCTTATTAATGTGCATCTCTTACCGCACCCGAGAGTGCACCCCTTGTCAGTGACAGAATATTTGAGGAACACAAATTAAGTAATGAAACCTATTTGCATTGCTCATTAGTTTTTAATGACCCATTAAGGAGAAATGAAGTGGCAGGCTTTCTGGGAGAGAATACTTGAAGTCCACATTCCAATAAAGAGGCAGAGAATTTAAAAATTCATCTAAATTCAAGCCAATGTTAATTTAATATTCCTTCTTGAAAGTGGCAGTCCTGGCCCTTTAAAATACTACCGGCCTTGCAGGGTGAGTTTCCTCAAATAACAGGGTGATCCTGCAGGACAGGAAGAAATTTTAAAAGGCAAGGGCTTCCTTTCACGCTCTCTGTTTTTGTGATGACACTTCTCTGAGAGAGTCCATGGTGTGATTGGAGAAAACATAACTGTTAGGCTGAACCAAAGAAAGGGTGTTTTTCTTTGAGAATGTGGGCCCAACCCTGGACTCTTTAGTCAAACAAAACTCCCATTGAGTTTCTAGGTGGGCTTTGCCTGAGTAAGGAGCACAGGCCTGGGTCTTGTATTGAATGTCATCTCCTTCAGTCTGCCACTCTAGCACTTTCCTAGCTAAAGCCTGTTCTGGCTTTTAAAATCAAACATGTACCCAAGCACCAAACTTCATTAGGGTGGACCAGGGCTAGTGGTGCAGCTTAGTCTTCACTGTAGGTGCTGGGTTCTCTTGTGCACCTAGATTCTCCTAGAGCTAAAGTAAGATTCTGCTTGGCTTCTTTCTTGTCATTGCATTTCCACTCTTCCCCCTTCCCCTCCCCAAGATACATCATACTAAGGGAGGGGGCCATTTTGCCAGAATAATGGTTTCAGCAGTAAGTCACCCCCCTTCAGGTGGAAATAATTCTGGCAAGCTCCATTCCTGGCTGATGTATTGCGATTATACCACACCCTAAGTATTTTTCCTCAGTGCCAATGGACAGAATCAAAAAGGGCTGAGCTGGGAAGGCTTTGATTCGGTCTGTGTCAGATGTGGGCATTGTCTGAGCTAGGCATTGGCAGAGCACAATAAGCAATGGAAGCCTTGAGCAATGGTAAATTATTTAACACACCATTCAAGGGGGACTCGAGTTGGTTTCCTGGATAGGTTTCTGATGACAGACCAAGATCAAAAGGAGAAACCCCTCGTCAACTCCTGGCATTCTAAATCGTACAACAGGACACAACCCCCCCTAAATAAATAGGATGGTTATACCACTTAGTATTGGGTGAAATGGACACCTTGGGGAAGCCTAATTCGCTGTTTTGCGTTGTCTCCCTTTGGAATCTGCTCTATTACATACCAAGTGCTCTTATGGCACTTTATGTAACTTTTCAGAGACAGACCCCAGTTATCTGCTGAAACCTACAGTCCACTGTTTATCCCACTTGCTGAAGTTTGGATTATTTCCTCTAAGCTTCACTGGAAAGAGCTGTGTTCAGTGCTTGTATGTAAACAATTCTAATCCCATCCCTGGATTAATGGTCAAGGACAAGGAGGGTCAGTTTTTCATCCAAAGAACATTCATCAGGTTTATGTCCTTTCCCTAGTGTCTGCCCAGTGTGCAACTCCAGCAGAGGAGGTCAAGTGGTTGTCTTCTGACCCCAGCCCTTGGCTGCTTTTCGGGTAGCTCTGCCTGTTGGGAGTATAGTTAACAGTATGTGGTATAAATATGTGCATGCCTCATTGTGTGGAAGGTGATGTCCCATTGTGGTACTAATTTCAGTAGATCAGTAGGTGTGTTTTTGGAGATGGGACCCATTGTTCAGAAGGCATTTCCATACCCATAGCCAATTATCCTGGTTGCTAAGCTGCTCTGTTTTGCTCTAGGGAGATGCTTCTAAGTCTGATTCTGAGGGGGATCTTTTCCCTCATAGCCTGGAAGAAGAGGGTGGACTTAAGAAAAACTTGTCAAACCCAGCCTGTAAGTAACCACACTGGAAATTAGTCCTTCTAGGCAACTTCACTTGATAGGAGACACAACGTGTCCAAAGGAGGAAAGCCCTTCTTGGGGAAGTGTTTAAGCAGTATCTCGGGCCATTGCAGACTCTGTCAAGGTATAACTGATTTTAAATATGAGTCATGGAACATGACACAAAGGCAAATACATGTAATGGTGTTAGTCCGTTATCTCCCAGGAAAGCCCAAGAACCAGCCCATATACTATGGATATGGGGTTTATAACTGGGGAAGGAAACAGCAGGGAGCTGCTGTCTGTAGTTAGCACTTTGACAGGCAGCAGAGCTGTGATGCACTAATGCTTGGAGAGCGGGCACAGGGAATGGTCAGGGTGGGCTTTGCTGGGAGACATATTTATTGTCCACGAGGTAGAAGATTTGGGGAGGTCGGAAGAGGAGAAACTGGGGGCATCGAAGCTCAGGGGGAAAGAGGGAGAGTGTGGGGCCGCAGAGCACCCTCAGCAGTGTTGTAAGACTTCAGTTGAAAGAATGTGGAGGAAGGAGTACAGAAGGGGAAGAGAACTGGGGAAGAAGAGCATAGGGAGAGGAAGCAGGGAAAGAGCTTACAGGAAGAGAGAGTGGGACATTGTGGGGAGCAAAGCGTGGGGGGAGACGAAAGAAATTAATGGAAGGGGGAAGTTGGGGAGGCATGGTTGGCAGATTGCTGGCGCTCCTGAAGCAGCAGATGACAAATCAATGTCTGTTCTTGGCTGCTGATCTTGTAAACAAGTTTATTTGAGCCCCTGTGCCATTCAATTTCTGGTTTTAAAACAAAAACCCAACCTCCCACTCACTCATTAAAAATCTCCTTTGTCCCATTAATTGAAGACTTCTTTCCTTTTTGTGAAATTGTGTTATTGGCCCATGTTCTGATTAGAGCTGGCTCCTTTAGGGCCATCGCGTCCTTTGTCACCCTGATTTTGGATGCAACCTGAAGGGTGATGGAGAATGATGGTTTATTGAATGTTCCTAGAGCTGCAGTATCTTTAAAAACTCCTTGTTACTTCCAGTGATGGTACTGAGCGACCTCCCGGAGCTGAAGAAGAGCCTGACCCCACCCCTTATCATCCACACAGCTGCCACGCCAATGCCAATGCCAAAAAGTGCCATGTTTGGAGATGCAGCTCAGGGCTATGAATCTCGCAGGGCCAGCAGTGTCTCCATGGATCCCAATGCCTATGAACTCAAATCACCGGTATGCAGCTCATCTTCTTGATCACCCTTTGTGGCTGCTTTGTTTCTGTTTGGTTTGTGCAGCTGTTTCCAGCTGTGTGGGCTCTGTCTGTCTAGGTGTTTATACTGTGCTCGCTGCCTTGGTATTTCTAGGCCTGTCCATTGGGAACAAGCATGAGATGGTGGCAGTGATGCTGGGTTGACTCTCTTCATGTTCTTGTCCCTTCCTTAGTCCAGCATACAGAGCTCCCCCCATAGCCCTTGGAGCGCAGCTAGCAGCTGGAATAGTCGCAGGTCAAGCTGGAACAGCCTGGGGCGGGCTCCCAGCCTGAAACGTCGGAGCCAGAGTGGGGAGCGCAAATCCCTCTTGTCTGGGAATGGAAAGGAGAGTTCAGAGGAAGGGGAAAGCTCAGACGAGGAGAGGTCCAGCCGGACTGGGAGCGTTAATGGCTCTTTACCTCACCGCATGGCGTCGCTGGAAACTAAAGGCTCGTTCGATCTCCAAGATACCTTGCAGGTGCCTTCCCTATACCGAACCAGCAGCCTGCACAGCAGCCGGACCGCTGCATCAGAGCATCAAGACTGCAATGGGAAAACCTCCCCGGGAGTCTTGTTACATCAGCTCCATTTGGACGACGATGACGGTGATGATGAAGGCAACCTGGTAAGACAAATCAACAGCCAGTGGCTGCTGAAGCTTCTTGGCTTTCCTGTGTTTAACTGACACCCATTCCCTTAGCAGAACAACGCTGCTGAGCGTCGGGCAATAGTCCACTGCAGCTGGGTGCATCTCTCCTGCTCTCTAGCAGCAGACTTAGGAACACCATGTAAATCCCGCATAAAAGCCACAGGGGGTGCATGGGTTATGAAAGCCCACCTCCTGCATGCTGCTGAACAGCTGACCACCGGCGGGCAGGAGGCGCTGGAGGGGAGGTGGAGGAGCTGATCGATGGGGCTGCCAGTGGGTGCTGAGCACCCACTATTTTGTTTTCTGTGGGTGCTCCAGCCCCGGAGAACCCACGGAGTCAGAGCCTATGTTCCTTCCCCTGGAGGTTTCTCCACCTAGGTTCCACTGCAGCCCTGGCTGGAACACACATTTTCCACTCCTCCTGTTCCACAAGAAACCTCCACCCATTATCAGCCTGGACAGACACAAGCGCCCATTCTGGATGCATAACCTGTGTCCCTCGAAGGGACTGACCCCCCGTGACCTATCAATTTGCAGCGGGTGGTGTGGGGGAGGGTGGTGTCAGGGAGGGTGAAGGTTACAAAATGAGACGTGGGCTTTGCAGCAGGAGGCACAATAGAATGGCTTTGAATGGAGCCCCAGATGATCTTAGCTCTTGGACCTGAGCGTGGTGCCCGTTCTGTTCTTAGTGCTTTAGATGTACTTTGTAGGAGATCATGCAAAGCTGTTCTTTGATGTTTTTCCCAACTTTTCTGTTTCTCCCTCTCCCCCCCCCTTGCAACTTTTGCTTTCAGTTTTGGGTTAGAAAGAGTGCCAAAATCTTCAAGCAAACTCAATGAAACCACCAAGTTCGAACTGGTTCCATGCTGGAGCAATGAGAACCTCAAATCTCACATGCTTTCTCTGCAGAACCATAAATGACAACATACAGGGGAGAGGGCTGATGTGGTCTATCTGGGATGTGCAGCTGTTAGGAAGGCTGTGTCATTTGGTTTCTACTTCTGTTTTTCAAGTGATATAAGTCATGCAGTGGACATAGCCTGGCTATCTGTGCATTATCTGAGTAACACTTGGCTAGTCTGTGTAGGTGCACTGGATGTGGGTTGGGCGGGGGGGATAGGAGGAGACCAGGGTATAATGAGTCTACACCCTCCCATTAGTACAGCAGCATAGGAACCTAGTGTTACTCCCTGGTCCCAGAGGGGATGTCCAGACAGATTGGGGTTGGGTCTTCTGTACACTCTAGTATCCAGCAGTAGACGCAGCACAAATGCATTGCCTGTCTCTGGTTATTTCAGAAAAAAAATCTATCTTTGAAATAGAGAATAGTACGTTTCTCTTTCTCCAACTATAAGGTCGAATTCTGCCCTCAGATGTGAGAGGGCAATTTCTATTGATGTAAACAGGAGAAGCAGATGTATATCCAAGGGCAAATTTGGCCCATTAATCTCATTGACTTATTAGACTCATAGAGGCAGCATTAGCCTTCGCATTAATTTCAACGTGAAGATGCATTAGTCCAATATGTATGTCTCTTTCAGAGGTCTGAGAAGTGCCATTTAGAAAACGTTTGCTAAAAGCATGGCAGGGGGAGAAAATCAGCTGTAATTTTGCACTGATTAGAGATGCGAGGTGGTTAAGAGGCATTTCCCATTTTACATTTTCCCTGGATCTCTGCTTTCAAATGAATGTGTGTAATTTGTACTGTGACGCCGTGCCCAATTTGTGTAAATGCCAGAGCAGTTTCAGCGTTAGAGTCACTGCAACTGCACTAGAGATACATCTAAATACAAAGAACCAAACTGAGAGCTGTCATCCACCCTGTCCAGCCCCATTAAGGGAAATCAGGGGGATTGCGTGGGTGTGGGTTGGAGGTTAGCACCAAACTTGGCCTTCAGGCAATAAGGAACATAGAATGTGACTTATCAAATAAAGGCCTCCTGACCGCCTTCCCCACATATCTCAGCATCTGGAGGTCTCCTGGAACTTTATCTCCTTGTGCGTGCAAGCATAAATGTGACATGAACACCTCATTTTATTGAGATCTTTCATTCATCCCTGACCTTCTTCTATTATGCTAGCAAAACCTGCATGGGGATGTTGCAAAGGCTAACGAGACCTTGAAACATCTTCCGTAAGTTACAGCAGGAGAATTTCGCTCCCTATCTGGAGAGTTACAAATAGGATGAGACAATAACAGGTGATAGCAAATTGCTAATAAAGGCAGAATCTAAAAACTTATAAGGCTCAACCAAGGGTCTAGGCTTATTCTGAGTCGTGAGCCTGCCCTAGCTCTTGAGCAGCTGGCTTGACAACTAGCTAAAATCAAACTCTAAGCAGATAGCAACTGACACTATGGCAGCAAAATCTGATGATATTTAGGATAATGGTCTCCATGTTCTTGTCACAAACTGATGTCCATGAAAGACCCACCAGTCCTGCTCCCCTTCAGTTTGCAGGGAGCACAACTGGGGACTATGGTAGGGTTGGTGAACTTTAATCCATGCTGAACAAGGAAAGGCTTAAACCCCATTCATTGCCCTGGAAAGAAAAGTGCAGCCTGTAGGGACCGCATCAGGCTAGGAGTGAGGAGCTGTGGCCCACTGGGCAGATGGATAGTGTTGCTGACTGCTGTGCCTTGTGAACTAGGAATCATGAAAAGCCGGAGGTTTCTTATGGGGTGGAATGCCCCTTGGAAGGAGGAAAGGACTGGAGGCTGGGGGAAGGCCCTGGCCTTCTTTTTCCTTCACTCCCCGGGCAAGGGGAGGACCGGGGCTGTGGGGACATCCTGCCAATAAGGGAGGATTTCTTTTCTTTATTTGATTATGTCACTTGGGCACACAAGACTGTGTGGAATTAACTGCTGAACCAGGAAGCCAGGTTTGTGGGGGTAAGGGGGGAACTTCATAGAATAATAGAATCAGGTTTGGAAGGGACCTCAGGAGGTCATCTAGTCCAACCCCTCAAAGCAGGACCAATCCCCAACTAAATCATCCCAGCCAGGGCTTTATCAAGCCTGACCTATCAAACCTCTAAGGAAGGAGATTCCACCACCTCCCTAGGTAACGCATTCCAGTGCTTCACCACCCTCCTAGTGAAAAAGTTTTTCCTAATATCCAACCTAAACCTCCCCCACTGCAACTTGAGCTTCTTGGTTCGTGGTGTGTGTTAGGCCTGTCTACTCTAGGAAATTAGGTTGGTATAGCTACGTTGCTGTGGAGTGTTAAAAAGCCACACCCCTGAATGACACAATTGAACCAACGTAAGCCCTGGTGTAGACACCACTAGGTTGACAGGAGAATTCTCCCATTGATCTAGCTACCGCCTCTTGCGGAGGTGGATTACCTACTCTGACAGGAGACGCCGTCCCATCGGTGTAGCTAGTGTCTTCACTGAAGTGCTACAGCAACGCAGGTTCAGTGCTTTACGTGTAGAGAAGCCCTTAGTCTGCTTAGACCAGTGACCCCAATAGATTGGGCAGTGACTCCTGTTACTGTCCCAGAAAGGAGATAAATGGATATTAGCCATCCATACGTGGGCAGAAAAAGGCAGGCACCCGCCAGCCTCTGAAATGCTGTAAATTGTCAGTTGTAAATTGACTGGTCCTGGAGAACACAGCACAGCACAAACACTAGCTAGTCTACCTTAGTGAGCATTTCAGATGCAATGAGCAACCAGCGTGGGTCAGAAATAGGCATCATTCTCCATTGTAGTGTTAGTCTGGGCAAGTGTCTGCGAACAGTCATTATTGTAGAAGCAGCTGGGGCAATACTGAGACTATGAAAGAAGCAGGTTGTGGAAATATCTTAGTACAGTTCACTGGCATTGGAGAATGAAAATTGAACTTTGAGAATGTTAATGGATGCTAAAGACTACCATAATTGCAAAGTACATACTGACGAGAAACCGAGGTTGTTTTGACCAAGATATAGTTGCCTAGCCACAAATCTCCTTTTTTAGAATACATTTATTCCACTATGTCTCAGATGTGGACTCTCAGGCTATAATTTTAACTGATTGCTTTAACCTGGTTCTTAACCTCCTAGAAGTTCAGCAAACCACTTTGGTCACCCTGGAGATGGAATTTCTAAGAAAAGGGCCTGTAATTATTCTCAGAAGAATAATTATTAAAATTATCAAAAGATCATGATCTTATTGCTAGCTGGAGACTTTTCATCTTCTGTCTCAAGGCCAGATTTCTTTCCAGCTTACCTGAACCAAACACCTAAGTGGCACATCAGAACATACTGTATGCAGTATCTCTTAGTTTACAACTTCCAGCTAGTAAATTGGTAACTGACTGCAATCTTGGAATTAATTTCTGAATTAGATTGCGTACTGCATCTTTAAGCTGAGAGTTTTAAAGACTTTAGTCTTCTCTGCTTTCCATGGACACAGTATAAATATTTACTGTAAACAGACTAAAGTCCCTGTAGTAATGTTCTAAGATCTGGGTTTGCTCTGGTGTACTTTGCCAAACTTCTCATCCCTATTTTATTGTGCTGTGCAATGAAGTGGATTGTTTGCTAGACCAGTGCCCTCCCAGTGTTTCAATGGTTCTGTTGGTAAGAGTTTGTAAACCACTTGGTGCACTTTTGAGATGGAAAGTCCTATATTCTGGCAAAATAAGGTTCATGTTTCTTGGATCATCCTCATTGTGAGGGTTCTCCTGAATTCTTACACAGAGACCATGAGTTTTCTCCTTTTTCAAACAAATAATGAAACAGCGGTTACTAGAAAATATTGTTCAGCTTAAAGAATTTGTTCCCTCCATATTTTGAGCTTCCTGCTCTGATTTCCTCCTGTCACTTTTTGGGGTCTTTGCCCCCCAATTTAACCTGGGTAGAATGAGAGGAAATTTCAAGTTCTTTTCCAAAGAAAATAAACAAGCTGGACTCTTATTTAGATCAACGTGATCCTAGAGGACTAAATGTGCCCTTATGGAGCAACGCCCAAAAAGCTGTCTTTATTGGATGTACTTGATGTTTTCTGCACTGAACTAAAAACTAGAACAAGGGCCAGATTCTGATCACCCCGGCCCCAGTTTACATTAGTGTCACTCTATTGACTTCAGTGAATTCACGCCCAATTAACACTGGTATAAGTGAGACCAGAATCAGGCCCATTAACTCTTCTTCACAAAATAAAATCAAGGGATCAAATTCTGCTCTTGGTTGTACAGGTGTAAATCTGGAGGAACTCCACTGAAATAATGGCCCAATACAAATCCGTATTTATACAGGTGTAACTGCAATTGGACTCTGACCTGAGATCTTTGATGTTCATATATGCTGGTCCAGTTTTTGGTTTTTCTCTCTCACACTCAGTGAAATTTCCACATTCTGCAAAAGGTCCATTGTAACGTAGAACCAAGCTAGCGAGAAATAGGAGTGGAAAGTGGGGAAGCTACGTAGTCTCAAACCAAAAGACCCTTCAAACACAATCCCCCGTATGCAAAGTGCAAATAATTCTGTTTGTGCTTTTTCATCTGCTTTCACCTTTGGCTGTTTTGCACTAGTTTTTTAACAAGTAGATCAACAATAAGGGAATCATCTATTTTACTATCTCAATCTTCCCCTGCTCAGTGTTTAGAATGAAATAATCCAGTCCTGAGATTCACAATACATCTTCTAGCTTGCATTCAGTTGACTTGATAGGCATGGATGGTTTATTAGCAGATTTTTTTTCCTATAATAAAATTTTTATAGATCAATGTCGCTCTGCTCAAAGACGTATATCAGTCATCTTTTAATGTCAGCATTCTTCCCTTCTGCCCTTAGAAGCACATTAATAATATCTGAAATTCCTAACCAGGAAACTATTTTTCAATAGATCTCATTAATGTAGTCTCTACAGGGTTCTCTATTCCCCCTTTGATGTTTGAACATAACACTGGTTAATATCAATGGGAGTTATGCATGTGTTTTGTCCACCAGATAGACCCCAGGGGCATGTCTCTCTTTGTCAACTGGGTAGAGGCACTGAGTACAGAGGGAGTTTAGCTTCAATAGGCCAGCAAGATCATGCTCATAACATTCTGTCTAAGAAACGAGCAACTGAATTAAAGGGTTGGTGGTGGTTGTTTTTCTTCTTGTTCTTCCACATCTTTATTCATCCTGGCCAGGTGTGTCTTATGAACAAATAGATATGATTTAAATAACATAATTGATATATCTCTTTGAACATAATGGAAACTCCAGCAGCAATCAGGCTGATTGTAAGCAATGCTGTGTATCTGGACTTTGCAGAGAAAGCATCTGATGGGGGTCGGCTGGAAATACTCATTTTTTATTTCACAGAGATTTGGCTCAGATGATCGTGGGCCAAACTGTGCTCTGTTACACTGGTGTAAATCTGGAGTAACTCCTTTGACTCCAGATTTCCATGGATATAACAGAGAACAGAACTTGGCCTAGTATAAGGAAGCCAAAGCTTCAGTAATGACTGATGGATCCATGTCCCAAGCCTTTCCCATACATGTTGAATAGAGGGACATGATGGAAGTTCACTTTTCCCCTTTATTATCTGATGTAGCCTTTGAACTGCTAGCTGCAACAATTAGACAAAACCCAAAATATCTTTGGCATTAAAACTGGACAAAAGGAACATAAAGAGGCATTCTGTGCTGCTGACGCATTACCATTCACTTCAAATCCCCAAGATAAATACCAGAAATGCTTTGAATAATAGATCCTTTTGGAACCCGTCCAGCATACGATATTAACTGGACCAAGTCACAGCCCTTACTACATGTTCAAGGGCTGAGGTAGCTATCAGGGTTCTATCTAGAACTTCGAAAGGTGGCTTTCGTTTTCCAAAGAGTTCAGTTTGTCACCAAGCATTTTCATTAAAATGGACACTGTACTAGCTATTAACGCTTGCTAATGAGACTCCTGGCTGAGTGCATATAAGCACAGAAAGCATTTCACCCATTCCACTCAATTACACTGACAGCTCCAGTTTTTACAGTCCAAACCAGCTCAAACTGCTAATTGCTCAGCTCCTAGGGGGAATGCGCGGGGTTGTGTTTAAACTCTATCATTTTATGCACTCCCAAGGTGCCAGTTTTGACTAGCAGTCTACTGGGTAGGGCACTGGACTTGGAAATCAAGTATCATAGGTTTAGCTACTACTCTGCTGAGTGACCACAAGCAAGTCCCTGCACATCTCTGTGCCTCTGTTTCTCCATTTTACAAATAGGGATAAAGACACTGATCTTCTTTGAGGATAAAAAATGCCATTGGGCTTGATCCAAAGCCCATTAAAGTCAATCGAATAATTCCCATCGACTTCTTGGACTTTTGTACCTGTCCCTATAAGAGCTATGTAATGGCATTATCCAGAATTAAAAATATGGAGTGTGTGGGGAAAGAGGAGTATACAGTGAGGATACAGGAAATTAAGAGACCTATGGATTATTTAGTCAGGGCAAATTGTTTCAAGTTATTTGTCATGAGAAGGCAAGACTGTAACCTGGAAAGTGGTCATCATTTTCACATCAGACCCATGATGAAAACTTGGGCCTTATAATTCACTTAGACCCTAAGTGCCATTCGATTGTCCTTTTGGTCCTTGGAGGTGCTAGATGGATCTTCTGTATGCAGTGTGCAAAATTCCGCTTCTGCTTTCACCCCATGCGACTCTATTGGCATCAGTAGGTTTGCAAGCAATGTATGTGTACAATTTGGTCCATTGTGTCGATATCAATTACAGCTTAAACTATAAGAAGTTTGAGGTAATTCAGTAGAGCTCTAAATATTGACATATAGCCCAGCAATTGGGATAATAATGGGTGTATAAATCCAAGAGTTGATTGGTTATAAATGATAATCTCTTAAAAGTTAACCTTCAGACTATAAGAACAGGAGTACTCGCAGCACCTCAGAGACTAACAAATTTATTTGAGCATAAGCTTTCGTGTGCTACAGCGCATTTCACGGAAGCTTATGTTCAAATAAATTTGTTAGTGTCTAAGGTGCCACAAGTACTCCTGTTCTTTTTGTGGATACAAACTAACACGGCTGCTACTCTGAAACCCTTCAGAATATAGAGGATTTCCAACTAAAGGCAATATCTAAAGTCTGAAATTCTAGCATGTTGGAGGAAGATGGATAGAACCTGTGGCTAGTTTTGTTTTGGGGAAATCAGGTTTTAGTTTTGCAAAATCCAATCCATGGTGATTTTTTGCCCATTCCCCCTTTGTCTGATCCTCTCCTAATGTTATGGGAGGGGGTTTCAGCTAAATGGCTCTGCTTTAGACCTCTCCCCGGTTGGAGATTCAAGGACTAAATTGTGCTACCCTTATTGACGTCCAGTAGCACTTTGCTGCACAAGTAACCCCATTGATTTCAAAAAGTTGGCACATGTTATAAGCTAGTATTCAGTGCAAGTAAGGGTAGCTCTCTGCCCTGAGGGGCTGGCACATTGCTACATGGTTTATGGTCTTATGGAAAGAACAAATCTAATATCGGATACAGCTGTACTCTGTGGGCCTCATCCAAAGCCCATTGAAGTTAATAGAAAGATTCCTGGTGACACTAACAGACTTTGGATCAAAGCCCCAAAATCTGCCCTCCTGTCTTAAGCCACCATGGTGTAAGTAATCTATTAAAATGGTAAGGAAAGTGCACACTTGACATTCTGTTAACGGACCCAAGTGGAAATCACGGGTGACTCCTCCAATATCACAGTGGTGCACAAATATGCCAGTCATAAAGTTCCAGGCAGGAATGAACCTGGTCATCGAGCCTGAGCTCACGGATATCACAGGCCGCTGTACGCCACCCAGCCAGCTGCACACCCAGTCCAGCAGCCAGAGTTAGACCGAAGTCCCACCGACACAGGAGTCCACAAGTGGCAGGCAGATGTCTGAGCCTCTACCCTTTTTATTGTCTCTAACATAAGCCCTATATGTTCCTCTTTTACTTCGAATTAAACCTCGGAAGATTCGGGCAAACATCTGTTAAGTATCCAGAATGTCTGAGACTGACCACAGAGCAGAGATTTTAACCAACACACTTGTCCTGTTAGTGTATTCATGATGCTATAAAAATAATGGTAACAGAGTTTTCAGATGTTTAGAGAGTCCTGTCACTAATCAGCGCAGACCTGTGCTCTGCTGGACTGTGCCCCAGTTTTTGCTGGCAGTGCCATGCACAGTGGGGTCTTTGATTTTTTTCAGCTCATAATCAGCTGCTTTGCTGAATGGTGAGTGACATTTCTGCTATAGGAAAAAATGTGCCATCTTAGTTTTGTGACTTATTAGGTTTGGAAGACCCTTTTTTAAAAAAAAAACAGCTTTCTCTGTTTTTTTCTTTATGATAACTTTTAAAATGCCGTCTCCATGTTAGAGTGGTGACTGTGAGCAGATACCATGTGCAGCAGTGCTTGTCCACACTGTAGATATCTTTAAATTTGTGGCCTCCCTCTTCCTTTACACAGCTGTGCTTAAGACATTTCTGTAAGTGGAGTTGCATGCATGTACTCTTAGGTATCATCAATCCATCCCTGAGATGCACAGCAGGTCATGTGTACCCATGCTGCCAATTTCATTATTTTAGTTTTGTATTATACACAAGAAATGTCATTCAGAAATGACCCCAGCTCGCAGGCCTGCAGTACTGCCATGTAACTTCCAGGTTGACAGGGAGGAGGAGAAATTAAAGCATCACAAGGGTTTCACGCTTGGTTGTTTGCTTTGTCTGGGTTTCACTCCATGGCTGATGCTTGCTGTAGTTGCTCAGAATAACTGATTACAACTCACTGTACAGTTGTCATTTTTCTTTTAGAGCAAAAGTGAGCGTATGAAGGCTTGGATAAGGGCACACCTACCTTCCTGGTGCAAAGAAAGGGATTCCTGGTCTATCTACATCTTTGCTCCTCACTCTAAGTAAGGCAACTTGCATAATAATGTGATAGCTGTGGGTAGAATTGAATGTAAGTGTTACAGTGGATTACGCTGCCCCAGCACCGTGAAGTTCAGAGTCTTCATTGTATGCCAGCCTGCCCATCTCCTAGCTGCTGCATCGATGAGGGTAAAGCCCACAGCCCTATCTAAATCTTGGAGACAGATTCTTTCCCCTTTCCGCTCCCTATGTACCACTCCATTGACATATAGTAGCAATACGGGCTGCTGCAACTGGCTGGAGAGCATTCCCCTGGTGCAGATAAATTGTAGGGTTACTGTAAGCCCTAATGTAAGGATGAGCTGTGGGCAGATCATGGGTGTGGGCTCTTCGCTTATGGTATCTCTGGGATCAGGGGCTGCACTGTAGATCATAGCCAGCAAAAGGAGCAGCCCCTCACTGCTTTAACTTACACCAGGATCAGGTTCAGCTCCCAGAACAGCCCACAATACGGAGCGTGAAAAGGTGGTTTAAAGTCATCTTTGCCCTCACCCATGCCCTGTGCCTCCTGGAGGTGCGGCACGGAATCTGAGCCCCTGTTTATTCACCTGGGGTACCTGAGGAACTCTGCTTCCTCCCTTAGGATAGGTGGTCCTTTGGTCCTAAGGACTTGTGGACATCAGCTGTTACCCCATATCAATAGACAGGTTCCAGACATTGCTTCATGGGCACACACTGTTCGTTAAAGAAAGAGAGCAGAACCCGATGAGAGCCTTTGCCCTAGTGGAGGTGAGTACCAGGGGAAACCATGCTGCTCCAGGCTGGGAAAGCTAGGACCTAAAGGTCAAGGGGTCAGAATAGCTGCTGGAGGTAGCAGCGACCAATTGTTTGCCCAGTCGTCTGTGGTGGTGGTCAGAGATGGTGTGTAACTTACAGTCCCCTTCAGGCAGATTCTCGTTGAACTACTCTCACCAGTTCTTCTTGACTTCACAAGGAGCTGCAAAGAGGTGTGTGTTCAATTAAGCTGGGAGCCACTTTAACTGATCCCCTTCTTCCAGCTCATCAGTGTGTAGTTAGGGGTGGGGCTGTAAGTAGCTCCAGGGGAGTCTAACTTAGTATAAAGGAATTGAAGCTAGTGTCAGGGGATCTAAATTGCACATCACCCTTAAATCTGGCCCTGCGAGTCTATGGAAGTCTATAAGAGGCTGGCAATGCTTGCCTGGAACACCTCACCCTCTTAGCAGGTGTTGAGCCTGCTGGCAGAGTTAAGCTGGTCCTGCTTGACTCACTGGGGCAGGCAACTGGTTACTCCGTTCCATGACGCTGCCAGCAGGAGCCCACTGGGAGGTGGGAGGATCTAGGCTGTGGGCTGAGAAGTCATAAGGGAGGAACCCCAGGCACAGCCACGCTTGAGAGAGAAGGCTTGAACAGATCTTTATTATGCTGTTGTTAATTTCTTTCTTAATAAAGCCAAGCACCCAGGGTGAGCTTTTGACTCTACACAGTAGGTGGAAAAAACACCTGGGTACAGTGGCTAGGTACATCCAATAGCATCTAAATTGGTGTCACATATGCATTGAGGGGACCAAAAGAAAGTATTACACCAACTTAGTCTCTAGACTTAGACTTGCCTCTGAATTTGGGCCTTTGTGTTCCCTTTCTCCCATCGCCTAGTCACACCCCTCCAGGAAAGGCTTGTTGCTTACATAAAGGAGCAAGAGTCTTTTGTTCTTTCCAAGGGTCAGCTGCTATATGGCCATCTGGAATCAGTGCCCTGATACACGTTCATGCAGCAATGTCATGGCTTGTCCTAGGGGACGCCTTGTGTTTTTAAGCTGGAGGCCCAAAGCAGCATTACAATTCATTCATACAATGATTACATAGATTTTTAGAAACAGACTTTGGGAAATGTAATACCATATTATAAATCCTGCATCAACATACAGCCATCTGTCATGCTAAATAGTTCTTGTTCCTTTGTTCAGCATAGCATTCTTTAGCCAACACACTCAAACTGGGCTATTTTCGAGCTAGAGATGGAGTGAAATTAGAGCCTTGAATCCAAACGTGTCTCTGACCCTTGGAGTAAAGGAGAGCTTGAAATCTGAACCTGGCAATAGGTGTAAGTTGCAAGCGGCTGCTCTCTTTACAATGAACCAAACCCCAAATCCAACCAACCACCCCTAAACTTTGTGGTGGTTGCAAACTGTGTTCAGATTTTGTGGCTTGAACCCTTTTCTGTTTATACTGAGAAAAATTTGCTAACACATGGCCACCCTAGAGAAGGAGTTGGGAGTCAGCAGTGCACCTGCTTTTCAAGCCGACTGTTCAGTTCTCACGCCGTGCATAAGGCTGACGCTTTGACAAAAGTGTTTCAGACCAGTTAGGTGTTAACAGCTCATTATGTGTCTTTTTTGTCTTTTCTGGACAGATTCCGTCTGATGTGCAATAAAATCATCACTCACAAGATGTTTGATCACATCGTCTTGGTTATTATCTTCCTGAACTGCATTACCATTGCCATGGAACGGCCCAAAATTGAGCCCCACAGTGCTGTGAGTATCAGAGTTATGCATTCATTGTGGAGCCACCAAAGCTCAAGTCACACTGGACTCTCTCTCTCTCTCTCCTTCATACTATTAAGAAAAAGGAGGCCAGATCCTCAGCTTGTATGTATCTGCATAGCTATACTGAAGTCATTGGGGCTGTGCTGATTTACACCAGCTGAGGATTTGGCCCCGAATTCCAGATCAGGAATCAGATCCTTAGGGGCCATGCGGCTGCTTTATACAACTCTGACACAGTGCTTGGACCACAAACCCTGTCTGTCTGGCCCAGAGAGGATCTGCCAGTGAGAGATGAGCATGCAGTGGTATAGAGCCAACTTTGAGGCTATATACCATCCACCCTTCCTGCTGCTCGTGGTGTGTGGGACGTGCAGATGGCTAGATAAAAGGGAGCACCACACGTAGGGACGTCCCCTGCACTGCCCTGGTCCAGCAGTATGTTTTAGCTCTTTGTGATCATTACACGCCAGTGTAAGTAAGGGCAGCCCTCAGGCTCCAACACAGCACAGAGGAAACAGCCAGGCACAGAGCATCACGATCATCAGGGCAGTGCATGGGAGGGCTTTAAGCCATCTCTGCGTGCTGCTCGTGCCTTGTGCTCTGAACATCATGGCTGTATCCAGGGATCTTGCCCCAGCTGTTTATAATTTGCCATTCATGGTTTATTTAAAAGAAAATCAATCCTGCCTATGCAGCGTTAACTTCAGCAATAAACGTACCTTTACAGCACATGCTGAAGTGGACTTTCCATGATGCTGCCAACAGACAGGGATTCTTTCAGGCATTCAATCCTCTGCCCTCACCAAAGTTTCTTTAATCTGATTCTGAAACGTACAAGAACAGCACTCATTTGCTGGGAAAGACATCAAGGCTTCCACTTTTAATATCCCATCTCCCCAGCCACAATCAGACTGTTTTAATACATGATATAACTAGGACATCTGTCTCCATTTTCTTCTCTGATAAGCATTCAAACACTTTTACTCTCTCTGCGCAATGTTAGCTCCTTCCATCTGTTCTGCATCGGCGTATGGGTGGTGGGAAGGGATAGGGGGAAGCTGTTCATTTTGTACTTTTCTGGCTTCTTTGTCGATCATATTTGTTATGACATAAGCAAATTGAATGGATACAAGCACTGTAATTCCATTTCCCTGAACCATTTGCTTTAATAAATTGCATAATGATTTTTCAAACCAGACCCTCATAACATCAACTCCTATCAGTCAGATGGGCAGAATCATCCACTTGCTCTTTTATTTTTGTATCGATTGCGGCTGAGAGGTACACTAGGCTGCCTCTGACATATTGCAAAAGACTGTTCATATTGCAACAATATAAATCCCTGATCCCTCAGTGCATGAGTACCTTGCTGTTTATTGACTGTGGATCTTTAGGCCGAGATCTTAAAACTAAGGTTCTTTGTGCTCTTTGTGTACATTAAAGATCCCCCTAGCGCTCCTCCTCAGAGAATAAGCATGCCCCAATCTCCTAAAGCCAAATTTCTTTCCTTCACTGTTGTGCAATAAGTGACTGTCCTCCACCCCAGAGATGGCTGCATTTCATTGCATGTATACAGTAGCAAAGTGCTTTGGAGTCTTTCTATATAAATGTAAACTCTCATTATCATTTTGTCATCTGTCAATATGTGAGTCCAGCGGGTTTTCTGAGGATATAGCTGGGGAAAGATGCTGGGTTGGTAGCCCTGGATAGTGAAGCCTCTGTATCCCCAGAATATGTGCAGCATGGATGGTAGCTCCAATGCAGACTTCCTCACAGCTCCCTAGCCCTGCCCGGGAGGAGCCCACCATTAGGGTGAGTGGTGATCAGTCTTCACAACCCATTCGGTCCTTGATCTCTTCTGAGTCTTGCAAGGTTGCCAGTTAATGCCAGGGGTGGTGGTGGCTTTTGTGATCCCTTGGGAACTGGACTTTAGCCACCAACCAGCCAGCAGATGGTAACAACTCTTAGTCACTTCCAGCCTGGGCTGGATCCGAAACAATGAACTTAGACGGGGAAGCATGACCTATTTTGGGCGCAATGTTATGACAAATGCTCTAGCATGCCACAGAAGGCTCAAGAAGCTCAATCTATTTAGTTTAACCAAGAGAATATTAAGGGGTGACTTGATCACAATTTATAAGTACCTAGATGGGGAACAAATATTTGATAACGGGCCCTTTAATCCAGGAGACAAAGATATAAACATGATCCAATAGCTAGAAGTTGAAGCGAGACAAATACAGGCTGGAAATGGTGTACCTTTGTAGCAGTGAGGGTAGTTAGCCATTGGAACAGTTTACCAGTGGTCATGATGGATTCTTCTCCATCACTGGCAATCTTTAAATTAAGATTGGCTGTGTTTCTAAAAGTTCTTCTGTAGTAATTTTTTTTGGGGGGCGGGGAAGGAAGTTCCATGGCTGGTGTCATACGGGAGGTCCGACAAGATGATCACAGTGGTCCTTCCTGGCCTTGGTCCTTATGAATGGGGCCTATAGTATGGAGCAGGGTTCCTGCAGATCAGTATTCTGTTTTCACCAAACACTCATATTTTTCCAAACACGTTAATGAAACAGGCTTGTCATTCAGGATGGGAGTTTTGTGAAACAAGGTTTGGATCCCCTTGAAACTATTAAAACAAAAACACCCTTTTAATGAGAGTCCATTGATGCCACTCTCCATTAACTCACTTTTTTTTAATGAATTTGACGTGAATTTGGATGCTGCTGGAGCTTATTTGGAGCTCTCAGCCATTGTTTAACTTACAGATGCCTTTTTTCGACTTCTGTTCCCCATTAGACATTGTCAGGCGGGCTGCTCGGACAGTTGCTGCACATGTAAAAGGCTGGCTAGGGTGGGATGGGCATGCTCCTCACATGAGCTCGCTCTTTGAGTGCGGGAACAGATGAACTGCTTTGGATGCTGGGCTCCCTCCCCAGCCAGTCCATTGTGGGAAGTTGTCCTGGCATTTCACATGGGTGACTTCTAGTGACTTTAGTGGGTTTCGTGCAGCTGATGGAGGCTGAGATTTTTCCAAAGCTGGTGAAGGGATCTGGAGGCCCTGTTCCCATTGAAATGAGTGAGAACTGGGTGTCTGTATCTTCTAGGCAGCTTTGGAAATCCCCTTGTAGCTCTTGGTATTGTGGAGACTCTTAGAAAGCTAGAGCAAAGAATTTCTTTGCTGTCCCAACTTTCTTTGGAGGTATTAAATGCTGCTGTCTGGACTCACCTGCTGAATATTGCAGAAATAGGGCCAGATCCTCAGCTGGTGTAAATCAGCATAACTCCATTGAAGTTATAGCAGCTGAGAATCTGGCCCACATATTTAGGAGCATTCCTTCATATTCTGAATGGCTCTTTGGTCCCATGTTGGGTCCCCTTAGAGCCCTGTCCAGAAACCCTTGCACAGAGGGGTATTTTGTTTGCACGGATGTTCGGGGAAAGGCTGGTGTGTGTTTGTGTTTTTTTTTTTATGGTGACCTGGATTCACACGCAAATACGGGTATTGGTTTTCCACTCCGTGCTATTTGTTGTTCTCCAGTTTAAAAGCCATCTGACCTGGGCCTCTGGGACATTGCACCAGTCAAGGTGTGGGATGGCCCTGGGTGAGGACAAGAGTGGGAGCAGCAAAGATGGGGAGGAAAGGTGCGGTCTCTCGTGCTGTTTGAAATGGGAGAAGTGAGAGGATTGGTTGGGAGTCTGGATGTGGAGGAGCCAACAGTGTGGCGCGTGGGAGATAAGGAGGACAGTGGTACTGCCAGTGGTGAGGGGAGAATGAGGCACCCTGGTCTTGCCAAGACTCGGAGGAGATTTCTGAGATGCAGAAGTGGACAGAGGAGAGAGAGCCCAGGGGCAGGAGGTAGGTGAGAGAACCATCAGCCTGGGTATGGTAACCATGGGAGCCAGTGAGGTCACCCAGGGATCAAGGTGAGCTGGACAGAAGATGGAAAGCAGAAGCGGGGAACACCCAAAGGAGGCACCGCAGGAGATGCTGAAGGAATGGCGAGAGCGAGCCAGGGCAGGCATGGGCACACAGCCCTGTTCCAGCTGACAGAGCTCTTGCCTGGAAACACAAATAGTTATTTTAGCTTCACTTGTTTCAAATAATTGTACTTTGCCTTCCAGAGCCATGGCTTTTCTAACTGCCTAGAGCCAGTTCTCTACCTCTCCCAATTAGAGCTGGCCAGTCAGAGCAGGGGAGGCAGGCCTTCCTGTTCCGGAGAGTAGGGGATGCGGTGCGTGGAGACTGCACTTCCAAATCGCTGCACACTTGCCAAAGAGAAGTGTAATATTCTGACTCTTTTATACCTGCTATTACCATTTTATCTGCACTGCCTAAAGCAGGTGCTTATCCGCTCCTGCAGATGCTCAGCCCCATCGCACACTTGCCGACCTTTTGTGCCGCACTCTCTTGAAGACCAGGGATGTCTTCTATCACGGCTCGTGCAGTCACAGCAGGGGTCTTTACGACGTGATTAATTATGGACACCAGGATGGAAACAAGCTACTTAGTGATTCCTGTGTCACTCTCAGTGAATCATGGCCTGGCAAGTGAGAGTTTCCATGGTGTTTTCTCGTAGTTAAATTGCAGCTGGTTTTTAGAGAGCTGCATTTCTTAGAGAACTGCTCTTTAGGGAGCAGTGGAAATAAATCCAGCATCTCTAGTAACGTTACCATAACGTTACAGTGAGATGTTTTAGTCCCTGTGTGAGAGTGCGCACATGCACACAAACACACACACACACACTCTGTGTTTCTGTCTTACTCCCCCCTTCCAACTCTCCATCTCACAGTGCAAGCAATCAGAGATTGTATAGGGATTAGGGGAAACTGTAATTTATTTAATGATCATCATTAGAAAGAAAGGTTTCTGCTGGTTATAGATAGGGAATTAGGCCATGGTTCTCCTCTGTAATCACTAGTTACTTACACAGAAGGAAAGCATGGTTTAGTGGTTAGACGATAGGACTGGGTTAGAGCATGGGAACACTGCTGGGTTCTGTTCCCAGTTCTCTCGTGGTCTTGGGCAAGTGATTTAAACTTCTTGGAGGCAGACCCTCAGCTGGTATAAATTGCCATAGTTTCATTGACTTCAATGAAAACATGGAGACATTCCAGAAGACTGGAAAAGGGCAAATATAGTGCCCATCTATAAAAAGGGAAATAAGGAAAACCCGGGGAATTACAGACCAGTCAGCTTAACTTCTGTACCTGGAAAGATAATGTAGCAAATAATTAAGACATCAATTTGCAAACACCTAGAAGATAATGAGATGATAAGTAACAGTCAGCATGGATTTGTCAAGAACAAATAGTGTCAAACCAACCTGATAGCTTTCTTTGACAGGGTAACAAGCCCTGTGGATAGGGGAGAAGCGGTAGATGTGGTACATCTTGACTTTAGTAAGGCTTTTGATACTGTCTCACATAACCTTCTCATAAATAAACTAGGGAAATGCAACCTAGATGGAGCTACTATAAGGTGGGTGCATAACTGGTTGGAAAATCATTCCCAGAGAGTAGTCATGCTGGAAGAGCATAACGAGTGGGGTCCCGCAGGGACTGGTTCTTGGTCTGGTTCTGTTCAATATCTTCATCAATGATTTAGATAATGACATAGAGAGTACACTTATAAAGTTTGCGGATGATACCAAACTGGGAGGGGCCACATGTGCCTTGTAGGATAGGATTAAAATTCAAAATGATCTGGACAAACTGGAGAAATGGTCTGAAGTAAATAGGATGAAATTCAATAAGGACAAGTACAAAGTATTCCACTTAGGAAGGAACAATCAGATGCACACATACAAAATGGGAAATAACTGCCTTGGAAGGAGTTCTGCAGAAAGGGATCTGGGGGTCATAGTGGATCACAAACTAAATATGAGTCAACAGTGTAACACTGTTGCAAAAAAAGCAAACATCGTTTTGGCATGTATTAGCAGGAGTATTATAAGCAAGACACGGGAAGTAATTCTTCCACTCTACTCCATGCTGATTAGGCCTCAACTGAAGTATTGTGTCCAGTTCTGGGTGCAACATTTCAGGAAATATGTGGACAAATTGGAGAAAGTCCAGAGAAGAGCGACAAAAATGATTAAAGGTCTAGAAAACATGACCTATGAGGGAAGATTGAAAAAATTGGGTTTGTTTAGTCTGGAGAAGAGAAGGCTGAGAGGGGACATGATTACAGTTTTCAAGTACATAAAAGGTTGTTACAAGGAGGAGGGAGAAAAATTGTTCTTCTTAACCTCTGAGGATAGGACAAGAAGCAATGGGCTTAAATTGCAGTAAGGGAGGTTTAAGTTGGAAGTTAGGAAAAACTTCCTGTCAGAGTGGTTAAGCACTGGAATAGATTGCCTAGGGAGGTTGTGGAATCTCCATCATTGCGGAGCCGGTTAGACAAACATCTGTCAGAGATGGTCTAGATAATACTTAGTCCTGCCTTGAGTGCAGGGGACTAGACTAGATGACCTCTCAAGGTCCCTTCCAGTTCTATGATTCTATGGCAGTTTACACCAGCTGAGGCATGGTTTCTCTGTGCCTCAGATTGCCTTTCTGTAGAGTGGGTATTCAGCTTACTTTACAAGAATCATTAAGTCCCACAACAACCATGTGAAGTACTCTGAGAACCACAGGTGAAGGGTTGTGAGACACCCGCTATGTATCATTCATAAGAAAACTCTCCTTACATCTGTCAAGCACCCCCATGCATCCCAGAGTACCTAGGATGGGTAAAGGAATGGTATAGAACCTGGGAAAGTGTGGAATGACCAAAGGATACATAGAAAGAATGGCTTAGATTTAAGAGAGAAGGCATGTGAATTTCAATTGCACCCTTCGCTTATTTCACCCATCACCTGTGGTGAAGCAAGCAGAATCCTATAGAGAAAGCTGGCAGCTGTCCATGGTACTGACATACACAAAGTAACATAGGAAAAGAGCTCTATAAACAAGTGAAATGTTATCATGTAAATGTTTGGACATCATCTTCAGGAGCAAACATTCCAAGACTTATTTCAGCATAAAATCAGGAGAACATTAAGCAACTACCCAAATATATATCTCAAGAGAGAGATTTGGAGAGCAGACTATAAAACCTTGTCTCTCGTTTTCTTTTTTTATTTTTTATAGGAACGAATTTTCCTAACGCTGTCCAACTACATCTTCACAGTAATCTTCCTGGCTGAGATGACAGTTAAGGTAAATGAAGCCAAAGCATAAGCCTGGCTGTGCTGCATTAGCACCATTTTATTACTTTGGATTTCTAAAGCCCCTGTGCCCATTTTTCCAGAGATCATCATGTCTTAATCTACTCTGCTACTTGGGAAGGAGAAGTAACCCAGTAAATACCATGCACTTTATTCTCCATGCATTTTGCACCACCATCATTCCACTGAAGTTATTCCTGATTTTTTGGAGTATAGATGAGATGAGAGGCCTCAAATCAGCAGTCCATCACTTTTCAATAGAGCACTTAAGCGCATGCTTTACTTCAGCCATGTGGGTAAGTCCCATTGACTTCCATGACCTAAAGATAAGTTTACGCTTAAGTGCTTTGCTGAAGAAGCAGTGTGACATAGTGGCTAATGTACTGGACTGAGATTCTATTCCTATCTCTGCCTGCCTCTGGCTGTTGGGTGACCTTGGGCATGTCATTTCACCTCCCTGTGCCTCAATTTTCCCATCTGTAAAATGTGGATAATAATACTGACCCCTTGGTGAAGTGCATTGAGATCCACTAATGACAAGTGCTGTGTTAGAGCGACGTGGTGGTGGTGGTTTGCTGTTGTTTTATTAAAAGTATGCGTAAATGCTTTGCTGAATTAGAGCCAAAATCAGGCCCAAAGATTGGCAAGACTTTTTCCTGTATGTCGCTCTCATATAATTCATAGCATCTCAGAACTATTCTCTTCTCATTTGGAAACTTCCCATCTTCTGTATTTGCAAATCTGGTGGAAAGCAATAGCCTATAGTCAGGACCTCGAAACCACTTCTCTCCCCCAGTAGCCCAAATAATCATGTGATCAAATCTTATGTGCAACAGCTATACGTTAATAGAATCACTTTTGCACAACTAGGTTTAGTTGCATTAAAAATACATCAGCTGTTAAGGGACAATCTGCGGTGTTTTTTGCAGTTATTTTTATAGTCCTTACGGTATCACACTTTACAAAATTGTCTAATTAGGTTTCTATACTGGGAAGCAAATGGACTCGCAATCACTTATCTGTGAATAATGTATTAGCTGCAAGTCGCTAACTGGAAGAAACATACTGGCTGAATTAGTCATAACCTGTTGCCATTTGGGCAGGTGGTGGCTCTCGGCTTGTGCTTTGGGGAGAAGGCCTACCTGAAGAGCAGTTGGAATGTGCTCGATGGGGTGCTGGTTCTCATCTCGGTCATTGACATCCTGGTTTCAATGGTATCGGACAGCAGCACTAAAATTCTTGGAATGCTGAGGGTCTTGAGGCTGCTGCGAACACTCAGGCCATTAAGGTAAGCAGCGATTTGGGGCTAGATAAGATAGAAAAGGGGAGCAGGTTGGCTGTGCAAGCTTCTGATTGGGGATGGTTCCCTGAATCTCTCCATGCAAAGAAACGGAAGTGTTTTCTGGAGTGCGATGGAAGGGCCCAGTGAGACCGAAAATGAGGGATTTGCTGCTCAGTTCTGTGCACAACCTGTCATTGCCTTTACAACAAACTCCCAGCCTGATTGTGAGACATGACGTCCTCGGGTCCTGTTGGAGTCAAGGGGAGCTCCAGGCACTCAACACATCTCAGGGTCAGGCTTCACTGTGTAGCAAACTGATCAGTGCCCCCTTTGCTCATTAAGACACACATCCCCTGCTATTTGTGTTCTCATTCACTCTGCGTGAAGTGTTCCTTAACAGCTCCTTTCCCCTCTCCCTTTAGGCAATCAATGGTTTTTGCAACCAAGAATAAAATTAGTAGCAGGTGGCAGTGAATTTTTGAAGATTCAGAGACCAAACTGTTGCTTAACCTAAAATGTGAAGATTTTTTTTCCTCCAAAATCTCCATTAATTTCACTCTGGTACTAATTGTAAGAATGGCCAGATGAGATGAGACCAACTGGTCCCTCTAATCGGGTTTCCTTTCGAACAGTGGCCAGTATTGGATGCTTCACGGACTGGAACAAGATATCTTTTAATGGTCAATTGAGCAATAACCTGCCCATGGAGGAAGTTTCTTCCTGACTCCAAGCAGACAGTGCTTGGCATATGAAGGTTTATATCCTTACTAAATATGATAACCTATCTAATATAATTGGGGATGTTCTTGTTATGCTGGAACTAACAAGCGTATCATCCCCACAGTCTCTTTACACATACGTTGTATCGCACTCCCCCTCCCTTCATCTGGTGTGTTTTCTCTTGGGGTAGGGGTGTATCTCTTTCTTTCTGTGTGTTTATGCAGGGCCTGGCAAAACAGGGCCTCATTCTGACTGGGCCATCTGTTTGCTACTGCAATATGTATAATAATAATAATAATTAATAATTAATAATAAAGGTCACACCATCTGTATATTTCTGACATACTCTCCTCTGAAAGAATCAAAACATAGGCTTTGTCAACATGCCCTGTTAGAGCTGGATCAAAAATCCTTTAAAGCTTTTCCATTGCCTTCAGTAGGCTTTGGATCAGCCCTTTAGTGGGTAAAAAACTAGAGATGAGCAAATTAGCAACTGCTAATATTTTTGCCATATCTGTCCCAAATTGCATGGCTTTTACACCTTTTGCCATTTATGTGCTCAGAAGTCCCCAGATGGTACACACACAGTTCATGGCAAGCATTAAATATTCAGATTTTGAACTCTACTGGTGAGTTTTGATTGAACAGATATGTTGCATGATATATGTCTGTTCCCTGATTGGGTGATCGCAACCCTGACAATCAAGTTTCCAAGATGAATACTTGTGATTGTGGGTTCAGGTTCGGCTTTCTTCAGGTGTTTCCTGGTGTTCCCTTATCGTTTGCGGATTCTGTGAACATTCCTGACAGCATGCTTGTTTGTTAGACTTTTCCACAGAAAGCCACAGGGCAAAAAGGGCACAAGCACCATTAAAACAGATCCATTTAAAGCAAAGATTCTCAAACTGGGGCTTGGACCCAGAAAGGTCACAGGGGCTCATGGCCACCCTGCCTTTCCCATACTGCTAAATGGAATGGGGATCCTGGCTAGATTGAAAGAGGTGGCCCCGAGAAGTTCCAGTATGGAAAAGGGCATGTTGGGATTAAAAAGATTGAGAACCACCAGGTTAAAGGTTCGAATGCACATTCACAGAAAATTGTTTACTGTATCTACCAAGCTCTTCTCTCCCCTTTCTAATACATTCACAGAAAAAGTACAAGATAATTGGAATTTCTACAGGTAAAATTAGTATCTATTTCACAGCAGCTTCAACTGAGAGATGCACATCACATTTGGAGAATCTCCTCCCATGAAGGTTATTGGTTTTCTCAATGAGCCCGTGTTGTTAGATCACATCTAGATAAGATGTTTTGAGTGAGCTTTACATTGATCTATCGTGTTTCCTGGGGTTTTTTTTTTTCTTCAATTTAAGGCTTTGATCCTGTTGTCAGTGAGACTCCATATCTGCGTATGGGTCAGCCTGCTCAGGATTGGGGCCTTAATTCACATGAGCTGTCCTTGTTCATGTGAATTATCCCATTCACCTCAATGGGATTATTGTATGAGTATAAACTTCCAGTCTGAAAGGGTATTTGCAGGATCAGGCCCTTACATTATTTTGTTCCGTTGGCGTAGGATGTATTTTCTCAAGAGGGTACATGAATGTTTGTGACTGACTAAACGGCACAAACACTTCATAATGCAAAGGAAGCTTTTAAACGGTAACCATGAACCTGTTTCCTGAATATGTTCACAGTCGATTCTGTTCCTCTGTCATTAGATTTGTAGGAAATGAAAAGCCAACCGTTAAAGTAGGGGCTTTTTCAGTCATTCATAAATCTCCACATGTGGAAATCCATCCGCTGTTGTGCACGTGCACATATGGACTCAGGTGACCATGACCTCCCTGCCCAAGGCCAGGCAACTTACGTTGCTGTCTCATTTAAGAACAGTAAATGTTGCATTCTTTAGCTCCACCTGTTGGGACGGCTGTGTATGTGCAAGTGTAATTGGGTGCACAACTCCGCCTCCTCTTGTTTTAATCAAAATGAAGCCCATACTGTCTGGGAAATTAGCTGCCATTAATGTGGGAATGGCAATTCGTTGTATGAAGTTCACTTCGGAGCCTGGACCCTGCACAAGGCCCTTTGTGATGCTTGAGCCCACCCAAACTTTTCATGAGTTGGGGCTGAATTTAGCAAATAGTCTGACGCAATAATTTGGGGGGGGCAAATTTTTTAAGCCCCAGCTTTTCGCTACAACATTTTCAAGATGAAACGTTTCCACTTTTCATTTTGGAATTGGTGTTTTGTTTCCAAACTTAACTAAATGTATTTTTAAAAAGTTAAACTCCCAAAAATGAAACAAACACACACTCTCGCACATTCATTTCCGGTCAAATGAAACATTTCATTTGTCTTGAAACAAATTGTGGGGGGGTTCATTTTGACAAGAAAACCAAAATATTTCCATTTCAGGTCAACCCAAAATTATCAGCCACCGAACTGAAAAAAATTAGTTAGTCACTCAGCTCAAGGTCAGCAAGTGACAACATCTGGCTGCCATTTGCCAACTCCCTGTATGGGCGCAAGGGGTGGAATTGCAAGAATGGCTACTAGGGAGTGTGATGGGGTGTCCACCCCACACAAGGCCTGAAGGGGGGAAGGTGGCTAGGTGGGCCAGTTAACCACCTGGGCTGCACCTAGAGGAGGAGCCAGGGCTAATTAGAGATGAAGCTCATCAGGACAGGAACAGGAGGGGCCCGTATAATACCCCATAGTTGAAAGTAGAAGGGGACAGTAGAGACGGAAACTGCTGTCACTGTCGAGGTGGCGGAAGGTAGGGTAGGAAGCAACCCAGGGATACAGCAAAAAGGGATAGACCTTGTACAGATCTTGAGTGCTTGTTGTAGGCTCCCTGAACTGGAAACCAGTGTAGAGGGTGGGCCTGGGTTCCCCTACCAGCCACTGGGGAAGTGGCACTGTTATGGGGCAATGAATGGGAAGACAGCCTGGGACAGGGGGTTCCGAGAGACTTTGATATATGCCCCCCAGAAGGAGAGGGCTACAGTGACCTGGCCAGAGGGCCAAGCCACAAAGCAGGAGCAGTTGAGTCTCAAGCGAGCGAGACAGGGAGAGAGATGGAGTGAGCAATGTCAGGAAGGGACGTCAACATGGTAGAGCTAATCCCCAGATGCGACCAGAAGGAGGCGCTCCAGTGGTGAGTGTAGCGTCCCGGGACAGGGAGACATCAGGAGAAAAATCCCTGTGAGAAGCCACTGCTCTACACCTCACAGCATTGAACTTGAGGAAAATGAAGGGGTTTTGTTAAGTTTCCTTTGGCTTATGGCAGCTTGCCTTGATTTATGGCCCTAGAGGTTTGCTACTTATAAAAAACCTTGCCGATTACTACTTTGTCTTATTTTGCTGTAGAAATACCCGACTGCCTTATACAGTACATACAGTTGTGTATGCAAAATCACATATGCATATGCAAATCAAGTATTTGCTTGTACACCTGACCAGCAAAGTGTACAGCTGGCCATACGCATAAATAACTATCCAATCTGCATATGTGCAAATCATGTACATGCAATTGTGTTGGCGTAATTACACATGCCAGTCATTGACTATCAGGCCTAAAACTATACAAAGGGGTATTCAAGCCCCACTCTAGGCACAGAAGTTTGAAAATGCATTCACAAAGAAGGGGCATTCCAAGGCGTTTCCACTGCTCTCTCTGATGTACCAGCCTGTAGAAGAATTGCTGATCCAATAAAGTTCCTTCCTAATGTGTTCAACCTGCTGTTGTCAGGATCAAGTGCTACAGCTCAAGATACAAGAGAAATCCAAATTAAAAATGGATTCAGAATTAATTTGGATAGGTTTCAATGCTATTTTACTCTCTTTAGCGCTTTGGCTTCAGCTTCCAAAGCAGATGTGTAAATTATTCACTCTTCCTCCCATTGCAGTATGAAATAGTCATTTCATAGGTTCGCTCCTCTTTATCATATTATCACCCTTGCTGGGTTTTTTTCCCTGTGGAGGAAAGTCTGCATTAACACTGAGCTGCCACTTCTTTATACAAATGGGCTGAGCAGACTAGCAGGCTTAAAGTTAGTAAATATGTTCCAGCTGGAATGAGATTGACAGCAGTCTTGGAGCATCTGCATGCTTGGAGTTTAGCAGCATTGTGACTGCTGAGGCCAGCAGAACCAAGAGGAACTCAAGGGATTATCTTTTTTTCATGCTGAAGAACTTCTATGACTCTAATTTCCTCATTTGTCAGATGCCTGACACAGGCTGAAATTGTCCTTAATGCAATCTTGGCTGGCTACCGTGTCACAATGTCCGGAGGGCTCGAATCAGCTGGATCGTTCAGCACTAAATTGCAAGAGCAGTGGATTGGATAGCATGGGTTTGCAGGCAATAATATCAGCAGGATCTTGGGCAATATTGACGAGGCGCTGGGATGGTTAAAGCCATCATAATGGAGCTGACACTAATATCTCGGAAATGTTGAGGTTGCGTTATTTTGCGGTTCTGTCTAAGGCCTTATCCGGCTCTCACGGGAGTCTTTCCATTGACCTAGTGGATCTTAGCTTCAGTGCCTGTAAGCATGAGGACTGTGATGTTTTTCGTTAATTAGTGTTTAACCTTCTGACCGGTGCTGGCAGCAGCAGCAAATGCCAGCTCAATATCCAGAGGTTCCTCTTAAAATTACAGAATAAAACCATCTTGAGCCCCAACCCAGAAATTTGGGAAAACTAAATACCTCTCCTGGGCGTCTTTAATAGTTAGTACTTCCCGCCTTGCAAGCACCGAGTCTGTGTATAACGAAAAGCAAACTTTTATTGAGGGGACGCAGCATTACTTTGAGAAAACACAGCAACAATGACTCAGAAGTATGCAAACAATAAGTAAACCATCTGCCCCACAGGACCTTGGGCAGGAGTCCTTTGCCTCAGCTTCCCACCTTGCAGTGTGGAAGCCCGATAAATGAATGTTTCTTTAACATGCGTCTCCCCCTTTCCCTCCACTGCACCCCACTCATGGTTTGTTGTCAGAAGTCAGCAAAGTGTTATGGGCTGCATTTAGGTGTGTTCACCTCCAGTGAGGGAGGCCTCTGCCATTGCTCTGCTGTGTCCATGGTCTGGTTAAGTCCAGCCCTACAGCCCCGTGCTTTTAGTAATCACTCTTCTAGGATTTGTTGGGCAAGAGGCTGCTTTTGCTGCTGATCTCACCAGGCTGTGTTCTGAGGTTCCATCAACTAGCCCAGACCTTAGTGATTTCAGCTGTTAGTGATTTCACTGGGTAGTGGGGAACCTGCCGACTCTTGCATTGCTTTTGCACGCTGTCTCCACAGCCAATGTAAGGCTCAGCCCCTAGACCTGGGGAGGAAAGGGTCAAATGGCATCTGGGACCTTTAAACAAGCTCCTTCCTACCAGAGAGGAAGATCTGTCCCCACCCCTTCTGACAGTCACTTGGATATGGCTCACTACCCCATGTTTAGTGAGTGAGTATGCCCTTTAATCGTACAATAAGGATAAAAGCATTTAATTACCCCTGCTTTCAAGACTTATGTGAATTTTAACCCAAAACAGTGAAAATTAGTCACTTGGCAAAGTAGGTGGTGTGTCTATGCTAATAAGGTCGGCTCATGAGCATAGGTGCAACTCCGTGGGTGCTCCAGGGCTGGAGCACCCACGGGGAAAAATTAGTGGGTGCTCTGCACCCACTGGCAGCCAAGCTCCCCTCTCCCCCACCCCACCTCCGTCCTCCTCCTCCCTGTCCCCTGAGGGCAGCGTCCCCATTCCTCAGCCTACCTCCCAATGCTTCCCTCCCGGCCGCCGCCAAACAGCTGTTTGGCAGTGTTAGCACACTCCTGGAGGGAGGGAGAGGAGCGGGAACGTGGCACGCTCAGGGGAGGAGGCAGGGAAGAGGCGGAGCCAGGGTGGGGATTTGGGGAAGGAGTTGGAATGGGGGCAAGGAAGGGGTGGGAAGAGGTGGGGCAGGGGTAGGGCCTCATGGAAGGGGTGGAGTGGGGGCGGGGCTGGGCTGGGGGCAGAGGAGGGGTCAAGCACCCACGGGAAAGAAGGGAAGTCAGTGCCTATGCTCATGAGGTCTTTTCCTCCAATTTCTCTACAGCTGACAGGAGAGATCTCATTCAGACCATTGGTTTACATCTGGGATTACATTTTTCTTCAGATTCTTTTCTGTAGGCCTGGGGATAATGTTACAGGAGAAGCAGCGGGGTGTTGTGTAGGCTGCAGTGCAGACATAACGCAGATACACTGAATGATATTCTCATTAGGAATTTGAAGGAACCAAACTGTTATATAATTTCTTAGCCCCTCTTTCTCAACATGCATCCTCTGTTGGCCAAGACAGAAGAGTGACCTCCTATTCCTTTACCCTGTGTTGGATCGCAGATGATGTCGTATCAGGAAAAGCACTTTGTTCCATCTTTAATTTGGTGTTGGTGCTGGTGAAAGTTGCCAGGCCCTGGAGACTGAATTTCTTCATTGTATCCACAGAATAGAGTTTCCTCACAAGAGGAAGGATGGTCCATTGGAGAGCTGCTTGCCCGGGATTCAAGAGACCTGGGTTCAATTTCCTACTGTACCACAGACTTCCTGAGTGACCTTGGGCGCACCACTTAATCTTTGTGCCCCTGTTTTCCCATCTATAAAATGGGTATAACTGCACTTTTTGTGGGGCCGTTGTGAGTAATATGTATGATTGTGAAGTGCTCAGATACTACAGTTATGGAGAGGCATAAAAGTACCTTGGATTCATATACAGAATAGGCATCAAACTGACTGAGACCGTGCAAACTTTCCCCTAACATGCTTAAGCCCTGATCTGGGTGTATTTCAGTCTTCATGTGCTTTAGTCTGTCGGCTGAGACGATCAAAAAGGGTGCTAATGAGGACAGTGTTCGTTGTTTGTGATGTGGAGCCCTGCCTGCCCAGAAGTGATCTGAGATCAACAAACATATTTAACATAGCGTGCTAAGCTGCCATTTGAGGGTAATGATTTGTTTTGGTCGCTGCCAGCCTGGCTTAGATTTGATTCACAGCCTTAAAGGTTAAAGACTTCATAACTCCTTACATTCCTTGAGCCATCCAGTCCTCTCCAAACTCAGGAAAACAGCACAGAGCAGAACAGACAAGAGAGCCAGGGAGTGTAATAAGTAACAACAACCGTTACCTGAGCACAACAGCCAGAAAAACAGAAGCATCTGCCTTTTGCGTTGTGTTGGTAGGGAGTGGATAAAAATATCACCATCTGTTTCTTTTTAACAAGGGGAATTGACAAGCTACCCTTGACATTTAGAGTAAATATTTTACCAGAAAGAAGGAATTTTTTTTTTTTTTTTTTTTTTTTTTTTTTAGTTTTTCAGGCTATTGTTTAAAGCCAACAATTCCTAGGGGAAAAAAAAAAAGGAAAACAAAAAACCACCATTATTTTATGGCTGTGTATGTAGCTCTGCCGGTTAACTCTATAGGCACCGAGACACACAAGGAATAATGCAGACTTTCAGAGAGCATGAGGCTTACCCGTCATGCACCTTATTAAAGCCAAACATCACTGCCACATGGCCCAGTCCACAGTGACCTCTGCTGGGAGAATGACACAGTCTGGTGCAGATGGAGATTAGACTAGCACTCAGACTGGGAGGTAGTTTTAAGATGGCAAGAGGCAGGTTATTGAGATAGGAAAGCAAAGATACAAGAAAATGCAGAGGGACACTGAGCTGAGCAGGGAGAGACGTTGGGGAGCCTGTGATAGGATCAGTGTAAGACATCCTTGTCCCATAAGTGAACATGTGCTTTACATTTTGAGTGCCAAGTTTTCAAAGGAGCCTTCAAACCGATGTCCAAAAAACACAAACACACACACACACACACACCACTCTATGGGTGCAACATTTTTGTGCATAAATGCCTGATTTTCCATGCCTACATTTGTAAGCAGCTTGGCCATAAAGACTAGATTTACAAAGTGAGGGAGGCCTCTAACTCCCATTGATGTCAATGGTACTTTTGTAAATCTCACTAGAAACCTATTTGCCCCTAAATACCTTTGTGAATATGTCCATAAATGACTTGATGGCTTTTTTAATATACACAAGCTTAGTCCTCTTATTAAAATATAGAAAAATACAAAGTGATGGGGCTTTGATGAACAATGGGTCGGGGGAGAGAGGACATCCTAACTGGCTATGTGCTCTAGAAGGTGCTAATCCGGAAATAGATCTGTGAGTGACAGTGGGTTAGATTAAAACCATCAGCTCCATCTCTGGCAGTACAAGAGGCCAGAGGGACCACATCTGACATACAGTAGAACCTCAAAGATGCAAACACCAGAGTTACGACTGACCAGTCAATGGGACACCAGGTGAAACCGTAAGTAACCAATCGGGCAGCAGCAGAGACCAAAAAAGAAAGTACTGTACTGTGCCTGTGTTGCAGCTTACAGGTCGGCACATCTGGGCTGCCTGTCCTCACCCCCATGTGGGGGCAGCCACTTACAGCTAGGAAGTGAAGATGCTGGGGCTGCCAGTCCAAGGCAGCCGGAGCCAGCGGAGCAGGACCAGTGCTGGGGTCTGCGCCACTTTCGCCCCTCCCTCGGCTGGGAGGCGGACACACTGGTCTCACCCTCCCTCCGCCAGCCAGGGAGGGAACGCGCTGTTTTCGCGCACCCCCCTCCCCCGGCTGGGAGAGGGACACGCTTGCAAACTCAGTCGGACCCAGGGAAAGAAGCTGCCGGCAAGAAAGCTGCAGGTGCTGAGGAGGGAGCTCAGCTGCCGCTGGAGCCTGGCCTGGAGTGTCAGCTGCCGGAGCTGGTGCCCGAACTGCGCTTTGTTCAGAGTTATGAACATTTTGGCGTTACAGACACAACCTCCCTTTCCAAGGTGTCCGTAACTCTGAAGTTCTACTTTGTATTAGATGGGAATATGGTGCCAAAGCTCTTTATAAGAAAGATACAAGAACTGAGAGCGCTGCATAAGGGGTCAAACAGAAGACAGTAGAATTTCTCAGGCCTGGAGGCAGGAGATGTGTTTTAAATGGAGAGGTCACTAAAATTAGATCTGTATTCATTTTGTAATAAGGTCGTTAAAAAGGACATGACTGGGGAGGTGTAGGTAATGGAGTGGGAGAAGAAGACATGGGGGTACTCTGTAATTTTCCCTTTCTGTGAGCCTGGTCGAAAGCCCAGTGCAGTTAACAGAAGCCTTTCCACTAACTTCAATGGGCTTTAGATCAAGATCTGGGTACCTAACTCTTAATACGTATGCACTCCCACCTGCACCTTCTCATCTTCTCCATTCCACACACAAGGATCCCTGATTACATATGAAGTTTCACCAACCTCCCTTACATCTCAGTCCCTTCATAACATCTTGTATGCTCTTGTTTTTCAGCCACTCCCCATTTCAAACAGCTGCTTCCCAAGTCCACACTTATACCTGTGCCTCAGAGCATGGAAGGATTCAGAGAAACGTTGCAAGGACAGTGTCTAACCTGCTTCTTGTGCCTGCTTTTTCCCCTCAGGGTCATTAGTCGAGCACAAGGACTGAAGCTGGTGGTGGAAACCCTGATGTCATCCCTGAAGCCCATTGGGAACATTGTGGTCATCTGTTGTGCTTTCTTCATCATCTTTGGAATCTTGGGCGTCCAGGTGGGTTCCCTGCAGGGCTCTTTGCCTGGTTCCACTGGAATCCAGGCAAAGCTGGAAATAAAGGCAAGCCCAAATAGAGAGGAATATCTTGGTATCTTTGCCACTGTGTGCGGGCTACAGGTCTTTGAGGGGCCCAGATTAAGGTGAGTTTCTTTTTGGAGCAACTCCCTGTGCAGAAACTGAAATAGCATGACAAGAGCAAGAGCCACATTATTCCAGCCCTAGCCATGGATCACTGAGTCTTTTTCACTTTTCACTGGCTTTTCAAATGAATCGTAGGTTAGACTCCACACACGTGCACCTTAGTACCAGTGGGCACAGCAATGAGTATGAAAAATTATGGCGGTATGACTTTAACCTCTTTCCTGGTTCTGTTGGGGTGGTGAGATCTGTGGGTTAGTGGGTGGGTCTAACCCCCTTCAAGCTGACCAGTAATACAGTAATACTGCTCTCTAAGGACAGATCTACACCACAGATTAATTGTAGCGTGGGTAGACCATGCCCTCACTAACTTTAGCTAGAGCAGATAACTCTAGCAGTGAAGATGTGGCTGCATGGACCCTGATGTGGGCTAGCACCCTGAGTATGTAGCCAGAGTTCCTAGTGGGCTTGTACTGATGTCTGGACTGCCACGTCTTCATTGCTCTTGTTACCTGTGTTAACTTGATTAAAGCTAGTGCAGGTTTACTGGCACTATGAGTACAACTTAATTTGCGATGTAAACATACTTGAAAACAAACACTGACCGAGGGGGCATGCTGCTCCCGCTCAGAGTGTCAGCCAAAAGTCCTCACCATGCCCCCACTATCCCCACCATGAGGACTTATGCTCTGGCTGGCAGAATTCCTGTAGCAGAACATGAACTTAGCTACACCTCAGCTGTCCTTCCCCCAGGATTAACTGGAGCAGAATTTGGGTCTATAGTTAATATAATCAGATCCCTACCATGTCCCACTAGGAAATCCCAGTCCAAGGAAACTATTCAATTCAATTCTGTCTCCTGTCTGTGGTGTTAAAGTTGGAGAGACAATGTCCCCTTTTTTCCCCAGCTTTAAACTCACGGAAAATAGAAACTAACTTTCATAGCTGGGAATCCGCTGGCTTCTAAGCTGAAAGGAAAACTTGTCCCAATAGACTCAGTACAGGGTTCTGAAAGGTTCACATAGTTAGAAGTTGGTGAAAATATTGATTTCTGAGCGTTCTGCGGTGTCAGGCAATCTGGATACAATCTGCTGTCGTCATCGCCAGTCCTTGGAGTGCAGGAGCCCAAGGGAAGAGACTGGAGAAAAGTTTCCATCTCCTCGTAATAATTTCTAATCATCTGAAAAAGAAAGAGATTCTATTTGATGGATATTTCAGCACAGTTTCCCCTTTTCCAGGTGAAGTTTATTTGATCTGTCAAAGCTGGCTTGGAAACTGGCTCCCAGTGTGGACAGGAGGGCTTCTGTAACATTTTGCATTAATGAATGTACTTTAAATAACTAATAAATATAACATTCAAACCCGACAGAACAAAAGGGAAGAATCATCCCATTCATGACAGTTTTTGCATCTAGATTGATGTATAGGTACAGCGCAATATCCATCCATTACACTTCACATCCATTGCCCTAAAAAGGACCATAAAACTAAGCACATCCCATGAAACAAAATAATCAGATCCAAAAGAGTTTATAACGGGGAAAAAAAATCTGTCATACTGAGCTGTTTGAATTTCCTTTCTGCTAATTGTGATCGCTTTCCCCAGTGCCTCTCCCAGTCTTCTATTCAGTTGTCACAATTACACATTGACACATTTACAGCACTACATACAAACATTAGAACTGATCCTGCATTCAGCTTGCAAAATTCCCAGTGATGTCAGTGGGAGTTCTGCATGCTGAATAACTGTAAAAGCAAGGCCATCATTTATATAAAAGAAACCAAATCTTAGATTGCTCAGTATTAGCCTGTTTTTTTTCCCCATGTAAGTATAAAATGGAGATAGATAGTAAGACTCAATCTTCTAGAGTTAACAGGAAGGCAGTCTGTGCCCCAAAGAGATTACAGTCTGAATAGACCAGACAGAATAGGAAACACAAGCACAGAGAGTTTGTGATTTGCCTAGTGTCACACAGGAGGTAAGTGAAAGAACATAGAATAGAACCCATGCCTGCTATTTATTGATTGTATTACATAGATTTCTGAAGCATGCACCAAGGTGGCATGTGGATAGTCATTAATCTAACTGCCAGGAGTAGAAAGTAGAAAAGACAGAGTCACTCTGAAACTTTGCGCCTTCGAGTTTCAGAAGTGCTGAGAATCTGCACCTTCAGCATGAGCTGCCAGTAAGCGTGAGCTGCCAGTGCTCAGTGTGTTTGCAAATCAGACCCTTGTATGTTCTTCTCCAGTTTATGGTTGTGTAATGGGGCCCATCTGAATGGTATTACACCCCTAGTCATGAACCTATTACACTCATAGGCAATGTAATAAAATCCATGTTCACTTTCCTGTTTAATTTGGAAGAAGCTATCTCCATTGTAGGCAGAACATGGGGATCCTTAAGGGAGCTATAGCCGTCCTAGATCTAAAAGTTTTATGGCTAAAGTAGATGTTGAATAGAAGGATGCTCTGTCCCAGGGACGCAAGACAAGATACTGTCACTCAGTAGAACAGGATTTCCAATATGGCTCGCTCGCTCAGATTTCACCATCAATTGCCACGTCCCAAAGAGTAATCATGCACTGCCATTTTCTGTGCCGTTTTGCAGAATGCAACAAATCTAGAATTAAGCACCTGATGCTAGTCTCGTAGGTGTAAATCAGGAGTAACCGCACTGGAGTCCATGGTTTTATGCCAGTGTAAGGGAGATCAGGATCTGGCTTCAGGGAGCAATATGAGTTCATTCTTAAATTCTGGTTATAAAAATATTTGCAGAGACTTTCCTGAAGTGCAGTCTAACGATTGAAGGAGAACAGCTCTCATGCAAGGGGATTTAGTGCCATTGAAAGTTGCTGGGTTAACAGCCCTAGAAATAGAAGTCTCATTGATCCACCCCACAGGTCCAGCAGGAGAACAAGGCTCCACCCACACCACTCCTCATTTTGATCTTTGTGAATAAGAGCGTTTTCCATTTCTCTGGCGTATTCATTCCTTTTTCTCTGCCAACAAAGACGGTCAAAAGGGCTGAATTAGGGCTAATTTTGTTAGCCACTCTTGTAAGACGTTTTGCTGGCAACTGGATTGAGACCACCATTTCTTATATATCACTAACCAGCCATCAGATGGTAACACCTACAAGCCTGGGCTGGATTTGAACCCAGTGCCCTAGAAGAAAAAGTCTATAGAGGATAGTCCTAGTCCTAAGAGCTACCCAGCCCTCTGCAAGGAGATCTTCAAGATCAGTATCCTAAATTATGTTAGAGGAGGTGTTCAAGCTTTGAACTAAACTGTCACTGTTGTTATGCCAGGCTTCACTCTTTGAGTGCCATGCACTAACGAAGCTTTTATCTTTAACTTGATTTGATTGTGTGGGCTGCACAGCAGGTCCTGAGTGAGCTGTCCATTCTGTGCAGGTAGATGAAGTGGATTTACCCCTCCTCTTATTCTTCTGTTTTACAGCTTTTCAAAGGGAAGTTTTTTGTCTGCCAAGGGGAGGATACCAGGAACATCACAAACAAATCAGACTGTGCAGAAGCCAGCTACAAATGGGTCCGGCACAAGTATAATTTTGATAATCTCGGCCAGGTATTACTGGAATGGTAATCTGCTTCTTTGCTCCTTTACCTCCTTGATTTAAAAATCTATGCATAATTACTTATAGGATTTTCTTACAGGGGTCTAAGCAGCCATAGTCACTCTTCACTTCATATACACCCACCCTGCATTTGTAAATTCCAAATGCAATGCTTCCAAGCACTCGCACACTTCCTTTTGGAATAAGACAAGCACAAGTAGCTTCACGGTGTATTTAATTGCTTCACTGCTGCATAATAAACTAAATACATCTAGCAGCAGGGCTTGACTAATGTGGCTGGACATCCTGTACCCAGTGCATCTCAACATCCCATTCATTTACAACTGCCGATGGAGCACATCCTTATTTTAGCAGCATGGTAGGACCTAATTAGTAGTGAGCAGTGGAGACCTGGAGGGTGAAAATGAAGCTGCCTTTGTGTTTGACTTTGTGGTTTTCGAATTAGCCCTCTTCGCTGGACCGGTGTCTGACATTGACAGGTTTTTGCTGCCAGGAAACCTTGGACATCAAAAGTTTCTTGTTGTTGGCAAGGTAAAATAGTAGCACAAATGCAAATCCCAAAATGGAGAAGGGCAAAGGAGAGTTGAATGTGACAGGTAAAAGAGAGCATCTAATTAGCTGGGTTCCAACTAAACGTAACTTTTCCCCTTACATTTCTAGGCCCTGATGTCTCTCTTTGTTCTGGCCTCCAAAGATGGGTGGGTGGACATCATGTATGATGGCCTCGATGCTGTAGGAGTTGACCAGCAGGTATGTTTTCTAGATGAACGCCTAGTAGAGAGAAGCCTCCAAAGAGGCTATGGTTTGGTTTTCATTTTGCAAAACATTGTTCGTCTTGCAAAAGTGAAACTTTGGGGGGTGGTTTGGATCTGGGTTCCATTTTATCCAAACCAGGGCGGGAGCATGACAGAGATCAGATGAAAGGTTCCAACTGGGACCCATGTCTACTAGTTATATGCTGCAACAAAACCATGCTATGACATAAGTGTCAATAGCTCATTGTACCCACTTATGGTGCTTGAAGAAACGTCCTGTGTAGCTGTAAAATGGGGAACACTACCTATCTGAGAGGGGTTTTGTGAGCCTGAAGAGTCTTTGAGCACCTCCGGAGAAAGCTGCTACTTTGTATATGTACAGATTACTATTATTGCTGGCCTGGGATAGTTGCAAAGGATTCTGTTGCCTCACTCTTTGGCACAACAGACCATTCATGACTCTTCAGTGTTCAAGTGACTTTGGGTGCCCAACTCGTGACACCTCAAAGGAGCCTGATTGTGCTGAGCACTTGCCATCTGAAAGTCACCTTTAAGGTGTCTTAAGTTGAGCACTCAACATCTCTAGCTGCTTTTGAGAAAGCGGGCCTTGCTGTTCTGCTCCATCTACCTCCTCAGGGTATGTCTACACTGCACTGCAGTTGGAAGCAAGTCTCCCAGCCTCCATAGACAGACTTGCGCTAGTGGGGCTCGAGCTAGTGTGCTAAAAATAGCCATGTGGATGTTGCGGCTCAGGCTGCAGCTCAGGCCCATCCAACCCCCAAACTGCAGCCGGACGTGCAACTTCCACATTGCTTTCGTTAACATCCCAGCTCAACCCTGACTAGCAAGAATCAGTTTGCTCCATACTCTGCCTGTTGCAATTCAACTGGCATCTATCTCCCTCCATCCTGTAGCCAGTTATGAACTATAACCCTTGGATGCTCCTCTACTTCATCTCCTTCCTGCTGATTGTGGCCTTCTTCGTCCTCAACATGTTCGTGGGGGTCGTGGTGGAGAATTTCCACAAGTGTCGGCAGCACCAGGAGGAGGAAGAAGCCAAGAGACGGGAGGAGAAGAGACTTCGCCGGCTGGAGAAAAAGAGAAGGAGTAAGGAGAAACAGATGGCTGGTCGGTAGTCTTTCCACATCTTTCTGAGTCCTGCTTGACCTTTGACACAATCCCCTAACCCTGCCTAGCATCTGATGATCATTCTCCTCCAAAAAAAAGCATGTCCAAGCTATGAAATTTGCATGAAGGAAACAGCGCCATGTTAGGCTGAGCAGGAAGCCATGGAAACCTTTCAATGCCTGCATGATTTGCAATGACCTTTTCATACAAGGTTATTTAAAACCCAAAAACCCAAACCTGGAGCTTCGTGGATAGCACAACTCAGCGTTACACAAATAGTGACAAATGTAAAGATCAACAGTGTCAGACTAGGCCATAAATCCTCCAAGTCTTGAGTACTGTTGCTGATAACTGGATTCACTATTTGGTTTATTACAGCCTTGTAATGCCACAGCAACATTACCTGTCTCATTTATCAGGCAGGTTTATTTGTTGGTAAAGTAGCTCTAGGGCTATTCAAGGATGTAATAAAATAATGAAGCCATCTTATTCTAGAAATGCTTTTAAAAAACACCCTATAGATACATATCAATGAGTTTGCTTGAGAAATACAGATTGAAAAAGAATTCAATAAGACAAATTAACCAGATGAACTGTCATTGATGTGAGATAAATTGAACGATAAACTTGACACAAACTTGTGGCCCTCTTAGAATAATGTAGCTTTAAAAATTCTGTTAGCGTGATGGAAGGATGCTAGACCTACACACTCTGTCAAAAATCTAAAAACCTGACCTTTTTCTTTTTACTTCAGTTTTGGTTTGGTTGAAAAAGCAGGAAATAACATTCAGGTCAGAGGTCAAAGGCCAGAGGTACTCTTCTCCATCTTGCATGCTTTCTGTTCTGGTTGCATTTTTTTCAAGTGCCCATCTCTTCATGGTATCTCTCTCTTGTTACCCTCTCCCGTTCTGTCTCCTTATTACTTGTCTCCACTTCTTTCACATTTCATTTTCTATCTTCGACGCACGTCAGTGATGTTTAAGAGTCTGTCTCTGATCAGGAGCTTGTGCTAGCAATCTGAAAGCCGGTAATGTTAACTCTGAAAGGTTAATAAAGTTGCGATGAGCTTAGTTATACTACTGCAGCACAAATATCACTAACTAAGGCTCCCATTCAGAAAGCACTTAAGCACATGCTTAAGTCCATCCCTTTGCAGCATGGCTCTTAAGCATGTGCTTAAGTCCCATTGATTTCTATGGTAGCTAAGCACAATGCATATGTGTTGTCCCAAATATGGTGCTTTTCGGAATCAGGGCTTAACGCCCTGATCCTGCAGTGAGAATGGCATGGCCAGAGCTCTGCAACTGCACAGCACCCTATTGCTTGCACTGCAGGATCTGGCCCTAAAGAAGGAATATTCTAATATCCTGGGTACATTATAGCATCTCCAGATTCCTGCTCAGAACTGTGGATCAAGCAAAGAAGAGACTGTGACCAGTTCCTTTCGGGGTGTTACAATGAGCCCAGTGAACTTTGGGAGATGTAAACAGTACTGTGTGGCTCTTCACCCAGTGTGGACGCAATAAATAAAGCTCATAGCTATGGATCTTATCAGTCAGTCTCAGTTAAATGGGATACAGCTGATATATCAAAGGATTTTTTTCCCTCCAAACAATTAATATGTATAGAAAGCGCTTTAGGGTAGTCTGAATTCCCAGACACAATTGCTGAGTGACAGCTGCTTCTTTAGAACATACAGCTACACGCTGGATGCCAATGTCCCTTTTGTATAGTTTGGTTTTGGAAAGAAAACATTCTAAATGTCATTAGAATAAATATATAGAGATATTATGAATGACCTTATTTATAATGCTAGGAGAAAAAAGATGAATCAGACATAAGGCTGGTCTGGGAAGGAATCACAAAGCATCCTTGGAGATGTGGATATTTGCATTCAGTTCTGTAAAATGCCTAATTAAAGAGGCAATCGCCAGATCGTCTACCAAGGAACAGAATACTGCTGAGTGCTAAACTTCCTTAAAAAAGAAAGACATGAAGCCTTCCAAAGAGCTTTAGAACAAAGCTTTTCTCAGTTCACATTCAATGAAAATGTTGGTTTTGACTGGATATGTCCAGTTTTGCTCTCAATGACAAGTAGGTGTCATTGCTTTGCTTTTCCATCTGTAGTTGTAACTGGTATGCCATTTTGGGATAAGGGGCTCACTTCTACCCTCAGATCCATGATAGCAATTCCATTGCAGTCATTGGGGTTTCCTTTATGCCGAAGCTGGCCTTGTCACTGAGTTTTTGTTGTAGGTAATAGTCAGAATTAGTTTAACTGACTGCATGGTCGGTTTTTTTAAATGCTAGTCTATTCCTATATTAGGACAACCTGCTGCATCTGAAAAAGAGAAACATGTGGGCATACCAATACAGTGCTTACATGACAGATGCAGAACCTAGTTGTGTAGTATGCAGGATTGCAAGCAGCATATTGTGCTAGGGTGAAATTCATCCTCTGCCAAGGCTTTTGCGTAAATCCTACTCAAACCCTGTCTTGAGGACTAACTAACTGATATATAGGTCTTATGCGGGGGTGAATTGGCCCTAAATTTTTAAGGGGGCAAAGTTCTGTCAGTTAAACGCTGCAACCTCATGGAGTCCATTGCGGTAGCACTGGCGTAAGTGGGAGGAGCATCTGGCCCTTAGTTTTACCCCACTGTATCAGAAGGGGCAGGGATAGCAGATTCCACTCACCATAAAAGATATCTAGGAGAGAACATTATTAGAACTTTTCGGGCTACAGCCATTACAGACCTGTCTAGTTGACAGGAGAACTGTAGAAACGGTTGAAGGGGAATGAAACTCTTGCCGCGCGTCCTGCCAGATGATTAATGTCGTTTCATTCTTTTAGATCTAATGCTGGATGATGTAATAATGGAGAGCTCAGCCAGTGCAGTGCAAGGTACTGGGAAATCTTAACGTCTCGTCTCACGTGAATGGCAGTGCTGTGTAACTAACGGCTGGCCAATGCTGCTGTGAGGCATCCCACTAAACTGTGCGTGTGGTGGAAGTCTTGTTTGCTTACTTCATGGCGCAGGCATATCATTTTTAAGTGGCAAGTCTGCAGACCTGACTCAGGCCAGGCACTTGCAAATCTTAATTTACACCTTTTATCAGGGTTTTTTTTTTCTGTTTATTTTTTAAAATCATTTTTCCGGTCCTCATCCAAACATTATCAGACTTTTTGTTTTTGTTTTTGAGAATAGTGACTGGCTTTTGAAAGGGGTCCTGTGTTGTCCACACTCACTTTCTAACCATAAACCATTAGGAGATTCTGAACATTCTTCAGCGGTATCTCTGGAAGCCAAATGACCCAGCTAGAGTAGGGTATTTTTCCAGAACTACCTTGTTGCATTGCTAGTATTCCAGTAAGAGAAAACCGGCTAACCTGAGTGAAACCCAGCCCCTGTGCATAAAGCTAGCGCATAGACCTAAATTTGGAAGTGGGAAATCTAAATCAGGGGTAGATTTCATCCTCCATGCTGTCAAACTTGCAGCCACAGGAAGTCCCCAGGTTATTGGGTCCAGCTCAATGAGGGACCAGTAGAGAAGATAACAGCCTTGGGTAGGGCACAAATTTCTTCACACCAGCTGAGAGCTCTGTGCAGATACCTTGAGCACCTTGGGGAGGTGTACATGCGCCATATATGGACAAATTCTCTGTTGTGGATCTCAAGGACCTTCCCCCATCTGGCAGAGCACAGCTGTATGAAGTAAGTTGTAGGGAGGTCACTCACTGAATTCTGGGTTTTCGCTACGGGCCCCACTGAATGGCCTTATTTCTATGCTAATGGGATCCTTAGTCAATGGAAGGTTAGCCATTAACCCCTGATGAGCTGGGGAAGGAAATGTGAGGTTAGCAGAAGTGAGCTGTAGCTCACGAAAGCTTATGCTCAAATAAATTGGTTAGTCTCTAAGGTGCCACAAGTACTCCTTTTCTTTTTGCGAATACAGACTAACACGGCTGCTACTCTGAAACCTTTTATTCTCACTGTTATTTCCCTACTAGAGCTAATGGAAACTTTTCAAATTGTAATGATTTTTAACCAAATTTTCAGATTTCAGTTGGGAAAAAACATTTTCTTGATTTCTAACCAGTTCGATTCACACCACAGCCCTGTCTGCAGAAAGAATGTTTAAGTTTCATTAGTAGCTACAAGCCGTAGTACATCAGATCTTGTAAGTCAGGTGAAACAAACTTCAGAGTCCTGAAGAAGACGGGCGAACTTCGATTAGACTTGCTAAGAATCTAATCTCACCCTCTCCTATCTACTTAACTCACTTCTCCTCCTTTCATTCATTACTCACCAGAAGGTGCTTCAGGCTTCAGATCTTTTCTCTGGTTTTGTTTTTGTTTTTAGTTTTTTTTAAGACGCAGCAGCTTTGATCTGAGCAGTAGTTCTTTTTTTAAATCATGAATTGTTAAGAATTGTAGTCTGAATAATTAAAGATTTGTTTATATTGAAATAAATGCGTAAGTGCATTCAAGGAAAATTACGTGTCCATAAAACCGTTCCAGTGAAAGGACAGCCCTGTTTGAGACAATGAGCCCTGATCCTGCTGTTCTCAGTCAGGCAAAACTCCGATGGAAAATCAATGTTGCTCATTCATTGGTGAGAAATAACTCAGGCAAAAGGAGCATCCTAATCTTCTTATAAAGTCCTGGCTGAAAATGACCCAACTTGCTTTAATGAACCTGAATCTCCTCACCATTGCCACTCCTTGTGTTTTAATTTCCTTGCCTTCATCCTCTCTGTTATTGCTAGGAGTCCAATCCTCCACCCCTTAATCAGACATCAGTGCCTGGGGAAGGATTGAAGAAGCAGGCCCTAGGTTTTTTATTTTTGTTTTTGTTTGTTTTTTAATTTGGTTGCGAGCATCTTCACCACATAAGACCTCTTCCGGTCGACAAGAGCTTCATCTAGCATTTTGTTTGTTTTGTTTTTGTTTTATTTTGTTTTGTTTAATGCTTTGATCTCATTCCAAAACTGGCCATTATCCAATGCAGACTCAGAAAGAAACGTATAGTTTACCTTTAAAACTGTGATTGTCAGATCTGTGCTTTTGTATTTCCTTTGTTGTCTTTTATTGGAACCAGTATTATTGAATGTGCTTGTGCTGGTCTTCAGTCATCAAAGTGAAAGAATAGAAAGTTCTCTTTCAGAATCGTTGTGTGATGCTAGGGAATCAATATTGATGTTTTACCAGTCAAACCTTCTGTAGCATGATGAGAAATCCTAAGCTGAGGACCCAGAACTTCCATATGTCTTTGTATTTTACAAAAGGCTTCCTTTATCTTTATGTGAAGATGAGATGGAGTACTGTGTGTCTGTGCTGTTTACTGGTGTGTAATGGAAATTACTGTTATTATTTTGGATCTATCACAGCTGGAAACTTCTCAGTGGGAATAATTTATCATTTCCATTTTGCTTTAAAAATGCCACTCAATGTGATAAAAGTTGAATAAAACAATGTGTTTAAATGTAGAAGTTCCTTCAGTGCAAAACATTTTAAACCTAATTCTCTCAGTACAGTTTGTAAATCCAGCTGCTTAATGTGTTCAAAGTTCACTGTTTTCCTGCTTATATCCCCAAAATAAATGTAGACCTTTACAAAGAAATGCATTCCTTCATGGAACTATACCACTCTTGTGAATTCCAGTTTCCACTGGTGGTGCAGTTCAGCAGCACTCTTCTACTCTGAAAAGCGACTATGGAAAAATGGCAACTTCCTACTCTTCAGGGATGAATTCAGAGTCCAACCTGGTCTCTTGCTGTGTTCTATTCCCACTAGCCCTACTGAGTGAACACAGCTATTAGAAAGGGAACTGGATTCTCTTCTGGCCCCAGCATCCTCAACAGTATCGTTTGCTGAATTCCAAGCACACAGTCTTAATTGTTGGTGCTATGCAAGCCAGAAAGAATGGAGCATGACTTTCAGTTATGATACTGGCAGTTAGAAAAATCACTTTTATGCATACACGGAGCAAGTGAGTCACTGATAGTAAGAATCAGTGAATTATGGAATCACTTTCCAGAGGGACGCCACACTTTAATAGTTACTTGTTACAAGCATGGTTTAACTAATATCCAAGATTATGAGGGAACCGACTCCCATTGGACTAATCAGTTCCACTTCCTGGCACTTGTTAAGGCAATCCTTTGTAACAACGACCCCACTGCATGGCGCATATATCATCATAGGACCCCTCTTCAGGAAGCTGTTTGGATGAGGGCCACTGGACATGACCAACTAAAAACAAGTACCCATAATGTTGGGCACCTGTGACAATGGACTCAGCTGCCCATCAGGCTAGAGCATCATTCCCCAGGATTAGTAGGGAAATGAGACTTATGAGTAGATTGCCCGACCTTCATTGTGTTAGCTGATCTTTCCAATTTAATTGTATCTAAATATTAGAGTTCATTCCTTTTCCTATCCCACTTTTCACCCAGCCACAGCAAAGCAGCTTGATTTAGAACCTGTTTACCTGCCAGATTTGTCGTGGGCTTTTGCTGCATCTCGCATCCTCTTGCAGTCTTATTCTGCCATTTTTTTTCTTTTTCTTTAATTCTCTGTGTGTCAGGAAGTGATCTAACCTTTCCAGTAATAACCTAGACTAATCTGGAGCTCTTGTTGTTCTTGACACAGTGTATTGTAACAGTACAGTAATGTGGTGTTGTGTTAGTTGTGAGATTCACCACCTGGAGCTTAACAGATGTCTGTATTTCCCAAGATGTTGGTATTGTTTAGATTTTTTTTCTGCAATAAATATGAATACTGCTGTTTGATGGGGGCATGGAATTTACATCTGGAGAGTGCCAATCTGTGCAAACCATCTTAAATATGGCTTTTCTTGCTGATGACATAAAGAAGCAACTGCTCTGTTCAAAAAGTTCCCTGCCTACCTCGATACAGTAGCTATTAATTTGTAGCCCACAGGCAGCATGGTATATTTGTTTGTGGTTCATTTCAAGGTAATATCTGTGTTCCGCTAATATGCATGACCAGCATGTTGAGAAAGGAAAATAAGTGGTAGTATGATTTATAAACCGGGTTGAGAAACCGCCTGTTAATAACCTTACAGGCAGGGGATAAAATATTTACAGTCTGTAAATTAGTAGTGTTCCAGATGTGTCAGTGACACTGACTTTCAAATTCAATCAGGAAAAGCATTTGACATTGCAAAGTCCAGGGCCATGCTCACTGAAAGGTTAAAAAAAGGGAATATTTTGGGAAGGTTTGGCAACCCTGTTTATAAGGCCATGCTGTTACTAGTCCAGATGCAGGATCTCTGCACAAGTAACATTTTACAGCCTCTCTGTAAATCCCTGCTATATTCTAAGAGCTGCAGTGCTATTCTGTGGGATTTGGAATGACCTGCCAATCAAAGCTAAAACATTTGAATTCCAGTATAATTATTCATATGTAAATCCACTGCAAGAAGAGGCAGAAATGTTGACATTTTCCTTTTTTGAATGTGAATTATTCAGAAACCTAAAAGAAATCAGTGATCAAATTATGATGGTGTTTCTTTTTGCAATTATAACCTGGTTCATAACTAGGCCCTATTGCTAACTTAATTGTATTCAAACATTTTAGTTAATTTCTTACTCATAATTTAGCATAATGTGATCAAGATATCGTGGCTTTATGGATATTTATGCAGGGATTTGAGATCCCTGACAAAAAGTCGTGTGAGTCAGCAAGCCACCGGTTTGGCTTTTGTTAAGTGCTCAATAGATTCAGCATTAAAATTTATTTTATAGACCTTTTCACTGCTGTTATGCTTTTGCCCTCCAGTATAGATCGCCTTCCGCATATTGCACATCCAAAAGTTAATATTAATACTGCCTTTTATTTTATGACACTTGAGCAGAATTTTGGGAGTTCCAAACCCTTACCATATAAGCTGCTAAATAGTTTGTCTCTGGTTCTTAAGCTTTAGGGGAAAAGTCTGTCTCAGTGAAAAAACAAAAATTCTGTGATTTTTCAGGAGCCCATGTCATGAAGCAACGAGCGTACAGTGATGTTAAACCTGTGGCTTTGGTTGCAGAATCATTGGCTATCTACACACCAAATTATATCCCCAGCAAAACTTTAAATTAGTTTTCCCTTGGGGTAACTGATACATATAGTTCATGGCTTCATTGTGCCCAAATTTCTATTTGGAGTAATGTATCAAACCCTGCATTTGTTCAGCAGTGCTAAATCTCAAGCCATGTAATTCTCTCAGCTCAATAATTTTTATAACCAGTTGATTATCTAATTATGAGAATAATATTATACACTGACGTATTCAAGACAGTCCTTTCCACTTCAATCTGCCTTATAATGCCTCCTTGAAAATTGTGCTGAATTATATACTCAGCCTTGGCATTTCCTCATTAGAGATTAGGTGAGTAAATTAGTTTATCTCCTGGAACATTTAGGGTCTGAAAAGCATGTGTCATTCCCAATGCAACTGACTGTGGAAGTAAATCTAACAGTGAAATCTACAATTCAGTAATTGTATATAAATGGAGAATTATTTTTCTAGACATTAAAGTAGACTGATCAGTTTTCCACAGTATTTATTCAATGTTTTTCAGAGTTCTGACAGCTGAAGTGTCAAATTTTGTCTAACCCCATAATTCACTGCGAAGGAGATGAGATGAGTTTATTGCTGTCTCTTCAAATAAGACCAATAAATGAAGGGCCTGTGTTCTCAAAGCCATTGTCAATACCAATTTTGTGCAGTATTTGATTATTGAACGGGCTCTTCGGCTGCTGTTTTTGTTCATTTATTGTTTTCGTTTCCACATTAAGTTAAAAAAAAGTAGGGCTTTTTAATTTCTTTACAGTGAAACAGTTCCTGGAGCCCACAATAGTCCCAGCTGTACTCACTTCATCTCTAATGGCTGAGTATTGTGCATGTTACATTAAAGATGTTTAAACGGATCCATGTTGTTGGTAGCCTTGCTACATATTAAGGCTGGTAACATACCACCCAGGAGCAAAACCCAAAGCCTTATTGTGATCAATGTGGAAAGCCTCAATTTTGAAGTTTGCAAAGGGAAGGTGAACTCATGTTTAAGAGACACAGAGTAATGAGCTGATCTGCCTCTCCACTCTTCCCGCCCCCCATTTCAGAAGCACAGTGTAAACCCTACTATTCCGATTACTCTCGCTTCCGGCTCCTGATCCACCAGATGTGCACAAGCCATTACCTGGATTTGTTCATCACTGGAGTGATCGGCCTCAATGTGATCACCATGGCCATGGAGCACTACCAGCAGCCGAAGGTACCGGGAGACAAGGAAGCTGGCAATAGCCAGTGATAGAATGGGGAAAAGAAATGGTCTCAGCTTTCACTGAATGCTAGAGATGGGCAGAACCAGGGCTGGTTTAGTTTTACAGAACTTCATCTATTGGGTGATGGTTTTGCATGATCAGCATTGGTGCCTTAGCCAGTGAGGCAATGTGGTGGGAGCAGAGGAGTGGGAGTTGGAAGTTCTGGCCTCTGTTCCCAGTTTTACTGCTTGAGTCCTTAACTAGTCACTTAGGGTAGGTCTCTACAACCATCCGGTGGTGTGACTGCAACACATGTAAACACAGATCAAAACTAGCGCAGGTATCAAATAGCAGTAAAGCTGTGGCAGCCTGGGCCAGATGCTTGAGTATGTGCCCAGGGTCCCAGGAGAGTGCCTCTAGCCCATGCTTCCCTGCTATTGTTACTTGCGCTGATGAGGTAATTTCCCTCTGTACCTCAGCTTCCCCATCTCTTACCCACCCTTTATAAATACTCTAAGAACGTTAAAAAAACAAAACAAAACAAAACAAAAAACCTACCATAGCAGTAAAAGTTGGGATGAAAATTCCTCTAGCCAGTTGCCAGTGATTTTTTTTTCTTGAAATCTTCTCTTTGACTAAGTGTTTCTATGGTAACAGTCAGTAAGAAGACTGTAATCTTTCTGGGTCAATTCCTGAAATCTTTACCCATGCAAATCTCCCGCTGCTCATGTCTACACTAGAAAAGAGGTATATTTGAACATACACGTTATAACTACAACCACCTTGCCTATGCTAGGGTTTTAACACCTTATCTAACACTTATTAAAAATGCACCTTTCCTCGTGGAGACATGGCCAATGGGAGATTTGCCTCAGTGCCTACCCACTACATTCAGCAAGCAGATACATGTAGGGCCTGATTTTCAAAGGTACTGAATACCATTGCCTTCAGTTGGAGTTATGGCTACCCTGCATTTCTGAAAATCAGACTCTTAATCTATTAAGCGTGCCAGGCTCCTGTATCTTGGGCCTGTTCCGATGATAATAACAACCTGTACTGGGAAGATGACTGCCTTGTGCCGAAGAAAGAGATGGAAATGGCTGCCACTGCTGTATAAATTGTAATTCTTTTTATTAGCTCCTTTCAAAATGAATACATGCAAATCACAATAAGGGTGAAATATTCTTTGAGGCTAGACAGGACCTGCATGACTAATGTAAATAACAAGTGAAGGGGAAAAAAGACGCGTGTGCACACACACACATCCATCCATCATAAGCTAGCCGAAGAGTAAAAGGGCACAAGCCCAATTTCTTTTTCCTTTGCAGGTCACCTTTAAATACACTGGGAAGCACATTATGAGATTCAGTCACTTTCTGATTAAATCAGTCATTAGCGAAGAAGCTTGTATTAGAATTACTCTAGGGCCTGTGCTTATTAAAGTCATTTCACAGCGACATTTTTACTTGTATTATAAAAACATTCATATTTTTCCCTTAAGGAAAGTAAAATTCTTTATGTAAGACCCCAATGTCCTATGTGTACATAATAATGTAAGAATGGAAATAGTCGCATGGAGGTGAATGGGATTACCTGCCTGACTAAAGTCATGCATGTGCTTACGTACTTTGCTGAATCAGGGCCCCGGTGGCTAAATCCAATCTGGAGTTTGATTATTATCCTGGAGATGTTTAGACAGATAAATGTGCTTAAGAGCTTTATATCCAACATCATAATTCACCAGGATGGTGAACGGGATTGGTAATGGGATATGGATGGGAAAGGACTTTTGTCATCAGGACACCAGTCAAAATCCAGTACATATTGCTGCTGAGTAACGGCCACTTTGCAAGCAGTGCAGCAGTACAGAGAGAGGCATACACAGTTTGAACAACTATTGGTCAAATTCTGCATTGGCTAATTACATTCTACCGGTGCAGTTTTGGCTGGGCAGAAACTTCTTCTGCAGTGTTGCAGTGAGCTATTTAATAGCTGTGGCTTTCTTCCCCAGATGTGGCTGCATTTCAGTGACAGGTGAAGTGATTTCTCTTGATCGATATTTGGGGTAAATTGTGCCATGAAGCCACAATCTGACTGAGATGCATGAGAAGCTCTTGGTAGACGCAGCGCCTCCTGGGGAGCACAGCTGCTGCCTTTGGAGCAGGTGCACTCTCTGTCACCACGGAGCTAGCTCTGCTTCACATGAGAGCGTGGGACTAGCAATGGTGCTGGACTTGGACAATCCTTTTTGGCCAGTTAGACTGCGGAGGATTGCTGCACTGAAAGCCACAGCACCATAGAATCACAGGACAATGGAACTATGGCAGTGCTCAGCCCTGGTACAGGGGCAAAATGTGGGAGAAAGGGCCTTGCTCTTTCCCCATCACCTCTTTCCTGCCCAGCGATGGCTCGCAATCATGGCATTAACTTGTGAAACGTCTGATGATCCTTTAAAAGCAACTGCCATGACCCACCTGGCCTTACATACCCCTTGGAAACACATCCAATTCTATCATCACCTCTTGAATTACTTAGCAATAAACCACGGGATGCCGTGATCTCACTAGCAGCTTTCTCACGGAACTTTAATGACACAATCTTTCACACCCTAGCTCGGGATCTGTGTAATATTACCCTCCCCCACATCACCTCCCAATGGCCCGTACCCAGCTATTGCTGTCACACCTTTCAGCAACAAGAAATATGATGCACATTGCTTACAAAGGAAATCTAAGATGCTATTACCGCTGCCCTCTTTTACCAGTATGACCTTGGGAATAAAACCACTTCCGCCATTAGTTCGCAATCGCCTGTGTAATAGGTGCCCTGCTGGCAGTGATGACTATCATTAGCGGCAAGGTTGTGACACAAGCAAAGGGGAAAGAACTAGGGAATTCGATATTGTCTGATGCTTTATCCATATCTTATGCCTTGCTGTGAGCTCAAGGTGAGGCGCTAGCCATACGGCTAATTTCCTGTTGCTTGTGCCAGGATTTGGACAAACCTAGGGCTAGACTGTGGCTCTCACATTGGTGCACGAGGGCAGGTATGGTGCAAAGTGCCTTCCCCTGGCCTTGAACATGCAGAGCACTAGCGCACAAGGCCTTTGCACCACTTAGGCCCATGGATGCAACAGTTCCTTGGTGAATCACTCTCATCTAAATGGTCCTTAAATGTTTTGCAGACTACAGACGGCATTGTTCCCAGTGTCGAGCAGTCTCAAGAGGGACCTGAGTAGTGCATAGGCTTTGTGCAGGCCCTCTGCACAGGGGTGAATTGTACAGGGGCTGTGCACAATTGCAGTCTCTGCACTCTCTTAAATGCAGGGACTTCTCCTTACTAGTTCCTCCTGGGACTGAAGGGAGCAGAGAGAGAGAGGGGCCATAACCCTGATCCCCTCTCCTTCGTCAGTCATCAGTTTTTTCTTATTAAATGTATAATTCTGGTGAAAACAGGATGGCAGCAAAACCGTCCAGCCAAGTCAGCAACTAACCTCAGCTTTGTATCCATGTTCCAGGTTCTTGATGAAGCACTGAAGATTTGCAATTACATCTTCACTGTCATCTTTGTCTTGGAATCTGTTTTCAAGCTGATTGCCTTTGGGTTTCGCCGGTTCTTTCAAGACAGGTAACAAAGATTAAATCCTGCACGTCTGTGACAGCAGCAGGGGCTCAATAGATAATGGGCCAAATTCAGGGGTGGTGCAAATCAGGGCAAGCTACTGCTTTATATGCCTCTTACTGACATACTTGCACCTGATGTGTAACTTACGTCACAAGTGAATTTGGCCTTGAGACTTCCTTAGGAGTTGCATAGGGTCTAAATCTAACCCTGAGTTCTTGTTGTTATATCATGAAACGAATTCTCGCCTTACCAGACAGCTGGCAAGTCTGATCTTTCTTCCCACTGTGGACTGGATAGAGTTGTCCTGGTGAGATCAACAGACCAGGAGGAACTGCAGACATTGGCCTCTGTTGGCTTAGGATGAGCTGTAACTGAGTTAAGATATTTATACATTTAATATTGGCCCCCCTCAAACCTCTGACCTCGCATTTTTCATCTTCCTCAAGTCAAATGTCAAGAGCATTGGATTCATGCCAGACTTCTTCCCTAGAGAAAATCATTCCTCCCCAACTTCTAGCTAGTCTGACATCACTGTTGTGCTCATCCTATCTACTCAAGACTTTCTAGAGGGCCTTTCATCGTGGTATAATCTTGGTATGTTTCCTTCTGCCCAATGTGACTGTGTTACAGTGACTGGACAGTGGATCAAAGCCTGCAGTTCTTACTTGGACACAACTCCTGTTGAGTTCAGTGAGAGCCTTGCCAAACAAAAGGCTGAATAAAGTTTGTAGGATTTGGCCTAATGTCTGGATCATCGGGTATAAGCCCAGTCATGGTTTTATATTTTCTTTGGCGTTGGCTGATTCCATAATCTAAAAATAATGGTTTTTGTGCAACTCCCCTCAAAGTTTCAAAAGTTTGTCTGTGAGCATTAGCACCACTGACATGACTGGAATTTGTTTAAAACAAACCAACGCACACTGCAAATACTTTAGTAGATGTGATTTTGTGTTGTCTTCAGATGGAACCAATTAGACCTGGCAATAGTGCTGCTGTCTATCATGGGTATCACTTTGGAAGAGATTGAGGTGAATGCATCATTGCCCATTAACCCCACCATTATCCGGATAATGAGGGTGCTAAGGATTGCTCGAGGTAAGACGGAGTCAATGTGAAAATCATTTTTATTTGAGGTGCAGTGAGCAGTTCTGTCCAGGACATGACTGGGAAACCACTGCATGCCACATGCCCTGCTTAGTGCACTTTGTTCTGGCATCCACAAACTGTAAACAAATAAGAGAACAAAAGAAGGGAAAACATCGCAGAAGAGCCAAGGAGCTGAGCCAACTGGCCATGCATTTCTTAAGAGCACTTGCAGATCTAGATCTTCTTAGAAAAGAGAATCCACTGTGAATTTCATTGATGGGTGAACCTGGAAAAGCAAACTTTGGCATGCTCGTGAAATCAAGTATGTCTCAAAGATCTGGAAACTAGATAGGGGTTTCAGGGTGCAACACAGCCATAAGCTAGAGAGTTGGCAATTGATTTAAAAAAAAAACCCAAGATGGTTAATAAATTTCATTTCCCTTTTCACGTGACCTCTTGGTATTGTGTGAGACAACGTGTCTATTTTGCTTTGTATCCAGATGTACCCTAGCGATGATGATGATGATAATACCTACCGCATCTCTGAGGCTTACTTAGTTAGGGTCTAATTTTCAGAAGAGCTGAACACCAGGAGCCCCAACTGATGTCAGTGTAAGCTACAAGTGCTCGACACCAGGGCTGTCCTTACCCATACGCAAACTTCACGGCTGCATGCTGCTCCAGCAGCCAGCCCCATCCCCAGGCCAGCAGAGCCAGCCAGGAAAGCTGCCCCCGCTCCACCTCTTCCCCAAAGCCCCCAATCCTTCTCCGCCCTAGCCTCGCTCCTACTCCACCCCTTCCCCTGAGCTATGTCCCAGGGGACCGCATCAGGGGTCGGGCGCGCCCCACACTCACCAGACGAGCTGGGAGCGGAGCAGAGCAGAGAGGGCTGGAGCCAGGAGGGCTGCGTAGGGCACCACAATGTCTAGGGACGGCCCTGCTCAACACCTTTGGAAATCAGACTCCAAATGTTTGTAAAGTGCTTTGAGAGCTTCATTATTGTCATGCCAAGTTATTAGCATTATTATTATTTATTCTAATTGGAACAAAGAAAGAATGGAAATAGATGAAATGTAGTTGAAGCCAGAAAGGAAGCCTCAGAAGAAAGGGAAACGTCTGTCATATTAGGTACATTTCAAAAGGAAAAGCATATGCAGTTTCCGCCTGGAAACTCAATGTTACAGACAAGGGCATGCAAAGCAATGCCTGCGTAAATCAAACATGAAGGTAGGCAGCTGCAGAACTCAGAAGGTAGTTAGTCCAAACCAAGAGGAAGGAAAAAGAGATCCAGGGATGGTAACTCAGAAGGATATTTTCAGGGTTGTATATTTAGTACTGGATTCAAGACCCAAATAGGAGAAAACCCTAACGGGCCAAATTTCATCCCTGGTATAGGCCCCACTGAAGACAATAGGGGTGGATTTGGCTTCCTATTTGTTTAGCTGTAAGCAGAATTCTAAAGGAATGTACATCTGGTAGTATCTTGACCTTTCTAAAACTGTTTACTTCCCTCAGCAGAAGAGACTGTCAGGAGAAAAGGTCATTCTTACATTCCTAGCATTGTGTCAACATTACCCAATTCAGAGAGAGCAAGAGAATGGTGATTCTTTCCCGAAGCCTCAAGATGCTACTATTCACAGGATTCTAACAAGCATCTGAACAATCTAGAGCTCTATAACGAGGCCTTGAGCTTTAGTTGCTAATGGAGAGCATGTGACGTGATTTCATGCTTGAGGGATCTTCCTCTCTCTAAAAATCTGTGTCTCCACAGTAATGCTGCAGCAGTAATGTTATGAACCTATCATTTTCTGCAGTGTTAAAGTTACTGAAGATGGCTGTAGGGATGCGAGCCCTGCTGGACACAGTCATGCAAGCACTGCCTCAGGTAATTCATTGCCTTCCCAGAAAAATCTCATCAGGACCAGAGCTACATTCTTATTGCAGAAGGCTGCTCCTGGACCTTCCTCCTTATTTTTGTCTTCACTGTCATTGGAAAATTGCATTTCCCATTAGAAACTCAGTCTCAGATGCTATCCAGGTCGTATCTGCCCTCGGGCGGCTTAACTTTTGTATGAAAGAATACGGGGAGAAGCAGGTCTGGAAAAAAATCAACTAATGTTGTTGTCCCCCACCCCCCATTTCTTTTTCTCTTTCCAGGTGGGGAATCTCGGTCTTCTCTTCATGTTGTTGTTTTTCATATTTGCAGCTCTTGGAGTGGAGCTATTTGGCGACCTTGGTAAGTTCTCCACAGACATAGCATTGCCGGAAGCAGGAGGAAATAGTTACATAGAGGGGGAATGTGAGCGAGCTCATTGTCTAAATGAGATTCTTCTGGTTGATCTCACAGAATGCGATGACACTCACCACTGCGAGGGGCTAGGGCGGCACGCCACTTTTAGAAACTTTGGGATGGCCTTTTTAACTCTCTTCCGGGTCTCAACAGGAGACAATTGGAATGGGATAATGAAGGTAAGAGATCCCTGGGGAAGGAATATTGATGATCATTTCTAATGTTACAGGCTGTCTGTCACTGTTTCAAACCAATAACAGGGATCAGCTGGGGCACCCAAGCTGGGACGGCCTCTGCACTTGTTGATTCGGGGCCTGGGCATTTTCTCAAAGCAATTCTTTTTCCTCTTGCCTGACAGCGCCTGGGTTTGCTGGCCTTCAGATGCATTGTAAGTTCCCAGGCTTTTCCTGAGGTGGTGGCTTGAGGACAAGGAGGGCAATACAGGGAGTTTTCTATGGAGTGACATTAGTTCAACTGAGTAGCTTGTTTTGTACGGGGAACTAGAGGCTCCAGTAGGCTCGTTATTTTTCGCTGGAGCAAATAACACAACTGTGCGACTGATGAGGTCTGGGTCAGTTAGGATAGTTGCACTTTGGCCTTGCAAAATGGCCTTTCAGAATGGAGAATCTAGGATAAGCCAGTCCTCTGGGAGTATAAAGGAGCAGACAGGCGCCACCTGTTGGAATGCAGTGAGACTAGTTGGTGTTTTCTCTGAGCCTGTGTGCAAGGCAGTATTCCCCTCCAGTGTCACACCTGACTCCAATGAGTTAGGTTTTGCTGTGGGGTCATTTGCTCACCTAGACAGATCTGAAAATCGTCCGTGAAACTAGTCTGATCATCTGTGTGTGCTCAATAGATGGTTAATCCATTTGGGCCTTATGCGGGAGCACTGAATGATTGGATGGCAGGATCAGGCCTTCTTCGGTTAACTGGAGCTTCCTCAGTTTCCATAATCATTTTCCCCCTATCACCAGGACACGTTGCGTGACTGCGACCAGGAGTCCACCTGTTACAACACAGTCATCTCGCCCATCTACTTTGTCTCCTTTGTGTTGACGGCCCAGTTCGTCCTGGTGAACGTGGTAATTGCAGTGCTCATGAAGCACCTGGAAGAGAGCAACAAGGAAGCCAAAGAGGAAGCAGAGCTGGAAGCGGAGCTGGAGATGGAAATGAAGACTATCACCCCAGGCCCAATCCCCACTTCAGACCTCTTTGCATGGACAGGCGGTAATGGTGGAGAAAGGCCTGAGAGCCCCAGAGGATGTACCAATCCTATGCAATTCAAGGTGGATTCTCAGCTCTCATTATTTTATCCTATGGTGAGAATCTCAGGTGGAGGGTGAAGAGCAGGTTGGCCTGCATATTTGCTAAGGGAGGATATGCACGAATTCCAGTGAAGGAGTGAGTGTACAGTGCATTGGGGAGTTGTATTCCTCACTATCTGTTGACTGAATTGCTGCATGTTTTGATAATCTATGCTACAATGTAAAGATCCTGACCCAGTCTTCACACCAGATTGTCACTTCTGCTCAGGTGCAAAGAGCTCTGTGTCTGTTCTAGTGATGGGCCCAAGCCACAAAGTTCAGATCTGGCTCCAAATTTGGGGGATGTTCTAATCCAGGGTTTTGGCTTGGGGGGGGGGGGGCGAGGGGGGAGAAATAAAATTTTGCTGAGTTTATTTTTCTTTTAAATGCTAAATAAAATGTATATTTTATATAAACTAAGTTTAATATTTACCCCCTCTCGGAACCAGTGCTCCCAGGGAAAAGATTACTTCAATAATAGGAGAATCTTCTGAGGGCTCGATCCTACTCCCATTGAATTCAATGGCACAGTTCCTATTGACTTTAATGGTGCAGGCTCTGGGCCATAGTGCTGTAGCTGATGGTACTACACTGCTTATATTTGTGAGCTATAAATGAGTTCCACTGGTCTCTCAAAAAAAGTTTCTGAATGGGGACTGGGTTAGTGAGGGGATCCAGACTTCTCCATATTTAGTTAGTGGGGCCGTGAAGCATAATTACATAAACACAAGAATGGTCCAGTCTTTATTCAGATGCCCAGATAGCTGCAAGATCTGTAACTGTGTTTCATGTTTACACCCACCTATTTAGCTCTTTTTACATATAAAATAGAAAATCTTGAGTTTCACATAGGTGAATGAAAAGACGTCTATTTGCCCTGTTTACAAGGCAAACTAATGTAATGAGTATTCTTATGGCTGAAAAACTCATTTGTGATCTTTAGGAATGAAGACAGAGTAAACTCTAAACTCACGTTCAGTTTCTAAGCCTTTGGAAAATGTCTCTCGCTATTAAAAATCACTGAGGTATGAGATAGATCCCAGAGCTGTCTTGACAGCACAAGGCAACGTGATTCAGGGTAATGAGGGGGACCTCATTGGTAAATTACATCTTACTGCTCCTTTACAAAGAAACACTGTGCCTTCACCACCCCCTAGCCCCCGCCACTCTCCCATAGACAGACACATCCACACCCTCTGAGCACATACTGCACACCGCAGCTTTTGTGCTTGGGGAGCGATGGGCTTGATTGTGCCCTGTTTGGGTAACACTGACCAGTGCAGTACCTAGTCTCAGAACCTAACGTTCTCTCTCAAGCAGAGAGCTGCAATCCTGCCCTGCTGCTGTGTGGTGAGCAAGTGTATAGACCACATCCTTTCCTCCACACTAGAGCATCCCTGTAGCAGATGGCAAGATTTTCTCCTTTATCTTTTCAGTCTGTTTGGTTCAGTCTGTTCTAGGATTATCCTACATGGATCTTATTCTGCATCCTCTAATATAAAATAAATATATATATATAAAAAATATAATATTACAGCTAGTATGGCCAAACAGTCATCTTCAGCATAGTCACAGATCAGTAACCAAGCTAAGCAAACGAGTAGGTGGAGAAGCGAAACAATCAGAATTATACCATCAGCTGTTTGAGAGGCTTTACAAATTTCATTTGGCCGTCTTCTATTTGGAATGGCCATGGAGGATGTTTATTCCACCCTCTTGTATATTTTCCAGACTCTATTCATTGCTCTTTCCACCAAAACAGATGCTTTGAAAACCTCAGGACGGTTTTATTCTGAAATAACTGTGATGATTTTCTTTCCTTCCCATCAAAATCTCCACAAAGAATCTGGTGTTTGAATACATGGTGGTAGAGGAATACAGTTCTCAGAATGCGCTTCTGCAAGGTCATGTGGTCAGCATGCGCCTTTGCTTGCATATTCCCTAGAATATTTGTATTGCGTGCCATTTGACTGTAACAAAGGTCCTCATTTCATTGTACATATTGGCTCTTCCCTGCACAAAAGGGACAACTTTTAAATGACCCCTGTACTGTTTGTGAAAATTATATGTTATCATATATAATATTTCTGCTGTATGCACGAAGGCCAACATTTTTAAAGGTGGGAGCTTGAAGTTAGGAACCTAAACCCATATTTACCTAACCCAACCCACCTAAATTAGTGGCCTGATAGTCACCTGTGCTGACCATCCACAACCTCCATGGAAGTCAGTGAGATTGGAGAATGCATGGCACCTCCAAGAGTCAGGCTGCTTTCATTTCTGTGGTGCCCAGGTATGGATTTAGGGACCTAACGCTAGACTCCCATGTTTGAAAATGTTGCCATTAAGTGTTTCATAGATGTCTTACAGCAATAGTTTCCTTTAGAAGTTCCCAGTAACAAGCAATTGGATTCTGTTACAATGGCCCTGCCAGACTCCTGCAACTCAGAATAACTAGTAATGGTCGTTCAGGATGGGAGTAATGTCTGAAGATGGGCCCAAGCCTGAAATGTCCCACAGTTCCCCGGGGCATCTGGCTTCAGTCCTGTCTCTAGTGATGTCTGAGAAAGCTTCTGACTGTGAAATTACTGCACTGTTCTCTTTCCTCCTCTATCTCATCCTTTTCCTTCCTGATCATTTCTATTACTGCTAATCTCTCTCTGAAAACTATGGTTTTCTTCTTCCTGTTTTCCCCTGTCCTTTTACTCTCTCCCTCTGTCTCTGTCCCTCACTTTCTCTCTCTTTGGCTTGCCTCTGCATGCTATACGGCACCCCTCCCAGGAAAGACACTTGTTTGATACCATATCACTGCTGATCCAGGAATCTCTGGAAGGAGAGTTGAAGCTGATGGACAACCTGTCAGGCTCTGTGTGCCATCATTATGCCCTTCCAGCTCCTGAATATTACAACTCTGAGAAACAGGTTAATATTCCTAATTTCCTGCACAGTCTCTGTCCAAGGCAATTTGACTGAGACCTGTATTGAAAAGATAAAGTTGGGGGTGGGGTTTAATCGAAACTAGCCATAGGGATTTTGAAGCCTAAGTCATCAGGGCTATTTTATGGGAGGGCAAGTTAACTTATCTCTGTTTAAGATATTATATATCCATGCTAGAACAAGTGTGCAGGATTTAATCTCCCCTCCTTAATGTACTAAATCCAAAGCTAAATTTCTCTATATATGAGTGGCCTTAGGATGATGACCAAATGTAGCCCAGATCCTGAGATTGGATTTATGCATTGCAACTGCACAGGTGCTGGGATCCAACCGCGCAGACTGGATTGTAGGATGGGAGCTCATGGACCGGATCAGAGGGTGGTGTGAAGGGGCATCTCTCCATTCTGTAGCGATGCCCATTTACACTCCAGCCCCATATGTGTCTCTAAATAGGCCTCTTGCGACTGGGTCCTGATCTCCAATCTGAACCCAATTAGAGAAAGCAAGACAGCACTTTAGCAAGTGCTTATATCCCAAAGAAGTCAGTGAAGCTTGGGTATGTGCTTAAAGTTAATCAGGTACTTAAGTGCTGTCTTCAGTAGGAGTGGACTTAAGCATGTCTGTAAGTGCTTTCTTGAACTGGGGCCTTAAACAGTTAAAATAATACCACTCAATTTTTTTAAATTAATGTAGTTGAAATAAAATTCCTGCTTTCTCCTATCCATTACTCCTTAGGGCAAACACTTTTTCGTATGACATAGGCTAATTCAAATACCCTCATTTTTTATTGTTTTCATTTTGACTGAGCAAAATCCAATAGTGCTGTCATTTTTTGCTAAAAATATCTTATCAGATAAATATATCTGAAGATTTCTTATTAAATTATTCGTATATTTATTTACCAGCTCATTGAGTACTATAAATTATTCAACTTTTCTTTTCATTAGGCAGGGAGAACAAGTTTGGATACAATGAGAACTATACCTTTATAGGTTTCACAATATTGGGATAACTTTTTACCCCCTAGTTGTTGATTATCACTTTCATTATGCTGGGGATTATTAACCAACAGACAGAGGTCTCCCTTAAAACCTGTGATGGAAGGGACAAGCTAGCTTTGTTACCTTTTCCGTTTCCTCAGTCCTGGGGACTGCTGAGAGCTTGTATGGCTGTCCACATAACTTAGAGCAGCTTCGGGGCTGCTCTAAACTATCCCAACTAATAATGGCCCCCAAAGGTCCATTACACCAGCCAGCAATTACCTTCATCCAACACATACTGGCCACATCCCCTTTTTCCGCTGTGGAGGAGGGCCCATAGAGGCTGGCATAGAGCTACTAATATCAGTCCTATGCCAGCTAGGAATCCGTCTGCCATGCTGGGGGAATTCTCAATGGCCCTATTAGGGCGTCTCTCTGGCTCCTTTGTGCTGCCTCAGTGGCAGCTGGGTTCTAGTGGACTCAGGTGTGCAAGAGCTGCAAGTGCCTCTGATCTACATTTCCTGGTTCCATCCACAACCAGAGACAGAAGCTCTGGGATACCGTGACTGATGCTAGAACAGCTCTGCCACTGGCAGTTCATTGTATTCCTGACTCCAAAGGACACACTGGAAATCCCACCAGAAAGCCTGTCCAGTAAGATTGCTAGCCAGCCCTGTGTCACAGATTTAGAAGGTGAGAGGGTTTGGATAGAGTTCAAAAGAACAATCAGTCTCATGATTATCTCAACCAAACCTCTGAGGTTCATCCATCACTAGAGTTAATTAGCCCCAGGTGAAATAGTATGATACCATTTCCAAAAGCAGGCGTGCAGGAGAAACCAACTCTTTGCTAGGTTGGATATGGCAGGCTTTGGTCTCCACAGCTTCTCTTGAAAGACGCATTGCTGTGGAAACAGACTGTTTGAACGCTTAAGATAAAAGTGCTAATCCTTTGAATTAAGAGAGGAAATGCTGACGTACTGGGAGCCCTAGAGGCAGCACTGTGGACCTATGTCTTGATGTAGAAGCTGTAGTTGTGCATGGATCAGTTTTATATAAGGCCTATAAAACAGTCCCTTCGCTAACCACACACCCATAGAGAAATACGTGACAATCGGTAAGACAAATATCCAGTTTGAGAGAGAGTGCTTAGAAAGTCAAGCCTACACTTTAAATCCAGCATCTGGCTTTGAGGCTGCTGACAACAGTGACTCTACTTTGTTAGGAGAACACTGCCCTTTCTTTTGGGCAGTCTAGACAGCCACCTCAAAGCACAAAGCAATGACACATTGTGCTTCCCATTAGATAGTCGTGTGTGCCTCAAGAGAGAGCGCCCTCCACTGAAGGCTGCATATTTTGCTTGATTTTTTTTTAGAAAGGACTAACCCTGTCACCGACTTGCTGTGGCCCTGGGGAAGTCACAGAGGGCAGATTTTCAAATATATTTAGGTGTCTAAAGATGCATATAGATGCCCAATGGGGTTTTCAAAAGCACGTAAGTGGGTTAACTAACTCCCATAAATGATTCAAAGCCCATTAGCACCTGATCCAAAGACCACAGAAGTGACTGGGAAGAATCTCACTGACTGCAGCAGACTGCGGATCAAGACTTTATGCCTCAGTTTACCCATCTGTAAACAAGTTATGCTACCTGCCTCACATGGCAGAGACTCAATTCACATTTGGAAAGTAGATTGAGATCCTATAATGAAAGTCTCCCTAGATAGATGTCATTCTTTACACTGCATTAAAGATGCATACATGAACAGCTGATTGCATCCTAATCAGATGATTTTGGTGTCGAGGGTATCCCATGAGGATCCAAACAAGACAGGCTAGAGTCAAACACAACTGCAACATCGCCATAGCATTTAGGGATAGGAGATATCAGCGAAGTTTTGAGGTTCTCAATGCCTCTAATAGTTAGATGTCATTAGAATAATAAAAATACATATTTATCTACATACTACCTAAGCTACTGTTACTTTCACTTCCTGTTGGTGTTGTGAGGATAAATACATTAAAACTTGTGAAGCACTTTGAAATCTACTGATGAAAAGCATTATATAAGAGCCAGGTATTATTACTCTTATTATTCCTCGATTTGTCACATAGAAACCAGTGTTTCTCACAGCACCTTTAGTGTACAATTGTAAAATCTGTTTGACTTATTTGTAAGTATTTAAGGCTGAATGTAATGGGTTTTCTTACCCCATTTCCTTATGATTTTATCTACCGCAATGACATGCGTGACATAGATGCTCTTATTTTAGGGATAATGCTTCAGTATTTAGACGATGATACTTTTTTTCAAAAGATTTGTGTCCTGGTTTCTTATGCTTAATCATCTCTCCCTTGTTTAGATCCCTCTAGCTGAGATGGAGGCTCTGTCTCTGACGTCAGATATTCTCTCTGAAAAGTCCTGGTCCTTAGCTCTGACGGATGACTCTTTTCCTGATGATACTAACACACTCTTACTTAATGCTCTGGAAAGCAATGTACATACACTGGTCACTATATATTCTGATGTTTACAGGGTTCTAAATACTGCTGTCCCATGGTTAATCACAATGGTATTTTCAGTCCAACTCTATCTCCAAATAGCACCTAATCTTTTATCTGAAGAGGGCAGTTTATTTTTATTTTTTGCATCATATGTAAAAACATTACATTATCTTCAAAAAAAAAAAAAAATAGCCCACCCACAAAAAATGGATGGTGTGAATCTTGAAACTTTCTCTGCATCTGAAACAAATCAATATTTGTGTGCATAAAAGACACACCCATGAGCAAATAGCTCATGTGCCCGATGCAGAAGGATTATCTACATCCCCTTGGTTTGTAAGTGACTAGATTTTGTGAACATAGGTGCCCTCAGTGCTTTGGGGATGGGCGCCAGATACACTTTTTTGAAATATACCAGCTGCAGATCTCTCAGAGATGCTGCTTGTTTTGTGAACTCTCATTAGCAACCAATATTGGATTCCTTTCTCTTTTTTGTAAAAAATTACCAGTATTTTGAGCCCTGCTTTAACCATCTTCTTTTTGAAACATTAGACATTTTTAGCTGATGTGTAGCGATCAAGTGCTTTCTTTCTGCTGTACAACAGACATAACTTCTCTTCCAACATTTTTGGATCCATTCTTGTTTTATATGTCGTCCATATACCTATCTCTGGATGTTTGTGTTGTTGATAAATTTTCTATCATCCTAATTAATATTTATTTGGGCTACACCTTCTTTAAACCGTGACAATATTTCCCATCATGCTTCATGGCATCATGTACAAAAGAAAACTACATTTAACATTTTGTATGGAACATTTTGTTTCAAAATAAGATATCTAGTGGAGGTGGGCTGAGGAGCGCAGTGTTCCAGTCTGGATCCAGATTGGGTAGAGATTAGGAATCTGACAGCACTGAAGTCTGTGTGAGCTGTTTCTCATGGGATCACCTTTCAGGCTTTTAAATGGCTTTCATGAAATTAGCTGTTCTCTCAAGATTTCTGCTATTTGAGGCTGAAATCTCAGAAGAGTTTGGCTGCATCTGAACTGGAAAATAAGCCCCTTCTGAGTTGGATCTTGCTTGGAAACCTAGACAAGGAGAGTGGATTTGGATCGGATCTCGAATCCAAATGGATTTGAATGTGAAATTCCAGTTTTTGGACCATCTCTTGTATTAAGCAAAATGATGTGTAGAGAAAGGTGTGTGCATGCAGGTTGGTGAGGAGGATTTCAAACCAGAAGTGTCAGCATTACCAGAATTGAACTTGCCCTCCTCATTTGAGTTATAGCAGGAGACTGCAGTCCCTAATGAATATCATTTATATCTAAATCAGCAAATTCATGAAGACTGAAAACAATTTTTTATGGCAGTGAACTTGGATTTAGTTGGCCAATTTTACAACAGTGATCCCCCTCCTTTTCTTCTTTTTTTTGTTGTAAATTCCATTTAATCTTGTCCTGTTTTACTGTGTACACAAAACACACTAATGAAATTTTGCTTCTGTTAGAGGACTAAATTAGAAAAAACCTCAGAATATCTATTTCAGAAAAATAGTAATGCTCAGAGTAAGTGGAAGATAAATTTGCCAGTAGATAATTTTTAAACTACTCTGAAAGAAGGGGATCAGAGATGTATTTTACTGAACTACATTGGCATGTTCCTCTGTTTTCTATGATTTCTTATGGAGTTCTTTATAAAGGAGGTAGTTCTTTTGTTAGAAATACATGACTGGGCTTACATTATTTCCATGTTTGATAACACCTTATAATTTTCTTTAGAATGCAAGAACATAGGAATTGCCCTACTGAATCGGACCCAAAGTCTATCTAGTATCTGTCTCTGATGGTGGCCAGTGCCAAATGCTTCAGAGAAAGCTTGGAAGAAGCCTGCACTAGCAGATGTGGGATAATCAGCCCCCCACATTAGGTCTTATCTATATCTCTAATAGAGATTGGTTTATGCCCTGAAGAATGAAATTTAATGTCCTGCCAAAAAAGTGTCATTAATAATTATTACTAGAAAAGGAAAGAAAAAGCAATAAAATGACAGTGGAAGTCAAAGCAGGGTACATCTTCTGTGAACTATATTGTTTCTCCATTCTTAGAAGAGGGGATGACTGTTACGTACTTACCTTTGCAAAAGTCTAACTGACTTGGGAGGGCACATATGGGAGGCTTGATTATCTTTTGATATGATCAGAGTTATGCAAAAAGCATGTGTGCATTGCTGGACCTTGAGGCATGATGCCTGTTTCAACTATTCCTGAAATAGTCATGGTTTATTACTGCACTGTTGCTTTCCTCTGTTTCCCAGTATTTTATTTGGTTCATTCTGTGTGATGGTTTAGTGACACTATAAAATTAGGGGAATAGCTTCCTAGTAGATCCATTTGTGCAAGTTTCATTTTGTTTCAGTCGACCTTGTACATATCGGCAATTTGCATGCACCATCATGCCCCATATTTATTGCAATGGCTGTTGCTAGGGGTCCCAGGTTCTCTGGGTCTTCCAACTCTGTGATGTTTTCTCTCTCTTCTTTCGTAGACTGATCACCTCTCCAAAGATGACACTCTGACACTGTCCCCGAGCAAGCATTTGCTGAGTGTGAGAAAGCCTTCTGTAGGTCGCACACACTCTTTGCCAAATGACAGCTATATGTTCCAGCCTCCATACTCTGGCTCCTGTGCCAACTCCCAGGCTGAGAGGAACACATCTCATCAGAAATCGCGGTCAGGTACAAATCTCTCCACGCTGACCATATCAGGCCTGGGGGGTTCAAAGTGTAGCTACGGAACTACCTATGTTGCTACATATCATTTGTATCAAAGCTACCTATATAGCTGTGTAGCAGTTCTGATGGCAATTAGGTCTCTAGATGCCTAAAATGGCTTTGAAAAGCCCATCTATCAGGTCTAGACTAACAAATTTGGCCAGTCTAGAATAAAAACTTCCTCCATCTGAACCTTACACCCATTTTAGAACCAAAACTTTTCAAAGGGTTCAGAAAAAAAGGAAGTGACTGGACTGCTGGGCGGGCAGGTGGTTGGCAGCAGTGGACCCGTCTTACATTCTACCCTCCTATCGCTGCCTTCAGGGGTCAGAATTCTTAAGAACTGTGGAAGCTCCACCAGTCTCACCCCAGCAAACTAAGACCCGTGAATGAAAATCCCAGCAGAAGTTATCTTTAGAGGAGTGTCTCCTCACTTCTTGTTTCTGAAATATTGTGACAGCCTGTCCTGCTGTCCAAATAACTGCTCTTCTTCTTAGGGCAGGGTGGCCCAATGGTCAGAGTCAGTGGGGCTGTCCTTAGATTTAGGGCAGCAAGGCCTAGCAGCCAGCGTCAATAGAACCCTCCTTCAGCACATGGCAATATGGCCTACCAGTCAGAGTTAATAGGAAAGCCCTCCTGCACCAGGCAGTATGGCCTACTGGCCAAAAGGGAAGTAGGCCACCACTCAGGGGTAAGTTGGTGGCCAAGGTAGAGGAACCTGGGCCCTCCCTACTCCACCGGGTCCTAGCCCGGGGCAGCGCGGATCCCACTGAAACATGCTGACTCTGTTCCTAGAACCACAACCGGATCAATGTCTGGTTCCCATGGGCTACTTCCAACTCTGTCTTCCTGCTACGTAGGCTACAGGTCCTCTGGTTCTCCAGGGTATTCAGCAGGCGATGTTCCCAGTGGCTCCTTTTCCTTGTGGGCTTCCACTGATTTTACCTGGGTCTCAGTGTACATGGCTTCTGCAGTCTGGGACTCCAACAGCTTCCGGACAGGAGCATGCAACACCCATCCTCTCTCCTCCCCAGACTGAGTTGAACTGCTCCCTCTTATAGTGTGGTTCCAGTTGGAGCATGCCCAGCAGGGAGAGGGGGTGAGGCTTCCTTAGTCCAAAGTACAGGGTTAACCCCTTCTGGCCCAGGGCAGGGCAAATATGTCTGGTCACAGACACATTCTCCCAAATGGATCCCCAATTCAGAACATTTTCAGGTTAGCTCACCCCTCCCTGGATTGATAGGGGCATGGTTCCTCCTGTGAGACTGAAGAGAGATAATGAATTCTATTCTTTAGAGAGAACAATAAACTGGAGTATTGGGTCAGTCTTTCCTTCTTCATAGCATATGAAGCAATGAATGTGGCCTAAGATTGACCAAAGCATTGGAGCAAAGCTGATATCTGTAATCAGTCTCCAAAGTGTTTACTGGGAGCTCATTACAAAGTAGTACACATTATCCCTGTTGTAAAACCAACCATGACATCAAAATGAAATCCAAAATAATGGTCATTCTTCCCTCAGGAGAATTTTGAAGTCCTTCTCTGTATGTTTCTCAGAGTCTCCAAGGAAGTACTAATAGGTTAAATGTGTGTCATGCTTGGGAGAGAAGCACAGTCTTGTGGCTAAACAGAGTGGGAGTCAGGAAATATGTAGTCTATTCTCAGCTCTGTCCCTAATACTTCATGTGGCCTTGAGCAAGTCACTTAACCTCTCTGTGCCTCAGATGCCTCTTTACAGAGGGAGCTTGTGAGACTTATTGTTTGTAATGCACTTTGAAATCCTGGGATGGAACACACCATGGGAATGCTAAGTTGTGTTATTGTGCAGTGACAAAACACTGACAGGCTGGTTTAGAGAAATAACCGGGTAGAATTTGTGTTTAAAATGTAAATTACAGTTCAAAGATGGGTTTTCCCATTCAAAGGTTGTTTGATGGAGGGGACTGGGTTGGACAGGAAGATAATTAAATTACCTCAATTAAAATATAGGGCCAGGTTTCCATAGACTGGTGCCACAAATTGCAGCTACAGTAGCATCTATCTGTGCAAAATGGGTAAGTGTATGTTTAAGGGACCCTTAGTGCAGGTATTTTCTTAGGTTTACATTTGCATTTTTTTCAGGTGCTACCCCTGGTCCATATTGTCCATCAGGATTTCACTGTTGTTGTGATGGTCAATATTTTGGGGATGCAATTGGCAGAAATTCTTGTGTTGCACAGTAGGCTATGCAATACCTTCTGCTGGTCAGTTAATATAGTTCCCTTTAATTTATCTGCACCTGCTCTTAATAGACAACAGTTTGTAGGCTCTTGTCCTAGGTAAGGCAGAAAAGATTTTCCCGAGCATTACCATTTGCAAGCTTCTAACAGGGGCATAATTTCATACAGCTGTTCAGAATGATACAAGATTTGAACAGATTAGAAATGGGATGTTGAAATTTGCAGAGTAATAGGAATGCACAGCTATAGTTTAACAGCAGAAATAAAATGTGGAGACAACAGAGCAAGATGAACCTGGGGTTGGAAAGAGGCATTGGCATAATATGAAAGACTTAGGGACAAATACTGTCCCTTTAAAGGATTCATTCACATCAATGGAAAGACTTGGGGTAAAATTTTAGCCAGTTAAAATCTATGGCAAAACTCCCTTTGACTTCAGTGGGACCAGGATTAGTGTCTGTGTAGCCCAAGGTCACTGAAACTTCCTTGGCTTTTAAAAAGATCCTCATGTTGCTATGGAGGGAGTTTTTGGTGCTATGCATGTTGCTGCTTAATCCAGGTATCTTTGTTCCTACGTTGAGCTAGCTTGCAAGCCACACCCGGGCTTCTTCCTAGTCCTTTGTTTACCTTGAACTTGCACTGTTCAGTTCCCATCTTGGTAAAATGAATAGCACTGGCTGACACCAGGAGAATCTGAGGAGCCTGTATTACTCCCTAGGGAATCCTGGATAAATAGTCCAATTTGGAAGTAGGGCAGATATTTAAGAAAAGCTCTTGCATGATTCTTCAAAGCCACGCTGGACCCTGAAGTTTGTGCTGGCCATTGATGCACTGTGTTTTGATCACTTGTTAAGTAGCTCAGATTAAACAGGGTATTGGAAGTAAGAGTGTTTAGGGTAAATGTGTTTCGTTTTTTTTTTCTGGCTATGATCATCTAGGGTTTAGAAGCTAAGAATGGTCTGACCTAGTCAGGATTTGGATTGGAGACCTCTGAAGAAAACCTGAGATGTTCCAAGAAATGATCCTAGCCATTCATCCTCCCTCTGAGTCAGCTCTCAGCCAGTGACCCAGCATGGGGGGGGGGCAGTCTGTACTGTTTTCTGATCAGAGAAAACTAATGTCCTATTCATAACCATGTTATAACCAATTAAATACCTTATGTTTTACATCTGCCTCGGTGTCCTGGCAAAATTCCCATTGCTTTAACTGGACAAAGTATTCTACACACCCTGTTCTGAGATGCTGTATAGTGTTGCTGGTACCCTTTAAATTGTTGCCCTATTCCATCTAAAAAGTGGCTGTATTTCAGCACTGAGTGAAGTGAACTCCTACCTGTTTCAGAGAGGGAGCTGTGTTAGTCTGTATCAGCAAAAAGAACGAGGAGTCCTTGTGGCACCTTAGAGACTAAAATTTATTTGGACATAAGCTTTCATGGGCTAAAACCCACTTCATCAGGTGCATGCAGTGGAAAATATAGTAGGAAGATATAGATACACAGAGAACATGAAACAATGGGTGTTGCCAGGCCAACTATAACGAGACTAATCAATTAAGGTGAGCTATTATCAGCAGGAGAAAAAAAACTTTTGAAGTGATAATCAGGATGTTAAAAAGTATTCATTGTGCAATGCCTGTCTGGTCCAATGGGAGAGTTTTCACTGAAAGGTTATTAAGCTATGGGAGATATCTACAGATGAATGTGTGTCACATTCCTGTTTCCTGTCCCTTTCTCAAGGTTCAACAGCCTCCGTGCAGTCGCAGCCTGCTGACACCAGTTCTCTCCTGCAAATCCCAAAAGATCATTTCCACCACCTAAGACCACATGGCAATTTGGACTGGGAAAGTAAATCCAAGATCCCCCCAGCTGTGCATTCTCCCTCTGCAGAAAGATTACTTCGTAGGCAGGTAAGCAGAGCTGTGACTGTGAACCTGCTGTAGTTCAAGACTGGTGGCTTACTAAGTTAACTGATGGGTTACTAACCTTTATATCGCAATTTCATGAGCTCTGTAACCCTCATTTAGGAATAATCCCAAAAAGATTGGTTGATTTTTTTTTTAAGAGAAACCCATTCAGTGTTCTCTAAAGAGCCACGTGATGGCTTACAACTCCTTTGGCAATAGGCCTAAACGTTCTCCATTTGATTAATACTTTGTCCTTCCTAGCATTTTCACTGATATAGCCAAATGTTCCTTAGGGGTCAGTGGAGTTCACTGAACTAGTTCCGAACCGCTACGCAATGCTGTCCCCAACATTTGAGAGTGCACAGTGATTGCAGATAACCCTCCCCAATCAACTCTATGACTGCTGTAATTTCCTCTCATAGGGAAGAGCGATCGCTTTTGACAAGGAAACGTGTGTTTTGCTTTAAGGAAGCCAGACCTTTTATGTCTGAACAAGCAGAAGTGGGAAATGTACCTTTTCTAGAGCAGGGATACGAAGTTGAGCTACTTTTGTTTTTACCTAAACTAAGAGTATTTTCCTTATTAGATGGGGGGGGGCAATTCAAATGTGCCTAAGTGATTTAGGAGCCCAAAGCTCCATCTGCACCACAAGATAGGGGTGTGATTGCCCTGCTCGTGTACACGTAGTCGTGCTAGCCCAAGTATAAATAGCAAGGTAGCCGTGGTAGGATGATTAGCAGCAGTGGAGGCGTGGCTGAGCCATGCAGAATACAAATCCACCTGCAACCAACGGGTATGGAATGCCTCTGCTGCCGCGACCCATGCTGCCGTGGCCACTAGTGCAAGCTCAATTTATACTCGTGCAAGCTCAATGAGAGCCAGTTGGAGTATGTGCACGTGAGCAGGGGAATCCCACCCCAGCTTGGAGTGTAGATGTGGCCGATGCTGAAACTCAATGAGACAGACACTGAAGTGCTGAGTCACTTTTGAAAATGGGCCTGAGGCTCCTAAGTCATTTAAGAACTTTCGGAAAATTTGCCTTTAGTTTAATTTCTTCTGTTTTCTAACAAATGTATGCCTATTGGGTTTTGAGGACACTTATTCTTGGCCGCATATCAGTTGTCTAATTGCCAATGATATAGGCCCTGATTCAGCCAAGTACTTAAACATGTGCTTAACTTTAAGCATATGTTTAAGTCTGTACCTGTTCAGTAAAACACGTAAGCATAAGCTTAACTCTCACATTATAAAATTAAATATTAAATACATGTTACAAGTGTTTTGCTGAATCAGAGCCATATATTTGGCTAATTTTGTAGCTCATCTTTACCCAATAGTTAGTTTCCTGTGTCTGATTTTTTTATAGAGAGAGAGAGAGAGAGAGAGAGAGAGAGAGTGTGTGTGTGTGTGTAAATAAATAAAATGCAGAGTGGATCATTTTTATTTTTCCCCAAATAACGTATTACTTGAATAAAATATATCCTCATTTATTCAAATGATCTTCCCTTTTTACACTGAGAAAATAAGACAGTTAATTTATTGAGCCCTAAAAATGAATCTGAGGCACTAAGGTTAGCAGTTACATTAATCTGTAATATTAAACTGACAAGTTAAATTCCCAATGTGTATTAGACTGCACCAGGCCAGCCAGGCAGCCCAGTCGACACTAATGGGGAAACTAATTGATTTAATGTTTCCAGTTCATGAATATTCTCCCTCAGCTTCTGATGGGTAACAGCTCCAACCTTTTGGCTGGTATTTCTAATATAAATTACCATGTTAGCCATCTTCTTTAACTCCATTTTCTTCACATTTTCCATAGTGGTTACTGCTGAATAAGACTACAGGATAATTCTTAATAGAATGTTGGTTTGCACTTCAAGAGCAAGAACCGCAGCTGCTATAAATCAGCATGGCTCGATTGATTTCAAGAGCTATGCCAATTTACACCAGCTGAGGATCAGGCCTTAATGCCTTAAATTTAACACACAGAACTCCAGGTAAAACCAGTGGGAGATGCAAACATGTGCGAGCGTGTAATCTGACCCAGAATGTTCCCAATAGTCTATCCTATGTCACAACATGTGGGATTTTCAAAAGGGTTCAGAATTGGCCTAATCTGCTCCCATTGAAATCAATGGGAAGTCTACCATTCTCTTCAATGGGAACACAGACCAGAGTACGCCTACGTTGCAGCAAAAGGTGTACTTAACTCGGACCAGCTAATTCAGGTTAAAATAGCAGTGAAGAAATGGCAGCTTGGCTTTTAACTCAGGTTAGCAGCTTGAGTTTAACTCCAGGCTGTCAAATAAACATTGCAGTCTATCATTTAAGCACATTAATACAGAATTTCTAATTTGTGGTCCAAATAAGAGAGGTGAGCATGCAAACTCTATCAAGATTCCAGATACATATTAGTAATATAAACACACACAAATATTTGTGTGTGAGAACATATACCCCACGAACGTATTTTTATATTATTATGTATATGTGTGCATATATATATTTGTGTATGTAAACTTTCCTGAAAATACTTGCACATGCTTAATTTGAAGTATAGGGGAAGACTTATTAAACTCAAAGGGTCGGCTCATGCTTACATCTTTGCGGGGGGGTGGGGGTGTTGCATAAACCTTTGGAGGATCAGGGTCACTGTTCCCTCTAAGCTGGGCGTGCGCACACAGATCCTAAACCCCGCGCACACAGTGAAATACCACGCGCACAAAAATTTGCACAGGAGCACAACAATTTGCACAGAAGAAATTTTTTGCATACACGGCCTGTCAAAAATTAGAGGGAACATTGATCAGGGGGTGTGTATGTCCTGTAGTCGATGGGAGTTTTTCCCAGAAAAAAAATGAACTGGTTGATATTTATGGACTAGTTCATAAACTTTCATTTTAAAAAAGTAATTTTGAGCTGCTAGATGACAAAAGTGTTATTACAATTAATAGCCCATCTCTTCATCCTGGTATATTAAAGTGGGGCCACCTGCATTTTTTTTTCAAATATTGTAAAGAGGAAAATAAGCAATCTCCCCAAGATGAGACATTTGCATGAAGAGCTATTAAAATGACGTATAAATCCTTTAGCATAGGGGCACATAGCACTATGGAACACAATGACTGCTGAAAATGGGGAGGTAAAACTGCCATGTAAAGGTGCTGTTCAGAGCCAATTTGCAGCTATGGGGAAAATAAGCCTGTATCTGACTCCAAACAGTGTAGGCAAAACGTCCCTTGAGGAGCCTGAACTCACACTTATAATAGGTGGAAATAATTACAGATGCATCACTCTAGAGGTATCCATTTCACTTTAATAAAAATCATATTACCAACAAGAATTTTCAAGTAATTCTATATCACATAAAGGTATTCAATACCAGACAATTATTTGAGATTTGGGGACACTTAGCATTTTTAGGATCAAGGATTGGGCCCATATTTATTTAGCACCAACAATGTCTTCAGCCACATAATAAACAGTCTTTGCCCTGAAGATCTTATATAAAATTTCCCCCCTCCCTTCTTCAGTCTCAAGTGGGTTTTGACCATTGGTGTGTGAGTGCTAAAAGCATGTGCCTTGCCAGCTTGAGCAAGAGCAGTGGCTGGCAGTAGTAACTGACTGCGTTCTTACGCAAACCAGTCCCTAGATAGGGCCAAAGATATGCACTGTTCTAGTACTGTTTAGATTTGCATGCAAAAAAAGATGAATGCATAGAGGATAGGGCACACTGGGAGTGCAGAGGTAGGATAACTAAGCCCAGATACGGCAAACACAGATGGGTATGCTGGAGGTAGCTCTATTGGACTCTGACTACACACGTGAGTATAGGCTGGCAGGAGTAGGGCTTAGTGGGTGGGGGGGGGTGTTTATATTTCATTAACAGTGTTCCAAACTCCCTTTTTTTAGGACTTCAGCTCATTGCCCAGCAAAGCACTTGAGCACAAAGTTAACTTCAAGCATATGTGTAATCCCATTGATTTCAGCAGGACAATTTGTGTGCTTAAAGTAAACCCTGATCCAGTGCCTAATGAAGTCCATGGAAGACCTCCCATTGACTTCCATGAGCTTTGAATTAACCCCTTCCTCATTTGCAGAAGTAAAAATAAAGCCAAATCCTGGAAAAAGTTTTGATGCGTTTTTTTTGGTTTGGATTATCTAATCCTATATACTTTAGAGATACAACCTGAGAGCTGATATTCTTAAAGCATTAAAGTCCAAATTCTACTCTAACTTGTACTGGTGTAACCCCAGAGTAACTCCAATGAAGTCATGGAGTTACTATAATATGTATTCCATGTTAGAATATAGGAGTCATTGGATTTTCTCTGCATTTGTGTTAGTGTTTTTTCAAAGCAGAGTTAGGCCCCAGGCATGACAACCTGCCTTGTTAATTTTGTGCCTGCCTTGTACTAACCTTTGTTTGGTGTGTCTCTCTTTATCTGACAACCTCCTCCCCAATTCCGTGGCACTCTGCTACAGGTGGCAATAAGGAATGACTCCTTGGACATGTATTGCTCTGAAAGCAAAGACAATTTGCATGCTGAGGTGAATGAACTCTCTGATACAAATGTGGCAGCTGTATCCACAGAGACCCCATCAGAAGCAAGCGAATCGGCCTGCTGGGGCCGATCAAGTGTTCGCACTCAGCATTCCCACAATTGGTATAATATATCCAAGCACACACCAGCTTCGTGTGCATGTACAGGCTCATATCAAGAGACACTTAGAGACTCGATGGACCAAGAAGTATCTGAAATAAACAGCTCTTTGGAGCCTTTCGCTTCAGGACCTTGTACAGCCTTGAGTGCCTGTTCAGTGGTTCCACCTCTAAGTCCTAAGAGGAACCTAGGCAATAGCAGCAATGTTACTTTGAAGGACTTGAAGAAATACTACAGTGTAGATACCCAGGGTCTTCTCAGAAAACCACCATCTTGGTTAGATGATCAAAGGAGACATTCCATAGAAATTTGTTCCATGCAAAACAGCCCTCAGCACCATTCCACATCTAGCTCTTCTGGCTTCATAAGTCAGGTCTTAAGTGAAATGGAAGGCTTGCAAGGAGCACGGCAGAAGAAAAAACTGAGCCCCCCGTGTATATCTATAGATCCACCAGATGGACAAAGTTTGTTACCTAGAGGATCTCATGGTATTTCACCTCCCAGTGCAGACATTTGCCTGCGAAGGCGTGCTCCATCTTGTGATTCCAAGGACTCAATGGATATAGGAGATTCGCTGCTTCCAGACAGTATGTCAACATCTCCTACCCCAAAGACAGACTTGTTGACACTTCCTAGTTTTTCCTTTGATCAAACAGAAATGGACCCCTGAATTATATTTCTGTTGGTGCCAAATATTTTCTTCTTTTCGTGTAATAAAAAAAAGTACAAATTAAAAACTAACAAAAAACCCTCTGTATTCTCAAATGGCACTGGGTAAAAATTTCCAAAGAAAGTTGAAAGAACCAGCTGGTTAAAGAGTGGTTAACCTATATCATGCTTACTTAAGCATATGTTCTGCTTAGGTAAAAGCAATACATTGTGCAGAATCTATATGTATATTATATTTTATTAAATTAATTGACTCTAGTATTGCGGGATGTAGTACATTTTGTGACTAAAATCTTGTTTAATTTTCTTCTATTTTATGTATCTCAGAATATTTCTGAGATAAGGTTTGGGTTTTATGGACATTTTAACATAAAAATACATATTTAATCCTTTTTTGTTTTGGTTTGGTTTGGTTTGGTTTGGTTTTTTTCCAAAGCACAGCGTAGAGCCAATTAGTGCATTACAGAGGAAATATATCCCACAGTCAACAAGGAAGGAGAATAATTTTGAACTGTAATGTAACCTCCCCCCTTTAAACTTAATAACTTTCTGTGGGAAATAGTCATTTGAATATTTTACAACTGCAATGGAATTTTTTTAATAATCGAATAATTTTCCAAACTCATGTTAAATCACCCATCAGAGTCAAAGCAGGTGCACTAGACCGGGAATGTACAGTATGTTGACAGATGCACGAAGATTTCTAATGCAAAGAGAATTTAACTGCATACTAGCGTGACACAATATTGGTTTATAAAAAGGTATTAAATATATTGCCACTGAGGACAATGGTGGTTCTTAAAAACTTGTCAATGGATGGATGCAGTTTTCAAAAGCACCCAAGTGATTTAGACACCTAATCCCGTGGGCACTTTTTAAAATTTTACCCAATATCTTTAGATACGTAGAACCCAGTCCCGAGCTCTCGTGTCAGCAGTTTTACACTAGTCTAAGTCCACTGAGTTCAGTGGAGTTACTCCTACTTGCACCTGTGAGAGAGGAGAATCAAACCCGTAAGTAAGATCTGCGGTTAGCTAAACTCCATATAGCCCTGATTCAGGAAAGCGTTTAAACATGTTCTTATGACCATCCCTGTCCAGCAAAGCACTTAAACCTAGATTTTTCAAATTATTTAGGAATTGTTGCACTGCAACACCTAACTGATTTAAGAGCCTACATTTCATTTTAAAAGTGATTTAGGCACTTAGGAGCTAACTACTATCAACTGCCCAGGGGAATTTGGCTCCTAAGTGCCCAAACTGCTTTTAAAATTAGGTGTCGGCTCCTAAATCAGTTAGGCATTGCAATGCTGTGCATTTAAAAATCTGGGCCTGAAGCATGAGCTTAATTTTAAGCATGTATTTGTCTCATTTAAGTCAATAGGATTTAGGTGCTTAAAGATAAGCATATGCTCACATGCTTTCCTGAATAAGAATGCTTTGCAAAATCAGAGCCTAGCTGAAGGTCATTACCAAAAGGAGTAGGGAAACCTGCAGTACAACCACTATTTATCTTAAGTAAAACAGGGAAGTTTTTCAGTGCCACAACTGGGAGCTAATTTGTAAGGCCCTAGTTTCAATTTACTTCCAAGCTGGAAAGGCTTTAACCAGAAATTCTTTCCAATTGTGGTATGAGAAGAAATTAAGATAGAATTTTTACCAAATGTTTATAACATGTTCTTAATGTCAGTCATCTCCAAAATTCATGGGCTAAAGTCTGTGCTAACACCCCATGCAAATCTCTGTTTGTAAAATCGAAGTTAGAGAGAGAACGCAGAATATAAAGCACTGCAGAATTTGGCCCAATAGACCTAATCCTGCTCTCAGCTACTCCAGTGTGAATCTGAAGTGAACTTCATTGAGCCTCAGTAGAGTCGACTTCAGATTGAGGCTCCTTAAAAGACAAATCCACACTTAATTTCAAGCATCGGGAGTAGTCCCAATTAAATTTATGAGACTACTAACATGCTTAAAGTCAAGCACATGCATAAGTCTTTACAGGACTTTGCAGATTTAGCCTTACACCAATGTAATTAAGAGAAGGATCTGAGGTACTTTAATTCAAGATGACTAGTTCTCTCATTCAGGAGATCGAAATCCTTTGAGCACCACTGATTTTTTTCAAACTCCTAGGAGACCTTGGTTCCAAGCCCTTTGGTGGGCTCAGAGATTCTCCCAGTGTTCCTTTTTGTATAGAGATTAGTGTCAAATAAATATAGACAAGAAAGATGCCCTATATTTAATAGATCTATATGAAGATTTAAGTTACTTTTATTTTCATTTGAGGAAGTTTACTTTACTAAACAATCACCATAGATTTTGCAAATCTTGTACAAAACCCAGGGATTATACAGCAGGAAGTAATCAGTTTATTTTAAAGATTAACATTCTCTACTGTTTCTTCCAAATAGATTATTTCTTGGCTAGAATGGTGGGCTTTTTTTTTTTTATCCTGCTCGAGAGTCCTAATGGGTGCCCTCACATAAAGCATTCTCTCTCATAATCCGAGTCCGAATCCAAAACTAAACCCAATTAAAGCAATTGTTACAAACAAACCTTTCATTAGTGCTTCATCCTGATCCCATTTAAGGAAATAATAAAATTACAGTGCATTAAGCCTGAGAAATATTCTTAATCCCTTTTTTGGTTTTACACTCTTAATGAGCTTTAAACTTTCCTTTTGAGCATACCAAACAACCCAGCAAAATGGTTGGTCCACGAAAATTACTGTACCCAAATTTGCTAAATGACTAGCAATGTGTTTCTGTAGCTGGAGTGGAGCTGCATAATAAGAGGTCTACACAACACAGTACCTTCCTTGTGATATAACATGCAATATGTTAGCATGAAATCATGGTGCAAGAAGGTGAGGTAATGTCAATCCATGCTCACAGCTCCAACTGTAACAGGAAGCCTAACAACTGTTTAACTTAAAAACTGTTCCATTTTCAGTACTCGGGGTTTTGCCTACTGACAAAGGTTGTGTGAATAACAATAAAACAAAGTTTACATCATACATTCATGTTCAATAAAGACAAATCAGTAGAAACATACTGTACGAAGATGCGTTCAGGAAAAAAATGCATGTAAAAGCATTTGTTTTCTAACTGATAAGAGTTTTTTTTCTAGCTGCCCTTTTGAAAAACAAATATATGTACTACAGAGTGTGCAATAATCTTAAAATAATTTTAAATACCTTTGGGGGGTTTTATAGAAGTTGACTTTTTTTAAATAAAAATCTACAAAATCCACAGGAATTCTGTAGAATGGTTATGTTGATTGAATTTTTATATTTTTGTAGAAATCTGTAGAGAAATTGTTAAAAGTGTGCATAGCATCTTGGAAAGAGAAGCAGCTATGTCTAATATTTTCTTTTACTAAATTTGGGGCCAGACCTAGTGTATTCCAAGATTTATAACCTAGTTCCAAAGACCGCATAAAGGTAATGGTTAGAAGTGAGTAGCTAAGCTAAAGTTCTAGGATATTGCAGTGCTACACTGTTAAAGAACTGTACTGGTATAAACCATGTCCACCCTGAGAAATCAGCCAGCCCTGACGCTAATACACAGTAACATGGCGCTCCAGTTCATTCGAAGCACACCAGCACTTTAATATTGTGGATTTACTGTAAACAGATGGGAATAGAATATTCTGCCATTACCAGTCTTATGTATGAGAGGAAAAGAGATGGTGATCATGTCTGGAAAAATGTAAATTCCATAGTTGCAGCCATTGCACATAACTATTCATAGACAGAGTACAGGTTATTTAAACTGTAGATAATTTGGAGGGGGGGGACACACTGTTTTTGGCTTCTATAGATTGCACTCAACACAAGGTTTGGTGTAAGGCACAAAGAAATAAAAAAGATCTATTGTTGTAAATTAGGCTATGCCCTGGTCCCCCTTTTCTGCCCCCATGACTATAATAATCCATGTACACTATTACACAAGATGACTAGAGTAGGCACAGTACCATTGCAATGTCCGTAACAATCTAGCATATATGATAGAACTTTGTATTTAATACTTAATATATTGTTATACTGTATCAGGTATATAGACCAAAAACTCGGTCTTTGATCAGGGCAACAAAAGATGGTATTAAAGGGGAAAATTGGGTTAAAATGTTCTTTTAAAAAAAAAAAGAGTGTAAATCTTTACAAATGACAAAAAAAATGTCCTATTAAAAGCTTTTGAAAAGAAAAATGCGCACTTCACTTCTTTTGCTGTTGACGATGCTAATCTATTTATCGTTCAGGCTGCTCAGATCTTTGGTCTGCCCAAGTTCTAATTGTAAACATGACGGAGGGGACATTGTATAACTCAGCTGAAACAGACTGGCAGGGTTAAAGGATGGTTAGCAAATGTCAATCCTTTGTGAAGTGACTGGCATTACACCAAAGATGAGTTTGGCCCAGCATGTTACCAGGTGTGTGTTGCTTTGCTATAAACAAGGTAGTCAGTTGTACGTTAGCAGTTGCATTATATGGGGACTGAATGCAGTTTGGCTAGCGGCTGTATAATAAAAAATCCGCAAGGAAAGGGAAAGGACTTTTTCTGGAGCTTTCTGGTAATAAGCACGTCAGTGAAGGCTGACAGGGGCACACAGGAGAAAGGGGCTAGGAGGGACGGAGTTGATCTGTGCCCTGAAATCTTCTTTTGCTGTTAAGAAGGAAGCTTTAGAATTCTCTCTGAGTTACTACTGCTGGTTTGGTACCTGAAGCATTCTCTGCTGCCCTGCAACTCATGCAGTCATTTACACCAGTGCACACTGAGTGCAATTGGGGTGTAAAGTGCTACCGGTCTGATTTTGTGGTAGCCTTTTGCACCCAGTGAAAATGACTGTACTAGTTGCAAAGCAATGGAGAATCAGCACTTATAGGTTAAACTGTTTTTTTATGGGTCATCAGCAAGCAGGATTTGAACCCTGTACCTGTTCAGCACATATCTCCACCAATTTAGTGGCTAGGAGTAGTAGCTGGTTATCTTTTGAATACCATCTAGTGGAGAGGGTACACAGCAAACTTGATCACTGTGTTATACTTAGTCAAGCGTATTTCTTGTGTTTGATTTACTTGGCTGGCATCATCGAGGTAAGTGCACTCAAACCTAAAAGGGGGCCTGCTCCAGCTGAATGTCTGCCCATCACAGGGTGTTTGGATCCAGGGCTTTGGTTCAGATTCATCTCCACACTAAAAATGATGATCAAACAGATAACAGCTGATTTTATAATATTCCTATAGGGTGAATGTCACCCTGTGTAAAGGACTGGGGCAAGGCTATGCACCCCCAGAGGCCCACTGAAGCCCTCACAATACAGCTTCGGCTGGGCTCCCTGGTGCATATGCCTTCTGCAGGCTGAGGGTTCAACACTGCAAGGTGCCATGATCCAGCAAAGCATTTAGACACAAGCCTAACATTACACATATGACAATCCCACTGACTTCAAATTAAGCATGTGCTTAAGTGCTCTGCTGGATCGGGATAAGAGTGCAGAGCTGCTGGCAGGATCAAGCTCTCTCCACACAGGGGCGGATTTATCCCTTCGGATATTTCCATTTGGAAAGGGATTTGAGGCAATGTGCGCCCAGAGACTGGGGTTCAGAGACCATCCTCATGGGAAAACTGCTTTTGAACTGGGCAGGAAGTTGTTTTGTGAGCGCTTCCAGGAAAACCCTTCCAACTTTGTTTTTGTTTGGGCCTTTTTTTTTGGAAGGCTCCCATCCAGACTGGTGGTTGAGGGAACGCTCCCTGTTTCTTTGTATCTTCCTGTCCCCCTTAGTATTTTGGTATCATTAGCTAAATAATTTGGATGCCACAACAAACTGGCTTGGTTTGCTAGGTCCAGGGGCTTCTGTGTTTTGAACACAACTTTTTCTCAGCTCAGTCAAGACAATGAAAGTGGGCTCAGCTAACTGTCATGTTTTTCCAACAGGAGGGATCCATTGCAAGGAGAACGACGTGCCTGATGCACTAAATCCTACCGGTGGTTTTATAATAATTATTGGCATACCATGTATTCTAATGATACAAGGCAAGAGAATATGATGCTGCTATTTAGTGGAGGGAAGCAAATGTTGCTTTTTAAAAAAAAAAAAAAAAATCTTCACTGCAGTCTCTGCTGCTGTCATTCAGAAAACATGGTGAGGAAAAGGAATCTGAAAAACCGAAAGCATTCTGCTTTTCTTTATGACTGTAGCACTCCTGGAGGGCCCCACTGCGCTAGGTCCAGAGTGAGAAAGTCTTGGCCCAAACAGACAAGAGAGACGAAAGGTTGGAATAAAGCTGAGCAAAAAATTTTGGCCACGTTTTTTTTGTTCACTGAAAAATGCTGCTGTGCCGGGGTGTATATGCCACACTGGCTCTGAAAGAGTTAAGTGGAGCTGGAGCACTAAATTAGAGCACTTACTGTCACCTGGGGGTTGGCCCAGGCTCAGTTAAAGATGAGGCCTAGCAGGGTGGTTGCTGTGAAAAGAGGAAGCGGCATGGGGGGGGAGAGACAGATCAATCTCTGCATCCTTCCTCTTGGTAGTGGAGAGACCAGGGGAGTCCAAGAAGAAACCTAGGTGAGTATTGGCCCTGGGATCCTTTCCTGAGTAGAGAAATGTGGCAAGAAGTCAGCAGGGTTGCTACCAGAGTACAGCAAGCTCCGGCTGTGAGCTCTGATTAAGGGGCAGGATCTGGATCCATGGGGAGAAATCCCTGTGAGTCATTCAGCTGGGGAACATGGGAGGGATGAAAGCTCAAGCCTGAGGAGGGCCGTGGTGGTTTGCTCATATTTTCCATTGAGATTTACTAGGGGACTCCAGAAGGGAGCCCTGCAAGGCCCTGCCCTGAACAAACGGTGAGCCTTGAGTGGCTCTGCACCCTAGAAAGAAGGCAAGGTCGTGAAGCCCCAAGCCAAGGCATGGAAGGACCATTGGTCCCAGAGGCTGGAGACCTGGCATAAGGTCTGCGAATTGCTTGCTGGAGAAGGCTTTGTTACCCCAGAAGGGGTGGGGATTGGGGGGACTATAAGTGACCTAGCTGGAGGGCTGAGTCACAAAAAGAAGCAGACCAGTGCAGGGCTGGAGCAGCTCCTCTGCAGGGGTGCTAGATGAAAAGAGTCGGCTGTGCCATGAGGGGGTGTCCCAGCGGTGAACCCACCCTTCTACAGGGACAACCAAAACGCTTACCAAGCGAGCGTGGATTTTGCTAAATTGTTTTGATCAGGGGAGGGGGGAAAAATTTCAGAAATGTTGAAATGAAGCATTTTCATTTTCCAGGCTAGAGACACAAGGGGCATCTACCAAACTGAGGGGGAAGAGGTGCTGCCTCCCCCTTCCTGTCCATTAGCCCATTGGGCAGGTCATTTACCTGGGGCAGGAACCTGAACTCACATTTTCCCCCTCACAAATGAGGGGACCTAACCACCAGGCTGTTAGGTATTCTGGGTAGGGCTCTCTCAGCCTCTCCTTTTGAAGCTGTTCCTCTTTGTACTAATACTGGCATTGTCACTGGGCCAGAGAGACACGCTCTCTCACCAGGTGATTGGAGCACACAGCTGGAAGGAGTGAGAGTTGGGACAACTGGGAGGAGGGATAATGCTGCCACCTCCTCTGTTTTGTCCCTTGGGGAGCTAGCTCTTTTTCCATATTTCCTTTGCTTTTATTTTTAGAAAGGTTTTTTAATCAAATGAGTTTTTTCCAGAATTTTCATTTCATCAAATAATCAGTGTTGTGTTGACCTGAAACCAATTTTTAACCCAAAAATCAATTTTTCACACTGCTATAGGAGAAACAGGTACAGAGGTGAAGTGGTTTGCCCCAGGACAGTAGAAGTCTCCTGCATCCCTGTCTCATGTGCTATGTTCCTGACTACAGTCCTCTACTAGTGGGTAAACTCCTAAAATCAACATAAATAATCCTGATTTTGGAATAAGACTGTAGGAAACTTTTGCTGCCACCTAGAGGATTTGGTGGTATCTTTTACAAGCTCCTTCTGATGTATGGGAATAAAAGGTTGTGTGAACTGACTCGTGTTCTTGCTGACTGGGTACAAAAAAAATCATCTTTGAAAGAAAGATTCTGGCTGATGCTCAGTCAGTTATGGAGTGACTTGGCTTTTAGTTCAGCGTCCCAGAGGCAGCACTATAATGATGCAAAGGGCTTCACTTACATAGTCTCTCTTTAAACAAGTTGAATGTTAGAAACAAGTCCCGTGGACTCCTCCAATGGGAAAACCTATAGAAAAAGGGGAGATTTATCTGACCGTGGGCATGATGTATGCTGACCCATGGAACAGGCTGCTGGGCCAGCCCACAGACTTTGTCAATCCTCTCCGGATCTGCGCAAAGCCAGGAGGACATCCAAGCAGCTACCCTAAGCACCTGTACCAGTTCTGGGCTTCTGGCAGCTCCCTTTCTCCCTGACTGCTGGGCCAGCCCACAAACTTTGTCAATCCTCTCCGGATCTGCGCAAAGCCAGGAGGACATCCAAGCAGCTGCCCTAAGCACCTGTACCAGTTCTGGGCTTCTGGCAGCTCCTTTCTCCCTAGCAGCATGGCTCCAGTGCTACGGCTTCTGCAGAAGGCAGCTGTCCCAAGGACCTTCAAGAGGTCTCCCCAGCATTGGTGGTGTGAAGTCACACACACACACACACACACACACACAAAGATAATACGCAAGGGTGGTCAAGAAACAATGTGCACACGCACACACACCTATTTGACTTGCCTTTGCCCCACCAAGAACTCCAGATACCTAGAGCAGTCTTCCCGTGGGGAGAGGGGGATGGGAATACCCTATACAACCATGGAGGTGTCTGACCCTTCATTGCACTGACTGATGCCTGCAGAGCCAGCAGTCACCCAGCCATACACACCTACCTTGATTTCAAAGCCATTGCAGTACACTTATTTGAATGTGTGAAATGTACATACAAAAACAGTGAAATTAAACATACATGGTTGATTATAAAGATGAGCAAAAGGTTTAAACCTGGCCTCCTGTCCCGATTTTAAACTCGGCTAACTGTAGCCTGCATCTCTGAAATGGCATTCTTCACTTCCTGCCCTATGCTGATGTATACAGTGTTGTTGTGTACTGTCAAATTGCTGTTGCATTCCTTCCCAGAAGTGGCTGTATTTCACTGCTAAGTGAGGTGATCCCCCCCCTCTCTTACTGACTCCCAAAGGTGTTCTGAGTCTTAATTAATTTAGTGCTTTGAGATCCTCCGGTGCTAACAAATTGGTTTTATAATTAAAGTAAATAGAATCTCATAAGCAAGCCAGGGTTAATTTGAACAGTCCCTGTCAACCTCCCTCTGCTTCTGAAATTTTCTCTGCAATATGCTGATATCAGGTTAATCTACATACTTAGTTTTGATTACTTTGTTCTTTGTCTACCCTTTGTCACTTATTTAATGACTGAATGCATCACTTTTCTCAAAATGGCTGGGAAAATTAATTGGCAATTTTCTTTAATTCTCAGCTCACCCAAACATTTGGGTTGGTAGAAAGAAGCAAATGAGTTCACTGGGTTAATTGGATACTGGATATAATTAACTAATGCAATGTTTCATTGATGTGAGTAACTATTTTCAGGGTTACTGATTTAAAAGCTCTTCTGAGTTTCTAGCATTGACTGAAAGGAGCTTTAGGTTGCAGAGTTTCCTCTGATCTAGTCATTCTACATGAAGAGACAGCTCATGCTCCAATTTCAGTGGAAACAAACCAAAGACATTATTTCAGGTCATGTTTGACTAGGTGATGAAACCAGTCCAGACTCTCTCTCTGGTACTTACATGGTCCCCATAACCATTATAACTGTGCACCTCACATGCTTGAATTTATTTATCCTCACAACACCCTTATGCAATAGAACATGGCTATTATCCCTATTTTACAGTAGGGAAACTGAGGCACAAGGCGGCTAAAGCCTCCTTTCTCCTCCCCCACCCACCAGCCTGCTGCAGGCTAACTGTCCATGGGGATCCTGCTGAAGCGCACGAACACTTCATTAGTGTGCTTTGATCTACTTCACTTTGAAGTGCGAGTAGATTAAAGCAAACTAACAAACTGTTTGTGCGCTTCAGCAGGATCCACGTGGACAGTTAGTGCGTGGCAGGTTAGATTCACACTCCGGCTTGCTGTGAACTAAATGTTTGTGTAGGCAAGCCCTTAATGACTTGCCCAAGGTCACACAGGAAGTCTGTGGCAGAGGAGGGACTTGAACCCAGGTCCAGGCCAGTGCCCTAACCCCTGGAGCATCCTTCCCCTCACGGGCCTTCCTATTTCCTGCCTCTGTTACAAAACAGTTGATCTTGCTTCATTTTACTGCTGTAAAATCGCTGGGCTTTTTGATGGCGGTTTCTTGCTCAAAATGAAGCATTCCTGCTTCAGAAAGTAAAACCTGCTAATTATAACTTAGTGAGTGTGCAGATGTGTTTAGGCAGACCAGAGCTGGGCTGTATGGAATATGATTTAACAAAGTGTCTGATATATCAGTCATACTCTATATTAAGAATACATTTATAAATGGGTTATAAAAGGTTAACTGTTTGCTTATAACCATGGCTTATGGCCATCTCTAACACCTTCTTTTGGTGTTGCTTGTAACCATGTGTACACATACTGCTCATTACCATGCTTATCACATCTATTAATCACTTATTAGCCTTATATAAGCTATTTATAAATAGACCCTTGATATCCAGTGTGACTGTATGTTTTAGACCGCGATTCTGCAATGAGATGACATAGAACTTCACTGAAGTCAGAGGGGTCGCCCCACAGCAAGGTAATATGCGCTGAGAGCTGCTGACTGTACAAGGACTAACTTGTATTTTATTTATAAATTTGGCGATGAAGGGCTTTTTTAATACTCAAACTTTTCAAATGTATCCGTTTTGTCTTAACACTTCAGCTTTAAAGCAACAGTCAAATATTTGGGGATAATTATAAGAAATTATAAACTAACCTTGAATCTTTCAAGGTAACCATAAAACCATAATGTATAAACTGCAACTTTCTCCCTCAATGGTCCCCTTTAATCCTTTTCCTCTAACCACCTAACTCACACATTAGGGGACATATTTGCTTCGCTTACATTGAAGTCAGTGGATTTCATGTGATTTCCCTCCTTTGTTAAGTGCTTTGAGATCTGTGGATGAAAACTGCTATATAAGAGCTAGATATCATTTATTATTATTACTCACGATGTAGGGCCTCATCCAAAGAGCATTACAGTCACTGGGAATCTTTCCATGGACTTTAATGGCCTTTGGATCTAATCCTTAAAGCAGCATAAATTAGAACAGAATTTGATACTAAGCCTAACTGATAACACTATATATGGGCTTGAATGTCCTCTCACTCAAAATATTTTAAGAGTAGTGTGACTCCACTGTCTTCAGTAGAGTTACCCAGGTTCACAGCACGTTGAGAGCAAAATCAGGCCCTCCATCTTCAATATCAGTTCCCCCCCCACACACACACACCCCGTTAATTCCAGTTAAGCCACGGGAGCAGAACCCAGCTCGGAACCTGACACACTTTACAATTAAATGCACCATCGTTTTATTTCTGTGATGTTAGACTAGGGTTCATTCCCGGGTTGTGGAGGTAGGTAGGCAGGCATTGCCAGACTGGATCAGACCCATATCCTATATCTGACAGTGGCCTGTACCTGATGGTTTCAGAGGAAGGTTGTAAGAACCCCACAATAGGCAGATGGGAAATACACCTCCCACACACACACTGTCGTCCTGATTGCTGGTAAAGATTTGCTTAAGTCCTGAAGCGTGAGATTTAATGTCCCTTCCAAAATGTCTATCATTAATTATGACTCTGGATACTCTTGTTTATATAAATATTCATTCCTTTCTGAATCTTGCTAATTTCTTGGCCTCAGTGATGTCCTGTGGCAATGAGTTCCACAGTTTATGTGACAAAGTGTTTTATCAGTTTTGAATTTGCCACCTTTAACTGTATCTGCTCTTGTTTTTGTGTGTGAGATGTACTAAGTGTCACCGCATCTTACTGGAACATGTTATATGACTAGCCTCAATTACTTGTCCTCCTTAGCTATAGGAGGAATGTTTTTTTCCCCCTAGGATCTGCTTAATACTTTACATACAAATGTCTTTAAAAAATCTTTTGTGCATAAACATAACGCTTATACTTTACCCTAGCACAGTTTACCTTAGCACTACTTACCTGATCTTAAACACTAACCCAAACCCTACCCCAAAGCCCTAATACTAACTCAAAACCCTAAACACAACTCTCAATAATTACCTTAAACCTTAACCCTGCACTGCAAGACTAGGTTACAGGAATAAAATGCAGTGGTGGGGCTCGGGGACTGGTGCTAGGACTCCTGGGTTCTATTTCCACTTCTGCTGCTGACTCACTGTGATGTTGGATTAATCATTTAACTGTGCTGTGTTTCAGTTTACCCAGGTGTATAAGAAGAATAATGATTTGTACCTCGCAGGTGTTACATGGCTTGATGATGCTTTGAGATCCTCGGAGAAGGGAGCTAGAGCAGTGTTCTTTATAGATTAAAAAAGACAAATGGACAAATTTGCTCATGTTCAGCTTATGTGCTGGTCACTAGATGGCAATGCTACTTAGTGTATTTTAGAGAGAGCTGCTTAGAGTACAGCATTTTAGCTGAAATTTTTGAGTTGAACTTTAAATTTATTGGAGGAGTTGCTTTTATTTATTCAATTTTTTCCTCATTTAAAGACATGAACTTACTGGTGTTCTGGTATTTCAGTCACTGGAATTGAAGGTTATTTCTACATTGGGTAAAACATTTTACATTCTTTGCATGTGTTTGCAGGATAATATATTTAATGTACCCTGACATTTTGTATTATTGCTTGAGTCAGTGGATGCTGTAACTGGCAAGGGTTCAAAGGTCTTGAATGGACTGTCTTTCTCTAACTATAGAGACAAGGTGGATGAGGTAATATCTTTTATGGGACCAACTTCTGGGGAGAGAGACAAGCTTAATGGAGCTCAAAAGCTTGTCTCTCTCACCAACAGAAGTTGGTCTAATAAAAAATATATTAGCTCACCCAACTTTGAGTAGCAGCCGTGTTAGTCTGTATTCGCAAAAAGAAAAGGAGTACTTGTGGCACCTTAGAGACTAACAAATTTATTTGAGTATAAGCTTTCGTGAGCTACAGCTCACTTCATTGGATGCATCTGATGAAGTGAGCTATAGCTCATGAAAGCTTATGCTCAAATAAATTTGTTAGTCTATAAGGTGCCACAAGTACTCCTTTTCTTCTCACCCAGCTTGTCTCTCTCATATCCTTGGGACCAACAGAGCTAGAACACTGCATTCAATAATGGAAGATTTCTCTAACTATCTAATACATTAAATACTGTACAGAAATCCTCCAGAGATCCAGCAGGAGAATGAAAAGGATGGCTAAACCATTTAATTACTACTTGTGTTTTCAGTTCCTTTATACGCGTACAACAATTCCAGTCATTCATAAGCTACCAGAAAGGAGTTAATATAACAGAGTCACTAACTCAGTGATATGAAATGATAAAGGATACTTGCAATGAATTGGCTAGAGAGTGAGAGAACATGCTGCTGCTGCTGCCCCCTACTGGGTGGAAGCAGAACTGCTTATCTGTGAGTCATAGTCTCAATACAGCTAAGGGAGATTGTCCATTAACTCAAGGGGCAGGGAACTCTGCACTTGGAGCAGGATTCCTGCTGCTGTCATGGAATTCCAGCTAGCTGTTTTGTGATGACCATAAAAGGTTAAGTAGCCATGGATCTGTTACAGCCCATTAGAGAGGGAAGGTAATTTGTTGGGCAGCTGGTCAGGGAATAGGGAACAAATGTACCAGGAGGTCAATATGGCAGGTGGGCTGAGCATAGGGGGTTTGGGTCTTTGATATTCAGTACACTCTAGTGATATATCCTATTTCTCTGCAGTTGTTCGTGCATGCAGCTAAGCTCCCTTCACAGATATACCTCTTATGAGCAGAGGTATGTTACACCTGCCAGGGGTTTAATTAACCTCTTAAGACACTGACCAGCATGTTCACAGAATTAATCTATTGAGTGACAGTGAAATGTTACAAGCATTTGGGAGTTTGTGCCGCTGGTCTTGGCTCTGCTGGCAGCTGGTGCTGCTGCAGTGGCTTCCGCAGGACACACTGGCCAGCCCTCAGCCATGGCTAGATCATTTTTATTACTTATCCTGTTTGTCACTTTCAATATGAAATGTAGCAGCAAACACACATTATGGGAAATCACTGCTATATGCAGCGTGGTAGAGGATTCATATTTATAAAGTCAGGGGGCCTCATTCTCTCTTGCTTTGTGTCACCTTGATGCAGATCTGGGATAGAAACAGCCCCCGGGGATACCAGGGTTACCCGCCCTCTCCTGGTGTAGTGAGCATTCTAGAACCTGAGAGAGTGGAGCTGAAGCACACTGTCTCCTCCCCCCTCCCCACCTCCCATTTCCTTTCCAGTGAGTTGGTACCAAGGGGAGCAACTTGGTAACAGCCCCTGCGCCTCCTTTGTTACCTGTGGTGAGAGGAAGTCCTTACTTTCTGCTCCCACTATGCGTAGCCATATGGCCGCAGCTGGAGGACTGTGTCCAGTTTTGGACATCACACTTTAAGATGTGGACAAGTTGAACAGAGTCCAGAGGAGAGCAACAAATATGATTGAGGGAGGACCCGGGAGGAAAGATTGACAGAATTGGGCATGTTTAGAAAAGAGAAGGCTGGCGGCAGGGGGGGTACCTGACAAGTCTTCAAATAAGTAAAAGGTCTGTTATAATGAGGATGGTGATCAATTGTTCTCCAAGTCCACCAAGGACAGGACAAGGAGTAATTGGCTTAGTTTGCAGCAAGGGAGATTTAAGTTAGAAAGTTTTTCCTAATATCCAACTATATGGATAGTAAAGCTCTGGAATAGGCTACCTAGGGGTGTTGTGGAATTCCTGTCACTGGATATTTTTAAGAACAGGTTAGACAAACATCAGTCAGGGATAGTCTAGGCATAGTCCATCGCTCACAATGAGGCAGAATTGAGTATGTGACCTCTTGAGGTCCCTGTCCAGCCCTGCATGTCTATGATTCTGTGACAGATATGTCAATTTCCTGCAATATCCTTGAAAGCCCTTAGGTATGAAATGTATGTATTATGGAGGGTCAGGATTGTGTGTAACTTCTTTATGGAGGAGCTGTGACAAATATTGCAACCCCATGCAGTATCTTTGGGGTCCCTTGGTTTTAAATTAATGGTTTATGCAGGGTTGTGCTCTACTCCAGGGGTTCTCAACCTTCTTCTTTCTGACACCCCCCAGACATGCTATAAAAACTTCATGGCCCACCTGTGCCACATGGTTTTCTGCATATAAAAGCCTTGGCTGGCATTAAGGGGTAGCAAGCAGGACAATTGGCTGGGGTCCCACGCCACAAGGGGCACTGCAAAGCTAAGTTGCTCAGGCTTCTGCTTCAGCCCCAGGTGGCAGGGCTCAGAGCCCCGGGCTTTGGCTTTCTGCCCTGCGCGCCAGCAAGTCTAACGCTGGTCCCGCTTAGCGGACCCCCTGAAACCTGCTCGTGCCTTCCCAGGGGGCTTGAACCCCTGGTTGAGAACCACTGCTCTATTCCATGACAGAGGGCTACCACAGCTCTTGCAAGGATTAAAAACAGTGGGTAGTGATTACAGAAAATTCACCAGGCTGTAATCTTCCCCTTCCCACCCCAAGAGGTATCACCTCTTGGGGAGATCACGTATATTAGTTCAAATCAGATTCTCCAGAGACCAGCAGACAGAGAAAGTTGGATAAATAGCATGAGTCTAAACTGACTCAGGGCCTTTCTTCTGATTCAGCAAACAGGCAGGACTTTCTGTCAGGACTTTCCTGAGAAGGGTTGGAAGGACTTTGGCCTCCCAAGGCCCCATAAGACTGATGGGCGATAGCGCATGTCTAGGAACTTTTATTGTTTTATGTTTTCTCTGTAATGCTTTCACCTTAAGAATAAATGTGCTTGCTTACAAAGAGCTGTGTGGTAACTTGTAACTGCTGGCAATCATAGCTGTTCATAGCCTTCAAAGAGAAAGCAATGTGCAGATGCTGGCCTGTCCAGCTTGTTGGGATTGTCACAGTGTAGGCAGGGATGTGAGCAGACTGGAAAAACCCCAATCAGGAAGGAGAGAGATGCAGATCTCTATCTAAGAGAGGAGACAGCTGAGGAGCCAGAACCCTAAATTTGTGCCCTTGGTGGACAATGGAGGAGTAATACAGGTGCATTTGCCCTTGAATTGTGGCACGAAATAACCCTACATGATTGGCCCAAGGTCCAACAGCAAGTCAAGGGCAGAGGTTTGAGTAAAACCCCAGTTTCCTGATCTCTCACTCAGTTTGGTGCCCCATCTGTTGTAACTTGCCCCTTCCAAACTGCCTGACGTGTCTTACAAAAGAGAGAGCTTAAAATAAACCAGCTACTTCAAAAGGAACTCCTGCTAACTGTAGCACTAACAAAATGATAACAGCAAACCATTGCCCTGGAATTATTTACAACTAATGCAACTCAATTAACAGCCGTAGTGTAAGTGACATCCCAAAAACGAACAAGAAAGAATTATTCAGAAATATTCCAAACATCAAAACACAATGTTGCATTAATTCATAATGACTAGCTGAGGAACAGATACAGCCAAAGAAATGCTGAGACAAATTGGGAGTGGAGTAGAGAAGAATACATGTCTTAGTACTAAAAATTGGTCATGTGTGTGGATGGTCATAAGTCTGCTAGGATTCTAAAATGGACTTAATTCAGGAAAAATAATTTCCCTTGCCTACTGGCACCCAATAGAGTTTGGGGTAGGGGGAAATGGAGACAATTATGATTGCTGTCATTAACTAGGAAGTAACAACATGAAGAAAGTTGCATGTTGTGGGAATGTCAAAATTCAGATCTGGATTCCAATGTTGAACATGGTAAACTTCAGACGTGGAGTTTTGATTAGCCCATTGTAAGACACAAATAGGGGTCACCTGCCAAATGTGGATCTGAGTGCACCCCACTGCATGCTCATGGAATTTATGGGTCTTAAGGTACAGGGGTCTGGGTTGGGCCCTTCTGTACCCAAAATATTAAGGGAAATTCTGGGAATCAGTTACTGACTGTATTGCAAATGAGTAAAGCTCTTCTTATGAGTATGAAAACACTGAACATAAAACAAGAGAAAAATCAATTAAAGAAATTACTAGAAAAACTGTACATTTTAAGCTTTGAGATAAGTTGAACCCGTGAGTCTGTAATATGCTTCTTGCAATATTCTGCTACTAATGTTGTATAAAATGTAAGAAGAATTGTTGACCGGCTATGCTTTATATATAGGCCAAAGTAAGGAGGGTCCCGTACCCACCAGTATTCAGTTGCAGCAAAACAGGGTGAGAGTACAGGCTATTGCTGTAAATGTTATATCAATGTTTATTTGTTTTGTGGTAGCCCCTATAGAGGCTTTTGGTACTGTATGGAGCTGCACTGAAAAGACAGTCAGAACCTCCCATTTGGTCCATCTTTCCTCTCCTGGAGTTAATGTAAAGTAGGCACTAAGGGAGAAATCCAGAGCCTCTCAAAGTCAATGAGAGTTTTGCCATTGACCACAATGGGGCCAGAATTCCACACTTAGTCTTCCTGTTTCCCCAAATTACTATATATTTGTGCTGAGCCACATTTCTCCAGTAACTATTTGTTTTTACATCAAAGAACAATACAGCCACTAAAATCCTGATATCTAGAACGAGCAAACACTAAAACTATAGGTCCCAGAGATGGGCAGAAGCAGAGCTAATTTATCCCCACCACCTGTATTTTCCAGTGTGTCCTGTCTTCAGGGGCCTTAGTCTCTGCTGCCTGGCACCCCATGTGCTCATTTACACCTGTACAAACTAGAACTAAACCGCTACCTGCAAAGTACATGAAGAATTCTAGTGTGGTAACCTTTTATTCCCCTGGTGCACAGGTTTAAATGCCAGCAGAAGGGGCAGCACAGGGGTCTGGGCCATGTATATCTAGTTTTAAGATTGTAAACTCTTTGGAGCCGGGGCTGTCTCTGTTTTTGTGCCTTATGAAGCATATTACCAGCAAATACAAACTCTTACATTCCCCGTGAAGGGCCTTTAAGTACTAATGTTGAACCTGAATACCTAAAGAATGAGAAAGCAATTAAAGCAACTTTCACAGCTAGACAAAAGAAAACCCCGCCACTAGGCTAGCTGCCAGGGATCCCAGCACTCAGAGGCAATAGAACGCCAAGACAAAGCCTGTATCTTGCATTTAGATTGCATTCATTGCAGCCAAGTTGGGGTCAGTCCTATTTCCAACAGGAACACATTCCAGAGGCAAGGCATTGCAACTGGGTAGGCCTGGCCTTCCACACCCACCTGTTTCGCCTGTGCTCCTGCAGGCACAGTGGCTCGGAGTTCAGAGCAGCCTCTTAGGTGAGGGGGATGCAGGCCATGTTCCTGAACTAGTAGACAGGTCTACTGAGACCCACTGGCTGGAAGCTGAAGCTAGACAAATTCAGACTGGAAATAATTTTTCACAGTGAGGGTAACTGATCATTGGAACGACTTATCAAGTGTTGTGGTGGATTCTCCATTGTTGGCCATTTTTAAATCAAGACGGGCTGTCTTTCTAAAACCTCTGCTCTCGTTCAAACAGGACTTATTGCAGGGAAGTCCCATGACCTGTGTTATACTGGAGGTTAGACTAGATGAGCACAGTGGTCCCTTGGGGCCTTTGAATCTATGAATCGCTGTGATTGTGTGTGCTCTGTTGACTTATATGACCGAGGAAAGCTTCAGCAGGATAATTAACTCTTCCCAGGTTACACAGCCCTTGACTGGAGAAATAGGAATGGAGGAAATGTAATACACCATAGTGACTATAAAGTTTGCTCAGCGAATATGGGCTGAGAAGGCTTGGTGAAGGACAAAGAGTTCTGCCTGCTATCCCGGGCGTGTGCGGATCATACCAAGGACTTCCCCAACACTCAGAACTATCCAAGAGGTGCTGTCCCAAGTCCTGATGCCTAGAAAGTTCATAGGTGGTCTCTATTTGGATGACCCTTCTTTAAAATGATTTGCTGTGGGAGTAAGCCCTGCTTCTCTGCTGGAAACACATTCTGCTATCTATGCCTCCAGATCAAATCAGAGGCACATCCAGGGGTTGGAGAAGCTTGCACTGCTGCTGCCCAAATTGTACCTGGTTCTGTAAATAAATAAATAAAAAATCTTGAGTCTCCTCCTAGGGCAGCAGCCTGGTACCTTTCACCATCATTTGCATACAGTACCTCTAAACCAACTTGAACTCGCTTTTGCTTGACTGTCACAGGGCATGCACTATATTTTATCTCAGCATGCCTCTTCTTATGCTAACATGGAACACCTGTCCTGCGGGTAATAAGTGAAAAGCACCTTTGTCCTGCAGCAGCTGTGGGGAACAGGATGCAAATTAATTAACTCAACTCCAACCTCACTTCTCCCTGCAAAAAAATTGACAGAGTACGCCGGGCTCGTCCACGGGTATGTCACCTCCTCTAGATAGTTGTCTAGTTTTACAACAAGCTGCATACAAAGCACTAGCAAAGTCAGTACAAATTAAAATTTCATACTATGACTTGTTTATATTGCTCTATATACTATACACTGAAATGGAAGTACAATATTTATATTTCAATTGATTTCCTTTATAATTAGATGGTAAAAAATGAGACAGTCACCAATTTTTCAGGAAGTGTGCTGTGTCCCTTTTGTATTGTTATGTCTGATTTTGTAAGCAAGCATTTTTTAAGTGAGGTGAAACTTGGGATACGCAAGACAAATCAGACCCCTGCAAGCAGTACAGTGGTCTGGGAAGGTTGAGTGATATTGCTGTATCATCTGGTGCGATAACACCAGCTGGCCAAACAGTGTGTGCTGGAAAGCAAATAATGCTGTAGGAGTGAACCTGTTCAAATGGAAGGTAAACAAGGCTTGTGTGGTTGTGTTGCTAACGTTGTTTTCACTATACTACACCAAAAGGTGCATTGATTAGGCATGTATTGTATTAAATGGCAGCCCTAGAAAGATGTCAGCACTAATGGTCTTTGCAAAAAAGACTATAGGAGAAGAAAATAGAGAGAAGGGGAGGCCGTGGATGAATAAGAGACATGGTTCTGACTTACTCAACTTACTTAGATACTTGGATATGTGGCCAGGTTTAGTGCAGCTTAGAGAATTTCCTGAAATTAGGTTTCAGGGATCCCAGAGAGTGAACAAAATCTCATCCCCATATGGAACTGTCCTCCACCATATACTCAAGAACTTGATATTCCTGGGAGACCATCTCTCTTCTTTGAGTTGCCATGCACAGCTCTATATTTTGTCATGGAGTTTATGGTGTGGAAGGGGACTAGTCAGACAAGAACTCAGATATCCCTTCTCTTCTGAGTACATATTAAAGAGGCCATAATGCTTTGGTTAGAGTAGGGAGTTGCCCTGTTTTTGCATGCATAGAGTCTGGGATGAAAGGCTGTATAAGAAGTCAAGGCACGGCCAAGAGGCCAGAAACAGCACAGCTAGTAGCTACTGCTATAATTATTTCCAGTTTTTTACTTACCTAATTACATAAAAAGCATCTGAGATTCAAATTCCGCCTTGGTCTTGCTAATAGTATGATAATTTTCCCCCACATTAATCCCTCCAAGAGGTAGGTAGGTAGGGGTGGGTGGATGGGTGGGTATGTGTTGTGTTCAGTGCCAGAGACAGCAATATAGTGCTCTGTTTCCAAAAGCAGCAGAGTGTCCGGGGGCCCCTTATAGACTAACAGACATATTGGAGCACAAGCTTTCGTGGGTGAATACGGGACTCTTTGCCGCTTTTACAGATCCAGACTAACACGGCTACCCCTCCGATACCTGTTTCCAAAAGGCACCTACTGAGTTTCCAGGGTCCAGGGCTGGGGGAATGCAAGCCCACCCCTATCTAAAGGCCCCTCCCCCAGCCTAAAGCGAGGAGCCACTGGACGCAGGACTCAAGTCTGTTGCCAAAGGAGGCAGGGGAGCGCAAAGCTGGCCCTGAGGCGTACTGGTAGGAGGAGTGGGGAAAGTGCTTTAATTAGGGCTGTGGCCTTCCGAAGGGGGTTACTTGCCTAACTTGCTCTGAAAATAGTTAAGCACCCACCGTAGCGCCTAGAATTTAGAAGTCGGGTCAGTCCTTACTCATAAGCCTTGCGTACGCTAGGAAAACGATCCCTTGCTGATAAAGGGGTGTCCGCAACAGATGCCGCTGAACTGGTGCTGGCCACTTTACCCGAAAGCGCAGAAGAGAACAAAACTGTGTTCAGCACCATTTCCGCCACCCTGGTTAAACCCAGGTAACCGATCCAAAAGAAGTACTCGTGGCACCTTAGAGACTAACCAATTTATTTGAGCATAAGCTTTCGTGAGCTACAGCTCACTTCATTGAATGCATCCGATGAAGTGAGCTGTAGCTCACGAAAGCTCATGCTCAAATAAATTGGTTAGTCTCTAAGGTGCCACCAGTCCTCCCTTTCTTGTTGCGACTACAGACTAACACGGCTGCTACTCTGAAACCTGTAACCGATTCAGCCGCTCCTGAATGAGGGACTCCCCGGCTTTGGAACCTTCCCCGGGCCGCGGGGGCCAGCCCAAGCCGGCTAGGGCCCCCCCCCCGCGGCGGCCACCCAGGCGAACGGCCCGGCTCCCCGCCCCCACTTCCCTGCCGTGCGAGCCGAGCGCCCGCCCCAGCGTGGCGGAAGGGGGCCGGGCTGCGCTGCGCTCACCGCCCGGCTGCTGGGGAAGGAGCCGCCTCTCCGAGCGCTGCCCGGTCTGTCCCTGCCGCTCGGCTCGGCCCCGCACCATGGAGGCTTTCTGCGGCTCCCGCTTTTGGGTAAGCGGCGGCGCCCCGCGGGCCGGGGCATCCCCCGGCGGGAGCAGCGCCCGGGTCCCGTCCCCGCCAGCAAGGGGTAGGGGCGCTGCCGTCCCAGGCGAGCTGCCCCGGAGACAGACAGAGCCCCCTCCGCCGGCTCATCGGCTCCCTCCCAGCCGGTCAAGGGGGACGTACTGATGGGCGGCGGCGGGGGGGGGGGGAGCTCAAGGGGGATGAACCCCCTGCTAGGGCGCTCGGGGTGGGGGGCGAGCCCCACCGCTTGGGGGTTTGGCAGCGGTGGGGGCGGGAGAGCGCCCCTGAAAACAGCTCCTGGGAGCAAGGAGCAGTCCGGCCCCTGGAGATGCGCTGGAGGCCCCCCGTGGGCTCTGTCGCAGCGATGGAGGGGATTTGCCATGTGTCTTGGGCTTAAAGCAGGAGTTTTCGACCTTTTTTTTTTTTTTTTTTTTCCTTGCCTTCTTCCCCTTTTCTCAATTGCAGGCCCCTAAAGCATTTCGAATGGGGGCGCAGACCCCGCTGAAAATTTTAGATAGAGTCTGCGGCCCCTTCCGGGGGTCCCCAGACCGCAGGTTGAAAACTACTGCTTGAAAAGAACCCAGAAAGTCTGGGACCCTGGAGGAGAGGCGGCTCCCAGGCTGGTGTCCGCTCACCGCTATAGGCTGGTAGGGGTGCAGAGCGGTATAAGGAGGGGTTTAAAGACCCCCCCGTTGGCACCATAGAGCTTTTCCAGCCTGCTGTGTTGACTTCAGAGCAGTCCCAATGAGGCTGGGGAGGTTTGGTCCACGTGGGTGGCTGAGAGAGCAGGCCTACTCCCAGCCCTGTCACTAGCCTGCTGGGTGACCTGGGGCGAGTCACCTCATTGGTTCAGTTTCCTCATCTTGAATGATTTTTAATGTACTTAAACCCCATTGAGATCTGATGAAAAGGACTCTATGGAAGCTGGGTGTTGTTGTTTTTTGAGACCCTGAGATGGAAAGTGCTGTAGAAGTGCCCTCACTTACAGCTGTCCTGAGTCTATTGATTTCTGCAGAGATTAAGCTTCCATTCTTCTATAAAATTATTTCTAGCCCTTATGGTTGAGAAGATCACAATCAAAATGCCAGCTACTGCTGTGTTATTCTCCTCAGTCTGCAGACAGTACCTCAGGTACTGTCATTCAGAGTCCAGCCAACATCGCTCAAAGGATCAAGAACCGTATCAGTTTCATACTGTTGCTGTTAGTGGAAGTTTTGAGCAGCTGCAGAGGCAGGCAAGGGGGGAGATGGTAGAAGAGCGGAGACTTGTCCCCCTTGTAGCAGCTGAGTAGCACTGGGCGAGGATCATAGAAGCAACCTTTCCTTTCTTGCAGCAGCCAGGAGGCTGTGGAGTAGGGAAAGAAATAGAAATCACCTTCTCCTTCCGAGCAACTAGGGGGGAAACTACACATTTATCAAAGACATAATAGCTAGAAGATAATACAAAAGATGGAGTCCCCAGGCAGGGTCAAGGAGCAACACCCTGGTGGTGGTCCTTTGGCACAACGCTCTGGGCTTGTCACCAGGGCATGCCCCTGGTTTTTGCAGGTGGGACACCTTACTCCCCAGTCTCATCTTTCATATCACCTCTGGCTTGCAAGGCTACTCGTCTTGCTACTGGGTGTCTGGGGAGTGTTTCAAACTCTGACCATATTAAGCCTGCTAGAGTGTTAATTGTGGGATGTGTTGTCATTACTGTAAGGTGTTTTGAAATTTAAAAGCCCTGTCTAAATGCTAAGTGTTATTAATAAAATGTACTCTTCAGTGTTTCCCCAAACTGTAGTAACAGCTGTTAATAAACCTCAGAGCTCTAGGTCTCAGTCCTGTGACCTGATCCACACAGGCAAACCCAAACTTCACATGGAGCTCAATGAAGTCGCTGCCACGCAAGTGTGTGTGACAGATTTGGAGCTGCTCTGTAATAATTTATGAATACTCCATGAGGACCTGGTTATGAGGTTGTTTACTGTATGAATTATGTTGGTTTAGTTTAATAAGAGGGCTACTGAGAGAAAAACAAGCAGGAAGGACAAAGAATGGATTAAGATTAGAGTGGGTAAAATAAATGATTTTTTGGTTTGGTGGCAGTTCCAAAAATATTTGAAGTCCATTTCAGGGTGGGGAGTTGAACCTGGGTGTCCCATGCCCCAGGTGAGGGCCTGAAACACTGGGCTAAAGGTTAAAAGGAGAGGGACAGTAGCACCATTACAAACATTGTCTCTGCCTTCTAGTTGGTTTGTGAAAGGCCGAAAGTATTTGTATTAAATACGGGAAAAGGTTTGGGTTGACTGAAACTGCATTTTTCATCCAATAAATTATTCATCTGAAAAATTCCACCCAGCTCTACTCAAGCTAAGCTGCTTTCCAGAAAAAATTGAGGGCTGTTACAGGACAATGGCAGAGCCCTGGTCTCTGAGGACTCTGGCTTCACCTCCTGCTGAGCCTGCAGGAGTGGTTTTAACCAGAAGGGCCAAAGCCCAGGAATGCAGAAGAACAAAATAATCTTGCGACTTTAAAATGGGACACTCTCTTAAGAGAGGAGGGAGTTGTTCAGAGCGGTTAGGCTGCGATAACAGGCACCTGTGGGGGCTCTCTGAAGAATTTAGGCATGGAGATTACCATCAGGTAATGGTAAGACAGACACGCACAGAGACTGTTTTAAAATCTTTTTTTCTCTAAAAGCTTTGTTCCTGCTGTAAAATAGACAATACCTTGGTTTTAAGAAGGCTGTCTGGTCAGTATATTCACCGTTGGTCACAGGCTCCAGAAGGGAAAAGCCACGGGTATCAGAAGCTGTCGGACCTGCTGGGTAAACTCAGTTGTTGCACAAGATGCTGCAGCCCAGTGTAAGAGTGGGAGAATTCCAGTTTGGGAGAGGTAAAGCCACAAGACCTAAAGCCTGTGGGGTACAGTGAGAGAGACCACAGCGTGGAGAGAGGTATGGCTAGCCTGGAACTTTGACAGCATGTCCATTGCTATTTCAATGGGGATGGACGTAAGTGCTTTGCTGAACTGTGGCCCTAGTCTGTTATTGTAGAACAGTAAAGTATTTATTTCATTAATGTGCATACAATAGCAAGGATAAGATTTTTCAAACCCGCCTAAGGGCTTGTCTACATGCAGCAGCGATGCTCACTCCAGGGTGTGATTTCTAAAGTACACTAACTGGTCCATGTAGACCCTACTGATGCACATTAAAAGTTCCCCAGTGCACTTTAACATGGAAATTACACTCCTGTAATGTGCATTGCTGTTCCGTGTGGACATGCCCTCAGCCCTAATTTCAAAAGTGACTTGTGCATTTAAGGGCCTAAGGATAGATTTGTACGGGTATTTAGGAGTCTAAAGATGCAGACAGGTACCTTGGCCCAGATTTTTAAAGGTATTCAGGCTTTGCTGTGCTTAGCATTGCAATGCTTACATTTCATTTTAAAAAGGGATTTAGGCACTTATGATCGACAATCCCATTTTGGCTCCTAAATGTCTAAATCCCTTTTGAAAGAGATTTAGACTCCTAAATCAGTTAGGCTTTGCAATTCTGAGTGCACCAATGCCTAAATACATTTAAAAATCTGGGGCCGAGTGGAATTCTCAAAAGTACTTAAGCACCTAACCTCTCCAAAATCAGTGGAATTTAGGTGCTTTTGAAAATCTCAGTAAGTGCCTATTTGTGCTGTCAGGCACATAAATATCTTTAAAATCTGCCCCAAGTCGCTTTGAAACTGAGATTTATATGCTTTTGTCTGTGTTCAGTTCACTATCAAATATATCATTTCTCGATATGGGGGATTATGTCTTGCTAGTAACAGAGAATACCTGTTCAATCAAGATTTCCACTTACTACTAGTGTAATCCCTTATAAACAAGTACAAGTGAAAACAGTATAATATGTCTTGGCAGTTATTCACCACACAGATCAAAATGTTGATTACATATAAAAGAAATATTCTCTTGTTTAACAATTCCTGGGAGAACATTGGTCCACAGCACTAAACTGCAGTAGCAATATTTTTTAACAAAACAGTGCGGGGAGGGGGGCGCGCAATATTTACGTGTAAAATGTACCGGCAATGATGCAGGTTGTAGGTGTGGTGTTAATACTTTATGCAGTACTGTTACACATAAGTGTACTCACAAGTACGGGAGCTGGGGTAGAAGTTCTATAATCACATGGAGTTTTGCTTTTGAGAGTAGTTAACTATTTCAAGAGTAACTATTGGAGCTGCTTACCTAGGGATGTGATGGATTCTTTATTACCTGTAATCCTTAAATTACGATCTGGATGTCTTCTGAAAGATGCTGTGTGCAGCTCAACAACGTGTCTGGTTTGATGCATGAATTATTGGGTGGAATTCTCTGATCTGGGTTATGCAAGAGATCAGATTTGAGGAATGCGCTGGTCCGTTCTGGCCTTAAAATCTGTGAATCTTTTCTAATTAATTAGGATTATTTTCCTGACTCTGTCACATTGTTTTGTCTGTCAGTCAGATTTCTATTTTGTTTGGTTGGCACACATCTTTGACGATTATGGCCCTGATCCTCGGCTGTCCTGCAGTTGCTTTATGATGAACCTAGCACAAAGTGCCATAACGCCAGCCATACAGAGATCATCCAGTGGTGCAGAGTTCCTTTGACACATCTCTTCTGGGCAGCAAGAGGGGTTATGGTTAGGGATCCCCTAGCATAAGATAGAGCAGTCTTCCAGTTGCTCTTGCATACACTGGGGGAGTGGACTGGTGCACAGCCAGATCCAGACTAGGGGGGGTGGGTATGCATATGAGATTCAAAGCCATCATTGTTCTCCTCCTTGAGTTGTGTGCTCATTTAGATCTAGCATGACCAGGTTAGCAGAAATCATGCGATAACAATGTTGGGTAAGATTTTCAAAAGCATCTAAGGGCTTTAGAAGTACAAGTCCCATTCACTAAGAGTAGAGTTCTTAAAAGCACCTAAAGGACATAGCTGCCCCATTCTCATTGAAAGCCCGTGGGATTTAGGAGCCTAAATCCCCTGAGTGTTTTTGAAAATTTTACCCTAGATCCCTGAGGAGCTTCTGAAAATCTCCCTCGGTGTTTTTACATTTCTGTTACAACCGTTTCCTTATCTGTCTTCCTGAATTTCAGTGACAACAATCGTGGATTTCCACTTCCAATCTTGATTTAAGGACTTCACATGATGGAGAATCCACAACATCCCTTGATAAGCTGTTCCAGTGGTTAATTATCCTCACTATTAAGACCTTGTGTTCATGTGATTATTTTTTTGTACCGTACTTGAGTCTCTTATCTTTACTGAGGCCTCGGATTGCTTCTGTAATACAAATACATCATAATCAATCCCTGTCTCTGTTCAGTGTGTCTGCCCAGGCAAGGACGGTCTTTATATCTGTGGAGTTTGTATTGAACCAATGGCATTGTCTTTCGTAAGGAAGTTTATAGTAGTGTGGTGCTTTAATGGTTGGCAGTATTTTCCAGGTCAGCAGGAGTTGCATACAACTAACGAAGAGCCGAACTTGTCCCTGTTGTGTTAGTGGCACAGGCTGGGACGGGCATGTTACATTGACGCTTCAGCGTATAACTGTAGATTTTGATTTGATTTGAATCTATTAAGTCCTCTATGTTCCTGATCTTGGCCCATGGTAGAGAGCATCTCCTATGGCAGTCCCTCTACTTCAGCTCTGCGTAAGCCAGGTATTTTTGGAGGAAAGCCTTCAACTCTGTAACTCATGGTCCTCAGTTAGTCAGGTTTTGGACCTGCATACTCAGGAGTCGGCAGTGGGCTTTTTGGCTCAGGATCAGCTCAAAGCAGATGCTCATTCTGACATTACGAGCTATGTAACCAGCTTTTGTGGATAATGAGATGAAACCTAGTGGATGAGGCTGCTTTTAGGTGCCTGTGATCATTTCTTTCAGAGAGACCCCACAGGGGGACGGTGATCATCGCCTACCCTTCCTAAGGGCTCTTGGACATACCTCCCTGTTGGTTGGTCATGACTTACTGGTTTGACTGAGTTGAACCTTCAGAGCACAAGAGGCCTTCCGTTTATTCAAGCATAGGCTTGAGGGTCAGTGGAGTGATGGAGTCCTTGCTGATGGGTGGGCCGCCGAGGGTGTTTCAAGAAGTGTGGGGAGAGCTGTCCAGGGATGCTGCCCATCACAGACAGTGAGTTGCTTCTTATAATTCGTTCTTAGCTGAGGAAAGATGGTCCAGTGGTTAGAGTACCAACCTGGGCTTTGGAAAGCTGAGTTCAATTCCCTGTGCGAGTTTGGATAAGTCACTTTGTCTTTCTGTGCCTCCTATCCCCATTTCACGACAAGGATGTTGTGAGGCACTCAGATATTATGGCATTGGGGGGCCATATAAGTACCTAAAATAGATAGAATGTAATTGCACCAGGAGACTGGAGGAGAAGCTGCCTGTTTTTATAAATAAATAGATAGGCAAATGATGTGTTTCAAATGAGAGAACAACTAATTAGTCATTTTGGAGATCAGATTAGGGCTTATTCCTCTCTCTTGATACCCTTGTTTAACCCACGATTCTCTGCTCCCAGATTAATCTGTGCCTTGACATTTGACACATGCCTCATTTTTCCCATCCCACTTGAAGCTAATCTTATTTTATCCAGGGACTCTGATGCAATTTCAAGAAAGACATAACCAGTGGCAATGCTGAATTCATGTGAAAATGAGCAAGATGTCTGTGCTTGTCTTTAGCATAGCTCCAGGCACCAGAATGGAAGCTTTCCATGATCTGCAGGCTGGCATGATATCCCTTCTTTCTGAGTCAGGCATGCTGTGTAACTGGGCAGAGTTGGGTCAAGTGACTTTCATTCATTTTGTCATTCCAGAAACAAACCTAATGGGTCATTTTGCACAAAACATCCCTCTCAAATGTGAGTAATTTCCCCTCTTAGCCACTTATGTGTTACATTTAACCTCGTTTTCAGTTCAAAACAATGCAGGGGGCTGTGAGGGGGAGGAAGTGGGCTATTTCAAGAACGGGGTGAGTCTTTTTGTACTGGCAGAGTCAGCGCCGATATAGTTCAATACATCTATAGTCAGTTTATTTTAAACAAATAAAAATTCAATGTAAAAGTCCCTGGTGGAAAAGTTTTTTTATTTAAAGCCCAAATAAAGTTGTGAAGTTTCAAGTTATCCCATTGCACTTTTACTGTAACATTAGTTCCAACAGGTGGAGTCTAGTGGCTAACGCAGGACAACTTTTAGGGACAGACTTCTACTGTGATGTTGGCTAGACTGCATGGTCTCTGCACTTCAGTTACCCCATGTATCAAATAGGACATCAGAGAGGTGTTTAATGTTTATAAAGCAGCTTAAGATCCTTGTATCCCCATGTTTACTATGTCAACAAAGATGACAAAAGGAGATTTCATTTATCTAAAAGTGGATGCTATTAGTAAAGAATCACCGTAAACTATATTATTGTGGCTTATTTTATGCAGGAGATCAAACTACATGATCATAATAGTTTCTTCAGGCCTTGGAATCTATTATATTTTGCTTCCCTAAAAGGATAGTTGTGTTCTCAATATCCTGAACACAACTAATGCCAATTAAGCACTCCGATAATATAATGATGAGCATAGTATAAATGCACCATTAGATCTAGAATGACTTGCACCCATCAGCATCCTCCTATGTGCAGTCAAGAGAGTGGACTGATGTGTATTTTCACATCTGTAGAAGAAGAGATTCAGAAGTAAAATGTAGCACAGAGAAATGTTCCAGTGTATGAGAATTTGTGACACTCCCTGGTTGACTGTGGCAGTTAATAGACCCCATGAAGACGACACTTCATTATAATGTAGGGTTTTTGTTTTTTTAAATCATGACAAGGATAATTTTGCTCTGGTATTGCTGTTCGTATTTTGTAAGGAAAAACACCACCTCCGGGTCTGGTTAAACTGAGAAATGTGTGGGCATCAATTTGGCACCATCTTTGAAAATGTCACAATTCTTAGTGCAAGAGAACAGAGCCCATTCTAGTCTAACTTTTACCACCCATCCCTTACTGCTGTACGGCCTAGGGCCATCTTGAGTGCCAGGCTGTGGTAAAAGGAATGAGCAAGGGTATAAGCAGGAGCAGAGGAGAGATTCTAGGATGCTGTTCAGTGTTCAAGCATAAGAAGAGGGAACCAAGACAGTGCAGCATTCAGGCTTTGTTCCTTTCTCCTCAAACACTGTACTCTCCCATCAGACACATCCTGAAAGGAAAATTCCTAAATACTATAGTACCTCCTACTGGGAAGCCATCTAATCATAGCAGATATGATGCTACTCGCGGGGGGGGTGGGGAGGAGCAGGAGAGGGATATCAGGTAGCTTATTCCCTTGAAGGCTCTTACAATGAATTGAGGACGGTTGACCTAATTGTCCCCCCGCCCCAAAAAATCTTCTTGGGGAAATGTTAATAGTACAAGAAGCCCCACCGGACACCTAAAGAGGGAAATGGAGATTCTGGAAACAGGGGGTCTATGTGAGGGAGGGTCTACGTGGAGAGAGTAATGGTCCCAGGCCTATCTGACTTTTCTCTGAGATTTAAAGGCAATCAGGGAAGTTGACTTGCACAGTGAAATTCAAAGCCCAGGTGAATTTCTTCAGGTTTTGACATGAAGTTTTATCCAACTCTAGCTATGACCTTTTCAGCTTAAGCAATGCTGAGAATGTATGTAAACACCCAACCGTCTGAAAGATATGAATTCCATAAATTTTCTCTCCTATGGAAACAATATCTGAGATGAAACCATGAATCACTTGAGAAGTGGGTGTACAGAGCAATTGATTACTTTCTCATTACATGGCCACAGAGAAGAGTATAAAACAGGGGTTCTCAAACTGGGGTCGGGACCACTGAAGTGGTCCCGAGGTTATTACATGGGGGGTCACGAGCTGTCAATCTCTACCCCAAACCCCGCTTTGCCTCCAGCATTTATAATGGTGTTAAATATATAAAAAAGTGTTTTTAATTTATAAGGGTGGGTCGCACTCAAAGGCTTGCTGTGTGAAAGGGGTCGCCAGTACAAAAATTTGAGACTTCTCTCTTTTTCCCATTTGCTATTCATGTGATGTATTAAAATTCAATCAAAAGACCTCAGTGTTTAAAAACTTAAATAAATTCCCCTGGGCAGTCTGTGAAAGAGGGATCTTTAATTTCTCAATACAGTAAAGCTGAGTTTTACTCATGGCTATAAATCTGTCCCCTCCTAGCTTGATATTATAGCTGTCCAGGGTGGGCCTATGTCCAATTACACTTTACTTGGCTGAGCTAAAGGAAACAGCAGCAGTCACAGCTGCCAGACATCTTTATAGTTATCTTTTTTTTTTTTAATGAATGTCATGGCCTTGATCCTGCAGCAAGGACCATATGGGCAGACACCTGACCCCTCACTGATCTCATTGAAGGATCAGAGCTGAGGTCAACTTAACAAGATTCATGCCATTTTCAGCCATTTCAAATGCTAGTGAATATATACCCGATAGCATTTTTATTAGAATTGGTTGGAACAGGGGAAAAACTGTTTACATGATTTTTTTTCAAATGTTGAAGTCATTTTTGTTTCAAAAAGTAATGTTTTTTTTTCATTTTTTCCAAAATTTTTGCAAAATCTTTTTTCAAAAATAAAAAATGGAAACTTCTGAAATTAAAAATGTCTACTTGTTTCCCCTGCATCCTCACCACCCCCATGCAACTGAATGAATGAATGATTGGGCTCTTTTGTATTCTTTGCCATTTTGTAAATTTTCCAAACATCCTAAACTGCCGAAAAGTTAGAGCAGGGAAAGGAAAAATGGGGGAATGTGTGAGAGAAAGAAAATGAGAGAGTGAAATGGGGAAAAAAACCCTCCAAACCCTGGTTATTGCGTATTGTGTTGTATTCAGTACAGAAGGGGAAAGAAGATGGAGAAAACACAAACAAATTTAAAATGTTGACATTCTGGGTTTTGATTGAGAATATTGAAAATAATCAAATCTTTTCATAAAAAAAGTTTAGTTTTGCAAAAAGGCCATTTTTTGGTTGAAAAAAGGTTCAAATAAAAATTGCAATCAGCTTCCATTTTAATATGTAGCATTTCCTTTTTTATATGCCTTTCCTGATTTTTGTCTTGGTAAACAAACTGGTCAAAATTGTGAATTGATTAGTGACGTGCAGTATTTCACTTTGAACAAAGTATCTCCTCTTCAGTGAAATACAAAAAGCATCATATAATTCAAATATTTCAAGAACGTCTAATTTTTATGTTCCCATCACACAATTGAACTGTTGCTCTCATGTAGAACCTCACTGGAGCCAGGGAACTCTGTATGCGCACCAGGATCTGCTGTGTAGATCCAACTTCAGGATCAGACCCTTAGCTTGTACTTTGATATCCTAACGCCATCTCTTTCTGCTAACCTTGTTGACTAGTTTTTCTAGTAACACAGTTCCCAGTGCTCTGTAATCAGTTATCTTCAGAGATATGCCTGCTCTTTCAGTAGACCTTTTAAAATACTGTTCTGCAAAAAATCTCTACATCTTATTGTTTACAAAAAATCTTCTGTCTTATTATATATAATTAGTATTTTTAAAGCACTTTGAAGTTGAAAATTGCTATACCAGTGTTAGGGAACATTGGATACATTTTCAAAAGTACCTAAGTGATTTAGACACTTGTATCTTTCAGTGGGACTAAGTCACTTAGCTGCTTTTTAAATTTTTCTTATTTAGGTAATGTTGGCTGATGAGGACTTCCAGCTGAATGAGGACTTCAGCATTGGACTTCAGGCATCATGTTTGTCTAATGTCTGATACATCCTTTATTTTCACAGGGAGATGGACTCAATGATGGGTCTCTTTATACTTCTGTGTGCTATTAATACCATACTGTTCCCGTATGGAGAAAGCATCCTACAAGAGATAAGGGAAAGGCAAGGCGTTGTCAATGAAAGGTGTCAATCTGGTTTATAGACATCAATTCTAAATTACAACCCCCACAAAACATCTAATGTATTTCTTCTACACTAAAAATTGGTTACTATTTAACAGAGTCCCATTCAAGCTGATGGATTTATATTGCACAAGAATTATAACGTGAACGCAACCAGTGGCAGAACAATGTGACAGTGTTCACAGACCAGTTCTCCTTTTGCTCTCGTTTCCATTCCAGGATTATCGCTTTCTTTCATCGTCATAGTCTGATCCCATCTTTCCTCCTTCCTTGTTTTGGCTGCCCTGTCTGACAGGGCAGCCAATTCCACTTAGGAAAAAAAAAATAGATGAAAAAACTTTTCAGGTCAGGGAGGGGGTCATATCCTGACTTTTGAAATCATATTTTGTAAGCTCCTTTTCACTACATTTCAATGAAATGGGCCTATTTTTATGAGTATCAGCATTGCAATCTAGCCTTTAGAGCATATGATTCGTGCTGCGATACCAGTCGGCGTTAGCTAGTTCAAGCTGTTCTGTAGGCATCCCATGTGCCTTAACCTCAGTGTATAAACTCTTAGCCAAACTGTTTCATCTTCTACCTCTAACCTGCCACTAGATTTGATTGCTTCAGATGTTGCCCCCAAGACTTGACATTCATCTGCACATTGTCACTGCAACTAAGGAATATGAGCATCCTTAGTCACTTTAAGTGGCATGTGGCCTTTGGATACTACATCAGTGAACACCCGTATTAGTGTGATATTGAAGACAGCCTCAACCAGATACTGACTGAGTCTCATCAGCACTGCAGTGAATCTGTTAGCCTGACTGTTCCCTCTTCTGCTACAATCCAAGCAGCATTAAGAAACTTTCTTGCCAACAGTCCCCTTTCATCTCGTGCTTGAGCATGAGTCTGTCTGCCTTCTGTCCAGCCGGGTACCCAGGTGTGCCAGTGAAAAATGGAGTCGGAAAGGGGGTATAAAGAGGAGCAGAAACTGCCACATTTGTAATTTTAGCTCTTCAGTCCCGTTTCTAACCAAGCTACTCTTGTTCTGACTGTCAAGATTGCCCCCCTCTTAGCTGAAGGATGATGGGAAGTTTTTCAGTTTGAGACACCCCTCCTTCAAATGCTCTATTCAGCAAAGCAGAGCAGCCTGCACAGTTGCCCCCCGCAAGAACGGTATCCGAGGGCAGGCTGCTGGTTAGGACAGTTGACAGAGGTCTTTCTCTTCGTTCCGCCTTGTGTAACTTCAACAATTTCTCTGAGGTCTCTTGGATTTGACTCTTTTTTCTGGAAAGAATGATCCCAACTCCCTTTGCTTTTGCTCTTGACTTTCATTCACAAGATCTTACATCACTTTATTTGCTCCATACTGCCCTCTATCCAAGGCAATAATATCCTGTGATTCAAAACCACAATAGTGCTGCTGATGATTCTATTAGAATAATTAATCTGAGTATGTGTCCCTGTGTCCTTTGGTCTTTGCCCTTTTGCATCCAAGGGCAGTTTGGCCCAATGCACATGGGCAGTTTTGCGAGCTCTCACGGTTTTATCACATGCTTCATGATACTTTATGCTTCTCTTAAAGTTCATGCCTGTGATTACAGCAGAATCTCAGCTTTCATTTAAAAAAAAAAAGAGTAAAGTTCCTACCCTCATGATTGCAGAGAAAATCTTGAAAATGCAACCCAGTGTAACCTAATGGTCCAGCGCCAGAAGGCAAAGAGAAAGAACACAAATATTATGGGTTTTTTTAAACATGATGTTTAAGCCAATCTCAAGATTGTTTAGGGGTCTGAGCCATGATTGTTGAATGCATAGAGTTGGCAATACTCTGTGTGGGACGCTTGATGACAGAATTTGGTTCATCATTGTGTCCTCTCTCTGGTGGATTACGAATGTTAAGATCAGTTCGACACTGTAAAATAAACCGTTAAGGAAATCCTTATATTTTTACCTCTAGAAATGAAAACTCAACGTTTTCAATGTTTGTCCTTCGCTAGCACAGACAACAAACTCGGCATTATATTTTGTAAACTAAGATCTGGTGCATGCACACACGAAAAAGTAACAGGCTCTGAGCCTTGTGGTAATATAAACTCTTGTTTCCTTTTGACCTCACCTTTGATAATCAAAGTTGCTAGGATACAGTTGCAAGCAGTAGATAATGTCATTCCCTTGCCCTGGTAAAATTTTAATTTGTGGAATTCGGTGCAGCAAGTCAGTTGGACAGCAATCATCTTGGGATCAGTGAAGCATGTTGTGGTTTCTGTATAGAAGGGAGAAATAACTTTATTTTTTTTTTTAGGAATGCAAATGATTTTGTTCCCAAAGGTGAAAGGGCTTCTGGAACTCAGCAGCTCACTAGAGACCTTGAACAGAATTATTGTCACTGTTTGTATTATGGTAATGCCCACAGGCTCCCACTGAAATTGGGTACCACCGTACCATTGTGCTAGGTGATGTATAAACGCATAGTAAGGGAGAGGCCCTGTCCTGAAGCACTCACTGTTTAAATAGACAGAAGGTGGGGGAAAGGAAGCATTACTAGCCCCGCTTTACAGGCGAAGAAATGTGAAATGGAGAGAGTGTGAGAGGAAGTCTGTGGCAGAGCCTGAACTTGAACCTGGGTCTCCTGAGTCCCAGTCTAGTGCCTGACCACAAGGCCACATTTCCTGTTTTAGAGGAGGTGAGATGATATCAGAGGGAAATACTGCAAAACAAAAAAAATTGCCAGGATTTGCAATAAATGTTCTTTTCAGAATATTATTCACCCATCAACAGAGCTAAGCAAATGGTCTCGTCATCACTTAAAAGTATCATGGATGAATTCTACCAGATCTATCATGGGATCTAAATATCACCTATTGAGCCATAGATCCACCACCTGTCTACCATCTTTCCTCTTTTCTCCCCTTCTTTTAACTTTTTCTCCTTCTCTGCTGCTCTCCTCTTGTGTCAACCTCCTACCACTCTGACTTTAACCTTAAATAATGCACCAAATAGTGATAACCAACACAAGTCAATAGTATGGTAGATATTAACCTTGTCCGTTGTGTGAATGTTGGTTATCTTCTGCTTGTGCCCATGGCCTTCACCTTTCCAATGGTTTGAGTGAATTCATATGTATGCTTCCTTTTGACTCTCATGCCGCCACCAAGATTTCAAGATTATTGTTTTTAAAAGTGAGAAAATAACGTATTAATGAACGAATTCAGTGAAAATAATTGCCCAAATCCCAACAAATATTATTAAATTACCTCTAGTTCTGAGCTATAGGAAGCTTGCCTTGCAGGTGTACGGTGGAGTATTATTACAGTAACATCTGTACTTCACATACGGTGAAGCCAACATTTTAAAGCCAGCATGAGGGATTCCTTTGTAATGTCCATTAGCCTGATATCTGGATCATAGCACAGAAGATAGGTAAGATTTAAAGCAGAGGTCAAGACCATTCGTGGTCTTGAAAGTTCCCACACAACCACGTGTACGGGTCAGAATCCCCTTCCCCTTCTTAATTTTTTTCAGCCAAGCTTTGTGCTCACTGTTATGCTCCTTCTCCTGCCATAAAGCACTATGGGACCCTGGGTGAATAGCTCAGTGTAGAGTAAAATGTATTGCGGTGTGCGTCACGGGCATGTCCAATTTAAGAGTGACCTTTTGAAGGGAAATTTCACTCCCCACGCAAGAGGAAAGGGTGGTGGGAGAGTACCGTGCACTGCAGCGAATTAATGCAGCTCACAGCTTCTACCTTTTCGATGGCCTGCCTGAAATCTGGCTCCCATTTGAATCTAGGTCAAGTGAAATGAACTTGGTAATCAAAATCCTGATCCTGACTTGGCGGAGTACTGGCTGGAGGTTTGATAAACACAAAGGACTAAGACTAGAATAAGAGAGGTGATTCAAGTCCACAGTGAGGAAGGGTGTTCTTGATGCTATTCTTGACCGATTAGCAGACAAACCACAAGTTCACAACCTGCATGCAATATCAAGGAGAGGCCTTCTCTGCCATAATGCGATAGCAAACATTGCTAGTCTCTCTTCTGTTGTCTTTTATAGCCAAGTACAGTTACAGAGTAAATAAATTCCATAGCCAGTGAGTTAATATCAGAACAATATAAAAGTATGGCAAGTTAGTGCTCTGAGAAGTCTGCGTCTTGACAGCATAGCCATCCAGACGGTTGCACAGTATCACTGCAGCAGAAGTGGTGAGGCTTAAAGAAAATTGCTGCCAAATTGCCTTCTGCAGGCTGTAGGAGCTGTGGGACACTGTGGAACTCCAGCAGTCTGGGGTAGGGAGAGGTGCCAGAGCCTTCTCAACAGCTCCTTTGAAGAAGTGGGCTGCCAGTTATCCTATTTTAGCCTTTGCCGCTTGTGCGGAAGCAAGCCACAAGCAGTTTCTCTACAGCTCTGCTGAGAGATGCAGGCTGCCTCAGTCTCTTTGTGAAGATCCTGTTCTGAGAAAAGGTGGCAATCAGCAATATCCCTGGCCTTCCCCCGGCCGGCTCCAGTTGTTGGGGAGAGGTGGTCCCTCAGTGACTTTCCTCAGATTCTGCTCTATCTTCTGTAGGGTGAGCGAGCTGCCGGCAGATGTGACGATCGTTGTAATTGAAAGGGACCCTTATGTGCAACTCCCAGGCGCCCCTAAATGCACAGGACTTTTAGGAAGGCAGAGCAGCACACTGCAGACATCCCCAAAACTGGGGGTGGGGATTGAGGCTTGAAATCTGAAACAGAGCTTGTATCTGAATTTAGCAAATCACTCTTCTGTCTGTAATGGGCCGAAGCAAAACTCCGGATGCGAACACCCCTGAGCTTTTAGGTCCTCCTCGTGAATGTTGTGGGTCTGAGCTCACCTTCAATTGGAATGAGATGCATCGAGCCTCTAAGCCAAGCAGAGCAGGGTTTAGGAGATGGGCGAATAGGGCTAGGGTATCTGGGATCTTGAGAGGTGTGATGCAAGGAGTATCTTTGCACTTGTTTATTTCTGGATCGCAGTCCCCCCATTTTGCGCATAGGCTTAATGGCTCTTTAGTGACAGCGATGGCTTAATTGTGATGTTCTGCACTGAGATTCAGTGGTAGTGCGGATGTTGGAGGTGTTGTCACTAGCGTGACAGGTTATAATTCACCAGTAAAGTGTAACTGGCTGCTCCCTGAAAATTGCTTTAGTCTGATGAGAGATTTTAAAGGGATCCCAGTGTCCCTGCTGATACAAAATTCATACCTAACTCATTGATTCAGGGCAAAATAGAATGTCAGCATTTCCCTCCCTGCTCCTGAAATAGCTAATCATCAAGAAAAAATTAGGTTATCCCGGGAACATCGTCAGTTATTTAGATACTTTCCGTGCTTTATAAATAGTTCCACCTATGTTCATTATCTTTTATTGGCCATAAATATTTAGGTTTTATTAACTATTTCATCCCCTGTAAGTTGCTGAAACACTACAATGGTGGGCAACCTGATAGACACTGAGATTGATAACATTTTCAAGCCTTGACTTCTATCAGACACACAGTAGCCAGAGCAGTAAACCTACTAGCTGGGAGTAAGAAATGGTATCCCTAGTCTCTGTTTGTCAGAGGGTGGAGATGGGTGGCAGGAGAGAGATCATTTGATCATTACCTGTTAGGTTCACTCCATCTGGGGCACCTGGCATTGACCACGGTCAGCAGACAGGATACTGGTCTGGATGGACCTTTGGTCTGACTGAGTATGGCCATTCTTATGTTCTTATGGAGTCAATATGAAAGCTGAGTGGAAAGCTGTCAGGGTTCCCTCCCACTCTGAACTCTAGGGTACAGATATGGGGACCAACATGAAAGATCTCCTAAGCTTATTTTTACCAGCTTATGTTAAAAACTTTGCCAAGGCACAAATTCTTCCTCATCCTTGGATGGTATCACTGCCATCGCCAAGTGAGTTAGACAAAGGTTTAGGAAAAGGACCACTTGGAGTTCCTGTTTCCCCAAAATATCCCCTCAATCCCCTTCACCCCCTTTCCTGGGGAGGCTTGAGAGTAAACAAGGTGAGCACAGACCTGACCCTTGGGTTTTTAGGACACTAAAAACCCCAAACAGATTCTTAAAAACAGAACTTTATTATAAAGAAAAAAAGTAAAAGAAGCACCCCTGTAAAATCAGGATGGAAGGTAATTTTATAGGGTAATAAGATTTAAAACACAGAGGATTCCCCTCTAGGCAGAACTTTAAAGTTACAAAAAACAGGAATAAACGTTCCTCTTAGCATATGGAAAATTCACAAGCTAAAGCAAAAGATACTCTAACGCGTTTCCTTGCTATTACTTACTATTTCTGTAATTTTAGTTGTATCATTCAGTAGGAGCTGGATTACGTGCTTGGTCTCTCTCTTTGTCTTGGAGAGAACAACAAAGAGCACAAAAAAATTCCTTTCCCCTCCCCAGATTTGAAAGTATCATCTTTCCCCATTGGTCCTTCTGATCAGGTGCCAGCTAGGTTACTGGAACTGATTAACCCTTTATAGGTAACAGAGGGATTTTATGCTACCCTTAGCTGTATGTTTATGACAGAAGCGCAGTAGTGAGCTCTGTGGCCAATTATCTGCCAGAAAGCTCAGCAACCACCCATAGTTGCTAAAGGAGGAAGGTGCTGGGGATTCTTAGCAAGGTACTGTTCATGGTTCTTGTTAAGGGGTCTCCAACTTTTCTATCAGTCTCTGGTGAGTGAAAATTTTGAAGTCCCCCATCTATCTACAAATGCATAGATACTATGGTATATAGATACTGGAAAAGAGGTGACTTGAAGTCATGGGGCTGCTCATGTGCATAAGGGAAGCAAGATCAGATTAGCCTTTGCTATTCAGAAACGTGCCCCATTAGTTCAGCCTTGCTGTAAAGAACTTGTTCATTTTCATCACTTACTCTGTACTCTCTGCACTGTTCATGCTGGATCAGCATCTCTTTTGTTATCAGCAAAGGCTTCGTTTTAGGGGGGAGATTCTCCAAAGCAACAATGGGATTTTGGCATATAAGCCCCATTGACTTTCAGTGAGTATTCTTCCCTTCGTGTTTGAATGTAGCTGTGCAATTTCTTTTGCCTTGTTTAAATAAGAGCTAATGCAGACCTTTGAGGGTGTCATCAGATGTCACCAGTGTGGTGCTCTGCTCTATTCAATGTTGATAACAGTCGGCTGTGTGCTTGTGTTCCCTCTGTGTGCTGCCCCGGCTCTGCGCAGAAAGCTGGCACAGCAGAGCCCGAGAGAAACCACAATGACCACCGACTCCGGTAAGGTACGAAGGCACCCGCCCAGGTTTATTGCCAAATGAAGCAATCTCTAGCTCCCCAGATCAGATGTCTACAGTTTTGCTAGTACATATGCTCTTCCTGACAATGGACCGGCTCAGTCAGTGGCGGGATTTACCACTGCCCCCTCAGCCAGACAAAGACAACCCCTCAGGGGTGCATTCTTATACACAGGTACAAACAAGTTACACCTCACTACTGACATATTGAGGTACAACTCCTCTACATAATAAGGTGCCGCCTGTAACCTTGTACATGTTGGTTTGATCAAAACAACCCTATCCATCATGTTATCCTTTTAACTCTGTCTTTAGGATGGGTCAGCATGTTCCTGTTATCTGAGGAATATGCTAGTATCAGGAGTGTTCTGGTACCATCCTGGCACGTGTTTATATCACTTGTGCCCAGTACCTTTTAGATATGTGTGTTTCTGCAGCATCAGCTCTCTTCATGTCACGTTCTGTGAGCAGAGCCTGCCTCTTGCTCACAGTTTAACTTTGTTTTATATCGGCATAGTCTTGACCATTACTTTAGCGCAGGCCATAGGCCTCATACCAGGCCTCTGATGAAAGGACTTACGTTTCAGGACCTCATCTTGCTACAAAGGGTATGTCTACATTGCAATTAAAAGCCCATGGCTGGCCCCTGCCAGCTGACTTGGGCTCACGGGACTAGGGCTAAGGGGCTGTTTAACTGCAGTGTAGACATTTGGGCTTGGCCTGGAGTCTGGACTAGGATCCTGTGTGATGGGAGGGTCCCCGAGCTCGGGCTGCAACCTGAGCCCAGTTAAACAGCCCCGTAGCCTGGGCTCCCATGAGCCTGAGTCAGCTGGCATAGGCCAGCTGCAAGTGTCTAATTCCAGTGTAGACATACCCAGAATGGGCTTTACAGCCATACAGTCTGCATTTCAAAGGCAATAGAATAAACTGGCTTTGTTTAAAGATCAAAGTGAATGGAGGGATGGAGCAGATTTCTGGGTAAGTCTGTGCTTCCAATAGGTGGCTCACCCAGATTGTAGGGAGACCCATTTCATCATGGTCATGGTCATAAAAAAGGGCAAGTTTAGGGACCTTGCTTTTTTCCTTTCTATGTACCTTGAATAAATTAAATGATGTCTGAGTCTTTTGTTGTATGCTGGTCTCATGAGATTCTTCTCCCTTTCAAATGCTCATCCTTCCTCCATGCTCTCTCCAGTGAACAAAATTACTAGCGGAGGCAAAAACAAAGCACAAGGTAGAGGATAGGTTTCAGAGTAACAGCCGTGTTAGTCTGTATTCGCAAAAAGAAAAGGAGTACTTGTGGCACCTTAGAGACTAACCAGTTTATTTGAGCATGAGCTTTCGTGAGCTACAGCTCACTTCATCAGATACATACCGTGGAAACTGCAGCAGACTTTATATATACACAGAGAATATGAAACAATACCTCCTCCCACCCCACTGTCCTGCTGGTAATAGCTTATCTAAAGTAATCGTCAGGTTAGGCCATTTCCAGCACAAATCCAGGTTTTCTCGAGAACCTGGATTTGTGCAGGAAATGGCCTAACTTCATTATCATGCACATTGTGTAAAGAGTTGTCACTTTGGATGGGCTATCACCAGCAGGAGAGTGAATTTGTGTGGGGGCGTGGAGGGTGAGAAAACCTGGATTTGTGCTGGAAATGGCCTAACCTGACGATTACTTTAGATAAGCTATTACCAGCAGGACAGTGGGGTGGGAGGAGGTATTGTTTCATATTCTCTGTGTATATATAAAGTCTGCTGCAGTTTCCACGGTATGTATCTGATGAAGTGAGCTGTAGCTCACGAAAGCTCATGCTCAAATAAACTGGTTAGTCTCTAAGGTGCCACAAGTACTCCTTTTCTTTTTGCGAATACAGACTAACACGGCTGTTACTCTGAAACCTGTCATTATGCAAGGCACTGCATTTAGCCGTATGGAGTGGAAATCTATCAACTGCATGAAAAAACTTGCACAGATACAGACAGACATCATCTTCCTTTCCAAATGCAAACAGATGGACATCGTACCAAAAGGACTGAAGGTAAAAAATCCATTACAATCTACATACCACACAGACTATGCTGACAGCTTGTGCCACACGCTCTCAAAGAAACTGCGGAATCACCTGATCAACATCCTCTACAGCAAACAGGGAAAGATTAAGAATGAGCTCTCAGAACTGGATACTCTCATAAAAAACCAACCTTCCACACAAACTTCCTCGTGGCTGGATTTTACTAAAACTAGACAAGCCATTTACAACGCACACTTTGCTTCTCTACAAAAGAAAAAGGACACTAAACTTTCTAAACTACTACATGCTACAAGGGGCCACAGCAATGGTTCCCTCAACCCACCTAGCAATATTGTTAACCTATCCAACTATACTCTCAGCCCAGCAGAAGCAGCTGTTCTATCTCGGGGCCTCTCCTTCTGCCCCTCCACCCCCATGAACATGATACAGTTCTGTGGTGACCTAGAATCCTATTTTCGACGTCTCCGACTCAAGGAATATTTCCAAAATACCTCTGAACAACATACTAATCCACAGAGGTCTCCCTACCAACACTACAGAAAGAAGGATTCTAGGTGGACTCCTCCTGAAGGTCGAAACAGCAGACTGGACTTCTACATAGAGTGCTTCCGCCGACGTTCACGGGCTGAAATTGTGGAAAAGCAGCATCACTTGCCCCATAACCTCAGCCATGCGGAACGCAATGCCATCCACAGCCTCAGAAACAACTCTGACATCATAATCAAAAAGGCTGACAAAGGAGGTGCTGTTGTCATCATGAATAGGTCGGAATATGAACAAGAGGCTGCTCGGCAGCTCTCCAACACGAGTTTCTACAAGCCATTACCCTATGATCCCACTGAGAGTTACCAAAAGCAACTACAGCATATGCTCAAGAAACTTCCTGAAAAAGCACAAGATCAAATCCGCACAGACACACCCCTGGAACCCCGACCTGGGATATTCTATCTACTACCCAAGATCCATAAACCTGGAACTCCTGGGCGCCCCATCATTTCAGGCATTGGCACCCTGACAGCAGGATTGTCTGGCTATGTAGACTCCCTCCTCAGGCCCTACGCTACCAGCACTCCCAGCTACCTTCGAGACACCACTGACTTCCTGAGGAAACTTCAATCCATCGGTGATCTTCCTGATAACACCATCCTGGCCACTATGGATGTAGAAGCCCTCTACACCAACATTCCACACAAAGATGGACTACAAGCCGTCAGGAACACTATCCCCGATAATGTCACGGCTAACCTGGTGGCTGAACTTTGTGACTTTGTCCTTACCCATAACTATTTCACATTTGGGGACAATGTATACCTTCAGATCAGCGGCACTGCTATGGGTACCCGCATGGCCCCACAGTATGCCAACATTTTTATGGCTGATTTAGAACAACGCTTCCTCAGCTCTCGTCCCCTAAAGCCCCTACTCTACTTGCGCTATATTGATGACATCTTCATCATCTGGACCCATGGAAAAGAAGGCCTTGAGGAATTCCACCATGATTTCAACAATTTCCATCCCACCATCAACCTCAGCCTGGTCCAGTCCACACAAGAGATCCACTTCCTGGACACTACAGTGCTAATAAACAATGGTCACATAAACACCACCCTATACCGGAAACCTACTGACCGCTATTCCTACCTGCATGCCTCCAGCTTTCACCCTGACCACACCACACGATCCATCGTCTACAGCCAAGCTCTGCGATACAACCGCATTTGCTCCAACCCCTCAGACAGAGACAAACACCTACAAGATCTCTGTCAAGCTTTCTTACAACTACAATACCCACCTGCGGAAGTAAAGAAACAGATTGATAGAGCCAGAAGAGTTCCCAGAAGTTACCTACTACAGGACAGGCCTAACAAAGAAAATAACAGAACGCCACTAGCCGTCACCTTCAGCCCCCAACTAAAACCCCTCCAACGCATTATTAAGGATCTACAACCTATCCTAAAGGATGACCCAACACTCTCACAAATCTTGGGAGACAGGCCAGTCCTTGCCTACAGACAGCCCCGCAACCTGAAGCAAATACTCACCAACAACCACATACCACACAACAGAACCACTAACCCAGGAACTTATCCTTGCAACAAAGCCCGTTGCCAATTGTGCCCACATATCTATTCAGGGGACACCATCACAGGGCCTAATAACATCAGCCACACTATCAGAGGCTCGTTCACCTGCACATCCACCAATGTGATTTATGCCATCATGTGCCAGCAATGCCCCTCTGCCATGTACATTGGTCAAACTGGACAGTCTCTACGTAAAAGAATAAATGGACACAAATCAGATGTCAAGAATTATAACATTCATAAACCAGTCGGAGAACACTTCAATCTCTCTGGTCACGCAATCACAGACATGAAGGTCGCTATCTTAAAACAAAAAAACTTCAAATCCAGACTCCAGCGAGAAACTGCTGAATTGGAACTCATTTGCAAATTGGATACTATTAATTTAGGCTTAAATAGAGACTGGGAGTGGCTAAGTCATTATGCAAGGTAGCCTATTTCCTCTTGTTTTTTCCTCCCCCCCCCCCAGATGTTCTGGTTTAACTTGGATTTAAACTTGGAGAGTGGTCAGTTTGGACGAGCTATTACCAGCAGGAGAGTGAGTCTGTGTGTGTATGGGGGTGGGTTTTTGGAGGGGGGTGAGGGAGTGAGAGAACCTGGATTTGTGCAGGAAATGGCCTAACTTCATTATCATGCACATTGTGTAAAGAGTTGTCACTTTGGATGGGCTATCACCAGCAGGAGAGTGAATTTGTGTGGGGGCGTGGAGGGTGAGAAAACCTGGATTTGTGCTGGAAATGGCCTAACCTGACGATTACTTTAGATAAGCTATTACCAGCAGGACAGTGGGGTGGGAGGAGGTATTGTTTCATATTCTCTGTGTATATATAAAGTCTGCTGCAGTTTCCACGGTATGTATCTGATGAAGTGAGCTGTAGCTCACGAAAGCTCATGCTCAAATAAACTGGTTAGTCTCTAAGGTGCCACAAGTACTCCTTTTCTTTTTAAGGTAGAGGATAGTTGGTTTAGCAATTCAAATTGGAAACAAGGATCCTGACTAAATAAATGTTAAGAGACACGTTCCTGCTATGAAGGAGGTTTGTGGCTGGCCACTTTGTTAGGGTGTCTCGTGATCCTGTTAGGTTGAGTGGGTGGAAGCTGAAAGCATGGTAAGCTTGGAGCAGGGAACAGGTTTGCTTATGAGTCTCTTAAAGTGCGAGTGTTGCTACTTTCCTCCTACCTGCAGGAAACCTTCCCATAGGGAGGAGAAGAAGAAGAGAGAGAGAGTGGTGAGTGATTTTTTTTTTAGGGAATTACAGTATACTGGTATGACTGCCCTCAGCTTTGCACAGCATGGGGAGGAGGTGACCAGCCCTCTGTGGAGAAAGAAGTGGTTCAGGACTATTTAGAAAAGCTGGACATGCACAAGTCCATGGGACCGGATGTGTTGCATCCGAGAGTGCTAAGGGAGTTGGCGGATGTGATTGCAGAGCCATTGGCCATTATCTTTGAAAACTCATGGCGATCGGGGGAAGTCCCGGATGACTGGAAAAAGGCTAATGTGGTGCCCATCTTTAAAAAAGGGAAGAAGGAGGAACCTGGAAACTACAGGCCAGTCCGCCTCACCTCAGTCCCTGGAAAAATCATAGAGCAGATCCTCAAGGAATCAATTCTGAACCACTTAGAGAAGAGGAAAGTGATCAGGAACAGTCAGCATGGATTCACCAAGGGCAAGTCATGCCTGACTAATCTAATTGCCTTCTATGATGAGATAACTGCTTCTGTGGATGAAGGGAAAGCAGTGGACGTGTTGTTCCTTGACTTTAGCAAAGCTTTTGACACTGTCTCCCACAGTATTCTTGTCAGCAAGTTAAAGAAGTATGGGCTGGATGAATGGACTATAAGGTGGACAGAAAGCTGGCTAGATCATCGGGCTCAACGGGTAGTGATCAATGGCTCCATGTCTAGTTGGCAGCCGGTATCAAGTGGAGTGCCCCAAGGGTCGGTCCTCGGGCCGGTTTTGTTCAATATCTTCATTAATGATCTGGAGGATGGTGTGGATTGCACCCTCAGCAAGTTTGCAGATGACACTGAACTGGGAGGAGAGGTAGATACGCTGGAGGATAGGGATAGGATACAGAGGGCCCTAGACAAATTGGAGGATTGGGCCAAAAGAAATCTGATGAGGTTCAACAAGGACAAGTGCAGAGTCCTGCACTTAGGACGGAAGAATCCCATGCACCGCTACAGACTAGGGACCGAATGGCATGGCAGCAGTTCTTCAGAAAAGGACCTAGGGGTTACAGTGGACGAGAAGCTGGATATGAGTCAACAGTGTGCCCTTGTTGCCAAGAAGGCCAATGGCATTTTGGGATGTATAAGTAGGGGCATTGCCAGCAGATCGAGGGACGTGATCGTTCCCCTCTATTTGACACTGGTGAGGCCTCAATCTGGAGTACTGTGTCCAGTTTTGGGCCCCACACTACAAGAAGGATGTGGAAAAATTGGAGAGAGTCCAGCGGAGGGCAACAAAAATGATTAGGGGACTGGAACACATGAGTTATGAGGAGAGGCTGAGGGAACTGGGGATGTTTAGTCTGTGGAAGAGAAGAATGAGGGGGGATTTGATAGCTGCTTTCAACTACCTGAAAGGGGGTTCCAAAGAGGATGGCTCTAGACTGTTCTCAGTGGTAGCAGATGACAGAACAAGGAGTAATGGTCTCAAGTTGCAGTGGGGGAGATTTAGGTTGGATATTAGGAAAAACTTTTTCACTAGGAGGGTGGTGAAACACTGGAATGCGTTACCTAGGGAGGCGGTAGAATCTCCTTCCTTAGAAGTTTTTAAGGTCAGGCTTGACAAAGCCCTGGCTGGGATGATTTAATTGGGGATTGGTCCTGCTTTGAGCAGGGGGTTGGACTAGATGACCTCTTGAGGTCCCTTCCAACCCTGATATTCTATGATTTTATGATTCTACCTCACTGCCTTTATGCATTACAGAGGTTGCTTGTAGGGATGGACAGAACAGTTTGGGTAAAATAGAAATCCTTCTAAGCCCCTCCTCCCTCATACCAAATCTTTGCATAATACTTGAAACCAAACCGTTTTCCCAGCTGGTCGGATTCTGACCATGGCATAAAAGGGTACAACTCCTTTGAAGTCAGAGGACATGTTCCTTCTTATACCAGTTAAGAATGTAGCCCAGTGTCTTTGTTTCATCTTTGCCAAAGCTGCAGTGTTAAGCTTTGTGATGACCAGGATTCAGACAACCCTGCTAGAAATTTGTCTGTCTGATCTTGTAGTTATGTTTGTCAAAGGGGCTACCTTGTATATCACATAAACTGACACAGCACTTCCTAATCTCTAGCAGTTCATCAGTGTGACCATATACTACTATGAAAAAAACGAGGAGTCCTTGTGGCACCTTAGAGACTAACACATTTATTTTGGCATAAGTTTTCATGGGCTAAAATCCACTTCATCAGATGCATGGAGTGAAAAATACAGTAATCAGTATATATGTTACAGCACATAAAAAGATGGGAGTTGCTTACCAAGTGGGGGGTCAGTGTTAATGAGGCCAATTCAATTAAGGTGGAAGTGGCCCATTCCCAGCAGTTGACAAAAAGGTGTGAGTATCAGCAGAGGGAAATTTACTTTTTGTAGTGACCCATCCACTCCCAGTCTTTATTCAGGCCTAATATGGTGGGTGGTGTCCAGTTTGCAAATTAATTCCAGTTATGCAGTTTCTCGTTTAAGTCTGTTTTTCAAGTTTTTTTGTTGAAGAATTGCCACTTTTAATCTGTTGTTGAGTGTCCAGGGAGATTGAAATGCTGTCCTATTGGTTTTTGAATGCTACAATTCTTGATGTCTGATTTGTGTCCATTTATTCTTTTGCATAGAGACTGTCTGTACATGGCAGAGAGGCATTGTTGGCACATGATGGCATATATCACATTGGTAGATGTGCAAGTGAACAAGCCCCTGATAGTGTGGCAACTCCCATCTTTTCATGTGCTGTAATGTGTATATATACTGCTTACTGTCTTTTTCACTCCATGCATCTGATAAAGTGGGTTTTAGCCCACAAAAGCTTATGCCCAAATAAATGTGTTAGTCTCTAAGGTGCCACAAGAACTCCTCGTTGTTTTTGCTGATACAGACTAATACGGCTACCACTCTGAAACCATGGTTACTCTAAGCCTTATCAGCAGACTGCAGCTGTTTAATTCACTTAAACAGAAGCTGTTGCTTTCAGAGTCTCTTTTTTTAATTTGGAAGAAAAACAAATATAATAGCCTGGAAGCACTTTTGAAGAAACCTCCCATTTGGAGAAGTTATCAGTTTACAAGGGAAGTTGGATTAATTGGAAGTTTGCAATTATATTGATAACTGGCAGTCCAAAAAACACAGAGAGAATCAAACATAGCAAGAGGTTTAAGCACAGATAAAAGTTGTTATCTCCCCATTAAAATCTTCTACAGCTTGATAAATTTTTACAGGAAACTTAACATTATCTGTTGCATTTAAGATGTAAGTGTTATCAGCTAACTTAGATAAGACAGAAAACAAGTTCCCACTAACTACAGTGAAATGTCTGGTTCTTAGTTTTGACAAGTTAAATTATTCACCCTCTTAACTTCTTTATTTGCAGAAGTTGCTCTCCAACCAATAGGTACAAACTGGGAACAAGAATCTCAACATCTGGAGTTGCAGATGAAAAGTGTAGCAAGGAAGCTAGCAAGCAAAGATGTTTGCAAGGAAGCAGATTTTCCTTCTTTCACACAATCTGTATTTTATTGAGTTCTGTTTACAGTAGGGATTTACTTACTGTTCCGGGAGTATTAGTAATAAGGTCAAGATTTTGGCCATAAATGCAGCCTTTTTCCAGATTCTCAAAGTTACTCTCAACAAATAAGTTTGTTTAAACCTGATGATCTCCCTTAATACCAGATGTTTGTGTTAGATGGGCACTCAGATTTAAGATTTTACCTTGAAAGTGTCATTTTAAAATTGTACTGCAAATTGGGAGTGCTGTGAAATGCACACTGGGGTGCCCTAGACTCCGAATAGCCTAACAAATGCTGTAATGTCACTAATATAGATTACGGTGACCTTTTTTTAAATAGAACCAACTAAGCCCTAACAAATACAGGTAAATGTAATGGTTTTGCATAATACAATATGTACATTTTTGTTCTAAGTTACAAAGCCAGAAGTCACCATTGTAATAGACAGGTTGGGTTTAGTTGGGGGAATTTACTGTATGGGATTACACAACATTTACAACTATTACTCATAGCCCTTCTGTTGGGACAAAGGTCACAAGATCTTTAATGACCACAAATGGTCAGTGTCACAGTTGCAGGGTTCTCTGCACCTCTGTCCCTTCACTTGTCAGTGAGTGCACCCCCACCGGGGCCAGGCCTTGTGTGTTTACCTCTGCTGGGGTGCAATTCCGCAATTCTCCCACTCTTATATGGGGCCCTGGGTTATCGCAGTTTGTGTATCCACGGTGCTTATCCAGTAGCTCTGACTGAGTTTGAGCACCTGTGGTTGGGATTATAGGACCAGTGGTGTACAGCGATCAGATGGCCGCCTTAAAACAGGAGTATTGTTTTTTTTTACCAGTGGGAACAAAGCTTTTAGAGAAAAATGGATTTTAAAACAACGAACTATCTACATGGATGTGTGTCTAGCCGAATGCATTACCATGCTGTGATAGTGACCTAGGTAGGCGTAGCTTCTCCAGAAGCTCCTAGCACGTCCCTGAGTCTCCATCTAGTTCCCCCAAAAATCTACGCTTTCTTGAAAGAGAATCCCATTTTAAACCCCGTTATAGGTTGGCAGGGGGATTGTTTTTGTTCTTTTGTGTTCCTGGGCTTTGACCCGTTCTCGTCCAAACCAGTTTTATAGGTTGGCTATCTTGTGCCATTCTTTTCCTTGCCACCTGTTTCTCTAGGCAGCCCTCTACTGTATTAACCCCTTATATTCATACACTAAACACCCCAATAACAAGGCCAACATGCAGTGTTCATCAATTATTACAGAGCAGCTCCAAATCCATCACAGTCAGGATCTTGGGTTTGCATCTCCTTTGAATAACAGCTCAGTGCCCCCTACACCCTCTAGCAGAGTCCAGAAGTAGCTCCTTTGAAAAGCCATTGTAGCCAGCAAGGCTCCCCATTAATTCATGTCTATGCATCTTTTCTTCAGGAGCCCAACATTTCGGTGCACACCAACAATCCGGACCTAACACCGTGTTTTCAGAATACCATCTTAGCATGGATCCCTAGCATTTACCTCTGGGCTGTCTTACCCTTTTATCTCCTTTATCTGAAACATTACAAAAGAGGATACATCGTACTCTCCATGCTGAGCAGGTTCAAGACGGTAAGATCTTTCTGTAACTCGCTGCACAAATGTGTATCCTTGAGGTCACATGTGGGAGTGGAAGCAGAGACATGCAAGTTCCAGGCAAATGGCACATAAAAGGGAAACTCAGTACCAGGTGGAAGATCAATGGCTTTATCTGCCTCTAGATTAAAGTTAGCAAATCAATACAGCTTTACAAATGTTTGATAATGAAGGGCAGTCTCTGCCCTGGCCAAGTCTGGGTTCAGGCTCAAAGCGTTAGGCTGATGCCACTCTCACTGGTTTCAGTGAGGTCTGGGTGCAAGTAAGGGCAGCTGGATCAGGCTCATGGTAGGTAACAATATGCACAGAGATCCCTGAAATACCTAGGCATTGTCGCTAGAGGTTACAAGCTACCCCTCTCCCTGGCTTGGATAAGCAGAGTTCCCGCTCCTTGGGTGGTGCAGTGAAAGTTCGCCCTCCAGTGTCAATTTACTTATCATCCCAATGATCTCCTTAGTACAGCTATCTGTCGATCCATCTATGGATCAATCAGTCGCACTCATATGACCCCTATATCTGAGCACTTCAAAATCTTCAATGTATGTATCATCACAACACGGTGGTGAGGTAAGTATCCCCATTTTACAGAGAGAGACTGAGGGCTTGTCTACACGGTGGGGTAATACGCACTATGAGGTGGTGTAATTTCTGAAGCACACTAAAGTGCTGCATTAGTGTGCAGTAAAGGTTCCATAGTACTATATGAAACAATACTGCTTTAAAGCACACCAGGGAATATTTAGTGCACACCAGCAGGGTCTACAAGGACCAATTAATGTGCAACATGTTAGTGCACTTTAAAAATCACACCCCTGTAGAGCGCATTACCCCACCCTGTATCCAAGCCCACTGTGACTTGCCCACGGTCCCACAGGGTTGTCTGTGGTGGAATGGGGAATTGACCTAGGTCTCCCAACTCACCGTACCGTGACAATTGGGTCAGGTGTCCTCTCGATGGAGGCTCGCACACTGCCCTTCACAGGATGCTCACTAAAATTTTTCTAATTATCTCCATCCTCTTCAGTTTGTGACATATCTCCCACACTCCCTCCAGCTAGTGAATAGTAACACTGGAAGTACCCTGCAGATGCTGCCATTCTCTCCATTTCTCTCCATTCGCATTCTCAGTTCATGAGTCACTGTGAGCCATCTCTCGCTTGGGAGATTTAATTCCTGTCACGTGGAACCCATCTGCGTACCTCCCAAAGCCTTCCTCTTGTTGTTGGGCTGGTTGAACTCCAAACAGATTTGCTATGCCCCGATGTCTTTGGGTAGTTTTTGACACAGGTGTATATGCTGACAAGAATTGTAACCTTGAGAATATAACATCGCTGCGTCATCTTGCCCTGTGTACTAGCTCCAGATGAATGGAACACAACCCATGGGGGTAAATTTACTTTAAATTGTCTCTCACACACACACAGAGGTCATCTCGTTAGTTTATAACTTCATAAACTGAAATGGCAATAGAAACCCTAATGGCCAGCTCAAGAGCTAAGGCAGGTAGCTATAAAAGCTCCCTTTGCACACTGTAAATATATTAATTAGCTAATCTTATAGAGCACAATGAAATGCTTTGCGAGAGGGTATCGGGAGCTGAACACTGAGGACCCGTAAAATCCATTAAGCCAGCCACTGTGTACACAAGGTAGGTACGTGATAAATCACTTCATGCCTTACCACCCTGAATTGAACCTCCTTGGCTTAGAATCTACCTGCCAATGGGATGAGGCAAGTAAGGGGAGTAAACAAAAGGAGGGGAAAGGGAGAGTAGGGCAAGGGTTAAAATAATGAGATTAAGGCTTGTACACACCTCGGCAATGTAAAGGATGTTAATGCTCTTGATGTTGGAGATAGATGCACAGACCTGAGAGAAGGGCTTGCTGGAACTCACCCCTGTGCAAAGGGCCAACATGAGACCACTTAATCCTCACTTAAGACCTATTTTGAGGGTTTAAGTGGTACATAGTTCTTGTGCTGGACCACAAGAGAATCAGGTTCAATCCAGGAGTAAAACTCGTGGCTCCCAGTCCAGAGCACTTGTCACTAGATCCATCTCTTTCTCTCTCTCTCATTTGTGCCGCTGGATTTCCAATTAAAACTGATTAATATAGTGAAAATAGGCAGATATGTATGTCTGTGTCCATATCACATTCACACCCCCCCCCCAAAAAGTATGAGGCCAGATTCCCAATTGGTATAAATCAGTGTATGTACCCTCCATTGACCTAGCTCATGGTTTCTTCACCTGGGTGAAGTAATGGCACTGTTTTATTTTAAATCAGCTTCTCGTTGATCCAAATATAACTACTTCTGCAGATCTGCACCTGGAGGCAAATTTATCATATGCCTTCCCCATTTAACTCTTATTCTTCTTTTTAGATCTTAGGTGTTCTGCTGTGGTGTGTGTGCTGGGCAGACCTATTCGTCTCCTTCCATGAACTCCTACAAAGCAGAGCCCCATCCCCTGTCTATTTTGTCACTCCCCTAATTGTTGGCATCACAATGGTTAGTATGCATTTCTATCAGTGACTATTAATGGGAGTAGCTTTCGCTGGCATGAAGTTACCCTTTGTGGACTAATGGGGTAGAAAAACCTTCCTGTGCATTCTCCACAGGATTCTACTGATCACCAAAACCCTGGAATTGGTCCAATGTTGACAGCCTTAGCAGAGAGGTTGAGGAGTAATTGGGCCATGGAAACTGAACTACTTTCCGAGCTCTCGAGTTGATGCTTTTATTGGTTGGGGCAGGATGGCAGAGTGCTGTGGGGTGAAGCAGAATGGCTAGCTTCATCATGTTCTATCTCTCTGATGGTCAAACAGAACTTTGGGAGGATTGTCAGTCTGACACCTTTCACCGCCGTTAAATGTTCTCTCTATTTTTTTAAAAAAAGTTGCTGAATGAATTATTAATATTTTTTGAGTTTATATATGAAAAATGTTGCTTCCTGAAAAAAGCCCCTAGTGCAAACAGTCTGCATTGAAGAGATTGTGAGTAATGTCAGTTTAATGGAAGGCTTTGTTTTGCATCATTTATTTCCTAATGTAAAATTCTTCATGCTACCTTACTTGTGATTGTTGTGTAGAGATAAGTGACTTGTCTTTTATGTTGGGCTTGTTTTGACCTCTCCTGAGCAAAGCAATGTATTGGAGCCCTATTTGTGTATTGTTCTACCCTGTGTCAAACTGTGCTTCTGATTTATATTATTGTTGGCTCTTTATTGGACAGAAACCAAAAGCATTTTGCTAAAGAACTCAAACTAGAAGATGAAATACTAATCCTTATCCATTTAGCTTTTGCTTCCTTATGTGGGATGAAAACATTCACAGACAGGTTATTATTCCACCTATCTAGATGGAAGCAGTGAACTTTTTGGTGCAGAACCAATGAAGTTTAAAAATACGTTCACCCTTACTGTTAATTTGGCACAAACAAGAGAAATGTCGGTTAAAAGAAAAAACAAATTTCTGAATCAGAGCCCATGAAAACAGGGAGAGAAATTATTTCATAAGGGCCCTGTCCTGTTTTCATTAGACAAGTGAAAGTTTGCGATTGACTTCCATGGGAGCACGACCGAACCTTAAGTGCACAAGAAACCATTTTTGTAATCCTGTAATTTTAGTGGTGTTGCTGCTGTGGGGGGGAGGGTTATGATGGGCACCCACTGAAAGCATGAATGGGGAAAGCAGTGTCAGGCATGTATTTATGTGTTCCTGTGTTTACTTTTCACAGGTGTTAGCCACAGTACTCATTCAGTACGAGAGGCTGCGAGGGGTTCAGTCCTCAGGAGTGCTCATAATATTCTGGTTTTTGTCTGTTCTCTGTGCTGTGGGTCCTTTCCGGTCCAAGATCATGGCTGCAACAGCTCAGGTAAACATACTGTGCTTGTGTAGGGGACAGCTGGTATAGCATTACCATGACTTGGAAGGATAGATGGGAATGAGTCACCCAGTTTAGATTTCATATCTGAACCTGAACTTTACCAGACAAAGGGGAAGTTTGGCTCCAAAGATGGAATTCACTCTGTCTGTAATTTAAAGGGAACTTTTGAGTCATATCATTGCATGCCAAGGGAATGCCCAGACTATGCTCAATCAAAGGATGCATTGGACACCTGGCAGGAATCTGAGGGCTGCACCAGTTTCACATACAGTGGAGCAGATCGCAGCCACCTTTTTAAATAAGGAACAGTGGTAGCAGAGACGATATGTCTTAATATCCAGTACTCCTGCTTGGATCATACAGTTTGGCTGCACTGTATAACTCCATGGGCTGCACAGTCAACTCTTGATGTGATGGGAACCGGATTTCACGCTTACTGTGGTTGTGAGCAAAGATCAGAAAGTTAGATGGAGAGAAAAGAAAGCTGTGCTGATATGATCATGTTTAAAAACATAGCTAGTTCTGCCACAATGAGAGAGGGACTGCCATATCCCTGATCCAAGCAAATTTCCATTTGACTATTGAATAAGTCCTGTGGATTTAGTGATTAGATGATTGAAGGCCTGGCAAGAAAAGCAGCATGTTAAGAACACTAAGCATAAAATCTTGGTCCAATAAAAGTCAATGGGAGTTCTGCACTATTTGGTGATTTAAATGATTATTTATTCATTTAATATCATTTCTATAGGAGAGATCTTGATATACTGGGCTGCATAAAACATGGAGCTTGAATTGAACTATAAATGATAGTCTGTGCAATATTAATTTAGAAAATACTACATGCCAGAGTGGGATGCCCTTGTGAATTAACTGGTGTAAATTTAACAAGTACAGTAATAATGAATTTCCTTGTTATGGCCCCTCTCACCCTCACAGTGTAACTGTGAGGCTAAAATTCAAACGTAATCAAAATTCCATCTGGCTAATATAAATAAGTTAAAATGTTGAACTACATCATGATGCAGCACCAAAAGCTTTTTTCAAGGGTGAGAGGCTTTATCAATGGCTAATTCTGTAGTAAATCTAAATCAAGAGGTTGGATGGCCTACAGACCTGGACCATTAAAGTAAACCCATAGGCAACGTCTCTTCTATTGTGTTTGCAACCATCAGTGGCCAGAAACGCCCCCTCTCTGACTGTAAGGATTACAGATTTTTTATGGTTAATGAGAGCGTGCACAATTACATCAGACAGGATATAAACAAAAACTGTATAAGGGATTATACAGTTCTGCTATGAAGAGTAAGTCAACCACTAACTGAGAGGAGCTGGAAAGAAACTTACCCTAAGGGAAGAGTGTACAGTAATTGTCTATTACGAAGTTTCTTGCCCCTTCCTCTGAAGGCATCTGGTACTGGCCCCTGTCAGAGACAGGATACTAGCCTAAATGGATTCCTCTTTTGATCTGGTGTGGCAGTTCCTATGACTGTATATTAAAGGCATGATCCTGCACATATCATCACCACAATCTCCGAAAAAGATTTCAGGTGGTTCTAATTCAGAAAAGTATCCTTATTCAGGAAAGGCGTTTAAGCACATACTTTAAGTCCCATTGAAGTCAACGAAACTTAAGCACATACTTAACTTTAAGCACATATTTAGATGCCTTGATGAATAGGGACCCACATTTATAACCATTATTCCACATAGTAAGACGTTTGCAGGATAGAGCCCTAGGGGAGAAAATGCACTGCCAGAAAGAAGCTCAATAAATTAGTAGCTTCTACAAGAATTAAGTCGAATGAAAACAACCCTTTACTGTTTTTTCTCCTTCTAGGGCCAGATAAAAGACAGGTTCAGACTTACCACATTTTACAGCTACTTTGCACTGATACTCATTGAGCTGATCCTTTCGTGTTTTAAAGAAAACCCTCCATTTTTCTCCCCTGTTAATTCAGATCCTGTAAGTACTGTTATATTCCTCTGATTGTATTTTATAGAATTTCTTAGGTGACATGTAAGGGAGATAGTCTCTATTGGGAGGAGTGTTCGGGTGGCTTAGGGCAGTGTGTCTCAACCTTTTAGGTTGGCAACCCATTACATGAAGTCAAAAATTTTCACAACATGCCTCCCCCCCATTATATGTACTAAGATTAAAAATGCGCAGTAGTAACAGTAATAATCCTGTGTAATTGGCTCATATGTGTGTTTCAAGAGGTTGACAGAGAATGCTTGCCCTTGAAGGGGAATTGTATGCAGGGAGTGGGGGAGCAAGATTTTCTTTGCTTTATATTATAATAAAATTTTCAACACGTCATGATCCCCCAGTTGAGAAACACTGGTTTAGGAGATTGGTAATGATACACGGAGCCTTTCACCACTAGATCTCTGGTTCAAATCCAGCTCAGAGCAGTTGGTTGCTGAAAATAGATCTCACTATTAGAAATACTGAGAATACCGCACCTCATTTATTAAATTGTTATGCAGCAGCAAATATATTTATGAGAATTAAAATGTGATATTAATTGTTCCAAGGATTATCTCTGGAGAGACGGACTTCAGTTTGATGGATGTCCTCTTAATGATATGTGAAGCCATTGGGATTTTAATTTATTAATAAATGAGCCATTCCTATAGGACTTGAGGATGGATAAGGAATAACCTTACGATAAGACAATAGTGCTGTCTAGAGGTTAAATTGCTTCTCTATCTCTTTAAGCTGTTTTCATAATTGGATTTATGTTTGAACCAAGCTGGGAGAGAATGCTGAATTATTGAATTAATTTCTGAAACGAACATTTCTGAAAGCAAAGAATGACATTTCATTTTGTACAAGTGTGATTAAAAAGCAGTATGAGGTGTGGTTGTTAAGGAAAGAAAGGAGTCCTGTATGAAATGGAGAATGAAAGAGATAATTTTATGTCATTATTAGCACATAATGCATAAGTTATACTCCATGATAGATCAAAAATGATTAAAATGTGTTTTGTCCTTTTTGAAGCAATGTTATTTTAAACTTCTTAATTTGTTTTTAATTTAACTTTCTTGTAGAATCCATGTCCAGAGTTAAATTCAGGCTTTCTTTCAAAGATGACATTTTGGTGGTTTACAAGGTGAGCATGTCCTTCAGTGCATGCATCCGATGAAGTGAGCTGTAGCTCACAAAAGCTTATGCTCAAATAAATTTGTTAGTCTCTAAGGTGCTACAAGTCCTCCTTTTCATTTTATGTCCTTCTAAGGCTTTTATAACCCCAAGGATAACCTCCATTTTTGTTGGCAAAAATACGGGACTTCTGACAACCAAAAATTTCCCTTGTAGTATCTAGTGGATAAAGTTACTCGCTTCCTGTTCATTCTAGTGTAATGTTTCCCCTGAGAGGTGTCAGGACACCAGTGGTAGCAGTGAAAGAGATTTAAAAATCTGTCCATAAAGTGCCAAGAAGATTCATAATACCTTTCAGAACTGTAGAGGTGAAACTGAAGAGTAGCCTAATAAACAATATATACAATTTGCTTACTATGCACTGGAGTGCTAACATACAGCAAGAGAGTTGGTGAGTCATAAGAACATATTGCACCACAGGGGTAATACTGCTACCTTTATACTCCAGGAGGGGGGATGTCTTTACTTTCCTGTGGAAGTTTTCATGTACTGTGTTCGTAAGGGGATTTTCTGAAGCATAAGGAAAGAAAATCGAGACATATATGTAACATGACAACTTTCAACAATAGAATTGTTGGTGTTACACATGGGTTCAAGGTGCAAAGTTCAGATCAGGATTCAGATCCAAAGTTTTGGCCCATCCCTGATAGAGAGATGGGCAAACTGCAAAATTCACATCCAGACTCAAACTTTCTTTGAGGGTGGTGGCATCTGGGATTTTTGCTTTGGCTTCAGTGATAATAGTTACACTGTCATTAGCAATGTCCTCTTATTATCCTATGTGTAAACCCAGTAAGACCATTTCTAATAAAGTGTGTCATATTTGCAATGCTTCTAAGGGATTTGAATGCTCAACTCCTATTACAAATTAATGGGCATTAGCTGTTCATATCCCCTAGGCAGCTTTGAAAACTTCACCCTAAATATGCCATTGAGGAATAATAATTTTCAGATATATGTGGGGAAAAAATCCCATTTTCCTTTGGTGGTTTATGGTCTCTTGATTTTTATACGTCAGACAGTGACTCTCGACTAGTTTAGTTATTTTAACTTCCTAACACTTCACCATTCTCATGCAGTAGTACAATTCAACTCAAACACTTCTGGAGAGGGTTTCATTATTCATCACAATTCTTTAAATTGTTTTTGTTGACTTTTAAAAAAAATCACAACAATATTTCTATAATATATTGGGTTTTTAAAATGTTGTTTATTAACTAAACCTAAACGTGGAACCTAAACTATCTGACCTCCTTTCCCTGAGTTTGTAACTCAGTTTTTGCTTTAGGGTCTAATTATCACTTTTGGTTTAGAAAGAGATTTCTCTTACTTTTGTTAGCTAAATGGTATTGAAGTTTCCAATGTTAATAAATGTCTTTAATTTTATCAGCCAAATGGATTTGGAACTATTATTTTTATATTCATACAGCATGGCAATTCTTGGTTATAAGAGGCCTTTGGAAGATAAAGACTTATGGTCTCTGAATAAAGAAGATACCTCCAGTATAATTGTACAACAGCTGCATAAAGAGTGGGATAAACAAAAAGACGAACGGAAACAGTAAGTACTTCCACATTTTAGCAAACCGAGATTGGTCTCTAAATTGTCTATACGTTAAAAATGAGTCCTGCTCTGAAAAGGGGCAAAGGTCTGGTTCTCCTGCTGATGTAAGTTGCCCACTACACAGATCTAATAACTTCCCCCTCCGTGAGAGGTGCAGCACTTAGGTCAATGTAGTTAGGATGACTCAGTGTTTGTGTAGACACTGCATTACTTACATTTCCTGTTGGCTGTCAGCCCCTCATGGTTTCAGAGTAGCAGCTGTGTTAGTCTGTATTCGCAAAAAGAAAAGGGGGACTTGTGGCACCTTAGAGACTAATACAGCTGGAGCCCTTCTACCCCGGGGCTGACAGCTAGGGCTGGCCCCAGGGCGGGGGACGCTCCAGCTGTCAGCGTTCCACAATGCCCCACACAGTTAAGTTGGTGGAAGCTCTTCTGGTGAGGATGTGCACCCCCGACAGACGGGGCGTGTGTAGACGTGAACCACTGTGGTAATTACAATCTAACTTGGGTTGATTTACTTTTGTAGTGTAGACAAGACCTATGTAAAACGGCCACCTACTAACTCAACCAATCTGTTTTCCAGAAGTATTAAGTCACGTGTGCTTGCTTTAATACACTTTTACTCCTGTTGGCACTGCAGAACCAACACGCTTATGAGAAAGTGAGCTGGGGTCTTCTCTGGCTCAGACATCACCTGTAGAATTGCTAAGTTAGGTATAAGTGCAGAATCTCCACCCCTGGTAGTGTGTGAGCCAAAAGGACCAGGCTGAGTTTGCAAGGGTGGTAATTTGGGTGGGGGAAGATCTCCTTACTCGAAACTGAGCAGACTTCATCTGGAATCTCTGAGAGACAATAGAGCTGGAGCCTGACGATCTCATTCTGAATCAATTTTCAGAATAGACTTTATGTGCATCTTAAGAAACAAAAGGAATCCCCACACACACATGCATGAGGCTTTCACATCTCACACCACCTTCAGCCTTTGAATAAGCTCCTGGGGTGAGGAATAAGGAACTAGGGATGAGATGCTTAGTACAGCTTCTCACTTTCAACTAGTAATAACAAGTTTTTTAAAAATGACCAACATCGCTTATGAAAGAGGCCCCTGCTCCTAGCGAAGTTAGGGGCAGAATTCCCCTTGTCTTCACGGGCAGCTAGCATCCGGCTTGGCCTTTGCATGTAGTTCGCACACTAGATGAGGTGTCCTTTCAGTCTCACATTCTGTCCTAATCTGATCTAAAAGGACAATTATTTGTTGTGACTGTGTCTCTCTCACCCACTGACTGGTGTCAGAAAGCACTTCTAAATAAATAGATCTCACTGAGGATGTGCTTATAGTCAGAAACGTCAATAAGTGGGTCCTTCATTTCCATTTTCTCTAATTGTGGATCTATTTCTTCTCCGGACAGAGGTTTTCCTCTGTTTCCCTGTTCCATGCAATCATGCCAAGTTGGAAAGCCCCCATTATGGGTTAATAGTATTAATGCTCATAATAGTATTTTTGGCAGGGTTAAATGTGATGGGGGAGTTTTTGCTTTGCAGCTGCGATTTGAAGAGCTTCCAGTACCAATACCGCTGGCTGTTCGGTTCTTTTAATAACTTGTCTATTTTTATGGAAGGGTGTAACGTGCATTATGTGGGATCTGGCCTCTTGGTGCACGGACATAAACCCAACTTCCCCTAATGAGATTTGTGTAATGAGGGCAAACAGTTTACAGAGATGTCTAGGGCCCAGCAGAACTTCCATTCTGAAACCATGCCTGGGGTTTTGTCAAAAAGTTCATTGTGTTTTGAGATTCTTTCAAGCAAACCCAGGCCAGTTTGCTGTGAACTTGGATGGAATTTCTGGTCTGTGTTACCAACTGGTAAAACTTGGTGGTAAAGGCACTAGTGATTCTGAAATGCAGGGTACGTCTGCACAACAGCTGGGAAATATAATTCCAGTTGGGGCAGACATGCACATAGTAGTTCTGCTCAAGCTAGTGGCTAAAAATAGGATGGCCACAGCAGCACAGACAGCAGCATGGGCTAGGTGCCTGAGTCTAGTCCTGCCTGACTCCCTGGATATGTACTCAGGTAGCTAGCCCCAGCTGCCATCTGCATCACCATGGCCATGCAGCTATTTTAGGCGGCTAGCTCAGGTCTCTCTTCCCTAGCTGGGAATTACCTCCCAGCTGCTGTATAGGCATACCCTCAGAGGGAGTGCAAGTGAACTAAAGCAAAAGAGAACCTTCCAGGAACCTCCCCCTGCCCAAACTCACTGAGTTTCACATAGTTCTAAAACAGCTAAAGTGAGGTGGCTACACTTACCTTATAGGGATTAGCAGATGCTCCTAGTTGCTCTGTATCCAGCTCCACCGATGTTAACAGCATTGGGAGCCCATGTATAGACAGACTGGTGGCTGCCATCTGTGTTTTTAATGCTGTGTCAATTAGACCTGCTCTGAGAAGGGTTATATGACACTGTATTAAAAATGATATGGCAGACACGGGTACGTCTACACTAGAGTGCCACACTCGGGGAGCTGAAGGGGGGCTGGAAATGTCCCTACCAGACACAGGGCTGCATTATAAATCAAACAAATTGTGTGTGGCTGGCATAGGCAGAGCCTCAACTTTATAGAGAACTGTGTTTGTTTCTCACATTCCTATTGTTCCTGTCCATCGGGGTGTGAAACTTTAGCGTTTTGGGTCATGACTTTCTCCTCAATGAGTCTAACTGAGGGGTTCTCAAACTGGGGGTCGGGACCCCACAGGGGGTCACAAGGTTCTTACAGGGGGGTTGTCAGCCTCCACCCCAAACCCCGCTTTGCCTCCAGCATTTATAATGGTGGTAAATATATAAAATGTGTTTTTAATTTATAAGGAGGGGTCACACTCAGAGGCTTGCTATGTGAAAGGGGTCACCAGTACAAAAGTTTGAGAACCATAGCTGTTAACCAGCTCTGTAAATGGACTATAAGAGAGGAATGAGGATTTAAGTTTTAGCTATAATAATAATAAAAAGAATTGGAAAATAGGGTATTATAATTTGCGTATGTGCTCCCTGGGTGTGCTTCAAGTCCTGCCTGCTTGCTTTACTGACAAAAATACAGTTTTGCTCCTATCCAAGCTACAGAGCCGATCTGGCTGTGGGAGACAGAGCTGGCATCTATTCAACTTCATGTCAGCAAAATCATTAGTTCTTATGATCTAATTGCAGAATCTTTCCAACTGGGGAGGGATGATGTCAGAAATAGAGGGCATGTCTGCACTGACCGTTAAAGGTGTGTGTTTTCCTGTGGAGTAACTAATGTATATTAGCTATCTTGCTGTAAAAACACAGTCAAGAAAAGCCCAGGAGTTTCACTGCAGCGTTAAATAAGTGTAGTCCACCCTAGGTGGGAAGATAATGCTGATCTCACCTAGCTCCTTCCTGATAAACACCACAAGTGCATTGTCTCAACTTAATATTTTACAGCAAGATAACTATTGCACGTTTGTTTATCTTGCTTTAAAACCCTTTCCACTGCCTTTTCAGGCAGTGAAGGGAAATCCAGAGAGAACTCATCATGGCTTTTCAGATCCTTTTGCTGAGTTTACAGTGCTGGTAGCCCCCTCTCCCCGAAAAAAAACCAAGTGTGTTGCTTGCAAACTGAGCAAATCGAACCTGGCAGATACTGAGCAAGAGAACGAACTGTGAAACCCAGTGAACTATTTTCAGCAAACAATTTATTTGTCTGATTTAGCCTTTATTTTCTGTTCACAAATGGTCTGTGAACACATCAGAATTTCCACAGTTTTGTTCAAGGAGTGATGTATGTGAACACATTTCTGCCTCTGGAATCTTTGTCACTTTGAGAATCTGTGGCCTGTTCAAATTTCAGACCTCAGCTAGCTCCAAAAAAACTACTCAGTCGTTGGAAAAAGTCAAAAAGGCCCTGTCCTGATGTTATTAACAAAAGAGGTTAATTCAAAACTAACGTCTCAGTCCTGGCTGCTCCCACGGTTCTTTTCCTGTCCTTCCTTGTAGCTGATCCTAACATCCAGGAGGCTTCACCCATCTGCGTTACATTCAGGGTGGAGTTTGATAAGACAGAATTGCCTCAGTGAGACAGCACGGTTCCAACACCTGCTGACAAAGGGTGGGCAGCAAAAAATCCTGCCAGCCTGTTCTGGGAGAGTTGAGTGAGAGTATCACAGAAGATGGGATTTCCAACAGCACCTAGGGGAATTAGGCACCCAACTGTCATTGAAAGTCAGTGCGTGTTGGATGCCTGACTCCCTTAGGTGCTTCTGAAAATCCCACCCAGAGTCTCAAATAGTATTATCATCATAAATGTATCACATGTTTCATCAGTAGCTCTCAGTGTTTTGCAAAGGGAGTATCATCATTCCCAGTTTTACAGATGGGGGGAACTGAGGCACAGACTGGTGAGGTGACTTGCACAAGGTTACCCAACAGGCCAGTGGCAGAGCCAGGAATAGAACCCAAATCTCTTGTGTTCTAGCTTGGGGCTCTATTCACTAGGTCGCACAGCCGCCATAGTGCTCCTGAATTTTTGCCGTAATCGTTTGTTTCATATCCTTAGGAAAGAAGAGGTGGCATACGTGAAGACATCTAACCATATGCTGAACCATGTTGATGGTGGCCCAGAGGAGGCAGAAGTTCTGATCCAGGATAAGAGGCAGCATAAAGAGCCTTCCTTCCTCAAAGCATTGCTAAGAACCTTTGGCTCATACTTCTTGATCGGCTCTTTCTACAAGCTGCTCCAAGATCTGCTTTCTTTTGTCAACCCTCAGTTGTTAAGGTTGGTTTCTCCTATCAGTCGTTTTTACCCCCAGTCCTCATGAACTCTCCGCTTCAGAGATGAGCATGCTTCTTGAAGTGCATTTCATTTTCCCCACACAGTATGCACACCCTGCAGCTTTCGTCGTGAAATGGCAAAAGGTGGCCGTTCTTCCTTGTGTACTAAAAGGGAAATCGGACAGTCTTGACTAGGACACCTACAAATAAAAGACCCATAAATTGGGCATGGCCAAAGCACTGCCTTGGGCTAAAAAATGGCCTGTTGCCTTCTGAGTTGCAGCCTAAAGTAGTTTATTCTTTACTGCTGAGGAGCATCCGCAGCCAGGCAGGCAGAGCACTGCATGCTGGGACCAGTAGTTTTTGCATGTCTGATGCCTATATCAATGATGAAGGCAGCTGCAATATGCTTCATTGTATACAAATGAAGTGTGGCCCTTAGACACCTGGCAGGTGGCCAGTGTAGCTCTTGGCTGGGACAGATTTGGGAGTTCCTGCCTTATATGTAGATTTATTCTAGACAGAGCCAAGGCCTTGGGTATTCTCAAAGGTGTTGCAGTGGTGAGAACATGGGGTGGGGTGAATACATTTTCCAGAAGAAGGAAATGATCGGATACAAGAAGGAAGGTCCTTGCCGAGAAGCGGCATCAGTAGCACCTTTCCCGCCTTCTCTTGCACTCTCCTTACATGGAGTAAGGCTCCTAAAAATACTTTGCTGTTTGTCTCCGTGGGAGATCGGCTCTCCCAGCCCAAGTGATGAAAGGGCTGTGCGTCTTTGTAAAGTGGTATCTCACTTCTCTTTCTGTGTTGATTTGTTCATGTGGCACAAAGCCCACCAGCTCATTAACTAGGAAGAATGTCGTGAAGGAAATACCAGAGTTGCAGGGAATAGCAGTTGCGTTCCATCAAGCAGTCATTTTTCGCTCTCGATCTTTAAAAGACGCCCCGACATTTTAAATGCTTTTGGAGAGAATAGTGGAGAATGGATTAAGGTTTTAAATGAAGGTAGGGGGTGGGGTGGAAAAGGATGGGGTCATGTGGTATAAAAACCTCTGTTAAAATAATGCTTGGTGCGGAGCTGTCTTCTGAGATCCTGCTGATATGTGAGTGCTTTGTATAACGCACAAAAACTTGTTACACAGAGGAGGACCCAACCCACCGTATCTGCATGTTGTAGTTTACAACATATCTCCTTTCCAAGCCTTGGGGGGAGAAGAGAGCGCTGGCAGGCTTTTAAGGGGAAAGTGGGTTAAATGTCATTATATCCTGGGAGCTTCTCAAACTTGTATCAATTCAGAGACAAGTTTAATGTCCTGGTCGATGATATCTCAAGGCACATTGCCGTGCATTCATGTAAGCATCTAAACTCTTGTGAGCAGCCTCAGGAAATTTGTTTCTAGCGCCTGGAAAAAGTAGGGCTGTTTGGCAAGTTTTGATGCATGCAAAACAATAGTTTTGTATTTCCAGAAAGATCACTAGGTCACATGCTGGGTTCATCAGGAAGAGCCTTTACAGAGCTCCCCACCTAGTATGTCTCAGTCCGCTGATGCTGCCTGGAGCTGCTCAGGGGAAGGTGGGTTTGGGGCCAAAAAGGAATGTTAACCCTGGCCTCCATTCTTTTGCAACAAGTGATTTGGGGCCTGATCCTTAGCTTTTGCAAATCATCACTGAAGTCCCTGGAGCTATGCCAGTTCACAGCAGCTGGTGCTCTGGCCCTTTGAATGAAATCTTAGGTCCCACTTTCCTCTGATAAGAAAAGGCAGAATTATTGTGGCAGAGCTTAATTATCTGATTCATAGTGCCAGATCCACTTTACGTGGCTAATAACCTGAAATTGGAAATGCAGTTACTGGGGTTATTGTGCATTACTTGATATTTTCTGCTTATTAGCCATATCTTTACCATGCAGGCCTCACTGGGAAAGCAATTGTGTGTAGTAGAAGTCAAGGGTTATTAATGAAGATAAATGGCTAGATTAATGGCACCACCATTTAGCTAAAAGGTAGACGTGAACGTCAGTTCTTTATGGATACATCTAGGAGAATGGGGTTTGGAGCCTATTTCCCTGAGGGAAAAGCCAGCCCGAGGCACTGGTGGTCCAGGAGTTTGAAGAAGGTTAAGATGAGGTGATGGTTTGACTATGATCTGCTGTGATGGAGTTTTGGAGGAGATGAAGAAAAAAAAATTAGAGACACGCTCCAGACCTGTGGGGTAATTGAATGATTGTCTTCTGCCAGAGGGGCAGAGTTAGCTGGGGATCCATTAGCCCCTTGGCATTTGTAAGTAGGCTGAGGGAGCTCAGCTGGGAGAGAGCTGCCGGAGACCCAGGGCTCTCCAGCAGAGATGGAGTCACAGTGAGTGAAATAGACTCTTGTCTGTGAAGGCCTTGAGGTAGGACTTGGAAGAAATGGGGAGATTGCTGGGGGAAGCGGCTGGCATCTCTGTGGAAGGAATGCAGTGAGAAAATCCTGAGAAGAAGCAGCGGGTAGCAGCACAATTAGCTCAAAAAGACAGAAACTGGGTTTGTGTTGGAATGTTCGTGTGGACTGTTTGATTGGACTTCAAAACCTCAGAAGGGGACTGAACTTCCCAAGGGCCAGGCCACAGAAGGCCCAGATGGAGACACGCTATTTTGGGGCCATGGAAGTGGCCGCTAATGGGGGCATTAGAGATGTGTCCCTGTAATGCCTTAACCTGACACTAGGGAGTGCTCTTAGGGTGAGTACAGTCTCCTACACCTGCCTTATGTAGTAGACAGGCTGGTGTCCCACTGCATGCATCACTCAGCTCATGACTACATGGAGCTACTTAGATAGACAGGCCAGATAGGGGACAGTGCATTATAGAGGCTGGAGCTCAGCAGAGCCTGATGTTCTGCCTTGTATTCCCTCTCTGACTAGTTAGTTCACAACTGGGCTTTCTCCCTGGCAAGACCTAATGTTTAGCTGTTGTATCTAATGTTATTTGAATAAAGCCATAACCTAGCTTGTGACCAGGAGAATTTTTTGTCATTTGAGAGAGTATGTGGCAGCCTGCTATAAATAAGAGAAGCTGTGTGTTATGTTATGTCCCATTAATCTCTCTCCTTGTTTTGTTTTTCTTCCCCAACTTTCTTAAAAACAGCATATTAATTGGCTTCATTAAGGATAAAGATGCCCCATCCTGGTGGGGATTTTTGATTGCAGCTTTGATGTTTTTCTCTGCCGTGCTGCAGACTATAATTCTTCACCAACATTTCCAGTACTGCTTTGTTACTGGGATGAGGCTGAGAACTGGCATCATTGGGATGATATACAGAAAGGTAAGACTGGAAGCATGTAATTGGTCAATGTAACTATATATAGCCAAGGAGGAGTGATCTTAGCCATTAGACAATGAGGAGAGAACCGGACCTTGATTATGGGGAGAAAGCAGTCTCCTGGAAAATAAAATGAATGCTCAGTGTTCTAACATGCCTCACTGCACCTTAAAGTACTTTCAAAGAAAGTAGCAGCTGAGTGTGCGTGTGTTGTTGGATCACCAAACATGGCACAGTCAAAGACTGGTTTTATTTAAATATTCAAAATCAAGGGGTGCATCCTTAATGTGTTTTGACTATCTCAGAAAATAATTGTATCTAGTAAAGAGGCATCATGTACTGATCAAGATTGAGGAGCTCAAAACAAAATATAGCTCATGAAATGTTATTCTCCAAATGAATTAAAGATGATTTAGGATTGACTTAATTGTTTTATTCCTACTGAAGAAGTAGCTACTGAGGCTATCTGGCTTTCCTGTTCTCTGAGGATTTATTATCTGCATTTCTCCGCATGTGTCTAAGATTGATAATCGTCAGGGTCTCTCACTTTTCAGTCCTTGGCCATCACAAACTCAGCAAAGCGCTCCTCTACTGTTGGAGAAATTGTCAACTTGATGTCAGTGGATGCCCAGCGGTTCATGGATTTGGTGACTTTCCTGAACATGTTATGGTCGGCGCCGCTTCAGATTTGTCTAGCTTTATACTTCCTCTGGCAGGTACAGGAACCATCACATTTGTCAGAGTTTTTATTTCAGTGACACGCAGACTGGTTTTTATTTGTTGAATTCTCCACCATTTTCAGAAACCTCCTCTCATTCTGTCTTGTTTTGGCATAGACTGATTGACACCAACTTACCAAATTAATTAATCTCTTAATTACTGCCATATACTGTGGTTTGTCGTATACAACCTATGGTTCATAACAGAGTTCCCAGCAGCTGATGCAAATGACTTTCTATATGTATTAGTGAGGACTGAATACATATGGTACAAACATTACTGAGGAAATGAAATCTGTACAGCTATCCTACAGTAGACAGTCAATATTATGCCTCCTAAGAAAATGTGCAAAACACTAAGTATGGACCAAATTCCACCCTAGTATAAATAGTATAAATACCATGCCATTTGCTTCAGTGAAGTTGCATCCACTTCAACCAAGGTGGAAACTATCCTTATGTGTGTATAAAGCATTGACTTCCATCCACTTGAAATGTTTTCATGCTAATTGAATGTTTTTAATTTGTAAGACAGTGGCTCCAAGCCGAATGCCCCATCTGAGATCAGGACCCCTTGTGCCAGGTGCTGTACAAACACATACTTACAGTCTAAAGAGACAAGACAGATAAAGGGTAGGGAAACTGAAGGATTATTAGTCCAACTTTACACATGGGGCAACTGAGGCACAGAGCGATTAAGTGATTCATTAACAGAGGACGTTTGGGGCAGAGGCAGGAATACAATCCAGGACTCCCGAGTCCCAGTTCTGTGCCATACTCACAAGGCTATCCTTCCTCTCTAATGCTGCATCTTCTGCCCACGTAAAACTGCAGTGTACCACCATTGAAATGAATAGGAATTCTGCATGGAAATCAGTGGCAGGGTATGGAGAGCGGATGTTTTGTGGCCGGTGGTTATGTGCAATTTGAGCAGCATGGAGTATGTGCAGATGTCGGCTCTGAAAGAAATTCGTTTTTCCTGCATTTGGTTGACTAAATGTGCCCCGGATGTGTGGACTTCGGGCTGTTACACCCTTTAGAGCAGTGGTCACCAACTCGTTGATCGCGATTGACTGGTCGATCCTAGAAGATCTCCCAGTCCATCGCGATCTCCAGCATGGCTGCCGCTAAGGCAGACTCTCTACCCCAGCCCCACACTGCTTCTGGAAGCAGCTAGTGTGGCCCCGGTGGTGGGGGGGCAGAGGTGTCCTTTTGTGCACTGCTTTTGTGTCCTTTGTGCACTGCTCCTGCCTGCAAGCACTGCCCCCACAGCTCCCATTGGCCGGGAGAGCTGCGGGGGGTGGTGCTTCAGAGAGGGGCAGCGCACGGAGCCACGTGCCCCCTGCGCCCTCCCTCCCCCCGGGGGCCACAGGGGTGCGTTGGCCCCTTCCGGGAGCGGTGTGGGGAGGTGTAGAAGGGGGCTCCGGGCTGGGGCAAAGTGATCTTGGGTAAAAATGTTGGACACCACTGCTTTAGAAGTTTTCTCTTTCTTAGTGCTGTAAAATAATCTACCTTTGGGGTACATAACGACATAATGAGCCACTAGTGACTTCGTAGCATTTTATGACCAAATACAGAGACAGACCCTGGGACTCAGGCTGAGGATGTAATCCCTCTTGTATTAACATTCAGGGTGATTGAGGTTTTTTGTCAATTGCTGTTCCCTATATCAGAGAGAAGTCAGGGGAAATGCCCCCCCTCTAGGTTCTCCATTCCCTGCCTGTAAATATTTGGTATCTTTTCATATACGGACTGTATTTTCTTTTTTATGAGGTTTGTGGTGTTGTTTTCTACATCTGTTAAGATGCTCTATTTGCATTAGTCCACTGCTGTATTCCCCTTCCGCCAGGAGCAATTTCGCAAATAAATTGCAGGAGCTCTCAGATGTCATCGATGCTAGTTTAGTACTGGTAGCTCTCGATCAATACTGTGATCTAGACTATACAACAAGAAGAGGGGAAGCAGAGTCAGAACTCCCCAGTGGGGGGTGAAAATTCATACTGTCACTTCAACTACGTGTTAATGAAGCCATGCCTTACTTTTTTACCAAACCCAGCTTCTTTCAGTGCTATCTACCGGAGATGACCTCATTTCATGGAGAGCAATAACTTACATTGTCTCTTTTCCTATCAAGACTTTAGGGCCTTCTGTGTTGGCAGGGGTTGCAGTGATGATCTTACTAATCCCATTGAATGCTGCAATTGCTATAAAAACCAGAGCGTTCCAGGTAGGTAACGTTAAGGATTATCCATAACCCAAGGTGGTGGCTCTTCTAGAAAAGTGGAAGGAGTCACAGTCTTTTTAGTGCCTACATCAAAAGTGCAATGTGTTTGTGTACGTTGGATGAGATGCTGTCAGTCAAAAGAATCATGAATGGCACTTTTCAGTATCATCCAATGTTGGCTTAACTCTGTTGCTCCCATTGAAGTCAATGACAGTTTTACCACTGATTTCCATAGGAGCAGAGTGCGGCCAACGCTTTTGAAAATCCCACTCCATATTTTTCTTTTTACATTCCTTCTCTGTGTTACTACAAATAACTCAGTGATTCAACTTCATGAATCTTTAAAATCTGATGTTACATTTCTCCACTGATGTTGCTTGGGTCCTGTTTTGCATTTCACTGTGCTTGAATATTGAAGCTGGACAGGTCATTTTTTATTACATTCTCTGACACAAGCCAAATGCTATTATGTTTTAGTTGCAAGCACTGCAGGGGAGTTTTTTGAAAGAAGTCATTGAAATGTAAAGACAAAACTTTCTCTCTCTTTTTTTTTTTTTAAACAACCAAATCTGCTTTCCAGGCCTCAGCTGCTTGAGAGAATCCCTTGTAAGAGGCTCTTTGATTTGACTTTAGATCAAAGCCATAGATTAAATGAAAGGGGCCCTGAAGAAAGCTTGGGCAAGTAATTAATGAGCCAGGTCTCCAAGGCTGGATCCCTCTGTGGGATCAGGGCCACAAAAAGGACAAATGTATACAGAAGATTAGGCTATTATTTTGTTTGCTTTGAGTACAGAAGAGCAAATATAAGAGCTATTCTTAGTGACAGACAGAGGCTGTGATCCAGACTGAGTCCAGATTAAATCGTTACACATTCTCTGCAGGTTCTCATCTCTTACCATGCATGAGCTAAACTGAACAAGTTTCATTTTAGTTAGTGCTAACAATTTTAATACTAATGGAGATTGCACTAATAATTTAAATAGCCAGTTCTCCTCACAGGCCTTCCCTAGGCAAGCAAGAAAATTGAGAGCTTGATCAATTCACTGTTCAAGCGAAGGGTGTGCAGAATGATGCCAGGTGCTCTTCCAAGCAACCTCCAGTCTGATGGGGACCTCTACTGGGACAAGAGGATAATTCCCTCATCTCTATACCCATTCACTTGGTGGCCTCTACTGAGAGTGCCTAGAAAGAGGGCAGAGGTGTTGGTGTACTTGTGCTCTGGATTTCTATCCCCTGTGGTAGAAATTAAAACTGCCCGCTCATTTCTTGTAGACCATTGGATAGTCAGCAGATGATGATGCCTTTCATCAGTGCCAACCCTGGCCAAATTTGAACTGCTGACTTTAAGCTGAAAGGAGCCTTTATTCCATTAGCAATCTGCGTGGTCATTCACACTCCATGAGTAGTGCAATGCTAATGCAACAAAGTCCTTTGGCTTCTTAGCTGGATTTTTCCAGCTACAAGATTATGCTGAGTAATGGGATGTCGTAATCTTTTAGTGACTGTTTGGAATATTTTTTTGAGGTAAAGAGCCCAACCCTTGAGGTTAAATAGTGTCAGAATTTAAAAGTAAAGATAAATAGTGATAATAGCTTCAGCTTTAGTAACAGAACAATATAGTTACATTCCACAAAACCTTGGGACAGCCAACAGATCTGCCAGTTAATCACTACCTAATAAATATTAGCATTTCTTTTCTCCCTATAAGGAGATGGTTAGGGTTGAGTAGCAGTGTGTATGGATTCCAAGCAGGTGAGGTGTTACATTTAATTTTTCATTATATCCACGTTCTATCCTGGGGATTTGATCTGGGAGGTAATGGAGTGGAGACTGTTTGTTTCATCAGTGTATTTTAAAGAAATGAAGGGCACCCAGACATATAAATAGGCACTTTTAAAATTGTACATCAATAAAAATCTAACTAAAGAAAGGCAAGAATTAGGGTAGCATTTTCAATAGTGCCCAAGTCCCAATACATTTGAAAATTTTACCTCTAGACAGTAAAGTTGATTAGAATGCACTTGTATTTCTAACAAATTATGTAATACACTGCCTGCCTTTTGTGTCTGTCTAAAAATATAGACAGATTTTTTTTTAAACAATGTTATTTGGAATAATTTAGGTGGAACAGATGCGGTATAAAGATTCCCGCATTAAACTAATGAATGAGATTCTGAGTGGCATAAAGGTACTGAAGCTTTACGCGTGGGAACCATCCTTCCAGGAGAAAGTGCTGGAGATACGAAAGAATGAGCTCCGTGTTCTGAAGAAAGCAGCATATCTAAATTCTTTGTCCACCTTTGCGTGGGTCAGCGCACCATTTCTGGTAAACATCATTTGTATTGCTTACACAAATAGGTCTGAAAGCTATCAAGGCATAAAATAGAAGGTGAAATGCAAATCCCTTAAATCGACTGTCTGCATATCAAATGGGTATTGGAATAAATGTGTATATTTAAAAATCATACATACGCTTTAAAACAATTGAATACTTTACTATTCTATGACACTGTTCATTAGAGGGTATCAAAGTATTTTTCAGTGAAGTCTCACAGTTAGAGCTGGGCACAAAATAGCTTTCCGATCCTGTGGAAATTTTTGAGATTTCAAAAAATGTTCCCGTCCCAAATCAAGACAAAAAGTTGAAATCTTGAAAAATATTGTGCACCAAAAATTGGGGGGAGGTGTGGAATTTTATATTGGGTTTATCAAAATGTCTTGTATAGATTTCAGCCTCATTGTATGTATTTATTTATTTTTACTTGAACTTAAATTTTTAAATGAAAAGTCATTTTGACCTTAAAAACTGAACTTTTTTCATTCTGGAAATGTCAAAATGGGAAGTGTCAACAATTCTGAAATTTAACAGGAAACTTTGTCATCAAAACTGAAATTGTTTGTGGGGAAAAGGTTGGTTTTGAATTGGCATTTTTCTGATGAAGAAATATTTTGTTTCCAAGTTCCTGAGCAGTTCTCCTTACTATGTCCTTGTATGACGTGTGACATAGACACAGACACTGGGGGCAGATGAAGAGCTAGCCACGTTCTCTCCTCCCTCTCAGACTTTCCTATTAAATTCCCTTTGATTTAGCTGTGGATCTCATGCATTCTTATCACTGATCCCCACTCACTTGTTGAGTGTGATTGCAGCTATGTTGTGAGTGGTAAATATTATTGTCCCTATTTTATGGAGGGGTGCACCAGGTTACACAGAGTCAGTGGCATAGTTGAGAATAGAAGCCAAGTATCCTGTGCAGTAAATGCTAAGAAATGCCTTCTTGACTTACTAGAAAATGAGTTTCTCCTTTGCTTTTCTGCCAAGACTCTTTAGTTTACATTTTTGTGGTTAGCCTCCAATGGCCAATGATACTGAAGTTAACAGTGGGCAAATTGGAGTGGAAGGAACAAGAAAGTGGCCTGAGCTTTCCCCAGAACACACCACACCCTAATAAATACACCTTAAACTTTTATGTACTCTCAAGAGCCTTGCAGTTCACTTTTAAATCTCAGCTGTCAATGAAATATAATCAACAGTAATCAGCAGATAGTCTTGTTCTGTAGACTTTGGTAATCATTAGCGTCATTTGTGTGGTACGATGGCTTATCTTTTAAAACACATTGGGATTTGATATATGAAAAGATAAAAAGCAGTAGTGAATTGGTCCAGTTCTGACTCTGATGATTTCATTTCTAACTTTAGCAGTTAGGCCTGAATGCTCTTAACAAATCAAGAGGTTTTTTTTAATCAAACACACTTGCTGGCTTTCAGGTTGCGCTGACCACATTTGCAGTATATGTCAGTGTGGATGAAAATAATATTCTGGATGCAGAGAAAGCCTTTGTCTCCCTCTCCTTGTTTAATATCTTAAGGTTTCCACTCAACATGCTTCCCCAGGTCATTAGCAACCTTGCACAGGTAAGGAAGGTCTTGTTCATTATTTGCTTCAAATGCAAAAAACAATGATCTCTCTTGATTTTAAACTGAACTGTGAAATATGACAATTCCAGGTGTCTCCCGTACTCTTTTTAATGTTCTTTTATTAGCACTGCACTATTAGCAGCCTCATTGCTGTGAGTGAGCCTGTGTTTTGTGGCATTTCGTGTGAGTTTTGCTTCACTTAAGCAAATTTACTTTATCTCAAAAATGACATAGCTCAGATCTTGACGTTTGGGATACAACCCATCCCAGGGAAGGAATGAGTCATGGTTCACGAACTCCACACAGTAAAAGCATGAGCCTGCTTCCCTTCCGACAGGAAGGCAACTGGTTTCTCGTTTTAAAGACTGTGAAATGATGCCTCCCTTTTTTTGTTAGACAAGTGTTTCCCTGAAGAGAATTCAGCAGTTCCTGAGTCACGATGAGCTTGATCCAAATTGTGTAGAAACCAAGGTGGTTACTCCAGGTAAAGAGGAGATGATGTGCATGTGTGTGTCTGTGTGGGTTTGGAGAGGGAGAGTGCATAGAAAACACCAAACTTGCAATATTTATCATTAGGCTACTTGGATTACAAAAGAATCAGTTCATGATAAAGTCATTGAATTCAGAAAGGAAGTCCTTTCCTGGAAAATGCTTGTTTGCCCTCGAGACAATGTGGAAACTACCAAGGTTTCTGGGCTGCATTTGCGAGGCATGAGCTGTTCCTTTAAAATGCTCTGTATTTGTAATGTAATGGTTCGTGCTTCGGGGCATCAGCTGATCATCAGGGGCCAGGCAGGGCCATGTTTGGCATTGCATAAATGCATAGGGATGATATGGAGGTTTTGGGGGGCGGGGAAGAAGGGGGTCACTTGCTTCTGTTGGCCACTGCCAGAGGCACAGGATCCCAGATTCAGTGGGAGAACGGTCTGATCTCATAAGATTCACAATGTGTTCTCTTGTAACACACCCTTGTTGTTCTTTGATTTAAAGACAAAAGATCAAAAGTTATTTTGTCTTCAAGATTCTAAGGGGGCAAGAGATGCAAGGCAGCTGTTGTGTGATTACTATTACATACCTACCATTCCACAAGGAGGTGATTAAAACCTGCCCATCCCTAACTTGTTAGGTTGGCAATGTAGAGCCGTTCAGAGGCAGGCAGGCCTAAACTTCTACATCGACCTCCCCAGCAAACTGTCAGCCTTTTACTGACTATGGAATCGTCCCTTGAGTTGTGGGATGTGATGTAATTATCACAGAGGGATATTGAAAGCTCTACTGGACGATTCAGGTGATAAGCTGCTCTAGGGACCAGTCCTGCCTGGGAGGGAGATAAACAGCTTTCTCATGTCTCAGTTCTACAGTTCTGTGATTTCACTTACTCTGAACAGTGTTCCCTTGTGACTGAGCAGATCACAAATGTTACTTCCCATGCCCAGAGAAAAGGGATGCAAAACTTCCGTAGAAATAAACGCCCTCTAACTGTTCTCCCTTCTCAGTACAAAAGCCTCACTCAGCACCATTATGCGCAAAACTTTTTCCACCGTCTCTCTTCTGTTCTGTTGCACAGGCTACGCCATCACTGTAACAAATGGGACATTCAGCTGGGCAAAGGAGCTCAAGCCATCTCTGAAAGAGTAAGGTTTCTTTATACAATTCCAGTACAGCATCAACCTGCTTCCCTCTGTTTGTTGTCTTTAGCGAGATCCATTTCAGGGTTGTTTAATTTTAAACCAGTAGTGTGTTCGATTTCATTGTTACAAAGTTATATTATCCGATCTCCTGCACACGTCTTTGTTTTATAAACATCAGAGCAGTTTGCTTGTCCAGTGTTGTTATGCTATACAAAGCCTAAATATTACAGAGCCTAGAAACTGCAGTGACTGGCATATCATAGGTAGATTAAGGGACAGATGGAGTAAATTAATATCTAATATAGATAATACATATTTACTGGCCCAATCTGTTGACTAGGCAAATCAGATTATCTGATGGGCTGCTGGTAGTGCTCTTAAGAGAGTTGGGATGTACATGTTGGGACGTAAAGACTTAAGTTCATGGACATGAGAACACTTTTTCTGTTCTGTTAAGGATTTTGTGTCAGACCCATCACCGTGATATCTCAGGTCTTTTTGAGAATCTCGTTGCAGCTTTCTCCCCCAGCCTCCCAGTTTGGGTTTCACTCCCTGCTTGAACAAAGTCAAATCTAATTGTGGCTAAAAAGTTGCACATTTTGCCTAGTTTCAGGTCAAAATCAAAGGCACTCATGCAACTGTGTGCTGAACATGTTATAAATGCTTAAGGAGAAACTTTGGCGTGGCTCAGACCTGCTTGAAAAGCTCAGGTTTTGCAAAAAGCTCAACTTAGCCAGCCTGTGTTTTGTAACAAAATCTGAAACCAGGGGAACTTCCTTCTTCTGGAGTTTCATTCTGAAAGATCCATGCAGCTGTAACTAGAATTATTAGCCACCAAAATTACTGTCCCTTAAAATGCTGGTGAGGGGAATATGCTACTGGATATGGAAGATAGTGAGGAAAGGTTTTGAATTTTGGTGGTCAATCCTGCTTTGAATGCTTTTTTGAAAGCCTGGCTACATATGAAAAACTCCTGTAGGTAATGAAAGGAGTCTGAGGAATGGCTCTGGTCCCAATCCTCCGTCTAGTTCTGTGCATATGGGGCTGGCTTTGACTTCAGAGGGGCTATGTAAAGGTAGAGGGGTCCGATCATACAGATCTGCTGGAGGATTAGGGCCTGAGTCAAGACTTTAGACCATTTAAAAAAAAAAGAAAATTATATTTGTAAGCGTTTTGCTTTCCCCTGTTATGTCATTGTCCATTCTATTTACTAGCACTATAAATATTTTAGTTAAATGGCTTAAATGTCTTTAAACAAGGCACTTAATCCCTCAACATTTCCAGACAGGTGTTCTTGCTGAGAAAGGCCCTGAAATCAGCTGAGTCCTTCCAAAAAGGTTATTAACCCTTTGTAACCCAATAAACTGATAGAATTTGAAAACAGGGTCTTATAATGGAAAGTATAGGTCAGTCTTATCTATAGGCATTGCTACCAGCTCTCCTGATACTCTCAATGAATTTGGTGCATATGTAACGCTGACAGACCCCAATCGTCAGCGGGCGGGATCGAACCTGGAATCTCTGGAGCTTAGTGCATGAGCCTCTACTGCAAGAGCTAAAAGCCAACTGACTGTAGAGCAAACTCATTAATCTCTCTAAGTGATCTCGGTGCCACTAGATGGGACAGAACACCACATCCAGGAGGCATGTGGGTTACACATACTGCAAGGGTAATGAGGAAATTGTCCTGAATCATAACAGGGGCTCCTATGTGCTACCGCAGTAAAAATAATAATTATAATAAGCATGCTTAAAAAGAAATCGGGGGAGGGGGAACCAACAACCCAGCTACATTTACTGTATCATTTTATGTGCATTTACTGAGGTAGGGGGATTGTCAGTGCGTACATCAGACCTGACAAAAGGAGCAGTAATGTCTTTAGTAAATGAACGTTTAATTAATTTTCAGCCTGTTTCCTCCACAGTATAAATTTGTTGGTCCCCAGTGGTTCTTTGGTTGCTGTTGTTGGCCATGTTGGCTGTGGGAAGTCTTCACTGGTATCAGCTCTTCTTGGTGAAATGGAAAAGCTAGAAGGACAAGTGGCAGTGAAGGTGGGTTCTAGTTACGATGGTGCTTCAAAATAATGTATTAACACACCTAGCATATTGTATACATGCACATAGTGTATTAGTGTATGTCCGCCTGGACAGAGAATTCAGGGCTGTCTGTAATTTTACCAACTTCTCTGCATGCTTGTTTGGGTTTTGCTCATAACTGTTCAATTTAATCAACTGTAGTGGTTTTTCCTGAGATTTCTACTGTACGTCAGCAATTAGTGCATGTGTATGTACAATTCATGTGTACTGTAGTGTGTGACTGTGTATGTGCATATTACATATAGATTTGAATTAGCTCTGTAATTGCAAATCACAGCTCATTAAAGGTAAATCAATTCCACAATGAATAGTAAATCACAGAGCTTTGGTTTTTTCATTTTAGGGATCTGTTGCTTATGTTCCACAACAAGCTTGGATTCAGAATGCCACCCTGAAAGATAATATTTTGTTTGGCCAACAACATAATGAACAGAAGTACCAAAATGTCCTGGAGGCCTGTGCTTTAAAAACTGACCTTGAAGTACTTCCAGGGGGAGATCATACTGAGATAGGAGAGAAGGTAGGGCCCTTAACAGCAAACATGCATGATGATGGCTGCTCTGTCTGTGCAATAGAAATAATGCTTTATATTTAGACCCTGATCCAGCAAAGCTTTTAAGCAGCTGCTTAACTTTAAACTTATGTTTAAGTCCATCCTATTAAACAAAGCTCTTAAGTATGAGCTTAACTTTAAGTGTGTGTGGAAGTGCTTTGCTGACTGGGGATCATAGACCTGATCTTGTGAGAGACGGCGCGTCCTCCACTCCCAATCAAGTTCTGAGTGTGATAAGGAATTCTGTCCATGGCAGTTTCAGAATCCAGGCTCCTTCACATGAAGGGAATGTGATACAACTCACACCAAGCATGGCAGAGGATCCTCTCCTAACTCTATTCAAAATAGAAATCAGCTTGTTACACAACTGTTTCCCAAACTAAAGATGGTTTTGCGGAGGCTCACAGGTTTCATGCCAGCGTGGGCAGTGTTGCGCGAACGTGAGTGGATATAGTGAATCACATGGAAAGCAGGAACAATGTGGCAAAACGTTGCCGTTTCAGCTGCATCTTGCTTTGAATTTGTGTTTTGTGTCTTGTTTGGCAGGTTTTGGTTTTGGTTTTTAGCAGCCCCATTTAAGCATTCATTTGGTTCCAGGGCTCTTGTAAGTTGCTACAAAGAATTTTCCATTTGTAAGTGGCCAAATTCTTTCCATTCCGATAGCAGTGCATGCTCACACAGCTTTCTTAGAGTTCCATTTCCCACTTCAACTCTACCTGTGCTATTCTATTCAGGCCCTTCTACTGTGCCCATTACCTTAGCATCTGAGTGCCTGTGAACTGTAAGGATATCCCTGCTATTGCTTGGATTAAATTGTGTTGTAGGTGATGTATTTTGTCTTCTCCTTCCACCTTGCAGGGCATCAACCTCTCGGGTGGCCAAAGGCAGAGAGTCAGCCTTGCTCGCGCTGTGTTTAGTGACGCCGATGTGTACCTGTTAGATGACCCTCTTTCAGCTGTGGATTCCCACGTTGCTAAGCACATCTTTGACAATGTTATTGGACCAGAAGGGGCACTTAAAGGAAAAGTATGCCTGTGCTTGGATTCTCTTTTTTACACACACACACTCTCTCTCTCTCTCTCTCTCTCTCCCTCCCCCCCCACCCCAGAACTATCAGGGGGATGAACTGGCCTGCTATTTTAACACTGGGAGTTGAGTTCTGAATAGCTCCCTGATTTCTTCATTTCATTGTACTTTTGGAAAAGGTGCCCATTGCCAGATTCTCAGTTGAGAGCTACTGTTTTGACATGCCCAAGGGTGGGGATGTGAAAAGCTCTTAAGCTTGGATAGTGTTTCTTCAAGTCCTGTGGAAACTTGCTCTCCCCTGGAAACTGACACCTGACACTGCTGAAAACAAAATATATGGAGGAATTTAGAGCAGTACTGTCCTTAGTGTTGCTGGTCACTGTCCTGGGGCAGCCCGGGGTGGGAGGCGGGGAATGTTCTGCACCACTTAGCGTGTCCACAGAGCCCTGTGGTATTCTGTTGCCTAAAGGTCGCTGATTCAGGGTCTTGTCAGATCTCCTATGCAGCATCACGCTATGTCAGAGCTCAGAGGAGAGACCACAAGAAAAACAGTCTTACAGGAAGCAGTCTTGATGATTCAGCAATTGTCATTCGCCACTGAGTCCGCACTGAGCTAGTTTCCCACTGTGGTGTTAGTGGGCTGCTACCTCTTTTAAAGCCAAGGTCCTGTCGCCAGTAAATACTTCTTAATTCTCTTCACAAGAGTCAGGGTTTTACACCTAGTGTCTTAGCCAAATTCCATTACGTTCTGTCTAAATTCCTCCTGATATTTCAACTGTATCTGATATTCATTCTTTATCCTAAAAATGTTATATAGTGATTGGCTGCATGTTGTTAAACAGCTGCAGCGTTCCACCCCAGAGGTGGCTTGGTAGCACTGACTTGTTTCATTCTCCCATACAGACCCGAATGCTAGTGACCCATGGCATCACCTTTCTGCCTCAGGTGGACCATATTGTGGTCCTTGTGGATGGCAAAATCTCTGAAATGGGATCCTACCAAGAGCTTTTGAAGCAAAATGGGGCTTTTGCAGAATTTCTTCGAAATTATGCACCTGATGAAGACATAGAAGAGGATGAGCTAACAAGTACAGCAGTTCTTATTCATCTTAAATCATAGCTTTTGTATCAATCAGGTCATGAATTTCCCTACATATAAATGTTACCTGCTCCTGCGATACATGCCTGTAGGGAAATGTAATAATCCATCCTTAGATTCCTTTATTTTTCTTGCTAGTAATGAAAATGTTATGTACCATGAGGAGTTTTTTTTATGCTTACTAAGCTGTCATGGTGTAAATTAACCCATCCTGTGTATTGAATGCAAGTTGGTAATACTGACGTTTAAGTAAGCAAACCTATTTCTTTCCTCTTGCAAAAGGACTTACCCAATCTGCCTGAGGCTAAGTACTTGTATTCTAAGATAATGTAAGAAATTACTTTTCCTCCGTGTTTTTAATACAGAGAAATCCTTTTTACAGTTGGCAAAGACAGGATCAGTGGGAAAACGTAGTGCCCTTTGGACTCTATTTTTCCAAAGGGGTACCCAGAGCACAGTATTTCTGTTACATAGCATGACACAAATGTAATTTTAATTAGGATTTCTTATAGGCCTAATTTGTCCCTGATTAGATGGTGGAAGATGAAAGTATTTTGGCAAATGTTTCGTATGTATGGCTGTATTCCCATAATGTTTGGCAGCAGAAGTGTATGTCCTGACAAACAAGATGCCAGAGGCTATACACAACCTTCTAGCAATAATTTATAGCAGCTTCCTAGACTCTCAGTCCTTCATCCCAAGATAATGGGACATCAGGGCAGGTTCTGCTCATGAGTTTGGTTAAAACTAATTACAATACTACTGCGACTTAGCTCTTACAGCACATAGGTTCCAAAGTGCTTTACCAACATTTAATCTTCACAACAGCTCTGTGAGATGGGAGCGTTGTGGGGAGAGAGAGAGAGAGGCATAGAGGGGATGTGAATCAGCCAAGTTGCAGACGGAGCTGGTGTCAGAATTAGCTTTAGAAATCAGGAGCTCCTTGCTGCTAGTTCTGTGTTCGGATCACACTTTTCTCCAGAATTGCAAAAGTTACCAAACGCACTAGCTCCCTGCAGTTACGCAGCACTGCAGTGTCAAACAGACTTCTGAAGCCACTGTCAGCTTCATAACGCTTATCCTTCAGCTAGCATATTTGCCTCTGGATTTTGACACCAGTTTCCTATAAGCTGCCTTCAGCAGAAAGCTACAATACAATCTTCTATTGCAGTGCTGGAGGATGAAGAGGTCTTGCTCGCTGAAGATACACTCAGCAACCACACTGATCTGGCAGATAATGAGCCTGTGACAAACGAGGTCCGCAAGCAGTTCCTTAGGTAGGCCTGATGTCCCCTTGTGAATAAAGCCCTCAGCTGAGCTGAAGCACGTTTTGAGGAGCCTGTCTTTAACACAAGCAGCTAATTAATGTTGCTCTCCAGTCTGACCCCACTGTACTCTGCATCTTTCAACATAGACTTTAGTTTCCTCTTTGTATTAAAGCCTCCTGCGTCCTTTTAATTTAAATGATAACACATAGCACAGGGGACAAAACCTGTACTCCTATGAACCCCTTCATGAGAAGTGTATTAATATGAGCAATTTTGTAGTTTTCAGACGGTGCCGCCATGAATATTTGCACACACACAGCTTCGATCTGCTGCTGATTAGATTAATAATATGCCTTTGCAGTAGCACCTTTCATCTGAGTATCTCGGAACTCTATAAAAGCATTAATGGATGGAGCCTGGCAACACCCCTGGGAGGTACTATGGGTGCTGTGAGCCTTGTTAGCTCCATTTTACGTGTGTGGAAACAGAAGAAGAGTGAGATTAGGCACCCGAGTTTCAAAATGCTGGCCTTCAAATTAGGCACCTAAATATGCCACCTGATTTTCAGATGTGCTGAGCACTTGCAACTTCCATCGACTTCGATAGGAATTGTCTTCTCAACGTCTCTGAAAATCAGACCACGTAAGTAGGTGTCTAGCGATGGATTTGTGTGTCTGACCTTCGGCCACCCATGTATACACCTGTGACTTGCCCACAAGTCTCAGAGGGAGTCGGGCAGAGCTGGGAGCTGTGCCCCAGTCCTGTGTTTGAACTGCTATGCTATGCCTCCGCTCCACTAATAAATCCATTGTTTCAACTAGGCAAATTAGTGTGATCTCGTCAGAGGGAGAATGTCCCAAGAAAATGTCCACGAGAAAAAGAGTGTGTGAAAAGAAGTCTGCAGAGCTGTCTCCGCCACAAAAAATTCTCACTGACAAGCTCATTCAGGCAGAAACCTCTGAAACAGGAACGGTAGGGGGCTGTTGGTTTTTTTTTTCCCTTATTTTTCTCCAACTATAAAAGGTCACTTTTTATTACATATATAAAAAGCTATTCTATTAAATGTTTCATTTAACATATAGAGACATTGGCATTGCAGAAGCCAAAAAGACTATTGCATTTGTCCTACTGGAGTAGGCTGTTGCTTCTTTAAATCTAGGGTCCTTCCAGCAACTTCTGCACCTGGCCTGTGCTATATATTTAGGGGAGAGAATTTCTTCCTGGTCCTGCTGTGAGCATCTTATGCCCTGAAGTATGATGTTTGATCACTCCATCTTCACTCGGCTTAGCTCTAAATGTTGTTTGTTTCAAAGTGATCAAATCCCTTTTTAAATCCAGCTGTAGGATTTGATTCTCACCACCTGCAGTAGCAAATTCTATGGGCCAACTTCATGCCATGTGAATACATGTTTATTTTAATTTAAATTTTAGCTTTGGTTACCATTTGAGAGAGATTTTTGTTTCACACAAATGTTGAGACAAGTATGTATTGCAGCCTGTTTGCCACATTGGATTGGGAACTATGATATATTGAAGGATGACAGGTTAAATTGGGGGTGGAGGGGATTGAGAAGATTGAGCACAGGAAAGAAAGAAAATATAATGAAAATAACCAGGGAGTTTGTATCACCAAAGAAGGCTCTTAGAATGTCACACAACTGAGCAACAGTGCGAGTATTTTCTACATGTTAAATGCTGTAGATGCTCAGTGTCACAGACATCAGGGGAGTTGTTGGTTAAGCGTTATTTGTTGGTGGTGTCGATTTGTCTTTATGAGCTTTTGAAAAGCACCTAAATCAATGGGATTTGTGTATCTAATAATCTCCCCTTATATTCTTTGAGATTTCATTGGGGCCCCTCTGTCCCTTACCACAGTAATGACTTTTTGAGCCAGAGTTGTTAACTTGGAGATAGAACTTTTACCCTGTTACTTTGCTTCACAAGTTTCTTTTGTTCAAGTGCTTTTGTGTGATTTCCCCCCTTCCCCCCCCCCCCCGTTCCCCCCCCCCCCCCAGCTTTTGGCCAAGACTTTCAAAAGTGACTCAGGAATGTTGGGTGCCCAACCTGAGATGTGGTAAAGATTTTTTCAAGGGGTGCTCAGCACTTTCTGTAAATCACCCCAAATCACTACTCATTCCTGATAATCTTGACCTTTGCCTTCTATAGTCCTAGCTCTGCTTTGCTACCTTTCACCCTATATCTTTAAACATTGTAATAAAATACAGTTAGTTGGAAAAGAGAAAAGAGATCTGAATATTTCACAGCAATCACCATTGACTCTCAGTAGAGATGCAACAGAACTACCTGTTTTAAAGCAGCGACCTGGATTTTGAGCTCAGTCAGATAAATTGCACTCCCTGCACTACAATATGTTAGTATTTTTGGCAATTTCCAGTTTACTAGGCCATCTACTGGAGAAATTTCCTCTCTGGTCACTCTTGCTATTTCTGTGAACTCCAGACAGCAACTGAATGTACTTTGTAAATATATTGTGCTTTACAAACTTACAGGTAAAGCTGACAGTGTTCTGGCAGTACATGAAGGCTGTTGGCCTTGTGACTTCTTTAGTTATATGCTTCCTGTATGGCTGTCAGAATGCTGCTGCGATTGGGGCCAATGTATGGCTCAGTGACTGGACCAATGAACCTGTCATAAACGGCACTCAGCATAATACAAGCATGCGAGTCGGAGTATATGCTGCTTTGGGACTCTTGCAAGGTAAGAGCGTTTCTCCAGTTAATACAGTTAAAATATTTAGCTGCACCCTCGCCGAGCAAAGAGGAGAATACTGGGAAAAGCGTAACAATAGCCACGGGGGGCTCTGAGCTTCATAAACTCTGTAACCTGAGCAAGGGCATGGTGGAAGTGAAGGAAGGATTAGAAGGCTGGAGAATGATGGAAACTGAGAAGGAGGGGAGAAGGGAAAGAGGCTGAGAAGTACAGGAAGGTGTGAATTCCTGGATGGTAGAGTTGATGCAGAGGTCAGGATTGAGGCGCACTGTGTGGAGGACTTGTAAAAGGGCGAGGGAAACTATATTTATAGACAATAAGGGTTGGCTGTCTGGATCCTGTAAGTAATCTCACTGAAGTCAATGGTTAAATCACCCAGAATGTACTTGAAGACTACAGGGCCCTGATGTAGTAACGAGGAAAGTCTGCTGGCACAATAAAAGCTGCTGGATCAGTAAAAGTCAAAAGCTGCATCTTGCGAATGGCGTATTCACAAACCTCTGCAAATTTCTTCTTTAACAGGCCTGCTAGTGCTGATCTCTTCCTTCACCCTGGCAATGGGTGGCATCAATGCAGCTCGAACACTCCATGCTGCACTGCTGGAGAACAAGTTTCACACCCCACAGTCTTTCTTCGACACAACTCCCACAGGCCGAATCATCAACCGCTTCTCTAAGGACATATATGTGATTGATGAAGTGATACCACCCACTATCCTGATGTTCCTAGGAACCTTCTTCACCTCTGTGTCAACTATGATTGTAATCATATCGAGCACTCCGCTCTTCGCTGTGGTTATAATACCTCTAGCAATTGTATATTTCTTTGTACAGGTAACTATGTCTGACTGCCAACCTGATGATCATTATGGTACTGTTCCTACTCTTTTTAGTTTAGAGCACTTAATTTAGGAGCTTGGAACATATTATCTCTGCACTGATATTACTGGTAATGGCCTCCCCTGGGCAGTGGTAGGAGACTCGTCTTTTTAAATCTTTTGTTTAGCTTATAAAAAAGATCAGGAGGTGACTTGATTATGGTGTTGTAAGTACCTTCATGGGGAGAAAATACCAGGCATGAAAGGGCTAATCTAGTGGAAAAAGGCATAAGAAGAACCAATGGCTGGAATTTGAAACAAGACAAATTCAAGTTAGAAATAAGGCACAAATTTTTAACTGTGTGACTGATTAACCACTGCAATGAACTGTCGAGGCAGGTGCTGGGTTTTGCTTCTTTTGATGTCTTCAAATTAGGACTGGATTCACTTCTGAAAGATATGATTTAGTCTAACAAAAATGATTGAAGAAAAGCTGTGGGTAAGCTTGAAAGCTTGTCTCTTTCACCCACAGAACGTGGTCCAATACCAAATATTACCTCACCACCTTCTCTCTAATAACCTGGGACCAACATGGCTACAGCGATACTGCGTACAAATGATTGGACTTTGTTACAGGGGAGACTAGGTGAAATTCTCTGGCCTGTGTTATACAGGAGGTCAGGCTAGATGATCACAAAGGTCCCATCTGGCCTTAGGATGTATGAATGGGTCATGGAGACTGAATTCCCTTCTAACTCCTACATGCAGGGCCTCTAAGTCATGCTAAAGTCACATTAAGTGGGCATTGGGGCAGGCCTGCATTGCCATTGTATGCTGTATCTGTGGGTACAATTCTGAATTTTTTGGTAGGTTCACAACTTTTTGGCAGTGAGATGCCATTTTCCTTGATTGCATGTGGATACAACTGGGGCCTGATCCAAAGGCCACTGAAGCCAATGGAAAACCTTTAGAGAGTGGCCTTGTCACTATTATTTAAGTAGCCGTGGTTAATCACTGTTGTTCTTTACCGTTAGTGTTAACGTCTGGACTATTTCAGGTATAATTTTATTTTCTTCATTCGCATAAATTACTAATATTTCTTTTGTGTGTTTGTGTTTAACTATGGCAGCGGTTCTATGTGGCTACCTCTCGCCAGTTAAAGCGCCTGGAATCTGTCAGCAGATCCCCCATATATTCCCATTTTTCGGAAACAATCACAGGGGCCAGTGTCATCCGAGCCTACGGGAGAGAAAATTCCTTTGTACACCTAAGTGACTTGAAAGTAGATGAAAATCAGAAGTGTTATTTTCCTAGCATTGTTTCCAACAGGTAAAACCAGCACAGAGTGGTATGTCATCCTTGCTGAAGTGAGCATATATTTCCATAATCCTTCAAGTGATCATTTACCCTTCTGTTTGCTTATTTAACAGGTGGCTGGGCATTCGAATTGAATTAATAGGAAACTGTGTTGTCCTGTTTGCTGCCCTCTTTGCTGTGTTAGGTAAAAACAGCCTGAATGCTGGCCTGGTAGGACTGTCGGTATCCTACGCATTACAGGTGTGTATAACGTTGCTGCGGGATGTTGCTAAATATTAACTCATACAGGGCACTATTATATGACGGAGGTTAAATAAGCACTCCTAAAAGCCTGAGTTAATAGGTGAGTAGTGCTGTTCAGGGTTATAATAGTAATAGCTTACATACACATATATAGTACTTAAATCATGGCCACGTGCTACACAAATGCATACAGTATATAGGACTTGCTTCCCCCACCAGTGAAATATGGTCACCTTTAAGATGGATCACAGTTGTTCTTTAATAGCCCACAGCAACATTGCACAATGGTTTAAGACAGGAAGGGAAGAAAATTATCTTATTCCAATGACGATCCATAGGGAGTTAGGTAGGCAGGATATACTGTACTTCCCAAACTTCCTAGTGAGTATCCAGGCTCTCCTCCTAGGTCTTTACATGCCTATTTCCGAGACTGCGTTTTCCCAGCGTGCTCGTCAGGCTGCATTCAGGCCCTTTCGGGGGGTAGGCTATTTCTGGATCACTAGATTTTTTTTTATTATTATTATTTTGGTACTGTTTAAGGAGACTTGCACATTCCTTGTCCAGACATGGTGTAAAGGTTTTTTGACAGCCACATGTGATGGATTTGGTGGCGGCCTTAAAGATTTGCTTTGCTAATTCTTGAGTATGTTTGATCTATTGAAATATTATGCGGGATACAAATGACATATTGATCAATGAGCTTAGTGTAATTGTCCCTGTCTGCCTTTCTGTAGTTCCACTGTAGCCTTGGGCAAGTGGTCACTATAGGTATGGTAAGCCTCATTTGGATGAGAATGCTGGCTGTGGATGAAATTTTTAAGGACCCTGCAGGTGGCTGGTAGAGGGCAGGCCCAGCAGAAGCGACCCAACTGAGATATGTGGAGTAGCCCTGGTTCCAGCGGGCAGAGTGAAAAGTTGCTGGTTGCTTAAGGTCATGAAGAAGGTGTAACTTGTTGCGGGAGGCCCAATTTGCAAGGTCTATTTCACTTTAATGAGATTCTCTGTAGGTCCATCTGGTATGGTGGTTATTAAAGTTTCCGTCATAGATGGAAGGATGCTGGAGTGATGGTAGGGGAGGAGCAGGCATAAAACCCACCAGATACATGGCAGTAGAAGGTCTCTCCAAACAGTGTTGCCATACATCTGACCAACATCACTAAAACAGACCAAAGACAAAATATTCGAAGGGTAAATCAAAAAAGAGTGGCATCAATACAGGCAATCTCCACAGCTCAAACCCAAGATGAAAACTCCAGGCAGTCTTGAGGGAAGAAATAGAAAAGCACTGAAATCAGTGAAAATAGGAAAAGCATGCAGCTTTGACAGTGATATCACAAGAACTACTACAACATCTTGGGAAAATAAGTCAGCACTGGTTGTCCATCTTCATCCACGACATGCTTTTCAAGAGAAGAAGAAAACTGGAACTGTCTTTTTTGATCTGACAGCAACTTATGACACCATCTGGCACACTGGTCTGCTGTACAAGATGTCAGGAGTTCTTCCTGGATGAGTTGTCATGGCAACTGAGCTGATGGCTCTGAGACAGACATTTTTAGCTGGCTCTGGGCCACAAAATCAGCATCTGGAGATTCCAGAAAGGCAGAATCCTGCCAGGCTTAGTGCTGGCACCAACTGTATTTAATGTATTCACCGGTGACCTACTGAACACCATCTCTGGGCAGCTCAAGGACACTGACTGTATCTGCTTGGCCTCAAAGGTCCATGACTTCCAAAAGGTAGAAGAAAACCTGAACAGTCATGTGACTGCCACAGGGGACTATTGCAAGAAATGGAGACTGAAACCAAGCACATCAAAAACTGTATCAACTTGTTTTCATGTACACCATGGTCCGAGCCAACTTGAGCTTAACATCAATCTAAAGCCACTGTACCTAGGGTCACTCTGGATCATGCACTGACCTCCAAATACCACCTCACAAATGTAGTTTAAAAAAAGATGGAGAGCAGAAGCTGTCTCCTGAGCAAACTGCTAGGGTTCACCTGGCAAGTCAGTAGGCAAACACTGCATAATTTGGGGCTTGTTCTCTGCTACTCAGTTGGCAAATATCATGTCCCAGTTTGAATAAACTCGGTCCATGCTAGCCTAGTGGACAGAGCTTAATCATATCATAAGAGTTATCAGAAGCACACTGAAGCCAACAAAACTTGTTACCAGTCCTAGTCAATATTCCTCCACCTAATATCTGATGTCAGAATGCAGCCAACAATCTGATCACCAAGATACGGCAAATTCCAAACCTGCCACTGTTCAGGGATATATGGGATGTGCCCCACCACTGACTATGTAGCAGAAAACCTCTCTGGGCAGTACTGCATGTTCTCCATCCAGCTGATAACATCATCAGCTCACTGCAGCAGAATGGGTGAGAAAAGCCTCTGCCACTACCAGGAACTCCCACATTATCACCAGACCAGATGAACCCGCCTCTGGAGTGACAAGCTTAACAGTTTCAGGTGTGGTGTGGTTCCTTGTGCCCAGCCCAACCTTGCTTGAGGCATCCAGGACAGCCCACTGCATCTGTGATGTTGTGGAAAGTGCCGTGCACGTGCTGAATGGTCGCTTTTTTTGTGTGGGGCTCCCTGGAGGTCTTTCCAGGCTGAACACTGCTGACTCAGAGGCTGACTTATTGACTCAAGACAATTTAATTGTTCCCCTCTGCCCCTCTTTAATTCCCTGTCACCACCACCCTCACTGTTCTTGCTATAGGATCTATAGTGACCATGAGTGGTCAGGACTTTTAGGCCTCATCTGCAAACTAATACTGCTGGAGCACTGGTTCAATACTGATTCAGAAGAAAGGGGGCCACTTACTGAATCACCAGCATGGATATGATGGAATTACAGCTCTAGGTGCTGTGACAGTACCATTTAGATCAAACACCCTGAATATATATATATATATATATATATATATATATATATATATATACACACACCAATAATTACTGCTTGTCTATTTTAGGTACTTATGTAGGTCCTATTACTGTAGTATCTGAGTGCTGCATAGTCTTTAATGTATTTATCCTCACAGTGCCCCATAAGGCAGGGCAGTGCTATTGTCTCTGTTTTACAGATGGGAAACTGAGGCACAGAGAAGCAAAGTGACTCACCTAAGGTCACACAAGGAGTCCGTGGTAGAGCAGAGAACTGACCCCAAGCTAACACCTGACCACTGCACCAGCCTTACTCCCCAATAAATACTTATCCCTTGTAATCTTTTGTTTCTTAATTTATATTTCATTGAATGTTTTTCTTGAAAATAAGAGGAGAGCAGAAAAAAAGACAAATGAACAAAAAAATGAAGGGAAAGAAAGGATGGTGGGGGGCAAAGAGAGAGACATCTTGGTTTCCATCGTCTGGGGATCAGTCAAAGATTTCCAAAAAAATTAGACCAAATCTTTTTTTCTTTAAAAAGGGACAATCCAGATGCTAAAACAGTCAGGGAAAGGCCTTCAAGAACCTGCCGATAATCGTTGTTTACAAGACCTCTCCATTCCGAATGCCTCATGAGAATTTGCAGTAGGTTAGATGTTCGCATACAAGGCTCCTCAAAATTCTACGGATTTAACTGGCAAAGGCAAAGTGAAATGGTGATCTGTAGGTTTGACCCTACTGCTTGAAAACATAGTCCATCCTGGTCACTTCCAGTGGAAGACTGGCCAAGATCAGTATACTTTACTGTAATTATTACTTGCATTGTGATACCACTTAGAGCTCCCAGTTAAGATTGGGGCCCCATTGTGCTAGGCATTATACATATGCACAGTAAGGGACAGTCCCTGCCCGCAAAAGCTTGCAGTCTAAATACATAGACAGGCAGTAGGAGGGAGAAATGAAGTAGTAGTATTCCCATGTTAGGGATAGGGATCTGAGGGACAGAGAGACAAGGGTAGAATCTACGAAGCAACTTAAGCTTCTAACTTCTGTTTAGCCTCCTAAATTCTGTTGATTTCAGTTGAAATTAGGAGCCTAAATAGAAGTTGGGAACGAAAGTAACTTTGTAGATTCCACCATAAGAAATGATTTAACCAAGGTCACAGAGCAAGGCTATGGCAGAGGTGGAAATTTAACCCATGTCTTCCAAGTCCCATAATTCCTCTCTGTAAACTTCTTGCCCTGTGGTCTGTATCATTCTTAACATAAAGTTAATTATGTATATTGTAGTTCAAGAAGTAGCTGTAGAAACAATATATAACAGACCGATATTAGAAACAGCATTTTTATAAAGCATACTTTTGCTGTTCTTCAAGGGGTAATATTTTACTCTTTATATTGTCCAGGTGACAATGTCTCTGAATTGGATGGTGCGGATGACTTCGGACCTAGAATCCAACATTGTGGCTGTCGAGAGAGTGAAAGAGTATTCAGAAACTGAGACGGAGGTCAGCTACTGAACTGTTCACAATTAACATGTTTATTCTCAGAAATCCATAATTTCCATTTGTTTCTTTCAACACTTAGACAGAGGAGGACCCTACTCTGAGGACCTGATAGCGTAACCTAGACAAATATGATGTTCTAGACACTAGTTTGGGTTTGTCTGTACTACTCAGTTTTACTGTCTGTCTTTATTAACAGGTTGTAACATAGTTGATGCTAAACATGAGCCCAAATTCTCTGCAGTTGTAAGTGGGAGCAACTCCATGGAAGTCAGTGGAACATTTTTCATCAACAGAAAACTTGGCCCACAGTCCATTTCTGCGTATAATATTGTTAACACATTGTTCATAACCATGGGTTTTAACTTTGCTCATGAGCAGGGTTGTAACACAATTCTCCGGCTCTATATAGGTTCTTCTCTTAACCACCTTAGCCGGTTCTCCTGTCTCCCACATTTTTATTCAGAAGCACACCTCAGTCCTCTGCCCCCAGTGCTAGCAGCTGAGGCAGTATGCTATTGTTTCCCAGCTTTTCTCAAAGCACGCTGACATAAACATAGTTGTGCAGCTTGGTAGATAAATGGTTATGCCTGGAAATAGGCTGCTCTGTCGACGTTTCGGACTTGATTAGTTGTAGTTCAGAGGAATGTAAGGATTAGGGTATACAGGACAAGAGAAGGTGCTTGAACTTGATATGGTAGCAGAGAGGAGGAAGCCAGACAAGATACACAAGAGTGCATTATGGACCAGATCCTCATCTGGTGTAAAATGGCACAGTTCCGTTTAAGGAATCTGTTTTTCTGGCTGCTTATTCCACCATATCAAATAATAAGCAGACAGAAGGGAATTAGTCTCCTGGTGAGATTTTAGTAACCCTAAAAGTTTAATATTTTAAATCGCAGCCTGCAACTTTTAAAAACTTAAGGGAATAATTTCTAGCTACTGTTCTCCTTTAGGCTCCCTGGATAATTGAAAACAAGAGGCCACCGGAAGACTGGCCAACACAGGGGGAGGTGGAGTTTGTTGATTACTCAGTAAGATATAGGAAAGGCCTGGATCTGGTGCTGAAAGGCCTCAGCCTCAGAGTGAAAGGTGGAGAAAAGGTAGAGTACAGCCGTTTATCATATGTGAATCTGTTGCTGATGGTACACGTGGGATTTGCAATAACAAAAGTGGATGGGCTGGATCCTCAGCTAGGCTAAATGGGTACAGCTCCATTGAGGTCTATGTCCATTTACACCAACTGATAATCTGGCCTGATGTGTTCACAATGCCTTAGAAGCATCCCGTGAAGTTGCTACCACCGCTGTCTCTGCTGAGTGAAGGAGGGATTGTCCATTCCTGAATAAAGAGAGATTCCAGTCAGTTTCGATGTCTGACAACTCTTGGCATGGGTGGAGGTGATCCTGTTAGCCCAAATGCCTCCGTTCTTCTTACCCAAGCATCCAGCAAAGGCTTTATCTTGTGGGCTTTGCTCCTTCTGAGTATATTTGAAAGTGCTGGGCCTTGCATGGTGTTCCCCAACAACCCTATTTTGTTTCTCCTGGGAGATTCCCCCAGTTAGGAAGCTATGGTTAAAAAAGAGGGAGAATAGCCCTTGAGCTAAGCATCCAGAATGGGAGCCACCTTCTAGATGTGAGAATATGTATTTTGCATAATGACATCATCAAATTCATACATTATGTACCTATTTATAGTTGATATTGCTCAAATTCTGGGAATAATTTGAGACACATTTGACATAAGGCCCATTAGGGAGTAAGCAAGATCACAGTAAGGTTCTAGTCTCTCTTCTTAGCATCAGATCTTGTATAATTGCTCCTTCAGTAAAGCTAATACCCCATTTATAAATGTGCTCTGTTCCTAATTCTCCCATGCGTGTTTTAGATTGGAATTGTTGGAAGAACTGGAGCTGGGAAGTCCTCCATGACCCTCTGCCTCTTTAGGATTTTGGAAGCTGCAAAGGGAGAAATTAAAATAGATGGGGTGAGAATTTCGGAGATTGGTCTTCACAATTTACGATCCAAGATAACAATTATTCCTCAGGTAAGTCAGTGCCTCTCTGTATGTCTCATAGTAAAGGGCATAGGCACCAACTTTTCCCCGGCGCTCGTGGGTGCTCGCGCCCCCCAGCCCTGCCCCAACTCCACCCCTTCCCTGCCCCTGCCCTGCCCTCATTCCAACCCCTTCCCCAAAGTCCCTGCCCCAATTCCACCCTGGCCCTGCCTCTTCCCGGAGCACACTGTGTTCCCCCTCCTCCCAGCCGCGCGAAACAGCTGTTTCGCAGCGCAAGCGCTGGGAGCTAGGGGGGAAAAGCGGGCACGCAGCACGCTCAGGGGAGGAGCGGAGGCGGAGGTGAGCGGGGAGCTGCCCGTGGGTGCAGAGCACTCACCGATTTTTCCTATGGGCACCTGTGGTAAAGGGTCTGAATTCTAGTAACTTAGCAAACAGCAAATTACCACGTAATGTATCCACAAAATCAGTAACTGATCATTACATATGTGCACACATCTATGGTAGAACAAAGTTGTTTTTCCATGACTCTGTTTTATAACACTCCCAGTTGAGGATGCTTCAGATGTAAATTGAAAGTCAAGGTAAAGGATTTAACCAAGCTGTGAAAAAGGACCATAGTGTAGGTAACTGTTCCCTATTGGACTTCGCAAAAAGTAAACAAGGCAACTAGTTCTAACCTCACCCTATGATTGGGGTTCTTAAGCTCAGCAGAAAGAACAGTGGAAGGGTAAGTTAGTGGCCTGAACTATGTCCCATTTAATTTGACCCTTCTAATAGCTACATTGTTTTAAAGTTTACACATTCTATTAACACTGTGTAATTATTGGGGGTGACTTATTTTTTGTATAGTTTAAATGTTTTATTGGATTTTTACAGGCTAAAATATAGCAGGGGAAAATATCCTACTTGCAAAGGCATGCCCTAAACTCTTTAAGTGTCAGAAAGATCAGTTTGGGGTGTGGGCCTCACCCTCCAAACACTTTCTTGCATGAGTTGCTTGACTCAGAAAAGAAGTCCTATTGGACTCAATTAATGGCACAGCTCCCACGAATAAAGTTACCCACGTGGAATGGGTGCTGTGCCTTGTTGTTAGGAAATGAATATTGTTCTGACATTCAAGGAATCCTCATCAGGCCTATGGAGCCATGCTATAGCCTTTGAAAATCAATATCCTTTTCTAAGGGGAGTGATTGTGAGCATGAAAATATTATTATTTAACATTTATATTGTGGTCATTTCTAAAGGCCGCAAGCAGGTCAGGGCCCCGTTGCACAAGACACTGGACAAATATATAATAAGCATCAGTCCCTGCCCCAAAGAGCTTACAGTTTAGGGGTGGGCAAATAATTGATATTTTCAGTTCAGTTGCCGACCTGACAAATCCACAAAAAACTCCTGTTTCGGGTCCACTCAAATTGACCTTTTTTTGGTGGCTTTTCTCACTGAAAGAAAAACAAAACCAAATAAAAAAATTTCAGGTTGCACAAAATGTTCCACTTGACCAAAAACTAAACATTTTGCTTCATCTTTGGGTGTTTTTTACCCTTTTAATTTTTTGGGAGGTGGGAGGAGCCTTGTTTTTAGTTAAATGTAGCTAAATTTCATAACAAAACATTTCAAAAGAAAATGTCAGAACATTTTATTTCTAAAATGTCAACATGAAACATTTAGACTTTTTAAAAAAAAATAATTTCTTTTTTCCAGCTGAAACTATTTGCCAGCTTCCACCCAAATTCATGAACAGTTCTGAACATCCCAAAATGGCATTTTTTGGCAAATAAACTGTTAGCTGAAAAAAATTCACCCTGCTCTATTTAGAATATGTTGTTGCTGAGCTGGGACCTTGTATTTCAATGTATCTTAGTGTTTCTATGGCACACAGATAGGATAATAATAAGCTAACCTATATCCTTTGCTATGAGAGCACAAATGTTGAGGCTCATTTTGATGTTTGGCTTATTGTGGCCAAATCCATAACAGGTTATATTTAAGATGCTTTTAGAGCTGAAACTGAAGCTTGCTAGGTCTTTGGGATGTGGTCCAATGCCTACTGAAATCAATGAAAATACAGCTATTGATTTCAATGGGCTTTGGATCAGGTTTTAGTGTGCTAAGACCACAGCTGCTTATGCTAGTCATAACTTCTTCACTGCTATCTTGTCATCTCTCTGTTAGTTTTATCCACCTATTGTCCCTCACCATATTGTAGATTGTAAGACCTTTGGGGTACGAATTCGTTGTTTGTTCCATGCCTAGCATAAAGGGGCCCTGATCCTATATTGAGGCCTGTAGGTGCTACCACAATGCCGCGGCTAATGAACTTGGATATCCTAAAGCAGATAACTGAAATGTTATCACTTGTGTATGTAAAACATTTAAAGTTCTTGTCTAAAGAAAATGGGTTATTTATACAGGACCCCGTTCTTTTTTCTGGAACTCTGAGAATGAATTTGGATCCATTTAATAAATATTCCGATGATGAAATATGGAAAGCTCTTGAGCTGTCGCACTTGAAGAAGTTTGTCAGCAGTCAGTCCGCTACGCTGGAGTACGAATGCTCAGAAGGGGGAGAAAATCTGAGGTAATGAATGTCCTGAGACACCATGGGGGTTTTGGTGTCATAAGGAATATCAGTTCTCTTCTCCAGGCTCTATTGAGCCCCCGACTCGGGATGGGCTGAACAGGGATGCTTTTCTAAGTCCGCACCTTATCTTCAAGGGCTCCGTTCAATTAAAATGTACAAAAGAGAATTCTGTAAGGTACAAATACGACCAGGAAAGATAAAACATGTTGTAATGCCACACCATTTTCTCATGACAAAGCACTGTTTCAGCCAGTGACTAAATGGGTGGTGGAGACTCCACTCCCTTATATACCCCAAAGGTATTGTCTCTGGGCTAAGGTTGAGACCCATTGGTGGGGCATGTGGGGAAAGTTTGTGTTGACCTTACTATACCTGTTTCCTGGATAAGTAAGAGATGCTAGCTCCTTTTATAAGCACTTGATTCACTGTAAAAAAAAAAAAAAAAAAAAAAAAAACCTCACAACTCTAAATTTTAATTTTGCCAGTCTGACTTATCAGCTATTTTGCTAATGCTGGACTTGATGAAAGTGCCTCTGGGAACATACAGTAGGATAGCAACTACAGTATGATACGCCTCTTCAAATCCACTATTGGCCCTTTGCATAACAAGCCTTTCCTAGCTATAGTCATTCAGAGCCATGAAGGAAATGATGCTTATTACTGTTTGTAGTATGGTATTTGGTAAGTAAATGTATGTTTTAGAGCTGGTTGAATAATGCTGTTTATTTCTCTGATGAATTTTATTTTATTTTTCGCTTTTTGTATTAGCTCTACAGATAGTTGAATAATATTGGACAAATACATTATTTCTCTAGTAACAGCCGTGTTAGTCTGTATTCGCAAAAAGAAAAGGAGTACTTGTGGCACCTTAGAGACTAACCAATTTATTTGAGCATGAGCTTTCGTGAGCTACAGCTCACTTCAACTGTAGCTCACGAAAGCTCATGCTCAAATAAATTGGTTAGTCTCTAAGGTGCCACAAGTACTCCTTTTCTTTTTATTATTTCTCTAATAACTTTATCTGGTCAGCAACCAGCTCTAATATGCGTATTAAAGAGCCTGTGTGTGAAAAACCTTGTGTCTTTGCTTTCAGTGTCGGTCAAAGGCAGCTTGTCTGTTTGGCAAGAGCCCTTCTTCGCAAAACAAGAATCCTAGTGCTGGATGAAGCCACTGCAGCTATCGACCTCGAGACGGATGATCTCATTCAGATGACAATAAGAACTCAGTTTGAAGATTGCACTGTACTAACAATAGCACATCGGCTGAACACAATTATGGATTATACAAGGTAAATTTAAAAGCAGAGCGATTCATGGCAAATATATAGAATGAACATCACAATTCTGGGGGGAAAAAATGGTTACTTTTCTGATCACCCTGCAGAAATTTTTGACAAATCTGAGAGCTTTTAATCAACACCTCTTTGAAATCCGTAAGAAAGTCATAAAGTCTTCTGACCTGTATCAGGAATATTTATTTCTGCAATCCATATTTCTAAACACCAATACTGGCTTTCCCTTGGAATTTGTAGATTGATTAGTGATTTTAAGGCCAGCATGGACCATTGTGATCATCTAGTCTGACCTTGTATAACACAGTCCATAGGACTTCCCTGAATTAATTCCTGCCTCAAATCCAATAGCTAGAGCAGAACTTTTAGAAAAACATTCAATTTTGATTTAAAAAATTCAAGTGATGGAGAATCCACAACCCTTGGTAAATTGTTCCAGTGTGGGGTTAATGACTCTTACTGTTAAAAATGTGTGTCTTATTTCTATTCTGAACTTGTCTAGCTTCAGCTTCCAGCTATTGGATTATATTATACCTTTCTCTGCTAAATTGAAGAGCCCTCTATTATTAAATTACAATTCCCCATGTAGGTACTTGCAGACTGTGATTAAATCACTCTGTAGCCTTCTCTTTGGTAAGCTAGATAGATTGAGCTCCTTGAGTGTCGAGCTATAAGGTATGTTTTCTGATCCTTTAATCATTCTCCTGGTTCTTCTCTGAACCCTCTCCAGTTTTTCAACATCTTTCTTGAAGTGGGATACCATAATTCAGAGGTGGGCAAACTACAGCCCATGGGCCACATCTGGCCTGCGGTACCATCCTGCCCAGCCCCTGAGCTCCTGGCTCAGGAGGCTCGCCCCCCGGCCCCTCCCCTGCTGTTCTCCCTCCTGTGCAGCTATGCCGCCACGTGGGCAGCGGGGCTGCAAGCTCCTGCCGCTCTGAGTGGCATGGTAAGGGGGTGGCGGTGGCACGCGCATGCGGCAGTAAGAAGGTTGGGTAGCGGGTCCCGGGGGGCAGTCAGGGGACTGGGAGCAGGGAGCGGTAGGATGGGGGAGTTTGGGGAACAGGGGGGGTTGGATAGGGCATGGGAGTCCTGGGAGGCCTGTCAGGGGGCAGGGGTGTGGATAGGTCAGGGCAGTCACGGGACAGGGAGCAGGGGGGGTTGGATAGGGGGTGGGATCCCAGGGGGGCGGTTTGGGGACAAGAAGCAAGGGGGGTTGGATGGGTCGGGGGTTCTGAGGGGGACAGTGGGAGGGAGCAAATGGGGGTGGGGGCCAGGCTGTTTGGGGGGCACAGCCTTCCCTACCCAACCCTCCATACAGTTTCACACCCCAATGTGGCCATTGGGCCAAAAAGTTTGCCCACTCCTGCCGTAACACAGTATTCCATTAACGGTTGCACCAGTGACAACACTGAGAGAATGTAACCTCCTTACTCCTACTGAATATTCCCATTTATACGTCCAAAGATTGCATTAGCTCTTTTAGCCACAATGTCACGCTGAGAGTGCATGTCTAGTTGATTATCCACCATCATCTCTAAGTCCTTTTCGAGACTCTGCTTCCCATGATAAAGTCCTCTATCCTACATTCTTTGTTGATTTTACATTTGGCCACATATTGTTTGCTTGCAACTCTTACCAAGCGATCCAGATCACTCTGTACCAGTGACCTGTCCTCTTTATTTACCACTTCCTGAATCTTTGTATCATTTGCAGACTTGATCAGTAATTATTTTATGTCTTCTTCCAGATTGTAACAGGGCACACGTGGACCCCTCTATCTCCTGCCACTTCTGCACCCACAAACCAGCCAGAGACCTCTGCTTTGGTGCAATCACCCATGCTCTTTATTTACAGTACCAGTTCCCACCACGTTGTAGCTACAGACAGTATCAGGCTTGCAGCCAAAAGGGGAGAGTGGCCTCTAGCTTTCTGGCTTCTCCCTTTCCTCTCCCCCTGACTTCCTTCCTGTCAGCTTTTATATAGCCCCAGCTAACAAGGCTGGCAGCTGTTCCCTATTTGCCCCTTAGGCCTGGGCTTACTCCAATTCACCTTTCCTGATTGGAGCTGGTGTGACAGAGGGCTGGCTCAGGGTTTCCTAGCTAGCACGCTGTCACACAGATCACAAATAAAAATATTAAATAATGTAGGGCCAAGAACCGATTTCTGTCGGACCCCAAGTGAAATACACTTGCTCAATGATGATTTGCAATTATGTTTTGAGACCTATCAGTCAGGTTTTAGCCATGTTGGTTTTTGTATCATTCAAGTTTAATCAAAATGTGTTTTAGTACCAAGTACCTTACAGAAGCATAACTATATTACATCAACATTATTATCTTTATCAAGCAAATTATCACCAAAGTTGCTATTCATTCTATCAACTAAACTTGTAATTTCATCAAAAGCTCAGTAGTCAGTATCAAACAGAATTAACAGATGGCTTATCTCAGAACTGTTTCACACAGCAGAGGCGTTAGCCTTAGCGTGAATTAACTATGTGGTATAGTTTGTTTCCTGCTCTGCAACGTGCCAGAATTCAAATTCAGTGCCGCCTATCTCTCCCAGAGAGTTATCTTGTCAGTGTAACCCTGCACGCAGATAGGAATGATAAGAGTATTGAGTGCTGGGAAACCTCTGAAACTTCTATACTATTTCCCTTCTCTGTAAGTCGATCTCCAATTTTTCTTCTCTTCCGCCTCTTAAAAATAAAAGCAGGCTTGCATGAAGTTGAAGGGTGCACTCTGTGTTCCTGTCTGTTCATGATGCAGAGTGGAACATGATGTTCCTATGGTAACATATCATTAGGGTTACCATACATCCCTGTTTTGGCCAGGACAGTCCCCTTTTTCAGCTCTGTCCCTACTTTTTCACAAAAACTGCGCATTGTCCCAGCAGTAAGGCAGAGCGGAGAGCAGGTCAGCTGAAGGCAGCGCTGACTGCCAGCAGGAGAGTGGAGTGTGGTGGCTGCTACCTGACACGGGGCTTGGTGGGTCAGCCCCAGCCACGGATGGCACAGGGAGGGCGGCTCTTGTGAGTCCTGTGAGGGGGTTGGGGCAGGCCGGGCCAGCCCCAGGCCCCCCCATTTTTACTTTGAGAAATATGGTCACCCTACATATAATTGGAGGAGGAAGAAACACTCAAAAGGGCCCCAGTTTGCCTCTCAGTGAATTTGTATGATCCTGTTATCACAAATCTACAGGATCTGTGCTATGCCCCAGCTTTTAAACAGTCCCTCCAAGGAACCCCTTCAGCATGCCAGATGCCCAAGGGATCCCACTGCTCGTTAAGGGTAGGCCACGCAGCCTCAAGAGATGCTGTCTTGAGAGACCGGTGCACCTCGGCAAGTATTTGCAGTGACACTAGCCAGCCTTTTCAAAACAGAGTAGGATTTATTAATCCTCTGACACACTGCTTACCTTGTGCTTTAGGTTCGTATAGAGCAATAATGGTTCAGACACAGTCCATTCTGGCCACCAGCGTTCTACCCAGCCAAGTTGCCATGGAATCCCTTCTGGCTTTTTGTCAGTCAAAAGAAAGAGCAGATGTGACTCTTATCCAAGCCAGCTGACGCCTTTCCCCTTTGTTCTGCTTTCCTAAGAGGTGGAGAGAAACCTCCTTCCTCTTGATGTTTAGTTGCTATTTGTGAACATCTTAGCCATTGGGATTCCCCATTGTCTTCCAGGTTCTCCATTTATATGGGTCAGTTTCAACCAGTCCTTTAATCCATTCATTTCACCCCAAATAGCTATGTGAGCTGACACTGGATAACAATGCTAAGCACAGAGGAAAACTGAGGCATGCATAGGAACATCAGAATATTACCAGAAATTCTCACTGTCACACTGTTATGCTTCTAGACCTACAAATCAGGTTATGAACAGTATAACTGAATAGGTGGGCCTGATTCTGCTTCCATTGGCTTAATTAGGAGCAGGTCCTGTGTTAGTTAACTCACCACTGCACAAGTCTCACAATCCCTTTGAGGCGTCTCCAGCTCCTGTATGGATCTGTTGTGACCAGCAATGGGTGTAATGTTCTTTGATAGATTTATTGCATGTTAAAGGTTTTTTAAATGGATTATTACTACTGGGAGACTGGTAAAACCATGGAATGAATGGCCTTAATTGCTGAGGTACTGACTGGCTTTTCTGGAGGCTGTGGGTGTTTGGTGCTTCTGTAAATTAGCCATGAACTCACACGGAGGTGTTCTGTCTAGCCTGTTGCGTTGCAGCATGTGAAAATGATTCAGCATAAGGAGAGAAGATTTGGAAAAATGCCTGATTTTTGTGGTTGAAGGAATTGAGTTCCCTATAAGGAAAGCTTCTGCAATATCAGTTTTCTGCTTTTGTTTTTTACAGGGTTCTCGTTCTAGACAAAGGAACAGTAGCTGAATTTGATACACCTTCAAGCCTTATAGAATCCCGGGGTGTCTTCTACAGTATGGCTAAAGATGCTGGACTAGCTTAGCAAGACTTTTATACCATTGAATGACTGACTCATCCCAAAAGTGACTCATGAATGTACTGTATTTTACAGAACAGTCTTTGTAATAGACTAAACTTGTGATACGTGAATTGTTACACACTCGTAATGATGAAAAAATGAATTTTATATTTTTTAAAATATTTTATATATACATAAAGTATTTTATAACTGCTTTTATTTTTTCTTAAAAGAATGCCAAATATCCTGCCAAGGAAATGTATGTATCGCAAGCCAACATGTATTGTTTTCTGGTTTATCATTAGTAAAGTAAAACCAGTGATATAAAATACACCTGTGTCTGTCTTCTATACAGAAACACAGTTTTAAAATGGGAAGACTGACAATGTTCTGTGATGACTCCATTAAAAATAAAGTAATCAAGGAATGTTTCACCTGTGTAAGTAAATATCCCTGGGGCAAGAGCATTGGATGCTGCAGTCCCAATACTGCAGTTTGTTCTAGTGCCTTGGTGGAGCTTCATTGGGCCAGCAGGCCAGAACAACTTGCAGAATCAGGGTCTATAACATTCCTTTCTACTCCCACCAATCTAAGGCCTGCAAATAGTTGTACTTATAGAACCAAACAATTGAAAGCCTGGTGAAGTCTGTAGGAATCTGTACTAGGGCTGTCGATTAATCACAGTTAACTCATGCAACTACACCAACCACCACAGAAAGCAGTTTATGTAGTAGAAAAGTTGCAATTTTTTTTCTAAAGAAAAATTCTATGTCCATGTTTGAGAACATAAAAATAATAATTTATTAATTATAAAAAGAATACAACTTAAATAGAAACAAGAATCTAGAGCCAAGCAATTCATTTAATACTTAAATAATACTTAAACATTTTCATGTAGCAATGCACAAAGGTAATGAATCCTTGATGGTCATACACAAAAATGTTCACATGATACAGTTATCCAATTAATTCAGTTAGCAAAGCTAATATGCTCAGTTATAAATTGCATAAGATATAAAGTATAAAAATATTCCTTTGAATGCATAGATAGCTACCAGCAACTGCGTAATATAATCATCAGTATAGCAAATGAATTCAGTCAATCCAATGGCTGATCTTTTCACTGGTACAGCATACCAGTTTATTCATAAAAACTACAGTACTTTTACAGAAAAAATGGCTTCTGAATGGCAAAAGCCTAAAATAGTCTCTTCTGTCAGTGAGTAAGAATGCAGGTCTGTAATTGTATGGTGAGCAATTGTTCTACTATATAAACTTCCATCACAGTGGTTAGATCAACATCAGTAAGCTGGTATAAAAGAAACAGATTGTCACTGGATCAGGCTGCATCGCATCTCTACTTTAACATTTATGCCATGAGAAAAGACTTATCTTGTTACAGTCTGTTCTACTGATATTATCCATTTTATAAACCCTAAGCTAATGTGTACTGCTTAAATCCAATTAACTAAGAGTTAGGAAGTTAGGTTCTTTGGAAAAGAAAGGCACTAAGAAAAAATCTTAATAGTGGGGAGTTCAAATCAGCAATCAACTATGTTCTCCCTGTTATCTAGAGCTTTAATCCATCTAATTCTCAGTACAGTACATACTTCTATAGCTAGGTAAACAGATTAGATCCTTTCTTCTAAAGAGGATGGTTTTGTAAATTAAAAAAAGAGTGAATAAACTGGATAAAAAAATCCTTAACAAATTACTCAACTTTAATGTTTTCCAATGTATTTATTCCAGGATTTCATAGCAGAGGAGCATAATACTGAATTTAAGTTAGCAGGAATGTGAAAAGGTGACCATGCAATCAGAAACATAAATAGTTGTCTTTGAAAAAGGAAAAAAAATGTCTAGAAAGCCCAAGATTCAAATGTCATCCCATTTTTTAAAATGCTAAGCATTTAATTAGTTTCCTTTTTACATAATAAATGTACGGTTTCAAGGACTGATCTTGTTCATGAAAGGATGAGTTGGAGGAAAATGGAACTGCAATATTTGTGCTCCTTTCTCATATGGAAATCACATTGACTTGTCCATGGAGTGAAAAATAACTGCCATTTTAAAGAAGCATTAGAGAAACTTCTTGATTATAAAGCAACAAAAGAGAGAGGGAGTGGACCGTTTGTTGCCAAACATTTCAATACCGTGTGTTGACAAGCAGCCATGAGATTTAAAAAACCCTAGCTATTTTGGTCAATGGTATATTTACAATTTGAGTAACAACTGTAATATTTTATCTTCAACCTGAGAAATATTTATAAATGCAGTTTAAGAAACCACATCTAATTAGTAACTTTTTAATACTTAAATGAGACAAATGGAGTTTTGTGCTTCTTCCACAGACTTCAATCCTTCCATTTTCCTCCTAAAAAAGGGGTGTGTTTGCTTGTCACGTCACGCATGTATCACCTATTAATGACAGTGGGATGTCTGTGCACATTAAGTAATTTGGTACAAACACTAAATGGGATTCATGTTCTGTCCTTTAGCATAAGTGCTATTTTATAGCTAACAATTATTAGAACAATTTAAGCCTTTCCTTGAGAACTGCTAACTCTACAGTGATTGAAGTCAGGATTATTTTGGGTAAGGAACAGAATGCTAGCTACATGAATAGACTGAGAATTCTACCATTGCTTTCTTTTCATAAGCACAGTTTCATATCAGAGCAAGTTAGTCTGACATGAGCTGTAGGCTGTAACTGTGCAGAACATGTCAACTTTATCTCAAAAGTAATAAAATAGATTTTTTCAGGATATTAGCCCTTATAAGTTCAATGCTTGAACATTGAATCCATTGCTTAAAAGACAAGATACAAATATTTTGTTTGATGCTGCTTTAAATAGTTAATAAGTCAGCTTTGATGCTTTCTTGTTGTAACAAGGCCTTTCAGTCAGTGTAGATGCAGCATTTCTAAACAGAAAGTTATTGTCGTTGATTATTAGAACCAGCTCCAGTTCTTGGAAATCCTGAAGTCTTGCAACATCTTTGTCCTTAAATAAAGAAATTAAAAATGCAGTATGTTAGTAGCATCCACAATAAATATTGTACAGGAGTTCAGTTAGGCAGATTTAAAGAGGATAAAACAGATGTATGCTAGCAGGGGGCAAGTATTTACCCAGCAGTTTGACTCCGTTTTGCTTATCTAGCTATCAAGCAGGCACTCCTATTGCATGTTGCATTACTTTAGCATTCTATTTACTTTAGATTTCATTTTTTTTTAAATGTAGTTATTTTAAGTGGGAGAAAGTTTCCTAGTTGGAGACTCCTAGCTCTGCTACTGTGTAACTCTGAAAAAGTCATTTTACTGCTCTCTGCCTCTGTGTTCTGATCTGTTAAATGGATGCAGATCTTGCCTCTCACAGGAGTGCTGTGAGCCTAGGGCTAGTCTACACTGGCAACGTTAAAGGGCTGCTGTGGCAGTGTTTTAAGGTGGCTTGTGTAGTCGCAGCAGAGCGCTAGGAAAGAGCTCTTCCAGCACTCTAAAAAAACCACCTCCACAAGGGGCGCAGCTCTACACTCGCGCTTTACAGCACTGAAACTTGCTGCGCTCAAGGGGGTGTTTTTAACACCTCTGAGCAAGAAAGTTGCAGCGCTGTGAAGTGCCAGTGTAGACAAGCCCTTAGTTAACTAAATGTATACAAATGGGAGTGAGATCCTCAGACAAGTTCACAGTATTAATAAGCTCAGTTGACCCCTTTGTGATCAGTCTGTTTGGCTTCATTGTCGTGTGATTTGGGTTTGGCCGAATCCTTCTTCGGAAATTCTAATTCTTTTTGTTTCCAACATGCAGTATCAACTGTAGACTAATGTGCCAAGCAAGTACAAAAAATTAAGGTTACCAACAGATGAAGGGAAGATTTATAGTTCAAGGGAGTTCTTCAATATTACTGACAGGGAGTGAAAATTATTAGTGGAATTAAAGCTTGTATTATGTGCTTTAAAGATCTATTGCATACTATCTATAAACAGCTTGGAAGAGGGTCCTCTGGGACCCCTCACCCCAATAATCTTTCTTTCTTTCTCCCCAACCCATTAAAAACCTCTCACATTGATCCATGCCTCCTCTCCAAGGGGCCCTGAAGCCAGCTTCTTCTGGAGCAGCACACCGACCACCCCCATTCCTGACCTAGCTGAAGCAAGTCAGAGAGAGTAAAAGAAGGCAGTCGCAAACAGTAAGTAAGTGATCAGGCTCTGATCCCCTGAGTGGCCATACTTTGTCACTAGAATTAAGCACTAAGAATTAAATTTTTTGAAATCTCAGAAAACAAGTGTCCTCCAGTTTTGCTGACAAAAATGTCTAAGAATTAGCGACACTCTTACAGAGGACACTTTGAACAATCAGACTTAGCTAGCATATTTTGGAACCACTTATTCCTTTGCAACCCAAGAAATGAATCTTTAAAAGTAAAGAGTCAGAATGTCTTCTTATATTGGATGCAGGTACGGTCCACTGAAGTCTGTTAATCTAGCATTAATCAGATTAGCTCCACCATTTGACGCCAACAATGTCCTAAGGATTTGAGGGTGAAGGAAGGGTCACTAGTGAACTAGGAAAACAGATACAAAAAGTCCAAGTCTTCCATGTATTATGCAGGCACGTCCCATTGCCTTCAATGGGACATTTGCCTGTGTAAGGACTGCACAAACTGTTCCTAATTGAGAACGTTTTCCCTATAATTTAGTTGCTTTTTAAAAGGAATGTTTAAAGTTTAATTAGATTAGTAAGGCTCACCTCGGTATCATAAACCTTTCAACCATTCATGACAGTATGTCATGGGGTATGTTATTACACTGAATTTCTGAACATAGTTAAATATAAGTCACACAGTACAGAATGTCAGTGCAGGAAAGCCATCAAGAAGTTAAGGGTTTAGAGCTTATTTTATTAAATAGGAAAAATGGCAGCAGCCCAAACAAAGCACTCTCATTTAATAAGATGTTCCACTGTACAATTTACAGAGAGGAACCTATTTCCAAAAAAAAAAAAATCCAGTATAAATAAAGGTTTAAAGAGTTGCTTGAGGATTTATTTAACCACACAACTCTCAGTGGCTTACAAGTATTGTATAGGTAAAATCAGTGCAGGTCTTTCAAAGCACAGAAGTAAGGTGATGTCAATAAAACAAGGCAATTCAGCTATAGTTGATGCTCTGACTGTAACCTCCCAATATGAAAGAATACTGTTCAACACAATATTTGCAATATAGTGTTATCAGTGAGTGCAAGGGTTGATCATGGATCAGTCCCAAACTGAGAAATATGCTGATGGGGACCATTAACTGTAGGACCCAGGATCTGTGATACTTTGCAGTCAAAACAACCCTCTAGTTTAGGAAACATGAATTGAAGATTGGAAGGCAAGAGGGAAAATTAGGTAATTCTGTAAAGTTGAATATCTTGATTTTAGGGTGTCATACGAGGATCTCCAAGCACTTTACAAACACCACAACCCTCTGAATTACCCAACTACTACAATCCCCCTCTTATCTTGATGCACAGAAAAGTTCATTGACTTGCCCAAGGTCACACAAGGAGTCAGACTGGGAACCAGAATGCAGATCTGATTTCTACTCTTCTGCTCTGTCCCCTAGACCTAACTTGTGGATGGAGGGAAAGGAGGAAGAAAGGCATATAAAATACAAAGACTTCTCCTTAATGTCTTTTTACATGATGTTAAACAGTAGAGTAACTGACAGTACAGTTATAGCCAAGTGCCTCCCTTGTCCCTGCCCCTTGGATGGTCTCTTATCCTCCATCCAAACTCTGCTTCCTTCTTCAGTGCTGCAGGCCCAAACTATGCCATAGCTATGCATGATTGGCTGATCTGACCATCAGATGCACTCCCACCAGTCTTGTATGCATCTGACTGAGAAGTTTTATTCTTCTTCTATAGACTCTGAAACATTCAATGACAGCCCACTTATTCCATGGCCAGGGGATTATAAGAAAATTAATTACTGGTTATGGATCTACTATATTTCTCTAAGACAAGGAACACCGTTAAAAACACGACGTTTGCCAATTTAGCAGTAAGCCAAATCTCATATTCAAAGACATAAGGAATATTGCAGGTTGGTTGAGGGATGAATGATGCATTTTTAATGATGTCCACAACAGCAATAAAAATAACTTTTGCTTAAAGCTGAAGGTTCTTACCTTTCTTAATACTGTATTTGGTAATTTTCGAATCTTCTCTACATGTTCTGGATTAATACCCAGTTCACTGCAACTCACTCTGAGCAGTTCCTTATATGTTAGTTCTTGTCTGTCCAGTTCAATTTCAATGAAGTCATTCTCTCTAAGAGTAAGGTTCTGAATTCTCACCTTAAGCACCAGTTCTAGTAAAAGATAAACATACAGACATTAATACCTATATACATATAAGTATGCACGATCATCTAAATAAGAACTGGAAAAAAATAAATGTGACTTCATTACATCAATAATAATAATAAATCTCAAAATGTTACCCTAAAATCATTTCATTCATTACTTTTGATTTATTTGTATTTAATGCGAAGGTAGGTGAAAAGAGCTGAATTCCGAGCTCTGGAGACTGGAATCCTATTCAGGACAAGAACAGCACAGGCACTGGCCATGTAAGCTTCCACATAACTCATCAACTTCCCACAACCACCATGTCTGAAAGGACAACTTCTAGAGGAGAGGAGGTAGCTCAGCCTCCATGTTTTTCATTCCTTCACAGAGAAGCTACTGCAAAGGTACCATTTGTAGCTGTTTCTGTGGAGTCCCATTAGGAACTGATCTGAGATAGTCAAGTTTATTTTATATAGGCCAATAGACACCCATAATAATCAAATACAGACAATATTACTTATAAAATTATAGTATAATTGAGTTACTACTGCTCTGAACAACGAGGAGTCCAGTGGCACCTTAAAGACTAACAGATTTATTTGGGCATAAGCTTTCATGGGTAAAAAACCCACTTCCTACTGCTCTGAACTGAATTTCATCTGGCAACATTTTTATCTTCTATTACCAATTTTCTGAGCAATCCAATATTGCATAACTCAGTGCTCTGTTTTTGGTGATCGCACATTAAAATTCATATGGATCTTCTCACAGCTCACATTCAAATAGAGGTCTGGACCTTTTAACTGCAATTCCAGAACTGGCTACACTGAACTGATGGGGTGATTTTACTAAATATATATAATATTAACCCCAAGGAATGATAAATAATACTTCCTCTCTGTACATTTAAGTGGTCAGCTACCTGTACAAGCTGAGCTAACAAAGCTTCTCTTTCAAATTAATTGGACATAGGCCTGTGTTTTGTATTAGAGTCTAGAGTTCTGTACCACAGTTATGGTGTTAGACTACCCTCGCATCTGTATGTTTTTACAAAACCTTAGATGAGTAAGACATGTTTTCATTGATATTTGTATTAAAAATTCCAGTGGATACAATTTTTTTAAACATTCCCTGAAATGCCTGAGACACAAACATGGAATCATGCCTCATGCATAAGAACATGAAAGTTAAAGACTAGAGAAGTACTATAGACATGAATAACATTGACTAGTCTATTTACATTCTCCAACATGACCACTTCCAGGAAGAACAGAGCAAAAAAGGAATAGTAAAATTAATTTTTAAAATTTGTAATAATAATTTAATGTTACCTTGCATATTAAATGGGAAAGCTCCAGGGAAGAAAAATGGCTGAAATGTTGGCATAGGCCCCATACATGAGCCATTCTGTTGCTGAGATACAGGCTGTTTAGATGCAGCTGGAGAAGGGAAACTTCTGCTCTCAGGCACAGATGCCTGGTGAAAGGGACCATTCTGGACTACAGGCTTTGGGCATTCTGGCATGGTACAGGCTCCAGGGGATGTCGACATATCTTCATTATCAGCCACTGCAGAAGCAGTATTTGCATGTTGTGATGTTGCAGAAGTGCATGCTTTGACTCGAGGTAATGAAGTGGGATAATCTACAGCTTGCAATTCTAAGGATATGGGGAAGTTTCCATTCAGCGAGCCAGTGGAAGGGTCTGGAATGCTGTTACTCATTGTGTTATAAACATAAGGGAAAGGTGGATTAGCCAAATAATTCGGGACAATTGGCAAGTCTGAGTCTTGCTTCAAATCTGCAAGTTCGTCTTCCACTATAGAGGAAAGAAAAAAATGTCCAGTGAACAAAATTAGTTATAACTGGTTAAGGAGAACTAAAATTGTCCTAGTACATCGTGGTTTTTAGATTCAGACTATTTACACACACCCACACAAAGGATATAAAACAAAACAAAGAGCTCTAAAGCTCTATGTACAGTACACATAACTGTGCTAAGGGGTTCCATAAAAACAAAGCTTGTGTGACTAAGATACTCCACAAACACCTCTACTTTCCCCCTACACACTTGGACTTGATATAGAATCTGCCATCTTCTAAGAAAAATGTCCTGTGGCCAATATTTTGTGCCATATTCTCAGCTGACATAACTTCATTGTCTTCATAATGGACATAAACCAGAGGAATAAATGGAGGGCAGTAGATTTTCAGGTTTGCTGTGGATACCAAAAGAGTGGGTGGGGGGAAAAAGTATACAATATATTTAGAACTGAAAGAACTACTGACTCAACAGCAGATAGATATTAACAAAGGCAGAAATCAGAAAGAAAGGAGTGCAAAAGGTAGGAAAAACTTAAAGATTCTGAACAGGCTTCAAACTAATTCTCATGTTTAGTAGCAACATTGTTACTTTGACAGTTACAAGCACAATATACCAATGGATCCCTTGGGGCTGCTACTCTATCACTATACTTTTATGGAATAAAATACTAATCTTCAATTGAGATCAATGCAGTTAACCCCTTAAATAAGCTTCCTGATATTTTATGGAATTATCAGTCATATACACTAAAGGCTTTATATATTTATATATATATATATATAAAAGTAAGATTTCCCTCCCCTTATCTCCATTTGAAAATATGTATCAAGCCGCAAATGTTTGTAGTGAACATGTTCTGTGACAGTTTAATTTTTCAAAATTAAGCTTTTTTCCCTCCCACATACAAAAAAAAATTGTCACCATAAAAGCCCACGGAACCAACATTCCTGAAGTTGTGGTTTCTTTCTCAGTAAAGACTCTGAAGGCCAAATGGGAATTACTGCCACAGAATTCAGAGTAGCAGCCGTGTTAGTCTGTATCCGCAAAAAGAAAAGGAGTACTTGTGGCACCTTAGAGACTAACAAATTTATTTGAGCCTAAGCTTTCGTGGGCTACAGCTCACTTCATCGGATGAAGGTTGTGCCACAAGTACTCCTTTTCTTTTTGCCACAGAATTGTAAGCTTTTAAATACAGATTCAGCACCCGCGCAAAAGCACAACAGAACATGACCATAATTATTAGAATTGGTCATTACCAGAGTCTTCAAAGTTATTATATTAACCAATAAACTTACCTCCCAATGTTTTCCTAATCTCTCTCTTTGAGGTTAACTGGGCTGGCATTTCTCCTTTACTTGTGAGAATCTCCTTATCAGCACCAGACTCTATCAGATAAGACACCACTTGAGCATGGTTCCGTTTGCATGCCCAGTGCAAACAAGTCCTGCACAAGGAAAATGTTGGTGTTATATGAAATAAACATGCTACCGGAGATTAGTTTTATTCATACCACTGTGTATAAAAAAGCCAAGGCCTAGCTTTCCCCAAAAAGAACAACATTCATTTCTAATATACATTACCAAGCTGAGATATATTCTTTGAACATTTTTTGTAGTCTGCAGTGACACCTGCTGATAGTCTTTCCCTGCAGTAATGCCTTTACCACCAACGTTACTATTTTTGACAACAGCAGATGGTTTTTGCTTTAAAGTTTAACTAAATCTCTCACTTTTAGCTTTTAAAAGCTAAAACTAATTTCAAAAATATAAAATAGCTGTCACCCTTCTGTATCTTTTTACATTTGTTTTTTCAAAATAAGATGACAGAATATATTATAAGCTTAACAGCAGAACCATATTTCAAGTGATCATTTAAATTCATAGAAATAGGTTTAATTTTGTTAATCAAAAGAAAAAGAATTTTTTTCTCTGCACCACTCCAACCAAAATGAAACAGACTAGTTCCTGAGCAAAGATCTTTAGAAAACCAAACTGATTTCAATTTGATTAAATCTCAAAACAGAGCTGACTAGAATAATCTTTATTTTCTGAAATAACTCCTCACCAGGACATTTCGCAGTACCTTACAACCAAAAGAAGAACTGAGTTTTCGTATTACACTGGTTTTCACCAAATTATCACACTGACACAAACACTGGTAAATTCCCAATAAAGACCTTTGCAGAACTCTAACTTTTTAGTGGATCAATTTCAACACTTTTCTCCATTACAACTTTCATATAAACTGTAGTCCTAGTGGCTTTACAGAGATAGTGAATAATGCAATTAGAGTCAGATCCTGATCCTGGCATTCTTACTCAGGCAAAACCCCTAGTAAGGAATATAGGATTTGTCAGCATAACAACCGCAAGAAAGAAATTCTCAGATACTGGCCAGGGAGAAAAAATATACTCCAAAAAACATACCCCTACTTCATACAGACAGAGATTTTGGTGAAGGAAAGAATTCACCCACAGAGAAGGTCTGTGGTTTTGGTTCAAGCAAAAGGCACATTTTCCTGGAGAGTGGTTGTTCTTTAGAGGAATCCCCAGAGTTGATCCCCTGAAGAAATGTAGGGGAGGGTCAGTCTCCCTGATGTTTATAAGATTTTACAATGTGTCTGCATGTTATAATATGCAAAAACTGTATGGCCCATCCCATTTTCCCCACAAAGCACTATCTCACAGCTTAAAAGCAGTACCCTAGTTTCAAAGATTTTCTAGTGCTGTTTCTCCACCACCCTTCCCAATGCTGTTCTTTAAACTGCATGAAAACTCTTAATCCTTCCCCAGACTAATAGCAAGGAGAGGAAAAGATGTTGAATCTTAGGAGTTTAGAGTTACATACAAGAAGAGTGAGAAAGAAGTGGTGTAAAATCTCTTAGAAAACTTATGTGGTTAAAAAGATTCACTTCAGTCCAAAGTCCTTCTCCAGGAAACATTTGTTTTTTAAGGAAAAGGTGTGGTCACACCTGTCTGACTTTAAAATTTAGAATATGTTGTGTTCTGCCAAACAGCACCACCTCTGACACATCAAGAGTTTTTGCTCTTGTTGGTTTTTTTGTTTGTTTGTTTGGTTTTGTTTACTCCTGAAGAAGGGTCTGATGGGAGGAAATAGTAGAGTAGCTATAAAACCTGATGCATGCATGTGAGAATCAGACTAATTAAAGCAAGAGAAAGCAAAGTACACACAGAATCTTGCTTGTTTTATATGCCAGTATGATTAAGACTATCCTGCAAGAAACAAAGGGCCTAATTGTGCAAATTCTTATCACTGGGTTTAGTATTTCTTTGTGGAAGAAGCCCCACAGAATACAAGGCAATAGGATTACTCACTGTAGTAAGTGCTGTTGTGTAGAACTGGGGCCCAGATTAAAAAACCCACTACTGTAATAATAATATATATATATTATATATATATTATTACAGTAGTGCCTAGCGTCCCCAGATGAGACTGGGGCCTGATTGTGCTAGACAATATACATACATATAATAAGAGACAAAAGGTCCCTCCTTCAAAAGGTTTACAATCTAAACAGAAAAGACAGCCAAAGGATGGGAAAAGAAATGGAAACCCAGAGGGGTGAAATGAGTTGCGCAAGGTCACAAGCAGTCGTAGAGCCAGGAACAAAACCTTGATTTCTTGTTTCCCAGCCCATTGCCCATTCATTAGCCCACACTACCTCTCTTGATGAGTATTTTTCAATTACCATTTGTCATTCAGATGTGCTTTGCAATGTTTCTTTTTAGGAGAAATAACAGCTGTTAAAACAAATGTGGGGTATTTTTTTAATTATATCAAAAATTAGTCCCTATCAAAGGTTATATAGAAGCAAGTTAGGGCCTGTCTTAACAAGTATCATTTGGTTATCTTTGGTGTATATTTTATAAAACCACACAATATTCTCAAATTTTTGTTCCTGAGTAGGTTCACCTATTTTAAATATTTTTTTCAATTCAAAATTGTGTTAAAGACAGTTGCTAGAACTACACTTATCACTTGCCAATTTTAGTAATTTTATTCTATTGTCCCATTTTTAAAACATTTTTATCCTATTGCTGTTTCAAAGTCCCAGAAAAACAACCGTCAAAGATGACTAAACACAAAGTGATGTCAAATGCACAATGTAAACTGAAAACGAAATAGAGAATTTCCCCCCCTTTAATCTCTTTTAGTTGTAGTAATTTTAGGAGCTACTTGTAACAATAGTAGATAAACGAAAAAATTTCAGACAGAAATGTGATGAAATTGATGGATAACTCACTGAGAAATGGAAATCCTGTACAAAAATTAGTTCTTGTACAAAAATTCCAAGAGTGAAAATCAAAATGTTACAGTGTTGTCTGCAATCGGAATAAGTCTCCATATGAAATGTTAAGAGCCAGATTTTCAAAAATGCTCACCATCCACAACTGGGACAAGATTTTCAAAAGAGTTCAGCTCTCTTTTAGAGATCTAGAAAAAAGCAGTCATGTTTTCAAAAGCAGAGTTTTGGGGATCTGGACTTTTAATTTGAATCCCTCCATCCCTGCTGCATTGAACAGCTGCTGCTGCTTTCCCATAAAGGTGTCTGAGTCAGGGTTGTGAAATACCTGGCATTTTTTAAAAAAACAAACAATCAAAAAACCCAGTGGATAAGCCAGAAAGGGGAGGTTGCACAACAAGTGTCTGTGACTCAGCTCCCTTGTATCTACATTATTATTATTTATTATTTGTATCACCATAGCCCCAATGTTAAGCATATGTTGTTAGATGTATGCCTCAATATATATATTTAATGTAAAGAATCATAAAAGTTACATTACAATGCAAGGACCATCATTTTAAAATTTCCTGATTTTGTGTGCTTAACTTCATATCCAGAATGTGTTAATATACTAATGTTTGGGGTGGGAGGGGGGTTGCTCTGAATGGGTACAAGATGGAAAAACATAAAAGCAGCACAGATAGGAGTTTTCAAGATAGTTAGATAAGACTAAGATATGTCCCCCGCCATAACTTCCTTCTTTTCACAGGAATTTAACTGCAAATCATCTGCTTTCAGCTGGAGACAATGCCATAAGACATGACAGTTATTGTAAAGTACTGTATTCCACGACTGGACTATGCATTTGAGGTAAAAGCCACTATTTTTAAGAATGCTGAAATAATTGTTATAACTCAACAGAAAGAACTCCTATATTATTTACAGCAAAAATCCCATGGCATCTGAGAAGAGGTCTGTGAAGCTCTGGCTGTTTTGTTTCTTTGGACTTGGTGCAAAACCTTTTCTTAGTTTGAATTCAAGCCCCCTGCATGTCACTTTGAGTTCAGAAGTAAAATTCTGACAAAGTCACCAGGCTTTGTGGTTTCAGAGTAGCAGCCGTGTTAGTCTGTATCCGCAAAAAGAAAAGGAGTACTTGTGGCACCTTAGAGACTAACAAATTTATTTGAGCATTAGCTCTCGTGAGCTACAGCTCACTTCATCAGATGAATTCAGTGGAAAATACAGTGGGGAGATTTATATACACAGAGAACATGGAACAATGGGTGTTACCATACACACTGTAAGGAGAGTGATCAGGTAAGGTGAGCTATTACCAGCAGGAGGGCGGGGGGGGGGGGCGGGGAACCTTTTGTAGTGATAATCAAAAGGTGGGCCATTTCCAGCAGTTGACAAGAACGTCTGAGGAACAGTAGGGGTGGAGGGAATAAACATGGGAAAATAGTTTTACTTTGTGTAATGATCCATCCACTCCCAGTCTTTATTCAAACCTAAGTTAATTGTGTCCAGTTTGCAAATTAATTCCAATTCAGCAGTCTCTCATTGGAGTCTGTTTTTGAAGTTTTTTTGTTGAAGAATTGCCACTTTTAGGTCTGTGATCGAGTGACCAAAGTGACTGAAGTGTTCTCCAACTGGTTTTTTAATGTTATAATTCTTGACGTCTGATTTGCGTCCATTTATTCTTTTACGTAGAGAGTGTCCAGTTGGGCCAATGTACATGGCAGAGGGGCATTGCTGGCACATGATGGCATATATCACATCGGTAGATGTGTAGGCGAACGAGCCTCTGATAGTGTGGCTGATGTGATTAGGCCCTATGATGGGTGTGGGCCAAAAAATAGGTACCAATACAAAGTTTCAGGTACTAAGGAGATGTTTGATATAAATGCTTAGATTCACACAGCTTCCTCTTTAAATTATGAGTCTGTACTGAGAACTCCACAGATACACTCTTGTGCCCATGTTGAGCCCCAATGACAACATCAAAGCTCTGCACAAGTCCATGGATACGGTGCACAATTGCAACCACTATTTTCTCCAATTGTATGTAAACCTCAGCAACTCTGGCCTAATTTAGGGTTTTATTCTGACCATTTCACGAGGATTTCATGCAGTCTAATACAGAGAGATATTGCGCACCCACAAATCCCATTTATGTCAATAGCAGCTGCAAGTATTCAGCACTTCTCAGGATCAGACCTATACATGAGACCCATTCCAGAGATGCAGCTTCTGCACACAGACTCAAAAGATATGGAAGACACGATTATAGCCAAAGTACAGAACAAGAAGCAATTTTTTAAAAATATATTTTATGCCAGATTTTGGTTTATTGTCTTAATGCCAGTTTTTTGAACAAACTGATTTGGTAATGAGCAGCAGTTTATTATGCATATGGAAATAATGAGAAAGTGAAATGGGAGAAAAATCACTACATACTTCTACTCCTTAACAAAGAAAGAAAGCAAATCATAGAAGGCCTGATTATCACAAGTGCTGAACAGCGACAGCCCCCACTGACTGTAACAGCTGTCGTGGGAACTTGGCACTTCTGAAAATTAGGCCCTTAGTTTTTAAAATTCTAGTTTATTGTCCTTTCTGTTTCATACTTCCTATTTTCACTCATGTAAGCACAGCTCAGTAATTCACATAAAGATATAAACTGAATCTAATCCAGGTAAAACAATCTTCAAGAATGCCTGAATTGTTAAAATCATGTTTAAAAAACAACATTTTTTATGACTAGTCTGGGTATGGTTCATTATAGAAGAGTTTCAGGATTTAGGGTTGTCAAGTGGTATTTGAATGAAATGTCAAAACAAAAAAAATCTGTGAGGCTTTATGTATCTCACTGAAACACATTGCAAGATCTTTTCTCATAACAGGAAGTTATTTTAAAAGCTGCCTTAAAAGTAATCCGGAATAAACCTCTCTAAAAATGAGCGAGCTTGGCCAGTCTGAGGTTTACCTTCTGAATGTTATTTTACTGTGCTGTGTTTGTGCAGCCAGCTTTCCTAATCCCATCAGTATAAGTAATAGAAGGTGGCAACACATTGAACTAATAGAAAATCAGAGACCAAGGATCAAAACTTCTGAAACAAAATAATGTAAGCTCAGAACAGCAATTATCAACAGTACCATTACTTCCTCCTTTTAAAATAATTTTAAAGCATCTCTAGTGAGGGAGGATTAGGCAATGGGTTTAAATAGGACATTTAAATTACATTCTGAATTCAAACTGTCAAAACTGGATAGCCTTGCATTAATATATTTCATATGAAAAACATATATAACATCCACCATATCATTAGCAGACAAAGAATAAAAGGCTCTTAAAATGTTCTTCTCGGTATCTGAAATTGTCAGTTTTATTAACCTTTAAAAATACACGTAATTCATTCCTGTTAAAGGCTTACCAGCCGTTGATTTCATTTTGAGAGTTGACATTCACTCCGAATTCCACCAGTCTTTGGACCTCCCCAATGTCTCCCAAAGCAGCTGCTTCTCTCAGTCTCTCCTGGAGTTCTTTCTCCTCTATAAAAGTTGTCATCTCTCTAAGGTCACTTTATGGTTAAGCAGCTGCCAACTGAAGGTGATTTAACATTTTATAAAGCTAACATACTGAGCAGCAAGTCAAAGATAAAATTAACCCTGCATAACAAGAGGTGTCTCTTATTCTTTTAATTTTAAATTCATATATTGATTACTTTCTGTCTGTTACGTTTAAATCAGATAGAGTCACACGTTTCAGAAGAACATTAAAGACAACTGCATAGTACAGTATCTCTAGATTGTTGCTGTTTCCTAAACTCTTCTCAGGGGGACTCTATTATCTGTGACAACTCTCTGACCTAGATATTTAGTTCCTACCAACAGCCTTGCATGCAATTCCTGGTTGTAGCTGTCCTGTTTGCTGTATGATTCATCAGATATATTCAGGCTCCTACTTGATTACTTTTATTCAACTAAAATGAATTATTGCTTAATATACAAAGAATTTCGAATGTACAATATCTTCTACCAAACATTATTTATTCCTACAACCCCAAACTGCAAGTTGTTCTGCCTAGGTAGCTCAGCACCATATGTGTAACCCCACTGAAATCAAGTGAAGTCTCCATGTGGGGAACATGGGTCCATCCAGCAAAACAATTTGTAGGATTGGGGCCACAATTGATTCCACCAATTCACATTGTTTTTACTATTGTGCTAATTTTCTTTATTCATTCTAAGCCAAATAATGAGAGACATGGGTGAGAAAAACACTATTTCACAACTATCTTATTATAGAACACAAGTTAAAATACACACTTAGGACTCCATCTTCAGATCCAGCTGACCTGCAGCAGCTGTATCATGGCATCTGGGGAGTCCTACGTGCCAGTAAAATTCATAACACCTACGCTGAGCTAGAGCACCTTTAAAGCAATTTTGGGCCACAGGACCAGCACAAAGGTGCTGTATTGGGGGCCAGAATCTGGCCTTTAGTCTAAAATAAACTCAAAGACTTAATGGCCTAATTCTTACTCATGCAAATAGTTTCACTGAAGTAATGGGATCTCAACATTCGTAAGAATTATTCAAGTAAGTAATTACATGATTGTAACAATTACTTAGAGCTATTTAAAATAACTTGTTCTGTAATGTCTGATAGTGTAAAAATAAAGTGTCTATGGCCCTGATCCTGAAAGAAGAACTGTGGGAACAGACCCCTGGGCCTGCACACACCCCAGTGACTTCAACAGGGTTTTGTGCAAGTGCAGAGGGTCTACTGATGTAATTCTCTTTAGAGAATCAGGGCCTATGTGACTAGTAATTAATTAAATCAGTAGAGCCACCTTTTTTACAAAACATGGAGACACAATCCACGTAAAAATCTTATTTTTAAAAAACAACTTTTTTTACCATTGTTTTGAGTAATGGACCTAATTCTTATGATTTTACATTAAGTTCATATTGGTAAGTACACTGACTTTAGAGGAGGTGCTCCCAGCATACACTAGCGCGAGAGCAGAATCACACCTAATATTTTAGATTTAATTAAATAATAGTAACTGTCTATCTCACATTATATCATTTATTATGTGTATTTACTTTTTGCACTTCATCCAACTTGAAACATTAAAATAGACTACAGTCATTTTTTACATGTTTCTCAGTGTGACTTTTTGGTTCTCATGCATTAGCATCAGGCTGCAATGTTTGGATTGCAAACACTATAAGGGAATTTTGAAAGCAAAACAAAAAGGAATTTTAAAAATATGTAAGCAAACTTCTATTACACTCTAGGACATACAGTACCTGACACAGTCCAACAGTTGTAAAGTTATGCCAGGCCTCTGTAATCAATGAGACAGTTCTTGTCCAGTTCTCCTATTGGACAAGGCAGCATTAATGTGGCTCTGAGGGCAAGGTCAGGACTAGGGTTTAAAGAAAGAAATAGTGGAGGACAGCACAACTCACCCTCCTTTCCTAAAACTAGAGAGGAGCATCTCTTCCTCCCCCTGATTTTTGTACACAGCACTCCCTCCATATCTCCCCCTTCCTCCTTGATGAAAGAGCCTCTTCCTGATTTGATCTATTTTAACCATTGATCAGGACAGATGTGTTGATGCAACGATGAACATAATATTGATGCTCAATAATCATGTAATAATTATAAATAATCAACATCACAGTGATGGATATGTCTAAGAGACAATGATATCTGAAGCCAGTGACATCTCTCAATGCTGTGCCATGTCACTGTGGCCTCACATGAGACCACAGCACCTCATTGCTCTGCAGTGACACATCTCTTCACTGTGTTCTGGTTAGGGTTGCTACCTTTTCAGGTTTTCCTAGGATCAGACCTTTTTTTCAGATGGTGTCCTAGGAAATCTGTAAGTCCTCCTAGGACATTTAAAGTCCTGGGTTTTGCCATCTGAGTCACATCTGAGGCTACTGCATCTTCTTCCTCCTCCATGGTGCTAATGCTGCTCCTCCTCCCGCCAGGCTGCTCCGCTGGCTCCCCAGCAGGAGCCCTTAAGCCACAGCTGCTGTTTTCTACCTGACCAACAAGCTGCTGAGAGCAGAAAAAAGAGCTCATGACATCAGCTCCCCAACGCCCATTCCTCACCCTGCCCAGGAGGGCCCGCTCCCTCCCAGGAACCATCTACTTTCCCTCGTTCTGTGCTCCCCTTCCCAAATCCAGCTCAGGGATGTCCTGTTTTTGTGACCTCAGAGGTGCCAAGTCTAGTTGTGTTGCGGTGGTGCAACAATGTCTCCCAACAGCGTGACTGTGCCTTTTCTGCAAAACCACCTGTGACTTGACATTGAGACAGTTAACAGGAGTGAGGGTATGTCTACACTTAAAATGCTACAGCAGTGCAGCTGCACCACTGCTCGAGTGCTTAAGTACAGACCCTACCTACGCCAACGGGAGGGTTTCTCCCATCAGCATAGGTAATTCACCGCCCTGAGAGCAGGTCTACACTTACAATGCTGCATAGGCACAACTGTGCCACTGTAGCACTTTAATGAAGACACTCTATGCCGACGGGAGAGAGCTCTCCTGTCAGTGTAGTAATCCATCTCCCTGAGAGGCGACAGCTATGTTGATGGGACAAGCTCTCCGCTGACATAGCACTGTCTAAACCTGGGGTTAGGTCAGTATAACTATGTTGCTCGGGGTTTGGATTTTTCACACCCCTGAGTGATGTAGTTATGCTGATGTAAGTCTAGTGTAGACCAGACCCGAGAGGTGGTAGCTAGGTCAACGCGGTCAACCTAGCGCTGTCTACCCAGGGGTTAGGTTGGTACAGCTGCGTCTCTCCGGTGTGGATTTTCACACCCCTGAGTGACGTAGCTGTGCCGATGTAAGTTCCTAGCGTAGACCAGACCAGAGTGGAGACAAGGCACAGGCAGTGGTACCTCCATGCAGCTAGCTGAGGTAAGCCGCTCCCAGCTGGGGGATGTAGGCTTGGCATCGACTAGCTCCACCAAGATTCCATACAAGTGATTTGAGCATTGGCCTGCTAAACCCAGGGTTGTGAGTTCAGTCCTTGAAGGGACCATTTTGTGGGCGGAGGGATAGCTCAGTGGTTTGAGCATTGGCCTGCTAAACCCAGGGCTGTGAGTTCAATCCTTGAGGGGGCAAAAATTGGGGATTGGTCCTGCTTTGAGCAGGGGGTTGGACTAGATGACCTCCTGAGGTCTCTTCCAGCCCTGATATTCCATGATTCTATGATAACCTCTGCGCCGATCTCGCTGTCGGAGGGCACCTCCCCTGCTGCCGCGAAGCCCTGGCCTGCATGGCAGAGGAGGTGTCTTTCCATAGCAGGATGGACGGCCGACGCGGTGGCCTGTCTCAGAGAGAGGCACTGCAATGTGAAGGGCTCTCTGCACGCGGAGGGGGCTCTGAGCACATTTACTGCCACCCTCCGCATCGGGGTGCATGGGAGAGAGACAGCTCAGCGAGACCGTCGCCACAAAGACAGCACCGCGCGCCAGCGAGCAAGACCGGGGATGAGGCCTATGTGACTGAGAGGCCCAAGCCCTGACAGGCCCCAGGGGCGGTTAGCGAGACCGCGGCGGGCGCGCGTTGCATTGTGGGAAGAGCTAGGAGCGCCGCCGCCGCCATTTTGTCTCTGTCACTCCGGCGGCAGCGCGAGCGCGCGGTCGGTCGGGGAAGGAGCGTGGGGCGGGGGGGCGAAGGCGGCGGTGGTGCTTGGCAAGGGGCCACTCGGGTATCAGGACACGATGATATCGGCCGCCCAGCTCCTCGACGAGCTCATGGGCCGGGACAGGAATCTGGCCCCGGATGAGAAGCGCAGCAACGTGCGGTGGGACCACGAGAGCGTGAGTGAAACGGAGCTGCCTCCTCCCGGCCCTCAAGGCCTGGTTTTGTCGTAATCACCCACACGCGCCGCGGAGGACCGAAGGGGCCCCGCCGGCCCGGGGAGGGGACTGTGGCCGCAGAGACGAGGGAGCTAGGCGGGGGGCTTTCTGCGGGGCTCTGGCTGGGAGGAGTAGGCTGGGGCCAAGGTTCTGCATCGGGCTGGGGCCCTTCATGGCCCTGGGGGATGAGGAACAGGCGGGAGGTTGGGAAGGAAAATGCGGTGGGCCTGGCTAGGCTTGGATGGGGGGCCCTAGTCCTTCTGAGGACTCGCGTGGGAGGAGGGAGGGGATCCGTAGTAGCCTGACGGAGGAGTATTGGAAAGGGGCGGGTCTGCTCACACCAGGATTGGGGGTCGGGGGGTGCTCTCTCGTGACTCTGCTCGGAACTTAGTGCAGGAGGGATTTCTGCTAACTATGTGAGGCGATTTGTGCCGGTAAAGAAATAACTAGTTAAAAAAAATGAGTCGGTCGTAGGGTTTGGGGCGGCGGGGGTCTGCTTATGGCGGGAGTCCGAGGGGAAGAAGGAAGGTGGGAGGGTCTGTGTTTAGCTCTTTATGCGGGAGAGAGTTCTTTTGCATCGGATGGAAGGAAAAGTTTCTTAAAGCCTGTGTGTGCATGACATGTGGAGAGGTTTTTTAAGGGGTCGTTCCTGAGTTTGAGGAGGAGGAAGTCTCTGGGTAGGTCTTACTGCAGTTCGGTTGTGCTGGGGTGGGAGATGAATAGTATAGAGCAGGGGTCAGCAACCTTTCAGAAGTGGTGTGCCGAGTCTTCATTTATTCACTCTAATTTAATGTTTTGCATGCCAGTAATACATTTTAATGTTTTTATAAGGTCTCTTTCTATAAGTCTATAATATATAACTAAACTATTGTTGTATGTACAGTAAATAAGGTTTTTAAAATGTTTAAGAAGCTTCATTTAAAATTAAATCAAAATGTAGGTCTTATCAGTTTAGTGTGATCCTTGCCCTTGCTTTTCCTTGCTGAGTTTTCCGATGTCTGGCACGTATTTGGATACTTTAAGCTGCACACAGGCTTCTGGGTGATCAGTTGTTAACTGGCTCCGAGAGGGACAGAAGACAGAGTTCATGTGTGAAAATATCTGTTCACACAGGTATGTGGAACCAAATGCTGAAAGCATTGCAATCACAATTTTTTTCAAACAGTTAAATTTTACCGACAGGGATGTCCAGCAGGTCAGAATAGAGGCCCCATGATCTGTCTCGGTAGCTTCAAGTGCACTCTGCAGATCTCCAAACTTTGATGCCCACAATTCTGAGCTTTTTTAACTGAATGAGCTGCATTTCGAAATCTTCAACACCTATCCACTGAAATACAGACAAATCCAAGTAGCTTTCGTTGAACTTTTCGGGTTTAATTAGAAAAGAAAGCATTGGGCCAAATCACTGGAAATCTTGAAATCTGTCAGAAAATTCTGATTCCAGTTCTTGCATGTACATTCTAATCTCAACTTCAGATGCAGTGCACTCTTCCACGTGGCGTGATAGTGATGTAAGCAGGACTTTAAAAATCCCAGTACAATGGTGCTGGAACAGTTTTTAATGTGGGAGTGCTGAGCTGTACCCCTCGCTGCCCCAGGCTGGGGCCAGTGGGCCACAGCTGTGGGCAGCTGCAGAGCCCAAGGCCAGTAGCAGAGCCCCCGGACCGGTGGCCAGGACCTGTGTCCTGCAGCTGGTACCCCAGGTCAGCAGCAGAGCCCCCGGTTGCTATAGGTTGCCGACCCCTGGTATAGAGGACATGCTAACTACCTAAAGAACAGAGGATAATGAAGAACTTGAGATCCTTTGGAAATGAAGATTTTGCTGATGTGAGAGTTTTATTTTCACAAATCAAATTTGTCTTGGAACTTCTGGATTTTTCATTTACAATATTGTTACTATTTAGCAATATACTTTCATATTTCCTTTATATGTGGCTGTGACATGTTAACTCCTCTTCTGAGCAGTTTAGTACAGGAAATTTTTTTCCCTCCCAGATGCTTTTTTGTTTTACTCAGTGGTATCTACCTTAAGAGTTTTTACTGTCACCCATCACAGTCAACTGTATCAGCTCCTTCCCCATAAAATCAGTAGCAAAGTTCATAGTGGATTTCATGGAGTCTCTGATACTTCTCCCATTTTGAGCTCAAAACTTTGCTTAAGATCGGGTTTTTCCATTTTTTGTAGGTTAGGATTTAATGGATTGATCACAACACTGACACCCTGATAGACAAATTTCAGAGTAGAGCTATTACCAGCGGGGGGGAGGGGGAGAGAAAATCTTTTGTAGTGATAATCAAGGTGGGCCATTGCCAACAGTTAACAGGAACGTCTGGCGGGGGAGGGGGGGAATAAACATGGGGAAATAGTTTTACTTTGTGTAATGACACATCCACTCCCAGTCTCTTTTCAAGCCTAAGTTAATTGTATCCAGTTTGCAAATTAATTCCAATTCAGCAGTCTCTCCTTGGAGTCTGTTTTTGAAGTCTTTTTGTTGTAATATTGGAACCTTTAGGTCTGTAATCGAGTGACCAGGGAGATTGAAGTGTTATCCGACTGGTTTATGAATGTTATAATTCTTGACGTCTGATTTTTGTCCATTTATTCTTTTACGTAGAGAGTGTCCAGTTTGACCAATGTACATGGCAGAGGGGCATTGCTGGCACATGATGGCATATATGACATCGGTAGATGTGCAGGTGAACGAGCCTCTGATAGCGTGGCTGATGTGATTAGGCCCTGTGATGGTGTCCCCTGAATAGATATGTGGACAGAGTTGGCAGTGGGCTTTGTTGCAAGGATAGGTTCCTGGGTTAGTGGTTCTGGTGTGTGATTGCTGGTGAGTATTTGCTTCAGGTTGGGGGGCTGTCTGTAGGCAAGGATTGGCCTGTCTCCCAAGATTTGTGAGAGTGGTGGGTCGTCCTTCAGGATAGGTTGTAGATGATGCATTGGAGAGGTTTTAGTTGATGATGCGTTGGAGAGGTTTTAGTTGGGGGCTGAAGGTGATGGCTAGTAGCGTTCTGTTGTTATCTTTGTTGGGCCTTTCCTGTAGTAGGTGACTCCTGGGTATTCTTCTGGCTCTGTCAATTTATTTCTTCACTTCATAGAATCATAGAATACCAGGGTTAGAAGGGACCTCAGGAGGTCATCTAGTCCAACTCCTGCTCAAAGCAGGACCAATCCCCAATTGTTGCCCCAGATCCCAAATGGCCCCCTCAAGGATTGAACTCACAACCCTGGGTTTAGCAGGCCAATGCTCAAACCACTGAGCTATCCCTCCCCCACTTCAGTGGGTGGGTATTGTAGTTGTAAGAATGCTTGATAGAGATCTTGTAGGTGTTTGTCTCTGTCTGAGGGGTTGGAGCAAATGTGGTTGTATCGTAGAGGTTGGCCGTAGACGATGGATCATGTGGTGTTATCTGGGTGAAAGCTGGAGGCACGTAGGTAGGAATAGCGGTCAGTAGGTTTCCGATATAGGGTGGTGTTTATGTGACCATCACTTATTAGCACCGTAGTGTCCAGGAAGTGGATCTCTTGTGTGGATTGGTCCAGGCTGAGGTTGATGGTGGGATGGAAATTGTTGAAATTATGGTGGAATTCCTCAAGGGCTTCTTTTCCACGGGTCCAGATGATGATGATGTCATCAATATAGCGCAAGTAGAGTAGGGACATTAGGGGACGAGAGATGAGGAAGCGTTGTTCTAAGTCAGCCATAAAAATGTTGGCATACTGTGGGGCCATGTGGGTACCCATAGCAGTGCCGCTGATTTGAAGGTATACATTGTCCTCAAATGTGAAATAGTTATGGGTGAGGACAAAGTCACAAATTTCAGCCACCAGGTTTGCCGTGACATTATCGGGGATACTGTTCCTGACGGCTTGTAGTCCATCTTTGTGTGGAATGTTGATTTAGAAAAGTTTATATCCGTTTACAAATTACTTGTGCAAAATGTTACATCTAGAGGTATGTATTACAGGAAGGATTCACAACTCAAGAAGTATGCATACTTTTCATAATACTCTTATTTTATTTGAACATGTAATTCAGCCAGGCATTCAGTTCAAAATTTCCCTGTGGTTTTGAGCTCAGAATGCACTCCTGGTACTTTGAAATAGATGAATTGGACCATATCTATGCAGGTAAAAAACATGTTTTGAGGGGATGAAGTGTATGTGTTTTCATTCAAGTAAGGTTTCAGAGTAACAGCCGTGTTAGTCTGTATTCGCAAAAAGAAAAGGAGTACTTGTGGCACCTTAGAGATTAACCAATTTATTTGAGCATAAGCTTTCGTGAGCTACAGCTCACTTCATCGGATGCATACTGTGGAAAGTACAGAAGATCTTTGGGAACTTTCACTTGAGTTAAACTGATACTATTGAAAAACATAGGTCTTTTGCCTATATAGACAAGGTCTTGGAGATCAGCCCTCAGGCTGCTACTTAACTTTGTTGTTTAGAGAGCAGTGGGTGGTCTGCTACCGTTCCCCTGGCCAGTGGGAAGTTCACAGACTCTGTTTGAACCCTTTCAGTCTGGTGGGGAATGTGTTTAGTAAAACTCACTGAACATTAAATCCCACCAAATAAGGGGAAATCCATCCTCATCATCTTATCCACTCAATATATGCCACACCTGAACATAGCCATTATATGGACAATATACTTCCATATCTCAATGTCTATACTTTGACCCATTAAACTTTTACCCCCAATCAGGGAGATTGCAGATTATGTATTCCTTACACCACCCGTTCCTAAACCAAATTTCGCACCCCTCGATAATCTGTACCTTATTCCCTGATAACCAGAAACTTCTATGCTTAAACTCTGTACTGTTTTCTTTTTACTTCAGCATCATCTTAATAAAATTATTAAATCTGCTTGCTTCCTGCTTTCATAGAAGCATTTGTGCAGTTCATTTAAGCACCACTCTAATGTCTTTATTAAATGCACACTCCTTGAAATGTAGGTTAGTGCAGTTAAGGGAGTGTGTGCTTCGCAGTCAATTGTACTTATCAGAAACATAGCTGTGCCTCCGGGAAGCTGCCTACCCATATAATTTCTCTTATTTCTTTTAGAATACAAGGGTGTTCTTTACTGTGTTTTTCTATGCTAATACAGGTCTAACGTTGTACAGTTTAAATTTAAAAAAAAAAAATCAAGAAATCACTTTAATATTCCTTATAGACTAACAGATTTATTTGGGCATAAGCTTTCGTGGGTAAAAAAACACTTCCTGCATCCTTGTTGTTTTTGTGGATATAGACTAACACGGCTACCCCCTGATATTTAATATTCCTTGCGCAACATGAAAGCATTAATATTGCTGTAGAAACCTTAAACTTCGTGTTTCTTGTTTTTTAAATTTTAGCTGTGTGGCATTAAGGCTTTGTCTACACTGCCAAGTCGTTTAGAGGTGTTAAAACACACACACACACCCCGAAAGATAAAAGTTTTGCTAACGACAAGCACCAATATGAACAACGGTGAGAGCGCTCCTGCTGACACTACTAACACCGCTCATTGGCGGGTGGGAGATTTTTGTTGGCAGGAGAGCTCTCTCCTGCCAACAAACATCAGCTACACTGCGCGCCTTTTAGTGGCACGGCTATAGCAGCGCAGTCGTGTTGCCAAAAGCTGCGTTGTATAGACATAGCCTAACAATGCATACAAATTCTCTTGTGTTTATGAAGTCACTGATTGTAAAAACATAAATAAAGAGTTTTGGACTCAATCTAAATGAAAGGCATTAGGTAGTGCAAGAGAAGTACGTTTATAACAATGGATCTCAATAATCTGTAGGTCTAGCATCTCTGCATGGTTCAGGTAGGGTTAAATCAAGGCTCCCATTAGAAGGCTGATGGTTCTCTCTCATGCCAGCTTAGTGAAAAAATAATCAAACTGTTATTAGATAATAGTGTACTCTTGTCTTCTAGACGTTTGGAACCATTATCCTGTAATTGCCAAGAGTCCTTTGGTTTTTGGTAGGAGGGGGATGAAAAGAACCATGTCCGAAGCATAGGCTACTGTTAGCATTTTGAAATGTGTGTGATTTCACTGGAGTTGGAAAACATTGCAAAGTGTGTGGGTTTTAGTACTTGGGAACAAAGTGAAAACATTACAATACAAAACATTAAACACTGATAATTTAGTTCTCATGAGGTTACTCATTTTTATGTCTTTATAATTTGTTCAAACTATTTTGAAATAATGTAGTAAGAACTGAATTGTGTGTGGTAATTGGATCTTGGTTTGAAACTCCAGTGGAAAACATGCTTATCTTCAAACATTTCAAGGACAGATTTCACCTCTTTGTTTTTGTCAGACAGTTATGGTTTTTACTTTGTTTAACTTTGACAAGAGTAAAGTGCACACTGATGTAAAGCTTTGAGATTCCTGTTGCCATCTATAGTGTATTTCAAAATAGCAGGAGATAAGGTTAGTTCTAGGTTTAAGACTATCAGTTTTTTATTTTGTATGTAAGATGAAACTCAATGAGAGCTTAAATAAATTAAGGTATTTTCATCTTAACCTGGTCAGCATTAAATAGAATCCTACTTTCTGTTCTAATTGGGTGTTCGTTGCATAATCGTTGAATCAGAATGTATTTTTTATTTCTATAGATCCTCCCATGAAGGCAGGGTACCAAAAATACAAAGTATATTTGTAACTTGTACTCTCTGGTGAGGCTATGGAACTGGATTACAAAACATGACTCTGGAATAGAGGTGCACAGCAAGGTTATCAGTGGCGTGCAAGGATCTGACTGCTGTTAGGTAGAGCCCTGTGTTAAAAAATGAAATGAAATTGAGAGAACCTGGTTCTCCAGGTCTTTAGGGTGGGCTCACTTTCCAGGGCCACCTGCTTCCTGGTAAGCTTCTTGTCACACTCACTTGAGCTGGGGGCACACATGGGGCATGAAGCTCCTAAGGCTTGCTCAGCAAAAAAATGTTTGGGAACCTCTGCTATAGAGCAATGATACTCAAACCTGTGGTTTTCAAGTGTGAATAAAATGTTGCACATCTAATGAGGTGCTCTTGGGTTCTTCAAGGAAAATGTAGCTATTTGGGGGGTCAGGATGGAGACAGGCATGGCCAAATAAATGTGGGTAGTAGTGACTGAGAGAGCAAGCCTTCTCAAATGGCTGAACCATAAATTCTCTTTATACTGAAAACTTAGTTTAGTTTTGATAAAGGCCTTAGCTGTTTAAACATTAAATTTATTTTGCTTCTTAGTGGCTAACGAGGGATGTTTTAGGATCTAAATAGATTTGATCCACTTAGAACCCTTGAAACCACAGATTTTAATCTTTTTTTTTTGTTGTTCCTCAAAGGGAGATGTATTTAATTCTTTGCAAGTTATAGAATTTTGATGTTGCTAGGGTTGATAAGGATTTTATAAGATTCTTTTAAACAATTCCCTCTGACATACATGAACATTAAGGTCCCCATGGCACTTCCTCATATGAGAGAATTTTTTCTAATGTTTTCAGTACAGACATTCAAGTTACTGGGTTTTATTCTGAGCCCTTCCATTTAGGGCCTGTCTGCATGGGACAATTTACTGGCAGAACTATACCAGTATAATTGTACGGCTGTAGTTTTTGTGGTATAACTCCCCATGAGGACACTCTTATTCTGGAATAAATGTCTATGCAGGGAGCTATACTGGGATAGTTCTGCCAGTAAATTTAATTTCTCTGTGTAGGCAAGCCCTTGAATTGCTGTGGGAGCCATGGGTGAGGTACTTCTCTGTGCCTCCATTTTCTCATCTGTAAAATGGGGAGTAATACTTGCCTACTGCATAGAGGTGTTCAAGGATTAAGATTTCTGAACAGGTTTGAGATAATTGGATGTAAAGTGTTAAGTATTTCTTTGTGGCACTCTGCCATTCTAGAGTCTATTCAAATGTGAGACTTAAGAGAGAGAGAATTCAGCAGTATATTGGACCTTTTCCTTTCTGTTGGGGGACTTTAGAAGGTTCACATGTTGTAACAGTAAAAAGTTGCAAGACAATTGAATAAGTGCTAATTATTTACATTGCTTGCAAACCACTGTAGCATAACTTTTGGAGTGAAGAAATTTCCTCAGCTGTGTTTAAAACACTGTTACTACAGTGTGTCATAACCACAAATAATTGCTAATACCTCAGTTTTCCAGGAAAAGGGCCCAACATAGTTAAGAGTTCTAATTATCTCTTATTCTGGTTAGATGTTGCATATCGTGAAAAAAGAAAAGCACTTGTCAGGAGAAGTAGACAGTCTGTAATCTCTCTCTTGCTATGTGGTTATAAGCATCATAGGTGCATATAGCAAAGTCTGTTGCTGAAGATTTAAGGGAAATTCTGAGTGGAGAGCAAAGTAATAGTTCCAAGAGTTTTGTTTGGTGTCCCTGTTAGAAGTTCATGAACCTGCTTCTTGTCTCTTGTCAGCTCTGATAATCAAGGACCAGATTTTTTACCTGTTATCGTAACTAAAATTTTTCTTGCACTCAGTTTTGCTTTGTGTAGGGGAAAGATAAAGAACCAATTGGTTAAATATATGAAAATTTTTCATAAGGAGGCTACTAGAATATAAATATGGTGGGGGGAGAAGTTAGCTGTCTGATGACTGTAAATAGATCCCCCCCTGCCCCTTGATTCAGGCATACTGCATGATTTTTCTTCACTCAAGTGTTCTTCAAACCATTTCTTGAAAGAGTCCGTGTAGTTCAATATTTACTTGATACTAATAGAAGTAGTAATTTTTTTTTCTTCTATACCAGTCCCTAGTGGTAATTTATAACATGGTGTAACAATCAGAATTGCCTGCTTTGGAGCACTCATCTGATTTTAAAAGTGCAAGTCACATTTTCAACTCTTGAAATCTTTCTAGGTTGGGAGGTATGGGTCTTTGCTTCACTATCCCAAGTTAGGGAAGAGAAGTAAGCTGCTGTTCTGTGTGTGTGTACAAAACTTTTTTGTACAGCATGGAGCACATGCTATTACTGAAGTCAGAACATGTAAATATAGCCACATATAGCTGAGGATGACTACCTGAGCGGGCTGCTTGCCCTTCTGTGGGGAAAAAATAGGGCTTCTTAAGCATTCCATTTTTAAAAGAAATGGAGTACTTGTGGCACCTTAGAGACTAACCAATTTATTTGAGCATGAGCTTTCGTGAGCTACAGCTCACTTCATCAGATGCATACTGTGGAAACTGCAGCAGACTTTATATATACACAGAGAATATGAAACAATACCTCCTCCCACCCCACTGTCCTGCTCAAATAAATTGGTTAGTCTCTAAGGTGCCACAAGTACTCCATTTCTTTTTGCGAATACAGACTAACACGGCTGTTACTCTGAAACCTGTCATTTTTAAAAGGAATGCTGTCAAGGAATCATTCATAGTTTTCCATAAGTTCATAACTAATATAGTACTTAGAATCTTGAAGTGAAGTTTTCTTTAATAAATCTTTCCCCCTTTTCGTTATATCAATACATTGGTTGGTTAGGTACTTGAAAGCAGCACAACAAACAGTTGACCTTCATCTTCAATTTTTATTTTTTTTTTCCCTTCAATAATACTTCAGAAATACTCCTGTAAGAGCAACTACATGGACTGCATCAACAACTGGTCTTACAAAGCAAGGTAGATAAGATTTTGACCGTACCAACCTTGGCGCAGGCACAGCCAAGAATTTTTGGTAATATTGTATTTAAAAAGGAGATAAGGCTTGGTTTTGGTTTTACCTGCCAGGAAGCCCACAGAGCACAAGCTAAAATTTTTCAAATGTTGGTCCTTCAAGATAGGCAACTAAATCCATATTTAGGCCCTTAATATGTACGTGGCTTGATTTTTGAGCTGCTGAGCTTTTGTAACACGCACTTCGGAAAAATTTGTCCATAGGTTATAGCTACACACCTTGTCCAGTAAGATGTGGGCTTGAAACAGTAGTGTTGTTTTTTTGTTTGTTTGTTTTAAATCACAGATGATACCAGCATGATTAGGTGTTATGCCTGCTCTTTCACAGTGGCATCTAATTGTACTGAAGTCTGCTCAACTTTATCTATGCAGCTTTTCAAGACACTGACCCTCCTGGATCAAGCCATCTAATTTGGCACCCATCAGTACTATAATTGACTTGGAGTAAGTCTGTGTGTGTGTTACATTTGTTTTAAGCTTTCCCCAGGAATTCACAGTGCTGGAAGCTGGAAAAATTATTTTCAAAGAGCATCTTTGTCTTATGTGTGATAGAATTGAGTTTTAGGTTACTTTAAAAAAATCTTGACATGTATTCCTACTCCTTAGAATCATACTTCCCTTTCCTCCTCATCTTGTTTGATAAGGATAAAAGTCTTTGTGCCCTTTATTGATTTTGTATGACATATAAAATCATTTCAGTATTGTTTGGGTGCTGTTATGTTTGTTCTTACATTGGAAATACAAAAATACTGGTTTTTGACTTCCCAGTTTTTGCTAAAAAACCACATTTGGTTTAGTAGCATCACAATAACCTTGATACCTGAGCTAAGCCTTTCCCAGCTCTCAAATTGAGGTGGGAGGATATGTCATATTAGATATAGGGCTGTCAAGCGATTACAAAAATTAATCGCACTGAACACAGAATACAAGGTGTGCAGTGCAAACTTTATATTTTTTTTATTACAAGTATTTGCACTGTAAAAAAACAAAGAAATAGTATTTTTCAGTTCACCTAATACAAGTACTGTAGTGCAATCTCTTTATCATGAAAGTTGAATTTACAAATGTAGAATTATGTACAAAAAACTGCATTCAAAAATAAAACAATCAAATTTTAGAGCCTACAAGTACACTCAGTCCTACTTCTTGTTCAGCCAATTGCTCAGACAGACAAGTTTGTTTACATTTGCAGGAGATAATGCTGCCACTTCTTTTTTACAATGTTACCTGAAAGTACGAACAGGCGTTCCCATTGCATTGTTGTAGCTGGTTGCAAGATATTTACATGCCAGATGCGCTAAAAAAACTTTGTCCCTTCTTGCTTCAACTGCTGTTTCAGAGGACGTGTCCATACGATGATGGGTTCTGTTCAATGATAATCCAAAGCAGTGCAGACTGATGCGTGTTCGTTTTCATTGTCTGAGTCAGATGCCACCAGCAGAAGATTGATTTTCTTTTTTGGTAGTTCAGGTTCTGTAGCTTCTGCGTTGGAGTGTTGCTCTTTTAAGACTTCTGAAAGCATGCTCCACGCCTCGTCCCTCTCAGATTTTGGAAGGCACTTCAGATTCTTAAACCTTGGGTTGAGTGCTGTAGCTGTCTTTAGAAATCTCACATTGGTACCTTCTTTCCGTTTTGTCACATCTGCAGTAAAAGTGTTCTTAAAATGAACAACATGTGCGGGTCATCATCTGAGACTGCTATAACATAAAATATATGGCAGAATGCAGGTAAAACAGAGCAGGGGACGTACAATTCTCCCCCAAGGAGTTCAGTCACAAATTTAATTAATGCTTTTTTTTTTTAACGCACATCAGTCATCAGCATGGAAGCATGTCTTCTGGAACGGTGGCCGAAGCATAAAGGGGCATGTGCATGTTTAGCGTATCTGGCACGTAAATACCTTACAAGGCCGGCTACAAAAGTGCCATGCAAATGCCTGTTCTCACTTTCTGGTGACATTGTATATAAGAAGAGGGCAGCATTATCTCCTGTAAATGTAAACAAACTTGTTTGTCTTAGTCTGAACAAGAAGTAGGACTGAGTGGACTTGTAGGCTCTGAAGTTTTACATTGTTTTGTTTTTGAATGCAGTTATGTAACCTAATTTTACTTGTAAGCAAAAAAGGATGAATTACTCTCCCAACTTACTATTTACCTATATTTCTCCAGTGTCTCCCCATAACACATCGCACCTTATATTGCACTTACAAAAAAGCACCCATTGCTAATTATGGCCAGATCTAAAGCCTGACTAGAATGGGTTTTGGATCAGGGCCTAAGTATGGCTACAAAAGAATAGCCTTTTCTAACCACATCTGAGATTTAATTTATTCTTGATGAAGTCATCTTAAATCGTTAAGAGCTTGATTAATGTTGCCTTCGATTGTTTCTCTTCAAAGAAAGACATTCTTCTTGTCACTAATTAGGATTATGGTTAGAAATATGGCATTTTACTCAGCAAATCTGCTTTTTTAATGGCCTGTTAGTGAAATAAACTACTTTTTACTACTATTATTACCACAGAACCAATACTCATCTAGTACTGAGAGAGATTGCTGTCTGCCTCATATATTAACAGACTTGTTAATTAATTTTCAATAAGAAATCTTACTGGTGATGAAGGATAAGCCAGAAAGAAGTAAAGTCAGGTTTGATTTGAATATCCCAAGTTGAGGTTGCCATTTAGTGTATAAAAAGTCTTCATATTTGTTACTGAGCAAACTTGCTGTAGCGTCACTGAGAGAAAAACATGCCACTGTTAGACTCTCTGTTCATAGTAGACATGCATTTTATAGTGAAAGAATTGTATTTTCTCATTACTTCAAAAATTGTAAAAAGGAATGGGCGAGTCTCTGTCTTCCACATAAGTGGGAGAATTTTAGAAATCAACTATTAAACTGAGTTTGAAGTGTGAAAATACAACGTTTGGGGTGCAAACAGGGTCCAGTGTGTTACTTTTAGTGTTTTGCAGGGAATCGTAGTATGTATGTAGTATCTCAACACTAGTTATTTACATTTAATTAATTAAAAAGAAAAGGAGTACTTGTGGCACCTTAGAGACTAACAAATTTATTTGAGCATAAGCTTTCGTGAGCTACAGCTCACTTCATCGGATGCGAATCCAATGAGGTGAGCTGTAGCTCACGAAAGCTTATGCTCAAATAAATTTGTTAGTCTATAAGGGTGCCACAAGTACTCCTTTTCTTTTTGCGACTACAGACTAACATGGCTGCTACTCTGAAACCTTTAATTAATTGACTTCCAATTAATTCAAAGTAATTAAATTGTAAAGGCTACTTTCTAGTGTTCCCTAGTAAATACCCACGATAACCCCTCAGGTAAACTACAATTTTTGTAGGTTGGAACAAATATCTGGAGAGTGTCCAGACTAGCCTTTTAAAAATGTGTTAACAATTCAAGTTAATTGGCAGTCATTTTGATAGAGGTAAAATCTCTAGTGAAAAACTAATTAAGGTGACCTTTGGGCTTTTTGTGGGGGTAGGAGGATTTGAGTGAGCTTGATATTTTTGTTTGCTGCTTTATGATGTATAAAGAGTCTGAAAGTTTGTGTCTTTTACGTTACAAATATCAAGAATGTCAAGATTGGTCTTTCTTTGCTGGGAGAAATGGAATATAAGAGGGGTTTTCAGGAATCTTAAGTTTATACAAGGTGCAAGAAGATAGAACTTTCCAGCCTAGTCAAGAGCTGAATTTCCAATCTAAAACACAAGCTTTTTTTAGCACCTTTTGTTGTCAGAGGATGTAGAAAAAATGTTTGCAGCCTTAATTTTTCCATATTAAAAAGTAAAAAAGGCCATTTTTTTTTCTTCTTTCTTTTTTTATTGCAGGTCACCTTTAAATAAAGGTTTTAAAGGCATTACTATGAGGCCTGGAAAAACAACTGGATAATAAACTAGGTAACTTTTTGAATATTAGTGTCCCCCACCACAGCTCAAAATCCACTTACCACAAAGGAGTAGGCTGGATTTGAGTCAGGGTGGGTTGATTAGATCAAAGTGCCTTAAATTAGTAAGGAGAAGATCTTGATTTAAATGTTTTTTCCAGTTGTACTTTTTAGTTATTTCCCTAGAGAAAGGTTGATTCTTGTTGGTTGGTAACCATGAAAACATGTTAATTTGTAACTATATATCCTTTACACATAAGCCACTTCTACACTACAGACTTTGGTCGACACAAGTTATGTTGGCATAAAGCTGCTGTTAGTATATCATTAGTATGCATGCTCACTTGGCTCCTTGCATTGGTGCTGTACGTGCTTACTAGGATTCCATGTGGCGTTGCATAGTGCGGTGAACCGTGGAAAGGTATCCCAATGTTTGACCCACCATTGGCACCGTCTTTTGGGAAGTTTTGGCAGTGGGACAGAAATGCGTCACACGGGGTGTGTGGGAGCAGGGAGTCAACTTCCCAGCATGCAGCTGTCTCTATCTCATCATGTCATCTATGTCCGATAATTTTTGCACCTTTTAAAAAAAAATCCCACAGACCTGCACAGACTTCCTCACTGTCCACCATCTCTGACAGAAGCATGGAACCTGCACAGCTCTGCACTATTGTCATAAGCATCACAAGCATAGGACACACAGTCCTTTGGTATTTGCAGAGCCATAAGAAGAACTGAATCAGTATGGAATATGACTATTTTTTGGATGACAGATTGCTGTGGGACATAGCAAGGACCAATTCAAAGTCGGTGGTGTTCACAGAGCAGCTGCCAATATAGAGCACTGCCTCTGGGCTTGAGAAACAAGCACTGACTGTTGGGATTCTATAGTAATGCAGGCTTGGGGTGGTTAGCATTGGCTGCAGAACTTTTGCATATGGAAAACCACATTCCTGGATCTGTGTGCCAAGTTTGCTCCAGCCCTCCAGGACAGGGACACCAGAATGAGAGCTTCATTGATAGTGGAAAAGCAAGTGGTGATTGTAGTGTAGAAAATTGCAGTGCTGGATTGCTACCGGTCAGTGGGAAATCATTTTGGAGTTGGAATATCCACTGGGGGTTGTTGTCATGTAAGCGTGCAGGGCCATTAGTCGTCTCCTGCTATGCAGGACTGTGACTCTGAGCAATGTGCAGGACATAGTGAAAGGATTGGCAGTAATGGAGTCTCTGAACTGTGTGGTGTCGCAATAGATGGCATGCCTATCCCCCACAGAGTACATCAACAGAAAGGGCTACTTTTCTATGAAAAGAAAAGGAGTACTTATTTCATAGAATCATAGAATATCAGGGTTGGAAGGGACCTCAGGAGGTCATCTAGTCCAACCCCCTGCTCAAAGCAGGACCAATCCCCAATTTTTGCCCCAGTTCCCTAGATGGCCCCCTCAAGGATTGAACTCACAACCGTGGGCTTAGCAGGCCAATGCTCCAACCACTGAGCTATCCCTCCTCCCCTCTTGGCACCTTAGAGACTAAAAAATTTATTTGAACATAAGCTTTCGTGAGCTACAGTGAAGTGAGCTGTAGCTCACAAAAGCTTATGCTCAAATAAATTTTAGTCTCTAAGGTGCCACAAGTCCTCCTTTTCTTTTTGTGGATACAGACTAACACGACTGCTACTCTGAAACCTACTTTCTGTGGTTATGCAAGCATTGGTGGATCACTGGGGATGTTTCACCAACATCAGTGTTGGCTGGTCAGGGATGCTTGCGTCTTTAAGAACACAGGACTGTTCAGAAAGCTACAACCAGGGACTTCCTTTCCCAACCAGCAGATTACTATTGTCGTTGTTTACCTGTCAGTAGCGATCCTGGGTGACCCAACCTACCCTTGCACCCACTGTCTTATGAAGCCATACACCCGCCACTTTGGCAGCACCAAGGAAGGATTCCGCCAGCAGCTCAGCAGGTGCAGAATGACATTGAATGCGCTTTTGGTAGATGGAAGGGACACTAGTGTTGTTTATTCACAAAGATTGAATCTCAGTGAAAAAACATCCCAATGGCTATAGCTGCCTACTGTGTCCTGCATAATATCCGTGAAGCAAAGGGGGAAAGTTGCTATCAGGGTGAAGGGCAGAGGTGGAGTGTCTGTCTTCTGAGTTTGATCAGCCAGACACAAGGATTACTGGAAGAGCTCAGTGAGGAGCTAGGTGGCTCAGGAAGGCTTTGAAAGAGCACTTCAACAGCGAGCCACAGTAATGCATTCTGGTGTACTATGGTCTACTTTGCTGTGTTGTTTTGGGGCCTGTAAGAAATTGTGTGGTGCTTGTACATCTGACTGTACCACTGTCAGTGTACCTATTAATTTTCCTGTGCTTGTTGCACATTTATGATTATTACACTGTCACTGATCCTGTGGGTTGTCACAGTTCAGTAACAAGTAAGTGGGCTCAGAGCTGCTAGGCGCTCTGCAGCATATGTTGTGAACTAAAAGCTTACTTGTTTTCCAGATAATAGAATTTTATTCAGTAACAAAACCAATGCAAAAAAAAATCTGTGCAACTTTAAAAGCAAATACATAAACTAATATATTACTGGAACAGAACTTAATGAGGAGAAAGAACATTCATGTACATTTTACCTGCACATACACTGACCTGTGAAAGCCACGGTTGCTGTAGATGAAATTGTGGTTGTCCTTAATGCCCCCCTGATGCCATGTGGAATGTTGGGGGGTGGGGGAGGGAAGGGTGTAGGTAGGTGTTATAATGCAGTTCTTCATGGACTGCAAAGGGAGGTGAGCCCGTGATTGTTGAACTGAGATTCCACAAGAGCTTGCAGTATCTGTGTTTGCTACTGGAGAAGCCCCATTATGTCCTGTGCATCTCACTCTTCTTTTCCTGCAGGGACCCTTGGGCCTTTCTCCTGTCTGCTCTTTCCTTCTCCAGGCTGTCTGCTGCATTGACCCTCCGGGCCTTTTGCTCATGGTCTGACGCAGCATTGGCTTGCAGGATGTTATTGGACATATCATCCTGATTCCTCTTCTTTTTCCTCCTTACTTGGTTCAGGTGTGAAGGGGAAATCCCTCAAGGCTGCTGCTGCAGCAGCTGCAAATAAAACACATATGTCCACATAGTCACAACAAAAAGTGAAATGTAATCTTCAGAACTCCCTTCCCTTGCTCCCCTACAGTTTTCAACAAAGTATGCTTACTGGCACTTCTGCTTCTGAGTGCTTGTGCACAGTGCCATTCACAGCAGCTGCGGTGAGTATAGCCCACCAGGGGTGAGGGAAATGAGGCGGGAATTGCTCAGCTGCCTGAAACTGAGTATAGGGCAACAACAATGAATATATTGGCACCTGCAGGCAGTGGTGATTTTAGCTGATACCTCGCTTCTGAGGATAGCAAAGGCAGAGAGAGCACAGTTGCTGCTGGCATCTTGAAGCCGCCTAGTCAAGTATGCTGCTAGCCTAAGTACTACAATAGTTCCTGCCGAAGTTATCGCTGACTGGCATGGGAAAATGTTGTACTTTGGAGAAAGAAATAAGTCTGCCATCCCTAGAAACCTCTGGAAGAGGATTACAGAGCACCTCCATGAAAGTCCCATTGAGATCTCTCAGAAGGTTTCAAAGGACGTCCCTGTATACATAAACAAACTGCCTCTCATGACACCTCCCTGCCCTTGCCTAACTCTACAGAGGAATAAAAAACAGATAAGTGCTACCTCCTTTGTTGTACCACTACCTCTTCTAGTACAAGTAAATTAATGAAAAGTCAACAACTGTCCTGTTAAGTTGGTTCAAACATCACTGTAATGGGAAATAAATTTACACACTTACCTGAGATTCCGTCCCCTGCATCAGGCTCACCCATGCTCGACTGACTGGACTGTGGTGGAGCCTCAAACAGGTCCTGGCTCACAGCATAGGCATACCCCCTCCACTCCCCAGTCACATGTCCCTTATCCTCTTAGTCTTTGCTGTTCATGCCAGGGGCCTGTGACTTGGGCTTCTTAGAGGAGCCTGTGAGGGTGTGGAGGTCTTCACCAAGTATAACATGCGGCTCTTCGTAAAGGCATCAGGTCTGCAGACTGACATCAGATTGACTGTCAACCTCCCTGGCATTCTGATACACTTGACGCAGTTCCTCTACTTTCACTTGACACGGGTGCTGGTCCCTTTTGTGTACCCCTTCTGTATCCTCCATGCAATCTGCTCGTAGATGGCCACATTTCTGCACTGTAGCTGTGCTTGTGCAGTCTCTTCTCCTCACAGGCCCAGGACATCCACTATCTCCTGTCTACTCCAAGCCAGAGCATGTCTGGAGCGTGTAGCCAGTATGGTCAGCTGGCTATTTATGACAGCTATTTTGGGATGCAGGAACACACTATTTAACAACAATATAAAGGAACACCATGTGTTGCAATGGAAAAGAGGATTTATGCATGTGCATGGGGTAGTCAGGAAGGCATGCTGTCTTCTCTGCTGTAGCCAAGTAGCACATGTCTGTGTGCGTTCTGTGTTCCAAGAAACTTTGTAGACTGCATAGAAATAAGTATAGAAGGAAGTTTCACTTTTTACCTTAGAATGAACATATGATGTGATTAATTAAACTAGTCCAAATAAGAAGAAAAATAGTTAATTTGTTTTCTCTCTCTCTTAGGTTTGTAAATACTACCTTTGTGGGTTTTGTCCAGCTGAATTATTTACAAATACCCGTTCTGACTTAGGTAAGTGTTCATTTGTGCGGGGGGGCGTGTCATTCACTGTCATTAAAATGAAATTTAAGATGTCACCTGATAACTCCCTTCTGCTTCCAGATTAGTAGTTACAATTGACCTTTTATCTGTGACATGGGATATTCATTTTCTTTAGTGTATATTCTGTCAACACGTTGTAAAACTAGTTTTTTCAGGTCTGCCAGTAACTTGATTTCAGCAATAGCAATGTTGATATAATATCATGGATAGACTGCATAACCAACGAAAAAGTATTGGAGATTATTGGGACTCGGCAAAATCTAGTCAGATTTTATGAAAAGAAAGATTAGATTTGCAGGGTGCATTTTCAGAAGTTCAGTGGGCAGTGCATGTTTATGGGCACTGGAAAGTAAAGTGGATGGCAGAAAAAGAAGATCCTGGGTGGATGATGTGGTGTCCTGGGTGGATCAGAAGGACTATTCATCCACAAAGAGATTAGCAGAGGATCATGCAGAATGGGCTACAATTGTTACAAATCTCTAGTAATGGCCAAACCACAACAGAAAAAAAAGGAGTACTTGTGGCACCTTAGAGAGTAACAAATTTATTTGAGCATAAGTTTTTGTGAGCTACAGCTCACTTCATCGGATGTATTCAGTGGAAAATACAGTGGGGAGATTTATATACATAGAGAACATGAAACAATGGGTACCATACACACTGTAACGAGAAAAGAAAAGGAGTACTTGTGGCACCTTAGAGACTAACAAATTTATTTGTGCATAAGCTTTCACGAGCTACAGCTCACTTCGTCGGAGGCATGCAGTAGAAAATACAGTGGGGAGATTTTATATACACAGACAACATGAAACAACTGGACAGTCTCTACGTAAAAGAATAATTGGACACAAATCAGACGTCAAGAACTGCTGAATTGGAATTAATTTGCAAACTGGACACAATTAACTTAGGTTTGAATAAAGACTGGGAGTGGAGTGGATGTGTCATTACACAAAGTAAAACTATTTCCCTATGTTTATTCTCTGCCCTTTCTCTCTCTCTCTCTCCCCCTCCCTCCCCCCCGCACCCCTCCCCCTGTTCCTCACACGTTCTTGTCAACGGCTGGAAATGGCCCATTTTGATTATCACTACAAAAGGTTGTGGGTTTTTTTGTTCTGTTTTTTCCCCTCTCCTGCTGGTAATAGCTGACCGTACCTGATCACTCTTGTTACAGTGTATGGTAACACTCATTGTTTCATGTTCTCTGCGTATATAAAATCTCCTCACTGTATTTTCTACTGCATGCATCCGATGAAGTGAGCTGTAGCTCATGAAAGCTTATGCTCAAATAAATTTGTTAGTCTCTAAGGTGCCACAAGTACTCCTTTTCTTTTTAAGGTAAAGGGTGTGTCCTAAGACCTATCCCTCTCAGGGAGTACTATGCCTTAGTCCTGGCTAGAGAGAGATGCCTCCCTCTGCTTGGGATTCTCAGCTACAAACCCTCTCTATGCTGTTTTTGCAAGAAGGTCAGGAGGACCTCCCTCATACTTCTAGCCCAACATTTAGGACACTTACCTGGGATGTGGGAGATCCTTCCTTCAAGTCCTCCCTTGGCCTGAGTGGGAGAAGGTATTTGAACAGGGGATCTGCCACTTCTCAGGTGAATGCCTAACCACTGAGCTCTGGTGTTCCAATGTGGTGATTTCTTAGTCTGTACTGTGAAACTGTTCCACTGTGGATAAACAGGAAATTCATGGAAGCAGGAGGACTGGACCCCGGGTTTCCCACCTCCCAGGTGAATTTTGTAGCCACCAGACTACAGAATCATTTTCATGCTTGTGTACGCTTTTTCTGTCTCTTTCTGGCCCAGTAATTTGGCACCTACAGGTTTTGGTGGCAGCTGAGCGAGGGTTTTGTGAATTCCAGTGGAGTCTGATTCTGGAATTTATGTACTAGAGTGGCAGTTAGGTGCCTAAGTCTTTTTGTGAACCTAGCACCAAAAGCATGCTGACTAACTCTTCAGGAGTTTGTGTGGCTTCCCAGAGCGTGCACTCAGCCTTGCCTTCCTTTATTTTTAGGTCCATGTGAAAAAATTCATGATGAAAATCTGCGTAAACAGTGAGTATTTAAATTGTTTTAGCATAAGTTAATGCAACAATTATAAATTTGTTCAAATTGGCGTTCATAAAACCAGACAAGAAGAAGATAATTTAAGAGTAGCTTCATATATAAGCTGTAAATCATTTACCTTGTACTTTTCATTGTCCGTTTCTTTATGAAAAGTAATTTAAAAAAATCACAAAGTAATTCAAAAATTAATCATAGAAATGCAGGGCTTGAAGGGACTTTGAGGTCATCTAGTCCATTCCCCTTCTCTGAGGCAGCCCCAGTATAATTTGCAAAGTTGTAATTTTTGCTGGAGCTGTTAAAGCGTAGCAGTTTTTACATGTTTGTCACACCTCTATATTACAGAATGACACATGATCATTCAGTAAAAAACTTTGTGTATTTTTATCAGATATGAGAAGAGCTCTCGTTTTATGAAAGTGGGCTATGAAAGAGACTTCCTGCGGTATTTACAGAGCTTACTTGCAGAGGTAGAACGGAGGATTCGAAGAGGGCATGCTCGTTTGGCACTGTCACAGAACCAGCAGTCATCAGGTGTAAGTACAAAAGCCTATATTGAAGCAAAGAATTGTTCTTCACAGTGAACTCCGAATGTGGGATGTTCACTACACACACACTTTTCCTCTGTTCCTTTTGGTTTCTTCTATGTAGTTAAATAACTAATTAGCAGGGTAGTTGTTACTTTACAAGGATGATGGACTTGCCTAATGGAGGGCTCTTCCTGTTAAAAGTAGCATTTTTAATTGAACTTGTAACAACAAGGGTGGATTGCAGATTTTAATGGGTGATCCTCCTTTCACTGTATTCCAGAGAGACAGTCATCCTGCATCCTTCTAAATTAATACCAAAAGTGAAGTCTGAGTTCTACTTTGATAAGACCGTTAATTTCCTAATGTTCTTCACAAAATATTATTCTCAACCAAGGGAAGCCAAATTCAGTACTCTGGGTGTCAGAGGAGATTTGCATTCCTATTCGGACAGGGCGTTTCGAAAATCAGTTAGGCCTGGTCTACACCTAAAACTTAGTTGACCTAACTACATTGTTCATGGCTTTGAAAAATTTCGTGTCCTGTGCAACATTAGGTCGACCCAGCCTCCACCGTAGATGCAGCTAGGTAGAATTTTTCTGTCAACCTAACTGCTGCCTCTTGGGGACAGATTTACTCCAACAATGGAGAAACCCTTTTGTTGCTGTAGCAAGCATCTATGTGACTGATGTATCTGAGCACTGTCACTGTCTCACTGTAGCCTTTGTTCTGTAGACATGTCCTTAGGCTTTTTTATAGCTTTGGGGAATCAGTGTAAAGGGAATGCCATTGCCATTCAACTTATGTCTTAGTGGATTACCCTCTGTTTTACATTGTTTTTGTTTTACATTAGCTAGGCTAACAGTAACTAAGTGGCTTGGGACATTCTCTACTAGGCTCAAGGCAGTGTCAGTAACATGCCACAAGAAATGTGTAGGGCTGCTAACTGGAGTTCTGGTCACACATTGACTCAGCACTGTTCTCTGAACCTGGCATCTAGATTTGATGCTTATTTTGGGGGAATAGTTTGGTTAGAACTTCTCAGTCCACCTTCCTGGAAGCTGTACTGCAGTGGTTCTCAAACTTTTTTTTACTGGTTACCCCTTTCACATAGCAAGCCTCTGAGTGCGACCCCCCCCCCCCCCCGTTATAAATTAAAAACACTCTTTTATATAGTTAAGACTGTTATAAATGCTGGATGCAAAGCGGGGCTTAGGGTGGAGGCTGACAGCTCACACACACACACACACCCCCATAATAACCTCATGACGCCCTGGGGGATCCTGAACCTTTGCTGTACTGTTCATGAGATTCCCCTAAATAAAAATATGCAGAGTAAGAAGCATTTGAAAGACATTCTCTGCAGAGGGTGGTATATGGCTGTCAGCCAGGGGCTTAGCTCATGCTCCACCCTGCTGTTGCTGTTCTCAAGGGTCAAATGTTAAGAGTAAAGGGTATTCTGCCATTCTTGTGCTATCAAATTAAAACTCAGGAGTTACAATGGTGTGTGATGCCTTCAGAGAAATAGGATTAAAGGTGAATAAATTTCCTTTTCCTCCCACAAAGTGATAGTACAACATGTTGCAGCACTTGGACTACTCTGTACTTGGATCTACTTATTTATCTGATATCAAGTATGTAATTCTAGAGAAAAATATTAATAGGTGTGTAGTTTCTTAAAAACACCCATTCTTAATCCTTTGATTAGTGACTGAATTTTTTTTTTTTTTTTAATATTTAGCAGGCAGCTGGACCTACTGGTAAAAACGAAGAGAAAATTCAGGTCTTAACTGACAAAATCGATGTACTTCTACAACAGGTAAAATTCACCTTCTAACACAACTATTAATCAAATGCTCAGATTAAAAGACCCTGACAGGGTTTTTATTCTCCTTTAGATTGAAGAATTGGGTTCTGAAGGAAAGGTGGAAGAGGCGCAAGGAATGATGAAACTTGTTGAACAGTTAAAAGAAGAGAGAGAGTTGCTGAGATCTACAACTTCAGTAAGTAAAAGCTGTGTGGGCTCTGTTAGGGTTATTTCAAGGCTCAGTGCAAAAGCAGAACCTGACCAAATAGGCTTGCCACTTATGTAATCAGAGGTTTTAAAAGTTACAACAGTCCAGTTACTGCTTTCTTGTAAAATTTCTGTTTCTCACATTCAAATTTAACAGGCTTAAATACTACTCCTTATGAGAGGCCAGCCTGTATTTCACACAATACATTCATTAATTTAAAACTCCAGTTAGTCTTACTCAATATCATGTACTTTGTGAGATAGATAAATCTTGGATTTAAATTGTAAACTCATTTAGATTAGTGTTCTTTGCCAAAACTAAGTTGGAATTGGGAATTTATGAATATGTGTTGGTAATTTACAGAAAATGAAATATCAAAGATGCTTATATAGCTAAAAAATTAGAAAGTCAGGAAACTTATTCTAAGTCAATGTAAAATCCTGAAACGAAAACTAAATTGGAAAATGTAAAAAGGCAAGACCTCAGAAAATGAAGTGTTAATTTTTTTTGCCAAGTTTCTAAAAGTCTCTTAACTTTTAAACCTCTCCATCTAAGCATTGCTTGAGCCAAAACATCTTAAATTTGAGAATATTTTCAAGCCCTCTTCAGAAAAATGAAAACACTTGCATCCATCTTCAACTTGATCATGTATTGTTGATAGGCTAGTGAGCTAGTCACCTTCTTCTGTACCCCCACATGGGGGGGTGCATCACACATTTTAAGCAACACTAGTTGAGATCTTCATAATATGATGCTTCCTTTGTTTCCTGCATGCATCAAGGAGCGGTGAAATAATTTACAATACAAACATTTTAAACTATCATTGGCCATTTGAGTTGGCACCGACTGAAATGAATGAAGCAATTCACCTCTCATAGCTATCGTGCTGGCACTGTGAAAAGTCAGTCAGACATCACTGAATCAGTTAACCTTCAAAACATGGCCAGAGTGTTTCTTCTCAACCATAAAGGTTTAGAGACTTTGTTTTTTTAATATATAAGGCGACCCCCCTCTCTCTCCCCCAAGATGGATAAGTAAAAATGGTAAGAGCTGTATGACCCTTTCATAAGCTGACCCTGTATTTCAGGAGTTGGCAAACTTCGGCTCCTGGCCTGTCGGGGTAATCTGCTGGCGGGTCGGGATGTTTTGTTTACCTGGAGTATTTGTAGGCACGGAGCCCCGCAGCTCCCATTGGCTGGGAATGGCAAACCACGGCCACAGGGAACTGCGGGGCTCCATGCCTGCAGATGTTCTAGGTAAACAAAACGACAATGTATTAGATATTCAATTCAATGATTTCATAGAGTTTAAAATCATCAAATTTTGATGTAGACCCATTTATAAGTCGACCCCCGCTCTTTGATGCGTCATGTTTTTACCAAAAATATTCGTCTTATGAACAAGTATACACGGTAATTAAAGTTTGACATCTATCCATTGTCACCTCTGACCCTCCCTTACCCCACTAGTCCTTTTGCACCCCTCCAATGGGACACAAAGCATATTAAAGATTTTGAGAAAGTCAGAAATCCTGCTTGAAATGGAAATGTGGCTACAACCTTTATTGTGGTGAAGACACTTAACTCTCCATAACTGAGAACTTTCTTGCTAGCAACGATTAGTAAACCAGAGTCTGTTCAAGGATCTGTAGGTTCTTGGCTGTCAGCAGCTTCTCTTCTTTAAATCTCCCCCATGACAGGGAGTTTATCTCAATAGATAATTTCAGAGAAAAGCAACAGATTATCTTCTGAGCTACTAAACTTCTTGATTCCTGGAAGCTCACATGTTTAAAGCTGGACCTGATTAGAAGAAGTTCTAGCACCAGAAAGAAATTAGAGGAGATATTCCCTCCAGCTTGTATTTGAAAACAACAAAAGCAGTTAATTTTTCTTAAGTCTTCCTTGTGTGATGTTGCATTTACACTAGTTCCTAAATCACTTTCTTTAATTCTAATGGTCTTGTATGCAGAAGTCAGAGAGGTTGCCATCCTATAAAACCATAGCGTAGTTCAAGAAAGCTATAATTCAGGAGTTTATGGAAGTCTTTTCAAAACCTAGTATGATTCTAAATACTCATCTGCATTGAGTTAGCATGGTTAGTCTTGCAGTCTGTGAGAATTTGTTTTCTTTTGAGTTATTTGTCATACTAGGCATGATGTGTATGCTACTTCATAATAGCGCCAAGTTAAAGCAAGTAATTATAAGCTCTTTTTTAAAGTTGAAATTCGTAATTTCACAACACTGAAGAACAGTTGATAAAGTAAGAAGTAGTAAGTGCCTTAACTGGCTCCAGGTTAAAACTTTTCTGTTGTTCTTTGCTCTAACCACTACCTTCTCTTCCAGACAATTGAGAGCTTTGCAGCTCAAGAAAAGCAAATGGAAGTTTGTGAAGTCTGTGGAGCCTTTTTAATAGTAGGAGATGCACAGTCCAGGGTGGATGACCACTTGATGGGAAAACAGCACATGGGTTATGCCAAAATTAAAGCTACTGTAGAAGAATTAAAAGTGAGTATAACTTCTGTAATTAAAGGTAAACTGAAATTCTTTCTATATAAACTATTTAAGAATCAAATCATTAGCAGAATGCTTACATACATAAACTCAGGTTCTCAAAATCCATTTTTTGGCAGCCAAGCATTGCCAGCTTTGAATTATTTAAAGGTGAAAGGTAATTTTAGCAGTGGCACTTAGGCTCCAAAGTGCCTAGGTCCCTTTTGAAAATGGGACTCAGACTCCTACATCACTTATGTGCTTTTGAAAATTTTACCTAAAGTACAAAACAAAAAATGAAATTCAAATTGTCTGGATTTTTGTGCTGAATTCCCCCGCTAACCAGGCTGCTGAAGGTATTCAACACAACATGGTTTCAATTAACTTTTTTATGATTTTTTTTTGTGTGTGTATGAAATGCTCTTGGTATATTTCCTGGTTCACACTGGTATATCCCAGTGTGCAGTATCCTGAATATTACAAATATATTGGTTAAAGTATTCGCTGGAATAAGTTAATTAAAATATTCTATGTTCATTCTTTTATGACAGCCCGCAGACAGTTGCCTATGGTTCTTCCCTACAGACAGAACAGAAGGGTGTGACCAGCAAGCTCTTTTTAAATACATGAGATATCACTGCAAAAATATCTTACGTTTACTCAGGGACGCACTATAATGAAACATTTGGAGTGATATAAAATAACTACAAGAATGGAGTTTTCATACCTAACAATTTTCTATGTACAATATCCAGTTTACAAGGATACCTGTTTGTGTGTTTTTACTTTAATGGAAATATGTTAATCACATACAAACATAGAACTCCTGACATTAGCAGGGTGTTATCAGACACTGGAAATCAATATTATGCCAAGCAATTGGGGATGCACCATGGAATGGTAGCCTTGAGTTGGTGTTAGGCTCCTGAGAACTGAAGGTTTCAGAGTAGCAGCCGTGTTAGTCTGTATTCATAGAATCATAGAATCATAGAATATCAGGGTTGGAAGGGACCCCTGAAGGTCATCTAGTCCAACCCCCTGCTCGAAGCAGGACCAATTCCCAGTTAAATCATCCCAGCCAGGGCTTTGTCAAGCCTGACCTTAAAAACTTCCAAGGAAGGAGATTCCACCACCTCCCTAGGCAACGCATTCCAGTGTTTCACCACCCTCTTAGTGAAAAAGTTTTTCCTAATATCCAATCTAAACCTCCCCCACTGCAACTTGAAGCCATTACTCCTCGTTCTGTCATCTGCTACCATTGAGAACAGTCTAGAGCCATCCTCTTTGGAACCCCCTTTCAGGTAGTTGAAAGCAGCTATCAAATCCCCCCTCATTCTTCTCTTCTGCAGGCTAAACAATCCCAGCTCCCTCAGCCTCTCCTCATAAGTCATGTGTTCTAGACCCCTAATCATTTTTGTTGCCCTTCGCTGGACTCTCTCCAATTTATCCACATCCTTCTTGTAGTGTGGGGCCCAAAACTGGACACAGTACTCCAGATGAGGCCTCACCAATGTCGAATATTCGCAGAAAGAAAAGGAGTACTTGTGGCACCTTAGAGACTAATCAATTTATTTGAGCATAAGCTTTCGTGAGCTACAGCTCACTTCATTGGATGGATCTCTAAGGTGTCACAAGTACTCCTTTTCTTTTTAAGAACTGAAGCTAAACTCTACTGCAACGGAACTCTGAATTTATGAACTCCAACAGAGTTTAGCATCATCCTGGAGAAACTTAAAAGTGCCACTCAGCTGGAGCCTGAAATATGGGATGTATCCAACTTTAGTTAGTTGAGAGTTTATTTTTGTTTGGAATTCAGAAAATTTTCTTCCTTTCTGCAAGGCCTACTTTGTGGGGTCCCCAAGTCTTTTTTTTAATGTTAAATATTAGGTACTGCCCAAGTGAATGAACTACCCTGATGAATAAAGGACTTGTCCAGCTGACTTAAGTGCTATTAGGCAGGTTGTGCTTTGGTTTGACAATCACGTGTAACCCATTGAAATCTAATATGCCTCCTCGTCCTTTTATAGCAGTTTAGTGATGCCGAATAATTTCCTCTGAATAAATTTTATCTTCATTAAATCCTTGCTGTCAACACTTATTTTTCGTAAGGAAAAGTTAAGAAAAAGAACCGAAGAACCTGAACGTGATGACAAGTTAAAAAAAGAGAAACAAGAGCGAGAAGAGAGAGAAAAAGAAAGGGAGCGTGAAAGAGAAGAGAGGGAAAGGAAGAGACGACGTGAGGAAGAAGAAAAGGAAAAAGAGAGGGCACGTGACAGAGAAAGACGTAAGAGGAGTCGTTCCCGTAGCAGACATTCAAGCAGAACATCTGACAGAAGATGCAGCCGGTCACGGGACCACAAAAGATCAAGAAGCAGAGAGAGGAGGCGAAGCAGGTACCTTAATTAGGGACTATTGACTTTTCAAGTGAATTTATAATTGCATTCCATGCATATGAGAACCTCTAAACTATATGATTTCAGGCTTCCACCTGTAAAGGAATGGTTGCTGTCAAGAATTTTGTTGGCCGATCAAGGCAAGGACCTATGCTAACTTGATTGCATTTCTCTGTTTTGCTGTATGTAACAACTTTTGAATACCACATCCAGTTGATCCAAAAAATTCAGGGAATGTTCTAGACATCTCCTGTACTGACAGAAAAGAAATAAGAATTGTATGAAGAATGGGGGCACAAAGAAGCCTTAGTATGGGGAAAGAATGTGGGATAAAGGTATGAGCAGAGAGGAATTGGTGGGGGGGAGAGGTGTACTGAGCCCCTGGCGTGGGGTTGTGTTGCATGACTGTTTGAAATAGAGGGATATGAGAGAGTAGCACAAAGGGAGCTTGTGAGAGAGAATGAAGAAACACAAAGAGCCCCTTGTGTGTAATGTACTCAGCCTACTGATGCAACAAAAGCCTTATGTACACTTATGGTGGTGTGAAGATTACAGGCACTACACACCAAAGTGAAAGGCAGGCTGCGTCCACGCTTGTCACTGATTTGTAGCTGTGTGGCAGTGGAAGGGTGCTGGAGCTTTTCTCCACTGCCTCTCTCCTGCCAGAGCCTTTTGCTGCGGCAGAGAGAGCCTCTGGCAGTGAGACACTACACTGCTAAAAATAGCAGTGTAGATGTAGGAAGCACTACTTGGGCATGCAAAAAGCCACCATGTATGATATATATCCTCAGGTTCAGATGTGTAGGGTGCTCTACTTGACTCAACCATGCCTCACTATCTACACTACTGTTTATACCCATGCTAGCTGGGCATGCAGCAGGTGTAATCTACATACCACTTAAGTGTAGACATTCCTAAAGTTTTGCAACCCTTTAGTGGTATATAACTGCAAAACGTTTAGCCTTATTTATGAAAACACTTAAGTTTCTCTGTATTCGTAGTTTTGGAACATAAGGAAGTACCATTATCTCCCTTTTACAGATGGGAAACTGATGTACACAGAAGATGCATGACTTGCTTGCAGTCATACAGGAAGTTTGTAGTAGAGCATAGCATAGAACCTAAGTCCCCCCTCTCCATTTCCCACCCCACCCCCGCCACCCCCCCAGTCCTGGGCTACACCATAACTACTGAACCATGCTTCCTCTCTGATTTACATCTCAGTTGATCAGAAACTGCTAACCCTATAATGGAATAGGCTGATATCAATCTCATTCAACCCCAGAAAATACTTTATTATAATTCATATCCAACACAAAATACAGATTTTAAAAATAAAAATCTAATTTTGTACCATTAAAAATTAAACAATAAGTGAGCCAAAACAGGAGGTGCATTCAAACCATTGAACAGAATATGACTTAGTTGTTCTAAAAATGTGAAATCAGTTAGAGCAGACCTGCACAACATATGGGCTGCATTTGGCCTGCGTGGGCTCACTGGCCCGCAGGGGGTGAGTAGGCGAGCCGGGCGGGAGGGGGGATGACGAGGCGGGGGGCAGGTGAGCCGGCAGTGGGGCAGGGGTTGTTTCCACGGAGCGGGCGGCGCTGGGGAAGGGGGGGGTTGTTTCCATGGGGAGGGGGGATTTCAGCCCTCAGCTGTTTCCTTTGGAGTAATATGACCCTCGCCGCTCTACAAATTGTGCAGGCCTGAGTTAGAGGAAGCTCTAGGAATCATCACTCTGGATCAAACTGCTTGTCTATCAGGTCTCACATAACCTCTCCAGAGGTGGACAATTCTTGCTGTTTCAAAGGATGAATCAAAAGAGAAACTGCTATGTATTAAAACTCACCTCCATATTGGAAGTGGATGAAAACACCATGATTTTATATATGTTGATGTTGTAAGCATGATAATTGACATACACTTCCATCATAAAGTTTAAGTATTAATATTTTTAAAGCTCTGATTTAAAAATCAGTTTTAAAGCTTTTCCTGAGAATTATTTCTTATAGCTGTGGATGTTTGAATAAGGGAAGAAGGCAGAGAAGGGTGGACAGAGAGCTTGTGAAGTACTGACAAATGTTCCTGGAAGGAAAGAGTTTATAAGAAAGACTTGGTATTCCTCATAAATATTCAACCTTTTCTTACAAACCGGCATTAGAGCAAAATGGTAACCTAGTGACAAACGAATGAAGATTTTTTATTTTGAGTTGCAAACAACAGCTGATATTTTCTCTCTTTCAACTACTTCTAAATGTAAGGAGTCGAGATCGACGAAGAAGCAGAAGCCATGATCGGTCAGAAAGAAAACATAGGTCTCGCAGTCGGGACAGGAGACGATCAAAAAGTCGAGATCGGAAGTCCTACAAGCACAGAAGCAAAAGCAGAGATCGAGAACAAGACAGGAAATCTAAAGAAAAAGGTTAGTTTGTGTGAGATCTTAAGACGTGCAGAACTGATGTTACCCCCGAGACCTATACTTTCAGTCAAGGACTGAAAGATCTCTTAGGATCCCTTTAGAGATTCGTAAGCAGCCTGTATGTGTCGCTACTACATGATTTTGAGGCACTCTTCCCTTTCCCTTTATACCCTCCTGCCTCCTTGCAAAATGTGTTTTGCTTACTTACCTAGTGTTGTAATCCTCAAAGAAAAGGACACTACTGTGCAGTTCCCAAGGATTTTAGCCCGTTGACACCTGCTGGCTGTTTGGCTTTGGAAAACCCCACACATCACTCTAACTCTCTAAATATATTTGATTGCATCTTCTACTGCTGCCTTTAGAAGTGAGTTCTCCTTATTACCCTTGGACACTTCTGTAAATCTTAACTAGCTTCTCTCGTTGGTATGTATTTTGTTTTGGGTTTTTTAGCTGGACAGTCTTATTACATCTTCATTTTTTGTATACTTCAATCATATCCTCTTAATTTTCTTTGTCTAATAAACATAACCTTAGTTTTCCCTAACTTCTGAGAGCTTTCGGCATCCTGGCCTGCATCCGTACCATCTTAGGTTGTGATTCCATCAGGTTTCATAAATGAAGCAAGATCTGGTATATGGAGGATCTTGAAGAAACACCAAATTGTTCCTCAGAATTGTTTTATGGCAATACATGCTATGTCGAGTGATAAAATTAATATTTAGAAGGTGGCTCTCTTCCCTGTGGATCGGTACTGATTCAGTGCTCAAACACAGTCTGCTGTTAGGTTGTGCTATGCTACTGGAGGTTCCATCATTCATGAAAGATGTAAAACGGGTCGTGACCACTTGTGAATATGAAAGATCCATAGTACTTTTCATAATACAAAGTTGTTAATTCCATATCCTCGCTAAATTCCCGTTTTTAATTTTCTCTGCAACTTCATTTGGATACACTTCCTGATCTAAACCGTTTTGGGCTGCTGTGTGCTTTCAAACGGCTGGCACGTTTCACAGTAGAAACGGCTTCATTTCAGTGGTGGGTAAAATTATTCCTATATATCTATAAAGTACTTGGAGATCCTCTGGGATGAAAGGTGCTATATAAATGTGGATTATACGTTAGCCTATTTGCCCTGCTCTAATTTTTCCATTTCTTCAGTAGACTCTGTGGATTGGTTCTCAAAATATGGATAACACTTCAGATGTTTTTTTGCCTGACTTTTTTTTCTAGGCCAGTATAACTTTTCTGATGTATACTGTGATGCATTTCATTATTTGGTTTCCTCTCCAGTCTGTTCTGCGTAGTTGTGAGCACTCTGCAAGCTTTTATGCTTTGCTGCTTGCTTGTTCACTGTTGTACGTGGTTAGATCTCATGCTAGGCCTGTAATGTATACCCGCTTGTAGCTTTCTTACCACCTAATATGTCTGTTTGTTATTTCATTGATCTAGATTATAAAGCAGACTTTTGGTATTCAGTTGGAGGAGCCCTCTTTAATCCTTCACTAATACTGTGTGTGTATGTATGCATACTTAAACTTTATGCAGTAGTTCTCAAATTGTTTCCATTATTGAGCTCTCAATTAGGCTTATAGCTTCACAATTCTTCTTGATAGTTTTATAAATAGGGGTGTAGTGATTTCATTTAGTTAAATTTTGCTTCTGGTCATCGTTTTGTTTGCTACTTACTACCTCCTTCCCTCAGGACTGAGAACATACATGAGAACATAAGGACGGCTATATTGGGTCAGACCAAAGGTCCATCTAGCCCAGTATCCTGTCTTCCAACAGTGGCCAATGCCAGGTGCCCTAGAGGGAATGAACGGAACAGGTAATCATCAAGTGATCCATTCCCTGTTGTCTATTTCCAGTTTCTGGCAAACAGATGCTAGAGACACCATCCCTGCCCATCCTGGCTAATAGCCATTGATGGACCCATCCTCCATGAATTTATCTAGTTCTTTTTTGAACCCCGGGATAGTCTTGGCCTTCACAACATCCTCTGGCAAAGAATTCCACAGGTTGACTGTGCGTTGTGTGAAGAAATACTTCCTTTTGTTTGTTTTAAATCTGTTGCCTATTAATTTAATTTGGGGACCCCTAGTTCTTGTGTTATGAGAAGGAGTAAATAACACTGCCTTATTTACTTTCTCCGCACCAGTTATGATTTTAATAGACCTCTATCATATCCCCCCTTAGTAGTCTCTTTTCCAAGCTGAATAGTCCCAGTCTTATTAATTTCTTCTCATATGGAAGCAGCTTCCAATTCCAATATATCTTTTTTGAGATGGGGCAACCACTTCTGCGCACAGTATTCAAGATGTGGGCCTACCATGGATTTATATAAAGGCAATATGATATTTTCTGTCATCTTATCTATCCCTTTCTTAATGATTCCCAACAATCTATTCTCTTTTTGACTGCCACTGCACATTGAGTGGATGTTTTCAGAGAACTATCCACAGTGACTCCAAGATCTCTTTCTTGAGTGTTAACAGCTAATTTAGACCCCATAATTTTATCTGTATAGTTGGGATTATGTTTTCCCAATGTGCGTTACTCTGTATTTATCAACATTGAATTTCATCTGCCATTTTGTTGCCCAGTCACCCAGTTTTGAGAGATCCCTTTGTAGCTCTTCGCAGTCTGCTTGGGACTTAACTATCTTGAGTAGTTTTGTATCATTTGCAAATTTTGCCACCTCACTGTTTACCCCCTTTTCCAGATCATTTATGAATATATTGAATAGGACTGGTCCAGTACAGACCCCTGAGGGACACCACTATTTACCTTTCTCCATTCTGAAAACTTACCCTTTATTCCTACCCTTTGTTTTCCTATTTTTTAACCAGTTACCAATCCATGAGAGGACCTTCCCTCATATCCCATGACAGTTTACTTTGCTTAAGAGCCTTTAGTGAGGAACCTTGTCAAAGGCTTTCTGAAAATCTGAGTATACTATGTCCACTGGATCCCCCTTGTCTACATGCTTGTTGACCCACTCAAAGAATTCTGGTAGGTTGGTGAGGCATGATTTCCCTTTACAGAAACCATGTTGACTCTTCCCTAACAAATTATGTTCATCTATCTGACAATTTTATTCTTTACTATAGTTTCAACTAGCTTGCCCAGTACTGAAGTCAGGCATACCAGCCTATAATTGCCGGGATCACCTCTGGAGCCCTTTTAAAAATTGGCGTCACATTAGCTATCCTCCAGTCATTTGGTACAGAAGTGGTTTAAATGATAGGTTACAAACTAGTTAGTAGTTCTGCAATTTCACATTTGAGTTCCTTCAGAACTCTTGGGTGAATACCATCTGGTCCTAGTGACTCATTACTGTTTAGTTTATTGATTTGTTCCAATGATACTTAAATCTGGGACTGTTCTTCAGATTTGTCACCTAAAAAGAATAGCTCAAGTTTTGGAATCTTCCTCATGCTCAGCCATGAAGACAGATGCAAAGAATTCGTTTAGTTTCTCCGCAATGGCCGTATCGTCCTTGAGTGCTCCTTTAGCATCTCGATCATCCAGTGGCCCCACTGATGGTTTAGCAGGCTTACTATTTCTGATGTATTTAAAAATTTTTTGCTGTTACTTTTTGAGTCTTTGGCTAGCTGTTCTTCACATTCATTTTTGGCCTCCCTAATTATATTTTTACACTTCACTTGCAGAGTTTATGCTCCTTTCTATTTTCCTCACTAGGATTTAGCTTCCACTTTTTAAAGGATGCCTTTTTGCCTCTCACTGCTTTTTACTTTGTTTAACCATGGTGGCATTTTTTTTGGTTCCCTTACTATGTTTTTTAATTTGGGGTACATGTTTAAGTTGAGCCTCTGTTATGATGTCTTTAAAAAGTTTCCATGCAGCTTACAGGGATTTCATTTTTGGCGCTGTACCTTTAATTTCTGTTTTAACTCATTTTTGTTTAGTTCTCCTTTCTGAAATGAAATGCTACAGTGTTGGGCTGCTGTGGTGTTTTCCCTGCCACAGGGATGTTAAATTTAATTACATTATGGTCACTGTTACCAAGCGGTCCAGCTATATTCACCTCTTGGACCAGATCCTGTGCTGCACTTAAGGACTAAATCAAGAATTGACTCTCCTCTTGTGGATTTCAGGACTAGCTGCTCCAAGAAGCAGTCCTTTAAGGCGTCAGGAAACTTTATCTCTGCATCCCATCCTGAGGTGACATGTACCCAGTCAATATGGGGATAGTTGAAATCCCCCATTATTATTGAGTTTTTTATTTTAATAGCCTCTCTACTTTCCCTGAGCATTTCACAGTCACTATCACTGTCCTGGTCAGGTGGTCGGTAATATAGCTCTACTGCTATATTCTTATTATTAGAGCATGGAATTAGTATCCATAGAGTCTCTATGGTTCATTTACTATTTTTACTTCATTTGATTCTATGCTTTCTTTCACATATAGTCCCACTCCCCCACCAGCATGACCTGTTCTGTCCTTCTGATATATTTTGTACCCTGGTATTACTATGTCCCATTGATTATCCTCATTCCACCAAGTTTCTGTGATGCCTATTATATCAATATCCTCATTTAATACGAGGCACTCTAGTTCACCCATCTTATTATTTAGACTTCTAGCATTCATATATAAGCACTTTAAAAACTTGTCACTTTTTAGCTGTCTGCCATTACATAATGTAATTGAATGGGACTTTTTTTCATTTGACTGTTTCTCATCAGATCCTACCTTTATTTTATCATCTTCCATCCTCTCCTCCTTACTAGGACATAGAGAATCTCCATTTATAGATCCTCCCCTAAGGGATGTGTCTGTCCAAACCGCATGCTTCTCCACATCTGTTGGTTTTCCCCCAGCCTTTAGTTTAAAAACTGCTCTATGACCTTTTTAATTTTAAGTGCCAGCAATCTGGTTCCGTTTTGGTTTAGGTGGAGCCCATCCTTCCTGTATAGGTTCCCCCTTTCCCAAAAGTTTCCCCAGTTCCTAATAAATCTAAACCCCTCCTCCCTACACCATCTCATCCACTCATTGAGACCCTGCAGTTCTGCCTGTCTAACCGGCTCTGCATGTGGAACTAGAAGCATTTCAGAGAATGCCACCATGGAGGTCCTGGACTTCAATCTCTTACCTAGCAGCTTAATTTGGCCTCCAGGACCTCTCTCCTAGCCTTCCCGAAGTGATTGGTACCTACGTGTACCACGACAACCAGCTCCTCCCCAGCACTACAAAGTCTTTTCAGCTCCTGGTAACCTTAGAGGTGTAATACTAGATTTAGGGAAAGAAATGATCTGTTCAGTAAACCATCAGAGCATTAATAAAGAGAATAGGGCCGTGGAACAGGGCTGTGACGCGCGTTTTCCCAGTAGAGGGGTACATGTGCTCTAAAATCTAGAATGAATAGTCTGCATTCACTGCAGAGAGCAGGGAAGTTTATTTTGCTGCGAGGTAAAATGTTTCTATGGTCTACTCCACCCCCGGTTTTGCAAAACTTACATTACATTACATTATGCATAGGGTACTTCAGTATTTAGTTTTGAAGGTCCAAGCAACAGAATTGCAAGAAAAAGAGACACTGTTAATGTGATGCCAACTCTCAGTGCTCATTTCTTGGGCCCAGAAGCAACACTCCATTGTCTGCAGCTGCTCTATGAATGCCACCTTTTGCTATGTCCCGTAGCACTCTGTCCTTGAAGAAATCATCATGTCGTTGTTGTGTTTCTTCCTGCGGGTTTGCAAATACAAGAGGGTCATGCATCCTGTATTTGTAACATTCATGAGCACAGTGCAGAGCTATGCAGTCTTGATGATTCTGTCAGAGGTGGTGAACTCTGAAAAGTGCCATGTTGGATTGTGGGACTTTTTTTTTTAAAGGTGTGAAAATTAAGGGATGTGGTTAGCATTATGGGATGGCAAATGTTGTATGCTGGGAACTTGACCCCCTAGCTCCCAGAGATCCCTGCATGACTCATTCCACAACACCTTGTGAAAATTTCCCAAAAGGCATTGTGCTGGATGGTGGCACATGGCACAGTGGAATACCTACCAATGGTGCACCACGCTTTGTATTGACACAAGCACTCCTGGTGAGTACACACAGCACTGATGCAAGCAACTAAGTATGCACACGTAGGAGCGATATACTAACTTCAGCAGCTGTACACCAACACAGCTTTCATCAACCAAAGGTTTCAGTGTAGACATGGCTTTAGTCTACTTTGTGTGCATGCATAGTGTGTGTTCTGGATGCTAAGACTCCTGCCATTTGAATTCTTGCTCTTTTTTGTGACTTTACAGTAGTTTTCATAGTTACTGTGGGTCAGGATTTTAAAGTGAGCAGCAAAGGTTGCCTGAAAATAATGCTTACATAGTGCCTTTCATCTCGAAATCTCAAATTGCTTTACAAACATGAATTAAGGCCCCATGCTACTAATGGTTTTTGAAGCTGGGTAAACCGAGGCACAGGTTGATAGACTTTTACTCAGTGTTCTAAAATAAATCTGTGCCAGAGTTTGGACTAGAACCCAGAAGCCCTGACTTCCAATTCCCTAATGTCTGTACCGTAAAGTTGCGAAGGTTCTGAAAAAAGTTATATTTAAAATTTGAGACAACTGGTTCTTCCTTGGTTAAACAAATCTGAGTTACACCTTTCCTTGTTCCTTTGAAATGCATGACATTACCATAAACATAGGTTGGCAGTTAGCTTAATCTAAACTCTTGATATGCAACTACTTGCAAAGGAGTTTTTTTACCTCCAAACTATGACTTGCATTGAAGAAATTAAGCTAATTAATAGTTATAGATGGAGTTGGTCAAAAAACTTAAGTTTCCACAAAATTGTTTCCATTTTTGTGAGCTTCTTCCGTTCTTTGACCAGCCTTTGTCAGGAGGGATTGATATTGAAACATTTGCTCACTACTTTCATTGATCTGGTTCACAAATTTTTTTAAAAAAAAATTCATCCGTGATAGTGATGTGTCCAGTGTTCAAGCTTAGCGACAGAGTTCATTTATTTACTACAAAGAAATTGACTAATGAGCACATTTCATTCAGAGCGTGCTTTCCATGAACATCAGGTAACTTGAGTTTTAATGGTAAGAATTTACATTGGAAAGCAAGCTTCAGTTGCCAGTGCAAATATTCATCCAGAAATAATTGTGCATCCATTCAGTCAAGAAACAACCAATATTAGGTGATCTTACCTGATGAATCATAACTAATCAACATAAATCATACAGGGAGCCTACAAAAATCTACAGAGAACTATTTGTGATCTATCCACAACAATAAATAAAATTTTGTGAGATAATTTTGAATAACTGTGAAGGAACTTACTTTACTATCTGCTTGCAGCTATCACTGGTGCTGAAGGAAGCTAAATTCATTACAGATTGTTACAAATATTTGCTCAGTTCTCATTAGCAACCTCCAGGAGCTATGATGTAATTTTCTTGTTCTTCAGGTCCTCAAAGACGGGGGGTTCTTTGTATAGCTTCATCTTTTGTACCACAGGCTAATGTTTATATCTTCCAAAAAAGTTCTTTCCTATCTGTCCAAACCCCAAAAACTGCACACTCTGCACATCCATAGGGCTATTATGATCTATCATATTTACATAGGCTAGAAGATCAGATTATTGGACTGACTACTAGTCCTCTGCAGGGAAACAAGACTTCTGTTCCTCAGTGGATCTATGTGTGCATCGGAGATACCTATAAGGCACAAAGAGAAGACTTTTCAACAAGGTCAGTTAGAGTGCAGTCCACCTGAGTAGCTACAATACTGAGGGCAGACAGATATGCAACACTATCAAAAGACTTCTCCAGTTAGCTATTTGGACATCACTAAATGCTCTTTCCAAGCACTATAGGCAGGATGTGCTTCTTCAGTTCCAGTGTTTTTTAGGCAGTTGTCCTGCCTCTTGTGGGTTTGCTTTTGGCTGTTTTTCCTTGCTGTTTGGTGGTCTGTCCTAATAAAACTTGTGCAAACTTTCTCTGTGTAGATATACTACTTCTCTCTTCAAACTTAACTTTTTCCCTTCTGTCTTATAAAGTGTAGAATTGCTGTGCCAATCTGAGAGAGAGTCAATGTTCTTGTCTATATACTGACTTCAAAGAGTTTGTTTTTGCAGTCTCCACCTACTGGGCAGAAGCTTGGCCCTGTGGTTTGAAGTGATACAGGTTAATTTTTTGTTTTTAAATTTGCAATTATTCAGTTTACGGACAATACGGATTTTAAACTTCAACTGTAAATGTGTGAATTTTTTTTTCTTTCCCTGGAAAACTTTGTTGCTTCTGTTACATTTTCTTCACTCTACCTGATGATTGTAGAGGAAAAGAAAATACCAATTTTTCAGCAGTATATCTAATTCTTTATTCAACATTCACCCTCCTAGTTCTTGAAGAAACTGGGGTCCCATCAATCTGTTGCTCATTTGTTTTGTAAAATAGTGCCTTTATATCTCTAGCAGTCTTTCTTCCCCAGTCTTTTATCATTTAAAGGTGAAGGATTAATAACATACCTCAGACAAGCACCATTACATTTTGTCCTGTTGAAGTTGACTTTGATATTCCCTTTGATTCTTATTTTAAACCTAGCTAAGTTATGGTTGCTTGTTTTTCCTGGATGTTGATTTATTTTCTTCCCTCTGCAACTATAACAGACTGAATAGCCTCCCTCGGCACATTTCTCACACACACACAAATCTATTCAGAGCATAATACTGAATCCAGTGGTAAAGCAGTCATGAAGCACATCCACATACATTGTTCATTACACTTTTTCCCAATTTATATATCTCATGGTAAAGTTGAGTAATCGTCACACTGCTATTATGCTGTCCTTCCTCCTTTTCACCACTTTTAATTTTGCTTCTTTTTCCCTCTTCAATGTGTTACTCTAAAGCCTATGTCTATAACTGTGACTTGGTTACTGTTTCCAATTTGAGATTTTCCCACCTCCTGTGTTCCACTCCTCACATGTGCAATGTGTTCTACTTTGAAATCCATGGTTAATGTCTTCTTTCATGGCAGAAAAGAGGGCATCTGATGATAAAAAAAGTAGTATGAAGTCCAGTAGTCGAGAAAAACAGAGTGAAGACAGAAATACAGACTCGAAGGACAGTGATACTAAGAATGAGGTCAATGGGACCAATGAAGACATTAAATCTGAAGGTGACACTCAGTCCAATTAAAACTGATCTGATATGACCTCAGATCAGACAGAGGTAAGTGCATTATTTCAAACTTTGATTAGGGCTTTTTGTTACTGTTTAACAGTGCAGCGTAAGTATGCACAGATGAAGATGGAACTAAGCCAAGTAAGAAGACATACTAAAGCACCTTCTGAAGGAAAAGACAGTGTAGTCCTGCAAAACATTTTGAGGTACATTGTTTTGTCTCAGCTATTTTGTAGCAGACTCATGCCCCCATTAGTGTGCCTCTTTGGAACATATTTGTAATATAGTCTCCATAGAAAATTTAATTATCCTTTTTTTTTTTATTTTTAGGGATTTTGTCGTTTTTTTAAAAAAATTGAACTGTTTTTGTATTTAAGTCCATATTGTGTTGGTACATCAGCAGAAACATTTGCTTTAATACTTAATATTTCTGAGGCACATGTTGGACTACTTTGTTTTTATATAAACTGCTAGTATTTCTTTGTCAAGGATGTTTCTAGTTTTTTTGCTTTATTGCCTTGCATTCTAATGCAGTTTGTTCTGTAACTCGAGAGCCAGTAGCATTGGATTGATGGAAGTGTAGGGTTTATGAATTATTGCAGCTGACTACCATACCTCACACAGCGTTGGTGTTGTGAGCGGCCCATGAAAAGCCAAATTAAAAATCAAGGATTCAGTCAAACTAAGCAGGTACTCATGCCAGGTACTCCTTTCTCTACCCACATCCATGTTTGAATGCTGTTGCCTGTAATCTTTAAGCTTACTGTTGTGTTTTTATTTACAAGAAAGTGAAAAGGATTTTTTGTGTATTGTGTGAAAACTATAAATCTGATGTTAACAGAATGGAATTTTCTTTCAACTGTGTGTAGGGATGCAGTGCTGCCCAGAATTAGATATCTTTAAGAGTTTTAAATGCAATAAATACTACATAATAATCGCCTTGTTACATTCAATGCAATTCAAGTCTTTAAGAGGTATGTGTTTAATATTTCCTACTGTGTAGGAGAATTTGCAGTCAGCCATAGTACAGAGCAGTATAATGGCTGATCCCAGACTTGTAAAGCAAATGTAAATACAAAGGCTGATGCCTAAAAATTTTAATATTACATGGCAAGGATGTATGCTGACAATTCTCATTTATTATGAAGAAACTAAACATTAGGAAATATATAGATATTAAAAAAACTTTAAAAGTTTTTCCATTTTTGACCTAACTTAAGCGTACATAAATGGTTTTTGATGTATTCCTAAAATAAGGAGCTAACATTGGAGAAAACAGCTGATAAATTAGCTACTTGCAATATAAACTATTAGTATAGTTTCAGTGTTTACACTATGAACTCTTAAACACTTAAGGTTTGATCATTAGACCATTAAGATTGCATTATTGCTTTTGGAGCCCCTAATTTTCAATGTTGAAGTTTTAGTAGAGTAAGATGACAGCTAAGAACTGGGCCGATATTTAGAAGTGGCAAACTAACCTTGCTTTACGTTGTCTAATTGTTTGCTTTCCCAAAATTTTGCATTATAGGACTACCACATGAAGAATCTGCGAAGAATCCGGAAGACAGCTTGCAATGAAGATCTGCTTTAAATGAGGTGAAAGAAAGCTGTAGTGGCATAAAAAATATAAAGTTCAGTTAGAATTTTTTTAATAAAATTAATTCAGGACTGTTGTTACCTCCCAAAGTGCAGAGGGATGAGTTAATAAGATACATGCCACTGAGAATATAAGTCCTGTATCATTTTTTTTCTTTAAGACTTTTTAAGATAAGAAACAAACAAACATAACATGAACCCATGGCTTGCTCAGTGTTTATTTGCAAGATTTCATTCTTGGACTTTGAAACACAAGAATAAATGTTTAGTATTTGTGTGAATTAAACTAAATTGAATCCCATTTTTACAACTAGGATATATCTAGCTGCTTGATATACCAGAAATGGAAATAAAGTATCTTTGAATTTCTGTTACAAATTTGATTGTCTGTCATTAAACATTTAGTATTAATACACTTTTTTCCTAATAAATTTATTCGTATCTTCAAGCTTAGCCCATTAATTTGGCTTTTATGGATTTTGTTTAGTTTGTTCAGCTGGTGTTTGCTTTTGATTCCTCCAGTTAGTCTCATGTTTTAAAACTGAGCTGATCACCTCCATCAAACTCCTGGTCCTTTATTGAACAGATGCACATTATTATCACAAGTGGCATGATTTTTGCCACAATGTATTTTTCTTAGCAGTCAAACACAGAATCACAGAACAAAGATACTGCTGCAATTCTCTAATAAGGTTCATATCCAGTATTTTTGGAAAGTCTTTGAATTTTTCTCTTAATGCACCAATTCTTAATGCCAGCCCTTCATAATAAAAAAATGGAGATTAGAACACAAATCTAGGTTTTATTTTACCTAAACTGGGTGATAGGGAATAGGATCAGTGAGGAACTCAGGCTGGGATCTGTCTTTCCCTCATCCTGTTTTGGGTAAGTTAAATCCTAGAGTTTCTTTAAATTTTTAGAGCAGTGTCAAATAGAGATGTTGGTGCAAATGTTTGTTCTAGTGCAAGGCACCACACTGACTTCAGACTTGCATCCTACTAGCAGTTGAAAATCTCGTCATTAGAGAGCAGTTATAATTAGCAAGTGCATGTAATTTGTATATTAAAGCAATTGTAAACGTGTTCATTTCATTCCCCTCTCCTCCTCAGCTTTTTTGTGATACTTTTATTGTATTAAAGGGTAGCTCAACTGATTAAATAATAAGGGTGCTTTTTGAAAGAAATGTGTTTAAAGGAAACATTTTGCTGCATTACACTCTTCAAAATGAAGTCACAAGAAGGTAATATGGTGGCTGTGGCCATGTCAGACTTTTCCTTCATGTTAGTTGTATGTATCCTGGACTTGAACACCAATTTATGAAGGAATGATAAATGTTTTTATTAAAACCTGTGGCTTGAGAGAAGTTAATATGGTGCCTTTTCCTTTCACCAGTTTCAGCTGACTTCATACCTTTTTAAGCATGTTGCATCTCATCTTGAAAATGGAGAATCCACAAAAATGATACCTTTTTTGGTGAAATGATAAACAGTAGAATTCTGATTTGTATGTGATTTGTACACTGCATTTTGATTCTGTGGATCAAATCTTACTAAAGCAGTGTCTCTTAATATTGATATTTGCCCTTGTGCATACAGATAAGTGAGTCTTCTATAGTAAACATTGTTTTGGAAAGAATCTCACACGTTTTGAGTGCTCTATGCAGTTGCACACACAGAATTTAACAGTTTGGGGGAGTGATAATCAAAATTTAAATGGCTCTAATTATCTATCTTAGGATTAATGTCAAATGGACTTTCTCTGTCCTTAGAAATTGGAGATCTTGTTCAAGTTGAAAATGTCATTCTGATATGTGATCCCTAGGTTTTGGCCACTGTAGTTGAAACTGTAGACATGATGCTCCACTCTGTCCTGCCCATTCAAGGCACGTGACCTCTCTGTTATATAGTAGCATTTTGCACTTTACACATTTTTATAAAATGATTAAACAAGCTTTGGAGGCAAGGCAGTGGAACTTCAGCCCCTAGATGAGCTTAGGCCTTGTTTTGCCTAAGATTTAAAATTAAATTGAGCTCACTAGCTTGATCTAATATCTTCTAAAACACTAGTCAAGAAAAGGCAGCTTAACATGCTAAAGTTCATGTTAAGACATCAGTTAGACCATTATTCTGAGTAGAACAAGAAACTCAGAACTATTTTCTTATAAAAAGTGAGGAATTCTACTGCACTACACAAACTCAGTGCTCTGAAGGTTGTCACTGAAATTACATAGTTTGCTGAATGCCTGATTAATTGCAAACTATGAAACGTAGAAAAGGGGATGTAGCTTTTCTAAGTCAGTATGATCTATACTAAGGAAAAATTGATAAACCACCATTAATAGGAAAAATGCACAGTAAAACATGCTTTCTCAGTTACAACATCTCTTTCAGATTCTGATAAACTTCAAAACAGGCAGTCCAGATGCTACAGATCCAGTTCTCCAAAGAACAAGGCAGAAGCTGGGCATTTTTTTAGTTCAGTTGTATAACTTAAAAGCTCTTAAGGGTTCCTGTGAAGAACTGGTCTGTAAACTCAGCAGAGGCAAGGAGAAGATAGTTTTCCCCCCCCCCAAGACTTCAGAACTTCTGAGGTTATGTAATCTATCATTTAAATCAGATGACTGCAGGATAGCTAAAATGACATTTTTTAAAAAGGGCTCCAGAGGTGCTCCTGCCACTTTCAAGCTGCTAAACTCAATTTCAGTACAAAGCAAATAGGTTGAAACGATAGTAAGGAACAGAATTATCCGACACATAGATGAACATGATTTGTTGGCAGAAGAGTCAGTGTGGTGTTTGTTGAGTCATGATTTCCCTTTACAATCTGTTAATCACCACAAAGAATGTAATAAACATGGACATGGATGATCTAGCACAATGGTTCTCAATCTTCCAAGCCTACTGTACCCATTCAGTCAGATTTGTCTTGTTTACTCCCAAATTTCACCTCATTTAAAAACTACTTGCTTACCAAATCAGACATAAAAATACATTTCATAGCACACTATTACTGAAAAATTGTTGACTTTCTCATTTTGTCTGTATGAAATTTTAGTTTGTACTGACTTCGTTAGTGCTTTTTATGTAGCCTGTTGTAAAACTAGGCAAGTATCTAGATTAGGTGATACACCACCTGGAAAACCTCATGTTTCTGGGGTATATATACTCGGGGTTGAGAACCACTGATCTAGTGGATACAGTGTAGTGGGACATTCAGAAAGCCTTTGAGATGGTCCCTGACCAAAAGTTCTTTAGCCAAGTAAGCAATCATGGGATAAGAAGGGTGTGCTCATGGATCAGTAAATGACAGCAAACAAAGGGTAGGAGTAAATGGTCAATTTTCATAATGGAGAGTAGTGACCACTCACCCTACCCACCCCCAACTACTGGGCCCTGTGGAATTCAACATACTCACCAATGAGCTGGAAAACATTGAGGTGACAAAATTACTCAAGACCAAAGCAGCCTGAAAAAATACAAAGGGATCTCACAAAACAGTGATTATGCAACAACGTGGCTGGTGAAATTCAACGTTAAGTAATGCACATTGGAAAATATAATCCCAACTATACATACAGAATAATGGGATCTAATTTAGCTCTTACCACTTAAAAAGATTGAGCGGATGTTTTCAGAGAACTAGCCCCATGACTCTACAATGTGCAGCAGCAGTCAAAAAAAACAATCTTAGGAATCAGATAAATAAGACAGTAGCATAATGCCATGATAGAAGTCCATGGTATGTCGACATCCTGAATACTGCCTGCAGTTTTGGTTGCCCCATCTCAAAAAAGATGTGTGGAATTAGAAAAGGGAAACAAAAATGATTAAGGTGTGGAACAGCTTCCATATGAGGTGAGATTAAAAAGACTGGGACAAAGGTCTATAAAATCATGACCAATGTGGAGAAAGTGTTATTTACCCCTTCAAGACCCAGGATGGTGGGGAGGGGATGTGTGTCATCACAAGTACTCCTTTTCTTTTTGCCATTGAAATTAATAGGCATCAGGTTTAAAAGGAAGGACATCTTCACACAATGGAACATGTTGTGAAGACCAAAAAGATCAAGGCAGATAAGTCCAGCAATGCTATGAGCTAAGATGGTCAGCATGCAATGCCCATGCTCTGGCTGTTCCTAGCCTCTGATTGCCAGAAGCTGGGAGTGACCAATGGATTAGATCACACAGTAAGTGCCTGTTCTGGTCATTCCCTTTGACATACCTGGCATTGGCCACTTTTGGACAGCAGGCTACTGGGCTAGAGGGACCATTGGTCTGACCCACCATCACTATTCTTCAGGCCTGGAGGCTGAGTTGAGCTACTTAAAGGCTTTTTAATCCTATTTCTGAAGACTTTGCTGTCAATTCTTTTAGCAATTTATTTATCATTCCCGACCCCTTTTCTACATTAGCCTTGTTGTCTTTTACAAAGGCAAACGTCACTTGTTTAGCAATCAGCATTTTTACACCCCCTTAGCTGAATTTGGCACAGAGCTGCCCTTATAGAAAGCAAGAAAGCTCTGCCAGTGTTAAGCTCAGGTGCTGTTTGTTTGACTAGCTGATACAGTATACTAAAGACAAGATGCATAGATTTGTAAACAGCCTCAAGCCTCTTTCCTCAGCTGGGCTCACACCTGACCTTACATGCTTGGTGTTAAGTACTCATTATTAATTGACTTTTGAGATGCTGCCTTTAGGAACTGAGGTCTAGGACTAAAAACAAATTTAAAAGAAATCTGCAAGCTTTAAAAGTAGCCCTGTCATTTCAATACAAGTTGGTAATGCAAAAAAAATCATCATCATCCCTGGAAGAAGTTTAAACTTTTTTTACACTGACATCTTTATTATTATTCAATGAACAGAAATAAATTCACCATTAACATAGTTAGTGTCCTTTAAATTTTATCAAACTTCATAAAACATACAAAAATATTTCTCTGAATGCATAGATCTGCTCAGTTACCAGCACTATATTTTTACAGTTAGTATAGTTCTTTAGCAAAGGTTGTGTTGCATATCAAGTTAATGGTTAGTTGTCATGAATTAGAGAAAATAAAGCTTATTAAAATAGAATCACTTCTATTAGTTGCTGGACAATTCTGTTACATTCTTTATGTAAACATGACAATGTTCTACACGCATTAAACCATAGGATCGGCAAAACTAGCTGTGAATACTCTTAATTTTGATCTACATAACTACTGTTTTTTCTAAACATTCACTTTGAAATAACCCTGACACTACAGTGGCAAGTATGTAGGCCAAATCCCCACCACAGGGAGTAGCAGGTTGGACTAAGTACTGATGGGGCCTTCAGTTGAATAGGAGTTGAATCAGGCCTCATGAGCTAGTCCAGCCACTGTATGGACAGAACAGGGGAGAGTACTGTCAGACTGAATTAGAAGGCAGAAGGATTAGACCACAGATGCATATCGCTGGAGGCTTTCATTGGTGGAGTGTTAGAATAGGGAAAGGACCTAGAATGCAGTAATGTATTTTGAGCTAGTTAAGCAAAAGCTCAGTGATCAAAAGGAAAGTGCTAGTAACTTTAACTCATCTTTAGGTTTTGGATTTTATCTATGTTGCATTTGCCACATTCTATTATTGTCTAGTCAAATTCAGAAATGTATAGATATAAACTAATATGTGCCATCAGTTGTATGGCGTGTGACAACACGTTAGTCAAAAAGAGCATTAGTTACTGCAAGGAGAAGCTATCCCCTATGCAGTGTATTACACTAAATCATTTCCAATATTATACGCTGCAATCCACATAAAAAAATCCCTATGGTTTATCACATTTTTCTTAGTAGTGCAAGAAGAAGCTATTTAAATGCAGCTGCTCTAATATAGCTTAATAAAGAAACAGAGTTGGAGATGGAATCAATATTAGATCTCTTATAAATTAGGTGACATTTTTAATTGAAAGTCACTCTGGTAGGAGATGTTTATTTAAGTCTAAGAAAGGCCAGCTTTCCTACTCAATCTGGAATTGCCATTTCTAGTTTTTCTGCACATCCACCTAGCCTTCATCAGAGTCAGGGTAGCCAAGTGTTTTCAGAACTGCTAGAGATTAGTACTCCCAGCAACAAAAGTAAACCCAGTCTCCTTGGGAGAAAAAACAACTTGAAAATATAGTATTTGATCGCAAATGTGATATATGTTTTAAATTTACACTGCCCAGGCTAAGTCTATAGACTTGCTCTGAAAAATTAAGAGCTTAAGTAACTTAGATTCAAGTGTTTAACATAGTGCTATAAAGCATCCAGCAACATTAAGCTATTGGATTACTCAATTGGCTGAAGCTTTTGACACGCTTTAAGTGACACCAGCTCATGCAATGTAATGCAACAGTTGTGGGACGAATGTGTCATACAGAATCAGTTTAAAAACAGCTCCAGGTGCATGTGTTAATTGCTTCTGATGGTGCCTCTATTTCCATTCACATGTTCCCTTAATTGGGTTTGGCTAAGCAAGAGCAGACTCTCTCCTCTGGAGTTGATACTTCTCAACAACAAATATTTTCTAGTATTGTGCTCCTACTGCACAGGCCGCTGAATTTAACCCAGCTTCCCTGAACTGTGAGTATCAATGAGACTAGTTCCTAGAAGAGATTTTTTTAAAAAGCAGCAAAGCACTATTTGAATCATAGGGTGTAATTAATGCTTGCCAAGTGGACAAGTATATAGGTTTTTTAAAAGAAATTGATACCCACAAAAATATTTAAATATACAGTCAAACATGGCAGTTTCCTTTTAAACACAACCACATATGTAACTTTCATTTGCTTTGACGATCTAATACATTTCTTCAACAGTGCAGCTAAGGTTTACTTTTAAAAAAATCAATATTTTAAGAACAAAATATTAAAAGTTATCCCATTTTGTTCAGTTGGGTCACATATTAGTTTGGGGAAGAGAAATAAAGGTATTTACTAAACATCAATGGCAATTTGACATCTGGGAACCTGATTTTAGCAAGTTGTCCCTGTGTGGTTGTTACAATGGGTGAGTTCTGTGGACCATTTTGAGCAGGTTTCAGAGTAGCAGCCATGTTAGTCTGTATTCGCAAAAAGAAAAGGAGTACTTGTGGCACCTTAGAGACTAACCAATTTATTTGAGCCTAAGCTTTCGTGAGCTACAGCCCACTTCATCGGATGCATCACGAAAGCTTAGGCTCAAATAAATTGGTTAGTCTCTAAGGTGCCACAAGTCCTCCTTTTCATTTTGAGCAGTAATATCACTGCTCTAAAAGACATCATGGCATGCTACTTCACACTTAGGGCAGTTGTAAGAGACTCAGTGAGCCGGGTACTGTGTACAGTAATCAGATGGCTAAACTCCACTCCCAAACATGGATTTGAGACTCTTCATAGATTGAGGAAGGAGAAAGCAATAGAAAACCAAATTCTTGAAGACTCTCTCTCTCTCTAATACAAACCCTTACATCTTCATCAGTTCACTTAAAAGTTTTGGTGACAGCAGAGACTGCACCCAGAGGAGTCTGAGAAATAAGGGCAGTATTTACATTTTCAGGGGGCAACAAGCCATAGAAGCCCAAATTTATAATTTATGCAAAAAAGATACAGCTATCTAACTGTGCCTGACTGATTTTTCCAGAAGTCTTTACTTTTCATGCCAACAGTTGACCAGCTGTCTTCTTATGCCAGATACAACCAATAAACTTTATTGACTTGTATCTGAAGCATGTCAGCTTAATAGACAAATGAGGTACCCTTCATCTGAATACAATATTAAGTTAAAAAAAAGCAAAGGGGATAGTAAATATCAAAGATATACTATTATTAGTTAAAATATTAACCCTAACAATAACTTAAGGTTTCACACACAATTAATCCACTGCTTCAGAAGACAGCAGCATATAATTCTCACATCCTAGAAAGTTCAGTAAGTCAGCTTTGATGCTTTACTATTGTAGCAAGACCTCTCCGTCAGTGTTGATGCAGCATTTCTAAAAGGAGAGTTGTCACTTTTCATTAGAACCAGCTCCAGTTCTTGAAAATCTTGAAGTCTTGCAACATCTTTGTCCTTAAATGGATGAAAACAAAAAAAGCAAATGTCTACAAATGTATTTACCATTAATGTGTATAAACAAGGTCAAGCCTGTGAAAGCAAGCATTAACCAATTGCCAGGTACAACATGGGTGGGCAAACTACAGCCCATGGGCCGGATCCGGCCCCTCAGGGCTTTTGGGGGGGGGCAGGGGGGAGCTCTGCCAGGAACAGGTTACCATGGCCAATGGGAGCTTTGGGGGAGGTACCCTCAGACGAGGGAAACATGGAGAGCCCTCTGCGCGCCCCCTCACCCCACCAAGGGGCCACGCAGGTGCCAGCCGCTTCCCGGAGTGGTACAGCGTGGGGCCAGGGCAGGCAGGCAGGGAGCTGCCCCCTGAAGCCACTCTAGGTAAGCAGTACCAGGCTGGAGCCTGAACCCCTCCTGCACCCCAACCCCCTGCCCTGAGCCCCCTCCTGCACTCCACACCCCTCCTGCACCCTAACCCCCTTCCCTGAGCCCCCTCATACACCCCACACCCCTCCTCTGCCCCAACCCCTTGCCCCTTCCTGCACACTGCACCCCAACCCCCTGCCCCGGCCCTGCAAGCAATTTCCCCACCCAGATGTGGCCCCCAGGCCAAAAAGTTTGCCCACTCCGAGGTACAAGTACTATTTTTTCTAGTTAACAGATGTGTCATTATTTGTTTTGCTCCATGATGGAATCTCTCAATACCGTTAAGATGACTTTTCCATTCTTCAAGTACCCACTGTTTGTACTTACTGAATTAAGCAGTAAAAGGATCTGACCGGAACATTGCTAAGGTCAGTGCATGTGTCAGATTAACTGAAAGTCATGCAGACAAGGTCAGTTGATTTCAGACACAGCCCCACCAGAGCTGTGTTGTCTGAACACAAAGGAATGTTTACATTGCTGATGGGGTACCCTTATACATGATTTGCAACAAAAGCTGAGGTAGGGTATTCTCTCCACTCTCCCCTCCCCCCCCCATGCACACAAAGATACTTCCATTTCCACATACTAATGACATGCTTAAGAGAGAAACATGCACATTGTGCTTTCTGTCTTATGTTTCAATTACCTGGCAACTATAGGTGCCTGTGATTTCTCCTGCTTTAAGAGTTTATTGTCCACTTTGATAAAAAGAAATACTTTTTTACTAGATCATGATGAAACTGCATTATTTCCCTCCTATGAAATATTTCTTTGGGCCTGAATACTTAAAAAAAAATTATGTGGTCGTCAGTTCGTGAACAGAGTGCAATTCTTTGGAGTCTAAAGTCAGTAGCTGATCTTTGTACTCCAAAGTCCAAGGTAACAGAGAAATAAAATGAATAATATCTGATTAGCAATTAAATATGGAAGTTCCTCTTACCTTTCTTACCAACGTATTTGGTAACTTCCTAATCTTCTCCACTTGCTCTTGATTAACACCCAGTTCACAGCAACTGACTTTGAGTAGATCCTGATAGGTCAGTTCTTGTCTGTCTAATTCAATCTCAATGAAGTCATTTTCCCTAAGGTTCTGAATTCTTACCTTAAGCACCAGTTCTAGTAAAAATAAAAAAATAATAATTATGGTGTGGGAAGAGGTCTGATACAATCTTGACTGAAACTGAGGGAGAATTTACATTTTATTATTTGAATTCAGATTTTGTTGGCATAACACCAGAGTCACTCTTACAAGGATTTAAACCTGAGATACCCATAGAAAGTCCAGTAACACATATCCACAATGAAGGAAACAACCCAAAACTGCAGAGGAAACCTTAAAATGATATGGGCTTATTTAAAAGAAAATTATACAATATTCTAAAGCCTCTATCAGAATGGATTCCTCTTTCTTCTCCCCTGTGAATTTAGTGCTCATGATAGCACAGATACTACTGTATACTCCTAGGGGAATTCTGCACCACTGCGCGTGCACTGAATTCATGTCCCCCCCAGATTTCTTTGCTTTCCAGCAGAAAAATGACTTTCTGACAGGGAAGCTGCAAGAGCAGTCACACACCACTCCCTAGCAGAGCAGGTACATAGTTTCAAGCAGCCGGCAGAGAGGTAAATCACCGCAGGGCTGGGAACACCCCAGCCAGTAGCTCCTACCCTGAGCCCGGGATCAGCTGCTAGTTGTGGCTGAGCTGGAGGCAGGAAAGGACAGGACTTCCAGTTCCCGTGCAAGAAGTGTCTGGGGCTGTGTCAGAACCACCCCCAGAAACCTCCCCCAGCTCAGCATCCTCCTGCCCTCATCGCGCCTCAACTGTGGGGGAAAGGGTCACTGTATGGGGAGCTGCTCCCCCATCCACCGAACTCCCATGCATCTGGACTTCCCATACCCAGACACCCCTGCCAAGCCTCACCAGGTATATCCAGAACTCCCCTAGCCCTCCATACCCGAACCCTACCACACTGAACCTCAACCCCTGCATCTGGAGCCCTCCTGCACCCAGACCTCCTGCCAGCCAGTAGCCTGTGCTCCCCACTGCCATGCTGAAGCCTCTGTATTTATTTATTGACAAATAAAACTTGCAGAATTTTAAAATGTCCACAGAATTTTTAATTTTTTGGTGAGAATGCCCTCAGGACTAACTACTGTAATAGGGGCCAGATATGTACCATGGTCTCTGGAAGCCTTCCACACAGATCAGATACAGCAGAGACAAGTGTGGTGCAAACTTATTAACACTCAACTCTAAGCTGGAGGGACCACCTCAGGAGGCAAGAAAGTAGTTGAGAATTGATAGTCTAGTCAGTCTTTGCCCTTTCATCAAGGGGGAAAATAGTGCTAGTTTTGTGATATGGACACCTGTCCATCAGCCAGACAAAGTAATGTTGCAAAGCCCACAAAGATTAAACTGAAGGATTAACAGAAAAATTTTCAGAGGTTCCAATCTCAAACTGTTTCTCACACCCGTGTGACTGCATGGAACCTCACTGACATCTGGGGCTTGCAGCATGGAGTCGCCTGCAGGCTCAGGGGCTCAAGCTGGATCTGACTCAGCAACTCAAGTGAAGAAAATCTGCATCTCTCTTTATCTGAGCCCTCTTAGCTACCAGAAATGCTGAATCAGTTTGCACATGCTCTATGAGATGGCAATGTTAGGAGTTTGTGGTATATTTGTGTCTACAGTGAGCAGCGGGGCCTGATAAAGAGGTGGTGGCGGGAGACAGGACAAAATGACTGGTTTGGAATACAATTTCTATTTTGGGGGTTCTAACAATTCAGTTATGGCTGAAATGGGAATTAAAACAGATTTTTCTGATTAAACACAAACAGCAGCACAGCTTCATAATAATGTTACAATGATATATCAGATCTTCCACTTGTGAGAGCAAACAGGATGCATGTAATTATCCACATTCTGGTCAGTTACACTAGAGTAAATTGCGAATAACTCCACTGACTTTAAGAAAGGTTTTCTGGATTCACATCAGTGTAACAGAGCAGACCCAGTATGACTAATGAAGGGTTTGGTTTCAACAGCAATGAAAATCATTTGAAAACAGTATTAGGAGATGTAAAGGAACCTCAGAAAAAGAAGCTAAGTTTGTTACTAAGGGCTTGTCTACACACAAAATAATCTGGAACAAAGCAGGGTGTGAATTTGAAGTGGATTGACTCTTATTCCAGCTATTCCAGAATAACTCCCTCTATAGACAAGCCCTAAATTACAAGTTGTATTGGTTTACAAGAGAGTTATTACACCTTGTATCATATTTGGCAAAATTTGTGATTTTTATATTGTTTGGGTTTTAGACTGGAATCTCTCCAGAAGTGGAAAAGCAGATGTAATTGTCTGTAACACATTTATAGTACTGTATAAATAATACAACAATTATTCTAGTTAGCAGAATGGGGAGAGCATTTGAAATAGAGCGGGACTAGATCGCTCTCTCTGCCACCATACTGTCCCTTTGACATTTCCCGCAACATTTCTACCTCTCCTCCTAGAGGATGGAAAGAGAGATCAAGAGCAACATGAAACACACCCTCACTTCAGTTCCCAACTAGAGATGCAAACATGGATCAGCAATGTGGTAGCAAGATGCACAATCTTGGAAAATTACACTTTGTTACCTTGCATATTATATGGAAAAGTTCCGGTGAAGAAAAGTGGCTGAAATGTTGGTGCAGCCCCAGTAGGAGAGCCATTCTGTTGCTGAGATGCAGGCTGTTTAGATGCTACTGGAGAAAAGAGGCCTCTATTATGAGACATAGATGGCTGACAAATGGGGCCATTCTGGACTCTAGGTTTTGGATATTCTGGCACCACGATGGGTGCTGATGGGGTGGGCTGGCCTTCCTTAGATTGTACCACAGGAAAACAATCTTCGCTGTGTGACGACATGGATGTGCATATGCTTTCGACCTGAGTTGCTGATGAGCAAGGACTAGTTTCACACAGAGAAACAAAAGAGACGGAAGTGCTTTCATTCTGGGATGCTGTTGAGATGGCTGGAATGCTGTTGCTTTCTTTAGTGTAAACATAAGGGAAGGGTGGACTGGCCAAATAGTTCGCAACAATTGGCAAGTTTAAGTCTTCCACTTCTTGAAATTCATTTTCCTCCACTTCAGGGTGGGGAAGAGAGAGAGAGAAAAACTTGTTATTTAAATATTACCATCTTCCCCAATTTAAATTTAAAATTAGAGTTTTCCTACTGTGTCTCACAAAGTTATATCATCTTGCAAAAATCACAAGAATTGCACCAATGTAGCTTGAGCCTATGGGCACTTGGAAACATGGCAAAATGTTGGCAGTGTGAAATGAAAGAAAAGAATAAAAATCAAGAGGGAAGAAATTTTTATACAAACTCTGAGTGGGAAGCCAAAAAAAGCCAAAGAAAAATAATTAAACCATCAAAAGCAGATACAAGCGATGCCTTTAAATACAGCAATGCCTGTTCACCATCTCGGAAAGGATCAGATTGAGAAGTAGTTTCTTCGCTAAATCTTAGTTTTGATATGATTTTTTTTAAAGACATTATTTAAAATAATTGGTTTTCATAGATGCCAGCAAAGGAAGTGGAACATTTTTCTCAGTTAGCAGGTGTTCAACATAGGGTCCAATCCTGCAGTCCTCACATTCGCTGAACTATTGCAACAAATTTGGCTTGAATAAGAACTGCAGGCGTAGGCCCATTAACAATAAGAATGCCAAGGCAGCCCAAACAAGATGCTCTCAGTTTTCCTGGGGATGCACAACTAAATTTCTTTAGGAGGGTGAAAGTGACACATATCCTATACCTGGTAAATGAGGCCCAGCTTTTATAGTATTTAGATACCTAACTTCCTTTGAAATCAATGGGAGCTAGACACCTAAATTCCTTTAAAAAGCTGGGCATGAATTATTAGTGACCAGACAAACGTATCAGGCAGGAATTATGTGGGAGCTCATTTCCCTTGGACAAGTCAGCCTAAACTTTCAAAAGTCAGAACCCAAGTCATGTTGTCCTGCTGTGCGTGTGTGTAATAGATACAGATTTTTGCCCAGACAAAGGAAAAACCAGTTTTCAAAGATTATACCAATCACACAAATGACTGTGAAAATAGTAATGGCAGCCTGTACTTAGCTGCACATGCATTTACACAGCAATCATGCAGCTATTACACACTCTGTGGATTGTCAGTTACCAGCCTGAATTTAAAAGAGGCCTATTCCCCATAGAAATATTATTAACATATACACGCATGCCCACTGAAAGTTACAAAAGGTGAAATTTCTATGGTACAGAAACACTGGGCTCAATCAGACATATCTGCACTATTTCTAAGAGTGTCACATATCTAATTTTGGGCTTGCTTCTCTGCATGTGTGTGGCATAAGCTTTTTAAATATACCAACGTGTTTTGTCGTGTGTATGGAGAAGGTTAAGTTTTACTGCCAGGAAGTCATAACACAGCTATGACATTCTGGGAAGCCATCACTCCTAAAACGTAGCAGTTGCTTCTGTATACAATGGCCTTGTAAGACTTTTGGTTCAGCTTGACCAGGTCTATTTGTGCTTATAAGAAAAGCCTTTGGCTTGAGGCTTGATTCAACTCCATTTAATTCAATGGAAACACTTCAATGAGAGTTGGAAAAGCAGTTTCATTCTGAGTTCTGTAACTAAAAGAGGTCTCAAAGGGCTTATTTACACAGGGAAATTTACTGATAAAGTTATACCGGTATAATTATATTGCTATAGTGCACACACTCCCGAATAGGAGTACCTTTTTCCATTTTAGCTTATGTCGCTTTCACTACAGTGGTATAATTATTGTAGTAAAGACAATATAGACAAGCCTTGAGAAAGCACTTTCCTAGCAAGAGGAGTTTTTGAACTGCAGTTGGCAATCATCAGTTTATAGTATCATACTAAAAAAAGTAAAATAGGTTTATCTACTAGTGAAATAATAACCACACTAAACAAATTTGAAAATCATATGAGGAAATACATCAGCAATCACCTTTAAACCTGAATGTGTCATGCAAATCAAACGGCATACACCCTCTTACTCTCCGTCTCCTCTCTATAGCAAGGTCCATATCGACCTGCTCTGTCTCAGGCTTTGCTTGACATAAAATATTCTTCCACTTATATTTATACTGATTTCCGAGGGAGCATGACTGAGGCCAAAGTAACTTGCCCAGAGTGAATCAGTATCAGAACCAGGAGTAAAATTCGGGAGTCCTGATTCCAACAATTTCTTACAACATATTAGAATACATTTATAAATATCTGCAAGGCACTAGGTACATGCACATGGAAGATCAAAAGACGTTAACATATTTACCTACATGGGGTATAATCTTTTAAACTCATATACATAGATAAGGGATTACCAATTATAGAAAGGCACACTCCATCTAAAAAAAATTTTTAAAACAGGTAACTGAATTGGAAGAGCAAAACTTCTTGGAAAGTGAGTAAAAAAGTAAACTCATAAAATTCACTGCCACAAAATTCATCTAACACAAGTTTCATCTTGGCACAAAACATGTTCACAGCAAAGATATAAACCCTAGAAAAACCTGCAATCCTTCCTTGCATGAATTATGCCACTGAAGACAATGAAACTACTTGTATGAGTAAGCATTACTGGTGTGACTTAAGGACAAGACTGGACCCTCTCTTTATAATAGAAATGCTGTCAGTCTATTGAACTAAGGAAAAACCACTAAATACTAAGACCAACTATTTTAGAATAAATGTCAAAATATGTAAATTGTACCTCCCATAATCTTCCTGATTTCTTTCTTTGACGTTAACTGGGCTGCCAGTTCTCCTTTAGCTGTGAGAATCCCCTTATCAGCACCAGCATCAATCAGGCAAGAGACCACTTCAGCATGGTTCCGTTTGCATGCCCAGTGCAAACAAGTCCTGTGTGTAAAGAAAATATATTGGTGACTTTGTAGTTCCAATGAACTATACCCCAACCACAAAATCCAGAGTTCTAAACCATTATGTGCCAACAATAATAATAATCCATTTGCCTCAGGTTGCATGTAGAATAAGGGTGACTTGGGAGACACCAGAATCGCTTCCACGTTCAAACTGAACATGATTCAGTTGTAAATTCCTTGGGGCAGGGACTTCCTTTACCTCGATCAGCCAGTGTGCACTGAGTACATTGTCAGTGCTAAACAAACAAAAATAACACTGCTTCATGCTATTAATAAAATAGTGTTGGTAGTCCCTGTATTTGAGCAATGTTAACTGTTATATAATATAGTGCAATAAAAATTAAAGCAGACAATAGACTTAGTAGACCCCTGTAAAGACTTGGACTAAAAATTCAAAAACGAGGGCCTAAAGTTAGACCTCCTAAGTCCGCATTTAGTCATATAAACGAGCAGTCCTATTTTATATATTCATAGATTTTTAGGACCATAAGGGCCTATAGATCTCCAAGTCTGACCTTCACAGGCCACTCAATTTCAACCAGGTACTGAGTCCAAAATGTGTTTGATTAAAGCAAATCTTCCAGAAAGGCATCCATACTTGAAGACATCAATAGATGGAGAATCTACCACTGCCTTTGGTAGTTTGTTTCAGTAATAAAGCACTTGCACTGTTAAAAATTTGTACTTCAGCTCCCAAATATTGAGTCTTCTTATGCCATTCTCCACTAAAAACTGTCTGTTTTTTTCAGTACTACAGTGCATCAAGCCACTCTCGATAAAGTCAATGGGAGATGCAGGGTGCTCAACACTTTTGAAAAATCCAGCTACTGACTTAAGACACCTAAATAAGAACTCTGGAACCCCCATTTTAGGGTTATACTTTTGAAAATTTTGACCCAGGGCTTTATCATGGTTCAGTAACATGAGATAACTCAGTTTGGTCCCATCTACACAGATAAATCCAAGCCCTGATACTACAAATCAGAGTGCTACCACGTTAACACAATCACACTGAATAAAGCGTGGTGCCAACCTTACAGGCTACATGCATTCATACTTTTGTTAATAATAATGCTTAGCCTTATATAGCATTTCTCATGGCTTGGTCTCAAAGCACTTTACAAAGGAGATCAATATAATTATCCCATTTTACAGATGGGGAAACCAAGGCACAGAGCCCCGACCTTAGGTTCCCAAGATCACCCAGCAGGCCAGTGGCCGAGCTAGGAACAGAATCCAAGTCTCCTTCGTTCCAGTCCAGTGCGCTATCCACAGGCCCCGCTTGCCTCCCTTACACAGAGCTGAGCCTTTCATCCCGAGAATGCCAAGGCACCGTACAAACGTTAGCACGAGTCATGCAGCCACTTCTCGGGCGGGAGAGCAGGGCGGGTCAGAGAGACTTAGAAAAAGGGCACCAGCGCAAACCCCTCCTCTGATACCAACAGGGATGGGGGCCGGCTAGCCGGCCATCCACACACCCACCCCTCGGGCTGCCAGTCCCTGCTCTCACACAGCCCTGCCTCAGGCAGCACTACCCAGCCCCAGCCCTCCCAGCAGAGACCCGCACACAGCTCCTTGGCAGGGGGTGACCGACTGAGCTGTCCCAGCCAGTGAGGGGAGGGGAGGGGCACAGGTGGTTATAGCAGCCAGGGGAGGGAAGGGGTGCAGGAGATTATAACAGCCAGGGGGGTGGAGGGGGGAAGGGGTGCAGGAGGTTATAGCAGCCGGGGGGGGGACCTGCAGGTGGTTATAACAGCCGGGGGGAGGGGGTGCAGGTGGTTATAACAGCCGGGGGGGCCCACAGGTGGTTATAACAGGCGGGGGGGGTGCAGGAGATTATAACAGCCGGGGGGAGGGGGTGCAGGTGGTTATAACAGCCGTGGGGGGTGCAGGAGATTATAGCAGCCGGGGGGGGGCCGCAGGAGGCTATAGCAGCCGGGGGGGGAGGGGCGCGGGTGGTTATAGCAGCCGGGGGGGGGGTGCAGGAGATTATAACAGCCGGGGGGGGGGGCCGCAGGAGGTTATAGCAGCCGGGGGGGGGGGAGGGGCGCAGAAGGTCATGGCAGCCGGGGGGGGGCACTTACCAGCCGTTGATCTCATTTGGGGAGTTGACGTCCGCCCCGCTCCGCAGCAGGCGCCGCACCTCCTCCAGGTCCCCCAGAGCGGCCGCTTCCCGCAGCCTCTCCTGCAGCTCCCGCTCCTCCAGGGGGCCGCTCATCGCTCTCCCGCTGGGGACCAGGGCCCCCCCGGCCTGGCCTGGCCGCCTCCGCCCGGGCCCAGGGCCCTTCCCGCCCCCGGGAGCGGACTGCCCGCCCGCCGCTCCGGAGCTCGCCTCGCAGGGGCCCTATTCCCAGTGACACCCCGCGCCTCGCCCTTTCGTTCCTAGCCCGTCACAGGGCCTTGGGCCGCCAGGGCTGCCTTGGGCCTGGCTGTGGGGAGGGACACGGTGATCGCCAGCCGCCCCCACTCCCGGGCTGGTGCGGAGGCTCAGTCAGCCCTGGGTAGGGCATCGTGTTCAGTCGGCAGTTTGCAGCTCCCACCCTTTGTCTGGGTTGCCAACCCCAAGCAAGCGTTCAGAAGCCGGCTCCCCAGCCCCCAAAACAAAATCAGGAGCTGGGCTTAAAATCATGAGATTTAAATAATAATAATCATAGAGTACCAGGGTTGGAAGGGACCTCAGGAGGTCATCCAGTCCAACCCTCTGCTCAAAGCGGGATCAATCCCCCATTTTTGCCCCAGATCCTAAATGGCCCCCTCAAGGATTTGAACTCACAACCCTGGGTTTAGCAGAATAATGCTCAAACCATGGAGCTATCTCTCCCTCAAGTTAATTAATAATAATAAAGCTTTAGGCTTTTTTTATTCACCTTCTGATTATCTCAATGTCAAGTGACTTTTCCAAGGCCACACAACAAGTCAGTCCAGAAACAGAACCCTGGTCACCTACACCTGTACTCCTTGCAGTGAACTTCATTGCCATATGTATCTGTTAAGTCTTGCTCACAGGCTTGTGCATTAAAATTTGACTTTCACATTGGCCCAGTGATTCAATTCCACAGTTCCAACACTTTGTCAGACCCTTTCAGACAGCTGAGTGGATGGCCCTCAATGTTTCTGACATCATTTGATACTACATGTACACAAAATGAAGTTTAAAATTTAAGGCAATAGTGGCAATAAATGTTAATTCCTAACATCAAATACTTTCTGGGGTGCTCTGAAAACACAAGAAATCTGAACATATACGGGCCTGGAAAATCCATAAAGATGAGGGCAGAATTACTGCTCCATCCAAAAGGAAAAAAGGACAGAAGGTCCTATTCTAAAAGGTCTCCCTCTGTGTTACTCCCATTGACATCAAGGGGGATTCTGTGTGCGGAAGGCTTGCATGAGTGGGCCCCGAATAATCAACAGCTTTATTAGTAAAAATATATTGTGACACTAGGGGTCGCAGTAGAACAACAATAAGAGTTTCAGAACCCAGTTTTGCACTTGTATACTGTAATACTCTGTCATATGCCTTTAATGCAAAAAACAAACAAAACCCAACAGCCTCAGCATTTTCACAGAGCAGATTTCAAAGGACTTCTCAGTAAAGAGCATATTATGCAACGTTTTAAAAATGGGAGAAATTGAGGCACAGAGCAGTTCCCTGGCTGCCCAAGTTCAGAATTCTTTTTCATTCTACATAAGGTTTTATACCACACCCCTCACATCATTCGTGGTATCTGAGCACTTCAGGTCAGCGGGTCACTCAGCAAGACAGTTTCCCAGCTGGGACTAAAGCCTAGACTCTCAATGGTATTTAGGTGCCTAACTCCAAATGATTTCAATTGGTGTTAGGTGACTATAATAGTCCTTTGAGAATCTGGTTCTTATGCCCAAATTACTATGTCTATACTTAAATGCTACGCGGGTTCACCACCCCATAATTACACAGTGTTCTTTAGAGTGGTGAGACTGGTTCTCTCATGAAAGTCTATGTAAGAGAGGATTAGCTGAGGGTTTATTTGCCTCCAGCCTCCCACCGCTAGCCTTCCCTCTTTTCCCCATGTACTCTGGATTTTCTGACTTATCTAATACCCCTAAACACTGGAACTAACAAAATGTATGCCAGAAAAACCAGACCAAATCACATGCTCCCCCAGCTCCCCTACCCCTATATTACATTCATTTTTAGCCCAAGCCTATCAAGTGCTGAGCTCATCCACGATGTGGTTCTCCACTGGTTTCTGCAGGGTGAATGTAAAATTCTACCATTGCTGGGAGTGGAGAGGTCTGGTCTGAGAGCATTTGGCACAGGAATAAATGGTAATACAACGTAGCAGAGAATCAGGCTCTGTGTAAAGTTCTGTACACACTGCACTCCCCTGGAAACTTTTGGGCCTTGAGGGTATGTAACACACTTGCACCATGTGCCTTGTGTCCCACTCCAATGGCTAGTCTGCACAAAGGATAGAAGCCTACTGCAGTTACACGCTAATGGTGATATTCCTTTGGTTCAAGTGGTAGAGATCTGTGCTATGAATCATAAGGTTCTGGTTCCAAGTCCCGACAACACATGCAAGTGGCGCAGCAGAAAAAGACCAGCAACTGCAGCCTCCAGCTCGGCTCCTCCTGGCACCTGTGCACAACCTAAACAGGAGTTGCAGCCGCTGCTGGCCCAGCACCTGAGTCCCTGGGTTCTCTGCAGCATCCAGAGCTGGAGAGAGAGAACCCCTAGAAAGCATGGGGGTGGGGGGAAGGGACTTGCCCCCAGAGGTTCAAGTCAAGCTTGGAGACATCTGAGGTCTGGTCCATATTTTTTAAATATAATGTTGGCAACTCCATTAATAAAACAGAATACAGCTCTTCTATATAACCTTGGGAGCAACATTCAGGCCCTGATCCTGCAAACACTTAACGACGTGCTTAACTTTATGCACGTGAGTAGTTGCATTGACATCAGTAGGACTACTCACTTACTTAAATAGACGGGTAAGTATTTGCAGGATCAGGGCCTTAGTTTTTGCCTTTTCTGGTCTGAGATCAAGGCTCCTGTGATTTGTTGTTCGATTGTTTATTACTTTCACATCTTCTGTGAACTACTTAATGTAACTCAAACTCTGTATCAATTGTTTTAAAAATGAAGCAGCCTCACTGAATCATTTTCTGTTCCTTGTATAAGCCTTTTTGGAAAACCATGACCTATTGTTTTGAAAATAGCATTTGAAGTCTTTTCCCTTCCCCCTTTTCACATCTCAGTTCTAATTCCCCAACACCCTTAATCAAATCCTCAGTAGTTTAGAATTGTTGTTAAATGTCTTTCTGAGGATTATAATTGTTTTATTTCTGATTACACAGGGAACGTATATATCGCTGTATAATCGCATTTGAAACATATAATCCCCCCAACCCACCCAAAATGATGTTTATAACAATTTGAACATGCCCCAGGCTTGGTTAAGGCGATTAGAAATATGATTTAGGTAAAGCCAGGGACCTTAAAATTTATACTTTTAAAAAACATTTTTAAAGCTCTTATGGCTTTAAGGCTGGGGGGATGAAGGGTCTGGTGGGGAGAAGAGGGGAGGAGCTAAAAATCAATGCCCAGATTAAAACATGCATTTAACCTGATTGGTGCTGACAAGTTTGAGTGTTTGAAGAAACTTGAGTGTTTGAATAAAGAGGGGTGAGAGGAAGATGGGGTACTTCCCTGTCCCCATCACTCCTGTGGTTTTCCCAGAAAGCTCTCTGCAGGAAAATCTAAACTCTGTTGGGGAGTTCGGTTAAAACTCTAATGAGTGACAGAGACAGAGTCAATGTAAGCAGCAAAGATTTACACATGTGCTTAACTTTGCAGCCTAAATATGGATGTTACTGCCTATCTTTAGGCAGCAAAGTTTGAAAATTGTCGCTATATCCTCGTTGCACCCCATTTTGCCCATTCCTAAAACCAGTAAAAAGGAGGCATGTTTCGGTTGTACCCTCTTCCCACTGTTTCTGGGTCACTTTTCTTAGATCATTAGCTCAGCGGGGCTGGAGCTGTGTCTATCTTTGTGTTTTGTACAGCACCTCATGCAATGGGCCTTTGATCCTGATTGGCACCTGTGGTTGCTACCTTAATGTAAGTATTAAACAATCATAATAATACCTCCCTGGGGTGTTGTGAAGCTTAATTAATGAAGGTGTGAGTGTGGCCATCTTGTGGACCATGAAGGAATGTAACACGAAGTTGGCTACAAAGAAAGTGGAGTCAGTCAGTTTAGGGGCTCTCTGAGTAAAATATTTAATTCATTTTCATCTATGATGTCATTTATGTGATTGTTAAATAAAAGCACTTCACTGAAACCAAAGATTCCCTTCTTGTATCTAAAGTTCCTCAATTGGAATGCACTATGGCAGTGCTACGTAGTATCACCCAATAGTATGATTGACAAACCACTGATCTTCAAAACAGGTCATTGTCAGTCTGAAACTTTTCAAGTTTTGTGTTTATCCGGTGGGGGGCCAAAAGTCTTCTAACGAGTTATGTTGGCTCGATTTAGTCACCTCTGCTGTTTGCTTCATCTCCATCTCAAGTGAAAGTGCAAATACATGAGGCTTAGGTGCCACTTCAGTTCCACTTATGCCTGGTTTAAACAGTGCCAGTTCTCTACACAAGGGTGGATTTCACTTGGATTTTCACAAGTGCCTGGTATTGACCTGCCTCTTCTCCTACTCAAGATAATGAGAGTTCTGCCATGGCACCAATGAGAGCAGGGTTAGGCCCGTGATGAGTGCTTTTAAAATTCCCACTCTAAAACTTTTGGGAATGTCCATCCTGTCTCACTCCATCCCATTAACTTAGTGTGGTAAACCCACCATACCTTCTGCCATGCTATTTTCCACTAAAAGCTGCTCCTGCCTGCTTGTTCTCAGAGGAACTTTGACTTGAGGTAACGTTTCTAACATGAGGTGCAGATGCTGGTCATTCACCACATATTTTTTTGGATATTCTTTTTTAATCCATGCATGCAAACCAATCCAAGAAAATAAATCCTGCTGTGACCTCTAGCTGCTCCAATCTGGTCTAAAACAAACCCATAAATCCCCGAGTTTTGCCTTGGTAGTGACACAGTGTTTATCAATTAGACCATAAACACAAGCTGAGATATGGAGGCTCTAAGTTGGCATTGATTAATGGCCTCCACGTTCCACTATGCTATGGTTCTCTGACTCCTTTCAACCTAAATAACAATACAGTATAATGACAGGTTTCAGAGTAGCAGCTGTTTTAGTCTGTATTTGCAAAAAGAACAGGAGTACTTGTGGCACCTTAGAGGCTAACAAATTTATTTGAGCATAAGCTTTTGTGAGTACAGCTCATTTCATCAGATGCATTCATTGGAAAATACAGTGGGAGATTTATATACACAGAGAACATGAAACAATGGGTATTACCATACATACTGTAAGGAGAATGATCAGGTACGGTGAAGCTATTACCAGCAGGAGAGTGGGGGGCGGGGAGAAACACCTTTTGTAGTGATAATCAAGGTGGGCCATTTCCAGCATTTGACAAGAACATGTGAGGAACAGTGTGGGGGCAGGAATAGTTTTACTTTGTGTAATGACACATCCACTCCCAAGCCTAAGTTAATTGTATCCAGTTTGCAAATTAATTCCAATTCAGCAGTCTCTCGTTGGAGTCTGTTTTTGAAGTTTTTTTGTTGACGAATTGCCACTTTTAGGTCTTATTATGCTCAGATAAATTTGTTAGTCTCTAAGGTGCCATAAGTACTCCTTTTCTTTTTGCGGATACAGTATAAGTTGCTATTGCTTAGAGAAACTTTGAATAGAGCTGGTCAAAAACCTGTTTTAGGGAAGGGAGCGGGAAATCAAAATTTCAAAGTTGTTTTCCTTCCAAAGTGTTCTAAATAAACAAAGTTGTTTGTTCTATATTTTTTTCCAATATTCTTTTCCAAAGTTTTGTGTGGTTGAATTGTGACATCATATGTGACTCAGCCAATCAACATTCAGTTGATCTTAATTCATTTGTATACAGAACTCTGGCTAAAATGTGAGAGCTGTTCGAGATTTTTTTACACTTTAAAACTGTCTTATTTCACAGCTATGATGTCACAGCCACCGCATGTAACCAGATACTCTTGTGATGAGCACAACATAAGAACCTGTATAGAATAGATTTCTGATTACATCAGACTCATGAAACTGACACATCTTGTGATGGGACATGTAGTTGAAGCCAGGTCCTACACTCCTTCCAGAGGTATAATTCCCATTGACTTTAAGGGGAATTTTGCTTATGTAAGGACTGCAGTGTTGGGAAGAACATCACCACACAAGTGACTACTATGAATATATGTGTATATCATTCAACCATATTCTCAGTTGGCCTTGTGATTTTATTATGGTCTTATCTACATCAGTGCTCAATGTGCACACTTTGAAATGTTTGTACTAAGTGCGGCGGAATGAGTCACTGAGCACTGCTGTTCCTTGGGGCGTGCACAGAAAATTTCTGAACCACCAAGGCAGGGAATTTGGAACCCAAGGGTAGTGGTACATCAGCTCAGAGGCTCATGTTAAGAAGTCCAAAAACTTTGGATAACAACTGAAAATTGTTCAGTGGATTAATGTCTAAAACTGGGTTGGCTCAGACTCATAGCAAGTCTCAACTGCAATATATGGATCCCAACCCCTCTCAGAGTTATTATTAATTATTTATTTGTATTTCAGTAGCACCTAGGAGCCCCAGTTATGGACCAGTATCCCCTTATGCTAGGTGCTGTATGCACACAGAATAAAAAGATGGACCATGAGTTCATGGGGGATGGGGGGAGGGGTTGGCAGAGACCCATCGCTAGTTCTGACATTATTTTGTCCCTCCCTCCCCCCCAGACTGCCTTCCCTCATTGGACTCTCTCAAGCCATATATGACAGCCATCACGGCAACAAATGACTAAGGGCTAAATCCATCCCTGCCTTTTGATGTTGTGGATGGCCAAGACTATAACAGGGTTAAAAAAAGAACTAGGTAAGTTCATGGAGGATAGATCCATCCATGGCTATTAGCCAGGATGGGCAGGGATGGTGTCCCTAGCCTCTGTTTGCCAGAAGCTGGGAATGGGTGACAGGGATCACTTGATGATTACTTGTTCCATTCATACCCTCTGGGGCAACTGGCACTGGCCACTGTCAGAAGACAGGACTCTGGGCTAGATGAACCTTTGATCTGACCCAATATGGCTGTTCTTATGATTATACCGGGAGTTGTAGCTGCTTATAACAAGGACAGGGCCTCAATTCAGCAATGCATTTCAGCACATGCATAAAGTTAAGAAACTGCTTAAGTACTTTGCTGAGGTGAGGCCTAAATTTGATTCAACTAGTTTATTTTCTTTACATGAAACTGACCCCCTATGCAGAAGGTCAGGGTGAGATTCATGCACCACGTAAGCCTTATTTGTCTGCATAGAGCAAAGAGCACTTCACCTTTTCAGGCAAGTGTGCAAAACTATCACAAATGTGAATCACAGTGTTTTAAATTTATGGACTATACCTCTGTGTCTGATATTCCTCTTCATGTTCCTGATACATGGCCAATGAAATCAATAGGAGTCTTTCCATTGACTAGACTGGGCTTTGGATCAGACCCTATACCATTCAATACAGTAATCAGCAGAGCTGTAACTAAAGGGTAGCTTGTACTCTCCTTGGTGATTGACAGCATTACCTTCCTGCGGGTGCAGTCCCTGTGTCCTATTTCAAAGTTGTTTTTGCTGTCACCCTGGCTTGAGTCCATAACGTTAGCTAAATCTTTCAATATGTGTGATACATCAAAGCAGTTGTGTGTGCGGGGAGGCAGAGGGGTAGAAATAATCCAATGCCATGAGGAGGGAAACAAACTGTTTAGAACAATATGATTGGCGTTCCTAGAATAGGATTAGACAGAGTAGCGCCTCTGCCTGCCTGTCACTTGCAAATTCTTGCTAATACTTTAGGAGCTTATCGGAGGTCAGCACCAAACACCCAAACAGACTAATCTGTATTATAGACATATAATCAAAGTCACAAGGTTTTACATAATATATATTGGTGACACAAGACGTGTTTGTTCGAGTAGTTTTGTCATCAAGATTAGAGACCATGAAAGCTTCTACTGTGCATTAACTTGGTTTTATGTGCCACCCCATTGGTACAGCAGAAATTCCTCAAAAAAATCAGGAAGGAACTGGGAACTTAGAAACCAAATGTACATTCTGAGCATATGTCTACACTGCAATTGAATACAGGCAGCTGGCCCATGTCAGCTGGCTTGGGCTAAGGGGCTGTTTAATTATGGTGTAGACATTCAGGCTGGAGCTGGAGCCCGGACTCTAGGACACCCCCTCCCATCCCCCACCCATCTTGTGGGGGTCCGGAGCCTGCTCCAGCCCAAGCATCTACACTGTAGTGTAATTAAACAGTCCTGTAGCCAAAGCCAGTACACACGGGCCGGCCACCAGCATTTAATTTCAGTGTAGATGTACCCTTAGATGCTACCGCCATTAGGTTCCCAGAGCTTGAGGAATACTGGTTAAGTTAAAAAACATAATGGGGAAGGGAGGGTTGTGACTGTAATGCTAACCATTGTAAAGGTGCTGGGAACTTTGGAATGCAAATACTTTCTGTGTAACTACCCATTGGTAACCAAAATCAGTTCAAATCTCTCAATAAATATATATATATATATATTTTTAAGAAATGCAAAGCAATGGATATGGATATTATGAAAAACAATTTTTGGGATGAAGGTGAGAGACGGTTTATATTTTTGCTTCCACTGCCTGAATTTCTGGAACAGCAACAAGAAGGAATATAAAATACTAAATCCAGTCATTGTATGTTTACAATTTATGTGATAGTGTAGCATCCCCATTATAGAGAGGAGGAAACTGCAGCACAGAGACTAAGGGGCTTGCCCAAAGTCACAGACTGAGTCAGTGGCAGAGACAGGAAGGGAACCCAGGAGTCCTCCCACCAAGCTGGGCACTATAACTAATACTACTACTAATAAAATTACTATCCATATCACCACACCGTCCAAGAGCCATAGCACAGGACCCCCGTGTGCTGGGCATTCTGCAAATGCAGAACAAATTGATGTAGTCTGACACTGATTTTGACCCATTGGCTACTTTTGTTCTCTCTCCCATCTGCATCCCTTCTCTTAATAGTGGTTTACAAGGATCGTGATTTTTGGGGGGCATAGATTGTCATTTTTCAGTATTTTTATAATATATCATTTAAAAAAAAAACTATTTGGTGAGTAAAATCTGTGAAATTTCCATAAATAAAATGTGGTTGGTTTTTTTTAGAAAAAAATAACCAAACTTTTGTTTTCTCTGTGTGTTTGTATTTGATAGAGATAGAAGTAGTTTGAATTCACGATTTACAATGGAAGAAAGAATGATTACAGCCTAAATTATGTGAGACACAGAAAACAAATACATGATGGCATCATATAGGGTTTTATTGACAGGAGTTTAGGATGTGTGACAAAGGCAGGAATGATTTATGTAGAGCATCTGAGTTGTTTATACCACACCACAGCATCAGGTATTCTATATGCAATCCATAGGATTCAGAAAAGTAGAGATTTTAACACAGTGTGAGCCTGATTCTCATTTTACATCAAGACCATTCTGCTAGTGTAACAGGACACTTTTAAGGCCCTCTCTATATCACCAGAGCACTGTAAGGAGGCCTTTGTGTAAATGAGAGTCAAGCTGTATGGATAGGAGTACTTGTGGCACCTTAGAGACTAACCAATTTATTTGAGCATAAGCTTTCGTGAGCTACAGCTCACTTCGTCGGATGCATACTGTGGAAAATACAGAAGATGTTTGTTTTTATACACACAAATCATGAAAAAATGGGTGTTTATCACTACAAAAGGTTTTCTCTCCCCCCATCCCACTCTCCTGATGGTAATAGCTTATCTAAAGTGATCACTCTCCTTACAATGTGTATGATAATCAAGGTGGGCCATTTCCAGCACAAATCCAGGTTTTCTCCCTCCCCCCAAACAAACCCACTCTCCTGTTGGTAATAGCTTATCTAAAGTGATCACTCTCCTTACAATGTGTATGATAATCAAGGTGGGCCATTTCCAGCACAAATCCAGGTTTTCTCCTAACACGCCCCCCCCCCCCCCCGTGTGTGATTATCATACACATTGTAAGGAGAGTGATCACTTTATATAAGTTATTACCAACAGGAGAGTGGGTTTGTTTGAGTGCCACTAGTACTCCTTTTCTTTTTGCGAATACAGACTAACACGGCTGCTACTCTGAAAGCTGTATGGATGGGGTTTTCAGGAGGGCTCAGCAGTAGCCTAATGCCCCCGTTCAAGTCAATGGGAGTCTTATCATTTGACATGAATGGGGGCAAAATTAGGCCAATACAGAGTACTTTAGGCCAATACAGAGCAAAACTCACTCTCTGATTATACTATTTTTGTACCTGTCCACTCACAAAGACTTGCTGCTCTGATCATTAAAATACAGGGCTACCACTTGGATAGATTATTAATACCATCAGCCCACTGTACAGACCTTGGAGGCAGAGAAAAATTATAACTAATAAAGTGTAAGACCCTTTCAAACATTATTGAAAATAGCTTCTCCATACACTATGACCATCATGATGTCAAGGTCTGATTTCTTGGACCTTTCCAGGGTAGAAGAAAGTGCTGAAAGCAATAGATCATTCAAAACTGCAATGATACTTTCTGAAAATTGACTAGACATGCTAGAAATAATAAGCGATTAAAATAAAAGATTAGTTTAATTATCGTAAAATTGAAAACAGCAACTTTGTTAAGGGCCCTTAAATGCTAGACTGCTGATAAATATCTTATAACCAGAGCATTTAGGATTATCTCACTAATGTAGTGGTCAATCAAAATAGATCAAACTTGACTGGTAGGCAATACGTGTAAAACCCCCAGGCCACCTTCAGATCTGGTGTCAATGGAGAAACACCAGATCTGAATTTGGTCCTCTTTGTGTATTATTGCTCTCCAGGTCTTCCAGAGCCTGAACAGATTTGCTAACTGTTTCTGACAGCCTTCATCTGGGTTTGTGTTATGCTGAGAATGTGAAGTCTTGGTGTCTGATGGCGAAAAGGTATGCAGGGTTCTTGCAAACTGAAACAAAATAGCTTACAGGATGAAGACACCTCTTGGAAAGGCTAGGAGTATGTTCAACTTACCAGTTATGGGGATCATTAGTCCCAGAGTACATACTGTGAGCATGATCAGAAGCAGAGAGCTGAGTGTGTTTGTTGTGCAACTGATACAGAAATACTAACAAGGAGGAAAGCCTAAGGGAATGTAATAACTCTTTAGTGAAAAAGATTTTGATCACATTTATATTTAAATCTGAGAGGATGGAACGTAGTCTAAAAGGATCCCATGACGTTTGCAGAAATTGATTGAAATATTTCCTTTTGATGCAAACTAGTTATTGTTTAAGGCTTGGATGGGGTATCTAACTCCCTTAGGCTGCTTTGAAAACCCCAGCCTAGCTATATAAAAATATGTGCTCACTGTTCATATTTTGGTACTAAGCCCAATCACTCAGAATGATGCATGTGATATGCCCAAGCTGCAAAGTTTGAATCCAAATCTGGTTCCCAACTTTTCCAAAATTCAGGGGAGTTTGGGTCCAGTGGTTTGGTACAAGCCAGTCTCTAGTTTCCATTGGAGCTGAGGTTGCAGTGAAACACAAAACCAGGCAAAAATCTGCCGGTGTTGTCTTTCATTACAAACATACAACTCAGACCACATTCATTAAGAGGTTCAGAAACCTTTCAAGGGAACAAGAGGGCCCAGTCTGGAGTGAATCTGGGATGATTTATAGTTATTGTATCTAAATTATATGAAATTCCCAGTTACAAAGCAAAATGAGGTGAAACTGTTGGGTTTTAATTAGAAAAGGAAGGAAAGGTGAGAGTTTTAAAGATGGAGAGATTAAAGAATAGATACTTGCATTAGATAATATCATATCACAAATAACCAGCATGGCAATTGTATCTGCAACTCATAAGCTCTGAAAAAGGAAAGTAGTGTGTCAAGTGCTTAGAAGCAGGAGTCTTTCTAAAGCTGCCATTATGTGACACTGAACAAGTCACTTAACATGTCAGTTTCCCTCACTGTGAGTACCTGTAAATAGACAGAAGTGCTCAGATCCATAAGGGCCATTTGAGTATCCAGACTGATCTGCAAAATGGGCTTAATAATAGTCACGGCTCTGCTTCAGACTAAATTAATGCATATCTGCAGAGTGCCCTGATTTGCTTGGATGAAAGATGCTATAAAAGTGCATGGCACTGTTCTAATGCTACAGATCATATTGCAATAAAAACCACATTAAAATAACCAAAGGACATTTACATTAAAAAAATCATTAAAATAACATTATGCATTTTGGCTTAAGTTCACTAAAGCACTACAGCTCATATTCAAACCCCAGATCATTGCTCAAACCAAGGTAGCATCCTTAACATTATCTACAGTAGCTGATCCCCTGTTGTGTTTTGGTACAGAAGGGCTGATATTTAACCTTGAATTCCCATACGTTGCTGTGTTTCAGGCTTTGTCTACACCACGCAACTTTTAGCAACACGGCTGTGCCGCTATAGCCGTGCTGCTAAAAGCCATGCAGTGTAGCTGCTGTTTGTCGGCAGGAGAGAGCTCTTCTGCTGACAAAAAACTTCCACCCCCCACAAGCAGCAGCAGCTTTGTCGGCCGGAGAGCGCTCCTGCCAACAAAGCACTGTTCACACTGGCACTTTTCATTGATAAAACGTTTGTCGTTCGGGGTGTGTGTGTGTGTTTTTAACACCCCTGAATGACAAAAGTTTTGCCGACGAAGTTCCAGTGTAGACAAAGTCTTAGGCAGACCTCAACATTCTTTTCATTTACCTTGGTACAGTACGTAAATAACTATTGTGAGTGTCTAGCACAATGGGGCCCTGTCTCAATTACGGATCATTGGCACTACTATAGAACAAGTAATGTGTATTATTATTATGTTTGTTATTGATAGTCTAAGAGTATCTGGAATTATATTGTGGTAATTGCTGTGTAATGATATATAGGGTGAAACAGTGAGAGGGGCCTAGAAAATTTTCTTTCATGTTTTTTCTTTATTTTGCCTGTACAGCTGAATGACAAATTCACAACTGATGATTTCTTAGGCAATTTCAGTCTCTTTTTCTGTCCACAGAACATTCACAAACTGGTAGTGTTTTCCTCTGATTTAATTATGAATACAATTTTAATTTTACTATCATTTCAAAAATACTTTCCTTTATGGGTTTATTGGGGTCATTTGAAATTTGTACTGTATTGCTTAGTTGTGATTGGTCACATTAGGCACATAGTATTGTCTCTGTTTCCTGATTGGGCAAGTGAGCAAGTGCTTCCAGAGGAAATATCTATATGTGCTGGTGTCAGATTGCTGTCCTGAATACTTGCACATAAAACCTTGACATTTGGCATTTCTGCCAGTAAAATTAATTCGGAGAAACACAGATGGGGCAAGGTCAAAACTGAAACAAATTCATGGGAAGGTACAAACCAAGCATTTGTTGAACATATTTTCCATGATTTGCTCAGCATTAATTTTCTCTTAATCAAATAATAATACTTAGCACTTATAGCTAATCAAATATAATACTAAGCACTTACCCAAGCAAAGTAAACCCCTTTACTCCTCAAAGGCAGCATAGTCTAATGGCTAGGACACTGGACCAGAGGTAGATGTTAATTCTATTCTTGGCTCCTCCACTAACTTGCTGGATGACCTTGGCAAGTCATTTCATGGCTCTGTGACTCAGTTTTCCCATCAGTTAAATGAAGATTTATTTGTAAAGCCTTTTGAAATCTAAAGGAGAAACGCAATTTTCTGATTATTATTGTTATTTAAAACACATTAAGTTCATTGGATTGTTCCCTGAGCTACTGGGAGTTGAAGAGACCTTCCTCAGAGGAGATGCAGAAGGGAAGAGTGCTACCTCCCCAGAAACTCCACCACTCTATTTGAGTTCTGTAGGATTTTAAGGGCGAGGTGATAGGGAGTGAGTCAGGGGACCAGACATTCCCCATGGCATTATCCCTTGGTCAGCTCATAGATTTCCCTGTGGAAATCCAATGGGAAGCTAATGTGCAGCAAATAGGTAGTGTGCAGAAAGAGCTTTGCTGCTGGTGGGGGATGGGAAGAGGAGATGTGGGAAGAGGGTTCAGATGGGAAGCCTTCCTTCTGCATGGATGCGCTTGCCATCAGGGATGCAGGCCTCCCTTCCCTGCAGATTTCCTACAAGGTGAGGCTGTGTCCCCCACCATCTGAAGCAACAATCACTGGAGAAAGGCTACAAAGCCAAGCCAACATTATGGAATTCCCACACCCCTCAGTCCTTCTGCTGCAGGTTTTTCCCTAGGAGGAACCAGTTTGACCCTTCACTATTAATTTTGCTTCCCACCACCATTGCCCCCGTAGTTCTCCTTTCCAAGTCTGGCGTTTCAGGTCTACTTTGGAGTGCTTACGTTTTCCTTGAACACCAAAAACCTAATCAAAGGGCCATTTCCCATCATTGGTCTGTGCGAGAAATTCCCATGGAGGCTGACAGAAGCTTTGGCATGAAAACTAGAGCTAGGCAAAAAACCAAGTTTTCATTTTGTGGGGTACATTGAAAAACAAAATTCATTTTGAGTCCACCTAAAATGACAATCACCAACACACAAAAAACAAAACATTTTTATTTATATCATTTGGGATATTTCATGCACCTTTTTTCTTTTCTTTCATTTTTTTATTTAACTCTAAGTTCCTCAGAATGTCATTTTGAATAGAGTCAAAACATTTTTGTTTTGAAAATATTGAAATGAAATGTTTTGACTTTGTCAGAATTTTTTCCCCATTTTTTTCAGTCAAAACTATTCTCTGAATTCAACCCCAAAACTGTATTTTCTATTACCGCCCTCCGCTTTTTTGGGGGACGGGGTGGGCCAGCTGTAAACAAAACAAAGAGAGAGATATGATGGCCTGGTAACTTGGAATTTCTTCTGAGCCCAGCTTCCCCGCATATCTCATTGATAAGTGGTTGATTATCTTCTTTTGTACTCTCTTCACCTCTTGCTGTGCAGTTTCAGACAGAATAAACCCAGCAATAATGAACCATCATCAGAGTGGCAATTGCTTCCTGCCCCACTTGCGTTAGTAAAGAAAGAGAAAGCAAGTGATGATTAGTCATATGTCTGCACTCAAAGATAAATCCCCCTGAGCAGAAGCCATCTGGTGAAGCATAAAATAACAATTCTAGCACTAGCGTGGACTTACTGCAATGTTAATAGATTCTGCTGAAGTGTAACGTAATACAGGCCTAATGCTGAGTTCTAGCAGGTGGCCCATAACCCTGTAATAAATTCCCTGACATTATTGATTTTTCCCCCAAACTGAGCCCTGTTGTCTAACTATATTAACTTCTGCTTACTGAGCATCAGAACACGCACAAACATCAGCCTCATTTCAGTGAGCGACTGGAGCTCTAAAACATGTCCCTGTTCCCACCGTTTGTCCTCACACACCATTATCTGAGATTAGTTATTTTAGAATTCAGAAACAAATAATTATTAGCTATGGGCGCTAACAGCAAACACTTGCAAAATCTGAAATGTGGGGATTTTGAAATATGCTTCTGTCACTAATTATACATGCAAACAGCCTCAGAAATATGGCCCAGACACACTATTCCTATTGTGTATATTGGGTCCAAATCTGCCCTCGGTTACAAATGTGCCATTTCAGTGGGGTTATATTCACTTTCAAGGCCCTTCACAGTCACTCCCCATGCTACCAATCATCTCTCATTTACTAGTAAACTGTCAATGCTCACCTCTGATCAGCCCACCATACCATGCCCACTTGTTACATTTTCAAACATGGACCTTCATGAGTCTCCCATGCTTCCCCACACACATGGGAGGGCTGTCACCATCCACAAAGCTGAAGTTCATCTCTCATTTAAAGCGATTGGTAGCTCCGTCACCATCTCTGTGCTCCAGGAGGTCTCTGGCAGTGTCATTTTCTACGAGTGCCTGAGCAATAGATTCAACATTAACATGCAATAAAATGATCATATAAAACAGAACATGTTTAATTTTTAAATGAGCTAAAAAGAGTTTTTTTAAAAATATTTTTTTCTCCAGAGTCTTTTTAGGCCTTAAACTTTCATCTGCTCTCTATTCTTGCTGTGCACTAGACTGGACCACCGCCAAAGGGCAAACTCTTGGGAGGCATCCACACTGGGGTGGAGAACTGAGGGGTGCCTGGGGCCTTCTGCATGTGCAAGGAGAGGATGGCTCCCCAGAGCCAAGAGGGAAATGTGTTCTACAGCCCTTCATCACTGCTCCAAGAAGTGCCTGCTGATGAGGCAGGTGCAGGAAGGCTGGAGGCCCAGTCACACTGCTGGGCTGGCTGGGCATACCCCCAGGGACCATCCAGCTCATTCGTCATCTCCTCACCTAGTACTCCAGAAAATGGTAGTTCCTCATCTTGCCCTGCTCTTGCCCAGATGGGGATAGAGAGGGAGGTTTCACCTGGGCCCTCTCCTGCCCCACTTCCCCTACTCTCCAGAGCATCAGTGAGGAACAGGCCAGATCTTTGCCCTAAGCAGGTATACTGACGGCAAAATACATAGGACATGCTGCATAGGTTCTTCTCCACTGTCCTCAGCCCCTTCTCACTGTATGTGAGTCCTCGGGAGCAGATACACAGGTCAAGCTCTCTTGATACTACCTGCATAGCCCATCCATCATTACCTAAAGCTGGTGCCTCCTCAATTAAAGAAGGGAATATTTATCTGGCGACTCCATGAATGTAAAGAGGGAGAAAATCCGTATTAGGATGCCCCAGTAATGGTGCGTATTGAAGAAACTTTGTGGATATGAAAGAGGGTATTCAAGCTTTCAGGGAGGTGGGGGACATTTGGAGGGCATTGAGGAAGGTATAATTGCAACTGCTGACATTATAGCTATGGAGCTTCAAACGCACTCCCTGGGGTGAGGATTACTGGCTCACGTAAGAAGCCGTGGAATTGGGAGTAACCTAGAATTTTGGTCAGAATAAATCTGTCTCCACATCAGGAGCAGGAAAGCAGCTTTTCTGGCTGGAACGAGGTCACGAGTGGAGAGCCACAAGGGCCGTCTTAGGGATCTTGTTTCCAAACAACACAGAGAAATGATTTGTGTCGTAATGGACCCCTGAGGATCGGCCTGTTCTCCTTCCTCCACTTTTTTGCCCCTTCCTGTCTTTGACAGCCATTGTATTACAGGTCCAGTCTACCCTTAAATTTAAGGTCAACATAGCTACAGTGTGCAGAGATATGAAAAATCCACACAACTGAGCACCACAGCTATGTCGACCTAACCTGTGAAGTACACACAGGTAGCTAGATGGCAGAACACTTCTGCTGACCTAGCTACCATCACTCGGGAAGGTGGTGTTCCTACGGCAATCAGGTGTTGAGTAGGGAGTTTTGATGTTCCAGCGTGAAATGTCTTACAAAGATCCCCCTCTAGATTCATGACCAACAAATGAAGAGACTGCATATGACCATCCTAATTTTTTACACATCACCTAGAGTATGCTGGGAAGGGACTATGAGGAGGCTTAGTCAGTGCTGGATAGATGCCCAAGTAGTGCAGACCTGCTCAACAGAACTCATCACTACTCTGCCACCGAGCCTAGGGGCCTGATCCAAAGCCCAAGACAGACAATAGGAGACATACCATTGATGTCAATGGCCTTTGGGTCACTCTGTTAGTGCACCTCTATTATTGCTCCAGTCCAGCAGGGGAAAAATCAGCTGAGATACAGATCCAAGAGCTGTCAGCTCATGTAAGTCTAAGTAGAAGATGCTCAGCATCTTAGAGGAATAGGCTGTGAGTTGATTCTCTCACAGGTTCCCTTTATAAAAGCTTTCCAAAAAAAGGCTGATTTCTCAGCAAACACCTATTTCCTATATTTCATTTACAACCTTAGTGCTGCAGCCCACAAGATCATGGGCATAAATACATCAAGTGTAGACATTTTAATGGACTTTCCTTGAAAATTTCAATAGACTTGCAACAGACAATCAGCTAAGTCAGCTGGATTGGATATTTGATACAATCACCACACCAAATGGAGTCATTGATCTTTAGAATTTTTTCAAGACATTCCCAAAACATTCCATAGAATTCTTCTGTGTATTACGGAGTTCCACCTAATCTCTCTAGCTGTATAGCTCAGTCTGTCTATTTATGCATTTTTAATACACTAGTAGTATCTGGGCACCTCTAGGAAGAATGAAATATTTCCCAGAGATATATTTCATTATGGCAGTAGAGTATTTTCAGAAACTCTGTGGGAGACATAGGATTTGCCACAATGAAGCAGACTATTGATCAACCAAGTCTGGCATCCACTGGCCAATGCCTGATTCTTTAGAGGACGGTACACTTTCTGCCTCTCCCCAAACCACAGATTATGCCCTTGGGCAGGACTGTATATGGAAGAAATTTTATTCCTTCCTACTGTCAGGAAGTGATCAGTTTGTACCCTGGAGTGGGACACTTGGGCACCATAAAAGTTAAATATAGCATCTCCAAACATAGGGTGAAATTCACTGCTGTGCAGAAGACCAACACAAGGTCTAGGCACGTATTGTCATTGTTTGTATTACAGGAGCCCCATTGTGCTAAGCAGGGTACAGACCCATTGTCAGAGACAGTCCTTTTCCTAGAGAGTTTACAGGTTAAACAGACAAGGCAGTCAAAGGGTAGCAGCGGAAACTGAGCATGGAAAGGTGAGATAACTTACCCAAGGTGATACATCAGGGCAGAGCCAGGAACCTTCAAGTTTTCCAGTCTATTGCCCTATCCTCAAACCGCTCTTAAATCCCATTTAAACTCTCCTGTTTGTATGACTACGTGAGAAGGGAGCCAAATCTCGTTTGGGTCATCTAGGTGGCCCTGTAATAGAACTCATAATTATTATACTTCTTTCTAGTTCTGCATATAAACATCAGTCTCAAAGCTTACTAAAAGGAGTACTTGTGGCACCTTAGAGACTAACAAATTTATTAGAGCATAAGCTTTCGTGAAGTGAGCTGTAGCTCACGAAAGCTTATGCTCTAATAAATTTGTTAGTCTCTAAGGTGCCACAAGTACTCCTTTTCTTTTTACGGATACAGACTAACACGGTTGCTACTCTGAAACAAAGCTTACCAAGTTTCCTTCCTGACTCAGTTTTACCGTATAAAGTGTCTTTGTTTAGTCAACAGAAGCACTAATACAAGTGATTTTGTTCTTAATAGAGCTGTAAGAATTTTAAGTACCACTTGGTACTTTTCTCTTGGAAGTGTGTCATTTTCAGTTGGCTTTTCTAGACATCACAGGGTGTTGTACTAGTCTTTGTAAACGACTAGTGAATAAAACATTTTGATCCCAGCCACGTTTTGTACAAACATCATGTAGGTTTGTAAAGTTTCAGAAGGAATAAATCAAATGTAAAATATTGCATGACAGTTGACTTAGTTACTCGTGAATATCTAATTTAGAAAAAAAACACTTTTTTCTGAATATTCAGAAATTCAAATCTTATGCATATCATCAAGTGGCTTTGCACAATCCATAACAGATAGAACTGTTTACTAGGAATGGGGAAGAACAAGCATTTCACAGCTGTGTCTTATTTTATTTTTTCCAATTTGCTTTTTCCTCCTTCCCCTTTTTTTTTAAAAAAAAATTAAGCCAGCTCCTCAACTAGTGCAAACAGATACTGCTCCATTCAAGACAACGGAGCTCTGCTGATGTACAAAAGCTGAAGAGTAGGCCTTGTATTTATTGGGCAGCTTGCCTATATTCAGGAGTAACACCACAGAGATCGTGTTAGATTGGTGTGAAACCAGTGTAAGCAAGAAGAGAATCAGACACAACTGTACACTGAAAAAAACTACATCCAGGTGGTAAGTCCCATAGGAAAACCTACTGACACAGGACCTTATGCTGCTCTCATTAGTAGCAACATAAAGCAGGAGTAACGTGACTGAAGTCAATGGGGTTACAACAGTGTAAGTCTGGTAGAGAGGTACAATCTTGCATAGTCCTGAGAGCCCTCCTCAGCCACTGAAATCAAATGGGAGTTAAGGGCCTCCCAAGTGCTCAGGATCTTGCAGGATCAGGTCCTAAGCGAGACAAGAATCTTGCCCCAAAAGGGTCTAATTCTACAAAGTGCTGAGCAACCTCATCTCCCATGGACTTCCATGACTCCCCTTTAGCTCTTGGCAGGTGTTCGGCATTTTGCAGGATCAGCCCCTTACTGTAATAATTAAGGAACTATGACCGTGGCTGGATTGCATTTTTTCCCCTATGCAAAAATGCTGTACATTCCTTTACGTAGGTTTCCATAGAGTTGAACTGTTACTCTTTTTTTTTTTCGTTAAAGAGGTCAGCAAAGCTCTGTACAATGCGATTTCACTTTTATGAAATGTGGAGGAATTCAGAGAAACTTTTAATGGCTAGATGGTGGGGTTGGAGTGAAGTATAAAAAAAGCATACTGGAAATCCCAGTGCTGCAAAGAAGAAAGCAGCCTAGGAGTCCAGGGGCAAATTGCAAAGACATATTGTTTTGCAGATCCTAAGTTTAAATATGTTATTTTTCCTCCCGCTTCCTTTGTTAAAATGTGATATCCTAGCTTTAATTGCTTCAATCCTATTAGTTGTTCTTTTAAACACGTGATTGTGTATTCCTTTAGTGTACAGAAATCCCTCTGATTGTGGCTTCATATTATTTAGACAAGCACTCTTTCAGTAGTAAATGCCATTCCTAGCGTAGGGAAGTACTTTAGGTCTAAAGGGGTTAAGAAGGCCTCCTTGCATTCAGAAACATGCAGGGGTCCCACCGTGCCAGTTCCAGCCTTTTAAACTCTTTCCAGCTTTTTTTTCTTGCAACAAATCTGCCTGACTGCCACCAGGACATAGGAAACGTGTGCCTGTCAAAGAAATCAAGTTTACCTTTTCCGACTTGTTAAACGGAGGCAGGGTATAAATACCGCTAACTCTGTACGGACTATTAGCATTTCTCTTAAAATAAGGGGTTGCTTCCTAAGACTTTTAATCCAGTGCGGTCTAGACCAGACTGCACTACCAACAAAGACAGAAAGGAAACCTGCGGAAGTTTGATAGAGGGCAGGTGGATTTGGACTTCTTTGAAAATATAAGGCACACAAAAAAAACCGAAACCCAACCCAATTGTTGACATTTCTCTGGAGAAGTTCTGAGATGTTGTTGGCATTATTCACTCGGTGGATGTGGATCTTGCTGGGGAAGACCACTGTCCTGTTGCTTCTGGAGCTTCCTCTAGAGGGTAAAGCTTTACCTCCAATACGGTATTCTCACGCTGGGATATGTCCAAATGAGATGAACCCCAACCTGTGGGTAGATGCCCAAAGCACCTGCAAGAGAGAGTGTGATACAGACCTGGTAAGTGATGCACAGTTTTGTATGCTTCGTCATGGGAAATGGATTTTTTGTTGGTTGGTTTGTTAGTTTGTTTACTCCATGATGTTGCAGTCTCTTTCAATTATAAATGGAAGAGCACTGATAATGTGTACATGATCCAACCCAGACAACTCATGTGTTTAACGGAAACTGTGTTTATAAAAATGTTTGATGACCTGTTGGTTAAGTCAAGAGGTATTTTAATGGAGTCACTTCTTTAACTGACCCTATGACTTTGTGACTACATGGCTTTCATAGTTCATCCTTCTCACTCACTGCCTCACCAAAGAGAACCTCATCAGCTTAGACTCGGGAATTTGACATGTTATTGGGCCAGCTCACTGCATTTTAGCATTTTCAACAACCTCATCATTCTTCATTGCCATCATCAAGTGCTATGTTTCCCAAGAGAGAGTTCTGTATGATGCCTATTGGTTGGCATACACATCACCAGCCTTTGCTACATTTGAAATGTAATGTCTGACTGTAGTTCAAAAAATAACATGGTAAAAATAATCATGCAGATGCTCTCTCATATGATGCCCCCAGAACAAAATGCACATATCTTACAAGTCAAAAGGTCATTTTTAAAACTGCCTGCATAGCCACTCAATGGCATCTGAAAATCCATGCTTGCTCTTTCTGCTTCTTACAACTTCCTCAGCAGGAAAGATTTTGCAGTCGGAACCAAGCTGACAGTCATGATGCAGGAAAAGATTTGGCTCTCTTTCCACTACCTGGATCATTTCTGCAGTGCTAAAAGTAGCAAAAACTTATGTGTGGCAGTCAATTAAGCAGATATTGTTTAAAGACAAAAAAGGAGCTGATATATTAGGATGTTATTTTTATATTACTTTTCTGGTTACAATGGCATATTAAGTTGCCTTTTAAATTCAACTCTCAGGTACGCTAAAGAATGACTACTACTCTCTTTCAAAGGTTGCGGGCATTCCTTTCACAGGTTCCCGGTCAAACAGTGAAAATCCAGAAACCACTTGGAAAAAAAAGTCAGGTTTGCAGAGTGGCAGACCATAGTCCCATTCAGAGTCTGAGCCTTTGGGCCAGATCCTCTACAGGTGTAAATCCGCCGAGCTTTCATGGCTTTATTAGAGCTACACCAGCCTTATGTTTAGTCCATTATGTTTTGCAGATTTGCTTTTGGACCACAGCGCTGCATAGTTAGAAATGGGGAAGGAGCTAAAATAGTAGATCCTCTGGTTCCCGTCAATGAAAGGATATTGCACATGAATAATGGCCATATCACTGTTTAGTCTGATGGCATTAAAAGACAGCATGACTAAATTTTGCCATCAGTTACAGAGATGCCCAACTGGCTTCTATGAGATCAAAATTGTGTAACTAAGGGCAGAATTTGTCCTATTCTGTATAGGGTAACAATGTTCATGTTTCATTACAATAATCCATGAACCACATATTGTCTACAGTTCTACAAACCACACAAAAATATGTTTTCTGTTTAGAAAGGCAAACAACTACTATAATTAACCACAATTTAAAAATGATCATAACCAATATTATATTTAACATGGATGCTGCACTTAAAACTAAGACTGACAGAGACGCATAAGTGACGGCTAGCCCATAAGTGGATACTTTGTTTTCCATGGAAAACAAAATAATTTTGGAGCAAGAACTTAGTTTTGCCTTAGTTCTGAGCTATTCCATTTATAATATGTTGTGAACAATTAAAGATGTTTGGCAGTTTCCACTCCAAGAGTATGCTGCTAGTTTCATGGAATTCAAATAATACTCTACATACTTCTGAGGACAATAAAAGGGATTAATGACTATAACCATATGATAAGACTTTCCATCTGCTCTTATTTCAGGAGGCTTGTCCTTTGGCACTAAAAGAGGGTTCATTTGGGTTCGCTGTTACTTCTATAACCAAATGTTCGATATGATTTTGTGAAGGATTTACTATTGCTTTAGGTGCTTAGAAATAATGATACATTGCCCTTCTCACACCTTTCATTCAAAGATCTCAAAACACTTGACAAATCCAATTAATGTAGTCTCACAGCATCCCCACTGAGATAGAGAAGTGATGCTATTCCCATATTCCTGATGGGCAAGTGGACATTCAAATAAATGAAATGACTTACCGTAGGTCATACAAGATGTCTTCAGCAGAACTGGGAATAGGACCCAGGTCCCTTGGCACCTAGCCCTTTGATTTAACCACTAGAGCACCCTGTCACCACAAGAAGGAATTTCTCCATCTGTTTGTAGTTCTCAAATGATAAACCATCCCAATAACAGTTTGGTTGTTTTGTTTTGTCTTAGGAATGCGAGACCTTTGAGAAGTGCTGTCCTAATGTCTGTGGGACAAAGAGTTGTGTGGCAGCTCGGTACATGGACATCAAGGGGAAGAAAGGACCCGTCGGGATGCCCAAAGAGGCAACTTGTGACCGTTTCATGTGTATCCAGCAAGGCTCAGAGTGTGATATCTGGGATGGACAGCCTGTATGCAAATGCAAAGATAGGTGTGAAAAAGAGCCCAGTTTTACCTGTGCCTCCGATGGACTCACCTATTACAACAAGTGTTATATGGATGCAGAAGCTTGCACCAAAGGCATTACTCTAAATGTAGTCACTTGTCGGTACCATCTGACCTGGCCAAATACCAGCCCCATCCCACCAGAGACTACAGTGCGCCCTACCACAGCCTATTCAGAGACAACCATCACTGATATCCTGCCACCTGCTCTAGTTAACAATCCAGTCCATCAGTCAGTGTATGTGGGAGAGACTGTTAGCTTTCTTTGCGATGTCACAGGCAGACCCAAACCAGAAATTACTTGGGAGAAGCAAATAGACAGTAAGGAAAAAATCATTATGAGGCCGAATCACGTCAGGGGGAATGTTGTGGTTACCAACATTGCCCAGCTGGTAATCTATAACACCCAGCTGCAAGATGCAGGCATTTACACATGCACTGCAAAAAACATCGGTGGCCTTCTCAGGGTTGATTTCCCATTGTCAGTCGTCAAAGGAGAACCTACATCAAAAGAAGCGTCCCAAAACAAAACCCATTTCCCAACCGATGAATGTCTGAAGCAGCCAGACAGTGAAGACTGTGGGGAAGAGCAGACCAGGTGGTATTATGATGCAAAGAAAAACAACTGCTTTACATTCATCTATGGGAACTGTAATAGCAACCTGAACCACTTTGAGACCTATGAGAACTGTATGTTAACGTGTATGAATGGCCCAATCAACATCTGCAACCTGCCAGCCCTTCAGAGTCATTGCAAAGCCTATGAGCCCAGATGGGCATACAACAGTTTGACAAAGCAATGCCAATCTTTCATTTATGGTGGCTGTGGAGGCAATGAGAATAACTTTGAGAGCAAAGAGGCCTGCGAAGAGATGTGTCCTTTCCCTAAGAACACGCACTGCAAAGCCTGCAAACCTCGCCAAAAGCTGGTGACAAGCTTCTGCAAAAGCGACTTTGTTATCCTGGGCCATATAACGGAACTAACCGAAGACCAAGACTCGGGACACGCCTTGGTGACAGTGGAGGAGATTCTAAAAGATGAAAAAATGGGATTAAAATTCCTGGGGAAGGAACCTCTAGAAATCACCCTTTTAAATATGGACTGGAGCTGCCCATGCCCCAATATGACCACAGTGGATGGTCAGCTTATCATCATGGGTGATGTCCACAATGGGATGGCCGTCCTGCAGCCAGACAGCTTTGTGGGCATCTCCAGTGTCCGGCGTGTACGAAAGCTCCGTGAAGTCATCCACAAGAAAACCTGTGAGCTTCTGAAAGAATTCTTAGGACTACACTAACCTTACTCACGTGAGTCAGCCTTTCAGCTCTGTGTATTGTATAGGGCTAACAAAAGCAAGGCTAGTGTGGAAACTAAAGACAAGCTACTGTCTGAAGATACATTGTATGTAATATGCAGAACCCTTATTTTAATCCATTAATGATTCTTAGCAACAATGTAGTATGCTCTTTGGCAATCACATAAAATATCAATGAATGGCTATTAATCTTACTTTGAAATCAACCTGTTTATATAGAATTGCCATTTAACTAGCTGATTTACTGCAATAATTATATAATTCTTGTGTAGTTTCCAACATAAAGGACCAAATTCTTAGCATTTTTGTAGCTAATTGATACATAGCTAAATTGCACGTACTGTCGATTTAATCTGTCTCACTTACAGCATGGAAATGTTATGATAAATCATTAAAAATAAGTCACAAACTTTTGTTTCCTCATGGCAACATTAAGTACATTACAAGAGACAAAACTGTAAATTATTGTCTATATTGACTATAATTACACATGTCAAGTCAATCTATGCATTATGAATGTGCTCACCTTTTCATAGAAATCCACAAAGGAATTTTCTCTGGATTGTGCCAATTTTGAATACAATGAATACAAGCCCTGCAGTCCTTACTCACGGGAAGAAAAAACACTGAAGTAAACTAGGCAATCATTCTGGGTCTATTAGCCACAAAAACAAATACATGTCCAAAGCCAGAACCACAATTTCACAATGTGTTGAGTCCAACATCAACACCACCCATTTCAATGCACGTTCCTATTTTTGTTTTAAATAAATGTGGTGTAAAGCTAACATGAAGAGTCTTTGGAAGTGGGATGTCTCCTATCTTGGTTTTGGAAGGCCATTGCATCTGAGCATGTGTGGGGATCTATTGCTTAATTGTTAACATGCCTGATTTTCCAGGTAATAGAGTAGAATTATAGCAGTCAGAATAAAATTAAAGATAGAAAAGTGCCATACACATTCTAACCATTATGTGATACACACAGAGAAAAACAGAGCAGTATACACACATTATAGACACATTCATAAACAAACACACAGTAGGTGCACTTTAAAAGCTTCAATTAATCTGAACTTCCCCCATTCTAAACAGTATTCCCCATTATATATATATAGGAAATCTCTCTCAAATCAGTTAAAACATTCTAAGTGTGGCCACTATATATACGTGTATGTATAAATACACATACAGCAAGAGAAAGAAATATGCATGTGTGTATAAACAATATTGATCATTACTAATATTTATGTGTCTAAAAGGTAAAATTTGCATATCCACAATTTTTAAATAACAAGAAGGGTGATCTCAGAAATACCCTGCCTCTGTTAAGGAATGTCAGTGAGCTGAGATTATGAGTGTGTATGCTTACAGATGTCATTCTTATCATTATTACTAGTCTCTTTGTTCAATTGTTTAAGTGAGCTCCAGCAATAATGTCTACTGTTGCACAAAGACCAGTTCAAGCAATGGTCTGGGTCCAGAAATGTTTTAGCTTAAAGGTAAGAGGGTGTTGTTAATATTACTCTGTGGTGCCATCTACTGGCTAATCCAAGAGGCAGCAGGAGGTAGCTAAAGCTTTGCATTCTAGATGGTAAAAGGTGCTGACATGCACACACACACGTGTATGTTGGGTCTGATTATGAATGAGACACGGGGAAGTCCATGTAAAAAGTTTACCTGGCTAGATGCTGGGTTTAAGCACTTCACTGGAGACTCCTAATCCCTAAGGCCTACATATATTGTATATTTTGCATGTGGCAACAAAGACTTCAAGGATGAAATTTAATGGACAATAAGAATGTTTTAAATATGGCCTGACACAACTTTTAAATATAGGCCCTGACTCATTTACACTAAGGCTCCTTTACACTACTCTGGCAATATGAAGATGCCTTAAAGGTGCCATTCACCCACCTTAAGGCTTCTGAGCAAGGTAAAGGGGCTTTTAGTGTAAGTGAGAATCAAACCCTTTCGTTTTACCCTGGTCTGGGATACAATTCATCAACAAGCACATTTTAAGCAAAGCCTGATAGAAGAGTTTCAAAAAACAAAGTCAGTATTAAAGCTCTTCTTAGCTACCAAATTTTTAAAAAGCCAAGTGTTCTATTAGTCTGTACTGCGGCACATTGTCCAGCACAATAAGTGTATAATTTTTGTTGTCTCTTTCTTAAATGGATGTAAGAAGAATTACAATAAAAACGTAATAACATTTACATACATTCTTATGATGATCGCATTATGGGCTGGGCTATGCCAATGTCTCTCATGCTTTGCATTCCACTGGAGTTCTTCACCTACTGTAGGTAATTCTGCTGTGTGTCATTCACCAACATTACTGCAGCTTGTTTGTCATTTTTTAGGCAGCCAGGAAATAAGGTCTGACATATTTTTTCCGGACTGAATCGCCTTTTCTGACATGAAGGAATCTAAGTGTGAGTGTTTAATAAAGGCTGGGTTTCTACAGTTATTTTCTCCAGGAGCTTAGAGGATTTCTTTGCGAACAGGGGAATGATCAAACGACTCTGGAGGCATACTCCGAGGGGTGAAAATGTACTGAATAGCAAATATCAGGTAATTGTTTCTGCCTTCAGGTAGTAAATTAAAGCCCTGAAATCTGGTGTCAGAACCAATCTCAGGATCACTACTCAGGAAAGCACTTAAACACATGCTTAACCTTAGGTCACACTGAAGTCAATGGGACTTAAGCACATACCTAATAGTTAAGTATGTGCATAAAGTGCATGTGTGCAAAGTGCACTCTGCTGAATAGGGGTGGACTGATGAATCAGCGTCATAAAAATGATAACACCGATTACCTTATTCCATGAATAGCTCCATTGAAACAAAATGGAGCAAAAACATGAGTATTAAAAATAACATTCAGCATTTATCCTAATTGTTTCCACCCCTCCCCTCCACACAGGCATGCATTATGGGATCATTCAGTTTCTGGTCGCTAAGGGACAGACTGTGTAAATAAATCTGGCCTGCAGCGTGACAGCGTGGAGGTGCACCACATCAGAGTGAGTGCAGGTGGCTCGGTCCCTATGGCAGCTTGTAGAAGTGTGCTGGTTTACCTACCCCTTGGTTTGGTATGGCCTGCTCCATCTGGCCTACCCACCAGCTCTACTGCTCACGGTAAAGAGGGGATGTGGCCCACCTCCTCCTGTTGCACTCTGGGGCATACTGGCCCACCTCCTCCTGTTGCACTCTGGGGGGTGCAAAGAGTGAGCATAGTTCCTGTGCTCCCCCTGCACAGAGACTCTGACTGATGCTAACCCTTGCACAGGGTGCACCGGGGAAAGTCCCCTTGAAACCCTTCCCCCGCTGCATACCCATACAATGGTCAGGACAGGCCGGCTCGAAGGGAGTGGCCAAAATTCTGCATGAGACAGAATTAAAACAAAGTCCATACAAGGCCCACGTGACAGTAAAATGAACACTGAAAGCTGTGGGGGATCATTCAGAGAGCAATATCAACTGGTTATTTCAAAGTGACAGGAGCTGCCATGATCAAAATATGAGGGAGGCTGCACTGCAGTAGGTTTTGTATAATTTCATCTGTGGAAATATTTATTTATTTTTTAATTACAATCCTGCTGGCAGGGTGCAGATCTGGATATGAACCAAAGCAAATGGAATACACCCACTTTTCCTTTCAGGATTATGCCTCTTCCTGACAGTTATTAAAAAAGATAAAAGGCTGTCATGTCTCCTGGCTACCCCATCTTTGGGCAAGAAGAGAACATCATTATGACATACTGCGGATACCAGAAAAGGGGTGCAATCCATTAATAATACTTAGCACTGGAATGAGCCATTGCATCTCATCTGAAGATCTCAACACATTTCCCAAACATTAGTTAATTGAACTTCACAACACTCCGCTGTGTGTAGATAAGGGATCTATCAAGATCATGTCACCTACTATCAAAGTGCTGTCCACTGTGAGGGACAGTTTGGCCGCTGTTTAATGTTTCTATGTGTTGTTAGACAACAGTTTAGGCCAGGACATGAGGAGTAGTACTGTATCCAGCTAAGGCCTAGTCTACACCACACAGCTTTTGCACTGGTATAACTAAGTTGGTTGATACAGCTATATTGGTACAACCCCTAGTATGCATACAGTTTTTAGGGTTGTCACCTCTGAAGTACAAAATAACCGGGACATCCAGGATGATCCTGAGCCCATAGAACTGGACAACTGGCAGTTTCTATAGGATTGCCACTTCCAAGGTGCAGAAACACTACCCACTGGCCAACCCTCCACGAACAAAAACAGCCATTAGCCATACTCCAATCCCCCCTAAGAAAAAGGGTCCTAGTGCCAACTATAGCTAATTACTACTACAATGTGAGATAACTATTTTACACACACACACACAGTATTTTTATGTTATTTTATCATTTTTCTTACCTTTTCCTACTAATGGCACCGCAGTCTGGCCCATGAGGGTATGAGCTTTAGAACACTGTAATGTGTCCCCAGTGAAACAAAACCCCCGCACTTACAAAAACTGGCCAGGTGTCAACCTTAAGTGTGTACTGAGCACCCTTACATATTTCCCAGGACAGCTACCTCAAAAGAGGGACAATCCTAGGAAAACCTGGACACATTGCCACCTTAATAGTTATCCTGGCTAATGGTACCTTATAATGGTATCACTTGTGCCCCTTCCTTTCTGGGAATAGCTATACTGGTATAAAGAATCTTTATACTGACATAACTGTATCCCCACGAGGGAGCTTGCACGGCTTTAACTGGGTTTGTATAGATTGCACTATACTGGAATGGACTGGTTTAGTTAAGGCAGTATGGCTTTTGAGTGAAGGCAAGGCCTGAAACTGTTGGGCAAGTTAAGAGAGGCAGAATGTAACTGACTGAGTTAAAATTGGGAAGGAAATCTACGTTTAGCATCCCTGTTCTTCCAAAAGTGCCACGGGGACCTTCTACAACCACAAGGTCGGGACTTACAGGATTGCCAACTCTTTCAATTTTATTGTGACTTTAGCAATTCTGGGGGTTTTTTAACCTGTCTCATAAACATGATGAAAGGCTTGTGAATTTTCCCTTAGTCTTGAGTGGCAGGCAGGATGATGGGATTGTCCACAGTGTTTGAGAAAGGGGGTAGCAGGGCAGGCTTTGGGGGAAGATTAAGAACTCTGTTTTAGCCATGTTGAACTTGAGATGTTGGTGGAATTCATGAAGGGATATCAGAGAGAGAGGCTGAGAGTTTAATATGCACAGAAAGGAGTCAGGTCTAGGGTAGAGAGATAGATCTGAGAGTCATCAGCATAAAGATGGTAACTATATTTGCGATTGTGGTTGAGATTACTCAGAAATAAGGTGCAGAGGGAGAAGAGAAGGAGACCAAGGACAGAGTTCTGTGGAACCTCTATTGACAATTGGAGGCGGGTCTGAAGAGGACTCTCCAAAGGACACGCTAAAGGAGCAATTAGAGAGGTAGGAGGAGAACCAAAATCGGACAGAGTAATGGACGTTAGTGATACTTACTCACCTCCTACTCCATTGCGAGGATGAGAAGGGCAACACATTATGCCTCACACAATGAGCCTACAGTTATATGGAAGCCAACCAGCATATGAATCAGAAAATGACAGTCTCAAGAAGTAGGCTGAAAAGCAAACATCACTCAGAATGCATTAGACCCATGGAATAAGTCACTAGGGAGGGTGATTGAAACAAAGTACATGAATGACTTCAACAGGCACATAGATGTACTTCTGCAGAAGGAAGGGGTCTGGGAAGGTGAAATTGAAATGAGCATGTCAGAGCAGAATGGGGCATTGAAGCTTGGGGTGTATGTAGTGTGAATTTGTCCAACATTTCCAGATTTGGGTGCCTAAGGCCAGACTTCATGGAGCATGGTTTTCAAAGGTGCTGAGATCCCAGATCAACTTCTGAAGTAAAATGACAACCATTTCTGAAAATGAGGCACCTAAATATGAATTTAGGGGTGATATTTTCATGGACTTTTAGTGGGATTTGGGTACCTAACTACCTTAGGCACCTAAGGTGGGATTTTCAAAAGTACCTATCTCTGGGTGTCCAGGTTTGAAAATTTGGGGACCCAGTCCTCTGAACTCTTGAATTCTAATGCAGGAAAAAACTCTCAGAGATCAATGGGATTGTGCTTGAATAAAAACAGAGGCCCAGATTCCATCACTCTTACACTAAGCTGTATTTCACTCTCCAAGTAATGTCAAGAATTGCTTTCAGTTGGACCACTCACAGAGCACCATGCTATTCAGTGTGAGTACGGGTGGGAGAACCTGACCCTGAGGTCTGGTCTACACTTAAAATACTGGCATAGCTTTGTTACCGAGAGGATGTGATTTGTTTTTAGCTGACATATCTATTCTGGCATAAACCCTAGAGTTCGTGCACCTACACCATCCTAAACAGTGGTTTTGCTGGTATGTCTCTTGGGCCAGATTTACATTACGAAGTTTGGCTACCTCCCTGCTTACACTTCCTACCTGGAGGAACTATGCGATTAGAACCCACAGTGTAGACACAACTATGCCAACTAAAGAGTGCTTCTGTTGGCATAGCCAAAATTGTTTGGGGGAGGTGGGGTAGCTATGTCGGCAAAAGAACTCCTGCCTGCTTACAGTGTGGCTACACTAGGGGGCTCTACTGGTATAACTATACTGGCCAAGGCTCTGTAGTGTAGACAAGCCTTCAGGGAACTGGTATAAACTATGCCAGCAGGAGCACTTTTATGCTTGTATAAGCTGTATTTGCCAGTATAACTATACTGGTATAGCTAAGCCAGCAAAGCTTTTCTAGTGTAGACAAGGCCTCATCAGTGAGACCTTCAGGTTTAGGCCCTGTGCTTTAAAGTCAAATATTACATATTTCCCCCAAAGCAGGCTGTAGTTAATGATTGACTACACCTGACCTCCAACTGCCTTATTGATTTACTGTTGCTGTCAGAGAACAAAAAATGAAACCCAGGCCCAGATGCTGAGACGTGTTCTGAATGGAAATTATACAACTGAATCAAAGTTCTGCCCACTTTCTAAATCTCATCAAAAACATCAGATCCAGGTCCTGACCTACTAATGCAAACACCGGTGGGATATGAAGATAACACCACAACATGACTGCACATATCTATTAGTAAAAAACAGCACAGCCTGTTTAATTCACAGCTATTTATGACTGGGCAAATGATGTGACATTCAAACTTGAAAGTTAAGGGACCCAACAGAAAGGTATTTAAGGCTGTGCTGTACGTGAGACTCTGGGGTCCTTAATCAAGCAAAACTCTTTCTGGCTACAATGAGACCCTGGACCTGCCCCTATTTCATTAATCCCACAGAAGAACTTTCTTAATAAAGCATGCAGAGTGCACAGTTGCCTAACCGTAGGCTTTTGGCCCAAGCCTCAGTATTTTGGAGGATTTCCTCCAAAACTCACAGGACTTGTGTCAGGCCACGTTTCTGTGGGTTCTGCAGGGGCCACAGCGAAAGTGACATTCATTAGAACAGAGGATGAATATAACCTCTCCTGCTTCAGAGCATAGGTCAGCCATTGCCTGTTTGGAGTTAGGAAGAAACTTCCTCAGTGAGCATTTTATTGCAGAATTTTCCATTTTGGGGCATTTTGCACCTTCCTCTGAAGCATCTGGTTTTGGCCACTGTCAGAGACAGCATACAGGACTGTAAAGACAATGGATCTGGTCTAGTAATATCTATACTCTTATTGGTGTCTGATTTTACTAAGGACACAAAGCAATGCAGGTGGAAGGGGAAAGGGTGGGGAGCAAGAGACAGAGAAAGTCAGTGATCCATCCTGAAAGAAATCTCAAGCTCTCCAATTACTCATTGTGGACTGGCTTGGCAAAGCACTTTAGAGTCAGGCTGAGCTGACTATGTGCAGACAGAAAAGGAACTTGGAAAGAAACTAACAATATAGAGTTTCAGGCCTGTTCTCTCTCTCTCTCAGCCCAAGCATACCAGACCTGAATCATGAAGGGCTCAGTGCTCTGAATGGAAGAGTAGCTGCTGATTTGATTACCATATCCAAAAGGCATTAGGATCGTAAAGAGCCATCTTGTTTCTGTGCAATACTACCCTCTACTGGATAGAATATAATCAAGCAGTGTTCAGCAGATCCAGCTGTGCAGGCTGAAGTGAGGCCCTAATAATCACAACTCTGAGGGCCACTCCGAACACTTGCTGAGAACCTGAGGGCTACAATTAGTATGCATAGAAATTTACAGACTTTGTTAAAAAAACACCATATCACCCTTGGATTCTCAAACTTGTATCCGTGTTGACAGCTAAATAAAAAATGGCTTGGTTTTGGAGTTTGGTGGCTTTAAAGACGGTCAGTTGATGACACTGAGCCATGAAATTTGAATTAGATTCATACTGACTCTCTACAATGTCTGTTCGGGTTTGGATCTGGAGTTCTGGTTTGGATCCGTCTTTTGAGATGAGCTTCAGCCACAAAGTTCACATGCAGTTTCATATATGACTTCCTGAAAGACTGAAGTCAATTGACTAATTTGGAGTCAGTCCAGATTGACTCAAAGTAACCTTGAGCAGAATTGAGCCCCATGTTTCTTTCAAGTCACTTGAGTCCAAATTTTCAAAGGTGTATAGGCACCTAAATATGCAGAAAAGTGCCTAGTGGAATTTTCAAAAGTGCCTATGCAGACTAGGCACTCAACGTCTATCTTCATCCCACTGATTTTCACTCAACATCTATCTTCATCTTTCAGCATCTAAACACCTTTGTAAAACTAGCCTTGGAGCCTTTTGTCTGCACCTCTCTGCAGGGCTGCCAGGTCAGACATTGCAGTTCATTGCACTGCTTCTCTATGTGAAAAGATGTCAAGACATCTAGTCTTTGTAGCATCATCTAAGAGGGAAAAATCCATCCATGCTGTAGGTCCACTGCAGTCCATGAAGTTACATGAGGGTTGAATCTGACCCATGCTGTTTATCATAGCATCTGTCCTTCCATTAAGCTCTTTATTTTCAATCTCTCACCTTTCTGTGAAAATTACACATCTGCATATTGTGCTCTGCACACTTCAGTTTGTGGCCAACTCTGTCAGAACAAAGACAAGCTGAGAACATGCACGAATAACTCGTATTTTCAGAACAACAAATCCTGCCCTTCAGTAAAAGAAAAGCTTGTGCTGGAGTCCCACACAGGAATGAAACTGCAAGCCTCCCACAAACTGCAAATTTACTTTCTCGCATGCCAATGTATAAATGTTTCCCTTCATGCTCTGCACCATTATGGTCCCTGCAGGCGTGCAAAGAGGGAAGGACTCCTTATAGCTGGGGTTCTCAAACCGTGGGTCGGGACCCCTCAGGGGGTCATGAGGTTATTACATGGGGGGTTCATAGAATCAGAATATCAGGGTTGGAAGGGACCTCAGGGGGTCATCTAGTCCAATCCCCTGCTCAAAGCAGGACCAATCCCCAACTAAATCATCGCAGCCAGGGCTTTGTCAAGCCTGACCTTAAAAACTCCTAAGGAAGGAGATTCCACCACCTCCCTAGGTAACGCATTCCAGTGTTTCGCCACCCTCCTAGTGAAAAAGTTTTTCCTAATATCCAACCTAAACCTCCCCCACTGCAACTTGAGACCATTACTCCTTGTTCTGTCATCTGCTACCACTGAGAACAGTCTAGATCCATCCTCTTTGGAACCCCCTTTCAGGCAGTTGAAAGCAGCTATCAAATCCCCCTCATTCTTCTCTTCCACAGACTAAACAATCCCAGTTCCCTCAGCCTCTCCTCATAAGACATGTGTTCCAGTCCCCTAATCATTTTTGTTGCCCTCCACTGGACTCTTTCCAATTTTTCCACATCCTTCTTGTAGTGTGGGGCCCAAAACTGGACACAGTACTCCAGATGAGGCCTCACCAATGTCGAATAGAGGAGAATGATCACGTCCCTCAATCTGCTGGCAATGCCCCTACATATACATCCCAAAATGCCATTGGCCTTCTTGGCAACAAGGGCACACTGTTGACTCATATCCAGCTTCTCGTCCACTGTAACCCCTAGGTCCTTTTCTGCAGAACCGCTGCCTAGCCATTCGGTCCCTACTCTGTAGCGGTGTATGGGATTCTTCCGTCCTAAGTGCAAGACTCTGCACTTGTCCTTGTTGAACCTCATCAGATTTCTTTTGGCCCAATCCTCCAATTTGTCTAGGTCCCTCTGTATCCTATCCCTACCCTCCAGCGTATCTACCTCTCCTCCCAGTTTAGTGTCATCTGCAAACTGGCTGAGGGTGCAATCCACGCCATCCTCCAGATCATTAATGAAGATATTGAACAAAACGGGCGCAAGGACCGACCCTTGGGGCACTCCACTTGATACTGGCTGCCAACTAGACATGGAGCCATTGATCACTACCAGCTGAGCCCGACAATCTAGCCAGCTTTCTATCCACCTTATTGTCCATTCATCCAGCCCATACTTCTTTAACTTACTGGCAAGAATACTGTGGGAGACCGTGTCAAAAGCTTTGCTAAAGTCAAGGAACACCACGTCCACTGCTTTTCCCTCATCCACAGAGCCAGTTATCTCGTCATAGAAGGCAATTAGATTAGTCAGCATGACTTGCCCTTGGTGAATCCATGCTGACTGTTCCTGATCACTTTCCTCTCCTCTAAGTGCTTCAGAATTGATTCCTTGAGGACCTGCTCCATGATTTTTCCAGGGACTAAGGTGAGGCTGACTGGCCTGTAGTTCCCAGGATCCTCCTTCTTCCCTTTTTTAAAGATGGGCACTACATTAGCCTTTTTCCAATCATCCGGGACCTCCCCCCATGGCCATGAGTTTTCAAAGATAATGGCCAATGGCTCTGCAATCACATCCGCCAACTCCTTTAGCACTCTCGGATGCAGTGCATCCGGCCCCATGGACTTGTGCTCGTCCAGCTTTTCTAAATAGTCCCGAACCACTTCTTTCTCCACAGAGGGCTGGTCACCTCCTTCCCATGCTGTGCTGCCCAGTGCAGCAGTCTGGGAGCTGACCTTGTTCGTGAAGACAGAGGCAAAAAAAACCATGGAGTACATTACCTTTTTCCACATCCTCCGTCACTAGGTTGCCTCCCTCATTCAGTAAGGGGCCCACACTTTCCTTGACTTTCTTCTTGTTGCTAACATACCTGAAGAAACCCTTCATGTTACTCTTAACATCTCTTGCTAGCTGCACCTCCAGGTGTGATTTGGCCTTCCTGATTTCACTCCTGCATGCCCGAGCAATATTTTTATACTCTTCCCTGGTCATTTGTCCAATCTTCCACTTCTTGTAAGCTTCTTTTTTGTGTTTAAGATCAGCAAGGATTTCACTGTTAAGCCAAGCTGGTCGCCTGCCATATTTAGTATTCTTTCTACACATCGGGATGGTTTGTCCCTGTAACCTCAATAAGGATTCTTTAAAATACAGCCAGCTCTCCTGGACTCCTTTCCCCCTCATGTTATTCTTCCAGGGAATCCTGCCCATCAGATCCCTGAGGTTGTCAAAGTCTGCTTTTCTGAAGTCCACCCCAAACCCCACTTTGCCTCCAGCATTTATAATGGTGTTAAATATTTAAACAAGTGTTTTTAATTTATAAGGGGGTCGCACTCAGAGGCTTGCTATGTGAAAGGAGTCACCAGTACAATAGTTTGAGGACCACTGCCTTATAGTATGAAGAGCCCATTCCCCATTGTGTCAGAGATGGTTCAGCCTGTGGAGTCCACGTGTATTTCTCTATAGCTGAACCATTTGCAGAGGAGAGGAGCCGTTGTCATGGAAGAAGGAAAAAACCTCTCATATGGTTTCACTTTATCCCACAATTCACCCTCCCAGGGCTTTGGCTGCATTAGGCTTTTGTGCCTTTTTACCAGCTGCTGTACTCTCTGATATCATCCACACATGCAAATTCTCTTGGAGAAGTACAGTCTATCCTGCACCGAATGCCAGTTTTACTGAGAACTCTATGTACATATCTACACATAGAATCCATATGTTCTGAGAATAAACTGTGAGGCTCAGCAAGCGTGTGTGTGTGTATGTTTGGCGTATACGTCTCTGGGTGTGTGTGTGAGTCAAGGAGAGAGAATTCAGAGCTAGTGAAAGATGTCAGACTATCAGCTCTGTTGTTCTCTGTTTATCCACAGTAAACTGTGCCGTCCTTTGAGTATGGCACGGAACTAGGGGTGACCATTTCACTCCAGAGCCTCAGCTGGTGAAGACCAAACTTTTCACTGAAGGGATGGACTGAATTACACTGAATGGGGAACGTGTGGTAGAGGAAGAAGAATGCAGACTGCAATGCTCTCTACCAGCCCCCAACACTGATATTCATAGGAGCAACAGGAAAGTTGTTCTTAGTGGAGACCTGAAGGGAACAATGCAACAACTACAGCTGTATGAGAGCAGGGCCAGCTTTTGGAATGTGGGTGCCCCCCAATAAGGTCACTTGTGATATGCAACTCACCTCCAAGCTCTCTTTCCCTCCTCAAATCTTTACTCTGTTTCAGATCGGCTGCAGCTGATAGATCTGCTACACAGCTGGATCTGCTGAACATGGTTCAATGATATTCCATCCAGTAGAGGCTAGTAATGAACAGAGACAAATCTGAGCAGACAGAGACCTCACAGTTCCACATCCTGTCAGGGGCTGTCCAGCAAACTGGGATTCCCTTAAAAATTGGGGACAGCTTTATCCATGAGTTTTTCGAATCCCATAAAGTTCAATTCTGCTAAAGGCAAAATCTCCTACCACGCTGTCCTCAAAAATGCAATACACACATTACAGCTAGAGGAAAGGGAATGGCAATAGCCATGCTCACACAAGCTTCAAACTCTGGAGCCCTAAGTCTAACATGACCAGATCACACCACAGGGCATGTCTTATGTTGGGCAGAGCTGGAACTAGGTGTTTGAAGACCTGGGTTCTCCTCCCAGTTCTGCTAAGTCACATTGCATCAAGTCACTTCATCTCTCCACCACCAGATGGAGTTACTTATCTCCATACAGGGGTGTTCTGAGTTTTAATCCATTTTTGAAGATCCTTGGATGAAAAGCACGCTAGAAGCACAAAGTATTATCATCACCTTGTAGAGAAGGTGCTGCCTGATGAGTGTATGATAGATACAAACAAGCAGAGGAATATGGATCCTCGTCCTAACCACCCCTTCCCATTGTGAGAGGTCATTTTGGACCCAATCCTGAAACCCTTGACTAATCCCATTAAGGTTAATGGGACTAGTCATATGAATAAAAATAGGTAGGATTAGGCTCTTGGTCTGTCTAAAAAAATCGAACCACTTATGACTTCAGTTACTTATGTCAAAATACAATGCCATCAGCTGAAAAGTGTCACGTGCGGTTACTACAGCAAATATGATCCCAGCATATTGGAGGCCCAAGTCCCCAGAACAGCTAAAAATTCCTTTCTGAAACTCTGGAAAAAAATTAAACGTGCTACTGCTACTTTATTAAAATTACACCCTATGGTGCACGAGGCAATATCCTGTTGCTGTCCCTAAAACTAACACCAGGTGGCACTTGACATCACAGTATGAATTGCTAACGAGACCTTTTCTTTTTTTTAATTGTTGACTTTGTATTTGTTTATTTAATTAGCCCTTTAAAGTGAAGATTGTTTTTATTATGAATAGATTTGTCTTGCTTTAACCAATTGAACTGATATTTAGATACTCTGCTGAATTATTTATACTTTCAGGGCAAAATCCTGGCCCCATTGAAATCAGTGGCAAAACTCCCCCCATTTCATTGATTTTATTTTTAGCTGCTCTGTAATATGGAAGGAGAGATTTGTGGTATATTGTGAAAACACTCATTAGAAAGTACAATGAGCCAATCAAACATTTCTAGAGATGCGGAAATAATCCACAATGAATAATTTATTTCTGAATAGAGGGGGAGGAAAAAAGTATCAAATTTAAAATATCTAATTGTATTGGCCCAGTTATTCATGAATCACTTCAGTGAATAATCTTGGAGCTTCAAATCATCTGAAAGATGAACACTGCAATCAAATTCACAATTCCTGGTACAACTTATTGTAGCTAACACATGTGTCTGACTCAGGTAATTAACTAACACACCATGACTTTCAGGTTGGATATTTGGTTGCAATATTTGCAACTCACAATTTGCACTGTGTAAGTGAGTTAAAAGAGTCCTCCAATCAGGAGATGGACACAGTATCTTGTGTCTGATGTAACTAACCAGCTCGGGGTAAATGGCAAAGACAAAAGTCTCCCTTTGGTTTTGGCACTCAAGGTAAAAAGGAGCTTTTCAGAAGTATTAATGTAAGCAAAGCTCCAGTGCTTGAACATTCATGTTGTGATCACAGCCAAACAAATCAGATCTACTCCAGTAATTTGTTTTATGGCATAAAACAGGATTTAAACACAGTTCTGCTAAGATGACTGGGCCACTGGCAGGGGGTGTCACATTTTCAAGCTTTTTTTGCAGCCACAAGGGCTACAAACTCTTTTTTAAATGAAAGCTGAGGTTCTCATCTAGCCACATGATTCCAGCAGCTGAAGCTTTCAAAAACTCACCAAATATCACAAGATATACCTTATAAAAAAATCACAAAGGTTAGCAACATTGTGCCCTACTCTCTGCCTCTGGACTTTATGTTATCTTTTTTAAAAAAAATTAATTTAAGATTGTGTGCCTTTTTTCCCCCTTCCCTCTTTGGACAGGGTCTTCCGGATCTGGCTTTTTTATCCTGCAAAATTATAAACTGCAGTGGTCTAGTCCTGCATGACAGTCACAAACACACCCATACATCTAGACAGCTGACACATAAACACACACCCTATCACACACACACACACAGTCATTCATTCATCCCAAGATGCACCTGAACACCAGGTACTTATTAATTTTATTTTTCAGGTTTAGCTTTACAACTTTTTAAGCCGGCAAAAGGAGGAAACGTTCAGGAGGAGTTGCTGCTGTTGCTACTGCTGCTGTTGGGTGGTGAGATTTGCTCACTAGCAAGTGATGTGTAACAAATGAAGTATTTGACAAATTTAGTCTGATTCACACATAGCCGGTGGATTTTGGGGGGAGATTTGTTTGTTTTGTCTTTCTACAGCTTTGTTTGTTTTATTGTCTACGGGTGTATTTTAAGTTATTCCATGCGTGTTTTATGGAGACATATTACCGCCCATGGGCTACTCTCAGGCTAGAGTGTAAGCACTTTTGGACAAAGATTGCCTTTTATTATATAAACCTACAGCACCTAACACAATGAGACTCTAAACTCTAATTTGGGCCACAGGGCACTACTAGATTGTAAAGAATAAAATAATCATAATAACCATAATGAGGACCGTTTCAACTGTTTGATATTCACTTTACCTACTGTTTCAGCTGGACGGGCTTCTTTTGTCTGACTGGATGAGCATCACTCTCTGGATCACATTTACAGTGTAAATGATCACAACTGTGAATTTGAAATTTAATTTCCAGACACATTCTGAACTAAACAGAAAAAATGCACTGTTTTCACAAACAGCCCAGCCAGGAAACTAGTTTCCCAGAATATTTGTGGAAAACCAATGCTGCAGGGGCACTGTCATAAATATAAAGGGAAGGGTAAACCCCTTTGAAATCCCTCCTGGCCAGGGGAAAGCTCCTCTCACCTGTAAAGGGTTAAGAAACTAAAGGTAACCTCGCTGGCACCTGACCAAAATGACCAATGAGGAGACAAGATACTTTCAAAAGCTGGGAGGAGGGAGAGAAACAAAGGGTCTGTGTGTCTGTCTATATTCTGTCTTGGCCGGGGATAGACCAGGAATGGAGTCTTAGAACTTTTAGTAAGTAATCTAGCTAGGTACGTGTTAGATTATGATTTCTTTAAATGGCTGAGAAAAGAACTGTGCTGAATAGAATAACTATTTCTGTCTGTGTATCTTTTTGTAACTTAAGGTTTTGCCTAGAGGGGTTCTCTATGTTTTGAATCTAATTACCCTGTAAGGTATCTACCATCCCGATTTTACAGGGGGGATTTCTTTATTTCTATTTACTTTTATTTTTATTAAAAGTCTTCTTGTAAGAAAACTGAATGCTTTTTCATTGTTCTCAGATCCAAGGGTTTGGGTCTGTGATCACCTATGCAAATTGGTGAGGCTTTTTATCCAACATTTCCCAGGAAAGGGGGGGTGCAAGTGTTGGGAGGATTGTTCATTGTTCTTAAGATCCAAGGGTCTGGGTCTGTAGTCACCTAGGCAAATTGGTGAGGCTTTTTACCAAACCTTGTCCAGGAAGTGGGGTGCAAGGGCTTGGGAAGTATTTTGGGGGGAAAGAGCTCTTCCCCAGTAACCAGCTTTTCCCCAGTAACCAAACAGCTCTTCCCCAGTAACCAGCTCTTCCCCAGTAACCAAACAGCTCTTCCCCAGTAACCAGTATTAGTTTGGTGGTGGTAGTGGCCAATCCAAGGACAAAGGGTGGAATATTTTGTACCTTGGGGAAGTTTGGACCTAAGCTGGTAAAGATAAGCTTAGGAGGTTTTTCATGCAGGTCCCCACATCTGTACCCTAGAGTTCAGAGTGGGGGAGGAACCTTGACAGGCACTAAGAGTCAGCCAAACATCTGCAGATAGTATTTTGCACCCTTTGCTCAGCTCCAGTTCAAGCTAGGGGACATGACTTCAGGAAGAGCTGAGTGTTCAGAGTAGCCCACATTACTACAGCAGGGAACAACATCCCCCCTCTAGTGGCTGGATCAGTCTGCTACAGCTGCCTCCTACAGTACTTAGTTCTTTAGCAGTGGAGGTCTATGCTTTTATAGTGTGTGATGTTCTGGGTTCAATTCCCACTGACAACTCAGCACTTTGCAGGATCAGGCTCTACGTTATCAGTTGGTACTTTTTAAATCACTCCATATGTTTCTCATTTTGTAGCCCAAATATTTTCTCCTTTCCTCTAAAGCTTCTCCTTTACTGCACCCAGAGAAGAAAGGTATCTATACTCACTTGCAGTGATTAGATATTAGATCTAGTTGGCCTATGTTCATTTGTATTTTGGAGTTTTCCTTCACTTATAGGCTGTAGTTAGCTGAGAAGTAGCTCCAGGACTGGGGCTAAAAGAAGCTCCATCCTGCAGGAGTCATACAAAATTAAGTGTGCATTGTTACAGTTTTATCAACTGCCTTAAAATATCACAGGGCTTTTAAAAACTTTATATCTCCTCTCTAATCCAAACAACATTAGATGCTGCACAGGTGACAATGCAAACCCCTATCATCAGTGTGTGTGTGTGTTGCATATTGATTTATGTGAATCATGCTATCTGTGCAGAACTCATTGGACTGTGAACTGAGCAAATACACAATCATTTTGTGAATCCATTATTGGTAATAGCAGATGGGTTTGTGGCTGAAATAAATGCGTTTGCAAACTCTGTTGGTTTTGCTTTCAAACATGTTAGTTTGTTTATACAATGTATTCAGACCAGAACCTGCATTCATCCAAAACTGCTACTGGCTTGGAGTTTCAGTTCACTTAGTTTTCATGCAGGTTATATTGGTTTGTCTAAAAATTAAATTTGTTTTTTCAAATATGGATCTAGAACCACTATGTATTTGTAATGTTTACATAAAGCATTAGTGGTTTATGTGCAAGACAGTTGTTTCATTTAATATTAATTTGCATCAGCGATAATATGTTGCTCTGCCTGTCAGTACAAAATGGGTTTGGATGAAAACAGATTCAAATGGTCTGATTCCGCAAACACTGAAGTGGAGAGCAAATTTACTCACGCAAGCAGACCCATTGATCTAAACTGGACTGATCACGTGAATAAAGATAGTCACATGGGACTTCCATTAAAGTCCAGAGGGTGTTACACACATGAAACTGAAGGCAGAATTTTGTGCTGGTGTATTTATTTTGGAGGAGAGGGATTTTTTGAGTTGTGGCTTGAAGAAGGCTTCAACTAGCCATATCCAGGGAGTAAAATAAAAAGGAGGAAAAACAACATTTTCCCCACCCCAAAAAAAGCAACTGAAAAAAAATCCCATCAGCTGATAAAGGGCCTGAGAGGAAACATGTTTGAGTATGTTTCTCTCTTCTTTTTTGTGGCTGAAAATTCTGGTCTTTATGGTTTTTTCAATCAGCATTGGAGCTAAATGGCCACTCAAATAGCACAGATCAGTAGTGGCTGCAAAACAGAGGTTCTGCTCTCTGGGTGGTGTGAAAGCTGAAATGCCACAAGATATTACTGAGGGGCAAATAGCTTAGTACCTTTTTTAAAAGAGGATCAGAGATTTATATGAACAGCAGCATCTGCAGTTATAGGAGCTAGGATACAATTATGAGACCTATCCATGCTTATGCTCCAGGCAGGCTGTTAGCTCATCGCTGGCTGGGGTTCAAAGAAATGGGTTTGGGAGGGGGTGATTTTAGAAGGAGCCATAATACTCCATCTTTCCAACCCCAAGCAGCATGCTACAGCACTGTATACAGAGGAGGGAAGTGTTATTGTGGCTTCCTAGAAATCACCACCCCTACCCCAGCTACTACACCCCTTTCTAACCAACCCCCACTCACAAAGTGAGAGAGAACAGATGGGCCTTGCAGAATACCTTAGAATTCAACAGAATACACAACTCTGATCCCCCTTGGGAACAGAGGTGCTGGAACAATTTGTATAGCGGGGGTGCTGAGAGCCATTGGACCAAACTGTAAATCCTGTATATAATGGAAACCACTTCAAGGCAGGGGGTGCGGCAGCACCCTTAGTTCAAACACCTATGCCTTGGAATGCCCTGCCTGCAACCACACTCACGTTAAACCACTCTCGGCTTGAGTGTCCTAGTTAATATTGGCTGCTGAGGGGTTGCAATATCTGGCATTGGTGGCCAGACAAGATGGTCCCTTACTCCAATGGCTCTCAACCTTCCCAGACTACTTTAAGGAGTCTGATTTGTCTTGTGTACCCCCAAGTTACACCTCACTTAAATCTGCTTGCTTCAAAATCAGACATAAAAATAAAAAAAAGTGTCACAGCACACTATTCCTGAAAAATTGCTGACTTTCTCATTTTTACCATATAGTTATAAATCAATTGGAATATAAATATTGTACTTACATTTCAATGTATAGTATGTAGACCAGTATAAACAAGTCATTGTCTGTATGAAATTTAGGTTTGTACTGACTTTGGGGGCGCTTTTCATGTAGCCTGTAGTAAAACTAAGCAAATATCTAGATGAGTTGACGTACCCCCTGGAAGACCTTTGCTTACCACCAGGGGTACGCGTACCCCTGGTTGAGAACCACTGCCTTACTCTGTTTAGATACGGCTATTCCTCAGGGTGCATTATACCATGCCACTGCCATCTTCCTACAACAATCCCAAAGTCAGTGGGCTTAGAAAAAAACAACAGCAAAAAACCCTGATTTGGGAGGGTGTCCCAAGGTGCGCTCCCTCACTCTGGAGTTCTTTTTGCCAGCAGTCCTCACACACTCTTATGTCAGTTCACCACAGTGTACTTTATTTACCAACATCTTATGCAGCTTCAGGCCCTATCATCATCAGGCTTTTCCCAAGCTTCAGCGTGCCCCTGGTGGGGGTGCCCAAAGGGGGTGGCAGAGAGGGGCAAAGCCTACCCAACACATGTGGTAAAATTTTATCCCCCGGCTGATAGTACTGCTGCTGCGGTGGCCTCAGAGGCAACATGGTGCCAAGCCACCACCGGCGGGTCTCCTCCCTCTACCCATAGAGAATGGAAGTGGCGGAGGAACTCGGGCTGCTACTGCTGCCAGCTGGCGGGGGTGGCACGGCCTCTCTGGGGCTCCCCGCAGGCTGCCTGTGCGGGAGGGGGGATGCTGAGCACTTGATGCTGGCTCACAGAGGAGCAGTGGTTGCCAAGGGAACAGCATTGCCACAGCCAGGCCTTGCTGCGCAGCCTGCACAGGCCCCACCGAAGAGCCCATACTCCGCCACCATCTCCTAACAATGCCTGGGGCGGGGCCGGGCCAGGCTTGCTCAGCGCCAGGCATGTAGCCAGAGCAAAGGGCCCAGCCCAGCCACCAGGGGGCACTAGGGTGGAGAAGAGGGGTGGCACAGAAAAGCACCAACCCCACTCAGCAACTCAACTTTGTGGCTCAGGATCAGACCTAGTAAAGCCTATCCCCTGAGTGCTTTCTTCATAGGCTGCAGAATTCCTGTGCTAGCTTGCAAAATTGATACTATTCAGTAAAATTTCTGGAAATATTCAATATGTTTTTTCACCTTCACCCGATTGCCAGCATTCTAGTGTATTTCAAAAATAAGGGCCTGTTTTCTTAAGACCCCCCCACCCGATATTATTATCATCATCATTAATAATAAATAATAATACTAAGCAGTATTCACCTACATTCGCCAGGCATATTTCTTGCTACTTTTTGCAGCACTCAGCAACTCCCGATCTTGTTGTACAGAGATCAAAAAATACGGGAGGTCCCCTGTAATAAGGGCCTGTTGGCAACCTCCCCACCAACTGCTTGTGAGACCCCAATGGTGCTCCTGCCCCTGTGACACAAGGGAGGGGAGGGAGGTGTTACCTCTCTGAAATCTCTGCTTCCTTACCCTTGCTTTCAACCTCCCTCTTTCCCTTCCTGTCTCCCATTTAACAGTCCCCACTGACAGCTGAATCCCTCTGTTAACTAATTAATCACCCAATCCTAATCAGTTATCTCCCAATACGGCCCATGCAGAGTGGTGGGAGGGATGGGCATTACAGAGTGGTGAGCCAACCCTAGGCTACTGTCACACAGGGGTGTGGAAACACAGAGCTACCTCCTTCTCCCTCCACCCTCACATGCCCATTAATCCAACACAAGGCTTCTCCAGCATCACACAACTACTGTCTATTTTCTTTCCATGACATAGACCCATAGGGTCTGAAGCTGTTTCCACTGAGGTCAATGCAAAATTGGTCACTGCCTTTGACTGGTTTATGTTCAGGCCCATGGGACCAAGTCCTAGGCAGTAGCATGCAGCCCAAGTATCTGCTCTGCTCCACAGGGGTAAAAGTCTCCGCAGCCTCAATGCGCATTCTCCATGGAACAGGAGGAGAATGTAAGCTTTGCTGGAGGTGGGCTGCAGAGGTATGAGCAGGCAGAGCTTGGTCTCTTGCTCCTCTACCTAGGGGTTGGCACCCCAGGTAGGACCATCCTCTACCCTATCTCATCTGAGAGAATAGAGCATCCTAGATGGCACTGACCCTCATATGAACCCAATTCTCCATACTCCATCATCAGCCTCCTTCTTTGGCTGAAAAAGTCAGTTCACATACAAGAACACACTGCAATTCATTAATATTCATAAAATGCCCTATTGAAGGGCTAGGTCACTGTATTATCCAGTGGCTGGTCAGCTGCCTGCATCAAATGAGCTGGTGGTTTCAACCCCATTCCTAATGCACAAATGTAGACAACACATTCAAAAAAATCTTCTGGCTGGACACCCTTGTTGGCTGTCGTAGGACAGAAGCCAGGTATGGTTCAGGCATGCAAACTGAACTATGCTCTCACCCCTAGAAGTGGAACCTCCAGCCCAGAGAAGTGGGGAAAGCTTGCACTGCCGCCTTTGCCTGTGCTGTGGATAGACAGGGGACTACAGCGCCCGAGCTAAAGTCCATTAAGTCAATGACAGTCTTTCCATTGACTTCAATGGGCTGTAGACCAGGCCCTTAGTCTGCAGAGCTGTCAATCCAACACTTTTCCTTGACATTCCATTTTTACTAATGTAAAAAAATAATAATAAAAAAAAAAGGAATAAACGAGTTTCACGAAAGAGGAAGCTTAGGCAAATGCTGGGGAAATTTCCCCTCTTCTCTATTTCCTCTATATTTCTTCCCTTTGTTAGTTCTTTTCTCTCTCTTTCTTTAGTTTCCTTCACCACATGCTTAATGCGGTTATCACCGACTAAAAAAACCCAAAAACCTCTCACCACTTTTATTTGTTTGTGAAGCTTTGTATAATTTTAGAGCAATTAGGGTTTTTTTAAAAAAAGGAAAAGTGAAGGAAATATTTTCTCCCTTATCTTTCTGCAATATCAGGGCATGGCTGAACAATCGATTATACCAATACATTACAACAACTAATGGGACAGCTGTATCTCAGCGAATGAGTCGTTGATACAGCAAAGGCTACCATGGACATTTGTCACATATGTTTTGGTGTGGCTCTGCATCTCAACCAGGCCTCAGACTAGCATTCGGTGTTAATAGCCTTTTCAAAAGGCTCAGCCTAAAAAAAATCATGTGTCATTTTTTAAATATAGGGGGAAATATCCAAAGAGAAAAGTGGTTGCATGAATCCCTGTTTCACAGGCCTTTCAGGTTCTTCTCATTCACTAACAAAATGTGAACTAGAGAGACATATGGTCATCAAGGCTTCTGCTGCTGTTAGTGCTTTGCTTAGCATCACTGGCACCTGATCTACATAAAAACAAACAGCTCTTATGCCACAAACAGCAAAAGGTCAGTGCTGGCTGGCAACATGAGAACAAACCAGACACCACAGAAAGCCTTTGACTGAGACAGCTGATTGCACTGACGGAGTGGCCATTTAAAAGAAACCATTTAAAAAACAGTCAAAAAAGGACTACAAATGGGTGAAAATAATGTTAACAGAATTCCAGTTTTCTTTAATCTCTTCTTCGTTTAATCTGTTCTTACCAACCTCTGTAAGGAAAAGCTGGAGTTTGGAGTTACATACCGATTTAACACCTGATGAAGTGTTACATCAGCCCTTGGCACCATGCAGCCAAATGTGTCCCTGTTGAGAAGAATTTATGCTACTATTGTCTGAGTTAAGCAGCAGTCATTGCCATTAACTCGTTAGGCGCTACATCCATTCCCATGAAGCTGTCCCAATAAAGGAGCTGTCCCAATGAAGCACCTCCTGATTAAGTGGAGTATACTGTACAGTTGAAAAACAAATTAATAGTGTCACTTCTATAGTCACTTTTGGAAGGATGGGATACTTGATAGGACATTGGACGGGACTCACCATGCAAAGGTTCAATGCCTAGCTAAGTAACCGACTTCCTAGGTGATCTTTTTCCTACCCTTAATCTTCCCAGCTCCTCATCTGTAAAATGGGGAGACTGCTACTCCTTCATAATGTTGTTGTAAGGATAAAATCCATTAATGATTGTGAGGTGCTCAGGTACTATAATGATGAGGGTCATACAAGTATCTCATATAGATAGACTTCACTTTGAGGGCAAACATTAAGTGAACCTCACAACACCTCTGTGAAGTAGGTAAATATTATTATACCCTTGTTGTAATGATGGGGAAATTGAAGCAAAGTGAGGTGAAGGACAGTAGCAGATACTGAGCTTTGTGCTCAAATCAATAGGCCATAACCTTTCATCCCTAAGTAGCAGTCCTGTCTCCACAGAAAGATTTATTATATAGCTAAGAAAAAAATATGTAAAGAAAGAAAAAGCTGCCAGAAGATTATTCAGTCTTTGCTGCCCATCTGATTTCAAACCCCTAAAATAAATGGAATTACAGAGAAGGCTGAAGAATATGATCCAGGATTAGAGTCCAGGAGCACGAGTGGGGAGTGAAAGAAGAGTCTATGGATCAAACAGATAATTACAGCAGTAATTTGACAAATGCCAACAGCTATGGGCATTTTCCATCTGGCTATGAAAGAGTTATATGATCCTCACCACCTTCCAAAAAACAACCCTGTTCCAGCTACTGGATGACTTGTTGCTAGCAAATATAGCTAATTACATCTGACAAATGACAAAAATATCTGACGCAACAATGCCCTATAGAGGGACACTCTCCAAAGTTATTCAAAGCTGAGTACTCTAGCACAGCTAGTTTCCAGAAAGCCAACTGGGAATCAAGTGAAAAGAGAGCCTCTCCCAGTGCACCCAGTTAAAATGAACCCTTTTGTTCAAGCAAATGCAGATATAAGGATTCCAGAGCTAAAGCCCAGGAATGTTGGATTTGGATCAGAACGGCATGGTTTAGGCCTACCTCTATAATGGGCCGCATGAGGATATTCAATCCAAATACCCTGAATTTTGGGGCACGTCAGAGTCAAGTCTACTTCACATATCATCCCCACTCCTCTTATACATAGCTCATCTCCTATTTCAGCACAGGAACCACAGTCCGAAGTTTAAGCATGAGGAAGCAGCTTGTGCATCAATCAAAATACCAAATTCAAATGAGATCTCAAACCAAACTCTGACCTCTTATTAAAAAATCCTTCACCAAAACTCATTTTAAGAGGAGGGGCATTAACCTCAGTGTCCTAGGCAAATACCAGTAGTGAATAGCTATATTTTGACTCTCTAAATTCACTCCAGCAGTTCCAAGTAGATATAGTTAACTTCACTTCCTGTCAGAAACTGTTGTATCACGTTGCTCTGTATTGCTGCATTTCACCCACAAGATGGCTGCATTTCAGTAGTTGGTATCGTAATCCCCATATATATAGTTTGTGAATCCGTTTGCAAAGTGCTTTGGGACGCTCTGGGATGGAAGGGGTTATATAAATACAAGCGATTATTACAGCATGATTATGTGATTAATTAATTATATCATGTAAACAGTATTGCTTATAACAGTCATTCTTGCAGCATTTGTTCCTTGAACGGTGTTAACGAGAGCACAGATTACTGAGGAGTGTTTGTTCACTTCTCTGTGTCTTCCCTAATAGACCTGCTGAGGTGTACACAGGGCTCTGAAAACAGAGGAAGATCCCTGCTCTGAGGAGTTTACAGTCCAGCTCAGACAAAACTAGTACAAACTGTAAGTGATCAGGCACAAATTATGGAGCTAGTGTGGTATGGGGAGAGGGGCTTGGTTTCAGAAACAGTGAGCTGTAGCTCACGAAAGCTCATGCTCAAATAAATTGGTTAGTCTCTAAGGTGCCACAAGTACTCCTTTTCTTTTTAAGTAAAAGGAGTGATACTTAGGAAAGAATTTGTGGAAGAGAGGGAGGAGGCATTGAAGGCGGCATAAAATCCAGAGAGGGGAAAAGAAGGAGAGCTGGATGATTTGAAACATTTTAGAGGTTAGAACCAGACTGAATGCCTCCTAAGTTTTTTTTAATCTCATGATGGTTAAAATAATCTGATGATTTGCAGGGCTTTATCGTGATTTTTGATTGGCTGGCAATACTGAAATGATGAGTCTTTAAGGACAGCATTGTAATGGTCTAATGAACTAACAGGGAATATCATCATTAGGACTGCAGATTTGTTACAACATCTTTTATCAAAAGTCTTGGAGCAGTCATGGTAAATTTTGTAAAAGTCACAGGCTTAGAGACCTCTCCATGATTTTTTATTAAAAAAAAAAAAAAGAAAAGAAAAAGAAAAAAAGCTCTGACAAATGAGGGGGAACGGACTACCTCCAGCAGACCCCTTTGCCATGGCACTGCAACCTGAATCCCAACCCAGCCGATGTGGGGAGGGGAGGGATCTTGAGAGTGAGTCTACCCCACACTTACCTTGAGCGCAGACAGCAACAGCTCTTGCATACCACAGGCTAGGGCTGGCTCTCAACTTTGGGCATTGTAATTTGTGACCTTGTGTGCCAGGTCACACAGCTCTTTAGCATTTGCTCAGCCCCTTGTCATATGGAGGGGCAACTGGGCCAAACCTGAGTGGCAATGCAACCACACATGCAGGGTTGCAACATCTGGAGCAGGGAGCCAGGCCCAGCCCCATGACAGGAGCCTCAAGAGCCACTGCTGTGGGGTGAGTCAGGGACACACAAAAACCCAGGACCAATGGGAAAATCACAGTCTGTAACTTTTTACCCTTCTGTGACAAACTTGCGGCCATAATCATCATGCATTGCACACTAAAGAAATTGTGCTTAAGGTAAACAGCACCTTTCATCCAAGAAGCTCAAAGCACTTTACAAATCTCATGCTTCAGGGCTTCAGCTTATCACCTGCAGAGGTCAGGAAGGTTCTTCCCCCTCCTTTTTCCTCTGAAGTATCAGATGTGATCACAGCTGGATATGGGATAGTGGATGGGATGGACCAGGACTCTGCAATGGCACCAATTAGCTTCTCTCTCAGGCGCTTAGCTGGCTGGATCTTGCTCACCTGCTCAGGGCATAACTGATCACCAGATGTGGGGACGAGAAGAAATTTTCTCCTGGGTCAGGCTGGCAGTGACCTTCGGGTTTTTTCAGCTTCCTCTGTAGTATGATCCTGATCATTTGCCAGGATCATCCGGATATATCTGACTTTATCAATTTATCAATTCCTGCCTTTGCAGCGGGCCTCAGGTGTTGGTGCACCTTGGTCCCTCCTAGTCTCTGCCTCTATGTGGGCTGTAATACTTCGGACTAATTTTGGCATTAAACTCTGTGACTCTGTAATGTGAGATTCACAAATCCCTGTAAAGCAGGCATTACCTCCAGATGAGTAACATTTTCAAATCTGGACTCTGATTTTGCATGCCATGATTTTGAGATACCCAGTCTGAGATGCTTTAAATATCTGATTTTGAGAGTGGCTGAGAACCCGCAGCTCCCATTGACTTTGACAGGAGTTGAGGGTGCCCAGCACTTCTGAAAATCAGGTTCAAGTTGGATGCCCAAAAATCATAGGCAACTTTTGACAATGGGCCAAATACCTTGCTTAAGATCATGCAGGGAGGTAATAGCGGAGCCAGCAATAGAACTCAAGAGTCCTGACTCCCTGTTCTGTGCCCACATGTGGGGCAACACCTTAAGAATCTCATATAAGTCACAAGGTTTTTTATTTTTCCCTTTACTCTGCAAAATGTTCGTGTGAGTCTAATCTTTGATTTGTCTGGAGGTGTTTTCAGTATATATGCTGGTGCACGAGTTTCACGCAATTTATCTTGAAATATTTGTACTTATTGTTTCATGTAGTACATGCTAGGTAAAAACATGAGATCTCCATGTTTCTTAAACTAAATTGGCTCTTTATTAAGAGAACTATTTACAGAGATGCTGCAGCTGCAGTTAGCATTCAAGCCATGTCCATACAGACTAACTTCATGATACCTCCTCCAAGCCCTTCCCTCCTGTAATCTGTGCTCCTCCCTCCAAGTTCCATACAGGTTGCTACACTTATATACGTAAAGGTGCATGCATGCACATACACAAATGCTCATAAATATAGGTACACAACAGACAACGTGTCAGATCCTGCTACTGTGGGAGCTTTCCTGCTCCACTGGTGGATGAGTCAGGCTCTTGCACATGACAAAAGATGGAAGTCAAGTGCTTTGCTTATTTTGTGCATTTCTTGTTTTGAACATTAAAAGTCATCTTAATGTGCTGAACTGCAAGATGCAAAATAGACCATCAAAGGCCATAAAACTTAAAGGAGATGAAAGCAGAGAATGCCAGGCTGGCCTCTGAGGAAATGTACTGGGTATTTAGAAAACTGGACAAGGTCAATACAAGGTCACTACTGATGGCAGAAAAGTACTAATAATATAATACTAAGCTCTTATATAGAATTTTTATCAGTACATCTCAAAACGCTTTACACAAGAGGTCAGTACCATTATATACATTTTACAGATGGGGAAACAGAGGAACAGGAGAGGTGAATTGGGTTACCCAAGGTCATCCAACAGGCTAGTGGTAGATCCAGGGCTCCTGAGTCCCAGTCCAGTGCTCTATCCCCTATGCCACACTGCCTCCCTTGATTTGTCTCAGCATTAATAGGTAGGGTGACAAGACAGCAACTGTGAAAAATTGGGACAGGGGTTGGGAGGTAATAGGCACCTATATAAGGCAAAGCCCCAAATATCGGAACATCTGGTCACCCTGTTAATAGGGAACTCACAGATACTTGAACGGGCCGTTTCATTTATACGTAAGGTTAAGATTATGTCTGTGACATTTTCCACTTCAGCCCCGGGGCAGCAAGGCTGGAGTGGTCAGCCGGTGGGGGCCCTGGAGCTCTGAGCCACCATGGGTGGTGGGGGCTCCCCCAGCTCCCAGCTGCCGTGGTGGGACTCGGAGCTCCGACCCGGAGCAGGGGGTGGGGGGACCCCAGAGCTCTGAGCCACCAGCCCCGGAGCTCTAAGACATCAAGTGCACTTGGGTTTTATATCAGTGACATACAGAGCACTCATGTCTGTACATACCTTAACTCTACCACGTTTGCCATGTATTATCCTTATAAGCTTGCTTTGTTTTTACTGAGGGGAGTGCTGGTGACTGGATGCTCTCTCAACAGCTGAGAAACGAAAGTCCACTGTGCCTCAACTTGGAGGAAATGGGATGAGAGTGTGGCTCAGGCTCCCTGGGCCAGTTAATGCCAGGCCTCTTGCTGAGGCTACTAGTCGGAGTTGAAACAGTTTCTGATATGGATGTGTGGGGCTGGCAGGACATTTGGTTTTAAGAGATGAGAATGGGATGAAATGGAGTGTAAAAGAGGTCTGGATGTCCTCCAGAGTCGCAGGTTAAGTGATCCTAGTGAAGCAGAGCAACTGGAGATCAGTTACTGCATGAGAGGAGCACCAGACGAGCAGGTCCTTACTGGGGTGGGGAGGGAGAGGCAGAGAAGCAAGAGAAGACATTTGAGTGGAAGAGCTGGGAATTAATTATTGTTAAACAGGAGTGAAGTTCTGGAACAGCCTTCCAAGGGGAGCAGTGGGGGCAAAAAACCTACCTTGTTTCAAGACTGAGCTTGGTAAGTTTATGGAGGGGATGGTATGATGGGACTACCTACAATGGCGTGTGGCCTATCGGTGACTGCTAGTAGCATAAATCCCCAACAGCCAGAGATGGGGCACTAGCTGGGAAGTACTCTGCATTACTACAGAGAATTCTTTCCCAGGTGTCTGGCTGGTGGGTCTTGCTTTCATGCTTAGTATTCACCTGATCGCCATATTCAGGGTTGGACAGGAATTTTCCCCCAGGTCAGATTGACAGACAGCCAGGGGGCTTTCTCCTTCCTCTGCAGCATGGGGCCAGGTCTCTTGCTGTTTTAAACTAGAGTAAATGGTGGAATCTCTGTAACTTGAGGTCTTTAAATCATGATCTGAGGACTTCCGTAACTCAGCCAGAGGTGATAGGTCTATTACAGGAGCAGTTGGGTGAGATTCTGTGGTCTGAGATGTACAGGAGATCAGATTAGATGATCAGCATGGTACCTTCTGACCTTAAGGTCTATGAGGTCAAGGAACTTAAATGCATTGCCCAGATCTGTTGACATCATAACCCACTCATAGAAACTGATATGGATGCTGAGCTAACTCCAACTATTAGCTTCCATCCAAGGTGTCACTGTTCTCCTTTAGCGTTCTTCTTGGGAATGGAGGAAAGAAAATGCAGTTATGTAAACCGTATGAAGGCATGTAGATAACAAGTTAGTTTTAAAATAGCCACGGTGAACAACTGGAGGAGGAGAGGTCACCCCAGTCTCAGTTACTCTGATGAAGTCTCACAGATATCATCAAATATACACAGTAAAACACGGCAAGTTCCATAAAATCTACAAACATCAATATTCCATGAGTTATTTTTTAATAAAAATAAGAATATAGGAAAAAGGGGTAGTGGTCTGCATTATATGCCAAGGTTTTTCTAAAAATATTTTACACCTGTTCTCAGTTGTGCACACCAATCATATTTTATCAGTGAGGTAAAGAACTCATACTGCCAAAAGGAATGCAGTTTATCTATATAAGTCTTAAATATTTTTCCCTTCTGTAATGCAAACCTCCTTACTACCTGCACTAAAATAAAGCCAGCAGGACAAAAGCCACACATGCTGCCACAGTAACAGTGTTAACTATTCCCATTACTGTTTTCTGGAAACAATCACTTCAGCAGGATTTTACAATTCTGGCACTTCAATTTAGCAAAGTTTTTATGCTGCTTGTAAAAGGAATGCAGCCAACATTGTACACTCAATTTAAATCAACTTGCTGATGATATGAAAAAAGAGTGCTGAACTGTCAGTTTGCTTCATCTGCTTCAAAACTAGGAATACAAACTGAGGTATTTATTACTGAAACATTAATAGAATAGTCTAGGGTATCAGAGCTCTAAAGTGAACTCTGATTTGGTCCCATGTTGGTGCAAACAGCTGATTTAACAACTAGTTGTTTGGTTACTTGATATTGCAGAAATGCAACTGGATGGTTTGCTAGTCATAGCTTTTTTTTTTTTTTTTATTAAACATTTCCACCAAAGCAGTGGCACAGACAAAGTACTAGACTGTTGGCCATGTGACTTTGCTATGGCAGCCAGGGGTAATCATCTACCGTGGCTGTCTGGCCACACCGAAAGCTATTTTGTGCAGCAGCCTAAGATTACGTGAAATAAAATGGAAAGGAATATATAGGAGGTGGGTCCCTTTGTGCCTGCGGGACTGATCCTCAACATGTGGATTATCATTATAGTTCAAATCAATTGTAGTCAGTGGAGCTACAACTAGGGTTCCCAATTTTGGTTGGAGGTATTCCTGGAGCTTTCATCACATGACATAACCTTCAATTAAAGATTAATCTTTAATTCCTGGAGACACCAAGACAATCATGGAGGGTTGGCAACTCTAGTTACAACAATTTATACCAGCTGAGGATCTGGCTTGCTGTATCTACCATGCCACTCAATTCCCTCTTTATTCACAGAGTGCCATATCCCCCTTGGTTCACACTATTGATTTCAGAATGGATTGGAAGATACTGTAACAACAATGGCTAGAGTCCCCAAGAAGTCATGTGACATACCACCTAGTAACTTCTTGTCTGAGTAGTTGCATATGTGCTGGAACAAGAGGTACTGGCGCATCTCCTGGCTTGAAGTACTACTAACAACCCGAATACATGGTTTCTGCCTTCAGTACCCCAACTATAAAAATTGTTCCAGCACCACGGAGTAGCTGTATGATTAGCAAATGAGCTGAATCTCCTTCTTAGCAAAACTAAAAATCAGGAGAATTGTGCTGGTGAAAGCTGCTGGATTTCAGCCCAAAAGAGTTAGATCCTTTATCCAAGTGACATAACTAGGCATCAGTTATGGAATCTTCCACATCCTGCTATGCCAATGAGCCTCTAACCTCATTTCACAGATACCTCAAACGTGACTTTTTAAACGCTATCATCCTGGACTGGACTGAGATAGACTTAAAAATGAAAGCTTGTGTCTGCCATTACTAGTTCCTAAACCCATCAGCTACAAGTTAATCTGATTTTAAACTTACTGATTTGATTTTTTTTAAACATTTGCTACAATATTGATGGCACTAGTCTGTCTCAGCTAACAACTGTTCATTGCCTTTGTGCAGCTGGCCAAGTTTGTTGTTCTGGTCAAATTATATAAATGCTTTGTGTCACATTTATTGCAAATTTATTCTGTTTGCTCACATTTGATACTTACTTTTGTCTGATCCTACGCTATACAAAAAAAGCAGGAATACCTTTTATATTTACTGTATTGTGAAAGGAAAAGACACTGGTAAATAGCAATTTTGCAAAAATGCAAAATAAATCATTTGAATAAGGTAGCTTTACACATAGAGTCCTACCAAATTCATGGTCCATTTTGGTCTATTTCACAGTCATAGGATTTTAAAAATGCTACTGGTGGGGTGCTGCCTTCAGACCTGGTCACCCAGTCAACAGTTGCTGCCCTCCAACCACCCAGCTCTGAAGGCAACACAGAGGTAAGGGTGGCAATACTGCAACCCCCCCGCAGCAACCCCTTTTGGGATCAGAACCCCCAGTTTGAGAAATGCTGGTCTCCCCCTTGAAATCTGTGTAGTATAGGGTAAAAGCACACACAAGACCAACTTTGGCAGAGGTTAGAAGGGGAGACCAGATTTCACGGTCCATGACGCATTTTTCATGGTCATGATGAATTTGAGAGGGTCCTCTTTATACAGCATCTCTTAAAAGATATGCAGTAGCTTGATGCAGAAATTATAGGATGAGGTTCTTTGGCTAAATGATCATAATGCTCCTTTCCAATTTTAGAATCTGTAACTTTTTAAATCAAAAATATTTTCAATGACAAAATCAAAAACTCTGCAAAAATGTGCAGCAATTTTTTAAATTAACTTTTAAAAAATGCCCTCAACATTATTTCTCCATTTACAATACTATTAAATGGGATGAAATACTGTCCTGAAAAATATTTTCCCCACTAGGTTCTAGTTTCATTATGAAATTCTGTAGAACACTTACATTTATGCCAGAATTTCCACTATAAACGTTGAAATTGTAGGTTTATCGTCAGAATCTTTTAAAGACCTTGTGGCTAAAACTTATTAACCAAGATCCATTTAATAAAATAAAGACTTCAGACCTTTATTCATTTTGAGTTATTGCACAAACAAAAAACACAAGTAAAATGTGAGGAATTCTTGCCAAGCCCCAGCCTAAAAGCTTATTTTTAAAAGACAAAAATATTATGTAGGCTTGTCGTAAAGTTAAAAGAAAATTAAGGATGCTCATGCTGGATACTCGCTACGGTCCTGAACCTATTGCCACTGGGGTTTTGCAATTGATTTTAACAGGAACAGATTCACATTATAAGGGGAAAATACCGTGCCCAGCCCAAGTAACTGAGCCAAGCAGATATTTGGGGGCAGAAGGAAATCCTCCTGCAGCAGCCCCCACAACCTACTCCATCGCCAAAACCCACCCGCCATGGAAGATCTGGGGAGTAGAATCTGTATCCATCTCATACTGGGCCTGCACACCCTTGCCATACAGTGGGACCGTAGAGCTTTGCTTCACACTGCATAAAGGGGTGTGCACCCTCACCCCTCAAATCATTCTCCACCTTGTGTATCAAAGGCAGCCTTTGAGAGCCTGAAGGCTAGGACAGGATTTGCTCCTGACTGCTGTGTGCTGTGCGCTGTGCAACAATAATCTTACTTCAGCTCTTTGTCACTAGGCTCTATTTAAACTACAAATTTAATCTGAGTTAACACTATGTTAAGTAATGGAAAGTAAAATGCTAGATATTTGAAATGAACTAAAGTCATTAAAAAAAACACATGAGATTGAGAAAAGAGTGCAAGTAAAACAAAAATCAGTTCTAAAGCACCCCTAAGGAGCTGAGTGAAAAAATGCCATAGCTCAAACTGCCGTACTGCAGAATGCCCTTTGTGGGCACTTTGCAGCACATGATACTCTAGCAGTGGGTGATCTCATTTACACCACAGCAGCTCCTGTAACTTCAGTGGAGATAACACCAGTACATCTGGAGTTATTTCACATACTTTGATACAGTACAGGTTTACACCGGGATAACTGCCATCAGACTCTGGTCCCAGTTGTACAATACAAGGACAACATTGATCTAAATAAAGACACACCAGGTGCTCAATCTGAAGGACAGGGATGGCAAAATGGGTAATTATTTAGAGTAATTGAGATTTCCTACTAATATGTGAGGATGGGTGTTCTATTTTTATCTCCACACATCAGATTAATCTTCATTGCTTGATCTTGCGATGAAGTCCTACAATCTGTTGTCCATAACAAAAGATTCTATTCTAGTTGAGCAAGGATATAAGTATCACATGTGCAATGCCTGCATTATTTTCTGCTTGGGGAGGTGCTTTGTATCTCCACATATTTTATGGCTGTGTGATCATAGAAAAATATGTACAGCCTGCCAGTATTTTATAAAGGGACTATTAAAATAAATTGCACTTAAATGTCACAAATGGTGATTATACAACTATTAATTAGTGCATATTCAATCCAAAAATCAAGACAATTACAAGCCTGCACAATTTATAAAAAACTTAGTTCTAAGGAGTTTATTACTTTGGATTGGTTTAAGATTTTAACAGTAGGACATGGGAATTTTTTTTCAACTTGTGTTGTGCAGTATCTCAAAGGAAGAGCAGGAATTACTCATGCATAGAGGAAAGAAGCAGACTTACATTTTTGCCCCTTTCTTTGGTGTCAAAGGCATCTTTGGAAGTTAAACGCTGGAGATTTTAAAGGAATAAATTGCACGTTCAGAAGAAAAAATATGAAGAAATTGCTTACATGGGCAAATTCTTTCCCCTTCCCAATACCTTTTGGCCATTTCTCTCCCTGTATTCACAAGGAAGTATTTCTGTGATGGGAGAATACTGGGTATGTGTAAACTGAACAGGAGAAGATTTACTTGGCACTCATTTAGGACAGAATGTTGCAATGGAAATGTTTGAGGCAACATTGAACTCCAAGACTTTAGTGCATGATCAACTAAGTGAATAAAATAGGCCGCATACCAGATTTTTAAAAAAGGGTCTCTCCTTCCTGCAGATTATTCCTCACCTGGTATCATCCTCCATCTATAAAACACCAGAGATGGATACTATGAAAGTGAATGACTTGGAATGGGCAGAGGATAAGCAATGAAAGAAGAAACCCCAATAGCCTGTAATAGGAAAAATCACCTATTTAAAACATGGGGAATGAAAAATCTCTGGACTATATATTATGATCCCAGTTATCCAAGCCTCCTAAACCAGCTGCACATCTCCCCACCTTAGTCTTAGAGAGCTCAGATAATCATCATCATCCAGGCTGAATGGACAATTTTTTTTTTTAAACAATTAAGTCTAGACACATGAACAACATAACAGCATTATTAGGTTAAAGAGTGTATTTTTCAGGGTATTATTTACTTGACATTTTCCAGATTTGAATTTGAACACCTTTCAGAGGTACTTACTTCCTTTTTAAAATAAAAGCCTTAATTTAAAACTGGATACTAAGCTGTAGAATTTCATTTATACTTGTTCATTGTTGCTTGATTAATGTCAAGGTAAGCCAGATGGTGAACTCAATACAAACAAGCTAGTTAAACACAGGGAGGAATGAACGCCTAAAAAAACCACACACACTATTGCTGTGTTTGAACTTTAGTCATCATGGGACTTAGGATAGCATTGTCAGTCCTGCATCTCTGACAAATCCCTTTGCTAGCCCAATACTTCTTCATAGCCCCATTCTCTCCACTGCAGGCCAAACACCTCACCTTGTTTTTACTTCCAGTACTGTACTTGGCTACTCCTAGAAAAAGCTAGACTCTTCTTCTCAAACCAAACCATGTGGTGATTTTGTGCCTAAGTCTTGTAAACTCAAGTGGGCTAGGACCAAGCCCCATTCACAAAGGCCGGTTTTAGAAAAATCAAGGTTCAGACAAATTTAACTATCGAGTTTTAGCTTAAAATGCATTTTTAATATGAGGCACTATACTGTCAATTATAGTTCCATTAACTTGCTCCCATTGTAAAAGTAGAATTACAGTGGGCAGTTTGAACAAACTGTTGATTCTGTTAGCTGCTTTAAGGATTAAAACTAATGCAAGACAGTTCCAGTACCCCTCAAGAAAATCAATGAGCATCAGTGCTCAAAAGAACATGCAAGAATGGGGAAAATACCTCCAAAATATTCTGTCAGTTAACCTGTTTTGTCAGCTCAAGGCAGCAGGCTAGTCTAACAGCCTCTGAATTTTCTTCCAGACACTCATATGGATAACTCAAGTAAAATGTTCATGCTTTGGAAGCCCAGTAAATTAGAACAGCAGCTGTTCCATCTATTTCTGGAATATAACTTATTCATTGTCAAATACTGTAGTTACATTAATTTTTTAAATAGATTATAAGATGAAAGTTTAAGAATGTTTGACTGTAAATCAAAAATTTTATTCACTCTACTTTCTGAGCTATTACTTCTTAACATAGAAACATAATGCTGACGTATTGGTCTATGACCTCTAGAGATAATAGTTCAAATCCACTCAGATTACATGGGAAGTGAATTTCACTGCAATACCTGAGTCCTTTCTAGATAGGTCATATCACACAGTAACTCAACATTAAAAAAAACTTGTAATCTTAATTCTCAAGGGTAAACTAAAAAAACCACCACCTGATCCAGTTGTAAATGACTGCACATATGGAAAACTTGTTTGTGAATGTTTGTTCAAATAATGCTAGCCAAGTACTTAATCAAGCTGTGTGCTTTGCAAGAACTATTTTAGGTAAAGCAACCTATTATCGCGGTGTGTCAAGTAGAGCAACCACTTTCCATCATTCCTTTGTGATGCACTGAGTCAGACCTTTTTGCATCATTAGCATTTACAACACAATAACTGCAGTGCTCTTATGCTCAGCACAATACTAAAACAAAGACCACAACAGCCATTTAATTTTAAAGCATTTTAATACAAACTTAATATAAACTATTTCAGTCCCTCTTAACATGTAAGACACTGACTCAAAATACTTTTATACCATTTTTTCAAGTATTGCACAATGTAGGTACAAAATTAATATATACGATTACATTTTCTTCCATAATATATAGCAAAAATCTTTAAACTTTAACAGAAAATACAATTTGTGTTTCTTTTTGAAAAAAGCAAATATTTCGTACATTTTAATTCCACCACTAAGGAATATTCTGTACACTTTAAATTTTTTTTTTAGAATAATTGATGTCTAAGATGGATATTTTACAATTTCAGTAAAAAAAATACAACATGAAGCTGCTGCAGCTCTCACAGATCACTGTAGTAAAAAGATATAAATGCAATACCATGTTGTAGAAACAATATATATACTCTGATATTTTACAAACTTTGTACTAAATTAAATTATACAATTAGAAAAAGACCAATAAACCCACTTATTAGTGCCTCTTTTTATATATATATATATATATATATATAAAATCAGCCATGTCCTTGCTATATCTTAAATACTGTAAGAGGCCATATTTTGAGTATATTTTTTAATGTACAGTCAGTATAAAATAACTTTGTGCTTGGCTGGCAAATGAAAAAAGATGCATGTTTATTTATCTAACCAAGCTTGAATGTATTCATACTACAAGCTTTAAAAAAGTCTCAAGAAGTGGAAAAAAAGATACACCCTTGGGTACGTGCATTTGAACTTGTACAATAGGATTTATTTGAATTTCATTTTTGTTTTATTTTTAGTTAGCCATAACAGGCTGGAATTGCTGGTTAGAATACTGCATGTTGTTTAAGCTAAAATTCAAGCCATCAACAAAAGACTTCTCATTTAGACCTCCATAGGCTGCAAACATATCAAAGGCATTACTGTACTGGAGAGGACTGAGGTTAAGGGGGCTGTCACCAGGAAATATGCTACTGGTATTACCTTGACCCTGCATGTTAGGGAAAATGAACTCCTTTGCATTAGGAGAAAGGGCAGAAGTCTTCTGCTGTTGCTGCTGCTGACTGCCTAGGCCAAGCCCATAGAGCGAGTGCATGGAGGAGGAAAGGGCTTTCTGCTTCAACAAGTCATTGACATTCAAGCCAAGGTTGGTGGGAGAAGTGCGGGCGACCTTGTTGCTACGGCCGCTATTCTTCATTTTGGTCGAGCCAAACTTGGTGGCAGCAAATGTGGCAGTGGTGAAGGTTAAAGGCTGAGTGGAGCGGGGCATGAAAGTTGGGCTCACAGCAGCAGAGTGACCAAAGGGAGGAGAAGGAGAGCTAGACACTGAAGATGCCGGGTCACTAATTGGCATGAACACCTGGGCCTCTGGGTTAAAGCTGTTCTTGATTTCCTTATCCAACTCACATCCATTTTCATTATCATCCACATAAAGCACTTTCACTGGTCCCTTTTCACCAATTTGATATGAAACCTCAAATGGGTCAATCCAAACACTAAGATCCTGAGGCAGGTTGCCGCGAACATCATCTATGTCCAAACCACTCTCTTTGGATGCTTGTTCTATGACTGGGTCCACTTTCTCCCCTACATGTATACATCTATACCCTGATCCTTTGTATGGCTTTTCCGGATACCAGTGCCCTTCATACTTCTTTTTAAGAAGTCTTTCAAGCTCTTCACCAAAAATGTTGACACGTCGTCTGGGAAGCTTATTATACAAATATGAAATAATAAAATTGAGTGCTACTTGGATTTCAACCTGCATAGCTGCTATGCCAAAGTTTAATGTCTGTTTCAAAACCCAAAGAAAAAAAAGTGTTCAAGATGCCACAGGGAAACAAAATTTCATTCAAAGTGCTGATTCTAGTAGATTATTATCCTTTCACCTTGAGTGTTCTTGTTCCTTTAAGAAAAAACAAAAGCAAATATATCCAAATAAGGAAAGCGTAAGATCAGGCTCCAAAGCCTAATATTTTGGTCTCTCACTCTACCTAGAATAGGTTATTTCCCATCAGAAGACATTTGTAACATATTGCCTATGAACATGACAGTTAAAACAGAGGACCTCAAATACATTCTGCAGAACTTATAAACAATACTATGGAAGATGCATTAGGAAGGTGTTTCATGAGTACAACATAAGTCATTTCAAAATCATTTGAGCTTGCAGTTCAGCCCTTAAGTTATTTGCAAAGCAGCAAGTGTGTGTCTAGGACGTCATAGCAATGCTAACCGTGCCAGGCCTGTCAGGGGTTCAATTACCAATCCCCTATTCTGGGTGATTTATAGAACTCAGCTGCAAAATTTAGCACCAAGCTATTAATTTAGTGTAAAAGGTCTCAGTCAAAGAACCAGTTCTCATTTTAAGGTTTGCAAACATATCAGTTGGGCTTTAAGTTACAGATATACTAAAAAAAAATCTACTGGTTGTTTTAGATGCATTTTGGCACTTGTATAATTTAACTATGCCACATATATCGTTTTAAGTCAAAGCCAAACACCTGCACCAACTGTGCATTTGATGGAAAATACAACTGAAAAAAGTGTCTACTGACCAAGGACAGGTATTCTTTTCCTCTCCCTCTAGAACTATTATAAGAATACTTTAAACACACATTATGCACACACAATACAGCAAATACACATTTTCAGTCTTAATTATGGCTGGTAGTAATGGTCAATGAATCCATTCCTATCTTCTATAAAAACTGCTTAAATATCAGCTAAATGCACATTTTAAAACAAATCAACATATATGGGAATTTTATAAAGCTATTATAGCCAATAGGGTCAATCCTCATTTTCATGAGATTGCCTCTCTCCCTCTTCAGATTTTATACTGTATATAAAATGGAGCCATGGAAGTCACTCCTTCATTAAGGGTATAACAGAAGTTCACATAAATATACAGTTAAAACAAGGGACAAGAGCAATATATAAAATAACATGCCTTGCTACTGAAAATCCTGCAATACCTTAGTATAACAGTCTGATTTAAAGATGGAGTTTCAATCATAGCTTAAGCAAAAAAACAATACATTTTGAGTTAACACCTACAGCAGTATTTTACCTAAAAGTTTTTTGTTTGGCACAGCATGACAATTTACAAAATTTAGTAAATCAGTCATTAAGAAACTGGAAAAGTCAAAGCCAATTTCCAAATTCTGCAATCCCTTTTTATATCCTGCCCCAATTGGGTAGTTCTGCAAAATTTAACCCCATTTTTAAAGCCTCCTTTAATCTCCCCCCTCTTCCCCCTCAAACATGATATGGGAACAGCCTGAGAGGCTGTATGATAAGGCGACCTTTAAACATTTGCTGGATCAGCACTGGGCGGGGATAAGGAAAGATCAAGGGCAAACAGAAGATATTTACAAAAGGAGACTAATTCGGTATGGAAAAAGTTGATTGGGGTAGTTAAAAGGGACACTAAAAATGATTTATTAATCCATCTGTTTCATCTCCCCTTCCCAATGTCCTTTAGGATAAAATGATTCTCAAAAACACCGAGCAGAAACTACAAATTCTTGTAAGCCCCAAAATTGAGCCGTGGTACAAGCAACTGAATAAACCAAACAGCTTGAACACTGCAAACAGGTGTTTTTTTTTTAAAGGGAGGATGACATTTCTAAGGTATCTAAGCATGTTAATTATTCTAATGGCAATGGCGGTGGGGGTTAAAAACAAGAGCCTTAAGCACTGTGTGGGGAGTTACATAACCAGACAGTTGGGTCTCATTAGATTTCTGCTCACAGCCCTGGGAGCTCTACCAGCAGCAGCAGCAAGAGAAGGAGGAAGAGCATTTTCTGAGCCCACAAGAGACAAAATGAAGGGGAAGAGGGATGACTGGAGAGAAAGGGGATAAGCCAGGCACTCTCTCCTGCACTAACAAGGCCAATACCCAGTTCTCCTGTGTACCCCACTCCCAGTGACACCCCTCAACCTTCGCTTGATTAGGCAGAGCCCTAAAGGCTGTTAGTGCCGGTTAAAATGCCCAAGCACAACGATATATACGAGTCAGTTTATGCAAAACTCACTCCTCTGAACCATGATGTGTAAAATGAACCCCTTTGGGAGGGTCCTCGCACCCCATGCCATGGCTTTGCCACTGACCGAAGTACCTCTATGCAATTGTGTCAGGCCCTACCCACATTCTCATTGCCCCGATCCCCACCCCCCCCACAGGGCTGGGTCAATTCCCCCCCCCCCATAGGCCTGTTCCAATCCCACTTCCCAGGTCCTGCTCCTTCTCCCGCATGGGTCTGTGCCAACCCCCCCGCCCCAGCTCGGCTCCACAGCCCCTCCCCACACGGGGCCGTGCCAAACCCCTCCACTACAGCTCCATAGCCCTTCCCCACACGAGGCTGTGCCAACCCCCCCCCACTCCTGCTCCACAGCCCCCCCCAGAATGTGCCAACCCCCCCCCCACTCCGGCTCAATAGCCCTTCTCCGCACGAGGCTGTGCCAACCCCCCGCAACTCTGGCTCCATAGCCCTCCCACCCATGGGGCCAAGCCAACCCCCGCCACTCCTGCTCCATAGCCCTCCCCCTCATGGGACCATGCCAACCCCCCTCTCCAGCTCCACTGGGCTGTGCTAAACCCCCCCAGTTCCACCCCCCCACACACAGGGCTGTGCCAACCCCCCGACCCCGGCTCCACAGCCCTCACCCCCCACGGGGCCATGACAACACCCCCCCTTCTGGCTCCACAACCCTCCTGCATGGGGCTGTGCCAACCCCCCTCCCCTCCCCCCCTGCGTGCCAACCCCCCTCCCCTTCCCCCCCCGCGCGCCAACCCCCCTCCCCTTCCACTCCCCTTCCCCCCCCCGCGCACGCCAACCCCCCTCCCCTTCCACTGCCCTTCCCCCCCCCGCGCACGCCAACCCCCCTCCCCTTCCACTGCCCTTCCCCCCCCCGCGCACGCCAACCCCCCTCCCCTTCCACTGCCCTTCCCCCCCCCGCGCACGCCAACCCCCCTCCCCTTCCACTGCCCTTCCCCCCCCCGCGCACGCCAACCCCCCTCCCCTTCCACTGCCCTTCCCCCCCGCGCACGCCAACCCCCCTCCCCTTCCACTGCCCTTCCCCCCCGCGCACGCCAACCCCCCTCCCCTTCCATTGCCCTTCCCCCCCCCGCGCACGCCAACCCCCCTCCCCTTCCACTCCCCTTCCCCCCCCCGCGCACGCCAACCCCCCTCCCCTTCCACTCCCCTTCCCCCCCCCGCGCACGCCAACCCCCCTCCCCTTCCACTCCCCTTCCCCCCCCCGCGCACGCCAACCCCCCTCCCCTTCCACTCCCCTTCCCCCCCCGCGCACGCCAACCCCCCTCCCCTTCCACTCCCCTTCCCCCCCCGCGCACGCCAACCCCCCTCCCCTTCCACTCCCCTTCCCCCCCCGCGCACGCCAACCCCCCTCCCCTTCCACTCCCCTTCCCCCCCCGCGCACGCCAACCCCCCTCCCCTTCCACTCCCCTTCCCCCCCGCGCACGCCAACCCCCCTCCCCTTCCACTCCCCTTCCCCCCCCGCGCACGCCAACCCCCCTCCCCTTCCACTGCCCTTCCCCCCCCGCGCGCCAACCCCCCTCCCCTTCCACTGCCCTTCCCCCCCCGCGCGCCAACCCCCCTCCCCTTCCATTGCCCTTCCCCCCCCGCGCGCCAACCCCCCTCCCCTTCCATTGCCCTTCCCCCCCCGCGCGCCAACCCCCCTCCCCTTCCATTGCCCTTCCCCCCCCGCGCCAACCCCCCTCCCCTTCCACTGCCCTTCCACTGCCCTTCCCCCCCCCCGCGTGTGCCAACCCCCCCACTGCCCTCCCCCCACTCTACTGCCCCTCCCGGTCTGTGCCGGCACCTCATTCACAGCCACCTCACCGCGTCTGTTCCCCCGCCCCGGACCCTAGCGGGCCCGCCCAGCCGGCACTCGCCCCCGAGCCGGCGGCGGTACTCACCCGGGGTGGGTGTAGGGGGTAGTGCAAACAGTCCCAGTGAGCGTGCGGGGGTCTCAGTGCCGAAGCCCCATGTCCGAGAGCCGGCTCGCTGCGGGGGAGGGAGGGGGGGGGGGCTGCCCTGCTCACACCCCGGGACGGGCGCGCTCCGCCACAGCAGCTTCACTCCTTCTCCAGCGGGGGGCTCCCACCGCGCCCGTATATATCGCCTCCCTTGCCCCGCCCCCCCCGTCCGGCCCCGCCCCCAGCGCGCTGCCGTGCCCTGCGTGCCCCTCCCACCGCCATGACCGCCCTACCCGTCCCACCGCCCCGCCCCCAGCGCACTGCCTTGCCCCGCCCTTCCCCTGGCTGCCCCTCCCTCTCAATCCCCTACCCCTGCCTACACCCCTGCCCATCCCTCACACCCACACCCTGCCTGGCCCCTTCTCCCAACCCATCTGCCCCCATCCCCCTGCCTGCCCCTCCCTCCCTCCCTCTCGACCCCCTTCCCCTGCCTACACCCCTGCCCATCTCTCACACCCTGCCTGGCCCCTTCTCCTCCCAACCGATCTACCCGCTCCTTCTCCCATCCCCCTCCCACCACTCTGCCTCGCCCCTTCTTCTACCAACTCTGCTGATACTGCTACCCCCTGCCTCTCTCCCATATACCTGTCTGTCCCACCCAACGCCCTCCCACTCCCGAGCCCCTTCTCCTCCCAACCCTTATACCCCCTGCCTATTCCTTCCCTCTCCCGTATACCTGCCTTTTGCATCCAACACCCACCCCCCTCCCTTACCTCTGCCTGACCCCTCCCATGCTCCTCCTTCCCACACCTTGATTGATTCCTCCTGCCCTATTCCCCCTCCCACTGCCCTGCCTGGCCCTTCCTCACCTGCCATTCCCCTGCCTCCTCCATCTCCCTTCCTCCTGTAACCTTCCTTCCCCTGCTGCTTTCCCTTGATTATCCCCTAATTCCTCCTTATATACCCCTCTCTCCCATCCCTACTGCTGTGCATCCCATCCTCCCCACGTCTCTTCCTAGCTCTTTATCCCCTCCCCTTCTCCATACATTCTCTCCCATCCCCATCTCGTTCTCTACTACCTCCCTGTATATCCCCCCCCCAGCTCTCTCCTTCCCCCTAAATCTATCTACTCCTCCCTGTGCTTCCACCCAAGTTCCATATACCCTCCCCCATTCCCTTTGTGTCCCATCCCCCCCATCTCAGGGGCCAAGGAGGAGTGTCCGCCCTCTACGTCAACTCATTCACCCCCTCCCCCCCTTTCTCCCCTCCCATTCCCAGAGCCTGGTTGCATCAACACCCTACGTCACCCCCTTCAGTAATGGAGGCAGCCTGCGTGGAACTACAACTCCCATGATCTCTGGGGTGCCTGGGAAGGAAGCGCCCTGGAAGGCAGCGGGAGGGGAGAACCGATTAGGGAGGGAGGGAGCTGGTGAGGTGAATGTGGCACAGTAAATACCACCCCCCCCGCTGCCCCGAGAAGTGTTACTGCAGAAGCTGCCTGCTAGGGTCACCCTAGCCCCCTTTGTGGCCACCTCAAGGGCAAGGGGGCTGGCTGGGCCTGCCCCCTCCACCCCTTATCTTCCCTCTCCACAGGGATGGGGCATGGGGGGGGGGGGGTGATGCAGGGAGCAGCCACACCTCCTGGTGTCCTGCCACGGGTTGCCAGAGGTGTCAGTCACCAAGGGCCAAGGCCTAGCACCACCACTGGTGTCACCTCCTCCAATCAGTGTGAGCCTGTACTGCCACTGAGTCACCTGGGGGGAGCAGGGAGAGAAGAAAAGGGAGGGTGAGGAAAGGAGGAAGAGAGTCAGAGGGGAGGCAGGAGGGAGGAGTTAGAGGGGGGAGACAAGGAGGGAGGGGAGGAAGGGAAAGAAGGATAGAGAAGGTGGGAAGGGTGATCCTTGAAAAGCCATTGGGTGAGGAAAACTGTCACTCAGAGAGAGGAGGCTGGGAGGAAAGGGATGAGAAAAGAAAAGGGAGAGCAGGCAAAGATCCTGTTTCTATAGGAGTGACAGATGAGCCACACTAGGCCAGGCTGACTGCAGCTGGTACCCCCTGCTGGGGGTGGGGGGTGGGGAGAGTTACATCCCCAGAATGTAGGGAGAATGGGATGGGCAGAGTATTCAAAACCAGTTTTTGGGAGGGGCAGCCACAACCAGCACCCAGGAACACACCAGGTGATTGGAATGTAATTGTCTTCTATATTTCTTTTTCTCCTTCTCCTCTTTTTTTTCCCTGCTAAAAATATTGCCCACAGGTAGCAACGATGACCGATTGGCTAGATTCACTCCTTAGTAACCATCTGATTGGTCATTCAGTATCTAGGAGGAATACGTCAAACTTCAGTTTGGAGGGGAAATAATTAAAGGGGGGGGGAGAAAGAAAGAAGCAGTGAATGGAGTAGCCATCTCCCCACTTCCCCTATTCATTATTGCCACGAAAAAACACCAGGCACAGGGCTGACTTGTCCAGGAGCAAGGAAAGCAGTACACAGCTGGTTAAGAAAGTTAAGCAACAGCTAATCTAAAATGAGCTGTGTGCCCTAGTGAAAACAGGCAGATGCCAAAATGTTTGTAGAGAGCTTAATACAATGGGGCCCAGATCCTGATTTGGGCCCTTGGGCACTACCCACAAAAGAAATAGTAAAACAGAGCACTTGTTTACCTCTTAACTGGATAAAGACTAATGCTAGAGGCATATGATTTTAGATGAGGCCTTGCCACAACTAAAAACAAACAAACAAAAAAATCATTGCATGTAACAAAGAATGCAGCACTGGTTCTGGGCTTCAGGAATGTCAAGAGTCCAAATATTCAGAAGCTGTTTCTCCTCACACACCAATGGAAATCAGGAATAGTACCATTTAATTCAATGGAGTGATATCAGATTAAAACCATTCTATGTGAGTGGAGAATCAGGCCCTCAGTATGCAGGCTCCTTAAAAGTCAGTTCACTGTTTTGTTTTTTAATATCAGTTGTGTGTATTATTAGGCTGCAATTATTGCTTTAAACCTTAGTTTTTATGGCTAGCTTCAAACCAGACAATAAGCCAAATGAGCAGGAACAGTCTTTAGAAAACAAAATATAAACTGCCCCCACCCTCTCCTTCTCTGTGTTTGTGTAATAATACAGAATTTTGGCATGAAGTCCCAGGAGAAATTTGAAAGTACTGGTCATAAGAAACATCAGGACTCTTAAATCTTTGGAATCTAGAAGTTGGGATTCTCATGTTATCACAAGACTCCAGGAGCTGGGGTTTTAAAAAATCATCAAATATCACAAGACTCATGATAATATTGCAAGCATTTGCAATATTGGTACTGCTCCCATGAGTAATCGTTGCAGGATCTAGTCCCCAGATGCGACTTAGGGACAGTGTGGTTTTGTTTTGGTTTTTTTTTTTTGGGGGGGGGGCGGATTATTATTTTTACAATCTGATTTTCAAATAATGTGAAATAATTGCAAAAAGTAATTTCAAGTAAAAGGACAAAGCTATATTTTTTAAATTAAAATATCATTGGGCTACTTGGGGCAACAACAAAAAAAGGAATTGATTGTTTTTGCAACAGATTAGCAGGTGTCAGTTGCTTCAATAAACATTCCATCATATTATTTTGCTTAAGAGTCTAGTCTTAAAGGAGATGGAAGAAGGAGTTTTCCCCTTCCCTTGTTGGGGAGCAGTAAAAAGCTACACACAACTTCATGGATCAGGTAATGGAAATGGCTTCTTTTCAGGTCCAGTGATGAAGATAGGATTTTGGAGGCAGGAATCAGAATTAACCGTAGTAATGCTGCCCCGCACTCCATCTCTAAATTTCAGTGCTTTCATTGCATTTATAAGTCACCAACTGGAAATCCGCTTAGCAAGCTGTCTTAAAAAACTGAAGAATTCTGCTGCTGGGCTGCTAAACAAAATTGTGATGATCAAGCCTTAAAAGGTTATAAAAAACGGAAGCTTTTTCTTTTAAATGCTTTTAACATTAAATACATGAAACCGTTGTGATCTGAATTAAATACTTAAATACACAAAGAAAACAAATTCAGAATTAAGGCAGCTGTGGGATCCTTACCTCTTTTATAGTTCTAAAGATGGAAATGGACATTTTTATAGTTTAATGAAAATGTTTAATGTAGTAATGCTATCATACACTATAGAAAAAATCATTACACTTTGGGACACATGGTTCTCACTGCAAGAAAAGACGCTAACCATAACCTCTTCAGCAGGAAGAATGAAATGCACTTCCAAAGGAAGTCATGACATTGTCCTTCATCTGTCTGGGAAGAGAACACTTACTCCAACGCTGTAGTGACTATTTTATGCCTTCCACATACAGTACATCAAAAGTAGGGTTCCATAATACTTTAATATCGAATTTCCAGAATCTTAAAAGATACAGGGTCTAATCCAGCATTCCTTGCACACCAAAAACTCTCAACTGATTTTAAACAAGAGTTTTGGGTTCACAAGGAACGTGGAATTGTACCTACAATGTCTTTTATTTATTTTTATTAATATACAACCAAAAAAGCACCTATCCCTATGCTCTAGGGAAATCTTTTTAAAATAAAACCAATAAAAATATGTCCAGTAGCGAAACTTCATCCACATTACTAAGATTATCCAACCAGATGATTAATTTTAAGAGAAAATATGTATAGTGCCTTTTCCTTCCTGAAAAACCTAGCCCACCTTCTTCCCTACCAGACCAGCACAATATGAGCTATTTCAGACCAATGTGGGGAGGGGGAGTCAAAGGCCACGGGGAGGCCCTATCAGCAGTTCCCTCTCTGTTAAATCGAAGTGGGGAGCTCCATCTTGAGCCCAGCCACCAAACACAACAGTGGTGGCAGTATCATGTGGTGGCTGCCATCTTGGAGATTGAATCAGGGACCTCTAAAGCTAAAATAAATGAATCGCTACAGCCTGAACTAAAGAGCTGAGCTCTATAGTGGAGAGTGGTAACAGACTCACATCTTCAGAGGGGAGCATGTAATGTACAGCGACCAATGAGTTACAGTAGCATAGGGAGAGAGGTGGTCTCTGAAAAGGCAGGACCCAAGCTATATGACAGGGGAGCTTGGGGCTTCATTTACTTACAGCAAATGGCAACAAAGGAAACTGAAAAGAACTCCAGTGAAATAATGTGGAATCTCAGCAGAGCCAGCTTAATACACTAGGCTTGATTCTCCACTGCCTTCCTCTTGTGTAGTCATTTCCATCTGTGAAAAGTGAGGGCAAAGAGCTACAACATCACAATGGTTTTACACCTAATTTGCACAAAATGTAAATAATTCTATGACATACAAGGAAGGGGAGAATCAAGCTAACAGTGTGTATCCACCTTTATTTTGAATATTGATTTACAAACATGGCTGCAGCAAACATACTTTTCTAGAACACAGGCTTGCTGGATAAAACTTTATCTTCAGGGAGATCTTTTGTTTGTTTTTTTGTTAAATAAAGGACATTGTCAATGAGAGATACTATCACCACCATTAATTATTAAGGCCCCAGTTTAGGAAAACATCTCGATTCACGACTGCATTTAAGCACTTGCTTAACTTGAAGCCAGTGGGATTTAAGCACATGCAGAAGTGCTGTCCTAAATAGGGATAGGTTTAAATAGACACCTAAGGGCTTTTACTCTTCACCTTTCCAACATGGTTACTTTCTACATTTCACTCAAACTGGACAAACTATATGTAAATAGATTGGTTAGGTTTAGGATCAGGTCCTACCTTCATGTAGAGCCCCAGAAATTCGGCAAGGACACAATGCTCTACCCACATACATTCAGTTGAAGGATCTGCCCCTTTGTTTGTTTCTAGTCCTGTTCACTTTCCAGTGCACACACTGGCCTAGTGCTGTTTGGCTTCACATAACACAGTAAAGGAATGTGTACATTTAGAACAAAAATACCTACCTCTTTTTCCCCAAAAAACAATCTAAATTTGGTACCTAAAATAATTGATAGTGTACCTTTTACATAAAGGTACTTGTGGGGTGGTTATAGAGTTGTGGGTCCTCACCGGTAAACCCACAAGTACCAAATTACAATTTAAAAGATTTACATTATCGTGGGAAAATGTATTATTAGTACTGTATAAATACAGTTAGCTTAAGTGAAGCAACATATTGAGAATTATCAGTATATTGATATACACACAGAATTTATTCTCACTATCCACACCTTCAGTGACTATGTCTTTTGATCTTCTCCTGTGAGTGAATGCTGCCTTTTGCAGAGTATATAACATTTACGCTGATAATGAAACAAAGCTTTGTAGAGTACAGGACTGAAGCAGACGCAGTCTCTTTTTAAATGCTTTTCTTTGTGGAAGCAAATCTCTCCTTTCAGCCGGGATTGGGGCTTGGATTTGGAAAATATTGAATGTATTTCCCCTGTATGCCCCCCTCCCCCCCAACACACACATTTCTATCCTTGCAGCAGCTTTTAACACACTTATCCCTATTATCTAAAACGTGACCAGCGTCATGCATCCTGATTGCTCTCCCACACATTTCTCCTGTTACTGTGATCCTGAAATGTAGAGTAGATTCTCTTATATTTAACTTTATCAACTCAGGCAATAATTTCTCCATAAACGTGACTGCATCAGATGCTGCTTAACTTTAAAAGATCTTTGACCACCACTTCCGAAGGAGTTCGATCAGGCTCAGTCAGTGGAAGAACCTTATTGTAAAACTGCTTTAACAAAGTGAAAAATCAGGCCTATAAAATGTGGAATAACTATCAGCGGAGAAGTTCAAAGTGGTGATGTTCTAGGGCTTTGAGGTGGACTGCATGAGACAAGTCCTGACTTTATTGTGAGATCCAGTTTTTGGTCTTTGCTGGTGTTAGTAGCCATGGTGATAATGAAGTAGGAACTGAGATAAATAAAGACAGTCTCTGGAATGTGGAAAAAGTGATTTTTCTGTAGCTGTCACTAAAGATTTCCCCAGCAGGACTGATGAGTAGTGAAGACATTATTTTCTATAGATAATTTGAGTGGTCACTCAAACAAGTAATTCAAAGTGATTGGATTCTGTTGCAGAGATCATTATTTGGGTCTGGAAACAATTCATTTCAGGGTCTTCTTCAGGTCAGGATTCATATTTGGGTTTTATATTGGGTTATTGTATCCAAAAGAGAACAAATTACCTTTGTCCAGTGTCTAGAAGCTCTGGAGTCCTGTTCCAAAATCCAATGACGTTAATGAGAGTCTTTCATTGGTTCACATTCTAGAAGCATTGCTATCAAGAACTTGAGCTTGAATATCAAGGGTCAGGAGTCAACATGCCAGTATGGTTACATTCAGCCCCTTGCAATCAGTTCACTATGGAAAAACTTCTCCAAGCCTGTGTTGTCTTTGCAGGATAGGCACAACTGATTTTTATAAAATGGCATTAAACTCCACTAAGGAATATGCTCTGTTTTACAAAGCACTGCTGTGCCTATAAAGAAAAGGTGATCTGTCATTCAGCAGCAGTGTGTTGGGGCAGAGGGGTGGGGGTGGTCTCTGTTAATCTAAAGTGAGATGGTATCAAAGTTGCCTCTTCCTTGGGAAAAATCACGAGAGTCTTGGTCAAGACACTGAATTCAGTTGCTGTCTAAGACAGAGGAATAAAAATAGGACAAACTTGACATCCTTTTGTGAAGATCTAGGGTCAAAGCCCCATTCCCCGTTTAGCTTCAGCTCCCATATTTTCTATTCCCCCCTAAGGAATGGCTGATGCTGGGAAGTTGCCTCTTCCTTGGGAAAAATCACAAGAGTCTTGGGCAAGACACAAAATTCAGTTGCTGGCTAAGACAGAGGAATAAAAATAAGACAAACTTGACATCCTTTTGTGAAGATCTAGGGTCAAAGCCCCATTCCCCATTTAGCTTCAGCTCCCATATTTTCTATTCCCCCCTAAGGAATGGCTGATGCTGGGAAGGCTCTGTTCTAGAGGAACAGGCCAACAGGAAAGCCAGTTGGTAATCTGAGTGTTGGAGGAGGTCCTGGAATGGCCAGTCAAAAAGAGAAGTGAGAGAATGTAGGGAATAAGGAGGAATATAAATAAAAACGTCAAGAAAAATAACAATGAGAAATATATATATATATATATATATATATAAATTTACAGGATTAATGATATAGAAAAAGAAATGGGGAATTGTTAATGAATAGCGAAAAAAATCTGTAGAAAATGAGGAAAACAAGCCAGGAAAGAAAGATTTTCTAAAAACACCTCTAGAAGGCTTGCTATTTAAATGTTTTATACACTAGATTGACCAGCATCTAAGGAAAATTTTATTAAAACTCAGGATGCTTTTTCTCCTACAGTGTACCTTTTAAATGGAAGAATGACAGTTTATGGTCATTTAGTTCCATGGTACCTGACTATAGGACAAATTATGGAGTTGTGACTGTCTAACTGTTATTTAGTGAGCAAAAAAGGGCATAACCCCCATTTCTTGTCTCTTCTTCCTTTCAGATCACCTTTAAAGGGAACCAGGGATTGTTAGTTTTTCAACATTATGAATAAAGTCTTATCTACCCTGTATTTTGCTGGAAGACCCTCTTTTCCTGGAAAACTAGTAAGTTTATCAGAGATATTAAGGGTGTGAAACTTGAGTAACTGAGAGAGAAAGTGATTTTCATTCAGACTGTTTAAACTCTTTGGTTTCTGTTTGTTTTTAAACAGCTGTTTAGCACAAAGTCATGACAAACAGAAGAGAAAGAAGCTCTTCTGTTAAAGTTTTAACACCCTAGTCTCTTCATTTAAAAACAGTGAGCTTTCAGTCCACACTTCTGGATCCTCCATGAGAGACCTAGAACAAACAGACAAGACATTTCTAAGGTGTTTTTTTTTAAAGCAGAACCTCTCCTTTTTCAGAAAAGTAAAACAAGCAAAGAGTATTAAATAATATGAATAAAAGTCTTCAACAGTTCTCTGCTATCTGATCCTGTAAACTGCGAGTCTGAATTTGTTCCCACTGAAGCCAATAACAATGTTCCCATAAAGCCAGTGGGAAGACGATCATCCCCTCCTTGTTCTCTAGTGTTACAGGAAAAACAAGGTAAATATGTCCTGAATTTGTCATGTTAAAAAAAAAAAGCTAACCTTTTGGTTGTATAAGGAGGGGAGAACCCCAACCTTTCTGGCCTTATTCATCTTGGGAAGAAAAGAGGGCAAAACTGTTATTTCTTCCCCCCTATCCTTTTCACGTCACTTTTAAATGGAAGCATTGCTAGTTCATCAACTGCTCCTGTATGTAGTCTGTAAAAGAGACACCTTGTCTGAACTGCTTTTATGACCTTTTCCTCAGCACTGATGACTGAATTCTTGCTGTACAGTGTTTATTTAAAAGAAAAAAAGTCTAAAGCAAAAAAAATTTTTTGTAATGTCCGTGGGAGATCCCATCACATTCCTGATCAATATCTTAGAACAAGCATTGATGATGCAGCCCCAAAGAATTAATCCTGTATTTTACGTGGATTGTAAGATCTCTGGGGCAAATACCATCTTTTGGTTCTTTGTTTTTATAGCACCTAGCACAGTGCAGCGTCCTTGTCCATGATTGGGGCTCTTAAATGCTATTGCAATTCAAATAATAAATAATAATAATTAATAGTGTTTTGCATACAGCCCAGTGTGTGCTGGAACAGGAATTTGGTAGCTTAGTTAGTCCTTAATAGATACCATGCAGAGTAGACATAGTCAGTAAAGCTGATAGTTACATTCATTAATACTGAGTCTTAGAGCATTAATTCAAGAAGCCTCCAGTAACCTGCTGTGCTGTCAAGCTGTGACAATATAAATGATGGTGACTTCAAAGTAGAGTGAGTTTGAATGTCAATGTCTCGTTAAAACACACAGCATGTACATTGGCCAAACCGGACAGTCTCTACGTAAAAGAATAAATGGACACAAATCAGATGTCAAGAATTATAACATTCAAAAACCAGTCGGAGAACACTTCAGTCTCTCTGGTCACTCGATTATAGACCTAAAAGTCGCAATATTACAACAACAAAACTTCAAAAACAGACTCCAATGAGAGACTGCTGAATTGGAATTAATTTGCAAACTGGACACCATTAAATTAGGCTTGAATAAAGACTGGGAGTGGATGTGTCATTACACAAAGTAAAACTATTTCCCCATGTTTATTTTTTCCCCCTACTGTTCCTCACACGTTCTTGTCAACTGCTGGAAATGGTCCACCTTGATTATCACTACAAAAGGTTTTTTTCCTCTCTTCTGCTGGTAATAGCTCACCTTACCTGATCACTCTCGATGCCGTGTGTATGGTAACACCCACTGTTTCATGTTCTCTGTGTATATAAAATGCTCCTACTGTATTTTCCGATGAAGTGAGCTGTAGCTCATGAAAGCTTATGCTCAAATAAATTTGTTAGTCTCTAAGGTGCCACAAGTCCTCCTTTTCTTTTTGCGGATACAGACTAACACGACTGCTACTCTGAAGCATGGAAATTGTTTTCACAAGAGGAACAGGCTTTCAAAGCTGCCTTAAATGAGGAAGTCCCCATCCAGATAAAGTGAGATTTGAACTTGGGGCACTACATTTCAAAGGACAATTCCTCCAAGACTGAACATCACTTAAGACTCCTTTGTAGGTACTCTCCCCCTGGTGTGAACCCACCAAACTTTTCCACCTCCAAAGAGGATAGTAGCTTGAGGAGAGACTAACTGGAATCTCTGCTTAAAAAAAAAAAGTTGCATTTGAGGAGAAATTTGAAACCATTCCAGTTAAAATGTACCTGTGTTAGAGGGCTGTGCAGCTAAAACAGATTGCAGAAGGAAATGAGTGGGGGATAGAGAAAGAAATTCCAGATGCCTGAAATAACCACTGCAGACATAAAGAGCCAGCTGAACCCAATACAGCTACACCAGTTTACAACAGCTGAGGATTTGGTCCCAATCCTCTAAGGATGTGACCCAAAGCCCCAGGAAGTGAATGGGAATCTCCTGTTGACTTCAGTGGGTTTCGGATCTGGCCACAATTCAGCTATTATTAAAAAAAATGGAGTTACACAGATGTGAAACTAGTGTAATGGAGAGAAGACTCAAGTCCTATTTTTCTTCCTGAGAGTTGGAAAGCAGGTTCTAACACGGTCCAATTTCCCCATTTTTATAAGGAATCACTATGGGAGGACTGAATCTGTCACTGCTCACTCAAAATAAATCATCCACTTATTACAACAACTCCAAAGCATAGTAAACCCACCAACTCTCTTCTCCAACCCCTTAATTCCTTCTTTTTGGTGGGCACACTTTCTCTAAAATAACATAGTGCTGTATTTACCTTGCCAGATTGGACGAATGGTCCATCTAACCCTGTACCAACCTCCGTTAATGGCAATACATTATGTCAAATCTGTTGCGACCAGTCTAGGTCTCCCAGGATTTTATAACTACCATTTTGCACATTATGGCTACTCTGTACTTCCGTGGCAGTGAGGATAAAACTCAGATCCCCCTTCTCCAAAAATCACAGGTCCTTACCTTTTCAACCAAAGAAGAATATTTTTTTGTCATTAACAGTAAAGAGCCTATAATACATAGTTGAGCAATTCTGAATCTACCCAGTGCAAGGCAGTGATAAATGTACGTACACACACACAAACAAGCCAGCTCATTCTTTACAACAGACTATTTTCTCTTGAATTTACAAGCAAGTAGAAACTATTATACTGTACATTTTTTTATTAATAAGCAAGATTACAGATTTTATCTTGAACACAGTAGCAATTGCTATATTGTTAACAGACTAATGGCCAGTCTAGTCCAATATTCTGTATTTAACGGTAGCCACAAGCATATACAAAACAAAAGAATGGCCATACTAGGTCAGACCAAAGGTCCATCTAGCCCAGTATCCTGTATTCTGACAGTGGCCAATGCCAGGTGCCCCAGAGGAAATGAACAGAACAGATAATCATCAAATGATCCATTCCTTATCACACATTCCCAGCTTCTGGCAAACAGAAGCTAGGGATACCATCCCTGCTCATCCTGGCTAATAGCCATTGATGGACCTATCCTCCATGAATTTATCTAATCCTTTTTTGAACCCTGTTATAGTCTTGGCCTTCATAACATCCTCCGGCAAGGAGTTCCGCAGGTTGACCGTGCATTGTATGAAAAAATACTTCCTTTTGTTTGTTTCAATTCTGCTGCCTATTAATTTTATTTGGTAACCCCTAGTTCTTGTGTTATGAGAAGAAGTAAATAACCCTTCCTTATTTACTTTCTCCACACCAGTCATGATTTTATAGACCTCTATTATATCCCCACTTAGTCACCTTTTTTCCAAACTGAAAAATCCCAGTTTTATTAATCTCTCCTCATATGGCAGCCGTTCCATATCCCTAATAATTTTTGTTGCCCTTTTCTGAACCTTTTCCAACTCCAATATATCTTTTTTAAGATGGGACAACCACATCTGCACACAGTATTCAAGATGTGGGGCATACCATGGATTTATATAGAGGCAACATATTTTCTGTCTTATTATCTATCCCTTTCTTAATGATTCTCAACATTTTTGTTCACTTTTTGACTGCCGCTGCACATTGAGTGGATGTTTTCAGAGAACTATCCACAGTGACTATATACTTCAGAGGAAGGCATATAAACCCTATGATGCACCACCAAACCAGGTTTGGAGATGGGAGAGAGAGATTTCTTCCTGACCCCTTATGATGATTAGCTTATGCAGTGGAGCATTAGGATTGAGAGCCACATAATTTTTATTTTAGCTAATATATCTCAGCTTTTGTCAAGAAGATGATTCTGCCATATGACTATATTATCTCAACTGCTTTGTCACCAACACATAGAAAACGGAATACAAAATTGGATGAACATAATTGAGTACTGACTCACCCTCTGATTAGGGTGAATGGTGGAGCATTTTAAACTGTCTTGGAACTTTTTTGAGACTCACGTTCAGAGTTGAAAGCTCTTGATTTAGCTATCTGTACTCCAAATAAGTAAATCTACTATTTACTTTCACCATAGTCCTATTTCCACTTCTTGGGGCTAGATGCTACAAATCCACCTGCTGTCACAAGACTTCACTTTCCTTCTGCATTAACTTGATCAGTTTTCTGCTGCAACCTTATCTGTTCATTTATCTGTCATCTTGACAAGTGCAGTTCCCCCCACTGTGGTCTTTCAAACTCCCAACTCTCTAAACTCATCTCCTTTCCCTGGACTCTGACTCATAACCCTCTAGTAACTAAGACTTTATGAATGTCAACATTTAATTCTTTTCCCTAGAAATTCTAATAATTTCATTTTGGTTGATTTTGAGTCACATAATTTTTAACTTGTGAAACTTCTTATAATGCATTTGTTCCGTTCGAAAGCATTTGAAAATGCAAATACGTTTCCAAATATTTTCATTGGAAATATCCTTTTGCTTGAAAATAATCCTGTATTTTGAGACATAATACGTTTGAATATTTTTGCATGAGTACTTGTCATGAAATCAGGACAGTTTTGCAATGAAATGTGAGGAGGCACAAAGTACCACCATACACAAATGAGAGATTTTGGTGCGTGGACGAGACTCAAGTAAGAACGTGAGTTAATTTTGCAGTGAAAACCAGCCCTTGGAAAGAAATTCTTCAAATATACAGGGGAACACCCAGAGCAAAAAGGGTAAGGTCTCGTCCCAGGGAGCAGTGAGGAATCCAGTTAAATTAAATTCCAGGAGAGAATGTCCTCCAAATCAATGTCCTCCATAGCAAACAGAGGAAAAGGCAGCACGTACCAGATGAAGTAATGCATTTAAAATAAGTGCTGCGGAAACAATGGCAGCAGCAGTAGTAGCATTTCTTAGTAAGGATTTAGGAGGTTATTAGGCTTTTTGCAGCAGTACCCACAGAATGAAATGAGTGCAGCTGCTTTGGTTATGCCTTGTGGCTTGTGCCCCATGCCCCAAAATATAGCTAGTGTGTCTAAAGTCATTGACAGAGACAAAAAGGCTTGAACAGAATCCCTTTCTAAGGCCTTCTAATCCTACTGGAACAGACACAGTAACAGAATTCACACAGTCAACTGAAGAGCCATGTCCTAGTCTGAACCTAAGACGAAAAGAAATGCAAAACTCAGGGGTTTGGTTTGAATGTCACCTTTGGGGATGGAACCAGGATTCAGCATGTCAGATTACTAAATCTCCTTTAATTTGTCATGCAATGAGGCATCAGGGTCCTCGGGGCAAACATCTGCAGCTTGAGGCTGCTGCTCTATTGTGAAAAGGTAGAATAGTGGCATGGATGAGTTGCCAAGGAATAAATGATTCTTACTTAGGAGAATAGGTCAGACAGAATAAGATGATTTATATCTAAAGCATACACAAACCATCCATATTAATGCTCAGCACTTCTATAGGCCTTTACATCTGCAAAGCACTTTACAAACATTGAATCCTTTCAGTAGCGCCATCAAGTAGTAGGTTCTGAAAAATGTACCTGGCAACAGCTGGTCAAGGAATAATCTTACTGGCCAGGATGAAAAATACATTCAGCGCACCCCCCAAAAATCACACTGTCCTGCACTGTAAAGGAGTGACACAGATGAGTCCTGGCTGTTGTCTACAGCAGTCAATCTGAAAAATCAGGCCCAATGTGTCTCAAGTTGGACACCCAAACATTAAATACATGAGGCAGCCAAATCAATGGCCACTTTTGAAAAACTGTCTGTATGTGATTTGCTCAAAAGTATGCAAAAGATTGTGGCAGACCTGACTTAGCACTCGGAAGCGTGTGGCTCCTAAGTCAGTAATCAGTGCCTTCACTCAGCTGTGTAAACTGTGTAAGCTGGTGGTAGCTGGGGCATAATTTTCCATTGGTCCTTGGTTTAAATTTACATTTGATAATCTAGATGATTTAGGTGTTTACTATTACCCTGTAATTTGCTGATCAGCACTACTTTAGCCGAGTCATCCAATATTTCAATCTGGTGCTCTGTTAGGGTGTCACCTTTACCTGATTGAATTGAAAGCTTGTATCCTTGAGAAACAGAAAAATGGCAAACATATATTTGGCTGACTTTGATCTCTGAAGACAAATCTTTTAAAGTTTAGATTAAGGAATTTTTTAATGAAACAAAAGAAACCATGCCATCTGTTTCTGCAGCTAGAAATAAATAGAAACAAGGCAAACATAAAAGAGAGCCTTACTGAGCAATGTCAGTCCTAAGTGACTGTCTAAGGACGGCAATATGGCTGGCTTTGAAAAACACAAGAGTTTAATTAGCCTTTGTCAGCCGTCTGGCAAATCTTCCAAAATATATTTTGCTAAAATCACCCTAAATTGCTACTTTTTTTAGTAATTCACAGTTGCTACTGCTCTGCGCATCACACCAGCCAGAACTTCATGGCAATATCAGTGATGGAACACACATCCTCCTGCTCCAAAAGCACAGGCTCTCGTCATTTTAACTGAAGGAAAATCATCTTTAGTAGTGTATATGTCTTATGTCAAACAGCTGAGCAGTTTGGACTCCACACAGTAGAGGGCAGCGGTAAACATAATCACTAGCCAGTTCATTGTAATACACTGTAGCGTAGAACAAACAAACGAACAAACAAATAAATCAACCTGCTGGGCGCCTTTAAAAAAATCCCACTCTAGAAAATTAAAAATTACTTCCATAGTACCGCCATGTGTTAACAGAAGCTGCTTCCTCTTGTGTTCATTATCTTCTCCTACCTGGCCCACAATCTACTGTATTTATGACATTGCGATCAATGCCATGAAACTTGTGAACTGATATCCAGCATGATGGCCTGTGGCCATAATATTGGGAGTACCGGAATGTGTGTAACTCTCACATAAGCTGCCTGGGAAGCAGCTGTAGTTCCTATCTGGTGACGAGACGTTTCTGTGTTGTAATGGCAGTCAGTAAAAGTTATTTTCAGCTTTTGTGATCTTGTTTGTTTAACATGGTGGCGGGTGGAGTGGGTCCTCAGCTCAGAGATATAAGCCAGGTGTCCAGGGGTAATAAGAGAAGTGGGAAGCTGATTAAAGGAGAGCTGCTCTTTCCCAAACAAAATTAACTTGAAAATATGCACTGACAAGAAAGGGGGAATGCAGAAAAATTATTGGGCTGTTGTATCAGTAGTTATTGGAGACATTGGATACTGATCCCTGTCATGTGATCAGTTTGTAATCCTGAACCATTTCAAGGGACCAGGGCTAGACAATAAAGACCTGTCTCTTAGCAGCACTCCTGTGTGTCTTACCTTTATTACAGCTGGTAAACTGGGTATCAGTCAAATCACTTTTGTTATTAGCTTGGGTTTGTTTAAACTTTTCCTACGTCTGGCAGTAGCTCTTTAACAAACTGCTGCCAGGAGACCTTTATAGGACAGTGGAAACCAGTACAAGGAAATAATTATAGCATTTCCACCTACAGTACGTCTGCTTAAGGGCAGGTATAAATAGATCTTTAAGTGTTTGTTCACTCAGAAGAGAGTTCAGTCTAACAGCATTCTCGATTGCCAGCAATGGGTTTGATGGTTGGATTCTTTTTTTCTTAAAAGTGAAGGCGAAGATCTACTAAATATCACCTTCTTTTCTTCCATGCTACAAGTAGTGTTTAAAGTCTCCCACAGTTGTACCAAAACCCAGATGTAGGGTGTGTCAAAATAAGGCAGGGAAATTTTTTAAAGCCATTACACTTGTTTGGGTAAGGAGGGATAATTAGATCAGAAACGCAGTTCAGTTTCAGAACTGGGGAATGAATGCAAATAAAATGTGTTATTATTTCATTCACTGAGAACACACAGAAGAGACAAAAAGCTTTTCAAGTAAAATATGCAAACTGCACAAAGTTCCCTTGTGGAAGGTCCAGCCAAGCTTTGAGATACTGCTCACTACAGTTCCTGAAAATGCTGCTCTTCATCCACAGACAGCCAAGCAGGAATTGCTGGAGAACAAATGCAATGTAGAAACCACTGAGATGAGACTGAAGCAGAACTGGATAGGGGATCTGTCTCTAAGACATACAGCTATATGCTTGCTTTCATGTTCAGAGCTGGAGAAGCCCAGAAATATCACATCTGGCCCAAAGCATGGAAATGAAAGGTCCATTTGTTACCACATCCACTTCTTTGAAAGAGAGAGAGCAGAGGAGTAACAGCCCAGCTGCCAGGATCACTATCATAGCAAACAATGACTCCCTTGAATCTCCTTAGTGCAGTAGCACTCCCACAGCACCATCTACTGTTCCTGCAGCATCAACAGATGACAGACACAGCACGTCTGTGAAGTGCTGCATTGTTTATTGGCAACATTCAGATTTTCGTTCAAGAAACGTTTTAAATAATATTTCCCCTAGACACTCTTTTGAGGTCCAAGTAATGAAACAAACTTTATTTTATTTAGTGTATTGATATAATTTTTTAAAGCACATGTTATAATGGCATTATTAGCCTTCTAGGCCCATTTACAGTATTCTGCCTTCAGTCTGGCAGGTAAACACTCACCTTGGCATACTATAGTCATACTAGGCACAATAAGCACATTAAGCACGTACCCTGTCATAGGCCATTGTTCAAGCTACAGGTACTATGTTTTATCAAACAATAGCTAATAAACAAAAGCTATTTTAAGTGTTTTATGAGGGCCACAGAGCAGGTGTCCATTGAATGCCAAGTGCTAGTTTTGTTCTGTCATGTCCACTGTACTGACCGTGAGAGTCCTGAGTTCTAGTCACTCATAAAGGCCCAATGCAAAAAGAAAAAAAGAGCGGGGCCAACAAATCTAATGCGGGAATAAAAACAACAGGTGGATCATAAAAACAAAAGGTACACACATTTCAACAGAGAGGCGCAAAATTTAAGTATACCAAGGAGGCTAGTTGCAATAATACTGCGCCAATAGCAGGATTAGTCACTCCAGGCTCCTGACACCTTACTCAAGCCAACCCCTTTGAATGTAGACAAGATTTAGACTTTTAACACTAGGGATTATAGGCGGTATTAGTTACCAGCGTTTCAGGCTTGAATTAAACCACCCTTTGGCATCCCCAGATATGAGATGCAGGGTCTTGACCCTCCATTGCCTCGTACCAGTTAAGCAGGGCTAGTTTAAGGCATAGACATGGTAGGCAGTATCTAAGGCTGCTGGAGTCATGTGGTTACATCAGAATCTCAGCTTTCACTTTAAAGCTTCACAGCGTGCACAGAGCATAACTAATACAGTGATACCTGACTGAGTCTGCAGACAGCCTGAAACGATAGTTCAGAGGTATGAGCTTCCCCAGGCATCTCAATGGGGTGTTAACGCCCAGATCTACTGCTCTGGGGCTCCCCACCCAAACCAGGAGAGAACTCTGTGCATGGCCAAAAGAATGCAACAGGCCTGGTGCACCCATTGAAACAAATACCCTCCAAAATGCTGCAGCAAGAGGTGGAGCCTCTTGTTGCCACCTCTGCCTCCCCTGGGGATTAGAGGGGACCCCTGCTGCCACCTCTGCTATGCCTCAGGGGAAGTCAGCCTGCGCTGTCACTTCTGGGCATAGAAAGGACCCCATACTGTTGCCCAGGCCGCTCTGGGAGAGGAGGAGCGCTCATGATTTTAGAATGCTTGGAGTTAGCAAAACTGAGCCTACTAAAGTGACTCAGCCCTGAAAAAGGAGGGACCAATTCTAAGACTGGTTCTGTGCCCAGTAAGTTCCTGTTCTCTCTTGATCTGCTTGATCCTAAATTCACCGACACAGACTATCCTCAGAGATTGTCCTATCAAAATCAGTTTACTCTGCATGAAAACACCAGCCCAGATACTGGTTTCCAAATACACACAGCAACCTACAGGTTAGTTCATCTTTGATAAGGACAGAGACTTCTGAGAAATGCTGCTGGGAGCAAGATAATATTTTTAAGACGGAGAACTCTGGTATTTTTAAATACCTAGAAGAACTAATATTTTTAAATCTACGAGATGCTGCCAACATTTGCAAGTTGTTGCAACCAGAATCCGTTTTCCCAAATGGAGGTAAAAGGTTGATATTTTTCACATACACTTAAGATACTGACAATTTTCTCATTTTCTGATATGACAGGGGGTTCCCCCCAACTCCCAAGGCAGAAATGACTGATAGTTACTAAATGTTGCCACGGAGGGAGATGAGAATTTCACAAAAAGAGGCATCATGTTTTTACACAGGAAAGCAATAATTGTCCTAATACCCAGGCAATAATTCTGAGAAACGGCTGTCGATTTTATTTCAGGGAGCCACCACTGGAAAAATTGCCAGGCATGTCTTTCTGAACTGAACTGCCTGCTGGGGTTGGTTAAGACAAAATCTACCAGCACTGCCTGTCTCTCACGTTTTCTGTGCAGGGAGACTCCTCAGCCAATCTTGTCTATGATAGGCGTAGCTGACAATTTGGGGGCTAGATCCTCATCGGTTGCAAATTGGTATAGTTTCATTGCAGTCTAGACCAGGTGAGCATCTGGCCCTTAGTTTTTAGCTCAGAAAGTGGCATTCAGGACCAATGCTGATTTTTTTTATCCCCAGGCACCCATCATGGACAATGGAGTCCTAAGCAGATGCCAATTTGGCCTTTCACTCTTTCTCAATAAAAAATTGCTGGCTGTTAACAGTTTTACTTGGGCAATGAGCTGACCATGGAGCTACAATGAGCTGCACTCTGTGGCAATAAGTGGAAGGCGGGGAGGGGGCAAAGAATTTCCTAAGTCACCCCTGTGCTCCATGTATTTTGGGACAGCTAGAGATTCTGCTTGGCCAGTGCTTAATTTGTGCCAGGATTTGCCAGGGCTGAGCCCTGGCACCTCTAGGCTTGGCAGTTCATAGCCCTGGCACCTCTGGGCTTGCCGCATCAGTTATGAAAGTAAAAAAAATTGCTTGAGCCCTGGTACCTCTCTCATCATAAATTAAGCACTGTGCTCAGCCCTGGAGCAACCTGAGGCTGCTCTAATTTATGCTCTGCTTCAGAGAAGCAGCCGAGGATAACCATAGTGCAATGAGCTCCTTCCCATCCAGTCTCCTGGACCACCCTTAATATGTCCCCTATACCAACGTATAGCCCTTCTGCCAGCTCTATGCCAGTTAGGAAGGTGCTTGCCCAAGAGATATTCTCAGTATCTTGTTTCTGTCTCCTTTATGTTTCCAGAGAGCAGTGTAAAGTTGCACAATAGAGAATGAGACTCATGGAGCTGAGTCAGGAGAGCTGGGTGCTATACTCAGCTCTGCCACTGAACCCTGTGTGACTTTGGGTAAGTCACTTAACTTCTCCCTGCTTCAGTTTTGCCATCTGCAAATGGGGATCATAATACTTGTCTACCTCCCAGGGGCATTGTGAGAATTAACCCATTTATGTTTGTTAAGCACTTTGAGGTCCTTGAGCAGAAAATGCCAGGTAAGTGCACACTATGGTTACTATTCCATGTTTTTCTTTTCGATGTTGGCTCCTTGCTCCCAAGCCACTGGCAGTTTGCCTCTCTCTCACCTTGTGCAAGATGGGATGTCTTCGGTTATTATGTAGAACCTCTGATTGCTACACAAACTGTATATGTTCAGTATACTTTGTCCACTATTTGGCTGGAGCTTGTAGCTGGTACAGATATTTCGTTGGCTAGCACAAATCTATAGTTTAAACTTCATTCCTATTCTCCTCCCACTCTCCTCTCCTAGCTGCCTTCTCTCACTCTCTGTATCTCATGTTCTTCCAGTGGTGCTGTAACATTTTTTTACTTGGGGTGCTGAAAGTGGAAACTATGTATTTGGGTTACTACTTCAAGCCAGGGTGTACAGCAGCACCCCCAGCACTCCTAGTTCCAGCACCCATGTGTTCTTCCATGCTATTGCCAAGTATCCTCTTTCCAAATCCCTCTTTAAACCCCACCCCTTTTGCAAAGCCTTTCTGTATTGATCGCCAGTCTTTGTCCCCTTGTTATCTTGCTTTTCCATTGAAGTCACAGGCAAAGAACTCATCAACTTCAATGGGTAGAGGATTAGACCCTTATATTTTATTAAGTTCAAGGATCATGGTTTGCATGTGGTTCTAAACTACCATGTGCGTGTACTGCTCTGAATGCATTAGAATGGCAAGACTGCCCACTCCAGCAGTAAAACCTAGAGAGGAGGAAGGAAGGAGGCGTCAAAGAGAAAAACCCATGAGAATCCCCTAGCAGAGCTTCTCCTTGATCCCTCCAATGGATTTGGGAGGGCTTCCCAGCTGAGGAATGAATCATAGGCTCAACAAACCTGCAGATCCTGTCATTTGGCCAGGAAGCAGAAGCAATCCGCATGGAGGTTCTGAGCTCCAGCATCCACCCCCTGAGAGCATGGCCCAGTGGCGTTGCACTAGCAGGGGATTTCTGGCTGCTACTCAGGGACCCTTCTTATACCAGGATTCTCCAGCATGGGGGAGACTCTATGGAACAAGTAACACAGCTCCAGGGGCTGAAAGAGGGGCTCATGTGTATCAGAGACAGTAGGATTTTTAGCCAGTGCTGTGTCCAAGATCCGAAGGTACTTTGCAGACTTGCCACACTCTGCCGTGTGGCAGACTTGCCTCCCCATTTTCAAATGGTTTCAGATTCCACTGCTCTTGTGTGTGTTCAGACTTTTAATTTGAATAGAAAACTGACAAAAGTAAACAGACCCTGCTGTCGTATGGTGTTCCAGTCAGGAGCAATGCTCCAAGGAGCAAGGAACACACATGCTATAAAGCTTTTTCCTTCCACATGGAAGGATACATTGTATGGACTGTATATACACTTACGTTTAAAGAAAGAAAAGGAGCTGATAAGAGATTCATATAGCTACTGTAATAGCGGAGCCCAGTGGGAAGAGCACTGGACTGGGACTCAGGAAGCCAAACGGGTGACATTCCTGGGTCTAGCACTGACCTATAATGCAATATTGGGCAAGTCTCTTCACCTCTGCGTGCCACTGTAAGTTCTTCAGGACAGGGACCGTCTCTTATTATGGGTCTGTACAGCACCTAGCACATTCTTCGCTGGGGCCTGTAGGCACCACTGTAATGCAAATAATAATTTTTAACCAATAATGGCAGCTCGGGGCAGTTTTTACATTGAAAACTATGTGAACTATGAATCTGTCCCTGCCCCAAAGGCTTCACAGTTTAATAAATAATATATTTTACTCCAGTCCTCCTAAAAAGCACTCTCATTGGGTTTTATTCACACTAGTCAGCACTTACACAACTAACCCCACGGAAGTCAGTGGAACTATTTGTGTGAGTAATGGTTCACCAGACCAAGCAAGGGTTGTACAGTCTAGCCCTGAATAATCACAGAGCTTAGGCTTGGCGATGGTGTAGTGTGGCAAGAGACCACTCTGAAAGTTTGCTTCAGCTTTTTTTTGGAGAGTGGGGTATGGGTGACTTTTAGCATGTGGGGCTCGGCTGAGTTGAATGTATCCACCAAAATATTGTGTATATATAACGTAAATCAATAAACTGAAAATGTACACAGTTTCCCAGCTCTAAGCTGGCAGTTGATTTTTCTTTATCAAGATTTGTATTTATTGATTCTCACTCCATTCCCCCATCCCCTGTCTTCAGTACCATTTTTCTTTGCAAGTGAAAAATACACCCTGAGTCACAGCAAGTTATTTCCACTTGTCAAGACAAAGGTTAATTAAATCTCAGCAACTACATCTAAAATCTAGCTCTGTGTCTATCTAGGGGTTTATATGACATGTTGAACTGTACTACCTAAGCCTAAATAAGGCTGCAATTCAAAAATGACAAAGGCCAGGAAATTCACAATTAAGGTAGCTGACATTCTGCCCTTCACCGCACCCCTACACTCCTGTAGGAGGAAATAAAAGACACCCACACAATTTGTACAAGTGAGAGCCAAGATTTATTCCAACACACCAAACAGGTTCTGCAGGATTGCAGTGTTTAAATAGCTTCCCCCCCACCCCCACCAAATGTTTTCTAGCTCTGGGTAAATTGCTACTTGGATATTTGTTTTTGCTGAAGGGGTACAGGACACATAGGGGATTTAGATGCATCATATGCATACATCTTTGTATATCTACCTCCAGAGAGATTAGTATTATGGGTACACAGAGAACTTTACATATTTTCTGCAAAAGGTTTCTGCCTAGAATGTGAAATGAAGGGACAGGGACTGTCGGGCATAGCACTGTAAAGCTTTTTGCAGTGTAAAGATTTGGAAATCAATAAGTGTGGTGTAAAGTAACTTGACTAAGAGCCCAAATTGGCTCCAGTTGGCACCAAGGACAAAATCCCCATTGAAGTCAACAGGAGCAGTAACCAGACTCTACAACTATGTACTTGTAAACACTGGTGATGCACAGATTGTGTGTGAATTTGCTTACTTTTTTATTTATTTTTAAGAGAAGTTGAGCCAATATGTGCAATGAGTATTAGGAACCGCTGTTTGGGGTGACTCATGAGATTGGCATGTGGAGTTTTTCATTAATACTGGCTTGAATGCATGCCAAGGAGGACTTCCCAAATTCACAGTCAGTTATTGCTTGTCATGGAGATTAAAAATCCTATAGCACTTTATTCCACTCCAAGGGACTGCCCCAAAAATATATATTGGGGGAGGGGAAGAGCGAGAGAGAGAGATGGCCTCTAACTTTATAATGGGCCAAATAAAAACACTGGGGTATTTGGAATCCAGATCTTAAGTTTACAATGTGGGCCCATGTTTTGTATTTACAGGTGAGCTGCAAAAGAAAAAAAAAAGGCTAGTACTTTTAAAAAAACCTTCTTTTTGATAGACAAAAAAAGCTTGAAAGTGTTTTTTAAATTTTTTTTTCGATTTGCTTTTTCACTTTAGAGACTTATGTCCAGTCTAGCAGGAAAGACTGGTGACTGGAGGTCTTCTGAAATGATTATGTCAGCAGCCAAGTGAGTGAAAGTAGAGCAGCTGAAAGGAGAAGAGATTTGTAATCACTGTTTAAAACTTGTTGATTTTTGTTTGATTAAGTTAGCACACATTTAACTTCAAATTTTAATTGACCATTTGGAGAAAGGAAGTCTTTGTTAAAGAATCAATTCTGTTCTTTCAATTAAAATGTGAGCGCTAACAATATATATCCTCTGGGAACCTCAACAAGTCTCTGAACAAAAGCAGAATTGGCAGATCAAAGCTGGCATTCCTGAGCTTTCCAAGGTCAAAAATTAACAGAAAAAAACACATTTTAAAAAAAGTTTAGGTCTTATTTATCCATCAAAAAGAAGCAAAAAAAAAAAAAGGCACCAGCCCATTAAAAAAATCATTAGCAATTAAAAAAAAATGTACATGTATTTTTCTATCAGCTTTTTTTTTTAACTTTGCCCACTAGATGGCTGTAATTGTTACTGTCATGGGTTTTTTCCCCCCCCCAGGTTCTTGTCTTTAAGATGTTGTAGTCCTCATTTTGTTATTTTTAATTCTGTCCTGTTAACCTCTGGTTTGTTATTTGAAGTGAGAGGTTGATGACTTTGCAATGTAACTGTAACACAGCAAAATGGTTCAGTGTCCCACATTTGTATCATGTTTGGGAAACAAAAACCTCTATTTACAAGCCTGCAGTGGCAACTTATTTTCCTTTATTGTAAGAAACGGTTTTGATTTCTGACAGTAGCAAAAAATTATCAAAGACTAAATGATTCCTGGCCAAGGCTTTTCAGATGGTAAATCATTTTATGCATGTAGTTCGCAATGATTCTCAGATATCGCAAACATTTTGCAAATCTTGTGGATGAAAGATCAGAAGATGGAACTAAGTATGAGGTTGGGTACAATGGCTACCTGTATCATAGACATTGCTGATGCATGAATGTGGATGTAGCGAGGAGGCATGGCCTCCCTCAGAGTGTGACAGGGAGGGACTGCAACACATTCCCTGGTGGGCCAAACCAGAAGAGTCACATCTGTCCCGCCCAAGAAGGAAGGACGGGACAGGAAGGGGAAGTACAAAAGGTGGGCCCTGCAGCTCAGTTGGGTGGGAGCTGCCACAGGAGACAGATGCATCCCGCCTGCTGCTTGGAGCCTACAGAGGAACTCCTGGGGCTGCCTCCTGACGATTGGTCAGAACTCTCAGGACTGCTGGCTGACAAAGGCGCTGAGGAGCTGCCGGGGCTGGATCACCCTGGGCTGCCGGCCGTTTGAGACACCGAGGAGCTGTTGGGGCTGCTGCCCGGCCAGTGTTCCCCGAGACAATGGACACAGGTACACCTGGCGGGGAGAGTAAGAAGCAGCCCATGGAAACCAGGCAACCATCTGGCTGGGAAATGGCCAGATACAAGGTCAGCGTGTTGTGGATGGATTCCCTGCTGACCCAGTGGCAGGCCACTCCACCATCGTTAGGGCCCTGGGCTGGGACATGGTGGAGTTGGGCGGGCCCGTGTCCCCCCTGCACTCCACCCTGGGGATGGCAGTACTCCCCGCTCCTTAGGCCTGGAGGCCTGTGCTCTTTGGACCCCTGTGCCTGAGCCCCTAGACTTTATTGGTGTGCTGCCCTGACTGGGCCTGAGGCTCATAGACTGCTTAGTCACTCCGCCCTGCTGGCGGGCCAGAACATTAGGTGTAGCTAATTCCCCCCCTCAAGCTCACCTTTGCAGGTATGTGACAGCGAGGAGGTTGTCAAGGAGGGATGACCACTCAGCCAACAGTGGAAAAGAGCCAGGACTCAGCTGTAACGAATATAAATGCAATAATTTATTTATGCACCTGAACACAGATAGGACCTCACAGCTCTTTTGATTCTCCAGCTCCCAAACTAACTAAACACAATCTATGCTGCTTGGTGTCATCAACACACAGGGTCTCTCTAAGACCTACCATAGACTCAACAACGGTGGAATGAAATGACTGCACTGCAGGTGAGAAAACTACAAAGCGAGACAAGCTGGAAGTCCTCTTGTAAATTATTTTCATAACCAAATAGATGGTGACTGTTGCAGGTGATGGACATGGAGTCGGGCCTACACGAAAAGAGATATATATTTCAGGGGACAGTGTTAGACAGACACATAAGCTAGCATTCAGGACTACGAGAATCTCTAGTTGCCTATTACAGTTATAGACATATGAAAAAGATTAAGAGATGAGACCTCCACTTCTCATATTGTTTTCCTGTCGCCATCTACCCTTTTTTAATATATAACCATTCTCATGCCCATTCTGGTGCTTTACCATTTGGGGTTTTATGAAGCAGCACTTCCCAATAAAAACATAAAGAGAAAGGAACTGGCCCTGAGCAATGTTGCCAATCTCTGGTGTGTTTTCTCATCTGGCTTTAGGCCCCGATTAAGCAAAGCACTTAAACACATGCTTAACTTTAAGTATATGCATTAAATCCCATCGGCTTCAACTACACTTAAGCATGAGATTAAGTGCTTTGCTGAATTGGGGCCCTAGGTTAGTGAACCAAACTGTTTATATTGGTATAAAGCAGTGGTGGGCAACCTGCAGCTTGCGGGCTGCATGCAGCCCATCAGGGTATTCCGTTGGCAAGCCACAAGACATTTTGTTTACATTGACCATCCGCAGGCATGGCCTCCCACAGCTCCCAGTGGCCGCGGTTCGCCGTTCCCAGCCAATGGGAGCTGCGGGAAGTGGCAGGCCACCGGGACATGCGGGCCACTGTTTCCTGAAGCTCCCATTGGCCGGGAATGGCGAACCGCAGCACTGGGGGCTGCGGGGGACCGTGCCTGCGGATGGTCAATGTAAACAAAATGTCTCATGGCCCACCAGCGGATTACCCTGATGGGCCGGGTGCAGCCCGCTGGCCGCAGGTTGCCCACCACTGGTATAAAGGCATTCACACCAGGTAATTATCCTGCTTTAACAGTATTAAGTTTCTAAACCAAGATAGTTAAAGCAGTGTGTGCACAGACAAGTTCTTAGAAGGAAGAGTGGCACCTATTAACCTAGTCATCAGGACTTTCTACATCACCCTGGGGCAACCAACCAAATACTGACCACACCTGACTACCTAGCTTATGAGATCACAATTCAAGGTGTTTCCTTTAGCCTCCACCCATGACTCCGTTGTTTTGTTTTTGTGGGAGAGTGCGTTCCTAGGTCTGAGTGTATCGCCCTTCATGGTGTGCACGCACCTTGTCTGTCTAGGTATTTAAACTGCACTTGTCATGCTGATAAATATGAACACCTTCCAAAATGACATAAAATCTAACATAACATAACATATAATTCCTCTGGTTTCTTGGAAGAAAAGTTTCCCTAAGTAAAGTGACTCTTCCATGTGATCTTGATTATTTATAAGTCCTTCTTTTAATAAATAGAGAAACATTTACACTTCAGCTGCTATGACAAGGTTTGGCAGTCTGGTCTATTATCTAATACGATTCTCTCTCTTACCTTTCCCTTGAAAATATTTACTATGATCACCTTTTTGGGCCAATAGGTATGTTCTGACAGAATTCAGACACACACCTGCTGCTGGTCCTCCTTTGTGTGTCCATTTCTGCAGTACACCTTGTTGAACAGGTTTTATTAAAACAATCCCTATGCAAACATCATGCAAATAGACCAGTTCTACCTCCTGCAGACAGGGACTGATCCCACTGAAGTCAATGGGAGCCTTTCCTATAATTCTTTAACAGGAGTTTCAAATTTTCTCACAAACTTAGGGTTCTGAAGTGGTTTGCAATTTTATTTTCACCATACAGTTTGAAGTAGCTACAATAATAATGCAAAAACCATATTCTACAGGGGCTGCAAAAAATGAGCATGGTCCATCTCATGACAAGTACAAAGCTATGGAGGCCAACATTTTCAAAAGTGGCCTCTGATTTTGAATGCCTAACTTGAGACAATTTGGGTCTAATTTTCAGAGATGCCAAGCACTTGTAGCTCCCATTAACTTCTGATGGAGTTGTGGATGCTCCTCACTTTCTGATAAGCATACTCAAGGTGTCTCAAGTTGAGTGCCCAAGAACTGAGGCACCCAAAATTACTAAATATTTTTTAATAATATGGACTTGGTTTGCACAGGAAACAGAACATTCTTGAGGCTGGTCCAATCTGTGGAACCACTTCTGCAGGAAGTAGAAACTACCTCAAACCTCAACACTTTCCAGTCCAAATGCAAAAGACCTTCTTCCACCTTGACTTCACAAATAAAAGTGCACACCACATAGAACCAGGGGCGGCAGGTTTGTATAATTTTTGGTGGTGCCCAGAATGTGTCCAAGTCCTACCCCCCTCCACACACACACCTGTCTAAGGCTCTGGGAGGAAGTTTGGGTGCGCAAGGGGTGCGGGCTCTGGGACAGTGTTTGGGTCCTGGGTGCAGGCTCTGGGCTGAGGCGGGGGGTTGGCTTGCAGGTGGGGGTTTGGGGTGCGGTAGGGGTTTTGGAGTGCTGGGTGCGGGCTCTGGCCTGGGACAGAGAGTTGGGGTGCAGGGAATGGTGTTGGGCCAGGGATGAGGGGTTTTTGTTGCAGCAGGCAGATTGCCCTGGGGCAGGAGGCCAGAGAGGACTCCCCCTAGCCCTCTCCCCACCACCAGCAGCGAGCTCTGCGGGAGAGGAGGTCCCTCCCTAGCCCCCCCAGCACAACACTTTCCCAAGCTCCCCCCAGGCTGCTGCTCAGGAGGTCCAGCCAGGATAAGCCACCCCCTCGGAGCCGACTCGGAGTTGCCTGCCAGGGGGTTGAGAGGAGCTGCCATGCGCCCCCTCCTTTCCCCCCTCTGCAGCCACAGCAGCCGTCTCAGCCTGCCCCTGGCATCGCTCCCTTGTAACCGGCAGCGACCGGCAACGGAACACAGCGTGGAGTCCAGTGCAGGCAGGGACGCTCAGGGGAGGTGTGCGGGGGCGGCAGGTGGGGCCGGAGACATTAAGAAGAGGCGCGTGGGGCTGGGGAATGCTCTGGGAGAGATGCATGGGGGCAGCAGGTGGGGCCGGGAGAGAGACCCAGCCCTGAACATTGGTGTAGTCGGGCCCCCTGGGCCCTGAATTTGTGGGAGCCCAGGCACCACGGGCCCATATAACTCGCCGCCCCTGCATAGAATATCACCTTTAACAAAAAGACACGCAAGCAGTATATCATCCTATAGAGAGGGGTGGAGACAGAACTGTATATGGCAGATATTCCTCACATTGTATAACTCAACATGAGTGCTTAGATATCCTGGAGTCAGGCAAGTATAAGAACCTGAATAGAGATGTGTTTTACTGCATCTGATAGTTCTCTGAATTCTGATAAAGATATCCAGGATTAAGCAAAAATAGCCTGAGGAAGTTAATAATGCTGAGGCCAAAGGATATTCACTCAGATGGCTGCTCTCTTTCTCAGACGGGGATCAGACATGTTATCTCCCAGGGCCTGAGCAAAAGTCCTCTGAAGCCAATGGAAAGACTACCATTGACTTCAATGAGCTTTCGATCAGGTCACTACTGCAGACGCCAGGCGATATTTTCTGAGAACGTTATGTTTGTCAGATTTATTAAGATTATCTGTGTATCTTTCTCTGTACCAAAATATCTCATTCGCATGAACAAACCTGCCAGAAAACTTTCAGTGGTCAATTTTGTGCATAATCCAGGTTTATTTTGCATGATTTCTGACCCTCCAAATAAAAATATTTCCTTTGACTGTGGTTCCTTCCTTAGAAGCTATATATTCCAGACACAGCTGTTCTGCCACTATTTAGCTGAGTAGGCATGAGGCCATTTAAAATACAGAACTAGAGCATTAGCAAAACATTTGTCTCAATCCAAGGCCAACCAGGGAGGCTGTACCATTGAGGTGCAACCTTGGATGTCCCTTGGAGCTTTTTTGTCTGCATCATGTGGGTCTGTGCTGAATTTAAGGCACCTAGGGATGATATCTGTGACAAAATCGGACAGGGTTTTTTAGAAGCATTATTTCACAGCCTCAAGTATTTACATTTTTTGGCTCTCTGTATTGATCACTGTGTGGTCAGCAGTTTAATTATTTACCATGATACATACTGTATCATTTAGTCATCAAAGCATACATTTTTATAACGCGAAGGTAGCTTCTTTTTCCCCCAGCTACAAATCGTGTTCTGCTGGGAGAAGCAATCATAGCTCTGCTTGGCTGGCTTTCTGCCATCTAACTGCTCCTTTAAAAAAAACATACCTCCCGTTCAAGGAACTCGATGTCCTGTTAGCAGGGCAGGACGTCAGTGTTTCTATGGAAACTCTTCCCTAAGAGTCTTTCTCCGCGCTGCTGCTACGTATTGTATGACCAGCTTTGTATACCTCAATTCATTACAGGGATTGTGACGAAAAGAGAGCAGGTTTTGCCTGAAGGGAAAAAGCATTTTAAAAAACAAATATTAATAAAAGAAACCACTAAAACTGAAGGCCCTAAAGCCATTTGATGTGTGAGTTGTGAATGGAATCTGCTGTCCAGTGTAATATAGAGAGTGAGAAATACCAACACCTGAATAATTAGCTCAGCTGAAAAAGCTTATTAATTCTACAGAGGGCCCTTTCTCTACCAAGTATCCAGGGGGGGAGGGGTGCTATCCAACTGTCACAAGCTCATCACCATGCTATTTGAGAAACTTGGAGATTAGAGCTAGGCCTGAATCAAAACACCCTGATATGAACTGCCTTGAGCTTAGGGGCAGTTCAGATCTAGATCCAAATTTTGCCGCTGAATTAACCTCTGTGCATGGTGCATGAAATTATAATGAAGGTAAATTAAGGTTAGTGTCCCAACTGCCCCAACAATAGAGCAAACCTTTGGACCCAACAGAGAATTGTTTGTATGGCATTTAAATATGAACTCCACTTGCTGGTACTACAGATAGCCACTAGTCACATTCAAAGAACCCAGATTTGTCCCATTTCTGTAACTGAGTGCCGTGGGTAAGGCACTGGACTGGAAATCTGAAGACCTTGATTCTATTCCCAGCTCTGTCATGGATTTGTTTTGTGACCGTCTATTCAAAAGTGTCTGCTCATTTTGGAAAGGTGGAATGTTTAAGATACTCATCTTGAGACACCGAGGGCCCAACTTTCAGAACTACTGAGAAGCCACAACTCCCATTGACATCAGTGGAAGTGTTGGGTGCTCAGGACCTCAGAAATCAGGCCTCAAGCATCTCAAGGTGGGTACCTAAATAATGAGGTGTCTAATATTAGTGGACACTGTTGAAAATGCAAAAAATGAGTTAGAATTTGAGATCTATGGATGAAAAGCAAAGACAGATATATTCGGGATTCAGATACTATGCAGACGAGCAATATATAAAAACCTGAGTAAAAGAGAAAAGAAGCATTTTATTATAAAATCTTAGGAATGTCCCAGAAGCTTTGGGTTTTTTGGTTTTAGTTTTCTAGGGAAGCAAAGAGGGTTAGGAGACTTAAGTATTTTAAAGTATTCCAGCTTCCTGATGCTGTGGTAAAGAATCCTATTAACTTTAATTGATGTTTCTGAGTACATTCTCATTGATTTAATACAAGCTCACTTTTTATGCAGAGAACATTCTATTCTCAGAGTATAATCTAGAGTATTTTACACCCATTCAAACATTATAGACATTTCCTGATAACATAATTTAAAAAGATGATCTAATTACTGCCTATGGTGTACACACAGCACTCACATGCTTGCCAACATACAATGAACCTTTTCCCCCTTTCAAAGTATACACAGAGAGAAACTCTAAAAGCTTTGGATGCAGTTCTTGTTTTGCTGAAAGCCTTTTCCATCTCCTTCATGATCCTGGCCCTCATGCCATTGCTTTTGTATCTGTACCTTCACAGTAATGTGTTACACTGAAATTATCTAGAAGGATCTCAAAGCATTTTACAAAAGACATTCAGGAATCAATTCATGCAGCACTGAAATTTGTCTATTTGGTGGTGGAGAATAGCAGCCAGATGAACAATTGGCACATGGCATGCTGCATAACGGTGGGGAGTGGTCAGGGGAATTTTAGCTGCGGCAAACTTCTCACCTTAAAAAAAGTGCCATGGATCTTTAATGTCCATATAGAGCAGACAGGATCTCAGTTTTTAAGAGCTTGTCTTAATGCTCCAAAGCATGGGTTGAAATTCATCTGATGTATTTTAAAAGTACCGTATATACTTGTTCATTAGCCCGTTCATTTATAAGCTGACCCCCCAAGATGGATAGGTAAAAATAGTAAAAACTGTATGACCCTTTCATAAGCCGACCCTTATTTCAGGGGTTGGGAAACTTTGGCTCCTGGCCCATCAGGGTAGAATCATAGAATATCAGGGTTGGAAGGGACCCCTGAAGGTCATCTAGTCCAACCCCCTGCTCGAAGCAGGACCAATTCCCAGTTAAATCATCCCAGCCAGGGCTTTGTCAAGCCTGACCTTAGAAACCTCTAAGGAAGGAGATTCTACCACCTCCCTAGGTAACGCATTCCAGTGTTTCACCACCCTCTTAGTGAAAAAGTTTTTCCTAATATCCAATCTAAACTTCCCCCACTGCAACTTGAGACCATTACTCCTTGTTCTGTCATCTGCTACCATTGAGAACAGTCTAGAGCCATCCTCTTTGGAACCCCCTTTCAGGTAGTTGAAAGCAGCTATCAAATCCCCCCTCATTCTTCTCTTCTGCAGGCTAAACAATCCCAGCTCCCTCAGCCTCTCCTCATAAGTCATGTGTTCTAGACCCCTAATCATTTTTGTTGCCCTTCGCTGGACTCTCTCCAATTTATCCACATCCTTCTTGTAGTGTGGGGCCCAAAACTGGACACAGTACTCCAGATGAGGCCTCACCAATGTCGAATAGAGGGGAACGATCACGTCCCTCGATCTGCTCGCTATGCCCCTACTTATACATCCCAAAATGCCATTGGCCTTCTTGGCAACAAGGGCACACTGCTGACTCATATCCAGCTTCTCGTCCACTGTCACCCCTAGGTCCTTTTCTGCAGAACTGCTGCCTAGCCATTCGGTCCCTAGTCTGTAGTGGTGCATTGGATTCTTCCATCCTAAGTACAGGACCCTGCACTTATCCTTACTGAACCTCATCAGATTTCTTTTGGCCCAATCCTCCAATTTGTCTAGGTCCTTCTGTATCCTATCCCTCCCCTCCAGCGTATCTACCACTCCTCCCAGTTTAGTATCATCCGCAAATTTGCTGAGAGTGCAATCCACACCATCCTCCAGATCATTTATGAAGATATTGAACAAAACCGGCCCCAGGACCGACCCTTGGGGCACTCCACTTGACACCGGCTGCCAACTAGACATGGATCCATTGATCACTACCCGTTGAGCCCGACAATCTAGCCAGCTTTCTACCCACCTTATAGTGCATTCATCCAGCCCATACTTCCTTAACTTGCTGACAAGAATACTGTGGGAGACCGTGTCAAAAGCTTTGCTAAAGTCAAGAAACAATACATCCACTGCTTTCCCTTCATCCACAGAACCAGTAATCTCATCATAAAAGGCGATTAGATTAGTCAGGCATGACCTTCCCTTGGTGAATCCATGCTGGCTGTTCCTGATCACTTTCCTCTCATGCAAGTGCATCAGGATTGATTCTTTGAGGACCTGCTCCATGATTTTTCCAGGGACTGAGGTGAGGCTGACTGGCCTGTAGTTCCCAGGATCCTCCTTCTTCCCTTTTTTAAAGATTGGCACTACATTAGCCTTTTTCCAGTCATCCGGGACTTCCCCGGTTCGCCACGAGTTTTCAAAGATGATGGCCAATGGCTCTGCAATCACAGCCGCCAATTCCTTCAGCACTCTCAGATGCAACTCGTCCGGCCCCATGGACTTGTGCACGTCCAGCTTTTCTAAATAGTCCCTAACCACCTCTATCTCCACAGAGGGCTGGCCATCTCTTCCCCATTTTGTGATGCCCAGCGCAGCAGTCTGGGAGCTGACCTTGTTAGTGAAGACAGAGGCAAAAAAAGCATTGAGTACATTAGCTTTTTCCACATCCTCCGTCACTAGGTTGCCTCCCTCATTCAGTAAGGGGCCCACACTTTCCTTGGCTTTCTTCTTGTTGCCAACATACCTGAAGAAACCCTTCTTGTTACTCTTGACATCTCTCGCTAGCTGCAGCTCCAGGTGCGATTTGGCCCTCCTGATATCATTCCTACATGCCCGAGTAATATTTTTATACTCTTCTCTGGTCATATGTCCAACCTTACACTTCTTGTAAGCTTCTTTTTTATGTTTAAGATCCGCTAGGATTTCACCATTAAGCCAAGCTGGTCGCCTGCCATATTTACTATTCTTTCGACTCATTGGGATGGTTTGTCCCTGTAACCTCAACAGGGATTCCTTGAAATACAGCCAGCTCTCCTGGACTCCTTTCCCCTTCAAGTTAGTCCCCCAGGGGATCCTGGCCATCCGTTCCCTGAGGGAGTCGAAGTCTGCTTTCCTGAAGTCCAGGGTCCGTATCCTGCTGCTTACCTTTCTTCCCTGCGTCAGGATCCTGAACTCAACCAACTCATGGTCACTGCCTCCCAGATTCCCATCCACTTTTGCTTCCCCCACTAATTCTACCCGGTTTGTGAGCAGCAGGTCAAGAAAAGCGCCCCCCCTAGTTGGCTCCTCTAGCACTTGCGCCAGGAAATTGTCCCCTACGCTTTCCAAAAACTTCCTGGATTGTCTATGCACCGCAGTATTGCTCTCCCAGCAGATATCAGGAAAATTAAAGTCACCCATGAGAATCAGGGCATGCGATCTAGTAGTTTCCGTGAGCTGCCGGAAGAAAGCTGCTGGTGGGTTGGGATGTTTTGTTTGCCTGGAGCGTTCACAGGCACGGAGCCACTTCCCACAGCTCCCATTGGCTGGGAATGGCGAACCGCGGCCACAGGGAACTGAGGGGCTTCATGCCTGCAGATGCTCCAGGTAAACAAAACGACAACGTATTAGATATTAAATTCAATGATTTCATAGAGTTTAAAATCATCAAATTTTGGTGTAGACCCATTTATAAGCCGACCCCCGCTCTTTGATGCGTCACTTTTTTACCAAAAATATTTGGCTTATGAACAAGTATATACGGTATGTCCTATTCCGTAAATGTAATTGTGATGGTCCTGTTGTTATGGCTCAAGATTGATGTTTTGAAGCACTTTGATCATGTAAATCAGCACACAAGCGCTGTGTTACATCATGATCGCAGGGGTGGGAGAAAGTATAGCATGGAACATTAGTCTCAACTTTTCACATCCAAGTCACTGGTTCAAATCTGCTTGCATTCAGTAGTGACTGGAATATTTTTCTGCATAATGGCAGCTTATGTGAAATAAGCAAGCAATCCTCACTGTGTTTCGTAATCAGTAGATACCTGCATCACAAAAAAGAAAAAAAAATCACCCCTGCAATTATGCCCTAGTCAGCAGCCTCAGCTGAGAAGTCAATGATTGAACTGGTCATGAAGACTTAACTACCGTCTCGTCTAGAAAGTGGTCCCTTCACAATACATTTTTCCTCATTACAAAGGCACTGCATAATGGAACAATTTAGCTCAGCTGTCAGTCTGAGCTAAAGATAGGTCTGGAACTGTAATAGGAGATAGGAGAGATGCAGGTTAGGACTGAGAAGCCTTGGCAGAGCGGTCAACAGGAACTGTGCCCACACTTATGGGAGTTTTGCCATCGACTTCACTAAGAGCAGAATCAGACTTTAAGCCTTATGCAATACTCTTTTGTATGTTGCGTCCCTGTTTATCTGAGAATCTGGCTCTCTCCATGTTATACTGCAACAGTGGAGGTCAGCTTCGGCGCTGGAATGGACAGTCACATTGGATGGCTACATCTTGGGGCTGGAGACAGTGGAAAGCCCAGAACTTTAGAATTTGCTTTCCTATGTAGGTCCAAATTTTGCCACATTGCAAATGCCCACCTATTAAACTAGGCTTTCCTGAGGGATTGGGGGGGAGAAAGTCTTAGTTGCTGGTGGCGGGGGATATTTTAGCTGGCAGTGTGTTAATGATGGGAATTAGGTAAAAAACATTGTTATTACTACACCTCTACCCCAATACAATGCAACCCGATATAACACAAATTTGGATACAACACAGTAAAGCAGCGCTCTGGGTGGCGGGGCTGCGCGCTCCAGCGGATCAGTGCGTCTGGCTCCAACACACTGCTCTGAGCGGCGTGTTAAGGGTGCCGGGCCGGGGCCGAGGGGTTGGATAAGGGACAGAGGGTCTCGAGGGGCGGTCAGGGGACAGGGGCATTAGATAGGGTGTGGGAGTCCTGGGGGGCCTGTCAGGGGACAGGGAGAGGGGTGGGGAGGAGGGGTTGGACGGGTCAGTCAGTGGGCAGGAAGTGACTATTAATAACGGAAATGCTCGAGGCCAAAGCAAGTTCGATATAACGTGGTTTCACCTATAACGTGGTAAGATTTTTTGGCTCCCGAGGACTGCGTTATATCTGGGTAGAGGTGTAACTGTCCATAGAAAATAATAAATAAAATGATTGTGTATCCCTCACTCTTGTGGGAACCACATTTACATACGATTAAAGAAGAGGAAGGGATGGAGTTTCCATCACAGGCCTTGTGTACAGTAGGGCTAAAACAGTACTAACTAAACTGGTTTCAAATACCGCTTAAGGTTGGTTTGGCTCCCACGGCTTGCCTGCACACGACCATATCAGTATCAGAGGGGTAGCCATGTTAGTCTGGATCTGTGAAAGCGGCAAAGACCCACTACCACCATATCAGAACTCTTTAAAAAAAAAAAAAAAAAAATCACACTCTGGACTAGGCCCCCGGCCCTGAAAAGGGATCCACACACACATATAGGCCATTCACTAGGAAGCTGATGGGGCTCTGCGTAGGAGTAAGGGACTGCGTCTGCACAGCCAGAGGTGAAAGTAAGCCGGTCCGGACCTCCAGCCCGGGGCCCTTTAAATCCCGGCCTGAGCCCTGCTGCCCAAGCCCTGGGGTAACGGCAGCGGGGCTCTGGCGGGGATTTAAAGGGCCCCGGAGCAGTAGCGGCGGCTGGAGCTCCAGGGCCCTTTAAATCCCAGCCTGAGCCCTGCTACCCAAGCCCTGGGGTAGCGGCAGTGGTGGGGCTCTGGCGGCAGGGCTCCAGCAGGGATTTAAAGGGCCGGGGCAGTAGCGTTGGTTGGAGCTCCGGGGCCCTTTAAATCCCCAATGGAGCCCGGCCACTGCTACCCCAGGCTCAGGCAGCAGGGCTTAGGCAGGGATTTAAAGGGCTTGGGGCTCCAGCAGCTGCTACCACAGCGGAGCCCCAGGCCCTTTAAAGCTCTGCCAGAGCCCAGAGCCCCGGGGTAGTGGTGGCAGCCGGGAGCCCCCAGGGCTCCTCAGTGATTTAAAGGGCCTGGGGCTCCGCTGCGGTAGTGGCAGCTGGAGCCCGGGGCCCTTTAAATCACCCCCGAGCCCCGGGGCTCCCAGCCGCCTCTGCAGCGGGTAGCTCGGGGGTGATTTAAAGGGCCCCGGGCTCCCAGTTGCCACTACTGCAGCTGGAGCCCTGGCCCTTTCAATCAAGATTTAAAGGGACCAGGGATTTAAGGCCTTGCCTCTTCCGGTTGAGGCCACGCCCCCTGCTCAGGACTCCGGCGTACCGGTAAGTCCTCTAACTTACTTTCACCCCTGGGCACAGCCTTCACAGGACTGGGACTTCAAGGTCTCTTAGGTGCAGAACATGGTTTTGAAGCAGTTATGGGCTATCTTCATATGCCCAGCAATTGAAGGAGGGATGAGATCCCCTACCCCCCCCCCCAACTTCCCTTCCCTCCTGTACTGTCCTCTTCCCAGCTCTACTAGAAAAATAGAGTGGGGGGGAGAGACAAAACTGAACGTCCGCCCCATCCTTCCACCTACTGTGTCCTTCTCCCAGCCCCATCACCTCACCCTCTGCCACTGACCATGGCCTGGTGAGCCATCCTGCCAGCAACGCAGGTTGGAAAGAAGGATAGCACCAGCTACCGCAGCACTTCCTGCTATGCCCCTGCTGGGAGGCGCTATGCACAGCCTGAGGAGGCCTCACTGAGCAGCTCCCTCCCTCCCTCACTCACTCCACAGCAGAGTCAATGCAGCAGCGTGAGGAAGCTCCTTGGAGAGTGATTAGCTGAAGCGCTTAGTCAGGAGTCTGTGGAGAGGCCAGGAGTTTGAGAGGGAAGGGGGCAATTCCTGAGGGCATGACCAGGAGTATGAATTGGGGTGGGAAGGAGACCAAGGGAGGACTAGGAGTGTGAGCTGGGATACAGGGAAGAGGAATGTGAAGGCCAGGCACGCAACCAGGCATGTGAGTTGATATAGAAAAGGCCTAGGTGGTGAACTAGGAGTGCTAGGGAGAGGCTTGGAGGGGAGGACCATAAGAGGGAAGGACTTTTACAAGCAAGATGCTGCTTGTACAAACAATACCCTCCAAGATTACAGTCATGCAGCCCCTCATGTTACCAGTACATGTACCAAGGGCTGTAATTCACGTTCGCTCTAGAGAGAGAGAGAAGCAGAGAATGGAGAGAGCAGAGGAAACTTGGTGAGGAGAGAGAATGGGAGTAATTCAGATGGGTTGTGGGGAAGCAGGAGAGAGAGTGCAAAGGAAGCATGAGACTGGAACTGGCCTCCTTACCACAGCACATGTACATCAAATGAAGCTGGTATATTAGGCACCTCCTGCTTAGAAATCAGTATCTCTAACGCTGGGGCTGTGTTGCTATTTTTTTAAACTAGCAGCCCCTTCTATCCTAGGCTTCTGTGACCCAGGGCAGTCACTAAACAAACAGTAACTGGCAACTGTGAGGGTCATTAGTGCTAACTCAAGCAACCTGTGCTGTTTGTAACTCCCTGACCTTGTGCCCAGGCAAGGCTTAGGAAGCTGTATTTTACCAGTACAGCAGGAGTCTGACTGGGACAAGGGGAAGGTGAAAGGATTATGAGCAGTGCTTGAATTATGGGACAAAGTGTCTGCGTGTGGGGAAGGCTGAATGTCAAGTGTCTTGCTTTAATTTAAACAGTAACCAGAAGTAAGAGGTCCATGAGACAGAAGTGAGGTAGCCCTTAAAAGTAATAAGGGGGCCTGGCCTCTGTAAGCACCCTCTCCCCACTGTAATTTACACAGTGGTTATGAATTTAGTGATTGTTAGCAGTAATTCTTAGGCTGTGCTCACTGGCTTCATCTTACCACTGGGAGCTTGGGAGAAAAGGGATGCTAACCCGAAGGAAAATAGAAGCAACTGAATGCTACCCTGCTTAGCAGAAACGAAAGGTAAGAATAAGGTCTTGTTTGAACACGTGAGGGAACTACTGGTAGTCCTTATGGTACTAACCCCTCTTTTGCCTTAATGCCTATAGGGTACTGTCCCAAATCCCCAGTCTGCACTGGGCCAGGAACTGTCTGATGAACCTGGTTTAAAACTGGTTCAGGCTAAATATGCTGCTGTGTGGATTAGCTGCCCAGTGTAGATAGGCCCAAAACTATACAGTTTCTAAATACAGTTTAAGTACAGTTTTAACTCTGTCCATGCTAACTGGCTAAACTATATTTAAGCATGGTTTAAAACAAGAACAACAAATGCAGTTTCTAGATGGGGCCACAGAGGGGATAAACATTGAGTAGGAAAAATTAGGGGGAGGAGGGGATACAGACTAGAGAAGGGAAAAAATCTAAACATTTTTGAAAAATATTACTGTACAGAACTCAGCAAGACATTCAATTTATAAAGTACCTGGTTTTTGAATGGGAAAATTGAGATTAAAATATTAATCTCTGGTGATTTCATTGTGGAGCAACAAAAATGAGGGTGGCTGAAAGGATTGACCTATGAGAAGAGATTAAAAGAGCTAAATATGTATAGCTTGGCTAAGCAACAGCAGGGGATGAGGAACATATCTGCAGTGTGGAAACACAGAAGAGGGAGGATTATTACTTAGGGAGGCACAAGGAATTTGAGTAGTGGTGGGAAGAAAATTAAATTGTTTAGGGTGAATGCTACAAAAAAAAAAAACTCCCTTAAGACAGTGACATATCTCCAAAAATAAGTATTGAAAGCACTACTGCTTGGAACATTTAAAAACAACATTAGACTAAACCCTGGAGCCAATATTTTAAAAAGTGACTAGTGTTTTTAAACACCTCCATTCCTGAGTATCCAACCTGAGACACCTTAAAAAGGGCTTCATTTGCCAAAGTGGGTGCTCAGTTCTTTCTGTAAATTTGGCCCCTTTTAAGGTTTCTCAGGTTGGGCACCCAACATCGCTAGTCACAATATTTTGACCTATGCCAATCTGGGGAACATAGGGGAAATCGTCCCCTGGGCAGCTATGTTGGTTTTTAGAACAGCTCTGCAAAGGCTTTACTAAGGCTGCTCTGAGACTTTGCTTATAAAAACAAAATCAAGAAACTGAATACCTTGGTATTTGAGTTAACTGAAATGGACTGAGAAAGCCTAGTCCTCTTCCCTTTCCCCACCTGAACAGCTGAGTACACATAACTATCAGTGAAGTCTGAATAAAAGCGAAATCTGCAATAAATAAATAAATAAATAAATCAGCTGCTTAGCAGATGTAGCCTAACAATATAGTGAGCTGATTGCCTGAAATGGCCATTCCCTATTGGAAATGGTTCCAATGCAGGTGTCATATATCAGCTGTTCTTCAAAACCTGTTCAAAAGAAGTCAACTGCATCCAGGTCAGTTGACCCTGGAATTTAATGGTGATGAAGGAAGTTACTTGACTCTTTCTGAGCTGACAAAAGCTGGGTTCTTCACTGCTTTACTAGCTTCATCAATAGGTTTGGGCATGAGGGGAATGACTAGATCCCTATAAGGGTAAGAGACACATGGGCAAAAATTAAAACGTGACCTGTTCTATCATCCATAATTTCTGCCTGTTCCTAACTTTATGACATTATTACCAGCTTCTGAATACGGTGCTGCCTTGTCTCAAAGATCATACTCGGTGGTAGAATAATGCAAAATATACTGAGGATCAGTCTTACAAATGGCAAGCACTTAGTGAAAATACTTAGGCTTAATCATCAACCTAACCTTCCTCCTCCAATAACACTAATCTAATAGTAGAGACTGACAAAAAAGGGGGTGACTTGGGGTTTGCAAAAGATTGTCAGTCAGGTTTTGCAGAACCAGCAATAGCTTGGAACCAGTTTCCATTTTATCTGAACCCCCAAAGCTCCTGGTGGTTTGAATAAATGGTTCTGGTTTTGATCCATCTATCTGTCCAGATTTTCAAACTGCATTTCATTTGCGCATGTGAAAAGATGCCTACCACCGGGAAGCAAACATAGAATATGCAATGGCTTACTTACGTTGAGCGTTACCAGTCTGTATAGAAGGGTTCTGATGATGTGGGTTATGTAACTAGATTGTTAATGCTTTTTATATGTTGGCAGAATTGAAATTAAAAGAGGAAATTATTCTCCTGATGCTCAACTCTAATCCCCCATCTGTCTGTGTTTTTACTTTTCTGCACTTGCAAAGCTCCCTGATCAAAAGGTCTTGAACAGATTCCAGATTTCCAGTTTCGTTTGCTTATGCAACCAAAAATAATATGGCAGAGTTTCCTAGGGGTGATGAAGCATATATTTTCGGTTCCTCTGATTCTCTCAGTCTCAGGATTGCTAAAAATGGCAAAGATTTAGCTCATTTCATAGTGTTAACACCACAACCAGCTTTTTTATTTTAAGGGTTGTTTTTTATTTTTTTTAAAGATAGACATAGCCTCAAGTTTTGCAATGAGGCAATATGGTCATAAACTGAGACTTGCTGAATGTACCTTGTCTTAAAGACAAGGGCCCTGTCTTAATACAACCAAGGCAAACAACAGGAGACTAGTCAAAAGTGGAGATGGAGCCTAAATTGCAAACCGGGGAACCCTGGACACAAAAAGTTCAAGGATATTTGGATCTAGGGCTCAGAGAGATAAGGATCCAGGGCTAATAGAGATAAGGGTCAGCTGCAATGCTGGGAATGAATTAGCATGGCCACCGACCTACTTAATCTGCCTTCCGCTCCTGCTACCCACAGGCCTTTCTTTGGTTTTGGAGACCTTTGTTAGTGCTACAGTTGCATGGCCATTGCCAGGTTTGCTTCATGGGTGTTGATGGAAATCTTACTGCGGGTTTTCCATGGAGTTCCATATTTTGTGCTTGGAATGAACCCAAAGCACAGCTGAAACCGGTGTGTGTTGTCTTGGTTTGGTGGGTGGATATTGTTGGGTTCATATTCTGCTTTGGAGTGGGAGGAGGATGGCAAAAGAAGCAATGAGTGTGAAAGGGGGAAATTAAGTGGGACAGAGAAAAAGCATAAAGTGTAGCAAAAAGCAGGGCAGAGAGAAAGAAGGAAAACAAGGGAGAGAGATAATCGACTGAATAATAGCTATTATATAAATCTTTCTCTTGCAACACTGGCTAATCTCATTAACATTAAAAATGCCGGGGAAAGACCCCCTGAGGGGTCTCAGACAGTAGTCCTGTTGCTATTGCAGGAAGAACGTCAGATCCTGAGCTCAGACGTTGGCACGAGCAAGTGAACCCCTTTCAATTCACATCTCATGTTTGCCGTATGTTTCTAAAGTGGGACAATGGGGACAATTAATACTATTTCGCATATGAGGATATGCTTGCAACGTTCATCCACACAGTCCAGGATTTCAAAATTGGAGCAGATGGCAGGAAGGATGTCTTGTGCTATTTGTGTTGGGGGTGCAGTTAATAAAGAGATTTTTAATACAGAAGAAAATCTTTAGTTATCCATGCGTTGACATGCATACCCATTTACATACTGTGTCTTTCAGTTTCTACTTACTATCGCAGTTACAGATATGCCCGACAAGAATACGTAGGGGGACACATCTTCATGGCCAGTGCAGGCATGTTTCTGGTGTCTGTTAGCAAAAGGCTTTGTGCTGCAATTCTTGATTTAAAAGTTTGAACCACAAATTTTCTTTCGAAAACAACATCCTTAACTCAGTTAAGGAAGGGCCAAGAGATTACATCTAAAGCCACAGAAGGAAAACATTACTAACAGTCCATGAAATCTGAGTCGGCTACCATATTTAGACCCTGACCCTGCAAGTGGAGCTTGATGAGTGTCTCTGATGTCTGCCCAGAGCCCCGTTGACTTCAGTGGCTCACCACGTGGACATTGGGGTCTATTGGGGCAATATCAGAGCCCTAGTTATTATACCTACTAATGAATAAAGCTGTGTAGTACCTGAAACCACTCATCTTGTTTCAGGATTCACTGGAATTCAGATCAAGTTCACTGAACGGTTTCAAGCACACAGAACAGACAGACCAAAACCTTTCCCGCCCCCCCAGATTTGAAAGTATTTTGTCCCCTTATTGGTCCTTTTGGTCAGGTGCCAGCCAGGTTACCTGAGCTTCTTAACCCTTTACAGGTAAAAAGATTTTGTGCCTCTGGCCAGGAGGGATTTTATAGTACTGTATACAGAAAGGTTGTTACCCTTCCCTTTATATTTATGACACACTGTAATCAGGTTTATTGCAACTAGTAAGGTGGCCCTTCTTTGGCAGTTTTATGATATAGTCTGTCTTCCACTGAGTTGGGTTCTTTACGTCTTTCCATATTCTATCTAAAAACACAATGAAAGTCTGGAGGTCTATTTCATCATGTGCTTTATCCTCTCTCATTGCTTTCCTATTTTTGAGTTTTTGATGGTTTTTCTAACTTTTTCCATTTTAATATCTCCTAAATCAATATCAAGCTCGAGTGCTAGGTCTTCATCACGTATTTGTAGTAATTGACTAGCACTTGGTCTATTTAAAACAGCCTGAAAATGTTTTGCCATCTTTTCTTTTGCTCTTCTTCTATATTAAGAGTTTCCATTTCCATCTTTAATAGGGGATCCAGTACTGCTAAAGTTTCCTGTTCGTTGTTCCATTGTCTTATACAAGGTTATAAAGTCACCTCTTTGGCTAGCATCCTCAGCCTCTTGTAGCACTCCTTTTTACCTCTGTCTGTTCTCCTTGCCACTTGTTTGTCTCTTCACATCTTAGCATCCGTGAGTTTTTGCTTCTTTTCCACTACTGCCAAAGTCCATTCTTCCCTTTAAGATGGTGTTGTTTATTAAAACTTTCTTAGTACATTTTAGATAGCACATTTTGTTTTTCCACAGCATACCAATGTTGTGGTTTTCTTCAGTTTAACTCCATTGGAACACTGAACCAGTTTTTCAGTTCAAGCTGAAAAGCACTTTTTCTGTTTTGGGTCTTTTAATTGTGCCCTGTTGATGCGTGGTCTTGACCCTACTATCTGCAATAACTGGAGAGGAATCATATTATTCTCAGTGCCTGGAGAAAATCATGTACATCATCATCCTGGAACGTATCAAGAAACAAATAGACCTTCAACTTCGAGAGGAACAAGCGGGATTTAGGCCACTGAGATCATGTGCAGACCATATTGTTATTCTCAGACATATTATAGGACCAAGTGTGAAGTGGAAAACACCTCTTGTGATAAATTGTATAGGTTTCCAGAAGTATTTTGACCACATACACAAAGGCGATCTCTGGAGAATTATGGCATCGTGCAGGCAAAAATAATTAGAATGATCATATGATAATGCGGCGTGTGCAGTCACCGATGGTGATGTCCGTCAATGGTTTGCAGAGACAACTGGAATAAGGAAAGGGTGAATTATGTCCCCACTATTGTTTGCACTGGTCATTGAATATGCCATGAGGAAAGTAACCACAGAAGGCAACCAAGGAATTTGTATGGACAAATGATAAAGCACCATTGGATGGCCTCATTTTTACTGATGACATTGCCTTGTTTAGTTCAACACATTACTTAATGGAAGCTTTTGGCAGATACAGCAAAACAAGTTGGTTTGCTCATCAACAAGGAAAAGATTAAGTATATGGCCATCATTAGAGTGGATAAAGAAACACCAGAAGAAGTAAGTCACTTTACCTACCTAGGGGGAGAGAGGTGTGGTGATGGAGACATCATGCTAGATAGTGCCCACCCCCACCCCCAAAAAAACCCACAACAACTTTCATATACTTGAAAAGATTTGGAAAAGTAGTCTGATTGGTACGGACACAAAAATGTGATTTTTTTTTTTAAATTTATTTTTATTGTTTTAAACATTGGCATCATGTCTGTTCTCTTTTATATAGAGTAGTCTCATGGAAATCTACAACAGAAATTAATAAAAAGATCAACTCATTCCAAAGTAAATGCCTGTGGAATATCTTCAGAGTTCATTAGAAACAGAATTTCTGATGTAGTAATGCACTCAGTAGAGCACACCAACCTACAGCATCAAATATGGTAAGACAACGATGGAAATATTTAGGTCATGCTTTAAGGATGCCACCAACATGATTACCCCAACAAGTGATATTATGGACACTACCTGGAAAAAGGCGGGGGGGGAGACCTAGAGAAACATTATGCAGAACAATACAGAAAGAAACCAGATCCATCAACATGACACTCAGAAGCCTGAACAGAGAAATACAAGACCAAAATAAGTGTCAGAATGGATGCCCTATGCACCTAAAGGGTGCAGTAGGATAAGAAAGAAGAATTGGAGTTTAGCTGCTTTGTGGAGTTTTGATTGTTTCAACAGAGTTTCACATTGAGATGTCACATTGACTGCAACTGAACTGAAAGAAAACATCTGTGTGAACCTGTGAAAAATTAAAACTTGAGTTTTGCCTGGTTTTCTTGTTCTGTTGCCATAACTTACGTTAGTGTGCTGTCCAGATGGCCACCTAAGCCTTGACCAATTTGGATGATACAGAGGTGTTGAGAATTCACTGCCATTGTATAGCTCAGGCAATATTGTCATAAGAAACACCAGTTTTGGAAAAAGCAAGCAGATTTTTCTGTGAGAAGATAACTTTGGAGTTTCCAAAGGACATGGAAAAAGAATCCACAAGAGGTAGAAGTACCACAGGCGATTCTAAATCCAAAGATTTCCCATACAAGGTAAAAGCTTGGCTCCACCTCTACTGCTGCAGCAATTTTAAGTGACTAATGAATAGCGCTGGATGGCAAGTGATCATTCCATTTTGTGGAGGATTTTGAGACTTCAAAATTTTTCATTCTGATTTGGAATGAAAACAAACCTTTGAAATTCTCCAAAGCAGAAATCTGAAAAAGAAAGAACAAAAGAAAAACTTAGTGTCTTGTTCTGATCTTTTGCCACTCTGTGGCAGCCTGCTGGGATTTCAGGCAGCCAGTTCCCAGGAGTCAGGGCAAGTAGCCTGGCAGAGTTGCCCCACAGCCTCCGACCTTGAGTCCCCAGGCATGGATTAATCCAGCAGGTAGGCTGCTGAGGAAACAGATGGGCAAGTTGGCAGAAAACCAGGCAGGGTTCTGTCGAGCTTCATCGAAACTGAACAGTCTCCACAATGTTTTGAATCCACAAATTCCAACAGTATTTTGCCAGAATTTTCCCAACCTGTTTTACTAATGAGGTCCTACACTGAAACACACAAGTAATATAAATGCTTAAACAAATGCTGCATTACAGGAGAGTACCCCCAACAACAGGCAAAGGGGTAAAGGATCAAACAAACCACTTATTTATATTTCACTAGGTGCTGTATAAACACAGAATAAAAACACTGTCCCTGCCCCAAGAAGCTTACAATCACTTGAGACCGAATGATCACTGCCTGGGGACAGTTCCTCCGTGTCAGGGTTGAGGATGGGTGCATGGAAGTTTGCACTTCTATTGCTTTTGCTGGACCTATTTTCCAGCAAAATAGGATCTTGTTTACGCTGAGACTTTTATGAAATTTTCTCTTTGCTGCTGTAGTGATGCTAGCAATGGCGAGGGAGGTAGTATAGACAGGCAGCCAGTGTGTTTTGGGCCCTAAGCATGTGCTTAAGTCCCATTGAATTAACCGTGTGCTTAACATTAATTGTGAAGTGCTTTGCTGAATAGGAATGGATTTAAGTCCATGCATAGTCTTCAGTATATGCTTTTGATGCTTTGTGGAATCATCTTGAAGGATAAGCGCATGCTTTAGTGTTTTGCTGAATTGGGGCCCAAGTAGTACTCAGAACCTAGTAGCAAGATCTCCAAGGCCCGGCATCTTTCATAAGCAGTAAATTCAACACACACATTTAGAAAATACAGTTCTAGAAAGTGGTTTTAAAAAAAAAAAAAAAAGTCGAGAGAAGAAGAAGAAAAACAATCCCTGAGGAAATAATTAAACTGAGGGCAAGACATCTGTGGGGTTTAAAAAAGAAAATGTTACTAGCGCTAGTTTAGCATTTGGATATGGATGAAAGATGCTTTAGATACAGAGCTGATTCTGGCCTTTTTTTTTTTTTAAGTTTTATCACTGATGCCATTGAATTGCTGCCGTAGGGTCAGACAACTTCTGCCTCACGCGTTTAGCCCTCTGGTAAGGTCCTGAAAGGAGGCTGTTCTGCTGATGAAGAATGGAGGTTTAACTGCTGGTGATCAATGCATTCTGGGGGTTTTGTGCATGAAAAGGGTCACTGATCAAATGTTGCTGTTCTCAGCAGCGAGCACCTGGTTTATAAATAACTCCAGATATAGTTACCTCATGACCTTCATTTCTCAGCACTGGCAAACCAACTCTGAGCCAATCAAAAGTTATCATTCTCACCCACTCCCTGAACAAATAACACTCTGTCTTATGACAGGTTTCAGAGTAGCTGCCGTGTTAGTCTGTATCCGCAAAAAGAAAAGGAGTACTTGTGGCACCTTACAGACTAACAAATTATAGACTCCTATCCCAACACATCTGTGATAATGAGTGCCCTCTGTAGGAAACCAGCATGTTTACACTCAGTCTGCACAGCCTCTTTGATCAGACACTGCCACGTACAAGCAAGGAGCATGGTGCTGGTCTTGAGATAATTAAATAAAATCTGATCTTTCATAGATGTACACTGGCAGTGAGTTTCCCTAGGAAAAGAGATCCCGATCTGCCCTCTTGTGTACCAATGAGTATTCATTTTATATATGCTGCATTCTTAACTTTTCACTGTTTGGTAGAAGGTTGGGCATATATACAGGCTTTTGTCCTATATATAAAACGTGACATACAAGACTAGCAAACTTTCATGTAATTTAATGCAAAATAGTTACATTTAGATTGGTTAGATATTAAATTGATCAGTGTTTTATAATTGGTTACATATTTTTACATGCTTTTTATGAAAGATTAAGCTATTGTAAATGAGCACTTGCCACCTCCATCTGTGTACCATGCAACACTTTCATAATGGAACTAAAACAAGCAGGCAAAAATCTCTGGTTACTCACACTTCAAAATCTCAGGCCAGGTTACCAGCGTTTCAAGGAAACCTGGGCTGATGTGGAGCTTGGAGGGAAAGACTCGGTGACCTGAAACGAAACAAAACGTGGCTGTTCCAGGATTTGTTTTAACCTAGTACATAATGTTTGTGTAGCAATTGGGTCAGTAGTTAACTCCTGGCTGAAAGAAACCCTAATCGGTTCTTCCAGCAAGTTACCTTCTGTATCATATCTCCTGACGTAGAGTAAATAGGCAAGGTATAAAAACCTGCAGAATTGTCCCAACTTGGGGGGAAGGAGGGCAATTAGAGGCAAAAGTCATAGGCCAAATTCATGTCTTGCCACCTGTGTCCTCTTACTATGATGCGTTGATCTCTTACTCTTTCCTGTAACACTGGGACTATGACTCTGATATAGGCTCAGGCAGAGGAAGAATATTCTTATTTCTTTAAAAAGAAATTTACATTTATTATTATCTATTGCTTGACTAATAATGCATAACTAATAACTTATCTGATCTCACCTTTTTTCTGATTGAGAATTGTCTGCCAATAGATCTGAAATTTGCTTTTGAGATTTTACCAAGGGACTACTGTGAAAAATTCTTGGTGTGGAGTTCATTTGTGAGTGGTTTGTTGTGAATATTTGATATTATCAAAATGATCTTTGTGATTAGAAACATAACATGCAGCTTAGGGTTACCATTCTTTACTGACTGGACATAAATCTTAGAATTGGGTTTTCTTGCATGGATGCTTGTGGAATGCAAACTTAAATTTGCTTCACATCAATATTTTCTAGTATTCATTTTAAAATTCACTGCTCCCACAAACATCCTGTCAGTAAACTTGCTCACTAGACTGTTTTGTGGAAGGCAAACACAAAAGGGGCCTGTTCAGTTAGTTATTTAAATATTCATGGATTTCTTTCAGTACTCTTCATCTCTACTAGGAGCAAAGTGAATTGCTTGTGTACATTTTTCACATTTGTCAGGGTATGAAAGTCCCTTTTACACTGTCTTATGGAAAAGATTTTGAAAATCATACTTATCAGGGACAGCTCTGCTTGTTTAGTGCATGTTACCTGCCTCTAGCTTTTCAGGTACTGTCTCTGTAGGGGTCATGTGCATGAAAAAAAGTCTGTTTCATAAACACATTAGCTCCTGTCCCCTACCTGATGATAACATAGTCCTTCAACATCCACATCATCTCTGTTAACAAATTGTGGCTGCTAAGGTTATGTTATAAGTAGTAAACAGAAGAACTCTAAAGAAAGCTTGTGTAAAAACAAATACACAGAACTATTGAAATATAGTATCAATAGAATGGCTTTGAAAGATTTGCAGGCGGTTACAGAGTTTGTGTTTTAAGGCTTTTGCTAATGCATATGCTTGTTATACGTGGTTAATCCCAGGCAGGGAATCTTTACAAATGGGTAGCATAGTTGAGTGTGTAGATCCACCGTTTGTCAGGGTGAAATTAAAACCCTTTCCCTGAAGAGAAAGCTGCAGCAGATGGAAGCTTTTCTCTCTGATGACATTTCTTGAAGGTTTAAAAGCTTTGCTTTATTTTAAAATGCCTCTTTCAGCAGAGGCAATGCTCACTGACACTTGTAAACTAACATAAATCTCAAAGTTTCTAAAAATCTGTCAAGGATTCCCTTCCTCAAATGGATGGAATCCAAGGTGGTGGGTGCTGGGTGGATAGGGACAGTCCCCATAAATCATAGCAACTTTGTAATTCATCTCGGCAAGACCAACACACTTTCAGATAACTGCATAACTGGATCATTAGACAATTGTCTGTTTGTTAATTGAGAGACATAGAGTAAAAATTTCAAAATGACCAAGTCCCGTTTTCAAAAGTGACTTAGGAGCTCAAGTCACTTGAAAATTTTGCCCTTTGTCCATTTCAGACTAGAGTTGCGTTTTATTCTAGAAGTGCCACGGTTCTAACAAATAACCTACAAAATCAGTTCATGAAAACTTCATTTGTGTTTTAAGTATAAACCATAATTTGTGTTCTCACTGTCTCTGGGTTTGACATTCAACACAACATCATATTGATCTGCTGCTAAAAAGAGGGTGGCCATCTAGGTATTAATGACATAATATTTTGTTCTGTAATTTAGAAACCATTTTTAACTGTGGGAATTCTTGAGCTATTTGGGATCCCCAATGGGAATCCTAGCTCACCTAAAAATGTTTGTCACCGCTCATTCTGACCATCCTGTAAGCCCTAGAGGTCTAACAGATTCAGCAGGTTTTTCTTTTGCTAGCTTGCCAAAGTAGATGTCAGTATGGAGATCCTGTAATTTTCACTGCTTTGTAACTTTCATTGCTTGCACAGGGATCAGGTAAAATGTTGGCAGAGCTATGGAAATATTTACACATTACACTGACTAGATTGTAAAGGATGTAGTAATAAATCATTTAACCATGACCAAGCTGACATAAGTTAAATTTCTTACACAGTCACCACTAAATTCAAATAATTACCACTGTATGGAAACCTCGTTCTGTTATAACCTGTGGAAAAAACATAGTTTGGATCTGATTTTTTGCATGTCTGGAACTACTGTGTGACTGCATAGGACATTTCATGTGGAGAAGTACCGCTCACAGAGCAAGATTTAGGATGCTGAGGTAGTGCAACAAGGCTGCCAAGAGAAGAGACGTTTTCTTCAGCCTCTCTCCCTCTAGGTCACCAGTTTTAATTTCTCTCAGCCTGGCAGGGACCAAAAACTTGCCATGATCGGCTTGCCATTTGGCAGTCTATATGAAATGTGGTGTTAAAATATCTCCAGTTCCTTGGGGATGGCTGTCCATATCACAGAAACTCAAGGCTAGGGCTGTAGAGTTGTTTTAAAATCTGTTTGAAACTGGTATGGTTAAAGTGATGTAACCCTTACAGTGGACGCTGTTTTGTTTTGTTTTGTTTTTTAATCTCTGTGTGAGAATATTTTCTGCATGGTGAGAAAATATACCAGGATGTCATATCCCCAGAAACTAAACAGTCCATTAAGGAAATACAATTGTTTGTTCTCTGCTACAACCCTGGATAACTTTAATCAGGGATTATGCTTTCTTTTCAAAACATTCTTCCTTCCATAATAAAAATGTTGCTCCTGCTAATGTTTCCGTTATAGAACTTTCCAAATTTGCTGTTGAGCAATAAAAGATACTTAGACTTATGATTTAGTCAACAAAAAGTTCATGATGTAATAAGGGGTTGCTTTTGTTTTATAGAGTGATATCATTTAAAGTCAGTTCTGGTTTGATGTGGCTAAAAATTCTAGGCATTACTATCAATGCCTGGTGCCACTAATCATATTGGTGTATCTCCAACTCTAATTCTGGTTATTGTTATATTTATACACTAGTTTCTACTGATGGGTGAACTCAAAGGGTCAGAATTCAGGCTGTCTGGATACTTATTTGAACTATGCTAACCTTGAATTTGCAAAATTCGACTCCAAACCTCACAAGAGGCGGCTCTCATAGCAATAACTTTAGACTGTGGTGTCTAATATATCTTTAACACTTTGTACCCCTCAGGCAGATCCCTACTCTTTTCCCTGCCACGTTGACAATCAATGAAATTTTTTTTTTTAAACAAGCCTTAGCTGAAATCTAATGTTAACACAGATAGCCTGGGGAAAAACTAGACTCCAAGGGGCAGTTTACAGCTGAGACAACACAGAGCCAGTGTACTAATTCAGAGTGCACTTGGGTTGTGGCTTGCATGTTTGCCAGCTCTTGAGTGTTGTTTTGCTGCAACAACGCAACACATATGGGACCATCTACTGAAAGGTATTATGGCCCTACAGTGCAGGGAGGGAATTCACACAATTATTTCCACACTACCATCCTACCATGATGCTAAACTGCGCAGTACATGAGTACAACTGGTCTCTATTAGAGCTTGGGGAAACAAGTGAACAACTTTCTGCAAAGCTTCTTGCAGACCAGGCATTGCCCTTTTGTTTCATGCCTGTCAAGTTAAATTTTTCTACCAAATTTGATACAGTGGTGCTTTTCTCTATTTGCAACAAAATCAGTTTAACACTAACTTTTGATTAAGTGATCCCATTTCCATGGGGAGGGGAGGAGGATAGCAGAATGTGTCAAGCTTGAGGGTGAAATTTTCAGTTCCTAATTTCTCAGACCTCACCTCTTCTATGGTATGTATTTTGCAGGCTGCCATAGCTATGGGGCACAGTGAGAGTACTGCTACGAGAGCACAAGCATGTAGCTAAGAAGCCTGCTGCTCCGCTTGGTACCGGAGCTCAGGCCCTCTAGCAAAAGGGCTCTGGCACACAGGACAGATTATTGTTGATCAGAAGAAACGCCTGCTCTTTTTTGCAGTTCAGTTCTTTGTTTCCTTAGTAACTCTTGGTAAAAGTAAATGTACCTGAGTGCAGCTTTAACAATGTGAAATTTCTACATACGTTGCCTGATCCAAGTCCACCCACTCTCAGCATCTCCCTCATCTTCCACGATCGACCTGCCATTACACACTATACGGTACGATCACTAGCAGAGTGGGTGCAATCAGAGACTGAGAAGCATGTTAACAAAAGTCCTGGTGAAGAACAAAAATAACCCCCCTGCCAGTCACCATAGCAAATGTTGCTCCCGAGAGATAGGAAAAAATTATATACTGAGATGTATGTGGTGTAAGCCTGCCTACACCCTGTGTGGGAAGGGGTTTTAATAAAGCACTGAGAGCCTGCCTGCACGTGGGTGGAGAGAAAAACCAATGTTAACCGTTCCCTTTGTTGTCCTGGATAGCATGATAGAGAATGGAGAGTGAAGGGAAAGCTCCCCTTGTTCTGAAGAGATACAGACTCATTGTGATAACTGCAGAGAGACTAGTAAACTGCCACACTTGGCACTGCTTTTTTTCCCCCTAGGGTTACTTGGTCCTGCTTCAGTACTGGGGACTGGACTTGATCACTTCTGACAGTCCCTTCGAGCCCCACATTTCTATAATCTACTGCAGCAACGTTATGGGGGTCAGTGTCCATTTGAGAGCTCACGCTTCACTCTTCTTTCCTGGAAAAGGGGTATGCTGAATTGTACTACGCCCCTGCATACATAACAGCTCCAAACATAGCTGGGTCTCCTTGCAGGCAGAATGGCTGATGGTTGCATTCATGGCTTGTGAACTGGCTGGTTAAACCAGACACGTGTCATTTTGCTTAGTGAAGCAGAAAGTAGGATGGGCTTTGTGTCCTCCCTCCCCCAGGTAGCAGCAGCTGGACGCAGTGACCAGACAATGTTTAATGGGAGCCTCTGAGCAGGACCCCAGTGGGAAGGGAGAGTCCCACACAGGTGGATTGCAGTTTCATGCAGGTAACTAAAAAATACAAAAGTTCCCCTTCCTAGAACGGGCCAGACTTCACGGAATGAAGCTAGGTGTAAGTATATGAAACTAGGGTTCCAGGAGGGGCCTGTAAAGGTGGTCCCTGAGCACCCTCTTGCAGTCCTGTGCACCTTAATGTCTCCAAATAGAGCAGCAATAGGTTTCAGTTTAACAGCTCAGGGCCAGGGAGAAGCCAATACATATTAACAAACTACCATCTCCTTTTAATCAGATGTCAGGCCAGGAATTCTTACAACACGCATTTCATTGGGCTCTGGGTTCACAGCTCCCAAACTTACAGTCTACATCAAGTCTCTGAATCAGATTAGGCTTGTCTCCAGGTACCCGAGAGAGCACCTCCTGCAGCCCACCAGGCTCAGGCTCCTGCTCTCTTTCCTTGTTCTGCTTCCTGTTAATATAGCTCAGATCCCAGGGCAGGGTGGCCTTGATTATCCTCGGACTATACACTCCAGCCTGTTCCTTAAAGGGGTAATACTGTTTCCCCCTGTCTGTTTCACAGGGCAGTATAAATAAGTCCCCACATTAGACAAGCGCAAGTCGTTGCGCCATGTGGTTGCATTTAATAACTTGAATTGTATGCAATCCAGTTTCATAATCAAAAATTGAAATTAGGAATGGATGCCATGCATCCTAGGTGTGGAGTGAGGGGTACTCCTGGCATTCCCCTGAGTTGGGAAGCTCATTGAATGCAGAGGGCTTGCAGGCACAAGTTCCAAATCAGAAACTACAGCTGAGGAAGAAGTACAGTCATGGGAGTAAGACACTGGACCGGGACTTCGGTGAGCTAAGTTCAATTCCTGGATTTGCTGCAGGCTTCTCACATGACTCTGGCTAATCATTTTTATTTATATTGTGGTACCATCTAGGGGCCCTGATCATGGCTCAGAGCACCACTGTACTAGGCATTGTAACACAGTGTCTCTGCCCAGAAGTGCTTCCAGTCTAACTAAGGGCTACTCTACTCTAAAAGCGCTACATTGGCACAGCTGTGCTGCTGCAGCACGTCTGGTGAAGACTTTCTATGTTGATGGAAGAGCATTCTCCCGTCAGTATAGTAAATCCATTCTGCCAGAGGCAGTAGCTATTTTGGCAGGAGAAGTTTTCCCACCAACCTAGTGCTGTCCGCGCTGGCGCTTAGGTCGGTATAACTTATGTCACTCGGGGTGGGTGGGGGTGGCTTATTCACACCCCTGAGTGATGTAAGTTATACCGAAGTAAGTGGTAGTGTAGACCTGGCCTATGTCACTAACTCTCTATGCTTATGTACTATGGGGATAAAACCTACCTCATAGGATGATTGAGAGAATAAAGCCACAAATACTCCAGAGGTGTTCAGATATTACCGTGGTGGGCACCGTTAAGAATATAGCTGAAACCCCTAGACATGGCTTTTCTATAAATGTTCATGTTGCAAAGCTGCTATTGGGCAATCTCCCTATCCCTGTTCAGACACGTCCTGTACAGTATCGTATCTTGGTCACCCAAACTCAGCAAAAAGTTGGACTATCATTATCTTGCCTTTCTTTCTTCCTTTGACAGGAATAAATGCATTGCCCCCTGAAAACTCGTATGAATGAACGTCTCATAAATTTTGCACTCGAGAAACTCTGCTTGTATCCTGTGGTCATAAAAAAGAAATTAAATCTGCATATAACATTCAGGAACCTGTAATTCTGCTGCACAGCTTTATGCCTACATAAATCAGCGCCTGTCATGAATATTGCACGGGCCCTGCAGCTGCCTGACCCACGTGATTTTAAAAAGATAAATAAAATGAAAACAAAGCAATATTCACAGAGAGGCTTCACAAACAGCACCTGCTCTTTGAAATCTTGAAAGGCCACAAATAGCAAACTAGGAAAGGCACAGAATGTAAAGGTCTGTTAAAGCCTAAAGGTTGTGCATATGTTTGTTTTCCTCTTGCAACAGTGGGAGAGTGCTAGGAGTTCTAATACACGGAATATCCTCTGGAGGGAGGGTATTGTAATGGGGAAGAAGGCATGATGACCATCAAGCCTTGCAGAGGGCAAGGATCTATGGGAAAAGCTATTCTACAGATTTTGGGGAGAGGGCATTACTTGTAGATAGAGCTAGTCAGGAATTCATCGTTGGAACGTTTTTCTTCAGAAACTGCCGATTCATCGAAACCAAAATTGTTTGCGGGAAAGCATCTGTTTTGACAAATCTCTCAATTCCAAAGGTTTTGAGAAAGTTTCAAAATTATCTAAATGTCCCATTTTGATACTTGAAATTTTCATTTTCTGCTTCAAAATGACTGTTCCAAAATGTTAGTTACTTTTTTTAACACTCTAAATTAAAATCAAAATGAAGTGCCTTGATTGACATGATCTGAACCTTTTTTGGATTATTGGTTTGTGAAAATTTTACTTTTTATCCCAATTCAGAGTGGGAAAAGTCTTCAAAATCATTCTCGTAGGATGGGAAAAGCACAGGCACCTCTTCTACCCTTATCTTTGGAAACCAAGAGTCATGCTGCTACTGGCTTTTTCCTCCATGGCTGTGGCTACCCCTTACTTCGTCAGGGGGCTAGAAAATATCCACAACTCTCCCACGCCCACTAACTCTCCTGCAGATTTCTACAAAGAAAATCCAGTGGATTGATGGGGATCATGCTGCATAGAGGCCCTGTTCTGCCACCTCATCTTAAATGACTTTGTTTGCTGCCCCAACAAATTTCACTCCCAGAAACCACAGACTTGTGTGGAAGGGTACCCACCAGCTGTAGGGAAGGAGAAAACATGCCATTTTGGCTCCATTCTTCTCCCTTCCAGAGGGCTAGGGGCCTTTCAACCCTTCCCCACCCCCCTTTGTTTTTCTCATAGGCTTCTAGTGCCTGAGAACCCAAGGTCCTTCGGCAGCAAGTTAATAACATAGCAAATAAATGCAGCTCTCACACATGTGGCACTTTGGGAAAAGTACAGTAAGGGTTTGGAATAAATTATGAGTAGGTGAACTGGTTCAGAAACAGCATGAACGCTCTCTTCTTGCAAACTGTTGTTCATTGTCAGGTTCAATTTGGGTCTGGTTTTATTTAAAAGCTTCAGCAATGCAGGTGCTGTATTGAAAGTTTGAAATACTTAACAGAACTTAAAGCAGAAGGCAGGAGCAGGGCAAGCCTCCCCCGTGCTGTATCACCAGTATGCCTCTATCATAATTGTCTTCACCCCATACCCGCTCAGTCCTATATTGTTCAGCTAAGACTGCACAGGGGACAGTGTATGGAAGGAAATTAGGCAGGGAGCTCAACTGGTGCCAACTAGACTGAGCTCCAAACTCATCACCCCATAGGCCACTGCTGAGTCATTGGAATGCAGCAATTTTTAGTTTGATTCAGTCCGGCAGGAAATATTTTCTTTGTAAGCTGAAATGCTCTGGTGCAAGATAAAATCAAATAGTCTCCCATTTATTTCCTTTTAGGAGAAAAAAATACACTATTTGCTTAATCCTAAAGGAGGAATTTGGCACACTGTTTTTTAAAAAGTTCTGTTCTGAGACCTGTCCAGGCACCCTTTTGGTGCACTGAGAACTGGGCCCTGTGTGATGAAAGTACACAATCCTGCAACCTCCCTCTGCCAAAAAAGAGGCTCAATTGATTAATCAAAGGGCTAGGAGTCAGGAGTTCTATTCCCCGTTCTGTCACTCCCTGTGTGACCTCAGGTAAAGTATGCCACTTGTGCTTGTTTTCCCCATCTGTAAAATGGGGCAATAGCTTAACCACCTTCATAAAATGCTTTGAGATCTACAGGTGAAAGAACTCTGGAAGCTGCAAACAGTTTCTAGTGCCATGTTAATCTATGGTTTACACTGATTTGGTCCTTGTTATCCTCTCATTAAATAAAGAGGATTTAAAAACATAAAAACCCAACACACAGCAATCCCATTATTGTTTACTCACATCCACACAGACTGTACTTTCTCCTATAGCAACCCAGAAATACAAAACATTGTGCTTTTTTTCTGCATGCTTTGCTGTACTGCAAAATCCTGCAGTTTTAAACATTAAGCAAAGTCTTTGTATTATAGCTGATGCATGCTATTAAAAGGGTACTGAATGCTTTTTCCACTGGCATTAATTGAGTGAAGGGAAAACAGACTCCAACACTGTCATATGGTATCAAAATAATTAGCTCAGCTATAAATAGCTTGGCTTGTTCGTTTTTTTTTTTGTTTTTTTTTTTTTTTAAGGTCAGCTGTGACTGAAAAGATTAGTGGCACATCACTGTGCATGCAACTGTGCCTTCTGCAACAATTCATGAATGTTAGTGCTAACAGGGAAGTGCATTCTCAATCAATGATCCTAAAGCCACACAAACTATTTAATGCGCTATTGGACAAATAACAAGTCACACTTTAGACTGGGAAAGAGGTGTTAGCTAGTGATTTGAGTGCAAGGCCTTGTTTACACAAACTTATCCCAGTTTAACTAAAAGTGTTGCTGTTTTTTGTTTTTTTTCCCAATCCAACTTTAGTTAAACTGATGCAACCCCCTTGCAGGGAAACACTTGAGCTGAAGAATGCATCCTATCAAATTATTTTACATTGATTCCTTACCAACTTCAGCTAAAATATAGGGTACTCCTAATATGAAATAAGTGTCTACACAAGAGGGTTCATCAGTTTAGTTTCTAAATCAGCTTAGTTTTTTTTTAAAAAAAAAGTGAAACTTTCTTGGGTAGACAAGGCCCAAGAAGGCAGCTAGGAAACCTTTGTTCTAATCCTGGCGGTCTCTAATCCTGTCCTGACCTTTATATCCTTGAATGCTGATTAGGGTTTGTCTGTACAAAGAATAGACTAGGTAAAAAGGGTGTTTAAAATGCCACCTTTTACAACTGTTCACTTTGTGTTGAATCTAGGCTCCCATTAGTGACAATCAGCTAAACTTACTATAAAGTTGTTTAACCTGCGTCCATGCTAAATCAGGTTTCAAATCCTGTTGGCCAACTCATTTTTTAAAAAGCACCTTTGCCCCAATCTATTCCTAGTGTAATTACACATTTAAACTGCCTGTCCATTTCCTCCTCTATAACAAGGGGGTGATAATACTGACCTACTTCACAGGAATAAGGAAGACTAGTGACTATTTTAAATGTGCTTTAAGATAAAGCATGTGAGTGTTAATTGTTTTATTAATAAAGCTAAACTTTCAGTTTCCATTTAGCTTTCATGTTCTGCACGTAATTTGCAATTACTTTAGTTGGAAGATGCTCTTGAAGCTCAGTGGGTCTGCAGTAAAGCTGAATACAAAGCAGCTTGTGTCAGTCTACAGTTCTGCTTTAAAACTACATGCATTCCCCCCCCCCCGCTCCCCGAAAACCATGATGTCTTGTGACTGCAGTTCAGTGGTAAAATCTCCTTTAACTGCTGGGTATTTTGAATAAGGCAGCTTAAATTCTAATTGCAGTTGCTCCGTGTTTAGGATTGCACAACATATTGGACTAGAAAGTAGCCAAGCAACGCATTTAGGTCCATATCTAGCTATTGTGTGTACTTTGATATATACGCTTTCCTCCCCCACACATTATGCAACTCTTCTTTAATTTATCAGAAATATAAGACTTTAGTTGTCACTAAGCTACTACAATGGCCACAAAACGTTATGGCAGCCGTGTAGACTCGGGATAGAAGTCTGCTCCTTCTGCTTCAAGCTAAAGGAGAATTTTTCTCAGCTATTACTAGGCTAGGCCATGAGTAAGGCCCTACTTCATTCATGATCTTGCAAATCCCACAATATTAGGCTTTCACCGCAGTTTGATTTTAATTAGCTTACTTTGCATAGTCCACAGTTTTGCATACAATTTGAGCATGTAACTAGTACTGCACTAACAATCAATGTCTGTAAAATGTAAAAGGCTAAAGTGACTGGACTTGATTTCTGCTGCAGTTGTGTTTTAGTCTTCTGCATTTTATGTTGTACCGGTCACTACTTCTTTTTTTTTGTTTAATGAAAGTAATACAATTGCAGCAAAACGTCTGGTTATTTAAAAAAAAAAAAATTAGCAGGCATAACCTAATACTTGAGTGTTTATTTCATTCCAGCAAGTTTTTCTTAAACAAATAGGTCTACTCTGGCTTTTCCAAATTACCACTATTAATAAAGGTCCATTATTACTTTTCCATGTCTTGTCCACAACTCGGCTGCAGTTATTTGGAGATCATCCCACAATTCAAGTAGGGCCTTAGTCGCAAGTCTATCTTTGGGTCTGAGATTTTCATAGGAACCTAAGGGAGTTAGATGTCTAACTCACACTGAAATTCAATGGGAGTTGGACACAAAATTCTCTTAATCCCTTCTGACAATCCCAGCCTTAGTACCTAGTAATAAAGGCACACTGAAAATTACACAGAGGGGGAACTGTTTCTAAATAAGATTCACCACCTTTTTTGGAGTAGTCATGTTGGATCAAACCATTGGTCCCTCAAGCCCAATATATGGGGAAATTTGATGCAGTGGTTAGGGCATTAGCATGGGATTTAGATGAGAGTCAAATTCCCTGCTCTGCCACTTCCTATGGCCTGGTCTACACTTAAAAAATTAGATCAACCTAGCTGTGTCACTCAGGGCCGTGGACAATTTTGCATCCTGAGCGCCCTAGTTAGATCGATCTATCCCTGTGGTAAACAAATATAGGTCCACAGACTGATTTCTCCATCAACCTAGCCACCACCTTTTGGGGAGGTGGATTCACTACAACAACAGAAAGAACTCTCCTGCTGATGTAGCACCGTAGCCTAGATGATTCCTACAGCAGCAGCACTGAACAATGCTGTTGTAGCAGCTATAGTATAAACACGGCCTATGTGCCCTTAAGTGAGGCACTAGTCCAGGGGTGGGCAAACTACAGGCCCTCGAGCTTGCGCTGGGGAGCGGGGTTGGGAGCTTTCCCCACTCTGGTGCTCCAGCCAGCGAGCGGGTGGGGGGCTTGCCTTGCTCCACTCTGTACGTGCAGCAGCTCCGCCCAGCTCCCGGAAGCAGGGACAGCCAGGGGGCTCCGCACACTGCCCCCACCCCAAGTGCCGGCTCTGCAGGTCCCATTGGCCGGCAACTGCGGCCAATGGGAGCTGCGGGGCTGGTGCCTGCGGACGGGGCAGCGCATAGAGCTCCGCATGGGAGCCGGAGCGGGAACAGGCTGCTGTTTCCAGGAGCCGCCTCGGGTAAGCGCTGCCTGGATCCTGAACCCCTGAGCTTCCCCCCACACCCCAACCCCCTGCCCCAGCCCTGATCACCCTCTAAACCCTTTGATCCCAGCCTGGAGCCCTCTCCTACACCCCAAGCCCCTCAGCCCAACCCCAGAGTCTGCACCCTCAGTCGGAGCCTCAACCCCCTCATAGAATCATAGAATATCAGGGTTGGAAGGGACCCCTGAAGGTCATCTAGTCCAACCCCCTGCTCGAAGCAGGACCAATTCCCAGTTAAATCATCCCAGCCAGGGCTTTGTCAAGCCTGACCTTAAAAACCTCTAAGGAAGGAGATTCTACCACCTCCCTAGGTAACGCATTCCAGTGTTTCACCACCCTCTTAGTGAAAAAGTTTTTCCTAATATCCAATCTAAACCTCCCCCACAGCAACTTGAGACCATTACTCCTTGTTCTGTCATCTGCTACCATTGAGAACAGTCTAGAGCCATCCTCTTTGGAACCCCCTTTCAGGTAGTTGAAAGCAGCTATCAAATCCCCCCTCATTCTTCTCTTCTGCAGGCTAAACAATCCCAGCTCCCTCAGCCTCTCCTCATAGTCATGTGTTCTAGACCCCTAATCATTTTTGTTGCCCTTCGCTGGACTCTCTCCAATTTATCCACATCCTTCTTGTAGTGTGGGGCCCAAAACTGGACACAGTACTCCAGATGAGGCCTCACCAATGTCGAATAGAGGGGAACGATCACGTCCCTCGATCTGCTCGCTATGCCCCTACTTATACATCCCAAAATGCCATTGGCCTTCTTGGCAACAAGGGCACACTGCTGACTCATATCCAGCTTCTCGTCCACTGTCACCCCTAGGTCCTTCTCCGCAGAACTGCTGCCTAGCCATTCGGTCCCTAGTCTGTAGCGGTGCATTGGATTCTTCCATCCTAAGTGCAGGACCCTGCACTTATCCTTATTGAACCTCATCAGATTTCTTTTGGCCCAATCCTCCAATTTGTCTAGGTCCTTCTGTATCCTATCCCTCCCCTCCAGCGTATCTACCACTCCTCCCAGTTTAGTATCGTCCGCAAATTTGCTGAGAGTGCAATCCACACCATCCTCCAGATCATTTATGAAGATATTGAACAAAACCGGCCCCAGGACCGACCCTTGGGGCACTCCACTTGATACCGGCTGCCAACTAGACATGGAGCCATTGATCACTACCCGTTGAGCCCAACAATCTAGCCAGCTTTCTACCCACCTTATAGTGCATTCATCCAGCCCATACTTCCTTAACTTGCTGACAAGAATACTGTGGGAGACCGTGTCAAAAGCTTTGCTAAAGTCAAGAAACAATACATCCACTGCTTTCCCTTCATCCACAGAACCAGTAATCTCATCATAAAAGGCGATTAGATTAGTCAGGCATGACCTTCCCTTGGTGAATCCATGCTGGCTGTTCCTGATCACTTTCCTCTCATGCAAGTGCATCAGGATTGATTCTTTGAGGACCTGCTCCATGATTTTTCCAGGGACTGAGGTGAGGCTGACTGGCCTGTAGTTCCCAGGATCCTCCTTCTTCCCCTTTTTAAAGATTGGCACTACATTAGCCTTTTTCCAGTCATCCGGGACTTCCCCGGTTCGCCACGAGTTTTCAAAGATGATGGCCAATGGCTCTGCAATCACAGCCGCCAATTCCTTCAGCACTCTCGGATGCAACTTGTCCGGCCCCATGGACTTGTGCACGTCCAGCTTTTCTAAATAGTCCCTAACCACCTCTATCTCTACAGAGGGCTGGCCATCTCTTCCCCATTTTGTGATGCCCAGCGCAGCAGTCTGGGAGCTGACCTTGTTAGTGAAAACAGAGGCAAAAAAAGCATTGAGTACATTAGCTTTTTCCACATCCTCTGTCACTAGGTTGCCTCCCTCATTCTGTAAGGGGCCCACACTTTCCTTGGCTTTCTTCTTGTTGCCAACATACCTGAAAAAACCCTTCTTGTTACTCTTGACATCTCTCGCTAGCTGCAGCTCCAGGTGCGATTTGGCCCTCCTGATTTCATTCCTACATGCCTGAGCAATATTTTTATACTCTTCCCTGGTCATATGTCCAACCTTCCACTTCTTGTAAGCTTCTTTTTTATGTTTAAGATCCGCTAGGATTTCACCATTAAGCCAAGCCGGTCGCCTGCCATATTTACTATTCTTTCGACTCATCGGGATGGTTTGTCCCTGTAACCTCAACAGGGATTCCTTGAAATACAGCCAGCTCTTCTGGACTCCTTTCCCCTTCAAGTTAGTCCCCCAGGGGATCCTGGCCATCCGTTCCCTGAGGGAGTCGAAGTCTGCTTTCCTGAAGTCCAGGGTCCGTATCCTGCTGCTTACCTTTCTTCCCTGCGTCAGGATCCTGAACTCAACCAACTCATGGTCACTGCCTCCCAGATTCCCATCCACTTTTGCTTCCCCCACTAATTCTACCCGGTTTGTGAGCAGCAGGTCAAGAAAGGCGCCCCCCCTAGTTGGCTCCTCTAGCACTTGCGCCAGGAAATTGTCCCCTACGCTTTCCAAAAACTTCCTGGATTGTCTATGCACCGCAGTATTGCTCTCCCAGCAGATATCAGGAAAATTAAAGTCACCCATGAGAATCAGGGCATGCGATCTAGTAGCTTCCGTGAGCTGCCGGAAGAAAGCCTCATCTACCTCATCCCCCTGGTCCGGTGGTCTATAGCAGACTCCCACCACTACATCACTCTTGTTGCTCACACTTCTAAACTTAATCCAGAGACACTCAGGTTTTTCTACAGTTTCGTACCGGAGCTCTGAGGAGTCATATTGCTCCCTTACATACAGTGCTACTCCCCCACCTTTTCTGCCCTGCCTGTCCTTCCTGAACAGTTTATAACCATCCATGACAGTACTCCAGTCATGTGAGTTATCCCACCAAGTTTCTGTGATTCCAATCACATCATAGTTCCTTGACATCACCAGGACCTCCAGTTCTCCCTGCTTGTTTCCAAGGCTTTGTGCATTCGTATATAAGCACTTGAGATAACCTGTTGATCGCCCCTCATTCCCAGTATGAGGCAGGAGCCCTCCCCTCACAGACATTTCTGCCTGTGCTTCCTCCCGGTATCCCGCTTTCCCACTTACCTCAGGGCTTTGGTCTCCCCTATGCACCCCTGCCCCAGCTGAGAGCCCCCTCCTGCCCTCTGAACCCCTCCATCCCGGAGCACCCTCCTACAGCCTAAACCCCTCATCCCCAAACCCACTCCAGAGTCTGCACCCCCAGCTGGAGCACTCATCTCACCCCTCCGCCCCCCGTGCACCTCAATCCCCTGCCCCAGCTGGCCCTCCATACAATTTCCATATCAAGATGTGGCCCTGAGGCCAAAAAGTTTCCCACCCCTGCACTAGTCTCTCTCTTTGCCTCAGTTCTCCATCTGTAAAGTGGAATAATAGCACCTGCCTAACTCACAGCACCGCTGAGATGATAAATACATTAAAGATTTTGAGGCACTAGGATATTACAGTAATAGAGGCCATATAAGTACCATCAGTAGATACAATATCCTGCTGTGGGAAGAGGCCAATACTTGATGCTTCAGAGGAGGGTGAAGAGCCAAGCCCCCATCCACTATTGCACATAGGTTATGACCCAAAGTACAGAGAAATAGAGATTATTCCATTGACTTCAAAGGACTTTAAATCAGACCTATAGCCAGTTGTACAGTTCTACAGATGGGGGTGAAGAAGGATTCCTACCTGATCCCATTGGCAAATCAGTTTACAAACTGAGGCATGGGATTTGAATACGGGTCTTGTAACTCATATCCATATACTTGCCTTGACTGTGTGAAGGAATGAGATACAGGCTAGGTCTTAAGCCCAAGAGTGGCCCAACATCACAACCAGTGACACTGCCAAATTGCCAAAGGCACAGCCTTATGAGCAGATGCAAGTGTGCTTGTGAAGGATAAGATGATAGTGCAGAATCTAGACTACCTTTACTCCCAGACACTCTTGTGAATCTGTTTTTGGTGTATGGTTTGAAAGTGTAAGCAGATGAAGCTGTTCCCAATTCAGTAGGATACACTGAACAAGAACCCAGAGGATTATGAAATGAGACAGACAAGTGTACAGAAATAGATCGCAAGCATTCTTAAAGGTTAGTGGGTTGATTTGTCTCATTAAAACATTCAGTGGAATGGAAAGCTTTATCTCAGTTTGAATATTTCTCAGGTACTCTGTCTTCTTAGGTTTGGGACACGGAACACGCTGCCTACACCTAATGATATTTCGGAAGCGCCTGTGGAAACTAGATTAATCATTTTATCTATGTGAGGTTCTCCAGAAATCCCTGAGTGTTGAAATTATATTCTACTGTCTCAACAATACAGTCCCTGCTCTGCTATTAGTGTGAAGGACCAGTGACATCCAGTGGCAAGTTGGAGTGACTGAATTCCTTACAATTCTGCCAAAGCACAGGTACTTTATTTTCACATGGGTTGATAGCAACTCTGTCCCGTTGTTTTAGAATCATTATTATTAAACTTATCTTGTCTCTAGCTTAGGGTGACCAGATGTTCCAATTTTATAGGCACAATTCCAATTTTTGGGTCTTTTTCTTATATAGGCTCCTATGACCCCGTCCTGATTTTTCACATTTGCTGTCTGGTCTCCCTACTCTAGCTTCTTACTCCAGGCCCATTTCTGTGGTAGCTGGGCACCTACTGAGCATGCTCTGTTTACTATTCTTGTGAATTACATATAGTTCTATATTTGTTTTAACTTTGGTTGCATGGGTACTTCAATGTGAGCTTCATTGGGAACAATGGCCATAAAACTCAAAATTCTCTAGCAATGACATTCCACATAAACATAACCAGGGAGAAATTTGACCTTGGGAGAGGCTATGTGCCTAAAATACATGACTTGGTTAAGGATACTATGAAATATTTTTCTAACACTTAGGGTACAGAAAGAGACTGAACACTCAGCTATAGCACTGACTTATTTTAGAGTGAGTGAAGATTGTTCTCCTCTTTCTCCCTCCCCCCCCCCCTTTTAGGAAGAAATTCTGACCACTGTATCAAGATTGTTTACCAAACCTCCAAGAACTTCTCTTAAAGATCAGTAACAGAATGCAGGTTTGTATTGTAAATTACATTTTGGAGAATGCTATATTTCAAAAACAGTTCTTCCTTTTGTTCACTGCCTAGTTCTGGATTCCCTTTTCCTTGCAAGAGTTGATCTCTAGTATTCACTTGAACTAAAGATGCAGTCCTCGCTGAATGAGTGAAAGAATAAATGTCATTTATAATCTGGGTGGGAAATATTTAAACTTGGAAGCGGTTATTAGCAAAGTTTAAAAAAAAAATCTGAAATCTGTTCACAATGTTGAAAGTACAGAATGGAGAATTATTTTGTTTAAAATACAAAGTAATTCATAAAAAATCATAACATGACTTGTGACAGAAGAGACCATATGAATTGCAGATCCTCTGGTAATCTTAATATTAGAGGGGCCTTTACTGAAGAGAAATAGAATAGAATGATTTACTGCTTGTGTTTAGATGCACTGAACTCTGAACCCCTCTGTGTAAAAATAGATCACTGATAACCTTAATAAGGTTGTGTATTTACTGTAACCCATAACTTGCATTACGTCAACTGTACTTCATCCTCTGTATCTGCCACAATCTTTTACTCATATACTGTCAACCGCTGGTTAATAACAAAGCTAAAATTAAACACACCAATTGGTAAGAGGATCAGATTAAATATTGTCACCAGCAAAGTTTAGTGTCATTAAAAGCTCTCTAAGGACTCTGTAATAGTACCAAATATGTGGACGGTATTATTTAAAACAAAACATTGTTCTATTAGTTTTCCTTTACACACACACACACACGGTATTGTCTTTCTACCACTGAGGGTCAATGGGAACCCTCCCAGCGTCTTCACTGGGAACAGTACTGTGCCTATTATGTATCTAACTTATCAGAAGGATTTTTTGGGGGAAAAATATGGATAGTATCTAGATTTTCTACTAGAATGGGATGGGATGGGCTACAAGCAGGGCCGGCTCTAGGTTTTTTGCCACCCCAAGCTCCGAGAGCGCAACTGCCCAAGCAAAAAAAGGGTGGCCGGAATGCCACCCCTGGAATTGTGCCACCCCAAGCACGTGCTTGCTTTGCTGGTGCATAGAGTCGGTCCTGGCTACAGGACTCTCCTTCAGGAAACTCAATTGCCAATTACCTTAAACCCAGTATTACCAACCTGAAGTATTCAAACATGAGTCAGGATGGAAAAAACATGTGATTTTAAAATATAGTAAAATTTGGTGTGGGGTTTTTTCTTTTGAGTCTTTAGTGTGCACTCAGGTCACCTTTTCAAGCCTTTCTCCCCAAATGAAGGCTAGAATTTTATTTTTTTAAACAAAAGCGGAGATTCACACTTGACCCTATGAACTGGGAACTGAAGACTCATGATTTTAAAACCATGAGTTGGCAATACTGTTCACTCACTGACCAACTAGCCTAAACCTGGAATATTCTTTTGTTCTTTTTTCACCTGGGGAAAATACATTGTTGATACTAAAAACTCATGAACATTCACAGTTAAACTGTACAGATATCTTTACTTTATGGCTGTGAGCACATATAACTGACGAAAGCCTTACCTATGTTAATTGGTTAATGTTACTTTTCATACTATGATGTGATCTATATATAAAGATAGGGAAAGGATAACTAGATAAAGTGTGTGTCAGACATACAGACAAGAATATTACTTTCAGTTACAAACTAGGCACTATATATTCAGCAGTCATTGATATGTCCAATTCAATTTCTAGTACACTATGTAGACTTCAAATGGACCCACACCACAGGGACCGTCTCTTTTACAGTAGAGAGAGGATCACAAAGGGAAGCTTAATGTTATTTTCAATTACAAACTAATTTTGTAACTCAGACTGTAAATGCCTCAGGGCAAGGCCTTTTGGTTTGGGTCCGGCACAGAGCTCAGCAGTGTCAGCGCTTTAACATTCTCTACTTCAGTTATTTTATTTTGTAGCTTACATAGTGACTAAAATTAGCCTGCTTCAGTCTTGTCTCAAGAGGACAACAGAGTTGCCACTGTTGCTTCAGGTTTCTTGGCTTTAAAAAAAATCTCAGCCTCCTTAGAACATAAAAATATCCTTCATAGTTCACTCTCCTCTTGACTGAGTACTGCACTCTTGAGGTGACACTCAGGTATCAAAGCTGTCTTTTAGCATCAGCAAAAACCTCATTCTGAGCAAGGGAGAATGTAATCGAAATATATAATAACCCATGATCCCTGAAACTTCACCTTTTCAGTCTAATTTTTAGAAAATAGTTGATTGGGGAGAGTGTTTTGCAAGCTATCAGGCCAGTCTTCCTTGGAGCTGGGTGCAGTGATTCCTCTCTAAGGAAACCACTTAGCCATCATAAGAGACCGATTTTTCTGAAAACTCCAAAGGGCATAGTAGATCTGAAAGCTGCTCTGAAATGGGGAGGGAGGAAGAAAGAGGGGGCGGGGAACAAACAAGCCGCACACACCACACTTCAATGCATCAGTCTTCTCAGAATTGCTTTCTTATTCTTGTTTGCCCATTGGATTGATTCTAGGAGTTATTACTGGATCCTTAGTCAACTAACATCTGCATCCATGTTGCTTAGCATCCACATGTGTCTTCACTGTATAAGCTTTGCTACTGCAGTCTTTAAATCCAGTTTCTCTAACAACAACAATAATAAAAAACCTAGCTCTTATATAGCTCTCAAAGCACTTTATAAAAGGTCAGTATCATTAACCCCATTTTACAGATGGGAAAACTGAGGCATGGAGGGAAATTATTTTCCCAAGGTTCCCCAGCAAAGCAGCTGCAGAGTCAGACCCAGATCTCGAGTCCCAGTCCTGTACTATGTCCACTAGGCCACACTGCTGCCCACAGAGGAAAAATAAAGAATAGACCCCACACTTCCATCTTTACTCCTCCCGATGTGCTATTTGCTGGCTTTCACAAGAGCTCACATTTAATTTAACACGAGACATCTGTTGTGGACAATAGGAGAATTCAATAGCAACAGACCAGCTTATCGATTTACATGGTGCTTTTCAACCTCAGATGCTGGTGGTTGCTTCTCTTTCACCTAGATTTATGAAATAGTAATTCAGTTGTATAATAGGATTGTTTACAACTTCTTGCTGTATTACAGAATACTTGCTGTTGTGTGTACTATTGCTTTCAACTAGATTAATTCTGAATAGCTCAACTGTGTGTCCTAGATCTTATACTGTTAACAGCTAATGGAGATCTTCCTGTAGTTCTAGTGGTAGGGTTGGAAAAAGGAAAAGAGCAGGAAAAACAGAGTTCTATTTCCAATCACTATGACGTTCCAAGTAGCCATGGTGTGAAGTTTTAGATGCCAGATTTAAGATACCACTAGAAACATACAAAACTAACTTATTCTAGCAATGTCCCAGTTAAGTACTGATTTTTATGCAAATGAAAGCCTGCATCCAATTTTGTTTTGTGCTATGTTGTAAAAATTAAGGATTATCTTTTTAAAATACATTTTAGATTATTTTTATGTTGCTAATTATGTGTTTTATGGGATAACCCAACAGTACTGACCAAAGTGGGATAAGTGTTCTGGCTGGTTGCAGTTAGGAACAGAACAGCTCTATGACATGAAAACTGATGATACTGTGGTGAACTTTTGACCTGATGTAGAAACTTGATAGTCACCTTTCCATGTTTTCTTTTTAAATTTCAACTCTACACAGAAAAACAAATCTATCTTGATTTTTGTAGGCAAGTTTCCTCACACTTCACCACTGAAGTTTTATATGGTCTAAAATAAATATGCCAGCCTCTGAAGGTAAAACTTATAAGTGGCTAAGTGAGATCTATGGTGTCTTGCAGTGTCTCTGGCTTTAACCTGTAAACCTAAAACTAATGAGACTGGGCCATGTAAGGAAAGTGAGAAGCTACCTTGTCCAACTTTGTGGTGTAAACAGAGTAAAATACTGAAACAGATATTACTGGACTTTTTTTCCACGGCATTTGGAAGCTAAATTGATGGGCTGTGCAACTTACTGGAGTCAGTAAGGGTAGGTCTATACAGCACACTAAGCCCAGATGCTGACTCAGGTTTAAGCTCAAGCCCCTCCTTCCATCCCCACAGAAATCAGCCTGATTCAGGCTAGGAACTTCTCTGGACTTGAGCCCACAGACTCTTCCAGGAAGGTGGGTCAGAGCCCGAATCCTCCTGTGATGTGGATGAGAGACCAGAGTGCAGTGTGAATGGAGCTCAAGCCCAGGTGCGAGACTTGGGTCTGGAGAGTCCTTCAACACTATTCCACAATCCCTTAGAGCTGTGCTTCCCAGCCCTTCCATCCCAAAACTTTCCATTTGCTTCCCAGTTATTGGAAGCAACCTACTAGTTCAAATGCAACTACTTGGCGTTTATCCCTTCATTTCCGCATGGGCTGCTCAACTGGAAACACAGTCATCCTGCCAGTGTATTAGCTTGGTCAGCACTCAGAAGTAGTCTTGCATTAAGTGAGCTGCTAGCTGGCCAGACGAACACAGCTGGATTCTGGTTAACTTCTGATGCGAGGCAAGCAAGACTCTTAACTTCTGCAAGAGCACAAGAAACGTCTACAAAGCTATCTCTGAGTGGCTGGCAGAGTTGAGTATCAACCGGACAGCAGAACAATAAAGAGAACAAATCAGGTGGCTGAAGACAGACTACCACAAAGTCCAGGTTGCTAACAGCACCTCTGGGAATGCCCCGTCTTCCTGCCTCTTTTACAAGGAATTCGACTGGGTGATGGGAAATGTAGTAAGGACTGAGCCCACAGAGGTGCATGACAAACTGCTGAGGGGGGATGGCATCCTGAAACCCTGCAGTCACATGCACCACCAGAGGAGAGCCAGCCACTGGGTGAAGGAGAAGTTACCTGATGCTGAGGCCAGTAACCGAAGAGGCTATGCCACCAAAGCGGCTACAGCACATCCCGGGTCTGTACTCAGAGGAGTTGTTTGGAGATGGCCCTGTGGAGTAGCAGGCTGCAGAACTGGTAGCAGAGCAAGCCCTGGAGCTGGAGCCTGGTACATTTCTGTTTGTATTAATATGTAGATGGGAGATTTCCGGCTTCTGGGCCTAGTAAGTTATTAACACAAACTGTGGGTTTGGTGTGCTTCCATTCAGGCTGGAACATTCTCCTTCCGCCCTCTCCTGTTGCTCTAACACCACATGAGACTCAAAATGGACACTGTGAAAAGAGGTGGGAAAAGCTAAACAAGCAGTTATCATGAAATGTGTACTAGCTACTTACTGATCGTTATAAGTATGGTTTAGGGCTCCACAATTAGTAGCTTCACATATCCCTCCTGTCTATTCAGCACACCTTATAAGCCAGCCATGCTCTCATTGTAACTCTCAGATCCTCTCTCCCCCACCATTCTGAGATGTGCTGGTCCATCACAAGACTCTAAATATGTCCTTAGTGCATATGGATGGTTGTCCTGGAACTGAAATTCACACTTCCACTTTAGGACCTCCAGAATATCAATATTCTCCAGAGCTTCCCCTGCCTGACAGGATTGAAAAACCATAGCTCGTGACTAGGCCACTCATAAATTCTCCTCTCCCCCGCTCACACACACCAAAAATGAAGAGGTTGTAGAAATCATTTCAATTGAATTTTTACCATGATTTGTGATGGTTTTCACTACTGCTCCAAAGGACATCTGAAGTGGCTGGTGTTTTGTGTGAATAAAATAAAGCTCATTATTTTTTTTTAAATCAATCAATCTTTTGACCTTGAATTAAAGTGGTCTGAGTCCTCTCCACATTATCGTGTCCTGCAGACTATGTAGCCTTTGGACAATTCGGGAAGTAGCTGGACCTTGTCACATGCAATGAACAGTAGCATATGGAATGGACAGATGTACCCTGTGCATTCATCCATTCCAGTCTATTTGTGGCCCACACATGCAAAATGCCCCAGAAGGACCAAGGAGAACAGAGGGACAGGGGACATCCAGGAATAGCTGGATACGTGGATATGTTTGGGAACATTCACCTTTCGCTGTTTTGGCAGTGAGCTGATTATGTTGTACGTTTTGACAGCAGCTGGTCTGCTTTTCTGGTTCTTACACTGGTATGTAAATATCTGTATACAATGTGTAAAATAAAAATGTTGAATTTGCACACAAGGATACAATAGAAAGTTTATTATGTCTAATGTTAAAAGTGGCACAAACTGTACTGAATGTCATTATGTGCCCATGCTCAACAAATTTCCTTATAAATATTTACAAAATGAGATCAGAGTAACCCATAAACTGAGAGTTGTAGCACATGGCCAGTATTTATAAAATGCACATCTTCAGACATTTCATGAAAGTGTTTACAAAATTCATAATAGATAATACCAGCACATTTAAAAAACACCCCACAGCTGCCGCATCCATATACATTATCACCTTAAATACCATTTTATTCTCCCTCATGCGTGGGACCATGCAAATCCATTATGTGGGGACACAAAGCATCCCTGATTTCTGGGGGGTGTGTGTGTGTGTGTGTGTGTGTGTGTGGATTCAGCACTGGTCATGACAGGTGCACTGTCTAGCTGTGTGTACCAGTTCAGAAATCCAGCAGTGTCTTAAGGCCACGCCTGGTGAAAAGGGCTTCCCCCTTGTCCTTGCAGACAGTGTGCAGAACACAGCAGGCCACTATAACACAGACTGCATTGATGACTCTGGCATCCAAACAGTTTTGAAGGCAGTCCCAACAGGATTTCGGTCTGCCAAATGCATGTTCCACCACCATCCTACAGCTACTGGCCATGTAGCTGAACTTGCTGTTTTGCCAGGTCTTCTGAAAGAAGGGTCTGGTTTCATAAGCCTGTCAGCAGGCGGTTGGCGGGGTCCCCTAGAACAACAGTGGGGACAGTGACTGTTTCTAACAATAAAAAGAAAAGGAGTACTTGTGGCACCTTAGAGACTAACAAATTTACTAGAGCATAAGCTTTCGTGAGCTACAGCTCACTTCATCTAACAATGTCATTCGATGGGAATAATGTCTCAGCTTGTCCATGAAGGTCAAGTCCTGATCTCCAGAAAACCCTGGTACCATGCACCCTGCCAGTACATCCCACATTAGTGTCTATGAATCTGCCCTGTGGTCAGCCAGGGCCTGCACAATGATGGAATAGTACCCTCTGTAGTTTATGTCTTCATGTGCTCCTTGTTACATCAGTGGTCCCAGCAACTATTTCAGGAACATTTGTAACACCCATTGCCTCTGGATCCTCAGTCCTGATCGCCTCACAAGCCTCTGTTACAACCACCCCCGCAATTGATTTGTCAACTCCATACTGGTTACCCACAGACCTGTAACAGTCTGGGAGAAGCCGGCTTCCAGATGGCTAGAAGGAGCGGCTTCTGAATTGGCCTGGCCTCCCTCACTGGGGGGTTGGTGCAAGCTGATCACAAACCTCCAGGAATGCCTGCTTCTTTAGACGTTGGTCATCCCAAGTCCATGTGATGATATGGTCCCACCCGTCTGTGCTTGTGGCCCCGCTCCAGAAGCGCTGGTCTACAAAGGTGGAATGTGACCAAGACAACAGGAATGACCAGCATCAGTTGGGTAGCAGCTGGCATGTCCGTATCCTCCTTTGAGAAGTGCCTTTGGCAGTTCAGAAACTGCCAGTGAAATGTCCACCAGCATCTTGCAGATGGTCTGCCTGTTTCCCGAAATAGGACAGAGCATAAGTGGAGTTCTTCCATTGGGTCAGGATCCATCTTGGACTGTGCCTGCTGGGGGCATGCAGATGCAAAATGGCTTGACAGCATGTGTTTGCAGGCTAAACACACTTCCGGTCAACTCTCTCAGGACAGACAAGTTCTCCCACAACCCACCAAGGGTGCCAGGACTCTTGGGATACGATGGTATATGTCCACAGAAGCTGAAGTTCTGACTCAAGTCTGCATTGTGCAATATGGATGCACCAGCATGGTTGTAAGGCCCAGATTTCCCATGCAGTGTGGATGCTCAAAGGCAGGCGTGGAAATATCAAGTGTGCAGGCACAGGTCATGTGGGCCCAGGTTTAGTGTGCTGTGTACACATATCCTAGTTACTAACTGACAACCTTGGCCACATTCTCTGCTTCAGGTGCAAATTTAGGGCTAAATTCTGAAGTCTTTACACAGTCCTGAACTATAGCAAAACTTCTACTGTTGAAGTAAGGTCAAGTAACTGCCAAATCACCGAAAGGGTAAAGATTACTGGTGAGAAGTGACATCTGCTGATAGATAACTGTGGTGAAAGCACCCAGTAATAAGAATTCTGTCCCAATTATCACCACGGCAAAATGGCTAATTTGGGCCTACATCCTAGTACTTTACATGCTGCCGTCTTTTAATGGCAAAGAGGTGACTGCTGTTCTAGTGGAAAAGCCCTAAGCCACCTAGTATGCGGCTAAACTGGGTCTCATTTCACACAGCTCTTTGAGAAAATCTGTCTCAGAACTTCGCTATCCACATGTGTTGATACTGAGTTTCTTATTCAGGAATGATTACCATATTCTATAGCTTTTTCAGCTTCCCTCCCTCCCCCAGTGCCCTGTCACATAGTGTTCTATCACATACATAAGTAACCCTTTGTCCACAAGCAACCCCTCCTCCCATACACATCCCTCAGCTCTTTACCAGGGGCCTCTCCGTCATTCTGTCTGTATTTCACACAGTCCCCTCTCTGCATTCGTGTACTTTCTATCTTTACTGCTTTTGCAGATGCACTGTTTATTTCCATGACTGCAGCACTTTGCTGTTCTGTAGCTAGCGTTGTTTGATTATGATGCATTGATGTGATTTCTCATTTAAGAAACAACCTAAACTGGGAAAATTTACAAGTTTAAAAAGACTTTTCCCATCAAAACTGCAGAACCGCCTGAACTCCTCAAAATTTAAAATATTTGAATTGATTTGAATCCCTTTTTCTAGAGGGGCTCCATTTAACTTTCCATATCCGTGGACAGGTCCAATATTATTACAATGAAAGTGTTGTCTAGCAGTTAGAGCAAGGGACTGGGAGGCCACTCCAGCATTTGATTTCCCCTCTCTGAAACTGTTTGCATGTCGCTTACACCTGAAATTCAAAGCCACTGAGCTCCTGCAGCAACCATTGATTTCAATTGCAACTACAGATGTCCAGCAGTCCTGAAAAATCAAATTCTTTACCACTCTGCAGCACTGTCTCCCTGTCTGAAAACAAAGCACAGCTACCACCAACTGGTGGCGAGAGGCTTAATTAATGAATATCCATGGGTGGAAGGTGCTATAGAACTGCAAGTTATTAAGTTTGCTTTGTTAGATTAGTTTATCTTCAGCATGATTCCTGGCCTGTTTAGAAACATGGATAGGGCCTCATTCTTCAATTCAGCAGTCTGGCTCATTTAAGCATGTGCTTAACTTTAGATAGCTAAGTGATTTGTTGAGTAGAGATGAACTGCTGAACTGGAGAATGGAATCAGTTGCTGAGGTCTGAGGAAGAGACTGTTCCTCTCCACGCTTCTAATGTGCTGAAGATCTGTCAATTCGACTTAAGCATGCAATATTTTGTTGAATTGGTACCTTTGTCAGTGTGGTCCCAGGGCGGAACCTGAATAAAGGCCATTGGAGAAGGAATTCCAGAAACAGCACCACGGGTCCTGGTGGTGTGATGGGGTGGAATAAGCAGCAAGGGAGCTGGCAAATGAGGGACTAGACGATCCAAAGGAAAGAGGGATTGCATAGCTGGCTCAACCTCTGTGGCTTAGGAGGAATTTCCTTCTTAGAACCTTGCCAACATTGTGAGGAATGTGTTCACTTTCCTAAGTAGAAGCCAGTAAAAAAAAACAACGGAGGGCAAGAACAAAAGACACTCACCTCTGCTGCACTTGCTCTCATTAAGATGCAGTGTCATTCATGTTTTGACTTTTGTTGTTTGAAATAGTTAGCTTGCTTTGACCATTTAAAAGAATAAACTGCACATCTACCAAGTTTCTGTGATCAGCACTAATTAGAAGATTCCTAAGAATATTGGGGAGTCTGCAATATTGTCTTCTGTAGTCTGGAATAAAATAGAAATTGGATATGGTCCCATGGAGTTTAAGATTAGATTTTGGGCTGGTGTCTAAGTGAGCTTGGACCAAAGAGCCTCCAACTAACAAGTCATGGGCATCAGGATACCCAACCTGGGAAAACAAACAATAGACCTGAGACCATGGCTTGTCTGAACCCATAATAACCAAACCAGCCTCCTAAGATGAGTCTTTAATGTTAGGAAGGCAGGCAAGCTATACTCTATTTTGGTTAATGTCATTTACATTTTCATGTTCAAGGCACTTTACCAACAAATTAATTCTCTCAATACTCCTGTGAGACAGGTAATTCTTAGCCACATTTTGTAGAGGGAGAAACAGAGGCAGAAGGGTTTAGACTTGCTCAGAGTCAGAGGGAGTCCATGTTGGAACCAGCATTCATTCCTCACTACCAGTCCCATATTCAGTCCAGCAATTCATATCTTCCCTCCTTATATATTTTCCCCACCTTCAATAGCTATCATTTCTATCCTCTAAGAGGTCTCTCCATAAACCATGGTTAGAGAGCCACTATTCAATGAACGTCAGTCTTCCTACCTACCTATCATTGCCTTCTTACAGTTCAACAGTCTATCTACTGAGGCACTCCAAAGTGGACATCTGTTCCAAGTACAGTTCCACAATACCACCCTTTTGTGCTGTGCCATATTTAACTCTTCTCCCTTTTGTCTTTTCTACAGTTTGCACATCCCAGCATCCTTCTATCTTTCCTTAACATATGGACAAAAGGGCAGCAATTCATATCTTCCCCCTTATAAGATAACCAACCGTGCTCCTTCTCCACTGTGTTTGATGAAGGCCTTGGTGGAGCTGAGCCCAAAGCATGAACTGCTTATGAGAATTTGGTTTACTCTCAGTTAGACATGCCTCTGGCATCATCAGAAACTCGAGTTGTTGGGGCTTCCCCATTTTGCTGTCTGCCTGCTAGGGCAAAGGTTAAAAGCTCTCCAGACTTATCAATTCATGGAGTTTAGCATTAGCATTGTCCTGAAATGGTAAGCTTTATTTGAGAGAGTATGTTTAAGCAGCTTTTTTTCCCCACTAGGCTATGGCTTTAAAGGAGGCTGGACTAGAGAGCTGGACCAAGTTTATTACATATAATGCAGCTTGTAAACCTTCTCCATTATATGGCCGTTGTGAGGATTTTTAGTATGAAAGTGCTGTTAGCGTACTTGGAGCTGTACAAACCAGAGCAAGACACGGTTCCTTCCTCATGGAGCTTGTAGTCTGTCACTGAACCAATAAAGCACTTATTTTTTCTCCTTCCCACCCCCTGTTATGCAAAGTACATTTGGTGTATCCAGTGTGTCAAATTAACTGGAAAATCTTCTTGCACTGCATATGAAGAGCTGTGCTAGTTACTTCACACTTCAAGGACCCTTTCCCTGGAGGTTCTCAATGTGTCTTACAAATTGGGCTCAGCCAGGGCCACCCTTCCCCACAGCATTCCTCCCAGACCCAGAATTGTGCAAGGGAGATCCCACCCTTATTCCACTCTGGGAAAAGTAGAACCCAAGAGATGCCTGCCTTCCCTCCTCCACAAACCACATGACCTTGTGGAATAATCGCAGAGAAGAACCTGCGAAACTCCAGCCTGCCTGAACAGCTGCAGAACAAACCAACACAGGGGCCTTCAGAGAACTTTCTATAGTTTTGACTGGACCTTCTCTGCCCTGTGCTGATTGGCTGTTTGCGCCAACTCTCCCCCTACCTCGCAGTCTTCACCTCGTCTTCACTCTATAGCTGCCCCTCTGCCTCCTCAGTTCCCTTCCCTATCTCCTCTCCCTTAACTTTTCTTTCCATTTAGATTGCCCCCTCCTAACTATACCCTCCCAAAAAACAAAACAAAACATGGAAATAACGTGTTGCTGCCATTACATTGTTCACTCTGCTAGTGTGGTGTTCTCCTTCCTTCGCCTTGTGTCTGTCTGGTCTATTTAGATTAGTCTCTGCTCTGAAGAGACTAAACTACTACTCTATACAGTGCCTAACACAATGGGGCCCTATTCTTGCTTGATCCTTCAGCACTTCTGAAATAACCCAGATTATTATTAATATTAAATAATAATAATAAGGTGCCTTGCAACACCCCGCGAATTAGGAAATATTAGCCTCCTTCTACAGATGAGTAAATTGAGTCACAGTAACAGAAAGCTACTTGTCCAGATTTCATATGCAATCAGTAGCAGTGATCGAAAGAGATATCCTGGTCTTTCACTATTGACTCTTGAGCTAAGTTTTATTATGTGGTGAAAATACACTGACATCCTTCCATGATCATAGATATACTTACTACTGACTAAACAAATCTGGCTGACTTGTAATTTAAAATTGATTCATTCATTGTCCTTTGGTTACACTACATGGTGCTGTTCTATGTAACAAAGGCCACAATATATAGAGTACAGGGCAGCAACATTAAGTGGTCTGGCTTGCAGCCAACTAAATCTATAGAGTAGATTTTTTTTTTTTTTAAATGCACCTCCTGTAAGTTGCCTAGCAATGTGAGACTCTCTTATCCTCGGTTTTAGACTATAGGTGGACAGGATAGTGGAAAAGTCTGACCTTCCAAACCTGGGATTGAGATTCAAGCCTAGTCAGCTATCACATAGTAATTTGAGTGCAGAGTTCAACTGCCAGGGCGCAAGGTCTTAAGGACAACTCCAGTTGATCTAGTTTTGCCTCAAAGATTCAAAGTCATTTGTATGCCAACCTGTGTAGTACATTTGAGTCAGGCAGCTATCAGTTCATTATTACATCAAAGATTACAAGTCACCATGAGGAGAGAACCTTCCTTCATAATCAGTGTCCCCTGGAATACTGGTGAAAAACCTGAACTGCTGAAACTAACCATCTGTCTCAATTCAGACATATCAAAGAAAACCTGAACAGTAAGCCCGATGCCCAGTAGAATCATTATCCTAGAGTGTATTTTTGCATTATGATGTTACTCATTCACATCTATCTTTCTGATTGCGCTTCAAAATAGTTCTCATTACTTCTGTGTTCTAGTCCTTTTGAGGAGCCTGACTTGTTTAACAACATCCCAAACAGACATTTAATCCTGAGTGCTGTTAAAGGTCACATGGCCCTGAGCTTTTAGAGAGCAGATACTTCTCAAATGCTGTCATAGGTATACCCTCCCCTGTGTGCACACAGGCTGAGTGAGTGCATCTATTTATCCTTGGTTTCCTTTTCAGGAGAATCAATGTGTTGCCAATGAACACTGTTTGTTTGATATTTTACAGTTATAGAAGGCTGCTTATTCTTCCTCTGTGCCTGTAATGGTATCATTATTAGGCCATTTTAACTGACTCTTTTACTTCTGCCAGCTCTTAGGATTCACTTTGAAATTGTTGTGCTATTTTTATGTTTTGATTTAAGAACATAGGAACAGCCATAGTGGGTCCCATCAATGGTCCGTCTAGGCCAGTATTCTGACTTCGAACAGTAGCTAGTGCCAGATACTTTAAAGGATCAAAAGTAATTTTGTATCAACTTTTCCACCTCACTGTTTACCCCTTTTTCCAGACCATTTATGGAGATGTTGAACAGCACTGGTCCCAGTACAGATAACTGAGGGTCCCCACTATTTACCTCTCTCCATTGTGAAAATTGACAATTGACTCCTACTTTGTATTTTCTGTCTTTTAACCAGTTACTGATCCATGAGAGAACCTTCCATCTTATCCTATAACTGTTTACTTTGTTTAAGAGCCTTTGGTGAAGCTTTGAACTAAGTTAAAATGGCTTAAAAGTGAACTAGAAGGCTGCACTTATATGAAGTGCCCCATGGAACAGAGCCATGGCACTCAAGTTTATTCAGTACTAGTACAGAAGAATTTAGTACACCATCCACTGGCTAAATACATAACCTACCTTCCTGGGAATCCGTAAGTACCCTAGTAAAACCCACCACTCTGTAGCAAAGTCCTTCAAAGAATAATTCTCATACAGCCTTTGTGACATAATAGTACCTAATTTGTGTATACAGTAGTAGGTAGGTAAGTGGTGTTAGTCCAATATTAACGATGAGTGAGAGGTTAGCTGAGCCAAAAGTACATAATGGCAGAGGTGGGGCTGAACACAGATCACCCATTCCTAGTCCCATGCCTAACCCTTGGGTATATGCTGCCTCTCACATGTTTGTGCCATTTTTTGTGGGTTTTTTTTCCCCTCTGTACAGTCAAGGGATTTGAGTTCGCCAGCAGATGTTTGCAAAAAGTGAAATTTGAAGAACATTTCAGGATAAACCTCCAGAATAGGGTTGCCAACTTTCTAATTGCACTAAACGGAATATCCTTGCCCTGCCCCGCTCCTTCTCAGAGGCCCTGCCCCCTGGTCACTCCATACACACACCCATTGCTTGCTCTCCCCCACCCTCACTCACTCCTTTTTACTGGACTGGAGCAGAGGGTTGGGTACAGGAGGGGGTGGGGGTTCCATTGAAATCTTCCTGTTTATGAAAAATACCTACTAATAACTGAGACTGCACCTGCAAGAATGAGGGTTTGTTAGCAAAACCTGTTATTCCAAAATATAAAGGGCCTAATTCAAAAAGTCTGCTTACATCAACAGGAAAATTCCAATTGACATCAATGGGTTTAGGTGGCTTTTGAAGATTTGTACTCATTGCCCACAGCATGTATAATGCATTATTCTCTGTAAAGACACAATCCCAACTCCAAGGAGTGTGGAGTCTAGGTACTGCATTATATATAGTTTCCTCTCAATTCAGAAAAGCTACAACAGTTTGAGAGTCTGCTGGGAGACAAAAGGGGAGGGGGAAATGACTAATTGTCCTGTGGTCTCTTCACTCATCCATTTTCATGCCTCTTCCTCTCAATCCACCCCAAGTCAAGCAAACAGCATGTGCAATGTTCAGCAGATGGGCTGGAGCTAGCCTACATGGCAGCTGTGTCTCCCCAGCATTCAGATCAGCAATCAGACACTGGGACTAGAGAGGGAATTGGGATTATCATTAAAAAGAGATTAATCAACCCATCACTACCAGTCTTACTTGGAAAATGTCTATAAATAAATTATTAAAATGAGTCCTGCTGATGCCCCATCAGCTCATCGGCTGAAATGTAAATTAGGGGAACTGATGTATAATTCAGATGGGTTCCACTTTTCTAAAATTCTGTAATGCCCAATTCTATTCTATATAGATTCTTATGTTCCCCTCATCACCACAATATTCTGAGCGCCTTCCAGTCGTGACAAATGTTATTCATGTCACTTAATACACTTGTTCCTCATCCTCTCCACAAGGGGAGAATTGTGTGTGTAGTGTTTGGTTTGGCAGGGTTTGTCTGTCTTTAAAATGGGGAACATACTATTTACCTACTTCCCAGTGGTATTGTAAAGATCAGTCAGTGCTTGTAAAGCAATCTGAAGGGGTGCTGGGAAAATGCAAATTATTTTATGCAATGTGAAATATGGTTTGTTTTTGAAGTAAAGTAAGGAAAAGATGGAGACCATAATCCTAAATGTAGACATTATATGCCATGTTATTCCTTATTCATATCCCCCCTCCCTAATGTTGTTTCTAATTTGGTTGCATGTATGCAGTTTTATTTATAACATATAGTTGAAATCAGTCAGGGGGAAAGAAGTTAAGAAATGACTCCTGTTTTCCTTCTGATGGGGTTGCAGGAATATGGAGAGGGAGAATCACATATCCACAAATTGGAACTTCATATGGAGTGGAATATACTTGTGGTTTTTCTGCCCAGAGAAACAAGCACCTGTGCTTCACCACCATTACTGTTCAGTGCTGGTTGCTGCACTACTGAGCTCTGATGCAGCCAAAAGCCTTGGTAAGCACAGATGTGTCAAACTAAAAATAAGTTTAAATTGGGAGGGGCAGTTTTAAACGTTTCACGCAACCAGCAAGCTGCAGTCCACCTGCTTCTTCACAAGCTTTATATAACCCAACCCCCAAGACCATTAACTAAGTAGTAGTTTTGAGAAGATACTAGCCCTTCTTGAAGGTTTTTCCTCCCTGGAGCCACAGATGAGATGTTAGCAACAAACAGTGTCTGAGCATAGGCAGAGCTAGGATGCTTACATGACACAGATGGTGGCTTCTAAAGAGGATGGGAAGCCTTTACCAGGTTAATCTCTTTTTCTTCCACCTCAAACATGTGGCTTATGCCAAACAACATTGGTGGCCAGTACCGTACTTGGCAGGCAGGCAGGGAGGACCAAAAAGTCATCCCCAGTCTTGTTAGTGTTCTTTTCAAACCTACTTCCCTCTTTAAAGTTGGAATTCACTTTCCAACCAGCCAGTAACAAAGCCCAGAAGCAAGACCTGATAACTTCTTCTGCTGGATCATCATCTGTTACTAACTCACTATATAATTATCCTCCCCCACAAATAAATCAGGGTAGTTTTATTTTCGTGTTCAATGTGGAAAACTTATCTCCCTTTTGTACGTAAAGATTGTCTGGGATTTTTCAAACGAGACTAAAAGGAGTTTGGTGCTCAATTCCTATTGAGTTTTAGTTGGATTTGGATGCATAACACTTTGGCTCTTTGGAAAATTCCAGCTACTAAATATGCAGTCTCAGATGGAGGCAATTTTCAGGTTATCCATAGTAGCAGACACTTGTTTGAGGTTTACTATGGTACCAATTAGAGGTTATTTATCTCCTTCATAAAACTGTCTCATTCTGGTTATTCATTTTCTCTGAAAAGCCAAAAGAGTTGGATTCATAAAACTTGTCTGGACTAAATTCTTCACTCAAAAGCCATGCTTGGTTTGGAAATAATACCTAGAGAAATCTTTTTCCATGGACGCTCATCATACATCTGAAGTAAATGGCTCCATATTAAACAGACACAGATCCACATTTCACCACTATTCAGAGAAGGTCAGATCTAGGATTTTGGTTTGGCTCACAAGTCAGAGCCTGAGCAAACACCTCCAAAAATCTCAGGGCTGCTTGAAACGAGTGGGTTTCTCTGGCCACAGCTTTGTCTTAAGAAATGCAAACAGTATGAAGTGCAAAGTCAGTTCTTAAGTAGCATCACAGTGAAGTTTGGTGAGAAACATTTACACTAGTAATTGGTTGGGTAAATACATGAAATGAGACCCATTATAATACAGAAAACTGTTTTGGATTTGGATTTTGCTGACCAGTCTTCATTCTGAAGTTTTGAGCACTGTCTAAGCTATCCTTCCAAATATTTGCATTCTGTGATTTGCTACAGTCCCCCTGGATAGCTGAAATTGTAGGTAAACAGTTCACTATTCTTAATGTTGAAAGCTGCAAATGTTTCCTGAACTGTCCTACCACCCTTATGTGTTTAACTTACTCTTTCTGGTGATATACAGCACAGCTGCTTGTGATGATGACGACAAGGGAAAAAGAGACTTGTGGACTTTGTATATCATGCTATTTGTGCCAAGACGACACAGCTGACTCAACAGCAAGCACTGACAGGCACTGCTCATGCTGTCTGTAAAAGGACATTTGAATTGGGGGGAGGGGAGTTAGAGAAAGAATATCTAAACAAACCAACCAGATCCCACTTTGATGATATGGTAAAACTTCCATTGCAGGAGGCCTTGATTAGAGACCATGCTAGGGCCAGATCAGGCCAGACTAATTATAACTTTGACCAAGGAGCTGGAGGAGGCTTGCCTGAGAGTCTTTAGCAGAACTTGGCTTTTGGGACTTGAAGAAAAATGTCACTAAAAAAAAAAAAAAAAAAAAGCAGCTTGTTTTCTTACAAAGATAATCCTGAAAATATGCCCTGGTCACGGGGTTGAAAGGGAAAGAGCGACTAGGTTTCATTTCTCAGCAAGGCCGACTGAGAGTATTCAGAAGTCATGAGTCAGGCCTCCTGATAACGGAGACTTAAAATGAGTTCCGGGTTTTTATTTGCCTTCTGTTTTGAGCCTGGGACATTCTTGTTTTCAAGATTTCTCTCTCTAACCATGATGGCTAGGAACTAACTTAAAAATAAAAGCAGAGATTCTGATGCAGTCACATGATTCCAGGAGCTAGAGCTTTAAGAAAAACTATTGAGACGCTCATGATAAACGTTGATTACACTGATTTTTTTGCAAGCTCTCTCTTTTTACATACACACATCCCCTTTTATATAAGATACGTCAATCAAGTTTAAGGGTATCCCAAAGAAAAGCATGTTTACTGAGCCAGAATGTATGTTTAAGTTCCACTCTTGAGGGTTGAATTATTGTTTTCCACAGCACTTGTCAGCTAGGTATCAGGTAGCTATCAGAGCTCTTGGAGTCAGGGATCCTAGTGGAATGGATTCCTCCTACCCTGATCTTAAAAGGACTCATAAGTGAGCCAATTATAGCTGTTTAGGTGTTGGTTTTATCCATCACTGCTTTACCTCCTCCTCAGTCAAGTTCTCAAAACATGACTAGAGATAACTAATGTTGGAGTAGAGAAACAGGTGAAGTCTGGCTCTGACTCAAGTTCAGCAACACTCAGAAATATGGCATTAGGCAGGCTGGTTTAGAATATGCCTTAAGCTTGATAACACATGCAAAAAAAAATCTTAATTAGAATGTATTTTGATAGTTATTTTTTATTTGAAAAGAGGTTAGGAATGAAGGGTGTGCATGTGCGTAATAGATATTGTGGGTTCAGTTAATGTTTCTTTTGAAGATCAATGCTATACTAAATCTCTCTCATTTGCTCTATGTGCTAAGTAGTTGGTTCTATTCTGGATGAAAGCATGGAGTTATTTATCAGTAACCGTTTCCTTTCAAGATGTGTGTTTTCATCTTACTCGTTGATTAAAAATAGCGGACTTGCCTCATTTTCTGCCTCCGCTTTGGTAGCGAGAAGTTTAACTAGATCTTGTTGGATCATTCTCGAAGGTTTCAGACAAAAGTCCAAGTTGGGAAGCTCTTATGAGCTATCAGCAGAACTGGGGGTGAAACTAACCCAGGAGATGGCTAGTACTTCCTGTTTCTGGTCAGGCTCGTTGCTTGTTTGTTTACTGTTTTTTCCTTCCCCCTCTTCCAATCTCTGGTTTCATCCAGTATCTGGAAGTGGCTCATGCAAGAAGCAGAGTTAAATCTACTCTACAAAAAAGTTTTATGTTGGCATTTAGAGCAAAATTTTGTGGTGAGATGTGCAGCACGTTTTGTGTTTTACCCGAAATAGTTTCCCCATTCCTATTGGGAACATCATCCATCTGTTAATTCTGTTCATTAACCTAGCTTGTAAGTTCTTAGAAGAAGGGGATAGTCTTTCGACTGTTTGTTGAGTGCCTCGTCCAATGTGGTCCTAGATGCTACTACAGTACAAATAAATCAGCATTTTTCAGACTGCTCTTCAAACAAATTCTTAGACTACAATGCATATAGTGAACGTTATGACTGTGCCATCCAAAAGGACCTATTGTTCTGTCTATTATAAGGACCTCATAGTGAAGTGAAGTTGAGATAAAGGGAACTACCCAGGGACTTAGATTTTACCAGCTTCAGCTCTTTGCCCCTGTTTCCTCTTCTGCAAAATTATGGGTCTTGCCTATTTTGATTGTATCTCTTTTGGGGCAGGGATTATACGGTGTGTTTATATAGTGCCTGGCATAGCGGTGCCCACGTCTTATTTGGTGCCTATTGGTGCTATAAATAAGTTTGCAGTTTTAATAGGGTTAATATCACTATCGTGTACCAGTCAATAAAGAATATTACTATGGTACTTTTTAATATTATCTGGATCATAACCATCCAATACTTGCTCCTAAAACTTGAATATCACTTCACAAAGATTGATGGAGTCCCACAGCTGGTATAATCCCATGGAGAAAATACAAATGGTCTCATCTATTGTATCTGAACAGAGTGTTTGTAACAGCCAGCAGCAGACAGCAAGGGAGCCAGATCATAAAAACTGCACTAAATAAACCTAATCTACAGCATTAGTTGATACAAAACAGCAATAAAAATCAGAGGCAATAAAAGGAAAAAACTGGAAAGAACAGGTTCTTGAAGCTGAAATGAGAGGATTTAACTTAAATATGATGACTGAGATTCCTTTTCCCAGTATGACTGGCATATGCGGTATTAGAGATCATCACCCATACATACATGGGTATGTCATCTTGCATTCATGGTACTAAAATGTTACTGTCAGTTATACAGTCCACAAACACCACTAAGATTTTAGACTCCACTTCCCTGCAACCCACTCCTGCAGTTGCATCTGCTTGTTTAATCTATAATTGGTCCCATCCTCCTCTACCTCGGGGTTTAGTGTGCAAGTGCAGGGTGGTGTTGGTGGCCTGTGATGTACAGGAGGAGGTTAGACAGATGATCTGGTGATCCCTTCTGGCCTTAAACTATATGTTGCAGGAGACAGTTTAGAAATTCATGGCTAGGTAAGCCTCAGCCAAATTCCCAAGGTAATCAGATGTCATGTGCCACCTCAAATATATTTAAACTCCTTAATTAGCAATTACAGAGTCATTGATAAGTCCGGTTAAGTGTCATTTAATGCATATGGTATGCGCAGCCACTGTTTGCTATCCTGTATTGTGATAGAATGGATGTGCTTCACTCAACAAAATTATTCTAAACTAGCTAAAAAGAAACAGACTTTCCAAAGCTTATACAGGAAGTCTTCTTGAAGTGTTGTTATACATTTGGAGAGGACTCAACTTTTGTTGCTTGTTACCCATGCATGTACAGATTGTCTTGTCTACCCACTTAAGCCATTACTTTTTTTCTGTTGTGCTTTGGTGCTGAAACCAGGTGCATGTAATTATACATGTGCAAAAATGCAAGTGCAGCCGCACACCTGATTTGTTTGTGCAGTTACTATAATTATGGGTGCAAACAGGACATTCCTGTGCATAATTCCCCAATGCGTAAAATGGTTAATTATGCATAGGAATGGCTAGTTACGTGTCTGGCGCTTTGTCCACACTTAAATTTGTTCATCTGACCACAGAAACTGCAAACACAAAACAATTGTACATGAACCTAATTTTAAAAATTAGGTTCCATACTGCACAAGTGTCCCCAATTTTTCAGACGGATATTTCTGTAAACACACACAAGAGTCTATATATAGCAATATACACTAATGGTGTTTAGGTTTTTGTACTGTAAAATTTTATAGCAAGATTTCAGCCTGCCCCTCAGTCCTGCATATTTAGCACCCAGAAACTTGTACAGACCAGAGGAGATGCTTTGGCTCTGTACAAAAAATTCTCATTCCACAGCCAATGTCTTAAATCTTTTTAGAGATTTGCAGATGAACTTCTGTCCTGAGAGTGGGGAATTGTGGGGTGAGGCGTGAAAGAACCTTACAGTGCAAATTGCAGAAGGGAGCTTAGAAGCAATGAGTAGAAGAGACTGGCAACCATGGAGATGGGTTAGGGAAGCAACTGGGAAGACTGATGGAACATGGATGGGAACCAGACTGGAGGGATATTGGAGAGGGGTACTTCTTTTCGTAAGAGGTTCCCCCCCACCATGTATGAGACAAGCCACCCACCCCATACTGTAGGGTTACTTGTGAGTTATGATACTTGCAGATATTTCGGTACTGTGCATCAGTGGCATAGCAGGGTATTCCTTTTCCATTCCCGTCTCTTTTGCCCTTAGCTTGGGTTTCCTGATCTCATCCAGCACAGCTTCTCGGGCCTATGCCAAGGGTCCTAACATCCTGAGGGCAATGACTCAGCATTGAGGTAACTGGCTTGAGTTGGGATGATGGAAGTGGCAGTGTTCAAAAACATTGGCCATCCCCTATTTCTCCCTTACAAAATCCAACCTCTCATACACTGGTCGCAGTGTAGTACAGAGACAGTTGCAGTGTTTGCCAAGCAACTGTATCAGCCCAAGCTATTACAATAAATAAATAAAAATTCCTGACCTCTTCGTTTCAGCCCAGTGCAATTGGAAACAGCCAAGACCAACAAGCTAAAAATCTCTAGGTTTCCAACAGAAACTATTCAGCCTTGGAGACAGCTAAGCTTAGATACAGTTAGTGGCCTCTGCAGCTGAGAAACAGACTAAGTTCACTCTTCTTATTAAATTAGACAGCAGAACAGACTTGAATGTTTGGAACTTGCACTGCACTTGGGCTTTTGCTAAGTCCACTTCAGCTCTTATTTTGGATCTACCTGCTACCCTAGTGAGAGCTCAGCTGCTTGTTTCACTGATGTCTAAGCCACTGAACCCCTGATTTCTCCCCCCCCCCCATTCCCGTCAAAGCAATCTAGTTTAGCTTTGCAGAGACTAAAATACTTTACCAGCTGCTGACCACCTGGTGCATGTGATGACTTTAGGAAAAGGGAATAAGAAACTGAAAATAAACTGCACAGGACCAAAAAGACAAAATACAGGCCACACACTAGAAGTGAGAGAACCAAAAATAACAGTGACATGATCCATTTAATACTATAGTTCAGAATTAACCACTTGAGTGTCTTAGGACATCTAGCAAGTGTCTATCTAGCAATAGGAAAGTCACATGGTTTTAATGACCTAGACAGTGCGTCCTGGGCTCCTGACATTCCATGGCTGAAAATAGACTATATATGGCTGGGCCCCAAGCCTGCTGATGTCAAGCATCAACACTGACTCCAGGCAGCATTACAGAACAAGCATTTCCTTCCCTCCCCCACCAGTCTCCTTAATTTCATTTGTGAATCACCACACTTGCTTAATTCTTCTAGTACTGGGAATCAGGACTTACCAGGGAGATGAGCTAATCTAATGCATTGATTCCAGCCTGCTGACACTCCTAGGAATTAATTGGAGGGGTGAGTAAGAGTCACGGTGAATTTGGCAGGTTCCACTGCCGAGGGGAATTCACTTTTTCAGCCCAAGCACAGGCCAGCTGCCTTTTGCTATTAAAAGTGCTCAAAAATGCAAGTCTTGTGTCCCATGTTAACTGGAGGAAAGCAAGTACAGATAAGCCTGAGCCAGCCCATTTGCTTTTGTGAATACTTCCTAAGCCTCAGGTACGCCGATGTTTGTTTTACTGTGATTTGGAATGCAGAAATCACAGTGCTGGCCAGCGTTCAAGTGTGGTACGTGGAAGCAGTGTGGTTGGTGCTTCCTAGAATGCCAATATTCCAGGTAGCAAATATTTCCAAGTTTTTAGGCCATACAAACCCACCCAACCCTCATGCAAAACCGAAGGGTTGCTGGGTTTTTTAAACTCAGCTTTTTGTTGAAACACAAGTTACCGCTCAAGTAGTTGAAGCAAACAAAAAATTAAACTAGTTAACATTTTAAAGAGACATGTAAACTGAAAAAAGCAAGATGAGTTCTGGGCTAAGGTGGTCACTCCCTGACATGTCCAGACAGTCTTCTTGCATATATGGTATATATCAGGCAAACTTTCAGTGCCTTGCACATCCAGCTGAGAGAACAAATGAAACAGCAGTATCTATAATCTCTCCAGCAAAAATTCTGCCATAACTGGCACTCCATGATACACAAAACACTGCTGTAGTGAATTATAAACCCTTTTGGAAAGGTGGCAGTATTTAAACATAGGAGCAACTGCCATCACCTCAACTCAAATGTTTAGCCTGCCACACTTTCTACAGAGAACTGCAGCGTGGATATGAGAACTAACCCTAAACTTCTAGGTATGGAGCAGGATTTTAGCTTCGTGGCTCCCATTAAAAAGTCATTTGGAGTCGTGATTAAAGAGCCCTAAAGTTCTTTGAAAATTCCATAATCCTGGGTAATAGGGGGTGGCTTTGGGGGGGAGGGGAGAAAGGCTTTGTCCTTGGGGTGAGCAGCAGTGGGTGAAGTATTAAAAGATAGCTGCTCAGACTGTCCCACCAGTCACTCAAAAATCAAGAGTACGCAATGTGGTTAGGCATGGACAGGCCTAGACTGTTGTGAAGGAAGAAAAGCTGCTAGACCAGTGGTTCTCAACCTATTTACCATTGTGGGCTGCATATGCAGCTCTCTGTGTGTTATGTGAGCCACATCCACACAATATATATATTACCTGTATGTCTGAGGATGTCACATGGGCTGCAGCTGCATGCTGATTGGGCCGCAAGCGGGCTACGGGTTAAGAACCACTCTGCTAGACAGACACAGACTGAAGAGTTATAGTCAGTAACTTGGGTGTTCCAAAGTCATGAAATTTGCTAACAAACTCTCCCCCTAGTTGCAGAATCATGCTCCAGAACCAGACTTAAAAAAAATAAAAATTCTAGCCCCTACGATTGCAGGGAGCCTCAAACATGAGCTGAGCACAAACTGTACAGTGTCATCTGCAGAGACCCTGAAACAAGCGTTCTGAGGGGTATGACCTGCCCCATTTATTTCAAATCACAGCCCTGCAGACTTGACAATTCCATGGAGCCAGCAGCAGGGAGTGGGAGCAAAAGCTACAGTCCAGTATGCAACCAAGGCGTAGAGGAGACAAGTGCAAGCTGGTGAGCTAAGTAGCTTGGAGAAGAGTGCAGCAGCTGAGATATGGGGAGATAAGCTGCTGAAGTCACCCACAAGCTACCCTGGAATAGATAGGGTACGTCTACACTGTAGCTGGGAAAGTGCTCCTCAGCTCTGCTCAAGCTGGCATGCTAAAAACAGAAGTGTAGCTGGGTGTAGCATGGGCTGACGCCTCTACCTACACTGCTATAATTTAGCACATCTGTCTACTGTTTCCACCTACAGTGTAGATGTACCCAAGGTTGAAGAAGGTAGTTCTCAGGTGGCCTGACTGGTCAATATCACGGGAGCAGAGGCCTAGGGAGTGGAGCTCTGGCACATCCTCCTTTATCATGGCAGAAAATCAATCAGCAAGTTTTAGGTCAATGACTATTCAGCTAGGTGCGTGTGTGATGGGGAGAGGGAACAGGAACAAGAGGCATTTTATGGCAATAGAATAAATTAAGGTTGCTGTGGAATTCAGGGGCTACTGCCACAGAATTTGGCCCCATTGGGATGTAGAGTATGCAGGGTCCATATTACAACTGGTTATGATGACTGTGTCTCCAGCTAGTAATGTATCTGTGGTAGTTACATGGGTGGTCTCTGACTGTCTGCAAAATATCAGTGTTGATAAGGAGACACAGTGAGGTCAATTTAGGCCGCATTTTAGTTTTTTTAAATACATGATTTAACATATCATTAAATGTTTAAATTAAATGTTTCCACTTCACTTCCAGTGGAAGCCAACTTATTAAACCAAACAGCATAGCTTAAACTCAGACATTGCAGCATTGTGCTAGACCTTGAGAAATGGAAGATAAAAACAAGTGAAATTGACTAATACATTTCCTTTGTTAAAGCAGAGAGAAGTACAAGAACTCAAGGCATGGATGAGGGGGATATGTTTGAAATCCTTTCCGTTTTAATAGTAGGTGATGGTTTAAAAAAAAGAAAAAGAAAAAATTTTTAAAAACAAAGAAGAGATGCTCTTTAACCTGCCGTGTCCCCAAGGAACGTTTGCTTATGACATAGGAACTTGTATGGCAAGGTTCAGGATGAGTTTTATAGAAACACTGAGTTCCTTCAGTAGCATAAAGGCCAGTGACCATCCAGATCAATGGGAGCGGAGAGTGCTGAGCAACTTTGAAAAATCAGGCTGCAAGAGCAATTTTGAGATTTGTGTACCCCACCCTATAAAATTAAATCTAGCTTAAATAAGGGGATAGTGTTGCTCTCAATGGCACTTTCATTCGCTTAGAAAAAGGATTCATTCTTCAGCTGCAGAAATGGTAGAACGAATTCAGAACTCTTCATTACCGACTATAGACTGAGTGTGACCATATGCCACAAGGGAGAAGAAACAAAACAAGAATTCAGCAGCTCCTTTTATTACGAGGTATATCTTTCTGGGCAAAGATGACACCAGTACTTTTTGGTCTGCACTGACTGCCTATCCAATACCAGACAGGAGTGCCAACCCAAAAAGTGGGAGTCAAACCCCAAAAGTCACGATTGAATCTTTAATATCCTATTTTGGTCTGATTTTTTTTTTTTTTTTTAAATCTCTTCTTGCCAACTCCCAATATGTGTCACAGTGAGCAGCTTTGAGACTAAGCTTGGGTAACATTTTCAAAAGTGCCTAAGTCTTATTTTCAGAGGCGATTTAAGGACTTTAGAAAATGTTACCCGTAGGTTCTTAAGTGCCTGTGGGTAAGTCCACACTGCATTTTAAAACCAGCAGCAGAGAGTCTCAGAGCCTGGATCTACAGACTCCATTTCATGCTAAGACCCTAAAAACAGCTGCGTAAATGATGAAGCTCAGGCTCCGAAGCCAGGGGAGGCAGGTTGGATTTGGCACTGTTCAGCTGAGTAAAATGTTTACAACTCTCAAAGAGAGAGGACCTGATTCTCCTTCCACTTACACCAGTGGGAATCAGGAATTCCACTAAAAATCAATGTGTTACCTAGATGTAAAACTGAGATCAGTCTTTAAATAAACGAAAGTTAACCCATACAGCCTCTTACCAGTCATGACTTGAAGACATCAAAAGATGGAAAATCCACCACTTCCTTTGGTAGTTTGTTCCAGTAGTTTAAAAAAAACCCAACAACCACCACCCCACCTCCTTACTCCTGCTCACTATTCCCCTGTTTTTACATCCAAGGATCACGTAGCCCATTTTGCCACAAAATCTTACTGTGAGCTCATCATGTTCAATTGCTTGTCCACTTCGACTCTTAAATCCTTTTCAGAGTCACTGCTTTCCAGGAAAGAGTTCAACATTCTGTAGGAATGCCCTGTGTTCCTTATTCCTAGAGGTGTGACTTCACACTTGACTGTATTAGAAACAAACAAACAAAAAAACCACCACATTTTGTTTGAATGGGCCCAGCTTACAAAATGACACAGATCACTCTATATGACTGCCCTGTCATTATTTACCACTCTGCCAGTCTGCGTGTCATCCACAGATTTTATCAGCAGTGTTTTTTCAGATCATTAAAGAAAACACTGAATAGCATTCAGCCTAGTACAAATACTGCAGAACACCTCTAGAAATACCCTCTTACCATGATAATTCCCCATTGACCCTACTTTGAGATGTGTTAGCCATTTCTTTATCAAAGCACATGTGTTTTGTATAGTGGTAATTTTTAATAAAAAAAGGGGAAAGCTAAACAGAACATATCCAGTAAGAAAGCAAGCATTTGATTTCGGGGAAAGCATTTAGAACCAGAAGGTAAATGACAAGTACTCACTCCTGCTTATTTAAGTGGTGTCCAACAAAGGTTGACCTGGGACAGAGATGTCAGAGCTCCCTCTAAAGGGCATCTCTTGGAAATGTTAGTTAAACTAAGCAGTGGACACAGATTAAGCTATTATTGATCAACTTCAGGTTTCAGAGTAGCAGCCTTGTTAGTCTGTATTTGCAAAAAGAAAAGGAGTACTAGTGGCACCTTAGAGACTAACCAATTTATTTGAGCATAAGCTTTCGTGAGCTTACAGCTCACTTCATTGGAATGCATCCGATGAAGTGGGCTGTAGCTCACGAAAGCTTGTGCTCAAATAAATTGGTTAGTCTCTAAGGTGCCACTAGTACTCCCTTTCTTTCTGCGAATAGTAACTGTGCTTTAAGAAAGTAGCACTCTACATGGGTAGTGAAGATGGAAGAGCACTAGTAGATTTTCTAGTCCGTATCAAGTTTCTGTTGGGACCTATATAATGCAACTTATTTCTTCTACTTTCTTTGTGCAGTGGAATATTCCAGGGATTCTCAACCTTCTTCTTTCTGTGGCTTCCCCAACATGCTATAAAAACTCCACCGCCCACCTGTGTCACAACTGATTTTCTGCATATAAAATCCAGGGCCAGTGTTAAGGGGTAGCAAGCTGGGCAATTGCCCAGGGCCCCATGCCACAGGAGCCCCCTCAAAGCTATATTGATCAGGCTTCAGCCTCAGATGGCAGGGCTCAGGGCCCCAGGCTTCAACCTCATACAGTGGGGCTTCGGCTTTCTGCCCTGGGCCCTAGCGAGTCTAATACTGGCCTGGCTTGGCGGCCCCCCTGAGACCTGCTCACAGCCCCCCAGGGGGACCTGAACCCCTGGTTAAGAACCACTGGAATAGTCTATCCAATAGGTCATGCATGCTATGCTGGGTTTTATATTTTATTCCTTGGCACATAAGAACAAAAAGATGAAGTTGTCAAAAGGAGTTTTGAAAAGCTTAAATTTTGTTTTAGCAAATATGTTAGTAGTCCATTTTGACAGGGAGTTTTCCGATACATACTTTGTGAATTAAGGTAGATTGGGAGACCAAGGAAGGAACTATCTGTTTACTTTGTGTTGTAGAAGACCTAGGAGAATCCACTGAGCTAGAGTTCAGTACCTCTGGAAAAACATCTCACTCTTTGGGTCATAACTTTAGGTGCCTACCTTTGAACAGTTTTGGCCTAATCATATCTCTGAAAGCAGGTTTTGCTGACCAGGAACAAAACAGGTATTCTAATATTTACGTAAAAAGAAAAGGAGTACTTGTGGCACCTTATAGACTAACCAATTTATTTGAGCAAAAAGAAAAGGAGTACTTGTGGCACCTTATAGACTAACCAATTTATTTGAGCAAAAAGAAAAGGAGTACTTGTGGCACCTTAGAGACTAACCAATTTATTTGAGCATGAGCTTTCGTGAGCTACAGCTCACTTCACGAAAGCTCATGCTCAAATAAATTGGTTAGTCTCTAAGGTGCCACAAGTACTCCTTTTCTTTTTGCGAATACAGACTAACACGGCTGTTACTCTGAAACAATTTATTTGAGCATGAGCTTTCGTGAGCTCACGAAAGCTCATGCTCAAATAAATTGGTTAGTCTCTAAGGTGCCACAAGTCCTCCTTTTCTTTTTGCGAATACAGACTAACACGGCTGTTACTCTGAAACCTGTCTAATATTTACGTACTGACTTTTACCAAGTTACTGTCCAGATGTACTTTCAATTCCAGAAAATAAAAGGTCACCTCTGTACTTCAGCTGCTAATTTGAGAACTTTAGGTTTTTGCTTTTTATTGAAAGACTGTTGGTCTCAGCACTGTTTGTCCATAATACAGTGCTACGAGATGATGGCAGCTCTCTAGAAGCAATAGTAAACTAGGATAAAAATTAATTTAGGCCAAGATTTTCAAGAGTGACTAGTGATTTTGGGTGCCAGCTTGACACCTTAGAGGACCTGTTTTTTCCCAAATGGGCAAGATCTCAGCACCTTCTAAGAGTCAGATCCCCTTTAAGATGTTTAAGATACCCCAAAATCATTCATTATTTTTGAAAGGCTTAGTTTTTAGCACATTCAGTCAGCTATGTTAATGCATATTTACCTCTTATAGAGTGATTAGGTTGGAATAACCTGCCCTATTTATGGCTATTCCCCTGATAAGTGAAGTAACACACCTCCTATCTCAGCAAATGCTCTTCATTAGCATTTTGGAGAAGAATAACTCCTCCATATGGCCTGTTAAGAAGCTTGACATGGCTCTAGTTGGACATATGATTGAGATTATGGAAGGTAGCATTGGTTATTCCATATGGCTTGCCTGTCACTGAACCACAGCACTTCACAATGAATAAATGTATAGGTCTCAGTATTTCTCCCTCTATAAGTCCCTTTGGGAAGGAATACTGCTTCACCACATTTCACAACAGGTATACATGATTATATCTGCTCTAGGAATCAATCTGGGGAAGTCCTATCACCTGTAGGTGGTCAGACTAGATGATCACAAGGTCCCTTCTGGCCTTGGAGTCTGGGATTCCAGTTTCTAGTTTGAATGGCTTTATAAAAGTTCTCTATTCAGGTTTGTTGACTCTGCAGCCAGAATCATCTCACTATGGAACACATTCCAGGAAATGATTTTATTTTTAGACAAATGTATCCTAAACATTGTCAACTAGACACTGCAGATGTTCTGAACCAACCCAAACTGGACAGCCTTCTATTGTTATCAGGTTCAGCGGCAGAAGAGTTAGATCAATAGATTGGTATTCAGGATTCCTGTCTTTGCAACTGATTCACTGTTGCCTTGGGCAAGTTACTTCACCTTTCTCTTCCTCATATTCCCCATCTGGAAAATAATGGTGACTCTAATCTGCCTCCTATGGATGCTGTGAGAAGGTGTTCAGAGCTCTTTTTGTGAGAGCTCTGAACATATTATAGAAACAAAGTGTTAAAATAGGATATACATCATAGGCTCTGACTCTGTGGGTGCTCCAGGGCTGGAGCACCCATTTTTTCCCCTGTGGATGCTGAGTACTCATCAACAGCCCCCCCACCCGATCAGCACCTCCCCCTCCCTCCCACCTGCTGCAATCTGCTGTTCCGCGGCATGCAGGAGGTGCAGGAGCGAGGGGAAGGAGGAGGTGCGCTTGGTGGAGGGGGTGGGGCAAGGGCAGGAAGAAGTGCCTGGTGCAGAGCCAGGGTCAAGCATCCCCCAGCACATTGGAAAGTTGGCGCCTCTGAGATACGTTTAATAATACTTTCTCAGTACAGGAAACAGGCACTGCACAGTAGATTGATAACATCCTTGTACTTGCTGTCACTCTCCTTACACACTATGCATCTACTCGTATGTGGTCTACTTCATTTGGGTATCACTACCTGCTTGATGCACGCTTACAAGTTACAACCTGCAGTGCCTTATGTTCGTCAGCGCATGCAATGAGAGATTGGCGCAGGACATGCAGCGCCGTCCAGAACTCTAACGGTCAGTTCCTGTTCTACAGCAAATTGTCTCCTAGTATCAAGACTGGTATTCTAACTAAAGAATACAGGAGAAAATTGTAGAGTAGATGAAAGCAGACTCATCTGCTGTGAAATGAGAAAGCCATCAGTTGTAAATAAATGTCATCAAACTGAAAAAAGCAGATAGATAAGAGTGATTAGAAAAAACAACACCCCCCACCCCCCAAAAAAAAAAAGTTTTTAGGTTTAAAATTGCCATTGCTGTACTCATCCTCCTGTCATGGATGAAAGAGAAATCCCCACTTCCAAGATTGATGCCCATGCTACTCTGAATCAGCCAACAAATTGTATTCTTAGATCAAACCTTACCTCCCCTTTTCTCTCATGTGTCCCTGTGCTGAAGCTTGATGAATTAAGCCTGGTTCTGCAAACACTTAAAGCGCACACTTAACTTTAACCACAAAGAGTCCCACTGAAGTCAAGTGCTTAAACTTTAAGTGTGTCCTCAAGTGTTTTCAGGATTGAGGCTCAAAAGTCCAGAGAGGTCTACTGACCTTGGGTCACTTTCGTGGGAGCGCATCTGCTGCCCTTCAGCACAAGGTTGAAAAGCTTCTATCTAGAAGTTACACGTGTGTTGGAACCCCCTGTGGGATACTTTGAGAACTGCAATGTTGGTGGTCTCAACTGGAAGCAACTATCCTGGGTTTCTAGTCAGATCTCCCACTCCCCCTCACCCAAAACCAACAGATTTCACTGTTCAGATTTTGACTAATTTTCACTTGACTCCTGTAACAGCAAAAGCCATTGTTTATAACATATACCTCTTCACTGTTTACCTTCTTTGCTTCCAATCCTTTGCTATTGGTATCTCTCAGTTTACAGGAAGTGCCTGCTTATAGGGAAAATCCATTATACATATTTATATGTTAGCAGATTGGGTGGACAACAGAGGTTTTTATAGAATGGAATTTGTATCTATAAACAAGAGTACAGACTTTGAGGCTTATTCCAGTCACGTAGTATCTTTTTTTAACAGAAGCTATAAAATCCAGGAAATAAATGTGGATTTATGGCCCATAAAAGGCTTAGTTAGAGCTATGACCTACTAGGTTATGTAACTTTATTTATTATTGGCCTTGGATGAAGTTCCTTTTCAAGTAACCCCACTAAGCCTATTTTATAGCATTCTTTTTATATAGGCTATGTTAAAAATGCAACAGTGTTAATCATTCAGTTATTTCAAAGACCTTGTTGTGGGAGGGAATATAGACTTGCTTTCCAAGAGGCAGTTACAGCCAGAGAGATTCAAAGCTTTGAGCTTCGGGGGGTGGGGGGAATAAATCCTTCTCCACTCAGTTTATTGTAAATATAGACTTGTTAAAGTTAGAGATGGGATGAACTATTTATCTCAATATTCCTGCAAGCCTTCAACGTGAACTTGAAACAGATTTTCCTGAAGGGTTCAATAGGGGGATGGTTGGGTTCGAACCTCCACTGGTGCCCCTTCTCTGGCTCTTTAAGAGCTCACATACACTTTGAGACTCTGCGTAAGAGCACTCCAGGGAATTAGCTTCCTTGATCAGATCCTTCCTAAGAGATTAGGAGAACTGATGGACACTACACATGCACATCTTGGTTTATATAGGGCAGATCAATCTAGCATTGCTCAGTTGCCTACTCATCTATTCTCTGTTGGTAGCACATCACCTCACCCCCTGGGACAATCAGTTATGATGTGATTCTCTTTCACTCACAAGTGTTTCTAGTTGCATGTGAATGCTCTGAAAGTGTAATTGTCCCATCCATTTCAGGGCGGTCCCACAGAATCTGGGACTGGAGGCAACCCTGTCCTAACCACATACAGGAGAGGGGTAGACTGGTCCTTAATTCATTACTGCTTTGGGTAGGATTTTTCAAAGAAGCTTAGGGGAGCTAGGGAGACTTGAACACCAAACTTTAGATTAGATCAAGATAAATTTGATACACAAGGCAGAGTGCCATCATGATGGATATATGATCAGTAGGTGAGGGATCTGCACCTTTGTGTTCTGTGAGCCAGATATAGCACAAAGGCCCGAAGTAGAGAACTTGAGAAAGTTAGTAGTGCAGAAAGCTTAAAGTGATCCTCCTGAAGGAAGGAGGACAACTAATTCCTTTAGCAGAAAGAAAGACAGCAATTTCTACCACCTCCCTCTGGGGTGGTGCATTTTGAATGCAAGTGCCCAACAACAGACTGTCCTAGACTTTGCAGTTTTGTCTTTGACCATGAAACATGGAGACCAATCTTAGCTGACTCCGCCTCCATATGCTGGAGTGCCTCACGAAACCTGTCGGGGCTCTGTACTAAAAGAACAACACCATCAGCATAGTCAAGGTCTGTGAGCGAGAGATCATCGATCTCAGTGCCTACAGACCTGACAGAATGCTGCATACTGGGTCAGACCAATGATCTATTTAGCCCAGTATCCTGTCTTCCAACAGAAGCTAGTGCTAGCTGCTTCAGAGGGAATGAACAGAACAGGGCAATGATCCATCCCCTGTTGTCCTCTCCCAGCTCTGGCAGTCAGAGGTTTAGTAACACCTGGAGCAGGGGGTTGCATCCCTGACCATCTTAGCTAACAGCCATTGATGAACCTATTCTTCATGAACTTCTGATTCTTTTTTTGAACCCAGTCATATTTTGCCTTCACAACATCCCCTGGCAATATGTTCCACAGGTGACTTATGTTTGTTTTAAACCTCCTCCTATTAATTTCATCAGGTGACCTCTGGTTCTTGTGTTATGTGAAGGGGTAAACAACAACAACGTTTCCTTATTCACTGTCTCCACACCATTCGTGATTTTATAGACTATCCTCTTCCCCCTTTGTCGTCTCTTTTCTAAGCAAAAGAATTCCAGTCTTTTTGATCTCTCCTTTGCAGCTCTTAACATTCTGAAATCCTGGGCTACATGGCGCTAAGGTGATAGCCATACTTGCCAAAGAATGGAACACAAGGTGTAAAGTCAACACTATATATATTTTAAAAAACAAAACAAAAAAAAAACCTTTCAGCTTTGAGCCTCATTGTCACTCCCTTCCCCTATCTATGGGTAATACTTGCCTACCTTTGTAAAGTGCTTTGAAGTCCTCTAGAAGGCTCTATACAACTGCAAAGCATTAGTTAGAGGTATATGACTATTGCAAAGAACAAACCCCCCCCACCCCCCAAAAACCCACCACCAAAAACCCCACCAACCCATGAATATGGAAATAGCAAATATTGTGGGTGAAATACATATCTGTGTAGGACTGGTGCCTGCTTAGTACCACTTGGTCCCATAGCAGGACTTGAGCTGGTTTTTGGCATGTAATGAAGATTGCAGAATTTTTGCAGAAAGTAGATATTGAATGGGTACCCGTAAGCATTTGCACTGAAGCACTGATTCTAATACATACACTCATCCAGCTGGGGAACAGAAGAAATAAGACATGTGAGCTCTGTACCTCAGACAAAATAGACTTTGAATAATCAGAAACTGCTTCTTGAATGAGCAGCTGACCAAGATCTATTTACACAAAATTACGTGGCAAATAACTTCAAGCCAATGAATTTGAGAAAGTTGCCATCTTCTCAGATGATTCATGGCTGGGGAAAAAAGTTAAAATTCATTGGATAGATAATTTGTTAACCAACTTTATTTATTTGGATTTAAAAGTGCAGCAAAGAGATGCCTCTCTCATGTGCATGTGGCACCCCTGAGAGTTATTTTAAAAATACAATCACTATAAAGAGAAAGGAACCTGCAGCAACCACAAAGTCTCACAATCAAAATCTCCTCCCTAAGCACTGGGGCATCTCCCGTAGAAAGGCAAACCCATAGAAAGGCAGGGCAGTGCCCTGAAGGTAAATAAACTTAGCATTCATAGAGGCAGAAATTATGGAACAGCTGAAAAGCTTAGGCTGAAGAACAGCATCTTTAAAAAAAACCCAAAATAGTTGATTTATGCACAGTGTGTGTAGTAATTATTTTGATTAGCTTTTTATCTCTGAATTTTCCTTTTTGAGCTCAGCCTGACTGTAGACCTATAATTTAGGACACCTACATACCAGCCTAAAGCAACGTTCTGTGCAAGCAGTAAAAAGTTCGTTCCTGCTTCTCATCTGAAAGCCTAGCCACTTTGGCACAGAGACCAAGCAAGTCTGTTTTAATCATGAGTAGCTGCTTGGAAGTGAAATACTGTTACATCAGCAATATAAGCTAAGCAATACCATTGGACTTCTTCTCAGGGCTGGAGATATTTTTTTATGAGCTATTCAGATTTAATTCCCCTTTTCCTTTATCTCATTTGAGATCACACCTTGCAGTGCTTAAAAAAAAAAGTCACAAAACTAGAACGCTTTCTACATGGAAGTGTCACTGTGAGGCTGAAATATTACTCCCAGCTCAGGCTGAGGCTTATTAAAATCTCTTCCTTCCCCATAAATTTCTTCCTTGCTGCCTGTTTCAACATTTTAAAATCCTTTGTGTCATTTTTGAGCTGGATAACTAGCAAGGACATGCCCTGATCTCCTCTTTAAAGGAAATACTGCAAAGGCAGCCATGACAAGTTGTTTCTGGATTCTTTTATTGGCTAGAGCTGCGTGAACTCAGTATTTGCTGCTTATGGGTTTAGGCCCTTCACACTAAGACTTTAGGGTTGGAGACTTTGGAAGTTTGCAAAGGTGTAGCTACACCCATGTGTTTGTACTGGTGCAAATGCCTAATGTAAACCTACTGCAGCAGAGTGTCTTAGCCCTGTAAATTACCAGGTAACTTAGTAGTGCAAGCTAATGCAAAGACACTCAGTGTGGACAGGACCTTTCTGGGGGTGAGAGAGTTGGGTGAGAACATGTGCCAGCTAGGTAGGGTGAAGGCACACGGTCACCCTCCTGCAATGTTGTAGCAATTTGTGCACTTCCACAGCTGTGTTTGATCAGTCCCAATCTGGAATTGGGACCCCATTGTGCTAGGCACTATACACAGATAATGAAAGGACAGTCCTTGGCCCAGGAGATCACGATCTGGGTAACATTTACTTCTGCTTAAAACTGGGGAAAACTCTACTGGTGCAAATCATGGCTTTCCTTGCCTATAGTTGAGGGCTGTTCTTGTGTAGGTACATTGAAGTCTGGTCATTGGTTACTGAACAAATTCCTAAAAGAGATGAGGCCTTTGTCTGGGACCTGAGCAGTGTTGAAAAGCTGCTAGAAAGTGGTTTCTGTGGCCTGGTTACAACTCCCTACCACCACCAATGGATGTAGTCTTGTTAATGAAAGTAAAGCACTCTGCTAAGAATATTCTCGTGAGCACTTTGTGGACTCTTCACTACATAAAAGTCATTTGTCTCAGCAACAAAATGGGTGAGCGTATTACAAAGCAACAGGGCTGACTGGCTGTGCCTCCCTTCCATATCTGCATAACAGCAGGTGTCTAGCTTCCTCCTGAAAAAAGTTACAGTTTCTTTGAAGGAGTTCAATATGGGACTTCCGTTACCAGGCATTTGAACCAAAACTCATATGGATAGCAGATGAAATGGCAGACTCTTTATTCCCAGCCAGCACACTGCAGAGGTTAAACCATGACTTTAGCCAAAGTCAATGTATGTTTCTGGCTTTGTTACAGATCAAAGTTGCCATGGTGAACTGACCTTTTAAGCACCTTGAAAAGTTCAGAGATTTGGCTGAGAAGCAGCTAGCCTTCAATGCTGCTTGCAAAAGCCAGTCATCTGACTTGTTATTCTAGCAGAGAGCAGGGCACTTTGACAGAGTGTATTCACCCTGGAGGTAGCAAAACTATTTCCCTGCCCCCATTCCCAACTACAGAGTTTTTACTCTCTGCCCTAGTGTTTTATAGCGAAGTTATTGCTGGTGGTCAGTGCAGGAGGCAAAGCTCATTGTTCTGATATCAACCGCAGAGGCTACTAATTCCGTCTGATTCGAGCGTAATACAGCAACAGAAGAAGTGGAGTTGCAGCCATTTTATTTTTTTTATGGGGTTATGATTAACTTCAATCCGAATGCAAATCGTCCTTAATCCCCTTCATCCCCTACTGAGCTGTGTTTGTGTTAGGAAACAAAGAACAAAACCCCTTATGTTGTCTTTGAGGCATAACACATGGAGGCAACATGTCTAAAATTAGCTGCTTACTGCTCACCACTTAGACACCCACTTGTGTAATATTGCTGACCGCAGAGCGGACACTTGGCTTTTTTCCTTAAAATCAGGAGTGTGGGGCCCACACAACAACATTAAGCTTTGGGGATTCAGACTTATCCAGAGTCCAGTGGTGGCCAGATATGGGGTTTGGGTGAGACCCATCTGTGTTATTTATATGAATAAAGGTTTATTTTTTCACCTCTTGATCAAAATCCTTTAGCAGTGTTACACTATATACTCATGAGCGGTGGCTTGTAGACCAGGCATCAGATGTATTTAGAAGATATTGAGGGAATCCTGTATGGGGGAGCAGTTGCCCCCCTCTTTTCCAGATGGCTCCTGCCATCTTCATCCCTTCCATCACCTTCCTCCTGAGGGTAAACTCTGTTGCTGCCACTCCCAGTCCTAGCACGTAACATGTGGAGGGGCATCCAGGGCAAAAAGACACCACGTGACTGCACTGTGTGCACAGGCCTAGGACTAATTCTCCTTTCTGGCAGCAGCAAAACTGTGCAAAAGAGAAGTCCTAGATAATTGTAATTCCCATACTTGGAGCAGTTGGGCTGTAGCCCCACTGGCTCACTCTGAGAGTCACGCTATTTTGCCCAGAAATCTAATAACCAAGATGTAAAAGGGATGGATGAGATGGGTCAGGGGACTAGTACTGGGTTATAGTCTGTCTCCAGATGAAATCCTGCCCAAGTCAATACATGATCCATGGCTACTACTGTCTGATGACTGGTGGTCTATGTGATTTTGGGAGATCTCAACCTAGTTCCACCACTACATTTGACAGTAACTGCCAGCTCTGTTGGCAAACTGAGAGGCCAAGAATGTGACATGGCATGTAGGAGCTTGGTCTCCAGGGCCATCAGTTCGGAGTTCTGTGTCCCCCCGCCCTTACCTGAAGGGACAGACCTTTGGTTGCATTGGTGGGCTCTGCCCACCAATCCTAGTTATCAGCTAGGCTGACACCTCCCTAGGGTGACCAGGTGTCCCGATTTTATAGGGACAGTCCTGATTTTTGGGTCTTTTTCTTATATAGGCTCCTATTACCCCTCACCCCCTGTCCCATTTTTCACATTTGTGGTCTGGTCACCTGACCTCTGCCCAGTATTAATGCACTTTGATACTCACCACTTACTGATGGAGCTGGTAGAATCTGATGCTTTAGAAGTTTGCATGGAAAATTACCCAATAAATGTGTATTTGGTTCTTTTGTAAAGTGGTGCTGGACTCTTCATTTTTGGCTTGTGCCGTTCTTGCCATCAGAAACAGAGCTGAAATCACCAGCAAATAGCCCCCTGCTTGCCACTTTGCAAATCAGCAAATAGTTCGGAGAGATGACATGTGCGAAGTTCACAAAAATAGGGGCCGGTAGGACAGAATAAGTGGGAGGAGTTGGAATTCTATGGGCCTGGTTCTCCTTGCATAAGTTTTACACTGGAGTAACCCCAGTGACTGCTACTGGGCTACTCCCGATTTATATCTAAATGACAGGATGATCTAGCCCTGGACCTCTAACGCAAAACCATATTGTAGTGTAGACTATTTTCAGTGTCTCCACCTAGATCAGAAGTTCAGTTTTAAATTCTTAGCTTCACCATTCATTATTATGTTTCCACCAACATGCATAGTATAGTCATACTATGGTTGTGTTTCTTATTGCTCCAATTATTTGCATAGTGGCAGAACTGGGCAAGGTGTTCAAACTGCAAGTGACAGGTCACTGTCCCAAGGAACTTTAATTTAAACGAAGCGTTTACAACCTAAATCCTGAAAGTCTCCTGATTGGATGGAATCCTTAATGGGGAGTTAGTTGTGGGTCCCTTTTCATGAGCCTAGAGCAGAAGTTCACCCAACCACCGTTCACAGTACCCGTCTGCACTTTCACAGCCAGAGGTTTATGCCGATTCTGCGTGCCGCACAATCTGGCATAGTTCACCAGCTTTACAGCACGGATGGCACCTACACCATCCTGACAGAAATAGTAAGAATAGAAGTACAGCCACTGACACAAGAATTTAAAACAAAACAAAAAACAACCACCCCATGAACTGTGGATTTGTGCTACAGTTGAAATGAAATCTCTTTAAAACCAAAATCTTTCTTCATGGAGCAGGGGTGCGGAGAGCCATTGAACCAAACTATAAACCCCGTATATGATGGAAACCACTTCCAACCAGGGGGTGCAGCAGCACCCCCTGCACCCCTAGTCCCAGCACCTGTGTCATGAAGGATACCATAGTGTGTGTGTGTGCTTGCTCTCTCTCTCTCACCCCCCCACCCATCATGCTGACCAATATTGTCTCATTGTTTACTTGTACTCCGCCATCCGTTTACATCCCTCTGTTGTCTCTTAGATTGTAAGCCCCTTGGGGCAGGGACCATCTAGTTGGTCTGTTTGTACAGCACCTAGCACAATGGGGGCATGGGCCACGACTTTAGGACTCTGAGGCCGTACGAACTTACAGGTTTCCGGTCAAAGTTCTCTGGTGCCTAGAACTGTAGCATTCCCCTTTTAATTGGGAAATTCAAGATAGACATCTCTTCAAAATGCACAAGAGGTTTTTGCTGGTTGGCACCCACACAGGCCAAGTATTATTTGCAAGCTGAGTCATCCCTACTCTAACGGTTTTGTATGTGATGTTCAAGTCTCCTCTTCTATGTCTCAGGGGTTTTCGTTATTTATTGGGCAATTTTGACAAGAATTCTATTTTCCCTGCCCACACAGGCATGCTGCCATTCTCTCCCTGAACAATTCAATTTGAAGCCAAGAAAGCCCTTGCATCCTCTCTCCTCTGTATATTCAGTCCTCTTCAGATCAGTCTCTAAGAACATTTCCCCAGGCGGTTATCCGAGGGATCTACTAACATGCAACTGCTAATGGATTTGATTCCTTCCTCTCCCACTCCAAATGTAGCATCACAATCTCCAGGGCCATGACCTGGTAAGTCTGTAATAACCTGCTGCCCCTGAAGACTGGCTCAGCTTTGTATCTTCAGTAGCAACTGTCTCTCTGCAGGTTTCAGATTATTATAACTCCCACAGGGAGTTTGTCTATCAGAACTATAGCTCTTGCTACCAGCCAAAAGTGCCACTGAAGATTGTTGGGAGAGAAAGTAAATGGTGGTTTAAATAAAGCTCAGGGCCAGGGAGGCTGCAGAGTAACCCCTTCAGCAGCTTGGGCATTTCTGGCACCACATAGTCCCATTCCCAGGGCAAATCCTGCCCCCACTTTACTCCAAAGGCATGGACGGACCTGCCTGCTGCAGAGGGTCTGCTGCACAGGGCAAAAAGAAAAGGAGTACTTGTGGCACCTTAGAGACTAACAAATTCGAAAGCTTATGCTCCAATAAATTTGTTAGTCTCTAAGGTGCCACAAGTACTCCTTTTCTTTTTACGGATACAGACTAACACGGCTGCTACTCTGAAACCCGTCATTATGCACAAGGCAAGAGGCTAGTAACTTGCATTCCAATAGGCCAGGGTACAGCTCCCAGTACAGGGGGAGAGATCTAGGGATGGTAGTGGAAGAGGAGCAGGGATAAGAGTAGATCCTCATCTATATATTTATTGGTCAACCCTCTCCCATTTTGGAGAATTGGGTGCAACAGACTGCTTAGGAATTCAGCAGGGTTAGAACTCGGGGCCTCTCGCACCAGAAACCACTGGTCCCTGCCACATGAACTGTAGCAATGTGGGGGCCCTTTGATACACTTAAGCAGGTGTGACATTCCACTTGGAGGGTAGTGGTAATACTATTGTAACTACAGCCCCTCTGTCTCTCTCAGGCACACATGCTCTAGTAGAGACTAGCATTCTCATGATTAACTCTGACCATTTGAGTTTTCATCCTGATTTGTGCACTCTTTAGTGCCTAGTTTTTCCTCCCAACCCTCCCCCCTCAGTGTTTGTCATGCAGATGCCTCTTAGAGCTCTATGCAAACCTGTACTTCTGTTACTGCACCTAACTGCGGGCTGCCAGGGTTTGCTGCAAAGCTACATCTTGCATTTTGCAGTCTGCGTGATGCAATATATGGAATAGGCTTGTTTGAAAGGTGATTAGTAAATAAAAGCAGAGAAGGCTGTGGTACAATTCAGGCCCTGGATGTGAGTGTACCCCAACATTCATTCTCCATCCCAAAATGCAAAGCATGCTGTAGAAATAGACTCAGTGCACACACCCTGACATTCCCCAGCCATTGGATTATCCTCAGCACGACAATGTCAGCACAGCTGTGAGATAGCTGGGAGGACTATTCCGGGCAACAACACAGAAATCAGCACACTAAGTACTCACCTGCCACATGTTATGGGACCTGCTTACAGCATGGGTCAGTTCTGGCTACGGTAAATCATGAACCATGACAGAATTAAAAGCCATGTTGTAACCGACTCCCTCAAGAGTTGTTGGATTTGTTTTTAAACCCAGCTGTGTTTGAGTTCCTGTAGTGAGTACTGCCACAAGAAGTAGCTTTCTGAAGTGCAGCAGAGTTTGTATGCCCACATGTGCAGTTATGTGTTTTATACAAAGATGTAGTTGCGAAGAAAGCTAATTTCATTCTGGGGTATATTAACAGGAGTGTCATATGTAAGACAAGGGAGGTACAGCATTAGGCAAAACTCTCACTGTAGAGAGAGTGGTCACTTTGGATGAGCTATTACCAGCAGGAGAGTGAGTTTGTATGTGTGGTTTTTGGGAGGGGGGTGAGGGGGTGAGAGAACCTGGATTTGTGCAGGAAATGGCCCAACTTGATTATCATGCACATTGTGTAGAGAGTTGTCACTTTGGATGGGCTATCACCAACAGGAGAGTGAATTTGTGTGGGGGGGTGGAGGGTGAGAAAACCTGGATTTGTGCTGGAAATGGCCCAACTTGATGATCACTTTAGATAAGCTATTACCATCAGGACAGTGGGGTGGGAGGAGGTATTGTTTCATATTCTCTGTGTGTATATAAAGTCTGCTGCAGTTTCCACGGTATGCATCCGATGAAGTGAGCTGTAGCTCACGAAAGCTCATGCTCAAATAAATTGGTTAGTCTCTAAGGTGCCACAAGTACTCCTTTTCTTTTTACTGTAAGGGTGGTTAAGTACTGGCTTCCGAAGGAGGTTGTGGAATCCCCATTTACAAAAAAAAATTTTTTTTTTTAAGAAGCAGGTCGGACAAACATCTGTCAGGGATGGTCTAGGTTCACTTGGTCCTGCCACAGCTCTGGGGGCTGGACTTGACCTCTGGAGAGCCCTTCCAGCCCTCCAGTTCTACGATTCTAAGGTTGTCAGGGAGGTGATCCACCCAGAAACCACAGTCATTTTTAAAAAGCTGTAGTAACAGTTTTAGTTCTGTTTAAAACCTAGAACAGCAACTGTGCATGATCATCTCTATCAGAGTCTAATTGTGTTACCTCATGGTAGATCACCCCACCTTTTGTTAATACAATTATCACAGCCTTGGTGCCTAGCAATGATTCAGAGGCATTAAATAGCATGCTGTGGAGATGGGCGGATACTGGGCTGCCAGCTGCAAACCCTGATTTTCCTATTAAAAAACACCTTTACTGGGCTAGTGACAGACTTGCCACCCTGGTTGTACCCAATCTCATCTGATCTAAGAAGATAAGCAGGGATGGGCCTGGTTAATGCTTGGGTATGAGACCATGTGGGAAGACTGTGTGCTGTAGGTTAGGCACTTAGATACCAGGATATTGGAAAAAAATCTTCATAAAACCTAGATGGGATGATTTTTCTCTTTCAAAGCAAAAAAACCAATCACAGTGGCAAGATCAGGAGTACTTATGGCACCTTAGAGACTAACCAATTTATTTGAGCATAAACTTTCGTGAGCTACAGCTCGTGAGCTGTAGCTCACGAAAGTTTATGCTCAAATAAATTGGTTAGTCTCTAAGGTGCCACAAGTACTTCTTTTCTTTTTGCGAATACAGACTAACACGGCTGTTACTCTGAAAAGTGGCAAGATCTTTATTCTCTTAAGCCTCTTCCTACCTACTTAGATAAACTAGGGCCCAAACCCTGCACCTCAAACTCAAAGGAAGCTTTTCCATTGACATAGCGGTTCAGAGCACAGTTCTGCATTGCTCTTCCACACCAGAATTCCCACTGAAGTAAATAGATGCGAAGGAGCACGGCTCTTGCTGAGCATGCATCACCAGAGAGATTCTGTGTGGAAAGGGATTCTATAATTGTAATAGCCACAAACCCAGACTGTAGCAGCAACTTACCTAGTCAGATGACAGGAGACTGGTGCCTCATCCACTCCTCAGGTACTTGGCGAGTTAGTGCTTTGAGCCTGCTGCTGAGCCAAAAAGTGCCCCCTTTCTTGGGTAATTGACTCAGAGTCCAACCAAAGTGGAGGGGCGGGGGGAAGACACCAACTCTTCCTCCAATCTCTGCTGGGTCTGCCCTACAGCCAGAGCCTCCCCACCTTCTCCTTTTTACAGGGTGCAATAGCATTTGCCCTCCCTGGACCACAGCTTCCTTCCCCTAGTTTGTAGAAGTTCCCACACCACCTGCAGATATCACTGCGGGGGGCCCAAGTGCAGGCCCTGCAAATTGTATACCACAATGGGTTGCTGCCCCCAAACTCCCAACCCTATCACACTTCTCACAAGGCCACTTTCTACATTATCTGTCTATAGGCTTTCTCGCTGGCCTCATTCCCTGGGCCTCTGATACTTGGCTACTCTTCTCCCAGGTATCTCTGGACCCAAGTGAGATACCTTAAACACCACTCTTACCTCAATTTTCATTTCACCTGGAATGAGTAAAAGAGCTTACTTTATGTAGTCCTGCCCCCATTTTCCAGCAGGGATGCCAGCTTGGTCCCAAAATGCCTGTCCTTAAAGGGATATAGCCTTGGAACAGGGTTGGCTGGCCTCAGGTCTGCCCCGTCAAAAGGACCAATGGCATAGCTAAGACCCTTCTGCTCCTAATGAACTCTCCCTCTTCACCCAGCTGCACAGAAGGTAGAAAAGGGAGCCTGACAGGAAGGATTTGTGAGCTCTGAAAATGGCTGTAGACTGAATATCCTTAGAGAGAGAGAGAGAGAGAGAGAGAGAGAGAGAGCGAGAGAGAGCTCTCCAAAAAGGGGGCCTGACCAAGAAGACCCAGCTCTTTTGTTTCCAGTGGCCTTTGTCTTCACTGTGCTTTGATATGATAATCACTTTGTTTCCATATGGCATCACCAGATGCACATCTGTGACTCCGTCTCCCGAGTGTTTTGCCAAATCAACTACCCACCCCTTTCTGCAGACTAGCTCCTGTTACATTGCAACACCCAAGCTGTATTTAGGGTCAGCCAGATCCATTGGTAAGTGCTTTTGGGATTCTCCCTTCCAGGCCTCTTCAGAGATCTGCTTCAGTACTGCCAAATTAGGCGAGTTTTTTTTTTTCTAATAGCTCAACTATAATGTCAGTTACTCAGCCCAAGGTGTGTTTCTGTATTCCTCACCCCATCAGCAAGAAGCAGGCAGTTCAGTCAGCCTGCCCAGTGCTACCACAAGCAAGTTGTGTACTTGTTACCCATGAGAAATTGCCCAAAAAAGGTGGGGGGGAAATCCAAATTCTGCACTGTTACACCAGTGAGTTGTGAACGATCCCATTGGAAATTGAGAGCAGAACTTGGCTCTGAGTTGCTGGGATGTGCACTAAATTTTTTGTCCCTTCAGTGCTTAGTTCCCCTGCATAGAGATGGGGGGAAGAGACACAGACACCCAAAGGAGAGCACCTGTATACTGTGCTCTCTCTTCCTCTGCATCCTTCATCCCTTAGCTAACTCAGCCTAAGTGAAATGGAATATGGGCTATACTGCAGATGGTGTGACCGTATGTATCTATCTCGCATACAGGTGACTATGTCCTGGCCAAGTAGGTAGGGCGGGAGGCACAAATTGTTCCACAGAAATTGAGAGAGAGAAAGGGACCTCAGGACTGTTGTAAAAATTCCTTATTCTTCCCCCTGTACCTTCTTGTGCAGCCTTGTGCTGACAGGTGGAAGTGAAAAGCAGGTGTGGAATCTGGGAAGCTTTCTAAATTAATCTTTATTATAAAATAAATAAGTAATAATCCTCTGGGAGATAGTCTATCATCAGTAGAACAGGATGGGCAACTTGAGCAACGAAATGCAAGGCTTGCTAATGCCAGCCACCTGGCCTGGATCCCCGCCCGAGTCTTTCAACATGGAAAATACGGGTACGTTCGTAAGTTCTTGTCATGTATTAGTTCTTGCACCAGGCCCTGGAGTTTATTTTATGGTGGGGGAGGAATTGGAAAGGAGGATGGGGCCTGTGCTACTGCTGCTTGATAGCTTGACAGCCCTTTCCGTAGTCCTGGCTTCCTCAGCATCTCAACCAGAGTGGTCATTGTGCAGCCCTTCCTCCAGAGACATCCTTTACATGGCTGCTCTGAGTACAGTACTGAAGCCAAGCTGCCGTGCGGTGCTCTTAGTGATCGTGGGAAAGCAAAAGAGCATGGCCATAGCATGTGCGGCTAGTTGACAGGATAAGGATGTTAGGGCAGGTCAAAAAATGTTCTGTCAAAACTGTGCTTCAAATTGAAAAATGAGGTTTCTGACTAAACAGATTTTTTTGGTGAGAATTATCAGCTTTTTCTGTGGAATACTTCAGCTTCTTGTTAGAAAAGTGAATGCCTAAACAGCGAAAAACATTGGCCAAAAATTTTTCTATGGTGCTGCAGTGCCTTCTGGGAGTTGTAGTTTGCCTGTTTCATGTCCCCATTCTGCTGTAGGGGCCAGGCTCACCAGACAGATTACATCTTCCTCATGCGCCAGGGCCAGGGACTCCCGTCTTGAAGAGGGGAGACAGTGCATCATGGCAGATGTAGGGCAACCAGAGAGCCCAGCGTATAAAGGAGAACGTTAACAGGTGGTGCCCAAACTTAAACTCCCATGAGACACTGGGGCAGCATTTCTGAATTGAAAATTTTGGGTTTAGGATTAAATTTTTTGGCATTCAAACTTTTAACAAAAACAACAACAAATTTCCACAGGAATCCACTCCTCCCATTTTGTAGCTAGCTCTAGGTGGGCCACATTTTTCTCTTATATATGAATATGGGTTCAGTTCCTGCCAGGGAAAAAGATTTTTTTTCTTAAATTATTGTTTCCCACTTTTTTAAAAAGACACTATATTTTAGAGTGAGAACATACTGGCTGAGCCAGTTTGTAGTAAGGGTGGGTGTCATGCCATCCAGAGAACGGGAGACCCAGTAGGGGGATTTGCAGCATACAGCATGTTCAAGAGAGGCCTGGATGGAAGTTCCCCCTCTCCCCAACCCCAATGCCGGCACCGCTGTTATAGTCACTATTCTGCTTATATTCAGCTTCTTTGTGTGTTGGTCTGCAGAAGAAAGCTGTCATGGGGACCAGGGGAAGTTCACAGTGGAGAGGAAATTCCAAGCTAGCTTTGGCAGGCTTAACTAACATGTCCGTTTCTGAGAAAAGTGATAGTCTGGCCAATTATCCCACCCTCTCTAAGTAATCCAACCTCCACTCCTTTGAGGAGGCAGCGGCTCTAGACTTACACATGGTTTCCACAATACAAGAATCCAGGCGTATGATGCTTTAGACCAGAGATAATTTAAGTGCCCGCCTTGTGCAAACTACTGTGTAAACCTCCCTAAAAGGCCCTTGGCGTGGCACATGCAACCATTGGATGAAATGCTGCACTCCTCCCACTTGGCATAGTGTGTTGCTAACCTCCAGCCTTCCCAGCTGCAGTGCGGGTGTACCCACTAGGAAGGCAGCCAGGAGATGGGAGGAAGGTACATTTTTCAAAGGGTGAAATTCATCTCTATGCATGAAGCCAGCCTGAGTGTTACACCTCAATTTAAATCCCACTTAGGCCCTATTTCAGGAACTGAAGTGTTGCCAAGCCCTTTGGGTGGCCCTCTGCATGGGGGTGAATTCCTTTAATGGGAAAATATTAATCCTCAGAAAAGAGAGAGAGAACATAATCAAACCCTATTCATAGTTAGCCTAGTAAGAGATGGCATGGCAGCGTGACCTTCCTGGATACCTTCAATGTCCCGTTTCTCAGCAGCCAGTGCTCTAGGCCCAGTGAGATCTTGGCACAGAACTGTATCGACTCTGCATCTCTGATACTGCTCAGTAACTGCTAGACTGGATCAGATCACTGGTCTATGGAGTTTGGTGCCATGCCTGAAGTAGTGCTTTTGAAGCAGACAAACACCTATAATGTATCTAGCAAAGTGCACGCTGCTGTATAGAGGGAGAATTCCTTCCTGACCCCCTGTGGCAAACAACAAAGACCCTGACGATGAGAGAGGATTCCCCTTCTCTTATGTAAAAAGAAAAGGAATACTTGTGGCACCTTAGAGACTAACACGAGTACACCTTTTCTTTTTGCAGATATAGACTAACACAGCTGCTACTCTGAAACCTTCTCTTATGTGTGATTACTGAGCACAGGTTAGTTACAACTGTCTCACCTGGACCAGTACTTAGGAGAGGAAATCTGTAACCTGAGACGTTACAGAAGTAAATAGGAAGGTAGGGAGGGGAAACATGCAGCCCCATGATATATATTTTCCCCTTTATATCTTCATGTTGTCTCTGAAATTGTAATGGTGCCATCTTGTGTTCAAAATGCAAGTCAGCTCTTCGAACTGCACACTGTGGATTTTGTTTGATTTTTCCATTATGAATCTGGAACAGTCACCGAATATCATGATCAATAATTCACATGATCTGTTCCCTTTCTCATTGCTTCACTATAAATATTGCAAAAAACAGGAAGCCATGCCTTCCCAAATCTTAGTTTATTGGCTGAAAATAAAAGGTTTTTTTAATTAAAAATAATTATGTCCCCACATGGTTACAACAGGCCCAGACAGGCTGTCGAGTAAAGCTTCTGCATGTGCCAGGAATATGCTAAAATGCCATGAATTTCATGGGAATGCTTAGAAGAATTACGGTCACACCTAGAGGCCACAACCACAATCAGGGACCCACCCTAAGGTATTGTATATACTGTGGTAAGTATTGTATACATAAATCTTAGGAGAGACCTGCTGCCCCAAATCACTTACAATCCAAATAGATGAGCCAGACAAAGGTTAGGAGACAAAACAGAGGCACAGAGAGGTGAAGTGAGTTGCCCAAGGTCACACGAGAGATCAGTGGCAGAGCCAAGAATAGACGCCCCCACACACTCTCTCCTGACTCTCTGGCCAGTATCCTGTCCGCACTGCCTCTCTCTCTACTAGCCCAACACTTAATTTCAATAATATCTATTTTAGCAATGTATTTTTTTAAAGTTATAAAGCTGCCACCATCAGCAAGGCAGCCAAGCTGCTCTATAACGTAATAAAATAAACAAATAGCCGCCACCCCACCCCCTTTAACACTCAATCAGATAAAACGGGGGATGATCTGGGCCCATGATGATGGCACCACTGTAAGTAGTACAGGGTGTAGAGGCCGCTACAAAAAGGCCTGGGAGAAAATGAAGGCTCAAGGTAAGAAGTGACTTTTCCAACGTCCATACAGTAAGTTGGGGGGTGGCACTAGTTGTTTCTGGCTCCCATCCCATACTGAGGCCTTTCAAGTGTAGTAGGAGGGATCTTTACCATCAGCTCAGATGCTACAGTCACCGTAGAAATGCCTATGAAAGTATAATCTGTGGAGCCTCTCATGTTTTCCAAGTAAAGAACATAATGTGCTTAGCTCCATCTGCTGCTAAGGGGAGTCCATTCTAGCAGTTAGTCCTAACTCGCATTCATTTTAAAATTGACCTAACACGGCTAAATTCGACCTAACCCCATAGTATAGACCAGGGCTCAGTCGCTTGCTCTCATAGGTTCTATTCCCAATTCTTCTCCTCACTGGAAAGGGAACACAGTAAGAAAATTAGATCACATAAACTATAAATAAAACCCAGTGAATTTATCCTAATGGTCACTTGCCTTGCAAGCAAAATTTATAATAAAATCATATGTACAGTGTATGGTAGCCACAATCAAGAGACGTGCACAGGAATAAAAATTTGGCAACCTGGGAAGAGGCACGTTCTGTGTCCACCATGACCAGAGGAGCTGCCTCTCTCTCGCTCCACCCCTCGCAGCTGGAGGAGCTGCCTTTCCCCCAACCCCCATGGCCAGAGGAGCTACCTCTCCCAGCCCCAGCCCTGGTGGAGTTGGCTTGCTCTCCCTCCTTCCCCGCGTGGCCCTGGGGCCAATGGAGCTCACTCTCCCCCAGCATTCAGAGGAGCTGACTCTCCCTCTGCAGCTCCGATGAAGTGAGCTGTAGCTCACGAAAGCTCATGCTCAAATAAATTGGTTAGTCTCTAAGGTGCCACAAGTACTCCTTTTCTTTTTGCAAATACAGACTAACACGGCTGTTACTCTAAAACAGCTCAAATTTACTATCTCCAAAGAGACAGCATACACACCATCTTGTTTGATTTTCTAAGAATTCACACTTTACTTAATAGTACAGCTCTGAGGTCTACTTATGTTAAAACAAAGAGAAGTTCATTAACAAAGATAGACCTTTAAGTGGTATAAAACAAGGATAAGGGAAACAGAATTGGTTACAAAGGAAGCAAAGATGTAACACGCTTCCAAGAGACTACACATAACTTTAGCAGGCTATGCTCCTTTGGCTAAAGCAGTTTTCTTACCCTCTACTTTTTCTGTAGAGCTTGTTGATTTTCAGTCAAATCAGGATCCAGATTTTCATGATTCCCCATGCCCTGGCAGGGGGTCTCCTCAGTAAATAGATAACCAAGTGTCCTTTTCCTTCACTCTATGCTTCCAAGAGTTCATTGTCTTTGTTTCTAGATGGGACTCCAGTGTCTTCCCATGCTGACTTCACATCTCCCTGTCCATTTGGTTTTTCCTGTTGAATTCTATGCAAATGCAGCTCCCATTGTACTTGGTTCCACATTAGCTCAATTTGCATTGGAGACATGGAAATAATTCCCTTCCTTCCCCCTGACTGAAAGAAAACCTGTTTGTTCCTTTGGTTACAAACTTTAAAGCATAATATCAATCAGTAGCGATATTCCTCATTCTGTGTTAATACGTAAGTTTCATAATTATCTATCACCACTGGTACCAGCTTTCATTCAATACCTTACAAGACAATATAGATAAAGATAACAGCAATGCATTGGGAGTAGTGAGTTTGTCAGGCCTGGTAAGCGTTGTTGTCACAGGATAGTGAATCCTTTGCCAGTTGGCATCGAGGAGGGTCAGACTGTTAGATAGGTTGTATAAACAGGTTTCAGAGTAGCAGCCGTGTTAGTCTGTATTCACAAAAAGAAAAGGAGGACTTGTGGCACCTTAGAGACTAACTTCGTAGCTCACGAAAGCTTATGCTCAAATAAATTGGTTAGTCTCTAAGGTGCCACAAGTACTCCTAGGTCCTATAAAGTCTACCTAATATATGAATATAGCCCAACATACACAGTGCAGTGGCTTCTGTGGGTCTAGGATTCTACTGTGTGGTTTGATTTGAAATGACGTACATTGTTTTATAAGACTATCGCAGCTAAAGAGCCTCTTTTGTGGGGTTTGACAGTCATTGCTGGCGATCGCTGCATCTTAGACTGTCATTATTGCCATCCTAGTCTTTCCCTTTTACAATATTCTTAATGGTTTAACAGCCCTGACGACGGTAGGTAATTATCCCCATTTTATCACTGTGGAAACTGAAAGATGAAGTGACTTGCCTAAAGTGATTCGTCACTGCCAGAGCTGGGAGAACTCATGCTCCTAGCGTCAAAGTCCAAGGTGGAACCTGGCATGCATTTGTGTACAGTGGACACCTGTGATTGTGCTTGCACAGGGGTAAGTGCTCCAGGAAAAGGGAACTTTGGCAGCAAATCACAGTTTCAGAGATGAAAAGCTGAAAAATCTTTGTAAAACAAGCTGCAGGGAATGTTTCAACCCTGTAGCTCCAAAACTGTGATTTGCCCCAGATATTATGGGGGGAAATACATCAGTCTACCCTACATTGAACGTGGCATGTGGAAGTTGCAGGGAGGAAGTAAAAATTAGGCTTGTAATGGGGAGGCTTCCTCTTTAACCAGCATCTATTACAGCAGGAGTGGGCAAACTTTTTGGGCCAAGGGTCACATCTGGGTATGGAAATTGTATGGCGGGGCATGAATGCTCACAAAATTGGGGGTTGGGGTGAGGACTCTGGGGTGGGGCCAGAAATTAGGAGTTCAAGGTGCGGGAGGTGCTCCAGGCTGGGCCAGGGTGTTGGGGTGTGTGCGTGGGGGGGGTGAGGACTCTGGGGTGGGGTTGGGGGTGCAGGAGGGTGCTTTGGACTGCGACCGAGGGGTTCAGAGGGGGATCAGGGCTGGGACAGGGGTGCAGGCTCCAGGTGGCACTTACCTCAAGCAGCTCCCAGAAGCAGCAGCTTATCCCCTCTCCGGCTCCTATGTGGAGGCACAGCGAGGCAGCTCTGCCCTAGCCACAGATGCCACCCCTGCGGCTCCCATTGGTTGCGGTTCCTGGCCAACGGGAGCTGCAGGGGGCAGCAGCAGCACGTGGAGCCTCTTGGCTGCCTCTAGACATAGGAGCCAGAGAGGGAACATGCCACTGCTTCTGGGAGCTGTGCGGAGTGGGGCAAGCCCCAGACCCAGATTAAAACATCTGGAGGACTGGATGTGGCCCCCAGGTCATAGTCTGCTCACCCCTGCTTTACATTGTGAAAGTGCTGTAATGAAAGATGACCAAGGGACCAGTTCTGAAAAGCCACTCACAGCTTTAGCACTTGTTGCCCTCCTGTTATTTCCACATAAAGGCAGGCAGGAGGGAGTCTGAGTCCACGTAGCAAGTAACTCCACCTCGTAAGGGAGATTGCTATGACCCTCAATTGAATGTCTGGCAAAAAACCCAAACCAAACCAACTCTCCTCCCTGCCCCTCCCCAAAAACAACAAAAACTAACCCACCTCCCCCCAAAAAACAGGTAATACAAAAGTTTAGAAACAAGAAGAGACGTGGCAGACCTACACATTGGCCGTTTTTGTTTGATCCCAATCCTCCCTTCCTGCTTTTTAACTATCCCTCTTTTAATCCTCTCTCTTTTGTCACAAAAGAATGTGTAAAAATTTATTAATAGTCTGCACTTCAGTAATCTTCCCTTGTAACTTGATCTATAAGATTTTTCTTTTCTTTGAGAACCCATTCTCGCTACATCTATTTCTTTCTCGTTTCAAATACTCAGCACTGTCCTAAGGAGGCCAATTCTAAATGGATGTTCATTGGCAAGAGGCTGTTCCAAGAAACTTCCCAGTTTTTAAAAAGCTGGTGACTAAAGCCACACTGTGGAAATTTTCCGAGCCATGGACTGTTTTACGCCAGAACACACACTTCAGTTTAGGCATGGTGGTGTAGTCCTAGCAATCCTTAGCACCTCGCTGCACTTCTCAGCTGTAGCTCAGTGTTATCCCAGATGGGGAAATGAGGCACAGATTACTTGCTTGTGCTCTAGCTGCTTTAGCATAGGCTCATTTATCTACCAGAGACAGGTAACAGTTGATAGGGGGGAGGGGGGAAGGTGGTGCACAATTTAAAGCTTCTGGGGGGGCACCTGACCACCCCATATGCCACCTCTGCTGCCCACCCATCAGTCGTTTGCATGCTTCCCTGGCCAGCACCCCAGGAAAGCCCAAGACCCTCCCGCACGGGGCACTGCCCAGGAGGAGCCAAGCCCTGTGCGTGCAAAAGCTGCCCAGAGCACTGCCAGCTTGGGGGAAGCCTCTCCCTCCCTCAGACAAGTGCTAGAGTGGGGTGAAGGAAGTGATTTCCAGCCTGTTCCCACCCCAACCTTGCAGGCTCTACAGAAGCCCCCTGAGCAAGAACGTAGAGCCCTCTTCACCCCTCCACGCTCAGTATTGGGCTGCTCCGTTCCCTAGGCTTTGTGAGTGAGGCAGCAGCCACATGGTGGTGCTGCTCCTCCTGCTGGGGGTGCCCTCCCTTGCTGAGCCACCTCTGCCTGGGCTCCAGAGCCCAACACCTGCAGCTAGTTCATGGAAAGTGGGGATGGGATCTGCTAGTTCCCCGCACCAGCTCAGCTCCCCACTGCTAGGCACCAGCAGTAGCCCTGCCCTGCCCTGCCTGCTCCAATGGCCCTCCTGGCCCCAGCATGCTGCCCAGCTGGATGGTCCCTCAATGGAGCACCCTGGGACTCAGCTGCTCCTCCTGAGCCCCTAGGACTGCGATGGCTCTGACCCGCAAGCCCCCCCAAGTGCTGGTGGATGCTTGGCTAGAAATGGGAGTTAGAAAGCTTGGGGGGCACATGACCCCATGTCCCCCCACCTGTTATCTGCCATAAAATGTTTACAGGACCAGTGTATCTTTTAAATATGTATAGTCACTTTACATAGGTTCTACAATGGATTGTGCTGAACTGCACTGTCCTTAGCTGTAGCCTTCATTGGCAGGGAAATGGACTAGATGATGTATCTAGTGTTAGAACTATAGCCACGTTGCCTTGTGTCCCATAATGCTTTGGGGTGTGTATTTTCACCTTTCTAGCAGGCCATAAAAATATTAAATAGTTTTAAAAGACTTACAGAAAAGTAAACTGAGGTGACCATTTGCTAAAAAACAAACTAAGCCACACATCTAACAGACGGCTAAACAGGAGCAGGTAAGCTAGCAAAAGTTGGAAGCTGACTCTAGCTGAACATTGTGTCCATGCATGAAGAATGAATCTCTTGGCACTGTCTCTCTTCTCTTTCCTCCTACCTTTATAATTCACTAAGTATTTCCTTTGTGTCTGGGCTCAAATAGCTCCACTTGTGTTTTGGCTTGAAAGAGTCAAGTCAGATACTTTGGCAAGGTGAAAAGGAAACTACAGTCCAGTGCCAGAAACTATTTCATCTGAGCTGCAATCATAAGTGGAAATCCTCTAGATTCTTAACATGAATTATAGGTTGATTTTTGCCTGTGACTAGAGCCAGCTTTTAAAAAACAAAACAAAAAACTATGATTAGGAAGTGAATAAGGCAGTAAAAAAGTCTCTTAAAAAGGGAGGAAAAGTTAACCAGGGAAGTCAAACAATAAAGAACAAGAACTGGCTACAGCTAACAAAGTGAGCTAGTTTTCATCTGTGTTCCCAAGACCAGAAGGAAAATGCCAGGGGAAAAAAAAAGCAAGACTAAAAAAGTCTTTAAGCCACCTCAGCTGAACAAGCTGTGGGTAAAAAAGTTCAATGAAAGAGACAGCCCTAGCATGGAAGAGCTACAACTTAAAGTCCACCAAAACCAGCCAGACTACGTTAACAGGCTCCCTGAAGAACTGAGCGGAAGGCGAGACCATACCTGTGTTATGTCAAGGTTAAGCATGTGCAACTTGCTCTACTTGAAAGTCCCTTAGAACTTGTCTTCACTGCAGTTAACTTGTGTGTTGTCCCTAACTGTCCACACACAAAAACCCTTCATTTGAGTGTGGTGATGTTTTAAACTAGAGTTGCCTGGCCTATCAGGTACTGCACTACAATCGGAGCCTGGGAGGGGGAGGTGCTGAGACTTAGCATAGGGGTGGGGAGAGATGGCTTCAGGCTGAAAAGGAAAGTCCTGGGGGTTCCTACCTGCTGCGCCCAGGCTCGATCCTGGACCTCACTGTGACAGGTCCAGCCTTGCTAGGGCTCACTCTTCCTCCCCTCCCCGCCCCTGGACATGAACAAGTTTAAATATTTCTATTGCAGGGGCACTAGCCCCCTTGGGTAGAGTTGTAGTATAATGCTAAGTTAGCTGGTCATCCAGTCACCACTGCACCTGGAATTCTGTATCCCACTGTGGCTGCTCTCTTGAGCTAAGCTAATACCAGAGGAGTTGACTTGAATTAACTCTCCCGTGAAGACAACCTTAGAAGCTTAAACTACTGTAGAATAGGGATGGCTCTGTCAAATACAGCAGGGCAGTCATTACACTTGTGCTTGATACTCTACTAAATCTTTCTAGATGAAAATCAAGATCCTGGCTACTATCTACAAAACCCCAAAGGTCTAGTACTCCGTAGGGACCAGTAGCCCCGTGAGAGTGGGGGGCAAGGCCACAAGGTTGCAATCTCCCAGCCAACCCAGAGAGATGCTTTTTGGAAAAGTGAATGATCAAGCCAAATTCTGAACCCCTTCCCAACACCCACCCTGAAGTGAAGAACTCCACATTTACGGAGCTGCTGAATATCTGTGGTCAGGAGAGGTACAGGGGCCATCAGGAAGCCAGAGCTGGTGTTGAAAGACCATGGCACTTGCAGTGTCATGAGGTTTGTGAATGGATTCAATTATTTCCACTGAGAGGTAAATGCGGTCTGTCTACCCACCATGCAGCAATCAATGAGAAACTCCATGAAGAGTTTCATTAGCCCCCCTCTTGCTGGTTTTACCATGGGAGAATGCAGCCTGGCTCTTGGTTACAGATATTACACATTTACATCAATTACTTAAGATGAAGTTATTTGGCTGTTAAAACTATTTGACAATTGTCGTCTGGTACCAATTGTTACACACGTTTAGCATGAGTCTACAAAGAAAACACCAAATCCATTGCATGTTTCATATACATATTTATATATATTTCATGTACAAAGTTACATTCTGAACCCCAAGGATTCAATAGAAATAAATACTGAAATAACTACACTGCTATATGAGCTTTCTTGCTCACAGAAAAGCCTTGAGTTTTAACAGACAGCAAGTTGAACGCTGTAGTATCCATCTCAGATTACAGAGGCAAGTAAAATTCAGCGTAAAGTGTCTAACAGACAAAACTGTCAAATTACAGACCATAAAATGTTTAAAATAGGTTTAAAAGGTTGAGAAATGTGCAACAAAATTAATAAAGGAAACTTAATTTTTGTTAGAGGCTGGGAAAGACATTTAGTGTATAGAAAAATGCTCTGAGGTGCAACATATGTTGTTAGAATATGGCATAACCCTGTTAGAAAAAATATTTAACTTCCACATAGAGCTGTATTTTATTATTATTTTTTTTTACTGTGTCTCATTTTACAGACAAGGGTCACTTACAAGACCCCAGCTCAACAGGGTCACTTACAAGAGTGCTAAATCAAGTTTAATCCTTTGGTAACTTTTATAATACTCACATGGAAATAAATATTCAGTTACACACCATTTTAAAGACATATGTTCTTTAGAACAGTTAGTATAATAAAACAGTTTTAACATTTGTTTGTTACGAAGGCAGCCTATGATAAAGTGTCTACACTCTGCCAGCTCTATCTGATCCAACGCAGGAAGACCTTTACAAGAAATGAACAATACAGCAGCTTATATAAGTCATTTTACCTTTACCATGCAAACACACTTATCCGGACAAGTAATGTGCTGCATATTTTGTGCTCGAAATGTTTTCAAACTATTAACAAGCTGTAGCTATCAAGAAATTGATTCCTTTTTATAGGACGTTTAAACCACAAGTCTGTGATGCATAAACACATTCTTGAGATTTAGGATTTTTAGGAGTTTGTCATCTTGATGCATGGGGTTTTACGTGCTTTACCCACCCTTCAAAGTGATCTGGAATTTATAAATCCCAGTGCATTGTGAGGAGAATAAGTATGCCCTTAACCTACTGTTCCTTAGAACAGGGGATAAATTTTAAAATGAATAATGCAGAGTAGTGTGCAACCCCCTCCTCTACACCCACAGTTGTACTGTAGTCACAGGCCGTGTTTCCTTTAAAACCCCTCCACTATTGGACACAAACACTTCTGTCTCTGCAGCCATTTTTGCAAGAGCTGGTCCACTGAAGTGACTAGAATGGCACAGTGTACCAGACACATTTGATTTGGCAAAAAAGACTAGGGATGCACTTGTCAGACACATCTGCTCTATTTGACAGCAGTGAAGCAGTTCAGAGAAACCGTTAATAATTACAAATAAAATGCTATACAAGACTTAAGGAACAGAATTGTGCGTTCTTTCTGAGAATACATGAAAGTGAAAATCCACTGGCGCATAAAGCTCATAGAATGTTTTCCTAATAGCCAATAAGTTAAATTTAAAAGGAAAGATGGCAGGAGGAGCAATAAAACTAGTTTAGTGATGGTTGCATTACTGTTAAAGTTTAGTCAGCATTTTTCTCAGACACCAATTTCATGAGATATAACTCAAATGTGCTTGAAGTTCAGCATACAAATCTAAATATATATATATATTTTTAAATAGGTCTTTCTTATAACAATGTTTAAGACAGTCTGATTTTATGTACTTGTATTTTTTTTAAAGTTCCCAGATTTCATATTTAAGCCAAAGCAATTCAAGATTGATTGTAAAAATGAAAATTTGGAAAGTGATTTGTGAATAACACTCATCACGTTTGGCATTCTGGAGAGAAAATACACTACCAAGATATTAGGCATTTTTAATAAGGATTTTTACTACATAGCCTATGTCCTAAATACATATTTACGAGAGTGGAACAGTTGTGTACAAAATATGCTGTTTAAAAAGTATTTATACATATAAATCTAACCAATAGACCTGAATGGAGTTTTTCTGGTTTATCAGATATGATATGCCTTTGAAAAAAGCTGCCTAAATATATATTTACACAATAGACCTCAGCTAAATGTGTTTTTAAAAAATTAAGAAAAATATATCAACACGTTTGCCTGATAGACCAGAACTGCTCCTATTGCATAAAAATGTTTAGGCAGTTTTAAAAAACATTTGTCTATATTTATTCCTTTGAAACTGTTCCATTCTGTCACTTAAACAGATTGCTCAGACAGTCCCAGTCTTTTTGGGATACGTGCTGAATGTTCAGATTTTTAAAAATGTCTATTGTTCAGAGACTAAATTAAGGAACAAACTGGCTAAGTGTTATACATTTTACAGAAACTATATAGAAAGTGTTCAACTCAGTTTTGATACCAACTCAGGAAATTCAAAGCAAAAGGAAGACACTCAATCCTGAACTCACTCTATTGTGGTTAAAAAAATATATGGTGAGTAGACAGAATGTCCGCCTTGATATTGGACTCTCCTGGCTTCTGTCAGTTAACTCGATCTTAATGTTACTTAATCTGTTAATGTGTTTTTCTTTTCTCTAAATAACATAGTATTTCACTACCTAAATTGGGGTATGAAACAATTATGTGTTTTTTGCCTAATTATAGAACTGAAAGTTCCTTTGCAATTTCATTTGGGCAGACTGTATTTTCTTTTTTGTCAGTCAGTTCTTTTGCTCTGTTTGAGGTCTTTAACCTCCATAACAGTTACTCATGAGTTTGACTAGCTAGGCAGAGAAGATTGCTCTAGGGTCTAAGAAAAGATATATGGATTTAAGTCATGAAGAAAATAAATGTATCCCCTGCTCAAGGATTTTACAACTTTTCAGTTTTATAATCATCCCAATGTCTAAGTGTCCTTTGGAAATTACTGAGACGTTGCCAATTGACAAGGAAAAAGCGAGAAGACTGTTCTCCAAACTGTTCGTTATTGAGGGTAGCAGTTCTCAAACTTTAGAGTTCTTCAGCAGTCAAACATGAAATTTTATTTAAATATTTTATTTAAGTTCTTCTATACAATCCCCTCTTCCCCCAGAAGTTTTGATGAAAACCACAAACAAAACTGTATACGCTATATAAACACGATTTGTCAGGTTTGAAAATAAAAGTTAAAATTTACAATTCACTTTAGCCCTCACTGAATGTATACATGAATCTTGATAATTCATCTGATATTAGTTTGTCAATGTTATAATACACTGGGAATAACTTTGCTGTTTCACTCAATATGTCGTGCAGATAAATTAATCTCAGCTGTAATGAAGTTTAACTCAATTAGTGATAGAGAGTGACACTAGCAAAAGAAGTGAACTACATAAGATTGTTGTGGTACAGTAAGCTCTCTGGATTGCTTACCAGTGGTCACCAGTCTTGAGAAAGGAAACACTTTGATTTCTTCATTATACTGATCTTACCTATGTAACACTGGTGCAGTAAAACAGCACAAGCTAATTCCTGTATTGTTAAGGTCTGACAGATTTGCGATATAAAGTTAAACAGCAAACAAATGCTTCAACACCATGTAGTGAAACAGATTCTGCAAAAATAAAAAACCAAAAAACATGCAGAAGCCTTTTTTCAGCCTCCAGCTGCTTCTTAGTGGGTTCACTCATTGCCATACATTACTTGCCACACTATTAGGTGACTCCTCTCAGCTTTGGCTACAGAAGGTTCAAGTTGCAGAGCTTCTCCAGGAAGTTCAGATTCCTCACCTTCATCACCTGAGAAACGACAACTTAGATTCAGCTGAACATACCAATGAAAATGCATTGGTATTAGCACTATACACCAGGAAGGGTCAGTGTAGTAATGGGCAAGAATACGCAATGAAAGACAGCTGCCATCTGCCCCTAGAGCAGCAGCAGATTCAAAACCCTTAACAAAAAACTAAGTTAGCAAGCTGGAAACTTGCACTACAAATATTCCACAACATTGCATTTTAAAGACCATATTTATTAATACTAGCCCTAGCTTAAATTAACTATAACTTATAAATGTTACATTTATTTTCTGAGAATCTAAGGTTTGATGCTAGGGTACATAAAGCAAAATAGAAAAGGGACACAATGTTTACCCTGCATATCATCCAAGTGGAAGTGTTGACATGAGTGGGATTGCAACAGGGAGGAAGAGCTTGCAGACATACTTTTATAATTTTGGCCGGGGGGGTCAAGGGATTGTACATTAACTGTTTTGTAATGGTTACACCTATTAACTCTTACGCTTCTCATTCATGTATTTCTTTCCTAAAGCAAAGGCTTTTTGATTAAGTAAACCTGTGTTTATATGGTAAATGTATACCAAGTCCATACAGGTGGGATCAATGCAAGAGTGTTACCAGAACAGGAACCGTTACAAGCTTCTATATGAAAAAAGGGCAAGCAGAGATCTGAACTGTTTTTTTTTTTTTTCTTATAAAAGGAAAATTTTAAGATTTCTGGACAAAGACTCATGTAATCTTTAAAAATCAGGTTTATTAAAAGGTAAATTAAGCCAAGGGCATATGCTCCAGCAATGTAAGATATTAACACAAAAGCACTTAATGCCTTCTTGTCAAAGTAGTCCAAGAAATACAGGAACATGGACTAGGGCTTGAAAAATGGGGATTGAATGAATATTTGTATGCAGATTGCATTAGTCTTGACAAAGATTTGACTAAAATCTTTTCACTTTATCTATCTCTTCTCCACAGCCCGATTTCAAATGTATCACTGATTTACTTGCCCATTAATGAAAATGAGAAGACTTCTGCCACTCCCCAAATAAAGTCCTGTTTGTCCTATCTTAGGTAGTGTAGATGTTAAACAGCTGTTGGGTTTTATCCCAAAGGTGGCTGCATTTCAGAAGTGGGTGAGTGAAGAGATTCCTGGATAGTTAATATATGAGCTACAGTGTATCTAAATGTATGAAAGCATTCTGAAATCCTTCTGGATGAAAGGCACTAAGACTAATATAACTCATTATTTTCAGAAAGAACATGGTTACAATTACAGTTCAGTCTTCTATTAAATCCATACAGGGCTAATATTTATCCAAACATACTCAGATACCAGAAACTTTCCTAAATTACTGTCCCCTTCCTTAGAAGCCTCATAACAGATTTAGCTTTTAAACAGAAAAACAGATCAAGTCATTAACTCTATCATAAAGCACTTTTACTGCATTATACAAAGGTAATGAAAACACATTTTGCAAGATCCAACTTCTTACCCATCCTGAAGTCAATATATCCCTCTCCTCCACTTATCACCAACATAGATTTTAAGGGAGTTTGGCTGAAGAATTCTTGGGTAGATTTATCACCTGACAGTTCTGCTCCACCACTGTTGGCTGGGCAAACAACTTGACCTGTATTTCAGAAAAAGACATGGTTTTTATTCAGCACCTTGAATATGAAATATCTTCAAAGTAACTGATTAGGGACGAATAGCGCTGTGGCTTTGCTAGACATATATTTTATGGCCAACCATGCATTCAGCTACTCTCAGCCTTGATGCTAGACCCCATTAGCAAGAGACAGAATGCTGGCCATGCTAAGATTATCCCCTAACTCTTTAAAGAGATGTGAGATATACAGGTTACTTACCTGTAACTGGAGGCTCTTTGAGAGGAGTGGCCCCTATCTGTATTTCACATGTAGATATGTGTGTGTACCATGTGCCTGAGATTGGAAAATCTTGCAAGTAGTGTCTTTTGATCCACACCTGTGCCCTGGAGCTCCTCATACTCAGCACTCAGGGTATAAAGGGAGGAGCGGATGGACCGCTTCTCTGGTCATTTCTCTACCATGAATCCTGTCATGATCTAAAGCAGAGAAGGAGGAGGGCAAGTAGTAGAATACAGATAGGGACCATACATCTCAAAGAACCTCCAGTTACAAATAAGTAACCCTCCATTTCTTCGCGTGCTGGTCTCCGTGTATTTCACACGTGCGACAGGTAAGAGGTAGTCAAATAGGAGGGGGATGCAAGGATGCACACAGTACAGATGTCCGTAATACTGCCATTCCAAAGGCTGCATCTTCAGAAGAGGCTTGGACTAAAGTGTAATGAAGGTGTCGCTGGAACTCCTAGTTGTTGCCTTACAAGTGTCCAGCATTGGCACTGCCTGAAGAGATACCACTGAGGTTGCCTGTGCTCTAAGGGAACGGGCCCTCACCTCATCCCAGGAAGGGAGATGCGCTGATATCAACGGAGTATAAACCAAAAACCCGCGTAGTCTCTGAGCAGATACCACTTGTTTGCATTCTTGCTCTGTTATAGCAAGTGTCTTGCCATTTTTCTAATTGGTTTCGTACTTTGCAGGTAGAACGCTTTGCAAAGAATACTGGTAAGTGAATTGACTGATTTATATGTAACTCTGAAATTACCTTACAGATTAATTTTGAGTGGAGGCAAAGGGATAGCTTTTCTTTATGAAAAGTAGCGTATAGTGGGTCAGCCAGAAGTGCCCACAGTTTGCTCACCCTTTTGGCTGACATGGAGAGAAGGAAGACGACCTTCATGGATAGGTGGGACATCGACTAAGTGTCCAGTGATTTGGTGAACTGGTCCCGGGATGGCATTCCCCACTGAGTGATGATTTCATTTAGCATTGAATTGTGTATCTCCCACTCATGGTCGGTGGAGAAGTGCTTGCTGAGATTGTCCACCTCTGAGTTTTGTGCACCCGGGACGCATGTCACAGAGTGTAATGTGATTCCAGATACACCAGTTCCCTAAGAGGATTGACTCTACGCACAGAAGAGGAGATTTCATCCCTCCTTATTTGTTTATACAGAAGACAGTCATCAAGTTGTCCAACATTATCCGGTCAGGTTAGGATTGTATAAGTGGGAGGAATGCATTGCAGGCTTGTCTGGCTGCTCTTAGTTCCAGGAGACTGATGAGCATTCTGGCCTCTGAAGGTGTCAACGTACCTTGTGTTGTGTGGTCACCCGTGTGGGCTCCCTAGCCTATGAGGGATGCCTCTGTGATTATGATTGTGTCAGATGTGGGAGGAAGGAAAGGGACTTTAGCACACACTTGCCCTGGGCTCATCCACCAGGCGAGGGAAGCCCTGACATTGGTGGGGACTGTCACTTCAGTATTCATACTGTCTGTCTAGTAAAAATACCAAAGCCAGGCCATTAGGCAATGGAGATGAAGCCTGCCAAACTGCATTATGCAAGTATAAGAGACCATGTTGCCTAGTAGGGAAAGACAGACCTTGACAGTAGTTGGAGGTCTGTGAGTGATGGCTTATCAGGCTGCTCATGGCCTCGAATCTGTCCATAAGGAGACATGCCCTTGCTGAGGTCAAGGCTAGGATCGCTCCTATTAAGTCTATAGTCTGAGAGTCAGTAAACTTCTCCATGTTCATGCAGATTCCCAAAGATGCCAGGAGGCAAAGCAAAGATGAACTTTGCAGCTGGATCTTCCTGTTTGGAGCAAGTCCACGTCTCGGAAGATGGTGTAGCAGTTTTGTCTCATCTGTGCCACCTCCACTGAGAAGACCTTTGTGAAGACCCTGAGTGCTGTTGCCAAACAGGAGTACCTGGAACTGGTTGTGTTCCTGTCCTCCTAGGAATCTAAGAAACCTTCTGTGCCATGGGTGAACATTCACATGAAATTAATCATCTTTCATGCTGAAAGCAACAAACCATCTGTCTTCCTCCAGAGATGAAATTATCAGTGCCAGCATAACTACGCCGAATTTGCAAATAAAAATATTTAGCTGAGGCAAGTCAAGAATGGGCCTCCATCTTTTCTTGGGAACTACGAAATATGAAGAGTAGAACTCTTTCCCTTGATGTTGAGGTGGCACTTGCTCTATAGCCCCTCACTCAAGAAAAAAAGTGTCCACCTCTTGTCAGAGAATCTCCTCATGAGACTGATCCCTAAGAAAGGGCTGGGAAGGTGTTTTCTGGGGAGGCGGAGAAAGAATCTTGACAGTGTAACCAAAGTGGATCATATCTAGTACCCATTTGTCCATGATTATAGCCCTCCAGTTGTGGGTGAATAATGCTGAGCAGGGGATAGCATCTGTGATGGTTCGCAACTCCTGAGTGTTCCATCAAAAGTAACCTTTACCGGGTGGCTGACGCTGAGGTGGATGGGGTTGCGTATCTTGGTCTTTGCAACTTCTGCCACTTCATATGGGTCAATGACAGAAAGGCTGTGGAAGAAACCTTGATTTATATACCTGTTTAGGGTAGGTCTTCTTCCAAGCCAGGGTATAAATGCACAGGAAGCACAAGCTTGTCCTGGAGTCTTAAGACATGTAGAAAGACTAGTCTGTCAGAGATTAGTTCGGTCAAACGACACCTTGATGGTGTTCTGGGCAAGCCCAAAGAGGGAAGCCACAAATTTATGCCTCGTTACTATTGCAGTGGCTATAGCTATAGATGCCACATCAACCGTGGCTTGAAGTGAAGTTTTTGCCATGAGTCTACCCGCATCGACAAAGGTTTGTAATTGGGCCCTTTCCTCCTGAGAAATTTATCTCTAAGTTCCAAGAACTTTAAATAGTTCATAAAAAAATCATACTTTAGAATCACTGTTTACCAGGCGCAGTTAGTAAACTGGAGGCTGGTGGATCTGAACACCTTCCTCCTAAGGAGGTCAGGATGTTTAGTGCCTTTTACTGGGAAGTTGTGGGCGTGTGTGTGTGTGTGTGTGAGAACACAAATTCTGCCCCTTTTGGAGGGACATATCTCTCAGCTACTTTGGGAGTAGGGGTGTATGATGCAGGTGTGTGCCATATCACCATGGCTCGTTCCACAACAGCCTCATTTACTAGGAAAGCTATGTGGTTTATAATATGTCCAAAAACTTATGCTCTGTGTCATGAGCTTCCTCAAGTGGGATCTAAAGTTCAGTTGCCACCCACTGTGAGAAGTTTTGGTATTGCCTGTGGGCATTAGGTGGGGATGGGGTGATTGCTTCATCAGGGGAGGAGGAGGATATGCTTGTCAGTACCCTGGTACCAGTAGATCCAGCTCAATGTCCTCCTCCTCCTCCATATATGCTGGTGGAGTCAGTTGCTGTTGCCTAGGAGAAGAGGGCTGGTGAAACTCTTGCATGGATCCAGGGTGCTGTGTGTAGTGATCCATGGATCCCAACAGGGCCAGTATGATGGTTTGAAGGCTAGTTGAGGGAAGGTGGGGGGTGGCAAGACATCAGGTACCAGCAGTTCCTGGGAGGGTAATCATCTGGTCAAAGAATGGATTCAGGATAGTCTAGAAGCCCTGTCTGGTCCTTTGTGGAGGTAATGGTTTGTCCTGAATATCAGATTCAACTGATGAAATGGTGAGATCCAAGTTCCATCTGTGGTACTGTTGATGCTGGTGGATGGAGACACCAGCTTGTGGACAGAGCCGGAGTGCAGCTCTTGTTCCTCAAGGTGGATTCTTTTTCTGGTGTCGAAATGTCTCTCGGAAGGACCGGACCTGAAAGCAGAGCAAACCTTGGCTACGGGAGGGCGAAGATATCCTCCAGGGAGGTTAACTCTCAGTCCATTCCTGAGCATGAGGGGTCCCAGTAGTCGGTACTGTCGGAACAGACACATCCGCAGGCTTAGTAGTTGGTGGGTCCTCATGAGATTGGGCTGGTACTGTTGGAGGAAAAGAATCCCATCTGGAGCTCTTGGCTAGTGCTGGTGATTTTTTGGCTTACTAGCTGGTACTGGATTGGTAATATTGGATCCTTGCGGTCAGGAGGATTTAGTGGATCTAAAGTCTTTAGGACCTGAGTACAAGGACTCACCCAATTTGGAAGGAGTCAGGCGGGATCCTTTCTCTTGGGAGCAGATCTGAAAGGGATCTGTTTCTGTGTCAGTATCCATTACTCTCATAAGACGACTGGTCTTTGGTTTTATCAGATCTGGCCTCTGCTTCGGAACTCATGCTTAGAACGAAGATGCTTGAGGCTCTCCCCAGCCTGTATCTGACTGGGGTCTCATGGCTTTCTACATAAGTTACTTGCTCTCATCTTACGTGGGCCTGGGGAGAGAAGGAGCAGCAGATACTGCACTTGGAGGAGACATGGGCCTCCCCCAAGGCAACAAAGACAGCACTGGTGGTCATCACTGGCAGAGAAGGAGCAAGGCACAGAAAACAATTCTTGAACCCCAGAACTCTGGGCAAAGTCCTTCCCGTAAGGAGGGAAATGGAAAGGGTCCCTGAAGCGAGGAAAACTAATTTACACTAATTATAAAGAGATGACCAAAACCACTAAACTCTATAAGCCATTATGTTTACAAATAAAGACCCTGCAAAGTTAGCTTCAGACAGAGAATTCCAACTCAGGCTATGTGGCAATAAAAAGGAACTGGAGAGGCGGTCAGTCTGCACCTCCCTTTATACCCTCAGTACTGAGCCTGGGGAGCTCCAGGGTGCAGGTGTGGACCAAGAGACACTACTTGCAAGATTTTCTGGTCTTGGGTGCACGTGTACCCATCTGTGGAAAACACACAGGAACCAGTGCTCGTAGAATTTTAGCTTCCACCTGAACAGTTTGATTGGACAGACAGAAAAAGATCTCTTTTTAACTGCTCACTTGTCAAACCATGTCTGCTGCTTCCTGACTGGTAGAGCTATAATGCTGATAGTAAACTTGTTGCTGAACAGGAAACGAAACGGTTTAAGGCAAACTGGAATACCAGTGAACAAATAGTCTCTTTCTAAGGAACATCTAATCCAAACAGGTTCAGTTTCTCATGAAAGGCTTGAAGCAAAACATGGGTAAAGTATATTTGCATATATCTTGTGTTTTACTCCCCTCATGTTTTAGGGAGAGGAAAAATTGATGCAGGTTACTTGAATTTAGGTATGAATAATTTGTTCAATGTAAATTAAAGAATGCAACAAGTCTAGTTTGGTTACTTGATACTGAAATGTAAAGCTAATTCCGTTTCAGTACAACAGTTAAATCCACTTTCAACAGTGACTTTAGAAAAAGAGCAGAGCAATTGGAATTATTTACGTATCATTAAAGCACTGTCACCTTTTTAAGCAAATAATCTAACTCCTGCCTTCCTGGGGCCAACTCGTCTGTGTATGCACATTCAATATGGGCATGCATCTGGCATTCTAGTTTCTAAAAAAAGCGTGCTTGGCTTTTTGAACCAATATTTTTACAATAGGGGCATTCTCTATCAATTGTGCTTCATTCATACAGAATGTCCCTTGAGGACAGGAACTGGGCTGGCTAGTGCCAAATTCTTACATCACAGCTGTAACCATCTACCAATTCATTTCACTATCTTTTTAATAGCCAACTGCTCAACTCCTCCCTTCTTCACCCCTGCATGGCATCTCCTCCCAGATGAAAGCAAAGCATTTTCTCCACTACCACGCAGACCATTCTCGTACCATTAAACAGGATGGGGCTTTCTGAACTGAAATGCTGACCCACTATCTCAGAAGCAAGGAGGTCTCTCTCCAAATGCACTTTGGTTTGAAGCCTAGAATCCTAACTCCATTTCTGAATATGGGGTTTTCCCCCTCACATTGGCTCTGCCTATCTCAACACTGCATCCACAGAGCAAAGATCTAAAAAAGGCAAAACCCCGCATTTTAAAAACAGGAATACAGAGCTTACCAGGTACTGCAACAAAAAACTTAACAGCATCACGGTGCCCATGAAAGCAAAGCTGTGCGTGTGCCATTGAACAATATGGTATGAATGTTCCAGGAGTCACTTTATCACTGTTTTCATCCCCATATACACGTATAACGCTCCCAGGACGGTTTCCAGAGCCTGCTGTTGTTTTATTAGCTGTAAAAGAAAAGAACAAAAATGTTTTCCACTTGAAAATTCAGTCTGTAGAAGTGGTTATTTGTTAAGTAACCTTATGGTACTATCTAAAAGCTAAAGCCAATTCAGATAAAATGGAACAGAAGGGCAGAAATGCCAATTCAGGACAGAGCTGGAAAGAAAAAATAAGACTGCATGCTTGGTTATTTGAAGTACATCACAAAATGGAGTAGGATTCTTATTCGTCTAGCATAATTGTCTTAAGATTTACTTTTTAAAAAACCCTAAATTCGTGAGAGAAAAATATCTTTAATATACAATACATCTAATTGATGTCTCAATGAACACAAATCCTAAATCATTCAAATATATAACTAAATTAAAATGTTAAAGGAAGATTTCCTTAGCATCTGTGATGATAGGGTATCCTATTGCCAGCACAAACCCCACTAAAAATAGTCAGCTGTGGGCATAAAGCAGCTACACCATTATAAACACTGTTTAGTTTTTGCTGGGATGATTTAAAATCCACTGACAGAAAAGTGCTTCTTATTCATGCTAGACAGACAAGCCATCTCCATTCCAAAGACTATCAAAGGGGTGAAAGAAATGTGATTTGTAATGAGACAGTCAACGATGTGGATTAATGACGAAGTTATGAGATATGGTATCAAATTATTTGCTGGAAGAAAAACAAAGTCTGTATGAAAGTTCAGCTGCAACACAGGATGATACACTAAACTGCTGAGCAGATTGGTGGCCATTTAAGCAAACATAAAACTGCTGCAATGCAGTAACTGAGTGGGAAAACATTGAGGAACATACAAAGGGTCAATCTATAGAAGTGGGAAACAGCCTCAAAGTGGCTATTAGAAGCCTGAAAATAGATTTTTGTTCACGATCTGCACTTACCCCTCAGCCCCAGTAAACGTCCCTGGTGGAGGATTACAGCTAAAGTGAGAAAGGAGGAAAGGGGAAATGGATAGGTATGACAGTAGAGGAGAAGGATTAATGAGAACCTGACACTTTCATATTTGAGTATTTGATAAGACAGCGTTTTAGATTTTAGCTCCTAACATAAGTTAAAAACCTAGTTAAAGAAGATTCAATAAAAGTAATCAAGAACAATATCTTGTTATATGGTTTCAGGATAAATGGTCAATGAAGTCCATGTCACTTTAATGTGATATTTTTATTATTGTTAAGTTACATCATTAAATAGTAAAGTTTCCCCTTTCTCTCTTTTCTTAAATGGACACGATCAAAACTGATGGGCAAAACAATGTATAATTAAACATTGTTTTAATATTTCTTCCTCACCCTGAAAAATCCATCAGCTCTAAAAAGTGACTACTATACGTGCAAGATAAGATGTCCAGCTCATCAACTCACCAACAAGACCAACGGGACTGAGTTTGTTTGTAGTTGTGTATGCATGCAAGCTATGTGGTCTGTTCTTGTAATCAGGAACATTTACAATGGCAGGGTACTGAAATTTACAAAATCCTGCCTACTCATAAGTACAAAGCATGGAGAGAAGCATCATTGTGATCATGAACCAGAACATTATTTAAGCCTAAAATTAAGCCTACCAGCGTTGACAGGATCCTTTTTTAGGTTCACAGTATTGAAAAAGGAAAATCTCCACCAAACTTTTAAAAAACTGACTTTGCTACAAGCTAAGTGCAACTATTTAGTTTTTGGAAGCCTGATTTAACTATTTCAAAACTCGTTATGATTTTAAGTGTTTATGTCTTTGCTCAATACACCCGTGCAATGCAAAAATACCCCAAACAATTACTTAATGGATGATCAATGTAATGGAACAGTATGAGAAACATAATGCATGTGCTCTCAACAAAGGAATTAAAACATGAAGATTTACCACCAGCAAATTTAAAAGAAAGGTCGTCCTCAGGATTGATTTACAGTCAAACCTTAAAAACCTTACACAGTAGGATGTTTATCACCACAATTGATACTATATTTAAAGTGGCCAGCTTTTCCTTTCAGAAACCTTTCTTCAAGCATTTTCTGTTATTAAAAGCTTTGATCCAAATTGAATCAATGAAGTCTCTAGCAGGGAGCTTTTTTTTGTCAAAATTTTAGGGAATGAATTTAAATAGATGTTTGGGTTTCAAGACAATATTGTCATTCATAGCACTTGAATTAACAGTGGTTTATCTCTTGAGGGAGGGGAAGGGGGAAAAGGAGAGGAGGTTGGTAGTTCTATTAGCCTTTATAAAGGCTAACTGTTTTTCCTAGAATGCAAGTATTTCATTTTTAAATGTCCCACCAGCATATGGCAAAAGCTCAACTTTTTTTTTTTAAATGTACAGACTTTTTGAATAACCAGTGGCTGAATTTTACCCACCAACTATTTGAAGAATGTGGTTACAACTCATACCTTTGTGCAACGCCTTTAAAAGCAGCTCAGTTTCACCCTGTCTAGTCACAAACACCAAGGAGACATTATCGATTATGTGATGGATTCTGAGAAAACAAGGCTATTTGACTTGTGCTCACTATATCCTTACTGCCAAAATAAGCTTTAAAATGTGAATTTAGAGCTCAAGGGACATGCCAAATTGTCATGACTGAGAAGTTGAAATCCTCTTTTCGCAAGCGGTGCATCATAGGTAGCGCTGTCAAACTTACACAGATCACTGCCAACATTCCAACATTCTTTAAGGGTACAAGTCCCAGTGTCCATCCAATCCCTGGCATTCCAAGAGGGCCTTTGGGATGAAGTGTTTTATACGGAGAGATGTCTGCTAGGAGATGGACCAGATGGTACCAATCCATTTTATGCAAGCTAAAAAGCTCTCGGATATTTACTAACCTGGAGCAGATTCAAACCTGGAGATAAGTGTAGCTATATCCTTTACCAAACCCGTGGATAACACTTCCTATTTTAGTCTTATTTCTACAGTACTTTCACCAACTGTTTTTGGTATTCAGATACAGACATTCATTCACATTTTACTTACTTTCTGTTAATGGAATGGAGATGATGACACCATTTCCTGTCCCCACCCACAAACGATTACAAGACACCATAAGAGCTGTGATTCTCACAAATGAGAACCCTAGTTTTCCAGTACCTAAAAACAAACAAACGCTTTAGTAAAAATTCTGGGCACCAATAATAATCACCTGGATTTCTAGGGAGCTCAGAGCATTTCATAACTTCAACATCCACGTGAGATGAGGGGAATGTCCCCATTTTACACAGAACCAAGCATAATGGTTGTGTCCAAAGTCACACTGAATCTAGAGAGGGAACTCATGTGGGCCAATTTCCAGGCCTGTGCTCTAGTCTAATCTTGATTCTGTAAGGAATAAAATACTATACTGATAAACAGTTAATTTTAAAGAATGTCAAGATTTTTTAATGCTGCACGTTACAGTAAAATGCTTCTGGGCTTACGAGGCAAATGCAATGACCTACCCAAAACAAGGGATTTAACTTAAAGACAAGTTCAAAGACCTCTGACACCGTATTTTTCCTGGCTAGCTAAAAAACAATACTGTTTTTTGAGGGGAGGGGGCGAAGGGGATGATAAAACAGAAGTAAATCTCAAAGACTAATATTAAGGGTACAAGTCCCAGTATCTGGGGGAAAAAATGGTAGCAAAATCAGAAAACAGGTATTCAGTTTTATGAGACGCAAATATATATCTGAAGTTTTGCCTCAGTATTCTCCCCCATAAGTGCATGGCAACTTTTCTCCCACATTTACAGGCTGCAAAATCTCAGGGGCTTCATACACTTCTTCCCACTACCATCTTGTCTTCCTAAACAGTTCTAAATTCCCAATGGTTGTCCGCAGTGTCCTTAAGATCAGGAGATTGAACCAAAAGGACCACGATTCTCTATAGTCAGTATTAGACTGTTTGACTAGTGACAGCAGAATCAGATATGTTGGGGAAGTTAAATTCCATGCCACCATAGGCTTTTGATGTCCTGTTTTAAGTTTCTTCTTTGGTTGAGACAAGCTCCATGGTAGATAAAAAGAGATTCAAGTAGCAACAGGAATGAAAAAAACACTATGGTTAATTTTATTAGTCAGCAACTTACCTAGCATTTTGCTTACATAGGGTTCAATGTCCACATCTTGTAGGTGCTGATATGTGTGCGCGTGATAGAGTCGGAGCGTGGAATCCAAACGAATAGAGACCCACACCCCATCACCCACCCAGGCCAGCTGTCTCACTTGGCTCTCTTTCCTTGGGTGTGCATCAAATGATTTCTATGGAAGATTATACTTTGAATTAGATTGGTCATGAAAAAGACAAGATAATTTCTTCTCAGCCAGATGTTATAAATATTGGTAACTTTTCCGATAAGCTACTAACCTTGCCTTGAGTGTGTTTTGTTAAGGCTTGGCATAGTGTTGCCTCACAACATACATCTCTACAGTCATTTGCTATTACATCCCCATTTATGAGCCACTATGATCTACCAACCCTTCTCGCTAGAGAGAGCGAGCGAGCGCGCAAGACAGAGAGAGATCATATATATATTTATATTTTTGTAATTAGGTTCGCTAGTACAGTTTGAGACATTTGCCTAAAAATTATCTGGCTCTTTCCACTGCAATCCTGTCCTCTTGTGTACAATTAAATCAGGGGTAGGCAACCTATGGCACGCGAGCTGATTTTCAGTGGCACTCATACTGCCCGGGTCTGGGGGGACTCTGCATTTTAATTTAATTTTAAATGAAGCTTCTTAAACATTTTAAAAACCTTATTTACTTTACATACAACAATAGTTTAGTTATATATTACAGACTTATAGAAAGATACCTTCTAAAAACGTTCATGTATTACTGGCACACGAAACCTTAAATTAGAGTGAATAAATGAAGACTCGGCACACCACTTCTGAAAGGCTGCCGACCCCTGAATTAAATAAATATAACATCCCAAACAATCCTGGAACTACAAGATGCATGCCAAACCGCAACAATAAGCATTCAGATGAGGCTGCATCAATTCCTTCTGTCTTCACTTCCTTTTCCCATATATTGCCTAATAGATTGCAAGATGCTCTGAGCAAGGATCTTGGCCAAGATTTCCAGAGTGATTAGTGATTTTCGGAGCCCAACTTGAGACACTTTAAAGAAACCTGGTTTTCCAGAGGCGCTGAGCGCTCAGCCTCTAAAAATCAAGATCCTTTAGTGTGGTCTCAAGTTAGGCACCCAAAAACTAAAGCACCTAAAATCCCTAGTCACTTATGCTGGCTATTTCCTGTATAAGAAACATGCCATGTACATGTAGGGCACTGCAGAAACAGCAGCTTAGACCTCTAGATAAATTTTAACTTTGCTTGATCTGGATGCCAAACGCTCTCCTAACAACAAGTTAAAAAAAATCCATCCCCCAGAAATAAAGGTATGGAAAGCCAAATCCTAGAAGAGGCTGCTGATGGATGGGGGAAGACCACAAAACGCAGTGTATTGTGCACTCCCCCTCTAGGCACTGCAGAAGCTGGTTGGTTACCAGGTTTTATTTCATAGGATCTGTTCAGGAAGAGGAGGGGTTGATGCACAGATTCCACAAAAATTGATGTATTAATTTCAATCACTTTTAAAAACAGATGTGGGGTAAGTTTGATACTCAAAGCAAAAAAGCTGCTTTTTAAAAACCACAATGTGAAATATTAACATTGAATTTTAGAAGATATTTGATTAATTTCTCTCCAAAAAGATAATTTGTTAATGATGGCTTGTTTCTGTGCTGATGAACAATGTCTTCTCAGGGTTCATGAATAAAACTGGAGGTGGGAGGAGGGTGTTTAGACAAAAAGACAATGGCAAAAATTAATTGTACTTTAACTAAACACTGTTTTAACTTGCCTCTATTTTCATGGCCTTTGGTTGAACAACATAGATTTTGTTCCTGTAGCCACACCAGACTTTATCATGTACAACAGTCATGCATCGGATGGAGTGATGAGGTCGGCCAAGGTCTAAGAGGTGATAGTTTGTCAAGTCCCACTGACCATCTTTAAAACAAACAGGAATAATTCATAGAGGTTAATTTGCATGCATATTTGCTTTTAAAATGGTACATCTCTACTTTTAGAAGAGTAAAAACGAGGAGTCCTTGTGGTGTCTTAGAGACTAACAAATTTGTGCATAAGCTTTTGTGGGCTAAAACCTACTTCATCTGAAACCTTTTAGAAGAGTGTTATTCACATTAAGTTATGATAGACATGTATTTAAAAAGTCAATTCAAATTCAGAGTTATAATTTCCATTAAACTGAAACAATTAAGTGTGGGACTGTTATTGTCTAAGGAAATAAGTGCAATTTTTGTTCTTACAGAATGTGATTGTAGATAGTGACTCAGTCAAAGTATGCCAAAGCATTTTAAAAAGCAGTTAGATACTACTAAATGCATTGCTTGGATAGGCATACAACAGGTACAATGAGCACCGAAGTACACATAGCACTGAATATTAGCTGTTTGAGTATGGAAATGCTGGCCAGTGCACTAAGGTTATCCCCTATGTTGTCTAAAGTGTGTTATGACTTCTTTAAATGCTGCCTACTATCTGTATGCCGCCTTTTTTTTTTTTTTTTTTTTTTTTTAAAATAGCACACACGACATCACTCACCATTAACTGGAGTTCTCCTCTAGGTTAATCTCCTCCAAAGATCATCATTCTTTGACATATACCTGAGATCCTTCAAGGACCCTGTAGCCATTGGAATTTTAGGTATCTAAAGTAAGAGTATCAGTATCAAGCCAGCTGAGCCTTTCCCTGTATTTGCATCAGTGCTGCATGCCTGCTTAATTCTGTTAGAAGCTGATCACAAGGATCCAAAGCACCACAAAGAAGATAGCAAATAAGCAAGGAACCTGTGGTGATGATCCAACAGGAGAATTCCAATTACTGGTAAGTAACAACCCCCATCTCTCCTATTTGAGATCTCCCATACAGAACCTTACTCAGAAGATGGAGAAACAGTGCCTGTTGAGGAATGGTAGGGCTGAAAATGTTGAATACAGATTTTCAGAATCAATATTATTAGAAAGAGGTTAATGCTGGCAGCCATGACCAACTACAAATGCTCACAAAGAGGCAGGGGTATATTGTGTATCTTGTGGACATGACTAGTTCTGCTTTGATAATTAAGTAGCTTGTGCTACACAGCTTGCATATAGAGACTTCCCCAGCTCTCCCATCTTCTGCCCAAAATATGAATGAGTTTTTAAGAACAACCAACCAGAAGGACAGTGGATTGGTTTCTGTAGAATTCAGAATAAGCCCTCACTTTCCTCAAATGCCATTAATAAGAACAATGTTATTTTTATGGAAAAATAATTGATGGGACAAGACTTTTCTGGCCAACATAATGGCCAGAAAAAAGAAAAAAAAAAGGCTATCCTGCTAGAAGTAAGTCTCACAAATACGCAAAGAGCCTGGAAGACTATACTAAAGTTGTATGGAGGATATAAATTAATGCGAATGTTTTAAGGAAAAGAGTGGAGAACAAGAGGAAAAACCTGATCCCACCAAGGGCCTGCAACTAAAAATAGACCTCTATGACAGACAGACCAGTTATGAATTGTTATGGAGATTACTTACAGCTCTGGATTATGTATTTGAAACATTTGCAGCAATGTTAAACCTAGAGAGGAAGATACAAGCTTGATGAAATGAGACTGGATAATAAAAAGCCTCCAGAAATTCATGAGACAAGGACAACTTCCAGTTAGAAGACTTCTGATTTCTTTGATTTCAAAGGGAAATATATTAACTCCCAGAGTGTTTTTTTTTTAGTGCTGATATGGTGCAAAGGTCTTCTGAACTGATGGATGGTTTCTATCATTTGAAGTTAACAGAAAAGGTACTGCAGAACAAGTCAGAATGCTGGCCTTTACATGGTTAAGGATTCAAGGCAGAAAAATATATAAACAACCTTCAAAAAGTCTTAACTTTGGACACAAGTGACAGTAAAAAACTATCCTATATTTATGACCTGATATATCAGCACTGACACAAGACAGAAATAAGCAACAATCTCACTGCTCAGAGGTGGGAAGAAGAGTGACAACATAAAATATGGATTATTGACAAGAACTAGATACAGCTACACAGTCTGGCCAGGATCAATAGATAAGCAAGGTTTAATATATACAGTTCTCCAAAGTATAGTGGGGGCCTAAATATGACAAACCCTGTTTTCAAGTAAGGGCATTAAGCATTCTATGACAAACAAGTCTCCGAAGGCCAGCCTCAACACCACAATACCCAACTAAGGGAAAGCAAACCAAGCTAATGTTAAGTTTATCTTTTAAAAGCAAGCAGAACTTGAAGTAGAGACAGGCATGAGTGAAACTAACATGGAGTTCAGACGACCCAGCTGACTGAAAAAATCTGTACTGAAGGGGTGCGTAACAATGATGGAGATACAGGCAGAGGATCGACTGGCTTAATGCATGCACTTTACTTACTGTACCTATAATTCAAAATTTCAATTACTCCACAGTCCTGGAGGCAGCTCAAAAGAACTTCAGAGTGAGGATCCATGGTGGTGATTCCAAGTAGGAGAACTTCTTGGCTATCTACTAGAAAGAAAGGGAGAACAGGGGAATTCCTAATTACTGTAAAATAAGTTTGCCTGAACATATCTAATGCTACACTTCATCAACCAAAATGCTAACAGATTAGTTACACAAAACATTAAAGAGACTGGAAATGCTTGTTGTATTAACACTGTTTGCAAAAATCAGATAATTCAGTGCATTCATTTTCAAAGAAAAATATTTACTAATGATACATTTTATTTACTCAGTTTCTATCATGAGCTATTTCTGTATGGTCACTGATTCTGTTTAAGATCGTTCAGCAGAATGCTTACCAACTCCTCTGTGAAATATGGCTAATGTTCCATCAGCTAGTGCAACTAACACTATTCCTTTTACATGTCTGGGAAAAGAAAGGAGGTAAAGGTATCTCATTAGCATTTAATTCATATTATCAATATAAAAATCTAAATAGGATATTTTACAGTAAATATAATTTCTTACAGTTCAGCATAATTTTATAAATGAAATTCACATTTGCTCCTAAATATATAGTTTTCTGATTTTTAGAAAATGGTTGATTGAACAGAAGGGGCTGTAATACACACAGGCTGAAAACTGAAAATTGATAGTAACGATACATTAGCTAAAAAGTACGTAGGACGCATCTCTAGGAAAATTATAGTCTCCTCTTTATACGAGTCCCCAAAACCTGGAAATACCCTTGATATTTCAGTATCCATAAAATCCCCTTTACTTCCCCTGCTCCCCACTATGCTGACTTAACCCACCTCTCCATCATCTTCCCCAAAAGAATAAATAAATTTAGTTTTTTAACTACTGTCTCAATGAACTCAAAGTGGAAATTTAAGTAATCTATAATTACGGTTTACTTTAAATTAGCAAAATTTACAAAACATTATTTCAGGCAACTTACACAATACTGAGAATAGAATCTTTAAGTTTAATGGCATGAACACATTTCCTCCACTGGGCCACTGAAGAATGAACATACAAGCTGCAAGGACACAATCGGGATGAATTAAACATGAATACTTCAAGACCACGTTAATGTCTCAGAGACAATACAATAGTTTTAATCAATTTTGGCCAGGGTAAAGCTTTAACTAGGGAAAAAAAAAACCTCACTGATAACTGCAGCATTGCTAGGCTGCCCAAAACATTACTAAACATCTATCCACAGAGCCTGTAACTGGGATAGTAAATGATCCTAGTGATCTGACATTCAGCACTACAGAACCCTCAGATAGTACCATATTTCTTTCAATAAAAAAAGGCTTTTCTAGAGAGACATGTCAGAGATAACGGTTTAATTTTGTTCTGAAAAAGATATATTTGTTAAACTCCTACAATATATAGTACAGTATATTACACTGCAGAACAATACATTCCCTATGTTCTATAACGCCAAGGCACACTGAAAGGTACTACTGCAGCTTTGGTTCAGAATATTCTTCCTTGCTTTCTTCTTAATTTAGTAGTTTTATAATTAGCATTTTCTTACCATCCATTCTGTGCTCCAAGCCACATTGTAGGTAAAAGGCTGCTCATTTTCTGTGCTTCTTCTCTCACTAGATCTTGCTCATTTGGCAATTCTACCACATCTTTACACAAGTCTGACTCAGTACTGAGAAAAATGGTAAAATGATAAAAAATACTCTGAACAAATGCACAGACTGCTCAGACTATAACCCAGATACCAAATTCAAATCTGTTAAATGTTTAAATATCCAGTGTATTAGAAGTATATCTAAAGCAGAGTAAGAATCCCATTAAGTATACCAATTGTACGAATGAAATGAACACCTTTTTAGAGTCAATTATTTCATGAGGATATCTACTTTTTACAAGGGAATGAGAAATTGCATTCAGCCCCATTATTCTGCTCCCATACATACACACACCAGGCGGAAGCTCATGTGAATAGCTGAAGGCCTTGAAAAATCTCAGAAATGTTCCAACTTTTTTTTTATTACATTTATAAACGACTCCTACAAACCTCATTCAAGTTTTCCCTCAACTGTCACAGCTACTGCACAGCAGTTGGCTGGACTGGGAAAGAGGAAAGTTACATTTGTTCCCATACAAATGTAAGAGCCAAGTGACAGACATGAATAATAGAGCAAGTGTGATACCAATGAGTACACCAGGTGCTGAACAACACCAGCAGTTTGCTGAAATGGTGGGTTGAAAGGAACAAATTAAAACACAGATTAACACACTCCCTTTTGGAAGTAACTGCGTAGAAAAGCGTAGAAAACAATGAAATTACATTGAAACTACTCTTCATTCTCACTCGAGATCACTTTAGAGAAACTAGTGCAAGACGTTCTGCATAACTATTGTGTAAAGCTTAATCTACACGCACACCTTGAAACCCTTCAGTTATATAGTGCCTTCCAAATGAGGGCCTCAAGTGCTTTACAAATATCTGAACCTTTGTCTCAATAGTACTCTAAAATGGTATATTTATGAATTTTAATAAATTTTAATGGTGTGGACATTGGCCATGTACCTAGACTGGTATACTGGAGAACCCTCTGTGGTATTCTGCACCCCCAAAGGATCTGTGAAGACATGCTCTGTATACACTCCAGTTTGGGCTGGATCAGCTAAATCGTCTCCTGACCCAGCACTGACTTCTGTCGCCTCCGTTGCTTCCTCTGCTGTTGGAACATTTTCATCTACCACATGACTTTCAGCTGCAGTTTCTATGAAACAAATATTTCAGTTAAAAATTAACTTGATACCAGTCTGTATAGACACCGGGGCAAGTGCATGGGCAAATTACTATTAATTCTTTGCCTTCTGTTTCCCTATGTGATAGGCTATTCCTTCGGCTTCCACTGAATAGCCCACATTAAATGGGAAAGGATATGTAATTGAAGGACATGAAAAGACAGCTTTTGACTGAATGCACGCTCTCTCCAGGTTTCTCTCAACCCATCTCTCCTCTGTTATTTTATTTCTCTATCTGAGGTACTTAACGTTATCCCTATTGCCATCTGAACACCTCACAGCCTTTGGGACATTTAGTCTGACATCCCTGTGAAGTAGAGAACTAATACTATTACCATTTTACAGATGGGGAACTGAGGCAAAGACAGACTACTTGACTTCCCGTGGCAGAGCACATCTCCAGAGGCTGAAGTTAGCATCCCCCTCTTCCTTCAGTGCAGGTCTATTCAATTTGTGTTGATGCTCTTGATAACTTACCCTGTATTCCCACTTAAAACTCTAAATATACATGGATGAATATTTTCATACCTGGCTGTTTATCTGTCACAGATGAGGCACCATTAGCATTGTGCGTTATGAGAGATCCTGTAATACCCTCTGCAGTACAACCAACCACTGTGATTCCTCCTAATAGGCTATCAGTTTCTGCTGAGCTGTTGCTGGTCATACTTCCACACAAAGAGGTCCTGTCCACCTGATTGGAGTCTGCTTCTTGTGACCCTTCCTCTCCTACAGGATAATCTGTTTCTCTAGCCCCTGAAAGGCAGATTAAGCTTCATATAATTTCTTGGCTACAGTAAAACAGTGCATAATCTATCAAGCAATAAGATCCAAGTTAGACAATAAAAGATATTTACAGTCTACAGTGCCTGAGAGTCACATGAGTAGAACATCCTATAAAACCTGCTTTAATGACATAACATGAAAAGGCATCTTAAACCATCCTTTAAATTAAAAGTGGACAAAGTGATTTAAAGAAGTGCTGCATGCTTGTACCTTGTACGTCAGGTTTCTGTTTGATCAAAACTTTGCAGCCAGGTTAAAAGTAGAAACAGATGCTGATAATACAGGGAAAACGTTAACAGACCCTCATCTAATTCTGTTTGTTCTGATTTAAATTTATGCAAATAATAGCTCATTTCCAGAGATAAGAATGTTGCTTTTGTTTTGTATGATACATTGTTTGAAATACGTATCATTCAAGAAAACCCCAATAGTAAGAATCATCATACGCAGGCTAATTCAAGGAGCAGTTCCAACAGAGCAAGTTCATCTTCCTGTGACTTTCAAGGTCTACACAACTCCATTCCTCTAACTTGCCTTTCTACAGTCTCCTGCACATTCTGTTCTTCCCAGAATCTCATGTCTAAACACACCCTCCCTTCATCTCACATATGCACCTTCATATCTTGCTTCCAGGCTACCACTTGATTTTACTGTGCTACATTGGCACTCAATCAAATCTCCACTCAAAGGAACTTGCTTTTTCAAAGCCTACTAGCACAAACCCTCCACTGGTGGCTAATTTTTAACAGATTTTTATAAATGAGTTAACAGGATGCACACAAAGCAACCAACCTCACCTCCTGAAGTATAGCATCCACCTAGTTTTCTATACCCTCCTTACACACCTATTGTCTCCTAATTGGACCTTTGGTTAAATGCTAAAAGATAAAGCTCATTGTCTCCTATAAAAAGGATCATACATCTGTATCTCAATAATGATTATAAAATTAGAACCATACTTTAAACGTGGAGATTATGGAATACTCCTACTACTGAAAAGACTATTTACCTCTAAACTGGAGTATTGGAAGATAGCGGGCCAGATTATTGGTCCTATTAAGTCACATTCCTGCACTGGTATTTTAAGGGCTCTCTAACTTATGATAATGGCCAATTCCAGGATCAGAGGTGGTAGAAAATTGGCACAGGACTGATGTAAGATTAAACCCAGTTTCCCCTCAGCTATGTTGTTTGCTATGCTGTCAGCTACCGTGTATTTTTATCAAGATGATTAATCACAGAACTTGTAGCCTTTTAGCTTGTTGTGTCTAAAACATTCTGGCTCTAATTTTCTGAGACGAACACTCACCACTCTAAGGGAAGTCAACTGGCACCAAGGACAGGCTGATTCTCTTACCTGGAACGCTAGCAATACAAAGAACGTGAGAATTGCAAACAATAAAATTGTCTAAGATGTTTCCTGGCTTGTTAGCATCCACAATGATCACTTTTGTAGCAGAGTGTGTGCTAGTACAGATCCAGACTAGACTGGATAATTCTTCCTGATGTTTCAGCTGCTTCTGCTGCTCCTGCAAGAGCAAAAACAAACCAACCAACAGCGGATGTACTAATATACTAGAAGGGAGCAGGTGGCATCAGTTTTAAAGTTATATACCCATACAGTATGTAAAACTCATACTGGACAGCTAGGCATATGTTTAATACGATTACAAAACAAAAGGAAAGCGAACTTGGACTTTGTTTCCTGGATGCACAAGGAAGGTATAAAACTTACGTTCCATACATGAGTAAATGAAAAGTAATGGAACTACACAGAGAACTGTAATTTTTATCTAGTGACTAATCTAAGACAGGTGGTGTCAGAAGAAGAGTTACATTTACATGTCTGCAAGCTCTCAGTATTGCCAACTTCAAGTGTTTAATAATCGTGAGTCACGCCCCAAAGCGTCATGAGATTCAGTTGAAAAATCATGAGAATTTTAAAAAGTTGACTTTTCTTTGCTTTCTAGTTTCTGAGGAAGTCTCCATGTTTTACTTGCAATCATTCAGGATAGAAACCTTTTTTTAAAATGAAAACATTCTCGTGCAATCTATTGATTTCAGAAGCTGGAACTTTAAGAAATACACAAAAAATGTTGACTCATGATAGAATTGTGAAAGTTGGCAATGCTGGTATCTCTCAAGTAACTACACAGATTGTGTAAAAATACTTAGCTATTTATTTAGATTTACCTCAGAGACTGTAAACCTCAGACAAAACGTGAATATTTATTTCAGTAGGTGGATTCAATACAAAGCACCAGGTTTTTTGTCTCGATCATCATTTCAATTCTACCTGAGAAAACTTGCTTATCCTTTGCTGAATAGCAGAACTGATTACCAATTAAGTATTATTTAAGGTAATGTTTAAATATGCTCTTAAATATTCAACATTATATAACAGAACTGATCTTACCTTGAGTTCCTGGTCTAGTCTATCTAAGCTACTCTGAGATCCTGTTCGGTGCTTGTTCCCATCTGCATCCGAACCTGCTACATCATTGTAGAATACACTGGCACCCACCACAGAGCCTCCATCTCTTGTCTTCCCTCCTGATAAGTTCACCCCTACAGCACACCAAAGCTTGAAAGAGAAGAATTTGAGCCTTTTACTTGCAAAACACTTGGCTTTTTTGGCTTATAAAAATAAGAAAGGAACTAACTACGTAGGATACAACAGTGCAAGAAAATAACAGCACATTGTTAAGAATGCAAATTGATTTTGGGGGAGTCAAGTACAATTTTTTTTACAGTACAATTTATGGAAGACATAGCAGCAGAGAAAATGAATCCATTATTCTTAAGAAGGCAATTTTTAGAAAGAGCATGAGTGTAACGTTGCATAAGTATGATTCCGCTGCAGTGTGCATTCTGTATCACACATTTGTTTTAGACACCCAGCTTAATTACCTAAACGGGTAAGAAAAGTCATTCAATATTTTAGGTTTCAGATCAAGAAAGTTACCAGTTCAATGTCTCACTGTCCTCCATCAAGGGCTATACCCTCTAATTCTCATAATTCTGGAAGTCCTACCTTCATAGATGTATCCTTTTCATCTAAGGGTCTCAGATAGACAGGCACGGGCAAATTCTTCATCTTGTTATCACCCTGACCACCATTTGCTACCTAAAAAGAAAAAAAATGACACTTTTCCCTAAAAAAAAAAAATCGTTGTTTGTGAACCTTGTCCAGCATGCAGAACAATATTTTGCCATGGCTGAGGGCTGGTTTGGTTCATGGCCCATAGTTTGGTCAGCACCACTCAAAGGAAACAAAGATAACAAAAACATTTCAATGCCTTTTTAAATAATGTTGAAATCATATTCTCTTTTAAAGGACTGAGCCTGGAGGTCCCAGCCTTCCTGAAAATTAATGCTCTAGTCTTACTAAAGTTTTAAAAAAAAAAAGTTTCTTCTACAGAGAGTTGCCCTTGTCCTTCAGTTGGATGACTAACACTGCTTTCTCAAGGTACTAATTCAGAAAGCAGACTTCTTAAAAAGCTATCTGACAACTAGCTATAATATACTAACATCAAACACCACAGTTTTATGGAGCTTTATTACTTGAACAATAATCATAAATAATAGTTACTGGATAAATGCCCTAGAAGAAGTCATAACCACAATACCTGTTTGTATTTTTGAGGCAGACTCCAGCCAAAAGCTTGCACTCTACCATCTTCCTTTTGAACGTGTGCTTTCACTTGGCGGTATTGTTCTCGTTTCTGTTCTCTGCGTGAGGCTAAATTGGCTTCAGATCTAGAGTGAAAATGGATTTTTTTTTTTTCAAATACAATTCATCCCCCTTCTCCTAATAAGTTCTTTTAATGTGTAGGTATGCCATAGCAGAAGCTGACCCCTAAACTACTGAGGGTAAACATAATCCAAACTATTTTCAGAGCTATTTATTACAGTAAAAGAAAAATGCTACATTCGTTAATCTGAGCCAAGGATGGTATACTTCGATTTAAACCTGCCTCAGTGCAGTGCAGTGAACTAAATGATCTCTTGAGCTTCCTTCCAGCCCTACAGTTCTCATTACCACTACAAAACTGATTTTTCCTCCCTTGGTATTACTGTTTACTACTGTTAATTGAATTGTCTCGTTAGACTGACCTCCCACTTGGTAAGGCAACTTCCATCTTTTCGTGTGCTGTGTATTTATACCTGCTATTGTATTTTCCACTCCATGCATCTGATGAAGTGGGTTCTAGCCCACAAAAGCTTATGGCCAAATAAATTTGTTAGTCTCTAAGGTGCCACAAGGACTCTTCGTTGTTTTTGCTGAGATAGACTAACATGGCTACCTCTCTGAACCCTACAGTTCTATGATTCTGTGACAATTAAATCTATTTCTGCTTTCTCCCAATGAGCTTAAAAAGGAATATATTCAAAGACTACTGTGAACTTTAAATTGCCAATTGGAGGAGGAGGAGAGGGGATTCAGTTATCTGGTAGAGACCACAGAAACAGTACATCACTATTTTTTTAAGTTCCTTAAAATGTATAGGGTTTTTTTGTTTCCTGTTCACATTTGGAAGGGTTTTGTTGGCAGCTGAGAGCATCATTAATCATCATTGGGTCAGGCCCACTTGTTCCTCTTCCCATTTTCCCACTCTGTGACCCATCCCTGCCTCTTCAGCTTTAGCTTTCCCACTGCTTTTACTGGTAAACACCCTTTTGCAGAGCTTGAGGAAAGGCAAATGAAAGTGACTGCACACAAAATGCTGTCAAATACACCAAGTACACAGATTTTTTAAAAACGTTTGAATTACAGTAACCTTTGTGATTACTTTTAACAATAGTAGATACAACATTTTCATCCGGAAATGTTATTTTTAACTTAAGTGTTCTTTTACCATGTAGCTTTGGAGAAGGAAGCTAAAGAGTTTGTACTAAAAATGAAAGCAAAAGAAGAGAAGCAACAGGCCAACACAACAGTGTCCCTTGTGGGCATGCAAGATGCATCCAGCTAGGGCAAGGGTGAACATAAGAATGGCCATACTTGGTCAGACCAAAGGTCCATCTAGCCCAGTATCCTGTGTTCCGACAGTGGCCAGTACCAGGTACCCCAGAGGGAATAAACAGGTAATCATCAGGTGATCCATCCTGTCACTCATTCCCCGCTTCTGGCACAAAACTGTTCTACACAAAATTCATACCAACACTTAAATCATTTCATCTGATGAAAAATGAAAGAACTTTACTGGCATAAATTACATAAGCACCAATATATGTTTTTGTTCTGGCTGGTCTCTAAATTTTGTCTCTGTTTTATTACTGAGCTAGTTATGATCACTATATATACTGTGATGGGAGCTCAAATTGGATTTTTATAAACAATGCAGAGATTCCTTTTTTAATTTCCTAGATTTATCAAATATTTTACATGCTTTGTTTACCTTAAAACCTCCTTGTGCATGGATATTACCAGAACAAATCAGCTATATAAACAAGTCTCTAAAACAGTACTATATTTAACTGCTTTGTTTATATTTTGTTATCCAAGACATTTTCTACTGTAAATTTACAAACTGTGAAATACATTGATCTTATTAGCACTAACATGTATTTTTCCCTTTAATCATATAATCCTTAATTATGAAAGGTTTCAGAGTAACAGCTGTGTTAGTCTGTATTCGCAAAAAGAAAAGGAGTACTTGTGGCACCTTAGAGACTAACCAATTTATTTGAGCATAAGCTTTCATGGGCTACAGCTCACTCCATTGGTACTTCATGAATATGCATCCGATGAAGTGAGTGTAGCTCACGAAAGCTCATGCTCAAATAAATTGGTTAGTCTCTAAGGTGCCACAAGTACTCCTTTTCTTTTTGCTTAATTATAAAATATTTCTTGTGTAGAGATATATTATTAATTATAAAGACACTGCTGGAACAGTATTTTGTTGAAAGTCATATGATGCTCATACAGTAGAACCTTAAAATTTCACAATGGAGGTTGTTCGTAACTCTGAAATGTTCATAACTGGATAAAACGTTATAGATCTTTCAAATGTTTACAACTTAACATTGACTTAAAATAGCTTTGAAACATCACTATTCAGAAGATAAATGCTGCTTTTAACCATCTTAATTTAAATGAAAGGAGCACAGAAACAGTTGCCTTATCTTGTCAATTTTTTTTTTTAAACTTTCCTTTGAGTAGTTTATGATTAATGGTACTGTACTCTATTTGCTTTTTTTCCATCTCTGCTGCTGCCTGACTGCATACCTCCAGTTTCAAATGAGGTATGTGGTTGATTGGTCCGTTTGTAACTCTGGGGTTCATAAATGGGAGGTTCTACTGTACTTAAAACATTCTTCTGAGAGCTAAATATTTCTCCATTGCCTAGAGGTAATTTTTTTGAGGGAGCAACACTTGAAAATAGCAATGTCACCCATGCCATCTCTTACATGTAGCCATCACTCTACACATTGCAATTTTCATAATGCTGATTTCATGAGTATCTTCTTTGACATGTTCACACCAAGAAATAATTGGATATACTTGCAGTTGACTGTTCACATTAATGCTATTGATTTTTTTTTATCCTGTCTGCCTTTCTGGTGACTTGATATAATCTTTACTTGTATATTTATTATAGATTATTAATGAACAAATTAGTTTATTAATAAAAGTTACAATGGGAAAATAAAAATGTATCTTACTCTTCACTGAGGAAGTCAAAGGCTTTAGATTTGTCACTAGGTAGTTGAGATAAGGTGCTGCTTCTTTTCTTGACTGATGGAGTAATATGTGAAGTTGGAGCATTATACTTAAGATTAACAGGTGGTTCTGGTTTCTTAGCAGTATTGCTTGATGAACTGAACAGTCTGCTGAAACTGAAAGACAAAAGACGTGAAAAGTCTGTATGCATCCAACAAAAAACTGACCTCCTTTTGTACTAGGGTGAACAGATAAGTGTGAAAAATCAGGACTAGGAGGGGAGAAGGGGTAATAGGTCACCTATATAAGACAAAGCCCCTAATATCAGGACAGTGCCGATAACAGTTGGACATCTGGTCACCCTATTTTGTACTCAAAGCATTGTGCACACTACACTGCTCAAATCAATGTATTACAATGGTTGGAAGGGAGTGGAACCAAACAGAGCAGCTATTATGTGTTTAGCAATAGCTTACACAGCCATAATGTGAACCTGTGTTAATAAGAGAAGGCATGTTAATTCAAACAGTGGTATTATCCCAGCCTCTTCCTTTAAAGGAAGACCGGATCTTAAGTTTCACTTGAACATCCACCACAAAATGGGCAAAAGGTAGCTTATGTTCTTAGCTGAAGAAAAGTCTTAAAGAGTACATTAGCTGAGTGGTGAGGAACTGCAGGTAAGCCCAAATCCTGGTGAATCCACAACCTTCTATTCATGTAAACCCTCTAGCCCAGTGAACCTACAAACCTTCCAGACCAGAGATGAACTATTACCAGTTAAGCCATTAACACTTAAAGATTTACAGGGATTTCAACATTTATCTCCCTTTTTTAGTTTATGTTTATTCTTTAAAAAAATTAAATGTCAAAACAATCAGTAAACATTATTTCAGGCGGAAAATAAAAAAGTGTTGAAATTATATGCAAACCACAAACATTCAAATTTCTTTTTTTTATCATTAAAGTAAGTTACAAAAATGTTCAGAATCACTGTATTTAGAACCTGGTTCATCTTCTGATAAAAAAATATTGTACCCTTACTTTGAAGCACATTAGTATCTAACTACAGTAAGTGCACAACTGTTCATTATGGGATACAGCTTATGACACATTTTGTCTTTGAGAACAGCCTTACCGAGCTGGCATGCTAGGTATCAAAAAGAGAAGCACTTTAAACATATTTATCCCCAAAACAAAACAATTAAACTGACATACAAAAAGCATTAATACCAAATGCTTGGAGATTTTTGGCAGTATCTGCCTGTATTTCAGTACTTACAACTGCCAAATGCTTGATCTCTTCTTTTCTTGCATGGCTGGATTTTCTCTTGATGCTCTAAAGAAAAAGGAATACTGAGTTTACTAAATAAGCAATAATACAAAAGGTAAGGTGTATGGGAATACACACAACTCTGGTATTTAAGTATAAGGCTCTGCCTTGAGTCATGGAGATAGAAGTTGAAGGTGTTAACACCTGCATAGATGCAGAAAAATCTCTCAAGTCAGAGACTAGTTTTCCCATTTAAACTCAGCTGCAATTGAAAAGTGCTCTCCTTTCAGTAAGTAAGTTAATAAGCACCCTCCATTCTTACTTCCCTAGTCTTAGATACCAGTTTTATTTATAGTGTTATTCTGTAAGGCACAGTAACAGCAGTGAATACTGCTCCAAGCAACCTTTTGGAAAGAGAAACTTTCAGGTTTGGGGTGGGTTTTACTTTTTATTTTTTTTTAAACACTAGTTTTAAAGAATTTGGGATAATAATTCTCAAATCTTTAGAGAAGACAAACAACCAATGTTCACTTTCATCACCAGAAATCAAAGAACATTGTACTTTATCAATTCGAGTACAACCCCATATATCTGAACCTCTATTATCCATCTTTCTGTATTAACCAAACCACCAGCACACATACAGGAATGTGGGAAACTGACCCTTCAGCCCTGCTGCCCGGGACTGATAGCCCATGCCCTGCCAGGGGGAGCTGAAACATGTAACTTAGCATTGTGGGGCCACTGTGGTGTGTGGCCCAAGACAATTGCTACAAAAAGGTTAAGAAACACTATAATGTTCAGGATTAAAAAAAGTAAAAATGATCAATACGTGTACAGATGGTTAAAAAACTCATCTGTTTTCTTGTTAATACATGAACAAAAACATTGTTTGCAAGAACTAGGGGTCTGTATGATCTGTTAAGTAGATAAACAGATAAGAAGGGGGGTATGTTTTAATGCTTTTCCAAGAGGGGCCAGCTAGTTTAAAAGCAACTCCGCATCTTAAAGTAACGGATAGAAAGCTCTTTGCCCATTCTCCTGATTGTCCAAATTTTTGATTATCCAATCTGGCCCCGTTCCCAACCAGATCAGATAAACAGGGTTCCACTGTAACTTGTAAAAGAGACTCCTTAACAGTAAATTGAGAGAAAGGTGCTTAAATCTATTTTGTACAGATGTCAGTGGGTCTGAGGAAGCAAAGGGAGGGAAGGGAAGTGATGGCGAGAGAACATAAGGAGAGCTCAAAAGAGCAGTGGGTGCTCTTCACATATTTGAGACACAAGACTCTGGGGGTAAAGAGCTTACAATGTATATAAAGAAACCACCCAGGTGAAATGCAACAACTTGTTTTTGGGGTTTTTTTTTTTACTGCAATGATTTTTCTTGGGTTTCCTTTTTAAATTTTAGATTTCCACTTTTAAACAAAACCTTGCAGTTTGTTTTTAACTTACCTGTCAGTGTCTAATTTACTCCTTAGGATTTAGCTGGTGACAAAATGACTTTTTCCTGAAGCAAGCCAACTACTGGTGTGGGAAGGAAGAAGAAAGAGGGAGCAGAATTCCATTACAGAGAGTAGCCATGGAAAAATGAGCCATCTCTACCTGAGGAAATGCTGTTTCCCACCAAGTTTTGGAGTCAAAATGGCTCACATACCTAATATGTTATAATTAAAGCCCTACTTAAATTACAGGAGGATTGTCAAAAAATTGAAGCTGACTTGCAATCAAGTCTTGCAATCTGCATGGAAAATTGCAGAAAAGTAATAATGGACCTTATTATTTGCGGGAATAAAGTCTATTGTTTTCCTGCAAATTTTCTGCTGTCGACTGCCAGAGACTGAGAGTGCGGGCCTGGGTGTGACAGCAGGGGCTCCAGCTCTCAGCTCCAGGGCAGCTGCCACTGTCAGCCCCACAACGGGGCTCCTGCTCTCAAAACTGCAGTGGAAACCTAATACTGTGGAATCCGCAATATTGTAAGTTAAATAGAGTCTTAGGCCTGGTCTATACTGCACAGTTAGGTCAATGTGAGGCAGCTTACACCGACCTAATTATGTCAGTGTATACACTGCAGCAGTGTCCCACCAATGTAAGTCCCCTACTACACCAACATAACTCCACCTCCATGAAAGGCATAGGGCTTATGTCCCTGTAGATAGGGTGACACAGTGTCTGTCTAGACACTGCATTACTTACATCAGCTGTTGGCTGTCTTGTCAATTTCAGGACTCCATGCTGGTATTGATATTGACCAGAAAGCCTATTTCCCAGTCTTTATTTCTTAAATTTGACAATTCTTGCACCCTTTCAAAAAGTTATAGTAATTACCTTTTACTTGAGCTGACCAACCAATTCTGATTTAATGATCACATCTGGGCCACAGACCAGACCAATCTTATTTTATTGTTTGTATGCCTATCTTAGAAGACCGGAGTACAAACACACAGTAAGAGAATTATTCCTGCCCCAAAAACCTTTACAGTCTAAGGCTGAAAAGACTTATGATGCACTTAACATTGCAAGGACTCAGAGTCCCCCCCTTTGGCTTCAATGGTATGTGTTTCATACTTGCTTAAATCTTTACAGGATCAGGGTCTAATTTGATAAGAAACAGCAAAAGGGTAAACAGAGGCCCAGAGAGGGGAAGTGACTTGCCCAAGTTAACCATAGGTCAGTGGCAAATCCGGCAACAGAATCCAGGTCTCCTGGTTACCACCTAGTGTCCTATCCACCACACCACACCGCTCCCCAGAAATCAATCTGCTAACAATACGAAAGGAATATCAAAGGATCTTAGGTCACTTACCTTATCATTTCAGTCCATCGCACAGCTTCCTGAAGCTCCATCAGCCTCTCTTTATATTGATTTCTTTCCATCAGGACACGGGCCATTTCAACACGGGTAAAACGTTTCCTCTGAGCAGTGGGAACATCACTCTGCACATACAGAAAAACAAGCTTATAGTACTACAAAGGAATATCGGGGCAAGAGGTCAGCCACCACTTTCTGCTTAGAAAACAGGGGAATTAGCTCAAGCATCTTGGATGACTGCAAATGCCACTGAACTGCACAAGGCAAGAGCTGGGTAGCCAGAATTCAAACAGTTTTGGGCTCTGTAGGCCTAAGACAACACCATGAACTCCAACCAGAAATCAATAAATAGCCAGTGGAAACTAAGTCAAAACTGTTAGGATATAGATATTCAGGCCTGTCTGTAAAGGCCTATACTCTAAGAATTTAGGTGTATTCTTATCACTTGGCTAGTGATAGAGGTATAAAAGAAAGAATCAAAACCACTGTCTGCCAGTGTAAGGGCCTTCTCTTACTGTGACAGTTTGTGGCCCTGTGCTTAGGCTCAGGCCTTTGGCTAAGCAGCAGAGGCAGCCATAAGCTGGGAAGCGACCGGTCACATCCTCACATTCCAAACTAGTCACGTTGAAATAAGGTGCTATTGGGCTGTTAGGCACTATCAGGACAGGATTGTATTCCTGTCACCTCCAGAGAAAGGGAAGTGCCTAGAAAATGTAAAAGGAAACTTAGTTTGATAGCATCCTGTCTGGCAAGAACTCACTTATCAATAGCTGGGATGTGAAATCCTCACTTCTGTATTGTTTTGTCATTATAGTTCCCACTTTGCTGTTGTTTGTCTGTATAATCTCTGTCTGGTTCTGTGATTGTTCCTGTCTGCTGTATAATTAATTTTGCTGGGTGTAAACTAATTGAGGTGGTGGGATATAATTGGTTACATAATCATGTTACAATATGTTAGGATTGGTTAGTTAAATTTCAGGAAAATGATTGGTTAAGGTATAGCTAAGCAGAACTCAAGTTTTACTATATAATCTGTAGTCAATGAGGAAGTGACTGGGTGTGGGTGGGGGTGGGCATGTGGGTGTGTGAGATGGGAACAGGGAATGGGGGTAAGAAAATTGGAATCATGTTTTGCTAAAGGGGGAAATGGGAACAGGGAATGGGAGTAAGGAAGTTGGAATCATGTTTAGCTAAGGGTAGGAATGGGAACAGGGACACAGGTGTAAGGCTCTGTGGTGTCAGAGCTGGGAAGGAGGATACTAAGGAATGAAACTGGAATCATGCTTGCTGGAAGTTCACCCCAATAAACATCGAATTGTTTGCACCTTTGGACTTCGGGTATTGTTGCTCTCTGTTCATGCGAGAAGGACCAGGGAAGTAAGTGGGTGAAGGAATAAGCCCCCTAACAAAAACCAGTTCACTAAAGGGAACAGGAGGCAGGAAAGGATTCAAGCAGGTTACTCTAAATAAACTGACATTTTGTTTCCCTTGACTTTTCTTCTTTCCCACATGGAAAACAGTTTATATCTTGATTAAGCCACGTAAGTTCCATAGAATTAAACCAATAAGATGGAATATTAGAAAAGGACATGACACAAACTTAGTGTTAAATATACACCTACATCATCCTCCTCTTTCGCTTTTTGTCTTGCTTCCTCTGCTTCTGCACGAGCTCTAAAGAAAAAAAGATGAGATAACTAAAAGAATCTTTAGCAGATGTTTCTAAACTTTCATGAGGACAGTACTAAACACTCACTTTCTAAGCTCTTCTTCTAATTCCTTGTTCTTCTCTTCAAGCTTCTGCTTGGCTTGTTTTACAGCTTCTAGTTCTCCATGCAGTACATCCTTCTCACAGGTCAATTCATCCACTTTTGCTATCAAATCATTCTTTACCACATTCAGCGCATTTCTATGCGACAAACATTTGGAATGCATTTTTATAACAACTCCACTGAAACCTAACAGCACATAGCTTTGTAACACTAGCATAATTTAGTTCCTATACTTGGGAAACCTCCAAATAGATAATGTTGTATGCAGCAACTAGAAGTTTCTAAACTTTCTAAAACAAGCTTAAAAAGTACATGACATGCAACACCACCACTGTGTTGTAAACAGATGACTTCACGTGTTACCATCTTCTCTCTAAAGCTGCTAAAAACCTGGAAATAAAAGCATCCAAATGAAATTAAAGTTCAAATTCAAGTAATCTACATAGCGAATAAATTCCTATAGCTGGTTTCAATTCCAAATTGGAACACATTTTCAGCAGCTTGTCAAAACAGGCAGAAAAATAAAAATATTTGACGACAGTCAAGCTTGTAATGGAAGTTACAGTGGCCAAGTGGCACAACTGTATTAGAAAACAGACTGGCCAGGTTCCTAGGGGTAAAAAAAAATTTTTTTTTTTAAATCTTTATTTAAATTCCTAAAAGAAAGAATATCAGCAAAGCCACACATACTCTGCCAATAAAACCTACAAAGTAGGGTTGCCAGATGTTCGGTTTTCGACTGGAACATCCAGTCGAAAAGGGAAACTGGCAGTAACTGGCCTCTGCCACCGCGGGGCGGGAAAAGCAGCAGCTCCTGGAGAGCACCTCTGCTTAGCAGCTGCTGCTGCTCTTCCCATCCCGCAGCCTGACAGACCTGACTCCAAAGTAGGTACCAGTGCTGTGCATGGAGGGCAAGGGTGACCTATCTGTCCCCCCTGCCCTGCTGTGCCCCAATTTCCCCTTCCCAGTGCCTCGCTCTGCGGACCCCTCCACCCCACTGTGTCCCAATTTCCCCTTCCCAGTGCCTCGCTCCCCAGCCCCGCTCTATGCCCCTGCCATGCCCTGATTGGACATGCAGGCAGGCTCCATGTCAGCTCCTCACAGCCCAGCTCTGCAGGCAACAGGTGAATCCCAGGGGATGGGAGGCAAGCGACAGAGGCGGGTATAGAGAGCAAGTGACCAGGGGAGGAGGGCCACAGGGACAGGGCAGGGGTGTTCGGTTTTCAGGGATTAGAAAGTTGGCACTGCACACTGTTCTTGTTTTGCTCTTGGAAGCTAGTAGATTACTGAAAAGGACAAGATTTCTTGCTCTCTCATTAAAGTTTTTGTATTTTAAATACTCTGCATACTAACAGGAATGGAGGACGCTGGCAGAGTGCAATACAAGTCTACCAAGCAAAAGTATAATTAGTAGATTGAAGTGACATTCTAGACAAAATCAAATACATTGTGATTCACAAAAAGAGCCAGACATAGTACACATAATTGCGGGTAGCTCTGAATACTAATATATACCATTTAATGCTAAAGTAAAAGTGTCACCATTTGTCAGTGATCCCATATGGCACGGTCCATTTTGGAAAATGATAAAAAGAGTGAGAGCAGAGGGAGGAGGCAGGAAGTGCTCTCCAATTAAAAGCTACAGTTTGACACTTACTTAGTCTCCAATAGCTGGGTGTTCTCCAGAATAAGATTTTCAACTTCACGGCCCATTCCTTTCCAAGGGAGAGTAAGTGAATGAATTTCAGAAAAAAGAATGGATATTTTTACAACAGAGAAATCAAATTCAAATATTTTATTTAAATATGGTTAATCTACATTTTGTCTTTATCTACCTAACGAGATGAATATATAAGCACCTCACAGAAGCAACATAAATACTCCCACTGAGCAACTATCTAAAGCTTTTTGTCCCTTCCATCTCTGCTTAGCTTTGCTTTCATCCTTTCCCAGGTGATGCCCAAAGATAGCCCTGGCTAATGACCAAAGTGTCTGCTGGTTTTTTCCCAAATGAATTGCAGGCTTTATGGAAAGGTTAAAGTACTACTAGGTCAAATAGAACATCTGTGTCATTCATGGACAATTTTTTTTTTTAACCATTTACAATGCGCACATTCAATGAAGCGTTCTACAAAAGAGGTTATAGAGTATATTTTATGTTCAAAATATGCATTTTTAATACACACAGGACATGCTGAACAAGAAAGCTCAGAGATAGTGTGAAAGCCTTGAAGATCTCCCCAAAGCAGATGGTACCTTACCAAAGAAATTACGGTCTTTATAGCCCATGCATTCCATGTACAGCAAAAACAAGAACAAGAAACATTTAATGTAAGGAGTAGTATGAGCGAAAAGCAATAACAAATCAAGAGATTTGTAAGCTGTAAGAGTGAATTTAAAAAAGCCAGCACCGAAAATATGAAATGAAATGTTCTATCATTTGAAGCAGATTGATATGTAAGACAGACAGTAAAATAAATGAGTATCACCAAATGAGTTAGCCAGGTATAAACAAAGCTTTAAATGAACCAAAAGGTAATCTTCACTTCTGTGACACGCTTTAGAAGCATGGTATTTGGAACAAGTGCTAAACCGATCAATGCAAAATTTAGATGAAATAGTCGATTCTGAAAAAAATTCCAAGTTTTGAGTTTAAATGCTTTCAATTGTTTTATGCATCCATAAGGTTCATTCTTATTTCTAGGAAGTTCCTATACATCACTGTCTGCATGCTTATTATATTTTAAGTAGAATCTACTGTAGAATTTTAAGTACTGTTTTAATTTTTAAAATGAAACAGCAATAATAGTTGTAAGTCTTGTTCATCAAATTATTTTCAAGACAACCAAGCCCAGCATTATGTACACACTGATAATAGGAGCAATTATGGCAATTAGAGGTTAGCATTACACAGCAAAATAAAAAAATCTTAAGGAATTACCCTCATTGAAAGAACAGTGTGCATGTCTGGTTTTAACAAGTTCCCTAAACACAGAAATATCTTCCAAAACATTTGATAAAGCAAAAAGAAAAAAATTAAAAATGAACAAATCTTAATAGTAAAAAGTAACGTTTAAAATAGGCAAATTGAAGTTTATTTAATCTTGTGAGTGATTAGTGTATCATATTCCCCTAAAAGGGGAACACCAGGTCTCTTATAGGGCTCACTGGACTTTAGATTGAAAGTAGTAAGTTACCTTTATAATATACAGGTTATTTTATCACAGCTATTTTCACTTTGCCAACAGTTGTAGAAAACCAAGGATTGCAATCAGGAGGTTTTTGCTTGTTTGAAGAACAGCTTTGCCTTTTTTTATTATTAAAAACTGAATTATATATGAAGAACTATTTTAAAAGGGTACCTAGGATGATTTGCACTAAATGCAAATAACTGTTGGGATCCCTACATTGTCAAGAATGTGGATAAATCACAGCTGGAAAGCAAGGGCAAAAAAATGTTTCCAAGCAGAAAAAATGCAGATAATGTATTATATGAAAGCAGCAGCCAGGAATGCCTAACTGTAGAAGCAATAGTTTTCAAAGTATTTAAAAGCATACACACCAGAATATTCCCCTGGGTATGCAGCCCAAGAGAAAACAGATTATAGAATCCCGATTAACTAGGTTTTACAGAACTAGAAACTCAATGCTAACATTAATTTAGAATGGAATAATCCACTAAAAACACACTCAATACACTGTAAATAGATGTGGCTTGTGTGTGATGCAACAGTTATGAAAATGTATGCTTCTGAGACAAAAATATCCATGTGCTGTAATGCTACATAAATGAAACTACCAATATGATCATATCAAGTTCGTAGGTCAACACATATTTCCACATAACACATGAGAAGCCTAATTGCACATATTATAGGAATAGACTTAGTAAAAGAATTGTTCTCTAAACATAAGTAACAAAATAAACGTTGCCTAAATAATGAGAAGACTAAAAAGGGTTTTAATTTTTGCTCAAGGAAAATGGGGTGCCCAATACGGGGACAAGTCTGACAGATTTAAATAACTATTTTGTAAGATCTACTACTAGGAGTAGGCACTAAAAATTGCTGCTAATGGGCTATGAAACTTGATCTCAAGGACCCATTTTTGAATGCAGAATGTTAGTAGCAACTAAAAATGACCACTGTATGAGGACATGTGAAGTGAGTTATGGATGCCTACCAAAACTAGGAAGAGATGACCACAGAAAAGAACCACCACAACAGTTACCACCATTGCTTGTGGTCTCAGCAAGGAAGTCCCAAGTATGAGGAAAACAGAACTATTTTTCCCCTTAGTGGTGGTCTTTCCAGACTAGGGACAATGGCAGCTAACAATAGGTACACCCTGCATTGCTGCTGCCTATTCAAAATAAAATCTGTTCCAGTGCAACTCTGTATCCAGTTTTGCCCACTAAACAAGGAATACTCAGGGAAGTGCACAATGTGAATCACCAGAAATTCAGACTATACAAAAATACATTTGGTTCTTGCAAATTCTACACCATGCCTCCTTAGATAAGAAGTCTGAGAGTCAGACTGCTCTTAATGCTTTCTACACAGCTCATTTTCAGACTCAAAAATCAGCTGCTTCTAAGGGCTTGTCTACATTACTGCTTAAGTTGATGTAATTTACATTGCTCAGGGAAATGAAAAAACCACCCCTGAGCAACAATTTACATCTACTTAAAATGGTCTCTACACTGCGCTATGTTGGCAGGAGACATTCTCCTGCTGACATAGCTTCTGCCTCTCATTGACAGCGAATAATTATGTTGACAGAGTGCTCTCCCGTCGCCATAGTGTCTCTTCACCAGACACGCTGCAGCGGCACCGATTTAGCGCGGTAGTGAAGACAAGCCCTAAGATATGTTCTATAATATCTACTGCCATCTATTCAAAAAAATAAAGTGTGGATGCTGAAAAATGGCTCAGTTGTTTTGCCACAGCAAAAGTTTCATGGCACAGATGTCATTACTGAGTTGTTGCTTTTTGTTAAACACTGGGGGATGCTAAAGTGTTTCTAAATGGTTTGGTTCTCAATCACCACCAACTTGTTTCACAAACTCTTTCATAGGCAAAATTCCATATATGAATATAAAAAGCACAGTGAGGCCCAATTTGTTACCCAAAAGGTTTTACGCAATGTTAATTTGATTGTTCAAAACTGAGAAAGAATTGCTTTGTAAGAAACATATCCTAAATATATGAGGCAGTAGACACATTCTTGTGTCATACCATATACAGAGCAATTCAAATACCAAGCACTTGAAAGAATTTATGAAAGGCTGAATTTTAAAATGTGTGCTTTTAAAAAGTGTGCTATACCACAGGAAATTCACATTGAACTAAGAGATGGTTTCATTTATCAGTACAGGAAAACGGAGCCTTATTCAGCTTCAGGCAGCAGAGACTAGAAGAATTATCCTAAGTGAAGTGAATCAGGGTTTGAACAGTCACCAAGTTTACTATTACATTTGTAATCTTGACTCAGGACCTTAATGAAAATAGAATCTGTCTCCACTGAGTAATATCCAAATTAATCCACAAAAAATTGAGGCATCACAACAGAAGCTGAATAGGGCGGTAGAGGTTTAGCAAAACGTGGACAGACTGATTCCAATGTTCTTGTTCCTTTCTTGATACTGACAGAAGTCACTTGAACAAGAAAAACTTTCACACTTAAAGAAACCTAACCATGAAATAGCACACACATTTATTCTACTAACTTAACTGAACTTCAATACCCTTTCAAGGCCACTGAAATCGGAGCTTAATCCAATGAATCAGTGTATATTTCAGGAAATATATTTAAAAGGAGCTGCAATTACCAGAAATATGCTATAAAAACACTAGCATCATAATTTCTTCAACTAACTTGTCTTACCCAATAAATCTGCTCCTTCATCCACATCTCCAATTAGGCCAGAGCCAGCAGAGGACAGCTCTTCGAAGAGAGATTCTGTATTACGATCAAATGCTTTGTTCTCTATACCTTTGGTAGGAGTGCTAAGCAGCAGAATTGAAATTTTTAGAAGTCAGAAAACTGAACCAACTATCAGTCGAACATTTCACACAGTTGTACAGCAAAGGAAAAATGTGATTTTAGATGGCTGCTCTATGGTTTGGCTTATAGCTCATTCATTAACACAGAAATGAACTGAAAACCTTGCTGGACGTTTCTTAAGTACCAGTGTTGGAAGAGTGTACCCCATATGGGCCCTGAAGGGGATAATGTGAGCCAGAGAGACCTATTAACATACATGGCAGCACCTGGGAGAGACAAAGCCAGGAAGTTTGTAGCAGAAAGTGGGCTGCAGGGACAGAGTCTGCAGTCACTCCCTGCCTTTTCTATCCCCCAGAAAGTGGCCCAGGGAGGCAGCAAGGTGTCTGAGGGAATAGACCTTGGCTGCCAGCTACAGGGTCCCTGGACTACAACCGAAAGTAAAGAGGGGGCCTGCATTCCCCTACCAGCCACAAAGGAAGGTAGTGTGAAACCCCCAGAGATAAGGGATGTAAGGACCATGGAACCCAGGGACAGACAGAAGACCTGCTGTAAGGTCACTAGACCATAGCTGGGCTGGAGACAGTTACCCTGGAAGTGGTGGACTAAAGCATGACCTGGCCAGAGGGCCAAGTTGCAAGAAGAGAGACAACAGCACCAACAGAGCAACCTCAGCAGGTGATACCATAGGGGGAAAACAGCTGCTACACTACACTTGACCACAAGGAAGTGCTCATGCAGTGAGAAAACCCCTTTACAGTGCCTAAGTGGCTTACGAGACTAACAGCTTGTCCACAAAAACTTAGTACTCTCTGAAGTAAGCATACTATGGAACTTTTAGTGCATGATTGCAGGGGGGCTCAGGGCTCTGGACTGGGGGTGTAAGCAATAAAAACAAAACTTGCTGTTATAAGAATTCTTCAGGGAAGAAAAAAAGAGGTCATGGGAACTGATTGTGCAACATGTACTCTCAATCTGTTAAAACTCCAAAAAGTTCAAAATGAGTAACTGTGGTAACTTTTGAAACCCTAATCTGTGTACTCAAGTCACAGTATACAATTTACCTTGAACCTTTATATCCACTGAGGTCTTTATCCATATCGAGCTCTGGAGTGGACTCGATGATTGCCTGAACTTCAGATTTTTCTTCATTTTCATTAGCACCTGGGGGTGGAGGTGGGGAAGTAATATTAGTCACATACAAGAAAAGCTCTGTACATTATTGGCTTAAAGAGAGTCACATGCAGGGGTCCTCCTGACAAATTTCATATATTGTGGCAAAGCCTCTAAACTGTATAGAACTTGAGTTCATATACTGGTCATTCTATACTGGCCTCACATGTTTAAAAAGTGATGTCATTCATTAAAACAGAAGGACTAATGAACTAATTCTATTTCACTTTAATTTAAAATTCAATTTTACAATGCCCGGATTTCAGGTTCTTTCTGAAATGGTGCTGAACACACATTACTTGGCTCTGCTTGCTGCTAAATCAGGTTGAGCATTGCTTCAGCGACAACTCATTAGCAATAGGTAAAAAATTCATATTGTAAAGACAAAGCCTTAGACCATGCAATAGTCTCCCAAAGAAAGTGGTGGAAAAACCATTACCTCAAATATTTAAAACCAGACAGAACAAAGCAGTCAAAATATATTGTAAGGGAAACTCATGAAGGGAGATGGAATTAGCTCATTTAGTCTTTCTAGTTTTTTTAAATAACCCTGGAATGTAATTAATACACAGATATACTTCACATTCCATGGAAAATAAGGCGTGAACAGCCCAACAAGTAAGTAGTGATCCTCATTTCAACTTCACCAGTACTCTGCACTCCCAAAAGTATGAACACAAATACTTCTTTCCCTCCAGGCACCGTGGACTGACTTTGTACTGCATTGCATTGAATTGCCTATCAAGCACATCACATGCCTGAACTGTTACAGCAGCTTACCGATGGACACAGTTCTTGTTTCTTGAGCTACCTGCACTTCAATGTGCTTGCTTACATCTGATTTCTTGTTCAGTGCATCTGCACTCTTTGCAAGCTCTTCATTATCCTCTTTCAGGGGAGTTTCAGCAGATAACACAGGCACATCTGAAGCAGCTGTTGATGCTGGGGTAGTAGATTTTGAGCCTGCTTGACTAACATCAGAAAGTTCATCCTAAAATGGAAAGTTTTATTGTTTACACAATTGTCACAGGCATTAGTTTACACAAGGAGGATTCCAAATGAAGAAAAAGCATTAGTGCATGAACTTATTTCCCGTGCTCACTATGTTAATTTCATTCAAGTTAAAGCGCTAATTCAGATGTGGCAGAATATGCAGACTCTCATATGAATTTGAGCGATTAGATACATCTCGGTGATCTTAATATTTAGGGTTATGGTTTATATGTTTTAATAAGCAGAACACTAAAAACAACTTGGCTTGCATGGTCAAGAAATAGTCTCCAAAAGGTACTGAAGATGATCAACAATATGAATGGAACTTTATTTGAGCCTCCTTAGGCAACAAACTGCGTGTACCACTTCAAGAAAAAGCATTGAAAATGGATAATACCCTAATTTACAACGGTGATTGCTGAACATTAAGACAGACAAAAAATTAATATTAATATGTCTAAGGAAAGGAAATCAGTTTGATATGAAAACTAATCTGGTCAAGCTGGTTGCATGGAATCAATCATTTCTATTATTGCGTTTTCATTTACCAATTAAGTCCCCACACAGTAGTGTACTAAGGTGGCTAAATCCTACCTGGCAGAGTAAAAAGGACTACTTTGTTATAGGACTTCCCCTAATGAAAAGGCATGTTGAAGCCTTGTCTACATTGAGAACTTCAGGGAAACCTCCCACTGTTACAACTCCAGTGCAGCTCTACCAGTGCTAAGAATAACTAGCACTTTTGGACCCTGTCCAGCACAGCTCTACACAACAATGGTAAGGTTATCCATCACTAGTATACGCTACCATTCCCCTGCTAATTTCCCCACAATTCTCAGGGCAGACACTCTTCGGAGATTGCCTGCTAGACATACAGATTCTGAACAGCTAGAAAGGCACCCAGATTGAGTCGAGTCACCAAACAGACTAAGTATTCAGTTTTCTACAACGATATCCTGTAGGATTTGGAGCCAGAGATGAGATACTTAATTTACCCAACTTACTTTATATCATGCTTTATTTTCTTTACTAGGTCAAGAATATTTGCTTTTATTCAAGTTATGGGGAACTTTATGTGACAATTTGAATTGGGAATATTTGCTAGGTTTTTGTCTAAGCCATAAACCAACTTCTAACCTGAGAGAGGCAAGAATGAGAACTTAGTCAAAGAGGGTTGCAATTAACTTCTCCAAACAGTGCCAAAAGGGACCTTGGGGCAGTCTAGCGCTGATATAGCAAGAGCCAAACATGACAGTTCTAAGGCTTTTAACACTGAGTCTAAAGATAAAACATCCTGAGATTGATACATACAAAAAGTACATTGATTTAGAGATTACAGTTTAACCTTTCCAAGGCCTTCTGAAACAAAAAACTGGAAGAATCAAATAGCTGCAAGCAAGCTATTTAAAACATAGGAAATATGCCTAAAAGCAAAACACAGATTTGACCCTGGAAATGATTTTAGATCAAGACACCAAAACCAAAGTCAAGGTTGAAACAAAGTTTACATTTTATGAAGCACAAATTCACTGGCCTAAATCTGTATCTCTAGTGTCCCTTTTTTAAAAAACCACATTACGGAGAAATGGAATTGGATTATATTAAATGATCATTCAATTAAGAAGCAAATAAAAATGGGCATATATAAATGGACATGCAGCACTATCAAAAAATTTTCACCCATTCTTAACACACAAAGGAAGTTTAATTAGGATTTCAGTTTTAATATTCATATTTGTAATTTTTTGCAAGATGAGATTTTTAAATTATTATTAAAATAGGGAGAAGCCAAACAATGTGACTATTGCTGCTTACATGGGAATTTTACTGCTGAGGGAATTGAGGGAGAGGAAGACAGTCAAACAAAGCACCACTTTTGAAAAACAAAATATTACACACTTAGGGTACAGTATTTTTCAATGATACAAGAATCTTTGCAGTGCTCAGTATGTCACTTACCCAGTTTACAGACTTAAGGGAAATTACAAAAACAGAGGAAAATGTTACCAGTTTTTGAACATTAAATTATACAGACTGCACAGGATCCTCAAAAAAAAAAATCCGTATAGCTTCTAAAAAGTAGTAGATGGGCACTGTACATATATAGGAAATTTAAACTAGTGTTTTTTTTTTTGTTTGATCTCTTACTCACTAGTTACAAATTGGAAAGCCAAATATGATAGCAAGCAGAACATGTAGCTGCATTTTGAAAAAAGACCTTGGGAGGGATGGAGGAGAGATGGTGAGGAGGCTTCAATGCAAACCAACAATAAACAGTGCTGTACTTGCAAAAAACCTGAGCATTCTTCCCATCGCCATTTAATTTTCTGTACCAATACTTCATGTAACATCATCCATTGTTTGGCATGCCAATCCAATTCACTTTCTATTCAGAGTAACTGACTGCATGTGAATTTACTGATGAAATACATTCCTGCTAGAGTGTTCAGACATTTATTCTGAATTTTATTCTGTTGTCACTACAATATACGAAATAAACTGAAGAGGAAAACTGGTTTAATATACCAACTGTATTTATATGCAGAATTATTCAAAATGAAAAAAGTTATGTAAATAGAAATAAGGTCACTGCACAAAAACACGTAATATATACAAATAAGGGGTGATACTTCAAATGTAGCTCAAAACCCTTTGTGTATTCACACTGCTGAAATGTCTGATTTTCCTACAGACAGGGACTCCACTGTAATTCTTTGTAGTCTCCAAGAGGTTAACTAGGTGATCAACAACCTCCCCTTTCTTTTAAAGCACATTTTGGATCACAGCTAATAGTTAAACTATGAATCCAGATCTTATTACTATTACAGATTTTTATTACAGCTGCACCAAAAAGCCCTGCTCGGGATTGTGGCTCCATTTTGCTAAGCACTGTAAAAATACATATGACAGTCTCCGAGATGACAATCTAAGAAAAGTGGCCTACGAATGTGTGAGGGGGACTCCACTGAATACGTTTAAAATATATACTTTAATACCTATGTACATATGCACATGGTCCCCGAGAATTATAATATAAAGTACCTACTATCCCCATTACCCCTGAAGACATCACCTAAAGGTAAACCCTAGTGATATTTCTGAAGTTTCAGAGTAACAGCCGTGTTAGTCTGTATTCGCAAAAAGAAAAGGAGTACTTGTGGCACCTTAGAGACTAACCAATTTATTTGAGCATGAGCTTTCAATTTTGATATAAAAATGGAGCTGGCTCTGAAAAAAGCAATTAACACTGAATTTAAAATACCACCACAAGGCTGCCATCTTCCACGTCAAGAGTGCCTCTCTATCACAACTGATCTTCCCAGTTTATGAAACAGTCACTGTGATCCAAGAAGATAAGAATTGCCACTTCGTAGCAAATTTGACAAATGGTCAAATCTATTCTAGTATTCCATCTCGCACTGTTGCCAGTACCAGATACTTCAGAAAAAGACAAGTTCTCCATGATGGGCAATTAATGCAGTATCACGCACTGGGAAAATATTTCCTCTTAACTCCAGGCAGTCAGTGACTGGCTTATGTCCTGAAGCAAAAGGATCAATATCCCTATAATATTTAAGTAATGTAATTGCAGATAGTTTCATTAACCATACGTTTAATTGTTCTTTGCCTCCATTTCTTGTGACAATGAGTTCCAAAGACTGTATTGTGTTAAAAGTTTCCTTTTTAAATTTGTCATTTTAACTTTGTTACGGCTGAGTTGGAACAAAGTGGCATAGCTAGAGGTCTACTGTGTCACAATACCCACAAGTCATTTACATGTATATATCGACTAGCCCCGAATGGGTTCAAATTAATAGTTTATCTGTCCATTGTGGACAAACTCTACCCCAGTGTCCCCAACCTTTGTGGGAAGAGCATATTGCTATTCCCAGAAGACTGTGGCGGGTGCCAGACACCTGGCCGCTGAGAAACGGCAACACGTCTTGGCGGCATTTCAGTGGGCGGTTCTCCGGCGGCCGCACTCGGCAGCACTGTGTCCTGTGGGCGCACAAAAATGCCCCGGCGGGTGCCATGGTGTCCGCGGGTATCCTGTTGGGGATCACTGCTCTACCCTAACTATGTTTAAAATGTTCTTTCGAGATCCCTAACTAGTCTAGCAAATAGTTTTAACACTATCTTGTTTGTTCCTGCCACAAATTTGCTTGCTTGAGCAGGTTCAGGAAACAGTTTTAGCCTCAGTTTAGACTGGACCATTGTATACAGGACTTTTCATACTGAGGACCCTTGGGCTCACAGGTATTTGGGCTTAGGGTCTCCACCTGGATGCTGCTCATTCAATCTTTTTAGTCTTTCAAACACAAATGATGGGTGCTGTATAATAAATATACTTTCAGGTGTGCACTTTCAGGTGTGCATCTAGATTTGTCTAACTCAATGCATCTCAAACATGAAGGCAACACACCTCTCCCCCACACCCCACATCTCATTTATGAAATGTACATATTTTATTTAGAAACTACTGTGCAATCAATACTCTGGGCTCCCTCTCATCCTTTTGACTTGACACTTTAGAAAAACATTCAATAACCAGAATGGCTGCACAGCCTTCAGAACAGCAGACCTCCAAATACAGAGTTTTTCACATGAGTAACAAGGCTTAAGAAAATGATCCAGAATTTATTAGCCTGGGGACCAAAACTGCTATTCAAGGTGAAATATACCTGTACTGCCATGTTCTGAAACCAATCTCCCCCCCACCCCCGCATTCAAAGGAATAAACAATTGTATATTCGATAAGATGTTCTGCATTTATCTGTAGTATACATCAAATAGGAACATAACATTCTGTATGTAACTTACTATGCCTCTTGATTTTGTTTTATCTTATTTCCTTCACTCCCACTTCCTTAGTTTCTTACTACAGACTAAAGCTGCTCCTGCATTTGCCACATGTTATTTCTACTTCTCTCCCGCATATATCCTTTTTGCTTCCCTAACACTGCTTTCTGCTAGGTCACCTGTATTTTCCATCCCATTTCCACCCCCTGCTCCTCCAAAAATGCTGACTTTGGCTCTTAATTTATTCCTCCGCTCTCTCTGGCACCAACCCTCACCTGCAGAAACACACCACACCCAGCCTTGCCCATCATCCATCCCTTCATACATAAGGCTTGAAAAGTTTATTCCACCCAATAACCAGAAGTCTAAACTAGATCATTTAATTAGATGAAGGGCCTCATTGTCTAGGGGCAACATCCCGTGACGAAGCCAACCTCTGCACCACTTTGTGCTTTGTATTCCTACTAGGGTGCTCTCCTTGAATCCTGCTCAGAGGTTCCATCCTTTATGGCCTCCACTTAGTAAGTGTGAAATCTGAAGCCTTCCCACCTTCCAGCAGCCAGGGGTTTAAGAGGGAGTTCTCTTTCCCCAATCCTAATCCAGAACCTCTAGACTATCGCAAGGGGAGGACATTCCCTACAACAACCTTTTTATAAAGCTCTCCTTTAACCTGCCTCTGCTGCTGCTTACAGCTGTCCCCCAGCCAGCAGCAGGAATCTGACCTGATGCACAGTGTCCTTAACAAAAAGAAAAGGAGTACTTGTGGCACCTTAGAGACTAACCAATTTATTTGAGCATGAGCTTTCGTGAGCTACAGCTCACTTCATCAGATGCATACCGTGGAAACTGCAGCAGACTTTATATATACACAGATAATATGAAACAATACCTCCTCCCACCCCACTGTCCTGCTGGTAATAGCTTATCTAAAGTAATCATCAGGTTAGGCCATTTCCAGCACAAATCCAGGTTTTCTCACCCTCCACCCCCCCACACAGATTCACTCTCCTGCTGGTGATAGCCCATCCAAAGTGACAACTCTTTACACAATGTGCATGATAATCAATTTACCAGCAGGAGAGTGAGTTTGTGTGTGTATGGGGGTGGGTTTTTGGAGGGGGGTGAGGGAGTGAGAGAACCTGGATTTGTGCAGGAAATGGCCTAACTTGATTATCATGCACATTGTGTAAAGAGTTGTCACTTTGGATGGGCTATCACCAGCAGGAGAGTGAATTTGTGTGGGGGGGGTGGAGGGTGAGAAAACCTGGATCTGTGCTGGAAATGGCCTAACCTGATGATTACTTTAGATAAGCTATTACCAGGAGGACAGTGGGGTGGGAGGAGGTATTGTTTCATATTCTCTGTGTATATATAAAGTCTGCTGCAGTTTCCACGGTATGCATCTGATGAAGTGAGCTGTAGCTCACGAAAGCTCATGCTCAAATAAATTGGTTAGTCTCTAAGGTGCCACAAGTACTCCTTTTCTTTTTGCGAATACAGACTAACATGGCTGTTACTCTGAAAAGTGTCCTTAACAGCAGCAGTAAAATTGACTAGAGGCTTGTTAATTTCACTCTGCAGTTGAGCTCTACCAGCAGCAAAGATGCTGGTGCTGTCTGAGGATTTAGACAGGCAACAGTGCATGAGTTTGTACTCTATTGTTTGGAAGGGGTTCTCTGCAATCATAAGTGAAAAGCAAATCTTACCGTAAATGCATAAATTAATGGTATTTACCCCAGATCAAGTTCCTAGTCATATGAATTTTTCAAGCCCTAATGATTAATTTAGTACTTTTAGGTCCTGCCCCATCAATGATATCAAGCCTCATCTTACCATATTCTTTACTAAATACAGAGTTCACTGTACTGAGTTACATATGTAATACCAAATTTATATTAGCTGTAAAGTGTCAGATTTTGAACATCTGAAACAACCTGCTGTTAATAAAGTCTCCAATTGTTTGGAAGTGTCAGAATTGCTTGCATTGTCTCCATATACCAATATCCTTAATCACAAATTTAAAAGTGACCAAGATGGGAAGAGTGAATATTTGTTAATCTCACAGTGAGTCAACTGGAGACTATAACACAGCATGTGTAACACCTGACTATTGGACATCTCTGACCGATTCCAAGAATATGTACGTTCCCTCCAAAGATACTCAGGAAGTCATGAAGCCCAAAATTAAGGAATTATGGCAAACAATTGAAGTCCATTTTCTAAAAAGGCTATGTGATTAAATATTATAAGTTGTTTTTTTAATGTTAAAAAACACCTGCCCCAAGTTAAGGTTAAAGTTCAACTGGATAATGATTCATATTTTAGTAAACAAGTAATGAAGGGAGGAAATTGTACTCTAAGCGAATCCAGAGCTCACCCACACAGGGAATGAAACCTCAACATGAATGTTGGCTCTGTTCAAACATTTCTCCAACTCTGTATTCCGAATGCATACACTGAAGAATGCAGCACACACTGACCATTGACTTTACCACACAAAAAGCTCCAAATAAATGGCGTGGTTGCCCAACAGAAAGTGGCTGTGAAGAAAAAGGGTCTCAACTGAGTTTGAATCAATTGTTTCCAAAAATTATAAGGGACTAACCAAGGATTTCCGTATAATTCCATTGTTTTGCTATAACTACTTAATTTCTTCCCTTGCATTTGGAAACTGGATTTATCTATAGATTTAACTGATAGCAATATATGCTCCAGAAATCAGAGTGTGTTAAATGTAATTCCATTAAGCAGGAGTGAGTCTAAATATCTTCCCCAAATATTTTAAGAATTTGAAATAACCAAGTTTATTTTGTAAGCAATGCCCCTCTGCCATGTACATCGGCCAAACCGGACAGTCTCTACGTAAAAGAATAAATGGACACAAATCACACGTCAAGAATTGTAACATTCAAAAACCAGTCGGAGAACACTTCAATCACCCTGGTCACTCGATTCCAGGCCTAAAAGTCACAATATTACCAAAAAACCCTTCAAAAACAGACTCCAATGAGAGACTGATGAATTGGAATTAATTTTCAAACTGGACACCATTATATTAGGCTTGAATAAAGACTAGGAGTGTCATTACACAAAGTAAAACTATTTCCCCATGTTTATTAACCAACTGTTCCTCACACATTCTTGTCAACTGCTGGAAATGGCCCATCTTGATTATCACTACAAAAGGTTCCCCTCCCACCCCCCCCTGGAAATAGCTCACCTTAACTGATCACTCATTATAGTGTGAAATACACCTATTGTTTCATGTTGTGTGTGTGTGTGTGTGTGTGTGTATCAATAGATTAGATAGATCTTCCTACTGTATTTTCCACTGCATGCATCCGATGGAGAGGGTTTTAGCCCACGAAAGCTTATGCTCAAATAAATTTGTTAGTCTCAAAGGTGCCACAAGTACTCCCATTCTTTTTGTAAGCAATGTTTCCTAAAGCCTTTTTTCATGGAACTAAGTTGTGTATTTAAAATTAGGTCGCTAAGTTTGTAGAGAACTAAATAGTGGTTTGTAAGCAATGCAATCAGAATAGGGATAGAAGAAAGCAATACACAACTACATCTTGTCTTCCAATGGCACCCAATATTGTCCTTACTGTACAAAGTTCCAAACTATCTAGATAAACCCTGGTCTGTGCTGCTCCTGGGCACCAATATGGAGGTGTTTTTAGGTGTACCATTGTGTATCCTTCATATACTACAGCATGAATAAAAATGCAGGTATTTGAAAGCAATAGTACAAGACACTGGCAAGATACAAGTTAAAAACTATAACAGAAATTAATATTCCTCTTAGTAGTGACTGCTGTGCATCATGCCATTCCACAGGATCATTTATTAAATATAGGTACTGTGCTTGGCACTGTGTAAGATAAATACTATCTAACTTACAGAAATGATCCCTGCCCTAAGGCACTTAGTCTTATAACTAAACTGAGATATGTATATAGAGAGCATCAAAAATTGTGCATGCAAGGTAGCCATTTTTAAGTGTGTACAAGTTAATATTTTTAGAAGGACTAATGCCAAAAAATATAATCTGACAATATGAAATGACAGGTATTTTCTGGAGGGGATTGAAGGAGATCAGAAAACCCCCTTTATAACAACTCCATCCACTCAAGTCACGTGAGTCTAACCTGTATTTCAGCAAAGCAACTCCTCCTAAAGCCTGTCAATTTCTGAATAACTGAAATTGCGATGGGGAAATATGAATATAGAGGATTACTTGGGGGTACACAAGACAAATCTGACTCCTGAAAAGGGTACAGTAGCCTGGAAAGGTTGAAAACCACTGTACTATAGGATTTCTGTTCATGGATTGCTAAAGGACAAAGTTTTCAACAGGGTCTTCAGATCCTTTTTCTTTTTCAGTTTTTGTATCTATCAGGATCATGAAGTATGCTATAGTTTAGACAATGTTTTATCTCCTGAGTTGGAGTACTTATCCACCTGTGAAGAGGCATCTGTTTTTGTACCTCCAAAACTAGATGGGTTCATTAGTGGTAAGGCCCTTGTGACACCCTGACACCCCAATATCCTAATTAGATGACGGTGGTGAATATGTTTTGTACAAAATATATTTTGAGGTATCGTTCTAAAAGTCTTGATCTGCTAGACATTAATATCTTGTTGGATTGTGTGTGTTACCGTTGTATGTGAAGTTATGAAGTTTGGCTCTGTATGTGTTACTGAAACACGTTGTGAGGTTGAAAGCACCCACAGCCTTTCAAGTACAACAGTAAATAGGCCAAACAATGTTAATAGCTTATTGAGGAAATGCACAGAAGCACAAGGATTACCTCAGGAACTGTATAAAATAGAAACCTCTCGTAGATAGCACTACACAATGGGAACTGTTTGACCTAGGTCATAGCAAAAGAGCTTTCCAGCAAATGGGAAGAAGATATAAAAGAGGAACAATGACATCCTGGGGGGCAGGGGCTCACTCTCTCTGCAACAAGACACCTGAAAACACCTGAGGGGCAAGGACTGAACTGTGGGCAGTGATGGTCCCAGGCTAGAAGGATCTTTAGCCTGTATATGAAAACCTGGGAAAGCCAAGGAAACTTGTGTCTTAAGAATCTGCCAGCCTGTTTATCACTCAGGGTGAGAATTTGCTAATTTATATCCTACCTATCCAGTGTCTTAAGGTCAGTTGAGTTTATTTACTAAGGTAATCTACTTTGTTCTGTTTGTTATCCCTTATAATATCCTTTGTAATTAATAAACTTGTTTGTTTGTCTAAACCAGTTCGAAATTCATAAATGGGGACAAAAAGCTGTGAATATCTTCCTCCACATTGAGGGAAGGAGCGAATTTCATAAGCTTATGCTGTACCGTTCTCTGTGCAGTGCAAGACAATACAATTTTGTGTTTGCATCCCAGAGGGGGAGCACACTTGAGTGCTGGGCAATCCCCTAGCTGAGTTTTCCCATGCAGCGCTAATTTCAGTATCGGTGTCTTTCTGCAGCTGGGCGTGTCCCTATGTGTGTGCACGCGCTAGAGACAGTTTGAGGGCCTGGCTCAGCAGGACAGGGTGAGGGAGCCCAGGCTGGTGGAATGGGAGGGCTCAGTGGTACCCCAGTACATCCAGTGGCACCCCGAAGGGGGAGCAACCTGTCACAGCCCTTTCTAATAGGATAGGAGAAAAGATTGGTGTAGTCTCAGTCTTGCTCTCAGGTCCGGGACTGACAGTGATGGAGGTAGCACACTTAGTCCACCACAGAAGGAGAATCTCACAAATCCAGCAGTTTAGGCACCTGCTTTTTAGGCCAATTTAAATTCTCTTGGTTCAAGAATCGAGCATCTAGGGAGCCTTACTCTTTCAAGAAACTGTTGGTGAACTGGAATTAGAGGACAAACATAGCAAACCCCACATAGCATTAATGATCCTCATCTTCAGGCACTAACAATTAAGGTCTGCAGCCATTTCAATAAAAAAGAGCCCAAAGTAAAATACTGAGTAACAGAGTTAAAAAAAGAGGACATTCTTCCTTCTGAAATGCTGTAATCAGAGGGCCTCTTGACAGAGAGCAGCTGTCAAATCAGACTATCTGAACTAGAACTGCACAGGTTTTTCCAAATTGTATGTGAGGCAGAAAGCTTATTAGTTCTATAGAGCTTTGATATCAAAGTCCTTTAGAATGCTCAAAAAAATTATACAGTTTTAGTTTTCCCAAAACACATCTAAAGAGGGAAGGGCCATTCAGATGTTCCTTCATCTTTTTATGGCATCCAGTGTGGGATTATGTTTAAAAAAAGTTCAAGTGGAGAACATCTCAAATTCATTTGGGATTTTTAAATATATAAAAAACGGTTTCAGGAATCTCATTAAAATTAGAACTATTTTCCTCCGAGTCACACCACTGAATTTTACTGATTTAATATTTTAATTTTAAACTATGAGCACTAGAATTACACAAACTTTATATACAAATATACACATATGTACGTCACAGTACTTGAATACTCAAAGTTTTTCATGCCATAGAACATTAAATTCCCAAAACTGTATACACTGTCTATCCAGCCTGTAAGTACAAGAATTGCAGGCCTTAAAAAACTGTACCTATTTAGAAAAGGAAAATCTCTCTGAAATACCAGGAGATGGATCTTGCATTCCCATCCCATGTTGAAAGTGCAGCCAAAATCCCCTTTCACTGGGCACCCAAAGTTCCTTTAAAATACAAGACTCAAAATCACATGCAATAACTGATGTGTTGAGGAGTTTATGTAACTGGAGGACGACAGTTCAGCCCTTCCAGTAATATAGTTATCACCAACAATGTACTGAATCCATGGTTTATGATGGCTTCTCATAAGATGCAAAACAAACCTGAAAACCAATAGCTCACCTTTAGGCTGGTGTTGGAGCGTGGCTGGCTTAGCTCATGGAATTTCCAGTGCTCTGACCCAGGTGTTTCCCCTCCTTCTCTCTGAGTCTCAGGTGTAAGCAGTGCATCTCCTGGAGGTAATGGGAAGATGCCCAGTGATATAGGACGCTCTTTTCTGTTGGGGGGGGAGAGGGAGGGGTTTAAAACAAAAACAAAAATACCCAACATTTAATGAGGTTCAATTTTACACACTCACTGCCTATGCTATACCTGCTTTTGAATATGGCAAGGAAACAGAATTTAGATTCAATCATGCATACTATATTTCCCATTATATACACATGCAAGCATACAGAGTTTGCATTATTTTATTTAGTAATTCCTCAGATTCTGCTTATGTATTTCAAAAGTTTGACTATTTTAGACCCATTTAACGGATTCCAGTTTTGAACAACTTTGTGCAGCATTTACATCCGATATCCATTCCAGGTGGAGAAGACTAAAACTTTTAGTATGAAATAATTGTTGGACCATGAACATCAGAATCAATGTTTTAAAAGCAAGTTGAATTTTTTTCTTTAATTCAGATGAAGCACTAGCAATCCAATTGCATTCAGAAGCCACTTTTGAAAACGCATTTCTTATTTGCTCAACTCTTGTACAGGACCACAACTTCTGTAATGATCAACTACTAAATCCAGACAAATCTTTTCAACTTTCCCATCCACGTCAAGCAACAAACCCTTACCTTGAAGTCTAACTCATATCTACTCTTAAAAGCATTTCACATTTACAAGTACTGTTTGTATATCACAGTTTGTAGTCTGCCTAGATGTATGTTTGGGTGTGAACAGAAAGACCCGTTATGAGAACCCAAGACTCTGAAAATTAGGGGACTATTTTTGGAATGGACTAAATTTAAGATTACAGCTTAGTTTGTATGAGAGAAACTATACAAAACTGCTTTCCCAGTTAAACACTCAGATCTTATGGTGATACCACTGAAGAGTTTTCAATGTTGGTGCACTCAGTTCCCAAAATAACAGATATGAGACGGCAGGAAACCTAAGTTGAGATATGAATTTAGATAGCCTTTTTAGTACATAGACACAAATTACAGAAGTTACAGAACTGGCTTTTTTATCAACAGTACCAATACCGTATAGGACATTGAGAAAGCTGGTAGCAGAGAGGTGTGTCACGGGCGCGGGAGCAAGTTCATGGAAGGTTTTAATCCTCATATTACTGGTCATATTACCAGAGCTGGCTATTCTATATTCAGCTGTTAAACTAGATAGAACAATCAAAAGTAACCTAAAATACCCCAGAAAGCATACAGAATTCCACAGACGGTCCTATCTCTCCCAAGATCCTTGGGTTATTTGGATAACAGTCCCTTGAAGTATTTTGAAGTGTTGGCACCTCTGCATGGGAACACAGCACCAAAAACTAAATATCACTTTACAGCAGAGAAGACTAGTGAAAGCCAAATGATTTCACCCTCCTCTTCATAAAGAGACAATTTGGGAGACCCCAAAGGCTCATCTCAAAGAGCCATCCCAAAATCCCAGGACTGATACCCCGTGTCCAGTGGTGTGATCACAATGAATAAAACCAGATTACATTTGGGGAGAGACAAAAATGTTGTTTAGAAAGTCATCTGCAGAATGCTGTGTCCAGCTCTGTAAAGGAATGTCAGTACTGGACACTTAACTGAAGAAAGTTAAGATGAAGCAAAACATTTGCTTGGTCAAAACAGCATGATCCCAAAAGAAATACGTGCAGTTAAGCACCACTGCCAAAAGTAAAGCTGTGGTTAGAGATAAGTTTACCAAAGGTAAGAGGTAGAGAAAGTACACAACGACTGCAGAAAATTGAGCTTCGTGATACAAAGCAAACAGAAAGTATAGTCCATAAACCAGTGGGCACCTCTCAGTGAGAAAACCAGGGTAAGTATTTTCACAATGATTATGGAGACTCAAGTCTATAGTATTGACTTGTAAAATGATTCAGGCCCTATCTATATTAGCCAGGACAACTTCATAGTCTGCTAACAAGACCTGTGTAGCCAAGGGAAGGTCCATGCTCCTATGCAAAGAGGATGACAAAAACTATAGTAAAGATAGTGAAGAAGTGCTTGTACTTGGGGCCCAAGAAGCAATAGGCCCTTTTGAGAACATTCACTATGTCTGGATAAAAATTTTCAAGAGATTAAAAACTTTTAGGAAGTTAAGGAAAAATGTCTGAACAGCACCTTGTGAGTACTGATATATGAAAGACCACAACGTACAAGATAACATCTGTATGACTAAATATGCTGTACCAAAATTGATACCAAAGATTCTGCAATAGGAAACTAGTACAATCAGAAGTGGTAGGCTCTTAACCAATACAGAAAGACAGCTGGACATTCAATCAGCATTAATACAGTTAAGAACAGATAATGTGAAGCAAATGAAAAAAGCAAAAGCAATCAAGGCCACATAGATAAAAAGTATTGGAAGGGTTGGGTTATGCTGGAACAGTAACAACTCTGAAGAAAAAACCTTACTAAATAGTTGCAAAACTAAACAGAAGTTTTTTTTCTACAACAGCAGGAGTCCTTGGAATCTATTCAAGTACTTCCTTTGTTTAGCATTCCCACATTTCTAATACATTGGGGCGGGAGGGAGGAGAAGAGACACACACACACACACACACACTTACTTAGTTTTCAAGTATTGATTTTCTGGAAAAAAAATCCAGTGCCAAAAATCCAGCTGGCCCCTTTCAGTTTAAAAGGGGGCTCTCCTTAAAGCATGCTCTGAGAGGCCCTTAGCTTTGGAAACCATCTTCTGGACAAATAGTCCAAAGAAGCCCAGATCTGTTTCTCTTCAGGGCATGCTGCAAAATCTATCTTCTATACAGGCTTTTAAGGAGGGAAGTTTAATGGGGAGGAGGATTATGGACTAAGAAGGGAGAGGGGGAATCCTCAAAGAAAAATTCTTTCTTCAGTTGGGCTCACTTTGGGGAGGAGGGGGAGAATTAGCTGGATTGTCATTTTAAAAATAATTAGTCACCTAGAGTAAATAGATAGATGTCTTATATGTATGACCTCAAAATCAAAATACATGCAAGGAATAGGTCATTAAGGTGTAAGGGGGTCTGTCTTCCCTTCTGACAAGCAAGATCTTCTCCCACTAAGAATATCAATTTGTTTGCTTGCATGTGGGATGGGGAAGAGTCCCCCTTTCAGTTTCCAAGAAATATTTGGAAAGATGTCATTTTGCTGAATTAAAGTCAGATATTACAGTTTACTCCCTAAACAAATAATAAAAGTATCTGTTTAGTCTTTATTTCTTTTAACAGTGGCCTACTGAAATATTAGAGCTTTAAGTATTTTTGCAGCCACTCTACATTATATCTTTTTGATGACAAATATTCAAGTTAATATAATATTACATATTCAGACCATAATGCTTTTTCAATAGCAATTTTCTACAATTTTTTTTTCTAAGCTAAGAAAATCAATAGCACAGCCTTTAAAAATGCTGGTTTATTTACACACTAAAATCGTTTTAAAATTTAACCAAAAGGCTCTACTGAAAAGACAGCACAGTTTCTAAGACTTGAAATTTAAATATTCACTTGAAAAGTGATGACATGCTACTAAAAGACTTCTTTATCAAGCTGATAGCATTAGTGTAAAGTGTTAGAGTTCAGACTTTTTAAACCTAAAAAAGTAAAATATTTTGCTTTACTTTTAAAGTATAAAGGCCTTAGTAATTGATTATTCTACAAAAAGGAAAGGAGTACTTGTGGCACCTTAGAGGCTAACAAATTTATTTGAGCATAAGCTTTTGATGAAGTGAGCTGTAGCTCATGAAAGCTTATGCTCAAATAAATTTGTTAGTCTCTAAGGTGCCACAAGTACTCCTTTTCTTTTTGTGAATACAGACTAACACGGCTGCTACTCTGAAACCTGATTATTCTACAGTAATATATTACCCTATTAAACTTACTAAAATGCCTTAAGTCTACCAAACACTTAAGTCAACTACGCACTACATTTACATATTTGTCACAAAAGATTAAAAAACACACTGAAGGCTAGAGACCAAACCTAGGCTATGTGCTACATTGATTCTTTTAAAATCATCTTCCATTAGAACTAATTTTCTGACAATCACATATTTTTAACAAGTATATACATTTATTTAAGCCAGAGTGATAAATAGTGATTAAAGAATGCCAAGTTCACTAGTTTGAAAGATGCAATTTTAAAATGTGGTCCATTGTATTTCATTTAAAACAAACATTAAAGTGTCAAAAAAAAAAATTTTTTTTTCCACTAATGCAGATCTGCTACTACTCTAGGCAACCAGGACAAACAGCACATAACTCAAGGGAGGAAAGAGTTGGTTGACTGCCATACAAGTATAAAGAGAACGATGAGAGAGGATAACATTTGACTCAACAATAGTGAATAGGCTCTTACAGCTCTAATACCCAAATACAAGATTTTTCTTTCAAAAAGATCTTAAATGATCAAACAGTATTTTTTTTAAATAAGTAATGTAAAAAAATATTGAAATTATATATTTGAACAGAGCTCCCATTACCTGTACATAAACTGCATAAAGAAAAGGCCTAAGCCATCACAAATTTAGGACTATATACCCGCTAAATACCTTACAACACGAGTGCAAGCTCTATCCACAATGTTTAACAAAGCACCTCTATTCTGTTGGCAAGTTAGTGTCAAAGATTTATTTAACAGCTTTCTAAAGCAAAAACTCTCCGACTGACCTTGTAATTACTTAAAAAAACACCAATGCAAATTTCCTTTAACAATTTACAAAACAGTGCCTTGCCTTACTTAGTGTATGAATACTAAATATACAGGACTTCAAATCAGCACATGATATCCCGTTGCCTCCTTTTATAGATCGAAAGATGAGCAAGAATGAGGAAACTAACAACAAAGAATACAATAAGCAGAGGTTCAGTAGGTCAGAGTACCTGAGTATCCTTGATAGATTCTGCGTCAGAGCTGGCACACCAGTAGAAATAGAAAAGTGCACAAGCAGCAAAACAGAAAGAGATACTAAGATAGCTGAATTAATGACCACCGCCCCGCCAACGAAGCCAAACACAAATAGCAGCATGCATCCAGGACTCATGGTGCTGCGCTGGCATGGTGAAACGCCGGAACCAAGGCTACACAGACAACGAGGGTGTATCTTTGTAGTGAAAGTCTGTCATTCAGCTGCTGCCACAAAAACAATGCCATCAGCAGCAGCTTTCCACTCTCTCCTGCAGCAGCTCCAAACCAATGACATCACTTCTCTCCTCCCCCACCTCAATGAACCATAGAGCTGCTGCTCTTAGCATCTATGCAGCAAGCGACACAGCCAGCTTATTACCTATTCTCTCCCCCTTCCAGAGTTCATTGGCAGAAAGCTTTGAGATCTACATAATATATTCACATAGAGCTCACAGCACAAGCAGACATTTAGACATGTTCCTTTGTAAACCTGTGTATAAAGCAGCAGAAGCAATGCAATATTATTTAAGTATTTTTAGACTCTGGTATGTCTGTTATTTTGAAATTATCCATATCCTAAAAGAAACCCTGTCTACATTTATAAAAATGTATGCCAAAATTATTGCCCAAGACCAATGTACAGACTATATATCAACATTTAGTGTTACAAAAGCAAGTGTTTTTCCCCCATGGATTTTCTACAGTATTCTCCTACTGCATTCCAATCATCCGACAAATCTTTCTGATTCAGCCAAACTGTTGTTGTAGGATTAAAGAACAGACAGTCTTGCAAACATACATGAATGAATTCTTTTTTTTATTTCAGGGTGAGAGCATAATAATGCTTACCTAATTCTACCGTGTGTGGTGGATTCTAGCAGATCACCCCCCGTTAGTTGATGAAGTTTGGTTCTTTCCAAGTGTTCCATATAATTGTGAATCATCTGTTTAAAACAAAAGATACTGTAAGACATATTAAGTATCATTTAAATGTATTGCAATAGTGTATTTTACAGCCAATATTTTGCACCACTTTGCAATCCTCCTCTGCATATCTGAAAAAAAAAAAGATACCAGGAGCCCACTCCATTTTACAGTTTAGAGTTAATTTCTTTCAAAGAAGTAAACAAATGTTAGCAAAATATTTGACATTTATGGCCACAAGTCTGATCTGAGACCCTTTCCTTAAAATTTGAGCATTTGAGAAAGAACCTTAAGTTATTTTTCAAAAATAAAAATTCAGTTTCACTTTAACCCCTAGACATATTCCTATATTCATGCACAGGAAATATCTGAATAGCAATATACGTGTCCATGACATTTCAGACAGAGTTCTGCAACTAAGTGCCAATAAATGGAAATAACGAAACCCCAATGACTGTAACCTGCTGAAGTTTAAACACATCCATGAAGTAAAGGCAGTGTGTGTGATATTTCTTTGAATGACTGGCAACTAAATCTTCTATATGCAGACATTTTATTTATAAAAACACAGAGAAAATAGTATTATATGTTGAAACATTTTATTGCATTGTGTTAATACAGTATAGCAAAAACCAGCATCTATCTAGAATATAGTCACCAAAACAAAATGATAATATTTTTAAAAGTATATTATGTTTACATTTTGAGCAGTTAGTTCCTTTATCAAAACGTGGCCTAATTTACTAGTTAATACATTAACGAAGAACATGGTAAGTGTTTGGAATTTAGAAAAGTGAAGTGAGATCTGATGCGTGTTTCAGGCTTTCCTTTGACTTTTCACGTATTCTGGTCAGATAATTCTTGGTAAAATAATGATTAAACTTCCCCATCTACACCAAACTGCTCCATAATGAAGATAAATATCAGACACCAGAAGACTGAAAACAGACACTGCAAAAAAGTCCCTGTGTAAAAGCAGAACTTTCTTTTTTCTAATTTATTCAATAGCGTCAAAGGAATACCCAAAATCACAGATAGATACTACAACTGCTCATTGTCTTGGTTTTTTGTTACCTTATGTATGGTCTTGCAAATGTATATAGCTTTCTGAAAATAAAATCTGTGTTGAATTTTATGTTCTTTAAATGTGTATTTATGGTAGAATGTAAAACAGGAATAGATATATATGCTGTACATGGTAATCTGTATATATTTCACGTTTTTATTCAGTGAGGGTTCTATAAAATTGCAATCATAGCGATTTATCACTAAAAACAAAGTATTTGTAAACAAAAACAGTTAAAGAAACAGCCAAGCTATTTGAGCTATGGATGTACTATTAACCCATTTTATTTGTTTTTATTGCGTAAATAGCCGTCTGTAAAAAGACAGTTGCATTATTTGTAATAATTATGTCACACCTTGGATAAAATAAGCCACTAACCAGAACCCTTACTAGTTCATTAAAGTCTGATCATACCTAGGGTATCCTTTGTCTAGATTTTGACCTGAAAATAAATAAAAAATAAAGGAGCATTGGCTGGTCGGTATCTTAGGTAGTACCCACCATAAACTGATGGGCATATTATCAATACCAAATTTTAGCCAAACTAGATTAACCCCTTCCTTTTGTAACCATTTTCTCATAATTGTGTACATACTTTCCCTTCCCTCCTCCACTCCACAGGAACAAGTTTTGTACCTACAAAATGAGGAAGAAATAAGACACCACAAAAGGCAGTACATTTCAGTTTTAAGCTAGTGAGTAGTTAGAATTTTTTTCTGATCCTTCTAAGATTTATCTTATTTCATCCTTAAGGTTTTCATTATTAAGTCATGCTGTTCTAGCTAGCATTTCACAGTCATGCTATTGAAGATTAAGCATTGTTCTAAATGGGTGCTGTTACACTGGAGCACAATAGGGTTTTATAAATCTATCAAGCCAATCAGGAGCATGAGGCATAAGGCTGAGTGCGATTAGAGTGGTAATGATAGAGCCGTCAATTTTATGAAATTGTTTAAATGACAATGGTCATAACTGAAAACAGGCATTAAAACTACAACAATACGTAATAGCAGATTTTATACCGTTAATGCTTCATCACAATCATCATTGTGCAAAGCACCAGAGTCATATCAAAATCAACAGTAAATACAACACACGAGTCACTGACCAGCAATCTTCCTCCACATTTTTCATGCACATCTGAGAAGTGTGCCATACTACATCCTGTCCAGTCAGCAAGCCACATCATCAAGCCACACTTGTAGCAGGTGCAACCTGCCCCTGGTCCCTGCAAAACTTGCTTTGGCTATCTTCCTCCATTTATAATCCTTGACTATTTTAAAGTACTAAGAGACCATAAACATTAAGGACTTCTGTACAATATGGTTCTGACTGCATTTATAATATAGCCATAGTCTATTTACCAAGTCCGGCCCAAGACCATGGGATGCTGTTGAGAAAAGGTGGTCCGCTGGGAAGACCAGAGGTGCACCTCACCAAGAAGGGGAAGAGCATCTTCATGCACCAACTCGGCAACCCAGCGAGGAGGGCTTTAAACTAAGCTCAAAGGGGGCAAATGACAAAAGCCAGAAGGTATAAAAATATGACCTTAAAAGGCTAGATGGGGGCGGGGGTCACATGGAAAATTACATTAGGGTCATTAGAGCAACAAGAGGGAAATCAGTGAGGGAATCTGATTAACATCTTGGATGTCTATACAAATATATACGGAGTATGGGGAACAAACAGGAAGAACTGGAAGTATTAGTACATAAGCTAAATTTTGAGTTCATTGGCGTTAGACTTGGTGGGATAAATCCCATGACCGGAATATTGGTATAGAGGGGTATAGCTTGTTCAGGAAAGACAGGCAGCCTAAAAATGGAGGAGGTGTTGCATTATACGTCAAGAATGTGCACACTCGTTCTGACATCCAAAAGGAGGTCAGAAGCAGACCAGTTAAGAGTCTCTGTGTAGAGATAAAAGGGGTAAAAAACAGGGGTGAGATCATGGTATGGCTACTGTAGTCTACCAAATCAAGGAGATGAAGTGGATGAGACATTTCTAGAACAAACAGAAGTAAACAAAACACAAGACCTGGGAGTAATGGTGGACTTTAGCTACCCAGACTTCTGTTGGAAAAGCAATACAGCAAAACAACCTTTCCGACATGTTCTTGGAATGTACTGGGGACAACTTCTTTCCTCCCAGAAAGTGGAGGAAATAACAAGGAGAGTCATTTTAGCCTTGATTTTGACCCACAGGGAGGAATTAGTAGTGAATCACTCCATTCCCACCTGCCCCACCACCCCCTCCAGCACTCACTCTCCCTGACCCTTGCTCACTTTCACGGGGTTGGGGCAGGAGGTTGGGGTTCAGGGGGGTGGAGGCAGCACTTTCCTTGGGTGGCTCCCGGTCAGGGGCGCAGCGGGGCTAAGGGAGGCTCCCTACGCCACTCCCGGAAGCGGCCAACACACCCCTGTGGGGGGGCACGTGGCTACACATGCTACTCCTGTCTGCAAGCACCTCTCCTGCAGCTCCCATTGGCCGCAGTTCCCTGTTCCCAGCCAATGGGAGCTACGGGGGTGGTGCTTGCAGGCAGGAGCAGCATGCAGAGACCCCGCTCCCCCAGGGGCTGTGGGGGCATGCTGGCTGCTTCCAGGAGCAGAGTGGGGCTGGGGCAGGCAGGGAGACTGCCTTAGCTCCACTGCACTTCCTGACTTTTAGCAGCTGGAGATAGTGATCAACTGGAGAAACTCCAGAATCCACCAGTCAATTGTGATATATGGTTTGATGACCGCCGATCTACATATATATTTACAGGGCTAAATGATTCAATATATCCTGTCACACTGACATTCTGGTTTCAGAGTAACAGCCGTGTTAGTCTGTATTCGCAAAAAGAAAAGGAGTACTTGTGGCACCTTAGAGACTAACCAATTTATTTGAGCATGAGCTTTCGTGAGCTACAGCTCACTTCTGAAGTGAGCTGTAGCTCACGAAAGCTCATGCTCAAATAAATTGGTTAGTCTCTAAGGTGCCACAAGTACTCCTTTTCTTTTTACTGACATTCTGATCTTTTATTCACCATTATCATTTTTAAATCAAATATTGTTAAGTTATCCATTAGCATCTCATTAGGAAATTAACACATTACAGAAATGCTCCTATGCTGCAAAAGTTTGAAAAAGAATCCTTCAAAATCACTGGAATAATCCAAGATTAGGCAACCTTTGGTCAGGATGACTATCTCCTTATCACTAATAGGTTTGTTTCCTCAGTTTCTTTGTATGCTGGAGACTAGCAGGAAAGTCATTCACTTAAAAAAACAAGCACCCTACAAGTTTATTGAAAAATAAGCAAGCCAACGTACACTATCAAGATAGATGTACAGATTAAGCCATTAAATAAACTATTCTCGCAGGTCAGAGAACCCCTCCTGTGCTTCTCCAGGAAATCCAGCATTAACCCAGCCCACTGCTATCAACCTCTTGTGTTTTCTCCAGGAATTTTTATATTCTGAGATTACTCCTCCCCCCTCATCTTAAAAAAAAAGTTCTAACTCCTCAAGTTTTCTACACTTCCTGTATTTATTTTAAGAGTGGATCTGACTCTAGGCAACAACTCCCTCCTCAGCGTTATGTTTGAGATTAACAGATTACTCTTTTCAAGTGTTACAGAAGTCTTGCATTAGACATTTGACCTTTAATACATCAGTAGAAACTTTTGCCTTCCTTCTCCTCTCGGTTACCCCTTCTTTTTGTAAGAGTTGCACTTCAGATTCTATTCAATTCCTCATGACTTCCTAGTATTGTTAGCTCAGCATCCTGTCTCCAGATCCCATGAACATTTTTGACCAGGTCCAGTTGTCCATATGAAGCCAGCCATATGGTTTTAATAGATAACAGGCTGCTCATTCTTGTCCTGATTTTGTGGTCAGGTGCACCATTTGAGTAGATCTTCAAGATGGGTTTAAGCCTTCAAGTTTTGCAGTAATAGCACTGACCAGAATCATCCCCTGATAATCCAGGCAGGGCTAACTTCTTCAGACTTCCCCAGCAGAGGTGTCAGTTAGCTCCCTGTCCCAACAGTTCCCCAATAGGTGCCTCTCCTCTCTTGAGAGAGTCCCTCTTAACACAGCCAAGTCTCTATGCTTGCCAGTTCCCAGGCTTTGGCCCTTCTGGACAAAACCAGCCCTGCAGGCTCAGCCCAAGGTTGAGCCAGACTCTTCAGAGCCAGTGACTGTCATTGTCCCATCATACAACCCTGAAGTGTTTGCTGAGGTGTCTTATCTTGAGCTAAATTGGTTAGTCTCTAAGGTGCCACAAGTACTCCTTTTCTTTTTGCGAATACAGACTAACACGGCTGTTACTCTGAAACTCTTCCAGCTTGTTTTCCTTAAAATCCCTAACCAACATAGTTGTGCAATAAACATCCCAGTAAGCTGGTTAACATATAGTACACAGTATTTATATATTACAGAGCAGCTCCATTTCCATCATATGCTGCATGTACTCCTTCCAGTTTGCAATATTCCCATGTCCCAGATAATTCACTTTAATCTGGCATTTCTATTTTAGCAGAAATGTAAGGGATTTCTTCATCCTGTCACAGGATATTCTTTTAAGCATAGTTTGCACTCTCATCCTACTTTGAAAAAAGTTACGCACCCACTGGGCAGAAATTATCTGGTCATCTGAATGTAAATTGAAAGCATTCTTCCCATTAACAATGGCTAATGCACTGATGTACACCAATTAAATAAGATGATGGGGATGGCAGATATGGTAACTGAGTCATTAAGCCCATTAAATATATATTAATTTTAACACAAGGTCATTTAAATCTTATTTGGGAACACTTTTTGGGAAATAAGTATAGAGTTTTACCTCAATTAAATACATATGATTGGTATAACTCTGCTTTGTCAAATTTGTAATGAAAAAGTTTTCTGCATTTCTTCTATGCTAGCCATCCTCCTGGCATGAGGACCTGCTCAGGATATTTCTTTGTCTGAATCAGCTTGACAAAGTATATTCCAAATGCTAGAGAAATGCTCACTGTTGTGTCACATTGTATCAGACCAAAACAGTGACAAACTTACAGGGCCCAATTATGCTTCATTAAACTAAGCAAATACTCACCGGGGGGGGGGGGGGGGGGGGGAAGAGGGGGAAGAGAGACTATATCCTGTACAGTACCTCTATGTTTTCCAAAGAAAAAAAGAAATGTTTCCTTCTACTTAAACAGGGAAGGTGTTTGGGAATTGCTATCAAACCATCTCTACTATACATCATTTAGAGCACGCCACTTTTCTCCAAGCTAATTACAAATTTTGAGAAGTTTCTTCAGCTGTTTGTTCACACAAGTTCTTCCTTCCCAGCTTCCCACACAAGAGGTAAGGAGAAAGCGGTCTTTATGGCTGGCTTTTTAGTACAGGAATACCTTTTCTGAGTACAGCTATTAGTGTCATCAGACCTCACTTCCAAATGCTACTGCAAGCTTGAAAAAGGTTAAATTTCCTATTTAAATATAAATGCAGGTAAATGAAGTAGTACAGCGGTTCTCACACTCTGGGTCGTGACCCCATTTTAATGAGATCACCAGGGCTGGTGTTAAGACTTGCTGGAGTTCAGGGCTGAAGCCCGAGCCCTACAACCTGGGACCGAAGCTGAAGCCCAAGTCCCACCACCTGGGATGGAAGCACAAGGGCTTCCGCCCTGGGCACCAGGGCTCAGGTTACAGGCCCCGCTTGGGCTTTGCCCTCCCTGCCCCTTGAGGTGGGCGGGGCTTGGGTGGACACAGGCTTCAGTCCCCTTTCCTGGGATCATGTAGTAATTTTTGTTGTCAGAAGAGGGGCGCAGTGCAGTGAAGTTTGAGAACCCAAAAGTAGTAGATTGTGTAGTCATGGCCATTAAAAATATTTAAATCTATCATCCCTCTTTTCTCTGCTCTGGTTCATGCATTGCACCGACAAGTCTACTGTACTCTATATGTAGTAGCAGCAGAGAGAAATTTAATAGACTATTGACAGTATATTTCAGTCAGTTTGCAGAAAAGGGCAAAGGTAAGCAGACGAATGGAATGAGAGAAAAATAGGAAAAGGAAATGAGCCATAATGTCAAAAAGAGGAAAGGATAAGAGAACACACCAATGAACGAAAGATGGAGAAAAAAGCTAGACAAGCCTGACACACTAAAAAGTGGGATGAGGAGAGAAAGAAAAGGATAAGGGGAATCAGCAAACAGTAAATAAAGGCAGAGGACAGTCACATGGTTTAGATCAGCGGTTCTCAAACTGAGTCAGGACCCCAATGCGGGTCATGACCCTGTTTTAATGGGGTCACCAGGGCTGGCTTGGACTTGCTGGGACAGGGGACGAAGCCAAACCCGAGCCGCACTGTCTGGGGCCAAAGCCTGAGGGTGTCAGCCTTGGGCAGTGGGACTGAGATTACAGGCCCCCTGCCTGGCACTAAAGCCCTTGGGCTTTGGCTCCAGCCCTGCCACCCAGGGCATTGGGGCTTTGCCCTCCCAACCCAGGGTGGCAGGTATCTGGCATGCTCAGGCTTCGGTCCCCACTCCTGGGGCCATGTAGTAATTTTTTTTTTTTTTTTTTGGTCAGAAGGGGTTCGCGGTGCAATGAAGTTTGAGAACCCCAGGATTAGACAGCTGACAGAGCTAATACTGCAAGCTTCAAACACTCCTTTCATTATTTGATCAACTGACAGGAAAAATGAATTATTTCAGTAAGCATCAAGGATTATTACTTCCAAAGACAAAAGTGAAGTTGATTAAAGAAAGAAGAAAAATATTCCTATTTAGAGAGATGAGAGTAGAAGATAAGTTCTTGAAGCAAATACTGTGGTGAAATCACTCAGCTGAATCAGAGGTTTGATTTCATGCAAGAGACCCTTGAAGGTAACTTCAAAACTACATTAAGCAATCTGTAGAGTGATGTCATCCAAATAATCTTATACTAAATAAACAGTGAGGTTACCAGCGCAGAACTGAAACACTAGGAAGGGTAGTGAAGGGGTTAGACAATAAGAAAACTGAGAAAATTCAAGGGAGAAAATCTGATATCACTGTCTTTTAATTCTATCTGGTTTCTCAGTTTGAATCCACTCCATCATGAATCATTAAACAAAATAAAGAGACATGTGCATAGGACAGGTGAAGATGGACTCAGTCTTGTACTGACATGGCAAGATCATCTATGAGCTGAATATAAAGAAGCAAGTGAGGTCTGAGAAGAAGTTCACATTTTCTAAGATTCCCTAGTGACCCTGTAACGGTGCTAGAAAACCCTACAAATTAAGAGGAGACTATGAATTAGTACCCTGTTATTTCCTCCACTATTATGTGTATTGCAGTAATGCCTAGAGGTCCCAGCCAAGCCCATTATGCCAAGCAAGGTAAACACAGTATGAGAGAGTTCCTGTTCCAAACAGCTTACAGTCTAAACACACACGACAGGCATGGGGTGGAGAGAAACACACACAACACAGACTGAATAATGTGACGTTTGGCAAATGTCACGTACCATTTTTAGTAAGGGTTTGGGGAGTATTAGGTTGTGAGAGTTACTAAAGGGAAAAAACCAAGGAAAAGAAAGGAGGGGAACATGGAGTGACACCTAAGTGAAAGTGACTGAAAAGGAGTAGGGTAGAGCAATCAGTCAAAAAGCACAGCACAGGAAACAGAATGCCCAGAGTAAAAACTGAAAAAGAACTGTGACTTGAAGGGGATGAGACAAGAGCGAGCTGCATTAAATCCTTCTCGTTTGTGGTAGAAGATAGTCACCTCAGTGATAATAAAATCTAAGGAAACAACTTTTCCCACCCAAAAGAGTGCATTTTAAATTGTATAAATGTTTGGTAAATTATTTGAATAAACCAAACCTGCATAGCTTGTTGTCCGTTTTGGAAGAAAGTCTATATAAAAAACAAGACATTCCAAACATTCTATTAGCATTCATTAAATCAAGTTAAATTGATTACATACATTTGTTGATCATTTTTGTAAATGGAGTATTGGGGAACGGGGAAGAAAAGTTTAAACATTTATATTAATTTCTATTATGGTAATGCCTGGAGGCCCCAGTCAGGATCAGGGCCCATTGTGCTAAGTATTGTATAAATATAAAGAGACAGGGTCTCTGCTCCAGCGAGTTTACAATTTAAACAAGCAACACAAAAGGGTGCAAGAAAGTGCTTCAAAGTCTGAACAGTTTTTTAAATATACCACATATCTTACAGGCAGGACTGGTTGCACCTCCTATTATTAAGCTTGCTTGTCACTTCCCATTACAAAACCCTGTTTTCAATTGCTTATAACTTTACCAAACTAATCATTTGGGCTGAATTTTTCTAGACCATGAGTCTGCCTCAGTCTTAAATTTTTTAGAACGTTTCAGACAAAACAGTTGAGCTGTTTCCAAGAATAAAACGAAGGAAAAAAATTGCAGTGTTAAAAATAATCCTGATAACCTTTACTTTGAGACTGCAACACTCCTATGCTTTGGAGCAGAGGTGGTGTCTGTGTAAGGGCTGAACCTTTACTGTTCCTGTGATAATCCATCTAACTTTGGCCTTTGAAAAAAAAATCTCAGTTCACATATGCTCAAGTAGAGAAGTGCTAGAGCTGAACAGCTGAAATGTCTGAAGAATCTATGCTCAATGAGCATGCTTCAGCTCCTAGTGCTGGTTAACCTAAGCACGCACCATCCCCACACAGCACCTGAGTATACTCCATTCCCAGAGTGGGGGCCAGGCACTGGAACTGAGAGCAGGGAGCCCATATCTCCTGCCTTTATGCTCTCAATGACACCCTCTGGCACCCAGGCAGCCACCTGACTCAAATGCAAAGGAAACAAGTGCTGAACTGGGGGTGGGGTGGGGAAGGCGGCAGGATACTGGGACTGGAAGGGGATGGAAGAGAAACTGACTACAAGTTGATGAGGACTGGAGCTGGCTGGGCAAAAAGACTAGACCAAGAGGCAGGAGAGGGGGGGCTGGTATTGGTTGGATATCAGACCAGAAGCTTAGGGAAGAGGGGACAAGGACTGGGCAAAGCAGGCCAGGAATCAGTGTGGGAGAAACAGGAAACAGATCTGACAAGGAGCAAGGAGGCGAACTGGGACTGGCTGGGCTAAGATACTGGGACAAGGAGCTGGGTGAGGGACAGGGGAAGACAGACTGCTTGAGGAGCCTGGAGACGAAGACTGAGAGCCAGTGGGGGGAGGGGAATGACTGGAGGGCAAGGGAAGATATGACAGGAATAGGTTAGAAGGGACAGAGCAGAAAAGTGGGCCAAGTTTTGATGGGCAGCAGGGGAAAAGACAAGCAGAAGGATCTGTGGCCAGTACAATCCACTACAGAGCTTGGAATGGCCTTGGAATATTCACAGATGGGTAGTAACGTGACAAAACTCTTGTGGACAGCAAAAGGCAAGAGCCAAAATTTGAATTTTAACTGGTTTTGATGTGAAGTTCATTTCCAACGATTTGTTCAGAAATTTACAACTCAAATTCAACAGCTGGAAAGATATCAAAGTTCTTGTTCTGTCTGGGGGACAACTCTATTCAGAACCAGAAGAACAGGCAATGTCGTCTACACAATCTGTTCAGAAGGATAGTGTGGCCTACTTGTAACAATATGAAAGGAGGAATTAAGACTTGTGGGTACTAGTCTTGTACCACTGACTATCCTCTGGGCATAATTCCACATTCCTCACATACCCTTAACTTTAGAAGCTACAAAAACTTTCCACAACCCACATCATGGGATCCCACAGTGCTCTGTCTTAAGTCACCTCTCCTATTCTTCCCCCCCTCCCCGCCCCGGTTAGGCCTCTTATTTCCTTTATTTTCTCATCCCCACAAATAAGCCATTCAGTCCTGTCTTGATTTTTGCTCTGTACAGCTCTTTCCCTCCTCTTTGTTTTTTTCTGGTTCTCTTCCCACCCCCCCAGGCTTTTTTTTTTGTGGGGGCGGTGGGAGGGGGTCAGCTTCATGACTTTACTAAGAGGTTTTGAATGTATAATAAAAGACTAGGTACTCACTCTATGTTTTCCTGTCTACTAAATGTATGTCAAGTCTACCTCAGTATTGTGAGGCTGATTCTTAAAGCAGAGATCCTTACGTTAAATATAAATTCAAACTACTATTATAGTTTAGGGTCTCAAGCCATTATGCTCTAAGCTTTGCTAAACTAAAACTAGTGGAAGAAGCAGTTACCTACCCCTTAGTGTGGCTTCAGTTTCTCCTGTTTTACAGTTTTAACTAAGTCTACTTTAGGAGCGTTATTTTTCAGCATTAAACAAAATATTTTTCTTTGGGAAAAATTTTATGGAAGTCTATATACATATATAGCCTACTATAACAAACAAGAGCAATATAAAATTAACATTTATACACTACAATAGTGTAAACATATTTAGAATAAACATGGATTTCTGAAAATACAGTTTCAAGGATACTGTGTTTCATCATACATACTTCAAAACTTTGTGCACAACCAGTAGGCTCAAATTTCCAAGTTAAAAAACAGGTTAATTAACTGCTACAGAACATAACAGACTAAGGGTAAATTTTCAAAAGTGACTGGCATTTAGGAGCTTAATTCTAAATGAAAATCAATGGAACTTGGGCTGCTAAGTGCCTAAATCATTTGTGAAAATGAGACTTAGGGCCAGATTTTAAAAGTATTTAGGCACTGCTATGCTCAGTGTTGCAATCTCCAACTGATTTAGGTGCATAAATCTCATTTTCAAAAGGGATTTAGGAACTTAGGAGTCTATATCTTCAGTCAACATTGCAACACCTAAATACCCTTAAAAATATGGGCCTTACGTACTTCTGAAAATTTTATCCTAAACTTTTAAAGTTAATAAAAATTCAGTAAAGTCTTTAGAATCCTAACATCGAGTTTTATTTTTAAAATTTGGACTTTTTTAAACATACAGTTGACATCTTGTTTTGTACTGTTTGAAAGCCCCATAAACATTATGGTTCCAGTCCCTGTGAGGCTTCCTTTCCCTTTCTGCTACTCATTGTCAGGATTGTGATGCCTCACACTCCTAACTCACATTCATATTGATGAAAACTAAGCTAATGTTACAGGTAATCAAATGTCATGTTTCAAGGCACAATATTTTTAGTTGAAGAGGCCAGAACAGAATTGCTCTCACTTTGAAAGGCCAAGTATTACCTACTGCTGGAGAGCTAAGAAAGAACAGGAGCAGTAAAGGGCTGGAATCAGAAAATAAGAGGACCAACAAGAAAGATCCTCTCAATATCAAAACATAGCAAGTTTAGTTAATTAAAAGGTACTCAAATTAAAGTTTTATTAGACTGAAATATTCTCGCATACATATGAACACTGGGCCAGCTAGGATCCCTGCCTGCACTAGGAAGATGACCCTTTCCACTGAACCCATCCGATGAAGTGAGCTGTAGCTCACGAAAGCTTATGCTTAAATAAATTTGCTAGTCTCTAAGGTGCCACAAGTACTCCTTTCCCTTTGCTAATAGTTATTCAGTAACAGGCCCATTTCACATGGTTTATAACTCTTCAACTGCAAGAACAGACCAGGCTGAGAACAATTGTTTGGTTTGATCTCAACTAGCAGTTACTGTTAACAGTTGAGAGAAAGAATGAAGGGAAACTCTTTCCTGACAATGGTTGTCAGCACCAAGTTGATTTCCTAGGGTAAATGAACTCAAGGAAGAAAGTAGAACCACTGGCATTGTAGAAAAAGCAGTCAGAACACCAGAAATAAGGGGATTAAGTTACCTTTTTTTCATCTGTTTGCATTTTTCTACATTTGCTTTGAAAAACTGCTTTGGGGGTATGGGAACTATGAGGATGCTCATGTTTCAACAAGGCCTGAATATGAGAGAATTGTCTATATAATTGACAGTTTTGTACAAGGAAAGTAACTTGGAAAACATATGTACACTAAAACATATATGGCAAATAAAAACTACTAAATGCCAAACAGAGCCTGGGTACAATGGATGTTGGCAACAAAAATGTCAAAATCCATTAACAGAATTTTGTGTACATGGTTTAGCAAGCTAGAATGGCTAAACATTTTCCACTTTGACATTAACTGCTATACATAGGAAGCTTAAGTTTGCACATGGTGTAAGTATTTTTACATCAAAATGAATTAAGAGTACTTAGACACCTACCTCTGTATGTCTTGAATGAAGTGCATTGTATTCTTTCTTCAGTTCTGCCTCCCTCTCCTCAAGTCTGCTAACTAAAAAAAAAAAATTAAGGTTAACCCAAGGAGACTCCATACCAGCTACTGAAAGTCCAGAATTTCATGTCCTGAAGTCTGATTTTCACAGACCACAACTGTCACTCCAGAGGTCAGGGTATTCCAACTGATGGGTATCAAGCAGCAAGACTCACTTAATGGAGTTGAGGAAATTGAGCTCTATTATTGTCTTTGTTAAATCTTTCTCACTCCCCCTTCTACTGCTAAAGAAAACACACTCCTTCCCCTAAAGGTTGCAAATAGCCATATGGAGCTGAATCACGTTTTTCACAGACAAGTTAATAGACTATTAAATCATCAGAATTCCAGTTAAAGTTGTTTAAATTTGTCCAGGAAAATTTTTTCACACATGCATAACAAGAGAAAGTAGGAAGCGACAGAGACCCTATCACATGCTATACTGTTAATCTTGCATTCAGAGGTCATGTCTATGAAGAGAACTGCAACCTAGATCTGTTGGCATTACCCATAGCAAGTCACACAAGATGATCAGAATGGTAACTTCTAGCCCTGGAATCTAGAAAGCTTTTCTTCTGCATAAACAGGCAGCCAACTCACAGGTCTAAATCAAATCTATATTTCTCAGCTGAAGAGTTTTAAATGGTTTTAATGAGAGCAAATATTAACCAGATGTTTTAGATCACTGTAACATAGCATATTAATAATTTGGCAATAACTTACTGTATTCCACAAGCCATAACAGACGTTCTTTATCTTTAAGAGGTCACCCTTGCGCTCCATTGTATATTAAAGTAATGATCCTGCAGATGCAAAACTAATCTTTTCATTTTCTTTGAGTGCTTACATTTGAAGACAAATATGTACTGAAATTAATCTCAAGTTTATTAAAATACAACTTAGAAAACTTTTAGCCATCAGTGAAGTCTTAATTCACAAGATTAAAGTTAATAGGGTTTTTGGTTACGGCTTGTCTTCACATACACTACAGCTGTAGCACTGTAGTGAAGACACTACAGTGAGCTAGACTACAGCGTAATTACCACTGGGACCCAGCTGTACCGATATAGCACTGCTAGTGCAGATGCATTATGCTGATCAGAGAGAGCTCTCCCCTTGGCATAATTATTCCACCTCCCGGAGCAGCGGTAGCTAGGTCTCTTCCCCACTGACATAGTGCTGTCCACACTGGCACTTAAGTTGGTAAAACTTACATCGCTCGGGGGTAGGTTTTTCAAACCCCTGAGCGACTTAAGTTACACTGATGTAAGTCTGTAGTGCAGACCTGGCCTTAGACCAAGTTATCTCCAATGTTATAGTATTCCCTATACCACACTTTGCTTCCAAATAGTTTAACAACTCAGTGTTCTCTTTACACGACATTTTTAGTGTAAGTAGAATTCTGAACAGCCAGACCCACGTTAGAATTAGCTCTCAATTAAAATGTTGGTTGGTTGGTTTTTTTGTTTGTTTGTTTTTTGTTTGTTTTTTTATTTAAAAACCTTCTGGCTACCTTTCAAAGTGCAAGTTACTTTTTTTTTTTTTTTTTTAAATGAAGGAGTACTTTAAATCTGCGTACTATTGGTATGTCAAAGATATACCAAATTGATCAGCTGCTCCCCTCAATTTAGAAATGGGCTAGAAGTAAAACAAGTATGTTTTCTGTCCCATTCTGAAAAGGAACAAAGTACCAGTACAGGATCTTCTGCAGCTCTCAGTAGAGAAAGCCACGGTTACCCTTGGTTTTAACACTTTCAGCTCCTAACTCAACTGTAATTGGAATTCTCACACTAACTCTCATAACAAAAAATGTAATTCTCATATTCAGTAGAGTGTTAGGAAGGTTCTTATAAATTCTTTTTTTCCAACCAAAATGGTCAGTCATGGCCTTCTGCAGTGCTCATCATGTCATTTCAATATAAGCTATTAGTGACAACACTTCTGTTTATTTTTGTGTCTACTTTGCCCTATTTTGCAATTAGTTTATTGAAGGCCTTACCTAAAAGTCTTGTTTTTCCCTTCCCCCCCCGCCATTACAAGTTTGTCAACTCTAACTTTTAGTTTGTGGAATGTGAGAGAGTAACACACTTATGTATTCTTTTGATTTAGGCAAGTGCTCCACATTTTCTAGCTGAGGTTTTCTTCTTTCACTTGCCCCGTTTAAACCCCTCAAGATGATTTATAATATAGTTACCAGTCTGTCTGCAGCTGTAGACTCAGTGCCAAACACCACAGTATCACAAGACCTAAGCCAATATTTTCTCCGCAATTTGTGCATTTCTACTATTGCCAGCATGCTCCTATCATCAATATTTCTCAATGCACCTTTTTAGTGCCCCACATTTTCTACATTTGCACATAGGATATACTTTATATAGGTACTTTATATAGATACTATTCAATCTGAACATTTTAAAACTAGATTCAAAAGGTGTAACCATAACCTGTAATTGTCTGTGCACTTAGATCAACATTACTCTCTAATCTCATCTTGCTCTTCTAAGAGCATTAAAGTATTTGACAAGACCCTTTGCACTCTAGCTATAAATATCAAACTGCTCAAAAGTATACACATATACCCCTATGAACCAATCTTACAATACAGGAAAAAAATCTAATGCACATAATGGCATATAATAGCAATAAATACATGAACATTAATTTTGAAAGGCTTGATATAGGATGCAAGATACTTTTTTGTGCGTTTCTAAAGAAATTATCAGTGCACTGTAGAATAAAGCAGATGAGAAGAATCTAATTGGTCAGTCAGAGGCAATGTCCATTCTGAACACTCAGGGAGAGAAGATAAGGGCATGGAAGCTTTGGGTAAGTATCCAGAGAAACAGATTTTATTTGAAAAGCCAACTTTTGCCTACTCTATCAGACTGTCTGGACTATTATCTTCTAGTATAGCTGGACCACAGCATATCAATTTACAATCTAAGTTAACTAAGCCTTGGTCAGACAGAAAGATACTGTAGAAATACTTAAAACAAGCAAGACTGGCTCACCTTAGTTTTTCCTGTCACTAATACGTAGGACACATTTGTCAAATCATCAGCTTTAGGACTTTTAAGAGTCTTATGGTCATTCCCTTTTGCCCTCATAGCCAATGACATTTTTCAGGTGCTCAAAAACTGCCTCAGTTCAAGCAAGCAGTTTGGAAATCAGGAAGTGCAAATAGCATTGCTAATTGGCTTCATATTTTGGGAGACCTATTCCCTTCCTTAGAAACAGTTTCCAAGTATACTGAAATAGCATCAGGACCTAGATAATGTTAATCATGTTAACCTAATCATGGCTTGGGTTTGAAATTTTGCTTCTCAGTGCTGGTGAGTAGAAGATTATATTCACTACAGTCACACATGGCGATTAGCACAAAAACACACACTGATACAAGTTTAAGTCCTCTGACTAATGTCTTAACTAGTACTGGCTCATAATGATCTTCCAGAATTCACCAGAGGTGACCTAAACACACACCACATTTAAATGACTATAGACTATCACTTTACAGTAAACCATGAGAGACTAATTCCCAACACTTCATTTTGATCACAGCAGTCTACAGCCTACCTAAATGAAATCAGCAGTAAAATCTGCTTTCTACAATTTACTGTGGTTAATAGTTTAAGATCACTGATGGTATCCTAGCTCTATCCCAAATTAGGCTATTTGCCTCCTTCACTGGGCCTATTTTAACAAGAATGGCAGCTCCATAATTCAAGCTATGGGTGACAGATTCACTAGATGCAGGCACTGAAGACCCAGGATGCCCACCCACACAGATTTATTTCATAACCATTCTATTTGTGAACATTTTATTAGAAGGACCTGCAATGTGACTGAAATGTCTAATTCTGGTTTAGTCTAATCTCTGGAGTTCTTTCCTCAGCAAGATGCCTTCAACTGAATGCCTAGTCTCTTGCTCATGCATTTCATCCTGGGCTTTGCTGGTCAAGCTTGTTACAGCCTGACACTCAACTTGATGGCATTTTTCTGTCTTTCTGTCTAATGTAATAACTTTTGAATGCCACATCTGATCAATTACAGAATTTCATGGAAAGTTCTACGCATCAGTGGCCAAAGCCTTATTGATTGTTGGGGAAAACTGGAAACCAGAAGAGGAAAAAATGAGACACCTGAAGCCCCTGCCAGCTTTTCATCATAGCCTCAAGCACCTCTGCAGTTTTCTATCGATCAAAAAAACTGCACAACATTCCAACATAATACTCCCACCTCATTTCAGTCCATCCTCCCAATAAAGTTTAACATGTTGATGTCCTGAATGACTAATCACCCAAACAGAAAAAGAGGGGAGGGGAGAGGGGACAAATTAGGGTATGCACACAGCCCCTGGCAGGTGGGAGAATGGGAGCACACAGGCCCTGCCATGGGGAGAAAATGGGCAAACCCTGGAATGGGGAAAGGAGCCTGTCGATCTTTAGCCAACACTGCAACATCTTCTGAATGACACTCAAAACGAACAATCCCTTCTACTCAGACATGACTCACTCTCTAGAAACCAACAACCCCATAAAAAGCCAATGAAGCAAAACAAAACCCAAAACACTCTCAACCCCAAGATATTTTACTTAAAAAGGGAGAATCAGGCAGCCCATGCAACCCATTAGGAACTTCACTCTTACTATCAAATTTTACACAGACGATGCTCAGATACAACACTGATAAGCAACAGTATAAAACTCTAAGATACCGAGTAAGGGTATCAGAATCTGGTCCAAAAAAGAAACATAAAAGGTTAGCAATTAATATGGGTTTACAAATGGGTCTCCTAATCCTAAGAGAAACAGGACATTACCACAGCAACAGGCTAGATGGCAGTACACAAAGCCCTTTAGACTGGCAAGAATACCACCAGGGCAACAAATTTAAGTCTGAAGGTTGCCTCATTTTGCTCAGCTTGCACATGGAGCAGAGAAGTAGTCTGAAATCATCCAGGTAACATCCATTTTAGTCTACGCTACTTCACAGCCACTGTAAGTGGAGCAAAGCACTGTTGGGGTAGGCGAACTATAATGCCATTTGGGACAACCTGGAGCCTCACATGGAAGGGGTTTAAAACAAAAGTGAAGACATTTGAGATTATATTAAAGAAATGATCGTAAAGCAACTGAAAAAGTTCCTTTTGCACTCCAATGTCTCAGACCCCTATTTCTGGCTAGAAAAATATTTTAAAAAGATACCACCACAAGGATGGTGGGGTCAAAGAAGCCTACAGAAAAGTTCAAGCAGAGATTAAAAACAACTTGTTTTGGTCCTTTCATTGAAATAAATACTTAAATTGCTGAAAACAAATCCATTCTCAATTTTCCTACTAGCCAAATGTAACTATTCAGATGAATGGAGAGGTTTAACAGTTAGCCTTATATATAATTACATTCACATGTATTTTAAAAAGTTGAGTTGGCAAGATCATTATCTGCTGCCATTTAAGACAGCCAAGAGCATCAAGAATTGAGCAACTTTCATCAGACTTAATCTGTACTAAACTTGGTGTCAGCTATCAAGAGTATCTAACCACAAAGAAATAGTCGTTTACTTCAATTACTTCTATTGTTTAATGTTCTTCACAGATTGAAGTCTAGTTTGGTGATATGCAAGATCTGAGAAACTCAATTTCAGAAAAAATTAGAATTAGTGAAGTGAATTGAAAGCCCTCCAAATTCATTGTAGCCCAATTTATCATAGCACATTACAAGTTCAATATTGATTTTGCAATACTGCAGAGTAGAGATTCTAAAAAGGTCCATCTTCCCAGGTATAATACACACCTACTAAATAACACTGTATCTAGCTCATTTAAACAGTGTTTTACACATTGAAAAATACTATCCTGAACAGTAGAAGAATCTGCATCCATCAATTTAAGGAAGAAATTTTTAAAATTTTTTTTGGACATTTCAATTTTATACAGAGCTCTAAATCCTCAATGAAGTTCTGCATCTATACCAATATTAGTCAGCTTTGACTATAGTATGTAAACCAAATTGTAAATATTCTAAAAATCAGAACACTAGACTGAAAAGAAAACAGATTCCATTGGAAAAACAAAGCTTCCATGAACAAAAATGTTCACTTTAATATATGATCAAGGCCCATCTGCAATCTGATATACAGCACACAGTGAAACAGTATCCAAATATCTGAAATACTAGTACTCCATATGAAAACCTATGCCTCCTTGATTTAACTTATCCAGTTCATCTCAAACTAAACCAAGCAAGCCTCAAAACAGGAAATTAAGTATTAAGGGAAAATGAGGTGAAGCATTTGGAACTTCCGCCTCCATCCTGAGAACAAGTATGAACAATTAGGCAATGAAAGCTGCCTGCCCTGCCTGTTCAAAAATCAGAGCTTACCTCCCAAGTTTGATGGCTTTTGCCAAGTTTGGAACACCCTCCATCTGTTTGTTGTCCTCTGCCTCAAACTGCTGATTAGCCTAAGGGGGAGAAAGAGAAACAAACCTGCTAGAAAGCCAAATCCAACTGATCAGATGCCTCCTCAAGAGGAATTTTCAGTTCCTGCTGTGCAGGCAGGGCAAAGAGATCCCATTTATTGGTCGGCCTTACTTGCATGCCACTTAAGCCCATTCTGAAAGGTTCTCCTTGGACAATCTTCCTTCAACTGATTCCCTAACAGCATGTCTCACACCAACTTTAAAAGATACAGAACACACATGTTCTTTAGTGACTACCTGATAGGCTGACCACCCCAACCTTGGCAGGGAAAAACTAAATTGATTCAACACAAGCGTTTAACTACGAAACAGTAAGAAATCTAGACAGAATCTGGGGGTAAAACATACTGTTTAAGACAAGTAGTAACCTCAGTTCCTTGGCAAGAGTTTAAACACCTTCAAATAGTTCACATTTAATACTTTCTCTACACTGTAGTTAAAGTTTTTACATTGACAACAATTCTTGTTCTCAATAAATAGCAATGTGCATATATTCAGTTTCTTGCTTGCAGAACTCCATAAAATGAACTGACATCCATTACCTTTGGACTTTAATGTGTCCATTACTGTTGCTTTAAGTCCCACTAACTTCCGAATTTGATCGAGTACAAACTATCACTGAAAATCCTTAAATTTGACAGTGACATTTTTTAAATAAGCGGTCATCTAAAATCCATGTTATTTTCATTTAATGTTTATATAACAGTGGCACTCTAGGATCCCCCCCACGCCCAAGAAGTGAAGCCCTGCTGAGCTACACTATAAAGACACATGCGAAGACAATTTCTGCCAGAACAGCTTGAATCTACCACACTGTTTAGCCAACCTACCTCCAAAAGTAATGGAGCATCCTGACAGTGACTACAGGGTGAAAAAAGGACAAGGTAGTGCTGCAGAAGCAGGGATATAACTAATGGGGGGGTGGGGGAGAGAAGAGGGGAGAAACAGAGTGAAGAACAGAATCAGGATACAAAATTTTGCTGTTTCTAAAAGAGCTCAATACCAGAACAGTGATGCTAAAACTTCAGCGGATTAACTTTATAAAAGAAGCAAAGTTACCACCAATGACAAGCCAGAACATAAAATCCAGAAAGACATTTAAAATCTTACACACCCTTTGCTGTAAGTAACTCAGCTACAGCAACTGAAGTTTATTTGATAAGCAAAATTTAGAAGGCAGTCTAAAATTTAACAAACGAGAGATCCTTAACAAATCTGTACCTTATCAGGCCTTGGCAGTAGCTAAACCTTTTATTGTTAACTTTCCCCTGAGAAATACGTCAGTGCTGATGTTGGTCAAGTAATGTTTATGACTAAACCTTTTCCCGCCACTCTTAGTCATTTTCATTAATAGGCTTCACATGAGTAGAGTTTAAAGCACATTGATCCATTATGTTGTTGTGATTTTCTACTACATTTTTTTCTCCAGTTCTGTAATGTGACTGACTCCTATGACGAGTTCTCTGACTGTAGCTCTGCTCCATCTAGTGGGCTCTCGATTTTCACAGAATACAGAGGAACAATCAGTGGAGTGCAGTAAGTCAAATAAAGGATTGATACTGAAACCAATAACAAGGTTTTTCTAGAAAACATTTTTAGACAGTGTCAGCTGGATCCTCATCCTTTTCTGGTGCTATATAAATAATTTTTAATAGAGGCTGAATGCCTTGCTCAACTTCAAGTGAGTAATACCCAGAGTTTGACCATCTGATGTCCAGTTTTGCAATTTATGTGAAATTAGTAGGTGGTTTTCATTCATTCCTAGGAGACGGGGGGGGGGGGGGTGTCAAACCACAAAGCCATTCCAGCTAGGTCCACCAGTACCAGACTTGCAAGAGTTCAAGAGTTGAATGGCATTGCACCAAATACCTCACTGCACTACGGGTTGATTCCTCCAGGGGAGGTTACACGGTCAAACCAATGGATATGACAGGCAGGGAGAAAATTGCCCTGTAATTGTCTGTGCCCCAATATATTGCAAATAAGACTTCAGCTTCTATTGCTGCAATTCTAGACCGCAACTTAGTTACACTTTTTTTTTTTTTTTAAAGTTAGTGCTCAACAAGAATGTTCTGAAGACCCAAGTGTTTTGTAGTTATTTTGTTGCACAATGGGGTTTAATCAATTTTCTACAAAACTAGGCAATGTGATATTTGCTTCATGAGGTTAGTGTTCTGAAGCAGCAGCACTTAGGGTTTATGTAAGAATACCTACATTCTAACAGGATATTGTACCCCACAAAATCTAGGCTCTTAAATTCAAATTAAGTGTTAGCTGTAGAAAGTCTTCCAGTACAAAAAGCAAGAGCTTTTAATTCCACGATATACTTATATGCAGTCCTATTAATTTAAGTGTTATGAGCAATTAGAGAACAATGTTATTGCCTAACAGTCCAGTATTTAGTCATTTATTGGAGATCCAGGAAGCCTCAAAATTAGAGTTTAAATATGAAAATTTATCACTGGAAGTATCACTTAAGCAAGTATGATTTGTAGTTTTTCTGAGAGTAAGCCTCTAAGATCAGGCCAAGATCTTATGCACAAGAGCTAAACTGCAGAATTATAGTTAAAACAATGGATAAAATGAATTAATTCTACAAAATGTGCTTCTAGTATGATGAAAGCGTACAAGACAGTTAATGGTGGATAACTTAGATTAGACAGAATCTACCATCTCAAAACAGTAACAGATATCTAGTGTGGCTCAATTGTCAAAGAAAACATAACATGATTTGGGCTTTACAGAGGATTTCAGAGACAGTGAATTTCTGCAGTAGACATAATTATTAGGGCCAGATTTACATTCAGTCCCATGAGAACATTCCCATAATAGGGAAGAGGTTTCAGAAACAAGAATGAATGAATGATTAAGGAGGCATTCTGATATTCAAAACCATAAAGTACAAAGAAAAGGCAAGGACGTTTGAAAAAAACAATTTTCAATGTGTTAATGGTCTTATCTAACTCAAAAAAAAATCTGCAGTCAAACATTACGAAAAAGGGGGATTGTATTATTTCTGCACTGTGCAATACTCCTATCCCAAAGCTTAAGTTGACACTGGGGATACACGTCAGAGTAAAGTTTAGCATAGAAGAGGTACTTGATCTCACAGAAAGTCATAACGTTGTCTTCAAAGAGTTACCATTAATTGAATGAAACCGTATCACATCCAAGAAAATTGCTATGCAATCAAGAGCGTGAAGGCAATTCCAGGCTAAAACACTTAAAGTTTCAAGTTGACATCTTAATGAATCTAAAGAATCTTCCCAAATGCTGCAAGATCTAGTAACAATTATGGTGCACCTTTATCTAAATATAACCTTCCTAAATAAATCAGAAATACAGTAGTCAGGGGCTAAATGGCTTCTTGAATTATATTCCTGTGCTCATACTAACATATACATGAATCCCTCAAAGATCAGTAAATGAAGCCTTGGGCAAAGTTTTGAGAAGAACCAGAGACTTTCAAATGAGAGCATGTGAATACAGAGCAGCTGAGTTGAGATACGAGCAATAAGTGCCAAGCATCAATATTTTTGACAGTAGAAAACTTGCTAACACAGATTGCTCTGTTCCTTTTAAATTGGAAGTAGCAAAACAGTTTTAGGCTATTGCCACCTTCATCAGTTTTGAAAATTAACAACGATGAAGATACATAAACCATAAGATTTCTTCCCCCAGTGAACAATCATGAATTTGTACATTATTTTGTTTGGAATGATTTTCTTGTATTTAGAACATTATTGTACTTAGGCCTGGTGTACACACAAAGCTGTACCACTATGTGTTAGGATATGCCTATACTATGGAGACTATACCAGCATAGCTATGTTGCTTGGTTATAATAGCATAACCTCATAGTGTAGACAGCCTACACTAACTAAGGTGTTTTTCCGTCAGTACTGGAACATGACCCCCCCAAATGATGGTAGCTACATCAACAGAAGCATTCTTCTGTCAATACAGCTGTGTCTACATTGGGAGTTAGGTTGGCATGTATTAGTCAAGCATGTGGTTTTTTCCCCCTCACACCCCTGACCAATGTAGCTGTATTGACCTAACCCTTAAGTGCAGACCAAACATAATGATCTGATTTTATACTGATTTAATTAAACTAGTGCAACTGTGTATGGTCACTGAGGGATTGTCTTCACTTACCAGGGTAAGTCAACATAAGTTACGCTACTACAGCTATGTGAAACAACATAGCTGGAGTTGACGTAGCTTAGGTCGACTTACCCCAGTGTCTTCACTGCACTGCACTGACAGGAGATGCTCTCTGGTCAACTTCCCTTACTCTTCTCCAAGACCCGGAGTATCGGGGTTGACTGGAGAACACTCTGCTATCGAGCTAGTGGGTCTTCACTAGACCCACTAAATCGATCCCTGCTGCATCCATTGCAGCAGCATTGATCTCCCCGAGTGAAGACCAGCCCTGAGGTATGTCTAAACTACAAGTGCTACCGCTATGCCACTGCAGAGCTGTAGTACACATTTACTACAGTGACAGAAGGGGCGTTTCTGTCACTGTAGTAAATCCACCCTCGAGAGGCAGTAGCTAGGTTGACAGAAGAATTCTTCCATCAACCTACCTGCATCTCCAGTGTGGTTTAGGTCAACCTAGCTATGTCATACACGGTCTCAAATATTTCAAATCCCTGAGCGGTGCAGCAAGGTCAATCTAAGTTTAGGTGTAGACTAGGCCTTATACTCATTTAGGGCTTGGCTACACTTACATTTTATAGCGCACTAACTTGGTGGCTCAGGGGGGTGAAAAATCCCCTTGTGGAGGTGGATTACCAGGAGCGCTGGGAGAGCTCTCCCCCAGCACCCACACGTGACTACACTCACACTTTAAAGCACTCCCGCGACAGTGCTTTGAAGTTTCCAGTGTAGCCATGCCCTACGCTTGTGCTTGTAAATTTACAGGTGTAAGCGAAATGGATATAACCATTTTTAAGTGATGATAGTCCACACACACAAACTGTACTAGTTTAATTTAACAGATTTAGGCTAAATGGGTACAATTTCTGTATGTACACTAGCTTTTAGAGTAAAGGGGACCAGATGTTTTCAGCAGCCTCTCTGTCAACAGGAATAGATATCTAGGTATTTATACCACAATAACTAGAAGATCTAACAAGTTAAGCTAATATGGGTTCTCTTTGGTACCTTTTCTTTCATTCTCTTCAGCAAAACAGCTTATATTACTATCATCACTGTGAGAAAACTATGGCAGAAAGATAAGTCTTTCTGTCTTAAAGCCACGAAGATTTGTACTTATGTTGGGCTCTGGTGGCAAGAAGTTCCATAGGTGGAGGCAACTGCCAGAAAGTAGGTCCAATATCCCATCAAGATCACTATTGTCATAGAATGTTCCACTGTTCCCAAGAAACATAGCTGCTTTTCCCACCTACTCAGTGAGTTCAAAGATCAACCACACCACAAATTGATTCCTCCTTATTCCAAAAACCTCCATAACTCCAAAATCCATAACTGAGCATGGGAGAGCCCATGTGCCCAAAGGAAAAACCAAAGATTTCTAGCCTCCACAAAATCCAATGACATGCAAGGGGAGCTCTGAGTAAAGCTTCTCCCACATTCAGTAATTAAGGATGTCAATATAGCATCTGAAGCCCAGTCTCATCTGACCTTATGGACCTGTGTTGGCCAATAAGTGGACTGCTTCATGTTTCAATTGAAAAATCTTTATTGGTGATGCAAGAGCTAGAAATAACAGTTTTGGGCTTTCCAATTGAAAGGCGAGTTTGCAGGCTGACCAGACAAATATTTTACTTGCAAACTAGACACAATATAGGCAAAGCTGGCAGAAAGTCCTATAGTTGAGGTTGTCTAAAACTTTCCATTATATAATAGTTTTAAGTCATTTATAACTATGCCAAACTAACTGTTCAGACTAAAATTTTCCATGCATGTGTCTGCCTCAACCTAAAATCCCTTGAAAATTTCAGCAAAAACAACTCAGCCACTTCTGAGAATGAGGCTAGGGAAAAAATACATTTTGCCAGTGAAATTCTTACAACCATTTTGTTAAGAAAAACTAGCACCTTTGTGACTGAAATTCAGAAAGGTGTGTTTCGCTGTCCATTTGAAAAATCCACCTACATTTCACCAAGTTATAAACCTCTGAAAACAGTCATTTGCCCATGCTCAGTGCATATATGCTTCAGTCTTTAATAAGGCTAAAGAGGATTTTAGGGATAATGGTAGCATGACAAATGGGAATGAGGAGACAGAGGTAGATATTACCATATCTGAGGTAGAAATGAAACTCAAACAGCTTAATGGGACTAAATCGGGGGGCCCAGATAATCTTCATCCAAGAATATTAAAGGAATTGGCACCCGAAATTGCAAGCCCATTAGCAAGAATTTTTAACAAGTCTGTAAACTCAGGGGTTGTACCGTATGATTGGAGAATTGCTAACAGTTCCAATTTTTAAGAAAGGGAAAAAAAGTGATCCAGATAACTATAGGCCTGTTAGTTTGACATCTGTAGTATGCAAGGCCTTGGAAAAAATTCTGAAGGAGAAAGTAGTTAAGGACATTGAGGTCAATGGTAAATGGGACAAAATACAACATGGTTTTACAAAAGGTAGATCGTGCCAAACCAACCTGATCTCCTTCTTTGAGAAAGTAACCGATTTTTTAGACGCAGTGGATCTAATTTACCTACATTTCAGTAAGGCGTTTGATACCGTGCCACATGGGGAATTATTAGTTAAATTGGAAAAGATGGGGATCAATATGAAAACTGAAAGGTGGATAAGGAATTGGTTAAAGGGGAGACTACAGCAGGTCACACTGAAAGGTGAACTGTCAGGCTGGAGGGAGATTACCAGTGGAGTTCCTCAAGGATCGGTTTTGGGATCAATCTTTTTATTACTGACCTCGGCAGAAAAAGTGGGAGTGTGCTAATAAAGTTTGCGGATGATACAAAGCTGGGAGGTATTGCCAATATAGAGAAGGACAGGGATATCATACAGGAGGATCTGGATGACCTCGTAAACTGGAGTAATAGTAATAGGATGAAATTTAATAATGAGAAGTGTAAGGTCATGCATTTAGGGATTAATAAAAAGAATTTTAGTTATAAGCTGGGGACACATCAATTAGAATTAACAGAGGAGGAGAAGGACCTTGGAGTATTGGTTGATCATAGGATGACTATGAGCCACCAATGTGATATGACTGTGAAAAAAGCTAATGCGGTCTTGGGATGCATCTGGAGAGGTACTTCCAGTAGGGATAAGGAGGTGAGAGGCACTGGTGAGACCTCACCTGGAATACTGTGTGCAGTTCTGGTCTCCCATGTTTAAAAAGGATGAATTCAAACTAGAACAGGTACAGAGAAGGGCTACTAGGATGATCCGAGGAATGGAAAACTTGTCTTATGAAAGGAGACTTAAGGAGCTTGGCTTGTTTAGCCTAACTAAAAGAAGGTTGAGGGGAAAAATGATTGCTCTCTACAAATATCTCAGAGGGATTAATACCGGAGAGGGAGAGGAATTATTTAAGCTCAGTACCAATGGGGACACAAGAACAAATGGATATAAATTGGCAAATTGGCCACCAGGAAGTTTAGACTTGAAATTAGACAAAGGTTTCTAACCATCAGAGGAGTGAAGTTTTGGAATAGCTTTCCAAGGGAAGCAGTGGGGGCAAAAGATCTATCTGGCTTGAAGATTAAACTCGGTAAGTTTCATGGAGGAGATGGTATGATGGGATAACATGGTTTTGGTAATTAAATATTCATGGTAAATAGGCCTAATGGCCTGTGATGGGATGTTAGATGGGGTGGGATCTGAGTCACCCAGGAAAAAATTTTCTGTAGTATCTGACTGGTGAATCTTGCCCATATGCTTAGGGTTTAGCTGATTGCCATATTTGGGGTCAGGAAGGAATTTTCCTCCAGGGCAGACTGGAAGAGGCCCCGGAGGTTTTTCGCCTTCCTCTGTAGCATGGGGCACGGATCACTTGCTGGAGGATTCTCTGCTTCTTGAAGTCTTTAAACCACGATTTGAAGACTTCAATAGCTCAGACACAGGTGAGAGGTTTTTCGCAGGAGTGGGTGGGTGAAATTCTGTGGCCTGCATTGTGCAGGAGGTCAGACTAGATGATCGTAATGGTCCCTTCTGACCTGAGTATCTATGAATCTATATTTGCTAGAGGCTAAATGTAAAAATCTCAGAAGATTCCATCTGCACTGAACATGCTCCAGAGCAGTCCTGAAAGGGCTGAGCACTATTTTACTTGTCATTTCTTTCTACAGCCACAAGGTACTGTGGACCCAGAACTGTGAGACTGTCTCTTATGCTCCCAATGCTCCCTGGTGGTGTCCAGAAAGTAGAAAGAAGTAGGAATACATAGCAGTGAGAAGCAGAGGGATGGAAAGGCTAAAGGGAACAGGTGCAGGGATGGAAAGGAGCAGGGAGAATGGAACATAAGGTAGGGACACAAGAGTCTTTAAACACTAGAGTGGACTCACCCATATAATACAAGAGAACCAAGAATTCCCAAGTCTCAACATTCCTCTGCTGTCAAGCAAACTGTGAAACCCACTGGCAAAAGATGTGTCGCAGCCTCCTCTAGTGGCTGGTCTACATAGATAGTGACTGAGGGCTTGTCTACACTTCCCCCCAGGATTGGCTGGCAGCAATCAATCCAGCGGGGGCTGATTTATTGGATCTAGTAGAGACGCAATAAATCGACCACCGAGCGCTCTCCCGTCGACTCCGGTACTCCACCAGAATGATAAGCGTAAGCAGAGTCGACAGGAGAGCATCAGCTGCCAACTTACTGCAGTGAAGACACCACGGTAAGTAGATTTAAGTACGACTACTTCAGCTATGGCTATTCACGTAGCTGAAGTTGCTTATCTTACATTGACCCCATGCAGTAGCGTAGACAAGCCCTTAATATTGCTACCAGTTACTCCACTGGATGAAATTGTAGTCATCTGTGCTGTGGTCCCTCTTCCAATCCACAAGGAAGTCAATATGGTTCTGCAAGGTATTTTTTTTATGTTAAGAGCATTAAGACTACAAATTCAAGTGTTCAGAAGTTATGTGCTAAAATTCAGATTCCTTTTGAAACTTTAACAAGGCCCCCTAGTGCATATGTGTTATGATACAGTCTTTAGTTATATGATCACATTCTATTGTCTCCAGGACTAGGGTGATCAGATAGCAACTGTGAAAAAACAGGACAGGGGGTGCGGGGTAATAGGCACCTATATAAGAAAAAGTCCGAAAAACCGGGACTGTCCCTTTAAAAACAGGACATCTGGTCACCTTATCCAGGACTCTGCTTCATTTAGTGCACAGGAAGGATGGTGCTCAGGAAAATGAATCAGAGTTGTGGAGTAAATAAGTTGGTTGCCTATATATCCTCTGCCTTATTTGCAGCAGAAGGCGTGTCGTAAATAAGGCTGATAACTACAGGAAGGGAAAGGATATTGTTGTGGTTAGGGCAATTAAATGAATCCTACAGAACTGAATTCTATCCCTGCTCTTCCACAGAGTTGCTACGTGATGTTGGGCGTATTAAATCAAACCAAATGATGTTTCTCAATTTCCATATATACAACTTGATGGACCCGATTTGAAGAAGAGCTGAGGATCACAACGTAGCCAAAGTTGATGGGAGCTGCATCTTGAACATGTAAAGTGCTGACAAAATGCTAAGTACTCTTAAAAAAAAATTAAGTTCCAAGTTTCTCAAGCTGGGCACCCAAAATTAGTGGTCTCTTGTGCCAGTTTACCTTGGTTTCTTTGTTTCTCAATTCCTCCGCTGCAGAATGGGAATATCACCACAACCATACACCTCGCAGGAGTGTTGTGAAAATAATTTACTTAAGATCTGTAAAGCACTCAGATACTATAGTGATGAGCTCAGTAGAAAAAGCCCATGAGGAACCTAAAGAAACCCCTGTATTCATTGCAGTATTTGGATGGTATGTGGTAAATAAAACATGGGGCCACCCAGGATAATTATATGACTAACCATTTGAAGTATGCACTGGATGAGGCAGGGATCCTGTGGAAAGCATACTATATAACCATTTAATTAAATACACATGCACAAGTGAACAACCTTAATTCCGGCATTTCCTATTTTTTGACGCTTGACTTTGCAACCTTTGAAATCTTAATGCTTTTAATGTACATTTTTTATGTAATTTGATTGTAGAAGTCACAGAAATAAGTACAGAATCCATGATTCCCCTTTTATATGGTTACTCTGTAGATCTTAATCAAACCTGAAGTAACTTGCCCAAACTATAGAAGGAATTAAATGCTGGAATAGAAACTAAAGAGTCCATGTTTTCAGACCTGTTCTCAGCCACCATTAAGATTTGCAGCTAAAATTTCAACCCTCATTTAACCTTTTAAAAATTATTATACATACACACTACAGGGAGACTTCACGAATCAAGCTTCCAAAATCAGCCAACGCCCACCGATATTAAGGGCCAATAACAGTAAAAATATTATATCTTAAGTATACTCAGGTCAAATAGCGTTGCCACCTTGGGCTCTTTGTGAAGATGAACAAGTCAGGTCTCATCAGTTTCCTTCCTGTCTCAAATGTTCACTCCATGTCCTTTAGCAATGCTATCACAACAACATCCAATAAGTAACGAAGTGTTACCAAATCTTGCCACACAATAAGCCCCTTTAAATGCACAGAAAGTTGAGGGAAGCAGGAGAAGAGAGAAAAGGAATGTAGCCAAAAAAGAAGCAGGTAGCAGTATCCAGGGAATTGAAAGGGGAAATTGTGCCCCATACTTTGGTACCATAGGACAGACATCTAAATAGGTCTCAGCTAAAATGGGAGAGATGACACTAACACAGTATAATTAGACTACCTTATGAAATGAGAAGAGTTCAGAATGATGTGTATACCAGTACGATTTTCACAATGCCAACCTCTCAAATCATTTTTTGCAATCCACCTGTCATGTTTTATTTGTCAGGCATCAACTGAATTTTTTGTCCCATTCCTCTTTTACACTCACTTTCGATTAATCGTCTGTGGAATGTTTGCAGTCTTGTTTTCAAATTCTCCGTGCCAAGTTGGCCATTGATGTAGCAGATGAAAAACTCATTAAAGTTTGATTGGTGCTCTATTTAAGTACTCAAAAACCCAGTACTTCTAGCAAGATGTATACTTCAAAAATTTTAGAAAAGTTTGCTAGTCAAGTTTCTAATCCTTGAATTCTATGTTTCTGATGACTGCTGTTCTAAAAGCAAAATGCAATTCTCTCTCAAAAAACACTTACCAGTACTAAATTCTGCTTCTAGAACAAGCCTTTTTCCAAGCAATTAACATGAATTAACTTCCAAATAGAAAACTAATAACTGTTTTAGATAGCAACTATTCTGATCAGAAATGGCACTGAAACAGAATGCCAAGCCTGCACTGCCTCCAATAGCCTTAATGTGCCTACTGCATTAGAGATGCCAAATCCGAACAATCATCAGAAGTCTTCACATTAAATGTAGTAAAGCAACCATACATAAACTGATTATAGCAGAGACTAAACAGTATAAAAATGTGGCATTCTATGGTGTTATGTACTGTGAACATGTAACAAATGCATCTTGATTTAAAAAGACATTCTATAGTAAGTGTAAGCAAGTCCATTTTTTAAAAATATATTAATGTTTGAGGGCTTTTTAGAAATCCAGGTACTCAGACTGAAGTTAGATATTCAGTCTTTAATTCAATTTTTGTAGGTTATTTTAAGGTTAAAAATTTTAAACACACATTAATAGTATTAGTTTGTCAGATCACTTCCAAACCCCTCATATTTCTTGCCTTAAAGGTGAAACATGGAGCACTTGATTTAGACAACAAAAACTGAATCAGCGCTATAAGAGAGGCAAAAGTAGAACTAAATTTAAACCACCATTCCTGAGTGTGCCACAACTACTGGCTAAAGAAATCCAGTATTGTATAAAGATTAGTGAAGTGGCCTGATTTTAAAAGGTGCTGTGGACCTGTGACACAACTTTAACAGGAACTGCAGAGTCAGGCTGTAATTTAGCATTAAGAAGAGGCCAGACATGAAGCTAGCTTTCTCCATTAAGGCAACAATTTCCTCATGTAACTGCACAAAAAGGAATAAATGGAGTGATCTACCAGTCTAAATGCTAGACTACCACATTTTTTAGACAGATGGTAACAGGGGAGGAGTTAGAGTCCTGAGGTGAGCCTCTTCAGCTATACACAGCTGCAGCTTCTGACAGAGGATATCAGAAAAAAATATGCTCTGGCAGGCTAATACATACACCCTGTGCTGCTACAGTTACACTGCTTTAATATTCAAGCTAGCTAGATCAAAGCTACCTCAAGTATGCCTACACATGTGACAGTCAGACCTCTTACTGCAGTGCAGACATACCTAAAAGGAGACCTAACCCCCCAAAGAAACTAGAAAAGGAAGATGGGTTTTGAATGAGCTAAGAGAGGCTGACCAGAATGTGTCAGACATTTGGAGACAGGAGGAGAAGGATAAAAGCCATGAATGCTCTCTCTCCCAATTAAGAGATGGAGAATAAGCCAAACTCACCCCAGCTTTGGACAGAAAGGTTAAGCCTAGGTAAGGAAATATGACTGTAGGTCTGCTATTTTAAATTCACTCTGTTGCAAACCTTTTGGGCAAAATAAACCCTACTTTCTTTTCCAAAAGCTGTTTGTCTCCCTACAAATGTATGCTGTCATAGGTTCCCAAGAGGAAACCCTTGCCGAGACAAGCCCTCATCAGACCTGCTGTATTAGTCAAGGTTGTTTCCAACTGGGTCTCCAGATTACAACCACTGGGTGAGTGGCTGGATTGCAGGATCTCACTGCAGAGAAGTGGAAGCATGGGCTTAGCATTTTAAAGAGATCCACTCAGGGGACTGGAAGAGGGTCTCAGTAGGGGCAGCCTACCCAGGGTCCGTGACACTGAGTTTACTTCGATAATTCTTATAGAAGTCTCTGTTTGAACATATCATATATCTGAGGCATGCACTCCTGTAAAACGTACTCTGCAAAGATCCGCCCATAATATTCTAATCCACCGAGGAGCAGGGTCTTTGTCTAATCAAAGATTACACTATAGCAAAACTGGAAACACCACATAACTGTTTTTCTTAAATTGAATACTGGAGTTAAGATGATCTGTATCGCCCTCCTTTTACATACTTCAGAACACAACACAACCTAGCTCTTCAATCTCTACCCTTGCTGTAGAGGCATGCATGTCACTAAAAAAAGCAACATTCTTCCTGTGAGTAAAATTTTTTATGTGAGAGAGGAGGAAAAGAGAGCTACACATTACTCATGAAGAGAAGACAGCTACACATTACTCATTAGTATTACAGAGAAATCATCCACCATGAAAGGAGGAAAGCTGGCTGAGGAGAAGGAACAAAAGGAGACAGGAAGGACATGGCGCAAAAAGTGTGTTTTAATAAGTAGCATCCTGCTTAAAAGGGTGGAAATTGAGAACCAGTGCCAAGTAACATAGCATCTGGACTGGCAAGGTTGCGTTGTAGCCCAGCATTAGGAACTATATCTATCACTACCTTTTTTAAGTCTTTAATGTAACATTTTTCATCAGTTTAAGCAAATTTTAAAGCACTGCACATCTTGATTTTGATAAGTTAACATGAAAAGAATATTCACATTAACGAGTTTGTAGAGCATTTCTATACCTATGCTATGAACACCACTAGATCAAAACAATCTTGGGACATTTAACGGTAGTCTAGACAAAACACAAATCAATTAAAATCAATCTAGTACCAAATACTGTAGATCCTTCATCTTCAACTTATGATTTGTAGGGAGTGTTTTGGTTTTTTTTTTAAAACCTTCTGCACTTCAGTTAGCTAAAACAATCAAAGTGAAATTAATTTATTTTCATTTTCATGTAGTCCACAATCTCTGTGTTGGAAATAATGCAGCAAAAACATAAGCCAAAATATATTTAAATTAATTTTTTCAAGTTTTCAGGAAGACATTTCTATTAGTAGGTTGTGAAAAATGTGTATAAGTGTATTTTGGGGCTAAATTACCAGAAAGTATCCCTCTAAAGTGAAAGAGTTCTATTTAAAAACTAGTTTTCTGTAAATACTAGATCCCCCACTGCGGACAGAAAAGTAACTGAGCAATTCCTCTTTTCTCATTATAAAACAGGCTAATCAGGATTAGAGGTGAAGATGCTCTCACTTCTAAAGTTTCAGTTTACATTTCACTTAAAAGTAAACTTATTCCCACATTACTGACTTTAGCACAACAAACAGCTATTCTCCTACTCCAACAATATGCCACAATGAAGTTACATCAGTGTTTTAAGGTAATTTTACATAATAGAGTAAACTAGCGTAGAACAAAACATCTCTGCCTCCAGCAGAATAAACTAGACTAAGGAGGATGCTTCATTAGTGGACCTGTATTGGAAGAATGTATATCTGAAAGTTAGTCAAGTGACTAAATAAAGTCTGCATTCAGTATTTCAGCAACTACTCGCAAATGCCATACAATTTTAAAAAGTATATTTCAATTTGTTTATCTTCATGCAATTGAGGCTTCTTTAAAATAACCCAAAATATTACATTTTAAGAAAAACAATAGGTTGAAATAGCTGTTTCCTGGAAAGACAATGGTCTAAGCAGCTCCAAATGTTCCAGCAGACCCTTTTTTATCAATGACTAACACATTTATGATACTGAATCTTGTAGAAGCCATGGACACACCACATTTGCCCTTCTGGATGCTGCAGAAATACAGAACACCCTCCCAAAAAGCATTACTTTGATTATCAGACTGGAAAAATACCAGAATTCAAGGTTTATAATGGTGGTAATAAAACTATTTTCTGTTCATGCCTGGTCCAGCAAACTGGACAAGAAGAAAAATAGATATCATTAGGGCATCTGCACTTATTGCCAATCTACTGACGTCTGTTCTGGCTGATTTCCCAAACTCTAAAAGGTAGATGGACACACCTAAAATGCCAACAACTTCCAAAAAGCAGCCTGTCATTCCTTACAAGAGATTCCTGCTCAAGCCGAGACAAGAGGAGAAAAGTAAACTAGTGAGGATTAGGAGTAGTAATTGGAAATGGAAGTGAGGAACTACAGATGGCCATTTTATGATGAGCGTGAACAGGAAAGTGGTGTTAATAAGAGAGGTCCAATACTTATCTAGGCTAAATGAAAGCCACCAAGACTGCCACATTAAGAAAAAATGAGACATTGCTCTAGAAAAAATATGGAGTCTCATTCATCTCCTGTTTGGGATTTCAGTGAGTTTCTCTTACATTCTTAAGATTTGGTCTTTTGTACTTAAGGTATTTTCTCCTCTAATGTAATCATCTTGGGTCCTGTTATCATACATAACCTTTTGCCCTGGGCTCTGAAGGAGGTCAGTCTAGAATTTATTCTAATCTTTCAGCAGGCCACAGGCTAGGGCCCAGCACTAAACACACCCTGAAAGGTCTTCATAGCTAGAGCCCGGGAGAGTGGAAATGATCTCTCAGCAGACAACTGACGTTCTCAAAGAAGCAAGGTTGAAGCAGGAGATTCCAATAAAGAGCAAAGATGGGGGAAAATTTTCAGATTAAACTTTTTTGCCAAAAATTGAAAATTTAGGTCAACCAATCCAACCAATTGTTTCAGTCCAAAAAAGTCAGCATGTTTGATTGATATTTTCTAAACAAAATGTTATGACTTCATTTCAAATTTTATTTCAAGTTTATTAAAAAATTATGAAAGGTATAAAAACTGAAAACAAAATCAAAATGTTTCATTTTAGGTCAAATGAAACATGAATTTGATTTGTGTCAAAAAATTCTGAAGTATTTCATTTCACTTCACATCAATACAAAACAAAAACCTTTATTTTTCAGTTCAGTCACCAACCCCCGCAAAAAAAAATTTGGTTATTTACATGTCTCACACACTAAGGGCTTGTCTACACTACCCACCAGATTGGCAGGCAGCAGGTCAATCGAGCAGGGGTCAATTTATCGCATCTATATGTTGATTTATCGCATCTACTCTATCGACTGATGAGCACTCTCCCGTCGACTCCGGTACTCCACTAGAATGAGAAGCGCAAGCCAAGCCAAAGGGAGAGCGTCAGCTGTCGACTTACTGCAGTGAAGACACCACAGTAAGTAGATCCAAGTACGTAGCTGAAGTTGTGTATCTTAGATAGGGCTCGTCTACACTACCGCGGGGGGTCTAAGAGTCCTCTTAAAAGCAGCAAAGTGGAAGGAGTCAGTAATCAACATCAATTTATAGACTGGACTGCGTAACGCTTTTTGCGCACTAAGGCTATGTCGACACTACCCCTTAGGTCGGTATAACTTACATCACAAAGGGTGTGAATAACCCACCACCAAATGACAAATTACACCAACCTAAGCGCTGGTGTGGACAGCGCTATGTCAGGGGGAGAGCTTCGCCCATCAGCTTAGCTGACCCTGCTAACTGGGAATGGATTAAGTTGATGGGAGAGCACTCTCCCATTAGCTTAGAGCTGCTACACCAGAGAGCTTAGTGACACAGCTGCACCGATGCAGCTACATCACTGTAAGCTCTCTGGTATAGCAATAGCTTAAGACTTATACCCTGACCTGAAAAGAGTTATGTAAAATGAAGGTAGTGTTGTGTCAGAGAGTAGGAGGATAAAGGAATCATCAGACCAAAATGTGTTAGCATCTAAACTTCTGTCCTAGTTACAGGTGGAACAACATTTAAAGCTAGGTTTCAGAGTAGCAGTCATGTTAGTCTGTATTCGCAAAAAGGAAAGGAGTACTTGTGGCACCTTAGAGACTAACAAATTTATTTGAGCATAAGCTTTCGTGAGCTACAGCTCACTTCTGAGCTGTAGCTCACAAAAACTTATGCTCAAATAAATTTGTCTCTAAGGTGCCACAAGTACTCCTTTTCTTTTTATTTAAAGCCAGTTTAAGTGCGTGTGTCAAGAGTGGTAGACCAGGCATCAGAAAAAGATTTGTCATGTATCACTATTGTAGGCTAAATTAGAGTGAAAATTAACATTCTGAAGTCATAATGTAATCAGAGTGCAGTTACAGCACAATAAGCCATTTCTACTTACTTTGATCAGCATAATTTTTTGCTTTCAGTTCAAGCTGTCGTGTTTGTGATTCTAATGATTCCACTCGGGTCTGTAAGTCCTTTTTTTCTTGTTCTTGAGAATCTTCAAATTCAATGAATTTCTGACAAAAAACAAATAAAATATTCAATACTGTGGTTAGACACTGAGCAGCAAGGTTAGGATTTTCAAAGAAGTCAAAGTTAGTCCGCTAAAGCTCACAAATTCAAAGGAAGTGGGTAGCTAACTCCCTCAGGCCTTTTTGAAAATCCTAGCTTAACTTTTATTAAGAAGAATATATAGTAGTTTACTTTTCCTGAAACACTAAGCTGCAGAATTTCAAACATTTTAGGTACTGAACGGTAGTTCTAACTAGCGTGCCCATTTTTCAAAGTCTTAAAGTACCTAAATTAGGGTGACCAAATCTGCAAGTTGGGCTCCTCTATTTTCTCTTACTTTTTACATGTAATTATAGACATTTTTCTTACTCCAACAAAGTGGCTTTTTTGCTTTTAAAGATGTAAACCTTACCATCTTCCTGCCTCTAAATCTGTTCAGTCCTGTCCATATACCAGAAGAAGTGTGAGGAGCTCCACGGGACTTCTAATGCAAGTTTTTCCTTCCCAGCTCCTACTGTAGTACAACAAGCAACAATGCTCTGACAACATGATAATGCACTGCCCTCTAACTATTAAGTATTGTGTGTCACTTTCAGATCAATACTGAGTCAACACCCATTCTGGATTTACATGAAGTGTAGAAAATTAATCCTATTCTCTTAAGTAGAATAAATTCTTCATAAGCCAACCTGTTTTACAAAGAGTAAAATATGAAGTATTGGAAACAGTACCTATTTGTTATATAGGCTATAGAAGAGCTAACATGAAACAAGTCTTGAAGACCTGATAAAGAAAGGTGAGTAATTCAACTATCAACATCTTAATCATCAGCCAGACTACTAGTCCTCATGTTGTAACAACTAGGATCATGACCATAGCTTTATAGGATCATAAATGGAACAGTTTCATTTCCATAAACTATTCTCAGACTGATTTCCACTCCTGAAGGTAGAAAGCAAACCGTGGGAGCCCAGAAGTTTGCACTTCACAGGAAACTTGTGTAGGAAAGAGTTTATAAAACAGAAGTGAATTTATGAATCACACTTGAATAACATTTACAGTTTAAGTTTATAGTGAGCACACAGCATGCCATTTACCTTATGTAGCATTCCAGTGTTCATTTTTGGAGCATTCTGTCCAAATTAACTTCCCTTGATCACTTGGCCAATAAGGTGTAATCGAAAAAACTTTAGAGCAGTGCCAAGCAGACTAAGTTAACTTATTTTAGAGTAGCAGCCGTGTTAGTCTGTATTCGCAAAAAGAAAAGGAGTACTTGTGGCGCCTTAGAGACTAAAATTTATTTGAGCATCCGATGAAGTGAGCTGTAGCTCACGAAAGCTTATGCTCAAATAAATTTGTTAGTCTCTAAGGTGCCACAAGTACTCCTTTTCTTTTTAAGATAACTTAGTCCTCTACAACCACTCTGGCCCTTCCTAACCATAGATACTTACCTTCCAGCACAAAGTATGATCACACGCAGCTACCGAGCATCCTAAAATCCTTTGTAAGAGGGACTGAACACAAGTGGGAGTGGGAAAGAGGAAAAACAGGAAGTGTGTGTTAAGGAACAAATGCCAGCAGTACTGCTGCCATCCAGTTAGAATTACATCCAGGAATCAATTTTTTAATACTAACCTTTCCATCTAATAGTTATTACTATTCAATAGCCTGGGAGTAAAGTTTATGATCTGAGTCCAATTCCTATATAGGCATTTATGCAAAATTAATTTCTACTAGCAGCTAAAATCCCATGTTGTCATACAGATGTGGCAGCTAGGCCAAGTAATCCACTATCTGTGTTGTCTCCCTCAGACAATGATTAAAAATGGCCAAGTGTACATTATGCTTAATCAACTCTCACATACAACTCTTATTAACTTTAATACTGAGTGGGGAAGGACGACACAGCAGTCTTAACATGCATAGCAAAGTTTTAAATTGGGAGTTAAAGACACGCAAACTAAAAGTGTTTAATGAAAGTTAAAGTTCTAGTTCAGTTGTTTCAGGTAACGTTAGTCTTCATTGTTCACACAAATGGACGCATGAGTAATTTAAGTATAACAGTACAGTAATGGTATTATATGCAAACTGTGGGAGTACTGTGATGAACCAAGTTGTTGTAGTTCCAATATCACAAGTGTCCAACAAGCAATGCTTTATTGTAGCTATACTGTACATTACACTTAAAGTTCTAGCTAACTTGTTTTGATTTCTTTCAGGGATGGCTGGAAAGTAATAATAAAATAGTCCAGTTACTAGCTTCATTTCATAGTAACTAATACAATGTGTGGTTACACATTCTAGTATTCAGCATATATAATAATGAAGATAACAGAAAATAACCTAAAGCCAGAAAGCTAAAATGGTTACAGAAAGGGTGCGGTCTTATCTTCTGAAAACGTTTTTTTCCCCCCCATCTCCTGACTGTGATGTGTGGAAGTGAGATCAGCAGGAGGAAGTAAATCAGATGCAGAAATATGCACAAGAAACTAAATTCAAAGCTATGCATAGAGTGAGCACAAGACCTGTAGGTCTTTGGCAGTGCATAGGTCTTGTGCTTACTCTCTGCACAGGGTGAAATTCACTCAGCATATTTTGTAGGTAATGGACTTCTAAAGTCGATGACAAAAAAAATGAAAGTGATAGGTGAAGTTCTAACTACTCAAAAGTACTTTTCCAGTTCAAATGATTATACTTGAACTGATCCAACGGTCTAAAAAAGGGTGGACTTTAAAAACCACAGAAGTTACATCTGTAGGGAAAGCATACCACCTCAGAAAACAGACCAAAAAAAGCACTCTCCTTCGCATAGGAGAAAGCTGAGCTTTCTCTATATTTCTGATCTAATGACAATAGGAAACAGGGGCCTCTATACATATGGAGGCTCCTTTCAGTGACAGACTCCTTGACCTCACTGCAAGTTCACTTAAATCATCAATCCTCACGCTGTCACACATGGAGCACTGGTGGCCCAGGGAGCTCATTCTTATGGACCTAAGAGCTGGCAGGTCTTATGGCACTCCTTGTTTCCAGTTGCAAAGAGCGGCCTATTCTTTACCAATATTACTCGTCCACACAAGCAATTGCTGTAGTTGTAACAGGGATGATATACGATTATGAATGAAATTAATGAGAAGTTGGGAAGACAAGTGGTCCACATGATGATCTATTAAGATGACGTTGATATAGGACTCCTGTGTGAACAAGTAGCTTTTCAAAAATATCATGTCAAAGTTGATTGTCACTCTTGAGACTATTCCCCACAAATATTGCATTGAAATAGCTTGTTCACAATTGTTTATATCTAACTTTTATGATCTATCATCAAATTTTAGATTATCTATAAAGGGAAATAGAGAGAGAATTCATAACACTTTATGAAAGCACTTTATTTCTACAGACCAATGCAGCAAGAAATTTAATACAGACCAACCAGCAAGAAATTCTGATTAAGCCAAATTACCTAAATGCACTGTTTTCTATTCATACTATAAACTTGAAGAAAAGTGCTTTCATATAAGCTGTTACATGGCTATCATAGGACTCAATGCTGTTCATATGACAGCGCTTGGAGCAAAATGCTAAGAGAAGCAAGAACAGCTGATGTTGAAAGACAAGTAAATGGTTTTGTGGTTCTCTGCTTTAATGAAGGGAGTTCATATTTAAATTTATTAGTTTATACCAGTACTCCGATGAACTGCTGGAAGAAGGAGTGAACAGTTTAACTATTTCCCTTTGTTTTAGTAATATTCACTAGTGAAATATATGGTGTAAAAATACGACCGGAAACCAGAAACATACAACTTGCACTTTTGTAACTGCTTCTACCGCACCACATTAAAGTAAGCAAAAGAAAATGGGCAAGAATAGGTATAAATACAACTGCAACAGCATTGTTAATTTGCTTCCATTTGACAATTTCCTGAAGTCATGTGTCACATGAGTGCAAAAGATAAGCAACAATTTTACTTCTGAATCAGCTGTTTTTATTTCCATTTTAATGTCATCACCGCACATAAAACCAAATATAGATTTAGTTTTTCATCCTTTTACACAATTTCTTCTGGAGCTGCTCAGGACTTAGCTAAAAAACACACCAGTTTTCAAATTAAGGTTGTTGTGGTTTTGCTTGCTTGTTTGGTTGGTTTTTTAACTAGTTAAAGGTAATTCTCTTGCTCATTCCACTGCTATTTTAAAGATTTACACTGGACAATCTAAAGAGATGCTAAGGACTCAAGTTCTATTCAAGGGGAATTATGTTCTATCCAAAACAAAAGAATATTCACCTACGAAACAAAAGAATATTCAAAATAGGTGAAGTTATTCAAAGGGACAGTACCAACTTATTTCTATTTTTGCCCATATTGTTACAAGTAACACCTAACATGAACGTAACTGGGAGATTAGAGAAAAACAGACATTTCTCTCAAGTTTACTTTTTGCATCTGACAGCACTATGCAGAGTTTGAGTTGCTATTTCCCTGTGTAGTCTGTTTTCCCTGTTTATGTAGATCTTCCACACAGCAAAAGCGGAGGGAATAAAAAACATTTTCAAAAATAGGGAAGTTATTGCAAAGCCACAGAAATTGGCAAGGCAGCTCAGCTTAAACTACTTTTAACTTTTAAAAGTGACTAGATTTCAAGGTAACATTCCTTTAGAAGTGAACTGACGTTGAGGACCAACTTCAACAATTCTATCAAATGACATTTTACAAAATATCAATTTGTAGCAAGCATTCCCCAAAATTTAGATGAACATAACAGCAATTCAACATGCCATGTAAAGCCACTCCTTGGTTTTAGTAGTTAAATTACACTAACACTTAATACTTCTTCAAAGCACTTTCTAGGTATTAATCTTCACAACACTCATGAAAGGCAGTTATATTTCCCATTTTGCACACTGCAAAATAAAGAAGGTATTTAAGTGACTTGCCCAACACCTCAGTACATCAACAGCAAAACCAGGGGTGGACCATAAGTTCCTGGCACTTAGATTCATGCTCCATTCACTTGATTACTACTTACCATAGATCAAAAACTACACATTGAAAGTATGTGACATTCAAAATGTCAAATCTGGATAAGAGTTCTACTCTTGTAAAAGTTAGAGTATTTGAGTTTGCTCACTGCTGAATAAGAGTAATTTTAAATATTTAACACTGTTAACCTGAAATCCTAAGCAGAAAAACTTTAGCCATTGTCTTCCTCACTATTTCTAATTAGTCTACAATACTTAAACCCATTTAATGGGAAGCTGGAAACTAATTTCCTTTTCATGCTTACAAAAAAAATGTATGTATTAAAGACGTCAGGTTTCAATAATAGGTTCATTTAATAAGTTATGGGGCAAGTCTATAAACCCAAACCCCAGATAAATGTTTCTTTGCTGAAAGAAACTGCTTGTGGCTGTTGTGCTGTTTTTAAGCCCAGTAGTAACATTAAGCAATTATGTGACTCAAAGCTCCCGTAAAACTTTTCTGCCACCTCCCCATAGCTAAACATAGACCTGTGTGCTCCTCCAGGAACTACAATCAGAAGTATATTTATAAGACACAGCAACATAAAAGTTCTTTTCTTCCTCTTCCTCATTTCTTTGTTGCTTGTTACTTAGACTATACTGGAACCTTTATTAACAAATTTTCCTAATTCTCATTTTGTAAATATAAATGGTCACACAGCAGTCACATGCAAAACACTGGCAAAATATCCAGATATCCCATCTTCTCAATTTTCATTTAAACCGGGAAACTGAACAAACATCACATGAATAAAGTTTCAGAGTAACAGCGTGTTAGTCTGTATTCGCAAAAAGAAAAGGAGTACTTGTGGCACCTTAGAGACTAACCAATTTATTTGATGCACCCAATGAAGTGAGCTGTAGCTCACGAAAGCTTATGCTCAAATAAATTGGTTAGTCTCTAAGGTGCCACAAGTACTCCTTTTCTTTTTATGAATAAAGTTATGCAGGCAGCTTCTTACTGATTATGAAAACTGATCACATGCATCAGTCATTGAAGAAATGACTGGCACCCAAAGAACAGCTAAAAGAAGCAGATTTTAACTTCTCATTTTTGGAGATCATTACCAAAAGAAACCCACAATCACAACTTGCATCATGTCACACAATGCTAATGAGGAAGAAATACAACAAAAATGGGAGCTTACTGATTAAAGAACAGTGAAGCAAAAAAGGTTCTGAGTTAAGAAACAACATGAATATTCATCATCAAGCTACGCCAAAGAAAAAAATTCCTATAATGATAGCGAGAAAGGGGGAGAGAATTATTCAGAATAGTCAAAAGTTGGGAAGCCAAGCAATACCAGGTTTTTAGTAGAGAATATGGGAAAATATCTTAAGCATTAGGTCAATCAAGCAACAGAAGAGTTCACCCAAATAAGTCAAAGGACTATCAAAGCCAACCATTTGTTAAAAAATTGCCCCTTAAAAGAAAGCAATAGTATGAATCTGCAACTCATGTACCTTCCCCCTCATTTTATTTCTGCTGGTTACCCTTTTGTAGAAGCATCTTTGCATTAGTACCAAATATTAAAAAATGGGTGCTATGACTGTATTTGGAAAATGCATATACATCTTTGACTGTATCATGCATTTTTTAATTTATCATGCATATATGTTAATGGAGTAATTGAAAATGGCCTGTGAGTACTACAGGTGTGCGTTCATGTTGAAAGGACAATCAGTGTGTTCACATTTGAAAACATTGCCTTAAAGTTAGTTGCAGTTTCAGCGACTATCAATAAGGACTTTTGCTGTAATTGAATAACAATTTTAGTCTACATTATATTGGTCACCTCAATTGTCTTATAGAAATAGAACACTACTATACTGCCATAGATATACCTACAGGTGCGCACTTCTGAAAAGTCCATAAGAGCTGGAACAACATCACATTTTGTTCCTGAGCTTTGTTATAGTTTCTGCTCCATGTTGCCGAGACCCTTTTTTTCATATTTCACTTAAGTATGAACCATCCTTGCAATATAGTCATGAAACTTTACCAGTCCATGAAAATAAGTCAAATACCCCCTCTTCCTTTTCACCTTGATAATAAAGTGAAGTTCAATCACCTATTAATGAGCAATTAATTTTGCAAATCTGGTATAGAAATTTATCATATTCTTTTTATTGGTTTGGACAAAAACTAGATGCAAGTCTTTAGAGCAAAGATTTGTGTATTCATACTGTATTTCTTTATAATTTTATAATAAACATCCTTTGTTTTGTAGTCTTCTTGCCTGTTCAAGTGTGACCTGTAGCAATTTGTACCTTAACCTTTTTTCACATGATTTTAGAATTATTTGCATTGCACTACAGAGTTAATTTTACTAGGCTTGTAAAACAACTCTTTCTAAGTTAAAAAAAGACAACACTAGTACGGAAAAAGACTACTTTCAGTAACAATGCTTTTCAGTTTTCAAAACAACAGAAAGTAAAGAACATGAAGATGAGTGCAGGAGAAGACGCCTATGTCTGGACATGGCAGTTGGCTAAATTAAGGATGATGGTTTCACTCCAATTTTGGAGAGATAGTGTGTTGGAGGAAATAATTAAAGCAACAGTGTGGGACAATATTGTTTGACACTTTTACACAAGGGATGCTTTACAAATTTTTACTCTCTGAAATAAGAAACTGGATGATCTACCTTGACACACCCAGCCATGGGGCTTATTATGTGGTATCATCACTGAAGGACTATGCTACTGAACAATCTCTAGCCACCTGCTGCTCATCTAAAGCTTCCATCCACCAGCCCAGGGAGTTACAGCCTGAACAGCACTGCTGATTTCTACACACCACATAATGTATCATTTTTCAGTCACACCCACACAAGATATTTATAAGGAAGGACAATAAAAATAACTACTGAGCGTCTTAACTTTAGAAAATTCACAGTGGGGAAGTTTGAGATACTGATTCATTTAATGTTTGGTTCCTTGACTACTCTAGCAAATAGTATTGTTCTTCTGTCTAACCCATGTGAATAAAAGAAAAACAAAATCTTCTCGCGCTGTTCTAGTCAGTTATTTTAAGAGTCCCAAAGAAAGAAGAGCCACATAAAAGAGTGGAAGCTGTGGACTGAGATAAACAGCTTGCTGTAATTAACTCTGTATTGTCATTTTCTAACTCTGCATTGTCTATTCCTAAAAAAGGAATATGATGTACAATACATTCCTCTGACCAGGATGCTATGCGTCAGTACAGTCTGAAGAAAGGGGGAAATATCTGTTTCCTTACCCCTACAAATAAGCCACTTGTTTAGCCATGATATGGCCATCTCTACACCTCAGACGAGTTGGTACAAAGTTGGGTGTCTGTGTGTGACCTACCTTGTATGGGAACCAGGTGAAGCCAGCCTACTACAGCCTAATACTCTGGCACGCTGTGAAGTGGGGTAGCTCCACCGTCCCACCAGCGTGGGAAGAGGATGTTAAAGCACCCTGCACTTCGCCCTACGAGGTGGAAGCGAGTCCCGGGAGAAGGAGCTCGAAGCCTCCATCCCACTCCCAGGAAAGGAAACTAGGCTTAGGAAACATACAGCCGGCCCCGGACCTCGTCGGCCCGGCCCCTACTCTCACCCTACCGCGACCCTTATATTGCTGTATCCCAGGAGCATCCGAGCCCGGCTCCCCCGCCCTCCTCGGCTTGCTCTAGCGGCCCCACCTCCCAGGTCCTGCCGAGCCAGCAGGGCGGCCCGGTCCCCTCAGCTGTGCCACGGGCCAGTCCCGCATCCTCGCCCAGCGCCGCCGCTAGCTCGTCGCTGTGAGCAGCCCCCGACCCCGCGGCCCCCTCACCTCCTCGGCCTGCTTGCGCAGCGCCTTCTCGCGCTCGTACTGGGTGAGCAGCTGCTCGTTGTCGTCCCGCAGCAGCTCCAGCTCCACGCTGGCCTCCTGGCTGTGCGCGCACACCGAGTCCAGGTTCTCCAGCACCGCCACCACCAGCGGCATCAGCTCGGCCACCACCTCCTCGTCGTAGCGCCCGATCAGCCGCTCGAACTCGCGGTAGATGGAGCCCGCCAGCCCCGACACCCGCTCCGACATCATGGCGGGGCCCGGGCCGCCCGGGTCTTCCTGGTACACCACGCCGTCCGCCAGCTCCATGGCCTCGGTGCGGCCGGCCCGCCTGGCTCCTTCCCTGACAGGGCCCGGCCGGGCGGCGGCTCTCAGCGCCTCCTCCCCACTCTGCGGCGGGGCCTGGGCGAGGGCGCGGGCGCACCGCACTGACCTCACCCACAGCGCCGGGGCGGGGCGCGGGGCAGCGGCGTCACCTGGACAGGGCGGGGCCGCATGCGGTGTACGGGGGAGGGGGAGGGGAATGACGCGCCTGCGTCGCCAGACTCACCGCGGCACAGGGGCGGAAGCGCGGGCCACGCTAGAACGTGTGGGGCGGGGCTTGCGTGGGGGGGGGCGAGGAGTCGCCGGAGGCGTGTGGGCGGGGAACTGAGGTCCCTGGGGTAAGGGGCAGGGTCTCTGCGGGGAAGGTCCTAGCAGGGGAGACAGCCTGGGGGAGGGGCTTAATGAGGACGGGAAAGCAGTGGGCGGGGCCTGTTGGCTGAGGGAGAAAAGGTGAGGGGCATGTGGGGAGGGGACTGTCAGGGTAGGAATGACGTGACCTGCAGGGGGAGGCTGCGCTAAGGGAAGAGGCACCTGTACCAGAGGCTTTAGCCTTTTGGGGGCTAAGGGGTGGGTAAGGGTGTCTGACCTCACTGAAAGGAGAGAGTGGGGCGGGGAGAAGGGATAGGTGGGTCCACACTTAGGTCTTGTGATGTTTTGTACGGGATCCAGGCCAAGAGCCTTGAGTCAGCCTTTGTGTCATATGGGTGGGGCAAGGCATGGGGAGATAATACATGTGGCAGTATTCCACTGTAGCCAGCTCCTGCTTCCTGAACATCTCAGTCAACAAGAAAATACATTCCAGAAAAATGACATCAACAAGTGGTGGAAACTTGAGGCATTTATATTGCTGTATGCTGCATAAATGGTCTGAAGTAAATAGGCTGAACTTCAATAAGGACAAATGCAAAGTACTCCATTTAGGAAGGAACAATCAGTTGCACACATACAAAATTGGAAGTGACTACCTAGCAAGGAGTACTGCAGAAAGGTATCTGGAGGTCACAAGCTAAATATGAGTCAACAGTGTTAAACTGTTGCAAAAAAAGCAAGCATTTCCCTGGGATGTATTAGCAGGAGTGTTGTAAACCAGACACAACAAGTAATTCTTCCACTCTACTCCACACTGATTAGGCCTCAGCTGGAGTACTGTGGACAAATTGGAGAAAGTCCAGAAAAGAGTAACAAAAATGATTAAAGGTCTAGGAAACATGACCTATCAGGGAAGATTAAAAAAAATTGAGTTTGTTTAGTCTGGATTAAAAAAAAATTGAGGGGGGAACATGATAATAGTTTTCAAGAACATAAAAGGTTGTTACAAGAAGGAGGGAGAGAAATTGTTACCTTTAACCTCTGAGGACAGGACAAGAAGCAACGGGCTTAATTTGCAGCAAGGGCAGTTTAGTTTGGGCATTAGGAAAAACTTCTTAACTCTCAGGATAGTTAAGCACTGGAATAAATTGCCTACGGAGGTTGTGGAATCTTAATAATTGGAGATTTTTAAGCGCAGGTGTAGACAAATACCTGTAAGGGATGGTCTAGATAATACTTAGTCCTGACTTGAGTGCAGGGTACTACACTAGAAGACCTCTCAAGGTCCCTTCCAGTCCTATGATTCCATAAAGCACTTGAAACAGCTGTAGGAAACACAGCAGCCTGGCTGGTAGAGCCCAGGTGAATATGCATTTTCTGTAATATGTTTTATTAGCATATTTCACAAATTATTAGATGATGAAAAAAATCTCACAATCCCACTCACTGTACAGTCTCTAACTCAGAAGACTTCAAGAGTTTTGACTGACGAGATCATCTGTATGTTTCTTTGTAGTATATGCCCCACCAGCATCAGTGGTGTTAATTGTTTATACTTTGAGGGCCCTCTGCTGGCTATGCAGCAGTAGATCTTAACACTGTTTCAGTCTAAATCAGTGGTTCTCAAACTTTTGTACTGGTGACCCCTTTCACATAGTAAGCCTCTGAGTGCGACCCCCCCCTTATAAATTAAAAACTCTTTTTATTATATTTAACACCATTATAAATGCTGGAGGCAAAGTGGGGTTTGGGTGGAGACTGACAGCTCGTGACCCCCCACATAATAACCACGTGATCCTCTGAGGGGTCCCGACCCCCAGTTTGAGAACCCCTGGTCTAAATCATAGAATTTTAGGATTACAAGGGACCCCAAGGGTCATCTAGTTTAGTGTTTCTCAATGATTGGTCTGTGGACTGGTGTCTCTCCATGAGATCTCCCTGATATAATTTAGGAAGGCAGCAAGCTGGTCCCTGGTATCAAAAAGGTTGAGAAACACTGATATATAGTCTAACCCCATACCATGAAAATCCTACATTAGCAGAAGCTCTTGGAATTTTGAGGATATTTTTTCCTCATTTCTTGGTGCCAACTGGTGGATTTAAAAAAAATTTAAACCTGGAATAAATGTATCTCCAGATTATAACTACTTGAAGGCAGGTCAGATTTTGGGATTAAGCAGGCTGAACAATTGCTCTTTAATTGTGATAATAATACTTTATTATAAATACATGAATGAGCGAAGCCTCACAATATGCTGGAGAAGCAAGCAAACATTATTATCCACTAATTATATATGAAGAAGTTGAGGCACAAAGAGGTTAAGTGAATTGCTTAAGGTCACATTTTGAGTCAGTGACAGAGCTGGAATTAGAATTCAGTAGCTCGTGGTTCCCAGCCCAGTGCTAAGTTCAAGGACTTTGCTCATCTCTCATTATGTAGTTTTCTGAAGTATTTCAAGGAATTAATATTAGGTATACATTTCAATACTGGTAAAAACTTTTGGAAAAAAATGTACACTGGCTGATAACAAATGGTTTATAATGAAAGATCCCTAAAATACGGAATGATGAGCTCCAATCTGGATATATTATATTCATATATGAATAATATGGGCTAATTTCTATACTATTTTAACATTAGAGACCGAAAAAGAGAAACTTAGATTTGAAAAAGTGTTAGATACTCCATATTCCACAATTTTCATCAGCTATTTCAAGATTGTTTTGGAGAATGCCACCATAGAAATTTTCTGTGGATTGCTATGAACTACTGGCTTTCTCTGAGTTTTAATGCTATAATGAACTGTATTGCCTGAACTAATATTACTGTTTATATTGCTAAGGTTACAAAGTCTATCAAATTAGCAAAAAATGCTATTTCAAAAAATGCAAGAGCTAATCAGGTAGTGAAGATCTAACTAATAGCTAGTCCATTAATTTCCACTGGAGAGCAAAGGAGGCTCATACTGTATTTTCATTTGGCCTGGTCCTCAACAATTACTGTACTTAAGACTTGTGTGTTGCACTGCGTATTTAGATACATCAGATCAGCGGGGTTGTATAGATGTAGGTCTAGTTATGACAAGAAGTAGATCCAAGCTACAAGGTGTGTACTCAGACTGGAACTTTCCCAATATTTAGAGTTGTACAGATGTAGGTTTTTAGCTCAGACCACTGTAAAGTAGGGGTCAGAGTCACAAACTTAGGATCCAGACCTGAATTCTCCAAAAAATTGAGGGGAGGCGTTCATTTCAAGGTCTTTGGGTCAGGCCTGTCTCATAAAATATCAGCCATTTCTAGGTGTCAGTGGTTCCCAAACTTGTTCCGCCGCTTGTGCAGGGAAAGCCCCTGGTGGGCCGGGCTGCTTTGTTTACCTGCCACGTCCGCAGGTTCGGCCGATCGCGGCTCCCAGTGACCGCGGTTCGCTGCTCCAGGCCAATGGGAGCTGCTGGAAATGGCGCGGGCCGAGGGACGTACTGGCCGCTGCTTATATTAGAGATGGTAATTTTCCCGGCATCCCCACTGCAAATAAATTGTGGAAAATCAGAGGTTGTGGGCATAAAAATACTTCACTGGACTTACATTTTATGTAAAAGGAAAGAAGAGAGCATATATCAGGAAACGAGATGCGGATTAAAAGGTCAGATGAAAGAAGGATCAAGGGCATCCACAGGAAAATAAAAATCCAATTAGTGGATTAAAGGTAAAAGGCCAAGGTATAAATAAAACGGTTTTAAGAAAGGATAGTGAAAGGATCAGAGCAGGACGAGGTCAGGAGCTAATACTATGTAATTGGGAAGGGAGGTTACAAAAGGAGTATATAAAAGAATGAAGTGAAATGAGAGATAAATATACAAGTGAGGAAGGCCTAAATATGAAGGGATAGAAGTGCAGAACCATACCACTTTATTTCACCATTTCCAGAGAATAGTTTTCAGTGGTTCACAGTCAAGCTAGAAGGGATCAATTCTGGGTCCAGTTCTGTTCAATATCTTCATTGATAATTTAGATAATGGCATAGAGTGTATACATAGTTTGCAGACAATGCCCAGATGGGAGGGAGTACAGGTGTTTTGGAGGATAGGATTAAAATTCAAAACGATCTGGACAAACTGGTGAAATGCTCTAAAATAAACAGAATGAAATTCAATAAGGACAAATGCAAAGTACTCCACTTAGGAAGGAACAATGAGTTGCACACATACAAAATTGGAAATGACTGCCTAGCAAGGAGTACTGCAGAAAGGGATCTGGGGGTAACAAGCTAAATATAGGTCACAAACTGACTATGAGTCAGCAGTGTAGCGCTGTTGCAAAAAAAAAAAAAAAAAAAAAAAAAGCATCATTCCCTGATGTATTAGCAGGAGTGTTGTAAGCAACACACAAGAAGTAATTCTTCCACTCTACTCCATGCTGATTAGGCTCCAACTGGAGTACTGTGGACAAACTGGAGAAAGTCCAGAAAAGAGTAACAAAAATTATTAAAGGTCTAGGAAACATGACCTATCAGGGAAGATTTAAAAAAACTGAGTTTGTTTAGTCTGGAGAAGACTGAGGGTGGGGACATGATAACAGTTTTCAAGTACATAAAAGGTTGTAACAAGGAGGAGGGAGAAAAATTGTTACCTTTAATCTCTGAGGTTAGGACAAGAAGCAATGGGCTTAAATTGCAGCAAGGACGGTTTAGGTTCGGCATTATGAGAAACTTCCTAACTCTCAGGATAAGCACTGGAATAAATTGACTAGGGAAGTTGTGGAATCTCAGTCACTGGAGATTTTTAAGAGGAAGTTAGACAAACAGCTGTGCAGGATGGTCTAGATAATACTTAGTCCTGTCATGAGTGAAGGGAACTGGATGAGATGACCTCTCGAGGTCCCTTCCAGGCCTATGATTCTATGATTATTCCAACATTGGGAGCTACTACCATGAAAATTGTTATGCTCTATATTTGTATACTTAATAGTGTTCACAGAATCACAGAAATGCTTAATGTGGCATCATTAATGGACTAAAGAAAAATGTTATGATGTGAGCTTAAAAAGAAGGGGAAGAGATATAAAGACAGGTGGGGCAACAATAAAGAAAAAGTTAATCCCATTCATGTCAGAATCATGAAGAGGAGGCTTGGGATGGAGAAGACAGAATGGCTATGAGGTCAGGGGTGCTAGTTGCTGGAAATGCAAAGAAACTTGAAAACCTATTTTGAACTGGATTTGGAGATAGGTAGAAAGCTAAAGAATGTAATGAGGTGGGATGGTCTCCACCTGCTTCCTAGAATGGCACAACAATGGCTTGGCCAAAGCACTGTGGACCCTTGAAGTTAAAAAATTAGGGCGGAAGACTGTGAAAAAGGGAGCGTGTATATTTAGGATTTGCTGTTCAGATTTCCTATATACTAATTCTAATTAACTGGGGGGAGGCCCCCCCCACAACCCGTTTGTCACATAGGCATGTCCAGGCATGTGTTGGCAGGGCTGTGATATCTGTGTCCTACCATTTTCTCCACATTTATACATTTTATTAAAGCTAATGTTAAAAAAATTATATAACACATAGGTTAAGAAAAGAGTGTCTGTACATCTGGGTATACTACTTAGATTATCCACAACTACAAAGTTTGTTTTTAAAGTCATAAGATACATATAGTGCATCAGCAATAACCCAAATTTAGGTGAATGAATTTAAGAATACAGTTTAGATATTTAGCATCCATGCATTCAGGTACATTACTCATGAAAAAAGTTACACAGCGAGTTGGTGGCAAAAAGCAAAATATATCGAGTGAAGATTGTCCCTCAGTAATTGAGAATTTAGGATAGGCAGGACACTTTCATTGTGGCTTTTTGCTGTTGTTTTAATGCTGCCAAAGTGACATAAAGGGAGTGGAAAAGACACCCTTGCTCTGGAGTAGGAGCGCTCACATGGGAGTGGCGGGGGCTCACTACACCAGTATTTGTGCTGGAAATGGCCCAACTTGATGATCACTTTACATAAGCTATTACCAGCAGGACAGTGGGGTGGGAGGAGGTATTGTTTCATATTCTCTGTGTGTATATAAAGTCTGCTGCAGTTTCCACGGTATGCATCCGATGAAGTGAGCTGTAGCTCACGAAAGCTCATGCTCAAATAAATTGGTTAGTCTCTAAGGTGCCACAAGTACTCCTTTTCTTTTTGCGAATACAGACTAACACGGCTGTTACTCCGAAACCTGTCTATAATCTGTAACACTTCCCCCTGAAGACACAAAACTGCGTGTGTATGACTGGCGGAGCACAGGGCGGTCTAGGCTGACTAGACAGGAAGTGTGAAAAATCGGGACAGGGGATGAGGAGCAATAGGCGCCTCTATAAGAAAAAGCCCCATTTGGGACTGTCCCTATAAAATCCGGACCTCTGAGATCACCCTAGGGCAGTGACCGCACCCGCTTTGCACCCACTGCGCTCGGTTACAGGGGCGAAGTCTCCTTTGAAACCGCACCAAGGGCTACACGTTTACAGCCCGACCCGTGTCTCCCGTGCTGGGAATGCCTGGGGCTGCCCTGCGGCCCCTGCCGGGAAAGCGCCCGGAGCCGCCCCTGGCCGCGCGGCGGGCAGAGCCCCCAGCCCCGCCGGCCTCCCTTCCCCGTCCCGCTCCTCCCTGCCATAGAGATGGAGATGCGCAGCAAGAGCGCCGCCCACTTGCCGGCGCAGTTAGGACTCGATGGGCCTGGAGTCGCTCTGCTCCCTCCTTAATCTTGCGTTCCCCCGTGTCGCGCCAGAGCGTCGCCTCAGCCCCCCCCCCCCGATGGCGTATCCGCGCCCCGGGACAAGCGTCCCCGTGGGGGTGTGGGGAGGAACACGGGCCCCTCGCGGCTGCCAGGCCGGCTCCGGCCCGCTCGGCGCTGGGGCAGCGGGGGGCGTGTTTAGAGCTGGGTGGTCGCGAGGCTGGGGGCGGCGGCGGCGGCGGCGTTACGGCAGCTACCACGCGACCCGCCGCAGGGGCCGGGACTGCAGGAAGGCGGGTGAGAGGGGGCGCGCGCTGCGAGGGATGGTTGAAGGGGCATGGGAGAGGGGCGCGCAGAGGGGGCTGCATGGGTCCAGGGCAGCTGCGGTTATGAATGATCCAAGTGACGCAAGCAGGGTCAATAGCAGGGGACAGGAGTTGTAATTAGATGTCTGCCTGTTAGTCTGAGGGCTGCCGTTGTCCAGGGCTACTGGCAGCGGGAGCATTATTATTAGGTGTTGAATTGCTTTTTTAATTTGAAGCCCTCTTAGCTCGTTCACAACTGCTCTGGAATAACTAGCTTGTTGTTTCTCAAATGGTTCAGTCTGTGGTATACTTGCAGAAAGCACCATACTTTTAATGTGTCTATTCTTAGAGATTAGTTTTTAATGTCTGAAAAATGCTTAATTTTGGTTTTTAAAATGTTGACTATTGTAAACTACAGTGACTGTGTAGCTACTGTAGCAGTCAGCTTGTGCCTCTAAAAATGACACATTGGCTACTCCAGTATGACTTTCGTACCTTCCATTCACCACACACATTCTTAGCATACTTCATTACAACACTGACTGGCTGTAGATAACTATAGATCAAAGTGATACACCTGCTCTTAGGTAGCCTGTTTTGTCTTAAATTGAGGGTAGCATCCTATCAGTGTGCACGTTGGAATACACCGACCTGCAATACAATCTGTATTTATCGCTTAATATAAAATCTTTTCATTCTTGGTATGGACTAATTGCTCTCCTCAATATTTATAGGGCTATTATGTTACATTTATTTTTGTAGCACTTTTTGGATATTCTTTGACTTATTAGTTCAGTGCACATAAGCACAATAAGGTTGTGGAAGATTGTGGATACGCCTTCTAGATTTCTGTTGTGGCTGCATTTGCCTTCTGGTCCTGGAATACGGAGTCCCTTTTTCTCCTCTTGTAGGATGATGGCATCTATTTGTGAGCGCACTTTCATTGCCATCAAGCCTGATGGAGTCCAGCGGGGACTAGTGGGAGAAATCATCAAGAGATTTGAACAGAAGGGTTTCAAACTGGTGGCCATGAAATTCATGCAAGTGAGTTTCCTTCATTTCTATATTTCTCCTTTATGTTTGAAATGAAATCTTATAGCAGGCTAGTGTACTCCACTCGGTGAAAAATCTTTTGTAATTTTTTAAAATGAAATCTTAGCAGAAATATCAAATGTCAAATTTTGTGGCTGGATATTTTTGGAGACTTTCCAGCATCCAGCTGTAGCTAAATGCTTTTGACAGTTTGAGCAACCTAATTTTAGTAAAATGATGTCCTTAGTCCAAAGGGAATATTCTTATAGATGCCATTTACACTTAATAGGCATCTATGGATCATCTACAGCAAAAAGAGGTTTCTTCTCAAAAGTAGTTAGATATTGATGAAACAATCTTGCTGAGTTAAACTGTGCACTGAAATAATTTTAAATTCATATAAACCAAGCAACACATCTAGCCAGTTGCTGTAATCACTTATTTTTAAAGAGCATGTCTGTTTAAGGATTAATAGTGCTCTGTGGTTAATCTCTTGTGATTTAAAGATACTCTTAAGTTCTTACAGTAAACTGCTTTTTTTGTGTGTGTGCAGGCCTCTGAAGACCTTCTGAAAGAACACTACATTGATCTGAAAGATCGGCCATTCTACGCTGGTTTGGTGAAATATATGCACTCTGGACCTGTTGTAGCTATGGTAAGCTTTTAAAAATAAAACCTGCTTAAGAAGAACTAAGCAGTTGATGTATCTTTTGTTCATAACTTCATTTGTGTTACATATTGAAGATGACACTAAGAACTTGAAATTAAATACTTAAAAAATTGATTAAATGTAGTTACAGGTACAACATGTTTCCCTTTAATTTGTGGTTTTACAAGTAAATCTTTCTTTTTTAAAAAAAACCTCTCTTTTCCCCTTTGCAATGTGCTGGGGTGTAAGGGATGTAAACAATGGGAAACTGACCGCACAAAGTGCTGTCAAATACACAAAATAAGCAAACTGGAAAAAAGAACAGTGAAACATTTAATCTTTCAAGTAATGATATGTGTTAGATGTTGATTGTAACCTATGATTGCTACAAGTGTGACTTGTTTTTTTTTTTTGGTAAAGAGAGTGTATACCTCTAAAGTATTTGAGATCCCTATGAAGCTTTATGTGTTTAGGAAATTCTGTAATGGATTGCTTACCTGTTTGTTACACTTAAAGCTATTCAATACCCTCTCGCTTTGGCTAACAGTCAGTGAATGAGCACAGCTTGTCGGAGACAGTTTCACTCTAATCCTTCTATGCCTTGCCCATAGATTCTTTGAAAAAGGGGACTTAGCAACTGTACCATGATGGGATCAAGTTTGGATAACATTGCCAACTCTTACTGTGTTAGTTACAGTTTGGATTCCGTAATCTTAATGGATTTTATTTTTAAGGTGTGGGAAGGTCTTAATGTGATTAAGACTGGCAGAGTAATGCTGGGGGAAACTAACCCAGCAGATTCCAAACCTGGCACCATACGTGGTGACTTCTGTGTTCAAGTTGGCAGGTATGTTCTGAAACTGTCTTATCAAAACTAAAGCAGTTTTTAATCATACGCATACTGACCTACTTAGTTAATTGATTTATGATGAAGTTTGGTAATGTGAACACTATATCCAGTTGAAACTGTTGGAAGAATTCAAACAGCAGAATGTAAATGCTGGAATTTGATCAACCTTATAGTAAGGACATATAGACAAGGCCTGAAATACTTTCTACAGAACCTCCATTTTTTCTTGGAGGTCTCCCATTTGAGTACTGACACAATCCTACTGATTTTATGAAAACTAATAAGCTCTCTGCATGATGACTTGCCTCCTGGTCTCTTTCTATAAGACTGTCCTGGTAAACAAGAATATGCCATTTTGTAACAACATGTATTTTTTAATGTTAAATTAGAATGAATGTTAGGAAATAACAGTTGGTACCAAAAACTTGCTAACTGCTGAAAAACCTGTAAGGACATTCAGGCCCTGATTCTACAAACTGATTATACATGGAAAGACCCCCATTAACTTCATCCAGATGCAGGGGTCCACTAGACAATGTAGGACTGGAGTCAAAGGATGTAAATGGAGACGTGGCTTTCCTTCTCCTTCCGCCATGATCAAAACTGATGAGAGAAGAAGCTTCTGTTGCATATTTACGTGTACATTTTATTAATACTTGTAGTCATAGTAACCAGAGAGGTTTTTCTAAAAAGCAAATTCTTGTGCTTTTAATTCTATAATTATTAATGACCTTTCTTTATCTTCTCTTAGGAACATCATTCATGGCAGTGATTCTGCAGGAAGTGCTGAGACAGAGATCAACCTGTGGTTCACTCCTGAGGAGTTGGTTGAATACACAAGCTGTGCTCATCAGTGGATTTAAGGGCTAGTCTGCTATGGCAGCGCTTTAATGTGGCCAGTGTAGTCGGGACAGGGCGCTGGGAGAGAGCTCCCAGCACTCTAAAAAAAAACCAAACACTTCTCCAAGAGGCGTAGCTACCAGCGCTGGTGCAGTCTACACTGGCGCTTTACAGCACTGAAACTTGCTGCGCTCAGGGGGGTGTTTTTTCACACCCCTGAGTGAGAAAGTTGCAGTGCTGTAAAGTGCCAGTGCAGACAAGCCCTAAGAGTAAAACCTGGTCTGTGACTTAACATCCACTCATTCCAATGATTATGAATCCAGAAACAGTTCCTATTGCCATTATTCTTTAGTTATTTCAAGGCACTTCTGTATAAACTGGTGGAAATCTCTCTCTCTCTAATCTGTGTTGTGAATATTACATGTAACCAGTGTTAACAACTGCTGCTCTAATTAAAAAGCTATTGAATTATTAATTGGGAAGCTTTCTAACTCTCTGTGTGTAGACAAGAGAAGAGGATTACAATAGGGGAAAGGATCTTTAATTAACGACTAAACACAAAGCATAAACTTTCATGAAATGCTCTGTAACCCCCAGAGGATAACTTGATATATTGTAACTCTGTAAATAGATCCATAATATCCCTAAAATACAGGAATTAAAGAATGACATAGAAGTAAGGTTAGCAAAAAGTAATTTAAAAAACTGTGATAAACAGCTATGGGAAAAATTCAATTTTTTTTCTCTCCAGAAAAGCAGTGCAGTTATACATAGGCAACAGCTTCACTTTGAAAATAAGGGTTTTAACTAGATTGCTACTTTAAACTCATTGTTTTCCACCTTAGGATCAGTCATTTATGTAGCATTTTAAGGCAGGATTAGCACGGCAGCTTTTTAAAATGGCCTTTTATGAGAAAAGAAGATTAATGTGCAAGGGCTGCTCAGTAAGCTTTACCTCTTGTCACTTCAGTGTAGCATTCTGTTTGACATTAGTAAGCATATCAGCATTGCATTATATCTCTGTGCAAACAACTGACGACAGCTCAGATATATTCTTTCCTTAATTGTTTGAATGGCAAAGTAAACTGTGCTTGGATAAGCTTTTTCAAAAGTGACTTTGGAACTCAGCAGCCTAAGTTTCAGTAGTAGTCAACGTGCTTTTTAAAACTTTACGCATTGTATTTAAACTTATTCATATGACAGTTTTTCTGTAATATTAAACAGGTCCCAGTAGTGCAGTTTAGTTCTAGCCACAAACCTTTCAGCGTCCTGCAGAGTTGCTATGGCTGTATTCAATGTCCAACTGTTGTATTCAGCTCAGGAGCCAGAAGTGGTATTTGGCTGAATAGTGGATGCAGCAATAAATGAGTAGCATATTTATTCAATTGTAATAGGATGTTAGTTAAAAAGCAAAACACAACACAACAATAATTATCTGAACACCCTAACATTGCAAATCATCATTAGAAACAAAATTTCCTCTTGTGTTTTGCTACTAACTTGTTGATATCACTCATTCCTAAAACAAAACCTGCACATAAACATTTGCCTTTGATTAAACAATAGAAATTTAATAGAATTTCATGTCCAATACCCAAGCATGATGAAAGCATTAAACCCATTTTTTAAAATGACGCTGGCAATTTAAATCTATTCAGAAAATCAGTATTTTTAGAAAAAAAACTTAATTTTTCTTTAAAAAGTGGACCAATGTACTTCAGCACAGTCTCTGTTCAGAATGCTCCTTTGACTGTAATAGATGCTTCTACATCACGCTATTTAGATCTGCCTTTTAAAATATTTGATAGCAGTAAAGTGAGTTTTGGAAAAAACTCAGAGGAATGAGTAGTAGTCTTGCTATAGCCTTATCTTCAAAACTGTACTCTTCCAGAGTCTGTGGCTGTGGGGTGCCAGAGGGAAGGGTAGTGGGAGAGTCTGTCTCCTAGTTTTGAGGAGGAAGAAATAAATGGTTATTTTCACTGGGAGGAACCAGAAGAAAGTAGAGCCTTGCTCCAATTTGCTAGTGCATTATCATAAATGACCAATAGGAAGAAGTGGCTGAATTAAATATGCTGCACATACTGCAACGGAGAAGCAGTTCTTTGTAATTTGGCTACATCTGTATATTTGGAAAATCATTGTGAAAATCAACTGAATGTATTAATGGTGAATGTATTAGATGGACCATTTCGTGATCTGTTAGCTACATCTTTCAATTCACATTACTGTTTCTTTCGCTCACGATAGCATGTACAATGTTAAAAAAATGTGAAAAGCATCACATCTTGTTTCTTTCCTTTGTTACCTATTAATCTCTTCATGATCATGGGCATAGTCATCTTCACTAAGCACAGTGGATATGAGACTATGTAAAAGACTCATTTTCTGAAAATGGCTTAACAAACGCTTTGTCCTTTCTGTTTAAATAGATAAACTTAGGCCAGGGATTTTTACGCAATTTTTATTCAAGTATCCCAAGCCTCGCAAGTCTAAGACAGCTGACCCAAGCCAGCCATGCCGTCACTTGCTGTGGGTCTTTTATTGCTGTGTAGATGTACCCTAAGAGTACCTTCTCCCAGCCCTGAAGAAGAGCTCTGTGTGTCTCAAACGCTTGTCTCTTTCACCAACAGAAGTTGGTCTCAATAAAAGATATTACCACACGTACCTTGCACTCTTCCTGACAGCTAACACTTCTCACCACTTTTACCTTAATACTATCTAAGTTAATATCCATTTCCAAATCTGTCTGTGACTATGGTTGAGGTTCTTTGTACCATTAATTGTGGTTCATGTTTAGAAGTAATCCAATTATGTGATCTAGAGGAAACTCATTTCAAACCCTGTTGTACGTCCACCAGATTAGGAGACAAAATCATTGTGGTAATCACTGAAGTGTATGTGAAATACTTATTAAAGAGGTAATCCTGAAGGAACTGAGTGTTGCTAGTAGTGATTAATGGCTACCTTGTCATTTACGCATCATATTAAACTGAGACTAGCTCGTGCACCTGCAAACCAACAAACTTTTTTGATGTTTCTGGTGCATTATTACACTAAAAAATTAACTAGAAACAAATAGTTAAATTGCATTTTCAGATCAAGATTTGTATTTTATCATTAGGGTGTAGGTCAAACATAGTTTTGTTCAAAAAGGACAAATTCCATTCAGAAATTTCCATGGAAGATGGGAAATTCAGTGTCATATTTAACAAAATGTATAATTGTAAATAATCCATAATTTATTTACCAGGATGAGCAATATCAGAAAGACAAAGTTAAGTGTGTCTTGAACCACCTCCCTGAACCCACGATGCTCCCAAAATAATTGTTTTTTGGTAGGGGGAAGAGATCATATCCAAACTTTCAGATTAGTCCTTATCTTAATAATGAGTTAAACCAAATTCCCACATCCAAATATTTTTGAAAAGTTCAGTTCCAGGTTTGGATCCAAACTTTGCAGCTCAGGTCCATCTCTAAAACATGACATGCTCAAACAGGACCCAGTCCATTGCCTCTCCTACCCCAGTGAGAGAGTATTTCTATTAACTTGAATAGGAGTTGACTCAGGCGCATAAAGAACAGCCCCAAACACAGCACTCTGCCTGCATATCTGCTTTGCTCAAGATTTAACTCCTTGTACTCTTATATTTGATATAGTTTTTCCTTATCAACTTAAGCAGCAAGATCAACAGAAGTCTGCATGAACATTTAGTGAAATCAGAGTGGATATTTCTTTAAATTCAGCAAAGACTTTCCTATTATCTTCCTTACGGCCATAACAAGTGATTGTGTACTCAAAATAAATGTAAAAGAAAAATAGTGTTACACTGATGCCACAATGTGAATAAAAAAGGAAAATGAAGAGACAGAAAAACCAAGATAAGCCAATTTGCTATTCAAATTTGTAAAGGAGCACAACAGGGAAAACAAATCAGCAGACAGTGCAAAACAAATGGGTGAATAATGAGTAATAAAATGTTTTGCACTTTGTATGCATCATATGACTTCAAAGTGCTTTACAAACAACAAATAAATAAATAATCAAACAACACTCTACTTAACAGCACTTTTCATTCAAAGATCTCAAAGCAATTTTCAAAATGTGGGAACGTATCCTTATCTCCATTTTATCAATGAGGAAAATGAGGCAGAGAGAAGTGACTTGCACAAAGTCACACAGTAAATCAGAGGCAAATGATGAAGGAAACCATGGAGTCTTGATCCTCACTCGACCACACTCCTAAACTATGTAATCTATGCCAATGTAGCTCAATGTACTATATTAAGACACAGAAATATGCATATTATAAAATACGGTAATCTCTGTGGAGGGATACAAATGATCAGATTATACAGGTAAACTGAGACAGGAAGGGTTCCCAGAATTTAGTTGAGAATTCAAGGAGAGATCGGATACATCCAGAGAAGAGAAGGTTGTCAAAGGGTTTTGAATTGCCTTCCAGTGTCTATAGACAGAAATGAACGAGAAAGGGAGATCAGTGAAGACCAGGTTCTTCTGGAGCAATGCAATACTTGCCACATCTGAGGTGACTGAATCAGCAGTTCCAAATTCATAATTTAGTAACTGGATTAATCACATATTTAGATTAGATAGAAATCTGGATTAATCTTGAAAGCAACTAAATATAAACTGATTAAATACTGTAAGTTTATGCAGTATTACAACTGTAATTGGTTAGAGTAAATCTAGGGGTAGAAACTGTGTTTTCTATGTGTTGTAATTATTAAAAATATTTGAAATTATTAATATTAATGAGGGAAACCACAAAACACTAATTTAACTATAAATTCCTTTATTAAATGCAAAGGCCAAATTATACAATTGCTCTAAACATGCCTAAAAAGGCCTAAACAATAAGCAATTTACTACAGCCACAGAGAAACAAAACATTTATAAACATTTGATCAAGATACTTACAAACTGGCTAAACCCAGAGATGCTTAGACCTATATTGGTCAGCTCCAACGTGGTCAGGCAGATATTAAAAATGAACTTTTAAGAATTTACCTATTTTCTTCCCAAGGCCTTTCCTTCCTGTCTTCTTGCTAGTCACCAGTTTTCCCATTGCCTCTGGCTTTAACACCCAGAGTGTGGGTTGGGGAAGGGCCATGGTGGCTCAATTTAAGCAGTTACCCGCTGAATGTCAGGGGCCTTCTTTTAAGAAACTTCCGCTTCTCTCATTAGTTATTCTTTGAACCAGACATCTTCCCTACTTTATTCCTTCTAACCTTATCACTTATTTTCAAGGCTTTCCTTCTACTGGCTAGTTAGGGCCTTTCTTGACTTTACAACACATACATTGCTCCTTAACCAAACTTAACTTACTTTAATGCTTTAATTTTATACTTATTCTACACTATCTGTACAGAGCCCAGCAAGAATAACAGTAATTAATAAACTGCAACCGACTGCTAGGTCTATTGGTCTAATCACAGCTGTACGAGGTAGGACCTGCTGAGTTCTAGTCCTAGTTCTTACACTTTTCACTATTCTTACTTTTAAACTGCAACCACAGCTTCATTCTCCTACGTGACAACAAAAGAATCTGGACCAGTCCTACCCCTGGCCTCTGGGCACTTGACATTACCTCTTTGTGGATGATGTAATTTCGAGCAATTGTAAGATGCAGTGATTCTGGCAGTGCAATTTGGAAGAAGCAGCTTCACTAAAACAGTGGCAGAGATCAACCATCTCAAATCAAAAGGTGTTAAGAATTCAGGACTGAAATTGCAAGACAAATGTCTATTGTTAAAAGATTGTGCTGGGATAACTGAACAGCCTTTAAACATTTGAAGGTTTGTTGTTGTGAAATCAGATCTTACTGTGGTTCACAGCCATAGTCAGCTCAAGTGCTAGCCTTAGAGGAAGGCAACATAAGTGACCTCCCAAGCGGAGACCCTCTCTTGTAAGGTTGCTTCAGTGTCTGTCCAGGGCAATGTGATCACCATAGGTTTCAGAGTAGCAGCCATGTTAGTCTGTATCTGCAAAAAGAAAAGGAGTACTTGTGGCACCTTAGAGACTAACATTTATTTGAGCATAAGCTTTTGCGAGCTACAGCTCACTTCATCGGATGCATGCAGTGGAAAGTACAGTGAGGAGATTTTATATACCCAGAGAACATGAAACAATGGGTGTTACCATAGACACTGTAACGAGAGTGATCAGGTAAGGTAATAACCAGCAGGAGAGGAAAAAGAACAAAAACAATAACCTTTTGTCGTGATTATCAAGGTGGACCATTTCCAGCAGTTGACAAGAACATGTGAGGAACAGTAGGGAGGGAAATAAATATGCGGAAATAGTTTTACTTTGTGTAATGACACATCCACTCCCAGTCTTTATTCAAACCTAACGTAATGGTGTCCAGTTTGCAAATTAATTCCAATTCAGCAGTCTCTGGTTGGAGTCTGTTTTTGAAGTTTTTTTGTTGAAGAATTGCAACTTTTAGGTCTGTAATCGAGTGACCAGAGAGATTGAAGTGTTCTCCGACTGGTTTTTGAATGTTATAATTCTTGAAGTCTATTTGTGTCCATTTATTCTTTTACGTAGAGACTGTCCAATGTACATGGCAGAGGGGCATTGCTGGCACATGATGGCATATATCAGATTGGTAGATGTGCAGGTGAACGAGCCTCTGATAGTGTGGCTGATGTGATTAGGCCCTATGATGGTGTCCCCGGAATAAATATGTGGACACAGTTGGCAATGGGCTTTGTTGCAAGGATAGGTTCTTGGGTTAGTGTTTTTGTTGTGTGGTGTGTGGTTGCTGGCGAGTATTTGCTTCAGGTTGGGGGGCTGTCTGTAAGCAAGGACTAGCCTGTCTCCCAAGATCTGTGAGAGTGATGGGTCGTCCTTCAGGATAGGTTGTATATCCTTGATGATGCACTGGAGAGATTTTAGTTGGGGGCTGAAGGTGATGGCTAGTGGCGTTCTGCTATTTTCTTTGTTGGGCCTGTTCTGTAGTAGGTAACTTCTGGGTACTCTTCTGGCTCTGTCAATCTGTTTCTTCACTTCAGCAGGTGGGGACTGTAATTGTAAGAATGCTTGATAGAGATCTTGTAGGTGTTTGTCTCTGTCTGAGGGGTTGGAGCAAATGTGGTTGTATCGTAGAGCTTGGCTGTAGACAATGGATCGTGTGGCATGGTCTGGATGGAAGCTGAAGGCATGTAGGTAAGCATAGCGGTCAGTAGGTTTCCAGTATAGAGTGGTGTTGATGTGACCATCGCTTATTAGCACCGTAGTGTCCAGGAAGTGGATCTCTTGTGTGGACTGGTCCAGGCTGAGGTTGATGGTGGGATGGAAATTGTTGAAATCATGGTAGAATTCCTCAAAGGCTTCTTTTCCATGGGTCCAGATGATGAAGATGTCATCAATGTAGCGCAAGTAGAGTAGGGGCATTAGGGGATGAGAGCTGAGGAAGCGTTGTTCTAAGTCAGCCATAAAAATGTTGGCATACTGTGGGGCCATGCGGGTACCCATAGCAGTGCCACTGATTTGAAGGTATACATTGTCCCCAAATGTGAAATAGTTATGGGTGAGGACAAAGTCACAAAGTTCAGCCACCAGGTTTGCCGTGACATTATCGGGGATATTGTTCCTGATGGCTTGTAGTCCATCTTCGTGTGAAATGTTGGTGTAGAGAGCTTCTACATCCACAGTGGCTAGGATGGCATTTTCAGGAAGATCACCAATGGACTGTAGTTTCCTCAGGAAGTCAATGGTGTCTCAAAGATAGCTGGGAGTGCTGGTAGCGTAGGGCCTGAGGAGGGAGTCTACATAGCCAGACAATCCTGCTGTCAGGGTGCCAATGCCTGAGATGATGGGGCATCCAGGATTTCCAGGTTTACAGATCTTGGGTAGCAGACAGAATACCCCTGCTCGGAGTTCTAGGGGTGTGTCTGTGCGGATTTGTTCTTGTGCTTTTTCAGGGAGTTTCTTTTGGTAACCCTCAGTGGGATCAGAGGGTAATCGTTTGTAGAATGTGGTGTTGGAGAGCTGCCTAGCAGCCTCTTGTTCATATTCCGACCTATTCATGATGACGACAGCACCTCCTTTGTCAGCCTTTTTTATTATGATGTCAGAATTGTTTCTGAGGCTGTGGATGGCATTGTGTTCTGCACGGCTGAGGTTATGGGGCAAGTGATGCTGCTTTTCCACAACTTCATCCCGTGCACGTCAGCGGAAGCAATCTATGTAGAAGTCCAGTCTGTTTTTTTGACCTTCAGGAGGAGTCCACCCAGAATCCTTCTTTTTGTAGTGTTGGTAGGAAGATCTCTGTGGGTTAGTATGCTGTTCAGAGGTGTGTTGGAAATATTCCTTAAGTCAGAGACATCGAAAGTAGGATTCTAGGTCACCACAGAACTGTATCATATTCATGGGGGTGGCGGGGCAGAAGAACATAGAAGATAAGACAGATTCTTCTGCTGGGCTAAGAGTATAGCCGAATAGATTAACAATATTGTTGGGTGGGTTAAGGGAACCACTGTTGTGGCCCCTTGTGGCATGTAGTAGTTTAGTATCCTTTTTCCTTTTGAGGAGAAGCAGTGTGTGTTGTAAATGGCTTGTCTAGTTTTTGTAAAGTCTACAATCTCTATGTCTAGAGTTTCTAGCCAGGCTTTTAGGGTAATGGGGCTATCCCATGACTGCCTTGTTTCTAGTTCCCCTTTACCCTGTTCCTAGCACCCTTCGCCCTGAGTCTGGCCTCTATCCATCACCCCCTTTGTTTGCTACTTGTCCCCTCCGGCCAAAGCCTCAGCCCCACGGCCCCACACCCTTGAGCAGCTGCCAGCTCCCCCAACGCCCCTAGTTTAGCCATGGCCTTACCCCCTTCGGCTGGGGTCTCTCTCATCCCCGGTAGCCAGGCCTTTTGGGAGCAGCAGGGCTTGTGCTCCGCCGCCAGACCGGGGGCGGCCCCCACAGCGGCTTGGGGAGGGGCGGCGAGGGGACAGGTTTCTGTGAAGCCCCAGACCAGCAGGCCTCGCTCGGCCTGAGGGCGGGCTCTCAAGGCGCCATGTTCCGCAGGGAGGAAGGCCAGCCCCTCTCCGCCGAGGGTGGGTTCCGGCTCCGGCTCCCGCTCGCCCCTCCTCTTTCCCGGTGGCCGCTGAGGTGAAGGCGGGTGACCAGCTCAGCAGCGGCATTAGCAGCTCCAGGGAGGTGAGGCCGGCGTGGGGGCTGGGCTGGGCAGGTCTGCGGGGGAAGGAGGCTGAGCCCAGACCTGGAGGAGGGTGCGGGGGGGTGACGCCCCTTGAGCCGGGGCCTGGGCTGCCCGCCAGACCGCGGGACCGGGGCCACCGGCCGGGCCGGGTCTCCAGAGCCGGCCGGGGGCGGCGGAGCAGGGAGCCCGGCTGGGGCCTGAGCGGCAGCCCTTGGGCCGGGTTCTGCCGGCTCGCCGGGCCCGCGATGCGGTGAAGAAGAACTGAGCGGCCGACACGTGGGAAGAAGAGCCGGGGCATCCCAGCTACCACGTGCCTGGGCGGGGCGGGCACGTCAGTGGAGGTCTCGAGTGGAAAGAATCGGGGGGGCAGGGGGGCACTGCAGGAAGGATTAAGGGGGCATGGGCGGGAGTGAACGGGGGCCAGGCAGAAGGGGCCAGCAGGGGCTAGGGGTGGATCCTGCACGTGTCTGGAATCAGAATCCCTGGAAGTGGCCTCCCTGGGTGGCACCCCTCGCCCCTTGAGGCACTGCTGACCTTGAGGCCACTCCCTGGGTGATGGAAGTCCCCTTCTCGGGGTTGTCTGTTAATCGGAACAGGATAGCGGCAAAACTGGCTCTACCTGGGGTGTTGTGGCCGCCGTACTCTTACCGCTCCCCGTTTCCTTTCACAGGATAATGGCTTCTAATAGCGAACGCACTTTCATTGCCATCAAGCCTGATGGAGTCCAGAGGGGCCTGGTGGGAGAAATCATCAAACGGTTTGAACAGAAAGGTTTCCGCCTGGTGGCCATGAAATTCATGCATGTAAGTTTCCCCCCCTCACTTTGAGGCAGGGCTGTTGTGAGGCTTAATTAATGTTCCCACATCTCCCTGCAATTCTTTGTGCTAGAAGTCAGTTTGTTATTACGATATGTGGTTTTTTCTCTCTCATTTTTACTTGCAAATCCTAGCCATCAAGATGAACTATACAGAAGCTTCATTCTCCCGTATTGTTTTTCTCACATCAAGGAGTTGGCAAAGTGAAAACCTGTAGTCCAGACTTCACAAGAGTTGATCTGCTTATTGTAACTTTTTTTCAGATATAAATACACATACCAGGCCAAATTTTCCCCCACATCCATGAACTGGATGAAGCTGCATGAATGTAACTGAACAGAACAGAAAACATGAAAGAATTGTATTAATTTAGGAAAAAGAAAAGGAGTACTTGGGGCACCTTAGAGACTAACCAATTTATTTGAGCATAAGCTTTCATGAGCTACAGCTCACTTCATCGGATACATCAAATGAATTTGTTAGTCTCTAAGGTGCCCCAAGTACTCGTTTTCTTTTTGTGAATACAGACTAACACGGCTGCTACTCTGAAATCTATTAATTTAGGCTGAGTCTGGTGTAGCTTCCTTTCAGTTGTCTCTACTCATATCAAACCATGACTATAACCTTCTGTTTCACAAGAAATAGAAAAGACCCAGTGTAGTTGTGTCTTGTCATATCAAACCACAACTACACTGGGTCTCTTCTATTTCTTGTGAAACAGAAGGTTGTAGTCATGGTTTGATTTGAGTAGAGACAACTGAAATGAAGCTACACCAGACTTAGCCTAAATTAATACAACCTAATGTTAAGTAAGCAAAAGTGACTATGACTGGAAGGTTAATCAGGAAATGCAATCTTCCAGATGTCTTGTATTCATAATAATCCACAGCCATAAACTAATATAAAGAAGAAATCATAGTTTAACAAAGAGCTCATGGTATTGAACCTGCCTCAATGTAAATTCTTTGTTAAAGTTAATAAAGAAAATTGTTCTGCATGTAAAATACGGAACGAACATAATTAGCTTGCAGAAGCAAACTTCTTGCTGTTGATATTTATTTCATGATTGATATGAAGCCATCTCATCATTGATTACATTGATGTTGTAATGGGGTGCTGCTTCTTTTTAAATTTTATTTGTTTGTAAAACATTGCTCTCAAAATCTCACATTCAACTTTTCTTTAAAGGCTTCCGAAAACCTTCTAAAACAACATTACATTGACCTGAAAGATCGGCCATTCTACCCTGGTTTAGTTAAATACATGAATTCTGGACCTGTTGTGGCCATGGTGAGTAGCATTTTATTTACTTAAATATATATTGTGCAGGACATGGCTCGGTATCTTTCTTCTAATTACATAAACTATTTTTTTTAATTGTTAGCATCTGTGGACACTTTATAGCTTTAAAAAGAATTTTTTTAAAAAAAATTACAGTCTCCCAATATATAAAATAAAGTGGTAAAAGAAAACAAGACAATTTCCACATGATCCAGTGCTGCCCAGAGCACTTCTGAACGGTGGCGCTAGTCCTGCATTAGTAGAGCTGCACTGGAAGTGGTGCAGGAGTAAGAAATTTGAAGAAAACTGCTAGTTTATATGTCAACAATAGTTGTATAGCAGATGAAACAACTGAAGAATACCCCTGGTGGGGTTTATAAAATAGCTATGAAATAATTTTTATATAACAGTCTGTTTACGAAACTTGACTTGAAAAGCCTTCCCCACTTCCCATGAATAGAACATGATGACTTCATTAGGATTCCCTGCCATTCATAGTTGTTTCTGGATTATAGGGAAACAGGAGGGCTGTACAGAGTCCTGAAAGTTGCCTAGCAGGTGAAGTAGTAACTGGTTGAGATTTCCAAGGCAGCCCAGGGGATTTAAGCACTTCAGATAACTTTACAGTTAGACTACTATGAAAGTCTCTACCTTAATTCTTAAACAGTTATGTGAGCCAATATAATGGTGTGTGTGTTTGAGTTTTCACTGTTTTGTGCCTAATTGGCTCCATGGAGTCTGAACTATTTAAAGATGCTAATTGCAGGCCACTTCATTAGAGGTTTTCAAGTGGCATCTATGTGAGAGCCACTCAGGAGTGGCAATCAAGTATCTTCTCTCCATAAGCTTTTGTTTACTTGATTGGTGTTAACAAGAAGTGTGTCCATTGTTCTTCAGGCCAGATGTTCTTCTCTTTAAAATCTCACTTCCTTCAGATATGTTCTGGTAACCAGAGCAATTCTGATGCTATCTACTCTCACGCCTTATCACAGTGAAAGTTAACCAGTGAAACAAATGTAATTTACAAAGAATTGTAACCATTTATTTTATAATTTTCTCTTGTTCCTAGTCTTCCTTTAGCAATTTAATTGATACAGATTCTGAGATAGATTTAGATCTTTGTGGGGAAGGCCTTTGTCTCCTTGCAAAGTGCCGAAGGTGAGTTTTCTGTGATGCCTTGAATGGATACGGAATAATGTATTTTTTTATTTTATTTGTAGGTTTGGGAAGGTCTCAATGTGGTTAAAACTGGCAGAGTTATGCTGGGAGAGACTAATCCTGCAGATTCTAAACCTGGTACAATCCGTGGTGACTTCTGCATTCAAGTGGGAAGGTTGGTGCTGAAATTATTATAAAATTAACTTTTCTAAATATTTTTCCACAGTTACAAGATAAGTATATTTACTGCTTTCATTGTAAGCAACATTTGAATAAAAAACTAAAAAACGCTTAAGAACAGAAATTGTGCAAAGTCACCAGATACCTTATGTCTTTCCTTGAAAGGTATGTTCTTACCTATGCATATACATTATGTATAGAGAAAATAAGTCTGTGATACATCAAGCTATTTTAATGTGGCTGTACTGTTTCCTTTTTAGTGATCCAGTTTGGCATAGGATGAACTTTATGTTGCCTTCTGGAAAGCTTAGGTAGTTAGGCATAAGAATCCTAGTCTGAAGCTGAATTTAATTTGTAGGACACAATCCAATAAGGTTGCTTATACAAAGCATTTTGGGTTTAATTATACATCAGAACTGGATGAAAAATGATAATCATGTCATGGTGGTGCTGTTAATAGTTTGGGTTATGTTTAGAACTTTGTTAGGCCCTAGTTTTATTTGTGAAGTGTGTGTGTATTTTTAAGAGTCGTACCACAACTTTTCAGAAGTAGATGAATCTCCAGACCTTCTGTCCATATAGACAAGTTACTAACCGTTTCTAAAGCTACTGACACCTTTGAAATTTTGTGATTGGCTTTCTTCACAGGAACATCATTCATGGCAGTGACTCTGTAGAAAGTGCTCAGAAGGAGATCAAGCTATGGTTTCAGCCCACAGAGCTTGTTGATTTCAAATCTTGTGCTCATGACTGGATCTATGAGTAAAATGAAATCTCTGTAATGAATTGTGCCTTCTGAACACAGCATCTCATTCCAGCAGCTATTGACCTGGGAGCAACCATTATGATTACCTTTACATAGTGCTGTAAAGTTGAATAAATAGATCATGGAAACTATTTCTGTGTAGTCTGTATTCACTGGAAAAACATACTTAAGTTTGCATGGAGTAGAACTGGTCATTTGTACAGATGTATACAACTTTGCTTGTGGGGACAAAATGAAATCCACATTCAGGAAACTTCTCTGAAAACATGATCAAAACGAAACCAACTAACTGTTACTGTACATCTGTTAGGTGCTGAAAACAGGTATGTGTTAGCTACCCACATAAATTTGTTTTCTCATCACAACCTGAGACGATTCTTTGAGTCTTTCTTCAGCCTGCCCCTTTGCTCTACAGCTTTTGCAGTTTGTTGGCTACAGTGAAAGCAGAGGAAGCACATTAAGTTTCAGTAGATACCATGAGAGAGAACTAAAGAAAAGCACATATCCTTGCTTATTAATTTTACACAAATTGACTTACCCGTCAGAAAAATCATTACACTTCTGCCCTGTTTGTCAGTCTCTGTGTAAACAGTAATAGTATTATGGTCTGTACTCCACATTATAGGACTACTACTTCATGAGTGCTTTATGACTATTTTAAATGAGACCTCCGAAGACTAACAAATAATTCAGTTCATAAACTGATGCTCTACTAAACAGGATGTAAAGTGAAAATGTAGCATGTGGTAACCAGATTCAGAGCTGTCTGAAAGATCTTAATGAATAGTACTAGCAGACAGGATCAGATACCCTTATCAGAATGGCTAAGACATGAAACCCCTGCAGTGAGAAGCTGAACCATTACACCACTATGCTGGCAAAATTACATGTAAGATACTGATTTGAAAAGCTCCCAAACTCAGGTATCGAGTGGGTGACAGAAAATTTGCTTGGAGTATCTCCTATGGATTGAATAGTTTCTACAGTGGTGATCATACTTATGAGAAAATGTTGAAAGGAACAGGTCCATCCACTATACTATGAAGCTGTAGATGTCACAGCACATTGAGTGAAATAAGAATTTCCATTTTACGAGGCACAGGGATAACTGACCTCTAAAGTGACAGCATATGACCCAAGTCTCTTGACTGCCATTTCAGTGCTCCTGTTTATAGGACCAAACTGTCTCCTGTAGGCTATAGTTATAGCAGAATAGTATGAAATTTGATAAACTTGCTCTGTTCTTATGCTATGATAAAGCCTTATGGCACCCTTAGTAATGAAGGCCAACAGGGAACATAGTGTACTAGCCAACTACCCTACATCACTTAAACCATACAGTTAAGGCACTTGGTGATTTAGCTCTAATGGATTTTAGAGATATTTGTAAACTGAACTGGGCTCAAACAATATTACACATAATTTGATGTGACAGCCAATGTCCCATGTATTCTGCAACTATATACTTACATTTAGTGGTACTCCAGCAGAAATTCTTAATTTTCTAGCACTTTCTAATTGAGGTCTGATGGACTTTAATATTTATAATCCAGTCAGTATAGTAACTTGTTTACTTTTATAGTGAATTCAGTTTTTTAGACTGTCCCCATATTTTCAGTTTCATGGACTGGTGGACAACCAGGTGTAGCTTTTAGAGGAAATAGCTCTCTAGCTGCATGGGGCAGGTTACATTTCCCAGTTGTTTCAGGATGCCTGCCTAGCTCGGAAGACAATGCTGCACTAAGTTTGTGCTCCCTTCTCCTTTACCTGTTTATCTTCACAACTGAGGATACAAACAGCTTTTTTCCTCCAGCGAAAGCTGGAATTTTTTTTTGTAAACAGTTCTGTAGAAACAAGTAAATTCCACTGATTTGCACTTAAGCCATTACTCACCGTCTACACTGCTATTTGTTCCTGTGCTAGCTGGTGGTGCAGTGTCTCTATTCTACATCCACTGCAAATGCAGATGTACCCTACTACATGATTAGCACCAGCACAGTCTTACTGCTCCAATGCGCCTCACTAGGCTAAGCAGCACTGAGTGCAAATCACACTGCACTAATGTCAGTTGTGCTGGCAGGGGTGCAGCTACACTGGTGGCTAAATCACAGTTTAGACAAAACTGGCAAGGACTGCTTAATAGTGTAGAGTTGTGAAAGGTCTGGGATATGACTTGTGGCAGCTTTCAAAAGCTTCCCTCTCAAAGATAAAATTCCCCCCTCCCCCACAAGTTCCAGCAATGAAACCTGCACTGTGTATATGGTATCTTAAAGGAAAAGTGGTAAGTTTTCATTTCCATTGAAAAGCAAAGTTTTCAAAAATAACTGAGGTGTAACTTAAAAATTAAAGCATTTCCCATAAGTATATTTAAAAATAGATTTGATTAACTGATTTCTATACTCCAGTTCTGTTATTTGTTATGGGCCAAATGAAGACACCACAATGTATCTGAATATATCTCAATTAAAAAATACAAAGAAATTACCATCCACGTGGTTTTATTTTAACATTTTTATTTTGTGTAAAAAAGGCAAATTTAGTGAATTATTTTCATCTTGTACACAAAGTTATAATTTTAATGCTTTTCACATCCATGCTGAAAATCTGCAGTCTGGTAAAAATGAAAGTAACATTAATTTCTCCAAAAGCATTTTTCACTTATATACATTTCATGAGAAAGTTTTAAAAACTCTCTCATTGACCACACAAATTACCAAGAAAATAAAAGATTAAATTTGTACAGATATTGATCTATATATCAAATACATACAGAAAGGATGTAAAAACCCTGTTCATTTCATCTTGATTCCCACCCCAATATATTTTCCCAAGGGCAAAAGCTGATGCTTTTTGTTGTATAAATGGCTGTGACTATTTTTTTTAAATATGAAAATTAAAAGGAAGAAAAATTCAGCTTAATCACAGTTTTTTAATCCCTTCCCAATAAAGGATTGTTACCAAATATATATTAGCACCATAGTACAAATATTGGTGGGAGAGGGTATTCACATCACATAAAAACAATAATAATAAAAACAAACAAACACTGAAACCCGTGTTAGTATCCGTAAAACAAGAAATTGATAAATGCTTTAGCTTTCCTTATACATAGCAAGGAAAAGGTTAAGAAGTTGCATTTAAAACAACAAAATCAAGGTCAGCAGTAAAATTCTGAGCCATAAAAGAAGGGGGCAGTTACAAGGTAAATTTAGTTATTTGCACTACCCCTTGGTTATAAAAACTTGCTATGCCAAATATTGAAATGACTGTTTGATCCCCAACTTAGACATCAATAGAGATTTAAGACCTCTAACACCTCACCTTTCTTTTAGCCGAGTAACATGGTTCACAGGAGAACGAAGGAAGAAAATTCTTTGAACCATGTTATTAATTAATACTAGTACATATACAGTGAAGCCTGTACTAAAGACACCACTGCCAACAGGAAACCCCACTGTTTTAAGAGACCACTTTAAAGACCACTGCAAGTATGAATCTGGTACAATTTAGCTCAACTTTTACGTAAACAGACCTCTCCCAAGCATGTGATTTTAGGTGATTCCTTATATGCTTTGCTTAGGACAGGTTTCATTGTACTTGACAGGTAGGTGAAGGATTTAAGTATTCTTTGGATTCAGAAACCAGACTGAAATTCCATCCTCAAATACACATGAAATTCCCACCAAAGTCAGCATGTGTATCGGAGGGTGGAATTTGGCTTGCAGATAGCCATGTTTAGTTTTTAAATAACCATTTTCAAGGAATATTATAAAGGTTGACAGACCCCCCAAATTCTCCACCCCTCCCCCTACAAGTGCATTTTACTATAAAAAAAATCCAAAGATTCCCCTCAAAATCTAGCCCAAATCAGGGTTATAATAGTCTGGATAATCCAAGCTCTGAAGATGGGCAACAAACACGAGCCCAGGAATCTGGATATTTTGCCCTCATGATTTGATTTGCTAACTATGGGCCCAATTCCACAACTCCTTTTCACATTAACCCATATTCATACAACAGTGGTTCTCCTGAAGTCAACTGGGCTACTTGTGTCACTAGGACTAGTCTACACTAACGCTGTAAATCGATCTAAGTTACGCTACTTCAGTTGTAACTCAGGTCAACTTAGAGTGGTGTCTACACTGCGCTACGTCAATGGGAGATGCTCTCCCACCGACTTAACTTCTGCCTCTTGGGGAGGTGGCATACAGACGTCTGATGGGAGAGCACTTTGCCATCGACGTAGCTTGTCTTCACCAGACCAGCTAAATTGACACTGCTGCATCGATCACAGCAGTGCCAACTTAGCCAGAAGTATAGACATGGCTTAAATGTTATTCTATGGAAGTAGAGGCTTTATGAAAGCAGATGCATCTCATGCATCCCTTGTGCTCTGTGGGCCTAATTCTGCCAGCCTTGCTCACATTGAGTAGTTCTTTATATGACATGCGACTAGTCCCAGTGAAATCAATGCATTCAAGAACTAACCAACCTGAGGAAGTACCAGCAGAATCTGACTTTTTGATAGGTGACAGAGACCGTACTTGGTGTGACCGAGGCTCACCAAAATGCCTTTGTTTCAAGCATACGTAATCCAAAATCCTGGACTTGCCTTTACATCTCTCTGACCAAGAGCTGGGATTGTAAAACTACACTGCAGCCCTTGTTTTGGAAGGCTCTGATTTTTTTTTGCATTTTAAATAAACTAAATGAATTAAAGGGCCTGGGAACTGAAGAGAGTAAATTTGAAGCTGGTCAACCTTGACAGAGTCCTTTTAATATGGATATTTTAAAGCTAAAATAGCTTTTCCACCTGAACTCACCGATATTTCACACCTGATAACCAGCTTTTGCTGATATGAGAAAACAGTTGTCAAAAAGGGATCAATATTACAAAAAATTGACTGGGGGAGAGGAGAAAAGGTTTCCATACATTTCTACACTATACAGGACAAGTTTTACTTTCAGTAGTAACTACAAAACTTTACATCATCATCATCCCCTCTTGCATAGAATGAGGTAAACCTGTGCATATTAACAATGCTTCTACCCAAAGTTAGAGCAATATTTTAGAAAATAATCAAATTGCTGGTTTTCAACTTTCTATGCATTTTTTTTTTTTTAAGTTCAAACAATAATATACCAAAAAATGGTCTCCTGGGGCTCTGTGGGCAGATATTGTTAAAGCATTTCTTCGGCTGAAGGACCATAGAAGTTAATAATTTTGATTAATTTCTTCTAAGCCCTACTGTATGGGTCAAGAGTCAGATGATCATTGTACTGCTCTGAAGGGGACCTCCAAAAACCCAGAAGCACTTATAGAACATATTCAGTTTATTCCTGAGAGTTTAGTGAATGAACCTTACTGGTAAAAGCTAAAGCTCTCGATGCCCATTCTTCCCATCACAACTCTGCAGGGTGGGGGGAAAAAGATAAATAAATCAGGCTGCTAATCAACTCCAAGAATTAGGCCACCTGCCAAAATCCACACAGATGTAAAAATGGGAAGGGGATTAAATTATTCAGCACTTATTAAAAATCCTCATATTTTGATGTTAGTCACTATAATCTTCTGTGAATATGTCTAAAGAGATCTGTTCAGCTAAAGAGTCAAAAATAATGGGATGATTAAAGTGAGACTGGCGTCTAGAACTAAATGAGTCCAATTTGCCAAAAAGCAAAATATTTTTTTTTAGATCCCAATTCCATTGTTATATTCTTGGACAGCAGAATATTAAAACCTCTGCAGAACTGAGAGTAGATTTTTTTTGCCTTCATAGTAAGTATTTTTCTAGTTCATCTGGTACATCTCTTGAGGATGCCAACATACCCAAGTATTTGAAGATATGGCAAGCAGGAGTCTAGATTTTTCTGGGGAATAAAAACCAGAGAAGAGGCCCTCAGATTCCTTCCTCCCTCAAATATGTTTTCCATCCAAACATTAAAAACAGGAAAAGGTCCTGAATTTCTAGTTTAAACACTTAGTTTCATGTAATTTTCCACAAGAGAATCTGCTGAAGTTCCAGTTTAACATGGGGCTCAGTAAACATTTACTTGAGCATCCCAAGATTAAGGGCCCAATCCAAAACCCACTGAAGTCAATGGGTGTTGAATCAGGCCCTAAATGAGTAACCATCTTGAAAAGTTAATACCACACCTCATGAAAGCACCCCCATTGAAATTGGGCTACTCACACAAGTAAGGCTTGGCAGGGCTGGTCCCCTTAAATCATGTATATATGTTTTTATGCCCCGAAGTCAGGACTTCAGTTCAGTATTTTCACAATGAAAAACCAGAGGTGTGACTCATACAGCTCACAAAAGTCCCAAATCTCCCAACTTGTACCAACAAGGTTCATTTGTAATGACAGTTCATTTGTATTTGCAACTATATCCTCCTCAAACAGTTTTCTGCAATCCTGCTAATTAAACTTTAATTTTACCAAAAAATTAGAATTTCAGTTTAAGAATGCACAATAAATCTGAATTTGAAAATATTACAAAATTCTTTCAAAAGCTTCAAATACAACACAAAAATGTCATTTTTTGTTTAATAAATTGTAAAAATTTTTCACTAAAATAGTTTCCCTGCCCCTCCAAAAATTTTTCAACAGAAGTTTCATCTACAGTTAGCAAAGTGCCCCAAGTACAGCTCTGCAACTGTACTACTGAAATGGGAACAAAATCAGTCAGTCAGTCTTGGAGAAAGGCTCTTTTCTCTATCACCACCACCCTGCCCCTCACATTCTGAGCTGCCTTATGGTTCTTGTTTGATGTAGTAGCTGGCAGACCCATTGCTTTCCTGATCAGATGCTCCTTGAAGAAAGTTATACTCCTCTCCATCTAGCAACTCCTCCTTCAGCTGCAGTGAAGTCACTAAAAATAAAAGATAAAGACCCATAAAGAATTAAAAATAATTAAGATTTCCCTTCAGTTTAACTAAAACCTAACATTATTTTTCTTCCCATTAATAATTTTAAACTGAGCATTAAAAAGGCTAAAGTTTAGATAAATTATTTTTAAGAAACAATATATATAGTAAATAAAATAGCTTCAGACTTGCAGATTTAAAGTGCAGTTATAATCAGAAAAAGGACTGTAAAATGTATAAATTAGGAGGGGAAGAGGGAGGAAAGGGGTGTTCCACAGTAACTGCTTCTCAGTAAGTTTAAATTCAGCTTGTATCTAAAGATGATTTTCATTTACTCCCAGGCCTACAAATTTAACTTGGGATCACGGCCAGGGGAAAAGAACCACCAACCTAACCCAAGATGTACCTTTTACATTATCTCCAGGCTGCATAGTCAGAACTTAGCTGACAAGCTACATGAGGCAAAATAAATTCTGTTCACACCTCTACAGCTGGGTTGTCTCCACAGTTCTAATAGTGAAGTGGGCAGATATATTAATCACTAATACACATTACATTACTATAGCACCTTCCAGTCAAAAGCCTAAAGGCACCTTTCTCATCAATGAATCATGAGCTCCCTGGTGAGGCACGCAGATATTAAACCCATTTCACAGATGGGAAGACTGAGGCAGAGAAAGAGATTAAGAGGTCAAGTATGCCCAAGATCCCATTGGAAGCATGTGGTAGAGCTACAGTAGAACCCAGATTTCATGTCTAGTTCTTTGACCAGCCTTCTTCTCTTGGGACTCAGATACCTCACAGGAAGCAGATGCTTTGACTTTTCTGACAATAACTGCACTTTAAGTTACACCCTTAACATCACTTCAAATGATAGAATAACTTTGCTTTAACAAATGCCCCTGAGGTTTAATTTTAGCCTCAGTGACCCCATATTAATACCTCTGGTTAAGCTAGTGACAAACTGAAAACCGATTACCCACTGTTTAGAAGAACAAATACTGGACAGTGATGGAAAACATAGTAAATCCATCTATGTATAGGGCTACACTGCAAAAAAAACACCAAAAAAACCCAAAATAGAATTGTAGCAAGTCTCAGAGCCTGGGTTGACAGACTCAGGCTTGTGCTACAGCACTAAAAATAGCAGTGTAGGTTTTCCCCACTCTGGCTCTGACACCTGGTGAAGGGGATGAGTTTTAGAGTCCGAGCAGGAACTTCTACACTATTATTTTTAATGTCATAGTGCAAACCCCATGATTCTGAGTCTCTAGATCCGGGCTCTGAGACTTGATGCTGTGGGTGTTTTTCTTTTTTGCAGTGTAGACATACCCTCAAAGGGTCAACCAGTAAGATGTGCAAAAGTGATTTCTTAAAATACAAATATCCATGTTGCATAGCAAAATAATCTAAGTTCAAAGAGGATTTTTTTTTCTTCTTTACAAAGTCTGCCCTTCTGAGCCATCTGCCTACAGCAACCATCTTAGCATAAAAGGTCATTTTAAGAAATGGTAAATTAAGCTTCATCTTGTTGCAATGCTGCTTCCACATAGAAGACTAGTAACTGAATTAAGCAGCTCATGTCACTGGAATTCCACATTGTATTTTGATGAGTAAGTGGCAAGTTTTGTCCAACCAAGAAAAACAGATGTTATTTCAAGCGTGTCACTACTGTGATTATTTCTGACAAAGTGACAGATTGAAATCTGTATGCAATGTTGGTGTAGCTGTGTCAGTCCCAGGATATCAGAGAGATAAGGAGGGTGATGTGATATTTTTTATTGGACCAACTTATGTTGATGAGAGGGACAAGTTTTCACTGAGCTCTTCTTCAGATTGAAATCTAACAATTTTCTCAGGTGGGTGCTGGGCTTCAAGAGTGAGAGTGGCCTGCTGTACCTTTAGAACTGGTGCACTTCGACTAGATTAGAGAATAGACTGTATCAGCCAGTTATACACCGACTGCTTATTTGGGACAGTAATTCAGCTTAACTGGGAAAAGTGTAGATAAGCAAGTAATACTTACATAGGGCTGTCTGGGTTTTTGATGCTCTCAGGCTGACGTGCTTTATCTCCCCCTATAAGTCTTCTGCTTATAAAAGAGAGCTGTTTTTAAACATCACTCAAAGCTAAAATCTCTTCTAGCTAGCAGTATATTACAAGGTTCTCAAAAACTTGGTGGCTATGGATTTAGAATAATAGAATATCAGGGTTGGAAGGGACCTCAGGAGGTCATCTAGTCCAACCCCCTGCTCAAAGCAGAGTCAATCCCCAACTAAATCATCCCAGACAGGGCTTTGTCAAGCCTGACCTAAAAAACCTCAAAAAGAAGGAGATTCCACCACCTCCCTAGGTAACGCATTCCAGTGTTTCACCACCCTCCTAGTGAAAAAGTTTTTCCTAATATCCAACCTAAACCTCCCCCACTGCAACTTGAGACCATTACTCCTTGTTCTGTCATCTGCCACCACTGAGAACAGTCTAGAACCATCCCCTTTGGAACCCCCTTTCAGGTGGTTGAAAGCAGCTATCAAATCCCCCCTCATTCTTCTCTTCCGCAGACTAAATAATCCCAGTTCCCTCAGCCTCTCCTCATAAGTATGCGTTCCAGCCCCCAATCATTTTTGTTGCCCTCTACTGGACACTTTCCAATTTTTCCACATCCTTCTTGTAGTGTGGGGCCCAAAACTGGACACAGTACTCCAGATGAGGCCTTGCCAATGTCGAATAGAGGGGAACGATCACGTCCCTCGATCTGCTCGCTATGCCCCTACTTATACATCCCAAAATGCCATTAGCCTTCTTGGCAACAAGGGCACAATGTTGATTCATATCCAGCTTCTTGTCCACTGTAATCCCTAGGTCCTTTTCTGCAGAACTGCTGCCTAGCCATTCAGTCCCTAGTCTGTAGCGGCGTATGGGATTCTTCCATCCTAAGTGCAGGACTCTGCACTTGTCCTTGTTGAACCTCATCAGATTTCTTTTGGACCAATCCTCTAATTTGTCTAGGTCCCTCTGTATCCTACCCCTGCCCTCCAGCGTATCTACCTCTCCTCCCAGTTTAGTGTCATCTGCAAACTTGCTAAGGGTGCAGTCCACACCATCCTCCAGATCATTAATGAAGATATTGAACAAATCCGGCCCCAGGACCGACCCTTGGGGCACTCTGCTTGATGCCAGCTGCCAACTAGACATGGAGCCATTCATCACTACCTGTTGAGCCTGACGATCTACCCAGCTTTCTATCCACCTTATAGTCCATTCATCCTGCCCATACTTCTTTAACTTGCTGGCAAGAATATTGTGGGAGACCGTATCAAAAGCTTTGCTAAAGTCAAGGAATAACACGTCCACTGCTTTCCCCTCATCCACAGAACCAGTTATCTCATCATAGAAGGCAATTAGATTAGTCAGGCATGACATGCCCTTGGTGAATCCATGCTGACTGTTCCTGATCACTTTCCTCTCCTCTAAGTGCTTCAGAATTGATTCCTTGAGGACCTGCTCCATGATTTTTCCAGGGACTGAGGTGAGGCTGATTGGCCTGTAGTTCCCAGGATCCTCCTTCTTCCCTTTTTTAAAGACGGACACTACATTAGCCTTTTTCCAGTCGTCTGGGACCTTCCCCGATCGCCATGAGTTTTCAAAGATAATGGCCAATGGCTCTGCAATCACATCGGCCAACTCCTTTAGCACTCTCGGATGCAGCGCATCCGGCCCCATGGACTTGTGCTCGTCCACCTTTTCTAAATAGTCCTGAACCACTTCTTTCTCCACAGAGGGCTGGTCACCTCTTCCCCATGCTGTGCTGCCCAGTGCAGCAGTCTGGGAGCTGACCTTGTTCGTGAAGACAGAGGCAAAAAAAAGCATTGAGTACATTAGCTTTTTCCACATCCTCAGTGACTAGGTTGCCTCCCTCATTCAGTAAGGGGCCCGTACTTTCCTTGACTTTCTTCTTGTTGCTAACATACCTGAAGAAACCCTTCATGTTACTCTTAACATCTCTTGCTAGCTGCAACTCCAGGTGTGATTTGGCCTTCCTGATTTCACTCCTGATTTCTCTAGTTCAATTTCATTTCAGCTCATTTTAGAAGGGGCGAAATGTCACTGAGCATTTTTCCTTTAACTTTTCAGTGGACCAGCACATTTCGTAGCAATCTGAAGGACAATTACAGGTACAAAAAGTGAATATTTGTGTTTATTACTCTTATTTAATATCTACTACTGTAGTAGCTATCAGAAGCCAACCAGACTGGAGCCCATCATCCTATACAAATATATAGTAAGTGACAGACCCTATCCCAAAGAGCTTGCAGTCTGGAAAATTCTGTTTACTCAGGATGAAAGGCTGATAAGGCATCCTACACAAACAGGTTGTATAACATTAAGGCTTTGGTCCTACAATTAGATCCACTAGCACAGCCCCTTGGATATTAGTGGGTCCGATCGCAGGATTGGGGGTCTTAATTTTTAAATAAAATGTGAAGAGTCAAATTCTGCCCTGGGATACACGCATAAGTCTCCAATGGACTATAATGGAACGGACAGCTCCAGAAACAGAATTTGTTCCTTAATGTATATATAGCAAGGGAGTTTTGGCTGTTAAACCAGTTTAAAAGGAGAACAGTAATCCACTTTCTCTCATATGCTCAGCTCCTATGATATTGGCATAATCAATTCTGTCACTCTTCAGTAAGATGGTTGCCATCAGGAACAGGCTGAGAAATGCAGACTTCAATTAAAACCAGCATTTTAAGTTATAATTCACAGTTCGCATTCAAGGAGAACAGCTTATCTTGTGAACATTAAGATGGATATTGTTTCTCCTTCATCTTCCGAAACAGATGGCTGAATTTAAAAACTTCCTTTACTACAGATGTGTATGTACAGCATTCAGAACCAAGTTACATTATTTTCGTTACTAACTGAAACACTCAAACCCATAATTTCACTGTTTAATTTCATGCTTTAATTTTTGCTAAGCAGAATTAAGCATGATTAAAAAACATGTACTATATTCAGATCACAGATGCCTCATAATTCATTTTCTTTCATGGTCATTTTTGTAAGTGACAGGCAGGAAAAACTGTTTATAATAGAGGGTTTGCAGCATATTTGCAATTAATTTTTAAGACCCAGGATATGTTTTTAAATCTTCTATCTTCCTATTTTAAAAAAAAAATCTGAAACACAAAGAAGAATGATATTATGGATAGCAGTAGCAAATAGGTTGTAATTAACCCCGCAATCTGATTGAGTAAGAAAAGTGATACTTATCAATATATGAGCATATATGAAAAGCAGGAACACTGAAAAGAAAATATGGCAAAGTTTTCATTAAAGGTGCAGTACCCACATTAAAAGGTTGATTAATATACAAAAACTGATGGCTATCTGATGACCAAATGAATGAGAGAAGCATTAAAGAGTTTCAGTTACTGAATACCAAGTTAACACCACCAATGTCTTTTCAAATGCAAAAATTTGATGTAGTGAAATCTGAAAATAAATCCCAAAACCTGTTGCTATTTGTAATCCTGCTATAAATTTACAAGCCATTTAATTATTCTTTTATTATGGCCCTATATCATCTTCCATGGTGATACACACTCCTGTGCTAAATAAAAATAAAATTTAAAAACATTAAAATATTTTTAAAAAATCGCTAAAAAAGCGGCAGAGGACGATGTAAAACCTATAAAAAAAATCAAGCAACCTCACTACCTTGCGTCATGAAAACCTCTTCCCTCCCTACCCTGCCCCCAAAACCTTGGTTATTTTTGCCTGTCCCTATGTCACATCTAATGTGCAGCAGGGACCTTTTCTTTTATTAGTCTGTGGAGGACCACGCACACCTAAGGCATGGTATCTTTACATAATAAGCAACAACAATCATTAATAGAGAGATTACTCTAGGAAAACGCTAATACACAGAGGTTTAAACTGCTTTCCTACAACTTGAAATGCTTTGGTCAAGTTCCCATCCTCCCCAGTATTTAAATAATGCTTGTGGGTTTGCCCAATATTTCAAGTACACCTGGTGAGTTAGTAGGCTTCACATTTTGTCCTAGATCTGTTCAATTAGCATGAAGATCCTGACAGTTACATATTTAAACAACACTATTTTTCCCGCTAACAAATCTCCTGAAGAAAAGTTTATCAACACCATGGGTTCAAGCTACACCTATATAATACACCACTTGAATGATAAGCAAAGAGATAATTATTTAGCTATAGTGCCTTAAATCATGAAGCCACTTGGTTGAACATCCAGCTGATGAAAGGTTCTGAGCAGAAGGAAAGACACACAAGGTGCTCCCTCTCCTCATGAGCTATCTGCAGAGTGCTCTCAGTACCTTGCTACCCAAGGAAGCCACATACTGATCTCCCTTGTACCAGTGTGATGTGATGTCACTAACCTGCCCCACCAGGAAACATCAGACCCTGACTTTAGGGGATAACACACGTCAAGAAAGTGGGACTGGTTTTGGAAAGCAACTTCTTTCCTTGACAGCCCAGAGATCGTGTCTTTCTCAACAGAGAGCTGTCTGAAGGCTACATTTCAATGCTGAGAAGTCATTTCACATACAACTCTTAAAGGTTCAAAATACAGATGAAAATAAAAGAAAAGCAGCATGACTGTGCCAGAGAACAAAAGCAATTCTTAAAGAAGCAAGATGAAGTATTATTGAATTCTATAGCCATACAGATGTTGGGATGAGAGGGCAATGGGATTTTTTAATGACCCTGATGTAGTTTTTCTGATAGAATATGAACATTCAGAGCAGACTGGATATCAGTCAGCAATACACTGTTTGGAAAACGAGGGCCTAATCTTGAGAGTGGCTGAGCACTTCTATGGGGTACTGAGTGCCTTCAGTTCCTTGTATGATCAAACCCCGAACATAGCAGTGGCCACAACAACGCAGGGAGAGAACTGCCAGTCAGAACATGATCTTAGATCAGCATCCAAAGCCACATTATGGTGTTCACAGCATCTCATCTAAGGTGCTTGAAGAACATTACCACTAACTGGTGATAGATAGCATAACTACACCCTAACAGGTGTCAAGGATATTTTGAGTATCTGATACATCTGATTATCTTACGTTTGAAGGGAGACAGTCATGAGGATCTCAGAGCTTTTTTCATCTCTAACTTCTACAGTCCAGGATTACCTTATACAAACCACAAGACTTACATAAGACTCAGATGTTTTAATCTGCCAGACCAATATTATTAATAAATGAATTCTTAAAGGGTTTTCCCTATTCACTGATTAAGATGGATAAAACTTCATTTTGTCAATGTTCAAATAAAACCAGTCTTTTGGTTTTGGAACAAGCATGGGGGGGAAAACAAACAAACAAACCAGGTTTGTTTTAAAAGGGTAAATCTTTCAAATTTATTTCTTATCATACCCAACCATCGTCTGTAGAACACTGAATATAAGAGACTCAATTATGCTTAAATTCAAAAGACCTCTTTTTCCAAACAGCTGTTCTCTTATGCACGGGCTGTATGCAAACACAAATTTCTCTCCAGTTACACAGGGTGTCCAAGCCTTTAAGGAATAATGTGCAGTGTTCTAACAATGATGTTGTGTTGCATATTACAATTCAGTAAGTTAAATGAAAGTATCTGCACACGTAAAAAAAAAAATCTGCTGAAGTGCAGTATGGTAGTTAAATCACAGTGTCCATAAGCCTCAGTGACCTAGAATCCTTATATTTGCCCTGGGAACCATTGCTCCTTTATGATGAATTCAGTGAAGTGGACTGATATGGACCAGTGGAAGTGACTATTCCTCCTACTTTACAGACAGAAACAAGTAAACAAGGCAGCATATTTCATGCCAGACCATGCTTTGTTCCCCACCCTGTTCAGCATTTCCCTCTGCAGTAACCAAGAGACTTTGATGGTGCTCATTACCTGTTTTGAGGCTGGGACTGAACTCTTGGCTAGTCCTGGGAGGCTGGAAGGCCTCCGGGGCTGTCTGTGCTGGAAGGGTTCGATATGGAGGAGGAGTCAACTCTTCATCACCAGAGAAGCTCCTCCGCACCCCACCTGCCATGGGTAGGCTCGACAAACTGACAGGCTTCTTCACAACTGGTATCTTCCTCTCTAAACATCAAGTCAAACTAAAGTAAACGCTTGGGTCAAAGTGAATTAGGTAACTCAGACTGGTCACTGAGAAATGTCTGCCTCATTCTGTTTTGGAGTCTGGAAAATAAGGGTCTTGATGTGAAATGGCAAAGTTAATTCATTTCGGGGATGTTAAAAATCCCAACTCTCAACAAACTCCACCCCCCCTTTTATTCTCTGAATTCTAGTGATTACTTGGACGGGCTATGAAGCAATCATTAAAGAAAAAGTGTCCCAACCCTAATCCCTTTTACCAATAAAATAGGAGCACTTCAAAGTGTTACTGCAGCAGCTGCATTTCACAGCCAACACCTGATCTCCTGACCACATATTGAAACGACTTTTGTCTCTAGATCAGAAGTGCAGTTATTAGATTTACACAGTGTGACAGGAATTTTTTTTGTTTGTGAACCAATCCCACTTAAAAAGGAGGAGTTGGGGTTTTTTTTGCTAGTTCACTACATATATCTTAAATATATATACCACCATCACTTACTAAGCACTTCTATAGTGCCTTACAAATGTTAATGAGTATTCTAATTTGGAAAAACAAACAAACCTGTTTTTTCTAAAAAATCTTCAAGTTACCGGATACCACATCTTCATTCCAGAAGTTGATTTTCCCTCCAAACACTCAATTTATTCCTGCCTCATCATATAAGAAAACCCTACTTTGTTTTCACTTCCAAACAGAGGCCCTGGTCCTGAAATTAACTCTTGGGGGCAAGCCCCTGTGCCTAGGGGAACCTCACTGCAGAATCAGGGCCTTAAACGCTATGACAGCATTTCAGCATCACCATTGCTTACACTTGTTCTCAAAGCTACACTGATGAATGCTAAGAGATTGCCAGTCTAATCAAGTAAATGTACTTTGGGCTAACACAAGAGAACAGCCCTCAAGAAAGCTTTGAAGTCAATGGGACTATTCGTGGTAAGAGTTACACATATGATTAAGTTTCTTGTCTAATCAGGGCATAGGCGACTAAGGGTTGGCAGGTCTGGGGCCTCAGTTTGTTCTTCTAGGAAGGAAGTGACACAATCAAGCAGCAAGTTGTCTGTATAACCAGAGCTTTAAAAAACAGATAGGTCACATCATCTATTAAGTAGCCTTAGAACAAAACCGATTACTAGGAAGCAGTCAGTCCTGGTGGATACTGTAAGCTACCATACTATTCATTATCTGTCAAAGCAAATTGATAACTTGTCATTACTGCGGTCTTTAGTAGCACAATATTTGGTCACAAGAAACCAGTACGATATTCCATCCATTTCAAGTTGACACTGAAATCAGAACGGTCTCCAAAACATTACAGGAGCATGCATAAGGTTTTAAAGATTGCAGCATTTTCCTTATTTGGGAATTATTGCAACCTACATCAAAACACACTGGCAAGACCAGAGACAATTAGGAGAAATCCACTGTCTCATAATTACAGGGTCCTGTCCCTTCAAAAATCCTGAGAAATTCTGATGTGCTATAGTTCCATTTTAGAACAGAATAATCATCTACCCAAGGTATGTGCACAACAAATCCAACCTGATCTTTCCTACTGTGAATAAAAAGCAAGTATCAGTGATGGCTATATTGATAGATGAGAATCTAGTGACTGACCTGAAGATGCCAAACACAATGTAACTGTCACACGTTATTCCACATGCACACAATTACACATAAAACACACTGGATGTTATCACTGTAAAGTGGTGTCACCACAAAATATGAATGCTGGATGTTAGCCTACAGTAGCAGCAGAAAGTTCTGAGGAGTTAGAACTATATGACCTGATAAATGGATCTTGCAATGAGCTATACCAATCCTAGAAAGGATAAGAGTCATTTCTTTGCAATCCAGATGTTAGTGAAAGAGCCACTGTTCTCCATTGTACGCGGTTTGCATAGCAACATACAATTACCGGTAGGTTTATTGAAGGTAAGGCCAAGCAGGATGCTGGCTGATTTCTGTTCCCCTTTCGATTATCTCCTTTTTCGGATATATTTTTAAAGCCACTTACAGGACTAACTCAGGCTCTACTGCTTTACACATCAGTTAAAAAACCCTATAAAAAGCTTAGATTACAACAACTGAAGTCAAACAGACTCTGAAATCCAGTGTCAATGTTGATGTTAAATAATAAATATTAGAAGTTACCATTTTTCCTATGTGCTTCCTTTATATGAAATGGGCAACAAACATAATAAAAATATAAAAATTTATTGCTACTAAATTTGTGCTTATTAACTCCTTGTAAGTCACATTAAAAAAAAACTACAAGAAGCATTCGAGCATTTATTTTCCCCAACCTAACATTTAAATGTTTTGGAATAAAAGCAAGACTAATCTCAGCACCAATGTACTTGCTTTTAGAAGCTTAAAACAAATATCAGACTTTATGTAATATTCTTCCGGGGAGCGGAAGGGGAGAAGTATTACACTGTGGGACCCATTTCCAGTTAAACTGCTCCCACCGTTCAACACTAAATCAGGGATTCACTAGTACATGTACTACTGTTTGCATTATTAAGGTACTTCGGAACAATTTGGGACTTTTACTATTAACAGAGCTTCATTATCTCAGGAGTTCATTATATGCATGTTCAATGGAACCAATACTATTCGCGTACTCCTTCCAACTGCATGGACCCATTAAGAATTTGAAATATTGCATCAGAAATGTTTCCAATACACATTCAAAACATTCCGCAGAATGACTCAAGCCATTCTGGAGTGCAACATGAGTAAGTGCGAGTACCATGCATGTAAATAACAACTCATTGTAGTAAAAAAGTTACTCAGGATGTGTGGTAGTTTCTTGTTAAACCCCAGTATCTTGGCTGTTTTTGCACAGTGTGGGGAAAAACACACTAATATCACATAGATTTGTATGCTTCAAAAATGTTCTTTCCAAAACAAAATCCACCCCTTTCCCCAAAAAATTACAACCAAAGACTATGGAAAGAACAGTTTCTCCTTGCCATTGATTATTATTTGCTGAGATGCAGCACTTGTGCCACTGTAACTTATCTGGCACAAACAAAAAACAGGAGGCAGCCAATAACAAGAAGATTTTTTCATGCCCTTGTCCTCTCCTCCCCTTTTGGCCTATTAAATAGGTTTCTTAGCTAAACAGCCCATCAGACTCTTCTCCCCACTCCACATCACAAATCCACTTCAGGTTAGTAAGAACAGAAGAATCTCAAACCCCATAGCGCAAGAGTCTGCCCTGGTGGCCTTAGGTGAAGGAAGTTTCCTTTTCTGCGACTCAGTCTATCATCAGTGTTGTGTGAAGTAATGGTTTCCAAATAGCTTTAGGGAGACTTATGGTGGAGAGAGGGACAAAGCAAAAAGGAGAAAGATTGAGCAAACTCTGCCTACCAAGCTCCCTTCAGCCAGCTCTGGAGTTCTCCAAACAGAAGTACATCAAAATGCAGCACAGAACTTTTAGTGCACAGTAGCCAGGGTCCACATAGCCATTTAGGGCACGGTAAGCTAGTGCGCTGTAGATACACATGCTGCCATGCTGTGCACTAAGTCTCCACATTGATCACCACCTAGAGCTTTTTCCAGACAATAGGAGTCTTTGAAAGCTCCTTGGAGTGTACTGCATCCTCCTGTTCCCAGGCTGGACATTTAAAACAAGGCTATGCAAAGATCTTATGGTTGAAGTACGATTTATAAACTAAGTTAATCTAAAAAAACCAAAAACAACCCACCATACTGAAGCAGATCTTCAGAACAGTTATGTCACCATGTAACACAAAATATGGGGGGACAGAAGTAATAATCACCACCAAGACTACTTGAGAGTAGCAAGTTTTAGCAAGTGGATAGAGGAAGGAGATGACAAAATAGCATTGGGGAGTGGGGCTGTACCAGTTGTTTGCTATTCCTATTGCTATTCCTATTGCTGCCTTGCTGCACTCCGTCCTTTTGGAAGACAAGAGCAGCAAGCTCAGACCTTTAGGGGTTGCCTAGAGAGGCCTGCCAGCATCAGCTGCGGATAGAAACCAACAAGACTTGGTCCTCCATTAGAAGGGCCAGAAGCAAGCAGAGGTCAATCAGGGCCCAGCAGCCCAGATAAAGAGGGCTGGCTACCTCTTTCAAACGCCAGTTCTGGATGAGGTTGTGACAAGAAAGGAAGGCTTCTCTGTCTTGACCAGGCCCAGGTTTCTTGGGTTAAGGACCTAACTGACAGTATTTTGGTGGATCAGTGAAGGACTATTGTCTTATGTTATGAACTTCAACGCTGACATGAACTTTTAGCATTGTCAATTTATTTTCTGTAAAATTAAGATGAGTCCTCTCTGTGGGACATTCTAGCTCAGGCGAGCCAGTGATAATTGGTACCAACAATGAGATGTCCAAATCCCCTTTCATCACAAAGGGGATGATGAAAAGACTTACTGAGGCTTACAACAACAGCAGGCCCAGACTGAACAAGAAGCTCAGTGGACTGCCAGCAGCTAATCCTGGGAAACTTCTCTAGTGAGAAGTCAAGGTCTGAACTTGTTGCTCTGCCCTTCCAAAAAGGGCAGGGTGCACCAAAGCAGCAGGGCCTCCAGTAAGGAGTGACCAAGTTTTGTGCACCCTGTCACAGGTATCAGCACCAGCAGGTTAAGGCCTCAGGGAGAAAAACAATGCAGATTTATGAAACATGCACGTGATGTTAAGGAGGTTATGAAATCTTTTAAGAACTTTCCTCTCTGGCTAAGTACACACAATGAGGAAACTGGGAGTCGGATAACTCTTCTGTTCATCCCAGGAATGAGGAGACAGTGGATTGTAATGATGCAGGTTTCCTATGAAGAACTTGTTTGTTCTTGCACTAATTGTACAAGATCATCCAGGTCTTTTAGAAGGCTTTGCATGTCCTAAATGGTAAAGAAATTTGGCCAAAACTTCCTGCAATCTCAGCACCTGTCCGTCACAAGCCAGGCCGTGCACTTGAGAAAGTTCTTGGCATCAGAGACTCAGATATTGTTTCAAGAGATCTGGCACTGATGGGAAATGTAACTGATCTTTGAGCACCAAATACTATGAGTTCAGCAGGCCTTACTGGGTGAGAAGATGAATACTCCTCTATTTAGTGCCTTTGTATACATGGTGATTTATATGTGTACATAAATTCCTGTTGGCAGGCAACTTAAGAGGGCATTAATATGAATAAAAAGATCATTGTTATGTCTTCGGCTGCCACCTTCAAGGCCTTGAAAACTTGTTTAGATTCTTCAGAGAGACACTTGATCTGACAATTCCATAGGAAGGTAACTGAAGGAAGAATATATGTAGAGGATCATTCCACCTGATGTAAAAGGCATTTGGTTGTTATATCCCCGTTCACATATCTGATGCAAAAACCACTGTACTTCCAAGGTTGCCTTGGGAGGCAAAGACACCTACCTGTAAAATAACCTTAACAACTTAAACAGAGACCAAAGAGATAGCCTCTTTAGGATCCTCTTGTACCAAATGTGTGGATTTCTTAGAGTGAACCAAACTGCACTATTATTGAGCTAGACAAACACATGCAAGGCTCTAATATAGTCAATGAATTCCTGTGCTCAGTTAGAAAAGCAAACCTTCTTTCAGAAACATCCTGGATCTTAGGCTGTTAATTTCAAAAATGCTCCCCCTCTCATGCAGACTCATATTTGGGGTACAGATTTTTTCTTTTGTTTCCTGGTGTGTTAGGAAGGAGAAACTATAAAAGACTTGAGTCACTTATCAAAGGATAGGGGTACATCCTGCACGTATGCTCTAGTCAGGTTAATTCTGTGTCCGTGATAAGACCAAGTTCGCAAGGGTTGCCATCTCCATTCATTGGTAGAGAGGATCTGTTATGTCTTCCTAATAATGCCTCTGCAATTGGCAAAGCTCAGAAAAGCTAATAGACCCAGTAGGCCCAGCCAAATATGGTTGTCAATCCTGCTGCAGAAGACTAAACCAGTACCACTAGTTTGAGAGCCAAGTCTCAGATTATCACTCGGAATCAGGCTATCTTGCCCTATCTCCACCTATGAGTCCCAACAGTTTAGTTTGTGACAGCATAGTAATCAGCACGCTTGATGTCTATGAGCAGAACGAGATACAGTTCAAAGCTGAAGAGGTCTGTGGTGAGATGTAGTTATGCCGATGTGATCTCTTGCTTGACAACCTTCTTTGTCCACCTCAATCTTAGATTAACTATATGGAAATATTTAGCAAATACTATGGCCTATCATGAACTAATCCAAGATAGGTTTCAGAGTAACAGCCGTGTTAGTCTGTATTCGCAAAAAGAAAAGGAGTACTTGTGGCACCTTAGAGACTAACCAATTTATTTGAGCATAAGCTTTCGTGAGCTACAGCTCACTTCATCGGATGCATACTGTGGAAAGTGTAGAAGATCTTTTTATATACACACAAAGCATGAAAAAATACCTCCTCCCACCCCACTCTCCTGCTGGTAATAGCTTATCTAAAGTGATCAGTCTCCTTACAATGTGTATGATAATCAAGTTGGGCCATTTCCAGCACAAATCCAGGTTCTCTCACACACACCCCCCGACACAAACACACACAGCAGGAGAGATAGACTGGTGTCTCTCTATAGACCCTTGTTGTCCATTTTGAGTGAAGACGTTCTTGGCGGCAGTGACTTCAGCTTGTACAGCAAGTTAAGTCCTGGTCCTAGCAACTGAAGTACCTTACATCAGATTTCACAAGGTACAAGATTCCTTGCCACAATGGTGCCAAAGCTTGCTAACATTCTTCCCATACCATTTTCAAGGCAGCATTCTTCTCCATATGCTCAATGGCAGAGTCCTTTGGGTTCTACCTAGCCCTTAGAAAGCCCACCTACTTTTTGTTTTTAACACTCTTACAGGATGACTGGCCCTTTAAAGGGAGATGGATTCAGCCGCACCTGTGACTTACTCAGCTCATCTCTCCAGGTGCAGAAAAGGAACAATGTCACATGACATGGAGGACATGTGGCTAAACGAGGTCTTTGGGTGGAAATAAAACAGAAGCCTGTGGAGAGAAGGAAAGAATCCAGATAGGAAGTCCTGGGAAGATGAAGCTGCTTGATAGAGAGCAAGGAGAGACTCAAAACAGGCAAGAGCTGCATGAGCTCTCTTCACAGAGACTCTCCTTAGCTCCCGGGCACAGGGCCTCAGGAGCACAGAGAACAGGTACCAGCTGGGAAAGGTGGAGTATGGACAGCAAGTCTCCTAGAGGAAATCCTCAGCTCAAACAGGACTATGAACCCTGCACTACGGTTGTGAGCCTGCTAGGAAGGCTGGATGGCAGTTCTTGTGAACTTAGTTAATAAACCCAGACACCAAGAAGGGGTGTTACTTGACACATGGAAGCTTACGCTGAAGTTATTGGGGAGCCCAAGAGGGGGAAACTGTGGCAGTGGCTAGTCTGAAGATAGGTGAAGTAGGCAACATTGCTACAGACTCCAAATAATTGAGCAGAGCTGTTGCGAAGAGAACTACATCTAAATGGATGTCTGATTGTATTTCACACTGTTGTAATATGGCTGGCGTGAAACTAGGGAGGCCATGACAAGGCTCACTTGTTCTGAAGTGCATTTCCACTGCAGATACCTACAATGCAGCTGGATGGCCTTCTCACCACACATTTACAAAACAGTATTGCTTTCATTTGAGAACTCTCCATGCTACAAAGCTTGTTTTCAAGATAGATAAGAGAATTTGGCTTCCCCCTTCGAAAGACGTTTATTTCAGGGTGCTCCTCATTTTAAGTTAATTAATCACTGCATGAAGCGTTGGTTATTCATCACCTTGTGCATACTTGAACTTTGTTGTCCACTTGAATATTTAAAGAGATATCTTAGTCCTCTTTATAGATTAAAAGATCCTTGGCATTGACCTTGTTATAGTTGCCTATTGCGGCCTCACCAACTTTTTCTTTTGGGAGATTCCTCTTCCATGACTCAAGTATTTTTGATACCAAGAATCTACAATAGTGAAACACAAGGTTTGGTGTTTAACTGAGATAAACAGAGATTGAAAATCATCTAATTTGTAAACAAGTACAGTCAAAACATTGTTTTCTAGTTATTTATTGAAGAGGATTTCTGATAAACTCAAAAGCAGCTCTGCAAATGCAAGCTATGTAAAGGGTCAAATTCAGTAGGTAGGTCTTCTTAACACTGTCCCTTCTCCCATCCCCGCAGACTTGATTTTTCTGCTGAATGAATTTTAAAGGAATATCAGAGCCTCAAGGAGGCTAGAGAAGTTTAAAGTAGGAGGTTACAATCCTCGTTAGGAAGAGTTCAGTAAAGTTTTCAAAAAACTTTCTTTGTGGAGCTTGCAGATCATGCCTACCTCACAAAAGGTATGAGGATTAATGTTTGTAAAATTTGCTAAAGATGGCACACCCTATCAGCAAGAAATTAATTGTTGTATATGCTCTTACGTAGAAATATTTTGAAATCCAGGTTTTTCCCAGTAAAATCCTAACAATTTCACTTCAGAGTGAAAATGTAGAACCCGACAACCTAAATGGATTGAACTGTAAATTAGAAATGTCTTGTGTCTTTAAGCTACACGTTGTGGCTGCAATAACAGCAGTTAATTTGATTAATGTAAAGAAAAAATGTTCAAGCTTATTAGGAACTTGCAAGTAGTAATAAGGGCCTTTAAAGCATATTTAAAAAAAAAAAAAAGAGTAAAAAACCCAAACACTTTCTTTTCCTCCAAAATGGAGGTGCCAAAGGCTAGAGAGCTTTCTTAAGTCTAGAAGTATTCAATGCTTCACACTTAAACGAACTCAAGATTACAAAACAATGAACTGGTAACTCCGCAGGAAGACATTTGAATAGACCAGAGTCAGAGAAGACAGAGCTTAATGGTAGTAAAGGTGTGATGATCAAACTTGGAATTTAAGCCTGGTGATAAACCCTAGAATCAGGGCTCTACACCCTGGATCTCTTCCAGCACTATGTTAAGGACTGTCATGCAGCTCTTAACCACCTAAGTCTGCCAACTTGTGGGCAAGTCATGTCCTGTGTCAGCAGAATTGCCCACTTCCTAATACAAGGGCCTCGCTGGCAGCCAACATTAAGGCAACTGGACTGCAAAAGAGATGGTTTGCAATCCACAAGGATTAAAAATTGATAGGTTTGCATTCTGCCTATTCTTGCAGTTAATTTTGTCCACTATATCTTCAGCACAAAGTATCAGCTGCTATTACAAAACACGTCTCTCCTACACCAAGGAAATACCACCTCTTGCCAAGGAAATATCAAGAATGTGAATAATGGCAATGGCTTAGTGCTCCAGGAATAAGTAGGCTGTCTTCTAACTAGCGTCTCTTATTACGACACTATAGAATTGGCTCTTCATTCTTATTAGGCAGATAAATGAACTCCTCTCACTGTACGTGGGTTCTTCTCAAACGTTTTAAAAATTAAGTGTCAGCTCTGCTTAGATATTCAAGATGTTGTGGCACTTATTTATTTTTTTAAATAAGGAGCTTGCCCTGAGTTCTTGTATAAAATTTACCGTCTTGCATAAAAATTTGCCATGCACCATGGGTTGGTGCTATCCTCCACTGCTCTCTTTCAGAAGCATCCAATCTTTTGAAAAATGCCTTGGCATCCTTTGGAATAAAAGGGGCAATGTGAATTTAAGATAAATATAGATGGATCTGATCTCCAACAAGAAAGGGTAGAAGAAAGCACAAAGTGCTCTTGTGATTGGCTGTCTCTACTCCCTTTGTTAGGGACAGAAAATAGCTTTGGTTTGAAATAGAGTCACAGAAATAGGAATAGAGGGGGAAGGGAAGGTGCATTATTGTAACTTAATAATTAAACAGATTTGTTTGAATTTTTGAAGAAAACAAACAATTTGCTCCCAGGGAGATACTACAAATGTGGAAAGGATTTGGACAGTTGTTAAATCCCTAGTATTTTAAAAAAAAATGTAATACTATATACTCATTGACAAGAGTAGTCAACTATAGCAATATTACTAAGTACCTTTGTAAGTAACATGATTATTAAGAGCTTTCTACTGTTGCCCCACACCCTAAAAATTGATAAACTTGTCAATTTAAAAATTAGTATTGTTTTGCAAGAGGAGACAAATTTTAGTTTTTATGAAGTAACTGAGGACGATAGATTGCCCTCGGTTTTCTACATCTCATTTACCATCTGGTTCAAAACAACCTTGATCTTATTTCTACAGCTTTGCTACAAAAAGAGTTAAAAAGCGAACAGCCATACATATATGAGCAGTTTGCTCAAGACTGCTTTACTATATCTTCATGCTTATACAGAATTCCTTACCTAAAACTGGTTTTAGGAGTATCAAAAATAATTTAACTTATTTGTCCATGAACAATATACACAGAAGTTATGAACAATATCAATCCTCTCAAAACCACTTACTTTCCATTTGATTATTTTGCTGCAAGTTATAAAAAATAATGTTTCTCAATTAATAAAAGGCCTCCTTTTATGGCATACTGCACCTTTAAGCATAACACTTATTCACACGCAAGCAACGTTTCCAACCAGAATAGTTTGAGACAAATTGCACAACTTTTTAACAGCTGCGAAAGGGCATATAAGCACCACTTTGTCACCCACTTTTCTTGTGTCCTTTGTACTGTTGTGACTTAGCCTTTTTCTTTTGCTTTGATGAACTTGACTGGCTATCTCTTGATGCTGAAAAACATTAAGAATTAAAATTCTGAATTAATGCTTTGGGAAAATACTGCACAGTCTTTCATGCTAAGGAAAATTCACAAAAAAATGTTTTCCTCAATGAATGAATGAATGAATGAATGAATGAACGAACGAACGAACGAAGACAGAGCCTATGTTAAACAGAACACATTCACAGAAGAAAAATCCTCTACTTGAACAGCACCCATTCCAGTAGCCCCTGGAACACAATTACCCATATCATGTTTCCTGACCTAACAGGCTACAAATAGTCATCTCATCCATCATTATGGGACAACACACACTTGCTGCAAGAGCCATAGCTCTGCTCCTTTGAGCAATTAGTTATTCATAGCAATCATTTTCCTGACTAGAGAAGTACAGCTGATACATCATAAAACCGAGTCTTTCTGCCACTCTGATTTCACATAAGACAAGAAGAAAGTTGGGAGGAACGGGAGGAAAAAAAAAAGATGGAAACAGAAAAAGATTAGAAAACCAGACACACAAAGAAGATTTACATACGAAAAATGGACACAAACACACAAATTAAGCCAGAAATAAATAGAGAGAGAGAGAGAGAGAGAGAGAGAGAGATCAAAAATTCAGATTGCAAAGAGAGAAATTATTAAAAGAATGGGAAGAGGCAAGATCAAAGAATGAAATAAAAGAAATGGAGCAAAAATAAGCAATGGTAAGGCAGACTAATAGGAAAAACACTTAAAGAATAAACTAAAGTAAAACATTCCAAATCAGCCATAACCTGTAATATGTATTTTTATATTACAGTTAGTTTATACTCCTCCAGTATGTTTGTCTAAACAAAGAAGAAGAAAAAAAACCAAACCTGTCAGTTGACAGAACTGATTTCATGTATTCCTGAAAGCCTGCCAACATTTAAAGTATTCAAATCATAAGCTGCCAGCTACACTAAGACAGCATCTGGTGTTTACATATTCACTCTCCAGGCTCTGGACAGGTTTATGGGACTGAAAAGCCAGGTATAGACACACAAGCAGGCTGTCTGGGTTCTTTAAATTCAGTCAGTGCATACTACAAGATCCCATATTGCAAACACTTGTGCATGTGAATAACTTTATGCATATGCACAGTACCACTGATTTCAATGCATAAAGTTACTAACACATGTTTGCAGAATCAGGGCCTCTTAATGTAAAGTGCCATGCAAACTGATTGTGCTATAAATGATGAATAATGTTGTTATCTAGGCCTGATGCTTAAGCAGTCTGCTTCTTCTCTGGCCCAAACAAACATCTGTTAGCCCCAGGATTTAAAATAAACAGAGCACAGCCATGCAAATGCTCTGAAGTGCTTTATTCGTTATACAGTGAAACAGATTAGAATGGTGTGCTTCTGAGAATTAGCAAGGGTCTAGCCATTTTTTGTTGCAGCTGGCTACCCAACCCAAAAGGGTAAAGTTACGAGAATGACCACACATGTATAAACACTGGAAGGCAACTGGTAAATTTTAGATTTAAAAAGATGCAAGAGGAATCATTTACAAATGCATAGCAACTTACTTTGTGGTGCTGGAGGCTGTAGTTGATATCCAGTTAATTGGCACCACCCTACAGGATAGAGGTCAGGGGACTCGCAATCCACCCACTGATCATATTCTTCTTCCCAGCCATCAAAATGTATCCTCAGTAGACGATGGATGATGCGGGTTACTGTGGCCACACATACAAGGCGTGGTTCCATAAGATCTACAGCCTCCAGTTTCATTCGAATGTGAAACCCATGGTTTGGAACTTCCTGAAAAGGAGAATGAAGCAAGACAGCCAAATATCAGGAAACCAAGTCTAACATCTTACTCTACATGAAGTTTAAATACTTCATGGGGGCTGCTGTTTCAGTCAAGTTTAATTTCAAATGGCATTATTCGGATGGTGAAAGCGAACATGGTGAAATACCAAGGTATCATCTATGTAATTTAATGTGCTCCTATTTTTTCCATAGTAAGATTTTTTTCAGAGTCTGAAATATACAAGCTGAATGCACACAAATTCTAAGAAACAATTTCCCTCGTCTTCTACTAGACATTTTTCAAAGCATACTCACATGGACTTTGAAAATCACTGTCTCTGTTTTCACGAACAATTAGCACGTAAGTGAAGAAACATATTTAAGACAGTTGAGGAGACTGATTAACCTTATGGGACCAAGCAGGCAGGAATTTACAGCACAAAATCCACTGTAAATAGCACACATGCCGTACAGTTGGCTTTACCAATGATTTATCTTACCTTATTGAAGAGTTTTACAGGTGCTGCTATAGAGTCAGTTTCCCTGAGGTAGTCAAACCATTTGAAAGGGAGTTTTGCATAACCTGTGAATTTTAAATAGTACCTTCGTACATCAACTGCAAACTTTGTTCATTTAAAAACAACACTGTCAGTGCTACACGGTCACTAAAAACACAAAGAAGCTAGACACGAATATCAAAATATTTTTCTCAATTTGAGTTTTTGCTCCATATTGGGTTCCACACAAATCAAACGAGAAGAAAACCTCTTTAAATGCTATAACAGCCTTTTTATAATGATATGAGTGACTAAAGACAAATCTGCAAAATCATCTACTCTTTTCTGAGGGAGAAAAATAATTTTATCCTTGAAAAGTTGGATTTGTTTGCAGAAGACTGGCCAAAACACAATCAATGAAATAATGTTTTTAAAACATAGATCATAGGGTTAGAAAACGTAGCAGCAGAGGTAATGAAGGGCTTCTCTCCACCTTGTAAACTACAGGAGAGAACTGTTTCTCAATAATGTATTTAATGTTTGTTTAGACTATTAACTTTCACGGGATAGAGGACTGTTTTGGGGCAACTTTTCCCTTCCGACAGCTTCTTAGACCAGAAAGTCTCAACTTTTGTCCTGTGGACCAACAATAGTTTGCAGATTTCTTTGTGGTGGTCTGTGGAATTAGACATTCTGAACACAAAGAGGTGATGGGGGCTTGGAGTGATGGGATGGAAGATAGTCCCCATAAGATTTCACTTAAAAAGTGGTGTGCAGAATAACAATAATAATAACTAAAAAAAAAAAAAAAAGAGAGAGAGAGAGAGAGAGAAAGCCACTGTTTTAGTCCAAGCTGCCACTTTGGGTCACAGCTCAATATTACAGGGCTACATTCCTCAAACATATAATTAAACTTCAACACCAAACTCCAGTCCCAATCCTGAGAGGTTCCAAGTGTCCTCGACTTCCACTGACTTCATTGGGAGCCAAGAGTGCTCTTCGCCTTACAGGATTGAATCCTATGTTTTAAGGCCCCTTTTCTCATACTGTAAAATTTCAAGCTAACAAGATGAATACGGAAAGGGTGGCAGCAAACCAAGTTCACACCACCCTCATAAACAGATGTGTCTGACTGGCTGCAGATTCAAGAAAACAAGGCAAGAGGTGCACATAAGAATTTTTTTTTTTTTTGTTAACATACAGAGATCTTCGAACACACGTTCAATTTTTTTTTTATTTTAAACAAACGTTATCTAACTAATCCTCACAACAAGCCTATGGGAAAGATGGGAGCAAAGGAAGTCCATCCCAGAGCTAAGATTAGAACTCAGGACTTCCAATTCCCAGCTCCATAATTTAGCCACTAGAACACACCTCTCACAGGTATTAAAGGGGCTCTGATCATTATAATAATGCACTGGCTTCAGAAATAATGTAACCTACTAAGAAGGTGAAAGTTCTATAACATTCTTACTGCTGTTTGTTAGTCATACACAAAACGAAATTTTACAAAACTGAATATGATTTATAATAATAACAATCCTGTATCATCCATTGATAGACTATCAAGAATTCTAAAGAGAGAAAGTGAAGAAATGCAGACAAAAGCAGAAAAGGAGGAGAGCTGCCACGATATAAGAAACGAGGCAGTATATTAAATGATAACAACAGAAGTTCACCTTCTCTTGTAGGTTCAGTGATTAAAGAACAACATTTACTCACGATTCTTCAAAGACAGGCATCTATCATTTATAGTGTATTGTCCATTTAAAAGTCTGGTTTTACCAGAGTGTGTGCAGACATACATTTTGTCATTATTAAATTTTCATTCTGTAAATGACTCCGAAATCTCTTATTTTTTGGAGGGGACAGAAAGCTTTTTTTTTTTTTTAAAAAAAAAAAAAAGCACAGGATGGACTATGTTTTTGGCAGGCCAGATTATCCCCAGGATTTTCTCTGCAGTAATTCCACTGAATGTTACAGCTCCAGTAAGCAAGGGTAAATCTGCTCAGCTACCGATTCGCCAAATGCTAAAAGCCAACAGATTCTTGTCAGCTAATGGGAACGCTATGAAATGTTTTTCATTTTGTTGCAGGTACAACTGTCAGTACACTCAATATTCAGAAAATCTCTGCACTCAGTGCAATAGAAACTTGCACTTACCACTAATATAGGCTCTTCCCCCCCTTCTCCTTCCAATAATTTAGAGATTTTGAATGAATAGGGACAGACACAAAATTCTTACAAAAAAATAAACAAAACAATGAGCACCTATCATCTACTATGATGCAATTACCGATGCCGCCCTTTATATGTTGCTAAAGCAACATAATAAAGTTTAGAGATGAAGCCAACAGAAAACCATCTGCAGACATGTATGATGGTGTTCAGGCAGTTTTGCTCACAAAAATCATTCCTTAGGCCTTGTTCAAAAAATGAACCCCTCCCACTCTGATGGATACTGGTATGAAGGATAAATTTATGCGCATTTTAACAAGAGAGAATAATTCATCATGCCCAATGAATAATCCTGCAACACTTCGCAAAGCTTTTAATATGGACAATTGCTCTGTCACAATTCCAGTCCTCTGCTGGCCCAAGACTTCCTAGCATTGATATTCTTGACATAGCTCTAGAAGTGCTCTGCATATCTCTCCCCCCAACCCCCACACTGATTGATGCTGAATATAACTAATTTTACTCAATAAAAGTTTAGTTACATAATGGCCATATTATACCTTTAATGTTTTTGTAGTCAAAACAAACCTCATTTTATTTGCCCATGAATTAAAGAAACATTCAATTTGGGCTCTTCTATACATTAAGTTTGACATCCCTGTTTCAGACCATTTTAAAGTAGTGCTGAAGTTTGTTTTTGAAAATCAAGATGGTTCTGAATATGAAATGAATGCTTCAAAATGATTGAAGAAACAAAGAATCTGATTATATACAATACCACTGAAAAATTATTAAAATAGAAGTTGGTCGGAATAGTGTAAGTACCTCTGGGTGGAGTTAGCTCAATCGCATTAATTTCACAGAAACCAACAGGAAAAATAGAAGGGGAGGTGGCATGGTAACAAAACCAGTCAGATCCGTCTGCTGCTTCTGAGCCATCAATACCGATCATTAGATAGCCATCTGCTAACACCTTTGTAAATAAAAACAATATTGTACATTAAGCACCTTTATACTCCGTGAAGGCCAGGCTAAAAATTAAGTAGGTCATGTTTCAAAGTAGAGTAAGAAATGAAACAAATGATACGCAAATATGTATAAGGAACACTGTCAACTTAAGAAAAAAGTCACTTCTCTCCAACATTTTTTGTTGTATGTGCTATTGTGATCATTAACTGGCAACATTAATAGAAGAGCGAGATTAGAGACTATTTTAGTTTTCAGATTTTTTCCTTTGTGTATTTGACAGTGCTTTGTGTAGTCTCTTTGTAAAGTTTGTTTCCTTTCTAGCTTGTGAGGATCTTTCACACAGCAAAAAATAAATAAATAAATAAAACAAAAACAAAAAAACTATAAAACCAAAAACACTGGAAAGAATATTTTGGGGCAGATGTATTATCCAAATCTTTTGTGAGGGATTAGATTGTTAATTCTCATCTGGCTATTTTGCAGACAAGAGGTTCCACTGCACATTAACTTTCACAGGCATACTGTTTGTCAATCAAAGTTCAGGCTGGAATTTTGAATGTTCATGAATGCCACATACAGGTACTTTTCATCTGCCACTATATCAATCATTCATTCTTAATACCCCAGTAACAGGAAAGTAGCTAATTAATGGAAGCCACTGGTAAGCATTCACAAATTGCACACATTACCCTTTTATTGAAAGAGGTGGATGTGGAAGAAGCAGACAGGAGTACATGCTGCTGACCAATACATTGGTTGCTTTTTTAAAATCTTGTTTTAAATAAAATATCAGCCTTTATTAAAAAGCATTTTTAGCAGCAGTACTGAATACAGAAGACTGGAAATCGGATTAACAGGCTTCATGTCCCGATCTCCCACAAAAATATAAATTAATTCTCTTACCTTCCTAATGGTTGCAACACATATTGCAGACAGGTTTAAGGGATCGATAGCCTCCAATTTCATTCCCTCCTTGAACCATTCTCCACTTGGATCTACTTCTTTTACCTAAAGATTCATACAACAACAGCATTACACAGCTAGCTGAGGTGACAAGAATAACTGATGTGTAAAACATAACCACACCCATGAAACAAAGTTTGCAGCAAAAAGACCAAAATACGTCTCAAACTCAGTCAGTTTTACTTACATCAAAATAAAATTAAAAAAAAAAAAAAGTAATTTCCAATAGCGACAGACCTTTGTACGGTAATTTGGTATAATTTCTCATTTATGCTTTGCCTTCAAATGATGAAAAATTCCTCTTCCAACTCTGAGTAAATGTAAATGATCTTAGAGTTCTCATTGGCAAGCTTACCTTTGCAAATAAATGTGGGGGTGCATCATAATGTCCGTCCTGTTTCTTTGTAATATCTAAAAGGGACAGTTACATTATTAATCAGTAAATATTTACAAAGAGACTAAGAATGCCCCAAAAGCAAACACTTTTTCCTGACATTGTACCGTTTAAGGTAGTCAGAACTTTACAAACATGTGGGCCCGAAGTGTATAAGCAGGCCTTCACAGTATGCCAGCTAGACAATTTGGGAATGGAACTCAAATCGTGCAATTTATGTATTTTGAGGACACTGGTGGACAAGAGATATGACTGCATTCAGAGAACACTAATACCCAGAAGGCTTGACTATAGCACAAAAGTTTCAGTGAAATATATAAGCTTTTGCAGAAGTTTGACAAGTCAAACTCGTTTGCATTCACAGTAGAGTTAAAGCAGAGAACTGACAAATTGAGGACTTATACACATATGTGACTTCAAGGCTTAATATAATTAAACTTTGATTTAAAACATCTTGGTATTCTAGTCATGCTGTTTGTTACCTCACTTGTGTACTAGAAATTCTTATTTTTGAGATACATTTTTGTAGTGTGGTGGGATCCATAGCTCTGATAGGATCCTATAGCAGAGGAGCTGCCTGATCTTTGCAGCAGTTTGCAGCTACTGGTTGGATCCTCTTCTCTGAAATAAATTCCAGCAGCTTTGTGAAAAGCTCTTTTGTCCACTTCCAGGAAGCAGTCGTGAGTATGATTTCTTCTAACTGCTTCCCTTTTATTTTTAATATTGATTTCAATGAAGGTTTCCAACCATAAAAAATACTGATATTTTAGTGTCCAAAGCTGATGCAACATGGAGCTTTTTTATTCCTTTTCTATGTTACAGATGAGTGGCTTATGTGCAAAAGAGCAAAAAGATTCTTAGCAACAGACAATGTTCATTTATCATTAAGAAGATCACAAAATATTTAAAAAATAGAAATGTTTTGATTTTAGGTGATGAAAACTCCACTACACATCTGTCAGCCTCTACTTTTCTGTCCCTCTTCTGACAGCCTCTACAATTCAGTTACATGTTGCCATACAAAAATATGAAGCACACCCAAAGGATGACGTCACAGCAAAATAAACTGAATTAAATCAACACTACAAGTGATACTTGTGCTGACTTTACTGTACCATGTAGGTGGTGGCAGCTGGTGAGGCAGTGCTGTGTAATTCCAGGGTGCCAGCAGCAAGACATGCTAAATACATAGAACATTGGGCTTTGTGCACAGAAGCCATTGTTTACTCTAGCCTATATTGTGAACATTCCTAGATACGGTCTCATGGATGGTGCCTCATTAAAGTTTACTTGAGCTCTTCCAAACCCTGAAGGAAACACCGATGATAGTTTTTAACTAAACCATATGGAATGGAGACCTAGTGGCTGAAAAGTCTTGATTAGCACCAATGCATATGTTTTTGAAGATATAATTACTCGAATTAAAAGCTTTTTCAGCCAGAATACTCCTTTTAGCCAAATCATTGCATGAAGTATCTTTCAAGTAAGCCTCTACCCAGCCACTAAGGTGTCTTTGCAACACAACTTGCTTACCAGATCTTTTGAAGCGATGTCCTATACTTCGGGACCAACCAATGTGATGAATGAGTGGGCTGTACATATGGCACCAGAAATCATCATTTTTGTCTTCACTTTCTTCATATACCAATCTTAGTCGTCCTCCAATTACACTGTCTACAACTGCTACCCGTGTTCGACAGAGATGCGTTTTGTCAACAACTTCTACTCTCATGGAAGGTTTGAAAGGATACTGCATACCTTCTGACACCTTAAAATAATAGGGAAAAGGTTTAGTCACCTGTCATCTGCTAAGAATCTTCCACTAAAGTAAGTCTCCAGTTTCTTGGCTGCAAAAACTACCATGAAAATTTTCTCCTGTATCAGGACGATGTAATAATGGTAAGATCCATAAAGCGAACTTCTCACAAAAAATATCCTGGAATGGTACAGCTATATTATGTAAGGAAGCCCCTTATCCAACTCCCACTGAAGTTAATGGAGTGTTTCCATTGACTTTACGGGGAATTGGCTAGGTCATCAGTGATTGATAACAGTACCTTGCAGAGCAACAGTTAATTTGTAATGTGAGATGAAGACAAACCAGTTTTTGTTTATTTTTCCTACATACACAAAATGCAAGATTTTTTAAAAATTATGAGGAGTCTGGTGACACCTTAAGGACTAAACAGATTTATTTGGGCATAAGCTTTCGTGGGTAAAAAACCCACTTCTTCAGACGCATGGAGTGAAAATTACAGACGCAGGCATAAATATATTGGCACGTAAGTTAACTCCTTTCTCTTCATGTGCCAGTATATTTATGCCTGCATCTGCAAATTTTCACTCCATGCATCTAAAGAAGTGTTTTTTTTTTACCCATGAAAGCTTATGCCCTATAGATCTGTGAGATTTTACGGTGCCATCAGACTCCTTGTTGCCTTTGTGGACACAGACTAACACGGCTATCCCTCTGATTATTAAAAATTATACATCACAAGCTTGGACACAGATGTTCTCTATCTAGCCCAGTGGTTCTTAACTTATTTATCATTGTGGGCTGAATATGTGGCCCACAAAGGGTTACCTGGGCCACAGGTTGAGAACCACAGTGACCCCCACCTCACCCCCTCCCACAAACCCCTATGCTCATCGCCCTCTGCCCAGAGACCTCCCCACAGAGTGGGACCAGGAGTGGAGAGCAGGGCATGGGGCAAGGACCCCAACCCAGGAACCTGCTGCACAGGGACCCTGACTCCCACCATGCAGGCTTGGGGGGCAGCCAGGACCTGAACCCCACCGGGCGGGGCCGGATGGCTGGGAGCCCGGAGCCCCACTGGGCGGCAGGGAGCCCGCAGCCTTTAGCGCAAAGCTAAGCAGGGCCACAGCTGTGTGCTGATTGGGCTGCACCGCTGACCTAGCCACTGAAGAGGTAAGGCAAAGGGAGTAGCTGCAGTTCTATCTTCCTCCACAAGAGGGGCAAAGTACCATTGCAAAACAGTTCAATTCCCCACACAGTAATGAGGCTGTGTTTATATTACATCATTAAAATCACATTACCTTACCTTCTGAGAAAAGTCAGGAGGAAGAGTTTTGGCACCAGTAAGTCGCTTCACTAGAAAAGCTTTCCAGTTTGTGTATTTGTGTTGGATTGCTGTTGCAAATGAAGGAGGGGAAAAAGTCAATGATTACTAATTAAGTTAATCTATTAGTGATACAAAGTTAAAGTCAGTATTTAACAATATACGATTGTTAAAATACTGAATGAAAATATCAGAATAATTAAAACATATCAAAACCTTAAAGGCTGAATTCTGCTCCAGTTTCACAACTGTATGTGTGTATATCTTGGGGCAGAAGCTGACCTCAGATTTTAATAAAGAATAGATTAAATAAAATAGAGTATGCTTTAGCAACTGATTAATTTAATTACTTAAGATCTGATCTTAATCACCCTTATTCACACGAGTAAGGGGTATTTCCTGAGAAGGCTGGCAGGATCAGGTCCTCGTTGACCCATAGGCAACAAGTTTTATTCACAACTTTAGACATGATTCATAAATGAGAACCAGATCTATTTGATATCTGAATCACAATTAAGTCAGTTAAATACAAAGTGTAGAAGATTACAATCTCTACTACTGAATCAGGAGTGCTAATATTTACATACTTCTAGGTGGGACTAGAGGCTTCCCACTAGTTGCACACCAACCAACTGGATGGATGTCAGACCCACACACGTTGCACCAGAAGTCAATGCTTGAATCGTTTTCAAACCCTTCATATCTCAGCAAAGCATTGTAGCCTGAAAGAGAGCAATCCCATGTTTAAAAGCTATAGCTGAGTGAAGTTATAAAAGATTAGACTTACATTATGCTGGGTGGAATACTATTAAAAAATTTAGTGGACCACATGATTCAGAAGCTGTCTTGCTTGACTTTAAGGTAATTTAGTATCAATGCAAAAGAATAAAAACATTATGAGGCACTATACATGTGTATCTGATATGGTAGGAAAATCTGTATATCACATTTGAGATATAATATATGACCTTATAATTGAAGACTGCTGCATTGCAAAAGTAGTTCAATCATAATTTTCGCAGTCCTTGACTTTTGAGTGTTTAGCTATGTAACCTTTAACTTTGTATTAAAGTGTCTTTTTACTAAGAAAGAAGATCAGTAATGGAGTTTACGAGTTCACTGATCTGGAGCTATTTGATTTCATATTTCCTGATCCTGAATCATCCATGATATGAGGAAGCTGTTCCCTCAAAACTGGGCCAACGCAAAACAGGCCCAACCAGCAGAGTTTAACACCTGAACAAGAGAAAAACTGAGGAGTTTGGAAGCTCGTCAGGTGGGATTTTCTCTCCCTTATTACCTCTGCAAGGATAAAGATTCATACATAATCTGTATGTGGTGAAAAGCATCTTCAAAGAAAACTGTTGATACTAGAAGCTTTTATATAGACATTTGCTAAACGATTAGTTTAGGATCCAGTGCAGTGAAGTAATAAGCACCTTCAATTCCCACTGAAGCCAACTGGAGTTGAAGGCCCACAGCACATCAAAGGAGACAGTTGCAACATCTTACAACATTTATCTTAGTGTTATAGCTCTGAGGGGCAGCCCACTATTGCTCTCAAAGACAACAACAAAGTTCTCACTGACTTCAACTGGAGGAGTAGCTGCTTTGGGTTAGTTATTACTTCATATGCATGACTAAACTTTCAGCTAAATCTGTTTCTCTTTTAAAACAACCCTTCCCTCCCAAACACAAGTAGATTATAGTACTCACAGAGAACACTGAATTACTTTCCAGATACTACTATGATAGCTTCTTAAAGCCCATATTTATCTCTACACATCCTACTTTCTTTTAAAAGAAATTGCTCAGTTCCCTGAATTGTGAATTCTCCAATACAATTATAATTGCAATCATTTTGATACAAATGATCTGAAAAAAAAAAAAAAGTTAACCTGCTAATTTCACAATTCCAGCTATCCAGAAGACTTTGGTAGGTAGGCTGCAGTCTGTGTTCGGAACTTCCACTCGCACTCCTTCTGAGATATCACCCCAGCACGTCCCCATGGGTGCCTGTCATTTAAGTTGGTGGGGGGGAAGAAATCACATCTCTTTATTCCATTTGAAAGTGAAATATTCATTTTTGTTTTATTAAATCTTTATCAATGACCTTCAAAAACTCAATACAAATGATACACACGAACACATATTTAGAGAATTAGAAGTCTCTCTGAAAAATCAAGTTTGGTTTTCTTCTCACAATTTATAAGGAATTTTGTTATATAATTACTACTGCTAGAATAATTCAGCAGTTCTGTGACTCTCAATTTAATAGTTGCAAAACACAAGCACTAGTAAGTTATACATACTTTCAACCCAGCATCATTCCACAACATGTTTCAATCCAAAGCTAGGATCTGATCTCAGGGACACTGTTGTAAATCTTTGGATTTATACATGTGCCACAGATATAACAATCTGGCCAATAGTCTCTACAGCAGTAATTTCTTTTCAGAACATTCCTTGAATCTTTTCTGCAGATTTAACAGGATGGGTATTATCTCTCACTGCTTAATGCAGTTCACATGCGTTTCTAGGAATGGGCTTTCACATGGCCTTCAAGTGATCGTCTCATCAGTTAACAACAAGAGATGCAGTCTAATTCATGTGAGTCGTGCAGCTGACTATCCATAGGAATTGCACAGCTGGATTCCTCACTGCTTTGAAAGTTTAGACTGACGTATTAGCAACAACAACGAAAGTCTGAATGGACTTTAAGGGTTTTTGGAAAATTGTAGATAGAAGCCAAATGTCCTTTTACATTCAGTTCATGAAGGAAAGTTTTATTAGGTTGGACATGAGGAAAAGATACTTGATCGATAATGGATTAGTCAAAGGAGGTGTTGTGGGAACAGTGAAAGTGTGTGATGCTGAACAGTCACTAGAACTTATAGTTCACTAAGCCAAGCGTTATTAGCAGCAGAAAAAGAATCTTCCATGTAAAAAGTTACAGCTTGCAACTATCACATAATGCAACTAGTAGCTATGTAGTTATTGAGAATAGTGTTAGAATAATTCAGCATCACATCACATGAAAATAGAATTGTCTTAAGTTTCTTCTTTAAAGGACAGCGAGTCCATGTTAAACTAGAGACTACCCAGAAACAGGTATTCAGATTTTTGAAAATTCAGAATAGTGGCCAAATCCACACCAAAAGACGTACTGAGAAGAACAGACCCTGATCAGTGCAGACAGTATCTAAGCAGATTTTGTGTGGGCAAATGACGGAATTTACTTGTTTTGTACCACATCAGGCAGCAAACATCTTTCATTTAAGGCTCTATGCCTTTTTACTAGTCTCCTTGCAAACACAAAGGACTTGAACACAATTCACTGGAAAGACCACAGTATTCAGTCCCCAGCCTCTCAGAAGCCAAGCTGTGAAGGAGAGGGGAAGAAGAGTTGCCCTAGTTCTGAACACTTAGAATGTGCAAGTCTGGAAGACTGCTGGAGATCAGCTATGGCCACGTATTAGCAGAGAACATCAAATTTTTCACTATGGAGAACACAGGATACCCTTACTACTCAGAATATTGGAGGACAGACATGCATGAACTGTTTTCCCCAGTAAGGGAAGACATGTCCATTACAAATATGACAAATTTATTTTTCTTGAAGCCTGGTCTCTATGTTCTACTCTATCTCCTACACCATTCTAGACTGTAGGACTCTCCCTTTGGCCATTTGACACAGAGAAATAACTTGAAGGAAGACAGTTTATTATTTATGTATAAACAATGCAATTTTCTGCAGTTAGATTTCTCCATCTAGGAGAATAACCCAATCCAGCTACTGTTTAGTCAGCTCTGAGATATTGTTCTTTCACTTGGACTTTTTAGAGAGCTCTTCTTCTATTTAGCTTTCAATGTGGTCCTACTACATATCCTCAAATTAGATCTAAATTTACACCTGTAGCTTTTTAGAAAAGGAAGGGAAAAAATAAGCTTTTTAAAACTTACATTTATGGATAGCTTGTATACAAGCCTTGTATACAAGGCTACAGAAGGGTCCAAATAGCTGAGAGTATTAATACCTGAAATGATCTGACATGGTGCACAGCCTTTTGTTTAAAAATAAGTTATATTTTACTAATAGTTTACATTTTTTAGTTGATCCAGAGAACCCAACTACTGAAACTGTCAGGGCTCTTTCTCCTCTCTGCAGGTCAACCGATATCTGAGTTGGCACAAAGATTTTATATTTCTAGATTGAGGATTGGTATAGGGGTAAATAGCAGAAAGTTAAATTTGTCCTTGTCTGTGAAAACAGTGGTTCTGCTAGTTTCTCCTACACCAATCCATATGGCTCACCCTTTAGAAGAGAGCCATCCTGGGTAATGATCACTTTATAAGAGCTAGGTATTATTGTATTTAATGATGGCATACAATATATCTAATATACTGTATATCTTTTTTTTCTCTCTCACCTAATGAATGTTCTTAATGGAGGAAGATTAGGTAATGCAGGGCTATGATAGCCATCTTCCTTCATGTCTTCTCTCTCCATCTGACTAATCAATGTTTGTACAGTGCTTTGAAAAGAAACTTAAAGCACTATGTAAGTTCTAAATCTTATTCATCTGCTTACTGGAAGGGGGGTAACTCTGAAGTCTGGATTGGCATAGTATGAACTAGCAGAACCATAAATTTGCAGCTAAGAACAAATTTACCTTTCAGACTCATGACGAATAAATCCACCTCAGGTTCCTCCCCAATCAAGGAAGATCTGGTTCACAACTTCCTGATCCAGGGACCACTCGTGAAGGTTTATCTGTGAGTGACAGTCGCCTTCCCTGTAAGGTAAGTTGCAATCAGGAAGGTCCTGTTGGACACCATCCAAATTCACACCTCCAGGGCTTCCTAAGACAAAAAGGCTGACCTTGTGACTCCCTACATGATAAGCATCTCAGATTGGCTATATAACTGTACAGAAACCTTTTGGGGAACACCTGATTTCTCCAGGCCCAGAATGCCTTCAGGATTGCCCTGCTTCTAATGTGAAACTTGGACTCAGAAGGTTAAATGCAAAGAAATGCTGCTGATTCCTGAAATATGTGAGGACAGTATTCTGATACCTTCTGTGTAGATACGAAGAGGAAGGATGGGAAAGGAAGATTAGAAGTACAGCAGTGCCACCTAGTGTAAAAACTGAGAATGCCCCTTTTTAAATCAGAGAACTAACAATTGGACTTCTTTTTAATAGGAAAATGAAAATATTGCATTCTAAAAGAATATTCATCTGAAAGAGGTTTTGAAACATATACCACCAGATAAACTTGTGAGCTTTATACTGGGAACAGGGTGGAAAAAATACGAATACTGATCCTGTTCATTAAGTTGCCTAATAGTAAGTATTGATTAGAGACTCAGTTATCCTTGCTCGGCTCACTAGGAACACTGAGGTACATTCTCCCTATCTTTTAAGACTACTGGAGAAAAGTAAGCTTTTTTCAGAAATCAAGGAAAATAAAACAAGAATTTAGGTTAGTTACAAAAATCAAAACTGGGAAAAAAAAAAAAACAAGCCTATCTAGTGATGATGGACTACACTAAATTACTATTGCTGTAGAGGTCCAATGGATTTAAATATCGGACTGGATTTTGCACACTACCACACACAAAACAGGTATGTGAGAGATTGTGATTCAGTGACTATAGGAAAGAGTCCAGATGCACAAATTCTATTCATGGCTCTGCCAACAACTCACTGTATCACATTAAATACATTCCTTTACATCTAAGTTTAGCCACCTGTAAAATGGGCATAATACAACGTGTCTGTGAGGCAGATAAGTGAAACATGGAAAAGCTTGGCTATAAAGCAATACAGAAATGCACAGCAGTATTATGAGCATCATCAAAATACACTAAAGATTACAGTTTCCTCTCCATGTGTAGGTAGAGCTTCCATTAAAGCAAACAGCATTAAATATTGAGCACTGAGAAAGGCAAATTCACACTTGAACTGCTGAAAACTACTGAATCATTAGACAAAAGCACTTCCATACAAAATTATCAACAAGACAAAATGGGATCTAATAACTGATTATCTGTTGTTTAACCCTGCCCCACCCAACCGGCTAGAGCCCGTGTAGCCAGATATTTTCACCTAATAGCAACTTTAAGGACAGATACAGCAAAATCTTACTCTACTGAGTACTCTTCACTCATGTGGTTATACCTATTGACCTTATCTGGATCGGGATTAGGCCCTAGATGTATTTAGTTTGGTTTTGTGGATGTGGAATGTGCATTCAAATCCATAACACATAAGTGGTAAGTAAACACCAGCAGATTAGGGTTATGGAGCTGTGTTAATGTACTTTAGGCATAGGAGCTACAAGAACCTAAAGGTCAAAATGTTCAAACTTGATTGCCTAAAGTCAGTCACCTAAATAAAAGAGGCCTGATTTTCAGATTTCAACTCACATTAAGGAGAGCGGCAGGTGTTTCAAAACCTCTAAGAATCAGGCCTCTTATGTCTTGGGCAACACTAAGCACTTGTTAGAGCTTACATTTGCTTTTACAATTTAGTTTTTGGGTTAACAAACCTAGTCAAGTATTAAGATACATACTTATACAGAAGCCCTACTAAAAAAGATGAAATACAAAGAAAAAACAGTGCTCTATAACTATTCAGATAAACAAAAACAAAAAAGTTTTATGTTTTTTGTTACAAATTCTTATTACTGATTAAAAGACTTCCTGATATCAGGGAGTATATATTAGACTTGGTAAAAATAACTGCAGCAGCATTGATCTCCTCATACTGAAGACTAACCCTATGAAAGACACATGATTATTTTGTTTCTGTGTTTATGGAAAGAAAAATAATTTAAAGACCAAACAAAAACAAAAACCAAGCAAACAAAAAAACCCCACAAATCATAAAAGGACAATACTCCAAAAAGGGAAGAGGACCGATATGCCTACAGATTCTTTGATGAATAGTTTATACTATGTTCTTTGAAGAACTGTGTAGAGCAAAACTGAATACCAAATCAGACTTATAGTATGCTGAACAATGCCCAAGAACTCCACTAAGGAAGTGAGAACCTACAAGAGACCTTTCAGGAATGCTGTTAGACTTAAGGAGCAGTGTACAAAAAACACTACAGGGCAGGAAGAAGAAATAGGTTTCAGGTACACGTACGTATGTAGTAGTATGCTGATTGTTTTTCAGCACTGCCACCACACTACATATTGTAAATGTGTAAAATTCAGCATAAAGTAGAAGTATGAGTATAGTATGTATTTTAAGTTACTGATGTACTATTCTGATTCATCGATGCAGCAGTATGATACCAATTTTTAAAGATTTAATTACATTTTAAGTAGCATAATACTGTGAACAGACCATGCAATTATTTCAGATTTTTCCTAAATCTGTTACATTATCCCTGAGCTGTTCCAGAGTATGGAATGAAGCAGTCAACAACAACAACAGTGCACAGCTTACACCGTTTTACTTACACACACACACGAGATTTTTCCAATGGAAATGTTCTTCAGTTATATTTGAAAGCACAATTAGATTGCCTGTCATTTAGTATTTGCTGTTAAAACAGCACAGTCTCATCTTAAAACTACCTTTCACTATGCACTAACTAAATTACTTTTTATAGCACATACAGTATTGTGATACCAGAATGAAGAAATGCTTGTTCAAGCATGTGAATTTTGGCACTCAATCAATCACAAAGCTACACTACTCCAGGGCTTTGTTCTGTGCAACAATAAGGCCCTTACACGTGAAGGGATCAGTTCAGCAAGGTGTGAGTGCCCTCAGTTCCCACTGACTTAAGAGCTGCACCTTGCAACTTCCAGCATGAATTTTAGATGTGGGTGGAAAAATGTTTAGTTGAAATTTTCCACAGGAGAAAACTAACAATAACCTCGCCTTTTCTACCCTTAGCCCCGAGCCCACCAAAATAAAGCCATTTTCATTGAAAATTTTGACTTTTCATGAAAGAAATTAAAGAAGTTTTAGCTTTCAGCTAAAATGTTTCAGTTTTCCAATATACAAGTAAAATAAACCAGAAACTATCTAGGAAAGCGGATGCTTTCCGTGAAAATTTTCACTCTCTCAAAAACCCAATTTCCATTAAAAACCTCATTTTGACTGAAAATTTGTGACCAGTCCTAATGAATTTATTTTGCAGATATGAAGCAACAAAGAATTTTTAAAAATATGGATTTAACTTGCACATAGAGCTCTTAAAGAATATCTTCTAAAATGTTTCTGAAACATACAGATGTGCTATCTAAAATATGAATTGAATATTGTCTGTTATAGCCAAAAAACCCACATACTGCTGACAGAAGCTTATATCCAAGTTGTTCAATGCATAATTAAGCAATTTTTGTACTTCCATAATGCTACGTACAAAGAAAAAGGAAGTGAAGAATAGCTTTATCTTCATAACTATGAAAATTCTCTCCCCCCCCCCACAAGTAACACAGCTAACAAGTAAGAATCCGATTAAGAGAAAAACTAACCTAGAGCCGAAAGACCAATTTTATACATGCTGCAAGAGGTATGACTTGGTCTAATAGGTAGTTTCCATCTTTATCTATTACTGTGTCTCCAACTGGTTTGGTTTAAATTCTATAAATTTTGACCAATCTGTGATTGTGCTTTGAATGTGGGATAAATAAGGTCCCAAGGGCTTAAGATACCAGCCTTCTATTTTGTAACTTTGAAACTGATTCATATACATAACAGGAGTGGCTGATAGTCAGAATAGTTTCAAGTAGAAGAAGGCGGCATGCATATTTCCTTCTATAATTTTTATGTAAAAAAAGTGTTTAAATATTAATGTAGTGCTAAATTAATTACATGATAAAATACTAAGTAACTGATTTGGTTGCTCTTTCTTGATTAAAATAAATTTAAAATGTCTCAGAGAAAAAATAATAGTGGAGGATACTTACATGTTTAAAACAGGTAACAGGAGCTGCTGTTAAATTATTGCTAGTAATGTAGTTACCCCAACTGAAACCTTCCACAGGGACAGCTGCTAAAAGAAAGTTATTTTGTTTAGGAAGCTGTACAAGGGCTGAATGGCATATCTTACATTTCCAAGAATTAGTTTCATTTCTATTATACACAGTTACCTGTTTTAGTCTTCACTTGGTTCTGCAATGTAGCCTGGTACTGAGCATATGCTGCTAGTTTAGCCACTAAAGGTTGTTTCTGGAGAACTTTAGCCTTTTTAGTTGGAGGTTTACCCTAGGACAATAAGAGTTAAGTAAATAAAGCCTTTCAAAACTCTCAACTGGACATTTTCAAAAATGTTCCTCTCACACTACTACACAAAATCACTTTTAAAAGGTTCAAGAGCATTACACAATTAATTTTGTAAACAAAATGCATCTCTCATGAGGCTATCCTGGTAGGCAAAAATTTTAACAAATAAAACAGAATATGGAAGTTGTCCATTCAAGTACCACATGAGCTACACTTAGCATTAGTATAGTTTCAACCCATAAAAGCAGACTCGAGGTAATGTCAGAAACATTATTTTTGCCTAGGTATGGAAACCTGCACAGAACACAGCATCAGTTGCTGTTCTATGGATAATGGGCAAAGGGCCTAGACATCTGTAACTATCAAAAAGATGACAAAGGCAGAATCTTAAATGTAATTCTGAGGGCCAGTCATTAGGCAATATTCCCACAGATGCTGGGGTTCCATGTGAGAGACAATGGTAGAACATAAAGTTGATCTCCTGCCAGCTGAGGTTTCAGTCTCTATTAGTGTTATTTTTATAACACATCTATGCTAACTAACCTTTTAAATAAACTAATTTAACAAAGGGGAAAAAAGAATGAGAATTAAAACAGTTTACAACATGCCAAAATTAATACAGCTCAATATGTCAATCTCTATATAGGGTCTTTTAAAAACTCTTATTTGTGAATGAAGTGACAGCAATGGTTTAGCCACTATGATCTGTGAAGCCAACAAGTACTTTGAGGCTAAATCTATGGATTATTCAGATGCCACACACTTACATTTAAAGAATTATCCAGCTCTTTCTACTGCAAGTGCAGTAGGCCCATGGCAGCAGAGTTTATTTAATTCCTCTGCACAAGAAAACTAAATACCCACAGGAAGTGCACCATAAGAGTTCCTTCAACAGCACCAGGTAAGGCAAAAGTAGACCAAAGCATCAGCCTCTGCACAGATCTTCCCTTTGTCTACCTGCCCTTGCCTATGGGCCACAGAAACTATTTTGGCTACTTAGTTGGTGGAGGGGCAGAAACTCGTTTTCCACAATCCCATTCAACATATCTGCACAATCCACTCAGGTTAGGTGTTGAGCACAAGATTTGCTCCTTGATCCTTTCAGAAGTGTTGATCTCTATTTTTGTTAGGTGAACACATTTCTGAAATCAGCTCTGAGCATTTAAGATACCTAGCTCAGTTTAACTTTAGTCATGTTGCTAACGTAACTTTTTAAACTTATTTTCCTGTAAGGGCTAAAAAGACCAGGTTTTAGGTTTAGAATTTACTCAACAGGAAATTTGCACTCAACAGCAGGTGAATAATCTGATAAATTTTGACTCACAAACACAGCTACGTTACTATGAGTTTACTAAAAAACAACCTAATTTAAAAAATAAAACAAAAACATGCATGAGCTCAGATAAACCAGACCAGACAGATAAATGCTTATTTGTAAAACATGCAAGGATAAATATGTAAACAAGATGGTTTCTGTACCGTTACCTGAAGTCTGGCCAGAATGCTGGCCTTCTTGGAGTTTGACGAGTAACTTCTGGAGCATGAAACACTACAGAAACGTTTTGTCTTAGAGTAAAAAGCATCTCGGACACCGACCATCCCACACATCTCACAGGTAGCTAATCAGAGAAGAGAAAAGGTTCAACTATAAAGCGTGATAAAAATTTCAGATTAAAAGAGAAGTAAAACCCAAACATAAGGATTCCACCATGAAGGTCTTATTGGCTGCAGCCCCGCTTAGCTTCATTTTGACTGTTTAGACACCAAGCCATTTCTTAGTCCTTGATCTTACAAAGACTTACAGGTGCTTAACTTCACAAAATGACAAGTCCCACTGACTTCAGTGGAACTACTCAGATGCCAAGGTCTTTGTTGAGTGGAAGCTGAAATGGTTCCCCCCCAGGTTTCACTAACAGAAATTAATGACTCATCCAAAGCTGATCTTCACTCTGCATGCTACCCAGTTCTAGAGTTAAAAGAGACTTCAGGTGTGCATCTGTGAATGCAGACTTCATCTGATGTTTACTACTCCCAACCCAAAAATAAGACTCGTGTCTCTATTTTCCTTTGAATTACACATAAGCCTCTCTCACATATCGTGGCCAGTTAACACCTGCATCCTGCTGGTATTACACACATTATGTGTTGCACTACCCAGTCAGCTCTAAGACACCCAGAGAAACAGAGGTTGCAGGTGACTTGTGCCACTGTGATGCCCCAAGTGGGTTTTACCACAAAATAATTCCACTGCTGAGCAGTATATCTGTCCTATTGTTTTTCTGTGATGATGAAAGCAATGTTCCCTCTTTCTCACAATAATGTGATTCCAAACATGTGGGGGTTGAACACCGTATGCTGAAAGAGTGGACTTAATAGGAGTAAAGATTTTTTACAAGCACATAAAGAAAACCAATATAATAAAAGCATTAATGAATGCCCTACAAAGTTATACAGTATAACGCAACTCTGGATTCACCTCCTAAAAATGTTGATGTTAAAAAAGGGTTAACCCAAACTTTTGAGAGGGAAGACTGTCTTAGCACTTTAACAGAAGCCTAAGAACTAAAACGTATTTGAATACAAATTTACTTGATGTAAAAATAAAAATATATACATCACAAAATATTTGCATAGTGTCTTTCTTGATAGGCAAACAGAAATTATTGCTTGTTTCTGTTTGTTAGGAGTAAAAGTCTTCAACTGATCTGCTTTGTTCTCAGAAAGAAAGAGTCAACATGTATTCTCAGACCCACACAAATGACACCTCAGCTTGAAATAAAACACAGAATATGTTATATGAGAGCAATGGGATCCAGCTGAAAACCCACAAACTCAATTCCAGAAAATCTCTGTACTCACCCATGCCAGATTTACCATCTGGATAAGTATAGACCTGTCCATTATTCTTGATAATGGGGAGACTGGATGGTAAGGGAGCAACTTCTTCTTCACTCTCATCAGAGCTTGAGCTGCTACTAGTGTCCTCACTACAACTATCATAACCGTCAAACATCCCGAATGAGTCACGTCTCTTCCTTTCTGACCGTGAAGAATGCTCAGTCTAAAAAGCAAAACACAAAAACACAAGAAAAATTAGAATACTCTTAATGTAAAGATTTTGGAGATGCAGTAAATTACAGGGTGAATTAAAGTATCTTCTCTTTATACAAAGAGATATCAGCCATGTACCTGCTAATAAAATTGTTCAGGATTGAGAACTTTAGAGGCAGAATTAGCCAGTATTTGATAGTTATATACAAGAAAAAAAAATCCTGTCTCATAACAGGCTGAAGAGTAATGTGACAAGTCAAATCTCTTCTTTTGTTGACATCTCTTCAGAGTTCAGTAATCCTGGTATCTAGAGTATTGATAGCCAGTCAGACCACATAAGCAAATGCGTGCATCCTAAATGGCTGCAGCCAAGTTCACTAAAAACTTTAATATGCTTGCGTTGAGCTAGTCATAGACCTTAGAAAGGTTTGTTTGATCAAAGAGAAAGGATAGTCTATTGGGTAGGGCACTAGTCTAGGATTTGAGAAACCTGTGTCCAAATCCCAGCTCCACCATAGACTTTTTGTGTCACCTTCGACAAATCACTTCGCCGCTCTGTGGCTCAGTTCCTTCTGTGTAAAATGTGGTACTTAAGATTGTAAGACGCTCAGATACTATGGTAATGGGGTCCATATAAATAGCTTCAATAGAAAGGTGGCTAATTTGTTACTGTTACATACAAGAAGAAAATCCTGCCTAATGGTAACTCTTTCCTTTAACCATGTTATGAGGAAACATACACAAGTGAAGTTCACTGCTAGAATGGAAGAGGTTTCACAAATTTGCAATGAAGACATTCGAAATGTATAAAACAATAAACGTATTGATGTCCTATTTTGCGGAGCATCTCGAATATGTATTTTACATGCCATCTTTCACCGCAAAGGATCCCCAAATGCTTCACAGAGAACCACTGAAATGTAACCACTGCCAGAATGGAGAGCAAGAAATTACTGGTTCGGCACAGTGCACAATAATCCAAACATGGAATTTTGGCCAAAGACACCAAGGCCCTATTCATAACTATTCCCCTTAAAGTTCACACAACAGAAGACAGTGGCCCTCATTCTCCTCTCAATTATCACCATTTTTAAATTGACACAACTCCAACGAGCTGCATTTGTCTCAGTCTACGATGGTGAGAGAAGATTCAGGCCCAGTGTCTGTTTAGTTATTGTTCTGTACTGCTTTCCCTTTCTCTTTGTGTTAACTGCTGAGCGTGATCAGATACTTCTGTGCATCCACTACTCTGCCTGCATTTCCCTCCTACATACTTGCAATCAATCACCAAAGTGGGAGAATCCCAAAGACTAACCATTTGTCTTGTGATCCTTCCCTTGCACCTGCCAGAGACAGAATCACATTCACAGAAATCACGGACATCTGTGATTCCATGCATGAAGACAATATTTTATGGTAAATATGCATGTTAAAAATGTCATAACAAGAGGACATCCCTTGCAGACCACAAAACTGACATGTTACACAAAATAGGTAGAAATACGATGTAGGATTCACATAAGCTATTTCACTAAATGATCTCAAAGCATTTACAAACATTAATTATGTTTAACACCACCCAGGGAGGTAGATATCTGCATTTTATAAAGGGGAAATTGAAGCACAAGGAGATTACTCCAGTTGTCTAAAGTTGGACTGGAAGTATGTGGCCAAACCAGGAACAGAATCTAGTCCTCACCAAATTGACTGCTCTCCACCCACTGGATAGAAATTAATAGGAAGTGGTAAGGAGACAGATCAACAAAATAGGGTAAAGAAAGAAATTCAATTATTTAAGTGTGGGTTGGGGAAGGGAGTGTTGCAAGATAGCTGAAAAACTCAAAGCTAGGTTTTTGTCCCTGATATTTTTGATAAGCCAACCCTGCCTGAAAGTTAGCATGTACACTAAGAGACTGGAAGTGATATTAAAAGACTGGATTTCACTTTCCTTTTTTACATTGAACCTGCTCCCTGTACTGCTAGTTTTAAGACTTCTCCAAAATAATCCTCCAAATCTTTTTTCCTGATCAGCATGCTAGGCGACTGTTCCATTGAGAACATACTTATTTTACATTTGCCACCTGCTGGTCCAATCATCTAATCTGGTTGGATCGTCCCTACTCTGCGTGTTTTGAGGACATTTGTTTTCAATCTTTCCACTCTCTCGCTTTGTTTTTTTAAATGAAGATCCTCCACTCTTGCCTGGCAATATGCCTAAATCCTGGTATGGAGAGAACTTTTCTAATATTCAGAGAGGAATATAGTTTCCACACCCACCCAGTCCTAGCCTCCCCACCCCCTTACAACAAAACCACCAATACGTAATGGGGTGAATACACATTTACCTCACTAACAGCTTTCAAACGTCAAAAATGTCAATGCACTGTAAACTACACAGAGATTCCTCAGCTAGTAATTCAAAATTATATTTTAAAAAATGACAACCAGGTGAACCAAGGGAATTTCCTTCCAGTCAGCAACTGGCTGAGGAGTGGAGCATTCTTGAACTAGACCCCAATTTGACCCAGACTGAAATCAATGGAAAAACTTGCATTGACTTCAAAAGACCAAGACCAGACCAGGTCCTCACTGTTAGGAAAAGCCTCACCTGCAGGCCATTATTTATTACGATTATAAGCCTAAGAGATGCAAGCTCAGTTATTACCTCCTGTGTGTTAAAATTAAGTTAGCAATTGAACAACAGGTTGCCATGGATACAGTGTTCTAGTAACAATTCTGGTCAGTTACAGATCAGCACACTAACCAAGAGGAAAGCAAGTCTTCATCCTCAACATTTCATTAGATTTGTAACTTCTTACAGTTGATGTTTAACACTGTATTGACCATGGCATTCAGTCTAGGCCAACCCCTCTTTGTCAAATCATTCACAGATGAAAGAAAACACACTTAGCAAAAATGTTTTAAATTAATACGTTTCAAGAACACATGGAGCTATCAATCTAGCCATCTTCAAAATGACCATACGCATCAAATGTGCCTACCAATACATACCTGCTCAAGGTGGCATAACATTCCTCCTCCATAAATCTTGTGCTTGGTCAAGCTGTTCCATTATCTTAACCCATTGGAATGTGGAAGTTTTGGTTTGGAGGGGAAGGTGTAAGTTTAAAAAGAAGACTGTGGCTTCTATAAAGTATTTTTATTCAGACTTTTGCCAGAAGGTGAATGGCATCTGTGTTTAGGGGAGAATTTGCTTCTAACACTCTTGTAGTTGATTAATATTTGCATTGTATGTGTATGCTCAGGGATTTAGATTAAGTCTCAGGAAAAACTTCCTAACTGTAAGAACAGAAGGCCAATGGCACTGACTGCCTCGGGAGGTTGTGGAAGCTTCTTCACTGGAGGTTTTCAAATGGAGGCTGGATAGCCATCTGTCTTGGATGACTTAGACACAACAAATCCTGCATCTGGGCAGGGGGTTAGACTGCTAGATGACCCTTACAGTCCTTCTAACCCTATGATTCTAGGATTTGTGCAGCGCACAGTTTATAAACTGACAAAACTACAGTTTTTCCAAAAGGAAAAATATATACACTTTCAAAATAGCAAATCTAATGAAGAGTCTTATAGACAAAAATATTTATATCATGCATAGCCCCATAATATTTCATAAGCCCATTCTCACTTGGCCAAATAACTGCAATACATCAATGTAGTTACCATGCAGCAAGACCCAGATTTTCAGGGAAACATTTTCAGGATATCATCAGAGTGGGGAGGTGCATTTTAAAAGTATACCATGGACAGATATGTATAATGAAAAACAAACATCTGATCTATGCAGAGCTGCTGAACTACATAACAGATGCAGCCTATAAATAATGAGAAATGTGGCAACAAAGGAGTTAAGTCATGCCAGGGGAATCTATAACTTACTCCTGCTGTACAGGCAGGGCGATATTTCTGGACTATGTGGTCTGAAATCTGAAGACACAAAAGGCTATAGATAATAAAAACAATATCATCCCTATTTCAGTGATTCAAACAAGAGAGATTAAATTTGGCCTGGAATAAGATTAATTAAATAAAGGTTTGTTCATGTTGGCATCATATTTATTTTTTGTTAGAAGGAACTTACCCACATCTTTCTGTAGGGGGAGAAGAAACCAGACCCAGGATGAAGTGTGGCACCCTTCTCTTTCCTAATCTCTCCGTTTCTTTTTAGGTTTTGATCCTTTTACTTGAACCACTCCAAGATGCCTGCAGCTAAATAAGGAAGTGAACTTGCATCATGATTCCACTTCTCTGACTTTGATTCCCTCATGGCATTCATGATGACCGCTAGTCTATTTCATGCTGTCTGGGGGGAACCTGCTAAGATGCAGGAGCATAATCCTAATCAAGTCTATTGTTTTTTCCCATTCTATGAACTAGCACAAGTATATTTCTTCTGTTGCGTCTTCAAGCCAGTTACCACTACTAACAGTAAATTTGAATGGATACAGCCGTGGGGATTCCTTCCCAAACCTACAAGGTGTCTTAGTGTCCAAGAATATTTTCCTTTCCTTAAATTGTCATTTTGTATGCTGACTCCCAGCAATCTCAAAAGCTCTCAGAATTTGCAGGCTTTTGAAGAGCTATATACAACAGACATTTAATGCTGTATAGCCTTAATATTTAGTTATTGATCCTTAGATCACACTCTAGTAAGTACAGAAACAGGGGACAGCATATATATTCAGGAGAAATTTAGGGAGACAGTATGCAATTTACTGAAACTGGAATTTTGCCAGATCATGTCTAGCACCTCTACTCTTCCAGTGTGCGCCACAGAAGCCTCCTTTTAATACCTTGTTGAAAGCCAGAATCTGCTGCAGCATGAGAGAAGAGTACTAGTTCTAGAACCACTGATATTGCTTCCCACAGGACTTGGGTTTGCTTAGATTACAAGACCTGACATCACAAGCCTAGGTGGAATAACTATAAGCAGAAGGGGACCAAGTATAACGTTCAGATTTGCAATCAAGTACCTTAGTAATAATCAATAAGTGGAAAGGATAGGTTGAAAGCACTGATGTTTGGATAACTTACTCTTTTTAAAAGTCTGCCTGAAATTAACAGCAGTTTTAATTTTCTCAAATAGAATTGTATCATATTAAGTAACTGACCATTAGTATATAGATATACATGGTGTGAACTACACATACAAAAAGGAAGGAAAAACCCAAGCACTTTTTGATGTGGGATTTTACAGGAAGCAGGCTGTAGAAAGTTTGCATCAATGTCAAAATTAGGATAGGATAAAGGCCAGCTAGCTTCACCTACTGATAGCTTAATGGAGGGGAGCCCTGCCTATTGGTATCCTTTTGCAAAGCATGCTGGGAATGGGAAGAATCTGGGACCGTAGAGAGTTTTTTTAACTTCAGTCACTGGGAAGAGTGGTAGCACTGCAGAAAGGCATCTTACTAAAGTAGTGTTGGGGGAAACAGCACCAGAGACGGGTATGCTAGCACGGGGAAGTCACAGCTGCTAGAAAGAAGGTACCAGACCTGGAACTTTGGGCACATAGGCTGTGGCTTGCTTCCTTAAAGGGATTATGGACTCCTCAGCAGGAAAAAAGGCTTTTGGCATACTTGGGACATACAGAGCACTTCAAATTTATGTGGAAATGGTACTGTGGAAATGGTACTGAATGCAGCTGCTGGTGAAATAAATAAATACTTATGTGGCTTTTTAAAGAACAGTTTAGTCTGTGCCTTCTACAACACAACCCTCCGACGAGTGAATGCCTAGTGACATACAGCCTATCTGTATCAAATATCTGAAAACATGTAACCATTCTAATCATTGAGTGCTCTCACACAAAAAGTTAACACCTTTTCCCCTCCCTAAAGCTGAGCACGCAAATGTGTCTAAATTGGTATGTGCCAATCAGATAAATGGAAATTATAGTCCCTACAATACGCAATTATCTGATCTGCATAATATTAATAACTGCATGTAGAAACTAAGCATATGACTGCATGTCTTCTCTGTACGCAGTAATGTGCCTTTTTTTTTTTTTTAAACTGGGACGATCTACAATGCTATTGATGAAGGTACCTTATACAAGCCAGAACTAAGCAAAATAAACAAATTACCACATCCAATACTTCATAAAAAAACTTCCTAAATTGTGTCATTTTGGAGATTGAACTCAAGCAGTGGCATGCCATCATGGGCAGCAAATTCCAAAAGCTTGAAGTCTTCAATTGAGAATGTCCTACTACTGAGACTGCGTAGCTTCACAGCAAGAACATCGTGGCTGCACTTAACTGCCATGACAAGACAAACTGAAAGTGGAGGTGTGGGGGAAGGTCTAGAGAATCCAGGTTCAAGACCATCCAGACTGTTCAAGAACTACTTACAGAAGAAAACAAGGAACCTGCGCAGAACTTTGAATACAGTTTATGAGCTAACAAAGGCCTATCCAACACAGAGGTTGGCAGCTGCATCCTACTTCAGGTTCAGTCTGCACGCGATGTTCAAACCTAACCCACAGTACATTGCATATAGAGGAGGTGAATGTGGCACGGATCAACACTCTTGCATTAAAGGATCAGCATAACCTCTAGGTCTGAGGCACATAAGGTCACCACTGCTACCCAGTATCCGGGAGCAGTGACTATTTAAGCAAATATTCTCAACTATCAGACATTATCACTACGCGACATTTCTCTTCATGTTAGAAGAATACTGCAATGTACCCGTTCCTTCTAATCAAGAGACCGTTGACATTATATGCAGTTATCCCAGTCCTAGCTCTGAGTTTGATCAAACTCTAAACCAGTGGTTCTCAACCAGGGGTACGGTACAGGGGGCATGTCAACTCATCTCAACAGTTTCCCAGTTTTACAACAGATTACATAAAAAGCATTAGCGAAGTCAGCATAAACTCAAATTTCATACAGACAAGGACTTGTTTATACTGCTCTATACATTGAAATAGTAAGTACAATATTTATATTCCAACTGATTTATTTTATAATTATATGGTAAAAATGAGAAAATAAGCAATTTTTCAGTAAGGTGCAATGTCATTTTTGTATTTTTATGTTTGATTTTGTAAGCAAGTAGTTTTTAACTGAAATGAAATTTGAGGGTACACAAGACAAATCAGACTCCTGAAAGGGGTACAGTTCTCTGGAAAGGTTGAGAGCCACTGCTCTAAACCACAAAAAAATTAAATTAGTTATATTACAACAGTTTTAAAATCAAATATTGTCAAAACAATTTTCCCTACAGCAACTTATTAAAAATGTAAAGCTTTAGCATAATTGTATCCCCCATTGCACTGTGAATTTAATACCTTCTCATAACATTACAGCAGTAGGAAAAACAAACAAGCAGCAATCTGAAGCTAATGTGACCAGCTTTTAAAAAAGATAAAATAAAAATCTTTATTTCTGATTCCCTGGAATCCTATAACTTACCTACAAGTTTTGGACAGCGGGTTTTGAGACATTTACAAATATAAATTCTATCTGAATGTTTTACAAAAGTAACATGTAGAATGACTCGCTGAACAGCTGTAGAAATGGACTTCTGTCTTCAGTGTGTCTATTTGACGTCATTCTTTATAGTCTGTTTCCCATGTCCGTTTGGCTTGCTGTTTGCAGCCTCCATTTTATGGGCCTTTTGCACAGCAACAAGGAGAGAAATTGACTTAGCTGCCAGCTGACAGTGGTTAGCACCTTGCAAAATCAGGCCGAATTTTACGGATTAAGAGAAAAAAAATGAAAGACCAGGAGCACGAACCCTAAAACACTTTAACCTATGTTCCCCCATCCAGCCATTAATTTTTATAAAGCAGAAACTAAGGAAATCTTGCCTCCATGCCCCAATCCTGTCCGACTGTGTAAAGTTACTCACATACTTAAGTGTTTTCAGGACCAAAGCCTAAATTATTTGTTCCTTTGTATGTTAAATAACTCCCCAGCTAGGAAACTTATCCTTCCTATGTTTTCCAGTAGTCTGTGTTATCACTTGCTCAAAAAAGCTAGTTAAAATAGACTATATACCACTGAATTACAAAGCTGCTATTTTATAGACTAAGTGACCCCCCCTTCCCCCATTTGTAAGGCAAGTTTAGCATACAGATTTAATTTTCTTCTAGATTGGTTACTTAATACAATAAAAAAAGTCTAAAATATAATTGTTATTTACCTCATTTTGAAGCTTTGAGACCCGTGTGTGACTCCCTGACACTAAAAACATCAAATCACTAGGCTGCCTCTCAAGCTTTAAATGACAACTTCCCTATAAAAACAGAAACTTTTAAAGGGACACTACCAATTTAAATATGGCCCAACATGTACATTTTGTAAGAATAAGGTTTTATAAAAGATGACACACAGAACTGGTTCGTCAATTTTTTAAAAAAAGTCTACTATAACCAGTAGCTCTTTAAAACCAAGAATTTTCATGCAATACCTGGAAATCCAACTACTACAAATCTGAAAGTGAAACTAGCTTCATACTCATATTGCTCAAAGGGAGAAAAATGCCAAAAGTAAACCAAACCATAAACCAGGGGTAGGCAACCTATGGTAAGCGTGCCAAAGGCAGCACGTGAGCGGATTTTTAGTGGCACTCACACTGCCCGAGTCCTGGCCACTACTCCGGGGGGGCTCTGCATTTTAATTTAATTTTAAATGAAGCTTCTTAAACATCTTTAAAACCTTATACAACTAAACTATTGTTGTATGTAAAGTAAATATTATAGACTTATAGAAAGAGACCTTCTAAAAACGCTAAAATGTATTACTGGCACGCAAAACCTTAAATTAGAGTGAATAAATGAAGACTTGGCACACCACTTCTGAAAAGTTGCCGACCCGTGCAAACTATCACACTGGATTTTTTAAAAGTAAAAGCATTTTAAAAATCCCAAATTGTAATTAATAACATAGGTAAAGTGACTGCAACATTTGAAAAAAATCTAGTGTCTCATTAAACCCTCACTGCAAAAGCTTTAATTGTGAAAGGGATAATACTATAATAAAAAAAGTATTATCCCCAACCCAGCTCCCCCATCAGTGAATGGCAATCAGGGCAGGCCTGAATTGTCCAGGTAAAAACAAAAACAACCCATTGCTATTGTTTCTGGTTGTCAGGAGATCCTGCAGAGACAATAAGGCTGCCTGCAGAGATCTGAAACCTACTACAATCTTCTGAAGGAAGAAGGGATCACAACAAAAGGTAACCTGTCTGAGCAGGGTTGTGCTGTCCTCCCGCACATTACCCGTTTCTCTCCTGGTGATGACAGATATTGCCATGTATTTCAGCCAAGGTATTAGAGGCTCTCTCATAACACTGCGGAACACTATGCTCATTCACCGTCCCAGCATGAGTACCTTCTGGTAATTATATATCAACTATATGCAACCTTTACTCCGCATTTGCTGCAACCTACTCTGGTTGCACAGTCCGTTCCAGAGCTGCTATGCAGATTAAAGTTGCACGAATAAAACTCCTAGCGCGAGCTCTCACAGGAACTAAGGGAAGCCTGAAAATTACCGCAGGAGGAATCGCAACAAAAGAAAGCAGCGGAGCAGCCCCGGGATCGGAGCTGCAGCCCTCCCTCCCCGCAGGCACACACACGAGGGGGCCGGGAGGGGCGGAGAATCCAGAAAAGAGGAGAGCAAAGTAGCCTAAAGCACCAGGGCTTGTGACTGCTGCTGCTGTTTTCTTTCCTTCCCGCACAAAGCCCCAGTGCTGTCTCCGGGCTCCTTCCCCACGTACCCGCGTGCGGCGGCGGCTCCTTCCCCCCCACATGCACCCGGGGGAACCTAGGAAAGGCTGCAGCCGCGGGTCCCCGCCAGTTTGCCCCCTGCAAATACACACAAGCGAAACAACAACAACAACAGAAGCCCGAGGGTGCTCCTGGCTGCTCCCCTCCCACACAAGTGCTGCGGCCAGCACAGCTGCTCTGCTCCCGCCCCCAGCCACAAGGAAAGCTCCGTCTCCCCCCGCCCCCTCCCACACTGTTCCCACGCCTGCTGGCTGCCCGCCCCCCCGAGCAAGCTCCCAACCCCCCCGCGCTGCCCCTGCACCCCCTCCCCGCAGCCCCAGGGCTGCTCCCCACAACCTCTGCAGCCCCCCTCCACCTCCCGCCCGCGCTCAGCCCCCCCAGCAAGCCAGGCGAGCCCACCGCAGCGGCGGCTGCCCTGCCTCCCCCGGGGTTGTGCTACTCACCAGGTCCTTTGTGTTTTCCATCAGGCCCTCATGGGCAGGGGATGCCTGCTGCTCTTCCCCCCTCCCCTCCGCCCCCTCCCTCTCTCCCCCCTCCCCTCCGAGGGGCAGGGCCCGGCTGGGACAGGAGGTGGCCTGGAAAGTTCAGCCTCTCACTTAGGCAGAGAAAGAAATTCAACTCCCTGCCCAGAATATCAACAACATTAGCATAACGGCAGCGCGCACGCGCAGCGCCCAGCCCGCCGCGCGCTCTCATTGGGTCCCCGAGTCTTCGGAACCTCCTCGCTCGCCGTATCCCTCTGGACGAAACCATTTTGTGGAGAGGGGGTGCGAAGCGGCGTGCTAAAAACAGCCTGGCAATGGACCGGTTCACCTGATTCGCTGCTTCTGAGCCCCGTATTACCGTCCAGAAGGTTAGTCGTTATAAGTGGTCCCGTCTGTAGGGGCAATAGAATAGTCCGGCCTGGGAGCCTATCACGTGGAAGAGAAGGATGGGTCATGTGAGAATGTCTTGAGTGAAGGGAACCGGAGTGAATCACGTGAAAGAGGCGGGGGCGGGGGGCTGGTGAGGTAAGTACTTGGTCACGTGGGAGACAGACCTTTCTGTTTCCGCTTCCGGTTAGCGAGCGACGCCGCCTGCTTCGGCGCTCGGTACGGTCGGCATGGAGCGGGAGCCGGCAGGCGCTGCGGCGGGTAGTCGGAGCACCGCGCGGAAGCGTGGCTGGGTCCGGGCGGCGAAGAAGCGGCGGCGGCTGTTGCCGCGGAGGGGAGTCGCCGGCGTTGGGGGCGAGGAGGCCCGGCGCGCCCGGCACCTGGGGGTGCTGGCCGGGAGGCCGGCGGTGGAGCGGTGCCTGGAGGAGCTGGTGTTCGGCGACAGCCAGGGCGCCGAGGAGGAGGAGCTGCTGCAGCGGTTGCGGGGCCCGGGCAAGCAGGTGAGGCGGCGAGGGGGAGGTGAGGTAGGTGCCCGTCGGGGAGGGCGCTTGAGAGGAGGCGGCGATGATGGAAAGGGGGGGGGTGGTTTGCGGCGGGGGGAGGAGCTACGCTCCCTGTATCCCCCTTGCCTGCCCTCCGAGACCTGGGGCCCGAACAGTGATTCCCCCCCCCCCCAAGTTTTTGTGAACTAGTTACATGACAATTGAGTGACTGTTTTGGAAATTTGAATTGAAATTGAAACATTAATACACATTTTAAAAGCACATACAGTATATGATACAATGTGTATCTTAAAAAGTATAATAGATTTGAAAAGTATGAACATAGACTAGCTTCCTTATACAGCTGTTATTTTTTTATGATGTCAGTACATTCATTTCGGTGATGTTGGCCAACCTAATAATTTCAAATTATGGTTTGTAAGCAAAGTCTAAATGAGCTCTCTCTGACAGCTAGTGATGAGCTGGGGGTGAAAGGCTTCAGGACCAGATCGTATTTACATTCACACCTAATATCTAACTAGGTATCCAGCAAACAGAGCTGTGTTGCCCAAGTGATAGATTTTGGCTGGGGTTAGGTTACGAATCACTTGAATGGCGGGGGTTGGGGGGATGAAATGTTGTTGTTGTTTATGTATGAGTAAAGGGAAGTAGAACTGTACTTAGCCTGTGCTAATTGAGGGCATCAAGGGAGAGGGTGGGGACAGGTGTTTTGCTTGATGGTCTGCCTGAGTCACAAGTACAATTTGACCTGCTCCTCTCCACTGTTTAAAGACAAAGCTCCATAGATAGTCTTTTGTTTTGTTAAGCAACCACTACAGCTGAAATCACTGATAATCAGGTCTAAGTGCTTAGACCTGCTGTGGGACAGTATTTCTGTGGAAGACATAGCCCAGTCTGCACTAGCAGTGAGGTTCCTCCACTGAGAGCTCAGCTGAAATCACCCAGAGCTGGGTGGATCCTCAAGAGACCAACTTGGAGAGGTCGCAGTGGCAAGTGGCCACAGAAGGTGATGGCGCAGGGCCATTGGCAACAGAGTGATGGAGTGAACAGTGGCACAATGAACAACAGTGGCCAGAGCGAACAGTGAGCAGCTGGAGGAACGAGCAAGGTGCCTTCTTGCCCCCCACCTTGGAGGTGAACTCACATGAAAGCACCTCTGAACTCTGAGTCTCCACTGACCAAGGACAACAGTGGTGAGTGGGGTGCAGTGGAGGGAAAAGTAAGGGGCATGTTAAATAAACGTTTGTCAGACTATATTTTAGTGACTTTGCTCCAGAATGCTAGATTTGTGACAGGGAATGGAAACTTTTATACATATGTTTCCTAGTAGGCCAAGACGTTTAAAATGCATTATTTGCCAAGGTTGTTATCTCACATCATTGCTGTAGTGGTCATTATGTTGGGGAGTTTCTGTACTAAACTTTTATTATTATTATAATTAATTTTTACATAAGAGTGGCCAGACTGGGTCAGACTAATGGTCCATATAGCCCAGTATCCTGTCTTCCAACAGTGGTTAAGGCCAGGTGCTTCAGAGGGAATGAGCAGAACAGGTAATCATCAAGTGATCCATCCCCTGTTGCCTATTCCCAGCTTCTGGCAAACAGGCTAGGGACACTCCAAGCATGGTGTTGCATCCCTACCCATCTTGGCTAATAGCCACTGATGGACCTATTCTCCAGGAATTTATCTAGTTCTTTTTTTAATCCTGTTATAGTTTCGGTCTTCACAGCATTCCCTGGCAAAGAGTTCCACGGGTTGACTTCGTTGTGTGAAGAAGTACTTCCTTTTGTTTTTTAAAAACCTGCTGCCTATTAATTTTATTGGGTGACTGCTAGTTCTTGTGTTATGTGAAGGATTAAATAGCATTTCCTTATTCACTTTCTTCACACAAGTCAAGATTTAAAAGACCTTTATCATATCCCCCCTTTGTCTCTTTTCTAAACTGAAAATTCCCAGTCATTTTAATCTCCTCCTGTTTCATACCTCTAATCATTTTAGTTGCCCATCTCTGTACCTTTTCCAGTTCCAATATACCTTTTTTGGGATGGGGTGACCAGATCTACACACAGTATTCAAGGTGTGCATGTACCATGGATTTATATAGAGGCAATATTATATTTTCTGTCTTATCTATCCCTTTCTTAATGATTCCCAACATTCTGTTTGCTTTGTTGACTGCCACTGCACATTGAGTGGATATTTTTAGAGAACCATCCACAATGACTCCGAGATCTTTCTTGAGTGTTAACAGCTAATTTAGACCCCATCATTTTGTATGTATAGTTGAGATTGTTTTCCAATGTGCATTACTTTTCATTATATCAACACTGAATTTCATCTGCCATTTTGTTTCCCAGTCATCCAGTTTTGTGAGATCCCTTTGTAACGCTTAGCAGTTTGCTTTGGACTTAATGATCTTGAATAGTTTTGTATCATCTGCAAATTTTGCCATCTGACCGTTTACCCATTTTTCCAGATCATTTATGAATATGTTGAACAGTAATGGTCCCAATACTGACTCTTCAGGGATACCACTATTTATCTCTCTCCATTCTGAAAACTGATAATTTATTCCTACCCTTTGTTTCCCATCTTTTTAACCAGTTACTGATCCATGAGAGGACTTCCCTCTTATCCCATGATGGCTTACTTTTGAAAAGTCAATTTTAAATTAAATACATTTTTTTTAAGAAATTATATTTTTAAAGAAATCTAGACCTGTTGTGTTTTGGTGTATTTTGCATTATCCTCATGTTAAATTTGCATTATCCTAACAAAACATTTATTTTATTCATATCTTTTATATGTTGCAGGTCAAAGTAAAAATGAATAGATAAAAAACAATACAACAATTTTTCCACTCAAAGGCCTCAAACTAACCAAGCTGAAGAACACATCAAGAACCAAGAATATATTAACATGTCATCTGAAGGTTCAAGTGGTGTATTTACATCCAACCAGCCCAAAGCACAAGTACAACTACCTACTGAAAAAAACAGTGTCTCCAAAACCTAAAGGCAGTTCCCGATGTTTGTCGGTCAAAGTGTTCCCATTTGTTGAAGTTACAAAAGATGGCTACTGGTGTACCTCTTGCAAAAAAGCTTACGAAGAAGGAAAGCTTTCCAATGCTATAATTGGTAAAAGTGGAGGAGCTTGGTTTGTCAGACCAATCAGCAAAGCCAATGCTGACAAACTACGTGAAAAGGCAGCAGAACACCAGGCCTCTGGACTGCATCAACATGCAGAAAGTCTTATAAGCCTACTTTCAAAGCCAATTTTAGAAGTACTTAATGAGGCTGTTAAGAATGCTGGAGACACAACATAGTTCATGCAAACAAACATGGCCGTGGCATCATACTTTCTATTTAAGCAAGAGATACCACACACTACAAACTGAAGGCCAGTGTTAAGTGCACTGTCACTTGTTCATCTTGAAGCTGAACGCTTGTTCCGAACAAGACCAGCAAATGCTCTCTATCTTTCTGCAAGAAACTCAAATGCCTGGCTAGACGCATATTGTGCAACAGTGAAAGACTCAACAGTTGAAAAAGTGAAGAACTCTCTCACCACATTCCAAAAATTTGCATACATGGCTGATGAATGCACCGATGCAAATGGGCATCAAGTATTAAGTCACTGTGTACGTTAACTTCATGTCAGTGGTAGGCTGTAGATGCATTTCTAGAAGTTATAAAAGACACATTGGCTGCAGCTGTGACAACCCACATCTTAGAGTTAAATGCTTGTCAATTGGACCCCAAACAGATGGCTGATTGTGCATTTGATGGAGCCGCGAACTTCTCTGGAAGACATGGTGGAGCACAAGCTTTGCTCAGAGAAAAGTGTAACCCTAATCTCTCCTATACACACTGCAGAGGCCATCTACTCCAACTAGCACTAGTATGAGCTGCAGGATCTTCAAAAGACATTAAAAAGGCTATAAATGTAGTGTCTTCGTTATATTCTTTTTTCAGCAAAAGTCCAAAAAGACTAAATATCTTGAAAAATATAGGAGATACACTGGGACTGACGTTTAAATTAGCCCAATCTGGGAAAACCCGCTGGCTTTCTCATGAGCGATCCTTGGCTGTTGTCTTAATTACTCCAGCCATTATCACTGGATTTGGAAAGCATCTACGAAGATGAGATGGATCTAAGTAGTGAGACTGATGAATACTTTTGCTACTACGTTCAGAGAAGACTTTTGCCATTCTTTCTCTTGTAAGTCTACTGTTGAAACCACTTGGGTCGTTAAACAATGCCATCCAGGCATCTGCTACAACAGTAGTAGATCTTTGTCCAGCAATAGAAGCTACATTTGGATCAATCAGAAAGCTGTCCATTGAAAAAGTACTGGAAGAAGCAAAGACTTCAGTCCAGAAGTTGACTAATGAAGGCATTTATATCGAATCCTTAAGTGAAGAGGACAAGAAGTTTAAGACAACTGAAAAAGTACACAGACTTGATTCTTAAACTACAGCAGCGACTTCTAGATTCTACTCAACCTCTACGTAGCTTTTACAGATGCCTGTCCTGTAGAACACTGACAGTTGAGTGGAGTGAGGCACTACCAGCAATGAGGCTGCCTTGTGATCAGGACAGAATAGAGAATTTGAACACAGGATGGAATATCATGCGATGAATGAATGAAGATTTGACTTTGACTTTTTTTATCATCACTAGTGGCTCGACCCAATCTTTGAGCTATGTTTCCTGGGCTGAAAGAAGTAGGAATTCATCTCTTGCTACTCCCAGTCACAACAGCTACAGCTGAGTGTTCTTTTTCATCATTGAATAGAATTTTGTGTTCTGAAAGAAGTCGCCTTCTGCCTGATCATGTGAATGAACTAATGAGCATTCCAATTGAAGGAATGGAAGTACCGGACACATGAGAAGCCACCAAAGATGAACGCATTGCATTCAAGAAGCTCATTAACAGAGTTGTGCAAAATTATAACGAAACCAAGAAGGATGTAGATGTAGTGCTTCATAGAAGGCTTTAGTAGCCAACTTCAATTTGTGTGATAGATGTAACTCATGTTTTAAAATCAATAAAATGGTCATGCAGGCTCTGGCAGGGCATCTCTGTTCCCAAGGCTGGCTACGTTTTCCGCATGCATGGAGTAAGTGCGTTGCAGTCCCTGTCCCCAGCACGGGCACAAATAGCAATGCATATGGCGAGGCACTGCTTAGGAGAGCAAAGACACAGCAGAACCCTGTGAGCATGCACCCTAGGTGCCCACTCAGCAGCCCCCTCCACTACACTGCTATTGGTAGTGGTGTAGTGTCCTGCTGCCTCCCCCTGCTAGAACCTTTCACTGCCATGTGTAGCTAGCTACACACTGCACTGTGGACACAGCCAACTTTTCACTGCAATGCATATCCATACGTGCTGCTGTCAACCTAGACCAGGCGTGAGCTTTCAACTGAAGTATGGAGGGGAGGGGACAGGGGAGCCCTTACTAGAATGGCATAGGGAACTGTCTAAATCTCTCTAAATTTATATGATTTATTTTCCTGATCAGTTTTAAATATAGTGTAAAACTGCTTCAGGTTGTAGTGGCTATTGCTGCAGGCATTTGGATGTAGTGAACATGTGTTTAGAGGCAGAAACAGTTCCCAGATCTAGTGGGGAGTTGCCCTTTATTCCCATGGTGCACAGGGCATTAAGAGTAAAAGAATATAGGAATAGCTTGTTTAAAGGTGCATCTTATTACATTTCTGGAACCTGTTGATTTAGGCCAGTGGTTCTTAACCTGGGGTGCACGTAGCCCCTGTGGGTGCGAGATACTCTTTCTGGGCATGCGAGACATGCCAGATTTTTTTAGAAGGTAAATAATTGAAAACACAAATTAAGCACAGGCACCTAAGTACAACTACTTTGTTTCATTGAACCTATGTATTAACATTATACATTTTTTAATGATTACTGTAATATACAAACAAAAAATATATCTAGGTTTAAAGAACTGACCTACTTCTACAATTTTTGATAAGGGGTGCAAGAACATATTTTGAGAACCAAAGGGGGTGCAGGCTGCAGTAAAGGCTAAGAACCCCTGGTTTAGGCTAATCTATCAGTAGCAAAAGGCAGGTGGCTTTTATTTTATTATGTATTTTCTAGTATAAATAAACTGTTTTCTAAACTTTCACCTTTAATGAGAAATAGTGGGGAATGGACTGTGGGAGGGGTGGTAGGTGCCCGTCCCGTTCCCATCAGGGAGGGCACTTGTGGGAGGTGATAGATAAATATCAGGGAGAGGGGGCTAGTTTGCTGTGGAGGAAGGAACTACACTCTCCATATCCACCTTGGCTACCCACGCAGCCTTCCAACACTGGAAGAGTGGTGGTTTTACTGTTCTTGATTTTTCTCCCCATGTGGAGAACTGTATTAAAACTTCTGTTTAAAGTTGTTATATTTGACCAATGTCTTTGACCAAATGATATTGGTTTTTTTAAGCTTGATGTAGTCACGGGAAATCTTCTAAGGGAGGACTCCAGTGACTCAGAAGTGGAGAATGAAGCAAAAGATAATTTTCCTCCATCTAAAAAACCAGCATGGGTGGATGATGAAGATGAAGCCGAGGAAATGTGAGTTAAGCTCCTAAGGTTGTAATCCTAGAAACGGGGAAATAGAGGTATTGACTTTAAGACTTGGTAGAAATACAGAGTTTGCTATTTTAAATGGCTGCTTCTTGAAGATTTAAAGAAAATAAGGACTGTTAATACACTTTCTTCAAAGCTTTAACATATAGAATGTCTGTTTCCTAGAGTTGACATGACCCATCGTTATCGGAAAGACATGATGAAAAGTGATGCAGAGAAGAAGCTTACCAAAGAAAATCTTCAAAAGAGACTTCAAGAACAGTACGAATGGTTAATTGATTATGTTAACAGAATTTTGCTGCTAATTTTAGTAACATGAGATTAGATGTGTTGTGGTCAAGTCAGTTTCCCCCTATTACGAGCATTTAAGATGCCCTTTTCTCCTTTTGACCAAGGAATTCAGGCAAATAACTTCAATTCGTTAAAGCTAGGGTGCCCAACAGCATCAACCATGTTGTTTGGACTTAACAAATAACCAGTAAAATGAAAAAAACTACATTCTTAGCTCGTAATTGTGTTGCTTGTGTCCTTGGAGCAGACAGTCTCCTTTCTGTTTCCTTACAATTATTCAACATGGTAGAGCAGATAATATACAAATTTAGGCTTCGTAAAATCTGTCATATGTAAGTAGATATGTTGCTTCATCAATCCAATGCATCCAGTCCTACAGGGGGAACGTTAGCTGTCTTTGTGTGCAACAGAACAATTGGGAATAAGAAAGAGAGACTAATAAATCAATTCAGATTGCAATTTAGGCAGGAAAAAGTGCATTGTTTAATAAAGACTTGAATTGTGAACCAAACAGAAGTATTATGCAAATAGCATAATATTTATGTGCCTTTATTATTGCACGTTTGTGTATATTACCTTACATTTAAGGACTCTTTTTGTACACATGTGAACTTAGCTATTTAGGCAAGTCTTTGTATAAATTGAATTTTACATAAATGGCTAAGTATTTTGCTCAGATTGAAAATCATCACTGCCCTACTCAAGCATTAGAAAACCTTATTAAGAAAACTAGATTTCCCTTATTTTTTGAGGGAGAGAACATTTTATATATGTATGTCGTATGGTTTAGGTTGTTCACAGATTTTTATGTAGTGAATTCGGTTAACGGAAGCTGGAGTAGAAAAGATCTGTTAAAAACAGCAAAGGAAGATTGTGGCTGCTGTATCTAAGTGAGGTGATGAGATTGTTGGGAGGGTGTTTTAATGTCTCCCTATTACTGTGTTAAAAATTGCTGAAAACTTTTGGCAGCATGATATACAGGCTATTAGGAAAGAATGGGCATATGAAAGTTCTCTTTTTTCTTTTAGATTTCAGCGAAGTATGGGAGGAGTGCCTTTCTGGGCCCAGAAAGACAAGAAGAAAGCCAGAAAAAGTGAAAATGATGGTAAATTTATTTAAATACATTAGGAAAGTGTTCAGTTCTTTCAACATGTTCCTTTATTTTGTGTGATCTCTTAGAGATTCATTCATTGCCTGGCATTTTTCCTGTTCTAATTGTATACTGGATACCTGCTGCTTTGTGCTCTCTCTGTGCTTTTGCTTATGCAGAGAACACACAAGATAATTTTAAAGAACAGCTATGTGGGGATTCAGGAACAAATTGTACATTTAATAAGCCGTTTTAAATCTGTTTTAATTAGATGACAGTGACGAAGATGATGAACTGCTCCGCAAGACGGGCAATTTTGTGTCTGCATCAGAGACTTTACCAAGAGACATTTTACAGGTAAAACTACCCTCTCATTTCCTTCAAAGTGTTTCAATATAGTTACTGTTGATATATGTGTACATATTTTATAACACAAGAAGTGCTATTCTGCTGCTTGGGCAGCAGTGTTTGCCAGTGGTTCTGTGGATGGCTTACTGCAGGGTTTCTCAAACTCTTGAAAGCTGAAATCCTCCCACTCCCTCTCCAAGAAATATGAATGCAGTTAGTCAAGGTTGCAAGTCTGTCAGGTGGTGTTAAAGACCTACTTATCTCAATTCTTACATCTATACCCCCTGGCTCGTCCTCAGTAGTCTTCTCTTCCCTCCCACTACCTTGGGAGACACTGGTATAGGTCTTCATAATATTTCTCCTCCTTTCTTACATGCTTTGAGCAGTGGAGTACCCTAAAGTCAACATTAATTATTATTGGCGTCTTATTTTTTACACATTGAAATAAATGAGGCATTCCACCCCTCAGAGGTGTTTCAGAGTCTCTGCAAGCTCTTCAGTCAGTACTCTTGTTTCACATTTTGAATGTTTTCTTTGTAATTATAATAGCTAGAAACTTATTTTTTTAATTGAAATTGAGCTTCTGCAGAACAATTCAGATTTCTATACCCCCAGTCCTCTGAGGCCCCCTGTGTGATCCACTCCATGTTGGGAAACACCCTCTTACTGAAACAAGTAGTCTGCTTCAGATTATTATATTGTTCCAGATTAGCAGACTGCCAATTTTTAAATTGTAGTAAACGGGGTAAACTATTTTCTGATCATTTTTAAAAAAAAAAGTGTGGTGCATTTTGCTATTGTATTAATAGAAGAACTTATCTCTACCACTGGGGCTATTGTTCACTGTTGTGCTATGTTTAAGTTTGACATTCCTTTGTGACTTTCAAAAGTTGAGGTGGAGGAAAAGCAAAATTAGACTTAAAATGGAAGGTCAGTTGAAACCTTATTTACAGCTACTCCATAGTGTGCTATGGATGACACTCTTTAATGCACAGAAATATGAAAAGTAACTTCAGAATACCTTTTACTCTAATGTCTGAACTAGGTGATATTCTGCAGTTATGCAGAATGTTTACAAGGTTAACCCAAGGTCCCTCCTGCACGTCTGTACTCTACAAGATCAGTGAAGCTGAAATCCCTTTAAGCCCTGTTTCCATGAGTGGAGTGGAGGAGGGACATGCAGTTGGATAGGGAACTAATGACTGCATTTAAATCACATTGGTCTGGTCTTTTTCTAGATGAAAAATTGCTTGGACGCTAATAATGAACGTCCTTCTGATGCTAAACTGAGAACTGTGCAGTTCCATCCTTCTGCACAAGTAGTTATGACTGCTGGACTAGATCGGTCTATATCACTGTTTCAGGTGAGCAGCTTGTGTTGAATTTGTGAAATGAACAATGAGGTTGTGGATCACTTTTTTAATGTGCTTCTAAAGTGTTGGCTATATTAAATATATAAAAAGTTTTATTATGCCAAAAATAGCTTTAGATAGGATTGTTGCTGGGATCACCTCTCCATGTGTCGCCATAGGAATTATGGTTGGCTGAGTTGTTTGGCTGGAGTTGGGGTGGGATATTCTTAATTGAGGGCCTCTATTTGGAAACTGTTCTCACCTGTCATCTATTGTACTTTGGCCACATCCGAAATATGTGAAATTTGTTTTCATCAGGCTGCATAATTTGAAGGTTTCTTTTGGATTGAATGGAGTGATCTGTTTGTTTTTTTTTTCAGCTGGTATTGACTACACATTCTTGATTCTTGTACTTGCCTACAGAAATATATCTGAAAGGCACATTACAAATGAATGTATGAAGAGCAAAAACAACTTTTTTTTTCTGTCTTCTTGAAGGTGGATGGTAAAACTAATCCAAAGATACAGAGCATACATCTGGAAAGCTTTCCAGTCTATAAGGCTCATTTCAGTGCTGATGGAGAACAAGTTATAGCTACTGGTACACACAGTAAACTGTTCTATGTGTATGACATGATGAGTGGAAATATTATTCCTGTTCAACAAATAAGAGGTGAGGTTTTATTGCGATGTTCAATGCTTTTTAAGGTCTCAAATACAAACCTTTTGAAAGAAAAAGTAAAATGCTTAATGGTACCAATCCAGATTTACTATAGATCTCAGTCACTTCTGAATGTAGTAAGTATATACACATGTTGCAATACTTTAAAAAAATCTCGTTGACACTCTGATATGTCAATATTCTAAGGAGGCTCTCTGCCAAAATCTTATTTTTAAGCCTGAACTCTTTTAGAGAATATTCTGTTAAAATAAAACTTGAACACAAATCTCTCTAGAATCTGAACTCTTAAAAGGTTGGCTATCAGTTGTGTTATGCTTAGGCCAGATAGAATATGAAACTTGACAAAATATTTAAAGCTTATCAGCCAGCCCGATCTTGTTAATTGAAGAGACAGCTCATCCATATAAGAGAAGAGTGTTAAACAGGTGTCTTTATGAGATACACACTTTTCACAGTGAAGCTGTACGATACACAAAGTGATAAACTCATTGGTGTAAATTTAAAATTCTGAAAGTTTTTTTACTTTTTTTCTTCAAGGAATGCAAGAGAAATTTATCAGAAGGTTTGAAGTATCTCCAGATGGATCGTTACTGCTGCTTACTGGGACCTCAGGTTATCTTCATTTGTTGGCAATGAAGGTAGCTATTTTGTTTGTCATTAACTGGGGCTCTCAACCCCTGGGGTATGTTGTCATGGAATCAAGGAGTTGTGATTATCCAGTTCATATTGCTAAGTGGGCATGCTAGGGGGAGCAAGGGGTTGTCCACCATAGAAAAGGCTAAGAACAGCTAATCTAAAATATCTGTAGCTCTTTGGAAGCCGTTAACTCTTGCATCTGCTTAATTTTGAAAATACTTCTGTACTTTAAATGAAGGGGCTTTACCACACTAAATAAGGTGCACCATTTTTATGATGATATAACTGTTGCTTTAAAAAAAGGGTTGTAAGTGGCAGAGTTTTTTCTTAAAACAGTTTTGTTAATGGTTAGTAGTGGAACTGGATAACTCATGACACTGGTGATGGATATGAAATTTTTTCAACTCTGTTTGAAGTCCCATCCATCTGGTAGTGATAGACTGATTTGCAATTTCTTAGTGGGAAAACGGTATTCATGCCAAAAATCACTACCTCAATGGCCCTAATTTTGGCAGAGGTACCTAAAAATGAGCAGGTAATGAAGACTGAACTATACTGTCCATTGCAGTAACCTGTACTATATGAGGCACATTAGTGGGGCTATGGATAAATTTACACTGCTATTTTGCTCTGAAGATTTCTAGACATTTTCATTCACATTCACGTTTCATCCAGCTCTTGTATTCACATTAAAACACCAATGCACTTTTTTGAGGAAAAGCACAAAAAATACCCACGTAAAACCTTGTAAATAACAATGTTTGTGTCAGAAAAATGGGAGTATCGAGTTATTTCAGGTGTTCATGGATTTTAATGTCTTCCTGTTGTGTTCATAATTGTCCTGATACATTTTCACTTCACTTGAATCTTGCATAGAATACTATATGTTAAAACAACAAACTTGAAGAGAAAACGTGGATTTGTGCTGGAAATGGCCCAACTTGATTATCATACACATTGTAAGGAGAGTGATCACTTTAGATAAGCTATTACCAGCAGGAGAGTGGGGTAGGGGGAGGTATTTTTTCATGCTTTGTGTGTATAAAAAGACCTTTTACACTTTCGACAGTATGTATCCGATGAAGTGAGCTGTAGCTCACGAAAGCTTATGCTCAAATAAATTGGTTAGTCTCTAAGGTGCCACAAGTACTCCTTTTCTTTTTGCGAATACAGACTAACACGGCTGTTACTCTGAAACTTCATATTGTATTTGGAGCAAGCTAAAAACACACAAAGGAGATGAAATAGCCTGTCAAAAATGAGTAGGCTGTGCATAGGTTTAAATACTTAATATAAGTTAATGTGTTCATGTTTTAAGCAATATTAACACTTTTTTATGGTATCACAAAACGGAAGAAAAGAGATTGTCCTTTTCCTCTTTATAGGTGTCCTCCCTGCCCTTGAATACCTGACAGTCAAGAGTGATTACTTTGCCCTTTTGTAGGAGCAAGTTTTGGGAGAGACAGCAGCAGAGAACAATAGTCTTGAACTTATCTGAAAGCATTTAAAGTTACCTGTTTCAGGAGGGAATGTTTTCTAATGGATTTGGAAGCTACCTTTTAAAATCAGCTTACTTCTAATTCACAAAATGCAGTAGACCCAGTTGTATTCTCCAGTTGAATACTTACAAACAGTTCTGTTGTATTCTTGTATAATTGTGTGTAGTGCATTATGATGGGAATCAGAAAAGGTCCTCAATATCATTCATATATTGCCTGTGAGGAAAATATTTATAGAGAGAAATTTGCCTCAAATTAAATCTGGAATCATTGGTTAGATGCAATTGCACAAAATAAACTACTTTTATTAATGTTCCCTGTGGCCCTGATCTGCAACTGTTTCTATGCAGAGGGACCCATGTCCCTGTGAAGAGCAAGAGCAGGATTGGAGCCCGAGTTTGTAAAACCCAAGTCCTGCTAGATGCAGCAGGAATCAGATATTCTTTGATATACTTATTCTGATAATTAAATACTAGGGTTGGTGGGTGGGAATTCGGGCAATATTTGACTTCCACAAGTGACAAAGATCTGATTTCTCTTGGTCTTCTGAATAATTGTTACTCTTTGTTCTCCTAGACAAAGGAGCTGATTGGCAGTATGAAAATAAATGGAAAGGCTGTTGCATCAGCATTCTCTCCAGATAGCAGCAAAATTTACACAAATTCTAGTAAGTCATTTGTGTTTTCTTAACATTTAATTTCAGATTCAATCACTTTGAAAACTAAAGTTTATGGATTTTATTTGTAGTTGATTAGGCTCTTAGAGTAGCATTTGGAAATGATACCCTTAAGCTTCAGACTCCATGTACCTCTCTAAATATGTATATAAACCCTAATTTACTTTTGGGCATACACTGTCATCCGTCACTGACGTCCAAAAAAGATTAAGGGATTGTTGAATACAGGGTAAAATAGCAAGAAGGCAAATGAAAGGAAATTAGTTTGATGGTGAGCAGAATAGAAGGATGAACAAGGATTATGTCCAAAATGCTTGACAGTCATTACTACTTACAGTTTAGCAAAACTAGGTTTTTCGTATCCTGTTGAAGTTGCTTTTAAAGAAAAATCATTATAGGTGAATGCTTGCATCATACTCTGTAATATTTAATGGGAATACTTTACTGGCCTGAATTGACACACTTGCTAATAAAAATTTGACCACCATGAAAATTCTTTACTATTCCTACTTTGGAAGTTATGGCACTTAAGAGGGAAAGAGAGATACTACTGAAATTTACAATATTCAGCAGTGTTTACCCTTTTTGAAACCCTCTAACAAGAAGTTGGTATATTCAGCTTTCTCCTCTCCTGCTTTGAATCAAAAAGCTGCTCATTATTTCTGGTTGAGGATTTTATATCTTCCTTCTTTATTTATCTGCTTTCTGATGTTATGTTGCTATTGGCTGTGTCGATTAGAACACACAACCAAGTGCACTGTACACTACATATCGAAGACTGAATTCTGGTCAAAACGCTGACATTCCTCAATTGTGGACAAACTGAGAAGCTGAAAGCAAGGTGACACACATAGGAAAAAAAATGAGCAACAATTTAGAAGAAAACAATGCATGTTAATTTATACATCCTAGCTGTACCAACAGCCTTTCTGTACTGGTATGGCATGTTGAAGCATCTGACTATCCTTGCTTTTTGTACTCTTATCCCTTCAAGGTGATCTTGCCTTTCCCTCAGAAGGAGGATTTCTGTTCGTTTAATTTAAAAGCTTATTCAGGCCCCTGAAGTTGGGCAGTGGCAGGGTCTTTTGCTGTGTTTTGACTGTTACATAACACTTGGGTGGAGAATACAGACTCACATGGCTTAATGTTTTGGGGACTTGCATTTAAAACAATACTTTAATATTAGGTAAATCTAGTACATACCAAATGGGAATGACAGTGGCCTGTAATTCTGGCTAGATACGTTTTTACTGATATCTATGTAGACGCATGCCTTTTTTTGTACCAAAAATAGTATAAATAGAAGTGAATTGCCATATTAGGCTAAGTTAGTTTCACGTGTTAACTCCTTTATCTTTATTCAAGAATGTACAAACAATTGATTTGCAAGTATGAAATTTGAAAGTCAGCCTGTCTGTTAGTTTGTTTCCCAAGTGTGGGGGCACCCCTCCCCCTCGGCTTTTCCTACTATTCTGACAAACTTGGAGACCATAGATATTTCTAGACATGCATGGTTCAGATTTCTCTAAAGTAGATCTTAAAAGTAAATTTTGATCGTGCCCAATTTTTTCATGGTTATGTAATTGTTACTAGGTTTTATACAGTAGAATTCATTAACAGTTACTTTTCCTTTGCTCATAATTAGACGAGGGTGAAGTTTTCATTTGGGATGTGAAAAGTAGGCGCTGTCTAAACAGGTTCACTGATGAAGGCTGCTTGCATGGAACATGTCTTGCTGTATCAAAAAATGGCCAGTACGTGGCATGTGGGTAAGTGATGATAAACCAAGGATTTTAAAGTTTTTCAATGTCCTATTTTTTCCTCAGTCATTTTGGTGCTCTTGGATAAACTGTTCACAATGTGGTAAGTAAAGGAATAGGAGGTGAGGCTAGATTTAGACTGTCTACACTGCAGACGCCGCTGTAAGGTCTCCCATCTAGCCACTCTATGCTGGCGGGAGAAAGCTCTTCTGCTGGCATAATTAAACCACCCTTAACAAGCGGCGGTAACTATCTTGGGGGGAGAGCATCTCTCACTGACCAAGCACTGTCTATATTGGTGCTTTTTTCTGTGAAACTTTTGTCAGTCAGAGGTGCGTTTTTTTTTTTCCACACCCATGACTGACGAAAGGGCCAGGGTAGACATAGCCTGAGTTTTAGGTGGGGAGCTGCATGGACTTAGTTCTTTCTCATGAACACCTAACAATTGTGTTCCATAGGTGTCCATAGTACTGTAATATTACCAAATCTCTCCATTTTCTTTCCATTCAAGTCATGTAGCTGTAGGTGAATTGTGATCTGTTAACAAAGATTCTAGTATAGGGATTTTTTTCTAAATGCCAGTAACGTTTCACTCTTTCCTGCATATTTTTACTAGTGCAGCCACTGTTAACGTGGTCCAACTACAGAGCTGTTAAAATGCAAACTGGATTCCTGTGACCACTTCATGTTGATAAATGAAGGTTTTTTTCAGCTCAAGGTTTTTTTCCTCCTCAATCTCGTCCCAATTCTTTCCTTTCTCTAACAGTGAACTCCTTGTTTGGACTTCTTTTTTTTTTTTTTTAAATATAGCACGGATTTGTAAGGAGGCACATCAATTTGAAAACTGCACTAATAAAAATTGAGTATTTGCTAAGATGTTTTGAAAAAAAAGATGGGGAAAAATGTTTGCTGGTACTACTTGTGTGGTCAGGTTCACTGCTTCCATAATCAATCTACCCTTGCTTTAAAAAGATCCTTAGGTAAAATTTTAACAGGGGAGCAGAAAAAACATTATAAAATATTTTTAAAGGAATTTGAAAAAGACCTACTATTTAAAGCCTGGTACATCAAACTGGAATCTTATCGAAATAATGATTTCAGAGTTTAAAATTTTTTTTTTTTAAATACAGACTTTCCTGTAGTCTCTTAATTCCCCAGTCCAGCAACTGGGGTCGGTCTTTGTTGCTGAGAACCTACTTTTCGTTGGTTTTTAAAGAAGTTGAAAGATTCTAGATCCTTATACTTAGTAAGGTGAAAATATTCTGTATCTTGTCTGCATAAGTTTCTAAAACTGCAGATTATTCAGTTTGTCTCCTTTATATACCATTTGAAATACTGAGTTTTTTAATAGACGTTTGGGTTTTGGGTTTTAATCATTGTTCCTTACTATATCCATTTTAGTGGAGTGCACTCTTCAGCACAGAACTTCTGAGTTTTTCTTGCATCTTTTTATAACTGTTCAGAGGGCTTAATTCTAAGACCATACCAAATACAAAAATGGAATTCATTCTGTCTTTTTAATTGATGTAACCTTCAGACTGTTTATGGCTTTGTTACATACAGCTGCAGTGTTAAAGACTCAGGATTAGAACTGCATTTGTTTAACTTGAACAAACATAATATGTGACACTTACCAAAGCATCTGGAGTAGGATATGATTCTTTGCCTAAAACCCTTTTTTTTAAACTAGATTATACGTAGAGGTAATGACCAGTTGATATTATTTGACCATGGTTTGATTCATCTTGAAGAGAATCACTGGCTTGGTGATAAGATTATTTCAATAAATGTAGGTTGAACAAGGTGACTTTCCATGAGGAGGAAATCAATGGGTTTCAGTACCTGGAATACTAGTAACAGTTTTGTATTATGTATGGAACTGTTGTGGGTCAGACCTGAATACTGTAGTCACAGAAAGGGACCATTAGAATTGCAGGATTCAAAAAAGAACTAGATAAGTTCATGGAGGATAGGTCCATCAATGGTTATTATCCAGGATGGGCATGGATGATGTCCCTAGCCTTCGTTTGCCACAAGCTGAGAATGAGCAACAGGATCAATCACTTGATGATTACCTGTTCTCTTCACTCTCTCTGGGGTACCTGGCATTGGCCACTTTCGGAAAACAGGATACTGAGCTAGATGGACCTTTGGTCTGACCCAGTATGGACATTCTTAATTCTCCAAATGTGATCTAAACCTGAACACATACCCTTTAAATCAGTAACTAGAAAATAATTTATAATATTTGTCAGTTGTATGTGTGACAGGTTGGGTCACAGAGACCCCCTTAAGACTGCCACCTGATGTGCTGAGACTACCTCTGAACCCGTTTTCCCTGGCAGCTTGGGACTTCAGTACTCTGTCTTGTTAAACCAGACATGCTAGCCTGCTGCAAACACAGACCCAGGTCTGAACCAGATCCCCCAAAAGCAGCAGACTTAACTGAAAACAGCTAGAGAAGTGCTCCTGTTTCCAGCACCCAGATACCCAGTTCCTAATGGGGTCCAAACCCAAATAAATTGTTTTTACTCTGTATAAAGCTTACACAGGGTAAACTCATATATTGTTCACCCTCTGTAACACTAATAGAGAGAAGTATAGCTGTTTGGTCCCCCAGGTATTAATTACTTGCTCTGGGTTAATTAATAAGTAAAAAGTGATTTTTATTAAATATAAAAAGTAGGATTTATGTGGTTCCAAGCAATAACAGACAGAATAAAGTAAATTGCCAAGTAAAATAAAACAAACACGCAAGTGTAAGCTTAATACAGTAGGAAACTAAATGCAGGTAAATTTCACCCTCAGAGATGTTCCAATAAGCTTCTTTCACAGGCTAGACTCCTTCCTAGTCTGGGTCCAGCAATCACTCAACCCCCATAGTTACTGTCCTTTGTTCCAGTTTCTTTCAGGCATCTCTTTGGGGTGGAGAGGTTATCTTTTGAGCCATCTGAAGACAAAACGGAGGGGGTTCCAGGGCCTTTTATATTCTCTCTTGTGGGCGGAAACTCCTTTGTTCTTCTGTGAGCAAAATCACAGCAATAAGATGGAGTCTGTAGCCACCTGGTCAAGTCACATGTCTATGGATGATTGAGCTTTTTGCAGACCAATGCCATTGTTTACATTTTTGTTTGAAAGTTCCCAGGAACGCTCAGATGTGGATTGGCATCTCCCAAAATCCATTGTCAGTTAAGTGTTTCTTGATGGGGCACTTACTGAGAATAGTCCTTTCTCAAGAAGCTGACCAAATGCTTCACTAAGGATACTTAGAATCAAACAAGAACATTGCCAATATTCATAACTTCAAATACAAAAATGATACATACAGACAGCATAATCATAACCAGCAAACTACAACCTTTCCATAGACACCCCACTTGGCCGCCTCTGTACAAGACCTGGTGCAACCATAGGACCCTGGTTGAAACAATGATCTGTATGGTCACAATTCCTGTCAATAACATCACACCCTCCTCCTGAGCTTACTGTCAGACATGAACGCTGTCCATGGCGGAGGCAGTACATGTAAAATCCCTGTTTGTCTCCGGTCACACACCTTCCTCCCAGTTCCTGTCAATGTCACAGTATGACACGTCTTTGTTAGCCTACTCCAGATGAGACTTTCTAAACAGAATAAGTGTCTAGAATTGTGACATGTAAAGTGAGTAACCATTTGGAAACTAGTAGTTCAGAATGTTCATTTAATTGTGTATAGCTTATAGCCTTGAATTCAGAATACTTCATCTTTACTGCTGTTACTTCTAGGTTACAATACTTAACCTCTTTTATAAAAAGGTATTACACAGTGTGTTTCATAGATAACCAGGCCAGAAGGGACCATTATTATCCTGTAGTCTGACCTCAGAACTTAGAATTGAACTAGGGACCTCCACAGCTTGAACTAAGGACCCAGGCTCACATTTGAGAGTTAATGCTTTGTTTAGCTATTACTGTGGATATTAGTAAATATTCAGTTGGGGGGGAAAAAGGTTTAGGTTTACTTGAATGGTATATGTAGATATGAAACTGCTTCTGATATAATCTAAAATTTAATGTCACAAACTGAGAAAATGTTTCTTTTCCACCTGGTCTTTTTGAGTAGACTATCAGTTATTTTCCCCCCTCTCTCTCTTTCTTTCTCCAGCTCCTGTTCAGGAGTTGTGAATGTGTATACCCATGATGTTTGCCTCAGAGAAACCAATCCTAAACCAGTTAAAGCCATAATGAACTTGGTTACAGCTGCTACGTCTCTGACCTTCAATCCCACCACAGAAATTTTGGCAGTGGCCTCCAGTGCAGCGGATGATGCAGTCAAGCTGGTAAGTCAAGCCTTTGTTCTTTTCAGTGAAGGTTTGCTGTGATGCAAATACCCAAATTGAACAGGATAATGGCACAGGAAAGTGCTTTTATTAACAGTGGTATACGCCTGTGCCAGCCTCCTTCTGCTATCTGATACTAGGTCTATGGAACAAACACCCTAAACTTTTCATTTTTCTTTGTACAGTTGTAGTGCCATGGGGCCTTACTCCCAGTTTCCTTTGCACTGTGCAAATACATAACTTAAAGATGGTCTCTTCCTTGAAGAGCCTAACCTAACCTTGATATCTGGTTCACTCCAGTGCCTTCAGGAAACTTGCTTTCCTTTTTGATCAGCTGTACTTGGTTGACAATCTGAACACCAAGGGTAACCGTCTGCTAAGTACATTATAGTTATTCAGACTTCTTTACTGGCATTTCAGTGCAGCCTTTAGTTGTAGCAGTCTCTTCATTATGGATTTTCTTCTCTAGCTCTTTGAGGTTTTTGGTTCTTCCTTTGTCCTCTTTCTCTGTAGCCAGTGATAGAGCTGTCCGTTGATTAAAAATTGCTTTTTAAAATAGGATTTACCACACTTAGAAAAAATAAAATGTAATTAAATTAAGCAGTATCCAATGATTAACTGGAAGATACAATAACACACCCTTACATACAGTCGTCATGTTCTCGTAATTCCTCAGCAGCTGGGAGGGTTGAACTGAATTCTTGAGAACTTAGTGCAGCTTCTGACTGGCATGAAGATAAGGCTGGTAAAGTAAAGCTCAGCTACCTTCCTTTCTCCATGCTGCTATTATCTGTTTTAGGCAAATAGGGTGGTACTAATGTACATGTTCTTAACTGTAGTAGTTTGAGATGCTACTGAAATCAGCGTAAATTCAAATTGAAAGATGTAGTTTGGTCTGTTGGTTTTGGTTCTGCATATCAGAGATCCTCCACAGTAAATCTGAGGCAAGACTACATGATTTGTATTCATTAGACTAGTACTGTGGTAGCAGTCAAATCACATTAATGCTTAATGGAGCTAAACCTGTTATTTCTAATGAAAAGAAACCAGACATAGTGTCATTAAAATGCTTGACTGGAAGAAAATTAGAGGTTAGCTGACTGGTCTCAGTGTATAAAATGACTTAAAACTGTTCTATTATCACATAACAAAGCTATGAAAGATAATCCCAAGATAATGACATGCACTACACTGATGAGAGAAGAATCAGTATAATTTAAATGCATGTATCTAGTGATCTTGAGGTGAAAATACTGTAGAAGTACTGGCCCATTAAATCTATGAAGAAGTGTATTAGGGATAAGTGAGCACCCAAAATACCTTTTTTAATCTGTTTCAAATACAGAAAACGTTTGCTGTTGTGACAAGATGATACCTTGAATTAGTACCTGAGCTGTCAGGGCCTGTTTAGGATTAGTTCTAGACTAGATATGTTAATCCTCAAAACAAGGAGAAGCTTATGAAGTCAAGACAAATTGAAAACGATTCTATCAAATAAATATGAACTCAGATTGGGTGGGGTAAAAAGTGGGAGAAGATCTTCAGAAATAGATGCTAATGCTTTATTAACCAGGCTTTCTGTTTGGTACAATAGGCCTTAAAGATGGAAAGAAAGAGGAAATAATATATTGTCTCATTTTCTGTCCAGTTTATAAAGACTTCAGCTGAGGTAAATTTTTGAGGCATTCCTGAGGCATGCCTGTCCTTATTTTGGTACCAGACCACCTTGCCACAGACTACATCCACAGAAAGGGCTATTTTTTTATGGTTCTGCAAATGCTGGTGGATCACCAGGGATGCTTCACTGATGTGTTGACTAGTCAGGAAGGGTGCATGATACTCACTTCTTTAAGAACACAGGACTATTCAGAAAGGTACAAGCAGGGGCTTCCTTTCCCGACTCGCTGATTCAAGGGTGCTGAAACAATTTGTACAGTGGGAGGTACTGAGAGCCATTGAACCAAACTGTAAACCCTGTATATTGTAGAAACCTCTTTAAGCCAGGGAGAACCAATACCCCTAGTTCCAGCACCTGTGAGCAGATTACCTTTGGCAATGTTGAAATGCCAGTAGGGGTTCTCGGGGACCCAGTCTACCCCTTACACTCCAGGCTCATTAAGCCGTACGCTGGCCCCAACAGCCCAGAGGAAAGATTTAACTTCCAGCTCAGCAGGTGCACAATGACGATTGAATGTGCTTTTGGTAGATTGAAGAGGCACTGGCATTTGTTCACTCACAAGATTGAATCTCTGAGAAAATATCCCAATTTTTATAACTGCTTGATGTGTCCTTTGTGATACCTGTGAAGCAGAGGGGTAGTGTGAGAGGGGAAATGGCTGCTGGTAGCCTCCAGGTTGAGTAACCATCCTATGTAGTCCTAAGACATCTGATTAAATTTGAAGCCTTTCATTCAGTTACTGGAAGGCAGGCAGAAGGATCACTTTTTTTTTTTCCCTCTTCCTAATCCACAGCCTTGGAGTTGATGTTGGATCCTTGTTAATCTAACTTTTCCCAAGCCTCTTAAATCCTCAAATGACTGCCTCTGTTGTAGCTCCTCAATTTCCCAAGCTACAGCAGAATGAAATTGAGCTAATTTCTTGTTTGTTTTTACTGCTGCCTCCTTGTTCCCATCAGCCTGCAGACTTGGGAGGACAATAGCGTAGAATATCACTTAATCTTCAACATGTGATTCTCTTTCTCTTCCTGAGCATACAAGCTAGAATAATATTGTAACTTCAATAATAAAAGCTTAGGTTCTGTACAGGCTGATGGCACTTGCTAAGTAATACTTCTTGTCTACCACATGGAAATGGATTTTTCCCGGCCCTATTGTGTACTTTTTAGTATTTAGCGTTACTGAACAGTAACAATTATTTGGCTTTCATTTCAACAGTGCTAAGGTTTCGACATTTTAGTGAATCAGCTTTTAGCAAAGAAATACCTCTATATGAAACTCTTTTTTTAAAGGGCTACTTTCTTAAGGTTGAGTCAATTGAATATTGATGCTTTATTATGGGCTTTAAATGTACCTTAAGTGTTACATCATTTGAGTTGCTGAATAATATTAAATTAGTTAATAGTAACAAACTCTACAGCTGTCTCAAAATATTAGTCCTTTGTCCTGGTGCTAGGAATCATTTTGAAGTAAGCATTATTCATTTTTCTCAAAATAAACTCAATGTGCAAAAAAGGATGCCCTGGAAATGTAATGCTGGTATTAAAATGAAATATATCCCTCTGAAAATAGTTGTTTAAAGTGGATACATTGAGGTATCCTGTTCACTTCTTAAACTTTTATAATTTTTTTTTACTGCATGGCTTCTGGAAACTTAGTCATTTTTCAGAGTAGTAGCCATGTTAGTCTGTATTCGCAAAAAGAAAAGGAGTACTAGTGGCACCTTAGAGACTAACCAATTTCATGAAGTTGATAGATTTCCACTCCGTACGGCTAAATGCAGTGACTTGCATAATGACAGGTTAGTCTCTAAGGTGCCACTCATACTCCTTTTTAGTCATTTTTGGTTTTGTTTTTTACCCAGTTATAATTGATAACTATATCTTTCTCTTAATAGGTACACATTCCTTCACTTACTGTATTCTCAAACTTCCCAGTGTTCAGAAGAAAGCTCATTTATCTTGCTCAGTCGATGGACTTCTCTCCCAGAAGTGGGTTTTTTTCCATAGGAAACAACAAAGGCAAAGCTTTGTTGTATAGGTGTGTATTAAATTAACTTCAATTTTTTTGTTTTAAGGACACTTTACTGTATTTAAGGAGGGGAATAGATGGCTACGGACACTGGTATGGTAAGAATAGTCTTTGATCTCTAGGGCACTACCTCAAATTGGAGACTCAAGTTAATTAGCTTTTATGCAATGTATGAAGTATATACTGTGCTTGACAAAACATAAGACACATTGCAAGTTCTAAAGAGCAAATCTTGTCACTTCAATTGACGATGAAATGGGGTTTAGTCCACATATTAGTCAAACGTCCATACCAAAAATAGTCCTAGTTGTTTCAGCAGAGGCCAAGGATTGAACAAGGCATAGATTGAATTGTTCTAACCTTTATTTGAGATACAAGTTTAAAAACCCCTCTCTATTTAAAGCTTACTAACTAGAGAATAAAAATCTCACAATATAAATTAGCCTTGATATAGGTTGACAAGTGTTGTGTTGGGGGCGGTTATGAGGATAAGGCTTACAACAGTAAGACTGCAAAAAAAGATAGTTAATGTGTGCATCTTGTCACTTCCTCCTTTAATATGAATTTGGGAACAGCATATCTGTATTGATTCTTCATGTGCATCTCTTCCCTGAGCTGTTAACATTTGAAGAATATACTTTGTACAGTCCCACAAACTAGCCTGATATATGATCTTGTAACAAGGCTCTCTGTAGTAAAATATACTCTAGGGGAAATGTTTGGGATTATACATGAGAATACCGAGTGTTTCCAGACACCGTAATAATGAAAGTTGTCTGTCTCCTACAATGAGGAGGAGACAGATAGCTTGTAAGGTGGTTTAGTTTAAGTGCTTAACTTTTTGTTTCAGGTTGAAACATTATTCGGATTTCTAAGAAGAAAGACGGTATGAGGCAAGTTTCTTTGAATCAGAAAAATGTAAGTCATTTTGGGTCAGCTATTAATAGCATAATTCTGGGGAAACATAAGTTTTGATCTTGCTCCTCTTCCCTTGATTAAAACTTCACTTTGGTATGTTTGGGGGGAAAATTTGGGAGGCATTTCATATTTCTTACCTTTTTTAAAAAAAAAAAAATCTTCAGATTGTGTAGTACAAGTTACCATGATTTGCATGTACTTGAGGCAGAATTTAATGACGGTTCAAGGAACAAACTGTTGCCAAGCAGGCTCCAATCTCTGCTGCTCTGCTAATGAATCTCTCTAGTCAACATACTACCCCTTCAGTCATTAATTTCTTGTCACCTTTCTTACAAATAAGACCCTGCTCTATATACTGTAAATACACCTCTACCTCGATATAACGCGGTCCTCGAGAGACACAAAAAATCTCAGCGCATTATAGGTGAGGCCCGCGTTATATCAAACTTGCTTTGGCCCCCCTCCAGTTGTTCTCTGACTGCCCCCTCTAGGGACTCCAGCCCCCTGACAGGCACGCAGTGGCAGAAAGCAGAGCAAGGTGGCCCCAGCTCGCTCCACTCTGCCATCTCACAATCGCGGCGCTCTGCTTCCCGCTGCTGCTGGTGAGTGCAGGGTGGTTGGGGAAAGGACACTCTCTGCACTAACCGGCAGCAGGAAGTGGAGCGATGTGGCCCCAGCCTGCTCTGCTTTCCTTGCCCCAGCCCCAGTTGTGTCGCTGGGTGCGGGGGGTTGGGGAAAGGTCCCGCACTCGCCTGTTGCGGGAAGTGGAGCGCCACAGCTGGAAGCGGGCTGGGGCCAGGCTGCTCCGCTTCAGCTGCTGCCAGTGAGTGTGGGGGGATCCTTCCTCCAAGTCCCCTCTCCCGAGCGACACGGCAGGGGCCAGGGCGAGGGAAGCGGAGAGGGCTGCTCCCGGCCCCCAGCTAATCCCTCGGGCCACTCTGGGACTGCGAGGCCCCCAAAAGTGCCCCCCCCCACAGCTCCTGCCTCCCAGACCCTTTGGGGGGGGAGCCCCTGACTGCCCCCAAGACTCTCTGCCCCTTATCCAACCCCCCAGCCCGGCACCCTTAACATGTTGCTCAGAGCAGGGTGTCGGAGCTTTACTGTGTTGTATGCGAACCCGTGTTATATCGGGTCGCGTTCTGTCTGGGTAGAGGTGTATTGTAAATATTCTGGCCTCAATATTATCAAACAATAGAATAGTTACACTGCAGGCTTCAGTGTGGAGATGCGTAAAGCGATTTACAGTTGCCATATATTGATTTAGCATGATTTGATAACTGACTGATTTAGGTGTCCAAAAAAAGTTTAATTTAGACAGTGTCTGTGTGGTATTTATGCCATTTAACCTGTGTATCTAAAAGAGGTACAATACAATCTCATCACATTTCGTTACACGTCGGCTGGGTGGCTTCCACCAGTAACCCAGTACTGTAGATCACTTAACCCAAATGCCTGGAACAGTGCAAACTGGGAACAATGGCACTGACTTTATATGTAAACGTCAAACAAATATTCACTTTCTCTGGTGTCTAACGTTTTCCAGATACTAATGTATTCCTCTGTACTGTTTTCTCCCCAGATGCTGTAATCTTCAGTTATAAGTATACGGATTTCAAAAAACAGCACAAACTGCTGATCTTTAAAATACTTTTGTATTTTTTATGAAAGTGCCAATGTTGTGCTTGTTTGGTGGCTTTTGTGAGTATTGTGTTGCTTAATAAAAGCACCTGATAACATGTTTCCGGACAAGTCTTTCGACCTCTAATTTACGCCAAAAAAAAGAAAAGTGTTCTTGGAAGCAAGTAGGATTTGAATGGCTGGTGTGCTAATCCCACTCTGTGATCTATTCCTCTTCAGCAAACACTTGAATTCTTTTTTAGTTATTCTAGGAGTATCAAGTATTGCAGTGCCAGAGATGAGCTAAACACGTTGAATTTTAACCAGCTTAATATATTAAGCATTTAAGATATTTTCCAAGCCATTGAAACCCAAGTTGGCCTTAAGGTCCTAAAAATACATCTGATAAGAAACTAATGGTACATCTGAATTTTTTTTATTTATTTTTTTTAAATTCTTGGCAGAAACCACTGGCTAATCATAAGATACTTTGCTTTCCCGAGGTGCCACCTATCAGTTTGTTTGACTCTTAAACTTTCTAATTCTGAAACTTTTCAGACATGAGTCAACCGGCAGGGATAATTTTATAGATGCTGATGCTTCATCATTGGAGATAAAATATACAGCATCTCTAATTTCACTCCTTGCTTGGTCTGAACTGGTTTCCTAGCTCCTTCGTTTAGTCTATGACTCTATGGACAAAAGTGAATAGAAGTCTATTACTGCATAATTGTAGTGATTTGTGATCACTAAGTATTAGCTAACAATTTTAAGTGGAGCAAGGAGGTCTTTTAAATACAATTGTTCACTTTACAGAAGGAAAAATTAACACCTAACATTTTTTGAGCCAGTGCACTTTAGAGATCAAGAACTCTACTTTACTTTGGTAACAAATCAGTTAGCCATAGAATAGCTCTAGTTACTAAAGTAATTGGTAGGTATGGAATCACTGTTAAGCCTCCAGTGAAGGTGGAAGTACAAAAGAAGGTACGAATTGATTTTGTGCATTTTCATCCCTGAAGTAGGGGAAAAATACAGATTTCAAGTCTTAATGCTCTCAGCATCTTTTGAAGTTGTAGCTATCGACCTTTTTTGTAAGCTAAGGGAGGAAAAGCTAGTGTGCTTCATACCATATACTGTGATGGTGTAGCCATGTTGGTCTCAGGATGTTAGAGACTAGGTGGGTGAGGTAATATCTTTTATTGAAACAGCTTCTGTTATCTTTCTGACCAACAGAAGTTGCTTCATATATACATATTTAAGGGATTTTTTTAAAACATAGTACTGTTGTCCATAAACCTCCTTCTTAGTGTTTTTGTCTAAAACCCTATGACTGCATAAACCCAAGAGTAATGGAAGAATGAGTTTGCTATCGATGTGTAAAATCAAGAATATCTGAAACCATGTTTAATCTCTTATCAAAGTTTGACATTTGCAATAAATGTAAATTAAAACTAGTTGATTTAATTCTTCCTGTGGGACTGAAATATGCACTTAAATAAAATAAGACAACTGCTCAGGGATTATTCTTCCTGTGGCTTTGAAGAAATCTAGCCAAATCTTCCCTGAGTGAAATTTTACTGAATCTTTCAAAGCCAGTCTCACTGAAGTAGATTTCTCTAATTATTCACTAGAGGGTAGTATTGTATCATACAAAGCAATGCAGGTCCAAGTCAATGTGAGCTTATATTTCAAGCTTGTTCTGTGGCAGTAGCTGCACTCAGTACCAAAATAGATAATATTAAGCATAGGAAATGTGAATGTTAAAATGCACATAATTAATGAGAAATTGTTTTCAGAGTACTGGGGAAGCCTAAGCACTGGTAGCAACGAAACACTACTTCCAAGGAAGGCATAATAATTGGAGAAATTTAGTGGTGTGGGTCCTTTTGGTTGCAGAATGAAGCTACTTTATAAATGCTTTGCTTTTAGCTGGAGGTCTATAAAATCATGACTGGTGTAGAGGAAGTAGATAAGGAAGTGTTTCCTACTTCTCATAACACAAGAACTAGGGGTCACCAAATGAAATTAATTGTCAGCAGGTTTAAAACAAAAGGTTTAAAACAGGTTTCTTCACCCAATGCACAGTCAACCTGTGGAACTCCTTCCCAGAGGATGTGAAGGCCAAGACCATAACAGAGTTCAGAAAAGAACAAGCTAAATTAAAGGAGGATAGGTCCATCAATGGCTATTAGCCAGGATGGGCAGGGATGGTGTCCCTAGCCTCTGTTTGCCAGAAGCTGGGAATGAGTGACAGTGGATGGATCACTTGATGATTACCTGTTCTGTTAATTTTCTCTGGGGCACCTGGCACTGACCACTGTCAGAAGACAGGATACCGGGCTAGGTGGACCTTTGGTCTGACCCAGTAGGGCCATTATTATGTTCTTAATGTTAAATCCTTCTAACATCAGTGTGTGGTAAGTAAGTTTCTCCACTTAGCTACCCTCGCTTTTCAGATGGAGAAATCTTAGTGATTCAAAGTCACACAGCAAGTCAGGTTAGCTGATCTGGGGTTGGAAATGGGAGCTCCTGGGTCCCAGTATCATTTACTTTACTAGGCCACATTGCTTCTGACAGAGTTGTTATGTCTCTCCCTAATGTCCTAACCTGAGATGGGGGTTGTTTACATTTACTGTTTTGTTCTTAATATGACTAAACATTTTCTGGTAAGCTACAAATTAAAGTAAAAATAATTGAAGTGCAGAAGTTAAAAATTTTTTAGCTTTAAATTGCGATGGGGACAATATATGTAAACAGTTTTAAGAGCTACCCCCTGCTATAAGCAAGAATAATTTTTGAAAAATAAAATGCAAAGGATATGCTCTATAAATGGATAATGTGGGGTGCTGCATCAGCCTGAACTGCATACCAAGAGATGCCTACCAACCTATATTTCCTGTAAGTGATTCACAAACCAGTGTGTCCAAATGTATTCAAAAGCAGGAACAGTAATATTCTAAAGTTTATGTAAACAGTCCTCTTATAGCTACTTGTTGCATAGAGCTCCTTTTGAAGTTGAGAGGAGTCAGATGCAAAAAAGTCAATAGCAGGACTGTGACCCATTGTTCATTAAATGGAAGCTAAATCTGTCTGTGGTGGGATAGGTGGTTTTGCGTTGTAGATGAGAATTGTCCATTTCAGCTAAAGTAATCGCTACAGTGGCTTACTGGTAATGACTCAAAGGTGTAGCCAGTTGTTCGAATACAGTCGTCATTCATTCGTTACAATGTTCAAGATTCCAAATAACCAGATTTAGCCCAATTTATTGTATGAAGGCGAAATAGTACAATACAAAAAGGAGAGAGAGTCAGTCTCCTTCCAGGAAGCAATTCTTACCTTGGAGCTTGTTTACCCTATTCCGGAGGTGTGCTTCAAAGATGCATACTTGAGCCAGTATATTTGTAGTATGACTTTACAAGTTACAAAATGCCTTGCATGTCATGTGAAGTTTAACCCACTAGTTTGGTGCCAGCTTTGTCCCTCTATTTTTCCCATATTTCATTTTAAATACTACATTCCAAGTGTTGATGAGCCATGAAAGTACTCCCTAACTGTACTTGGTGAAAAGTATTCATGCATCTTTCTGTTGACACGTTTCCTGTTTTCTAATGCCAAAGCTGACTTCAGCTGCCACCAGCAGCAGGTTGATTTTCTTTTTTGGTGGTGCAGGTTCTGTATTTTCCACATTGCAGTGTTGCTCTTTTAAGACTTCTGAAAGCATGCTCCACACCTCGTCCCTCTCAGATTTTGGAAGGCACTTCAGATTCTTAAACCTTGGGTCGGGTGCTGTAGCTGTCTTTAGAAATCTCACATTGGTACCTTCTTTGCATTTTGTCACATCTGCAGCAGAAGTGTCCTTAAAATGAACTTGTGCTGAGTCATAATCCAAGACTGCTGTAACATGAAATATATGGCAGAATGCAGGTAAAATAGAGCCAGAGACCTGCAATCCTCTCCTAAGGAGTTCAGTCACAAACTTAATTACTGCTTTATTTTTTTAATGAGCGCCATGAGAATGGAAGCATGTCCTCTGGAATGGTAGCTGAAGCATGCAGGGGCATATGAATGTTTAACATATCTGGCACATAAATACCTTGCAGTGCTGGCTTCGCAAATTCCATGTAGTAAAGGAGCATTAAAAGAAGGAGAAAGAGAAGAGCAGTAGATATAAAACTGCTGATTTAAAAAAAAAAAAATAATTAAATGGGGGAATATGGAAAGGAAAATCATGGCAGGAAGAAGTTAAACAGAGAACCCAGGCCACAATTATCTCTATTACAGTAGTACATCCGGATCTCCACCAGCAGTGGGGGCCCTATTGTATAGTTTGTCTATACATTGTACAGAGCTTACTTCCGTTCTCTGTATTGTCTATTTAGTGTGTAGCACCGCTTTTTAACCGATAGGGAACTGAGGCAGGGAGATATTCAGTGCCTTGCCCACACTTGTGCAGTAAGTCAATGATTGAGCTGAGGTTTTAACCTGCATCTCTTGAGTGTTCCGTGCGTGCCTTCTCCACACAACCAGCTCTGCTCCCCTCACGAACGTTTTTTCCTCCCTATAACCCTACCTTGTTTGTACTGAAATATTTTTAGACCCTACGTCATGGTCCATAAATAGAGATTAAGTGTTATTGACAGCTGAAACATAGTTCTACCAAACTGGAAATCCCTCATTTTTTGTCCCCACCCACCCCAAATTCTAGACTGGGTCACCTTCGTGAATGACTCTGCAGTTATATCGGTATCGCTTACACCTGTATGGGAAGTGGAAAAGCTCCACTCATATAAGCACTTTTATATCCGTCTAACTGTCCACATTAAAGGAGGTACCGCTATAAGTATTTTGATTTAAAAAATAAAAAAAGGCACCCTTTACCAAAATAGTTGTACTGGTATAAAATGTATGTGTGGACTAGGAAGAAAATTTAAGCAAAAACATGACAGGTGAATGAATAAACAAATGGGAGAAGGACGGGAGAACAGGGTGCTAGCAGAGACCGGTGAGTTTGTCTGAATCACTTTTGTGACAGTGGTCTCAATAATGATGTGCCATTTGCTGTATTCCACCTCTCTTAGACATTTTTAAAATACCTGTCACCTTGTTAACCACGGGCTGAATGGGAAGCCTATGGATGAGACCTTAAAATCAGATCCTGGCTACTTTGTGTGGACTTCAAAGATCCCATTTGACCTTTCCTAAGAGCAAGAATTTGACCTCATGTCCTTGGACAAAATTTTCTTTCCCCACTGTGGTTGTGTAGTGTGCTGCCTGCTGTCCTCAGAAGTGGCTGCGTTTCACGGGTGCTGTAGCGTAGGGCTTGTAAAGCACTTTGGGACCCTTGAGGAGGAAAGCGGCTATATAAATGTAAAATATAAAGTGATTGCTAGCACTGGAGGGTGCTTAATTCCAGAGATAGAATTTCTAGAAGAATGTGCAATTGCAGGGAAAGTGAATGATACCCTGTCACAAATTCACAGTCTGGCCAGTTTGCAGCATTAGGAGCCCTTGCTGCAGCTGTCCCACTCATGGCTCTTTGATGCTTCATTCCAGTCAGCCTCTTTAAATGTCAATGTCTGTGAATGAAGTCACAAAATGCACTCATGAAATTGTATTCATGCCGTTAAATGATTATTAAAAAGGTAAACCCCAAGGTCTTATTTGAGTTCTATGATTAACTGTGAGCTTTTCTAAACCCCAATCACACAATGATGCATGTTGGCTTTTTTTAATCAAAAGGGAAAGGAATTACTGCATGTGCATGAATTAGTAATAAGCTGGTGTTGCATTTTTAAAAAGATAGTGTTGCAAAAGTGGTTGGGGTATTTTGCATATTTTTCTTATCAAGACGTGACTAATTTGGAATCTAATTCATCATTTTCAGTATTCTGCACCTTGAGAATGATGTATCTTTTAGCTGGAATCATGCACCAAATCATATAAAATGATGGACGTGTCCATTGCCTCTTTCCCCTCCACCTCTTCTAACATGAGAGGAATTCAGACTCCTATATCCAGTGCTGAAGGTTATGTAATGTCATTGCTGCTTACAGGGAATCAGTCTGAGGAGTGGTAGTTGACTAGATAATCTCCTGGTAAAATATTCAATCTGATGAAAATGGTTTACTAAAGTATCACATTGCAACTCTCTGACATGGTAAATGTAGAATTTTGGACAATTTAAAGGTTTGATCTGGATACAAAATTATACCTGTATAACTTAAGGTGCAACTTTATTCCAATTAAATTAAATTGTTTAAATTTATCTGAATATTCATATATTGTTTTACCAATCTAAACTGAACTGTTTTACACTGATATGTGTGAGTCCATATACCAAAGTTGTACCAGTTTAACAAAACCAATTACACTTAATACCCTGCACAAATAAACCCTAAGATATGTGTTAGCATCTGGCTCTATGCTATCCTGGACTAGTGTTTTACAAATTGCTCTTTAAATCGTAATAGCATGTCTGAAACTCACCTCAGGCACATCACTTATTATAATCCCAAAATTCTCTGTGTTCCATACAGATTTAGTTTCCCCCTCTTTTTAATGTTGAAAAATATCAACATAAAAATAATTATGAAATGGATATAAAAAGTTATTTACACTAAAGGATTGAATCTTATGACCCTTTAATTTTCCTCCACGAATCATTTGCGGTGTCCATTATTTTGGTTCTTTGTCAAACATCACATCCCACATTTGAACCTCAGCAAGTAGAGCAGTTTTCCTGGCAGGACTGGGTAATTACTTTCACAATTTTTGCCTGCAGAAGGGTTTTGACATTGGTGCCATAATGGAAAATCTCTTACCATAACTAACAGGTGGAATGGAAAGTTGTCCAGGGGTGTTAGTTCAGAAGACTGGGCTCCAGAATTTCTGGGCTCTATTTTCAATGCTTTTGCTATGCATTTTGGAGCCAGTTGCTTAAACTCACTGTGTCTCAGTTTGCCCCTCTAATAAATGGACATAATTCTGATCTACTTCACTCTATTGTGGTGAGGCTTAATTCATATTTTTAAAACACTTTGAGATCATTTGATGAGAGCTGCTAGAGAAGTGCAAACTGTGTTGTTTTGATCTTGAGAGATCTACAACCGTTTTTCCTCCTAGGCCTGCTGCTTAAAAGGTTAAAAATTTAATTCTGATTAAGGCTGGAATTATTTCCCTAGGTGAGAGGAAAAAAATAGAATGTTGATAACATTTTTAATATTCAGGTACTGAAATAAAGCTGCCCCCATTTACAAAATGTCTTTGCATTCAAGTTAGGTGGAAAGATGTTTAAGTACAGCAAGCATTTGAAGCTATTGCTAATGTGGTCAACACATTTGTTTGCAATGGAGTTAACTCTTCAAAAGTACATAATCATGATGTAATCTCTTCTCATTTTGAAAGGCTCAGCTCTTTGTGACTGCCAGTTTGCCATGGGTTAAGAGTTCTTAAATTTCTGACCTATTTTCAAACCTTTGTGCTTAATTTTTTTCCTGTATGGCTTATTTTTCTTGCCTTTCTATGCCTGAGTTCTTTTAATGAATTATTTCTCTCCTTTTTCCCTTTCTTCTGTTCCCATTCTCCTTGGCAAAATAAATTTTATTGATGTAATTAATTAAATATTAAGCCCTGCAGTCCTTCCACCTCAGGCTATGATCTTGTTTGATTGTACAAGCTAAACAGGGTTAGGTCTGGTTAGCACTTAGATAGGAGACCACCAAGTAAAAACCCAGATGCTGCAGAGAGTGGTATTGGAGAGTCAGAAGATAATACTCTTTCTGTAGTTGTTACAGAACCAGTGCCTTAGAATTAAGAGGGAGGAGATGGTAGATCTGGAGGTATTGACAGCGTTATTGATCGTTATATCAATTTCATGTATAGTTCAGGGCTGTCTTTACCAAAAGGGTGTGCTGTATCTCTCAAAGGATCGAGAACAAAGGTTGATAGTAAAGAATGGAAACAAACATGGTCAGGAGAAGCTAGTTATCTTGCTGTAATATGTTCTGGGGGCTGAGGACTACAGACTGAGCCTGCTCCATTTTGAAAGTCAGGTCTGTTTAGGGTGTTTTGTTTTTTTTAAGGGCCCAAAGGGTGTCTCAGGTGTCCACAGTTAAATCCACAGCTGCTCTTTTCTGTCACAGGGAATGAAAGAATTTACAAACTCAGAATCCAGGCTTGCTGCCTTAGAAAGGGTGCAGAAGCTTGTGGTTCTATAAACCTCACCCACACAGGAAGTGTTGTACCTACTACTCACCCTTTCCAAATCTGTTCACTGAATACATAGAGAGCTAATTACAGTCCTCTCTTTGGAAGTGGTTCTGCAGCTTTCTAGCAGTCTGTGTACTCCTATAATTAGTAGCATGTGAACATACTGGAAGGAAACTGCCTCTCCCAAAAAGAGTCTATCACCTATAGGCAGGTGTCAGCCTGTTGCAGTTCCCATGAGCCTATTGTCACGTAAGGCATTCAGCTTGTAGTGGAGGAGAATACAGTTGGTATTCCACAGGCGCCAGGGACTTACCTTCTAGGAGTAGGGTGTAGACTTTTGGTCCGTACAGGCCAGAAATCTTATGGAGTTCTCATTGTCCAGCATCTGGACCAGACCATGGACCACAACTATTCTTGAGTCGTCATCTGTCTTTGTTCTATTTTCAGGATCAAATGGTGGGACAAGAGTCCCAATATAAGAAATCCTTAATCATTGTTGGATGTTTGGCATTCAAAACATACTCATAAAAGCTCAGTTACATTGGTCTGGGCATCTTGTTCATACGGCTGACTCAAGAATTCCCCAAGCCATCTTTCCCAAGCTAAAGCAAGGCCCCTGTTTTCATGGTGGCCAGTACAAATGATATAAAGAAGTCAAACTTGAAAGCAAGTCAGCCTGACCCAAGCAACTGGGACACAACAGCCCATGATAAAGAAAGGCGGTGGCAGACTTGTCATGTCACCATTAACTGTTTTGAAGCAAGGCACATAAGATGTTAATGTGAAAAATGTGAACATCGCAAAGCCAGGATACACCTGCAATGGTCATGGATAGTTTTGTGGTCTGACCTCACATAGCTGTGTTCACCTACAGGATTTGCTAAATCCTCGTATGTCCGCATCGATGTGAGACTCCATCATCATCATCATGATTTATTGCTTGTATAGTGCCAGTAATGTGCTGGACAATTTACACAAAGCTATGTAGATGATACATGCTAATTATCCTTTGTATCTAGTCAAACCACATGAAACATAACGTTATTTGGTCCCAGAACAAAACTTTAACTGTACGTTCAGAACAAAATATGTGTCCCATGATTGGGTCACAATGATGAAACAGGAATGCACAGTCTGACCTATTCTGAGACAGTTTCATTAATGATGTCTTCCGTCTGTATTTTATCTTCTGGTTATTGCATTCTAGCTGACAAATCTATAAAAGTTATATATTTATTAGATTACTTTGAGATGCTCTAACTTGAAAGAAAGCCTGTTGATGCATTTTGGAGTTGCTGCAATATGACTTAATTCTCATAATAGGCCCAGTAAAATGCTCCTGAGATGATTAATGCATTTGCAGTGTTGCATTTTGCACACATAATAATTTGCTAAAAGAGACATGTATTTCCTCTGTTTAGTGTCTCTAGGAATGTTTCTGTTAAATGAAGGGGTTTGGCCTGGAACCCACGCCTGGAACTTCTTCTCGTGTAGCTAATCACCTTTTTCTACTCTTTCAGTACATGTTACAGAGTTGCATTTCTCTCTAATACAAGTGCAGTCGATACTCTACTGTTCTTTTATTCCATTACCGCTAGAGTTTGAATTACTTACTGAAATTAGATTTAATGATACATTTTTATTCAATTATTCCATTACTACTACTCCTCCTCCCCCTTCCACCCTGTTTTGACTATTTCTAATTCAGAATCTTTGAAGAAAGTTAAAAAAAAATGATTGAGGCTTGTTTGAATAAATTCTCATAATCTTGATTTTGTTGCCTGCATACTGTGATGTGGAGAAATATTATCTAAGGGGCTGCACCACACACTGAAATAAACACACAATCCAACACAGATGGGTTGTTTTACTGCCCTTTAATTTTTTCTTTTGTCAGTTATCTGGGTGGATGCATCTTCCTGGGTTGTTGGAGAAGAAAAGATGAGAGCTTTGAATATTTTAGGAATAAGAATATTCAGTTTTTCATTCAAAGGCATCTCTCTGGAACTCATCACCACAAACATTAATGAGACAAGCCTTACAAAGGTCCTAGGAAACAGTGGCTCTTCGCCCCCATTCTACAGCTGGGGAAACTGAGACAAAGCGATTAAGTGACTGGCCTATGGTTGCCTTGGACATGAATAGAAGAACATTCTAGTGAGAGTGATAAGGAACAGTTTCTGTACTGAAGAGGACTTTGCTGTTACTGCACAAATTGTGCAAATGAAGATCCAGACCCTCCAGAGGATTAGTATACATTTTTGGAGTACAGTAGGGCTATCATGTAACTTAAACTGCTGTTTTCTGAGAGCACTTGATATTGCTAGATTGTGCACTGGCAAATACAGGCAAACTACTTTCATATTGTTTTTAATCTGTTAAAAATGTTATCACTTGAAACCAAAAAATTCACTTAACTTAATATCTATTATCTTGATTTCTGTAAGTGACTGGCTGCTTCCACAGTATGCATCAGATGAAGTGAGCTGTAGCTCACGAAAGCTTATGCTCAAATAAATTGGTTAGTCTCTAAGGTGCCACAAGTACTCCTTTTCTGATTAACACTGTATTAGGTTTACCATGGTATGGCCATATAATACCATAGATGGACAAACCTTCTGGCAACAATTCCCTGCAGAAATTTTTGGCAGTCTGAAGGACATTAACTCAATTACAGGACTGATTTACGTTGCTAGTTGGACTATTAACAGGTTGCATGAGGACTCCTAAATGGTTTCTGGAGGACTGTTATTTGTGCTACTATGGGTCATGTAAAAACCCAGCAATGTGCAGCACCAGGTGTATAATAAAATAAAGATTTCTTTTTTTAGCTGTCAAGTCCCCTTCTAGCACCATGGATATCTCTAGACCAGGATTAGTTTAATGGTGTGCAAGTTTTCAGAAGGGTTGATTCACTGCTGTTTTCTGAAGAGCACTTTTTCAATCTGGTATTGCCAAGGAGGCATAACTCTTAAATGCTCAAGTACTAATTCTTAGTAGGTTTGGGATGATCATTTATTGAGGGAGAAGTCTGTGTAGTGCTCAGATTCTCTGGGCACCTGTAGATTCTATGGCCACAGATGGTCTAGCATTCTCAAGTGTACCTTAGCTTAAGCAGCATTTAAAATAGATTTATGTGGTACAATGTTACGGAGAGAGTAAAGTTTGCCACGGGGCTCCATGTAACCTTGACCCAGCCCTGCTTTTACCTGTGATTCACCATGCAAAGAAATGAAGCAGTCCTGTAGTTCTTAAAGATGACACTTAACTAAAAATAAATGTACTTTCATTTTAATGAAAAACAATCTCTCTCTTTGTATCACTCTGTGGGATGACTGCTGCAGCTTGGACATGGCTGATAGACACAGAAAGCAGAGCCTAGGTTTAACAGGGATAAACAACAAAATATTGCTATACAGTATGAGACAATGGAGTTGTAGTTTAGAACTGAATGGAAAGCTCTTGGGTAATAGGAAATTCAAGGTTACATTTAATTGAAAATAAACTGAAGTGGTAAGGTAAATACAACATGTAGATGACATGGATAGAATAGTAAAAGAGAAATCTGCTTATGTTGTTTTGGCAAATTACAGAAAGCCCTTAATTGCTGAGAGAGATTTGTCCATGTTAACACACACAAATTAGGGTTCACATACATTATTTAGCAGGGTCAGGGCCCAAGGTTACAAAAAGAATTATACAAAAATTCACTGGCTGATCCTTATTTCTCAATCCACCCTTTTGTGCCTAGGTATTTTAGCATACTTGGTACTTTGTCACATCACATACTGATCTGAGGCTGTAGAATAAAGTGTTGTATAGCAATTCATAACAGGAATTGGGCATTAAGACAAGTTGGATATTGATTTAAGAGTAGAGCCTGTAAAAATTTGGAATTTCCATTTCACAGGAATTTTCAATATTTTGGACATTTGTTTTCATTCCAAATTGGAACAAAACCAAATATGTTCAAAATTTTCTGTGATACAGACTTTCTGAAAATTCAGTTTTCGAAAAATTTTATTTCAGAATTTCAAAATACAATGTTGACATTTATTTTTATATTATTATAGTCTCAGAGTAGCAAGACAAGAGTTAAGATTGTGTCTGAATTTTCTGTTTTAGAGGATCTGTATCTCATAAGAATGTCCACACTGGGTCAGACCAATGGTCCATCTAGACCAAAATCCTGTCTTCCACCCCGGCCTATTCTTCAGCGTGAACGAACAGAACAGGGCAATTTATCAAGTGATTCATCCCCTGTCACCCAGTCCCAGCTTCTAGCAGTCAGAGGTTTAGGGACACCCTGAGCCTGCATCCCTGACCATCTTGGTTAACAGCCAGGACAGATTCTCGCCTTTGTTCTGAACCTTTTTTGTCAATATGCGATGGGGAATTTGAACCAAATAACAGCCACTCATCAATGTGTGTGTGGAATGATCTCCAGATGTGTATAGTGTATTTACGCTGTTGAGAAAACACTACAAAAGCCGGGTTTTTTTACTCCCACACACTGCATGTTTGCTGCCTCTCCTGCTGCCTGAGCAGTAACGTTGTGACATCAGAGAGAATCAACCATTCAGCAGCACTCCCTTCCTCCAGTTCATTTGCATACTTGGTCTTCTCTATTTCTGTTGTCATGGCAATGGCCACCGTAGATAACTGATTTGCCTCAGGATTACCATAACATTATTACAAACAAGGATCCCAGAGAGAACTGTAATGAAAGCAAACTGGGTTTGGATAAACCTGGGTTCGTACTGGGGTGAGTTACACTGTTCCTTTCCAAAGGGTAACTGTTTGTTACTTTTCTCAAGAAAAAAAGGTTTCATGAATATAAGATACAAAATTCCAGGTCCTTTCCATGCATATTGTTTATCTGCTTCTTACAAATTAGGGGCCTATGACTTTCTAAATATGTACCTTTTGAAAGAAAGTATGAAATGATAGATACAAGTCCCTCTCAGTTTGCCATTAGACAATTATATATATAAAAAAGTCATTTTGAGATTGCAGTAAAACCGAAGTAAGTTAAAAACAAACAAACATCAAAAACAGACATGTTTTGTTTGAACACAGTTTAATTTAATTATTTTCAGTATATTGGCCAACATGAGACTGAGTGGTGAAATATTCACAAAGGTAACAGTGGCAACAAAACACATGGCACACTACAAATATGTATGTGCTTTATTATTTAAATAGCATATCTAGAAAATATTTTCTATTAAAAACTCAGGACTTTCACGTGCAAAAAATGTCATTTACCATTAGTTAAGGTTACTCTCATCAATAAACTAAATTATGAGGCACCACAAAATTAAGGAATAAAAGGTTGCAAAGTCAAACCCTAAAGGTAGGAAATGCCAGCATGACTGTTGCCTATGCAACTGTAATACAGCCCCTTTGTGTGCATGCAATTTCACAAAATCAGCCAGAATTCCTAAATATCACATAGACAAATTTCCAGACTGTCGTGCTGGCCCTTTACATAGGGAAAGACAAGCAGTTGTAGCTTTGTGAAGGCCATTTTGATTCTGAGCATCTCTCTTTTTTAGGTAGGGGAAGTATTTTTAGTTTCTTTGTTCTTGCTGTCTCTCATTCTTGAGGAGGTACTACAGCCTCACACTTATCCCCAGGAATGTTGTGAAGCAAAATTAATGTTTATAAAATCCTTTGAGATCTCTGGATGACAAATGTTACAGAAGTGCAAAGAATAGTAAAGGTGCTCGCTTTACTGTATATGATGGTCTTACCTCACCTACCCTGTCTCTCCTATCCTGGGACCAGCCTGGCTACAACAACACTGCAAACAGAGAACAGATTTGTATTTAGCTCAAAAAACATCCTATTATGGTGTTAACATATTCTTTGGTTGCAATTGTGCATTTACAGCCTCTTTTATCTGAGAATCTATAAGGTGTCGTTAAGTAAGTGCAGTAGAAATATTCACTTAAAGAGGAAAAAGAGGTTCAAAGCACTTTGGTGAGTTACAGAGGGTGTCAGAACTCAGAATACAAGCTGGATCTCTTGACTTCCAATCTCTTGTTAAAAACACTGGCCCCTGCTGCCCTAACTTTTGTTAGGATTAGGTCACCAAAAACACTGTGTGGGTGCATGCTGTGTTTCGTTATTTACTACTGCTGTTCACTGAATGACATTTGATGTCTTCCATTCATTCTCTTCCAATCTATTCCCTTCCCTAAGGAACTTACAATAATTACTCTGAAGATGAGTATTTAGATTTTGTAAAGAGCAGTGCTCTATTGGAAACTGACACTTCTATCAAGAGAGGATTTCCAGCTAAACGGGAAGCACTGGCAATTTCCTGCTAAAATGGACAGAGATCTTGCAGATCATCAGCTTCTTGTGGAAAATTCAGCCCTTTGTCTAAACTGTTAAGTTTCTTTGGCCCTGCTGGAAAGAGATAAGGGAGAGGACATGCAACTCTGAAGTGGGGAGGCACATGGAAAAAGCAGATGATGTAACAGTAGACTGTGGTCATGGGCACATAAGAACTGATCACCTATAAATCGTAATAATCCTGCCTGAATCTAGAATGAGAGCTGATGTTTCTTGATGAGTTATATTTGCCCAAGTCGGATCATAAGCACTCGAGGACCTTCTATCTTCACATGTTATTTAAAGCAACAAGTGATGGTGTTGGAGAGCTCACATACCAACTCTGGTAATCTGTTCCACCATGTCAGAGACAGTAACTTGTCACATTCTGCTATCTCTATATATGATGCCTTGGACACCTGTTTACATTAGATGTCTGGCTTGACCTAGTGGATAATAAAGAAAGCCTGGACAATTCCACCTAAAATGAAGTGAGAATGAGATGTTATGAGTAGAAATAAAGACACTGGGCTTCCATTTATTATTAAGTGTAGTGATTACAGCCATCTGTGTGAATTCTCCTTAGCAATATTGAAAAGAGCAGAAAGTTCTCCCAAGATGTGCATGCTGGTATGTACTGTGCATTGGATTTCTAGGATGCAATAAACCTACTGTCTTCCAGTTTTGGAGTTGTCACGATGGCCTGGCCCTTCCATTGCAAACAAAGTCCCAGAGTGCTGTGTTAAAACCAGTCCTCTGACCACAAAACAAGAGCCGTCTTGGCACGGTGTTTAATGTCACCAGTAGGTGACTTATCAATGTACTGAATACATGTTTGATCAATTCATTCACCTGAATGTATCATGCACAAAAGCTGAGCCTCATCATTTAGTATTTAATATGAAACGACTGACTTTTCCATTGGATGGTTTAAATATTTTCAAATAGGCTAAATGGATAATACATGCTTTTATATAACTGCATGCATTATGGGCTGGGCAATCGGGGTTAACTGCAAAGTGAATAAGTCTCCAAAGCCTGTCTGAACTGTGTTACTTTGTGAAAGAAATCCTCCAAATAACTAATAAAGCCAACCATCCTGCTTTCTCCCACTGCTTATAGAAAGCCATGGAAATAGTTAACCATGGTTTTTTTGTTTGTTTGTTTTACTTTTATAAAAGAGGGTTGATATATTTTCAGCATGCAAGCACAATACTTTTTCTATGGCAAACAATGAAATACCAGTGTCAGCAGGCAACAAAATACCAACACCCAGGTCGAGAGAGCTTTCCACACACGCTGCATTGAGGTATCACAAAAATTGTATTTTGGTTGTGAGAGAGAAGAAAAGCTCACCTCACTATAAAATATGAGTGTTCTAAGTAAAATCGAGCTGATGTAAATTAAAGGACTATTTTCAAAGTCTTTCTTGTGTGAATGCTAATTTCATATTAGTTTAAATGACAAAACATGATATCAGGAAGGGGTTTCTAATTAAAATTCTCTTTTCTTCTAAGCTTTAGAACTGTGGACTGCTATTAGTTTTGGGTAATGTCGTAAGATCCTGATCATATCACTCTTCCAAAGCTGTTATTCTGTATGTGACTTTATTTCCTTCAAGTGGGTTAAACCACAGAGTATAAAAGTTCTGCTTCTAATACCACCTATGTAGAATTTCCTTTATCTTTTGTGGCAGAAACCTTGTGTCATTTGAAGGCAGAAGTTGTGAAATCTATTTTAGCTGATGCCTATAAAGTCTGCTGTCTGGCAGCTATAATCATTTTTGAAACTTGGGCCTATCTTCCGTGGTAGTAAAGGGCACCTGCTATGTCTAGACTTGATTGCAGGAGATGAGGCGAGATGGGGCAGCTGTATAGGTGCTATACAGCTGCCACTCGTAAGGGAGGTTTCTGCCCGCAAGATTTGCAGGGGTATTCACATATATGGAGCCTAGAGAGCTGTTGGGGGCTCCATGCTATATATGCAGTGAGAGTTCAAATCTGGACCCAAAGCCATTCCACGTATAATATACATATAAATAAATCCTCAGTTATGATGGGCATATTGAACATTGAAAATATAAGCTATGCTAATACCTTGGATTCACCAATATATACAGTACGTAACTAAGGATAAGTAATACTAATTATAAAATGAAATAGACCAGTTAAGTAATTTATTTCACCACCCTTATAATTTTCCTTAAAATTTGTTATGTAATTAAACTTACAGATGGAAAAGTACTGTTGTATCCCATGCCCAGCAGATGCAGAATATAGTCTCCCAGGTAGAGGATAGCTTTAGAGCCCTGCAAATCCGCAGATATCCGCGGATCATTTTTGCAGATCACACGTGGATACAAATTTTGTGTCTGTGCAGGGCTCTAGGTATCTTGGATATTACCCAACAGTCACAGCTGAGTTTAGCAAAAAGGCTAATGAGCGATCTTACAGTGCTTTTACATGAGAATGACTTCAAAAGATACTGTACCTACATACTACACCAATATACTGAATAAGTATATCAATAACTATCAACTAAGGGCAGTGGTTACATGATTATTCGCCTCTCCATGACATGTTTACTTTATTAGTGCTTTGGTGATCTACATTAATTGTATTTCAATAAACATATCCAAAATCCAGTTGCATGCACAAAATATCCCCATCTCCACCCAGGAAAAAAAGCTAATTCTGCAATACGTGTAAAAACTGCATGTCTTGAGCATACCTTTTAAATTAAAACAGCTGCAACAACTCACCAACCATTTGAACAAATCCTCAAGCAATTGATTTCATCACCTCTGTGCAATTAAAACAACTGAACCAAATTTCACTTCAGTGCATTTCAAGCTTACCTCTTGGTTCTTGCCATATGTTGATCCTTCCTAGAGGGAAGAGACTCTCTGGAATGTTTAATTTATAGAGTAGCATATATTTTCCAAATAAAACAATGAACAAATGAGTGCTTGAACAATGAGAGGAGGTGTATTATGAGTGGGGGCATTTAGGCCCAAGATATTTAGGTGTTTAACTCCTATTGAAAACAGTGGGCCTTACTATTTTAGTTGCTAGAATAATCCCAACATTAGCAGAGGTGAGGAAAATGGTAAATACATCCCTATCATCAGCTGAATTACTGGAATAAACTCTCAGAAAGGACACCAGAACAAATTACCATAAAACACACATACTACAATGAATAAACAAACAAACCAGGGCTCTAGTTCCCCACATTCCAGAGCATATTCAAACCCAGCTCTGGAGAATTTTACTGGAGTCCAAATTCCTGCCTGAACTGAAAAGGCAGGTTTTTACTGTAGATCTCTGCTTCAGCCCTTACTGCTGTGAATTGCTGCACCAGTGACTGTCTGAAATTAGGCACCTGTGGGACTGGCTGGGGCCTAACAGCATCCAATTAACAGAAAGTAGCTGCAAGGAGATTCAGTGTTTGTTTGTAGAGTCAACTAGGTAGGAGTAACACATAAGTTTTCTTCAGGTAGGAGCTTCTACTTTCATTAGAGAAATACTAGTTCCGGTGCAGTGGGAGGTAAGTTGTATTTTTTTGGATAATTCGTTACGTAGGAAAGTAACACCAAGTTCATGTTTTCCTCTGCTCTGGAAGAAACTAGCCTAAGCTGGCAGCTTAAAGGAAAGTTAGATATTTTTCATCCATTATCTGAATCCATTTCTCACTCTTAAACCTCAAGAGAAGAAATTCTCAGTGCAAGGAAAACACTCAAAAGCCAAAAGGAACATCCTTCCTCTTCTGTAATATTTATTTATAGTGTATTATTGAGATGTCTCTGTTAACCTGAAATTGTCTATTTCTTTCTTAAGTGTGGATCTTGGTAAGCAAGCGATACAAAGCTGGTACTTCAAATGTGTGGAATCCTGTTTGTTGTCTCTAGTTGTGGCTGTTGTCTTTAATATGCCTACTCTTAAAGAAGATCAGTATTTCCCTCTTGCTTGGCACTTTCAGAGGTCCCAAACATAGTAGATTGTCCAATTCCCCATTCCCTGGCATGCTGTTCCCTGGGAGTCTTTCCTTCCTAGCACTCTGACAAACACAGGGGGAGAGAAAAAAAAGACCTAAGCACTTAACCTACAAATATGAGGAGAATAATTGCTGCTAACATTTGCTGCTGCTGTAAGTCTAAGCAAAGTTATCTAGCATTTCCAATGGGGCTGCTTCACAGTTAAATTACATTCTGCTTGATGAGTATATTGTTGCTTCATTAGTTTTCTCCCTGATAGTTTTGCCACATCTTAATAGCAAATGATCCCTTGATCTCAAGGACATAGCCAGAGTTCACTTTTCTGTGAAACATATTGAATTCTTATGATAGCTGAAGTGAGAATTGAATGGAGATGCTAGCCCCCCAAGGCAATATCAATCGCTGACCCATTTTGGAATTTGGCTACTATACATGCAAATATTAAGTATAATAAGGGGGGAGAGGGAAACCTATGGAAAAAGTATATTTAGTAAATTCTGATGGTAATTGTTAAAAATTGTTTGTGATCTAAGTGATGAAGTTGAAAAGATAGATGTACTCCTGCTATTAACATCTACTTTATTGTGAGCTCTCTTGTTCGGCATAATTAACTACTTAAGACTTCATAAACATCAAATGCCATTCTCTGCACTCAGGGTGATACCATAGGATTTCTAAGCATCATTAAGTATTGTAGCAGAAGCAAGACCACTCTAATGACGTCCATTGTATATATTTAATTTTTTTTCTAAGTTAATGCTATGGATGGATGGGAATTTTAAATGTAACTTAAGTAGTTTTGAGTTTACTAATTTCTTTGACTTTCTGACTTTGAGCCTGATTCTGCAGCCTTTACTCAGGCAAAACGTTGCGTGAGGGTTTGTAGGATCAGACCTTTACTTAGGTTATATAGGGCCTGACTTTTAGCCATCACTCCACCAAAAGTCAATGGGAGCTACAGCTCAGCTCATAATGTGTTATGACAAATGTGGAATTCATTCCTTCTATTTTTGAGAGCTATTGAACAATATAGTCTGGGAAGTAACACATATGACAACCTCACCTGCAGCTATTCACCCCCTGACAAGTCTCTCAAATGTGGATCAGGTAAAAACAGGAATTCAGTACAATACTGTTTTTAAAAAATGCTTTCTGTAGGTGCACTGGTCATAGGGTGCCACCTTGATCCTGCTAAACTCTATAGGAGAGAGTATAGATTTTTTCCATTTTGGAATACAAGTTACATCTCAGGTTTTTCATCATGCTATCTGAAAAGTTGCCTATTAGCTACTGATAACTATTACAAAATATCTTGGATGTGTTAAGTCTAAGAGCACTTTTAGATAGTGAAATTTTACTGGTGTAATGAAGGGTAGAGTTTGGCCCTAAACAGTTACTCGTGCCAGTAAATTTAACAGTGAGACTTGAGGTTTTAGGGTCATCACATTTGTTGGTAACTTTTTGCCCCTGAGAAGAGTTTTCCAGAGAACTTGAAAAGGGTGCCTGGAAATTCCAGGGATGTTTCAGTCAAATCTAAAATTGGTCACTTATTTGGGAAATGCTCTGTCATGGGGTTGACCAGTCCAACATTTAACTGAAGCAGGATCCAGTCTCTCAGATGATGAGATGCTTGATACCCACAAAGTTTGGATTCCAGGATCCATTAGGAGGTCATTGACCAGAAAACAGTCTACTGTCCGGTTGGAGAGCAGGAGGAAATATTGGCAGGACAGATACAGCCTGCAAATCCATAGATATCTGCTTTATATCCGCAGACTGTTTTTGCAGATGGGATGTAGATACAAATTTTGTATCCATACAGGGCTCTAAGGACAGGAAACTGGGGTGTTATTGCCCAACTGCTGCTTGGTCTTCTTCCTGTCAACTGGCTCTGTCTCTGCCTGTTCTCAGTCAACTAGCAACAGCTGCACTGCTAGCCTGAGAGCTAATTACACACTGCCAGCAAGCAGAAGAGGGAGGAGCTATACTCCATCTTCCTCCTCACTGAGTTAAATTGAGCCTTCCATAACATGACTGTGTGCTTGTTGTTAATTAGTGCTTAGTAAAGTCAGAAATGTATGTATCAGAATCAGATAGGAATTGCACAGCTATGGTGATGGAAGCCTTTATGATAAGCACCCCATTTAATTGTTAGTGTGTCCGCCCTACAAAGTTTTAGCAAGTTTGTTAACTGTGTTATCACCTGCCTGCTCCATACCCTGCTCCACATCCATGTTAGCTATAAAAATCAACTTTGCTGGAAAATCTGTTCACAACACAGCTATCCCCAAACATGGCTAAAACATGGTCCTGTCTATGGTACGCTTAGGAATGTAACCTTTTTGCCTTGTTTTCCATTGTACTACAACTTTACATTGCTAAAAACAGTGTGAGACAGGCAGCCATTTTGTGAGGCAGAGTTGCTGCAGCAACATATTGTAGAGAAGAGATGCATATATTCTACGTTTGTGTGCTCACACTTGCCCTCAGAGACTGTCCTTGTTCTTTCTTGTGTAGTTTGTTTTCTATAAGGAAAGTCATTCAGACTGTTCTTTGTTTATGGACAAACATAACAAGGTCTTACTGTGTAGATGGCCCTTAACCATGTTATAAACATGTCCCTGAATTATGCTGAAACTTTGCCCCCAAAACCAAAATCTATGGGGGCATGAATTAGCATATGTCTCTTATGTATGTGCTCATTCATCCCTCTTAGCAGAATTACCATTGGTACTTAGGTTCTGTGAGGATATTTGTTCTGTGGTATCTTTACCTACATGGTTCTTTTCAGGTTAAAAGAAAGATGTGCGATTTGTATAAAAAGAGGACTTTCCTTTTCTGAACAGGAAAAATTTTACTGGAGTTTGCAAAAGTGTTTCATGTTTTTGAGTAAATTTCATGGAGAACTTTGCCCCGCAGAAAGTACATTAACTTTTTATAAAGTGAGCCTTCTGCACTTAAAAGAACCACGTATTAATATGGCTAACATGGCTAAATGTTCTCTCAGCTGAACTGTTACCCAGAGGAGCTGAAGGTTCTTTAAAGTTCAAATCAAAATTTAATTTTCTCATATGGTCTCCTTGTCTAATAACATTTAAAAAAACAACTGTGATGTAGGATAGGGTTTTTATTTTTTTATTCATCTGTGCTCGGTAGATACATTTCTCATTCAAGCAAAACTCTCTCTGAGTTGAGAATTTTGCCCAAGAAAGATGATTGGGGCCAATAGATGGATCTCTTTGGTTTGGGCCCTTATAATGTAGCTGAGAATGGGATATGGAGTCTCCCACATCTAGGAGATTGGTTTGAATCCAGGTCAAGTTGGTAAGTGAGAGCATTGCCTCTGATGCCTGGCTGATGACCTATGTGAAATATATTTGTGTTTTCAGTCTATCTTCTTTTGGACAAATGGCAGTTTGTCATTTGAATATCACAGCTAGCACCTTCGTTGATTGTTGTAGCAAAGTCCAAGGACTGAAAGGGCTGTGGAGACTGAATTACCTTGTCCTCCGAGGTATTTCCTCCAGAGTTGAATTATTTAGGAAGCACGTGCAGCTGCTGTCTGTCCTGAACCTGTTCTGTAAATAAACACCGCTATGGCTCTACCAGTCTTATGTCTAGTAATTGACAGAACTCTAAGGGACTTGCCCCTCCCAAACAGTGAAGCAAACTCTGTTCCCTTCTTCTCCCTCCAATCTCATTCCTTCCTTGATAATACAACTGACATAAATGTTTTTGGCCTATCACCACAACAGGGTTATGAGCATGTTATTTTAGAGCTTTCAATGGTTAACTGTGTCCAGTCCATTGTCTCTAGCTAGTAGCAGCATGTGAGGCTAGGTTACATACAGCCCTGCTCCTTGAAGCAACACGTCCATGTTAGTATTAACAACCTGGAGTTTGGAAGCTTTTCAAACATTGTAAATGTCCCCTAGACCAGTGGTTTTCAAACTGTGGGTTGCAACTCAGTATTGGAAGGCACTGGGTCACAGTGGCTCTAGTCAACACTGCCAACTGGGCCGTGAAAAGTCCCATCAGCAGTGCTGCCCGGCTAAGGCAGGCTAGTTCCTACCTGTTCCGACACCACACTGTGCCCCAGAAGAGGCCAGCAGCAGGTCTGGCTCCTAGGCAGGGGGCCACAGGGCTCCGCACACTGCCCCCACCCCGACCAGTGGCTCTGCATTCCCATTGGCCAGTTCCCAGCCATGGGAGCTGAGGGGGTGGTGCCTGCAAATGAGAGCCATGCAGAGCCGCTTGCATACCTCCGCCTAGGAGCTGGACCTGCTGCTGGCCACTTCTGGCTCATAACCCTGTTGTGGTGATAGGCCAAAAACAAAGGTTTTTAAAATCTAATATAGTCTCACTCTTGCACGCAAATGAATGTTGAGTTTGGATCAAACAGGACATGAATCCACTCCCATTCTTTGTTGTGTATTGCAGTAGCACCTAAGAATCCAAGATCTTATTGTGCCAGGTGCTGTACAAACATAGAACAAACGGCTCCTGACCTAAAGAGTTTTAATTTTGTAAAATCATAAGAGATTTAATCTAGATCCTGTTTTACTTATATTTTTTTTCCTCATTTACAGGATGACAAATGCATTGCTTCTAGCATTTACTCATGAAAGCCTCTAGTATCATTTCAAGCGTGTGTGGAGGGGGATTCTTTTTTTTAAAAAAAGATGCAATCTTCCTAAAATGTAAAATGAGCAGGTTTCATAACCCAGCAGATTAATTCAGAAAAAAATCGAGTGATATAGGAGCGTTTTATGCACAGCTACAGTATGTCAGGACAAATGACGTCAGTTTCATTTGAAAGTAATTGTTTTTGAACAGGAGTAGCATATAAATCACAATAACCTGGCTCTCCAAAGTGCCCCTCGGTGCAAACGGGCAGCAAAAGCAGATGTTTTGTTTTAATATTCAGGTGGCAGCACTTAATTCATTTAAAAATATATTTCCAAAGACTGAACCATCATAAAGCAGAAACATTGTTTCAAATGTTGATCTGCAACTTGTCCTTGAGAGTGCAGAGCACGCTGTGATGAGCTAGTTGGTGGATTAAATGTGATGGGGAGGACAGGTGGTCTGCCTAAATGCTGCACTACAGTTAGGTGTGGACTAATTCTCCTGGGAGTGTAAATCCTCCCCTTCAAATCCAGGCTGGTAGATAGAAAATGATGACTGACGGCTCATTATTCTAGTGGATGTGAAATAAGTTGGTGGTTTCATTTGATTCCCTAGTAAACAGATGTCCTTCTCATAAAATGATCTCCAGATTTAGCACTGATTGAGCAGCCTTGTTGGCAATATCTGCAAAGACACTAAAAAGTGAGAGACAAATGTTAAAATACCCTTTTATACCCTTAGATTGATGCATCTATACCTTGTCATTTATACATGTGCAAATTGACATTAGTGTAAATTGCTACCCTTGTTCAACCTTTGACATAGAGGTAAAGAGTGACCCAAGGGGTAAGGCAATAGAGGATTGGACCCAACCTCTAATGGCTGGCACTGTGAGATTTGCATTGATGCTACCTGTGATGTGGGTAAACCAAAGGCTTCTGTATCCTTTGCTTAGAATCATAGAATATAAGGGACCTCAGGAGGTCATCTAGTCCAACCCCCTGCTCAAAGCAGGACCAATCCCCAGTTTTTGGGCCAGATCCCTAAATGGCCCCCTCAAGGATTGAACTCACAACCCTGGGTTTAGCAGGCCAGTGCTCAAACCACTGAGCTATCCCTCCCCCCTTCCAGTAAGATAACTTTTACACGCACTAAATATACAAAAATATGTGCCAGCCCTAGGAATAGTTTAGTAGTTGGTCAAAACGATATCAAGCTGACTGTGTGCAGGAAAAGCTTAGGAGAAAATGATGGGTGGGTAGTGGGGTGTGGGGAATCCATGAAAGAGTTGTGTTTTTTGAAGATTGTCCAGCAGACCGTTGAGAGGCGGTCAGTATAGCATATCACTAGTTTTCTGGGGAGCTGTATATAACTAAAAATTATACATATGCATGTACGGAGCATCTTCCATTCAAGGACCTCAAGGGTTTGGCAACCACGTAGGTAAAACAGGTGATAAGAGTTGGAATCTGCCATCCAGATTCAACAGCAGAGTCTTGCCCATAAACAGTTGAAGATAAATGTCTAGTTTCCCCTGTTTGCAGGGCTGGTGTAGCAGATATGTTGATCCCAGAATACTGGAGACACAAGGTGAGGGAGGTAATATCTCTTATTGGGCCAGGTTCTACTGGTGAAAGAGACAAGCTTGCGAGCTACACAAACTCTTCTCCCTTTTATATAAATTAGTGAACATTCTACTTTATTTTTCAAAGTTGCACTTCTCCCTGTGTTACTGCAAATCTTTTTGTTTAACCTTATTTTATGTAATCTCTGCTATTCTCAATTGACGAAATCTACTTAAAAAAGCTTTTAAGGAATTTGATAATCCTTTGCCTTTAGAAGGTTTCTTGCCTTTAATATTTCAATTTTGTTTGGATCAAAGAGCACTGTTATAAAAAAAAAAAAAACCAGATATGCTATATGTTTTCATGTATAGAAGATGGGTTGCCAAAAACCTCAATCACATGCTAATTAAAATCTAAGGAGGGAAACCTGCCTTTGTGAAATGTGGCTGAGCAGGAAAAGGCATGAGCAGAATGATGTTGGCTGTGTTTGGCACTTGACATCCAATCAGCACAGTATAGAACTCGGAAGTGTAGAGGGAGTCGGGTGCACTTCAACGCCTCTCTAAAACAGAGCTGTATGCATTCCTTGCCTACCTGAGCTGCCAATCACAGCTCGTGCTCTTGGCCATAGCCCCTATCCAGCAACCCATTCCCTTTTGTGTCTGAAGTGTATCAGCAGGTGTGATAGCTGGGTGCCCTACCCGCTCCTGTTCTCTTGAGTGCTTCATGTAGATGATAATCTTCCCCTGCAAACGCGTTGGGGAAGCAAAGAGCCTTTCTGTACCTCATGCAATAATATCATACCCATGCAATGCAGGGCTGGAGTAGCTTTGAGTATGTTGGAAAATGTGACTAATTTCATCTCTATTTATGATCTGTTGATGGCTACAGATTCTGTGGGCTCGACACACTTTCAAAAGGAAAAATTTTGTTTTTTAATTTTATTTTTGTATAAAAGATTAAAACTCAGCTAAATGAGGCCACTTCTAAAATCTCAGCAGCTGAAACTTCTCTCTGTCCTTTTCAGAGAGTATTTATTTGGGGGCAAATTTAGTGTGGAGGTGAGGTATTACATTCTTTTTATTTCCTTCTGTGACCTCTACTATCTGCGCTCCTCACACATTTAATAAACTTACCCCTTCATCTCCTCTCTGGAATAGGGAAATATTAGACTCTAATTCAGCTGAGCACCCTCAGCTTCCGGTGACCTCAGAGGCATGGGTTCTCAGAATCCTTTGAAAACTGAGGCCATAATTTCCCCATTTGTAAACTGAGGCAATGAGGGACTAACTATGTGGCAGAACCAGGAATTGCACCCAATTTTTCTGAGTCTCAGGCTAGTGTTTTAACCAAAAGTCTGTCCTTCCAGAACGGAGGACCGAAATAATCTATTTGTCTATGGAGCAGGTGCTGTGCAAGCAATGACAGCTGACTTTTCCAGGAACCTACTGGAGGTAGTACTCAGATGGTCTTGTCTAGATGAGAGATTTTGGCCTAGGATGCACAATCCCTCCCCCCTCACCCCCCAGTCATGGTTCTCCCTAGTGCTAGCTATGTGATGGGTTTTGTGATGTGATTATCTTTCTGCCAGGAACAGTACTGAGACCACCTTTTCACTTAATAAAGGCCACCAGAGAGCAGTAAGACAGAAATGAGTTGCACGCTGCTGACCTTGGTGGGGTTTGAACTGGTAAGGTAGAATTGAACAACTTCCCCTCCATAATTGCCAGTCTCCTGAGGCATGTATTCTTCTCCATGTGTACCTTAAAAAAAATAGAATTAAGGCATCTTCTGGCATGATATGGATCTGTTTTTGTTTTCTGTGTAGTGGCTTTGGTTGGGTATTCATGTGTTACTCTGCTACTATTTGGAAAGAATCATATTTTTACAGCAACATAACCCATTTTCCCTTTATTGTAATTGTTTTGGAATAAGAAGTAATCATCCAGGACTGACCAACTTGCTTTACTAAGCGTTCTGTTCTCACTTCTGGTAAATTGCTTTGAGAATTGAACAAAGCTCTGTTCAATCATGCAAGATATCCATTCCAAAGAACACCAGGAAAGTAAATCTACTTTAGCCCACTACAGTCATGCCTTTTACTTCTTAAAGATATAGCTGTGTAAGAGCTGGATTCAAATGCATAGTACTTATGAGTCTTCACTCATTAAATAAGGGAATTAAGTTGATCAAATAACTTCATCTGTCTTCCTTAAATCTCCATGTCTGAGAAGTGTTTAATTCATAATTTATTAGCAATAACATCCTACTTCATCCTTCTATAGGACCTTCCATCTGAGCATCTCAATGTGCTTTGCAAACATGAATTAAGCGATCTAACTCTCCTGTGAAGTAGAGTAAGTTTTATCACACCCAGTGCTTGCAATGGGGTGGTACATGGTGGTAAGGTGTACTGGCACCCCTCCAAAGTGGCTATCTTTTGCTATGGAATCTCAGCTTTTCTTTTAAAAACAAGTCCGTCCTTGTCCGCACACATGATCACACTGGTTTAGCTAGAGGGGTGACGTTAAACGAGTGCCATTTTGTGTGTGGACACTGACATTCATTTAAACTTTATATTGGTTTAGCTTCCACTTGTAGTTTAGGCCTTGTCAACACACAAACTTACACCAGTTTAATTAAACTGGTCATATGTGGACACAATGGTTTAGCTTGTCCCTGTAAATGTAGGGGTTTGCATTGGTACAAGTAAGTTTGTGTGTAGGTGTGATGGCTGCCATCTAGATTGGTGGTTCTCAACCAGGGGTACGTGTACCCCTGAAGGTGCGCAGAGGTCTTCCAGGGGGTACGTCAACTCCTCTAGATATTTGCCTAATTTTATACCAGGCTACGTAAAAAGCACTCGCGAAGTCAGTACAAACTAAAATTTCATACGGACACTGACTTGTTTATACTGCTCTATAGACTATACACTGAAATGTATGTACAATATTTATATTCCTCCAATTGATTTATTTTATAATTATATGTAAAAATTAGAAAGTCAGCATTTTCTCAGTAATAGTGCATTGTCACATTTGTATTTCTATGTCTGATTTTGTAAGCAAGTAGTTTTTAAGTACTTTGTACAGTGGCGGATTTAGAGTTAGTGGGGCCCTGTGCACAGCTTCATTTCCGGGGGGCCCCCCTCAGAACCCAACCAAGAAAAATAACATTCTTCCATTCCTCCTTTTCCCCACCACCCTCCCGTTTTTCATTCTTTTTTTTCTTCCTCCTCCTCCTACATTATAAGTAATGGGAAGTAAATGAAAATAAAATGAGATACCTTGATTGGGGCAGGGAGTTGGGGTATAGGAGGGGGTGTGCGGGTCAGGCTCCAGGTGCGGGCTCGGGGTTGGGGTGCGGGAGGAGGGCGGCGGGGGGGCACTTACCTTGAGTGGGGCAGCTCCCAAAGCGACCAGCACACACCCCCCTCTGGCAGCAGCTCCTAGGTGGGAAAGTCAGGGAGTCTCCGCACGCTGGTGCCCACAGGCACCACCCCTGCAGCTCCCATTGGCTGCAGTTCCCGGCCAACGGGAGCTGCAGAGTCGGCGCTTGGGGCGGGGGGCAGCGCGTGGAGACCCAACACCCCCCGCCCCCCCGCGGGGGCCACAGGGAGGTGCCAACCGCTTCCGTGGGTGAAGCGGCGTGGAGGGAAGGAGGCAGAGTGGGCAGAGAGCTGCCTTAGCCCTGCTGTGGTGCTGCTGGCATGTCCCTGCGTGCCCCTTGGGGAGAGGGGAGCAGGGGTCTCTGTGCACTGCCCGGGGCGGGGGCAGCACGCAGAGCTGCCTCCGTACCCGCCAGGGGCACACATAGACATGCTAGCAGCTGGCCACTTCTGGGAGCAGTGTGGGGCCACCAGGCATGGTATGCAGGCAGCCTGCCTGCCTGAGCCCTGCTGCGCCACTGGCCAGGACTCAGGAGCAGGTTGTCAGAGATTTGTCCTGCATTTTGGGGGCCTCACTGTCACTGGGGGCTTTGTGCCACCGCACAGTTTGTTTCATGATAAATCCGCTCCTGACTGTGTAACGTGGGGGTGCGCAAGACAAATCAGACCGCTGAAAGGGGCAAGGTTGAGAGCAGCTATTCTAGACTGACACCAGGACCTGAACTGGGGACTTCCATAGCTAAAAGAATGAGTCAGGCTGTCCAGCTGAGAGCTGTAACAAGCTTTCATTCTCAGTGGATTGATCATTGGAGGAGTAGAGAGGGGGGAAAAGAGACACACAACCTACTGGTCTCTGTGTGTGTGTGTGTGTGTGTGTGTGTGTGTGACCCATGCAATTCCTGAAACCTGCAGAGCCCATGGACGTTTTCTGACGCCGCCTATGGGGAGTCTAGCTCAAAGAGCCAGGACAGAACACAGTCATATTTTGAATATCTGAGCAATCTGCTGGGAGTGGCGCTTCATTTTGGCAACTTGCCTGGGTGTAGTTCATTTTGTGGGTGGAGTTGGGAAGTCTCTTTCCCAATGTCTCATCCATCGTGCAGATGATAAAACTGAGATACGTAGAGGCTATATGCCTCACCCAAGATTACCGTGGGTCAAAGCTGGCCTAGTGAACCTGAGCTGACTTACTGTCTCACATCAAAATCATGCAAAATGTAGTTCTGACTGAATTTTAGTGTCTTGGATTCACAATGATTCCTAGTGTGTACAAATGCCATAGATAGAAAATGGTTGCATCAATTTTCTTCGGAAGAGAAATGCTGAGTTCTACATAGCTCTTCATTAAATACTAATGTGGGTGCCTGAACAGTGGTGGGCTAGCTCACCGGCCAGTGAATCTAAGAACACTCCTAGCAGCCACAGGATTTGAGTCTCTTCAGGGCTAAAGTTCTATTTCTCCTAATAAAAACTTAGCATAAGTTCAACATATAAATCATGTCCTTTCCCCTAAGTTGAGCATAATGACAACTATGAAGCCCTAGAGGGCTATGGATTTGTTAAGCTATGGATACAAAAGAGCATTGGCCCTCAGAAGCAAAAGCCTAGCATCCTTCATCTGAATGCAGGAAGTTTTCCTGGACTTCATTGAGTTTATAAGGTTGATTGAGGCTGCTAGCCATTGCATACAATATTCACCTAAACTGGTTTCCTACTCCCACTAGTTCATCAAGCTCTCTGGGCCAAATCTTGCCCTTGGTAAAAATACCCATGAAAGTGCAGTAAGTAGCCACTGGACTGGCATTTCAGACATGTTGATGAAGAGCAAAACATCCTATGGCAGGTCCAGCACAATGTGTTCCAGGGATGACGTGCTATGAACTCCTCAAGACAAAATTAGTTTGCCTTGCATCTTTTATAGATGGCATATGCTGGCACACTGAGTGTACTTCCTCAGATCCAGATTAATCCCTTGAGGAAGATGGTGCATGGATGGTATTTTAGTAATTCATTGCTTCCAACACTCGGTGTGAAATAGACATCTACTTCTGTTTGTATGAGTGGGGGAGAGAACTCCCTATAGCCTTCTCCTTCCTCTTATGTGTGCACTAGCACAGCAGAGGACAAGACTGGGCCTTATATCTTCTTCTAACTTTCCTTTCCTCTTCCTTTTGCTTTTATTACTGTTGGTTAAGTCTGAAATTAAATGTAAGGGCTTTACTACAATACTGTATGTTCGTGCAGACCCACAGTCTGGCCCCTGTGCCATTCTCTCCCTTATGTACTTAGGCAATAAAAACCTCTTTGGAAAAAGAAAAGCAACACTGGAAATTGCTTTGGAGAAGCAGACTCTTCTCACAAGCTGTTTTGTAAGGCTTTCCATGACACACCATCATCAGTATTTGTGTGGTAGGTAAGATGGTAACACTCCCCCCCACCCAGTAAATAATATTGTATAGACTCCCATCATCAACTTTGCTTTCCTTTTTAAAAAGTATATAAAATATTAAATACAACAGAACTGAAAAGTCGGAGCTTTGCAGTCACTTGTGTGTAGCCTGGCAATGGAGTACGCATTGCAGAGGGCAGAGCACTTGGGAGGATATGGATTCTCATTGCCAGTGTAAATACAGGCTACTAAGCCAATTGAGTAATTCCATTAATCTCAACATTATAGTCACCTCCCACCATTGGGATGGGAGCCACTATGTTCTCTGTCTTTGAATTTTTCTACTGTGATCCCTGGTTTGTGGCAATGGATTGTTCATGTGCAGAAGTCCATTTAGGGACAAATTCTGCAGTCTTTACTTAAGCAAAACTCCCACTGAAATTCTTTTTGCCTTTTCCTGCTGGGTCATTGTCATATAGTTTAAGGTCAGAAGGGAGCAACAGATCATCTAGTCTGACCTCTTGTATATCACAGGACACCTACACCACCCAGCACCCACACACTGCACTCAACAACTGAAATTAGATCAAAGTATTACTGTCCACAGGAGACTAGAGTATTATGTGCCACAGGCAGAGACTAGGCAGCACTGACAGGGAAATGACTGTGAAAATGAAAGCTCTGGCTTTATTAACTTTTGTAAGATGCTTTGAAGATAAGTACAAAATACATTTAGTGTGAGATCTCTTAGGAGCTTTTTCATATGTCTCTTATAATGAAGAGCAGGGAAATACAGGAGAGACAGTATCAAGTCTGGCTCAAGCCTGACTGACTTAAAGATCCAGAAACACACATGTTTTCAAGAAAGCTTTTTCCAGGAACACAGGTTGTGTCTGTGTTTAGTCTTGCAAAATTGTCATGAAAACTCATCATCCAATTTAAAAAAAAAAATCTACTTACTCAGTGCTTAAAAAGAGGATGATTTTATTACCCAGCTGTGAAGGTTCATTCCTCACTCTGAACTCAAGGGTACAGATGTGGGGACCTGCATGAAAACCTCCTAAACTTACTTTTACCAGCTTAGGTTAAAACTTCCCCAAGGTACAAACTATTTTACCCTTTGCCCTTGGACTTCCACTGCCACCACCAAACGTTTATCTGGGTTTATTTATTCGGAAAGCGTTGTTTGGAAACGTCTTTCCTCCAAACCCTTGCACCCCACTTCTTGCGGAAGGTTTGGTAAAAATCCTCCCCAATTTGCATAGGTGACCACAGACCTAAACCCTTGGATCTTAAGAACAATGAAAAAGCATTCAGTTTCTGAAAAGAAGGATTTTAATAGAAGTAAAAAGTAAAAAAGAATCACCTCTGTAAAATCAGGATGGTAAATACCTTACCGGGTAATTAGATTCAAAACATAGAGAATCCCTCTAGGCAAAACCTTAAGTTACAAAAAGAGACACAGACAGGAATATCCATTCTATTCAGCACAGCTTAATTTCTCAGCCATTTAAAGAAATCATAATCTACCGCATATCTAGCTAGCTTACTTACTAAGTTCTAAGACTCCATTCCTGTTCTGTCCCCGGCAAAAGCATCACACAGACAGACTCTGTCTCTCCCTCCCTCCAGCTTTGTAAAGTATCTTATCTCCTCATTTGGTCATTTTGGTCAGGTGCCAGCGAGGTTATTCTAGCTTCTTAACCCTGTACAGGTGAAAGGGCTTTTCCTCTGGCCAGGAGGGATTTTAAAGGGGTTTACCCTTCCCTTTATATTTATGATACCAGCAAAAGAAATTTCTTACACAGGAGGAGGGGGAATAATTTTTATTAAGGGACTGCATGGGAAAAGGAAGAAATGAGGCTTTTTTGTGTGTGTGTGTGTATATATAAAAATATAAAATAAAATCAAATTTTTGTTTGGCGCATTAATACCACGGTATTTAATGTCTTAGACAACATATAGGTAGAATCCTCTCCAAAAGCAATGGTTTCCAAAGCTTTCTATTTTATATACCAGCAGGAGTCATGTTGCTGGAAGTCAAATGGCAAATATGACTGTGTGCTAAGAGTAGTATTATCCATTCTGAGAGCTGGGATTGAGGGCTGAGCTGGAAATCAGCGGCATGACAGAGGAAAAAGTAGAAATCCTAAACCATAGACAAACTGTATATAATGTCAATATCAATAAATTGGAAACTGTAAATGGACGTTCATTAGTTTTCCTCAAGATAATAGAAAAACAGAGTAATAAAATAAACATTTGAACACTTATGCATATCTCAATAGTCTCATGTTTTCAATTAATAATTATTTTTTGCAATGAAAATTAATTGCTGTACTTTTTCATCTGTAGAGCAGAGGGATGAATCATTATGTACTAGTTATTGCCTCAGACTCCTACTTCAGCCACCTCCAGTAGTGTATCCATTTAGCACTCACTCGTATGATACAACTTTTACCCTCAAAGGGTCACCCAATATTTCATTCTTACAGGATGGTCTCCCCAGCTAGTCTTGGACTGATGAAAGGATTCCTCTATGCTTTGGTCTCTGTTATCAGACAATCCCTTTTCTGCCCATCTAGGGAGGGAAGAATGACTCTATCCAAAACTAACTTAGATAGGTGCTCGCAGAAGGGGACGTTGTGATGGGTGTGCTACTCTTTTAAGAGACTGTCTGGGCTTACAGCCAATTGCAGCCTGGGCAGTCAAGGAGCAACCTGCCCTCAGGTTGAGGCAACATATAAACAGGAAAAGGAAGCTGAGAAAAAGAGAGATGGGACCAGCAGCCATGTTGACTGCTATGGGTTGTGGGCCCTCGGATACTAGCTTTGGAGACTCTTTCTGTCTAGAAATTTGGTTGCTCTGACTCAAGGCTCTGAGGTATGGGCCTTATGAACTTTGTTAAATCATTCCTTCCTCAACCTGCTGCCTAAGGGGAAGGGAGAATGCCTTCCTGCCTCCTAGAACAATAAGAGAATTAGAAACTCTGATGGCCAAGGTTGGTTTGGAGGCCTTCTTAAAGGGGACACTTTTTGCTGTAAGTCTGGTTTTGGCTTCCCCCTTCTTGGGAGACCTAATACAGACATAAATATGATGCAGTCAAGAGAATTACAGCATTTATTAATATGCTTTTCAGGTCAAAATCATACATAGATTTCCATATTGCTTTTGTGTTCCCTATCTACTAGTTTTGCTCATGCTCTTGGAAGCTTTGTGTTGTGATCCAGGTTACTCAGAGCTTTGTCAGTCAAGGCACCGACGTTTGATAGTGAGTAACCAAACAGAGTAGTGGTGATCATGGTGGTACTGCATGAGTACTTTACAAGTACTGTACATAAATGTACTGGACTTTCAGACATTAGCAATATTTTTTTGAGTTAAATGCTAATCCTCGAGGGACTGAGCTGAACTTTCTTAAACTTTCATGCGCATGAAAGTTTATCTTTGGACAGATTGAGATGCAAAGCATGGAAAATTCATCCCAAAATAAACTTGAGAAAGATATGAGCAACTAAGGACTTGTCCACTCACACCAATTGTTCTGCTCAAACTATTCCAATATAGTTAAAGTGGCACATTGCAATTGTATCACAATAAGGTTACTTTGTATAGTTGTTTTTCTCAGGAAAGGGAAATAAAGTATACTGGTATAAAGCACTTTTATACTGATATAACTGTGTCCGCACTGGGGTGTGTACCACTGCAACAATTTTGGTTAAGAAAATCGCATCCCTATCCAAATGAGTTATACTGGTTCAAAAAAACTTGTGTGGATCAGTCTTAAGTCCCAATTTCTATTCTAACCCTTCTTTGTTATCCACTATAATGCTCACTAGTGCAACTGTTATCGGCCTTTAGTAATTTTTTTTATCTAATAGATTTGTTAGTCTTATAACCAACCCACTCCACCACCTGCTATCCAGATGAACCTGGTATCATGTAAGGCTGATCCTGTGGCTGAAGCGCTGTCTTCGGGTTTTGGAAGTCTGGGTTTGATTTCTGGTTGTGACTACTATGCCTTTGGGAAAACCACTTCATTCTTTCGTGCTGCAGTTCTCCCTCTGATGATAGCACTTCCTTTACCTCAGATTGACCTTGAAGGGAGCTGTGGATAAATTCATCTCATGTGGTAATAGCAGCATATTAGTACTTAAGTAGAAAATGTATATTCACTAAATCATGAAAGCTGCTTAAGTGGCTTGACCCCCTGGGAATTGTTTAGCTTATTTATAGGGTCTGCCATCGACTGCTGTTTGACAGGGATTGTCTGAGTTAAAAAAAAAAAAATCGCTTTAATGGAAACTGTTGGCTGGTGTTAATTGATGTTTAACCAGCTATTAAATCAGTGTGAATTTCAGAGCTTTGGGTTTTTTTTAATCCAGAAGTTCCCAAATAAAGATTAAAAGTGGACAAAATGCACTGTCTCTTTTATGCTTGTTTTTATTCAGTACCGTATTTTATTTCATTACAAGTATTTTCAAAGTTAGATCATTGATAGCTGTGCACATAATAGACTTAAAGGCTATCTAGTTTCCAAAGAGTCATCTACACAGAATAGTTTTTGGATTAAATTCTCTTTGGATTTAGAAGGTTTAAAAAACATCACACACTATGCCTTTCAAGGATGATGAAGTGTTCTGAACCCTGTAATAGACTGGCACTGTATTATATTTTATAATATTTTGCACTCTGAGCCCCTTTCATTATAGGATCACTGAAGCTCTTCATACACTTAACACTTCTTTGAGGTGAGTAGGGTGAAATGGAGGAGGAGGAGGTTAGGAGACTTGTTTAAAGTAATTGTTTAGCAGTCAGAATTAGAACCCAAGAACTGTAAGTCAGGAATTCTTGTTCTATGCAAGACTCTCTCTATTTTATGTGGTTTGGGTTTCCTTGCAAATTCCAGAGTCTGACTACAAAAGCAGTTGGAAATTCATTCACAATCTAGTTCTGTGTATTTTAAACTGCTGCATGCAGGCCTTCTAGGCTCATCTTTAGTTGAAGCAAATTAGGGTTGTCGATTAATCGCAGTTAACTCACATGACTAACTCAAAAAATTAATTGTGATTTAAAAAAATTAATTGCAATTAGTTGCACTGTTAAACAACAGAATAGCAATTGAAATTTATTACATATTTTTGATTTTCTACATTTTCAAATATATCTATTTCAATTACAACACAGAATACAAAGTGTACAGTGCTCACTTTATATTTTTATTACAAATATTTGCACTATAAAAATGATAAAAGAAATAGTATTTTTCAGTTCACCTCTCTCAAATACTGTAGTGCGAACTCTTTGTCATGAAAGTGCAACTTACAAATATAGACTTTTTTTGTTACATAAGTGCACTAAAAAACAAAACAATGTCAAACTTTAGAGCCTAAAAGTCCACTCAATCCTACTTCTTGCTCAGCCAATCACTAAGAGAAACAAGTTTGTTTACATTTACGGGAGATAATGCTGCCCACTTCCTAATTACAATGTCACCTGAAAGTGAGAACAGGCATTCACATGGCATTGTTGTAGCCAGTGTCGCAAGATATTTACGTGCCAGATGTGCTAAAGATTCATATGCCTCTTCATGCTTTGGCCACCGTTCCAGAGGACATGCTTCCATAGTGATGACACTCATTAAAAAATGTGTTTATTAATGAACTTCTTGGGGGAGAATTGTATGTCTCCTGCTCTGTTTTACCCACATTCTGCCATATGTTTTATGTTGTAGCAATCTTGGATGATGATGCATCCGATAAAGTGAGCTGTAGCTCCCACACAGATTCTCTTAGTTCTAGGCAAGTTACCTCTCGATATGCTTCTCTGTTAAACAGGGATGACAATGTGTACGTGACTATCTTATGGGGGGCGGGGGTTGTATAAATTAGTTACTACAGAAAAAAGCTTATTAATGAGTCCTCTTTATGTACTTTAACCCATATTAACCAAGAGCAAGGCTAAAGTTTATTATTAACTCATTTATTGGATGCCTAACACAAAGCACGATATGAAGTAAATACAAAACTGCCATGCCGAATTCTCATCTTGATCAAACAGACAGCTGGCATGGGGAAACCAATCCCTCTCCCAGGTTAAGAAAGGGATCTGTTCCCAAATAAATATGACTGGCAAGTAATAAAATAATATCCTCAATAAGGGCTTGTCTACGCTGCAATGTGAGCTCAGGGTTAGCGGAACTCATGTTAACAGACCCTGGATTTGTTAACCTAGGGCTCAAGCATCTACACTCTTTTTGTAACCTCAGATTAGGAATAGTTGAACCCTGAGTCCCAACCTGGGGCTTCAGGGTCTACACTGCACTACGTGGGCCTGAGTCCAAGCATAAATATCCCAAACTTTCTAGTGTCCTCCCAAAATGTGGCTGCTCTAGCCCTTAGGTCATGGTGCGGTGCTGGAAAACTTGACTGTCCACTGAATTTGACTATCCAAAGGACAAAGAAAATCAGCCCATGGGATTTTGGGTTAATTTTGGTGGATTCCCAGAGCACTAGTCAAGTGGGGCTATGTCTACATTGCAGAACAATAGAGCTTGAACCCTTGGTCTAGGCTTGACTCAGGTTTGGACCTTCCACCCCTGAGGGGTTCTGAAATCGTGAGTCCTGTGTTAGCACAATTTGTGTGTGGACAGAAAGGGGTTTGGCTTGAGCCTGAGTTTGAACTCTGGCTTCCATTGTGATGTAGACATACACTACAAGGCTTGAAACAGATGGTCCTTGCAACATGCTATAAGGGTAGGAAATAGAGGACTTCCTCTTCTGAAGAGTGTTCAGGAAAGAACTGTCTGTCAAGAAGGGCTTGATCCTGGCCAAACTAAGCTATGATGAGTGCTCCTGGTTGCTACTATAATACCAATGATAAATAATAAGCCAGACCCATCCTGACTGGTTGTCACTGCTGGACAAGAGCATACAGTGAGAGGTGATTGCTCAAATGTAAAATGCATATATGTTGAGGAGCAAGTCAGTGAATTTTGTTTGAAGTCTGAGACATTAAAAACAGCTGGTCATCTAAACAACGGTCACAATCACACTTTTTATAGTAGATGCCAGTTTCTTCCAATATGAATGGCACTAATGAGTGCATATAACCTGGCATGATGGTGTGTGGACTGGGGTGACTGAATTCACCGTTTCTCCCAGGACCAACTGTAATGATGCTAAAAGTCACAGTTTTCAGAGTAGCAGCCGTGTTAGTCTGTATCTGCAAAAAGAAAAGGAGGACTTGTGGCACCTTAGAGACTAACAAATATATTTGAGCATAAGCTTTCGTGAGTCACACACGAAAGTCACAGTGTACATAGAGCCCTCATTGCAATCAGATATTAGACGGCCAATAATCAGGACTAGGTTTCCCTTTAAGGTCGAGCAGCCTTATTTTAGTAAGGTATTTTAGGGGCATCAACTTTTTTTGACATCTTCACCTCGGAAACATGAAGTCTTTTCGTGTGTGGCTTGGCTTTACAGTGATTTGTGTTACCACTGATTTTTCTTTCACTGGATTACATTGGTGTTTTGTGGAGTATTCCCATTTCAGCCTATAAATTGTCCCAAAATATTGGGCCTATTGCTTCCAATAATAATTTTTTTGGGAAAAAATTATGCTTGGATCACATAATCTATTTAAACAACTAATATTTTATGTAAAACAATCTCAAAGTAGCCTGGAATTTTCAGCTTGATCTCCTGTTCTTCTGTAAAGTACTAATCATTTAAAGAGGTTCAGGCTGAATTCATTAAATGAGAGAAGTTGAGTTTTGGGCTCGGGTTTTTGGATCTGGTTTACTACACCTCTAATTCTAAGGACCTCCAGGGCTTATTTTTAATAGCCATCTCCCAGTGTTTTAAAGAAATACATTCTAAATGTATTGCAATGTGTATTTTAATTACAGTTCAGTTAAAACGATTTCTGGGGTGTATATACAATACAGACGTATAGGAAAAGCTAAAGTGAATTTTATGAATTTGTACATTCTTGCAAAGAGAGGGTAATAATTCCATTGTTCTGTTTGGGCCCATTTTATCAAGTATCTTACAGATACAGGAAATTATTTGTATTGCAGTACAAGTCCCAGCTGCCCCAATCAGGATCAGCCCCTACTACCCAAACAATCCATAATCCAATTTTGCAAATCCTCACAATCTGAATTTAGCATGGGATGAGTGTTTTCAGGACTTAATAATTGTCTTTTTTAAGACTCAGTCCACTTCAAATAGTGTTATGCTAATAACAGTAAGCTTGGGTCTTTCACAATGAGAAATTAGTCTAGCTCTTCATGTGTTGACAACAATTTCATGACAAATGTGTGAAGTGTTGCCAAATATGGTGCACATAACACGGTCATACTAAATATTAACCTCCCAGACAATGTATAACAAAAGGTTGAAACTGTAAATGGAGACTCATAATAGAGGCAGTTAATTTTCTTCTATTTTTTCACTTCTCCTTTCTTCCTCATTTGCGGTGGCATTTATGGTTGTATTTGGTCTTTCTCATTTTGTCTGATGCATCATATTATCTGCTTTAATGGTTTTGTATCCTAAATTGTTAATTCCTGTAGAATAATATATGCAATATCTTACTCACTACATTAGACATGGGTTCAGTGTTGTTTCTGAGTACACTTAATCTGTATCTTTGCTGATTTTTCATTCTGTGTAAAGAATTTATACCTGATATGAAAATTCTAGATTTTTTTCAAAATTGCTGCTGAGCTAAGCAACTTGAGGTTGATGATAACATCTGCCTTTGGCATGACATTAATTTTTAATCTGTATTTTGTAATACCCAAAGATATTCAGTAACACACACTTTCAACCACAGTGCAGGATATTCTTGGTGTAGCTTCATGAAGTAAACAGAGTTACATGAGGGATGAATGTGGTCTAATCTGAATACATCAGTTAATAAACTGATGAAAGGGGAGAGTGTCATGAAAGGGGAGAGTGGTGTTGACCTGAACAAGAATTCCGTGGAGCTTGAAAGCTCCTCTCTTTCAAAATATTACCTAATCCACCTTGTCTGTGTCATGTATCCTGAGATCAACATGGCTACAACAAAACTGCAAACTTAAATTACAGTCAGTCTAAAAAAAGTTAAGTAGTTTCAAGCTCTACATCTGCCCCGAGTCTCCCTAGCCACTCAGTTTTGCAATCACAATTTCCTATATTTCAAGTCGTGTGTTTTTTTTTTCCTTCTCTGGTGCTGTGTCCTAGATCTACACACACAGAGGGAAACTGACTAATTAGTCCAACAAGCAAAGAAAACAAATTTAAAAAATAGAGTATACTTTTTCCTCTAATCTTTTTCAGTTCTAGTCATAATTGTAGCAATAACAGAGAAACTTCTCTGACAGTAGTATGATTTTTAAATTGACTGTGTTCCTTTTAAGTTGGAATACAGCTGCTCTGATTCCTTGCCCCTCATCAAACTAAGAGTAAATAATCATATAGTGATATATATAATATATATATATATTTTCCATAGCATCTAAATGACTTTTGAGTAGAGCTGAACTAACAAGAGTAGGTTTTTCAGTTGAGGGGAAACTGAAAAATCAGGGAAAAAAAACCTGGTTCGGGTAAAACATTTTTTTTCTTTCAAAATTGTCAAATCAAAGAACAAATAAAATTGCTTTTGAGATGACTGAAATGTTCTGAGACAACCAAAAACAAAATTTCCAATTCTTTTCAAGTCAATCAAAACATTTTGGCTGACTCCTAACAATTTTTTGGGGCATCTTTCTTTTTAATTCAGCTGTGTGGGGCATTTTTTTGCCCTTTTTGTGGTGGTTCTTGTTTTTTAATTTGCCATATTTGAAATAAAAATGCTGTTTTGAAACTAAGTAGAATGAAAAGTTTTGAGACTTTTGATTTTTTTTTTTCCAGCTGAAGCTTTTCATTGAACTTGACCCAAAATTCAGCAAATAATTTCAGGCCCCCAAAATACATTTTTCAGGGAGGGGAGAGAGGTCATTTTTTTTTTTTTTTTGGTCCAGTTCAATTAGGAGCACAAATGCCATTGAAAGCCAACACACTTCTGTGATAGATAAAGGGGGGGGATAGCTCCCTTTGACGGACACCCAGCCTAGCAGTTAGCTGTAAAATCCCTCTTGGTAGCTATTCTTTACTTGCTTTATCTGTAAAGGGTTAAAAAGTTCCCCAGGTAAAGGGGAAAAAAAATGTGGGTACCTGATCAAAAGAGCCAATAGGAAGGTAGAACTTTTTAAAATTGGGAAAGAAATGTTCCCTTTGTCTGTTGCTCTCTGGGTTGGAGGGACAGAGCAACCATGCTATAAGCAGCTTAAGCCAGGTATGATCAGATCATGCTTAGAACTACTTATCTGAACTCTAAATGTATCAGTAAATCAGAATGTTTAGCTAGACGTGATTAGGGTTATTTCTTACTGGCCTGTGTATTCCTCTGTGCTAATCCCAGATGCTTTTGTTTGCTTGTAACCTTCAAGATGAATCCCCAAGAAAGCTATTTTGGGTGCTTGATTTTTGGAATTGCTCTTTTAAAATCTAGCACAAACCTAAATTCCAAATGTTTTTTTTCTTTTTCTTTTTAATAAAATTTACCTTTTTTTAGGAACAGGATTGGATTTTTGGTGTCCTAAGAAGTTTTTGCATGTTGTTTGATTAGCTGATAGCCACAGCTAATTTCCATTTTGTTTTCTTTCTCAGCTCTTCCCTGGGGAGGCGGGGGGCTTGAGGGTACCCCACAGGGAGGAATTCCCAAGAGCTCCTTCCTGGGCTCAAAGGGGTTTTGTTTTTGTTTTTGTTTTTTTTTGCATTTGGGTGCAGCTTTTGCCAAGGTCAGAGAAAAGCTGTAACCTTGGGAGTTTAATACAAGCCTGGAGTGACGAGTATTAATGTTTAAAATCCTTGCAGGCCCCACTTCTGCACTCGGAGTGACAGTTGGGATTCAGCCTTGACAACTTCTATATCCCTATTTCATCTATGGGTCTCAACACTTTATGCAGTTGTGTTTTTGTTATCCCATTGTACAGATGGAGAAACTGAGGTGCAGGGACATTAAATGACTTGCTTAAGGTCACAGAGAGAGTCAGTGTCAGAGCAGGGAATAGAATTTGTCTCCTAACTCCCATTTTTGTGGCCCTATCTGTTGGACTATGCTGCCTCTTATGAGGTTGGAGAAGTTTGTTGAAGGGCACTTTCCCAGCTTCTTACTAATGATAGAAAGTATTTTTGGTGCTAACCTACTCCAGCCCAGTCTCATCACAGGGCAGCAAGTAGCTTGTTTCTCCAGTCTCTCATTGGCCTGTTCTTTAGGGGAAGCCTGTTCTGGTTCAGCAGGACCCAATAAAGTGCACATTGGTCTCATGAAATCTTTCCATTCCCACCAGAATATTTAGGAAATCAGAAAGGGGAGGATAATGGAGTAGTGCAGTATAGGGTAGCCAAGCTGCATGGTTAGAGTGAACCAGATTTACTTCTGGTGCGACTCTAACAAAGTCGGACGAATTTGGACTAAAACGTGTGTGTCCTGTGAAATATCTTGTTAACGCTAATGTTTGAAAGCTCTCAATATATTTGCTGGAATGACTATTACACGAATGTGTCACTGACTTTCCACATCAGGCCATCTTGGTTGGTTTTGTTGGTTGGTGTGGAAGCATGGAGGGTGTGCCCACTGGTAATGGAAACTGGCTGTCTCATTCAGCAATCCTTTTCCTTAACCAGCTTTGACCAGAATGTAGCCAACGGCTGAAGTCGCAGGTCTCTCTGCTGGAGTGGAGGAATGACACTTTCCAAGAGATCTGAAATGTATATCAGTAACCTCCCTTATGACCTTCCACTGGGATCATACTTGAAAGTGGGATATACAATAAAAACTTATTGGTTGAAATCCTGTCCACATTTAAGTTAATAGCAAAACTCACAGGGTCTTCAGTGTGGTAAAGAGTCATGCGTTATTTCCACCTCCCATGTTTATTTTAGAACATGCAAAATCAACTGCAGGCATTAAACTATTGGATACTATTAAACCTATTTGTGTGTTTTCTTTGATGGAAGTAGTATTATGTTTTGGATGTCCTTGAGAAAGACCAGCTTGTAATTTGTGCAGTCCCCCAAAGGGAAACTTTACTGATAACTTGTACAACAATTCAAGCAATAAGCATTGTTAAATGTGTTTATAACTTCATGCAGGGGAACACTTTTCACACAGTATGTTTTTGTAATTGTGCCATTGCTTCACCATGTTGTCTCTGCACTCAAATGTTTTTCTCTTATCTCTGTATTGCTACATTGCTAAATGATTGGGCTGCAATTGCAGGATATCTTTTCAGGTGGAATAAAGAGAATGTGAGTCTGAATAGTGTTCAGAGCAGCAGCCGTGTTAGTCTGTATCCGCAAAAAGAAAAGGAGGACTTGTGGCACCTTAGAGATGAACAAATTTATTTGAGCATAAGCTTTTGTGAGCTACAGCTCACTTCATCGGATGCATGCAGTAGAAAATACGAACTCCAGTTGTCATCCAAGTTTAATTTCCCATTTTAACTCTGGCTTCATCTCCCTATCTAAAACACCATGGCTTTCCTGAATAGAGAGAACCTTCTTGATGTTTTGTCAGCTCAGGGGCTTCATAGTGGCAATGTTATTTCACCGTAATGGATTGGCCTCTATATGAAATGAATTTGGCTTGGTTCATTTCTTAGTGGATGTGGGGGAGTCAGCATTCACAAAGCTATCATCTACTGCAGTTAGCATAATTTGACCACCAGCTCTTTGGGGCAACCAGCTCTCTGTGTGTGTGTGCGCATACGTGCATACATACAAAGCACCTAACATGATGGGGACCCTGATCTTGACAGCTGCTACCAGAATGCAATAAGAACTGTTGGCAATTTCTGGAGGAGACAATAATAGAGCCCTAGAAGCTAGTCTCCTACTGATCGGAGCAGAGGAGCTGTGGCCTGGAAGTGCAGTATTTCTTTTCTGAACCTGATGCTCCAGTGCTGTTGATAAATTCATCTGTGCAATAAATAAATAAATAAAAAATCCAGTGTTCTTCAGTATATTGTGGTTCACTTGGAATAGTTGTTTTGGGTAACCATAGACTGAAATGGTGAAGAATCACAATGAGTTCTGAGACTTTGACCTGCTTCTACTTGCCCTTCGTGGAGAGCATGGAAACTTTCTTAGGAAGCTTTTCTGACCTCCCGCTCTCTAATACACTGAACTGCGTTTAAATTAGTTTTATAATAGATATTGCTTTACAATATCAGCCAAATTCATGCCTGATGCAACTCTGCAGACTTCATACATTTAGTAAGGATACAAATGGATGAGTCTGTCTGCAGACTATATACTTGGGCTGCATGAAGGAGACAAGACAGTCTTGAGGTGTTCCAGATGGGTTTTGCTGAGGCTCTAAGCTTCAGACCTTAGTACAAAGGAGGGTGAGAATCCTTTGGAGCTAGGGGGAAAAGAACACCGGTAACTGGGACCATTGTACTTTAGGAGACGAGGGAGAGAGCCTCATGTCAGGTGGAGACTTTGTTTCTTCTCCTTAATTGTAATTTGGGGAGCTGCAGCTTGGCCATCACTTCTCAGCCCCTTGTTGGGAAGAGGAGGAAAGAACTTCAAGTCTCACTGTTGTCTGCCCAGTTCAGAAGTGATAATAACAAGCTATTACCAGCAGGACAGTGGGGTGGGAGGAGGTATTGTTTCATATTCTCTGTGTATATATAAAGTCTGCTGCAGTTTCCACAGTATGCATCTGATGAAGTGAGCTATAGCTCACGAAAGCTCATGCTCAAATAAATTGGTTAGTCTCTAAGGTGCCACAAGTACTCCATTTCTTTTTGCGAATACAGACTAACACGGCTGTTACTCTGAAAGCTGTAGAGAGGGCCATGTCCAGCTTACATCACTTGAGGGAGGGAGGATTGGGTGAGGGAGTAGGGCGGGGAGGGAGAAGGTTTCCTTAAGTGAGGAAAGGAATAAATTCTCCATGTCTTATGTGGTGTGGGGGATCCACCAGTCAACTGCATAGCTGTGGAGGGGCCAGTCTTGCTCCATGAGGCCTTGTGTTAGTGGACAGGCAGGAGTGGGGAAGGAGGCGGAGAAGATATCTAGCAGAGGGTGGCACATCCTCCCAGACAAGTGAGGCACAGCCGAACGAAGAATTACCAAATGCTACAAAATACATTTTGCATATTCTTTTTTTATTTAATTGAGAAAGATAACAATATTTAAGGACAAATTGTGATTTGATTGAAATGTCGCAACTCCCTCTCTCCAGTAGTGAACCACAATGCCAGAAAGCTCAAAGAGTGTAGTGCTGCATGAGACTCAAATCTTGTTATAGCTAATAGTGACTCATGAAGCGGACCTGTTACCATGACAATTTACTCAGCCCAGGAGTCCCTTTTATAAGGGCACTGCTGTGTTAACAACTGCTTGGTGAGGCCGCAGCAGGACTGTAGCCATTAAACTGGGGCTGCAGGGCTGGGGCAGGAGGCTGTCCTGTAATGCCCTGGACCCCTCCTCCACATAGCAGGCCCCACATGTGCTCATGAGGAGCCCAGAGTGATGGCTTGAGCCCACCCCAGTCTGCCTATAAATATGCTAAGTTTTTAATAGCTATATTAATTATACATTGGGCAGGGGATGGAAATAACTAACTTGTGATTTGTATCTCGCCTGTCAAAAAAGTCTCCAGCCATCACTGGAATTCAACTGGGTTTAAGATAGAGCTTGATAAGTCTATGAACAGGCTGATATGACATGGTTGCCTATGACAGCAGGGGACTGGACTCCGTGACCCAAGAAGTTCTTCCCATTCATCTATCCTTAGGGTAGGAGAAGCTGGCCACTCTGCTCCACAGAACCATGACTGGTTAGAGAGCTGACAGGAAGTCCCCACCCCATCTTCCTACTGCCTTCGTCTCATTGAAAGATGGGATTGCCACTTTGAAAGAGAAGTTGAGCCCTGGCCAGTAAAGCTTTAGATACATAATTTTTTATCCGATCAAAAATAATGAAACCTAACCTGTGGATCTATTGGTTCTTTTTGCAAGAACAGAAAATACAATGTTGAGTGGATTTTTCAAAAGCTAAAACTTTAAGGTGTTCAAGATGCAAATTTTATGTTTGAACCCATTTCTTCTCTTTAAGCTTAATCCAGTGCCCCCTGGAGTCAATGAAAAGACTCCTGTTGATTTCAGCAGTCTGTGAATCAGGCTTTTTATTAGGATACTACAAATCTATTAAGCAAAAGAATTTCTGAGTGGAGCATTCTTGGCAGAATAATTCTTTTTTCCACATTTGCATTAATTTTTGCCTTTTTCATTTAACCACATAACCAAACGAAACGTGTGATTTCTAAAATTCAAGTGTGAATTTTATATTTGACAAGAAACTACTTGTACTTTTATCTGTTCCTTGAGGGGAACTGCAATTCACTGGTTGAAGGCTTCCCTCCAAACACTTGACAGTAGTTTTATGTTAATCCTGGATACAGTTGCTGACACTTTGAGAGAGACTAAACATTTATGTATTACATGTTTGGAAGCTATTGCATTAGTCATCCAAATACTTCAATTTCAGATTTCTTTTGTAACTCTCTCTGTAGTGACACTTGCTACACAACACATATAAAGAGCTGGAAGAACAGTGTATTAACTAAAATAGATTTTGAGGGTTGACATCAGATGCAGACCTGTAGTTCATAGAGAAGGCTTTCTATTTGGTGTTTTGGGTAATGAATTACTATTTTCAGTTGGTTACGGTAGACTTCCCTTTCTGTCCTAAAGTATTGTCTAATAATATTAAAGAGTTGCTACATTCGATTCCAGCACTGTCTGAATTTCAGTAGAGAATGAACTAATTCATCACCATAGCATGTAAAATATTCCAGGATCCTTTTGGTAGAAAGACACTAAATAAATGTAATGTATTTAACATTGGATTAAGGGAAAACTCTACAAACTTTAAGAAACATTTTAAATAGAATTCGTTGGAACATTTCCCCAGCCTCTGTGATAAATGTTGACTTGGGGGAGGGGGTTTAGAAAAAGTTGTTCCAGCTGAAAATTTCTCATGTTGTAAATCAAGTGCCCTAGGCTCCCATTTTACTTCTTGGACAGGTTAGGTTTCCCATGAGGCACTTCAGAGATAGATTTGAATCAAAATATTCCAGTTTTGGGTATTTGTGGCTTTTTGTTTTTTAACAAAAATGATTTGTGTGTGTGTGTGTGTGTGTGAGTGTGTGCAGAAACAGACCCTCTTTCACAGAAAGAACTTCTTCCTTCAGTCGAAAACCCAATTTTCCATCAAAAAAGTTTTGATGGAAAATGTTCAATTACCATGAATTTTAATACACGCTTTTATCTTTACATAATCCTTATAGCACTTGTCCTCTTCAAAGCACAGTGCAAATATAATTGACAACTCAATGAGATTATCAAACACTTTTGACTATACAGTGTGTTGAGGACCCTACCTTTTCTAACTGACCACTGCGAGATAGCCAAGTGTCTTACAGTGTAATGTTTCTTGTATTAAGTGACTACTTCACCACTCAACTGGTAGCACCCAGATACAGTAACACCTTCCTAGAAGGTTACCTGGGCTGCTTTATACCTGATGCAGTGGATTCACATACAGGTTCTGATTCTGCAAGCACTTGTACACATGAGTGGGCCCACTGGAACAACTTGTCCTTCATAAAGTTATTCACATCCATAAGTATTTGCAGGCTCTGGACCACAGGTTATGCACAGGGTACTTTGCCCTTTCCATATGCCTGTCTATTGCTCTTAGTTTTATACTGAAACACCAGACAGTTAAATATAATCTTTATATGTTAGATGAGTCTGCCTTAAATGTATGTGAAACAATGTGTTAAGTGTTCTTTTATGGAAAATACCATTTACACATGAAAACCTGTTTCTATTAAGTCTGTCAAGTATTTTATTAAAACTAAGCTGTATGTATTTTAATAGGTATATTAAAAATAACTTTCAACATGACTTCTGAGTTTCTCAAGTAAAAATCTTAGCCTGTTGAGATAATTTGTTGAAGAAAACTGGTTTGTCAGTCCATTACTACAGGTTACACTGTAGTTTTTATGTGGAATACAACATTTAATGCAATGGGAAGATTTTTCAAAGGCACCCAAATCTCACTGACTTTCAATACAATATAGGTTCCTAAGAGCCTAAATCAGTGAGACTTCTGCTTCTAAGTGAGTTATGTGCTGAGGGTAAAATTTTACCCAATACCATTAAGTAAAGGACTGTCAATAACTTTTGCTCAATAGAATGAGCATGAAAGTTAGATATGAGGTGGGATTTACCAAAACTGACCGTGTTGGACTTGCTGTGCTCCTGTTGCAGTCAATGGAACAAAGTTAAGGCCATATTGAGTGCCTTTGAGAATCCCACCCATTATGACCAGTAAGTTACCATTCCTGTATGAAGGCTTAGTTAACAGCTCTATGTAGACATGGTTCTGAGCAGAACAGGGGTGTGTCAAACTGTTAAGCTACACTGTTTCCTCCAGCTTTGCATTTAAGATAACACTTCAGAAGGGCTACCTCATTTGGAGAAGTATAAGTGACCATTCCCTTCTTGGTGTATGTGGGAGACTGTTGGCTGGATATTCTGAGTGAAGGGCTATTTGGCTTTGGAATTCTTTCCCCTCATCTCCCCCCTGAGCTATCAGAACCTTTCTTTGGTGACCTTTGAAAGACAAATCTGTTTTTTGTAGTCCCTTCTTGGGAGGGAGGAAGAATAACTGAGGGCAAGCAGAAGACACTCTGTGTGGGGGATGGGACTGAAAATAATGTTTGGAGTAGAGTAGACGCTGGCAAGGTTAAGTATGAATGTCTTCTAGATTATTCTAACAGATGGCGGTTGTTGTCTATCTGTTGAGTTGTTAGTTTTTCCCTTTTTTTGGTAAGTCACCCAGAGCACAGGATGGGCACTTTGTAAATGTAAATAAATATTCTTTACGGCAGAGGAAGAAAGACCATTTTGGAAGAGGGTGGAGCAGCGAAGGAGAGATGTGTGGTCCTTGGTAAGTCCATTGCCTGATACTACTGCAAATCTAGATGGAACTACTAAAGTTCTAATTGCATTTAGCTTGAATGACTCTTTCAGAACGAGAACTTGCTTTTTTTTTTTTAATACTTCCCAGCATTTCCTTTCAGCTCATATATGAGAAGTCTTAAGGCTACCTTTCTGTCGAAAACTGTTAGTGAAATTTAAGACTTTGAATTACTTTTGTCCCTTTAATGAACATTACAGAATTTGGCAATTTCTCTTCCCTCACAGTTCACGCTGGGAACCTTTCCAAGCTTCTGCCTCTGGGTTTTGTGGTTGTCAGAATTACAATGTATTCATATTTCATGCTGGAGATGTGCTAAACTACACAATAAGTCAGTGAGCAGGGATCAAAATGCTTATTGGGTGGCATAGATATTGTTTTGCATGATACATTTTTATACACATTTATTTTCTGGAAAAGTCTTATTAGGTTTAAAATTTGCAGCACCTTATTATGTGAAATTCTATGGCAGTGACTTTAGTGAAAGATATTTGCTACTCTAGTAGCACAGCCCTGTATGAGGTCTAAAAAGTGTATTCTGAACCACAGGCATTCAATTTAGAAAAATTGAATGAAAAAAACCAGCACCACTTTGTACCTTTTACTTTTAGCATAAAATACAAGAAGAGCTTTTTATGAACAGATAAGAAGCATTGCTCAGAACTGGAACCAAAACAGAGGTGCGTGTATATCACTGTGCTGTGTCACCTTGGTTGAATCACTTCACTGTGCCTCAGTTTTCCCATCAGTAAAGTGGGATTGGGGAGCCTACAGAAATTTTTCACATGGTATGCATGTGACTCCACACCATCCTGACCCTCCTGGGAGCCTCAGTCCAGCGAGCTCCTGCCTACCCTACCAGGGTCCTTTGTGCCGTAAATGTCAGATCCATCCTGCTTCCCAGTTCTGAGAGGAGCAGGAGACTGAGCCGCTGCGTCAGCACGTGCGGGCTGCCGTGCTCCTCAATTTTGGCCCTGCTGCCCAGCATCCTGACACACGGGTTGAGGGCCCAAAACTGAGTGGTGGTGTGACCTAGCGCACAGGGAGCCCTCATGATGCAGGGTCTGCAGGGCCAACCTGAGTGGGTAGTGGGGTGGCGGCCTCCTGCCTTGGGATCTCACCAACATGACCTCAAGGAGTCACCAGCAGCCAGAGAACAGTACGTATCATGTGTAGAGTGACCACTTTTTCAAAAGGCAAAAGCATGACACATGCAGGAACCCTGGCCCTGCTGTGGCCCTGGCCAGGCCAGAAGCTGGAGCAGGACTGTGGTAAGAGATGCCTGGGGAGCCCCAGACCTTCTACCTGCCCTGGTTGGGGTGCTGGGTGCCTGAGAGCAGCCCATGCCACTGCCCTTCCGGGGCATGCTGCCCATGGCAGGTGGATGGTCCAGGGCTATCCACAGTGGCCTGGGCTCACTGGATAGCTTTGGGCTCCCACCCCATCGGGAAGAGACTGGTACTGCCCCTGAGCCTCGGGCAGGCATGGAGTGATGCTGCAGGGAATCTGGTACAAATACTGTCTTGGAGTTATTCAGCCCAGGACCGAGACTTGAACTCTACATTTTGGGACTGTCCTGCCCAATTCGGGACGATGGTTACCCTAATTCATGTGTAAGGCTGCAGGTACCACTGAGTGGAATGATACCTACAGGAGGTTTGTTTAGTTGTTTGGAAAGAATCTTCAGAGAGTGATGGGAAGCGAGAAGAGGGATGGATGCAATTAACATGACTCTTTGAGCCTGGATACATTACTTTAGATTTTTGTTGTTTTTTGGGCGGAAACAAAGATTAAAACATCCTAAAGCACTGAATGCGAGGAGGCTTGATTATTATTTTTTTCCCACCACCTTCACACGCCTTGTTATGCCAACTTTTGCTACAAATAGCTCCAAATGTTTAGTGGCTATTAAATTATTCAGAACTTTTTTCTAAACTCCGCCTCAGTTCTTGCTAAATGCTATATAACTGGTTGTGATAGTCACATGGTTCTGTTGTAGCCAATGACTAGTTACTAAATAGTTAAAAAAAACAAAACAAAACCACACACACTTTTTGACTGGCTAGCTATATTGGACCAATGTGTCTTGAGATGAAAGGATGTATGTAGATATGGTCCAATGATGTGGCATTTGGATCTAGACTAGATGAAGAGTTTGAGGTAGAACAATGGCATTGGTATTTTGTAATTTGTCCTCAAGAGTTTTTGACCTAAAATTTTGAAAATAAGATCAGGAATGCTGTCTTGTCTAATTGGTAATGTGATCCCATGTGGTGTTTGTTCTTTGGAGGGCTGGGGGGTCGACTATCCGGCCTACGCTACACATCTGTTGGCTCCTAAAGGAAATACTTGAGGGTAGCTCATGCTGCTGCTTGTTTGGACCAGCCATATGGTGCACTGCTCTGGGAGTCATTCTGCATTTGACTGCCCTTTTATGGACAAAATGGTGTGGAGAATCTCTGCTCCAAGCATTACTCTGGCAGCAAAAGCCAGGATTTATCCTTTATACTTCAAAGAACAGTAAAAGCACACAAGTTCCCAGAATGTTTTTGGAGCAGCAAATATTATGGAAGAGAGATTGCTGTAGCCACAAGATGGCAGTCACTGAGCAAATTTCAAACTGTCTCCGTTCATCTGCAGGATTCATGACATAAATTAACACTGCTCCTTGAACTGCGAAGATACTTATAAAATGGTTTAATAGCTGGGGAAGGGTACTCTGAAATATAGAATGAAAATATGCATGTATTTGCCTAGAAATTATTTCTTTTCTAACAAAAGGGTGTGTGTGTGTGTGTACATGGACAATATAGAATCTTAACTGATTGAATAATTCACCAACAGTAACTTTTTCCAGTTTATCTTCATTATACAAGTGTATGTATAATAATTCCAGCATTCTTCAGAACTGTTTAATAGTGTTTTTATTTTAGCACTCTTACTGAAGACTGCATAATCATTTCTGATTATTTTCATGCTTCAGCCCTGGCAGGGGGAAATCGCTGTAAAAAATCAGCTTAGAGTGTTCTGTTAAACTATTTTCATGGGTCAGAGGCATAGTATGAAAATATTTTTACAGCGAAAATAACCACGTCTATAGTACTTCTTTGCCTTAGGCTCCATTTACACATGCAACAAAACAACCCCCTCTCCATCTCTCTCCCTGTTTCCCCTGCTCTGTGAATGGCTACGGAAGTGTTATCAAAGTCCACAGTGGTGGTGTGGACCCAATTCTGAACTATCATATCTGCAACAACTTTTGTTTTAGCCCATTCTACAGGCACACTCACAGCTTTAGGATAGGGGCTGTGTTCAAACAGATCTCTCCAGCATGTTCCTGCTTGATTTTAACAAGGTCAAACTTCATTTTGTGTGGCTGCAGAAACGAATTAAGGTTAGAGCTGCATACCAGATGACCATATCTTCTTAAGAAGAAGTGTGTCAGTTCTGAATGGACAGCTGCTTCAGTGTTCTTCGCTGGAAATCCTGCTTCCAGTACCAGACTTCATATACATACATGGACTGTTGGCCACCTGTGCTTATGCCTATGTATTAAGATGGCACAAGTTTGTTGCATGTGTAAAAGGATCTAGTCTTTAAGAGCAGCAAATGCCATCTTTCACGGAGACCTTCTCTTGTGATGCCTGTGAAACTGTAGCACCTCATTCCCCTTTCAACTGAACACATCAGGCTTTACAGGTTTTTAGACTTGTTTAATTCTGAAGATATTTTTTTACAGGTGATTATATTGCTATACAGTTGTATGTAAATATTTTGCATGTAACGCTTGTCAGTACTATTGATAAGCAGTCAATTACTTTTAACTATTTGAGGCCAGATTTTTATACATGCAAAAAAGCATTTGTATAATTGGTGCACACATTTGCAGCCATTGCTTATGATGGCATTCTAACTGCCCATACAGATGTCTTGTTGGTCATTTGCACATGCAATTATTATACGTATCTGCAAACTCATACTAATTCTTTTCTGTGTGCACAGTTTCAAACTCTGAGACTTAATCTCTTTGACAGGGTTCTTCTGCATGTATCAACAAATTTAGGAGTAAGGCCCTAATTTAAGCACATGTCTAGCTTTAAGTATTACCACTGACTTCAAAAGGACTTGTGCCTAACTTTAGGCACATACTTACACACCTTGCTGAATCAGGGCCTAAAAGACTTGAAGGACTCAAGAGAAATAACTTTCTCATGGTAGGAATATAGCAGGGTCAGAAAGATTTAAGTTCTTAAGAATTTCTCTGTCTATATTTTTGTAACTCCTTTTAACTAGGACCCCTCAATTAAAATGTTGCAAATTAGATTTGCTTTCAACCCGCTGACTTGAGTCCAGCTTCTAATCAGGTTAGGCAGTATGAAAAGCTGGAATCAAATTTGAACCCAGGGCCTGCTCTGTTTGTAACCTTTCACTGCAGTTGCTACATCACAGCACATCTCTATTTTCTGTCTTATATTTGACATTGAGTGGAATGTGCGTGTACTCCCTAATACAGCTGGCACAAATTCAGGCTGGCACAAATTCAGGTATGGTTGTCCTGGCAGTGTCAAGTCTAGCTTAAGCCATCAAGGTGCTATTTGCTCATTACATATTCATTTTTATCATTTCCTGATTTACAGTACTGGAAGCTTATAGTAGAGGTTAAAAACATCATCCATAGTGGGACACCACTACAGCTGCCAAGAGTTCATTTTATCCCTGACCCTTTAAGCTACACAAGCCAGCCAGCTTCATCTGTCCCTTGAATTGAAGCCCTGTCCCTAGAGGTGGTGCATCATTTATTCTTGATTTCCCTTCTGATTCAATGGACTTGGAGATCCATTATTTTTCAAGTTAACAGATACAAATAAGTGGACTTGGCTGAAACCAAAGATATGAGTGACCTCTGCTGAAATCTTAAGTTCTTCACATTCTGCAAAACCCTTTGATCATCATGGTTTGAAATGTGGTTACTAAAATGGAAATATGGAATCCGTGTACATTATAAGGAAGAAATTTTCAGTTAGTTATCAGGACATAATAAAAACAGTTGATTATTGGCTCCATTGATTTTGACTTTGTCCGGGGGCTGCTGAAGACTGGATTTTTTGGGGTGGGGTGGAGAGAGAAAGTATCATCAAATACTAATATTGTGGGCATATGCATCTAGACATGTATGGGGCTAACACCACTCAGTGTGCTTTTGCATTCTGTTTGTTCAAGGCTGTTCTTATTCAGATCCTAAACTTCGTCCAAGAGGTCTGCAGGAGAACATTGCCTGGCTATAGTAGCAATTGTATAGTTACCCAAAGGACTTGGAGCTTATTTAATGAGGGAAGCTGGTCTAGATCATTTGGGCTCACTCTTGAGGTTGCACCTGTTCTTCTTGTTCACCGTACAAGCTGGATTCATGCGAGGCTGAAATGGGCAGAGATTTCTGAATTTAATCTGTGCTGTGCTTGCCAGAGCCAATGTTATACAGCCATGCATCAATTTTAGGAGTTCAAAAGTGTTTGAATAATTTCTCTCTCTCTCCCCCTCCCCCAGCTTCAGGTCTGAAAATATACAGTAAAGAGTCAAGCTGTGCAAATAACTGATTTTTTTTCAGTTGGATTTCCAAACCAAAAAAAGTGGGGAGGAAAAAAAATGGTTAGAGTTGAATGAAATGTGTCGTTTGGTATTTTAATCCTTTTCTAAAATGGAAGTTAATTTCAAATTGAAAAATCAGATCTTTTTTGAAAATGTCAAAATGAAACGTTGCAATTTGGGAATTTTTTCTTTTACATGAGTTCATGGGGGAAAGCTTTTTATCCAAAATATTTTACACAGTCAAAGTGAGGAGCAAACCTGCACTGGCAGGGGCTGGACTAAATGCCAAATTTTTGCAGGTGCGTGCACACATAATACCTAATTCTGGAAAATTGCAGAGCTGTCCATGTGTTTATCTTCAGAAATGTTATTCTCCGTGATATGCAAAGTTTTCTTCAACTTTATTAAAGTTGCTGGAATAATATAATGAGAAACCTTTTTCATAGAATTTAAATTAATTTTGCCATAATCCCTTCTCTTCTCAATCTGTTCTAAATATACACGCTATAAAGGGCATAGCGTATGAGATCTGCTTTGATATGTAGGGTAGGGAGTGTCAAATCTTGCTCACTTCATCCCAGTAGCAGCAATATGGCTCCAATGGAGTTGCTCTGCCAGGGAACCTTCTACTGGCTTCTACGGCTCCTGGAGCAGGCAGGACAGCATGGGGAGGTATGCAAGCAAAAGGCACGTAGGTGACCATTGACATTATTAGGAACTTTGCTGCAGTCCTGCAGTGTTGACAGAGAACAATGTACTTCTCTCTTGCCCCTGTTCTCTCTGGCCTTTGGCCCACTCCTATCTACTCTCCTACTCTGAAGCCCACAGAGGTGCTCCTGAGTTGGGCAAAAGGAGCAATGTTCCTCCCTTCTACTTGTCCTGGCTGGGTCCTGCGGGGGTTTTGTTGCCTCTGCCCATGCACTCAGAAGGAATGGTTTGAACCATCTTTGTTTAATAACACCAGTGATGTGCATGGCAATTTTCAAGCAAATTAACAGACACGGTCCCTGCACCAATGATCTCTCAATCTAAATTAGATCAGAAATATGACAGAAGTGATAGCAGACAATCATAGTTAAGGAAGAGAGACTTAGAGGCAGGATTTTTAATTGTTAATTACTGTATCTGGCATCTAGACTTTCAGTAGCATTTGAATTAATAAAAGGAAATTTTTCAAGGATTTTTGCTTTGCTGCTCTAAGATAAGACAAATGTTAACTCTTTTACCAAGTCCACTGCATTATGTTCTGTAATGGCAGTAGCTGCTCCATAGTTAAAAGTTTAAAGGTAGTTCCAACAAAAACCTAAATTTCAATTCCCTCCCCTAACTTGACCTAAAATAAATGAATGATCCTGAAATCATGCATGCCATATCTGATGCCAAGACAGAATATTTCTGGAATGTCTGACAAACATTAGAAGAGGAGTCTTAAAGTATTTAAAGAGTCTTCCAAATTCTTCTGGCTCACCATAGCTTTAAAATGGTTTGGTTTATCAGCTTCAGTTGTTTTATTTTGTTCTCGATACAAAGTGCTTTTTTCAGTTGGGGAGAGGGCAGGGATTGGAAGAGTTACAAAAATATATAACTCTAATTTTCGATGGGAGTGTTCATACCACACATTAAGGCAGGCAGGGGAAGGAATTACCAAGAAGCTTGTTGGAACAGGGAGATGATGAAGCAGTTATGGAAGAATGAAGGAGGGGCCTTGAGGAGAAACTAAAAGCTCCCCCAAGCTAGCCAGAGGGTGAGGCAGGAAGGATTAATGGGGAAACGGAAAGACTAGCTGCTTAAAGGAGACTATTGGGATAAATGCTCCATGCAGAGTTGTATATGCCTTAAAGTGACAAGTTATAGTATTGTATTTTTCTTTTTTATCTCACCTCTCCTCTCCTGTGGCTATGGCTCAGGCCACACTAATACAAAGTTGTTAGAAAAACTTTACCCTCATCAGCAGACATTATGGTGCTTCCACACGTGGAAGGGAGATCCCCAGAAGACTGCACAATACAACCTAGTTTGCAGAAGTTTGGCAACATTGCAAAGACACTTCTCTCTCTTCCCTTGCGGATCAGTAATCCTTTCACTGGACACGTTATCCCCCTGCAGCAGCTGTAGAGGATGTTACTGAATTTTCCAAATTAATCTACCTTTGAATCAGCATAGCAGCCCCTGCCCCACAAACCATAGGTGCAGAAAGTGCAGGAGAGAAAGCTGTGCTGGCTTCCACTGCTTGGAATCCTTCCTATCCCAGAATGGATACACACACATAATCAGTTGGCTGTGAACAGTAAAGCTCATATGTTAAAATGGCATTGAGCCGACTCACAAGGTGGTATGCCAGTTTCACTAGGGGACAGGTGCCAGGTAGAGATGGTTTAGGTTGGCAGGTTGCATATGGGTAGAGGCGTCAGCTTTTCTGCAGAATGTTTTCCCTTTTTGATACCGATGCCACCTTGGTAGCACATATGTTGTTGCACTTGATCACAACTGTTTACAAAACGTACTGCAATATAGTGCTTGAACTATTAATGCGTGTGTGTGTGGGGGGGGGCTTGAAGTTAAGGAATGGACACCTTGGTCTTGCAGTGAATTCCTAGCAAACCTTTGCAAACACAATGGGGGAGAAAACATATGTTGTTTAGGGGACTAGTGTCTGCAGGGACTATGGTAAGCAAGTTAGATGTAGTCAATCACCCATGTGAAGCAACTCCAGCTGGTAGAAGTTAGATGACTGAGCCCTAAATGCTGGTTCATCCTGAGAAGTGGCAAAAAGCCAAACATCTGATGGATAGAACCCTCAATTCGGTTAAATGCCCCAGTCACAGGGAGGCAAAGAAGAAGCCAGAAGCTCAGCATCATACTAGGCTTACTCCTTCAGTGATGCATAAAGGGCATAGATCAGAATAGAACCCTCTAATACAAAGGTAACAACAATAACCTAGTTGATCCATGTGACTTTTTTGGGGGGCGGGGTACGAAGTACACTAGGGTAGGACTCATCACTTGTATAGCTTCATTGAAGTCAGAGAAGTGTCACCCAGGGTCAAATTTAGGCACAACATGTTTATAGTTACTCATTTGATCAAGAAATTGGAATAACCCTGTGAAAGAGAACATTTTTCCTGTATAATCTTCTTATCCTACCTGTGTAAGATTAAATATCTTGTCCTTGTTCACTTAGTAAGTGGCACAGACATAAATTGTACCTAGGAACCTCACTCTCCTTCTTTTAATCCTAGATCACATTCCCTCTTTGTTCTCCCAAACAAGCAAATGTTAAAGAACCACTTGGACTCTGATTAAGTGTTCAAGTTAGGAAAGCAAATCCTTATGCACAATAGTCTTGGTATACATAATGTTCTGTAATGTATCTTATATATGCACAAAGAAAGAAGGGATAATGTTACTAATTTGTTCATTACTAATAACAGTTTTCATAATACACTTGCAACTTCACTGTGTGCTAATATATTACATACATTTCGAGTTTGCAAAGACTTTTAAATGATTTTTGCTGAAACAAATGTCTTTAATACAATATTAGTGATTCTTTCATATTAGCAATTTCACCTCATTTCTATGCTACAGCATAATGATTTTGATCTTCTGGGTAGCTTGGTGGAAGATTCTGTAACTTGCAGAGATGACATGAGTGTACGATACTGGAGTGTTACAAATACTCCCTTTTGCTTTTTGATGGACTCATCTTTTAAAAATGAACTTCAGGCTTTCTCATTTCATGGCCCAAGAAAATTTTGTTGTAATTAAATATTGTCTTGTTTTCTAACAAGCTCAGTAAGCTATCTTCTGCTGGACTCAAGTCCAAAATGAGGATACAAACATCAGTACATATATGAATGTGGCACTGGTTCTAAGCATTGGCACCTGCTTTAATATTCATTATGCACATTGCGAAAAATGTAAATGAATCAAAATTAATCATCTGTTCATTTGTTGCCATTACATATTCATAGCACTTTTACCAGAGAAGGATTGTTGATCCTGCTACGCTGCTGATCCTGTTTTAACTCAAGGATGACAAAATGTAATTTATTTAACTTACCCTTGATATTTCAGTGGAACACAGCATTCTTCATATACTGTCCTAAACTATTGTACAGTGTTACTGTGCACGGTTGAACAGTTATCCATAACAGACTAAGCTGCATTCCAGGGGTAAGTGAAGTGATCTTTGCCTATATAAAAAGCTAGTTGCTTTTTAGTTTTAGTTCTTACGTGTGGCAATCTACCTGGAACTTGGAGGGAGGAACACAGACTACAGGAGAGAAGAAGATGGAGGAGACACCAAGAAGTAAGTCTGCGTCCACATGTTTTGAATACTATCTGCCGTTGCAACATTGCTGTAAATAGTTTTTACTGAAGAGCCCATTTAGTTTTGGGAAACATAGAGTCGTCTCGTATTATTACCCAGCACGTGGTACATGAAATTTAAAATCTGGAGTGGATGTGGTTAAGTATTCTGTAGGCCATATTATACTTGCAATCATTAATTTGGAATAACTTCATTGAGCCTGTTACTGTTCTGCTATAGCAGTATAAATCTGGAATAAGTGTGCAGAATTTCATATGTGGGTGTTGAATCTGGTCCCTTACGAAGTCTAATGAAAGTATGAAAGAGTGCTCAGTTCAGTAGTTCATATGAGACAGTCCTAACCCTGAATCCCTTCGTCCAGCACAACAGAATTTGAAAGCCATGTTGAGGATGGGAGATCAAGCACTTTACTTTACCATGGCAGTCCTCAGTAATAAACATTCAGAACTCAAATGGTGTTTTAGAGATGGACTGGTGGCAGAAGGCCATAGAAAAATACTGAGAAAATGCAAACTTACCTAAAACATATACAAGAAAACAACATAGAGAAAAACAGAAGGGCATCTCTGACTTCTTGGGCAAAATTCCTGCTTAGCTTAACCCTCATTGCCACCTCATTAAAAAGAGAAGAGATTGTCAGTACAGATACTGGTTCAATATCTGATTAGTTACTATTGACAACTGATTCTAATCTAGTATAGATCATGTGCAACTGGGATGTTTTGCGGTTCACTCAGGCAAGTAATGCATTTGGTCACCATCTGCTTTGTAACCCTAGGTATCTTGGGGCTGTGCAGCTTCGGTTCAGAGCTCTGACTCCAGAAGCCTCACCCTGGCTCTGCCCAGCCTGGTTACTCCTCGCAGGCTGAACTTAATACCCTTGCAGCCCTGAATTACTCCCAAAATTGTCCTCCTGCAGGGACCGGTCCCTCTCACTGGACCCTCCCAAAGAAAATGTTAGGCTTGCTACCTTTACAAAGACGGTAAAACACTTTGATCTGTTGGCTTCCTAGCAGCACACACTTTACTGAGTGTACACAGCACTGATGACCCATAATGAAAGCAAAACAAGTTTATTAACAGAGGTGCAGGGATTAAGTGATACCAAGTAAAAGAGATAAAGGTAGAAATGATTATAAGCAAATAAAAGTGAAAACACACATCTAAAAGTCAAATTTCATCTAGCAAGATACAGTCTCTGTTCAAGATGGTTTATCTCACTCATAGCCTTCTTTCCAGCCTTTTCCTGTTTAGCCTGGTCAGGACCCATCACAGAGATCTAATAGCTTGGTTTCTGTCTCTCCTAAAGTGACGGATAAAGATGGAGTCTTCTCTCTGTGTTCCTTACATTCCCAAAGGGATGTCTTCTAAGTCAGGAGGGCCTCCTGGAGATTGTGTCCTCCTCTGGGGTGCAGGAGCCATGTTAATTCTTTCTCTCAAGTTCAGGATCAGGACAACCCTTGGCTGTTCAGCTCAGTGGCTTTGAGTACTGCTAATATGTAAACTGAGATAAACCCACCTTTCTAGGACAGCTCTGTTTATCATCTTTGTCTAGGACAGGCTGTCTGATCTTAGTGTTCTAATAACATCATACACAAGGAATTAATGACTTTACATATTAACACATCATTTTACAATGATATTAATAACCAGTGTGGTGTTAGCTTTCTTATGATACTTCACAAGGCATATTGGTACAGTTGTGTGTATGGTGTGAATACAGGGGCGTCTAGGGTCACAGCAACCCATTAACTTTTTCCCCTGCCATTACAAGCATATGTCATTTAGGGTAACAAATCTTTGCAACATTTCAGTCTGTCACTAATGACCTTATTTGAAGCAGCGCTTGATTTAAGATTTGAACCTTTAGTAGCAATTCCTTCTAGTTCCAGCATATACCTCATTTTGAACAAAATTAATATGACTTTAGCCTGCAGTCTTATAATAAATCCACATTTTTCCTGGCAAAAGAATCTGGCGTCTCATGCTTTTTAAAAAAATAAATGTGGCTAAATCATGTCATGCCAAATCTTGAAAATGTATTTAGATGACTTTATCTATTTCTATGCCACCTGGAGGAATCACCCCAGTGGTGTCAAAGGAATTATTATTTTATTTAAAGAGTCAAGGTTGAAGCAGCAAATGTCAAATACTCTCCAACAGCTATATATCAGCTGCAAAACTGATGGCGCTCTGTTAGTGAAAGTGATTTAAAACCATAACCAGAGACACTGAATATTGTACTGGAGTCCAGTAACATCTCACTCTAGTAAAACAAACATTGATGTTTCTATTCAAAAACAATGAATCTTACTGGTGGATTATTTTCGTTTGGATTTTTTTTTTACCAATTGATCTGTGATTCAAAAAGATAGTTATAGGAAAGTAAACAGTTGAGTAAGTAGTTACTTGCATAGAATATAATGAAGATTCTAGAGGTATGCAAGAATATACATGAAATTTATAAATGTTGTAATCTGGAATTAACACAGATGTTAAAAACCCAGTGGTGACCTTGTGATTAAAGCACTGGACTGGGATGCAAGAGACCTGTAAATCCTGGCTTTGCCATAGATTTCTGTCACCTTGAGCAAGTCATTTTATTGCTTTGGTGCCTTAGCTCCTCATCTGTAAAATGGGTATAATACTTGCCTTCCTCAAGAAGTGTTCTGAGAATAAATTTGTCAGTACTTAGGAAGCTGTCATGCTACCGTTACAGAGGTAGCAGGAAGCCATACCAGGATTTGGTGCAATAAGTCACCTTGTACACAAGTAGCAGTCAGGTGAATCAGTCTGTACATGTAAGATGGGGCTTGGTGCTGTAATATTATATATGTCTAGACACTAAAGGTGATTGCAGTGTTGCCAAGTCTTGTGATTTTTTTTTATTGCAAGTCTCATGATATTCGGTGGTTTTCTTAAAGCAACAGCTCCTGGACTCATGTGATTATGTGGGACACTGCTTTAATTTTAAAAAAGTAAGTTTCTAACCATGGCGGTTGAGGAGAAAAGCTGAAAATGTGATCCCCTAAAGACTATCTCCATGTTGTCTCAAGCTTGTGATTTTAATGTACGTCTGATTGAAGTTATTTGCCTGACCTTATACTATGAACTATTGGTGCTAAGACTCCGTCACCTGACCACCTCTGGTAAGTATAAAACCAATTTGTGCCATTTGAGCAGTGCAAAGTAGTTAGTTATAGCAGATGAGAGAATCCAGCCCTTAATGTCTGTGCAAACCCAACTATTAGAATGAGTCTAAATTAATATAGAGAAGAGCCAAGCTAGAAACTTTGGATTCTGCACTCTAAACATTGGAGAACGCCTCGGTCTGAATTTGCAGCTCAAACTCTTCTCAGACAAACTTAATATTTACTAGATTAAAAAAAAAAACAATATTAGGCTGACTGGCCCAATGGATAGAGCACCGGAATGGGACTCAAACTTGGGCTCTATCCCCAGCTCTGCCATTGGGCTGCTGGCTAACCTTGGGCAAGTCACTGTGCCACTCTGTGCCTCAGTTTCCCCATCTGACACTGACCTCCTTTGTAAAGAGCTTTGAGACCAACTGATTAAAAGTACTATTTATGAGCTAGCTATTGTTATCCCAATGTTGCCAATTCACGATTTTATCTCAAGTTTGATATTTGGTGCTTTTCCTACAACACCAACTCTTGGAGTCCTATGAATCTATGAGAATCTCAGCTTCCTTAATATTTTAAACAAAAAATTACATTTCTAGTCCCCTCGGTTGTGGGGAAAAGCTTGAAAACATGAGCCGTACGGGTTCAAACCAACTAAGTCTCAAAACTTTCAAAATTGCTAAATAAAAAGAACTCAATTGACTACGTTTTTTTTTTAAAGTCATAATTAAGTCAATCTCATGATTTTGGGGGGTCCAACTCATGACACTTTAACACTGGGGTCTGGCAATATAGTATTTCTTAATTCTATTGTAGAGAAAACCCAATTATGTAGTTCAGTTTCCATGTCCATTCGCTGCTTGTGGTGAGGTTGAAAATAAGTGGGGGGTGGGGAGAGGGAGCCCAGCCGACTAAAAAGATCTATTGGGTCCAGTCGAACACCAAGCAGTAGCTCCCATATATTTTTCCGGGCAGGATGGCAACTATTCTCTGACTGCAAAGTGGCTCATCAATCCTGGAGGTGATTATTATAAGGTTGCAGTCTGTGGTGGCTGAAGAAATGTGTTTCAGTGCTCTGTAGTTGTTGGAGTTTCCGAAGTGCTGAAGGGCTTCATGCCCAGGTACACTGCATTGTACCCAGTGGAGTCCATCGGAGAGGTGATGGCAGCGTGAATAACGGAGACCAAGTCGTCATTTTCCAGGATGGAACAGAGTCTCTTAGTCAAATGCTGCCAAGTGAGAGCTCCGTGTCAGTGAGGAATCTAAGAGTACTCCTAAACTACAGGCTGATCTGACTAACTGTGGATGTGTCCCTTCAACCAAAGGAGACTACACCATGGCTGTGAACTCCTCCAAATGCTTTCCTCTGCCCACCAGCATCACCTCTGTTTTGCTTTGATTCTGCTTCAGCCATGAGCTAATCTTGTCCAAGCAGCAGGCTGTTTTGGTGTTGGTGGTTGTATGTGAAGGTTAGGTAGAGCTGTATCTACATATTGCTGACTTGAGTCCCGGCTCACCTGGTGGTTGCATGTAGATGTGAAAAAGAACCAGACAGAAAACTGATCCTCGTAGGACTCCACAAGCAAGGCGTCTGGTGGTGGAGAAGCAGTTTCCACACTCCTTGGGAGCATCCCTACAAGAAGCACTAAAATGAAGCCCATTTTCCCCAGACCCCTGCCACCTCTCAGGTTAGACAGCAGTAGATCACAATCAGCAGTGTTGAACACTGCAGAAAGGTCCAGGAGGGTGAAAATGGATGTCTGCCCTTTATCCATTGACAGCTGGAGATCTTCCATCAGTGCCAGAAAAGTGGTTTCAGTTCCATATCCTTGCCTGAATTCAGATTGTGCTGGGTCTAGAGAATATTAGCTTCAGTTAGAAAAAGCTTGTGGTTACCTTTTGGCTAGCTTCTCTATGCCTTTGTCAGAATTGGAGGTTTGACACTGAGTGGTTGCAATTAGAACCAATATATCCAGTTTTTTTCCAGTGTTGATTGGACTATTGGGTGTTGGAAGGAGGAAGAGAAGATTCCTTCTCTGAAGGAGTGTTTGGTGCCACTCCTGACTGAAACAGCCAGTTGTTCATGATGCTCGCAAGCTAGGAAGGGCATGGGTCAGATTCACAAGTCTTGGGTCGAGCCTTCTTTAGGTGGTCTGAGCTTCTTGAAGAGTGAACGTATAGAACTCCAGGAATGCAGGTGGGCTGTTTGTTGATCATTGCAGGCAGGGCAGATCCATGCTGTTTGGAAAGGCTTCTCAAATGTGCATGATCTTTTCACTGACATAGGATGATAATTCTTTGCAGTGCTTGGTTCCCAGTTCTCATGCAGCCTGTAGGCACTCAGGTGTGATGAAACATTTTACCACCCTAGATAGCTTCTTGAGATGGGATTTGGCAGCCTAAAAGCAGAGGGGAAAGGAAGTATCTCTTAACCTGTAATACAGCTTCTTCATAGGCTTTCAGAAATTTGTATTTCATACTGTGTGGTTCAGCCTTCGTTTTCCCACCATGAACGCTTGAGTTTCCACCCCTCTCTCTTTGTCTACTGCACCGTATCAGAAAACTAAAGAGATCTGGGTTGGCGCTGCAGAGGAAAATGCCAGTTTGGGGCTAGTGTGTTAATGGTCCTGGCTAGTGTACGGTGCGAGTTGGAGTACTGTGGTCCTTTAGCAGGTTTTGGCATTTGTCAGAATCCATGAGTCTTCATGGTTGAACAGGTTCATTGGTCTTTCTTGTTGCCTGGGATCTGGAAGAAATGAGGTGAGGGTCTGACTAAGATAGTGGCTGGGTTGTGAAGTCCTCAATCTTGACAGAGGCCCAAGATTCATTCCACACTGGAATGAAAACAAAACATTTTAAAATGTTTTCATGAATGGAATTGTCAGCTGAGCATTTAGATTCAGAAAGGTTTCTTGGGTCCAGGGCACACGTGCACGCTCTCTGTCTAAACTGAAGTCTCTTCCTGACCAGTAAGTCTCTGTGAAACATTTCAGCTTTGAAATGCTCCAACCAGCTTTAATAACTACAGTTCAAAAGAGCATATTTTAAAAATACAGCTCATGCCTCAATAAATACAAGCCAAATATTTAAGGATTCTCCTTGTTTGTTATTCATGTGTAAACCAACTTCTTCACAAAACATGAAATACACCAGTTTAGATTAGCACATCCATCTACAATCAAAAGAGGTTTGGGTCTAGTGGTTTGAACACAGGATGAGGAGACAGGAAATCTTGAGTTCCAATCCTGGCTTTGACCAATTTCTTCTGTGGCCTTGGACAAGTCCCACGTGGCCTGATTTTCAGAATTGCTCAGTGATAACAATCAAATGCACAAAGAAAAATCCATTTCAGCACCCGGAATTTGGTGGGTATTCTAAACCTATTCAGTTAGAGCTCAGATAAGGAACAGAGTAAGTGATGATAAAAGGGAGGAGGGGAGGTGCATGTTTACCTAATCCTCCCATGTGCAATTTGAAAAGATAGTGAAAAAAACTGGATTATCGCCACTGCCCTTGTGGTATAAATACAGAATTTTAATGGCATCTTATAAAAGTATTTACCCAATTTTTAAACTACAATAAAGAAAACCCTCTTCTCAATCTCCATTCTATCAAAGACTATTTCAGCATCAAGCAACATAGCCGCCTCCTCTGGTGAATCCAATTTCAGATTTGCAATCACTGCTTCCAGGTGGTGGATATCAGCAGCCAGGCATTGGTGGTGGTTTGTTTTTGTTTTGTTTTTTTTTAAATACCTTTTTAATCTGTATGGACTATTTCGAGAATCAGGCTCCCAGGCACAAAGTTGGTATTTTCACTAATATTTTGCAATTAATATTAAATAGAACTATATAACATGTTCTCCATAGGAGCCCTCACAGGCTTAATTTAAAAAGGGGGTGGAGGGAAAGCCATCACAAAGGATATATTAAGGCCAAAAGAATTGTATTGACCTGTACATTTGTAAAGCTATTTTGCAAGTATAGGGCCAGGTAAGTCTTAAAGGACACAAAGACCACACACGCACCTCTCTTCAGACCACCTGATTTTGATCACAGAAGGTTTTTTTGAGTGCAGTTTAGCTTGCAGACCCTTCCATGACTTCTCACTCTACGCCAGGATTTAAGATCCCCCTATATGGTGACATAAGGCGAAATAGGCTATAGAGTTTGAGAGCTAAAGTGCCAGAGAGTTGGATTAAGAATTCCTTTATATTTATTATAAGAGAGTCCTGCTCTTCTCTGCCTCAAGGGACACTGCATGAACCTCTTCCATGGAGTTGGAACATTCTTTTAAACAACTCATGATCATTCTTCTACCATTCCCCAACCTTGATGCCTACCACTTTCCCCACTTCAAACATATATAGAAGAAAATGCTTCATTAGCTTTAAAAGTTAGACCTCTAGAGAAATATATACCCAATAATCATCCGTGCATGGGATTTTCCTCAGCTAAATCCTCACGAACTGATAGATGAACAAATCATCTTTCTTCTTTCCTGTTGATAGCACTTTTTCTAATACAAGAGGTTTCATCTGAGTCTTTCATGGGCCAGGAATTCAGATGACTGGTTCAATATTTATAAACACACAATGAAGGTTTATTCAAACAGAAAACTAAAAGAACAACTCATGGTGAAAACCAAATTGTAAACAAATGAAAGAAAGTGATTAGATCCCATTTTATTATTGCCAAGTTTCACAGCACCCTCTGTCCATGAACTCATCCAGGCAGCAACCATAATGTCTGCAAAGTGCCTGGCACACTATTAGGTGGTGGTAAATAATAACAGCATAGCTCCTGTTAAGTTACAAAATGGCTGTCACTGTATAATTCTATGGTCCCCAATTCTCTGCTCCAATGGTCAACAGATGCATTTTGTATGAATCGGTGTTATCAAGTGATATCTTTGAAATTAGAGACTGCTTCACATCAAAAACTTTGCTATGAACATCCCTGAACTTTGTAAGTAGGAAGAGATGAAGGGAGACTAGTCACAGTAGGAGTCTGAATCCAAATTTTGCTAGTGGACCTGTGTCTCTATAATGATCCAAATCCATCACCAACACTCCTAAACTTTATAGTGTATTGGAAATCTGGATCCCATTTCCAGTTATGCGTCTTGAGCGCATATCAAGAAGAGATGGGCTTAATATGCTTGTGTTCCTCAATTTATGGCAGTCTATTTGTGGGTGTAGGGAGAGGAAGGGCTACACAGGTTATACAGTTATTTATGCCTATTGAAAATGGTCTTAATATTTTTCATAAGCTCTAAATCCACCAAAAATCAAACAGCAGATGGAACCCAAAAATATAGGGTGGATTCTTGTTTGTGCTCTGAAGTTAAGAGCCGTGTATTGACACAAATCTCTTATTTTACGTGACAATGTAAATTAAGGCATCTTCACAAGATAACTGCATTGTGATGCATGGTTTTTTTTTTAAATATATATCAAAGTCAGTTCCCAATTTTATGTTTGAGATCAAACAGTCGGGGATTAGCATGCTTTGAATTTTAATAAATCCCTTCAGGGTAATCACAGGTTATGAATGCAGAAGACAAGTTCTGGGCAAAGCATTTCAGTGCTCTATACTAATTGAAGTTTCTTCTGTTCCCTGCACTCATATTTGAGCATAAAAACCCCTTCAGGTTTCATTTTAGCTAAAATTCTTGATCAAAACTACGAAGACCAGTAAAACAAAATGAGGTTCTGACCCTCCTATAAATCAGCTATGTAACTGTAAGTATATTGGGGTATCTCTCATGTTGCAATAAATGGTAAGCCTGCTGCAAAGCAAATAGCGTAGGCTGTCCGAGTTGAGTGCCTGGGGTGAGTGAGAACCATAAGAGAAGTACTAGCAGAAGAACCCAGCCCTGACATCACTGTTAACTATGCCTGGAAAGGGAGAGCCAGAAGGAGGAGTTAAAACTATCAACCAAAGGTTTAGAGGTGGGGTTTTAAAAAGAGCCTATTGGGAATTGTGCTCTGAAGGCACTTTTGAAAATTCCACTCTAGGGATATCTCACTCCACAAGCTAGTGTTGTGTATAAGTCAGGTGGCAAAGCTAGGCATCTCAAAAAACAATCTGTTCATCCCTAATATTATAAATCCAGTATATGTAGTTGTATTGTATCAGAATAGTGTCATAGCTCTTTAAATATCTCTGATCCCTCTAGTAATGGTCACCCCACATTCTTTGTTTTATAAGTCTCAGTGCAGCAGGATGCATGTTTGTGTATAGTTAGGAAACCGTTATCCGGAACCCAACTGTGCCTGTGTGATTTCTTCACATTCTTGTTGCGTAAAGAGCAAAAGAGACAACAATAGTATTGCTCCAATTTCTGACTGTTAGATATTGAAGTAAAATTAAGAGCTTGTGAAAGCAAAAAGGACATCTGCATCAATGCCGAAAACTTGGAACAGTTAGATTCAATTCAGTTCAAGGTTCAATTCTGTTCTAGTTCTCTATGGTTTTAGATAGAGAAGGAGTGTGGGAACAAAGTCTTCTCTTTCCCCTAAAAGTCCAAGCAAAATAACTGAACTACAGGGTTTCAAATGCCCAAAACGGGCCATTATGTTATGCAATCTTTCCACACCTCTCCACCCAGGCACCTCAATCCTACCCTGAAGTAATTTTGCTGTTTTAATCACAGACTTGTCACAAACACTGACCAGGTTGAGTCCGCTAAACTCATTTTGGTGAGCTTTCCTAAATTACAGTGAGGTCTATAGACAGGACTAGTGCAATAATCCATCCTGTCATCCAGGCCTTACTTGACTTATTTACATGTCAGTGCTACAAAAGCTGATGAAAGGCATACTGGTTTATTATGCAATGAGACCTTTAATAAAAGTTCAGCTAAACAAAAACAACTGTTGAAACAACCTCCTAAGATGAGAGAGAATTGAATAGGTCTAGTAAAAGAGTGGATAACTAACCAGCAATTCATTAAAGTCTATGGATTAAGTATCCAAAATTAAAACCTAGAAGGTTTCCCAGTTTAAGCAATGTGGCAAGGCACCCTCTTCCTCTCACCACACTGAGCATTTCCCCATCTGGCGATGGTGGGCCTGGAGTAATCAGCCCCACTCAGGGCAGGGTTTGCCTTTCCCCTTCTGTGCTCCCTTGGTCATGTTTTCAAGGTAGGCCTAAGGGGTGATCCTCCATGAAACAAAAAGGAAACAGTCTCATAAACGATGGACTACTTTCGCTGCCTCCTCTCTGGTGCAGGGTGTTATCCTGTTAGTTGCCCTGGGGTGTCAGTCCTTCCCTTAGCAGGCACTCAGGTTTGGCTGTTTCCCCTATGGGAAGGAACCTAGCCTCTCACCCTGGAGCAGATTATTTCCCCAGGAGCTTGTCTATCTCCCTTCCCCTTTTCCCTGCCCAGAGGAGGGATTTTTAAAGCTCTCCTTCCTCCTTCCCTGCCCTTTAACTCCTGCACATAAGAAATTTGTCTCCTCTGTCAAGCTGTCTGGAGCGGCTCATGACCATGAGTGCCAGCCTTGGGGCAGAGACCCCAAACTGGTGGTATGTTCTATAATTAGATTTCACCAACCCAGTAACAAGGGTGAACTCCTCAAGCACTATAACGGTCTTACCATGAAGTCACAGACAGTCTCCTTGGGCATTCCAGTCTCTCTTGCCACCCAGGCAAGCTGGACTTAGTGATAGGTGTGTCACTACACCAAAAATCACAACAATATTCAGGTTGCTCCCAGTCCCAAGAGACCAGTCACTTACCCCAGGTCAATTTGTACCTTAGATCCCACATCAAAGCCAATGCTTGCAGCCAATCCTAGAGTAAACTACCTAAGGATTTAATAACTAAGAAATAAATGAGAGAGTTATTACAAGGTTAAAGCAGGCAAGCATATATACAGAAATGAGTTGCAGTCTCTGGTTCCAAAAGATGACTGAGCTGTAGTAATCTGTTAGCTGAATGTCTTTTAGGGACAACCCAGGTTGGCTCAGGAGAGTTCAGCTTCTGTTTCGGAGCTTCGGCCCTATGAGAGACCAAACAGCAATAGAGATGAAAATAGCTGACGAACATTTTTTCTTTCCTTCTTCCAGAATTCAAGCTGATGGGACAAACCCTTTTGTAGGTAGCCTCTTTGTGCTGTGAGGGAGCAATTACAGTCTTTGTATTGTGATGTTCCATAATGACCCATTTAGTTTTGATATCCCTTCTTAATGGACAAGAGAGGATCCTGGGTTCACAGTTTCAGAGCAAACTTTTTTTTTTACAGTTATAGAGCAACAACTTAAATATTACCTTAGAGCATATGATAAAGACATTATAAGTGAGATTAATGCATGCAGCAATTTACAAGGATTTCATAAAGTTCAAACACTAAACACATTGTTTTAAGTTCAATACCAATCTTAACCATAACAATATACAGGTGAAACAGACTGGTTTCTAGCAAAGAATTTGTCAGTGCTTGGCTGAGGCCTAAAATAGTGGCAAAAGCTGGCACCTGGTTTGCCAGCGTCACATCCTCCTTTTCCTTTTTTGCTGAGCCATCAAACCCACTGCAGAAAACGTTACAAGTATTTGATAAGATGAATGAAGAGGAGACTCGGAGCACGAGGATCAGCCTACATGTCTGAACATGCACAGCCTGTATTTGGGAGCCAGCAAGATACCTCTTGGGAGCTGTTACAAGTACAGTACTGTAGTGAAGCATGTGGCAGATGCGCAAGTCACTAATCAATCATCTAGATAGTTGAGCAGGGAGGCTGAGTTCCAAAGTTACACACAGCAAGAGGGATGTACTGTTCACTGGGATCCTGCCCAGTTTTTCTGCAATGTTTAAACTCCTTGGGCAACTCAAAGCAGCATGGTCACTGGCCTCAAATTAAGGAATCAGACCTGTACTCTGGCTCAGACTCCAAGTATTACAGGACTGTATAATGAAAGAATATGTCTAACTTATTTGGTGTAAAACACCACATATACCAACAGTGAGAGAGGGAGTGAAAGATATGGACCCAGCAGAGAACGTGTGTCTGCCTAACAGTTCCAAAATTTGGGAAGTTCCTGTCTATGTATTTAGTCTCAGGATGAGCAGCTGCCACTCCTGCCCTAGAACATATTAGAGGTTATTTAACCATCTGAGACTATATTGGCTCTTTCTTCTGCCCATTCTGGAAGTAGGGCAAACCCTTAGTGTACAGCCCTTCTGCGCTGGCTGCTGTACATGTTCCCTGGGCAGCCTCTTTGCAACCTGGTCCTCCTACCTCTAAAGCAGCCCAGAACCATGGTGGTTTCATGGCATTTGGGAAGTCACAGGTCATCTGTGCCCAGTACTCATGTATATCATGACCTGCAGTGTTCTAGATCTGTGCCTCGGTGAACTGCCAGCCAACAACAAAACTTGCGGTTGGCCTGGATGTTCAGGAAATGATGATACTGGGCAGCGCAATCTCCTCCAAATGTTAAAGGAACTCCCCCAAAAACCCCAACAGTTTCTTAACCTGCACTTCAAACATCACCTTGAATTATCACCACCAGAAAGAAGTTTTAAATATCAAATTCCCTTTTCACTCTTTACACTGTTTGTTGGCTATTTACATTTCTTTCGGCTTGAGCAGTAACAACTGAATAATCAGTTTTGTTTTTGTCATTTTCTTGGCAATTTCACTTTCAAGTCCTCTTACGCTAGCACTCTACTGCAGTTTTTGGGCTATTAACAGTGCCTGCATTGAACTTTTTGTTAAAAGGACTTTTTGTTGTTGTTTTATTTATTTAATAAAGTTAAATTGGTCTCATATTTTTAAAGCTCATTTTGTCCACATTAGACCTGCTATTGATTTTTTAAATACTTTTAAAATTATTTTTACAATAGTAAGTTGTGAGAATTCTACTCACAAAATACAACTTTAATCTGGTTAAAAGAATGTTTATTCCAGCCCGTCTCTAATTTTAGTAGAATTAAGAAATAATCTCAGACTCACACACTTTAAAGTCTGAAAGGACCATCTCCTTCAGTAACACTGCTATCAAACATATAGGAATCCACACACCTATAAATGAATAGCTTGTCAAAGTCACTTTTACAAACCAGACTTAAATGTGGTTTTTAGACTAGTGGACAGCACTGTGATCCAGAATGGCTGAGGATTTGTCCTGGCTCAAATGGACTTGCTGTGCAACATTGGTCAAGTCTCTTAAGCACTTTTGGATTCACCCACCTGTAGAGCAGGGATGATAATACTTAATCTGAGTGAGGCGAAGCATAATTAAAGTACTTTGAGATCCCGATAGTAAACAACTATATAAAGTGCAAAATATTTAATTGCTTGTCTAATGGCATTACAGTCCTCAGCATTTATTGCTATTACTGATGTCTATTAGGAAGTTGCTCCTCAGGTTTAGACTTTTATAGCTCTAATGCCACAGAGAGTATCAAGAAAGGGCTTGATTGTGGTGGCTTGGCTGTACTTAGCCATGAAGCGGTAAAATTTCAGGATAGAGCACAAGAAATTTGTTTCAGTCCAATAGTTAGCAGAAATGGGAGTTGTGCATGCAATTCCCAGGCTGAAAATGTGCCCCTAAAAGTCCTGTATCAACACAGTTCTGGTGCTTTATTGGACACATTATAAAGGCAGCTTCCTTCTCATAGGAATCTGCATTGTACAATATGTGCTGCTTTATCAGTCAGTTTCTAGTTCTGTGTTTGAAAAGAAATCAGTCTGAGATCAGCATGCTTCGAAGTTGAATACTCCTCCTCAGGGCAATTGCAGGTTATGAATACAAAAGATTAGTATGTTTGTTTAATTACACTAGAGTCCTTCTAGTATCTGAGCAAGAATACCCTATCCTAATCCTAGTTTAGCTAAAAAATTCATTAAAATAAAGTTGACCAGCAAAACAAGAATAGAAATGTGCTTTTTAGGAAAAGACATTTTAATTTTTTTTAAAAATAATCTTCATATTAACAGGTTATGAACACCACAAACACTGAGCTACTGCATGCTACAATGGTAAAGTGCCTTCAAAAATGTGAATTGTATTTTAAAAATGGTCTTATTTTTGTATAACTTTGGCGACATTTGGGCAACACTGAAATACAAGAAAAAAGAGCATGTTTGTACATCCATTTCTTAATTAAAAACATAGTTTTGAAAGAAAAAACTGAACTGTGAAAATTTTTGCCATGATATCTATTACTGAATTAGTTACAAAAATCCATAAGATACAATATACAAAAAATACTTGTCGCTAACAGCTGCATATAAATCTTTGTAAGGAGGATAGTGAAATACCAGTTTTGACTTTTTAAGTCTACATTTGCACATTTTAGGAGGTTTTTTTTAAAGTTCCATTTGGATTTGGATAAGGTTTTCTTTGCATGTGAGAAAATAAGGAAAGCTGGGTTAGCTTTTTAAAGTCAATGTCTCCTATGACTGAAATAAAGTACCAGTTATATAATTTAATTTTTCTTATTGACCAAACAGTCCAGTTGCATCTTGTTGAATAAACAGTGCTCTCTCCCTATGAATTCCCTGTAATTAAAATTAGAGATATTAATGAAATCATAGGTATGCCAAGACATTGCAATAAAAATGGAAGGATGGGGTCATATTCATTTTGAGACTGGCATATCAAAGCAGCATCCATTGCAGACTCACATCAAACCTAGGGCATATAGAGACATATAGTCATTGGGATTTCCCTACACTGCTCCCGCCCAGTTTAACTAGTTACATTGCAGTGTTGCCAATTTAGTCGTTTTCCTACCCCCGTGTAAATTTGAACACCCCCTTTAATTTCAATTCCCGGGGAAAACATTTTTCCATATTTTATTCCATTCCTTGGGCATGTTATACTTAGGGAGGGGTTCAAAAATGGGAACTCGGTGAAAGTTTTTGCAGATAGTTTGTTCTCCTCACCCTTTTAAGTTTGAATATTTTCAACAAGCTCTACTAATAGAGAATAACTCCAATGAATATCTTATAATCCCTCCTCAAAGTATATTTTGTGTTTAAAAGTTTTCCAGTGCAACCAATAACTGAAAACTAAGCAAATGATAACTCAAAAACAAAAATCAGATGACTTCATCCTGGGCATTGCTTCTTATCTTGAAGCTTGTGCTCTTGCTCTCTCTCACACTCACACACACACAGAGTCTGACTTAGACTGTTAGCTCCTATGGACAGGAACAGTCGCTTGTTTGTCTGTAAAGTGCATTGTACATCTATGCGGTTGTATAAATGACACTACCAGGGCTTGAATCTCCTTAGTTGTGCCATTGATAGCAATGGAAGTAGGAGTGGGCCCAGACTTTTACCAGTAGCTGTAGTGAAGAAAACATTCAAGAAGCTTAATGCATCACATGTACAAATGCCATTTAAAAAGTAACTAGCAGCTGGCAGAGAACTCTGGGCTGATAAACTCATTGTCTCCTCAAGTGTCTCTTTTAGCTAGTTCTGTCTCAGTAAAAAATATGGTAAGTGAAAAAATTCTAGGTCTTGGATTTATACAGAAGTGCTATATTCCTTTCACAGAGGGGAAGTTCCCTATTGAAACTTTCACTGTTTTGGTCTGGGATGCACCTTGCACTGTGGGAAGATGATCTCACTAGCAATGTCATTCCAATCCTGAGAGAATACATTTCTGAAATCAGCAAAACCCTCTTATTTTTTCATTGCTCTTCTTGGGGCATGCAATCTGTAGCATGGAAAATATTTCTGAACTGTGAAGCATGCCATTTTTTCCAATGGAAAAATATGGAATATCCCTCACAAATGAATGTGAAGAGAGTATTTTTATCTGTTTATAGACTTGTCTGTGAGACTGCAAGCATAAGAGCTGAGTGCTTGACAATCATCAATGACGGTATCCTCAAAACACCTCTCTTGAGACAGGAAGTATAATCACCCTATTTTATAGGTGGGAAATTGAGGTACTGAGAGTTAGTGTTTGTCCAAAGTCACAAAAGAAATTTGTGACGGACACAAGATTTGAACCCAAATCTAATAATTCCTAATCCAGTTCTGTAACCATAAGACTATCCATAAAAGATAGAATCTTTTAGCTGTAACTACTTTTGTGCAAGTGTCAATTACTTCATGTCTGTGGCCTAATTGCTATATAGACATCTGACAGATAACTAATGTTCTCTATTTAGGTACTTATGGCCCCTGCCACCATAGTATCTGAGCAGCTCACAATCTTTAATGAATTTCTCCTAGCAATATCTCTGAGGTAGGAAGTGTTATCTTCATTTTACAGATGGGGAATAGAAAGGCTAAGTGACTTGCCCAGAGTCTTTGGTGGAGCAGGCTATTATACTTCTAACCACTGGACTATCCTTCTCTCCTAATCTATCTATCGTTATGAATATAAGGAGGAAAAAAAAATCTCATTAAATATGGCAGTCTAACTGACTTTATTTAAATCTTATTGTAGTGAAAACCTCATTCTTAAACAAGTTTGACCCATAGAAAGGCACTTCAGCATAAATGATGTGACCGCTATTGTCCAATCTTCCTCTGAAACAGTGATTATAAATTCCTATTAATCACTGACATGTTTAACGAATGACTTGATATTGCTAAACAGCAATTCTCCTTCAGACGCAATATATAGGACCCCAAGAGGTCTTAGGAAAGTTTAATTCTTTCTTTTTTTTTTTTTAAAGACTGTCTAATTTTTCCTTCTTACCAGTCCCAGCTGACTTTTGATTCAGGTTGGATTGCTAATAGCTCGTTTATGGTTAACATATCTGCAATCGTGAAATGTCTTGGTAGCATAAATGAACAAGCTTTGGTCTATATAAACACAATATCAAGAGTGCATGTGAAACGTGGATTTCAGATTAAATGCATTTATGCAGAAGCATGCCTCCTTTGCTCTGTGTCATTCATATTCTTGATACTGCTTTATGCTATTTTAGTTATTAATCTTTGGCTTTCTCTCTGACACACACAATAAAAAAAATGTAAGCAGAAGCATTTATTCAGATGACAGAAAAATAATGACTTGACATGTAAATGACTTGTTGGCAGAAATCCTGCAGTCCAGATGTTACAATTTCCAAAATCATTCACCTAATCAAAGATCTTCTGAAGGTTTTTCTTTCTCTAGTGTGTTGGTCATTTAAAAATAATCACAGATATTTATACATTATACACAATATTATATATTAGATATAATTCTTTTATATTTTATGGGGCATATAGTCTCTCAAAATGTCATCTGTCTCTACAAAGTAGAGAAAGGTGTATGACCAGATGGTCAAAGCTATTTTCCCCCTCCACAGCAGGATAAATGGGGTAAACCTCATAGCAGACTCCCCAGTTTTCTTATTAATTGAGCCAATTTACTGTCCAGAGAACTGAGTCATTTGCTAAAGGGTGGTGTTTTTGTTTGTGTTTAGTTGGGGGGAGGGTGCAAGAAGAAGGAGGTTAAAAAATTAAGTCAATCTGGGATTAATAAACAGCTTTTTAGCGTCATAGTAATATGGTAACTTTGATTCAGGGAATTTGAAACAATATGTTCTGGTCTTCACCCCCAGTGAGCTACCGCTTCAGAAACCAAGTGGACTAAACTAAGAATATAAGATCTACAGGGCTTTCCTACACATACACACACATCTGCTCACAAAATTAAAATAAATTGTAAATCTAATAGACCTGATATGGTGTAACTCTAACATGTCTACATTTACCTCTGGAACAAGTGATCCAGTGGGGGTTGATTTATTGTGTCTAGTGAAGATGCGATAAATCGACCACCGAGCACTCTCCTGTCAATTCTGGTACTGCACCGGAGTGAGAAGCGTAGGTAGAGTTGACGGGGGAGTGGCAGCGGTCAACTACCTCAGTGAAGACACTGCGGTAAGTAGCTCTAAGTACGTCGACTTCAGCTAGGCTGTTTTCGTAGCTGAAGTTGCTTTACTTAGACCGACTTCGCTCGTGCGCCCCTCGCTACCCCAGTGTAGACTAGGCCTTAGTGTTACACTGTATCTTCCCATTGTGAGGAAAGGAATTAGTACTGCACTGAAAGGATACACAGCTGTGAACCGAGGCTACCACCTGGCTTTAACCATTTTGGGGAGTGACCCACCCTGTGGCTAAATGACCACAAAATACTTCAGAACTGCTCTGCTGTATAATTTATTAACCCCTGCTATTGCTTGTTAGTGTATACGTGTACCATTGCCTTCTGATGACTATTCAACCAGAACTGCACAGCTCTTGTAAGCCTTCTGTTCAGAGCTGGTTCAAAAAACGTTTTGTTTTGGGAACATTTTCAAAACCAGTTTTGTTTGAAAATTTTCATGAAACAAAATCTGAAAAGTTTTCAAGAAAACCAGAAAACTTTTTTTCTTCTTCTTCTTCTTCTTCAGTTTTTGGCTTTTCCTGGTTCCTATGGCCATGGTCCACTTAGAAATCATCAGCAAAGGGAGAGGCAGATTAAGGGCTTGTCTACTCTTGAAACGCTATAGTGACGCAATTGCGGTGCTTGAGCGTAGATACTACCTATGCTGATCGGGGAGGTTCTCCCATTGGCATAGGTAATCCACCTCCCCAAGAGCCAGTAGCTGGCTGATGGAAGCGTCCTTCCATCAACCTAGTGCTGTCTAAATTGGGCTTTAGGTCAGCTTAACTAGGTTGCTCAGGAGTGTGAATTTTTCACACTCCTGAGCAACATAGGTGGGTCAACCTAACTTTTTGATTTAGACTGGGCCTCAGTTAGGAGTGCTGGTCCGAGGAGGAGGTACACTACAGGTTCCTACAGGCCTCACTCCCAGACGCCAAAATCCTTCTCTTCATCTTTAGTCCAGCACTTTCTGTTAGCTCCACAAACCCCGTGGCAGTGACTGCCTGGAACTGGGAAATGAATGTAGTCCTTGCCAGGGATGCTGGGAGTGTTAGCTGGTTTCCTAAAGCAGGGAGAGGATTTAACTGTTAACTTTCATAATAGCAACTAAAAACTGTAAGTGGTTGCAGTCCCGGGTATTGTACTGAAAATTGAGATCATGTACATCCTGGGGAAGAATTTCAGAGTAGAGAATGAGGATCCACAGGTGCACAATATTAAAATCATAATAATTGAAAGGACTATGTTTTTCTTTAATTGCATAATTACTAGAATAGCTACAGCATGCAAGATTTTCATTCACAGTTAGCCTAATAAGAAATCTCTGCTTGGATTCGTCAACCCAAGAAAATAGCCTTTACTGAGCTTTTATAATGATGATTTGAAGCTACCTGGGAAAAAACAAATCAATCATACCTCACTATTCATCCGTCGTAACTTGTAAATCCCAGAGGGTTGCACAACATTCTAGAACAGAATGTTTTTTTTATTTCTTCACACTAGTAAGGAGCCCAAGTCTCCCTTCAACATATAAAACTTTAATCTCATGAAAATGGAGTCTGTACTTTTTGCCTTCCACTACAGGAGCAGTCTGCTAAGTGCTCTGTGCCAGATCCTGATGAGCTGTCAGCTTCACTGTGTGCTGTGAGTCTGGGAGGAAGGTGGATTTAACAGAGACTGGTAAGGGCCCATTGCTCCTAGATAGGTTGCCAGTAGTCTCTTGTGGTCAGGGCAAATTTGGGTCCACAAACAGGATTAGATGTCATTTACACAGAACTCAAGAGACTTAATACAAAAAACTTTGCTGTTAAACAGTTAATGTTGGTACACACAATATATCCAACACGTAAGCAAGGAAATGAAAAGTTAAACTACCTTACAGTACATATGCCAGGGGCCATGGTTAGGTTGCCCTTTTTTTTTTTTTTTTTTTTGGACTCTTTGCCAGTCCTGTATGTGTACATTCTTTCAATTGACAGGCCCCTGTCTTCACTTCTCTTTGGAGTGGGATCCTGCAATCCAGTCAGTCTCCAAGTGGGTCAAAAGACATCAGTCAACCAAAAAAGGTTGGATTGTCATGGACAAATTTCAACCACAGACACATTTCAGAAACTTTGTATTAAAAAAATTTAGAAAAGAAACCAAACAAAAAAGCCACAGAATATTCAAAGGGCATAAAAATTAGCACTGTACAATTTCAATTTCACATGGAAAAGCCAACTGAGCGGTAGAGAAAAACAGGAATTTAAAATCCATTTCAGCTTTAACTATCCAGTTGTGACTAGCACCTTCATAGTGTGATTTAACTAATGGTAATTAAATTCAGCTGGAAAATAAATGCTGATAAAATAAAACTGAAGGGGCATCCCATCCAGTGTTCCTGATCTAGTGAGGCTTTGATAATATGAGGTGGACTCAAAGCAAAGAGCAGGCTCACAAATGAGTCAACACATGATGGTTGATATCAAAGACAGAATATAGACGACTTCATATGTATGAGTATGGACACCTGACCCAAAGGCTTTAAGTGATGAATGATTTTGGATACCTCCGTGCGATGGGGTGTACCAACCCTGCACTGGCCCAAGGGGATGGACCAATCACTGTGGGCCCAGGAGGCCACGCCTCCTTTCCCCTGCTGCGCATGCTCCAGGTGAGAGCCAGATAAAAGGCAACAGCCCAGCTCAGCTGGGGCTGGCTGCGGAGGAGAAAGGACGTGTACTGCAGGTTCCTGTAGAGGTGTTGGCGATGCTCCAGCCGGTACAGCCTGAGGACTAGGACTATGCTGTGGACGACTCGCTGACTGCAGAAACTGATGGGGAAGCCAAGCCGCTGGTGCCAGCTGAGGAGATGCCCAGGACACAACTTGTGGTAGGAAGTGATCCAAGGAAGGTAGTAGAAGCCGATGCCTGAACCCCTAATGGGGAGTTCACTGGCTTCATTAGGCCCTGGGTTAGAACCCAATGGAAAGGGCAGGGCCGCGTTCCCCTACCACAGGCCACCAGGCCTGGCAACAGTCTGCTCTAGATCCTAGCCCAGAGGCTTAGAGGCCATAGACTGTTTGTTTGTTCTGCCCCGCACATAGGCTACAGACTGACTGCTGTTTTGTTCTGCCCAAGGGGCCGATTCCCCAATTGCTACTGCCTGCCCCAGCAAGGAGACTTAGGAGCTTAGACTGCTTGTTTGTTCTGCCCTGCCCAGGGGATACAGACTCATAATTGTTCTGCCCCATCCAGGGGGCCAGAACTCCAATTGTGGTTGTTGGTCCCAGCCCGGAGGCTCAGGGGCTATGTACTGTTTGTTTATGTGGCCTTGCCAGGGGACTGGAGCCCACCTTGCTGCAACTCCCTGAATTAGCAGGAAATCCTGACAACTGGGTGACGGGGTGCACCACCCCCGAACTGGGCCAACAGGGATGTCCCGGCTCAGCACGGCGCACGGAGCCCCCATCACACTCAGTTTTTAAGAATCCATCTTGGGACACCATAAAGAAGCCAGATTTTCAGAGAGTGCTGAGCACCCACCCTTTGAAAATCAAGATGTCTCAGAAGTTATACACAGAAATAAAAAATCACATTCAGAAAATACAAAATACACAAAAAAACCTAAGAAATTGAAGAGGAAAAAAAGTTAATGGAACAAACTGATTATTTTTCTGTTGAAAGTTGAACATTGAAAAAGTATTTTTTTAAAGTTTTATGAAATTATCCCTATTTTTGTGTGTGCGTGTGTGTGTATATATATATATAGAGAGAGAGAGAGAGGCAAAAATTTGACTTTTTTATGCATCTGTAAAAAAAAAAAAAATGCTGTAAATATGATAACCTTTCATCCCTTCATCACCGGTTTGACTGCAGCTCAGGTCAGTAGCGACTGAAAGTAAATTGTGAGAGCTCTTTGGCTTTCTGGGGTGGGTTTGGCTTGGGTCCATTCCCCAGTGAGCAAAACCATCACCATGAGTGGCCACCTGCTTAGCAGTCACCACAGAGAGATCAAGAACTGAATGTATCATAGAATCTGACCTATCTTTTCACACCCGGCCTTCAGATCAGGGTTTTCTTGCTCAGTTTTGTGGTGACTTTTGTTTTATTTCCTTCATTCAGCCTCCAAGTCCACAGGATAAGCTTCCTTGCACATAGCATTTCCAAGGTGCAACAGGGCCATTAATCAATCCTTTGTATTGCGATGTTCCTTGATGGCCCATCTGACTTTGATAGTCCTTCTGGCTCGGGTGTGTGTGTGTGTGTGGGGGGGGAACAATTCCCATGTTTGGGTTCACAGGTTCAGAGCAAACATTCTCAAAAGTTATAAAGCAAAACTTACAGATTTTCTGATAGCATGGGGTACTGACAAGTGAGACTAATGTATGCAACAATTTACAAACATTTCATAGAATTTGAACACCAAATACATTCTTATAAGACTAATAGTTTTGCTCAAAATGGGTAACATACAGGTGAATTGGTATGGTCTCCAGTTATGAGTCTGTCAGTTCTTAGCTAATGCCTGCAGCCTGGGCAAGATCTGGCATCTGGCCTACCAGCTTCACACCATCCAGTAGCAAAAGCTGTCTCAAGAAACCCAGTGCTCTGATATCAGGTGGATGGAGCAAATTAAGGGTGTGTGTGGCAGGTGTTTTGGAAAGAGATTAAAACTTTTTAGGAGGTTCAGACATACCCAGACTGTACCTGTCAATTCTGTTTAATAGGTGGGGACTGAAATTTACATTATAGGAGTCCTTAAGCTGTGTCATAGTTAATCCTACTGTGAAGTCTGAAAGATCTGTGATGTACAGATTTGTTATCCCTTTCTTCAAAAGATTCACATTGTTAGAGTGAAGAAACGGACTGACAGAGCCAGAAGAGTACCCAGAAGTTACCTACTACAGGACAGGCCCAACAGAGAAAATAACAGAACACCACTAGCCATCGCCTTCAGCCCCCAACTAAAACCTCTACAATGCATCATCAAGGATCTACCACCTATCCTGAAGGATGACCCATCACTTTCACAGATCTTGGGAGACAGGCCTTGCTTAAAGACAGCCCCCCAACCTGAAGCGAATACTCACAGCAACCACACAACAGAACCACTAACCCAGGAACCTATCCTTGCAACAAAGCCCATTGCCAACTGTGTCCACATATCTGTTCAGGGGACACCATCATAGGGCCTAATCACATCAGCCACACTATCAGAGGCTCGTTCACCTGCACATCTACCAATGTGATATATGCCATCATGTGCCAGCAATGCCCCTCTGCCATGTACATTGGTCAAACTGGACAGTCTCTAAGTAAAAGAATAAATGGACACAAATCAGATGTCAAGAATTATAACATTCAAAAACCAGTCAGAGAACACTTCAATGTCTTTGGTCACTCGATTACAGACCTAAAAGTGGCAATTCTTCAACAAAAAAAACTTCAAAAACAGACTCCAACGAGAGACTGCTGAATTTTAATTCATTTGCAAACTGGACACCATTACATTAGGCTTGAATAGAGACTGGGAGTGGATGGGTCATTACACAAAGTAAAACTATTTCCCCATGAAGAAAAGGAGTATTTGTGGCACCTTAGAGACTAACCAATTTATTTGAGCATAAGCTTTCATGAGCTACAGCTCACTTATGAGCTGTAGCTCACGAAAGCTTATGCTCAAATAAATTGGTTAGTCTCTAAGGTGCCACAAGTACTCCTTTTCTTTTTGCGAATACAGACTAACACGGCTGTTACTCTGAAACCTATTTCCCCATGTTTATCCCCACCTCCCCCCACTGTTCCTCTCATGTTCTTGTCAACTGCTGGAAATGGCCCACCTTGATTATCACTACAAAAGGTGTCGTTCGTACCGCCCCCCTCCCCCCCTCCCCCCCCCGCTCTCCTGCTGGTAATAGCTCACCTTAAGTGATCACTCTGGTTACAGTGTGTATGGTAACACCCATTGTTTCATGTTCTCTATGTATATAAATCTCCCCACTGTATTTTCCACTGAATGCATCCGATGAAGTGAGCTGTAGCTCACGAAAGCTTATGCTCAAATAACTTTTAGTCTCTAAGGTGCCACAAGTACTCCTTTTCTTTTTGTGAATACTAACAGGGCTGCTACTCTGAAACCTATTGTTAGAGCTGACAGGTAACACAACAAACTTAATGTGTTTGTGATAGCAAGGCAAGTATCTAGCTAATCAACAGACAGTTTGGAATGGCTTTTGGGGATTGAATTTTCTGTTTTCTGGTAAAAGCTCATATGCATGGCTAAACAATTTTAAAAATTGAGGGGAAAAGCACTAATAGTGGGTGAGACTTGCAAAACAGTAGCTTAAATTTGCCCTAAAAAGGCTCATCGGAAACAAATTGAAAACATCACTGAGCAACCTCCCTCCTCCAGCACCCGACTTCAGTATGTGGAAAGTTTCTAACCTATGTCTTCCTTGTGCTTTGTAATTCAGGTGTACACGCTCTGTATAGATATTATGCAACATGCATATAATGCTTTGAGCATAATCCTGCGTGGTGCTGCATTCTCTCCTCTCTCATTGAAATTAACAGGAATGGGAGGTATTCAGCACCTCTAAGAGGTACTGTGCATTTTGCAGGACTGGCCCCTTTGTGAGCAAAGGTCTCGTGGTATTATAAAAAGAAAAGGAGTACTAAAAACAAATTATTAGCATCTCTGTATAGTTAATTGTTTTCACAGATCAACATCTACATCCTCCTTTCCCTCACCCCTTTAGCACTTAACATTTTATTAGTCAAGGACTCTGCTCACCAAACAAAAGCATTCATCACGAAGAGAACATGCAGAATAGAGAGATACTGTGGGTTTTTAAAGTGTGTTTCACAGATCAGATTTATTTAAATGAGAGTGAAGGTACTGCGTGATTGCTATATTGCGTCATCTTTGCTTTCTTTGCAATAACGCTAGCCAAGGCCATAAAGCTTCATTTGAAGAGGGGAATTTATTTGTTTAAAATTCTAGTGAATGATATCCAGGTATGAATGAACTGAGTAACTGGAATTACCCACGTGAAATATTAATTTTTGCATTAGAAAAATATTTATATATGTTTAAAATCTCTGAATGCTGAAGTTTTTATTTAGCGTTATGTGTAATGCTGGGAAAACATTGCCTTAGTAAGTGCAGAGTTTTTACTTTCAGAGAGGCTGATCAACAGTTTAAAAACCATATGTGTTAGTCGTTCAGTTCTCATTTGCAGCTTCAATTCTCTTTGGCTGCTTATCTGAAACAACCATATTTTCCCAGATCTCTTTGGGACTAAAAAGTGGTGGACACGAGGCCCAGCTGGAATACTGAGACCTGCTCCTAAATTTCAACCCCCTCTAGCTTCATTTTAAGCCTGTAGTGGGTTTGGTTTGTTCCATTATAGCTATATCTAACGTTACACTCCATAGTCTTTATAGAAATATTTTGATATGAATATGGCATAACTAAGATATGTTTTATGCAAGATGGGTCATCTGAGATATTGTTGGAAAGGTTCTGATTTGCTGATTGTGTTTATCCAACTTGTATGCATTATCATTTCTGTATCTGGAGTTAGGAATATTAACTATGTAACAATTACAACTGTGTTTTCATCTGGGAAATGCCCACCAGACAGTATGCAAAGAGCTCTACTCCTACAGGTTGTCCCTACCTGTGTGTGTGTGCCAAGGAAGGCTTGAGGGCCTGGCACAGCTAAGACAGGGTGAAAAAACTGAGGCTGGTGAAACGGGCAGAACCAGTGGGACACTAGCTCATCAGGTGGCAACCTGGATGAGGGGCCAACTCGTCACAATATGCCAGTTATGAAATTTGGTTTCAGGTCTGAATTCAGATTCTGAAATTGCCTTGGGGTTTAGGGGTGTTTGGACCTAGGATTTTTTTGTCGGCCATCTACAATAACTGGGCTGGAAATTTCATGAGAATAGGCTTTGTTAGATTTCTGATCCACCCAGGTACTGGCTGGGTCAAAAAGACTAAGAAAGTATTTTGGTATTTCTGCTTCTGATTTAAGTTGAAGCAGAGCAATGCAGAGATGAATAAATGGGGTGAAAGGGAAGTGTATTTTCTCATATGTCAATGAGCATTCAGTTTGGGGTTTATTTATGTTTTGGGAGCAGGTCAGGTCAGTTTTTCCTCATTTGAACTTGTTTCCCTATCCATACCAATTAGCCAGTTGAATCTATGGAATTGCTTAAAATCTTTATGCTTCTATGAAAAATGATTCTCTCCCCCCCTTTCCTAAACACACACACACACTCTCTAAAATTGTTTCATTGAGCAGACATGCTCATGTTATGGCAGAGGGAGATTTTAATTTACCTTGAACCCTTTTCTTTGTAGCATATTGATATATAATATTGCGTTCCTGAAGATCAGATTTTCAAATTCTATGGCAATCCTGAGGACATACCAATGCTTGGAGACTTTAGCACTATGATTTTACATGTGCTTTCTTTCTGTCTCTCCTCACTCTCATCTTATTCCATTAGTAAACACCTAATAAATGTATAACAAACCAAGAGAAAATGAGAGACTAGAAATAAAGTTTTGAAAAAAAGCCCATAATGGCTGAAGGTGACTTGCAAATACAATGAAACAGAACCATATAACTGGGAGGCAGCAGGGTGAAGATAAGAGGACTTAAGTCTTTACTCTTGGGTTTTAGACCCATCTCTGCCATTGAGTCACTGTGTCTCCTTGGTCAAGTCATTTAGGCTAGGTCAACACTACCACTCACTTCAATATAACTTATGGTGCTCAGGGTTGTGAATAAACCACCCGCCTGAGCGCCGTAACTTATTCCGACCTAAGTGCTGGTGTGGACAGTGCTCTGTCGGTGGAAGAGCTTTTCCCATCAAATGTAGCTACCAGCTCTTGCAGCGATGGATTTGGTATGCCAACGGGTGAGCTCTCCACCATCGTCATAGAGTGTCTTCACCAGATGTAGTGCTTCTAGTGTAGACGAGCCCTTAGGCCCAAGTACTTAGGCACCTACATCTCTGCGTTAGGCAGCTGAGGTTATGTCTACACTGCGCACCTTAGCCGCAGTAAGGTATGCAGTGTTGCTGCTCTTTGTCACCAGGAGAGAGCTTTCCTGCCAACAAACTAAAATCACCCACAACGAGCGGGGTAGCTTTGTCAGCGGGAGAACATCTCCCACTGACAAAGTGCTGTCCACACTGGTGCTTTTCATCAATAAAACTTTTGTCAGTCAGGAGTGTTCTTTTCATACCCCTGACTGACAAAAGTTTTACCGATAAAAGTGCTGTGTAGACATAGCCTAAATTTCAGTTTTAGACTTCACTGTGATCCACAAAACCCTTGCTTGGCTGCTGACATACCTGTAGGTGCCTAAATTCACTTAGCACCTAAATTTTCAGGGTAAGTTTCCTACTCACCCCTGTTTCTGCCTCTGGGCACACGTACTGTTGCTTCACTTTAGGCATCCACATGCTTATCTTACATGTAAGTCCCAGTGTGATCCACAAACCAGGGAGAAAGAGACGCTTCTCCATCTAACTCACTTGCAGGGCCTTCCCTTCCAGTGGCTTTAGCAGTCTTTCTTCTTGGGCTGACCAGCCATGGAGAGGAGGAGTCCCATTTTCCTTCCTCTCCACCCTTAAATAGGATTTACATAAGTTGGGAATCCTGTTTCCCAAACTTGACCCCCCCCTCCTCTTCCACTGCAAAGTTACAAGAAGTCCCAGGTAATGTTTAGTATCAGGTGGCAAAACCACTTGATTCTACAGTATCAGAGCATCTATGAGTCAGTGGCAGTAGGTCCACAGGAAGGCCAAGCCTTTTCACAGTCCATTGTCCTCGCTGATAGGTCATCAGCCCTGTCTGGCTTTTCCATGTTTGTACCTGAAGTGTTAGCAGTGGGTGTCACCCGAAGTAGCATAGTTGAAATACAGATACCTAGTCAATATTCCTAACTTCAGATACAGAAATGATGCAGGCATACAAATTGGATAATCACATTTAGTAAATCATAACCTTTCCAATGATCTCTTACAAGACCCACCTTGAATAAAGGACATCTCAGTTATGTCATACTCATATCATAAGCATATTTTCATAAAGAATATGGAGTGAAACGTCACAGGGGCCCAAGTGCTCTGAGTCCAGGAGAGGAGCTCCCAGGAGTGAATCACCACCGGACCTCGGAACCTCCCTGCAGCCTGGACTTAAGCGCCTAACTCTGTGGGAGGGGAGAGGCTTAAGACACACTCTTCTTGTTGGCATCTCCCACTGGCTAGTTTAGGCAGTTCCCAGCCTAGCACACTGGCTTCTGTGGATCACGTTCTTAGGTTTCTCTCTCTTCTCATTCATTGTCTACAGAGCGTAAGTGCCTAACTCAGACTTTGTGGGTCCGACTGAGTTCCGGTGATTTCCTAAGTGCCTCAAGGTTATAATCCCTAAATCCCTTTGTGGATCCAGGTCTTAACCTCTCTTAGCCTCAGTTTCCTCAACTGTATAATGAAGAACATATCCACCACACAGGATTTTATGGGGCTCAGTTCATGCTTGTAAAACACATTGAGATCTTTGCCTAAGAGGTGCTACAGACCCTTAAGCAAAAAATTAAAAATTAAATTTGTAAGATAACAGCCATAAACCACACCCTTATTTTCTAGCACCTACTATGTCATGAACAGAATGCGGTAGCAGTTGTCTTACCAATGACTTATATGCATTACTTCATGTTCTAGATATTTCGTTACAAAACACTTATCAGTTCCTACGCTTAACCCCTCTCCAATATGGGTTACATTGTTTGCCTGACATGTTATTTTATCTACTCCAGGAAGCTCTTATCCACCTAGTAATAGCCTTGGTTGCACCTGTAATCTTGAGTAGCAGTAATATCACTGATGGTGAAGGCATGCTTGTGCTTTCTTTCATGATATTATCTGTAAAACCGATTCTCCACACTCAGACCTACCAATCAAGTTTGCGCTATTTACAGCCACAAATATAAAGGAGGTAGGTGAGGACTCTGTCATTTCTTCTCTTTAAACTACATAGTATCTCAGCTGCTGTTATTTCCAAATGTTGTAAAATACATATGACATTTAGGAGATTAAGACCATGATCCAAAGCCCATTGGATAACACAAGAATGGCCATATTGTGTCAGACCAAAGGTCCATCTAGCCCAGTATCTTGTCTCCCAACAGTGGCCAATGCCGGATGCCCCAGAGGGAATGAACAGAACAGGTAATCATCAAGTGATCCATTCCCCGTCGTCCATTCCCAGCTTCCGGCAAACAGAGGCTAGGGACACCATCCCTACCCATCCTGGCTAATAGCCATTGATGGACCTCTCCTCCATGAATTTATCTAGTTCTTTTTTTAGCCCTGTTATAGTGTTGGCCTTCACAACATCCTCTGGCAAAGTGTTCCACAGGTTGACTGCTTTGTGTGAAGAAATACTTCCTTTTGTTTGTTTTAAATCTGCTGCCTATTAATTTCATTTGGTGACCCCTAGTTCTTATGTTATAAGAAGGAGTAAATAAACACTTCCTTATTTACTTTCTCCACACCAGCCATGATTTTATAGACCTCAATCATATTCCCCCCTTAATTGTCTCTTTTCCAAGCTGAAAAGTCCCAGTCGTTTTAATTTCTCCTCATACAGAAGCCGTTCCATACCCCTAATAATTATTGTTGCCCTTTTATGAACCTTTTCCAATTCCAATATATCTTTTTTTGAGATGGGGTGACCACATCTGCACACAGTATTCAAGATGTGGGAGTAACATTGATTTATATAGAGGCAATATGCTATTTTCTGTCTTATTATCTATCCCTTTCTTAATGATTCCCAACATTCTGTTCACTTTTTTGACTGTCATTGCACATTGAGTGGATAATTTCAGAGAACTACCCACAATGACTCCAAGATCTTTCTTGAGTGCTAACAGCTAATTTAGACCCCCTCATTTTATGTGTATAGTTGGGATTATGTTTTCCAGTGTGCATTACTTTGCATTTATCAGCATTGAATTTCATCTGCCATTTTGTTGCCCAGTCACCCAGTTTTGAGAGATCCTTTTGTAGCTCTTCGCAGTCTTCCTGGGACTTAACTATCTTCAGTACTTTTGTATCTGCAAATTTTGCCACCTCACTGTTTACCCCTTTTTCCAGATCATTTATGAATATGTTGAATACGACTGGTCCCAGTACAGACCCCTAGGGGACACCACTATTTACCTCTCTCCATTCCAAGAACTTACCCTTTATTCCTACCCTTTGTTTCCTATCTTTTAACCAGTTTCCAATCCATGAGAGGACCTTCCCTCTTATCCCGTGACTGCTTACGTTGCTTAAGAGCCTTTGCTGAGGGGTCTTGTCAAAGGCTTTCTGAAAATCTAAGTACACTATATCCATTGGATCCCCCTTGTCCCCCGGCTTGTTGATCCCCTCAAAGAATTCTAGTAGATTGGTGAGGCATGATTTCCCTTTACAAAAACCATGTTGACTCTTCCCCAACAAATTGTTAATCTGTGTGTCTGACAATTTTTGTTCTTTACTATAGTTTCAGCCAGTTTGCCTGGGACTGAAGTCAGGGTTTTCGGCCTGTAATTGCCAGGATCGCTTCTGGAGCTCTTTTTAAAAATTGGCATCACATTAGTCATTTGGTACAGAAGTGGATTTAAATGATAGGTTACAAACTACAGTTAATAGTTCTGCAATTTCACATTTGAGTTCCTTCAGAACTCTTGCATGAATACCACCTGAGTTCAACTTAAAGGAAGCTGTGATATATAGCATACACATAAATAAACTAAACTTCCGTTGGTGAGATGCAGCTGTTGTCTTTCTCCAACTAAAATTAAAAAAGGAAATGAGGTTTTTCTGTGGTGTTTTTTTGTTTTGTTTTGTTTTTGAACAAAATAATTAAGATCAAAACAGGAGTAACCCAAATATGTCTGAAAGTGAACAAATGACCTTCATAATGCATGCTACAAATACTGTAAGCAATGAAGGAGCATGGCCACTCTGTTACAGAAAGCAAGAGATGTGCAGATACGTTATGGGGTGAAAGGAAGAAAAGTACTACTGAAAAGAGCCTTTACCAGTTATATATGCTACCCAAAGAATTGTTTGCTGTCACACATATGAATGTTTGCTGCTTGATTTCCTAATATGTAAAAGGTAAAACATCATTGTGAAGGTTACACCATATCCAGACTTTTTTCCACCACTATGGATATCATCTGCATGGTTTGGCCAGCATAGGTCAAGCCCTGGGCTGTGTGATTGCATGAGGGTTTCACTGCTACGGCAGCTTTTTCAAGGGAAACTAGAGAAACTCTGTGACCTTGGTCCACTCACTTAATCTCCCCCATGCCTCAGTTTCCCCATATGTGACGTGGAGGGAATTGTTTGCCTACCAGTTGTAAAGTGCTTTAGAATCTTCAGATTAATGTCACTATACAACTCCAGAGTAGTAGCATTCTTATTCTTACCTGGACTTTTATATCCACCTCCTCTTCATGGAATATGAGTAAAAGTCATTAGATGCCAACTTACTGAAAGATGGTTAGTTTTCCTCAGTCTTGACTAGCTATTAAAAGAGGGAAATCAGCTGTATTACTTAAGCTGGCCTCTGACCTATACAGGTCCTGTATCACATTTGGAATTTTTACTCAGACTTAAAAATAGGAGCAAGGTGTTTCTGGTCCTGGAGGGTTTTGTTATTGGTTGCCAGAGGTTTAGGAGTACAAAGGGGTGTTAGTGGTGTGAGTGTTTGTTCTTATAGTGGAAAGGCTTTTTCAAAGAAGAAGGTTTAGCAGCCTAAAGATGGTCAGACATGAGTCACCTGATCTCTGGCCCAACTCCACAGCCAGTTATCCGTAACTGTCCTTCTATTTGGTCACCATTTCCTCCTGAGAAAAATTGCTGCCATCATAGAGGGAATGAGTTTGATTTATGTAACAGAGCTGCTCTACAGACCAGCATTCGGATTCAAAACCTATTTATTTATGATTAATCTTGAGGGAGGGGGACAAAAAAAGCAAGGGGATAATTGACACTTATTCAGTGATAAATATTTTTTTCTTTTTGTCCTTTTAGGATTGGAAGTAGTTTGGGAGGGAAAAATACCAGTGATTGTTGCCTAGCAACTGTCGGAAGCTCAGGTGAAATCTGTTAATTAGTCTGGGAAAGCTGTGTGGCCTCTGAAGTGTTGCTTAGCAACCAACACCACCCAGGATAAAGAAACTGGGGAGGTTAGTTCAGGAGGACAGAGCTTGCTTAATCTGGTGTTAGTTGGAGTCAAGACAGTGAGCAAGGAGGACACCTTTCTGCAGAGCTTATCAGACTTTTGGAGCTGTAAATGTAAGTTTATATATATGCTGGTGGTGTCCAGTAGAAAGTGCACTTTATTCCCTCTGGACTATAGCATCCCTCGCTATAGAAGACAATATGTTGCTTTGCACATTTCCTTTTTTTCTAGAAACTTTTGTGGGACAGCACTTTTTGCTGGGTATATGTAAAATGTAAGGAGGCAGTGTTGTATTGCATGAACATATTGCACCAGCTGTTGCAGATTGGCTCACTGAAAATTATTCTTTTGATCATTCAGCTATCTAGTGGCAAAATTATTCTCTTCCCTTCCCCTCCCTGGCCACCTCTGTACTGTTGGTACAGCTCACCTGGCCCATCTCTGATATATGCATTTATTTAGCAATGTATGCTATTTCCATTGCGATCAGCTGGGGACCATCTAACTAATTTGTGTAGTATCTATTACATTTCTACATGTGATACCTGATATTCTCAAAGGGATACTCCACCCTCTGCCTTTCCAAGCAGCAACCCATGCACCCTCCTTATAAAGAGTCTCTGTACTTAAGTTAACTAGTTATTCATGAGAGACCAGTTCTTTCAGAGCAATGTTTAATAAAGGGCATCCTCATTTCTGTCCAGAAGAGGACCATGCCTCTCGAGGTAGGCTTTCTCATTTTAAGTAGCTTTTAGTGGAATTGTTCTACTTCATGCAAAAGAGCAAAATCCAGACCTCTTCTTTAAAACCACCCAGTGACTGAACTGTCACTCCACATTACAAAGGAAGTTCTAACCTCTTCTGTTTAAAATAAAATACAGCTTGGCCCAAATGAGCCTCTTGCCATGCCCTGACTCAGCCTGGCTTTGGAAGACCACTAGAGGGAGCACTTTCCAGAAATGCATGGCCTGACCTGAGAATACCGTACTGCTGGCTGAGGAGTATGATGATGCAGTTAGTGACTGGGTCATTTTCTCTAAATAAGAACCATCTGTGCAAATCAATGAACACATGGATGCAATTCCTCTCCTCCTCTCTGTTTGTGATGGTGGGTCTCCCTCAACTGTCACACTGTGTGTATCGGGGGCATTCAGTCTAGGAGTCCAGGGCAGCTACCTGGGGGGCTAAAGTAGTCTTTTGCTACTCCTTGTACTTGTCAAGTGTGATGTGAAATACCTCTGCCCTGCTTTTTCATCCTTAACTGCCTCCCAAACACCCAGGAGCCCACAGACTATTTCTGACCCCATCTCTTTTCAACCTCCTCCCACCCCCCAATATACTGTATACCATTTTACCATCCCAGAGCAGGTCACTTTCTCATTGAACAGTCAATTTCCTCCCACCACTTCTGGGTTCTTTCCCTATGTGTTTCCAAGAGGTTCTTATACCCAGAGATTTGCCACTTTTCCAGGGACCCAACTACAAATCCCCACCGGTGGGGGGGTGGGGAGGGAGACAGACCCCCAAACTGTACTGTGTTTCCCTGTAATCTCAGACTTTTGCATTAAATCCTCTCTTGGGCTGATGCATTAATTTTATGGAAACATACGTCTGTGAAGTAGTGTCTGTCTGATTATATAAATTGGTATGGCAATGCATTGTTAGATCAAATATTCAGATAGTCCATCAGAAGACACTATCTATGCTCCTCTGTTCCTTGCTGCAAACCACTGAAGTATGTGAAATTTTAATTGGGTAAAAATATTCAGCACTATCATTTTACCTGAAGATGCATCCTATGTCAAAGGCAGCCACTAACTCATTTCCTTTTTGTGCATGCTGATGAGATGCCTAAATAAATAAATTGCCATCTAACCGACTGATTTAGAAGCAGCAAGCAGAGAAGATAGAACTTTCATTTCCCTCTTGACTATTCAGGAGAACCACTGGTAAATTAATAAGTGAGGGAAGTCTCATAGGATATACTATACTTGAGTGCAAACACTCAAAATATTCATAGAGTAAAAAAGGCTTTATGTTCATCATATGAATTGAGAAATGTATTGCAAGACCAGCAGAAATTGAGGTTATTGTGTGGCTTATACTATTAATTGCAATGGGCTCACCATGTGTTTGTTAAAATTAGCAGGATTCTTTCCATTGACTTCAGTGGGAGCAAAACTGAGACCATGAACTGAAAAGCAATGAGGCTGTTGTATTTAATGCTTTTAAGACTGAAAAGGAGTTTCCCAAAGATGCTTAAATACGAAGGAGGCAGCAGAATCATTCATTTCAAAGTGTTCTGTATGCTGCCCATTATTCGTGACTAGAAGACAGCAATACACTACTGAGTTGGCATGTTGTTAAAAATGCCTGGGAACAGGAACCAATGCCAAACAAATGCCAACAGGATCCAATGATCTGGTAAACAAATTAGACTAACATGACTTATTAAATTTTACAGAGTCCTGGAGACAAAGGAGAAGTATCAAAATATTTTAAATGCAGATGAAATTTTAAACTTTCCTATTTAAAGTGAGAAGCCAGGATCATCCCCTTAAAATTTCTTCATTAAAAAATGGTTCCAGACACTAGAAAACTTTGACCATGCAGAATGAGGGAAGCAACTGTTCCAATTTCAGAGCATTTAGGGCCTAAGGCAATGGGGCTCTGACATTTCTACTGAGTGGCAGGAGCTGAGAGGATGTTATAGAGACCTGGCAATTTTGAAAGTTTCTTTAATTGCCGAAGGTAAGGGCAGTGTTCCTCTTAGTTACCATGGTACATAACAAATGCCATGTCAAATAAACCTAGCCCTCTGTTGCTTGGCAAGCCATTCTGGAAGTTCATATTGTAGCTAATCCAAAACCATGTACGTCTCCACAGTTATCACTCATGCTGCACATCGTAGCCCCTCAGAACTTCATTGGGTCAAAAATGCAGGTGGCCCCATCACTTGAGACTTCTGAAAACCAACTAGAAAGACCACAAGAAAATGTACTGTAGAAAACAATCCTGTTTTGCAGAGAGGATCAAATCAGTCTTTCATTTCTGCCTTCTGTGATTCTATGAAATCACATTTTTACTTGTAAACTGAGCAAATGTGGCCTGTAACAATGGAAAAGACAAGATGTGGCAATACACAATTCTTATTTTTATAGAGTCACTGTTATATTCAGACCATATTTTAATGTGGCATTAGCAAACAGTGTAAATAATCTCTTAATAGTTGCAGATAAGTTATTTGGAATTCTTCTTCCAGTTGTTAAATTAGTATTACAATGAGATGTAAACTGCATTATAATCTCTAAAGCACCCTAAGGCTATATGGGGGTGACAAACTTGGACAATGAAGAGCTGAAGTGTGGCCACTGATGTATTATGGATAATTTTCTAATTGTTGTTTTAACTAGGCTCATATTTAAAGATATGTGAAGAATATAGTTCTTTAAATCTTCAAGTTTGAAGTACTGCTGGCAAAAAAAACTCCTCCCAAGAGTTTTTCATAGAAATCAACTGTGATATGCTGGTAATGATAAAGTATATAATAAGTAGGGCTGTGTGAAAATTCCACATCAAACTCTGAGGCTCATTTAAATGGCAGAGAGAACTTTTAGCTAGCTTGAGGCAAACCAGGGGCTGTTGTTCCTCTCCATCCTCACAGATGCAGAAACCTCACTCCCACTGAACTCTGCTTACCATTCTTCCACCAAATCCCAGGACACTGTGATGCTTCCCAGGGGTACCTGGAGTTGTGATGCACCTCACCACCACCTGCCCTTAAGCATGAGGAAGACTTGTCTGTGCCTGCTCTGGATCAGCTCCCTGAAACCACTGACATCTGGCAATACAAGCATTGCCTTCCAGACCTCCACAGTCCTCGCTCTCTCTGTAGAGGTAGCGATAGGCACATACCAACCCCTGAGTCCTTGGAGCATTCAATGCAGTATGCAGCCACTTATACACTGAACACTCACAGAATTACCAGGCCTGCTGTTCCCAAAAGAACAGTACATAACAGCTTGTGAGATTCAACTCAGGATCACTAATTTGCTTAACACCACAGCACTGAGATATATTTATAGTGAAAACAAAAATAAAAAGAATAGAGATTAAAGTGATAATGAGTAAAAATATTGGAAACCAACGGTTACATATAAACAAAACCATAACATGCTTTTTAGAGACTAAACTTAACTCACATTACCCTTCTGTCTGGGGAAGCTTATCTCACCCAAAGTATTCTCCAGCATTTTTCAGCCAAGCCTTGTTGATAACCCTTTTTTGTGAGGAAAACTCACTGTCCATTTACTTCCTCCATGAGGGGTATCTTCTTTGTCTCCTAAATATAGTAGAACAAATCTTTGTACTGCACCTCAAGATATGGTTCTCTTCCCCCCGAATTTTCCTCTTCCTGTTAGTTTCTTTCTTTGAAGTTCCCACAATCCTTCATTAACATTCAGTTCAGACAGATGATAGGCCCATTGTGAATTTTATAATACTCAATTTATACATAAACACCCAGCTAGATAAACATTACTTGTCTGCCAGCAAACCTGTTTTTCACCTTTGTGTCTAGGGACTGGTCCCCAGCAGACCTTTAAGAACATATTTTTCAGTTAATATACATAAGTCCTTACACAACATCTGTACATGCATTTTTCAATGGTATTGATGATTGTTGTGATATTGGCCCTTATTTGAGACGTCGTGTGACACTCTTGGAACTAGAATAAACATGGCAGACCCAAGAAAATTCCTGTAACCCCCTCTGCACACACTTGCCAATTGACATTAAAAGGTTCTTGGGTTACAGACACACTAAATTACCTTTGGTGTCTTTCAGGAAGACTATAGTATCCTGCAACCTGTCTTCCCACCATCTTTAAAAGGTAGCAAGCTTGTATGCTTTCTCCATCCAGGACATTAACAGGGGCTGGCTCTCCCGTTTCCATAGATGCTTGGGAAAGGTCTTCAAGGGAGCAGAGGAAATAGGAAATAATAATATTTAGCACTTGACATTTTTAAAGTATTCTATAAATATCAGCAAACCCTCACAAGCCCCCAAATGAGGTATGTAGGTAATGTTATTCCTTTTCATGAATGAGGGAACAGAGTCTCAGAGAAGTCAAATGACTGCCAAAGTTACACAATATGTCCGTGTTGGAGCAAGGTTTAAAACTCAGTGAGTTTTTCACTTTGAGCCCTTAGCTTAGCCCACTAGTACTCATTACCCATCTGTGCTCCTCTACTCTTGATGTCACTCCCTCTGTGAGTCCACCAAAGACAGCCACTTTAGGCTTCTGGCTCCCAGTCATCACCTCTCTTAGGTGGAGACTCTGGTCTGTCTCAGTCCTGACCATGAATTTTAAGGCTGCACAGTAGCCTACCTTACACTCCAATATCCCCAGCAAGCCAGACTGCCTAAAATGCCAGCTCCTGCATTTTGCTTTCTCTCTAAGGGCTATGACCCTCAGTTATAAGTTACCAGACAGCTCCTTCTAAGCAAGCACATTTATTCTTAAGGTAAAAGCATTACAGAGAAAACATCTTAAACCAATAAAGAACCTATACACATGCTGAAAAGCTTATCAGAGGTCACTCCCTACTTACAACCTTCCAGAGGCGTAGGCTGAAGCCCTTCAAAATCCATAACTGGGTTTTCCCCATGGTTACAAGTTCATCTATCTTAGATCCAGAACTAGAACTGAGAGTGGGCAGATTAATGATTTTTTTATATAGCTCAGGCCTTTGACCTTGTCCTTCTGTAGTGGGTAATGAGGAGACAAAGACCCTTCTCTGCAGAGCATATCTTCAAAAGTCTGTATTTTTGCATAGCTGGAGTTGGAGAATTTGCATTAACCTCTCCCTAGGGATTTGCCAGGAAATCCATTTTTGTTGTTCTAAAAATCCATACTGGTCTGGCACGTTTTCAGTATAGTCTTTTGAACTCCCAGGTCACCCATCTGTCACATCATCTCTTCCCCCCCACCCCCCCAAGAGGTTACATACTATCCTGGCCCACAATAATTCACAAATTTAATACAGTAAGGTCTTCCAAGTATATTGCAGGAAGTTGCCATATCTGTTGCACTATATACTTCTTTCTTGGGTCCTGAGACTCCTCTGAGTGCACAAGGGAATGCCTGGTCTGGCTCAACCTTCTGAGGGAAACCGGGGGCATGGGGAAATTGGACCAATGAGCAACTCCCTTAAGATGATGGTCCGTATGGTACATACAGAATGCAAATAAACTGTGTAGGTGATGATATAGTAATATATTCATTAGTATTAGATCCTTAATTGTTAATGTTGGTACAGAAACTTGAACATATAAAGCCTAGAAATATATGCCTTTATATTTAAATACCAAGACAACTTTATACTGTAGATATAGAAAGAGATTAACAATAAGGAATACCTAGGAAAGACTGAGACTTTTGTATATCCAAGGTATAAATGATGAATTTCTCAAGTGTGACTGCTGTACAAGTGGTTGGTTTGTTTGTTTTTTTTACTATGGCTGTATCGTATACAGGAAACATCAGTATATATGTTGGGTAGAGGACAAATAGGAAACAAATAGTGTTTTGGGGAACAGAGCATATAGGACACTGAGTGACTCAAGGTGTGGGATCTGATTCCTTTATTGGAATTGAAATAAGCTTTACGGCAAGAGGAAGAGAATGGGTTTAAAAAGGGTCTTAAAAGCTGTCAGTCATGTAGGTTCAGTCAGAAAGCCTGTTCCTAGAGGGGCGTGTGGCCTTAAAAGACCATGTTATACTACAGTATTGTTGCAGCATCAATAATACGAGATGTTGTGTTTTTGATCATTACTATAGAATACGACAGCAATTCCCTCATAAAAGAAAGCAATCTTCTAATGTGGAGAGATAAGATGTGGGGATTTAAAGGAGTGTATGAATAGTTGATACTATGTGTTTGTTTTTCTGCTTGTATATTACAATAATATCTATTTTTATACATGTATATGTGCAAATTGCTGCCCCTGCATTCTGATTTTCAGTCTGTCAAAGGAGTTATTCAAGGCAGTTCCCGCTCTCTACGAGGAGCTGCTTTGATGGACTGAGCTCAGAGTCCAGACTCACCTGTTTACATGCTATGTAGTGCTCTGATGTGAGGTCATCATATGGTCCTAGAATTTGTCTCCTAAGTCCTCAATCCTCCAGTGGTTTTTGTCCTATGGAAAGGAGACAATTAAAGGAGGTTTTGAATGTGAATTTTTTTTTGCCATTTCAGGAACTATATTGGCTATTTCTCAAAATCCTGGTGAGATAAAACTTATAATTTTACCTGGCTCCAGGAGAGAACCCAAACTACTACCTAATAGCACAAATAGCGCAGCAGTAATTCAATTTATATTGCTGCAAAACATGGCATTAAGTAAAATCAAAAATACACATTAAAATCATAATGGAATTTATGCAAACCTCATTTCCACCTGGACTGCTGGGAACTTACTGCTTGTTGAAACTATCACTTTTTTCAGTACAAGTTCTGTCCCAGTTTTTGTACTTTGTTACAGAATATTAAACCTAAATGGGAAACACAAATAGTTTCAAACTAATCTGTCATTGAGGTTTTCATTTCAAATAAACAAGTCATGTTGTGAATACAGGAACACACAGGGTGATGTCAGCCTGCAGTCCCTACCTGAAGCTTGAAAATATAGAAAATTTTTCTCTGTATGGTTTGTCCTAGTTTTGGCTTCATGTTTTAAGCTCTTCTTTTATTAAATAAAGTGGGGGAGTTGTTTGTTTTTCATTGCATGCTTAACTCCCAAGCTTTTCTGTCTCCAGTGTTTATTTTCAATTTTTCATAAGGGCAGAAGAAATCCTCAGGCTAGGGAAAGACCAGTAGACTGCTCATACTTGTGCATTTTGCATTCTGTTGGCTTATTTACCTTTCATACCTCTCTATTCTTTCCTTGTTGGAAAAACTAATAGACTGTGGATGTTGCCTGAGCGCACTAATGCTGCTTTGCCTCATTGGAACTTTTTATAAATGATTTCTCAGACCTATCACATGAAATGGGATTTTTGAAAGCACTTTTGTTCTAGTTTCTTGCTTTCCCAACCATGTCCTGTTGGTTTCTACTCTGTCATTTACAAGTCTATTTCGCTCAGCAATATTATCCTGCACACTAGCAATTCTTCACATTTTGTCTAGGTCACTATCTAACTTTTCTCTCCCTTGCATGGGCAGGGTCAGCTTTTACCACTCTTGCCTCCTAACCTCTGAAGCCAGCTGCATTCATGTTTGCTTTAGGGTTTGTCTACATGGGAAAATTTACCAATATATTTATACTACTGTGACCAGGATCACAGGGGAGCCAGCTGAGGTCACTCAATTCGGGTGAACTGCAAAGAAAGAGGAAGACAATCCCCAAAGCTGGTGGATATTCCAATACTTAGATTTACCAAGCCAGCACTAAACAGCTTCTGTTATACCTTACTGGTTACTCAGAAGTCCAAAACACAGTTCCCGTAAAGTGACCCAGCCTCAGGCCTCCACCTAGTTACCCAAGTCAGATATGATGAGGATTAATGAAAATCTTATTCACCATATAAATCAGGTTCTAAGGTTCTACCAATCCCAAAGGATCAGACACGTTACCTCCCAGGTTAATGAATATTCCACATCTTACCCAAATACACGCTTCCAGCCAATTCTTATTAACTAAACTAAAATTTATTTAAAAAGAAAAAAGAGAGAGTAAGTATGGTTAAAAGATCAATATACATACAGACATGAGTCAATCTTGAGATTCAGATTCATAGCAGAGATGGTAAGCTTTGTAGTTGCAAAGAGTTTTTAGAATTTAGTCCTTAGGTTATAGTCCAATGTTTATCTTCAGGGCGGTCCAGTCAGAACTGGGATCTCAGTCCTGATGGCTTAGACTTCCCTTGCATGAAACCTCAAGCAGATCTGAGATAAAAAGGATTGGGACTCAAACATCTTTTATACAATTTCAAGCCTTCTTTGACAGGTTGGAGTCCCTTGGTTTACAACAGGTAATCAGGGTGACTTTGAAGTAGGTACTGAGTACTGGTACTCACTGGTACTGAGCTACACGAATTAACATAAGGAAATTGCCTGTTTTTCATCATTCACAGATGATCGGCTATACATTTCAAAGAGAGATGAATACAGCGATATCCCATGTTTACAATTTATTTAAATGCTAGGATGTTCTTTTGATCTCAGAATTAACAGAATACAACATAGACAGGAACGGTTGATTACATTGTTGACCCTTACCAATATATATGTAAATACACAACAACATAAACGTTATCTCTCCATATGTCTTTAATACTTGAATTTGAGTCATTCATCCTGCAGGATGTATAACCCTTTCTGGTCATGCATCACAACTACTATAGTTATACTAGTATAACTGCCCATATGGACACACTTATTCTAGGATTGAAAGTATTAGATATGACATGGAAGTAATAGGATTGTGGGGAAAAAATGGGGAAAGCAGCTAATGGTTGTGCAGATGAGTCAAACTTTCCTTGATTTTATGTTAGTCTGACATATCCGCTTTAATCTGTTAGTAATTCACTTGTGTAAGATTGTGAAGAAATAATTTTAAAATTTAATGCTAGGGAAATGATCTTTGCATCTTTTAAGACAGTTTACTAGAGTCAGGTTGATACCTCCAGCCAGGAAAATTAACATTCAAAAGCATGGTTGTGAAGCTAAGACAAAGCTAACCACTTGGGGCAAGGTCTATTTGAAAATAAGATGTAAATGGAGTACAGAGAAGAAAGTAGCCCAAACCTTCTCACCCAGAGACAGCAATTATAATTGTGAGTGACTTTGAAAAACATTCAATGGGCATGGCATGAGACACACTGTAATATCACCACCAGCTGGGATATCTTGGTACAGCTCTTAGTTAAGCTTGTCTTAAGTATGACATTAAGGAAGGCATGCCAAAGTAACCTTGAAACTGTAATGATGCTGAGAATCAAGTGTGGAAAGATATATTCTGGTTTAATATGGCTTATTCTCAATATTTCTTTATATAAGCATCTTTGATTGTTTTGGAGTTTGTTCCGTTTTTGGTTTTGTTTGTTTTGTTTGTTTTTAGGGAAAACAACCTGTGACCTCGTATGAAAGGCAATCTGGGAGAAAATACTTGAGTATTCTGCCAGCGTGACAGTCAAAGACACTGGCTGCATTAGTAGGGTATGGAGGAAGCTGGTTTACCACAGGGTGTGACAAAAGTAGGGAACTACAGATTATTGATAATGTTAAAATTATTCATCTCCCTGTAATAATGTCTGGTCTCTGATTCCAACTGCACACTTGTTTGTAGATGTGTGTGATATTTCTGCTTGAGACCATATTGTGTTACCAACCAGGAGCATCTCAAAGTATCTTCGTCATAAAGTGAAAATAAAACATGTATTGTTAAATTTTTCTGACACTATTCTGTGGCTTATGGAACTGTATTCTGTGGATATATTATGAATTCCATATAGAGGTCGGCAAAATTTTTCAAACTTTTTTTCTTTGATGAAAAGTGTAAATTTAGCTCAACCAAAACATTTCACGAATTCACGTAGATTTTGACAAATTATTTCAGTCAACCAAAACACAACAAAAAAAATTCTGAAATGTCAGAATGAACCATTTCAAACAGAACCAAAACAATTCAATTTTTCAAGCTAAAATGATTCAAAAGGACAGGAATTCATTCACAAAACAGGAGGAGGAGAAGGAGCTGGTTGTGGTGACAGCAGCCTCCTTCCCTCCACCCTTATACCCAATGAGCCCATTGATTAGGGCACTCCCCTGGAATGTGGGAAACCCAGGTTTGAATCCTTATTCGGGAGTAGTGACTAGTATCTAGATGTCTCTAGCCCTTCTTAGGAGAGTTCCCTAGTCACCGGGCTATAGAGTCATTCTTGCTGTCTCTCTGTGGCTCAATGATTAATCAAGTATTTTTCTACTAAATGAAACAGGTTGAGAGCACTCCACCCCCAGTATACCGCATATTCACACAACTCTTGTTCCATACAGACCTGTGTCAGCTGACTACATACATGGGATGGGGGAATTAAACACACACACTTAAATTGTAAGGAAACTGAACGCCATTATCCAGTGACCTTAAGATACAACTCGTCTAGTAGAGGAGTTTGATTAAACACTCAATCAGCTCTGAGATATTTCATGTAGTAAAAAGTAAGGGCTACAAGCCAGTACATCACAGTACTCTACACTGTATGAAAGTGTTGCATATGCTCCCTGGAGTGTTTAATTAAACTCACATTAAGATTGTGCATGTCTCTGCCATTGAAGATAAGAAAACTTTTGGATCCAATTCAGAGCTGCCAGAAGATTGGAAAACTGTTCAGAGGTCAGTGCAATATCTGGCCTCCACTGACTCTAAGTTTGTACTTTTAAATGTCCCTTCATCTGTGTTCAGAGAGGGCACCAATCTTCTATTGTTAGACATGACTCATATCAGAACTATATTCTGTAGCTATATAGACAGTTACTAAATTCATTTCTAAAATGACCTTTTTTCAGCACCATCCTGAGATTTTCTAAATAAATGAGCTGCTTTTGTTACCCTTCTTCAGTCTTTATCCCATTAGTAATGGGACTGTGATGGAACTTTCCCATTTAGCAATATATTTTTTATGTGCAAGATGTTAGGTATGGAACTGGATAATTATAGTTTAATGGGTTTTGTTGTAGTCAAATGTGTCCTAGGCTGGGTATACTGCTCTTTTGGCCAATCCATGATACTATTCTTTGCTGCAGCCTGAGGTAACTACACTTGATTGCCAATTAAGTAACAAATATCACAAGAGGAATATTTCTATTTCTTGGCAGTATTACCAGGCATGAGGTTGAAGGCTGAATCTTTGCACTGGTTGTGAGTGTAATGCTGTGAAGATCTCCAGGCTGCAGTTTCATATTTCAAAAATGGCTTTTACAAATTTCCTCTGGCAAGGAGTACTTAAATGCATTGAATTTTCTGATTCTATTACTGTTGTTCTATGTGCCTGATCCTGGGTTGTAGTGTTTTACAACCACTTTATACTAACTTAGTACTGGTGTGAAAACACAAGTTGCAGAGCAATGGAGAATCAGGCCCTCTATGCCTATCTCCTCTTTCTTTGTGCTTGAAAGCAAATCTTCCTCTGAAAAACCATTTATCTACTATCTTTTTTTTTTCCTCTCCAATCTTTCCCTGTTAACTCTAAAGTAGCTCAATGATTTCTTTTGTGCTTTGTCTGTGGTATACGAATTAGGAAGAATTCTCCTCTCTCTCAACAATGGTCAGTTTTATATGCATGATGTGATTGGTGCCACCTGCTTGGAGCAATACTGTTTGCAGAACACACACAGTTTATTTTGTCTTTACCATCAATTTAATGCGCATGACCCTTTGTTTTGTTTTGGTTTTTTTTTTGTTGTATTGGAGAGTCTCTTTACTCCACATCTTGCTTTGTGCATCTTGCTCTCTGATCTGTTTATTGCCAAAAGAAATGTATTGACCGCTTACTGTTTCTATCCCTTTCTAAACCATAAATGGTAAGAAGTATTTCTACCAACAGTGAAAGTTGGCTTTTTTTCATATGGTCACATTTTTATTTCAGGTTTCAGAGTAACAGCCGTGTTAGTCTGTATTCGCAAAAAGAAAAGGAGTACTTGTGGCACCTGAGAGACTAACCAATTTATTTGAGCATAAGCTTTCGTGAGCTACAGCTCACTTCATCGGATGCATGATCCGATGAAGTGAGCTGTAGCTCACGAAAGCTTATGCTCAAATAAATTGGTTAGTCTCTAAGGTGCCACAAGTACTCCTTTTCTTTTTATTTCAGGCACTACACTCTTTTCTCATCAGCAACAACCTTTGTCTTGGCTTAAGGAGGAAAAATATTTATTTCCCCCATTTATGAGACTATGCCAATGTTGGCCTGTAGACACTTGAACAAAAACCCCACACAATTTCATTCTGAAGGGGAGATAATGCTATTATTACAACACATCACATTAATATGCTGTAGAATGCCGCCTTTTGATACGGAATGCAGAAAAAACAAACTCCTGGTTGGTTCCACGTTAAATATTTGAATCTAAAAAGATATTTCCAGCTGGGAATGTTACTACAAGCCTATAAAGAAACAGCCTTAGTGGAAATATAAAAATGTGCTAATGGACTTGTTAGTAGCATTGCTTAAGGCTTTTAAATCACTGTCCCATTGTTCAGGGTAATCTATCTCTGTAGACATTTTTAGAGAACAATGTAGTATGAATATCTATGTATTCCACTAGAAAACAAATTAATTCTGTTTAAATAATGAAGAAAGAGTTATGAGATCAGGAAATGGGATATGGGTCAGGAATCCATATAAACAGGTGGAGAAACATTGAAGCTACATCCTACTTTGTAGGCAGCCCCTGAAGCTGTTTCATGCCTTACAAAGGCTCTTCATGTATTTAACATATGTATTGTTTGTAAGTTCAATAAATGTAGAATGTTATACTCTCTCTCTAATTAGGCTCATCTAGTAATTTAAAATAAATAAGAAGCCAATTTATTTGGCAATGATTTCATGCTATGTAAGAATAAGCAGACTAGGTGCTCAGGTACTATAATAATGGAGACCAGAAAAAGCCCTTAACAATAACTTACAAAAACTGCTAACCCCACTGTATGTGAACACAGCATGTGAATCAAATTCTGCTCATGGCTACATTGGTATAAATACGGAGTAATTCTGTAGACTTCATGAGAACCACTTTGCATTTTCATTGGCGTAACCAAGAGCAGAATTACAACCTCTGGAAAATCCTGGACTAAAGTGTGGCTGGGCTGAAATGTTGAGCTTTTTAGTTTTATATAGAAGTGTAGACAAGAGTTGAGCATAGTTGATGTGTACATAAAGTACTTTATGGAAGAAGATTACTCTCTGGAATGCTGCTCTGTTTGCTACATTGTGAACTTCTGCATGCTCTGTTACAATTTAATTACTTTAGGGATTCTATTAACTGCTCATTTTAATTCTTAAATTTTCATTGTAATTCTTCTAAATAAGAAAAGCTTAAACCAAAAATCGAAATCCCCAAACCTGTGAAGCATTGGAAGTTCATACCCAGACTGGCAATTTGAATTAGTTGCTAAGGCCAGTCTCTACTCTTTGTTCTTACTAATATTGTTTCCGTCATGGCATTCTTTAGAATTCCTAGAAAATGTTGGTTAACATTTAAACTGAAACCACCTTCTTGATGATGCCAAAACCTTTTAATACCTTCAACCTTTCATTGTGTTCATCCTTATTGTTCGATATACAAGGATAAAATCAAAAGAGTTGTTTTATTTACTATGTTCTTACATTATAGTCATAAACAAAATAAGGTAGTCTATCTGAAGCACCTAGAAAGATGGCAGGGATGGGATCTACAGTTTTGCCCACAAGTACAAAAATCTGGTAATACTCTTGGAGATAGCCCCAAGGGATATGGCACTTTTGAAAATTTTGCCCTAAGTGACTTAGGAGTCTAAGTCTCATTTTCAAAAGTGACCTATGTATTTAGGAGCTGAAGTCACTTATGGAATTTTGAAAATGTGGCAGATTATCAGGTTAAAAATCATATACAGTATGCCTAAGTAATTACATTTTTTGCTTGTTACTAAAACAACAGGAGATTATTGCAATTGAAAGATCTTTAAAAATCTCATCAACTTTTCACAGCTTAGTTGTTTTACTTTTTTCCATTGGACAGATCATTTCATTTGCTAATTCTGTGGGCTATTACAGTGCTGCAGTGTCTGAGCTGCAGACACTACAGGGGAATTTTTAAATCCAAAAACCTCCTCTTGTTAATTTAAAAATTAGCCTCTATTGCACCAGTGTAACTTGCATTAAATGGATATTCACAGTTGTAACTGAGAGGAGAAATTTATCTTTTGTGCCTGAAAATGAGCCATAAAAATTTTCATCGTAATCTGAGTTGGGATTGAGAGCCAAATTTTATTCTCAGTTACACTGGTGGGCATCCTGTGTTTCTCCATGGTGGAATAATCCTTAATATATACAGATATTGCTAAGAGCTGAATTTAGATATTCCTTTCTAGACCATAGACAGGAAGGACTACAGGATTTAGTCTGTTGTTTCTTTAAAGTAGCAAAACTGATATGGTAGGTTAGAATAGGATCAGAAGTTAACCTTTGCCACATTTCAGAGCAACTGCACCTATATTTCCTCTCTGTTGTCCAGCAAGGGCACCTTCTCTTAGGCTTCCAGCTCTACAGGCATCTCCACTCTTGGGTGGAGACATATGTCTGTCTCCCTCCTGACTGGAGTATTTCCAGGCTGCACAGTTCTCTGCCTATGGTGTGATATTCCCACAAGACAGTAAGAGAGAGCAAAGTGAAGACGCTGGCCTGTTTAGACACAGTGTCTAAACAGGCCAGCATCTCCACTTTGTTTTCTCTTTGCAGGCTATGAACAGGGTAATTGCTTGCAGTTTTAAGTTACCACACAGCTTTTTCTAAGCAAGCACATTTATTCTTAAAATGAAAGCATTACAAAGAAAACATATTAAAAACAATAACCTACACACGTGCTAATAAGCTTACCAGAAATCATCCCCCACCATCACCACAAGGGCTCTGGTCACCATTAGTCTTTCCAACCCTTCCCTAAGTATTGGGGCCTCCCTTGGATAGAAGGTCCTATACATGGGCTGGCCCTGAGTCAGTTTAAACTCAAGCTATTTATGCAGAAGTCCTACTGGTCTTGAATACACTGGTTCAAACCAGATTCCCTGAAGTATCTCCAGGTGGTATTGCCTTTTGGAAGGTGTTAGACCTGAGTGAATTTGCCTAATCGCACACTCCCATGCTGCCCTGTCCATAGTTCCTGAAGGGCTATGGTCCCCTTAGCCCATGTAATTACATATAATCCTTGTCCCACAGTGATGCATACTGACAGGTTTCAGAGTAGCAGCCGTGTTAGTCTGTATTCGCAAAAAGAAAAGGAGTACTTGTGGCACCTTAGAGACTAACCAATTTATTTGAGCATAAGCTTCTCACGAAAGCTGATGCTCAAATAAATTTGTTAGTCTCTAAGGTGCCACAAGTACTCCTTTTCTTTTAGTGATACATATGTTTACTACCGTAAGCTTTAACTTAATTCAGTAAAGTTTGTCTAGGATATTGCAGGAAATGATCATACCTGTCACAGTCTTTCCATATCTAAATTACACCAAAATCATGTAAGAAAACCAACTGAATCTTGGGTAGAGTGAGGTGCTTTTTTGTATAATTTTTTTTCCATACAAAATAAATCAAACCTGAGAATTTAAATTTAAATATATAACTTTAATTAAGTATATAATTGTAGAGAATGTGTGTATATACACACACATTATATAACACTGCTGCTTAGTAGTAGTTATAATTTATTATTAGGGCCCGACCAAATTCATGGTCCATTTTGGTCAATGTCATGGTCATATGATTTAAAAATCATAAATTTCATGATTTCATCTATTTTTATCTGATATTTCACAGTGTTGTAGTTGTAGGGATCCTGACCCAAAAAGGAGTTGTCAAGGAGTCACAAGGTTATTTATTGTAGGGGTGTTGTGGTACTGCTACCCTTACTTCTGTGCTGCTGCAGGCGTCGGCGGTGCTGCCTTTCGAACTGGGCAGCTGGAGAGCAGGGGCTGCTGGCCGGGAGCTCAGATCTGAAGGCAGAGCCGCTCTCAGCAGCAGCGCAGAAGTAAGGATGGCATGGTACGGTATTGCCACCCTTACTTCTGCGCTGCTGCCTGCAGAGCTGGGTCCTCCGTCAGCAGCCGCCACTCTCTGGCCGTCCAGCTCTGAAGGCAGCAATGCAGAAGTAAGGGTGCTGCAACCCCCCTAAAATAACATTGTGACCTCCCCACAACTTCCTTTTGGGTCAGGGCCCCCAGTTTGAGAAAGGCTGGTCTCCCCTGTGAAATCAGTATAGTATAAGGTAAAAGCACACACAAGACCAGATTTCACATGGAAAGACCAGATTTCACGGTCCGTGATGTGTTTTTCAGCTGTGAATTTGGTAGGGACCTATTTATGATCTATTAAGACAATATAGAATGTTCTAAGCATCAGGAAAGTAGGGTTAATAGCCATGAATTCGTTTGTCCATTATTTACAAAGTTCCATGTTACAGATTCATATATGGCAGAAGATTGCTGTACCTTTAATCTGTGGTGGGTCTTGGAGAGTCTTGTCCCGGGCTGATACTGTTTTTTATATTCGTCAGCCTTCAGTGTAATTGTGATCCAGACAGGCTTTGTTCTATGGGATTAATGTTGATACAGCATAGTCAGAGAGAAGTTTTTCTATTAGGGAAATGGGCTAGCGGTAGAGTTGGTCAAAATGTTTTTTCAATGAAAAAATTTTCTAATTGCCCATGTCATCTTCCATTTTTAATGTCAGCCGTGGAATGAAAAGTTGGGGATTTTTCAACAAAAATCCAAAAAAGTATAGAAAAAATATCAATTAAAAAAGATTGTGGGTGGCAATATTTCTCAAAAAGCTCTAATAATAATACCTAGCTGTTACACAGTACTTTTCTTCAGGAGATCTCAAAAATTATTTATAAAGGAGGTCAGTATTATTATCCCCACTTTACAGAAAGGAAAACTGAAGAATAGAGGCAAAGTGGCTTGCCTGTGGTCACCCAGTAAGGCGGGGCAGGGCCAGGGCCAGGAATAGAACCCAGATGTCCTGAGTCCCAGTTCAGTGCTCTGTCCACTAAGCCATGCTCTCTCCCAAAACAAAGTGTCAAATCCTGCAGCCCTGAGGAAGAACTCTTACAGGGCCAAAACTCTGCTCTCAATTACATCCATGTAATTAGCACAACTTCTGTGGGGTAAAGAATGGGGTAGAATTACAGGCCTGAAACTTCAGAGCACCAGAAATTCCCACTGAAGTAAATGCCTAAACAGCCCAGATTCAGGCCATGAATGTGAAATTTTTCATCATGTTTTAAAAAGGTATCTCATTGTGCATGCTTTATTGTATATAGGGCTGGGAAGGACAGGTAATGGAGTTCTGATAACAAAATATCAGAGATGGGAAGAGATCTCATTATTTCAAGAGTTGGAAAGTTCACATATTTATTAAAGTTACTGACAATGGTAGCAGTCATCCTCTACTGTAAATGTCAATGCATTATAAACTTCTAAGGCTTCCTTCCAGTCAAACAGTGAAGTTTCAGACTTTAGTCAGTCACTGTGGTTGTTACATAAATCAAAAGTTACTGCATGAACTTCCTTTACTTTTCTGCAGCATTCCTATTAAGTTTAATGTGCAAAGGAGGCTGTAATCTATTTTTCAGGAATATTTCTGACACCAGGTGTAATTCAATGAGACTACAGTGTCAGCAGCAACTTTGTTAAACTCCACACAAAACTTTAAAGACCCAACTGCATTACACTAATGCTTGCACTTTGTCTATCCTTATTTGTCTATCCGTATTTGCACTTGTTTTTTAGCAAAACGTTTTGGGCAGCACAGTACAGAATCTTGTATAACAAGTGCAAAAATGAAGGGACCAAAGAAGAATATATATGGTGAACTAATTGCAATTGCTAATCCATATGCAAAGTGTTGACCCAGAATTTTATTTTAATTAGTGTGCTACTTTTTTGCAGATGTCTTCCAAAATAAATCCCACTGCAGCTGACTGTTGAGATGCTAATGACAAAGCATCTTGGGGCTTTCCCAGAAGTTTACAGCTGCAAAGACAGGCAGACATCTTCAAATACTTTATCAAAACGCATTCCCACTGACAGGGCCGGCTCCAGGCACCAGCTTTCCAAGCAGGGGCTTGGCGCGGCATTCAGAATGGGGCAGCAGTCTGTGTCCCATGGTGGCAATTCGGTGGCATCCCTGCCACTCTTCCCGCCGCGGAGGCTTTTGGGTGGCAGCTCCGCCGTTCTTCCAGGGGTGGCGGCAATTCGGCGGTGACTGCTTGGGGTGGCAAAATTGGTAGAGCCACCCCTGCCCACTGAACAACTAATTGGTACATTTTTTTTTCTGTCTTTAATGTCTATAGTGAATGCTGTATCTGGAAATCTAAACTGAGCCACTATCATTTAGTTTCTAAATCCCTGGTGCTACAGGGTTAAAGTCTATGGGACCTAGTTAGTTCATTGAGCACAGGACCATGTTCTATTGTATGGTAAAACAATTAAATATTTGTTTCTATCTTTTATATGCAAATGTAGATAGACCAGAGGAATACAAGCGGTGGTGTTTTCTAAGTGGCTTCTCTATTGTGGTAGTACAGTTTCCTATCACTTATTTGCATCACTAGTTCAAAGATTAATTCCTCCTCTCACCTGCCCGTTTTCTAAGCTTCAAAACTAAAAAAACCCTCCAAGCCTTATTTTAATGGTTGTTAGTAAGGGCTTTCCAGTAATTAAATTACTGTTTTACTTGATTAATTAATATTTAGTCCGGTATAGAGGCATGTTTATGATCTGATGGCTACTGCAAGCAAGATATGTTTACCAGGGAACAAGGCCAGCAGTTCTTCTTCAAGCAAAACTCCCATTGACTTCAATAATTTCTGTGAGTAGAACCTATAGGAATGGGGGATGCATGCTTTCACTGAGAGCCTTGTATGCTTATTAATGTATAGTTTTACTTGAGAATACATCACTATTAACCATGAAAGTGTAACCTATAATTAATTTAACTATTAATTAAAAACTTAACAATCAAATCCTGCATTCTTACACAGGTAAAACTCTCACTGATTTCATTGTTCATGTAAGCACTGAAGGATTTACGCATAAAGGCCATTTTCAAATTTACACTCATGCAATTCAGCATGGCTACACAAGTGTAAATGAAAGTTCTGGCTCTTGATGGTTTGTTATATCTCCAACTCCATTAGCTGCTTATTCTCCAACTTTAAAGGGATGCAACGAGATTCTTTTTCCACTATAACAAATTCCAAAAGTGCAAACAAATTATACCCACATAAGCCAGTGTTTTTAAAAAACTGTCCTGATTCCAGTGTCTGCTTAGGCTTTCATTGTTTCATTCTACTAAATATGAATTGATGTGTGCAAACAAGGAAATCTAAAACATGCAGGGATCATAAGAAGGGGACAATCTTGTAAAGAAAGTGACAGTAGACCGACTGAAACACAAAGACATACATACTCTCTGAAAGTATCAATGGTAAGATTTGCTACTAAAAAGCCTATTAAAGTTTTATATGTGGGTCAGTTGCAGCAGGCCTTCTGCAGTATGTTAAGTGCTCCAAAAGGGGGCACAGCACCTTGCTGGATCAGACACTAAATAGAGCTAAATTGTGAGCCATTATGAATAATGTATCTTCTCTTTTTGTAGGACTGTACATATCCTAAGGATTTAACCCATGTACTTGTTAATATTTTGCCACCTTTACTGCCATTTGTCACAACATAAACTCGGATGAAAATGGCTTGGCATGTCAGCATGGAAAATCTTGGTGCAGTGGTTGGACAGTTGGATGTTGCTACTTTGGGGGCAAGAAGGCCTGAGTGTGCAGCATCATTTTAATTAATTGCAATCAAAGTTTCTCTTTTGAACAAGTGCACGCTAGTCTAAAGATGATTTCGGAATGGTTAAGTATAACAAGTCTTATCAGAGAACTCACTTAGGACTGCATTCAGATTTTCTGTTACTTCAAGTATCAAGTACGTGCTGCCTAAAACTTTTCATAAATGATCCAATTTCACGGTCCTACACAGTGGTCATTAGAGCTGATCTGAAGATGACAATTCTGTCATGCAGCATCTTTCAAGATTTTGAAATGTATTTTTCTTTCTGTGTCAATGTTATACTCTGTAGTGTGGGTGCATAGTTCTGGGCCATGGTGTGGGAGACCAAGGCTCAAGTCCCTATTTTGCCTGATCTAGAGCACAGTTTTTCATCCTGGATCATTCTGACTTAAGCAGAGCAGGGATTTGAATTTGGGTCTCCCATATGCCAGGCCAGTACCCTAGCCACTGGGCTATAAAGTCTCTCTCTGCTCTGGACCCAAAAACTTGCCCAGTAAAAGTTTTGTAGAAACTGATACATCTCTGCAAAATGTTTGGGCTTCAGTTAAACAGCATATTTCAACTAGCAGCTAGGATAGTTGAGGTCAGTGGAATTGGAATCTGCTCTGAAATCCATGAGGTACAGATAAAGTATAGTGCACATTAGAATCCCAGTGCCTTTCAATTTCTGTAACAGAGAGATATAACATATTTGATTAGTCATGCTGTATCTTAGTAAAGCTTGCTTTGCTGGGGATTTTCATTCAGAATGCAAGATCTAGAATATCTGATCCAAGACAATTGACTGGAATATTTTCCCCACAGCAGATAGCATAATGCCTGAATAGTTGATGCAATATTGCTTAGCTGACTTTCTGCTACCTATAGAGGGAATTATTCCTCTCAGTCAATCTTCAAGCAGACAGCCTGTTCTGTTAGATATTGTTGAAAATCTGACAGTGCCTCTGCTTTCACATTACTCAGAGTTTAACATCTCGTTCTGGATGCCATAGATGCTTTCTCATGGCTTCCTTCAGTGCAACAACTTTTAACTGTAGATTTAATCACTTTGAGTCTTTTTTTCCCCTTTCCAGTTCAGGTATTGAGGACAATAAACTCCAAAGGGCGTAATGTAGAGATTGTGAGACGGCTGTGGTACAGGTGTATATACAGAAAACCAAACTGGGGAAAATACACTCAACTGCTTAATTGAGGGGGTTTAGGCCATCACAAAGATGAACCCAGGAGGGAGTAAAAGGATTTCAGAATAGAAGAACACGTCACTAAACGCTAGGGGTGAAATTCTGGTTCCATTGATGTCGGCAGCAAAGTTTTCATTGACTTCAGCTGGGCCAGGATTTCACCTTACAATTACAAAAAGAGCCTTATTCCTCCTGACATAGACTTCTGACATGGAGGTGGGCCTGATTCTGATATATAAAATATAAAAATGTGACAGAGGAATATTGGGGTGTGCTTTAATTATTGATACTGTATCTGGACCTGTCACTAGTACACTATAAATTGGGTGGACATTTCACCTAGAGTTCTGTCAGGGTCACAGGGCTAGTGCAAAAATGGCAAGAAAGAGAAGGTCCTTTTTAAAAGTCACTAAAAGTTGACTTAAGGGTCTTTAAGAGACAATGCCAAAGTGATTAGCCTTAATTGCTCAAGCCTGCTTTCATGGGGAGCAGCCAAACCAGTTTGAACAAGGGGAGTCCAGATTGAGACCCCCAAAGAGATGTCTGCAATTCAAAGTTTACTCAGGTTTTGATATGGATGTTGCCCCTAGCCCCTGCTCCCCCTCCTGTCCACAAGTGCACACACAACCCTCTCACCTGCGTTTAGGGATTCTTCCAACCTTGGTTAGCTGGATTGCCTGGGACTAGAGGCTAAAATCTGAGTACTACTTTTACCTGGGCTGGTAAGGGTAACCCATCCGCTTTGCAGCAAAGACACGGGTTAAAATGGGTGTTGATTAGCCCTCCTGTGCCCAGAAAGACAGGCAAGTTCCCCTACAACTCCCTGGGAAAAAATCCTAAAGTGGCTCAGTTTATTGCCTCTCAAAAAGGCATGGATATGTCCCCAGAAGCTCTAGCAGATCCACAGATGAGGGTAGCACCAGTGAGGACACAATATCTCAGGTATGGTAAACCTGGGTGCTGATCACCCAATTTACTTCTTTGTGAAAACCTATCCAAAGATAAACAAGAGGAGCTGGGCATGCTAAGAGAATGTAAGTTGGTTCTGTTCAATTCCTGTAATTCAAGAGGAAAGCATATTGCATGTAGCTTGTAAGGAAGTGTAAGATTAATAGAATATTAGGGTTGGAAGAGACTTCAGGAGGTCATCTAGTCCAATCCCCTGCTCAAAGCAGGACCAACACCAACTAAATTATCCCAGCCAGGGCTTTGTCATGCCGGGCCTTAAAAACCTCTAAGGATGGAGATTCCACCACCTCCCTAGGTAACCCATTCCAGTGCTTCACCACCTTCCTAGTGAAATAGTGTTTCCGACTATCCAGCCTAGACCTTCCCCACTGCAACTTGAAACCATTGCTTCTTGTTAGATGAGACTAAATAGGTGTGTAGGCTGTCTGTTTTAAAATTCCATTTTCTCTAATACTTTGTTCTAGCGACTAAATAAAAATATTTTTTCTTTAAAAAGACTTTTGTTCAATATCACTGGTCAGAGGTTTCCGAAGGGAAGAAATGCAGGGGCTGAAACCCAGTCAGGCCTGTAGGGTAAGTGATTGGGTAGTGTATCCTGATCCCAGGCTAGGATTGGAAGAACCATAAAATTCCGGTCCCTGAGGACGGGAAAAGGAAGAGGCTGTCACCTGGGGAGGAAGCATTCAGACACCAGAAAGGGGACAAAGGAGTAGATAGCCCTGCAATGGTGACTATATCCGTCTGTTTTAAATGAAAAATCTGTTGAAATACTTTGAAATAGCAAACTAGTTTAAAACAGCAGAATTTGATAGGAACCAATTCTAAGATGCTAATACAGCAATGTTCATGATTTGCAGATCGCAATATTTTTGAGGTTCTAACTTTGAGTACATTCTATGGGCTAGTCCAAATATATTCATAAATTCCACAGGGATTTTCTATAAGGGTTATGACATAGTAAAAATACCTGATGAATGGTAGATATTTAATTAATAAAAAGGTCATAATGTCAATTTTAAAAATAGAAGAAGGTCAGAGAACCAAACTATTTTAAAATTGGTACAGTCTTTTAAGGAATCAATGAGAAGAAATATACAGTGGCTGTTCAGATCTCAATTATGCTGTAACGTAAAGAAATAGTAATGTAAATACAGTATTGAAATACAAATGGATGAAGAGTTTAGAGAGACAAAGTGGGTGAGATAATACCTTGTATTGGACCAACTTCTTTGGTGAGAGTGATCAGGACCTGAAGAAGAGCTCTTTGTAAGCTCGAAAGCTTGTGTTTCTCACAAACAGAAGTTGGTCCAAAACAAGATATTACCTCACCTGCTTTGTCTGTCTAATATTCTGAGACCAACATGGCTCCAAAAACTGCATAGGTTAAGAATTGGTATTTTTTCTACATCATGCACAGTAACTCCAGAATAAACAGTGAAGTCATTAACAGTGGATTATTATTCTGCCAGTATCTTGTATTTTTCAAGCATAAATCTGCATTTTATCTTTGAGCATAACCAGCAGACAGAATCATTGCTTTCTCATTCATTGCCTTATGTTTAATATAACCATAAAATCAATGAGGAATGATCACTTTTCCTTCCAGTCAGTGACCATTAGCTTAATTCTGTTACTGATTATTTCTTGCTCTCAATTACATTTGTAATGAGGTTTTTCTTGTATATAGCAAAGGAAAATGCGGGGCAAACACTTTGGATTACTTATGAGAATATTAGGCAATTTGTTTGATCTGTGATGTGGCAGGACTGTAGAGGTATTACAGGTAATCTGTGAGAAAGACATCATAGTGGCATGACTGATGTATCATGCTCAGGATGTCACTATGGTAAAATGTGCTGTGATTGCAATATAGTGAGGCTGTTAAAACTATAATTAATGCCAGTTGAGTATTGTTCTAAGGTCACAATAAATCTGTTGGTTTCTAGGCTAGTTTGTATGGGTGTGTGCCTGATTCTCTATGCCAAGCCTTACTAGACACCTTTACCGGTTCCCTAGTGTATCATTTTTTATGTGCATGTTGTAATTTCCAGAATCAAAGTGGTATGTTCTAGGGCTGCTATAGTCAAAGTTCTTTGGCATTTTCATTACACAGCCCATTTTTCATATGTTTGTAATTCTGCTGTAAAAAGGAAACTGCCTCATGTGGACACGTGGCATGGACACTTTGTCTGACATTCTGGACCTGTTCTTGCTAAATGGTGAAGACCTTGATGCTCATTAACCTCAGTGGTAGTTGAGGGTTTCAGCACTTCACAGGACGAATCCGTGTGCATGTGCGCGCACGTGTGTGTGTGGTTAATTAGTTTTTGATATGGTTCTTCCAAAAATAAAATACAGACAGTGTAGAGCTCAAGAAGTGGATATAACACACACACAACCATTTCTCTGTGTCCTGGTCCTATACTCCTTTTTGCCCTCAACTTCTCAAACAATTTATGTTATGCTTGACTTATGAAGACAACAACATGGCTTTAACTAGGCTTGGCAGAAGTCAATTTTTTAAAATTGTTTTGAAGGATAATATTATAGACTCGTAGGTCTGGAAGGGACCTCAAGAGGTCATCTAGTCCAGTTTCCAGGGCTCATGCAAGGACTAAGTATTATCTAGACCATCTAGGTTATTTTTGTAAGCATTTTTTCAATTTTTATCAATTTAAATTTTCACAGTATTGGGAAACTGAGAGGGTCAGACAATAATTATTTAATGAGAGTTGATGCTGCAATTCAAAAAAGTTAAAGTATTATAACTAGGGTGGTTAAGCAATTAAATTAATCTTGATTAATCATGCTACTAAAAATTAATCACACAATTAATTGCACTGTTAAACAATATTAGAATACTATTTAAATATTTTTGGATGTTTTCTACATTTTCAGTTATAGCACAGAATACAAACTGTACAGTGTTCACTTTATATTTATTTTTGATTACAAGTATTTGCACTGGAAAAAAACAAAAGAAATAGTGTTTTTCAATTCACCTAATATAGGTACTGTAGTGCAATCTCTTTATTTTGAAAGTTGAACTTGCAAATGTAGAATTATGTACAAAAAAGCTGCATTCAATAATAAAACAATCTAAAATTTTAGAACCTGCAAGTCCACTCAGTAATATTTCTTGTTCAGCCCATCACTCAGATAAACAAGTTTGTTTACATGTGCAAGAGATAATGCTGCCCTCCTCTCGTTTACAATGTCACCTGAAAGTGAGAACAGGCATTCTCATGGCACTGTTGTAGCTGGTGTCACAAGATATTTACATACCAGATGCACTAAATGTCCCTTCATGCTTCAACCACCATTCCAGGGGACATGCGTCCATGCTGATGATGGGTTCTGCTCGATAGCAATCCAAAGCAGTGCAAACCAATGCATGTTCCTTTTCATTATATGAGTCGGATGCCACCAGCAGAAGGTTGATTTTCTTTTTTGATGGTTTGGGTTCTTTGGTTTCTGCATCGGAGTGTTGCTCTTTTAAGACTTCTGAAACCATGCTCCACACCTCGTCCCTCTCAGATTTTGGAAGGCACTTCAGATTCTTAAACCTTGGGTTGAGTGCTGTAGCTATCCTTAGAAATCTCACATTGGTACCTTCTTTGCGTTTTGTGAAATATGCAGTGAAAGTGTTCTTAAAATGAACAACATGTGCTGGGTCATCATCTGAGACTGCTATAACATGAAATATATGGCAGAATATGGGTAAAACAGAGCAGGGGACATACAATTCTCCCCCAAAGAGTTGAGTCACAAATTTAATTAATGCATTATTTTTTTTAACGAACATCATCAGCATGGAAGCACATTCTCTGGAATGGTGGCCGAAGCATGAAGAGGCATACGACGAATGTTTAGCATATCTGGCATATAAATACTTTGCAATGGCAGCTACAAAAGTGCTATGCAAATGCATGTTTTCACTTTCTGGTGACATTGTAAATAAGAAGAGAGCAGCATTATCTCCTGTAAACGTAAACAAAGTTGTTTGTCTTGGCGATTGGCTGCACAAGAAGTAGGACTGAGTGGACTTATAGGCTCTGAAATTTTACAGTGTTTTGTTTTTGAGTGCAGTTATGTAACAAAAAAAATCTACATTTGTAAGTTGCACTTTCACAACAAAGAGATTGCACTACAGTACTTGTATAAGATGAATTGAAATATACTATTTCTTTATCGTTTTTGCAGTGCAAATATTTGTAATAAAAATAGTACACACTTTGATTTCAATTACAACACAGAATACAATATATATGAAAATGAAAAATAAATCCAAAATATTTTATAAATTTCAATTGGTATTCTGTTTAACAGCGCAATTAAAATTGCGATTAATCGTGATTAATTTTTTTAATTGTGATTAATTTTTTGTTAAATCGTGTGAGTTAACTGCAATTAATCTATATTAATAATATATATAATAATATAATATATAATATATAATAATAATATATATTAATTATATTATTAATATAGATTGTTATATATTATATTATAATACAATATATATTATGTATATATGTATTATATAATGGCCTAATTATAACCATTAAAAGAATATCACATGTCAAAATAAACAAAGAAAATATCCTTAAATCAAACTCTAATAAGTTCTTATGCAGCATTTTTCTTACTTTGCCTATCTGTAAATTTTGATTATCATCGATGGGAATATTTTTAGTCTGTGTGTGTACGCTGAAATCAATGTTTACTGACCTTTTTAATCCTTCCAACCTTAGTTTTAACTATGTCTTGTATTTAAAACTTAAAATTTATTGCGATAGCTTTCTTTGAAAAGGAGTGTGCCAGGTGATGCCGTTTTAAAATAACGGTCTGAGCACCATCTCTGCCAATTGCTTATGTCCTGAGATTAAAAATAAAAATGTAAACTAAAGCCTCAATCCTTCATAGGTGGTCATTAATCTGATGTTCACCTGGTCTGCCTGCAAGGCAGAATGTTCTGAACAATCATTTTGCGTGTTCTTGATGAGCCATCTGGAAGCTGTGAAACTTTGAGTGAGGGATCTAGAAGTGTTGCAAGAATAGATCATCCTCTAAAACTTTCTCACTCTGCATCTGATTAACAGTCCTTTGAATCAGGTTACTGGTATATAATTCAATTGTTTACACTTTAAAATAACAAAATGATGTTTTATGAGACTCAGGTGATCCTCAAGAAGCTTTAGGAGTGAGACAGCCTAACTTAAGGTACCTGATTCACACTATAAATATATATGCAGAGGGAGAGAGAGAGAACACACACACGCACATACTTATTGCAGACCCAAATAGGCTCAGGGAATACAAATATTCTCTCAGATACTGAAGGGAGGACATTACTCTCCTAAATGTTTTCTTCTATGATGGATTTATTGCTTTGGACAGAAGCAATAACTCACTGGTATTTAATCCAGCTCAGTGGAGTGAAGCTGGTGTTCCTCTTTTAAAAAAAAAAAAAAAAAGGGGGGGGGGGCAACAACATACAGTCAAATTCCACCCTGCTGCCAATATCCAGGATGTTTTTTTCTCTGTCTAGGTTATTTCCCCCACTCTCTGCAAGTTAATCAGAATGGTAAGTGCTTAGGGAGAATGGTGGAACAGATAATCTTGGTGAAAGATTTGGCCCTTGTCATTGATTTTAAAAGATAACTCTACATGTACACCATCTTATTTTCCCTCCCTAAGGATGTACTCAGTCTGAAGGCCATGCTTTTGTTAGTTTTAGGATCTTCCAGCAGCTTGAAAGCTGTATGAAAATAGCTGCATGTGCTTACAAAGGAAAAGAAGGTTTTTAAAAGTCAGTCAGTAGTACAGCAATGGAGTCCGGAGATGTAACCAGTGGTATATGAATATGTGGCTAGATCAGCAACTCTCCCTTCTCTCTTTCTCCCCAGTGCTCAAGTTTCAGTGAGTTTTAGGGAATTCCTTAGCGGGAGAAATGTACAGTGGTCATCACCCATTTGCTGTGATATTTGACTTTGCTATAGTATATTTCTTACTCTAAATGTAGAAGAGCCCACAAAATACAGTTTGATATGATAAAACTATGGAAACACAGCAAGTGATGATGTATTATGGAGCTTTTTAAAATGGCAACCAGTATAGCAAGTTAATTTCATTTGCATTTAATAACAGATGAGTAACAAACATTTTGGTTACCAAATATTGAAGATTTATTCTGATAATTTTAATAAAGGATAATTATTCTGGGGTGAGGCCTGATCAGGGGGTGCTATGATTCTAACTGAAGCAATAATGGAGTTTCCATACATGATATTGTCTGGCTGTAGACATTGGAAATGGCATCACTGGGAGACAAGATGCCAAATGGAAGACACTTTACATAAAGGAAATGGCAGTGAAATATAACATTTCCTACTATGTTAGATTTTGGCAGACAGGGCTTCATAAATTGGCCTCCTAAAACAGCATCTGTCTGATTTTTTTAATTCTATTTGTTAAAAAGAAAGGTGTAAAATATTATGCCCCAAACAAAATGTCAGATAAAATAATCCAAAGACTCCTGAGTAACATTCTATGGAAAGAGACATATCCTTTAGGAAAGACTGCACATCCTGTTGCAGTACTAATAACTCTGCTGTTTTTGTCCCGTGACCATTTGAATCTTGTAGGACCAAGCATCTGAAAGTGTGTAGTCACACAAATATATGTAGAAAGCAAATAAATTAAATGCGTCTCTATCCATGGGGTCTCTTCTAACATGGGTTCGTTTCATTCAATTGTCTGGTAGAAATTTTTTTTTGAAGGGGGGCGGTTAGAGTTGTAATGTATTATTTGGAGAATATGAGAAATTTGGAAATTGAGCTCATTTTAATCCCAACTTTAAATCCATGGGGAAGTCTCTCCTTCTGTCATCATTTCCAATTTGAGAATAATATCGTTTTCTTACAGGAGTATAGAGGCTTAAACAGCTTTGAAGAGAAGTGTTTGATGATACTAAATAGTATATTTTGAATATTCCCTCAAGTGCGAACAAAATCGGGCTTTACAACAAGTTTTCTGGAACACTGACTCCCAATCTTGGCTGGAAAGGCCACAGAGACAGCCTGTTTATCAGATCTTTCCCCATGCCAAGAGATTCCATTACTTATGCAACACAGCGTTACCAATGTTAACTGTTGTAAATAGTCATTGCGAGAAATGGCACCTGGTTACAACACCATGAGTTAGTTGGTTTTAGAGTGTAGGTAGGCACTTGGTGGTCCTCCTACGTAAAGATTGAAGCCTGTTAATAAGGGACACCTACAAAAGCCGAAACCAGGAACTAAAGGATATGTAAAGATTTTAGCACCTTAAATGTTTGGTTCTAAAAGTGGGGGTGGGGAAGCATTTATTTCTTGAAAGGTAAAATGGTTAAGGCACTGGACTGGGATTGAGGAGATGTAGATTCATTCCCCAGCTCTGCTGCAGACTCCCTGTGTGACCCTGGTTACTTGTTACAATTTTTCTGTCACTCACTTCCTTACTAATAAAGAGGAGATTAAATATACTTCCTTTCTCTCACCCTTTGTCTGTTTAGATTGTAATCTGTTTGGGGCATGGACTCCATTACAATTGTCCATACAGTGCCTACTACAATGAGGATCCAATCTTGGTTGGGACCTCCAGGAACACCATAACACAATTAATAAATACCAGAAAACCTGTAGGTAAAGGATTAGGATTTTTTATTTTCTCTGAACTGCTTCACGAATTACTCATCTTAAATTTCTCTGGGTGGACTATAGGGTCTGTAGAATTTTTAAGATACTTTAATATTGTTTCCCCAAACTCTGTTGCTTGGAGAACTATGACTCTTTCCCCCGTGCCTTAAATAAAAGGGGAGGGAGAAGAAGAACACGCTTCCTCACCACATGGCTTTTGGAAGCACATTCTGCTATTGAGCAGAATAACTATACTATATTTACAGGTTTCAGAGTAGCAGCCGTGTTAGTCTGTATCCGCAAAAAGAAAAGGAGTACTCCTTTTCTTTTTACACTATATTTTAAATTCCCTGATTATATCCTGTTCACATACCCTGAAATAAAATGACACATTTCCAAAATACACAGTTGTAACAACTGCACAAATACATTGTTGTTTATAATTCCTTTCCAATATGATTTACCATCCGATACATCATTTCTCAATATGGCAGTGACTTTAACATTTCATGAAGGACACTGATGGGGTAAAATATTAGAGAACTTCCAGGCTTTTCCAGGGTTATTGTTTTTCTTATGTTCATCACAGAATAATAGGATGTTTTGTGCTGAGGTGTTGGCTTGTCTCTGTGCTTTATATCTTTGTTGTTACTGTAGTGTGACCTCAGAACATTTTATTTAGTTCTTTCAGACTTTGTAAACTATCATATGTAAAATATGATCTGATTGATGAAGGAAGAGCTGTCTAAGAGAACCCAATCCTATAAGGTGTTCAATGCTTTCAACAATTGGAAGGGAAGGGCATTCAAAACCTTGTTAGGAACAGGCCTTAAATTCATGTTCTGTGACCTCAAGCAGTCAGTTAAGAATAGGCAGTGATACTTCGGAAACAGATGCCAAAATACCAAACTTTCTCATTCACAAACTTGCTTTAGCCTAGGTCAGCTGGTACATAGAACAAAAGCAAAAATGATACCAGTCTCCTGGTCAAATTGCAGTTTGGGTAATTGGATTCTGCCTTCCTAAATTAACCTGGTAATTTTAAATTATATACCTTGTTCGTCCACATTTCTTCCTGAAACCTGCGGTATAGTACTGATTGAGTAGGATGGCAGATGTATCCCCCCTTCATGCCACACAGCCACATTTCAACTGTGGATGAGCAATCCCAATATTTACATTCTGGAGGGAGCATTAACTTCCTATATAAATATAAGGTACTAGGTGATGGTTCCAGCTATGTTACTGCTTGGCTATCAGTTCAAGCCCATGCTCGGTCAATACCAAAATTTGTGATTACTATGTGTTCAGTGGCCTGTGTGAAATGAGATGATGGGTCTCAGCATAGTGGACAGGTATTCTTTTCACAAAAGCCACCACTCCAATAAACACAAATTGACACCTTTGTTTGGCAGCAAGACTAATGGGTACAGAGAATGAGTTATTCTCCCTCGTGGAGCTGACCCATATGGCAAATATCATGCCATAGGGATTTGGTTACTTGCAACACAATTAGGTTTTCAGCAGCACTACAACTTTTAACTCTTGCACATGAGTGGTGTAAGTGGTTCCCATGAGTTGGGTGGTTTTGTAGTGTAGACAGGTACTTGGAAGTGATCCTTCTAAGTAAGGATTGAGACTTATTAAAGAAGCATGGGGACATTTGGAAAAGCCAGCCACATAAGCTGGGTAGTGTCTGAGCTTCATCTTAGCTAGAACGAACTCTCCGGTGCGATCAGACCAGCCACATTCCACAAGCATTGAATTAACAATAGAAAAAAATAAGTATTCATTAGAGAGTGAGAAGAGCAAAATGTACCTTTCTCCTTCTCCAACTGACATCTGAGTTCTCTTCACCTTTTGGTTTTAACGTGATCAGTAAAATAAATGAAAACTAGTGTAACTGGTGCAGTGATTAATGTTTCTGACTTTCACTGATCTACAGAGAAAGGGATCCAACATGGAATTCATTAAATGGTGCCCAGATGAAGAGGGGATAAGAACCCTAAGCCAATTTCTCATCTACTAGAATGATAGCTAATGAGGAAGAGACTCTGTTCAATTCTTTCCTTTTGTAAATATTTCTTTATTGACCAGGTTCATTGCAATTTATCATCTTGCTTTAGCAGTGAGGTTTATTTTCTCAGAGAGGTCATTTCATCTCATGAAATCCCTTTTAATAACATCAGCTGAAAATAATATGGTGTATTGAACTCTTTGGCAATACTAGCTGGAGCCAAAGCCACAGATCCAAACACCCTATAAATGATATTAAATACCAGTGTTGGGAACCACTACTTCGGGTGGACAATTAGAGTTGACTTTTGTTTTTAAATGAAGAAACTCTTTTTTCTTTTCAAAACCCAGTAGCAAGCACCAGGATATTTACTTAACTCTGGGGGGTTGGGAAAAACTGCCTTTTATTTTTAATAGTAATAGATTAGAAATAGAAATATTTAACTATAAAAATGAGCATTCATTGAGTCAATTTCCAGGATAACCACAACTTTCAGTGGATACTGGGCCTGATTCTACCATCATTGAAACTGGTGTAAATGCCAAGTAATTCCACAGCAGTCAGTGGAACTACTTACGTTTTATTCTGGGGTCACTGAGAGCAGAATTTAGCCCATAGTTCTCCAAGAAATGTTCTGTTTTCCCAGTGAACATACAGTAGACACTAGAAAACAAGTATAACTTCACACAATAGCTAAAATCATAAAGCACATTGTGTCAATTGATGACTTAAAAAAATAAGAGATCCCTATGAAGAGACCCCTCACAAGTTTTGCAGTATGGTGGTAGCATGTGAAGGAACAAAAAAGTTTATATTCAGCACTTTACCATCACTTTATTCAAGCCTAAGTTAATTGTATCCAGTTTGCAAATTAATTCCAATTCAGCAGTCTCTCCTTGGAGTCTGTTTTTGAAGTTTTTTTGTTGAAGAATTACAACTTTTAGGTCTGTAATTGAGTGACCAAAGAGTGGATGGGTCATTACACAAAGCAAAACTATTTCCCCATGTTTATTCCTCCCCCCGCCCCCCCACTGTTCCTCAGAGAGTCTTGTTAACTGCTGGAAATGGCCCACCTTGATTATCACTACAAAAGGTGTCCCGTCCCCCCTCCGGCTCTCCTGCTGGTAATCACTCACCTTAAGTGATCACTCTCATTACAGTCTGTGTGGTAACACCCATTGTTTCATGTTCTCTATCTGTATAAATCTCCCCACTGTATTTTCCACTGAATGCATCCAATGAAGTGAGCTGTAGCTCACGAAAGCTTATGCTCAAATAAATTTGTTAGTCTCTAAGGTGCCACAAGTACTCCTTTTCTTTTTGAGAATACAGGCTAACATGGCTGCTACTCTGAAACCTGTCATAAAGGCTGTTAGGGCATCGGTCTGTAACAATCTAGGTTTTAAGCCATCTATGTTTGTTTTTCAAAAGTTGCCAAAAGGAGTTATGTGGCTTCTATGTCATAAAAAAGATGTCCTGAATTTAGGCCTTAGTTTGATTACAACATGGTGTGTCAGACCAGGTGTTTCTTTCCCAAACCATATGTCTCACTATGATCATGTGAGAGAAACTGATAACTATTAAGGGCTTTTGTGATCTCCTGAGGGAGACCCATATCTTTCTGTTCATATGGCACTGAGCATTTTGATGGCACCCAATAAATAATAGTAGGAGTGAAACAAGTGGGGTATAAATGAGTGTTGTTTAAAGTACTGCCATACTGGAATGAAATCCTTCTTTAGTATTTTATGCATTTGGTGATGAAAGAAATCTTTAAAATATTTAACCTGGGTTATGCAAATTCACTACTCCTTGCTACAGTTTATACACTTCAGGCAGGAACAGAGGTTTCTGATTGCTTTATACATCCTTAGTCATTGGCAACCTCGTTAACTTGTCTGCTGTAGGCACATACAAATCTTGTGTGACAGTATAAAACATTTTCCAGTTGCATTTGCTGCCTGATAAAATATTAGTCTTCTGAATCCTGTCCAAGTCCCCTCAACAGTAGTTAATTTGAGGGAATGTGGATTAGAAGAACCAGCATTGTATTTGGAATCAGGATCTCCTGGATTCTAATCTTGGCTCTGACACTGACTGTCTGTGGTCCTGTGATCGAATGACGACGACGTCGTCGTCGTCACCACCACCACATATTTCTGTCTCGGTTTCCCGATTCAAAAATGGAGGTGATAATCCTTATTTTATATTTACTTACCTCAAAAAATGTGTCTGAGCACTATTTAGCTGATGTATGTAAAGCACTCTGAATGTATGAATGTATAATATATATGAGTTATGGTTAACTATAAACACCCCATCCCTCAAAAACTTCTGTTTCTTTTTTGCTTTTCCAAAGCTCAGTCAATTGTACCAACTGCTTAGTTTGCCTGCTGAAAGAACAGTAAGAATTTCTGATGAAACAATTTTCCAAAGGCTGACCTAAATAGTTGCTTTGACAGAAATAGAGAACATGAGTGTTAATGAAGTGACAATGCCGTGAGAAATTGCGTTGTGCTCCCATAGTGTATTTCTGCCTTCTGTGGTGCATAAAAATCGATTCTTAAACATCTGTTGTACAAAGTCACATCAGTTTTTAAGCATAACTGCCCAGGCCACTGAAATTGTGAGGGGTTGTCTTTAAAATATAGATGAGACAATGTGGCCCTTAAAGTTCTACAGAATTAAGACTTGAACATTCTAATTTATGAAAAGGAAATGTTACATGTATTGTATAATATACTTGATTGTGGAACATTTTCACGTAAAAACTTGCATTTGTATTTTAGTTGAATGAAAGTCCTAGTAAAAGATGTATTTACTGAAGCCATGTTATTGCAGTTACATCTTATTTACTATAGCAATTTAAGGTTTCAGAGTAGCAGCCATGTTAGTCTGTATTTGCAAAAAGAAAAGGAGTACTTGTGGCAGCTTAGAGACTAACAAATTTATTTGCGCATAAGCTTTCGTGAGCTACAGCTCACTTCATCGGATGCTCACGAAAGCTATGCTCAAATAAATTTGTTAGTCTCTAAGGTGCCACAAGTACTCCTTTTCTTATAGCAATTTAGTAATTCTCCCAGAGTAAAATGAATATATTCTTGTATACATTTATCCCCTCCTCTTCTTAGTTACCTGCAGTTCATTAATTTTGGATAAACTGGTTTTTAAAGGGGGTAATAGTCACTTTATTTAGTTGATTGTAATTAAGTTAGTTTAATTCTTTTTGGGTGATTTTCTTGTGAAGCATGTGATTATAAATAGTTAAAAATAACCATTGAATGTAGCATATATGCCAAGTTAATTGCGGCATTGAGGGCTTTGTAACTGATTTAACAAAGTTTAATTGATTAAGTAGCTGTTAGGCAAGGATATCAGAAACACCCGAGGGATTAAAGGGAGTAGTTTGGAAGCAGAGAGGTAGCATTGTACAAATTACAGGATGTGGGCTGAAATTTTTTCTTAAAACATTATTTTCAGAAGGCAGAAAATAATTCCTATAGCAATGGGGTTTCTTTGTTTAAAGCAAAATGTGGTTAAGTAATTCTGCTGACTCATAAGACAGGTGCCCAAGGTAATCTTGTTCGGCAGCTGAAAATATGTGTGTTTTATTGTTCCCGAAATTTCTGGCACTTCATGAATGGCTAGTACTAACCAACCAGAAGTTAATGAATACATATACTTTTAAAATTGTGTTTGTAAAACAAAATATAATAAAACAACGATTATAGTACAAATGAACAACGACCATTATATGTGAAATTGGGGTATCATATTAGGTATGTATCTTTCACTTTATCATGGAGAAAATTAGATTGCACATATTTCTGGAGAGTAACAGGACAGAGAATGATGCAAAACTTACTGTGCTGTACACATGGGAAGAAACTTTAAAGAACGGTCTGTTAGCCTTGTTGTTCGGAGTAATAGTTAAGAGGGTGTTTGTGAATACACAATACAAGACAAAGCTTTTATTAAGAGCTACCTTCAGCTATATATGTAAGAGAGTATCATCGAAACCTCACAAAGAAGAGGGGGGAAACACACGTAAAAAACCCTACTCCAAAACAGCATACCAAGTGACATGACTATCAGCCAATGAAATGACTAGTGAGAGCTAAGTTACCCTTTGCAAAAAGAAAAGGAGTACTAGTGGTCTCTAAGGTGCCACAAGTACTCCTTTTCTTTTTGCGAACACAGACTAACACGGCTGCTACTCTGAAACCTGTCATGTTACCCTTTAGTGTCACATACCCTGCAACCTTCCTTGTCAGTATAGAAAGAAATATTACATTGTGCTTAGAGCGAAGGGCTGCCAATCAGGAAATCTGTGTTCTATTCCAAACTCTTGCCAGTTGTTTTCCTAGTTACATTACTCATTATCACCTATGGTTTTTTCAATTTCCCCATCAGCAGAGTGGATGATAATTACAACGTGCACACACAATTCAGCCTCCCATTTTTAAATTGATTTTGGTTTTTCCTAAGTTGTAGCTTCACTATGCTAGCTCCTGCACTCCAGAGCTCATCAAATGTCTTCCCATCAATGGTTCATATACTGTTTAAAATAATTATTTTATAAATTGTTAGCAATTATACATGTAGGTTACAGATACATGAGACTTAAAGTCATGTGAAAGTAATGAGTAGAAGTAATAATTCCACAGTCATACCTCTTATTCATCCCTAGTAAATACAGTAATCAAAATAAAGTAGATGCCAGCCTAGTCTAGAGTGTGTGAAATAGCTGCTCTTTTATTTCCTCTTTTCTTCTATAATTGCCACTGCCACTGTCAGAAAAGAGTCCGTTCTTTCTTTAGACCAGCTGGGGTCAAAGTAATAAAGTGTTGTTTGGTTAATATCTCTGCAACTATGGCAACCTTCTGGCTGTGGGAGAATGAGACTCAGATAAAAAGAGAGAGGAGGAAGTACTAACATTTTGTTGAACATGACTTACATTTTGATACATGCCAATGGGCATCTGACAGCTGAAACAGAGGATTAGATAAATGCATCAGATAATGGTGCGTGGATACTCTTTGTTTATAGAACATTAATAAGTGATGCACTCAATTGTTTTCAATAACTGCTTGCTCTAATGATAGTTTCTGATTTATTGTTAATGGAAAATTGATATATACAGTGAGCACCATTAGACAGTAGTGAACTTTTACTGTGGTATGATATCACTAGCTCTCTGTGCCAAGTATCACAGGGGTAGCTGTGTTAGTCTGTATCCACAAAAACAACAAGGAGTCCGGTGGCATCTTAAAGACTAACAGATTTATCCGGGCATAAGCTTGCGTGGGGAACCCCCCCCCACTTCTTCAGATGCAAAAAAGTGGGGGTTTTTCCCCCACGGAAGCTTATGCCCAAATAAATCTGTTAGTTTTTAAGGTGCCACCGGACTTCTCATAGCTCTCTGTGAGAGATAGTCTATACAGTTCATGATGTATAAATCAAATCACAGCTATCCAGAAACTTCCTGTTTTCTAAAAGGGGTCTTGTGTTTCCCTTCTGTTAATTACTTAAAAAATTTCCCTGATGTACCTGAAACCTTGATTATCTGAAATCACGCAGTGGTCTCCATTACATTCAGATAAACAAGGTGGTTCTTTCTAGAAAATACTACAGGAAACACTGAAACTACAGCAATTGGTGATACTGTCTTCAGTTGTGGTGTTTTTCATTCTGCAAATGACACCTGGTGTAGATGCACTTTTTGTATCTCTGACAAGTCTTTCTTTTTTTAAAAAAAAAAAAAATACTCATGTTGCCCTCTACGTAAGCATGCCCTCTTTACTATATTCCATCAAGTAATTTCCGTTACTCTTGAAATTAGTGAAAAGTCTGCTCTCTTCTGTGATGCCCACAATATATAAAATTACATTCCTTTCCTTGTCTCTTCATCTTTCTTATTTTGTATATTAAAATATGCAAACTTTATTAAACTACCAAGACAAACACATGTCTGGACTGAGAAACCACATTATTGAAATACTGCATCCCTTGTTTTCTCTCACTTAATCTTGTCCCTGTTGTTACTTTCTTATAATGTGAGATCTGAACGGTGGGTTGTAAAGCGTTATAAAGCCCCCCCCCCTTCCCTCCGCCCAATGCTATGGGCCCAAAGTTCCTCTGCCTGCACAGAATTGAACAGAAGAGCAGCCATTCTAGTTACGTGACCTTTATTTGGGAACTTTCCAGATCTGGAAAGAGGGGCTGGCATCCGAGTGGCCCACACAGTCGTTACAGATGGCCAAGATATTAGGGAATAAGAGTGCTTTCCGTGCATCTTGGCCTCTCCCTCCCCCTGGGTCCCTACCCTGCCTTACCCTACCATTCTGCCACAGCCACCCACACACTCTGTGCAATTTGTTTCAACTGAGCGCAGAGGAAGCTCTATTCTGAGAGAGAAATGTGCCGCCTTGGGTGGGTGCTCGCTAGATTCCTACCTCTGGCCATGTCCTACTTGATCTCGTGGAGATCCAGCTGTGGCTATGGAGAGGGCGAAGATAGTAATGTGGTGGCAAAATGCTATCTCATACCTGGCTTTCCCTGCATTTACTCCCCTCCCTCTGGGTTTCCTGTTATTTGGCTCCACACGGTCCAACACAGTTGGATGCCTAAAGTTTTTAAGACATTGCTAATGGCTGGACTCATCAGCTACATGGAATAAAATGCACAGACAAATAATGCCCAGTTTTACTTTAGTAGTACATTACCTTATATGGACATATTTGTATTTTTCTATTACTGCTCACTTGCTAGGACAGGTGCATTGACTGCTATTATAAATTGCAATTTCATAGTGACATCTGGTGGGACTTGTCCGAATTCAAGTGCCGATGCATATTTAAAATAATGGTGTGTGTATACATATTGCTTAAACATATTGATTTGATATAAAATAACTGTGTGTCACGGATTGCTTCTTTTCTTGAATATACCGTACAATAGGTCCTCTGGATAATACTTAGTAATGTTCACTACATGTTTTATTCCAAAGCCCAAGGATGTGAACTGAGCCATGTATGTAAATACATTTTCAATAGCAGTGCATATTTAAATAACATAATTAAAGTTGAGCCGCTGTATTACAACCCTTCTTTTAGGGGTGTGTAGCTCACTGATAAATATTCACAATGAGCTACAAATCAACCAAGTTCAGTCCTGTTGTACCTGGGATCATGGAGGCAATGGGGCATTGCATCAGCCAGCACCAAGTCTGAATCTTTCAGGGCCTCAATGTAGGTGCAGTTTGTTTGACCAAATTTCAAGATAACTGATTTAGCAGATTTTGAATTTTATCAGTTCAAAGAATTAACTTTTTCCTCCCCTGAGGGCAGTGTATAGGATACTACAAATTTATCATGCCTACAGATTACACAGGACAATAATGTTTTTTGGTCAGAAGTTCTGCATTGTGTTAAGATTTTGTTTTTAAAATTAGAATAATACAAAGCACTTATAGAGCTTTATATCTTCAAGATGTTTAATGATCAACACTCAGACTACAACTTTGAAACAAATATTAAATATGTGCATTGTATAGTACTTTAATTCAGTAGGTAAAAGGTTAATTATCTATTGGTGTATGTATATGGGCTAAATAGATGTCTATGGGAGTTGCTGTGTTCCTGTTGGTTAATGGTGCCTTCAGATAGACAAAAGGTGATTTGTTTTAGAGTGCAGCTGTTTTCAATTAATTAGTATGGAGAGAAAACTGTAGAGCCTTTTGAGAGCTGCTGCCAAAGAGGAGCACTTGCTACGGTGTTGAGAGTGCTGTTTTGATCTCTTGCTATTTGGGAAGCTCTCATCTGGGTTCTGTAAAAGTTAAGCATTTTGTTAAAGAGTTTAAAGTAGGTGCTCTGCTTTCTGTTTCTTCAGTGCCCAACAATAATGAAATATCGTAGTGTTGCTATAAGGTGGAAGTAAAATGACAAACATAGCCGAGATCTCAAGAGCTGAATTCCATTTCTATGTTGCAAAATGTACTACTTGCAGTGCCTTCGTTTTTATTCACAGCAGTAAAAACTGACCAGAATGTTAAAAAGATAAGAATTCCTCATCTGAAGAAATAAATAGTCCATTTTAATTTCATCCTGGGTTTTGAAAATATTAGTTGTAATTAAGGATGCTCCAAACAGCTTTGATTTAAATCAGATGGCTAAAATTTTGGGGGCAATTACCACCCGTGTTCATTATTTTAATTTCAGCACACATAATTAAATCTGCCAGCTCTTTTTCACATAGGTTTCTCTAATGAGTAAGTAGGGGAGAGGTTAACATGTTAAACTCTCTGGCTGCTCTTTATGCTGTTTTCTGACCAGGAGCATCAAGTAGAGTTAGAGAGTCTGTTGCTGAGTCCAAAATCCTAAAGGACCTTTTTAGATCCAGTTTTTGGTAACATTGAACAATTTGTTCCATAACTAAATTATGATTTAAGACTCTTTTATAATTAGTTTTGTTTCATTTTAGAAATATTGAACTGTTAGAAATGTTATATCTACTTGGAAGGTTAAGAGGTACATTAACCAGCTAGCAAAAAAGTGAATTTCTATTATTAAAACTCTCAGAAAAAACAGAGTTCCAATTCTTTTTAGTGATTGGGGCATTTCTTAAAATTCAGAGCAGAATGGAGATCATCCAGTTCTATGCTGCTCACACTGGACACACTCATATCCAGCTGTCAGTAAATCTCAGGGCAAGTTTGGCTTTGTACTTCTATGGCCCATCCGGCCCAATTCAAAGCCAACTAGGCCCAAAGTGTATGGGGCTGGTGGAATAGGAAATTATGCAAATTCCTTGCTCTGAATTTGTCAAACCAAGTCCAAAAGCCCCACTGAAAATTAAGATGATTTTTTCACCTATTTTAGGTTGGTACTTACATTTTTAGTGTGGCATAGTAAAAATGTGTATGCAGGGCAAATCTTAAACCAACAGAGTGGCTAGTGTGGATGAATTGCATCACTGATACTTGCAAAGGTGCTGTCTAACTGGTTCACCTACCAGCTGTCCAGTTTTCTAGTATTACTAGAGTGTGAGAGAAAATCCAGATTTCTTATGTATCTGGGGTAATGGAGACTAATTGGAAGGCTCTCTTTGGGGTGGGAATGGTAGTAGATGTGAATTTGGGTGTATGGCCATCCTGTTAGCCTCATTTCCAGATGTCATATCCAGATATGCCACATTACTTTCCAAGAAAGATGTTCTAGTGAGAGTCACTGTGCATTTCCCACTTATCGTCAATGTCATTCACTAAGGAGGGAGTCAGTCCTGGAAGAAGGATGACAACATATAGCCTTTCTTACTGTAGGTAGGTATTGGTGCAGGCAACAAAATTCATGTTCTTCTCCTGGGCATCAATATCCTTGTGTTCAGAAGAACCCAGACCTTTGTTTAGTTTCTCTCTTACCAGCTGAACCTCAGGGTGTCCTGCAACACAGGAAGTCTGTTATCTGCCTGTACCAGAGAAGCAGCAGAATGTACTTTGAAGGTACAGAAAAGAGTGAAGCAAATGTTGAGGATTTTTTTATTCTGTTTGAATCAGCACATAGCTAATTTTGTCTATGGCTGGATATAGATCTGTATGGGATTTCAGAAGAACTTGAATGATTGTGCAAGTCAGCAGTGCAAAATGTTGTGATTAAATGTTAATTTGCTGTAAAATTACCCACCGTGTTTCCAATGACAATGTTTTACACTGGAGAGTCTTTATTTATTTATTTACTTTTATTTGACCTACCTTGTCAGCTTCTAATAACTGAAACAAGGAAAACTTCAGACCAATGAAGTACTTTTTTCAAACAGACATTTTTGTACTGTACATTGAAAATTATTTTTTTCTTATTGCTACTCCTTCCTTTTCCCCCTGAGTGTATGCAACTCTGGCATAGCCAAAGTCTACTGGCACACTTGTATCTGCACGTGGAAAAAGTAATATAAAATTTCCAGAACTTCATTCTGTTCAATGAGAGTACTTGGGTGAGAAAACTACTCCATGGGCCAGATTATTACTTATTCATACTGACATGTGAGTATTTCTCTTGAGTAGTTCATGAGAGTAACTGCCTTACCATTGTGAGTTAAGGGGTCACAATTTGTCACAACGTTAGTGAGTGTTGCACAAATCAAGTCCTTAGTATTTGTCTGAATCTTAATAAAACCTGTGGGTTGGCGTTATTGCTAATATATATTTTGTTTTCGCTTGGAGTTCTCTGTATAGGAAGTGAAAGAGTCCTGTTATTTGCCAGTTTTGCTTCAGGCTGGTCTCAAGCTGGATTTGTCTCGTAGTCATGCAGAATCCACAGCAGAGTTGAGTGAACAACTCATGACAAGTAATTTATTAAACAAATTTTGGTTTCTTCCTATTGGCAAATTGCTCATGAACAGATGGCTAAAATTTAGTCAAATATAGAAATTCTTCCTGTGCTACTACTTGAAACATACGGATCTGAAGCCAGTTGAGTAAGCATAAATTTGTCAATGTCTGGTGGAATAATTTATGCTCTTCAGTCTCTTTAGATTACTCAACTATGCCAAAAAACAAATATTATTTACAAAGTAAGTTTTTATGAGGGGTAGAGTTCTCCAGGGGTTAACTATGTTGTTAACTTAGTTTTAGTTGTTTCAGTCTTTATTTTCTGTACCTTCACTGACTCACTGAAGAATAGAATAGAATTCAACGGGAGTCTTTCTGTTAATTTTAGGGAGAAGTTGGCTGGGTGCTCTCTCTCTAAAAATATAATTGTCACCAGGTTCTTTATTTGATATACAATAGCTGTGATGAGACACTGTATAAGAGAGTTCAAAAACAGCAAAAATTGTTTGTGAAAAACTTCAAAAAGATTTTAGCTGAAATTTTGAACAAGCTCTACATTTAATTCTTATTAAGCTTTTACCTTACCTATGTTTTCACTCCTTTTGTACTTGACACTGGTAGAAGATAAATATTTTTAGGACCACATTTTTATGAAGAGTGAAGATTTACGGGAAGAAATGTGGACAAATGTCCACTCATTATTCAGGCATTTTCTGCTAATTGAACATACAAATTGGGAAACTGCATGTGCAAATAAACTGCTGACATCTGTTTGCATGATAATTAGTTGATGGGAACATGAAATCAGGTGTGCAAATCTGTGCACACCCAAGAGTCTCTATCTTTACAAAATATGGCTCATAATGTAGTGACACTCTAATCCTTAGAAAATTAGAACCAATGTAAATACTGTGAACACAGAGGGATAGCTCTGCTGCTACTTTAGGAGATTCATCAAATTACTGGTAATCATCCCAACCCCTTTCACTAAACTTCTAGTGCAACATTTCACCCATTCATTTCTTCCTGGGAGAAATTATGTATTGTTACCTACCTTTAATTTTGTAGCACAGTAATTATTATGTGACATAATTTAAAACCAAGAAAATGAGACAGTTTGTACTGAAAGTAACAACAGAAGTGGCTGTTTCCCCTTTTCATTTCCATTTGCTTTTTCCTGCTATATGTCTTTCCCTTGCTCTCTTGTATTGAGGTCATGAAGCCTTTTCTTTAAAGTTATTGATGTTACCTTGCTTCCTTTTATTTGTTTTTTTGGGGAGTTCCATATGCGTTTTTTTTTACCAACCACTTCATATATTTGGCCAGATCCTCAGCTGATGCAAATGGGCTTGAATGGAGCTGTGCTGTTTTATAGCAGTTGAGGATCTGGCCCACATTATTATTTCCTGCACCGCCTGGCTCACTCTTATTTGCAAAATAGGAATATTTTCCTGTTGACATACACAGCTAAGCCTTTTAAATAACAAAAATCTTGGTTTCCAGCAGTAATCACCATAGTCAGTATGATTCCACTACTAAGCTATTTCTAATGTTGGGAAAGTTCCAGTTGTGGCTGGGTTATTTTCCTCAAGGGTCTCAGTCCGTTCCTGATCCAACAATACAATTTTCTTTTTGTGATTTTACACCTTACATGTAACTCCTTGTGTCAAACATTCTTTGCCAACTCAAACACAGGCTATAATGCCCGTACCATTTCTGTTTTCAAATTGTTTTTGAAAGTCTTATAATGAGTGTCAGATGAGACACTTCATTTTCTTAATCTGATCTCTTAAAATAATTCCCAACATATTCTCTGCTGGTCACTCCAAGCTGGCTGCCATTCATCGGCTTGTCTTCAGGACCTTCTTGTTAATAATGGAATTATGTTGGCCACCTTGTAATGGGTTGGTTTGTTTTATAACTTTTTTGTTAAAGCAAAGTTACAATAAAATGTTAACATACTACATTGTACATTACTTTTTCACTGTTATGTTAATATTCAAAGAAACTGGCTAAATATTCTGGCTTGCTGGCTGGGGAGACTTCTTTGGGTGCTAGAAAGGGTGACCAAATTTCTGAATACCTATCCCCTTTTTGGCACTTCTCTTGTGTACATACTTTGTATAAAAATATAGTGTTTTAAAGAACTTTCTCAAGCTGGAAGTTCCTCAACATTTAAGGCCAAACTGTAAAATAGCCTCTAGAACTGCACTGGCAAATTTGCATGCACAGTTTTTATAGGTAGTTTTTTATATGTGCAAGAACTTAGATGTGTGAGATCAAACTCTTTGTGTGTGCAAACTGAATACTTAATATCTAACTATCTGAAGCATGTATACATAAATAAATTCTTCAAACAGCACTATCTTCTCCTAAACATCACCAAAAAGGGGTAGGACACAGATGCAGGGCAGAGGCCAATGGCAGCATGACTTTTAAGGGAGCTGTGGATACAAGAAGCAGCACCATGGAAAGACCCACGATCCCCTTGGGAATTAAACAGTCTGTTTTCCCTGCTGAATCCTAGCTGTGTTTTGGGTTTGCAAGCCACATTGCTCTCCTGTCCATGAGGTCTGAAATCCCTCCATGTTTGAGAAGGAACAATTCCTTAACATGAAACATGTGGCGTTTCCAGTAGATTTATTCCCTCTCGTGGCCATTTTCATCAGTGGGGGAGGGATAGCCCTGTACTCGTATAAAAGCAAAGTAAAAGGGGGGTGGCTGTGTGGGAGAAGTTCATGAATCAAGCCCAATAGGCTTCATATTACCCTATTTGGAGGCACACAAATCTCTTAAGGGCTCTCCTTATCAATCCTTGCTCATGCAAATCTTCCAAGGACTTCATGAAAGTTGTGTTTGACTATGGGGGGAACTGAATAGCTCCATAAATTAGTACATTTCCAGACTGGAGTTAGAATGCTGTCAGTACATGTGGCAAGACCTCTATTGGCTACAGTAAATAATACCTCAAACATCTCAGAAGCTGTGTGCATTTCTCCCTGGCAGTGCTCACTTTCCTTATTAGCGCATACTCTTTTTCAGCTACCAGCCCAACTTTCCGCTCCCCTCATTTGATGTCCCATTATGCCACTTGTTTGTTGTACAGCAAGATTGATCAACTATTTTATGCTACAGAGTGAAGGTAGTGCTGAAGGGTTTGACAATTACTCTCATGCTTGGTGTACGTGTGTGAATGTGAGAGGGCAGGCATGATGCTGTTAGTTAAGTATGTCTTCCTATGGACCCTACAGCTGAAATAATCAGGTCCAATAGTAATGTTTTAAAGGTGCACAAAATGTATTTACCTGATAATCCTGTTAAATGAAGTGTATAGGGAATTTAATAAATCTCTGAATATATGTGTTTTTAAAATATGATAAAGAAAAACATAAATAAGTAATTCCAAAAAGCTACAAGAAACTAGTATCAGTTAGATTTAAACCCTCCAAACAAAGAAATTCAAAGTTACATGAAAACTGTAAATCCTTTTTGGCCTTTATTATACTGTACTTCAATACTGTGGGTATGTCTACCCTGCAAGTGAAGATGGTATTGTAGCATGGGTAGGCACACCTGTACTAATTTTAATCTAGTTAATATGGGTAACAATAATAGTGTAGACGTGATGCCAGGGGTTACCAACCAGAGTACCTACCCATGTTCTCTGGCAGGCTTGTAGTGTAGTTCTTATCCCACACTGAATCCCGTGCTGCCAAATCTGCACTACTAAGGTCACCCATTCTAGCTAGATTAAAGCTAGCATAGGTATGCCTTCCTGTGCTGCACTCACACCTTCACTAGCAGCGTAGGCATACCCTGTAAAGATCTCCATAGAGGGCATGAAGTAACATATTGAAGTCTAATATGCCAAATCCAGGGCACAATGTCCGAAAAGAGTCATTCTAGCTGTGTTGAAAAGCACTTAATATTGTAGGCCTGATTGGGCTTTTCAGTGTTAATAATAGTTTCTGCAACTGAGGGGGCGAGATGCTAGAAAGCACTTTGAGTTTATTGAAGGTCTTGCTGCTCCTAGGATTAATGCCTAACTATCTGTGTTATAACAATAAAATAAAAACCGGCAGGATCTTATTGAAGGGGAAAAGGCAAAATGCCACATTTATTGTGAATACAGAAAGAATCATAGTAAGCAGTTAGTTATAGCTATAACATTCCATTCAATTTCATATTTATTCACACATTCATTCATACACACACACAGGTTCTGCAAGGTTGTTATCATAGTTACCAGCCTTAGAGTTGCTCATGCCAAGCCACTGGCGAGGTGGCCTGGACATGAGGAGGGAGCAGGGCCTTGTCAGATGCTCATCTGATGCTCTTGGAAGTTGGTTTGCAGAATCAGACCCCAAAGTTCTCACTTTCTAGAGTCCATTCTTATAGGAATTTCTTCCTATGCCAGTCTATGGGAATTGTTTCATCATGCTGTTGCTGAATCAGTCAGCAGATGGCACATTCCCGACGGCTCCGTGCTGCCAGATGTTATCTTGTTCTTTGGTTCTCCCATTCTTGAGGCTGTTGGGTGGATTCCAGTCTGCCCTCCGGGGGTCCTCTGGTTATTTCCACTTGACACCTTCTTCAGCTGATGGACACTGGATTCTTAGGCTGGCACCTCCCTGATCATTCAGTTATTATCCACACCAAGCATCCATCCACATACATCCTCTATCTCTATTTTAATCACAATTGTTAACAAAGTGAGATGAATACAACAAAAGGGTGGGGAGTCTCTGGGTGCTGTTTCTGTTGTTACAGAGTATAGCTTTGAGTCTCTCTCTGTGTGTGTAGTTGTTACAAAGAATTGCTTTGAGAACAAACTGTCTTAGAATGTACTAACGCAATTAGAGCTTGCACACATAGAGGGAGAGAAACAGTACTAAAAACCAAGAGACCTCTTAATTAGTAATACCCTGGAATTTAAACTATGGGGGATCAAACTCATTTGTGATTTTAATACAGAACTTCTTTAATATGATCCAACATCTGCATCATTTCCATGTCAGTACTAATACAGTTCTGAATGGGCTGAATAGAGTAGCCATGTCACCCTGTCATCTCAATGTGTGCTCAGCAAACAGTTCATTGCACCTGTTAGGTATATTGCATATTTAAACAAATACATTGGAAGGGGATTTAAATACAAAGGTATTGAAAACACAGATGGTACACTTTCAGAGAAGGGGAAGGATTTTTGGCTGCCTAGCCTGAAGTAAACTCAGTGGGAATCCTATGAATAAATCTCAGGCATTACTTTGAAAATGTTCCCCAAAGGTCATGACTTCAAATAGCAAAGCCCAGAAAAAGGTAGCTTACTTTGCACTTACATGTGTCATTTGCAGAGCTCAGAGCACTTTATAGATATTAATAAAGTCTTATGCCACCGTGGTGAGGCAGGTATGTCTTATTCCGTCCATTTAAAAGGTGGCTGTTGTGAGGCATAATAAAATTATGTAACTTGCCTTAGGTCATGCAGCCAAGGGCCTGAAGTGCTGAATGCCCGTTTGTAGAGAATGCTGCAAAATGGGAAACTGCTTTGAAGTTTTGATGCTTTTCATGAAATTGTTCTTGTTTTTCAATCAGGTCTAGAAATATTTTCCCCCTGTGGTCTGCAGTAGCCAGCAAAAGACTTTAGAGAGAATCATGTGATTTTATTTATTTATTTATTTATTTAAGGTATGCTGTCACCAGCCAGTATCAAAACTGATTCCATGGTGCCAAGCAGCACTGAAATGCCACTTGAAAATTCTTTAGTATTCTCTGCAGGAAATGTGATGACAATCTTAAGAATATACTAGATTAGGACTTTGTAGAAATCCTTGTCTTTTCCTAGTATGTGTTGATATGAAAGATGCTGTCTGTGGAGATTCCTTACAAGTTCTAAGCATATTTTTAGCTCACATTCATGCGCCTTTCTTGTTTTTTTTTTCCTTCTAAGCTCCCAATTCTTTCGATGCAGAATTTGGCACTATTTCAATACAAATACAGTTTTTAAAGAGAAGTGAATACTCAACAGCTGTTCAGGATCAGTACCTGCTCCAGTTTATTATACCACATGATAGCCAGGATTGCAGTAACAAACCCTGCATGCAGTATTAGTCAAAATACATAGGAAAGACTGCAAATCAGGCCATGGGCCTTTGTGACTGATCAGTTTTTTTTGTTTTGTTTTTGTACAGCAGCAGGGCAAAATACACTCCCAAATAAAAAGTAGAATGCCCTGTTCGAGACACTCGAATGCAAGAGAGAAGAGTTCATAGATAGACAGGGATAGAGAAGTATGATCAGCAAAAAATTATCTCTTGATAGCAAGAATAACCTGAATTCCTCAGTTACCCAATTTTATTATGACTTCTTGAATCAAAATCTAATTCTCATACTCATCATTCTCTATGTAAAACCGCTCCTAAAATTATTGCTACATATAGTAGCAAACCAGTCTGTGAATTATTCCTGAACATGTTTACTCATTTCTGCATTAAAATGTTTCCCCAGTTCCTGTTCTATCAACTGCCTCATGAATATCTTGTATTATTATTAAAGTGTATTCATTTCCGCAAATTGATTTCCTTGTAGTACCTGAGTTTTCCCCCCAAACAATGAGGCATTTTTATAGCTATAGTTCTAGCATGTTCATTAACGAACACTACAGTTAACTTAGGGAGTATGAATGGCAACAAAGTAGCTTTTTGAGAGTCATCTGGATCATACTAGGCACAGCAGTTTATCTGAATACATTGCCACCGCAATCTCATGCAGAGTTTGTGGGTTTTTCTCATGGCTCATGTCTGTTGATTTGCTTGTGCCGGTTTAACCTCTGGCTATTTGATATGAACTGAAAATGAGGGTAGAAATGTATAACTGACTTTCTAAAAGAATAGTGTCAGTTACATTGCCAGCATATGTTCCTTAAATGATGATTACAGACAATAGTTTGGCAAGCAACTTTCTGTACCAATGCAATTGTACTGAAGCCAGATGGCTATCAAAAATCCCAGCAAACCATAACACTCATCAGTTTGCAAGATTTATTTTCTAGAAAGTGAGAATGATGCACATTTAACAGCAGAAGAAGGTTGTGGAAAATATCAACATTTATTTTGTCTGAGACATGTCATATGTTACTGTATTGAAATTTTATTACAGCCCTAATGAGACAGGTGTAGGCACAACATGCTATCACCTTTCTAATGTAATTTACACAGACCATTCTGTCGCCCAACTCAGTGTTCTCAATGCAGCCGAGATATACTGTGGTCCTGTAATATTACTCTGACAAATCCACATGAATATAGGCTTTGCTTTTTTGTAGGTGAATGATTGATTGTGGTGACAATGGTACACATCTGTTTTCATGCCATTATTTAGACTCTGATTTTCAAGTACAATAAATTTGTATAAATGTGTAATACAAAGGTGACCACAATACGTAGATTGTTACAAAATGTTCTTCTTTATTACCTCTTAATTCTGCAAAATACCAGACAAGTATTTACTGAGTTGTCATTGCATTAGAGCAAACCAGACAGAACTTGATGTAGCCAATTGCTATAATTGCTGTCTGAGGCTTTTTGTTGTTATAACATGTAGATACATTCACATCTGTGTGACTTGCTAAAGTAATATCAACCCCCTGTTTTGTGGAAGGATGCACAAAAGGATGCTGCAGAAGTGGTAAGCCTTAATTCACTGATATTTCTAAAGTGTTTGAGATCCTTATATAGAAAGTGCCGTGAGTGTTAAGTAAAAAACTAGACTACAGGGGGAGCAGGAGTGAAATATCCTGGGAAATATGTCATGGTAGCTTTTCATCATGACTGTTTTCTTACCTGGGAGCCAGAAGTTCTCAGTTCTTGTTAGGGCTGCTGCTGGGAAAACAAAAATATAGCTATTCTCTATAATGAAAGATTTTCTTCCAGTAGTGGGTAATTTGCTTACCTCATGTATTATACATAGGAGTAACTGCTCTAATGCACATAAGTGCTTCATTGCAGGGATGCATTCAGCCAGTTAGCATCACGTTGCTGTGACTGAGGTGAAACTTCCTCATGGTTGGTGGCAGGGCACATAGGGCTGGGATGTCATTCCAGGTGTGTAGATGGGATATAATGGCTGCTGGGGATTCTGGCAGGTACTGCCAGCCTTGCTGTGGGTTTCCTTGCTAATGTAAGTGAAGTGATAAATCCTGTTGAGCAGGTAAATTACCGCATGTTGGTGTCCAGCAGGGTGATTACATCCAGTGTTTGAGGGAGGCAGAGAATATGAAAGTTAATTGGTAAATATAATGAATTGTTTTGTGTTACCATTGATTAGATGCTGGATAGATGTATGATGATAAATGCCACCAATGCAACCTTCTCATAGGGAGCAAACGGTGAACAGGGCTATGTGTGTGAACTCACTTCCTGCATTCTAGGAATTCCCCAGATCTCCTTTCACCCTGCAATCCCATCACTATTTTTTTAAAACGAAAAGAGAATTATAAAACATTTTCTGTCACAAACTAAAAATATTTGAATTCAGACCTATGTGGTTTTCATACAACTGTGGAAAAATATTGAACCGTCAGCTGCAGCAAAAATATAGTTGAACTCCCTGTTTTTTGCATTGGGATTATTTTAAGACAGCTTTAGCTTAAGCAGTGAGCATGGGACAGATTTGTCTCCAGAATCTCCATCTAACCCTCAAGCTATCCTCATTGCATGCACATAGCAACTGGGGTTATGTGGCCTTTTCAAGCATTGAATCAAATTACAGGTTCTGGAATGTGACACTTGCATGGGGACCCAATCATGCAACTCTAACTTGCCCAGACGGTCCTTGAACAGTCCTATTGAGTTCAATGAGCTATGTAGGTGAATAAGAGTTGTAGGATAGGTCTACATGTGATATATATCAGACAAGAACGGCCCTCAATGATACTAATTCCCTAAGTGGAGAAAGGATTTAGTGCCTTTTCCTCTACCCCTTGCATCACTCCCTTTCCATAACAACACTCCTAGCTCAGCCACCCAGCTGATTTTCGTCTATGTGTAATTTCCCCTTTAAGAAGAGCACAGCCATTTCTGATCAGTTCCTTTCAGTGAGTATTTTAAGTTCCCAAATGTGCCCCAGAACTAGGGGTAAGCACAAATCCCAAACACTGGAGAGAAGTTTAGATACAGGCCTATCTCTACCTACGATCCACTGCACCTGCAAGACACAGGGACGCCTTTTGGAGTAGGGGCTGTATAATTGCAAACTCTGGTGTTTGAGATTAAACTATTAGTGAGTGACCCTGGGAATCCCAGTATAATATAAGTGGTCCTCATACTTTGTGGTACTCTAGATAACCACCTGATTATCCTAAGGGGTACTCCTTGTTCCTCTGAAATAAAGGCATGCCCTTACACAATGTAAAGAGATATAGTCAAAATGTACATTCATACACTTCCCTCCCATTTTATCTGGATGGGGAACCAAAGTGGGAAAATAAAAAAAAAAGGGGGGCAGCCAACACATGCTTAAGAGGATACTTTTATGTCAGCAGTCTCCAAAGAGTTAAATACCATTTTCAGGAAGGCTTGAATACATCTTTCAGGTGATGTCAGATATCCCTTTAGATATGTCATCTTTGTTTCATTTTTGAAACTATTTGTCACAGTTACAGAGTGAACCATGCCTTATACCGCTTCTTCAGGTACACCCTCTAGGTAAAAGGCTTTTCCTGCATCTAGCTCTGAATGGAACCAGGCTGTCCAAACACACTTTGCATTTCTGAGCTGCAGCCCCCTCTTTCCCAATTGTGTTAATGCAACATGCCCTAGTCCAGGGGTTCTCAAACTGGGCGTCAGGACCCCTTGGGGTGGTGAGGTTGTTATATGGGGGGGGTCATGAGCTGTCACCCTCCACCCCAACCCTGCTTTGCCTCCAGCATTTATAATGGTGTTCTAAATTACAAACACTTTTAAATATATTTAAGGGGGGGTCGCACTCAGAGGCTTGCTACGTGAAAGGGATCACCAGTACAAAAGTTTGAGAATCACTGCTGGCCTAGCCCTTTCACTCTGGGGACCTGCAGCTAGTGAGTTGACCACTGAGATTCAGTACTGGGTTTACAATGGTGCCAATGGCAACGTGGCGCTGGGCCCACATTCAGAAGGGGCCAGGTGCCCGGACCGGGGACATGTCCCCTTGCTCCGCCCTGCCTGCATCTCACTCCTTTCTGCCCCTCCCCTTATCCCCCGCTTGCTCCTCTCTGCCTGCTCCCCATGCCCGCCCGTTGCTCGTTCCTTTCCACTCCGTCCTCCCCATGAGAGTGGCGGGCGGGGCCTTGGGGGAAAGAGGCTGAACAGGAGGGCGGGGCCACAGTCCTGCTGTGACTCAAAACAAGCATTGTTTGTTCATTCCCCGCAAAGGAGAAAGCACATAAAACAAAGGGCGTAAATCTGTTTTACAAAAACTGGTAAGGAAAGATTAAGAAGTAATTTTGCTTCAGCCCAGCTAACTCCTTTCTCTGGCTGGGAGAAACAGACTGTCCTGCTCACAGCATATTTCTGCCTCTGTGTGTCTCTTTGCCAGCCTGTCGGCTTTTGCTGATGCTCCCATAGCAATCTCTTTTAGCTCAACCAAGTCCCCTCCCTTTCCTAGGCCCAGGGTCTTGTCTACACCACAGGCGCTACAGTGGCACCATGGTTGCGTAGACACTTCCTAGTGTGATGGAAGGGGTTTTTCCGTTGCTGTAGTAAATTCTCTTCCCAAGAGGCGATAGCTAGGCTGGCAGAAGAATTCTTCCACTCACCTAGCAGGTCTATACCAGGGCTTAGGTTGGCTTAACTACGTGTCTCAGGGGTGTGAATTTTTCACACCCTAAAACATAGCTATGTCAACCTAAGTTTTAGGTGTAGACGAGGCTTCGGTGTTCTTTTTGATCTTGCACTTCTCAGCTTTGGCATAAGAGCTATGTCACTAGAGTTGGGGTCAGGGAGTCTCTCTTCATGGTTATTATATAGGCTTTGTCTACACTACGCAGACAAAGCACTGTGCACAGACGCTTTTCGTCAGTAAAACTTTTATTGTTTGGAGTTGTTGTTTTTTTTTAACACCCCTGAATGACAAAAGTTTTGATGACAAAGTTCCAGCGTAGACAAAGCCATACCTGGTTATTGTATTTATGGGATGTTCTTTATCTAGGCCATTGTTTTACCTTTCCTGTTTGGTTCCTTTAACAAAGCCTTTTGATCTAACTTCATAGCAAGTAACCTGTCATAACAAATACCCAGAGGCATGTACCATAGTCATAAATAATACAGATATTTCCCAGTTTGTCACATCAGATTACAGTACATTTGTCTGGGATCAGAATAGACGTTTATATTTCACACTTGCATGGAAGCTGGAGTTTTGTAAGAAATATAATCTCCTGTAATAAGTTTAAATTTAAGTTTTTAAGAAGACAGGTATGTATAGCTTTTGTATGTTTGGTGTCACGTGGGGTAAAGATAAAGAATTTAAAAGTGAGATTAAAAGCTCAAAAGGTCATGGGAGTCTTTACTTAATCTTTCTGGTGTTTTCAAACATAACAGACAGATTTGGTCTGCCACTTCAGCACTCATGTTCCTTTAACACATGGTGGAATGTTAGTTGCCAAAATATTCTGATTTGAAAGGGAAGTTCACTAGGAAATATGGTGTTTTTTAGCTGGCAGTATACTGGTCATGAGTGATATTTACAGTACAACAGTTGCTTGCCTTTTAGGACACCATAGCCTGCTACTTACAATTTTAAATTTTGAGGCTTGATCCTAAAAGGTGCAGTCGTTTAGCACCTTGTATAATCAAGTCCTTCCAGATTGTGGTTTATTTTCTCAAGTAGTCATAGCAGCAATACAGAAGACTTTCAAAAATGCCTTAAACATGTCACTCTGGCTACAGCATCTCTTTAAAATGTTTTACCCTTCAGTCATATTTACTGAAACCTTTAGAGACCAGTAAATGTTGGCTGCAGTACTAATTTGTTATTGTGTATCACTCTGTGTATTCAGCAGTATCTCAGGCACACCTTTAGTATATCATATAGTTATAGATTTATTGTACTAATAAAAATACATAGAAGTTATGGCATGCTTCAGGTCCCTTACCCACCAGAGACACTTCCTTCAGAATGTGAAAATAAATACCCAATGCTCATACCTTATTTATAACCTATGTTGCTTCAGGTTCTTAATACTTTAATAATTAATCTTCACTAATATAAACACCATTAGAATTTATTTGGTAAGACATGATATCTACATTACCTCTCCTACAGTTAAAATATTTATTTGTAAAACAGGGTTTCTTTCTACAGATTAAGTGCCCAAATCTGCTATCCTTACACAACTGGACTACTCCAATGAGTAAAGACTGTAGACTGGCCAGAGATACTCGTTATAAACCATTACTGTTCTGCTAGAGACATATTGAACCCAAATTGTTCTCCCTCATCTCTAAAATATATATTAAAAAAAAACAAACAGCTAGCATGGCGAATACCAGACAATTAGTGATTTGGGAACTTCATACTTGCTAATGCAAGGAATCACAAATAAACATACTATAGCAGAAATGCTGAGCACAATGTATCTGCCAGAAAAACGTGTTGAGGATGTATCTTCCTCATGTTTAACTGTTTACAGAGATAATGTTGTGGAAAGAAGTTACTAGAAGAATACAACAGGTGTGGCTGTGCTCAAGACACAGAAATCAATTAAATAAAACGCAAGTGAGAGCTATTTAGTATTTAAGAGCAATTCAGCAATATAACTGGCTATGCCTTTAGTTTGACTGTTGCTTTACTCTGGTTGGTACTTTGGCTGTCCCTAGGTTCCTTTTTACATTGTTTCATACTAGTGCTACCAATATCCTTGACTCTTCACATCTCAGTGACTGTCTCTGTTAGTTGATCTCTCTGACTCTTCTCTTTCTATTGTATGCCATTGGAGAAGTTAATACTTTGTTCAATTGTTTTTAAATTTGGTGTAATATAAATCTTGTCTCTAAGTGGTTCATTTATTAAAGCAAATACCGTATCCTTCCAAATCCAGATCATTAGTGCCTTTTTTTGCTTGGTGGTGATTGCCACTTAAATGAAACCCAGAATGGGATTCAAGTATATGTGAAATCTGTGGAAGGATTTCAGTCTAGTTTCCAATAGACTTGCATCTCCATCATATCTGGACATCTTTCTTAGTAGTTTCCTCAGAGACACCCAAAGACTGACTGGACAGGATGGTGAGCTGGTCTTGCATACCTTCAACAAGATCGGGGTGAGGCATGTTAATGAGTGACAGTAAGCACAGGAAGAAAAGGAGGACTTGTGGCACCTTAGAGACTAACCAATTTATTTGAGTATAAGCTTTTGTGAGCTACAGCTCACTTCATCGGATGCATGCTGTAGCTCAGGAAAGCTTATGCTCAAATAAATTTGTTAGTCTCGAAGGTGCTACAAGTCCTCCTTTTCTTTTTGCGGATACAGACTAACACGGCTGCTACTCTGAAACCTGTCAGTAAGCACAGGAAACTTGTATTTCTCTTGCTTGTTGTGAATCTGATTTGTAGTTAGAGGGCTTCAGTCTCCAGTTCTGATCATCTGACACCATTCCAGAGTGCTAAGAGTCACCTAATATATACTAAAAAGAAAAGGAGTACTTGTGGCACCTTAGAGACTAACCAATTTATTTGAGCATGAGCTCTGAAACCTAATATATACTGCTGACTTTCTGAGTGTTTTGTGGCACTGACGTGTTTCCTTAGCAGACTCCTTCCTTGTTACAGAAGTTGTTCAATGCTTATCCCAGAACAAACCAGGGAACGCTATTCAACCTCCAGATTCAGCGTCAGGAATATAAAACATCGCAGTGATGAGGTCTGAGTTGTAATGCTGAAGAAAGTTATGGCTATTAAATCTCAGGGGAAAACTGAGGAGGTGAACTTTTGCCAAAGAGAATATATACAGAACCATAAGGAGAGAAAGTGAGGGAAGCAAAGAAAGATTGAAGGTCAGACCTATCAAGCTCTGGGAGCATGTTGGAGAAGAGAGATTAGTGACCGCAATATTGAACTTTTCTGGAGACAGAAGATTTAAAAGCTTTAATTGAAACATCAGCACTTGCCTTGACACTGGGAGCATGGCAATCCTTCTCACAGAAATGCATAACGGTAGCAAGAGTCTCAGACGACAACGGCTATAACTTAAGGAATACTTTTTATTTCCTTTAAAAAAAAAAACCAACAGTAGTACTGGCAGATGCTGGACTTGGCAAACTGCCCAGTGTTTCCCCCTCTTCTGCTTATAACAGGATCCAAACCCTGCTACCTTCCCTAATGCTAGTGATGTGAGATATCTCCATATACATCACAGATGACTGAAAGCAGAAGCCTTCAGGATATTTTCTTGTTGCTCGAGAAAACAATTTTGCCTTAGTTGGAAATCCATCTCCTCACTTAAGCCTTTTGGAGCCAATGTCTGAAGGGTGTTATACCAACATGTTTCCCTTTTGGTGAAGTTTATTCTTGCTGTTCAGTGTCAGCTTCTCTACTCCTGTATGAACAGTGGGATATGTTCCATGTCTGTGACCTTGAGGCTAGAGCAAGAGGGTTGCTTCCTCCTACTAAATGCCTTTCCAGAATTTAATCTAAGCCTTTGCTTCTAATAGCAGCACTCAGCCTGCATCATCTCTCAAGGAGTGATTATGGGTTACGAGTAATATTTGGGTACAGTAGGCAGGTTTATTTTATATTTACAGAGACCTTGGCTGAGATTTTCAAAAGTGACTTGTGATTTTGCAAGCCCAACTTCTGACACCTTAAAAGAATCTGATTTTTCATAGAATGCGGATTCCCCTGCCCTCTGAAAATAGGGCCCCTATAAGATACATTAGGGTGGGCTCTCAAAATCATGAATCACTTTTGAAAATCTCAGACTTGATTTCTCCCTGCCCTCCCCGCCTGGTTTTTGAAGCCTTAAACGTGGGGAGGAGGATGGTCATGTTGTTCAAAGCAGAGGATTTGGGAGTCAAGAGAGATGAGTACAGTTCCCTGCTCTGACACAGACTTCCCATGTGACCTTGGGCAAGTCACTTAATTTTTCTCTAGTTGACCACCTCATCTTGCAGAGTTGTGAGGATAAATTCATTAATTTTTGCAAGGTGCTCAATTACTATGGCAATGTGGGACACATAAGTCTCACATAGACTTGCTATGAGCAGATGAACATTGAAAGGATCTTTGCTCATTGATTACTGCTCTTGGGCAATGAACCCTAGCCAAATGTGATTTGTTCTGTCTGAGCCTTTGTGATGTTTAAACTCCAGATTTGAATTTTGCACCTTGAGCACCTGTTGAACATTGAATCATGAGTTCTTCCTTTTTTCTTTTTGAAGTTGCCCTGTTTGTTAGACCTCAAAAGTAAGTTTAGAATGAAACTTTGCAAGTAAAATATAGGTCATAAAAATATAAAGGAAATCAGGCTTAATGACCAAAATTCAGTTAAAGAATATGAAATAGTGAACTGTGGAAAGCAGACAGGAGAGCAGATGGGAATTTTTGGAAATTGATGAAAGAACAAGTTACCTGAGAAGAATAAGCACAGGAGCGTATATACTCAGGAGGTTAAACACACACGAAAGGAAATGAGAGGAGAGATGCAATGAACTGCTGCTTATCATATGAAAGATAAGGAGAGAGGTAGCAAGGGAAGTTTTGTTTTATTAAAAAGGAATTTAAAGAAAACTCAGAGGAGCAGGGGAGGAAAACAAACTTCTGCTGAAGGTAAACAAGAGAGGATATCAGTGTACAATGTTTTTAAAATGTTACTATTTTTAATTCATAAAGATAGCAAGATGCATCATTTGTGGAACAACTATGAAAAAGAAATGGGATTGCTCCTGTGCATTTTAAGAATAATTTGTTTATTAGTAAGGGATCATATTAATTAAATAATATTACAGCAGATAAACAAGACTCGGAAAATCTATTGAGAATTTTCTCCCATTCCTCCTACTGTTTGTTAATTTAGGGACCAGTCCTCTCATAGAAACCAATGGCAACACTCACTTTTTCTTCAGTGGTGCAAGATCAGGCATCAGGTGCTGGTAAAATGGACCAGCTTGAAAAGCTCCATTTATGCATAGAACATGCATTGCCACTGAATAAGTGCTGTATACAAGTCCCACCGTCTCCTCCCCATGTGCACTGTGTTCCATCAATGTGCCTAGGGCCTGATCCACAGAGTCCTCTAGGTGTGAGACAGTAATTAACTCTCCCTAGGCCATTAGTGTATCATAATGCTTAGTATGTCTGCTTGAGGCTGCCAGCAAAGGAGTCCGCTGGAAAGGTTTTGTGATATAGTTATGTATCCAATGAGACTCACTTCATATCAACCATGGAACAGCTGTGGCAAATGGGGAAAGAAATTAACCTGATTTTACTCTGTGCTCTATTCACCTGATTTGTATGGGACATTTTAGGATCTGCTTTTCAATAAGGTTGTGAGAAAAATCCTTTCTGTTTTTATAAAAGGCCATTAATGTACCCCTGACTGTTTCACTGACTTCCTCCCCCTCAACTGTCTTTTTTTTATAAGCATCAAGCTAATTAAATACTCCTGCACTTTTAATGTGGATTGTAAAATGTTAATTAAATGTAGCGATTAGAGAGAGAATAATGATGGCTGCCACACATAGAGAGAGCACTAAAAAAATTCCAAACCCAAAATGGCATTTCAAGACTTTCTCTGGGGTCAGAAATAGCCTTCAAGGAGGAGAGAATAAGCAGCATGTTTCGAAGGGACCCCCCCATCAGAAGCAGGTAGTGAAGGGAACAGCTTTTCCTCTTCCTTCTCTCAATGCATCTCCCTGCCCAAAAACAATTATTTCTCAAAGATGTGAGTGATTATATGCCTTTTTCTGCTCTGCAGCTATTTTTTGTAAGCTTTCAAAGGTCCCTGGAAATAGGCCTGGCCAGGAAGCATGGATTAGAAAAACTGTTTTATTGGAATGGCCATACAAATATAAAAGACAACTTTACAAGATGTGAATCTGGACAGTGATCTAAGGAAAATGTGATGGGGGTCAAATTTTGTGCTTTTTAAAAATGGTATTAATAGGGACCTTTTGTAAGCAAGAACACCCCATACTTGGAGGTGATTTATTTAAAATCAAATGTGACTTTTATTTTTTCTTTCTGTACTGTGTTCAGATAATGGTGATGGTGGGGCGGGGGTGTCTCTTTCTTTTGTGGGCAATACTCTGCGATTATTTTAGTTTTATAATATAAAGTCATATTTCTATGGCAGATATATAATTAGGTCATAAAAGAATTGTTACACACATGGCTGCCATGGGAGGTTTCTGAACCCATGGGACATTAGAAAGTCCTGGATCTAATTTATCACAATGATAAAAGAACATTCTTCTATAGCAGCTAGGTGATTAATACAGTAACTAATTGTTTGCTATCTCTGATATAGTCATTGTTTCTATCCCTTCCAACAATCATCGTCCTACTATGTACCATCTCTTTCACCCTCCCCAATTCCTCATGCTAACTGCAGTGTTCGGTATACTGGTAAGTATCTTCTGAGGTCATTGGGGTGACCTATGGAGTGCACAGAGTAACATGGTGCAAAGATAGAGCAGCAACTAAGGCTTAAGAACTGCTCTGATTTCCATGGTCTCTGTCAGAAAGAGGTGGAGGAAAACTGTATCAAGCATAATGTAGCCTTCAAAGTGCAAGACACTCCAGGGATTATCCTGTATTTCTTATCCATCCTCATCTTGGAGGTCTTAGCTACCGGCTGAAATTAAGCACACAAAATCTAAGGTCAGGTACACTATATGGAGAATAGGAGTACTTGTGGCACCTTAGAGTCTAACAAATTTATTTGAGCATAAGCTTTCGTGAGCTACAGCTCACTTCATCAGATGCATGCAGTGGAAAATACAGTGGGGAGATTTATATACACAGAGAACATGAAACAATGGGTGTTACCATACACACTGTAACCAGAGTGATCAAATAAGGTGAGCTATTACCAGCAGGAGAGCGGGGGCAGGGAATGGACCTTTTGTAGTGATAATCAAGCTGGGCCATTTCCAGCAGTTGACAAGAACATATGAGGAACAGTGTTTGTGTGTGTGTGTGGGGGGAGATAAACAGGGGGAAATAGTTTTACTTTGTGTAATGACACATCCACTCTCAGTCTTTATTCAAGCCTAAGTTAATTGTATCCAGTTTGCAAATTAATTCCAATTCAGCAGTCTCTCGTTGGAGTCTGTTTTTGAAGTTTTTTTGTTGAAGAATTGCCACTTTTAGGTCTGTAATTGAGTGACCAAAGAGATTGAAGTGTTCTCTGACTGGTTTTTGAATGTTATAATTCTTGATGTCTGATTTGTGTCCATTTATTATTTTATTCTTTTATTGTCCAGTTTGACCAATGTACATGGCAGAGGGGCATTGCTGGCATATGATGGCATATATCACATTGGTAGATGCGTAGGTGAATGAGCCTCTGATAGCGTGACTGATGTGATTAGGCCCTATGATGGTGTCCCCGGAATAGATATGTGGACACAGTTGGCAACGGGCTTTGTTACAAGGATCGGTTCCTGGGTTAGTGGTTCTGTTGTATGGTGTGTGGTTGCTGGTGAGTATTTGCTTCAAGTTGGGGGGCTGCCTATAAGCAAGGACTGGCCTCTCTCCCAAGATCTGAGAGTGTGATGGGTCGTCCTTCAGGATAGGTTGTAGATCCATGATGATCCGCTGGAGAGGTTTTAGTTGGGGGCTGAAGGTGACGGCTAGTGGCGTTCAGTTATTTTCTTTGTTAGGCCTGTCCTGTAGTAGGTAACTTCTGGGTACTCTTCTGGCTCTGTCAATCTGTTTCTTCACTTCAGCAGGTGGGGATTGTAGTTGTAAGAATGCTTGATAGAGATCTTGTAGGTGTTTGTCTCTGTCTGAGGGGTTTGAGCAAATGCGGTTGTATCGTAGAGCTTGGCTGTAGACAATGGATCGTGTGGCATGCTCTGGATGAAAGCTGGAGGCATGTAGGTAAGCATAGCGGTCAGTAGGTTTCCAGTATAGATTGGTGTTGATGTGACCATCGCTTATTAGCACCGTAGTGTCCAGGAAGTGGATCTCTTGTGTGGACTGGTCCAGGCTGAGGTTGATGGTGGGATGGAAATTGTTGAAATCATGGTGGAATTCCTCAAGGGCTTCTTTTCCGTGGATCCAGATGATGAAGATGTCATCAATGTAGTGCAAGTAGAGTAGGGGCATTAGGGGACGAGAGCTGAGGAAGCGTTGTTCTAAGTCAGCCATAAAAATGTTGGCATACTGTGGGGCCATGCGGGTACCCATAGCAGTGCTGCTGATTTGAAGGTATACATTGTCCCCAAATTTGAAATAGTTATGGGTGAGGACAAAGTCACAAAGTTCAGCCACCAGGTTTGCCGTGACATTATCGGGGATACTGCTCCTGATGGCCTGTAGTCCATCTTTGTGTGGAATGTTGGTGTAGAGGGCTTCTACATCCATAGTGGCTAGGATGGTGTTTTCAGGAAGATCACTGATGGATTGTAGTTTCCTCAAGAAGTCAGTGGTGTCTCTAAGATAGCTGGGAGTGCTGGTAGCATAGGGCCTGAGGAGAATACTTATTTTAAAATGGCTTCTTTGCAACAAAAAATGTTTTTGACCTATCTAAAAAAAATCAGATTTTTGAAATTTACACATCGATACACTTATTAACCACAGCAAGGTCTGACCTATAGGCAGCCACTTCAATTTCTTAATTAACAATTAGGTCTGATTATTTCTCTTTATGCTGGGATTTTATTCTATTTTATGTAGATCCTTCTACTGCCTTCCTCACCATAGTATCAAAGCACCTTTCAGTAGTGCATTAAGCAATGTTACTAACATCTGAAGTGGTTGCATATGTTTGTGCTGGATGATATGCATGCTGAAATAGAGCTGGATGAATCCTATGCTTTCTATAAATTGTTGCGCTGTTCTTTGATTGGATTTCATTGGGTTTTTTTACTATTTGGGCTGGTAGCTGTGGTACATGAATAACCTCAACTGTTACAGAGAATAATGTTTTTGTGTTGGAAAATGTTTATAAAACTCTTCATAGCTTATTGTCTTCTGCTATCCAGTAGCTTTGAAAACTCATTTACTGCCCTAGTAATGACGACATATTGTAGGACACCTGGTTGTTGATCCAGGTCCTTGTGATATTGCCACTTAGAGTTGCCAGTTGCCTGGTTTTTAACATGAATGTTGCTAAAAAGTTGCTTTTTGCTTTCTATTGTTGGTTTAAAGTTTCCAGACCAGTGGTGAGCTGGAGCCGGTTTGCGCGAACTGGTTGTTAAATTTTGAAGCTGGTTTAGAACTGGTTGTTAAAGGGGTGGGCAAACTCCAGCCCACGGGCCACATTTGGCCCGCAGGACTGTCCTGTCCGGCCTGCCTGAGCTCCCGGCTGGGGAGGCTCCCCTGGCTGAGAATCCCTTTTTAATTTTTACTCACCTGGTGGCACTTTGGCAGCGGGTCCTTCACTTGCTCTGGGTCTTCAGTGGCACTTCGGCGGCACGTCCTTCAGTGCCGCTGAAGACCTGGAGCGACTGAAGGAACGAGTTCTTCAGATTTTGGCAGCTCATCACTGGATATAACCGCAAATTTCCACCAAAGATAATTAGCCATTTCCATTCTTAAACATCCTATGGAGACGCGTGTACATCTTAGCTTTCAACTAACTCTTCTCTCGGATTTCCAGTAGCCCCATAACCTCACCATTTTGTAATGTGGTTATATTGTTTGGCAAATTTGTCAACATGTAGCTCTTTGTAAGTGAATACAGAACTTTGCCAAGGATTGCCAAAATGTAAGATTTATAGGTCTGACAAATGGTTGTAATATATAGATGATGAGCTCATTCTTGCTGGATTTGTTCTTTGTTGTTATAATGACTTTGGATCTGGCTGCTGAAAGCCTCCAATCATCCAAATACAGTTGTTCATGTTGTACATAATAGAGTGCAAATATGTGAGAGCAGACAGGAGTTAAATGGATGGCTAAAAGTGAGGATGGTTCTTTCACATGCATGAGCCTGTAAGTAAAACTCATGGAGCACATGAAAGAAGGATTGTTCCATGGGCAAATGTCTTTTAAGGAAAACAGGCATTTCTCATGGAAGAATAAACCCCTGGGTTGACCTTCTTCAAAGCAGACTAGCTTAATTAGAATATTTTTCCATTAAAATTAATAGAAGATGTATCTAAATCTGAATCATGGTCAGAGAGATGAAAAGTGTCTGGTCACCTGCTCACATACAGTTCATCAGAATAGAATGATCTGTGCCAGAAGTTTGTATGCTGCACAATTAGGCTCACACTTAGTATGCACCTGAGGAACTAAGAGGGAGAGAAGAGAGAATAAATATCCGAAGATTGATACAAATGACAACTATTGGAATTGATTGTGGGAACACAGTGTTTACTGAAATAACATTGACTTGGTGCTACTGAGGAGGCTATTAGTGTTGAGACAAGTGACTCTGGCTGCATACGCTATTTAACCAAAGAATGGTCCGTTCTAGAAGGCAATATAATAGGCTTCATGTAGAAAAAAGGGAAAATCCTGGAAGACCCAAGATAGCATGGTAAAAGCGTGTAGGGGAAAACAGAATTAGAAGTTTGACGCCATCGGGCAGTGGGCATGGGACCCTAGAGGAAAATTGTGCAAAATAATATATGAAAGCTGAAATTCACTTACAAGAGAAGTATGCTAGCATGCAAAGGCAGCACATAAAATGAACGGTATTTGTATCAGAAAAAAGGAGCCAGCTATAGTATACTATCTGAGAATGAGGCATATCTTTCTTGTTCGTGACAATGAAGTTATTCTGAGTGCATATTTATTGCTGCAGATGGCACTGTTTTTATGTGATACTTTAGATTAGGCTCAGATTGATAACCAGAAAATCTCGAGTACTTCACACACCTTAAAATGAATCTTAAAATTTCTTTAAATATTAATGCCTTCCTTCTAAGGTGAAAGATGACAGTACAGACAAGGATTTAATGGACTGATTTTATATTAAAAAGAGAGAAATAGAATATGAATCCCAAATCTGTTGCTCATCCTACATTTTTAATTACTCCTCCTAGCAGTATGTTTCATCTCTGAAACCTGGTCAAAATTCAGTGCATGCATATCTGCATCACGTGGACAAAGCAGAACGATTCCAAAATTTTGCAACGCTTGTCCACTACCTTTTGTGATACAGTCAAAGGTGGAGGCAGAAGATCAGCACTTAAAGGACTCGAATTATATCCAAGATTAACTGGAGCAAATGGAATGCTGCCATAGTGCCAGTAATGAAAAAGAGTGGGGATGTCTGTATCTGTGGTGACTGGCCAAGGTTACCATTAACTCAGCATTACATCCAGATCAGTATCCTTTACCCAGAATAGAAGATATAGTTGCCTCCTTAGCTCATGGCAAGCATTTCTCCAAGACCAACCTGGCCCAAGACTATCTGCAAATGGAAATATGAGACAGTGAGGGCCATTAGAGGGCTCACAAACTATTTAAAGGGTTACTCCCAATTCCTATGCACTATGTGGGGAAACTAGCAGGAACTTTTCTCAACCCCAAAGTAAATTTTTTTTTTCATGTTTTTCTCTTGTTCTAGGTATTTACTTTGTAATGAGAATTCACAGTAGCTTGAATTTGGCTTGAACATTAGCAGATGTCTGCACTGGATCAAGTGATGCATGGTAAGTTGGCCATTGAGTCAATGTTGTTTTAATACCTCCCTGTGGGAGGTAACTGCTGTCTTAATACCCTTGGGTAGTTTGCTCTTCCAACTCCATTGTTAGCTATTTGCAACTCCATGGTTTATCTTAACAAGGATGGTACATCTGCTGTAGGCTTTTATGTTGTATACAGGCACAATAAATTACACTAAAAGATCAGAGAGTGGGTGCAAAGATCACACGCAGGTCGGTACCTGGATGGGAGACGACAAAGAAACACCTGTGTACTGCAGGAATTAGTGTCCGGGCCAGTAGATGGCATTGTTCCTTCTAAATCTGCATGGAACTAATGCTTTTCATGTTCAATAACAATGCTGTTGGGGGTTGTGGTGAGTAACAGTCTTGCTAGAGGTGTCACTTTTTTTGGCTGAGACATAAAACAAAGGCATTGTCACATGAGCGAATCTGAGTCGATTTATGGTTTTAAGTAGAATCATGGGTAAATATTTGCAGTGAAAACCACAGGCCGACTTAGACTAAAGGCTTGAGAACATTTTGATTCAAACCTATTCATTAGAACCAAAAGTAGAGTGAACAGACATCCTGGTTTTAAAGGGACAGTACTGTATTTAAGCCCTCAGGTGTCCTGACTTTTTCTTAAAAATGGGCTAATTGTCCCGTATTTTCTGTCTTCCCCTCCATCAGTACTGGCGGGTCCTGCTGCTGGTGGATCCCTGCTCACCAGCCACCCGCCCACTAGTGGTGAGTTGGGGGGGTCCAGAGGCCAGCGATGGGGCTGGGTGTGCAAGACTGGTGGTGTGGCGAACACGCAGCTCACGAGGCCGGCCGCTCCCCCGCTGGTCTGTCAGTGCAGCCCACACTGCATGCCAGCTCTCAGCCGGCAGGGCTCCGCCACCTGTCCTGTTTCCAGCTGACACTGGCTGCGTGCTGCAAGCTGAGGTGGCTGGTCAGTGCGGGCAGATGTCAGGTAGCGACCAGTTACATGTCACCTGTGCTGCCCACCCATCGGCCCTTTATGTGCTTCCTCTCTGGCTGTCCTCTCCTTGCTTTGTCCCTTCACCCCACAGCCCTGCTGTTCCTCCATATTTCCCGCAGCAGGGTGTGCCCTGTTCCCAGCGCCGTGTGGAGAACCAGCCCCTGATTGGAGTGCTCAGCTCACCAACAGCCTGGCTGGCAGGCTCTTTCCTTCCCTCACTGCCTCTGGTTGGGCCGATCCCCCGGGCTTTGCACAGCGCTGGCATGGGGAAGCTAAGCTCTGGAGTGATGGGGGAGGGGAGCGATGTCCCATCTGTTTGCACCCCGAAGCTGCAGGCTCCACAGCAGCCGCCGGGGCAGGAGCTTAGCACCCTCTTCACCTGCCTCCCATCTCGGTCATTCCCCCAGGAAGGACGTTCCCTAGGCACCATCCTCTGCTGAGCCACCTCTCTGGCCAGTTTCACTGAAGTCAGTGTTCCTGCAGTCAGGTTCCTTGGGCCCTGGTGCACAATGCATCCTTAGGGCTTAACCCGTTGCTGCCTGCGATGTAGCCCAGGGACAGGAGGAGGCTGGGCTATATTGGTTGCTAGCAGCAGCCTGAAGGTGTTAGCTGCCTTTTCTCTCTGTGAGGGCAGGAAGGGACAAGTTGCTTCCAGCCACACAGGAGCGGTGAGGAGGGGAAGAGATGAGCTCTGCTAAGACACAGGCCAGGTCATCCCTTCCCCCTTTTCTCCTCCCCTGCAGCTGGAAACAGCTCCCATCCCTTCCCTCCCAATGTCGAAAGGATGCTGCAGGCCACATTCTGGCAGAAATTGGGGGGGGGCATGTGACCCTGCATGTTCTTCCCCCCCACCCCAAATGTGTTGCCTCAGGAAGATGTGGCACCAGGTACCAGGAGGGGCAGGTCCATCCTGGAGGCCCAGCCAGGCATGGAGGGCAGAGAGCCCTGGGCAGGGAGGGTTGGGTTGGTCGGTTACCTCCCCTGTGTGACAGAGAGGTGTGTGTGTGTGTGTGTCACCCCTCCCCGTATGAACCCTAAAGCCTTAAAGATAAGAGGGTAAATAAAAAGAATCCAACTAGGCAGTATTTCTTTTTCACAGGGGCTCAGTAAACTTGATGTTAATTTGAACGTTTGTACGATTGATTGCTGTTGAACTTGCTTGAATATGAGTAATTTTACCAGGTGTCCTGTATTCAGCACAGGAAAATATGGTCACCCTAACCAAAAGTAAAACACAAAACTGCTGTGTTTCCCTTGGTTTTGTGAAGAGCTTGAAACCAGGTGATACGTCAAATTTCAGTCTATCATCAACACACTAATATTTGGAGAGCTGCATGCATCTGTGTGAACTGAAACAAAAAGTAATGTTGGCATGAGCCCATGTAAATAAAGTTAAACTGCCAGTTCTGCAACAGCTTTAGTATCAGCCATGGTGTCCTGGCCAACCTGCCCACTTAAAATTCACCCGGAGTTTCAGCTGAAATACAGTATACTTCGCTTTTAATTGTAGGGCAGCGCCATGCACTGTTAAACAGAAGCTGTTTCAACCCCAGAGGTGACTTCATTTTGGTGATCTATGAAGTAGTTGACCATTGGGATCCTTCAGGTTTAAATGCTGTATAAGTATAAGGTGGTGGTGTGTTCAGGCTCCAGAAATCTAGTGAGAATGAACAAATGCACATTAAATATTGATGTGTTTTGCAGACTTTACTTCTAACTCTTTCATTCTCTCCTCTTTTTCCTCCCCCCAACTTTAATACTCTCTAGGTTACTAATACTAGTACACAGGTCCTTACTGTGTCCTAGTACTGAAGTCCTTACTCAGGTAGTGCACTCCTGAAACATATTTTCAGTTTTGACAAAATAAAGACTTTAGGATTGGGTCCAATAATGTTTTTATTTTGTGGGCGGAGGGTGAGTGTGCATGATACTAACACAATAAAACTTATATTATGCTTATATATTGTATATGTCAAGTTTTGCTACAGTGGCTCAAAAAAAAATACTGTTTCCAGTGGTATGTGATGTATTAGGAATTTCTTCAGAAATATAAGCACGTTAGTTGCAGACATGACCATGTGCATTAGTATCTGTGAAGGAATGTTTGTATAGGTCTGTAGTGGTCATTAAAGGGTCAACATTTATTGACAATTGGGACACAGATAGTTTCTATTCTAAATGTAGAGGAAAAACAATGATGATTTCAGTTACCATTAGGTAGTGATTGTTTTCAGAAGCTGACCTTTCATTAGTGGTCATTGTCCATGAAAGTAAAATCTGCAGTTACAGTAAAATCTGCAGTCTGAGCAGAACATGTATTTTTAGTTCAAAGCTGTTGGAGCAAAACATCCTATGGAAATTGCTTTTTGCTTGAGCAAGCAAAAACAACTCACAAACAAAACCCCCAAAACAAACAAAAAAAGCCTTTATTGTTTTCTCCATGAAACAGGAAGATTGGGTTATACTTAATGGGTCACCTCAGATGTGGAATTTTTTCACTGCTGAATAATCTATTTAGTTCATTACCCTTTGAAACATTGCGAGAGTCTGGAAAAAAATCTTAATATTCTGTGGGTTCAGGATAAGCGCTAATGAAAATTTAAATTAAAAAAAAAAGCACTCTCGATTATTGAAATTAGTTTTCATCAAGTCCAGTCATGTTTGAACATGAATGAGATTTTCTAAGTGTGTGGTTGTCATTAGATATTGGCCTATATTCTTTTCCATTCATATTCTTAAACTATACCATTCCTGTGCTGTCTGAATGCTCTGCATCCATATGCTCCTGAACTTAGGGACAGTTTGGGATCAAATGGACTGAGACCCATCTCTGGTTGATTATGCCATTACAAGGCTCGCTTACATTTCAGGCTTCTAGGGCTAGATTCAGAAGGGGAACTTAGATGTTGCCAGGCTCAGCTTTGTTGCAGTTAACTTTCGGGAGCCCTGCCACTAGTAGTATTCACAACCCCAAATGAGGCACCTGGGTTCCCTACACAAAGCGTGGGGAGAGTTAGGTGCCTAAAAAAGGGATTCATAGAAGTCAGCACATTGAGCAGGGACCTGCTTAAGCTAACCAGTAAGAAAAGTGGACAGAGTGGTATGACAGAAGTCGCACACTTCAAAGGGAGTGAGGCACCTCAGGATTCAAAGTCATGAACCTTCTCTTGAAGTTAATGAGTAAGCCAGTCCTTTCTCAGGAAAAACGGAAGAGGAGGAGATGGTGCCTTCTTAATACTCAATTATGCAGTGATTAGAACTCACCCAAGATGTGGGAGATCCTGGAGTCATCCTCTCTTTATCTCTGTCTCAGTGACTATATAAGTATTTCATACAACAGGGAACAGCGACAGCTGGAGAGATTGACAGAGACTCATCTCAGAATACCCTATAGCCCAATGGTTAGGGCATGCAGCTGGGCAATAGAAGACCTGAATTCAAGTCATCTCGCTGAATCAGGCAGCATACGGATTTGAACCCACGTCTTCCACATCACCGGTGAGTGCTCCAGTCATTGGGCTATTGGATAAAAGGGAGGAGTGCATCAGCCCCACCTCTTCCTTTTGTCATCTTTTGTGTAGGTTAAGCATGCTTTGAGCATGCCTACTGGATTGGGCCCTGCTGGGGACTTTGGAGGGAACTCCTAATTCATGAATCCTCTTGAGGTTTAGGTGTGAGTTAGGCACCGAGCAGCCTGACATGGACTTATGTGGCTTTTTGTATGCCCACCGGCAGAAATTTTAGGTTCCTCAGGGATTTTAGTAGTGGAAACCCATATGCCTCCAGGGTTAGCTGGCAGCAGAGCAATGTGAATGTCAGTAGCACCTAAATGTTGGATTCACTGTACCTAAAATGGCAGTGAGGCATTTAAGTCCCCTTTGTGAATCTAGCTCCTATTGTGTAGGAAGCTTTATTTTTAAACTTTTCTCTTTATTTATTGGCTGTTGAAAGATAGGTGGTAGAAATGAAAACGTCTCAAGACTTCTCTGACAATTGACCTGGAATCGTCTTCATTATAGTGGAAAGATATTTGTGATGAAGAATATAAAGCTGAGATTGATAAACAAATATATTTCAGCACCCTTTACAGCATCTAGTTAGATTTTTTTTTTTTATCACCATGCTGGTCTGAAACTGCACCACCAGCTATCAGATAAAACGATCTATTGAGGTCTCTTTCCCCAGTTCCTGAACTAAAGGTTGAATACTAGTTGAATGACAATGAGCCATAAAAATAAGCTTTGTGGAGAAGATCAGCTAATCATACTGTTGCAGGAATTTAAATGCGTTGTCTCCTTTGAATTTGTTTTCACCTTAAAGGGTAAGTCATCTTTCTCATTATTTGTAAAACTTTGAATAAGTGGGGGAGAGAAAATAGATGCACAAAAGAGAGTTTCTTGACATTCTTGTCAATATACGTGTTTGGAACTGACAGCATGAGAAATTGTCGTATCAGTTTAAAAAAATGAAACTCCTCAGGGCTCTGAAAACACAAGATGAAGACAGTAGCATCTGTATGCTGGGGATGTGATATATGAATCTTTCTAACCATTCGAGGAAGATCAGTGACTGCCACACATGCTTTCCCTTCAAACATCATTACAGTAATTAGCATTATGAAAAGTGTTATAATAATGGTGTGTGTGTGTGTGTGTGTGTGGGGAGTTTGCAAGCAAATAAATACATAGGTGAATAACAACCCAGGCATAGGTGTAGGAGGAATTTGTAGTTAATTTTCCGGGGGAAACTGCATAATGCTGTAAAGCACAGTATAACTTAACGAGCTTATAACCAACCTACTTATCTTATGCATTAGCATGGTATGTAAAGTCATAGAAAAGTACTTTCTGAAGCACAAGGTAATTGAGAAGCAAATTTGAATATAAGGCAGGAAGAAGCGTAATATTAGAGACATGCAGAAATGTAACCACTGCTCATTAGGCTCCAGCGACAGGCTGAACTTTAAATGTCTTGGCTCTGGGGGATTTTAAGTCAGACTATAATGCTGCTCTGGCATTCCTGGTTTGTTTTTAAATTTTAAGTTTCAATTTTTTTTTTTAAATCTGAGCCCCATCCTGCACTGTGTTGGACATCCCTCAGATCCCGCTGAGGTCAGTGGGAATTCATCTGGTTAAGGAGCTCAGGATTTGGCTCAATGGGTGCTGAGAGTTCACAGGACCTAGCAAGATGGGATTTGTGGTATTAACTATGTTGATGTGAAGGAGGAAGTTCCATGTTGATTTTTGTGTTATGTTTCTGTGTAGCAGTAGCCCTACTGGTCCTGTATTTTATGTAAGGTATTGTATAAAGAAGTATGTACAGCACAGTATCATTGATTTTGTTTGTAATGCTCGCATAAACTTCTTCTTGAGCTCAGCATGGCAGTTACCACTTGGCCTTTGCAATCTCTGTGTGTTGTTTCAATATTACAGCAATACGTAACTCTTATGGATCTCTACTTATTAAGGAATTTATTAAAAGGGAAATACAATGTAACCTGCTCTTAGAATTGTTCTCAAGGTGCCTTCTCTTAGTGGCTGCTCTAAAACATTCCCTGTGAAGTTTTGTTTGACTATTTTTGCAAGGTAACCAGTTTCTGCTGGTCCTTTCATTTTTGAAACCTGTCGTAATGTGACTATTTCATGGGCCTAATCCTGAGACCTGCTAAGCACAACTTGCTGCTGCTCAATTTGAAAAACCTGAGGATTGGGCCCAATTATGCTATCCAGGGTTGCAATTGCTCAGTCTCTCTCCACCCAGTGATATCTGGCATTTAAATGCTACCCTCTATTTCAAAGGAGCACAAAATGCTTTATAAACTATAGAGATAAATTGCCCCCTTGGGAATGAAATGCGGCTGCCTCTGGGGTGGTGAAATGCAATTGAAAGCAATATAACAACACAGCTGTCAGATCCACACTTTATGTTTGGGTACATGCAGGGTAGGCAAACTTATGTAGTACATAAATTTCAGCCATGAGCTGAAATAGTCATTGCACTGCTACTGGCAGAAGATAAAAACAAAATCAAGCATTGTAGTTTACAGGAGACTAGCACCTTCTCTGGTTCTCTCTTGCCTGGGTATGTGGGGAGTTGCTAAGGAAAAGTACTGGGCGCTGCATTGTTTGTTGTTGTTTTTTAAAGCACCTTCATTTTACAAGATGTTTTGCACTGTGGGAATTTCACCATGAAATTGGTTAAGATTTAAGAGCATACTTACTCACCTGACGATACAGCGTATTTGAATGCTTAGCTCTATAAAACAAGTGTTACCAGGACCATCTTTTGACAAAGCTTTTCCATTATTTCAATACACCACATAGCCATAAAAGCAGCTAAAAGAGTTTTGTGTTTTTGTTTTTTGAAACTCTTCAAGGTCATTATTTGAATAGGAAGGTAATTGGATTTGAGACACCATAACCTGTGGGATGTTTATGACATCCCTAATGAATGGTACAAGGTACCACTTGTTCCAAATAATGTTGAAATTAGCATTGAAATGACTGTTGTCACTTTAAAGTTTAGATATGAAAAACAATTTGCAGTCAATCTTTTCTGATTTTTAGAATACTTTCTACATGGGTATCCACTCTAAATGGAATGATTAAACTATTTTACTAGCTCACTAACTCTTTCACAATTGCTTACCTCTCTTTATTGTCCAGCTACACTGAAAGGAGGACGGGAGACACTTGATATGGTTTTAATCAGGCCAACAACCTTAATATTAGATGTCTGGGACTACTCAATAGATAAGTGAACAGTACAGGTAACTCCATGCTCATTCACTGTCTACCCAGACAGCTTCCACTAGCCCCGCTCTTTTTCCATCCAAATGTCACACAGCTAAAAATGCCAATCGTAGGTCAGACTGCCATAAAACAGGGCATGGACCCCAAACTGGTGGTATGTTCTATCGTAAGATTTCACCAAGCCAATAACAAATGTGTGCTTCCAAAACACTATACTAGTTATTATGAGGCCACAGACAGTCTTCTTCAGGCCCTCTAGCCCCTCATGCACCACCCAGACAAACCAGAATTCTGTGATAAGTGATTATTAAAACCAAGAATCACACACATTCGGTTCTTCTGGTTCCAAAGCACCAGACACACACCCCAGGTCAAAATGTACTTCAGATCTTATCCAAAACTCACGCTGGTAGCCAGTCCTTTAGTAAACTGAAAACTAAAGGTTTATTAATATATCTAAGGGAAGGTGAATGCAATCCCCCCCCCCCCCAGCACAAACACTTATGCAAAAACCAAGCCTTTTGTAGCTACTCTCCGAGGAGAGGATCATTATCTGCTGATTCCCTGTTCCCAGAGTCTCAAAATTAAAGCCCAAGCTGCAAAAAGGGAAAGTTAACCTATTCATGAGTGTGCTAGTTATGAGCTAAAGCTGTTATGAACTTGTTACCACAGAAAAACCCATTGGTTAGGTTTGAAGGACCGACTCTGACCATAATACTTGTTGGAGTTGGGAGTGATCTCTGGTAAGCTTATTAGCATGCATGTGGGTTCTTTTTATTTTTAAAAAATATGTTTTCTGTTTACTGATTTCACCTTGAGAATAAATGTGCTTGCTTAGGAAGAGCTGTGTGATACCGTGTAACTGTTGGCAATTAATCTCTGGAGAGAAAGCAAAGCTCAGATCCTGGCCTGTTTAGGCAGTCTGGCTTACTGGAGAGATCACAGCATAGGCAGGGAACTGTGCAGCCTGGAAAAACCATGGTCAGGAGAGAGAGACACAAACAAGTCGCTACCATGACATGTGACAGAACAGCTGGGAGCCTCGAGTGGGTGCCTTTGAGGGACCACAAGTTCTGTTGCCCTTAGCTGTGACAGTCATTTTACAATATTTATGAAACTGCCTGCAAAGAACATTAATCCTGTGCTATATTTTGTAATAATTTTAGGCTTACTCAGGGGTGAAAGTAAAATTTCTCTCTTACCAGTATGGGGGAGACAGCCTTGGGTGGAAGGGACGGGGCTGGGGGGGGTCAGCGTCCCCCAGCCAGCCCGCTCGCGCCATCTGGGGCTCCAGTGGCGATTTAAAGGATCTGAGGCTCCAGCACCGCACCGGCTGGAGCCCCAGGCCCTTTTAAATCGGTGGCTCCAGGGTAGCTGCTCCTTCCCCTCCCCCCCCGTTGGTGGCCCGAGTGGGGTGGAAAGGGGCATGGATGTTAAAGCGTTGCCGTGGCAGTGCTTTAAGCAGGGTCTTGTCGCGGCAGCACTTTAAAGTCAGTGGTACAGGCCGGTACAGGTGGCCACTTTTTGCCGGTACGCTGTACTGGCCCATAACACCTTACTTTCACCCCTGGGCTTACTTCTGTTAAAAGAAAACAAAAACTAATGTGAAAAAGCCCTGAGAAGTTTTCTGAGGGCTCTGTGCAAGTTTCAACCCATGGAAACTCAAAGCAAGTTTTATTGAATACGCACCCTACTTCTTAAGCCCTTTGTCATGGTAGAACACTTAAGGTTTACATCGCATGAATTACTTTAATATAATTTCCACTAAACAGATTCCTCCAAGATGGCCCAAGGAGGTGTAATTTGTCAGGTTCTATGCTGTTCTAAAAATGCACTTCGGTATTTTTCATCTGACATATTAAAAACTAAATTCAAAAAAATAAAGGAAGTAAAATATGGAATTATAGAACTGTAGGGCTTAAAGGGACCTCAACAGATTGTCAAGTTCAGCCCCCTGTGCTGAGGCAGGACCAAGTGTAACTATAACATCCCTGATAGGTGTTTGTCCAACTTGTTAAAAAAAAAATAAAAAAAACACAAAACCCCAAACCCTCCCATGATGGGGATTCCACAGCCTCCTTTGGAAGCCTGTTTCTGAGCTTAACCACCTTTATAGTTAGAAAGTTTTTCTTAATATCTAACCTAAATCTCCCCTTGCTTCAGATTAAGCCCATTACTTCTTGGCCTACTTTCAGTGGACATGAAGAACAATTGATCCTCTTTATAACAGCCCTTAACAGATTGAAGACTGCCCCCCTCAGTTGTCTTTTCTCAAGACTAAACATATGCCCAGATTTTTTTAATCTTCCCTTGTAAATCAGGTTTTCTAAATCTTTTTATCACTTTTGTCACTCTTCTCTGGACTTTTTCCTAAAATGTAGTGCCAGAATTGGACACAGTACTCCAGCTGAGGCTTCACCAGTGCCAAGCAGGGCAGGACAATTATCTCCCATGTTTTACATATAATATTTCTGTTAATACACCCCAGAATGATATTAGCCTTTTTTGCAACTGCATCGCATTGTTGACTCACATTCAATTTCTGATCTGCTATAACCCCCAGATTCTTTTCAGCAGTAGGACCACCTAGTCAGTTATTCCTCATTTTGTAGTTGTGCATTTGATTTTTCCTTCCTAATGAAGTACTTTGCCCTTGTCTTTATTATATTTCATATTGTTGATTTCAGAACAATTCTCTAATTTGTCAAAGTTACTTTGAATTCTCATCCTGTCCTCCAAGGTGCTTACAACTCCTCCCAGCCTGGTATCATCTGCAAATTTTATAGGCATACTCTCCACTCCATTATTAAAGTCATTAATGAAAATATTGAGTAGTACCATATGCAGGGCTGACCTCTGCAGGACCCCGCTAGATATGCCCTTCCAGTTTGGTAGCGAACCACTGATAACTGCTTTTCAGTATAATCCTTCAGTCAGTTGTGCACCTACCTTATAGTAATTTCATCTAAATCACATTTCCCTAGTTTGCTTATGAAAATGTCATATGGGACTGTATGAAAAGTCTTGCTAAAATCAAGATACATCACATATACTGCTTCCCCCCAATCCATTAGGCCAGTAACTCTATCAAAGAATGAAATTAAGTTGGTTTGGCATGATTTGTTCTTGACAAATCAATGCTGGTTATTCCTTATAACCTTGTTATCCTCCAGGTGCTAACAAGCTGATTGTTTAATAATTTGTTCTAGTATCTTCCAAGGGATACTAGATTCCATGCCTACTTCCCAGCCACAACTAAGGGCCAAGTTCAAACTTGTTAGAAGGGGTTGCAACACCATTGACTTGAGTGCTGTTGAATATATTAACCCCAGACCTGAATTTGGCCCAAGGTCTCCTGAGCCACTTCCAGCTACATAGTCACGTTCAGTGTTTTGGAGAACGCTTGTACCTCTCGATGTAGGTAGAGGTAGGGGGTGTGTGTGTGTGTGTGTGTATGTGTGTATGTGTGTATGTGTGTATGTGTGTATGTGTGTATGTGTAGAATGTGAACTACAACTTCATGTCACAAAGAACTGCACTCACGAACAATTGCAGGGAAAAACTTGTGCATCAGTCAAATTGGGCCTTAAAATATGAGGATACATAAAATCACTCATTTCTGTAGTATTTGCAATATTCTGGAAACAAACTTTGTGAAACAGCTAAACACTACAAGAATAACTACTACATCTGCTGTTTTTTATTCTTCCTCTTTCTTCTTCCCATTCTTTCCCTTCACATTTTTTCTTTATAATATATATTTCAGTACATCTTTTTCATCTTTTCAGTATTTTTGATTTCTCTGTTCTGTCTTATCAAACCTCTCAATTCAGGTTATTCTGTCCTTCTCTCTTCCCTTCTACCCAGTGCTCTGTTCCTCCTTACTTGAATTATTTTAAACTCTTTCTTCTCCAGGTCCCTACATTTTCCCCACTCTTCTGGTCCCTCCCTTTTCCTTTCAACATGCTCCCAGTACCCACTGCTCATTATGTGGGCCACCAACTCCCACTTGTGCTCCTAGCTGCCCGGATTCTTCCATCTCATCTTCTAATTGATGACACAGTTGAGAACCGGATTGACTCATTTGGGAGTGCCCCTCAGTGAAGAAGTTCAAATTCAGCCTATCTTCCCCCGACTTGTTTGGCCCTCACTTAGCTCCTCTGTGCTGTGCCTGTTGGGCTTAGAGTAGCCGCCTCAGGTGCCATGGCAGAGCATGAGGGCACCAGACAAAAGAGGAAAGATGTTGAGGGTGAAATTCTTAGCATGACAAAAAGTTTCTCTTTGCTCACAGAGAGGTACTGCAGTGTTAAGGGGCTCAGTTTGTTACTTTCAGAAAGTTTTTCAGGTCTTTCATTTTCATGTTAGGGTTTGGTCTTAAAGTTTTAGTGCAGGAGATAAGGAGAGTGTGGGTCCTTTGTGAGTTGTCTTCATGGGGGGTATCACTGCCTTTTTCACGTTGGTAGCTAGCAGGGACACCATGATTTTCTTCAGGATGTGGATTCAGATTCTAATCTTAGTTTCATTGACTAGTGTAACTTCACTGAAGTCAGACAAGTTATTCCAGATTTACAGCAGCATGAGATCTGAATCTCACTGGCCCATGTTGTTTTGCTGGGTTTTAGTCTGGTGACATGGGGTATCGTAATAGCCTATCCATCTATCTTAGCTTTATTTGATGGCATGTTTCCTCAGGCTAAGCAGAGTCTGATTGTGGGAGACTTGGTTTTCTTTCAGACTTGAAGCCCCAGGCACTGGTCTGTGCAGATGAGCCTTGTGCGAAATGTAGTGCAAAAGCATAACAATGTTGAATGCCAATTACAAGATTCTGCTGGTAGCTTGCTATCTGAATGATTTTAAATCCTTGCCCACAGAATTCAGACTCTGCTTTACCCTTTGGTAAAGGTACCCGTGAGAGAGATTGTATTTTGCACTCTTTAAAGAGAGGAATTCACAGAACTGCCTGTCTACCCACCCCTGTTGAAATGTTCATTTGTAAATCAGTTGACAGAATGTCAGTGCTTTAGTTTTTAATTCAAGCATTTCAGCTGAACGTCTTCATCAGAAGAGCATGGACGGTGCTTGGATGAAATTTCATTTCTGTGGCTTTGTCTTCAGTACATGGAACACAGGCGTAGAGCATAAATGTTTAATGAACGGGGCCATCCGTCTGGCAAAACTTCGGCATCAAATGTTGTTGTTCTTCGTTACTGTCAAATTTCAAATTATGGCTGAAAAGAATCAAGACCTGAAATCAACTTCCCTTGCTGCTGTATTATTGTGTCATTAAAACGGAAATAAAGGAGAGAGGGAAAGGGAGAGCTTTGCTTTCTCTTTGTTCCTATCACATTTTCTAGTGTATTGCAAACATTTCTTTTCCACTGTGCTTCTGTCTCTGTCTTTCTTATTCCCTCTTTGTATATCCTCAAAGCAGGTTTTTTCAACTATTTTAATAATTAATATGCCATTTCCCCAATAACTTCTCACGTTGACCTAATACCTAGGACTTTACAGTAGAGATGTCCAGGTTATGAAAATGCCTAGGACCACCTCTTTCTGATGTGTAGTTTGCAATTGCTTATTTCTCCAGGGTAATTTGGTCTGTTATCCAAGAGCCTTTGGAGCATGGGGAGTTTGATTTTTAAAGCCACCTATCTAAACTATTTGCGCCAAAGGGCGAGGGGGACATATCTTTCCCCTTTTCTAATGGACCAACTGCATGAAGAAATCTTGAGGAAAATCTTGCTTAGACCTGAGACATAAATGGTACCATCTCATTTTCTTCCTTAAGGCCTGTTGATTTTTAAATCCAACTTTAGACATCAATACTAGCAAATTTCCATATGGATTCTGATTCCCCTCCATTCTCTAGGCTTTGGAAATATCACTTCAGTTTTAAATATCTTTCCCATTACTTTCCTCTCTCCTGTTAATGACGACGCAAACACTGTACAACCAAATGTGATGTAAAATTCCCAGAGTTCATCCTTATTCTGCTAATCTTTCCATATAGTTCTCTGCTCTCCTTTTTCCCTGTACTAAATGTTGGGCTCTTACTTTTTCTGTAGTCTTCTTGCATTTAAAATTTATAAAACAGTTTGATATAATGTCTACAAACGGCTATTTATTTATTTATTTATTTATTTATTTTGCTCAGCTTTACCAGCTGCTTAACTCTGAATTTATTATAGAGATGGGCCTGAGTCAAAACCTCATGTCTAAACCTGGTTTTAACACTGGCTCACTTTGGAATCTGAACCTGCATCCAAGGCTGAATGTCTCCGTTGGCCCTTATATCTATGTCCATAAAAACTACATTAAGATGGAAGTAAAAGAGTGGATCGGTTATTTATGGGTAAAACTAAATTATTGGGATGTTGTAATTATCCCCAAATCAACCAAAATAAACGTAGAAAAGCCGGAATGACGGTTACCTTACCATGTTTGGATTTATTGTAAGGGTAAGGTAAGAAATGCAAAGTTAAGACATTTAAACAACCTTAGCTCTGCCCTGTAGTGGTATCATACAAAAAAAGTATGGTTACGATTCCCAACCCAACCCAAGTCGCATTCCTGCTTCTCTCAGCATTCCCCTGTGGGTTCTATCAGCAAGTCTGCATCTGATCTGTGTAGGATGGTTTTTTTATATAACTCAGACCTTTGGCTTAGCACTCTGCCATTTCAGTTTTTCATGTAGCACTTTCAGTCTCTTATCACTGTGGCCTGAGAATGCACTGCTATCTACAGGTCTTGTTGATTGGCCATAGATATTGGGGGTTCCACTTTATGCCAGGTTATGCCTCTGGAATGACATTCTATATCTATGCTTAGCTGTGTTTGATTTTGGAGAGAGAAGCTGCAAAACTGGAATCATGATCTCTATGTTCCCAATGTTTGTGGGTATTGGAGTTCAGAGTTTCGATTTGGCCCATGATGAGGGGCTGCTCTGATTTGTGAATCCAGAAATGAACGTACCCAAATGATCATGTGCTGTAGTTTGGACTTATCTCCAATATTTCTATCATTTAAAAAAAAATCTTGCTGAGATGGAGTCCATTAGTTTGCAAAATGGATTTGGAAATGTTGACAAATGCATGTGTGATATCCCTGTGTGATTACTGCATTTCTCTATTTGCAAGGCTTCTATATACCAGCTTCACTTAATCCACAGCATGAATCCTCACTGGGACCAGCATTTTCTATCATGTCATTCCTTCTTTCTAAAATCCCCTCAGCTAGCTTTCGGTGAAATACCCAAAAGGTTTTATTACTTATTAAAAGTTTCAGAATGGAGACTTGGCTTATCTTTCCTACCTTCTGTCACCAGACAAACTCCGATGAACAGCTGCCAGCTATTTCACAGATGTACTGACAGCAGCAGGTTGTAACTTACAACAGGTGACCTTATGGAATGATGGCAAACTGCCACTCCGTGCCCCATGCAGCAGTGTGTGTAGCTCTCTGTCCAATGCCACTTGCAATTGGCATCGCCCTTTTCCGCCTCAGGATTAATTTCTCACGTTTGGAGTCAGTGGGGTTGCAGAAGTGATGATGATTGGTCGCACTGAGTCCAGGTGTCACATTTTTATCTGGTTTCAGTACTCACAAACTTTGACACTGTAGTGTATATTTTCAATTTAGGATAAGAACATACACAAATCTACAGCTAAGAAAATAATGTTGACCGCCATATAATTGAGTGTAGCTAAGCAATAATGTGTATCTAGCCTACGTATTTATGTGGTGGGAGGGATAGCTCAGTGGTTTGAGCATTGGCCTGCTAAACCGAGGGTTGTGAATTCAATCCTTGAGGGGGCCATTTAGGGATCTGGGGCAAAAACTGAGGATTGATCCTGCTTTGACCAGGGGGTTGGACAAGATGACCTCCTGAGGTCCCTTCCAACTCTGATATTCTATGATTCATAATGCACTTTTCACCAGCTGGGGGCCGTGCACACTATAAACAATTACATCAGTTCCATTCTCACCATTCAACCATGTACGATACTTTCTTAAAGCAGCCTTTTTTTCTTGCTTGTTTGTCTCCAGGAGAAATGCTGCTGTCTGTTCTGCCCCTGCTGTCACTGAGGGGAGGTCTGTGTGAAGAGAGGCTCTACACTGTGCCCACACTGCAAAATTGGGCTCACCCTGATATTTGGTGACAGGGAATTCCACACCCCAGGTTCAGCCACTAAGAATACTTGGCCCCTGATAGTTTCACCTTTGGCTCGATCAGATGCAACATCCCCATTATGATCACAGCTGTCATGACAACAACAAGGAGTCCGTTGGCACCTTAAAGACTAAATAAATCTGTGTGTCTTTAAGGTGCCACCGGACTCCTTGTTTTTTTTCTGGATACAGACTAACAAGGCTACCCCCTGATACTTGACAGCTGTCATGGTAGATCACAGAGAGAGGGATGATTCCTGGTTAGTTGGGACCCAACTGATTAGACAACTTTAAGATTGGTAATATACAAGAACATCAAAAATATGCACACGTGAACTTGTTAAACACATTTATTGAGTTCTTGACAGTAACCAAACACAGTGAATGACCATTATAAACAAGAAAAAAGGGCATTAGCTTTAACTTGGTCAGCTCCTGCTACATCTGTAAAGAAAATATATCCCTTCCAGCAATTTACAAGGTTGAATTTGTATGTCTCAATAATGGACTCAAACCGGGAAATGGTAATTTTAAACTAACCTATTTTTCAGTTGCCTTCCACTTCTGGAGCCTAATTCTTCTTAATGATGAACCATAAAATGGAATTAAAGTTACACTAGCTTTGTTAAATACATTCCTAATTGCCATTAACTCAGTTAAACTGGCTGCAAACAAATAAAGTAAAAAAGAAAAGTAAAGCTGCCTCAAGTGCTAGAGGCTTATCATTTCAGAAAGGAAAAATAAACCAAAGCGAGTGTACTAAATTAATTTGTTAAACACATTTATTGAGTTGTTAACAGTAACCAAACACAATGTATGACCTTTGTAAAACAAGAAACAGAAAATGGATCATTTCTGATTTTGGCAAATCCTACTACAGATATGTGACAAAGGGGGATATATTTCAATTTCTTTTATATTCTGCTGTGATATATTTACACTACTTATCTCTCAATGTCTGTCCTTTTTTAATTAAATAAACAGAAGGATCATAACCGAGAAATAAGTTTCCTCTACAATCTTCTTGTTCTGTCTTGTCAGTATCCATTAATGATAGGGATAGAATGAGAGCTTTCCAAGGATTACTTGGCACACAGAACACAACTCCACTTTGATGCTGTACGGAGCCACCTTTTTCTTTTTTTTTTTGTTTTTTTTGAAGGGGTGGAAAGAAAGAATTTCATATGTACAAAGGCTGAAAAGTCTTTCTTTGTGAAGCTAAATTAGTTCAGGAAAACTGTATCAAAATTGTAATCACATTTACTGTAGTTATTGTCTTTCTTTTTTTTATTACGATCAATCATATGAATGAATTTTTAGTTACGTTTCCATCTTGGCAGCTTTTTTCTTGCAGCACGTTTGCACATACTGTCATGAATCCAAAGAGTGAATGAGATTGGGTGCATTCTAGATTATGTCAATTCACAGTAGTAGCATTCCACTGAGGTGAGGGGTTCTTCCTGTTTGTCTTAATTACTTGAGGAGCCATTCATTTACTGAAAGAAAAGTAATAACAGTTATACTTTACAAAACACCAAATATAAAATTAAGTGCCTTCAGTGTTTGTATTTTATAGAAAATAGTTGAGTAATTTCAAAATTATGAATTGAGAATGTGCCTCTTAGTCTTACCACTAGACTAGAGCTGGTCAAAAAATTTTAAATTAAAAAATTATAATAATTTCCTATTGAAAAAGATACTGTTCAATTGGAAAATGAAATATTTAGTCATGTTTTTGCCTTTTTTCAGAATTTTTTTTCCTTTCTACCCCTTCCTCACCCCCTTCACTCATTTTTCAGTGGAAAAGAGAAAAACGGGAAGGGGAGGAATATGAACTGAAAACTGAAAAATTTGGAATATTCGAGAAAGCATTCCTTTCTGAAACCTGAATTTCCCATTTCAGACCACTTCTACTATCATCCTTTCTGATATTTTTCACATAGTGTTTTTATCAAATTATTTAGTGTGATTCAACCGCACAATGGCACCTGACTGCTCAGTTGAGCTGCTTAAGTCTATCATATCTGCTCACTTTCAATACTATCCCATTTCTACCAATGTTTATACCCATGATCTCCGTGGAGCCAACACAGCCCTGGGAGAGGGAGTTGGATGCTATTCTGGAGGTAACAGCATCAACAGAAATTGTAAACCGAGTTCCAATTGCACAACGTCTGTTGTTGATGTGAAAACTAAAGCGAACTCAGCTAGATCGTCAGTTTGCAACTGGAAAAATCATAATTATAAAGTGAGATGATGTGTTCTGGAAATACCTAAGAGATAATCAGTGTGGAACCTTACATTACTAATTTTATGGAGTCACCTTTCAGAGCAGAAGTACATTTTATTTCCTTATAACATTTCCTTCAATTGTCACATGGCCTATTATTTTACTCCACTTGAGATCAGAATCTGCACAATTATGTTTTCATTCTCATTTGCACGTGCCATACCTCTTTTTCAAGAAAAACAACCTACAGCTACAAATTATCCTATTGTCATAAACTGGAGTGAGGTGTTATGATGCTGTGTATCATTGTAAAACTTCTCAGATTTCAGATATTCTAAACTTGATAGCTGAAATCTGACACTTACATTCAGATCCTATCCCACCTATTTATATATTGATTCACTTTGATATGTCCCATTGTACACCGCTACTAAAACAACATTATGTAAATCAAACAAGGATCCTCCGAGGAAAGGAGCTCTACATAGGTGTAGAGATTATTGTTCTGGAGAGGTTTCAGAGTAGCAGCCGTGTTAGTCTGTATTCGCAAAAAGAAAAGGAGTACTTGTGGCACCTTAGAGACTAACAAATTTATTTGAGCATAAGCTTTTGTGCATCCGATGAAGTGAGCTGTAGCTCACGAAAGCTTATGCTCAAATAAATTTGTTAGTCTCTAAGGTGCCACAAGTACGCCTTTTCTTTTTGTTCTGGAGAGTGCTTCATGTAAAACCTACCTCTATACTGTAGTTTCTGTGCTCTGTTGTTTGGACAATCTTTACCCTGTAAACTAAAATTGATATTAGTTCGGATACATCGATTGTTGAGAGGCTGGACTGGTCTGAAGTTGTCACTCATGCTCAGAAATATCTGTGATGGCTGATTCTGGCTTAGCAGTCGTAAAGAATGCATCTGTACAAAACACAAAACAAGGACCTATAGTATTATTCTTCATTCTAAGTTAAGTAAACAATATTGAAGACTATTTAGATTAATCATCATATGCAAAGTATACTAACAATATTTTTGTGATTTGGAATTTGGGGTGGGTTGACAGAGATTCAGTCTATACTAAACATATTTTTAGACCCCTGGGCAACTGGGATACCTTAAGTAAAGACAAAACCATTTCCTTTGTGGTCATGATCCTGTTTCTCTAAGCCCCATTGTAAAGAGAGCCTCCAGTTTTGTGCAGAATAAATGGAAATGGCACGAGGGAGCTTTGGCTGACCAGGAAGTAAATGGAATCCATAGTACTAGATAGTGGCAGCAGGTGCAGAGAAAGGGAATTTGGTGAATGATGAGAGAAAATTGCCCAAAGGTGTTATGGTAACTACTCTGGCTTGCTATTGAGAAGACAGCTCTGGGTGAAAGTGCCCAAGTACTGGTTATGCCACACAAATCTGAATGCAGAACCTGATTGGCACCATATCTGTATTTTTAAAGAAGTTAGTGCTTCTGGAAGGCATGGGACTTGACAGTCTTGGAGAGTGAAATCTTCTCTATTCACTGAAAGATCTACCTTGGTCAACACCAGTGCAATCTTCCCTACGCTGCCCTCCTAATGAGCTTTGGCCTTGACCTGGGACTCCTTTATGGGACAGTCTTTACCTATCATGACTACTAACAAAGTTGCCAATTTTGAAGGTGGTATTTGTTGGGTGGGCAAATGTCCACTAGCAGCTGGACTGCAAAAGACCAAACAGCTATCCATCTAACGATGACTTTTGAAGTGGCAATCTAAAGGTTAAAGGGCATTTATTCATTAGCATTTCCTCCTGGTGGCTACCTCATTAGTTAGAGTTGTGGGAAAGTGGGGGAATCTAATGAGCTTGGAGAGTTTTGCAGAGAACTACACTGGTAGGTGTGTTTTGCATGTTGTAGAAGTGCTAATGACTTCAAGGGAAATCTTCCGCCTTGCATCAGTTCTCTAGTCTGAGTATACTGTATAATTAGTATGTATTACAGTAAATCAATTTGCAGTATTAATATTGTAGTATGCATCTAACCAGTAAAGCCTGACAAGCAGCAGCTACTATGAGATGATGTCCTTTGAGTACCAGTGTACGCTATAGAAACATTCTGATCTTCATTTTCTACTAAACAATTTTCATTATTGTTGTAATAACGTAACAAAAATATTTATTGTAGAAAATATGTACGTTCATTGGGAAGTTTAGTATGTATGATATGTACCCAATTTCTCTCAACTGCCTCCCCTAAATTACTCTACCCATTTAGAATGAAACAACAAATTGTATTCCCCAAACCCATGCACAGTTGGACAGAATTAATACAATGCAGTTAAAATACATTGCATGCTTTCGGTAGCATCTTATTGGCAAAGATAACACGATTTGAAACCCCAATGTGATTTCTGAGCCCTAATTTCTCATCCTTTATTTCATTCCTTGGACTAAATAACTTCTGCTGTGTTAGCTGGAGCTGCTGTACTCTGGGGGAGGACAGTCTGTGTTTCTAATAGTTCTTGAGGATTCTACCAGGTGAGAAAACAGCTTTAAGATCTGCTTTGGGCTCTTAGGATTCTCACTAATGGAGGATACACTGGGGATGAGGTGAATCAGTGAATCCCCTGGCTGACATTGCCACCGGTCACACGGTGGTTGGCCCCACTAAATTAAATAGGTTCAGTGCTCTGCCAAAATAGGCTCCCATTTGGCCAATTAAGAGGGCAGGGCAGTACCTGGGGGATAGAAAGGACCAGGCAGAATCTGATAGAGGGAGACCCAGTGAATCAGAGCTGTCTGAGTGAGAGTCAGGAAAAGGCACAGGTGAGAGCTGCCAGAGCCAGAAGGTGTTTCCTGCAGTGCGGGGGAGAGAGTGAAGGCAGGAGAGCAGCAAATGGGGTTCGCCAGCTGACCTCTCCAAGCCAGAGAGCCGGGGCTGGAAGGCAAAAGTGAGGAGGAGGGAGCGGAGGGAGGTGCCTGCTGTCTCCTAAGCCAGAGAGGTCTGAAGGCAGGGGTGCAACATAAGTGCTTAACCACTTACGTTACCAGAGAGCTGGGCCCAGGGGATCAGTGAGAGGGCTGGGGAAGTGAGGGATGCTCCTCTGGCCAGGATGACCTCCCAGCAGAGAGGTTGTGGGGGTTCCCGCTGGGAAGAGAGGGGTTGCACTCGAGTTGAAAAGGCTGGGGTGGCTGTCCTGGCAAAGGGACAGAAGGGGACCAACAAGGAGCCTAGGTGTGGTGGAAGACACCAGAATATGATGAGGATGCACTCCAAGCAGAGAGGCTGGGGGTGGCGGTGATGGTTTTCCTGCTAAGAAGAATGGGGTTTTAAGGACAATGTGGCCTGGGGATGATATGGACTATGTTTTGGGACTTCTGTTACAGACTATTGGAACTATGCTTTGGTAACAAACCAGTCCCAAGGAGGCATATTATTTAAGCAAGGGAGCCTGAAGTGGAGCTCTCCAGTTACCCTGAGAAAGGAAAGTGACGCAGGTTCACTGATGGTGCTGTGCTGCTGCCAGAGGGTGCCACCCTTTGACCCCCCATTTCCCAGGCACCCACACTTGAAGATCTGCTGTTTGTGGCGCGCTCAGTGGGGGTTGAAAGCAACTGAACTGTGCTGCCAAGATTTTCCACCAATGTGGTCCCCAGCTGGCCTACATAATGGAATGAATCTAGCTCCTACTGCTTGCTCTATGCTGCTGCTACCTAACAGTAGCCCTCAATATGTCACTCTGGAACCAAAGGCCTATCTTCCATATTTTTGACACATGTGCTGGCATCAATCCGGCCACCTTTTTCTGTGCCAGAAAATGTAGACTGGAGCCTTCCGCAAAGGCTCTTTGTCCTAGCTCAAGTCCTACTACATAAACTGGCTGCCACAATCCCTCATCAGACCACAAGCCTCACTCTTCTAATGTTCTTAGTCTTTTCTGACCTAGTGTGGGAGGGTCCCAATTATGTTTCTGCACTTGCGCATTTTTTAGTTATTCTAGCACCCCCTTGTGCAGAAATTACAAAACAAACATAGTTTAAGATACAGTATCACACTAAACCAAAGAGAGAAATGTAATTTCAAATATGATGCTACAAAGATATACATTTAAAATATGTATTCTTCTGATGACATTTACTAGGTCCATTATGTTCATTTTAGTTTACCTGCATCCTTGTTATGTAGACAGGTTTGTTCATTATTATCCAACTTGCTGTTTCATAGCAGGGTGGGATGGTCATGGACCCATCATATGTAATGAAACTAGAGGTCTCGGGATAAAGTTCCTCAATATTAAGTCCCTGCAGTAAGTATGCATCATCTAGAGAATAAAGGGGAAAAATGATCTAGATCAAGCAATATTTTCACACGACAAACTTTGTTGCACATGCCTTTTACTCTAGAATCTCAACCTTAGTTTTACTGAACTAGAAAGTCAAACAAATATACCTTGTGCTCTGTACAAATTGATTGTTCAACACATGGACATAAACAGATATTATGATTTTAATATAGTAACTTTGCCCTTAGGTGCTTGCTCACAGCTTCTGTTGACTTCAGTGGGAGTTTAGCACAAGCATTTGCAGTGAGAATTTGGCCATGTTTTAGGTATTTGGGTTTAAAGCTGGTTGAAGTTGTATTTATTGATTTGGATGCAGCAGCCTTTGGAGAATGCCGACTTTCCATATTTTTGGAGAGATGAACAATTTTTGCTCAACAAAACCATGGGAACACCAAGAGCATTAAAGCTTAATTACCCTTGTTTGAGAGAAAAGATTGTTCTGCCTTGTTAAGGTTAATGTATGATGATAAAGCTGCTCAGTGAAGCCTGCTGTCCTTTAATGAGCACACTGGGAGTGGATGCAGTATAAACTCAGAATGCTCAAGTCAGAGGTGAGAAAATATGCTGTAAAGAAACTTACTGGCCTTCCCACTTTTTTCATATCCTCTGTGGTATTAATGAGGTGTCCCTTTGTAAATGACTGCAGAGTGTGGACATGTGATAGCATATGATTAGAAATGGATATAACTTTTAGGAGTCCTCAAACCTGCTCAGCCCCTGCTATATTGTATGTATTTATTGCTATTACATAACACTGACCCTACAGTGCTTTCTGCAAGTCTTTCAAAGCTGTAACTCTGATTTTCCAGGATTCTCTGCAGCATTTCAGACTCCAACAGTTCCTTACTAGTTGTTATGCTGGGGTACTTTACATTTAAACTTGTCAGCTGTCTCCTCTACCAATATGATGCATCACTGAGGAAGCTGGGCCGGTAAGATGAAGTAATGGTGAAATCTCAGAGGCTGCTTTCAGTTGCATGTAGTGTGTTTGGTATGGTTCATGAATAAAGCAAATACTATGTGGGCAAGGAAGGTGTGCTGCCATGCTGCAGATTAAGTACATTTCTTCTCCTTTCAGTAAATGAAAGGAACTCACATTGACATTAATGGGGAGGTATGAAAGCAAATGCAGTGGAAACCAAATGATAAGGGTATGTCTACACTACCCACTGGATCAGCAATTGATTCAGTGGGGATCAATTTATTGCGTCTAGTCTAGACGCGATAAATTGACCCCTGAGCACTCTCCCGTTGACTCCTGGACTCCACCGCCGCAAGAGGCGCAGGCAGAGTCGACGGGGAAATGGCAGCAGTTGACTCACTGTAGGTCTAAGTATGTCAACTTCAGCTACGTTATTCATGTAGCTGAAGTTACATAACTTAGATCAACCCCCCCCCCCCGCCCCCAGTGTAGACCAGGGCAAGATTTGTGATCATGTGCTTTAGACTGAGGTCTTAGTCTATCACTTCTAATCTATATCAGAACGGTCATGACTTTCCACTGAGTTTATATGAAGTTTCCCATACAACATTTATTGTAAACTTAACTAGAATTAAAAACAGCATGTTAATGAGCAATTAATTTACAATCAATACATCTTTTAGACAAGCTATTGAAAAAAGAAAAAGGGGAGGGAAAGAGTTCTTGAAATTGTAAATATATTTTTGTGTTCACTTTTAAGAAAGTTATGAAATTCATGCTAAATTTTAGCTTTTATTAGCCAAAGTGTTTGGTGTAGACAGCTTCATCTTAAACAGCTGACAAGTCAGGCAGTTACTTCATTTCACCTGTTACATTCTTTTCTTTGACAGCAGCAGAAATAGTCATGAAAGTGTGGTCAAGCATGTGAAGATTCAATAGAAGTAAATGACTTGAGTCTTTGATTCAGTTGCAGTATGTGGGTGTCATATAAGCCACATTTCTCCAGGTGTCACTCGTGAAGTATATCAACTTATTTTATTTATGCTCTACTTTGTGTCACTAGTATAATAAAATCTGTACCTATTGTTTCAATATCCTCATTTACAACAATTTTTACATAAAATGTCCTTGATCAACATTCATGGTATTGCACAATTAACAAAGAACCTCCACTCCTTCCTCCTCTATTTCCCTCTCCTACCTTCCAAAAAGAAAGCAGAAAAGTTGCAATGATCAAGGAAGCATGCAAGCACTTAAAAAATGTGATATTTCATCTCCATTTGAGAGATTGCTACTAAAGGATAAGGCTTACTCAGGCAAAATACCTGTTCTATGTTGTGTGTGAGGGGGGAAAAAAGACCCTTTTGCATCACAAACTCCTGTCTCAGGCAGTAGATAGTTGGAGTGCCCAGGGAATGCAAATGTGATGGCTGCTATCTTGACCAACACACTGGGGATTTAGGGAGCTAAATGCATGAGTTGCTACAGTATGAACTAAACAGTGAAGTCTCCCTAGCTGGGACTATATAATTCATAAACACCAGTGATTGGGTAGAGACTGGACACATTCACCAGTGGGTTACACAAGATCAGGCCTGATATCTATTTAAAATCTGTTCAGACTTAATCTTCTTTATTTCAGGAAAGATGTCTCCACAGTGTACTTTCTTGGCTGTGAGAAATCTGAAGTCCCACCCCTTTTTGCACTTGCAGTCAATATGAATGCAGTTCTATATATCAATTGTGGGGTCTACTAATAGAGTGGAACACACTATTACTCTCACCTAGGTGACTGAGTCTATCACCTTTGTTAACATGTTCAGCCTCCATTGGCCTAAGGCCTGGGATTCTGAATGTGTTTCCAAGCCAAAAAATGTTCCAGATGAAAGTGCTAAACCATTGCTGTTGCATTACTGAGCTAGAATGGTGTTAAATTTTAACAGCTAGAGAGGACTGAATACACTAAGTCCTATTAGTAAAAATATTTAGCAGTGTAGCAATAATTTTGCTGGAATTAGTGAGCATGGAATGCATTTTTTCATGCCCATGATTGTTTTGTAGGAGTCATTACACGCCTCTTTCCCCCACATGAACATCCTTCTAATTATTTATAAACCAGGGAGACTGGTGTAGTTCATTCTAAATGGCATGGAATCAGTAACAATAGATAGTTTCAAACGCCAAGGGCCAAATTCTCTTATTGACATCCATATTAACTTCAATGGGTTTGCAACGGTTTAAACGAGAGCAGAATTTGCCCTGAAGTCTCTACCAGGAGCCAACCTAAGAAATTAGTGAAGATCTGGGATATTAGTAATTTATGGCTTATTTTTGGGTCACATCGTTTTTATTTTACCTGCTCTGCTATAGGTGGGCACTATGAGAATTAGGCTAGAAGCAATACAGCAAGGTATCAAATGGGGAAGACATGCAGTCAACTTCATTGCTGGTATAAATGCAGGAAACTCAGTGGAATTGCCCCTGTTTTATGCCAATGGTGAATTTAGCCTATTATTCTTAATGTGGATTTTTAACCTGCATAAGTGGCCCTGTTCAGTCCCCTCAGATAACAGTCGTCATGATCTAGGGCAGGACTGAGGCATACAACAAAGGGCTGAACTGAGCTGTTGTGGTGCACCCCCACTCTAGTGTGAAGTCCAAGAAACCATGTGGTTCTGGCAGAACCTCTGGGAACACAAGAAGAGCCTGGCTGATGATGCAATACCCTTGGGGAGAGTGCAGCAGTTACTCCCATCTCTGGTGTAGAATTGTAGGGACTAGACCTGGCCCCCTTTGCATATGGTAGAAGTAACTGTAGTGTCACCGCATGCCCTGAATGCGAGGACTCCCTTTGTGATATCCCTCTGAATGGCGAACAGCGGATCCTTGGGCTTTCTGCCTCCCTTGTGTACCTATGCAAGAGTCAAACACCATTTAGTCCCTAAATCATTTGTAACGTATTTCCTGGTGTGCCGCTCTCCCACTCTTAGATCTATTTGCTTAGTGTGATGTAATGCACTCAGTAAGTACCATTTGAGTTACAAATAACGCCACAGATTTGAACTGCAGTTATAAAATAACAATGCTCTGTGTATCCCATCCAAGAAATAAACGACAGAGCTTTAAGTGAAAGTCACAAGGCTGAGATTAGCAGGAGCAACCAACTGAGCATGTGAGGGTTGGGTTTAGATCATCAAAAACCAGGCACAAAGGTGGGTAGGAACATGGAGTTTCTATACAGAGTGAAAGTAAGAGCTTAAACACTCTAGCACAGATGAAGCCTGACCTGGGTGGCACCCTGAATTCATGTAAACAGGGTTAGAAGTGAGCTATCTACCAGGTTGTGGGGTCCAGAGGGGGAAAAAAACCTTGGAGTTTGAGTCTGATGCAAAGCTGATTGAAGTCAATGGAAAGACTCCCACTGACTTTACTGGCCTCTGGATCAGGCCCCATATTAACTTGTTTGAGTCTCAGGGTCCCGCAAGATATAATCTGATTCTTTGGGGCTGACCAGTATTCAGTTCATCTGAGAGCTATTTGCCCACATTGATGCTTTGGTTGAATTATGTTTAAGTTGTAGTCTATTTTTTCCGCTTGAAACTGAGCAATGGAGCCACACCTGGGATGAACCAGGTCCACGACATCTGTTTTCAGCTGGAGCACGTCTATGGCAAGAAAGTGAACAGTGCATATTACAGACCCCCCTAAATAGCAATTCATGGGAATGACAGAAGAGGTAGATTTCAGAGTAACAGCCGTGTTAGTCTGTATTCGCAAAAAGAAAAGGAGGACTTGTGGCACCTTAGAGACTAACCAATTTATTTGAGTATAAGCTTTCGTGAGCTATAGCTCACTTCATCGGATGCATACTGTGGAAACTGCAGAAGACATATACACAGAGACCATGAAACAATACCTCCTCCCACCCCACTCTCCTGCTGGTAATAGCTTATCTAAAGTGATCACTCTCCTTACAATGTGTATGATAATCAAGTTGGGCCATTTCCAGCACAAATCCAGGTTTTCTCACCCTCTGTCCCCCCCCACACAAACTCATTCTCCTGCTGGTAATAGCCCATCCAAAGCGACCACTCTCTTTACAATGTGTATGATAATCAAGGTGGGCCATCTCCAGCACAAATCCAGGTTTTCTCACCCCCCCTCCTTTTCCAAAAACTACACACACAAACTCACTCTCCTGCTGGTAACAGCCCATCCAAAGCGACCACTCTCCCCACAATGTGCACGATAATTAAGGTGGGTTATTTCCAGCACAAATCCAGGTCTTCTCACCTCCCCCGCCCCCGTACACACAAATTCACTCTTCTGCTGGTAATAGCTCATCCAAACTGACCACTCTCCTTACAATGTGTATGATAATCAAGGTGGGCCATTTCCAGCATAAATCCAAGTTTAACCAGAACGTTGGGGGGGGGGGGGGAGGGGTTTGGAAAAAAACAAGGGGAAATAGGCTACCTTGCATAATGACTTAGCCACTCCCAGTCTCTATTTAAGCCTAAATTAACAGTATCCAATTTGCAAATGAATTCCAATTCAGCAGTTTCTCGCTGGAGTCTGGATTTGACGTTTTTTTGTTGTAAGATAGCGACCTTCATGTCTGTAATTCCATGACCAGAGAGATTGACGTGTTCTCTGACTGGTTTATGAATGTTATAATTCTTGACATCTGATTTGTGTCCATTTATTCTTTTACGTAGAGACTGTCCAGTTTGATCAATGTACATGGCAGAGGGGCATTGCTGGCACATGATGGCATATATCACATTGGTGGATGTGCAGGTGAACGAGCCTCTGATAGTGTGGCTGATATTATTAGGCCCTGTGATGGTGTCCCCTGAACAGATATGTGGGCACAGTTGGCAACGGGCTTTGTTGCAAGGATAGGTTCCTGGGTTAGTGGTTCTGTTGTGTGGTATGAATAAATGGACACAAATCAGATGTCAAGAATTATAACAGTATATAAGAGTTTGTGTGTGTGTGTGTGTGGGGGGGGTGAGAAGACCTGGATTTGTGCTGGAAATAACCCACCTTGATTATCGTGCACATTGTGGGGAGAGTGGTCGCTTTGGATGGGCTGTTACCAGCAGGAGAGTGAGTTTGTGTGTGTAGTTTTTGGAAAAGGAGGGGGGGAGTGAGAGAACCTGGATTTGTGCTGGAAATGGCCCACCTTGATTATCATACACATTGTAAAGAGAGTGGTCACTTTGGATGGGCTATTACCAGCAGGAGAGTGAGTTTGTGTGTGTGGGGGCAGAGGGGGTGAGAACCTGGATTTGTGCTGGAAATGGCCCAACTTGATTATCATACACATTGTAAGGAGAGTGATCACTTTAGATAAGCTATTACCAGCAGGAGAGTGGGGTGGGAGGAGGTATTGTTTCATGGTCTCTGTGTATATAACGTCTTCTGCAGTTTCCACAGTATGCATCCGATGAAGTGAGCTGTAGCTCACGAAAGCTTATGCTCAAATAAATTGGTTAGTCTCTAAGGTGCCAGAAGAGGTAGAGTTTCTCTTTCCATCTTAATGTGCCCCAGGAAAGGGATGAAAAGGGTAATGAAGCGGTGGAAGAAAATATTGTAGCCCAATAAAAGCAAATATTGAACTGAGTCCTTATTTAGTCCAAACTCATACTGAAAATATGCAGACTCCCCTAGGAATGTGGCCTGAGAAAAGCCTTGAACCACCACTCTCTCTTCCCACCACTCCCATTTTTCCATATCTTAGTCAAGTTTTTTTCTAGTAGATATGTCACAGAAATCTTGCGTTTTCAGTAGTAATAGACTGCCACCCTTTCATGTGATGTGTTTTAAAATATATGACTTCTATTGAAGGTATATACTTCATAATGTTCAAAGTTATTCTGGGTGAGGCTTCTCTGCATCCTTTGTCAATATCCTTCTTTAATAACTGTTTTCAGACTTTGATAAAATCTAAGCATCATTCCTATCTGCAACTCACATTCTGTTTATCTTGAGCTGCTTATGCCTCAGGACAATTTCTGAACTCATGAACTTTTCTCTACACAAATTACATTTCATTAGCTTTCACATTAATTTACATAAAGGTCTTGACTCTGACAATTTTCTTTACGGATGTTGAAATTCTCATTCTTTTCTCTGCATTTGTTAATTTTCCTAATCCCCCCTGCTTCATAGCAAGAACCACACCCAACAAAATTAGCCCTCTCTAAGAAACTATTTAAGCTATGTACTTTCCTTTACGAAATTAAAAATGCAACATGCTAAAATGGTAGAACCTAATCCCAGTGCTGTCAGTGGCAAACTCCCATTGACTTCAATGGGAGCAAGACTGGGCTTTTGAGTCTGGATAGTTAGGGTTCAAATACATAGTGATATTTTACAGAGAATATAGTGTTTAAAAACTACTCTATCACATTGGATCTTCCAGGTTCATAATATGGAATCTAGAAATGTCGGGCTGGAAGGGACTTTGAGAGGTCATCTAGTCCAGCTCCCTGTGCTGAGATAAAACCAAGTACAAAAACAATAATCCAACAGGAGAAAGGCACGGTCTAGAGATTAGGATAGGAAGAGGATAGGAAACTAAGTGGTCCCAAGTTTTAATTCTAGCTCTGAGTGTCTCCACCTGTTGCCTTGGACAAATTACTTCTGCCCAGATTGAGAAATGTGGCCTCTAATGTTGGATGCCCATCGTTAGACACTGAGGACCTGATTTTCAGAGATGCCGCGCATCCATAGCTCCCACTGCTTATGCCTGGAGCTTTGAGAGCTAAGCACTTCTGATAGTCAGGTCCTTGGTGTCTACAGTTGGGCATCCAAAAATGGAAGCCTCTGAAATTTGAGACTCTGTCCATAAATTTGGCCAAAAATTCTCTTGGCCGAATCTAAGATTGGGATACTTATTCATATGTTCCCCTGCGAGGCAGTTAAGTGTTAAGCATTAAATTTAAGGAAGTAAGCCCAAAATTCAACAGCTTTTCCCTTTCAGATGGCTTCTTGGCAGTAATTCTGGTGCAGCACATGAAGCCCAAATTTCTGCACAGGTTCCTTGGAAGCTAAAGTGCTGGTTTTATCCAACATTAAGTGAAGTGTGGGCTCTTCTGCCAGCAAAAGCGTAAACTAGCGTGGCATATCTCAGTTTTAAAAACCAATATTGCTGTCTTAAAATAAAAGTAAACCACCTTCAGCCCCTCAGCTGCCCTACTTTAAACATGAATATTAAAGCAATTTTTCTTTAGAAATAGTCATATAGTTCCTGACTAAGTCTATTTAAAAGAACGGTCATTTCAACCTGCTCAAATCCAATTTTTGGTGCTGAGCCACTGGAAGAAGACTAAAACAGGCATTTAAAATCCACTTTGGAATGCCAACGGGGGGGTAAGTTACGTCCATTTTAACCATTAATATTTTGTTACATTTCAAATTCCCCTTTTGATACATTTTGTCCTTGGGCTTATTATGTAACAGACTAAACATCTTTTACTACATTTTTAATCATTGCTTGAACTGCCCTATTTACTGTGCCTGACTTTGGACCCAATCTATACTTGTAACTCTGGCCAGGCTCTCACTGAAGTAATTGGGACTGGCCATTTTATTAAGAGTACACCGAGTATTCACTGTGGATCCCTAAAGCACAAGTTAAAAAAATCCCAGCTGTTAAATGCAGTATAGAAATCCTTGTAATATATGAAGTAATTTCATTTTTTCAGCAATGACACTATAATCCGTCAAGCACGGCAACTGCAGAATTACTTTCAATGACTTTTTCACATTCCCAATTTGCACTAAAAACACTTCTAATCAATACTTGTTACTGCAGAAAGTAAGCTCAGTGTACTGCAGCAGCTCATTGTGCACTGTATCTATTTAGGGCTTGATTTTAACAGCTATGCGGGTCAATGATAACCATAATTAAAATTTTAAAACGGGTCCAGTAACATTTGACTATGATATCTAAAACTACCTACATATTGCATTTTCACCTTAATGCCTAAATTCATGGCTCATCTCATGACCTAAATTCAGTGTGACTGGAACAGATTTCATAGTTTGTTTTCAGAGAAAAGGAAAAATAATCACTGAAAGGTTAAAGAACATGGTGCCTACACTCTAGACAGAAGCAGCTTCCCTCCCATAGATTTTTGGGGACAGGGGAGTGTTTGGGGGGATAGAGGAGGAAGAGCTTCCTCTGTGGAATAGGCCAGATGTCTGTCTGGCCCCTGAAGAGTACTTTGCTGGGCCAGGAATCCATACTTCAGGATTTGGAGAATCAGCAAGGGGAACATATGTCTCTTCCCTATCGCTCCACAGGGAATCCTCAGAAAAGTTAATGCCTTAACTACTACTGTGCTGTGATTCATCCCTTCAGAATACTCTAGGGGCAGTGGCTGGTGTGAGAAACCCTAGCATTTTAGCTACCATGAAGCTGTGCTGTCTGCCAGGATATTTGGGGGAAGGAAAGCAGACCATCTACAAACTTGGCCTAACCCCCTTCTACTTCTCTAAGGGTGGGGAGAAAACCCTACCCAGTGAGGGAAAGATCTGAGGGAAAAGTTTGTCTCTTTAATTTCTTCTCCCCCTTTTCATAAGTACCTGTATGGGGAGAAGAAATAAGTTGCACAATTTTAATAGCATGTAATTAACTATTGGAACAATTTACCTAGGGATATGGTGGATTCTCCAGGACTTGAAGTCTTTACATCAAGACTAGATGTCGTTCTAAAATATATACGCTATTTTAAGATGTAGGAATTACTGGTTGAAATTCTATGGCCTGTGCTATGCAGGAGGTCAGATTAGATCAGTGGTGGGCAACCTGCAGCCCATCAGGGCAATCCGCTGGTGGGCTGCAAGACAATTTGTTTACACTGACCATCCACAGGCGCGGTTGCCCACAGCTCATAGTGGCCGCGGTTTGCCGTTCCCAGCCAATAGGAGCTGCGGGAAGCAGCGTGGGCCACAGGGACAGCTCCTATTTGCTGGGAAAGGTGAACTGTGGCCACTGGGAGCTGCGGGCGGCCGTGCCTGGGGATGGTCAATGTAAACAAACTGTCTTGCAGCCCGCCAGCGGATTACTCTGATGGGCCGCAGGTTGCCCACCACTGGATTAGATGATCATAATGGTCCCTTTCTGAAACTTAATATATTAATCTTTTCCTCTTAATGTTGTAACCACTGCGGGGGAGGGAAAAAGCGGGTTTCCACAGGAGGGCATGATCCGTCCCATAATAGGGGAGCATGCATATAATTAATATGTATTTAGAAGAAATTCTCCAAGCCTTTCACAGACAAACCTGAGATCAGGCAAGTTTTGTTACGAATATGAAACTTGTCAAGGTTTAATGGATCTTTCAGAGTGCCTTGGAGTTTCAGGCTCAGTCCAAAGCAAATGAGGTTTGCAAGACTTTAAGGTTTAAAATTAACCTTAACCCCTTGTGAGGTTTATGGTGGTAAACTCAGTTTTATAGATGGGTAAGCTGAGGCACAGATACCTTAAGTAACTTGCTCAAGGCCACGGAACTGGGAATAGAACAGAAGAGTCCTGATAGCCACTCCCCTAGCTAACCACTGAACTACATACTTTCCCAGTTTTTAAAAGCAAAATGGGGCTAGGATTTCCAAAGAGAAGACATTTAATTTGCTTAATCAAGATGTTTATATTTTTCCTGCCTTAAAGTTACCTTCATTGTTAGCTGACATTTAAGCTTTAGCTTTCCATTCATTGGTATGGAATTACTAACATTCTCACTTAAATGCATTCCACATACAGCAAATGTACAATACTTATCTTCATGACATCTTCATACTACTACCATTATATGCAGTAGCAAGTCAGTAGACATAGCATCTTTTTAAATGCAATTAATAAAAAGGAACCATTGCTTAATATTGAATAATATGGGAAATACCCACTTGCATATTAAAATACATGATCATGAAACAAGGAACTAGGTAATATTTTGTGAATTAAAATATGTTCTGATTTGATATAATCCACACTGTTCGGCATGTAACTTTCATTTTTAACACAAATGCATTTCCCCCATGTAAGAACAGTATATGTATATTTGTAGAATTTAGTTTAATTTATTGCTCTTTCAAACACAACATATGCTTTGAACTTCCAAATTCATACTATATGGACTATATGCTCTACTAGGTTCTTCTGATTTTGTTATGTCCCCAAATTTATCAAATGATAACTGGCAATACAAACCTTATAGCTTTTGTCCATTACGAGATGTCCCTCACATCCTGTGGTTCACTAAATATATGCTTGTACATTAACTACATGCAGCTGACAGTCATGGTGAATAAAAAGAAACTTACTTTTATACGTTATTCTTGTTATGGTGTCTCTGTTTAGCATGCGATTTAGAAATGGATTTGATGATTCAGACACCTAAGGGAGAAAAATGAATGTCAAAAACTTTGTTATCACAAGCCTCACCTTTCAGGAAAATATAGCTTGTGTGTGTGTGTGTGTGTGTGTGTGTGTGTAAAGAGAGAGAGAAAAGTATGGAAAAAAAGATAGCTATGTCATTGCTTTGCAGGACTTTTGTGGGGAGAGGCATAATGAACTATAGATGGATATGTCTCTAACAGAAGTGGTCAGAAAGTTTGCAGCTAAAAATAAATTCAATGGAAAATAGAAGGAAAAATAAACACATGGATAAAAATGTGAAATAGGGTCTAGATCACAGCATAATTGAATTGGGTGGATTTATAGGTGATTAGCACTCTACTTGGTATTCTCTCATATCACGTGACATCTCCTGTATCTCCTATTTCAGGTCTCCTCCTCTCTCTGTTGTCTCTATTTCTTGTAACTTTTTATCTTTATTTAGAATTGTATGTTATCTGTGAGATTCCCAGCACCAGGCTATGCAGGCTGCAAGAGAAGTCTGACTGAGCGAATTGCATACTGTGGAAGGTTGTATGTAGAATATTACATTTATTAGCATTTTAGTTTTGCTATTCATTCTAGGATATTTTATTGCACTGTGAGTGGCAGAGCTAACAAGTGTTGTTGTCACTTAGTACATGCCCTCTAAAGTCCTGTTTATACAACACATTTATGTAGCTTGGTTGAGGTTCTGTACCTGGCCTCCTGGCACTCTCATCAATTATCCCTGCTGTCCTGTCCTGTCTGAGTTACAGTACGTTTCTTAGCAATTTGGATGGATGCTGCTGTGACACATGCAGGTTTCAAAACTCTTTTACTGTGAAGCTTGGTAATGTCATAAAATGTGTAATATAGCCATTATGGGTCTGAACCAGAATCCCACCTCCAAACTGCCCCCAAGCATTGGGAAGATTCTGTTCTGAATCCCCACCATTTGAGGAACAGGAAACCTCTGAAATCCTTGTAGTTGTGTCCCCAGATTATTTGTTTGTTTTTCCCCTCCCCATAGAACAAGCAGGGGATTCTCCCCCGAATTGGCTCATCCCCCAATATCAGGAGGTGGCCAGGGCATGCCTGATCAAGTGGTATATGGAACAGGAGCTGGTGCATTCAGTGCTTTTCTCTGTGAAATATTTTTTACCCCTCAACATTTAAACCTACTGAAATATTTGGCAGTAGGGGACAGTTCTGTTCAGTGGCCATCAAATACTTTGTCTATTTTGATGCACAATTGTTTCAGGGAATGATTTACACTGACTCAGACATTCCAAACAAAACATGCACTGTCACTATATATGGAAGGCAAAGACCCAAGTATCTGTGTGAAGGGAAACAACAAATCAGGTTCTACACTTCGGGTTACTCATTACATTAGGAGTGCAACTAAAGTAGTACACAGGAATGATGAAGTTATTCACACAGAACTGAAAATTGTGGGCAGTATCCAGGAGATGCTTCAATTCTACCCCTTTGCACAAACTACAGTTAACTCACTGGCCTCACAGTACAGTATATCAGGGAGGAAAGAGATAATCTGAAGATCTTTCTGACAAATACCTCAAATATTAGAGCTGTACAAAAGGCAGCAAGGAGGTCCAACTTTCCAAGATAACTGGTGAAATAGATATTTTAATTATGAGGTTGGTGTTTTGACAGTAAGTTTGATCCTTATAAATTTAGATCAGAGTATACTAAAAGGGATTTTTCTTTTCTTTTTTCTTTTTTTTAAAGACTGACTCTATATAATTTCTGTGAACATGGGCTAGATACTTTGAGGTGCATAGTAAATCAGAGCATTGTTCCCCTTGTAGGAGCAGCTAATGTTTTGCAATAAACACTTAGTAAGGCAAGGTGGAGGATATTGCCGCAAGGAGGTAATAAGAGGAGAGGAGGATTCTGAAGTGTTTGAATAAACTCTGAGCTCTGAGTATTAACATTAGATGTAGAGGAGTGTAGAGGGCATGTCTGGTATGAAGGCTAATAGATAATAATCGTATGTTCTTCTACCTGTGTGAAATGCAAAAAAAGTAAAAGACAACTAGATTTTCAACATTCTTTCAGTTGTAATAATCTAAGGTGTTTTAAATGACATTGATAGGGAAACTCATTTCTTGATTTATAACCAGTCACCACTCCTTTAAAATGCAATTGTTCTCTCTCCCCATTCCTCACCCCCACAAGAAAAGGGTTAATTTTAATTATATATTCACTTTTGCATCTTTTCAGACACCTCAAATCTGCAGAATTAATAACTTCCCTGAGCATTTTAATGTGAAACTATAAACTGCAATAGCTGTCGTTTATTGTATCAAATATGTTCGTTTCACTGTGCCTTGTCCTCCCTACCAAACTGTTTTCCCCCCACACGGTGTGTTTCCCCATTAGACTTCAGGCTCTGTGGAGTAGGGACAGTCTCTTTCATTATGAGTGTACAGTGCATAGCGCAATGGGGTCTCTTGACTTCTGACTGAAGCAACAGGCGCTGACCCAATACAAACGATGGTGACTAGTGCTAATTCTAAAATTCTGTTCATGGCAAAATCTCAGTAATTTAAACATTAGATAATATTTATGAAATTTAAATACTTACTTTCATAAATATAGAAACTACCACCAAGCCATTGGGACTTTTTGCAGCCTCTGTGACATTTGTATACAACTCATGGTTATAGTGGATTAGTTGAACCTAAAAGACGCAGGGGGGGAAATTATGATTAAACAGTGGAGAATCATACCGTGAATTTGTCTGTAAATACTATTTTGATATATATCCTGATTGTTTTTATTAGGATCCCCACCATGCTAGTAAACTTTCTAACAGTGCAATTTTTCAGAGGTTTTTGCAACATGCATGATTTTAATAATCTCCGTGACCATCTGGCTCAAACTGGCACAGCACCAGGGTGTCGTCTTCTAAATTGCTGTTAAGTGAATTTACCACATATGAAGTGCACTGCAGGGGTTGGCATAATTTCCCTGCTGCAACAATAGTTGCCATAGGCATCAAGTAATATGTACTCTTCAGCATCAGCTCAAACTCAGAGCTGTCAGGGGTTGAAATATTTTCACAAACATATAAGACAGAAAATGTTGTTGCGTTTTGTAGCTGTTTAAAATTCAAGAGACTAATGTCATTGGCCAAAATTTTCCAAATTGGTTGCCCAGAGTTAAGCACCTGTCATTAACGCTTGTCTTCCCTGGTTCCTCCTGCTTGTTTGTTGCATCAACTTGGCTGCATCTTGTCTTAATTTAAAATCTGTGTTTTAGGTGGTCAGGTCCTTGGAGCAGGGATTGTTTCTCTTCCTGTATGTCACACAGCACAAGGGGCTCAAATCTGATTGGGGCCTTTGGATACTACTGCAATATAAATAATAGTAATAAATAGCCTGATTTCTCAGGGGTGATGAATGCCCTTTACTCCCAAAGTAGTCAGAGGGAACTGTGGGTATTCAGCATCTCTGACAATCAGGCAACTTACCGAGATGCCTCGCTTTAGGCAACCAAGACTGAAAAATTAGTGCCACTGTTCCAGCATTTTTAAAAGCCCAGCAGCCTGGCATTTGGAATTTAAACTCCAGACCCTCAGAGGGTCATCGTGATTAAAACTTAACTTAATGGGAGAAAAAAAATCCACTGGCAAAAACAAACAAACAAAGGAAGAAAAAAAAAAGAAAATACCTTCATGGCATAAAAAAGTATTTTTACGACCCTGACTGAACTTACAGTGATTCACTGTGTACTAATTGGTGTGATATTATGCCAGGTACAGAGCATCATGTATGTTATATAATAATAATAGATTTTAGAAAATGGTCACGTCATTAAGGTCTAAATCTCTGTCCCTTTTGCAAATCCATAGAAAATGGGATTTATGAAGGGGGAGCTCACCAGCAACTGGGAGAAATGATCCTCCCCCAACATCTGGTCATGAAGCATTCTCCACAGCACTTCTATAGCTCAGACTATCATAGTGGCCACTGCTGACTTAAAGTACGAACTTTGGGTAGTAGATTCATATAGCTACACACCACATGGGCAGGTAGAAAAGGACTGAGCTAATGATTTACATTTTAGTATCTGAATTCAGAATATCTGAATACTTGGACCTAAGATCAGCACAGAAAATAGACAATATTTCCCAAACTTGGGAATTCTGATTTAAACTCAGATTTAAAATTTAAAAAAACTGTTACATTGGGCTGTCTGTTACGCTGGTGAAAATCCAGAGTGACTCCACTGGAGCCATTAATGATCTGGAGGATGGTGTGGATTGCACCCTCAGCAAGTTTGCAGATGACACTAAACTGGGAGAAGTGGTAGATACGCTGGAGGGTAGAGATAGGATACAGACGGTCCTAGACAAATTTGATGATTGGGCCAAAAGAAATCTGATGCGGTTCAACAAGGACAAGTGCAGAGTCCTGCACTTAGGAAGGAAGAATCCCATGCACTGCTACAGGCTGGGGATCGACTGGCTAAGCAGCAGTTCTGCAGAAAAGGACCTGGGGATTACAGTGGACGAGAAGATGGATATGAGTCAACAGTCTGCCCTTGTTGCCAAGAAGGCTAACGGCATTTTGGGCTGTATAAGTAGGAGCATTGCCAGCAGATCGAGGGACGTGATCATTCCCCTCTATTCGGCATTGGTGAGGCCTCATCTGGAGTAGTGTGTCCAGTTTTGAGCCCCTCACTACAAGAAGGATGTGGAAAAATTGGAAAGGGCAACAAAAATGATTAGGGGGCTGGAGCACATGACTTATGAGGAGAGGCTGAAGGAACTGGGGTTATTTAGTCTGCAGAGGAGAAGAATGAGGGGGGATTTGATAGCTGCTTTCAACTACCTGAAAGGGGGTTCCAAAGAGGATGGATCTAGACTATTCTCAGTGGTAGCTGATGACAGAACAAGGAGTAATGGTCTCAAGCCTCAGTGGGGGGAGGTTTAGGTTGGATATTAGGAAAAAAATTTTCACTAGGAGGGTGGTGAAACACTGGAATGGGTTACCTATAGAGGTGGTGGACTCTCCTTTCTTCAAGGTTTTTAAGATCAGGCTTGACAAAGCCCTGGCTGGGATGATTTAGTTGGGGAAGGTCCTGCTTTGAGCAGGGGGTCGGACTAGATGGCCTCCTGAGGTCCCTTCCAACTCTGATATTCTATGAAGTCAAAGGAGTTACACCAGCTGAAATGAGAACACAAACTGACTTCTGTATATTAATATCAAATACTGTTGGCAGAATTAAACTTGGAATTTTGAATTTAAAGAAACTTTGAAAAGTTTTATTCCATTCATACTTCTTGAACTCACAAAGTTTATGTTCTGCTTAGCTCACAATATCAGATTAATATCAGACCAAAGGTTCTCTTTTACCCTCCAAATGGCTAAAGTCTTCTATAGCCAGCAAAGAAGCTGCACCACAGAAGGCTTTCCCCACATGAGATGATCATGTTTATGGAGAAAAATCTTGCTAAAATGGGGCTTAATAACCACAATGACTCTGTCCCTATGACAGATAGAATGCTTAGTGCCCCAGTTGTGCAAGGACACAGTAGCAAAGATTGGTGTAGCAAGAGTTACCTGACTTTTTTGCGATGTATTTATTAAAAATAATAATGTTAAGGCCTTTGTTTACCACCAAAATATGTATGTCCATTAATATGTGAGCCAGCAGCAATCAAAGTTATGGCATACGTTTCTAAATCAAGCATAACCTACATGGTTACTGCCTCATTATTCATAACTTGAGAGAAATAAACGATGCCTTATAAACTTTGGGAGTATGCAGATACTACTTTTTCCTATAAGGTGCCTTGACCGCAAAATGCATCTGGCATGTTATGTGCAAATGCCTGATCTTGCTGCCCTGATTCACATAAAGTAAAACACCCAACCCCTACATACATGTTCAATAAAGGCATAGTTCTCAGCCTCAAGGATATTGGATGAGGTTATAAATTCCCTGTTTGCTTTAGTATGTTGAGCAGGCCTGGACCCTTGGCATACAGCTTTATCTTTTATAACTCTCGTTTAACTACCCAAAACAAAACAAAAAAACCTGAGTGTGAGGGTCAAAATGGTTGACAATGTATTCATTTTTTACTATTTTTCTCCTCTGCTGGATTGTGAACTATCAGTTGACCTTCCTACAACTGGCACGGTAGGAAATTTTTAAGCAAGACAAACAAACAACCTGGAAGCAGGAAGAAAAAATGTCAGAGTAGGCCACGAAGTCATATTCTGAGCTTTGAGAGCCAGCAGAGTTGGAGGAAGCATTAACTATCCTATTGTGGCATGTCTTCTAAAGGTCTTGTAAAGAATTAGTGGGAGTTTTCACTAAACTGCAACCAGAGGTTCCAGGCTTATTAGTCATCAGCTTGTGATATGACTGAATTTTTAGAACATCTTAGCCATGGGGACTGTGCCCTTGTTGACACTCTTAAGCTCAGCAGCCTATGTTCTGATTTTATTTACTAGCATTCACTCCAGCAGCCCAAGCTGGTCAGTGAATTTGTGAGGAAATAGGTCATGAAATATGCTTTAGATGGGATTTTCTCGTCTAGTAAGTCCCTGAGTTACCTAGGTCAGCTTTTGTTAATCTAATGAACCAAACTGTGAGTACAAGACTGGCCGGACTGAGTAAAGTAAAGATAAGAGACTGACTTCATCCTTCTTTCTTGTAAGTGGGAATCCCCATTGAGGACAACATGCAGAAACAGTGAGAAAACACCCAGTTCCCATTCCAGAGACAGAGTTTGTAGGATCAAGATTAAAAGGTGGAGTGAAGGGAAATCATAATGCTGGAATGGGGCTCTGCAATCCATGCCAAATGTCTGAGCTCAAATTGCAGGTGATTAGTGGGCATCTATGCGTGGGTGAATTAACAGGCTTGACCTGATGGGAAATTGGCTGACTAGTTAATTTATCCACTGTCCTATAATTAATCTCTCTTTCCTGTAACACACTCTGATCCAGAGGAACATTTGTACTTAGGGTGACCAGACAGCAAGTGTGAAAAATTGGGACACTTTTTTCGGGGTGGGCTGGGGTGGGGTGCATAATTGCCTATATAAGACAAAGCCCCTAGTATCAGGACATCTGGTCATCCTATTTGTACTATTTGGTTGAAACCCCCTCACCTGTACCAGTGCTTCCAATTGGTGCCTCTTCCCAGCTCCCTGTTCCTAAAGCCCTGCACACACAGACTATCCCTCCTTTCCCAACTGTTCAAATTGCTCCAGGGCTAGTCCCAAATAGTATGTTTAAAAAAAAACCCCTCAACATAGGTTGAGGCCCAACTTCCAGCCTTGCTAACTACCGTAGTGTGGAATGAGCTATTTTTACTAAGAAGAGCTGGTTAAAAAATGGGAAATTCTTTCTGTGAAAATTGTTGCCGAAAAATGTCCCTTTTTCCACAGTAAAAACACTGAGATTCAATTTTTTTCTAACCAGCTCTGCTAATTAGGGCCTTGATTAATCCACCTTTCCAATGAGGTAAAATAATGGACACAGTGAGAGGCCATAGTGGGAATGATTTAGGCTTTAGTATCATTATGGTACTATGATTAGTCATGCGGCCAAAAAGAAAAAATTACCTAATAAATCGAGGGAGAGACAAGGTGGGTAAGGTAATATTTTTTATTGGACCAGCTTCTGTTGGTGAGAGAGACAAGCTTTTGAGCTCCACTTGTCTGTGAAGTTTAAAAGCTTATCTCTCTCAACAACTGAAGTTGGTCCAAGAGCAGATATTACTTCATCCACCCTATCTTTTTCGTATCTTGGGACCAACTCTGGCTGCTGCAGCAACCCTGCCACCAATACATCAAAACAGTTAAAAATTCAGATTGTATCAACTCTCCTTCTCTTTTCCCCTCTCCCCTGGGAACTCAAATTCTATAAACAAGTAATTTGCATATCAACAAATCCTTCCAACTACCTGTTAATCAAAAAGTCCCTTTGGATGAGTCTGACCTGCCAAACAGCACTGTATATAATAAAAATTAAAACCTTCTAAAGCATTCATTTTATTCCCTTTGTTCATAACATGCTAATTAACAACAAGAATCAATTTATGTTAGTAATTGCTGAATAGTCAGATTGGTAATGTACACCAAATACAATCTCCAAACAAGCAATTTCCTCCATCAAAATCAAGCTGATAAGCAATTTAGTTAAAATGCGTTGCTAGATAGCCCTGATTCTGCTGCCATTGTGTACAGTGGCAAAACTCCCATGGGACTGGTATTGAGTGGACACATAGATCTTGGTTCTCATGATATTAATTGACTACATCAAACGTTTTAATAACCAGATTGGCTTAATTTTTCAAGGCAACTAGATTTAAACTCCATTTATAATGACAAGCCAACTACTCTAAATCAACTGAGCAGATGGGGGATTGCAGCTACTTCAATTTAATTCCAGCACAAGAAGTTCATTGTATTACAAATGTTTTTTTTGTAAAAAAAAAAAAAAAAAAAAGAAAAAAAGAAAAAAAAGCTTTATGCTGAAGATCCCCAAATGTGCTTGTCTCCAGTAACTGGGTATTCACCTACAGGCTACTGAACTGGTTGAGGAATTAGTTTTTGAAAACTATTCCCCAAATATGCAGAAGCATAAAAATTGCATAAAGAAATGGGGTGTGTGTGGGTGTGAGAGAGAGAGAGTGTGAATGAGTGTGCATTAATTTTGCAGGTTTTGCCTTTAAGGAAAATACCTACAGAATTTAATACAGAGCATTAAACTGTCTCTGAGTTTTTTTTGAAAGAGCAAAGTGCTTGTTAATCTGATTCAGGGAGACCCAGAGTCCTCAGCTTCTATTTTCAAGAATCTTCAGTTTTATCCTCTAAGTAAACAACTGTTTTCCCACAGTTGCAGATGAGGGTGTGTAGTCTGAGCTGAATCAGACGCTGCTGCTTTCTTTGTTCTATTGCTGCTAGCTGGTTCTGAAATACTGTAGTCTGCGCCTTTCAATTATTCAGTCTGAGGAGGAATTGCAGAGATACTTTGAGTTCTGAAACAGAGATGTTGTCTAGGCTGGGATTTGTACCAATCTCATCCACCAGTGTAGCTGTACCAGTGCAAACTTCTCGTATAAACTGCTATAAAGCACAGTTTGTACCAGTGCAGCTTGCCTTGATTTCAAGTAGGGGCAAGATCCACCAGTGCAATTTTCAGTTTACTCTCTCAATAGCAGGAGTTTGTTCGCATATATGTGGCTGGCCACTAATGGCTGGAATCAAGCCAAATTCCCAGGGTAGGCAGGCTCCCACTATCCAGTATTGTAGTTGGATTTAAGGTAACGTCTTGTATGTGCTTTCTGTTTGCATGGCTCCACTATCTTGGCTGTCCTCTTGATCCAGCTGCCCCTCCCGTGCCTTTTTATAGTTTTGTCTTAGTGCTCAAAAAGGTTTCCATAGCAGCAAAAAAATTAGCAGTTGAAATGAGAATCTCAAAAGGATTCAGCCAGGAGCTCCTGGAGACACTGCCCTGCTAGATCACATCACCTATAAAAGGTTTGGATATTGATTATCTCATAGATTGTTACTGCTGCAGCTGTAACCAGTGGAAATCCTTGGGGAGAGTTCTGGCAGGGTAGTGGTTTCTGTTTGGGGAGGGATCCTTTTCCCCACTGGTCCAAAAGAGCCCAGATTTTTTTAAGCTTTAGGGCACCCTGGAAGGCCTATCAATACTCTTGGACTTTTCCAGAAAGAATGAGGTGAGGTATTTAAGGTGACTGTATTATCTGTGGTAACTCTCTGTGTTATGAACTTACAGCTTTGTAGGTTGTCCTATAGGTGGCTTATTAGTTTGTTGTTTTTTCTGTTAAAGATATTTATCCTTAGGTTGTATGTTTTATATTCGTACAGTGCTTTGGGATTGGAGATATGATTAATACATATAAGTATTAATTATAAAATGGGGGATAAATTAAAGAATTGCATAGTCGATCACTTAAAGTCACAGTACAATGAGCATGGCAGTGCTACATGGGTATTTTGTTTTCCCCACAAAAGAAATTCATATATTTTTCACTGAACTAATTAATGTTTTATTTATTAGGATGTTCTTCAGTGTTAGGCATGCAGGTCTTTTCTTTCTAGTTTCTATATACAGAATGGTCATTTTCAAACTGTCCTGTGTGCAGCAGGCCTATATAGAAAAGTCCCAGTATAGAATTCTATAGGATGATTTAAAAATATATAATTCTCTATTAAAGTCTATAAATTTTCAGAAGTAACTTCTATAGAAACTTGTGAAATACCTATTGTAGTCTATCGGTTTAATCCCTATAATGTTCAGTAGGACTTTTTCCGTAAAGCGTGGTGCTTAGACCCTATAGAGTTAAGCTTGTTCCTTAGACAAATCTCACCTTTCAAGTGATGGCATTGTTCTTTTTTCTTTAACAAACTCACAGTCCATACAGTGAGGAAAATCCCTTTAAGTTCTGCTTTGAGTTTCAGGGCTCTTAAACAATATACATTCTTGTTATATGCTATTGATTTCCTTTGGAAGACTCTCCCACTAAGATTAATTTGCCAAAGAACAACAGATAGTTCTTTGTTTACCTTGAGCAACAGAAGTTCTGTTTTTCAGGGAGAGGGAGGGAATTAAGATTTATCACTCTCATATTAGTCAATGAAAATCCAAAATGTGTCCTTGTTCCATCTCTTCCAAGAATGTACATTGGACCAGAAGCACACACACAAGTTTTTAGATATCTGAGGTTGGCAGCACTGGGAGTATCAGTATGAGCTGACTACAGTATATCAGGAGTAGTCTACTATCCCGTATCCCATGCACTGAATTGTTTACATGCACTGCTCAGTCTGGTAAGGCTTCCTCTTTGCAGAATAACATACTGTTGACATTATAGATCAGTTTCTGGCTAATGTGGGGGAAAGGGCCTAACTCCTTCCCTTAAGAAGCATGTATGTATGTATATATGCATGTGTATATCATTAAAAAGCTTAATTATTACGCACGTATATTTTGCTTGAGACCAGCTCGAAATATTTATTAGATTGATCCGATGTCAGATGCAGTTCTTTCTGGATGCCAAGAGATACGCTACTTGACTTTTCTCTTGATCCCATACCCCAGTAAAGCATGCTGCATAGCTGGTCATGTGGAATGCTTCCGTTGTGGCATTTGATCAAAACCATTTGGCCAAGCAAGAGGAGACTGCCGTGCTAGCTTTCCTGGGCACCACAAATTCTATGGCTTCTATTCAGCAATCTTTTAAAAATACCTGTGAAATATGGTTGTTTATCATGAGATTACATATGCATACTAGATTAAACGTTAGATCGCTGCAAGGGAACAATACAAGGTTCTTTAGCACTGAGATATGGAGAATTATTAGACTGATGGAATTTAAAATCCCACAGTCCATTACACAGAATGTTCTCCTTACTGCTGTTGGGAGTAATGGAAATAACCTTTGTCCTACCTGCAAGTGTTATAATTGAGCATATAACCATCTTGATTTGTAAATGACAAGGACTCCAAACAAAGGGAATGACAGCAGGGAACAGTACCGTTATACAAGGCACTGGTGAGACCTCACCTGGAATACTGTGTGCAGTTCTGGTCTCCCATGTTTAAGAAGGATGAATTCAAACTGGAACAGGTACAGAGAAGGGCTACTAGGATGATCCGAGGAATGGAAAACCTGTCTTATGAAAGGAGACTCAAGGAGCTTGGCTTGTTTAGCCTAAGTAAAAGAGGGTTGAGGGGAGATATGATTGCTCTTTATAAATATATCAGAGGGATAAATACCGGAGAGGGAGAGGAATTATTTAAGCTCAGTACCAATGTGGACACAAGAACAAATGGATATAAACTGGTCATTGGGAAGTTTAGACTTGAAATTAGATGAAGGTTTCTAACCATCAGAGGAGTGAACTTTTGGAATAGCCTTCCAAGGGAAGTAGTGGGGGCAAAAGATCTATCTGGCTTTAAGATTAAACTCGGTAAAGTTTTATGGAGGAGATGGTATGATGGGATAACATGATTTTGGTAATTAATTGATCTTTAAATATTCATGGTAAATAGGCCCAATGGCCTGTGATGCGATGTTAGATGGGGTGGGATCTGAGTTACTACAGAAAATTCTTTCCTGGGTATCTCGCTGGTGAATCTTGCCCATATGCTCAGGGTTTAGCTGATCGTTATATTTGGGGTCGGGAAGCAATTTTCTTCCTGGGCAGATTGGAAGAGGCCCTGGAGGTTTTTCGCTTTCCTCTGTAGCATGGGGCACAGGTCACTTGCTGGAGGATTCTCTGCTCCTTGAAGTCTTTAAACCACAATTTGAGGACTTCAATAGCTCAGACATAGGTGAGAGGTTTTTCGCAGGAGTGGGTGGGTGAGATTCTGTGGCCTGTGTTGTGCAGGAGGTCAGACTAGATGATCCTAATGGTCCCTTCTGACCTTAATATCTATGAATCTATCTATGAACAGCTAATCTGTAACTGTAACATTTTTTATTATACTATGCCGCCCAATAAACTGTTGTGACACCTGATTTAGAGTGAACACAGAGTACAGAGCATATTTCCAGTCCAGCAGGAAAGGAGAAGCAAACTGAATTGCTCTGGTAGACAAGTTAAGTGTTTGGATGCAAAGTCTTTGCAGCAAGTGACTTAGATCTCATTAAGGAAAAAAAAAAGATAAAGTTTTGTATATACAAGGTTTATTAACAACAGTTAAAGGAATAGATTTAATTTTAATGTAATTGGCGTCCATTCAGTAATGAAACTGTAATGAATGAAAACCAAGAAATAAAGTATTTGACTGTCATATCTTAAAATACAGATGTTGCTATAGTTCTTTTAAAATAGACCTCAGGAAGAGGAGAGAGGTCAGAATTCTTTTGTCACATTCATTCTCTGGATCTGAAATTAGTTTATTGTCCTCGCTTTGTGAGAGAGATTCTGCAATTTCTGTGATGTACACAGACATTACCATCTACTTTGTATTTAAAAAAAAAAAGTAATTTTTAGATATGGTCTAAAGCAGGGGGTCTCGAAGTTCATTGCACCACAACCCCCTTTTAACAACAAAAATTACTACATGACCCCAAGAGTGGGGACCAAAGCCTGAACCCCACTGGCCCAGGCCGGGGGGACCAAAATCCGAGCCCCGCCACTCTGGTGGGGAGGGCCAAAGCCTGAGCCCCATCGTCCCAGGAGGGGGGCCTGTAATCTGAGCCCTGCCACCCACAGCTGAAGCCGTTGGGTTTGGCCCTGGGTGGTGGGGCTCGGGCTTTGGTCCCGGGCCCTAGCAAGTCTAAAACCAGCCCTGGTGACCCCATTAAAATGGGGTCATGACCCACTTTGGGGTACCAACCCACAGTTTGAGAACCCCTGGTCTAAATAAGTGAAAGAAAGTAGGTGTCCTGCAAGATGTTATGGCATTTGGCCACTGTGAGTGATATATCAGGGTTTTTAGCACATTTGATCTTGCTTGCTGTTTTTCCTTCTTGCCAATACCACTCATCACTTCAGGAATTGAGTGGAAAACAGTGATGCAGTGGAAGGTGCAATCTTGCTGATGCTATGACATAGGGTCTAATCCTGCAAGGTTCAAAAGGTCCTAAATGCTCAATGGCTTGAATGGGATGTGAAGATGGACAGTTCATTTCTTTCAGGATCAGTTCTACAATGACCATCTGAAAGCACTTCTGTTGCAAAATATAAAAACAGAGCACTCCAAGTCAGTAGATGCTATTTCAGTAGCTGAGCTAGTACTGTATTTGGGACAATGTGTATTTTTTTCTGCTCTCGCTTGTTTCTAAAAATCCCCCCCCCCCCACCAAAGGGTTTCAACCACTGTATGTTTGTTAACAAAATTTGGTGAAATGATCTACAGACTACATTAGAACACATGCTCTGAGCTTTCCTGACACCTGTAGGGATGTCCATATGTGTACAAGAATATGTCTGTATCTCTGATTTTTTACTATATAAAAGACAGAGTCACGATTAGTAAATTCCAAGTCTTAAAAGTCTTTTGAGTTTATTTCATGCACTGTATTCTTTGGACAACTTCTCATTTATTATTTTGTTAAGCTCTTCCTTACAGCATGCTTGGCATTGCATAAGGCACAGATACCTGCCCAAGAGAACTTGCGTTCTAGAGTATCATAAACAGCCAGTTTTTTGAAGATATGTAAAACAAACGAGACAATATTACAGTTATGTTTGCCATTAGATCAAAAAATCCGCCCTGGTTGGCATGAGCTGGAACAAATCCTTAAAAACACATAAAAGCAAATGTATTTGTTTATACTGATCTCAAAAATATTATTTGAGCCTATTAACCAATAGATTATTCTTCCACCTTAGACCCATGGTCCTCCTTAATGAACAGCCTTAATTATTTCTCAAGGAACAACTTGCAGGCCCTTGTCAAATGATGAATATACTTTCATACTGTTTTGGTCACTCCAGAGCTACTTCAGAAAGGAGAAGGTAGATTATAGTTTGTCATAGTCTGTTATAGCCTGCAGCTGTACAGTAACTAATATTTTTGTACTGTATTGCCACCTTCTTGATCCTGCTATGAAAAAATATTGCTATTACTTTAAAAGGTAAAATAAATAATTACAAAAATTACAAACACCTTTTTTTAATCCTCTTGTTGGGTGAAATCCTGGCTGTATTGAGGCCAAAGGCAAAACTCAAACTGACTTCAGTAGAGCCAGGATTTCACCCTGGGGGTCCAATCCTGCAAAGTCTCTCCAAAGATTCCTCTCAAGGAGATTAAAGTTTGGAAGATTGGGTACTAGAAAATATTGCTGACACACTTTAAGTAGTTAAGAGTTATGATGCATGTTAGTTGTCTTTTTGCATAACTGAAACATTTGTCTCTCTCTCACAGGGTGATCCACCAAGAAATATTAATGTTGCCCAAGATGCTATTATTCACATACTCCTTATTAATTAATCCATACATCTACTTGTCTTTTGTTGTTTTATTTTGCTAAAATCACAGGAATGGTATGCTTTTATATGTTGGTATATTGGTGAAATAAATTTTACCTGACCACCTAGACTTCCAGCAGTTTACTTAGCATTTTATCACACTGCTGTGTGGTTTCAAGATTAAAGTAAATTAAAAAGATTAATTAAATTTACTACAGCAAAGTAGCAGAATGCCAAAAACATCTGTTTCATATCATTTTATTTTATAAATCTCTAGTATCTTTGGCATCCTCACTGTATTAAAAATAAAGGCCTCTTGGCCTTTTGTTTAGCCTCTTGGTGACAAATTGCTTTTTGCATTTTATTGCTTTGGCCAGTTATTGTATATCTTAAAAAAGGAGAAAAAAAAAGCAGACCCACACTACGGGCATCATTAACACTGGATTAATAGTCGTCTCATCTAAATACATAACCGTATGCCACCAATTACCCTAAACAAATAAGAAAATACAGGATTCTAGTTTTTCCTTTAAAATAGATTAGGGCTAGGAAGATGCAGTTAAAAGAGGAGTTCCGTCTTGTATTAGCTTGTGAAAAGACACCTGTATAAAGGTATTTGATATGAAATGCAATAGTCAGTAGTTAACTCTGTACCTGGTTGTGAAACCTACGTAAAATAGTTATGCACTGGGAATTAATACTTAAACTGCAGATTATGTAAAAAACTTTATTATGACCAAATGGTGATATTACCGCAGAGTAATGGCTAGCAAGCTTTGTCTGTGATTCCCCTGCAAGGAGCTAACCTCATGAGTTACTCTCATCATATGACCTTTTACAATTAATTAACAGTTGCTGTTTAGGTAATTCCTCTTGTTATATTGAGACATACAAATGAAGGGTGAGTGAGTGTCTTAAACTTTCTGGTGCATCTGTTCCCAAAAAATAGGAATGGTATTTTAGGTAAAGATCAACCACAAACTTCTTACGGGACTCCCTGAGCCACTGCCCTGGCTGCATCTCCCATCAGCATGTAAAGGGATTTCTGACCAAAGAATTTTACAAGTAATTTTGACTACTCTTTCATGTCAGGTATGCTAGATGCTCAGATACCATGCCTAGATAGGATGTAGCTTTTATGTATCCAGTTGCATTACAGGGCTCTGACTTTCTGGAAGAATTGTGCATGTCCTAGTGGTCAATCTATTAAGTGGTTTCTACAAATAAGAAAAATGATGCAGTGATGGCCTGGACTAATTTTTTGGTCACTGTGTTACCATGAGACACTGTTTCAGAAGGAGACTGATGCTTGGCCATTGTATGATGGAATTGCATTAACGAAGCCATTCTCTCTCTCTCACTCTGTGTAACACCAGTGTAGCTATCTGTTTACCCTGTCAATAGAAAAGTACGATATGCAGATATTCCTGTACTGTATAAGCGATGTGCAACAGCAAACACAGATCAAAGAATAAAAGAATGAGAGGAGTATTTTCACACTGACATTAATCATTGACTTAGGCTGGTGAAAACCTTCATGTTGACAAAAAATCCCCTATACCAATCTGCAAAAAGTTGTTAAACTCGGTGTTGACTCGATGGTCAAAGAAAATATTAGCATTAACACTATAAATTAGGAACAAACAAAAAAGGAGAAAAGAATTCAACAGTTTTGCCTATGACAAGTACATGTGTGAATTAAGAATATTTTCCAGTGACCAAAAGAAAGGTGAAATAAATGGGCAAAGGTTCTCAAAATTTAAATTACCATAATGTTAGTTCATGAGACAACTGGAAAATGAAACTGATGCTTGACCTATTTTCACTGTCCAACCTAGGTAAACTAGTAAAAAGAAAACTTCCATAAAGAAAAATATACTAGATTAAAATATTTATTTCAATTTTAATAATCTATAGTTGTTATAACAGGTAAAATCTTCCTTGAAAAGCAGATTTTTATTGTGAAAGTGTACCTTCTAAATTAACATCTTTGCAAACTTAGGAAATACAGCCACATGGATGTTTGCTGCATGGCTTACTGACAAATGGTTCTCTCTCTTAAATGCTTTACTCTTCAGATAGTCCAGTGGTTAGGGCACTAGTCTAGGATTTAGCAGTCCCTGGTATGCCACAGATTTCCCGTGTGATGTTCAAAAGCAAGTCACTCAGTTTCTGTAAAATGGGGATAAATATTACTACCCTACCTCACAGGAGTTGTTGTGAGGATGAATACGTGAAAGATTTCTGCGGTGGTCAGGTACTACATCAAAGGGGATCCATACAAGCTCCTAAGATAGACAGCACACCCAACCCTATTACGAAGTCTGACTACTGTCATGGAGCATGTGTCTCCTAATGCTGTGCAAAGGCCCGTTTTGAAGGTCTTGTAAGGCCCCTAGGGATAAGTGGCTTGGGCAACAGCATTGCAGAGCACTCTGATCTCAAAAAGATGAAGAGTGATAATAGGGAAACCTTTAAAAGACTAATAAAAGTGGGAAACAATAGGAGATGAATATAAAAGTTGGTGACTTCAGGATCATGTCTTTGAAAATAGGCTGAGAGCTACAATGAATAAACATATGAAGCACAGCTTGATTAAAAATAGCCAACAGCATTCTGGAATGAATGTTTTATTAAATTATTGAAAGTTCCTTTAGGATATTAATATTGTGGCAGATGAGATGATATATTACAGGGTTATATTTCTGGCAGTTGTTTGAGAAAATTTCACATTGGGATTTTGTGTGTAAGGTGGAGAGTCAGAAATTAAGAGGAGAGATGGCACAGTGGGTTACATCTGCCTACAGGGCAGAAAACAACCGATGTCCCTAAATGGTATCTTTGCCAGCTTACTGGAAGTTTCCAGGTACAACAAACTTTTGTTGTTTATGTAAATTGTTTTGAATGAAAGAGATTTGCAAATGTGTAGAATGAAAATAATTGTGAAGGCACAAAAAATAATTTACACCATGAAACCAAAAGGACGTGAATCATTTAAGAACCTGAGATAACAGATGAGAAAATTTAATTGAAGGCAGACAAAGGTAGAATATGCCTTACAGCAAAGAACCGAATGCTGGTGATGGTGGGGGGAACGGGACAGGACAGTTGCTGAATGAACTGAAAGAAAAGGAGTACTTGTGGCACCTTAGAGACTAACACATTTATTTGAGCATAAGCTTTCGTGAGCTACAGCTTTGTTAGTCTCTAAGGTGCCACAAGTACTCCTTTTCTTTTTGCGGATACAGACTAACACGGCTGCTACTCTGAAACCTGTCATGAATGAACTGAGTTGCCATTATACTGATCAGGGAAGAGAACTGGGCCTTAAGGACAAATAAAACACGTGAGGCTAAAAGCCTTAAGGTAGTTTCAGTGAAGAAAGGAAGTAGGAGGTTGATAGCCACTGCTGGAAGAATGCAGTACAGTATCAGTCAAAGGAAGTAAAACAATATTGAACACACAGAAGTGTTTGCATATTGTAAGAATACATGCTTCAGGATTCACTGCAAAAGGGATGGACAAATGCCTTTTGGCCACCTCAGAGAGAAGGTGGGAAGAACCGATCACCACAGCACACACCTGCACATTTTATCTTACTAATTAAAAAAAGAAAGGGGAGGAGGGAGGTCATTTTGCTACCAAAAGCTTCCAAATATAATTAATTCTACTTCAGTGGCATCACCTCAGCCAGTCAGAGCACAAGGATGCTGTGTCGATTCGAACTCACAGCTGTCGCTGCAATTTTTAGTAACCGTATTGTATGCAAACTCCTGCAGACTGTTCCATATCATCCCTCAGAACTCTGCTCCCTATGCCCACAACAATGAGGCTGCCTCAACTTCTCAGTTTCATCTATATAACAAAGAACCCCCTTGATAATGGCTCCAAAAACGGGTTCATTACATGTTTCAGTACAAAAGTAACCTTCCTGCTGACTCAGGGATAACTGATTCCTTGGCTAACCAAACACCAAAGCCTTCTGCTTCAGAGTTTACGTAGCTCAGGATATACGTACGTGCTTGTAAACAGGAACCATCCTGAAATTATCCTCTAAATCCTCTGAGAAGGATAAAAATATTTTTTTGCCTCCTTTAAAAAAATCAGGAGTACTTTGTCTCTTCTTTTGCTCCGATGATGTAAAGCTCACTGAAAGATGGTCAGCAACGAATAAGTAAAACTAACCAAAAACTTCGGCTTTCATCAATCAAAGTTGCGTTATCTGATGTATTTACATATGTAGGTCTGAGCTATGAATTAATGGGAGAGGTGGACTGGATAGTTCAGGGGATGGGGATTGGAAATGAGTTACACTGAAGGCCTCATCACAAAAACAAATAGCATTAACTGCCCATCTCAGTAGAGAGACCAATGACTGAGTGGATATGGAGATGTGGACTTACCAAAAGTAACTTGTGCATTTCTTACATTGCGACTAGACTACTGAAACTTTCTTTACCTGAGCTAGCACACAAGCTAGTTTTCAGAGAGCAGACCAGCACAAAATGCACCACACTGGCATTCTACGCTTTGCAATAACTCCAAGTTGAATTTCAGGTCCAGTTCAATATCTGTCCAGGTCGTATCTTAGGTCGATCCCCTAGCCCGCCCCTGTGTAGACCAGGCTGTGACTTAATGCCAGAGTTCAATTCTGAATTTGTGCCAGTTTCATGAGACTGTGCCCTGGACAAATATTTATAAATATGTTGGAGTACACTGGCAATTTCATCCACTAGCAATGACGATATCATAAGTTTTTTAGAGCTGAGTGAAAACATTATTAGTTGCAAACAATATCTCTTGTGGATTTTGGAATTTCCCCTCATCCAGTTATTCACAAATCAATGTTTTATTTGACCCATCTATAGTTAATACCTTTCACCAGTTTTGATACCTCACCTGTCTCCACCTCTCTTACTCAGTTTCACTGTACTTTGGTAAGGAAGAGAACATTCTTGTTGGTACACAGATGAAATGGAGCTGATTGTTATGGCAGATAAATTCCAGATTGTTGAAATGTAGTATTTAGAATAATCTTTAACCATAATAACTGCCGAATTGCAGATAAGGATGACAGTATGTATTACCTAGCCCTGGTCTGTCTACACTAGGACTTTAGGTTGAATTTAGCAGCGTTAAATCGATGTAAACCTGCACCCGTCCACACGATGAAGCCCTCCATTTCGACTTAAAGGGCTCTTAAAATCGATTTCCTTACTCCACCCCTGACAAGTGGATTAGCGCTTAATTCGGCCTTGCCGGGTCGAATTTGGGGTACTGTGGACACAATTTGACGGTATTGGCCTCCGGGAGCTATCCCAGAGTGCTCCATTGTGACCGTTCTGGACAGCACTCTCAACTCAGATGCACTGGCCAGGTAGACAGGAAAAGAACCGCGAACTTTTGAATCTCATTTCCTGTTTGGCCAGCGTGGCAAGCTGCAGGTGACCATGCAGAGCTCATCAGCAGAGGTGACCATGCAGAGCTCATCAGCAGAGGTGACCATGATGGAGTCCCAGAATCGCAAAAGAGCTTCAGCATGGACTGAACGGGAGGTACGGGATCTGATCGCTGTATGGGGAGAGGAATCCGTGCTATCAGAACTCCGTTCCAGTTTTCGAAATGCCAAAACCTTTGTCAAAATCTCCCAGGGCATGAAGGACAGAGGCCATAACAGGGACCCGAAGCAGTGCCACGTGAAACTTAAGGAGCTGAGGCAAGCCTACCAGAAAGGCGAACGGCCGCTCCGGGTCAGAGCCCCAAACATGCCGCTTCTATGTGAGCTGCATACCATTTTAGGGGGTTCAGCCACCACTACCCCAGCCGTGTTGTTTGACTCCTTCAATGGAGATGGAGGCAACACGGAAACAGGTTTTGGGGACGAAGATGATGATGATGAGGTTGTAGATAGCTCACAGCAAGCAAGCGGAGAAACCGGTTTTCCCAACAGCCAGGAACTGTTTCTCACCCTGGACCTGGAGCCAGTACCCCCCGAACCCACCCAAGGCTGCCTCCTGGACCTGGCAGGCGGAGAAGGGACCTCCGGTGAGTGTACCTTTTAAAATACTACACATGGTTTAAAAGCAAGCATGTGAAAGGATTAATTTACCCTGGCATTCGCGGCTCTCCTGGATGTACTCCCAAAGCCTTTGCAAAAGGTTTCTGGGGAGGGCAGCCTTATTGCATCCTCCATGGTAGGACACTTTACCACTCCAGGCCAGTAACACGTACTAGGGAATCGTACAACAAAGCATTGCAGTGTATGTTTGCTGGCGTTCAAACAACATCCGTTCTTTCTATCTCTGTGTTATCCTCAGGAGAGTGAGATATCATTCATGGTCACCTGGTTGAAATAGGGGGCTTTTCTTCAGGGGACACTCAGAGGTGCCCGTTCCTGCTGGGCTGTTTGCCTGTGGCTGAACAGAAATGTTCCCCGCTGTTAGCCACGGGGAGGGGGGAGGGTTGAGGGGGTAGCCACGCGGTGGGGGGAGGCAAAATGCGACCTTGTAACGAAAGCACATGTACTATGTATGTAATGTTAACAGCAAGGTTTACCCTGAAAGAGTGTAGCCACTGTTTTATAAAATGTGTCTTTTTAAATACTGCTGTCCCTTTTTTTTTCCTCCACCAGCTGCATGTGTTTCAATGATCACAGGATCTTCTCCTTCCAGAGGCTAGTGAAGATTAGAAAGAAAAAAAAATGCACTCGTGATGAAACGTTCTCTGAGCTCATGCTGTCCTCCCACACTGACAGAGCACAGACGAATGCGTGGAGGCAAATAATGTCAGAGTGCAGGAAAGCACAAAATGACTGGGAGGAAAGGTGGCGGGCTGAAGAGAGTAAGTGGAGGACTGAAGACAGGGCTGAAGCTCAAATGTGGCGGCAGCGTGATGAGAGGAGGCAGGATTCAATGCTGAGGCTGCTGGAGGATCAAACCAGTATGCGCCAGTGTATGGCTGAGCTGCAGCAAAGGCAGCTGGAGCACAGACTGCCACTACAGCCCCTGTGTAACCAACCGCCCTCCTCCCCAAGTTCCATAGCCTCCACACCCAGACGCCCAAGAACGCGGTGGGGGGGCCTCTGGCCAACCAGCCACTCCACCACAGAGGATTGCCCAAAAAACAGAAGGCTGGCATTCAATAAATTTTAAAGTTGTAAACTTTTAAAGTGCTGTGTGGCATTTTCCTTCCCTCCTCCACCACCCCTCCTGGGCTACCTTGGTAGTCATCCCCCTATTTGTGTGATGAACGAATAAAGAATGCATGAATGTGAAGCAACAATGACTTTATTGCCTCTGCAAGTGGTGATCGAAGGGAGGAGGGGAGGGTGGTTAGCTTACAGGGAAGTGGAGTGAACCAAGGGGCGGGGGGTTTCATCAAGGAGAAACAAACAGAATTTTCACACCGTAGCCTGGCCAGTCATGAAACTGGTTTTCAAAGCTTCTCTGATGCGTACCATGCCCTCCTGTGCTCTTCTAACCGCCCTGGTGTCTGGCTGCGCGTAACCAGCAGCCAGGCGATTTGCCTCAACCTCCCACCCCGCCATAAACTTCTCCCCCTTACTCTCACAGATATTGTGGAGCACACAGCAAGCAGTAATAACAGTGGGAATATTGGTTTCGCTGAGGTCTAAGCGAGTCAGTAAACTGCGCCAGTGCGCCTTTAAACGTCCAAATGCACATTCTACCACCATTCTGCACTTGCTCAGCCTGTAGTTGAACAGCTCCTGACTACTGTCCAGGCTGCCTGTGTACAGCTTCATGAGCCATGGCATTAAGGGGTAGGCTGGGTCCCCAAGGATAACTATAGGCATTTCAACATCCCCAACACTTATTTTCTGGTCTGGGAATAAAGTCCCTTCCTGCAGCTTTTGAAACAGACCAGAGTTCCTGAAGATGCGAGCGTCGTACCTTTCCCGGCCATCCCACGTTGATGCTGGTGAAATGTCCCTTGTGATCCACCAGAGCTTGCAGCACTATTGAAAAGTACCCCTTGCGGTTTATGTACTCGCCGGCTTAGTGCTCCGGTGCCAAGATAGGGATATGGGTTCCGTCTATGGCCCCAACACTGTTAGGGAATCCCATTGCAGCAAAGCAATCCACTATGACCTGCACATTTCCCAGGGTCACTACCCTTGATATCAGCAGATCTTTGATTGCGTGGGCTACTTGCATCACAGCAGCCCCCACAGTAGATTTGCCCACTCCAAATTGATTCCCAGCTGACCGGTAGCTGTCTGGCGTTGCAAGCTTCCACAGGGCTATCGCCACTCGCTTCTCAACTGTGAGGGCTGCTCTCATCTTGGTATTCATGCGCTTCAGGGCAGGGGAAAGCAAGTCACAAAGTTCCATGAAAGTGCCCTTATGCATGCGAAAGTTTCGCAGCCACTGGGAATCGTCCCAGACCCGCAACACTGTGCGGTCCCACCAGTCTGTGCTTGTTTCCCGAGCCCAGAATCAGTGTTCCACAGCATGAACCTGCCCCATTAACACCATGATGTATGCATTGGCAGGGCCCACACTTTCAGAGAAATCTGTGTCCATGTTCTGATCACTCACGTGACCGTGCTGACGTTGCCTCCTCGCCCGGTATCGCTCTGCCAGGTTCCGGTGCTGCATATGCTGCTGGATAATGCGTGTGGTGTTTAATGTGCTCCTAATTGCCAAAGTGAGCTGAGCGGCCTCCATGCTTGCCTTGGTATGGCGTCCGCACAGAAAAAAGGCGCGGAACGATTGTCTGCCGTTGCTCTGACGGAGGGAGGGGCAACTGACGACACGGCTTACAGGGTTGGCTTACAGGGAATTAAAATCAACAAAGGGGGTGGCTTTACATCAAAGAGTATTTCAGGCAGGACTTCACGGAGGGTTCCAATAAGAAATGGTGCACCTAAGTAATTGTTCTTATTGGAACAAGCAGGTTGGTCTGGCCTCTGATTGATACATGGCTAGATTTACCTCGCTGCACCTTCTCTGTGAGTGACTGCAGTGTGACCTAGAGGAATGAGTCCCCTAGACGGGGGGGTGGGGGGAGCAAATGAGTACAAAACAAATCTGGTCTATTTCTTGTTTTGATCCACTCCATCTATCTTTTACATCTTTGGCTGGCAGCAGACGGTGCAGAAGGACTGCAAGCCATCCACATCTCATGGCTGCTCGGCAGAAGATGGTACAATAGGACTGCTAGCCATCCTCATCTCTTGCCTGCCCGGCAGAAGATGGTACAATAGGACTTCTACCAATCCGTATCGCCTGCCTGCTCACCATAAGATGGTTCAATAGGACTGACTGCAGGACTAAAGAGAATGACCTGGTCAAGTCACTTCTAATGTAGTCCCTGCACCCATGTCTGCCCAGGCGCTCCATGGCTGACATGGCCAGGAGCACCTCGGCCGTGACGATGACGGCTACCAGTCCTATTGTACCGTCTGCTGCCACAAAGCAAGGGGTTGCTGCTGCTGTGTAGCAATGCAGTACCACGTCTGCCAGCACCCAGGAGACATACGATGACTGTTACCTGAGTGGGCTCCATGCTTGCCGTGGTATGGCGTCTGCACAGGTAACTCAAGAAAAAAGGCGTGAAACGATTGTCTGCTGCTGCTTTCACAGAGGGAGGGACGGAACGGGGGCCTGACTATATGTACCCAGAACCACCCGCGACAATGTTTTAGCCCCATCAGGCATTGGGATCTCAACCCAGAATTCCAATGGGCAGCGGAGACTGCGGGAACTGGGGGATAGCTACCCACAGTGCAACGCTCCGGAAGTCGACGCTTGTCTCGGTACTGTGGAAGCACTCTGCCGAGTTAATGCACTTCATGCACTTAGAGCATTTTCTGTGGGGACACACACACTCGAATATATAAAACCGATTTCTAAAAAACCGACTTCTAGAAATTCGACCTAATTTTGTAGTGTAGACATTCCCCTAGTATATCATGTGTACATTATTATATAGGTATCTACTTTTGTTATGGTGTATTGCCCTATTTGTTATCATGTGTTAAGACATGCTAGGTTGTAATGATTGTATATAAACTTGGATTAGATTAGTCATTCCTTGAACTCCGATGCTGTTGTCATCTGTTACAACACATTTTGAGTTATGGAGCAATAGTGCAGATGCCCATTATTTTGATAAAATATCTAATTACTTATCTATGATACAAACAAGAACTCATATTGTATGAAATATAATATGAATGGAGCCATTCTACATCTTCAATTGACACTGTAACAATGTCAACTGTTTGCTAGCATGTTGTGAAGAAAGAATCCTATGTAAGAGTATGGCAGTGGGAACAGCATGTTATTGAAGTGAAATCTAACCAAAGATTGGTATCTGATGGAGGTGTGATGACATTAATCGGTGTAGTTTCCATGCAAAGCATATAGTTCACTAATTGTAATTCATTCATTATATTTAATTAAGCCTTTACTGGGTAACAAAATATATGTCACCATCATCTTGTCTTTACAAAGAGAAAATTAAAGTAGCCAATCTGATAATACCAGTTAATCACTGCAGATATAAAGAGAGAGAGATACAGAAGAACACTCCAGAATAAAAGGATAACTCATTTCACTTCTTAATAATTCCACTGAAGTGTAAGCTCTGTTTAGAGATAGAATTTTGTGTCTGTTATGTTGTCTGATCTCACCATGAAAAAGTTTCCGAATTACGTTTAAAAGTGCCAGTTTCTGAGCAAGCAGCATGAAGAGGTTTTTCTGGGAGAAAGGTTCAATAATTAAAATGAGTCAATACAGACGAGCAGGAGGGTGGTTTGATCTAGTTCAGAAACTGACACTTTACAGCAAGAAAAAAAATGCCATCTCTATGATGAATTATTTTGTGTAGAACAGGAGTCAAGTAGAAGAAAATCACCCTGGAAGAAAAGAGGGCAGGTCACCAGGGGAATTGGTTTGTTCAAATAATTGTGAGCTTGAACAAAAGAAATGAGATTTCTAGGACAACTCCAGATAGAATCTATAAGTCTCCTGGGATGAGATGTAAAATTGTGTTCCTAACTACTTCCGGTCATTAAAGATCTCATGGCACATTTTCTGAAAGCTGCGGTGTTGACCCTGTTCAAATTCTAACTTGGATAATGAATTTTCTGCTTAAATTTCCCTGTTTCAACTAGACATGATTATCCTCTTCACTCATCCTATGCTTTCATGCAATGTTTACGATCACCACATGTGCCTGAAAACTGGGGATGTACCTGTTAGCTTTACAAACATCAGGGCTTTGTCCTCTCCTTGGCTCTAGACTGTTCTCAATGGTAGCAGATGACAGAACGAGGAGTAATGGCCTCAAGTTGCAGTGGGGGAGGTTTAGATTAGATATTAGGAAAAACTTTTTCACTAAGAGGGTGGTGAAACACTGGAATGCGTTGCCTAGGGAGGTGGTGGAATCTCCTTCCTTGGAAGTTTTTAAGGTCAGGCTTGACAAAGCCCTGGCTGGGATGATTTAACTGGGAATTGGTCCTGCTTCGAGCAGGGGGTTGGACTAGATGACCTTCAGGGGTCCCTTCCAACCCTGATATTCTATGATTCTATGATTCTTGTTAACCCTTTACAACCTCTGGCCACCCCACAGAAGTTCTGTTTAAATCATCTGGTATCAGTGTTATCTTTGCTGGAACTTCTAGAGTTTCAGAGAATGATATAATGGAATAGAGTTTGGTTATAGCACCTTTTCATGCTCATGGTCGACTTTACAAATGGTGTGTTCAGGGCTGGTAGCACAGAGACCGTCTTAGTGCCATATCCTGGCTTCGATCTACAGACGTAACTCCTGCTGACATTAATGAGAGTTCCATGTGTGGAACAGTGACAAGTTATTAGGTAGGCATAGACAATCGGCTATAGCTCACCCACAGCTTTGTGCAGGGGAACCTGTTTTATTGACACATCAGGATATTTACAGTTTTCAGTTGAACGAAAGTCCTGTGAATAAACAATTTCACAGTTGGCAAAATAGTTCTAATTTAGGTCCTGTGTTCCACTGTAATTCATTCCTGCTGTGCCAGGAGATCCTGATAAAACACTGTGGTCCCTCTGGATGTGGTTCAAGCATAGATCATTCTTGCAGTGCAGATGGGACTGAACCTTGCTTTAACTGTGTTGCTGAATTCTGCCACAGCCAAGGACTTTTGCAGTGGCGTTGTAAGTACGGTTCTTCTTCGAGTGCTTGCTCGTGTCCATTCCAATGGGTGTGTGCGTTCGCTGCGTGCACGATTGTCACAAGATTTTCCTCTGGGGTACCCGTCAGGTCGGCAGTGGAGCCCCCTACAGTGGTGCCCTCATGGTGGTGTATATAGGACACTGCCAACCCACCGCCTGCTCAGTTCCTTCTTACCGCCAGTGACAGTCGGAGCTTCCTTCAGTCTCTTGCTTCACAAGTACCAATCTAGTTAGGTTGTAAATAGTTCTTGCAAGTTGTAGTTTAGTGGTAGTTAGCCTCTGTTGGGGGGGTCCCTCCCAGCTCCCCTGACCCGGATATGCTTCGGTCTCAGGGGTTTAAATTCTGCGAACGCTGTGGGAAGCCTATACCCAGGGTGATCCGCATGTGTCGTGCCTTAAGTGCATGGGTGAGGGCCATCAAACAGATAAGTGCTCCATCTGCAGGAGCTTTAGACACAGGATGAAGAGGGAGTGGGACTATTGCCTCAAGCTCCTTTTAATGGAGGTGGCTCTTTGCCCTCAGCTGGCACTGGAAGTGACACCGGCAACACTGGTGCACAGCGCACCGGCTTCAGTGCAGGATGACTTGGCACCGAAGAAAGACTCCTCCAGGGAACATGGACACCGCTCCCCGGCTCATAAAGCGGGTTTGAGCATGTGACAGCACTCTCAGTCCCCAGTGCTGCATAAGAAGGTGGCGGCGGACAGGGGTCGGTCCCCACCAGGAAACAGCACAGGGATCCCACTCAGGGCATCCATGGCCTGGCCCTCAGATCCTGGCACTGTCGACTCCGACCCTGCCAGGGGCTCCTTCAAGTCCTCTGCTAGTGGACTCCCTGACTCAGGAGGCGTTGGAGGATGTGTGGGACTTCATTGCCATGATGGCACAGTCCCTGGCCCTGCAGGCGTGACCACTGGCACCGATCCAGGTGGCAGCACAAGGCCCAGCGACGGGACTGCGCAGTTTACAACACCTTCTGCAGCCACCCATTCAACACTGGGGCAAGCCAGTGATGCAATGGCGCTGCTCCCTGTCACCAGGGAACCGTTCCCCAGCACTGCTGGGCTCTGCCCCTCCGGGTTTAGACAATTCGTCAGACTCTGATAACGAGTCGTTGACCTCTCGACATAGTCGGTACTGATCTTGGTACCGGCACCACAGATCGCAGGATGCGTAGGTGGTATCCTGGCCCCCACAGTGGCGGGGGCCGGTACAGTGGCCCTTCTGGACTCCTTGGGCCTACCATTAGGCTCAAGGGCTGGGCTCCAGGCCCACGTCTGTGATGTCCGCATCCCATGCTCTTCCTTCAGCCACGTCGGTGCCATGCCATACTCCCACAGCACCTGAAGACCCCCCATGTGACAAGGACCCTGGGTCTTTGCAAGCAGATGCTACTCTCAAGTCAGCACCCCAGGTGGTACCAGTGCCAGAGTCCACCCCAAATAGGGCAGACATACCCGAGCCAGCCTGCAGAGAGCCTGAGGGTCAGAAGGACCCCGTCCCATGGGCCTCATCATCCTCTTCGCTGGAGGAGGCATTGGCTGGCACCTCCACCACCACGCTCCCTGCGACAGACAATAGGACTCACCAAGACCTTCTTAAGAGCGTGGCCCAAAACTTACACCTCCAGGGTGAGGAGATGCCAGAAGACTCTGACCCAATGGTGGACATTCTTGCTCTGGAAGGTCCTTCTAGGGTAGCCTTGCCCCTTATAAAGACCATACAAAACACCACAAAGGTGCTGTGGCAAACCCTGGCCTCCATACCTCCCATGGCCAAAGGGGTGGAAATGAGGTATTTTGTGCTGCAGAAGGGGTACAAACATCTTTTTACCCACCCTTAGCCTGGAACATTAATGGTGGATGCGGTGAACCACAAAGAGCGGCACAGTCAACCAGGTCCTGCCCCAAAGTCACGGGACGCTAAGAAGCTGGATGTCTTCGAACGTAAAGTCTACTCGACCGAAGGGGCTCCAGCTTCGCGTTGCTAATCAGCAAACGGTGCTCAGCCGCTATGCCTTCAATTCCTGGAGAGCGCTAGCTACGTTCCAGGAATTGCTCCTGTCAGACTCATGCCCGGAGTTCGCAGCGCTTCTTGAGGAGGGCAAGGTGGGGTCAAGGACCTTCCTCTAGGCTCCCCTATCCTGAGCTGGACCTGCGGCTTGTACCATGGCTACAGCAATCACCATGAGACGGAGCGCCTGGTTACAGGTTTCAGGCATACCCCCAGAGTTCCAGAACACCATTCAAGACCTGCCCTGTGACTGTGCGGGCTTGTTTGCCGAGAACACAGACTCCTGCTTGCACAGTCTGAAAGACTCCAGAGCGACATTGAAGTCCCTGGGGATCCATACGCCGGCACCACAGAGGAAGCCCTTCAAACCCCAGCCCCCTTCCCACTTCTGTTCCGGACTCTGGAGGCAGGACACAGCCTGAAGAAGGGGCAGGAATAATAGGAGGCGCCGGTCACAGTCCTCCTTAGGCCAAGGCCAGGTCTTGTCCAAACAGCCCCCGGGGCTGAAACCTAATTTTTGAAGGTGCGCCCAAGGGTGGAGCACCAGGACTCAATCTGGATCCTTACCCACTCTTTGTGAACTGGCTATCCCACTTCTACTGTGCTTGGTCCCAGATCACAACAGTTCGCTGGGTTCTGAGCATGATAGGGGTGGGATATTCTATCCAGTTCTGTTCACTCCTGCCTTCCCACCCACCTTCCCTGACCCTCTTCAGGAACCCTTCTCACAAGCAACTCCTTCTCCAGGAGATACAATCGCTTCTCACTCTGGGGGCGAGAGAGGAGGTTGTTCAGGAGTTCAGGATTGGCCTACAGGCATCAGTGAGAGCAAAAACGGCTGTGGCCATGCCAAATTCATACTTTCACCAACACATTTTGTCTAAGGGAGACGGTGCTTCAAGAGAGCTCAGACTGGACAGGATTTTTAGAGAGAAAAATGACCATAAGTAGAATTAGGGGATTTGAAAAGAGTTGAAACACTGTGTTTCAATTTCTGGCAGCTCCTTAAGCAACAAAGCAAAAATATTTGCAACCTAGCCAGCTATTAACATCGGGGCAGACTTTCAAAAGAGCTCAGCATCCAACATTCCATTTTAGGCACTGAAAAAGTCTGTGGCCAGCACTTTTCTTATTTGCTTTAACAACGATCTGACACACGTCTTCTCTTACAGCTGCAGAATCTACCGATAAGACTCAGTCAACATCTCTAAAAGTTTGAACACTGCCAAGTTCGTTAAATGGTTCAATACATTTGAGAATATATTTTCAAAAAATTACAAGATATTAAGAGGATGTGTAGAGACATTTTAAAAAGGTAATTACTGTACCAGCATTCCAGGAGCCTTAGAAATGTAGCCATGTAAATTATTCTAGCTGCTTCATTGAATTTAATATTGTTAAAACTTACATAAAACACTTTTATTTTGAGTAATAGTTATGACATATTTGATTCTGCATATTTAGCATATGCAACATATTTTCACAGACATGCTAAGACTTTCCTGTTTAATAGCATCTAGTGTCTATTAATAATGGTATATTTGAGTGAAAAGTTTGGAACTTTAAAAAGCTCGTTTTAAAACTTTTTTTCCCTAGATTGGTAAAAATGTTGGTCTTTGTGTGTGTGTAACTTGTAAGAAAATTTTCTTTGAAGCTGTGTCTGCTCACATATTGCTACACTGTGTGTGTGTGTGTATGCATGTACAATATAATTTTTGCAACAGAAGGAATGACCAGAGTTACACATGTAAGTTCCCTTTATAGATCCACATGGAAAAGTTTTGGAATAACCACTTGGTCAAAGCCTACTGGGCTGAGCACACCAAGGGAAGCCAGGAAGTCATGAGTTCTAATCTGGCCTATAATACTGATTTCTGTGCCTCAGTCTATGTATTTTGAAAATGGGTGTAATAATTACCATGCAGGGTAACTGCTAGTTATAACAATGAGTTTGTTATTGACTGTAAAGCACTTTGAAGAAAAATGCTTATAGTGTGAGCATCTATCTAAGTAGTTATAATGTATATGCTGAATGCCTGCACTGCAACGTTATCCTCTGGACCTGCCTTCACGCAAAATGTGGAGGTGTTGGATCTGGGTTGTTGGTTCAGGCCCATAGCTAATCAAAACAGTGACCAAAAAGGAGACAGAGTTCCTTCCAGATTTCTACTGCACTTTATTTTCCCCTCTGCAAACATTATGGAACAAATTCTCAGCTGGATTAAGTGTCGCTTCAATGATTCCACTGGGTTCTGGGGAAATACCTTTTCCCTACTTTTCTCTTACAATGTAGCTTTTCAGATTTAATAACTGGGTGATTCACTCTGAGCTGTTAGCTGCCTCCCCAGCCACAAAATAAAGTGTCATTTAGCAAAGAATTAGTAAATCTACTTCAAGCTGCCCAAAGACTGTTGATTATGAGCAGAAATATTGATGGGTTTACAAGACCAACTGAAAGATGTACTGAAGCCACACAACTGATACGTGCTTCTGTGCTAGCAGATATTTATGGCATTCTAAACAAAGGAACCTGTCAAAAATAAGGAATATTGTGGTAAATTTGAGCCCTTTATTTCACTCCTCCGTATGTGCCATCATTAGATTGTGCAAAACTGGCCAAAAATACGTTGTTTAATTTCAGGTGAATGGAATTTTTTCATTCTGTAACACATACAATTTTTAGTTTTGTCCGAAGGGTCACAAGTGTGAGTGCATCACAGATGCAGCGTGGGTTAGTGCACTGGGCATCTGCAGCTTATGGCACTCTGTGCTGTTTACAATATTTTGCTCTTACTCAGAACTTTACAATTATTTGGTAATATTTCCGATACTTATTGAGGAAAACAGAGACTCTGAGAGGTACTGATTTGGTCAAATTTACGTAACAAGTAAGTATCAGGAGGAGGATTAGAACCCAGTTCTATTGAGTTCAGGACCCATGATTAATATATTAGACCTCAGTGCCTCTAAGGCAAGTTACTTAATCTCTCTCAGTTTCCTTGTCTGTAAAAGCACAGATTTTATACCCTGTATCTCATTAAAAAAAAAGGATGTTCACAGCACCATATACAACAAAATTTGTTTTATTGCTTATACTTAGAATAGGAAATACACAAATATCACAATAAATTGAACTACTTAAGATGGTAAATATCCAGGTTTTTACTAGTAACGCACTGAAATTCATCTTCTCAAAATTCATCAAGGCAGTGGAACCTCTAAAGCATTCACTAATGAATAGGAAACTTCCTGCAGACTGCAAAAGTAGTAAGTGGTAATGGTGGGGAAGACTATTAGAAATCAAGGCTACTCCATCCATCATCAGATGTACTTCCTTTAGACAAGTGTAGTTCAGTGTGAATTATTTATACTAATTCATATTATGCTAGTAAATGTGCTTTAGTACACTCTGTAAAGTTATCAGTCTTAGTACTAAGAGACTTCGCTACCATGCTCTACTGGAATCTGCCAAAAAGTGAGGTAAGATTAAGGGGTCTGGGGAATAACAAAGTTTTGCTGTAATTGCAAATCCCATTACAGTACTCACCTGCAGCCAGGGCAGAAATGGAGAACAGCAAATAATGTATCTCACTACACACTGAATACACATTGGGTATAACCCCTCCAGTATGGAGGGAATGGGCCAACTCCACATAAACTTAATTTAAATCCAGCTAATGGTAAAATGTATCCCTAATACAACTTGAATGATTTAAGACAAAAGTCTTAGAGTATTTGCACCAGGGATACATTTGCCCCAAAGGCTTAAGTACAGCGAAGGGGCTTGCAGAAGCTGTCTGCATTACAATGAATGCTACCTTTTAGGATATTCTGACGAGCTTGCAAGAGCAAAGCTTGTGTTGATTTTGTTACCAGAATCCTAGGTTTTATGAATGCATGGTTTCTTTACTTCATATAATCTATGCTTCCAAAGAGTAACCTGAAATTGGGAAACCATAAGAGTCAGCAGCTTTAACAATCAAGCCTGCACTGGAGTCAGAGACAGACAGGGACAGCCCTCATTAGTTTTATGGTCATCACATCATCCTGAGCTCTTGTGATGACCTTTGTAAATGAGAATGACTATCCATAGGAAGCAATGGCAAGTGGTTGCGGCAACTTGCAATGAGATGTGTTGTTTGTGCTTGAAAACTTTGTGACAACATAAGATTATCGTGCTTTATAGCCATATTCAGCATATAGAGCTGACTGCTGGTTTAATGTAATCCCTAGGATCTTGTGTTGAGAGGATATAATCATTGAAAGACACGCTGGGAGCAGCAGCCATATTATGAGTGTGACATAGTAGATACAAATTGTTTGTTCTGGTCTGTCTGCCTCTAATTCTGTTTAAAATTGACCTAAATCTATACGTGGTTCAGGATCAGCATGTTTTTGCACCAGCACCATTAATGCCTGGCTATGCTGCAGTGGATGCTCTCAGTTCAATTCTTTTCCAAAATGATTAGTGTGAGAGAGCAGGAAAACCAGTTGGCTAAAAAGGCCTCTTCCTGCCAGAGCCGGCTTCAGGCACCAGCTTTCCAAGCAGGTGCTTGGGGCGGCATTTAGAATGGGGCAGCAGTCCGTGTCCCGCGGCGGCAATTCGGCTGCGACTGCTTGGGGCAGCAAAATTGGTAGAGCCGCCCCTCCTTCCAGGAAACCTTTACTCATTTCAATAGGGCTGTTAGTATGTGTAGAGATTTGTGGGAACAATCCCTAAATTGGCTTATTGGAAACTTGCTCAGTTTGAAATCTTTCAATGTAATTCTCTCTCTTTAAATATAAACCCAGGGCTGGAGAACTAAAATATTTCAAACACATATATATTTCAGATAGGCCATAGGATAAAGGATCCTTGGAACTTTAGATTTTCCCCCCTGTAATTTTTTCCTTTTATCATCTTGCTTCATTTTTTAAAAATCCTATGAGATTGGAATAGCTGTTTGTTAGAATCTGGGAGCCAAAGGGTAGATTTTTAAAATTAGGGACCTTGGGGAATAGTTTTACCAATTGGGTGGAAGAATAGTTTCTCTACTGTGCCTTGGGCAGCTCAGGAGTTGGAGGCACTCAGTCTGTAAATTGCAAATCAAAGGGTGCAAATTTTCTTAACTCAGCACATTCCTGGGCTTCACATGGACTATGATCTGCAGGGATCACAAGATGTTCTGACACCAGGGCAGAAAAAAGCCTACCATGCAAATTCCCAAACGCAGATTAAAATAATTTCCAGGGTGTCTACACAAATTCTTTTGCTGAAAATGTCTCACTGATGCTACTGGTGGATTAGTTTTTCTGGAGGTAACAACATTGCAAGAGCTAGGGTAGATGTGATTCTAGCAGAGCTCTCAAGTGCACCAGGTTTTGTGGGATGATCTGCAAGTCAGCTAAATCAGGCCGCTATGCTGTACTGCTGAGTCAGGCAATATTCTGCAGAGACAGACTCCCAATCCAAATACCCAGAAGCATGGGGAAAATACACAGTACTAGGAGCCAGAAGTTCTGGACTCATCTGTTTATATTTCTCTGCACTTAAAGAGCCCTCACTGAGCAAGACCTTATACTCTGCCTTAGAAGGGCAGTGACGTGTCACTCTCCTATTTTAGAAATAACTTAGAAGATGCATAAAGTCACTTCAAGCAGAGCTGGGAACAGACACTAAATCTCTCATATAGCAAACCCAAGTCTCATCATTGCCTTTCAAAATTAATAGGTCAAATCTGTGGGTTTGGCTAACCAGTGGAGCATGCTCACTTGCCAGAGCCATGAAGAGAACCCAGGATTCCTGATCTGCAACATTCTACTGCTCTCCAGGCAAACAGCTGTGTTGCATGTTGGCAAAGCTTGTCAATTCTCCCTTAGTGACTTGTCTACATAAAGGATAATTATTATTCCTTTAGCCTCATTGGTGCATGCCATGGATCTGAAAGTCCAGGGTTCATCCTGCTGATGAAAGTTTTGTCCATATGTGTGCACATGATGTATTCTACTCTCCCCCCCCCACAGTATTTTTAAACCAATATTAATCCACATAGTGAGAGAACTTCCTTAAAAACAGGTTTTATAGTATTAAGAAGTAAAAACCAACCATCTGTAATCTGCTAATCAGCGTGATGTGGAACAAAATGCTATAGTTCTTGTAGGCAGTACTGGCTCCCACCACCAATCCTAGAATAGATGAAGCCTTTCCTGTAAACTATACACAAAAATGAATAAGTTTAAATGAACCTATTGAGACAATCTAGGAACTGTACTGTAAAAGGTACAACTTTGGGATGTGTCTTAGAGCTTCAGGCATCGATGTGTCCTGGTAGAGCAATCTGTGACCTGAGAAACTATAAATCACATATGTTGTGTTGCTTTGTACTTCTGTAAATAACAATAATTATTTTTATTGCACTTTTTTGGTACCATAGGAAACTTTGAATGAAACTTTATTGACCCTTTCTTTTCCTTGATGAGAAAAAGAGTAGAATTGTATGTCAACAAGTCTCTCCTGAACCTGCTTGTTAGTCACTGTGTTCTTGGGATTGGTGAGCCTTGTCTTCTAAATCAGAATTCATTCTTTCACACAAAGGCAGCAAGTCATCATTTATACATACTGCCAGGGATATTTTTTTTAATTTGCTCCCTTATTTAAAAAGAAAAATAAGAGTTTGATTCTTGCTTTGCTGGAGAACGTGTTGGCACAAATCATGTGATCAGAACTGAATCTGGAAACCTGCTCCCCTCCTTTTTTAAAATAATGAGTTTTAGTGCTGGTGAAAAGGTTCTGTAGTGACTGGCTGGGAGACCGATGCAACCGTACAAGCCTTCTTCCACAAGAGATCTGCCAAGGTATGTCAATCCTGACCTGTAGCAAAGAGACGTCTAGAGGTGAGGAGAGGGTTAGCTTAGTTTCATGATCCTAAATGCTTCAGGATCAAATCCTGACTAAGCATGAAGACTGAGCTGTCCCTCTCCTCACCTCTAGACTCACATTTACCCCCATGTTTAAAGTTAAGCATATACTTAAATTCTTGCTGGATTGAGAACAGAGTGCTTGGCTGCTTGCAGGAGTGATTCCTCAGTCCTTGGATTTTCTGCTTAGCTTGCTATTAGTGCTGGGGAGTGAATAGGGCAAAACTGACCTTATAAAGGAATGCCCAGTGGATAACAATCATGCTGTATCTGATTTTTTAAAAAATGGGTACAGCAAAGCCTAACCTGAGAAATATCCACTTGACAGTATGGTGGGGGAGGTAATATCTTTTATTGGACCAATTTCTGTTGGTGAGAGAGAAGTAGGTGCAGTAATAGTTATCTCATCCACCTTGTCTCTCTAATATCCTGGGACCAACAAGGCTACAACACCACTGCATACACTTGAAGGAATATCACTAACTGTGATTACAGCTCGTTCTGTCCAGCACTATGTAGGAGAATAGCTCAAAAAGGAGTTACTGATTCCATCATTGGGAGAGGCTTACCAGGATGGGGTAGTGTTGGTGTTTCCATGCCTTGGATAGAAAAAATAAACAACAATAGAGAGTGAGAGAAGGAAATTGGTATTGATGGGTTTCCCGTTTCTAGCTAAAATGTAGAACTTCATTTGCCTTTGACAGAACTTTCCAAGTAACAAGTATAAAATCCTTTTCATGTGCCCATAGTAAAATATCTGTCAGAGAACTTTTTCTGTCATTGGGATTTTAAAAAAGGATATGTACTAAAGAGTGACTCAGTCTAGTCCTTCCTACCTTTGCTTTTAATCCAGCAAACCTTGGCAGATTTGTGTGCATTAATTCCCACTAGTTTATAGAAAGAAAAAAATGTAGACAGACAAAAGGAGATGTGACATTAAGAGATAAATGGACAGAACAGTGACTTGGAAGAAATCTGTTGTAGCCTAGTCAACTCTAATCCTTTTAGTGTTATCATTGTGACGCTTGCTTCTTTTAAGGCATGAATATCTTGAAAAACTGATCCTTTTTATTGTAATCATTTTAGATAGATTTTATTCTTGTGCTTTAGCCAAAACTCAGGTCGACGCCTCTTTATTGGTTTGAAGAATTTCTTAATCAATAATCTTTTATGACAATTTTTGCCTAAACAAACTGAGCATCTAAAAAAAAAACCTTTCCTTTTTAGTTTGCAGAAAGTATCAATAAAAGTAAACTGGGTTGTAAAATAAAAATGCCTTGAAGTTACAAGTATATTGACTTTATGGTATGTGGTATCTGTATGATTTTAATTGAGAGGAGTACAACAGTTGGATAAGTCTAGCCTGAGTAGGGTCAAACCAGCATGGTTTCTGTATGAAAAAATTGTAACTCTGCAACCTGAGAGAGTTCTCCAACAAATGTAATGAAAAGGAAGATGCAGCTGACATGATTTACTTGGCTTTTTAATAAGCTAATAAAATCTCACAGAAGAAACTATCAAGCACAAGGTAAGGGACAGAGACCAATGAAATGCTGTTGAAATAAACTGAAGGTTAGAGAGTTAGCAATAAGGGTCGAAAGCTAGGCTGCTATTTATTAGTAAATAATTATAATCTGGAGGAGGAAGTGGATGAGGAGATCATGGAGTTGACTGATTTAAAAAAGTTTTTGCTAGTAATTCTGGATGGATTTAAACACTTTAGAGAATAGGGCAGTTTACATGGCATGTACTAACTAGCAAAAATAATGCTAATTTTTCTCATTTTTTTCAAGAAAAATAAGTCACTGGAAAACACTATAGGGATTTTCTTTCTTAAATTGGGCTTGTGCCCTTTTCTGATATCCACTTTATGATGTATAATATTTGCAAAGATTATTTTCCTACCCGTTGTTGAACTTTAGAAAGGTCACGAATATCAAGTCTGGTCTTTTCAGAAGAGGAAGGATGGTTAGGGCACCAGCCTAGCATTTGAGACACCTGGGTTCATGTCCCTGCTCTGCCATACATTTCTTCTGTGACTTGGGCACATTATTTAACTTCTCAGTGCCTCAGTTCCCCATCTGTAAAATGGGGATAATAGTCCTTTCCAACTTCATAGGGAGGTTGTGCAGAGAAATTAAAGATGGCAAGATGCTCAGACAATGTGATAATGGCGGTCATAAGTACCTTAGCTAGACAGATTTTGTTGGAGGATCTCTTGGGACTGTAACACCTTTAAATTAAGAGGCAAGGAAAGGGTTTTTAGCCTTTAACAAAGGTTTCTTTACCCAAAATACCATACTAGAAATATACATGTTAGTAAAATAATTTTGAACTGTCAATTGCTCAACTTCCACTCCCTTGACTTGGCAATATCACCATTTCAAAAAGAAAAGGAGTACTAGTGGCACCTTCACTAGTTTTCCAAGGCAGACAAGACACGAATTACTGCTCTAGAAAACAAACCGTGTGAGGGAGGGGGGTTAAAAAAAATTTTTCAGGCCTTTTCCATATATCACAAAGGAGCAAAAAAAGAGGCCCAGGCCCAGCTTTTTCTGCTCTTTGAAGTTCACCTTTGATGAAGCATCACAATAGAAATTTAAAAGCAAAAAGCAGACACAGGATACTTGAATGAAGGGAAATACCATTGTTAGATAGAATATTAAAATGTATGTCCTTTAACTGCAATACAGTGTCTAGGTTTTGTTTTCTCATAGCAAGAAAGCCATTATCCAGAGCAGAGCAACAAAAATGAGTTATTATCCAGAGTGGAGGAAAATTTGGCCCAGGTGATGGGACACTGCTCAATGCAGCATGTAGTCAGCCAACAGATTTCACTGCCGCAGGTCCTTGAGACAAATATTGCAACAGGATAACTTATGACTTTACAGCAGGCTAGCAACAATGTTGTGTAACATTTCTAAGTTATTTCCATTCAAATTTTTTTGTAATTCTTTTTGGAAAAGTTTTGAATTATCATTCCCCCCCATAGTGCAACACAATTAATAATGTCCAGAGTTCCACCCCCACAACATATATCCTTTTTCCATTCAGGGACTCTTCTGAACGTCCCCAAACTTTGCAAAGTTACAGAGGGGCAAAGGTACAGTATTTCCTTTTCCCAGACTGTAAGTTTTCAAAAGATGAGGAAGTTTGGAAAAGTTAGAGTGGGGAAAAAGTGGTAACCTCGCACCTGCGCCCCCCCAAACTCGAGCTGCATTCATTCTCTTGTGTTCAGTGGCAGAAAAGGGTTAACAACAAAAATTTCAATGTGAAAAGGAAATGTTTTGTTGAGTAATTTTCTACAGAAAATAAACTAAAAGACATTTTCCCCTTGAAAACTTTTTTCAGTGAAGCCCCATTTTTTGGCACAAAAATTTTGACCAGCTCTATAGCCTGGTAATAACATTTGTAGCCATTCAGGCTAAGATGACATGGGAAATCAAAGTTTATTCATCAGGGTGCAAACTAATCATTTGTGGAGTCACTAAGGAAGTTCCTGCGCCATCAGCAGAATTACATGATTAATTAGATTCATTGCGGGGAGGTGGGTAAATGGGATTTCTGGAAGTGGCTTGGGCTTTCTCTGAAGTGTCAGGTACCAGCCATTTCCTGAGTCTGGAGTCCTGTGCCAGTGGTCTGTTTGGCATAATTGCACCGGACAGTCCCTGTGTAGAATCAGTTAAAGGTTACTGTCAAACTCAGTCAAAACTCCATTGATTTTCATGCTAGGTTAGCCTGGGTAAAGGACTTCAGGGTTTGGTTTTTGTTTATGCAAAAAGATGATAAAGTATGCGTGTGCTCACTACTGCGTTATTTACCTTCTGTTAGCTGTAAAGGTTTTTCGTACAAGTGGTTCAGTAAAGATTTCTCCTTTCCCCTGGAACGTTATGTTAAAGGCACTTAGGAAAAAGTTAAAACTCATAGAACTTCTTATGGAAAAATCATTACCAGTTATTTAAAAACCACTGTAAAAATGAACAAAGTCTTCTGCCTGTGGAGGTACCTTGGCTGTTTAATTAAAGACACATCACCCCACAGCAAGTCAAGTCACCCTTAAGCAAATTAAAATCTAAAATCGGGTGAAATGAATACTTCATAAGTGACACTAGAGGTTTAGTGTATTGAATGTTTTAATGCCCCAAAGGTTTAAAAGAACAAATCCTACAGAGCTACTTCCCTGAGCAGAAAAACTGTACCTTGTTGCTTTATGATGATGGAGTTTAAAATTCAGGCACCAAAAGGGATTTAGATTATATGCTGTGACCGTCCAGTTCTCACCAGTTTGTTTAACCCCACCGCCCCCAAAGAACAGTTGGCTACTGAAAAATACACATATAGAAAAAATATTTTTTACTGAATTGTTCTAATTCACTCAAAATAGTAAATGCAACAGCTATGGTTCCATGCAAGGGCATTTTTCAGTTTCATACACGAGACCTATGTTCGTTGGTAGCTAACATCATTGTACTGCTTTCCAGTGTATGAATCCCAATCCTGCTAATGGATGGCCTGATACTCTCATGAGTGTCGGCGGCGGGGGGGGGGGGTAGTCTACACAGAAGAAAGTTTTGCAGCAGAGAACACCAGTATATTTATCAGTTAGGTATTTTTCCCCACTTGCTTTCTAACTAAAATACCCCTGTGTTTACCCTTTCAGAGTTTGGAGAATGTTTCAATTAATTTTAAATTGTGGATTAAAGTAGAGTTTGTTGTAATCAGATGGTAAAGTCCATCCTTGTATTTTTCTGAATAGTGTATATTTGCCCCCCAAATGTATGGATAAAAGGATATACAAAGAGTGGGGTTTTCCAAGGTGTGTTAAGGTTTGTTTAGACATAGTTACTCAGGGACAGCACGCTTGTTCTGGAATAACAGGGGCCATACATGGAGATATCCAGAAATAGCTGGATATCTCCATGTGTAGAAGAGGTCTAAGTGATTTAGGAGTGCAAATCCTATTGTGTGTCAATGGGACTGGTAAGAAGATTTTCAACAACGCAAATGGCAATTGGTCTCCTAACTCTAATGGACTTTCAAAGGGAGTTAGGTGCCTAACTGCCATATATTGCTTTTGGAAAATCTCCCTCATGCTCCAAAATCTCTGTCACTTTTGGAAATCTTATCCGAAGTGTCTAGACACTACAGTAACACACGCTCCAGAAATATCCATGGCAAGTAGCCTACAGTAGTTCTGGTGGGTTTTTTTTAGATGCTTTTTCTTAGCCCAAGATGATATACTAAACAGTTCCAAAAAGGTAGAAAAATGACAATGTGAGCATATCCATAGGCTCTTAAAGTTTTTCCTTTAGTTAAAACAAACTTCCTAAGTGTCAGAGTACGGTACTTAAGCACTGGAAAAAAATGCCTAGGGAGGTTGTGGAATCTCTGTCATTGGAGGTTTTTAAGAACAGGTTAGACAAACACCTGCCAGGAATGGCCTAGTTATTACACAGTCCTGCCTTAAATTAAGGGGACTGAACTAGATAACCTCTTGAGGTCCATCCATTCCTACATTTCTATGCCATATTATTCCTTGATATAACTCCCTGTGATACAGCGTTGGCCACAGGGCAGCAGGAGAGTGTTAGATGGGAACCTTATTCCCTCTAGAGGGAAAAAAGTTTGCTATAAATTAATTAAAGCACCTGAAGCCAGTCACATGATAAAAACTCCCTGCTTCAATCAGACAAGAGGAGGAGTTGAAGCAGAGTGGATTGGTGTTGGAGCAGAGAGCAGTTTGGAGGAGTTGAAGCAAAGTGGATTGGCATTGGAGCAGAGAGCAGTTTGGAGGAGTTCAAGCAAAGAGCAGTTTGGAGGGAAGCAGAGGAGAGTTTGGAGAAGTGCTGTGGTGGGTTAAGAATACCAAGACCCTAGGTAAAGGGACACCTGGTTTGTGCAGAGGGAGGGCAGGAAGCCCCATAAGTGACAGGCAGGAGATGGAAGTAGCCTAGGGGAAAGAACTGCTAGTTCTAGTGGCTTACCACTATCCCTAGGGCCCCTTGGCTGGGACCTGGAGTAGAAGGCGGGCCTGGGTCCCTCCCTCTCCACTCCCCTCCTCTAGGACACTAGTGGGGCAATTAATACCCCAGTTCAGGGGCAAGAAACGGTGCCCTGACCACCACCCCCCCCCCAGAAGAGAAAGCGGAAGACCCATCATAGTAGTGCCGGCAATTTGCCACACTCCCATTGAAGTCAATGAAATTACACCAGGACTAAAAGCTTTGTCCAGTGGATTCAGCTGCATCTAATACAAAACTTTCCCTGACATCTCATTCCTTCCCTGGAGATCCTGCTTCTATCTTCAGAGGTACTGAAGACACAAGTTTTAAAAAAGATTTAGACTTGTTGTTTATAAATAAATGGGGGGGGGAGGGGAGGAAGATGAGAACACAGTCAGTGATATGCAGTGATTACATCTTAACTTTTACCATATGATTTCCCATAGCTATTGATTGCTGGAGTTGGGTTATTTAAGTAGGCTATCACAGCCATCAACAGAAGGCGACTGTTCAGCCAAAGAATATAAGAGGGAATTTAAGTTAGGATCCAAACATACCATTTTAAAAAAGATATTACAACCAAAGTCCCACTTCCTAATATTATTGGACACTAAAATGCAATTCTTTACAATCAGACAGCATAGGAAGTTTGCTGTACTGTCTAATATTTCATATTGCTTTATGGCAAAATATTCCTGTCCCAATTTCCAGGAAAGTAAGTAAATAAAAGCTCTTAATACAACCCAATAAGCTTAAAAGCAAAATTTTCCTTATTCAGAAACAATGACTCTGGGCACTATTTAAATATTTGCCCTTTTGCTGCTTCTAGAACTTTTGGATTTCAACACATTATTTTGGGATTGTTATTACTGTCACATATTGATAGATGTTTAGACAGTTCACTTACTGCAGCGAATACCACTCATTTTTACCTTCCAATTTGAAGGAATCTATCCCTCTGGAACCCTCTAGCATAACTCATTACAGAGCAAATAAATCTAAAACCTCCCACAACAAGTGACACCAACATTTAATGGAACATGAAATCAAGTAAATGGAATTGAGTACAGTAATTAGTTCATATTTTAATCTGCAGACCTGTTTATTATCCATCAACAGATTAACAATTAAATCTGTGCTTCTCAGATGATTCACTTTGTTTTTAGGAAAAAGGTTTATAGCTATGTCAAAGCAAATTAACCAGAGAGATTTGGGAAACTAAACACACCATTTAGAGCTTTAATATTGGACATTGCTGGGATATAGTTTGTTGTGTGTTATGACATTTATGGATATTTTATACTTTGTTTTTAACAGTATTGTACACATATTACTATACAGCCTTCTGGCCAAGTGCTGAATTATCCTGCATGGGTGCACAAAGCATAGACACCTCCTCCCTCACTACCATACAGCTGTGCAGGACCCAGGCACAATGCTAATGCTCCCTGCTTACTAGGGGCAGGTTGGCTGGCTAGCAAGCCTAACTGGATGTCACAGAACCAAGAAGAGGGATCAGAGCCCCTCTCCCTCTGCATGCCTACTAGCAGCTGGTAGGAGATGCTGGAGGAATGCATGTTGCACCTTGTTTCCCAGCAGGTGTGCTATCCCACATGCATAGCAGAGGCATTCTGCCTGTGTCTGCCCTGTACAGGTGTAAAATCTCAGAACACCTCTGCTCACGCTCTCGCAGCCCTCTTCAGCCGCTGTTACAGGAGTGAGGGCACAAGCTGCCTCTTTAGCTACATAAGCCTAAATACTTAACCCAGTATGGTATAAACAGACTGTACTAATTATTGCTTGAATTCTTCTCTGCTTCACACAATGATCCTATGCCTGAAAGAAGATGATGATAGTCTCCTGAAGATGTTTAGATGGGAGGCGGCAGGCCTTCCTTTCCTATTCTCACTGCTGTCAACTATTTAATTTTCCCCTCCTGAGGAAGGAACATGTGCTCCAAGTTCTTCATGTGTATGGCAGAGCTGTATAGAACTTTGTAGATGATGGTGACAGGGATGAGGGATTCAAAGAAGGAAGTGACATTGAATCAAAGGGCCTGAAAAATGATTTTTTTTCCCCACACCCCTGAGTGACATGAATTTTGCCGACTTAAGTGGTAGTGTACACACCTGGGACTTCACGGGGCCATGTCTGTACTACCACAGTGTAGATGCTTTCTACATTGACAAAAGGTTTTTTCCATTGCTGTAGTTAATCCTCCTCTCCAAGAGACAGTAGCTAGGTCGATGGAAGAATTCTTGTGTCAACTTAGCTGCATCTTGACTGAACCTAATTACAGTGCTTAGGGTGCACAAATTTTCAAACCCCTCAGCGATGTAGCTATGTCAATCTAATTTTTTAAGTGTACACCACGCCCTGAGTTTGAGATCCTCTTTTAATGTTCATAGTACAATTAAATGCATTAATCTGCGAGAAGTGTGTTGAGCCCACTTAATTACACACCAGATAAAGAATCAACTGCTTAACTGACTCATATTTCAAATCCTTTCTTATTCCATGTTGCTGGAAACAGTCAAACACATTCCTGATAGAATAATGTTACATATATTTTGAAAAGCTTCTGCTGTTTTCAGGACCTTTAAGCATTACAATTCTCAATTATCTGCCCAGAGTCTACTGTGAAGTGATAATTAGGTGCTAAAAAGTAGCCAGATTACTGTATGGTTTCAGAGTAGCACCCCTGTTAGTCTGTACCTGCAAAAAGAAAAGGAATACTAGTGGCACCTTAGAGACTAACAAATTTATTTGAGCATAAGCTTATGTTCAAATAAATTTGTTAGTCTCTAAGGTGCCACAAGTACTCCTTTTCTTTTTGCCAATTACTGTAGAGATCTCCTTTGACATCCTTTAACACCTAATTAGGCCACACATTACAAATCCCTAGTGGTGTTCAGATCCTAATACATTTTTAAACAGTTTGACATTACTGGGTTCTGTCTTCACAATTTTCCACTACCCTGTTGCTGTCAAGCTTGCCCTATGTCTTTGCCCACTTGTATGTTGTCTTGACTAGAAAAATAGATGTCTGGACCATGTGGTAAGAACACAAATTTTCCCCTAGTGTGTAAAGCACCCTCATACCACATTCAGTGTGAGCTCAAGCAGCTCAGGACTTGTCTACACTGAAAAGGCTGCAGTGCTTCAGTGAGAATACTATCTCACGTGGGTACTCCACCTCCCCGAGAGGCAGTAGCTATGTTGACAGGAGAAGCCCTCCTGTTGACATAGCGCTGTCTACACCGGGAGTTAGGCTGCTATAACTGGATTTTCCACACCGCTGAGTGATGTAGTTACACTGACAGTAAATTGCTAATGCAGACCAAGCCTTAGGCCTTATCTAGACTTGAAAGATTTGCTATTATACGCTAGTCTATGCTTCTAGCATAGATGCAGTTTATACCAGCAAGAGTCCTTTTGTCAGTATAGCTTTTATCAGTTCCCTGAGCAAAACAGCCTAGATGGGCAAACGGACTTCTTGCCAGTGTAACTGCATCTACAGTAGGGTTCTTGCTGGCATAGGTATGTTGGTGCGCACACACACACAAAATCACACTCAACCAATACAGACACACCAGCAAAACATCTAAGTGTAAACCAGGCCTTAGTCTGTAAACTCCTTGGGACAATGTCAGTCTTTGTTCTGTGGTTGTACAGCACCTAGCACGCTGGGGGCCCTGCTCCATGATTAGGGCTCTTAAGTGCTTCCACAATACAGACAACAATAATCAGCAACTCCCTAATCAAGCCCTGGAGATCTGGAGAAATTTTGCCAAAAAATCTCCCCATTGCCACACAGATTCAACTGTACTAGTGTTAGCGATAGTGGAAAAGGTTTTCAAAATTTCCTTAGCACACTAGGGATTTTCAAACTTTTCCCTAGCACTGGTGTGTGTAGATTTGAGAATCATGCCTGTATCCAAATTATACTAAAACTCCCACCACATCTACCAGCAGTGCTAGACCAATGGTGGGATAGATGTTCATAAATTATTAGTACAAACTAGGTGCAAAAAGACTTGAAATTCATGGCAAATAGTTAATTCCTTTATGTGGGCTCAAATGTACCAATTCTGGCACCAGTCCTGCACCCTGATTCTCGGAGGAGTCACGATGATTTCAGTGGGATTGCATTTGGGCACAGTGAAATGCTCTTGATGATCAGGTCCTAGACTTGCATTTATTTTCTCTTAGCTGAGGTGTTTTGGGAATATTTTAAGCAGTGCATTTTCTGTTTATACTTGTACTGTATTTTTCTTTATTCTTTCTCCTTTGACCAATATTATCCTATCACTAGAGTGACAGCTATGGGCAGTAGCAGGCCCGAAAGCATATGTTACTCCATAAAGTCAGCTAGCCATTAACTAGTGTATCATTTCCTTAGTATTACTGCTGGGAATTGTAAACATTGTAAATAACCCTTTCCAGACCTGAGAGCTTATCAAATCACCGTTGTTAAAAGTGGAGCTTGATGGATGGAATTATACTCTCGAGGGCAAATACAGCTATGGTGTGAAAGCTGGTTCTTTGCTGAGGAGTTGTACCAACTCTATACAACAGGGTCCATTTGGCCCTCATTACATGGGTACAGCATAGTATGTGGGAATGTGACTCAGCTATTCAGTAATAGATTTTTTACATAAGAGATGGTCCAAGTCCAAGCAAAGCGCCAGCTCCAAACACTGCCAAATCTCAAAAGGGTTCAGCCCCATGTCTAGTTCATGTATTGTATTTCCTGTCATTCATAATGACTGACAGTGGTCACCAGTTTTCTTCTTTTACTTGAGAAAGAGGTGTTGTATCTGTTGGCAAATATTGGCTTTAATGGTGACCTGTGTACTAAGACAGACGTAGCAGGATGACCCCGTTTCAAAGCTTAAAAAAAAGTTCTGGACCCTTGGCCATTCCTTCCATGCCCTTTCAGTTCACCTCCCTCCGTTTCACTTGTTTTCTGGTTCTCATACTCGTTAATGCTGGTTGTGTTTTTTAACCTGTCAGAAGTGCTCTTTATTTGTTGGTTCTCTCTCCAACTGCTCCATCTCCCAAGTCCCACCTAATTTACTTTCCCTCTCTCATCTGTCAGCTGTACTCTGTCCTCTAGGTCTTTCTTATTTTGTCAAAGATGCTGTTGATTTTTTTTTAACTACCCTTTTTTGCTTTTGCTGCATGGTATTAAATATTGGGCTGCAATGCTATACATTTTCACCTTTCATTACAGTCTATACTCTGTGACTTTTCCTTCCACACACAAAATTTATGGCTGATATATTTCTAATCCATCAATCTCTCCTGTGACTTTCTGAAACAATGCTGATATGCCAAATCAAATACAGGGTTATATTTCAGCTGTATTTCTTGCTTCTTTGTTAAAGCAAACTACTTTGTATTGAATATCACTCTTACTATTTAGATGTGATTAGCAAAGCAAGGTCGTATTTATTAAAACACTCAATGTTCACTTATGAGTTAAACACTGGATCCAATGTACGTGTCCATCTATCACAGAATTTAAACAAGGCATCCACTAGTCAGTTATGTAAGACATGAATAATTTTATGAAAACACTGCCACTGACTATGTTATACATCTACACAGAGTTATACAAAACAAAGCAAATGATTACCATCAATTATAATATCATTTGACAAGCCTGCAATTAATCTGCTGCTCTTCAGATAACTGTTGTTGCACAATGCCAAAGAAAATGCCATGCATTAATTGACTCATCACCAGAATTTGTGATAGATGGTACAGATGGTAATGTGATTATTCATCTTCAGCAAAATAAATAAGTGCTTTGTTGCTGGAAACTATTCCTTTTGGTCTTCTAAAGGAATGACAACAGGGTACTCAAGATGTCTTTGAAGGTAACTCTAATATACCCATAGCGAGATGCAGTTCTTTTGAAGCATTAATTTAATGATTTACTTAGAATTTGTAGAGTGCCAGTAGTGAGCTAAGTGCTTCACCAGCAGGAAACAAGCTCATGGGAGATGGGTATAGCTAGCAGTGGTGAAAGCTTCCTAAAGGAGGGGGGAACCTCCGCCCCCTCCCCAATCTGTCACCCTTACAGCCTGGTAAAAAGTGATGGGACTACAGCCCCCTGTTCCAGCGCCCCTGGGTACAACACAAACTAAGGATGGGAGACTAAAACCCTTGCATCCCCTCTGTATACAAAGCGACTGAATGATTGTCCCCTTTGAGCTCAGTCCTGCCCATAGTCTGTCGGCATCACCATGTATCTATCCTGAAAAACTTGCTACCAGTGCATGCGCCCCTGAAGGCACTGTCTACACTAGCACTTTTGTGGGTAAAACACACCCCCACCCTCCAACCCGCATAAGTTACACCAACAGAACACCGATGTGGACAGCACTATGTCGGCGGGTGATGCGCTACCACCACTTGTTGGGGGTGGTTTAATTACGCCGATAGGAGAGCTCTCTCCCGTCGGCATAGAGCGGCTACACAGGAGACCTCACAGCAACGCAGCCCCATAGGCACAGCTGTGCTGCTGGAAGGTCTCTAGTGTAGGCACAGCCTGAGAGACTGATGAGAACCATGTATCAGATGGCAGGATCACTACTCTACGGTATCTCCTTTGCCCGCAAGTCAGGTCCTGGTACTGCAAAGATGTAACGTTTGCGGTTAACTCTCTGTCCCTTGAGCAGGCCCACTGACTTCCATGGGACTATTCACCATGTGTAAAGTTAAGCATTGCATGCCGTTCACAGGATTATGGTGTACAGTAGAAAATGTTGGACAATGATAAGCAATAAAGGTAGACTTTCTTTAGCCACAACTACCACCTTCAATATTACTTTCTGGTTAACTTTTGAATTTGATCATTAGTTTTGAGTTTTCTTAGGAATATGATGGACTAACCCAATGATACTTGTCATGGATAACCACACAGATAGCAAACGCACTGCATTCAGATTCTTTTCCTGTAACTGAAACTATGACTCTGAATGGTAAAAATCTGAGTGTTTCATGTTCTGCCTTGCATTTTGTCTGGGTCTAATTTACAGGAAGCTTTTACGGTCTTCATGCTGTTGATTGTAAAATTATTTTTCTGTTTTAAAGAATAAAAAATATTGTGCTGCAATTTCAGAATGTTCTTGGATAGCTAGTTAATATTCTATTCAAATTCCTTTGAAAATCCCAACTTAAAAAAGGGAGGTGCCCCAAACCCATTGAAATTCAATGAGATTTAAGCACTAAGGGTCCTATTAAACTGTTGGGAGTTTTGCCACTGACTTCTATAACCCAGAATTTCACCCCTAATTTCCTTAGTCTCCTTGAAAACCCCAGCCTGGAAAACCAACCCCTCAGCTGCAATTTAGTTATATCAACATGTGAGTAGCATGTATCTAACACAGCAGTCCCTATATTGCACCACACACCTGGCAGTGAACATGCTGTGTTTGATGAGATACACATGTATTACAATGCACAATTAAAAAAAAATTTCCCTTCTTTTCAAAATGGAGAAAAGGAGATAATTTTTCATGAGCCGCAATTAGTTTGACGCTACTCTTAGGCAGAAATGGAGAGCAGGTATTTCATACTGGTTCATTTTAAACTTCAAGTACATTGACATACCTCCCCAGAAAAAGCTTGTCCGTTAAGTAGATGTTCTGATCCCTGGCTATCTTCACTTCCAAAGTGTAACCGGATCTCTTCCAGGCGGTGACTGTATGTCATGGGCCCTCCAGAGATGTTCACCAAATGCTCTTTGTCTAATCGTAGAGAAACATGTCTCCCTGTATTATACATTGTCCCACTGACCTAAACAAAATGAACAAACAATATAAAATGAACTTTTTCTAAACCAGTGGTGAGTCCGAGAAAATAATGATACAGACTTCAAGCTTTTTCTACTTCAACACCTTCAGATTAATCCAACCATAAATCTTTAAAAAGATGAGATTAAATACCCAACTGAAGGACGTATTTCAAGTTCTGCTTTTAAATATTATACTTTATATTCAAATATTTTGCTCAATCCCCATGTACATATTTTAGCCACAGGCATGTGGTTAACACAATGAATGGGATTATTATACCTCTAAATAAGCATATATGTGAAAAGATTCTTTATGCGAGACCTGAATAATGACTTCATTACAGAATTTCTGCACTGAGAAAGGGGAACATTTCAACTGCTGTATAAATAATTCACAGTATATTTAAACAAATCAGAAATTTAACTCATTTTTTCTTACTGAAAAATTTATAAAAAATTTATAAGAAAATTGTCTCAAACCAGATGCTACAAAAGCCTTCTACTCCCATTGGAATCAATGGTAAAACCTGCATTGATCTCGGTTATAAGGCTCTCTATTTTGACAAGAATGTTCTGTATTTTATCTCCCATTTTACATCGATACAGAATTAACCTTTGTTAGTTCTTGTGTCCCATCTCCTTTTAAAATTAATCTTTATTTTTTTAAAAAAAGAATGGAAAGATATGCTTTGTTTGTAAAATAAAATATAAACAAAAGTGATCCTAAAATAACAACCTAGTTAGTATACAATGGAAGGAAAAGAAATTTAATGCAGAAAAATGTTTCATTTTAAATAATGAAAAATATACTGTAAAATTATTAACTATATGAAAAAAAAAATGTAAGAACATCCTTTAATTTATGCTATTGTAGGGAAAAACATTCATTTGAGTGCAGAATGGGACTGAGGCTTACTTCCTAAAATTCTGCAGGGATGCAAATAACGTTAATTAATATTAATCAAAAGGAAGTGTAGCAATGGTTTGCTTTGTTGCACTTTAATTTAAAATTAAAGGCTTGACAATTATGTATTATATCCTATAGTACATTGGTACTGTAGTAATTCACATAGCTGCAGTGACATTTTATCTTTAATACTAATTACTGTGTTTAAATGACCTCTTTTGTTGCATAGTATGCTATAAAAAGTTACAAACTGTGCGACAGAACTAAATGGGTAAGATGAAATAGCTTCTGTTTTTTTATTTTGATACAGGTGTTCTACATTTATTTGCTGTTATTTCAATTTAGAATGGGGAAGAAAATACATTTCTCATGTAAAGCAGTAAATGTGAATACTGCTATTTGTTTCATATTCAACATGATTGGAATTTTTAATATATGCCCTCTAGTTTTCTGGCTTAACTTTAGCACGTATAGTAATTAAATATCAAGTTTAGTTTAATATTTGCAAGCAGGTCAGTTTTATTGAATCCAGTTACAGTACACTGCTTATGAATGACATAAAATTGCTAATCACAAGTAATGTGTAGTTTCAAATACAAGTGGTGAGGAAAATTGTTTAAAGTCATTTTGCTGGTTCTCTATTTGGAAATTCACACTTCATTGAACATTCAGTTAGTTTTAGTAACTACAAAATATTCACAATCCATTCTCTTACTCTGCTTGATACAAATCTTAAATTAGGTTGCCACCATTCTCTTTCTCAAGGTAGAGATGCCTCAAATAACCCTCTATAGTATATATGTGGAAAAAAAGTAAGCTGGCCAGATTCTTGAAAAGGGATAATATTCCTTTTTTCCTCTCTATCTCCTTTCAAAAATGCAGGAGGCCACATTGTGAGTGCTTGGAATAGAAATCCTCTATGCACACAACAGGTACAGCGTACCAGGAGCACAGCAAGCCTCTCTCATTACACCCTCCAGTGTGCCTCTCTTTCGACTTGGAGGGACCAACACTGAATAAGGAAACTCCTGCATGGACACATACACAGAAACATTATAGTTGCCAGGAAGGACAGAATTGGAGACCTGCAACTCCAAATACACTTGCTCCTGCCACTTGAACTGCTATGTATGTCAGGCTCCTATCCTTGCTGGGCCCACACACTGGAGCAGAGGTTCTCAAACTTTTGTACTGGTGACCCCTTTCACATAGCAAGCTTCTGAGTGTGACCCCCCCCCCGTATAAATTAAAAACACTTTTAAATATACTTAACACCATTATAAACGCAGGAGGCAAAGTGGGATTTGGGGTGGAGGCTGACGGCTAGCGACCCCCTATGTATTAACCTCGTGACCCCCTAAGGGGTTCTGACCCCCAGTTTGAGAACCCCTGCACTAGAGGGAGACGTGATATACTAAGCTAGTGTGTTACAATGGAATACTTTTATGTTTAGCATTTATTACTGAGGTAGCACTTACAGGCAGTGGGTAACATTTCCAAAACGCCTATGTGGCAGGAGCCTATATCAGATTTTCAGAAGTGACTAAGGCATTTTTGAACCTTAGTCTCAGTGGAATTAGGTTCCTTAAATCCCTTTTGAAAATGGGGAGTAGGCTCCTCAATTAGACTTTAAAAAAAAAATTTACTCCCGAAACCAGGTTGAACCAAAAGTCCCCAGACCCATTTAATCCCTGTCCTCTTTCTTGAGAGTGCTGCAATTACTCTTAACTTTCTAAGTGAGTGTTTGATGCAGGCGCTTGCCAACCAGCAATTGGACAGAGAGAGAGAGAACTTATGTTCAACCACTGACCTGGAACACATCTGAATAAGTGATTGAGAGGTTAAAAAAAATCCATGCGTCTCCCCCACCCTCCCAAGTTAACCACTGTACAATAGGCCGTGTTTTTGTCAGAGAAACCTCCACAGAATTGGTGGCTGGTTGCAAAATCTGAAACTGTTCAAGGAGAGAGAGGCTGATGGTATCTGCCATCTTATGCTGCAGAAATAAACTGTGGAGTTCTACATATAGGATAGGATTTCTAGTATATACACACAAACACAACAATTAAAATAACCCATACTGCTAAAATGGCAAGTTAAGGACAGGACTGATGCAGATGAGTCAGCAATAACCAGTTGCATGTATTTATTGTATTTTGGCCCATTTGTATGAGGTGAACAAATCAAATCAGTAATTAATAAACAGGAACAGGACTGAGGTTATGTTTGAAACTGTTAATGAGCATTTGTAGCCTCCAGTTCTGATGTATGTAAAATAGTCTTGCACAAGGGTCATTTTGCTTGCTTAAAATAAACTTATCTTAAAACTCATTTCAACATTCTGCCTACACAGTGTTGCTGCAAAGACTGAGTATATTTTGAGCAAGAATCTTATTTATTTTTTTTAAAAGTTTATATTATATTTACCATTTTGGTAATAATGAAAATATTGTCTTTCATCAGGTGAGACATCTGTCTGGACATCCTTTTTCATAACATTTTAAAGACAGGTTTTTGAAATATACTTAGGATAGAACATCCAGCCCCCCCGCCCATTTCATTTTCACATAGACCACAGAATAGAAAATCCTGGGGTACAGAGGGAAGGGATGGGGGCTTTGAGGAATCTTTCAAATGTGAGGGTCTAGAGTCAGGTTGTAAATCAAAATGGCCAAAAAATTCATCCTCTCAATAATTTGCATATATGATGTCAGAAACTGGGAATGGGCAAACAGGAGATGGATCATTTGATGATTACCTGTTCTGTTAGTTTCCCCTGAAGCACCTGGCACAGGCCCCTGCAGAAGACAGGATACTGGGCTAGATGGACCTTTGGTCTGACCCACTATGGCTGTTCTTATGGATCAAAAGGGCTTGTGTCAGTTGGCTGATGCTTCAGAGGAATACTCTGAAAGTAGTTCATAATGACTCTGAAGAAACCAATAAAGATAGTGTCTTGTATGGTCAACCTATAAAGACTCTTATTAATATGTGTAATAGACCATAAAAGCTTCATTTAAAACCTCTGCAGATTAAAAAGACTCTAAATTTGCACTGAAATGATAATTTTCTTCATTGCTTATCATTCTGTGAAATAAAAAAAACCCCTTTATCCACAAGTAATACTCTGTAGGTGTTACATACAATATACATATTATAGGATACATACATAATATGCACTATGACACAAAAGTACTTTGAGAGCAATAATGTCTGTATTATAGTATTTAGTGTAATTGGGAATATTGCCAAGTGATACTGTTCTATTGACATTAGAATTTACTTTATATTGTACATTAAAACAGAATTTAAGCAAAGACCATCATTAGCATAAACCTCATTTTTAAATTTAGGTTTCATATCTCAATAGTCTGTGGTGTAATGGATTTGCAATGTCCGTAAAGAAGACTCTAGATATAAGGAAGAGGAAATCTACTTAGTTTGTGCTGTGTTTTCAGCAGAATTTTGTTATGATTAAAAAAAAGGCTCTAAACCCATTTACTATGAATTTGAAGTCTAGGAAATAAAGGTGTTCAGCAACTGTTGAGATTCAGTCTTTAAACAAAAAGAACAGGAGGACTTGTGGCACCTTAGAGACTAACCAATTTATTTGAGCATAAGCTTTCGTGAGCTACAGCTCACTTCATCGGATGCATTCTGTGGAAAATACAGAAGATCTTTTTATACACACAAACCATGAAAAAATGGGTGTTCACCACTACAAAAGGTTTTCTCTCCTCCCACCCCACTATCTTTTAACAGTGAGTGACTGTAAAAGCTGACTGGCTTATTTTAGCACTTCACACTCTGAGCTATTGTTTTGTGGGAGGCAAAGTCACATGCATTACTAAATTCACAACCAAGTTCCACTAAGACACATGTTTTTCCCCAACAGGATGGAGAAAAGTGACATCTCAGCATGAGAGACAAGGTAGGTGAGGTAATATCTTTTATTGGACCAAATTCTCTTGGAGAGAGACACAAGCTTTCAAGCTTACGCAGAGTTCTTCTTCAGGTCTGGGAAATGTAGTCAGAGTGTCACAGCTAAATACAAGGTGGAACAGATTGTTTAGTTTAAGTAGTTAACACATATTTCAAGGGATCATTCAAGGTGAAGTGGCCTGTTAAGACCTCTCCAGTCATAGGGAGAAAAAAAAAAAGATGAGGGGATTTTAATGGAGTGTAGATTGTTGTAATAAGCCATAAATTCTATGTCTCTATTCAGTCCATGATTTTTAGTATCTAACAAAATTATGAATTTAAGCTCCCAGGCTTATCTTTTGGACATGTTGTGCAGCTTCCTTTGAGGATGGTACAGAGGTTAAATATAGAGTGACTGCTTTTTGTGATCTGTTCCATCTTGTACACCTCCTAGACCTGAAGAAAAGCTCCCTGCAAGCTCAAAAGCCCATCTCCCACCAATAGAAGATGGTTCAACAAAAGACAACCGTCTTGTCCCTCTAATATCTTGGGACCAACACTGCGTACAATGTGAGTTAACATTATCTCTCTCACAACTGCAGTCATGACCTTGGTGTTACTTCATGGCATATTGTAGAACAACCTTATTTTATTTTGTGCTTTCCTATTTGACTTCAACAGAGTTGTATAAAAATACATATGCACTAATTGCCCTTAGGAAAGAAGAGTACCACTTCCTCAATGGAATGAATACCTGCATCTATCATATGTCCTTTGGATAAGTCTGTAATAAATAAAAAAATCAATAGGAAGCTGGCAAAAAAATCCAAATCCAATAACTTCAAAGTTAAAGATGAAACCACATTTTCAATTCACCTCATTTCATTTAGATATTGCAAAGTGTTTCCCTACAGGCATAATTTTACATGTGATAAAATCCCCAGGCACAATGGAGCATATCTAGGGGATTTCAACCTTAATTGTGGAATATCCCAGCTTTGATCGGTTTTAATTCAATTATTAACATTTTCCTGATAGTTGTTTTTTCTTTAATCTCATTCAATTTAATTCTTGCTTCACAGAGCTTTGTGCACATAATACTTCTCTTTATCTTGATACAACATAGTAGTGTTAGCACATGCTGCCATTTTATAGTGCATTTGTAAATAAAGCTTTAATACACGTACAGCATCTGTGTAGTCACAAAAGGTCCAAATTCTGCTCTTAGTTGTAAACGTGCAGCACAAATGAAGTCAGTGGAGATACATGAGTAGTAAATGATTAGCATTTGATCCACAGTTGTATCTGAAGTTTTGACAGATCTTTATGGCCATTACAGAAAAATTCAATAAATATTTTGCTATCTTTATCTTTTCCCAATGGTTCCATGATTTAGCAGTTTCGAAAGCATTTCTTCCTTATTCTAGGGGTATAGGTGATGCATGGGAGTTGGGCTAAGCACAACAGAGGGCAATGTGCCTGAGAAATGCACCAGCATGGAGCACTCCTGCTAAACCCCCCACTAGGTGGTGGTGGGAGCAAGGAAGTGAAACCTGGTTGGCAGCAGCTGCATTTACCACAGCTCAACAGTGGAGCCTGCCGAAAGGAGCTCGGGGCAATGGGTAGAAGGGGGGACTGGAGCAGGCAGTGGGGGCTAGGGTCTATGGGAAGGTGGGGGGGGAATACAAGTGCAGTTCCCCTGAAACTGTAACAATGATATTTTATTTCATTTTTTCTAAAAGCCCTAATCCAGCAGAGTACTTAACTGTGCGTAAACCCAAGCCCTTGGTCAGTTCCACTGATTTCAGTGGGATTACTTAACATGCTTATAATTGAGCGTATGCTTATGAGTTTGCTGGATTGGGGCATTAATGTCAGAATATATTATAATAAATTATAATTAAAAACTGCAAAGTCACACTATTCAACTCTGTAATGTTACCAGCAAAAGTGGGTCAGTTGTGAAGCTTTGATCCAAATTCAAGTCCCTAAACTTCAGATCCAAACCCAAGCCACTTCACAAGAGTGTGGGGATCTGGAGTACTGAACTGCCCCATCATAAAAATAAACCGGACCTGTGAAGTTGAAATCTGGACCCAGATTTGATCTTCCTCATCTTTCTGAGTGGTTTGGATTCTGTGTCCTACCTTTGGGTCCATTTCTAGTTATAAGTGAACTGTAAAGAGAAAATGGAATTGTAGGCAAGCTCAGAAATGTGAGATGAACGTCCCTGCTAACTGGACTGGGCACAGGAGATTGAGCACAGAATCTGTTTTAATTTACTTCCAAAAATTATTTCAAACCACTGTCCTCCTGCCATGAAATCTGTTTTCACAGGTTTGGTAATGATGCCCCATATTCATCATTCTGTGATACTATTGATACCAGAAGAGACAATCATGGTTAGCATGAGATTTTTGGTACTTGTGATGCCCAAGAGAGCCAGTTTTCCTGTAAACCCAGAAGAGACAGCAGATTCAAATGGAGAGGGGAAATAATTTTATACAGTTATATTAACGAAGTAATTCCTGACATAATTATTGGGTGCTATCACCACAAGAGCTCTAAAAGATCATATGAAAGGGCTGATTAATAAATATCTGTTCTTCAAACGGATACAATACAGCTTCTTCATGTGTAGCTCTCTTTTAGAACAGTCTCCATCTGCTATTACATGGTATCATAAAACAGGACATCAAAGGTAGCTCTAGAAATCAAAACTCCTTTGTCTCTTGAGTACCCGCCCTGAACCTCACTACATATCATCAGAACCTTTAAATTGTACCCTCCCACATCCACTATCAGCAGTTACCAGTTGCTCTGTCGAAAGGATTAAAACCTCTGTAAGGCCATTCTTCCCTTCCCTACCCGGTCCTGAACTAGATTTTTTTCCCGAAACTTTTCCTGTAAGCGGAGTCCTCGCGCTTAGACAATGAAAGAACAGGAAGCTTTCAAAAACCTTAGCAGCACAAGTGTCCTAGAGAAACAATCTGCCAGCTCTAAGGTAGAAGAGTTTGAACAACTTGAAGCTAGGAGTGTGAGAGGAAAGAAGAGGAGGTGGGGAATAGAGGAAAAAAAAAAGATTCCTTGTGTCGTTGTCCTCTGTGACCCTTCTTCAAGGTGCAATACATGCTCTCTGCTTTCCAGGAACATTTACAAAAGACAGAATAGGAGTACTTGTGGCACCTTAGAGATTAACCAATTTATTTGAGCATAAGCTTTCGTGAGCTGCAGCTCACTTCATCGGTGCTTCCATCGAAATGCTGGGCTTATTCGGCAAACAGCGGGCTCCAGATCAGTTTCCAACAGCATTTCTTATCTAGTATCAACGCCTGCCAGTGAAATAGTAGTGAATATAAGGAACCAGGAAAATCAGTTGCGTTTGCCTGCCTGCTGTGATGTCTTTGGATCTTATCTGCAAGATCAGATGAGTTTCTCCTTTAGAGGCTGAAAATGCGAAGGACCCAGAGAAATCCCAGTGCCGCATATGGAAGCAAACTACCAAGAACTGACAAGTCCACTGGAGGTGTGGTAAAGCCCCACTTTTACATCCTGCAATATGCACGTTTCTGTCTCCTGCCACCTTGTTGCTAACTCTTTCCCCAGTCTTCTACGCTCCAGTACTAAAAGGAACCAGCACTGCCTGTCCAGGGTGTAAAAGTCTTTGATCACCAGTTAAACTATTAATGATACTCTAAGTATCATTAATTTTGGTTTCTGCCAGTACACCGGGGGGGGGGGGGGGAGGGGAGGAGGGGGAAGGGAATAACAGCAGCAGCTGGCCCACTGATGGCAGCATGGATCATGAGTGACCTTAATATTTTATGTATTTACCACTCTTGCAGTGGGCCTCGCAGCAAGGGCTGGCACTCCGCATGGAAGCCTTGAGATCCACTGTACTGCACATGGGCTTACCTGTGGATTTTCAGGGCTGTATGCAATTGGAGGCTATGCCTACTGCCCCTCTACCCAAATGTTGACTCCTCCTCCAGGGATAATGCTTCAGGAACTCCATGTAAAAGTGTGTGTGACTTTTCCCCTCCTATACATTTTTGCATGGAAAAGAGGACATTGTTCCAGGACTGGAGCTGAACTCAGTTCTTCTGTGTTGCAGTAGACAATAGGAGCAGATCAGCATCACACCTAGTTGGGTATTTTTCAAACACAGAACACACCCCAGGCTGTACTACCTAGAAACTGTCACGGCATTCCAGGCATCTCCAACCACACAGCACTCAGCCAGTCAAAAACCAACAAAACCCAGGGCTCACTTTAAATTGCTATTTCCCTGCTCCCACCATATTCTTTACTTGATCGGGCAAAGTGTTGAATACCATGCGTAAGATACTAAGTGCCCTCAACTCCCTTTGACTTCAGTAAGGGTGGAGAGCATTCTGCAACTTGACACTGGAGTAGGACCTGACACTGCGCCTGATGGGATTTGTGAGGTGATTCAGATAGTATTTTACTATTAAAATTATAGTTTTAATTTAATATAAAGCTAGGTCCTTCCATCTGGGGGCAGTCTCAAATTGCTTTGCAAGAATAAAACAATTAAAGACTCTCACTCCCCTGCACCCCAAGGTAGGAAAATATAATTATAATTAGTTTTTAATTTTCTTCTCATATTCAGGCTAGACTGTCCAGTGCTAAATTTCATCTGATTACTCCTTGGATCACCCTAACTCAATCCTTTTCTTCCCTGGTGTATACATGCTTCACATACATGTAAGCAGTTATATCTCCTCTGAGCCAAACTGTGTAGTATTCAGTTTTTAATCCTTCTTCCATCTCTCACTTGTTTAAACCATTTTTTTTTTTACTGCTTTGAGCTGAGTATTCTTTGAATTGGCCAGGGCCCCAGTGCAACAAAGCGCTTAAGTACTTTGCTGAATCAGATCCCAGATCCGTACCATGTATTCAAGATGCACTGCAATACAGCAAGAAATTTCCCCCTTCCAGGTGGACTGACATGGGTCCTCTGCCAATATATTGCATTGACTGTTTTTAGTCATCAGTTCACATCAGAAGCTTATATTCAGTTTGCTATTCGTTTTCACTTCTTATCCAGAAATATTACTTTCCAAGTATCTCCTGCTCAGATTTTTATTTTATATTATATTAAGCTGCATCTTATTGTGCTAACACCTGTTTATATTTCTCTAGGCTTCTTTATGCCTTTTGTATTTTTTTTGTCTTTGCTGGTGTGAACATCACCTTCAAATTTTGCATTTGTAAAATACAGTAATCTGAATAAATGCTTATTAAAAGAAACATTAAATGAACTCATGCCTAACTTGGATTTCTGCAGCACCCTACTGTATCACCTCACAACTCTGTATGACTGTTGTTCCAGCCATCCACCTAAGGGACTTACTTGGCTCCCTGTTCTGAAGTCCCTGAGTTCCTCACAATCTCTAATGTATTTATCTTCTTAACATCCCTGCAAGGTAGGAATTATCTCCATTTTACAGATGTGAGCAAAGGCACAGAGACATGTCCGTAGTCACACAGGAAGTTTGGGGGGAAGCAGAGACTTGAACTCAGATTCCAGTCTAGCACCCTGGACCATCCCTCCTCACATTTATCATTTTTTTAAATTCACTACCTTTTGCTTACAGCCCCTCAACCAGATTTTAATCCAGATTGCAATGCTTTTACCCTAGTCAATCTGAATTAATTATACTGTAAAGCTTCTTTCATATACAAAGTGTGGACTGCCTGAAGGTTTTATGCCTTATACAGGCTTCCGTGGAAGCCTACAACAGCTGACATCTGACTTTGGGAGTAGCAACTAAACATAACAATTGATGTCTGAAATGTAACACACAAATGCCCATTGCTCAGCTTTGTGCAACATTTCCTAATGTCAAAGCAATGGTTATACAAGCTCATGCTCAAATAAATTGGTTAGTCTCGAAGGTGCCACAAGTACTCCTTTTCTTTTTACAAGCACATATGTTTTCTTCATACAGTGCTTATGGCATCCAGTTGGTCTCAGAAGGAGTTTTATATTGTTGTCTTGGTTTCCCAACATGTTACCAGGGGACCTAAATGGGAAACAAATGGAGTTCTTCAGTGTTCTCCATCAGAAGATACCAGGCTATTTAGAAGTACGGCTTAATTGTACCTTTAAGGCACAGACCACCCCTGGTAGTGATGAGGAGCACAATGTCCGTGGAGCAGGGAGAGCAAGTCCCTTGCTACACACTGTAAGGGGCTGCAGAGTATGCTCTCCTCCAAAGTAGCCAGCTCTGCTGGCTGTTGTGGAAGAAGAATGGGGTCCAAAGACCCCTGCCACCTCCTCACCTCTTTGGGGAGGGCTAGTGCCAGAAGCAGTGCTTCCTCTCATGGGAGCACAAGGACTGAAGATGGCCAGCCCTGGAGTGGGAACAAAGAACTCCTTCTGCTCTTCCCTGCCACTTGTGCAGCATCTGGCCAGTAGCTACTATGAGAAGTAACAGGCTGCATAAACCACTGTAGACTGGCCATTCTGAAATTGACAGCAGGGTGACTTAACCCAGGCTGCAGAACCCCCTCAGTCTCTTCCCAGGTGCCTGTCTATCATTAGAGTGGGAACCTGCTCCTCCCCATTGCCAATGGGATGGTGGGACCCTGTATAAGCAGGTTGCATAGTTTCTGGGGATCTAGGCACTGCTTTCATTTGCAGCCATGCTTGAATTAGGATTTCAGAATAGGACCCCAGATGAATTAGTGATGGTGTGCCTGAGACATGGTGCTAGACTCACAGTTCATATAAATGGCTGAACTTGTCAATTTTCTGAATTCTACAGGAAAACAACTGAATTTTTTTTTTAAAAAACGACAGTTTTAAAAAAAGTCTAAGAATCTTAACCGTTTAACCCTTACGGAAAAAAAACAGCAGATTTACAGAGAAAATAACTTTTCTATAGATTTTCTTAACCATCCTTAAGAATGAGCATTTTGGGATACAACTCGTATGAAAAGTGCTATAGAAAAATTATTCTAACAGAAAGAAAAGGAGTACTTGTGGCACCTTAGAGACTAACCAATTTATTAGTCTCTAAGGTGCCACAAGTACTCCTTTTCTTTATTCTAACAAACACCATCTACTTCAGTTATTGAAAAGCATGATTTACAGTATCTTTGGCTCTCAGTCTTCTTGGGCTCAGCAACTGAAATAAATGTATATATTCAAATTATTTCCCACTCTGTATAATTATACACTGTTCAGACATGATGCCTGCAACTTTTAATTGCATCCAGCAGAGAGCACTGTGGGCCCATTACATACTGCCATTATGTATATACCATTGTTACTTCCGCAGCCAAGAAAGGAATTAAAGCAGATCTTTCTGGGTAAGTGACACGACTAGTATCCGGGGCTTGCAGTTTCGTAGGTGGTAGTATCGCTGAGACCATAGTGAATTCTGACTCGCATCACACACATTACTAGCCTGCAGCTGTGTGTTTTCAGGGTGCAGCCTCAGCAGGTTGCTTGAAGGCCATCAGATAAATGATATACCCAGAGTTCCTTTTCTGGCAAGAATCCAGTAGATCTTATGCTGTGCTTGGGAGGGGAAAAAAACCACCCCCCAACCAAACATTAAAATCTGCCACGCAGTGGGAGGGAGCGCCAGTATAATTGCTTAGCTTTGAAGAACAGGCAGCAGCATCAATATTTGATTTAAAAAAGGGCTGTGTGAAAAATTAATAGGGAAGAGAAGTGCAAGTTTTAAAATAATCTTTTCATCTGGTTAGTCTGAAGGTTTTCAAAAAGGAAACGCTGTTAATGAGCAGAATTAAACCATTTACCTGCCAAATGAAATGCATCCTGTTTCAGCATATATGGTTTTTTTTTTTTTTTTAAAAGCGACGTTTGCATTAAGAATCTTTCCCATTCATTACAGCGCGCTTTTGGCTGTTTACTTCCCTAAATGATTGATCTGTGAGAAAACCTGGAACAAATCTCAAATTAAAAATTCAAACTTCCTGGCTAACAAGCACAGTCTGTCAATTTTCAGTGATCAAAATAATGTGCTTCAAGATGTATATTCCATTCTGGTAACAAAAATATAATTTTAAAGAGAGGAACCTCAAGGTCTTCCTTATCAAGAGATAAATTACATCCCACAGGAATTAAAGGTATGGAACTGTTCCTGGTCCACTGTAATGCCCCATAATGTTTATAAGCTACATGCTGACTTCCAAGGATAATAAAATTCTTTTTTATACTTCCCTGACCACATTAGTACACTAATCTTTGCTTGTTAGTGACTACGAAGGCTAAAGCTGATCCAGTAGAACCTGCAAAGAATAATACCTTGACAGCAGAAACACGCTCTATCTATCTAAAGCATTCTACTTACATTACGTTAACGAGAGACATAGCTGATGATTTTAGTGTCACTTATCTTTTTCTTAGTATTGCAATACGCAAACGGGAATGTTAGCTTTCACAGATGAGCCGATGCAGCAAAACTACAGCTGGCCTAGCCTCCTTAGCTAGCTTCAATACAGCTAGTGTGGGTACCAACCACAGTTAAATCAGTCCAGTGTGGGCTTCAGAGCGGGCTAGTGATCCAAGTTCATACTCAGAATCTGTCTCGGGATGTGCTGAAGCCCACGCTCTGCTGTCTTCACTGTTATTGTAACTTCAGCTAGCTGGATTCAAGATAACTAGGCTGTCCTGTGCACAGCTTCTGCTATGCAGATATACCCTATGACTTGACAAAATCATACTCACAGTTTGATTAGGACCATTACGGGTGAAATTGACCCCTGTACAAATCACCAGCAAAAGTCCTGTGTGTCATTAATGCAGGATGGGGATTTCAGACTAACTGTGCACTGGTGCTGTGCTGCCCCTGTGCACCAGGGCGAATGTCACCCTGAGTTATTTCTGTGGTGTTGGAGCAAACAAGGAAAACATACAAAATACACAGTTTTGCTATGGTGAGCAGGCAGGATGGGTCTGAACATCTCTTATCTGCTGCGGTGTTTAGTATTTTATAAATTTACAACCCGCATATTTTCAGACAAACTAAAAAAGTTGCATAGGGCTGATGCTGTGACAGCTTTCTCAGCAAAAAGAAGTGTTTGCTGGTTTTCTTCATTTGCTGATAAACATCAGTTTCTTTTGTCATACATATCTTAGGCCTGGCATTTCCACACAATATATACGGCCCTTCTTTTGTCTCAATTAATGAAGACAGCATGCCAATTAAAATATCTGGCCTCTATGCTCCTTGTACATGAGATCATCTAGCATACTAAGGTTTCTCTTGAAGCCCTGATTCCTAATTTTTTGTTAACCAACTGGACCTTTTAAAATTCCTTAGCTATCAATTGCATTATGTTTCCTTGGAATGTTGTCAAATCTGAAACCATTTTGTCTGAATTCCTCACAGTCTCTTCCATTTGCATCTATCTAACCTAATCTAATTGTCCTTGATAAAATACCAGCATCTAGATGCCGTATAAGATTTCAAAATATTCTGAGAGTTGTTTGGGTTCACCTCTGTATGGCTTTCATTCTGTTGTCCAGGTATTATAGTTTACACTTGTGAAGTCAAGCCATAAGAACATATTCCTATCGCATCCAAACTGATCCCCACGCACTTTTAAACATTGCACACTGACAATATATAGAAATTGCTTTGCCCACAACCAAAATACAGTCGTCTTTAGGATGAAAGCAAGTCATTGGTTATCAGCCCACAACACTAATTTTAAGTTTATTTGTGCATAAATAACATAAGTGAACTGCAAGAGCTGTGAAAATCCAGAAAGAACCAGAATACAACTGTCTTAACACCTTGAATGAAACTAACTACCTGAATGGTCTATGCATCTTGAGAAACTACTCATCCACTTGAGCCCAAAAATACACCTTCATACTAGTTTCAGCTGATAAGTTGCAAAAAACAAAAACAAAAAAACCCCACCTTTGCTCAAGTGGCAACCTGATTATTTTAATCTAAATACTTCCCTGAAAGTACTCACTGACTTAAAACACCATAAATGACTTATGTGTATGATGCATACTTGTATTTCACTAACCTTAGTTTTGAAATAGTGCTAAGTCAATAAGTAATTGAAAGAACTGAGGTTGAAGAACTCATTAAGCTAACTTAGCCTTGCAATCTGTAACAAACGGTGTTTGCAGCGATAATAGCCTTCACAGAGACCCACAGTGTTTAGAATAATCACCTTCTCAGGTAAGAGGGAGACCAGCTAGACTGGAATTTTAAGCTAAAGACTAACTATATTTCCAAACTGTGGTAAAGTGGCATAGAACCCTACAATACTGAGAAAGTACAAAGAAACTAGAAATAGCTTTAAAATCATTATCTCTGTACTATATTGGGGTGTGATGAGTGATATTTGTGTGTGTCCATGTATATGTCCATGATATTTGTGTGTGTCCAGGCTCTGACTGGATCACCTTTGGAAGGGTGACCCTGAACTGAATTGACATTCTTGGAAATTTAGGGAGTTGCTTCATTACTAAGTTCTGACTTTAAAGTTCTATTTGGTTGAACTGTATGGGCATTTTCCTAATTTAACTGGAATATAAGATTAACTGGAAACTGAAAAGGACTTATGCTGAACATCAGTGGTTCTGTGTTGGTACTGGTACCAAAATTAATTGCTGGGAATTATACAGAATGGAATGAGTTGACCTATGTAAAAAGACTGTCATAAGACTCTGAGAATTGATCTGATCTTATTGCCTCTTGCTAAATTTAATATCCCACGTTAAATTCATTTGTTCAGACTTTCCAAACACTCTCTTTATTTTGCTTTTTGTAATTTCTTATATTCTCAAATTTTATTTTTGTTAATAAAACATGTACATGTACATTTGCAATAATTCTCCCATCAGAACTGTAGCTAATGAATAAGATTTGAGAACCACGATCAACTTGGAATATAGGTGATAGCTGATTTTTTTTTTAAATCAAAGGGCGTTTTATACCTTATTGTTTTCATGCTCTGCTAACAGTAAAAGCTTTGTTAAGACACTCAGAATAGCATCTTTTAAACACTAAACAGTGATGTAATCAATGTTATAGGAGTGCACGTTACACACAGGATCACCACTTAATAAAAAGTATTGTTGAAGTTTAATATACTCTTGTGGGAAGAAAAACACTTCTGTCCACACCCCTCCCCACTATAATAATAAGATGGCAAAACCATCCTGCTGTTTTGCTACTAGAGCATTAGATATGACTGAATAATTAATGAACATACTGTATAGCTAGCTGACTAAGGTAAGGGAAGTGAATGCAAAGTTCTTCCTTTTAGTGATGCAATCAAAAACTAACATAGTTAAGACTGATACAATTGTGTAAAACGTGACAAAACAGGGTGTTTTATTTTGTTCTCTCAGAGTATTATGCAGCCTGGATGTTTTAACTTATTATGCATATTAAGTTTTCATAAGCACTCTGAAATAATTAAGTGACTGGTAGGTTGCTACTTTCTGAAACTACCTAACCACTATGGCCATAAAAACAGACCCAGACATGTAAAATGTACTGAATCCCCTACAGGAAACCCCACTACATACACTACAAGATGAGCCATATCAGCCAAGTTCCAGCAAGATAAGCATAGCAACCCTTTCCTGAAAATATAGATGAGGGAATTAACAGAAAAACTTGCAAAACTCAGCTTGCTAAATTTTGTCTGGGAGCAAAAATGCTTCCATATTTCTCGTAAAACTACTGCAAGTTTCTGATAGTGATCCATTCGCAATACATTATTCACAAGTCAAATGTTTTATAAGTCACTCTTATTTATGCTAAGCATTTTTGTAAAGGTATGAATTTTGCTCAGTGACAAAAGCTGCCCCATGCAGAGAAAAAATTGTGAAATATTATGTTGAGTGCCAATTACATAGCTGATATCAAGCTGTGCTCCAGTGCTACTGTCATGGAACAAAAAATGCATCGCTAGCTCAAAATAATTTCCTGAGTCCTTTATGTCTGGAGGTAAACTAGCGCTTAGATAATTTGAAATTTGACTTCAATAAAATTCATTTTGTGTCAAGACAAAGCTTTTGTTGAATGCAAAAATCACAAGCTATTCTGCCTATCAGCAAGTTTCAGTGTTCTCTTAGTTGTGAGAGAGCCGTTTAATATGGCCTGGCTTTTTGATAGTTCTTTAAACAAGGTGAAAGCCTATAATCACAATCATTTGAGATCCTGCCTATTTGGGGTGCAGTTGTATTGTTTTCATTTTATCTACTCCAAAAGCATTCTTGCACTTTTTAAGCCGAGAAAATAGGGAAATTCCAGTATACATGAGATTGAACAAGCCATTTCCCTATTTTGAACTTATTTTTGCTTTCCCCCAAATTCCAATGCCTTCATCCACCTGAAGTGGATCTTTGGAAAGCTCATCCACGCTAGATGGCTGCGTAAGGGATATTTAAAAACTTTTCCAATCACTTTGAAAAACTGCAAAAGAAAAAAAAATTAAATGAAGAGGAAAGACTAAAACATGGTTTAATTTAGCATGCATAAACTATATAGTCCATGGAGACAGATGCCTAAAAAAAAATAATACAAATCTTTCTGAGATTACAAACACTTAACGCTATCTTTCCTGTTCTCTCATGGAGTCTTCCACAGCACCATTCTGGTTCCTCTCCATCTTCTTCTATACATCCACACACGTGTGCCCCCTGTACAATCTCACCAGTTCCCCTCAATTTTGATATCTTTAGACTAAATTCCTAAATACATCTCAGCCCCTGGATTCTTTCCCCTGCGTCTCCGGGGTATTTCACAATCACTTCAGACTCAGTGGTCAAGCTGGTTAGAAAATGGTTCCATACTCCCCCCCAATTTTTTTGTTGAAAACAAAACAAGCCAAAATGACAATTTTTCAAGGAAAACAGACACCGATAAAGTCATTTTGATAAAAATACTGTTTTCCTTAGACTAAATAAAATATTTTTTGACCAGCCCTACTCAATTTAGCTGAAATTCACAATATCGGTCTTTCCCCCAAGCCCTCTCCTCTTTCCTTTTCTCTAATACCATAGGCATTAAGTCCTTTCCTGTTTTTAGACTCACATTGGGATTCAGAAATCTTTTAGAGAAATAAATGGTATGCTGTTTTCTCTTTAGTCTATTCTCTGTAAATTTCTTGTCTTCACTAGTGCAGCTAACACCGTGGCGGTCTCCATACCTTCCTCAGTCCCACAATGTAATCAGCTAGATTATGTTCCCTTTTCCACCACTAAAAGCCGGTCGACACGACATCTTATTTCATTCTCTATGCTAGCTTCTCTTCTTCAAAGCCATTCTGCATGCATGCATGCGCATATATCAGTGCCATCTTCCCTTCCTTGGTGTGTCCCCTTTGGGCTGCCCACCTGTCTCTTCTGATCATTCCCTTTATCACCTCTGCTTCTTTTGAACTTGGTGCCATAAATGTGTAGTATCCTCTTACTAAATGAATACACACAGTTCTCTCCTCCCTCCAACAGAAAATTGCTGAAGACTCCCCTTCTGTGAACCATCCCAGCTACAACATGCTTAACACTATTCTGTTTTTGGTTCCACTGTATATTATCCACTGCGGCTTTAGACTGCTAGGTCCTTGGGGAAGAACTTGTTTGTTCTGTCCCCTAACCTACTGTACAACTCCATACACAGTGCTCTGTAAATAACAAGTGTATAAGTAATCAACTGAAGGGGAGGCCTGGTATACCAAGATGCTGTTTCTTATCTTAAGCCATTCCAAGCATGTCTCTCCAATAGAGGAACAAAGACACTTTTCTCACCTGCTCACACACTATATAAGTGCTGATTTTTTGGGGAACATATTTTAAAGATACTTACAGTTAGACAATCAAAGGTACCATATGTAACTATCTGACAAAGGCCTCAGGAAAGATATTTTCATGTTACGTCAATTTGTATCTCTCTCTTATGGTCACCATATTTGACTAGAACACATATTGTCCTTAAGCTTTTCAAGATATTTAGATGAAGAATGGAGCTACTTAAAAATATTGCGGACAACTTTCATTCTTATGAAAAGAAAAACTGGTAAAGAAGAAGAGAGCCACCCTAAGACCATTTAAGGAAAGGGACCTTGAGGATTAAAATGGTCTCATATGGACTGACCTGAATTAGAAGGCCTTGCACCAAGCTTTGAATTCAGCCATGTATTGTAGGTTTAGAGTCCATTGGGGGACATGGAAGTGGCATTAGGGATGATGGGATTCAACTGACTAGGTCTTTGACCTACACAACCCAGCTTCTAGTCAGATCAAGATTTCGGGACAGAGAGCAAGGGAAATCTGAATGATCCCAAATCAGGAGAGGGGCTCTGGATGATACAGCATCACTCAAGCATCTATGGTACAAACGAATTATTTGCAGACTTGTACACAGAAAACCACGGACTGGCATGTTACCTACACAGGGATAGTTTTCATTCTCAGGAAGGCATATGCATTAATTGTGCGCACCACATTCAGAAACAATGAAATAAAGACATTGTATGGAGCACCAGAGAGTATTTGGAACGAGTTGGATCAACTTTGTCTAAACGTATAAATTTCAAAGAAGTCAGTAAAAGGTAATTGTACAACTTTTAACACATCCCAGACTTTTCCCCTTATTCATCAACAAAGAAGCAATCCCCACAAAAGAACTCTCAGTTAATGCGGCACATGCTTAACATACCAACTATAGCAAAGACTGCAGCACTGACGTGTGCTCTTACTGTGTCTTTTATTTAGTTGACAGTTTTCTGCATTCACTCACTCTGCTGTTTCCTACACTAATATCCTTTCCACAGACTCTGTGCATCTGCCTCTCAATACCCAGGCATCTGTGCAGGCTTTAGTGTCACGAGATTCTCCAGGATGCTGAATGCCCTGAAAAGCTGCTGTCTTTGTCAGCTAGATGAAACTCTGTAATTACCCTCTGAGACTGCATCTGGAATGCTGTGTTCAGTTATGGGCCACAGACTGTAAGAAAGATATTAACAAAGAGGAAGTTCAGGGAAGAGCAACAAAAATGAAGTAGAGAGTTGGAGGAATGGATGTATATGGGGAAATATATAAAAAAACATATGAAAGAGCTAAGAGAAGAATACAGCTAATAATAGAAAGGTATAAACACTAAGTGTGAAGAGGAGTTATTTAGGGTGGTGCAAGGGAGTATTTTAAGAAAGGGGAAAAATTAAGCTATAAGAAAACACTTTCTAAATGAGAGATGTGTTAGGCTGTGGAATAGTCTCCCAATGAAACTGGTGAAAGCCCCAGCACTGGGGTATTTAAACATAGACTGAAAAAGAAGTAGGAAACAATCCTATACTGACCCAGGAACAGATTGAATGACACAGAATTTTGAAATGCCTAAAAAACTGTTATGAGGAATGGAGCCTCATTTACTTGTAAATGAGGGATTTTGAAATTTGCCATGTCAAGGTGAAGGATAGACATTTCTAGTCCCAAAGACAAATCCACTGGTGTAGAACATTCTGCAACAGCATTAGGTTTTCTAGGACTCTGGAGCCCTGAAGGGGAACTCAGTATAATCAGACAGATTTAGTAAAGACTGCTCTTTTGTTACACCACACTAATATTATGCAATAAAAGGGAAATATGGAAATTAACACATGAGTCACGTGGACATTTTGTCACACACTGATATGTTTACAGTTTTAAAAAGTGCTATGACTAGCATGATAGAGAAGGAAGGAATTCCATTTCTGAATACATTGGAGTATCCTAAAAGAGAGCTAGCTACAACCAGGAAAAAGTTGGAGAGGTGGTATGCAAGTTTCCCCATGCAACCACGACAATATCTGTCATTCCAGACTTCCAACACTTTCCTTATGTCTTTTTATCTTTCCCTTCTGTTGCAGTGAAGACGCTCTCTCGAGAAGAGCGAGCTATCACCGTGTGATAGGGCTGAACAACAAAAGTACGTCTGCTAGGAACTAGAATGAGATGACCAAATGCCTTTCCTACTTGGGCCTTGACCCAGACCGGATATGAATTTAGGTTTCCTGAGACAAAAGGCAAGTTTATCCACCTCGAATATTTAATGATATAAACTGAGGAAAGTTGCAGAACATTTGATCTTATTGACACCATAATATTGACAAGTTCAGGGTCCACCTCTTCTCAGGAGAAATCTCTTAAAGTTGTGTATACTAGTTAGTCATGAATCAGCATCTCCTTTCTCCTCTATTTTTTTTTAACACCCCTTTTGAGGTTATATCTCCCCTTCCCATTGCGGTGAGTGCTAGATAAACCAGGATTGAAAAAACATCCTTTTAAAGTTACACTATAGAAATGTTTGTCAACCAGGGAACCACAAAAGGCAATCAGGGGGAGGGTGTCAGGAGGAGCTGAAAATTTTATTACAATCTAATGCAAAGATCCTCCTATTCCCATATTCTTGTACCTTTCAAATTCATGTATTTTCTATCAACCACTTGAAACACACACACACACAGTATGCAGATTTGTCATTGTCATCACTGATACAATTTTCTCTTCTTACTTTTATGATAAATGTAAGGGGGATTGTGAAAACATATAAACTTTGAACAAATATCAAACTGAAAAGGATGAGAAACACTGCCCTAGAAGATGTGCATTATATCATTATTTTTAATGTACAGTCTTGAAACTAGAAAATTTTATCCGTCCTACAGGTAGGCAGTACGTATCTATTTTTTTTAAAAAACAATAACTCAATGTTATTTAATGGGAGCCAATCTGCAGCATAATTTAGGAAAACTTCTTTATCCAGGACAGCACTTATACATGTATTTAAGTCTTTCCTGCATCAGAGCCTTGAAATAGAAGCTCATACAGGCCAGACCTAGGTATGTCTTAAAAATAAATGATGAAATCACACAAATCTTCCAATTTGCCAACTGAAACAATTTCTTGAGTATTTAGGTTATACGTTCTGATCCTGGACCATTGAAGCCAATGGGAGCAGGAGCAGCAACTTAATCAATGCCTGATTTAGTATAACTTGGGATAGCAAGATTTAGACTTTGAGTCCCCCCGACCCTTTTTTTTTTTTTTTAAGGAAGTATCCACTTTCTGATGTGATTTAAAGGTTTGAAAGTTTGTTATGTTTCATGTTTTATCACTTCCACCCCAAATATTCCCAAAGACTCTATGATGCCCAATAAACAAGGAATTTAATCATCTTAAAAATGTCAAACCTGTTTGATAAATTGAATTTTCTCCTACAAAATATTGCTATATTGATCTTGGCACTCTGTTTTTAATAAGCAGAGACTATGCAGAATTGTTTGCTATGACTATCCTGAAAGTAGGATACTGACAAAGTAGCTGAATTTACAAGACTAGTTTTTACTAAAATGGTAATCTGTAATCCTGTGGTTGTTGACATTCTTGTGGAATGAGGTCAACAATCCAAATTCTGTTGTACTCAATTCAGCAAAACTCCCAATCATTTCAATTACAAAATGAAGCCCAACAGCAATTGTTACAGTGATAGCTCCATTGAAAAAAGGAGATTTAGTATCCTAAAAATAATTGATCAGTTGAATGAAGGTCCAAGCCACAACTCCTTATTTGCTAGGCCCCAAGTCAGTGAGGTTAAGCACTTGTGTAGTCCCACTGATTTCTGTGAAATAAGTCACACGCTAAATGTAGGCACACACCTAAGTACCCTGCTGAATAGGTTCACACTGTTATGACTGCAATGGGAGCTTTGCCAGGGTAAGAAGTGAGTAAGGCGCTTGCAGTACGCCCCTGAGTGAGTTTTCACAGGTGCTTTACATTTGGGAGGGAGAGAGTATTTACTTTCAATTCACAGAGCTTGCAACTGTGGAAACAGAAGGAGCATCCTATTTTCCTCAGTTACAAACAAATATTCTCCAACAATTGTTCCCTTCCAGTGTGGAGGAATCACTGGAAACATCCATAATATGTAACAGGGAGATATATTTTTACCTCTGGCATAGAGTATATAGATATAGAACATGTAAAATTTCCAAATTATTTTTAGAGCTCATCACATTACTTAAATGAAAAAGGCTGATTAAAGAACGGATGATATATGGACACAAGAGTTAAGAAGCAATCATTTATCATTTCAACAACAGTTTTCAAGTACTGTGCTGGAAATCATTTTGTTTTTCTGTGAATGTAAGAAACGTTGACACATTTCATAGAATGCTAAATTGTCTTCAAATGCCATCTGTTCATATACTTCCTGATGTGACTCAAAGAGAAGCCAGTGCTTGAATGATAATTTAGATCATTCCTTGATTAAATGGACAGAAAGCTTGTATTATGATAACATGGGTGTTAGTAAAGTAAACATTTAAATTGAAAACAGCAAGATGCCTGTGCAGCTATTGGACTATCATCCCATACATGTGATGATAACATGAATAAAAGCTTTAACTTGAGGAAAAAATGGTAGTTTTTGCTCTTCTGGGCTAGAGTTTCAGAAATGAATGCAACAGGTGTACTCAAAAAACCTGCATGTGCATACAAAATGGACAACTGTGTATGTGCAAAACATGAACAATAATCCAAATGTCCATTTGCGTGATAAAGTAGGTGTACGTACATGTATGTCAAACTCTCTTGGAAATTCAGCCCTTTGTTTTGTCCACTGATGAGTGTTCCCCCAACACAAAATGACTTACAATTTAACTTTATATGGGATAAAGCATGTAAAATTAAAATAACGGAACCATCTAATTGCTTCTCAGCAAAATGCTGTGCTTACAGAATAAACTGAAGAAATGAATTTTCAGATTAACCCACCCATAACTCCCACTAAAGTTAATGGTAAGTACTTTTTATAAGAGACTGACAACTTGACAACATGGTAATGAGTGCAGTATAAGACCCTGAATAGAAATTTATAAATGCAATCTTCAAAACCAACGAGGAGTCCGGTGGCACCTTCTGTCTGTATCTCTGCAATTGTTTTCATGAAGTTGATGGATTTCCACTTCATATGGCTAAATTCATTGCCTTGCATGGTACCCAGTATCAGAGACTAACACGGCTACCCCTCTAATAAATGCAATCTTGTTTCCTTAAGCAGAATGATTCTATATTTTAAACTAGAACAGTTTTAGACTCAAACAAATCTCAAGTCAATGGAAGTTGTGGCTGCTCAGGATGAAGCAGCTGATTGGTGAGAACATATTCCATTAATCTTCATTCACCAGGAGTTTGATATTAAACATTATGGAGTTGTATTTTTCACCTGTTTTCCTATAAGTTATGGTTGGTTGGGATACACGCACCTGCCTTTTCTTTCTCTGCACGTGTAACTGCAGTGAGCTGAAGTCACTTGTTGCACTCTGTACAGCAAAGAGACATGCAATTAAAAAATAATGGGTGTTCCTACAGAATAGTAATGCAGACAAAGAAGGGCCTGAATCAAAATCTTATGTCCAAAAACACCTTTGACCCAAATAGTCTTGTTTTTTCTTTAATTTATATATAAAAATATGAGCATTTATTTAAAAAAAAAATCCCATCCAAACCCACAACCCCCCCAGCCCACTCCCTCCCTAAAAACCTTCCAGAGCTCGTAAGACAGAGAGCGTAGGTCAACATTTTCACAGTGAGGCACCTTAATAGAAGTGGCCTGATTTTAAGAGATGCTGAGCTGCCACAACTCTGAAAATCATACCACTCTGATCTAGATGCCTGCCTTTAGGAGCTTAGGTATGAACATTTTAGCCCTTGTGTTTGAATCTCTAACTCCGTGATTTGTACGGTGGTTTTTCCTTTACCCTGAAGTCACTGTAATTCGTTCAGCTTCCTCACTGCTGTTTTCTATAGATGTACAGTCAGCATGGTTATATTTATCAGTGAGTCATGTCAGTGATTTTTATTGCACTCAGGACCATGGTGCCCATCCACTTTCCAGGTAAATTACATTTGTATAGTGATGTCCCTAGTGATTTCATGGAGTTTTCTGTTCTTCTACATCATGCCAGTTTTAGTTGTATTTATGTGAATCGTTTCTGCATTTTGTGACACATTTGTAGGCGTTTCCCAGAACACAGTTTCCCTGCAGTCTGAATGCCGACACACACACACATTTTGATAAGAGCACTTGCTCTAAATTAACCACCCAGAGCTGTGACAGCACTTAAGCCAAACACACCAACAAATCTCTACGCTGATTGAAGCAGCAGAACAGACAACAAATTCTTCTCTTTTAAAGATGTGGATCTGATGGTGCTGCACATCATATATGGCATGGTCGGTGTAGAGCTAGCTTTGTTTGAGTTTAAAAGGATGAGCATATTGCACTGTACATATACTGAATTTTGGGCCTGATTCTGCTCCCAGTGAAATGAATTGAAACAAAATCAGGTAGTAGCTGTCTATATAGTGCTAGATATACTTTCTGCTTATAAAATGCCCTATGGAAAACACGTACAGAATTTAAAAGGGACAAAACCAATAGGGTTCCTATAGCATTCTTTGTATTAATTTAGTGTAACAAAGAGAAGATAAAGGGGTGACTGTCTATAAGTACCTATATGGGGAACAAATATTTGATAATGGGCTCTTCAATCTAGCAAAGAAAGGTATAACATGGTCCAATGGCTGGAAGTTGGAGCTAGACAAATGCAGACTGGAAATAAGATGTACATTTTTAACAGTGAGGATAATTAACCGCTGGAACAATTTACCAAGGTTTGTGCTTTGTGCTATATTTTCCATCACTGGCAATTTATAAATCAAGTTTGGACATTCTTCTAAAAGATTCGCTCTAGGAATTATTGTGGGGGAAGTTATATGGCTTGTGTTGTACAGGAGGTCAGACCAGATGATCATCACGATCCCTTCTGGCCTTAGACTCAATGAATAAGTGATTTCTGTAAACAATTACAGAATTTAACAGACGAGACCCTTTCTACAGGATTTTTTCTTTATAATTGTGTAGCAGGGATAGAAGTCTATCCTATGTATTTTTCAACCATCCAAGAGAATTTAAAAGAAATTTCTATCCTTATATTGAATTGTATAGGATGGTTTTAAAAAACACTCATAATAAAGTTATAATTTCCTATTTAAGTCTATAGGACTTCTACATAATGGTAATAGTCTTCATACCACACTAATTTTGTGTCTTGCATTGGATTTGCAACTATATTTTTAATAATGGCTGACCCACTGACATGCTGTTTCTAACAAGTCATAGATCTAAGACACAAGATACATCATTTACAAAGCGTGTATAGAGAGCATGTAATGCCAGATCTTACTGCAGAAGGGAAGATTAAAAGGATTAGAAATCAATTAAGCAGCTCCTTCATGTTTCCTAATATCCTTTTGATCTGTGACCAGGGTCTCCGCTACTAATGAAGTTGCGTTAGTGATCTTTCGAAGTGCAAACACTGTAGAGGCTTATCACTCTTTTCACTCTGGTGGTTGGATATTTGGCATGTATTTTCTAGTTCTTGACTATCAGATGAGTTAGAGACACAGGGTGGGTGAGGTAATATCTTTTATTGGACCGACTTCTGTTGATAAGAGAGGCAGGCAAGCTTTTGAGCTACACAGAGCACTACCTTTCCCAGACCTGAAGAAGAGTTCTGCATGGCTCAAAAGCTTGTCTTTCTCTCCAGCAGAAGTTGGTCCAGTAAAAGATATTTCTTCATCCATCTTGTCTCTCTAATATCCTGGAACTGACACGGCTACATCTATCAGATGCGTTGTAACACTCAATGGAACAACTGGAATCCCTGCACACAAAAGAGGACAAAGACTGTGTGGGGCTAATATTGCTACCTGTGCTGGCCACGCCAAAGGGGGCAGACTGCCTGTGCTGAACTGCTTAAGGAATGTAACAGCGAGTTGGCTTCCCACCTTGAGAAGGCATCACCCTGCTGAGCCAGTGCAGCTCCATACGAACCTCAACAGGGGGTGGGGGGACAGTTGCCAAAAATCACTGTTGAGCCCATACTGATCACCTCTCTGATTCATAACAGCTGGAGAAGGGGGAATACACATTTTTATAAGATGTGGGTTCCTTAATATCTCCTAAAGTTACAGCATAAATATAAATGAAGAACAATTGGATTACTTCTCAAGATAGTTGTGGGAGCATTTAGCAGCTTATGGTACCTGTCCAGCATATAGAGATGTTCTGCATTTTTGTTCCTAGGAAAAAAATTAGTTTGAAAACAATTTCACTTACATTCTAGAAAACTCCACTCAACCCCACATAATGCCCCACTTGGAAAACCTGTTCTGCAAGGGGTCCACCTGGGTGGAGCCAGTGCTCAAATTGCATGTGCAGGGGCTGTCACAAGGGGTTGCAGACCTGTCAACAAATTCTTTTAATTGAGCCAGGTCGCTGAGTGGTGCACTTTCAAGCACTGTCTTACCAAAGCTGTTGATCTCAGATTATGACAGACCATCCTGTTTTTTTCAGGCCACTTTAAGCACTGTGTGGAGCAGTTTGCAAGTTCAGGGAGTAAGTCAGGGAAGAATTGAATCCTAGATGTTTACCATCTAGCCACTCCCTGAAGGTTAGAAATTTGTGTTTGCCGTACCTGGAACTTAATCCCACTCTAAAATTCAGCCTTTACCCTATTAAGGCAGAACTACTAATATTGTGTGTGGAATTCATAGTTTAATATGCATACAAATAGAATCAACATGGCCTGTCTGTAAAAGAGATCCAATAAGCAGGACCTTCAAGCTTTTTTCAGTGGAAAGCAAATGTGTTTTATCACCTGTGGGAGTATACTGCTGTGAGCAGGTTTTGAAGTAGCAGAGAATCACATGCAATGGCAGCACTTACGAAAATCAACAGTGACAAAGAATTGGTAAAGAATTTTTTGAGAAAGATAAAATGATTTGGTTTCAGTTAAAAACTCAGAGTCAGGCAAGGTGCATCACTGTTGACTTGCTAAAAGAAAAGGTTGTTTATTGCTAATGTGTGTATTCTAGCAAGAAAATGATTGCCCAGATCAGACTTTTGCATTCCACAAAACAAAATAAAGCAAGTTGGCTAATGCCAAATGTGACCTTGGGCTTGCTATAAATTTCATGGTATTTTTGAAAATTAATATTGTTTATATTAATATTCCTTATATCGATGGGAGGCAGCGTGGCCTAATGCATAGTGCACTGGATGAGGACTCAGGAGACCGGAGTTCTATTCCCAGCTTGGCCTCTGGCCTGCAGGGTGACCTCAGGCAAGTCACTTCTCCTCTCTGTGCCTCACTTTCCCCATCTGTAAAATGGGAATAATGATACTGACCTCCTTTCTAAGGTGCTTCGAGACCTACTGATAAAAAGTTTTATATAAAAGGTAGGTATTGTTATATATACCAATTATTGTGTGTCATCTTCCACAAAAATACTGGATTCTGCGTTTTTATGAGATTACTTGAATCAGTGGGCATTTCCATAGTATTCAGACCAAATCAAGTATTTACTTTCTTATTATTGCTTTATCAAATAAAGTAGGAAACTAAAAGTAATTGGCATGCCCCAGATATATGGTACCTAGCATATTCTCTTCCACTACCTATCTCACAGCTATAGTCTGCCAGCTCTTGTACATACCACAGTAGTTTATGAGGTGGTCTAAACTCCAATTTACAGATGTAAGTTACTACATTTTCCATGATAGCCATTGGCTGGCTCAGCAAAAATGTTAAGCCTTCCCGATCCAACTTCTGTGTTACGCTACAATTCACAACGTTACAGGCTCACATTTCCTTTTCTGAACGCTGACTCTTCTCAGAACCCCATACAGCCCGTCATTCTTGCTTCCCTTCCCGTGCTCAGTGCTCCCCCACTGATACACATGGACTGCTGTTGCTGCCTCGCCCTCAGTGCCAGACCACTGAAGCCTTCAGGCAGGATTCTCATAAATGCTCAGTGTCTGCTTAACTTTGCTCTGATTTAAGTAAACAGTAAAGCTTCTATGGGAGAAAAATTAGACCAACAAGGAGTGCTTTTGAAAACCCCAAAGCACACCTCTTGTGGTAAAGGAGAGATTACTCACCTTGTGCAGTAACTGGAGTTCTTTGAGATGTGTCCCCCCTGAAGAGTGCTCCACTTCATGTGTGCATGAGTCCACATGAGCCTTTGATAGGAGATTTGTGGTAGCAGCACCCATTTGGCTCATACATACACCCTGTGCATCCCCATGTCCGGTAAGGATATATAGGGCTGTGCAGAGAAATTCCCCTTAATTCCTTCTCTACCAGAAAGTCCCACAGAGGAAAATCTGAAGCAGACTGAAAGGAGAGCAGATAGGGGGACATACTGGAAGAACTCCAATTACTGCATAAAGTGAATAACCTCTTCTTCATCAAGAAGCGTCCCTACGGGTGCTCCACTTTAGGCGACTCCTGAGCAGTATCCTCAATACAGAGGAGGAGCTTTGGAGCAGAGTCTAATACTGAAGGCCGAACTGTGTTGCCAACTGCAGCATCTGATATAGAAGCATGCACCAAAACACAGACCTTGGAGACAGGTATGTATTGAAAGTTGAGGTTGCAGCTCTGCAAATTTCAGCAACTGGTACATCCTTGAATAATGCTATAGAAGTAGATTGCGACCTTGTAGAATGGGCTAACTCCCTAGAAGGGGGCTGAATATTGGCAGAATCATAACATGAAATAATACACCTTGAGAATCTCTGAGTGGAGACTCTGGATCCTTTGGATTGGAGCACAACTGAAACAAACCGATTGGAAGACTTTCAGAACAGTTTGGTTCTGTCCGGATAGAAAGTTAACACCTTTCTGACATCCAAGGTAAGGAAGGCAGCTTCCTGCCTAGTCTGATGTGGCTTCAGGAAAAAATCTGGAAGATGAATATCGGGGGGGGGGGGGGTGTCCGTAGGAGGAGGCAGACACTGCTGGTCACACTGGACAGTTGGAAGTCAAGGTCATCTGTCCTCTGTTCTCTTAGTATGGGTAGGGGAGTGGAATCTTGCTGAGTAGACAGGAGATCCCTGAACCAAAATCTGTTAATCAGGAGACTCATCCTCAACATATTCCAAGGGAGGTGAGGTGATACCTGTTTACCCTGGATGGTTGATGCTGGTGAAGTAAGTGGTCTCAATAAAAAACGTGGGGTCAGTGAAGATCTTCATGTGGACAGCTGTACAGCACCGGTAAGTAATGGTGACTCTGGCTCATTCGACACCAAGAGATACCTTGAATAAGCTCCTGTGATGTAAACGGGATGCGAGTATAATCCAGTGGAGGCTGGTGTCAGTACCAGTGTAGGGACCAGTCTGGAATGTAACAGTGCTACGGATACTGGATGCTTTTAGCAAATACGTTCAGATTCGGACTCAGATGGTACTGATGTAGTGGTCTGGGGCATGGGTGTAGGTACCAAGAATACTGAAAAGTCTGGTGATGCAGAAGTTTTTGAAGTGGAATGTTAACTTGTACATACATGACCACCCGATATGGAAGTCTTTGGTACTGAATCCAGTTTAGTGGTAGTGTGGCTCTTAGAGAAAGTCTCAGACATCTTTACAGTATTGGAATCACTCAGAAGCTCAATAGAACTCCACTTTGGGACCTGAGGTCTTAAGGACATTCTCTGTCTGTGACCAAGACTTCTTAGAAGCCTTAGACCAGCTTATAGAACACTTCTGCTCCCTTGTTGGTACCGTGTTAGCATTTGAAGGTCTCAGTACCATGGGCAAGGATTCAGGTGCCGCATCCCTCTAGGTTTTCAGTTAACAAGACCCAGAGGTGGACAGGGTACCAGCCATTGTAATCCATGAGGCTCTTGGTTACTGAGATCCTGTGGTACATGGGGCACTAAATGTGCTCTCAGGCCAGTGTACAGGGGAGTTCTTGGAGCCAGAGTCGGAAGCCAGTCCTAGGTCTTGTTCCATCATCAACAGTTGAAATTTTATTTCTGTTTTTATGAGATCCGCTCTTGAAGGAGGAGCAGATCTTACACTTGCCTGGTATATAGGGTCTCCCAAAGAACGGAGACACCGAGAGTGTCACTAACCAGGATGGCTTCCTGGGAAGGAAAGACCGCACTTATAGCCTGGGGATCCCAGCATCCCACAGATCATGAAAAAGTCCAGAACCACCCCTCACTTGGGAAAGAGCAAATTAAGAGGAAACAACAGACTCCAAAACTAGTATTTACAACTAAGCTAAACTATCTATCTAAACAACATCTAAATGTAAGTGCAGCAAAGAGTCCTGTGGCACCTTATAGACTAACAGACGTATTGGAGCATCCGATGAAATGGGTATTCACCCACGAAAGCTCATGCTCCAATAAGTCTATAAGATGCCACAGGACTCTTTGCTGCTTTTACAGATCCAGACTAACATGGCTACCCCTCTGATGCCTAAATGTAAGTGAAACAGGCACGCTCAATGCTCTGTTTCAGGATGAAGGCAGCTGAGAAGTAACTAAAAATGGTTTGCCAGCGCAACCCTATTTAAGCTCCATACGGGACCCAAGGATGTGTAGGGTGCAGGTGTGGACTGAAAGCAGAATGCTACCAAAATTCTCTGATCAAAGACACATGGGGATGCATGGGTACCTGAAGGCTTAGACCACAGGGACCCTACTTGAAAAAGAAGGTTTTGTTGTTGGTATTGATGAAGATCCTCAAAACATGATCATTCTGCTAGGCACTGCATAAAGGAAGAGACTGCTCCTGCCCTGAAGAACATAAAGTCAAATACCCTGATCCTGCAAGTTGCTCTGAGCAAGTTGCTCATCACCCATTTGTCTTCAGTGCGGTTCGACCACACTTAGGTCAGCCACGCGGATCAAGACCTATGGATTTTTTTAAAAAAATGAAGGGAGGCTAAATGGGATACAACATACTGACAATAGGTAATGGGGATGACAGGCATTAGTTTTGGTAATTCCAGCTGTTTTTTTTTCCCGTTTAGCCCTAGAAAAGGAGACATAAGTAGGGGAAGGATATAAAAATAGGTACAATATTTATATGCATTCTATATACATGCATGCTGAAGACTCATGAACAACTGGGTAACATATGGTAGGAGTGAGTCTTAGTAGGGATTTGAAGGACCTGACAAGACTAGTATGGGACAGGTGTTTCATGCATAAGGGGTCACTACACTTTACTTAGAATCTTCTTCTCTATCTGTTAAGAATTACACTGTCAATATGCTACAGCTATATGCCACAAATCAACTAGACAGACAACCAGTGACCTGATTTCTAGAGATGCTGAGGGCCATCAAATCCTACTGAAATCAGTAGGAGCTGTAGATTAGCAACCCCTTTGAAAATCAGGCCCCTAATTAATATTTTGCACCTACAAATTCATTGTGGGCAGAAGTGTAGGCCTACTTATTTGCAGGTACAAAATTCCAGATGCATTAATGGAGGCAGAGTAATGCTTCAGGTAAATACCAAGCCCAGATAGCACGTTAAAGTCAGTTACAAAAATAAATAAAAATATAACAAGGTGTGGACATGCAGGAAGGCTGCTCTTTAAAATGTTTTTAAATAGTGCTTTTTGCTGAGAACTGTATTCTCAGAAATATTTGTGGGCTCTGTGCAATGCTTTGGATGGGCAACTAGTAACCAGATTCTTGTCTGCTTTAACTTTCTTAAAAGCAGAAATCTACATTCTTAGCCACTTCACAGGCCTATGAGAATCCAGACACTTTTTAAATGGAATAAAATTATTAGACAAACTATATGCAAAATGATAATTTAAGGAATGGCTAATGATATCCAAAATAATGTATTTTAAATACAAGAAGTGGTTCAAATCCAGTATCACTTTACTACAAGATTTAAATGCCTGTGACCACCTTATTTATCATGGAAAATATGCCTAGCAGCTATCATATTGCAGTCTTTTGACAGTTATGTAGCACTTGTGTTGTGTATAAATAAAAAGAATGTACCTTATTCATTTATCTTTATCTTCTTTGTCATCAGAGTTACTTGACTTGTTTAAATCTTTATGCTAATGTTTAAAGATGCCATTTGGAAATCTCAAACTGTACATTTTCGCTCTATGTGGTATACCCTACCTCCTGTTCTCACATATACGTACAGATGACTATAGCACAGAATCTCATGTTTCACGCAGTAAACGAGTTTGCGGGAATTACCATATAAACATCAGGTGAAAATGACATCTGGAAAGGGAGTCATTAAAGTATATTTATCAAATAACTTCTGCTAAGTGGAACTGACTCCGGGAAGTTTTTGCTGTTTGTTTGCACACAACCGGAGTCTGTTCCTTTTTCCATTGGATGTCAACTGGAGATTGATCCATTGTTCAGTCAGACTGGATTTACACTCGTGTAACTCCAATGGAGTTACTCTTGATTTACATGTCAGAGGAAAATCATCCCCAAATGGCTGTTGAAAAGACAAAGTGCTCAATATGCATAGTTAAACACACCTTTCAAAGCTAAGCAATCATTCTTTTGAACAGGATATGTCACTTTGTTTCCTGTTTTGAACACTTATTCAATGATAATTTTTGGCTGGCTAGACTAAACCAGGTTTATCAAATATTAAAAAAGTGAAAATATGTGAAGAGTCAGGTTTGAGGTAAAATTTCAGTCTGCCTCAGCTACCGTGGCTGAGAAATTGTGGATCTCTCTCTCTCTCACCATAGTAAACTTCTACACTTACATATACAGCTCAGGTGGTCATGTGCCCAACTTTATCATTTGCATATGCAAATACACATATGAGCTTGTGTGCAAAGGCATATACTTGAAAACTGTGGGGGCCATTTAGAAATTCAATCCTATATCTGAAGATGTTTTTCAAAAGAAATAATAATCCATTGTATTAAAATATGCTGATTTGCTTTCCATAAACATTCCAGAATTCCTTGGTAAATTATTAGGAGATGAAATGACAAACTGATTCCATCTCATAACATGAATCCCAGCAAATATGCAATCAGTCAGAGATTCAAGGATTACTCCCACAACAGTGGGCTTTACAGTTCTGTGCAATGTGTAAGAGCTGGCAGTGAGCTAATTAATGTATAGGTTTCAGAGTAGCAGCCGTGTTAGTCTGTATTCGCAAAAAGAAAAGGAGTACTTGTGGCACCTTAGAGACTAACCAATTTATTTGAGCATAAGCTTTTGTGAGCTACAGCTCACTTCATCTGATGCATAAAAGTGGAAAATGCAGTGAGAATGTTTTTATATACACAGACCATGAAAAAATGGGTGTTTATCACTTCAAAAGGTTTTCTCCCCCCACCCCACTCTCCTGCTGGTAATAGCTTATCTAAAGTGATCACTCTCCTTACAATGTCATCCTTTGGCAGCTATAGGTGGGCTCCAAACCTGAGCGAGATTAGTTGGAATCGATTACTGCCATTGAAATAGGTCTCTAAAATGTATGGGGAGAGGGGAACCCTGCGGCCCCAGCCCCTTTTGAATTTTTTATTTGTCTAGAAAAGGAAGAGGATCCAAAACACTGCAAAGGGCCAGGTGAGGTAATGCAAAGATAACAGGTTACACTGTCCAAAAGGACTAACGTGTAACTTCAAAAGAGTCCTGTTCTGAAAGAGTTGTGTGAGCTTCCTGGCTATACCCCAAAGGGTCTAGATTGCAAGAAGTTCTAATCCACTGACCCATAACAGAGTTAACGTTAACATTTTCAAAGGCGGCCACACATGCCCCCTCACCTCTCAGTCCAACCTACATTACATTAATGAAGTGATCGTGTTCGGGTTTGACCCAAGAACATCTTTCTATAGATTAAAGTGACATCATATCACCTTTATAACAAAATGCCATCTCCATGGACTCACAGTGACATTGTTTTGGGCCATCCAATCTGTGGGTAACATGAAGGTATCGGCAGTGGTCTAGTAAACCGCTTTTCATGGTACCTCCTAAAAAAACTATTCCATCCCTTGTGAATTTATTCTTGAATGCCTGTCTAGTGCTACACCATGTATCATCTTGTCAACACTCACTGCCAGAGTGGAGGTAGTTCCCTTCAACAGTCTGATTTCCCCCAGCCTACCACACTCCTGTCTTCTGCATCTCTCCCTAATTCAAAACTTTTTCTGTGTTGGCTTTTTTCCTTCTGCTCCATGTACTTTCCATTTAGTGTTCATCTTTCTTATCTTCCTAACACCTCTCTAGCTATCATCTCCATCTCTCTCTCTCTTTGGCATGCCATTCTTTTGTCTTCTTTCCCTTTGTTTCTTCTCCCTTTTTCTTAGAAGTTCAATAGTCACTCACAGTGCAGAGCAAATCAAAGCTTATCCCTGTGAAGTAGGTAGAGATCTGTCCCTTCAGCCGACTCCTCTAGAGCCCTTACATATTTTAGGCAGTCACTAAGAGGATGTGTATGTGTCAGTCACTTCTGAAGCACTGTGATCTCTGAGCACTCTCTCTCAAAGCAGACCCTCCCCCAACTTTTGTCTTGGGAAGTAGCACCATTTCACCTAACCTCTATGTGACACCTTGAATATTAGACGTTTAGATGCATCCTACTCTATTTATCTAAATCTAACACTTAGTGTCACCCACTGTATTAGAATTATTTGAGGGTATCCATAAGCACTGAACAAGGATGATCCAGTCAACACAGTGTACTTGGACTTTCAGAAAGCCGTTGACAAGGTCCCTCGCTAAAAGCTCTTAAGCAAACTGAGCAGTCATGGAATAAGAGTGAAGGTCCTTTCATGGATCAGTAATTGCGTAAAAGACAGGAAACAAAGGGTAGGAATAAATGGTCAGTTTTCACAATGCAGAGAGGTAAACAGTGGGGTCCCCCAAAGGCATTTTATACAATTTTGATTGGGAGAGAAGACTGTCTATTGCAATCGCAAACACAAGGAAAGTTGTCCATGAGGAAATTTCTCCATTAAGATGAGTTCCACATTATGAAGTTTAGGAACCTCATGTGGCTACTGCAAATGTCACATGTTATGTATGGTGGAATTTGATACTGGGGTTTGTTCCCACCCCTGCTCCATGGGAACTGCAATTGGGTTAGGGAATTCTCAGCTTTCCAATATCCATAAGACTCCCTGCGCATTAGGGCTGCTTCTGACACACCTGAAACTCTTTCCAGGAGACAGAACTATGTGAAGGTTTTACTCAATAGTGGGGCAACCAGTGTCAGCTGACACAGCCCATAGTTAACCTGTTCTCTGGGGTCACCCAAGTGCAGCCTCCTTTACATATTGGTAACATTGCTGCTGTAAACATGGTCTGAATAGTAACACTCTGAGACCTCAGCTGTAATCAAAGTCGTATCCATGTAAAAGCAGCAACATTACAACTAGAGCACAATACTACAGTACATTACAACACAACTACAATGACTAGGAACCAAAACTTCCAAACTCCACCTTTCACAATGGAAACACACTGCTTCTGTTCAAAACCTCATTCAAAAGGATACAGAACTAGCTTTTTTTCCAATATAATGCATGAAAGTTATAGTTGTCTCTTCTTCTCCCCCTCTCCCCTTTAAGGAGAAACTGTTCTCCCATCTCTGACAGCTTCCACCTCCCTTGTTGACCAACTGCACAGACTTGCTGCTCCTGCCAGCCACTGATCAGTGGGAAGCAGAAATGAAGTCTGCTTCCTGCTGTGCAGTAGAGAAAAGAACAAAGAGCCATCTTGGAAGGAGACCTGGAGTGGGAAAGGGAGTTTCCCGGGGAACAGGATGCCACTATCCAGAGTCCAACAAATGAAATATACTTTATAAATGTATTTGTTCTCATTTCTAGGTTTATCTTACGTGGGAGAAGATTGCAGCATACAAAAGATGGGTAAAACAAACCGCTCTCATTTTGTCCCTGGTTACATAACCGATAGTATGCATTGTTGCCAAGTTTCCTGATATTTGGTATTTCTCCCTGATACTGGGGCATTTTTGAGTGTCTCAGCTTTCATTTATAAACAAGTGAACAAACATCAAACGTTTCTAGCCCTCAGTTGTGGGGAGAACAGCTTGAAAACCCAAATGCACCCCATATTTTTTAATTTGGTAAAAATCTCATGGTTTTTTGGGCCTGACTCATGGTTTTTTGAATGCTTGGAGGTTCAAAGGCCTCATCTATGTCACAAGGTGTTTCGGTTTTACTGAAGGTGTGTTTTTAAATTGATTAGTTAAACCATGAAAGCCACCTGTGTATGGACACTCAAATTAGTTTGATTTTATACTGATTTATCTTAAGTCGGTCAGCAATCAACTTGAGCTAAATCAGTATTAGCCAGATTTAAGACTATAAGGCCCTAAGACCCCAGGGCACTATTGAAATGAATGGGAGTTTCATCTCTGATTTAATGGTGCCAATATTTCACTTTTTGTTTGTTTGTTTACAAAAGTGGTGATGCACACAGTTATTTAATTTGCCATGTGAGTTCTTACCAGGCTTAGCCACTCATGAAATGCCGTTCCCTTGCCTCCCTATTGAGCAAAACAAGCTGTTGCTGAGCTGCTGGTGAGTCCTAATGGGAGTGAATGGACTTGCCCCATGTGGACCAGAAGACACTCTCTCAGACTGATAGCAGAGGCCTGTGACAAGAAACTGCTGCCGTATTGAGAGAACTTTTGCATGTGGAGTCCCACAAAGTACTTTCCTATGCTCTACCTTATTCAATTTATATGTTAAACCTCTAGAGATGCCTTGGACTTCTACAACAAACATAGGTAGTGTCATTGGCAATCCTTCCTGGGCCCTGAAGGACACCAGAACCTAGATGAACAGCTGTCTGAAACTTAAACCAGACAAGACGGAAATATTTTGAAAAACTGGACAAAAACATAATATTGCCAACAACTGAGGGGCATCAGTTACTCAACTGCAAAATGGTACAGCATGCAATCTCAGAGTCTTTCTCTGCGCCTAGACACTAAAACGACTGATATCCTACATAACAAGATAAAAATCCTACTTTAAAGATAGAAAGTGATAGGATCTTGGTTTTATCACCTTTGAATGATAACACCCTGCAGGACATTGATTCTTTACTGATGTTGAGGAAAGAATTTCACCTTCTGAATCACAAACACGACTTCCTATATAGGACCCGGCTTCTAGATGGTCTCCCTTTCATGCGTTAACCAGGCTTAACCTGGCTTAGCTCTGTGATATCCATTGCCGAAGATCTATCAAGATCACAGCCTGAGATGGTAGAACTGCAGATCAGTAGGTATTTATTGTATGTAGCTTTGTTTGCACTGCACAGCAAAACTAATTATTGGGATTTCTAAGACAGCAAAATGAATTAATACCGATTTAAAAACAGGTGTTTTCAGCTCCAATTAGCAAATTACCTTTATCCGCAAGGGGTAAAACCGGAAAACTTCTAAAATAGACAGGTGTGCAAATTAGCCCTAAAAGCATCCAGATTAGAGCTCCTTAAAAAAAACTCTACATGATCAGCCAATGCTTTTCTTCACAATACTGTTGCTCTAGGGGCTGGTGATACTGTTATGCTTTAATTCACCATAAATCATGTAGGCTTGGGAGCCCACCAGCTTAGGAAGAAAACCCATCATGATACTAATTATACAAATATCAAACCTTCAGAGCACAAATCACAAAAAGTGATTAAACATTAATGTTTTTGCAATCTAATTACTATATATTAAGCCTGATCATTTAAAACAGTTGCATAACCAGAATCCTTGAGTTCCCCTGTTCTTTTAGAGTAAGGGAGGAGTGGAAATAAAACAGGACATTTTTGGTACTAAGAAGCGATTTGGTATTCGAATTTGAACGTATCTGTCTGAAATATCTTATTTCCTTATTCAAAAGTCCTATTGAACTTAACAGAGAATGAGAACCTTTCTCCAAAGTTTAATCTAATCCTGTAGAATTATATTGCAAGATATAATTCTCCATTGAATTTATTAGGTTGGATTAAACATTTTACAATTAGGATATAAGTCTCTATTGAATTGTTTTTAGAGGAATTGCTGCAGAATCCTTTTCAATTTCTATAGATTACTGTTGGTTTCATCCCTATTATATTCTATAGGAAATTTTCCATGAAGGACAGATCAGTTTTTCACTGTCACATAATACACACCATCACGCTGGCAGCAAGTAAGAGGAACCAGAACAAATCTTCCAACCCATTCTTACTTTAAAGCAGTTTTTAAAAAATTACCCAAATGTTGTGGTTTAGAGAGCTACTTACAGGTTAGCGTGCAGGTAAACAGACAATAAAATACACAGGCAGGAATGCATGTTTTTAGGTGCAGCAGTGTTATCTACAAGTCCATGTACAGATATTTGCTGCAGTGTCGTTATACACGGAAAAGTTCAAAAGTAGTTGCTGTAGACGTGTATATGCCAGTAGGAGTATGGTTCTTTGATGATGTGTAATACTCAAGCAAGTGTGCTTTACTCATTTAAGGGACAAATAAGGGCCTGAATGCATTGAATATGGTACTGTTCTTCTGCGTGGGGCAGAATAAGGGGAGCCAGAGCTCTAGGGAGGTTTCCAGTGCCAGAGAAGGCAGGTTTTTGAAGATGTGGACACTGGATCTTTAGCTATGAGAGTCACTAGTGAACTCCACCCCCAAGTGGGGGGAAGGCTGTTGCAGGCAGCGGGGCTCCTCTTCCACCTCTGGGGGTACGCTTCCTCCCCTATCCAACCCCAATCCCCACAGACAGTTAACTTGGGGTAGGGTAGGGATGTGAAATTGCAGATGGATTTTCCCCTTATAATTAGTAAGAACCTAAATGTTCAAAACTGACGAGTGACTTTGGCTGCTCCACCTAAGGTGCCTTAAAAAGGGCCTGTTTTTCAGACAATGCTGCAGTCCCATCATCTAAAGAAACGGGTCTTTTTAAGGTGTTTCAACCTGAGCACCTAAAACAACTAGCCACTCTTGAAAATGTAGGTTCAGAAAGTTAAGATTATGCCATTTTAATCTAACTATATATAGTCCCACCAAAGTCTCTGGTGTGAGCCTCCAAATCAGTTTTCTGCCCAATAAAACACCGTGCATGATGCTTTTCTTGATAAAATGTTAGTATGGTGCTGTGCCGGTAGTTTTAAAAATGAGTGAGAAGTGACTAAGGAAATGAAATCAAATACAAAGGTTTTCCACATTGCGCAGGACCTCTCTCTCTAGGGACAAGTCTACAACACAGCTCTTACAGAGGCGCAGCCGCAGCGATGCCACTGTAGCGTAGACATGCTGCAGCATCGGACGGAGGTTTTCCTTCACTGTAGTAAATCCACCCCATTGAGAGGCAGCAGCTGAGTCGATGGAAGAATTCTTTCATTCACCTAGCTATGTCTACAGCGGGGGCTAGGTTGAACTATGCTGCACAGAGCATGAAATTTTCCACAGCCCTGAGCTATGTAGGTAGGTCAACCTATGTTTTAGGCAATAGTCAGGCCTACGTCTTCATATCCAGGCCTTGTCTGAATCTTGCAAATAACATTGCTAAGAGAGTGCTGATTTTGTCAAATATAATCTTGCACCACTCACATCTATTTAGAATGCTGCTGCAAAGACCACAGCACCCCTCTCAATGAATCCCTCCAGTGGTTCACTCTTTTCTATCACATAACACATACGATGCTTGTCTTCACTTTCAAGGCCCTTCACTGCCTATCCCTTCCCCACCTATCATCTCTTACTCAGTATTGCCAAGGTTGACTCTCACTTCCGATTGGCCCATTATTCCATTCTCCATCACCCACTTGTTACATTTTCAATCAAGCACCTTCATGTTTTGTTCTATGCTGCCCCTCATGCTTGGCAGAGGTTCCTGTAAACATTTGCAAAGCTACTTTATCAGCCTCCTACAGATCCCTCCTTTAAACTCTTCTCTGCTGTGAGACCTAAAAAAATTTGACACCAGTTAGGCCACTGGTGTGCTGAGACCACTGCTGACCTATACTGTCTCATTGTTTCCTAGTACTCTCCCATCTGTCTGCCTGTCTCCCTCTGTTGTCTCTTGTCTCATACTGAGGGTAGGTCTACACTTACTGGCGATTGATTTAGTGGGTCTAGTAAAGACCCACTAAATCAACCACAGATCACTGTCCCGTTGACTCCGATATTCCACCGGAATGAGAAGCGTAAGTAAGTCGATGGGAGAGTTTCTCCCGTCGACCCAGCACGGTGTAGACACCGCAGAGCTAGAGTTGCGTAACTTAGGCCAACTTAGCCCTGTAGTGTAGATGTGGCCTGAGACTGTAAGCTCCTTAGGGCAGGGAGCATCTTTTTTTGTTCTCTGTTTGTACAGTGCTTAGTACAATGGGGTCCTGGTGGTAACCAGTGCTTCTAAGCACTAAGGTAATACACATAAATAATAGTAATTAATGAAATGTTAATAAGACATTGTAATATCAGTACATGAATTAAACTTGAAGCGAACAGCTGACAAATCTAGGTAGAAACGGTGTGTTGTCACAGGCTCTTTATAGTACCACATGCTACCGCTTATGATATCCAGTGCAAACACTCAAAGATTAGCTGGATCTCCTAGATTCAGGGTATAGGATAATGCTGGTTATTGCAAGACCATCTGGTATGGACTGTAGTCTTTCCTATAGACATTTTGTTTAGGGATTTATAGACCTGCAGTGTGAGCCCTTCAGTTTGTGCCCATTTGCTATGTATTTTTCTGTGGCTGAGATGCTGTAGCATCAGGGAATATGAACCTTTTAACTCCTGGGGCTTATTTTGCCCCATTTGGCACATGGAGGTGCAGTCAGCAACACAAAGCATCTTTGGGGGTAAGGCAAGATTCCTGCTGCTGCCATCCTGCAGGGCTTGGGCTGGGGGATAGCAGGTTTAATCTGCTGTCAGGGCTCCATAGATACATCACTGATGGACTGCATATACTGAAGCAGCACAGCCCATGGCCATGCCTTCTTCCCAGCCAGCACTGCCCCCCGCAGGTGGGACACTGTGGCCACTTTCTACTATTGCAATATCCCTCTGGAGACTTCTCTCTGCCAAGGACTTGTCATCCTGGCAGAAATGGCATGACACTGGGGGCGAATCTGGCCCTTGAAAGCCCAGACAGCATAAGACCATACAAATGATGATGGCTATTTGGACCTTCTGTTGTCTCCTATCTGTAACAAAATATTGTAGAGGAAGAGGGTTTTGTAGAAGAAACGGTTCAGATTTTGTTAATCTCTTTCCCAAAATCATGACAATATATTTAAAGGTGTAGAGTTTTTGTAAGACAGTCATGTACACACGACAATTATAAAGGTATTGTACTTTGGTTACACACACCCTAGACAATGAATTACAGTAACCCTGTCTAGGGTGACCAGACAGCAAGTGTGAAAAATCAGGACGAGGGTGGAGAGTAATAGGAGCCTATATAAGAAAAAGACCCAAAAATCGGGATATCTGGTCACCCTAACCCAGTCAATAGTGCAGAAATATTCAGGCACCAGAAGAAAACGGACAACAAATGTCTATAGGACTAACTGCATTAGAGTAATTTAATCCCCCAAAATAAAGAGGAAGAATTGAATTACTGGAAGCAATAGTTTGGCAAGTTTGGCTTTGGTTGCTAGAGATATGCAAAGTCATTACTTAAGAATATCATTAATTCTGATCAAATCATGAGCAAATTGACTGATAGCTGTTAATTAGGCTTATGTGCACAGGAATACAAGAAAAGCAATAACATTAGTGCAGCCTATAAACATGGGACTGTTTGTACAATACTGCTATACACAAGAGAGGTGGGTGATGGAAAGAGTAAAATATATGTGTATGCATGAGCTTATGCCAATATATTCTACAGCCTTCACCCATAACAAGCGTTCTTGTTTCTCAAACAAATTCTTTTGGGGCTGAAGCTTTTCACGTTTGGTCTCAACTCCATGATGATAGTTATATATTTATTTTTTAAATGTAAGCAAATACAGGACCCAGTCCTGCACCCAGTGGGGTCAATGGGAACAGGATGTGGCCCTGGGTCATCCATTTTCATGATCACATTTTCTAGCTTTGGAATCTATGAACTTTCCAGTTGTGCATGTGAGTGGGTGAAGGGGCAGGATACACTTTTCTTCTGTGAAGTCTGAGGCTTGTATAACTCAAAGATGTCTCGACGTGCACATGATTTCAGCAGATGGGCTCGGCTGGGCCCATCAGAGTCAGAGATCACTCAAAACCCACAGCAGAGTATAGACAGAAAGCTTTGGGAGTGGGGAAGTTCCTGAGAGGGGAAAGAAAGGCTCTGGTAAGTCTGCTGGAGCCTTAAGGAATGGGATGAAAGAGAAACAAAGATCTGAATGATGTCAGAACCACAATCCATTTTTATATTATGATTTTCTTGATTTCCTGTTGAGGTGTATGTATCTTCGTATCCCATGCTCTCACCTGCCAATCACCCCACCACATTCAGACATTATACTTAGAAAATAAAAGATGAACTTGCATGAACTGATTGGTTTTATAAACTAGGTTGAAATATGCTACTGTACATGCATGCAAACTTCTTTACTGAGCACTTTAGGTGAATGGATGGAAATGTACATGGCAAGCTCAGTATGATGAGGAACGAACATTTCGATAGCAGCAGCAGCATCTCCCGTAAATGTAAACAAGCTTATTTGTCTTAGCAATTCGCTGCACAGGAAGTAGGACTGAACGGACTTGTAGGCTCTGAAGTTTTACATTGTTTTGGTTTTGAGCAGTTATGTCAAAAATAATTCTACATTTGTAAGTTGCACTTTCACCACAAAGAGATTGCATTACAGTACTTGTACAAAGAGAATTGAAAAATATTATTTCTTTTCTTTATCTTTTTTACAGTGCAAATATTTGTAATATAAATAATAATATAAAGTGAACAATCTACACTTTGTATCTGTGTTGTAATTGAACTCAATATATTTGAAAATGTAGAAACATCTAAAATATTTATAATAAATTTAAATTGGTTTTCTATTATTGTTTAACACTGCGGTTAATTGTGACTTTTTTTAATCTCACGATTACTTGTGCCTTTTTTTTTTTAATTGACAGCCCTAATAAAAACACAAAAGTTGGAAACACAGGAATTAGCACCTCTGAAAATCAGGCCCTTGGAATACGGGACTAATCAAGGAACAGGAAAAATTAAAAACTTTAATCCAAATATTATGAAGAAAAATATATTCATTACAAATTTAATCATGTTTTATAAACATTTGGTACAAAATGGGAATAATTAATTCACAGTGTTCATACCACCACTGCAGTAAAGCAGAGTGGGGGAAAAATCTCGAATAGTCATGCACAGCTCTGACTTAAAAAGCAAATAAAAACAACAAAGCAAAACACTCCAGAGAAGGAAATCAAACCAAAGGATGAAGGAAAATGGACTAATGACTATATCTTACATTTAAAGTGGAACATGAGGATACAGAAATGGCTTTTGAAATCATCCTAGGTAACTGCTAACGTTCTTTCATTCAAATAATTGCTAAGGAAAATACCTCGATTAAGTAGTGTTAATTAATGATAACATCTGGTTCTTTGAGGGGGAAACAACCTATAGCCAAACAGCGAAATTCAATTAGCAGTTGTTTGCCTAGGTTTCTGTTTATAAATATCATGCTGTTTTGGAAAAGCAATGATCCAAGCTGAGACTCTGATCTCAGTTACTCTATGGTAAATCCTGTGTAACTCCCCCTGAAATTATTTGATTTACTGAGAGAAGAACCTGGCTCTACCATGCACAAATTTTCTACTGATCTGTTTGATTCCCAGTTGTGCCAACCTCAGACCATGATCTGTTGGAAGGAAAATGCCTTGTAAAAATTCTACCACCAAACTGAAGGGAAGGTTAGGATGATTTCCCTCACTCTCATGGGGTCACTGCCACTCCAGATGTTCAATCAATCCTGCCAGAGAAGACTTTTCTCTGGAGATTAAAGTACATATGAAGAGGAAAAGTTCTGCCTTTGGAATGCACTAGACTGCACAAAATGGCAGGTATTTTAATGAAACTATTCATGGAAACTTCTCCTTATGAGCTCTTCACTTCCCAACTCCACACTTCTGCACTTGAATACAATAATGCTATTTCTTACATGTCTTTTGGGTGGAACAACGTATAAACATTTCCAGCAAATGTGCTTAGTATGTGCCAAGTCCTTCACCGCTTCTGTCTGCAGCCCACGTGCTCTCCACTAGAAGTGGTTTCACACAAGCTAAGAGGGAAAGTGTTGGGGAGACCCTTGTCAAAATATTGGCAGCACAACACTGAGACTAGCAGTACAGGAACCCCTGGGGTGAAAACTCCAGATCCCCACATTCCCTGCCAAAAGTGGAGTTCTCAAGAGCAGAGGGAAGTGTTGGGTGCACAATATCCTCTCTCCAAAGCTCCTACTGCCGGCTGATGTATGAAACAGCACTGAATGTAGCCTCAGAGAGATACAGGTGTTCAGTCTGGGCTTGTTTAGTCTGCAGAAGAGAAGAGTGAGGGGGGATCTGATAGCAGCCTTCAACTACCTGAAGGGGGGTTCCAAAGAGGATGGAGCTCGGCTGTTCTCAGTGGTGGCAGATGACAGAACAAGGAGGATGGTCTCAAGTTGCAGTGGGGGCGGTCTAGGCTGGATATTAGGAAACACTATTTCACTAGGAGGTGGTGAGGCACTGGAGTGGGTTACCTAGGGAGGTGGTGGAATCTCCATCCTCAGAGGTTTTTAAGGCCTGGCTTGACAAAGCCCTGGCAGGATGATTTAGTTGGTATTGGTCCTGCTTTGAGCAGGGGGTTGGACTAGATGACCTCCTGAGGTCCCTTCCAACTCTGATATTCTATGAATCCTCTATCTAGAGGGGAAGTGCCATAGGGTAGGACAAGAAGATTAAAGAGAAGAGGGGAAAAGAACAGTTTCTTACCCTACAATAACTGTGGTTCCTCGAGATGTTGGTACTCCATGTGGATCCTGCTGCAGCTGTGCATATGCTTCATGCAAGTGAGATTGGACTTTTTTTAATAGCTGCGTCCATCAGGGCTGCACATCTACCCTGTTCTACTGTGCAAGGCATAAAGGTGAAGGGGGGCAGGTAGAGAGAGAGGGTGCGGAAATGAATGGGGATAGCCTTAAGCAACTATGTCCAACACCTATTTGTCCCAAGTGACATTGGACCAAACCCAGGATGATGCAGACACTGTTCTTGCCGGTGTCAGCACGGACATGACCAGCGCTGAGGCAGTCTCAACACTGATGTATCCAGTGCCAATTTTGATGATGTCTTTTTTTGCCTTCCTTTTGCTGGACCCCAGGATGTGGCATGTGTTCAAGGGAGCACTAATTGATGATGACCCTTTCAGTCATTCTTTGGAGGTGTTTGCCTCCTCTCGGTCTGAAGTGATAGGCATCAATTGTTTAAGTATCCCTAGATGAAACTTCCCAGGGAGGTTTCTTAAGGTCCCTTATGAGCTCTTCACTTCCCAACTCCACACTTTATCATTATTGTATTCAAGTGCTGGTCATGCATCCCTAGATTTATGAGTTCTCAGGCAGAAGGATTTACACACTGAACACCGATCTGGGACATGGCGCTCTTCCCCCCCCAGACAGAATAAGCAATGATTATGCCCATAGGTCAGGGGAGCGAGTCTATAACAAGTTGGGCAGGGATAAACCCAAAGGATTTGGAGTCCTGCGTGTTGGTTGGTGTGAGGCGCCTTACCCTGCTGTCCAGGAGGGTCTCTCTCTCTTTTTATACAATGACCAAATCTAAAGAGAAGGGGGCGGATGAGCAGAAGTTTTTTCAGTGAAAATGTAAGTAGTAAGACAGAAAAATCAGGAGCAGGTTAGAAACTAGAAAGGCTCTGTCTTGCAGCTACAGGTGGTAGGAGGAAACTAAGGGAGGGTCATGACTGCTCAGCCCTTTATGCCCTCGCAAGGAGTCACAGGCATGTGCGGCCCCAACAGACACTGCTACTCAAAAAGATCCCCTCTTGCGCCTGGGGCGCATACACAGCTACAGTGAGATCCCAGCTGACATATAACTAAAAGAAGGACAAAGCTTCTAGAGTGAAAAAGTAAGATGTTCCTCCCCTACAGTATCACAAAGAGAGTTCCTCAGTAGCAGGGTGAATTCTTTCTGTTCTGCGAATGGCAACATTACAGGAATCCTGACGTACTTTTCAGAGTAATTGTTTCATTAACAGAGTTCACTGCTCCCTAGACTTCAACCTCACTCAGGAAAGTCTGATCCGTCTTAATGGCTCCAGTTGGAATTGGGTGAAATCCCTAATTTTTACAATCTAGGGCCTGTTTTTTAGAAAAGCTGAGCACCCATAACCTCATAAAACATTTATGAGGCCTGGGTCTTATAGTCCCAAACAAAATAGGAAATATGCCTAACTATTTAGCCAGCATCCCCCTGAAAGAAACTCCTAAGAACCCATTAGCAGTCCCATCCTGTGAACTGAAAATACCACCATTTTCACAGGTGACAAGTGATTCTAGCTACCTCAGTTATTAGATACCCAACTTCAGGTACCTTAAAAGTCTCTGATTTTCAGAGGGCTGATGCTTAACCCTGGCTGAAAATCACGCCTCTATTAAATGCCTTTAGTTGAGTACCCAATCAGTGAAGCACCCTAAATCACTAGCCAATTCTGAACATTTTGGCCACAGTGTAACAGTTAAAAATTCAGAGCAATGTATTAAACTTAAGCAAGCAGGATGAAATTTCAACGAACAATTTCAAGATGACTCAAGATAAGGAGCCATAACATTTAGAAGATTATTGTGTCTTCCTTCCTGACAGCCACCAGTCCCAACCAGAAGAGAAATTCCAGCTATAGGGCAACTCCACCACCCCGGGTAAGGAGATGCACTATCCCAAGTATCAGAAGGTTTGGAATGAAGTAACTCATCACCATAAGTTCCCCTCTCACTGGCAGATCTGAACTTTCCCCCTACAAAATAGAACTTGGGGTTTTTTTGTATCTGATATTGTGCTGGATGTTTCTGGGGATGGGTTTGCTCACCATGAAGCCAGCATCTACATTACTTTGGAAAGACTGAGCTGTGCAAAGCCATTGTGACAGTTACAGGTGATCAGCTATTTCACCTGTGGGTTAGTAAATCTCCCTAAATGAATGCTTCATCTCCAAGAAATGGATTTTAAATGCTTGGGTGGTAGAGAAATATGATGGGAATTATGCAGAAGCTATGCTGTATTTTTTAATCTAATTCACTATGGAGTGATTTTACTTCACTGAAACCACAATTGCACAGGCAGAAGAGAAAGAAACAGTAGTTTGCTTTCTTGCTATTGATTTCTGGAAGATAACTAGAGTAGCCAGATATTTTTACTCCATCTTTAAAAAATAATTCACAAGTAAGGGGCATGGACCTTTAAAGAGTTTTCAGTGCCCAAGGAGGAAATCTTAAAAACAATGTTTAAATGTCTTGTTCTGCTGTTTTTCCTATTCACACTTCAGAGTTCCATCAGTAAATGAGAATATACAGTTAGCAGCTGTGAAAACAGGCTGGTCTGTGCTGTACAGATTCCTTTCTGTTCTGTCAGGACAAGTATTGATTTTACAGAATATACCGTACCTAAATATGCTGTTGATAGAAGGTAACTAAGCAAGACATGCAAGGTTATCTGCACAGGTATTCAAGAGTGCATTTCACCGCTTACTGTGCAGCCTGTTTCAGTTAAACTGTCACTATGTTGTGAGGAACACTGAAAACATCTGCCAGTTTTAGCACCAATGGGAAGGCCTTTTCACCCAGAACAGCTGCCTGTCTGTCTGACAACGATGTTAAAGCGCCCACACAGCAGCCTGTTAAAGAGGAAACTCCAGACGCATTGAGGCAAGGCTTCCATTGGCCACCACCTCTGCTGATGAGGGCTGACACATCCATTCTTGCAGAGAATAGCTGCCAAGGGGTTACAGGCTGTACTGAATTTTACATGAACCTGTCAATACAGAACATAAAGCTACAATTTCAATGTGCCTCAGAGACTAAAACACCAAGACATCACCTCATAATTTACTGCACAAAAATCTTTTGCCTTTCTAATATTAACCAAATTCTGTTCTTATTTCTATTCTGTTACTTTTGTTTTCAGAATGCTTAGTTTGCACACAGCTGAAGGGCTGATGGTTTGCCGGATTGTGTTCTCAAGTACACTGGTGTAAAGCCAGAACAACATTGATTTAAATGGTGCTACTCTGGATTAGCACAGGTATAAACGAAGACAGCATTTGGCTCACCATGCTAATGAGACACACAATGCTTTTTTATTCTTTTTCAGCACACAATCAGTTGCATTCACTGCCCATGAATTCTACTTCATTGTATCAACAGCCTGCAGTATAAAACATACATATCAATATGGGCTATGTAGTACTGTCTGAAAACACCACAAAATAAACCACCTATTTTTGAAAATACAAATACGTCTGTGTTTTAATAGGTTTCAGAGTAGCAGCCGTGTTAGTCTGTATCCGCAAAAAGAAAAGGAGGACTTGTGGCACCTTAGAGACTAACAGATGTATTAGAACATTAGCTTTTGTGAGCTACAGCTCACCTCATCGGATGCATGCCATCCAACGAAGTGAGCTGTAGCTCACGAAAGCTTATGCTCAAATATATTTGTTAGTCTCTAAGGTGCCTCAAGTCCTCCTTTTCTTTTTGTGGTACAGACTAACACGGCTGCTACTCTGAAACCTGTGATTATGTGAGAATCTCAGCTTTCCTTAAAAAACCCAAAGTAAGTTTCTAGCTGTGGAAAAATGCTTGAAAACATCCTCTCCAAAGGCTCCAAACCCTGAGGGGAAACAAACAATGCCAACATCTATTATTTTTTAAAATCCCGTGACTTATGGGGGGCTAACTCATGATTTTTCAGTGCTCGGAGTTGGCAATACTGCCTCCCCCTGCAAGACCTAACCATCACAGCAGTTCCAGGGAGCAGAGGCTGTTCAGTCATTACTCTATCCAGCTAGCAAACTGCCGGCTAAGGGGTCTGGAGACAGGGCCCTTCCTCCTTTGGCAGAGATGGTGCATGGTATGCCACCTTGATTGCATCCCAGGCTCTCAAACAGCTCCTTCAGGGGTGGTGCAGTGCCACACCACCCAGCAGACTCTTGTACAAGAAAGCACAATCTAGTCTCAAGGCATCAGCCCACAGGCCCAACCATGCTCTCGACTAAGGTGCAGTATATGACTTAATTCCATTGAGCTGCCAGAGCGGATCCCTGCTCTCCACAGCACACGTCAGGAAAATTCAAACAACAACAAAAAAGTGTTCAGATAGTTAAAAAAAATACAGAGCAAAATCCAGAAAGAAAAAAGGGGGAAAGAAAGAAGAGGCAGAAAAGGAGAGAGGAGGAAAAGGGCAGGAAAAGGGTACTGTTAATTGTACTGGGGCATAACATGAAGGCGCACAGCTTCTGAAGGTAAAATCCTGGCTCCGCTGAAGACAAAGGCAACACACTCCATAGGTTTTAATAGGGGCAGGATTTCATCCAGAGACTCTTGTGATTATCTACTCTGACCTGAAAAGATTTTCATTTTAGCAAAAGGGCCTTTTATGGAATTTGAACCAGTAACCTCTCGAATTCTAGGCCACATGGGGCTGGTGGGGGACTCATCCGCCAATCCAACACAAGGATGGGTTTCATCAGAGGCTGAGAAACATTTGCTCATGCGAAATGAATATTGTGGTTGTCATAAATATAAAGGGAAGGGTAAACCCCTTTGAAATCCCTCCTGGCCAGGGGAAAGCTCCTCTCACCTGTAAAGGGTTAAGAAGCTAAAGGTAACCTCACTGGCACCTGACCAAAATGACCAATGAGGAGACAAGATACTTTCAAAAGCTGGGAGGAGGGAGAGAAACAAAGGGTCTGTGTCGGTCTGTATGCTGGGTCTTTGCCAGGGATAGACCAGGAATGGAGTCTTAGAACTTTTAGTAAGTAATCTAGCTAGGTATGTGTTAGATTATGATTTCTTTAAATGGCTGAGAAAAGAATTGTGCTGAATAGAATAACTATTTCTGTCTGTGTATCTTTTTTGTAACTTAAGGTTTTGCCTAGAGGGGTTCTCTATGTTTTTGAATCTAATTACCCTGTAAGATATCTACCATCCTGATTTTACAGGGGGGATTTCTTTATTTCTATTTACTTCTATTTTTATTAAAAGTCTTCTTGTAAGAAAACTGAATGCTTTTTCATTGTTCTCAGATCCAAGGGTTTGGGTCTGTGGTCACCTATGCAAATTGGTGAGGCTTTTTATCCAACATTTCCCAGGAAAGGGGGGGTGCAAGTGTTGGGAGGATTATTCATTGTTCTTAAGATCCAAGGGTCTGGGTCTGTAGTCACCTAGGCAAATTGGTGAGGCTTTTCACCAAACCTTGTCCAGGAAGTGGGGTGCAAGGTTTTGGGAAGTATTTTTGGGGGAAGGACGCGTCCAAACAGCTCTTCCCCAGTAACCAGTATTAGTTTGGTGGTGGTAGCGGCCAGTCCAAGGACAACGGGGGGAATGTTTTGTACCTTGGGGGAAGTTTTGACCTAAGCTGGTAAAGATAAGCTTAGGAGGTTTTTCATGCAGGTCCCCACATCTGTACCCTAGAGTTCAGAGTGGGGGAGGAACCTTGACAGTGGTGCAAGCTATTTTCTAACACTCATAAGATTCATATGCATGTTTTAACTTTGGCTACATAAACATGACCTGAAAAGGCCTATGAAAAATTATATGCTAATCGACTATAAATGGTAAATCAGCAACTCCTCTTTACAGTGCATGCTACTTGCCAATCCAAGTCATCTCTTAATCCCGATAGATCTGAGTGAAAGCACAGCATTTATTACTTTAGAGATGTGTGGTACCAATGTGGACTGATATGATGGGAACATCTTCTCTGGTTGTGCCAGATCATTCATTCTTTATACCCACTGACATCTATCTATAGCTAAGGATAGAATGACATGCTGTGCTAAAATACTTACAAGCGTAATAATGTACAGGATAAAGATTCCTCCTGTGGATAGAGAGTTGGAAACTTGACTTGTTTCTAAGTGTCCCTGGCTGAAGTTCAGCGACAACTCCAGAAGCAAAAGTTTGGTATGGTATTTAAACAACACTTTCTTACATAATCCTTAAACCGAGCATCCCAAAGTTCGACTGGTGAAGTTATAATTTCACCTATAAATTTATTATAGGGATATATCACACAATCCCTCTGCTGCGTCATTTCAGACAAGTAAATTCGTCTTCCCTTCCACTTTAACTGGGTGTGTTAATTTTAACGCATTGTCTTTCAAAGGCAGAAGACTACAGTCCTACTTTTTGTTCCACATGTATCTAAACTTTATGCAGCATACACAACTTTATGATGAAGTGAGGCACTTAAAAATCACATAAAAAACCGCTTCTAAAATAAAAGCTAAGACACGGTTTTGAGAGAAACACCACAGTACTGATAATATGGCAATTTATCATGGTTTGGCAATTTGCAATGGATGAGTCAAGATTTACATTATAGTTTGAAGACATCTACAAAAAGATAAAAGAGCAAACATTTGATATAAGATAATCCAATATGTTACAATGACTTCTCTGGTGTCACCATAAACTATTTCATAATAGTGGACCCTGGTGAATAATTCACACAATTTTGTTTTGGCTTGAAAAGAATTAGATTATTTTTCAAGAGTTGAGTGAACAATAAATTTCAGTTCTAACTAGAGGCATTGCAGATATAGACTCTAACCCTACTGTAAATATCTGTGCATGTAAGGGCAACATATATCAACGTATGTAGGGTTGCAAGATTATGCTCACATGCAGTAGGCCAAAAACAATACAATTGCACAATTTATCAGTAGGGTACGTTATACCAGTTTTTATAATTGAGGCTGAGATCTTCAGTCACCTGAAGTGATTTGGAAGCCTAGTTCCCATCACAATTAAAGAGATTTATGCAAATTGAAAATCTCAGTCTTAAAGCACACATCTATAGGTGTGTACAGCAAGCTGGTTTGCTCAGGTGGTTGAACATTCTAATGATTCATTCTCCAAAGAGGGAGTGCCAATTACCCAAATTATTCATTTAGCTTTGACATTTGCATTTCTCCAAACAGCTGCCAATGCATTCTTAGTAATGTAAAATATGGGCCCACCTGAGTAAAAAAGGGTGCAAGAATGACATACTTCTTAGTAATATGGACAGCATACAGATAACGCTAGGTCTGATCTTGATGACTCAGTCTGCTTTTAACATACTGTCTGAGGGTCTCTCGACACAGAAATACATGTCCAATTTTTTTAATAGCAGCAAGTATGTATACTAATATCCTCTTCTATTGTCACATGTAGATGTGTAACAGCACATCTGAATTGCATACTATTAGCCTAAAGAAAAATGTTATCAGTATTTAAGTGTCTGCACATTTGCAAGATTAAAAATGCTCCTGATTGACAAGAACTACAGTATACACAATTATAGTAATATATAAATTGTATGCTGTAATATTATAACATTTTATTTCTGTAATTTAAAAAATTCTGTAATTTAAAAACTTATAGGCAAGTTTTGCTCAATGCTTAGCTGTTCAGATTCACAAAGTTAAGGATGACAAACAGCATGAATGCTGTAGAATAATGAAATACCTACAGTAAGGATACCTGTATAGGGAAAATAATTCACTTTTCCTAGGTAGAGGCCTGGAAACTCTGATTCAAGCCAGTCTTCACGCCTAAGTGAAATGGACTCCTAGTGGACAGTAGTCCAACTGCAGTGTGCATTGCTAACGTAAATTAGCATAACTGATATCGCGTTGCTGAAAGACATAATTGTAGACTTCAGCCCTGCTGTACACTAGTATTATGAATATGAGTTTCAGTTTTTAATTTTGGCACTCCCCTAATATTCACAAAGGAAGCATCATCCCCAAGGAAGAACCCTCTTAAATTCAACATAAAAGATTTACTAATTTTGAGTCCAACCCTGCCTTTCATGTATACTCAGAAGAGTTTTGAGTGTATGGGAGTGAAGGATCAGGCACTATATGTAGTAAGAAAATTACTTATTCTAGTTGATAGTTTACTGTTGTTACAGTCACCAAACAGCTGGATGCTGTACAAGAGTTACAAGCAAAACTGAGAGGGCCTGGAAAAATAAACTGCTCTGTCCTCTCCAAATAGATATATTTTGGCTTACTAAATAGCTCTAACATGCATCATCCAATTGATTATTTTATACGTAAAGCACTTGTCAAATCAGTCTCTGACTACATGGTGGCAGTTACTGGAAAAATGATTTGCTGACAGTTGTAAACTGTGCTGCCTTGTGCATGGTGTATGCATGTGGAGAAACCACGATAATGAGAGTGAATTCTGCTTTGGATACAATGGCCAGTTCTCCCATTGCAAGAGTAAATGGAAGTTATGCAGATCCAGTTCGAAAGAATCAAGCTTTGCATCACAGTGTGACAAGATTTCTTAGATTATAATCACCTTGTAGCATCCATATCATTAGCACAACTGTATTATGGCTGAATTATGCCTTATGGATTCTAAAACTATGTTGGTACGGACATTTTTTACCCCTCTCTGGTCACTTTGGACAGTTCTCAGTTGCATTGCTGTAGGTCAACAGTTGCTCCAGTGAAGGCAGACCTACATTATGCCTCCCTAGAACGTTCAGTCATGCAGGATTATCCTATAAATGGGATTTTAAACTGCTTTCTTCCTGCTTTCACAATAACTCACATCCCAAGTAACAGTGAGAGGCCAAAGTCATCCTTACCTGAACTCCAGTGAATTCATTAATAGGGCCCACTGTGTCTTTTTATTGTGTCTGTATATTTTTAACTTTTCCATTTATCATGGAAGTCAAACAACTTTGTCAAAAAATATAATGGGAACAGGGAACAATAAGTTCTATACAGAGCGCTCCTAATTAAACTAATGGTTAACATTGAAACACAGCTGGTGAATGTCAACTTGGGAAGAGTGTACCCTTAAATAATGTTTTACATTTGAGAAAGGGGGTGGTGAATTTCACTAGATCTTCTATTACTCTGCCTTCCAGTATATTCTGAATTGCGATTTAAATGGGTCTTCTCTTTCTGCACAACTCAGTCGAATGCACGTCCAACACACGGACAATTTATTTGCACTTAATTATTCCCACATTTTCAATCCATGCATGTAGACTATGCTCAGTTTCCATTATTGTTGTTGTTGATTTAAAATCATACCATCCTTTCGTGTCTTTCAAATCAATCATTTTGAGGGCTTCTACTCAGATGGCCCAAAACAGAGTTATTACAGTTAAGAGCAATTCCTCCTTCAAGATTTATATAACTATTTTAAGTGAGTTTAAGCATTGGGAATATGTTATCAAAGAATGCCAGAGAAGAGAGAAAAGGAGTACTTGTGGCACCTTAGAGACTAACCAATTTATTTGAGCATGAGCTTTCGTGAGCTACAGCTCACTTCATCCGATGTGCTCAAATAAATTGGTTAGTCTCTAAGGTGCCACAAGTACTCCTTTTCTTTTTGCGAATACAGACTAACACGGCTGTTACTCTGAAACCAGAGAAGAGAGAATGTGCCTAGATATGCTATACAAAGGACTTCTGCATTTTGACCTTGATACAGCAGGGTATTTAAGTATGTGATTAACGTTAAGCAAACAAGTAGCCTCACTGACATCTATAGGAACACTCACCTGCTTAAAGTTATGTACATTCTTAAGTGTCACATTGAAGTTGAGGCCTTAGATACCAAGCTAATAGTTGCTCTAGGAATGCTGTAGAGAGGTCAACAGATTAGACCGGGGTAGGCAACCCTATGGCACATGTGCCAAAGGGGGCACGCGAGCTGATTTTCAGTGGCACTCACGCTGCCCGGGTCCTGGCCACCGATCCGGGGGGCTCTGCATTTTAATTTAATTTTAAATGAAGCTTCTTAAACATTTTAAAAACCTTATTTACCTTACATACAACAATAGTTTAGTTATATATTCTAGACTTATAGAAAGAGACCTTCTAAAAACGTTAAAATGTATTACTGGCATGCAAAACCTTAAATTAGAGTGAATAAATGAAGACCCGGCACACCACTTCTGAAAGGCTGCCGACCCCTGGACAGTGAAATTCTGAAGCTGAGGCATGTTCAAAACTGGCAAAGAAAAGGAAAAGAAAAAGATAGCCTTGCACTTTAAAGTTAGAGTTCTGGGCCTGATTTTCAAAGGTTGCTGAACTCTTGCAGCTCCTGTTGAAGTTGAGCAGAGTTGTGGGTGCTCAGTGCCCTGGAAATCAGGCCCTGAGTGTATATAAGAAATTACCTCAAATCTATGCTTTAATGATCATGGAACTAACAGGGTCAGAAACTACATTTGGTTGCTATTAACATTTCAAGGCACAGAATTTCATTTCTGTGTCTGTTTGCTCAATGTAGTGTTTTTAGTCTCTACAGCTTATTTGCTTCCTCCAATCAGTATCAGCCATCAATGTGAACTAGTCCTTGCAACCACATAAAAAGATCACATGGTGCTGAAAATAATTATCAAATAGTAAAAATCTTTATAAACAAGGGATTAAAGGTGGTAAAGGATGGTTCTATTTAGAGCCCATGTTACATGCTTTAATAGCATCATATATACTGTTTATGAAGAACCACCAGAAAGCAAAACCCATATTATGCTTTAAACCGCTCCCGATAGTGTAGTGGTGGCTATGTGCCCAATTCCTATGATTAAACAATGGCATCAGGGAAAATCACTGAGAGTTTAAATCTCTTGGATTATCATTATAAAAAATGTAGTTTTAATATTTTCCTTTCAGTACAGTGTTGGCCTTTCTGCAGAAAGAAATTAATCACAAACTATTTAAACTTATGAGAGATCTTGTAGTTAAATGTTTGTCAGTTGCACAGACAGCATCAGGTTCAAGGGTGTTCTTTCTCTCAGGCAGGAATTTGGGTGTAATAAAGAAAAAAAAATCTGAAATCTTTTTTTGAAAAAAAAAAAGTGTAACAAATGATCACAGATGATAAAACTGTCATTAGCCTTAACATAACAACATACCCAGTGCAAAATTACTGACCTCATTTGTGCGGAAGAGACAGGTGAGCAAGTACAGATGGTGCATCCTGCATGACAGTTATTCTGCCAGGCCTAAGCAGACCGCCTGAGTGCAACCAGGGATTGTCAAGCATTAGAGGAGCACAGCGGGTAGACTGCCAACTGCTCAGCACATATGCCAGTGATCCAAAGGCTGACCATACCTTCAAGCCTGTATACCACATGCCCTCGGACACGGAAGGGGATATTTTCAAGAGGCATGTTGACTTTCAATAGAAATTGTATGCCAAACTGACATTTGTGCTGTTGACAATCTCTGTTGTGTGTTCTCCCATCCTAGTATCCTCAGGTGCAAGACTGCAATCTTCATCTGCTGGTACGTGGGGACAAGAGGCTCCTTATGCTTTCTACCCTCACTAATACGGAGGGCAGGATTTTGCCCTTAATATTTAACGGATGTCGCTCTAATCTAAAGGTAAGTCTTTCAAGCTCTTCATATCTGGAGGCTGCTCATCTTGTACTTCCACAGTTGCTTACTAAGGGAACTTCAGCAACAACTGAGAACACCCACCCACACAATGTACACATGCACAAGGCGGCCGACACTGACTGAACTGAGCACAGACCAAGAGCAGAGCTGTGTCGCCCTGTGGACAAAGGGCCTGAAGGTGGATGCCATTATCCAGTAGCACAGTAGTCTAGTGAACTGCCCACGGGACTGCCCACCAGGAACTCCCAAATTCTAATCCTGCCTTTGCTACCAACTCCTTCTGTAGTCTTTCGGTCAACAAGAACTCGATCTTACTCCCACTGAATTCAGTGGACTATTGACTTCATTGCTAATTGGATGAACACCCTTAACCTCTTTGACACTGGCACTGGCCGAGTGTGCTGTAAATTCTCTCTTTATAGGAACCAGCCATTATTTACTCTAATTTTTGATTCACACAATTATATCCAAGATTTAAACTGTAAAGTTTCCTCAGGATAAGTTTTCTGAGAGAAGTGAGGCCTAGTATTCTAGGTAGAGCTTCATTTTGTAATACCACTCCGTACTGAGAACGGTCTCATTTCTTGTCATTGGCCAGTTTTACAAAGGGAAATGGGGTTGCTTGAGATCAGTGCTCTGCTTTTGTAGCCGAGTTGAGAACTGATCTCTACCATTTCTGGGGTGCCTCTGAAACCAGGCATAAACCCAATCTGCATCCACGGGGTTTGCAATAAGATCTGACAACAGGAAAATAGGTTAGTTCAATCTTTTCAAAGTTCAGAGGTGAAATCTTGGCCACACTGAAGTCCATGAGAGTTTTGTTACGGATTTCAATGAAGCCAAGGTTTCACCCCCAGGTCTTCCAAACTCACATGAACGGATTCTCACATCTTTATTTGCAAAACCTGTTCAAGCCAAACTCGGGAGGCGGTTGCACAGCTTTAAATGCAACACGTTTCTTTGGCAGTCAATTGAAGCTAGAATATGCAGCGCCGTCCTATTTTGGCACAAAAATGTCCTCAGGTTTGAGCAAATGTCAAGCTGCGTGAGGCTCCAATCTACCACAGTGGACAAGTTTCCTGCACAGAACAGAGCGTTTATATAGCTTTACGCACACTACCAGTCTGAAGGCACACACCACCTGGTACATGAGCACAGCCTTATATCTGGATGAATGCAGACACAACTTCTCAAAAGGAGACCCACTCGTTTTCATTATTAACATTCAATAAAATGTAAACCGAACTGTTGATAACACACATTGTTTATTTACATTAGGTGTAAATGAGAGAGTGTCAGAGCTTGAATGTTGTAAAATTACTCTCTCTAGACAGGTGAGGGGAGGTTTTTGCTCTCTTGGAACATAAGTCTGGAGGTTTACACATCCATAATTAAAATACAGCAGGCATACTTTACTTTTAAAAGTAACACATCAAAACTGTTGGTTTTGGCTTATATGTTTCTCAGTGCGTATTGCCCTCTTCATAAAAGCCTTTCCACCATAAGACAAGAGACAATACAGGCATCCCCTTCTATCCCTAAACTCCTACCAACCAACAAAAAGAAAAGAGGAAATAAGCTCTAAAAAAGAAAAAGAAAAACGACTCTACCCCAAGCAGAATTTTTACTCCCATAATGAAGTGCCAGAGACCCCATGAAGTCTACTAGGGACTTTGCAATTGCTATTTATTTTAGATGGAAAGCACCAAGGGGTAGATTTTTAAAAGTAATTAAGTATCTACTTCATACTGAAACCAATGGAAGTTAGGTGCCTAAATACCTTCAAAAATCTGGCTCCCAGATACTACAATGATGAACAGAGCAGCATAAGACAGATGGACAGATGTTTTGCTTTTAGAATTGTTGCTATTCATTTATTTCAACACCATTGAACCAAGGCTGGGATTTCCAAAGAAGCCAGGTACTCAGCTCCCACTGAATTTCAATTAAGAAGAGGGCACCTAACTCCATTTGGTTCCTTTGAAATTGCCCCGACTAACTCAATAAGACCAGAAACAATAGTCAACTGTTCATCAACTTTTCTACATCCTGCAGGTACCTCACTCAGTGCTGGAGCACCTTTTAACGTGCTCACTCACATGGAACGGCAGGGAGATGGAACAGATGCCTTCAGTTCTTGTGCTCCCGGAGCGAGTTTGCGAGTGAACTGTTATGAGGAAGCTGCTGATGCCTTGTGGGAAATCTTTGAAAAACATTTTATTTGGAAACAATTCTGCATGTACCCCATAGCATATTTTCTCTATTTCGTTCCTCTTAGTCTGGAATTCTTATGAGAGCAGTTGTTGCTTTTTGGAGGTGAAGATTTCCATTACTGTCTGATTTCAGACAGGATTTCCATGCCTAAGATGAAGCAGCAATTAATGCAGACTCTGTTTCCACATCTCCTACAGGCTGGGGGTGTGTGTGGCTTTTTGCTTGTTTTTTTGCATTGATGCAGAATGTCTGGCATGTTGGCTCCGACAGGAGTCATACTGAAGGGGATTGGGGAACACACACAAGCATAAGTGGAGGTTTGTTCCCTTCCCTTCTTAGTTAGGTATTTTCTGAACAGTTCCCCATAGCTCTGCTTTGCACATATTGACACGGATGAAAGTGAGGTGGTGCTCTGAAATGTGACAGTAAAAGCACATTTTATTTATTTAAATTTATTCAACACAGAGAAGAGAAGTACCTCACCCCAAGATACAAGCACCCCTTACAAATCTTAACATTTACAAAAAATCACACTAGACTGCTTGGAGTTCCATACTCATTGCATCTTACTACCTTCACCTCAGATGTACCCAGTCTACAAATAAAAAAGTTTTTAATAAGTGCCAGCCCTGAACACCCAACTTGGGATCCAAGACCGCAGCTGGATTCTTCTTTTCCTTCCACATCATTACAAATGCTAAAGGTATCGAATGACAAACTATATTTTCAGTTACACATGTGCAACTCATTTTATTAAATTATACCCTGTGTTACAGCCACACAACCTTGTTAGCCTTCAGTTCAGTGGCAGAGGAGTAATTCTGTGTGTTCTGCAGTATATTTATTACTGGCCGCTATGTATGAAAAGGCAAGAAACCAGCTTGACTGTCACAACCCATGTTAAGTCTCCAGGAATGGCAGTTTGAATAAAAAATAGCTTTATATTGGTAAATTAATTAAAACTGATATGGAATCAGAGAGACACAGTAAGTCTGGAACCTTACAGTGCTATTTTTACAGTCAGTTTTCAGAGACGAACCTCACTTTAAAGCACACATAGACTGAAGCAAGGGAATTAGACACCCATCCAGCAAACACATACGAGCTTATCTTTAAGAATATGAGCAGTTTTGTTGAGCAAAGAGCATCGATGCACATGTGCAAAGTTATTCATGGGTGCAAGAGATTGCAGAATTGAGGCCTTCACGGATATAGTAGCTACAAGGATTATTATCTTTTTCATTAAATTCACAACAAAATCATGCTGATTTTTTAAATTATAAAATCGAGTTCTTGTTGGATCATTTGACGGAATTCTGCCTTCAGCTACACCATGGAACCCCATTGCCTTGGGATTGCACGTAAGTAACTGAGGGTAGAATTCTTCTTTCCCTCCCTCCCTCCCAGCCAGTGATCAGGCCACACTCCCAATGACTTCAAGAGGAGCAGGATTTGGTCCTTTGTATCTGTGAAATCCAATAAAGAGCAGCTTTAAGGTGCATGCAGTAGAGATTTGATGAAGCTGAACCCGAAGGTCCCGTAATCTTACTTATGTTACATAATGCTACATTATATTTAAAGATGCACTTCTGGGACTGTGTTGCTGATACCTATTATTATACAATGGCTCCCAGGGGAGCTATTGTTGAAATAAAATCATTTTTATAAAATAAATGAATAAGCAAATCAATACATAAAATAGGTTAAAACACACTAAGATATACAATTGGCATGTAAGTTGTATAGCTTATCAGTCAAGCATTTAAGATTTACCCCCTTCATGTTCAGAGTTGCTCGGTAACTTAAGTGTTTCTGTGTGTTTAATAATGAATGTTTAAAACCACCAGGGATCCTATCTGCAAAGCACTGTACAGGGTTTATGCACATAATTTCAAGCTACTGCTGTGGAAATTTACCCCCTGATGGAATTAGTGGAATTTTAGTTCTGCAAGAATATGCTGTTCTGATAAACAGAAGTATAGCTGTGCCAAGTTAAGAAACCTCTTAATTTGCAGAAAGGATCCAAAAATATCTTTATAGACTTGCTTAGTCACTGATTTCAGTTTTTAGTAACAAAATGCATGCACTGAAAATATTTACATTATTCAAACAGTGCTGCCCAAGAATGGATTTGGCAATTTTGGAGCATTAATCTGCAACACCCTGCAGCTTTTCCTTTAATTTTTTAAGGGATATAATAATTATTTTTTAAAGTTTATAGCCCTCAGTGGCTATAAACATTCATTATACATAAGTGCAATACATTAGATGCCTTTCCAGAACACAGAGTTGTATCTAGACCCAACTGTCTGCGAGTGGCATTGCAGATTGGAAACAAGCAACAAGCAATAACTCACTTCACTGATACAGAAAATACATACTTTAATCTTGTTAAATTTTTTTATATGAATTCAAGGAGAGGTTATAGAAATAAAGCCAATAAGGACAAAAAATGAAGGAAACTGGCAATATTACTCCCAGTGATAAAAATGATTTTATGTTTAACGCAATATGAGCTTACAAATGAGAGTATGAAGCTTTTAAATATTTTGCCAGATGGCTATTTCATGGGGTTTCTATAACCTAACAGCTATTCGCCAGTACAAAAGTATTTGATGTGAATGGATGTGACGATGTAGGAGTAAAAAAGAATGGAAAGGGGATCAGATTCTCATCTGCAAAGAGATACACTTGGTGCAGGTCAGGAGAGTAAGGTAGCCAGTTACAGCTCCCTGATTCTCAGGCTGCACTGGCTCTGACAGAAGTTAGAGCAACTTAGGGGCTGCTCTAACTTACAATAGCTGGTCATGATCCCTCCAAGACCAACTGAGTAGTACCAGGGGGGTGAAGTTTGGCTCTGCCTCCTCCCCACTTCTGTCATACCATCACCCCAGTGTGAGATTGGTGAAGGAGTCAACTCTGCCAGCTTTATGCTGGATTAAAACTCATTTCCATGATGGGATTCTCAACTGGTCAGCTGTGGCCAGACTACCTGCTTTGCACTGCCCAAGGAATGCGAAGGACACAGAACTTAGGCTGTAAACTCTTTGGGATGGGGACTGTCTTTTTTTTTTTTGTTTGTTTGTCTGTGTTTGTGCCTCACCTGGCACAAGGGAGTCCTGATCCACAAATGGGGCTCCCTAGGCTATATGACAATGCAATTAATAAATAGGAATAATAGAACTGGACCTGAGAATCTGGCCTATTATGTTACAATACATAGATGTTAAATTATACAGTCATATGAACAAGAAAATATACTATATCTTCATGCTGAGATTTACAGTGTTGCACTATCATCAATGATAAAAAAAATCTACTATAGTCAGGAATGACCATGAATGTGTGTTTATTCCTTTGATGGGATAATTCGCTGTTACTTTGTGTTTCTTTTCTGCATACAGGGATCCCTCATAAAAACTTTTCAATTATCTTAGATAACTTGATAACGTTACCTCAGAATGTGCAAGTACTCCATGCCCTAACCGTAGGGAACATTGCAAATAGGACCTGATTCAGTGTCACGGAAGTCAAGAAAACAACAAGGAGTCTGGTGGCACCTTAAAGACTAACAGATTTATTTGAGCATAAGCTTTTGTGGGTAAAAACTTCACTTCTTCAGTTCTGTGAGGTTTTTATCCACGAAAGCTTATGCTCAAATAAATCGGTTAGTCTTTAAGGTGCCACCAGACTCCTTGTTGTTTTTGTGGATACAGACTAACACAGCTACCCCCTGACACTTGAAGTCAAGAAAAGGCTCTTACTGATTTCAGTGTAAGGACAAGACCTAAAATTTAGTAACACTATCCAATTATCCAAGACAAAACAGGAAGAGTTTAAAGGGTGACCACTGTATTTGTTCATTACTTTTAAATACAGTGTATTACTGGAAACCACTGTTTTTGGAAAGTTTATACAGTCACAACTTCTACTGTTACTAACCACATACTTTCAAATAGTAATTATTGGCCTCTCTCTCTCTTTTCCCCCCTGGTTCTGAGACATGATCCTGCACTATTGAAGGGGTTGTTTTGCTACTGGTCTCAAACTCAGCAGAATGAACCCTTGATGAGCATCCCAGAAGTGACTCTTGCTAGAAACTCTAAGCACTAGGCAAACTCCAGTCGGCATTTGGAAATTAAAGGGACTTTGCTGATGTTCGCTGTCTAAAATGTGTCCTGCCTTCAACAAGATCAGTTTTCAAGGATCCCCTGTGCTGATCCTAGATAATCTACAGTTTCCCCCAACGTCAGCTGCAAAACTAATCAAGTTCCAAACTGAGAGGACTAGTTGGTACAGAGGGTTAACTGAACCAGCTTTTCACCTCTGTAGACCAAATTGTGTTTCAAAGCCATAAACGAAAGGGTTTTTTTTTTGAGGTCTTCCAAACCCCATCTTCTTCAAAACCTGGGTGTGACCAGAAAATATACATTTTCCTTTCCCAAGTCCTGGTTTTTGAGCTGAGCAGCTTTATTGGAGATATGGCTTTTTCAATGACTACAAATATGCTCAGTGGAAGCTCCAAGTAACAACGCAGGTTGGAGCAGACATTGGAAATCTAAGTATCCTGGGGACTCTAGATTTTGTTTCTTAAAATATGATTTCATAGGATCAAATCTTGAAGCTGTCACTCAGTCACAGCTCCATTTAAAGTCAGTGAAAGTTCTGCCTAACTAAGGACTTAGTGAGGAGTCCAGTCCATCCATATAGCTTAATATGTAAATAGAAAAATAACTCTTAAAATCAAATACAATTTTTAATACAGAAGAAAAAAGTATATTTAGATTAGGTTCTTAATGCAAGCCTCAAACTAAGTCCTGCTCTGCTTGCAGGACATGGCATTACTCATGTGAGTAAGGCAAACAGGACTTGGCCCCTAACTGCTGGCATAAGTGAAAGCTGCAACTACAAATTTTAAGGTGAGGAAGAAGGAAATTCCAAAGGACATTAAGATTGGCAGACCTAAAAACAAATAGTGCAGTATCTGGAGGTTGTTACCCTCTAAAGCAGTGGTTCCCAAACTTTAACAACCTGTGAACCCCTTTCATTAAAATGTCAAGTCTCATGAATCCCCTCCTAAAAATGAATATTTCCAGGGATTTTCTCCTTTACCTGAGTATAAATTATAAAAGCAGTGATCTTGGAAATATAAAATTTGTTTTTATGACATGCTTATTACACACTATTATTAATTATTATTTATAATTACAGTATTTTTATTACATTATGAAAACAGCAACACTCTTCCAAGATCTCACTTTTGTAGCTTGTATCACTTTGATTAAGCCTGTTATAAGAGAAGGCCTCTATGTTTCATCAAGGGGTATCAGATGTGAAACAGCATGAACATATTTAAGAAACCAACTCATCGTTCCTCCTACTCAAACATTCAGGTCTTGAGCAGTCCAGGCAAACAACACGTATTACAACAAAGCTTAAACTTGTCTTTGTCATCATTTTAAAAACAATACTAGCTGCCTATTTAATTTTAAAAACAGCAAAAAAAATCCACCTCCCTTTCCATTTCTTATAAGGAGTCTTTAAGTTTAAATCTCCTCTGTGTGATAGATATGCTTGCTTTGATCTGCGTAGCTCTTGGAAGTCTAGGGGCTCCGGGCTGCTGACCAGGGTGCCTAGGGACAGCTCTGTCTGCCATTAGGGAATTTTTTCCCCGAGAACCCCCTGTAACATTTTGCGAACGCCAGTTTGGGAATCACTGTCTAAAGTATATACATACATTTTAAACAGTAAATACAGTATGACAATGGTAGGACAAAAACTATATTATATGCACACTCCTTCAGAGAGCCCAAGCACCAGTGTGTTTATTCTTAGTAAGTCCAGTACCATTCTGAATCATAAGAGGTACAGGTGAAAGTATAGATTTTCAAAGTGAGGTCACAGTCATGGTATGTCTAGGCCAAGACTTAGATCTGCTGTACCAATCTCGACAATATTCCTTTAGGTGAGAGCATTCTTCAAGATTATTTGGCAGCAATGTAAATTTGTATGGTAGCACAACTGTGAAATAGTCACCTTTTTTCCTTTCCGCATCTGCATTAATGTGGATTGCCTGCACTTATCAAGAGCAAAGCAAGCCCCATAAAACTCAAGGGTAAAAATTTAAGAAGCGTCTCAGGGACTTAGAAGAATAAGCCCCATTTACAAAAGCACTGTAGGGTCAGATTTTTAAAGGTATTTAGGCACCTAAAGATGCAAATAGGTGCCAAGTAGAATTTTCAAAAGTGCCTAAGGCCCTGACTTTTAAAGATTCTGAGATGTTGCTACATCTAACTCATTTAGGAGCATAAGTATTTAGGTGCCTTATTCCTATCGAAATAAATGGGAGTTAGGCACCTAACACCTCTGAGGATCTGGTCTGAAGTCTCACTGAAGGCCAATGCGAGTTAGGTGCCTAAGTTACATTTGAAAATGGGACTTGGGCTCCTAAGTCATTTCAATTTTCGATTGTTTTTTTCACCCAAAGTCACATAGATAACTATTTAGAAAAGTAAGTTCAAACATTAATTCTGGAAGTCTGTTTCCTATATTATATCTATCTATATCTGCTCTGACAGCGTATCAGACTGCCCATAGTTCGTCATGGTGAAAAACAGACAAAATCATTTACTATTCTCACTTCTTGTTCTCAAATTATACACGTGATGAACTAAATTTGATGCAACTGCACAAAACTCAATGCAATTATACTAGGGATGAATTTGGCCCCACCAGTTTACTTTGCAACAGTCTTTTGATGTACAGTACTTTTTTTTTTTTTAAAAAAAATCTTTAGGAGTTTTACTCTTCTCACAGCTGATTTACCATTCTACGTATGGTTAAAATATACTAGTAGCATGTGTGACAGGTAGGGCAATGTCCAGCAATATCTTTGGGAGATCTTACTGTACTAAGTTTATGTACCATTGTGGGCTAGTGATCGTATTTAATTCCAGGGGGGGAGGCGGGGGAAGAGGGGGAGAAGATGACCACAGCCCCTACAGGAACTAAGAACATTGGGGAGTGATCAGACAAATTGAAAGGTGATTAGGCAACAGGTGCCAGCACCTGGAGAGATTCACCTATACAAGTTCAACTGGATTCTCCAGAGGCCAACAGACTAAGAACGGTCTATTGGATACATAGCCCAAGTTTACACTGATCCAGGACCTGCTTTCTGATCCAAACAATGGACAGGACCTTCTGTCCAAGGGGACGGCCCCAATTATTAGGGAAGGGTTGGAAGGACTGATACCAACAAGAGCCCGTATGGAGATGGGGTGATCTCTGGTAAGCTAATTAGCATGTGTATAGGTTCTCATTATTTTTCATGTGTTTTCTCTGTAAAGCTTTTATCTTAAGAATAAATGTGCTTGCTTAGGAAGAGCTGTGTGGTATCTTAACTGAGGACCCTATTATAGCCTCTGAGGCAAAGGAAAATCTGGCCTGCTTAGGCAGTCTCACTTGCTGGGGAATTCACAATGTAGGGAGGGAACTGAGTAGCCTGGAAATACCCCCGTCAGGAGGGGGAGAAAGATGCGTGCCTTCAGCCAAAAGAGTTGATCTCTGGGGAGACTTAGTGCATCATAGAGGGGAAATATAGATGCAGTTGCCTTGAACTGTGACAGTATGTTTTTTAATAGTTATACAAAATGAACCATAATGCTTAGCAAAAAAATAACTAGAGAAAAATTGTCTTAAATTAGTATCCAATGTTACCTTCAATTACATGGAGCAGATAAGTGTTTAAAGCATGAAACCATTAGCTTATATTTTTAAGGCAATTGTTTTATGGAGGATGGGGAAAAAACCATGAAAGAATGACAAGAAAAAGCCCTTTCATAGGAGAAGAGTTTACAAATTTCAGACTGATTATTTATGATAAATGTCTAGTGACTATTATCCTAAAAGCAATCATCTGTGCAACAGTTATTTTAGCACAGTGTAAAATAGTATTATACTTTCCTGACATTAATTTGTCTTGATTATTTATTCTAATGATTTTTTATTTTTATTGGTGCACTGAATTACGGAAAATGCAGCATAATTTAATTTTCACTATCATATAGGAAGAAATCACTGGAGGCATTATAATGATGAACGAACAGCTATGCTAATACCACAAAAAAAAGATGCAAAAATGATTTATGTTACTTTCTTCTTCTATTTGCAGTTCATTAAGTCACTGTCTTCTTGTAATGACCAAGTGAAAATTAAAGTACTTCAGAGAAGAACTTTAGGTTCAGCATCATTAGAGGAAGAGAAATGGGTTCTTTGATGAACTTGACTGCAGAAATCTATAGAGCACAACTTAATCAGACTACACATTGATCTTTGATGCTAGAAGGCAGGCTTAAGATTGAATAAATCTTTTTAATGCATATTTTGGTTTTTAAAAGTAGCATATGATGCATGAGAATGATTTATATTCAATATACTTCAAATTCATAAGGTAAAAAATGGTATACAGTGCTTTCCTTTGTCCTCAATGTAAACACAAGCCTAAAGCAACCAGTTCCCTATACTGTAAGATGTTTAGCTTTTAAGACAGTATTTGTGACAGTGAAGAACAACTACACACCAAACCTAGGAAAACATCATATTGGTTGTTACTAATGAATTTTGAAATCACTCATGATGAACAACTTTGTTCATCTGATAAATGGCTTTGAGACACAGGAGAGAATAAATAGTACAGATAATAGCTAACACCTATGTAATTAAAAAACCTTACTTTTGCCATCTTTCCTCTAGACAGATCCTAAAGTACTTTATTAGATGGTAGGCCAAATTCTAGTCTTACATCCTTGTAATCCTACTGCTTCGATGAGGTTGCTGCAAGGGTGTAATAGAACAGGATTTGGCGTCCGTTGTGGAACATAGTAGTTATTCTGCTCCAACAACACTACACAACAGCAGCGAGGACAGAAAAATAACTTCTGTGCTTTAAGTTTACAGAAGGAATTTATATCAGCAGAACATGAACATCAGAATTAGAATTTTGGCTAGGACACAAGGGTTAACAGCCCACCTTTTCTTGAAAGTGCCATCACTTCTTTAGTGACCACAATTGGTCAGGTTACACACATACTCAGTACATACTAACACACACGTACATATACAAGTATGACTAGTCCTATTCACTTGTAATGAGTTGGTGTTTTAGGGCAAAATTTTCAAAGACACCTACATGACGCAGGAGCTAACATCTCATTTTCAAAAGGGACTTAGGCACTTCGGCTAAATTCCATTGACTTTCAATAACACTGGCTCCTGAACACCAGATTTTAAAAGATATTAGGTATCTAACTTCCACTGAAATCAAAATGAGTTAGGTGCCCAAATAGCTTTAAAAACCAGAGTATACTTCCTTTTGAAAATGGGACTTAGGTGTTTTAGAAAAATTTGGTGCTAATCTATTTAACACCCTGGTATGGGGTGGTGGAGTTGTTATAAGATAGTGAACTAAATTCATCCAGGCTGAAACTCCATTGATATCAGTAGAGTTATACCAGGATTGTATTTGGCAAACTGAGTCTTCACTGAATCTTTTGGTTGTTTTGTTTCAGGTTAGGTACCATTGTTGGGAGTCTTTCTTGAGCTGTGGCATACAGGACACTTACACTGCCAGTATTCTGAGGCGCAAAAGAGCATGTTACTTCCATTCTTGAAAGTCTGCTTGGCTCTCCAAACAAATACAACAGTGAAAGAAGTATCAATCATAAAAATAAATTATAATGCACCTTTTTCATTTCCAACTTCCTATTCAAATAATGTGCCTATTTGACTGTCACAGAGCACAACCTTCTCAATTTGCACTGATACCGACAAAGCTATAAAGGGGCTAGCCATTAAATAAAAATACAGTGGAGCATTTTTAATCAGCCTAATGTGTTTTAATTACTGTAAATGAGATTATTTTATTGCTTTAAGGTACTAAAATTGTATTATTTGGGCTGTTTAAAATGTGAGCTTTTAAACAGTCCAAATCATTTTGAAAACATAAAAATCCCTTATTTTTAGTGACTATATATTATAGCTACAGATGTGCCAGTGACTTGATGTATTCAGTAGCATTTTTGTGACAAAAAATAATTCTTACAAAGCCACTGAAATTCAATTTAATGCTTACCAAAGTCAAGCCGCCTAAATTGTACAGAAACAAAGAACAAACAGCATCAGTCACTTACTGAACCAAAGCATTCATGTTCTGAAGATATGACACTAAGCTTCCATTTGGAAGCTGCTTCCTTTCTGGGTTTACCATGGATTATGTACTATATACGGCACACGGAGGCCCAATCCTGAGATTGGATTGGGCCTGGCTGGAACCTTACATCAACACAGAGCCCTAGTAATTTCACCGAGGCTCTGTGTGGGTGGATCCCTGTCCTTAAAAAAGATTCTCTGTGCCACCAAATATGCGCCCAGTAAGCAAAGTGCTTCTAAATCTTTAATTGTCTGAACAGCTACATCACAGACAACAAGAAAACCTTTTGCCAGTAGTAATACAGATCTGCCCATGACACATTTCTAACCAGGAGCACCTCAAACCTAGGGTCATTTTTATATCCCAAAAATACTTTATTTTTTTCATGTGAGGTTTGCTTTGCCTCCCCCAAGATAAAACTAACTAGACCTGCCCCTTCATTTCAACCAGGAGGGCTTATAGTACAGACGTGAAACATAAATCTCATGTGCAATAGGCCTGTGTGGCAGAAGGCATAACAAACCCCTTACTACAGTTTAATACAGATACGCTCGTAATCAGCTGAAAAGGTTTCATGTCTAGATAATGTGAAGTCTTGATTTGTGAGAAGCAAGATTTTTTTCAGCTAAAGTAAGTATAAGCCTGGGATTTTGTGTATTATGTCTCATTTGAATGTAAAAACCACAGATAAAGGGCTTTGAAGGTATAAAAAGAGGACGTGCCATCAGCTTTCCTAACAACCCAAGACCTTTCCAAATTCACTTCCAGATGGCACTTTGAACGGTTAATCTTTTTTTTTTTTTTTTTTTTTTTTTTTTTTTTTTTTTGAGGGGAGGGATGAAGGTATGGCAAGAGAATTAAAAAACAGAGTGGCTTAAAAGGTCCATGGAAAGGGAAGAAAATATACACAAGTTCCTGCAGACGCTGCACATCCATAATCTGGGCTTTTAGCCTACTCCTCCCCACCCGGAGATGTGGATATCTGCAAAGGGGCGTCTGCAGGGCTGTGCTGAAATGTTGCACAAGTTCTTTCCCTTCCCATGCTTCCCCTTGCCAGAGCCATGGGCTTTTGTTACCTCCTACTTCAGGAAGTGGAGAGCAGCATTGGGACCCAGTTCTTGTTTGGTCTTTAATCAGACAAATTAATGAATGTAAGAAATAAGGATGTCAGGACCTGGCTCCGAGTCACTGCAATTTGCTGATCTGCTTTGGGTTAATTTACAGACTAGTCTCTCCCCATTATCATGACACAAATTGCATTTCCTGCTGAAAGCTAAGTCCTTGCCCCATCACCCATCAAAATTCCCACTGACGACAGTATGTGTATTGACTGAAGGAGGACACAGCAGGATTGCTAAAAATCAAGCCCCTCACTACAGATCGAATACTGGTTGGAAATAACTAGGATTACAAGGACAATGGACAGCACTGTTTTCTTTTACTCTTCAATTAAAAAGATGTGTTTATGGTTTTTCCCATGGGAAAACTCAGAGTAAATAAAACAGGAAGAAGAGTTGGTGTAGCATTCAGATCCAGGAACAAGCAAGTCATTTAACTTTTACATGACTCAGTTTATTCTTCTGTAAAATGGGGATAATACCTACTTCACATAGATGATGGGAGGTGTCATTAATGTTAGTGAAGTGCCTTCAGATGAAACATGACAGTATAAGGGTAAACTATTGGCATTGCCTTTAGGTGATGATTTTTTAAATCATTGTTTAAGTTCTAGATGGATTTGTCAGGCTTTGAAAATGTTTTCTTTCAGCAAGTTATCACCATTTTCTTCAACTGGTATCGCTACATCTTCTCTACACAGCAGATTGCATCTGCTGCCTGTCCCCAGAGAGGTAACTCTTAACAGCAAAGTACTTGATTGTAACTAAGCACCATGCCCCTCATCACAGTCTCCCCTTTTTAGAGCTCTATCCATTTTTCATAAATAAATCCGTCTGATTATAAATCTCTGCCAAAAGTGAATACTTGATGTGGATCCCTGCCAAGATATTATGAGGACATGTGAAATGACAACCTGACAGAGCAAATCGCTAATGGAGATTTATTCAGGGAAAGAGGTTTTTGTCATGATTCTCTTACATAGCAGCACCATGTACAGTGCGGGTATTTCATAAGGAAGCATTGAATACATAGGCAGATAAGCAAGATGAGCTCACACGAACACATGATTGACTGCAGGTATCAAGCAAGAGCAAGATTGCTTTGTGTCAGGAGGAATTTCCAATCATATTAATCATTATGGGGCAAATCCACCTCCAACCACTTTGGCTGTGGCAATTGTCCCTTGAGAGTGGAAATATTGTGACTCTATTGCGTAAGGGGAGGAGCTAGGCATACGTACATGCGTGTGTGTGTGTGGGTGGGGAAGAGTACACATGTACAAAACCCTGCTGGCAGCCTACAAGGCCAGGTTTGAGCCAACTAGTACGTATGGACCCTTTGCTCCTTCCCACACAACAGGGCTATGTTATGGGCATTTTGGGCTTCTGTTAGTCTGAGATAAGCCAGATAAAACTAATCAGCAGCCACTCAGTGGGCTGGGGGTGGTGTGAGGATTCCTCCTTGTCTGTCCCCTGCAGAGCTCCTCAGTGTCCAACCCAGCTGGGCTACCGGGTGGCTGAGGATTTGTCCCTTCAGCCACAAAAACCAGTTGCTATCAGGTGGAAAATGAAAAGGTCAGTGCTAGGAAGATCCATCTTGACACCAAAGCAACATGTGCCCCCGTGGCCTATTTTCCACTGATGACAAACTATCAGTCATTTTACTTTGGAGAAGAGTGTTTTCCAAAGGAAAATAAGTTACGATCATGAACAACATCCCACCTCCCACCCAGTTAGCCAGGGAAAGTGTCAGTTTGCTGCAAGTTAAGGAAGCAGCCTAATATTTTACTGAACAATCTTTAGGTCACCTACTTGACTGAGGTGCTTGTTGGCTGCTGTTATAAAAAGGATGGTGGTTGTCTAATGTGTTCCTGCAGTGCGACAGGTGGGGCCCTGCCAAGGATTCTGGGATTTTTATACAACTTGGCTTAGCTGTAGTGAAGGCAGTTTCTCTTTAGTATGCGAATATTAAAAGTTGAGAGGTACAGGCCATTGCTTGGGATATGGGTTCTATTCCTACCTCGCAACTAATTTACAGAGTGGCCGCATAGCTTTGGGCAAGTCTCTTAACATCTCCGTGTCCCTCTCTAAAATGGCAACAATGGTACTTCCTCCATAAACACTAATGTGTACAGGTAGTCACAACTTGTCCTCCACTACACAGTATTTGGGACCTCAGTGCTCCCCCCCCACTCTGTGTGAGACGAAGTGAGCCAAAACCTGTAGAACTAGCTTGCAAGAGGACTGGGTGGACAGGAGAGCTACCGTCACCTAATTTTCTCTCTCTCTCTCTCTCTCCCTCTCCTTCCCTCCCCCTTAAACTCATGGAAGCCCTTGTGCAGGAGTCTAGTGAGGATCCAGATCTATGAAGGAGAGAAGACAGATGGACCAAGGGTGAGACTCTGGGACACTGCCTCCTGAATTCTTCCTGCCAGATCCATGGATTATATTAACTCAATTTCCATCCAGTCTGAGTGTGTAATCTGTGAGGGTTTCTCTGCCTGCTGCAGAACCCCTCAAGCGGAGTACAATTCCAAGTGGCAGTAATGGTCAAGAAAACCACACCAGAAAAGACCCCAAACTGCACCTATAGCAGCTGTGCTTTTTAAAGATTGCACAGAGAGTGCATTGCAATCATGTGGTGCGACTTTAGTTCCTGCAGACATACCCACGCTAGCTTTAATGTAGCTGGCTCCGGTACTGGTAGCAATGAATCTCTGGCAGTGCTATATAAGCCAGCCTGGAACCAAGGGGAGCACTAACATGCTCTGTTCCAAGCACATTTAAATAAGTCTTTTGGCTAAGATCAAGCGTATTCACTGATATATCCTCTGTTGGATGGACTATATCCGTTCCTTGCAAGGGGATGGACTAGATGATCTTACAGTTCCCTTCCATCTCTCACCCTTAGATCCTATGATCCTATTTCACTATTGAAAGCAACAATGATGCAATCCCACAATGTCTCTCTCTTTTTTGCTTTCCCCCAAGGCTGGCAATATTTCAGTGTTACATTTAGGACTGTACTTCATTAACAGATTTAATGAATTTGCTGGTGTGATCAACTGAACTTGGAAGAACAAAAAATATTTCTGTTGCACAATAAAAGAGGATTTTTTTATAGGTTTTACATGTTAGGTAATCAGCTTCGCAGATGATCAAAGATTAACTTTAAATGGATGCTGCTAAGAAAGATCCTCAGTCTTAAATCAGCTTTCCTGCATTAAACCTTCCTCTTTAATCCTCAGCTCCAAGTAATTTTATAAATAGATAAAATTGAAAAATCCCTTAAACCACACAAATATAATCAGATGAATCCCGCTGCCAACCTCCTTTTTCTTGGGATATCCCCGAGGAAACTAAAGGAAACAGTGTATCCTCATCTGGGTTGCATTATTATTCAGCAGTAACATAAAATTATTAATAAACAGAACAAAACAACCACCTTTCACCCGGTTCCATAATGCCATCAGAGATGTTTCTGTGTCAAGATTTAAAAATAGAATTGGTATAGTAACTTAAGCACCCACCAGCCAACAAGTAAGGCTCAGAAAAGCACTCTATCTGCACAGCACTCTGCTAAAATGAGCACGTGTCATGCTGGATTTGTTCTGCACTGTATTGTCTCCAGTCATGCGCATACAATGAGCTCTGAAAGCAGGAGCTTGTTATCTGTTTGGAACAATCATCCTACTGAACAGCACCGTGCACATTTCTGGAGTTAGATAAATAACAGAATAATAAAGTTTAGAAGTCAAATATGGGTGAAGAAAAGCATGGACTTGTAAACAGTGCTCACAAAATTTGTTCTGTTTCAATTGTTTTCATGGTTCATTTAAGATACAGGGGTCAGATCATGATCTCAGTTATAGCGGTGTAAATCTACAACAACGTCAGTAGAGTTACCCCAGATTGGTGCTGGTTTGAAAAGCAGAGTCTAGTCCGTAAAGTAGCATCACCACCTTGAAAGTTGACGTTTCATAAGATAAGTTTTAAAACAGTTTCAGGTATTGAAACATCTCTCGAGTCCCCCACCAAATTGTGTAGTATTATACTCACATTGCCCTATTTTTACAATTGCTTTTCTCTCTTGTTGCTGTGGGAAAGACCCACACAAACTAAACAGGAAGCTAACTGAATGTACAGGGGAAAGAATGAAATTGATTACAAATAAAATGTTGTCAAAGGCGTAAAGAAAACAAATTAGAAAAAAATTGTCATCCCTTTTTCAGTTGTAGTTACCTTTGGCTATACTTGAAACAATTATAGGTAGACATTTTTCAGACTGGAATGTGATTTTTAAATTGCCAGTGTCTCTTTTTAGTATAGAATCAATACATCTGATTTTGCTGTCACTTACACTGGGGTTTGCACTTGTATAATTCCACTGATTTCCATGGAGCTACTTATAATTTGTACCAGTGGGAAAATCTAGCTGTGCATGTTTTCCTGATTTGACTGCGTAATAGTATCATATATATGTCCATATGGTTTAAATAATCAAATCTTGTTTCCCCCTTATGCACTGGTCCCCACTCAGGAAGACAATGAGCACTTCACTTGGAAAGAGAGAGCGCCCTAGCAAAAAGCAGAAGCAGCATTTAGAGGAAAGATACATGTAATCATTAAAAAGACAGTGGGATAAAAACAAAACCAAACCAAAAACCTACAGCAGTAATACCCACAAACAGACAAACATTTGTATTTGGCAATAAAAATAAAGCCACAGTAGGAACTGTCACATCATATGATATGTAGACTAGATCTACAAGAAGTGGACTTTAAAGAAATGTATGCACATCAGGATGGAAATATGCACTTTTCAGAACGTTGCTAGTAAAAACAAATATATGTAATAATATAATAATAAATAATACTGGGGATGGGTTAGCTTGCCTAATTTAAAACCCACTCAAAAATCCTGGGTTCAAAAGTTAATCACATATGTTAGCAGGTCCATGTTCTGCTTACCAGGGACTGTGAATAAAGGAGCAGAAAGGAAATTTCTGACTGACAAATAAATGTGCTGTATATAGGGCACCCACATGTACCAGCCTAGCTATGGGCACTTGCTTTAATTAGTAATAATCTGACATGAGGACAAAGCAATTAATCATTCTAATTGATCAAACTCTAGGATTTTTTTATTTATTTAAAAACGTGTAAAATATTTTCATGGGGGGGGAAGGGGGTGGTGGAAAATAGGGGTCATGTATCAAGGCCCCAATCCTGCACTCTTTGTACATTTAATACTCCCACTGAAGAAGAGAGTTTTGGATACACAAGGATAGCAGGATCAGGATTAAGCCAACACAGGGCTGTTCCTTAGTATACTCTATAGCAATTGCTTTGTCCACTCATGTTTTAAGTATATCAGGTGATAGAGTTTCTACTACTCCCCCCTGGGGAACTCTTTCACAGTCTAGTAGATCTCACTATCAGAAAGTTTTTCCAGATATTCAGCCTCAATTTTCTTTTAATATCTTCCCATAACTTCTGGTTATATGGCACTTATACCCCCATAGTGCAATGCGGGATCATAGCTCTGGTCTTCCCTTAAGGCAGTAAAATTGTGTGTCATAATTAACAGCCCGCAGAATTCACCCAAGGAAATACTCAGGTTGCCTACCCAAAAAGAGAAGACATTTCTATTTGCTGGGATTGTTATGTGAGGCAGGATAACCTTTTCTATATTACTCCTTTGAGTAAGGATATACTGCTGGGCACAGCTTCTGCCATCTTGTCTCCATAACTTTGCCCATGGGTAGCTTGAACTTTATGTTGCAACACACATTCAGGGCAAAATGACACCCCAGCTCCTTGTGATGTTGCATTCCATAATGCTGTATAAAAATATGTTTATAAGTGTGGATATGATGTAACTGGAATATGCTTTATGCAAAAGGTCTCTTGTAAGGTATCATTACAAAGCTTATAATCTACTGAGTGTGTTCATCCTATCCGTATGAATGTATCATTCTTGTATCTGAAACTAGGAATATGTAGCATAACTCTGAGGTCCTATTGTAATTATGCAAAGTGTGGGCCATTAATGGTGGTTTAGAATCTTGATGGCTCCCATTGTCTAGGACAACTGACCGTAGATTACTCTGTTTACCTGCAAGTCTCCCCTGCATACCTACAGACCAGTCCAGGAGGACTAGAAGGGAGCTCACAGGACATGTGATCATGTCTCCTGAACTGGAATCCATCTTTAACCTGGTGCTTTTCCATTTAGAAGGAGGGGTGGGAACCCAGAGAGAGACAAATGATTCCCGCCTTGTGCCAAAGCTATAAAAAGGGGGTGGAACAGAACAAAGGGGGCCAGTCATGAAGAAATCCCCTTCTTACCACCTGAGCTGGAACTAACCAGGATTGTACAGGGGAAAGGATTGGGCCCAGACTGGGAAGGAGTCCAGTCTGTAAAAGAAGCTTATTGGAACATCTCTGAGGGTAAGATTTCATCTGTAATCAGTTTCTTTACATGTTAGGCTTAGAACTGCGTGTTTTGTTTGGCATGTGCATCGCTCTCTATCAGTATTATAGAAGGCGGACAATTTATGAGTTTACCCATATACGTTTACCCTGTACAGAGTAAAACGGATTTATTTGAGGTTTGGATACCACTGGGAGCTAGGTGCTGGAGACAGGAGTACTTACTAAGCCGTTTTCAGTTAAGTCTGCAGCTTTGGGGGCATGGTTCAGACTCTGGGTCTATGTTGCAGCCGGCTGGCATGTCTGGCTCAACAAAACAGGGTTCTGAAGTCCCAAGCTGGCAGGGAAACCAGGCTCAGAGGTAGTTTCAGTACATCAGGTGCAGTCCCAAGGGGGTCTCTGTGACCAAACCCGTCTCACTCCCCTTTGCAGAGCTGCTGGGAAGCATGGCAGAACCACAGAAACTGAACAGTGGTGCTTGGAGGCATTCTGACAGCATAATGTAGACAGTTCACATTTTAATTTGACTTGGGGTCTGAATCAGCATTTGAATCAAACTCCTGGGCCTCAGAAAGTTTTTAAAACACTCCATGGTTTTAATGTATGTATTTTTCCTCCATGTTTTTTTTGCAATTTATCTACTGTCAACTGATGCAAATCTGTAGCAGTAAGAACACTGCTGTGGCAGCTAGTCTAATTTATTATATGTGCTTGAATCTCATACTGATGATGCAGAATAGATTGGGACTGTAAAGAAAGAAACACAAAACCAGAATGGTAGTAATTATTCATTCTGCCAGTGAGGTTTACTAGTCAGGCATTAAAAATAAACAAATGGCAGAAAAGATTCTTTTGCAAAGCTAATATACTGCTGTGGAATTTCTGCACTGCCAGGCACATGCTTCCACTGGCTGGTTTCACTAGTAGATAAAGCGATTTTATAGTGTCACATCTGTCACACTGACCCTCACAAAACACTCGCATTTTTATTCTTTTCTTGTATAATGGATTATTTCCTAGTAGAATACTAGATTAATTATTATTGCACATCTCTATATTAGTAAATAAAAATCGAAATCTGGTCTGCTGTTCTCAGGCCTAAAATTTTTGATCTAGTATGAAACTTGTGATGGAACTCTAGCACTTTATTCATTGAATTTGAACCTCCTTCCACTGAAGGATTCAAGCTTTCTTTACTTGGACACGGTTGAAGAAAAAACCCCAAGAATGAAAATGAACCAAAACAAAGAAATAAAACCCAACCATCAGAAAGAAAAAAGTCTTGTTAAACTAGACGCCAACAAAAATTTTGTATTAAGTAATGCTACATAGTTTAATTCTGTGGCCTAGGGCACTGGACTAAGTCTCAGGAGACCTGGGTTCCATTTCTGGCTCTGCTACTGGTTTGCTGGGTGGCCCATGGCCAAGTCACTTCCTGTTCTATGCCTCGGTTTCCCCATCTGTAATTTGGGGATAACAATACTGACCTTTGAAAAGCACTTTGAGATCTACTGATAAAAAAGTGCTATATAAAAGAACTAGGTACTATTATTATTATCCAAACTCCTCCAGAGTTTTGGGGTATTTAGATCTAGAATTTTGATTTGGGCCATTTTCTAAACCATGGTACATGCCTCACAGACAAAGAATGATGGATTCAGGAAGACAAAACACTCTTAGCTATCTATCAAACTGTAATTAGTTTAAAGGCCTCCTGCCTCATCAACAATTTATTTCCAAACAAAATTTCCCAACACTAGAGTTTTTCTCCTCCCCATGAAACTGTACAGTGAATTCTGACTCCAAGTATATCAGTAAGTCTGCAAGCCACAAACACACTCAGTACACACTCTTACATATGCTTTCCCCGCCACCTCCCTTTTGTGGGCTACAAGAAGAGCTGGCATCAGGCGCTGGCATTGTTCACCGTAGCAAAGCCAAGGTGACCGTATTACTGCTTGGATGCTCATCACAGAATCTCGGGGTTGGAAGGGACCTCAGGAGGTCATCTAGTCCAACCCCCTGCTCAAAGCAGGACCAATCCCCAATTTTTGCCCCTGATCCCTAAATGGCCCCCTCAAGGATTGAACTCACAAGCCAGGGTTTAGCAGGCCAATGCTCAAACCACTGAGCTTACAATACAGCAGAGTGAGAGCCGCCTGAAAATAATGCAGCTTTATTTATTTTGGAAAGGCAGAGCTGCTGTTGCTTTGCTGGACTTCCTCATCTGGTTGGCTTTGCATTTTTGGGATGAGCAGGAGGTGGTGGCAAAGGTGGGAATTATTTGGCTCTATTTAAACCTTTGCAGGAAACTGAAACACCTTCAATTCCAGGGACTTGGGGCATGGGGCACGTGTTGAAGATGATTAGAGCATGAAGGTAATTCCAACTGGCTGGAAATGCAGTTCCCATTACAGATGGCCCTGAAATAAAACCTCAGACCTACCAACTCCCAACCTTTGCAATTCCACAGAGCTTGGGGGTCAAGCCCTCCTGTGTATTCCATGACAGACAGACCAAGGAAAACTCCACGAAGAGAACCTTTGCTGGCTTCTCCTCTTGCTTCACCACGCCTAGCCAGTCACGTGTGCTCAGAACAGGGCAACCCGACCCTTAGCTGACCACTTAGGGTATGTCTACACTGCAAAGAAAAACCCACGGCACTGAGTCTCAGAGCCCAGGTCAACGAATTTGGGCTCACGGGGCTTGGGTTGTGGGGCTTCATCACAGGGCAAAATTCTGCTTTTACTTACAGCAATATAAAACAGGGAGTAAATCCTTTGTTTTCACTGGATTTACTCCAGATTAACACTAATGTGAATTAGAACAGGATTTAACCCTTAGCGTAATGCTTTGGAGACATAACTATGCCACTCTCTTTTTGTTTTTAAACCCATCAGATCACTGCCAATTAAGCTACCATGGATTTACAGCAATGCGGTAACCAAGATAATAATTTAGACCAATAATTGTTGGGGTTTTTTATGGCTTTTATATTTAATACTTAATCTCTGAATATACACAAATATTCCTCCTGTACAAACCTAGAGCACAACATCCCAGTATAAGCATATGCTGCATAATAATTTTGGCTGAATATATTACATTTCTGAGGATGCAGTGATAAAGAAATATATAACGGATGCCGCAGGCAGTAGGAATGGCAAGTAGCTCTTCAAACCGCTGTTTTGAAATGCAGTGTCCCTCTGTAAACGCCTCTTCAGATATTTGGAGAACACATCATGAAAGGGCTGACACATTTTCAGATATAACTGCAAGGGCAGCAGTAGCTAAAGATTTCACACCTCCTGCTTCATTCAGAAAATACCACGATTTGTATAGCAGGCTGATGGATGAATCAGGCTATTGACAATCTCCCTTCCAACACATGCAGCAATCCAATGAATTCTGTTGTTCATTAAGGGGGAGGGAATTAGCTCCCAAAATATACAAAAGTGAGGGTTCAGCTACTGTTGGATTGGGGGGAAGGGCCAGAAGGGTGGGCGAAGCTCTGGATGGCACAGCAATGACCCTCAGCCAATAGCAGCACCCCATACATGTAGCCCAGTGCCTCTGAGGCTATGTCTATGCCACACAGTTAATCCAGGTAATTGGCACCAGGTTAGCCTAGACCGGGTGTGAGCATCCCCACTGCAAAGCCACACCATGCTACTGTGTCCCCACTGATTCTGCAATTGCTCATGTGTCTGGGGGCCTCATGGTTTTGTACACAGGCACTTTATGGATCCTTTCCCAGTCAACTGTATGAATTACAGGAGAACTTGTCTGTCCTTCAGGGGAAACTGTAGTAAGAGAACTGGGGGGGCTATTAGCACTTGAGTGATTTTTTCTGAATCCTCATTGCAAAAGGGGTGGGTTCTAGCCAAAGTTAAACCAGAGTGCAGGGTCTAGCACACCCTCCTCCCCCACAGCTGGGCCAGCTAGCCAAAGCTTGAAACACATCCAAACACGTTAGAGTTTTTTCTGTGTGAACAGCCGGAGAATTAAGGTTAAAACCTGAGTATGAGCCTGGTTCAATGGTGCGGTGTAGATATACCCTAAGACCAGTGGACTGCAGTGCCACCCCTAAAAGGTGGTGATTGGTAGAAGCAGACCTCTTTCCGCTACACTCTGTAAAGTATCCAATGACCCTGAGCTCTCTCTTCCTTCCCAGTACTCACCTATCCTCCTCCCCCATCCCTTGTGACGGGGCACTTGTTTATATGTAACCTCATGGCTTTGATTTTATAGCTTTTCCCATGGGTGTGACAGGACAAGACTGAAGTGGCAGATCCTTCTCAATCCAGGAACCTGCCATTTCATTATGTGCCAGGCCTACACAGGGGTAGTGAGTCATTCGCAAGGATCTCCGTTAAGGCTTTGTGTGGAATCAGGTATGTTTCTTGGGGCCCAGCCATCATGGGATGCTCTGATTCATGGGTTGTGGCAACAGCATCCTTCCCGCAGATATAACCTTGAGGTGGTTCAACAGTTTGGTTGGGAAGAAAGGCATGGAGCTGCTCAACTGAATCACGAGGAATTGTGTGCTGCCACAGGGCAGCTTTTTCAGTTGACCATGCTGGTATGGTCTTAGCAGCTATGACAACAGGGTTGGGGAAGCACTCACAGACCAACAGCAGCAGAGAGGACATGGAAGGACTTTATCTGAGCAAAGAGAACTTCCACCCTTTCAGCTAGGAGTAGCACAAGAGGACTCATTTGGATGGTGCCCACTTCTCAGATGTGGGAGCCAATAATCCTCTATTTAGACATAATATTGGAGAGTGAGAACTGACAGCAAGGTTTGCAGGCAGGACATGGTAGCTCAGCTCCAAGCTAGCAGCACCTGAGGTGGTCTGTCTTAGCAGCTGGGAGTAGAGTCCTATTTGTAGTGATAGTTTAATTACAGGATAACAGTTGAGTGTCCCATCCCTGAAAAGGACAAGAGATGGGGAGAAGGCCCTTTCCTGCGAATTAAAAACAATCCTATTTCTGTGCCAAAGAGTGTTGGATTGGCAAGGTAGCCTGCATGGGACTGCAAATCTTGGAACTGAACAGGTCCCATCAGAGCCTGATATTTTGTACATATCTTCTAATAGTCTAAATTAACACTATTGACATTGTCATCAATGACTATAATGCTGGGACATTTTGAGAGGGAGATCCCCCAGAAGGCAGTGGCAGGAAATATTCTTCCAATTAATCTTTACGGAAAGTGCTGGGTATCTGAGGTTCACGGGGGGGGGGGTACGGGGTAAGCGGGGGGGGGGAGGGGGGTGAAGGGTGTTAGTTTCGGGGGAGGTGGGAGAAAGGAAGGGAACACAACTTTGCTCATTGGTTTTCCTAACTCTCGGTATTTTCACAGAGGTGTGCCGTTTTTCAAGAAATCCTCTTTACATTTTCCTACTTGCAAGCCAACAGTTTTAAAGATTACATTGCCAATAACAGAATGGTACGACTTTTATGGAGTGGCATTGCTTTTCTGGCCTTGATTCAAGGTGGAGAGGATGGCAAAAGAATCAAAGCCACAGTTGTATAGCAGGCCCCTGCAGTGAGCTATTAAATGTATTTTATTGCCATCTTCAACTGTGGTTTCACTACAATGGAGTTACATTTGCAAAGCCTCAACTGACTTGATTAGTGCAAACTTGCACTTACTGAAGGTAATAGGATTTTGGCTTACAAGGATGGTCTCTTGTAAAGGCTAAATACATACATATTCTGTTCCACCTATACAAGTATAGGCAGACAGAACAGATATATATGCATAAAAGCTGTACAAGAAACCACCTTTATCAGCCAATCTCCTCTCTTAAGAGATGGCCCTAATTCTTCTTCATTTAGGTGAGCAGATCAGCTCCATTAAGAAATTATTTTTATGTTAGTGTGCCAAATTAAAGCATGTTTCTCTGTATTTGATGACCATCTATACTCTCCTTTTTCTTTCTGCATTTCTTCTGTCCTTTTCCCCTTAATCTGCCCAGATGTGCTGTAAACTAGGCCATGGATTCCTCCCTCTCACCTCTGCTTTTTCTCCTCTATTCTAGAGTATTTCCACTGGACACTCCAAGAAGTTCCACATCTGGATGGGTAGCATCTTCCTAAACAGCATGCTTAATTTTAATGGATGATCTGTCACAGACCTCAACTATCAGGATTGCACTTTTTAAACCAGAAACTTTACTGAATATGCTACTTTATTAATGCCTGCAGTTTCTAGAAGCCATAGTTAGAAGAATTTCTCTGATTCAGGGAGCTAGTTAGTGAGTTATCTGCTAAAAATGCTGAGACAACCCAAGCAGTGGGAAGCAGAATTGTAACAGGAAATAATATTTCAACGGCAGTGCATTGGAAGAGGAAGCGTTTCTGGTATTAAAGAAGGATCTTTAATGAAGGTTTGGTTTAGTGAACATTTGTCAAAAGCTGGAGTATGCTAATTCACCAGAATAACGGCACTGTGAGCCACCAGAACTGTCCTCACTGCTCTGAGCCTGTCTTTAGTAGGAAAATGATTGAGACTTGCACCTGTGTAGCTAATGATACAAACTGCTAATGCAAGTTGTCAGAGTAAAATTTATCCAGGTAATCACCGCTTTATATCAGGAGAGTGCACTTACATTAGGGGTTTAACATGGTGTGACAGACCCAGACCAGTGGGGTACAGGAGTCTGGTAGAAGACAAATATATTGGCCACTGGATGAATAGTTTTCTGTTCCCTGAATGACCAGAGCAGGGGTTGCCCTAGAGCAATCAGGAACCTGCTAGAACCAATTAAGACAGGCAAGCTAATCAAGACACTGGAGCCAATTAAGACCTTCCTAGAATCAGTTATGGCAGGCAGGCTAATCAGGACACCTGGTTTAAAAAGGATCTCCCATCAGTTAGCAGGGGGGTGCGCAAGGAGCAGGGAGTGAGAAGGCATGTTGCGGGAGGACTGAAGAGTTCAAGCGTGATCAGGTTTCAGGAGGAAGATCCTACAGTGAGGATAAAGAAGGTGCTGGAGGAAGGCCATGGGGAAGTAGCCCAGGGAGTTGTAGCGGTCATGCAGCTGATACAGGGAACGTTGTAGACAGCTGCTATCCACAGGGCCCTGGGCTGGAACCCAGTGTAGAGGGTGAACCTGGGTTCCCCCCATCCCTCCAACTCCTGATCGGACACAAGAGGAGTTGACCTGGTCTGTGAGAAACACCAGAAGGGAAGGTCTAAATTGGAAAGGGATCTGGCCTGTTCCCGACCCACTAGGTGGGACACAGAGACTGCGGGGATTGTTCTCCATTTCCCCCATGCTGGCCAGTGATGAGGTTAGCTGAGTGGACGGCAGGTTTGAGCCACTAGCAAAAGTGGCCAAACTGTGGGCTGCTGGGAATCTCTGAGGCGAGCAAATCCGCCAATAAGCACAGGACGAGGCAGAGGAGGAACTTTGTCACAATGGGTAACTATATTCATGTAGTTGTACTGGGACAAATTCCTCTAAAATACACAGGCACCCTATTTCAAATAACCATCTCCCTGAATTTTAGACATGTGAAATTGACTGTGAATCTGGAAGATGATCAGCAAGTAAGAAAGACTCAGTTCTTTAATTTATGAAGCATCAAGCAGAACCAGCCCATAATTTCTTCTCAAGTATTTAATTTATATTCACCCTCCACTGACAGCACGACTGATTTCTTTACTCATACTAAAAAAGAGATAGTAACAGCTGAGGGCATGATCTGCAGAAACAGCTTGTATCAAGATCCAGTGAAGACACTTAATTTGAATCAGATTATCCAAGAGAGTAGCACAGCAAAAAATCATGCTATTGAGCATCAGAAGGGTACTTGAACATTATTCATGGCTTCTTACAAGATATTTAGGTACCACTAAATGCCAAGTTCTGACCTGGTTACTCATTTGAGAAGTCCACTGAAGCCAGTGTGACTACTTGCATGAATAAGACAAACAGGATTTGGGCCTAACAACATATGTTCACTCACTTTCTGCAAATGAAAATACATGGTACAATTGATCAATCAAATTTATATTAATTGAGAGCCCAACCGTGCAAAGCTTTACGCTCACAAAGTCCCACAGAAGTAAATTAAAAAAAAAACAAAAAACAGATACAAATATTGAGTAACAGCAGAAACTCCACTAGCATGGAGCAACCTTCTTCGTACTAATCACTGACCAGATTTGCAAAAGCCCCTGCATCTCCTAGTTACCTAAATAAACAGCCAGCTTTTCAGAAGTGGTCAGAACCGAACAGCTTGCACTGTTCTTTGCTAGCGCCCCCATTTTCCAAACATTGTGGGAGAAAATCTGGATTACACTACACTTAAAGTTAAAAAAAAAAAATATAAAGCAGGTGAAATTCCAGTTCACATCAATGGGAGTTACGCCTGCTTATGCCAAAGCTGAATTTAGTCCACCACCCAAAATATTCATAAGAAACTCACTCCCCATCTTTTCAGAGAAAATCACTGGCACACTAAACAAGAGAATAATAAAAAATTCATGAAAAGATTGCCATCAACACAGAATGGGTCTTTGAAAATTAGCCAATTAATCTAACTTTGTTTTATTTGGTTCATGTCAGGAGACCCAATTTACATAAAACAAATTTAAAATGAACAATGGACACATACAAGTAAAATAAAAAGCAGAATAAAAATTACTTATGGTTTTTAGCCATACCGTATACTGCTAACCACTTCAAAGTCATATACAGAAGAAGTGAAAGATCAATCACCAAAAATTTCACATTAAAACAAAAATGATTAGGGGACTGGAACACATGACTTATGAGGAGAGGCTGAGGGAACTGGGATTGTTTAGTCTGCGGAAGAGAAGAATGACGGGGGATTTAATAGCTGCTTTCAACTACCTGAAAGGGGGTTCCAAAGAGGATGGATCTAGACTGTTCTCAGTGGTAGCTGATGACAGAACGAGGAGTAATGGTCTCAAGTTGCAGAGGGGGAGGTTTAGGTTGGATATTAGGAAAAACTTTTTCACCAGGAGGGTGGTGAAACACTGGAATGCGTTACCTAGGGAGGTGGTGGAATCTCCTTCCTTAGATATTTTTAAGGTCAGGCTTGACAAAGCCTTGTCTGGGATGATTTAGTTGGGGATTGGTCCTGCTTTGAGCAGGGGGTTGGACTAGATGACCTCCCGAGGTCCCTTCCAACCCTGATATTCTATGATTCTACGAAAAGAACTGATTTTTCTTCTGCTTTTCCATGAAACTCTGACTTTTATTCCTTCAAAAGTGCTTTAATGAGCTCCATAAATTATTTGCTTGGCAGAAAGCTATATTAAAATGAACTGTGGACTACACAAAAAAAAAAAAAAACATTTGGTTTGCAAAGACTGAACAGACCCGCTACTCCTCAAAAAGTTCCTGCTATAATTTTAACGGGCTGCTGGCACCACAGTGCTGAGTTTCCATTATAAACTCCATACTAAGAGACAGCATGGTCTAGTGGATTGTGCTCTGAGCTGTGCATCAGGAACCTCAGGGGTGTAACCCTAACTCTGCCAATGACTCACTTTGGGGTCTTGGGCAACTCATTTAGCTTCCTTTTCAGCAACCTGTTCTGTAAAATAGTGATATTGTATTTACCTACCACACAGGGTGTTTGGAGAGCATTTGTCTGTCTTGAAAACAAGTATTGTGCTAAGAGTTAGGGTATTATTTTCTTGGATAATGGCTTTTTCCCAGTGCATCCACTAGCCATCACTACCCCGTCCCATTAATTTTTGGAGTTTGAAGTTTAATCTTTCCTACAGTTTTGTGTCACTTAGATAAACACAGAGATACAGTAACTTCCAGGTAAGGAAACAAATTTCAACCAGTCATGGCTACTGACCATGCAACCCCTCTGGATTTCATAACACATTATGCTAATAGTACAACCTTCTCTCCAATATTTTCATTGTAGAAGAACATTCCTCCTTGTCATTTTCATTACACAGGGGACATATGTCCTTGCAGGTTAAAGTCCCATTAGCAAAAGTTATCTTCAAGAGGTAACTTGTTACCTTCAAAGCCAAAGAGCAGTCAACCATCTCCACAGGACAGGATCGGTGGTTTAAGCAGACTGAAAGAGGAGGAGGAGCTCTCACTACACCAGCCGGGCAAAAGATGGCATTATTGGGAAGTGCTGTTCAGCAAATGCAGGGAGGAGAAGGGCTGCTCCCCAACCCTTTTAGCTGAGCTCCCACTTGCTCCACTTTAAAGTGAAATGTGCATGATACAATGTCTCAGCTAAGAAGAAAATGCAAATCATTAGAGTGGGAGGAAAATTTTCAAAAAACTGAAAATTTTGCCCCAAAATTTGGTCAAATTAAAAAAAAATTGTGGGAATTTTTCAAAGACATTTTTCAAATTTTTGATAGGAAAGTTTGAAATAAAGTGTTTTGTTTCTATTAGAAATAGCAGGTTTATATATATATTTCTGAATATAAATTTTTCAGAATTTTTCTTTCTGCAAATTTTTTTTTGATCTATTTTGAATGGTCATTTAATTTTAGGACGAAAATAAAAGTAAAAACATCGGAATTTTCCATGAGATGAAAATTCAATTCCCACACAGCTACACAAATTGCACCTTTGTATCAGCAATATATTTTAATCCCTTTCATTCTAAATTGTTCCTATCTTAACAATGTTTCTAGAGCACCTAACTCATCATAACACTAATAAATATTAGTACTTGTGGCCCCTTACAAACTAACAAATTTATTTGAGTATAAGCTTTCGTGAGCTACAGCTCACTTCACTGCATGCATCCAACGAAGTGAGCTGTAGCTCAGGAAAGCTTATGCTCAAAATAAATTTGTTAGTCTCTAAGGTCCTCCTTTTCTTTTTGTGGATACAGACTAAGATGGCTGCTACTCTGAAACCTAATAAATATTATTAGTCAGATCTAAAACCATGGAGACTATTCTACTTGTGTTGTCGTTCCAAATATTTTAAGATACAAAAAAGCAACACAAATATGCAAGATGCACTACAAAAGGACTGACTCTCAGTTAAGATATTTAATTTTTCTTCCTAAGTGAAAGCTTTCTTTCCTTCAGGAAAACATTCAAATAAATCAAGAGATGGAAGTGAGAAAACACAATAAGAGACTAGAAGAACAATTAGAGTTATGCGCTCCTCAAGCTGGTAAAATTACAAAATACTATGCAGTCAATAGAGAAAGTAGAGACAATATTTATATTTCTTACACTTATGCACCAGCTGAAACTGACTATCTGAAATATAATCTAGAGAGTAATGACTCTGAAGAGGCATCCTCCATCACAAGGGGAAACAGAGAAGCTTTGAAGCTCCCAGCAATATGTGTTTATTACATATTACTGAAATAACAGCCCCAAACTATTTGCTGGCTTGTTTGTTACTCCTTAGGAATAATTAAGATAAACTACTGGAAGAACTGCACAAATTACAGCTAACAATAGAGCAGTGATAACAGCCTGAACCAAGGGGTGCAATGAATGGAAATGAAAACAAAAAGATTCCTAGGCTCCCCTCTTTAGTTTCACCTTTGACCAGCCAACATGTATTAAAATTAGGTCGTCTGGCTTGGCGGATTTATTAATTTAGTTTTTCTGGGTTTGTTTGTTTTTTTAATCAATTTTTGAGTTTTATGTAGATGTCCAAACATTGGGGGTTTTCCAGGCTCTCTCTTTGTATATACTGTGATGAGTAACCTAGTGCGCTTTAAAATTGTACTGTTTCAAACAGCCCAATGTTAATGTGCATTAGGGAACCTTTAGCGTACCCCAGCAACGTCTACGCGGATCAACTAATGCACCACATTTTAGTGCACTTAAGAAATCACAGCCTCGTAGTCTGCATTACAGCTCTGTGTAGACAAGCCCTTACCTACTAGTAACCATTTCTGGAGTTCTTCTGGAGTTTATTGGACCACCACCTATTTCATTTTTTATTATTTCATTTGTTTATTTTGTATTGGGGGTGTTTTATCAGTGTTTATCTGGTAAAACTGAAAATCAGAAGCTCTGATTACAAAACAACTTGCCCTGTCTCCACTAGAGGGTTAAAATGTGTTCGCTAATGAGCTTAAAAACACAACAAAATACCTTTTACCCTGGTGGGGAGAAGCCCTAAATGGATGCACTTTTCCTCCCACATGCCATAAAAGCATAAAATGACCATCTGGTCCGAGGTGCAGTGCAACGCTGAGGTTCAAGGTTACCTTAATTGACGTTTTTGCTTTCCACTTGCTCTCAAGAAATAATCAAAGTTATTATCCCATTTCCTGGCAAATCCATTAATTTTAGTGATGAAACCCAGTACAATGATCATTGCCAACAATTTGTTTCATTATTTGATGTGCAGCAAGAAGGCAGCACTATATTTCCTTTGTTCTCTGTTATGCATTTGGATAAAAATTAGGCTAATGTAATTTGAAAACTGTAACACGGTAGGATATGTAGTGACATCAAATTGATTAAAAATGCAGTTTCCGTAAACAAGGTGGCTGCCCTCGGGAATGATTAGTAAAGGCTCCCAGAGAAGAAGGGCATGGAAATAAAAACAACAGTAGCATGGGTTTTAATCAATTGAGTTTCCAAATGCTAGCTGTTCATTGGTAATCCAGTCTATAGCACATCTGGTGTTATTCTCCAGTATCACGAATTGGTGCCATTGTGGGTGCTTGGGTAAAGAAATCATATTCAGAGATTAGCAGAAGGTATAATGCAAGGTGTTCAACTAATTCCTAATGAAGTCCAAATATTCCCATTACTAACAGTGTTCAATTACAAGTCCAAAAACAGCTTGATGATCTGAAATTTCTAAATTAATCAGCTTTTTATAAAGCTGGAATTGTTTGCCTTAAACAATTTAGTCATGCGATTAAAATGAAACAGGTGTAAGATGCAAAAGTCGAGAAAAGATATTCTACTTCGAGTTTTTTTGTTTTATCTGCAAAGCCAGCTATCTCATCTGTTGCACCCGCTCTCTTTTAGTAAACATTAATCTGCACAGATGGTGAAACACAGTAATCTCTGCTACCAGCTGCAGAGTGGAATTTTTAATGAAATGGGAATTTGAAGGTTTCTGCAGAAAGCACTAGAATCTCTCATATTATTTCCCGTGATGCCCAAATTACTTTGACTGCTATTTGACATACACTGTACCGTAAACATAATGGCAGAATAGCTTCCATCATAACCCAGGTATGACCATTTCAGCAAAGACCTCTGTTGTTGTAAGAAAAAGAAGTTGGAAGCACCCATGTAAAACAGCAAATAAGTCATTAACCATTAATACGTCCAGCACAAAAGGTGAACAAATTGCAATCTGTTATTTAAGATCTTTATATTACCCTCTAAGGAGGTTTAAAATAATTTCAGTCTATCTGTAACACACAGATAGACTGTGTCTATCTATCTAGATAGTCTATCACAAAGTGAAATGAAATGTTAAAAGTAAATGGAAGTATGAAAAGGGAATTCAGAAAGTTGTCAGAAAGTTATAAATGGGTTCCGAGTCTTGAGATTTATAGCAACTGAGTGGAGAAATTGTTTAAATATTTAAATTAAAGAAAAATATATCTCCATTTAGAGAAAGAGAAATAGTAAGAGTCTGGGATATGATACCCATTCTATAGCTAAGGTTCCAATTCGGGGAAGTTTTCCCACTAGTACCTGTTGACTTGAAGTTAAACATGTGCGTAAATTCTGTCCTGAACAAGGATGGATTTAAACACACACTTAAGTACTTACATGAATCAGGGACTAAGATTTTATCTGAATTTCCATTATAAGATCAATTTTTGCCCTCATCCTAGAATCCACAAAGAAAAGGATATTGGCCTCAAAACTGATAAGTGAGCTCTGGTACCGAGGAATAACTTTTCTCCCAAATTTGAAATCAATTTGGACTAGGGGTTCTGAATTATGACACCCTAAAATTAGAGGTATTCACCAGAATTCAAGAAGGCTAACTTTTTTTTTTGCTACTTTCTTAAAAAAAGAGATTAAATTTAATTTGCTCTTTTCTCCTGGTTGAAATCTCATGCCCAGAATCAAAGATTAGTTAATTAAACTCTAAATTCTAATGCGAAGTTATCAGGAATTTAAATAGTAATGTAAATACGGAACATCAGCTCCAGCGGGTTTAATATTAAGTGTCAAATGACTGACTAAACTTCCATTATTAACAGACTAAACTTCTTGCCCCTTTCCTTGCATAGCCAGAACTCAACATGTAATCTGATCAATAGTGAGGCTTGCCAACAGAAGCAGTTTTTCCACCAAAACTAAAGTTACTCTGACAAGTTGGTTGTAAATTGAGACACTTAAAAATAATAGTAGCCACCACAGTTTTTCTAGTGTTTACTTTTTGTCAGATCCTAGCTTGAGAATGGAAAATAAGTATCAGGTGAGACACACTTTGAAGTGAATAGAAATTTGACGCAGGTATGGACTATGGGAGTTAGTCCCCAAAATGAAAGAGCACGGAATAGTGGTTTTGATGCTCAATGGGACAGTTCTGCTGACCTGCACAAGTGTCACTTCAGAGTTAGTTGTACCATGAGCTATTGTAAAAATAGCTTAGAAGGCACAGCGGTTGGCCATTCTGATGGAAGAAGCACCTAGGATGCAGTTTGAGAGAGAGAGACCCCACAGCAGCAAGACTAACTGACATGCAAAAAGCTTTCTGGAAGCAATTCTTCCAACTAGGGGAGAGGTCTAAAACCCTAGAAAGCAGCAAAAACTCAGGGACTGTTCCAGGGCCAAACCCTGTAGTGTTTTTCATGTAAACACTCCCAACTCTCCATTCATACGCTAAAGGGTTTGCAGTACTGGGGACAAAGATGACAAAAAGCAAATGAAGCTAAGGTTGATAGCATACACAATACCCAAAGCGTGGCCAGATGGGCAGGTCTACACTTAAAACGCAGTTTAATGAAGACACTCTAAGCCAATGGGAGAGAACTTCTCCCTTCACGCTGGGCCACAAGGAGGTGCTCTAGTGGGGAGTGTATACCTTCATAACATGGCTGTAAGTAGCGCTGCAGGTTTCTCATGGTGGGAAAAAAGTCCTGGGTACCATGATTCTTCTGTTTGACTGACTTGTCTCTGTCCCTGACTGATATAAACTCACCCCACAGAAGCTGCTCCCACCTTGCAAGCCTGCTTCCCCCGTCAGGGCATCGCCACCTGGAGCACAGGGTGGCAATACCACTCAGGTTTGACCCAACTTCCCTCCATTATGACCGGGGTGGGAAGGGCAGCCAGGTCAAATTTGAGTATTATTGCAACCTGGTGCACGGGGTTGCAGTGTCGCTCAGGTTTGGCCCGTCTTTCATGACAACAGGTCACAATGCCTGGAGCTGGAACCTGGATGCTGCCCCACAGGACAGGAGCCGCAGGAGCTGCTGCGCTAAGTGAATGCAGGACAGGCTCACTTTCCAGCCCCACCCCTGTGACCACTCCTCTGCATTTGTACCGGCATTTTTTAAATTAAAAAATCAAACATTTTATTTCACATTTACATACAGACCAAGGGTCGTCCAATGGTTACAGAACTACCCTGGGGGGTGAAAGATCTGGGTTGAATTCCTGCTCCCCCACAGACACCCTAGGCAAATGAATTAGTCTCTGTGCCTCAGTTCTCCATCTGTAAAGTGGGGTTAGTTGCACTACCTTACCTGACTCATATTTAGCTTGTGATCCACTATGACCCCCCAGATCCCTTTCAGCCATACTGCTTCCTAAGCAGTCATTTCCCATTTTGTATGTATGCAACGGATTGTTCCTTCCTTCCTAAGTGGAGTACGCATTCTGCAATTCAAATAAAAAGTTTGGGTGAAGCCCTTAATGGACCCAGTTCTGCCTAGGCAAGAGCTCTTCTTACAATAGTGAGGCTTGCCAACAGAAGCAGTTTTTCCACCAAAACTAAAGTTACTCTGACAAGTTGGTTGTAAATTGAGACACTTAAAAATAATAGTAGCCACCACAGTTTTTCTAATGTTTACTTTTTGTCAGATCCTAACTTGAGAATGGAAAATAAGTATCAGGTGAGACACACTTTGAAGTGAATAGAAATTTGATGCAGGTATGGACTATGAAGGCTCTTTTCTTCTCTTGAAGAGTGAGGCTTGGAATAAAATACAAGCAGGTGAATCTTTTGGTTGATGGGGAATTCTGAGGAAACCTTAGGAAGGAAGAGAGGGCGTGGCCAAGTGTCATCTCGGCACGATAGAACACTCCGTATGGCAGGTGAGCCATCAATGCTCCAATCTCTGCTCCCCTCCCTTCCTGGCCCAGGGAATGGCTAAAGGGAATGAGGTTTTAAGAGATAGATGGAGGAAGGAACAGTTCACCATAGGTTCAAACGGTGGTTCTCTCAGCACATTGAGGACTGAGTTGGAGTCCCACAATGGAACTGGTTCTTTAGCTGGAGGCAAGAGGCCTTTGAGAAACCTTGTCAGAGTTGGGTGGGTAAAGATGGAAAACCACTCAATGTGGGAATGAAAGGCAGTGCTAGTAGCTAGGTGAACTTTAACTGAACTCATGGATCATCTGTGATTTTTAAAACTGAATAGGTAATTGGGTGTATGTGTTATGTGAGACTTGAGAGGAAGCACAGATCAGTGACTGCACTAAGTCTGGAAGCAGGTAAATTTTTCTCATTGCAGGTTTCTTGCTATGAAACAGCCCTGTCTGTACCTCTAGGGAGCAGTCTAGTTCTATACCAGAGAACCACCGAGTAGCCACACCTTGAGGCGATGCACTGAGAGGTCTGGGTGGGTGATTACAGCTGCTAGGGTTACCATTTAGAATCACTGAATGCAGACAAAGGTTTTTAGCGTCCTGAGGTCCAGAATTGGTCTCCACCCCACAGGTTTTCTTTGAGACCAGGAAATACCTGGTATAGAATCCTTTCCCAATGAAGTCTGATGGGATACATTTGATCATTTCCATTGATGGAAGGGATTGTACCTCCTGCCTCAAGAGACTCCTCTGAGTGGAGGGATGAGCAGTGGGGAACAGCAGAGCAGCACACAGCAGGAATTTGCCTGGGAGTTTGCCTGGGGTGAGCCCAGTGAGGCTTACATCTTGCCAGCTTCTCTGAGGAAGCTCATAGTAGGAAGGGGATATGGAGGGGGGGTGTTCAGCTATTGTGACCTGCACTGGATGTGCCATTTTTGTCTTTCTTCCACAGGACAGAAGCAACTTTGTCTGTACAAAGTGCAAGCTAGTATCCATATTGGAAGAGAAGATTGAAGGTCTGGAGCAAAAGTTATCGACCCTGCGTTGCATACGAGAATCTGAGGATTTCCTGGACAAAAGTCAGGATATGCTTCTCCAGGCACAAAGCTCTAAAGATTTAGAGCAGGTTGCACAGCAGAGCCAAGAGGCCAGCGAAGAAGCTTGGCAACGTGTGACCTCCAGAAGAGAAGGGGGAATGTCCGGGTACCAGCAACACAGACACAGGTAAGTAACCGTTTTCATGTTCTCTCCACAGCTACCATTGCGGAGAGTGGACCAGATGATACGTCTCGGGGGAGAAAGGAGAAGGAGACTCCGCTGGTTGGAAGGCATGAGATGCGATGTCCTGAGGTTGGGGGTTCCACGACCACCACTCCCAAGAGACGGAGGCGGGTGGTGGTGGTCGGGGACTCTCTCCTCAGGGGGACTGAGTCATCTATCTGCCGCCCTGACCGGGAAAACAGAGAAGTCTGCTGCTTGCCAGGGGCTAAGATTCGCGATGTGACAGAGAGACTGCCGAGACTCATCAAGCCCTCGGATCGCTACCCCTTCCTGCTTCTCCACGTGGGCACCAATTATACTGCCGAGAATGACCTTGAACGGATCACTGCGGACTACGTGGCTCTGGGAAGAAGGATAAAGGAGTTTGAGGCGCAAGTGGTGTTCTTGTCCATCCTCCCTGTGGAAGAAAAAGGCCGGGGTAGGAACCGTCGAATCATGGAAGTCAATGAATGGCTACGCAGGTAGTGTCGGAGAGAAGGCTTTGGATTCTTTGACAATGGGATGGTGTTCCATGAAGGAGGAGTGCTGGGCAGAGACAGGCTCCACCTAATGAAGAAAGGGAAGAGCATCTTTGCAAGCAGGCTGGCTAACCTAGAGAGGAGGGCTTTAAACTAGGTTCACCGGGGGAAGGAGACCAAAGCCCTGAGGTAAGTGGGCAAGCAGGATACCGGGAGGAAGCACAGGCAGGAACGTCTATGAGGGGAGGGCTCCTACCTCATACTGAGAATGAGGGGCGATCAGCAGGTTATCTCAAGTGCCTATATACAAATGCACAAAGCCTTGGAAACAAGCAGGGAGAACTGGAGGTCCTGGTGAAGGCAAGGCAGTATGACGTGATTGGAATAACAGAGTCTTGGTGGGATAACTCACATGACTGGAGTACTGTCATGGATGGTTATAAACTGTTCAGGAAGGAGAGGCAGGGCAGAAAAGGTGGGGGAGTAGCACTGTATGTAAGGGAGCAGTGTGACTGCTCAGAGCTCCGGTATGAAACTGCAGAAAAACCTGAGTGTCTCTGGATTAAGTTTAGAAGTGTGAGCAACAAGAGTGATGTAGTGGTGGGAGTCTGCTATAGACCACCGGACCAGGGGGATGAGGTGGATGAGGCTTTCTTCCGGCAACTCGCAGAAGATACTAGATCGTACACTCTGGTTCTCATGCGTAACTTTAATCATCCTGATATCTCCTCCAACAGAATATATAGGGTCTCAGCTGTATGTTTCATAAGGTCCTGAAAGGCTTTGAAATCAGCAGCAAAAGATAAGATGGTGTTTCTTCTTCTGCAGGTAGCTCTTGCTCCTCTTTACTCTTTGAGGGTACACAGATACATTTCCAGTCAGTACCAGCTCAACATCCTTACCAACCTCAGGTACCCGTACAAGTACAGGACACCTTCTGGGCCTCAGTACCGACTCACCCACCAGTATCAACACCATTTGCCTCTGCAATTGACACAGGAGATGACACTTCATCCGATTTAGAAGCATCTGTACAAGGTTCATTATGTGTGTATAGGACTGAACCCTGCAGTTCTTACTCACTCTATTTGAATTTGACCTGAATAAGGATAGAAGGATTTGACCCAGACCGTATAAATGCTGTAAAAAAGATGGGAGCAGTGAGTTAGTACACTAAGCTTTCATCTATGCGGAGTTGGGACTCTCAGACAGCAACACACGTGATTGGTTAATCTGATCAAAATCAAAGGGCCGGAAGTTCACAACAATAACCCAAGGGTAAGCTAAACAGTTTTGAAACAAATCAAGTAAATGATTTGTGGGGTATGCACATGTGCCCTCCGTGGCAAGGGTTCCATCAAAGTGATGGGTCAAATCAAATCAATCAGTTAAAATGCTGTAAAATATGGATGTGGAGGGAACAGAGGAGTGCTTGATGTGAATACTAAAACAGACTGTAAACTATATGAAATAAATCAATCTTCCTTTCATGCATCAATTTCAAACCACTGTGCATTTCATATTAACTGTGGTGAGTACAGCACAGGTGAAAATACAAGGGAAGAAAATGATGAAAATATTTACTGTAATAAAAGTATGCTATATAATTTAGCAGAGGATAAAACTGCCATCAATGATAAATTACTTCACAAAAGACTAGAACTAATGAAAAATTTTCTTTTCAAAACATTTTTGATGGAAAATGGGCTTGTTTTCCCAAAAGAATGATTTTTGCGGAAATGGAGATTACTTACCTGTAACTGGAAGTTCTTTGAGATGTGTGGTCCCTATCTGTATACCACACTTGGGTAGTCACATGCTTCATGCACCTGAGACCAGAGATTTCTAGCAAGTAGCATCTACTGGTGTGCACTTGTGCAGTTGCTCCCCTCCGAAGGTATATGGGGTGGCACAGACAGACATCTCTCCAGTTTCTATCTTACTGCAAATCAGAAAGATCTGAAGCAGAAGGGAAGAAGGTGAGTAATGGAATAGAGATAAGGACCACACATCTTGAAGAACCTCCAGTTAGTTACAAGTAAGTAATGTCTATTTTTTCTTTGACTTCTGGTCCCTTTGTGTTTTTCACATGTGGGTGATTGGCAAGCAGGATTCAAAGTGGGGGAGGAGAGGAAGGCAAGGTGGTAATAGGTTTAGATGTCTGTAATACTGCTGTCCCGACAACATCTGCATCTGCAGAAGAACCCTGGACCCAGGCATAATTTTTCATGAAGGTATGACTAGAGTTCCAGTTAGCTGCTTTACAAATATTCAGTGCAGGTAATTCTCAAAGATGCTAGAGAGAGCTTGCCTGTGCTCTAGTGGAAGGGGCCTGCACTTTGTCCAAGGGAGTGATACACACCAGCTGATAACAAAGGAGGATACAGTTGGAGATCCACTTAGAGTGTCCCTGAGCAGATAATGCTTGTTCCCTGTCACAGTAACAAACAACTCTTTTCCTCACAGATTTCGTTCTTTGCAGATAGAAGGCTACCATTCATCTGATGTCAAGAGAGCTAAGTCTCTTCTTCTTCGGAAGCATGAGGTTTTTTGAAAGAATACCGGTAAGCGAATAGGCTGATTTAAGTGAAACTCGGAAATCACCTTTGGGATGAATTTCAGGGGAAGCTCAGGGAAACCTTCTCCTTATGAAACATGGTATATGGTGGGTCAGCCAGGAGTGCTCCTAGTTCACTCACCCTTCTGGTGGTTATGATGGTGACTAGGATGAAATTTGTGTAACTTTGTGAAGAAGAGACTACTGAGATTGTCTGCCAGATAGTTCTGTACACCTGATAGGTATATTCCTGAGAGCGTGATATGGTTCCTGATGCATCGGTTCCATACGTTGATCACTTCTATGCATAAAGGAAGAGATTTCACCCTGCCTTGTTTGTGTATAAAAGAAACGGGTCACCATGTTGTCTGACATTATCTGGAACTGATGGGGCCGTATAAGTGGGAGGAATGCATAGATGACTAGGCAGATTGATACGCATTTTTCAATTACCCGTATTACAGACTTTCTGTTAGATATATATTACCCTATGACATCTCTCTCAAATATCTCTCATTTCAAAGGGCATTATTCATTTTAGACCCAAAGTCACCAATGTTCCACACTTGTACTGCTGAAAATTATTTAGATTAGAAAAAAAGAATCACTAAAAATAAAAAAAACCCCGAGGTTAAAGAAAGTTACTTACACTAAAGGTTTGATCTCACAGCATTTTGAGTTTCCTACATGAGCAGTTTTGTCTGTTCCTAACTTTGGGTCTTTGATACATATCACATCCAACCTTGGAGGGGTGAGAGGTATGTCTAGGATTTCAGTTGAACAAGCTGGAGTTTGTGGAACTTTGGAAGTAGCTTCTCAGAGACCAAGAGTTCTCGAAAAAGTCACCTGTATATATCGTACTCCACACATATTAGGTGGATGGTATCCACACTACCTTTGCTTGTATCTGGGAATAGGTGGTCTCAAATTTCATGGGAACAGTATTATTTTTGTGTCACCACCATTACTCAAGTCTTTGTTTCCAAAGTTCAAACACAACGTTCTACCTCTTTATTGTTTAAATTGTTCTTTCTTGCTGGGATTGGAAAACATTTTGACACATATAGTAAATTGTTATCTATGTCTGAGGACCGAGAGACCATTTTTTAAAAAAAGTTGGATTCTTCTTTCCAACATCTTATGGTATGTCTACAGCTTGATTATTTTGGGTGCAGAGTTTATTTTCAGCTGCACATATGCTATATTTCATTGCTTTGTCCTCTGTGATTAAAATGGCAACAAGATCCTTTACATTTCTTTGGCATTATGGAGACACTTGCACCAGTATAAGTTTGGATTAGCTCCATACATTGGTGTAAAAGAAAAGAATTGGGCTCATGCTCCACAACTATTTCTCTGCTTTTTGTCAGCTTGCTATGAAATGTATTCTCGACTCCAAGGTAGTTCATTTGTTTTGTATATGTTGGGTTCTAGATCTCCTGTACTTTTTGCATAGATATTTTTCTATTATCTATTTTTCTTAGTAAACTAAGGCAGTGAAACTTTGTGTTAGGGAGAGTAAGATGAAAATGAGATCTGCATTCAGGAATCTTCAGTACATGTTTTGAAAAGGGGTTCTTCAGTTTTCCAACCCCTTCTCCCTCTTTAGAGATTTTGAGTGCATGTAAACCCTAGTATAGTTATTTTCCTTTCTGGGCTATCACGAGATCATTGTCACATCACTAACAACTGGTACTGTATATAAAGCACTCACAGGTGGCGCTTGGGCAAGGGAAGGGGTAGCATACACAGCTCCTAGCACGGCTTTTGGGTATAACATTTTTTGATTGAAGATGTTGTGAAGGCCAAAACTATAATGGGGTTCAAGAAAGAACTAGATAAGTTCATGGGAGATAGGTCCATCAATGGCTATTACCCAAGATGGTCAGGATATAACCCCATGCTCTGGGTGTCCGTAGCCTCTGATTGCCAGAAGCTGGGACTGGAGAACAGCAGATAGATCGCTTGATGAATGCCTGTTTTATTCGTTCCCTCTGAAGCATCTCGCACTGGCTACTATTGGAAGACAGGATACTGGGATAGATGGACCTTTGGTGGTCTGATGCAGGATGCCCATTCTTAGGTAAGGTCTGTGTAAATACAATTTTAGGAAAGCCCTTCGAAGAGCAAGTTATTGGGCGGATACCCAACTGAACAAACACACATTGCAGTTCAGCAAATCAAGGGTCCACATAAATGTACCAGGGGCCTTCCATTAATAATCAATCCGGAAGCACAAAAATGCGTTTTGGATTAACTGTGATGAGACATTTAGAATCATTCCCTTTGCTCTTCAGTACTGTGTTAGACTCTCTATTTCCACACTTGGTGCAGGGTCTCCAGCTGCTGCTGTCATCACTTTAATACCTTTTCTAGGGTCATCTATGCAGGCATATTTAGTGAAATTGTCAAATTTAATTATTCTCCCCCTGCTTTTTTATTTAAATCCTCTTTCAAGCTGTTACATGAACACATAATTGTTCTCGTGATTATAACGTTAGAAGGTAGGTGTAGCTGATTAGAGCAGTTGTTAATCAAATCTCCTTACCGAACTCTATTTCCATTTACATCAGCTCTTTGAAGCCCTTTATATATGATCACCTATTAATAAATCTGATTACTGTTTCCCTCCTCCTAATAATGAAGTGTGTTGGAGACAGTGTTACTCTTTTGTTGCATTTTTGCTTCCCATGCCAAATTGCTCACTAGTAAAAATAAAATTACCACAATGTTAATCTTATTTTCATTTAAGATCAGGGAAAAAGAACTGTGCTAGCCATTGTGGCAAGAGTCTAATAATAATAGTAATATACTAATTAGTAATCTTTTAACATCGTTTCTGCATTGGTAGGATTCCATGATGTAGAAAAAACAGTACAAACTGACTTAAAAGTGATGGGCATTAAAGTACCTCTTAAAAGCAGCACCTAGGCATGGAAAATGCTACATCGCTGGCATAAAACCAACAAAGTGATTTACATAATATAAAACTGGATAATTCAAGACATTACAGAGTCCCCCCACTCCCTAAAATCAGCAGTCCACATTATTTTAAGATTTTTAAGGATTACATTTACTAAAGCTGTCTAAATGTGTTTGTTACATGCTCAGTTCAGTGCTCTAGCAAAATCACTTCAGAGCAGCAGCATAAAGTCTGAAGGTGAACCTTAGAAAGGAAAAAACGTAGACCAATCTGTAGGAATGTCTTTTAGAACCCGAGGCAGGAATAAACTGAAGATCCATCTTTTTCCTAAAGGAGAACTAGTATGTCAAATGTTAATTAAAATCCACAGTAGTACTTTCCCCTTTTACTATTAATTCCTGTTTCAGAGTGTATGAGTAAAAACCCAACCCCACTGACGTTATCCCACACACCACTCTTTGTCAGTTCGCTTCCATCCACAGTCAGTGACTTTAAATTTGTCTCCTTGTTCTGCACTCCAATCTCTCTATCCTACACATCCAAGGACTTCATACACAGAACAAACATATGCATGGTCTCCTTGAATTTATCCTGATAGGGTGCTGCGGAGTCCGTGGCTGAGCAGTTACTTTTGAATGGGTACCAATGGCTACAAGTGAAATTATCTCGCTCTTTGCTATGTGCTCCTGCCCTGCAGTGCCACTATCTGCCATGGATTTGCCTTCTCAAAGAGTCATCATAGTCTGTACATGCAATTCAACCTTCCCTGGTCCTTAAATTTTTTTCCCAGAAGGCTGATAAGAACTCCATGTGTTCCTTCTCTCTAGGGACCAAGCACTTTATTTTGGCACATAAATATCAACAAATGTGGGCAAGGGACAATAGGCATCTGGCTCCTGTACATTAGAATTGTCACAATACAAGGACTTCTTTCAAAAAGATCTCTCACTTGTAGCATTATGCAGCCTATGTTTCTATCTAAACAGGCCTAGACCAAACCCCCATAGCTGAATGCTACCAAACTTTGGATTAAGATCCAAACTTTACAGCACTGGTCCATGGCAAGCTAAAACCAAATGGGCTTAAATTGCAGCAAGGGCGGTTTAGGTTGGACATTAGGAAAAACCTCCTAATTGTCAGAGTGGTTATGCACTGGAATAAATTGCCTAGGGAGGTTGTGGAATCTCCATCATTGGGGATTTTAAAGAGCAGGTTGGACAAACACCTGTCGGGGATGGTCTAGATAATACTTAGTCCTGCCTTGCATGGAGGGGACTGGACTAGATGACCTCTCAAGGTCCCTTCCAGTTCTATGATTTTACAGTTCAGCATAAGAGAGGCTGCCAATGAGAAAGCAAATAGGACGAGGTCTTTTTGCGATCACCACTGCTGTCTAAGCAGCGGTATTTTGGTCAGTTGTACCAAGTGATCAAGAGTCCAAGACAGGAGGAGAGAAGGAGGTAGAGGCAGACAACATGAGAATATACTCAAAAGCAACAGGCCACACATTAGTATTGTACCTGCAATTAAAAACACCTCTCTCAGCCAGTATCATTCTCCCAGAGCAGCTGTTGGCAAGGTGAGGAATAACAAAGAAACCCCTCAGCAATGTTGCAGCTATTTGACATTAAACAAGAAAATGCATTTCACATCTTCTATTCTCTACAAGTGTCAGCCAAGAAAGGAAGGGAGATAAGGGTGGACTACCAGTATGCAGACAATATCTACATGCATTAGACCATGCTGGTGTAGCTATACAAAGGTTAAATGTGGAAGACTGGAAGTGTGTCAGAGGTGGCAATTAAGCTAGGAGGGTCACTACTAAACTAGGAACACAGGGGTAAAGAAACCAAAGGAACAGAATTTAATATAAGACCTTCGTCTGCCAGCATAACACAATTTGCTATGCTGAGGCCCATATTTTCATAACGAGAACTCTTCCTTCTATGCATAATCCTGTTCAAAATCCTAATAAAATCTTGGGACACAATCAGACTTTCCAGTGAAAGGTGCCACAAGTACTCCTTTTCTTTAGACTTTCCAGTGATACCAAAAATAAACCTTACCTCCACTACAGAGGAACAGCAAAACAAAACAAAAACCCCGAAGCCATTTTGGTTCATATTTTATTTTTCACTCTGTAGTTATATAGTGGGGGAGAGGAAAAGGGAAGTATTTAGGAAGCACTACTCTCCTCACTCTAGTGGAACAATGACCTCAAGAGAAAGTAATGTTGGGATTTCAGCTAGCACAATTCACATTTAGAAGGGTTCACTTCATCTTCACATTCTGGGCTGAGGTTTTTGTGGGTCATAAGATCTCATACCTACCCTTCCCTTTGGGTCACATGCTACCTGGCAGCTGAAAAGGCAGGCAAGGCTATAGACTTGCACCGTTATTCCTAAAATGACCCGTAGGGAGTGCTACAGTGTGACATTTCTTAAAGACATATCCTCACCTATATTAGCTAGGTTATCCTTTCCACACACTTTTAGAGATGGTCCACCAAACACGCCGAATAGTCAATGAAAGGGATCACAAGGAAGACAAAGAAGAGTACTCTCTACATGTTTAAGCCAGGTTCTATTACCTACTCACGAGAGCCATAAAACACATACTTTTATAAAGATACACAGAACCGTGCAGTTGGCAAGTTGTCTGTCGTTTCTAGAATAAATGAAATGCACAACAGGCCAAAGAGTGCATTGGTCACAATGGCCAATCACTTCGTCAAAGCTGAACCCACGGTTCCATATAATGAAAAAGTATCATCCTGGAAATATTTGTGTAAAGTGCCATTTTCTTCCGACTTTTCCCCACATTTCTAGCAGCAGGTGAAACTACTCATGAAAATGGAACTTCTGAGCCAGAATCTGTGCAACCCTCTTGAGGGAAACATCTCTGATCATAACAGGGAGTGAGAAATGGCTGAGGGTGGGCAAAAGTACAAGTACCAGCTTCATCCACAAAAGCACAGTATGTTATTGAAATGCACAGAGAGCTGTACACTTCTGTCCTCAACACCCAGGGAGCCAATTCAAATACATTGAGCAGAGGGCCAGATCCTCAGCTAGTATAAACCGACATTGCTTAGGCCTACCAACTCAGGGTACATCTACACCGCAATCGTGAGGTAATTTCAAGCAGAAGTAGATAGATACACGCTAGCTCTGTTCAAGCTAGCACCTAAAACTAGCAGTGTGGCTGCAATGGCATGGGCGGCAGTTTAGACTAGCCCCCGAGTATAACCCTGCCTGACCCCCATAGATACGCACTCGGGTGACTAGTTTGAGCTGCTGCTCCATACCACAGTGGCCAAACTGCTATTTTTAGCAACCTAGCGTGAGCCAGTGCTCATATGTCTACCTGAGCTGGGCATAACACCTTCCTGCTGAGGTGTAGGAATATCCTTAGTCTTTGTATATATACCTTTCAGCTTGATTGCGCTTGATTCCAACAGTTCTGGATCGGGCTTAATAGCTGAGGTTAACCAGGCATAATGGATAATTATAAGCATACCCAGGCACCAGATTTACACCAGCTAAACTGAGACAGGAATGACCTACAATGTTTTAGTGTTTCTATTAGAGAGGCTTACATATGCATTGTTGTATATTAGTCTATGCAAAATATATTGCTGCCATAAAAACAACAACAATAATAATAAATAAAAAGACAAGATGAAAGAAAGTAATTCAGCTGAACACCATTTTGAATCTCCAACCAGTGTTTTATTCAGACGATAACTTGATCTGATGAAAGGTGTTTTACAACATATGGTTTGAAGATATCCATCCACTCAAGCTGAGAAACTTCTATTACTCCTTTCGTATTTGCTTTTGATAGAAGATACAATCCCAATGACTGATCTATAAACAAGAAGCGCTTTACTATAGTTCAAAGAGCTATGCAGCAGAAATGCTTTGTATTTCTGAAGCTCTATGAAATATTAAGGATTCTCTCTTTTCCCTGGTTGTAAAACTTCCATTCACATCAACAGAAAATTAGGACCTGATTTTATACAGGGCCCTAATCTGGTATCTATTTTTACAGACCCAGTTTTGTACTAGCCACTAATTGTGGGCACAGATAATATCACTTTAGTGTCTGAACTATCTGACTTGCAGGAATAATTGTGCCGACACCTGAGTGCTAGTATTTGCACCCATAAATGAGAGCACAACACTGCACCCATAGACACAGAGACCACCTTTCATTTCCACCTCTCACTGAAAATCAACAACAGTTTATCAACTGATTTCATTGGGAGTTAAACAGTCTGTATGGCTCCTTAGTCTGTACATTCAAGGAAAAAATGACCACATTTAAAAGACAACGCCCTTAAAAACATCCTATTTCAGGTAATCCATTCATAATGACAAACTGAAGAAAAAGAAAAGGTTACTCTTAGGTCAGAGATGAGTGAAGTTACAAAAGCAGTGGAACTTGTATAAACAAAGGTCTCACAATAAGAAAAGTGTTGTGATTCATAACCATTCCCGTGTCCAACTTATTCATGTAATATCTGAATGCCTCAGCCTCGAGCATTCTTGCTAATAAAACTTTGAAGTGCTGAAAAAAGTAGTCGCAAAGATACTATAAGAAAGAGAAAATTGTAGCAAGAACAGAAAAAAGTTGGGAATAAAGGGGCCACTTGTGGAAGGAAAAAAATGACTGTCATGAACCTCCATATCGATGTAAAGAAAGAGGTTTCACGGCTTTTATCCAGAGCAATTACACTGGAACTATCTCCTGCTCCACCAGAAGTGACACTGTGTAAAACACCCACTCTATTACAAAAAAAGAAGGAAAGATGTATTCAGTCAATTGAAGGAATGTATTAGAAGGCAGCACTGCAGAACTTTCCAGCCCTCGCAAGGCCAAGCAAAGGAAAAGCTTTTTATTTAATGCTGGTCTTGTTGTCCGACGCTTCTCTTTGTGACACTGGGCTATACTTACAACAAACAGTTTTGGAGTTTCTCAAATGCCTGGGCTTTGCTTCAGTGTGTTTAATGGCCTGCAAAAGCTGTTCACTGCCTTATGTATTCCACCACTGTGAGCATTATCCCCTAAGCATAAAGCATGATGTGTAAAGCCTGGGCAAAGGTGGGCCAAATGATGTACACGGTACCAGGCACCACTGCATCTATGTGCAAGCACAAATGTAAGATACCTATCCTAGGACTACAGATCATAAAACACATTCCCTATTTCTCATGGAAGTAGAAAGATAAGCAACAGTGATAAAATGGAGTGTTTTCCCAGGCACGCTGCTCTCATATTCTGCTTAGCCATTAAAATACACACCAGTTTGATGAAAGACAGTGACAACTTCAGATGAAACAATCAAAATAGGAAGTATATGTTCAAGGAGAGAGACAAAGGCTCATGAAAGATAGATCTAGAAAAGTTAGCATGGGGGAAGGGGGAAAAAAAGGTTGAAACCTTCAGCTCAGCATTGTTTAAATCAACAACTGCAAACAATACTCCTGGGGGAATTCTGCGCCAAAAAATTAAAAATTCTGTGCACAATATTTTTAAATTCTGCAAAATTCTGCATATTTATTTGTCAAAATAACGGAATATAATCACACCAGTTTCAATTTTTTTGAGACATTGATTTCAAAGTACCTGTCAGCAAGTATGTCTGTAACAATACAGACAACAAAAAAGATTCAGGAAATGACAAATTTTGACAAATAGATTCCTTACTAGGCATATTAATACAGAATTCTGGTTATAATTCATTTAAACTACAATACGGAACCATACTTCCTGCACCTCCCAGAAGCAGTGCAAAGGCTGGGGGAGTCAGGGGCAACAGAGGAGCTGAGGGAGAGGGAAATAATTGCTGGGAAGGAGACTGGGTCTGAACTTGGAGTGTTGTTGGGTGTTGGTGGCAAAAATATGGAACAGGTTTTTTGCAGGGGTGGGGAGGGACTGTTAGGGAGCTTCTCCCATGTAGACCCTGGCTGATCCCTAGCCTCTCCCATTCAGTCAGGCACATGTGTCCTTCCACCCCCAGTCAGACACCCACTTGCTCCATCCCCATGTGTCCTTGCACCCCCCATCCCCATATGTCTATGTGCCCCCACTCAGCCACTCCCCCGTCCCTATGTGGCCCCACACCCCCTCCCCCATCACCATGTGGCCCTACATCTCCATCCCCTTTGTGGCCCTGTGCCTCCACTCACAGTCAGCGCCTGCCCCAGTCTGTCCTCCCCCACTAGCCCTTATGGAGCGCCCATCTGACTCCCCCAGCACCCCACGCTGTCTGTCTCCCCATAGCTTGTCTCCTGACCTGGCCTGACACACACTGCAAAAAAGGCAGGCTCTCTCTCTTCTCTAGCTGTCTGGGAGTGGCTGCTGTGTTCTATCACCACAGTGCCCTATGGTGGGCAAAAGGAAGAACTGCAGCAACTTTTCTGCAGCAGCTTTTTCCAGGCAAAAAATTAAAAATATGCATGGCTCATTAATTATGCACACACGCAGTGGCACAAAGATGCTGGAGCAGAGAGAGAGAGAATATAAATCTAAAAGGGTGATACTATACAGAACACTGATCCACCGAGGAGTACTGTGTGCAGCTATAGGAACCCTATCCTAAGGAGGATAACACCACCCTATTGTGTCAGACACTATACAAACACAGAACAAAAAGACAGTTCCCTGTTCTAAGTAAAGGCTAAAGAAGTAGGGCTTAATCCCTTCATGGTGGAAGGGGAGGGGGGAGGGAAACGATTGTTGGAGTCAACTCAGTGTTTTCAAAGTTACAAAGCAGATTAATTTGGTTAAGGAATGTTGATGGCTCTGGGTAAGAAAGAAAAAAGAAAAATGAAGGGGAATGTTGACTAACAGCATGATCTGACTCCCACTAAAGTTAACGAAAATATAGTCATTGACTTCAATGGAAGCATGACTGGGCCCCAAAATGCTAGAATAATCCAGTTAAATAAGTTTCAGAGTAACAGCCGTGTTAGTCTGTATTCGCAAAAAGAAAAGGAGTACTTGTGGCACCTTAGAGACTAACCAATTTATTTGAGCATGAGCTTTCGTGAGCTACAGCTCACTTCATCAGATGCATACCGTGGAAACTGCAGCAGACTTTATATATACAAACACCTACAAGATCTCTGTCAAGCTTTCTTACAACTACAATACCCACCTGCAGAAGTGAAGAAACAGATTGATAGAGCCAGAAGAGTTCCCAGAAGTTACCTACTACAGGACAGGCCTAACAAAGAAAATAACAGAACGCCACTAGCCGTCACCTTCAGCCCCCAACTAAAACCCCTCCAACGCATTATTAAGGATCTACAACCTATCCTAAAGGATGACCCAACACTCTCACAAATCTTGGGAGACAGGCCAGTCCTTGCCTACAGACAGCCCCGCAACCTGAAGCAAATACTCACCAACAACCACATACCACACAACAGAACCACTAACCCAGGAACTTATCCTTGCAACAAAGCCCGTTGCCAATTGTGCCCACATATCTATTCAGGGGACACCATCACAGGGCCTAATAACATCAGCCACACTATCAGAGGCTCGTTCACCTGCACATCCACCAATGTGATTTATGCCATCATGTGCCAGCAATGCCCCTCTGCCATGTACATTGGTCAAACTGGACAGTCTCTACGTAAAAGAATAAATGGACACAAATCAGATGTCAAGAATTATAACATTCATAAACCAGTCGGAGAACACTTCAATCTCTCTGGTCACGCAATCACAGACATGAAGGTCGCTATCTTAAAACAAAAAAACTTCAAATCCAGACTCCAGCGAGAAACTGCTGAATTGGAATTCATTTGCAAATTGGATACTATTAATTTAGGCTTAAATAGAGACTGGGAGTGGCTAAGTCATTATGCAAGGTAGCCTATTTCCTCTTGTTTTTTCCTACCCCCCCCCCCCAGATGTTCTGGTTTAACTTGGATTTAAACTTGGAGAGTGGTCAGTTTTGGATAAGCTATTACCAGCAGGAGAGTGAGTTTGTGTGTGTATGGGGGTGGGTTTTTGGAGGGGGGTGAGGGAGTGAGAGAACCTGGATTTGTGCAGGAAATGGCCTAACTTCATTATCATGCACATTGTGTAAAGAGTTGTCACTTTGGATGGGCTATCACCAGCAGGAGAGTGAATTTGTGTGGGGGGGTGGAGGGTGAGAAAACCTGGATTTGTGCTGGAAATGGCCTAACCTGAAGATTACTTTAGATAAGCTATTACCAGCAGGACAGTGGGGTGGGAGGAGGTATTGTTTCATATTCTCTGTGTATATATAAAGTCTGCTGCAGTTTCCACGGTATGCATCTGATGAAGTGAGCTGTAGCTCACGAAAGCTCATGCTCAAATAAATTGGTTAGTCTCTAAGGTGCCACAAGTACTCCTTTTCTTTTTTCCAGTTAAATAAGAAATAAAAAGAGTGACAAGTATAATGGCAGAGAAGGCCACTGAGATCTACATGCAGTCACATACATGTGTCTAAATCCCAGCTCTATTAAATTCTAGTCAAATTGACTGACTTCACTGGGGTCAAGATCTGGCCATATTTTTAGAGGAAGGGGACAGAATAAGTGTGGTGAGAAAGATGGAAGGTGGGATTGGGACAAGATTGCTGGACCAAATGGTCTTTCCTAGTGTCCTGTGTATTGCAAAGTTCCCAAGCAGAGATGCTTCACACCACCATCAAACCAGTAGCTTTGATTTATCACTCAGCCTTCCAAGTAGAGCATCGAGGCCAAAGAAACTCTACACCCTAAACTTTAATCTATACCCTATTTAATAAATATTTGCACACTTTCCAGTTACTCTTCTCAAGTTCTCATTGTTTTTGCTAATCATCAGACATTTTTATTTAAACCCAGGGTTTCCTTCCTAACTGGCCAACCGTTCCGTAACTCTGCTGTGAGCTAAAGCTGAGGGTGCCACAGAACCATAATTTCAATGGCTAAAAGCTGTAGTAGCACAGGTTTTATGTCACCTCTTATGTTTTGAAATCCACCCAGGACACTCGCCTTTCATGAACCAAGCACCCTCTCTTTCCTCTTGAAAGGCACTTATTGTGCAGAATGGATTTTCCAGCCCTGATTTCCTTACCACAGATGTCTCCACTGCTTTCTATGTGAACTTGCATCTCATCTGGGGCCAAAGAGCACCTGTCTTCCTCATGCAAACAGACCCCCCTTTCATTTCCAATAGCAATCACATTGACTTCAATGGATTATACATGAGAGTAAATCAAGGAGGGTTTGGCTGATGAGACTAAATTAAGGTCTCATCCTAGAAGGTATTCAGCTTCCTCAACTTAATGGAACTTCACTAGAAGTTGAGGATACTCTAAACCTTGCAAATTGACCTTACTTCTCAATCAAGCATCATAATTTGCTGACACAGACTCCTGGCTCTGGATAGAGTCAGAGTCCCACTGGGAATGTCTACAGTGCAGCTGGGAGCATGCCTCCCAGCCCAGGTAGACAGAGATATCTAGCTCTGCTTGAGCTAGTGAGCTAAAAACAGCAGCGGGGATGATTTGGCATGGGTGGTGGCATGGGCTAGCTGCCAAATTACATGCCCACCTGACCCCTTGGGTTCAAGCTTGGGTGGCGAGCCTGATCTGCGCCCCCGCCACGAAACCCACACTGCTATTTTTAGTGTGCTCGCTCGTGCAGCGTATGCTGCCTACTCAGACTGAGGGGCACCTCCCCAGCTGCATGGTAGATTTACTCATTGGCTTCAGTGGGATGCAATAAGGACCCAGGGGCCCATGCCAACGGAGAAGAAAAAAAAAAAGGAGATTATAGTCAGTCCTAATGGAAAGTCTACAAAGGTTATCACCATAGGCTATGTCTACTGTGCTCCTCTGGCAGCAGCACATCGAGTATGTGTAGCTACACGCTGCAGTGAAAAGCCTGCTCTACAGGTGCACACGTCAGTGACAAGGTCTGGCAGGGGGAGACAGCAAGGAAAAGCTTCATCATTTCCCTGTTACCTCCCGGCTGCTGGAGTCTTTCACTACAGTGAGGAAAGGATCTGGCTTGGGGGAGGTGGCAGGGAAAGGTTGAACCCAGGGAAGGGCTCCAGATGGGGGGACACTGGCAGCCTTTCCCCATTGCCAGAGCCTTTCCCGGAAGCAGGGAAAAGCTCCACAGTGGAAAGTGGCCCAAGCCTTTCCTTGCTGCCCCCACCCAAGCCTTTCCCGACTTACAGAGTCTTCCTGCAGATGGGAAAAACTGTACAGTGGGAATGCAGTGGGACACTACACTGCTAAAAATGGCAGTGTAAGCAAGGAGGCTTGCCTTGGGAAAAAAAGAGAACACGTAGGGTGTATACTGGCAAATGTACCTGCACCTTTTGGGCACATTTTACTCTACTCACATAAGCTGTATCTCCCCAGCTACAATGCTATTTATTCACATGCAAGGGGAGCTATATGGGAATGTATGTGACTGCCACTGAAAATGCGCAGTGCAGACATGCCTGTAGAGACAGTTAAGTGTCAAAAAAGCGTTGAGCATATTTTTAGCTTGTGCTTATCAAGAGGACTGTAATGTAGACAGTCTTGGCATAAGAAAATAAAGCATCAAAATGTATTACTGATATTCTAGGATGTAACAGGGATTTCACCATCTGATCCCAGTTCTTCATTTACATAAAATGCCTTAAGGCTTTTAAATTTAAAAAAATAACCCACCACAAAAAAGTAAAAAACAATAAATCCCAGTAACAGAGGACTTTGAGCTTACAAATGATATAGATCTCTATATAGAAATATGAAAATTCAATTAAACAAAATTTATCCAGAAATAATATTGAGAGTCTAGAAATGCAGAGAATGGAATTCAGATGACAGTCAATTTTCTCAAAAAGAAAAGGAGGACTTGTGGCACCTTAGAGACTAACAAAGAGATCCACTTCCTGGACACTACGGTGCTAATAAGCAATGGTCACATAAACACCACCCTATACCGGAAACCTACTGACCGCTATGCTTACCTACTTGCCTCCAGCTTTCATCCAGAACACACCACATGATCCATTGTCTACAGCCAAGCTCTACCATACAACTGCATTTGCTCCAACCCCTCAGACAGAGACAAACACCTACAAGATCTCTACCAAGCCTTCTTACAACTACAATCCCCACCTGCTGAAGTGAAGAAACAGATTGACAGAGCCAGAAGAGTACCCAGAAGCTACCTACTACAGGACAAGCCCAACAAAGAAAATGGCAGAACGCCACTAGCCATCACCTTCAGCCCCCAACTGAAACCTCTCCAACGCATCGTCAAGGATCTACAACCAATCCTGAAGGACGACCCATCACTCTCACAGATCTTGGGAGACAGGCCAGTCCTTGCTTACAGACAGCCCCCCAACTTGAAGCGAATACTCACCAGCAACCACACACCATACAACAGAACCACTAACCCAGGAACCTATCCTTGCAACAAAGCCCGTTGCCAACTGTGTCCACATATCTATTCAGGGGACACCATCATAGGGCCTAATCACATCAGCTACACTATCAGAGGCTTGTTCAACTGCGTATCTACCAATGTGATATATGCCACCATGTGCCAGCAATGCCCCTCTGCCATGTACATTGGGTAAACTGGACAGTCTCTACGTAAAAGAATAAATGGACACAAATCAGACATCAAGAATTATAACGTTCAAAAACCAGTCGGAGAACACTTCAATCTCTTTGGTTACTCGATACAGATCTAAAAGTGGCAATTCTTCAACAAAAAAACTTCAAAAACAGACTCCAACGAGAGACTGCTGAATTGGAATTAATTTGCAAACTGGATACAATTAACTCAGGCTTGAATAAAGACTGGGAGTGGATGGGTCATTACACAAAGTAAAACTATTTCCCCAAGTTTATTCCCGCCCGCCCCCGCTGTTCCTCAGACTTTCTTGTCAACTGCTGGAAATGGCCTACCTTGATTATCACAAAAGGTGTCTTCCCCCCCACCCCCACCTCCCGCTAGTAATAGCTCACCTTACCTGATCACTCTCCTTACAGTGTGTATGGTGGTAACACCCATTGTTTCATGTTCTCTGTGTACAGAAATCTCCCCACTGTATTTTCCACTGCATGCATCCGATGAAGTGAGCTGTAGCTCACGAAAGCTTATGCTCAAATAAATTTGTTAGTCTCTAAGGTGCCACAAGTCCTCCTTTTCTTTTTACGGATACAGACTAACACGGTTGCTACTCTAAAACCAGTTAATTTTTTGTATCAACTATGAATTATTTTTGAGACACCAGGAAAAGCAGAAAGTTTATTTTTAATAAGCTGTGGTTTAACTGGTCATTTCCAGACCTCCCTTATCCTTGAATCTTTCTTGTGTGATGTTACAAAAACATACTTAATAGTTGTAGTTAAAATAGAAGTATTTTGTAAAGCAATTTTTAAGGGTCTATAATACAGTTTTGCTATGTTTACAAGAATATCAGTTGCAATCAGCAAGCTAACAATGGACCTTTGACTATTAGTGTCAGAAATATTCAAAGTCTGAGTAACTCCAGATTAAATAAGGTTTTCCATAAATCCTACTCTGTGGTGAGGAGAGCTCCACTCAGATCCGGAATTGCTACTATTCTTTGTGGAGGAATCCTTAATCTTATCAAACTCACTGAATTTTTATCTCCATCTGTTGTACATTGTTCTTAAACACAGTTTTATTTGAAACAGTCTAATTCTGATTCAAATATGTCCAATGGTCTGAAGTGTTTCGACTGCAGAGAAACGTCATCTCAATTGAGAAGTCAGGAGTGGAATGCAGCAAAGAACAAAAATCAGAATTCTGCTCAGTTAAGGTAATGCCTTCTAATGCAGGCAGAGATGATCATGGAGAGTACTAAGGGAGAAGAACGAATGACTCAATTTCTGGCCACAACTGTGAGGCATAACATGACTTGTAACCCTGCTCTCTCTGTCCTGGACACCTCAGGTGGGCAGGGTGTTGATGAAAGCAGCCCCCCTGCTGGTTCCCTGCAGAGGATGCAACTGTAGAGTGAGTGATATTTTTTAATGCTGCTCACAGAGTTTCTGTGCACCACCTGGCCAGAGGGCGATGGGAAACAGCCCCAGCTGCCCTTTACTCCATCTTTATTCAGGCAAACTCCCACTGATTTCATTCTGACTAAGGATGGAGCAAGGACCTTACTGATGTGGCCTTTTGGTTGTAGTTCTAACAATATTGCACACAGGTGCATAAAGTTAAAGCTCGAGTGAGGTGCCAGAGTGACGGCCCTAAGGATTGAAGTCCTATGATTAGCCACAAGCCAGGCAGAGCATGACCAGTGGCAATGCCCCCATTTCTCACACACTGCATGCCAGAGTGCCTCAGCCAAGAGCTGGACAGATCACCTCACTGGAGGCATGTTTTGGGGGAGGCCAATCAGTCTTCTGGGGCTTGCATGACCCCTGGCCCCTATACTCAGACTGCCAAAATGTTGGACCAATTGTGTAGTGGTTTCTGTGGCACTAAATCTTGTCTATTAGGATAAGGACTTGGCCACAAGATTCATTTCACACAGATCACAGAACAGTTTCCAGCCAGCTACAGCCCTTCATCAGAACTGACCTCATCTGGATTCAAGGGATTTTGCCTGCCCTTTTAAAATCCATCAGCAGTGATAAAAGAATAGGCAGCTGACAAACAGAAATGCCTGGTTAATTTACCTTTGCTCGTTAGCTGTACAGTATTTACTTTCTTCTTTGCATATAATTAATACTGTTAAAGTCACATTTGTAACTTTGCCTCACTAGAAATGAACTGAATTCATCACTTAACTAAGCATGAAATTATCTTTTCAATACTAATTCAATAGGCACTGAATAACCTGGAAACAATTACATCTCACATAAAAGGATCAGTTTTCACACAAGGAGTCACATTCTAGTCACTAAATACAGTAATTGTCCAACTATAGCATATCATGCCACAGAGCAGATAGCTAACTTACCTGCAATGAGCCAGTGGAGGTATAGAGTTGTAAAAAACTTATTGATTGGAATCAAAATAATAGCAGAAAAAGCTAACGAAATGTAACAAACATTTAATGCCTTATTAAATATCTCTACATAAACCGCTGTCCTACAAGGGCACAAGAGCCCTCCTGCCTCCACTGAACAGACACATTCCATTTCAAGCACAAGATTTATGTCTAGCTGCTGTGTGGGAGTGCAAGGAGCATTGCCCCTGGAACTTATGTCACCAGTAAAAAGGCAGGACACAGTCGTAGTCCTTGTGCTACTCTGCAGTTGCCTTTAATATCTCCATGGGGTGGGGGGCGAGGGCAGGGAAGAACGGGGCCATGTCTATTTCTCATTCTTTATGTTGTTTGTTGTTTTTCAGTTTCACCTTCTGTTTGTGTTGGGTCTCATTTTCTGGTTCTAATGTACAATACTGTAATGTCTGGGTTGCAAAGACTACACGGCAATGTTTAAAAAAACCCACAAATGTGGGAATGTTTAAAAAACAATTAACAGCAATATTTCCATTTACTCAGGTTCTGATTTTACAAAACAAAAAGCTTGTTTCTACCAATACACATCTGGTAGTGCCCCTTTAAAAGTTTAAGGAAGAAGAAAAGCTGATAAAATAAGCTGTTGATCTGCAGCTAGGGGGAGATCATCCCCTAGGATTTGCTGCTTTCATCATGTTGTGATCCCTATGGCTCATGTGGAAGTGGTGGGAAGGTATCATCCCCCAACGTCAGTTACAAAATCTCCAGAAAGTTAATGCACAATGCCCTCTCCACTCTGATGAACAACAACACCCCCCACGCCCCACCCCATCAGCCATAGGAAGAGAGAGAGACACACACACACGTTGTTAGCATGGGAAGAGGAGTCAAGATGTCAGGGGAACCGGAAGTGGGGGCAGCAGGTCCCCAAGTATGAAGAACAGGGCCTTGCAGTGGACACATCTTGGTGGACCTTGTCTGATCCACAACTAACGCTGCTGTTTTTTCTCCAGGGACTACCTGCACCCACTTACCCCCCTATTTTCCCCCCAGTAGGATAATTTGGGAAATGCACAAGGAGAACCTTGCAGTTTCTGCCCCCGATGGGCCACTCCCCAGGTTGCCCCTTGGAGTGGGTGATGGATGGTTGCTGGAAAAGAAAGAAAGATGTAAAATGCTAAACTGATATACAGACCAACGGGGCAAAGGATTTGTCCTCTTTTCAAAAGGATTGGCTGCCTAAAAGCCTTAAGAGCAAATGGAGCTCGGTAAAGTAAAAGCTGAATGGGACAGTCCCATGCTCAGTTTAACTTTAAGGCCTGGTCTGCACACAACATTGGACTAGTTGCCTAAAGGTGTGATGCTGCACTAATTTAGTTAAACTGGGGAGGGGGGAGAGTTTGTGTATGGACATTCTTATATCTGAATAAAATATAAGATTATACCTTGCCCCTCTTAAATAAATGAGAGATCACGAGCAATATATACACCAAGTCTCTGGTCTCACAGACAAAGATACTAAGGTCAGAAGGGACCATTATGATCATCTAGTCTGACCTCCTGCACAACACAGGCCACAGAATCTCACCCACCCACTCCTGCGAAAAACTTCACCTATGTCTGAGCTATTCAAGTCCTCAAATCGTGGTTTAAAGACTTCAAGGAGTAGAGAATCCTCCAGCAAGTGACCCGTGCCCCATGCTACAGAGGAAGGTGAAAAACCTCCAAGGCCTCTTCCAATCTGCACTGGAGGAAAATTCCTTCCCGACCCCAAATATGGCGATCTGGTAAACCCCAAGCATATCGGCAAGATTCACCTGCCGGATACTACAGAAAATTCTTTCCTGGGTAACTCAGATCCCACCCCACCTAACATCCCATCACAGGCCTATTTACCATGAATATTTAAAGATCAATTAATTACCAAAATCATGTTATCCCATCATACCATCTCCTCCATAAACTTATCGAGTTTAATCTTAAAGCCAGATAGATCTTTTGCCCCCACTGCTTCCCTTGGAAGGCTGTTCCAGAACTTCACTTCTCTGATAGTTAGAAACCTTTGTCTAATTTCAAGTCTAAACTTCCTGGTGGCCAGTTTATATCCATTTGTTTGTGTGTCCACATTGGTACTGAGCTTAAATAATTCCTCTCCCTCTCCGGTATTTTCAGTATTCCTCTCCCCCCAAAACACTCATAATCTAAACTCTCTACAACCTCTTGCAGCCACCTCGAGGGTGAAACATATTATAGAGATGGAAGAAGTAATCCTAGTGTATCGTTGGTCTCTCATCTTGTAAAGCATTTTGGGACGAAAATTGTTATATAAACATGATGTATTATTATGATTATTACTACTACTATTCTATTGCTGAGTTCTACGCATATGTAAATGTTCCAGTAATTGCATATTTCACTTTGCTACACCAACATTTAGATAATTTTCTCTTCTCCCAGCCTTCTCAAAGAACCTTTGCAGAACTGATACCATAGGCTCTGTAAGGTGTGCATGACAAAGTAAAATGAAGGATTTTTATATTGCAAAGACTTTATCCATCATCACGCCATTCAGAGTAATCAAAGAAATCTCAGAAGTAAAGTGCCTGATAGCTTTACAATTACTGACAGGCAAGGTACCTCACCTAGGCTGATCTTTTGGTTGGATGGGGCAATCTCTGCTACTTCCAGAGATCTAGCTGCTAGACAAAACCCGGCTGCATTAATTCACACTTCTTATTGTAACATTTTTGATATGCCGAACCTCTCCCCACCACCACCTTCTCATCTTATCCAACAATGATTGCAGCCAAGCTAACAGGAATATTTATAAAATTTGTTGTAATCATTTGATAGATTCACTATTTCATATTGCACAGCTGTTATATTCCCCCATTACATACAACAGATGCCATAATATTGTTCCTAATTTATATATGGAGTGTTCAGTTAAAGGCTGCCACATACTTTCATGTAATGTGGAACTGGCGTGTGATTCAAAAATGCAGACCCCTCTCCAGCAATAACCTCAATATTATTCACAATATTATTTACAACAAACATGCTAAGGACAACAGATTGTATCAGTCAGAGGCATAAAGAAATGTAAATTTCCTTTTACTCTTCCCCAGTAATCCTTCTTTCTTTCAGTATGTATCTTAGAATATTCCCACCTTTAGTGAGAACGATTATTTATATAAGGCCATAAATGTACACAGCACTAGAAAATGGGTGACCCTGTGTCAAATGCACAGAAGTACCCTCCTCACCCAAATGGGTGGTTTCTCCATGTCAAGATTCATGCCCTCACGTCCAGTGAGGAGCACCTGCAGCAAGACAGGCCTGCTGTGTAATTTCTCCTCTTCCATTGCATTGCTCAGAGTAAAGTAGAAAAGGAAAGTGATAATCTACTTGGACTACAGAGGTGCTAGATGGCAGCTGATGTATTCCAAGAGGCATGAAGTGAAACCTCACTTTAAACAGTTTAAAGAATATTGCTTTTGAAAAATATGAGTCTACTGAAATGCCCTGAGACTATACAGGACACTTACTCCACTGTTGTAAGAGAAGCTTAGCTACAGCCTACCTCAAAATAAGGCTCTATATTACACTTTATATTATATTAATCCTTATGGTTACATGTGTCCTCACACTGCAGTTTGCAATGCAGATCAGGAGATTTCACAATGCACATTTTCCAATTTGAGTTCATCACACATTTCACATGACAGCAGTATATTTATGTTCAAATCTTGCCAGCATTTCCACAAGCTAAAAAAATCTCATTTGCAGACACGCGGGTTTTATATTCTGTTTGGTTTTTGAGACAGCATTTTAACATGCTTATCAGTTTTTACAGAACTCTTTGCTTATGATATTGAATTTTCAGTATTCCTCTCCCCCAAACATACTAAAAATGGTAAATTTCTGCTGGAGGAAGGAGCAGACAAACATTCAAATACAGAACCATGGTACTGTTGCAACCTACAGGACACAATTGCACTGTAAGCACGGCAATTTCCTTTCTGTAATAGCAACCTTAATCTTTAACATATATCTACCTATGCAATTCCACGTTCTGTACATCAAACCCTCTCCACTAAGGCTCCTGCTTCTCTAGGAACTCATTACTTGAGGTAACAGATGCCCATGATAAAAAATGCTATAAATAATTAACATTCACAATAGTAATAGTCACTTTTGTTAATACAGAATTTTCTATTCCAAAGGTTCCCCAAAAGTGTCACAAAGGAATCACTTACCACTGAAATGCAGCCACCTCTGGGACTGAGGCAAATCTGGGTGATAAACAGGGAGGAGTTTTGCACAGTACGCTGCATAACGTTTTAGGATTGGTGCGTTTGAATGATGACCAAGCATGCTGGTGCACACTCCTGCTCTTTCAGAAATATACTGTGGGGTTTTTTTTATTAATGCCCATGCAGAAGAATTCAGTATATGTACCTTAGACAAGGATGCAACAGATATCCTGCTGATGAGCAGGGGACAGACTGCATTGACCAGAATATAGACAGAGGATATAAAGGGCTGAGTTGACTATGACACTTGAACCCGCAGCTCCAGGCAGTCTAGATACTGTAAACCTAAGGCTTAGACCAATAGGGCACCATCTACAAGCTAACTGGTAAATTACATCAGAAGAACAAAGTGCTGAAAAAATCTTTGCCCAGCACCAAGAGCCATAAGGTGCCATCGTGTCAAGAGATCCATTAAACAACATTTCTATACTTCTAACTGACACCAAAACTAGTGACAGCTCCAAACTGGTTAAATGGGGATTTACCTGACAGTCTGTCATGGTGCTGATCGAGACCTAACAGTCTATCATTTTTAATGATACATATTTTTTTTATAAAGATCATAACTGTGTATTCATATCAAAAGCTGTAATGGCTCAGAAGGAGCTATTAGTGTCCATCAAAGATATAATATGCCTTAAGAAACCAGATACAAACATATTTACACAGAAGAGTTGTGATGGAGCCTGAAGGAGTCAGGACATCTGTGCGATGAGACAAGTGTACATTTTAAAATTCTGTTTAAACAAGTAGTTGCATGATAGACTAAAAGAGAACACTGGGCAAACACAGATTTGCACTAATAATCAGAATGCTGGGCAAAATTCTTATTCATGGCTAACTGATGCCTTTGGCGCACAGCCCTCAGCAAGGCGCTGTGTGTAAACTGTGCGACTCCAGCAGTAGCACTGGGTGGCACTGTGACACAGATGCAACTCTGAGGCAGGATTCCTGCCCTAGTGTGTGTGTGTGTGCGCACGCGCATGTGTGTATGTGGCACTGCTGTGCTGGGGGGTACACTACTGGGAGATGGAGCACAAAGCTCTGTCCAGTCCTCCCTTCCACCTTCCCTGGAGAAAGCATGGGGAGTAAATGGGCATGCATTATCCTTATACATGCACCCTCTTTCTTCCTGCACGTTTGACACAAAAAGTGTTCAAGTAAAGTTTAATATTGAAAGAGGGTCCTGAATCAAAACTCTGGATCTGGAAATCCCCCAGTTTTGGAGATATTCACATGTGAAACTCCAGATCTAGAATCTGCAGTTTGGGATGCTTACCTCTATAATGGGCTGAATCAAGCCCCATGGACAGGAACATCCTTAAACTTTAAGTGTGTCTGGACCTCGACTGAAACTTTGCTACTAGTGGCCTCTGTGTACCACAATCAAAAGAGGAGAGAACTGAAATAAGAGCACCAAAGGTTACACATAAAGGACACACCATCCTGCAAGTATATGGCTGTGGGCTAGTCAAGAGGATTTATATTGAACAACATGGATATTTGAGATATGATGCATATCAAAATCTCTTGGACATGCACAGTTTGCAAAGTACTTTGAGATGCTCAGATAAAGATACAATAAGTGCAAAATATTATTAAATAGTTATTTCCTTGATGCTTTTCACGCCTAGTCAGAGTATAATTATTATGGGAGTTATAATGAAATAATGTGAGATGACAGAGACAACTGTTTCCGTCTGACAAAATAATGCTATAGCAAAATGTGGGGAAAAGCTTAGGAGCTCTAACAGGGAAGTGGATAATTATCATGTATCAGCACTGACTTAGGGGCTTCAGAAAAGCCATTGATTTGCCTACAGTATCTGCAATATTAGATGAACCAAGGTTTGTGTTTCTGTTTTACCTCCAGATTGTCGCAGTTTTAAATCAAATAATGTTATTTTAACAGATTTTGGAGTGTGAATTATTTCTTCTTCTCTGCTGCCCTAGTATGGAAACTGATATTACAGACTAGTCTATTTATCATCCTGACAGCTCCTGGCTGCTAGAATAGATTTAGTTCTGAAGTTTGTGGTCCCCTCTGAAACTTACTGATAAGCGTCATCTCTCCTTATCCTTCATTTGTATTTCAGACGCTTCTCAATCCTCTCTTCCATTGCACCACCTGGAATTGGCATTGGTCTATCAGATTGCTGGAGGGCTACCCTATATTTGCAGTTTGATCCTGTACAGTGGAAGGAAGGAGTGTCACACAGGGAGATGAAATGGAAAAAGTTATAGAGTAGGACAGAGAGAGCAGGAGAACCTAATAAGAGTGCAAATTTCTTCTGTCCAATATCAAGCAGGGGGCCGAAGAGTGGAGAAGGCAGCTAACACGATAAATGCAATCTTCATTATGGTAACGTAACACCATGTTTCTCTGTCCACACCTTTTTATATGTAAATATAAACACACACGTGTGTGCGCACACCCACATCCTCTGAAACCTTCAGAGTAAAGGAGTAGGCACACAAGGGGCTTCAGAGTTACTGCCACTCGGTTTACATCTACACTTAGAGTTGGAGGTGTAATTTCCGTCTCGAGTAGACATACCACACTAGTTCTGACTGACCTAGCACACTAAAAACAGAAATTGAGCCACAGCAGCACCAGTGCCAGGAGAGGATCACCACTCCGAATACGATCCCATCTGAGATCCAAGGCATGTAACCCTTCCTACTGCAGAGGCTACACCTTCTATTTTTAGGGCACCAGCTTGATCAGAGCTAGCGTGAGTATGTCTCTTCGAGCTGGAAATGACACCTCCTGCTCGAAGTGCGGACGTACTCTCAGTGCAAAGGATTCTGCTGCTTGCTTAAGCTCACCTGCACTCTCTCACAGCCTCTACTTACCCTCGCGCTGGAGTACGACCAAAGTGCTGGCAATATTCAAAGCCTTAATAATATTAAGTAAACTTGTACTCAACTTCAACAAAGAGAGCTAGCTTAGCTACAGAATTATTAGGCTGTATTGTTTGGTAAGCGCTGTACAGTACAGCAAGCTGGGCAATCCATAAAAGACAGCAGGCACAATACCCAAGAGGTGCCAGGTCTTAAAAGAAAAAAAAGAAGCTTGATTTTTTTTTTCCCCAACTACTACTACTACGGTTAAGCAGAGCCTCCCTGTAGGAACACATCTTGCCGGTGCTCCATGATCTGCACCATCAGTCGCTTAGTTTCTGGATGGAGTTTAAGGTGTTGGTTTTGACCAATAAAGCCCTAGAGGGCTTAGGACTTACCTATTTGAGATCACATCTCTTCCCCCATGCCATGCTGCAATCTCAACATGCTCCTGAGCTTCACCCTCTTTGTTATAGTTCCTATGCTACTCAATCTTTGAATGTATGTCCAGGGTGTCCAGAGCCCTGGGAGGGTATCCTCTGATTTGGAGTTTCATTTGGATTTAAATCCACACGCTGTAAATTAAGCCCTTTTCAGATGGGCTACGTCTGTGCTTTGGGCTTATTTCCCTGCCACCGAGAGGGCCTCAGGCACTAGTGCACCTCGGCCCCTCCTGTTCTCTCCCTGTGGCACATATAATCTAGTCTCTTGTGGGCTATAATACTTCCGTCTAATTCTGGTTGTTGGGTTTAGTGTGCGGGCACTGGGTGGTGGTGGTGTTGACACAGGAGGTCAGACTGGTTGAGCTAGTCGTCCATTCTGGCCTTAAACGCTGACCAGAAGACTGTTTTTCAATAATGATTCAGGAAGCTTCATTCTTCCATCAACCTGCTTAGTCAATTAACAAAAATCATTTGACACAGTATACAGTATTGGACATTTATCCTGAAGGGGAGAGAATGAAGCTGCGATCCTGTTAATTTTCTGTACTAATTTCACTAGAATAAAACATTTTAATTGGATACAGTTCTCTAGCTTCCCAAAATAAATGTCTTGGCTTCATCTCAAACCGTATGTTCTATGAATGCCTTGGCTTTATCTCATTTTATACACAGGAGATCATTATTAAGTTACACGCCACAGAATATCAATACTGCAATCTTTATTCATGCTTCAGTGGGACTATTGGTATGGATAAAGGGTTATTTGGCCCAGTATTATTTGCTAGCTTTGTTATCTCATGGGCATGTGTAATAAACGTGAAGCTATTTTCAAACAGGCAGCTCAGATAAAATATAAATTCAATAGTTTTGTTATCTCTGGTTCATGTTAACAATAATCCACATGCAGTCCCAGCATCAGTTTTGAATTTATGTGACTTTATGTATTTATTCCTCACTTCTGCCTAAGAAAATCTTGAAAATAATGTTTAACCTTCTTCCTTTGCTCTTTAAATATTTATTTATCCACAAAGTATTAATCCATGTTTGGTATATTCAGATCAAGTTGGTTTTACCAAAAACAGTAAATTATCTTTTTTCAAGCATCTGCAACAGAGCACATTTATCATCTGCAACATTCACAACCGTTATATGTAGTTTTTACTATATTTTTGAAGGCAGATTATTCAGTGAAAGCAAGGGAAAGCATAAAGAGCTCTAATCAGAACTGGAGAAAAGCTTGAAGGCACACTATTTCTGTCTATTTATCCTACTTATGTCAACAGCCAATAGAATCTGGAGAAAAACAGTACATATTTTTGCAAGAACAAAATTATAGTGCAGAGAAGAAATGGAGCATATAATTTTCTAATACCGTCAAGAAAAAACACACACTTCTAAAGGGAGGCTTCTAAAAGTATTCTTTGGATATCCTGCTATTGAGGTTAGCATAGGCATCAGCTTTTTACTACTTTTTTACTACTATTCCCTTATAAGGCTGCCCACTTTCTGAGTGCGTCTTTACATGCCGAGGTGGCTATCTTATAACTTCTCTTTTCTAGCAACTGATGAATATTTCACCCGGTATTTTTGCCTCCATTACTCTAATGAGAAGAATCCATCTAAAGAAAGGCCGTAAGGTCAGACGCTCACTTCTGCAACCACATATGGAGGGGAGCAATGTATGTGAAGCCCATTGAAATTGGGGACTGGGCAGGAGGCTACAAAATGGACTTTAAGTGTGTCCCTGCACCAGCCACCTCACTTAGCAGCTAAAAGACCCTTCTCTGCAGGAACATCACCTGATTTAGATTGCATCTATTATGGGGATGGGGTTAAGGAGAGGTATGGAGCAGTCACTATAAGAAGCAAGCTCCCATGCAAACTAACCTAAGTTTTGTGGCATGATGACATGTAAGATAGTGGTGTTCAATGCAATGTTCACTCCTGATCAATGGCTTTTCTGAGAGGCGAGGCAGCGAGCAGCCACAATGAGGAAGCCTGTGGCAGGACATCCAATAAGAGGTTTTTGTTTAAGTGGCAAGTGACAGATCGGGCCCTAAAACTGCTTGTGTTTATAGGATGCAAATGATTAGGTCCTGATCCTGCAACCTGCTTCAGGCGGGCAGTCTCCTGCACACACACACACAGACACGGAGCCCCACTGAAACCAGCAAGCATGGTGGCAGGGGGTTGAAAACATAATTGTCAGTTGAAAGTTATCCACAACGAACAGATATAAATCAGGCACTCATGCACCTGACAGAGACGGCTGGCATACAACTAATCAATATGAGGATGATACATGGTTTTCTGTTACATTATTTGTATAGCAAGAATATACCCACAATAAAAAAGCAAAACTTCAGAATAGGTTCAAAATTCAACTTGTGATCTCCTTGTAACTCTTACTCCTGCAGCCTTACTGCAGGATACACCATCCCTCTCACTAGGATCATTTGTCATCCCCAAATTATGCTCACTTTCTTCCCATTTTTGTTATCTATTGAAGTTTCCTCTTCGATTTTGGAGTGACAGTGAGCTCAAATACAACATCATTTTGCCACCAGGATCTCAGACTTGATGAGTAGCTGCTGATCCACAGATCTGGGATTTGTTTTTGCCTATTAGAAGCAGTACATTGACCACCTCTTCAGTTTTATCCTTAAGCTCCTTTCTAGTTTCTAATCCCAAATACATAGTTTAATTCTGTCTATAAACATGCTCTGTCTCTCTACTCTGCAACCTGTGATTAACAGGACAGGGAGAAAGGCAACAGACTTGCAGTTCTTTCTAATACCGAGATGTTATTCAGAATATTGAATAGCACATTCCACTGCTACAGCAATTTGTATTCCACACTGCCAACTGTGGGATTTATCCCCAGCTAGGTCTAGCAGAATTGATACACGCTCATTATCAAGTAAAGCATTCTAGTTGCAGAACAGGCAGAGAGTCCTGACAAATACAATGTGATTTCTGGTCGCAAACAGAGAAAAATAATAGTAGGAGCCCTGACCAAGAGAACAGCAATATGTAGAGCGGGAGACCCAAAATCCACCTCGCCTCTTAGGTCCCAGTTCCACATGCTTGATTTCACACACAAGTAGCTCCACTAATCCTGTGTGTAAAGATAAGCATGTGCATAACTGTTGGCACAACTGGGGCCATAAGGCCTGATTCTCTACCACTGAAGTCAATGGGAGTTTCATCAGCGGATCAAGTCTATATACTATTACAGGCAGTATGCTGCGCCCTCACCTGCCAACAAGGACACTGCACACATCAATTCAAACAGTTGAGTAATCACAATAAACTAAGACTGCGGTGAAAAGGACACAAGAATTATTATTCCTAAATGTTTGTGAAGCTGTTAAAAGGTTGGCTTGTAACAGTTATGGAGTCAGCTATTTTCATATTTACTGTCCGCAATATGTCATCGTCTGTAAAGGACAACTGCTTCATTCCAATCACTGCAATGTCACGGATATTTGAAAATAATAGCTATCTGATATTTGCCTTCTTTAAATAAAACGTTTCCCCAAAATTCAGTCAACGATCATAAAAAAGTCTGTTTTAAATCTTAAATTTGCTTTTCAAGTCAGCCTTTTGCCTACTGCTGCCCTGTATGAAACGACAGAATATTTTCATCTGTTATGGCAAGCATCAATATAAAATATTTCCTCGATATTGAACCCAAGAGATCAGCATGCCGAAAAAAAAATCATCATATTTTACTAAGCTCTACTATACTCCCATACAGCATAGCATAATTTCATCCTTTGTAACGAAAGAGTAAGGGATGAAATATCCATCAAGGGATGAAACCCATGAAGTGTATTTTAATGAATCTGAAATACAAATTGTAATTCTATTTGAACCATACACTGCTAGAGACCTATTCACCCTTATTGTGAGATCAGAATCTATGAGAAAGAAAAAATCCTCAATCTTCTCCCGTCATCAGACACAGTCACTCACACCAAATCAAATGAAAATAAAAACAAACAGGTTTTACATCTGAGTGTGTGTGTTAAAATAAAATTCTGGATTTGTGCACAGATTTAAAGCAGGATGGAATAAACCCAAAAAGCATATTATCAAAATACTGCACCATGTGTGTTGCTAAACAGAAAAAGGGCATAAAAAAATCACTCAACAGATCTTTTTTTATACCCATCTGAATATTTCAAACAATTCAGTCCTCAGAAATGAGAACAGTCACTGATCTTTTTTTGTTAAGTAACCCAAACATGACGGCATGGAATTTTACCTCAATTTTCTCTCATTGGTATTAGAATGACTGCTAGAGTAACATCTTCATCACGTGCAGCAAAACAGCATCATGACAAACACAGGAACAACCAAGGACCAGAAAAAAAGGGGGTTGATCCACAGCTGATGTGAATCAGCACTGCTTCATTGAAGTCAATAGGGCTATGCTGATTTACACCAGTTTAGGAGGAGATATGATATTCTAAAGTTGATATGGGCTTCCTCATCTTCCAATGGATCCCTTGCCCAAACCACACAGTAACACATCGCCCTCGTTTCAAATGATCGAATGACTGACATTTTATAGGTACCTTTCACCCAACAGTTTGCAACTTTCATAGAATTTTTGAAACTGATTAGTACATATGGGCAAAACTTCTGCCCACTAGTAAAAGTCACTTCAATAGAGCTACTGAGACTTTAACATTTAGTACAGATTTGGCCCTGAACTGGCGCATGCACATAAATGATTAATATTTGTTATTTGTATTATCATAGCACCTAAAAGCCGCAGTCATGGACCAGAACCCCATTGTGTTAGGTGCTGTACACACAGACAGTTGCTGCCCCAAAGAATTTACAATTTAAGTGCAAGACAAGAGATTAACAACAGATACAGACTGACTGATAGGGAAGCATAAGGAAATAATGGGACAGTACTGGTCACCATGATAAGCTCTGGTCTCAGTACACAAGCTGCGTAAGTACTGCCAAGCTGTGTTTTTAAAATAGACCTCACGGTAGAGGAGAGTTTTGAAAGAGGATAATGAGTTAGTTTTGAGTGTGTTTATGGGGAGCTTCTCTCAAGAGCAAGAGGCAGCATAGGAGAAAGCAAGAAGGTGCTTTTTTCAAAATTTAACAAGTGGCCAATGGAGGCCAGCAACATGGGAGTTGACTTTCTGATATTGAATGAAAGAAGATAGAGCAGGGACAGGTCATGAAGGACCTTGAAACTTAAGACAAGTAGCTTATATCTGATACAACAGAGAAGAGGGAGCCAGTGGAGAGATTCAAAGAAAGGTGAAATGGTCAAAGTAACAGGCTAGGAAAATGATCTTTGCTGCAATATTTGAATGGATACGAGTGGGGCAAAATTGCCTTTGCCAAGGTCAGAGAAAGAATGTTATAGTAATGAAAACGTGAGATGATGAGAGCCTGAATGAGAGAGTTTTATCTGTGTGGATAGATAGGAAAGGCAGTATTTTAGAGATGTTATGCAGAAAGAATCTGCAAGATTTAGAGATAACCTGGATGTGAGGACATGATGATAGCTTTTTTCCAACACTGAGATAACGAGTTAGTGAGATAAACTGTTTAACTGCACACAGCAACACTGCACGTTTCAGGAAAGAATGTGGACAATATTTTCTCCAATTGAAACTGAGAGCATATTATTCAGGTGAAATTTTAATTACCCCATTTTGAATATGGCATCAGGATGAATATACCAACTTTTTCCAAGAAGTCTCATGGCACTTTTAATTCCTCCAGTGTAGCAGCCAAGACACTTGTTAAAAGTATGTCATATAAGAAAATATTTTCTGTGGAATCTGAAGGTAAAACAAAACAGTAATGTGAGACTGTTCAGCTGCCATTTAGCATCACTGGGTATCTCTGGATTTACACAGAGGATCATGGGTTTGGAGCAGCGATCTGAAGGGTTAAGGAACTAGATAACTATAGGAGCCAAACACAGCTCCCTCTCTTCGAGTCTCTTGAACTTCACCTCTCTCCCACTTAATATGATGCAATGTATACCTTGTTTCCTTCCATACATTCATTTATATTTAGGAGGTCATTCAGTTAAGGGAGCAAAACTGGTATAATGTATATGCCATAAGGCTGTAATTGTGGAGTAATAAGACAAGTAACTGGAGCATGTTACACACTATAAGGTGAATATACTATATATATCCTTGCATTTACTTCAAAGAGAATGATGCGGCTTCTTATGCAGGCACTAATCCCAAGGAAGACTGTGTATCTAAACATCCTGTATGTGTATGAAACCTGATCCTGCAAGCTCTTAGGCAGGCAAAACTCTCAGGACCAGGTTTCTTTACTTTTAAATGGGCTTCATCAGGTCACCTTCCCTTTTCTAGGTTTCACAAATTCTCCTGAAGCTGACAAATTCTCAGAGATTCCTGGCATTTCCAGAAAAGGATTTGTGTTTGTGTGTATGGCAAACTTACACAAATCCTCCAACTCACTTAAATCTCAGTTAAGGATCATTTAAGTGATAAGAAAATAGAACCCGGAGTGTATACTCACAAATATTCCTTGAATGTGCATTTTTCACATTTTCATATATATTTTACAAATAGCAGAATATACAAGTAGCAGTGAGTTTAAAAATGTCTTACTCTCCTGTAAATAGCAAATGACAGACTGACATGCAAAATTTATTTTAACTTGCCAAATGCATTTTATATTACTAATAGAGTGCATAGAGTGCCAGAGGAGTATTAGGGAAGATACATTCTTATTTTAACTAGTGATAGTATATAATTTACATTTTTTATTCATTAAACTTTCTGACAGTTGTATCAGACTTATTAACGTTCCGATCACACTATACATCAAAGCATCATATTATTAAGTCCTCTAAAATTCACACAAATCAGTTTACAGATGACATTGATGTCTTATTGCTATTCATTCCTCCTGGACCATTTCTAACAGTTCATTTTTTATATTTCTGCAGTGCTGAAATATGGTTCACAACAGAATCTGTCCTTTTAGTAACCACCAAAGCAAAACTTGGCAGTTGCCATATATTACACTCTTGAGGAAAATGCTAGTAATACTCAGAATTGATTGAACAGCATGGAATTGGAACGAGCTGGCAGAGAAACCATTTCACTGATTTCTAGTCAGTTTCTCTCTCTTCCCCACCCTATTTTAGGTTAGAAAACTGCTAAGTAATATCGTTATTTTGTAGCATGTGCCAAATGAACAAATTATTTATAAAGGCATTAATTTAAATAATATACAAAATGAATTTATCAATGTTCCATATGAAAGGGAAGATATAAGGGATCCAACCAAATAATTTTCATTTGCACACATTCCACTACAGAGTTTATGTAACAGTCCTTGGCCAGCGTACACTGACTTGTTCATTCCCAATAGATCAAAATCAGGTAGAGTCATTTTTAGTGATCATAAAAAGAAGGTAATTTGCAACAGACTGTTATGTGCCTTTAAAAGCAAATTAAGTCTTTAAGCATGACCTAAAATGACTACCATATGGCATCACCAAACTGACAAGTGCGACAAAGTTCCTCCTCCACCTTGGTGGGTCTTGTGCTTATTGGTGGATTTGCTTGCCTTGGAGCTTCACGGCAGCCCTCAGCTTGGCCGTTTTTTCTGAACCCACAGTCGAGATCGACTCCTCCTGTGTCTGACCAGGAGTTGGGAGGTTTGGAGGCAACCCGGGCCCGCCCTCTACTCCGGGTTCCAGCCCAGGGCCCTGTGGAATGCAGCTGTCTAGAGTGCTTCCTGGAACAGCTGTGCGACAGCTACAACTCCCTGGGCTACTTCCCCATGGCCTCCTCCAACAACTTCTTTATTCTCACCATAGGACCTTCCTCCTGGTGTCTGATAATGCTTGTACTCCTCAGTCCTCCAACAGTCCGTGTTCTCACTCTCAGCTCCTAGTGCCTCTTGCTCCCAGCTCCTCACACACGCATCACAAACTGAAGTGAGCTCCTTTTTAAATCCAAGTGCCCCGATTAGCCTGCCTTAATTGATTCTAACAGCTTCTTCATTGGCTGCAGGTGTTCTAATCAACCTGTCTTAATTGTCTCCAGAAGGTTCCTGATTGTTCTGCAACCTTCCTTGTTACCTTACCCAGGGAAAAGGGACCTACTTAACCTGGGGCTAACATATCTATCTTCTATTATGCTCCTGTAGCCATCTGGCCCGACCCTGTCACACAAGGTTTAATTAATTGGTCAGGATTCACTGTGTGTCTAAAGTACTGTAAATACAGTTACTCTATCATGTTATTACCATTATTATAACTTATTAGGGGGGAAAAAAGGAAGGATGGCAAGTAGTAATTTCAATACTTGGCAAAACGCAATATTGATGTTCTATAGCATTATGAATTTAATCCAAAATTAAAAGCACATCAGGGTAACAAAGAGTTCTTGAAAATGGCCACTATTAGCACTATGAAGGACAAAATACCCACACAATTTTAAATGCTAGGAAATAAACTGGAGTGGAGGAGTGAGAATAGGGACCAGAAGCACTTTGAAGGTGTGTGTTACAATGTATGGACCAACGTATGGACCCCTCTAACTCAATGCTTAGGTTGCTAGTGTGACCACTGTCTATCCCCAGTACTGTCTCATAGATACAGCCAGACAGGGATGAACAATCCATAACCTCGATTTGTACTTAGAGTGTAATCTCCTTGGGGTAGGGACAGTCTTTTTATTCTGTGCTGGTATTGCACTTTGCACAGTGTGGTCTGGTCCATGACTTGGGCTCCTAGGTGTTATAGTAACAATCATAATAATAAATCTTAAACCCCATCACACAATGGCCATTTGCTGCTCAGCCTGGCACTGCAAAAACTAGGGGAAAAAAGGTATAATTTTAAAACATGTTAATCCTAGTGGGTATGTCGGCATTGTAAACTGGTATCTGTGGGACTGGCTTGTGGACTCAGGATATATCTACAGTGATAAAAATTCCATGGCACCGAGTCAGAGCTTGGGTCAGCTGACACAGGCTCACAGAGCTCCGGCTGTGGGGCTATAAAATAGCATTGTAGATGTTTGAATTTGCACTGGAACCCAGGTTCTGAGCCCACTCCCCTAAAAACGGAGTGAAGATTTGGATGAAAATCACTGACATTTTTTGCAGCAAAAGTTTTTTAAAATCAGCTCTACATATTAGTTCGAATGTGTTAGCTAACATGGTTTATCCTAATGTGGACATGGCCTGTGTTTTTCAGGGAACCAGAACTGGAGCGCAACCGTTTTGCCCATGGTTCTACTTAGCACAGTCACGGTTGGGGGGGGGGGGGATGGCCTTACCAGTACAGCAGTTTTATATTTTTAATCATGCTTGTTCATATTGCAGAGAACTGTATTTCTGCTGCCAAATCCATGCTGAAGTATTAAAGATTTTAGGTAGGGATTTAGAAACCCAAGTCCCAGTGATTTTCTATGGGACCTCTGCACCGAAATCCTGAAGGCACTTTTGAAAACCCAGCCCTCTACGAACTACAATATGCAGAACACAGAACTTCCATTTCAGAAGTCTAACATTCAAGGTCAAGGCAAATTGCAACTGATTGTAGTGTAGATGGCTCAGGAGTGACACTGACATGCTGGCTTGCTAAACTATTGTCAAAATGCCATTTGGGGAACAAGAGGCAAATTACCATCAATGTTCCAACCACCTACACAATCAAATAAAAACTAGTAAAACAATCGGTGTCTTAAATCCCTCAGTGTGACTTCTTAGAACAGAAATCCTATGATATTTAACTTCACAGCAGCAAGCAGATATCTCCAAAAGAAAGACTTACAAAGACAGGAGAGAGAATCTCATTCTCATACTGTTTTTTTTTAAATATCACAAAAAATGTTTTGGAATTTTTTTATTACCATATTAAGCAACACCTGGCTCCTCCGCCAGTCCTAAGAAGTGGTGATTGCAGTAGTATCTCAAATTGTGAACTTTGAATTATTCCAACAAAATAAAACATGAAATTTATCTTCATGCATGGAAATGCACAAGATCTAGAAAACCATGGTTTTTTTAAAATAAGGGTGACTTAGTGTCCTTTTAGTAAGGAGGAAAAGGCAAACTAGGAAAAGAACTTAAGTAGAGAGATAAGACACACCCTGTTATACAATTGCATGCCCATGGCATCTGAGAAGGCATTAGACATAATCTGTGGTATAAACCATGTTTTAAAAACTATTTAAGACCCTGATCCTGAAAAAAAGGGACTCGCATGTGCAAATTTACTCACATGGATAAATGTTGTAAGTGTTTGCAGGATTGGGGTCTATCATTTCACAATGACAACAATTTGCTGCTAACCTGAAGATTACAAAGATTAGAGATCCATTTGGAACCAGATTCTCAGATGGTGTAAATCAATCTGGCTCCATTGGCTTCAACAGAGCTCAGCTGGTTTAACCAGCTACAGATCAAGCTCTGTCTGTATTTCTCTTGGTATGGGCAACTGTGCACTTATTTCTAGTCCTGGCAAGTTGCAAGATACTGTGTCTTAAAATACAGGCAACTCTGATTTAGTGAAAAGTTATCTAGATAATTGAAATTCCACTAATAGTATTTTTTCTTTCACTTGAAGATCTATACAGAACAACAATGGCTTTGATTTAACAAGCAGGACAAAATACAAGTAAGCCTCAGAACTATATTCTAAAGTAACCTCTCTCTAAAAATGGGCTAAACAAAAGAGATGATGGTGTATGGTTGTGTGCAGGTTTCGTAGGCATTTCTTTGAGATTTGACTCCCAAACTGCTATAAGCAGCAGCAGCCTTTTCTTTTGAACTCCACCATTTGTTAACTTTGGGGGGCAATGCTACGAGAAACACTTTTTAATAAAAGGAATACATTTTCAATTTAAGAAACCATTTAAGAAAGGAGGGAAAACTACTGCTGGTGTAAAATTGGCCACCACTTCCTAGTTTCAGAAAGATCAAAGTTTTTTGATTTAGTTGGCGTGAGCGAGAACTATTTCCCCATCCCATTCCAAAAAACCTGAGCTCCTCAAGGGTCAGGTTTAACACTACAAAATATGTCCAAGCACCCCAATGCCTTCTCCTCTGGCAGGGTTCCACTGATAGCAACAGACCAAAGCCTCTCAACAGAATTGAGATTTACGGATTTTTAAGGCCAGAAGGAACCATTATGATTATGTAGTCGAACCTGCTGCATAACATAGATTAGAAAATGTCACCCCTCTTGCAGGCTACTCCCAGTCACTGTTACGCCATCTCATTTCCTGTTAACAGTAGTGGGTGGTTCAGCCAGGCTGCCAGCCAGTTACAGTGTGTCATTCTGTTTTAATGGGATTTTGTGGTTGCTTTAGAGATTGGGGTCCACAGTGCCTGTTGCATGAGTGACACCACACTACACTAGCCTCTCAGTAAAATTATTTTGTTCTTTTGCCGATTGCTGCGGTGCTTGTGTGGAGTGACAAAGAGAAACGAGTGAAATCATATATTTGTTTGCAGGCAAGGGGGGGAGTGTGCCGTGTATTTAATAAGGGTTTGGATGGTCTATTAAAACTGATTTTTTTTTTTAAACCTCCGAAGGGCTGCCTGTTAAATTTACTAAAATTGATAATCAAGAGACAAAGCCAGGGCTGCGAAAGAATTGCATTATGTGGAGTGTTCTCAACAGCAGCATTCTTACTGGGGAATTAATCTGCATGTAAACACATTAAGCAACTCAAGCTGAAATTCCGGATCTTGGAATCCAGTTATCTGTACCAGTGATATGCAGCCTTGTGGAGATGGAGACCCGCCTTGCCATGAAATGGAGCAGCAGAGAGACACAGAATAACTACAAGAGTGATGCTGTAACACCACCTTGAGGTGTCCACATCATGACTTACATGGTCATGAAACAGTGTCCTCATGGACTCCTGCAACACTGCACTGCAATGACAGGACATGGAGGGAACTGGGCTTGTTTAGTCTGCAGAAAAGAAGAGTGAGGTGGGATTTGATAGCAACCTTCAACTACCTGAAGGGGGGTTCCAAAGTGGATGGAGCTCGGCTGTTTTCAGTGGTGACAGATGACAGAACAAGGTGCAATAGTCTCAAGTTGCAGAGGGGGTTGGGGGTCTAGATTGGATATTAGGAAACACTATTTCACTAGGAGGGTAGTGAAGCACTGGAATGGGTTACCCACGGAGGTGGTGGAATCTCCATCCTTAGAGGTTTTTAAGGCTCGGCTTGACAAAGCCCTGGCTGGGATGATTTAGTTGGTGTTGGTTCTGCTTTGTGCAGGAGGTTGGACTAGAGGACCTCCTGAGGTCTCTTCCAACCGTAATCTTCTATGATTCTATGACACCCCATAATGGTTCTTTTGTGGCTCATGAACAGTGTGGGCTTGCCTACACTTGCGAGTTACAGCACATTAAAGCAGCCCCGGGCGCACTAGCTCACTACCCGTCCACACTGGCAAGGCACGTACAGCGCTCTGACTACGCAGCTACAGAGCTCCTGGCACTCCACCTCGGCAAGTGGAATAACGTTTTGTGTGCCCCCGCTGGAACACCGCGGCACCAGTGTGGACGCCCTGGTCTGTCAGTGCACTCTGATCAGCCTCCAGAAGTGTCCCACAATGCCTGTTCCAGCCACTCTGGTCATCACTTTGAACTCTACTACCCTGCCCTCAGATGACCAACCGTCAGACCCACCCTTTAAATTCTCTGGGAATTTTGAAAATCCCCTTCCTGTTTGCTCAGCCAGGCATGGAGTGCTCTAAGTGAATCTTTCCAGGTGACCATGCCTCCACGCGCCAGGTGATCCCCAGTAGGGAGCAATGGCGAGGTGCTGGACCTCATCAGTGTTTGAGGGGAGGAAGCTGTCTAGTCCCAGCTGTGCTCCAGCCGTAGGAATTAAGATACCTTCGGGCAGATATCAAGGGGGATGGAAAGGGGCCATGATCGGGATGTGCTGCAGTGCAGGATTAAAGTGAAGGAGCTGCAGAATGCCTACCGCAAAGCCCGCGAACCAAACAGCCACTCCAGTGCTGCCCCCGCAACCTGCTATTTCTACAAAGAGCTGGACGCGATACTTGGGGGCGACCCCACCTTCACTCCGAGTACCACCGTGGACACTTCAGAGCCCAGTTTAACAAGGCAGGAGGAGGAGCAAAGCAGAAGGGAGGGTGCTGAGGGAGAGGAAGATACCCCGGAATCCCTAGATGCATGTAGCCAGGAGCTGTTCTCGAACCAAGAGGAAGGTAGCCAGTCACGGCGGCCAGTGTTTGGGGAAGGACAAACACCAGAGGAGGTTCCCAATAAGTGGCTTTTATTTTGGGAAGGAAGTTATTCGGAGCGGGCTCTTGGGGTGAGGAGGGTTAGGGCTGAATGCATGCCTCGATGCAGAATAGGGCGTTGATGTGCTCTCACATCACGGTAATCGGCCTCAGTGATCTCTTTAAAGGTCTCATCCAGAAGCTGGGCAATGCGCTTCTGCAGGTTTCTCGGGAGAGCCACTGTGGTCCTTGTCCCAGTAAGGTTAACTTGTCAGCGCCACTGTGCCATGAGGGATGGGGGGACCATTAGTGCACACAGGCAAGCTGCATATGGGCCAGGGTGGAAGCCGCATTGCAGTAGAAGACCCTCCCTTGCTTCCCAGGTCACCCTCAGCAGCGAGATATCTTCCAGGACGAACTCCTGTGGAAAATGTGGGGACAGTGTTCAGTATAGGGGCCCCCTACCGCTGTTGGCTCTCCCCAAGGCACAGAAACCCAGAGGACAGTACAGAGTGAAACAATCAGTCACGCTTGACCCTGTGCTTACTCACCATAACCCGTGCGTTATGTGCGCTCACTTTGGGATGGGCAAATTATGCTATTATGTAGACTGTGCTTGCCCTTAAGTATGGGGAATCATTGCCTCTGTGAAGCGTTGCATTTTGCCTTTACAGATGCAACCTTGAGACCTCAGTCGTCCGTGTTATCACCGGCCGAAAGACTCCAAAGAATCAGAAAGAGGCCACATAGAAGCAAGGAAGACGTTGCATGAAGTAATGCAGCATTCAAGTAATGAAAATTGAGAAGTGCAGGAGTGGCGGGACAGTGAAAGGAAGATCCGCCAGCAGAATGAGGAACGCCGGCACAAAAGCGTGGTGCTCTGGCAGCAAAGCACAGATTGGCTGATAACCATAACGGAGCGCCAAGCGGACTCGATCCAGATGCTCGTAGCCATGCAGGCGGAGCACTACCATGCCTGACCCCCCCCTGCAGCCCTTGTCCCAAAACTCTTTCCCTTGTGCCCCCATGTCACCTCCAACCCACTTTCCCCACTAGGATAGGAGAAAAATCTGAAGTGCAGAGTGTGCCCGGGGCAGAGGGAAATGTCTGGACATATACACAGCAGAGAGGGTTGAAAAATGGTGAGAATTTTTTTATGAAATGTTTCAGAAATATTTTCACACTTTTTTTGGTTAAAAATATGGAAACATTTTGACCAGCTCCATTACAAAGCCTAAGTCAACAAAGCACTGAAAGGACAGAAAAATTGTAACATGCGGAGGTCCTGGAGCAAGAAATCTTATGCATTTTGGCTCATAACATTCAATTAGGGGCTACACATCTCCAACATTTTTAGTCTTCTAATGATTTTCCAGTTACAAAATAAATAGAACAGAATTATAGCTAAAAAGTGATTGTATTGTACTCCAGACAAACAATGGAACAGATTCTTCCACTGACTTCAGGGGAGTTATTCCTGGGAGGAACTTAGCTCAATGGGTTTGTTCAAAAGCTCTAGAAAAGTTCTTGAAAAAGTCTGAAACAAAGTTTTCGAAGCCTACAATTCCTTGAGTTCTTCCATTAATATTGAAAGGACAGAGACTGTTAGGAGAAGACTGGGAGTGGAACTATTTTGTGTAAAGGCGAGTTTCTTAGGCATGCCTAGATGAACAGCTAGCGACTGGCAAGCTGGGGTGTAAAAGCTACAACAGCGCACTAGCATGCCACACAGTAACTATCTGCGTGGACCATGCTACTGCGTGCTGAAGGCTTCCTAACGTGCAGTAGCAGGGGCCATACAGACAGTTAATATGCAGCACACTAGTGACTATAGCTTTACACCTCAGCTTGCCATGAACTAACTGTTCATCTAAACAAGCCTGTAGTCCTAAAGAGAATTTCATGGAAATATTTTAGAGCCATATGGTTTCACGCTGCTGAATCAGAGATCAACAGGCATATAGTTTAGATGGCTGCATGAACAAACTGAATTTGCAATTAACAACGGAAGACTTGAGGAAATAGTAACAGGATGGTCAAATATGTTACTGGTATTGCTGCAAAAGTGGGACTTGGATCTGAGGCAAATCCCCAGCTGATTTCAGCAGTGTGATATCAAGCAATTGGCTTTTTAATTCAACATTGGCACTAAAAGCTCAGACCCATGAGGTGCTGAATATCTTCAACTCCTACTGAAGTCAGCAGAAATGGAGGGCGCTCAGCATGTTGCAGGATCAAGGCCCAGCTCAAAAAGGGCAAAACTGACAGAATGACATGGCGGGGATATGCACCACCAAGCAGCAGCTCCTTCCTGAAAGTCACCTGCTTAAACCTCCCTTGAACAGCACAGCCCGCCTATAGAGTTTTTAGGCCGAGGATAGTTGCACTGAATTAAAAAAGGTCATATTAAAAATGTTACTTTTAAAATCGAAGTACAAGAAAATCAGTTCCCCCTTTACATACCTGCACATAGGGTACCCAGACAGCAAGTGCGAAAAATCGGGATGGGGTGGGGGGTAATATGAGCCTATATAAGAAAAAGCCCCAAATATCGGGACTGTGTCTATAAAATCAGGACATCTGCACAACACCCGGGTTCACCTGCTATGTTCCTGTTACAAGAATTGATAACTTCAACTGAACCTTCCCCTCCCCATCTGCACTCATGTACAGCAATCAAATCAGTTTTAAAAGATGTATTTAATGAAGATTTTCATTTCACTGCACAACTAGTAGGTTTTCTGGCTCACTATTGTGTATCTAGGCTTGTGCTTCCTTATCTTAACTCTAGGATTTCTTATAGTTTCAACCAATTTACAGTCTCTTGTTATTTGCACTTAATCATTTTAGTATCAATTCCAAAAAATCCCTTACTGTACAATGTGATAACCACAGTTAAGTGTTGTCAAAGCAATTCCCTGGCTGCTATATCAATTGGTTAACATCCCTGAAAACCCCAAGTGCCTCAACCCATATGAAAGCCACGTCCAACATGAAAAAAAATATAAATATAGCTCCTGCTAAACCAAATCCTCAGTGTAAGAGGACCAACAAGGCTTAGCAACAAACAGAGAATGTAAGAAAATCTGTTGAAATATACACCACCACCACTCAGCTTAGAGCAATGACACTCAATTCAGTGAGCAAAGTGAAGAGGTGTTCAGAAAAAAGTCTGGATTTTTTCCCAAGCTTAATATCTGAATCAAAAAGGGCTATTTGTCATTCCACTTCCTCAACATTTAGATCAATCGGGGTTCCCACAAGCAAGAACAATTAATGCAAAACATATCAATGGTTAGGAACAGACGTCGCTCCAAGCTCCAGAAACAGTAACCCAAGCCAATACACAGGAAAAAAATGAATGCTTCTGACAAGGATCAAATCCCTTTGTAGAATTTCAGTAGTAGAACTCCACAACCCCCCTTGATCTAACATACTTCAAGAGCTAATTCTCAAATTCAAAGGCCTGACCTACTTCCCTAGATATCAACTGCAGCACTGCTAAAGTAGCAGCTACGCTAAGGAAGTGCTGTAATTCCCAAGGCAACTTCTTGAAAGTAATCAAGTTCCCCAAAATGTGAAACTGTACTGGATTGGTATATCTGGTGTCATGAGATGAAATGATGTATTCTGTGAATCACCTTTTGTACTCAAGCTGCCCTCAGCACTTCACACGATAACGAGCTGGGCAATGCAGAGTCAGACAAACGTGCCCACTGCCGCGTGCTTCCTCCCCCAGATATGTAGCTTTGCTCTGTTGATCAGTTCATGGGTGTGGGTCTATTGCCCCACTTCCTTCCTGCCCCATGTGAGAGGACTTCCATACCACGGGACTTGACAGCTCCCCCCAGGCAGCCAGCCAGCCACACACACACACACACACACACACAGATAGTCACAATCTGGCCCCGAGACTGGAGTTTCTTTTCTACCTTTATCATTTGACCCTTATTGATCAGTTTTAGAAATCTTTTGTATAGGGGGCTAACACACAAACACAGGCCAAAGGCTGATCATCTCATCCAGGGGAGGAGCACATGTTCTCGTTTGCATGAGTCAAGCAGGATTTGGCCCACTGATATTACATCTCCATAGCACTCCTTCCCAGACAGTGTTTTTTAAGTAGAAGAGTTGGTCAAAAAATGGAATTCCCATCCTGTGGGAACTTTTGAGTTTTCCAAATTTTGTATTGTCGTGAATCAGGATGAAAAGTAGAAATCTTAGTGTTTTGTTAAATGAAATATTTTTCTTCAGCATCATCAAACCATTTAATTTAGACTTAATTGTTTTGACTGTTATGTTACAAATTGTAACAAATTATAAAAGTCAGGACAATAAAGTAAACATGAAATGTTTTCACTCTAACAAATGAAAAAAATAAATAATTTACCATAGAAAATTTTGATGAAATCAATACATTCTGTGAAACGCTCACTTTTGTCAAATCAGCATTTTTCAATGGAAAAAGTGTTCCAAAGTGAAATTTCTGACCAGCTCTAATTAATAGAATTAACATAATTGACTAATGCATTTTCTCAAATTCTGTGCCACAGATTAAATTGATTCTCAATTCTGTTTGTATAAACATTCAGAGTTGCTATGGAAATATATTAAGGACAAATTTCACATGTCCCATATTGTTCCCAACAGCAATGCACAAAAGAAAGCTCATTGCTCAAGACAACAGGTGAAGATAAATCACTTTGGAATATCTACACCTTTTGTAAAAGGGACTCTGTCCTCTATGATTTTAATTATCCTGTTACCTCACATTATCTGTTCATCCATATTATTCCATGTCACTAAAGGACTGAATAAAACAAGAGAACTGCTATATAGATGTAAGTCATGAAATATTAAAATACCATTTTAAGCACTCCCCTGTTAACAGATAAAATGTTATGAAAGAATAAATTATTTCTAAGAGGTTTCACCAGATCAATACATTTTATTTTAAAATTAATCTTAGGGTTGAAAAATACCATGCCTGCATTTGAATAAATACAGTTGAAACCTCTGGTTACTTCCTGTGTTTTTCTTAAATCTTTATGTTGAATACACATTTCTTAGGAGCAATAATTCAAAGTAATCATTAGGACCAGTTCCTGCTTGAAATATGCTTTCAACTAACTACTTCCATTTGAATGGCAATTTTGATAAAATGACATTTTTAGAGATGAGTTTAATATGACTCAGACCTTGTCTATGCATTTTTAAATGTGTCTGTTCCCATTTGCAGGGTTTGGTGTTTTTTTGTTTTGTTTTTTGTAAATCCATGTATATTTGTTATTATTCTTTTAACAACTATAAATGGAAAGAATGAGATAATGAATGAGCTCTGCCTAGAACTAAAGGAACACTATTACTTTAAAATCATGTAATTAAGAAGTCCTTGGAAATGATGCTTGAAGTATAATTTTCTTTTCACTTTTTGCATTTCTCTCATTTTGTACTTTGTACATAAAACAGTTTAATTTCTGCTTAAAGGACTGGGCTCAGCAAAGCACTTATATACATGCTCAAGTATTTTGCTGAACTAAAACCATAAATAATTTCTGGACAATTTTACTTTTAAGTTTTACAGCATTAGTATAATGCTATCATTTTTGTGTTGCAAACAACGCAGAGAAACATTTCTTAACATGAAACTTTCCAGTGCAATTTTTAATTAAAGAAATTGGAAACATATCTACTGATCCTTGGTTCAGTAAAAACAAATTTGGGGCCATATATAAACCTAAGGATCTGTATTTATAAGATCTTTTGTTTGCTAAAACACAAATATTTATGTACTATACCTGATATTTTCCTAATATCCTGCACAATTAAATAATTTCAGGTTTATTTTTATGAAGAGATAGGCCTCAATTCAGCAAGGCCCTTAAGCATATGTTTAAAGTTAATTTACGTACTTAAGTTAGGAACTTCAATGAACGACTCACATACTTAAAGTTCATATAGAGTCCAAGCCCAGAAAGGCTTTTTGTGAGGAAAACCAGAAAGCCTCTTCTTGGAGACTGAGTACTTTCCAACTTTTCCCTCAAAGTCTGGGTGAATGCAGTGCCCAGGTAGGCAGTGCACTATGCTCAGTCAGAGATTGATGTATAAAGGAAGTCCTCCTGACCTGGGTCTGAGGCCTGGCAAAGAGATCTCTCCAACATAAGGTGTTTGACCCTAATCTTCTGGGTCTTGCTGGCCCTGCTCTTAAGGGTTGAATGAAAACTGCACTTCTGAGAGATGTGCGTGCGCCCCAGGCAACGGGTGCCTCAGGAATGACTGTTGCAGATTGGAATAGCCTCTTGGCAAGTGAGACAACTTTGAATCCCAGTGACCCTAGCATACCTCCTCAACGGAGGAAGAACCTCCCCAAATGTGAGGGGGAGGGGAATAAAGAGCACAAGGAATAACGAGCCTCTTTAGGAAAAACAAACTGAACTATACTAAACAATGAACTCAACTCAATTCTAACAACTAACCAAATGCTAGCCCAGCCAAGCTCAACCAATTGAAGCAGGCACGCTGAACACTCCATCTCAGGCAGAGGTGACTGAGAAGAAGCTGAGTGAGAGTGGGTCGCCCATAAGCCCTATACAGCCTAAGCACAGTGCACAAGGACATGTAGGGCACATGCCTGGGCCAAATCGGCCTAAAATCTCTGTTTGAAGGTGCATGCACACTTGAAGTGGAGCACCCACAAGGATACTAGTCAAAGAAAGGCCTAATGGTGGAACAATTTACTGAAGATTTCTGAGGGCAGAACATTGCCCAGCACAGCTTCACTATTTGTTTCTGTATCTGTATATGTAATTGACACCTTAACAGGTCCGTTAACACCTCAGTCACTGACAAAAACCCAGAGCAGAAAAGGAAGAATCGCTTGTTAGTTCTATTGAAAACTCAACCAAATTAAGTTAATTACAGGTAAAAAGACAAACCAATCTGATAACTTTCAACAAAACTAATAATAATAAAATACAATTCAACAATTTCTCAGTTAAGCATATAGGGTTTGAATGCAGAATAAGGTCTATACTTTTTAAAATGTGTGCCACGTAAAAGCGGCAGTTTATGAATAATAGAGTGTGTAACTACTCTTCACAGATGTTAGCAAACACAATGAAATACCCTGATATTGTTATTTACCAATTGCCTCTGACAAAACATGTTTCCCTTCACTTTTTTATATTTAAATTGAGGGGGAAGTAATTTTAACAATATATTCTTATGAGTATGGTAAATCCTTTTAAATCCTCTTAAATTCACAGCATTTAAATAATTTGTAAATAGAATTTTCTCATGGCTCTGCCCTTTCCATAATATGCAATCTAATCATGCAAAATAAATCAAAAGGTAATACAGAAGACTAAAAGGCAACAATAAAAAAGGTCAGAAGGTGACCCACATTACTAGAACATACAGCTCTTGTTATGGAATTGTTGGTAGAAACGCTATAGTTAAGGTTACATTGAAATATGCACTTAAAACAGGACTAAAATCCCTCCTGTTTCATACTTCAGTAAAATAGGATGTAGCCTCCAAATTGGCACAATAGTATTTCAGAAGGCAACTGATTTTTCCATGTAATTGTTTGGTTTTTGTTTTGTTTTCAGAAAAATATTAAATTAATTGAGATTTGCAGATTTAGGTTAGAAAACCAAGCAGTTCTAGTAATTACACTGCAAATATGCCAATGGGCCAAATCTTGTTCACCTTACTCATGAGTGTAGTCTTCTTCAGCTGAAGTAAGGTAAATCGTCTTTGACCCATCATTTCTATCTGATCTAATGTGCCCAAAGATATATTGATTTATTATAAATATTTTCTATGCTTTCTAATTAATGCATGGCAGAGGCGCTTTGCTTCAGTGTAACTTGGTTTTCGGAGCACAAGTACTGATAATCTCTAGAGTAATTAGGAGACTAAACTGTTTTCTGAACAGATTTTTATGAGCCTGCCTCTCTCTCCCCAGCTTCCAGAGTGAGCCAATTAAATCCTCCATTTCATAACATTCTGGACCCGAATCTTCTTTCCTCTCTGTTTACAGAAATGTTACTGCACTGATTTCAGTGAGGTTACTCCTGATTTATACCAGCAAAAGAGAAGAATCTAACCTTCTGAGACAATATTTGCATTCCTGAGGCTTTACAATCCTACTTGTCTGGTAGGACAAACACCACTTATTAGCTGTGAGTTTTTATAAATGAACACATTCTACTCACAGGTGAGTTTAAAGGAATCAGTACTGTATGGCAATTAAGAAGTGCTTCCGGATACCTAAAAGTGTACGGTTTTGATCACTGCAGGGGAGGTAACAATGTGTAATTTTCTCAGCTTTACAATTATTATTATTCTGCCTAAGAGCTTATTGGCATTACAAGGTGAAAATACTTCATAAATACTGAAAATGGCACATATTTTTCATCTGTTAACTCTTGGTTTTTATACCAAGACATGTCAGAAAACTTACCTTTCTGCCTCCTGTGTTTATGCGAAGTGGAGTTAGGAAAGGGTCAAAGATCATATGGCTGGTTTCTATATTGACAGGTGATTGCCTTTTCCCAACAGAGCAAAGATTCCAGGCTGAGTTCACCAATCCCCAAAAGGAAGGAACTATAAGTGGGGGGAAAAAAAAAGATACAAATTTAAGAAAGAATCTGGAGGGAGGAAGAAAAATCCACACAAAACAGATGTGGAAACAATTAAACTGCTTCTTGTATTGTCTGTGCTCACAATATAATCAACTCAAGAAAATTAATCAAGTAACTGAATTTTAATGCATGATACACAGACACCCAAATCTGAGATAATGAGATATTTTAATATCAACAAAGGAGATTTTTTTTTTGGCCCCTCTTAAGCTCTCTGGACTTAATCATTCCGGATTTAGCTGTAACTAGCTCATCTGCTATTACTGGTATAGAATGTTTGCTTTTTCTCAACAGGGACTTGAATATCTCATATCCTCATGCTCATTTTACATGTATACACTGCACTTATTCCTTGGACTGAGGCCAACATGTAGCCACTCAAAGAAAACTAAAAGAAGTTGCAATATTTGGTACACATTGACAATAAGAATAATGTATTAGAAAAGACATGGATATGTCACTATTCCACAGAATATTCATGTTCTGTAGACAAGATCTATTTGTCTCTTTTTGATTCACACAATTCTCCCATACACACACATGCACACCCCCTTGATAAAAATGTTAAATAGCGGAAGGGCCAAGAACCAATCCCTGCAGAATTCCATTGGAAACACACACACTCAATGAGAATTCCCCGCTTACAATTACATTTTGAGACTTATCAGAGAGACAGGCAGAGTTTTTATTCCATTCAGTGGATTAAGAGAAATCAGTGATTTGTGACTAGTACTCAGACCCGGTGTTGAGTTACTCTTGAGGGTGGTATGGCCTCATAAGGAGGTGGAAGAAAAGCGTGTCTGATGGGCAGCAATATATAATACCCCTCATGTAACACATGGGCCACACTGCGTAGCTAACCTGGATTGGAAGGAAGTTGGGAGATGATGCTCGACCTTAACTCTGCCCCTGTACAGTTGCTGAAAGAAAACGTGCATGATATTGTATTTTATTTGACAAATAGTATGTGCCCCCGTAATTAAAGAACGTATCATAATGCATGGAAAGGGACAGAGTTAAGTTTGTGTTTCCAGCCTAAGCTGTGGTACTCCATATCCAGAGCATTTAACCATGCAACTAACATTTGTATGAGTTTTTTTCTGTGCCAATAACATACTATGTTGAATTTTCATAGATGTTGATAATATAATGCTACCCTGTTCATTGTTGCTATAGACTGCGTTTATATTTATACCAGCCACAAACCCTACACAGCTATTTCAGAGCTACAAACAACTCCAACATTTAGGGTGGTTTAGATGAAGGATTTTGGTTTGAGCCCCAATATTTGATTTCACTAAGAAAACTTTATACAAAACTAGAATGACTCACTTTTTTGTGCAGCCCAAACCAAACACAAATATACACAGAACTTGAGGGGAAAACGTTTTGCAGCTGTTGAGTATTTTCCCATTTCTGCAGTGTGATGAAATATATCAGCCACAGATATTCTCAGCTCCTCTTTTTCCTGCAATAACTGAAAATTCAGTTTCCAGGGTCTCCTTCTGTTAACTCTTTGATCTCATGATATAAGAGGTGGGTGAGCTCAGAAATCATCAGGAAGAGATTGAAGTAGCAGAACAGCTGTAACGAACATGGATCTCTTCCTAGTACACTGATTTCCAATTTAATAGATACCCATCCGGGCCCATAATGAGGTGGTCTAACCTCGTCATCAGAGATCGGGCAGAGTCAGGTTCGCAGTCAGAAGTCACACTAACAGTCAGAGTCAGAGTCCAAAGCCATGTGAAGGCTCAATCCAGAGTTAGAGTCAGAAGCCACACCAGTGCCAGTGGTTGGGTTGCCAGGGTCAGTGCCAGGGTTGGGTTGCCAACTGTCTAATACCCTTGCCCTGCCCCAAGGCCACACCCCTGCCCTCACCCTTTTCTGAGACCCCGCCCGCACTCACTCCAGCCCCGCTCCCTCAGGCACTCGCTCTCCCCTACCCTCACTCACTTTCACTGGGCTGGGGCAGAGGGTTGGGGTGCAGGATGGGGTGTAGGCTCTGGGCTGCAGGGTGGGACAGAGAGGTTCAGACTGTGGGAGGGGGCTCCAGAGGCTGACCCTGGGGGAAGGGGTTGGGGTGCAGAAGAGGATTTGGGGTGCAGGCTCTGGGAGGGAATTTGGGTGCAGAAGGGGGATCAGGGCTGGGGCAAGGGATTGGGATGTGGGAGGGGGTACGGGCTCTGGGAGGGAGTTTGGGTGCGGGAGGGTGCAGGGGCAGGGGTTGGTGTGTGGGAGGGGATTTGGGGTTCAGGCTCCAGCCAGGCGGTGCTTACCTTGGGTGACTCCTGGAAGCAGCAGCATGTCCGGCAGTGGCTCCTAGGCTCATGGGCAGCCAGGCGGCTCTGCATGCTGCCCCTGCCTACAAGAACAGCCCCTGCAGCTCCCATTGGTTGCGGTTCCCCGTTCCCTGCCAATGAGAGCTGCGGGATCAGAGCTGGGGGTGAGGGCAGTGTGCGGAGACCCCCTGGCCTCACCTCCTCCGAGGAGCTGCTGCCAGACATGTCGTAGTTTCCGGGAGTGGCGTGGAGCCAGTACAAGTAGGGAGCCTGTCTTAGCCCCGCTGCATGACTCGACTTTTAACTGACTAAAATCTCCCAAACTGGGATGGTTGGAGTCAGTAGCCATGCCCACGATTAAGCTGGAATCAGAGTCAGAAGTCATGCCAAGGGTCAAGCCTGAGTCAGTCACTGGAATTAGAGTGAGGAAGCAGGAACAAGGAGCGGAAACCAGGTGAAGAGGCAGGAAATGGGAACAAGGATCAAGGTGTTATAACTGGAGCAAGGAGCAGGAGCCAAGCAGGGAGACAAACTTGGTCTGGTAAGCAGAAGATCTAATGACTCATTGCTCTGACAAAGGATGGGACAGGAACAGAAAGATTTATGCCTGGTGGTGTCTAATCAGTAGGCTGCTGCCAGTCACCTGATGCAGCGGAGTCTGTGGATGTAGCCTCTGGCAATGGGGTGTTAGCTGCAGCTCCCTCATCTGACCTTGTGGTGTGGTGGTGCAGAGGGTAAGGTTCTCGCTTGGCAACTCCACAGGCCTGGACTTGAGACCTGTGGCATCTGACACCATCAAACAGTCTGATCTCAGAAGGTTTTGTGGCAGGACGCTGTTAAAAGCAGAGTTCCTGTCCTTCCTTCTGACACACAACACCTGGTAACCCATGCAAACAGGTACACCAGGATAAGCCTCATGCTTCACTCCATCCCCAACAAAATGACTGGGTGAAGTCCCTGTAACATGTATATCCCACTTGACATGTTATTTCCATCATGCTTGAAAAGCTTTTGTTAATGACATGATACTGACAGTCAAATACTGCCAAGAACTTCTCCAAATTACACTAATGATCGAGGGGGCCGCTGCAAATGAGTGAATTTTACAAAATAGCACATCAGGAACAAGATGTACTGTTGCACATGTATTTGGTCAATTGTAGCAGTACTTCCTGATTTCCAACTAAATGCACTGTAGCATATTTTCTAAAAAGTGACGTTCTAGTACCACAAGACCTCACTATTCTGTTTAATGTTGTCTGGGAGAAAACTCCTGCTTTTTCATGTTATAGGTAATAGGTATTCAAGTTTAGCCAAATTCTCCTTGATATATTCTAGCACTATAGCAACTAAAATAAGACTTTTTGCATTACCATGTGCTAATGCAAAACGCACTAGTGCTAATGGTGGAACTTCAGACCTATAACTTCAAAGAGGTGGAATATTCATTAGGAGGTTGTAGCTATGTGAATGGCTTCTCAGAGTTACTGAGATTTCTGTTGGGAGAAATGCATTTGCTAAAGGGAATAAAGAATACACAATGAATACCGTACAATTTTTTTGCAAGCTTTACAAAAATACATTTTACAGATGATGATGGATAATGCAGTAAAGAATACCAAGCAAAGTACAGAAGTGGTGACTTTCACGATGGCCAATTATTTCAAGAATTAAATGATGAAACAAGGAACATCCAGGGGGAAAAAAAAGCATGGAGGCTCTTTGAAAATGGCTGCCGTAAGTGCTTGTTTTATTATGTTCTTTCTGATTTTGACAAGGCAACCTTGTATCTTGCATGCTGCCTGTCACAAAAGCACACTATGATTTTCACGAAGTTAGTCTTTACATTAGGATGGTGCTCAGGAAAGACTGTGTGGGTCACCATGACATTAAATTTGTCCTGCAATCTTTTATATTTTTTTAACTGCCAAGATAGTTCACTTCTAAGAGCCACACTGGTGTATGTATATAGCTGCCTCTGTTTATTTCATTTACCATTGCAGTGTCTTCTTTATGTATATTCTCAGTGAATGGAGGGTTACCCTTGAGTCCTTTAATGAGTACAATGACAGAGTCTTTTGATTGAACAAGTAATCCTCCTCAAAGGGCAAGTCCTCCATACTGGTCTGTACTTCACAGGATAAACATGAGGATGGAGCCGGGAATCCGCGTACATACTGACAGCAGTTGCCTTCAATCTACAGTAGTGGTTTTCAACCTTTTTTCACTTGTTGACCGCTAAAAATTTTTGAAAGGAAGTGCAGACCCCTTTGGAAATTTTAGTTTGTGGACCCCCAAGGCTCTGCAGACCACAGGTTTAAAACCACTGATCTAGAGGCTGTATTTTCTGTGTCTACTGCAACTTGAAGAGATTATTAGACTACCTTCATCGATAAGGGCTTAGAACTGTACTCTGTCCTCCTGAGGGAGTTTGTCCCTAAATTCCAAAAACTTAGAGTAGCTGATGAAGTCATACTTTGCAAGTAGCACCTGATAAACTGGCTGTTCAGAATTGTAGGCTGCTACATGTAAATATGTAAAATTTTTCTCTCTCTGTGGCCCAGGCATTTGGCCTCTTCCTATGAAGGTGTAGATCTTGTATGTTGTTGTCTACCTCTTTCTGTAGCAGCCTGAACAAGCAGGCAGTTGGGAACAGTTGTGTGAAGAATGTTCCTCCCAAGGCATTAGTCTAAGTTCTTTTTTCCACCCAGTAAGGAGTGGGTGAACTTGATCCTGAGGCATGCCACACCACTTTGGCTCGCTCTAGGATAGCCTCGTTGACTGGGAGCACTATTCTAGTTGGCCCTTTATTCCGCAAAATGTCCAGGAGTTTTTGGAATAATTCTTTGATTTCTTCCAGGGGAATCTGGGGGGCTTCAACAATCTTTCTTAACAACCCCTGAAACTGTTTGTGATTGTCCAGCAGCAAATGTAATTCTGTAGCAACTGCCTTATCAGGAATGGAAGACTATATGCTTGATGGTATCAGCATTTACCACTAGATCTGCCTCTTTTTCTTCTTCCCCTGTGGGCTCCAGAAACAGTTCAGGCTGGTCCCTCAATGGAAAGGGATGGTGAGCGGCTCAATGAGATCATGCAGACTCAGGGTAATGCCTGTATGAGTTCCACAGTGCCCAGTATAAACAGTGAGAAGGGTCCAGTAGGGGTTTAGGTGGACCCTAAGGCATAGGGTACCACGAGTCCCAGGGAGAGGGGTACCCCATCTTACATGGTCATGTCAGGCCCCAGAAGATCCTAGAACATCTATCAGTACTGATGGCTTTTGGAGGAGATGACAACCATCCTTCTCCCATATCAGAATCACCCTATGAAGAAAATGTGGACTCCCTCTCCAAAGTTGGTGCCCTCAGAACTGTCAGAACCGTCAATGAGGAAATAACCTGATTAGTAGAGGGAATAGGAGACTGGCTTCTTTCATAATGTTCATGGAGTCCTGAACACCTTTGTAAGAATGTGTTCTGATAGGATGGGAGAGTCCAGATCTGGCAGGATGGTAATGTCCTCCAAAGTGGCGTATTTGTGGGGTTATGAGGCGTTTTCTTCCTGTAAATCTTCCTACATTGGCTCAGAAGCATACGTTGGTACTGACAATGCATGGGCTGGTTGTCTGTCCTTTGCTGGTACCAGTCATCGTACCAGTTTAGGCTCACATAAAATATTTACAGGTTTGATGTAGGAGAATCAGGTTTGTGGACAGCAGAATACCATACAGCAGTAAGAAGGTGCTGGAGAGGCAGTCGATTCACACTACATTCAGCACCATGACAGCAATGTCCAAGGTGGTCATCGGATTCTTACAGTAGCAACAAAACTTTAATCAATCCATCACTCACATTAGTATAGTCTAAAAAAATTAGAATGATTGACAGGATTTATCAGGATATATACAATATGGAAAAACATAAGCCAATAAAATTACTGACAGACAGGTAGGTTTTGCACACAAACCAATTACCGTGTTTCACTAATAAACTAATTTCTTAGTTTGTCAACAGTATGTAATGGACAAAAAAATTGCATAGCCCAAGTAAACCAATTTACTTGACCATCTTTATATGAGAATATTTTAAATCTATTATGCTCAACACCTTGGAGCACACACCACCCTATTTTGCAAAAGCTACTCTCTCAAGCTAATTTGCATGCAGTCTACACAGACACTGCAATCTCATTTAAACAAGGTTTTCCAGATACTGGTCATTCTGCCAAAAGTTTCAGCATACCAGTCATGTCAGCCCTGCCATCAGCTATAAATCCCAGTAAATTCCCTTTGCTAAGGATCCAGTTTGCCACAGAAACATGCCAGGCATGCATAATATGTTATTCACTTTTCCAATGCAGGACACTAGCCAGCTCAAAGTATATCCATTTCTCAGAATCAGGGGAATAAAATGGAGAAGATAAGAGTTTAACACTGGCACATCAAAGGCAACTGCTGATGATTTTGACAGCCTTATCTGAATACTGCATGAAAGGGGGAATCATTTTTATTAGGTATATGCAAAGATGCTTGAGACACTTACTTGTGGCCTGTGTCACACAACAGCTGCCTTTTTGATCAATTTGTGGATAACATATTACAATGAGATATAATGAAACACTTTGGTATCAGCATCCCACAATAAAATTAAGAATTCTGATGCCTTTTACCAAATTTGAACATATCGAGAGTGATATATCAGTGTCCAGAATACTAAATAAAGGATGGATTGCTACTCTGCTAGTGCTACATCTGTCTGCTATATTCAGGCCCTAAAAATAAAGTTTCTTATTACGTGTTCATAGTCTGCACTTGCTGTGACAGCCTGGAAGGATGTACTATACCTGATAAGAAAGCATCACCCCATCACCTTCCAAACACAAAGCTCTCAACTTCACAAACTATGGAGAGCTTAAAGATACTTGCAGTTACTTTGAAATATGCCTACAGTTGGCGAGATGCTGCTCTGCGGGGATTCTGCACCAACAATGTAATCTTCACTTCTGAGCCATAAAACATACAAGTCTTTATTTAAAATTAAAATCTCATCTCTCTTCCCCTCCCATCTGCTGATTTACGGCCCCATTCTCAGTTCTCAGCCATGATTAATACCTCTTAGGAGACATTATTAATATGTTTAAAGTCTAAAAAGAACCCTAACGTTCCCTCCCTTAATGTTCCATCTCACTGCTCACAGATTCACAGCCCTTCCTGTTTTCAGCCCCACTTCAGTTTACAATTTTATTAACCCTTTCACCCTTGCTCTGCTACTGACCTCTTTTACAACTCCCACAAATGCGCTCTCTCTCAATATCAACATTTCAGAAGTGATGAATCTTGTACATGTGATAGCAAAAGAGAGGGGTACATTAGCCAGCAAGGAAGCAGTAAGGCATTATAAATCATAATAATGCAGGCCGTGCAAATGATGTCTCGTTCCCAGTACAGAACAATTACATAATACCTACAAAATACCACAAAATCTTGCAATGTTGCTGCCAAACTCACAGTTCAACATAATTTTGTGTGAGATAAAATAGCATATTTCATGAAGACTGCTTTTCACAGTGCTTTACAGATTTCAGTGAGAGAGCTAGTGAGGTAAAGAATAGCACAGGGAAAGGGAAGTTTATAGTGAGAAAAAAGAAACTTGGAAGTGAGATAGGATATGAGGCTGTGAGATGAAGGGTGGTCCATTCGTTAAGGAGCTAGCGTAGGACTTGGAAACCTGGTTTTGAGTCCCTTTTCCACCGCAAGCTTCCTGAGTGACGCTAGGCAAGTCACTTAGTTTCTCTGTGCCTCTGTTTCCTACCTGTAAAAAAGCTGGAATAATAGCACTGCTCTATTTCACAAGGGTGTTGGTGAAGTTAAGTACATGCCAATTGTGAGGCGCTATCGCTTAGAGCTATGTCTTCACTGCAAAGTTAACTCCAGTTGACTCCTCTCGCATCAGCCTAGCTTCAGTGAGAGTGGTCACACTGTGGAAGAACATGAGCTGCAGAGTGACCGGATGGGGAGCAGAGTGATTCAGTAGCTGACTAGTTAGACTGCCTCAAACTCCAGCCTATGTACTCCCCGACAAGCCAGCCACTCTGAGGTAAAAGCAGCCCTATGCTCACATTGAGGGTTTTTGTATGTGGACAGGACTCAAGTTAGGGACAACAATCAAGATAGAACCCCAGGGTTACTCTGCAGAGAAGACAACCCATTAGACAGATGGATGTGGATGGAACATTCTGTAAGGTGGAAAGATACAGGAAGACTGTTCAGTACGGTGACAGCTACAGAGGAGAAGGCCCTTGCACCTAAAGTGCCCACGTTGGGACAGAGTCTGTGTGGTCATTCATCTCTGTACGGAAATCCTGTGTAACCCATTGATCAGACACTTCCATCTCCCTGTGTCAGAGTGCTAAAAAGAAAGTGAATTTGGGGTTCACAGCAAGAATATGGGAGGTCGCTCTCCAACTGGAGTAATACAAAATTGCCAGTTTTCATTTTGTGAAGTTTTACTGCATAAGTAGGACCAGTCTCTCTCCCATTCTCCTCTGACATAGATCTGTGGTTCTGGGCTCCTCTCTGCTCATGGGAAGGACCAAGTGGCTCAAGCTCTCAATTTCTAAGCCTAAAGAGAGTTTAAGGATACTAGTTGTTATTCTGAAACAGACCCATTCTTGTTTTGATAGATAGGCTTCTGTTGTGGCACTGCACTCTTCAGCGTGAATACAGAGGATCAATACCTAGCACCCTCAGCACTGGTACGCATGCATGGAGTCTTGAAAGAATAATTAGATGGTAACATTCTTCTTGAGAGTTAGGGAAGTGCTATTATCCCCATTTTACAGGTGGGGAACCAAGGCACAGAAGGATTAAATTACTTGCCCAATGTCACACAGGACATCTGTGGCATAGCAGGGAAATGAGCTCAGGTCTTTTGAGTCCCAGGCTAATATAAACACTGGATCATCCTTCCTCTTCCTGTCCAAAACTTTTTCTTAATGTCGCTCCAGAGGCATCTGAATTTCAGTGGGAGGTGCTGCCTTCTAGCCTGCCTTGCGGATGTGAGATAAATGAACCTTCCATCGTTACTACGAACAGACCAGTGTTGCCATGTGCACAGCAAAGCAACACGAAAACTGAACACAGAGCACTAATATTGAATTCCTCAACAAAGTGATGTGTTGTGTCTTCTCTTGTCTCTGCTAGTTTGCTGCTGTAGAAGGACTGAGGTTTTTGGAAGATAGTACAGCAGGCTCTCTCTCAACCTTACCAGGTAGAAAAGTGGAAATGTACATAGTGCATTACCAAGGCTTCATCTGTCTTCTTGGTATTCTCAGGTTTCTTGCTGTTCTCAAATAAACAAGTGCACATTTTTGGGCTACATTTTGCAGTTCTTACTCATGCACTGAAGGCACCAAGAGCACTGTGAGAGACGGTAGGATTTGGCTTATTACCTCTAATGATCTCACAAGATATTCTGTCAAACCCTCGATGAGATGCTTTCTAAATTAGAGAAACCGCTTGGATCAACAGCCTAAATTTTATTTGTCCTCATCTGTGACCAGGTGTCAGGCTATAGGTCCTCAGAACTATAGGTTTCAGAGAGACTTAGAACTATTATGCTGAATCACCCTGGAAGGCAAACCAAAGGGGTCTCACTAGCTACACCTCAGGAGTATAAGCAGCCAAGAGTAACTCTGACACTGGATGAACAAGAAAGCTCAGTTTGGAGCAAGCCTAGGGACAGACAGCTCAGCCTAAGATTTGTGTTTATAAATACAGTCCAACCTCTGGGCATTGTTACATAAAGGCAACCCTCTTAAAAGGGGATGAATTTGGACTACAGGTCTTGGTGTGTTTCCCACCCTGCTGCCAATGCAGCAAACACCTATGTTTTATTGCAGTTGTGAACTCCCAGCAGCAACTATCTAGCCTACTTCTGGAATCAGGCCATTTGCTCCAAGTTTGACTTCTCCAGGCTGCAATTACTGCCTGGTTTGAATGCAGCATCAACTTCTCCCCTTCTCCCTAATTCTACAAACCAAAACTGCAGCAAGGGAAGGGAGAAGAGAGACCCAACTCAAGGGAGGGAAGGGAGATAGGTTCCATGATGGCTACAATTAATTACATTCCAGGGACTGCAACATACAGAATGGTTTCAGTATAGGAGCTTGATGAGTGTGACAGGTAATAGCAGTGTGCCAATGCCAGGGCACAAACTATGTGGAGGCTTGGAATGGAGACACAGAGAAGAGAAGGAACAGAAATCAGAAAGAGAAGGTAAGGCAAAGGTTGAAAGGAGAAGTGTGAGATTAACTTTTTCAAGGGAAATGTTGAGCACAGGCTTATAACTTCACTACCTGACACAGGGGTTTAGCTGTCTTATTTACAATTGGCCAAATTCTGACCCCAGCAATGAAATCTGTACGAGTTACATGCATATATCCGACTGCAAAATTTAGCACTTGCTGGAGAACAATATATAGTAATGTATTTTCCTGGCTTAGTATTTTTTAGTGTATCGAAAGTTTTAAAGTACATAGCTGGCATTAAGAAGTCAATATCTGCCAACAGTTACTACACAGTGATAACTGATATACTGCAGTTATTCAGCTCTACAGCGCTAGACCATTCCATTCCACCCATGCTGCCCCTACAGATGAAATTCCATTTAACAACATTTACTTCCTGTAGAAAAGACATGCAGGATTTAAGGCTCTAGGACTATACAAAGAATAGAAAATGACTGCAGTATCTTATTTACCACTGTGGGGTAACTGTTGCTAACTGATGACTTTTTAATAAGGACCACTGTAGAATAGGACTGACAGAAACAATAAAACAGTTTGTGAAAGCAAAACTGACATGCACTGAAGTTATCAATCTGTCTTGACTTCATATATATCTTGACTTTAGCAAAGCTTTTGATATGGTCTCCCACAGTATTCTTACCAGCAAGTTAAAAGTAGTATGGATTGGATGAATGGACTATAAGGTGGATAGAAAGCTGGCTAGATTGTCGGGCTCAACGGCTCTATGTCTAGTTGGCAGCCGGTATCAAGCGGAGTGCCCCAGGAGTCAGTCCTGGGACCGGTTTTGTTCAGCATCTTTATTAATGATCTGGATGATGAGATGAATTGCACCCTCAGCAAGTTTGCAGATGACACTAACCTGGGGTGAGAGGTAGATACGCTGGAGAGTAGGCATAGGGTCCAGACTGACCTAGACAAATTGGAGGATTGGGCCAAAAGAAATCTGATGAGGTTCAACAAGGACAAGTGCAGAGTCCTGCACTTAGGAAGGAAGAATTCCATGCATCGTTACAGGCTGGGGACCGACTGGCTAAGCAGTAGTTCTGCAGAAAAGGACCTGGGGATTACAGTGGACGAGAAGCTGGATATGAGTCCACAGTGTGCCCTTGTTGCCAAGAAGTCCAACGGCATATTGGGCTGCTTTAGTAGGAGCATTGCCAGCAGACTGAGGGAAGTGATTATTCCCCTCTATTCAGCATTGGTGAGGCCACACCTGGAGCACTGCATCCAGTTTTGGTCCCCCCACTACAGAAGGGATGTGGATAAATTGGAGAGAGTCCAGTGGAGGGCAACAAAAATTATTAGGGGGCTGGGGCACGTGACTTACGAGGCGAGGCTGAGGGAACTGAGGTTATTTAGTCTGCAAAAGAGAAGAGTGAAGGGGGATTTGATAGCAGCCTTCAACTACCAGAAGTGGGGTTCAAAGAAGATGGAGCTAGGCTGTTCTCAGTGGTAGCAGATGACAGAACAAGAAGCAATGGTCTCAAGTTGCAGTGGGGAGGTCTAAGTTGGATATTAGGAAACACTATTTCACTAGAGGGCTGGTGAAGCACTGGAATGGGTTACCTTATGAGGTGATGGAATCTCCATCCTTACAGGTTTTTAAGGCCCAGCTTGACAAAGCCCTGGCTGGGATGATCTAGTTGTGTTGGTCCTGCTTTGAGCAGGGGATTGGACTGGATGACCTCCTGAGGTCTCTTCCAACCCTAATATTCTATAATCCTTAATGGAAATTTGTTACTTAACTTTCAAGAACACTTTTTTTCCCCCCAATGGTAAGTAACCCTTTTTGGAGTGTATGATTTGAAATAAAAACCAGTCAACTTATTCATGCAGCAGATCCTTGTTTGTATATTTAAACTCTAAAATTGGCCCTAGGAATGGTACAAAACACAATCAGATTGTATTTGTGCAGCAATTATTCTTGCCCGGTGTAATTATTGGTCCCTTAGATAAAATCTCAAACTAGTTTATTGAAGCCGGGAATTGAAACCAGAGAGAGAAGAAGGTATGTATATCAATAAAGCAGTCCATTAATTATTTCCACCTACTCAACTTGAAGAAAATTACCATGCTAATGCCTTTGGATAAGCACATGACCTGCTCTGCTTTTACATAAAAGCTAAATGTAAAGTCAAGACAGCCTTAAATCGGGGCACCAAAGAAATGACAGACTGTGGAATGGCATTCATGGAAGTAATTGGTTACAGAAATCTCCAGTGTACGACAAGACTAGACAGTAGTCACAGTAACTAGGAAATCAGAGAACTAAGAGAAGGTATTCTGATTCCTTTTTAACAGTCCAAGAACTGATAAGATGAAACAGCCCAGAAAGTATAACAATAACGTGAACTATCGCTACTCAAAGGTGATTAAAACTACTGGCCCTTTCTCACTTGTATATCTGGTAACAAACCCAAAGGGGGAGTATCCGTACCACTACAGCTGCACCTCGTTGTATATTGTTGCTTTCATAATCCTAACTGTTTCGATTTTGCTTTCAATCAGCCTGGTAAAAATATTTAAAGTTCAAATTTGTGCAAAAAAGTAGTTTAATTTTTTTGTGGTGAGCTGGGCAAGATGTGCAGAATAGGAGGAGAAACAATTTTAATCATTTTTTTTAAATATGAGGAACAAAATTAACATTGCACTTTAAGAGATGGCAGTGGGGCCAGTTTGTGAAAGAGAGAGAAATACCTTGCAGAGATAAAACCGTGTTGGGGAGTGCTGCTAGGTGACTGGCAAAGGAATGTGAATCCCTGTGTAGAACAGTTACTTAGCACATAAAGAAAAGAAGAGGTCTAGGTTTGATTCAAAATGCCATTTAATCATATTATATTGTAATAAAACTTTGCTAATCTATGGTACCGTTTATCCAAGAATTTTGAGGAGATTTACAAAGATACAAATACCTATAGGAGATAGGTAAGAAATGAATGTAAACAGAGAAAGGAGGAGTTTGACCAATATCATACAACAGATCAGTGTTAAAGTCAGGAACAGAAACCAGGATCCAAATTCAGAATTTATGCAATTCATAAGTTTCCTGATTCAGTGTCCTCTGCTCTAAGCCACTCTCTCCAATTCTTTACTACAAGGAAGTCTTAGCACAAGATATAGATCTACGACTATGTTTTTCTAAATCAGAAAGAGGAGGGGAAATCAGAAAGGGGAAAATAGGGGGGGAAAGAGTGTAGAAAACAGAAAGGGGAAACATTTTCCAACCAACAGGCTGGAGTTGTACACAAAAAAGTATGCTTATTCTCTGCTGTGTATGGAATACACACACAACGGAATGTCCTCTTGACTTTAACTTTTAATTATACAGAAATAGTAGCATTAATTAAGTATTTTTCAATTAAGAGTATTACCTGGGAAAAATATTTAATAATCACAATTAGTGATCTTTGGCCTTGGCAAAAGTGTTTATTTTCATCTACACATTGAGACTACCAATGTAGATCACAGAAAGAAGCATTTCTTCCATTACATTGATTGAAAAAGACTAATTCCCCTTTATAAATTGTGTTAATCATAGAAGAAAAAAAGCAGTTACACAATTGCATGTAATTAGATTGCCTGTGCCTCAATATGATTAGATTTAACACAAATACAAACCTTAACGTAGAAAGATTACTTTAGTGAATTCCAACAATTTAGGGCAATTGATTCAAATTTACTTGCATTTTATTCAGAGGAGCTTGTCAAAACAGCTACATAGAAGAGCCATCTATTATACATTTTCTCTGTACACTACTGCCTGATAATGCCAGGTGGTGAGGGAATGGAGTCATGATCAGATCCAGTCTTAAATCGCTTTGCTAAGAATCTCTCTTTTAGGGCTGCCATTGCTATTGCTTTGATATTTGTAATGTACTTCTCTCTCACTCCAATTAAAAACAAAATATTAATCGGAGTGCAAATGAAAGTATCTCTTTGGGGAGTCTTCTTATACTCATTGCTGATAGTGAAATCCCAGTAGGAAAATGCCAGCTCTTGATGGGAAAAGATTAAGAAAGAATTTGATTTAAAAATTAAAAAGCAACTGAGATGTTCAGTGCAGCTAGCACAGACCGTTCATCAGAGAGTCGATCACTGGTGGAAAAACCCTCTAGGTTCAACAGAAAAAAAAAATCTGGACCATATCTCAATTGTCTAGCCAGTCACACATCAGGCTCCCTTAGTATGTCTGCCAGTGCCTAGGATGCTTGAACTAATAACTAGCCAGATCAGTGACTTGCCACTCAGTCAGCAGTTTCTAAACAAGTATGGTCAACCACTCCGCCATCGATCACTGACCGAGATCAGAATGAGCAAATAATTGATTTGGCAGATCAACAGAATCTCCGAACAACAAACTGACAATCACACAGAATACACTTGCTTGCCATTCAATTTAAGGAGAGGGGAAGAGAGAGGGTGTGAAGAGGTAGTTGGCATGAAAAGTAGATTGGGAAGGAAAAGCGAAGACGTGGAAAAGACATGGGGACGCAGCATGGTCGGGTGAATAAAGCACTGGATTAGGACTCAGGAGACCTGGTTTCTATTTCCAGCTCTTCCACGGACTTCCAATGTGAGTTTTAGCAAATCATTTCACTGCTTTATTTCCCCTTTCACCCTTTCTCTGATTACACTGTAAATTCTTGGGGGGGGAGGAAGTCTCAGTAGGGGCATCTGGTCATTTCTACAACAGGAACAACAACAATAGAAACATGTGGCAAAGTAAATGAGTATTTTTGTAAAAGAGGCCTGGGCTGTGTGCACAGAAAAAAATCTGGATAGAGGAGAGAAATCAAGAATAAATAAAGAGGAGCTATAGAGACAGGAGTAACATGAGCCTTTTGTTGTTTAAGGAAATGAGGAAGATTGCTCATTTGGCAGACAGCTCATTCAGTGTTCTGTAGGTTCAGCTTTATTCTGATGTATTTGGGATACTATTGTTCCTTTAGCTGAAGAATACAAATGAAAGGAGTGAATTTATTCTGCTAAACACACTTATTAAACTACTATGTTCCGATATCAAAGCATCTCAGGGCAACAACTGTGTTAGTAATATAAAAAGCCCTTCCTGAGAGGTTTAAAATAGGAAATTAACTGTTCGTAGCCCAAACTGAATTTACTGATGTATCTTTCCATTCGCATTAACAGCATGAACCTCTCACTTATGAAACTGTAGGAGTTTAGAAGGATTCAAAACGCAGAAGGCAGGCACTGCTGGATCGTTGGTTTTAGCATAATTGGGTGAGGATTCTCTCCAAATAGCAGTGAAGGATTATATGAAACAGTATGTGTTAATCAGTCTTGTGCTCCAGAACAATTTGTAGAAAAATTTACAATAGAGTTCTCATGAGAATCACTGGTAGCTATACATTATTTTAGTTTCCCAAGAGACTCGAAGGGCTACTAACATCAAGCAACGCATAAGTTTCCTGGCTCTGCTGTCTTGCCATCTCTCTCTTAGAAGGTACGTGTCAAGGTTCCTCCCCCACTCTGAACTCTAGGGTACAGATGTGGGGACCTGCATGAAAAACCTCCTAAGCTTATCTTTACCAGCTTAGGTCAAACTTCCCCAAGGTACAAAATATTCCACCCGTAGTCCTTGGATTGGCCGCTACCACCACCAAACTAATACTGGTTACTGGGGAAGAGCTGTTTGGACGCGTCCTTCCCCCCAAAATACTTCCCAAAACCTTGCACCCCACTTCCTGGACAAGGTTTGGTAAAAAGCCTCACCAATTTGCCTAGGTGACTACAGACCCAGACCCTTGGATCTTAAGAACAATGAACAATCCTCCCAACACTTGCACCACCCCCCTTCCTAAGAAATGTTGGATAAAAAACCTCACCAATTTGCATAGGTGACCACAGACCTAAACCCTTGGATCTGAGAACAATGAAAAAGCATTCAGTTTCTTACAAGACGACTTTTAATAAAAATAGAAGTAAATAGAAATAAAGAAATCCCCCCTGTACAATCAGGATGGTAGATATCTTACAGGGTAATTAGATTCAAAAACATAGAGAACCCCTCTAGGCAAAACCTTAAGTTACAAAAAAGATACACAGACAGAAATAGTTATTCTATTCAGCACAATTCTTTTCTCAGCCATTTAAAGAAATCATAATCTAACACATGCCTAGCTAGATTACTTACTAAAAGTTCTAAGACTCCATTCCTGGTCTATCCCCGGCAGAAACCAGCATATAGACAGACACACAGACCCTTTGTTTCTCTCCCTCCTCCCAGCTTTTGAAAGTATCTTGTCTCCTCATTGGTCATTTTGGTCAGGTGCCAGCGAGGTTACCTTTAGCTTTTTAACCCTTTACAGGTGAGAGGAGCTTTCCCCTGGCCAGGAGGGATTTCAAAGGTGTTTACCCTTCCCTTTATATTTATGACAGTACGGATAAGAGAGCACACAGAGCTATTAGGTCATCACTGAGTACTGATGTTAGCTTCTGTAATCATAGGACCTGCCCGTTCAAAATGGCAGCCCTGAAGTTCTGTATGCTGGTATTTTCTGGAGTATTCAGATTTTCTTGACCCTTTTCCATTGGGTTTTAGAGTTGGGTAGGGGACAGGGCCTGCATTGGTGTCCCCAGGAAGGTGATCAAATCCTTGTGATTGACGAAGGTCATTCTTGCAAGTGCATCAGTAGCTTTTTAGTACAATTGACTAAAAGGTATTGTTGGCTCATTCATAGACCCTGATAGGGTTGAGAAAAATTGTTTGAGCAGGTTTCTTCTCAGAGAGGTCCCATATTGAGGTGCTGAGCAACAGTTCATTTGCTTGAAGGCTCTGTAATTTAAAAAAGGCTGCTACCTTTCCTGTCTGGAGCAGGGCTGACCACCTTTATTGCGGAAACATTTCATGCTTAGCGCATGCTTTAGAGCTGTGCTCTGAAGACTGCAGCAGCAGGAGCTACCTTTCCTGTTCGGCTCACATTTAAAGATATATATGAAAACCTACATGATTAAAAGACCACTTTGCTCTTTGTATTTTTGTCCTGCCTGATTCAGATCAGCTGATATATTCCAAGGAATAGTCCACCACTTTGTGTATCTGAGGGAATAGTTAAGCTACACACTTAAATAAATGGCCCAATTTTCAGAAATATTAGCAACAGATTACAATGGGAGAGACGCAAGCTCAGCTTCTCTGATGAGTAGACCATTTACGTAGGTGCCTCATTTCAGGTACCCTCATCTGAATATTATGGACTAAAGGCCCAAGTGTGATAAACCATAAACTATTCTACCATAAATGGCATTCATATTGATCAGTAATGCACTATTCAAAATGCAGAGGAACTGAACTGGTGCAAATCAGTCTGCAAATCCCAAAAGTACTGAAAATAAGATTATACACCATTAGCAAATTATGCCTGAACTCCCCAAACAAACCTCAAAATAAAAAAAAAAGCAACATACTGTGGAAAATGTTTTTTTCATATGGCACATGGATAGGTTAAAGCAAGGCTGTGTCAGTTTGTGTGCTTGGACTTATTCAGCAGAATACTCCGAAGTCTTGATGACTTTTGCACCATATATGGATAGTTTTTATGCAAGTGAAACTGCCACATGTTGGCACAAACACGTTTTTACTCATCAGTCAAGCAGGTTCCTTGGTTTTCCTCATCTTTAGCAAACTTATTGTGGCCACTGCAAGGAAGTCTCCCCTGCCCCCTCCAGACCTTTTCTATTTTAATTTCCATGTGTATCTTTCTCAAATATACCAGAGAACTGACACCTAACAGGATTATATTTCACACGTTTATATTTGTTCCAATCCACCAAAGGGACTGTGCTCTGAGGAGCAGGTTTTGTACCCAGATGTGAATCTGAGCTTCAGGACAACCTTGCTGACGTTGCTGAGGCTGCTTTTGGAGAGAGAAACAGCAATAGAAACTGCTGAGTTCTTCTGCCAATAAGGAAACATTCTGCAAATATATTGGCTCTCTCATGACCATAGTGCAATTTTTAAAATACCCTTCTACTGCTATGTTTAATGGTATGAGTAAGTGTTCTCTCATTTGAAGATTCCAGAGCAGCTCGTCAAAACACTGAAATATGTTCTCTGAAATTCAAGGAAGAAAGAGTAATTGGTAAGTTTCTAAGACTGCCTCTTCTGTGTACAGCAAAGCTCAACAAAACAGAAAATATACCAACAAACTACCAAATATTCCTTTTTCTTCTTGCTTAAACCTGTGGAAAATCCTAGTGGGGAATCCTTCCCCCACTTCCTTGGTGGGCATGTAGCATGCTGGACATAGAACTTATGCATTTTATGGCACAGGGGCACACAGAATGGCTGGAGCCTGCAAAAGCAATCCAGTAGCAGAGCGTGCAAGTATAGTGTTTGGATATAGAACAGGGAGGCCGGCAGACAAGAGTCTCTTGTCCACCCTTCACACTGCATGTAACTCAGGAGTGCTAGCTCAGCTCTGAAGCTGGGATAGCAGCTATAGATTAGGGGGGGTAGTGACGGGAGTGCTCCTTCTCCTTTAAGTCTCAGAAAAAAACCCTGCACCTCTATGTTTTTAGAAGGAGCGCGACACAGAGCACAGAATTTGAACTCCATTGTCATGTTATTTTCATCCTCTGTTGTTTTCAATGCCATTAACAGACAATAAGTAAATATAAAAAAATTAAAAATCTGAAATTTGATGCCAAGGTATTAAACGATATAGGGCTATGTATCTAGATTGTTTCTTTTACATGCCAATTTTTTTTCATTTTATTATAAAAAGAGGAGGAAGGTCCTTCAACACTAGAACTAGTGACTAAATCAAAGACCGTCAAGTTAGCTACTCTGAATCTTCGTATAAAAATCAGCCACTATGGGATAGATGATGGCATGTTTTTAATTTTGCTTGTAGTGTTATGGAGGTGAACAATGCAAGCAGCATTCAGGTGTCTCTCTTCTTTGTCATTCTGACATGCTGTTATTGTTATTTGTATTCTGGTAGTACCTGAATGCACAGTTCAGATGCACATAAAGACTGGGTGACTTTCCAGGATCACTCAGGAAGCATGTGGCAGAGCCAACAACCACACCCAGATCTCTTAAGTCTTAATCCAGTGCCTTAATCACAAGATCATATTTCTTCTGACTGATGTGTCAGGGTCAATCACTGCAACAGATGATGTTGCATGAGATCAAATGAAACCCAGAAGTATTCCTGAGCTCACTAATTTTTTAATTATAGATAAGTTCGCATTTCCTGCACTGCTCACCCCTTCACCCAGCACAACACAAAATTTCCAAAATATATACTGCAGTTCGTCTGACCCAACAAGTCAGGATGAAACAAGTTGATAGGGCAACACCTACACTATGTTCCCTAGGCAAAATGACTTATTCTAGTTTAAGGAAAGTAACAAAAAAAGAGAACAAATATGCTATCTCTGCAAAAAAGAAAGCAGAGTGTGTATGTCACTCCCGGCAAGATCTCTCTGCTCCACCTGGAATGGTGACACAGCAACACCTTCCTACCGTCAGCCAAGTTGCAGAGGGGCTCCTTGCATTTGAAGATGCAATGCACAGTATACACATTCACAACATCTCACATGCATATAGTCCATACTATGCATATAGTCACTACTTCATAGTGGTTTGTCACAGAGTGAACGGAGGGCTTGTAGCTCAAGAACTCTCACGACAGCCCATTTCTCTCTGTCTGAGACTATTACAGCTCAGATGGAATGAACATCAATTGCCTCCAGGGGAGACATGTAAAAGATAATGTATGTTACCTTTTTGGCAGCAAAGATTCACCAGCAGATAGTGCCTGGGAGGCTTTATTACTTGTGACCTTCAAACAGAACAGAATACATCTTATTTTTGAATTATTCTAGCCTGTGGATATAGCATTTGATGGCCTTCCTTATACCCTGAGAATAAAAAATGTAGTACACTCCTTGGGAAAGAAAGGATTGGGGGGGAAGAATGAAATGATTTAGTCCAGAGGGAATGGGAAATTTATGGCTACATATAGAGAAAAGATTTCAAGACGACTTCAATGTGGAAAAACGGAATAAAGCTTCCCCTAATGCGTCCAGACTCCTAACTCGTAAAAAATTCTTTGGCAGATATTTTGAAGATTAAAAAGATTAACTGGATAATGTAGCTATGCAGCAATACATCACCTAAAAGCCAAACGGTCTCAAAAGTGGTCAATATTTTCAACTGCCCTCTGTATCATAGCTTTGTCACTGCTTCTAGGAAGAGAGATATGGAAGGATATGAACCTAGAAAATCCTGGAATTGTGACAGCTGAAGCATCCACTGCAGAAACCTGTGCCCTCGGACTATGAGGTCTATTATGCAAGAAGGTGGTCTTAAGTAAATACATCTCCTGGAAAAAACTTCACTGGTCTTTGTTAAAATAATTACACCATTGAAACAGGGTTTTCTACAAACACTGATAGACTCCAGCTTGATTCTGGCACCATGTATCTTATAAATGCTGCTACTACTCAGACACTTTCATAGCATGCTTCATCTTCAAAAGCATTAGCAAACATTAGCAAATTATCCTAATTGAAGTTAATCTTGGTCTACTCAGATCTGAATAGCTAAATTCCCGTTTGATGGGGAATGATAAACACAACCAACAAATACGATTGTGGTTTGTGAAGCCAGCATAATGCAATCAAGATGCTTTCAGTATAGTTTTTCTTGGTTCGCCATGCCTCTCTAGCTAGTAGCAAATATAGGAGGCAGCATAAATCCATAAACCAAAAAGGTGTAATTGCAATATACCTCTTTTGTCATAAGAGATGTCACAGCCACAAGTGTTCCTGGAAGAGACAAGATCCAGACAGTGGAATACGACATCTAGCTGAATGTGGGTTGTTCTTGGTAAAATTTATTTGTAACGGATGTATAACCTTACAGAAAATCTATTGGAGGTCTTCATCTCTGGAGTAAGAAGTTCTTCAGGATCTAGTGGAGGTCAGAAGGGCATTTGTGCTTTTTAACAACTAATGTAGCTGAAATTTTAACTGTGAGGCAAACTGTCTCTTCTCTGTTAGTGAGCCTGACCAAATCCAGAGAGAACGGATGTAAAAAAGACAGAAGACAGGAGCTTCCAACTCCTCAAGATCACAAGGGGTCTTGCTGGCTCTGGTTTTGTCTTTACACTTGCAGGGAAGGGAGGAGGGAGATGACAGCAAAGAGTAACCTGGGAATGGCCACATCTACACTAGCTAGCTAACAGCGACACAGCTGTACTGATGCAGCTGTGCCACTATAAGATCGCTCAAGTAGCCACTCTAAGATGAAGGGAGAGAGCTTTTCTGTCAACATAATAAAACCACCTCCACGAGCGGCAGTAGCTATGCTGGTGGGAGAAGCTCTCCACCAACATAGCGCTGTCCACACCAGCACTTCTGTCAGTGTAACTTATGTTGCTCAGGGGAGTGTTTTTTCACACCCCTTAGCGACATAAGTTATACCAATAAAAGTCATCGTGTAGGCATGGTCTTTGTTACCGAATGTTTGTTCTTAGGTATGATAGTGCTAGGTGCATTAGGGACAGATCACATATAAAATACAGGAACTGAGAAATGGGCTGAGTCCTACTCATAATGGAATCAAATAAATTTATATTCTGGACCGTTCTACAGTCAAAAAATTCACAAAGAAATAAAAATTCACTTCTGAATTTTCAGTGTTTCTACAAAACTGCAAAAGAAAAGTGACTTCAAGAATTTTTCTCTTTAATTTCTTCATACAAAATAATCACTTTCTGAAATGTCCAAAATTTTTGACATAATGCAAAATAAATTTCTAAGTTGCTACTGTTGCATGTCAGAAGAGGGAGTAAGCTCATTGGGGGGGGAGGAGGAGGGCAGGAGAAAAAGGGCGTGTCTTTTACACTGTAACCCTAACAAAAATGTCCCATTCCTTTTAGCCTTGTATGGATTCCTTTATGCTGTAGCTCATGTTCCTGTATGATAAGTTTACGAAGGAGAGCTTCAATGACAACTATAATACAGGTTCTTGCTCTTCAGTCCATCCAGTGGCTACAGACAAGAAGCAAGGAGAAAAGAAATAGAAACAAATACCCATGAGAAATCTCTCTTTCCTGCATTTACTTTTAATCAGAAACAAGCCTGAACAGCCTTTAACCATCGCTAAAGAAACAAAGACAGGTGGTCTGAGCACTGGACTCAAACTCTTGCAGGCAAACATCAGCACTCGATGCGCAGGTTCCAAAACCAGAGGATGGACTCTGTATCAAGGGAGGCAAGACTTTGTAGACTGCTGTCCAGATGTCAGGCTGGGCACTCTTCCACCACATTTGTTTTCTGCAGTGTTTCCCCGCAGTCACAGCACGGGTAGAAAACCAGGCCAATGAGGTAAATGATTGCAACAACTCTGGTCAACCCAGAAAGTAGCCTGTTGAGCCGGGACCAGGCTCTATGATCAAGCGGACAGCAGATGCAGCGATGGACTCCTGAATTTACTTAGTGTGTTGGCTTCTCTTTCTCACTGATGCATCCACTCTGTCAGGACATAATTTTCAGCTCCCTGGTTGTGCTGATCATCCCTGCGTGGTAAAGGACAAGCAGCACACTTGTCCAAGAGTGCATTAGCTGTCATAGCAAATGGGTGATGAGAGATTAGCCATGGTGTGTCATTCTGGACCACAGAATAGGATTCCTCCCATGAATATGAGCAGACCTTTGAGTTGGCGCAGCATGTTATTCCCTGGTCGAGTTTTACTCCCAAGTATGAGACAACTGGATGGAATAGCAGTAGCCATCCTTGAACATGGATGAAGATGGATTGATTGGCAAGATGACTGTTTAAATGGAAAATAGTTGCCACTTTCTTGGTTTTATTGGGCAGTCATCTCCAATACTGGAAGTAGTCAAAGTTTCCATGTCTTGGTTGAGAGTCTGTTCAATACTGTGGAAGTCATTTCCAGGACATAGATGTCCAGTACAGAGGTCATCAGCTTACACATATTTCTTGGCCTGCATTTCAGGTAGGTTGTATGTGTATATATTAAACAAAAGAGAACCTGTGGAACGCCATTGCAAAGCCATTTAAAGAAACTGATTTTCTCCCTGACTTGCAGGATGAAACTTTAGTTTCTCATCACAGAATCATAGGACTGGTCATTTCTTGGACTAACCGCACCATCTGCCTAAAAGTAAATTGTAGCAACTTGGCAGTCAGCCCCAACATGCCACACAATTATGGAGGTTGCCATCAGATCAATAAGGACCGTGCCAATTTTCTTTCCTGACTCAAATGTGTTTCCTCTGTCTTGAGTCAGGCGAAGAAGTTGATCTTGGGTACATCATCCCCTCCTGAATTGAGCCTGAAGGCAAGGCAACTGAGATTCAACTGTTTTATTAATCTGTTTCAGAATTAGTCTATCAATTTATAGGTAACAGAGAAATCTGTCGGTAGCTCTTTGAGTCTGTCAGTGGTTTCCCTGGCTTGTTAACAGCTACGAACTTTGCTTCTTCACCAGGTTTTGGGGGATGCAGCAATCCTGGTTACAATGATTCAGAGATCGAAGCATCCAGTATTTGGTGATTGAACCAAAGTCAAAGATGAACTTGTTATTATCCAGGAGCCCTGTTAAGCTGCAGCTAATGTATAGCCAGGTCAAGTTCTTAATTAGTGAAAACAGCGATCAGATTCGTGTCTACACTTGGAGTCTGTCATCTCTCAGCAACCATCCTTTTAAATGCTCGGCTGAAAGCTCTGTCTTGATTAGGAGCTCTGCCATTAGCCACCAACTGAGATGTGATGGAGTTTGGTGTGACTAGGTATTTTCTCTTGCCCTGACTAGAATCTCCACTCAGCTTCTTAATAGTTTGCCAGGCTGTGTGAGTGGAATTTGTAAAATTCCCCAATTCACCTTTTGGTTCTAACACTTGGATCTCTCTGGCCTTGTCTGGGCCACATAAGCTCTCTGCCTCAATCTGCCTATCTGTAAAAGGAGAATGAAAGTGTCCAACTCTCAACGGTGAAGGGATATCTAAGAAACTAATATTTATGAAGTGTTTTAAAAAGACAGAAAGCACTGGAAAAATAAATATTGTAACTACTAAACTTAGGAAGAACAGATACAGTTTATCTTGCTGCAGCCACAACAGCAGATACAGCGTAAAGGGAATCTTTTGGCGCACTCTGCATATTTATACCAGTGCACGGTGACATGATAACTGTGAAAATCAACCCGGTTGTTGTTCCTATAAGGATAACCTGCACAGTGGAAGATGTGCAAGCAGCTGATAATGCTTTTTCTGTATTTGTGACATACAGTTTACAGGAGAAACATTTAATAATTCCTCTTTTAAAGATATTTACTTAATATTAAAAAAAATGTATTAAATAATTACAATTTTAACAGAGGAGGAAAAGAGATGTTGTAATTATAAAATATGACCGATTGAGTTTGTTTACTGCTGGAGTTCAAATAAAAAGATTTCAGTTCTCCACATTCTGAATAGAAGGCTGCACTCCCAATTCCCTACAACAACAACAGAAGTTATGAGCATTTCTCCCAATGTGCTTGGTGGAAGATTTACCCCAAAATATTACATTTCCTTAGGGTTTTCTATAAAAAGAAACTAGTATGAAGCACACAAAATAATATGTATTGGTATCAAAAACACAGGACAATGTTGAACAAAAAGCACATCTAAGCAAGAAAAGAAGATATTAAATACCGGTCCTTTGTACCTTGGGAAGCATGAGTTTTCTAAAAACTGTTTCTTTCAGAGTCTGATCAATTTCAATGGGCTTTTTTAGTTCGCTCCCTTAATTTCTTCAAGTCATTTTACCTTTGACTTTTCACTGCTTTCTGGAGAGGCCCATGTGAGAGCAACAGACCACATCAAATGAAAAAGAGAAATTCAAAAAATTTGGCTCTAGGCTCCAACAAGAGATATATGGTGAGTCCGGTCCAGAATACACAATTAGTGCACAAAAATACCACTATTAAGCAGCAAGTGGCCATTGAGAAACAGAGGTGGCCACACACAATGTGCCAGGATGGACTGATTGAAATCAAAGCAATTTTAATCACTACTTAAATCACTATTTAAATAATCAATTTTAATCTAGTTTTACATTTGTACTTTTTAGCTATTTTCCTAAAGGAAGGATAGTTCCAATTAGTTGGTTTAATTTGGTACTTCTTTTTGCTAACCAGGAAGATACACTCTAGCTATACACATTTATTTAAGCAATTATATATAGCTTAACATACAGTTATTCAGATTCTTAATTTTTACTTTATGTTCCAAAATGGCAAATGATGCATTTCTTATTTTCTAAAGGATGGACTCAATGTGTGTCAAGCTGCATTTGGTTGGAAATTGGGATTAAAATAAAAATGCATAAAAACAGCATTTTAAATTTTTTTATTAGTTAAATAAAGCTCTCTTATATGTGCTCGATACAGAACAAAAAGTTTATCAAAAAATGTTCACATTAAAACTAACTGATTCATTATACAAAGGAATAAAAAGCCCAATATATTGTTAGATATATGGTAATGTGCCTTAGTATTACTTAAGCACTTTTGTACAAACAGCTTTCAGACGGCTTATTAAGTGAAGATTAGCTATGATTAGTGTTGTCTCTATTTAAACTTTCTTTAATACAAAGCTGTCAAAGCTAAATCAGTAATCATATTAAATCCCATTAAAATAACAATCGCTACAAACACCTCTTCACAGTATCTAAAAAGTTTTATTCCCAATTAGTTTCTGCAGTATATGCATCGTCTGAATAAAGGAAAGAAAACACCAGCAAAAATCTTGTTTTATTCCCTCTTTACAGAAAAAAGTCTTTTTTTTTTCTTTTTTCAACGTACACAGAATGGAATGAATTTTTATAACTCAAGGGTGAATACAAAGCTTAATAAAAATAATCAAAAGGTTCTATCTTGATCTATCACAGCAATGCATGCAATGACTGTGTGTCTGAGCTTTAAGGAGAACAATTCAGTAATCAAAACAATTCAGTCCTTATCCTACTGTTCAAAAGAGACATGGAAAATTGTTTGTACTGCAGGTGTGTGGAAAACCTTACTTGTTTCTGAAACTGAGTTTAGATTTAACTTCAGGAAAAATGTCAATAGTGGTTTAGTGACCTCAGCCATGTGCAGTGGCTAAACTCATGCCTGTCCATGTGACTTTTTTTATAAAGCTAAACAGAAGTGAACAGGAGAATGAAGTGAAAAAGAAGGAAAAAAGAAAATTAATTTTTGTGGTTTAATGAGGCTAAGAACATAACCATAAAAATCCCGTGGCTATCATTAGTAACCCCATCTCCTGTGTTCTGTACTTTTACTGTCCAGAGTAATCAAATCAAATCTGTTCTACCCTATTAAGATTGGCACTCTTACATCGGGCCATTTAAACTGCATTCCATGAGAAACATGCCACCCCTTTGAGTCTCCTACTTAGGGAGCTGTCAATGGGTAGCTTCACCTTCATTGAAAATTATGTCTTTCCTTTGTTCTACAGTATTAGTTGTCAACTGCAGTGGTTGATATATCCTATTACACTACTGAAGGAAGCAAGCAGAGCTGATAAAATGACAACTCCTGGGCACTTATCACAAGTGTACGAAGGGCAGTTAATGTATTTTTGTAGCATAACTTCAGCCAATTTCTTAAGCAAATGGGCTCCCCAATCATCTTCCAGGACTTGGCCCAGTGATTTTCTTCACACTCTTATCCCATAATTTGGATTAACTGCTTTTATTGCCTTTTTCATTTAAGCACAGAAGATACTTAAATACCATAGAAAGTGGCTACTCGCCCAGTGCAGTAAATTGTTGTTATACCAATGATCTGCTAGGATATTAAATGGACGAATCACACTCATTCTATTGTCATGCCACTGTGATTTCAATTCCAGCATTTCTTGGTCTTCCACTGAAGAACACAGCAACTTCGAAAGGCAACATTATGAACCTACGGGTACATCTACACTGTACTGGGGAGTGAGCCTCCCAGCGCAGGTCCACTAATTTGTGCAAGTGGGACTCACGCTAGCCTCTGCTTGGTACGGCGGCCTGAGCTCTAGCCTGAGATGCAATGTCAAAGCAACTTTTATACAGCTGTTTTTAGCATGCTAAAGTGAGCCACACAAACACAAGCTTGTGGACCTGGGCTGGGAGGCTCCTCCCATAAATGCAGTGTAAACATACTCTACATGACTTTTTAAAAACAAGAAAAAAGTTGCAATAAAAATACTATAAATTACATTAAGTTTCTGATTTAAACAAAATCTGAGAAATACTGGGCCAGTAAATGGAATGCTAAGTTTTCCTAGTTTGTTACTTCTACTATTCCTAGAATTTTCCTTTCACCTTCCAATTATTGTCCTTCTGCATTTTCCCTCCCCTAAGAATATGCTTTAAACTAGAGGCCTAAAAACTTGTCAAGCTCTAACCTCTGAGAAATGTTTTACTCTCTGGAATGATCTGAGGTTGCTTATTGCTGTTATCGGTTGCCTAGGGCTTTTGGGATACATTTCAAATCACAAGTCCTTATGAAATGTTTCTGGATAAAGCAGTTCACATGGATTACCTAATGTATAAGGCCACAATAGTTACCACTAGACATCCTCTAATTTTCTGCAGTTCCTAGTGATTACAAAATCTCTAACTCTAAAAATTCCTCTGACTAATAGGAAGAACAACGTTTTGACAGTTCAGTTTCATTAAGTAATTTCTTATGTTAACACCTGGAAGTTTTCCTAAAATGCTTTAGAGGTCATTTCCCACATATTGCTTGCAGTCACTCTGTACTTCATTAAGAAGATTAACCTTGTTTTCATCAGTCTGAACAGGAAAAGTCTGTCCCCAGCAGAAACAGAATTTCTCCAAGAGTTACACTGTGGCACTTAAGCCACAGCCAACACTAGAAGTGGGTGTGGATGGCACATTGGAAGCTCACAGGCAGAATTCCAGTGGACTGAGGCTGAACTCCTTCACGGGGTTACTGTGTTCATGTTGCAGAGGCAGCCCCCTTACCCTAGGAAAGGGGCAAGTGTGCATTACTCCCCCATGCCTGATGAGCTCTGATGGTTAGCCTGGGCCTGTATTCTCCACTGGCATTGTTGCTGCCCCTGAGCAGAGGTGAAAGGAGTTGTTCTCCTGAAGTCCTCTACCCCCACTCCTTTGTATACCTCTCTCAAGGCCAGCCACAAACAAAACTGAACTATGGATGGTAATTTCAAGAGCAGCAGGAGGGAAGTGGGTACCCATACAGTGGTGAATCCTGGGATAGGAAATTACCCTCTGCATGTGATACTTCGACAACCTCCTGTTACAACTGTCTCATGAGGCACCTATGAAGCAGCCGTTCAGCACTATGGACAGCACTCTCCTTGGGACTGTCCAGGATCCATACAAAATCCGTAACAGTACATGATATCCAGGAATCAACTATATTTAGTCCTATTTTAAGACAGCTAAGGCCCCCTAAGTCCCCATTTCCCTTATGACAAATCCATCAAAACATAACAGGCAATTTCAGCTTTTTGTTGCATGACACTGATTAGGCAACTGAATGCTGATAAATAGCTTGTAACTCTCCCTTCCCTGTCTCTAAGCTGTTCTATCTACACCCGCTCAAGATTATCTTTGTTGATCTTTGTTGTTGCCTTAGTTTAAGTAGTACAGGACACACTGTTCTGTGGATAATATTTAATAATATCACCACAAAAAGAAAAGTTTCTCAAGATAAAAGTGTTGAAATTCATGACTTTATTTAACTTCTCATCCTACTCGCACTCCCCACATTTTGTGATGAATGAATCTAACCAATGAAAATAACGAAATGCCTCAAGATTGCCAAAATGGGTTTCTTCATAAATCTTCATCGTCCTTCTCCCACTTTCTCCATTTTGTCCTTTTCCTGGTTCTTGTTATCATTTCTACATAACCACTGCATTTTTTTTTTAAATCTAAGAAAATCTTATTTTTAAATTCTGCATCTGGGGGCAAATTCCACAGGGATCTGAATTTGTCAGCTATTGTTCCAGCCACTGCATGGATGGGAGCAGGTGGCACCAGGCACAGTAAATAGACCATGCATTCTGCAATCTCCTTTTCACTCATTTATAATGTAAAGATATCAACAGTTCAGTCTCTGATTGAACATTAGAATAGACGTGAAATTAAGACACCTTCTGTTTTGATTACAAAGTTGAACGTTTACCAACACAGCTAAGCTCCTTGAAGCTAAATGCAGCAGGTTGCTTGGTTTTTACCAAAGCAAAAAACACTTGCTGACTTCAGGACTGGGCTCCTAATACACAGAGTACTGGTAATTGGTTATTTTTTATACTTCATCATGATTTTCCTCTGTCTCATCTCATTAGAGGAGGAAAGTAAATGAATCTTTAAAAAATATGAAACAGAATTAGAAGTATATAGCTGCATCTCTAAACTTGGATAATTATATAAGCATTAGAAGTTACTTCACATGGCTTCTGATATTACCAGAATCCCCCAACCCACCCTTCCATGTAATTATAGCACAATAATTCACATCTGCTTGTTATTTCCTTTATACACAGCTCTAATCTATTAAAAATCCTTTCTAACATATTCTATAATACTCGAACACACCTGTAACTGCTGTTCCTTTAACTAGAGACAAGGTGGGTGAGGTAATATCTTTTATTGTACAAGCTTCTGATGGTGAGAGAGAGAGACAAACTTTTGAGCTGTACAGGGCTCTACTTCAGATCCAGAAAAGTGTCAGATAAATATACAGTTAAATTATTTTAACTTCTCAGGAATTAGGAGATTAGAAAAATTCACACTTTAGAGGAAAATGTGATATACATCCTACTGGAGTACAACACACATTTCAACATAAATGCAGACAGACAAACCAATCCTACAGTCCTTGCATTCAAACTCTGCTTCCACTGATCGAGAGATTATTTGATTACGGCGTAATAAGTAAATACCTTCACAGAGAGAAAAATACCAGTTTCTAAATGGCTCTCTAATCTAGCAGAGAAAGGTGTAACTAGAGTCAATGCCTGGAAGTTAAAGCCAGACAAATTCATATGAGAAATGAAGTTTTGTTTTTTGTTTTTTTTTAAACAGAGATAGTGATTTACCATTGGAACAAACTATCAAGGAACCAGTGAATTCTTCACTTCTTGATCTCTTCAAATCAAGACCGGATGGCTTTCTGGAAGATATGGTTTAGTCAAGACAGGGATAACTGGGTGAAAATCTGCATGATACAGGACTGCGTGATACAGGAGGTTAGACTAAATGTCTGGCCTTGACATCTCTGACTCTATACCTGCAGTAAAAGTTTTGACTGATTAAGGCTCCAGTATCAGGCCCACATTGTTTCCCCTTTAAAAGGAAAGGTTGGTGCCAATATCCCCAGTATGATCAGTTCCTTTATTCTCTAGATAGTAACCAGAATGCTCATGTTTTGGAGGGTTTTTTTTTTGTAGCATTGTCTCATCTCCCTGTCTGTGTTTTGCACTCTTTTAGAAATAACCTCCTATTCTCCCCTTCATTCCAAGTGTTATGTCCTATTTTGCTATGCTGAACTGTATGAGTCATTTATCCACCTTTTAAACCAAAATTATCTAGATGATTTGTAATCTGAGCATCTGTCTTTGCTGCCAGTTTTCATGTCATCAGCAAACGTAACCACTCTTGAAAGCATTCTGAATGAGGGCATCCATAGCTAAACCTTCTGTTTTCACTCTAAAATACTGCTTTCCCCACTGACACCTTTTTCCTTCTGTCATCAGGCAAAGTTTGAATTAAATTTAACACATGCTCTCTCTTGGACCACGCCTGCGGATTTTGTTGATCAATTTTTTATGTTGTACATTATTAAAAGTTTCTGAAACCCAGATACATTATATTTGCTGGAAGGTTTCTTCTTTCCCTATTGAATTCAATAATGTACTCTGCTTAAGTAACTCAAAACCTATTTGAACAATCCTTTTACATGAATCTAAGCCTAGTGTTATTCACAACACTGTACATTTTCTTCTCTTATGTTTATTTATATTTAATTGATTTTTAAATCTTATGTAAAAGACAAAAAAGAGCAAGATTCAACCTCTAGATGTACATCACTCAAGATGAGTCAGATTTTCAAAAGTGCTTAGCACCTATTTAGACACCTTTCCTAAAAAGCTTAGCACCAAACAACTCCCCATTGAGAAGAGTGGGACCTGCTTTTGAAAATCTGGCAATTTCATTTGAGGCTCTAGATTGAAGTTTAGCTCTTTAGAAACATCTGCCCCAGTTGTGGGTGCTGAGCATGATTGATAATTATTTATATGCTTATGACTTTTAAAGGACAGGGTGAGTGAGGTAATATTGTTTTTTTGGACCAACTTCTGTTGGTGCAAGAGTTCTGTGTAGCTCGAAAGCCAGTCTCTTTCGTCAACAGAAGTTTGTCCAATAAATGATACTACCTGACCCACCTTGTCTCTCTAATATCCTGGGACCAAGATGGCTATAACAACATTGCAAACAACATATGACTCTTAAGAAAATCTCATGGGTTTTTGGGAGAATGGGACATGAGGAAGGGGCTTACTCAAGCTTTTAATGCTTTGGGGTTTCAATAGTGAAAATAAACTAAAAGTACTTCTTAGCAAATCAGAACATTCTTATGCTCATTTTAGGTTCTATTTTCTGCTCCACAAACTTCAGGGAGCCATTTCTTAATAAGACTCAGTATAGTAAAGAAGGAAAACTAACATTGTGGGCCAAATTCTAAATTGCTGTAGTGTAGTAGTAGGCTCTATTGAAGTCAATGGAGCTGTGCTGTTTTACATCGGATAAGGATCTGGTCCTACCACTTTTTAATCTTCTCACTGGTTTTCAAATATATCAAATTTAGCCTTACGCACACCTTACATTCTGGCTGAGCTCCAAGATAATCAAATGCACCCTTTTGCTCCTCTTGTAGAACAAATACCTTTCTTTCTGATTCAATAACTTCGAGGTCAAGTTTGTCAATTCTTCTTGCCATTTGATGAGACTATATATGGTAGCAGAGCCAAAATTCTGTTCTCTGCCTCTTTGCCTTTAGAAATTGTCCAGTATTTCACAATCCTCACCTGTCCTCCTCAGAAACAAGGCCAAGTTCATTCATTGTTGTGAATGAGTTACATCGGTGTATAAATTCAGCCCTGGCTGATGTTTTCTCCTCTGAATGAGGGAGCTATTGCTCCTTTGTCCTGGGTTTTGGCATCCCTTCCTTTCCTTGGATTGCATACAAGTCTAATAAAAGTAGTCAGTAACTAAAGGCTCAGCTCCAGTCAAGTATGCCTCACACAGGGCATTCCCTAACATGCATGATACTAAATTATCTATAGTCCTGGATTCATTTTCCAATACCTTCTCCTCAAACCAGCATTTGGGATCCTGGCTTTTTTTTTTTTTTTTTTTTTTTTTTTTTTTTTTTTGAGTGTAGCAACAGGAGATTCTTTTGACTTCTCCTTCCCCCCTTGCCTTGTCCTTGGAATAAACAGGACTATAAAATCTCTGCGATTTCCTTACGTTTCCCGTGAGGAATTATGAAGCCGTTTATATCATCCTCAGTCTCTTGACAGACTTAACACTCCCAGAGAATATCTGTTCAAAGGACTTTCCAGCACTGCATTTTACTCTCCAGGAAAATGTAGCCAAGGGCACATCAAATCCCTGGGCTTAATTTACCCTAACCTAAAAAGGGAGATACCATTTGCATGTCCCTGCACAGCAGTGAAGATTTACTCCAATAGAAGGAAGGGCAGGCAAGTTTTACATTATAGACAGCTGCCACCCCTTAGCACTTCTGTTAGGTTGTAGCTGCACTCCACAGAAGCCCCAGAAAGGAAGCTGAGCAGGGGATGTACTGAACTGACATATTCCCCAGCCTCGACCACTGTTTGGTCAGCATCATCTACTGGTGGGATTCCACTAACAGCATAGATGCCCCCATGGCAGTGGTGAGGTTGCAATCCTTTTGTGGAACTTTCATCCCCTCTCCCCTTCTGCGGCTGAGAGCCCTGCACTCTGAATTAAGCCATATCTAAGTAGGAAAGCACAAGCCCGGCTGAAAATGTCTTAGAGAACACAAGCAAATGAATGTGGCGGCCTCACTTACCCCACTTACAGAAATCCCCTTGTGGCAGTCCTAATTCAATGCAAACCTTCTAATTAATGTCCAGATCTAAATTATTCATAAAAAGAGCTGAATTCATCTTTTAAAATTATTTGCACTAAAACTCTTTTCCCTACTTGATGCTAAATACAGAAAGTCAAGAAAGCAGTAGGCAAGCTTACTTGCTGCACCATTGTACACTAATTTAACATTTAGTGCAGAGATCAGCATAATTAAAGAATTAGCAAACAATGATGAGAGCATGGGATCATTTGTAACATCAGCGTGTTGATGCACTGGGCCCAGATACTGTGATTTGATTGGCAGTGTTTTATTAAGTTTTGGCAGCATTTTTGTGGGCTGGGAGCTCCTTTATGAAGCTCTAGCACATTAATCCAAGCTCCAGCTCTCATTAATACTGATGAGTGAAGGCAGTTAATTCAATTATGTATGAAGTACTGCTGATTAAATAATTTTTCACTTCTTGCTATAGAATTAGCTCTGCTTTATTAACAGCCACCATTGTCCCCAACACTGAATGTCAGAGGGACCTTTTCTCAACCATGCCCTTTGATTTTTACCATCTGTTCAAGCACCCTTGTTACCTATGTTCCACTAGTAGCTCCTGTCATATTGTGCTGGCACTCACTGGCTTTTGAGAACTTCTGCTCTCATTCCCAAACGCATGTGTGATGTCAGAAAACTTTTATTCCCCCACAGAATATTCTGCATACGCTTTACAGAAATCTTTAATGGAACTTTCCAACACAAAACATTTTCCCACTCAATGTAAAAGGAGGAGGTAAATAGTACAGACTAGCACATTTCGGATGGGTGTCATCTTATGAATAAAGTGTAACAGCATTTGAGAATGCATTTGTTGTTCATTTTAACTCGTTTTAATACAGTTTGAAGGCTCGCTGTGCTAGATGTTGTTCAAACACATGACACCATGAAGAGATTGCTTACAGGTTAAGCAGACAAGACAGACAGTGAGAGAAAGGAAGAAGTATTATTGGGAAACTGAGGCCCGGAGGAATTCAGTTATCTGAGGTCACACAGGAAGTTTGTAGCACACACAGAAAATAAACCCGGATCTCTCAAACACTTGTCCAGTGTCTTCACCACAAGGACCACCTATCTTCTGCAACCTGTGTTGGCAGATCTTTGTGAATGATCCAAAAGAACTCTGATCCCTGAAGTTAACTTGTCTTTTAAAAGGTTATATACATTCTTAATTTCAAGGCATGGGGTTGATTCTGATCCTACTTACATCAGTGTAACTCCATTGACTTCAGTGGAGATATTACTGATCTATACTGGCACATGGTCAGATTCGGACATTGAACATGGCCTTTGATCCTTCACAAAGGGTTGCTATGAATTTTTAAAACAAGTCAAAGTCAGGTGCATGGCAACAGAAAGATCCTTAGTATAAAATATAGCACAACAAACATACTACAGAATCATGAATGGTAATATACAAGATGCAGAAGGTGACTAGCAACAACCATTGCTAAAACTACACTAGGAGCTGTACAAACTCATCTCTTGTTTGGTGGAATACTGAGCAAACCTTTTCATCACTTTCTGTTAGGCCTGGTCTACACCGGGGAACAAGCTAAGTCGGGCTAAGTTACGCAACTTCAGCTACAAAAATAGCGTAGCTGAAGTCGACGTACTTAGAGCTACTTACTGCGGAGTCTTCACTGCCTTAGGTCAATTGCTGCCGCTCCCCTGTCGACCCTGTGTACGCTTCTCTCTCCAGTGGGAGAGAACGGGAGAGCGCTTGGCGATCGATTTATCGTGTCCTCACTAGACGCGATAAATTAACCCCCGCTGGATCGATCACTCCGGAAGTAAGTGTAGACGTGCCATTAGTGTGTGGGGAACAACAAATTCAATGGGCATTGAGGGCACTCAGCACTTTGCAGTATTGACCTCTTATTGTTCTTGCTATAACTGACTCTTGTTCAACAGGAATATTCCTGGGATGAGCTTTCTGGTTTTGGGTCTGCTCCTGCCTACAGTGATCAATAATAAATCTCCCAGTGTCTTCAGCAGAAGCAGGATTAGGGCCTATATGATTTTTTTTTCTAGTGAAATCAAATATATGCTAAACACTGCAATGCACAAGTGACAGAGAAAGGATGCACACAATGCTTATAAATAACTTGGTAGAAAGTTTCAAGTATGATGAGTACGCCACAATATAGTATCTTCCATGTATTGCAGAATGAAAAAGGAGCAACACTGTCCTTACACAGTGACTTTATAGAACAGGAAACCCACAGCAATGACACCCAGTATCTGTACTTTCTTTTCATTTTAATTACACACTGGGCCCACAAAAGAACCAGCCTGTGTAATTTATATAAACCACACAATTGAATAAGGGCTATGATTGGCAGGCAGAGAGGGAAGCATTTATTGAACAATTGTTCAATTTCGATGAATCAGACATTTCTTAATCCAAACAGCAAGAATACTGTTGGGGTTATAGAGGAAAAAAAGACCTTTAATGAATGTTATTAATTGCGTTGACACCGTCTTTCCCTTGGTGCTCTAATAATTAAAATGTTTTGGGAGAGAGAACTGGCAGGAGCCCAAACAATACATTTTTGACCCTGCTTTGAGACAAACATATATTAAATAAGATCAGTTCCAAAAGAAAGGCAAGTTAATGACCCATACACTAGTAACATGCATCCTAGAGAGGCAGCATAGTGGATAAGGGACTGCACTAGGAGTCCAGAGATCTGGATTCTATTCCCAGCTCTGCCACTGATGTACTGAGTGACCTTGAGCAAATTACTTATCTCTTCCTCCCCCCTCCTCCATATTTTGGATGTCATTTATATTTAGATCTTAAACTCTTCAGTGCAGAGACTCTTTCCTATGTGTAAGACTTGGTCAGCATGCTAAAGCCACTGTCCAGTACAGATTTCCTTATTAAAAACTACTATAAAACATCCAAAAGAAACATAAATAGCAGACTAATCATTTTCCACACAGTTTTCATACATTTTTGCAACACCTTCCACCATAGGGAGAGACATGATTGTGCATATCTAATCAATAAACATTAAATGTCAGTCCAAAATTGGGAGAAGACTATTTTAGCACTGAAATCTAGGTCTCAAATGGCACGTGCATTCATGAAATCAGCTTTTCCAGTTTCCTTTTAGTATTTCATTTTTACTGGAATCTCTTCAGGAAAGCAATAATACAAGAGTGACCTATATACTCTCACAATCAAGCATATCAGAAAAAAATCACTTTATCATCCTTTTTAATTCCAACCTATTTCATTTTGATATTGCTTCACAAGCACTAATTACTCCTTACATCTCCCCTGCCTGAGTTAGACAAGTATTTCCTCATTTTACAGTGGGGAAAGTAAGTGACTTGCCTAAGGCCTTGAAAGGAGCCAGTGAGAGGGCAGGAGAGCGGTCTTGCAGTCTTCTAACCAGACCGTGGAAATATGCCGGTCTTTCTGAGCTGTAATGACACCTTTTACTCTATAAAAGCATTATTTATTAGTAGTAATTAAATCACGTCCTAATACGACATGGAAAATGCCATGCTTGGTATTTTTCTTATTTCAAGTTATAGTGAATATTCATAAACCATTAAAACAAATATCCCATGAACAGGGATGCAGAGGGACAGAAGCTGGAAGGCCTTAACTCATCCCTCCATAGTACTACACTTCTTTTAAGCAACTTTTTTATAGACCCTGATGATTACAACTTAAAAATATAAGGCTGATGGACAAGTGTCTAGAGAACAAAGAAATAAGCTACAGCATGGGCTCGTGCGTACTTACTAACCTGTTTTGGCTTAATGAAAAACATGTCCAGACGCATTCACAGGAGATACATACACAAATCCCATATTGTGCTAATAGAGTTTGAGCTGCACACACACACTGGCTCCTGCACACCAAATGGAAAACATATCCAGGAGAGCAATCCAGAAATAGATTACAAATGGAACCAATACATAGTTTGTGCACCTCATTAAAATAGCGGCCAACTCCTCCCCAACTGCAGCAATACCACATCGGATTAGGGGAACATAAGAATGGGTGGGTGAGAGAGAGATGAAAACAGCACATTTCCTTGGAAACACATGTGATCAGCAGACCTCTCTCACCTTATCCGTGTCTGCTAGAGAACAATTACTCTTGTGAAGTAGCATGGGGCCATTTCAGCTATTGTCATTGAATAAGGTACCAAAGGGGTGCATTCCACCCTGGTGTTCACAGACCATTCAGAAAGAAAGACAGGAAATGACTTAGACTGCCTCCCAAAGCACCTAAAATTTGTCACACAGTTTAAAGAAAATCCTACCATATTTATCATAAAATGTGCAGTGAAGTATTAAGCAGATAGCCTCTTTGGTCAGGAGATGCATAGAAAACTGAGGATCTAAGTGACAAAACAGCCATGCTGTAACACATGAAATTTAATAGCTGCTGTATTTGATGCTGAACTTAATATAGTCACAGTGTTTACTTCAAATTCTGGAGTCTGATTTCCATGTGGTTAATTTTTTCCTTTAAAATAAAATTTAAGGTTTGTTCTAGGGATGTTCTGTTCTTTTTAAGACACTTGATTTAGTTTTAAATCCCTTCCTCTATGGTCTTGATATTAAATAAAACCCCACTTTATTATCTAGGCTTGTAGTCAAATTCGGACCGGATGCATCTTCACTGAAATAAAAGATGCCTGCTTACCAGGACTAACTTTGGCTTTCTCCCCTTCTCCACTCATGAACCAGCAAAGAGAAACATGTACTAGAACAGAATAGATTTGTTAGGCTAAACCAGCAGAAGGCCCTGATGCAAGCAGTTATGCAGCAGACAGACATCTAAACAGCTGCAGTTATCTGCAAATCAATTAGAATAGTCTATCCAAGAGTCTAAAGGACAAATAGTAACTACACTGGAAAACTACAAGTCAAGAACTCTAATGCCTTTTGAAGTAGGGTTGCTGACAGTGCTGTAATATTACTGTGAACTTGATTACTAAGCCAGCAACTATCTGGAGAAGTGCTTACATGCATAAGTTAGTGGCAGTTTAAATTGCTACAGTACTAAGTTTTTCTTCACTAAAGCCGTTGAACCAAAATGATTAGAAGATGTTACAGACAAAGGAAACTAATTAGTTCAAATGTTTAAATATAAATTTACCTTTGGGCTGAGACAAAGTGAGGACCTTTTCAGTCACAAAGGTGATTTTTTGTTTTTGTTTTTTTTCTGAGACATTTAGGATCTGATGGAAAAGGGAGAGCACAATGGAAATCACTTATCTTTGCATTTATTATTATTAAATATATTTAGAGTGTTGCAGTATCCAAAACACACTGAGGACTTTCCAAACACAGGCCCTGATTCTCCTCTCATTTACCTCCGTGTTAATCTGGAGTAACTCCATTGAAAGCACTGGAGTTATGCCACTTTAAAACTGATGTGAGAGGAGAATCAGGCCCACAGACCCTACATTTAGCGGAAGGAATAGCTAGAGAACAACGTAGGTTGCAATAGCTGATTCATTTCCTACTCCAGAATTATATTTCCAAAAGCTCAGATATCTCTAAAAGGTTCCTTCCACCTTCTGAAAACATACACAACACAATTTATTTTTAGAGATGTACAGAAATGTCTTGCCTGCATAGCAAATCAGGCATATGCTCCTGGATCTATATGCTAGTTTTGTGAGAGTTCAAGATTTCTGTGGTTTTTGCTTTAATTAACCAGAACGAATTTTCCATTAGTTCTGTGAAAGCAAAAAGCAGTTTGCAGAAAACTGCATTTTCCTTGGACTAAGCTCCCCGCTGCCCCCAGATGAACAGCAACTGGAAATCCTTCTACTGTTGACCTTCCTCCACTGCTGTGTGGGACACTATCCCGCCTTACAAAGGCTCTGATTTAGCAAACTAATTAAGCATACACCTAATTTTATGTGTGATAGCTAAAAGAGACTACCTTATATGCTTAAGGATAGGCACGTGCAACATGTGCAACTTTTCTCCTGTCCCTTGCCATCTTCTGCACAATATGGATATGCTGCTCCTATACCCGCTGAGACCTCAAACTCCTCCTTTTGATCAGCACCACTGCTCTTCATTCTGCCTGCACAGGAATGCTGTGTACTGCCAGTTTCATTTTAAACAAGAGATACAAATATTCAACTTCCTATGATCTTTTATCAAATGAATAATCTTCAGTAGATTCAACACCACTTTCTTTTAATGTCTGTCCCTGGGAATTCCTTATACCACAAAACTCAAAGAGGATAACTTTTAAAAAATTAAAATATACTCCATCTTCCTCACTCCTATGATCTTTTCTTCTTCCCCATTTATTTTCATCATCAATTAAAATCTTTTCATCTATGTCACTATCATCTTCACTGAGAATTTCCTTGAGGCCACTTCTTGCTTGCTACATAGAATATTTGTATTTCCTCAATAAAATATCTTTCAATAAGCCTTTATTTAAACCACTCCATTGGAACATTCTATTTTTAAATATCATAGGGAGTCATTTAATTTTAGCAAGGTGAAAAGTATTAATTTTTTAATCAACTTACTTCAGTTACAGAATAGAATTATTATGCTTCCTCCATGGCCTGTGAGCTAGCCAGCAAGTTGACTGCAAGCATGTACATCTCTTTGATCTCTCTTCCTTCACTAGCAATGTACTGACTCTTTCTTCTACTGCACCTGTAATGAAGATCTCCAAGCCCTCCCCTCATCCCAAGATACCACCTCAAGTCCAGGAACACTTTCTGGTTCGCAGCCAAAACTCTCAAAACCTGGGGACCATCACCAAAAGGCAAGTGGCAGAGGCTGTGGTAGAACAGCGAGATCAAGAATCAAGACCTGATCACAGATCCTACGGACCAACCACCTGGCTTCACAGTGTCATATAAGATACAGATCACAGAAAACAGCATCAGAACCTCACATGGACGTTGCAGTTCCCTACTACAAGAATGGAAGATGAAGGAGAGACTGATATGTGAATAAGGACAAGACATCCAAACCACGAACATGTAGCGAATCATTCCACCATTGTAAGGTAGATGACAAACCTGGATGTTGACCTTTAATGTTGCTTTTCAAGTCCCCATAGGAAAGAAGAATGCACACATATCTAGACTTGTGGTGGTTTTGGTTCATAGGCATTCATGGGAATGTTTTCTCTTTGGTTCCAATCTGTGAGGGTTCAGAGTTTTGCTTTGAGTTTCAAATTCCTCATTAACACAAATTCTCAAAACGCTCAAATGTCACTTGGTTTTACCATAAAAATTCCAAATTTTGTTATGTCAACACAACACTCTAGATCACATTTTTGTAGAAGTTGAACCACGTAACCATAACAGACACCATGGCCACCACCATCCCAATGATATGTGCATAGACCACTTCCCTTCCTGTACACAATAACATAGCATCCCATTGGCAGTTACAACAATTGCTTATGTGGAAAAGTAATATTAAAATGTATTTCTAGAGTTACAAGTTCTCAGCTTGAAGTCTTTATTTAAATTATTGGCAAAATGCTGAAGTCCCACAATTTAGAGTGTAAAAATAAATTTTAGTGATCTCTAATACTTTGCTCAATTACAGCAAAAGTTTCTCAATCTTAAAGAATGAAAATTTGGAGTTATTGGACCAAATGCCATTTGATATAGAAGAATGCACATGTTGAGTAACTCCACTGACTGGAACCGAGAGGGGAATTTGACCTTCTGTATCCATCAACACAAAAAAACTGCATGACACAATGCTCTCTCAGTTGGACACACTGGTCCCAATCATTCTGCCCTACAAAAAGATCCACATGAGGGAAATATTTAACTGGAAGATCTATTCAGTTTCTAAGGCACCATCCTTGGACTGTGGATGGGGTTGCATATGCACAGAAAGGCAGAAGCAACCTTGTATCTGATGCTGCATGGCCATCTCATGAGCCATGTAAACACTGATAGATTAATTCCAGTCATGTACCACACACACAGCCCCACACTGAGGGATGAAGAAACTGAAAAGAATGAGTTAATCTTGCATAGGAAGAACAAAAGGAGTACTTGTGTCCCTCAGAGACTAACAAATTTATTTGAACACAAGGAGTTATTTTGAAATGCATAAGAAGAAATGAAGTACAAAGTACAATCCCTGCCCCGCAATGCAAATAAAAAACATTAGGACATGACGTTTTTGTTGATGATTTGTTGGCTGACATTAACATAGCCTTGTATAAACTCATCACATTATCTTATTTTCCATTTTCCTGCCGCTTATTTCGAGGAAACTCATTTCTGAAAGCCTAAATCCTTTAAGAAAGATACTCACAGTAGTTACTCATGGAAAAACATAAAACAAAATGCAAACAAGTTGACAGTCTCTTGCCAGGACAATGCAGGAAATAAGATGTGCATTTCAAGGGTCCCTTCCTTTCTTAAATAAATAAATCAGAGAATCTCCTTATGATGATTTATTTGAACATCTAAATGCAGACGTGTCATTTATCATTCACAATGCAATATACCCATCTCCAAACATCATATAAATTCATTGAGTTATGCTTCCTCTTGTACTATAATTTACATCTCTTGTTTTTCAACTACTAAATTCCAATCATAGGTGTATCATTTCCCCTGTATTATCCCTTAGCTGCAAGTTTCACAAAATGAAAGTTACTGATAAATATGCTTTATAGATTAAAAAACAAAATGTTTAAATACAAATTATATATGGTATCAACATTCATGTCAAAAATTGCCAAGCCATGTAATAAGCTGCATGTATGATTAACCTATAAACATATTATCTGCACTGTGCCTGCCAGCCTATTTGCCCCAGGACTTATTCTAAGTTACCAAACCTCTCCGCAACTTGAAACTGCTGCCATTTTCTTTTTTAAAATACCCAAGGAATATTTCTATTTCCCCTGAAATGTAGTATTTCTCCCACAAACTACATTGGTCAATGGACTATCATTGAATCATAGAAATGTAGGGCTGGAAGGGGCCTTGAAAAGTCATCAAGTCCCACCCCCCCCATGCTAATGTAAGCGAGGGATTAGTCCTGCTATTGTGGGGAATTTTCCTGGCTTCTGCACTACCCCGGTGAAGTGGGCTAGTGAAAGGATCCGAGTCCTTGCTCCCACTTCCTTTACCCAGTGGCCTCCCTGCCCTTGAGGACTCCCCTTCCACTCTCCTGTCTGGCAGAGTCCTCGTAACCCCAACAAGGCTGGGCCCAGGATTCCTGGGGGGCTCAACCCCCAACCCTGCTGTGGTCACCTAGGACAGGGGCTAGGGTGTCCCCACTCGGGGGTACTCTCTCTGCACTGGGCACTTCTCTGACCCACTGACCATTACATACAAGTTAAAGCAAATGCAAGTTATTTAATCAACCATTATTTTTAAAAAGAATAAGGAAAAATGGGAAAGGTTAAAGGAAACATCACCCCGCTCTGTGGCAGGGAACTTCACAGTGTCCCTGGAACGTGAGGGCAGTTCACAATCTGTTCCTTGTAAGTCCCAGGCTGCCTTCTCAGGCCCTGGCTGGGCTGCAGGGATGCTGAGGGGCTAGACACTTGCTCTGGTGGTGGCCACATGCTCTCAGGCTCTAAGTGGTAGGACCCTTCTTCCCAGTGTCGCCCCCGCCCTGTCGGGATTACGATCCAAGCCTGGCCTGCAGAGCCTCTTGGCTGAGGCGTCTCCCTGTGCTGGGCCCGCTGCCCAGGATCCCCCTCGCTCTCCCCAGCTGCTCACCGCACCCAGCTCCAGACTGCTCCAGCCCCAGCTCCACCACTCGGTCTCAGCACTGCTGCTGCTGCTCTGCCTCCAGCTCCCTGGGCTGCTTCTCTGGCCCCTCTGGCTCTGGTTGCTGCAGCTCTGCTCCCAGGACAGGGTCTGCTCTGCAGGCTGCTTCTGTGACTCTGCTCCCAGCCCTGACCTCCTTCATGGGCTGCTTTTCTGGTCCCTCTGGCTCTGGCTGCTGCAGCTCTGCTCCCAGGGCCTTATAGCTAGAAAGTCCTTTCTGATATCTAACCTAAATCTCCCATGCAGCAGATTAACTCTATTCCTTCTTTTTCTACCTTCAGTGGATATAGAAAACAATAGAATACTCTCCTCTTTATAACAGACTAACATATTTGAAGACTTTCAGCGAGACTTAGGACCAGATTTACAAAGGAGTTTAGGTGCCTAAACATGCAGATAGGTGCTCACTGGGATTTACAAAAGTGCCTATATCTCCGTTTAGGCACCTTTGTAAATCTATTCCTAAATCTCACTGAAAGTCAATGGCACTCAGGTTCCTAAGTCAGTTTTGAAAATGGGACTCGAGCACTTTTGAAAGTCTGACCTCAAATCACTTTAAATGAATTTGCTGAGGCAGGAAAAAAGTCCTGTTTACAAAGCTGATCCTGAATTAACGGTTTCCATTTGCATCATGACGTTATAAAGCCTGTGCTCTGAAGCGGCTGTAAATTACTCATCGAGTTCTGCAGACTCTACCATACACACAGAATACTCCTGCACTTTTTTTTTTAAACCACAAATGTACAAAGAATTACAGCCACAGCACATCCTTAAACAACTCCACTGGCTCTCCACTGATTTCAGAAACCATTTCAAGACTGCTCCTCAGATATTTAAAACCCTCCCCTTTATAGGCTTGTTCCCACTGACATCCTCTTATACATACAGATGTGTAAGAGTGGCAGAATCTGGACTTTTCTTACAAGGATTTGGTGGGCCAAATTTCAATTACACCAATGTAAATTCAGACTAACCCCATGTATTGTAATGGCTACCTTCGGGACACAACCATATATTTTGTCTTCCCTTTGTTGATGAACAAACCTACTGTTTTGCTGTTATCGGTCAAAAGCTCAGTCTTTTCTTCCTTTAAGCAACGTGGTGAACTAAACAGCACAATGTCACCAGTAAAAATGAAGTGATCCAATTGTGCCTTATCATTTGTCCATAAAATTCCTCAGTTGCCTTCTGTGGTCGTCTCATAACACAGTCAAAGACCTGTGCAAACAGTGGAGACATAACATACCCTTTCCTGACTCCAATTGTTTCTGTAAACCATTGGGTGGTGATGTCACCATCTCTGACTGCACATTTGGCATTAACACAGATCCTTGATTACTCTAAATATTCTTGCTTCTTTCTGTACTATGCCATAATTTCCCAAAGACGGTCTCTGTGCACACTGTCAAAAGCCTTCTAGAAATCTAAAGAAGTTAACAGAAGTGGTGCTTGCCACTCCACAGTCTGTTCTATAATATGTCTGAGAATAATATGGTCTGAACATAACTTAGTGGCCTAAAACCTGCTTGTTCCTCTCTAAATTGAAGATCTATTTGTTTCTTGACACATTCCAGGATTTTCCACATATATTTCCCCGGCACTGATTCCTCTCCACTTACTGCAGTTGGTAAGGTCATCCTTTTGTGATTTTACTATAAGGCCTTTCTTACACTGGGTTGACTTCTTTTCTTCATTCCATATTCTATGCAAAAAGAAAAGGAAGTCTGAAGGGCTGTTTCATCACTTGCTTTAAGCAGGTCACCAGTAACATTATCCTCTTCAGCTGCTTTCCCATTTTTTAAATTTACTGATGACTTTTCTAACTTCTTCCATTGTAATATCTCCTAAATCAATATCAATCTTTAGTGGTAGGTCTTCATCACATATTTCTAATATTTTGCTCAGGCATGGTCTATTTAAAACAACCGGAAAACATTCTCCTTTGTTCTTCTGTACTAAGAGTTTTTCCATTTGCATCTAATCGGCCCTCCAGCTGCATGCCATATTATGTCCAGGAAAGGTCCTCTCTCTTTTATAACCCCCATGAATGAGAAAGAACAGACCTTCTAACAAACCATCGGAAATCTAAACAGAATACCCGGAAGAGTCAGTAACAGTCATTTAGAACTACTATGCAATGTCTCCTATATATGAAAACTGAGTCAATGTGTGTTCAGTATGGGTTTGTCATGAACTGGCTCTGAGTCCCTGAGTAAGACACTCAGTTTTTTCGGCTTAATGAAGATCTCCATGTCCTCCAGACTTTGACAACAAAAATCTATAAGATGAAAAGAACTCTCACCTTTGTTAGATTAAATGTTCTGAATTTAAGACTTAGATCTCACTATTGTTTTAAATCAGCAAACCTTGGCCAGCCCCATCATAAAGTTACAGAGTAATTCAGATAAGTCCAATCTAGACACAGTCTAACCAATTAAAATACTACACCAAACTGCTACGGATTCCCAACCTACAAAGACTGGAGTCAGTCGTTTCTTTCCCTCCTATAACCTATCAGAAATGAGTGAGCTTGACCTCCGCCATTTCTCCTTCTGCATTAATGAATCATTTACTATTGAGCTATCCAATTTCCCCTCTGACATTTTCAAATATTCCCACAATTCTGAGTTGTCACATTCTTGCTACACAGTCAAGTTCATCCATTTTAGCTTGCATGGACTTGTTTTCTTTGAGAAGTGAATGTACAGTCAAAAAACGAAGGCCGATTCTCCAGAAGGACTATGTTTGTCCTTGTCTCTCACTAGTTTTGGAAAAGAATTCTGCCTTTGTATCAATTCTAGTTACAGTGCTAAGAAGAAAGCACAACCTTTTATGGACTAAATCCATGCTTGGCATCATATTTTAAAATGATGTAAATCTCGTTTCCCAGTCACGCGTCATAGCTGTACGCAGCCTTCACCACCACAGTCCCTTACGGCTAGACTCAAGTCTTTGGAAAGAAGACGGACGCTCGTTTTGGGGGCGTAATTCCTGCCCCAAACAGTCAGTTCACCCTTGGGAGCAATCACTTCCAAAGCAACCCAGAAGGTTGGGAGACAAGCTTTTAACATTGTCTGTTCTATTCAGGTTCATACATTCTTCTCTTCACCACAGTAGCTTTGTGGCTTCCAGCAGTACATTAAGAAACATGAGTAATATTTGCCATGTGTGGTTCATTATCTCTCTCATATGCTCCCCAGAGGAAGAGCTGTATGTGAAATGTTTTGTTTTGGTAGGGTGGTTATTTGGGGTTTGTTTTTTTTTTTTTTTTTTTGTGAGCTGCTATGGATTTATGAAAGAAAGGCAAGGTCAAAGGAGTGTGCCTTGCACTTGTCTGTTTAGGGCTTGCAGATATGCAGCCTCTCTCTCCTCCCTCTCAAATATCATTGATCTTTTATTACCTAGTTATCAGGATAATGCTGAAATTTCACTCAGAATCTTAACACCACTTTAATTTTTTCTACAGGCACATCAACACACACTATATATGAAACATTGTATAAAAGGAGCTAAAAAGTTCACAGACATCCATGACCTTATGTTACATTTTCAAACAAGCATCTTTCCAAGGCTTCAAATCCCTATTTGAAACAGTCCTTTGCTGTGAAGCCTATTGGCACAATGCAGCCCTTCCTGGAGCACCCTTCAACAGCAGGCTGTTGAATGATCGGGGTGCCTGCCTCAGTTTCCCATTCTGTTGGCCCATGGAAAATAGTCCACAAAGACTTTCCGAGTATATATCTTCCTTTGTGGGGACAATTTAATACAAAAGACAACCCTGTGCACATAAACAGCAAAGGTCCCACAACCATAATGCAGAATTCCCCCACAAGTCCAAACAGTACATTCAATCTTTAAGTCCATCAACACACCAGGCACAGCACCAGTATCTCTCACCATGCTCAGACTCCCCATGTCTCTACGCTCAACTCTCCAGCATGTCTCACCACACTTCACCCCCCTACTCTCAGGCCTCTCCAGCTCAAAGAGCCAGAAGCCATCCTACACTGCTGCTCTCTATCTTTAGCCCTCTCCAGCCTTTTCTTGTCCATAGCTCTCTTTCTCAGGAATGTCAGCAGGCTACCTCCTCAGTCTCCCAGCAGTGGCTCTGTGGCTCAGGAGGTCACAGGTTTCCTGACAATTCCTCCCTATTCCCAGGAAAGGCCTACAAAGCTTTCTGCTCTCAGCGGCTTCCCCCAGAGACCTCCTCTATTCCCCTCATCTCTGGCAGGTCTCACCTAATAATCTCCCGACTGATTACGGATACAGCCTAGGGTGCCCACTCTTAAAACCCAATTAGGAAGCAGCTGACAAGACACCGGGGCATGGGGCCCACTGCCACTTGAAGGGGCCAGTCACACCTATTAAAAGAACTTAACAGAGAGGCAGGTGTTGTGCTAAGACCACTGCCTATCATGCCACTCAATATTGTTTCCTTTTCTCCTTGTGTTCCTATATCTTTGTGTATATTTGTACTTAGAACATAAGCTTTTTGAGGCAGGGATGGTCTGTGTTCTGTGTTAACAGTTTCCTAGTATGCCTTGATGTACCCCACTTTAAAATGGGAATAGATCAAAAGCGCCTTAGGTAACTGTTGGTGTATAGCAGGGGCTAGCGCGGGATAAATTTGCACCCCAGCTTGCTACAAATTAAATGTTCGCGCAGACAAAGGGAGAGCAAAGGGATGCCATTCTGCAAATCAGTGGGCCCAGCAGATGGTCATTCTAAAGAAAGATTTCTGCATTCTGGGTCAGCATTGAACAACTTGCTGTGCGATCTGGTACAGTTTTGTGCACATTTCAACATTTGTCTCTCTTCACTGGCTCTCGCTATCTTGTAGGCTGTGTTATGTACATGCGCTTGTGAATTATTTGGACAGCTGTAGTTAACGATCTGTCACATTTCCCATTATGATTTTACACAGTTATTTTCAGGGCTTTCTGTCCTCGCTATAAAGCTGGTGACTGCTTGGTTTGGAAATACTTATGGAACTGTTGGTTTTATAAATACAAAAATGAAAAATATGAACAAATAAACCCACATTCTCTATTCAAAACCGAAAAAGTGACAATTTCAGCTAAATATTCTTGTCACTAGAAAAAACAACCAATATGCAGGGAGCTATCCCTTCCGGCCAAGTTGATAGTTTGACTGCAATGTAATTTACACCACTGGTCAGGTCAGCAGGTGGCTGCACTCAACAGTGAGGGTTTCTTTGCAGAAGATATTAAATCTCTCACGGACTGTGATTGTGCTGGCTCTTCTCACCAGATCACTGCAAACAGCAGGTGGCCGTAAGTAGCATAATGCAGTGACAGGGCAGAGATGATAGCTAAAATTACCAGAGTATTTCAATCACAGGTCAGTATGCAGATGCAATAAAGCTTCTCCTAAACAACAATTCCATTTACTTTTAAGCATAAAGAAGCATAGTAAATGCTGAGCATCCATTTTGTCCCAATACAATTATTAGAGCTGAGCGGAGAAGGTAATTTCCATTTCATTGAGGATCTGTTTTTGTACCCGATCAGAAATATAAATGATGAAATTCTCTGTGAAACAGAAATATAAAAGGAAAAAAGAAGAGTTTAAGGGGGAAAAACATTTTGTTTTGATCATTTCAAACCAAAATTCCACCTTGTGGACTGAAGAGTTGGGAACTGGAAGCCCCAACTGAATGAGGAGCCTCATAACTGGTGCTTCTAAGCACCTGGCTCCTCATCAGCCCACCAGGCATGCTACCTTGGAGCCTTGGACCCAACTTGGGTCCCCAACTGTGAGGCAAGTCTACCTGGAAGGTCACCCCAGCCCCTGGAGTCCTCAAGCCCCAGGACAGTCCACCGGGCAGGCTGCCCTGGAGCCAGACTCTCGAGAAGCCCAAGGTACTAAAGAGCCAGGCAAGTGAGCTGGTAGGAAACGAGAGATTTTGAAACCTGCCTGACAGGCTTGATTCTGCCAGAATCCTGTCTATTTTTCAAAAGGAACTTCATCAAAACTGAACCATCTCCAAGGAATGTTTCGTTTTAGAATCAGTGTAGACGCTTAGACTGTCGGTCCTTCATCAGTTGAGACTGAGCCAATCACAACACGTCTTCCAATCTTCTCTCGCTGTGGCCATCCTTCATCATGCTTGTCCATATCTCCTTGTTAGGAAGTTATCCCACCTCTTTGGAGGCCGACTGTGTGGCTGTTTCTGTTCTTGCGGATACCACTCAGATATAGCTGCGGTCCATCTGTTGTCACTGAGTGGGGCCGCATGTCCCACCCACCGCATTTTGCTGAGCCTGCTTTCAACAACAACGTCTTGCACTCCAGACTGCTGTCTAATTATTTCATTGGGGATGGGATCGTGGAGCGAAATGCCCAAAAATGTTCGTTCCATCGCCCTCTGTGTGACAGACAGTTGATGTTCAATCTTTGTCAGCGACCATGTTTCGCTGCCATGTAACATTGCTGGAAGCACCGTCAAGTTAAAAAGATTCGCACAAGTTGTTTTGCTGATCTTTCCTTGGAGAATGTCCTTGATGTCATTGAATGCGCGCCATCCAGCTTTTTTTTCTGCGTGACAGTTTGCCTTTCTGATCGTGGTGCATGTTGACTTCCTGGTCCAAATAAACATACTTATCAACCTCTTGGATCTGCTCTCCTCCAAGAGTTATTTGGGTTCTTTGCAGAATATCTGATCTCATCTATTTCATTTTCGACCAGTTCATTTTTAATACAACTTGACTATTTTTCGCGTTCAGTTCTTTAAGCATTCTCTCAAGCTGGACTGTATTTTCAGCTACCAGCACTATAGAATCAGCAACTTCCAACAAAAAACTTTGACAGAGCTTTTCTAACTAACTAACGATCATCATATTTAATTATATTTGAATTCAAAATTGACCTTTTAGACAGGTGCGTCCTCTTACAGGAAGATTTTCAAAAGTTACACTGAGAAATTTCAGGCTGTCAGGTCAATAGAGATCCAATTATGAAGGAATCTAAGTAAGCTATATGGTGATAAACCATAATTAAGTACTGTCACAAATCTGTCACAAGCCTGGTTTTCCTATGGCCAGGTTTCAGATACCTGCTGCCACCACTAAGCTTCTCACTTGGAAATATTAGCTCCTGTCCCACTGTCGTCTGATCCCTTGTTACAAGGAGCCTGACCCCAGAAGCAGAGACCCTAGATAGATATGGTAAATGCTCTTCAGAGGCTGCTCCACTCCAGACTCAATTACTGAATTTATAATTTACTATTTGAAATTAAAACCCATGAACGAACTCTGGTATGATTATCTGAAAGAGCCCACCATCCTTTTCAATCCTCATCTCATAAACCACACAGTCCGATGCTCTCCCATCTGGTCTCATCACCACTCTCTCAGCAGCCTGGGCCTTTATCACAGCTGATGGACCAGTTCCTAGAGGAACCTTTCTTGGTCACTGCAGCAAGCCTGGCACAAAGCACCTATAGTTACCAACTCTCCACTCTCTCCTCCAGCAGTCATCCTCCTCCAACTACTATAAAATGAACGTTCTAGGGTAGCAACATAATGGATCCTCGTGGAGTCCTTGGTTTCAAACTACTCTCTCACTCCCATCCACATATTTTACCTCCAAAATATCTCATACTTAACTTAATATAAACACAACATGTATCTATCATTCTCCAAAGGTACATATTCAGTAATAGCATTTTCAGGCTAGTTTTATATTTATATTTAAAAAAATCTAGTGCTCCATATTTGCAAAAGAAACCATAATGGGCTCTTACAAGAGTATGAGCATAATGTGTCATTTTGTCTTCATTTACGCAACAGTCTAATTTTCTTTTCTGTTTGGTCTGCTCCTCTGCATAACCCCCACCAAACTCAACTCCAATGACATTAAACGGTATGTGGCAGGCATAATAATAATACCTAACACTTATACAGTGCTTTTCATCAGCAGATCCCAACTGGAAGTCAGTATTGTCACTATTTATAGATAGGGAAATGGAGGCAGAGAGCACTGAAGTGACTTGCGCAAGGTTACCCAGCAAGCCAGTGGCAGAACTGGGAACAGAACTTAGGTCCCTGAGTCCCAGATCAGTGCTCCAACCACTAGACCATGCCTATACTTCACGGCACAAGAGCTCCCTCTCTCTCTCTGAGAGAAGAACATATGACTGCCCCATCAATTTTATCAGAGCATATTGAAGCTGAAGCTTAGTACCCCTTTTCCTACGCAGTCAGATCACCCCTTGAATGGTGGTCAGGAGAGTGCTCAGAACAGGCTGCATCCTCAATCCTCGTCAATCTTACAGGAACACCATTTGATTTGTTCAAGCTGTTCTAGATGTAGAAATCAGAATGGGCTTTTTGGTGTTGTTGCTAAGAGCTACCCAAACCTCAAATCCATGGGCCTTGCAGTAGGATGTTACTGGAAAATAAGAATGCTAGTCCTTGGTACTATTTGTCCATTGTTTCATCCAGCACTGTGGGGGAATTGAGACTCAAATTACAGTCTGAAATGCAAACTCACTTTATGGCACAGTATGTTATAGCACTGGGGAAGCAATTACTGCAGCCATCCATCTCCCACACAAAACTCTGAATCAAAAGGATAGAGGTGCCACAGCAGAGCACTGATCTCAGATAATTAATGTAAGAGCCAATATTCCAATAAAGTTCCATCCCACATGGAGAACTATGGCAGACGCCGTGACTGAAGTTCATTTTGGGTTATTAGCATAGAAAAGCTCGTTGGGCCTCCGAGACAAAACAGCTGAATCAAAGCGAGACACACCGATCTATGTAGCATTCCCTCGTGAGTAATTTGTCAGTACAAGTAGCTCAATAACAGAAGGCAAGCTGCATACTCTGCTCAGCAGTGTTCAAATTCCAGTCAAAATCTACTTTGGCCAAGTTTTAAAAATTCAGTTAATCTTCATGCTTTTGTTAAGGCGGTGAATTTGTTCTGCACTGTAACTCCACAAATCACATTGTTCAGCTCATACTATCAGTATCATTACAATGCTAATACATTGGAGCAGTCTCTCTAGATTTATGCTGGTGTAACTGAACTCAAAGAAGGAGGATGATCTGGTGGTTAAGACAGTGGATTGGGGCTCAGGGGACCTGAGTTCGGTTTGTGGCTCCACCACAGACATCCTTGTCTAACCTCAGCAAATCACTTGATTTCTCTTTGTTTCTGTTCTATGTGTGTACGATATGGATAACAACATGTCTCTACCTTCAAGAGCTGCTGTGAAGTCCTCAGATAATATAGAGGTAGCAAGGGATGGACTGGGACTTGCTCCACCTAAGAAGATTCTGTTCCATTTCACTTCCTGTCCCCCTTCTCCCACCAACAATGGTGTCTGCCTAATATGCGATCCCCCAGTAATCCTGCCAACACTGTATACATTAGCCAATTCCTAATTATTAATGACTCAATCCAGAGCCGATATTTCAACTTCTTTTTATCTGTAACAGCCTGATGAAGCAGGAGAGAGATTTTCTTGCATTTTTCCAGTTACATGCATAAGAACTGCTTCATCATCATAACCTAAAATAAAGGCTACAGAAAAAAACACCGAAAGATTCCCAGCAATACAGATTTATTTAATTTATTTATTTTAACACAAACCAGACCTTTACAGTTGCAGGTGATATCAGTGATAATAATCATGAGGTCACTACCTGCACACAGAAATGTATGAGTGATCCTGGCCTTTAAATGAAAACTTAAGGGGATGCATTCGTCTTGACATGATGACCCTTTTAAAGACCATACAGCAGGGCTTGTTGGCCTTTTACTCTTACCTGGGAGTTCCAACAGAGATGGCATAACATTTAAGAAATAAAAAGTGTAGCTATATTTGGAGAACACAATATTTGAAAGGGTCACGGCTAGAGAAAGAAATGTTTAGGATGACTGAAGAAAATGCTTCTGTCCCAGAGGCAGAGCTGAGACATGCATAATGGCCAACAAATGCTTGCAGTCAGCAAGGTCACTTTGCGGGTTAGATCCCGACTGCTCCACTCCCACATCTCCATCCACAGCAGCTGCAGAGGGGACATCCAGAATCCTGCATTCCTTGATCAAGTGGTGAGTGGATGGACGAACAGTCCCTTTGCTACTCATGGAATTAGACAACCTAAAGGGGATGAGGCCCCAGCCTCAGTCTCCCCCTCCTGCACAAGCTAGTGGTTTGGAGACAGTGAATGGGGGAGAACATTCTGTACCATGTTACCTGCCAGAACATACGACTCCTGTCAGAGTCACCAATGCACTCCCTGCAGGCATTGTACCTGCAGACGCCCTCTGCAAGCAGAATCCCTTCCAGAACTGTTGCACAGGTGCGGTATCCACAGGTCTGCTGCATCCCCTCAACTTTGCCTTTTACAGCTACACTATACCCTCTTTTAGTGCTAAATGGAGCTAGTTTATCAGCAATGTGGGGTGAGAAGAGTAAGAATTACTTCTTTCTAAATATGAACCTTATTCACCATTATAATCATTTCACACACACTGTTTAAAAAGTACAGAACATCCAGAGAAGATCAGTTCTGTGACCCTGCCTATAAATACGAGTCCTCAGCCTGGAACACCACGGTATCCTCAAAGGTGCACGTGCCAAACAATGGGGAAGCTTACAATGATCAAAAGATTCTGCTGAAAGGATGGTGCATAGTGAGCTATTTACAACATGTAACAGCCATTTGACTGAGATAATGTGACCACGCACCTGCATTCCCCCATGAACACACACACAATCTTTTTGTGCGTCATCTACACTTCCTGTTATTACTCCCCTTTTATACAAAACTTTCTCCTCTCTACCCCCTGCACCTCTGGGGTTAGGACACCACTCTAAAGCAGCGAGAGCAACTGCAGCATAATAGTGTACCCCAAAAGAGTCCAGCTGGGAGCTCAGCTAGGAAGCCGCCTTATTCTAAAAACTGATGCCGGGTGCATAGGAGGCCACAGCTGCCATAGGCATCCCACTATTGGCAGCCGCCTCTGTACAATGGCCGGGGGGAGACTACAGAGCTAATGCAGGGATTGATGCTCTGAAAAAGTTGCGTGGGGGACTCTTTCACGGTAGTATAAAGCTAGCTGGACACTGAGTAGCGGGAGCAAGAAGATCCACAGTGCTAGGGGAGGAGCTGGAAGCCATTGCAGAGGTAGAGAAGCAGGGGAAGAAAAATAAGTATCCTAATAGCTAGCACTGAATCAAAAAGTAGCACTATATAACACACTAGTAAAGTCTGTGCTGCCATCTCTCTCTAGTGGGTAGTCAATATAAAAGGAAACAGCCGAGTAATCCTGGCAGCTAACAGGACTATCCCTTTATCCAAGTGGTCTGTGCTTCTAAATTTTAATAATGTGCATGAAAGTTGGGGGTTCAGTGCTGCTGACAATCCATGGTGAGGAGTGTTACACAAGCATTTAAGATAAAAAAGGCTGGATTATAAATTTTGCTGAAGTTTTAAGTATTGCTGACTAGCAAAAAATAACCCAAACAGCCAGTTACAGTCTGATGTAAAATATATCTTCTACCATGCAGGGCTCGTTTACACAGTAGTCAGTGACAACATGCTTGTGAGATGGTTGAAATGCCTGTAGTGCTACTGTGTTTGGCAGCGACTTGCAGTTAGACCGGGTTATGTCTTCTGAGTGGTTTTTTAAACATGCAAATCCTATTTCTTACAAGTGTGATTTCCCTTTTAAAAATCAGTTCTGACATTGCTGTTTCCACCACTACTGTAATTGCTAGACAATATTATAGAAAAAAAATATCAAGGGTTGCTGTCCTACGGCTACAAAACAGAAGTTCATCATAGTGAAGGCAAAATTTTCAAGCCCACAGCTAGGCCTCTGTGCTCTAAAAATGTGATCCAGTAAGTCTCTAAAGGAATAAAAGCAGCTGCTCCTTTCCCACAGCTCCCCCTACCACCTGATCTACATCAACACATGTGAAGAGATTACAAACCTGCGCAGTAAAGGAGGTCTGCTGTACTAGCTACACAGCTTGCAAAGAACATCATATCATGCATTACAACAGCATGTTCTTTGCATGTAATAATCACTCACCAGAGAAGCCAGCTTCCTTTATATTTATGCAAATATTGAACTTTACTCCACTTTTGGGTAAAGGTGCTATAGGACAAGCAGCTTTTCAGACAAGTGAAAGGAGAATCCTCAGTAACTCTTTCAACATTTAATATGGCATTTATGGTTTCCTACCAAATCAATACTTTTGCAGTCATACAAAGCAATCAAGCGGACTATGGCGTAAAGCATTATGTCACAATAAAATAGGAGGAAATTTTGACATGGACTTTCTTTTTATTAACTCAGCAGAGAAGAGTCCTAAAGCAGAAAAATCTATTGTGATTCTGATCCCAAACATTCTGCGTTTACACCAGCAACTTCAGTCTAAGTCTGTGTAAATGCTAAATTAAACTACATCAAAGTAAATCACTGATTTACATCTGCAAACTGCTGAGCACCTTTAACTCCCACCGAGCCAGTTAAATTAATCTACCAGGATCAGGCCCCAGTAGCTCAGAATCTGTCTGCAAGTCAGGAAGCTAATCTTGCTACCAGAGAAATTGCCTTTCTGATCCCATGTACTATTGTGATTGCTCACATCAGGTGAGACTTTTCTACTGCATTTGAATCCTTGACAACAGCAAGTAGTGCTCTTGATGAGGGTCCCTGGGTTATAGCACTCATTCTCCCCCACCCCTGCCAGCTGTCTACTATAGCCTGAATTTGCGACTTTTTAAGGAAAAATTAAGCGTGTTTTATTTTAAATATTCACTCCATTTTGTAGGTTCATTTCTAGCAAATCTCCTCCAGACCTCTTCACTCTGCAAAGCATCCCAGTGGGTTTCTGTTGACAGTCTACAAGAAAGAAAAATGCACTATGTTGATTGCTTTAGGCTTTAATTAAGAAATCACTCAACTCAGAGTAAAATTATTCTCATTTCAGGCTCACTTCTCAGCAATGAATATTTAGCTCCACTTTTAAATCTTAAAACACTGATGAGAGGCTTGAATATAGGCTAACACTTAGAGTTGTCTGTATCTGATTGCTTTTAAAAAGGGGGGGGGGGGGACTGAACTGATAAGGAATAAGACTTACAGATTTATCTTTTCAATATAATTGTCTGTTTTTTCCAGACATGATCTTGCATTCTTTATGGTCTTCAGTAGGAGATCTGCCTAATAACTGTAACACTGAGTCCGACTTCATTGTCAATTGAAATAAAACACAGATAGCACAAATAGTAGGCAGCAGATTACTTTGGGGATACCTCAAAAGGTCAGGCTCATTATAAAAAATGTTCTCCTATTATTGAGTTATATTCCCATCTGTTTGTTAAATCACACATTTAGATTTATATTTTAAAGACATAAATATAGAAAACAACTTCAAATAGTCACATATGTTCAAAATCCTTTATGTGGTGTGCTGAAAGCAATGGACAGAGTTAATATTAAAATATACTTCTCTCTGTATTGCAGTGTACTGTGGTTACCAGGTCTATCACCAGTTTGCTATGTGATGTTGGGTAAGTCACTTAACCTCTCTGTGCCTTAGGTATCCATCTCTGAAATGGGTATACCTCCCTCATAACAGTATTGTGGGGCTTAGACAGAAAAGGTCAAAACCTATAGTCCTTGCTATGTGAAAAATACCACCATCTGATTCAGAATTAGTTCACTGACCCGCATACAACTCAGTTTAGTTAGATGATGTATTAATCATGTATGTGGCCCGAAATGCATCCCATACAACAGCACTTTCTCATGCATGTACAAAAGTGAATTTAAAATGAGAAACAGGCCTTGAACAAACCCTCAGATCCAAACAGCTCCCAAATTTGGGAAAGTTTAGGTGTAAATCTGACGTTTGTAGGGGACCCTCATCTGTGTGCAGGTCGAATAAAATCTCTGTGTCTGGACATTTTATGAAAGGTTTGTTCCCAGTTCCCAATCCTGCAGGATCTTATCACTTGAGTCTCACAAAGGGCAATCGGATGGCTCACACAAAGAGGACTGCATTTTGGCATCCTTGATTAAGATCTGAATTTTTGGTTCGGCTTTCTAGGAAGATATAACACAGGTACCTTCATATCTAAACCTGTAACATGCCCCCTCACACCTAATTTCCATTCCCCTTCAAAAGTCTCCTGTTCCGTACTGCTCTGAAATAAGCAATTGTGCTCATAATTCTTTTGAAAATGGGTGGCTGATTTTTCACTTATTACAAGTGTGCAATTATCTCTGTGTGAATTATTTTCTTTTTAAAACAAATGAGCTTGGATTTCCTCCCCAGTCCTGTTTGTGTCTGAAGAATTAGTTACAAAAAACCCCACAAACTTTTGCTGTAAAATTCACTTCCTCCAAGCTGCCTTTAAGCGACAAGCAAAACTGAAAGATTATTTATACATATTACCCAAAGCACCGATCAATAAGTGAATGATTTCCAGAAATTGTACTGCATCACACAGTGTTCCATTACACCAGCTTCTAAAAAATAGGGCTATTAGTGTTCCACTAAAGAATTATATATATAAAGTAGCAGTCAGGATGATTAATTCTTCCAAACTTCTCAGTCTTGTTAATTCTCAAGAGCATGTGCAGATTATTTCAAACACCACTGTTGATCAGAGAGCACGTGTTTGTACTGACAACAAATGCATGAGAAAGTGCAACACTCTCCACTTCTTGAAGGCTTCAATTCAAGACTGGATGTCTTTCTGGCAGATATGCTATCGCCAAACACAAGCAGGCTCATCACATGACAAGTAGATGGAATTCTATGGCCTGCGTTATGCAGGTGGTCAAACTAGATGATCTAATGGTTGCTTCTGGCAATGAAATGCAGCCTTCAGAGAACAAGCCAGCACAAGGCATAAGCACCATGTTCACCCTTTCAGAAAGTGTGTGGGGTGTTCAATTAGTTCAATTAGTATTTTGGTTCAATTAGTGAAGACAAGACTTAAGTGTGACATGGGCCTCAAGTTAGACTTTGATACAGGGTTTCACACATCTCTATAAAGACATTCACTGGCAACTCAAGAATACTGTAAAATAAAGTTTCCAAAGGTGAAATCAGGAACTCTTGGACTGACTGTCTCAACGCAGAACACATGGATGTACCAGGAAGGTTGTAGGTTAGGCTTTGGAAACTTCGCCCAGGACTAACCATTTTTAATCTTCTCCTGGGAAATAGCTACCAACTTTGTGCTTATGCACCTCGTCCTCTCTGAGTATCTCAAAGTGCTTCACAAACATTAGTGATTTAAATCTCACCATTTCCACCGCGAGACAGGTAACCAATATCCCTTTCACAGATGGGAAGCTGAAGCATGAAGAAAACTTCTCCAAGAGAAACAGAGTAAGTCTGTGGCACAGTGAAGAGAAAGACCCAGACCTTCCGACTCCCTGTCTTGTGTTTTAACCACCAGATGTTTGCTCTATGCAGAAATGACTCAGGAATAAGGGTTGGTGAACATTCTATTTGCAGAAGAATATGCAAGGCTCAATTGTTGTGCAATACCAGAGTCCACAGCAGAGAACAGTCAGGAGTCCCAACACTCCAATAAGGGCTCCAATGGGACACTATACCTCAGGCAAGCACTATGCCACCAAGAGCCAACAAGACACATGCCCAATGTTCCACATTTGGATTGGCTGTAGCAACAGGCCATAGTTCTACCACCTTTCGGGAATCTAGTACCAGTGCTGGCATTACCCTTGAGCAATCCTCACTCCCTTCTATAGTAAAGCAAAGGTCAAAAGTAAGTTTGCTCAAGTTATTTCTACCATCAGTAATCAACATGAATGGATACCTTCTTTAGCTGGATACCTTCTGAAGCCTGTGTGAGGTCGTATACTGAATTAACATCCCAACCAATGGTGAACCAGTCTGGGTTTTATGCTTGCACCAGGAGACAGAGAGCCAAAAAAATAGCCTCTGATCTCTACAAATAATTAATAAAGGGAAGTATCTGATACACACTTTCCCTCTTTGTGGACTATCCTAATCACATGTAACCTACAGATATCTGGTCGATATTTCTACTTAAGTTATTGCAGCTAGAAATTCCAATCAAGAATGATAGTCTGGTCTGATTGCTTCTTGGAGAAGTCTGAAAAAAGAACTGCAGTCTGCACTGCCTTCTGTGCTGTCTTGTAAATAAAGAAAATTAATTCTCCAATAATTCAATGAAGAACAAGGTATCTTGAAGTGGCTCAAAAAACCACTCTGACTCTACTGCATCCATCAACCCTATTACAAAGAAAAAGCCCCAGGGCCTTATTTTGCAGCCCTTGTACAACAAAAACTCCCACAGAATTTCCCCCTACCCCCAATTTAGCATAATTCTCACAAAAGAGACCAGATATATTGGTTGCTATTAAAAAGTCAACACTTTATTAGTGACCATGAAGTGGAACCTAAGAAATGATGGTTGCTCCATATTGTAATTCCAGAGGAAAACAGTGGTGTTTCAGATCTCACTGTACAGCCACTGGCTTTTTTAATGGCAGTCATTGCACCTGAATGAGGTGTTACATGTAGGAAATCCGTTCTTAGTAAAATCCAGAATACTCCCAAATCCAATTTTCAAATTAGGGGTAACACCCCAAAATTCCACTTTAAAGTTTCCCCACATGGCCAATTACAATCCCACCTGGCCTGTTTGCTGATGGTGAGCACTGTTTATTTGATGATGGTGCTACTGAGTAGTAAATGACCTGTAGCTCAAATTTGCAAAACTAACCATCAGAACAGCTCTATAAACAAACAGGCTTTCAGGTTTTCCCACTATCACCATCATATAAAGGAGATGTGTGAGCTCATAGTCCTAACCCAGTGTTCTATATAAATACTGTTTACAAACGAATATCAATTTATGAATGAAGCAACTAAAGTTGTAGACACAACTATTGATATGTGTTGGCTCAAACAGATAGTGTTTTTAAATGAATGCACTATGGAGAAATCCACAATTTTTACATGTCTCAACTCCAAACCAGAGAACGTATCCCCTGTCACCAGGACCAATTAGAAATGCCCAGATTTCTGTTTTGCTATTTTTCTTTAACATGAATTTATTCCTGAAAAAACAAAAAAATCAGATGATATAATTCTAGACTATGACTAAGCGTGTGCACTGGCAACAGGTATCTGCCCATAGTGTATTTGCTTTCACCGATATTTTGAAGAGCAGCTGCACTTTCATGAGCACAAGAACAGTTACTGTCATTCTCACCTCTACAGATGCCCCTTCTCTGAAAAGGTTGCTTGTTGACCAAATTTTCCTTTCAAATCAAGAGGGGGGAAAAGAAGTGTCTCATTACCAAGTGATCTGAAGTGAAGTCTTCAAGACTCACACAAACAAATTAACTAGCTTTTCCTAAAGATCTCATTTGACACACACAGTATAATAGCAACAGACTTGGCGCAGTTTGGTGTTAAATGTAATGGCACATTCATAAACCCGTGTTGCCCCCCAAACTGTAGTACAGTATAAGAAAGGAAAAGTGTAAGCAAAGCTCACTGGTAGGCAGTTATGTGGACTTTTCCCTATATATATATATATATAAAATTACACACACACACACACACACACATTATATATAGATATATAGGTAACAGTGGTCCTGAACAGTGCGTTCAAGCAGAGTGTAACTCTAGAGAGGAAGCAATGGAGAAACTGGCAACTGAAGGAGATAATATTTTTTTATGGATCTAGCTCCTTTAAAAAGGAAAAAAAAACTGACAAACGTTCTGACTTATTTGAATGCATTACCCTCTTTTCCAGAAGGGACTAGATCCTGGATTCCCCAGCAAAGTCGATGTCCATCTGTCTTCTAGATATCTAATATATTTATATGACCCCCATTTCTGTATTATCTGAGTTCCTTATAGTCATAAGTGCATTTATCCTCACAACACCTCTGTGAGGTAGGAGTGCTATTCTCCCCATTGCACAGATGGAGAAGTTGAGGCGTGGAGAGATTAAGTGACTTGCCCTAGGTCACAGAGGAAGACTGTGGCAGAGCAGGGTCTTGAACCCAGGTCTCCCTTGTGCTAGACTAGTTCCCTAACCACTATGCAACATAACTCTGCAGAGAATCCTCCTACTGGAGGAACAGCACTAGTGCTATTAGTACAGCCCTCATAATCTAATAGAAGCTGCAACACAAGGCAGGGATTTTGGCAAGTGGATCATCACAATCACAACCCATAGTCACTGAAGCTGTGGCTCGTCCTTCCACAAACCCTTTCACACAGTGCTGTGAGAAAGCTGCAGTGGAGACCAAAGTGAGCAGACATACACCATACACCACACACATAGGGTAGCATAAAGGTTCTGCTGTGCTTAGGGCCTTCTGGAGCTGGAATGAAGGAGGTGGGGCAGGATTTGCTTCAAAGATATTCATTAGAGTTTCTGCTAAACCAAAATTGCTGGTGCTATTTTAGTGCTGTGGAACTAGTTCATAATGGCAGCAAAACCAAAACAAACTGTCCACATCAAACAATATTTATTATCATGTGTGTGTTTACAGAAAACTTATGTTACAAAGTTTTCTTTGCATTCCTGACTCTTTCCAGCATGTAACATCAATCAAAAATGCGTAACGTGGATTATGATGCAAATACCCCAGGCATAAAGAAAAAATGTCTCCTCCCCTTTTCCATTCTTGCACCTTCTTTAAAGTTGAATGTACGTTCGTTCTTGAATTAAGTTAAATTTCAGAGCATTTCTCGCTTTCTATTTTGTTTGCTTTATTTTAAATCCCAACAGATTTTTAGTTTTTAGAAAGGGGTGGAGGAAAAAAGAGGCGCCTTCTGTGGGATGGTCTGTAACCCTCTGAAGCAACACCAAAAATGGACTATAAAATATGGTTCAATTTTAAGAAGTACTCACCAAAGATAAAACTGTGTAAGAGCTGGAGCATGAATGCGGACTATCTACTGTACTAAAACAGGGCCCTATTTTAACACATCTGAAACAGAATATCACACTGAAAGATTTATGACCAGAATATTCTAACTTGGGTGTTTTATGTTAGTCTCCTAAACGCACATTTAGGTCCCTAAACAGATATCAGAGGCAAAATTTTTCAGTGCTGAGCATGTCTGAAAATCAGGCCTCTAATTTCAATTCAGTCACCTAAATATGCGTTTAAAAAGCCCATCTTTAGACATCAACATTTGAAATCATGGACATAATTATTTGGAGCTCTCTGACTGATGTCTTCATTAGCTGGCTGATAATAAATACAGTATGTGACAAAGTATGATCCATGGTAACATTTTAAAGAGATACTAAGTCACAGAGCAGCCTAAATCCCCCATGTTCAAAAGCCATTTAGACACTTATGAGCCTCAATCCCACTGAAAATCCATGGGATTTAAGCTCTCGAGTCACTTGGAAAAATGGAACTTGGACACATTTGAAATTTTGATTTTTTCTGGAACCCCCAATAAGATTTTGCAGCATTGAGGTGTCAAGTTTCAGGAAGAAACCTGGCAGTCTTTCCATAACCAGTGCACTTAAGTGATCTGTGCTGCTTTACTTTCCCATGTGCTATTTCAATGAGCCATTAAACGTAACAGTTCATATTTGTCTCTCTAGGCCACATTTATTTTTTCTGATGACACATTCTAGGTTAAGTTCAATATTCAACATTTTTTGAATATTTAGGGGATTTGTTAAATAGGCCAAGACCTCCAGACGGAGGTCTCTCTCCATGCTGTTCTGGCAGCTCTTACCTCTTTTTGTCTCCAGCTATGACCATCTCCTCCTGATTCGGCTCTGGGTATTTGGAAGGCTCTCTGGATTAGATATTTTGAGCTCTTAAAGACTGAAACCTCACCAGTATGTAACAGCATTATTTGGCTTCAGAACAAACTGGTTTCTTTACATGAATTAGTTTATTAGCAATTAAACTATTTCAACTCAGAGAAGCTAAACTGGAATGCTTAGAAAGTACAGAATGGCAGAGTCTCATTCTTAACAATTTCCACATATGTATTGGGAAGAGAACCATCCTACAATCTATTATGGACCTGGTATGCAATCTGCATTGTAGGGAACGCCAAGTTGACATTCCCTGCTGAATACAGGTTGTTATAACTTCCAAGTTGTTTTCCACTACTGACCTTAGCATCTGAGTATGCATAACAATATAGTTCAAGGTACTTGACAGTCCAGAAAAAACTTCCAAGAACTCCGAGAAGTTGCTTTACACCACATCAGTATATAATTAGGTTTAAAGTCCGCAGATGCTGCTCTTTGTGTGGTGCATGGATTTCATAACCAGAAATCCCTGGTTTAATAGGTTTGGTTTCATTTATACTATCACTTATATCAAGATAACTTAGCACCCTTGGGATGTTATTTTTAATCTGATCCTCAAACCATAGCTGTTGCCATAACAATGGAGAAATCTGATGCCTGATCAAGAAGAAGAAAAAAAGAAAAAAAACCCACCTTGCACTACGTGAGATTTTCTAGCTCTCTGAGAAAAAGCTGTAGGTGGAAGTTTTGATACTATGATGGTGTCATAAAACACTGTCCCTGCTGTGACCTGATTCCATCAGAAAAATGTGGGCAGACATATATTTCAATCATATTTAAAAAAAAAACACAGACAGACCGACACTTAAAATAAATAAGTAACAATAATGGTAACAGCTCGCATTTTAGCCACCTACCTCATACCTTCGTCCACAGTGATAGCGGGAGATTAAAGAACTGAACCATAATGAACACCCCTACTCCATGAACCATTTATCTTACCCTACTATTAAGTCTCCAGTCCTGCTGAATTAACAATTACAGAAGCAGCACATATATCAGACTGTTCCATCAGTAGCATCATTAGTTAAGTGCCAGTCATTACAAGGAGTTTTAGCTGTTTCGAGGTAAACATTTCCCGAGGTTGTTGCATCAAATACAGGTTAAAATGGTCACACTTGCTAACAGAGATAAATCCTGCAATTTTCACTCTTCCCACCCACCTTTTATCATGCACACGTCAACCACTGAACAGCCCACAACATGTCATTTGTATTTCTACATATATAACAAAGTTAGGAGAAAGAAAAATTCTCATCTTTAAGCTTAAACTACTTACAGTATCTTACCACTGGGGCCTCCACTGAAGCCTTATCCCATTATTCTGACTACACTGCACCTTTGTGTTTCTGGGTTACTTTTATGTTTTGCTTATACCTGGACTCAGCTGGTTCGAATTTTACTTTTGTCTATATTCCCAAGGTGCTACTTGCTTATATCCATCTAGCCTGTTTTACACTCACATTGATTGTTTAATAACTAAATGTAATCTCTTGGCAGAACTGCCTTACTCCAGTAAGGGCTGCAGCTCCACATTCCTTTTCCACATTGTTCTTTTTTTACTGAAATAAACGACACTTGCATAATAAAATACTGGACGCTTACATGTTAGGGTGATGTTTTCCACACTTTGCCTTTGTTAGTTTATTATTAGGTGTGTAGAAATTGCTTTGCCTAACAGAGTCTTGTATCCATAAGCTAAATTCAACCAATTTACAGTCAGACTTACCAGTCCCCTCTTTTCTTCACAAGTAACTGAATGTGAAGTTTTGGAACAGTAACATGAGAACAGACACCAGCAAGAGATAACAATGGCATCAGTAACTGTGCATCTTCTGCTGAAGAAGAGAGCAATGTTCTTCAGCAGATGCACCAATAAAACCTTTACATCATTCACTCTAATGCGCTGGTGTGTACAGATGTATTTGTCCACAGTGCAATGTAAAAACAAAACCATATATTAAAAGCTAGGACTGTAAAACTGCACTTACCTGGAACAAAGCTTCCCTGGACCACCTCTTTATAGGCCCACCAGCCCTCATGGATTTTTGGTGAATTCTGTTGAGCTGGAAGGAAACAACCAAAGAAACCATAAAACATTAAGAAAACCTCAATGCTACAAGGTTTCAGAGTAGCAGCCGTGTTAGTCTGTATTTGCAAAAAGAAAAGGAGTACTTGTGGCACCTTAGAGACTAACCAATTTATTTGAGCATAAGCTTTTGTGAGCTACAGCTCACTTCATCGGCTTATGCTCAAATAAATTGATTAGTCTCTAAGGTGCCACACGTCCTCCTTTTCTTTTTTCAATAATACAAGCAATTTCAAAACTCTCAAAAACAACAAATCTGTCATGACCTAAGACGTCACAGCAGTCATTACGTTGCATACGATGGACGCTCAGAACTTCCTGGCAGCAATGGAGCTGAAACTCCGATTGTCCTGTGCAGATCCCTACTGCCTCAGCTAACAGAGGACCTCTGTTAGCAATATTGAGTCTGTCACACACAACTGAGCAGTTCTGAATCCACATCCACCAGAGAACATTGGCGTGACTGAATTTTATATATACACACACATCCACGCTACTGTATTTAGTTCATTACAATATTACATCTTAAAGAATTTGAAAGTACTTCACACACGTGTATTGCTTCATACAGAACCACCAAAATTCAGCCTCTTCTGGGCTGGAGGGAAGCAACGTGTGGAGGGGAATGGAACACTGCATTGCACAATGGACAACTATGGGTCAAGAAAAATTATTAAAGAATGGCCCATTTTCTCTGTATAGCTATGTCTCTTATGTTCAGAATCTTCCAGGACTTTTCAGTTAATCATTCTGAGAAGCATTATACCATTTGAAACACAGTTTTCACATGTTCATAGCACCAAAAAGTAATTCGTATCAAACATCCAGTTTTAATTTAAAATGATGGGATGGCAGCTTTGTTCCATTATTTTGTTCCATTATTTTCCATTATTTTGTTTCCATTATTTTCCATTATTTTGTTCATGTTTGTTCCATTATTTTGCAAGGTGGGGGGTCAGTTAGGGGCAGGGAGGGGAGATTACCTAAACGGAAAGAAAAGGGAAGAAGGGTAAGAAGAACAGGGCAGAGGAAGAGCGGCAGGTGTGAAGTGATACTGAAGTGAAAAGACTGAGGTGAGGGAGAGGAAGAGGGAAGGTTGGAGCATACGATCCATCAGCACAGGGCAGAGGAAGTCAGAACATTTTACTGTTTTGACTGGAATGTCCTGAGGGCCCAAGGTACCTTCTTTAGCTGCTTGTGGGGCCTACTGGCTCACGCCTCTGCCTGGCTTCTGTTTGCTGTGGTCCACAAAGCCACATGGGGGGGTGGGGGCAGGGGGATGAGGGAAGGCAGCAGCTGGGTCATTGTACTGCCAGAGTGTGCATGAGGGGTCTCCCCTACACAGTTCTGGGTGCTGGGGGGAGGGGTGGCCCCAGCTGTGCCCAACTTTACACCGCTCTCAACCCTGGCCCAGTGCAGCCATCCCTTCTTTGACTGCTTCTGGTCCTATAGGCTGTCACACACAAGTATAATGATGCACCCCATCACTGGCTCTTATCACACGTACAAATGAAAATACAGTTCAAAACATATTAATCAGTCTAGAATAGCTAGAAATGTACAGACCCCCTCCACCCAGATAATTAACCACACCAAGTCATAAGCATGATCATTTTTTTTTTAAAGTGTCCCACCCTCTCTTCCTAACATAGGCCCCAACCCTGCTAACACTTACATCTATACTTGACTCAAGCATATGGAGTAGACCCACCAAAGCCAATAGGACTACTTATGTGAATAAAGTTAAGCACATGCATAACTCTTTGGCAGGACTGGGCCTAAATCTTCTCCATCGAATTAGTAAAGGAGCATCGTTCATCATCTGCAGTCATTGGATATTTCAGTCCATGTATATTTGTCCAAGTTGCTTCAGCTTTGTTAGCGGTGGTTGCAAGAGATTCCTACGCATTGCCCCTCCTTTTTGGGGGGCGGGAGGGACTGTAATAGATGCAAAGATCCTTGTCACAGTTTGCTTCAGATTCTGTCGAACATGAGGCGGGGACACAACAGATTCCATAAATCCTTATCTACGGAAGCTGTCTCTGAAGAACTAGTTCAAAGCTCTTTATCAGGTAGAGACAAAGGCTGCAACAGATCCAGTATCACTGGGAGGATGGCTTTGTGCCAAAGGAGGTGAGGGAGGAGTCGTACAGTAAGAGCAATATCCTACGAGCTCTTCAATACTATGCACTCTATCAGCATGCACAAATGCACTCCAGTTTTCTTATTTGTACTAGCCCCAACCCTTTGTTTTTAATTTGCTTTAATGCTTGATAGTACTCACCCTATTTATAAAAATTTGAGAACAAATACTACCCAGATAGCAACAGTTTTTAACCAATGTGATTCTTCAGCTGGAACCAATTTTAACATATAAGATTTAGTTAAACTAGTAAGAGGTACATGAGGAAAAGACAAATAACTTTTGGTTTGATTGTCCTGGGCCTTCATCTGTGGGGTGAGGAGCAGCCCCATCTCTCGTTGAATTCAATCAAGGTACTGCAGTCATAGGGATGTCTACATACCCACAACACCATGGTATCTGATAGCATCACAAACATTAATTACAGCACAGGAGTTTCATTATTCCTATTACTTAGACTGTAAGCACTTTGGGGGCACAGACTGTCTTTTTGCTATGCATTTGTACAGCGCCTAGCATAATGCAGCCCTGATCTACGACTAGAGCCCTTAGACAACAACAATATTAATTTTATACATAGTTAAACCAAAAGACAGAGCTATAATGGCCAAAGTTTTCAAACCTGGATGCAAAAGGTTATGCTCCTAAATAAAACTGGTTTGATTTTCAAAAATGCTGAACACCTGCCGATGCCATGGAGTTCAATGGGATTTATGCATGTTCGGCACTTCTGAAAATCAGGCCACTTCTAATTAGCTGTCTAAAGTATGCATTTAGGAGCTGAAATTGAGGCACCCATGTGTGAAAACTCTGGCGTTAGTGACTGGTCTTAAGTCACAGAGGAAATGAGTGGCAAAGCCAGGAACTGAAACCTCCTGAGTCCTAGGTCAGTGTCTTATCCACAAGACCATTACTCCTCTTAGCAAGCAAATTAGAATTGCACTGAAGTTTATCACCACAGTGTGAACTCTGTCAACTAAAAAAGAAAATGTTCAAACTGCATGGACAGGTACAAAAAACAAACTTGTATTTCATTTCAATAGGTATTCCAAAAGATGAAGCCTAACACTTTTAAATGTTCCTGACCTCAAGTATTTTCATAGACTCAGAGTATTATGGAAACCTCAGCTACTCAGTGTACCACTAGTTTATATTTTGCTGTAGATAGTGCAAGGGCTTCAGAATAAACTATGAGTGACAACTTCTGAAAGCAAACACGCAGTCACAAAGAAATGCTGGAGTTAGCAGCTTTCTGTTATAATTTCATCTTGAGTTCAGATATTTTATAAAAGAGACTCAATCACCCGAGAAAATTCCAAAAATCTAATGACAATACATTTGTTGATTAAAAATTACAAAGAGGTCATAACAATCTGACTAAAAAGTATAGAACATGAGGATCGTTACACACTGTTCTGTCAGTCATAAGCGGCATTTATTTGGTTTCTCTTGACAATTTGAGTGACTGACTGCAAACAGCAGAAACAAGAGTAAAACCAAACTCAGTTAATGATATGGACAAAGACAGAAATCTTCTGGTTATGAGAAACCAAACCACAGCCATCATAGCATCGGAACTGTGTGGGTACCCAGGGTTCTTGCAGTATTGGGGCTGTGTCAGTACGACAGGAAACATTTAACTGGAATTGCTGTTCCACTGTGCACTCTTTACATTTTATAGATCATCATCATTCAACATTGCTATTGGAGTCTAGAAACCTCAAACCAGGTGGGGCTTCATTGTGTTAGGCACTGTATAAACATATAGACAAAGACAGTACAACAATTGTTAGCTCACTGGGGCAGACACTATCTGGATATCAAGTATTCAGATCATAAACATTATCCCCGATCCTGCAGTCTGATCTGTACAGGAGGACCCCATGCCTGTGTATTCCAGAAGATCTTGAGTGGCGGTCCATATGGGCAGAGGGTTCCGACCTACGTATATCAGATTGCAGGACAGATGCCTCAGTAGGGTCAAGCTATGTCACTATTTGGATGAAGACCTCCATAAATTCACAGCAGCTACAAGAAGCTAGAGACACCGTCCATCAGAAGATGTTCTTGCCTCCAAGTCAGCACAGAACAGTTCTCCCCACCGGTGCTAAGAGGTTCTGAGAGCTGCTGTTGGTAATGCCTTTCAGACAAGATCTAATACCACGCTATTGACCATTATTAAAAATTCCATGATGCTTCAGCAAGAGTAGAGGGAGTTCCAAACCAAATCTAGGAATTATTCCGCCTATTTAAAATCCCACTGCAGTTTAAAATTACGCTGAAGCGTCACCATAGCATTATTATACACAGCTGAACAGTCTCCCATAGGAGGTTGCATTTCAGTAATGGATGAAGTAATATATACACAGACACACCTTATAAAGATCTTGGGGATGAAGGGCACTATATAAATGCAAATTTTTTATTATAACCAATATAGGTACACAGAGCAGAGAAACCACCAATCTTACCCATTTTATAGCCAACCCTAAAGTTGTATGCAGTGATCCATTTCAGACCATCCAGAAAGGGGGGGGGAGGAAGAATAATTGTTTAATAGAATCATCAATACCATAAAACTAATGTACCAAAACCACACTGATTCTGTTGTGACGTTCCCTCCCTTCCATTTAATAAAGCTAATACCAGAAAAGGTAAGATATTTGCCCTCCTTTTAAACTTTTCTGCATTAGCATGGAAAGCCATCATTCTCAGCTGTGTGAAATGAACAAGAAAACTAGGTTATCAAGCCTTTGTACTAAATAACCGGATGTCTGTGCAGCTGTTTCAGCTACAGTAGAAGGGCATGACCTGGCATCACTCTGTGCATTCCACAGATATCAGATCTTTATCAGTTCAGCACACATGAAAATTACACGTATAAAAAGTAATTTAGGAAGCAAGTATGTTGAGATACCGTATCACAGACATTTAAAACATCCGAGATAAGGCAAGAGCATTGCTGGGGCCATTGTTGTATTATGGAAGTCTGTAGCCACCAAGGAAATCAAGAGGAAGGCAGTGGTGCTGCTGTCAGAGGGCAGCTAGAGAGACAATCCCCAGTGCCATGTTCTTCCTAGAACCCTGAAACCTCAACATTTAATACCAGTTCAGGCAAAACATCATTCAAAAATTATGCAGAGAGTCACTGAACATGACTTTGCACTCCGCAGCACAGCTAAAGTAAGCCCTGGTGCCAGAGACCTGTTTTGACAGATCCTACAGGGACTTGCAATGGAATGGAAAAAAACAGACTCATGAAGCCTTCATTTCAGAGTGAAGGAGAAAAAAATAAAAGAAGAGAGAGAGTGTTCCAAAACCCTTCCCTCCTAACCCAACATGCCAATTAGCATGAAGCAAAAGGTCTTATTTGATAAGCAAGGAATCTGTTCTTTATTTTTGAAACTTAATCACACCCAAAACTGGATTAGTAATGCAACTGTGCCGTAAACACAGCATTGTAAAATAAAGATGAACAGGCATATGGACACTCCAAGCTGGGAATCCTATCTGTGATACTTACACCTGATGTACATCCAGTATGTGGTCTCTAGGCTACCTATAGTCATGCCCATCTGACATGATGGCCTTGCGCCGCTCAGAAACAGATTTGACTTTATAGTTTAGGGATTACTGCCAAGGAATGAGGCTTTTTACATCTGTAGCATACATGATGCTGCAAATAGCATAATTCCCTCAGTGTGCCTCATTTAATCCACTCGAAAGAAAAATGGAAATGTATGACCCCCCCATACTTTATCACAACTCCTACACTGCTGTGTCACATAAATGAGACCCCTGGGTTTATTCATTTAGGTATTTCTAGGTTTCCATTGCCATGGTAATTAAGACACTTCTTTTCATACACTGCTTAAATGCACATGATCATGTCTCGCCCGAGTGGCTGGCCCTTATAAATGATAAAGGACTGCTACTTACTTAAAATTAAACGAGTCACTCCTTTAAAGCTCAGATTTTGCCACTGATGGTCCCAGATTCCATCCCCCACTTGCATTCAGTGTTTTGCACTATTTAATTTATTGAAAGACTCTATACAATTACATAAATTTTTATATACACACACACACACATGCACCGCACATACATCCTGCATACATACACAATATGTGGAAACATCCAAAACTGCACAGTTCAAAGGAATCAATCCACACATTCAAATTATGGGTACATGAAATTAACATACAAGTCCAAGATGGGTTTAAGAATAAAGGAAGGAGATGAAAGAAGATGAGACTGTCTGGAATGACAAAGCTTGGCACAATTCTGGCCACTAGTTTATATTTCTGCCATATCTATATTTCCAGGAATTCCTCCATCCACCCTAATTGTTAATTATTAGTCAGTCTTACTTTGGTCAAAACATCAATCAACTTTCCAACCCCTCAAAAAAAAAAAAAAAAAGCCATCTTAACAGCAGGGAATATGGATGTGACCACCAACGTAGCAATAATGTCTTCACCCAAAATATTCCGTGTGCAATCCATTTCTCGTACTTACATAATAAATGCTCCGTTTTATTAAGTTATATAGAAGTACTAAAATTATGGACTGAGTTACTCCCCTTTCCCAACATTAGTTCATTACACTGAGTTCTTCAAGCCATATAGACCCTATCATTCGACAACTCCATAGCATGTGCCCAATTTAAGAATTAGATGAGGTCATGTTTGAGTTGTCTGCTTGAGGCCCAGTGCATTTGATGTAGCATATTGAGCTAGCTGAAGCCATGTCATAAGGTGTTTGTAGAATTCCTCCTCAGTGCTCACTGATGAAAGCCATATTTAAATTTATTTCCCAACTAAATTTCAGATTACTGTAATTAATGGTGGTGTCGGTTTTATCCGTTGTAGGATTGTATCACACACTTCTGAGAATAGCTGCTGCTATGTGGCATTACCTACACTATAAACATGATGGAGGAGAAAAAGTTTAGAAGGAGATGATGTATTTGTGAGGAAAATTAAGAATCCACAAGTTTTCATTTCTGATGAGTCATCAGATTAGATCTGTGAGCAAATTTCAAAATACCTAAATCAGTATATTGTACAGAACCTTTAGACTTCCCCCCCACCCTAGGAAGCATCACTGAATCTGTGGGTCCACCATAAAAGCTACCGGCAATTAGGAGAGACCGTCTGCCCCTAGGAACAGATAACACACAGAAGTATTTTCCCAAGAGCGCTGCTAGCATCCTTGCTGTCGTCTGTAAATGCCATTTGCAGACGCAATCCAAAGTGCTACATTCCTGTTTCCCTTTAAGGGTGACAGAATGTTGCAATGATCTCCATTTGCCACAAAGCTCCCTCTCTTTCTCAGTGTTGCTATCAGTGGTCTCTGAATGTAAGTACCTGTGTTGGTATACTGCCATTACATCAGACCTCTTTCAACATAGCAGTGTAGAAGAAGTAGGATATTTATACAGAAGAGATAGGACATACCTGTGGCTTTTATTCATCAGACTACTGCAGATGCATCTCATTTTGGAGTAAAAAGGTATGTTGCATGGGCAACCCCACACCAGTTACTTCTCCACCCAAACATTCCCTAAGGAACAGTCCAAAGCAGAGGGGAAGGAGGGTAGGTAGTGGAGCACCCGTAAGGGGACGCATCTCAAAGAGCCGCAGTTACCACACAAAGCGAAAAGTAACCTCTTCTTCTTCTTCTTCTTCTTCAAGTAGTGTCCCTGTGGTATTCCCTTTAGGTGACTTCCAAGCAGTACCCAAGCAGGAGGGAGCTTCAGAATAGAGTCCAGAACTGAATACTACAGAACCAAGTGCTCCATCACGTCTGACAGCATGAATCAGGGCAGAACGTTTCAAAAACGTGGTGAAACCCACGTAGCAACCCTATATATTTCAGACGCTGGTACATTCTTCAGTAACGCCACAGATGTAGCCTGTGATCTGGTGGAATGTACTATCACCCTGGGGGCGTGGGAGAATGAATGTCTGCAGCATTATAACAACTGATAATACATCCAGATATTCATCTTGATAGTTTCTGAGTAGAAATGAAGGAAATGAAGAGCCTAGACGACTTCTTAAATGGCTTTGCCCTATCTAAGTAGAAGGCCAACAACATTCTAACACACACAGTATGTAAACAGGATTCCTGTAGAGAACTATGTGATTTTAGAAAAAACACTGATAGATGATGGGACTGATTGAGGTGGAACTCCAGAAGAACCTTAGGTAAGAATTTACGGTGTGGATCTAAAGAGCCATTTTCTTTAAAGAACACCATAAAATGGGGGGGGAATCTGCCTTCAAGGCTTCAATCTCCCTGACCCTATGGGCCAATGTCGTAGCTACTAAAAAGGCTGTCTTCATAGATAAACCAATGGGAACCTGTTCCCGGTTTCATCTGAGTGGAGATCTCATAAGGTAACTGAGTATCAGGTTGAGGTCCCAGGTCGGAGTTGGGTTTCCGATCTGTGGATAGAGATTCCCCAAACCTTTAAAAAACCTAGACGATACCAGGTGATCAAATATGGAGAATCCTTCTACTGGAATATAAAAGGCTGCTACTGCAGCCAAACGGACTTTACTTGAACTAACTGATAACCCTGATTTCTTTAGGTCCAACAGATAATCCAGAATGACTGAAAGTGGCACTGACTCAAGCATGAGGCAGTGACCACCACCACGAAAGGAAGAATCTCTTCCATTTTTGCAGGTAAGTAGTGCGGGTTGATCCCTTACTATTCAGTAACACCTTTTGTACTTCTGTGGAGCAGGAAGATTCTAACCCTGTGAACCAAAGAGGAACCATGCCCTGAGGTGGAGAACTACTAGGTTGGGATGAAGCACACGACCCGCATTCTGTGTCAGAAGATGAGGAATGGTGGGGTGTTTGGACGATGGTTAGACAGAGAGGTGAAGTAGGTAAGAGTACCAAGTTTGTCTCACCCAAGTCAGAACTATAAGGAAAAAATCGGACAGGCCAGAGCCAGAGTTATCACCCTTAGCAGCAGCAGTGTTAGAGGAGACACACAGAACAGACTCTTCTTCCAAGATTGATTTTCTCTCTTCTACCTCCTTTCTCCAGTGAAGGAATTATAGCTGCCAGAGTTAGCATCCTGAACTTTTGAGATTTTACAAACTTGCTAAGAAGTCTTAGATCCAAGATCAGACTCCAACCTCCATCTTCCTTTGAGACAAGGAAATACTTTGAGTAAAATCCCTTGCCCTTGTGAGGAGGAGCAACTGGCTCTAAAGCTTTTAACTGAATGAGAGTTCACTTCTTAATAAAAGCATGAGAGAGATCCCTAAAGAGGGATAGGGGAAGGGAGTGGAAGGGAGGGACTGACATAAAATGGATGCCATAGCCCAATGTCATCATCTGCATGACCCACTTGTCTGTAGCACTCCATCTTTGAGAATGTTGGAAATAGGCAAGTGGCTTTCCAAGGAGGATAGGAGAGCTAATGGAAACAGCTGTAAATCCAGAGATGTGGCAGAATTCAAACCCTGGACCAACCCATCACAACTGTTGCTTTGAAGGTGGCTGGGTGATCATGGAGGATGGTTGGACAACCTTCTTTCTCTGAAATCTAGGTCTCTTTCTGGGAAGGTTCAGTGGATCTATGGAATCCAGAAAACTGAGCAGGATGAAATCTCTGGGCAGTCTGTGACGTACTAAACCTTTTCTCATTTGTAGGTGTACATATGCCCCGAGACCATAAAGTAGCCCTAGAGTCCTTTAGAGTGTGCAAAGATTCATCCCATGGTTTCCGAGAACAGTAAACGACTGTTCAAGGGAAGGTCCTCCATGGCATACTGTACTTCTCTCCGAAATCCCAAAAGATGTTGCCATGATGCCCTGCATGTAACCACTGCCGGGCAGACAAACCAGTCAGTAGTGTCTGCTGCATTTAAGGATGCTTGAAGAGCAGTTCTGGCCATCAGTTGGCCCCATGAGATGATGAAATGGAACTGCTCCCTATGCTCTTGTAGTAGATGTTCAACCAAAGCTGTGAACCTGTTATAATTTGTAAAATTAGATTTTCCCATGACCACCTGATATGGCCATAATCATACTTTATTTTACACAGGGCTGTGAGGCTAGTCTTTGGAGCCTTATTCTTATTTACACTCATGTCCCTTTACACCACCCAGGCAGAATGCAAGGGGTCTTTAAAATGAGTGTCAATTACACCTGCGCCTGATTTCAGGTTGCTTTACACTGCCAGTGTGTGTTAAATGGGCCTTAGTGTAAATGAAAATCATGCCCATTAATACTAATAAAGAGTTGGAGATCCTCAGAGGGAAAGTTCTATAGAATTGTACAGCACTGCCTTCTTATTACTAGAAATTGCACACATGTACTTTTTTTGGTCTGGTTGGTCACAACTGGTAATAAGCACTTTACTCATGTTTAAAAGATACGGTATGTGCCACATCACGTAAATTCTGTGTTAGTACTATTAACAAATAAAGCCAAAATTCTTAAATCAAGCTTTTAGCTGGAGAAAGCTGAAAATGCTTTGGACTCAATTCTCCGAGTACTGAAGCATACCACTGAAGTAAAGGACGGATTGCATGGCGGGGTGCACCATTTTATGTCACTGCACCCAATTTAACAAGGAATCTTGCATACCATTAGTAAGTCCATCTATAAAACATCAAACATTGCCATAAAGCCACTTTCCTTTTAACGAGGTTCACAAATACATGTGACGGCACAGAAAACAGCAGTTCTCTCCACTCCAAATAATAGTATTTGGGTAACATGGTGATGATATAAAAGTGTTTTTGTAAAGGTCACTTGCAGATATCTTTTAAATTTTAGCCAAGTACTTTAACCAGCTTCAACCTAGGCTTCAGAGCCTGAGCTTCAGCCCAAGCCTGAACGTCTATACAGCTATTTTTAGCGCCATAGCATGAGTCACGTGAGCCTGACTCGGTAGATTCAGGCTCTGAGATTCACTTCCACAGGTTTCTGCGGGACACATAGCTGTACCCCTCCTATCTGTGCTAGCAGTGCCTGCATACATCGCTACAATAGCCCACCCTGTGTTGTGTAAGGAGGGGTAATGCCTAACGAATGAGCATTTATTCAATCGTGCCTAGAGTTAATGTCTGAAAAGCTTTGTAACATGATGCTATAAAAGGAAGGTAGGCATGTTTTGGTATCAACTTCACAACAGGCCTGACCTTACAGGGTGCTGAGCGCCCTCAATTCTCATTCACTTCAATGAGGCCTGGGAGCACTCAGCACTTCAAAGAAATGGCCTCAATATCCTTGAGCCTTCATAGTTCAATAAATTATTAATGCTAATTAATAGGACTTCCTTTACAAGGAAACCATTTTAAATTCCTGCCTGAGAGGGCACATGAGCTATTGACATCTTGTCAGAGTTCCGCTCTGCTTTAGTTCTTTCCTTGACAGAGAATATCTTTTTCAGCGGGAAAATTATCAACAGCCTATTGCAGCCTTCCATACAAGCAGAAGCGTGCCTCATCTTTTTCAATCTCATCAACCACAGTGAATGCAGATGGTTTCTTCAGCTGTCCTATAATCTTGTACATAGAATCCATGCATCCATCGCTACTTGGGTAAATTTGGGGGAAAAAAAACACGTTTTAGGATTAATATCAATACTATGGCATCAAAATTAGGCACCCAATCCTATGAAGAGCTGAGTGCCTCACAAAAGGTACCAAGTGCCCTCAAAACCCACAGAAGGTCAATAGCACGTCCACCCATCTCCATGTGGACCAGCTTAGCTCATAAGTAGAGCCCCGCACGGATATAAAATTTGTATCCACATCTGATCCACAATCTGCAAATGTGGTCCGTGGATGCAGATATCCGCAGATTTGCAAGGCTCTAGATATAAAATTTGGGTCCACATCCATTCATGGTCCACAAATATACTCTTTGGATATAAAGCAGATATCCGCAGATTTGCAGGGCTTTACTCATAAGCAAGCATTCTTAAGAACTACTTATGTGCTGACTCTACAGAAAAGACCTACCTAGCACTGTAAAAAAAATATTTAGGTAATGTTACCAGAAACACTTTTAAATAGTAATAGTAGCAGCATACCTGATACACGAACTACTGACAACTTTAAAGAGCAGAGGGCAATTATTGTCTATGTTTTACTAACTGTGACTAATGCAAAAAGATGCACTGTCTCAGAATAGGAAAAGTCATCTACTATATGCCAACAAAACCATATAACAACAAAAATCCCATCAAAGGTAAAAGCAGAGATGGAAAAAGTACTTTGATCATATTGAATTAGTTAGATAGGCCTTGATTTTTAGTCATAGTACAGCTGACACTCATGGCACCAATCCAAATCATCTCACAGTCCAACAGACTGCCTAAATCCTCCAGCACTTAAACCTTATGTCCTGGCTTTTTTTAAGAACAAAAAATCAAAAAAATGTTATTCTGACCAAGTAATACCAGCCTTGCTAACTTCATAAAGGAATCTAATTTCAGCAAAGAAGCCAAGATATGGAATTAGTTCAGGTGCTGGTGTAAAGACAGAAAATTAGAACCATCAAAATTTGTGAAGAGAATGTCATCAACATAGCTGCAGTAGCTCTTTGTCCTCCCTTATTGTAGTTTCTTAGTGTTAATCACTCCCTTGTTGAAAGGGCTGCTGGACGTGACCTCAATACACTGGAAAAACTAGCGTAATCGGACTGTCTGAAGTACTACTCTGTGTGAGTAAGGGTATCAACCATATGGTCCTTTCAAAGAGCCTATCCAGGAAACCAGCACCACTGTTACTAGAAACACCTTTAATACTAAGGATAGAGCTCAAGTGGGCCAAAATAACATTTCTAATGTTGTGATGACCTTTCAAAAGCCAAGATGTTGGTCCTGGATTCTCACTAAGACTGAGGGACCTTTATACCATTCTGGTAGTGTGAAGGGGCCTTAAAGTGGAAATAAATTATAGTTACTCAATTTAAGGCCCCCTTTACATTGCCTGTGTGGTATAAAGGGCCCTCAACGTAAATGAGAATGAGGCCCATTGGGTTTTAGCACTACAGGATTTAAGTGCGATAAATGGACCATGGAACTATGTGGTTGGTGGCCTGGCTAACAATTCTTCTAGGACTTAAGCTGAAGGCCCATGTGGCCAATTTGGTGCTATCAAAATCACACTTGTTTCCTTTGCTCCAAACATTTCAAGAATTGAGGAGAACAGAGGTATATTATTGAGGGTGGGGAAGAAGAGTGAACAGAGTACATTGTGCTCGGACTATCTCCGATTTGCAAACGGTCCCCATGGAGATCACAGCCAGCTGAGGCAGGTTAGAACAACCCTCCAGAGTAAATGACTCCCACACAGCCCTGAGCAGAAGCGGAAACCAGCAAAGATTCTGGCCCTGGGTCTCCAAAATGAGTTAGGGTTGCAAAGCAGTAACAATGTACTTACAAGTCACATCACTAAGTCCAAGTAGTAGGAAGCAAATAGTTAAGGACACCATAAAACTTACAGACCACATGAAAAATATGAACACATTCTGCTTCATTAGCAGTTTACACACACTTTTCATCAATGTAATTTATCTGTAAGCGGGGATAAAAAGAGCAGGGCAGTGGAGAATCAAGGCAAATATTCCCATCAAGGGCTTGATTCTGTTCCCATTCTAGTTGATAGAAAAACTCCCACTGACTTGAATAATGCAAGATTGAGTCCCAAGTACTAAACAATGCATTTCACCACTATATAAATGACCGTAAATCATAGTGGAGCTGGGGGGAGAAATATGGAGGGGATGATGGCCCATCTCTCTCCAGAAAAGGCAGATCTAAAGCTAATGAGGAAGGATGACACTCAGGAAAGGAGACAGCTGGGGAAGACAGGAGCAGCAGAAAGAGGGAAAATAGTTCTGTCTAGATCAGCCACCATTTGCCTGCCTGTCAGATGAAAAAACATGAAACATCTGATCTGAGATAGAATTTCTTTTGCCTCCAGGTCAGTCACATTAGCAGCTGTAGGATGGATTGTCAGTTCAGGAGATGCTGATGTAAAAGATGCTCTTCTAAATGAGTCTAAGCCAGCCAAACTGTTCTTCGTTCTAAATAGAAAGGAAGGTCTAGTGGATAGGGAGCTAAAATGCAACTCAAGAGACTTGGATTCAAATTTCCTAGTCAGCCACAGCCTTCCTGTATTAAATTAAAGTGACTCGCCCAGTTTATGCTGTTCCTCAATTCCCCATCTGTAAAATGGGGATAATATTTATCTGTCTCACAGGTGTATTGAGGATAAAATTCATTAATTATTAGTATGTAGATACTGTGATGATGAGGGCCATATAGATACCATAAAAGAGAAATTAATGCTGTTCTGTTTTGTTTTTTAAAGGGGGAGCACTCCCTAAAAGTTCTCCTGATCTGGGAGAGCTCTTGATTTATCTCATTTGTCTCAAAAAGACAGGGAGTAGCAGTCCTCTGCTTTCATGGTTCCTGTGCAGTTGGCGAAGGGATAAAACACTCCCCCCTCCTTCCCCCAGTTCTGTTGAATATCCCTCAGAGATTATTTCAATCATCCATCTGTCCATAGTTGCGTTTATCCACTGGGCTTGAACAATGGATACCCTTCCCCCTATCTGGGCCAGTTCCTGAGATGGCAATGTTATTCTGGTGCTCTGCAGCTATTCTGCTATTTGAGGGGCATTTTCCATGCACCCCAAAATTTAAAAAAAATCATCCCCTACTGATGGGTCAACAGCATCCTTGGCTAAAACTGACACAGTTCTGACTACCTTGGGAGATTGCATAGAGAGCAGCTTATTCTTCTGAACCTTATTCTATTTCTTGGCTTGCCTGTTTCCCTGCAGCATTTGCAAAGGTGTGCCCATTCTCCTCTCATACAGCCCCTTCTGCAGCCATTATTCAAGGCAATGACAGGCTCATTTTCAATCTCTCTCTCTTTTTTTTTTTTTTTAAAAAACAAGCTGGAGAGTATTTACCATTTGCTGCATTGGCTCTGACTGTTCCAATTTGCTGTTCTAGGATCTTAATCGCATTCTTAATAATTGGTCCAAAATTTCCCAGTGGAAAAAGCCTAACCTGGATATTCTTCCCCGATTGTTCAGAGCTCTCTCTTTGAGAGATGAGCTGCTGGACACAGGTCAATTCTTTACGTTGCCTTTTTTTTTTACAAAAGAATATTTTATTATTTTGTGCTGCTTAGATTTTTTTTTTTTGAGTGGGCTCCAGGGAGCTAGATGAAGAAATATGCCTCTGCAAAGATTTTCCCTCCTTTTATGTATGTGGTCCCAGTGCTCCATTTATATCAAAATCCACTGAAGTTTTGGGACAGCTAGATCGCTCTCACATCGGAGGCTGCAGCTGTTGTGGGGAGATGAAGGGAAGAAAAGAACTGCCGTTAGTGAGGGTAAAACTGACTCTGGAACGGAAACTGCAATTGCAGAATTTAAATGTGTATTATATATTATTTCCATGTTCCAGATTTGCTCTTAACTGCTAGGTAATACCTATCGCAAAGACCTATGGTACTTTTCAATCCCCTTTGAAAAACTGGACACGGATTATAAATAGAACAGGGCATATTGCACTTGTTATTGAAGGTGACAGCTTGCTGTGCTTCACCTCCAGCTTTTATTCGTGCTTGCTTCTATGCCATGGCAGAAGCCTTGTTACAATGTTCCATTACAGGGAGCCTGGCCTTAGACATCGCTGCTCCCCGGATGTCTCATTTTGCAGTATTTATGCTTACCTGCCTCTACATCTCCCTGTCTGCAAATAAAGTATTCCTCCCCTTTGCTATAGGGATGGCAGCAGAGCATGTCAAGTAAGACATCCTCTTGAATTTATGCCTGTTTTCTTCGCTCTTTCAGCCATTTTTGATGCTGCCAATCAAGAAGCCAAGCATACTGGAGCAGACACTGAGGGAAATTTGAAAAGCTGTTAAAGCACTTCCCCCCCAAAGCCAAATAAATGATAGTACTTACAACCGATAGACTGTACTTACACACTGAAGCCGCAGACAGTGACTTCAAGCGGAAATTATCTTCACAGAACATCAGGAGCTCTGAAAGCCCCGCCTATTGCACACTCCATGGGAGAAGAACTTTGACTGCCAAGGAACGGACGGGTTCTTTCCATAGGCTTAGCCCGTGACGGACAGATCTTAAGACTGTCGTAGTACCAGCTATTGTGTGCACTGCTGAATGTGACCCCAATACAGAAAACGCTGTCCATCCAAAATAACACTTATTGCCTGTGTATTTAGATTTATACAAATGCTAACAAACAGCACCTCTATCTATGCACTCTAAAGCCCTCTCAACTTGGCCATTCAACAAAATTACTACCCAAACACAAATGAAATGTAGCAAAACTATGCTATATAAACTACTGCCAGTAAAACAGACAACTCACATGCTTAAATCCCCTTCATGTAATTCCCAACCCCGCCCGCCCCCTTTTCAAATGCCTGAGGTTAAAAAAAGGATCCTCAAATCTGGGCCAACTCAGAGCAGCTTTGTTCTCTCCTTCTCAACCACGGTCATCACTACATTCAGCATCCTTGCGACTGGGTTCTTTCAAAGAACCATTGGGAAGATCACTGGCAGCATCAGTCCTTGGCCGCTGCGTAGGAATTCCTAAATGCTATGACAGGCACACCCCACACGCACTAGTGCACAAACAAATGCCCTGCTGAACTGTCCATTTGTACTGGGATTTGCTGATGGCAACAAGGATAGACAATGAAGCCTATAGAAACAGGAAACTGCTATTCCATGAACATGATGGTTGTATGGGATGTACAGATGATTTTCACAACAGTGGTGTCAAGAACCGTAACAAGATCCTTATGTCCTACAACTGCCCCTCTTCCCTACCCCTTCAGCATTTACCTGACTCACAGCCAAAGCCTATAGTCTCTACTTCATGTGCTCAGAGAGGGTCTCAGAGCAGAGACTGTGAAAAGCGGTTTTAATATCTTCCCCCCACCACGCCTCCATCTTTTTCTCTAAGCAGGCTACAGGTGTCACAGGCAAGGATTAATACAGATTTTTCAATGACCTTGGGGAGTGAAGGGAAGCACTCATATCTAAAAGGGGAGGTCAGCTGGGATGCAGAGCACAGCACATCACAGTGAACTTGTGAAAGTCACAGTGTATGGCACTCTGAGCGGGAAACATCCAGAATGTTTGGACACCCAATATCGGGAATGGAATTTCCAAAAGCACCACCAACATTTGGTTTGGAAATTCTGTTGTCCAAGTGCCTAAAACCAAGTTCCCAAATCCTCTGCAGACCACCCAGATGGGGGCCCTTTGAAAATTCCCTTGAGCACAAATCACTCACAGACACAAAGAGTCAGCGGCAGGGGCAAGAACAGAACCTTGGTGTCCATCCAGTCTTTTGCTCTATCCACTGGAGTGCGCTGAATTTTATACATAGCACCACACCCACTCATTCATTTACAAAACCTCAGACTCACTGGAAATAACTTCCTGAACCTCAAACACATGAGGGAAATAACAGGCTTATTTAAAAAAGTATTGGAAATGATGAGACTAATCTTTAACAGTGTGTGACTAAAGGAAAAATAACTTGGAATCTTTTATTTTTGAAGCTAAGATGCCACACCAACCAGTAGAAATTGATTAAATATTACACATTTCTGTTCTCACCTTCATGCAAATTCATATGTCTTGCTCATGAAGAGCTATACTATCCCATTAGAGAAGCATCAAAAATGTTCATGAACAAATAAGAATCTACCATATATACTTGTTCATTAACCCACTCATTTATAAGCCAGTCCCCCAAGATGGATAGGTAAAAACAGCAAAAACTGTATGACCCTTTCATAAGCCGACCCTATATTTCAGGGGTTGGCAAACTTTGGCTCCTGGCCCATTAGGGTAAGCCGCTAGCGGGCGGGCCTGGACGTTTTGTTTACCTGGAGCGTTCACAGACATGGAGCCCCTCAACTTCCAGTGGCCACGGTTTGCCGTTCCCAGCCCATGGGAGCTGGGAGAAGTGGAGCCACTTCCCGCAGCTCCCATTGGCTGGGAACAGCAAACTGCGGCCATAGGGAGCTGAGGGGCTCCATGCCTGTAGATGCTACAGGTAAACAGAACAACACCGTATTAGATATTCAATTAAATGATTCCATAGAGTTTAAAATCACCACATTTTATTGTAGACCCATTTATAAGCCGACCCCAACTCTTTGATGTGTCACTTTTTTACCAAAAATATTCGACTTATGAAAGAGTATATATGGTAAGTTCATAATATCTGGCTGGGTGGCTATATAATTATACAGTGAACAGAGGCCACTCATTCTGTAAATTTGATTTTGAGCCTTGCTACACAGGTATTATGGGTCAAAACTGGTTACATGGGAAACATCTCACAGTGGAGGCACTGTTCATCTCTCAACTTCATGGTAAGCAGAGGCTCACTGCAATTGCAACTGGTACATTGCAATGCATTGAAACAAATAAGGGATTTCATTTCTGCTGCACTGTAAATGGACTTACACTATATGATGATGCCTATTTATTTTACATTTAGTCAAACTGATCTTCATCTACCCATGCTTGCCTGGAATATGCATAAATTTCATAAAACCTTATGCTGATGGTATGAGATGTGGTTTTTTTTTAAAAAATGTTTCTCTTTATATGATGAATACAAACTCTAGATCACACTCTATTCCCCCTGAAAATCTGAATAGGTTCCTGAAAAAAATAAATGTTAGCAACATGATTATTTGTAATGTAGTAGCACCTAAGAGCCCCAGTCATAGGCCAGAACCCCACTGCACTAGACGCTCGACAAACCAAACAGATGGTCCCTGCCCCAAAGAGTTTACAATAATCATTGTTACTTTTAGAGACACTGTATCAAATGGTTTCATTCATCCATTTTACGTGCCCTAGTAACCTCTCAGAAATCAACACTTTCCTACGCAAACGTGTCTATTTCTATTTCCTTGTCACAACTTGAATTATTTTCAAATTAACATGACTTTGTTTACTTATTTGTATACTGACAACATCAATAAGGAGCTTGATCCTACAACCCTTAACCATGCAAGCAGTCCAACTGATGTTAGTGGGACTTCTTGTATGAGCAAGGATTAATAGGAATTTACAGGACTACATGAAAGGCATGCAGAACTCAATGAGGACTGTACAGTCTCCTTATGCATAAAGATTTATGATCCAAATCCCCTTTAAGTCAATGGAAATCATTCCATTGACCTCAATGGGCTTTGGATCAGACCGTAGAACACAAACTACTGTGTTTGTCCAGGTCCTACATGTAATATGTATTATTTTCTCAACAAGCACATGGACCAAGGGGATCCAGTGGATATAGTGTACTTAGATTTTCAGAAAGCCTTTGACCAGGTCTCTCACCAAAGGCTCTTATGCAAAGTAAGCTGCCATGGGTTAAGAGGGAAGGTGATCTCATGGAATGGTAACTGGTTAACAGATAGGAAACAAAGGGTAGGAATAAAGAGAAAGTTCTCGGAATGGAGAGAGGTAAATAGTAGTGTCCCCTAGGGATCTGTTCTGGGACCAGCCCTATTCAACATATTCATAAATGATCTGGAAAAAGGAGTAAACAGTGAGGTGGCAAAATTTGCAGATGTTACAAAATTACTAAAGATAGTTAAGACCCAGGCAGACTGTGAAGAGCGACAAAAGGATCTCTCAAAACTGGGTGACTGGGCAACAAAATGGCAGATGACATTTAATGTTGATAAATGCAAAGTAACGTACATTGGAAAACATAATCCCAACTATACATATAAAATGATGGGGTCTAAATTAGCTGTTAGCACTCAAGAAAGATCTTGGAGTCATTGTTGATAGTTCTCTGAAAACATCCACTCAATGTGCAGCGGCAGTCAAAAAACCAAACAGAATGCTGGGAATAATTAAGAAAGGGATAGATAATAGGACAGAAAATATCATGTTGCCTCTATATAAATCCATGGTACGTCCACATCTTGAATACTGTGTGCAGATGAGGTCATCCCATCTCAAAAAAGATATATTGTAATTGGAAAAGGTTCAGAAAAGGGCAACAAAAATTATTAGGGGTATGGAACAGCTTCTATATGAGGAGAGATAAGACTGGGACTTTTCAGCTTGGAACAGAGACGGCCAAGGGGAGATATGATTGAGGTCTATAAAATCATGACTGGTGTGGAGAAAGTAAATAAGGAAGTGTTATTTACTCCCCCTCATAACACAAGAACTAGAGGTCACCAAATGAAATTAACAGGCAGCAGGTTTAAAACAAATAAAAAGAAGTATTTCTTCACAAAATGCAGGGTCAACCTGTGGAACTCCTTGCCAGAGGATGTTGGGAAGGCCAAGACCATAACAAGTTTCAAAAAAGAACTAGGTAAATTCATGGAGGATAGATCCATCAATAGCTATTGGCCAGGATGGGCAGGAATGGCGTCCCTAGCCTCTGTTTGCCAGAAGCTGGGAATGAGTGACGGGGGACGGATCACTTGATGATTACCTGTTCTGTTCATTCTCTCTGGGGCACCTGGCACTGGCCACTGTCAGAAGACAAGATACTGGGCTAAATGGACCCTTGGTCTGACCTTTGTTCTTACGTTTGTTTATGGAATTTCTATTTTTTTAAATCAAGATTTCCCATTGCAGGCTGAGGGCACAATCATCTCCTATTTTGTACAGGTACACAGAATTGGACACATACTGGTACTGCACAGTTCTGAGAACACCAAGTCAGACAGCTGGGTGGGTGACTGTGACACAAGAAGCTTTCATTGGCTGTGAATGATTTCTAGTTTTCAAATAATCACAATGTCTTAAACATTTTACTATTCTTGTCCTTGGAAAGCAGCCCAAGGGCAGTGGTGAATTCAGCCCAATGTAGCTGCTCTTGCTCCCACTGAAGTCAATGGCAAAAAACTGACATTAAGGAAAGCAGGCCTTGTACTCTTTTGGTTTTATCGTCTATATGGTAATTTTTGGGCCACACCTATTTTCCATGCCAAAGCTATAGTGAGGCTAAAATAGGATTTTATGATGAAGCTGGCTGCAGCCATAACCCGGCAAACACTAAAACACATGCATAACACTACTCATGTAAGCTGCTGTATACACATCAATGGGATTACTCCTGTGAGTTAAGTTACATATGTGCTTAAGTACTTGTGAGACTGGTGACTTAGCTCATCATCTCTTCATCACATACAGAAGTCTCGACACGAACTTTAAATACGATTTTAAAAATTTAAACATTTTTGTGGTTCCGAGTGCTTTTGGAGCTCTTGTAACTTAAAAAGAAAGAAAAAGAAAACCTTTAAAAACGTAAACATTGTGGATCATCAAATCACATTATTTGGCATTTAAACCAAAAAACAGAAGGCTACATATTTCATTTTGGAAATTACATTTGCAGTATGATCAGCAATCACTTTTCATCATCAATTTCTAAAACATTTTTAAAACACAGTTACAGAACCGGCCCATCATAGATCAAAGGCTAAGGATACATTAAAATGATAGACCATAATGGCTCTGTTACTTTTAAACATGGCAGCCACTCACAGATAATGCTGCTATGCTTTGAGAAAGCATCGAGGTGATCCAAAGGCTTCGTAAATTTTAGCAGTCTCAAAAGAAAACCATAAAATTTCTTAAGTCATACTGCCTCTGACCTCAACTGAAGATTTTCATCATTTTTTAAAAAGAAAAAACAAACACACCAAAAAGAAAGTCAATGAGTATGCTAGAGTAATATTAAGACCACAACTCAGCAAAGCATTTAAGCACATGGTAAAATCCAAGCCTGCTCAGCAAAGTACTTAAAGTTAATGGGACTTAAGGATGTGACTAAATGCTGTGCTGAATCGGGGCCTAAGAATATAGGATGAAAACCAGAATTTTTGCTGTCCCAATGCATAGGGATAATCACGACCCCCTACTGACACAGGGTTAAGGCTGCTTCTCCACCTTTTAATAACTCTCTCTCTCGATACTAGATGCTGCAGATGTAACACTAACCCTGCAGCTGAGGGCTTGTCTACACACAGAGAAGTTGCACTGGTTCAGTTAAATCAATGCAATTTTGCGTGTGGACTCTCTTGTATTGGTTTAAAAACTGGTCAGTTTAGCTTGCACCTATAATTTTACAGATGCCAGTTAAATCAATATAAGCCAGGTTTAAACTGTGATACAACTGTCCACACTGGCTTAACCAAATCACTAGAAAAAAAAAAAATTATCCTGATTAAACTTTGTGTGTAGACCAGGCCTGAATAGCCTTATCTCATGCATGCAGTCTTAGAAGTTTCACCAATAAGGATGATGTGAAATTTAGACCTGGATCCTGTAAGACATCCATTGCCTTGCACATTGCATAGTCATTTATTATCTCTGTGCAAAGCGAGAACAAAATACTACCATTCAGATTTGGCAGGGTTCTTTACAGAAAAAGAAGCACTCCTCACATACACGATGGGAGTTGTGTGTGTAGAGCAGCTACAGTATCTTTTCTTCTATACAACAATTATTGTAAAATGCTCTGAGATCTTTATATAAAAAAGGTACTATAAAATATAAAAATGTTTTGGTGATGGTGGTTTTCTTCATTTATTGTGTTTCAGCAGCATTTAAAATCAAACCTGCAAACAGTGCTAAAATGGATTAGAACACCAGCTCTTTTCCCTGCAGCATCTATACAACTGTGTCCTTTGCTGCAAGCTAATTTATAATTTCTTATAACACTCCTTCATACATCACAATAGACATTCCTATGATTATCATCATATATCCTACACCGTAGAGGACAGGAAGACTGCTACTGATGCAAAGCTGTGCTTGTTCTACAGATATCAAAAGCACCTGCTTTTCAAAGGCTGAGTCCTGCTCCCATTGAAGTTAATGGAGAAATTTAAATTGACTTCAATGGAGCAGAATTTAGCCACAAGTGCTCACCTGACAATGACTCAACAACCTGCTGAAACAGACTCCCAGTAGACCTGGTCTCTAATTTACTACCACCAAATATGCAATTAGTCACCAAATACTGATTACTGTTAACATATACTGACTTTAATGCCATCTGTTCTACACATCCTATAGTAAATTAGAAATTTATGTTTTCTCTCTCTCTCTCTCTCACACACACACACAAAATATGTGGGAGTATATTATATACTTTATCATTAGCAGTTTCCTACCAAGGCTACAATGAGATGACAAATATCTGGCAAGCACATCCTAACGTTCTCTCCCATAGTCATTCAGGTTAGCTTATCTATAAAATACATTTTTGATGAGACACTGTAAACAAGAATTTTAACATCACAAGTTCCTAAGAAGGGTGGTTCTACTGTACAGATTAGGTACATGCTAACTACACATACAGCAAGCTAAATGAAAAAAATCTGTCTCTTTACTGACTTGAAATCACTGGGAAAGGTCTGTATGCATTTTAAATCTAGGGCCTATTTGTGCTTTTATACACAACAATCTAACTTCATTGACTTGAGCAAAATTACTCCTGATTTACACGTTCTGAGGGGAGGATCAGGTTCATACTTTATAAACAAAACTAGGCCCCGATTCTTCAAGCATCTATAAATGGGTTGTACTCAGTCCCCCTGCTAGTGTCTAGACCCTGTATAGAGGCTAATGAATCTGCTCCTGCCTGAAAACTACCAATTTATTTCAAGCAGTAGAGGCATGTGCATTTAGATGCAGAGGTCCAGAGGTCAATTCCTGCAAGCAATCTACCAAGGGGTACTGTTGCAAGTAGTCCCATGGAACTCACGGACAGCACTCATGTATGCAAAGTTACTCCTGTGCATAAGTGTCTGCAGAATCAGGTGCATAAATAACGTTGGAAAGAGTGTGCCGCAAGGAAAAAAGCAGTCTGTGTAGATAAATATCTAACAATGCAAAGCTCAGAAATCTGGTGTGGTGGCTACACACAGACTACCTTTGATACTATGTCAAAATATCCTTAAAAAAAAGTTTCACCACAGTCATGTAGAAGACATGACTTGTTTGGCTATTTTTGACCAATTGCACCTCTCCCAAAAGAAACATTTAAAGTAGATTTGTTTGTTGTCTTCTTTACTACATGCACTGCATCAGACCACACCTAATTATTCCAATAAATAATTTTTAAAAAATAGTGCAAAACCACCCACTAAAGTCTTCAAGGGGGGGGGGGGATCTTCAAAGAGGAAACCAATTAAAAAAAACTATGCTTTCAGTCCATGTGCCCAGACTCAGATCCAACATGGCCAACAGCAGGTCAGAGTAGCAATTGCAGGCAAAGTCCTGCTCAGCCCCAGGATGGAGCATGCCCAGTGGGAACAGAATCTTTGGGAAATTTGAGTGCTAAAGTCTAAGTCATCTCTGGTGAGCATGGGTAAATTACAATTGTTCAAAGCCTCATAACTCAGTCATTATTTGGGCAGATTTTCTTGGGGATGGCAAAAGGTACATTCCTGACACAGGCCACTCCCTCACCCCTGCCAAATTTTAAGTCCCTGCTCCAAAATATGGGGGTGTTCAAATAGAAGATCACCAATATTTTTTTTTACCAAGAGTACAATACATTTTTCCTTAGCCTCATTTTCAGAAACAACTCAACTGTTTTCATTGAAATTTTCCAGTAAATTTCAGCCTGATGCATGTGCACAGGATGGAAGATTTCAGCCCATATAGGTAACGCTCATACTCAACTGGGAATGGAGTCTTACAACGGGAAGTGCCCATTAACCAACCTTAACAATAGGTGGTGCTAGCAGCCATGCCTACAATATGAAACATTCCAAGAGGCAACTTGCAGCAAAAGGGAATGCAATGGACAGAACAATTTCAAGGGCCAAATTCTGGTCTCAATTACTCCAAGATAAATGGAGTTACTCTGGATTTATAACGAACATAACTAAACCAGGATCCAGCCCAAAGCATTTTACTTTATTAGGACATAGTCTTTCAAGCTTATCCAGAAAGTCTGCCTGTCCTCTCAAATGCTGACTCTACCCATCTTTCACTACTATCCATTTTTACTACATATATACACAGTCCCTGCAGCCACATCGGTGTGAATGAGGTATGTGTGGTTTACAGAGAGAAGCAAGACATGGGGCCTGGACACACTCAGACACTGTAACCTCAGTGATTAAATGTAGACCAGAATCAGGCCCTGGGCCTATCATTGACGAAGTTACAGCTCATGGCTCCAGATCATCAGCTAGTGTAAATCAATCTCACTCTATTTAAGTCATTGAAGCTATGCTGATTTACACCAGCTGAGGATGTAACCCCATGGCTTTGTCAGGTCATCATCAGCATTTAATATTTACATTATGGTAGCACCCGTGAACCCTAATTAGGATCAGAATTCTGTACTGCCAGGTGCTGCATGAACACCTAGGGTCACGCAGTCCATCTTAAAGATCCACACTAGGCTACTTTCATATGCTTCTAATTGGTCTTTCCTTGAAACGGATCCAGAATCTGCAACATTTGCAGAATGCAGCTGTTTGTTTGCTCCATCAGTCTGGAGCAAGGGAGATCGTTATTCCCATCGCCTGTGAAGTGCAGTAGCAGCCAATATATCAAAGGATATAATTCAAAGTCAAATATTAGTATATAATACATACCTCCATCATCTAGCCCCTACATACTCGATAGGCTTGTCAGTTGCAGTCCACCAGAGCAAATCTCTCTCTCAGTTCAGCGAACCCTTTCAGAGCACAGGGACCTTTCACTGCCTTTAGAACTGCCGCAAGCTCCATCTATCTATTTTGGATGACTTGTTAGACCCTCCGTACTTTGCTCCCTTTTTCGGGGGTGGGTTAGAGTCAGGGATGTATTGTACATCTGTTATCTTCTCTTTCCTCTCCCCTCCCAGTAACAACTGAGAAGTCTTTTGCAGGTGACCTAGTGCTTATTGGTCTGCCAAATTTGCTTATCTTGCTGTGTATCTGTTCTAGATAGCTTTTCTTCTGTATTATGTTCATTTCCCCCCCCCCCCCCCCATCAGGCATAAGATGCTTTGATTGTTAATGCCCAATTTACTTTGGAAATGGAACTTACACTCCTAGGTCACTTTGGTGTTTTTGAACCTTTTACCCACCATGCCTTAAAAATATTAACTCTGGAGTAAACATTTTAAAAGGTGTTAAATCAATCTTATTATTTATATTAAGAAAGACTGTGTCCTACACAATTCAGAGTATGTGACTGGAGACCTAAAGAAAGATGTGTGTGTGTAAGCTACATCATTATGTTACTAAATAGAATACACCTGACTTGTCTGTTGATAGTAGAATACAGGTTGCTTGTGCTCTCGATAGGCCCCGTCACTACAGTATTTGAGTGTCTTCTGTGAATTAGAAATCAACCGTTTAAGCTGCTACAGTGCCACCCTTCATGTCTAGAAATTACATTAAAAAACACAGATCCTGCCTCAGTGTTCAAAGAAAAATACTGTCAACAAAAGATGAACAGTGCAACTAACACACTATTACCTCAATAAATCAATTCTTTAGAAATTACATACAAAAGAATTGAGAGCAGAAGGAATAAATGGGAGAAGAGGGAAAGTAAGTTCTATTTTGACAGATAAGCACAGTCTTCCAAATCACTATTAACAAGTTATTGTAATAAACACACAGCATAACACTGCTAGAAAGATGTAATCTCAACATTGCAGGTTTCCTAGATCTTTAACACACAGGCCGGTCTGTCTGGTATAGTCATAGAATCATAGAATATCAGGGTTGGAAGGGACCCCTGAAGGTCATCTAGTCCAACCCCCTGCTCGAAGCAGGACCAATTCCCAGTTAAATCATCCCAGCCAGGGCTTTGTCAAGCCTGACCTTAAAAACTTCCAAGGAAGGAGATTCCACCACCTCCCTAGGCAACGCATTCCAGTGTTTCACCACCCTCTTAGTGAAAAAGTTTTTCCTAATATCCAATCTAAACCTCCCCCACTGCAACTTGAGACCATTACTCCTCGTTCTGTCATCTGCTACCATTGAGAACAGTCTAGAGCCATCCTCTTTGGAACCCCCTTTCAGGTAGTTGAAAGCAGCTATCAAATCCCCCCTCATTCTTCTCTTCTGCAGGCTAAACAATCCCAGCTCCCTCAGCCTCTCCTCATAAGTCATGTGTTCTAGACCCCTAATCATTTTTGTTGCCCTTCGCTGGACTCTCTCCAATTTATCCACATCCTTCTTGTAGTGTGGGGCCCAAAACTGGACACAGTACTCCAGATGAGGCCTCACCAATGTCGAATAGAGGGGGACGATCACGTCCCTCGATCTGCTCGCTATGCCCCTACTTATACATCCCAAAATGCCATTGGCCTTCTTGGCAACAAGGGCACACTGCTGACTCATATCCAGCTTCTCGTCCACTGTCACCCCTAGGTCCTTTTCCGCAGAACTGCTGCCTAGCCATTCGGTCCCTAGTCTGTAGCGGTGCATTGGATTCTTCCGTCCTAAGTGCAGGACCCTGCACTTATCCTTATTGAACCTCATCAGATTTCTTTTGGCCCAATCCTCCAATTTGTCTAGGTCCCTCTGTATCCTATCCCTCCCCTCCAGCGTATCTACCACTCCTCCCAGTTTAGTATCGTCCGCAAATTTGCTGAGAGTGCAATCCACACCATCCTCCAGATCATTTATGAAGATATTGAACAAAACCGGCCCCAGGACTGACCCCTGGGGCACTCCACTTGACACCGGCTGCCAACTAGACATGGAGCCATTGATCACTACCCGTTGAGCCCGACAATCTAGCCAGCTTTCTACCCACCCTATAGTGCATTCATCCAGCCCATACTTCCTTAACTTGCTGACAAGAATACTGTGGGAGACCGTGTCAAAAGCTTTGCTAAAGTCAAGAAACAATACATCCACTGCTTTCCCTTCATCCACAGAACCAGTAATCTCATCATAAAAGGCGATTAGATTAGTCAGGCATGACCTTCCCTTGGTGAATCCATGCTGGCTGTTCCTGATCACTTTCCTCTCATGCAAGTACTTCAAGATTGATTCTTTGAGGACCTGCTCCATGATTTTTCCAGGGACTGAGGTGAGGCTGACTGGCCTGTAGTTCCCAGGATCCTCCTTCTTCCCTTTTTTAAAGATTGGCACTACATTAGCCTTTTTCCAGTCATCCGGGACTTCCCCGGTTCGCCACGAGTTTTCAAAGATAATGGCCAATGGCTCTGCAATCACAGCCGCCAATTCCTTCAGCACTCTCGGATGCAACTCGTCCGGCCCCATGGACTTGTGCACGTCCAGCTTTTCTAAATAGTCCCTAACCACCTCTATCTCCACAGAGGGCTGGCCATCTCTTCCCCATTTTGTGATGCCCAGCGTAGCAGTCTGGGAGCTGACCTTGTCAGTGAAAACAGAGGCAAAAAAAGCATTGAGTACATTAGCTTTTTCCACATCCTCTGTCACTAGGTTGCCTCCCTCATTCAGTAAGGGGCCCACACTTTCCTTGGCTTTCTTCTTGTTGCCAACATACCTGAAGAAACCCTTCTTATTACTCTTGACATCTCTCGCTAGCTGCAGCTCCAGGTGCAATTTGGCCCTCCTGATTTCATTCCTACATGCCCGAGCAATATTTTTATACTCTTCCCTGGTCATATGTCCAACCTTCCACTTCTTGTAAGCTTCTTTTTTATGTTTAAGATCCGCTAGGATTTCACCGTTAAGCCAAGCTGGTCGCCTGCCATATTTACTATTCTTTCGACTCATTGGGATGGTTTGTCCCTGTAACCTCAACAGGGATTCCTTGAAATACAGCCAGCTCTCCTGGACTCCTTTCCCCTTCAAGTTAGTCCCCCAGGGGATCCTGGCCATCTGTTCCCTGAGGGAGTCGAAGTCTGCTTTCCTGAAGTCCAGGGTCCGTATCCTGCTGCTTACCTTTCTTCCCTGCGTCAGGATCCTGAACTCAACCAACTCATGGTCACTGCCTCCCAGATTCCCATCCACTTTTGCTTCCCCCACTAATTCTACCCAGTTTGTGAGCAGCAGGTCAAGAAAAGCGCCCCCCCTAGTTGGCTCCTCTAGCACTTGCGCCAGGAAATTGTCCCCTACGCTTTCCAAAAACTTCCTGGATTGTCTATGCACCGCAGTATTGCTCTCCCAGCAGATATCAGGAAAATTAAAGTCACCCATGAGAATCAGGGCATGCGATCTAGTCTGAGGCACTTACCCAATAATGGATTCATCTTCTGAATTCTTATCATTGAAAGCCCATGCCCTTAATAACAGCACCAGTGACTTGCACCATCCTTCATGTAAGAACTCTGCTCAGCACTACAAAAGCGGTCACTGACTATCAAAAGAGTCAACAAAAATCATTCAAAGATTGACCAAAGAAAGACAAGTCAGCTTCCAAGTTCAAATGATGTAGAAATTCCATCATCTTATAAACAACACACACAATGACTTTTTGAGGGTCATGAAAAATACAGCTAGTTGTTCCCCTCCTTCAGGAACAGCTTTGTTAGGTAAAGCACAGGGGGGAGGAGACTGGGTAAAAACACTTAGAATATCAGAGTTGGAAGGGACCTCAGGAGGTCATCTAGTCCAACCCCCTATTTTTGCCCCAGATCCCTAAATGGTCCCCTCAAGGATTGAACTCACAACCCTGGGTTTAGCAGGCCAATTGTTATGCTTCAGCATCCATTTAATCTGGAAAGATTGTGATTGGAAAGCTTCCAACTTCACCAACTCCCTGCTATAAATGGATTTTATTCCACAGCTGGAGACTTTCAGAACTATCAAAACCATGCAAAGGAAAAGCTGACTGACTTTTTGGCAGGAAGGCACTGTGCAAACCCAAATGCAATAATCCAAGTAAACAATGACCTCCCCAAAGGCGAACAACTATGTAGTGAAGAACTTTAGTTATTAAAAAAAACTTTGTTTTTCGGTTAAAGGCCTCTGCAGCCAACCTGAGATTTGCGGGCTAAGATTCTGACCTGTCACTCTATAATACTCTCTAACAGCCCTGACTCCCCAGCAGTTCATACAAGGATCTCAAGACTTCTTCCTTCTGATTGCAAATTCCTGTGAGTGTTGATTTAGCGGGTCTGGTGAAGACACGCTAAATCGACGGGAGAGCACTCCCATCCCCGAGAAGCGTAAGGGAAGTCAATGGGAGATGCTCTCCCGTCAACACAGCACAGCGTAGCCACTGCGGTAAGTGGATCTAACTAAGTCGACTTCAGTTACGTTATTCATGTAACTGAAGTTGCGTAAGTTAGATCGATTTACGGCGGTAGTGTAGACGAGCCTGACAGGAGCACGAGTGAATCCAAGAGAATTAGTGAAGTGAGATTATTGCTAATGTTCCTTTTCCAACTGCCCATATTTGAAACCAGTTCAGCAGTCTCGCCCAGTTCCATCCCTTCCCTCTATCCCCGCCCCCTCAATCTATTAACCCCTTCATTCATTCCCTCCCTCCTAATTCATTCCAAACCCCACATTCCTTATCACTTCCTCACCACCACTCACTATCTTCCTCTCATTTTCCCACCCTTTTCTCCTTCACCATTCGAAACACACACTTCATGACTTTCAGAGCGAGTGTGAGAGAGGGGTGCACACACCGCTGCTTTCACATTTTGCTAGGTAAAGCTCAAACACACTCATGGAGCCTACGATGCAATTCTGCTCCCATAGATGTCAATGGCAGAATTCCCAGCGACTTTAATGGGAACAAGATCAGATCTCTGGCTGGAACTAGGAATAACAGACACTTTTAAAACCAGGTTTCAGAGTAGAGTTGTAGCTCACAAAAGCTTATGCTCAAATAAATTTGCTAGTCTCTAAGGTGCCACAAATACTCCTTTACTTTTAAAACCGTTACCATGCACAGGATAGTCAATATAGATCTCATTTGTTCTGCTCTAAATCTGTAGTAACTTAATGGGGTTACTGCAACTTTGCACCAGTATAAATGAGTTCAGAATCTGCCCTATTGTTTGTATTCATCTGGATAGCATTTATGAACCAATGTCCTGTCTAACTTCTGTAATATCCACCTCCTTGCTCACCAAAGTCAGTGCATGGTGTAGGTCTGATCACACTGCTGAGCTGTGTGCACATTTCTCTGTACTATGCGGAAATCTCTATACATAGGCACAGAGAAGTGGTGTTTGGCTCTCTGCAAATCTTTCAGCAGCCTTCAAAAACAAGTCCATAATTCTTAAAAACATGTATTTTACAGGAATACAGGAAGCGGAATGGCAAGCCATTTGTTAGCTGGTGGCTCACTTCCCAGTGTTACTCAACAGCCCAACAAGCTTCCCTAAACTGGATTAACTACTATGGAACATATGTCTCTGAAAATCTGTCCCCACCAAGAACGAAAAAACGCAACTCATGAATCTGCCTCTGAATTTGGGAGCTTCAGTCCTCAAGGATTACCTTCCTATAGAAAGAACAGGAGTACTTGTGGCACCTTAGAGACTAACAAATTTATTTGAGCGTCAGCGTTCGTAAGTGAGCTGTAGCTCATGAAAGCTTATGCTCAAATAAATTTGTTAATCTCTAAGGTGCCACAAGTACTCCTTTTCTTTCTGTGAATACAGGACTAACACAGCTGCTACTCTGAAACCTTCCCATAGAATTTGCTTCCTAGTCCAAAAGCAAATAGAAAATAAGCACACAAACAGCAATTTTAGAGTTCTAGCAAAAGAGGATTCACTATTACAGATAGAGATTTACAGAATATGTGAGCATTGTAAAACACCTTGTTAAATTAAATTACTGTTTAAAAACTAGCCTGAAATCTTTAGATGAAAAATACACTGGGATTTGTTTACCAACTCCATTTGTTGTTACAAATGTTTTAGAAAAAAAGAAATATTTTTTTGCCACTTTTGCACTTTCCTATAGAAGAAGAAAATTATATTCAATACTGGGGATGCAACTTCCTTAGTAACTGCTGGTAAACAACATTCCTCATCTTCCCTTTAAACAATATTTTAAAACACAAAGGGCATCTTAGATCTGTGGGAGACATGCTAACCTGATCAAGATACTCAGCAGTTCATAACAGAGGAGTCTCTCCTGCTTAATTGCCTTTAATTCAATTAAACTTACTCCATTCAGAAAAATCAGCCGTGGCTGTATGAATATGTGTGACACTTATGGTTGTGGTGCCTGGGGCAGCTGATGTCCCCACATCACCACCTGGAGGCCATGCAGAGCCTCCAAGAAGCACTATGGAGGGTAGATGCCACAGGAAGTACCACCCTAAGGGGCCAGAGAGACAGCATTACAGCCCTTTGACTGGCTCACACTTACTATTTAACCCTGGAGGGTGCACCAGGCAACCACACAGACTTCTGGATTGTCATGGCTCTAGGCCTGGCCTCGCTTTCCAATCTCTAGTCTTCAACCCCAGCCCCACTCTGATCCTGACTCTTCCCTCCTGACTTCATCCAGGTAACTATTCCTGATCTCCAGTCTCTGACTCCCACCCAGCTCTGACCCTGACCCTTGCCTATTGACTCCTGCTTGTGGCCATCCTTGACTCACTGACACCAGCCCAGCAGTGACCAGTAGGCCAGACCACCTGCCCTAATCCCTTACAATGGTCTAGTCTACTCAAATTCTTATATAGGGCCTATCACTGTGGTATCTGGGTGCTTTCAGAAGTATTATTTAAGGGTCCAATAGTCTCACATAGGCCGCTGATTATCACAATATAATTAACATAACACAATAAAGTATTTGCATCGTTAGAGGCCCTGTTCTATCCATTGCACATAGTGAAAAAAAACCTTGTCCCACTCACCCTATTGCATTACAGTCCTTTTTAATCAAGCAATGGATTTCAAGAGTCTCCAACCTTGCTCATGCTACTTTACATGGCCCCTTCATTGCGCAAATCCACTAGAAGAATCCTTTTCTCCCATGAGTCACCAGCAGGGATCTATTGCCTTTCAAAGCCTGTGAAACAGGACCTACAGGAATCATGTTGATTTTTCTTAATGATCATTTAAAAAGAGAGATGAGAGGTATTTTAGATCTTAAAATCCAATCAGTGGGAAGGAAGATGGGGAGAACATAGGAGAGATGATGTTAAAACAGAATACCAAAAAGGGCAGAATGTAGAAGTGAGGTAAGTGGCACTCTTCAGTAAATAGACCCCGTTTAATTTAACTGTATTTTTAAACATATTGAGTTAAACTGGTGCACAAGCTTGTGTAGACACACTTATTTCAGTTTGAGAAGCTTATTGTGGTTTAGTTTAACACTGGTCCTAATCAACTTAATCTAAATTGATATACACCAGATTTACATCAATTGAGAGTGTCCACATGGCCTTTTGCACCTGTTTAACTAAGCACTTGTACAACTTTGCATGTAGCCCAGCCCTTGGAACGTGAGAGATCCCTAGCACTCTAGCCAATCCATAATAGTAAACATAAATGTGAGATATTAGCACAATTATTGAATTTCCATTTCTTGTTACCTCAATCTGAAGCAGCTCAAACATGGAAAGGGTTGAAATGCCACTTTCCATCACAACTGGCAGGAGCACCAATCATTCCCACTGTGTGTACCATCTCTGCTGTGACCTCTTTATCCCTATCAGCGTATCCCCAGCAGGTGTCAGTAAAAGAAATGCAAGTTAAATCCTAAACCTTCCATGAACTGTAAAACCAACAGCAACTTAACCTTTCTGATCTAATGCTGACTAAAAATAGAGACTTAAGAGAAATAAGTTAGGAGCACCTTGTATCTGGTTGCATTGATGTGCTTGGGATTGCTACTCAGATCCCATCAGTTACAAAGCACAGTAATAAAGGAGCTGAAATGAGAATTCTTATCCACTAGTTGGATTTCTGCATCTCTCACCACCAATCTGAAACACCCAGAATCTAAATTCCACTTTAGCAGAATGACATTTGGACTCACACGTCAAAAGGCTGCATCTGCAGAGGCAAACATATTCAGTTTAGAGTGCCTAGCAGTAATGTCTATATATCTAATCTATCTAAAGAGGGGTGTGTGTGTGGAGGAACCCTGGTTTATTGTAGACAGGCAAAGGGAAAGGCACAGGACTGTAGATGAAGGGGTCTCAAGGAAAAACAAAGGTTTTGCTGGTGCCATGTATATGGGCACACGAAAACAGGCATTGTGGAGGTCCACAATATCACAATAGCCATACTAAAATACTTTGAATCTAAGTTCTTTAGGGCAGGGACCATCTTTTTGTTCAGTGTTTGTGCAACACTATAGGGTCCTGGTCCATGCTGCCATAATATAAGTTTTAATAATAAAATCCAAAGGGCCCAAAAACCTGAATCATGGGTGACTGATGACTCCTTTCTGAAGTTTCTCAAAAATAAATGGATTTAGCAATTTCAGGTTTATTATTAATTTACATTGCATTAGTACCACGAAGACCTAGTTATCCTATGCACTTTACAAGGAAGGACTGGGGCATTAGACACAGGCAAGCATTTTGTACTGCAGGTATTTTTCAGTCTTCCCAGGCATTTGGGCTACCGTGAAAGTGTAAAAATGAAACCAGAGGGAGAAACTGCTGCTTCTGTGACTTGGGAAAGGAAAAGGTAACTGAGAAAAAGAAGCCATGGCCCAGACAGGCATAATACTGCTGCTTCTTAGTGGAAAGAGAGGGTACAAACCTGCCCAAGTCTATCAAATTAGATGAAGGTTTCTAAATTAGATGAAGGTTCCTGGAATAGCCTTCCAAGGGAAACAGTGGGGGCAAAAGACCTATCTGGCTTCAAGATTAAACTCGATAAGTTTATGGAGGAGATGGTATGATAACATGATTTTGGCAATTAATTGATCTTTAAATATTCATGGTAAATAGGCCCAATGGCCTGTGATGGGATGTTAGATGGGGTGGGATCTGAGTTACTACGGAGAATTCTTTCCTGGGTATCTGGCTGGTGAATCTTGCCCATATGCTCAGGGTTCAGCTGATTGCCACATTTGGGGTCGGGAAGGAATTTTCCTCCAGGGCAGATTGGAAGAGGCCCTGGGGATTTTTTGCCTTCCTCTGTAGCATGGGGCACGGGTCACTTGCTGGAGGATTCTCTGCTCCTTGAAATCTTTAAACCACGATTTGAGGACTTCAATAGCTCAGACATAGGTGAGAGGTTTTTCGCAGGAGTGGGTGGGTGAGATTCTGTGGCCTGTGTTGTGCAGGAGGTCAGACTAGATGATCATAATGGTCCCTTCTGACCTTAGTATCTATGAATCTATGAAAAACCCCCAAGCAGCACAACTGAGGTTGCCAAAACTGGGAAAGTTTTCACTTCCCTTCAAAGAAAATAAATGATATGAAAGGGCAGCTCTCCAAGGGTACATCTACACTGCAACAAAACATCCGCAGCCGGCCCATGTAGCTAACTCAGACTCACAGGGCTCAGGCTGCGGATTATAAAATTGCAGTGTAGACATTTGGGCTCGGGCTGAACCTGGGCTCTGGGACACTGCCCTCTCGTAGGATCCCTGAGCCCAAACACCTTCACTGAAATTTTATAGCCCAGCACCCCAAGCTTTACAAGTCTGAGTCAGCTGACACAGACCAGCCCTGGGTGTTTCATTGCAGTCTAGACATACTAATTATCTTTATCATTTTTGAGAGTATTGGGTATTTTATTGGTTTCAGAGTAACAGCCGTGTTAGTCTGTATTCGCAAAAAGAAAAGGAGTACTTGTGGCACCTTAGAGACTAACCAATTTATTTGAGCATGAGCTTTCGTGAGCTACAGCTCACTTCATCAGATGTATACCGTGGAAACTGCAGCAGACTTTATATATACACAGAGAATACATAAAGAACCATGGCATTATTCTCAGTACTAACATCAGGATGTGTTAAAATGAGGGGCTATCTACTTTAATGCTATGGAAAAGAAAGTCTGAGGGTGAAAAAACAGCTTAAGCAATTTCCTAACAAATAGCAGGTACCTGGATATGGACTGCATTAGAAACATTGCACTGAAAGGTCTATAATTGTGCTGCCATGGCACTAGAAACACACACACACACACAGAGCACAATAAGCTCTGTGTTTCTAGGTGCTTACTGCAGTGAAAAGGTCGGTTTCCCAACAGTCATTGGAGAGGTGTAGATTTGGATTTAATAAGTAGTGCATACCATCCGTTAATGATGCCTTTAAGAGCAACTACCCACAACTGCAATACCCACAGTGCAGGAGATGGCAGACGCTTTAAAAATGGACCAGCGAGAGAATGTTTTTGCAGATATCAAGGCAGTTGCCTGCTTCCTCCGCACCGCAACTATTTTATTTGGCAACTATTATGATATTTAAGTGAGTTAAAACTGAATTAGAATAGTTGTACCAGTTTATGCATTTGGGCTAATAAAGCCACTGTGCTGAAAGGCAGGCTCACCAAAGTGACAAATCACAGAATCTGATCAATCATTCAATTATACCTAGGGCTACATCCATGGACTTCAGTGGAGCTTCGCCAATTTGCACCAGCTGAGGATCTGGCCCTTGTGTAGTACTGTATTAAGTGGGCGTAAACCATCACCCTTCTGATCTGGCAACATTTCTCACTTACTTTACACAGGTGTAAATGACTACTCTAGATGCAGGGCAGTAGAGATACAGGCCCTTGGTTAAACAGAGAAGATTCTAAATCTGGCAGCATTAAAAGCGATAAAATGCTGGCAATGATGAAGCAATGTTCACTGAATAGAACTCTTCGATAAAGGGTTAGCAACACTAACAAACCAAGAAGTAGCTCTGCAGATAGTACTCAGTACCACTCCATCAAATGGATGGATTGTTGATATGCCATGTGACCCTGCCTCACTGGCTCAGGCTGATTAGAAAGGTGCTAGCTAAGGACATGGGTTCAATTCCCTCCTCTGCCACAGACTTCCTCTGTGAACATGGACAAGTCACTTAGTCTCTCTGAGTTACCTATCTGTAAAATTGACAACAACAATTCCCTACTTCATGAGCATGTTGCCAAGATAAACACACTAAAGACTGTGAAGTGCTCTGATAGCACAGTGATAGGGGCTACAGAGTATCTAAGTTAGTGAAATGGCTAAAGTTTTCGTTTTTTTATTTTTGTTCACTGAATGCCTCTTATCCAATGGTTCTTCACAGCAGCTTGGGCTAGCTACCAGAGTACATAGCTAGGACCTCAGATGGAATTGTACTTGGGTGGCTGGCCTGTGCCACCATATCCACACTGCTATTTATAGCATACTAGCTTGAGCACAGATAGCATCTGTATGTCTAACCACGCTGGGAATCACGCCTCCCAACTGCCGTGCCGACGTACCCTTACTTTGAGCCACATCGGGTCAAATTTGACCCGATCTGGTCTCTAAAGCCATGCCAATAACTGGGCACCTCTGTTTATATGCACTCACTACTTCACAAGCACAAACCGCTTGTAGGTGCAAATAAACTAGTTTAGACAACTAATGAACTGATTACTCACACAAATCAGATACTTGAAGGTCTGTTGCTGGCACCCACAAGAGTGCTCTCTCAAAAATGTGGCCACATGCAACTGCAGTATGTTTGCAGTTTTAGAAACTCAAATCTCACACCTAACTCCTTACGTTGGACTGAGGTTTTTAATGATTCCATGGCTTTCACAGAAAAGTTTTTATGTATAAAACAGCCTCAGGACAGTCCTGTGGTGCTATAATTTCAGTCTGGTTGATACCTGGTATCCTCAGTGTTTAAGGGGAAAGCGGTCACTTCCCTCCCAGATTGCAGCTTTTCTCAACTGTCTTCTTAAAATTACCCACCTCAGTAACTGAAATTGTTGTTTCTGCCCATGTAGCAACCTCTGTTTTCCCAGAGGGGGAGGATTACATTTCCTAAGAGCTGGCAGTGTAATAATCCCTTAGGGCAAGACCCTACCTTCCTCAGCCACATTGGGTCACATATACTGCAAGTCTTAAATAACTGTTCTTGTTCTCCCCGACATGTTTTGAGATATTGTGGAAAAACTTGTTTAAATTCTTTGCTTTTGCCCTAAAAAAAAAAAAGATTTTTGAGACCTAGTTCTCACTGGAATGCACAATTAAATCCCATGAGAAACAAGTAACTGGAGGCCCATAGCCGGCCAGCATGAGAGATGTAGGTTAAATTATCTTTGGCAACAGTTTAGCCTAGGCACCTCTACAACAAGGAGAGCTGTGAACACTGTCTGCATCGTTAATCACAGGTACTATCATTAAGATAACCAGCAGGCAAAGAATTGGCCAAGTCACTGAGGGTCAGAAACAGAAATGGCTACATAATAAAAAAGGTTTATTTATTCTACTGGTTTATGTTACTAGAACCCATTAATGGAATAAGCAGCAAATTATAAGGTTACCCCATAAACGTCACTATGCTGACGTTTGATGTGATGAAGTGAGCTGTAGCTCACGAAAGCTTATGCTCAAATAAATTTGTTAGTCTCTAAGGTGCCACAAGTCCTCCCTTTCTTTTTGCGGATATAGACTAACACAGCTGCTACTTTGAAACCTGTCACTATGCTGAAAGTTAAACAAGAGGGTAGTATTTATTAAACAAGCTTTAGGCTAATAATCCTATAATTTCATGCATGATTTTGACATGCGTTCAAGAATGTGCATTTTTCTAAGGACATTCTTTTGAGAGTCACTAACGTGTAGGTTAATGATGTTTCCGTTTTGCTGACCAGTGTAATGCAACACACACATATAGACAACTGTAGCAAGTTGAAAGTGAAAGCTCCCTCTCACCTATACATTGAAGGGTTCTGGATTTCCTACGGTGAATTCACAAGCAGAAAAGAAAGTTGCCTACCTTTAACAACAATATTCATCAAAACTGCAACTTTCATGTCTCAGCTGTTGTTTAACATTGCTTTGGCAACATCTCCTCAACCCAAAAAAACTGTAGAGAGAAACTGATCATCAAACTTTTGGAAAGGAAAAAAATAACCACTTGAGGTCAGAGACCAAGCATGGCAAATTTCTGCCCAAAAGGTAAATGTTTCACAAAATAAGCATCTAAAAGCAGTGGTTCCTGGTTTGCAACCTTAAACACAGTGGATGCTACCAGCACCTATTGCAATACCTATATGACTGCTCTGACACTTGGTTGGCTACTATAAATCCCTCTCCTCTGACTGGTTAACTACCGTCACAACTCTCCCAGCCATAAGCCAACAGAAAACATGGTGTACTCAGCTTCTGATCCCTTCCTCACGGTGTCCAAATGCAGTTTGTTAGGTTCAAAATGCTGTATGCCTTTTTTTCCCCCTCCATGGTTTGTTCAAAATAATACCCACTTTGACTCTGCCATAGAAGAGTATCAAAGGGAAAAAACGTAAAAATAAGTTTCACTTGCACACAAAGAAGTCTCAGCAGATCAGGAGTACAAAAAGAGTTGTGCATAGTAAGCTATTGGCCATATCAAATACTAACACAGATTGTAAAGTCACTGAGACGTGGTATCAACTTGCCTAGTGCTTCTTAACGATCTCTAGGTTCAGTCAGTCAGAGAACTGGGAGCTGTGGTTTAGTGGATTAGTCAGAACAGGCCATTAATCTCTGCATCCTCAATTTTAATCCAGCCATGAGCAAACTGATTGAAAATCATTCTAACCACGTGACCAGAAAAAGCTCCTAAGCAGTGTTCTCTAACCTACCTGAATCCCTGCTGTGAGGTCACAGTTTAATGACACTGTTCACAGAAAGCCCATCTTCCTTTTCTGCCTACTACCTAGAAAACCTGGGGCCAAGAAGGTCTGACAGAGTATTGTCTTGCCTAGTTTTAATCCTATCGCTGTCAACTAAGGTCTGATTTGGGAGGGTTGTTATTTTAAATTTCATTTCAGTTTCTGTTCACAAAGCTTGCTTTGTTTCCCCGACTGAAAACCCACCACACATTTCATTTAGGGAAAATGAATCCATAGCGTTACATAGAAAATGCAGACAGGATTCTAAATAAATGTACATCAGTGTATGCGTGTGTCTTTCCAAACAAGTGCCTATACAATTTAACATCAGGTATTCTGCACATATCACAGTGTACACAAAAGCTATGAGTAGGTCTACATTGCCGTCAGAAGGTGTGATTGCAGCACATGCAGCTAGATCAAAGCTAGTTCGAACAACAGTAGCAGCTAAAGCTCAACATGGGCAGCAGCTTTTCCACTATGTACCCTCAGTCCCTGGTGGGCAGGGCTAGCATGTCTACAGGTGGTGCAATGAAACCTCCCAGCTGCAGTACAGATGTATTCGAAATAGGGTAGAGTTTTTTAAAAAAGCAAAAGATACTGTGTTACGTATACCTTGTCTAGAAAGCTATGCCCCCTTCGTTACCATGAAACCATTGCACGGGCAACGGAGGGAGAGAAAAATAAAAAGTATGTTTTTAAAACCCCTTAAACTTTCCTGGAAGATTTTTTAAACATATGTCCTTGGTCTTACATCCTGGAACCTCCCAGGGACAGAATCAAGTGCTTGGTATCCAGCTGAAGAGAGAAGAATCTCTCTCCTGTTTCTAGACATAGATTTCAAGGCCAGAAGGGACCACTGTGATCATCTAGTCTGGCCTCCTATATCACACAGACCCTAGAACTTCCCCAAAATAATTCCTAGAGCAGATCTTTTAGAAAAACATCCTATCCTGATTTCAAAATAGCCAGTGATAGAGAATCCACTGCCACCACTTGGTAAACCATTCCAATGGTTAATTACCCCTCACTGTTAAAAATATTAGCCTCATTTCCAACCTGAATTTGTCTAGCTTCAAATTCCAGCCACTGGATTGCATTATACCTTTTCCTGCTATAATGTGAATAGCCCATCATCAAATGTTTGTTCCCCTTGTAGGTTCTTATAGACTTAGGACATCCTGGTTCCTGATACAGTCATGTGATGACTGATGTAAGGTCATCTAAGACATACTGCACTCACTGGCTCCCAATGGAATTATCTGGAAAGAGGTAAACCAATCACTGAAAGGCAGACCTTTTAAAGGGGCGGAGGCGCTATATTCAATTGTAAATTACTTGGGTCTCAAATCTGAGCCATAGTTTTATTTTCTCAGGGGCATTTTTTAAAAACAAACAAATGATGTTAATGGTAGTGTTAAAGATGCCTTTTTTGTCATATTCAAGCAAAAAGATCTATTTTAACTTTTCAAACATGAAGACATTGCCCTAGTTATAAGCAAAGGCGTGAGGGAGATAAAAATGAGAATGCTGAGAATAACTCTGCCTGAACTATGCTTGCAAAATCTAGCCTTGCATAAAACTGGCAGGAGGTTTTTACACATAGAATACAGAACTGTAACTAAATGCACAAATGCATGTTTGGCCAGCAATGTCAAGTGAGGCAAGTGCAAATTTTGCAGGCTCACAGTTTTGACAATCTGGCCTATAAATGTTTTATTTAAAAAAAAAAAAAAAAAAAAGGTAAAAATTGAGATTACAATTTTGTTCATATTAACCACTACTATGTTACCGGTCATTTCTCTGCATTATAATTTTTTGCTTCTGGTGCAGTCAAGAGAAAAATGGTACGTATTTCACTGGCGGCCTCTATCAAGTCAGAGTTAAACTACAGTTAATACATTTGTTTTAAAATTTTGAATGCACACCTGCTCCCGTCACATTAGTGACACTAGAACAGTCTAGATCTTCACCTGATATGGAATCCAGAGTTTACTTTGATTAAACAAAGTACAGTTTCTGCAGAACTTCAGTAGTTTGATCAAGGATGGTGCAAATTCCTTCTCACATCAAATCAGAGAAGTGTAGAACTGGAAGGGACCTCAATAGGTCATCTAGTCCAACCCCCTGCACTCAAGGTAGGACTATGTAATAACTAGACAATTCCTGATAGGTGTTTGTCTAACTTGTTCTTAAAAACTTCCAATGACAGAGATCCCACAACCTCCCTAGGCAATTTGTTCCAGTGCTTAACTACCCTGACAGTTAGAAAGTTTTTCCTAATGTCTAGCCTAAACTTCCCTTGCTGCAATTTAAGTCCATTGCTTCTTGTCCTATCCTCAGAGGTTAAGGAGAACAAGTTTTCACGCTCCTCCTTGTAACAATCTTTTATGTACTTGAAAACTGTTGAACGCCCCCCTCCGTTTTCTCTACTCCAGTTTAATCAAAGCCAGTTTTTTCAATCTTTACTCATAGGTCATATTTTTATTGCTCTCTGATGGACTTTCTCCAATTTATCCACATCTTTCCTGAAATGTGGCACCCAGAACTGGACACAATACTCCAGCTGAGGCCTTAATAGCATGGAATAGAGTGCAAGAATTACTTCTTGTGTCTTCCCTGAATGAGCACTTCAAAAGAATTTATATTATTTATATATATGTTTATTCTTACGCCTCGATCCAGCACAGCACTTAAGCACATGCTTAAGTACCATCAACCTCAATGTGAATTAAGCATATGCTTAAGTGTTCTTCTGTTTCTGGGAGTTAGTGCAGGCACAACAAAAGGTAGATGAAGATAACTATTTTTAGGATGCTAGCATAAAAAACTCACTCAAGGCTACCTATTAAAAATAAAGCACATTATTACTCTATTTTGCATCCCATTCTTCACCAAGTTAAATACCTGTGACTCTAGGGCAAAGGCACAATTACATGAGAAGTTTAGACTGGCAAAGATGTATTCCTAACAACTAGCAAGGCGAGTGCCAGAAGGGTACTGAGGATAAAAAATATGTACCTGCAGGTAACTTAAATTCTGTCTGCAATTACTAAGTGCCACATGGCACCCTCAGGTTGATCTGAGCAGAGTAGAGAAGTCCGTGGAGTCTTTATAGATCACTCTGTTTTCCATCAGGAATGAAAACATATTAAAACAATGAGAAACTGCCCATTAAAATTGCCCTTAAAAAGTGAGAAGATTATAGTACGAGTTATTCAAAGGGAAAATTAGATGAATATACTGCAAACTGGCTACTAGGAACTAGAGATATCATGGGTGAAATCCAGGCCATAATGAAGTTAATGGGCAAAACTCCAAATGCCATAGGCTTCAAGGTGATCAGCATTTCACCGCAGAATATTAATTCACATTCATGTGCATGGAACATCCTGTGATTATATTGATATCTAAGGGAATCTGTTGGTCAGCAAGTACAATGTTAATGGAACTAAGACTGGAAGAGAATAATTTAGGCCCTGATTCTCTATAATTCTGTACATTCTGCTGTCATTTACACCAGTGCAAAGGAGGAGTCAAGCACTACCAAATCTGAATGATAATGGCTTAAATGGAATTTTAAATGATGCATAAACTTTGTACATGCTCCCTCCCCACCCAACAGGAGTGAATTTCACCTTAACAGCTCTTGGTCTACATCGGGGGCAGGGGCAGATGTAGCCTCCCAATTCAATGGGTGCACTGACCCCACACTTCTTCCCCTCATCCCATTCTTTCCCTCTTCCTATCGGAGGGGGAAAGGATTTTAGGGTCTTTCCATCTCCATCCCACATCCCCTCTCTGTCCCACACCCACTCTCCGAGTCCCTGGGAAGGATATCGCAACCTGGAGCAGGCAGGAGCACACAGACCGGGCTGGGCTGCCCTGCCCCGCCCCAGCGGCACAGGCTCCCCCTCAACCTGTCCGTTCACTCGCATCCCAGCTCCCTGCCCCGTCACACCGGACGAGGGGACCAGCCCAGCTTGCCCCACCCCCAATCATTACCCCTCCTTGCTGGCTCAAGGCTTTGCAGTGGTCCCCAGAATAGCTGCCCTGGTTCCAGCAGATGGAGCAGGACCAGGGTGCTGACCGCGCTTGGCACTCCCTCTCAACACGAGTGCTGCTTCCCACACCCAGCTAGCTTGAGGCTTCCCACAGTGCCCCAGCATCATTTTGTGAGCCCACCTGGGGGCAAAGTGCACCTTTTGTCCCCCTCCCCTTCCCCCATCTGGGCAGCTCTGCCTACATGAGTATACATCCGGGCCTGATTTCCCCAGCTACACCCTCCACCAATCAGGAGAATCGAAATCAAGATAAGCCTAATGTAATGAAATATTAATGGGCCTAATTCACAATTCTGATACTTCAGCCCTACATTAGGACAACTTAATTGATGTCCGTATAAACTGGTGTAACAGAGAATCAAGCTCTAATGACTGCAATTATATTTGTGTGATATGAGCCCTGCTTTACTGTTGGGGTTTTCCATACCCTATAGCAGGGGTGGGCAAACTGTTTGGCCCGAGGGCCACATCGGGGTTGCAAAACGGTGTGGATGGCTGGGTAGGGAAGGCTGTGTCTCCCCCAACATCCTGGCCCCCACTCCCATCTGCTCCCTCCCACTTCCCGCCCCCTGACTGCTGCCCTAAGAACCTCCAACACATTCAACCCCCCCGCTCCTTGTCCCCTGACCACCCCCTCCCGGGAGCCGCCACCCCTAACCGCTCCCCCAGAACCCCACCCCCTATCCATCCCCCCGCTCCCTGTCTCCTGACCACTCACACCCCCGAATCTCCGCCCCATCCAACCTTCCCCTGACTGGCCCCCAGGACCTCCTGCCCCTTATCCAACCCCTCTCCCCCGCCCCCTTACCATGCCACTCAGAGCAGCAGGACAGGCTTATTGGAAAGCCTGGGAGGTGGGAGGGCGCAATCCGTGCTGCCCGCGCAGCGGCATAACTGCAGGGAAGGGGGAAGGGCGGGGGAGGGGCCGGGGCTAGCTTCCCCGGCCGAGAGCTCAGGGGCCAGGCAGGACAGTCCCACAGGCTGGATGTGGCCCACAGGCCGTAGTTTGCCCACCTCGGCCTAGAGACAGTCATAATCCCTCATGATTTCTATAATGCATTCTGACCAGGAATTTTTCCAAATGGTTTTCGAGAAGCTCAGGTATTACTTTTCACCCAGCAGAATGGACAGATCCATTCAGCTGTAATAGACAAAATGTACATTTTGGTGCCGAGGAAGGGAAGGGGGATGGTAACTAGATCTGGGATAGAAGAGAATAGCCCTCACTCCCCATTACCATGCACCTTGTGCAGCCATTCACACCTGTACAAAACAGAGCAACCTGCTTCTGTTCTGGGAGCATTTTATACCCACTTGGCACTATACCACCTAGGTACAAGACAGTGGAAATTCAGGCCCAACGTGAGAGCGACCTTCAGGACTGTTTCCTCGAGTCCCCTCCAGACCCCATTTCTAGTCATTTATCGTGTCCTCCCCCACAGTTCCTAGCATATGTGGGATTCTCGGAGTAAAACAGACAAATGAAAGATCCTCTCATCTTCTTACGAGAGTGGAAAATGAGAGCGAAAACAAAGAAAGACAAAGGTGGCCGGTGTCTCAGGCAGTCTTTCTGGATTCGGCCCTTTGGGCTCAGTCTATCAATGGGTCCATTGTCTTCTAGTGGGGTCTAACTCCAGCCCCTCCTCTGGGGGTGTGCTGCTTTGCAGCTGGTCTGTGCAGCTTCAGGAGCAGGTGAGGCCTGCGATGGTCTTCCTCTTGGCTGACCTGTGTCTGCTGTCAGCAGTCTCTGAGGTGGAGCAGTCCTGCTCCTTTTCACGAACCCTTCCTGTGGCAGGTTTTCCCTTTTTAAGCTCCCCCCGCTCTGCCCCCGCAGAACAAGCCTTGCAGGTGCGCCTCATCAGTGCTGAACTGGCCCAGAAGAGCTCGTTAGTCTCCTCACCACCAGAGAGAGAGCCTGTCCCTTCACCAAGCCCAATATAATGAGAGCGCTTAACCCAACTATGTGGTGCACAAGACAAAGGGATGAGTTCTAGCAAACAGGCACCAATTTGAAGGTTAACCTAGTAAGAGTTAGATTTATCCTCTATTTGATCTGTTCCAGGTTCTCAAAAGCCTTTGGAATTTGTAGTTTAACACAAGGCACAAATAAAAGAAAGCAAATGATATTTAGCGAGTAATAAGGCTTGAGTAATAAGTCAAGCTCCAGTAAACCTATGGAGAGGCCAGAGGCTAAGAACAAGAGAAGAGAATGTGATCACATATTCAAATTGCCCTGCAAGGCCTCAAGTGCTGAAAGCTTTAAAGGTAACATGTTTTGGCAAGCAGCAAGGCCAAGGAGCTCAGGGCCTTCTGCTCTTCTATGTAAGCTGTCCCTACACAGGGCAGTGGCCCTAGAATCCTTCCACCATGGGCATGCAGTTTGCCTCATGCTACAGAGGCCAAAATTAAGTTGGCTAACCTGCAGATTTCAGGGAATCCACCAGAAGATGAGGGCTTTTTGCCTCAGCACAGGCCAGGCCCCTTGGCTTTCCAAGTCCTCTTGACAGAATAGCTCTTTAGCTATGGAGGTGGAGGGCTATTTCACAGAGTGGAACAGGAAGCTGCACAAATTCCTGCAGGGTCAGTCTGCAGTAACTAGCATGGTTTTTCCCTGCAGATTGCACCTCCACCCTTGCCTTGCCCCTTTTCACCCCACAATGGTAAAGCTCTCCCAGATTCCATGCCATTGCCAATCAGTTGCTGGAGTGCAGACTTCCTTCCACTCACAGAAACAAAGGGCAACACTAGGGCATTAGAAATACAAAACTAAAGACTAGGGCCTGTAATTCTCCGAAGCCATTTTTATTAGGGTGTTTTAAAGAGCTAATATATCCGTTTGGTCTTAGGCCCAAATTCTGACCCTGACAGTGGCTGGGCCAACTCGCGCCACCTGTGTGAAGAACCACTGAATTCAACAGGGCCATGTCTGTGCACAGTCAGAATCAGGGCCTGAGGCTAACCCAATAAATGGAAGGGTTGGGAGAAGCTGAGGAGAGAGAAAATGGAGAACAGTTTAACAACATTTAAGGATTAACGCTTAACATCCCTGTTGGGTGATCTTGGGGAAGTCATTATACCTTTGGGCCTTATTGTCCCCCATTCTGCAGATGGGGAAACTGATCCTTACCTTCCTTGTTTAGTACTGTGAAATCTAAGAAGAAAAGTTTACACGAGAGCTAAGTATTTATTAATAAAAGGCTTCTTTTGTTCATAACTTACCTAAAATAACACTGTGTTGATGGACCCATATCCTACGGTCCTCGCTCAGACAAAACTCAGTAGAAATCACAGAGAGTTCTTCAGACTTCCCTATTCAAGGCAGAATTAGGACTCATATGTTTCAAGACTTCAGTCATTCAGAATCTCTTTCTCCTGGCAACTACACTTCTCCCTTCTGTAATTGAAAACTGCAGTTTCCCATGTAATAAATAAATATAATTCACCTGCAAAGGAGACGGATTTCCTCTCACGTAAGGACAAATGACTCGCTGTCCGCTAAACCTCATTTTCAGGTGGCTCTATGATAAAATGTATTTTTCCTATTCAACAAGTGGGCGTAAACACACCCTTGCTCTTCAGAGCGCGCAGAGGACAATGTATTTCCTTTTGCCACCACGTGTAGCAAGCACAGATCAATGCTCTCTCCAGTGGCCAGCTCATGCCACCTCGCCAAAGGAGTGACTCTACGTGGGGAAATTCCTGCAGTTACCCACCTAACTAACCTGTTGGGAGTGCAGGAAGGCGGTATGGTTTGCCAAAAGGCATGCCCATTCCACCTCTGTTTCAAATCACACAGCTGTCCATACACCCATGCACCCAGGGCATTAGGTATCCTGTACTACTCCCTAGGCCTCTCCCCCCGCAATGGTATGACAGGTGCTACAGAAGCCCTGCTATCCTAGTTTCTCAACACATGACTGGAGCAAAGGTTTGCTGGAGCAGAGCAGGACACTGTGAAAGTTCATAGTGGGAAGGGTCAGCAGTAACTTCAGCAAGAAATTGCCTGCAAATCTGCAAGGAGGAAGATGTCGCATAAGGTGGCTCAATCTATCCCCATGGACAGATACTGCTCCTAAAAGCTACTGATACAAGGTGGCTTCAGAGGAAAGGAATAATAATGCTGATTAGTTTCCTCTTTCTTCCTGCGTGTGCTTAATGGGCACTTTGGGCCAATAACTGCACACCTTTTCATCTTACTCCAATTCTAAAAGTTTGACAACATGACCTCATATCAGGATAAATATACTGCACACCAAGGGCTGATCATGTAATCTGCTGACACCTCTTGCAAAGCGCTGATCACCTTGAACTCCCATGGAAGAAGTGCAAATGGACAATGATTGTTCAGGGTGCTCCCCACCTAGCAGGGTCAGACAGGTATGAACATTATTTGTTACACTATTATGTCTATTTTCATCCTCTATTTCTCAAAAGGTTTTACCATCTTTAGTGAGTTATTTGCAAAATAAAACTATAATGGTATTTTACTGTCAAATATTTACGTTACAATAAGTGATACTGCTTGGGAATTTAGGTTCAACATTTATTTTATTATAAAAACAAAGATTTACAAGACCTCTATAAACAGAAAATGTATTTTTGTATGGAATTTAAAGGGGGAAGCCAATGACAACAGGTAGTTGGTATAATTTTGTTTGCAGCTTTCTCCTTAGTCTATCACTGAACCATTGTGTTAGAGCGCGGAAACCATAAACTGCTAGTCTCTTTCCATTTTTCAAGCTGAGTAAAAGGCAAATACTAAACCAGTAGCGCAAAGTCTTGTAGTGCCCCAAGAATATGTTGGTGGACCCCTTTATAACTAGATGGAGCCTCACTGAAGTTAGAGGCAGCGCAGGGATCTGCCATGCACAGCAGTTTGCCAGATCAGGGCCAGATTCTCATTTACCCCAAAACCACTTTCCATCATTATAGCAGTGCCAAAGGGCTTTATAAAGTGGGTGTGAATGTTATTCTATATCGCCTCAAGCTTCCTCTAACTGATATGTCAACCATTAAGCACCTGGATTTAAGAAGAAATTTTCCCCATGGGCATGTTACTGCCCAGTTAATAAGTGTGGGGGACTTACACTTGTCTCTGAAGCATCCAGTACTGGCCACAGGTCACAGACAGGATACTAGATTAGATTGACTAGTTTAACATGATATAGCGGTTCCTATAATAATTAATATCTGCCTTTAGCACACTCCACTGGAGGACCGCAAACCACTTCATAATCATTAATTAGATCTCACAACATCCCTGCAAGATGGCTAAATCAGCAAGAATGGTATTATCTGTGTCATTACATTTGAATTAGATGGTCTCTTACTTTGGGTTGGTTTCTAAACAGTAAATCCCACTGGAAAATGCCACTGCCAGTATTTATAAGGAACATCATTCCTTTTTTATTTCCTATTTATTGTTACCATTACAGTTCGTCTACCATAATAGACTTTTGTTTGCTAGCTGGAATTCTCAGTTGTTGACAACCACTTTTTTTAGTATGGTTATGTTTGCACTGTAATGCCATCAAGCAATGCAAACATAACCACACTAAAAACAGAAACAATGACTCTCAACAGTCCATTTAAATCCTTTACTTCTACTTTCTACTCCTCCAAACATGGACTATAAATAGAATAAAAAAGGGATTGGGGCAAGATAATCAATTTATCCCCATGTGTCAAAGGGTCGTCATAACTATGACTCTTACCCAGCTCTGACCATGGCACAAGGTTGTTGCAAGCATACAATAAAACAAATATATGAACTTTTCTATCAGCAGTCATGTTTCAAAGGTACTGTAAGGCCTGGACACTACAGCAATTGCAAGGCCATCTAAAAACCTATTAGCATGGGATCCAAAAAGCCAATAGAAGCACAGCTCTGATTACAAGACAAAAATGCCAAGCAGGCTTAATTTGTGATATCCAAAGAGAAGAATTTATTTAGATTATTAGGATCCTGACCAAAAAAAAAGGACTTTCAGTAGATTTTTTCCCTTTCTGGACAAGAACTAACACTGTGGCCTGCTATTTCCATTTACACCATGAAAGAGGTTCACTTCCTGCCAAAAGAATGTTAGTCATCAACAGGTCAGCAATGATGCATAGCTTAAGCTACAAAAAGCATCAGTTCTCCAACCTTTAAGCAGCAGTAATGTACAGTAACACTTTGCCAATCATACAGGAGCATTCAAAGCACTAGTTTTATGGTAAGCAGGTACTCCCTGTTCATTGGTGTACAGGGAATATTCATGATGCAAAAGCAAAGCTATCCACCATTTAAACCCTTGATTTAACATCTAGGTTGTTTGCTAAAGATATAATGACAAACCGCTTGTGGAATCTCAAGAGCAAAACCAGAGAAACTAGCATTAGTTGAATTTGAAAACAACTGTATCTTAGAGTCAAGAATGTCTTCTACATCTATGATCACTCTTAGCCCCTCCAACTGGGAAGTACTCATTATTATTTTAATGTTGTCTTGTAGGCTTGGTGTCTAGTTCAGTTTCATTAACAATGAGACTGAATAGCAAGGCCAAAAGATAGCTTTAGGAACAGCAGATTTTAATTATAGCTGTTTGAGAACAATAGCAGAGATTACAGCTCTCCCCCTTTAGGTTTATTTGTCTGACAGAAAAAACAGTTTGTTATAACATCTGCAAGATTATTCATAAACTTCCCTTTCCCATATACTCACAGCAGCAAAAAATAAGTACATAGTTTTACCGCCTATCTGGTCATGTGTTCTAGCTGGCAAGCTAATGAAACGAATAGGATAGTTGAAAATATAAAAAGGATATGAAAATATTTATAACAGACTACAAGGTCATTTCAGTAGCATTTAAAAAAAACAGGAGCAACTTAACACCCTTTGAAAGAGATGAAACATCTGTGGTACTTCCAACATGAGGAGGCATTCAAAACATTTAGAGCACCAGAGGCAGAGCGGTCAAATCATACAACTAGTTCCAACCTGAAAGTCTTAGGAACCGAAAGTCCTTCCTAATCCCTGCAAACATCTGGCCTCAATCCTTCGGTCTGATACGAACTGAAGGCACCAAGTCAATGCAGATTTCCGACTAACTTCAATGGACTCCATGCAAGGCTAAGGGCCTGCCCATGCACTTTAGTTTACAGGACTGGGACCCAAGAGACCATCATACACAGGATGCCAGAAGCTCTAAGCCATTTAACATACCAAACTAGTGCCTGTATATTCCCATATATCATTGTCTAATGATGGCACATCAGTTGCATGTACTCCCATATATGCATAGTTCTTTCCCCTGGAAGCTTACACTGTTTACTTATCAGTAGCCTTCTACCTTCACCAAAATCATAAGAAAAAACCACTTTTGTAGAAATATCTGAGTAATTAAATTTCCATAGTTTTTGGTCCTGAACTACTGATGTACAGCACAGCAATAGCAACTAATAGATGGAACTCTCGCCTACCTTACTTCTACAACATTGAAATTCCACTGACTACAACTGACTTACTTCTGTAGTATACTGGTGTGGGACAGTAGTGTCAGGCCCTACAATTTTAGGTGCTCATATATAGGCCTGGAAAGGGGGTGAGCCAAGTAGGCTTTGTGTTCTCTTTGTGCTTCCCAAATCCTGGGGCCATCCAGGAGCTAATTCAACCCCCAGCACAATTCAGAGCACCTTAAGAGCTATTCTGCATTATGCCAGCTGGTAACCGCCCCCAAGAGACCATAACACCAGTTAAAGATCAGATGTCATGCAGCAGTGCTCCAACACACCCTCTCTCACCTCCAGCCACACCCTCAATACCAGGGGAGGCTATAACAGTTTTAGACTACCAAGGAATTCCTCCATGTGGGAAGCCTTAGCTGCCTGCTGAATTGGTGCAAAGGTAAGGGGCCATATGAGTCTGGACAACAGCCAACTCCTAGCAAGGATGAGACTATTCTCAGATAAGAGATCTGGGGGACTGCACGCATTTCATTTACATGAGCTTCTTATTGACGAAGGACATTACGCAGTACTGTATCACAATTACTGTATGCCACAAAGAACCTGAGTATCCAAGTTCCACGAACTTTTCTATTGAATGGATCCAAAGAGCACTTGTTTAAGCAGAAACCTGAATATGAATGCACATGAAAACTTATTTTTTTACATGTAACATACTGCAAAGGTTTGAAAAGAGCATCTTCTATTACACTTGGTGGACAAATGTCTAAGATCATGAGAACATTACACAAGGTTTATGTAAGTGACTGTAGAAGCAAATGTGGCAGCCATTATGTGAGCAGCAACATCCCACCCATAGCTGTGAACATTGCAGTTAATTAATCTATGGTGGTATTACACAGGAAAGGAATTTTGGCCGTGATAGCACAGACCATAATCCCCTTGCCTTTTACTCAGTGTCAGGATTATCTGCAACTCCCTTGAAATAGCAGCCAGAAGGGATTTTTTTTTAACATCCTGTCTAAAGGACGACATCTCCATTGGCACAACATTCTGTCAATGCCACGCTATAGCATCATTAAAGGACATGAATCTATATCTGAATCAGATGGAGACACTATTTACAAAAGCATTAGAAATGCATCAGTATATTTTTTTAAAGAGGGTTTTCATTCCTTTCTATAGAGTTAAAATGATTTTCTTGTTCCATTAAGCCTGTTCTTATTGATCATTCACGCAATCAAAGCTCAGTTCTCTTTTTAAAGATCTTCAAGCATCAAAAATCCTAATTCAGTGTTCATAGAAAATAAAAGATATCTAGCTTAAGAACATGTGCAAACAAATATACAAACAAAAATACTTGTTTTGAAATAAATGTCACTAAATCAAATGTATATAAATACACAATTGTTTTACTTCTGCATTCCAGTCCCATTCCTCCCAGACCAATCTAACAGATCATTAATTGAGGCACAGATAGTTAACTGATGAAAGAGGAACATCAGGTGGAAGGTGACTGATGCAATAAGAATTCATTCTTTTAAAAAAATGTATCAGTACTTCTTTTAGTAAACAAAACTCTGCTTCCTTACCTGGAACATCACTAACATGCTACCAAAATTAAAGCTGCCTGTCATAATATTTGAGATATAAATTATCTTTTCTATTAGTCTTCCTTTCCCAATCTACACAAGCTGTCACATGGGAGGGAGGAGGTTATGACATCAGAAAGTGGCAAGCATGTGTTAAGACTGCAATCTTCATGTTATACATGAAATAGAAGTGCATAACTGGGTAAGAAGCTATATTCAGTACAATTTATATTTTGATATACATACAAAAGACTGCCTGAAATAAAGTTTCATATATTTCTAGCCAAAAATTTTTATTATGTTTATTAATATAACCAGTCAACAGATGGGGTAAGGAAACCTAGCTTTCCATATTCAGCTGATAACCAACAATGTCATTTTGAATTGTATTCTCTGGTGACGTATGGACTATGTTAAACAGGGACCAATCCAACACTCATTGAAGTTAATGGAAAGACTCACACAGACTTAAATGGACTTTGAATCAGGCCCTCAATAAGTGCAAGTGAAAGATGGTGCTGTATACAGCACCAACAGAAAAAGCAGTCTTATACTCCATCACTAAAATAATTGACAAAGAAAAAATGCTATAGTTAATTTAAAAATAATTTAACTTTTGTAATTTGCAAGAAATGTATTTCTAGAGCACTTTCCTTGGTTAGTTTCCTTCTTGAACCTCAAGCATTATCAAATGATCACTGTATATGTTTCCCCAATATGCTACAGAGCACAGTGCAAAAAAGGGCAGCGGGGGGGGGGAATGAAGCATTAGTGCCAAGCAGATATCTGCAGATCTTAATCCCTCTTTCTGAGATGACAAGTACTAAGAATCCATGAAAAAGGAGGATTCCTGGGGGGGGGGGGGGGGGGAGGGGAATATATGGAACTGAAGGCTAAAGATATGTAAACATCCTGTATGAGGTTAAAGCAAACTATCTGAGGCCACACAGCAAAAAGCAGCCTGTAGTTCCCTGTATTCCTTAAAAAATAAAGGATGGATATTAGACTGTTCTCAGTGCTAGAGGGAGACGGAGAGCCAAGAGAGCCCCTGCAGGACTTATCCCACTCCGTTTCAGAAGCAGGGTTTTGATTTGGGTGGCAGCGGGTGGCACTGAGGAGATCAGGGGATACTATCCTGTGACCATCTGAAGATGTTAATCTTCAAAGTGACAAGAATATTCCTCTTTCCCATGCTCACACCACAGAGTTCATTATTCCATTGCTGTTATTTTAAAAGATGACGTCTAATTTGAAAAGTGCTAGACAGCTGGCGAATCACACTGGGTTAGATAGCAAAGTGTGAGGCTGGGATGAAAGAGGCAGTAGGGGGGTGGGGGGTCATGCCATTCTAAGGAGTGAGAAGGTGGATTACCCAGGTGGCACATATGAGAGTGGATTAGCACAAGGGCAACCCGAGATGCTGCCAGTATGAGAGGACATATCACCCAGATGCAGAGGGTGCCAATCTGAATGCCAGCAGTACCAATGCAGGGAAAGGGGGCTGGATTACTCAGGGGGCTGATGCAGGCACTACCAGTCCAGGGGCAATATGAGAGATGAGGCAGGTGCAGATCATGCAAAATAAAGTAGATCTTGCCAATGTGGGGAGGGGAGGAGGTTAGTGCAGGTGATGTCAATCCAGCAGTTGAGAAGCTGAATTAGACCAGGGACTGGTGCAAGGAGTGCCGGTTGGTACAGATGCTGATGGTCGCTGAGGAGCTACAAGTTTTGCTAAGCGCTCCTGGCTCTGCACTAAGGCCCAGCAGGATCTCCCTCCCTGCAATGGAATAGCCGATGCTGTCAGAGTTCCCATTCACAGGCTTATGCAATGACTCCAGGGTAGAGGCAGCCTGCAGGGAAGAGAAGCAGATCAGGCAGCTTGGATCCCCCTGGTGCCATCCCAAACTAGAAAACTGGCTGGCTCCCCCACAGTTGCTCCTGCAATATAATTATTCCAGCATGACTGACCTGACAAATTAACGAGCTAACCAGGACTTCTGAAGTAGAAAAGCCTGTTTTCCCCAAGAATAAATTGCTCTAATCCTTAACACTAGATCCCCTGCCATGCCTATTCATTAATTGGACAGGCTCTGGTGACAACCGAAATTACCTGACTTCTGCAGAATGGTAGAGATCTTTGCAATCTTGAAACTAAAGAGTCTGAAACAGGATTCCCAGCCATACTGTTGGAGATTTTTTAAAATCCTTTTACAGCACACACAAACACACACACGCTGTAAACCTTTATTACATACACTGGTCACTACCATTCCTTCTTTTGCAACCCCTAAAAAACGTAGCACACCAGAACATGAAAACTGTGCCAGTGAACTGCAATCCTTTTAAAACCCCCAGATCAACCGAGTTTTAGCTCTGTAAAAGCCACGACATGCTGGGATTACTGCAATGTAGCAATTAATTATTGCTATCACTGTGTGTTAGGAATGACTACCAGCGTGCTACCAAACACTGCAATTAATTACTGCAACTAATGCACCGTAATTAATGCACTGCTATCAGAGTAAAGAGTGGGGCAAAAGGCACCTAACAAATCGCTCCAACTAATTTAGCCACGATTAGCGCTGCTATTTTTTAATTGTATTTCTCGCACATTTACGGACGGTGAAACCCGAATACAAGGCCTGGTATTTCACCCCACATGTTCGCTGCGTACCTGAAATGCAGACGATGAAATTGGCTTGCAGAAGAAAAAGCACCTCCCAAACAATTTCCATCCTCCGATTCTCATGCCAAGTGCATCCCTCGGCGAAAAGAAATAACAAAGATCAATATCACAGTTTGAAGGATCCCAGCAAATCTCCTTTCGGACTTCCAGACTGTATTCCCCAGATGTGCTGACAACACATGTCCGAGCTCTCTCTCTGCACGGCTCAAGTGAGATCCCTTCCCTTCCTTCGCCCTCCAAAAAAGACCAAGAAGAAGGTAACCGCCAGCCCTTGGCTCTTCCTCCAGGAGTGAGACAAAAATCCACCAGATCTCCCAACAAGACATAGACAACCAACGCCAGCTGATCCGGTCCGGAGAGTCTCTATTCCAGGGCAGCCAGCTGCAAGTTACCCCCAAACTCTGCACGATTCACCGGGGCAAAGCCACAAAGCCCCATGCCGGGGGAGGAAGGTGGGTTTCCTCTCTTGCTTCTACAAAGTGATCAGAAGGAGATTAATACACGTTGCTACGCATGAGACCCCCCCCCCGCCATGCGTTTTATTTCACGTACATAACACGGACTAGAGAACACAACATCATAGCCCGCTTCTCCTTCCAAAACGCTTTGGCTCCCGTAATTCCCCTTCCAGCAAACAAGATCTTCCGCAATGCAACTGCAGGGGTCGTTCTTCCCACGTCTACGGATTTCCCCTCGCCTTGTTTCCAAGTTAGAGGGGGAATCACATCGGGGGCAGAAACAACAGACCGGTGGGGTTCGCCTCCAATCTCTGATTTGCATCTACCAGTTTGCTCAGGTTAATAAAGCCTCCAAAGCACCAAGCGAAAAAAACAACGTGGCGGGGGAGGGGGGTTCGTTTTATTTTAAACACACAGGCGCGCCCCCAGATGAAAAGCTGCCCCTTTAGGTCTCCGCGGCGGGGTGCAGCTGAGCGCCATGAGGTTAGGTTGATGGGGTGCAAACGTGCAGAGGGAAATATGCGACTGTATTTTAAAACTTATTTAAAACAAAAACAAGCAAGTTTGCACAAGTGAGGGGGCGAATACGGCCAGGAGTTAGCAAAAAGTAGTTCTATTGCAGCGGGTAGATAATTGCTTTCCTGAACCCACATTACTTCTACGCAATTGGCCCGCCCCCTCCCTTAAACACACACACACACACACACACTATTTTAATGCAACCATTTACTTACCCCCGCAAAAACGTCCGTCCTTTCCCCCCCACTCAGCTCGTGTGGGATGGGGAACTCCTGCCTGCAGTCCCCACCATAACAGAGGTCACGCAGCTTGCTGCAGCCCCCCAGACTCCTATGGAGAGCTTACAGCACAACCGCGCTGTGCCGAGGGCTGGGACGCCTTCTCGCGGAAGGGGAACCTTTTCGCTGGGGGCTGCGGGATGCTCGCCGCCCGCGCCGCTCCCGGCCGAGCTCCCAGGCGCTTGGCGAGGCACAAGCGCGCGCACAGGCGCGAGCCGGCGGGCGAGGCAGGCAGCGTTCCGCCGGGGAGGCGGCGCGCGAGAAAGCGGCCGCAGCTGCGAAAGAGGCCGCCCCAGGTTAGCAGCTAGGGCTGGACTAGCTCAGCTGCCTTGGGGGGGGGGCACGACCGGACAGGGGAGGGAGGAGAAAGGCGGTAGGAGATCATCACGACTGCTGTAACCTCGGCTCTGCGTACGACACAGTCCGAAAGCTTCTTCCCACTTTATTTTAAAATATGTACTAGTTGGTGTTGCTAAATAAATAAATACACGAATAATAGGGTCACCGTGTTGTTTTATTGGGGAGGGGTAGGGCGGGAAATGGCGGCAAGGTTAAAAAGCCGGGGGGGGGGGAGTAATTTAACAGATTCCGGGAGACCGAGGATGCATGAGGCGCTGTTTGGGTTATAGATGAAGCGGCAAACGAAGGGCAGGTGTGCAGGAGTGATATTGCATTAGGCTTCCGCCTACCTTTGATGCACGCACGATGGATTGATCCATAGGATGAGGGAAGGAAGTGGGCTTTGGGTGATAAACAGAAAATCCCAGCTCAGGGCAGGTGCGCAGAGGTGATATTGCAAATGCTCCAGCTGAGGATACTTATATAGAGATAATTGATCATACAAAGGGCGAGGGAAAGAGAAGAGACAGGCAGCATTGAGTTAGAAATCCTAAATTGGGGCAGGTGTGCAGAGGTGATATTGCAAATATTTCAGATGAGGCGCCATGCATAATGGATTGAGTATAGGGTTGGGGGTTATAAATAAAGCTCTAAGCATAGGCTGTCGTTGTTAAATGGATCTTTGCTCGCCTTTTAATAGCAAATGAAGCATGTCTCGATAGCAGACTGAGATAGTAGGGAGTCTTTGGGTAAGAGCTTTCAAACCTCAGACAGGTGGTTATTTGCATGGACAGGACTGATCAATTCAGAACCACTGTGTCTGCGTTCAATAGCGATAAAGCTGGCTTACTGCGTGCAGTTCTCTGGATTCTTTGCTCAAAAAGAAATAGATAGGACAAATCGGAAACATTAGAAGGAATTAATCAGGTGTCTAGGAGTCAACTTTATTGTTTGCATTCATTTTGCTAGTTCTTATGGGAGTCTTACTGTTCCTAAGATTACAGCAGCCTTTGCTGATGTTAAAACTATGAGCCGTATACACCAACAAGTTAGTTGCCAACATCTGTTCTTTAAAAACTGCTCTGTGTGGATGCATAGGATGTATCTTGCTCATGTCATTAGAGAGTCATGAGTGGATTTAAAGGAATTCCAGTCGCTTAGTAGTGGATTTTCAGGAAGTGGTGCAGCTGTGTAAAAAGGGGCCATTTTTCTCTTTAAGGTGATTGACAAAGACTGGATGTATGTTGAACATGTATCTTATAAAAAAAAAAAAAGTCAAGAATTAAATTATTTTTCTTTTTTGTCAGTTTGAAAATTCCCAGGATCTGGCAAAGTGAGGCATCATGTGAAAACACAAATAGTTTGTGTCACTATGTCTTAATGTGTTAAGAGGTTTGTAATACCCACAAACATTGGGAAAAAAAAACTGATCTAGACTCTTTCCAGAGTAAGAACAATTACTCTGGATATGGCTCATGCCTTTTTAAAGAAGGCAGAAGCCTTTCAGATTCATCCTTCTAGTATTACTTTGCTGAAGACACATCAGGAACAAATAAGAATTATTATGGGGTTTTGAACCTGAGTTTGCAAAATATTTTGTGGGGGGTGTGTGTGTGTGTGTTCTGTCTTCAGAACACCAGGAAATGTTGCATCCTATTTAAAGTTCTGGTTTTTCAATGTGTTTTTTTTTTTTTTTCCTAGGAGGAAAAAATCACTTCAAGTTGAATTGTAGAGGGAAAGTACCATATTCTGTCTGTCTATTTTGCTATGCTGGTCATGTTTATGAATGCCTTAAGAGAAACTCAGCAAACATTTCCCGTCTCTGCTATGAACATTTGTTCAGAGGTGTTTCCACAGTCCTCTAATATGAAGGTTCATTCAGATCGATGTTCATCTTCTTTAGATTTGGCCGTTAACCTCCTTTTGGGCTTTCCTGGATCATTTCTTACAATGTCATCAAAGTTCAGAACAAAATAATTGCTTGGAACATGCCCCAGTGTTCAAAGTCAAACTTTCTGAAATAAGTCACAGCTTTCTGTGGATGAAGATCCACAAGGATTACAATAGGTTGACTTATCAGAAGATCCTTAAACAGGACATTAACTTGCATAGCATAGGAGTCAGAGACAGTCTAGCACAGCCAGTTTCTTGGCTTGGTACTTAGACTCCCTACCACCTCAAGCCAAGGCCCCTTTTAAAGATTGGGGAACTGAGCCCCAGAGTGGTTAAGTGACTTGCCCAAAGTTATACAGGAAGCCTATAGAACAGCAGGGACTTGAATCCAGGTCTCCCATTTCATAGGCTTGTGCCCTGACCGCTGCACTATCCTTCTTCTCTACTGTCACTCGTTGACTCCCCTCAAAAACAAGGCATTGGCTACTTCTATTCACTTGTGTTTAAGGCTTTGGATGTGGTAGGGCTGGATTCAGTTCCTGCCTCTGCCACACACTTCCTGTGTGAGCTCAGGTGAGTCTTTTCATCTTTCTGTGCCTCCGCTTCCCAACTGTAAAATGGGAATGTTAGCACTTCTCTATCGTGCAGGGAGGATAGAGTCCCACATTTGGGAAGCCACCCTATATTGGAGTGATAGCCTGCAGAGTGAACATCTCTAGCTGTCTCTTCTTAACTGAAGCAGCCAGGCAAGGAATCTCAAATTTTTGCTTTACTGCATGGATTTGGTTTTTTTTAAAATGGTGGTGGTATTCCAGTAGTGCCTCAAATCCCTAACCAGCTTTGAGCCCCTACTGTACTAGTCACTAAACCAACTAAATGGAAGACTCTCCCTGCCCTAAAGAACTTACTAGACAATACAAAAGAAGGACAAACACAGAGGGCAGATGACAAATAAGCGAACAGTCAAACAAAAAGATCTTCTAAGTTGTCATTTCTCCTCAGTCCCTCTCCCTTTCCCCACAGTAAACATCTTCCCTCCCATTTCCCTCTACCTAGCTGCCACAGAAAATCTCCATCACTGCCCTTTGTGAACACAATACCATGACAGAAAATGTCACAGCTGCCCAATTGAATCACATGAGTTGCTATAGTTGGAATATCAAGTAGTTGCAATGTGTTTTCTAAGGCATATTAGAATACAAATATTAAAGACCTTAGCCTGCACCTTATGCTTATGCAAAATATCCATTCAGGAATTTTTCCTGAGTAAGAACGTCAGGATCAAGCTAATTGTTGGGCTAGGAGAAATGGCCTGAAGTTTCCTTATCCCCTTAGCTCAACAACTGAGCCATCATTTTGTCTTATTGTTTGGATCACCAGCTGGGAAGAGTTGAAGGGAAACGGGGCATAGTGTTTCATGCTAGCAGAGAAGCAGGACTTCTTGCAGAAGGCTGACTTACGAGGAGAGGCTGAGGGAACTGGGGTTATTTAATCTGGAGAAGAGAAGAGTGAGGAGGGATTTTATAGCAGCCTTCAACTACCTCAAGCAGGGTTCCAAAGAGGATGAAGCTTGGCTGTTCTCAGTGGTGGCAGATGACAGAACAAGAAGCAATGGTCTCAAGTTGCAGTGGGGGAGGTCTAGGTTGGATATTAGGAAACACTATTTCACTGGGAGTGTGGTGAAGCACTGGAATGGGTTCTCTAGGGAGGTGGTAGAATCTCCATCCTTAAAGGTTTTTAAGGCCCGGCTTGACAAGCCTTGGCTGGGATGATTTAGTTGATGATGGTCCTGCTTTGAGCAGGGGATTGGACTAGATGACTTCCTGAGGTATCTTCCAATCCTAATATTCTATGATTCTCAGAACCAGAAATGTCCAAAATGGTGCAATGGATGATGGACATGCACATTGGGACAGGGATTGTAATTTAGATGTTAATAGACTGCCTAGGGACTCAGCCTAGCTTGTGGCCTTTTGGTACTACCACAATATACGTGTTATTTAGTAATCATTCATTGCCACCTGAACTGTAAGCTATGAATAGAGGTGGTTGATTTTTCCACTAAAAGTTTAAACCATTTTCCGGCCAACTCTAGCCATGGGAGTGGGACTGTATGCATGTATAGATTAAGGGCATCAAGGGTGGATTTTCTAGTTAGGCCAATACAATTTTACTTATTATAGTGTCTTTCATGTAATCTGCATTGTTGAGTTAAATGGGGCTACAAAGGTAAATATAAAAATAATTGCAGAGAAAGAGAGACATGAAGAGGCATATATAAGCTTGACAAGGATTTTCAGATGAAGAGCAGATGAGACAGATGCATGCAGGTACAACTATGGATGACAGGTGGCACTGTCCTCTGTCAGACACAGCATACTAGACTAGATGGATCAGTGTTCCTCTGATGCACTGTGGCAATTTCTATGTTTCTGCAATAGACAGGAGAAGACTTGTATACTAGTACAAAAGGATAGTGAGGAGGTCAGTGCAAAATGACCAAAGGGTGGGGAGGGAAAGAAGGGCCAAGAGGATGGTAGGAGTAAGATTACGGAGGGTATTAAAAATAATTCCTTATCCTGCCTACTTGTATTCACAGAAGTAGTCCTTACTCCAGTGACTAGTCCCAATGACATTAATGGGAGTGTTTGCAGGAAAAGGGACTATTCAAGTAACAGGTCTGCAGGATCTATTAGCAAATATGAGGAAGAGTTCCTCCGGATGGCTAGCCTGACTTTATTATCAGAAGTAATCTGTTGCTGAAAGGATGTGCTGTCACTAATTCAGCTCCCTGCTGGATTAACGGACGGGGAAAATGCCCCAGATCAGCAAAGCATTTAACCATGGGCTTAAATCTGCTCCAATGCAGCAAGCACATGCTTAAATCCAATTGATGGCAGTAGGATTATGTGTTTAATTTTAGGCGCATGCTTAAGAGCTTTGCCAAATCAAGGCCTAATTGATGATTTCAAGGTTTGCATAGTGAATTTTTTTTCTTAAAAATTAGAAGATGTGTTAGGCCCAGCTGAAAATTAAATCATTATGAAGTTTCTACCTTTTTAGAAAAATAATTGCTTTATTTAAGCAACAGAAGAAAAATTTAGATGGCTACTGCATATGGCCACATGCCCCAAATTTGATTTATATTTTTCCTCCTGCATTTTTTTTTTTGTGGAACGTGATCGTAAAACTGTTTTCCTTCCTTGCACACCTTTTATGCTTTAATTCACAGTGGCCTAACCAGAAGGAAATAATTTGACACAGAATGATAACTACATTTTATTCCTTAAGCAGATTTATGACAATATACAGGAAAATGGGGAGTTTCCTCTTCTGTGATTTCAAGAAAGGACAAAAGAATTGGGATATGTTGTCATTTCATCTAGATACGCGTTCCGGGCCACAATCTGCCCTTATTTACCCTGCTACAACTCTGCTGACCGCTACTGAGCCTTAAAGGCTGGTTTTGAAGTCATTTCTGCCACATTGGCTCCTGCCATAAATGGCACAGCTCCACTGGAGTTTGGTTATGTAATGGTGAATGGCTGTAAATATGGGCCATTCAGTTTTCTGAGAATAACTGATTTAAAAAAAAATCAACATCATAAAAAAAGCAGCTTCTAAGAATCCATCAATACAAAGTACGTTAAGACAATTCTCTTCCTCTGTTGGTGGTCTTTATCAAAACTGAGATGGAATTTATATTTTACTGGTAAACAATAATGCAATTTATTTACAAGTTAAAACATTGCTCAAATTAAGGGAACAAGGAAGCTGATTAGCTTAGCAGTTGTCAATCAATCAGTGTTGTTTTTGTTTTCCCTGTGAGTTAGTCTGCAAGTTATTATCGTAAAGATATATTGTCAGTCCAATTTACTCTTTCATGTCTGAAGACCAATAAATAATGTTCAGACATCAAATTTATCTGTGAAATAACATTCCTTAAATTCCAAAAGACAGAAGTAAACTAGTGTCATTTAGACGTTTCCAGAAGCGAGATATTAGAGAGTCAAAATGTATTTAAAGCATTTCATTGTCCTGCAGTCCCTATGCAGGGAAAACTCTCTGACTTGGATGGAGTTTTGGCTGCTTACAGACTGTGGAAGGAGGCCTTACTGAATAGGACATATGGAGAGGGAAAACTGGTTTGCCGTTAGTATCAGTGTCCAGATAAATTTGGATTTACATCTCTGTGAGATAGGGAATGTATCCAACAATTTTCCTGTAAAAAGAAAAATTGAAATATTCTGGCCTGAGCTAGAGTTGAAGTGTGCTTGGGGTAAGGAGAGGGGAAACAAAGAGGGTTTTATGAAACTTTTCCATTCCTGTGATCAAGAGTCCAGACAAAGCTGATCGTCTTGTGCAATTTAGAGCACCCTGAGGGCTGCTCTAAGTTACACCAGCTGCCAATGACTGGAAGGAGACATTTCAGCTACCAGAGATTGATGGGGCATGCTGATGCTTCTTCCATGCCTTCTTTCCTCTCGTTGCACATTGGCGCCAGCTATGGGGAATGGGATTGTCTAGGAGACGCTTCAGCACTTCTGACTCACCCAGGTATCCTTGCTTTAGCTACATTCACAGCAACTTTGTGCATGAAGAGAGGCATGAAGCTGCCCTATTGCATCCCAGGATCTGGCCATTTCCAAGAAACTGCTTTTACTCAAAACAGAACTTGCTGCTCTTGTTTTTTTCTGCCTCCATCCTTTCCCCTTCCAAGATGATATTAATTAAAGATCAAAAGCAATATACAATTTTGAGTGCAATGATTTCTTAACATCTCATATTTAAAAGCAGAGGAGATCATGCTGCTAATCTTTAAAATGGTTCTGATGGGGATCTAACTGATTCCTTATTCCAGTTTGACTGTCAGTTGTCACCTGGTGACTATTTAACATAGCTTTCTGTGGCAGTTAGAGTAATATTAATCTGATATAGAAATTAGTATTATGCTTATGTGATTGTTAGGGACTATATACTAAATTTCAGATCAGGGTGAGCATTGTGATTGACACTTCTCTGCGATGTAATCACATGCTCCAGGGGAGAAGTCATGTATCCAGTAGCAGGTTACTCCTCCCTGTGTGCTGGCTATGGTGTACTGTCTGTGCATTGGTTGGGGTGAGGAGTGGATGCCAGGTCTGTCCATTCCTGACACCTGCACGCCCATGTATATAGGGAGAGTAACTGCTTCAGAGGTTGCCATTGCCAGTTCTCTACTGGGACCTGCCAGATACCTGGCCAATCTAGGAGAAAGAGGTGCTCATGCCCTCCAACTTCCCTATGTGCACCAGTAGGGCAAAGGACAATCTTTTATGCTTTCTATTTCTGTTTTTTTTAGGACGATAAAGACAATGTAAAATTGATTTGATAATACTGAAATGAAACATTCTCTCATCCTCTCTAGGGAATTTATTGCCATTTTTCTGGAGTGATTAATATAATTTAAAAAGAAGGAAATTGGTTTGCTGAGTAGCATCATTCCTGGTTTTCTTCAGGTTTTTTTTTTTTAAACATTTTGCACTCGAGGCTTTCTTTAACCCTAGTGACTTAGCCAGGCAGATCCTTCGCTCATACAGTTATTTAGGCAAAGTCAGCCCATAGAAACTGAATCCGAACCTAGCCGTGATTAAGGAGCTTGTTCTCAGCATTTAGAAAATGTTTCCTTCGACTTTTCTCATGCAAAAAGTCCATAGAGTGCTGATCAGGGACCTGAACCTGCTACCATTGAATCAATGGAAATTATGCCTTTTGACTTCAATAGAATAGGGTCCCTATCCAGCAGAGCACTTATACACCTGTTGGAATTACACATGCTTGAAGTTTATTAAAGTCAGTGGAATTACGTACTTAACATTAAGTGTGTTCACAAGTGTTCTGCTGGATCAGGGCCCAGGAGATGACCGGCAGTTTAGTATCTTGTAGCACTCATGGTGTAGAGGCAACATGGTTGGTTGTGGCTGTTGGAGTACTTAGATCCATTCTTCCTTTCCCCAGCTAAATCCAATCCCAACCTTACAATTACAAAGGAGCACAGAATCTCCTCTCCCACACAACAGCTGAGAAAAGATTCCTCTCCTTCTTTCTCCTACATGCTTCCCAAGCACAGAATTATTTAAAGTGGAGGCTTGGGTTTTAAATGGGCCCTGGCCCTTTTCCCCTTAGATTTCCTCTGCAAAATGGGGATAATACTTAGCTAATTGCTTCTCATGGGGACAGAAGAATAAATCAGTAAATGTTTGCAAAGTTCTCTGAAGACATGAAGCACTACTTAACTGCTAAGAATTGCTGTTGCTCAAAAAAAGAAATTTGTGCCAGACAGTCAGTAAGTGTTATCAGTAGAATTACAGGACCAGTGAAACTTAAATGATGTATCTTTCTAGAAAAAGAGTGTGGAGTTGGTATCTAGCACAACTGAAAGTGTGAACAAAACCTTCCGGCAGAAAATTCAGCTGTTACTTTTAGAAAACTTTATAAACATCATTTAGTGTTGGTTTCAAATACTTTGAAGGAATCAAAACTTAGCTCTTCTCTGCACATTGTACCACTTAAAAACCGTAACCCTCAAATGTTAGCAATACCTGGGACTAAAGGGGGTTGTAAGATGGAAGCTTTGATAACAAAGACATAAAGATGTCAGTCAACTATCTCAAAAGTACACAGTTTTAAATGTCACATAAACCTACAGCTAAGGATCACAACTTTCTGTCCTTTCTCAGTACTCCTGTTGATTGTTTTAACTCCTTCATGAATTGATCATAATCTGCATCACTTGCCCCAAATGCTTGATTTCTGTCCATGTATCTAGAATCACTGACAAAAATCACATTTAATGTCATTCGGTCACCTATAGGGTCTAAAAATTTAGCCATGCTCTGCAGAGACAAACGCAACTAAGAAGGTGTTTGAAACACTGCACAATCCATTTATAATTTTCATAGATAATTTTACCAGCTCTGAAATCTTCAGCTATATTTAATATATAAATAAATGGTGTGCTAAACTATTTGTTGTGAATTCACTGAGATCCAAGGATTAAATTCTGCCCCTGTTTAGGCCCTGATTCAACAAAGAGTGCTCTTAGGCATGTGCTTAAATCCATCCATAGTTAGCCCATCACCATAGCATATGCTTAGGTCCCACTGGAGACAAAGTTAAGCTTGTGTCTATGCGCTCTGCTGAATAAAAGCTGTGCTCTTTTGCAACACTGTTAAAATCAATGAGTTTACATAGAATGTGCATCAGGATAGGATTTAGCAGTTTAGGGCCTGATCCTGAAAACTCTTATGGATATGCTTAACTATTACTCAGAGTAGTCCTGCTAAAATCCATGGGATTACTTGTAATAGCAAAGGTAAGCACATGCACAAGTGTTTGCAGGATCAGGGCCTTTATTTATTTATTTATTTTAAATACGGTCTTAATCTTGTAGCATGGTTTGGGAGTGCTTTCTCTTTGTCTCCTCTGCTCTTATCACCCCTTGTAGGTATCCACAAGATCATTAAAAAGCCCAATGGAAGCAAGAGCAGGCTAAAAGAAGACCTATTGGGGTAAACATTTTCAAGTGGGTTGAGATTTTTCTTCCCCTTTTTGTGTGGGTGTAACATTTACCTGCAACTTGGTTACACATACATACCTACATATGGAACAGAAATGTGGTAGTAGAGGGCTCCTCAATCTAATAGACAAAAGGTATGACAAGACCCAATGATTGGAAGTTGAAACGAGGCAAATTCATACTAGAAATAAGGCACAATGTTTTAAGTGAGGATAATCAACCATTGGTACAACTTACTAAGGGCTGTGGTGATTCACCGTGGTTTGATATTTTAAAATAAAGATTGGATATTTTTTTTTCTGAATGATGAACTCTAATTCAACCATTTTACTTGAAGCAGGAATGCATTCAGAGACATGCTGTGTGCCTGCATTGGGCAGGAGGTCAGACTAGATGATCACAGTGGTCCTTTCTTGGCTTTGAACCTGTGACTGTAATTACTCTGATTACCGGATTTGAGCCTGCTGTTGGAGAGTTAATTGCCTTGCAGTGGAACTTAGGAGCCTCCGTCATGGACCTGCATCCTGTTGTACTAGGGGCTGTCCAAACAGGAAGAAAAATGGTCCCAAGATCAACGTTTTTAATCTGAGTTAAGGATGTACCCAACTGATCAGTTTACTGAAGTTAAGAGGACTAATCATGTGGTTTAAACTGGACACATACCTTGCTGAATTGAGGGCTAACTAATTTTTTGTGTGTAGTGACTGCTTTATCATTTGGGCTCAATCTAAATTTGCCACCAAAATCCCCACAGATATTATACCTTCTTATCTCAAGATTTGATATGCTGCCTTTTCCATTAAAAATAAAAAGGGTGTTTATGTTTCAGGCCAAATCCTGATGACTTTAAATGCAACTATTCATGGAAAGCAAATGGACTATTTAGAAAAGCCTCTGGCAAGCAGGACTTTTGCCCAATGCAAGAGAACATTTTGCAGGATATGTTTTGAGTAATAAGTACTAACTGTGATAAGAAATATTGTGTGCAAATTCATTATTTTTTCCACACACTGGAGAAAGTAGGACCTGCGTTTATTCTATTAAATGATATGCAATAACATTTTTCCCCCCAAAAAACACAGGAAGAAAAAAATCACTTTGGGTTTCAGGAATACAAAAAATGAGATGCAGGATAGCAATTTAGTAATCCCCAGTAAAACCAATTTTAAAAGCAATTAGCTATTGCATAGTACCTAGAGCTACATTAAATCTTAAGCATGGTATTAACAAGTATCTGTTAGTCTGGATTTACACTAGTGTAACTGACCGCAGAATCTGGCCCTATCTCTGTAGACTAACACCACTGAACATCAGTGAAGTTGCATCAGATCAAGCCCACCTTTTTCAGGTGAGTAACAACTAACCTACTATCTCACAATAGAAGAAAAGAGAAGTGTGTGGACTTTGGGGGGGAAAAAGGTCCCTGTCCAGCACCATCTGAAATCAATGAGTCTTGCCATTGACTTAAACAGACACTGGATCAGGACCTAAACTTGGTCCTCAGCTGGTGTAAATTGGCATAACACCATTATCCTCCACTGGTCAAGTTCTTAATCAACTGCACTGTAGCTGTGACTTTGTTGATTGAAACCAGCTGAGGATCTGGATCATTGCTGGAGGAAGCTTTGCATCTCTTCCCCTACCCCCATATTTCTCTGTAGCTCCCTTTTCCTTCTCTACATTCCTCTTCCTATTCCCCATCAATTTGTGTATTACGTAAATCCACAATATTTTCTTATAAACCTTTTTTTGCACAGACTGGGCAGCTATTACTTCATTAGAGAAAATTTGGAATTAGCTTCTCCATTGCCCTGTACCTCATTTAGTCATGCACAGCTGTGCAAAATAGGTATAAAATGCCACCATTCCAATATAGCAGTGTTTTCCACCTACTTCATACTAAAGGCTTGTCTACACCTGGAGTTATTCTGGGATTGCTATAGCTATTCTTTGAAAGTGGGTTAACATAAACAGGAACAACCCATTCTTGTTCCAGAATAAAAGCGTCCACACACGGAGTTTATCAAGAATACCTATTGTGCTTCTATTTTACACCCCATTTTCATCCACATTAACTTTCAAGTGTAGACAAGCTGTACATTTGCACGGCTGTAAATCACTGCATAAGTGCAGCAGACCAGATAATCTCACCCCATGGCTGTCTTTACAAGAGGAAAAAGATGTGTTCTTAACTCAAGTTAACTATAACACAAAGTAAAATCCAAGGGAAGACAAGGCAGTTTGTAGTTTTTACATCAGTTAGCTAGTCAGGTTGAAGTCTAAGTCATTGGCAAGTGTAGACGCTCCCATGGTTTTTGCTCAAAGAAAAGGACTTTTTCTGTTTTAAATGGAAAGTGTAGACATGCCCTTAAACTTGATCTGCTAACAAGTGTGAAAACTACAAACTGTTTTGTCTTTTCTTGGATTTTACCTCATGTTAGTTAACTGAAGAACACAACTTTTTTCTTAGTGAAGATGCACTCAAAGCATACAAAGGTGAGAACACATACATTTAAGCAACAAGGTTTTACAGTCTTTCATTATATGAATGTCATGGGTACTTATAATGTTATTTATACATAACTCTGTAACACTGCTGTACAATGCATAAAGAAATCTAATTAACCATTGTGAGTCTTGCAGCACTTCTGTCAATCAGCAGAGCCACCACATATGATTAATCATTACATGTGCTATTTGCACTATATACAGATTAACTGACATTTTAGACTGATTCTACCATGATTGTTTTACTGATTAAATTTAAAATAAAGTATTATATATAGCAAATGGAATTAGATTTAACTGAATAATACTAGCCTTAGTCCATTTCCCCCCAATCTAGGTTGTAATAGGTTCTGTAATACTAATTATTAATGACTTGCAATTTTTAGACTAGACTTCAACAGTTTAGTCAGGCTATACACCAGTCTGTAATTTTTGAATGATCTTTTAATTTATTTGGATTACAGATTTTAATATGACGATTTTTCCCTTCCCCCCCAGAATTAATGCTTTGATTAAGTTCTGGGAATCCGTGGCTCCTGCGATCCTTGTTCAGGCAAAACTCCCATTAGAAATATTGCTTTAATGAAGACTGCAGCGGGACTTCACTGATGCTACTCATCTGAAAAAGGTGGGCTAGATATGATGTAACTCCATTGATGCTCAGTGGATTTACACTGGCATTAACTGACAGCAGAAGCTGGCTCTATCTTTGTAAACTTGTATTAACAGGTGTCTGATACACAATGCTGAAAGTTTAACGTCCCCCCATCCAGCAGCTAATGATTCTTAAAATTGGTTTTATCTGGGATTACTAAATTGCTACCCTGCACTTCTTTTTTTGTATTACTGAAAGCCCAATTGATTTTGTTGGTTTAAAAATATTTTCAGCATGTTTTTTGGAAAAAGTGGGATGTTACCTTTATTCTATTCAAATGATATGCAGTATCTCTTAATTTCTTTATTGTGTGAAAAAAATCAGTTTGCCTGTTCAGTAGGAACTGGAAGGAGATCACCAATTTCTTTACCAAAACCAGTCTGCATAACCCTTTGTTGCTTTCCACTACCATCTTTTCATCTTGTTCTGCCCATGGTGAATTCAGCTGCTGACACACTTACTTGGTTTTTTTTTTTTTTTTTTTTTTTTTGTGTGTCTTCAAACAATGTCCAAGGAAACATCTTTCCCTCATCCGTGGGTCTTCTGGAATCCATGCTGTGACTCAGACTCTCCCTTATCTATAACGGTACTCCCCCACTTCCTGATTTATAACTTATAGTTGTCTCCTGAACAGCTGCAAGGTTCAGTCTTTATCTCCTGATGATTTTCATTTTCCCTTGCATTTCATTCAAGCCATTTCAGAGTAGCAGCCGTGTTAGTCTGTATTTGCATCCGATGAAGTGAGCTGTAGCTCACGAAAGCTTATGCTCAAATAAATGTGTTAGTCTCTAAGGTGCCACAAGTACTCCTTTTCTTTTTATTCAAGCCATTATCACTGTGATAACCCTGTGTTTGCATATACTTGGCACTTCTCTGTTTTTTTCCCCATGTGTCTCTTTTGTGTTTACTATACGCCCTTTAGGAATTTCCTCCGACTGACCATTTTGTTGTCTGGAATTCTTTCCCTCCTCCTGAGACTATTCAGGAAACTACTTAACTATGTGCCTATATCGCTCTCCTTATGCAGAACAGTACTTAAGCACATGTTTAATTTTAAACATGTGGTAATGTCCCATGGATTTCAGTGAAATTCAAGCACATGCTTCAGTACCAGCCTGAATATTGATGCTTTTCTGAACGGGGCCCTCCTTTCTTTCGTGCCTTTTTCTTTTTTAAAGCCTTGCTGCTGTACAGCTGAATATTATTTTGTGCTCTGTCTAAATTTATTTATTACAGATACTTTCCCTGGCTTATGTAGGGCACCTCTTGTTCTGTCACCTCATCTCCATTAGTTTAAAATCTTAAATTCCCGTCCCCTACTCTTCATTTTATATCTTTTCAGCTATCAAGTTTTGTTTACTCTTTTATCTGGATGTAACCAGTCCCACTTGTATAAACCCAATTTATTCCAAAAAGAGACTTAGTGTGCCATAAAACGAACAGGAATATTGCTCTCAAGGTGCTCAATAAGCTGACACAGCACACAGGTTATGTTTTTATGGCAAAATCACTTCATGAAATACTATACCCTGCACTGCTTGCAAATCACACAATAGTTATCCATTTGAGGCTCTTAATCACCAAGGCAAGTCACTTTATCAATAAACAAGCAAAAAAGAAAAAAAACTTGAAGGGCAGGAAAAGATAATTTATAAGGACATCCCAGTAGTTCAAGTCTTCCGAAAGTTCTCTGCAGAGCGTTGTCCCAAGCTGAGCTCAACAGTTCAGACCCAGAAAACAAAACAGACTTGACCAAGAAGTCTAGGTTGCCTCTGTTTGCTTAGTCATTTTCCCATGTGCAAAGCCTTATTATATAGTCTCACCAGTTAATTCTCCCCTGAGATCTGGCAGCATGCTGTACAGTGTTTTGGTAATTTAAAATTGGAGTCAGACATTATTGTATTGAAATCATAATATTCCAGGGGTAGGCGCTGTAAAAATTGAACTGAGCTGTAATAACAAAAATTGGCAAGGAAAAGGACAAACACGAAGCTAAGAAGAGGCATAGCATGTTCCTATTCAAGTTGTGCACGTTAACAGCACTGCAGTAAGTTAAAACACTAATTCTATTTAGCCTGTTCAAAAAACAAACACACACCAAAATCACAACCGGTAGTGGATTTAGTATCCATAATGGAAGCAATTTTTGTCAGTAACATTCATGCATTCAAATCCTTTCTTTCTGACTCAGCAGTCCTATCTTCATTCTATACTCTTGGCATTAAATGTCTAGCAGATGCAGTGGCTCAGTAAATCTAGGAGTCATCCTCAGATTATTCTCTGTTGATTGAAAAAAGAACTGGTGGCACATTTTCATTGCTAAATTTGTATTTAGAGTGTTGAGCCAAATAGAGCAACTCTTTCTGACTACGTCCGAACTTATGACCACTGCATAAAAATCTCGGATAGCAAAATCCTTGATTCACAGGCTAAGTCGTTTACCGGGAAATGGACAGGTTATGGTGACAGACCTCTTCCTTGGACCAACAAACTCTACAATTAAAAGACTTGAGTCTCAGACAAAATTCTCATTAGCATCAGTGGGAATTTTTCCTTCAAGGAATAGACCCCAATAGTACTGTTGTCTGTGATCACGAATAGTATCACATTTCATGTTCTTTCCCTTGCTAGGAATGATGGGCTTGACCCTGTACTGTTTGCACAGCCCAAGCTCCCATTGATTTCAGGGGGAGTTTGCATGCATAAAAATGCCAGATGGGGACCTATGTCCTGATTATGGACTTCTTGGTCTGCAATGTCTTTCCATCTTAGACTTCTCTGCTGGCAAAATGATAGATATTACTTAAAATTATTTCAGGTTTACCTGGGAAGTTACTTCACTGGAGTTTGGCACTGTCAGTTTCAAGTCTTCTATGCTGAGAAGTGGTTTAATGAGTTGGACAATGTCCTCTACGTGCTATGGCCCAGATCCACAAAGGTATCTGATGCCTAACTTCTCTTGATTTCAAAGGGAGTTAGGCACCTAAATACCTTTTGAGGATCTAGGCCCATGTAACTACTAAACTAATTTCCACTTTTGACCTGTGAGCTGAACCCATATTTCCAGAAATAAAAGTATATTGCACAAAAGCAATCTACCATCTTTCTGTTGCAAAATAGAGTATTATAATCAAAAACACTTAAAGCCTCTTGGAAATAATGATCCACTGTTTGCCCCTCTACTGAAACTCTAAGAAAGAACTATAAAGGCCAATATTTATGCAGCAGGCAGAAGACCCCAAGGCAAGATTTTAGCTCAGTCCTTCAGTTTTGTGTCGTAATTAACTGATTCCGCAAATGAAGACACATATGGAAGTCTGTACAGCCTAATAATTAGAATAGGGCCTGCAAAGTAGGAGATCTGGGTTGTATTTCCCCACTCTGCCACTGACTCATCCTGTGTGCTTGGACAAGTCACAAGTCACTTAACCTCCTTGTGCCTAATTTTACTCAGATATAAAATAATACATATCCAGCTTTATAAAGCACTTTAAGGTCCTTGGCTGGAAGGAGCTGTTTCAGTAGCTGTATCAGCACCATTATTATACACTGTTATAACTCACTTTGCGCATACAACTACAAGCCTTGGGCATACAAAAATGGGTGTACAAAAGTGGAGGATGGCTGGTAATCTGTACCATTATGTATCTCACAAATCTTTTCTTTCACCTCAAAAATATGGCCAAATTGAAACTGACTTGAATAGAGTTAAATTGGAAGAGTTATTCTTTTTCAGATTTTTTATTTTTTTTTATTTTTTGCCAATTTTGCCTCACTAGATGATTGCCTGAACATGCTTCATGGAGGGTGTATTATTAGAATATTGGCATGTAAAGTCCTATAGCATATGGATGCTTTCAATGCACTGTGAGTCACAAGGCCAATTAGGATGAAAAAACACCAGCACCTGAAAAACAGAGATTTCTGTGAGGCTGCACACCCTGAGGTCTGATCTTCCTACTCCTAAAATGGTATAAATGTCGTCAATCTTATATCTTACTGGTTGCTGGTAATCTCTCAGTGAAGTGAGTTTGCTTTTTAGATGTAGTTGTGTGGGCAGCTACATCTAAGGGGAAATAAATCACGAGAGTGGGGCAAATTTGTTAGCAGAATATTAAAAGCAAAGCTTTGGAAAAGGATGCTCATAGTGAACCAGGAAACAGTAAGGATATTTGCTCTGTGCTAGTATTTATGTGCTTTCTACTTATACTTCAGTTTACCCTGAAGACTATTCTAAACTCTGGCCCCCCTCAACAAAATGTTTCCCCTAAGGCTTGATGCAGCAGAAGAGTGTTAGAAGGAAACCTTATTCCCTGTAGAGGAAGAAAGTTTGCTATAGATCAATTAGAGCACCTGAAGCCAGTCACCTGATAAACCCCCCTGCTTCAAACGGACAAGGGAAGGAGTTGAAGCAGAGTGGATTGGTGTTGGAGCAGAGAGCAGTTTGGTGGAGTTGAAGCAGAGTGGATTGGTGTTGGAGCAGAGAGCAGTTTGAAGGGAAGCAGAGGAGAGTTTGGAGAAGTGCTGCGGTGGGCTAAGAAGACCAAGACCCTAGGTAAAGGGACACCTGGTTTGTGCAGAGGGAGGGCAGGAAGCCCCACAAGCTGAAGGGCAGGAGGGGGAAGTAGCCCAGGGGAAGGAACTGCTAGTTCAAGTGGTTTACCGCTATCCCGAGGGCCCCTGGGCTGGGACCTGGAGTAGAGGGTGGGCCCAGGTCCCTCTCTCTCCATTCCCCTCCCCTAGGACACTAGTGGGGCAGTTAATACCCCAGTTCAGGGGCAAGAAACGGTGCCCTGAACCCTCCCCAAGAAAAGAAAGCACAAGACCCATTGAAGTCGTGCCAGCAATTTGCCGCAGGCTTTAAGCTTGGATCTCCATTACAATTTTGGAAACCATTTTCATAGTGGTAGGACTACAAAGCTAGAACTCCCCATGTAAAGATACTTCAAAAGAGAGGGACCATTCAGATATATTTTACAGTTACCTGGTTCTTTAGAGAGACTTGTCAGACAAGAGGCCTAAGATGCTATAGAGAGTGAGGCTTTTAAGGAGCTATTGTATTTACATAATAAAAAATGTTAGTGATTAATTTCCTTGGTTGATTCATGCCCTGCCCATACAGACATCAAATGTTAACTACAGTTACATTTCAGCATGGTTGTTGCTAGCAGGCTTCTAGCACAGAATCCTATTCTCCTCGAAAAGGAATAACACCTCAGGGAGAAGGAATAATGAGTTTCCTCTGAACAACAGGGATTTGCCCCTAGTACTCACAAAATTGACTTTTACTGCCCTCTCATTGTTCACTATGCTTGTATGTGACATTCCTCTCTCCTTCCCTTTGTCCCTCTGTTTTAACTGTAAGGCCCAGGTCCACAAAAGTAATTAGCAGTAGTGTGCTGTGATATTTTCAGTCAGGCATGCAATTCTACACTTGCATGTAAAATGGAATCCTCTGCGTAGTGTGACCCTATGCATGTGGTGTGTGTGAGGTCTTGCTGTGTTGAGGACACCATTTTGTTCTACAAAATGGCACCCTCCATGCATGTTCAGGGGCTGGATGGAATTGTCTTGTGGGCACAGCCAGTCCTGGGGCATGCAATGCATGTGTTGCGCGCACACACACGGCACATCACTGGTAATTAGGCTCCAAACACTCATTGAGCTGAATGGAAGTTAGGAGCCTAAATACCTTTGTGGATCTGGACCTAAGCTCTTTAGGGCAGGGAATGACTTTGTTTGTACAGTGTCTAGCACAGCAGCGTCCTACTTTTGCTTGGCCCCTAAGTAGTATCATAATAAACCTGATAAATAATAATAAATACTACTTCCACCAATGAATTTAGGGTTTCACTCCTTTAGCTTGCAAGTCTCTGACAACTACTAGAGATCCCAGATATGTGCAGGTGGCAGTTGGCATCTGGTCAGGTGTACTTTGCTTTTGCTCCTGGCCTCATTAACTCCCGCTGACGGGATGAAAAAGAATGGTGGTCCTATGGGCTTCCACTACTGGGACTGACCCAGAACTGCCTCTAAAGGGTGGGTTTTCACAGTTCAGACCGGAACATGGCCCAAGTTAACACACCATCAAACTAACTCGGCAGAACCCTTGCAAAATGGCTTCTATGGTAGGGAAGAAGAGGGATTCTGGGAAGCATAGTTGTAGCTAAAACATTTTGGGGTTGTTTTTTTCCCCAGAGTTTAAGGCCAGAAGGGACCATTAGATCTATTCCAACATCCTCCTCATCACAGGCCCTTGAATAATTTCACCCTTTGAGTCTGACCTCAATGTGAAGAAGACTTTAACTAATAGGTCACTTTATTACAACTTTTCAAGTTGCATATCTGATTCCTTTTATCTGCTCTGTGGTTCAGATGTGGTCACTCTGCCCAGCATTTTGCCCTTAAGGTATAACCTAAGATACATGGCCAAGCTAAGGAATGTGGGAGAGGTTTCTTTTTTTGTAATTCTCCACTACCTGGAAAATATAGGGCCATGAAGAATACACTATTTGTAGACTCTGCTTGTGCAATCCTCACTTGAAAATTGTGGTGATCCTACAGCCAAAAGTTGCACCAATACACAATGCCCCACTGGTCCTTCCATACTATCGCTGCCAGTTTGGGTTGGCGAATCCCCACGGCTGCATTTGGAGGTATATACAAGCTTTGTTTTAGTTTTTAAAATGTCTTGTATCAATAAATGTTAATAATTAAGCTAGTAAAAGGCATAGAAGATTTGTGAACAGATCTAGCTGATCCCTCTGCATCTCTTCTTTCCAAGCTACGTTCACAATGCATTATATTAATTCATTATTTAAAGTGGTAGGAAGAGAACCCATAATGTCCTTTACTGAATGCAGAAATTAATTCCAGATATAAATCTGAGCTCTGACTGTAAAACACTTGAGAATTATTTTAGCTATCTGCACCCATCACAACAGAAAAAATGTTGTCGCCCTCAGAGGCTCATTAGACAGGATGTTCTACTCCCCAGCCCCGTACTATATTGAGACTTTTACTTGCGTAACAAGATGTTTTGATTGATTATATTGTTCTTCTTTCACTCCCTTTCATGGTCCACGTCTTCCTTACTAGCAGCTGCACTGGTGCAGATAGCTAATGGAGACAGGCAACTTAGTTCGCTGGTGGCCTGCGCATTGGGTGGTCATTTCACCAATGCACAGTGAGTGTAAAATTGTTCCATTTCAGATCTGGTAGCATTATGCTCACTTGGCACTGGGACGGGAAACAGAGAATCAAGCCCACTGTTTCCTTACATGGAACCTTTCCCCAGGAGCATCATAGGGTATGTCTACATGGCATTTTAGAGCAAGTCTCCAAGCCTGGGTTGACAGACCTGGGCTAGTGGGGCTCATGCTAGTGCTCTGAAAATGGTTGTATAGACAATACTTTGGAGTTTTGGCTCGGGCCTCCAAAGGCCCCCAATCTTGCAAAAGATGATCTGCACAGGCAGACCCAATCACCTGTAAAGAGCAAAATTGGGGTCAGTGGGGCTACTGATGAGTGCAGAAGTCCACCCATCTGCAGGATAAGGGCCAGGTCCAGATTTGCTACAAGGGAAAGTGAGGCACAGAGAGGTTAAGTGATTTGCCCAACATCACACAAGAAATTTGTGGAAAGTCAGGAACAAAACCCAAGCCTCATGTCTCCAGTTCGGTGCTTGGGCCACATAGCAGGGCCTTACCCTGTTCAGCACCAGACCCCACCACTGCTTCGGTTTCTCCTGCTTGCGCTGAGAATCACATTCCACACTGGAAATATTTTCTCAATAACTCTGCCCTTCCGGGAATCAGGTTTATTAAGATAAAGTTCAGAACAACCCAATCTTCTACTCAGCCCCATGAAACTGGCTCAGTCTCTTGGAGCAGAGTTCTCAGTCTCGCTTACCTCTGCTGAGACTTTCATTCTAGAAGGCTACTACACCACTTACCCAGCCCTCCTGCATGGTGTCCTTCTCACTGCCCTCCTGAACTTGAGAGACTCTCCTTCACGGACATCAGGCTGTTCTTACCTCACAGCAAGCCTGCGTCTGAGATCCATGCTCCTATCATCTGACCCTAGTATTCATTCCCTGCCCTTGGAGAGATGGTCTAAGCCTGGCACAAGTGAGGCTGAGCCCCAACCCACCTCATCTGTCTGCTTGCCCTGTGAGAAGCTGCTAGATGGTTTTTTCTTTATATTTGTTTGTATGTATGAAATATGTACATCAGAAGTCACATGTAGACAAATAGTTCTATTTAAGTATTCTTAACCCCCCCCAAACTAATAAGCATATTTACAAAGCAACTAGTGAGCACTACTTTTGAAAGTCTCAAGGCCACTCCTAATGCTTTACGTCCACTTTCTGATTTCACTGCACGTAAAAGTACTTCTTTAGATAAAACATATACATGGAACATAATAGTATCCTATTAAACAGTATACACTATTCACAAGTTCAGTTTCCATTAGCTTATCTTCATCGTGGCTTCAGAAATCCAACTAATACTTGCAATACTCATGTCTGACTTTCTGCCTGAATTTTCAGATTAACTCTCAAATCCATTCCTTTCTATTGCCAGCACAGACATGACTATGAGGGTACTTTTATCATGCATTTGACCGTAGCATCTGGGATCTAAACAATCTGCTGACCTCCTGGGTCATTCTATCTTTTAGGTTCTTCTGCAGTCATAGATTTTTAAGGCCAGGTGGGACCATTTTGATCATCTAGTCTGACCTCTAACATAACACAGCTGAAGAACCTCACCCAATAATTTCTGCATCAAGCCCCAAGGAGCTCTGTCCCTGCTCACTGTTTCCCTTCATCCTTCAGCACTATACCTCCATTCATTGTTCACTCCCTCAGCAGATTCTCTACAATTTTGCTCCAGGTCCTGATGTTTCTTCTGCATGGCCATTTTCTTTTGTTCCTCTTTCCTTCCAAACCAAGATTTTCCTCAGTTCTAGAGCTCTTCCTTATTTCTGAATTGAATCAGAATTGAAATTGGCCTGAGTCAAAACATGAGACAGAAACTTTGGAGAGTTTTAGATTCAAGTCTCAATCCCGTGTTACAAATGACTTATATCATTATAATACTGGAAGAAAATAAAACAAACAACCCCAATCAATCACAAATGCCTGGATCTGAGCTCCTCTGAATTTTGAGCTCAAGACTCAAGATTTGGAAATGGACCTTGAGAGGCCCCAATTTTAATACCTCTGCTTTATTGCTACCCTGATTCTCCCAGAACCCATCAGTGTGCGTGATAGCTCACTGAGTGACCGTGGGACTGTGAAAGGAACTGTCCCTAACCATCACTCTTCTCATCCCACCCCTGCAAAATAGCACTGCATGCAACTGACAGCTCAAAAATCTGATTCTTGGGGAAATTTTGAATCTCTTCGTCCAGGTTTTCTAGACTGGTCTCCAAATATGCACCCACAGGTAACTGTAGGTGACACGAATAAATGGAAGTGTATTTTGTAGCAGTTAAATGTCTGTCTACCTAGTTTATTAGTATTATTTCTCATTTATATTGTGGTAGCACATAGAGTTCTCAACCAGGTAAGGGCCCCATTGTGCTAGATTCTGTACAAACCTATAGTAAAGGATGGTGCTTTCACCAAAGACCTTATCATGAGTCCTTAAATTACTAAATAAGTGCTCCCACAATGATTTGTGTATGCAGAATTACAGCTTTGGTTATTTTGGGCCCGATTCTGCCATTCACATTCACAATAAGTTGTATCTTGCATTGCAGGTAGTCAGCTGGAGCTCAATGGGAATATATAAGGAGTGAGGTACAACTCAACCTCAATCCTGAAGCACTTACATGAGAGGAAAGTGATCAGGAACAGTCAGCATGGATTCACCAAGGGAAGGTCATGCCTGACTAATCTCATCACCTTCTATGACGAGATAACTGGTTCTGTGGATGAAGGGAAAGCAGTGGATGTATTGTTTCTTGACTTTAGCAAAGCCTTTGACACTGTCTCCCACAGTATTCTTGTCAGCAAGTTAAAGTATGGGCTGGATGAATGCACTATAAAGGTGGGTAGAAAGTTGGCTAGATTGTCGGGCTCAACGGGTAGTGATCAATGGCTCCACATCTAGTTGGCAGCCATGTCAGCCGGTGTCAAATGGAGTGCCCCAGGGGTCGGTCCTGGGGCCGGTTTTGTTCAATATCTTCAAAAATGATCTGGAGGATGATGTGGATTGCACTCTCAGCAAATTTGCGGATGATACTAAACTGGGAGGAGTGGTAGATATGCTGGAGGGCAGGGATAGGATACAGAGGGACCTAGACAAATTGGAGGATTGGGCCAAAAGAAATGTGATGAGGTTCAATAAGGATAAGTACAGGGTCCTGCACTTAGGACGGAAGAACCCAATGCACAGCTACAGACTAGGGACCGAATGGCTAGGCAGCAGTTCTGCGGAAAAGGACCTAGGGGTGACAGTGGACGAGAAGCTGGATATGAGTCAGCAGTATGCCCTTGTTGCCAAGAAGGCCAATGGTATTTTGGGATGTATAAGTAGGGGCATAGCGAGCAGATCGAGGGACGTGATCGTCCCCCTCTATTCGACATTGGTGAGGCCTCATCTGGAGTACTGTGTCCAGTTTTGGGCCCCACACTACAAGAAGGATGTGGATAAATTGGAGAGAGTCCAGCGAAGGGCAACAAAAATGATTAGGGGTCTGGAACACATGACTTATGAGGAGAGGCTGAGGGAACTGGGATTGTTTAGTCTGCAGAAGAGAAGAATGAGGGGGGATTTGATAGCTGCTTTCAACTACCTGAGAGGTGGTTCCAGAGAGGATGGTTCTAGACTATTCTCAGTGGTAGAAGAGGACAGGACAAGGAGTAATGGTCTCAAGTTGCAGTGGGGGAGGTTTAGGTTGGATATTAGGAAAAACTTTTTCACTAGGAGGGTGGTGAAACACTGGAATGCGTTACCTAGGGAGGTGGTAGAATCTCCTTCCTTAGAAGTTTTTAAGGTCAGGCTTGACAAAGCCCTGGCTTGGATGATTTAATTGGGGATTGGTCCTGCTTTGAGCAGGGGGTTGGACTAGATGACCTCCTGAGGTCCCTTCCAACCCTGATATTCTATGATTCAACAAGCGTATCCAAATCTGACCCATAGTGACTGAAAAATTGGAGGCCACTTCCACAAATCAGAGCACAAATATTTAACTGAATGACTATTCTTCAGGCTGCAATTCTTAACCAGATAGAATACGTATGATATAATGTAGACCTAAAACCCATTAAGTAGTGATTACTAATATCTCTGTATGCAAAATACTCAAACAGTAGAGTATAACATTACAAGACAGAAGTCACAAAGTTAGCTGCACCCAGGCTCACCGCCTAAGCAATGAGGAGAGCTGCTATTTAAATGGAAGGGATTGTAGTCTGTGGTTAGAGTAGGGGACTGGAACTCAGACTCCTGTGCTCTACTTTTGGCTCTGTGAACCACAGAAAATCATTTAACGTCTGTCATAGTTCACTCATCTCCAAAATAGATATGACAAGGCCAGGGTGTTTGGGGTATGAAATAATGTTTTGAAAGCATTTTGAGATCTTTGGCTGAAAGGTGCAATGGAAGTATAAACTACTGTGATTATAATAAATAGACTGCCTCCTCCCAAATCTCTGAACAATTTAAATGCCTCAGTATTTCCAATAACTTCTCTGATCCTACATGTAACTTGCTTTCTTTATTGAATATGTTCCACAGCTGGAGACAGAAGGAAGGAATAGCAGGAAGAAGAAATAAATGCAGACTTTGGAGATATAAATGTGGCTAAGAGTATAATGTATAGATAGGACTGCACTGAAGTGAGAGCCTATAATCACAAAATCTGCAGGAAAAACAGGACATTTAACATCAAATACTATTCGGTGATGCTGCACTCCATTAAAAGTAGCTGAGTCAGAATGGCCAAAGCTGCAACCCTGTGTTTTAGATGAAATGTCCTGAATCAAAGACCTTTTTATAGACATCTGAAGTTTTCTAGTCAATTTAGTAATCGAATAGTAATTAGAGTTTTTATCAGAAAGAGTCACCGAGAAGTAATGGATTATTTGGAGTTTTTAGATAAATGTCAAACATTTTCACTCCGTGATCACCAACGTTCATTTTATCATTTCCCCTCTCTGACACAGAGCACTTACAAAGGTACCGGCAGAGCAAGCAGTGAGCGCAACTCTTAACTGGCAAAATACAAGAGCCCTCGATGATTTATGCGTTTGATCTGAATGATGAAAAAGATCCAGACTAAATGAGATCACCACAGTTGTAGGAAGCACATACTGTATGAGACAATCAAAGCCAAAGGTGACGGTTTATATCTGAAGGCAACCAACTGTTGTATGGAATGTTAGGTTTTTTTAAAAAAAAACCTACGCTAGTAGTAGCATTACTTGGCATTACCTTTCTCAAGGGTAGGGACACTTTAAATCTGGTCCATGGAATGACTGGAGCAATGGAAAGTACATATACGGTTGTCACCTTTTTAGATGCATGATGCCATGTACGGATGGAAGACACAGAAGAGGTAAACCTATTCTTGGCAAAAGTTCATAACTTTGATTGCTTGTGATAAATTTTAACACTATGGAATATATTTCAAAATTTATTTGTTCTCTTACTCACCCTAAGTTCTATGAAAGAGTATCTATGGCGTTGAACTCTGAGCATGACTGGAAGTATCTGCTGTGCTATCAGTTATGTCATAACATGAACAGCGTTCACTAGGGTAAAAATCACTATGTTCAGAGAGCCCGACACAATGCTCATGCACCACTTAAGCCCTGTTTTGAGAACTTAAGTGGTATATCGGCCTGCATGGGCTTTGTGTAGACTTTGTGCACAAGAGTGAATTTCGCTCTAGGTGGTACATGATCAGACTATCTTTTTTTATGGGTAAGTGTTATGGTGCAATAGCATAAAATGCTTTAGTCAATACCTTTTAACTGAATATTGCATTTATGGGCCATGTGAGAAACTCTGAGCAAATTTTTTCAGCAGTGCACAGGGACTTCCACTCCCATTAAAACCCAGAGGAGACATGCATCTAACTTCAAAGCCCACCACTTTGAAAATGTTCCCATTGGTCTTTTGCATCCTGCCTTCTACCCCCTAGAGTACGCTATGGTCAGAAACACAACGTCTGTTTAATCTTTTTGCTTATTTCACAAATGGAAGGAACTTAAAATCAATTGGAAGAAATTAGGCCAAAGGCTGAGTGCTTTCATCACCCGAAAGAAAAATCTCCATCTTTTGGGCTATGTGGACTGGAGAGTGTTATTGATCTTATAAGATGGCTTAGTAAATTTTTAATAACATTCTTATATTTTAAAAGTTGTTTTCAAGATATCCTTCCACTCCTAAAAGGAGTTCTTGGCAGGATGCTAAAACCTAATAATAGGAAGTAAAAGTAAGAGGAACAATCTGAGACCTGAGCAAAGTGCATGAAAGAGAAACCAGATTAAAACAGAGAAAGATATGGGGGATGTTCATTTGAGTACCAGTACCAAATACAGCACTAGATGCTAGTTTCAGGGCTGCAGGTTGGACTCCCACTGATGAGAACATAGAGTGAAAACCATCCCCTATGAAGAAATAAGCACTGCTCTAAGCACTCTTCATTCTTGAGCCAGCCCACTGAACTACAGTGTATTTCACTGGTTTTTCTAACCCATTCATTCCCAAGCGGGGTGTTGAAATTAAGAGGACTGTTTTGTATGGTACGTACTGTCCGGAATGAGGACTTGCAGCTGTGCCTGCCCAGTCAGACAGCCAATGAGCACAGCTGGACCACAGCAGAACCACCAGATGATTGTAGTCGGGCTAAGGCAGTCAGGGGCTTGCTTTTACTGGGCTTATCAGTGGATGCTGGATATACGTGTTTGTGGATTCTCTGCCTCCCTGTGCTTGCCTTGCTCCAGCCTAGACCCTTTCTTGCACCTGCCCTTATTCTAGTCCTGTACCAGCCTTGCTTCTGCCTTGAAATCGGCCTTCCCTGATTCCAGGTAATCTGGTTCTGACCCTTGACTCTGATTCTTGGCTCTGATGCTACTGTGACCCTTGACGCTGGTATTTAAATTCTGACCACAGGCCTGACTCCTGCTTAAACTACTAGGCATGACAGCCTATGACCTGGCTCCTGACATGTACATGTCATATGTGGTGCTCTGTTCCTCTAGAGGAATCTTTATTCTCAAGATGAAGTTATACAATTGTAAACAGTCCCTGGCCAGCAAAGGTCTCTTAGTTCTTAGGCTCCCTTTTAAGGATTCCCTCCATTTTCTAAGGGTTAGAGGGTGTGGGAGAACCTAGCCCCTCTTTCTGCTGCAGTGCTGGGGGCACAGTAGGGAAAAAGTTAAGAACCACTTTGTCATAGGGTAGGCTGGCCTTTTAAAGAGTTGGGCTTAGCTGCCACCTCTGACTCTTCAGCTATTTCCAAGGGGGTGCGACGATAAAAAGCAGCACAGGTGAGAAAGAACTGCAGGTAGACTCCTCCAAAAGACCCTGGAGCAGTGGTGTCCAAACTTTTCCTCTCGTGCACTGCGCCCCCCCACCCCTTACCAGTAATGGAATCCGTCCACACCTCCCCTCCTTTACTGCACAGGTGGCTCAGCAGAGGAGCTTGGGCTGGAGATGGGGACAGAACTGGGGATGGGGAAGACCTGGGTCTGGAGGCGGAGAGGGAATGAAGGCAGAGCTGGTCTGGGGACAGAGAGGGAATAAAGGCGGAGCTGGGCTGGGAATGGAGCAGGCAGCAGTGTGTAGCTGCGGCCGGGGGAAGAGCATGGGGCGGACTGGAGCTGGATCTGGGCTGGGGGTGGAGTGGAGCTGTGGCTGGGATTGGAGATGGGTTGGGGGCGGAGTAGGGTTGGGCTGGCCAGGGACCTGCTGTGTAACCTCCAGAGCATTTCTCTGTGGCCCCCTGGAGTGGGGGTGCCCCACAGTTTGGGGACCACGGGCCTGGCAGATCATCTGTTACATATCTCCAGCTGTTATTATGGCTAAGGAAGTTTTTCTTGGTCTTCTTTTTACAGGGGAAAAAAAGGATAGTCAGTGGAGTTTATGAGCAGAGGTAATCTAATAGAGCTAGTAGTAACAGCTGATTGCTTAACATTTTCACAAATAAAAGCATTGGGTCTGATTCCCAGTTACTCTAAGGCCACTTTGTACTGTCTGGTAGACTGAAAGGGCCTTTAAGTGTTTTGTAAATTATAGTTAGACCCACTTTCAGGCTTCTTTACACTAACAAACTGATGTAAAGAGGCATTAGTGTAAGTGAGGATTCAGCTCAGTATGTGGTGGGGGTGGATATTGGGGAGAACTCTTTAGTATGAGACTAGGGGAGGGGTGCAGCAGTTTAGAATGGTTTAGGGCGTGCACTTGGGAGGAAACATCCCCTCATTCTCTAGGAGGGAGAAATTCAGCAGCAGCTGTGTCACTGTATCAAAGGTGGGAGAACTAGTCACACCTTATCATAGACTATCAGGGTTGGAAGGGACCTCAGGAGGTCATCCCCCTGCTCAAAGCAGGACCAATCCCCAATTTTTGCCCTAGATCCCTAAATGGCCCCCTCAAGGATTGAACTCACAACCATGGGTTTAGTAGGCCCATACTCAAACCACTGAGCTATCCCTCCCCCAAAAAGCCAAGTGATTCTTAGCTAAGGCTCCCTGTATCCCACACCTAATATGAGATAGGGACTTTGTGGGCACATAACTTCAGCAGTTCCCTTCTTCCCATCCAGCAGCAACACCAAGGTTGTGTAACTGGCTTCAGTAGGAGCTCCACAAACATGTCCAAAGGGCAGAATCTGACCTATAGTACGTCTGTGGCTTCCAAAGTATATGCAGTGCTTTGGGATCTTCCTCAGGGAAGGCCTGTCATGAAAATCAGTTTGCACCATTTAAGTCAATGGGAGTTTTGCTACAGATTTCAACAAACACAGGACCCAGCCCTTTAACCAAATGTCTACAGTTATCACTGTGGTGGGGATCATCAACATTATATGTCTCCAGCTGTCACTTTCCAAAGAATCCTCCCATGAACCAGAATAAAGAAGATTTATGCTAATGGTAAGGAGTGCTCACCACAGTCAACCACATTAAACAGGTTGAGGCAATCCAATGTACATTTAGAACTGGCTAAAATCTTCCTGGATTAATGCCATTATGAAAAGCAAAGCAAAATCATCTTGACATTAAAGGAAATACTTATATCCAATTGTATTCCACTTCCCCCACTTGGTAAAATGTTTCAAGGGATCATGGTACACTGGTGTTTTCTTAAATGCTGTTCAAATAAAGGGATTTGCTCCTCTTCTCTCCTTTTTCATGCAAAAGAACATATCGAGAGATTTATTAGTTCTGTCTTGCAAAAAATAGGTATTTGATAGTTCCCCTCCAGGTAGCAGCTTGGTATGTGTCCAGTACACTTAGTTTTACAGTACCTATGGGGTTGGGGGGGAGTAGCCCTATTAGCGTCAAGAACAGGAAGCATCTCCCCCTCAAATGTTGCATTATGGGTGACACTGACATTGTTCAAAAACTCCAACATTGACAATATCTTGCCTTTGTTGGCAGAATACCCCATCTCTGAAACCATGAGCGAAGGAAAAACAAAAATTATACTGAGCAGAGATGTGGAGTTGCAGTGAAATTCACCCCACAGCACAAGGTCTATGTATTCACGTCCCACTTCAGCTTTATTTTCAGGTCTTAGGTAGCGCCCATGGCCTTGTCTAAATGCAAAAGTTGAATGGTTTAAACCATTCAAGGCATAGTTATACTGTACAGTCCGTCCTAATGTGGATACAGGGAAGGGGAATAAGCTATACTAGTATAAGGCACCTTTATAGTGATATAACTCTATCTACATTAGGAGGGCTGTACCACTATGACTATTTAGGTTTTAAAAAACCATCACACCCTAAAAGGACAGTTAGAACAAAAATCTTCTTAAGCCTGTGTTTGCCCCCAGTACATGCATGCACTTTGTCCATGATGACTTTCTCTGTCCTTGCAAACTTGTATTTCTTAATGGAAATTCCAGTTGAAAAGTTTCAGCTGACTCCTATGAGTTCTTGTTAGCAACTAGGTGTTGGAACAAACAACACTGGTTATTGAGTTCATTTCATGAGACGGCTGGACCCCCAAATGAAAAAAAGAGGTCTGTAGAAACGAATAGAAACCAACTGAAAGATTATAATGGAGGCTATTCAAATTTTCAGCAATGTTATGTCTGAAGGTTGTCAGCTTTATGAAAATCATGATGGTGGCCACTGAAGCTCTGTTACTGAGAGAAGGGTTTTAGAGTGATATATTGGAGATGGAGCTGGCCAAATGGAGGGATGAAACCATGCCTGTAACTTAGCAATCCTCAACCTTTGGGTTGGGACCCCATTTTAATGGGTTTGCCAAGGCTGGTGTTAGGCTTGCTGGGGTCCTGGGCTGAAGACTGAGCCTGGGTAGCCGGGTTCAGGCTTCGGCTTCAGCCCCAGGGGGTTAGGGCTCAGGTTACAGCCTCCCCCTGGGCTTTGGGTTCAGCTCTTGGGGTTCATCTTTGGCTCCCCTGCCCAGGGTAGCAGGGCTCAGGTAGACTCAGGCTTTGCCCCCCACCCTGGGGTCATGTAGTAATTTTTGTCAGGAGGGGGTCGTGGCACAAGGAAGTTTGAGAATCCCTGCTGTAACTGATGGAGCTCTGAACTTATTAGGTACCCCTAAGCCACCCCTAATACTGAGGAGAATCCTGAAGGTGTGAGTTTTCTAGAGAGAACTGATGTTCAGAAAGTGAGAATCATAGGATGGAGGACACTGAATCAGACCCACAGTCCATCTACTCCAGTATTCTGTCTCTGGCAGTGGCCAGGAAGGTGGAAGAATCCTACAGTAGGCAGATGTGGGATAATCTCTTCCCCACATTAAGTTTCATGTTGGTTTCTAAAAGATTTGCTCAAGCTCTGAAGCAAGATGTTTATTATCCCTTCCAAAATGGTTATTAATTGAATTATTTTTATGAGATAGTCTAGAGAAATTGTTGATAAAACAAGAATATTCCACAGGAAAATATATGAGAAATAGAATTGTGAGACATGAAGCAGAGTTAAAAGACTGAGGGGTGGAGAGTGGGCTTGAGAAATATTCAACTTTCTGTTCTATGTTTGTATAGGGTGTAGCACAATGGGCCATGACTGGGGCTCAGAAGTGTTACCACAATATAAATTATTAGTAGTAATAAATTAAAAATGTAACTGGGAAGGAATGAAACAGATGAGACAAGCTAGGTACTTACCTTCTTGGAAGCCTACAAAAATGCAGTGAAGAGGAATGAATAATAACTTAAACAAATGCAAAGATTTCACAAAGTGCAAGACAAAATGCTGGGACACCCATTATTTGTTTGAGAAAACAACGTCAATGAAATGATTTTTGTCTAGTGGCTGTGAAAGTAGAAAATAATATCCTCAAAAAACCCAACCCCAAATAAGTCTGAAACAAGAAAGTCACAGGAGCTATGTTAACAGTTTTGCTCTGCCCTGAGCTGGCAATAGCTGGTCATGAATAAAAGTCATAGAAACAGGCCTGTTGTCAGTGCAGAGCCACAGACACATTTGAAGAATGAAAAAGGCCTATGTTTAAAACACACAGGCCCCCATTCTTCTACCCTGTACTCAGTCTGTGACTTGAATTAACAGCTCCTCCTCACCCTTTACATTCTCATATATTATTGAAAAGACAATGCTATTGCACAGGAAGAAAGTGCAGTATCAAGCAATAGAAATAATACATTAAAACACAAAAGCCTGAGATGCATAAATGTAAGTGAAGACAAAATACAGCCATATTAAAGTTGCTGTATTAAAAAATAAATAAGCCTGATTCTCACTTATACCAAGGCCTCCTTATACCATGCTGGCAGAGTAACAGGGCCCTAAAGTATGTGTAACTGCAGTTACTCCATCTTTTAGGACCCTTTAAGCTGGCACAGTAGAATAAACAAGGCTTAATATAATTGAGAATCAGGCTCAATATTGAGCCAATTGTAGGTTCCTCTCAGTTCCAAATTCATAATAAAGCTTCAAGCAGAAAGGGGAAGGGATATTTCACAACTCCATGGAAGATGTATGGATCTGTAGGGTTAAATTCTGTTCTGCTTTACATCTCACGTAAACCAATTGGACACTATTTCCACTTTCTTGCACCTCATGCAGTCATAGAAACTTGTGAAAGCTTTTGTGGAATACTACTAAATTGGAATGCTAGCATTTTATACTACCCACTTGGTCCGTGTGTAAGTGGCTGCTCAAGGAGAATCAGACCCATTGACACCAGTGGGATCATGCAAGATGTAAATCAGTTCAGTGGAAAGTCGCAGATCCTGGAAAGAACTGAGCAGCTCGTAAGCAAAAAGAAACATCACAACCAGGCAAGTTAAACCTTCTCCTCTTGCAAAATATCTGAGACAGAAATCCACCCTCACTTATATCTGTGCATTGCCATTGAAATTAAAAAGAATTATAAATGAGAGCAGAATTGGGCATCAAACTGATAAATCAGGCCTTCCTTGCACAGCTTCCATGTACAAGAACTCCTCACTTAACGTTGTAGTTATGTTCCTGAAAAATGCGACTTCAAGCGAAACGATGTTAAGCGAATCCACTTTCCCCATAAGAAATGTAAATGGGGGGGGTTAGGTTCCAGGGAAATTTTTTTCACCAGACAAAAGTATATATATATATACACACACAGTATAAGTTTTAAGCAAACAATCCTGGGACACAGGAATGATGATTGTGAAGCTTGGTTGAGGTGGTGAAGTCAGAGGGTGGGATATTTCCCAGGCAATGCCTTATTGTTAAATGACGAACTAGCAATTGGCTGAGCCCTCAGGTTAACTCATTGTTGTTAATGTAGCCTCACACTCTACAAGGCAGAAGGAATGAAGGGAAGGGAGATAGCATAGCAGACAGAGATACGTGTGTGTGTGTGTGTATGTGTGTGTGTGTGAGTGAGACAGATGTGCATTTCCCCTTTAAGTATGCTGATCCCTGTTTTAAGTACACTGCCTTATTAATTAGATCAGCAAGCTGAGACCCACCTCAGCTGCTGCCTCTGGGACTGTTGTGTGTCCCCCCTGCTCTCTGGAAGATGGGGTAAGCGGGGTGCAGAGGGGAGGGGGACACCCTGACATTAGCCCCCTGCTTTACCCCCGCACAGCAAGCAGGAGGCTCGGGGAGCAGCTCCAAGGCAGAGGGCAGGAGCAGCACATGGCAGTGGGGGAGGGACAGCTGAACTGCTGGCAACTGATAGCCTGCTGGGCAGCTGCTGCACAGGGAACTTAGGGGGAACTGCTGGGGGGGGTTGCGGTCCACCCTAGTTCCAAGCCCCCACCAGCTAGCTCCACCAGGCTGCTCTTCCTGCAAGCAGTGGACAAAGCAGGCGGCTGCCAAACGATGTTAGAAGGGAGCATTGCACAACTTTAAATGAGCATGTTTCCTAACTGATGAGCAATGTAACAACGAAACGTTAACTGAGACGACTTTAAGTGAGGAGTTCCTGTATGTCATAACTTTAATCATCTGTTCTGTAGTCATCTGTCGCTTGAGTTCTGTGATCCCTGGAATTCTGTCAAAAGGGTTTGTGGCTAAACCCTGGGAATGTCTCAACCTCAGGATGACTCTAAGAATGCTCTCACATGTTGAGACCAAAAGATGCCTTTGTTTCGTAGGATAAGGAGGCTTTGATCATTTTGTTCCAATGGTTTGCAAAGTGATGCAGCCATAGAAAGTTTTAGAATTTTTAAAATGCATTTTCTCAACTTTGATCACTGAGTCTAATAATATCCCTCATTAACTCCAAAATTATATCTATCCTTGCAGGACATGACATTTTGTATTTTGTTGGTGTCCCCGTCTGCGTGAGTACTGATGATTCTTCTAGTAGAAAATGCATCCTTTCCCACTCGGAGCTGCAGTTATGGTTGCATGTTTGTGTCTGCAAAGCTATCAAAAGGGCCATTGACTATCACATTGGCAGAATCAATTCATAGCACCAGTCTGAGTGGTGGGGAGGTTTGAAAGCTGCTTTTATAAGAGTTCTTCTTGTACATTCCCCTTTGAATGAACAGCTGGCCTTCTGTGGCAGCAGTTCTTAAGCATCAAAAATGTTGAATACCATGCAGAGGATGTTCTCAGCTTACATAATAAATATGACTATCTCAGAGAGCTACATTTTAAAATCAAAGGAGCTCTCCGGGGATTTGCTGAGGTCAGAGAAGCTGGGGATAGAATGAAAATTTCTGACAAGGACACTGAAAGGCAAGTGGGAGAAGTGACCTTTCAAGATTTTCCTTTTGTCACTTCCCTTTTCACAATAAAATGCAGATGTGGACTAGATCTGTGCAACGTTTCAAAACTCCTATGGCTATTGTTGAAACAGCCACAAATTATACAAGCCCGGTTGCAGTGTAAAATGTATTGGTGTGCTCAGGTAAATAGCTCTGGCTGCTTCTGTGTGGGTTAATGAAACCCAATCCTTCACTCTTGATGCAATCCATTAAACGCTGAGCAGCAGCTTTACTCAGAATACCAATATTTCTAGATCTCCCTCTTTCTGTTGAATGACAGACAAGTTGCTTGTAGATCAATTAGTGAAAATGCCGTTTGTGTTTTTAAAATATCTGGGACCAAAATCTCCCCTTGCAGGTATGACTAACGGGAGAGTAAACTGTGCCTGCTGTAGGCCACACAGGATCTCCCCCTCCCCAGAGAATTCCCAGGAGCTGCAGTTATGGTTGGAGGTTTGTATGTATATGTTTGTATAATGTAGATTTATTGGTGCGATGTGGCTGTACAAGAATGGAGAATTGGGCCCATGGTTTTTAAGCTGACACTGGCCTTTTAATTCACAAAACATATTCAGGGGCCTTAGTCTCCCACCAATTGAGATCTAGTTATGGGACAAATTTTTTCCTAGAGTTTTAAACTCCAGACTTCATTAGGTGAAGCACTCCAGATACAAATGCATCTGGGGATTTGGAGCCAGCTCCCAGACTTTTGCCCAAATATAAACCTATTTGGAAGCAAAAACCTGGTTCTGACTAATGCTCTCTGTGAATTCAGCCTCTAAAAATGCTGCTGCTTCAAGATGCACGCACCAGGCCCCAGTTTTGCATCGCACTGATGCATGCACTTAAAGCTGTGTGCTTAAGTGCTCTGCTGAATTGGGGCCCAAGATGGAACAAGTTTCAAATGGAAACATAACTTTGATTGCCACATATAAACTGGTAAGTTATATAGAAATTTTCATTCTCTTTATTTGCATTCAGAAAACTCAGGGGGAATTAGGAGAAATAAACCTCCCTTTAGTACCAAGCCTGCAGGATAATTCCCGATTAGAAATGAGCTCCACAGAGCTCCTTTCAGGATTCGCTTAATTTTTAAAAGGATGTTGCCAGGTAAGTACGGGAGGTATGTTCTTAACAATGAAAGTTAAACTGAAACACATTCTGCTGAAGAATCTGAACTTTATACAGTTCAGTGCTTCAGCTATCCTAGTTTGTTAAGAATAATCTAGGTGACTGTGGTGCTTAAAAAACAAAGGCTAACACAGTGCCCATCTACAAATGAGATACAGCAGGAACAAGAGTAGACCCCTGAGAATTCAGTGCTTACACTAGGGGACAGGGGGAAGGAGAGGAATCCAGCAACTGCTTCTATCTTTGTTAGAGAAATAGTGATGCTATGATCTTTGACCTTTTATTAACAAGCAAGTCACATATGAAGGACAGTGATTCACTGCAGGACACCTTATCTGCATTTGAACAGACTCAACCCCAAGGTATTCCTTTGTCATATATTGTAAGTACAGATGGCAATAGATTCCATGTAGCAGTGGAAATAGGTTTACAAATTTAAAGTGCTACTTTATCCTATTTGGAATACGGAACAATCATTAATGAGTCTTAGAAAATTACGGCGAAAGCAGCTTTTGACTTTTGTAATAAAACATACAGAACCCTCGCTAACTAACGCCTATTGTCATCATGAAGGTCTCAAGAGACTAAAGGATGTCCTCTTTGAATTATGAAGTGATAACAGGAACATACAGCAGTATTTGAAGGTGGTATGAAGGCTGAAATCTCCCATCTGCATGGGACCAAATAAAATGACTCTATTGATCGTACTGAGTACATTTTGCAATCCAACTTGAGGAAAATTTTCAGCTTTGTATCTACTATTGTCCAGTCTACACATAGATAAAAATACTGCTCTTCAACCATGACAGATAAACAAATCATTCATATTTCCCTTTCAGGCACAGTTTAAGATGCTCTTATCAAGAACAATGTTTAAGGGCCAATAAGTCCCTCAGTATTTTGTACCAATGAAGTAACGTACTGAAGTAGGCTAAGAGGTGTGAACTAAACAAAGCAAAAGTAACCCAATGGGGTTAGACACCATTCATTTAAAAAATCTACTCATGAAATTATCAGCATTTATGAATAACAATGTTGCTGCTCTGACAATAACAATATAATTATGATTCCTAGGATATTATATTATGTGAAAGTTTTCATAAATAAAAGGTTTGGTTTGGTTGTGAGCATGTTATTAGCTAATTGTCCACCTCCCAATTCACTTTTATACACACGATATGATCAGTCTGCTTCCCATATCCAGTTCCCATGGGGAGAAATTAATTAAGTGGAATTTAGGTTGTATGTGAGACTTACACAGTCTCTCTGCATAGGAATGAATTTCTCTTTGGCGCTGAATCCTTTCTTAAATCTTTGAGAGTGTGAGTGCTAATTTAAACTTTGCATATGTGACACACTGGCTAATGTATTTGTTCTTCTCTGCTGCCTACTGGATGGAATGTCAGATCTGCTCAAGTCAATAGAATTATTCATGGAAATTAACGTTGCAGAATTGGATCCATATCTTCTAGTCATTTTGTGCTACAAATACATACAGCCAATGATAAAAAGGTCAATACTGCTTACTAGAATCTATTAGAATCAATGTTTGAGGATGGGCTGAGGCTGTTGAATGTTACACATTATTCTGATAGACCTCAATTCATCAAAGTACTGAAGTGTATATTTTACTTTAAGGACATGAGTAATCCCATCTCTATTCGGCAAAGCACTTAAGCATGTGCTTAAGTTCTGTTGACTTCCATGGGACTTAACCATGTGTTTAGGTGCATTGCTGAACGGGGGCCTAAATATCACCACTTAGTAAACGGTGACTGAGAACAAGTTCAGAGGCTCTGAGCACCTAGGAGTTGTAAGATACCAGAGATACCTTCAAAATCAGATACCACAATGGTTGGTGAAGAATAGGAACCTCAAACAGAACTATCAAGTTTTTTGTGACCGTTTCTCTCATATTTTGGCAGTTTATTCTTTATTTTCATCTCTCCAAACTCTCTGATTCAGTACCTGCCGCACTAACCCAACTTCTGGGTCAGCTTGCACTTCTGCTGTCCACAAAAGTAATAAAGTATGAAATACAGCTCTCCAAACATCATTTTTTCATACTCCAGTTCCCCCAGGATTTGTTGTAGTGCACCTGACTGCATTTCCAACACCTGTTAGATTTATTCTCAGTTCACAAAGTTCGTTTTATGTCATGTACATGGCACTTACATGGTGCAAAGTCAGCTTAAAGTAGCTGGAGATTTGAACTGGAGAATTTCCCCTTTGTAGGTAGAATCTGTGCTGGTGGAAGTGATTCTGCTGCTTCTATGCCAGCTCTGTTGCCAAACTCAAGCATCTATTGTGCTAGAACTCTTCCTCCTGGCATCAGAGGAGTCTTTGGGTCCTAGGGAATTTAGGCACCTCCAGGGTGAGGTAACAGCTGCATGGAGGTGCCTAAATGTTGGACTTTGCCACTTGAGGTGCCCATCAGGTGCCAAAAGCACTCTGTGGATCTAGCATCGAGAGCCTGTCATAACAAATGTGGGAGAGCCCTGCTCTTTTTCTGGGCTTGATAGATGAAAGGGGAAAGCCGAGATCTATCCAGTGTTATGGTGGAGCCAGATTACTGTCAGCTGCTGGACTAGATCACTGGGAGAAGAGTTAAGGGTGGGCCCCATGTGCCTCAGGGTGAGAGGAGAGCTGGGGCAGTGGTGCTTAAGACTGCCTTATCTCTACTAATACTGCTATGTGAACCAGGTGACCTTCTGGGGACTCATTGTTTTGCAGTGGGTTTATTTTCCCCCTTGTGCAGAATGAGCAACAAGGACTGGGCCTCAAAACCCAAACTGTGCTTCCTCACTGCCTTCAAAGATCCCACCTTGCTCCCTAGCAATACAGCTGCCCTGGGGACCTCATTTAAAGGAGAATCTCCATTTGAGAGGTTGCCTGATAGGAAAAAATAATACAACATTTGACTCTGTCTTTTCACCTGGATTTCTACAGTGCTGCTGGAGGGCGTGAGATGCATCTCCCATGGCTTCAGCCCACCCACTGTTCCCTGTCCATCTCCTGCCTCTCTCCCCTGTTTGGATCGTGGACCAGGCAGTGTCCTCCAAGAAACTTGTGGGTGGGTGGGTGGCTGGCTGCTGCAGAAGTAGCTGAGGCAGGCTCCCTTCAGGGTGTGTGCGACTTGAACACTGAGGGTTCCTCTGCAAGGATCCCAGAGACATGCACAAGTCTGATGTAAGTATTTACAAGGCTCTCTAACTGTTGAGAAGGCGAGTTAATGTTGTCAGTATTTTATGAAGTCCTAGGATGGGTGTCAGAGGATTCTGGGTTCCATTCCTACCTCTGGCACAGACTTCTTGTGTGCCCTTGAGCAACCCACTTAACCTCTGTGTGTAGGGTGGCCACTCGCACGTTCTCAGAATATCAGGCATTCTGATACCTCCAGGAATGGTATTGGCTGGCCTGACCTCGCTTGCATGGCACATGCAAGGTCATGCCGCATGGAGGATGCCATTCTGAGAAGTGTGTGGCTCTGTCCCACAGGTGTGACCTTGCACACACAGTGCATGAGAGGTCAGGCTAGCAGGGGTGAAGTGGCACGCTCTTCAAAATGCTGTCCCCCTACTGGATACCGGACAAAACCACATCTGATTTTGGCTTAGTACTGGGTGGGGACAAACCACCCAAAAAGAGGACAATCTGGTTTTAAACCAGATGAATTGCCAGCCTATCTGTGTGCCCTGTTGCCTGCTCTGTAATATTACTAGTGCTTACCTTGATTAAAGGAGAGCTGTGAGGCTAAACGCATTATTAATGCTGGACAGTGCTCTGAGATCCAGCCTGCAGAGGGAGATATTGTATCCTACTCTTATGAAAGAAAGAAAAAATAGTCCACCACTTGGAAGCTCTTTTTTAGTGTTTTTGCTTTCCTGCTGTGCACTAAGGGCCAGATTTACAAAGTATTTCAGTACCTGAAGATGCAGGGAGATACCTAGTAGGATTTTCAAAAATGTCGAAGTGAAGTAGGCATCTAACTGTCACTGATTGTCAAAAGGAGTTAGGTACCTAACCTGCTTAGGTGTCTGTCTGTGTCTTTAGGCACCAAAATACTTTTGTGTAGCAGGGCCCCAAGTCTCATCCTTTGCCTCATTTAAAGATAACTGGGAATAGAAAATTAAATGCTTTAACCATTTGAAAATATAGGCCTCTCTGTTATAATAGATTTTTAATATTTTTAAAAGCATGAAATTTTGGAGTGAGACTTGCTAACATTTCCCACCTTGTTTGTTTTCTAGGTCTTCCATTTGCCAGCCTTCCCATTAGTGAGCATCCAACCCAGGATACACTGGAATCCTGACAGAGTTAAAACCATTTCAGTATTGACCAGTTTTACATATCAGTCTCATTTAACTTTAGAATCAGGTGGACAGAAGCAAGGAGATTAATAAGAAGAAAGAAGAGCTAACTACCATTTCTTTAGATGCCAGTTCCCTCAGGATGATGAAGACCGAGGGAGAGGTATTCCCTTTCACTGGGTATGTTGCAGGAGAATTCCTCCAGTTCAGGCAATAAACAGCCATAGAGCCCTTTGCAAGATCTGGCTCAGGTAGAGTTGGGAAGGGGAGCCCCATGGCATAAGCTGTTCTGGGGGATTGCTGGCAGTCCAGTGGGAAATGGGCTATTAGTTAGAGCCACTTCTGACTGCTCTGCCTTACTGTGTGTGTGTGTGTCCCCGTGTCCCACAGTAGCCTACAAGCTAATGGACACAACTGTGGTTTAAAGCCCCCTTTTCCTCTCCTCTTAACTGAAATCTAACTGAACCTTCCACTAAAATCAAAGGAAATTAGGAGCCTAAGTACTGCTGAGGATCTAGGTCTTTGACACTGTGATGATTAGCATGGCATATAGAGACGGGGAGTCGTCGTCAATGACTTCTGCGCCTTGCTGCATGGCAGGACTAATGCTTGCTAGAGGGAAAGGAGACAGCCAACAGATTACATTGCTGTGTTCTGTAAAACCCCTCTCCCAAAACAAAACAAAGGAAAGTGCCCTGGGATCTGATGTAGTCTGCTTTATGGGGAGAATTCACAGTTTTGTTGGATTTCTGCAGTGTGGAAAATGGGTGGATCTTTTGTAGAAATCATTTTGGTCCTGACTCACGAAGGGACTTAGGTGCTGCAATGCTGAATGTTGCAATGCCTAACGTTTAGGCACTTAGAAAATCAGAAGATCAAAACTAGGTTTCCACAAAGCCTGAGTTGGGAACCTATGCTCCCTATACACTGCATGGGGGCAGATAAGTGCCTTAGAGAGCGTGATCCACAAAAGCCAGCATGCGAGGCAGGGAGCTGTCTAAGCTAGCCAGTGGGAGATGCAGACAAAAGGGGTGTGTCCTAAACCCCACCCCTTTCAGGGAGTTAGGTGTCTATCACTGGGAACCCATCTTTTGGAGTCAGGTGGCTTAGGTGCTTAAGTTGTTTCTTACAAGAATGTGTTAGGTGCCTGCCTTCCTCAGCAAAAAATGGCTGGAGGATGAAGTGGTTAAGGTGCTTCTCTTTGATGTAGCAGTGCTAGGTTCAATCCCTCTCCGCCTGAGGGGGAGAAAGGATTTAAATAAGGGACTCCCTCTTTTTGGGCAGGTGTTATCAGACTCTCCCATAGCCTACAGGTTATGAGGGCTCCCTTAATCTCTCCTGTTAAAGCTGTTCAGCAGTGTCATGGATAGCGTGTGAACTGTCCACTGTGGAGGCTAGCTCCCAGCACTGCCCCTTATTCTCGAGGCCCCACTCCTCTCCCACCAGTACCCCTCCCTATGGCCACCGAGCCCCTCGCTGCCCGAGGGCCCCGAGCGCCGGGTGGGCGGTGCAGCCCCAGCACCTCCAGCTCTGGAGCACCAGGCAGCGCAAGCATTGGCCCCAGCTGCCCCAAGTCCAGCCACTTTAGCCCCAGGTGGGAGGAAGCCAACAAGGGTCTGGGGGCGGATTGTGGGTGGGGCTATGCCAGGCTGTTTTGGGCCAATTAGTCTCCTCCAGCTTGTGATATCTGCTGCCTATGAACTGTGTATTAATAGTTATGAGACCAGGGGGTTAGACCTTGGGTTTCCCACCTTTGTACCTGTCAAGGTTCCTTCCCCACTCTGACCTCTAGGGTACAGATGTGGAGACCTCCATGAAAATCCCCTAAGCTTATTTTTACCAGCTTAGGTTAAAACTTCCCCAAGGTACAAACTATTTTACCTTTTGCCCTTGGACTTTATTGCTGCCACCACCAAGCACCTAACAAATATATAACAGGGAAAGAGCCCCCTTAGAAACGTCTTTCCCCGCAAAATCCTCCCAAAACCTACACCCCCTTTCCTAGGGAAGGCTTGATAAAAATCCTCACCAATTTGCATAGGCGAACACAGACCCAAACCCTTGGATCTTAAAGAACAATGAAAAAGCAATCAGGTTCTTAGGAGAAGAATTTTAATTGAAGAAAAAAAGTAAAAGAATCACCTCTGTAAAATCAGGACAGTAAATACCTTATAGGGTAATCAGATTCAAAACATAGAGAATCCCTCTAGGCAAAACCTTAAGTTACAAAAAGACAAAAGAACAGGAATATACATTCCATTCAGCACAGCTTATTTTATCAGCCATTTAAACCAAACAGAATCTAACACACATCTAGTTAGATTACTTACTAAGTTCTAAGACTCCATTCCTTTTCCGTTCCTGGCAAAACATCACACAGATGGCAAGAGCCTTTGTTTCTCCTCCCCTCCAGCTTTGAAAGTAGTTTGTCTCCTCATTGGTCATTTTGGTCAGGTGCCAGCAAGGTTATCCTAGCTTCTTAACCATTTACAGGTGAAAGGGTTTTTCCTCTGGCCAGGAGGGATTTTAAAGGTGTTTACCCTTCCCTTTATATTTTTGACATACCCTAACCATCAGGCTACTGAGTCATTCTCTCTCTGGCCCACTAAGTATTTATAAACAGTGGGATGGCATCTAAAGAGGAGGTTGAGGGAGGCTCATATCAGAATATCCCATAGCTCAGTAGCGCATACTCCTCTGAGATGGGTGACCTTTCCTTTTCTTCCCCACCCCCTCAGGCAGGGGGAGGGGGGGATTTAACCTGGCTCTCCTATATCCCAGGTGAGTGCTCTAATTACTGGACTAAAGGTATAAGGTGTGTGGTACCATATCCTCCTTCAGCCATATTTTGAATGGGACTAGGCAACCTCTGAGCATGCTTTCCAGGTAGGCGGGCAAACTCCTATCTTCCTCTGGTTCATGGATTGCTCTGGGGCTTAGGTGAGAGAGAGGTGTACGAATGCTTACAATGGGACAGGTATGCATGCGGCCAGAGGCAGAAATTTAGGCACCAAGAAAACTTAAATTATGACTAGGCTGGCAGATATAGAGTTAAATACCTGGGGCAGTGTTGCTTGATGGACCACAGGTGGAAACCCAGCTGAATATTCAGAGGCTGTTTAATAGGTAAACAAGCTTATTTGGGCTAAGGCATGGCTTGAGGGTTAGAGAAGTGAAGAGGATAAAGGTGGGATACACTGTTTATTAAATGCCTTTTATTGTGTGCTGGGGCTGTTTGTTTAAAACAAATAGCAATTTTCTTTTTGTTATATTGTATTCTTACTGAAGCCTGTCCTCTTTTGGATTCACTGTGCTTAATCTTCCTGAAAGGGATTGTTGCTCTGTGCAAGCCTGTGGATTGCTCCTATGGTAATCAGAGACAATAAGTAAATGTCAGGTTTCAGAGTAGCAGCTGTGTTAGTCTGTGTTTGCAAAAAGAACAGGAGTACTTGTGGCACCTTTAGAGACTAACAAATTTATTTGAGCATAAGCTTTCGTGAGCTACAGCTCACTTCATCGGATGCATTCAGTGGGGAGATTTAGTGATCAGGTAAGGTGAGCTATTATCAGCAGGAGAGTGGGGGAACCTTTTGTAGTGATAATGAAGGTGGGCCATTTCCACCAGTTGACAAGAACGTCTGAGGAACAGCGGGGGTGGGAGATAAATATGGGGAAATAGTTTTACTTTGTGTAATGACACATCCACTCCCAGTCTTTATTCAAGCCTAAGTTAATTGTATCCAGTTTGCAAATTAATTCCAATTCAGCAGTCTCTCGTTGGAGTCTGTTTTTGAAGTTTTTTGTTGAAGAATTGCCACTTTTAGATCTGTAATCGAGTGACCAAAGAGATTGAAGTGTTCTCCAACTGGTTTTTGAATGTTGTTATAATTCTTGACATCTGATTTGTGTCCATTTTTTCTTTTACATAGAAACTGTCCAGTTTGGCCAATGTACATAGCAGAGGGGCATTGCTGGCACATGATGGCATATATCAGTTTGATAGATGCGCAGGTGAACGAGCCTCTGATCGTGTGGCTGATGTGATTAGGCCATATGATGATGTCCCCCGAATAGATATGTGGACACAGTTGGCAATGGGCTTTGTTGCAAGGATAGGTGCCTCAGTTAGTGTTTTTGTTGTGTGGTGTGCGGTTGCTGGTGAGTATTTGCTTCAGGTTGGAGGGCTGTTTGTGAGCAAGGACTGGCCTGTCTCCCAAGATCTGTGAGAGTGATGGGATATCCTTCAGGATAGGTTGCAGATCCTTGATAATGTGTTGGAGAGGTTTTAGTTGGGGGCTGAAGGTGATGCCTAGTGGTGTTCTGTTATTTTCTTTGTTCGGTCTGTCCTGTAGTAGGTAACTTCTGGGTACTCTTCTGGCTCTGTCAATCTGTTTCTTCACTTCAGCAGGTGGGGATTGTAGTTGTAAGAAGGCTCGGTAGAAATCTTGTAGGTGTTTGCCTCTGTCTGAGGGGTTGGAGCTAGTGTTCCCTGGGTAGAAATCCTAAAAGTTCAGGCCCATGTGAAGTGTCACATTGATTTTATGTATGGTATCTATCAATATAGATTCATAAACTAATTTTCAATTAAAAGATTTATTTTGAAAGTAATCTTTCCTTGCCCCTTTTAAGAAGAACACTTTGATTTCCAACCTTTTGGGGAACTTCACAATAGTTTCAAATGTTTAAAAAGCCAACAAGACTCAGCTCTTCCTGGAAAAGTGCTTTTCCTTTTACAGATTTCAGTTCACTGCTTCTGCATGGGCCCAGCTATGCAAGTTTAAATGAAGATGTCCGCAGTTGCACCCAACTGAAGTGGGAACACAATATCAACAGCAGGTAAATTTGATGTGAACCCAATGCGTGGACAAACATGAACTGATGAATTTAATCCTGATTGAGACACTTAAAACTAGACTGCATAAAGCATTAGGGAAGCCTAAGCAAATGCCAGGGAGGAAGAGAGATGATTTAAAGATTGACGAGTGTATAATTACAGGGGAATAAACTAACACAGAAAGAGAACATTTAGGCTGAATATCAGGAAACCCTTCTACTGTATAAAGCTGTGGAATAGTATTCCAAGGAAAGAGGTGGAAGTCACATTCCATGACTTAAGATGAGCCTGGATAAAATATTAGAAAATGTACTGCATGGCGTGAACCTACACTACTGAGTAGATGGACTGGATGGGGTGGTGTAAATGACTTAATAGGCCTTTCCCATTTCTAACTTCTATGGCCCAGATTCTCACAATCAGTAGAACCACAGGTGGAGTGAGGTGTTGGATTCAGAATATGTCCCTGTGGTTCTCTGACCTTGGGTAGTTTATTCGAGTGACTATCTAGAGAATCGCTTGTTCCAGTGGTGTGCATTACTATGTGGCATACTGTGGCTGAATACTCTTACTTTCCTAAAGGAAAACAAAACCTTGGTCAGTGCTTTATTTGTATTCTAGCAGCACCCTATACCATGATCAGGGCTCCTTTGTACTATGCAGAGTGAGATATGGCCCCTGCCCTGAATTCTAGACTGGATCCTCAGCTGGTGTAAGTTAGCATAGCCCCACTGAAGTTAAACCAATTTACACTGGCTGAAGATCTGGCCCTACAATGTTTTCTCCATCTTACTTAGATTTTAGTGTATTTACTTTAGCTCGTTTGAAGCACTTGAACTCGTATAACAAAAATTGCTTGGGCATATCACTTCTGAAACTTAACGGAGTCTGCTGTCTCAATCCCCATGAAGTGTGACAAGATTCCTTTCATCCCTGACTTTTAAAATTGAAAAAAGCAGGAGATACAGAGAAGGGCTTGAAGGAGAATATGGAATCCTCTTAAGCCATGTCAAATCTTTTTTTCTTTTGACTTTGATTCTTCCTTCTCTGCACTGAAACTAAACTAATCAGGAACATGCAAATCAACATGACCCATGCAGGGAGAGAGTCTGGCTAAGGACTGAGGAGCGGCCTGTTTCGTCAAGTCCTTCTCTGGTGGTGTTAGTCTGCTTTAATAGTACATTCCATGCTGTGGCTACAGTACAGGCAGCAGAAATATTAAGGGCAAATGCTTCTGAAAACTAAGATTGCTCTTTATCTCTGCAATATTGTTAACTGACTCCTCTAAAAGCAGTTTAGAGGCTTCTGATCTTTGCAATACACAGTATAGTAGCTTGTACCATTGCCCTCTATTGGAATGTAATAACTCTGCTAACATACGGCAGTTCCTCTGATGGGCTAGTGGAACAGCTCCTTTAGCTTACAACGTTTGTTGAGAGCCAGAGGTCCTGTCTCTAAATGCAGGGGGAATTCTGGTATGCAGAACGTAATTACCAGCGTTGGAACTTGGCCAGGACACTGAGGTTAACAGCACTTCTTTTAAACAGTGTTCCAGTAATATTAATAACCAAAGGCTTCCTATTAATACTTACTGTGCAACATGCATTATAATAGATGCAGCTGTGTTCATATACTTTTCTCCATTTGTATTAAATACTCATGAATATATTTAATATTAGCCAGGCTGGTCAAATAGTATGACATGATATGGAGTTTTATACTAAAGCAAGCATCCTCTAACTATGGCAGGGAAATTATTGGTGCTGTAGTGTATAATCAGCAGTATTATAATTGCTATCTTTAAAACAAAGATAAATACATTCAATATTTTTGTGGATTCCTACTCAGATACAGCTATTGTAATGGAATAAAATATTAGAGTTTGCCATGTTGTATCTAAATGTTTGTCACTTTTTTTTAATAGATCTCCTGTTAAGAATAACCTGAATGCATTTATCAGTGATTGCTTGTATAGGGACAGATGAATTGTTTGAATACTGAGTGTGGCTAAGGTTTCTGTAATACGTGGTGAATTCAATTTCAAGGTTTCACATATGAATGAATTCAGAACGTTGCTAATGAAATAATAGCTAGCTTTTTTTTTTTAAAGAATTGTTCCAAATTATGACTACTCTACTGTCCTGGTGGCTCTGTGTGATTTAATGATTTATGGGCAATTAGCCTCCTAAGCTTCTGTGTGCCATCCTGCTATAAACCATCTTGCTGGGCGTGCAATGTAGGAGTTTTCAATTGTCTCCTGCCTCAGTCCTTGTTAATGGGGGTATCCTTTTAGCTGTCATCATTCTGCCAGTGAAGATTTGTATGTATCCTGCTGGATTATGAGAGCTTGGCATCCATAGTTCGGAGCCTTAAAATACTCTGTCATGTGCAGAGCAGGTGCACAAGGGAGATTGGACAAAGCTACTTTTTTTTTTTTCTGAAAAGGGGCTATTGCATTTATCAAGCATTTTAAATAAAATCCTGAACAAAACCAGCAGCTCCCAAGAGTGATCTTGTCCTGTCCAGGTAAAACTTTGATGCATGTATGTTTATAAAGTCTGGGGATGTGATTATGCTCTGAAGAGCCTTGATGGAGATCTCCTGTGTGGAAAGAGTCGGCTGCCACTGCAGAAGCCTCTCTCCCAAGACCCTACTTGGGAGATCCATTCAGGGGTGTGTATGCATGTGGGTGGAGAACACACATCATACCCATCTGGCCCTGTAGAGATAAGGTACTACCCCATGTCTCTCCCCTTCCATAAAGCCTTGGGTGAGGGGTAGTCACAGCCCACTTCATTGGAGCTGCTCTGCCAGTGGGCTAGAACTTGCGCAAAGCTATACCTGTGGGTCTGTCAGTAGTGAGAGAGAAGAGAGATGGGTCAAAACACGCACTAAGACCCCAAAACATCTCTCTGCAGGTGGACCCTGAGCCCAAGTGGAGCACTGTTGACTTGAGTGGGGCCCTAACAACTGCTTATAGAATTGGTACCCATGAAACAACCTGGTTTGTGGGTTTTTTCCATTTTTTTTTCTAAACATGGCTAGATATATTTTAAGGAATGGAATTTAACGTAATGTTACCAACCAGCTCTGGCATTTTGGGGGCTGATTCTTTTCCTATTAACTCTTACCTCTGGTAGCAGATTTGGGCCCCATGTGATGTGCTATGCAACAGAGGATGAAAACTATCACCAGACTATGTTTTGGGAACAGATTTTTAACTTGAACGTTTGATTGGTGCAGTATGCTAACAGAACCTCCCGTGGTTCTTGAGGACTGCTTACAAGAGTTTTCTTTTTGCATATCCTAAAATGCAAGGTAATTTATGTGCTTATTTATGAGTCTTTGCATCTGTGTAACACAGCTTAGAAATGTTAAGTATGGGTGCTAACAGATAAGGCATCAGTCACGAGAGGGGGGAATAACTTAAAATTGTAAGGCACTGCAGTGCTGCCATCAGCTGTTGTTGGCTGCCTTGAAGCTGGTAAACTACCAGAACTAACTAGTATCCCTGGCCCATACTTATATTTCATAGATAACAGTTGGAGACTGGTTACCCCTTCCCCAGTTGTTAGTTGCTGGCAACATTGTGATATTCTTCCTACATCAATTGTGAATGAAACTAAAATGGAGGGGTGAAGCATTTTAATCACTCACAACTGTCAGGAGTCATTAGATCAACCTCTGATATGCTGTGTGCTCTTCCTGACGTGGCAAATGTTACTGCTGGAAATGTTATTCATGCATGTGAGGCTGTTCAGACCAGTGCTTTTCTTACTTAGGAAAGAAATCTTACAGCAAGTGCAGCTGTCGGATAATGATAATGAAAGCTATCAAGATGGAATCATGGAAACAGATGAGTCTGTACGTGCCGGTTATGAATACCGCACGGCAGGCAGCCCAGTTCTTTCATTCACTTAATGCTGCAGAGCTCCTTTGATTGTGTATGGATGGTTGTAGGGCACTGGGCTTTGCTGCTGAATACTACTCCTGTATTACATTTCAGTGTCAGCCAGGGAAAATAGTCAAATATATCAACAAAGACTAATAAAGAACGTCCATGTTCTATGGGCCTGTTTTAGGTGCACCCTAGGGCTCTTTGAGCCAGCTGAGCTGGTTCAAAGGTCAGCATGAGACCCCTCCCCTGTGGTGAGAACCCCAACACAAGGGCTCGGTATGCCAGGCACAGAACTGGCTCTGCATAGCCTCCAGTTCAGCCCTAGGCTCAGGGCAGCATTCAGGGTGGGGCTGGAGCACAGCAGGGTAAAGATGTGCTAGGGGTGCATTGGAGTAGAAAGGGTGTGGCTGGAGTACATCATCACCTTAGCAATTCAGCACCCCTGCTGTGATCCATAGGGGCCACTGAAGCAGGGATGGAAGATATTGAAGCCCTCAGCGCTGGTGGTGGTGATGGTGAGCTGAACTGCTTCTCAGAGCCCCTGCATAGGGGAGCTTTACCTGATACCCTTACATGGCACTCACCTTACACATGTACTGTCACAACTGTGTCCAGTTTCTTCAATACACTGCACTATACCAAACAGGCCACATAACATGGCTGCTAAATGTGTGCTGTCTGATACCTAAATTGCTGTCATGAGCTCCTCCACCTCTCTGTCTCCATCCATCATTGTAGTTGTGACTCTGTGGTATGTGCCAGATACTTCTGGTAATCACTGTTCTGTATTAGTGACAGAGCTCTGCTTTGTAAGCAAAGAAAACCCAGTGCATTGCACTTTGATTCACAGAATATTAAATCTCCGTTCTAGTCAAAGAAACACTTTGCAGAGTGGCACACAATGGCCTGTCAGACTGTATGCAGCTAATGACTCTGTTGTCAAAACAAAATTTTTACCTTGCCAATATGATTTTTGATTTTTTTTTATAGAGTGAATTGGTAGATTTTTAAAACAAAGCACTGAATATCTTTAATTCAAGAATTTTAATATAGATTCTAATAAATGTAGAGTGTTTTGGGATGTTTCTATATAGTGTTTATGCTGCAGTGCCAAAAAGTAAGCATTCGCTCTCTGATACACGTAGATTATCTTCCCTTTCCAGCAAACTCCTGAGGCATTGGATGGCTCCCAGAGGCCCTACAGACTTCCATCCAGTTTCCCCCAGTTAATACAGCATGCTCTTGGCCCTGTTCCTTACCCTTTTCTGTCTTCTGCACAGGTGTTGATGCAATAACTTGAGTACTAAGTGACTCACTAGACTGAAGAGCATTGTGAAGCATTCAGACTGCATCCTGATAGGTTAGGGCTTGATCCAATCAATAGACGTCTCTTCAGGGACTTTGATAAGCTTCAGCTGTGGCCCTTGCTGATTTGAAAATGTAGTATAACTTTCTTGTTCTTGATACTTTTAATCTGATTAACATAAATACATGTATTAGATCACCTTGTTTGCACATATCTGAGGCATAGAAGATTACCTTATAAAATGGCCAAACACACAATACAGAAGGTTTGGAATTCCTACAAATCTACTTTTTAAAAAAAGTCTACGTTCAGGTTTTGTTGTAAATTGCTGGTCAGCTGGAAGCTTGACTAAAATTACATGAATTAACGAAGAAATTTATAAAATGAAAAACACCAATTGTTGAAGTTTTTATATCAGTTTCTTCAAAATTTGTTATCTGCCAGCAAATAATTTTAACATTTAAGGAGAGACTAAGTTAATTGCTGTGGAAGAAAATTAACTTTGAAGAGGCTTATAGCAGATCACTTTAAACTGTTCAAATGTGTGGCTAATTTTCGATGGCTGTTTCTATAGTTTATTAGGTGCTACATGCCCTTTCATTTCCTGTAGATTCTCATCTCACAGCATAATTATAAAATCAGTTATATAAGTGTAATCTTTACCACTGGTTTTAAACACATCACAGAAAAAAACAGATCAGGATATAGTTTGAATGCTTCACGTAGGTTTTATTTTCATTAGCAGGCTCTATTTCCCTCCTAAGAAAGGCGCGTTGTTGAATATATTTGCATAATATTGTGCTTGGAATTATATATTCACTGATTTTTGTCTGCACACAACTAGCTGGGTGTAGATACTCATTTTTAATAGGAAATTGGCAAGGGTCCAAGTAATTGTTTCCTGTTGGAAAAAAGTCTCTCTCTCTCTCAGGAATTACAAGATATGAGGCAGATTGAGGGCAAGCATGTGGTAACAAACAATTTTTGAATAATTTCATTGCAGTTCAGTGATGACTTTGAGCTGGTTGCTTCTGTGTTTTACTTGAAAAGTTTTCAATTTTTTTTTTTGCATTGCTATTCTCTCACTTTCTGCTAGTAGAAGGAGAGGAAAGTCTAAAATAAAACTCTAATTATGAATCAATAGACAGTTTGACTATCCAGAAAGCTTTTGAATTACTTCTATACATTCCTGCTCTGAAATTAAAAAACAACTCCAAAATCCAGTATTGTAGCTTTCTCAATTAAATTGTCTCAATATTTGTTCAGTAATTACTATTTCCTTCATTTAGGTTAAATTTTGCAAGTGGTATATTTATTAGGTAAATCAGGCCTTTGAACAGTCATATAAATTCTGAGTAAGTAGTCCCAAAAAGAACTTCATCTCAACATTCCTTAAAAGTTGCCATAGAAGTGTTAGCTATTTGATTTCTTCCATCCACCTTTGGAAGAATCCAGGTTTTTAAAGCTTATTTTCCACCATTCGTTGCTGCTTCTCACATTAAGGAATTTTGCTATGGCACAGAAAAGTGGGCTGGACTTAGAAAGCTCGTATTTGAAAAGGTATCTTACATCTAACACACATTTTGTAGATGGTAAAACTGAGGCAGAGAGGTTACAAGTCTTGCCCCGGTGTCTTAGAGCAGCCATTGACAGAGCCTGGAATAGAACTCAACTCATGACTGAGCCTCTTGACCTAGATACTAGAAAACACTCCTCTTAGTTGATCCAAAATGAGACTCAAATTGGAGGTAATTGAAGAGAATACATTCCCAGCATTCAACAAATCTCATTTTTTGCTAAATGTTACTGCTTAAAAAACCCCACCCAGGCTAGTCATGACAAGAGTTAGTCAAGAGAGGGGATCTTTCTGGTTTCTAATGAAAACACCATTTAATCACTGATTTAGTTCTGCCCCATGGTAGCCAGTGCTGCCATTATAAACTGGTATATTCTAGGAACTTCTATGTGTGGCCTTACGTAGCACTGTCTACTGGGCCATTGTGGCCCCTCTTATGAAGGCATAATGTGTTCTTTCACCACTACTCAGTTCTTAACAGCTGCTTACCCTCACTGCCTCTCAGAACCATAATTTAGCCCATGGACTTTAAAAGAGTGCAACCCCCCCCCCCGCTAAACTGACTAATCTCTTTGGCTAGATCCTTCATGTGGAATTAAGAGGTTGTACAGGTCCATTTTCCTCCACCCCCCAACTATTGCTCTCCATGTTTATATTCCACCTATCTTCTAGGACAGTACCTCAGGCAATCATGATATATTTCGCTTCTCAGTAGACCTCTGCTATTAACTCCCCATTTCTACAGCAGGTAATTTTGTCCTCTCAGCATATCACCATCCTTTTCTGGATGTGAGTAGTGGAGTTAAAGCAATGTTCATAACTCATGTCACTGCTTGAAGGAAGCAGATACCATCAGAGTGGAATCAAAAATGAACATTAAAACAGTGGTGAGAGATGGGGGAGGGAGAATATATTAGACTGGTGTCATTATAGCATCATAACGAAGAAACTGAGAGGAACAAAATGAGATCTTATATTTTCCTTAAGTTCACTAAACCATTCCTCTGTACTTTATGGATGTGATGAACATCAATAAGATTGATTAAAAAAGGCAGTAGGATGTTAAAATTATACTGTAATGGTTGCAGCTTCAGTATTATTCATGTTCACAATGGGCTATTACCTATACATTGTTCCTCACGGAGGAAAATAATACATTAATTGTTTTCTTTTTACCTAGCCTAAAGCTGGTCAACAACTTTTCTTTAAAGATTGCTGCAATTACAATTTGCATAGTAAAACCAGCTTTTTCAGCTTGGCAGAAACTGTGCCATAAGCCTGGCTGCTCTCAAGCAAATGGCTTTGCTTACTTACAACATGCTACCTGCTGTTGTTTGATAGGAGTGATACGAAACCCAATACAAGTGGTCACATGTACCAGGGACAGACTGTAGCAGCTCAGGGAAAGAAACAAAATGGACCCAATCCTGTTCCTACTGAATTCATTGGGAATGCCGCTGTTAACTTTACCATGCAAACAGAACTAGAACCCATGTCCCCTGATGTAGGCCATGTGACACTTCCTCTGGTTTTTTGGAAGGGATGTACTAGCTGTGACGCCTACCATGTCCTGGCCCTATTTATCAGGTGCAAAGAGCTTGCACAGAAGGCTGCAGTTTCTGTTTGACTCACCTTGGTTACCACAACAGACGGATCTTATTTGTGCCAATTCAGGCATGTTAAAAGATTGAGAGTCTCTCTGAAGCAAAGGGAATTAGGGATAGAGGAGGTTTTGCAGGGAGGGATCCTAGGAAAAGTCAAGCTGACAGTGAAGCTCAGATGGAGGTCTGTGTTGTTTAAGTTAGTAATAAAGCTGATCCTCAGAGAGCTACAGCTCACCTCATCGGATGTATGCCATGGAAAATACAGTGGGAAAACTTGTATACACAGAGAACCTGAAACAATGGGTGTTACCATACACACTGTAACCAGAGTGATCAGGTAAGGTGAGCTATTACCAGCAGGAGAGCAGGGGTGTGGGGGGAAACCTTTTGCAGTGATCATCAAGATGGGCCATTTCTAGCAGTTGACAAGAACATGTGAGGAACAGTTTGTGTGTGTGGTGGTGGGGGGCAATAAACAGGGGGAAATAGTTTTACTTTGTGAAATGACACATCCACTCTCAATCTTTATTCAAGCCTAAGTTAATTGTATCCAGTTTGCAAATTAATTCCAATTCAGCAGTCTCTCATTGGAGTCTGTTTTTGAAGTTTTTTGTTGAAGAATTGCCACTTTTAGGTCTGTAATTGAGTGACCAAAGAGATTGAAGTGTTCTCAGACTGGTTTTTGAATATTATAGTTCTTGACGTCTGATTTGTGTCCATTTATTCTTTTACGTAGAGACTGTCCAGTTTGGCCAATGTACATAGCAGAGGGGGCATTGCTGGCACATGATGGCATATATCACATTGGTAGATGCACAGGTGAACGAGCCTCTGATAGTGTGGCTGATGTGATTAGGCCCTATGATGGTGTCCCCGGAATAGATATGTGAACACAGTTGGCAACGGGCTTTGTTGCAAGGATAGGTTCCTGGGTTAGTGTTTTTGTTGTGTGGGGTGTGGTTGCTGGTGAGTATTTGCTTCAGGTTGGGGGGCTGTCTGTAAGCAAGGACTGGCCTGTCTCCCAAGATCTGTGAGAGTGATGGGTCGTCCTTCAGGATAGGTTGCAGATCCTTCATGATGCGTTGGAGAGGTTTTAGTTGGGGGCTGAAGGTGATGCCTAGTGGTGTTCTTTTATTTTCTTTGTTGGGTCTGTCCTGTAGTAGGTAACTTCTGGGTACTCTTCTGGCTCTGTCAATCTGTTTCTTCACTTCAGCAGGTGGGTATTGTATTTGTAAGAAGGCTTGGTAGAGATCTTGTAGGTGTTTGTCTCTGTCTGAGGCATGTAGGTAAGCATAGCGGTCAGTAGGTTTCCGGTATAGGGTGTATTAATGTGACCATCACTTATTAGCACCACACTGTCCAGGAAGTGGATCTCTTGTGTGGACTGGTCCAGGCTGAGGTTGATGGTGGGATGGAAATTGTTGAAATCATGGTGGAATTCCTCAAGAGCTTCTTTTCCATGGGTTCAGATGATGATGTCATCAATGTAGCACAAGTAGAGTAGGGGCGTTAAGGGACAAGAGCTGAGGAAGCGTTGTTCTAAGTCAGCCATAAAAATGTTGGCACACTGTGGGGTCATGTGGGTACCCATAGCAGTGCTGCTGATTTGGAGGTAAACATTGTCCCCAAATGTGAAATAGTTGTGGGTGAGGACAAAGTCAAAGTTCAGACTAACACAGCTGCTACTCTGAAACCTCTCAGAGAAAGGGTAAGTTTACATGATGCTGATGTATGTGTATTATGTTAAGAGCAGAACAGGAACTCTTTCTGATTCCTTAAATGTTTCAGAGCTCCTCTATGGTGATGAAAATATTTGGTTTCAGAGTAGCAGCTGTGTTAGTCCGTATTCGCAAAAAGAAAAGGAGGACTTGTGGCACCTTAGACTAAAATTTATTTGAGCATAAGCTTTTGTGAGCTACAGCTCACTTCTGAATGCATCCGAAGAAGTGAGGTACAGCTCACTCAAGCTTATGCTTAAATAAATTTCTTAGTCTCTAAGGTGTCACAAGTCCTTTTCTTTTTGAAAATATTTGAAAATGGGTAATAGCACTGTTTCCACCTAAATTCTGCCTTCCCTCTGCCCTCCTCTTTCAATTGGATATTATTGTCTTCATTTCTTGCCATAAAGCATGTAGTGTATTGGCAAACAGCTGTCACATTCTGTTTCAGAGGTGGCTGCATTTTACTGGTAAGTGAAGTGATTCATATACTGAATACAGATATTTGGAATCCATGAGGATGACAAATACTATAGAGCTGTTATGAGTGTTTTTTTTTAAGGATTTTTAAAAATTGCCAGTAAGTGGCCAAGCCAATTTTTTCTTTTTCTTTGTTTTTCTTAATTTAAATAATTCTTGATAATTCAGGTTCCCCTTCGGAATCCAGCCAGACTCAACAGAGTTCTGCCACCCACCCACGCTCTTGTCTGAGTCTCCAATTAAAACAACAAAGTAACCAATTTGGTATTTCCATCACGTGTATGTGTTGTGATTTCCTGAAGCTGGCTTGCAGGCTGGTTCAGTATTTTCTTTCTATGTATTCCTACTATTTTCATCAACATGTGAGCTGCTGAGCACCCACCACTCCAATTAAGATCAGTTGAAACTGTGGGTGGTCAGTGCTGCTCAAAGTCACGCCCCTTAGTATCTCAGGCTGGAATTCTCAAAGGAACTTTAAAGAGCCAAGTGTCTAACTCCTTTTGACTTTGAATTGGAGTTAGTGCCTAACTCCCTAGGGCATTTTTGACAATCCCAGCCTGGGTATCTTTTATGTCTTGCTCTATTAGAGAGAGATAAGGACTGCCCCTACACTACACATGTAGCACCTAAGGGCAAGGCTTACCTCCTTTTCCACTTGGGTTTCAGTGATTTTTACAAAGGCTATTTGTAGAAGCAAGTACTAGGAATACTTGTGTAATGGTTATGTGCTTTGATGTGCTCCTACTGCACTATGTTACAGGGTATTAAAAAAGCCAATGAAATTAAAGTTTAAAAGGCATAAATAAAGAAACCAGATTTCTCTGTAGCAGTTAGGACAGGCTCACTTTCAACTGTCAGTGTCTGTGAATGCAAAAGCTCTCTCAGAGGTAGCTAGCCAATGCTCTTAGGGCAATTTAATATGCCTTACTAATATTGGGCATGATCCTGTGCCCCTTTACTTTTGATGGAGAGTGTAATTACAGCCAGGCTGCAGTACTAATGGTAGGGCATATGCCATTAGAGAATCAATTCATCCTTTTTAATTTTTAGTGGATGGGGTGAATTTGGGCCCAACTGCTTGTGACAGATCTATGCTTATTTTCTGCCCCCTAAACATTTGCTTTTACACCAGTGTAAAAGCAAGACAAGAGAAAAGAAATAAAAAGGCATATAGATGCCTAACTCTGATTGTCTTTGCCCTTATCTAGAAAATAAAAAAATTGAGGCAGAGGACACCTAGGCTATATTATGAGCAGTGAATGTGATTTTTAAAGGTGCTGGGTGTTTCACATCATGTTAGCTAACTTGGTTTTAAAAGGCACATTTTTCATTATCTGGACATATTGCTGGACTAATGCATTCCTCCTGAGCTTTGGTCAAAAAGGCACACGTGTTTCCTGTTCATAATGACTAATTTCCTGCACTCAGTATGCACTCTCCTCACCTCCAGAGAGCTGACCCTCTATCATCAAAGTGATTTGAGTTTGGCCACTGACTCGGTTTGGCACAGGATCTTGTCATCAATGTCTTCTTTTCAAAAGAGCTCTTTTAAATCACCTGCAGCACCGTATAGATTTTTTCCTACCAATGTCCAGTGAAAGAACCTATCCCTTGAGTCATTAAACGTAGAAGCAACAACAATAGCTGAATCATTAGCAAGCGTACTCAAATATTCATTCTTCAGCATCATAGGCACTTCTTCTTTTCTCACCAAGGCCATCCCGGCTCCACCTCCATTAGCAAAGGAAAGTAAAGGAGAGACCGTGTTCTGGTTTCTTAGAACAACCCAGTTCATTCTCAGTTCTTACCAACCCTCTCTACTATCATGGCTCCTGCTTCAGTGTTCTTGTGGAGAAGTCCTCACTTTTCCAAACAGCAGTGTTGTACATCCTGAGGTCCATCCTGCTTTGGTAACTTAAATCTTCCCTGTTTAGAGCCTGATGCTGCTCTACGGAAGTTGATGGGAGATTTGCTATTGACTGCACTGGGCTCTGGATCAAGCCCTGTAAGCACGAAGCCAGAAACCAAATATTCCCTGAAACCTGTTAGACCTTTAAGTATAAAGGAGCTACAAGTCAAGAGACAAGGAAAATGGGGGAGTGAGCAATCAAACAGGAAACTATTAGAAAAAGAAGGATTTTACTTTGATTATTTTTATAGTGCTGTAAGTGTGCTTTGCACTTTACAGACAAAATAAAATGACATGATCATGATCATCATGAAACAACCTTAGGAAGCAGCAGTATAATAGAAAAGCCCCTAGCAAGACTTGGCAGTATAATTTGTGCGCCTCATCTTCAGAGGGCCTCCCTTTTGGCTAATTTAACTGTGTGCCTGCAAATAATTGTGTCCACATTTTTGCAGCCTGATGTCTTGGTTGAGACTTAGCTGAAAAATCAAGCCCTGCTTGTCATCTATAGTTGTGAATGTCTTAACACAGTAGTAGGCTTTGATGATGCAGTGTTTGATATACTCTGATAGGCAGGCAGCCATTCCTCTTATTGCCTCACTTCAAGTTGAAACGTGCCCACTATTTGTGGCATCAGGCAGCTGGTCAGGACTATTGTTCATTGACATGACTATTTGGTCTGGAAACAGAAAATCTGGTATTGGGCAATGTTAGGGTTGCCAGGTGTCTGGTTTTTGACCAGAATGCCTAGTTGAAAAGGGACCCTGGGGACCCGGGGCTAAGGCAGGCTTCTTGCCTGCCCTAGCTCGATGCGGCTCCCGGAAGTGGCTGCCAGGTCCCTGCAGCCTCTAGATGCATAGCCGGCTAGGGAGGTGCCACATGTTGTCCCCACCCCGAGGGCCGGCTCCGCAGCTCTCATTGGTCAGGAACTGTAACCAAGGGGAGTTGTGGGGGTGGTGCCTGTGGGCACAAGGGCAGGGCGCAGAGCCTCCCTGGCCACTTGTGCATCAAGGGGCTTCAGAGAGCTGACAGCTGCTTCCTGGGAGCTGTGGTAAGTACCACTAGGACTCCGAATCCCCTCCTGCACCCAAACTCCCTCCTGGAGCCTGCATTCTGCCCCCCCACACAACCCACTGTCTGAGCCCGGAACCCCCTCCTGCACTCCAAACCCCTCATACCTTGCCCCACCCCAAAGTCCACACCCTCAGATGGAGCCTTCACCACCCTCCTGCACCTGAAGACCCTGCCCTAGCCCAGATAAAATGAATGAGGGTGGGGGAGAGTGAGCAATGGAGGGATGGGGGATGGAGTGAGTGAGGGTGGGGTCTTGGAGAAGGGGTGGGGCAGGGTGTTCAGTTTTGTGCAGTTAGAAAGTTGGCAACCCTAGGCGATGTCAAGGTCAGGATATTGGATTATTAGATGGGTGACTGCTCTGATCTAGTAAGTTTGCAGCGTTCTTGTATCCATGCAGGTCCCAGATTATTAGAGACGCACTGGAGTTAGTAATATCGTTTATTGGACCTACTTCCGCTGATGATAGAGACAAGCTTTCATGTCGCACAGAGCTGGGCCAGACCTGAAGAAGAGCTCTGTGTAACTCAATGTCTTGTCAAGGTCACCCAGGAAGTTTGTGCCAAAGCTGAGAATTAACTCAGGAGTTCTGGAGTCCCAATCTATGCCCTTTTCCGCAAGACTCTCCAATGGGGAGTCAGATTCAGGCCCTTACATACCTCTTATGTGTCCCTTAGGATACCTGTGGTAGATTGATAGAATGCTCAAACCCCAGAGAGGTGGAGCCTGGATAGTGTGTTAGCACATCACTTTCTAGAGCTGTCAATCCAGCACTGTGCTTGAGCACTACATCCACTTAAAAATTAAATGAAAAGAGGAGTCTGTTCACTGTCACTGCTTCTTAAGGTACTGTTGTTGTTGAAATGGTAACTACTCTTTTTGTTCAGTGCTACCTTTATGTTATGCAAAAATAGACATCCAATTTTTTCTATTAAAAATTGACATGAATTTTTCATGTTGGGAGAGGCTTGATTTCTGTGCTTGTTTACCATACTTAGAGTATGTTTTGGTCTGTTTCCCTTTAATTGTTTGTGCCACTATTACATTACTGTTTGTACACAGTCCTATTGAAATCCGTTCAATTATTCATTTCAACAGACTTTGCAAAGTAAAAACTTCTCTGGTGCACACTGTAAAATTTCATTTTTTTAATAAATACACTTAAATTACTCTTGACAAAAAAAAGTCTCAAACTAGAGGCTCCATCTGTTTTTGCTGGTTAAATAAAAAATGCTGTAACCGATTTACAAAAGTTACTTATAGGAAAACTTGCCTCTGCAACAGTAATCAAATTTCAGCCAGATGTGATCTGAAATGGCTGCAATAGCATGGTGATGAGAGAGCTATAAAATTTTAGAAGGATTGGGATGGGAAGGGAGGAATTAGAATGATACTTTTAACCAACAACATGTGGTGATGTTATTGTGCAGTAGACATTGATTAATGTAAATGATTCTGGTAAGATCATGTAGGGGTGTAAAAGGGTATAGGCATGGGGAAGAGAAAATCTTTATGGATCCTTACTTAGATTCATAGAATCTATCAAAGCACTTTTTATATCTTGCAAAACAACACCTGCATCAGATCAAATTAGCAAACAAAAACCACAGTTAGTAGCAGTCAAGGATGAGGCAGGATGCCCCTCATCTCCCCTAGCTCCCATCCCAAAAATACCTCAACTTCTTATTTCTAAACTTTTGAGGGGAAAGGCTTGTGCATTCCTTTCCACCTTCATACTGCCTACAACAGTGTCAGTAAAGCTAATTATCAGAGGGGTAGCCGTGTTAGTCTGGATCTGTAAAAGTGGCAAAGAGTCCCGTGGCGGACATGCATCTGACGAAGTGGGTATTCACCCACAAAAGCTTATGCTCCAATACGTCTGTTAGTCTATAAGGTGCCACAGGACTCTTTGCCGCTAATAAAGCTAATGTTCTAATTGTCCAAAATGGTCTCACTTCTATCTCCAACAGAGATCCAAAATCAATACGTACCCCACCTTCATCCAGCTTGCCCTCTCATGCAAACCCTTAACTATGACCTCAGATGCTTCTGTATCCATTGTGATTGGATCAGAGCTGGGGAGCTCTGAGAGTGGTTTAGGTTGGACATTAGGAAAAACTTCCTGTCAGGGTAGTTAAGCACTGGAATAAATTGCCTAGGGAGGTTGTGGAATCTCCATCATTGGGGATTTTTAAGAGAAGGTTAGACAAACACCTGTCAGGGATGGTCTAGATAATACTTAGTCCTGTCATGAGTGCAGGGGACTGGACTAGCTGATCCCTTCCAGTCCTATAATTCTATGACTTTAGCCACTGAATGTTGAATGAAGCAGCCAGAAAGTGGGGAGATGATGGAGGCTGGAGAGAAAGTGGTTACAATAGTCCAGGAGAGAGGCCTCATGCTATGGTTCTTTCATACAACGGGCTGTCCACTTAATTCCTATGTCAGCATGTTTTGGAGGGTAATAAACAAGAAAGATCAGGTTGAAAAACTACTCCGATTTAAAATTCCAAGCCATAGGAAGATCTGATTCATTGTTGAGGCCTGTTCTATAAACTTGGGACTTTCCTGCACTGTTTTCTGTTCAATATTATTAACCAAAGGATGAATCTTGCTGCTATTAAAGATGATGGGAGTTCTGCCTCATATTTAGCAGAACTGTTCTTTAAAGACCTTTCTCTCTCACACTCCTGCAGCCTTCTGCAGGAGGCAGCTATGGGAATATGGACTATAACGTGTGGGGCCATATTCTGTCCTTGTGTGAGAATGTGCTATGCTGCATGTACATCTCGGCAAAATCTGGACGTCAGCATCCCGTTAGCCTTTGCCATTTCCCTCTATTCATAGATTTTTTTTTTTTTTTTTTTTTTTTGAAAGCCAGATGGGACCCTTACAATCCTCTAGACTGACCTCCTGCAGAGCAGAGGCCACTGTATTTCATCCAGTGACTGTTGCCTCAAGCCCATAGCTTCTAGCTGAACTAGAGCCTAAAAATTGTGCAACAAATGTCATAACTTCTGCAAGAGATATTGGAGGATATCAACTGTTGGTCTCTTATGTGCAAAGTACAATCAGCAACATTACTCCACCAAGCTATTCTCTCAATAAACTTTACAAAGGTCAGCAAAAATAAACGAAATGCTCCATGCTGAGCTACAGCAACGAACACTGCTTCTTCTGGAAATGGTGTGTGTTTTTTTTTTTTAAGTGTCCATAATCCAATCACGATTTAAAACCTCCTTTTGTTAAGTGGTAGCTACAGCTAAACAATCCATTATTTTTTAGCCTTGTACTTTTCCTGTATTTCCTATGAACTGGTAGCTTTAATTACACTTAGGCTCTTATCGCTCTTTGGGAAATTATGTTTCCCCTTGTCTGTTAGATGAGACTGCTGAAAGACAGTCTATACAGTTTCCCTCCCTCCTGCTTTGTTTTAAATAATGTTTCAATTCCACACATCTGAGGTGGTCTAATAGCTGTTTTGTAGGTGGCAGTTTTTTGATTTAGGAGAGAACTGACTACTCTGTAGCTTGATTTGAATTTTACAGCTCAGACAATTGCAAGTGATTTTTTAAAAATGACTGCCTTATACAGCCATTAATAACTACTGTTTTCTTTAATGGCTTTACAATTGAAATCGTATGCAACTTATTTTCACTCGTATTATGAAAAATATATATTTTGACTAATGATTTTCAACAGTGTTTTTTTTTTAATTATTTGCAGACCCCTAAAAAATTTCAAACGGAGGTGCAGACCCCTTTAGAAATCTAAGACATAGTCTGCAGACCACAGATTGAAAACCACTGTTCTAGACTGTATTCAACTGCCTGAAATTTAAATTCTATATATTAAATGTTGGAGTCTTTTGCTAAAAGCTGAGTATCCATAGATTTAGTATAGCATCTGTGGAAGGTTTCAGAGTAGCAGCCATGTTAGTTTATATTCACAAAAAGAAAAGGAGTACTAGTGGCACCTCAGAGACTAACCAATTTATTTGAGCATAAGCTTTCGTGAGCTACAGCTCACTTCATCAGATGCATGATGAAGGACTCTACTTAAACTGCTTCCTTTGCATAAATTACAATCCCTGCAAATTTTACCATGAGGAAAACATACAAGTTGATACTAAAAGGGAAAAAGTTAGGGTGGGTTGAGATTCTCCAGAAAGGGGGACAGAGAATAAGTTTTATCTCATGAGCTATTTCTAGTCTCCTATCTGACTTCAGACTTCCTTAGAAAGTACTTGTGTAGTTTATGCTCTAGCTTTTAGTAACATTCTAATTCTGCCTGCTACAGTACATGTCCCTGTCTAATATTGATGATTGCTTTATGATGCTCATATGGTCAGTTGTACAATGAAATGTGTAAACAAACAATCAAAGCCTAGATTGTGCCTTGGGGGTACAATGTTGCAGTACTGAGGAAGCAGAGGAGTTATGACACCTTTTTAGCCAGTACAGCACTGGGGCCCTAACTCAAGAAAGTACTTAAATGCCTGCTTCACCTTTAAGCAGGGGCTTAAGTTCAATTGACTTCAATAGGGCTTAAGCACCTGTTTAAAGTTAAGCAGATGTTTAATTGCTTTATTGAATCAAGGCCCTAGCCATTGCTCCATCCTTATTCTTCCTCCTTTACAGAGGAAAGATGAAAACATGATTGGGAAATCTAGCTGTGGCTGACTCCTGCACAATGGACTCAAACGATGAGAAAAAGGTTCTCTGCACCATGTCCCTCCATTTACACACCCATAAAAGGATTGCAATAATCTGACCCTAATTATTTTCAGCATCATGTATCCATCATGCAATTGTTGTGCATTTCACTCTTAAGGTATGTTACAATAATAGTTTCTTTTGTTTTGTCAGTTAATATATAACATGCAAATGAAATACTGTACAATTCATGAAATGAATACTATAAAATCTGAAATAGATTTGAAATACCTGGCAGGGACAAAATGTAAAATAGGATGATTGTGTATGATTAAATAATTGACTCTGATGTATATTAGTCATGCTATCACCCAATTAAAAGGACAATGGAAACAATAGTGATTCATTAATATTTAAATGAGTATGGACTGCATTAAAGGGATTATGAAGTGTTTTGTATAAGGCAGTGATCAAGAATAATGTTTGAGACAAAGCTGAGCTGCACATGGTAAATAAATCAACTTTTAATTTCTCCTTGAGATAGGTTCAAGCCACAAAGTTTGAATCTGAAATTTCATATGAACTTCTCCAGACTTTGGAGGTGCTGAGATCTAGAGCTTTAGTTTGGGCTCATCTCTGAGAATCCCCTTGCACATATGGTTCATTTTAAACTTATATGGAGCCCACTGAAGTCGATGGGACTATTCATATGCTTACATGCTTTGCTAGTTTGGACTCTGTCCCTAAACTGAGGTCAAACATAATAAGTTTCCTTGGATCTTCAGGACTGACAGCTGTTGCTCTGTTGGTCTCTGTTTTAACCATTATTCTCTTCCATATTGCCACCAAAGATTCCCCCTCACTTAAGACTAATCTTAAAACACATTTGTTTTCAGTGACTTCAGATTGATTTGATCTAATTATTAACTGCAAAATAGTTTAAATTATAGATTTAATGGTAAAGCAGCTTTTGATGCCACAGCATAGGGTCAGGGGAGTTAGAAATGGATGTGTAACTTTGCAATAGCAGGATATGGGTCCTGATCCTGCAAGATCCTGAGCAACTTGGGAGAGCTGCTGTGTGCCCTCCATTCCCATTGAAGTCAATGATAGTGGAAAATTCATCTTGCAGGATTGCATCCACAATGCCAGCTAGGGAACGTTTCAGATATTAAGCTGTTCTGCACTTTATCTTGGCCCAAAAGCCATGCTATGAAATTTGTAGTTATATGAAAGTCTCAACCATAGCATTAATCTTGTCAAAGGAAAACATTTTATGTGTTGCATGTAACAGCTGCACGTCTGTTGATCCTTATTAAAGTTTACATGCCCCCTAAGGCTTTAAATTAGTTTTCTAAGAAAAAAAAATAGACTTAATTCCAATGTCTTTTAGGATTTTTTCTCTTTTTCATAACTTTTAGAAAATACTGTTTAAATTAATTGACATTTTACTTTGAAATTCCTGCATCATGGAGAATGAATCAAACTAATTGACAAAATATAAGATTTATACTGGGATGTTAATTATCTAGGCTAACGGATCCCAGTGCTCGGTCATATGGCAGAAAAGACTTCTTCATTTTTTAATAGCAAATCCCTTAATACAGGAGTAGATTTATAGCATAACTGCTCTAAATTTATCACTCTCAGTTAGTCATTTATAACAGAGATGGCCAAACTGGGGATACCTGCTAACAGGAGTGCCTGTTGAATTAGCACCCTCTGAAGGAGTTTATTCAAATAGCACCCTGCGGTTGGAAGGGAGAGGTTTACAAAATAATCCTAATGAAATGCAAAACTAATTGAAATGTTTTTATTTTCATTATTTTGTACCAGTTTGTACCACAAAGGGCTACTTCCCCATTAAACTTCATATTAGTGTCTCCGGGATGCTCACTAGTTAAAAAGGAGAGTCAAATTAAAGGATTAGATGCAGCCTGACCATAGCAAGAGGCACTTTGATGAAGGAACTTTGAAGAGGATGCTGTGTGCGAATGTGTTGTAAAAACAAATAAATGCTTTTTTAAAAGAACTGAGGGCTGCTGCAGTATCACCACCAGCACACAAAACAGCTGAGGTTTGCCTCACTTATAACAAATCCAGTAGCTAGAATACAGTCTTTGTGGGAAAGAAAGGGGAAAAGCAGTGCGATGAGGGTACAGCAGGAATGTAACTGGGTTACTGTCCTGGCTAGGAAGGAAGAAGCCAGTGTGCATTTATTATTCATGGACAAGGATCCCATTGTGCTAGGCACTGTACAAACACACAACAAGATGGGCCCTCTCCCAGAGATTTTATGGGCTTAGGGTGAAATTGTTGTAGAGCGCCAGTTGTAATCTTCATGCTGCTTTCAATATTTTTTTTTATAAAGGGCTGTTTCCAAAAGGTGCCAACAGGACTTGGGGGTCTAGAAATTGCACTTGCTAGCAGTTTCCTTTCACATTTCCTGCCTGACTGTAGCCAGGATGACAGAATTTGCAGTGTGGTGTATACAGAGTTACGATTTCTACTAATGGGGTGAGGGGGTCTGGCTGACTTAGAGGCTTGGTAATGTACAAATGAAAACTTTCATCTCTAGGTCACTGGTTCAAATCCAGCCCAGGTCTCTAATGAGCTGCTACAAGGTACCATCATCTGATGGCTTTTTTGGCTTGTAGGAAATGAATTCAGTGGTCTCAGTCCAGTGGACGAGGCTTTACATCCCAAAGCCCAGCAGTCCCTCATAGGACTGACTTAGATTGTAAGCTCTTTGGGGCAGGGGCAGGGACTGTCTTTTTCTTCTGTGTGTACACAATGCACAGCACAAGGGGGTCCTAGCCCATGATACTATGGTAATACAAATGATGATAGCGCTAATGGGATAGCACTGGGAAAATCTAGGTGGTACGGTCATTGTTTTGTGAATCCATTTTCACTGGAATTACATTAGGAGTTCCTGCCCGCAAACACTTTACACCGATAGCTGCTATTTAATTTTGGCCTTCCAGATGAAGGGCTTAACTAATTTGGGAAACTTCACTTCTTTCTGAGCGTGCAGCTATGCATACACCTATGAATAAGTCAGGTACTGCTCTTGCTTGTTCTGCCCCACCAAACTGCAGTGCAATGCTGTTTTATGTGATCCCCTTGGAAGTGCAGTTCCCCACAGCAATTCTTCCAGCCATCATGATGCTCATTGGCTGGTGGAGGAACATCTTCCCTGCAAGTACCACTTTTAGTATCCTCATGAAGAACAGAGGCTTTAGATCATTTTTACACTACCCATGAATAGGCTGGTGGGTCAGCAATCTTTCCTGAGGCCAGTCTTACAAAGCTTGTATGTCTGGGAACCAGAAGATACTAGGCAGAAGCAGGGGAAGGTCCACACTTATAGGGCTGTTTTGCTTTATTAATAAGTTGATAGTTCCCTCACACCGCTAAATTCATTACAGTGTGATAAAGAGCAGGAAGACTCTAACAGGTGACTTCCCTGTTATGCCTGATTTATGCATTCTTAATAAGTGATGACAACTTGCAAATCCTTGGTAGGTCACTAGGTGGCATGTGAGTTATGGAGAAATTAAGCTGGGTATGGTCTTCTCAGAGACAATGTGGTGGAGGCGTCTTCAATGGCTCTGTCCCCATAAAGAAACATTTGGGTTAATCCATTGCCATCTGTCTTTATTTTGCTAACCCACTCGATTGGGCAACACATTCAAAATGCCACTGCAATTTATGTCTCAAAGAAAATCTAAATAAAAATGATTTTAAATGTGATAAAATCACCTACACATCATTTTCTGATCAAGTTGCAGACGGTGGCTTCATTTTGACAGGGCATAGTGACCCATGGTTTTGTGGTTTTTTTTTTTTTTTTTTTTTTTTCCACAAAAGTTTTCCGGTGGCTGTTAGATGCACAGCACCTTTGACAAGCAGGTTACTTTTATTTGGGTGCCTAAAATATGGCAGTCTGATGAACTGGATGAGACCACAGGAAATATATGTAGACGTTGGAAAGTCAATGATTTTCAAAACTGGTTAAAGTCCTTGTCATGGCTTTGGGTATTGGGTGAACTAACACTTGGAGGGGTGTGTGTGTGAATATAGTGGTGAACAGAGACTTGGGCCATCACTTAATCTACAGTATGAGAGAAATGGTAATGCCTATATTTACATTCCCAAAAAGGTTTGATACCCGAATGCTGTGTGGTGATTTGTGGGCGGATTCCATACTGGTAGTTATGGAAAGTCTGAATGACATGCCCTACAGATTTTTCTCTGCAGTTAGTAGGAATTGGCTTGATTTAAGCATCTCGTCTCTGAAAGGATATTTCTGAAGAACAGTAACTGGTAGTGGGATTTTCCCCTGGAGGATTTCTCATACGTAGGAAGTTCCTTGGAAGATGAGTAGCTTGAAAAGATTGGTTTGATTAGCTCTGCAGATTTTTGGTATTTGAAGGTAGTTATTTCAACACATCTCCACCTAGGTAAATAAGTGTGTCTTTTCTCACTGTTTTCCCTGACAAACCACCTTGATTTATAGGCCTTCTTGCACCTTCATGAGTCCTGGTGTACTTTAAAAAAAAAAAATGCCCCCTCTTCTTTGTGTCTGTTACGTCCAGTCCTGTCACTGTTACAGTAACGGTTTTTAATGATATGGTGCTTGTTCCAGTGCTCCCTGAAATCAATGGAAAGTTTTCCATGGCCATTAAGGGACTCCTCCAGAGGACAGGGACAGCGGCCCCAGAAATATCTGAGATTTATCTCATGTAGCTTCTGCTCCCACACACACCCCCACCCACCACCCCTTGCCCTGGTGTGTGTGTGTGTGTGTGTGTGTGTGTGAGTGTGTGAATGGACATGGAAAAATGAAAACATTGCCCCATCTTTTCACCTAAAATAGCTGTTCCATACCTAATGATGTTACAATTTAAAATCTGATACCTTTGAACCTTCCAAGAATAGAGGCAAATTGTGAGTGAATCCATTGAAAAGCTGGATAAATCTCCTCTTTCCAATGGTGTATAGAATCCACTGCTATCTTTCACAGGTTGTAAGATGTCAGACCTTGAATCCTGCCTCCATGGTAGATTTAATCTTGCTTATTTTACATATCAGACTCACGTAATTTTGGGGAAAATTCCACATTATGGGGGAAGTGGGAAAACTTTCTCCGGCTATATTTTTTTAAAATGGTGACTGCTAGAACCTGCATATGTATTTTGAAAGTTAGAAGACATTTTGGTGGAGGTGGAACATTGAGCAGAGTGCAGATGAAGAGAGTTATTGGTAAAGAGAAAGAAGCGTCTTCATATGGAGATCTATGTAGGCCATGTTCAGATGGATCAGATGTGAGCAAGATTTTACATAAGAACTGCCATACTGGGTCAGACCAAAGGTCCATCTAGCCCAGTATCCTGTCTTCTAACAGAGTGGTCAATGCCAGGTGTCCCCAGGGGGAATGAACAGAACAGGTAATCAGCAAGTGATCCATTCCTTGTCGCCCATTCCCAGCTTCTGGCAAACAGAGGCCAGGGACACTTCGGAATATGGTTTTTCATCCCTTCTCATCCTGGCTAATAGCCATTGATGGACCTATCCTGCATGAACTTATCTACTACTTTTTTGAACCCTGTGGTAGTTTTGGCCTTCACAACATTCCTTGGCAACAAGTTCCACAGGTTGACTGTGCGTTGTGTGAAGAAATACTTCCTTTTTTTTGTTTAAAACCTGCTACCCATTAATTTCATTTGGTGACCCCTAGTTCTTGTGTTATGAGAGGGAGTAAATAAAACGTCCTTTACTTTCTCCACGCCAGTCATGATTTTATAGACATCTGTCATATCTCCCCTTAGTCATCTCTTTTCCAAGCTGAAGAGTCCCAGTCTCATTAATCTCTCCACATATGGAAGCTGTTCCATACCACTAATAATTTTTGTTGCCCTTTTTTGTACTTTTTCCAGTTCCAATATATCTTATTTAAGATGGGGCAATCAGATCGGCATCCGCTATTCCACATGTGGGCGTACCATGGATTTATATAGAGGCAATAGGAGATTTTCTGTCTTATTATCTATCCCTTTCCTAATGAGTCCCAACAGCTATTTCTGACTGCCACTGCACACTGAGTAGATGTTTTCAGAGAACGATCCACAATGACTCCAAGATCTCTCTCTAAAGTGGTAAGTTAATTTAGACCCCATTGTTTTATATGTATCATTGGGATTATGTTTTCCAATGTGCATTACTTTGCATTTATCAACATTGAATTTCATCTGCCATTTTGTTGCCAAGTCCCCCAGTTTTGAGAGATCCCTTTGTAACGCTTCACGGTCTGCTTGGGACTTAACTATCTTGAGTAGTTTTGTATCATCGGCAAAATTTGCCACCTCACTGTTTACCCATTTTTCCTTTTAATAAAGAGCATAAGAACATAGGCACTGTTTGCCAGTGTAAGTATCCTAACCATAATTTGTAGTGTCATGATTGCATAGTGCTATGCACACCTGTAGCTCTGTATACTGGTATTAGGTTTTTATGAGAGGAATACTGCTCAAAGTTTATTCTGCTCAGTGAATTCCAAGCTTGAATAGTGTCAAAGAACTAGTTCAGCATCCTTTCATGTTAACGCCCGACAGCCTGTCAGAATACAGGAGAGATAAAAGGCCTGTTGTAATCCGCTGGAATAATAGTAATAAATACAGACTTTAAAATTGTTAAAATGTAAATGCAAAGCTTATTTTTGTACATGGTTCACTGTTAGCTGGGAAAATTAATGCACTAGCCTGAGGCTTCTGTGTTAATGACCCCTGGCTATATAGTAATGAAAGGCCTTGTACTGCAACTTGTTCCCTATTGCAAAAATTCTTCATGGAGCTACTTCTTTTTATGCCGTATTCTATAGAAGTTAAATTGAGTAATATACTGAACGTGAATGCTCTCTTTCCTGCCCTTTCCCGCCCCCCCCCCCACGCTGAAATGTGTTCGTTCTGCAGTAGATATTTATCTGGGGGATAAATTGTCTTCACGAACAAGGTCAGCTCCCAGACTGCTGCGCTGGGCATCACAACATGGGGAATAGATGGCCAGCCCTCTGTGGAGAAAGAGGTGGTTAGGGACTATTTAGAAAAGCTGGATGTGCACAAGTCCATGGGGCCGGACGAGTTGCATCCGAGAGTGCTAAAGGAACTGGCGGCTGTGATTGCAGAGCCATTGGCCATTATCTTTGAAAACTCTTGGCGAATGAGGGAAGTCCTGGATGACTAGAAAAAGGCTAATGTAGTGCCAATCTTTAAAAAAGGGAAAAAGGAGGATCCTGGGAACTACAGGCCAGTCAGCCTCACTTCAGTCCCCAGAAAAATCATGGAGCAGGTCCTCCAAGAATCAATCCTGAAGCACTTACATGAGAGGAAAGTGATCAGGAACAGTCAGCATGGATTTACCAAGGGAAGGTCATGCCTGACTAATCTAATCACCTTCTATGATGAGATTACTGGTTCTGTGGATGAAGGGAAAGCAGTGGATGTATTGTTTCTTGACTTTAGCAAAGCTTTTGACACGGTCTCCCACAGTATTCTTGTCAGCAAGTTAAAGAAGTATGGGCTGGATAAATGCACTATAAGGTGGATAGAAAGTTGGCTAGATCGTCGGGCTCAACGGGTAGTGATCAATGGCTCCATGTCTAGTTGGCAGCCGGTGTCAAGTGGAGTGCCCCTGGGGCCGGTTTTGTTCAATATCTTCATAAATGATCTGGAGGATGGTGTGGATTGCACTCTCAGCAAATTTGCGGATGATACTAAACTGGGAGGAGTGGTAGATATGCTGGAGGGCAGGGATAGGATACAGAGGGACCTAGACAAATTGGAGGATTGGGCCAAAAGAAATCTGATGAGGTTCAATAAGGATAAGTGTAGGGTCCTGCACCTAGGACGGAAGAACCCAATGCACAGCTACAGACTAGGGACCGAATGGCAGTTCTGCGGAAAAGGACCTAGGGGTGACAGTGGACGAGAAGCTGGATATGAGTCAGCAGTGTGTCCTTGTTGCCAAGAAGGCCAATGGCATTTTGGGATGTATAGTAGGGGCATAGCGAGCAGATCGAGGGACGTGATCGTCCCCCTCTATTCGACATTGGTGAGGCCTCATCTGGAATACTGTGTCCAGTTTTGGGCCCCACTCTCCAATTTATCCACATCCTTCCTGTAGTGAGTCCAGCGAAGGGCAACAAAAATGATTAGGGCTCTGGAACACATGACTTATGAGGAGAGGCTGAGGGAACTGGGATTGTTTAGTCTGCAGAAGAGAAGAATGAGGGGGGATTTGATAGCTGCTTTCAACTACCTGAGAGGTGGTTCCAGAGAGGATGGTTCTAGACTATTCTCAGTGGTAGAAGAGGACAGGACAAGGAGTAATGGTCTCAAGTTGCAGTGGGGGAGGTTTAGGTTGGATATTAGGAAAAACTTTTTCACTAGGAGGGTGGTGAAACACTGGAATGCGTTGCCTAGGGAGGTGGTGGAATCTCCTTCCTTAGAAGTTTTTAAGGTCAGGCTTGATAAAGCCCTGGCTGGGATGATTTAATTGGAGATTGGTCCTGTTTTTGAGCAGGGGGTTGGACTAGATGACCTCCTGAGGTCCCTTCCAACCCTGATATTCTATGATTCTACCCTCTTTGCAGGTAAGATTGAGCTATAATTTACTAGGTATCAGGCGCCTAACTTTAGAGGACTCCCTAGAGATACAAAATTACATAATACCGTTACCTGAATGGAAGACTCCATGCTTTTGTCTACAACTTGTGATTCAGTACATATATATATATATTTTTTTTTGCATTTCCTTTGTTTGTTGCACATAAAAACGGCCATACTGGGTTAGACCAATGGTCCATCAAGCCCAGTAGCCAGTCTTCCAATAGTGGCCAATGCCAGGTGCTTCAGAGGGAATGAACAGAATAGACAATCATTGCACTCCCAGCTTCTGGCAAACAGAGGCTAGGGACACCATCCCTGCCCATTTTGGCTTATAGCCATTGATGGACCTATCCTCAAACTTATTGAGTTCTTTTTTGAACCCTGTGGTAGTTCTGGCCTTCACAACATTCCCTGGCGGCAAGTTCCACAGGTTGACTATGTATTGTGTGAAGAAATACTTCCTTTTGTTTGTTTTAAACCTGCTGCCTATTAATTTCATTGGGTGACCCCTAGTTCTTGGGTTATGTGAAGGAGTAAATAACATTGCCTTAATTCACTTTCTCCACCCCAGTCAAGATTTTTATAGATCTCTATCATATCTCCTCTGAACCACCTCTTTTCCAAGCTGAAAAATCCTAGTCTCTAAACTGAAGTTGTTGTTTAGGAGCCAAGGAGGATAGTGGAAAGGCAAGCTTAGAATATGTTTCCTCATTCAATTATGCCCTGCTAGGGTATGTTAACTCTTGTGGGTATGGACATTTCAGATCTTATTCTGTGCACAATATCCATTTATAAGTGTGATATCACAGATAGAATAAAAGCCCACTTATAAGCAGATTTGTACATATGCCAACCCAGAGGAAACTGAATTCAAGAGTAAGCGAGATGTGACTCATGTTTATGTTGACCCTATTTTAAATTCCCCAGTCAGGGCTTTATAGTAAAAATGTCCTTTACCACATGTGCTTCAGGTTATTTCTTAATACAGCTGGGCAAAATTTTTCAACAACTTTTTCAGCAAAACATACAGATTCGGGTTGGGTGTGTGTGTGGCGGGAGAAGACCTCCCTTAAATTCTGGGGGGAAAAAAAACGGTTTAGTTTTTCATTTTTGAAACAAAACATTTTGATTTGAAATGTCTTTTTTCATTTTGACATTTTTCAGTTTTATTTATACAATTAACACAAAGAAAAAGCCCAGTCAAAATGAAATGTGCGTGTGTGTGTGTAAGGAGCAAGGCCAAATGAAACATTTGGTTTGACCTGAAATTTGTTTTTGGCTTTTTGATTTACCAATCATTTCATTCTTGCTTTTGAGCTAAACAGTTTTTTTTCTCTCTTTTCACCTTTGCAGAATTGGCAGCAAACTGAAAAAATCAGTTATTTGCATAGGAGTGTTTGGACACTGTTGGGAACAACTGTTATAATAAGGCTAGAAAGACTCCATTTAGCCCAGGATATTCCAAGCTGGCTTCTTCTGCTGTAAACACAGAGTAGTGCAGTGTCCTCAGCTGCAGAAAGTCAGCGGGCAGAGGAAATGGGAGGTGTCTGGAACCCAGGATCTACTGTCTGAGATCTGCAGCAAGCTAGTGTAGCTCCAGAAGTGGGTGGTGCTTGATGGGGTAGGGAATCTATCAAGGGCAGCCTCTGCTTCCCTTGCTACAATTTGAAGCTACCCTCCCTAGCCGCCTCCAGGTATAAGGCTCCCTGGAATGCAGCTTCTTTGCTGGTGCAGAGTGAGAGCAATTTGTACCTATCTAAATGAGCAGGGGTGAATTAGTCTCGATATGGAAGAACAAGCTCTTTGGGCTTGAGTAATTCTCTCGGCAAACAGTGTGTTTTGTTGGTTTCTCCTAGTAGTGGGTGACACAGTTTTGTGGGTGGGGAAGTAGGAATGCAGCAACTGCTGGGTAAGAGAGAGCCTGTTTCTAATGGGGTGTGCTGTGCAGACATGAGCTCTGCATTTTAGTCACTGCTATTGACCCTCTCACCTACCCTGCAATTTACCAAGACAAAAGGGAAATCCTTTTCAACATCAAAACTTCTCCCAGTTCCGCAGCCTGAAGGAGTGAATGAACTACATTTCTGGCAGAAGATTTTGTATGCCCACCTCAGAATTGTTAATCAATACATCCGTAGTAAAATTTTGGTACTGGTATGTATCCCACTGGAAATAGGAAGAGGGCATCATGTCCTCTACCTATCACCTTCCAGCACAGCAGAGGGCTCGATTTAGTCCTAAATCAGACTTCTTAAATGCATGCATATCCATTTCAATTACTGTTGCTTCTGTCAGGCTGAACAATGGTAATTTCCTGCCTCCTGTAGGTAGGAGGCTGTATCCTGTGTAGGAACAGAACTTGGTTTGAATAGTGTCTGGGGCAGATTTCAGAAGCACCCAAGAGGTTTAGCAGCACAAGTCCCACTGACCTCTGAATTTGCACTTTTGAAAATCTTCCCTGTTGTCTGATCTATCTCCAAGTATGTTTGTTTACTGTATTTGTGGGAGGAGGATGTAACAGCAGGAGGATGGCACCCAGATTTGTTCCATGGAGATACCCATCATCAGCTTTGTTTATTAGGATTATAGCCAAATTAAAGATATTAAATCTGGGGTCACTAGAGAGTCCTTCCATCTTTTCAATTGATAATCGGCTTCAATAATACAATGACACCCTGTTTCTTTGTATGAGAATTGCACAGTGCTTTTCAGAGTCCCTGATCCTAGAAAAATACAATATATTGATTTACAGACTGATAGTGGAGACTTAAAAACATGCTTTAATAAGGCAAGTTGTTTTTTGCATGTTAACAGAATGAACATGATAGGCAAAACAATCAGCAGCTAATCACTATTAATGCCTTCGGCATTTATGGCAGTGACATTAATTATGATAGACTTATTTGGAATAGAGCTAATACTACTGAGAATTCTACAGTCATTTAGGTCTCATTGTTCAGTTAATGTAAAACGTTACAGCACTAGATGTTTAAGTGACTGATTGTAGCCTGGATACCATGCATGTTTTTGTTAGAGGAAAATATAAGAGCACCTGAATCACTTGATCACTTCATGTATTTTACTACTTCTTTGTAGCGTGACTAGTGGAACTGGAGAGAAAGTGCCAGGTTTCAGGAGGGACCCAGCGTAGTGTGACACAAGTCTACACACTGGAGGCCAGCTTGTTACCAGACAAATACAGGCCTTTCAGCATGTAACATTGTTCTCTAAGCATACTCAGTAAGGATTTCTATGCTACAACTCTGCCTGCCTTTCATCACTTATTGTTAATGAAACATTCTTGTTACCTGTGCAAGTTAACTACTTACTGGGGCTGTGAGACTCTATCAAACTCTACCCACTTGTGACCCTGAATGATACTTCACATTCTATTGTCCTACTTATTTCCTTGTACTACTATGAACTAATTAACACTGATACTTAAATTTCCATCTTGGGCTTTAGAGTTAACTCCTCATTGTGATGGATGGGCCGGTTCAAATATTTCAGAACTATTATTTCAGGTTGCTGGCATGAAAACCATAGAAGCAAGAAACTAAATTGATTTCCATGAAAGCTTAGATTCTGGAAAACAAAATGGCACCACCCGCAGAAAAATACCTGTGACCCAGTCAACTCCAACTGCGGGTCCCCAGTTTCTTTATCTCTTGCTCTTTGTGCTCTTATGTAGTAGACAGAGATTGCTCACCAATGTTTCTATCAATGTGAAAGTGATGCATCCATCTTTAGCATGAACCCTGCGTGCTGCCTCCTGCTGCAACTCTGAGGTTGCACTGACGATTAAATAAATAGTCAGTTTAACCATACCTGTTCCCAGAGATTTATGGAAAAGTGGTTTTGACATTTTTCACACCTTAAAGTTTAATTAAAAATGCTTAAAAACAAATAAAGATGACATTTTCCATGCAAGCCAACCTGAGCTCTATAATTCCCGCTGAACAGGATTGGAAGGCAGACTTTATGAAGCAACTGTGTTAGGTGTCGATGAAGTGTTATACTGTTTATGGCTCTAGGACACCTGTGGGAATAAGTCACAGCAGTGAATGACTGAATAAATCAATATTATATGTGGAGCCCCCTGGGCAGTATAATGTAAGTTTAAAAAGTGACAGGTATTGCTAACACATTTTGAAAGAATCTAATTTTAAAAGCTGAATTGTGCACGGGCCATCACTCTATAGAACTGACACCATTAAATTAATATGTTAAAAACTGCCAGGAGCTAAGACAAATTAATTGATAACAACTGCCAGCTGACCATTAAGTTATAGTTTAGAAGAAACGTGGGCTTTTCTGACCATTCTGAATAGAAACTGAGGGCCCTCCTCTGTGTAAATTTAGGATCAGATTTTTCCACTTTCATTCTGAGTAGTACCCTGCTCATCAAGCAGTGCTTTCAACTGAGCTCCTCACAGAGTAACATGCTAGTTTGTGTGAGGAAGGGTTGCAGCATCTGGGTCAGAGACATTATATAAGGTAGATTTTTCACGGAATTTTAATTGGAACAGTGGTGAAATATTTAACTTGTACTAACCTTCTGACATCTAGGAATTACTTCTCAGCAGGAGTTTTAGACCTAAAACATATGACTTTGTTGTCTTAACTTAATTTAGGGCTCATGAAAGGCACTGGAATGGCAGTGGTAGTCTTTTTTTTTTTTTTTTTATATGACGGGTACTGCAGCAATGCAGGCTTCTTCACACTGTCCCACCAATGTGCCTTTACCCTGTACAGGAGGGACTATTTCTTTGATTGTTGCACAACTTTGGTGTGGCTTTTTATCCATAGGGACATTGAGTGAGATTATCAGCTTATTTTGTATAGCCCACCATGGGATAAAGTTTTCAAAAGTGCCAAAATTATTTAGGAGACCAAGTCTCATTCAGAGCTGACTTACGTTCCTAAGTCCCATTGACTTTCAATGCTTTGTGTGTATATAAAAAGATCTTCTACACTTTCCACAGTATGCATCCGATGAAGTGAGCTGTAGCTCACGAAAGCTTATGCTCAAATAAATTTGTTAGTCTCTAAGGTACCACAAGTACTCCTTTTCTTTTTTCAAAGAGACTTGGCTCCTAAGTGCCTAAATCACTTTTCAAAATGTGACTTGGGCTATTAAATCCACTTTGGTGCTTTTATATATTTTACCCTTGGTCTTGTTATCATGGGTCAGGTAGATTTCAAAGGGCAATCTAGAGTTTTTGGGTAACTCCCCAAACTCACATTGAATTCCTAATCTCACTGAAGTCGCCCTGTTCCTATACTTAATAAATGTGTTGTGCTTTCACCTCTTTAAAGCACATCTCTCTGTTGAAGTCAACAGGGTAATAAGGGGGAAAAGTGAGGGAAGAAATGGATTTTATTGATGGTGAGCATGCAGCATCTATAGCTTGGCTAACAATTCCTAACTCTCCACTTGCTTCTCCCCTCTTCCCTTCCAGTGTCTTATGTACAGAGAGCTGTAACAACTTAATATGAAGCAAATGGGGTACAAGCCCCAATATCCAGCCTTGTCCTTCAGCTTAACTGAAGTTTCTTCCCCTCCCCCCCCCCCAAAAACAACAACAACCAGTTCTACAAAAAGAGATCTCTACCACACAGGACTAAGGAGCTTTTTATTGGTGGGGGGAGGAGGAGGTCTTCATATTCCATAAACTACTTTGCTGAGAAGTTACTTTTTTTTTAATTAAGGGAGGCTTTATAATGAGGAACAGTTTATTGGAACTGGGTTGCCACCCTTCTGTGCTGTATGAACCTGTGAGGTCATGGATTTTAGCCTGGTACAGTAGTGAACAATCCATAAGAAATGTAGATGCGTGCACCTCTGTGTTCATTACTGGGAAGCTAGATTTGTCCCTGTCCTGTAGTATTACATAGCAACCATACAAAGAATCCTTGTATCTTCCATGCTCCCTTACCTGAAATATCCACCTGGTCTGGCGCATTATGCGGCAGAGTTCTCCTTCAAAATCTCCTCAGAGCTTCCTATACTCCATTTAACCTTTTCTTGGGTACCTCCACTACAGCCTTAAATCGACAGAAGTGGTCTTCAGGTAAAAATGGGGCAGAACTGTCTTTGGTGCATTAAGGGTGGCCTCTTAAAACAGGATTGTCTCTTGCATTGGAGTCTCTGCAGTAAAACATAAAGATGGGATGGTTCAGATTCCTTTAAACCAGGAGACTGGGGGCTGCTATAGAGCATACCAATGCTGAGGAATCACCAGCCCTGCTCCTTCAATCAGATACAGGCTGGCAGAACCTTGCACATGCATCAAACCTCCCTGATGTCTGTGGAACACAGTGTTGGATTCCAGGGGTCTACCCACATGCATCAGATGGTGGGTTCAAGGCCACCATTCTCCAAATTGTATATAGCTAAAAACACCACAATAATATATAATTGCTAAATGCCCCCCCATATATATGCAAATACATAATAATGTGTGCAGACACTATTCTGTATACATAATATTGCATGTGTATAACAATAAGCTTTTCTTACTCTTTCATTTTTGCAACCATTATCAACTCCTTTCCCCATATTAATGACACCCTTTTCTGTGTTAGGTCTATTTTAGGTTGTAAAGGAATTGTCGCTTCTAATTGACTGTGAAGTGCCATTTCTACATATTAGCTAGATCAAAGTTATAAGTAATTAATAATAATCTCTGGTTACTATCAGGGATTTTTTATTCCCACCCTGGTGGTTCTGTAATAACATACTACATTGTTTCACCCTTCTGGAGTGTACATACGCTGTGTTTATTACTGAAAAAAATCCGTAAAAATATTAATAAACCAATAATTTTGTTAAAGTGCCTGGATACCAAAACATCTGCTTTGTAACCATCTGCCCAAAGAAAGATAGGCTGGAAATTTCACATCAATGAGTTTCTTCAATGCTTAATTCATGATTGTGGATTGCTAGTTTTTAACAGTCACCTTTGAAAGCAATCCAGCTCCGTTGTCATGGAGATGCCTAGGATGATGGTATATGGGTAGCAATTGTGATGCGGATTATTTAAGAATTCAGCCTTCTTCCCTGCATGCTTTTTTTTTTAAGATCCCACGGGTGGGGGGGGGGGGCTGAGCACCCACAATTCCCATTGACTTCCCAGGATCAGGCCCTCAATGTGCAATATGGTCTTGAAAGTCATTTGCCTGTTCAACAAAATAACCCACCCCCTCCCCCAACTCTTTTAAAGGAATGGTGAGTGTGGGCAAGCACCTCTTCTGTGCTCTTAGCACTTCTGTATATGTGCATCCCTCTCAGGAACTGATTCTGCAAGGTTTTGTGTACCTTCAACTCAAATTCAGCTGAGGAACTTCACCTGGGCTTTAGCTTATGTGATAAGAATTTGGATGCTTAATTACAACTGTAATTAAGTTGTCATTAGTTTATATTTGGTAGTCCCTGAAGCAGACTTCAATTAAAACTTGAATTAGTAAGATCGCTCAAAGCGGACATCGATGTGAAATGCCAGGCCCAGGATATGACAGATGTTGCCCATACATAATCGAGCATGACGTGTTGACACAAATACCAACAAAATCATTTTGTAGCTTCCATCTTTGAAAATTAATCTCTTTTTAAAAAATGTATGTATTTATTCATTCCACTCCACTTTTGCCCTTTCTGCCATTCTGCTGGCTCCAAAAAAGGTGACTCCAGGTATTCAAAGTAAGTCTTTAGTAATGTACTAATAAAAATGTATAAGTATTTTTTTAAAAAGCAACACTCAAAATGGACTTTACAGATTTTAAATGTACAGCTCATCCTAACATACTTTCAAAAGCTGTCTACTTCTTTAAAGTAGCCTTTTGTGTGGCAACCTCCCCCAACCTCCCTGTATTATTGACTAGATTTTGTCCTCTCCAAAGATGACCAAAAGAAACTGTATAGTGGGAAGATGGTAGCTGTTAAATTTCATATGCAGTTTAGCATATCGTAAGCATTAGCTCTCAGAAAATCTCATTTTGACCCCTATATCCTTTGACTATTCAACATTACAGAAAGGGCCCATAAGTCAAACTGTGAATAAATGACAATGCTAGCAAAGACTTGCATTAGTTCAAAATATAACACCATAATCCTAAATAGAACTCTTCTAAAGCTGTCATGAAGTAGTAAAGGGCAGAAAAAATACAAAAAAGTAAATGTGGACTTCAGGACTGGCATAATTTATCATATCTGATAGCTCAGCACTAGTAACTATAATTTCAAAGGGGGCACTTGCATTTTAGCAGCTCTTTTCTCATCTTTAGGGACTTGAATTGCTTAAAAACAAGTTGCATATTTATGAGCCTCTTTGATTTAAAATATTACATTGCTTTCAGAGATTACTACGCTGCATTTTACTAACATCATCCTCTGAAACTTTCCGTTTCAAGTTAGTCTTGTCAAGTCTGCTGTCTTAGTTTGTCAGTGCATGTAAATAAATCAGGTCCAATTCTAAATCTGTCATATAGCTTATAATTTATTTTTCACTGTTATCCTGGTTCTTGTCTCACCTATGTTGCAGGGCAAGGACTGTGTTTCGTAAAGCACTGTGAATAGTTTTAGTGCTATATGAATACTTAGTTGTGTGATGTATGTACCAGTATCTCACACTCACAGTGTGGCTCTTTGTCCCCCTGTACTAATGACTAAACCACAAAGGGCGTTGAGTCTGCTACTGACTGGGAGCTAGCAGAGCTGGGTCTTTAAGCTCAGGTAGCAGAAGCTTGTGTTGTTGGATCCAGTGGCTGTGGGTTCAATCCCCTTGTGGTGCAAAGGAAATGATTATGGGCCACACCCTGCTTGCCTTGCTCATGTGACTCATTTCAACAAAGCTTCCTGAGTGCAGGAGGGTGCTGGCAACATTTACACTGCATGAGGGGTTTGTGAAAGGGCTGGGTCACACTCCTGTCTATTTTCACATGACAACCAGCTCGGGCCCTCTTCTGGTAAGCACCTCACGTGGCTTATTTTAGTGTCCTTCCCTACAACCTTTACAGGCTTGTGCAGCCCCATATTTCCACTATTGCACAATCCTTAGCTCCCTTGACCAAGGAGGGGGAAGATGGAACCACTCTTCCCCCGGTATATCCCATTAGGCTCTGACTCTGAAAAAAACCTTTCTCCCTCCCCCTACTTCCTTCCTGTGTCTCTTCTGCCTAATGGGCTTAGCTCTCTTCAGCCCCATCCCAATCCATCAATCAGGCACAGCTCTTCTTAATAAGGTCTACTCTAGAGCAATTAGAGTTGCAGTGAGCAGAGTGCCGGATCAGCAGCTGGTACTCAGCCCTTTGTCACGGGTATGTCATATGATGGAGGCAGGCATAGCCATCGGCCTCTCTCCCACATACTGGCTAGTAACTGCAGGGCTAGGCTGTGCAGATCTATGGTAGACCTGTTATACAACTACAAGTATTCTACAGTTGTGAGCATGTTCTCAACAATATCTCTGGAGGCATCAATGCTATATTCTATCTCTGTCTGCCTGTCTATGTTGCTTTCCTCTTGGTTGTAATGTACTACCTACTGCAATATGAGCCAAACGATGAGCCTAGATCAGAATTTCCAGGCTGGACAAAGGGGAGAGAGGGAATGAAACCGACCTCAAGCTGTGGCTGGGAACAGGTGAGGAGCTGCTCCTGAGAGGCGACTTTTACCCAATGATTAAAGTAGCCACCATGTGTCTTCCAATAGCTCCACTGCAGGAGCAGGGTAGAAGGATACAACTGAGGTGGATTGCTCAGCCAGTATATGCCCTGCCCTCTCCCAATACCCGTGTCAGGTTATGCAGCCTGAGCATCCTTGTCTCACAAAGGGATACAAGTCCCTTGTTTTGGTCCTTCCTGCATATTCAGTCCTCTCACACAGAATAATTGAAAGGGTATCTCTGTGACCCTGGAGAAGAGGGTGGAGGCTGGATTTGCCCTGATACCCAGGTACTTAATGACCCATTCCTCTTCTATGTTCTAGCAGAAGCCTTCTGATTATTCAATAAATGGATTAAAAAAAGAACTCTGGGAGAGAAGTGTTGAAGATAAAGTGATCTGAACTTGCTCGAAGAATAACAGTCACTCATGATAAATCTCAAGTAGATTGCAGTGGTTGCAATATTGTAGTATTATACAGCCATTAGCCATGATGCTTTTCACTACTTCTGCCTTGGTCTTAACTAAAATAAAACTGGTTCCATGTGAGCCCTTTTGTAAATGAGATCAATAGAGATCTTTCAAAGATTATTGAGAGAGTGAAGTCATTTTTCAAGTATCGCTTCATAGCGATAATGAAAGGGCCTTTACCATACACTGAGCTGCAGAGGAAAAGCTCTGACTCCTTGCAGCACTGCAGATGCTGGTCCTCAAGTGGCAGTGAGACAACAGTCTGATTCTTTCCCATTTACCCTTGGTAAGGAGAGTACAAGCTGGAATTCGATGACCTCTGTGTCTGAGGTGAACACTGGAGAACTTAGCAGAAGATGAAGTCTTGCATCTGGCAAGATTTCAAAACACTCAGGAATGTGAGATCGGTCACAAAGGGTGCACTCATACCACGTAACTAGTTGAAGTGGAGAAAAGTTTCTTTTGGCATATTATTTGCTATTAATTTTGCATGGCTTTTTGCTTTCTATTTATGCCTTGGTGGTGGTATTCATGCTTCCAGTGGGTACAGATCACAAAGTCGCACTTAGCATTTTTTGCTATTATCCATCAATACAGCAGAGCACAATTCCACTGATTTTAGTATAATTGAAGCAGATTAATTTAATAACTAAAATTTGAACATTAGCATTAGTTGAAATGGGAATAAAATTGCTCCCATCACAAGTTAAATTACTGCTTCTTTTCATAAATTTTAAAACACCGACTGAATTTCCACCTGCATTTAATAAAAAAAAAAAAAAAAAAAAAAAATACCACCTTTCTCTCTCCATTATTTTTTTCAGTAGGAACTCATGCAGAATTCCATCATGGTAGGTAGCTGTCGTAAAGATGAAGGCAGACTGCTGCATGGAACACTTACAGCAGAGAAAATTAGCTCCTAACTCATCCCTGTGCATTCCAGAGGTGCAAAATAATGTGGGCCAGATCCTTAACTGGTATAAATTGGCTCAACTCCATTGACATCAATGGAGCTCTGCCAGTTTTACTGCAGCTGAAGTTCTGGTTGCTGGGGTTGTGCCTGGCTGTCATTTTGTTATAGCTGGCGCTACGCATGTAGTCCACACCCCTCAATGTAGCTCTTTATCCCCCTCTAGTGATGTTTGGATCATATATGAAGGTCACTGAGCCTGCCCCAGTCTTGGCACCTAGTGGCCTGGCATTAAATACACGCAATGGACCATGTTTCTAGGGCTCAGTACAAATGGTTTATGTACAAGATTACTTCTACCCATTTTTCCTGCCAAATCCCCCCACTGCCTTTTTCTGGTGAACTTTCACTTATGAGAACTAAACTTATTGATAATACTGTGTGCTTCTGTTTTTTTACCACCTTTCTTATGACGTTGCTTTGGTAATTTACTGATAAGTGCAGTGTAAGAACCTAGGGAGGATCTCAAAACACTTCAGAAACCTTGACTGTTCATCACAGCACTGCTTGGAAAACTGATGCTCAGATAGGTTGTGACATCCAAATCTTGCTCCTCTTACTCGTGCAAATAGTCACATTGACTTCTGTTAAAATCTATATTTTCAAAATATTTCTGTTAAACAACATCCATCACTTCCTCTTAAGCCTTGTCATGCTAACATTACTGTGACGCTGACCTCGAAAGCAAGTGGTACATATTGTCCGCAGATGCCAGACACAAAGCTTATCTGGAGGCCAATTAACTGAATCCTCCTTTTCATGGCTGCACTCAGTAGATTTTCTCCTCCTCTCATGTACGCTCGCTTTATGCTGGGGTAACCCCATTGAATTAAAGGGAGTTACTTCTGACTTATGTGAGTGCGACTGAGAGGAGACTGCAACCAAAACACTTCTAGCTTTATTGGTAGCGCCGATACTTAGAGTCAAAAGTCAATATCAATTCAGTAGGAACTCCGCTAGGCTTAGCATTGTAGTCTTGCCTATTAGTTAGAGCTGTGTTCACAAAAACATTTGTGGAAAGTAAACACACAAGGGATGGAAACGCAGTCAATGCAGACTTGTTTTAAAACAGTTTTATGCCATATTAGCTCAGCTCAACTTTGAACCTTGTTAGATTTCTTTTTCTCCTTATCAGTCAAATGTAAAACTGCATATAAAGCATTATTGAACGTATGCAGAAGGGAACAAGCTGGAACTGGCAATGTTTAGAGGGATGGCAGATCGTTGCATATGAAAGTTCTAAACATTGCATTAACATTAAACATTGATGGGTCGTACGCTCATGCATGAACCAAAGAGACTATCTTCCCAAGTTGGGATAGGAAAGGCTGTTAATTTTCTTAATGTTTATTAAAATTAAAATTTAATTATGAACCATTTGTTCTGAAGTTAATTTCTCTTTCTCCTCTTTGCCTTCATGTACAGGTTGAGAACTGGGGAGTGAGGATTTGTAAGTAGTTTAATTTAATTAGCAATCTCATGGTAAATGTTCCATGGAGCATTAATAACTGACCTGTGACCTGACATCATTGGACTGCAAAGTAAATACCCATAGGGAGAAAATATGGTGAATTAACAGATTTAGCAATGAAGGGGGGAGAGAGAGAGAGAGAGCGAGCGAGCTTCAGTTTAAATTCTCCTTCCCTCATATCAAATTGCCTGTTGGGTATATTCTTGTTTTGTTATAACTCAGAGTGCTATCTTGCAGGGGTGAAATCTGCTTTCACTTCAAACACTTTGGGCTAATAGGGTGAATATTCCCTCCCCCGATGCTTTTCATGGCAAGCCTGTAGCTCTGAGCGTCCCAATGTGGCCAAAGGCATTTCAGTTTATGCACTATCGCATAATTGAAACTGAGCAGCGGCTAGCATTGATATGGCTATAATCTACAGAAAATGGACTGCTTGGTGGGTGGCTATGGGGCTGGATTGCAGAACCCGGGCCTGCCACGTGGATAATATAGTACGGATTTCTATCGATGTAGTTCTACTGCTACTACTACCTCTTACAATGCTTTTCATCAGTAGATCTTGAGGCACTTCAAAAAGGAGTTAAGTTTTATTATCCCCATTTTACAGCTGGGGAAACTGTACCACACACAGTCCTCTTCCTGGTCCCTCTCTTTCTACAGTAAGAAAAATGTGCCAATATCTTTCAGAGTTGTTTTGAAGTAAGTGATGAATTCTATTCTTGCACTAAATGTGAGGTTTTTAAGGGCAGGGCTGCCACGTGCCCCAAATTTGTACTCTGGGTAACGCTGAAGTTTGTAAGTTCAGCAGCAAAGAGGAAAGTGGTGGTTTTTCTTTTCTTTGTCGCTCTTCTTTAAAAAAAAAAAGAAAAGATACTTCTGCTGAAAGTATTTTGCTACTCAAACAGCTTCTTCCTTTCTGGACAGAAAGATTTGTGATGTCGGCGGCCCTGTGTTGTTATAGACGCTTGTGTCTCAATGATGTTGACCTTCTAGCTGAAGATATCAAGAGGCCTGTGCTATTCACATATTCTATTGCTCTCATAAATTGAGGCGAACCATTTTTATGGTTGCTGTTTCCACAGACCTTTTGGTAACTTATTTATTTTTATTGCTATTTTCTGGACAGGACATGTATAGAGCCAGAGGCTGTCTCTTTCTGAGCTGAAGTAGCCGTATTTTTTGGTGCATACGTGTGCGTGCACACGCATGAACATGAGGATCTGAAATCACCTGAGCACAATTAAAGTTAGCATGTTGTACATGCTTTAGCTAAACAGCTGAGAGTCTTTGTTTTATTGTGTTTTGTCATATTCTGTATGTAGAGATGGACTGATAAGTTTAAAACAAATAACCCCTGGGCGCTTTTCTGACTGTAGGGGAGTTGGGTTAGGACAGCACAAACTTGGGAAATAGTTTGGAAAGTCTGGGCTTCTATTCAAATTGAGTTCAGAAGTGTTCTCTCTCTAGGGCCCATCTTTTTGATGGGTTCTTTAATAAATAGGGAATTTGTGTTTGGAGAGGCAGCAGTTATCTGGAGATGGCCTTAAACATGGGCATGGTTGAGGTATTTGATCTGCAGGCACACAGCTGCTAGTATTGGGACTTGCAGTTCAATTTTTTTTGTGGATGTGTTTTTTACGTGGTGTTCGGTCTGTTTTATTTACCTTTTGGACACAGCAGATGGTCATACAACAAGAGAAAGCTATGAAAATAAAACACTTTACTATGGCGTGGAAAAATTTACAAAACTTTACGTGGAGGACTTCTTTCCGACTCTTAATGAGAGCAATGTACTTAAGAACATGCCTGACTTCAAGCATTTGAGTAGGTCCATTGACTTCACTGGGGCAACTGATTGGGGGTGGGGGGTGGCCTTAGCCATTTGTGTATCTCAGACAACTGCAACTATATTTTTCCCCATATCCTCCATTTTGGGAACTAAGGAGTTGATCCTGTGGGGTGCGGAACATCCTAAACTCCCACTAGCGTTGAGAGTGTTGAACGCTCCTCAGGATCAGGCCCTTTACCTGACAGCTGATAAGGTAAATTTCAGATTTACAACCAAGCAATGTGACCTCATGCACTTGAATTTGGACCTCGCTATTGTGTTATCCAGCTTTCAGTTATGTGAAGCACAAAGCAGCCTTTAGTGGCAAGAACCGCTTTCCCCTGACAGCGAGATGTTCAGGGAAGGGAACTGTTCTTTCCCACTTCGGCAAAATTGTTCAAAAAGTTTTTGTTAAATATGCTGAATATAGTAACGTGAGCGAAGCTCTAGTTCTGGCAGGGCCCAATCCTGAAATCCTTAAGTGGTTTTTACTCAATCCTTACTCAGCCAGAGCTCCTGCTAGATCCTCAGTAGGGATTGCAAGATTGACTTTGATCCTGCAAATATTCTGAGCACCCTCATCTCCCTTTGAATTCACTCTAGCAGCCTGCCCTTTAAAACAGTAATCTGGGCTCAAATGCTCAGACTTTCCTTTTCTGCACTACGGTTTCTATTTCTCCTAAATTATCTCCTAGATGAAATTTCCCTTGATGTAAATGACTGTTAGTACATATATTTATAAAGCACCCAGTTATGGGTGCTTAATAAATGTATATACTAAGAATAACTCTCAAGACACAGGTTGAAAGCATAAGTGGTCTGTCAAATGGCCAGGATTTCCTAGTTTACGAACACAAGAAATATCTTGTAGTTCTTCCTGAAAGTGGCCAAGTTCATGCTTAAATGTGTTTTTTTTTTTTTTTTTTTTCTAGAGAGAATGAACTTCAGAAGCATGGAACCACTTGAGAAAGTGACAGGACTCTGAATTCTATCCTTGGGACAGTTAAGTTTTGGTATCCAGGCCAAGTGCTTGTTGTAATGTAATATGGATTAGAAGTGGAGATGCTAACCTTGGCATAAGTTATCTAGGGCTTTGATAGCTAGCATCTTGAATTCCACCCAGGGGTTCTTGGCAGCCAGTGAGGGGAATGGTTTCCAGAATGGAGAGTGTGCAACTCTATAGTATGATTTCCTTGACATCATTCTCATGTTTTGGTATATGAAGGCAAACCAAAGTGACAGGACATGAGAAAGTGGTAACAGGATTCCCTAACATGGTTATGATTGTATTGCAGACAATGCATTAGGTTGAGTCTTTTCTCCAGGCTATGGATTGTAATAATTCCTCTCATTGTATTTGTTAATTAGGTCCCTGATCCAAAGCTGACTGAACTTTCCATCAGCCCCTAGTAGTCCAGTTGTGTGAGGTATTAAGCACCTCAGAGTTTGTGGCCTTGGTTTCTTAATACTCCAAATTTATTTTACTTCAGTCATAATACCTTTTGTCTGACTGTTTTTGTTTTTTGAGACCCTTTTCTGATATTAAATTCAGGTAGCTCATAGCTCCTAGCTCCTGCTTCCAAGTTTCTGCCCCAGTATTCAGCACCAGAGATAATTGCACTGATGAATGAAGTAAGGAAGAAGGGTTTTTTTGCTGTTGCACTTTTAAATTATTTTTTTAAAAAGGAAAAAGAATAAAATTGCCGCATAATCTTGCACAGCTATTTTTGGTTGATCATGTTGTACAAATGATTTTAAACTTTTTGAGGTCTTTATTTATGATATAAATGTCTTCAGCCCCATTATAAAAACATGCCTTAATATAGTTTAAAGACTCTCTAAGCAGTTTTCTACAAAGCGATTTTTTTTCTCCTCTTAAAAGGTATAGTTTCTAAAAACATCGCCTTTTGTTTATTTACATCAGCTTCTTCGTTGCATCATCAAAAAGCAAAATGTACATTAGAGCTTGAAAGGTAAACCCTGAAAGCAGCACAAGTAAGGTGGTGATGAGAAAGTGGAATGAAATCAGGCTTTTGATCCACACTGCAAGGGAGGTGCAATAAGGCTTCTTAGCATTACCAGTAGGTACCAGGCTTCATCTTGCTCTGAAGTCTTCAAAGCAGCAGGGCTGCTTGTCTCATGAAAAGAAAGTATCGGCTTTTAAAGTGAGAGATTGTTAATTAAACTATGAAATCCCTGCCAAATATTGATGATATTTCAAGAGTGAATTCAGGATATGTAAAATGTGCTGGGCTGATATTTCTGGAGACTGAAGTCCTCTACTAGATACAGGAGAGGCAGCAGCCTTGCGAGCTTCTGTAGGCTGCCTGACCAATGTGCCTTCACTTTGATTTAAAGGGAAATGCTTTTTGGCATGAAGGGGTAGTAAATCCTCCATACTCATTCAGTCCTTTGTCCAGCTGCTGAGCTCAGCAGAGAATAGGATGCCAATTGATGTAGGCCATATAATTCTATGAACTGTGGAAAGATCAGCTCATTTCACAATGCAGTGGTCGACAATGGAAAAGCCAACATTTACCTACAGGCACTTATTGCTTTCTGATTATTGTATGCTAACTATTGGAAAACCCTAACTATTTTCATAATGAGACAGTCATATAATTGAATGGTGCTGTTTGTTTTGGCATTATCCTGCACGAAGCCTCTGAGATGGGTTTGGCTCATTAGATAGAAATCCAGAGTTAAAAATCTTCCCAAGAGCACAAAGTTTAAAGCGATGATCGGGGTTTGTCATTTGAAAATTGGGGAGAAAGGAGTAGGGGGGAAATCTGTCTGAAGGGCAGAGTGGGCAAGAAGTGACTAGCCAAGGTTAACTTTTATATGTTCAATGAATCTCAGTGACTTCTTGGCCCTTAAACAAAAACTAGGAGGTAGCCGTAATGTACTAAACAGCCCACCAGGAAAGCATGGGTAGCTTGTGGTATTCACAGCATAAAACAGCTCCCAGCAGGTTGGGGAACTGTCGACAATATTACATTCCTCAACAAGATACTGTTGTATAGCCTCAAATGGTACGGTACTGCAGCACATTGCAGAGTAACGGAATGAAAGCCCCTAAGCAAAAGAGAGAGAGAATGAAACTGGCTGAACAGACACACATCTGAAAATCAGTTTTAACCTGCCATGGCCCTTACCTAGGGGACCAAACTTCCAACAAGAATGTGTTCAACGGGAACATATTTTCAATGAGCACGAACTCCTAGTTAATAGCGGGCCTCAGAACCACTGCACTGGAGTCTTCCAATTGATCCACTGCCTTGATAAGGAGCAATAGGTAAATTAGTAACTCGGCATTGAAAACAATGTAAGCCTGCTTTCCAGAGGTGCTGAGCAACCAGTGACTCCAGGGAGAGCTGCTCAACCCTTCTGAAAATACAGTCCTGTAGGTTATAACATAATTACTTGCAGTGCACCAGAGTCAGATGACTGCTTCCGTAACATGTCTCTTAGCAAATGTGAACGTGAATACCAAAAGCACTGGTCTCCTGGGCAGGTGGGGCAGAACTCAGCTGGGACATGTAAGATTGTTTCTCTCACTTCTTTCCTTACTGGATGTGTCACATTGAGGAGTATCTCCCACCTACTGATATTTTAGAAGGGTTATTCATTTGGAAATTGTTGCTACAGTTATTTAAATTGGAAACTGGACATGCCATGAACAGGAATGTATTTGACTTGCTAAATTCACAGCTCAGTTTCCCAGTCTTGAATCCCAATCCTGACATGAGTACGAAGTTCTAGAATAAACAGAGGTTGTCCAAGGGGGCAGGTAATTAATGTGCACAAGAACAAGGATGTAGCACAAACTGACAGCGTGCCCTGACCATAGGGGGCAAATTCTGTCCTGAATATAACTTCAGTGGAGATGCTTGGGAGGATTCAGACCCTATGGTCCTTTATCTGCGCTGTATACTGAAATCCGAGTGACTACAGCATTAGTCCACCTGATGCGCATCACTTGCATCAATCCTTGCTGCTTCGAGCTAAATGGAATAAAAGCACTCGTCCTTATCTAAAGATGCGTCCCCACATATTTGATGTGAGCCTCCCTTGCAGGTGTCCTAAGTGAGCCCTGAGCTTTCTAGCTGCACTGCACCCTCTTTTGTATAAGATCAGATCACAGTAGTTAGAAGTGGCTCATGATATCAAGTCCACTTGACAGCAAAGCAGGCACAGCCATGCTGGAGAAGATGTATCTGAGATTGATATTCCAAAGCAAAGCTTTCCATTGCAAAAGAAAGTGTGTGTGTGTGTGTGTGTGTGTGTGTGTGTTGGGGGGGGAGGGAAATGGGAACAAATGTACTGAAGTGACAGAAATGTCAGTTGCTTTGCACTGTGCCAGCTAACCTCTGGCTGCAAGAACTCGGGGTTTCCTCCACACACACTCCTTTAAGGTTGAGTCATTTTTTTTCTTGCAAAAACCCGAATCTCTCTGTAGACAGTGTCCTCTCCTCTCCTGTAGGAGAGCCAGGCGAAAGATTACTCGGTGACACCCGCGATGATTACAGAAGCCAAAAAATCAGCTGAGGATTGACACCTTCCAATTCTGCACACCGAATGTCCTCACCTGATACCGATGATTTTTTTAAAAGCCTCACAACCGTCCATCATGCAGACTTTGGGATTAAAAAAAAAAGTTTAACCCTGACTTAATGTTCAGCTGTTTGCTATATGAAGTGGGAAAGTGAACATAAATTTTTAATCCATTCAGCAAAACACAGGGGATACAATACGATGAAACAGGTCATACCTTTCCTTCTGGTTTAATTACCATTTTGATTCCCACTTGCCATTATTGTACAGTTACTTAGGTTTTTTTGGGGTATATGCTTTTGTTGTTAATATTTGTTGAAGGCCCCAGGTCTGTAAAGAGATATAACACCTTTAAAATAGGCCCAATGGCCTGTGATGCGATGTTAGATGGGGTGGGATCTGAGTTACTAATGAGAATTCTTTCCTGGGTATCTGGCTGGTGAATCTTGCCCATATGCTCAGGGTTCAGCTGATTGCCATATTTGGGGTCGGGAAGGAATCTGCCCTGGAGGAAAACTGGAAGAGGCCCTGGGGGTTTTTTCGCCTTCCTCTGTAGCATGGGGCAAGGGTCACTTGCTGGAGGATTCTCTGTTCCTTGAAGTCTTTAAACCATGATTTGAGGACTTCCATAGCTCAGACGTAGGTGAGAGGTTTATTGCAGGAGTGGGTGGGTGAGATTCTGTGGCCTGCGTTGTGCAGGAGGTCAGACTAGATGATCATAATGGTCCCTTCTGACCTTAATATCTATGAACCTTTTTTTAAACATTTTCTTTCAGGTTCTGCCCTTTACACTTTCTATAGTTTGCTGGTTTGCTTTCACCTATTAAAACTGATGTTCTGTTACGCTGACTCTAATATTCTCAAAAATTAGTGGCTAAAGTTAGGTGCCTATGTTCAGCTTCAGGCATCCTCCTGATTCTCAAAATTGATGTGCACCCAATAGCCATCCACTTTGCTCTTGATAGCAACGGGAGCTACTGGCTGCTCAGGACCACAGTGGGAGCTGTTGAGTAGCCAGCACGCTTAAAGATCAGTCAGGTGCCGAAATATAAACTTACGGTCTTACCATCAGGTTCCTATTTTTGAGGAGCTGAGCTGAGTGGATGAGATTGGAAGCTTTTGAAGATGATGAATATTCTGTGAACTTTTATTTTAAAACTACCACAAAAAAGTAGTATAAAAACAGTAACAATTGTTTACTGGGGGGAGGAAAAACTAGCGAGAGACAACACTTCTATTTGAAAAGAAGTGGAGGAGATGCAGTTACAACCATGAATAAATACATTATCATGCTTTAAAACTACTTGCATACCTTATTCTAAGCAAAGAACCAATTTATTAAAGTTTTTTTCAGTGTATTACAGTAAATAGTTTTAAATCTCCAGGTCATCTATTGCAAGCAGGTGGATGTGGCATATGTGAAAGTTATCTTACAGATTTTAAGGCCAGGAGGACCCATCATGATCATCTAGTCTGACCTCCTGCACATTGCAGGTCACACAGCCTCACCTACCCGGTTCTGTAATAGACCCATAACCTGTGGTTGAGTTACAGAAGTCTTTAAATCATGATTTAAAGACTTCACGTTACAGAGAATCCGCTATTTACACCAGTCACTGCAAGTGACCCATGTCGCATGCTGCAGATGAAGACAACACCCCCCCCGTTTCTCCTCAGGGTATCTGCCAATCTGCCCCAGGAGAAAATTCCTTCCAGACCCTGAGCATTTTGGTAAGACCCAACAGCCAGACAGCAGGAAAGAATTCTCTGTAGTTAATTCACAGCTCTCCTCATCTAGTGTCCCGTCATCGGCACTTCCTTATTTCTGTTTTAACCTGAGGAGGATAAAACTATAACCTATCCAGCAACCTTAATGCTAATGACTTCTCATAGGGCTCAAAATGCAGTTTGAAACTACAGGCTGCATTTCCTTTCCACCTTCATTGGGCTGCTACCCAAGGTTTCAATTCTATGTACAACAGCAGGCACCAGTGACAGAAAACTATGAAAAGTGTTAGTAGCTGTACAATCCTCTTTATGTTTTGCAAAACTGTTTTATTTCTGGCATTCTATGAATTACTGTTATTCCAGGAATCTGATAAAGGGGGCGTTGCTTGTCTAACTTGTGCTATTTTCTCAGCAGTGAGGTGAATAAGGCCAGCTTTTACTCTCCCACCTCCTCACGCTAACAATGAGTAATATTCTGCGCCATGGTTCTTAGGGTAAAACAAAGTGGGGATCAAATCTGCTCCCTAAGCACCTTGAACGGGTCGACCGTTTGCAGCACAGCACGAGCTGCACTTTTATATTCAAACCCAACGTGTCTATATTTTAGCTTGTATAACTTCACTTTAAAACAACTGAACAAGTAAACAAGACTTTAAAATGTCTCCATTCCCCCCCAACCCCCTCCCCCAACAGTCAACTTGGAATAATGCCAACATGAATTTGAAGGATTTTTTTTCAGCATCCTACAATGTATTCCATTACTAAGGGGCCTGCACGCCCTCTTGCTGTGAGGTGGAGAGGGAAGAAAGAATAAACCAGGGGATCGAGAGGTCCCTGTAATGAGACTGCAAATGAGAAATCTGTATATAGGTAGGTAGGTAATAGAGAAGATGCCATGAGAGAGTGCTCAAGAATGTGTAGCATAGTTCCTGGGAAGTTTCTAGGACCACTAAAACTTGTTGTGCACTACAAATGGCTTTCTCTGTTCAGTTCTTTACATGCAGCTCTTAACAGCCCTTCCAAGTGGAAAGGGGAGGCAGAGACAGTGTGGCGTGGGTCCCGCAGTGTCTGTTCCTCTGTGGAGATTTCTCTGCCAAAAATTATTCGATACAGGGTAAAATGCCTTACAGTGAGAGATGTAGGGAGTGTAATCCATTTAGAAGAATCTGTTTTCATCTTTAAAAGAAGTTCAAGAGGTGGCTTGATTACGGTGTGAAAATACTGGTACAACCTGGCCCAGTACCCCTCTGTACTGTCCTCAGTCTGTTGCAAGTGGACCTAGTCACAGAACCCCACATGCTCCTAAACCAGCTGGATCTGGCTAGAGTCTGTTTCTAGCTCTAGATCTATAGGGCACACTCCCAGGCTCAGATCTCTGGTTTTATGTCTTCCTTGGGTGGTGGGACGCCACCCCCCCAGCCACCCCAGATCTGGAAACCTGTGCCTGAGGCCTCCAGATGCTTACGCAAGCACGCTCAGGGTCCCAATTAAGCTGTGGTCTGCACTTGTAATTTAACCCCATTCAAAGTCTGTGTGAGAGGAACGCAAGCAGCACAGGCTTAGTCAGAGACATATATATATATATTTTTTAACTAGTCACTTTGCTCTTTAAACATTAGAGACTTACAGATCTTTGAAGAAAACTCAAAGCCCTGAGACACACCCTTCTACTAGTCTGATCTCACGCCTTGTGTGAGGCGAGGCCTGTTAGCATTCCGGGCTGTGCAGATTCCCTCCTGCCCTCGCATTTCTTCAAACCCTTTGGTGCTGTGGTGATGGACAGCCTCCCTTGCTCACAGCAGTACCCTTTCTTAATTCCAGACTCTGTCCCCTTTCCCATTAGCTCAGCTGAAAAGCTCCAGTCCCTTCTCCCATTTGGGTGCCTATGCAGAAAACCCATTGTGTCATGGGGATAGACCAGTAGTTCAGAGTCATTTAAGGTTGATAACCTTAGACAGTAGTTCTGATGGTTTCTCCATGGTGGTCCTTCAATTAGGGCTCAAGCCCCTTAGTCTCCCTGACCAGAAAATCTGGAATACATTTCAATAGGCTTGTCCTGGGCAAGGTTAGATGTGTGTTGAGCACATAAACCAAAATGGAGTTCACAGTCTGATACAGACACTCTGTTACTAGTGCCTTCACAGAAAGAAAATATTTGGCATTAAAAGATTCTTTAATCTAGCAGGAATTTACTTCTGGAAATTATAGCCAGACAAATTCAAATTAGAAATAAACTACAAATTAACACTGAGGGTGATTAATCATTGGAACCAACTACCAAAGGAAATAGTGGATTTGCCATCTCCTTGAAGTCTTCAAATCAAGACTGGATGACTTTCTAGAAGATAGTCTTGATCAAATTCTAAAGCTTATGGGCTGTGTTTTATAGGAAGTCAGACTCGATGGCATGATGGTTCCTTCTGGCCTTAATTTATTACATAGTGGGGATGTTGGGCATGAGAGAACTAAAAACCAGGTGGTAACAAGGCTCCTGGAAATCCAACATAAATTGAACTATTAGAGGTTTCAGAGTAGCAGCCGGGTTAGTCTGTATTCGCAAAAAGAAAAGGAGTACTTTGTGGCACCTTAGAGTCTAACCAATTTATTTGAGCATAAGCTTTCTTGTCTGCTCCCTGAGAAGATGGGTGTGGGGTGCAAGCACAGTAGAGCCAGTCAATGGCAGCATTAAATGATCAATATGACTGTGAGAAGGAGTAAGAAATAAGGACTCATTTTCAAAACGGTCAATGTACAATAAGCAAACCACATGGGGGGATTATGAGTTTATATGATTTTCATAATGTGAAGGTGCCCCAGATGATGCAAAAAGAAATGACCACAATAAATAATTGTAGTCATTCTAGTTATTAGCTTAGCAGGTCTAGTTTGGTTGCTTGGATAATAAGGAACCAATGAACTTATTTTCTTTAGGCTTGAAATTTTGACTCGTATTGTTCATGTTTTGTGTATGTGGAGAAAAAGCCAGTGGGAAGAAAATGAAGAGTAGACACTAGAGCAAAGTGTGAAACATATACAAATTTGTGGAGTGGAAGGAACACAGAAGAATTTCAATGGAAAAAATAAATACTAAGGCTGCTGGCATTGGGGGGGGGGGGGGGGGGATTGCATTTATTTCAAATCCCACCAGCCTTTTTTTTTTTTTTACAAAAATCATATGAAAAATGTAATACAAATTTTGAAACTTGAAAAATTTAGGTGTGCTGTATAATTAATTGAAAAACAGGGGAAAGTATTTCACAAAAATTCCATTTTTCCAGATATTTTTAATTTCAAAATTTCATCAAAACGTTTAGCCTCTATAGTTTGCGTGTATTTCATATCCCTAATACAGAAGGCTATGATTTAGTCAATGGTATTTTTAGTAAAAGTCATGGACAGGTCACAGGCAATAAACGAAAATTCACGGTCTTTGACCCATACCCCTGACTAAATCTTGGGGGGTGGAATATTGCCCATGTAGAGATCTTTACACTTTCAGGCTATTATATTTTACTCTTAGATGCTATATTTTTAAAGGACTAGGAGAAAAATGTCTAAAGTGTCTAAAAATGTCTAAATGTATAAAATGTCTTAAAAACTTGGATGCCTGAAGTTAGCATTTTAAATGTCCTGACTTTTCAGCGATACAAATATATTGACTTCAGTGGAAGCTGCCAGGTACTCAGCAGTTCTAATAAATCAGACCCCTTCTATTTAGTACCTAAAATATAGATTCAAATCTCTAACATGAGACAACTAATTTTAAAAGTGTTGGTCTTATTGTATATTAGATGAAATGCAATATCACCACTCCAATGAAGCATTGGGCAGGCTGCCCCACCGAACACTCACATGGTAAATTTATATGTTGAAAAAGATTTACAAATTGGAAGCAGAGTAAAGAGATAATCCTGACTTCTCTCAAAAAATTTATGTTCCTCACTCACAACTCCCTTCCCACCCCCAACCCCAGTCCTGATACCCATCTAAAGAAGATACATGAACCCATGTCTTGGCCAACAAGCTCTGATACCATGTTGAAGAACTAACATGGTGAAGGGGGGAAGCATCTCTCAATCTAGTCCTGTCTTGTTGTGGTTGTGACTATATTTGTATGATGATGTAAATGGTTAAATGTTCAAGGCCAAAAATTGTGTATATTTCCTGTTTTCCCTTCGTTTCCCTGACAGACTAACAAACATCTTTTCACTTCTTTCGTTTTCTGAGATTTTTTGCCTTGATTTGATATTGCCCTTGGATTTTCTTGATCTACAAAAACCCATGTCTAAGAGGAAATAACCTGTTAATTAACTGTTAATGGAGTAGTTGCTGCGCTTAATTTTGCGACAAAACTCAGCTGTGTTCTATTAAAGGAGATAATTATCAGGTTGCGTTATTCAGGGTGGTCTTATAAAACGTAGTCTCTATTGCATGAAGAAATGTTTATTATTTTAAAGGCAAAAAAGAAAAGAACGAGCAAGGGAACACCAAAACTAATTTTATTATTTAAAAGGCTGGAGTTCTTGCAGGGTGAGGTAGAGTGCTGAAATGCCACAACCATGCTAGAAACAGGCCAGGGAGATGTAGCATAAGTACAGTGGGTGGTTCTTTGGCTAAAATTTTCCCACAACAGGATTTTTATTCTCTTAAAACTTACACACATCAGATAGACCACTCTTGTCAGGTTTCTCTCTTGGGAAGCCTTCAGCTACTCCAGTGATGGGCACCAGTAGACACACCTGGGTAGAGAGGAACTGAAGAAGTTTCCTATGGGCTAGGCACTGAGAGCGAGAGACAGTTTCTGCTCTGAAGAGCTTACAGTCTAAGTAGACAAGACACATGAAGGGTAGGAAGGGAAAGAGAGGCACAGAGTAATTATGTGACTTGCCCAAAGTCCCACAGCAGGTAAGCAGCAGAGCCAGGAATAGAACCCTGGGCATCTGCTCTATCCACTAGACCAGGGTAGGCAACCTATGGCCCGTGTGCCAAAAGCAGCATGCGAGATGATTTTCAGTGGCACTCACACTGCCTGGGTTCTGGCCACCAGTCCGGGGGGGAGAGGAGGGGCCCTCTGTATTTTAATTGTAAATGAAGCTTCTTAAACATTTTAAAAACCTTATTTACTTTACATACAACAATAGTTTAGTTATATATTCTAGACTTATAGAAAGAGACCTTATAAAAACATTAAAATGTATTACTGGGATGCAAAACCTTAAATTAGAGTGAATAAATGAAGACACGGCATAGCACTTCTGAAAGGTTGCCGATCCCAGAACTAGACTGTTTCCCTGGAACCATGTTGCCTTTGTCATGTTGGTTGTGAATTTGATTGCAGTGGATGATAGCCGAAGTCCAAACAAGAATGTTCATTCGTGCTTTTCCACAATTTTGTCCCAGGTTTTAATATATATATTGTTAATCTTAACACTACCACGTTGAGGGAAATATAGAATAATGGGGAACATGCAGTTACCTGCAGGCCAGGAGCCCGATTCTTCTCTCACAGGACAATAAATCAGAAGCAACACTTATCTAGCCAGTGGAGTTACACTAGTGTAAAACTGATGTGAGAGGAGAATTTAGATGAATATTTTTACATGTCTTCTATTTACCCTTTCCTTTAATATAATTCCCCATGTTACCTCCACACTCATACCTATCCCTCTCCATCTAACTCCCTTCCCATCACTCAGAATAGTATTTGATCAGCCGCAAAATGTGAGAGTCCTTGAAGGAACCAGGCTGCTTGCACAGTAATTTATATTGCATCACAATGAAAAACCCAGGTGTTAAAGTGAGTTAGAGGGCAATAGAATGTATATTTTTCAATGCATCATTAGCATAATTACTGAAACACCTGTGATGAAGAACCTAGAACTAATCCACTTTGAACATTTGCAGGATGTCCAACAGCTGGCGGTGGCGGGATGGTTTTGTGTTTGCATTCTTTTTTATGGCTTCAGTATAAAACATATAATGCAGGTGAAATAATGCTACAAGCATAACAGGCTGCATTAAAGTAGGGAGGAAGATATGTGCAAAAAAAAAAAAAAGGAGTGCTAAAGATTCAAGCCAAGTATGAAATATGGCAGCCTGCCTTACCAGAGTGATTTGCATTGGCAATATGTGTACTAAAGACCACATCAGGAGCCATCAGGGGAGTGATACATTAATATTTCTGTGTTTCTACTGCATCCATTCCACAGTACACTTGTGTAGCTGCTTCTCAGTACAGTGTCTATATAGAATATATTTTATATTAGTGTTGGGGACACTGGGGCATGGCCACGGGGTAACTTGAGGGGATGGAAGACCACAAGTGTCGATGAAGCCCTCTCGCACTAGGCCCAGGTGTCCTTGGCCCCACCTCCCGCCTGGAGGCACACACAGCAGTTATGCTGAGAATCTGCAACAATATGCTGCGGAGTCAGACTGCTTGGAAACTAAGCAAGGCCACACAGGGGAGATATGGAAGAACAATGCTGAATAAAGCAGCTTTATGTATGGTTTAAGAAATGATACAGAGAACAAGGGAACTAGCTGGGAACTGGATTGGCTGGCTATATGGATACTTAGGGCAGCTTGCTATTGGATAAGTATGCTGGGAAAAAGGATGTATAAAAGCCTGTGTAACTTCCTGCTCTGTATACAGGATTTGAGATGCAAATCTCCCTGTACCTATTTGAAGCTTCAAATAAACTTTTCTGCTTCTCCACCCCGTTGTGATTATTGGGTGTAGCACACCGGGTAACGAACCACTCAAGCTGTTGTTGAGCCTCTCGGCACTGGGTGCCGGCAACATTAGTTTTAGACAGACTATGCTGAAACATCCTGTTTTTTTTTCTTTTAAACAAAAGGTTTGCTAGGTGGCACACTGTGATTTAAAGTGCATTTGCTACGAGCAGGTAGTCAGCATTCCACAAGGTACCACCCATCAATGTGAATAGGTCCCTGGTTGGATCGTAGTGTTTCTAGGGCTGTAATTCCCTCTCCCCAAATTGAAATGCAACAAAACCCCCCAAAACAAAAAAACCCCTTGTCTTTTACAATGGGCATTTTCCATGTCTGGTTATTGGATTAATATCCTGAAATCCTTGTAGTTAAACAGAAGAATTGTTTTGTTTTTTTTTTAAATCTAGGTTAGAATCTGAACCTTTGCCAGTTCAGGAGCAGTGGTAGGAATACAGTGGATGTATCAATACAACAGGGACTCTTTATTTATTCAACACACAGAACCTCCTAAGTCTCTGACCACTAAGTGCACTGCATCAGACATTATATCCTATACTTACTAGGTCTCTTCTTAGAGCCCCCATCCCTTATTCAGCCAGTCAGTGTTTGAACCGTAGTTCTTATTACTGTAGCTTTGCCTGTAGGTATGAACTGCTGCTTGAGGGACAAGAGGTGGTTTGTTTGTTTTTTTTAAGCCCATGCATTTCTCATTGCTGATGCTGCCAGCCATCCAGCTGTTGTATTTCTTGCATTGTGACAAAACCACTTTTCTTCAGCAAGAGCATATAATCATTATTACAGTTGCATGTGCCAATGCCTTTATGGCAATAAGAAAGCAGAAGTTGACGGGGTAAAACTTGTATTACTGTAGAAATTGTCATGCATTATCAAGTTTGGATTCAGATTAATCTTTGAATGTTTCTGCCATATGCTCTACTCTAAGCACTTGTAATACATTCATCACTGTGATTTTAAGGGGTTATAAATTTAAGGGGTTATAAATGTGCACGTGTGTTTTAATTGAGGGGTTTGGCCCATTATAGAAGGTCTACTAGGTCCAGTTCTAAATCTCTATCTGACTATTCCCAAAATTCAGAAGCTTCCAGATCTGGGATTTCATTTTGAACCCTTCTCTATGTAATCTATTAAGTGGTCAATGGAGGACTCTGAGTTTCATAAGGTATAAACATTTATTTTACCAACTTTTTGCCATTAAAGAAACTCTTACTCTTAGTCTCTAATTCTTTATTTCCCTCAAGTTTAGTGTCCAAATGTTTGGCTGGTTTTGCACTCACATGCATCACTTCAAACAGTGGCAGCAACGGATCTGCTACGGATTTACACCAGGTTTCAGAGTAGCAGCTGTTAGTCTGTATCCGCAAAAAGAAAATGAGGACTTGTGGCATGCATCTGATGAAGTGAGCTCTAGCTCACGAAAGCTTATGCTCAAATATATTTTAGTCTCTAAGGTGCCACAAGTCCTCCTTTTCATTTTTTTTGATTTACACCAGTGTGTGATAGGAGGAATGACTTCATTTAGGTCAATTGAGTTACATCAGTGTAAACCCAATATTACTGAGACAAAATCTTCACCAGCTGGGCAGAGGACAGTGTTTTATTTTCTTTTAATTTTAATCAATGTACATATACATTATTATTATATACATTATTATATACATTACATTATACATATACATATACATAATTTTAATCAATGTACATAAATTTAATCCATGTACATATCCACAGATCCTTTGTATAAATTTCCAAATACATCTCTGCATTGAGTAAACAAGGTCACTACCTGAAAATAATTTAGGAGGGACGTATTATATCTCCCAAATAGACATTTTTGTTTGTTGTACAAGAATTGGACTTGGGTTCTGATCCAATCTCGATCACTGACTTGTTATGTGACCTTGGTTAAGTCACTTAATTCTTCTGTGTAGTGGATATAATAGTACTTTACCTACTCCTCGGAGGTGTAGTGAGGCTAGATTATTTGTTGTTTTGAGAACCTCATATGAAAGGTGTTATGACAGCAAGATGTTTTATTAGGAATGAAACTAGATTGAACTTCACTATGAGCTTCCCCTGAATTTTCCACTTGGAATCCCTGGCCTGAAGCCCAACATTACAGGTGTGGTTCTGGCCCAGTTTTAGTTTTGGTTTTCTGGTGGCAGCGTTCAGTTGGTAAGAGTAAAATTTGCTCGAGCTAAGATAGCTATTTTATTCAGATAAAACTTCCTGTGTGGCTTTCGTTTATCAAACTGAAAAGGAGTACTTGTGGCACCTTAGAGACTAATCAATTTATTTGAGCATGAGCTTTCGTGAGCTACAGCTCACTTCATCAGATGCATACCGTGGAAACTGCAGCAGACTTTATATATACACAGAGAATATGAAACAATACCTCCTCCCACCCCACTGTCCTGCTGGTAATAGCTTATCTAAAGTAATCATCAGGTTAGGCCATTTCCAGCACAAATCCAGGTTTTCTCACCCTCCACCCCCCCACACAAATTCACTCTCCTGCTGGTGATAGCCCATCCAAAGTGACAACTCTTTACACAATGTGCATGATAATCAAGTTAGGCCATTTCCTGCACAAATCCAGGTTCTCTCACTCCCTCACCCCCCTCCAAAAACCCACCCCCATACACACACAGACTCACTCTCCTGCTGGTAATAGCTCAGAGAGTGGTCAGTTTGGATGAGCTATTACCAGCAGGAGAGTGAGTCTGTGTGTGTATGGGGGTGGGTTTTTGGAGGGGGGTGAGGGAGTGAGAGAACCTGGATTTGTGCAGGAAATGGCCTAACTTCATTATCATGCACATTGTGTAAAGAGTTGTCACTTTGGATGGGCTATCACCAGCAGGAGAGTGAATTTGTGTGGGGGGGTGGAGGGTGAGAAAACCTGGATTTGTGCTGGAAATGGCCTAACCTGATGATTACTTTAGATAAGCTATTACCAGCAGGACAGTGGGGTGGGAGGAGGTATTGTTTCATATTCTCTGTGTATATATAAAGTCTGCTGCAGTTTCCACGGTATGCATCTGATGAAGTGAGCTGTAGCTCACGAAAGCTCATGCTCAAATAAATTGGTTAGTCTCTAAGGTGCCACAAGTACTCCTTTTCTTTTTGCGAATACAGACTAACACGGCTGTTACTCTGAAACCTAAGTTTATCAAACTGTTAATATTCAGATACTAAGGGCCTGATCTGCAAACCCTGTGTGTGTGAAATGCCATTGCTTACAAAGCTTAGGACCTCCATTTCCATGGGCCTGATCAAAATCCCAGTGAAGTCAATAGCGGAGTCTTTCAATTTACTTTCATGCACTTTAGATCAGGCTGTATTTACATGGCATAGGTTCAAGGTGGATTTTAATCTGTAAGTGATGGTTATCCAAGAGTTGACTAATTCTACCAGCTGGTCAGCAACACTAGGGAAGAAGCCAGGCTGCAGCTTCCAATTACTGTGAGAAGCACCAGCTAAGTATTCTTTTTCAGAAACTATTTTCTTTCAAAGAGTGACAAGGTGATATTATTGACATCATTCAGACAAATGCTTCTTTCCACTTGTCTCCAAGCTTCTCAAGTGTATTTTATCTGTGTATCCTTGTCATGTATTGTCTCTCTATTTTTCTGTCACTTATGGTAACATCAGGGTTTTTTTGTGTTTTTTTTTTAAGGAACAAAGTTTTCTTCTCAGCTCATTTCCTGAATGTCAAAACCATGCATAAGGCCCACTCTTCAGAGGCTGTTTAACATAAGTAACTTTATCAGTGTCCTAATAGAGAATATTATGGATAGACCACATAACCAATGAAAAAGTACTGGAGATTACTGGAACTCAGCAAATGCTGGTCATAGATCTCATGAAAAGAAAGTTTTGATTTGCTGGGCACATTGTAAGATGATGCATGTTTACTGGCACTAGAAGGGAAAGTTGAAAGAAGAACACAAGGCAAAAAAAGATCTTGGATGGATGGATGTGGTATCCTGGGGGATCAAAAGGACTATTCAAAGATTAGCAGAGGATCATACAGCATGGGCTACCATGGTTGCAAACCTCTAGTAATGGAGATGCCACATAAGAAGAAGAAGAATAAGAATAAGAAGAATATAAAACCTGTGACAAAGTTCCTCCTCTGCCTTGGTGGGTCCTGCACTTATTGGCGGATTTGCTCGCCTCAGAGGTTCATGGCAACCCTCAGTTTGGCCACTTTCATGGCTCAAATCTGCCATTCGCTCAGTTAGCCTCATCACTGGCCAGCATGGGGAAAATTAAAGAAGAACAATCCCCGCAGTCTCTGCTGATCCACCTAGTGGATCGGGGAACAGGCCAGAGACCTTCCCCTCTCGTGGAACCCACAGTCCAGGTCAACTCCTCCAGTATCAAGTAGGAAATTGGGGGATGGAGGGATGGGAGGAACCCAGGCCCGCCCTCTACTCCGGGTTCCAGCCCAGGGCCCTGTGGATTGCAGCTGTCTACAGTGGCTCCTATAACAGCTGCGTTACAGCTACAACTCCCTGGGATACTTCCCCATGGCCTCCTCCCAACACCGGCTTTATTCTCACCACAGGACCTTCCTCCTGATCTCTGATAATGCTTGTACTCCTCAGTCCTCCAACAGTCCGCGTTCTCACTCTCAGCTCCTAGCGCCTCTTGCTCCCAGCTCCTTACGCGCACACCACAAACTGAAGTGAGCTCCTTTTTAAACCCAGGTGCCCTGATTAGCCTGCCTTAATTGATTTTAGCAGCTTCTTGATTGGCTGCAGGTGTTCTAATCAGCCTGTCTGCCTTAATTGTTTCCAGAAAGTTCCTGGTTGTTCTGGAACCTTCCCTGTTACCTTACCCAGGGAAAAGGGACCTACTTAACCTGGGGCTAATATATCTACCTTCTATCACTTTCCTGTAGCCATCTGGCCTGACCCTGTCACAAACCCTTTAAAAATAGTTGCTTTGTTCTGGGCATGGTAGCTGCATATGCTGTCTTATTGTGTTGCTGAATGTTAGACTCCTATTTCAATTTCATTTTTTTCTGGAGCAGAGAAGAATAGAGTGATTTCCCCCCCCCCTTATATAAATGCACAATAGCGTACCCCTTTAAAGCATTATTGTCATCATTAGATTTTCAAAAAAGCAAAATTCAATAACTTTATGAAATCTTTTTCAGTAGTTATCAATAGTAATTACTGTTACTAATACAGTAATTATTAATGTTCAATGGAACATTAATGGTATTCTCAATATAAGAAGGCAAGGCCTCCAGCAGTCTTTTCTATGGCAAATTGAATGGCTTTTTAAATGATAATCTGGACAGTAAATGAATGGAACATTTCAATAGAAGCCTGAACGGTAAAATGAATTGAAATTCCAGCATAATCTGAGTGGTATGCTAAGTGGCTGATAGTCGCTTTAACATGAATGGCAAATTGAATGGTATTCATGAGAATAAATTGCAAGATCTTCCTCAGAATGGAATGTGGTACACCAATTTTAAATTTTAAAGACTCTCCAGTTTAAATAATTATCTGTGTTAAATTATACTACCTGTCTGTCTCCTTATAAAATCCAAGTAAGTAACTTAATAGCAGAGAACATATTTGAAAACGTATTTATTAGAGATGGTTGAAAATTTTTCAGTGGAACAGTTTTCCGTCTAAAAAAAACGTAGTCATAAAAATTAAAATATTTAGTGGAAATGTGTCTTTCAGTGAAACTTTTAATGGTAGAAAGTTGAAATGATTAATTTAGACTTTTCATTTTATTTTGTTTCAACTTTTATATTACATTATAATGTATTATATGCTAGAATGTTTAGACATTAATGAAACAAAACACCTTTTTGATGTTATGAAAATGGAACGTTTCTATGGTTCCAAATTGAAACTTTTGGAATTTTTTGTTCAAGGGAAATTCTGAAACTTCATCTTTTTCATTCTAATTGGAATGAAAACAAAGTTCAATTTGAAGTTGCCCGCAGAATGGAAATTGCTTTCTGATGAGCTTTAATCTTTGTACAGTTAGTGACATCCCTTCAATGTTTTATTTAGATCAGATATTTTTGTAACAGACATATTAGAATGCCATTCTTCTCACATGTTATCTGAATGGCAGAACGGATCTGATTTTTTTTTTTTTTTAAGATTCTTATGCCATAGCCAATCACCACTAACCAATCACTGAGCACCTTTCATTAGTGCCTTATACTGGACTAGCATGTGTTATGCATGGTTCATTCCTTCTTCTTCTCTCTCCCTCTACATGGAGGAAATGTGCATGCTAATTGAAAAAAATATTTTTTGCAGTGTTAGTTTTGTTGGTGATGGCAAGTCAAAGAAATGCACCTTGCACTTGGAACTGAAGGTGATTGAGGTTTCTTTGATCCTGTGGGAGTTTATTCCATGGTCTTGGGCCAACCACTGAGAGAGCTGTGATGACTGGCAAGCTATTTATTTAAAGTGACACCTGAAATACAATGATGCACATTAGCACCAGGGAAGAATTTGCCATGGTTTTCAGATATTCATCTAATTTGTCTAGCAAATACATAAAATCAAACTTTTTTTCTTCATTTTAATGGCTGACTAAAAAGATCATTGTTAAAACTTCATATCTTCTGTAATGTTTATACGTGGCCCTTATGTATTTTGTGTTCTCCCTCTAAAACTTTTTACAACCATAAGCTATTTAGCTCTAATCTGTGCCTATGATAGCTTGCCTGCTATCAGTTGCAGGATTGGGACCTTAGTCTTCCTGTCAAAGCTTGCCTGGAGCAAGGTGTCTCGTGCAGTGGGCACCTTGCTGCTCCTGTACCCATTTGAAATTTAACACATAATAGATGCCTGCTTGGGCTTTTAAATTCCACAACAAAATAAATAGTCTGTCACATGCTTTAGCTGAAGGTGTGTCAGATTGTTAGGCCCTGACCCATAGCTGAGTGTTTTGGGTTACCCAGCACCCACCCTTATAAAAAGAAGGTAAGCTTTCTTTTCTTTCCTGATGGGTCCTGATCTGCTATCGCCTCCTCCTTTCACTTCTAGACGTGGAGGACCAAGTCTTGTTGGTTCCACCAGGATCAAAGCCTGTGTGGCTTCTCTAGGCACTACTCAGTGGTTTAAACTCACTGCCCCTCTTTCCTTAGCGGGTGTCTCAGGGCGGCAAGGCCTCCGGCATATGGGCAGAGAAGGCATAGTACACCTTGTGTCACTTCCAAATATTCTTGTGTAGAAGGTGAATAATTATTGTTACAGCCATTGTACCAACGAGGCAAGTGAGACAGACGGAGCCATTTCTAGAATGGAACATATGTCAGAGCCAGAGTTAAGACTCAGGAGTGCCTGTGCTCTGGTCACGGGAGCATAGCTTTTACTACTCTGTTCTTTCCTCTTAAATTCTGCTGCATATCATGGATCAGTCTTAGTCTGCTGTGACCCGGCTTGAGTAAAGCACTGAATCACTTGTTTAAGTTCATCCCTATTTGGCAAAGCATTTAAGGATTTTTCTATGTGCTTTGCTGAATAAGGGTAGGATTATGCATGTGCTTGAAGTTAATGATGTGCTTAAACACTTTGCCGAATGTGGACATGTTAGGTAGAATGATTCAATCGTATCTCATAAAGAGATGTAAAAAAACCTATCTTGCACTTTAATTGTATGCACTCATCTTCAAGTCTTTAGAGCTTTAATTCTTCTTTGATTGTATTTAGCTCCCAGATAGCTATTTAAAATGAAAAAAAAAAATGGTGTCTGCCACTGTTTCTATGACTTTGCTTGCTATTGTCTGAAACAAAGGAGTTGCAAAGAGTTTTCCTTTTATGTTTGCGGGGAAAAGCTCTATGGATTATTGCTGAGCAAATACCTTCATTTCTTTGGTGAACATTCGGTCAAATGAAAAATCTGAAAATGCTTGGACTGTATTTGCTTTCCATGCATATTCCAGCGAATAAGTTATTAGCAGGAATTTGCACAGGAAACAAGCAATTTCTAGTAAATATTTGAAAATATTCCTGGGAAGCAAATTTCAATCTTGTTGTAAGAAAGATTATTCACACCAGAAACCTGATTCTAAGAGTTATCCTGATGCAATCAGTCCAGAGACAGTAATTGTGATTCTCCATTGCATCGCACCCTGTGTAGTCTAGCTGTATAAAATGAATGTTAAATGCTATGAAATCAGAATGGTAGTATTTTGCACTAACTTTCACCTGTGCAATGTAACTATATGAAGGGAAAAGCAGTGAAGAATCAGTCCCTGTTGCTTGATCTGGCTACATATGAAGATGAACATCTTCATCTCAACTGCACCTATTTCTCCCATGATTGTGTCCCATTATGCCTCTCCTTAAAGTCAGTTGTGAAGGACCAGAGAGCAGTCTGTCTCTAGGCTTTTCCAGAAGACATCAGAATTAGGATTACCAACTTTTGCCACCTGTCAATGACTAGTAAGCATATGGCATATTTAATCAAAGAATTGGCTTTTCAATTAAGAAAACATTTTTAAAGGAATTTGAAGTGCTACTTTGAAATCCTACATAATTTTTATTTTATAGCAGAGCCTTATGAGGGGGAAAAACCCACAAAACTGAGACAGAGGCAATTCTCAGTGCAAAAGCAGGGATAGTTTTTGTTATTCTCTGAGATTGACTTGTGTAGAGAGGCTTTATAAGTTGATCTGAGAGTGGTCCATGATATTTCACTAATGCGCTTGATAAACACTAAATTTAAGTAATTAAAGTTCCCAAGGATTCCTCAGGAATTTTTTCTATCTGTGATACCTGCAAGATAATGAGACTTAAAGCTAATTTGTTATTGTAAGATAACGCAGGAGCATTACTGTGAATAGCCATGTAGTGTACTCTCGTTTTTCAATATGTTGTTCATGTCACTGCTATACAGCTGCCCATGAAATTTGCTTTCACAGTCTAGGGTTTCTTTTCTTTGCAGAATGAACAGGTTTTCCTCTTTCTTTTTGCTTTTGCTGATGACTGTACATTATTTCTATGGAATATCCAATATTATAGATTTAGAAAGTTAAGAATCCTGGTTTCCATGGACAAACACATTCCTGTAATATTTAGAAAGTTTTTTTTCTTTAATTCTGTACCAATAATGATTCTTAAAGTTATGTCTGAAGCTACAGGGGAAATGGATATGGGGTACATCAAAGATAATTTACTACTCCTCACAGAATTGCTGGTATAACAGATATCATGTTCAACTTTATTTATTTATATGGACTGTGGCGGAGTGGATTAGGCCCAGAGGCCCCCTTCTGGAGGCCTTATGGTCCTGCCACACCCATCCCAGGAAAGGAGTAGTGAAGCTAAGTCCTTCAAGTTGCCTAGAGAGACTGCGCAGGAAGCAGGCAATCAGAAGGAGGGCTGCAAAAGGTTAACTAATCGGAGGGTTGCAGGCTCGTATAACAGAGCTGCAGTGCTGATCAGAGTCAGTTCCTGGCTGAAGTCAGAGGAATGCTAATGGTGTTCCTGGCTGGCCAAAGGGACTGTAGCATTATGGGCAGCTCAGTGCTAGCAGGGACTGGGGGAATGAGAAAGAGCTCCTGGCTGGCTGCTGGGCCTGAACATAAAGGAGGCCTGATGTAGAGGTGGAGCATTGGTGAAGGCTGGGGTTGTGGGGAAGTGACCCAGGGAACTGAAAGCAGTTTAGTTAAAGGGACGTGGTGGTGCATGGTTGCTATCTAGGGTCCCTGGGATGGGACCTAGAATAGTGGGTGGGCTGTGTTCCCCCCATAAGCTAATGGGGAAATGGCCAACAATTGGACAGTGATACACCCCCAGAAGGGGATCTGAACTTTAAGAGGCCTAGCTGGAGAGCTGGGGCCACAGCAGACCAGAGTGTGTGAAGAATCTTCAGGGAGAAAGTCCTGGGGGCTTGGCTCCTTACCAGGGCCAAGAGTTCTTAAAGACTTTGTTGGACTAATACCCCAGCATAGGTCTATTTGAGTTGTGTTCTGTATAGACGGTGAGTGACTCGACCAGAGGGCTCAGTCCCTAAAAAAACCAGAGAAATGACAGAAGTGGTCACCATAAACTAAGAGAAGTGAAGACACACCTGATCGGAAGGGGGTGCTTGCATGAGGTGGGTGCCATGCTGTTACATGGACACATACACTAGGTCATGTGTGGGCTTATATTGTGGCATATAGCCACAATCCCTCCTTGGAAGTGGTATGGAGCCAGAGAGCACAACTGCTTTGTCAACCTTAGAGAGGCTGGACTATGCAATCCCATCCAGTGGCCAGCTAGCTCCAATGCATAGGATGGGGTCATTCTCCTACCTACTCCACATCCCTTTTCAGAGGTTAGTAGCAGACACCTTGTGCTCCTTGAGTGTAAACTCCATATTTTGCCTGGCCCATGTGTCTTGGATGAAGAAGTATTCTGAGAGGCTTGATCAGTCTGTCTGTAAGATGGTTTTGCATGTGTTTCTGTGGATTAATTGGCACAGTTCAGACCTGTAAAAGTTGCACTGTGTTCCCAAAATTGCAAACATCCATTTACTAGTCAGCATTCCTGGCAGTACATTATTGGATTTTTCTTTCTTTCGCGTCCTTTTCACAGTCAAGATTACTTTTTTTTTTAAAAGGCTGTGTGATTTACTTCTGTCTTCTTGCATTTGCAAAGTGCATTTCAATCTATTTTGGGAAGAATTTAATGCTTTTCTGGCATAGAACAACTTGAATAAGAGGGTAGCCACCTCCAGGGTAGGTCAGAGCCATTGCATGCAACATGAGAACTTATAGTTCCTACAATTTAATCATCTTTTCATGGCTTTCTGGAAGATGTGTGGGATGGAAATGTGTCTATCCAGTGAGGCTGGTAGTAATAACCTTTTTGGTATGTGTCTTTTGCTATTAAACGTGTATCCCTTTGGTCAAAGCCGCATGCTTTAACCACATCATCTCCTACTCATTCTATTTTCTATTGTCTTCTTTTTTCTTTTCTGTAAACCACTTTTAAAACCACTATTTAAAACCACTTTAATTTACACCTTGTGAAATTCTCTTCTGTCAGACCATGCAATATTTGTGTAACTTTTTTTTTAGATTATTTCAGATTTGCAGCATTTGTGTCTAGCAAAGCTTGTTTTGAGGAAGATATTTTATTCTTTCAAACTCCTTCAGAAACATAGCTCCCTTGCTAGCTGAGCTGGATCCAAACCAAAGCCACAGCTCTGGCATTTAACAAAATGGAACCTGAACTTTGGGGAAAGTCCAGATCTGAGCTTTCCATCTAATGGCCATCTCTTTGTAACAGGTGAATCAAATTCCGGGTTCAAACTCTCCTGTAGTTCAGCCCAGAACTTAACTCTAGATTCTCTCTAGTAGGTTCCAGGTCCAATTCATCAGCTAGTTAAGTGTTTTTTTGTTTTTTTTTTTTTGCCTGGCTTGAGTTTTGAAGCAAAACCTTGTACATAGAACTACTCCTAATGGATTCGAACCAAGCAGACCTCAATGTTTTAATTTATATTAAAAATCAAATTGTTCTCAAGACTGCAAAAGCCCCCAGCTTCATAAAAGCTATAAGTTGTCCTTGATTCACCACCAAGGTGATATTACCTATTGCTTTAAGTCTCTCTTGCTAACACGGCAGTGATTGGAATGCCTGTTACAGTCTGTTTTGATTCTGCCGTCACCTAACAATATTCAGATCTACTCATGCTGTGCCTGCAGCACCAAAAAAATACTTGCTTTATTCATAGCGGGCTGGTGTTGCTGCTGTAGTGATGAGGTGGATTTGGTCTCATTGGGACTGATTGTGGATGCCCCCCCTAAGTAAGCAGTCAATATTATCGATCCTGCTGGGTGAATTGTGTGCTCCTTGCAATGCAGTGGTACATGCTGCAAACTAATGGGAGAAAGAGATGGCTCATCAAGCTGCTGCTGGCGTGAATTACTAGAATGAAAAGTGACTTCTGTTCAGAAAGCTGAAGGCTTAGCTGCTACCCAGGTCAGTGAAGTCTAATCAGGGAGTGAGGATGATGAGAGTACTTGCCTCTGCAGCTGCTGTCTTGCTTTTACATCTACCCTTGCGTCTATACATGTACCGTCTGACATGATTGCGACAGCAACAGCAGCGAGAAGATTTTGATGAAAAGTTTTCCCTCAGGAGGAGGGAATTTATTTGTTCTGCTTAGTGCAACTTTTCTCCCCATCACTTGGCTTTTGTTTTCTCTCCCCCCACCCATTTTGTAGGTTCCTAGTCCTCAAGAATTTCTGTTTTTCCTCATTTATTTATTTATTTTTTTTAAATTTTCCTCTCCAAAAAGTTAGTTAATTATGTGGTGCTTGGTTACTGGAATGAGGAGATCTTTTTTATTTATTTATTTTTTGTTTTGGTTCAGTAGCGCTGCCTGGTCTGGTTTTTGGGGAATGTGAAAAAAGAAACATAAGGCCCAATTCTGATCTCATTTATACTTTCATGTTACTCCAGCATAGCAGTGGTTTTCTTTCTTTCTGCAACAAACAGCTACTGCCTCTGTTTTTCTTCCACTGCTTGGGTAATTTAGCCTTTCAGCCACGTCCTAAAATTTCTCCTTTTCCAGGGTAAACAAGAGCCCCCCAAAATGTATTCCAATGGAAGTCCAACAGCCTTCATTCCTCAGTATAAAGTTCAGCCTTAGCCCAGGGGCTGACAAGCAGTCCTTTATCCCACCACCTTCTACAGTATGCCACAGGGCTCCCCAGAAAGCTACGTTGCTCAGGCTTCAGCCCTGGGTGGCGGGGCTCAGGGCCCCGGGCTTCAGCCCTGCGCCACAGGGCCGAGGCTTTCTGCCCTGGGCCCCAGTGAGTCTAACTCTGGTCCTGCTTGGCGCACCCCCTGAAACCTGCTCGTGGCCCCCCAGGGGGCCCCGGACCCCTGGTTGAGAACCACTGTGTTAAGGCATACATACATTTAACTTCAGTTTAAGTCCTGATGTGTGCATGTAACTGGATATGAATGTCCCTGAACTCTTGTTTGTGTGCAGATTTCTCCTCTACAGTTATGCAAAGCTTAGAACGGTTCCTTTGAGTTAAAGCAGCAGTGCTGGTGAGAATAATTAGCACTGGGTTTTAATATATTAGGGTTCCAAAAGCAACATCCTTATAGCAGACATAGCATTAAAAAGAGGGTGGGATATATATTAATGAACAGTTTTATATATTTGACATGAAACTGTCATTACTTAAGAGTAGCTAGATGGTTGGTAGACTGTTTGTTTGTTTGTTTTGTACTAAAGGTGATAGACTTATTATTCCGTATGAGAATCTTACATCATGAGAAGGTCTAATTTAAGTCAAGGGGGCTATTCACGGGCGCAGTGTAGGACCCAGTATGAATAAGGGTATCCTAATCCGGTCCTTTATAATAAAGACAATTTAAATGTCATTGAGCTGAATTTTATCATCCTATTCTGTAACAAAATACAATCTGAAACTCAGAGAGGAAAGTATCTGAATAAAAAAGAAAAAATCAACTTAAATGATACACAAATTCAAGCTGTTAAAAAATACCTTGAAGCTATATGATGGAATATGGGCCGCTGTAGCTGTGTATGGAAATTAAAAATAAATCAAATATTAAAATGCTTATTTTTACAAGGTGCTGCAAAAAATTCAAGGCTGTTTTCTGAAGATGTGAAGCTGAAAAGAGTTTTGTACAGTTGCTAGCAAAGAGGAGGTACCTGCAACAGTGAGTGTGATAGCAGACTCTTAATTTTACTTTTTAATATAAATGTGTGGTGGACTTCAGTTGCAGATTGGTGAGCAAACTGCAGAGTTCATTTTGCAGTGAGAAAAGGGCTGATGAAAATCCCGAATGGAAATGTAATCACAAATGCTGCGATTTTTTTTTAAGGGGTGTCTGCAATTTTTGCTACATTGTGCACTTTCCCACAGACTTTTTAAGCTTTCATTTAAAAAAACCCCTACTTTCTAGCACTTTCTGTTAAGAGGATACAGCTATCCCAGTGCAAATCTATGTGCTGATGCCTTCAACCCTGCAGAAAACCATTTCCTGCTCGGCAGCAGCAAATCTCTGAATTTCAGTAAGTACTGTGTACTATGTAAATTAAGATTTTTTTAACACAGCAAAGGTATGTCTACACTGCAATTAAACACTTGCAGCTGGCCCATGTCCACTGACTTGGGCTCACAGCGGTCGTTTAATTTATGGGGTAGACATTCAGGCCCGGGCTGGAGCCTGGGCTCTGGGACCCCGCAGTTAAGCAGCCCCGAAGTTAAGCTCCAAACCCTGCGAGCCCAAGCAGCTGACATGGGCAAGCCATGGGTGTTTAATTGCAGTGTAGATATAGCCTAAAGTCCTGATCCTGAAAACTGCTGTGCTCAGATAGACCTGTGTGATGCCCCAGTGAAGTCTTGAGCTCATTGTAGGAGCAGGGCGTAATCCTGAAAGAAGCTGGGTACCCTCAACTCAGTGAGGTTTGAGCACTCTCAGTACCTCCCAGGGTCAGGTTCACTGAAACAAAAACTCTGCTGGAATCCAGTCGCTTGTCAACCACATTCCAAACTTTAGGCCTAATTCAGGAAGCATGAGCAATGTTGTCACTGAATATACTATGAAAACATCACAGTTTTGGGGGGCCATATTCACGGGCACCAGTTCCTGCAGTCTCCCAAATTAACCTTGCAAGGAGCAGAAATAATATGCATTGGGACTGTTAGAAAGGAATGTTGGACACCAACAAGCAGATTGTGTGAGCTGGCTCCACTCTAGAAAAGTTCCTCAGTGGCTCTTGTGATGAAGGTTCTGGGGGTGGCTTCTGTTGATTTTGGAGGGTGCCCAAATAGTGGTAGCTAGTTCTAAACCAGATTTCTGTTCTTTCATGTAGTCTTACATAAAAATGACCACACTGTGTCAGACCAATGGTCCACCTAGCCCAGTATCCTGTGTTCTGACAGTAACCAATGTCAGGTGCTTCAGAGGGAATAATCAGAACAGGGCAATTATCAGGTGATTCATCCAGTCCCAGCTAGTGGCTTAGGGATGTCCAGAGCATAGGGTTGCATACCTGACCATCTTGGTTAATAGCCATTGATGGACCTATCCTCCATGAATTTACTTATTTTTTTTAATCCAGTAATGCTTTTGGTCATCACAGCACCCCCTGGCAATGAGCTCCACCTGTTGACCATGTGTTGTGTGAAGAAATATTTCACTGCTGCCTATTAATTTCATTGTGTGATCCCTGTGTTATATGAAAGGGTAAATAACACTTTTCCCCCCTCCCATACCATTCATGATTTTATAGACTATTCTATTCCCCCTTAGTCATCTCTTTTCTAAAATGAACAGTCCTAGTCTTTGTAATCTCTCCTAATCGTTTTTGTTGCCCTTCTCTTTACCTTTTCCAGTTCTAATATCTTTTTTCAGATGGGGCAACTGGCATGGCACACAGTTTGTTGATGGGTGCCTATGTAGCGTGTCTCTTCCTGTTTCATGGCAAAAGTAGTTACACTGTAGGAACCAGAAAAATATGCTATTAGCGAAACCAAGCAAGAACAAACCTATGACCCTTGTGTTATATATGCTGAGTTTAGGCTGTGTTTGTTCGATAGGCTAGACTAAGGAAAGCACTTAATCACAGGCTTAAGTCCAGCACTATTCAGGAAAGCCCTCAAGAAAATGCTTAGCTTTAAGTGCTGCTTAAGGCCTATTGACTTCAATGGGATTTACCACATGCTTAAGTTCCCTTCTGGAATAGAGAGAATTTACTGAATCTGGGCCGTAGACAATAGACATCTCATTCTGACAGATGAACTAAGCGAATGACAAACTTATCTAGAAACTACACAACATATAAATGACTTAACACAATCTAATTTTGCCAAAATGTATAGTGGCAATTCTTTTCTTATCCTCTTGATATGCTTCTCCATAGTGTAAAATTTTATACATGTTAAAGTTTGAGTCAACTGACCACATTCTTTGTGGTATGTTATTCTTGTGTACTTGCCAAGAAGCTTTTTTTCTCCTGTGGATTTTTTTCATGGAATATAGATCATTCCTATAGATGTTAATTTGGCAGGCAGATTTCCCTTGATGTCACACACCTGTCTAGTTGGCAGATGTTCTCCTACTAGCACCAAGTGACTGGTGAAAACCTCCCATTGTTTAATTTTAATTGGTTATCCATAAATGTTATTTCAGTGTTTGGTAGCCATCTTGGGGAACTAATATTTCTGTGCCGATATTGAGCGTATATTTAAATATCATGTGTCTCTGTACTTAAACGATCAAACACCCACTGAAAGAGTTAGGCACCTAAACGCGTTTAAAAATCTGGCCCTAGGGCCCCAGTTCAGCAAAGCGTTTAAACTCATACTTAAATCCATCCCTATTCAGTTATGCACTTAATCACATGCTTGTCTGAATGGGGATGAATGGCTGAATTGGGGCCAAGAGAAAATAGGAATATCCCACTAGTCTAAACAGTTAGATAATTGCTGATATATATTTAGCATTTTGTACTCTAAATGTGGTTAAAAGTGGTGGGTTTTTTAGTGTGGGTTATGAAATGTTGGTAAGAACCCAAAACGTACCTTAATTACCAATGTTTAAAAGGGTCATTTCTGAAACCATTTGTCCTGTAATAATTCAGTAATAGTTCTTCCACTTATTACAAATGAGAGATTACTTTTCAGCAATGCTGCCTCTGCTAAGAGAGTGAATGTTCTCTTAACAAGCTGCTTCTCAGTAAAACAAAATCAGGTTAGAAGAATCTTAAACAATTTTTGATTGACCTTGTTAGTCTAAATATATATAATATTTCACAAATGGTTTGTACTTAGCCTAAGTTGTATAACTATTAATTGGATTCCCAGAATACTTTGTACTCATGCTTCTTTTTATTGTGGAAGGTTACTGATAGTTAAAGTGTTCCATTCTGTGTTCTTTGTATGTGCAGAATCTGTCAGAAGTATGATGTATGTTCTGTTAAAAACAGTTATATATACATTTTATGTTGGATACTGTTAGTACAAAACAGCTCATGTCTCTATGGTCTAATGATATTTGTACTCTATGGTTTACTAACATCTGGAATGGTATTGTGTCTGATTGGTACTGATGTCTATGTATCCTAAAAAATAGGTATGAAACTAGATAAGAAAAAGGAAGCAAGGTGTATTAATCTTCTACTTGTCATAAACGAGTGGACTATAAATAGAAACCAAATTAAGTTAAGATTTTGGTAGAGACTGAACTGCTGCCAAACTGTTCCCCAGAGATCAGTAGTGTGTGAACCTTCCTGTCTGTGGTGATCTTTGATAAGGAAGGCTTCAGATAACTTCATTCAATCGATGATCTACACGGAACTGCTAAGAGCCTGGGGCCTTATCCTGTGAGATGCTGAATGACTCCAGGGATGCACTCAGCACCCTCGCTGCCTCTTGAGATCAGTTTTAAAAGCCTGAAATTAGGAGGAGTTGAATGATCGCATTCATTCCCTGGAGCTGCTCATCACTTGGCAGGATTGGGCCTTTTATTGTGGTTGGTTATACTTCCTTTATACTGCTTTATGGCTGCAGCTAATCAGAAAATAGTAAACATTTTGCACCAAAAATTAAAATTTTCACTTTCCCCAAAAAATTTCATGGAAATTTTCCAGTTTTTCAACAAACTACTATTTTTTTGAGGGGAGGGGTAATCGACTCAATTTCTTACATAAACATCCATTAAGGAGTTTTTTTCCTAGCACCTTCCCAGGATCCTAGGATAGATGGCAAAGACATGACTGGGCGGTTGGGCCTAATGGTTAGAGCCGGGGGTAGTCAGGCCTGGAGGATAGAGCGGAGCTGAGCTGGAAAGAAGGATCAGGGCCATGGGACACCTTGGGATGTCGTTGAGAACTGAGCTGAGCATCAGAGTCAGTGATCAGAAGCTGAATGCCAGAGGCAATGGGGTGAGCCAGAGACTGGTCAGGAAGCAGAACCATGGGTTGGGGCCAGTGACCAGAAACCAAATGCCATAACTGGACAACTAGGGTCATAAGCTTGAGGCAGAGCCGAGGATTCAAGCCAGGAATAGGAGCAGGCAGGGAACACACTGAGCAGCCAGCGAGCTCTGGATGTTTCTGGGTTAAATAGTAACTAGTTCCATCCTTCCACCAATCAGGAAGTGCAGTCAATCAGGCAGCCCCAGTCAGGATCAGCTATGTCCAGTGTGTTGCTAGGAGACTAGCCCTCCTGCGATGGGCTTTCTGACACTAGACAGACCTCTGATCTGGCAATTCCTAGTTTAGATAGACAGGAAGTTCAGGTTTCAGGCTGGATCCATTTTTTTTCCATTTCCCCCCCATGTGAGGTGTGAGGTTTTTTGTAGGAGTGGTGGGTGAAATTCTGTGGCCTGCGTTGTGCAGGAAGTCAGACTAGATGATCATAATGGTCCCTTCTGACCTAAATATCTATGAATCTATGAATTATCTTTAGTCCTTCCCAGCAATGGTAACCCATTAGCCTACCCTAGCAATGGTAAAGCATCTAAAGCAGGCCAATGAGCTGCTGTAATTTGGATACACACCCATTGAATATTCTATTCCCTCTTTTTCTTTCTAAACTTCCTTACTCTTAGAGCTTCTCTCATTGACATAGGTACTGCCTCTCAGAAGTGGAGTTCCTGTGCTGATGGGAGAAGCTCTCCTGTTGGTGTAGGCAGCGTCTTCACTAAGCGCAGAAGTGCTGTAAATGTACACAAGCCCTCCTGTTTAGTGTGAACTCATTTTTTCCCCTAATGTTCATCACACTCCAGCTACCCCACTGATCTTTGGTCCCTCACCAACAAGAGTAGAACAGGAGTCTTCTGTTTAATCTATCAGGTGCTCTGTACTTTTGAACTTTGCTTTAAGGTACTAGGATCTAAAGGGAGAGAGTGAGGATTCCTTTGTAAAGCTGCTTCTTCACTCCATATTTTTATGCACTCTCTATTATATAAATCACTCTCTCCTATAATTCCATGTCCCCGCTCTCCCAACCACACAACGAGTGCTTCCTCCCCCGCACTTGTGTACCTTCTCGCTTATTCTTTCAGCTGTTAACCGTTGTGACACAAAATCTCTTTGAGGAAATAGCTTCCTGCATCACTAAGGATAATGTTGGCAATAGAATCAACGGACCAGATCCTGAAGTTCTTATTCAAGCACTAGTCTAATGGATATCAATGGGAGTTCTGCATAAGTAAAGAGTGAATAAGGACTTCAGGATTTGACCCAAGGAAATAGAAATAAGAGATGGAAAAGAACGATTAGGCCATCTTATCCATCCTGCTGCCAGTATAAGATTGCTCCCTAGAGTCTAATTTTAACACCTTTTGCAGTCTTACATTAAATGACCCAAAGAATGGGACTCGTCCACTTCCCTTGAAACATTATTCTACACTCAGAGTGAGCTCCCTGCCCAAAAGTTATCTTGATATTCAGTCAAAACTTACTTAAAAATATCCATCCTATGATGAACTAGTTACATACCTTTGTACCACTGTGGGTTCCTGGGTACTTGAATATGTGGGGAATTTGCCCTGATTATAGCAATCTATGGCCTCCCACTGATGCAACTGCACTGACCTAATCTCTAAAAGTAGATATGGAAAACTGTGGGTTGCAGGGGTAAACTTGACATTGCGGGAGGGTGGGTAGGGGCGGCAAACCCTCAGCTAGTATAAAATTGTCCTAGCTCCATTGGAGCTATGTTGATTATATACCAAATACGAATTTGTCCCATGTTTTCACCAGTGAAGCCCGATTGACTGGAATAAGGAGCAAATTCTTATTGTAGATGAGGCCTGAATTTATCTCCCCAGAGTGCATTAATTTTAATCCTCAAGGAAAGGAAGAGGGTTTTCCAGCAATGTTAATGGGTGAGGCAGAAGAATGTCTTCACTAAACACTGAGCGATATCAACAGCAGAAAACACTCACTTAATTTCATCAGGATTAATATAATCTGTAGCACTCAGTCCTAAATCACTGGTGACAGTTCATGGTGAAATGGAAAATATCATAGAGGCTGAGGGCACTCGCTACAGCATTCCGTTCAGCAATAACATTTTTGACATATTCATCTTAATTAGCAGCAGGAGGAAGAGCAAGAGAGAAAATGGAGACAGAGAAATTAAATTGAGTTTGAGCAAGATCATAATGCAAAGAGCTTTGTATAATTCCAGATGCAGACTTTTGATATAGAATGAAGGAAATGAAATGCAGTCACTAAGATGTAAAGCAAAAACTTGTAAATATTATAGGAGTAGTTCTCCTCTTATTTCTCCTTTACTAAACATTATCTCCCAATTCCATTATCAAATAACCCATTTGAAAAGCATCACTTTTTCTTTTATGGTATATCTTCTTAGAAATGGATCAACCAAAAGGACAGCATTATTGGGTTTTTTTATTGTCTCAAATATATAAAGGTTGAGTAGATGTGAAATATTCTTTAAAGTGAAATCAATACGTATATTTAAATGTGCGGAATAAGACAGAGATCTTGATTCTCATTTACAACTGTAGTAGTATTCTGTTCTATATAGGTTCTTATACTCCCTTATAACTGTAATATCTGAGTGCCTTTCAGTAGCACATTTAAGCAATGTAACTAGCAACCGCCTTGTGTACCCCTTTTGAGTTCAGTGGAGTTACTCCTGATTTACATCTATGGAAGTTCAAGGTGACTCAGATTCAAATAGTTCAATTTTATGAATAATTCCCCTACTTTTTCACATACCAGATTTTACTCATAAGTAGTTTAAAAATAGAGCTAGATGGAGTTTTTCAGTCAAAACTTTCTTTTGCAAAAAATGCAGATTTGGCAACACCAAAAGGTTTTGCAAACTTGTGTCAGTTTCATCCAGCTGTTTGTATCTATAAACGACAAAAATTCTGAAAAAGTAAAATTTTGTTTTGGGGAGTTGGAAATGAAGCTTTTAGTTTTTTCCATTTGAAGTGACTTGTCATGTTGAAATATCCTTCATTTTTATTTTAAAGAAAGTTAACACTTGAAATTAAAACAATTTTTCAACGCTTTAGTTTGCCAAAATATTTTTAAAACTTTGGTTTTGAGTTGACAGAAATTATTACTACTTTTTGGAAGTGCCTGTTAACTAAAAATTAGTTATTAACACAGCTCTTTTTATAAACAGCCATATTTTAAGTGGCTGCGATTAGAGGAGGTCAGAAATTAAGCCCAAATGTTGCTATTTTTAGATCTTCATATTTCACTCTTTACAATGGCCCATTTAGCTTAGGTCCATTAATAAAATTAATGTTCTATAAAAAAGAAAGAGGGAGAACTCTTCCCTTTCTTTGAAACCTGTGGAACATCAAAGAGAGAGAGAGATAGGTAAAGAAATGAAGAGAACTATTGAAATGGAACATACAGTAAAGGAGTAAAAAAGTGTGCTTAGCAAGACCTTGTGCAGGAAATGGGAAGGAATGAAATACTTGACAATTGCCTCTGCAATATGTATCACACAGTTGGTTTATAGATGAGAATGGCTGCAGTTCATTGAAATCCTACAGTAGTCAAGATAAAGGATGCAAAAGTGGTATCAAACTGACCTTTCCGATTTTAAAAAGTGCAACAACAAAAGTTGCCCTGTACATGGTTTTGAAATACAGCTTCAAGCGCATTCAGAACTTCTGCCTTTTATACTACAGGGCCAGGTTTTTGCACTTCTTAGGGTTACAATTTTCCATGCGAATGCCAATATGATGGTGCACCTAATTTGTGCATGCGTTGATGATTGCACAGGTTAGCTGTGTGCACTCAGACTAATTAGTTGCACTTGAGTGCCCACCTACTCTTGTAAGCACTGTGTAAGGTAACTGTGTGGCTATGCTATCAGAAAATATGCCTTGTAATGGAAAATTGAAGTTAGTTGAAGGCCAACTTAATGAGTAATACCACTGCTCACTTTGATACTTCTGTTCCCTGGCTAACTGGATTGCTTCTAGGAGATGAGAAATATTAAAGTCATCTTTTTTCCTTGCTGCCAACTGTATCAGGTGCATTCTCCCCTTATTGACAAGTACCTAATAAGCTAAAATCTTCTCACTTTCATCTTTGAGGTGCTGTATTTATACTGAAGGCCTTTTGGATTTTCCCCCTACTGTCACACACTTGGGGAAACATAATACTCTAACCAGCTTTTCCTTGGAAGGAAGATATTCATTACTGCTGTTCTTCTGACAGGAAGGCAGATGTTCACTGCAGAAATTTGTCTCAAATTGACATGAGTGTAGTAGTAATCTTTGTGAAAGGCAGACTTCCCACAGAAAAGGGCACATGAGAAAACTAAACCTGTAGCAATGTAAATTACTTCTGAGTAATGGAATGGGAGTGCTTTAAAAATGTTTAAATACATACAGAACCGGTATTATTAGGCTGCAGCGTTCCATAAAACTAAATGGTTGTAGTTTTCACTGAGGCTTGTGTAAACTTTCATTTTCAATTCACATAGGTTCACATCCCTGTTTTGCTCCAAAACTCATTGGAGTCAATGGGGAAAAAACATTGGCTTCAATGGGCTTTGGATCAGGCCTTTAACATCTTGAGTTTTAGCCAGTTGAAAGTTCTATGTTTCATCTGCTTTTGCAATGAAAGTATGTAGCCCATTAAGTTAAGAGTTTAGGTTTCATGGTGGTAGTTGCTATAGAAAATCCTAATTTGGAGGTTTGCACAGTTGGAACATAACAGTAACCCTAGGCTTGGCACCTCTTCATAGCCCTGGCACCTCTTGCCGCATCAGTTATGGAAGTAAGAAAATTGCTTGAGCCTCAGCACCTAATTCCTTGAGCCTTGGCACCTTTTTCATTACAAATTAAGCACTGACAAACACGTACAAATCAGCCAACTTTTGTTGGCTTTTGTGCCAGGGTTTATTTTGAGTCATAGCCAGCCAATCTCAGAAGGACCATGACGTTTTTGATGAATCAAGGCCAAGTGTTGACATGAGTTTTGATTAACTGTAGTCAGCTGGTCCCTTCCCTTGTGACCCCTGCATGGCCTAAAGTCACGGTATAGGCTGCCTGCCTCAGTTTTCCCTCTTGGACTGTTCAAATAAAACTTGCCTTCAGGGTTTTTTTTGGTCAAAAACAGCCCTTCTTTGGGGCTAGGTTTATTAAAATAAAAAACTGCAAATAAAATTCAAAATCCCAAAGTCCAGTCTAAGTCCACACATCACAAGGTTTCTTTTCCTCCTCCCATGCCTTCTTGCCTGGGTCCTTTGCTGTCCCTCCTTTGCTTGGACAGTCTCTGCCAGGCCTCTCTGCCTGGTACAACTCCCATGGTCTCAGGGTCTTTCCTGCAGGAGTCTTTTCCTTACTCTCTGCAGACACTGTAGCCACCTGATGCTCTTTACTGACAACTACCTGATCCAAACCAGGTGTGTCTCATTCTGTAATCAAGAGTGGCTAGCCTGGGCCCTTAAGGGGTAAGCCACCCTGTTACAGTCACTCTACCAGCTCTAAACTCATGGAACATTTTAAACTTCTCTACTGTATATGAACAGATAGTGAGAGGACAGTGCCCTGAGGCTGACAAAAGCAAGTTACTAAAGAAATTGTAATGGTAATTTACCTTAGCTGGAGAACTCTCCTGTTGCTTTAGAGATGGCAGCTGTCAGTGTTTCCAGGCAACTGACTAGTCCATTGTATTGATTCAAAAATGATCTCTCATCCATTCCCTGTACAGCTCTACTTTTGCTATTCTAAACTCCTCTAGTCAACCAAAACATAGGACCTGATTCTGTGAAACATTGAGCACCCTTGACTCTCATTCAAGTCAATGGGACCCTCAAATTGCTTTAGAGATTCAGATCTTAGTTTTATTTTTGATTTATTTGCTAATATCCTCTTCTTTCATGCATGTCCAATGTTTCTTATGGTTCCCCAAATATATTTCCATTTCTCTAATTTCCCTATCACTTTACCACACCTTCATTTTGGTGCCTAGTTACGTCTGTCTCTCTGGGAAATAATACTAATCTTATGGTCTCTCATTAGATTTTTACTGCCCAACACGTATCTACTTGAAATGTAACACAAAAAGACCATTCCCTCCATCCAGAATTCTGTCTCTTGAAAAATTTAAGCTTTTAAAAGCCACAGGATAGCACCTTACTTAATGTTTTCTGTAATGACTTTATTTAAAGTTTGTCTTAGATTAGCAAACCCAGTAAATGTATATAACTTAAAAGCTTAAAAAAAGCCTTCTTATATATTTGCCTAGATCTGCCTTTTGGCTGGAATGGGCTTCCATTAATCACACTTTTTTTTCCTTTCTGTTCTGTTCCTCAATCTGTTATCTCTTTCCCCTTGTTGTTATTTAATCATTTCAACCAAGTTTTGTATGGTTTATAGATTTTTTTTTTTGGTAAATTATGCGCATAAAATCAACTTACCATGGAAGGAATCAGGAAAAATAACTTACATTCTGTGTATTTCTTTCTATCCCATACTAGATGACCCTAGTAGTCCCTTCTAACTCTGTGATTCTATGATTCTCTTTGTATATGACAAAGTTGTGAATGTCAAGACTATGAACCTAGTGGTCCATTGGCCTGCACCTTGTGCAGTTATTAACACCACTACAAAGTGGGTGCAACCCATTATCCTTTTGATTGGGTAGCACTTTGAATCTAATTTTCATTTGTCTAAGTAAGAACACAAAGTTCAGGATACCAGAGAATCGTGCTATGTGTCTTTTACAGGTTTGTATTGGTTGGGGAGCAGAAGAAAAACTGTTGTCCAGGCCACTCACATATTACTGATCTACTTTGTTGGTAAAGGATTGTTTATTATTTTGACTCTTGTCATACCATGCCCACAACTTGTGGGTAAGATTTCAGCAAAAATATCACTTAATGTTGCTTCCATTCTTCTGCCATCAGGAGTTGGAACAAAAGCTAAAGGCTTGGAAACTGCAATATCGGTAGCCTTAAGCAACACTAAAATAAAGCATAAGTTATGTAAAGCTGTATGAAATGTCTACAATGAATTCGTAGCAAGCAACCAGATAAATACCATATTAAGCTCATTCAGTTTCATTATGAACTTGAAACTTTGTTTGAAAAATTTGCCAAGGTTCAGAAATAGAGCTGGTAGGAAAATGTTAGTTGAAACAGGTTTCTCTTGGAAAATGCCATTTACCCAAAACTGATTGTCTTGTGCATGAAGTCATATTGATTATGACGAAATTTCTTTTTGAGAAAACATTTTAAAAATGCCACAATGTTCTGTTTGATATGTTTTGAATGAAGAAGTTTGATTTGTTTAGTTTCAAATTGACTTGTTTAGAAATGGACTTTTATATATAAACAAAATAAAGGGTCAAAATCTAAACAAAATATTTAAAATGTATCAAAACAAATGTTTCAGTTGATCAAAACCCTTTTTTTTTTCATGGAAAAAATTCACATTTTGGCTTGATTCAGGATAAAAAAACCCCCCAACCTTTTGAAACCTTGACAATTTTTTGCAGGACAGAAAATGTGTTTTCCAACCCATTCCATTCATAAACCTTTTTCAATGAATTTGGAGCTGTTTTTTGGCAAACCCTTGGGAAATGTGTGGTTTTGCATCAAACCCATAGTTTCACATGGCTTTGACACAGGCAAAGGAACATGGTTTTGACTCAGTTTTATCAGGAGATTTTGCATTTGTCTCACTCAAAACTAACTGCAAAATTTGGTAGTTGAAAAGCCACATGCACTGAAACAAGTGAATTAAGACTTTTGCAATAGGAAACTTAAGATTCACTCAGCTCAAATGTTGGTAGATCCCTGACCAAATATATAACTATAAACCAAATATTCTGAAGTACTTGCAGATTTAAGCTTTTCAGTCTGCAAGTATCCTATCATATATGCTATCCAGAAACAGGTTGGTTCTATGAAGTGCCTTTAAAAAGTATATAAAATACGTTACTTTAATAGAATTGATTTCAGTGGCTGCCTTAGATGAGCAGATTTCCAGTACCACCTGTACTGCGCTTCTAAATCATCATTCACTTTGATGTATTGTATTTTATTTAACTTATCTTATTTTAGTCCCCCCATATAGTATCAGGCATAGCCTCACTTATTTCCTGGGTCATCGCCTTTAAACACGCCAGGATATTATGTATTCTCTCTGATCTCAAGGTGTCATTCCCCTCAAAGTACTGTAACCGAATGAACCATTGCTACTTGTTATATTCCCTAGAAATCTGCGTCACTATATATTATCCTCCTGCTCTGAAACGGGATCATAGGCAGAGCCTATATTTTTAACAATAAAATTGATAGAATCAGTAATAATTATAACCCATATCCTGTTGTCATTACAATAGACCCCAAATTTTACAGTGATGTAGTTCCCTCCTCCCCCAACCCTCCACAGGTTGCACTATATTATAATTACCTTATTTCTCACATGCTATATTATAGTTTATTGCTATATAGCTGTTTGTTCAGGTTGTATTTCCATTTAATGAGTGGTGTGGTACTTGGGTTTCATTTCATTGCCGCACCTTAGAATTTTTTTTTAGGGCTTTCAAATGATTAAAAAAATAATCACAATTGCAAGAATAAAAAAAGGTAACATTGTGATTAAAACTGCAATTAATTGTGAAACAACAATATAATACCAATTGATATTTATTATAAATATTTTTTTTGTTACATTTTCAAATATATTGATTTCAATTGCAATACAGAATACAAAGTGTAGAGTGCTTACTTTATTTGATTACACTGTAAAAAAGAAACAAAAGAAATAGTATTTTTCTATTCCCCTCCCACAAATACTGTAGTGGAATCTCTATCGTGAAAGTGCAACTTAGAAATATAGAATTATTATTATTTTTTTGCATAACTGCACTCAAAAACAAAAAGTGTAAAACTTTAGAGCCTACAAGTCGAAGCATGAAAGGACATATGAATGTTTAGCAAATGCTGGCTGGTGTTTAAGGCATTTAGTGTGAAATGTGCCCCTGATCAGAGGGCTTGTGCAAGGCCCTCTGCATTAAGGCTCATGTGGAGCTTCAGGGGTGCTCTGGTCCCTGCATTGGCTCTCTCTGCAAGGATGAATTTCACCTGTGGCCTGGTAAGGGGCTACAATGACTGCTATAAACAGATTTCTCATTCAGAGTCTGGTCTTGTCATAGCTGGCAGTTACTCCACGGGGAGCCTCATGTGATATCTTCACTGAGAAGAGGAAGGCTTTGTGCATAAATGGGAGCTCATTCTGAAAACTAAAATCTCATCTCCCCAGCTCATTTCCATAATTACTCATGTGGAATGAAGTATTTCAGACATAATGGAAATGAAAAAAGTAAAAATTTGTGTAACAAAGAAAGTTAATAGGCATAGCTACAGCCTGACACAGCACTATGGGCTTGATCCAAAGCCCAGAAAACTCCAGTGGAAAAGCACCCATGGGCTTTAGTGGGTGTTGGACAAAATAGGCCTTAATCTCAGTAGTTATTAGCTATGGGTGAGTTAGAAGAATGGTCTTTCTATTTTAGACCAGATATAGCCCTCACCATCCTTAATTGCTCCTTTAAGTCACTGGTAGACCAGTGGATCCACTAATTCTTTATTCTACTCTCTGATTTTGATGTATGTAAAGAATTTCTTAATGCTTGTTATCAAGTCTTAGGCTAATCACTCTAATTTTCCCTTTAAACTTCCTAATTTCTATTACGTTTTACTTGCCTTTGCTTGTATTTCTTTCTCTTTGCTTCACTTAGGCTGGAATTCCAGTTTCTCAAGGCTACTCCCAAATAACCTCTTGAATTTTCCCATACTGTGTCTACCATACAGTCAGTGTAGGTATTTTTAGTGCATCCGTCATTATAATACTTGCGAAGCAGCTGAACAATGGCAAAATGGCTTGCATAGAGAAACATTAGTGCAAACCCCACTCAGGTGTATTTCCTTTTCCCTTCTCTCCTTCCTGCACCTCTCTGTTTTTTGAGTGGTGTTGATGAGCCAGTGTCCAACCCCATCATTTTGAGTGGAAAATACCTAAGTCCAATTTTCATGGTTGGGTTGAATAGCTCATAGCAAGTGTTTTGATTTTGGTCGGTCTCTAATGTCAATGCTGTTATAGAAAGTAATTAGTGTATGTGCATAAAATTACCTCTGCAAAATCACATTTCTTCCAGGCTAGGTTATGGCGCAGATTAAATCCTATGACTGTTACTGTTCTGTAAAATCAAATGTTAGCTTCTGTGGTATCAAAGAAATCTCAGCTAAACTTACGAATCTTTATTTTATGGAACATTTAGGAATGCTTTATTAAATATCCCACACCAATATATATGGTGTTTTTTCCCAGCTTCATCACATCAATGGCTGCACTACAGAGAGCGAAGAAAATACATCCAAGCCTGTAATGTTCTTCTTTCTCTGGCTTGCTGTATGGTGAGATGTTAATTATTTTGATATAACATTCATTAAAACTGTGCTCTTCCCTTCAAGACTTTGAAACCAACGTCAGGGAAACTGAAAGCTCCTGTTTCAAACTCTCTCGGATTATCTTTCCTCTAATTGACTTTCACTCATATCCAGTCAGGTTTTAATTTCCCTGTGTGGCTTTATGAGCCTGTCCATTTCTATTTTCTCTTCTTCTATCTCGCGTCACTTTTTAGGCTCAGTGCTATGGAGTGCTGAGTTACTTTCAATTCTTGTTGACTCAGGCCATTCAGCATTAATTTGCAAGATCAAGAAAAGGCCATATCCTTGATGGTGCTGAGTGCCTCCTGGGAGGTGCTCAGCACTTTCCACTTCCACTAGAGCTAATTGGACGTGAGGGAGCTCAGCCTTCCCAGGATCAGGCCCAACGTCCCAAATGGTTATGGACCAATATACATTGTCTAATCTGTAAAGGAGTAGGATCCAATCTAATATTTATTTCCATTTTAATTGAGCAATCGAAATAACGGAATACGGTTTTTTCTTCTAATTTTCTTTTAATCTTCCATTATCCACTTCCTCGAATTTTAAACACTTACTTATTTTTAGGAGCGATTGTAGCTGTGAAAGCCAAGATTGTCCAGATTCTTGTTAAGCTGTGCAGAGCCGTATTCAGAGCAACCTGTATTGCATGGAAGAAAACTGCATGGAAAGCTAACAGAATTTTTAAATGTAATTTACAGTGGAAAATTATTCTCTCTAAACAAGTTCACCAGGCACTTGACTACCACAGTATCTTATGACAGATGGTCTCCCAAAAGTTTTTCTAGATTCTTAGCTTGTGTTGGTGTTTTGATAACAGTTCAAAATAAAGTACATGTTTTGAAGGGTTTCTGATCTGTGGAAGACAAACAATTTAACATCTGATGTTCCTTTGTTAGTGGGAGTGAAAGATGACTTCATCGTTGGTAAGTCAGGGTCATTTTACACACTGAAATATTTGTAATATTATATGCTCTAAACTATGCTTTCAAATCTTGGAGGGCAGGGATGGATGGCGTGAAAGGATTTCTATCTCAGGTACTATTCCATTGGAGCAGCTTTAGATGAATGTATGTAACGTAGTGGTACAGTGTATGTATGGGCAAGTCTACACTACAAAATTAAACTGACCTAAATTATGTTGACATACAGCCACCACAGTAATTAAATCACTTTTGCATACTGTGCTCCTTGTGTCGGCCATGCCTGTCCTCACCAGGAGCCTGCACCGATTTAACTGTCAGTGTGGGGCATTGTGGGATGGCTTCTGAGTGGCAGCAACAGTCAATGTAAGCAATGCAGTGTCTGCACTGACACTGCATTCACCTAACTGCATCAATCTAAGCCCTACACATTTTGCGGAGGTGGCGTTAAGTCAGTGTAGTGGGAGAGTTACTTCGGTGGGAGCTACATTTTAGTATAGATGCTTACAGAGGTAGGTCAATGTAAGCTGCTTTATGTTGACCTATCTCTGTAGCATAGACCACGGCTGTATAATTATCTCCTTTATGTTCTGCTCTTGGAAATACACATGAATAACTTCATTCATGTGAGTAGTCTTAATGAGCTTTTGTGTAATGTATGTGTACCCTATTGGTCAGCATGTGTTATGTCCCACCCTGCAGAGCATGTGAGCACTCAGCTTCTGAGTCTGGCTCATTAGCTCTAGCTGAAGAGCAAGTCCCTGGGTTACTTAGCAAGTCCTGGGTTATGCCCTGGTGTTGTCCAACGTAGCAGCTATCACATTTGCAGGATCAGGATCTTAATTTTAACTTGTTTTGTGATTGACTGGAAACCACCCATATGACACAAAGTAGAGACCATTAGTACCTCCATAAAAGGTGTTGGCTCAGCACACTAGACAATAGACAACATCTAATACCAGATTGGACGACATCATCATCATCATGTTCCCATCATGCCTCTGGCATTTAGGTCAGCGACAAAGCTCCTCCACTCCTGTCTGTTTCTGGCAAGTCTTTCAATGGTTCCCCAGCTATACCCCAGGTTTTTCAGCTCAGCTTCCACAGCTCTTTGCCATGTTGTTTTTGGGTGGCCTCATTTTCACTGTCGATCGTATTGCTACTCTGGTGATGGAATCAGTTTCCATCCGAAACACATGACCAATCCATCTCTAACACTTCCTGGCAATGATGGTGCTTAGATCCTTTTGGCTGTACTGTGTCAATAGATCTTGGTTTGAGATTGTTCTGGGCCAAAAGATACGGAGGATTTTTCTGAGGCAGGTTGTATGGAATGAAGACAGGTTGGACATGTTATACTTTCTCATTCCCCAGCATTATGCACTGAAATGTAATGTTGAAGGTACTCAGCCCTGATAAATCCTGAGTTTGGCTTTGGTGTTGTGTTTTGTTGATTTCCAGACTGTATTTAAGCTCCTGAAGGTGAGTTTGGTTCTGGATGTCCTGGCTTGTTCGACCATCCTGGGTGATGGTGCTGCCCAAGTATGTGAATGTTTCTACCTTGGTGAGAACATAATCCTCTATCCGTACTGGTGATGGTGAGGCAATATTAAAGGTCATGATATCTGTCTTATTGTGATTGATTTTCAGTCCAATTTGCTGGCTGAATGTGTTGTCGAGTTGTTTTTTCTTGTATATAGTGTTGGGTATGTGATAGGAGAGTGACATCATTTGTGAAGTCCAGGTCTTCAAGGGGTGAGAAAGGTGTCCATTTAATGCCTCTTGGCATATCTTCTGTTGTATGCCACATTACCCAGTCGATAGCAATATTGAAGAGTATTGCAGACATGACATGCCCCGACGTACTCCTGTTTTGACTTCAAAAGTGAGCTCACTGTAATCAACACTGTGTTTAAAGTTGGAACAGAAGCTTTTGATGATATTGATTATATGGAGAGGGATTCCATATGCCTGCAGAATGCACAATAGGCTGGTCCTATGAATGCTATCAAAAGCCTTCTCAAAGTCTTCATTTGGAGTTGTGCATTTGATTTTTTCTTCCTAGGTGAAGTACTTAGCACTTGTCTTTATTGTATTTCATCTTGTTGATTTCAGACCAATTGTACAATTTGTCAAGGTAGTTTTGAATTCTAATTCTGTCCTCCAAACTGCTTGCAACCCCTCCCAGTTTGGTGTCATCTGCAAATTTTAAAAGCATACCTCACTCCATTGTCCAAGTCACTAATGAAAATATTGAATAGTACCAGACCCAGGACTGACTCCTGTGGGACTCCACTAGATACATCCTCCGTTTGACAGTGAACCACTGATAACTACTTTTTGAGTATGGTCTTTCGAGTTTTGCATCCACCTTATAGTAATGTAATGTAGACCATTTCCAGCACAAATCCAGGGTTTAACAAGAACGTCTGAGGAACAGTGAGGGGGCGGGGGGAAGGAATAAACAAAGGGAAATAGGTTACTTTTTAGAATGAATCAACCATTCTCATTCTCTATTCAAGCCTAAGTTAATTGTATCCAATTTGCAAATTAATTCCAATTCAGCAGTCTCTCGTTGGAGTCTGTTTTCAAAGTTTTTTGTTGAAGGATAGTCATTTTGAGATCAGAAATCGAGTGACCAGAGAAATTGAAGTGTTCTCCGACTGGTTTATGAATGTTGTAATTCTTGACGTCTGATTTGTGTCCATTTATTCTTTTACGTAGAGACTGTCCGGTTTGCCCAATGTACATGGCAGAGGGGCATTGCTGGCACATGATGGCATATATCACATTGGTAGATGTGCAGGTGAATGAGCCTCTGATAGTGTGGCTGATGTTATTAGGCCCTGTGATGGTGTCCCCTGAATAGATATGTGGGCACAGTTGGCAACGGGCTTTGTTGCAAGGATAGGTTCCTGGGTTAGTGGTTCTGTTGTCAGACGTTCTTGTTAAACCCTGGATTTGTGCTGGAAATGGCCCACCTTGATTATCATACACATTGTAAGGAGAGTGATCACTTTAGATAAGCTATTACCAGCAGGAGAGTGGGGTGGGGGAAGAGAACCTTTTGTAGTGATAAACACCCATTTTTTCATGGTCTGTGTATATAAAGACATCTTCTGTATTTTCCACAGTATGCATCCGATGAAGTGAGCTGTAGCTCACGAAAGCTTATGCTCAAATAAATTGGTTAGTCTCTAAGGTGCCACAAGTACTCCTTTTCTTTTTGCATATAACTATAGAGTAAGTCATGAAAGCACAAGTAAACTGAGAGAAAAGGCTTGAGCCAGGTAACAGTCATGGTTTAATTCACTAAATATTGACTTCATCAGGCACAGGACAGGAGAAAACATCTCTGAGGAAGAATTTTTTTAATACTTTACTCAACTTGAGAAGGAGCTATTGTACTCTACAGTATATCAAATATATGTTTGGCAATAGACTTTATTAACCTATTAAATCAGCAAGATGAAATAGCCACTTTGTTCTATTTAATTTAAAACAATAAAACTAAATAATAAAATTGTGGCTTCATAATGTAGTCGCATGTTAGATAAGGAAGGCTTTTTATTCCAATATTAGAATTTCTTCTGGTATTAATGCAATGTTTACACCCCTGTCTTTAAGTATGTGACAGTACATAATGGTCTATGCTTATGTTGGTGCATTATATATAATTAAATGTGCAAATTATATTAATGCCATGTAAAGGCTCTGAATTCAAATACACACGAACTGGAAAATGAAAATGTTGATCCTTCTCAAAGAAATGGTCAGTTAGGTTGCATATATGATATATGCAGGTGACTTTGCTTTACCTTACTCTTAACGTTTGATGAGAACCATAACTTTTTATTGTCATAGATCTTGAGGCCATCTATACCACAGGCCATAGAACTTCATCCAGTAGTTCCTGTGTCAAGCCTATAACCTCTGGTTAAGGTTGAGTTTGTCTTTAAGAAAGACGTCCAGTCTTGATTTAATGATTGTAGGTGATGGAGAATCTACCATATTCCTAGGTAAATTATTCCAGCGTTTGGTAAATTGTTCCAATAGTTTCCAGACATTTGAATTCATAACCTTTATGGTATACGGATTACCTTGTGGCAATGAGTTCTACATGTTATTCTTTGATATCGAGAGCTTAGCAGGATTAATAAATAGATTAGAAATGTACAGGAGTAGCAAGAATATCCAGGAATATAATAGTAATGGTTTTAGGAGTTTTTTGGGGGATATAAACCTTCAAGCTTCAAAATCTAAGCCATCCTGTAATAAAGGGTGCTGGAAGAATTTTTCCTTGTGGGAAGGTTATTCCACAACTGCCTACTACTGTGTTTCTGGCACCTTCCTTCGGAGTCAGCTGGTGCTGACCACTCTTGGAGACTGGATGTTGCTCTGATCTGATTTGATTCAGTGTGGCAGTTTTTACGTCCCTATGATATATGGCTGTGGAAGAATGAAGCCAAATTTTCAGTATTGGTGTTGGCTTATGTCATGTGCAGTGACATTTATATCTTTAAAACAATGCTAAATTTGAGTGTTTTGTTGACGGGGAAATACGAGAGCAAAAATGAGCAGGAAAAAGGAGGAGTAGGTATTCAGAGGCTAGTGGGAGTTGCTTTATAGGGTAACCAGACGTCCCAATAAAATCGGGATTGTTCTGATATTTAACTCTTTGTCCCACGTCCCGATTGATGTATGATCAGGATGCCATTTGTCCAGATATTGTAGGGTTGCCAGGCCTCTGATTGGCACGGGGCTGGCAGGCTCCCTGGCTGGCTGGCTCTGTGCAGCTCCCCGGAAGTGGCGATATCTCCCTCTAGGTCCTAGGTATAGCGGTGGCCAGGGGGGCTCTGCATGCTGTCCCTGCCATGAGTGCAGCTCTACAGCTCCTGTTGGCCAGGAAGTGTGGCCAATGGGAGCTGTGGGGGTGGCACCTGCGGGCGAGGTATCACGCAGAGCCGCCTAGCCGCGCCTTCGCCTAGTATCCAGAGGGCGATGTGCTCGGCACCCACAATTTCTATTAAAGTCACAAGCAGCTGTGGATGTCCAGCAACTCCTGATATCAGGATATTTTTAGTAAAGTTCAGTTACTAAAATTTGGTCAGAATCCTGAACTCAAGTTCTTGGCACATAAATAAGGGGAATTGATTGTCAAATATTTCGTTTGTGTGAATGTGTCTGTAATTTTCAAGTCTGCACATATCCTACATGTGGTCTATTACTGATTTGGAATAGTAAACCATTTATTCTTTTTATTGGCAAAACCTTCTCAGATCACGTTCAAGAACAGAATGGCAGTTTTAACTGTGAATTCACTGTCTTCTGTCAATTTGTGGACCTACTGTTATGTTTTATTTTTAAATGTTTTTTTTTCTTTTACATTTGATATAAACATGTGTTTAAAATAAATACTCTGGTTTTTCTCCTACTTGGAAAAATTAATCAGTTTTACTGCAGAAAATGGAGATTTAAAATTAATATCTAAAGTACATAGATCAAAAATGTGTCACTAATTCATCCCTGATGGATACAAGCATAATTTTATTGGATCTTTCATTTTACTTTTTTACCCCTTCATTGGTTCTGTGTTGGTTATATCAGGGATGAATATGTTCCATAATCTTAACCCTTCTCACCAAAACCTAGACATTTAGGGGTAGCCTTCAGGTGGGTGTCCTGTCATTCTGAGGGTACAATTCACACCCACAAAACTCTACCGCCATTTTATAAATCCTCTCACAAAACTGGTAGTGAGAGATTCAAATGCTTAAGTCTGAGCTCAACATTTCTTTAGGCATACAAAAATGCAGGCAGTTTAGACTGAGTCAAATGAAAATATACTCCTTGAAGAGAACAATGAGATGGGTTTTTAAGCAGCTGAGAGTTTGTGACATGTGATTCCATGCAATGGCCCTATTTCTAATGTTTTGTACCAAAGTCTGCTCTGTGAATTGTTCCCAGACTTTGGAAAAGTTTGCATATGGATCTGAGCTATTACTGCTACAAAATGCTTAGATGCCATTATTCTTATATTATTTTACTTTCTTCAAAGCAATGCACTGCTAGAAGGTAGTTCTGTTCCCTAAAGGTAGGGAGGGGATTTCCTTCCAGTACATTGCTAATCAAAGTACAAAATGCAGAATACTAAAAAGGTCACCATGGCACAGAGCTCTACTATATTTCACCGAATACATTAGGCATTTCATTGCTGATAGGTCATTCTAGAGACTAAGATTTTAATGAAACTGGAAAATGGCAGAAAGCTATTTTTTTTTAACCCTGCTGTAGATTGCAAGAAAGATCGGAAACATGCAGACTTAGGGTGCTATCCTGCATTCAGATCCCCTGAGCCTGCATGCAGTCTCATTGAGGCTGTATGCTTCTTTTCCATGAAAACAAGAGGAGCGTTAACAATTACATTGCTCCATTATTCAAACACAGTAACCAGAGTCTGCTGCAGTCTGCAGTCTAGAACCCCGCCTCCCAAATTGGAAGGTGATCTGCGATCTCAGCAGCCTCCCCTCCCCAGGGCCGGCCCACAACATTTTGGCACCTGAGGCGGGGAGCTCAAATGACGCCCCCATGCTCCCTCGCTTGGGCCAAAACTTTGAAAGGTCTAAATTCTGCCTTCTTCCTGTTCTACTCCTCTCAAGGTACTGCTCTGCTACTTACCCCAATAAAGGAGAACTAACAACTTAAAATGTCTTGTTCAAAAATTTTAAGTAACACTTAACTTTCAAATGCCTGAACAGCAAATGTAACTTTTCTTGTCTGCATAGTAAACACTGGCATTTTTATCTGTTTGAATAATTAAAGGGGTGCTTTCCGTGCCTTCTTGGTTGTAAAGATTTGAACTGTTTCCTGAAGGTCCACAGTCCTGGCCAGCTCATGGTCTATTGATATGGTTGCAAGGCCGACCAGACTCTCCTGTGTCATTGTGGAGCATAGATGTGTTTTTATTAACTTCAGCTTGGAGAAGCTGCGTTCTTCACTGGCAACTGTTACAGGAAGTGTTGGAAGTATGCGCACAGCAACAAAAGCATTTGAAAAGAGGGTGGTCATCTTATTTGTGCACATATATTCCAGAACAGCCTTTGATCCTGCTGAAATGTATCTTGAAAGGACTTTCAGTTCATCACCTAAATCACTTGCATCAATATCACGCATGTCATCATGTGTAAACACTGTCTTTAGTGCCCTGCATTGCTAATATAGATCTTCTTCAGGTATAGTGAGGAGTTTTGGAATATCATACAACATCCCAAATATACTGCTGTGTTCCTTGAGCTGCATGAAACGTTCTTCAACTGATTGTATTGCACAATCTAGCACCTGGTTAAAGAATTCAACTTTGAATTGTTGTTTGGGGTTTCTTATGTGATTATCACGTGCCTTGTAATCAAAATGTCATCTTCTTCTGTGACTCTTGTATTCTTGAATGGGTGGGAAAAACAGCTTCAGTGTGAAGTTTCTCTGCCAACTTCTGTGCACTCTTCAGAACGTTTTGAAATCCCTCATCTGACCGGTAAGACTGTTGGTATGACTTTGCTTTGTCCAGTTATTCCATTGCTCCAGATATATCAAGGTCAACACCTTGGAGTCTCTTGCTTACAACATTTATTTCAAGCAGTACGTCATGCCACAACACTAAGCCACACCGAAATTTGAAGTTATGTATGTTTCTGGTGATTCCATTTCCCTCTGCCACTGTTCTCCCACTAACAGTTCCTGTCATAGCATTATCCTCCATAATGGCAACTATGGCATCATCCGTCTTCCCAATTTGGTGTTTGATAGGCTTTATCGCCTCCACTTGATTTTCCCATCGTGTGGCACTCAGTGGTTTCAGGGTCAGAGAGGATGTTCCCAGATGTTGCTTCAAAATTTTCCATCAATGAGTTGATGCAGAGAAAAATACATAGATGCTTTGAATTACATTTTAAAAATTCAGCAGCCTCACTAGAAGCTGATGCTGCATCACTAACCACCAAGCTCAATGAATGAGGACAAAAAAAGCTTGAGGGTTTAACTCTTGGATCTGTGTCTGCACTCCTCTGTTGTTTCCTCTCAGGTTGGCACCATTATTGTAGTCCTGACCTCTCATGTCAGCTATCGCAATTCCCCTATCTTCCAGCTTTTTAAGAAGCACGTTTGTCATACCAGCTCCTGTAGTATCATCAATGTCGATAAATTCTAGAAAATGCTCTGACAGTCACCATTGCAGGGACATTTTCACTGGGTTCTGTTATTGTACCAAAATCATAGAATCATAGAATCATAGAATATCAGGGTTGGAAGGGACCCCTGAAGGTCATCTAGTCCAACCCCCTGCTCGAAGCAGGACCAATTCCCAGTTAAATCATCCCAGCCAGGGCTTTGTCAAGCCTGACCTTAAAAACTTCCAAGGAAGGAGATTCCACCACCTCCCTAGGCAACGCATTCCAGTGTTTCACCACCCTCTTAGTGAAAAAGTTTTTCCTAATATCCAATCTAAACCTCCCCCACTGCAACTTGAGGCCATTACTCCTCGTTCTGTCATCTGCTACCATTGAGAACAGTCTAGAGCCATCCTCTTTGGAACCCCCTTTCAGGTAGTTGAAAGCAGCTATCAAATCCCCCCTCATTCTTCTCTTCTGCAGGCTAAACAATCCCAGCTCCCTCAGCCTCTCCTCATAAGTCATGTGTTCTAGACCCCTAATCATTTTTGTTGCCCTTCGCTGGACTCTCTCCAATTTATCCACATCCTTCTTGTAGTGTGGGGCCCAAAACTGGACACAGTACTCCAGATGAGGCCTCACCAATGTCGAATAGAGGGGGACTATTAAAATGCACCATTAAAGTCATTTGTTCTGTCTGGCTGATGTCACGTGTGCAGTCCAGAATAATGGAGTAATATCTTGCTGACTTCAGATCTGCCACAATCTTCGGTTTGACTTTTGTTGCCAGTAACTGTGTGATCTCATTTTGAATTGTTTTTCCAAGATAGTGGTGCGTGTACATTTCTTGGGTGGTGACTTTTCTTAGATGCTCCTGGAGTACAGCATCAAACTCAGCCATCAGCTCCACAATGTTAAGGAAGTTTCCATTGTTTGGCACAAACAGCTGATCTGAAGTGTCATGCAGTGCTAGGTTTTGGGTAGCAAGCATTCTCACAATGGCAATGAGCCTTTTCAGAACATTTTGCCAGTAAAGAGACTCTGATGCAATCTTCTCTTGATGCTGATCATCTGTGGTGGCCTTTAACCTTAGTCTCATCTCAAGCTCTTTCCACCTATGGAATGCTCTCTGGTGATTTGCTGCCTTCTCCTGGCATGCCAGATTTCTAGCTAGATTTTTCCAGTCCTTTGTTCCTGTAGAACACAATGTGGCTGGAACATTAGACTGGAAGAGTTTGCAACAAAAACAGTGTGCAGCATTCTGGGTTTTTGAGTACATAAGCCATGCCTCTCCACTTTATCACCATTGGGGATTTCACGCCAGTATGTGGTGGATGGAAACTTGTATTTTCACTGTCTTTGGGGTACATGATGTTTTTCACTTGCTGTGGCTCATGCAGTACAAGGAAATCCCTCAGGCTACTGCTCAAGTGGTTCCACAGTCCTGGATCATCTAGACTTAAGGAACTAAACTCAGCAGCATCTGTTTCTTGCGCCTCCACCACACTCTTCTCTGATCTACACTTTTCTTCAGCAATGTGCATGGTTACATCCATTTGAGATGGAGATATGGATGCTGCAGTAGCTGACTGGTCACCTGCACTCTGACTAACTGGAAGATCAGGCATCTCCCCACCACTCACATCCTCACTGGGGCCGGAAGGCTCACCGTGAACATGTGTGTCTATGTATCTCAGGAGAGCTCCTTCCTGCTTAGATAGAAAAGCTTCCTTTGCTTTCTTTCTTTTTCTGAATGTTGCCCCAGAGGGGTGTTTTCTTCTTTCACTCATGACTGCTGTTCTGTGCCAGCTATAGTGGCTCTCAACACTCAATTGAAGGGGACAAATAAGCAGGCTGGTAGCAGGCCCTGAGGGAGGGAAGATATTAGCGTCTTAAGGGCCTAACTGGCTCCTACTAGTTCAGTTGACTGCCTGTTCTCCTCAAGCAGGTTCAGGGAAGCAGCAGGAAACAGGAAGCTCCCTGAGAAGCTGGTGTTAATTAGTCCAGGTTGCTGGGGGTGCTAGAGAGGTACATAAGAGATGGCTCCTCCTCTCTCTCCTTGCAGCTCCTGCTGCTTTCTGTTTGCCTCTCACCTTTTCTCCTGCCTGCCTGTTATGTCTCTTGTGCCCTTCTTCCTCCAGCGCAGGACTCCACCATCTCTGTGCATCTAGAGCAGAGAGAATACATACGCACCAGCAGCAGACACAATTTTCTACACTGTGGGTCCCAGTGGCGCCCCCCACAGTCTGGCACCTGAGGCAACCGCCTCAGTTTGCCTCATGGTAAGGACAGCCCTGCCCCTCCCACAGCATGAAACAGCAATGAGAATTGCTTCACACAGAGGCCAACAGGGTGCCATATGGGTACAGGGGCCTGAGCTAGGAGATTAGATGCAGATTTAAAGCCTTGTTGTAGTCTCACTTTAGAATTCTAATTTTTGTAGTGATTTGAGGATGTCCTGTCTCCTGCGGTATACCCTGGGATAACTAACCCCTGGGCAACCACAAAGGGAAATGATAAAAAAACTGTGTTAAACTTCGGAGATTGATTGCCATTATTATTTTATTTCAAGAATGCACTTTGTATTTTAACTGGTATTTCACTGAATATAGGTTTTGCTGTCAAAATTCTGATTGGCTTCAATTGGTTCCTGGTGGAAAGACTTGCAGGTCAATGTATTAAAAGCCACAGGAGCTCTGGAGGGATGGGGGTGGACATGGTAATAGAGAAGCTTCCTTGTACCTGGAATAGAAAAGGAGCATACTTGGAAGACATAGTGTAACTTAATACATGAAATATGAACATGTTTATCTTATTGCTGCAACCCTTTTTCTTCTCTGTTTCAAAATGGGTATCAGAGAGTGGTAAAATGGCATGATGTACTTTTGTTCAGCCAAGGAGGTTTAGATTGGTTTTATAGAGCAATAAGAAATATAAAATACAGCCCAAAATCGAAATTTCATTGCAATAATAAAAGCAGATTTCTTTTTTTAAAAAAGGAAAGTTGTGAAATTGGTGCCTATCCAAGCTGCTGTCAGCAGTGAAAACGAAGACCTCATTTTTTTCATAGATTAGGTATAGGCAGTGCTTAATTTGTGCCAGGGCTGAGCCCCCGGCACCTCTAGGCTTGGCAATTCATAGCCCTGGCACCTCTGGGCATGCTGCAACAGTTACGAATGTAAAAAAAATTGCTTGAGCCCTGGCACCTCTTACATTACAAATTAAGCACTGGTTACAGATGAATGAAAGCTTTGTCATCCCAGTTGTGCGCACCTGCTTTCTTCGGGAAAGTTATGTTCAGTCTCAGAAGTAAGCTCTCTCACCAGATGTGTTCAGTACTTGGATCTTAATGAGATTGCCTGCAAGGGCATCTCTTATAATGGTTTGTGATGGAATGTGGATGTTTGTCTATTGAGAGCATCGTTTCCTAAAGGTCACTGAACAGCTGTCAGATGATGATAGCTGTCAGGGCTGGATCATGCCTTTTTCGGCAATGCTTTGAACAGGAGGCAGTACAGAGTTGTATCACTGCATCTGGGGAGCCTCGCAAAGATTCCCCAGTGCTCAGTGCATGGTGACCCCTGAGAACATCCAGTGTGAATTCTACTTCTTGGTGCATTGAAAGACTGCAATTGTGCTCTGCTTTTGAGTGAGGGTACAAACAGAGAAGGCTTCATTTCCCTTCATTATTGACACACCCTTGTGGAAATGCAGTCTTGCCTTTGTCTTTGTTGATATGGGGAATATTTATTTAAACTATGCTTTACGGCTCGAATCTCCTAGGTGCCTCCTGCAAGGCTGGTTTCTTGCTATACTATTGATATCGGGACTAGATCCTGCAAACAGCTGTTCTCACAAGTGGATCCCTTGACTGCGGGGGGACTAATCACCTGGATAAGAAAAGGAGGACTTGTGGCACCTTAGAGACGAACAAATAAGTGTATTTAGTTGACATAGTGAGAAATGGATGTCTTTTTCTTTTTCTACATTGCTATTAAGATTTTTTTTATTTACTTATTGAAGTACTGTATCTTTTGTGGCTGCAGTTTGTTAGTGCAATCCCAGATGCATGTTCCTCTCAAAAGTCAGTATGTTTGTCTATAGAAGATTGACCTAATTCTGAAGTGTTTGTTTTTTAAAAATGCCTAATTCTATTCCCATTGAAGCTAATGGCAAATCTTTCTTTCTTCCCACTCTTACGGTCCTGACTCATGTTTCTGTTATCTCTCTTATTTTTCCCAGCTATTTATATCATGCCCATCGCTATGGTATATGAGCACTTTACTAGTTCCCACGACAGAGTTCTACAGAACTGAACAGAGACTTGCACCATAGAGTGCGCCAGAAATTAAATAGGATTCTATAGAACAGTGGTTCTCAAACTTTTGTACTGGTGACCCCTTTCACATAGCAAGCCTCTGAATGTGACCCCTCCCCCCCTTATAAATTAAAACCACTTTTTTATATATTTAACACCGTTATAAATGTTGGAGGCAAAGTGGGGTTTGGGGTGGAGGCTGACAGCTCGCGACCCTCCTCCCCTGCCATGTAATAACCTCGTGATCCCCTGAGGGGTCCCGACCCCCAATTTGAAAACTCCTGCTATAGAAATTACTAATGTATAAACATGTATGGTTACCAATATCCACAAGTGTTTGCAGAATCAGGGTCTAAGAAATAATAAATTTACCAAAGTGGGAAAAATAGCAGTGCAGAGAATTTTTTGACAACTTGGAGAAAATTTCCTAAAGAGAAATCGTGAAAATTTCACAGAACTGTAAGAAAGGCCTTTTCATTTAACAAACCAAAAACATACACAAACTTTTAATTACATTAAATATGTTTCTCAAAATATAAAACGGTATGCATTTCTAGAAAATCTATTAAGGGCATTGCTAATGATTCTACATGGAAGCAGCCCAGATACTACAGTGATGAGCAGAACTATACAATTCTAAACTAGAGATAGATACATTATGGTCCCAATCCTGATAGCTGATCTGTATGGGTTGACTCAAAATTGTTTCCATTAAGTTTCAGGCGTTCACCTGAGCATATCAGCTTGCGGAATCAGAGGTCTAAGATTCTGCTTCTGTTATGCTACACAATGGACTACACCTTACCTTGCAATTTTATTACTGAAATGGGCAACTGTTTTACATTCAAAAATGTTCATATTCCAAATTAAGCATTGAGATTTGAAGAAAGCAGGAAACAGATTATTTCTTACCAGTACCTGAGATGCCTGTTTTTATGAGATTGGGTATTGTAAATCTTCCTACTAAAAATACACAGGGCAGTGATCTTTTCTTAGAGTGGTTCTCAAACATTAAGTGAAGGAACTATGGATAAGGAATTCAAAATATCCTTTATAAAAGCAGAGATTGTAGTCTAGGGGCCAGATCCTGCAAAGATTTAATTGTTAGTGAAATTTTATCTGTCCTAATGGCTTTGAAGGATCCAGGCCAACGCTAATACAAGATGGAAAGAAACAAAGGTTTTTTTTCCTGCTCTTTTTTAAAAAAATGATACACACAAAATAGATCACCTCAGGATGCAAGGAACTTACAAAAGAGCTGAGAGTGACAATTCAGTATGAAATTCTTTTGTTCAGCATGGTTCTCCAGAGCCAATTAGTTAATACTTCCACCTGCAGCTAGTTTCTCCAACCTATCTCTGAAGGCTTTTCAAATTCTACTGGAACCAAACTATCAGAAAAGGTGTGCACAGATCTAGGTCACCCTAGTGTAGATCAGGAAGGAGGCTGGACCTAATTTGCCTTTTTTTTTTTTTTTTTTTAACATCACTCTCCTGAATCTAGTAGATGAGTATTCTGCTGTCACTTAGCTATTCTACACCACTGCATTTCCATTGACTTCAGTGGAGTTACTGGTTGTTACAGAATCAGGCCCAGGGACACCAGAATAAGTAATGCTGATGTAAGTGGTACCAGAATTGGGCCCAGGGACACCATCAAAATCTAGTACATTAATGTCCTGATAGAAAGATGAAACAGCCTCTGTCTCAGAAAACCCCCCTTAATCCAACAAAACATCTCTCTACAGTAGCTTTTTCTGTAATGGGCAGATCTTATTTCTTGCAAAATCTTTGCAACCAAATGGGCAAAATTTATTGATAGCCTGACAGCCATTTTACGTTATCCCCAGGTTCCCAGCTAAACTATTAAAATTAATCAGGTGGCAAACTTTCATTATAGCAGGTCTAATAAACAATAAAACAGGCTCCCAGTGTTGGAAATGTCAGTGAATAGAGCAGTATATTAAAAGGAAGCAATTATTTTGAAGTCTCTGGGGAAATGCTCCAAAATCTAGTTAAATCAAATCAAACAGCATATATACCAAAATATTTATTTTTATATAGCATTGTGACAGCGCATTTTCCCACTCTTGTCTCTTTTCTAGCCACAAACTGCTCAGAGATCTTCTGGATCTGATCAAACACCTTGTGCAATTTATTTACAGTGTTCTCTCCTCCACCCTTACAAACTTGTGCAACCCTGTATTTACACCAGCATAGATAGAAGGTAGTTTCCCCCTGAGGGATCTGTCCTGGTTCTGATCCTGAAAAAACAGCCAGCCTGCCCCATGCATGTTCTTCCTGTGCCGTTTTCTACTTTCTGGACTAATTGGTTAATTAGCTTTGTAGCTCTCTCCAGCTCCTCCCCAATCAACCAATTAGGTACAGCTTTGCCCCAGTTGACTGTAGGGCAATTTAATTGGTGATCCAGTGATTGGACTGCTGGTACAGCTGGTGTTGCCCAGCAATTTGTCACAAGCATTTTTCATACACACGTACCACAACAATATGGTATACAATCAAAAGCAAAGGCAAGTAGTATTTGGATTACAATACATTATATCCTACTTGTACCACCTATATGTAGTGCTAGGGATGAAGATGGGACCGTGAGTGATAGGTGATTTACTAAGTGTATGGAAGCTTGGCTCAGGGATCATGATTTGTTTCTTAAGATATGTCTACACTTACCGGGGATCAACGCTGTGATGATCGATGCACCAGGGGTCGATTTAGCAAGTCTAGTGAAGACCTGCTAAATCGACCACAGATCGCTTTCCTGTCGACTCCAGTACTCCACCGGAACGAGAGGAGTAAGTTAAGTCAATGGGAGAGCATCTCCCGTTGACACAGCATGACACAGCAGTTATTCACATAGCTGGAGTTGTGTAGCTTAGGCCGATTTACCCTGGTAGTTTAGACCAGGCCTTAGAGGGCTTCCAATGTCCTAGGTGGGGAAAAGAGATTGGGACTTGACACAAGGCCTGAGGAAAGTCAGAGTCAATTAGATGCGAGAAAAACTAATGCAGGCAGCAAGAAGAAATACACCTGGGATCACTTGTATAAAAATGATAGAATTAACCACTTAGGTACAGTGGCCACAACTTTTCCAGGTCAAATAGGTCTGGAGGATAGGAAAGCTGAAACCATGGCACAGTTATGAATTGCCATTGGCCAAGTATTTGCAATCTTAGGCGGAAACAGCATCTAAAAGCTAGTGATCTAACCAAGCAATGGGAAACAATATTCGGCCAGCTTCACAGAATGTAAGGGAATGAATTAGAACAGAAGACCTACAGTTGCATGGAGAAGTTGAGTATAGTTTTTATATTTAGTGCCTGAAAGTTCAGCTCAACAGCCTTGAGTGTGAGGCATGACTGAATCTCCATAGTCAATACAAATATATATAGTTTGAGATTTTCAAAGAAGCATATGGGAGCCCTATCCAGCAGCACCTCTCTTCATGGGAACTCCTGCACATCTTTACCTTGGGAAGAAGCCAATGGCCTAAGGCATGGTCTTTGTCTTGGGTCCAGGTGCCCCTAAATTGTTGTACGGTGCTATTAAACAGTGGTAACCTTTCATCTTAGAGCTGGGGTGAGTGAGTCCTGTGTAAAGTTCATTCTCCAATTTGTGTTATGTGGCGATTATTAGGTTTGAATGATGGTAGAGAAATGCAAGATGCCTCTTATACAGAATAAGATAACTGTGTGGTGAGAGGCACAGTTATGAATAGACGACTTGAAAGTACCCATGTTTTTTCCCCACTGAAGTCAATGACAAGGGTTAGGTTGACTTCAGTGGGAGCATAATTGGTATTTGTATTGCCAAAACAAGAGTTAATGCCACTTATCGAGGCATGTGTCCCTACTCAGGTGAGATTTTGGTGAGCCTGAGCCTGGAAATTCTTTCCTAATGGAGACAGACTGAAAAGCAGTGTGTTTGCCTACGTTGTGCCTCTGAGAACCTTTCCTTCTGAACATGTGTGTACTGTACATTTCTCAGTACAATGCAGCCATTAACAAGTCACACCCATGACCCACCTGTCAAATACATGCCTCCCATCATGTGGCATAGCCAAATCCAAGAAGGAGAGATCTGCACTAGAGACGTATTTGTTCACTAAATTTGGATTAGGCACTACAGTTGCAATGAGTTTGTGGTTGGCACATGGGGACTATCAAATTGCTGCTGAATAGGGCCCTTGCTTAGCAAAATTAATTCAACCATTACAACCATCCACCTTGAATTGCCTCTGAATTTGGTTGTTGCTTGGGGCCTCTTTTTATGCTAAACATAAATCAGTATTGTTCTGCTGGTTGTTCAGGAGTTTTTAAAAATCATGCAGAAGCTGGCGTGTTCATTTTAATTATTCAAGCGTTTTTACTAGACGCCAGCAAGGCACTTGTTCTATTCCTCTCAACACATGAGCTCTGCGCCCCTCCTCGCACACATCACTATAGACAGAAGACTGCAATTAATTCATTAGTCCTATTTTTTACTGCAACAATTTGTACAGTCTGAAGCTGTGCTGCGTGGGTGGTCTTTGCAAAACATTGTGTAGAGTGATAGTTAATACAGAGAATGCCATCTGTATAGCAGGGTAATGCAGAGCTCCTTCAAAACCTACTTTGTTCCTTGAGTAGAACTACCCTTTAACTAAAAAAAAAAAAAAAGAGAGAGAGAGAAATGAGTGCTGTAGAAATGGGACTAGCAGTCATTCCTGAATCTAAACTGACGATGACTGGCTCTGTCTTTGGACAAGACTTCCTGAGGGCTTGTCTGGAAGGCAGTTTAGTGCGTGGCAGGCTGGGGTATAAATTTAAAGTGCTCTAGCCTTCCATGCACTGCATGGCCATGTGGACCTGCTGCTGTGCACTAAAAGTTCTACGGTGCACTTTCATCTACTGCTGTTTGAAACAGTGGGCAGTTTGCCAAACAGCAAAATAGAATAAATAAGACTGATAGTACACTTCTTTGTAATGGGCGGATTAACTGGGTAATGATTGTGCAGTACCTTGAAGATCAAGGGCCAGATTTTCCAGCTTCCTTTTCTAGGGGTGCAATTTAGCATATGCAAATAACGGAGCTCTCAAATTAAACACATTTTAAGAGGCCCAATCAAAACTCATTTACATATCAAGCCCTAATAGCGCCATGTAAATGATAAGCCCTAGTATTTTTCAAAGCTTTATGGAAATATGCTTTTAATGTTTAGGTAGTTCCATGTTCAAGGCACTTGTATCAGACTTTGAGATTAAATTATGATCCGGTGGGGTTTCTGCCATCTTTCAAAAATCCCCATGCATCTGGCCTGTATGTATATGCAGTGGTGCTGGAACAACTTTTTATAGTGAGGGTGCTGAAGGCAGAAACCATGTATTTGGGTTATTACTACTTCAAGCCAGGGGGTGCGGTAGCACCCATAATTCCAGCATGTATGTGTATATGATGTGAGAGGAATGTGATTTGTCTCCAGTCTGACGGTCACATCTGAAATGGGTTCTTCATCTTATGCCAAGAATGAAGACAGTGAGAGCATGATATGGATGTAGGAGTGGGCTAATTGGGACCTGTTTTGCAGGGCTGATCATTTGGTGCATTGATCTAGACAATGATGGGATTTTAATGTCGTGTGTCCTAAACACACTCCTGCATCCTCTGCACTTATGTTAGCTGTGATTCAAAGAGGATTCCATGGCAATTGGCAGAGATGATGAAAGATTTCTAGGGTGCACAACTGATGTGTTCCAAATACTTTCATTGCGGTTCACTTTTTTATCTTTTAATCAAAATCATCCATATACCGAAGGAAAAGGTGGCAGCCTCCCTTGTCCTGCAAGAAGTGTAGTTGTTAGAAAAGCCTGTACTTTGTTCCTCTAAAATATCCTGAGTATATTAGAGTGTAACAAATTTAGTCTCTAAGGTGCCACGAGTACTCCTTTTCTTTTTGCGAATACAGACTAACACGGCTGCTACTCTGAAACCTGAGTATATTGACAGCCTATCATGGTCTTCAACTTGTTTGACTGAAGTGGGAGGTGGAGATGAAGACCTTGGTGGAGGGGAAGGCTGATGTTCATTCGTTATATTAATAATTAATTATACAATATACCAGCACTCTGATGAATTCCAAAGTAAAAGGCGGGAAAAAGTGCTCTGCAAAACTTTTGACCCTCATTCTTCTGTGTTGGGTTGATTAAGCAGTATTCAGAGATCAACTGAACTACGTCAGACATGGAAAACATCCCAGCCTTCCCTTCAGATTAGTGGTAGGGTTTTAGTCAAGGGATCCCAGTGGGGAGCCTAAGGGTATGTCTGCTTTGCAATAAAAGGTGTGACCACACCTTGGGTAGGCATACCTATGCTACCTTTAATCGAGCTAGCACAGCTTAAAATAGCATGGGCTGTACAAGTTCTCACGGGACCCTGGGTATGTACTTGTGTTGCTAGCTTGAGCTGAAGTTTACGACACGGCACCTTCACTGCTATTTTTAGCTATTCTAGCTCTATTAAAGCTAATGTGGGTATGTCTGCCTGAGGTGCAATCAGACCTTAGCCTGCAGTGGAGACATGCCCTAAGAGCTTCCTCTACATGTCATTGAGCACACAATGAGAGTAAAGATCTTTTAACTAAAACACCTTTTGACTACGTGTATTTTACAATTGTAACAGCCAGGAAAAGGAAATGAGAAATGGTGGGGGAAAATATAACACACATAGGACTTCCTCTCAAGCTTTTCGGACCCTACACTTTCAGCCATTGAGTTAACTGGGCCAATACGAGTTACTATGCTGGTGTGAAATTAATATAGTATTCAGCTTCTATGGAGGGGGATGTAGGCCAATGGGAAGCCAGAAAGTTTTCTGGAAATATATTGTTTAGACAAGATTTTTATTTCTTCTGATCCAGGAGGTGCTATAATCATCAAAGGAACCTTGAGAGGTAGACTTCTGCTCAGATCAGACTATGTGGACTTGGTCCTCCAATGTAGGGAAACTGGAAATACGCATTTGGTTGGCTATTAATCTGTAAATCTTGAATTAATAAATCTGTCTTCTGATAGTTTAATTAGTGCAGCATCCAGATCCTTGGATGAAACTTCACTCCAGATGCTGAAATAAAGTTTGCCTGCAGAAAAAAGCTCATAATATCTGAGTAATGAATCAATACAGACACCCATTCAACCTTGGTCAATGATCTTGTCAGATCTCATAAGATGAACAGCACGAGGCCAACTTGGGAGACTGCCAGAGAAGAAAGTAAAGCTGGTGGTTCAGCCCTAAATCGATAATGCCCCACCAGCAATAGCGTTAAGGATGTTACATTGTTAGATGCTACCTCTTGGATGAGATGTTAAACTGAGGTGCCTGTAGTCATTAGAGCTCACATGGTGTAAGAGTTGACAAAGGATGGTCCTGTGTTTAAGGATACTCATCTGAGACTTGGGAGATATGCATTCAATTCCTGTCTCTATCACAGAATTTCTGTGTGTCCTTGGACAAGCTGCTTCAACTCTCTTTGCTGCAGTTCTGAGGGTAAACCCATTAATGTTTGAGGTGCTCTGATACCATAGGGACAGGGGCCATACGTGTACATACATGGGTAGTTCCTTATCTATACAATGGAAATGATAATAGTTCCCTACCTGGTGGAGATGTCCTAAAGAGAAGACAACAGTACCTTGGAAGTGCTCACATTATTTGTCATGTTTATTATTGTAGGGCCTAGGTGCCATCTGAGAACTAATTCCCATTGTGCTAAGCACTGCACCAACAGAGAATAAGAAACAGTCCCCCCCCCGCAGGAGTTTACAATCCAGGGGCTTATCTACATGGGAAAGTTAGAGTGGTATATGCTAAGGTATGAATTCAAAGCCATATAGCAATAGTGGTCTAATGCCCCATTTGGACACACTCTTGAGAAAGTGGATGGGGAGGGAGTTGGAGCCAATAGCCAATCAGCACAGGTGAGAGAACCAGCAGAATGAACACTGCAGAAAGCACTTTGAAGACACCATCAGTTTCCATCCGGCCCTGTTTGAACTGCTACTGTAGCTGCTGTGGCAGCTTCTCCCTGTGATCTCTTTACCTAAACCCACTTGGTTGGGGGTAGGGTGCAATGCCACAAGCTGCTCAAGTCCCCAGAAAAGGAGTTTTTTACTTGTGCACTTCTTGGTCCAGAGGGGGTGGCCTCACCTTGGCTCTATTTTACCTCGTACTCCCTATGCTGCAGTACCTGCTTGAATTGCTCCTTTCTGCAGCTGCTGTGCCAGCCTCAGGCTGGCTGGCTCCTCCCTGCAGTTTCTTCCTGCGTGTCCCCCACCTGCTTTGGGAAAGAAACTACATGTCTCCCAGTGCTCTGTCAGTATTCCCTACGCATTTTTGAGTCTAGAGGGTGCTGAGGTGACCCCAACTGGGCCTCAATAATGCCTTCTCCCCATGGGAATGGGGGCCTTACTCATACCTTGATAAACAGAGCAACACTATACTGGACAAATCTCTATCTGAGTAACTGCATTCTGTGCCAAATTCAGGCGGGTAGAGTGTGCTTCTTCCTCTCTTAAATTGCAGGGTGTAACAACCCTGTATGCTCACAGACATGGCTGTGTTTTAGTGGTGAGCAAAGTGATTCCACAAGATATAGTTTGTAAAGAGTGTGGGATTCTTTACAATGAAAGGTGCTACATAAATGTATGGTTTTATGGTCATCTGTTATGGTGGCACTTGATGGGAAGTGAGAGGACAACATGAATCTGTCTCTAGTGAGCCAATACTAGACTGTAACCTATGGTAAATGATACAAAAGTGCACTTACATTGGGATAAAGAAGGCTAGATCCCCAGCTGATGTAAATCAGTCTGGTTTTGTTAAATAGCTACATTGGTGAACAGCAGTTGAGAATCTGGTCCATATTATACTGACCACACAAAAGAAAATTAATATAGAAGCTTAAACTACAAAATCTTTATCTGCATGATCAAGAGGTTGAATCTTGTGTACATTTTGATGCCCTTATCAGATGATGAAATATACACTTAATGTATAAGGCAGACCCGCACCCCGGCCTTACGGATGTAAAGGTTTTAGAAGGTCAAATCTGTTCTGAGAACATTGGGCAGGAAGTAGGCTATTATCATCATCCATAGGTAGGGGGAAAGTATTACTCAGTAATGGACTTGTGATGAGGATCTATCTGGGGTTGCTTCCTGGATAAGTGTCATTTGTCCAAGTGAGTGTTTTCCCACCACTTGCATATTCAGTAGTAGGTACTTTTGAACATAATTCATGAATTGCCCTTAATTGCTATTTAAGTCTAAACTATAAGTAAGTGCATTTTACAACAAAAATTGCCTGACTTCTATCAGTACATTAGCCACATTTTAATTAACTTAATTTACGAATGCTTATCCTCATTTATTGGATTTATTATTCCTCTTCTACATGCCTCTTAATAGTTTGTAGCCAGCCACGATGGTATGGTTATGAATTGCCCAAGGAATTCGGTCATCCTATTTTATTTTTGCAAAGGCTTTAAATAAGGCTTGCACACAAGAAATCTAGTTGCTATTTCAGACAGGTCTTTTTTCTCTCTCCTGCAAAGAGTTGGTAATTCCAGGAATTTTTCAGAAACATTTATTCCAGAGAGTTGCTATATGTGATACAGGATGTTCTCTAGTGGGCAGGCAACTCTCTTCAGAACGATAGTCAAGTATTTGTAGAACTCGAGTGCATTCAGTGTGATGCATCAGTGCTTATTTCACTTCATTGAATGACTATCCGCTTGACCTCTATCTGTGATTGTATAACTAGAGGGCTCGATCCTGAGGGAAAATAAGCTGCCTTAGCACCCACTGAAGCCAGTGTCCTTTTGTAATGGAGACTTCTGACATTGGAGAAGCAATAGAGAGATTAGTTCAGGAAGCTGGATAATGAATAATTCTCAAATTCCATAAAGTAGAAGACTCAAGATATTTAGAAAAGCACCAGGGAAGAGATGTGAATATGGCTGTCACTTTAGAGAAGATGATAATAAAATAGTGGCATCAGTGTAATTCCATTGGGACTACTCTGACATTCCATCAGCAGATGCTTAATGAGTAAGTGACAGGGGATGCTCATCTCTTGAGTGCCTCCTACTGCTGTCTGCAGTACTGCAATCCTTTTCCTGCTCGTTATGATCCCTGTAGGTGTTCATAGAATCATAGAATATCAGGGTTGGAAGGGACCTCAGGAGGTCATCTAGTCCAACCCCCTGCTCAAAGCAGGATGAATCCCCAACTAAATCATCCCAGACAGGGCTTTGTCAAGCCTGACCTTAAAAATATCTAAGGAAGGAGATTCCACCACCTCCCTAGGTAATGCATTCCAGTGTTGCACCACACTCCTAGTGAAAAAGTTTTTCCTAATATCCAACCTAAACCTCCCCCACTGCAACTTGAGACCATTACTCCTCGTTCTGTCATCAGCTAATACTGCGAACAGTCTAGATCCATCCTCTTTGGAACCCCCTTTCAGGTAGTTGAAAGCAGCTATCAAATCCCCCCTCATTCTTCTCTTCCGCAGACTAAACAATCCCAGTTCCCTCAGCCTCTCCTCATAAGTCATGTGTTCCAGTCCCCTAATCATTTTTGCTGCCTTCCGCTGGACTCTTTCCAATTTTTCCACATCGTTTTTGTAGTGTGGGGCCCAAAACTGGACACAGTACTCCAGATGAGGCCTCACCAATATCAAATAGAGGGGAACAATCGCATCCCTTGATCTGCTGGCAATGCCCCTACTTATACATCCCAAAATGCCATTGGCCTTCTTGGTAACAAGGGCACACTGTTGACTCATATCCAGCTTCTAGTCCACTGTAACCCCTAGGTCCTTTTCTGCAGAACTGCTGCTGAGCCATTCTGTCCCTAGTCTGTAGCAGTGCATGGGGTTCTTCTGTCCTAAGTGCAGGACTCTGCACTTGTCCTTGTTGAACCTCATCAGATTTCTTTTGGACCAATCCTCTAATTTGTCTACGGCCCTCTGTATCCTATCCCTACCCTCTAGCGTATCTACCTCTCCTCGCAGTTTAGTGTCATCTGCAACCTTGCTGAGGGTGCAATCCACACCATCCTCCAGATCATTAATGAAGATATTGAACAAAACCGGCCCGAGGACCGACCCTTGCGGCACTCCACTTGATACCGGCTGCCAACTAGACATGAAGCCATTGATCACTACCCGTTGAGCCCAACAATCTAGCCAACTTTCTATCCACCTTATAGTCCATTCATCCAGCCCATACTTCTTTAACTTGCTGGCAAGAATACTGTGGGAGACCGTGTCAAAAGCTTTGCTAATGTCAAGGAACAACACGTCCACTGCTTTCCCCTCATCCCCAGAGCCAGTTATCTTGTCATAGAAGGCAATTAGATTAGTCAGGCATGACTTGCCCTTGGTGAATCCATGCTGACTGTTCCTGATCACTTTTCTCTCCTCTAAGTGCTTCAGAATTGATTCGTTGAGGACCTGCTCCATGATTTTTCCAGGGACTGAGGTGAGGCTGACTGGCCTGTAGTTCCCAGGATCCTCCTCCTTCCCTTTTTTTTAAAGATAGGCACTACATTAGCCTTTTTCCAGTTGTCCAGGACCTCCCCCGATCGCCATGAGTGTTCAAAGATAATGGCCAATGGCTCCGCAATCACATCCGCCAACTCTTTTAGCACTCTCGGATGCAGCGCATCTGGCCCCATGGACTTGTGCTCGTCCAGCTTTTCTAAATAGTCCCGAACCACTTCTTTCTCCACAGAGGGCTGGTCACCTCCTCCCCATGCTGTGCTGCCCAGTGCAGTAGTCTGGGAGCTGACCTTGTTCGTGAGGACAGAAGCAAAAACTTCTTGTTAACTTGGCTTGGCAGATCTTTAGTGTCTCAGCCCTCCTGCTGGGTCACAGTTAAAAATGAACCCTTTCTGGAGTAGCACAGAGTCCAACAAAACTCTGTCTGCCCTCCCCAGGGTCTTTAGCCCTGGTTCTGGGCCCTTTAAAATCAGCCCTTTGCTCAGGCTGAACAAGGCATGTCCCTTTCATGGGTTTAAGACCACTTCGCTGCTAGCTGGTGGGGGAACCTGGGCATGCTCGCTACTCTGTGTTCCAACCCAGGGACCATGTAAAGAGCAGCTACACACCACTTCAATTTGTTACTGCTACTTCCCTGATCCTGTTCCCATCTGATCCTCTTCCCATCTGGCCCCTTTATCTTCAGCCCTAACCTCTGGAGGTCCTCTCTCTTTCCCAGCCCAAACAAATGCAGCCAGAACCAAACTCCCTTCCTTGCCCCTCTGGTCCCAGGCAGGATCTCACCTGCTACAACCCTGAAGTTCTTTTTATTTGAGCCTGCTGGGCTCTGTTGAGCTGCTTCCATGTAGCCTCTTGAGACAGCCCTGGAGAACCCACCTTGCTGCTCTTTTCCTGGGAAGGCATGTAGTAGGACCGCGGGTCCTTCAGCAGACTGATATATGGTTTCACAGAGCTGAAAGGATTTTTTCACAGTTGACCTGCATCTCTGTAGCTGCTGATGTCTGCCATTCACTAAGGTCAGGATCCTGTTCCCACTGAAGTCAATGGCACTACATTCATTGTCTTCAATGAGTTCAAGAGCAGAGCATAATACTATTTAAAAATAATTAGACTCTTTGCCCTAATTCTATATTAAATATACTAACTTGTGCTCTTATATAAATTAATTCAGTGATTGTGAAAGGTACTGGGGTCAACTGCCCTGGAGACTGAAATTCTCTCTTTATCTACAGAATAGATACAGCCTTACAGTCTGTCAAAGTGCCACAGTACTGTTTCAGTTGGGACCTTCTCAGGGGGCAAGAAGGTAGTTCAGTCTCCATGCCCATTCAGTTCTAGCCCTCTCTGCTTAGACTGCCAAAGGGGCCAGCTCGTAGCTAATGGAAGTGGTGATTTTTGTACCATGGATGCTCATGGCCTAGGAACTGGAGTGAGAATCAACAGCTCTATTTATATACAGCCTTCCTCTTGCCATGAGTGAAGAGTGTATTAGCTTCTTTGCAGAATTTTGACATTATTAAATGTAACTCTCTCCACAAGGCAGAAGATTTCCCTGCAAGAGGTTGAATTTTAGGGATCCAGGCTTGTAGACCACTGAACAGACTTCTAATGCTAATGAGTTTCAGCCGCTGTTGGCCAAGGTCACATCTGAAACAGTGACCTAGGGGTGAAAGGCTCAATATCCTATTACCAAGCCTCTGAGCCATCCGGTCATATTGATGGATTTACTTTCATGTTTCTCAGATATTAACTATATTCACTAGAGAGAGAGAAACCAAAGCCACCTCTGATGCAAGATAAGCCTTTGAAGAAAAGCAGAAAATGTTATTAATTTTGATTTAATATTTCTAAATAATACTTCCACAGAGCTGTAAAGGGAACAATGTACAAAATATTAAAAATCCTAAAGATTTTACAGTAGGAAGATATCCTTTGGGGAAACAGAGTAGAAATTTAGTGGCTATTTCAGCTTGTAATTTTCTGTATGAGGATATCAGATCAAACAGAATTTTAAGGTAGCATGTCTTTTTTTTTAAAAATCATTCAGCTTCTGCTAATTTGCCCCATGACATATAATGCGGAACCTTTATAAAATTCTTAAATAGATTAAAATTGTATTTAGGAATGAGTTCATCCTGAGCTTTATGAGCTGCAAAAGTGCATGTTAATTGAAACTGGAATATTAACTTGGAATTATAAAGTATATTTAAAAGACAAAGTGAAAATTCTGTAAGCATCAATTCATACGCAAGGATCAATATAATCATTTTCTCTGTGGTTCACTACATACAGTGTCTTGATCAGCAAAAATTTTAAATAGCTTGGAGTGTTTTCGCTCTGCATGATGCTATCTCCTAAAAAGTGAAGCACTTTTGTGGCATATGTGTCAGGTTTTCCAAGTTCTGACAGGACCACATGCCAAAGTTTACTTTCAAAATAGTCAATCCAAATCAATAAACCATTACAAACAATTTAGACAGTCATCAGTTTCGGATGGGAACTTTTACTAAATGTTTGTGCAGTGCCGAGCACAATGGGGTTGTGATTAGAGCAAATGACATTTTCATCCAATTTTTTTTGTTTTTGCTAAAAAAATGCAGATTTAATATTACAAATGTAGCAAATTTATTTTAATTGTTTAAACTGGAAAAAATAAATGTTTCGTTTCCAACTTTTAAAAATGTTCAGTTTTGGTTTTCCTGTTTGAAAGGATTTTTATTTCAAATTTCACTTCAGTTTTATAAAAAAAAAAAAGTAACAAAATATTTCATTCAACCCAAACCATTTTTTTCCTTATTTTTCCGTTCAGCCAGTGACTTGAAAAATCAGTTCTCCATACAGCTCTAGTCCTGATTTCTGTGGAGACCTCTAAGTGCTAAAATAATACAAACAATGTATAGTAATCATCAAACATGGGCCTCATCTGATATTCCTTGCAGAAACACATTTTGAATAATTATCAGATCCCCCTCTAGAAACTGGTCCTCAGAAGGGATAAAAGGTTATTACTGTTCCCAACTAAGGGAATTACTCTTCTAGTGAAACTAGTAAAGGCTCGTGGTTTTGGTATTGAAGATCAGTTTTAATCCTTGCTCACTGCCCATGGAGGGGTGGGATGTTGGTACACGTGTCTTCCCCCAAACTCCCATTTATCTGAGCAGGAGGTTCAGGTGCATGGGAATTAGTCTGAAAATTACAGCACAATAGAAATTTGTCCATAACCTCCTTTATAAGCACTGGGCTAATTTTTAAAATCTTGTTTTGTAAAGGAGGAAGTTTGTCTGGGATGGGTGAGAGGGGAAGAGATGGGGCTGTCTTTAAATTGGTTAATAACACTTCACTCTTACATAATGTATATGTCATCTGTAGATTTCAAAACACTCTATCATGGGAGGAACGTAAGTATCAGTATCACTGTGTTATATTGATGCAGACGAGAGATGAACTTGTTTGCCCAATCCATACACCCAGGAACAGAACACAGGCCTCTTGACTTTTACAGCAGGGTAATTGTCCCCAGATCATGATGCCTGAAGTCTTCTCATCACTTCCTTTGGAAAGGATCAAACCATTACAGTTCCAGAACTATCAGCTTGATTTTTTTGGAAATATACTTCACGGTAACTTGGTGCAGCTGAGCAGTGGAAAGTGATGTAGAGCGATACCCGTGTTATATATTGCCATTTCAGAATTAACTTTTTTCCTAGTGAGCCTCATTTTGTTTCCAGTTAATTCAGACAGTAAATAATTCATGATAAATATAATAATGCTACAAAATTTGTCTAAATCAGCATGAAGGTGACAGCTAGGCTGATGTATTATGCAATTAAATTATATTTAACAAAAGCCCAGTGGCATCTATGAATGATAGTGAATAAAGGAGTCACATTAGCTCGTTCATATACATATATAATATTTTTTTTCCCACATGAACTAGCATGGATATGAATGGTACTTAGTCAATGTAATTAAACGTAACTTACCACGTACTTCAAAACCATGGTTTCAAAGCCTGATGTCAACATTCTGCCATATTCCCTATTTATAAAAGTAGCTCATTTAGTAAGTCTAATGATAATAATAAGCTTTTTATCCAGTGTTTAAAAATAAAACTGGCATATATGTTAAAGGAAAAAAAATCTGCCTTTCTCTGGGTTGAAAATTCTTGGGGCCTGATCCTCTATCATTCACAACAGTACAAAGTAGGCATGAAACAATTTCAAATAAGAATGGTAACATTTATTTACCCTGCTCAGCACTGGTGTAAGGTGCAGATATCCGGTTCCCTGTGATATTAGTGCTGGTTGAAGTATTTCTGTATTTCGATATTTTTAAATGAAAACATAATTAAATTGTGATGGAAATATGGGGTTGGAGTGATGGGGAAATTCTGACAAAACATTCCAATCTTTTCAGTTGGTTCTATTGGATTCAATAGATCCAATGTGAGGCTTTATTTTCTCCCTTTTTGCTCTCCATGTAGATATATGAGGGACAAAATGTTGTGGAACCACTGTGATTCTGTTGAATTTAGAGGTGGTTGGGCATTTGTACAAACAACTGAAAATTTAGCACACTGGGAGAGAGAAAATGGGCTTACAAAAGTCATGAGCAGTCAGCTAGGTAGGACTCTCCGAAAGTAAATTTGTGCTTCTATAGCTCTAGAAATTGGTGGTGGTGGGGAGCTTTTAAACTCAGTTTTCTTTTTTGTATACGCTTTGCACTCAGACGAAGGGAATTGCTATTTTCACAGCCTGATGAGGAGTGCCTGAAAGAAGAGAAAATAATAGTTAAAGTTGTTGTGGCACCTTTATAAATATGTTATGGTGACTATACAATGCTTGTTTCAGAGTAACAGCCGTGTTAGTCTGTATTCGCAAAAAGAAAAGGAGTACTTGTGGCACCTTAGAGACTAACCAATTTATTTGAGCATGAGCTTTCGTGAGCTACAGCTCACTTCATCAGATATCTGATGAAGTGAGCTGTAGCTCACGAAAGCTCATGCTCAAATAAATTGGTTAGTCTCTAAGGTGCCACAAGTACTCCTTTTCTTTATACAATGCTTGTCCATCTAGTCATGCCTCTACCTTTCAGCCATGTGCAGACGGGTGAATCATTTTATTTCCAGTGGTAAACTGGTTTGGTTCTGTGGCCTCTCCGTTTGGTCAAGTGGATTCTTTGACATTCTGCGGAGCTGTATCAAATGACTCCAAATTGTTTCTTATTTGGAACATTTTTTGCCTGTTCTGGAATTATCAAACCATCAGATTAACAGTCTATGTGTGACTGTCATATGTCATAGGGTGACTGACCATTAAGGAAAATGGGTCCAGATCAACCAATGACACATTTAGATCACTTCCCCAGCTGGAGAAAATGTCACATGACTGGCAGTTCAGGTGGCTAAATCAGGCCTTAGTGGTGCAGATAAGAGCAGCCTGTAGCAAGTCAAAGGGAAACTCCATGTAGAAAGTTCTGGAAGTTACTGCTCAACAGAGAGCAGGGAGAGACTCCAAAGGAGCCCCTTCTGGGCTCTGGAGAGAATACATATCCCCAGGAAGGAGGGCTGTGCCCAGGTTCGCATTGGGGTGAAGACTTTGTGTGTGTGTTCGCTTTGGGCTTAGTATACCCTAGAAGGGGTTGACTTTTTTTTTTTTTAATACCTTAGCTGGAGGGCCAAGTCACAGTTGCAACCAAACCAGACTGGAAGGTTGGGAGAGCCAACCAGAGGGAGGAGAAATTAAGGCAGTGACTTAGCCCAAAGCCAGTGGTGGTATGTGGTGCTGTGACAAGGATGCCATAAACCCCCTTGCATTTACAGATGATCTTGGTTTACTAACAGACAGTGCGCAAATAAATTATGAGCTAAACTGGAGGAAGTTAACTACGCAAGTCGGCAAGTAGAAATTAAGGGCAAATTTCTGGCTAATCCTTCACAGATTCAGGAAACATCTCTTCTCTTCCCCACTTTGTCAGGAAACTAGTGTGCCAGGAACTGTGGAAGGCAGTGGGATTGTATAGTGCACCCAGTTCTGTTCCATGACTCCAAGGTTGTATGGTATATTTTTGTACTGGGGAATGGTCAGACTTCAGCCCCCTGGCATAGACAGTAAGTATGGTGCAGCAGTTGAGGTGCTAATCTGGGGCTCAGGAGGCCTGGATTCAATTCCCTGCTCTGCCACAGAGCCTGGGCAAGTCACTTCGTCCCTCTGTGCCTCAGTTTCCCCCCTGTAAAATAGGAGTAATAGCCCTTTTCTACTTAGGAGGATAAATACACTAAACACTGTGAGGTACAATGGGTGTCTACGCTGCAATCAGAGGTGTGACTGCAGCTAGCTCAGAAGCCAATCGTGGTGAAGCTGCAACAGGACAGGGGATAGCACATGTTAGCTGCTTGAGTACATTTCCAGGGTTCTGGGTGGGCTTATACAGTGGCTAGGGGAATATGGTCTTGCGGTCAAGGAGGGAACTGGCAGTCTGGAGACTAGGTTATGCTCCTGGCCTTGTTACACACTTCCTGAGTGACATTGGTGGTAGTTAAGAAGTCACCATTGCTGACCATTCCTACCGACTTATTTCCTGGATTAGGAACAGGGAAAAGCTGTGGTATGTGAAATTCCACCACGTAATAATGTGAGCTGGGTGAAATTTTTTGGACAAAACCTTTTTTGGGCAAAAAATGCAGTTTCAGCAACACCAAAACGTTTAGTATTTTCATAAAATCCTACAAAAATTGAAATGTTCTAACTTTTTAAAAATGAAACATTAATATTTTAGTTTGATGTATTTTTTTTTTTTTTAGTTTCAAGGTTCCGTCAATTTTATTAAAGAGCAGTCAGAAATGGTTAAAAACGAAACAAAATGCTTTGATTTTTTTTGGGGGGGAGAGAGGAATCCTGTGATCCCAAATGAATTTTTTTTAAAACTTTTCAATTCACAGAAAATTTTTAATGAATATTTTTCTTTGAGCTTAAATTATTGGGGGAAGGGAAAGGGGATTGCCAGTGAATTGATAAATCCATTATTCATCCAACTCTAGTAGTAACCTAGTAATGTTGATCACTGCCTCCATTTTCTAAGTTGAATAATACCCCCTAGGGATTTTATGAGACTGAAACCCATTAATGCTTGTAAAGTGCTTACAGATCCTGGGATGGAAAGTTTATTTCTGGAACTATAAAGAATTAAGGGGAATACAGAGGTACTTGATTAGTGGGTATGGAAGATAAACTTATTGTGGTTACATTGCCTTTCCTTAAAACCGCAAAATCAAAAGCATGGTTATTTTTAGAAAGCTTTGTTAGCTGCTGGTTTCAGCAATCAGGCATTTTCAAATTTCACGTTGTTATGACATGCCCTATCGGAGTATGGCAGTTGCATGAATTAAGTGAAGTGCTGTTGTTCAGCTTGATTACGAGGAAACTGAAATAACTACCCCCCATCCCCTCGGGGTATTCTCTGCCACGCTGCTAAATGCAGGATCAAAATGCAACACTTCTAGATCCTATAAAAGCCTCAGGTACCATGCCATGGGCCTGTTTCTGAGACGTGCCGAGTGTTCACTACTCACAGTAACCTCCATGGGAGCGGAGGGGGCTCAGCACCTCACAGTACCGGAGCTGGAGTGTGTATGTCAAAGCGGCTGCCTTCGGAGCTGGGCTCCCACCCGGCAGCCACCACTTTCCAGCTGCCCAGCTCGGAAGGCAGCGCTGCCACCAGCAGCAGCCCAGCAGTACCGCAACCCTCCTCTACGTAACCTCGTGACCCCCTTCACAGCTCCTTTTTGAGCCCAGATCCCCGCGGCTACAACGCCGCGACAGTTCAGATTTAAATCTTCGAAATCGTGAAACTTACGATTTTTAAAATCCTAGGGCTGTGAAATGGACCAAAATGGACTGTGAATTTGGTAGGGCCCTATTTATAATCTATGAATTCCCTTCTCTGCCACAGACTTTCTGCATGACTTCGGACAAGTTACTTAGCCCCCCTGGGCCTCGGCTCTACTACTGTCAAATGAGGATAACAGCAGATCCCTATCTCACAAGGGTGTTGTCAAGATAAATACATTAAGGATTGTCAGACACTCAGTAAAGGTAACAGGGACCATCTAAGTATTGAAGATGAATAAATATGGGCACAGTGGCAGAGGAGAGTCCAGGGGCTTGTACAGTGGTGCATCTTTAATATGGGCTATGATTATGTATGCATTTCGGGAGGGCACACCACCGTAGCATCTGGTCCATTAGTCTGGTGGATAATAATTTACTTTGCCCTTCTTTTGGACCACTGTTCATCCTAGGATCTCAAAGCATTTTATACTTCGCAAAAATCTTGCTTTAGAGCAGGGCCCTTTGTCAGAGTGTTGTCAGACCAACTTCTGTTGGTGAGAGAGACAGGCTTTTGAGTCACGTAGAGCTCTTCAGTTCTGTGTGGCTCAAAAGCGTGTCTTCCTTACCAACGGAAGTTGGTCCAGTAAAAGATATTACCTCACTCACATTCTCTCTTTAATATTCTGAGACCAACACAGCTGCACCTATATTGCATACAGAATGAATATTTGTCAAGGATCATGTCTGCTTTCATTGAAAATTTTCAATCCTTCATCAGAAGGATGAAAACTTCCCACAACCTAAAAGAATTGCAGCTTTTCCACTGGGAGGTTTTGTTTTGTTTTTTGTTTTTAACCTGCTTTGATATTTAGATCTTAATAATTATCCAGGACTTGCTTGCACATCTCCATTTTAGCCATTAGAAAGGGGCATAAAGGCACCACTCTCTCTAAGCAGCTCCAGAACAATACTGTGACTCAGCAAGTCACATTCACTACATGTCATCTCTATTGCTCTGGAGAAGGAGTGAACTGCAACAGGCCTGTTGCAGGGAATGCCCCCTGATATGCCAGTGTCCGTATACCTCTGGGAATATTGGGGCAGAGTTAAGGCTCCGATATCTAGCTAAGGTACTCACAAGGCCACCGTTACCATAATACCCATGGACCTCACAGTCTTTAATCTATTTATCCTCATAGCACCTCTGAGGTAGGGAAGGGCTGTTTTCCCCATTTTACCAGTGGAGATCCAAAACAGAGAGAGACTAAGTGACTTTCGCAAGATCACACCGGCAGTCTATGGCAGAGTAGGGACTTGGACATTTGTATTCTAGGCTAGCACCCTAACCACGGGGTTCTCCTTTCTCTCCTCCTCATCCCCTCCAGTCTCTTCCCATCTTCCTATGGAAGTGGGAGCTGTAGAGGCTTGGTGGAGCCAGCTCACCCCAGCCTCCGGGGAACAGCTGTATGGTGCGCTAGCACAAGGGAATGAAGGGGCACCTAGCGTTTGCATGCAGGATGGACACCAGTCTGTGGCTGTCAGCAGGGATGCCATGTAGTGGCAGCTATTTAGATGGTTTTGTGATTTGGAGTCCTTTCTACTAGGAGTTGTACTATGACCACTACCATATCTCCCCTATAATGCCAAACAGCACTCTGATGGCAGTGACTTTTTTTCCTGACTGCTGAGGAATAGTTTTGAAATAATTTCATTTATCCTAACAAACATTTATGAGGTACCTCCCCACTGTTGCATATATTAGTGCATATGTAGCATATATTAGTGGTTTCTGCGTATTGACTTATCCTAAGGAATAACCCAAGAATTTGTTTAGGCTATGCTCACACTCCTTTTGTGTCCCCTTTCTCAGATATTTGGGGGATTGACTCACAAGAATCATGAGAGGAAAGCCTCTTTAAAAATTGTATGCACACATAGTTGAAAAAACATTTTATATTCACATATACAGAAGTTCATGGTGGATGTTCTGGCATGTTCAGCAAATCAGGGAGCAGAAACAATGCCAAGTGACTTAATCAGGAGAAAGAGACTGAGCTTGAATTTTGCATATTGCATGTTTGGAGAAAATTCTGATCAATACAATAATTTTTTTTCTTTAAATTGAACAAATTCCAACAAAAAAATCGTAGGAGCTGCTAAAAGATCTTTCTTCCCACCGCTATTCTGTAAGCAGAGGGGGAGGTAAAACTTTTCAGACCTACTATGAATTAATCACTCAGTTTTATACAAATGGTATGTAAGATGCTCTATGAAAATAAAGAATGGAATTTTCAAATGAACCTAAAGGATTTAGGTATCCCCCTCCCTTAGGCTCCTTTTGAAAATCTCACCAAACTGTAGTAGTTGCCCAAATTTCCAGCATTGACCAGTGATTTCTGAATGCTCCACTTGTCGTGCTAAAGGCTCCTGATTTTTCAAAAGTTGCTGAGGCCCTTTTAAAATGACTTAAGCTGAGCACCCAAATCCGTTCAAAGTCACTTTAAAAAAAATTAAGCTATTTTCTTGGGTAAGTTGAAAGCATTTTTATAAATTTCTTATTTTCAGCTGATTTGGAAGCACTTTTACAAAAAAAAATTAGAGTTGTTAAACTAAATGAAAGTGAAGTAACACATCACAGCCATTAACTAGCTATAAAGGCATAACAAAAGGTAAAATAAAATTTACCTTATGAAAGAAAAGACCTTGATACGATGAAGAAAGTAACGGAATTCATTTCACCTTTTTAAACTCTATTCTGTGCCTTGGTAGTTCAAGGAAAACTAATGGAGGGCGGGAGAAGAAATGATTATAAAACTATTTGAGCCCAAGATGACTTGGTTGCATTATTATAGCTTAAAATGCTGTCAGACTCCCCCGCTCCTCCCCAGGAATAGGTAACCAAGATGATATTTTGCTATGCAAAATGATTTGTTTAAAAAACCAAAACATAACAGGCTGTCCAGAACGTTAAAATCCTGTCTCAACGATGAAGGTTTCAAGACAAGTGATAAGCAGACTTACTGTGATTTAAAATTCTTCCTTTTGTGCAACAGCCCGTATCCTATGACCAAAAAACTGCAATACATTGTACACACCATTATACAGCATTAAAACAGAAACTCTTTTTTTTCATAAGCATCTCTACTTATTTCTTTACATTTTGTATTGCTTTTATGTACTACTGTGGGTCAGAAAATTGCACTGCTCACTGTGGGATCTCACACCTTTGCAAAGCACTATGAGTTAAGCCTCAGAATAGGTGAATGACAGACCTCAGTCCTGAAACTGCTACCTGTGGGATAGAATGTGAGAGCCATGAAACGGCACGTAGCAATGCAACAAACAAGTTGATGGCAGGAAGTGAAGATGCCACATCTTACCGAAATTGAAGAAAGTATATTGAGGCAGCATTTAATTTCCTGAGTTGAAATTTGACCCCTTCTTTAATTAAAAGAGCAACAAGGTCTTTAATGACCCCATGTGGTAAAGATCTCTGTTGTATGCTTCATTAAAAAGAAAGGCAGCACCTCCAGAAGCCCTCTCTCTGCTAACAGGATTCTGTGGCATTGCTTCGGAACTGACTCAGATGAAAAAGTATTAACTATCGAGTCACCCAAAACAGTCATGCACTTTTGCCCTGCTAGCTGGCCAGCAGCACAATTGACCATGTAGCTACTGACTGAGAGAAAGTCTCAGGTTTTAAAGCAGAAGTAGATGAAGGTTTTTGGACAACTTTTTTTTTTTTTCGTGGACCAAAAAATACAGATTCAAGCTGACTGAAACATTTTGCAAATTTGTGTTGATTCTGGCTAATTGTTAGGGTCAAAACAACAACAAAAAAGCGATCCCATTAACTTCAGTGAGACTACTTGTGGTGTAATGTTCCATGCAGTGTAAGGCTACCAGATTCAGCCTCTATGATCCAGGCTATTTACATAATCTAGTTAAATAATTAAGACTGGGATTTTCAAAGAGGCAGAAAGGAATTAAGCACCTAGGGATTTCAAATGTTGGGCACCAAAAACCCCTTGCGCATCTTTTCAAATCTTTGCCTAAATCTTCTAGTATATGAACCCCAATAATGTGATTGTTGTAATATGCTATTGTCAAAAGCAAACACGTGATACTTATCTTATTTTGAAGAGCCTGCCTGTTTTCCTGTAATGGGGATAACTGTGAATAGTAAGGTAGTCCAGTGCAATAGGTGATATTTCACAGGGATTACCCTCTTTTCCCATAGTTGCAGCAATGTGGCTCAAGCACATTATTCTGTTTTATGTGTGATCTTAGCATGACATATACTCCCCCCCCCCCAACACCCAACAAGCCCACAATGCATCTATGATTGATTTAGCTAAGATCAAAGACATACAGCAGCAAAGAATCTAATTAAAATTTGATAATGCAGCAGGCAGGCTACATCTATTATTTAATTTTGAGGTTGTGATCTTATTTAAAATTAGTTTCCAGATTTCACTAACACTCTTGGGCTCCTAACATGCTTGTTGTTGTTCGTTTTTATATGAAGCTGAATTGCCAACATTTCACAAGAGATCCTTTTTCTTGAACATCTTTGGTGGACTTTGTTGGGGAGGGGAGGAAATAGTAAATTCCAGCGTTGGACCATGTGTGGTTCAGATATATTTTTGAGCATATAGATATTTTTCAGAAGTGAATTTCAGCTTGTTTTTTTGAAGAGCTAATGGCTGGTGAGTTTTGAGTTCAGTTAGGTAACTGTATGAACAAAGCCATGTTCACATGGCACATGAACATACCTATGACTTTCTCTGTAAAGAGTCTCTGAAACAAGCATTAGAAGATGAAAAGAAAATGTGTGGTGGCTTTCTGGAAAATTCTAGCTGTTTGTTCTATTGCTCACAACATCCAGTTTAAAAAAACCCAAAAAACAAAACCCTTCTGATTAGCTGGGCTCTGCTTATTTAGAATAACAGCTGGAACTGGTTTTTGTGTGTTTTCTGTAATCCTGTTAATCAGAGATCTAAAGCAAACGGCTGTTACTTGATAAGTTTATAAAATTAGTGAGTATTAATAGAAGTCTCTTAAAAATCAGCTTGGGTGTGAATGACATGTCCTTATAAAGGTGTGTGTGAATTTAGTGTTTGTCAATTACCAGGCTAACATCTTTTATCACAGGACAGAGTTTGATGGATACAGTGGCAGGGCGTACTTCTGGGCCAGGTTTGTGTCTCATTTACATCGGTGTAACTCCAACCAGCAGACTTAACTTCAAAATTCACACTGCTTAAACTGAGATCAGGATCTGGCCCTGTGTGACTACACTCTGGTCTGTGAGGACCACCTCTTACTTTAGGGAGTCGGATGATTTGCTTTCCATGCACATTAACGCCCTGATCCAGTATGTGCTTAACTTTAAACGTGAGTAGTTCTACTTTGAACATTAAATTCATTCCATGTAGATCACGAAACAGTTATCAGAGGGCAACAAGTTTCAGAAATTTCCATCCAGGGCTGCATTTGGACCAGTATTCTGGAACTGAAAGGCTCTATAAGCCCATTACCAACCTCCTGAGCTATCTAATTCCCTGGAAAAATGTCTCTTGTTATCACTGACCTCAGTGATAACATGTTGCGACATCTCAATAAACAAAAAACCAACTGTACTTGTGAGAGCATAGATTATATAGGTCATGAAGAATATGTTTTCGTTTCTGAATTCTGAAGTCCGGCGGGGATGGGACTCTTCTTCGGTCGCCGGCAGCAATTTGGCAGCTGCACCGTCACTCCGCCTCCGTGTTTGGCGGGCAGGATTCCTCCTCCCCGTTTGGCAGCAAGGTTTTGTTGTTTTTTTCTGCTCGGGGCGGTAAAAACGCTGGAGTCAGCCCTGGTTAAAGGTAAAGTTCTTGACTCCATCTGCATCTGCCAAAAGAAGGCAACGGTGGATTCAAGAGAACTGTACTTAGCTTCATCTCTAATTGCCTGTCTGGTCTCGTATATAGCACTCATCACCACTGGTCCCTCTGAGCTGTGCGCACGCACACACAGATCCTAAACCCCGTGCACACAGCGAAACACCACGCGCACAGAAATTTGCACAGAAGTACAACAATTTGCACGGAAGAATTTTTTTGCGCACACGGCCTGTCAAAAATTTTCACGGAAGAAATTTTTTGCGCACATGGCCTGTCAAAAATGAGAGGGAACATTGCCATCACCATGGTAGCTGAAGATCTGCCCCAAATTATAAAGTGAACATACGATGGGTTCTCATTTAGGCAGACACTATGCATTCAACTGGAGACCGTCAGTGCTAAAAGCAGAAGTTGCTATAGCTTGATAGAGCAAGCCTTTAAGAGCGAGCCTGTTGAATTAAGAGTGATAAGACTTACATCCTCTGTGGACTGGGCACAGAGGAGAGCACACAACATGCACTGAGAAGTGGGTTACAAACACACAAAGAAATACTGATCTATCTCTTCTTTCCACCAACAGAGGGTGGATGTAGTATTTTTTCTTTTTGTAGAGGTACTATGGAAAGAATAGGCTATGAAGCAGGTTTAGACCTAATCTAATCTATCCAGGCATTTATACCACTCTCATCATTTTAATAACTTTGCAAAATTAAACTGACCCTAGAGACAGTCTGAACATGGATTCTTATGGCCCAGGATTAACTGAATGAGGGCTTTAAAGATATAGACCAGTGCCTTTAATGTAATATAATAGTAAATAGAGAGGCACTGTACTGACTGAATGACATTGCATAATATGATACTGGAATCCGGCTACCATGTTCTACACCAGATAGAGCCTTTTCAGTGGCCTTTTCATGCACTAAATATCTGTGTGACCAAAGTAAAGGAATTGTAGCCTGTAATCCTGGCTAGTCATGTGGCTGTGTGGGCACAGTATAAAAGGAAGGGGAAGCTAGGTCAAAAGAGAACATAAGAATGGCCATACTGGGTCAGACCAATCTGCTCCCCTCTCAGATTATGTAACAACAGTGGGGTCCTGAGACTACAGTAGCCCTCAGTGATCCTGTACTCCATGGGGGCTGCGTTGGGAAGTCAAAGACAGGTCCATCTGCTGCCCCACCTCTGGCTGTAGACAGCTATGTAGGAACAATGCTACGTAGCAGAGCTCTGTAGCTTGCCTGGGGCACAGATGTCCCTCTGTGAACTCACTAAATCCTTCCACTCCTACCTTCAGCAGCAGATTTATATCTTCTCCATTGTACAAGAGCAGCGGCCCTGATGACCAGGTAGGAGAGTGCCAGGATTGGGCCCCTTTTGGAACTAACGTTTAGAGAAGGGAAAGAAACTGGGAGGAGAAATAGTGATGTTATTTTCTTTGATGCCTTAAGTGTTTGGTCTGGGAGTTTACATGTCCTGAAACTGTGATACTAACTTGAGATTTGATACCTTGGCTGTGTGCATCGGGGAGCCAAGAGAGACTCTCTATCCATAATTCTGTGTTTAGAAAGTCCCTACGTATCTTTCTCTCGCTCTCTCTTTCTTCTGATCAATGAATTTATTTGTACTTCTCTATTTTTAGGGTGCCCAGTGGTCTAATTTTGGCATTCTTTTTAAAATAAAAACCAAGCAATTAAGATACGGCTTAATTACTTTTGTTTAATAAATAAAATGGAAAGAAAGTTCTGGAGCTTGTTCTATCACACTCTTTTCCTTATTCACCATAGAGAACTTAACCTGAATAAATCACAGACCTATTAAGAGAATATTAATTTGCATCAGTAACAGCAACCTTCAGATTTCCCCAGTTCACCTGTTTTGTGTGTTGCTGTAGTTTATTCTCCTTTTTAGTTAGAACCGCAGCTCAGTGCTGCATTGGTGCTGACTTTCATATGTGTGGTAGATTTCTGAATTCTACTTGTTGAGCAGGTCCAGCCAGAGTGAACACAGGAGACTAAATCTGTGTCATTATATTGGTTTCAGGGAGCTGTGGCTTTTAGTGGGACTCGGCTAAGTGTGTCCACACTTGATGAGATATCCCACATGTGGCTGTTGTGGGAGATTTTAGAGTGGATTTGAGGTGATACATTTCATTAGAGCAATGTCTATTTCATTTTTAAATATTAAACTTAATACAAAACCAATTATAGTTAACAAAAAAACATAACAACCCCTCCCACCAGTCTTCTGGGAAACCTAATGGTTAATTGAATTTCAAGTACAGTAGCTGCATTATCAGTCACATTCTATTGCTTTTCAGGATTACAGCAGTTTAGTTCCATTAACCTAAAGGTACATGGTTAGGTTTTAAATTGTACTGCATTATTCCTGTTTCCTTGGCTTCATTCTTGCCCTTACCCTCCATGATAGCTCCTCTAAGAGCAGTGAGCTGCCTTGGCAGGGGTCACTGGAATCAGTCACATGAGAGGCCTGCAGTTGGAGCTGGGGAGTCCTTCTAATGGTTGCTGTCTTCCATCAGAGCTTCCTGTGGGTAGAAGAGTGAGCCTTGTCTCCAGCGCCAAGATCCAATGTGAGTATAGACTTGAGCAATGTATTGAAGACACCATTTTGCTTATTGAAATCACTGTGTAATAATTAACTGATCCATCCATGTGGAAAAGAATTAAGAACTTTTCAAAGTTGGAATACTCCCTGTAATTTCATATACCAGATAATATATTCTTCGGGTTTATTTTACATTCAGTATTAACAAAGCAAAATATTCTTGCGTACGAAAAGCAGTTCAGTTGGGTGCTAAACTATCCTTTGTGCCTTTGAAGTTTTCCTCCAAAGGGGAAGAATGGATTCTTTAATTTAAAAAAAGCTAGAGGTGAAAGTTTTGTGTGTTCAATCTCATCAGCACAAAATAAAAACCACAAAATCATAATCCTCACACAGGCAAGTGGATCTTTTCCCTGCCTTTCTGGAAGAGGGGAAACTTCATCATGCCAATTTTTCTTGGGGTTGTGCCCATTTGTATTAACCGTCCAATAAGTAGACAAAAAGGTTGCACAACACAGTTTCTTTGTCTTTGTGTTCCTGTATATGTATATTCTTGTTCATCATCATAGCATGCCATTTGTGGTTTCTTTGCTGACAAAAGACCGGTTTATTATTTCCTGTCTGTTATTAGTAAACAGACATTAGAATGCCCAGACATTTAATTTTTGGGCATGCCCACATTGTCAAATGTGAAAACTAATATTGGGTTCTTCCATTTTTGACACTTAATCTGACATTTCTCAAAAGCACTCAAAATGGCATCACTCTGCTCTTGTTGATGTCATTGGCAGCATTACCATTGACTGTGTTGGGGGAAGTTTGGCCAACACCTGAGCACTTTAGAAAATCCAGCTTTTATAGAGGTGCTGAAAACCTGGGACTCCCATTTGATGACAACTACAGGTATGCAGTGCCTATGAAAATCAGGCCCTCATGAGCCGGGCAACCAAAACTAGGAATGTTTGAAAATGTGGGCCTTTTTGTTGTTGTTGGCATTTTGCTACAAAATATTTTGGGGAAAGACAAACAAGATTTTTCATCCTATTCTACCTTAGGTGTCATTAAAAAAAAAAAATCTCTGCAACAGGACTAAGAAGTAGTGCAGGTTGAGATGAGAAGCTGTTACAAAGACTCTATGAAAACTATTTGTATCTCCAGAGAGAACATTCAGTGTACCTTACGTTTTTAAAATGCATCAGCATTATTTTTCTTTCCAAGAAGCATGAAATGCTCCAATGAACTTGACATTTTTTGGAGCTGACCTTGGTAATTATTTTTGACATCCTTTACAGTATAAAGGGATTTGTTGAAGATCATGTACATCTTTGCCAAGGGTTTTGGTTCTCGTTGAAACAATATCTGCATGTGTACTGTATGTGTATGTAAGTGTGTGTGTGTCTCTGTATGTTGTATACGTGCTAGAAGTAGATTTAAAGATATAGTCACCTTTGGGGAACAATGTGTAGTGTATTAATAAAACACACGGTAAATGCTATTTATTCAGTACAAAAATGCAGACAGAATATAGAGTACTGTAAACAATATCTGGTTTTCTTGGGTCTTGAAGTAATAACTCCGAGCCCAAGTTCTTCAAGAAGAAAGGGCCTGGAGTATATTCTTCAATATACAGGGCCAAATTGTGCTCTCAGTTACATCAGTGTAAAACTAGAATGGATCTATTTGAACCAATCAGTTTACTCTAGCTTTGACTCTGGTGTAACTGAGAACAATGTAGCCCTTCTCCAGGGTTTATTCTTTGGAGACTGGTGATATTGAGAAGGTGATAAAGGAAATGGCATTGAACCTGCTACAAAGCAAACAGAAGGGAAATAAAGGTTTGGACATGAGGGACTTGAGACAAAACTAACATAGCTTCTACACAAATTCATCTTGTTGCTAATTATGGTTTTTCCCAGGTCTCAAGGTGAGAAAAAGAGAATGAGAGATGGAAAGTAAAGAGAGGGAGAAGGTGAAGCAGTAAAAAGGTACCTTTGCATTGTGAAAAAACTCTCCATCTCATTCTCCCTACAACAAATGTGCAGAAACTAAACATAAAATGTATCATCCTTGGGAGTAAAAACAATGTGAGGCGAGAGGAAAAAATGAATGTGAAATCCTAAACTGACAATTTTTCTGTGTCCTGTTGGGGGTGTTGGAATGTTAATACTCGTGAAACATTTGGTTAGACACTGTTAGGGTTTGGTTATTTGGATTATGGTAGCTTGAAAGAACCCCAGCTAAGGATGAGGGCTTCATTGTGCCAGGTGCTGTACAGATATGTAACAAAGAAGAGAGTCCCTTCACCTGGAATGCTCCAGAGAACACAGTCTAAACTTTAACAGTGGTTCTAAACCTGTTTTCATTTGTGGACCCCTAAAATTTTTTTGAATGGAGGTGTGGACCCCTTTGAAAATCTGTTATTTGTATACATAGTTGAATTCTGTTCAATCAAGTCTAAGTCTTTCACAGACCCCTTAGACATAGTCTGTGGACTCCCAGAAGTCTGCAGATCACAGGTTGAGAACCACTGCTTTAAGGACAAACAGGATGCAATTGGTGCATGAAACTAATTGGGTGCAGGAAGATTCAGAGAAAACGCACAGAGTTTAGAGGAAGAGCAGAAATCACAGTTAATCACTGTCCTAACCATTGCCAGACAGGTGTGATTTGTAGGCATCATGGCAGAGATATGTTTTGAGGAGGTATTTAGGAGGACTAGATGCTGGCATTACGCTGCTTTATCTCCAACTTGTCATTAGTATCTGATCCTCTAGATATTTTATAACTTGGTTCACTGGCCATGACACACCGTTATCACTGTTCTCTGGTTGCAGGAAATGTCAGGCTAGATCAAAATGGAGCATGTTGAAATAAGAACAATTTGCTGTCATACAATACTATGATACAGGCCCTGATTCTGCAAGCTGCTCTGCATGAGCAGACTGCTCCAGGAGGGTGCAGGAATTTGCCCAAAAAAGCTGATTGCAGGACTAGGACCTTAGTCTGTAATTGTGACAGGACTGTTCTTCTTTGTGAGCAGGGCACAGTGCCCACCTCCAGCACTTTACACATACTTCATAAATTAGATGTTAATATACAAGTGAAACTGATTGCTATGGGAAAAGAAACTCAGCATTTGCCAACAGTTACCCCATAGTGTTTTCTGATTCTCCCCTATACTAAAAACAGCAGAGAATTCTGGTAATTATGGATCTTTAATGGGTTCTTTACAACAAAATAAGAAAAATAAATACATAAAAATGGTATTAAATTAGCTGCATTTTGCTCCTTACAACTAATTACATGCTATTTTTAGACCCCATATTGCAGAAGAGAAAAGATGACAGTACGTGGTGATAGCACAGAAGATGTACAAAGCGTGTTTCATTCAGAGAGACCGTGGATTAACAGAAATATATCTGAGTAAAGAACAATCCCCCTGTTTTGTATGTGTATGCTTTTTAATGAGCCTGACAAGGAATTGTGGCATTATGCTAGTTAGTCTTGCTAACACCTGCAAATGGTTGAATTTAAACAGTTTTTAATGAAGATGATAAAACTGGTGTTCATTGTGTGTAAAGTTGGAGAGGGTTGCTGACAAATTTGGGGAAGAATTTGCATTTGCTTTTCATGTTTTGGGGTGTGTGTGTAAATGTTCTAAGTAGATAAGGATTCATGCCATGGATTATGGATTTGAATACCATACACTTTCTTTCTGTGTGTGTGAGGGGAAGTGGGGGGGGGGGGAGAGGGGGCGGAAAGTGAGGGAGAACGACTGGATCCAAACCTGGATCCTCACAAGAATCTCGCTGTTGGTCCCTAGCTTTTTAATGGCCAAAACTGAGATCTGAGATGCCGTATCCAATACATACACCCCAAGGCAGATTCTCCATGCTGTAAATTGTCAGAGTTCTGTTGAAGTCCATGGAGCCAGGAAAATTTACAGTAGCTGATGTCAGGTTTCAGAGTAACAGTCGTGTTAGTCTGTATTCGCAAAAAGAAAAGGAGTACTTGTGGCACCTTAGAGACTAACCAATTTATTTGAGCATGAGCTTTCGTGAGCTACAGCTCACTTCATCAGATGCATACCGTGGAAACTGCAGCAGACTTTATATATACACAGAGAATATGAAACAATACCTCCTCCCACCCCACTGTCCTGCTGGTAATAGCTTATCTAAAGTAATCTTCAGGTTAGGCCATTTCCAGCACAAATCCAGGTTTTCTCACCCTCCACCCCCCCACACAAATTCACTCTCCTGCTGGTGATAGCCCATCCAAAGTGACAACTCTTTACACAATGTGCATGATAATGAAGTTAGGCCATTTCCTGCACAAATCCAGGTTCTCTCACTCCCTCACCCCCCTCCAAAAACCCACCCCCATACACACACAAACTCACTCTCCTGCTGGTAATAGCTCATCCAAACTGACCACTCTCCAAGTTTAAATCCAAGTTAAACCAGAACATCTGGGGGGCGGAGGGTAGGAGAAAACAAGAGGAAATAGGCTACCTTGCATAATGACTTAGCCACTCCCAGTCTCTATTTAAGCCTAAATTAATAGTATCCAATTTGCAAATGAATTCCAATTCAGCAGTTTCTCGCTGGAGTCTGGATTTGAAGTTTTTTTGTTTTAAGATAGCGACCTTCATGTCTGTGATTGCGTGACCAGAGAGATTGAAGTGTTCTCCGACTGGTTTATGAATGTTATAATTCTTGACATCTGATTTGTGTCCATTTATTCTTTTACATCTTTGGAGTGTTTGAAATCTGAATCTGACGTCTGCATTTCAGGCTCATCTCTAGTCCTAAGGAAATGGGAGCCTGGAAGATTAGTTCTTCAAAATGGAATAGAAACCTGTGGTTTACAAGCAGTTCTGAGCTCCCAAAATAACATACTTCAGTGAGATGTGTTTATCTGCTGACTGAGTATTTCTGATGTAAGGATCGCTGACCTGGAGGCCTAGCTGATTAGACTAAAGGTGTGTCTACGCTACAAAATTAAGTTGACCTAACTTACGTTGGCAAACAGCCACCGCAGTAATTACATTGCTTGTGTGCATCTACACCTGGATCCTTGTGTTAGCAGTGCATGTCCTCACCAGGAGTGCTTGCACTGATTGAACTGTCAATATGGGGCATTGTGGGACAGCTTCTGAAAGTCAGCAACAGTTGATGTAAGCAACACAACATCTATACTGACACTGGGTTGACCTAACTACATTGATATTGACTCTGCCTCTCAGGGAGGTAGAGTTAAGTCAGTGTAGCAGGTAAGTTATATTGGGGTGGGAGTGAAATTGTAGTGCAGACACTTACATAGTTAGGTTGACGTAAGCTGCCTTGCATTGACCTAACTCTGCAGTGTAGACCAGGGCTAAGCAACAGGTCGCAGTTTATCTGCCCAGCCTTTAAGCAGGGTGGGGCAGCAAGCAGTCAAGGCTCTGGCCTGCAGTCAGGAAGAGCTGTAGCAGTTTATCTAGAGGCTCTGGCAGAGGGGAGCCCCAAGCACAGTCTGTGGGGCTCAGGCGGGGGTGAGTGCCAAGGACAGTCTAAGGGCTCCAGTAGGGACACCCGAGGAGCACAGGCCTCCCATCCTAAGGAGGGGGAGTTCTGCCACCCCAGCTGATAACTGGGTTAACATAGGTAAAAGAGGAAAAGGAAGAGTTGGTATCCAATTAAGATGAAAAGCCTTCCAGAGATACTGTCAGATAGCAATCAACTATCTACGGGGGTAAGGGTGACGATGAATGTTCAGTGGAGATGGGGAAATGCCATGTGTGATGTGCCCTTGTCCATGATGAGAAAGTGGCACAAGTCAGAGATGGTTAATTCATCAGTGTATCATCAGAATATCATTGGAGGCTAATGTATGGGAGTCAGTAAGTGAAACTGCCATGTAAAAATCATGTACAGTGATGGGCAGGGTAAAGACCATAGTGTGCAACTCCAAACAAGGTGGACAGTACTCTTCTCAAGCACAGAACTTTGAACTGGAGCCAAAATTGGTCTGGATTTTAGAATGCAAGCACGGATGTGATGCCTTTTTGCCACTCTCCCATGTGGTCACCACTCAGGGCTGGCTGGAGTTAGAGCAAGAGATTTGGAAGTAAGATGAAGACAAGACTAAAATGAGGACATGAACTGTGTCTGAAGTTATACCAGCACCACGCTGGGAAGCCAGCAGATAATAGCTGATTAGTATTCTGACTATGGCTGAAGAATTGATACAGACAGGAGAGTCTTAGTTTGGTGGGGCATGTACAGGTACAAGAGGCAGTATCTTAAAAGAAGGGATGCTAAGCGAATGGATAAGAGAATAGACATATCTTTGGGGGAGTAATTAAATTAGAGATGGAGCGATACACAATATGCAGGAGTTTGTATAGCAGCCAGTCATGAGGGGAGAGATTACCTACAATAAATACAGAGGGAGAAGGTGGAAATTAAAATAAATCAGATTGTTACACTGATGTCTTACTTTCCAGTACCTTTCCTTAAAGGTAGCATAAAAGAGTATCTCATGCTATCAGAATCTTACTTTTCATATCACAGGCAATTGTTATTTCATTTTTTTACTATAGCTCTCTTGCTAAAGTTCATGTGATGTGTACAGTAAAGCATGTGAGGTCCTGATTCTGTACAGCCTTAGCATGTGCTTCACTTCATGCGTAGGAGTCCTCCCATTGATTTCAGAGGGGCTACTTGCATGCTTAAAAGGAAGCACATACAGGTACAGGGCATAAGAGCAGCAATGCATGCAGAACAGGTTGTGACATGCCCGTTGTGGATTTAAAGGAGGGGGAGCAGGCCCGCCAATCGGGGGGGCAAAGAGGGCAATTGCCCAGGGGCCCAGGCAATGTAAAAGGACCCCGGGGTCCCCAGCTGCGGGTGTGGTAGCAGCAGCAGCAGCTGGAAGCCACGGACCCTTTTAAATCACTCGGGCTGGCCGAAGGACTCCTAGGCACGCGTGAGATGGTACCAGCAGGGGCGAAGGCAGATGGGCGGGCATGTGGAAGCTCTGATCGTGCCAGAAGAGCGCACCCAGCAATGCAGCTGGCAGCTCGCTGGGCCCCAGCAATGCAGCCGGCAGCAGCTCGCTGGGCACCAGCCAGCACCCCCGCGCGCTTGTACACGCACAATTCAGTGAATGTCATTGTCACTTCACATATTTGTATTGTAAAAAATATCTAGCTATATTCAGGAAGGCATCTTTGGCTATGATGTTTTCAGGCAGTTCAATATATCATTATCAATAAGATTGGTCTCTGTCCAAAGATACAAAGCCCCACATTCAGCACATGCATACAAATGACTTTTTTCCTTTCAAGATCAGATAAAGTCCAATATTTTACCTAGCAATGAACATTTGTGTTGTATGTTTTATTTCAGCTTCCTTTTCTTTAGCATATCATAGAATCATAGAATATCGGGTTGGAAGGGACCTCAGGAGGTCATCTAGTCCAACCCCCTGCTCAAAGCAGGACCAATCCCCAATTAAATCATCCCAGCCAGGGCTTTGTCAAGCCTGACCTTAAAAACTTCTAAGGAAGGAGATTCCACCACCTCCCTAGGTAACGCATTCCAGTGTTTCACCACCCTCCTAGTGAAAAAGCTTTTCCTAATATCCAACCTAAACCTCCCCCACTGCAACTTGAGACCATTACTCCTTGTCCTGTCCTCTTCTACCACTAAGAATAGTCTAGAACCATCCTCTCTGGAACCACCTCTCAGGTAGTTGAAAGCAGCTATCAAATCCCCCCTCATTCTTCTCTTCTGCAGACTAAACAATCCCAGTTCCCTCAGCCTCTCCTCATAAGTCATGTGTTCCAGACCCCTAATCATTTTTGTTGCCCTTCACTGGACTCTCTCCAATTTATCCACATCCTTCCTGTAGTGTAGGGCCCAAAACTGGACACAGTACTCCAGATGAGGCCTCACCAATGTCGAATAGAGGGGGACGATCACGTCCCTCGATCTGCTGGCTATGCCCCTACTTATACATCCCAAAATGCCATTGGCCTTCTTGGCAAGAAGGGCACACTGCTGACTCATATCCAGCTTCTCGTCCACTGTCACCCCTAGGTCCTTTTCCGCAGAACTGCTGCCTAGCCATTTGGTCCCTAGTCTGTAGCGGTGCATTGGGTTCTTCCGTCCTAAGTGCAGGACCCTGCACTTATCCTTATTGAACCTCATCAGATTTCTTTTGGCCCAATCCTCCAATTTGTCTAGGTCCCTCTGTATCCTATCCCTGCCCTCCAGCGTATCTACCACTCCTCCTAGTTTAGTATCATCCGCAAATTTGCTGAGAGTGCAATCCACACCATCCTCCAGTTCATTTATGAAGATATTGAACAAAACCGGCCCCAGGACCGACCCCTGGGGCACTCCACTTGACACCGGCTGCCAACTAGACATGGAGCCATTGATCACTACCCGTTGAGCCCGACAATCTAGCCAACTTTCTACCCACCTTATAGTGCATTCATCCAGCCCATACTTCTTTAACTTGCTGACAAGAATACTGTGGGAGACCGTGTCAAAAGCTTTGCTAAAGTCAAGATACAATACATCCACTGCTTTCCCTTCATCCACAGAACCAGTAATCTCATCATAGAAGGCAATTAGATTAGTCAGGCATGACCTTCCCTTGGTAAATCCATGCTGACTGTTCCTGATCACTTTCCTCTCATGTAAGTGCTTCAGGATTGATTCCTTGAGGACCTGCTCCATGATTTTTCCAGGGACTGAGGTGAGGCTGACTGGCCTGTAGTTCCCAGGATCCTCCTTCTTCCCTTTTTTAAAGATTGGCACTACATTAGCCTTTTTCCAGTCATCTGGGACTTCCCCCGTTCGCCACGAGTTTTCAGAGATAATGGCCAATGGCTCTGCAATCACAGCCGCCAATTCCTTTAGCACTCTCGGATGCAACGCGTCCGGCCCCATGGACTTGTGCACGTCCAGCTTTTCTAAATAGTCCCTAACCACCTCTTTCTCCACAGAGGGCTGGCCATCTACTCCCCATGTTGTGATGCCCAGTGCAGCAGTCTGGGAGCTGACCTTGTTAGTGAAGACAGAGGCAAAAAAAAAGCATTGAGTACATTAGCTTTTTCCACATCCTCTGTCACTAGGTTGCCTCCCTCATTCATTAAGGGGCCCACACTTTCCTTGGCTTTCTTCTTGATGCCAACATACCTGAAGAAACCCTTCTTGTTACTCTTGACATCTCTTGCTAGCTGCAGCTCCAGGTGCGATTTGGCCCTCCTGATTTCATTCCTACATGCCCGAGCAATATTTTTATACTCTTCCCTGGTCATATGTCCAACCTTCCACTTCTTGTAAGCTTCTTTTTTATGTTTAAGATCTGCTAGGATTTCACCGTTAAGCCAAGCTGGTCGCCTGCCATATTTACTATTCTTTCGACACATCGGGATGGTTTGTCCCTGTAACCTCAACAGGGATTCCTTGAAATACAGCCCGCTCTCCTGGACTCCTTTCCCCTTCATGTTAGTCCCCCAGGGGATCCTACCCATCCATTCCCTGAGGGAGTCGAAGTCTGCTTTCCTGAAGTCCAGGGTCTGTATCCTGCTGCTTACCTCTCTTCCCTGTATCAGGATCCTGAACTCAACCAACTCATGGTCACTGCCTCCCAGATTCCCATCCACTTTTGCTTCCCCCACTAATTCTTCCCGGTTTGTGAGCAGCAGGTCAAGAAAAGCTCCCCCCCCAGTTGGCTCCTCTAGCACTTGCACCAGGAAATTGTCCCCTACATTTTCCAAAAACTTCCTGGATTGTCTATGCACCGCTGTATTGCTCTCCCAGCAGGTATCAGGAAAATTAAAGTCACCCATGAGAACCAGGGCGTGCGATCTAGTAGCTTCTGCGAGTTGCTGGAAGAAAGCCTCATCCACCTCATCCCCCTGGTCCGGTGGTCGATAGCAGACTCCCACCACTACATCACTCTTGTTGCTCACACTTCTAAACTTAATCCAGAGACAGTCAGGTTTTTCTGCAGTTTCGTACCAGAGCTCTGAGCAGTCATACTGCTCCCTTATGTACTGTATGCGATCCTTCGTATCCTATAAAGAATTAATTTCGTACCAGATAGTTGAAGGCTGCTATCAAATCCTACCAAGAAGATTAATGCTTGTTGCACCTTGGCTGAAACGCCCGGGTATCAGTGTGAACAACGTGTTGCATTACTGCACTCTGATCAGCCTCCAGAAACATCCCATAATCCCCTTAAATCAACTGTCCACTCTTCTCATTGTTTTGGAATCACTGCAGGAATGCAGATATGCCCTTTGAAAGCTCTGTTTCTGACAGCCGGCATGCTTATCTGCTCTGGAACAAAGTAACCATTACTGTGGAATTCTGTGCGTGTGAGAGAGAGAGATACTGGGGGGAGTGGGGTCTGCTGCTGTCTGAACTTACAAGACAGCATGCTGACATGCTCTCAGCCCCCCGAAAACCCACTCTTTCTCCCCCCACATACACACAATACACTCCCTGTCACACTCCACCCCACCCCACTTTCACCCCATTTGAAAAGCACGTTGCAGCCACTTGCATCCTGGGATAGGTACCACAATGCACAGCTCCCTTTGGCCATTGCAAGAGCTGCTAATGTGGCCACGCCAGTGCGCTTGTATCAGTGTGGACAGACTGCAGTGCTTTCCGTACTGTGCTCTACGAAGGCTGGTTTAACTCAAAGCGCTCTACATCTGCAAGTGTTGCCATGCCCTAAAACTTTTCTCAGAGGAAAATGCAGATTTGGCAACACCCAAACATTTTGCAAATTCATATTGATTTCACTGAATTATTTATTTTGGGGAGGGAAAAACCCCTTAAACTCCAGAAAAAATTGAAATATTTTGACTAAACATTTTCAAAATGAAATGCTTTGATTTTTTGGGTTTGTAATAAATGTTTTTCAAAATGTCCCTTTATTTTATTTTATTTTATTTTATTTTATATAAACACTAAATGTGCAATCAAAATGAAACCTTTCATTTTGGGATGAACAAAACATTTCATTTGACCTGAAAGGATTTTTTTTTTTTTTTAAATTTTTGAAATTCTCAACAAATCTGTTTTCAATTCTAGAGAAGAGGGATTTTAAAAAAAGTAATTAATAAGTACTATTATTGAATATGACTCTGACTCTGTTGGTTCAGTCTGGTTGTACCATGCTTAATTTAAATCTCCATCGGGGTATCTGAGAAGAGCAGGTGAACTTAGCATTAGAGTGGCCATAGAGAACTGTACCCAAATGATCAGAAGCTAGATCTGTTCCTTTAGTCACCAGTAATTCTTCTTCCTGTCAACATCTACAAATGTATTACAACTGAACACTATGAGCAATACAATATAGCACTTCAGTGTATCATTAAGTCCATTAATTTTAATCTGTATTCTTTTACTTCATTCAATGGAGCCAAGTAATTGGGTTTCAGTGTCAGTCCTACTGCTTTTGAACAGTAATTCTCTTAAAAAGAAAATTTCAGGTTGGATGTTTAGTTAGTGAAGCAAAAAAGAATTTAATCTATAAGTAGATCTCTTCTGTAAATTAGTGACAAGCTGGCTCATTCTTTAATTTAACTTCAAATTGAGTGAGTTTTGATGAGTCACATGAATAAGTTGCAAGTAGAACATGGTAAACATTCCAGAGGTTCTAGGTAGAGTGCTGTGAAGTTCAGTAAAAGTAGTTTTGTAGTAAACTCTTTGTGGATAGAAAAGGAGTACTTGTGGCACCTTAGAGACTAACAAATTTATTTGAGCATAAGCTTTCGTGAGCTCACGAAAGCTTATGCTCTAATAAATTTGTTAGTCTCCAAGGTGCCACAAGTCTTCCCTTTCTTTTTGCGAATACAGACTAACACGGCTGCTACTCTGAAACCTGTCTTTGTGGATAGTTGAACTCTAAACCAAGCACCTTTAAAACTCCCATACCATGTTCACATATGAGACTCAATACTACGCTCTGAACAATCTAATTTCTAAAGGTAAAACAGAGCTCCTTCCAAAATTGTACTCTAAAGGGTGATCTTAGCAAGTCACTAGTGAACAGACAATTCTATGCAAATGGCAGATGGAGAGAAGGAGGTAGTTGGAGGAAAGCATAGGAATACAGCTGTCTTTGTCAACATTAGATCAACTCACTTACTGTAGCTATTGAAGTTAATAGGCTTTGCATCAGGCCCTAAATATCTACAGCATATATTATGCCTTTTATCAAATGTCCTCCTTAAGACCTACTTCTTTCTAGAATGCTTCCTACCATGTTTTCCTTCCTATTACAGATGCATCCGCATCAATAATCCCAGAATTTATTACTTGCAGTTTTCAAGGAAATTCCATTTGAGATCCTGGCTTCAGGTAAAACTTGCAAAAGTGTTGAGGTGATTTAGGGCCATCTCTGTTCACCATTAATCTCACTCCATTTGAACTTGTCTTGTCTTCTCTTCTTTAGATTTTAAACTGTTTGTGTCAGGTAATGAGTCATATTCTCTTTATAACAATGCCATGTAGATTTACAATGCTATAAAATTTCTTGATGATGATGATGAGCCAAATACCTCATAATTAGAACTCCTTACCTCCACTGCTTTGCTAAGACCTCACCTTGAACAGTATGTGAGGCAGTACTCATGGACAGTTATTTGACCTACATTTGTGAATTCGATACATAAATTATTGGATCTCAATTTTAAAACATCTGTATGTGTAGACCCCAGAACCCACACATTGACGGGCTCCATGTATGTGCATACAAGCCAATCCATAGAGTTGAAACCCTAATTTCCATGTAGGTTAAGAATATCTTAAAAATGTGTACAACATCAGGTTCAGATTCAGACTCCCGAAAAAGAAAACTATTTCTATGAGTATGTAAAATGCAAACACCATGACATCTGCAAGCTATAACTATGCTACCGTGTCTTTAATTAGTTTAGACTTCGCATTTTTCTCTCTCACTTTCTGTTTAACAAACCTATGAATAGATGATAGAAAAAAATAAAGTCTATGGGAAAAAAACCATGGGAATGAACTAATTCTCCTGTCACTCAAGTAGTTACAAAACAAGCCAAGCATTTATTGAAGGTGAATGTTAATGACTAAGGAGGCAGACAGATGGTTCAACTTTTCTTTAGGTGGTTCATCACGCTTTATTATTCACAGAAAATTGTCTTTGATAAATGGATGCAATGTTAAATGGATATTCAGGCAACACGCTGCCACCTTTAATTACGGTCAAACAGGATATCTTTGTCTGATACATTTCTGTCACTGCAAAGACAACTTCATTACCATACCAGAGGCTGTTGGAGTATATTAAAGTGTAGCCTATTTCATTGAACTCCAAAGTGGAGTGTAGTTCAACAATAATCCAGGTGTGTATTAGGGCAACGTTTTAATGTTTTATTGTTACTCTGTAGCTAAGACCTTTTCTTAGTATGGGCACTGAAGCTGCAAGATCCTGAACATCTGCAGCCCAGTGGCATATTAGGGGGCAAGCAGGGGAACACCAGTAATTGGGTTATTAGGCTGTGCTGTGGTTAAAAGTCTGTTGTATTAGTGTGAAGCCTTGTGGCTTCTGCTAAATGCCGAGTTTTAGTTAAAAGCTCGCAGGCCCAAGAAGTTAGCCCCAGGTCATGAATTCTACACTCTCATTTTGAGAGACAAAGTGACAAGCGTACAGTACACCGCAGTATTACAAAAGTAATTCTGCCATGAAGGGGCTTTGGCAATCTGGTAACTAAGCAGTTAGGCCGCCCTAACATATAGGAATAAAAGAAAAGTTTATTAATAGTAATTATTAGAGGTGTGATCATGGACACCGAGAGTGTCACATATAGATAACAGGCAGGTATTGATCTTGTTATGGTCAAGGAAATTGCTCAAATGTGGTTGTGTATCCAGTAAGTTATATAAAGAAGGGATATAAAAGATCCAATCTAGTTCCATAATTTTCAGGTTCCTTGGACTCTTGAATTGGTATCAACTGATCTGTGTCGTTCTGTGATGCTCCACTGACTATGTATTCATCTTCTAATTGTTGTAAGTTTTCTATGATACCTTACAGCTTCAGAGTATTTGCTATGTTTGAGGCTTTTCTCTGTTTGCTCATATTGATGAGTGGAATTATATGGTTTGTTTGTAAGAGTGGAATTGAATACATATAGCTCACTGACAAAACAGGTCAATCCTGCAATGAAAGAAAAACATTTCGTAGAGAATCTGCTGTGTGGGAAAGAATCTGTGTTAATCAATGGATAGTATAGGAGTATAATTATTAATATACAGTGTGCAAAATTATATTTTCTTTATTTGATCAGGCTACAGGGGCAACAGGTGAAGGGTCTGTGACCAGTAGATAACAGTCCCCTCCAGATGGTTGAATGGAAACTAAGATTCCTGAGTCTCACTATTCCTTTGCTGAAACCCACTAGCAAACTTAGTGTGTCTCATCCCCCAATAGTGCTGGTCAGGATGACAACCTACTATTGCTATCAGCTCCACCCTTATCTCAAGTGGCAGAAGTCTATGCAGTGAATCTGAATGTTCTAACCTTGCTGATATGAACCACATGGGTGCTAATATGATGCCATGTGATGGAATTTCTGATTTTTTTTAGTTTGCTCTTTTTTTAAACCTAGGAAAAGCACACACAAAGTGACACTAAAAGACCTTATTAAGATTGCAAAATCAAACACAAAAGTTAGAAAATGCCAAAATTAAAGATGCCGGTGCAAGCTTAATATGGCCCCCTTGTGCATATGCAGTATGATGCAGTCTTTAATTACATAATCACATACTATTTTTCCCGCAGAACCCCTGCCTCATTACTGCACAGGTGAATGTGCTTTGATAATGAATTAGGGTTGTGAAGTGATGGAGGCTGTTTGTCTGTAGGACCCTTGCTTCAAACAACCTTAATTCTGGCACTTCCTAACTTTACTTTTGAGTGCTTTGTGTTCTTTTAACATAGTTTTTTCTGTGTAATTGAATCAAAATGTAAAGGAATAAAAGAAAGGAATCCCCTGTTGTTTCGTGTGATGGTTAAATTTAATTTATTTTATGTCACCACTGATTTTTTGACTGTCATTTGGAAGTTTGGATTCTGGAATACAGTTGTGCAGAAAGCAATGGAATTATGATGTGTGCTGAGCCTCTGGAATCATAGGGTACATGGGGCCCTGATTAAGATAAACCTAGGGTATTGCTAAGTCTTCCTCAGCAGCAATATTGATACTGAGTAGCAGGTTTGCCTACACAAGATAGCTGAAACATTTCTCCATGCCTAGAATTACTGAAAAATTACCATTTTCAGACAATGATATAACAAAACACAGTAAGGCAGATCCTCAGCTGGTGTAAGTTATCATAAGACCACTGATGACAAATATTACATGAAATAACACAGGGTAGATACACTGTAGTTACTGTATTTTTCCTTTTCCTTGTAATGAAGAAATATATAGTGGGGCAAATTTTCATAGCTCCTTTGACTTCAGTTACAAAGCAATACTAATTGAGATGTGGTGTGTTCAGAGCCTGGTTTTTCTATAGATTCACTGGAGATGCACCAGTGTAATGCACAGGTGGAACTGCACTGGCTGGCAAAGAGAGCAGTATTTGGCCCCAGTGAAACAAGAAAGAAGTATATTTTCTCAGTGTTTCCAAATTATTTTACTATTCTTTTATCCCCTGCATTCTGACAGCCACAATTAGAATTTAGCTCTAAATCAAGGAGACAGTCTTACTTATAACTTCTCATTTCTCGGTGACCCTATTTGTGTCAGTCTCAAGTGCTTAGTGCTTTTGCTCTGGATCATGAATCTTTTTCTTTTTTTATAACTACCTATTAAGAGAAACTCAACCTTTAACTTGTTGCACTCCTGTGGCATAAGGTACTATGCTGTATTAATGCCTAACTGTGAAATGTGATTTTTATTTTCTCATTTTTTCACCTATTCTTTAACCAACTGCGGCAGATATTTGCTGGCATTGAGCTGCAGCAGTAATATCTGCAGGCAATTTTCACTTTCTTCTTACACCTCTTATTAAAGGCAATCAGTTCTGGATCCATCAGGCAACTCCTAGTCTGGCATTACAGTGAATATGATGAGATATTTAATGTATATTTCAGAACCCATTGCCTTCATATTAAGTCCAGGACCATTTTCAGCTACCTGATCTCCATTTGCAAGGGCAGCATGCACCCCCCAAAAATCCCCCATACAATTGAACTGAAAGCACAAGTCTGAGTATCTACCTTACTGAAGGTGGAAATTAGGTTTTTAAGAGGATGTAAGTGTTCAGATTTGTACCCACAGTTGATTTTGTGAGTGAAAAGCAGGTGGCAAATTTGCAGATGCAAATTGTGCTTGCAGAAAGGGAAGTGGAACCTTAGCTCTTTTACAAGTTTACCCCATCTAAATATGCACACCCACATCTTCAGATTTATAACCAATTTGATTTGGTGAAATATGCTGTGACGGCACAAATGAGATGTGTGCTATTTGTCCTTTTAACCAATTTATTTGAGCATGAGCTTTCGTGAGCTACAGCTCACTTCATCAGATACATACCGTGGAAACTGCAGCAGACTTTATATATACACAGAGAATATGAAACAATACCTCCTCCCACCCCACTGTCCCAGCGAGAAACCGCTGAATTGGAATTCATTTGCAAATTGGATACTATTAATTTAGGCTTAAATAGAGACTGGGAGTGGCTAAGTCATTATGCAAGGTAGCCTATTTCCTCTTGTTTTTTCCTACCCCCCCCCCCCCAGATGTTCTGGTTTAACTTGGATTTAAACTTGGAGAGTGGTCAGTTTGGACGAGCTATTACCAGCAGGAGAGTGAGTCTGTGTGTGTATGGGGGTGGGTTTTTGGAGGGGGGTGAGGGAGTGAGAGAACCTGGATTTGTGCAGGAAATGGCCTAACTTCATTATCATGCACATTGTGTAAAGAGTTGTCACTTTGGATGGGCTATCACCAGCAGGAGAGTGAATTTGTGTGGGGGGGTGGAGGGTGAGAAAACCTGGATTTGTGCTGGAAATGGCCTAACCTGACGATTACTTTAGATAAGCTATTACCAGCAGGACAGTGGGGTGGGAGGAGGTATTGTTTCATATTCTCTGTGTATATATAAAGTCTGCTGCAGTTTCCACGGTATGTATCTGATGAAGTGAGCTGTAGCTCACGAAAGCTCATGCTAAAATAAATTGGTTAGTCTCTAAGGTGCCACAAGTACTCCTTTTCTTTTTGCGAATACAGACTAACACGGCTGTTACTCTGAAACTTGTCCTTTTAAGCAATCAATAACACATAGTGGAGGAAATATACTGGTTGAGATTTTTCAAAACTCACATTGGCCTAACACTGATTTCATTGAAGTAAATAATTAAACTCCCACAGATTTCAATGGGAGCAGAGTTAGACCAGTGGTGAAAATCTCACCCCCTACACCTGAGACAGTTGTGGATGACATTTTATATGGACACCCTTAAAAAGAAATCTGGACACCCTGGTATCCAGTACCCATGAATCTTCCATCAGATGAAGAAGAATCCTGCCTTTCCTATATTTATTATGAAGAAGAGAAATTGAATGGTTCCTGTGAGGTCTCCTGGCTAAAATGGACTGAAACCAAAAGAAAAGGTAGCCTTTCCCATTGGATAGAAGATCAGGAGAGCTAGATTTATATGTGCTATCTCTGAAGTGTAAATGAACCAGTTTGCTCACAGCCATAATGTGATATGATTCAATTTTCTTCAACTGGGTTGTGCTTGCTTGTTCCAATGGGAAATTTTCAGACAGAGCTTCTGCGCCGAGTTTCTTTATAGAAGTCTTTATGACCATGAAGACTTCAGCATGTTAAAATTCAAGCAAACCTTGCTGCATTTGTCTGTAGATTAAAACAGTTGTTCTACTGTGAAAATAGTTTCTTTGAGGTTGGTCTATACAGGCAGTCCTCGGAACTTATGACACAATTAGTTCCTGAAAATTGTGTCGAAACATCATAACTCGGAACCGCAGTTGACTCCGTTGCGGGACCAAGCATCGTAAAGTCGAAAACAATGGTTGTAAGTCGATTGAGTGTCAATCTAGAAGCATCATAAGTGCCATTCATCGTAAATCAAATACCATAAAGTCAAGGACTGCCTGTAATCTTCAATAGTTCTGGACAACATAACAAAGTCCCAGGAACTACTATCTTCCTTAGTGATGTTATTGCTGCCTTGAGAGATGCATTTACTATTTGTATAATATGTGGAACAGATACACCAATTTGGATAAAGTAAGAAAACCTGTTGAACTTTTGGACCAAACTTTGAATCGCTGCTGAACCAAAGGGGTGTATTGTTAGAATATCAGGGTTGGAAGGGACCTCAGGAGGTCATCTAGTCCAACCCCCTGCTCAAAGCAGGACCAATCCCCACCTAAATCATCCCAGTCAGGGCTTTGTCAAGCCTGACCTTAAAAACCTCCAAGGAAGATGATTCCACCACCTCCCTAGGTAACCCATTCCAGTGCTTTTTGTTGTTTCTGTTAGGTTTGAAATAAGTATTTCTTCCCATTATTTTTGATTTTTTTTGCACAAAAATGTTTCCAGATTCCTCAATGCTTCCATGTTCTGGAAACGAAATTAAATCGTTCATAGATTTTTAAGGCAAGAAGGGGCCATTATGATTATTATTGCTAAATTTTTTGAAAGCGCCTAAAGTGACTTAGCCTATGACCAATTTTCAAAAGTGACTTATGGACTTAGGCTCCTAAGTCAAGCCAAAAGTTAACCCTAGAGGTTTGAATAGATTTCAGATAATCTTCCAGATTTTTGGGTGGTTCTCTGAATCAGGCCTCTAAATCTTTGCTGGTATGCTCATCATCACTAATGTATATTAGGTTAAATGGATATCTATAGAACTGCTAGATGATATTTAATTTAGTTATTCCTATATACATCTGATTTTTTTAAAAATAAGTTGTTTTCAATAGCATTCCTTCTGTGCATCTACAACTTAATTTCAAAATAGATCTCCATTTGTTTGCAGTGAAAAATATACATCCCTGATACTAAAATATATTTTTCATGTTAAGGCATATACCAAAATTGTAAAACTGTCCACGCAACCCCTACTGCATAATGTATAACCTCCACTTAATGCATAATATTGAGTTTTGCATACTACAATTTGACTTCTTTTATTAGTTCTCCTATGTAACTGCTCAGCATCTCGTAGGTACCGTATTTCAGACAAGCTGCTCTTTTTCAAGCTGGACAGGTAGATATTTCTAGCTAATTTCATTTATAAGTGGGAATTCAGTTTCCAGGCAATACATTGTCAGAATTACTTCAGAGAGTTGTGTATATAATTGTCTTGTATCATCTTTTCATGGTTATTTTTTCTTTGTTGCACAAATAAAAATGAAACAATTTACAATATATTGGACATATTTGAGAAAACTAAATGAAGTAGATACATTTTTCAAATTTCTTTTGTCCAGCGTATAGGACACTGGTCAGGAAGTCAGGAGGCATTGGTTTTGCTCATGGCTCTTCAGTCTTCCACTGGAGAATTTGTGTGGCCTTATGAAAAACTCCCACATAATTTAATAGAAAATAACTTTTTAAAGGTATTTGGCATCATTCAAAAATATAATTAACTATTTCATCAGTACATTTGTACTGTAAAATCCTGTGATCGTTTTTTTTAAATCTTGCTATAAAGGGTGCAATTTTCAAATAAAATCTGTAAGTTCTTCCTTTCTATAGAATCCTTTAAAAATTCTATATTTTATTAGAAGTAATGAAGAGATAAATCTCAGCATTTCTAGAACTTATAAAAAGAAATTTGTGTGTGAGAAATTCTCTTCTGGTATTTTTAAAATACTTTGCACTAGACCAAAAGTTACATTTTTCTCCTCTAGTGAAACTTGTTCTTTCAAACAAACAAAACAACCATCTCCCCTCCCAATTACACACACAAACACCCTCAACCAAACCAACCAACAACAGAGGAATTGCACTACTAGATATCTGTTTAATATTTTTGAAAATCCCACCTGTCAAACTCTAAAATGCCTAAGACACTTAGGAAAATATGTCCTATTGAAATTCAGTTGGACATCGTTCCTAAGCCATTTAGGGAGAGTTGAAAATCCCACCCTCGGGCACATGGATATGAATTTTGGAGTTTATCTTTAGTCTCCTATTTTTGAAATGTTGATCTTGAAACCTAAGGGTGAAATTCTCTTGTCAGTTACTGTGTTATTCCATTACCTGTAATGAGGTTACATATGTAAATGAAAGCACGTTTTGTTGCAATGAATTTTCCTTCCTTTTTTTATTGTTGTCATATTATCTTTCTCGAGCTACTTGTACTTGACATATTTAACATGGGTAGGAGTTTTGATGTGCTTAAGTAACTTAGCTGCACAAGTGCCATTGCAAATTAAATGAAATGGAACTTTTCTTCCTAAGTCTCTTAATTTTTTTTGAAACCACCTCACCAGTTTTTTGGGGGGGAAGGGGTAGACTGGTGGTAGAGCAGAAACCTTTCAAGTCGTTTCTATCACAATATTCTAGACCTCTGTGGTAACGTAATACACAAGCACTAATACAGGTAAACTTTTGCTCAGAGTAGACTCATCTCTGCCACTCAATATTTTAATTGTTAAAGTTTGGTTTAATTAGCACATAATTTCTCTTTTTGAAAGATTTCCTGAAAGTCATTTCCAAACCCTCATATTTATAACTTCAGGTCTCATTCTCAAGGAGTGATGGTAATCATAATGATAAGTCCAGAGTTTGTAACATATCCCTATAGCTTTGGGTGTTATAAAGTCATAAAATATCTTCATATTTCCATTTTTATAGTATGAACAAACCTTTCTGCAGTGCAGGACAGCTGATAGGCAATCATCCCTTCTCATGTTCTCAATCAGCAAATGGACTTTTATAAGTCTTCAAAAAGCTAGAACATTATGCAGATTTACAGGAGAGAATTTCTAACTGCCATGATCAATAATGAATGTGATTTCCCATTGGGACTGAATCCACTGATCCCCTCAGTTTGATGCATCATGTATTCTATTCTACCGCTGATCACATTTTCAATCAACAAAGTACTATACTACAGTGATTAGCAAATGTCAAAAGGGTTGGTCTGGATAAGTCTGAAAGTTAGGATGCTTAGACAGACATCATATGGGATATAAATCTGATAAGTATTTTCTTTTAAGGAGTCATTCTTCCGCTGCCAGCACAACTAGCTCTAATTAAAGTCTTGGCTCAAATCAGTCTAAGACATCTATAATTACTTGCTTGTGTATAACTACCTAATCTGTTTTTTCTAATCTGTCATATCTGTATATTTTATGCATGGGATGGCCATTTGTGAAGTTACTCTTAAAAATGATGATTCATTATTCACTGAAATTACCTCTTCGTTAGTAGAATCCGTTTTGAGAAGCAGTGTAGTTGGTGCCTAAGCATTGGCCTGAGTCAAGAGAGGTTTTTTCCTGGCCGTGTCACTTTGTGCAAGTCACTTCACCTTTCAATGCCAATTCCACCCCCCCCTTCCAACCCCCACTGTTTGTCCTGTCTGTTTAGATTGTAAACTGTCTTTACGGCAGGGATTGTCTCTCCTTTTCTTTTTGTACAGTGCTTAGCACAACGGGACCGCAATATAAATTGAAGACTCTATTTGCCATTGTACCACAAATAATAAATAACATAACAAACCATCATAGTCTTATTTACCCACAGTCTCAGTTCCCTAATGACGATGATTATTGTAAAAGCCTGATGATATGAAATCAGTGGGAGTTAGTCTGTACCTTGAAGTGTTGGACCAAACTGATGATTGTGGGCCAGCTTGTGATACCCTCACTCACTTTGATGAGCACCCTATCCCATATGAAGTCCTATTTACTTCAGTGGGGCTATTTCTGAATAAGATACTACTTAGTTCTTTTGTATCAATGATAAAAAGGCCTCATATGGGCAACGGACAATTAGTGCTACTTTAGGTTCTCAAATTAAATTGACCTTCCTAAACCCATTGAAAGAACACCCTCAACTTTTCTCTATCTGGGTCATTTGTAAGAGTATTTTTGACTGAACGAAATCCTGGCATGATCACTCTTTTTTTTCCTATCTGGACCATTTTTCCTCTTTCATGCTCCTTTTTTCAGTTTCACACCAATAAGCAGCACAGTACTGAAAGGGGGATTGTGGAAATCTTAGTCTTCATGAATATGTGCCAGAAAAGGCTTTTAAAGTTCAAGGCTCAAATACATGTCAAGTAAGGCTTAATGGCTTATTTTAGGCTTTTTAAATAAAAAAAAATCCTTTTATATACTGTATACAACATATTACTTAAAATATACTGCAACAATTTCCAGGGATAAGACTCCCTGAATTATTTCTCTTTAATGAAAGTTTGTGCCTTAAGGAATTGTTATGATGATTCCTTCTTGGTTCCTCCTCTAAGATAACCACAAATAAAGGGTAACAAGTAAGACTTGATTAGGGATTTCAGCCAAAACCCACCAACACAAGATAGGGACACCTTTCAGTATCATTCCAGAGGGTAGGACTGGCAGATTTACAGGCGAAGGAACTGTCAAGAGAGGATACAAATTTGGGGACAAAGGTTAACGTAGCTCAGCCTGTTTGCAAAATTAAGGTCAAGTTCAAGGAAAATAGTAGCGTAGACAGAGGCACAATGTCAAAAGGCCTTCTTACTAGAGCTGGGCTAATTTTGGCCAAAATTTTGGCCATATTTCGGTTGACTGAAAAAATTCACAAATTCAGGTTGTTTTTTGCTGAATTGTTTTAGTTGAAGGGGAAAGGTTTGATTTCTACATTTTTTTTTAAAATGAAATGTTTTGATTTAAAAAAATATTTGAAATACCTTTTTTGTTTTGAATTTTACTGTAACCTTTTAAAAATAAAATAAAATTGAAGAATCTGAAAACAAAATGGGACATTATTTTTCAGGTCAAACAAAACAGTTATTGTTTGACAAAAAGCCATTCTCTTATTTTTTTTTTTTTTTTGGTTCACTAAATTTTTTTAAAAACATTTGTTATGGGTCAACCTGAAACAATTTTTTTGTTTGGTTTGACTACTGAACCAAAAAAACTTCCCACCATCCCTCCAAAGCCCCCCAGTTATTTGCATAGCTCTACTTCTTACTTAGGCTGTGAAGCATTCAGTACTAGGAAGTAATAATTAAAGCTGCAAAAATAATTTATTTAATGAATTTAGCCTCTCTTTATGCTTGTGGAATATGTTTGAATATATTGCAGCTTTCTTGAATGCATTCATTATTTGAATATTTGTCTGAATTCTGAACTCTTTATTGATCATGATTATTCAAAATGTGAGCCTCATTACTTATCTTTGATTGGTCATATCAGTCACATGGGGGTGTGTTTATTTTTTTCAAAGAGCAGTCAAGTAATTCTGTCTTGAATAGTTACATAGGCAATTTTAAATTCTGGTTTCCATGAGTTTTTGCACATGACAGAATTAAGACTTCCTGCATAGGTGTCTTGGAAAAGTGTTTAGGGCCCAATTTAATTTGTGCCTTCAGTTCCCATTGAGCTAATAGGAGATGCTTAGTGTCTGATAGTATTGGCTCTTAATTTGTATGTCAGACATTTCTTTCCTGTGTTAATTTTGATAATCGTTCAAATAATATACCTGTTTCTATGTAACTGTTTGTGAAAATCAAGACCTTAATGCCTAGACAGTGTGACGACTGACCCTCTGTAATACTGAGAATCAATAGATATCACCTACCCAGTTTGTGCCTCAGTTTACCTACGCTTTAATACTATTCACCTCACTTGGCATTGTGACTCTTCAGTATCTACATAAAGTTAAATATTAAACAAGCTACTTCCATACTTGGCTGCATTATAAATAACATACAACCCAAATCAGAATTTAAAAATCCATTTCGTAGTTATGAACAATACAAATAAACTGCCCACAAAAGTGAACTGCATCCGCTTTGCAGGTATAATCTGGAATGAGATGGTTACTTTTATTTTACCTTCCAAAAAAATCACATCACTGTTTGATTCATATATTTTTTTAAAGTCTCATAACATTTTAATTTTCGTGGATAATAGCATAATTAAAATCAGGCGATGAACCATAAGATAATTACTTTCTTATTGGTTTAAAGTTTCTATCACTTTATTATTATTATTATTTATTATTTATTTTATTATTGTTGTTTATACTGTAGTAGCATCTATAGGCCACAGTTGAAATCAGGGTCCCATTGTGCTGTAAGAAAACAAATAAGAAAGAGACAGTCCCTTTCCTGAAGTGCTTACACGACAATAGAAAGGACAGATATTGGGTGGGAGGAAAAAAAAAAAAAGAAGCACAGACTGATTAGGTAACTTCCCTGAGGTCACACAACTGTTTAGTGGCAGAGGCATGAACAAAATTCAGGTTTCCTGACTCCCATTCCAGCACACTATTTATCAGACTATGCTGCCTTCTTTCACCAATCCAAATAAAGGCAGATATTGAAGTCCTGGTATTTTTGTAATGTTATTGCTAGAGACATTTTCAAGTAACAGAGAGAGTCACAAAAAGGAAAGGAGGACTTGTGGCACCTTAGAGACTAACAAATTTATTTGAGCATAAGCTTTCGTGAGCTACAGCTCACTTCATCGGATGCATACTGTGGAAAATACAGAAGATATTTGTTTTTATACACACAAATCATGAAAAAATGGGTGTTTATCACTACAAAAGGTTTTCTCTCCCCACCCCAGCAGTGGAGGGGGAGGGGGAATAAACATGGAGAAATTGTTTTTTCCCCATGTTTAATCCCCCCCCCCCACTGTTCCTCAGACGTTCTTGTCAACTGCTGGAAATGGCCCACCTTAATTATCACTACAAAAGGTTTTGCCCCCCTTCCCGCTCTCCTGCTGGTAATAGCTCACCTTAAGTGATCACTCTGGTTGCAGAGTGTATGGTAACACCCATTGTTTCATGTTCTCGATGTATATAAATCTCCCCACTGTATTTTCCACTGAATGCATCCGATGAAGTGAGCTGTAGCTCACGAAAGCTTATGCTCAAATAAATTTGTTAGTCTCTAAGGTGCCACAAGTACTCCTTTTCTTTTTGCGAATACAGACTAACACGGCTGCTACTCTGAAACCTTAAATTTTAGATGGCATCTGGTGAATAATGCACTTTCTGATGCAAATTTTTCAATGCATATTATGTTAAAACGAATGAAACTTCTTGGCTTTGCACACACTTTCATGAATAGCTTGGTAGCTGACTGAACACTCGCAATGAGTAATATGACCCCATGAATAAAAGTAGCGAATTCACCACCTTTAGTCATAAAAATATTACCGACTCACTCTTTTTGTACCATTCAGCCAGTACCAGTTCTTATCAAGGTTTTTTAGTCATATTTATCTTAAATTAGAAGGGAAGGAAAATTTATGGAGAGGTTTACTTCCTACGACAAATGGAAATAAAGGAGTATATATTGTGGTGTTTTTGAAATGTATGGTAGTATTGATTTAAGCAACCAGCCCAGGCAGTAATTGTATGTTTAGTCTAAATTGCCTGTGTCTGCTTCTGAAAATTCATAACCTGTAGTAGAAATGAACAATGTCAGAGAAAAGCCAAGCATGTAAAATCAATTGACGTGCTGGCTAGCTACCAAAACATCTTTATTTTCAACAGCATTGTTCAGCCATGTTTTACACCTATTTGTCAATAAACTGATGAGGCACAGCATAGAGGGTCCTGATGTTAATACCTTATGAATATGCATACGATGAGATATATCTAGAAAAGATTCCCTTTTGGTAAAATACCAACATTTATATTCAGGAAGCCTTTTTGGTCTCTTGTATTTAGTAAGAATGACAGTTGGTGATGTGGGCTAAAAGCACTTATCCACAATGTTCTTCTAGGTATTTTTGACACTAAATATTGATCTTTCTAGACGCATGTTAATTGAATGAGATACTTTAATTTTAGCCTATTAAATATTCTTTAATAAGATAGCGGTAAAGTATGTAACACTTGGAAAAAATATCATATGTTTGTTTGAAAGTCAGACCCTTGTTTACAGTGGTATTTATGGGCATTTTGGCATATCATTTAAAACACTTGTAGGCAAAGGGCCAGATTCTGTACTGATATACACTAGTGTGAACCTAGACTAGCTCTACTGGCTTCAATGGGCTCTTTTTGTATTTACAGCAGCATATGTGGAAATAGAATCTGGCCCCAAACTGAATTGCTGCTAAGCGATGTACTCATATTCAAAATCATATGGCCTAAAGTCCCTGATCAACTGGCTTGCTAAACTGAAATCATTTTCTGACAGTGTTGTTTTTCTTTAACTTTATTGTTTTAAATTTAAATGTTTTTTTAAAGAATGTTTTATTTTATTGGGCTTTAACACTGAGAGACTCCCATCAACAGGCAGGCTATTTTGCAATGCCTTCATGTAGCACTGTTATGATGCTAACAGCAATGAAGTTGGTATTCTGCTCAATTTGATCTGAGAAAAACATGATGCGACCATGTGATCCTTTTCAGGGTTAAAAGATAGGAGGAGCTGTTGAAGTAAACAAGGTCTGTGTCAAGGTTCCTTCCCCACTCTGAACTTTAGGGTACAGATGTGGAGACCTGCATGAAAACCCCCCTACGCTTATTTTTACCAGCTTAGGTTAAAACTTTCCCAAGGAACAAACTATTTTACCTTTTTGCCCTTGGACTTTATTGCTGCCACCACCAAACGTCTAACAAATATATAACAGGGAAAGAGCCCGCATGGAAACGTCTTTCCCCCCCAAATCCTACACCCCCTTTTCTGGGGAAGGCTTGATAAAAATCCTCACCAATTTACATAGGTGAACACAGACCCAAACCCTTGGATCTTAAGAACAATGAAAAAGCAATCAGGTTCTTAAAAGAAGAATTTTAATTGAAGAAAAAAAGTAAAAGAATCACCTCTGTAAAATCAGGATGGTAAATACCTTACAGGGTAATCAGATTCAAAATAGAGAATCCCTCTAGGCAAAACCTTAAGTTACAAAAAGACATAAAAACAGGAGTATACATTCCATTCAGCACAACTTATTTTATCAGCCATTTAAACCAAACAGAATCTAACGCATATCTAACTAGATTGCTTATTAACACTTTACAGGAGTTATAACCTGCATTCCTGCTCTTGTCCCGGCAAAAGCAACACACAGACCGAGAGAGCCTTTGTTTCTTCCCCCCTCCAGCTTTGAAAGTATCTCGTCTCCTCATTGGTCATTTTGGTTAGGTGCCAGCGAGGTTATCCTAGCTTCTTAACCCTTTACAGTTGAAAGGGTTTTTTCTCTGGCCAGGAGGGATTTAAAAGTATTTACCTTTCCCTTTATATTTATATTTATAAGTATTTACCCTTCCCTTTATATTTATTACAGTCTGTATGTGAAATATTCTGAGTTCACATTGGCAAATATCACACCTCTGAGAATCAGAGAAACCTCTGGTGAACAACTGGGAAAATTGTCAAAGAGGACTGTAACAGGGTCTGCCTCCTTATTGCCTTCTTCTTGCCGGAGGCCACTCTGCAGCACCCTGCCTTTGTTTCATAGAATCATAGAATATCAGGGTTGGAAGGGACCCCAGAAGGTCATCTAGTCCAACCCCCTGCTCGAAGCAGGACCAATTCCCAGTTAAATCATCCCAGCCAGGGCTTTGTCAAGCCTGACCTTAAAAACCTCTAAGGAAGGAGATTCTACCACCTCCCTAGGTAACGCATTCCAGTGTTTCACCACCCTCATAGTGAAAAAGTTTTTCCTAATATCCAATCTAAACCTCCCCGCCCCCCGCAACTTGAGACCATTACTCCTTGTTCTGTCATCTGCTACCATTGAGAACAGTCTAGAGCCATCCTCTTTGGAACCCCCTTTCAGGTAGTTGAAAGCAGCTATCAAATCCCCCCTCATTCTTCTCTTCTGCAGACTAAACAATCCCAGCTCCCTCAGCCTCTCCTCATAAGTCATGTGTTCTAGACCCCTAATCATTTTTGTTGCCCTTCGCTGGACTCTCTCCAATTTATCCACATCCTTCTTGTAGCGTGGGGCCCAAAACTGGACACAGTACTCCAGATGAGGCCTCACCAATGTCGAATAGAGGGGGACGATCATGTCCCTCGATCTGCTGGCTATGCCCCTACTTATACATCCCAAAATGCCATTGGCCTTCTTGGCAACAAGGGCACACTGCTGACTCATATCCAGCTTCTCATCCACTGTCACCCCTAGGTCCTTTTCCGCAGAACTGCTGCCTAGCCATTCGGTCCCTAGTCTGTAGCGGTGCATTGGATTCTTCCTTCCTAAGTGCAGGACCCTGCACTTATCCTTATTGAACCTCATCAGATTTCTTTTGGCCCAATCCTCCAATTTGTCTAGGTCCCTCTGTATCCTATCCCTCCCCTCCAGTGTATCTACCACTCCTCCCAGTTTAGTATCATCCGCAAATTTGCTGAGAGTGCAATCTACACCATCCTCCAGATCATTTATGAAGATATTGAACAAAACCGGCCCCAGGACCGGTTTCCTCCTCTTCAGGGCCCTTAAGAACAGTACCGTTCACAGTATTTCAAACAAAAATACCCCTTCTGGATGGGGGCTAGTTTATTTAATCTTGCGGACAGTCTCCAGTGGCCCTCAAGGCCCCAAACCCTTCCCATCTTGACTAATGGAACCCAACGGCCCTCCTTCTGGGGCTTTTGCTGTTCTTCACCCTGGTCCCTTTGATTTGCCCTTCACCAGTTCAGTTCAAACTGGCAAAAAAGTTAGTCATGAACAGATCTCAATGGTGTCTCTTCCCTGATAGCCCAAAACAAACATCAAGTCTATACCAATTTTAAACTGGGCCCCGCCCAGCCCTTCATTTCTCAAGGTGGTCTGCCTTCCTTCCTTTCTTTCAATCGCCATTCCCAGGCTTTATGGGACTGAATCTCAGCCTTCTGGCTCTTCCTTCCAAACTCCCCTGGTGTCAGGGACTTCCCTGCAAGAGCCTTTCCCGCTCTCTGCCGTTTCCTGATTTCCCCCTCCCCCCCAGCTTCCTGCTTTTTGTTACAGGGAAATCACCTGATCTCTCTTAGGTGTGGCTTTTTCAGTAATGAGGTTTGGCTAGCCCCAGGCCCTCCAGCCCATAAGGGGCAAGCCACCCTGTTATAATATCATTCTGCAGTGAGCTCCTTGTGGGCAGTGGTTGACCAAAGGGTCAGAAAAGTCCAAATGGAATATGTTTGAATTTGTGAGGTGCAGCAGGCTATGATGGTTCTTGCTTGTAGGCTGCATTAGTGGCTTCAGCCTGCCTGCTGGAGTGCCCTGCATCCTACCTCTGGATTGCCAGTGGAAAAGAGTTATAGGTTAGTGCTGTTTAGTGATGCAATTGACCTGTAACTGTTTGTTCTTGCTTTGGTGTAACAGTGTGCCTGGTTCAGGGAGGCTCCTGATCCCTTGAATAATTTTGTACTGGCCTTCAAGAACACTTCATTTATATAGGAACATAGGAATTGCCATACTGAACCAGACCAATGGTTCTTGTTCAGAATTCTGTTTCTACAGTGAGGAGTACCAATGGCCTCATGAGGCACAATGCAAAACACTAAGCTACCCATAGGAAAGTTTCTTCCCATCACAAAGTCCTTCAAGATTGGCCTGGGACTTGGAACATAAGGGTTAACATTACCTACAATATTTTTAATCTTATATATTATAACTGCGGATTTGGACCACATTCTCAATTTCACGGATAATTATCCTTGATTTCGTGGAAATCAAGGATAATTATTTACATTGATTTGCTCTTGTGCCTAGTACCTGAACTATAGTGAAATTACTGTTGTGTGTTCAACTGGCAGAGAGGATAACTATTTAACATTAGAAAGAGATCTTTATTTACAGCAAGCCTGACACTGCCCAAGTTTTTATGAATACCCAACCAGAATTAGTGGATGTGCTGTTGGGAGAGACCTACTAACCTTGCTAGAGGTGAGAATACTATTGTCTGCAATGCCTCACTTCAGTCATAGGGATGGAAATGTTTTTTTTCCTCTTATCAAATCATGAATTTTCACACTTACAACTCTTGTTTGGAGAGGGTAAATTGGATAGAGAGTTCACTGCTTCTCTTTCTAAATCACTTATGGTTTCCAATAAGTGTGTGTCTCTTTTCCACTTTTGAATCTTGTGCTTAGTAGCACTATATGACCTGGAAAGCCACACAGATGCAGACCCAGGGAAGAACACTGATCCTCCATCACTTGATGTATGAAAGGCTTCCAAAAGTTATGGAAAGGACATGCTGCTGGACATGGTGGTATTCCACCTGTGCTGCTCAGAGGTGCCTTGGAACCACTGCGCATTGGCCTGCATCTTAAAAGTGTGGGCATCAGACAAAGTACCAGCAGAATGGAAAGCTGGCATCATAGTGTCCCTGTAGGAGGGCAAATTCCACTTTTTTAACCCCTGCTTGTAGTGGCTAATTAAGTGTAGTGGAAGGAGAGGGAACAGGCTTTCTTTGTGGAGGCTAATTTGGGTAGGGGTCCTTTCAACCTAGATGGTTTGTTCCCTGACTTCTGAAGCATCAGTACACACTATCCAAACAAAAAAGAAAGATGTCAGAGAGAGGCGAGTTAAAACAAATTAAAAATAAAATAAAATGAGTCACATTCTATAGCAAATGATTCTCATATGTTCTGATGATTTTAAGCGGAGAATAAGACTTGGCAAGAGACAAAGGGTAGACAGCACAGGAGTGGAGTCAGTAGAGAAAAGTAAGCAAAATAAATGGGTTTTAAGGAGCAGAGCAATGATGCTTGTCACTCTGGCAGAGGAATGTTGAGCGTGGGAGGAATAGATGAATGGAGCGACAGGTTGCAAAGAGTGGGCAGAGTATAGGGGACTAGTTAGCAATCAGCGAATGAATAGCTGTAGATAGAGCACAGTTGTGCAAAGTCTTACTGGTGAGGATAAGTTTGAACTTAATGGAGAAAGACAAGGAGCCAGTGAAGACACTTTTTGGGGCAATGTGGCATGGTCAGTGTTGCAATAGGGGAAAATCATTTTAGCTGCACAGAAACCACTTCACCCACCTCTGCACATCAGCTGTACAAAAGCACTGGTAACAGTTTAAGACAGGAAGTGAAGAAGAATGTTGTATCCAACTGAAAATGCAGGGGGAATTGCTCTAGACAGAATATAATTATCCACACTGATATTTAGCTCTCATCAGAGATAGCAAAGGAAATATCATGTTGTCAGGCCCTCTGTCTTGTCATGTGAAAGATGACACCTCCAATATCACTAAGTCCCACACTGGGCACACCATAAGAGTTCCACATCCTGGATCACAAACCTCTGATCCTCCTTAGGTTATAAGACCTGGCAAGATTATACAGCGTAGTATGACTGCAGGCTTCTACACAATCTGATTAGAATGCAACTTAAAGTTTCCAATATAAATGCAATTGTAATGGAAGAAGCTAGGATGAATTCTTTGTTTTGGAGATTTATATTAGGGGAAGCCAAGCTTTAGATTTTTAAAAAAGAAATCTCATTGTTGTAATGCGGTGTGTTACAGTCCCCTGTTTCTGAGAGCATCGCCTTTTATATTTTTAGTGAATATTTCACAACTTATCTCGTTAAATTAAACTCTCAAAAGCTATTCTCCCTCAGCTCGTTAAAAAGACACGTAAGAAAATATTTTGCTCTGGTGCTAGGTGAAACAAAAAGAACACTTTATCAACTTACTGTCTGTATATTTGTTTCAAGTAGCAAGAGGGCAATAAAAAGTGTAAGAAAACACACAGCCTCATGTTGATTCCCCTCCCGCCCAAGAGTCCCCCAACATCTCTCAAGAAGAGGAAATATATAACATTCGGTAAGTATAGTAGTTTAATAGATGCTGGTAAATTTCGGCATGGTATGTTACATCCTTGAGTACTTCCAGAGCCCCAAGAAATCCTAACTATTCTCTACCCCATGTTAATTATTTTTGCCAAGAGACTATTTGATAAAACCTCCACAAGCTGCCTGATATCTAAAGATCATGTGTGCCCATGACTTTTATAATTATTTATCATGCTCATTGTGGTACAGTCTAAGGGCCAATGAGATTGTGAGCCCTTATGTTGGTCCTGTACCAATACAGAGTAATGGAAAGTTCCTGCACCCGGGAATTTACAATCTAAATAACCAAGACAGACAGAAGATACTGGAAAGGGATATAACAATCAAGCAGAGTGAACCATGTGTAATGCATTGTCAATGTCATGTTAGTGTATTTTCAGGGATATTTTTATTATTATTATTTTTTTTTAATTTTTGGGGTGCGGTTTTCCAGTTCCACTGATGGTGGGTGCTCAGCCCTCCTGAAAAATCTGACCAAATATTAAGGGCTTTTCTCAGGACTCAGTCTTGCACCCATTGTAGTCAATGGTGAATCGCCAACTGACTACAATGGGTGTGGATTAGGCCCTCAGTTAGAATCCATGGGAGTTTGCCCAAGTAAAGGATGGGAAAAAATGGTTTAAGAGCCACAGAATTTTTCCTCCTTCTAAAAAGAGGTTCTACAGTAGATTTGTAAATCAACTAATGATTAGAGTGGATGAATCTGATTTCCAATAAACTTCTTACTTAACAAGACATTTCCATATGCAGCTCCTGTTTTAATGCATGATGATTGTAGACAGATTGTAGTTTATTTTACAAAGCAAAGTAACTTCTCATTGGCACAGAAATGCCTACTGAAAACTACTTATTTGATCAATTTCAAGTTGTCTGCTAAGATGCTTTTCTTACAGTAGTATCTATGCAAACCATTTCCACCTCTATTAGAGAAAATGACTTCCTAGCAACAAAGATGCTCAGAAAATGCAAACCTGTTTTATGATTATGCTTGCAATGGATGTGTTCCAACACAGCCAGATTGTTACGATGGTAAAAAGATCCTAAGTGTATCACAAATGCAAATATTTAAATGAAATCAAGATACCACCACCACTGCTTAAATACAGCAGGCAGGGCTGATACACAGAGGCAAACAGTAAATAAAAGCTAGTCTGCTACAGTTTATAGGAAGTAAACATATTAAATAGAATATGATGTGCAGGTTCACTTCAAGAACAGGAAATCTTTATCACTTTGTCTTACTTTATTATTCCAGTCCCTGACAGCAAAAGGAGACCGTAACTAAACTACTGCCAACCAAGTAAAAAGACATACTTGCCATAGAAACAGAAGGCCCCAACTCGCACTCAAAGAAATCTGTGCCCATTAGAGACCTGATCCAAAGTCCATTGAAGGCAATGGGAGATTTTCCATTGACGCCAAAGGGCTATAGATCAGATCCTTAATTCCCTTGTACATCCACATGGATATAAAAGTGGGATGATAAGACATGTAGTATGGAATAAAAATCATGAGTAAAGGTTCTGAAGATTCATCTGGGTATAGACTATCACAGATGAACTCAAAGTTCTCACATTTTACACCAGTTTTGATTTGGGTTAAAATTTTCAAAAGCCCCAAAATCCCATTGAAAATCAATGGACTTAGAATGTTAAGTCACTCCAGGTGCTTTTGACAATTTTGTCTTTCTTCTATAACTGATTTTCCATCCCTAAGCAACATCAATGAGTCTAAAATAATCGTGGAATTTGCACATGCAGTTATCATGACTACATGTGCAGACTGACTGTTTACATTGGTGAATGGTCAGATAAAAGCTTAATTGCAAGTGCAAATATTCTTTTTTCTCATGCAGTTGCAGTAATGACCTACAAATTAGGTGTTCAGTTGTGTGTGTAATTTAGAAGGTCAGATTCATGGGGTGCTTGTACTTTTAATTGTGTTTGATTGTGTTGCCTTTTGCTGCTACTCTTGCAAGAAGATAAAATCTTAATACTATTGAAAATACTGAGTCTCCTTTAGCCCAAGAGATAGTCCTGTGTTGTTACTACGCACTATCCTTTGTCTTGGTCCCCAAGGGGCATGTGTGTACATTTACCTGGTAACTGTGGTGTTAGAGTTGAGTGAATAATTGATTGTTCTGGGTCATAGCCAAATTGAATTATAATAATAATAACAACTAATAATTAATAGGTAATTTATAAATAATACATATTTGTGGTTAACCCAAAACAGATTATTTTCTTCATGAAAGAAAAACATAAACATTTTGTTTTGGGTCAAACCAAAGTTCCAGTTGACCCTTTTGTTGTTGTTTGGGGGGGAAAAAACTAGCAAAAGTTTGAAACAAGATTTTCTGTTGACTTCAAAATGAAACATTTCCACTTTTTCAATCCCCCCCACCATTTTTTCTGCCACAATTGCCTTTTTTGTGTGGGAATGAATTATTCATCCAAAAATTTTACCCAGTTGTATGTGGCATCTGCATGTGCAGGTGTGGACTGTTAGACTCATAAAGGCTCACATAAGGATAGATTTGTATCTGACTGTCCCCCACATGGCAATGAAGTGTATTGTCAAACCAAACAGATGATCATCCCACGCTAGAAACAATTGGGATATGGGTTACTTTAAAGTTGCTCTGCAGAGATAGTTTCACAATCATCATTTTTTTGTTTCGGTTAGATGTACTTTTAGGAGACTTTCATAATAAGGTCAAAACAAGGAATCGGTCTCTAATTTTTTAAAGATGACTGATAAGAGTCCTGGGTACTCCAGTATGTTACTATGTAATTAATTATTGTCACACTAGCAATTAGTACTTGCTCAGACTGATCATATGTTTCTATTGACTTCAACTGAGTTCCATCATGTAATTTTACACCAGCTGTGGATCTGGGCAACCAGTAGTAATAGAATCCTTTGGAGATAAAGGTGGTATGGATGTTTGAAATGTTTTATGTTGAACATTGTAAGGGTTGGCCCATGTTCTGAGTGAGAAAGCATGGAACATCCATTTAGGGCACTGCGTGTACTGAAATTTAGCAGATGTTTTATTGGCTCTGTTTGAACAATTACTGGCAGGACTACTGCTGAAGGGAACACTTATATTAAAATGTTGCGTGAGTGGGTGTCTTGTACATAAATTCTATGAAATAAACTCTCATCAACATGTGACAATGGAGATGTAGTTGGCATATAGTTAGAGGTATGTCAGACAGAGTGGGTAATAAAGGGCTGGCACTGACATGAAGAAAACAATGAGCCAGAGTCAATGCAGCTTAGTCCCCGGTGTAGGGTCCTGGCAGCAGAAAATCTGCTTGGAGAGGGAGTTGCCGTGACAATCCAACATCAAACTCAGTCACACTAAGGGTGCAATATGGGTGCTGATAAAGGGATAATGTTAGGCAAAAAAAGTTGGAAGGGATCGGATTGGTCAGGGTGGCCAAGGAAGGCTCAGAATTGGCACCTCCAATGAAAACTCTGCTGGCACGACTTGTATGGTCTCTAAACTAAAGTTGTCCACCTGCAAAAATCCCACAGGAGACCAACAGTGGTAACAACACCTGCTGGATGAATCTCTCTTCATATTTATGGGGGCCTCACTAGGCAAAACCCAGTGAACCTGGCCCAATAGCTGTCTGTTGCCAAATGTATCAAACATTGACAGAATTTTGCACCATCTAGATCCCAAAGTGATCGACCCCCACAAGATGAACTGGAACTCATAGGATCCAGAAAATAGCCCAGAATTTGTAAATCTTTGTACTACTGCTACTGAGAAAATCCTTTTGGCAAGCTTCACCTCTTATGTAAACCAAACAAACAAAAATTTGTATTTACCGTAGAATGTGCGGGCCCCTACAACATCAGGTCCCCTTTGTGGTAGGCGCTGCACTTAGTGAGAGAGAGTCTCTTCCCCGGGAAGCTTACAATCTAAGCATACAGACAAAGCGTGTATTATTACTATTGCTGTTTTACAGATGCAGAAAAGAGAAATTAAATAACTTGCCCAGTATCTCAGAGGAAGTCTGGCAGATCTGGGACCTGAGCCCAGTTCTCTGTCCTGAGTACCAAACAAATGCCTTAACCACAAGGTTATCTGTCCTTCCCGCTCAAGCAGTATGCAGCCCCCTGATGAGGTGCAGAATAATGTGTCCCACTTCTGTTGTTCCTTCAGAGCTACTGTAGCTAGTAGCATTCACTGACTTACTCTAGCATGTTTTATACTTTATTCATGTGTCATTTGAGGTGTCCTTTGTGATCTGCTAATTTAATTGGATTTTTTTTTTCAGTGTACCATTGTTTGTCTCTGATACGTTGCAAACATAATTAATTGCATTAGGGAGCATTCTTCCTAGAATAATAATAAAAGAAATTAGAATATTCCCATTTTTTCTATCTGCTTAAGAAACTGTGTATTTATACTCTTGAGACAAGGTGGGTGAGAGGATGCCTTTTATTGGACCAATGCTCTGTGTAAGCTCGAAAGCTTGTCTCTTTCACCAGAAATTGATCCACTAAAAGAGATGACCTCACCCACCTAGTCTCTCTAATATCCTGGGACCAACACAGTTAAAACAACACTGCAAACAACAATGGGCACCATTTATACTACGCGCTTTTTGTTATGCAGAAGCCCTAATGACCACCACAACTCTGTTTAGGTTGCAGAGATGTGCCATAAATATGGACCACATTTCTCTATTTAGATTTAAATTTCCCTCCTCTTCAAAATTTCCTGTCTCTTCCGTAGTACAGCTTGGTCAGGCTCACTAAACTTTGCGTAACGCTAAGTGCATTCCCCTTTCCTCTTGTAGTTTTTCCACTGAGGTATCTGTACAATATTTCTCAGTGCACTCATCCTAATCTGATTACTGCTTAGTTTGATGAGTTGATGCGCTTAGTTATAATTCAGAGAATATTTTCTGCACTATACCATTCCATTCAATTAATTCTCTATTATGCCTTCAGAAGCAAGGTTACTGTCATATCCTGGCCATTTAATTGTGTTTTAAATTATTTTTTTTGTTTTATAGTAGAACCTAGGAACCTCAGCTGAAGTCAGGGCCTCACTGCGAAATACACTGTTCGGTTGCATAATAAGAGCCAGTTGCTGCCTCATAGCACATGCAATCTGAATAGGCAAAAGAAAATGTGAGAGGAGAAACTGAGGTACAGGGAGGTTTAGTGATTTGCCTAAGGTCACATAGCAAGTGAGTGGTAGAGCAAGGAAAAGAATCTAGAGGTGAAATCCTGTGCTGCTGGAGTCAGTGGGAGTTTTGTCCCTGAGTTCTTGGGTCCAGGATTCCCCCTAGGTCTCCTGTCCAGTGCCCTGTCTATTAGCACTGCTTCTCAAATAGGCCCTAATTTTTAAAAAGAGATTAGAGATTTTGATAGTCTCCATTTTTGGGTACTCAACTTGGAACACCGAAAAGGAGGTGCAGCGGCTGAGCACTTCCTGAAAATCAGCCCCTTTGTAAGGAGTTTCAAGTTGGGCACCCTAAACCATTAGTTGCTTTTGAAAATTTAGGCCTAGATTGTTTTTGATTGTGATGGAGAATGTGAGTAGGATAAAATATTGGATTACATATTTTGCTGTTCTCCAACAAACACATATTTTTGCAGTAAAATTTCTCTGTGGGAAAAAATTATGATTGTTTAGGGGGTAAATTTACATAAAGAAGAATCTTCATTTTTGCAGGGGAATGTCACCAGTCTCTCAGCAGAACTTCATTTATAATAGGTGAGCTCCATTAGATGGCATAGGTCCTTAATTGCAGTTGTGGAGCACGGAGCACAGCTCAGGAGGTAGGTTTGCAAAGTTTGCATTAAGTTACCTTTGTGCTTCCATGATTCTGGGTCAACTGGTCCCTGTAAATGGAGACTGAGGTTCCTTAGGACCTGATGTAGAGCCCTTTGAAGTCAGGATATGAGATCAAATTAATAAAGCCTGTTTTTGTGCTGCTGTTTCTTTGCATTATCATAGCACCTTGGAGCTCCAGTCACAGAGCAGGACCCTGTTGTGCTAGGTGCTGTACAAACAGGCCTCTTTTGTCCTGATTGATGTGGAACACTGCCCCTCAGAGGGGCTCAGAAGCCTAAGGGCATCTTTACAACTAGTGAAAACTTAATACTGTAACCGAGTTACTGTGCTGACTGGGTCTAGGTTTGGCATAGCTACAGATGGAAATAGCACCTAAAGGGTGAGTCTTCTCCAGAGGGGAAAAGACCCCTGATTCAGCAGGAAGGGCAGGACAGGGGAGGCTTCTTGCCTGGGGAAAGCAAAACTGTTTTGGGGGTCTGTCCCCTTTGTAACAATAGGAAAGTTCTAGCAGACGCTTTCAGGCAGCATACTGTTTCCTGGGGGAAAACTGTTTGGAGGCCGCACATCCTGGGGAACTGTCTGAGAAGCCATGAGGCTGAAGAAACCATGTTGTAAGCAGCCACAATAGACCTGGAGTGAGTTAATTAACCCTGTGTCAGAATTAGAGATCTGAGATGGTGGATGATCCAGACACAGCAAAGCATAAAACATGGTGGCAGTGGTAATAGAATCCTAGATAGCAGAAGAGACCACTCAGGGCTGCACTGCCGAGAGCAGAATGCTTCTATGAGTACACAGCTTGTTTTAAAAGACAAGGCTGATAACAAAAAATGGAGGGGCTGAAGCCTCCATGGACGTTAAACCTGCAAGCTTAGAATTTAGCTCGGGCATGGAAGAGCTGGAAAGAGAACTTAACCTCTATGTAGATATTTCTGTGGCAGATAAAGAGGATGATGTGAAAATAAATCTCTTTTGTTACCTGATTAGAGAAAGGGGGAGAGAACTAAATGAGAACTCTGCTCATAGAAATTCCCCAAGCTCAAAACACCTGAAAAGCAATAATGGGGTGTTTTGATACTCAGTGTAACCCCAGGAAAAATGAAACAGTGGAAGGATATAATTTCTTTACTTGGGAGCAAGCAGCTGGAGAGAGCATAGATGAGTATAACACTGATTTAAAAGTGCTAGTAGCCAACTGCAATTCTGGAAATATTTCAGATTCATTGATAAGAGACCAGCTAGCACGTGGGATACGAGACTTGTAAGTATGACAGCGGTTGCTGAGGGAAGCTGACTTAACTTTGGGGATAAGACTGGAGATATGCAGGGCTTCGAAGCTATCCAAAGAGAGGGTTAGAACTCTGGAAAGCCAGCCAACAGGAATTGTCCATGCGATACGTAAGAAAGAGAAATCAAAGCCAGATACAACGTCAGTAGATGACACCAGTGCAGACACATGCAAATACCATGAAAGAAAACATGTAAGACCGAAGGAAAAGTGTCCGGCTTATGGGCAAAAATGCCATATCTGTGACAAATTTAATCATTTTGCAGCCAAGTGTTTGTCCAGAGGGAAGAAAAACAAATCCAAGGTACATGCAGTAACTGAAGAGAGCAACAGTGAGTATGAGAATATTATGTAAATGACTGAACAGCTGATAACACAATGCAAGAAAACTCTAATAAGCACCCGAAAGAGTTGTATGCAGCCATGTTACTTGGTAAGAAAGTGATATGATTTCAGTTAGATTGTGACTGAGGTTGTAACATTATCCCAATCAATTGGAAGAGACTAACCAGCTGTTAACAATGTACAACCACACTACATTACAACCCATGGGGAAATATAAAATTAAATTAAGAAATCCAAGGAACAAAAAGAAATACAGACTGGACTTTGTGGGCCTAGATGATGAGACAGCAGTACCAGTTCTGGATAGCAAGGTCACCCAAGCCATGAACTGGATAAAAGTATAGTTCCAGAACATAGTGGATAGTGGGGCAACTGAAGATACCTTGGATGGTAATACCTGGGACCAGGACATAATACAGAGGGAATAGAGATGTGTTTCAGGGAGATGGATGGCTAGAAAGTGTTTATAAAATAGAGATTGACTTCACTGTGAAGCCAGTTAAATTGCCAAAAATAAAAGTACCCCTTGCATTACTATGACCACTGAAAGATGAACTGCAGCACCTACACAATCGTGGAATTATATGGCCTGTAGGAAATAACACAGACTGGATAAGCCGTCTTGTAGTGGTAAGAAAGCCATCAAGAAAATTGAGAATATGCACAGACCCAAAGCCTTTAAATAAAGCTTTGAAACAGAACCATTTCCTTCTGCCCACAATTGAGAATATAATACCAGATTTGTCTAAAGCAATTTTATTTTACAGTATATGGTGTGAAAGAATGGATTCTGGCACGTAGAATTGGATGAAGAATCCAGTTACTTGACCACCTTTGCAACTCCATTTGGGTGATACTGTTGGTAAAGGATGCCAATGGGAATCAGAGGTATCCCAGAGCAGATTGACCCAAGCATTGGAGGGTATGATGGGAATCCAGACAATAACAGATGATATGCTGATAGAGAGAGAGGGTAACGATCCAGAACAAGCAGAATGAGATCATGACTACAAATTACTCCAATTTTTACAGAGATGTAGAGAAAAGAATACTAAATTGAACTTAAAAAGAAAAGGAGTACTTGTGGCACCTTAGAGACTAACACATTTATTTGAGCACAAACTTTCATGAGCTACAGCTCACTTCATCGGCTTATGCTCAAATAAATTTGTTAGTCTCTTAGGTGCCACAAGTACTCCTTTTCTATCTGTGGATACAGACTAACATGGCTGCTACTCTGAAACCTGTCATTATGCAAGGCAATAAATTGAACTTAGACAAGCTTAGGTTGAGAGTAACTGCACTGCCACGCACTGGACATTTGTTGACGTCCAAAGACCTAAAAGTAGACCCAGAGAAAGTGAGGGCAATTAGACAAATGCCAAGACCCAATGATGTAAAAGGAGTCCAGAGATTCCTGGGAATGGTCAATTGTTTATCAACGTTTTGCAACCATCTGTCTGAGAACTGGAAGATCCTGAGATAGCTGAGACATCGAGACACCTTGTGGGAATGGATGGACCAACACAATCAAGAATTCCGGAAAATAAAAGATGATTGGGAAGGCTCCCATTTTGAAATATTACAGTGCAGAGGAACCCCTGGTGCTGCAATCTGATGCATCCCTGTCAGGGGCTACCATGCTGCAAGCGGGACAACCTGTTGTGTTCGTAAGCAGAACATTGTCCGTGACAGAGAAAGGTTATGCTCATTTTCAAAAAGAGTGGTTAGCAATACTCTTTGGAATGGAAAAAATGCTTAAGGTCGCATAGTAGATATACAATCTGACCATAAACCTCTCAAAAGCATTTGGAGAAAGCCATTATTCAGTGCACCAAAGCACTTACGGCAGATGATAATGCTACTGTAGAGGTACAATGTATGGCTCAAGTGATGCCTAAGCAGAGAATTGCTGTTGGCAGACACCTTAAGCCGTGCATACCTGCCAGAACCCACCAAGATGGGATCCGTAAAGGCTACGGTGGAGACAGTAAATATGGTACAATATTTATGTATCTTGGAAGAAAGGCTGAGAGAGGTACAGAGCAAGGCAGAATGCTGGAGACATTGAAACTCATGAGCCTACAAGGATGGACAGCAACAAAAGACCAAGTACCTAAAGAAATAACACAATTCTTTCAGATAAGGCACAAGTGACAAGTAGCAGATTGGCATTATTTTTCAGGGAAAAAGAACAGTTATTCCAGCAGCTCTTGGGAATGAGATTATGCACAAAGTTCATTTGTCACATGTGGGAATTGAATGTTGCTTAAGGAGATCCAGAGACACTAAATACTGGCCACGAATGAATGAGCAATTACAGACATTCATGGAAAAGTATGATGCGTGCAGGTCTTGGGGAGACTGTCAGCCAAAAGAGATCCTGCGGCAACATAGAGTTCCAGAAAGACCATGGGCAAAGGTGGGAGTGGATTTGTTTACCTTTGAGGACAAAGACTGCCTGATCATTGTAGACTATTTTTCCAGTTTCTGAGAGACAGACTATTTACCAGACACAGGATCCAGAACAGTCATACTGAAGATGAAAGCGAATATTGTAATACCAGATATTGTGTGTTCCAATAATGAACTACAGTTTGTTTCAGAGAGTTCTGGAAGTTCAATAAGGACTGGGATTTTGATCACATAACCTCTTCACTGGGGTATCCTCAGAGCAACAGCAAAGGGGAATCAGCAGTAAAAACCTACTAAGAAACTGTTGAAAAATGCAAAAACTGCAGAGGATTGACCCATACTTAGCACTACCAGATCACAGGGATACTCCTTCACAAGGCCTAAATTCTAGTCCAGCCCAAAGATTTGTGAGCTGGAGAATGAAGACACTATTACCTACAAGCAGTAGGTTGTTAGAGGTGGGTATGCAGTTCTTTTACTTGGCAAACTATGATGAAACCAACAAAAAAGACAAGTGTTTTACTACAATAGAAAATGCTAGCAGACACTTTCAGGCAGCATACTGTTTTGTGGGGGGAACCTATTTGGAAGTGACACTTCCTGGGGAGCTGTATAAGAAGCCAGGAGGCCGAAGAAGCAATGTTTTAAGCAGCCACAATAAAGCTGGAGTGAGTTAATTAACACAGTGTCAAAGTGAGATTTATATAGCAGATGATCCAGGCACAACAAAACGTACAACACCCTCTTCCACTAATAAATGCATGTTCTGTTGTTACTGGGGTCATACCTGTGTCATCATTCTAAGGAGACTGCAAGTTATCCTCGTCTTGGGGGCCTCAGTTAAATCCTGCTCCCCCTCATTCACAGGAGTCCCACTCAAGTGCAAGTGTTGGGGTACCATTAAAATCAATTAAATGTTAAAGGCCTAAAATAGAGACACCCCTCAAAATGCATTCACAGGAAATCTAATGAAGTTTCTTTGTAATGATTCACAAACAGAACTGAACTTTGAATGAAAAACCCACGTTTAAAGACGATAAACTGGGAATTGGTCCTGCTTCGAGCAGGGGGTTGGACTAGATGACCTTCAGGGGTCCCTTCCAACCCTGATATTCTATGATTCTATGATAAAAATGTTGGCGATAAAGCATCTTCATGGTTTCCATAACTCCCCTCACATTTCTAATACATTAAGGGTAGCACAGAATCACAAATACTGACTTCTAACATTGAAATATAAAATGAAGAATGGTTAATGATAAGATGAAGAGGTTTGATAGCTATATTTTTAATGATTTGTAATTAAACATTTCACAAGCTTTGCTGGCATAAGTGTGGTTTTGCAAATTCTTCTTTTACATAGAATTGATACTTTGCTTAAAATGGTATTGCTGACAGAACAAAGGTAACATTTTGTGTTGGAACATTTAAGTAAGAGATATCTAAACATGTAAGGATAAATAACCCTCCCCTGAGCATTTACTGAGAAGATCCAGGGCAGAGGGCACAAAAACAACATGACCCAGACGACTGGAAAAAGGCTAATGTAGTGCCCATCTTTAAAAAAGGGAAGAAGAAGGATCCTGGGAACTACAGGCCAGTCAGCCTCACCTCAGTCCCTGGAAAAATCATGGAGCAGGTCCTCAAGGAATCAATTCTGAAGCACTTTGGGGAGAGGAAAGTGATCAGGAACAGTCAGCATGGATTCACCAAGGGCAAGTCATGCCTGACTAATCTAAATGCCTTCTATGATGAGATAACTGGCTCTGTGGATGAGGGGAAAGCAGTGGACGTGTTGTTCCTTGACTTTAGCAAAGCTTTTGACACCGTCTCCCACAGTATTCTTGCCAGCAAGTTAAAGAAGTATGGGCTGGATGAATGGACGATAAGGTGGATAGAAAGCTGGCTAGATTGTCAGGCTCAACGGGTAGTGATCAATGACTCCATGTCTTGTTGGCAGCTGGTATCAAGTGGAGTGCCCCAAGGTTCGGTCCTCAGGCCGGTTTTGTTCAATATCTTCATTAATGATCTGGAGGATGGTGTGGATTGCACCCTCAGCAAGTTTGCGGATGACACTAAACTGGGAGGAGAGGAAGATATGCTGGAGTGTAGGGATAAGACACAGAGGGCCGTAGACAAATTAGAGGATTAGGCCAAAAGAAATTTGATGAGGTTCAACAAGGACAAGTGCAGATGGAAGAATCCCATGCACCGCTACAGACTAGGGACCGAATGGCTCACTAGCAGTTCTGCAGAAAAGGACCTAGGGGTTACAGTGGACGAGAAGCTAGATATGAGTCAACAGCGTGCCCTTGTTGCCAAGAAGGTCAATGGCATTTTGGGATGTATAAGTAGGGGCATTGCCAGCAGATCGAGGGACGTGATCGTTCCCCTCTATTCGACATTGGTGAGGCCTCATCTGGAGTACTGTGTCCAGTTTTGGGTCCCACACTACAAGAAGGATGTGGAAAAATTGGAAAGAGTCCAGCGAAGGGCAACAAAAATGATTAGGGGCCTGGAACACATGCCTTATGAGGAGAGGCTGAGGGACCTGGGATTGTTTAGTCTGCGGAAGAGAAGAATGATTTGATAGCTGCTTTCAACTACCTGAAAGGGGGTTCCAAAGAGGATGGATCTAGACTGTTCTCAGTGGTAGCAGATGACAGTACAAGGAGTAATGGTCTCAAGTTGCAGAGGGGGAGGTTTAGGTTGGATATTAGGAAAAACTTTTTCATTAGGCGGGTGGCGAAACACTGGAATGCGTTACCTAGGGAGGTGGTGGAATCTTCTTCCTTAGAAGATTTTAAGGTCAGGCTTGACAAAGCCCTGGTTGGGATGATTTAGTTGGGGATTGGTCCTGCTTTGAGCAGGGGGTTGGACTAGATGACCTCCTGAGGTCCTTTCCAACCCTGATATTCTATGATTCTATGATTCTATGACCCAGAAACTCCAAAACCAGCAGGAAAAATACAGAAGTTGGGTAAATGAACTTTGCACATGTGAAATGTATGAGTTACCCAAAATCCAAAGGTCGATGTGCTAAAAGTCGATTGAATGAAGATTAACTAATCTGTAATATACAAATGTATAAAAGACCTACATAAACATGGGCCCCAAATGGAGAAACACCAGACCAGAAACTGAATAATGGGACTGAAGGACCAGACCAAGGGATCAGAGAAAGCGACAATTATCATGGAAAGTGGAAGAACTCCTAGGTGCCCCGGAATGTGGTAACTTGGGCCAATTTACTAATTCTGTCTTGTCTGTTGTTTGTCTGGTGTAAATGTATGCCCAGACACCATGAGCAACAATAACGGTGTCTGAAATATTATAAATAAAGGTGAAAATGGATTAACCCTAAATTGGACGGACTTGTGACTCAGCAAGCAAGTAACTAGTGCTCATGTGAGTAAGGGCATGTAGGACTACACAGATGATGGAAATTCTGTAAACCTTTGAAGGCAACTGGGCACAGGGTGGGGAATGAAAAGAGAAATTAAATTGAATGATTTTGTTTTTTTATATTTTTATTTAAATGGAAAAGCATTGGGGAAGAGAATAGAAGAGGCAGAGCAATACACCGGAAGAGTGACATTTAGAGATACAATTTTATTTGAGCATATGCTTTCGTGAGCTACAGCTCAGCTTATGCCCAAATAAATTGGTTAGTCTCTAAGGTGCCACAAGTACTCCTTTTCTTTTTGCGAATACACTAACACGGCTGCTACTCTGAAACCTGTCATTTAGAGATACAGAAAACAAATTCAAGCCATATGTGGTGCATAATGTATTTGAGATTATTTTTGCTTCAAAAAGTTATTGTCAAAAATGTGGAACAACTAGCCAAACCAGTTTCTATAAAGAGAAATAATTTGGGTTTCTTGAAACATAGTGGGTAGAAGTAATTGCTTTGCCTGCAAGGCATCTATTTCATTACATGCTTTTAATGACATAAGTACAAGGTATTTAAACACCAAAGACAATTTTAAATAAACCCAGGGAAAAATATCTCTGTGTCAAAAAGTTTGAAAAAGAGAAATGAACGAAAATGTTGCATTATCTTTTTTCTAGGTAGAGAGAGGATGCTGGCAGCTCAGTGAGCTGAAGTGATCCCACTTCACAGGCTTAATTAAGATTTGTTAGGTCATAAGTCTAGACGGCCAGCCAAGACAGGGGTGAATTTCACCATTGGGCTATTGACTCCAGTACCACAAAGGATGACTTTGGCCCAGTGGCGGAATATGTATAGCTTTACTTGGAGAACATAACGTACATGTAACAATAAAAGTTTTAACCCTCTTTGAGCTTCTTACCGATAGTTTCCAGGTTTATTGTTGCCGCTATAACATGGAACCACACAACTCCCACAAGATGCAATTGTTTTTGTAAATTTCACTATGATTTTTGTTACCTCAGAACCTGGAAGCTCCAACTGAGATCAGAACCCCATGGTGCAGCGCACTGAATAAACATGTAGAAAGAGAGAATCCCTGCCCCAAAGAGTTTACAATCTGCATAGGCATGGCAGACAAATAGTGGGAGTGGAAACAGCTACAAGGAGGTAAAGTGACTTGCCCAAGGTTACACAGTAGGCCAGTACCAGAACTGGGACTAGAACCCTCATTTCCTGTGTGTTAGTCCAATGCCCTATCTATTTGAACATGCTGCCTCTCAAAGGATAAGACATTCTTTTCATGAAAAAAATATATTAACCCAGAGCATAGCAAATAATGACCCAAACAGTTAGTTGATATAGACAGCTAAACAATTTTAGGCTGGGAGTTGATTTTTCAAAGAAACCTAAGGGAGTTAGGTTTCCAAATCCCACTGAAATCTGGTTAATGTTCTTATCCACAATCCCAAACAGTCGCTCATGGCTTCCCAGGTGGGGAATTAAACAATTAAATAAATAACAGAGTGATGGCTGGTTTCAGAGTAACAGCCGTGTTAGTCTGTATTCACAAAAAGAAAAGGAGTACTTGTGGCACCTTAGAGACTAAACAATTTATTTGAGCATGAGCTTTCGTGAGCTACAGCTCACTTCATCGGATGCATACCATGGAAACTGCAGCAGACATTATATACACACAGAGATCATGAAACAATACCTCCTCCCACCCCACTGTTCTGCTGGTAATAGCTTATCTAAAGTGATCATCAAGTTGGGCCATTTCCAGCACAAATCCAGGTTTTCTCACCTTCCACCCCACCCCACACAAACTCACTCTCCTGCTGCTAATAGCCCATCCAAAGTGACAACTCTCTTCACAATGTGCAGGATAATCAAGGTGGGCCATTTCCTGCACAAATCCAGGTTCTCTCACCCCCTCACCCCCCTCCAAAAACCACACACACAAACTCACTATCCTGCTGGTAATAGCTCATCCAAAGTGACCACTCTCCCTACAATGTGCATGATAATCAAGGTGGGCCATGTCTAGCACAAATCCAGGCTTTCTCACCCCCCCCCCCTTTTTTCCCGGACACACACACACACACACACACACACACACAAACTCACTCTCCTGCTGGCAATAGCTCATCCAAACTGACCACTCTCCAAGTTTAAATCCAAGTTTAACCAGAACGTCTGGGGGGGGGGGGGGGAGGAAAAAACAAGGGGAAATAGGCTACCTTGCATAATGACTTAGCCACTCCCAGTGATGGCTGTTCACATTGCACTGTTAATTTTCAAGTTTAATTAATCCCCCCCCCCCCTTTTTTTTTTTAATTTAAAGAAGCTGCCACTGAATTACCAGTCTGCCAGACCAAAGTGCCAGGGACCCTGATTTGAAGTATATAGCACATTGCTTATAGGTTGAAGAATCATAGAAATGTATGACTAGAAGGGACCCCTGGAGGTCATCTAGTTGATCCTTCCACTGAGGCAGGATTAAGTATACCTAGATCATCCATGACAGAGGTTTTTCTGGCATAAGCTTTACATCTATAACGAGGGGAAAAATATTATAAATGGGAAAACTAGTCAGCTGTGTTTCTCTGTGCATTTGGTTCATTTGTTGTTACCCATGCACTAGGGTTATGAGTATTCTAATTTGTTTTTATGAATTCTGTCACTATCTACACAATAGCTGTGGGATGCCCTGAGGATTAACAAGCAGCCTTTGTGTATGTGAAATTCATTGTGTCCTTATTAATTTTTATTCTTCCAGGAAATGACAGAGTAAAGATAATTCAAAGGAAGTACTTACTTTAGATGTCTTTAACTCTTGGGAGAGAAGGGGGAAAAAAGGAAAGGCAGATCAATCAATACAGCATACTTTGCTCATTATTTCTTAACCATGACAACAAGAGACCCAATCCTGCTGCCCCTTATTCACATGAGTCGTCACAGTGAAATCACCCATTGTATGCATTCACCCTTTCTAGAAAGCATTCCCGTGTTTGGAACCCTAATCCAATTTAAAAAAAAAATAATACTGAAATCTCCTGTGAGTTTCTTAGCAATGCCGGCAAGGTAAAATGTTGAAATCAATGAGACTACTTAGGCAAGTACTGTCGAACTGTGACTTTCCAGCACTGATGTAAGAGAGGCTGCTCACTGTGGCATAAAATTGGATAGTCTGGGCTAGATTCTGATCTTCCTTATTCCAGTCTAAACGTGAAAGAACTACAGGAGTTAGCTGAGTTATTCTGGATGTGTTTGGCATAGAATCTGGCTCTTCTCACAATAGCTGCATTTGCTTACATCATGTAATTCAAAGTGTGACTATATCTAGTGCCTGTGTTTTTTTTATGGCAGCTACACTCTGCTTTATAGCTGTTATTTGGAGACGGGGGACCGATTATTGGGAGACTAATTCATGATTGTCCTGCAGCCTACTCAGATGGAAAAGGATAGTCGCACCTTCTGCATCTGGCACGCAAAAAAAACCCGGTGCTGGGGGAGGAGTGGGTGCAAGTGGAAGCTTTCTTGGGATAAGATGGGTGATTCTGCACCACAGCCATTCCCCATAGGGCCATACACAGCAGCCCTCAGAGCAATGGGTTAAGCAGGGCTTCTGGGCGAGATGTAGACAGGGGCTTTTGGACATCAGAAGTTCCTGAGTGTCTCTTAAAATTTCATACTAAAGCCTCCAAACAGATTCCAACTGCAAGCTTACAGCCTATCTTATGTGACTGTGATTGGAACTAAAGGTCTTTTAAGGAGTCTAAACCCCACCCCACCCCAGCCATAATGCATTCCATCTAGCGAGCTACTCCGTTACACTGATGTATGTAGATGTGCAATAGACAGAAAGGATGCAAAGCAGGCTTGGCAGCTGGTGCAGTGGGATCAGAATAGGGGAGCAAATGTCAGAATATATTCATGTTTTGCCACAAGGTGCGATTCAAGGGAAAATATTATGAAAACCCTGACAAGGGCTGGTAGATCAGGGGCTTGTAATGGTTGTCATTCAGCCCTTTTGGTGTTTCTAAATGATAGTCAAAGAAAAATGAGGCAGCCTGGTGTTTTTGTGATAGAGGGGATAATTTTATATATTTTTTTTCGGAACAAGTGGCAATTCAGTAGTGCAAAGATAACTGAGGGCCGGCAAATGAACAGTGTGCCCTAATGCTTTCCACGGGTTTAGAATAATAATAAATAAAAGCTGAGGAAACTGAATGGATTTCCCAGTGAGTATGACTGTATCTCAACATGACTGAAATGGTGAAAGGACAAAGTATGTGAAAATCTTTCCTGTAAACCACAGCAATGATGAATCTCCAGGGCTAATCTCTGGGATCTGATTTTAGAGGAGGATTGTCTTAACTGACACACCTTTAAATAGGAAAATAAAAAGGTCCCAGTTACTGCTGGGCAAAATGTTTATCACAATCACACACTTTGCACTGGAATTTACCTGGCTTTGAATCTGCAGGACTTCTCTTAAGCTAGACCATGGAAAAAATATTGCACAAAATATATCCCTCTCTTAAATTGAAAACCCACTGTGATCCAAGAGGCAACACACTGGAGTGAGGGGTCAGGAAACATTGGCTCTATTCCAGTCTCTATCATTATTCTGCTGTGTGATCTTGGGCAATTCACTTCCCATCTGTCCTCCCTGCCACCCTTTGTCTGCCTTGGCAATGTAGGTTATAAGCTGTTTGGGCCTGGGACCCTCTCTTATTATGTCTGTTTGCTGCCTAGCACAATGGGACCTGGGCTTAGTTGTAGCTGCAAATAATAAATTATAGTCTAAGCTATGTGTACCTGAGATGGCACCCTGTCTGCTTCTAGTGGTGGTGAGGTTAACTAGAACTTTAGGAGCCTGCTACAGCCTTTGGTAATACAACTGTGTCTTTTAGCTTAGGCATTAGAAGCTCATGCATTAAGATCCAGAGATCCCAGGTTTGATCCCTGCTGCCAGCGACCCACCTAGGAGCACTGGTGTTACAATAATAATTGTGCAAGAACTCACACTTGTGAATTTAATTGATTGAGGCCTTTGGGGTATTCTACCTGTTTTCTAATTTCCAATTTCTGTAGTCTGAAATTCAGTTTCAACTGTTACTGTCTGGGAAAACGGAGATGACATGGGACTTCCGTTGACTTCACTGCAGTTGTGGGGATTCAGCAATTCTGAAAATCAGTCCTTAGATATCTCAAGTTTGGCACCCACAATTAATGAACACTTCGGAAAATTTAGGCTCTGATACCTTCCCGTAGCAGAGCATAAGCAGGAAGCAGGCCCTCGGGTTCAGGTGCATAAATAGGAGGGTTTTGTTTGAAGGACAAATTCAGATAGTATGCTTTCTAATCCAGAATAAAGCCAAACTGAACTCTTCTTCTGTCTTTTTGTTTTTCACTTCTGATTAAATAATTTCCATGCAAAGTTCATCTTGCTATATCCACCAACTCAGTTTCAAAAGATGAAAATGGGGGCTGTTATTAGTTTGGTTTGACAGCAGAAAGTTTTGCTAGAAGAACAACTGACTTAGTTTTACTTTCAGACTAATCTAGCCTAGTTTTCACTAAGGTTGGCATAATACCCATAACTTTTCCAGGTAGTAAAACCCCTGCTTTGAACTTTAGCATCTGTTGGTAAGGGGCTGACATTTTATTTTCTTGTGGGGGGAAAAAAAACAGGTCAGCTCTTTTATTAGAAGTGGCTCCTTTGTAAATACAAATCTAAGTTGGAGCAAGGGAATAATTTTTTTCCTAATTTATGGTGAGACCTCAGTCTTGTAATGTCCTTAAGACTTGATTTAATGCAAGCACAGTCTCTGACTTTGACTTTCCAGTTATTGGCCATTCATCAAGAAAATGGATGAAATTTGATCTCTTCTTTTCTCAGGTGGGCCACTGCTCCTGTCACACACTTGACACAAATTCAGAGTTTTTCAGGCCAAAAGGGAGAATTTTCTACTAATTTCCCCTCTTCTCTTCAAACTCTCAGAAGTTTTCTATGTGAAGGTGTAAGTAGGCATAAATGTCTTTTATTCTAGTTATTCTCCAGTTGGACCAGATAAAAAACTTGCTGAACCACAAAGATCTTGAACTTTTCATGTTTGCCAAGACTCACGCATTGCAGAATTGATTAGGAGAAAAAATTGAAGCAAGGAAATACCATGAGAAAAACTGTGGGATTGAACCAGAAGAATGGTTTCCGGTGTCTCTTTTTTTTCTGAGATGTTCCGGGTCATACTTTTAAATATATTTTGAGTTGACTCATGCCCAGTTTTTTGGGTAAAAAGTGAAGAGTGTACTGGCAGTTACCTTGCATGTAAGATCCAGAAGTACCCACTGATATAAAGTGATTTCCTGCCATGGTGTCAGAATGTGACTGCTCTTGCCAATGGAATGAATCATTAACAAACCAGCAACCATATGTCAGAATGACAATAGTCCAATTTGATTTCTCTTGATGGTGCTCAGACTGTGATGCTAGAATGTTCTAGCTAAGCCTAATTGAGACTCTTGGCTGGAAGGGATAAATGGTGCCTAACCTCCTCCTGTCTTTTTTAGGGGAGTAAGGTGCTTAACTGCCATTTATGTCTTTTGCAAAATCTTCCCCCTAAATGTACAGGATAATGTGTTAGATCCTAGACATGAGTTATGTTTAAAACAATACAGTAACAAAAATCAGCTATGCATGAACCACATTCATTTAGGAGACCTGGCAAACAGCCAATGAGAATTTCCTGAAAAAGTCTAATGCATCACGTTCTTTCTTGATGTGTAAAGGTAACTCTGACAAAACTCCTTCAAAGGAAGCAAAGCCAGACAACCAGCTGGCTCACCTTCACCAGCTTGTTAATAACAAACAACAGGGTGGCTAGATAAATATAGCCAAGCAAATGATGGGCTAGAATGACTCTTGCTGCAGAGGGAGGGTCAAATATCCCCATTGCAGAATTTCTGTTGCCAGTCATCCTCTGCCAGAATCTATGCCAGATTCTTTCCTCAGTGTTCGATGTTATGGGAGTTCTTTGATTTATGCTAATTTAGTGTATTGGTCCAAAATAAAACCAAAAAACGAAACTTCCATCTTCTGATTTGCCAGGTTACACATGGAGCACATACTTAAATTTTCCTGTTCCATTACTTCAAGGTCCAATTTAGTTGTTTAGTGTTTGCAAGTTGCAAAAACTTCTTGTGTGGTCAGGTTGCTCACATCTGTCTTTTCAGGATTGGGCACAGAGGAGTGTAAAGGACCCAGCTTTAAAATTTGTGGCAAGAATTATTCTTTATGGCTATGCATGATGCATAAACCACATTCATTTAGGAGACCTGGCAAATAGCCAATGAGGATTTCCTGAAAAAGTCTAATGCATCACGTTCTTTCTTGATGTGTAAAGGCAACTCTGACAAAACTCCTTCAAAGGAAGCAAAGCCAGACAACCAGCTGGCTCACCTGCTCCGGGTCAGCAAAACATTTAAGCTTATGCTTAACTTCGTACACGAGTCACTATCTTAGCTGCTATTTAGCAAAACACTTAAGGACGAGCTGCTCTCTTGTTGAAGTCAATGGGATGGAAATATGTGCTTAAAATTAAGCATATCCTTAAGTGCTTTGCTGAATCAAGTCCTTTAATACCATGCTGCTTATTGCTCATGGTTCCATTGCCCTACAGATCTGGGGCAACAATTTCAAAAGTGGCTAAGTGATTTAGGAGTATAAGGGTAACATTTTAAAATGTGGTGAGCATCTTGATTTTCAGTGAGACTTAGGCTCCGAAGTCACTTTTGAAAATGGGACTTGGCTGCTTAGTGACTTAGGTGCTTTTGAAAATCTTACCCCTGATATTTTTTCTATGACTACTTGTTCGATTATTTGAATAGGCAGAGACGTTAGGGAGATGGCATGGGAATTGCCAAGATGGTCTTGATTTTTTTTCTCCATGTTTGTTTGAAAACCAGTAGTGTATTTATTTCTCCATTTCATCCCAGTTGTTGATTATTTTCAAAATTGTTTTCAGAGGTAGAGGACATTTGGCTACCTAATTCTGTTAATGCTGTAAAAGAGTAACATCCAGAACACCTGGTCTACTTGTGCTCATATTTTTCAAATATTCTTTCTGCTACACTTCGTCAACTTTTAATATTTTTACAGGGTCTTTTATCCTTATTTACTATATGGACAAGTGAAGGGTACATTTTGCTTCCTCTCGTGTTCAACAATCTAGTGGAAACGATTTGGTGCATATGGGCCCAATTCTGCAAGCTGTGAGTGCAAATGCTCTCAGGATCAAGCCCTATATGCAAATACAAATGTGGCAGAACTTCTTTGTAATGATGGCATCTTCTGCCTCCACATGTCAATAACTAATACATCAACATTTCCTTTGCATGAGAAAAATCTTATAGGTTGACATTCTCAAAGTGCTTTTCAAACCCAAATTAACCCCTACTAGCATCCCCTTTAAGTAGACTATTAGAATACATGTTTTAAATATGCGTAAACTGTGGCACAGAGAAATGGAATAACTAGCTCAAGGTTACACAGTAAGATAGTGGCAAAATTGGGAACAGAACCCAGCTGTTCTGGCTTCACTTGCCCTTTTTAATGTCTAGACAACACTGGCTTTTTTTATTTAGTAAGTATTTCTAGTTTGTTTCAGAAATAAGATTCATTTCTAACTTGTTTCAGAAATAAGACATAATCCAAATCCCATTGACTTGAGTGGGCTTTGGCTCAGTCCTACAGTTAACCTACAAATTCCATCTTTGCATGTCTTAATATTACATTTATTTCCTTTTCCCCCCATATAATATCAACTTGAAATCCTCACAAAAGACTCCCCATGTGTGTGCTTTGTATTAAAAAAAAAAAAAGAAGAAAAAAAGGAAAGGATAACCTCTTTATTTTATTCTATTATAGATTTGTCCCCATTAAATGTGAACAGAAAAAAAAGTTCACTTTATTCAATAAAACTGCGAAGCAGGAATTATCAGCTAAGTCACAGTGTTATGCTATGTAGTTAAAATTTTGTAGTAAGACTAAGAGAGATCTGTGCACAGATGGCACAGCCTGATCCTGCCATATAAAAGAAACAACAAACCCTCATTCAGTTTTATGGAGTGTCTGCCCACAGAACTTACATGCTGTAAGACAGCCCTGCATCATGTTCACTCATTTACATCATGGTTACCAGTCTGTAACATTTCATACCCACTTCGCATTGTGCAAATGATTAGAGAGGATGTCGGACAAAAGGAAAATCTGATCCTTTGACACAACCAGGTTAAAGCACCGAGGATAAAATTGTCAGAAGCGCCTGAGAGTATGGTTCTATCTACACTAGCACTTTTGTCCGTATCTTATGTTGCTCAGGGGTGTGGAAAAATACCCCTCTGAGCAATGTAAGTTACACCCATAGAACAGCGCTCTGTTGGCAGGAGACGCTCTCCTGTTGTCAGGGAGCGGCTACATGGGAGATCTTATAGCGGCGCAGCTGCGTTGATACAGCTACGTCACTATAAGGTCTCTAACGTAGACGTGGCCTATGTCTACACAGTGTTTTGGAGCCCGCAGAAGTGAGCCTCCCACCCCAGTTGACAGAGTTTGGCTGGCAGGGCTCACGGTAGCATTCTAAAAATAGCTGTGTAGACAGGGCTTTGAAGTTGCAGCTTGGGCTGAAGCTTGGACTCTGGAGACCAGGGAGACAAGTGGGCTTCAGAGCCAGAGATCCAGCCTGGGCTCCAAAATACTGTGCAGATGTGCGTGACAGGTGACTTGGGAATCTAAATCTCATGTTCTAAAGTAACTTAAGCAGTCAGGAGCCTGAATGTAATCTTCTCAAAATCACGTAAGTGATGTCAGAGTGCAGCAAATGGGTGTTCCATTTTGTGAAGGCTTTCAAGGTTTTGAAATTTGACTTTGTTCTGAATGGAGAGAACCCCAAAATTTCAAAATGGTCTATGAAGAAAAATTTCAAAAACGTTTTCGTTTCAGTCATTCAAAATGTTTTGCTGTAATTTTGATTTTGAATTTTTTTAAATGAAAAATCATTGATGGGAGTGAGGCAGCTAAGCAATTTGAAAATATCAGTAGGCACCGATCTGCAGCTTTAGGTGCCTAGTACTTTTGAAAACCTGACCCTTAGGAATCAAAAGATAATATGGCTTATTCCTTGTTTTTTTCTTCACCCGTAATAGGTAAGGGGCATGTTACTGTTAAAGTATCCAATTGTCAAAGGTACAACAGGGGATCAGATTCTGTTCCCACTGAAATCAATGGCAAAAACCATTACTAGCTTAGTGGACCAACATATCCACTTTAATGCAGTTGGTAAATTGTACATGTACCCAAGTCCCGTCAGCTGTAGTACTGGTTGGGATGAAACAATTGAGAAATTGTTTTCTGGAAGTTTCCTAACTGTAAAATTAAAATTCAATTTCCAGAAAATATTTGTAGGAAATGATAGATTTATGCCTGTATACCTGTGAGATATTTTCCTTCATTTGTTACCAGCTATAATAATTAAATAGTGCATAGCTAAATTTGCCCTGCTATATCAACTACGTTATTTATTCACATCCTATCCTGATGTATTATATAGTGTGATTATATACTGTTAATTATGTACCGCTCCAGTGATGCCTGGATTCAGTTGTTGAAATGATTGTCTCTCTATAGAACAGACAGTAAGAGTTCTATAATAGTAATTTGAGTAAGAGCTGCAAGGACCATGATTCGATTAGGTTATGGCCTGATCCTGAGAAGACATCCCTTCTCGTTGAGGACAGGCATTATATTAATGATAGCTATTACCATTGTACGTTATTATTGTACCAAATCTCAAGGATGTTGCTGCCAAGTTGTAACATGTTATTAGTACTGAATCACTTAAAAATATGTCGAATGGATATAGGAATTTTGCTCCCTCTTTCAGAGTGCTGACGCCTGCAGCGGTTTGCAATTACAAACTTCCCAAAAAGCCTTCTCATCATGTCCAATTCCTGAGGCAGATTTATTGCATTTCAGTTTCTCTACTGTCTGATTCAATTAAAACATTTTGCACTCGGGTATTGTATGGCGAGGGCTCTGATCATAGACACTTCATTGTCATGTGATCTGCTTATAAATAAACTATGATAAACTCTTGTTTGTGAGATGCATTATTTAGAAGCCGAGACTAGTGGATACTTAGTAGTGGAAATATTAACAGATAAGTACATAACACATATAAAAACATTGCGATTAAAAATGTAATAAAGCCAAGATGCAGATCTGCCATGAAATGACACTTAATTGCGCATATCTGAATTCCTGGTTGCACAAAAATTGGAAATTGCAGTCAGAAATCTATCTTTATGAGGTCACACAATTTGGGTCCCAATTCTCTCAGTCCCTATATCAGCAAAACTCCTATTGATCTCAAACATTCTCATGTGTTTTGGCAGTTAATGTGGAACAAGAGATCTACTTTTAATGGATACGATTTCACAATGTGTCCACAAGTGTTGTTACAGCTAGAGTGACTTCCTTAAAATGCAACGCAAACAAAGAACATTATAGTTACAGAGCCAAATTAATCTTGCACGTACTTCACTGTAAATACTATGTTGGTGGAGCTACACTGGATTTACATCAGGGTAAATAAAAGCATAATCTGCTTGACAGCATTGATTTGACACTATTTATGAGGCAAAACCAATATGAAAACATGGGGGGCGGGAATGGGTTTTTGCCTGCGTGTGATACCAAAATCAGCTTCTTAATCTACAAACATGTTTCAAATTGGTGTTCTCGTATTACTTTGGTCTGATATTCAGCCTACCTATAAAGTTCAAATTTCCCTAAATTTCTTGGCAGTTCAGATCTGGGTTTCTGACTCACCTCGTTATGGAGAGAAAGGTGAGACATGATGTTCAGATCTAGATTTGCATGTGGATCTGGATCCAGATCATATAATCAAAGTTCAGGGATGTTGTGTCCTCGGCTTTGATTTAGGCCCATGCTTGATTGTGGCACATTTTGCTTCTAGGCCTGGCAGGAACCAAAAAGTTCAGGGGCATGAGAAAATGGTGTCGGGAAGGAGTAATAAAATAACGCATTAAACTCATTCAAACTGTAAAAAGTTAGAGTTTAGATAGGAGTTTTCTGGCTAGTTCTTGTTTTATCAGAACTGGTTTGCTCTGACAAAATAGTTACATTAGAGCATCACACTACTTAGATGCAAACATATAACTGACACAGTCCCTAAATTCTGCTTGTGAGCTTTTCATCTACAGTGGAATTGCTCTGGGGGAAAAAAGAAGAGTTGTTTCTTTGTGGTGGATTTGGCAATGGTGCATCATTCTTTGGTACAAGCCTGTCTTAGTAGATCTTAAAATGGTACTTACACACAGCTCTAGAATTAGAGAGTGAAACAATTTATTTGCAGCTCTAGTCATTTGACTGTGTCTGAAAGTTCTAGGGATCTGTCAACTTCTAGAGCCAAAGTTATTTTCAACAGAGATGAAGGCTCTTAGACACTATGATAATACAAATAATAAATCATAATAATGGGTAATATTTCCCTTTGTATACAGTGGTTGAAAGGAAGAGAGACAGACATTTGCTGCAATGGCAACAAAAGCAGCTATAATGGGGTTGCATCTGTCCTTTCTACCCTCAGTAACTAAAGCCACTTAATACTCATTATCAATAAGACTTTCCTTCTAGAAATTCACCAGTTTTGACCTTTTTTCCCTTCTCATCTGGTGAAGATCAACCCAGATAATCAATTTTATGTCATTTTTATTTAAGTTTCTGTTTCACTGGTCAGCGTTTCTGATTCTCCATCAATCTCTGTTTTCACTCTAACTCTTGCTGCTGATTCTGCCTCTCACTGCTTATGCAAAGAGAAGCAGCTGTGATACTGTGGCAGTGGGAGAAAGAGTGACTTGGGTGATGTTGGTTACTCACTGATGGCCTTATTAGTTTTTGGTGGTACACGTTGCAGAGTGCGGGATGAGTCCAGGTGAAGAATGAACATTGGAACTGCTGGAATTTTTTGTCGGCACTTCTTTAGGGCTCTGTGCTTCCCTATGTTGGAGTAATCTGCAGAGCAGAGAGGTTGCATTGAACTTTAATTAATGGAGTTCCCTCTTAGCTCTTCTGAGAGGTCATGTGTGTAGGGATAGAGATGAAAGGGTTTGGGGAAGGAAATGTGCCCCTGATGGAAGATGCTGTAGGTTCTACCCTCTAAACCTATAGCTCTCTTTAGATGTCAGGGGATTCCCTGAGGAAAGGGGCATCTGGGAGGATGCTCCTTGTCTCTGTTCTGCCCTTTGCCTCCCCAGCTCCTCCCATACCCTGTAAACATGTCTCTTGCAGCTGCCATGCTTCCATGGGGCAGCCCTGAACCATGTCATATGATATGAGCCAAGAAATAAAGATCTTATGTGTACCACACCCTGAACCAACTCTAAAGAGGATTCCACACACAAATGAAGCCAGTGTGCGGTGGTGTTCCTCCTGACGTAGTACCCAGAGAAGCCTAGTTAGTCTGTACTCTTCCACCCAACCCATACCTTCGATCATTGTGGGTCTAGAACCCTTTGGAGTCCCAAAGAGGGGCTTCTGAAGGGCAGTGGGAAAGGAGAAGCGTCCACAGTACAGATACAGAAAAGCAGGATAGCCTCCCCTCTACTCACGAATATATGGTGCCTCTTCCCCCCCCCCCCCCGCCCCCCGTAAGGCAGTATCTTCTTGTTAGCAATACTACAGTAAGTGACTCAATGTGGCATGCTGTTAAAGTACATGAGATCATTTGGGTTATTCCTTGATCCTTGCAGATTTGAACTTAATTTGTTTCGATGTGAGCCATAATTGCAATTTTTCATGTTGTGCTACAGTGCAAGTAGATGTAATGGTATCTCTTGTGAAAAGTGGGCTGAATGCATAGTGGGGGTAACCCTACTGACTTTAGCTGTTTATTTCAGGGCTAAACTTGGGCCAATGTGCCTTTAGAAAAGTTGGTTGATGGGCTGAGTAGTGTTTAATGTAACAAAAGATTTGCCATTTGTTTTGTATTTAAAGATCACTTTAAAAGTTACATAGAAAAATCCTTAATAGAAAATTAATACTTTAAATAAACAAACAGACTGGTTAAGCACATTCAGAGACATGAAAGAAATGCTATGGCCTTTTCCTCATAGGTATTAAGATTTGGTAATTGCTTTTTTTTTTGTATCTTACACATTGATGCCGAAACAAAAGCTGGACACCACTTAATGTTTTCTTTTCTTTTTGTGAAAGATGAACTTGAAAGTGAATCAAGAATATGCCAAGTTTTATTAATGATGAAAATAAAAATGTTATTTAAAAAGAGATTTTAATTGAATACAGACTCATTAGTGTGGAAAACATAAAAGATATCATCCGATAAAGAAAATGTTTCAAGACTTATAGTATTTTTCATAAAGGGCTTAAATAAAACTCAGAATATCAAGTAACTAAGCATAGGCTCTAAGAAGTTAAATAATGCAATACTATCAATCCCATTTTATAAATACCCAGTGTTAGTATTGGACTGCGGGAAATATTCATACATCTGAAGAAGAATTCCTCACTGCACCCCACTGGCACTTGATACTCACAAATTCTTTACCATCTATAATTAATTAAGATAAAATTAGTGCAGTTTCTGTTTAAATTGTCCATCATTTTCTCCTCTTGTGAAGAGCTTGAGGATGTTCTGCTGCATAATCTAAGAAAGAAGTCCATGAGGTTTTAAGGTTCTCCAGCTTGTTCTGAAATGGAGTCCAGTGCTCCATTTCCACCATGTGCCATGTACTCCATTATAAGAGGGGCAGAGACTCAGCACAAATAATAAAAAAATAACAGCACTATACCAAATGAGCTGTATATGAAATTAAGAAGAATCAGAATTGACCTTTATGGGTCTCTGAAGAGTTTAAAATTTGCCTACTGTAGAAATTCCTACAGACTCTTCCATAGGTGGCCACTTGCAAAACTTTGGAAGGGCTCCATCTTAACCTGCTTAGCGAGATAACCATTAGGGCTGTCAAGCAATTAAAAAGATTAATCGCGATTAATCATGCTGTTAAACAATAATAGAACACTATTTATGTAAATATTTTTGGATGTTTTCCACATTTTCAAGTATATTGATTTCAATTACAACATGGAATACGAAGTGTACAGTGCTCACTTTATATTTATTTTTTATTATAAATATTTGCACTGTAAAAATAAAATAAATAGTATTTTTCAGTTCACTTAATACAAGTACTATAGTGCAATCTCTTATCATGAAAGTTGAACTTACAACTGTAGAATTATGTAAAAAAATAACTGCATTCAAAAATAAAATAGTGTAAAACTTTAGAGCCTACAAGTCCCCTTAGTCCTACTTCTTGTTCAGCCAATAGCTCAGACAAACAAGTTTATTTACATTTGCAGGAGATAATGCTGCCCGCTTCTTGTTCTGAAGGTGAGAACAGGCGTTCACATGCCATGGTTGTAGCCGGCATTGCAAGATATTTAGTTGCCAGATGCGCCAAGGATTCATATGTCCCTTCATGCTTCAACCACCATTCCAGAGGACATGCGTCCATGCTGATGGTGGGTTCTGCTCAATAACAATCTAAAGCAGTACAGACCAATGCATGTTTAGTTTCATCATCTGTATCAGATGCCACCAGCTGAAGGTTGATTTTCTTTTTTGGTGGTTTGGGTTCTATGGTTTCTGCATCAGTGTTGGTCTTTTAAGATTTCTGAAAGCATGCTCCACACCTTATCCCACTCAGATTTTGGAAGGCACTTCAGATTCTTAAATCTTCGGTCGAGTGATGTAGCTATCTTTAGAAATGTCACACTGGTATCTTCTTTGTGTTTTGTCAAATGTGCAGTGAAATTCTTAAAATGAACAACATGGGTTGGTCATCATTTGAGACTGCTATAACGTGAAATGTATGGCAGAATGTGGGTAAAACACAGAGCAGGAGACATACAATTCTCCCCTAAGGAGTTCAATCACAAATTTGATTAACACATTATCTTTTTTTAATGAGCATCATCAGCATGGAAGCATGTCCTTTAGAAAGGTGGCCAAAGCGTGAAGGGGCATATGAATGTTCAGCATGTCTGGCACATATATACTTTGCAATACTAGCTACAAAAGTGCCATGTGAACATCTGTTCTCACTTTCATGTGACATTGTAAATAAGGAGCGGGCAGTATTATCTCCCATAAATGTAAACAAACTTGTTTCTCTTAGCGATTAGCTGAACAAGAAGTAGGACTTGTAGGCTCTAAAGTTTTACATTGTTTTGTTTTTGAGTGCAGTTATGTAACAAAAAAAATCTGTACTTGCATGATCAAGAGATTGTACTATGATACTTGTATGAGCTGAATTGAAAAATACTATTTCTTTTGTTTATCATTTTTACAGTGCAAATATTTTTTAAAAAATAAAGTGAGTACTGCACACTTTGTATTCTGGGTCGCAATTGAAATCAATATATTTGTAAATTTAGAAAAACATTCAAAATATTTAATAAATTTCACTTGGTATTCAATTGTTTAACCGTTTAAAACTGTGATTAATCATGATTAATTTTTTAATCTCAATTTATTTTTAGTTAATTGCATGAGTTAACTGTGATTTAATCAACAGCCCTAATAACAATGTACTGTGTAACTTCCAAGCACTGGTAGAAATTAAGTTCATTTACACATAGGAAGAAAGATTTTTTTTCTTACTTTTCATAGTTTCCAAAAAATGAGATGCAATAAAAATTTTTTGATTTAAGATGTTAAATAGGTGATAAAATATCATCTAATATAGGTCTATATTTTAAAGCTACCAATAAAAAATAATTATACTGAGGGCAGAGTATATAAAAGTCTGATTAAAAGTGGGGCCTTTTCATAAATTTAATGACTCAGCTGTTGATATGATTCATAGGATTTTGTAGCATGCTGAAACAATTTAACTCTATGTGTTCAAGGAAAGAGAAGCTAGATGTTTAAGGACATTTTCAAATTAGACATGGGTGTTAACTGGAACTTCAAATTTGAACACTCTAAATTTTAGGGGAGCCAAACAATGTCTGGATCTGAAAGTTCCCGTGTCCTTGTTTGTGAATAAGGGCAAAATTCCCTAGCAAGCTGAATGCTAAGTTTTGTCAGCAATCTGTCAGGAACCCAGAGGTTTGGAGATGCTTTCAATGGAAAGGGACGTCTTTAGCTTGGCTAGTTCTTCAAAGCTTTCCTCCCTACTGACCAGCACCACTTTGGTTTTACCCAGTCTTATTTTAAGCCATGTGCTCTTCATCAAGAAGCCAATATTTTGAAGATATTGAGTTGTCCTTATGATGTCAGGATAACAGTGTCATCCGTGTTTTGTTAGCAGTAGAGCCCATGTTGTCTCACTGTCTCTATATGTGGTTTTACGTACATAGTAAAGAGGATGAGGGGAGAACAGCATATACCTCAATGAGACACTATCCATGGGAGCTATGTGAATAAGATTTTTTTTTTTTGGTTTACTGGCAATGCTAAAAAATAGGAAAAAATAATTTAGGGTCAAATGGAAAATGGCATTTTCTGCAATTTTCAGCTAATTGAAAAGTTTAAGGCAATTTTGTTTGAGTTGAACAACATTTTTTGTTTTGACAAACTTGAAATCTTCTGTGTTGATTTTGACCATTTAAAAAACATTTCTGATTTTAAAGAAAATTAAAGGAAATTTTGAAATAAAATGTCATTTTGAAAGAAGAAAATTGAAACGTGTTTACAAAATGTCAAAACCAAACATTACTTTATGAGCCAGGCTCCCCAAGTGGACTACACCTCCCTTGACGTTCCATGGCCAGAGACTCCCAAGATGCACCATGGTGGCTCAAGAAGAGGGGAGACTATGGTGCATCATGAGATACATAGTCTTGCCCCTAGAGGAGAATGGGGTTATGAAGTGCTTGAACTACAACTCATATGAAACACCATGGCAACATTTCTGAATTGAAGATTTCAGCTAAAAGTTTTCAGCTGAAAATTCTTAGTTTTAGACTTTTCACTAAAAAGTCAAAATTTTCAGAATAAGATTGGAGGGTGTATGTAGGAATTTTCCAACTAGCTCTCGTATATAGGTAGCTTTGGACAAATAACAACAAACTTGACCACCCTACCCCATGCTGAAAAATTATGTAAGGTTTAAACCCTGCAGCTTGGAGGACAGGGACCAAAACCAATACATATTAAAATGGTAAGGCAGAAGAAACACCTCTGTAATCTAGTTTGATGGCTCTTCTTAGAAAACAGGGATTTTTAAAGGTCATTGTATTTGGATGAAAATAATGGGACCGTATGCTAACTACAGCTTACAATGAGTGAGTGAGGAAATAATAGCTGGACTGAGGAGAGGATAAAAAAATCATAAGCGTGGTGAGATTGAAAATTAAAAAAAATCATTAGGCCAAATTTTCCTCCTTTACATTCATTCTTCCTCCTGAAGTGATGGAGGCACTAATTTACAATAAGCAAGAGGGGAATGTGGCCCATTTTATTTAACTTTGCAAACAAAATTTAACTCAGAGGGAAGCTTCAGTTTATTTTAGGTCATGTTATTACTGTAAGTGGAAATCTCTCTAGATTACTCACCTTAAACAACTCTGACAGAGGAAGATATGTTTTTCACTTACCTGCCCGTTGTTGCAAAAATATTAGTCATTTTGGATTAAAGAACTGAATGTGTGATTGATTCAGTTATGTTTCTTATATAAATATTTTATTTATTTCATTCAGTTCCTGCATGTATTTTTAATGGCATCACTATGAAATAGCTAGTCAAGAATGACTTAATTTGGAAATGAAAGTTAAAGGGGTTTAAATAGAGGAGGGCTGGAAAGTGTGGTGTGTTCAGATCTGAAGTCGGTTCAGGCTAGGCTTTGGGGGTAAGAAGGCAAATTGAGGTTGAGGTTTGGGTTTGGATTCAATGGCACCTGAATCTAGTTAGTTGTTATGGTGAAACTGAAAACCCAACTGGTGGAAAGCAGTGTAATCAGCTGATCCCATGAGATTTCCATCCGTTCGGGATTAAATCTTGAAGCTGGGTAAATTTTGTGAGATTTTGACTACATTCAAGTAAGAACTAGAAAATAGGGTCCTTGAGATTGTGAATGTGATCTAGAACCTTTCAGGTGTGTTTTGAAATTGAGAGGGGTTTGGATTTGGCCTATCTGTAATATAAAATCAGGTATGCACACATTGTTGGATTTTCTCACAGTTTTATGGCAGTATGCACTTACGTTACTCCTTCCTGCCAAAGATCTCAGGTTAATTCCTATTTTAACAAACCATTTAAGCATTTTCTGAAGTCCTAGTGACTTGATGATAAACTTAAGTATGTGTTGAACAGTAAAATTTTCAAAGTCCCATTTTCAGAGAAACCGAAATCTAACTAAGCCCTGCTTTACACTTGGTGGGGGGGAATCGATCTAAGTTACGCAACTTCAGCTACGTGAATAACCTAGCTGAAGTTGACGTACTTAGATCGACTTACCTTGGTGACTTCACAGGAGTTGACGGGAGAGCGCTCGGGGGTCGATTTATCGCTTCAAGATTAGATGCAATAAATCGATCCCTGCTGGATCAGTTGCTGCCCGCCGATCTGGCGGGTAGCGAAGACATACCCTGAGAGTCAATGAGATTTAGGCTCTTAAGTCACTTAAGTGCTTTTGAAAAATTTACCCCAGGTGATTTGCTGAATCAAGTCATTTAAAAGTAAACCTGACTTAAAGCTTACAGAACTTGGAAAGTTATAATTTTATTTATTCTTCCAAGTGGATTTTAGGTTTTGGTTCAAAACAAATCTAAACATCTATTAATATTTGGATAAGGAGACTCAAGAGTTGAGCCGAACAATGTTTTTCAAGTTAAACTTTTTGGGGGTGAAAAGTACAGATCAGTGATATCAAAATGTGTGCAAATGTGTTAGTTTCATGGAATTTTTCAGTTAGAAAAAAATTCTGAAAAATTTGAAATGTTTTGTTTGGACATTTTTCAAAATGAAATGTTTTTCTTCCAAAATTTCCTTTTATTTTAAAATATTCAAAAACATTTACTGTGTCAAACACAAAACGAAATGAAACTATCTTTTTGATTTTGTCAAAACAAAACGTTGTTTGACTTAAAACAAATTATTTTTTTATTTGCCAAAAATTTTCCTTTTCAATGTGACCTGAAATGATTTTTTTTTTTTTCAGTTTTTCAAAATTGCTAATGAATCATAAAAGTAGGTATTCACTCGGCTCTACACAAGAGACCTCAAGCAGAACTCTGGGTTACAAAATGCCTCTGTTCCTACTACAGTGTGTTTCTTCCATGTCTCTGCAGTTGGATCCCTTCACCCAGCTTCTTCCCTTTTGCCTCCGACTCCCCCATTCTCCTCTGGAAACTTTTAAAGAGGCACTGTATGGTCCAGGTACCTACCTTTGCAGGCAATTCTAGCATAACCTGGTGCTGCATACATCTCCGGCATCTTCATATGCAAGGGGCCCAACTGCTCTCCAGGATAAATCAGAGTGCCACATTTACCCAATGTGGTTTGTAAATGGGACTAAATGACCCACAGGCTCATCCGTGTCCCTAAAAGATTCCACACTTGGGCCCAGGAGTCTTAAGTAAAGCATCAGTCAGATCCGAAGGAGAGGAATTCTGCAAGGAATCTGTAAATGTGACTATGGTTGTGGTTTCTGAAAGGATAAAGGCAGGTGGGAGTGTGGGGGTAAAGGGCAGGAACCAAGGTGAGAGGAAAGACCTATATGGATTATGAAATTAGGTTGAAGTTCAGAGGTTCCACCTAACAGCCACACGTAGAAAATATTCACTTGTATGCACAATCACATAGAAAGAGAGACTTCCAGCAGCATTTTCTTCTCTGTTCCTTTCTATCAGTATGCATGTCAGGCTACACCAGCACAGATATTGGTCAGCCAAACAGATGTTCTCTGATAAATTACCAGATTTGTTTTCAGGTTTTTACTGGATACATTCGCTTATCTGATATTTGTATTGCAGTGGGATTTCCTTTGTCCTGTCTTGTTATTTCAATTTATATTATTTTCTGATCATTTCTATTCTTTTTCATTGCTTGGTAGAGTAGTCTTTTTTCTCATTGCTGGAAAACAATTCATTTTAAGACTTGATCCTGTTGTCTGATATAAAGGATCAAATTAAAATCAGCTACTCTGGGGAAGTTAAGGCCCAGATCCAAACTTTGTGGCTCAGATGCATAGATTTTGTCCTCATTTACTACTGTGTAAATCTGAGTAATTCCACTGTAAATAACTTGTCAGTCATTACATTTCTGTTCCTGACTCTGTCGGCTACACTCATGCATCAGGTTTCTAGGGCAAACACTCATGATTATGATCACAATGTCAGATCCCACTAATAGTCTGCAGTATTTCCTGAAATTTTGCTATTTCTGTGAGTATCCTGGCTGTATGCTTGTTAGCATATTACCAGAAAGTAAACAAAAAGGAGACACAAAAGCAGTCAAAGCTAATTTGTTCAAAGAGTGGGAGGTTTGGTGTTTTTAATCATGATACATATTTTGCCATATTTTCCAAGTTTTAGTACTAATATTTTATACTGAAAGATTGTGTTGTGGGGTCAAAGTACAGGTAGAAAGAGGAGTTAATATCAGAAATTGGGCTAGGCTGGGTAGTTGAGTTCCAGATAGGAGCCTAAACTTCCCTAAGATATATAGGTTAGATGATATCATCATGGGTGTGTACGAGATTCTGCTTTGAGTTATACTGGTATGAATCTGGGTTAACTCTGCTGATTGCAATATGTTTTAAGCCTGATTCTCCATTCTATCACATCAGATTTTGAAAGTGTGCAGTAGAGGGCCATATTCTGCTCTTGTTTACCTTGGTGAAAATTTGGTGCAACTCCATTGACTGCAGCAAAGTGTTGGCGAACAAGCTCTAGACCAAGAATTACCCACAGGAATTATTTGACATATAATTTTGAATAACCAGTACATTTGAGAAAATCATTATCTATTCATCCACAGCTAAAACAAAAGAGAGAAAGTGTTTGCATTTATTAAGGAAAGTATTCATTACTAATTATTTGCTCAGCTATAATCACTGAGTACAGTATATATGATTTACTGTATTCTGTGAGTAAAATTATGTTAGAAATGTTTATCTTTAACGAACAGCAAAAAATTGTCTTCTGTTGAATATTCCTAATGATATTGCAGTATCCTTATCTACTGGCTTTAATCTATGTATTTCTCCTAGTTTTTTGACCAGTGCTGATACCAATTTCTATGTACATTAAACGGATATTATTTAGCTCATTACAAATTTAGGATTCTGGTCCACCTACCGTAGCCCCCTAGAGCTGCTGACTCATTCCAGTTAGTTATCACAGTGCAGCATTAACTCTGGAGTTGTTACAGAGACCTTCCAACCTACCGTGCTTTGAGCATTGGCATTGGCCTGCTAAACCTAGGGTTGTGAGTTCAATCCTTGAGGGGGCCATCCCTTAGGGATCTGGGGCAAAAATTGGGGATTGATCCTGCTTTGAGCAGGGGGTTGGACTAGATGATATCCTGAGGTCCCTTCCAACCCTGATATTCTATGATTCTATGGCTTTGCTGACTGCAACTTTGTTTTTTTCAGCTGAGTCTTCCAGCATAATTGTTCTTGAATGTATGCAGTCAGCTGAGGCAAGAATTTGGTCTTAAATGATTTTTTGATGGGATCTAAATTTAAATAGATTTTTTTTTTATTGCAAATTTTTGTAGGTCCAAAGTATTTGTGTACTTAATTAGCCTTCTGGCGTGGGCCTCATGCTGCCAAAATAAATAAATCGAAACAATCAGATTTCTACTATTAAATAGTTCTCATCCACATTTTCTTTCCAGAATTTAAACAGACAACAACACAAATTCAAGGAGACAACACAGGTTCCAACTAGGAAACCCAAAGACATGATATGGCATGTTTGCAAAGCAATTCTGAAAGCTGGAGACCAGAGAGTAGCAGGTGAAATCTCAGGCAGGCTTGAAATAAATCAGGAGCAAATCAGACCAGTTTAATGAAGTACGAGAGGATGAAGCAGTGTTTATCAACTTAATCATCAGATAATGAACTGTCTGATTCACAGTCACAAGGAGATGAAACATCGTTACAGAGAACTATGTCAAGTGAGGAGCAAGAGGAATTTGAAGCCAAGAATGATGAAAGCAGAGCCTTACCGTTAAGATGAGGGACAGAAACTGACACAGACTCAGACAATAATCAAACCAGAGAGCCTAATTTTAGTAATTTGAATCATTTTAGGCTATTTGCTTCAATGCACTGCTTACCCAGGGTTGCTGCTTTACAAGTAAGTCTTAGCCAGATAACGAAGGGAAGGGCACTCCTTGTATATTAAATTCTTAGGGTGAAATCCTTGTTGCCTCGAAACCAATGGCCAGGCTTAGCAGGGGTCATATCCTGCTTTACCAGTGACTTCTTGTGTACCAGGATTTCACCCTTGGATTTTTTTTTAATATGGAGATATACCTCTCTCATAGAGCTGGAAGGGACCTTGAAAGGTCATCGAGTCCAGTCCCCTGCCTTCACAGCAGGACCAAGTACTGTCCCTTATTTTTGCCCCAGATCCCTAAATGGCCCCTCTCCAGGACTGAACTCACAGCCCTGGGTTTTGCAGTCCAATGCTCAAATCACTGAGCTATCCCTCCCCCCGACTGTAGATTGAAATACTTACCTTGTAAAATCTTCAGAGCAGGAACCTTTCTTTTGTTATGTGTTCATTCCGCACCTAACACAATGCGGCTTTGATCTTTGACTGGGGCTTTCAGCCCTACCACAATAGAAGTAATAATAGTAAGCCATGGTTAGAGCTGTGCAAAATCCCAACAGTTTGAATAGAATGGGTTCAATTAATCAGGGTTTGCACCACCTGAGGTTTGTTTTGACTTTCAGAAAGTTTGTCTGGAGGTGTAGCAAAGAGGCATGGCCACCGTCGGAGATTGACAGCAAGGGACGGCCAGATGCCCCCTGGTGGGTGGAACCAGGGAGACCACGCTCACCATGCCAGAAGCAGAGGGATTGGACAGGAACAGGAAGTATAAAAAGTGAGCCTTGTAGCTCAGTTGGCCTGGAGCAGTCAGAGGAGACAGATGCACCCCACTTGCCGCTGGAGCCTGAGGAAGACCCTGGCTGTACTGAGGGCTGGTGAGCACTCCCAGGCCGCTGGAAATACCAATGAGCTGCCACTTGAGGACTGGCCAGAGCTCCCAGAGCTGCTGGTTGACGGAGACACCCTGAAGCTATTGGGGCTGCTTCTGGCCATCTATCAGAGGAGATCGAGGACAACTACAATGTAGACGTCCTAAACCCTGGGGATGTAGGAAGTAGCCCAGGGAAACTAGACAATCTGGTTGAGTGCTGGCCCGATACAAGGTCAGCGTGTTGCGGGCAGATCACTGCTGACCCAGTGGCAGACCACTGTTAGGGCCCTGGGCTGGGATGCGGTGGAGTTGGGTGGGCCCATGTCCCCCTACCCTCTGCCATCCCACCCCTGGGGTGGAAGCATCTGCACCATAAGCCGGGAGGTCTGTGTCTGTCTGCTGTCTGCCGAGCTAGAACACTAGACTGTGTTTGGTGCTCACCTCTGCCTGAAAGGTGCACTCCTAGACTCTTACCTGCTCTACCCTGCTTGAGGGTTGGAGCCCTAGACTGCTTGGTGCCCTGCCCTGCTTAAGTGCCTGGGCCTCTGAGCTATTCACTCCTCTACCCTGCTTGAGGGTTTGAGCCCTAAGAGACAGCAAATTTTCCCCTTCTACAGATGCCATTCCAGGTGCGTGACTGTCATAAATATAAAGGGAAGGGTAAACCCCTTTAAAATCCCTCTTGGCCAGAGGAAAAATCCTCTCACCTGTAAAGGGTTAAGAATCTAAAGGTAACCTCGCTGGCACCTGACCAAAATGACCAATGAGGAGACAAGATACTTTCAAAAACTGGGAGGAGGGAGAGAAACAAAGGTCTATGTCTTTCTGTATGCTGCTTTTGCCGGGGATAGAACAGGAATGGAGTCTTAGAACTTTTAGTAAATAATCTAGCTAGGTATGTGTTAGATTATGATTTCTTTAAATGCCTGAGAAAAGAACTGTGCTGAATAGAATGACTATTCCTGTCTGTGTACCTTTTTTGTAACTTAAGGTTTTGCCTAGAGGGATTCTCTATGTTTTGAATCTAATTACCCTGTAAGGTATCTACCATCCTGATTTTACAGAGGTGATTCCTTTACTTCTGTTAAAAGTCTTCTTGTAAGAAAACTGAATGCTTTTTCATTGTTCTCAGATCCAAGGGTTTGGGTCTGTGGTCACCTATGCAAATTGGTGAGGATTTTTACCAAACCTTCCCCAGGAAGTGGGGTGCAAGGGTTGGGAGGATTTTGGGGGGAAAGACGTGTCCAAACTACGTTTCCCAGTAAACCAAGTTAAAGTTTGGTGGTGGCAGTGGATCCAGGGGCAAAGGATAAAATTAATTTGTACCTTGGGGAAGTTTTAACCTAAGCTGGTGAAAGTAAGCTTAGGAGGTTTTCATGCAGGTCCCCACATCTGTACCCTAGAGTTCAGAGTGGGGAAGGAACCTTGACAGTGACAGAAAAGAGGTGTGGCTGCACTTGGAGATTGACAGTAAGGGCCAGCTATGCATGCCTACAGGAGGCTTGTTGGGGTGAGGGGGTTTGCACATTTGTAGGCTTGTCTTGTGAATATGGTTGGAGCCTGGATGGACATACCATTAAGATAAGAGGTAAGGCTGTTAGCATTGCTTGACGTATCTTAACTTTGCATTTCTGTACTTTAAAACACTTTTAAAAAGTGGGTCCTTAACTTTAACTTTATAGCTCTTTTAAGGTTTCCTTCTCCATTGAGTTATTGATTCGAAAATCACATGTAACTTTAACGCCATCTTAACAGTGTTTTCTCTTAAGGAAACTTCTAATGTGGGGCTTAATTTTGGCCCAGGCATAGCTCCATATCGGGATGATGTGAGGTCACTTCACTTCAGTTGGAGTTCTGGAAGGCATTGTGCCTCAGGTGTAGTACCCCCTGGAGCTTCTGGGGTACCACTCTCTTTTAAAGGGTGCAGTGTATGCACCCCTTTAAGCTTGGCCAAACCTTCTTGTGTGTGTTTGTGCGCAAGGGAGTGAACTTGCCAGGGCCATTGGGCAGGTGGCAGGCCTAGCCAAGAGAAGTCTGTACATTTGGGGGAGTGCAAAGGTGTGTTGTTGTGCTCTCTTCTTCTATGGGGGCACAAAATGGAATGGACTCTTTGACTCCTTCCCACAAACTCCTCTTCTGTGCAAGGGTGGGTACAGCCTGGCCCGTTGTCTCTGACCACTGAGAGCAATTGACAGAGGATCATTTGACAGCTTTATGTGAATTTATGTACTGTCCCTGAGTGTGGATTCCATTGAACCTCTCTCTCACCACCATCTGTTGGGAGTGCTATGCATATCTTCTCCTTAGTCATGGAAAATTTTATTCCACAGAAAGCAATTAAAATCTCTGCAAAGCACAATGGCATTGGTTACGGAAAACAAATGCTTAATCTAATTTGTTTTAAACTATAGAATTTATTTTTCTAATAAACATACTCTGCATTAATATGATGTATGACTTTTATAGTGCTACCTACCTTTAGAAACGTCATTTAATTAATCAAAGACCTCCTATTTCTTGTTTCCTGCTGCATTATTTACCTCCTTGGCTTAGGGTATATCACCACAATTATTTACTTCTTTAATTAGCTTTGAATAATTAATTTGTGCTGCTGCTTCTTCTCTTTCTTTGGGTGGAGTAACTTATTGCATGTGCTTTTGAGGGAGCTTAGTAGTCATATTCCACTGCATTTTTCTTGACATCTGTTGCCAAGATCTTCTGGTGCTGTAAGACTCCTTTGTGCATAGAATGGATGTAGCAGATCTTATGCCACCCCTCTCATAAGTGCTGGGAGAGGGAGCAACTCTAGAGTAAACTAAGTATGAACAGGGCTTCCCCATGCTGATGTAAGTTAGCTCATTCTTCAGGCCAGTCCAATCTGGGCTTGGAGAATGACCTCATGCTTGGAGGCATGGAGATGATGAGAGAGCATCATCAGTTTTTGAAAGAAAAATCCCTTTTTTTCAAAGGGTTAGATAGACCTTCCATAAGAGTTCAGACCAGCCAGCTGACGGGAGCCCAGCATGGACAATGCTGCTATGTTTAATGTGAACAGACTCCATTTTATTGCAACACATAGTAGGCAGAAAGGCTTCCCTATTATCTTCTCAGACCTCCCAGGTCTTTCCCTTAGTGACAGTGACAAACCTCCCCTCTGAAGAACTGTGCTAGCCATGATGTACATATAGTCTATAGCTCAGAGGGAAAGCTGTGGACAAAGAGACATCTGGGTACAGAGTCAGCATTTGAGGGCACAGAAACCAATCTCCTTGAAAATGTCAAAATAGTTGGGCCAGCATCTCCGAACCAAATTTGAAAGTATCATGACATAATCCTGCACTTTTAATGATGACATAAATACTATTATCCCTTATATTACATATCACCTGCAAAAACACTTTCTCCTCTTAACGCACCTCATTCCAAAGTAGTACACAAATAATACAAGCAACTACTGTTGAACTGAACGTTATTAAAATTCATACATAACTTGCTGCTGTTCATCTTTAGGGAAAGCGATCCGATTAGTTCCCCTGGCACAGTGCTTGGAAACCAGTTGGTTGCACCTGGAGTTAGTAGATTGGCTGATGTTGGTGATATCTTGGTATAAGCCAGCAGCTAGATAGCCTAGAGGTTATTTTATTTTTATATTTTTTTGAATAATAAGAAATGCATAACTTCTATTAGTAACATCCTCTCATATTGCTCCCATTTTTATATATTTAAGCTGAATTTTAAAAGCCACCTAACGGGGATTTAGATGCCTGACTCCCATTAATTTTAATGGCAAATACCTTTAAGCAGTGTTGAACATCTCAACCTTATGGGTTGGGTTTTATTTTTTTTTAACATAACATATTATTTAATACAATTAACCTGTAGGGCAGGAATTTCCCAGAGAAGTTTAAGGATAAATTGAAACTCCTGTTAGTGTGGTATTAGTTTATTTCAACATTCCTGACTTGATTCAAGATCACAGCTCACAGTCAGAGATGGTACATGCAATAAGAAGACTGCCGAGGAAGTTCAGTCATGCATGCAGGTTAGAAGAGCTGCTATCGCAGCCGGAACAATTTCCTTTAGAACAAACGGTGAGCAGGCACTGCAGGGGGATGTTACTCCAGAGTTCACAGTCCACATCAACCTTGGACAAATTGTTTATATAGTTTAAATGACTGTGTACATATCCGTATGCCCGAGGAACAATCAATTTCTACAGTTGTGCCCTGCTGTCTTAAATGGATGAAGCACTCTTCCAAAATTGGTGCATTACATTCTACTACTTAGAACCACTTGAACCTGCTATTTTGATGGACCTATATTTGGTCAGCCTTATTCTCCTCTCCTTCACCTCTGTTAATCAGGAGAAATGCTATCAAAGGCATTGGAATCAGACCTGAGTGAACTGGTATAAGTGAGATTAGGATAAAGAGGGAGGATGATCCAGTGGTTAGGGCACTAGTCTGGGACTTGGGAGACCTGGATTCAATTCCCTGTTCTGCCACAGTCTTCCCGTGTGACCTTGGCCAGTCTCTTACTCTCTTTATGCCTTTATTTCCTCCATCTGGAAAATGGGGTAGTAGTATTTCCCTACTTCACTGGAGTGTGCATTAAGATTGTGAGGAGCTCAGAATTTATGGTAGCGAGGTCCATATAAATACCTTAGACAGATTTAGTTTCTATCTTCATTTATGTCACCAGGGAATTTATCCCATTATCACTGGCACTTTTTTAATAGTTCAGTAACTACTGTGGTAACTACCACACTTGTAAGCTTAGTGCCAAGAACCCACAGCTGTGGCTATAATTTAGTGTGGTCTGTAGACCCAAAACCCTGATCCTGCAACTGGATCTGCCTGAGTGGGTTCTTGTACCCATAAGGAGCTCCATTGAAATCATGCGGGCTGTGCATGCTTTTAACTCATCTTTCTGAAGACACATTTTAATCTTGAAAATTTGTTCTTTTTTTAAACAAGCTTATCACAAAATGGCACACTCCACTGACTATACAATAGTCTCTGCCTTTCCCAGTATTTTATTTTATTTTTGCAGAGAAAGTAAGCAGTTCTAATACTTCAGGATATTGCAAGTACTTTTTGCTTAGCTTTTTTAATTTTGTTTCTACTCTTTTTTTCTAACATGCGTTCAAAAGTTAGAAAATTAAATTCCTTTTCTTACTGAGTTTTTCATTTTCATGGACTCAGTCCTGCTAGTTGCTGAGCATTTCTGTCAGGTGCTCACTGACTAATACGGCTAATTTTAGCATTGACAATACCTTGTGGGAGAGGTCAACTAAAGGTGGGTGATCATTTAGTGAAAGTGGTCTGGCATAAGAGACTTCTCAAGGGAATTCTAAAAATCAGTTGCTTAAACAAGATCTTCTAATAATGGGAGAGCAGAGTGGTGCTCAGTGTATCAGGGGAAAATCTGAGGTGCTCTCCTTAATAATGAAAAAAATAAAAAAATAAAAGCCAAATAAGGGTGCTTTCATTGTGGGGTTGGCCTTTAGTAGTTGCAGATCATTTCCCCTGCTGAGCTGGCTGATGTATTGTGGGACAGAACCAGAGTTCCACCCATTCCCTGACCAGCCTGTCCACAGCAAGAGAACAGTAACTTCACAGAGCCTCCTCTTTCCCTGTCCCCAGAGCAACAATATGGGAGAGGCTGAATACAGTCCCTTCTCCCAGACAAACAGTCACATCACACATTTTCCCCTTCATACTTCCCTTTGATTTCATGGAGCAATGAGGTTATTCAACTTCATATGCACTATATGTGTGTTACCAAGGCACCAAAGAGAAATACTTTCTCTTTCCCCCCACCTCTCCCCCCCCCAAAAAAAAATCTCACAGTATATGCTAGACTTCTTGCTACTGTATCATATTACTTAATGTTCATCTTCTGACTTATCATAATGCCATTCAGATCTCATTACCTGCCACGCTAAGAGTACTCATTGTTCTTGTTACTAAATGATTCTGCCCTCAGTCCCTTACAATTCATATTTATTGGAAGGAACTGTACTCTCTCTCCTATCCAGTGTTGCTTCACCCTGTCAGAAAGCGTACTTCTTTTCCTTTTAAGTTTATCTCTCTTTTCAGTTCTCTCTTGCCAGGGAACCATTAATTCTATCATAACCATGTGCTGACTATTTGTCACCGCCACACAGACTGTTTTCAGAGCAGAACTGGCTACTTCTGCTGGGGACCAGAGAAGGGAGCAGAACCGACTTCTTCAAATGTATTTAGTTTTCTGATTTGCCACTGTGCTGAGAATTCTCCATGCTGACTTCTTCACTATTTTATCACCCTCTGCAGTGAATCTTACCCAATCCCAGCCTATGTAAATCAGCATTCCCAATTCTCCTTCACTTGCATCTTTCCTTACCTTCAACTTTTCCTTGCTTTCTGCACCATGTTGTGCGTCTCTAGTGACAATACTCCTGAGTTAGTGGCATACTATACCCTGTCAAAACTATTCTGAAATGTGCGGTTGGATTTCTCTTCTGTATGCAAAAACAGGAAGTAGGCATCTTTTTCCTCATCTGGCTTCGCATGTATTTTGATGGAAAATTATGTATATGGGGTAATTTTTAAGTTGGTCCTACTTAGTTATTGTGGCCATGCGACCATGGGTATATCTTATGATTATATTTTGTTGTTGTTTTTTCAGTAGAACTGTAATCATTTTAATCCTTGCATATAAACTTCTCTGATGGCAAATACAATGCCTAGAGCCATATCTTGTGAAATGGAGGTCGCCCACAGGGCCTGACGGATTAGACCCATGGAGAATAAGATATGCCACTCTCAATAGTAATGAATGTTTGAAGTTCCTGGAAACTGACCTACAGCTGCTTTTTAAACTGTAGAGTCAATCTCCTCTGTGTTTTGTTGATTTTTTTTTTAACCAAAATTACACGTGAGCTCTGTGATTAAACCAATTTCCTTTTGGCTCCTGACCAAGTCATCTTGTCAGACTTTGCTTCTACAATAAGAAACATTGGAAAGACAAGGAGGTATGTTAATTCCACTTTCCCTAACAGATACCTTATTAAAAGAGACTTAAACAAAAAGTTCCCACCTCCCTTTCATTAAATTATTATTCCTTAATATATGGTTTGCATTTCTTAAACATTGTTTTCCTAATTTCCCATCCTCCATATATATATATTTTTCCTCTCTTGGCATTGTCCTTTATTTTTCAGTTCTGTAGATACAGTTCACTGATATTCAGAAGGTCATGGTTCAGTGGTCTTAGTGTCAGTGGAACAAGGTGGTCTGTCCCTTTAAAGGCTCAGGAGCCTGAGGCCAGCCAGCCCTGTTCTGAGTCAGAGATCCTTTAAAAGCAAGTGTTTGGGTCTGGTAAAAACTATTAGGGAAAGGGTCAGATGATTCCTGTCAAGGATGAAAGAACTCAGCTGAGGGAGGGGAACTACAGGAAGCAGGCTTGCTCCTGTGGCAGGCCCTGGGCAGGGTGACTCCCAATCAGATGGCCTATAAGAGAACTATGGAATAGCCTTTTGGGAACATAATGCGTAAAATAAATGTTTAAAGTAAACATGATCTTTAAGTACAAGATTTAGGGCCAGATCCTGCAAACTCTTCTGAGTAGATGGACCCTGGGTGGAGCTCACTTTACATCAGTGGGGCTTGGTGTAAGCTTGGAGGTCTACTTGCTTGGAGAAACTTTCACGTCTGCGGCCTCAGTGCATTCCTCTGAATTCATAAATGAGTATCCTACACAAGACTCAGAGAAAAATCAATGGAACAACTCACAAGGTAAAGTACTACTCAGTGAGTAAAAGGGGTCCAGAATTGGGGCATTTAATGTCTAAATCTCAAACTAAAAAAGTTCTGTAGTTTGATCATTCACACTTTATCAGTGATGTTGTTATGAGCACTGTCCTTGAAGGCAGACTACAAACAAGCTGATTGCTTTTCAAATTGAATGTCTCACCTGCTGTTTGTAAACGTGTTCTCCTCTCGTTTATCCTGTTACTGAACAAACAGACATTGATTTCTTTCACACACTTTTTTAAAGCAGCAACATCCAACATACATTGGTTACAAATGCAGAGCCTGCCTGGTTAGTAAATTATCTATCTGAAACTCACTGGGAACATAAGAATCTGTAGCCAGCCTTTGTTATATTTATTGATTCTGGTAATGAGCAAAATGAACCTGGTTGAAGAGAATGCACAGGTGTGACTGTGTGGAAAATTACTAATGACCTACATTTGTGGTATGTCTACACTAGTGACTGTATATGTGTGTGGTTGTGCATGACCCCCTATTGTCCACATGTAAAACCCAGAAGCATGTCTGTGTAAAGCTGAGTAGAGGGCAAATAAACTAGCACACCTGAAAATACACCTGGGTGAAAATACACACCTCATCTATGGCACAGCCCCATACCCATGTCAGTTTGCAGTCTGGATGGGGCTAAATGGCATGTAGCAGGTTCAAGTTCAAGTAGTCCTGCACCCCTATTCCCTCAATGCCCTGAACCCTTTTCTTCCTGACCCTTACCCAATCTATAAAGGTCTCTGTCCCCCTGTTTTCACTGGTAGGAGCAAGCTGCTCTGACAACATCAGAACAGCCTTCTACTGTGCTCTGGACAGATCAATATAGGTGAAAATGGATCCAGCTCCAAGAGTAGCTGCTTGGCCCACCAGCCACAACAAGTTGCTGATCAGTGTGTGGTCAGAATCCACCTTTGTTCTCAACTTTTCCCAGCGTGGCAGGAACATACACCGGTACTGGGAAATTTCATGGAGACTGGAGCAGGCAGGCATTGAGTGGACTCCAGCCCAGTGCCAAGAATGAATCAAGCACTTGAGGCTCCTGCACAGGAAGACCAAAGACTTGAATGATCACTCCGGGAGGGCTTGTCATACATGCCTCATCTATGAGGAGCTCCCACTACAGAGCCCGAAGTGGCTCACGACTGCTTCCTCAAGGCCGCTGGCTTCATTGTTCTTGAGGAGAATGAATGGTTCAATAATAAGTTGGCTCAATAGATTTGTCAAGTGCACAGTTATGCATATTCATATCTATTTTTCAATCACCTTGTTTTGTTTGCAATCTATGATTCTCACAGTGTCTCTTAGAGATACCCTGGGCAGATTCTTCTTTGCATTCTGGTCCCTTTGCCCTGCCCTGGAATATTTATATTACAGTAGCACCTAGACACCCCAGGCAACATTAAGATTCCAGTGTGTTAGCTGTTGTACAAACACCTAATAAAAGGCAGTTTTCTTCTCTAAAGAGCTTGCAGTATAAACAGACAAGACAGAAAAAGGGTGGGAGAAAGGGCTGAAACCTGCCAGCAGAAGATTGGGAACCGAAGAAAAGAGAGACTAGGTCTGGGATCTTCAAAGAAGGCTTAGCTTTCTTTAAGCAACCTTACCAATCCCACAGACTTGCCCAAGATCACAGAGCCTGTTGCTCAGCCAAGAATCAAACCTCAGTATCCTGAGTTCCAGACCAGTGCCTTAACTTTCCTTATTCCACCAGAGCTATTATTTATAAATGACCACTTCTGTTTTAGTGTTAGAAGGTCTTGATTTTAGACTAAGTCTGCAGTTTCAGTTTCCACGTGTTGGCTTTTCGTCATAAGAATATTTATTTGCATATATGTTTTTGGAGCAGAGTAACCGCCCAGATGTGCCTAAAGCGATCCTTATGTGAGCTTCATTTCACATCTTCAAGAATAAAGACTATTACAGCATTTTCAATTACTTGCTTCAGGCCATAAGCCAAATCCATTTCTTCACAATAGAGCTACTCCGTGCAGCTGATGAAATAATGTATAATGAAGACTTACAGAGTTACAAGCAGTTTTACTAAAGAGAATATACAATAGCTTTGTGTAATTTTATTAAAAGATGACTCATGAGCTCCCTCAGACAAATAACACATTAGAAGGTGGTGATTGATCAACTGCATTTCAGAGTCAGTGTCATATGCTTACTGGGCCAAATGATTCCATGGCATAAATGTGTGAAACTGCCATTGATGTCAATGGACCAGAGACCATTTACACCAACAGAGAATTTGACCCACTGTTTTTCCCTGCATCTGCACTGTGTTGCACAGTGCTGGTTTATATAAATCAATGGGTGCAGAGGGTTGTACCAGCGACACTGCAGCATAGAATGTATATGACTGATATGAAGGTATGGACAATGTAAACTACTCTGAAGATCTTATTTTCTATATATAGCTCTGATGGGACAGCGAGGCCCCACACCAGCAGAGAAGGGGTTAAAGAGAGCCTATGAACCCAGTTAGCTCCACCCCACTGTTCCTGCAGACAGTGCTAAGTCTGGAGGGGGAGATAAAAGGAGAGAGACTGGCCCAGTTGAAGGCTGGCTGGCCAGGAATAAGGGTGAAACTCTGCCTGAATGGAACTTTGTCTACAGAGTTGTGGAAGGATGAGCCGGCTAGCTGGAGCAGCCACTAGGGAGGAGCAGTTAGACCCCAGGAATGAGGACACCAGAGTAAGAGACTGGGAGATAAGTGTGAAGGGAAGGACAGGGTGCTCCACTGGAAGACTGGGGGATGGGCCAATATTGAGTTGGGTCTGCTTTTTTTCTGTTTTCGAACTTTCTGGGGCTGAGCCTCTCCAAACCAATCCCACCTCCCCACCACCACCATCGGGATAGGACTGAAGGGTCAATTAGCTGGTGGGCTGGGACCCTGCTACAGTGGGCACCAGAAGTGGAGACTTTTTTCCCCTTGGAGAGACTCATGACTGCATCTGAATACCTGGAGGGGCCACAAAGGAGTGCTGCTCCTGCTACGGATACTAGAATAGCACAGGTGTCATGATGTTTTTCAAGCCAGCAGCCCTTACACAGATAAACAAGACTTGTCAGCCTTCATCCTTATGCCTTTCTTAGCCATATTTCATAGGGGATTAGTTGTCTTGAATTGGAGAGTTGTCGGTGAAAGCTGTGCTGTGGAAAATTCTTATTTGTACTGTTACTGAACTAAAATGTATTTAATTATCATCCGTGAACATTAAGCCAGTAGGTTCAATATCTGAACATTAGCTATTGGACAGTAGGTGAAGGCTTTGTGCTCCACAATACCAATTATATCAATATCTCCCCGCTACCCCCTTACACCTTTGCACTGTGAAATGGATCTGGTTAGGAACAGATTATAATTTGGCCCATTGTGGAATGGGCATGTCATCTGTGTAGGTTCACATATGACATCCATACTGTAATCTACCAATCAAGCTTTTCACAGTAGGGCATCTATGTATAGCATTATAACAGTATGAAAAATAGAGCAGATTGGATTTTTTTCTGCTGTAATTTTTTTTAAGAAATGAAAAACTTCCACATTTTTGGCAAAAAATAAAAAACTGATAACTTTTTGCTCCCTTATCCTAGAGTCCTGCCTGAACTACATCTCCCATGATGCACTGCAGTCTTCCTCTTGCTGAGCTGCCACGGTGCATCATGGAAGATGTAGTCTGGCTATAAAAAGCATACATAAAGAATTACGGCACCAAATAGAATGTTTAGATCTAGCCTTCTAGTTACTTCTCTTCTTAAAATAGTTAGAAATATGAATTAAACTTTTATTCCCCTCCATAAACACATCTACAGAAAGGAGTACTTATCTGTCTGGTGCTATTTCATTTACAGTAACTACTGTCTACATTTAAGTTGACAAGTCCTGGTTGTTCAAGTAACTGCAGATGAAGTTAGTTGTACCGATAAGAGCTCAGCCTCTCTGAAAATCATGCCTCGCAGTAATTGCTTACTGCACAGTTTTCCTTTTGAAGGCGTTATTGTAATAGGATGGATGAGAACAATGATCAACATTTGAAAAGATTAACTTTGCTTTCTGGAATAATAATAGTGTTCCTTCTTTCAGCCTCAGAAGCTATGTCTACACTACAGAATTTACAGTTGCACCGATGCAGCTGCACTGCTGTAGCACTTCTGATGAAGGTGCTCTAAGATGATGGGAGAGAGCTCTCCCGTCAGCTTAATAACTTTGACTTCTGCGCGAGGAGGTAGCTATGTTGTGGGGAGAAGCCCGCCGCCAGAACACTGTCTCTACAGCGATGCTAGGTTGGTATATTTACACCATTTAGGACTGGGATTATTCACACTCCTGTGCGATGTAAATTATACTGAAGCAATGTGTAGTGTAGACATAACCTGACTCTACAGCCCAGCAATAGCTTTTGGGTCTGGTCTTCAACCATGGTTGAGAAAGAGCTTCTGACCATCACCGATCTTTGCTGTCCCAACAGTGATGACATGACATGTAAGATCATGTGTACATACCTTTTGTTCTTGAGAAATTTAGTGCTGAAGCTTTAGTTACGTATATTCATTAGGTATTACTCCTAATGCTGATATTAGAGGCAGTGATCAAGTCAGTTAAATTCAGGACCAGTGCTCACAGTGGAGCCAGCTGATGAGACTTCTGCATATACACTGGCTTCCTGTGCCAACCATTTAACTGAATCTAAAATCAATTTTCAATTAGTGGCAGTTTGGCACCTCGTATTGGCTGTTAAAATTGTGACTAAAAGAAAAGAGAAAGGCATGCAAATTTACTTAAATCAAATGAACAATAACAACTTACCATTAGAGAGAGAGAGGGAGGTGCTAAGCTACCTAAAAGAGTTCAAATGGGTAGTTAACACTGACATGTCCATGGAATTAACCTTCACCACACTGTTAATATTCTGCACATCTCTGTATTCGTTAAATCAATGACTTAAAACGTTTAAATAAATTTGGCTAAGAAAGCAATGGTTTTGGTTGCAGTTTCACAAATATAAGACTTAACTCTTCCCTGGATAGTGAAATGTCCTTGTGTTGAGGGTAGTTTATTTCTGAAGGCAGGTACTAGCCTACGATAGATCAGCAGTTAAAGTAGACTGAAACTAGAACAAGAGTGCTCACAGCAAAAAAACAAGGAAGAACTGAAACTCAGAGATATATTGCCATACTGTTGTTTCTTAGGGATTTGAATCTTCATATTGCAGGGGAACAAAAGAGACAAAGGATTGTGGGAGAAGGAAAAAGGCCATTAAAAAAAGCTCCTCTGTTTCTTTCCCAGAGGCAGTGATGATGTTCTCATGGGGAATTTGAAAATGAACCATCAGCAATACATAGTACAAGTGTAAACTCAGCTCCCAGTGGCCTAATGGGTAAGGCACTGGCCTCCTAAAATAGGGATTATAAATTCAAATCCCATCTGGCCCAGTTAGGGTGTGTGTGTAACAATAAGTTATTGGGCTCGTGGGAAAGACAGGATGGAATTCTGTGGCCTCTGTTATGCAGGAGGTCAGACTGCAGCATAATGTCCCATTTCACCTTAAAATGCACAAATCTATGCAGTTGCATTAGCCTGACGTTGCAGCTATATCAGTATTCTCTCTGACAGCATAGCAAGCCCCTGAGCCCACAGTCAACCAGTAGTCTGCAGAGGCATTGCAAATGAATTGATTATTTTGCATAGGATTTTAGCTGTTAGTGTTTTCAATTGAAAAGTCAGTGGGACTATCTGCCAGGAGAGAGCTGTATTGTGTTTTTAAATCTGTGGGAGCCAGTAAGACGTTCCAGAAATTGTTGTGTAAATTTTTGGCTTGCTGGCAGCAGCAATAACAGCATTCACACTTGCTTGAAAGAAATGTATCATGCTTCCTACATGACTGGGCTGGCCTACCTGCATTTTCTCCATCAGCTGAATGCATGGTGAAAGCAGGCCCCTCTGATACAAGTCAGCCTCTAGCAGCTTCCTGGCCTTTACCACTTTTTCTTAAACTGCTTTGTTTCCTGGCATGTTTGTCACTAGGACAGTCACAATAATGTTAACATAAACACAGTCAGCTGATTTTAAAGACCCCAGGGAGGCACACATTGTGACATTGGGGAGAGATCTGGAGAATTGAAAAGAAGAACCCAGTGTACATGGAAGGCGGCAACAACAACAAACAACAAAAAATGGATGGTGTACTGTGGGGTAGGCAACTAAGTAACATACTGAAAGGAAAGGTAGAGATGCTATGTGTGTTTGTCCCTGCCCACTCTCAAAGCTATAATCTCTGTTAAAAGGTCTCCACAGAGAGATACGGCAATAACCAGTTTATCAATTGTGTTCTATAATTTGTGGTGGTTTGTTTAATGTTCTCTTTCCCTTTCTTTAATAATACAATAACCATGGTGAATTGATTATTTTGCTTCGTTTTAATTGTGTTGTCCCCCAGGGCATATAAAATAATAACCTTGTTCACTAAAATAGTGAGAATCATGTGATTTGGCAGAATGAGAAACAATTACCATTTCTTGTTTCTCTGAACTAAATATTACTTTGGGTCCAACAATTTAAAATGACCCCTTTCCGCCCCACACCAGCTCTCAGCTTAAGTCACCACAGCCCCTGAGTTGTTCTCACATTCACCGATCTATATATGGCCCCAAAGGGCTATTCCAGCAGCTAGGAATAGCCAGAATATAGAGAGACTCTGACCTTGCTCCTTAGTCCATGGAGAACAAGGGAAACTGGCCTAGAGCTTTTAGCTTTTCCCTACACACTTGGGAATACCTCCTTTGCCAGAAGAATTCTCTGATGGTCAGATCTACCTGTTTTATAGCCCCTTTGCCCCTCTGCGCTGGCAGAATGGGCTTGTAGCGCAACCAACAATCATGCCCCATGTCTTTACTTGATTTTTATTTGCTCAAATACTAAGTAACATATTTATATAGTGATTTTAAGGAGCACCAGCCAAAATTAAACATTGTTAATAATGACCAGATGGTTCACCAAGTTTTACATTTAGATCTATTTATATATTTTTGTCTTTTATCTTATACAACACATATGCCTTATTGCCTCAGATAATACAAATATTACAAAAGTCCGGATGCTTCCCGCTTCTGTCTGCTGACATAGTACTGATGAAACATTCCTTTTGGTTTTCCAACAGATGCATGTTCAGATCCTTCGCTGGATTAAATTGGCCTAGCTCTCTTGAAGGCAATAAAATTATCCCAATTTACACCAGTTGGTGTCTGGCCGATAATTTTTCATTTGTATCCATCCAGCTAGTCTGTTCCAGACTGACCATTATTTTGCAACCATTACCTTTAAGGCTATTTGTTTTAAATTGTTCCAGCATAAAATCAATACAGCTGAGCGGGGCTTGAATGTAAACATAGAAAAAAGGAACACCATGTTTCTGCTGATATTCCCTCCACATGTATTTACTTTCTTTATTTTAGCACAAGGAATAGTAGTCTTCTCTTCCCCCAGTTCTCCCTCTGGCTGGCAGCCAGAAGGCTTTTCTTTTACATGTTCCAGTGGAAAGTCCTGCTCAGACTTCACATTTGCTTCCCAGGAAAGGATAATACCGAACAGAGATGAAGTAGTTATGGGAAGAGTCCTGTTAACCTTAGTGGTTTCATTGCTCAAGGGCACGTGCCAACATATTTCTTTGGTCTTGATCTGTGGGAATGTGCAAGCCCAAAGTATTAGCTTTGAATGAACTCAGAGGTCATTACATTGCAACTTGTGCAGTCATCCACACCGATGTGAAGTGGGTGTGAAACGCTTCAATAAGAATGGTAGCATCCACTTTGCAGTGGTGTAAATGAACACATGAGGTGGAGGGCTATGGGTGAACTGGGTCTAAAACCTCCAAAAGTTGAAACCACTGAGTTTTTTACTTGATTTCGTAGAAAAAGCTGCAGAATTATAAATGTCCTATAACTTACAAGAACCTTTGCATAAACAAGATGCTGTTTCTCTTAGGAGACTGTCCGTGCTGAACCACTGTTTGAAACTGAAAACAGAGTTGCTTAGGGCGTGAAACCCAGAGATTCTCTCCCCTGTCCTTGCACTCAAGAGTCAGGACCAGAAGAATGTGTCTGCCTGAAACACAGGTGCGGAATGGGAAGTGTGGGAGAAAGCAGGGAACCTTCCTCCCCGTTGTGCCCTTGAAAAGCACGAGACACAATAGCAGTCCCTGAGCTGGTGAAAAATGCAGGAGCTTCTCCCGCCTTGCACTGTTGCGTAAAGAGTACAGCGGCTGGTTCACTTCACCAGCTCTGTGCTCTACCTACCCTGCCGGATTCACAGGTTTGCAGTATGGTTTGAGGATGAGCATCCTTGGGATCCTAGGGAGGGAGGTGCCTGATTCAGACCCATCTCCCGCTGAGTTTGACTCATTTAGTCTGAACTTTATATTCTCTTTGCTCCTTGCCACAGCACAGAATGGATGATATCATTGGGGAGCCCTGCACTACACATTTAATGTTGAGTTCGTTTCATTTTAGCCAGCACCAAAACCAGCCAGCTCTGGGGTATAATACATCAGTCATAATATCAGAGCCAACAGTAGTTTCAGAAAAGGAAAATCTTAGTGCTTCTATCCTGTAAAGCCTGCTGGCTATAATACCATTGTTCTGAAAGAAAACTTGTATCCTTGCTATTGCTTTTAACTTAGAGCACATCCAACACCTCAGAAAGATCTCCAGGTTAGGGTCTTGGCTTTCTTAACACAGTACTGGTTCTCTGATTTTCTATTCTGCTGGACTTCCTCTTGTTATAATGTAGAGCCTGGAGCATAATATATGTGCTGATGGAGCTCCATGGCTTCTTTGTGAGAGAGCAGATATATTTTAAAATTTAAATTCTTACACACAAAGTTCTGCATGGTGCTACTCTTTGGAACATCTTTCTCCCTTCACGCCCTGGGCAGGCGATGTCCCCCAGCTCTTAAGAATTTGTTGAGCATCACCTATTAGGATGGTAGTGTGTTAGGGGAAAAGTATTTGGTGTATTCTGCTCATTGTTCAGGGAGTTTTGCACCTCTGTGGATTAGACTCTCTGAGACCTGAGGCAGCATTTAAATGTAATGAAAACGCTGGCTGATTTGTGGCTTGCTCTGGAGTCCTTTGAGATGAGCATCATGAAAATGCATGTGATTAATTGACTGATCTTCTTAAAACCCGTGTTCTTCTTAATACCTGAGAGGTATTAAAAGTTTAGGGTGAAGATTTTTAAGTTAAGACCAGTATGACTGTGGTTATATTTAAAGATAGAATAAAATAGAATTTTCACTATTTAGATTCTTATCCCATCCTCATCACTATAGTGCCAGCAGTGGCATTAAGCAACAGGACTAACATCTGTAATGTGTGGTTTGTTTGGTCTTTCATCTTCTTCCCGGGGGAGAATTGTGGGTGCAGTGTAGTGTTTTGTTGTCATAGGGTTCTAAGTTTGGTTTGGACCTCAGTTCAATGTCTCCCTCAATTTTCAAATAATGTGTGTTCAGAAATCACCGTCAAACTGTGTGTTGCTTTTGACACACACCACACTTAATTGTGCTTTAAGCACAAGAATAAAAAAGAGTTCAGTTTATCAGATTAATAACACCTAGCTATCCTAGTGCTTTTCATCTGTAGGACTTGAAGTGCTTTACAAAGGACATATAGTATCCTTAAAGGTGTGCGGAGAAAAGGATTTCATTTTGCAAAGGATTTTGAGATTTTGAAATTTGTCTTTGTTCCAAATGGGAGCAAAGACTGAAATATTCAGAATTCTCTGTGAAGGAAAGTTCTGGAAAAAAATGTTTTTTTGATCAACTGAAACATTTCATTTTGACAAAATCAAATTTCATTTGATTTAGGTTTTTTCAAAATTTTTGTTCCAGTATGTAATATTTACTATAATGAAAATAAAAAGGAAAAGTTGTGTAAAAATGAAAAAAATCTAAATGTTTCATTCTGATATCAAAATGTCAGATCTCTCTCTCTCTCTCTCTCTCTTTTTCTGAAACAATATTCAGGTGAAATAGACCCAATTGTGTCAAGTGTTTAGATTTCAAAGTAATGCATGTACCTATGGAATAGGGTTCCATCAAAGTTTCTCCAACCAGCTCTAAACATTACCCCCATTTTACAGATGACAAGACTGAGGTACAGAGAGGGGGAACAGACTTACTCAAAGTCTCCAGCAGAGTGGGGAATAAAGTCCGGGTTTCTAAAGTCCCAGTCTAATATTCTATCTACTAGGCCACGCTGCTCTGAAGAGAAACCAGTGTAGGTGTTGAAAATTCATTTGTTGCCAAAGTGAGCTAACTTATGTTTTGCAGACATGGCAGAAAGTTTTAGAGATAGCAGTAGAGCTACAATAAAAAAGAGGAATGCTGATATGGTGCTGGCAAATGCATACATAAGAGTATGATGGAAGATAAGTGAACTGACATATATATGGATGATATTATACCAGCAGGGTTATTCTGAAACGGAAACATTTACCTTAGGAGACACTCACTCAGTACATTCACAATGTCTGCATCCACTGTGATGTATCTAGATCTATAAATGCTATGCCCTGGGCTATGTCTACACTATGAGCTTGGGGTGTGATTTCTAGCTTGCATAGACATACTTGTGCTAGCTTATTTGAGCTAGTACGCTAAAAAAAGTAATGTAACTATGGTAGTATGGGTAGTGACAGCATGGGCTAGCCACCCAGAATACAAAGCCACCTGAATCCTGTGGGTACGTACTTGGGTCTGCTAGCATCTGCTGCTGCTGCCCGTGTTACGCCTCTAGCTCATAGCGTAGACGCAGTCTTGGTTACTGTCTATTGCGACATAAGGGCCACATCATTGAATTGCTTCTGACCATTTTGCTGCCACACCACTGGCATAATCTTTACCTCAAGCTGCTTTAATCATCCGAGGGAGATTCACCCCCAGTGTAAGAGTGATCTCTAATGGCAGAGAACTGAAGTGCTCCACCGTAGTGAGGAACCAGCCAGAGCAGAGCTGCATTAGAATCAGAGCAGTGCCAAAAAGAGCTTTACACAATAATTGCATGCATCCTGTCTGGCCTCTACACTATGTAGTTTATTAGCACACCACAATCTGGCTCTAAATTTTTTAAGACTTTGCTGGCTACCGAGACAAGCAGCCATTTTGTGTTCAGCTCAGTGCAGACTGTTACAGAGGGGAGAGACACCCTGAATGCTTTCATTGTTGGGTAAAATCTGTTTCTGACCTGTTTTGTGTTATGTCCATCTTATATTTGTAAAAGGACAGTTAAGCCTCCATCTTGGACACCCTTCTCCTCAGATGATTTGGTGCCCTTCCAGCCTTTGTCAGACTAAGGCAGGAAAGGTCAGGCAGTTAGTCATGTAATAGCCATAGTCTGCCTAGTAACCGTAGGTTATTTAAGAGTGGCACACCTGTCACTCAGGGCTGTCCATCTGAGTGGCAGCAAGTGTCCCACGAGGTTCAGCTAGCTGCAAAGAGCCCCAGAGGGACCAGGACTTATAGGGTTTTGGATTCTTGGTCTCTATTAACACACTGCCACTCAACTGTTACATGCCATTCGTGAGTGCACACGCACAGGACTTCGAGGTCAAGCAGAGACTGCGAGGGCAAGCACAGAAGACCTATCTGAGAGGAGAAGACTTGCCTAAAGGACCTGTCCAGGGGGAGAAGAATACCTAGTTCCTGAGTTCCTGTTTGATGTCCAGCGCCCCTGATTATCACCGTTGTCCCTGTCGGTATCCTGAGTCTGTTATTGTGTTCCTGTCGTCAGCTATGGTATTGTAATACCAACTGTGTTTTTTCTCTATTTAAACCCATAGTTTAAGGGGTCTAAGGATTTTGAGCTTCACGATCTGGTACCTGTTAACAACTCTGTGTGTTTTGCTTACTTTTTCTTATTACCTGACGGGGTCCTTGCCTAGTTGTTTACTAGTTGCTTAATAAATGTTTTGCATTTTACACCTTATTCTGCCTCTGTCTTAATAGCTTTCCCGATGATAGATGTGGGAGGGGATAGGATCTGCAGACAGCCCATCTTCTGATCTGTGTAGGCCACAGTTATATCTGTTTCGGGCTAACATCATGAAGATTGGTTTTATTCAAGCTTGTTTTTTTTTACTTAATCTAAAATGAAGGTAATTCAGGCTGATAGTATATGGTCTCCTTTGTGTCTGGGGAAAAAGAAAACCATAGCATTCACCAGCAGCATAACAGAACCCAAGGACTTCACAGTTTCAGCACTTAAAAATCATATCAAAACCTTGGAGGGACTTTGTTATGGAAAGCCAGTTTAGCGGGTTCTTGGGTACGTTTAACATACAAATGGGGAGTGTTTAAAAACATGCAATTCACATGTGTAAATTACAAGGGATGAGTGTGACCTATTTGATGCACCAGTGTGAAGTCTCAGCTATGAATTAGTAAAAACCTCTCACTTTAAAAAGAGCTGTCAGCCCGCTCTGGATTGCCACATGCTCACCTTGGATGCTTTGACTTCACAGTAACAAAAACAAACAAAAAACACCAACAAACAACACCCACCACCACCAGAACAACCACCACCAAATACAAAAAGCTTGCTATGGAACAGTCTCCCTTCTCTAATGATGTTACTGTAAGGAATAAAAAGTGGCTTTGGGTGAGGGAGTGAACAAGTGAATAGCTCAAGAGCTGCTCTAATTTAGTCTAGCTGCCTGTGGCTCCAAGGGGGTGTTCTTATAGCCACAGTTCACCAGGGCATTGGGATTCCCCAGCCATATTCCCTGTTCTCCAGTCATTCTTCCTGTGGTAGTACATGGAGGGGGATGTAAAAGTCCCTACAGGAATGATCTTTGATACCTGGAGCTATCCCATAGGGATTACCCCTGGGGCAATGGGCAATAAACACAATGATGTCTGAGTGTCTCTTGCCATTCCTTTTCCTCTGCTATAAATACAGATTATTGTGGGAAAGTTGCTAGAAAGGCAAATTTCATAATTGTGCTTTTCTATGTGGTACTAAAGTGTTGCTCCTGGACATCTATTGGCGAATGCTAATGCCTTTCTTCAGCCAGTATCATGGATATCCTATAACTATATATATATATATAACTATAGCTGTATCCTATAACAGTATCCTATAACTAGAGATGGTCCTGACCCAGAATCCCAGACCTGAATTTCCTCAAACTTCAGATCTCAATCTGGATCTCTGCTTTACAACTCAGTCCCATCTCTACCTCTGGTGGTGGTACAATGCAGTTGGTACTGGCAATTGAGCTGTATGTTGTACTGCAGTTTACATTGATTTCCTGCAGGCAACTCAGTGCTGTGTGTATATTGATTAGTATATTTTTTTATCTGAATTGTTGTATAGATTGTGGATTTTTGCTATTTCCAAAGCATTTTTTAAAATATGAGTGACAGTTTTAAGGAACAAACACCTGTCTTTTTTTATTATCGTTCCTTTTTATGGGGAACAATAGGGCAGTTTTCAATGAAGAGGTCATTCCTTCCCAGGAAATGTTTTCTAGCTTCTGCATTGCTAACAAAGCTTGGTTGGAGGGCAAGGGGAAAAAAATCAGTGGTGGTGGTGGTGTTTGTTTTTTTTTAAGTAGGTTATTGTTAACACTTCCATTTTGTTTCTGCCTCTGTGTCCCACCAGTCTGTCATCTTTTTTCTTTTTTTTTTTTTTTTTGCGGATTTGAATAAATTATTGTGAAGTAGCCCGATCTGTTGTCATTTATCAAAACCCTAGCATCAGGAAGAAGTAATTTTTGGGGGGGACTAATCCATTGGCTTTGACAAGAGTTGGACCAGATCTTCAGTACCATGAGGACCGACTGGGCTGAATTAAAAAGACAGCAAGAGTGACATGGATGACTTGTATAAAGCATGTGAGAAAATAAATGGGGACATAGATTAAAAGAAATGCAAGAGAGGAGGGGAGTCATCTTAAAAATTCAAAAAATGCCATAGGGTGCAGCCTATTTGTGATACCAAATCTGTGAGCTGAAGTTTATTGGATGATGGTTAATAAACAACACCTCTTGAAAACAGTGATGGTATAGAAGAGCTGTATATTTCCTGAGCATTTTTCCAGTGCATTAACTTTATTCTTTTCTATTGCTCTTAGAATGTTGAACTCTTTTGTGTTGATGATGTGATTCTTCATTGGCAGGAAGAAATACCAGTCAATAAATACTTAACAACAGTATAAATTATGTATGATTGAATAAGTGAGTGTTACAGAGGGAAACACAGACTAATGGGTCTGAGTGCAGAATGCCATAAAAACCAAAATCCCCTGAATCTTTACAAGTGAAATAACATTAGCTGTGGTACAATGAATGTTTGCGATTGTTCCTACAATTTTCTAGATGTTTGTTGAAATGTTAAATGGTCTTATGTGTGAAAAGCCATTGGCAATTGTAATTAAAATTTCCCTAAACATATATAATTTATGGCACACTTATTCTCTTTAATAAGTAAGAATTGAAAGGCTTAAGGAGCATTAGATGAATTACAGCAGTGTCTTAATGAGCTTCTATGTCTTATTCTGTACTTGAACTATATTTAATGACTTTTTACTGTTGAGATGTTCTTAAAGTTTATTTACCAGTCACTTTAGGTTTGGGTGGTTTAGTTTTCTTTTTCCCCAGATCCTTTTTGTTCTATGTAGTTTAAAAATCAAAGCAATTCACAGTAGATATTTAATTCCATATGGCTTATTCTTGACCTATTTTTTTTAAAGTTTCAAATTTTACCAATCATCACAAATTCGTTTGCATATTGATGGTATATTTAGATGGAAGCAGACGTGAGAGAACAGAGCCCCCCCCCCTCCCCCGCCCCGCTAAACAAAAGTTCCATGAGGCTGTGTTTGCCTTTCTACATGACCAAATAATATAATGATGGCTGAGATATAAAAAACCTGAAGAGAATAGAATTTCTAGGGATCTGATCCTTCCCCCATGTACTTCAACTGCCTGCATTATGAAGTCATGTTCATGTCCTTTTGGTTTTCACTTTTTGTGACCTTTTCAGTAATTACTTTTCACTAGCTTGAATGTTTGCTGCAAGTGAATTTTAAAATCCCAGAGATGGGTGAGATTCTGTGCTGCACCTATAGGAACCTTCTGCCTGTTTCCACAGCACGCTGCTCAGTCCTCTTCTCTGGTCTAAAGGTGCTGGAGTGCAGGTGAGAATCTCACCTACTGTATTTTTATGTAAACTGAATTTGCAGCCAGAACTTCAGCCGGTGTAAACTGGCATAGCTCCATTGCTTACATTGGAGTGATGCCAGTTTACACCAGCTTAGGATCTGCCCCTTTGTATTAGCCCATGCAAGTGCTTGTGCATGTGACCAATCTGGAATCCAAGCAGTGAATGGACCTCTGCCTGTGGCTGCTCTGCTCCCCTGTCTAACCCAGCGTGAGTCAATGAAGTACATGTTTGGTTGCAAGCTTTGGATGAGAAAAACTTTCACTAGAAATCCTTCCAATTCATTGTTAACCTAACATCCACTCTGTCCTTTAGCAGAAGGAGAGGGTATCAGTTGTTCTGCATGCAGCCCCTTTTTGGAGGCTCCACTTTCGCTGAGCTGGTTCTCCCCTATTTAAATCAAATTAGTTCTTAAACTCCAAGGCTTGCAATCTTCCTCTATCACCCTATTGGTTCCTTGGCGGCAGCCTGACATGGGGACTGTCCCCACACTGTCCTCCCAGGCCCTTCTGCCTCCTCTCTTTGTTCTCCTTCCTTTGTAAGTGGGCTTGTTTTCCTTATAGGTCACAGATGTGAGTGCAAGTCTCCATGATAGACCATTCTGGCAGTGGTGCTGGGGTTTCATCGGTCTAGTTGCCTGTGAGCAGGAAAGGCTCTTCTCTCTATTTTGCCTCTTCTGGATGAGGTTTAAAACCCCATTCCAGAGGGAAGAATCTACTAGTAGGAAAAAAACACAGCAAAGAGAATCAATCCTCCATCTTTTCCCTCCTTCCCCCAATGCCTATTATGCTGCTAAGAGGAGATTAGTAAGGCATGAAGTCTAAAAATGAAAGAGACTGAGAATAAAAGGCATCAGACTGGAACTCTGTATATTGGGAAATCAGGGATTCAAAAGAAGTCTGTCTTCATTGCAAAAGGAGTTGTGTTTTTACACTGAGAGAGCTAACTTGAGATAGCAAACTCAGTGTACAATCCTAGTGGAGGTAAGGCACAGGTAGTTCTTACCTTGATGTAGCTCATCCAGGTCAACACTATACAACCCACCTAGGATTTACCTCAATGAGCTACATCAGGGTAAAAATTATGGTGCCCTATTTCCACTAGGATTTTGCACTGAGATCGCTAGCTTGCGTTCTATCTTTTCTTTGCAGTGAAGAAAAAGCCTAAAAGGAGCCTGACAGGCCACTGTGCTGGAACGTGTGATTTATTTACACACTTTCAAAGTGAATGCAGAGCGCACTGCCAGAGCAGAGAAAAGGGGCCTTAAGGTACATCCCCACGAGGTGAGACTGCACCACCTCTTGCCTTACCTGACCTAGCTGTGATCCAGTTAGCTTCAAGAACAATAGCAGTGAAGTAGTGGCAGTACGGGACAGCCACTCCAGTGCGTACCCAGAGTCCTAGGAAGGTTTCAGAGTAGCAGCCATGTTCGTCTGTATTTGCAAAAAGAAAAGGAGGACTTGTGGCACCTTAGAGGCTAACCAATTTATCTGAGCCTAAGCTTTCGTGAGCTGTAGCTCACGAAAGCTTAGGCTCAGATAAATTGGTTAGCCTCTAAGGTGCCACAAGTCCTCCTTTTCTTTCTTGGTAGGTTTGTACAGACTGTGCTGTTGTGGCTTGTTGTTCGAACTAGCTTGCTTCGGTGTGTTTCCAGGAGCTGCAGTCACACCTCTAATTGCAGTGTAGACATGCCCTTCGTGTAACAATAACTCAGTACCTCACCATGGCATTTAATCTATTTTGCACAGTTTTGTTTCTCCAACTGCTTCCTTCACCAGAAACATATTTGGCTCAGAACCTTCAGCTGCCCACGACAACTCCATTGAAGAAGAATTAGTCTGGGATTTTGTAATGAGACATAATTTGCAACAAATTTTCCAACTCTCACATTTGTATTGCCTCCTAATTTTTAACAAATTAATGCTGTGACTCACAAAGAATTTAAAAAGTTCATGCATAGCTTCCTTCTCCCTTTTAAGATCAGAATGAAAAGCCTGTGTATATATCTCCTGCAGTTAGGTAACACTGTGAAATATAGATGATAATAGTTTGCAAATATGGGATAGGCATCTTTATTACTCTTCTGGAGATTTCCATGTTTTAAAATTTATATTCACTAGAGACAGGTTGTCTTGGATCATCTAATTCTACATTTGAACCTGTCACTCCTTTACAAGCAAAGACAGCTCAGTAGTGAATATTAAATTGTAAAAATAAGGAAGAGTTCTTTCAAAGGGCAGAATACATTGATACTGTCATGTGGTATAACCTATAAACTGTACCTGTATAAATACTTGAAAAGCTGTCAGCCCTTTGCAGATAAAATATGTGATGTCTCTAGCCAGTAAGTCTCTTTCTATAAATGTTGACCCTCCATTTTCTCAAGCTACTGCAGATACGGAAGAATTATGATGATCCAGCATGTTCTGTCAAGCTGTTCTTTTCAATCAAAATGGGCGTTTGTCAAAGCCCTTTTATAGACTTAGTCTGTGGGGAGGGGGGTGTGTGTGTGTGTGTATAAAATCCCCCAAGGATTATATATATATACACATAATCCCCCAAAGATTATATATATATACACATAATCCCCCAAAGATTATATATATAAAGAGAAAGAGTATTGGTTACTCTGAAACCTGGCACTTTGAGTGTTAGTCCTCTCTGCAGTTTCCAGGTAGTGCTTTAATTTCATCTGTTTGTGAGATTTCAGTAGCTTAAATTATCATGATTTGTAATTAAATGGCTGTAGTTGGGCAGAGGAAGCTTTGGAACATTTTTTTTTAAAAAGATGGCTGCCTTTAACTTAGTATCCCTTTAAAACTCACTTCATGCATTTCCAGACTGTTGTCTAAGCGACCCAGCCAGATGAATGCGGCAATTATTGGCAATAGCAAGTAGACAACAGTGATGATAAGATTAAGAGCAATATTGATAACACTCTATCTTTAGCTAAACACCGCTTTAATTGATATTAAACGAAGAGCTTTCTTCTTGCTGGTACACTTTATAAATAGTGGCTGAGTGCTTTAGCTGGAGTCAGGCGAGGATCTTTCTTGGCCTTGTGAGGGACTTCTTGATGTAGTAGAAGTTTTAACCTCGTCACGCCCCTCAAGTTGTCCACGTTTCTTGGGAACTCCTGCTGTTGAACATCATGATTTGCAGTAGTTTTTAAATGGCAGGAACCATACTCACTGGGCTGTGCTTAGGCTGCCTGAAATGGAGAGGAGAATAAGAACATTAGCTTCAATCCCCCAAGATTAGCACTGATATAGAGGGCCATTTTTTTTGGTCCATTCCACTCTCTCTCTCAGCTGAGCAGTTCAAAGGGAGTGGCACTTGCCCAGAATTGCTTGAACTGTGAAATTCCCAAGATATGCAGAGTCAGTGCAGCCAGCTTCTATGACTCCTCACCACACTCCCTGGCATGTCTTTTGCAGGGAGTGTGGCATGTTGCAACTCTCCCAAGGTGACAGCTGGCCCTTAGGGGGCCACTACAAGATGATGCAAGTTAGAGCAGCTCCCAGGTTTCCCTAATTGCGGCCAGGGTTTGGGGAAGAGAATCAGGGAGTTGTAAATGACTTGATGCCTGTAAAAAATATTGACACTAGTTAGGCAGCTGATGGTCTGTGACTGCTGCCTATCATTCTGATCAATATTATTTCATTGGTTTACTTTGCTCCTCTGTCTGTCTGTCTTGACCTGTTATCTCTTGTCTTATGCTTAGATTGTAAGATCTTTGGGGCAGGAACTGTCTTTTTGTTCTTAGTTTATAGAGCATCTAGTCCTCGTCCATGACTAGGGCTTCTTGACAGTAGAAATAATATATATTAATAGTAACTGTAGTCTGGCCCAATATACATAAAGATAATATATAATAAACAAGACACCCTTAAACACAGCATTCTTCCCCCACACATACTTCATACATAAAATACATGTGATAATGTAAGAAGTTTTGGCTGGGACTTCAGAGCTACCAAACCTTGTTTTTCATGTTTTATGTCTGCTTTCATTTTTTGCCACAATCAGCCAAGTGAACCCTGAAGTACCAGAATAAGCAGCACCAACCAATGATATGAAAACATGCCTAATGGCAGTCACAGAGTCATCGAACTTAAGGCCAGAAGAGACCACCAGATCATCAGGTCTGTATATCACAGACCAGCAACACACCCAACACTTGCACACTAAACCCTACAACTGAAACTACACCGAAGTATTTCGGCCTTCAAGAGGCCAAACTACTATGAGCCTCAGGCAAAGAAGAGGCAGGACCAGTGGTGAACTGGAGCTGGTTCGCACCGGTTCATGCGAACTTGTTGTTACATTTTGAATCCGGTTTAGAACTGGTTGTTAAGGAGGTGGGCAAACTCCGGCCCGCAGGCCACATCCGGCCCGCGGGACTGTCCTGTCTTGCCCGCCTGAGCTTTCGGCTGGGGAGGCTCCCTTGAGAATCCCTTTTTAATTTTTACTCACCCGGCGGCAGGTCCTTCACTCGCTCCGGATCTTTGGCGGCACTTTGGCAGCAGGTCCTTCAGTGCCGCCGAAGACCTGGAGCGACTGAAGGAACCGGTTCTTCAGCTTTTGCCAGCTCATCACTGGATGGGACCAAGGTGCTCCAAAGCCTGAGGCCCCTGTGATGGTAGGAAATTGATCAAGTGAGGTATACCCAGACGATACCAGCAATCAACCTGCACCCCAGACTGCAGAGGAAGGTGAAAAAACCCCAAGGCCACCCAATAAGGAGGTATTCTGAAATTTTCTTTTAAATGTTCATCTCTCTCATTGTGATCAGGAATGGGTGCGTTCACAAAAGAACCATCACTACATTCTCAGTCCCAAAGTGCCACTGCAGGGGCTGCATTGCTTACTACTCTGACCTGCCCTTTTGATTTATTCAGTCATTGGCTGGCACAGCATGATGGGTGACCTACAAAAGGTAAGAGAGTCCCTCTTGAAGGATGAGATAAGTAGTGCCTTTGGGCATATACTGCAAAAGGACAATGCTGCTAGTTCTGGCCCTATTTTCCCATTACAGAGAAAATGTAATATTGGGAGATGTTGTTTTTAGCTTGGTTTTAGAAGCAGCATTGTCTTTTCCTAAGTACAGGGCCAGGAGCCAAGAACTCTTGAGTTCTCGTCCCATTCTGCCACTGTCTCTGCATGCAGCATTGGGTATGTCACTGCATTCTGTGATCCAGATTTACAGTCTTTAATTACATAATCACATCCTATTTTTTTCTACAGGACTCCTACCTCATTCATGCATCTGACAAAATGGGTATTCACCCACGAAAGCTTATATTCCAATACGTCTGTTAGTCTATAAGGTGCCACAGGACTCTTTGCCGCTTTTACAGATCCAGACTAACACGGCTACCCATCTGATATGACCTCATTCCGTGTACAGGACTGTTGCGGGTGTGTGTGTGTGTAAATTGTTGGGAAACTGAGTCACAAGTCCACCCAATTTAGGCTTAATCAAATTTTTCCTTTATTTAGACAATTTTAGATAGAATTATTGACACCTATTGTGTCTGAACATAAATTTGTGCCAGACAATAATAAAAGATAAGATGGAATAGGTAAATGGGCCCTAGTTACCTCCCTCTGGGGCACAGGGAAGTTCTTCCACCTTCCATAATGGTCATTGCCTCCTCTGATCCGTTGGTCTGGTCCTTCAGTCCCATTCCTTCAGATTCTTGTCTCAGGTTTCTTCGATCTGGGTCTTGTTCACTTGAGTCTTTTATACATTTCCACATTCCATATTACTTTTCAGCACGACATATTTATTTTTTATATAACCCATACATTATGCATGTGCAAGCTTCAATTTACCCAACCTCTCCATTTTGACTGTTTATGCAGTTTTTATGTCATGTTGTTTTGCCTCACTCTGTTCCCAGGTCTTCCCAGAAAAAGGCTTCTTCTTGTTACAGGTTTGTATGTTGTAGCTTGCCTTAATTGATTCTAGCAGCTTCTTGATTGGCTGCAGGTGTTCTAATCGTCCTGTCTGTCTTGTCTCCAGAAGGTTTCTGATTGTTCTGGAACCTTCCCTGTTACCTTACCCAGGGAAAAGGGACCTATTTAACCTGGGACTAATATATCTGGCTTCTGTTACTCTGGCCCGACCCTGTCACACATCATACACCCTTAACAGATGTGGAACGGGGGGAATTATGGAAAACATACCATTCTCAAGGGTATGGCTTACTTTACATGACGGAGTAAAGTGGCATACTCCAATGCTTGTTTTCTTTCCCATTTCTTTTGCCAATTCTTTACCATATACCTTATTTTACAACACATTATAAGCATTACTGCAATTATCAAGACTTGTATCCACAACAATATCTGAAAACTAAATGTCCCAGCTGGATATTCCCCAATTGCATTCATTTGATCCCATCAGCTATCTGGTTTTCACACTTGTTCTATCTGATTATCTACTGTACTTAATTTTTCTTGCAAGTGAATTAAATTATTTGTAAAAAGAAAAGGAGTACTTGTGGCACCTTAGAGACTAACAAATTTATTTGAGCATAAGCTTTCAGCTCACTTAAATTATTTATGTTGTCTTTTAACAAAGACTTGAAATGCAGATTTAATTTTGCAACAGGTAATGTAAAGTTAGAGAGTAAATGCATAGCCTCGGAACCAAAGCTTGGTTGACTTTTTATTTTTATTGGTTCAACAAATTTGGGCATAGGTATAAAATTAGACTGATTCAATTATAGTTTCAAATTTAGGGATAAAACACCAGCTGAACTGGTTAACTGGGCATACTTTCCCTCCATAATTGTATTTTAACTGTTCTGTGAGTGCACAGTATTCTCCATTTCCCACAGATGTGGCATGTAATTGATGTCCATTCAAGGTACTCAGCTGTACTGGGCAGATGAGATAAGTTCTTTCTTGGGTTTCTGTCTCATTACTAAGATCTATACCACAGATGTGTTGCATGGCCTTTAGGGCATCACATTAGCAGATCCTTCTGGTTTGCACCTCTACGCGCCAGTCCGGAAGGGGTGCTTGTGAGTGTCCATGTGAGTGTCTTCCAGAATCTGAGGTATCTGGATACATTCCTTAAAAATGGAGTCTTTGAGGACCTCTACTGAGTGCCCAACATGTACTACTGCTTCTTAAATGTCTTTTCTATTTTTTAATTATTGTCAGGGAAAGTGAAAAATAGACTTGCATGTCGTCTGTACAGTAACTGTAATGAAGCCACAGCTAGATTCTGGAGGATATAAATTTCTGTGACTACTTGTGTTTCATTCCTATACCAATCCAGCAAATATTTGCTGGAAGTAAGGTATTTTCCCTATTTGGATGTCTTTTAAAGCTTTTTGAATTTTTAAAGCTTTATGAATTTTATTGTGTGTGTGTACCCGTTTCATTGTGCATTATCTCCTTAGCTATACTGTGATTTCCAGCTTCATTATTATTGTCCTTAATACCTGGGCAATAACAAGAATTGCCCTGGGAAGCATGGAGTATTGATCATCAAAGACAACAGTTTCTGCATAGTCAGGTAAAAACTTCTATGAAAATCCCATTATTTTCAGAAATAGCACTGTCATAATTTAACACGCATTTTAGAAAATATTGCAAAATATTAACAATATTGTGCTTTCCCCTGAAACATTTTTAATATAAACTTAGATTGTATTTGATCTGAGGCTTGAGCAGTCATAAATTTCCCCTTGAGGGGGATTATATTATCTTCAGTGGGGTTTCTATATTTTAAGCACTTAAAAACAAAGGTACCTACAAAATATGACAAAATAACCTTATAATGTATAAACGTATTATAGCCTAAACATAAACTTAATAAAGGCCTTTTAGCTTTTGCTGAAAATGTGTGATATCATAAAAATTGAAGTTATGAGCAAAATAAATTTTTGTTGCAACAAGAATAAAACCCAAGATTAAAGCTAAAACAAAAATAAAAATTAAACAGTCATGTGACACAGAACACGCAACATATACATACAGACACTAAGAATGGGCAAATGGAACTAAAGTGTTCCCAAACACAAAGAACAATGAACAAACTTAAGATACCATGATGAGTGAGGAATATAGAAAAAATTATTGGGTTAGTAAGTGGGGGGGGATGGGGGGGTGCGGAACAACAAACGAACATACAAGCTGACTGGAACAAACAGTTGATGACTAGAAAAAAGAATCTGTTTCAGTTATTAACAATATTAATCCTATGTCCTATAAAAGTACTGTGCAATAGTACATGATTATGTAATTAAAAACTATATCAAAATGCATACACAGAAGGGGGCTAAATTAAGGTTGTACAGGCATTCTTAATTCTGGTATTTCCTGACCTTTCACTGCTTGACTTTACAACCTTATTAATGTTCTTTTAACATAGTTTATGTGTAATTCTATCAGTAGCTTCAGTTGATAATCATGTAATTTCTTGCTCTATTTTGCACACATATTTAAAAAATATATTTCAATAAAGCGTTCAAAATTTCTTCCTATTCTTGTAACTACCTCTTTGGCTTTAATTGCTAAATTACTTCTTGCGAGTCTGTGAGATGGAGAGCTTCATTTCCAGGAGCTGATTTGATTGGCAATAGAGATGATTTGTTAAACTAAAGAGTGAATTTCATAAGGCTAAATATAAAGTTGCAAAACTGCTCAAGGGCATAATTGCCCTGCCTCCATCTAGAAAGATAACTGTGTTTACAATGTATACACAAAAGTTTTAGAAACAATGAGATTGCAAAGAAAACACACCAACAAGTTCACTGGAACTCAAAGTTCGGGTGAGTACTCTATCCTTACTCTGTTATGTATCCTTTTCACACAGTTTTCTGGCAAATACCATAATAGACAATTTAAACACATGATCTTCAATGTATTATCTCATCAAATTTATGAATGAACCATTTGTTTTGTCATGTGTTTTTTAAACTGTTTCTTTAAGGACATAATTCTGTACCCATTAGAGTCTATGTCCATGTTTTTATCCCTCCCAAAACTTTTGGATTATTTTTTGTTAAAGTACTTACTATTATAACTCTGGATATTCTTGCCTCACTATTCATATACATGTCTAGTCGCTTTTTTATTAATCCTGCAATCTCTTGATCTCATGATGTGATGTGATCTCATGATGTGATACGTAAAAATAATTCCATTCATCAGTTTTAATTCTGAGCCTTTTCACTTCCATTGAATGTCCTCTTGTGTTTAGAATTCAGTCCTTGTGTATCCTAGTAAGGGACTGCTGATTTTCCTTATTGTGTTTTTAAAAGATTTTCTTTTGTACACTTTCCAAGACTAGGCAATGGACTGTAAGAATGCAAACAGACTCCTCATGAAATTATTGGATGCCTTCCTTCCTCTTTGAAGTTTGTCTTGCTGGAATATTATGCTCTGTGATAGACTGTAAAGGAATATTATTAAGGGGAGGCATGATGTTCTTATTTTTTAAGGTTGGCAATATTTTGTAAAATTCCCGTTTCATTTTTCTGCAGTAAATCAATGATGAGGTAAGTTAACAGGGTTTCAAACAATTCACTATTAACTTCAGGAAATGAGATTTTATGAATTTTGAAGTTAATGAGACTTGTAATATCTAACCCCTATAAACATATTTTTTCAGCATTATAACAGCATAAAAAAATCCCCCGCTCTTCTGTAAACATGATAGAGAAGAAAACACATAGAAATAGAGAGCGAGCTAAAAGAGGCAGAGAGAAATGTCCACCAGCTGCACCTATTTCATCATAATTTGATGCCATGCAGAACTACAGAAATTAGGTAACTTGAGCATCACACATTGTCTCCTAAAATTATTGCTAATGGGCAGTCCTGTTCTAAATCAAGTTATATGCTTTTCTCACAGGGGAGGCATACGGAATCCCTATTTTTCTTACTTGATTTATATGGGGCAGCTGCAGAACACCGTTTGTAAGGACTATAGGTGATCAGCAATGTTAGAATTGGGAGCTTCACCACAGATTTTCTATCACTCAAATTAAAGGACTAGTTCCACTAGCTGGCAGCAATAGTAGGCTGCTATCCTCAATGTGAAATAGACTCTAAAAAGGGATGTGACACACACTTTATAAATATTACCTATTTAATGTATGTCATCCACATTCCTTTATGCCTTATACTCAGTTGGCATGCTAATTTCCCCCTCTTTTATACATTCAAGAATAGGTATGTCTTTGGTTGGCTGCACTGTAGTCAATTGATAAAGGACAGTGATTCTGTGGCTTTTTTCCTCTCATGCTTCATACCAAACCAGAAGCAAGGAAGACTGAATTAGGTGAATATGATTTTGATATGGGCTCTTGTGAATTTACTAGGTAGAAGGAGCCAGCACTGGATGTGTAAGGTACTTATTTTTTAGCATGTCCCTTTCAAGACCATAAATAACTAGTAAGTCTACGTTTTAGTCACCGGTATTTTTTAGTAAACGTCATGGACAGGTCACAGGCAGTAAACAAGAATTCATGGCCCGTGACTTGTTTTACTATATGCATCCCTTTGGCATTTAGGAGTTCAAGGGGCCTAATTTTTTTTTCAAAGGTGCTCAGCTCCTTCCTGGCCCAGAGAAGTCACTGGGAGCTGTAACTGTGAAAGGCCACTTAAAAAAAAAAAGACATTTAAATGTGGATTAGGAACTTAACTTTAGTCAGCATTATTGTTATGTGCTGTTTTATGTTGAATAGCAGGCGCTCACCTGTGTGCCCCATGCTTGTGGCCTTCACTTTTGTTTTCTACTTTGTTTAAAATTTCCCAAGGAATTTATCAAGCTGGGGTTGTTTTTGTTTTTTTGTACCAAAATATTTTTTGAAGGATGACAATTGGGGCAAAAAATTACCTTCACAATTTCCTGCGGAAATGTTGGAGTTACTGTCGGAGGATGGGAGGACAGACTAAAAGGAACAAATGGAGAAAAGAAAGCATAGGCGTGGGAAGTAAGGGTGCAGGGGGTGCTGCAGCAACCCTAGGTTTTGGGCTCATGCCCTGTTGCTGCCTGGGGGCTCGGCCAGCGGCCCTGGGTTCTGCTTGGCTGCCGGCCCCGTGCCCAGGGGCTCTGCTGCCAGCCCGGGGTCCCCCACGGGCTCCGCTGTCATACCCAGGATCCCGCCCAGCTGCTGGCCCCATGCCCAGGGCTCCGCACCCGCCCCTAGCTGTGGCCCTAGCCTCTGCAGCCTTACTCCTGTCTGCGCCCCGCCCCTCCCGGCGCCAGGGCCCTGCTCCTGGCCCCAGCTCTAGGGGGCGGTGAGGGGTGTGGACAGGGGTAATGGGGGTGTAGCTCAGCACCCCCACTCCAAAAACTGTTCCAGCCTCACTGAAAGAAAGAGTACTTCTGATCTGGATCCCTGCTCCAAAAGGAGAGATGGTGCCACGCATCCTTCTGGAGTGAGCCTGGCAGCAGAAGAGATAGAGGAGGCGAGGGTACCATCTCCTCATGCTGCCTGTCTCCTCCACCTCTTGTGCTTCGGGGGCCATGCTAGAAGGAGATATGGCAGCTTGATTACCTGGGCCACCCCTACAGTGGGGAGTCAGGTCTAGGGCGTTCGTACGCTTCTTTTTGTAGGACTCGAGCAGTGACGTATACATATACATTCACATTTGGGTGTATGTGTATTTTGCACCCTACTCCCTTCCTCTGACAGATAGCCTCGCAATTACACTTCATTATTAACATAGACACATCTTCCCACTGAAATGCCTTGGATTTTCAAAACACAATCAGTATTTTCATGTACTTGAGTGGTCCAAAATTTAGGTGAAGAGTGACAAAAATCAAACAGCCAGGTATTTTTCAGTAAAAAATCTGCAAAAACTGAAAGCAAAGGGCCTTGCCCTTGCTATTATCATCCAGTCTCCATTAGCATAAGGGGCAGAAGCTTATGTTTTTAGAACAGGAATCTGTACGTTCTATCGCTGCTGTTGAATGACCATGGTGAGCCGCAGAGCGACAGACAGCCACAAAGCCACCCTAGGTAGTTGTGCATTTGTTGTGTTGCCAAAGCAATCTGGTTTTGTTTTGAGCTTCCTCTGTCATCGCTTCTTTACAAAGTCTTCATAATCTTTTCACATCTGCCTTAGCAGGTGGTTTCTTTCTTTCCTTTTTTTTTTTTTTTTTTTGCATTCATTCTCACTTGGGCTGCTCTCAGACAGTTTGGCTAATTAAAGACGTCTATTTATCTAAAAGGGGGAAAGAAAGCAGCAGGCTCTATAATATACATCTTTAAGGAAAAGAGCCAATCGTGATTTGTTGTAGGTCACTTAGTCTGGGCACAAGATTCATACATTTGTTTTCCTTTCTGTGTGGAAAGGCCCAGACATCTCTAATACTTTACAGAGAACTTATTTCAAGTAAGCTGTGTTTAATCTCTCTTGTTTGACCAGACACTGTTATTCACAAGTTAAAAGCCGCTTAAATTGATTACCTGTTTAGCCTTTGGGTTGGCTGACTAAAGCACCTCAACGGATCTGATATCATTTATTGTCTTAGACCGCAATGGCTCTATGTCAGTGTTTCAGTTACAGGTTAAGTATTGGTATGTGGGAACACTGTAGCTGTCATTGGCTAGCTACTTAGATACGTTATTGATTATTTTTTGTTTAGACAGACTCTTGGCGTCCTTAATATACACGAGCCTGAAGTCTCGACACTGCTTAACCCTTGCTCGTTGCATAGTGACATTAGTTAACCTACTCTATTATTGTTTTATCAATAGTTATGAAAGCTCTGCATATTTAAGTCTCTAATATTTTTTAAAATAACAATATGCTATTATCATGCTTTGGAATAGCTAGCTAAAATATTCCTTTCTGGGCAGGAGAAATATATTTTCTATGTTGCAGGGATGAATATATAATATTTAATACTATAATGAGCGGTGTTTATTACTTCATATCTACCATATATTATAATTGTGAAATGTATTTATAGATTGAATAGTTATACTTTTAAATGAAAGACAAGTATAGCAAGTGGGACAGATTCCCCCCACCCCCCAACCCTTAACAATGGTCCAATCCCATTGAGTTCAGTGGTTTCTCACTAGTATGAAGGCAGAATTCTTCTGAGTTGGAGACCAGTTCCATCAATAAGGGGCTAGAGCAGATCATCACTGTCTTATGGGAAGATCCTTTAGAATGAGATCCCACAATCATAAATTTACTATGGATTAAACCAACATTATGTTAAAGACCTATAGAATTGATAGAAAATTTCTATTTTTTTTAAACCATCCTATTGAATTCTATAGCAGCGGTGTAAGCCTCTACAACATTCTGTAGGATGGTTTAAAAATGAAACTGTAGTAAGCTTACCATTTTGTATTAAATTCTTCACTGTGTAGAAACAAATACCTGCCTGTTGTTATCATGTTGATCAACAGCAGGTCACATCATTGAAGTACCTATTACTGTAAAATCAATTTTATTTCAGGTTCCTCTTTTTATAACATACATTTAAATCATTTAAAAACTAAGCCAAGGGGTGCAATTTTCTAACAAGCCTAAGTCATATTTTCAAAAGTTATTTAAGCATTTAGGAGGCTAGGTCCCATTGAGTTTCAATGAGGCTTGGGTTTCTGAATTCCTAAATCACTTTTTAAAATGGTATTTAGGTGTTAAGTCATGTAGGTGTGTTAGAAAATTGTACCCCAAATCATTTTTGTAGCATGTTAGTTCGCATTTGACTTCTTACTTGCTCTATTTACAGTCTTAAATTTTTGCTAGCACGTAACACCAAGTCCCATTTGTAAACAGACTTGTTGCTTACATGGACTATTTATGCTGTATCTTCATTGATTAGAGGCTTTGAAATATATGGTGCTGAATCTTTTATCGGTCAGTTGTTCCAAACACATGGAGATACAACTTACAAGGCTTCTGATTAAGATGATTCCACTTTGTTTGCAAGGAAATAAATTTCACTGGGATAATGCAGTTTGTTCATGCTTTATTTCCAATACCAACCACTGGGAAATGCAGCAAGCAAAGATGGGAATGGAGATAGTGGTTAAAGGAACACAGACAAACAAGCGAGGGTGAAATAATATTGGAGTGAGAAAAGAGACAGAAGTGAGGCTGTGCTAGATTTAGTTAAGGGAGGTCATTTACAGTAGAAATGTTTTCATCTGTGACATTAGCTTGGTCTTGTGATCCCACAGTCCTCAAACCCATTGTCATAGTCTCCCATCAAAGAAACTTTTCCTTCTTAACACAACACATGGTCAGTTTCTGGAGCATGTTAATCAATATTCCTCCTTTAGTTTTGCTTCAGACTTCTTCTCTCTGCAAGCTTTGTTTGTCATGAGTTTGAGCACCGCTGAAAGTGTGGGGGAGCAAAGCATCATGGGGCACCAACCCTTTCAGACTATGTTCTGCCCTCTGCTGTGAGGCTCCAACTTCTGCTTTCGTTTAGCAGTTCCACAGTCAAACTATTCTTCATTCATGGCAAAAATTGCCCCAAAGAGGCCAGAAAAAGGTCAGTGTCTGTCTGTCTAGCTCTCTCTCTTTTCTTTTTATCTTTGAAAACTCTGCCAAAATCAGACCTTTTGTTGTTCCTTCATTATTCCATATTTGCCTGCCCACTTACATTGACCCCCATCACTGCAGTAACTGCCACAGTTTGTTCATATGATATTTCAGTCTGATATAATGGAAAAGGACTGAAGCGATTTACACGTCTGTTAAATGAGATTTCCTGGTAGCAGAAAGCTCAATTTGGTTAAAAATGGCTGGTTGGATAATTGTCTTGGCATGGGCACACTTCTTGTTCTTCCTCACGTTTGAGACAGAGATGGACCATATATGAATCTGCCTTGAACTTTGGAAAAATTCCAGTTAGGATGCAGATTTTTGTAGCTTAGGCCTGTCTCAGTATTAGATATAAAAGAGCTATTATTACAGATAATAATTGTAGAAAATAACTTTAGTCATATACTAGTATTATCCAAAAATCTCAAAGCTCTTTGTGAACTTGAATGAATTAAGTTTCACAACAGCCCAAGGTAAGGTAAGTAGTTGATAGGTAGGCAATCACTATATGCTTTTTATGGAGAGTACACTGAGATTAAATCACTTACCCAAGTTTACAGCTCATGTCAGTGGCAAAACCAGGGAGATAAATTAGTCTTCTGACTCCCTGATCCTTACTGTGAACACTAGGTGACACAGAAATGTTTAGATAGTTGGACATGAGGCTCAATCCTTGGGTCTGAACAAAGCTGTGATTAGCCTAGGATCTGAGGAAGGCATGGGAGCAAAGGTTACTCCAAGCTACTTTTAGAGTTCCCTAATCCTCGGGGCTGCTGGAAGCCAATTCATCCCTCAGCATAAATTAGGAGCAGCCTCAGGGCTGCTTGTAATGATCCCTCTGGACCATCATGTTGGCTGGCATTGCAAGAGCATTCCTACAGTTTTGCCACCCTTTGTGCTGCAAACAATGCAAAGGGGTGGGGGGCGGCATAGTGGGAGACCAGGATCTAGACCCTGGTGTGACAGATGGGGGGCGGCATAGTGGGAGACCAGGATCTAGACCCTGGTGTGACAAATGTTTTTTGGTTGAATGAAGAATTATACTGTTGCAAAATTTTACTTCATATTTTCTAATTAGAGCCCAGCCCTGTGGACCCAAATTGAAAACTCCCATTGGATTAAAGTGGGACTTCTGCATCCATGAAAGATGAAGGATAGGATCCATACGGGAATTCCCCTCCTTTCCCACCTCCAGTCCACCCTCATAAATGTTAGTGTGTAAAAAGAGCTTGATCTGATTTGGGGATGCTTGTTCCTTCAAGGCTCCTCATAGGAATTATGGGTTTCCATTTAATGTTGAAATGCTTCTGAATATTTGCATTGGACAACCCTTTGGTTAGTTGCACTGCTTATATCTGGACATTGCTTAGAGCCAGTGCAGCAATGCCTAAAAAACAGTGACAACAATGAATGTTTTATGAAGAACACTCTGGGATTGTACCTGAGAAACTAAAGAAGGGCCCTGATCTAGCACTGAGTTGCTCAGTGTTAATGCTGGTGCAGCCAGAGTAAAATTGCAGGAACACAGTGGTCAATCAGACATACCCCCTTTAATTTCTCCAGGCTTCTTTATTTTCAGTGCAAAAGTTTGCTGCTCCATATTAGATCAGTTGAGTTTTTCTCAAATTGAGTGGGACAAATTTTGAGCCCTGCTAACGTCTCTAAAATGTGAAGTATAAATTCTTTTGGCTTTAACTGATCATTTAGACCACAAAATAGAGGGAATCACACTATCTGAGGCAACACAATAAAATTAAAGTATATGAGTGTACTTGGGTGGAAAGTAATGTGTGGCCAAATAGAGGGAATCGCAGTATCTGGGCAACAGAGAGCAATCCGGGGCAGTTGGAAAATCAGATGTGGTCTGAATATTTTTATCCATCTGGGAGTTCCCATTGGCACAGAAGTGACAAATCTACTCACATTTATTACCGAGACATCTGTAGATTGGCTAAATAATTGATTTAGAGGGATTGTTTTGAGTGTAAAAGGGGAAATAGCATGCGAGGGAGCTCAGCGGCAGCTCTATAAAAATCCTTGAGGCAGTGGCAGTTTTATTTTAGTATTGATCAATTTTGGAGAGAGAGAGAGATTTGTGTGGGGTCAAGAACTCCATTATGAGGGGGCATAAAATCCTCCGTGGTGTTAACAATATGAAATATGAAATGAAAAGTGAGTTAGTTGTTGGTTTTGAGGAAGGTCCGTTGCTTGGGCAAATGTAGGGACATTTGGCCTTGTACCCAGCAGAATGAAGGGTGCACGTTTATATTATGGGGGATGGGGAGTCAACAAGGACACTACTGAACAAAAGATTGGGTGATTGAGACCACTGAAGGCTGAACTGTTGCCCTCTTTTGTCTGAGCCCCTAGATATATTGCTGTCTTTGCCACTGATGCTGCCACTTCATCCACACAGGTATGTCCTTCTGCCTGTGCAGAGTCCCATTGGCTTTAAAGAGATGCCACACAGAGGTTAAAGTTCCACGGGCATGAATAAGATTGCAAGATTATGGTCTTTTTTTGTATGGCTTTTATTTTTAGCAGGAATTTATTGTAAAATAAGGCTAGGATTTTTCAAAGGAACCTAAGGGAATCAGGCACCCAAATACCATTGCCTTTCCATAGATTTTGGGCCCCTATCTCTCTTAATCTCATTTACATCCAAGGCTCTTTTCTCTTGTTAACGTCAAACATAATCTTCAGCAATAGCTGTTGTCATCATGTGTTCATTCCTTTTCATTTTGTTCAAAGAGAGCACAGTCATAACATGATATTTTATCACTGTTTGTTCAGTTTGAATAGTTCCCAGCCAGTTTAATCAGATTATTTTAAAATGAATGTTTATTTTGAAAGCTTCTTAGAAGAGTTTGGGGCAAATTTTGGCCTGAGTTACACCCACACAACTACACTGACTTCAAATGTAGCTGTTTGGGGCTGAGTGAGAGCAAAGTTTCACCCACTGCATCCACAGGGGCTTTATAAGTCCTTTATTTATGGAATTTTGCTTGTGCTTCTGAGTCGTATAAGATGAAAAGTGTTGAATTTTTTTTTAAAATGATGGTTTGTATGCCAATATGTATGGATTCTCCAGATGTTAATAAGCCTCTGCACCTCCATCTTGTATTTTAAAGAGCAGTTTGGATAACAAAATGATTGAAAATACAATCAATGAAAAAGTATTTGATTAAATAGCCAACATCACTAGACAGAAATGGCAAGTATAGATTTCCCCAAATCAAAGATGATGTTGTGGATTATTGTTAATAATGTTTGTTGTGGAAGTGCCTCAGGACCAATGAAGAGCAAGGCCCCATTGTGCTAGGCAATGTCTAAACACAGAGTAGAATTCAGAAGCATTATATAAAAAAAAGTTATATAAAACTCCACGATGTCAGGCACTAATAAAAGCACTTTGCCCTCGTTGCTAGAGGAGATGCTTACTCTGAAATAATGGTAATTTATAAAAAAAGTGTTCCAACTTTTTTTTTGCCTTTTCCCCCTCAGTTAAAAAGCCGGAACAGCTACACCCTTGCTCTCTGCTTAGCAAACATTAAAAGACCAAGATTTGCAACTTGAAACACCTGAAAGGGGCCTGATTTTCAGAGGTCAGGGGCTTGCCACTTTCTGAAAAGAAGGGCCTTGTAAGATATTGCAACAGGTTTTCATAGGCACAGCACTGGGCCACAGTGTATCACTGTTGTTATTTATTATTTGTTTTGTGATCATGCCTAAGAGCCCCCATCTTGGGCCTGGACCCCACTCTGCTAGGCACCATACAAACACAGACTAACCAGGCAGTTCCTGCCCCAAAGAGCTGACAATCTAAATATACGAAAAGAGAAAACAGGTGGATACAGATGGGGAACCACATGGAGACAATAAGATGATGCTGGTTAGCATGATAGGCAGTAGTCTCAGCACGGCAGCTGCAGAATTGTTGTGCAGCTAGGTCTCTCCAGCTCATAGCAATTGGTCTCCCACAAAACACAGCCACTGAGATCACCTTGCCTGCCCCTTGTTCTGGCCATGTTCCCAAGCCCCCTCTTTTAACCCGTGATTAATTTTTCCTATTCTCTATGGCATCCGATTCCCTCAAGGCTGTGAACGTTCCTGCCTAGCCTCACTCACCCGGTTCCTATTCTGAGTGGTGGGTCTGATTGCTGGATCGTGGCTGAGCTCATGCTGAAGCTTTTCCCGCAGTCACCACATTTATGAGGTCTTTCCCCTGTGTGAGCTCTCTGCTGTGTGAAATCACACTGAAACTCTTTCTACACTTGGGGCACTTATAGGGGTTTGTCTAGACAGGGAAACTCAGGAAAATTAATCCAAATTAAGTAAAGGTTTAAATTTAGATCAGATTAATTAAAACACATTAAACCCCTGTGTGCATGCTCCTATTCAGACTTAAAGTGGCCTTCATTAAATTTACCTTAGCTTTAGCTTGGCTAATTCACTCTTTCTCCTCCCTGCAGCTGTTACTGTGGCTGAGCAACAGAAGATATTGTTACATCATTGTAGGCTTCCCCAGATTAAGCCACATGTGGGCCTTTGCTGAGCCGCTGCAGTGAAGTCTTCTCCTACAATCCGATACTGAAGCTTTTGGATGTCTAATCCTGGGGCCGCTGCAGGGCTAATGCTGCCAGCACTGCTCCCCAAAGTGACCGGGCAGGGCACTGAGATAGTCCAATCGTATCGATGAGTTTACAGTGGCAAGCTGACCATCATCCAGTGCAGATGATCATGAGACTGATCCCAGTGTCCCACGTGCTCTGTTCCTGGTCTCCATGCCATGCAGGAACAGGTATTATGTATCCATGGTTTATGCCGTGTTTGTTAAGCTGGTTGTGTTAACAGCACATGATATCAAACGGGAAAAAAATTGCATTGCTTTGTTACGTGAATTTGGCTTTAGGGAGTTGGATTCTAAATCGTAACAAATAGTGACAACGATAGCAGCGTTGGTAACAGGATTAAATGGAAGAAAAACAATGACTGTAGTGGCCTGGCCCTTAATTAGAAGGGTTGAATGTTCCACAGGGACTCCTCTTATCCCCACATCTGTAAAAAAAACCAACCCCCCCGAATCATTTACATCATTGGCTAAAGTGACGGTGGTTTATGAGGGCTGCTCACCTACATCCCAAGATGTGTTGTGAACTAATCAGTTTATAATAATACAGTGGTTGTCTCTTTATAAACACTTGAATTTCTGCCCATAGATGCATGGGTGACATAGATGTCACTGAGAGCAGAGTTATTATACAGCACTTTGGCCAAATCTTGAGGCTTTTCCTCAGTTTTTGTTCAGGCAAATTCCCATTGGAGACAAGGGATTTGGTCCTTTGATGTACTAAAGCACTCTTTGAGTCTTAAGTATTATTATTAAGGTTGACTTTTTGGACAGGGTTATGGGGGTTTTTTTGTTTTTTTTTTAAAGAAAAGCTGGGACTTTCAAATTCCCCCTGACTTGCATGCCAAACTTGGGCCCTGTTGAAAACTCCAGCTTAAAATCTTGTTTAGTTTAGGAGTTAGACTTGCAGTGGACCCAAGTAGGGATGTGTATATGGATAGCATAAGAGCTGCGGAAGGCAGGTAGCAATCGCTACCAGACCCTACTTGTTACAATGATCACTCCATTAGTAGCCTAATTATTAACATCAAACTCAATATAATGTGGCCCTTTCTTGCTGCTTTGCTCTTGGAAGTTTGTGCTGTCTGGTTGCACTGCTCTTTAACTGTGAGAATAGAGGGAAAAGCTCTAATGTGCCAGCAATCCCTTGTTTGATGTGGTTTAGTGTAGAGAATGACAGCTGCTTTGTTCAATAAAGCAATCTAAAAGTTCACATAGCACGTTGTGCTGAGTGCCCCTCAGCGGTTCAGTTTGGACAAGGATCCAGAAATTTGGAGACTTTTGTTCAATTATTGAGCTGGCAAAACAGGCCTGTAAATCCCACAATGCCAAGCTCCTTCATGGTATTTTGGTACTTCTGTTTTCAAACTCAGGCAGAATCAGGATATGCAGAGAAGGTCCAAAATGGTAGAGTGAGGGGGTGGGGACTGGAGAGGGAGAGTTATCAAAACCTTTTAAACTATGAAAAGTATAGCTCAAATTCACATTACATTTAGGTGACCATTCAAGACCGTTCTTACTAGAGCTGATCAAAACATTTCAAATTTTGAATTTTTTTTTACATAAACAGGGACAATTTTTTTTTCAAAAAAAATGTTCATGGAAAAGTAAATCTAATTTTTACCTAGTTCTAGCTCTTTAACCAGACTAGTCCATCTGTCTCTTTTTATTAGCAATGAATCAAACTGAGCTAATGGACATACATAGTGTAACTGAGAGCACAATTTGGATCAATGTACTAAATTCATCCTTAGTATAACTCCACTGACTTCAATAGAGCTGCACGAAGGATTATTTTATTGTTCGTGTCCAATCAAAGATCAAGGCCCGTTGTGCTAGGCGCTGTCTAGATATGTAACAATGAAAACAGTCCCTCCCCAAGAAAACTCAAAGTTTGATCCAATTTGTTGATGTTGATTTGAGAACGGAGAGCAGCAATACGTTCTTCCTCTGTGGGAGATCCCACTTCATATGGTATGAACCATAACAGAAGGTGGTAACTCAAAGTAGGATGCAGGTAAAGTATGATATCAGATCTGGAAGAGAAACCTTCCTGACCATTTTAAACTCTTCAGAAACTGCAACTTCAGTAAACAAGTGACATGAAGACTCCATTTTATGAACCTTATCTGGATTTAACAGCTAGGGGATAGATAATCCAGAAAAAAAGCACAGTGTGCCATCAGAATGTCTTTGATACTGGGACTCTGCAATGAATTTGGTTTCCCAGAAACTAGCAGATACTTTCACATGAGAAATTATTCCATTTCTACAGATATGAAAGAGCTCTAAAGCTCTGCCTCAGCAGTTTCGGCTAAGACAGTGCCGAAGCTATTTCGTTTTTTTATTATTAGATTTTTGTTTTCTTCCCTGAAAAATGGAGTAGGTGAGAATCTATCTAATTTATTTTATCTTAACTAACTGTTTTATACTGTTGCCCATCACTGTAGTATGTGGGCATGCTCCATAGAATCAATAGCAAGAGCTTAGCAAAGTCCCTACGGGCCTTCATGGAGATTCTAGCACTTCTCCATTTTGGGGGTCAACACTCTCTTGAGGATAGGGTTTGGATTTCTGATTAAGATTTTGTTAATTTCCATGGGGCGGGGGTTGGTAGAAGGGGTGTTGTATCATTCTAAAATGCCTTTCCACTATAAGAAAGGAAGATTTTGTTATTTATTTCCTAAAGATGGTCAGATTGGGGATTCACCTGATCTCCTCTGGCAATTCATTTCATGGCCAGATTCCTTCAGCTGAGAATATTTACAATACAGCTATGAAAGGTTTCAGAGTAGCAGCCGTGTTAGTGTGTATTCGCAAAAAGAAAAGGAGTACTTGTGGCACCTTAGAGACTAACCAATTTATTTGAGCATAAGCTTTCGTGAGCTACAGCCCACTTCATCAGATGCATCCGACGAAGTGAGCTGTAGCTCACGAAAGCTTATGCTCAAATAAATTGGTTAATACAGCTATGCTGATTTATACCAACTGAGCATCTGGCTCAGAGAAACTCCAATATTGCACATGGCTCCATAGAAACTGGCACAAGGAAAAGAATGAGTGTATGTCAGTTACGATTGTTCTTTTAATGGTGTGTTTAATGAATAAGGTCTTTAAAATTAAAGCACACCCAAATCTCTCTTGGCTATTTTAGCTGTTAGGTATTTTAGCTGGTATCATTGCTGTACCAAAAATACAAACTTGGGGCCTGATCCAGTTGAAGTCTATGGGAAGATTCCTGTTAACTTCAGTAGGAGCTGGAAGGAATGCTTTGTGAGAAACTAAAACATACATTTATTTGAAACAAGATTGCCCTCCAGATCAGAATATAACTTAAATGTTCTTGTGCTGCTTTGTCCTCATCTACTCTGAGTTCTGTTCTCTTTGTAAAAGGTCACTCACCGAAGATTTCAGAAGCACCCTGCAATCCTTTAAAGAAAAAAACACGAGACAAAGAAGCACAAAGAAAACAAGAGGCGGCTGTGTTGCGGGTAGGGTGACCAGACAGGAAGTGTGAAAATTTGGGACTGGGATGGGGGGGTAATTGGCGCCTATATAAGAAAAATCTCCAAATATCAGGACTATCTCTATAAAATCGGGACATCTGGTCACCGTAGTTCCCAACCTAATGCTGGCTGCAGCTGCACGAGGCGATGGTGGTTATATTCTTGGAGCTGTTTGTTTTGTTTTCTGAGATTTTGAATGGATCCGTTTTTTGCTAGACAGGTCCTTTTTCTTATGCTTGTTTTAAAACCAAATGATTCTATAGCAATGTCTGGGTGGAGAGTGGAGATGAGAACTCATGCAAATGTAGAGCTGTACTGAGGTCATCTTTAAAACTGGAAGATCTCTTTAGACATCTGTATACATTTTTTCCAGGCAGGGAACAGGTTACAAAATGCTCTTTTTGTGTCTTTCCCACCCATTTTGGCTCTCTCCCTGACACTTTTCTGAGCTGTATGCTGATTTCACATAACTAGAACATGAATAGAGTTCCCCCGCTATATTCCAGATAGGAGGCTACAGAACTGGTTTTAATTTGGAAGATGCATTAGGCAGCTTTCATTTAAATATCCATGTTCTGTACTGAATAAGTGAAGACACACTTGGGAGCATAATTCGTAATTATATAGAGTAGGCGTGCACCTTTTGATTTAGCACATTCACCTTTATCAGGTTTGAAAAGGGGATATTAACGATGAATCACGATGACCCTGATCCTGCAAATACTTTCACATGTGCATAACTTTATGTATAAAAGTAGCCTTATTGAAGGCCCTGAATTAAGTGAAATTAAACGTCTGCATAAGTATTTGAAAGACTGCAGTCAACAGATGAGATTAGAATGAAACTTTATATTTTATGAACACTTCCCCAATTACTGTGTATAACAGAATTAACCTAACTTAGGCTCTGTTTGATTAAGTCCCTTCCAATCATAGGCACCGACTTTGTGGGTGCTCCAGGGATCAAGCACCCACTGAAAAAAATAGGGGGTGTTCAGCACCCACAAGCCACAGTAGGGTTTTTTATGTGATAAATGTTATTAAAGATGTCTATTGGAAGTTACTTTGCCTTAAACCAACACTTTACAATGGCACCAGTAGGTGGCAGGAGCACGTACATGGCGCACAGTGAAACCGGAAGATGGAATTATTAGACTAGTATACAGCTATTCATAGGTGCTGACGCCAGGGGTGCTCCGAGACTCAAGCACCCACTGGCAAAAACAAAAATCAGCGCTCCAATTATTTTATCAGTATGGCCTCCCAGCTAATAATATCATTAGACACTCTGTGGTGGATGAGGGGAAGGAAGGGGAAATCATCCTCAAGCATAAATGTATTAGAAGGCAGCAGATCAGAGCTTTCCTGAGGCTTTGAGTCTCTGAAGCAACAGCTCACATCTCCTGCTGACATTAGGAGTCCACGCGGAGCATAATGGATGGAAGTGACAAGCACACACTGGAGGTGGATTAGTACTTATAAAACTTAAAACACAAAGATTGAAGAAGTTCAAAATTTTACCGAAGGCAGATCAAAAAGCTTTCTAAGGGGGCATACCACATACCATTGTTGAGGACTGAGCCCTTTTAAAGTGCTGAAGTGAATTTATTTTAAAGTTTAATGAAGTATATTAGCAGTGGAAGGACATAAAGAAACTAAATTTTGAATATCAAGCCTCTGCTAATCCACTATAAAGCCTAGTTAAAAATAGACTGGAGTAGAGCTGTACACAGTGTGTCATGCATGCAGTGTTGCACTTTTAAGTTTTTTTTTCATCCAGAAAATGAAGGCAGTTTCCCTTGTTTTCACTTTGTTTTTATTTTCCATGCCATGCATAGGAACTCCTTTATGCCTGTGTGGCAGTGACCTGGATCATGGTTTAAGAGCATAAGAATGTCCATACTGGGTCAGACCATTGGTTCATCTAGCCCAGTATCCTATCTCTGACACTGGCCAGTGCCTGATGCTTCAGAGGAAATAAACAGAAGAGGGGAATTTTGAGAGATCCATCCCCTATTGTCCAATCCCAGCTTCAGGTAGTTGGAGGCTTATGGACATCCGGAGCCTGGGGTTGCATCCCCGGCCATCTTGGCAAGTAGCCATTGATGGACCTATCTTCCATGGACTTATCTAATCCTTTTTTGAACCCAGTTATGCTTTTGGCCTTCACAGCATCCCATGGCAATGAGTTCCACAGGTTAACTCTGCATTGTGTGAAGAAAAATTTCCTTTTGTTTCTTTTTAAACCTGCTCCCGACTAATTCCATCAGGTGACCCCTGGTTCATGTGTTATGTGAAGAACTAAGTAACACTTCCTTCTTCACTTTCTCTCACCAGTCATGATTTTATAGACCTCTATCAAAGCTCTCTTAGTAGGCTCTTTTCTGAGTCTTTTTAATCTCTCCTTGTCTGGAAGCTGTTCCATATCCCCAAGGCATGTAGAGGTAAGAGGACTCTGTGTACCCACTTATTTCTCACTTAATGCAGATGGGTGGGGAGAGGCAGGGAATCAGTGGGAATCAGAACTGGCTTGGTGGTATGCTTTGATTTTCTGGTGGCGTATGCAAGCAGCCAATGGCAAACCCATCTTCTCAAAGAGCAAGAAAGATACACTGTGCCTGTGCGTCAAAGCCTCCTGGGGCTATTCCTGACCTGGTGCCACTTACACCCCACCCTGTGCTCAGGACTATGGTGAAAGGCAGAATCTAGCCCTCTGTGTGTAAAATTAGACTCTTATGCCAAAGACTTACACTAAGTTTCATCTGCATTGATTTTGATGTGAGCAGCATGTCTCAACTCTGCATAGGATGCTTCAGTAATGTAAGCATGAACATTTGGTATTGTTACATACAAGAAAGGAATTCTGGCCAGCAACAGTCATATGATGACTGCGGTAAAAGAACATTTCTATTGTTTTCTTCCTCTAAGGTGAGCAATACTGAGTTTAGGGCCAGTGTTAACTAATGATCTCACATATGCAAATGAGACCATCTTTATGGGCTGCAGTTAAGTCTAATAAAACTTATTTGGCATCTGACAGCATATGACTATCTCTGCTTCCCTTCCTGATTGGTTCATCAGAAGGGAATAACTTTAAGTTGTACCTCTGACTTGATCTCCTCTTAGAATAATAGGTGAAAATCAAAAATTAATAGCCATCTGAAATTCACAGTGTTAATGGAGAAAATCCGTATGGGTGGGGTGCTAATTTGTCACTGATATTGGGCTTATTAATTCTTCCTCCGCCAGAAAGAACAGTGTGCTCCGACAGTGTTCTTAGAATGGTCCACAAAAATCATGCCATTGGCTTTCCTTAAAATATTTATTGGGAACACAGAGATGTTTTCCTCTTTATAATAAATATTTGGAGTTGAGAAGACAACAGCATATCACAACAATTAGAATGTTTCTGCTACATGGAGTTCCTTTAAGAGACAGCATTTACAGTATGCATTATCTGTGTGCAGTAGATAATGAATGGCCTATTTAAACAATGATAATATATCAGCAACCAATATAATTGCATTTACTTAATTTTAAAATTTACTTTTTTAATTAAAAATGGCTTCCTAAACATGTCTGGAAACTTTTATATCTGTAGTCACTTTGTTATTAATGGTTTCTTGTACAGGTTAGCATAAGATTAGCAATAGCCAGAAAACATTATACATATTTTATATGGCATATATAGTCACCCATTCATAATTTATAACTTATGTTGCCAAAACATTTATTAAACATTGATAGCTGGTTTTATGTTGCTACTAGTGTGTATTATAAATAGAATAAAATTTCTCAAACATGTTCACAACCTTTCTATCAAAATTCACGTATTGTTAATATTTTTAATTTAAAAAAAAGGTTGAAATGTGAAAATTTTCTATTGGCTGTAATCACTATTAAACATTCAGTAGACAAGAGTTTTTCCTGAGTGAGGTCTGGATGTTCAACCCCAAGTTGCCAAGAACCTTCTGTCTCACTGCAGTATCAAAGACAAAATAATTGCATTTCTCTTTGATTGCAGAATGTTACCTGCATTCAAAGGCCCTACAAACAGGGGGTTAATTCCATATGTAGTATCTATGTGAATAGGAAAATGACTTATTGTTATCCAGCATTAGGAAAGTGTAGGTTCAAAGTTGGAAGTCTGCTGGGTGGGACAGTGAGACTAGACAATCATGCAAGTGGCATGGTCATACTAATTATAAATCCTCCTTATCCTCAAAGGAACTGATCAACAGTTATGAATTAATTCTTACAAAGCTGAGGCTCAATTCTGCTGCAATTGACTGCTCTAGAGCAGGCTTGGGGCCTCCTATTTTAAATAGTGAATCAATATGGGTGTTGTAGTCACACAGTGCGTGATTGTCCTCTCACTTAACTTCGCGTTAATCGGGAATAACTCCCCTGGAGTTGATAGAGGTAAAACTGTGTAAGCAAGAAGAAAATTAGGTCTATGGTCATTGATAATGTTGGGAGCCTGAGGATAAAGAGTTCCCAAGAATTTACTAGTATATTTGTAGTGTCGTTGTAGAGAAGCCTGAAAGCATCAGAAAGTGACATTTATCTATATTTTCAGTGTTGACATCTGTCAGAATTGAGCCTTGATTCTCTGATTTCGTTCGGAGCTTGACATAGTTTTGCACCTATGTCCCCAGAGTTCTGAAACACCTTCAGCTGCAAGGTAAACGCCATCCCCCATGCATGTGCTAATGCATGGCCGTGCACTTTCCAGCCTTATCAAATTGGTTTCTTCCTGTGAAAGGAAAATCTCACACCAATTTCTACCACTTAGACAAACTGGATTCAGATGAACAGCCCCTTTTTTTCTCCATCATCTCCTTAATGGGATTCAGAATCGCATGCACCTTGCTCATGAGTCACATACAAGATTAATGATCTTCCATACTTTTCATGTTCCTCCAGATCTCTTTTTTAGCTAGTACAGTCTAGATTGCTTTGTGGCCTTTGCCCAGGTCCATGCATCTTGATTCTGACCGTCCATTTTTATGAGCTCTGCTTTAATGTGCCTTGGCAAGTTTAAGTTGTTTTGCTGCAGTTTTGAGTTTATGCCTGCAGAGAAAGAGAGTGCTTCTAAGGCCTGTGTAGGTAATTGGTAACACTGTAGACTGTGTATCGATGCCTTAGCTAACTTCCAATAATATTCTTTCTACTGGGTGTTGGCATCTTGCTCCTTCATTCCTGTCAGAACACCTGCTGTGTTATCTCTACAATGGGGAGTGGGTATTTTGACAGTGTGGTCCTTGGTTTTTTGCTATGTGCTACACCATTTCAAATGCTTTTACCAGTGCCCTTGATTCAATAATAGCCACTTTATGATAACATTTCAAAGTATTGTGCTGAAATTATGATAGATGCACATCCTCTGTTATTATTTTAATGACATCAGTGTGGATGCATCAACTGCTTTGGGAATATAACCCTGGTTTTTCATGCAATTAATCGGTGCCATTTCATGCTGTTCCAGTCCAATGCAGCCTCTCCGAGAAGGAAAATGCCACTCTGACAGGTGTTAATGGAGTTGGGACATAATGAAAACGATATGTATTCTCCAGCTTCTAGGTGCAACTTCCTGCATCCTCTTATGGGCCGGGTTTAGTAGTTGTCAGAGCAGGGCTTTGGAGAGTAGGAGCCAGTGGAACTGGCTGGTATGGCCTCATTGCATGTGTCCCCTGTGCACTGCAAAGATCATGGGGGACTTCCATGGCTTTTCCCATGCAGCTGATGGGTCATACTAGGTGTGGAGGAAGAATGAAGAAAAGGAATGGGGAAAGGATATAAACTATCCAGGTCCACTGACTGTCCACAGATCCTGTTTTTGGAGGCAGAGCATGAGAGAGGTAAGAACTATGGTGGTCTAAAGGTACTGAACCAGTAAAACACCTAAACATGTGCATAACATTAAGTACCTGAGAAATCCTATTAAGTGCTTTGTTGGACAGGGGTCCAAGAGCAACAGTAACAGTCACAAATACCTTTGCTTCTGTTCTCTAGTCTGCTTGGGAAGATTCCTTCCCTGTTCCCCTGGTTACTTGCTCTTGGCATGGGAGAGTGGATTGAGACCTAAAGGAACTTTAGATTTATGATGAAAATTTTACAGGTTGTGACAAAGTTCCTCCTCTACCTTGGTGGATCTTGCGCTTATCGGCGGATTTGCTCACCTTGGAGCTTCATGGCAGCCCTCAGTTTGGCCGTTTTCATGAACCCACAGTCCAGGTCAACTCCTCCTGTGTCTGACCAGGAGTTGGGAGGTTTGGGGGGAACCCGGGCCCGCCCTCTACTCCGGGTTCCAGCCCAGGGCCCTGTGGAATGCAGCTGTCTAGAGTGCCTCCTGGAACAGCTGTGCGACAGCTACAACTCCCTGGGCTACTTCCCCATGGCCTCCTCCCAACACCTTCTTTATCCTCACCATAGGACCTTCCTCCTGGTGTCTGATAATGCTTGTACTCCTCAGTCCTCCAACAGTCCATGTTCTCACTCTCAGCTCCTAGCGCCTCTTGCTCCCAGCTCCTTACATGCACACCACAAACTGAAGTGAGCTCCTTTTTAAACCCAGGTGCCCTGATTAGCCTGCCTTAATTGATTCTAGCAGCTTCTTGATTGGCTGCAGGTGTTCTAATCAGCCTGTCTGTCTTAATTGTTCCCAGAAGGTTTCTGATTGTTCTGGAACCTTCCCTGTTACCTTACCCAGGGAAAAGGGACCTACTTAACCTGGGGCTAATATATCTGCCTTCTATTACTCTCCTATAGCCATCTAGCCCGACCCTGTCACAAGGTGCATAGGTGGGATGTTGTACCTGATAAGCACATGTCTTGCTTGTAATAAATATGTTAATTATTGCTCTTGTTCAGTTGAGGTGATGTAGTTTATTCAAAACAGGGGAACTTTAATATTAAGTTGGATGAATAGTTTGCAACAGGTAACTTATTGGAAGAATATAGCACATTTTCCTCTTCAGAAATTGCATGGAGTATGATTGTACTGATTTGTTCACTCTTTGAAATGGTTGGATTGAGGTTTTGTGGGAACAAATTTTGTCCTAGGGCTGCTTCTGAAGCATTTGCTGTGTGTATTCCTTCAGATACTCACTATATACTCCTCAGTGTGCAAGCTGTATTAGGAAGTAACCTAAATCACATGGTACAATTTTTGTTTCCTGATTTCAATTAAAATAAATTGAATTTAACCACATAATAAATGTGTAACAGGCCTGACACTTATTTTCTGCCCACACTGGTGTCAATAAACTTAGCTCACATGAATGTTATTAAAAGGGAATAAAAATCAAGTGTGATATATTTAGAAGTCACTGAAATGTTTGTAGACAGACTCCTGCCCTATTCTCCTTTTGTTGTTTACAGATGTGTATACATTTTAGTTTTTTTTAAATACCTAAAACTCGTTTGTTTTTAAATTCTCAAGAAATAAAATTTAAAAGAAGCCAAACAAAGAAAGGAAAGGAAATAAATGTTTGTATTTTTCTCCATAGATTTGTTTAAAACAAATCACTTTCTTCTGCCTTAATTAATATTAGTTGCTCATGCGGTATCAGCAGTATTTCTATACATCTCATCTAATGAATATAAAATGAAGTCTTTTATGAGTTAACTAACTGCATGTTTGGGAACAAGGGTCCAATCCTGCAAACCCTTAACCATATGAGTAGTTCTGTTAAATTAATGGGACTACTTGTGTGTGTAAGGACATGCAGGACTGGAACTTTAATCCCTTACTACTCATGTAAGTAAGGGTCTGCAGGAACAGACCAATATTTGAGAAATGTCTACATTTTTATACTCTTCCATATTTACCAGCGTGATCAACCATAATTAGCCTTGGTGCCAGTACCTTAAAATGACTATTTATCACAGAGAGACAAGCAGCTGTATATCTGTCATTTGATTTTGTCTAATTGATTTTATCTAATCTATTTATATTACACTAATCCCCATAGTCCCTGATCATCAGTAAGAATTCTGCTTGGGGAGGCTGTTGATGGGTATTGGCCTCTTGCAACCTCATAGAGAGTTTTGAATTGGGTTTCTGTTTTTCAGCTTGTACCTAATTTTGCTAAACACTGAGAAATCTCGTCTCATAGATGCTTGAGGTGCTGATCCTCTATAGACATACACTGAAGTCAATGAGACTACTCACAGTTTGTAAAGATAAGCGAACGTGTAAGTCTTTGGAGGCTGGGGGGCTTAAGAATGTATTGAAACTGTTGGGACCCAGAATTTGATTAGACGTTAAGCTCTTGATTGCTAGACTAGATAGTAAAAATGATACTTTCTATCTCTAACATATCACAGCTCTGACATTTTAAAAATGTAACTATTTTCTCCTCTGCTCCCTTTTGCCCCACTACACACACTCTGGGTTGATGCCATGCACTTGTCACTGGTTTAGGTTGCATTATTGTTGGTTCTGTGCACTGTGGTCCTCTCTGAACAAACGTGATCTGTGCCCCTGGGCACACAGAATGCAACACAGTTCAGACAAACACACTTCAGACACGAGACACCTCAGTAGATGGTACGGGGCTGAGGTGGTGAGGAAAGCCTGGGATGTGGCAAACTCATTATTGAAAGTCTTCCACACGTTCATTTGTTTTAAGGAGACAGTTTCTAAAGGTCAGCTCCATCTTAAGGGCAGTGTCTTCCAGTGGCTCTCCGGGTTGCTTGGTTGACACTTCAAAGTTTTGCCAGCATATCTATGTCAGTTAGCAGTGTGACTTTTTTACAACAGATCAATGGTAGCCGAAGCCCTGTGTCGATGCAGTTATTCTGTCAAATAAGTGCTTTTTTTCAGTATAACTTATTTGGCATGCTGAACTGGAATAAAGTATAGCAACAAAAGCCTGTTTAGCCAATATAGCTGTGTTTCCACTAAGAACATTTTGCCAGTAGAGCAATACCAGGATAGCTACACTGGGAAACTTTTAAGTGTAAACAAAGCTTAAGTCTTTTCTGAATAAGGAGCATAGTGTTCACTTCCATCAAGAAAGCTGGTTGAATAGGAGTCACTGAGAATTTTCTTTGTAGAACATCATATTTTCAGGTAAATTATTCAGTGAATATATTTTTCTTTATTCATCCAGCTTCTACAAGGGTGGACAAATTTGTGAATAATTATGAGATTTGGACAATATTTCAAATAACATATCCTCAGATAACTTTGTATTTATTGATTTTGAAGTAGGGCTCTGGAATGGGGGGAGACTCCTCGGTGCCTCCTGCTGGTCATCCAGGGAATTAGCTCTTCATCAGCACTGGAGCACCCTCTGCAGGCCAGTGTCTCACCTGCTGCTGGCCTCGTGTCCCTCCTGGACCCTGGTGCTTCTTTATCTCAGGGTTCTGCCCCAGCAGTACCCCCTTGCTGGTTCTCACCACCATCTAGACCCACCTCGCCTCAGTCTTTGGTTACTGCCAGTCACCATCTAGCCACCTGGAGCGGACTGCAGTATAATTGCCACTGATCATCAGCAAGGAGGGTCTGGACCTGCTGCTTCTGCCTACCCCTGGGCTGCCCTCTGCAACCCCTGTACTCTTTTCCTAGGCCTTCATCAAGGCCTGCAGCCTGGGGGTTTCTCAGGGTGGAGCTCCCCAGCTCCTCTGGCCATTCCCCAGCCTTGCTCCACTTTAAGTACCCTGCTCAGCTCCCAGCAGTCAGGCCCCTCCCTCTCAACATCTAGAGGGAGACTGTGTCCTCCTGGCCCACTGCCCTGTTATAAAAGCCAGCTGGGCCCTGAATGGGGTGTGGCCGCAGTTGTGGCTGTTTCCCCACTCAGCCGAGCCTTGCTGCTTTCCCTAGCAGCAGCCCCCTCCCAGCCTCAGCCCTCTCCAGGGCTGATTTCAAGCCCTTCTGGGCAGGAGCGGGTGACCACCCCGCTACAGGCTCTAAGGAATTATTTTCTTTATCAAACTTTTCAAAATATGATGTGTTTCTCCCTTGCCCCCCCCTCCCCCATGACATTAGGACATCTGTATTTATTTTCCTGGTGTTTCCTTCTCAGACTTGTCTGTTGTCAGTTGTTCATGACTCCTTGGGGCAAGTTTGACAGCCATAATTTATTACAGAAATGCTGGTTTGGGTATATTGCTGATGCCCAAATTTGTCTGGATATTTCTTCCTGTGTCCCCTGTCATATTTTTGAACAGTGTATAAATAGTCAAAAGGATTTCTCTTTGTATTGCTGCATCTCAACAAAAGAGGTGGAGAGTTGCAGACAGTTGTACTGTGATCTTCAGAAGCATGAAGCCATTCATCGTAAATGCTGCCAATTAATTGTACTTTTTTTTCTTTACTTTTTATGGATTTATAGGTATCTCAACTGATTAATGGTTTAGAGCAGTGCTTCAGTCATTTGTTGGGGACAGGTTTAGCACTGAAACAAACCAGTGTGCAATCAATATGGATCTCCAAGAGATGAATCTATCACTGTCAGATATGTGCTGTGCACAGTATTTTCAGCTGGCATCTAAGTAGTTAATGATTATATATTGGAAAATATTTCAAACAGATTGATTAGAACACCAGCTGCTGCTGCATTGCTACTGGTTTGAAGAGTTTGGGAGTGGACAAAAGACACATTGTTGCAAACAATTTTCTCAAGAGAAGAGCAGGAAAAGGATGCTGGCTTTCAAAGTCAGTTAGATTGCTGGTTTGGGACCAAATCCTCCTCTGACTTTCCATGCATTGCAACTCCATTGGACTTATCTCCAGATCCCAATGTCCTTATAATCTATGATTAAACAGAAGCATTTAGACTCATTGACTCAGACTTTAAGGTCAGAAGATTTAGTGTTTGTTAAGGAAATCCTAGTGGGTTCTTTGTGATACTTCAATACACAACAATCCCTGTCTAATACCTCCCCAAACTTGGTACTTTAAAAATTAAAATATTTCATTTCTTTTTATGCCAATGCTGAACTATAGTAACACTGAAGAGCAGGCTAAAGGATGTTTGAATAGATGACCAGGTTTATTCTGGCAATACTACTACGAATAAAAAGAACCATTATGTGATGTATTCCATTAACAATACTTGCCATACATGTAATCCAAATAATAAAATTGACATTAATCACTGCTATTGTCATTCCATGAACACGAACCATTTAGCATCTCCAAATAGGGGGAAATGAATGCGTTACTTTAAAAAAAATTAATTCTTGATGTCTTCATGCCAGGATTGAACTAGTAATAAATTGCATACTGTACAGATTTTTCAATGCTATTAGCTGTCTAGTTTGTGGAATTGCTTTAACATGAACGTCTAACTCCCTCAGCAAAACCTATCTTTAAAGGGTCATCATCATGATCGTTCCCATGCTTGGATTGTGTTTCTCAGATTTCTAATCCTTTCTGAATTGTGCCTTCTTTCAGTAGTGATGTAATATTTGTAAAATCAGGTGTTGGCTCTCCTATGTGGCTGGGGAACAGCTGTGACAGTCAAACCCTTAATGACAAGATACAAAGGAAAAGGGAGGACTTGACAGCAGAGAGATTAATCTGTGTATGGAATTAAATAAAATCCTACAAATGCAGAGTGCTAAATGTCTTTTTTTTTTGAACATCATTGTGTGCTTCACAAAGTTAATCTAATTAAGTCTGACAGCAACCATATGGAGTAAATATTTACTCCCTCATAGCCATTGTGGAGTTGTGAAAACTCAGGCACAGAAAGATTAAGGGTCAGATTTTTACAGGTATGTAGGCACCTAAAGATGCACATAGGTGACTAGTGGGATTTTTGGATGTGCCTAGGCACCTCACTCCCATTGGAAAATCCCATTAGGCATTTATCTGATCTCTAGGTACTGGAAAAAATCTGGACCCAAGTGTCCAGTTCTTGCCACTCCTACTGACATTAAGGTAGTAGTACTGAAAGCCCTGATTTCTCAAAGCATTTAGGTCTGGATTTTTAAAGGTATTTAGGTACCTAATGCCTATTGATTTCAGTGGGAGTTAGGCAACAAAATACACTTTAAAAATCTGACCCGGAATCACTTGCTGGAGCCCATTCATATTGAGCACAGCACTGAAGCATGTGCTATTGAAAGTGAAATGGAACTTAAACACGTGATTACATTTAAGCACGTATTTAACTGCTTTGCAGAACAGGGATGGTTCTCTGAATCAGGGCCAAAGACCTTAGTGATTTGTCCAAGGTCAAAAAGCGAATCAGTGGGAAAGATGGGAATAGAACCTTGAACTCTTATCTTCAATCTCTTACCAAAAGACTAGACAATTAAATTAAACTCTAGCCTTCCTTGCTGCTTTTCAGATTAATAGATTTCTCTAAGGGTTAGGCCAGCCAGTATGACTTATTTTAAAATATATTCACACAGCTCTGCTAGCCTGAATTGCTGGTGGTAGCAAACTTTGCTTGCCTTGTTTTTTAGTAGATTTAGTGGGACCTATGAAATCAAGCCTAGAAATTTTGTATGCTGTGATTAGAAAAAGGATTGGGTTCATAATAACTTCATTTAACACCCCTTCTGGCTTGGAAGAACAAAAAGTAATGGGGTTAAGTAGTAGCAGGGAAAGTGTAAGAGTAACTTTGTAGATATTAGAAAAGTTAAGCCACAGAACAGGCTCCTAACAGAGCTGGTGGGGAATCTCCTTCACTGGAGAGATTCAAGGCCAGCCCCAACACCCATCTGTGAAGGGTAGTTTATGGATAACGAAATGAATCTTGCTGCACTGTAAAAGGTTGCAGCAGATGATCCTGCTTGAAGCCAATTTTGGGAAGAACTTAGGCAGGGAAATATCTTTGTACCTGTGAACTTAAAAAACAGGCTACTTTTCCTTGACTGAGAAGAAAGAACCAGCCACTAGTGGGCCACTAGTCTGACCTGCCTCTGCAGCATACAGGCTGCCAGGCAGGTTTGTTCTGAAAGAGAATGAAATAATCTAGGGAAAATCATTGTAGTGGGTTGGGATCAGAAGAAGAAGGTGCTCGAGTCTGTGTGTGCCCTAATGGGTTCAGTGATGTCACAGCAGTTGCTGATGTGCCAAAAGCTACCTGTTGAGAGCTGCCATTGTATTAGTTTTAAAGCATTTTTTATGAGTTGGTTTTAATGATGTGTGAGTAAGTGATGAAGCTTCAGTGAGTCTTGTGGTTAAGGCACTGGACTGGAAATCAGGAGAGCTGGCTTCAGATTCCACTTCTGTAGGTTTGCTGGGTGACCTGGCGCAAGTCATTTAGTCCCTCTCTGCCTCAGTTGTACATGGGGATCTGTGATGGGGTGTCCACCCCAAACAAGGCTTAAAAGGGTTAAATTGGCCAGGTAGGCCAATTACCTCCCTGGGCTGAATCTGAAGGAGGAGCCAGGGATATAAGTAGAACAGGCTAAGCTGGGCAGGAAGAGGTGGGGCTATATGAGCCAGGAAGCTGGCAAAGGGGGGTGGGTGCAGTCACTCTCTGGGAGAAGGGAGGTGTGTTCAGGACTATAGCAGGTAGTCCACAGTGACTCTCTGGGAGGAGGGAGTTGGGAAGCTAGCAAACCCAGAGAGGGGGAAGCCAAGGAGGTAGGAGAAGGCTTACGGGAACAGCCCTAAGGAATAGGAGTGCAGACCTGGGCTGCTGACTAGAGGGACCCTGAGCTAGGGCCTAGAGTAGAGGGCGGGCCTGGGTCACCCTACCAGCCGCTGATTAAGTGGCACTGGCGGGGCAGTGAACAGGAAGACTGCTTGAGCCCATCTGTCAAGAGCGTCTTTGATACCCTGGAAGGGGAGAACACGTATGATGACCCAGCCAGAGGGCTGAGTCAGGAAGAGGAGGCTGTGGTTTCTGGAGTGAGAGGGGTCCATATGGCAAGGGGAAAATGGGAGAGAGACTGCCAGAGGAGGGTGCAATGCATGGCAGAGCTAATCCCCAGGAAGGCCAGGAGGAGGCGCCACCTGCAGTGAGTGGACCCCATGAGAGGGTCATAATATTTCGTTTCCCTCTCTCTCTGTCTTGCCTATTTATATTTTAAGCACTCTCGCTATGTGTTTGTGAAGTACCTAACTCACTGGGTCCTAAATCTCAGGTGGCTCATTTAGGTGCTACTGTAATACTCCTAATAATCAGGAGTTTCAAATCCTTTAATAAGTTTCCTCCTCTCTGCTAATCAGTGAAAGCTGGTTTTATAGGGTTTCCTGGCTTTTCCCTTTGCATTCCCAGCCCTGCTCTGTTACGCTAAGCTGGCACACCTCTGCAAGATTCTAAGCAGGCAATAAAGTCTCTGTTTCCCCATGAGCAATTGGAGTATCGGCAAAGCAGGAGGAACAATGGGGCCAGAAATTGGCTGCAGCTGATGAGCAAAGAATCCTCCTGTCAGAAAGGCGCTCCTTAATAATGCAGGCACTGCTTCCTGCATATGGACAATGCCAGGGGCTGGGTACGGAGGGGAAGTGGGTGTGATGGAGAGTCTCTAAGGCAATTTGTCACTGGTGGTGGGCCAGTTAAGGGCCTTGCTTCATTGGGCCAGGTTGGTGCTGCCAGGAAAGAGTTCTAACTCACTGAGCCTGAGCCTGGCCCTGAGAATGATCTGGCACTGGATCCCTGATTCACTCTGATGGAGCAGAGAGATCGTGCGCTCGTGGAGAAGGGGTAAAGGGGGCTTATGGGCCAGGCTAGGCCTGTCCTGGTGCACCTGCAGCCAGTGTCAAGTCGAGGGGAGGGCGAGGTGATAAAAGGAAAGAGTCTGGCATAGTTGAGAGCTGGCTGGTCAGGAAGGAAGATGGAGTACTGCCTCTCCGTCAGAAGGTAGCTTTGTCTGTGGAGCTGTGCAGGGATGGACGTGCTAGCTGGAACAGCCACGGAGTGAGTGGTGTCCAAGTAAAAGACCGTTTGGGAGACTAGCCTGAAGGGAAGGATTAGCGTACCCTCTGGACGACTGGGGGGTGGCCCCGTATTGAGTAAGGTTTGATTGATTGTTTTTGCACTGTTTGGGGCTGAGTCCTTCCAACCCCCCCAGAAGGGGATAAGACTGAAGGGACAATTAGCTGATGGGCCAGAGCCCCACTGAAGTGGGCACTGGAGGCAGAGACTTCTTCTGCCCCGGGAGACCTGCGGCCATATGGGGGCACCTGGAAGATTTCCAAAGGGCTGCTGTTCCCACCATGATACTACACACCCTCACAAGGTGAACGAGAGAATCAAACTCAATAGCCTTCTTCTCTTCTTAGGGGAGTGTGGAGATCACACAGCCTTGCTTGCTGGTGCAATCATTCTTTTAAAATGTGAAATAAATCTGAGATTGTATAGCAGGTTACACTGATTACGCCACGTACAGATATAATATGATGTAGTTACTTATTTCCTGTTGAACTCTTTGTAAACGTGAACAAGATTCAGAATTTAATGTAATATCCTTAAGTGGGCTGGAGATAAAACATATTATGTTCAAGTTAGTACCACTCATTTGTTCCTGAGTTATATTAAAATGTCCTCTATTTTGTGGCCCATTCAGATATACCTATGTATCTATTGTCGCCAATTCCCACCTGTCGCTTGCTATTCTGCCAATACTCCTTGTCTCACCCGTTAACAAGAGCTGGTTGGGATGATTTTTTTTTTCAGAACAAATGTTGATTTTTTTTGGTTTTCATTAAAAAATGACTTTTTTTTCAGAATGCTGAAAAACTGTTGAGTGGTGTCAAATCTGATAATTTTGGAGAGAGCAAAATGGATTTGGGGGTGGAGGAGCAAGAGAGGATTTTCTGTTTTTATCAAAAATTCATTTTGTGTCAAAATGTTTTGATGGAAAACTTTCAACCAGCTCTACTGTTGACATTACCATGTGATGAACATCTGTATTCTAAATCATGTTGCCTCTTACCCAGTCTGAGAATGTTGATACTTGATGGGGCCCTCAATGGATGCACATACAAATTTATCGTGAGCACAAAATTGAAGCCGTTGGAGGAAACAAACTCTCCCTGTGTCTCTTTGAGAGAGTGAGTTTGAGAAAAGTTGAATGATACTGCTTGAGATGCTCCAAATATACATACTTGACCTAGTAGCTAATGCAAGTGATATTTGTAATGGAAGGGCAACATCAACAACATTGGATAGATAAACTCTATCTATTAAGGGTAAATTCAGACTTCAGGCTCACTGAAATGTTTGATGTGAACAAAATGTATCTACCATCTGCCACTATGAATGGTTTGAAAAGAATGTGGAAGAATGGACACAATCCCATTCTGGAGAAATGGTGGGACAGTACTGGCAGGAGGTATTGGAGAAAATTCTGCAAACCATGGGAATGTATTCTACCTCTTCCCTTTTCATGAAAAGCCCATGAACAATATGGAAACCATGGCAACACTGGTTCCTGAAATAACGTATGCCACCAATGTATCAGTGCAGAAAAAGTTAATGCAAGATGGAACATGTAGTAACCTTCCTTCAACCCCCTTTCACTCAGGGTTGTCCCTTCAGGGCTATAGCAGTGACACTGTATTTTATTCTAAAACAGTCGGTCGAGTATTTCTTAGAATTACAGATTCTGGGCCATTGTCTTTTAATTATCTGTGTGTACATTGCCTCATGCAATCTGATTTTTTTTAGTAGGGTCGCTAGTTGCTACGGCTTTACAATTAAAGATAGTAGTAATGTTTGGCTTCAAATATACATATCGTTCTGAAACTAGACGATGTGGCTCTGTATTTGCACACATTAAACAAACATAAATCCACCTCCAGAGTTGAGAGAATTTCACTTCTTAAATTTTAAATGTAAGAATAATAAAGAGTTGAAAGTTCAACTTCCACTGAGTTATTTTCCAGAATTGCAAAAGGGTGAGGCAACCAATGAAAAACCCATTAAAAACAAATAACTTTAGAACTTGACTGGAATGATACAAACATCCTGAGGCAGGGTGTTCACTCTGAAGTAGCCTTGCTTAAAAAGGTATCTTGAGATTTTCTCAGTGCATTCACAGATATAACTTCAGAACTATCTTTCACCAGCTTGACAGTCTTTTAGGTACCTGGAGAACACTCTGTGTGAGAGGATAGACTGTAAAATGTCTGCCAAAAACTTTTCCTGTTCACTTTCAAACTACCTTATTCTTGCCAGAAGAGAAGAGATCTTTAGGTGGCTTAACAGAATTTGTGGAATTACAATGGGGATTGTTGAAGCTGAGACAAAAGACACTTTTTGAACAGGTAAAAGTTTCAAAAATCATAGGGCATAATGTGCAAATGAAGGACCCTGTTCAGCATATGAGCATGTGCTTAATTCCATCCCTATTCAGCAAAGCACTTAAGCATGTACATAAATCCTTTTGAAATCAAAACACATGCTTTGCCTTATTGTCCCCTCTGCCTGTTTTAAGCAAAGGAAATTGAACCGACAGAATCCTGCCTGGAAGGGAAATAAATGGAAGTTCGGAGTCCCACCTGGATAGGATTGTTTCCCTCTTTCCAAATCTTGTGGAAGACACTCCACATGGATCAGGATCTGCACTGTGGAGAAGAGGGATCAGAGAATCATGTACCTCAGAGATCTGCAAGACTCTGCAGCCAAGAAAATGAATTTAATAACTAGCAGGAAACTCTGTGTGGAATGCAACAGATACTGGTCAATACAGTGAATATGGGATTATAATATTTAGTAGGGAGTATGGGATTAGAGTATTTAATATCAAAAATAATGAACATATGGATGAACTGCCATTAAAACAAATAGTAATAATAAGTGCAAGAGACAGCTAGAGAGTATTTTGTTTTTTTTCTGGGCAAGGCAATTAATGGGTGTGATGAACAACCAGGAATGTTGGATTCAGATAAAACACAGTACTATTCTCAGGCCGTATTATTATTCTCATCTCCACATTGCTGCAGGAGAAACAGGCACAGAGAAACAAAATGACTTGTCCTGTTTCCTGCAGATAGTCCTGGCAGAGCTGGGAATAGAAGTCAAACAGGTTCTTGGTCCTACGTTATTTAACATTTGATTAATGTCCTGGAAAAAAACACAAAAACATCTGTGGTATAAAGTTTGCAGATGACACAAAAATTGGGGGAGTGGTAAATAACAAAGAGGACAGATCATTGAGTCAGAGCAATCTAGATCAGTGGTTCCCAAACTTGTTCTGCCGCTTGTGCAGGGAAAGCCCCTGGCGGGCCGGGCTGGTTTGTTTACCTGCCGCATTCAGAGATTAGTCCGATCACGGCTCCCAGTGGCCGCGGTTCGCTGCTCCAGGCCAATGGGAGCTGCTGGAAGCAGCACGGGCCGAGGGACGTACTGGCCGCCTCTTCCAGCAGCTCCCATTGGCCTGGAGCAGCGAACCGCAGCCACTGGGAGCAGCGAACCGCGGCCACTGGGAGCTGCGATTGGCCTAATCTGCAGACGCAGCAGTAGAGAGGTTATTTTCCCTCTGTGTTTGGCACTGGTGTGACAGCGCTGGATACTGTTTTGTATTCTGGTGCCCACAATTCAAGAGGGAGGTTAATAACTTGGAGAGGGCTCAGAGAAGAGCCACAAGAATGATAATGTATTAGAAAACCTGCCTTATCATGATAGACTCAAAAAGCTCAGTCTATTTAGCTTCACTACAGAGGGTTAAGGGGTGACTTTATTACAGTCTATAAGTATCTTCAAGAGGAACAAATATATAATAATGGGGTCTTCAATCTAGCAGAGAAAGGTTGAAGCTAGACTACAGAAGTTGAAGCTAGACAAATTCAGACTGGAAATAAGATGTATATTTTTAAAGGTGAGAGTAGTTAACCATTGGAACAATTTAGCAAGAGTCATGGTAGATTCTCCGTCACTTACCATTTTTAAATCGAGATTGGCTATTTTTCTAAAAGATCTGCTCTAGGAATTATTCTGTGGCCAGGTCTATGGCCTGTGTCAGAAAAGAGGTCTGACTAAATGATCACAGTTGACCTTTCTGGCCTTAGGAATTTATGAATCCTGGTTAGTCAGCCCATGCTTTGGCCCTTCACCAGCTTATACTTCAATTTTCACTTCAGCTTCAAGAAAGCTTTCACACTCTTCAGGGGAGCGTATACTGTTCAGTTGCATTTCTCCAATCAGGGAGGTAAAGCAGCGACTATGCAAACAGTCTTTTTTTTTTCAGGTGTGGGGGTGGAAGTTGCGGCAGAAAGTGTCCTTCAGTGTGAATATTGAGCACATTTTTTTCCCTACGAAGTCAAAAGAGGATGGTTTTAGGCATAAACTCTGAACTGAAGGCTTAGCTGTGACTCCCCTCCACCGTCACCTCCTTGGGTTTGTCTCTAAACCACATTATTGTCACATAGCTTTTGCTATGTGAACAGTTTTCTAAGATGGCAATTCAGATTGTGATTTTTTTTTCCCTGGGGATAGATGACAGCTGTGTGTATTCTTCACATGTACCAGTTCACAAATAAAGCCAGTAGCAGTCTTAGTCACTTTCTGTACATGAAAGGTGTTAACACTCTTTTGAAAATTCAACTTTCACTGAATTATTGTCTAAAATCCCAAAAGGGGAAAGAAGACACCAAGAAAAAGTCTATAAACAACCAAGTTTGGCACTTATTCTCTGGAAAGGCAGAGGCAGCATGAATTCCAAGCCTGTCCACTCTAACGTGGGCTTTCTATAACTCTTCAAAGTTTTCCCCCAGAGTATATAGTGTATTTCTAATAGAGTTTCGTATCCCGCTTTCAGCAAACTTGACAGCCTTTCACATTCTCAAACTGTAGACTAAGAAGAGGTAGGGGAAAATCTGGAAGTTTTTCTGAACAAATTTTCCCTCTCCATTTTCAAACATTATGTCAACTAAGTAAAATATGACACAAAATGCCCTGAAGGTAAGAGTGTTGAATGGTAGCAACACCTTGCAGCATAAAATAACTAAGAACAGCAGATAATTCGAGGAACAACTAAGATACCCTAGTATTGCAACCTTATAAAAATGAAGTAGATAGAGAGCTTGATTCTGATCCTATTGTAACTGGATAAGCAAGTCATACATGGTTTGGCCTTTTGTGGCCAATGGTAATCCCTGGGCATGTGCATGTCAGTTTAAAATCAGCCTTTGTTTGCCACAGGGCAGTTAAATTTCTTTCTTCCAAGCTACTTCTCACACACTCCCAGTTTAAGCTAACATCTAATAGCCTTATATTTTTAAGGCTCTTGACTGGCCCTCAGAAAAGGGTTGTTTCTACATCTAATGTCTGTTCCATTCACAACTGTCTCACATAGCTGCAAACCGTATTCATATGCAACACTTTCTGAAACAATGTAATTTGTTACAATGATTTGGACTGACCTGATTTCATAGCAAAATTGGCCTCAATAAAGCCATGCTCAAATAGATGCACAAATACTAACTGAATAGTATTCTTCTGTTACATCCAGGGGACCTGGAGAAATATACTGAAATCAAGAGAGTTATGTATTTCGTCCTGGTCACCTCTTAAGAGTTTGTGATTAATAAAATGGCAATTATCCCACTGAGTCCAGAGTAGGAGGAGATGGATTTATGATGACTCTGGGATTTGAGGTGAACTCACAAAGAGAGCCTGACTTAGTCGCTTTTATTGATGGCTTTCAGGGGAACTGTAAATGAATGCAAGCTGTGCTTTCTATGTATGGAAAAGAACAGAGGAGGCCAAAAACACTTCTTATTGTCTGGGATTTCAGAGCCAGAGAGCGTGCACAGCAACCAGTTTGATTACTCAGATCTCTGGTCCAAATTGGTAAAGGCACGTAACTCTGCCATAGCAAATATGCAGATCGTTAATTAAAAGATATCATTACTTCAGCTTGTGAAATTTGACATTGCAATGGTTTGGGCTAATGGCAAGAATTGACGGGATGGCAATTTGAACATGCTTGCAGAGACTGCTTTGCAAGGGTTCAGTCCTGCAAGGAGTTGAACATTTTGCCCCTCAGCCAGCAGAGCACTTCACCATGAGATTAATGAAAAGCAGATGAGTAGTTCCAGAAAAGTCAGAGGGATGACCCCCATTTCTAACATAAAGCATGTATGACAGATATTGCAACCACAGTCAATGATCTTTGGGGACCCTATTGTCATAAAACTGTGAATGGTTTATGTATGACTGTGTTCTACTCCAGCAGTTTAATGTATGGTGATGTTCTACCACCACAGTTCTTACAGGAACTGAAAACAGTGGAAGGTGATTAAGGTGAATCACTGAAACTAAAATAATCGAGAGGTTCCACCTCCTGGAGTGGTTTGCACAAACTGGTTCAAGCTGGGTGTTCCAGAGACTAGGACAAAGAAAGGGCTTTTGGTATAAAAGGATGAGCTTGAATTGACGCAGGACCATCTTTCTGACCCAACAAATGAAAGCACCTTCTGTCGAATGGAATCACTAACACTTGTGGATGGATTGGAAAAACTTTGGCCTACTCTGGCCCCATAAAACTGATGGGTGACTTCTGGTAAGCTTTTCACATGTGTATAGGAATTTTTATTGTTTCTTACATGTTGTCTCTGTGATGCTTTTACCTTAAGAATAAAAGTGCTTACTTAGAAAGAGCTGTATGGTAACTTGTAACTGCTGTCAATACACTGTTCACGATTCTCAGAGAGAAAGCAAAGTACAGGTGCTGACTTTTAGGCAGACTGGCTTGCTGCGGATATCACAGTATAAGGCTGGGAGCTGTCCAGCCTTAAAACTCTGGTTAGGAGAGAAAGATATTAATGGGTCTGCATCCAAAGATGTGATGTCTGGGAGCAAATAACTTTGAGTGCCCGCGAGGGACCTTGGAGGGGGAAAACAGGTCCAGTTATCCTGAAACTGTGGCGGCATGCATTTAAATGATTTGTGGAATCAGTCTGAGTGCTCAGCAACTTGCAAGATAGTTCACTGCTCCAGGGGCCTGATCCAAAGCTCATTGAAGTTAATGAGACTTTCAGTTGATTACAGTAGGCTCTAGATAGAGCCCCAACCCTCAAGTATAGGGAAGACTGCCAAATTATGCTGCAGAGAACAGGAGCATCATTTGCTATGGAGCGGGCGGGGCAATTATTCCCACTACCACCACCACCATCCTGGTTCTCTGCTTCTGGCTTTTCATAAGTCTATAAGCTTCATTATGTCTTCTGTTTTTTTACCTTCCCCTTTCCCCCAGACATTGGATGTGCTCATTATGAAAGCACTAATTGCCTAGTTCTCTCATTTGTGGTGCTGTTTAGGACAGAGAATGTTCTATGTGCTAAGACAACTTTGGACCCCCAGAATTTCTCTGAAACGATGCCCCTGCTACAAAAGTCAAAGTTGTGATGTTGCTATGATTTGGCCTCTTAACTTCTGCATATTAAAACACTTAATAGTAAAATGGAAACCTACCAGAGCTCATATGCTTTCTTATTTGGCAACATTCTTTGTCTTATCTGTTTATTTTGCAATGTATCATCTTATTCCTCCTCCATGCTTGAATTTCAGATTTAATTTTTGAGACTCCAAGGTTTTTTTTATGCATTTCTATAATTATTGATTAATTTGTTACTCCACGATGAAAACATTTTCTATTCTGACTGCTCTGTAAATTAAAGAGGTAATGAACCTGACCTTTTGTCTATAAGTAATCATTGATTTATTTGACCAGAATGCAGGCTTTACAGGAATGTGATGTATAATAGAGAACATAGTATTTTCTGCAATGAATCTTCATTTTAGGGGTTAGGGAATGTTCATCCACCCACAGCCATCTAACTTGCTGAAAATCCCCGCATTGTTTATAATGACTCTATAGAGGGATTTTTCAAAGTGGGACAAATTTTGGAAATAAAGAAAATGTGTACAAATGGTAATTTACTCTGATAAAATCCTTCAGATAGCACCCGGAAACGGGTGGGAGGGGTTGGGGGGAGTGGGAAAAGAGCAAAGCAACTGAACTGTTAACCTGTTTGAATAAGCCCTTTTTCCATTGCAAACTAGCCTAGATTTTGCACTTGTTATAATTCTGAGTTTACGAATCACAGTCTATTGCTGTGCAAATTATTGTGCCATTTCATATTTAGCCCTAAAATGTCACTGCAGGAGTAGGCTAGAGAATCTTTGACTCTCTCACATATGGAGATTATGAGTATCCTGTAAAGAATGTACCATGAACTTCAAGAGGTGGGTTTTTTTGTACTGAGCTTAGCCGACATTTCGGCCTAAATTCTGCAGTTCTGTGTCAAAATTCTCATAGACATCCATGTGAGGATGTGAATTCTAGAACCAATACAATTCGGAACCTTTGTGTTCTGCTTAATTCTCCCATCTCTGTTGTTGCTCTTATTATGTCTGCCATTGGAACTTTGCTGAACAGCTGCAGTAGCACGGGGGTGGGGAAGCTCCTAAAAATGGTATCAGCTTTTGAAAACCAATAATACTGCTGAACAAAAAGGCTCCACTACCCTTCTCCTTTTCCATGCCAATAGTAGTAATCTGGGTAGCAGCATGGAGAGGGCACTGGTCGAGGAATCAGGAGGTCTGGATTCTCTTTTCCTGAGTCTGCCACTGACCTCCTGTCTGACCTTAGGCAAGTCACTTCACAGCTCTGTGCCACTGTTTTCACCCTCCCAGCCTTTGTCTTTTCTACCTGCTGGGCAGTCTCTGTCTCTAACCACTAGGTAAGACTGCTCACACCTTGGTCCCTGACAATGAGTGTTACTTCTAGCATTGCATCTTTCCTAGCTTTGCAGGCTTTTTGGGGCACATATTGTCTCTTAGTGGGTGTCTGAACAGTGCCTCGTCCTGATCCTGATTGGGCCTCTAGGCACTGCGCTAATACAAATGTAATAGCAAATGGGACCAATATAGCAGCTAAAATAATTTCTCACAATTAGAGCTGATTGGAAAATGGTCAGTTCTGATTGAAAAAAAAAAACCCTAAAGATTTCCCCCCAAATGTCCTTTATTTTCTTGGCCGGCTCTGCATGCAATCCACCATTCATTAATGCTAGTCTCGTTTATTAAGGTCCTAAAATGGGCTGGCCTGGACTAGGAGTTGTGCTGAAACTCGTGAATCTTGTGAAGGCTCCAGAAGGGATTATTCACCTCTTTCTTTATCTGATTCTGCCCCCAGCCACCTCCTCACAACTGCTTCTGTGTGGCTAGCATCCTAAAGCAGATTAGGAGGGAGCACAGAGACTACAATTGTTCCCAGACCCTATGCTGGGGATGCAAAGGGGTGGAAGAGTTCCTTACTCCCAATTTTCTTCTTCTCCACACCCATATAGACCCCCCACAAAAGAGCGTGCTTGAATAATCACAAATGAATTTTAAATGCTTTATGGTTACCTGCCAGAAATAAATATTTTGTTAACCACCACATGCAAGCAGGGGTTTCAACTCCTCTTGTCTCTATTTACTACACATGTGTTAGAAAACCAAAAAATCTTAATACATTCCCAGGGCAGAAGGGACCTCTGTGACCATCAAGTCTGACCTCCTCCATAACACAGATCATAGGACTTCCCTGGAATAATTCATGTCTGAACTGGAGCATGTTTTTAGAAAAGCATCCAATCTTGATTTAAACCAATCAGTGATTAATTACCGCTGCACCCCCCCCACACACTAATATATGAAACACTAGCGCTACCGATTAACAGGATTAGCTGAAACTGCTGTGTGTGTACAGTAAAAACATAGTACAGTATAAAATACTGTAAATACATTCAAACATCAGGGGTTGGATTATTGGTCATTTATAGCTATCTTGATTCAACGGGCTGGCTCGTTTGGATATGAGTGATGGTGCTTTGGAACCATTTGGAATTCATAGCTTTGGGGACCTCCTGAAGACTAGCAGCTGAGCACTCAAGGGGCCAGTTCCCTATTGTGTTGCTGCAGTTTTATGCTCATGCAGTGGTGAAAACCAGCAGAATACGTGGAGAATCAGGCCTGAGAACTTAGATTTTTTTTTTATTTCCTGCAGTCCATGTTTAAAAACATGGAGAAGAAAAGGGGTAAGCAATACATAAGCAATGCAAGAGCTACTGGCTCTTCGTCTTGAGGGAGTTTATAGTTGACAGAGACACGAAAAGGTGCAATTGTAAGCTTATTTACTACATTTGTCAACCATCTGGGATGTAAAACTTCTGAAGTGAAGGAGCTGTCAGATTTCATTCTAGTTAACCCAGTGGAAGCAATATAGGTGATTTTAATTTGTTTGATCAGGCATGCAATTAAGTAACATCCTTGGACAAACTGCAGTAGGGGTGCATTGTTTTTTTTCCTGGGACTTCCAGACTGTTCTAGCAGCTGGTTATTGACAGACATATTTGTCAGTAACCAATCAGATTCCTGCTGGAGGGTTGTTGCTAAGGTGGCATCATTCCCATCCTTGACACCAGTACTGGAGTGCTCTGAAAGGCCATGGGGCCATGACGGAGGATTGACCAAATTGGGCAGGAAACAGCAGCGTCCTCCTCCAATCCCATGGGTCTTCAGTAAGTAAATAAATTATGACTTATTAATCATAAGGGTATTCTGAAGCTGATTAAAACTGATTTAATGCTTACTGTAGAAGAAGGGGCATTAGGATGCCACTTTTCCTGTTAAAATGGAGCAAATCAGTACTAGAGACCTTTGATGGAAACTCCAGAAATGGGGAGACTAAACTACAGAGGCTGTTTCTTGCCTTGGATAACGTTTATACTCCCCTTCAATATGCATACAAAATTAATGGTCAGGATTTGTCGTCAGAGTTCCCTAAAGATAAAAATGCAAAAAGTACAAAGAGGAAATACAGAGGAGCGTGCTGGTCCGAATCATGACAACCTAATGTAGCATAAATGTAAAGACAAATAAGCTCATAGAGATGAAAAGCTTTGGTAGAGAGGGTTGCTAAAACTCGCTTTGCTTTTGATTTATACCTGCAGAATGTTCTCCTTTTGCTTGGTGTTTTGCTCAATAGTTTTAAAAAATATATTAGCAAGGCCAGCTGGCTGTATGACTTTCCCTGGCTTGTTGAGCAGGCCGTCGAACACATGTGAGTAAAGCTATAGAGCCAGGGAAATGAGTTAAGGAGAAGAAAAAGAGGGCCAAATCCTCTGCTGGTGTAAATTGGTGGAGCACCATCGACTTCATTGGAGCAGCTCCGATGTACCCCAACAGAGAATTTGGCCTCGGATACTGCTGCTTTGGGGGAGGGCGGGGATTTCAGGAAAGAACGCTAATAGGATGGACTGATGTGGAACACATGGTCGCATTGCGCACCGCCTTTTCCAAAGAGCACCTTGTTTGACACTGGTTGCCGTTCGTGTGATCTGTGCACTGGCAGGATCTGGCCTGTGGTCATAGCTGTTTCTTTCTGTCATGACAAAAATGTGCTCAGTGATGTGCAAGTTCTAAAACCAGATGGGAGTGATGGGGCTGCTGCTGCAAGAAGGAAAGAAAGAGTGGATGTTTTAACCATTTGCTGCATGGAAGTTTTGTGTGTTCTGCACCACTGAAAATCTAGTCACTTTACCTCAGGTGTCAAAATATACAGGTAGGTGCTTAAGTGTAAATCTGGCCATGTCCCAGTTTTACGATCTGTGAAATGTGACACAGCAGTTTCAGCAAATCCTGTTAAATTGTGGTACTGCTAAGTGTGGTTTCAGCACAAATACACCTACAAGGACATGCATCATGCTAGCTTTACCCCATGGAGACTGAGGAGTCTGGTGTCACTGGAATTCTGTAGCTAAATTTTTAGGTTGACTAAAATGAAGTTATGCCAATTTACTTCAGTGGAAGATCTGGTCTATTCTTTCTGTGAGACAGCGTGAGAGACCCTCTGTTCTAGGGTCTTCCATCTCAGAGCCCTTCCAGATAGGTTGCAGGCCTGGGGGCTTGTCTACACTTGAAAGGTAACATGGTTTAAGGTAGGGTGTGGATTTAAAGCACAACAGCGGTTCCTGACCAGCTCCTTTTGTGGACCCCTTAGTCCGGAACAAGATTCCCTCACACTTGTTTATCTTCACCTGCCTTGAAAGTGGAACAGGATCAGGGATGACGCTGTGTAGGCAAACCCTGACATGAGCAGGATTTGGCCAGAAAGCTTCATTTCTCCTTTGCATGCTAGACCTGTAATAGACTTTTATTGTTTCCTATGACCTGGCTCATTTGCGAAGTGCAAAGACTCTGTGGGTAACCAAAAGACTTCCTGCTAGGCAAAAAAGAAAGTTTGAGAGAGATTTATAATTCCTTCCCTACAGCATTCTCTACTATTTAGTGTTTCATTCAACCTCTCAGCTGAGCTGCGGTTGTGTGCATGATAAAAGGAAATTTGTAATGCAGCCACCCTTCGTAGATGATATAATCCTTTTAGTAGGCAGGATGTAAAATTGGTCCCATAACCCATCAGGATCTCCTCAGAAATTCGGGCCAGGATAATTAATTTTTTCCTAACCACTGAGCAATCGTTAACTCTCCCACTGTCACTAAATGCCTCTGACCTTCAACCGTTCTACCATCCTCCTACAGAGGGTACACCTACAATCCTTCAAGGACACAGGCTGTCTCAATTACTGTTTCAAAGTGTATCTTCCCCTTAGGGGAAAGAGTCTTGTTTGAAGCAATTTCTGCTTGCTCAGTATATCCATCAAGGCCAATAATATAACATACTTTCCAACAGCATAAGAACCTGTATTATTAAACAGAATAAAACTCAATTTTATTAACATAAATCATTAATAGTATATTAACAGTAACACTGTCGTACTGTAATATTGAAGGTATATCTAAAATGTTAATAATAGGGGAGGTGTAGTCTAATGGTTGACGCACAGGACAGGGAGAAGGAGATTCTATTCACAGCTCTCCCCCACAGCTGCATGACCCTGAGGGCAACATTTTCACTAATATGAATGGTTCAGTTTTTGGATGCCCAGCCTGTCTACTTTGGGTCTTTTTTTCAGAAATATTAAATACATGGATTTGTTGTTCGTAGCCACTGGGAGTTTTGAAGGCTTGGCACCTCGGAACGTTCGGCCCGAGGGTTCTCAAGTTAAAGTATCCTAAATCAGAAGCCACTTTTAAGCATTTTGGCCTAAACCTCTCTGTGCATCAGTTTTCCCATCCCCCAACGTGGGGATAATGCTTGCTACCTCACTGGGGTATTCTGATGGGGTGTTGAGTAAAAGACTGAGTCATGATTTTCATGGCTCCGAGCACCAATAAATCCCATTGACATTAACATGAGCTACAGATGCTTAGTAGCTGTTGAAAATCAGGCTAGGAGTTCCTCAGATGGAGAGTGCTGTAGACATGTACAATATTGTTTAAACTGAGGGTTAATATGTTATAGTTAGAATTAGAAATACAACACCGCTGTATGTTAGATGGTAAAGCAAACCCCATAATGAGTATGTCAGGCTAAATCCTCAGCTGCTCTCAGTTGGCATAGCTCCATTGACTTCATCCCTATGCCAATTTACATCAGTTGAGGATATAGCCTATTATATTAGTCCCTTTTTAAAATTAATTTACTTTTGAGACATTGATGCAATTACTTTAAATGATATGTACCATGCAGGTGCTGAGATCTTAATAGTCAGGTCACCCTGTTATCCAAAAATATTTCTACCTTTCCTTTTTGTTGTGTTTCAAGCAAAGCTACATGGCAAGCCTTAGCACACAAGTCAGGATTTTATTTGCCCTCAGATCCATGCGTGAGTTGGTCAGGTGTATCATATCTGCCATGTCTTCTGTACAAGGCGTTCCACTCACTGGAAACCTATTTCCTCAGCACAATGTTTTGCTTCCTTTTCAAATAGTAATTATTGCGAGATGCAAAACTGTCTCTCAGCATCTCCAGAACATAGGGGCGGGCCTACAGTGAAATGATTAGGATTCTCAGACCTGCATATAGGGCATAGGAAGCCAAAGCTCCAGAAAACAGGCTCTTTGCAGTTATAGGCACATTCCCAATTGAAACATTATTGTAAAATGTCTGACTACACCATTTAAATAAATAATCGCCGGAATCACATTTCCACTCAGTTGACAGACTGCTCCTTATCTCAGTAACTTTTATGGTTCCCAAACCAGAGATCCATGCACCTCATATACAAAATAATCGCATTAAGGCAAAACGTTCTTTGCTGTCTTTATGAGGGGTACATTTTTTTCTACATATTCCCTGGGAAGGAATTCTAGTTAGAAACCTGGAAACTTTTAGTGCCATTATATTTGTTGCAGAAATTGTAATGAAGCAATTAAATATTAAATCATCAATCAGACTTGCTGCATTTCTATTTAGTTAGACCAGGAGCATCCCAACTCAAGGAGAAAAAATAATGAAACCATAACCAGCCAACACAGAGTTTTTACAGTGCTGGCTGCCTAAAAATAGGGCAGGCTCTGGTGAGTTTAGTGCCACCTATCTATTTGGATATAATGAGTCAGGACAATAAGCAAGCGACAAACTCAGTAGCACCCTACAGGACTTAGCACAATGGGGTCATGGTCTATGACTGGGGGGCTGTAGATGGTACAACAATCTAAATAAATAATCTCTATCTCTGGCTACCTCTACAATAGGAAGTAGGGGTGCAATTCCCCTGCTTGTGTACAAGTATTTGTGTGATCTCAACTATAAATAAAACTGTATTACTAAGTAAACAACTAGCCTGTGTCAAGGCTGCATAACAACGCTGGTTTCAGACCCTCTGTGTTGTAGTGTAAACATAGCCTTAGGCCCCCATCTCCATAATATCCAAGCACTTCACAATCTTTAATGTACTTACAAGCCCACTCTTCTGGCGAAGTAGGAAAGTAGAGTTTTACAGATAAGGAACTGAGGCACAGAAAGGTTAGGTGATTTACAGATAGGTCTACAGGAAACTTGGGGCAAAACAGGGACTTGAACGCAGGTCTCCCATGTTTTAGGCTACTACCCCAGCCACTAGACCATCCTTGCCCTTGTAAGACTATTCCTAAAAACTTTGTCATAAAGACAGTATTGCCAAGCCCAAGAACTCAAAAATCATGCATCAGGAGCCCCCAAATTATGAGTGTGTTAAAAATCGTGAGATTTTTAACTCAATCAATGAATTCAGCGTTCTTTTTATTTCCCTTTTAGTTTTTGAGCTGTCAGGGTTCACATTCTCAAGCTTTTTCTCTGCAACTGTGAGGACTAGACATTTACTAATTCTTTTAAAATGAAAGTTGCGATTGTCACATAATCTCACCCCTCCAGTGGCTGGGGGCTGGAAGAACATCACAAACCTGTTGCCACACTCATTATAAGATTATGAGAGCTTGCATCATTGTAGTGGTGCTCTTTTTGAGGCAGTGTTCTTTGCCCAACCATGGTGCAAGTTAGTGTTCATGTCTGCCTGCTGGAATTAATCTTCATGTCTATTATAGATTTAAAAAACAAACTCACACACATTCAGAAAATTGGTTGAGATTCAGAAAATTCAAGAATATCAATTTTTGTGCTGTAAAAACTTTGACTTTCTGCATACTGGGGCAGATTCTCACTTATACTTTAACTGCTTTACATCACTATGGCAGTGTAAAGGGCCTTAAACTGGGAGTATATTACATTTTCACCCCCTTTCAAGGCTCTTTACGTGCCAGAGTGGTGTAGTGAGACGTTGGTATACATGAGCATCTGGCCCACAGGCATTATAGAAAAATACTATCAATGTTCATTTTAAAAATTTCAAATATACTCAGAATATTGTAGTTTATTAGCTATGGGAGTGATTTTTTTTCTATTCTGTTCATTGCACATTTATATTTCTGAGAACTCTTCCTCTACACACAGTTCAACAACCATTTTGAGAAGAGTTGCTGTGTAGCCTGTTGTACAAGTGAGAGGGAGAGAGAAAGAGAGACTGTGCTCTCTATTTCACAGAGACTTTACTTATTTTCTTTCTCGTTTTTTCATTAATCTAAAATAACTCCTCTTAGACGGGAAGTACATGCTTTTTATAAGAAATAAGACTCATAAGAACGGCCATACTGGGTCAGACCAAAGGTCCATCTAGCCTATGCTGTCTTTCAGCAATAGCTAATGCCAGGTGCTTCAGACGGAATGAACAGAACAGGTAAGCATCAAGTGATCCATTTCCTGTCACCCATCCCTAGCTTCTGGCAAAGGACAGCTTCCCTGCCTGTCCTGGCTAATAGCCATGGATGGACCTATCCTCCATGAATTTATCTTGTTCTATTTTTAACCCTGTTATAGTCTTGGCTTTCACAACATCCTCTGGCAAAGAGCTGCACAGGTTGACCGTGCATTGTGTGAAGAAATACTTCCTTTTGTTTGTTTTAAACCTCTTGCTTATTAATTTCATTTGGTGACCCTTAGTTCTTACGTTATGAGAAGGAGTAAATAACACTTTCTAATATATTTTCTCCATACCAGTAATGGTTTTATAGACCTCTATCATATTCCCCCTCAGTCATCTATTTTCCAAGCTGAAAAGCCCTAGTTTTATTAATCTCTCCTCATATGGAAGCTGTTTCATACCCCTAATCAATTTTGTTGCCCTTTTCTGAACCTTTCCCAATTCCAATATATCTTTTTTGAGTTGGGGTGACCACATCTATATGCAGTATTCAAAATGCATGGATTTATATAGAGGCAATATAACCTCTGTCTTATTATCGATCCCTTTCTTAATCATTCACAACATTCTGTTAGCTTTTTTGATGGCTGCTGCACATTGAGGGGATGTTTTCAGAGAACTATCCACAATGACTCCAAGATCTCTTTCTTGAGTGATAACCGCTAATTTAGACCCCATCATTTTATATGTATAGTTGGGATTATGTTTTCCCAATGTGCATTACTTTGCATGTATCAACATTGAATTTCATCTGCCATTTTGTTGCCTAGTCACCCAGTTTTGTGAGATCCCATTGTGACTCTTTGCAGTCAGCTTTGGATTTAACTATCTTGAGTACTTTTGTATCATCTGCTAATTTTGCCATCTCACTGTTTATCCCTTTTCCCAGATCATTTATGAATATGTTGAACAATACTGGTCCCAGTACAGACCCCTGGGGCATACCACTATTTACCTCCATTCTGAAAACTGATAATTTATTCCTACCCTTTGTTTCCTATCTTTTAACCAGTAACTGATCCATGAGAGGACCTTCCCTCTTATCCCATCACAGTGCACTTTGCTTAAGAGCCTTTGGTGAGGGACCTTGTCAAGGCTTTCTGAAAATCTAAGTACACTATATCCACTGGGTCAACCACGTCCACATGCTTGTTGACCCCCCCCCAAAGAATTCTAGTGGATTGATGAGGCATGCTTTCCCTTTACAAAACCCATGTTGACTCTTCCCCAACAAATCATGCTCATCTATGTGTCTGACAATTCTGTTCTTTACTATAGTTTCAACCAATTTGCCCGGTACTGAAGTTAGGCTTACCAGTCTGTAATTGCCGGGATCACCTCTGCAGCTTTTTTTGAAAAAAAATGGCGTCATGTTAACTATCCTCCAGTCATCTGGTAAGGAAGCTGATTTAAATGATAGGTTACATACCACAGTTAGTAGTTCTTCAATTTCTCATTTGAGTTCCTTCAGAACTCTTGGGGGAATACCATCTGGTCCTGGCGACTTATTACTGTTTAGTTTATCAACTTGTTCCAAAACCTCCTCTAATGACACCTCAGTCTGGGACAGTTCCTCAGATCGGTCACCTAAAAAGAATGGCTATCTCCCTCACATCCTCAGCCAGCAAGACTGATGCAGGGAATTTGTACAGTTATATAACAGGTGTAACCTGAAAAACTGTGATCTTGCCTGATCCGTGTGCCACTTCGTTATATCAGGGGTTGCCTCAGTGTTCTTGACTGCATTTTTCCTACCCTCCCACTACCGAGAGTGTGCTGTGCAGTGGCTGGTTACTGCCCTCCTCTTCAGAGATGGCTCTTAGGGTGTCCACTAATACTTTATTTTAAGGGACAATCCTTATTTGTTATTTAATATTCCGTGTCCCTTATGAAGCCAGCGCTCCCTGTAACCATGGAAAGATCTGTGTGTTGAGATACAAAGTACAATTTCGTACCAGGAATAGAATTTGTGTGTTATTCCTTAAAAGGATACTTCGTCCTGTTTCTATCAAACAGTGGCTTTTTATTTCTCTGAAATGAAAGTGGTTACTCGAGTGATGCTGTATATCCATAGCCCAGCACTTCCCTCAGCTCCTTTGGGACGTTAAAGACCAGACCAGATCTTCATCTGACATAATTTATCATAGCTCCAAGTCCATGGCACTAAGACAAATTACACTGGCTGATGATCTGACCGTAAGACTGTATTCTGCTGGCTGGAGTGCTCTAGTTGATAGCAAGAAATGACTTGTGTTCCCATTTGGTAAAGGCTGAGAGAAGCAGCCTTTGCAGGGGTACAGGGGGCCAGAATTGCTTGCTGCAACATTTATTGTCTGAATCCAAATAAATGAATAGAAAGACCTTCTAGACCCAAGTCAATCTGGATAAGCATCCATCCTGAAGTCAGGTCACAGGACAGGGACCCATTTGAGTGAAGTAGCCTGTTTCTACTGCTGAGGGATTTGCAAGGACAAAGTAAAGAAGATGACGTGTTGCAGAATCCATAGGGCTACAGGAGCCCTGGTTGGAGTCAATGCACACAAAGCTCTGCTACTGCCAAATCCCAGCAAATGGTTTCCAGCCAGACCTATGAGAGTTTCCAGCCAGGCACCTGACAGTGAGAACCTGGGTAACTAGGATGCTGTGGTTATATACACAGTGACTCAGCATGATTCTTTTAAGATTTCTTTAGGGATGTGCATCAGAGCCAATGCCTCAAAGGCTTAGCTCAGATAGACTTAGAGCTGGGTCCTGGTAATATCCACCTTGCTGTTTTGAAAGCTGTCACCAAAGAGCCTTAGGAGAACTAAGTAACTTCATTCTCCTATATCTGGTCAAATTCCAAAATACAGTGATTTACAAAGGGAACTCTTAAAATCAAAATACAATGGAAGGTGTTCTTCTCAAATTTCCTTCTCCTGTCATTTCCTAAATCTTGGGCACATCAGAATTTGCAAAGATGTGAAGTAAATAAATGCATCAAATGAAATTTTAAAAAGTCCCTTGGGGCATCCCCGACTCCCAAGAGCAATGAAGAACAATTTCCCTTTGGTCTGGAATCCAGTCCATATCACAGCAGAAAATATCTGAAATGCGTTTTGTTTTCTCTTCTGTTGACAAACTCCATCTCCCCACAGTAAACAGAAGAGTTTTCCCATCCATGCCCTTTGTCAGAGATTTCTCAGCTTCTACCTGAATCGCTACACACCTAAAACCAGCCCCTGGTTATGGTTACAAAGGGTAGGTTAGGGGATTAAAAATAAGTTGGGAGTTCAGTGTAAAAGGAAAATAAGGAAACTCTTTCATTGTGGTTCCAATACCCACACGTCTCAAAATGCAGTTCTTTATGCCATTGCACATTCTCTTTCAGGGGAAAGAGCAGGTGACTCTCCTGAGTTTCTGTAATAATTCTGGGCTCATTGAAGTTTAGAGCACAGTGTCAGCAGGAAATCCACATTTCCTGAGTCCTCTGCTATATGTATCCTTCCTCTGTCCTTTCTCACTGCTCGCGAAATGTGGTTATCATTGAATAAGAGAGCCAGTGATCAAAGGTCATAATACTTAGCATTTATATAGCACATTTTTATCTTCAAAGTGCTTTACAAACATTAATTAAAAGTAACAAATGAACAGGAAAAAGTTCACAAGCATTTTGATGAGCCCTATGCAAAATTCCAGTGAAACAGTTGCATCGTGGCTGGCTACATCACAGTACCAATAGGTGTCAGCCAAGTGCCGTCAAAGTGGTTTGTTATCCCGAGTGAAGTTGCGATCACCAATTTGTTTCCCCTCCCTTGCAAGTCAGAGGAGTATTGTTTTGGGCAGAGAAAATGTGAGCCTCTCGGATAATAATTGGGTGAGATAATGGGGCTTCAGTGACATGAAATTAGAAGAGATGTAAGGAATTGTGGGTGCTGCTGTGCAAATTGCCATAAATGGTGTTGGGTTAGGCTATTTCCACTGCATTGCTACGAGGAAAGCCTTGTTGCTTAGTACCCTTCTCTGAATGTGTTTGCACATTTGTGTTAACAATTAACGTGTTACATATTCGTTCTTATAGAACTGACTCTGACTTTCCCACTTTACTTGTCTTTATCCTTTAGTCTTCTCTGTTTATGGAGTCAGATTCTGATCTCAGTTACTTCAATGTAAATCCAGAGTAACTTTTGTTTGAAGTGGAGTTACACTGATGTCACTGAGATCAGAAACTTTGCCTTGCAATACGATAGATAAAATAACATGAGCTAACTCAGGTTATAGTTTAGAGACTGCTCCATGTCACAAAATCTGATTCAAACGTCCTGGAAGGTCCCTTCCCAAAGGCTCTTAAGCAAAGTCTGGTGCATGTCTCAGCATGATAACTTGAACACGCACTGTCTCTCTGGGGAGAGAGCGCATTCTGTTCACTGCTTCTTTCATGTTGATTCTGTCACAATCGATAAGAATAACTGATCACATAAAAATTACTTGTACACAGTTCATGTGTGCCTATTGGCCATAAAATAGCCCCAAAGCATTAAAAAGCATCCAGGTCTTCCCTACCCTAATAAAACTTTAGCCTGTATATTTAATACTGCCATCTTTTATGGCTAGAAGTAGGCCAATACTGTATGTGGAAATGATAGATATTAATCCAGTTGAATTTTAGTGTACACATTAGTGGGAAATGTGGCATACAAATCTGAATATTTTGTGCTTCACTAGTTTCTTAACAGAATCTTAAAACCATCCTGATTCTATATAACATGATTTAAAATATGTTAAGAAATTACTTTTTAAACATCTATGCAAACAACAAATTTAAATTACACATATAGATGATAACAGAGAGACTAGAAAGTAACGGATGTCAATCTGACATTTTGGGGCATTCCAACAGGCCTCTCTAGAGAGGGACAAGAGCTACAGAAATTAATCTAATAACCTATAGACTTCAACAGAACATTTTCTCTACCCCCCCCCCCAAGGTTTTTTGAACCATCATCTGGAATTTTCCAGTAAGGGATATAATTCTCTATTAATTTCTGTATGGTAGCTTAGAAAATCTATGGAAAGGCTTTTAGTCTCTATTACATTTTGCAGAATAGACCCGACAAGCAATGACTTTGTGTCCTGCTCTAACTAGAAACTATTTGAATAACTCCTCAATGTGTCTAGGTAATGGAACATTATTTGGAGGCCTTCAGCACCAAGAGTGAAACACACTCCTATGCAGAGGGCCAGCTCAAGATTTATGTGCCTCTTAAATTCTGGAAATAGGGCTTTTGTGGGACTTAAGTGGTACGATCCCTCTGCATGGAGGGAAATTCCTTCCGATAAGCGCACACTTTCACCATTCAACAGGAGGAAATAACTTTATTAGCAGCTTTCCATCCTGTATGTGGCTCTCCCATTGTGTGGGATATATGTTAACACACTGTTTTACCTATTCCCTACTCTAGACAAAACCAGCCCTGAACATCTGAGGTTCATGGACTTTCAAAAGCCATTTAGGGTCCCATTTTACAATGAATCTGTGGTGACATACATACAAATACCATGTGTTGTGGGCAGGGGTGATCCACAGGACCCACAGCAAACCCTTAATACTTGAGCTAAAGAGGTAACTCTGCTAGCTGTAAACAGCTGGCTGTTATCTTTGATGTGGGGCTAGCAATCAGAAGGTGATCGGATCATACACACTTAGCCAGAGTTTTATGTATGGAATGTCATCAATACTTACAGCCTAAATCAGAGAGTGTAATATTTAATAAAGAAAATTACACCAGCAGAAGTTTAAACTCAATTCAGGTCATGTTCACTAATGGAGGTAAACTAATAATATGTATTTAGTGTTGCTCAAGATACAACATTATTGAGCCTTCTTCTCCTTTGCTCTCCTTAAATGTTGTTATGTTTGAAGGGCTGTTGAAAGCAAATGTTCTGATGATAGGTTTTTAGGTGCTTGGTAATTGTATTGTTGTTATAGTAATGGAACTCCATTCTTGCATGGCATTTACTTCACGTTATACCACAGCAACCTTCCTGGAGAGATAAGATGCCATATTTTTAAAGATCACGCTGTGTTGTTGCATTACGTTTCCTGACCATTTTGAAAAGAATCTTAGTCACAAAATACAAATGTGCGGCATATAACTGGAGAGTTTTCTATTATAAAGATTTTCATTGTGTTTGCATTTGTTGCTCACGAATCCTAAGCTGTATTGATTCCTATGAAAGCATTTGGAAATTTACAACAACAAACATTGACTTATGCAACTATATAACAACTTGTGAACAAGCAAGTGACTTGTGTAACTTGCTGTGAATGCTTTGGTCCTGGAAGATATTTGTCTTAGTAAAGTGTGAAAGGAAATTAATTACAATTTTATAGCAGAATACAACACATCAGTTGAGGCAAATCCAGCCCTCCCCTCTGGGGGGACCCCGATTCAGAAAAGCACTTGCACACATGCTTAAGTAAGTCCCTAATCAGGATCGCACTTAAGCACTTGCCTTTAAGCACGTTTCTGTCTCCTTGACTTCAATGTGTACGTGCTGTCCTAAATATGGACGGACTGCTGTATCAGACTGTGGGTACATAGATCCCTCCCACAGGAGAAAGGTTCAGGAGTGGTTCTGCTCTATGGTGGGGGATTAGATTAGGATTGGCCAAGCAGGGTCTGGACCAATTTCTCTGCAGAGGGCTGTCTGTGAAATGGCATGCCAGATTGGTGGAACCAGTCTACTGCTGCTCCACAATCTGTAGGGAGGAATCCACTTTACTTTCTGCTACAGAGAATCCCAATATGCAGTTGAGCTCCTCAAGGTAGGTGTTGGGGAGAGGATTTCCCCCCTTAATGCCTGTTACTATAGCACCATATTGTTGGTGCTTTTGTGTTACTTTAATGTAATTTTAACCCTAAAACTATTTGTTGTTTTTATTGTAGCTGATTTCAAAGACAGGCTTTCTGCTTTTACTTCGAAAATCAGCTGGAGAGAGAAATTCCATGGACCATATACTCCAGTAGAAGGATTTCCCTTACAGAGCTGGGTGTCTGTGTAAGATGCTGGGACCATCAGTGACTTTATTCTGATACTCTGTGGAAGGGAAATTATGACATATGCTGTTGGCAGGCTCTCCAACTAGCTTGTTGTCTCTAAGGGGTGACGTGGGCTATCAGAGTGCTCGCCCTGAAGATCCTGGTGGGTTTAGTAAGCAGTAGCCCACAAAGGATTTCTGTCCAGGCACAGTGTCATACATGTCTGTATGGGTAGTTTATTTGCAAATCAACTATAAATGTGCTTTACCACATCCCAGCATGTAATCTCATCACATGGATTTTGCAGTGGATGCAAAAATCAGCTCAGATGTTCATTCTACTTTGCCATTCCATCTTAAATATGGCTGCGAACAAGTGTCAAATTCTGTCTTCTGGCTACATGGCTGTCTAGGCAGCATGTGAGCCCATGCATCTCTAGGTTGTTTTGTACTGTAAATCTGAAACCACCATTTGAGATGATAGTTCACAGTTAGACTTCATGAAAAGAAGAATAAAGAGGTTGTGCCAAATTCTAGAGCTGAGCAAATAATAGTAAAAGTTTGTCATTATGACTTATGTGTTTGTGCGTTTTTTAGAATGTATCCAAAACTATTTAGACTTTTTTTGTTTTTTTTTTTCGTTTTTACAAATTTTGTTTACTTTGTTCTTCACGCTTCGAAATCTGACATTTGTGTGATGCTTAGTGATGCTCGGTCACATCAAATTGTTTCTGTTCCTGACTGGACAAATGTTGCAATCCTACAACCAGAAAGTCAGGTGCAAATGCTTGTGGAAAATGTATTTAAATACCCTTTCTGCAATTGCTGGGGTGTCTAAACTTAACATGTGTGGGATTTTTTGTGAACGTCTGTGGTTGTAAAATTGGATCGCACAAATCTTGGTGGAAAGGGGGACAGTGATCATAGTGGAAGTGCATTTGTTTAAAATTCCGAATTATTTTTCATAGAAAATGCTTTGCCATAGTCTCCCATCTGTACAGAATGCACAGGAGTTATGCAAAATGGGGCGGCAAAATATGATAAAGGGACTTAGCCTTTTTATATATGAGATAGAAAGAAGTAATAAGAATATCTTCAAAGTGCTTGACAACTATTAATTCATAAATTCTCACAACACTCCCTTGTAGGGAGGGAAGTATTATTATTCCCATAAATTAGGTGGCTAGGTTACATGACTTGCCCAAGGCCAAAGAAGAAGTCAGTGTCATAACCAGGATTATTATCAATAATAATAATTATTTTTTAACAATTACAGTGCAACTGCTGGTTTCTATTCTTGTGCTGTCCATCAAGCTTTGTAGAGAGACAAGGTGGGTGAGGTAATATCTTTTATTGGACCAACTTCTGTTGGTAAGAGAGAAAAGCTTTCGAGCCACACAGAGCTCTTTTTCAGGTCTGGGAAAGGTACTGCCAGCATCACAGAAAATGCAAGATGGAACAGACTGTTTAGTGTAAGTAGTTAGCACATATCATAAGGGGTCATTCGAGGTAGAGTTGCCTGTTAACACCCCTGCAGTCATAGGACAAAAAGAGGGACTTAGTGGGTAGATTGTAGTAATAAGCTATAAGTCCAGTGTCAGACCTGAAGAAGAGCTCTGTGTGGCTTGAAAGCTTGTCTCTCTCACCAACAGAAGTTGGTCCAATAAAAGATCTTACCTCACCTATCTTGACTCTCTAGTATCCTGGCACTGACATGTCTACAACTACACCGCATACCTCAGACTTTTTTATCAGATGCCAGTGCTTCTGTCAGATGATGCTCCTTCAGAAAAGACTGAAGCTATTATACAGACAATCCCAGCTCGTTAGCCAATTGGGTTGCATGTTTGTGACTTAGCAGAACGTGACCCATTGTCTGTCTTCACTGACAAAACAGTGGTTTTTGTTTGTTTTGTTTTAACAGCAGGATAATTAACACACAATAGTTATCTTGCTATAAAATGTAGCTAGGTGAGGTCAACATTATACCCACCACCCTTGGTTGACCTTGCCTAGCTACACACAGCGAGGAGATTGGTCTCCACAAACGTTTTACAGTGACAAACTTAACGCATATTAGATATCTTGCTGTAAAACACAATGTTTTTGGCAAAGAATATATGGCCAGTATCTCTTATCCGTTGAGGAGTCTTGGGAGTACTGGTGGATACAAATTAGCCATTGATGAAACAGGTTACAAGAAGCTATAACAAAGCTGTCCAGTTTTAATCTCACTGGATGTATCTGTTTTTATAATGAATTGTATATCTACTGATAGTTACTCCCGCCAAAACTGTGCTTGTGTACCTTTTGCATGTTAATGTAGCTCTCCAGGGTGTTTCCGTGATCTTTAACAGTAGAAAAGACTGGCTAATTGAAATTTATTCAGAAAGGTTTATTTTCCCTTTGGGCTGGGGTAACAATAGGAGCACGTGACAGCTGAGGTTGGCTGCAATGCTTGTGTTAGTAGAACTAGATTTTAACACTGAGTCTTGTCCACACTAGAAAGATCAGTTGGGATGGAGATTGATTAGTTTACACTGATTTTTCCACTAACATCCACATTAACTACCCTAAGTGAGTGACTTTCCAGTTTGTTTTGCTGATGGTGCTGGAGCAGCCAGAACAGAAGACCAGGCTCTCAGCCTAGAGATACTGCTTTGGGCTAAGAATGATTACTTCTTTCAATTGTGATAATACCTGGGGCTTCCAAGCATAGACCAGGGCCTCATAGTACTAGGTGCAGTTCAAACATATAACAATGCCTGTCCCCTGCCCCCCCTCCCCAAAATAACCCAACACCACTCCTTGCCCCAAGGAGTTTGCAGTCTAAGTTGGCCAAAGAGAAGGCAGCTAACCCTTTTTAAAGGAGTGAGGTTACACCATTGCTTTCATACACTTCATTGTTTAATTTATTTGTTTAGTGACAGATTGAAGGGTCATGTTGTAGATTATCTATACATAGATCCTTGGGTGGTAGAAAGTGGCATAATTCCATTGCCATCAAATGACTTCAGGTAATTACAACAGAACTATGCTGATTTATACCACGTGGGGATCTGGCCCTCCATTTTTAACTAACATTTATTTTCTGCTTTCTCTCTATCCAGTAAGTTACTAATAAACGCAGCAGTACCCTACCCCATTAACACTTCGCTAATGTACCTATTTTATAAAATGCAGTGGTCTCTGCCCACCTTTTAGCAAATACTTAATTGCAGAGTGTGCTGTAAAGAGGTCTCAGATTCCTAAGGGTTCATTATTTTTCCAAAATATAGCTCACAGTAACCTCACTAGTACAGGACGGTGTATTATAAATAATTAAAAGCAAACCACAGCTGTCAAAATAAATGAACACAGTGTAATGTTGCCATTGCTTTTTAGTGTGTTTGTTCACAGACTCATTAATTCTCAAAACGCAGCAATCAAAATTTGTTCTCCCGGTCATTAGTATGAGTGAGCAAGGTGCTACTACACTTTTAATCTGAGTCCAATTGGATTTGGTCTGTTTCATCTGGGGACACAACTGACTAATGCTTTTAAGGCAACAGAGCTCTCTGTGCTCTCCGGGGAGGCAGGGAAAAATAAATGTGACAGCCTACGAATAGGTCAAGGACAAGGCTGTGGAGGCAAAGGGGTCTGTAGGCAATAGTGTGGGTACCAGAGCGCCAAGTGATCTAAGGGTACAGAACGTTCTCACATTGATAATCTTGCTATCTTAAAACAGGCTCGTTGCTATAGATCTTTCAGGAGGGCTCAGTGCAGCTCCATTATATTTAGAGGTAATAAAGACATAAGCAGATCCTCAGCTGGTATACATTGGTGAATCTCCATTATGGAGCTATACCTTTTTACCCCATCTGAAGATATGGCCTAAGATCTAATCCTCTTTTTATTTCATGCCTAGAGAAATATACTTGAGTTTCAGGGGAGGCCTGGACTTTACAGACCGGGAGCCTTAAAATTCCACTAGTCCTGTATTAAGAGAATTATCCTCACCCAAGCCTCGGTAACCCCTCAGGATAGCTGGATATATAAAGGCTTCAGGACTGTGTACTTTTGTGTAGCTCTTCATAAAAGCTATAGGGGGCAGCATGAGATAAGAGACCAAGGACGGTGCCTCAGAGATGGTCCTTCCTGCCTTTCCAGACAGGCAAGGTTCGATCCGTGAAGAGAGTGTCTCTTTTGCGCACAGATCTGGGTGAGTTCCTGGTATACTCCTTTCAGAGTAGCAGCCATGTTAGTCTGTATCCGCAAAAAGAAAAGGAGTACTTGTGGCACCTTAGAGACTAACAAATTTATCTGAGCATAAGCTTTCGTGAGCTACAGCTCCTGTGATTATGAATGGCAGTGTCTGAGGTTCCATTGGTGACCACTTGGATTTCACACTCTCTCTCTGTGGCTTGTTAAATCAAACGTGGACCTCCTTATTGGCATTTTCATACATTAACCTTTAATGCATTGAGATCGAACAATGTGTCATTATTTGACCTTTTCTGTTTGCTACCTCTTGTTTGTCATTTTCTCTACTGGGACTTCTTCAGATTGCTCTACAGAGGCCAAAATTAACACATTATTTTGGTGTGTGTATGTGCCCTTGCATAGAAACAGGTTGGTTTGGGGGTTGTTTTGTTTTTGTTGTGGATATTTTATTTGTTCAGAAGCACTTTCCTGCACAAAATTCTTTAAAAGCCACCACAAAGCTTTCTAATGTCAATTGCAGCAGCTGCTGTAAGAAAGTACTGTAGAAACTCCATGGCAATTGTTTCCATTTGTAATTTCGAGTTAGGAATCAGAGATGTGTGTATAGCTATACTTTTTTTTAAAATCTTCTTCTGTCCCTTTTTATATAAATGTTACTTCCCAGCTAATACTGCACATGGCAAAAAACAAAACAAAACAAATCCTGCAGTGAGAGATTAAATCTGAAAGCAAAGAAGGGATATGTAGTTTAAGTGTTTCTGCAACTGCAAAATTTGGGGCAGAGTTATGGCTCCTTTGGAAATTTGACCTACTCTTCCTAATTTTCATTTGTGTTATCTTTACTTTTGCTTTTAAGACCATAAAAAAAAATCTTGAAGAGCCGTTCCTTGTGCCCTCAACTGCTGCAATGGAATCCAAGGACATGAGGGTCCCAAGATAGGCACATAAAAGAGGAAAGAAAGAGATCCTCTTGGAATCAGTATCTGCATTTCTTTTTCTTGTACATGAGCTTTTAACTTGAGGTTCCATCTATTCCTTCGCCCCCAACCCTGCCTCCTCAAACAAATCTTTAACTTATAAACTCTTCAGCATTGTCTTGGGCATCTTCAATTCATTCAGTCTGGGGCTATTCTCTGTTAAGAGTCAGTTATGATTCATACAAGCCTGAGCCACACTGAGGAGTGAGAGATGGATCCACAACTGAATGATGATGTCTGGAGGTGTTAAGTGTATTGGGCCAAATTCAATAGAGCTGCTCCGAATTTCCAACAGAATTTGGCCTTTTACCTCTAGAGGAGTGTTGGAGTGCAGAGAGGGGCACCCCTTGTTACATCTGTTCAATGGGTGTAGACAGCATTTCCTGTACAGCAGGCGTAGTGGTCTGAAGCAGGGTCAGGCAATGTCCCGCTGGCAGCATAAACTACACCAGTGCTCTCCTGTGCTGGGAGATAGATTCTGATTATCCCTACTCAGGCCCCACTGGCTGATAGAAGGGCTCCCTGTGATTTATCCACCCACTAATTCACCTGCACAGCGGAGGAATAATTAATCTCTTTCCCTTGATCGGTACAGCTTAGCATGGTGTCTATTCATCCTAGAAAAACCTAAGCTTTCAAGACAAACAGTGAAAGCGAAGAGAGTCAAATGTTAGTTCTTTGCAATTGCTCAAGTCAAACGTGGTAGCCGAGATGTTATTGGATTTCATATTGCATAGTGGCAGAGTGTCCCGAATCCTATTTAAGACCTGGAGAGTCATTTTGAAAGAACTAATTGAATAAAGACCAGTCACGGCAGAAGAAGAGAATCCGAGAGGGGGAGACTGATTCTGAGAAGGAGGTAAGTCAGGACTGTTGGGAGGCCTGTAATGAGAAAACAGAGCAGGACATAGAGCATGAAGCAGGCATTTTAATGGAATGGAAAGTTACAGGGTTGGGTAACGCTTTGGGGTGATATGAAAGCACCAAAGCTGCAGCTCCAGAAGAAAGGTAGAACTAGGTCAAGAGGAAATTCAAAAACAGATCACAAATTATGAGAGTTGAGTCCAATGGGGTCCCTGATGATAGAACTCATAATACAGGTCAGACAAATGGACAGAGTGAAATGGGAACTACTGGGGGGCTCCTGAAAAACATATGGGTGAAGGGGCCAATGATGCAGCAGGGAAAAAGGGAAGGAGTCACAGATTTCTGGGGATTATGCAACTTGGGCTTTATCTAGGCCGGGAGTAAAATCATGCAGCTCACAGCAAGTGCTTTTGTCTGAGTTGCTGTGACCAGCCTTCTCCAGATTCACTGAATTAGCATTTTGAATAACATTGGCATGCAATGCTGATTATTTTTTTGCTTCACTGTCAGGATTTCTGGTATCAAGGGAGAAGGAGGGACTAGCATTAAATATGCCTCGTACTCTAACAGGAAACAGTTCTATTGCTTTCTCTGATGTGAGAGACTGGGACCCTGAAATATGCTGTATGAAAGGCCTGATTTTCAGAGCTGCCGAGCACCCAGAGCTCCAGCTGATTTCAGTAAAAGTAGCTGGTTGCTTAGTGTTCTAATGAGCAGGTCTCTGGGGCCCAATCCTACATGGTGCTGAGGGCTGACTGCCTTCATTTCGCAGCGACTTCAACTGGGCACCAGGTTGCTGAGCACCTGTAGCCTATAGAAATGATGTTTGTTTATGTTAAATAGAAATGTGCTTCAATGTAAGTAGAGAACAGGTTTGGGGACCTAAATTTAGGCTTGACAGTAATGAAGAGTGGCAAATTGTGGGTGAAATAAAGTGAGACAGCTGAGAGGCAAGTTAGAGATAAATTAGGACATAACCCAGGTCACGTTGTAAACAAGTTTGCACCTACCAGGTTTTAACAAGCGTTTCAGACAAAATGTGAATGTTCTGGAAGAATGCTATGCATATTCATAGTTACTGAAATGGTATTTATGCAGATGTTAATTAAGACAGTGTTTAATATTAGACTGCCAATGAGGGAGCTGAGGGTATTTTTAATTATGGGAGCGCAAGTACAGACATAGTAAAAGGCAGGCTTACTGCTAATTAACGAAGGGGTGTTATTGTGAATGATTATATAAAAGGTAGCACACTAATTTTACATTGGTATGCTCATCAAGGTACCATTAGAGAAAGGTTTATATACCCATCTTTTTCCTCCAGGGACTGGTGCACCATTTCATCTTGGAATGTGAACATACAGTACACTCTGTGGTTATATTTTAATGTCCGTTTAACTAACTATTTTATGTTTAATAAACTCTTTAATTCTATCACTCATTGTATCATTAGCAGTCCTCCACTGAATTACATCTGTAGGTGCCCTGGAGGCTCAAACTTTAAAAATGTAATTTGGTTATTGATGTTATTATTTATATTTAAAATACCTATTCAAATAAATGTTACACACCTCTCCAGATTGGTCCCAGAGGTACCTGGGCATTAATTAGTCTTCACACAGAACCATTTGCAAGGGATGGTCAGGGATGGGATGAGCAATAATGGGCAAAAGTGGTATCATACAGACTACCAACCTTTCTGAATGTGATAAAGTAGTCTCAGCAACATGGCAACAAATAAGTAGGTAAGAAAGCATTAAACTAACAAAAGGCTTGTTGGCCATGAATGGTGAGAGGATTTATTAAACATTAATGAAATGATTAGCATCTGCCTCTTCAAAGAGTGTCTGAAAGATGCAAGAGGACAGCAGAATATTAACAGCTAAATAGGTTCATAAGCTTTGAAAGCCCTTTGGAATTATTTTTTAGAGAGAGAATGTGGTAAACCTTCAACTGGTCTCAGGAGTGAGCTACACAGGACCATCAGATCACACGGAACATTCAAATTTGTCAGAGCTTTTTAACCAGCTGTGGCTGGAAAGTGTAAAATTAATTTGCATCTATAACGTAAGTTGGGAACGTAGTTGTAGTCGCGTCAGTCCCAGCATATTAGAGAGACAAGGTGGTGAGATAAGATCTTTTATTGGACCAACTTCTGTTTGGTGAGAGAAACAAGCTTTCAAGCCACACACAGCTTTCTTTCACCCCTCCCCCGACTTTGCAGGATATAAGATAGTCACAAATACTCTTCTATATGCTGACACTGTATTCCCTCCCCACCCCGTGAATTTTTCTGAAATAATGCCCCTGCTTAAAACTCTCCTTTGCTGTGATGCCTGCAAAAACTTGACAATGGTCAGGCTGTTGGTGGGCGGATATCATTGCCCATCACGCTGATCAATATTGTCTAATTTTTCTCTTGTATTCCCCCTCTGTTTATCCATCTGTGGTCTTCGATTGCATGCTCATTAGGGTAGGAACCATCTTTTTCTTTTGTGTTTTGTGCAGTGCCTAGTGTCCTGAACCTTGTCTGAGACTCCTAGGTGCTACGGCAACACAAATTAATAATAATAATAATAAAAGGGGGCCTATTCAGTTCTCCGTTCTCAGGTTCAAGGCCCCTTGAATTCATTGGGACTTTAAAGAGTGCTGAACAAAGCCTGGAATCATGGTTCCAAAACAAAGCACCTGTTTCTGCAGTCAGAACCATTGCATTCATTGGACGCATCCTTGTACGCATGTGTACCCCCACTGAAGTCAGCGATGTGTGCTCTCTCCTGTAAAGTGTACCAACATCTCTCGTCAAAGTCAGTTAGGTCCCAATGTGGGCTCAAAGATCCTCCTCTGCAGCTCTAATGTCAGGAGTGGGGCTTGGTTGTATACTCCACAATGGAAGTACTGATTCTCATTTGCTAGAGAGCCAAAATTAAGTCCGTAGGAGAACATCTTCCTTCAGAACAGGTTCTAATTGTGTTAAGTTCTAGTTCTTCTAGGAAGAGGAATTAATGTGTGTAGGAATGTGGGATTATCTGCTCCCATTTTCCTGTAAGTCTGAATCTTGCAGCTGAAATCAAATTGAATGTTTATTTTTTCAGGATATTAGGAATAAATATATGATTGAAAGGAGCAAGAGACAGTCCTTCATACCGACATTTCAAAATGGCTCATATGGGAATTTTGAAAGCACTGTTCTTCAAACATTTTAGCTTAATAATTGTCCATGCGTCCTTCCTAATAGTTGATTTTTAATGTATGTTCCATTGTTTAGCTATTGAGTGGTTGTTATTAGGTATGTTTTTGCCTGACAGACAATGACATTGAAAGTTTGACAGCAATCTGGGGTGCACATGTAGAGTGGTTGATTAAATTCCTTTGCCACTTCCATTAAAGTTCTCAATCTCACCTTGAAATTCTGATCCCAAGATCCTCTGCTTCTGACGCCTGCTTGCTTTGACAGCTAGGAGCTCTGACTCATCATACTCTTGATGTGATTTTTAAATGGCATTTACACTATGCATACGAAACACACTTGTATGAAACTGTGAGGAAAAATCAGAAAATTATCCAAGCCAATTTTGCAAGAAATGGTAAATAGAATCACAATAGAAATGCATGACTAAAGTCAAAGGGTATTGAGGGGGTGCTATTCACTCTTCTCCATACACTTATGTGAGAAGCCAAGCAGTTCTAGTTTTTGAAGGATTATAAAATGTGAAAGAGGGGCTAATAAACTCAACCCCCATCTCTCTTTCTTATCTCCCTCTTCACTCTCCTGTTGCTCTACTTTCCAGACTGCAACAAGATACCCTTCTTTCCTAGATAGCCATCATGTGGCCCTGCTCTCCAGAAACTTTACAACAGATCCATTTGGCAACACTTCCATTCCTAATTGTTGGCCAATTGTGCTGCACTGAATTCTAGCACCATTCACCACCCCCGACTCATGCTACTCCTGGTGTGAGGTCAAATGGGGAACCAGCCACTGGAGGAGCTGGGCCAAACCTCATATGAAGACCAGGTGCCTGGTGCGGTGGAAGTGGGTCAGCTTTGGGACTGATACTTCCCAGGAGACCTTACCTAGTCACTGATTCTCAGCACAGCGTTTCTTAGCAGCCTCACCAGCAGTAGAGAGTGATCAGTCTAATAGTATTGAGGAACTCAGGAACTGTCAGTGCCCGGTAGGATTAATCCAACTGTGGCCTAAAGTTGTCCTGAAAAATTGTATCTATGATAGTAGGCAAGTTTAAATAAATTCTGTTTGATTTTTTGGTTGAATTTAGCTGTTATAAAGACAGTGACAGAGTCAGACACACATTTCCAGGTGCCTTGCCATGCCATTGCAAGGATCTTGGCTAAAATCTTCAAACTCGGTCATTAATACTGGGTGCCTGAATTTTGGGGTGCCCAATTCAAGAGCCCAAGGGCCTGGTTTTCAGAGATACTGAGGACTCACAACTCCAGGTGAAATCTAGGTGAGCTGTGGGTTCTTGGCACCTCTGAAAATCTGGCCCTAGGAATGTCAGGTTGGTCCCCAAAAATTAGAGAGCACTTTTGAGAATTTGGTGTTCGGCTTTGGAAGGCGGGAAGTTATAGGGCAGTAGATCTGTGGGGACAGAGGTGAAAAATAGTGCCAACAGTTTTACAAATATGCTGGGCCAGATCCTCAGCTGGTGTAAATTGTCATTGACTTCAGCTGAATTCAGCTTTGTCTTACTGTTCTTTCATAACACTAATGTAAATGCTTTGGATGCAATGACAGGAAGTACTCAGTGCCCACCACTGAAGCCAATCTGCAAATAAAAACAGTTTATGCCCAGCATCCAATTGATTTTTGTTTTAATTAGAACACGTTTTGATTCTGCAGAAGCTGTTGCATTTGTGTGGTGGTGGGTAGGCAGCAGTATTTGCTTTGTTGCTTCAGGATGTGTCCTATCCTGCTAAAGCAAGCGTTGGTTCTGTCTGGCTTTGGCCGGTAGCATCTGATAAGGGCCCTTGCTCAGCCTTCTGAGTGAAAACCAGTGGCTGACCCAAAGGAGAAAGGAAAATACTCCCCAAATGGTGGTGAAGGCAGATGAGCTGCAACCTCAGAACCATCTGCTTCATGTGGAAGGGAGTCAGGAAAGGGGGCTGGTGCCCTCAAACAAAACCACTATGCTACATCTTCCCTGTCCTAAGGAGATAGAGTGAATCAAGGGGCATCCGATAAAACAAGGTCCACATTTGAGGCTGAACTCCATAATAGAGTCTACGATTGATTTAAGAAAATCCACTGCATTTGCCACTTGGAACGTACTTACCCTAAATTAGGTCTGGTACCAGGTTTTGTTAGTCTGAGTGAAAAGATACAACACTGCAGTTGCTGGCCTAACTGAAGTGAGATTAATGAAAAATGGTCAATGTTCTGTGGAGAAACCACCCACCTAAATGTGATGGCACTCATCCTCCGTCCGCCCTTGGCATCCACATTGTGGCACCTTATTTCTGATTGACTGCAGCATGCCAGGTTGCTGCTTTGCTATGGGCAGCTGTCTATGAGTGTAAACTTGCTCCTACTGAGGAAGCCACAGATGCTAATGAAGATGAATTCTATCAGTAGGTAGCAGTAGTGATGCAATCTGTTCTGCTACATAATGAACTTATTATACTTGGAGATATGAATGGCACACCAAGTTGTCTAAGAACATAGCTTTGAGACCATTGGGCCATTCGGCTTAGCAACAATAAATGACAACTCCATGAACTTTCTCTCCCTTTGCATTTCTCATAATATTACCATCACTGGCGGTTGGTTCAGGCACTTAGATATCCATTGGGAAACCTGGATATCCCATGACAGCTGGATGAGGAAGGAGCTCGATCATATATTGGTCCGGAATTGAAGTATAGTACAGTTATATCACATCTACAGAGGTGCAGAAGCCCTGGCAAATACTGACCACCATCTCCTTGTTGCTAAAAATGGCAGTTACCTAAAGTTTTAACGGAAGAGTGCACCTGTTATGCCACACAAGGCACAATGCATCTGTGAAAATTCAGCACTTGCTAACAAGTACTTTGTCACAGTGCATAACATTCAATGCACCCGGCGCTCTCCCAAATGATGTGGCATCAGCTTGGACAGCCCTAAGCAGAGTCATCTGAAAAGCTGTATGTGCCATTTCAAAGCTGGAATGCTACAAGTGTTGCCCTTAACTATCTGATAAGACATTTCAAATTCTGCAAAAGAAAATTGAGGCTAGAAAGTGCCATGCCGCCACTGAACATAAATGTTTACCAGGTATTTTTCGGGTGAGTGCAAAAGTGCAAAGTGAAACTTACTTTGAGAACTAGGTGGAAAAGGGACTAATAGCTAATAAATTACAACTTCATTCAAAACTATTCAGTCACTTTGATCTAAAACTGGACTTTCCCCAGAGTTTATGCCAATAAATATGGCTGATGGTAAACCGAAGAAGCCCTGCAAAGATGGAAAGAATATTATGAGACTGCACGTAACCGTCCTGAAGCGACTCCAGGACCACATCTGGCTGCGTTCATAGTAGATGCAAGCCCTGACCCCAAACCTCTGTAGATGTACCCACACTGGAAACAGTTTGCTCTGCCATAAAGAAACTGAAGTGGGCGTGCTGCTGGACCCAATAGCATGACACCCGAACTCTTCAGGTGCCCCATAGAACTCGTAGGTTTAGCATTACAGCAACTTTTGTCTGGGCTTGGACTGCTGAGAAGGTATCAGTGGAGGGGAAAGAAAGGATCATCACCCTACAGATATAAAACCACCTTTGTCTCAAAAAAAAAAAAAAAGAAAAAAAAAGGCGGGAGTGGGGGACTACAACCACTTTAACAATGCCGCTGGTGTTTCAGATTTAAACTTTGTAGGTTTTGCAAGTTTAAACCAGGCTATTGTTGTTTCAGAGGTAAGTGATCCCTTCCCTTCCTTCTGCCCATTTGAATATAATGCAAATCTCAGCTCCCTATAGAACGCAAATGAAAAAGAAATGCAGCCATTGTACTTATTTCCAATAGTTTTAAACTCCTGTTTAGGGAGACAGGATAACACATCAGTGTGCAGAGAGCACCTAGAGCTACAATTGTTTTATTACCCCGCACAACACCCGTACGAAGAATTATTAAACATGATTTTCATAATGCAGGAATTTGGTATTTAAATCAGGATTGAAAGGACGGGGTTTTATGAGATTTATATGCCATTGTCGCTTTTATAATTGTTTCTGAAAATGGCTGAAGGAGTTGAATCACTTAGGATCATTTGTTTCAGTGGAAAAAGCAGCTAAATTTTAAGCTGGGTTTATTTACATGGATAGGCAGGTGATTCCTCATCCCTGAACACACCTCAGATTTAGGGTTTGATTGCCATTCTAGAATTAGAAAAGGGACATTTTTTTTTCAAGCAGAAGAACGAGCAAATACAAATCACAATTGATAAAAGCTAGGATTTATAAATGCCTTTAGAAATTTGGGCTTTCTATAGCTCTTCCATTCATATATGCAGGCTAAAATCTCAGCTGTAGCAAATCTGGGTAGCTCCAATGACTTCAATTTGCACCAGCTGAAGATCCAGCTTGCACATGTTTGCATTTTAAGAAGGAGGCTGAGAAGTGAAAAAGACTTTTTGCTTAAGGGCTTCGTAATCAAATGCACAGAAGAGGACAGAAGCCTCACCTTGTCTCTCTATTAACAGGACTGAGATAGGGACAACTTCAAAGAGCATCCTAACCGGATGCTATTGGTACCGGATGTTGAGTCAGCATGTACTTTGGTCTAATGTGGAAAAACATGTACTCTTGGAATTTTATTAAGTGCATTGTTTGTTTAGGGTCTTCAGAAGTGAGCAGTGGATACCTTTGAAACAGAATCCAAGGTTTCAGATCCTCAGCAGGTGTAAATGGGCAAAAATCCACTGAAGTAAATAGTAGCTCCACTGATATCACCAGAGCTATGCCATATTACACCAGTTGAAATTCTATGCAAAAATGCACTTGATTTCTTAAATTGCTGTGTTCTGAATGAGGCTGAATTAAGTTTAAAGTTCATACCTCATTAAATCTCCATTCCAGTTTGAACTGTTTGCTCTCTGTGCATCTTGGTGCATTTTTTCTTTCATAGTTTCTCTTGCCACAGCATGGTCTTTTGAGAATTAATGTATTCAGTTTATGTGAAAAAGAAGCTGAGGTCCCAACCCAGAGACGGTGAAGAACCCCCAAGTGAAAGAATTTGAGAAGGACATGAAATTGCCAGAAACACAGCAGTGGAAGGGAGTATGAGCCCTCATAAAGGCTGCAGAATCAGCTCACTCACAGAGCCAGCTCATAGCTGCTACTTCTCCTCTGAGGAGGAGTTGTGATGCCATAGCACTGCTTACACGTTTTGCTTGTATGCTCATCCACTTGCCTTGCCTCATTTGTGGATGCCCTACCTTTGCCAAATTTTCCATGTGGAACACCACCTCAGGCTTCCTTCCATTGCATGCAGATCCTCCATCGACTCAACCCCCATGTAGAAAAATTACAGTTTAAAGATGTGAAAATAAAAAGGAATCCTGCAAAAAGTGGAAATGTGGACAAGTTGCTAAGGCCCAGTACAAAAGAATAGCATAAGCATGTAGAGTCAAAATCAGAAAGGCTAAGGTACAAAATGAGTTACACCAAGCAAGGCATATAATGAGCAATCAGAGCAGGTTCTATGAATACATGAAGAACAAAAGAACGGCAAAGAACAAAACATAGGTCCTCTACTTATTGTCACATACTGAGGTGTAGGTGGTGCACCGTAGTGGTCAGAACAGGATTCTGGCCTAGTGGTGAGGAAGTAACCTAAGGGTTAGAGCAAGGAGTCAGAACAGAACCAAAGAGCAGAGTTAGAGTTGTTGTCACAAGACAAGCCAGGAGTCAGAACAGAATCAAAGAGTTAAGCTGGAGTGATGGGCAGGAGACAAACCAGTGGTCAGAACCAGGAGTGCAGAGACATGCAGGGGCAAGGAGCTGTAATGGAACAGGCAAAGGGTAGCAAGAGCTGGACAGGGAACACATGTGATGCAGCTACAGGTATGGAATGTATTGAGTAGCCAGTGGGTGCTCTTGCTTCATGGCTTAAATGGTGATCTGTTGGCTCTTCTGACCAATTAGAGAACACAGTCACTTAGTGTGGGTTTATTGGGCCCAGCCAAGCTCACTGGGTTGCTAGGTAACCGAGTCCAGAGGCAGCTGAGTTCCTGATACTTAGTGAGGGCAGAGAGCTAATAACAGATGGCATCAAGAAGGCTGAGGTCTTAATGTCCGTTTTGCTTCAGTCTTCACTAAAAATGTTAATGGAGACCAAATACACAACATAATCGATATTAGCAACCAGGGGGAAGAAACGCAAGCCAAAATAGAGAAAGAACAGGTTAAGGAATATTTAGATAATTTAGATGTATTAAAATCAACAGGGCCTGACGAAATTCATCCTAGGATACCTAAGGAACAGGTGAAGCCATCTTGGAATTGTTAATGATTATCTTTGAGAACTAGTGGAGAATGGATGAGGTCTCAGAGGACTGCAGAGGGCAAAGGTAGCACCTATCTTTAAAAAGGGGAATATTGAGGATCCAAGAAATTATAGAACAGTCTATAATTCAATACCTAGAAAGGTACTGGGACAAACTTATTTAACAATCAATTTGCAAGCATGTAAAGGATAATAGAGTAATAAGCATTAGCCAACATAGATTTGTCAAGAACAAATTATACCAAAACAACCTAATTCCTTTCTTCAACAGGGAGAAACTGTAGATGAGATACATCTTTTAATAAAGGATTTGACACAGACCCACAAGTCATTTTCATAAGCAAACGAGCGAAATGTGGTCTAAATGAAATTATTATAAGGTGGGTACAAATCTGGTTGGAAGACCGTATTCAAAGTGTAGTTATCAATGATTCATTGTCAAACCGGGAGGATGTATCTAGTGGGGTCCTGCCAAAGTCTATCCTGGATCCAATACTAGTCAATATTTTCATTAATGACTTGGATAATGGAGTGGAGTGTATACTTGTAAAATGTGTGGATGACACCAAACTGTAAAGGTTTGCAAGCACTTTGGAGAATAGGATTACAAATCAAAACAAACTTGACAAATTGGAGAATGGGCCTGAAATTAATTATAGACAAGAGAAAAATACTTCGCTTAGGAAGGATAAAGCACATCCACAACTACAAAATGGGGAATAACTGGGTGGATGGTAGCACTGCTGAAAAGGATCTGCTATAGTACTGCTGAAACGTTATAGTGGATCACAAACTGAATATGAGTCAACAATCTGATGCAGTTGTGAAAAAGGGTAATATAATTATGGGGTGTGTTAACAGGAATGTCATAAGTAAGACACGGGAGGTAATTGTTCTGTGCTACTTGGCAATGGTGAGGCCCCTGCTGGAGTACTGTGTGCAGTGCTGCATACCACACTTTAAGATGTGGACAAACTGGAAACAGTTCAGAGGAGAGCAACAAAAATGATAAAAAGTTTAGAAAACTAGGCATGTTTAGTCTTGAGAAAAGAAGACTGCGGGAGGAAACCAGATAAGTCTTCAAATATGTTAAGGCCCGTTATAAAGGGCATGGTGAGCAATTGTTCTCCATGTCCAGTGAAGGTAGGACAAGACAAAGTAGGACAAGAAGTAATGGGCTTAATCTGCTCTGTGCCTGCGTGGGTGTGCTGACTGGCACGCAGGAGGCAGTGGAACCAAGGCACCACCTTGGTTCCTCTACACCATTGCTCCTCCCTGCCCAGCTGCATGGGGAATAGTGCCCAAAAATGCTGCTCACCTCTCTCCACAGCTACAGGTGTTATGAGTCGTCTCGGCAGGAATAAAAGAGGGATCCTTATGTGTCTTCACTCCAATGCATGGGTGCATTGCAGGGCCACAGTTATGCCTAATTTTAAGAACTAGAAGAGAGAGTCTGAGTGAACTTTTTGGTTATGTCATCTTCATTTTTAGCCTCTAATTACATTTAATAATCAGGATTTTTTATTAATTGTCTCACTTTCTGCTGCTATTAAATCCTAAAGTGCTCACCAATTCACTTTTTTCTGAATCTGTGGCTGTAGTTTTGCAATGCAAAAAACTAATTACTCAGGTATAGTCTCATGCATTTTACATGGTCAGTGATAGGGACAAATCCCCATGGACTGGCTGTATGTGTATGAATTCACTTGAGCACATACTTGAAGTTTAATGTATATTTTTTTGTTTGGCTTATTCACCAACTTATTTTTCTTGGGTATTTAAATTATTTTATATATAAAGAAGAATAAAATCTTACTTTTAATTTGAGTAGAAATCCAATACAATGCATGCTATTATCTTTGCATGTAAAGAGAAAGTTTAATAGTAAATAATTAACATTAAGATTTATTCATGTTTCTCTAGTGGAAGAGAATTAGCTTGCTAGACATGGTAAAAACAGGAAAATGGATATGAGAATGTTTTGGCATGAACTATAAAATCTCATTAGCAGCAACATTCTGAGGCAGTTTAAGAGGTGAAATATCTGTTTTAGCAGGACTAATACAGGATGGTGTCATGAAAAAGCATGGTATCCTCTTTTTTTTAATTATTATTTTTTTTTTATTTCAAGGTAGTAGATACACTATTAAAAACAAGTTCAGGTAAATGCACAATCTCGTAAGCAGACCCCACATTAGAGAACTGACTAACTTCCTCTGCAAAAATGGTTTGCAGACTGGCTTTACTCAGTGGCTTCATTATCTAGGACAAACCTCATCGTTAGCCATTGCTCTGAGTTTTAAGCTGCCTGGTTGGCTACACCCCTATCTAAGGATACATCTACCCTTGGAGCTGGAGGTGTAACCTGCTGCTTTAGTAACCATATGCCTGCTAGCTCTGATTACACTACTGTGCTAAAAAGAGAAGTGTAGCTGCAGCAGCAGGGGAGATGGCATTGGCTAACCGTCCAAGTACTTATCTATGGTCCCAGGTGGGCTTGCATTTGGGGTGGCTAGTCTGTCCTGCTGCCCATTCTGCTACAGCTCTTTTTCTGAGATAGAGGTAATGTGCACATGTCTACAAAAGCTGAAAACTACACCTCCAGCTAGGATGTACATATACCCTTAGATGTGGTATGTACAGTCATGAGCCTTTAAAATTCTCCCCGTCTTGTAAGGGATTTCCTTTTGTTCTTCTGGGTGAATTCCACTGAGTAACCTTAAATTCCTGTTAAAACAAAAGCAAGCCATTTCCTTCCCTTCCCGCCCCCAGGTCTTTCCTAAAGAACAGGATGAATTGTAAAAGGCCAAGAGTGCTGTTACTAGGTCCTGCTCCTCTTAGTTATAACTAATAATACAATGTATTCATATGTCGTATCATCCTTCCCAGGCGAGCTCAGATGCTACTAAACTAAAGTCCTGATTCTGCAAATAACTAACTTCATCCATTATGGATAGCCCCACTGAGGTCAAAGGGGCCATCTACAGTACCTAGATCTTTGCAGGCCCCGATTCTGCAATTCACTCTGCGCAAGCACAGTTAGTACCCATGCAGAGTGGTTTTTTTCAGTCGGCAGGGCTTTGCGCAGATGCAGGAATGCCGCTGTGTGCTCAGTTGTAGGAGTGGTGTCTGATGTACCAACTGGCAGGGTCATTTTGACCACTGAGACCCAGGCAACTCTTTATTAAAATGCAGCAGAGACTTTATAGCATGCAGCAACATTAGACACTACTTAGGTCAAAATGAATAACTTACTCAATAGAAACTGCATCAAGATATAGGTAGGAAAGTGTACTTTCCTGACCTGGAACTTACCTAAGACGTAAGGGGTAATATTCTTACTCGTGTGCTACAGAATTTAAGGACCACAACTGGTTAGGACCCGGTCTTCTTTCTTGTCTACAGTATGGCATATCCAATAATATAGGTGTTTTTGGTTCAATGTTGATCGAGAGAAGCCTTCCTACTTCTGAGTCACAAACAAATACTGCTTTTGTCTTATGCATGTACAGTACCTAGCACCCTGGGATGCTGATATCAGTTGGGTCCTCTAGTCCCTATCATAATAAGGATGAAGCGGTCTCCTGCAGCATGAAGATGTTCCATGGAGTCTCCCTGTTGGGCAAAAATATAATTACCTGGACCAATTTATAAGCTTGATATATGGCAAAATTCTCTCCACAGAATACAGTGTCACTAATCTGACTTTTTGCAAAGATATACTGATCTACACAGTGATGTAGGCCCTAATCCTTCAGTGAACTCTACGTTGGCAGATGCCTTGGGAGAAATCTGGGCCCTACTGGGGTCAACAGTAAAACTTGCATTGACTTCAGCAAGGCCAGGAATGCACTTTGGAAGTCATGGGTACTCCTTGAGTTTGCAGGTTCTGTCTGTGTGGAGCTTATGGCAGGAGAACAAATGTATAAGAAGCACCTAGATATCTAGGTATGAAATTAATACTCAGAGCTTTGTTTAAAAGTACAATAACAAGAAGATGCAGAGTTGAGGCTAAGATTAGCCTCGGTCCTTAACCTACGTGTTTCATAGAAGCACAAAATGGTACATATTCCACACACTTATTTCATACAGATTTAGCAGTTGCCTTTTTAATTCCTCTGTATGCTACATAGTGGTAGAGCATCATCTTAGCTGCCAGTAGTTTAGTGAAAATTGCATCAGACATCTGAGCCTGTAATTGCGCCTCTAAATACAGTTTTCAGAGTAGCAGCGGTGTTAGTCTGTATCCGCAAAAAGAAAAGGAGTACTCACCAGCAACCACACACCACACAACAGAACCACTAACCCAGGAACCTATCCTTGCAACAAAGCCCGTTGCCAACTGTGTCCACATGTTTATTCAGGGGCACCATCATAGGGCCTAATCACATTAGCCACACTATCAGAGGTTTGTTCACCTGCACATCTACCAATGTGATATATGCCATCATGTGCCAGCAATGCCCCTCTGCCATGTACATTGGCCAAACTGGACAGTCTCTATGTAAAAGAATAAATGGACACAAATCAGACGTCAAGAATTATAACATTCAGAAACCAGTTGGAGAACACTTCAACCTCTTTGGTCACTCGTTTACAGACCTAAAAGTGGCAATTCTTCAACAAAAAAACTTCAGAAACAGACTCCAGTGAGAGACTGCTGAATTGGAATTAATTTGCAAACTGGATACAATTAACTTAGGCTTGAATAAAGACTGGGAGTGGATGGGTCATTACACAAAGTAAAACTATTTCTCCATGTTTATTCCGCCCCCCCCCCCCCACACCTCCCCTCCCCCCGTTCCTCAGATGTTCTTGTCAGCTGCTGGAAATGGCCCACCTTGATTATCACTACAAAAGATTTTTCCCCCCCGCTCTCCTCCTGGTAATAGCTCACCTTACCTGATCACTCTAGTTACAGTGTGTATGGTAACACCCATTGTTTCATGTTCTCTGTGTACATAAATCTCCGCACTGTATTTTCCACTGAATGCATCCGATGAAGTGAGCTGTAGCTCGTGAAAGCTTATGCTCAAATAAATTTGTTAGTCTCTAAAGTGCCACAAGTACTCCTTTTCTTTTTTCTAAATACAGTGTTACATTATGTGGTTAGATGAACTGCCTGGTGCTGGACTGAATTTTTTTTCAAGCAATCTCTGGTGCTGCTCTAGAGCCTCATTTTCTGAGGTCAAGCTGTATCTTGAGTGTTTCAGAAAACCCTGATAGAGAAGGTACGCCAGTCACTCGCTCATCCAGCTCTGCTTCATTAAAAGTACTTTATACAGGCTCCATTTCAATGAAAATTAAGCCTGATCTTCCAATGTTACTGATTAGTAGTCCTTATTACAGCTAACAGTTTAGTTACATGAATAATCCTGTTGTGATCAACCAAATGACTTGAGTGCGGGTTGCAAGATCAGACTCAATCTGAGTTGTATCCTTACTAAGGACTGTTCATATAGGGTCCCATGTCAATTTCAGTTACAGAATGTCCAAACTGTAAGTGTGTCTGTCTTTCTACAATGCACAGGGCAAAGGATCCTGATAGGTGGCTCTGGGAGCTACTGTAATATAATAAATACTATTAATTGTCTTATGTTAACATGCATCTTACTTCCTACTATGTCCAGTAATATCAAATCTCCCCCCTCTCCTTTTTGTTTTTTGCCTGCATTTTTAACAGATATGTTTCCACAAACCTCTCATGAAGGACCAAGCTACTGGAAGTATTTTCATTTACTTTATTGGGTGGTGCATCAGGCCCCAGGCTGTAATCCTGGCTCCGTAGAGGTCAACTGGAGCTTTACCATTGACTTTAGAGGGTTCAAGGCTTCACCCAAAGACATTTTGACAATACCATTTTAAAATACTGTTGTATTTCTCCTGCCAGAGGTAGGAGAAACCTCCTGGGAGCTGGTGGGCATAGGAAACCTTCCATGCAAGCTAAATGGGGGAACAGTGAAGTGCTCCCTTTGTTTACAGAGAGCTAAAACTGGGGCAGGCACCACGCAAAACAGACCACGTGTATGGCTGCTCAAGCCTCTGAACTATATGAGGGAGGGGTTTCCGTGCAATATAAATGCAATCACAGGGGTCGGGGGCTGATTTGGTTGCAGCTGTGTCTGTGAGTGTATATGAGAGAAGGGGCAGAAACATCACACAAGCAACCACAGGAGAGCAAAGAAAAAGCCTAGAGAGAGATTTTGGGTAAAGTGCTGGTTGAAAGAGGCTTGGAATTGTGAGCAAAGACACGATCTCCTGTTTGAGTCTTATTGTGGTCAGGGAAACAGGACTTTTAACCTTCTCTGTAGACAAACTGGATTGCACCAAATACCTGACTCCATCATCAATTCCCTCTCTTATCAGACTCCTGAAAATTGATTAACTGCTCAGGTCAAAGGGAGTAACCATATATGGTATGAGCATGTTACAGACTCTCTTGAGAGAATGTCACATTTAGAGATTGCTAACGAAACCCTCTATGAAAGGTTGTAATGAACAGTGTGCACCTGTTTGGAAAACAGATCTGCTTTTCTGGAGGAGTTTTGTATTTCATCTAAGTAAGCATTAATCACACACACCACACATCTATACGTTTAAGAGCTGGAGGCGAGAATATTTAAAAAGAATCGCAGGTTCGGGGGCAGGGCAAAGTTTTCCCCACCCAGGGGCTCCCTTTCCTCAAGGAGAATCAGCAGGGAGCTAGTTACGGTTGCTTGTGCTGATAGAGCTGCCCCAAGAATCGGACTCATTATTACTATAGTGTAGTATAGTACCCCATAAGATTGAAGGCATTTGCTTTGGCAAATGCAAGCATCAGCCTTATTTCTCCACCATGCTTATTTTTAAACAGAGGGGAGACTTTTCGTGAACTTTTTTTTTGTGCAGTCTGTTTAAAATTTGCATGTAATTGACAGTTAACTTCAGGGCTGTCTAAACCAAAACAATCACTTCAAGCTATATTCTTAAAACATCCTCTTCCCTCCCCAACCTTTAATGGAAAAGCAGCTATTTGAATACATTGCCCTATTACTGTCTGACACATCTCTTTCAGCAGCTTGTTCACCATCCACGTAGACACAGCAAAGTAAAAACAGAACAGCTATTTTGCCATTTTTCATCACTGACAACATGGCTAAACCTTCCATGAAAGTACTGTCTCTGGAAGAGCAGGTGCCTGACAGAGAAACTGCTTCTGATTGAAAAGAGCAGAATTGCTTTCTCAGTTCTGTGGATTTTGATTAGGACAAAAATTCAATTTCCAGACATTTGTCCAGACACCTTCCATAGACCTTCCACTGCTCAGTGGCCATGAAGAGTTCTTCAGTGTGTGGATAAAACTGCATGTGACCGACAACTACCCATGAGCCTTCCCTTTTAATTTAGGATTCACGGTGCTGGAAATATAATTTTACAAGTACAATTTTCAACAATCAAAGTCTTATGTGACTATAATGTGTAACAATGTCTTGGGTTCCTATAAACATCACATGTACCCTGTGTGAGCCCGGGAAGATAAATGGAATTAATATGCCCACATCATCCTCCGCTTTGAGTGTGGAAATGATTTTCCTGCTTCTCAGGAATGCAAGCAAGTATGATCTATTGAGAGAAATGAATCAAACAAATTAGAAGATAGAGCCTCATGCAGCAAACCTGTATGATGTATTGGTGACTTTATAATTGTCATTTATGATGATACAACTAATCTGGTTATGTTGAATATTTTTAAGAACCATTTCCTCCCAAAACACACTGCATCAAATTCATCCCTGGCCTAGTACTGTAAAATCCATATGGTTGTAATTTTTAATCACTTCAGAAATGGGATCAGGATAGGTTGGCTGAAACATATTTATTATTATCTGCTGCAGGTTGCTGTGTTTTCTGTGAGGTTTTTTATCTTTGTATTTATTTACCCCCAATCCAAAGTTTACATTTCATAGAACAGATTTTTTTTTCCCCGAGAATTTTCAGGTATTAATTAGAATAACGCTGTGTCTCAAAGCTTGATTTCATTTAGGCAACACTGAGTCACAATGGCTTTATAAGATATCTTGGGGAAACCTGTGGCTTTCCCTTGTTCCTGTGTATTAGACAGATTCTATCAATGTCTATCATTTGGGGGTGGGGGAATGGTTCCTTCCAACCTTGACTTCAGGCACTATCCTCCCTGTTTTTCATCTTGTCTCATGTTCTTTGTCATTGTGAATTTTAATCCATAGTTCAGACTGTAGGCTACGAAGCATGTCCCATGCCAGAATTTTTATATTGATTATATCCTTGCTCTAGGAATTTGTTTTCCCTATGAGTCTAGAAGGGGCAAGATAGAAACTAGTTCTGCTTTAAGAACCTAGCATGACTACCCCAATCCTGAGATGTTGAGTTCTTGCTCCTCCTATTGAGAAGTGCACTCAGAACCTTTCAGGAGCAGGCCCTTCCCCCCTACCCCCCTCAGAATGTAAAGGTCCTATCACAGAGAATAATACCAATCCCTGAAAGTTAGATTGTAAACTCTTTGGGGCAGGGACCTTTTTATGTTCTGTGTTTTGTATGGTCCTTTGTGCAATGAGATTTTGGTCCATGATTAGAACTCCTATGTGCCTCTTTCAAGCTGTGTAATGCCCTCAACTCCCATTAACTTCCAGCTGAACTCAATAAAAACTGACATCTGTGGGAAATGAAGGCAATCAGAACTGTGCAGAAGGCTTTAACCAAAGAGAATGGGGCCCTCAATCAGGGGTCTAGTAGAAATTTTCATCTTTCTCTTGTTCTGAATACATGTGTAGCAATAACCATGAATAAATATAGGGAACACTCAATCTGCTAGTAGATACTCCACAAGGAGGCTCAACTTCATTGGGTAAATTACTCTTTGCAAAGCTCTTTTAATGAGTACACTGGAACAAATCAGTGGAACATTCTGCATGGATCTCAAAGAGCTGCTCTGTATAAAGTTAAATCAGTGAATGGTTCACAGAAAACATTTATTGTAGCCTGCGCAGCATAGGACAATGCCCTTGTTGACAGAACCACCATGGTCTCCAGTCCACTTTGATTGTCTCTTATCCCCTTCAGCTGCCTGTGTGTTGTATGATGCTCTAATACAATACAAAAGCCAAGATGTAGTAAGGGATGGGGCTAATGTTGTGATTTTTTTCCTGTGTACAAAGTGATGTACGTTTGCATGGTCAGAGCACCTTGACATCCGAGGTCAGGGATCACTTCCTGTGCTGTGACTGCTTCCCTGATATGCTAACACACACACAACATGCATTACTGACGTTAAATGAAATGACATCTTGCATCAGTCTTCGCTGCAGATGATGATGGGAAGATTTCTACCCCGGGCTTCTTTTTCCAGGTAATAGTGTGAGGCTCTGTCAGGCTGAGGTGTTGAAATGAAGGTTTGGAGCAAATTGGTGATTTCAATGGCACTAAGTCAGCAGCACTAAAGTGTACTCATCCAAGAGTACTTGAGGTGTTACAGGACTGGAATCCTGAAGAAGTGGAGGACAGTCAATGTGATAACTATCTCTGGAAAAGTTACTGGGGCTAATGCTGGAAATTACAGACCACTCAGCATTGTATCTGTAGCTGGTAAATTAGCAGGTTAAAAAATAACTAAAAAAAGTTGTTGCTGGTCACCTACATGAGCATGATATGATACAGATAAATTGGCGTGGCCTCTTTAAAGAACATTGTGCTTTTTCAATCTAACAAACTACAGCTTAAGAGTACTGTCAAACAGCCTTGGATAGAGTCCCTCAGAAGAGTCTGTGAAGGAAATTAAAGCTCTGACATAAATTAGAAGCTGGTTAATAGGCAGGAAACAATCAGATGCAAAGTAAATTCCCATGGACCACCTTTGGATATTTTCATTCCCAAAAGGCTGGGAGAGGGCCATAGGGCACGGACAGCACTAATGAACTAGAGTATCTTTATTTCTCCAAACTAGGGTTTGCAGTATGTAAAATATAAGCTGATGACACCCTGTGGAGTTGGATGAAGGGAGGCAGTTTAAGTGCACGCGAGAGAGAAACACCGAAGAAGAAAAATTAACAGCTTTAAACTACATTCTTTCCCTCACAGGGCCAAGCTGCAGGGATTGACTCTTTCAACTCACTTTCTGGTGTAAAAGTAAACTGCATGCTGTTCAGCATCTCCAACTCACTTTTTTAAGAAAAGAAAATAAGGTAAAATTGGCTGCCAAATTGCTCCTGGAAAGCAAAGTGAGACTTGGGGGGTATGGAGTGGGGAACACGGCCCAGAAAGCTCATGGAACATTAGGAAAAAGAAAAAGGAGGTTAAAAAAAATGACAAAAATATTCAAATGGGTAGTGGGAAGTTATTCCCTATTGTCCTCATTCTACTATGAGCTACTTGCCATAATGAAAGGCTTCATTTGTACAAATCACCATTAACCTGTTTTTTAAAAATGTAAATATAATGAACCATAATCTAGTAGGGCCCGATTCAATACGTTATCCCTGTTCAGGATAGCATTTAAGTATGTGTTAAGGCTAAAGTTAAACTCATTGAAGTCAATGGGATTTAAGCATGTGGCTAAAATTCAGCATAGGATTAAGTATTGTCCCAAAAAAGGGATACATTTTAAGGACACACTTAAAAGCTTTCCTGAGTTAAGGCTTTAGCTACAAGCCACTTCATTTATACATTAGTAGGTTATTGGTGCACTTCTCAGATAGTTGGTGCATTATGAGACCAGGTATATGCCAGTAACTTACTGTTGAATACCCTTTGGGTCTTCTTGCTATAGTGGTTTGGAATTTGAAATTTCACGTGCACTTTACAGTAACCAGAACAGTGTATGGAATTTCCTTTTATCGGACTGTGGTGAAACATGCTCTCGTGTTATCCACGCTTACACAGTGTGGGTCTCTGCCCCATCCAGTAGCTACTGAGCTATGAAAACTGGTTCTTTAGCTGATGTAGTAGAGGCTCATATTTTTTTTTTCTTATTTTTTTTTTAAAGATCTAGACACCTCAGATTCAATCTCTGTTGCCCCCATCCCATCCAGTGAAAATTGCTTGAATAGAAAGTATTAAAATTTCACATCAGCTGCTCAGGACAGGCTGTGCTGGCAGATATTACTGTTCCAGCAATTATTCTGAATAACAAATACATTTGACAAAATCATGCTCTGTTCATGGACATTTGAGGAACATAAAATGAAGTGTGATGTGTCAAACAATTTGATACAAATTATTCACCTTCCTGTACTTTAACCATTTATGGAAATAAGTGAGTGGATACATAATAAACTTTTGTACTAATGGCACTGAAATTTGCAAATTAAGTAATTTTTGCAAAATATGCCATCACATTTTATATAATTCCACTCCATTACTTTGCAAATCCAACAGAGAATAGAGAACACTTTCCCCTCCTCAGCACACGGCCAGCAAGGAGTTCATGGACAGAATGTTCTAATGTCCTGATAACTGCTGATATTAAGAGGGCTTTTTAATTAAATAAAGACAAAAGGTGGGCCCCAGCCTGTTCCTGTGTGACGGAGCAGCCTGATTTTTCCCGTGGTGCCATTAGTTACCAGTTAGTTAGAGCAGATGATTGATTTTTATAGGTGACCTATCTTCAGATTATCTGCCTAGGTCCTTTTATTGGGATTCATAGGCTCTAAGTGTTGTTATGCTGGGTATATGCAAATTGTTTTTTGCTTTAGCCCCTATCAGCAAAGGGGGAAAAAAATCTTCCCAAGATGAAATGAGGGACATTGATCTGAAAATTCTGCAAAGAAAGTGCTAAACTCTGTCATATTACACACACTTCTACTGTGGGTTCCTTTGTGTTCTTCAGTGCCCTCTTTGGAGCTGCTCTTTCTGTCTATAATTTATTTGAAATGTTTCCTTTTTACTAAATACACCTAAAACCCAATGAAGAAACAACCCAAAACTAAATAAATAAGTGAATTCCACCGCGTTCCCTTCCCCACAATAGGATTAGTGATTATGGAAGGGATATTTTGTATGGTCAATAAACACTTTTTTTTGGTGTGTGTGTGTGCTGTCACTCCCCACATGTGACTTTTGCAGTGATAGTGAGTTATTGCTCTGGCTTCTGTTTCAAATTACGTTAGAAGTCCAACTGTGCAAAATCAATATTTCAGTCAATCACATTTTAAGCTGTACTTGATAGTACATGTTCTTTCTATAATAATCTGGGTTATCGCCTTCAAAATTTGATAGAGCCAAAGCTCTGGGATGAGATAAGAAATATTAATGTAGTATGCAGTTTAAACAAATCAATGTAGCACTGTGCCCTGAATGCTGGCAAAGTAAACAGTTGATACTCATTTGGCATGCAGCAGTCCCACTACTTAGGCTGGCGAAAATTCTTGCTATTTGTTTTCATTTATGTTGAACAAGTAAAATCCTTTGCTCTGCCGTTAGTTGTTTGGAACCATTAAGAAGGCAAGTGAGATGGATTCAAATCTGTATAGGTACAAAAGCAAATTAATCTTCTTTGTAGGTAAAAGGGAAATTCTGAGAGGCTCAGAATTCTTCAAAGTCCTTTCCCAAATAAATTGTAAAAAAAAAAAAAAAAAAATCATCCAAGCACTGTTTTCTGCTTTATCTTAGCCTGAAAAGGGGAACTTTCTCTTCCTGACATGAACATTTATTTTACATTCCAAATAGAGTGCAATGTTTTCTCAAACCAAACTGCCATTTATTCTTGTAGCTATATTTGGGGAAACTATGATATCCACAAAATAAATAAAATGCTATACATGGGAAAATATAGGGCAACACAGTCATTTTGAAGTCTCAATGACAATACAAAAAGAAAAGGAGTACTTGTGGCACCTTAGAGACTAACCAATTTATTTGAGCATGAGCTTTCGTGAGCTACAGCTCATACCGTGTCTCAAAAAAGTGTTTTCGAGGGTGGAAAAAAACCCCTGAGTTCTGTGTCCTATTTTGCTTTCAGTGCATGTTGTCAAGCTTGGTGAATTTTTTAGCAGCTGTCAAAGTAAATTTATTACAGAAGAAGTCTAAGTTCTTGTGTAATCCAGAAGGGAAAAGCCCTGCTGGCTGGTTTTACTTCATCCTTGTCTTTACAACATTTTAAAAGCCTCGCCTAGTTAGGATTTAGGAATAGTATTAGTTGGACAACTTTCAGCTGCTAAAGATCGTAGTGTATGTATTTGAAAAAGAATTGCCTGATGGCTTAACTTCCAAACTACCTTCAGCTCCATACTGATAGAGAAGATAGCTATTCTAAATGTATACCCTGCTACGTATACATACTGTAATTAAGCCCACATTGGAATGGAATTCATTATTTGGAAAGAGCACACTGGAAACTATTTTGAAACTAGCCTTTTTACCAGATGGCAGTGATTCATCTTTTTGCTTACTCTAGTGTTAACCACTGTAAGACCATTGCCTTAATTGGAGTCACACTTGATTTACATTGAATCAGGCCCTTATGCTAATGGAAAGACTCCTCCTAATTTCATCGGGATTTGGAACAGGATCTCATGTACCCACACGTGAACGTGGAATAACACTTTTAGACACCTAAGAAATTTTTATGGATTCTCCACTGTCTCTTTTAGAGGTTGGTCATTATAGGTCATAACAGTAGAGGAGGAACAACACCCAATTACTAAAATGTTGTTTCTACAGTCATGGATTTGCAGGCCTATTATTTTGGGACTAAAAGGAAATAGGCATGGCATTTTCAGGCTTGATTACTACAATCCACTCTTCCTAGTCAGTGGGTGAAGAGCATATGTAGATTCTAGTTTGCACACCAGACAGCAGCATGTTTATCAAGCAAGAAAGATCAGTGTGGAAGCATTGTTCTGACTCCTTATGGTTCCAGATCCAGTTGAAGGTCCTGCAGGACAAATCCTCAGCCCACATATATGGTAGAAAGGAATGTTTTCCACCAGGCCTCAGAGGAGCTGAGCTGTTGCCTTCATTGTAGCCCTGAGGATCCTTATAGAATTACATGCACTCCCTGCCCCCATGCAGTGGGACGCAAGAAGCCATCCCTTGAAGTTCTGTATATCCCCTTTGCACTGCAGGTCTGCTACCAAGACAAAGTCCACAGTCAAGAAGGTAGGAACAGGATCTGTATCCACCATTTATATTTTAAGAGTACTCCTGGGCCCCAAGTGAGGACCAGGGTCCCCCTGTGCTTGGTGCTATACAGAACAAGGTTTCTGTTTTTTGACCAGCTCTTCTCTTGATTTATGCTGGTGTAAGTGTGATTGGCATGAGGCTGTGTAATTCTGAATGGCCAATGCACTTAGAAACCACGGCCTCAAGTTTCATTTACATTGTCCCCTTTACACTGCCAGTGATATAAAGGGTCCTTACTGTAAATAAAAATCACGGCCTACCACACAATATGTGACCTGTTTTACACTGCCTGCCTGATTAAAGGATGGTCCTGAGGGTGAAACTCTTCTGTATGTTGAGGCTCTAGCTCCCAGCAACATTCCTTAGCCTGTGGATTTGTTACTGTAAGAGGTCAGAACGAGTCTCTGTCTAATTGTGTTCAAGGTGTGAGTCAGGAATGTTTTTGCAAAAACCTTCCTACAGAATTAAAGTACAACACCTCATGACTCCTAAATCAGTGGTTCTCAACCTTTCCAGACTACTGTACCCCTTTAAAGATTCTGATTTGTCTTGTGTACCCCAGCTTTTACCTCACTTAAACTACTTGTTTACAAAATCAGACATAAAAATACAAAAGTTTCACAACACACTATATTACTGAAAAATTGCTTACTTTCTCATTTTTACCATATAATAAAATCAATTGGAATATAAATATTGTACTTACATTTCAGTGTATCGTATATAGAAGAGTATAGACAAGTCATTGTCTGTATGAAATTTTAGTTTGTACTGACTTCGCTAGTGCTTTTTATGTAGCCTATTGTAAAACTAAGCAAATATCTAGATGAGTTGATATACCCCCTGGAAGACCTCTGTGTGCCCCTAGGGGTCTGTGTATCCCTGGTTGAGAACCACTGTCCTAGACAGAAGGAAATGAGAAAATAGAGGGGGATGACATAGGAAGTGTGGGAGAAGAGAGGTGAAGAAAAAGCAGATAGTGTCTTTGGTTAAAAAAAAATTGTGTTTCTTAACTCTTCTTTGTACATCTGCCTAGATATTATGTGTTTAGATTGTACTGCTATCTAAGGCAACATGTCACCCGTGGGTAAGTCACCAGGAGCAGTGAGTCAACTTCTGGATTTAAAAGTGTGAACTACCTAAGCTAAATGACTCGGGAATGTTAACACAAAAGCTAGTAGCAGACTCATAAAACTTTATACTGTCCAGCCATTAGAGGAAGACAGATAGCCGTACTGTGTAAGCATGTGTTACACTAAGTTCTACCTGCCTCCCATGTCTTTCAAATTTCAAGATGCCTCACAACATTTGGATTAATAAATGTTAAGCATAAAATTTTAAAAATTACTTAAGCGATTTAGGAGTTTAAGTTCCATGTGGAAGTCAGTAGAGCTAGGACCCAAGGTGAATTAAGCACTTTTTGGAAATAAGACTTAGGTGCTTTTGAAAATCTTACCTAGGGTTGCTACAGACTGCAAAATACAAGACTGGAGTTAAAGCCAAAAAACAAAGGGCTAAATTCAGCCTTGACCTAAGCATGCAAAACGAAATGAACTACATTAGACTGAATTTAGCCTTAGGTTTAAAATATAATTTGGAAGTTTGAGTTAAAATTTTACAAATTGTTCAGCGGTAATGGTTGCTTGTTCATTGATTTTAATCAATCAGAGATATTTCCTAAATGATGAAGTATGTACATGACAGTGCCTCTTCATAAGGTTGTAATGGAATTCCAGGTGCTTTCATTAAACCAAAAAGATCAGCTGGAGTACATCATCTTAAATACAGGAGCCTCGTAAAAGGGAGGTTGAGGATGTCTAAGAGACTGGTGCCAGATTTTCATTTTTTGAAGACTTTTATTTCTTCTACACTCTTTTCACAATTTGCTTTCATAGTTACATTTTTCTCATCTCATAGAGCCTCTAGAGGACACAGGCTCTTGCTCCCAAGTAACACAAAAATCTATTTCCAGCCCTTAGTAGACTTCGGCATTGACACTACTTGCACCCACTGAACCTGCCACAACATTTTCCACTCAGAAAAGGTTATTGGACTTGAAACTATATTATGTTTTGTAGAGACAGAGACATGTTTAAATGACCAGGCAGCCAGGCTGCTGGAAGGAAAGAATTATGCATATTTCTTTATATATAAACTCTATACACTCTTAAAATGACTTGGCTCCAAGGCAAAAACAGGAGACATTGCTATCTGTTGAGGAAATAAAGTAAAACCCCAAAATATAGCAAAGCTATGGGTCATGTCCCCCCAAATTCAAACAGCTGGTCAGGGCTTTTTAAATAATTACAGTGACTTTAATTGGTTCAGGGCAAGAAAAATAAGACAAATGAAAAACACCATAACCAAATCGAATTAGCTGACTGGATCCTTATTCACCAGCTGCATCCAGCACACTTCATTCCTGGATTCAGTCCGCAGCCACCACCAACATGGTATCTTTTCCCACCCAGCCAATCTTTCTACTAAGAATGGTTGTGACAGGGTTACCAGAGTGCAACCTGGGCTGTGGGGCTGCTGAGCCCTCTGTCCCACCAACCTGCGGTATCCCTCTCACTCTGTGATGCTGTGACAAGTCCCACACCTCTGACAGGTACTGCAGTTACACAGACATCCACAGGCAGGGACACACCCAACTGAGTTACATGAATGCTTTGCCAGCCACTCATGAACCAACAATAGAGAGGCTCCAGCCAATTCCCCCGCCCAGCCTTGCACCCCAGAACTGTACCGTCTTGCCCTGGTCCGAAGCCTGGCCCATGTTAGATCATTACCCAGTCCGTCCCACCCTGGATGTGGAGAGGACACACACTAGCCTTTGTAAACTGAGCTGATACTTCCCAAACACTTCAAGCAAAACAAACTGTCTTAGGTAAAATATAAAACAGATTTATTAACTACACAAAGATAGATTTTAAGTGATTTGTAAGTAGCGAGCGGAGAGATCAAAGTTGGTTACCTAAGAAATAAAAGTAAATTTGCATACTGAGTTAGTTCTACACACTAAACAGGATTTGAATCAAGCAGTGTCTCGCCCTGACAGATGGTATACTGCCTCAATGCACTGGTGAGCCTCTTTTCCAGTCTGGGACCACCATCCCTAGTTCAAAGTCTTTGTCCTCCAGGCGTGTTTCTAGGTATTGAGTTGTGGGGGGAAGTGAGGCCCAGTAATGATGTCACTTCCCCTCTTTTATAGTTTCTTCCAGCTTGCTGGAAAGATCTTTTGTGTGTGACTTGGGCATCTGACACCATTGGTCAAGCAGTCTTCTTTATCTACCTACTCTTTCTGAGAAGTCCTCTGGGACGGCTGTTGGGAAAGTAGATGACCTTGAATGTGCCATCATCATGTCTGGCTACTCCATTTTTGTATCTGAAAGGCTGGTTGTGGGTATTCCCAACCTCACGACATATTTCAGTAACCCACACATAGCAAAACTTCATAACTTCACATACAACGATAGCACATAATAGTCTGTTAGACTGTAATGTTCAACGGATCAAAACTTTTAAAATACCTCACAAGGCATACTTTGTATGCAACATGTAATTATATGGCAGTGGTGAATATGGGTGTTCCAGGGTGTTGCTTTGACGTACAGAGTGCCACAGTGGTTTAGACCCGTGGTTCCCAAACTGGGGTTTGTGAACCTCTAGGGGTTCATGAAATGTTACAGGGGGTTCTCGGGGAAAAAATTCCCTAATGGCGGACAGAGCTGTCCCTAGGGACCCCGGGGCCAGCAGCACAGAGCCCCTGGACTTCCAAGAGCTAAGCAGATCAAAGCCAGCATATCTATCACACTGAGGAGATTTAAACTTCAAGACTCCTTATAAGGAATGCAAAGGAAGGTGGATATTTTTTGCTGTTTTTAAAATGAAACAGGCAACTAGTATTGTTTTAAAAATGATGATGAAGAACAAGTTTAAGCTTCGTTGTAATGTGCATGGTTGGCCTGGTCTGCTCAAGACCTGAATGCTTGTGTCGGAGGAATTCTTGATTTGAGTTGGCTTTTTAAATCCCTGCATGCTGTTTCACATCTGATAGTCCTTGATGAAACCTAGGAGCCTTGTCTTATAACAGGTTTATTCAAAGTGATACAAGCGACGGAAGTGAGATCTCAGAAGAGTGTTGCCGTTTTCATAATGTAATAAAGATACTGTCATGATAAATAATAATTAATAATACATAGTGTGTAATCAGCACGTCATAAAAACCAATTTTATATTTCCAAGATCACTGCTTTTCTAATTTATACTCAGATAAAGGAGAAAATCCCTGGAAATGTTCATTTTTAGGAGGGGGTTCACGAGACTTGACATTTTAGTGAAAGGGGTTCGTGGGTTGTTAAACTTTGGGAACCACTGGTTTAGACCTTAGAGATGTAGTAACCATTCACAATGGCAACCAGTTTTTAAAGTTTCATACACCATAGGGCTACTATAGTTATGCCACAGAATGTGAACGTCAGGAGACACACAAAATGGAGAAATATAGGTATAACCCACATGTTTATACACAGCAGTATTTTGTGTGTGTGTGTGTGTGTGTGGAGGGGGTTAAGTCTAAAGAATGGGAGAGAAACAATAGTGAGGAGACATGTATTTTAGTTGAATCTTCTGGTCTCTGCACAGATGCTGAGGGTAGGGCAACTAAGTTAAAAGAGCCCAGAAACATCCAGAAGTAAGGGATGGCAGTCGGTAGGAATACGTAGCTATTTCTGAAGCTGTGCAGAGGGTTTATGTTGAGGGCAAGCAGCTTTGCAGATTCCAACATTCACCATCTGAGAGCTGAGTCAACAGGAGCTTGCCAGGAGGAGGGGGTGATATGGTGGATCAGCATAGGACCAAGGGATGTGTCTTCTGTGAAGGCTGCATCCCAAAACCTGTACCACTTTGGATGCAGGCTGCAGATTCCCAATCCTGATGGAAACGAGACAGTTGTCTATCAGCTTGAAGTCGGTAGTAGGGGCTGGCTGTGAGGATCTTCAAACTGTTTTGCTGAGGCAATTCTGGAGTCTTTGGAAGGGACTGAGAGGCAGTCATTCTTCTAAAGCTCTGGAGAATCCAGGTCAGAGACTTGTACATTTTGAGGTCACAGTCAGACTGAGGCTGAGAAATCATCTCTGTAAGATCAGAAGGGGATATGTCTTTGTGTGTATCACTTTTTTTAGTACACTATGTTTTGTAAAACAGTGACATATGCAACAGCAACAAAATGGGGAAATCTGCTTTTTAAAAAACAGTTTACTGGCTAATAGCTTTTGTTTTAAATGTTGTTCCTGAGTACTTCAAATACTATTTACAATGTTTGTGTGTGTATTAAATCTTTCCTTTTATTTACTAAAAAATTGCAGAACTTTTCAGAGTCAGATTCAGCATATAAACGCCTACATTCGGGGGTTTTATCATAGCTCTGAGGCTAAATTCTGCATAATACTGTGATATTTGGAGCTGCTCTTAATTTATGAATATAATATGTTGGCCTGGTTATTAGGGTGTTACACTATGAGTATATGGAGTTAACTCAATATAGGTCTGTTTGAAGGAGAGAAAAAACAGGCAGGGAGGAAAACAATAGCTTGAGATAGTCACCCCTCAGCACACACTTGGGTCTAAGGACTCTGCCCTGATTTCCTGCTGAACCTACTGCACTGGTTTTGACCAGAGGGCTCAAAACCTGGGAATGCAGAAGAACAAAAGAATAGCTGGGCTTAAAGATCCCCTCACTAGAAAGTGGTGGTCATTATTTGAGGGAACCAGACTGAGATACAGGACCGGATGGGATGCCTGAAGAAATTAGGCCTATCTGGGTTACCATCAAGGAAGTTAGACTTTAGGTAAGATAGGCATACATGAAGCCTGTGTGTTGTATGTAAGCAGGGGAATAGTCCCGCTATTGTGGGGAACTTTCCTGGCTTCTGCACTATCCCGGTGAAGTGGGCTAGTGAAAGGATCTAAGTCCTCGCTTCAACTTCCTTTACCCAGTGGCCTCCCTGCCCTTGAGGACTCCCCTTCCACTCTCCTGCCTGGCAGAGTCCTCGTAACCCCAACAAGGGTGGGCCCCGGATCCCTGGGGGGCTTGACCCCCAACCCTGCTGTAGTCACCTGGGACGGGGCTAGGGTGTCCCCACTCCGGGGTACTCTCTCTGCACTGGGCACTTCTCTAACCCACTGATCATTACATACAATTTAAAGCAAATGCAAGTTATTTAATCAACAATTAATTTTAAAAAGAATAAGGAAAAATGGAAAAGGTTAAAGGAAACACATCACCCCGCTCTGTGGCAGGGAACTTCACAAACAGTGTCTCTGGAATGTCCGGGCAGTTCACAATCTGTTCCTTGTAAGTCCCAGGCCTTCTTCGCAGCCCTGGCTGGGCTGCAGGGATGCTGTGGGCTGGACACTCGCTCTGGTGGTGGCCACACGCTCTCAGGCTCTAAGTGGTAGGACCCTTCTTCCCAGTGTCACCCCCGCCCTGTTGGGGTTACAATCCAAGCCTGGCCTGCAGCGCCTCTTGGCTGAGGCGTCTCCCTGTGCTGGGCCCGCTGCCCAGGGTCCCCCTCGCTCTCCCCAGCTGCTCACCGCACCCAGCTCCGGACTGCTCCAGCCCCAGCTCCACCACTCGGTCTCTGCACTGCTGCTGCTCTGCCTCCAGCTCCCTGGGCTGCTTCTCTGGCCCCTCTGGCTCTGGTTGCCACAGCTCTGCTCCCAGGACAGGTCTGCTCTGCAGGCTGCTTCTGTGACTCTGCTCCCAGCCCTGACCTGCTTCCTGGGCTGCTTTCCTGGCCCCTCTGGCTCTGGTTGCTGCAGCTCTGCTCCCAGGGCAAGTCTGCTCTCTCTGGGCTGTGCCTCTGGCTTTGGGTCTGCAGCTCTGCTCCCAAGACAGGGCCTGCTCTCTCTGGATCTGGCACAGCTCTGCTCCCCAGCTCAGCTTCAGCCCCTGCTTTCTCCTTAGCTCAGCCCCACTCTGTCTGACCCAGGCAAATCCAGCTCACACGGAGAACGGGACCTCCCTGGCCTCCTGACTCCCTGATTAGCCTGCCCACCCTGTCACTCAGGCTGACCTGGAGCATTGGCCTCTCCCCATTGTTCCAGGGGGCCGTCAGGCTAAGGGTCCTGATTCCCCATTGACCCTTCCCCTTTTAGTACTGGAAGCTAGCAACCAAAACATCCCCACTGAATGTTAGTAAGGGGGCAACAGTCCCATTACATGTATTTAAAATCCCCTTTTTTTCCCTCTGAAAGTTTTGTCTCCACTGCAAAATAAACACTTGTTTTAAGAATGCTGTTTGGTCACTGTATGCCACTGTCTGATGGGCAGGATAAGAATAATGGAGACACAGGATACTGTGGCCCATGGCCTGGTCTAAGTGGGAGAACTGCAAAATTCCACCCGGCAATAGGTCTTGTGTCTTTACCTTACCCTGAGGGGGGTGCATTTAGGGACCAGACAGAGGTGCACTAACCCAGACAGAACTTGGGCCTGTGGCTTCAGCAGAGAGGGAAACTGCAATGCAGGAAAAGGCAAGGGTAATCGTTTTTATAATAGTACCTCCACATTCCTCTTGGCTGCTACACAGAGATATATAACTTTTATTAGTAGCAGTTTATGTGGGCATCATACATATTACATTGGCTCATACATATTCATACATACGATGTGTATGTGACTGTAATCTTCTGCCAGTTTGCCAGGGGCAGCAATAAGGGCCAGGTTCCATCTGTCTAGGGTCTTGCTCTTCCTTCTAGTCACTGTTTCCAGAAGGTTTTGCCTCCCTTGCAGTCCTTGGGACTATGGAATCACAATTGCATTTTTGATTTTTGGGAAGAGGGGAAAAGTCAAACAAAAGACACACTGATTGGGTTTGTTTATTGTGTTTGTATCAGGCGCGTGGTCAACAGGACAACTTCTGGGTATTAATTGTCCAGCTTGTTGGGATCCAGAACTCTTAAGCATAGAGCAAACCATACTTAGGAGTCCTGTTAGACACAGTGATAGTCAGGGAGCATGAGGGGCTGGCTCAAGGGCTGCTCAAAAACTTTCTGAAGGAACTCTTCCGTTGGAAAATACCAGTTCAATGAAAATGATGCATTCCATAGGAAAATGCCAATTCTATTGAAACTTGAGGGGAAACAAGACAGGCTAGCCAGCCTTCCTGGTTTTCTGGTAGCCTGGGCTTGTCAAGCTGCCCTACTTCTTGGGCAGCTGCTTCCCAGGGCTGCTAGACTCCTCAGGCATTTAGCTCCCTGGAGAATCAGGCAGCTGGGCAGAATTTTTTTTAAAAAAAAAAACCCACAAAAATGTTCAGTTCTGCTGAAATAAGAACATAAGAATGGCCGTACTGGGTCAGACTAAAGGTCCATCCAGCCCAATATCCTGTCTGCCGACAGTGGCCAATGCCAGGTGCCCCAGAGGGAGTGAACCTAACAGGTAATGATCAAGTGATCTCTCTCCTGCCATCTATCTCCACCCTCTGACAAACAGAGGCTAGGGACACCATTCCTTGGCTAATAGCAATTAATGGACTTAAAATGGAAATGGAACTCCTTCCCACCAAAAATTGATTATCTGCTTTTGGGATGAATTTTTTTCCCCCAAAATTGAATTTTTCATTAGGAGGGAAAGTCCATATTGTGGATAACTCTAGTTAGCTCTTTTCTACCTCTACTCTAATCCAGAAAAGCCCGCACCACCACGCCCTGCTCCAAAGTGCAGCTACCTCGGCCAATTCTGCAAAGTCAGCTCTGCCCAAACCTGCCTGGCGGAGCACTGTGAAGTCAGCTCTGTGCAATCCTGGCTGTTTGCTTAAACTTAAGCAAGTGCATGAGTTGTGCAGGATATGGGGCAAACCAGTCAGCTTTGTTAAACCTGGAAACAGAGCATAATTGTAATAAGATGGGCAGAAAAAATTGAACATAGAATTTACTAAGTTCCTGTGGAAAAGTCACTAAGTACACTTCTATCATAATTCATTTAGATGAGTATATACCAGTGTTCCTGCCAAGCATGAATTTTGCAGGTACTGTATAATGTTAGAACTCCCTCTACTTCCCCTCCCTCAGAGGAAAGAAGATTAAGTATTTCAGTTAAGCTAAATGAAAAGAAATTGAAGAAAGAATGAGTAATTTGGATTCTAGGATGATGATCTCTTTGATGCTTGGAGGGGAATTGTATTTGCAAGTCCCCCATGCGCTGATAGGATTGTGAAGAGATCATGTGAACAAACCTAGACAATACAGTTTGCTCTTCAGTAAAGAGTCCAGCACCATGTAAAGTTGCTGACCATGTGCTGAAGCCTTTTATCTTGGTGCATTCACCCTTTGAACATCTAGATGGATACCCCTGCTTGATAGCATTTAAATTTTTCATCAATGTCAGCCTTTCAGAACTTGAAACACCCTACAACTTCCCTTCTGAATTCACATTTATTTGTGATCATCATACTTGGGTGACTTGAGGTTTGCCAGTTCATTTTGATAGTAGGTTTAATTTAAATGAAAGCAGGTCAGTACAATCAATCCGTCTCAAACTGACTTTTTCGTCAGCAGGAGGTATGAATGATTGGTGGAAAAAAGATTAATTCTACATGAAAGGTTGCATAATTTGCTATCCAACACTGCTAATGAGACTAGCTCATTATTTCTCCCTCCTCCCCATTTACCACACTATATCTCTAAAAAAACTGGACTAATATGATTTCAGAGTTCTTTTTAGTACTTGTTGCAATTGTAGATAGGGGAAATTGTCACTTGCACAATAGCAGTATTTCTTTACCCTTATTGTTTGTATCGTGGAAATTTGCCGTGTTACATGTAATTAAAAGTGCCTGTCTGAAAGGCTGAACTATATTTTCCTAAAATCATCCCTTGAAAAGTTGTGTATTTCACTGATTTTTCCCCATCTCCTTAGATAATGGTTGCTAAAATATTCACAGTGTGAATCTGACTTATAAGGATGGAATTTTCAAAAGTGCTCTGCACTGATCAAATTCTCTGCCTATTGGAGTCAATGGTAAAACATCAACTGATTTCATTGGGAGCAGACAGAAGTCAACACTATTGAAAATACCATCGTCGAGGAGAATAGATGTGGTAAAATATTCCAAACCACCTAAGTAATTTAGGAATATAAGTCCAATTAATTTTCAGTAAATCAATACCTACCTTGTACTGGACTTGTGCTGAAATAATTTAAAGTTTGAAATAGACATTTCACTATTTATTGTCATGAATCTAAAATACAGGAAAGTGCCTCACACACATTTGGCAAATGGAGGGTGTGGGATGGAGGGGGAGACTTTTTACTGACTTCATTGGGCGGTAGGCATTATGTAAATGACAATTATAATATTGCCAAAAAATAATCATGGACTCATCTTTCCTTCCTGACAATTACCCACACAAAGGGGATGATCTGGGGAGAACTCTCCTATGCCATGGGGAGGTGTTTATGTACCCTCTGGTTTGTGTGTATTAAGTATCCTCCTCTGTGCCTTATCCACAGAGGATGACTGCCTGTTCCACATTCTTTAGCTCAAACTTGAGAGACTTGCGGGTTTAGCTCTGGAGGTCCCATGTTCAAACCCTAGTGTTGGCCAAGATGGCAACTTGAGAACCAGCTGTCACACTTGGACACTTTTGCACCACTAAGCTATCCTGGAACCTGTCATATGTAGATAGAACTGCAAGGAGGCAAACTTCAGATCACCCCACTGATTAATCTTATGAAAACCGTGTGAGGAGAACTGGTTCCTTCCCTGTGCTGATCCTTGAGCAGTGAACGAAGGGTGACCTCATTCATAGGGTAGGTTATAATTGCACCATCTGCCCAGAACATTTAGGGCAACATTCAATTATCCTTATTCACCTTGAATATCATGGGACTTCTCATGCAAAAAAGTACCATTCATTGTGCGGAAGGGTGGCAGGATGATTGTTATTACTGTATGCATTGTATTAACCTGGGGAGACTGGAAGAATGACTTGTCTAATGTCATAAAACAAACTTGCCCATCAGCCAGAATTAGAGCCCCAAATCCTTCCAGTTTTCAGGGCAGAAACCTGCTGTCTTTATTCAGTCGAAACTCCCAGTGAACTCCAAGAGCCAAATTCAGCCCTGGTGTAACTCCATTGACAGTGGCGTAATGGCTACTTACATCTGAGCTGAATTTGACCTGTTGGGTCTGATTCTCATTAACCTGAGAGCCATTTTACATCACTCTAGCAGTGGGAGGAAGATGTAAGCAGGGGTCAATGGTATTTACACCCGCCTTAGGACTCCATTACAATGGCAGAGTGGTATGAAGAGACATACGTAAATGCAAATCGGGACCATTGTGTTCTATTCAATCTCAGTTCATAGCCCTGAAAGTTATAGATTTGTGTCCACTGTTTTCATCAACTCCTCACTAAGTTTCCCCATCCCCTGCTTTGTGTTATATAAATTTCCCATGGTTTTGTCCCTAACCTCATTACCTCCGATCTCTGTCTTAAATTGCCAGAGCCCAAGCTGCTGTCTAAAAGTCATTCTCAACTTTATTGCCTTCCAGCTGTGTACTGACTCCCTCATCCTTCCATCACCCACATTCACCTCCACTTTTGCATCCTCAGCAAATTTCATTCCTTTACTGCGTGTTCCACCTGCCAGGTAATTAACATATAAAGTGAAAAAAATTGGTCTTAATACTGACCCTTGTGGCATCCATTTGTCAGCTCCCTCAATCTCAAATGGCTTCTACACAAGCGCTCTTTTCATATCGTACAGGCAAAGAGCATTTGGTGTAGAAATTGTTGGCGATTTTTCATTGAAGGGCTCAGTTCCTGCTTACACTACACTTAATGTTGTGTGCATTTGCCAAACACTGTTCACTCTCAGATTTAAAAGCATAGACATTGTAACCCTGAATGAATTCAGTCTCTGAACAGTCTGGTAAGGCAAGTAAATTATTATTCCCATTCTACAGATGCAGAAGAGATTGGGAAACCTGCATCATGTGACGCTGTGCCTGCCCCATTAGGCATTGCAAATCCTTTCCAAAGCACGCTGCACCCACTTGCACACTGGGATAGCTAGCACAATACACTGCTCTCTGTGGCATTGCAAGAGCTGCTAATGTTGTCGGACATGCTCCATAGTCACAAGGAGCAACTGTTTTTTGTCAGTAAATTCAGAAACTGACAGTGTATACCTGGGGTTGGCAAATGCCTGTTAAATGGCTTCATTACCACTTGAATGGCTCTTTAACAGTTTTGGTGTTGTGCTAATAGGTCTGGCAGGCTGGAAGGCTTTTTCACTTTTAAGTTACTAGATCCCCTCCAGAGGAAGAATCACCAGGCTGCAGCAGGGTCAGAACAGGGATAGGTGAGAGGGTGGGCACTAAGACCCAGGGGTGCCCCAAATTTTTGGGTGCCTTATGCAGCCATATATGCTACATATGCCTAAGGACGGCCCTGTACCTCAGTTTACCTGCTTGATATTCTGTCTACATGGACAGACAGGAAAAAAGCAGGAAATGAAACAGTGACAGTAATAAGATCCCTCCACAGACCATACCAAGTACTTAAGCGAACACTGGGTGGGCTATTAATTGGTAAATGCCTACCTGCCTGGCTCCAGTCAGTCTAAGAAATTATTTTTATAGGCTGGGGACTTGAGATCAAGCCATGAAAACCCTACCTAGTGCCTACAGAGGAAGAGGAAGGGAGGCAATGGGCAGCAATTGTTTGATGCGGGGAGAGTCTGTGGGAGGGACACTGGGAGAGGCAGAGAATGCAGGAGGCCAGTTTGCGTCTCCCAGCCCAGCAGTAGGAGTAGCTGGTTATGATGTGCTATACAAATCCTGCCCCCGGCAGGAAGGGGTTAAGGAGTTGCCCTGTACCACCGTACCTGCAAAGCATGTCAGGACTGGAGAAAGTTTAAAAGGGGAGAATCCCTGCTCAGCAAGAGGCATCTCTGGGAGAAGAACAGACCTCGAGTCCCCTTGGTTCCTGGGGACAGGCCTGATAGAGAACTGAGCATGCTCCCATGCCTATGGACTGTCTGAGCACCCTGGGAGAAAGATGGGCCAGATCACAAACAATTACCAAGCCACATTCTGGTGGCTGACCAGAGAATATTGAGCTGGATTATGGCTTGCCCAAGGCCCTCTGAAGAAAGAGTGGTCATTGGCTTTTTTGACTGGTTGGTGGTTCCTTTTTTCCTTGTTGTCTGTCTTTGTTTTCTCAGAATCTCAGAAAGGGTAAATTCTGGAGGTACCCAGATAGAGGGCTGAGTTTCCATCATCGAGCTGATGATGCTACCTGGCCCAACCTGCATGACAAGAGCCAAAGTGATTACATGACCCCATCACAGCCCAAGGGCTGCAAACCAGAGATACAGTTTTAGAAGCAGTTCAGCTGTGGTGTTCCACCCTAGAGACAAATGATGGAAGGGAAGCTTGTCACCTGAGGGCTGTACTTAAGAGGGACTGGCAAGGGGGTAAAGTGCAGTTTGCCACGTAACCACCACAGTGCCTCTTTCCAAGTGACTGTTCTGCCTTTCTACAGCTCTTTCTGTTGAAAAGCTATTGGACTGTATCTCTTGCTGTCCACAATTCTCTCCCACTGCACATCTTTGTGAACCAAAGGCCTATTCACAGTCACACCTATCTGATCTACGCATGCACAGATTTTACACCCAGGCAGAAAACATACTATCTACTGTGGTTTGAATGCATTTTAAAAATACAATTCCCATTTTTTCATTTGTCCAGCCTGAGCCTCTTACCTCACATAATTTGAAATGTGCAGCAGTCATCACATAATTAAAAACCTTCCCTTTGAATTATTGGCTCGCTCTCTCAGAGTATTAAAACCAACCAGCCAAACCCAAGACACCAACTCTACCACTCTAGTGACTACAACTTCATCATCTAATAATCCACGTATTTCCCCAAACCCACCGAAAAAAAAAGTAGGCTTTGCAGTATTCCTGAAAGGTTGAAAATATAGCTCTGATGAACTGGAGAGTCCTAGAGACTGCCTCTCTACCTGGGGAACAATACAACACTTACAAAGATAACTGCAGTACATTAAGCATGTGCTTTACTGAATAGAGATGTGCTTAAACATACACTTAAGATTAAGCATATGCTTAAACTACTTCGATGAATTGGTGCTGTACCCTTAAGAAATAGCCATTGCTTGCATCTCAGTAATCCAGACCTCACCCAGAGTGTTGATCTGGGTTGAACAACTGATGCACCTTTGATGAGAAAAAAATTAGCCAGCTCTCAGCTGGTGTATATTGGTGTAAATATACATCAGCTCTGCTGATATGAATATGTTCTTAAGTCCAGATTTTCAAACTATCAAAATAGTTAGTAACAAAATGGGAATGACAACATTTTGACACCCATGCTCACAAAGAAACAACTTGGTAGCCCATAGTGCAATTTATGATCTAGCCTATCACATTAACGACATATTGTGCTAAATAAACTACCTGCTCTTTTTTTTCCATTTTGTGCCATTGGCATGAACAACTTGCAGACCGGAAAAGTATCGAAATTCGTCAAATGAATTATTCACTCAGCTCAAATATTTATTTGAAACAAAACTCAAAGCTATCTTGTTATAACACTGGAAACGGAGTGCTGTATTAGAAAACAGTTCTTTCTGGACAGATTGTGAAAGGGAGAACAATGCATTTGATGGACCTCAGAATGTAATATTTGTCAGCAGATTGGAGGGAAGTACACATTGTTGTATACTACCACAATTAGGAGCAATGGGATGATATTGGATGGGACTAGTTCTGACATCCTTTCTGTGTGTCCAAATCTCATTGATTTCAAAGGCAATCACATGCAATATCAGGAAATTTGGCCTAATTTTTCAAAAATGGCTAGTAACCAGGGGCGTTTATTTTTTTGGGTACCTAACTTGAGACTGATCTTAAAGTGGTCTGATTTCACAGCAAATGAGTTCCCACCTGTTCTGCAAGTCAGGCTCTATTAAGGTGCCTGCATTTGGGTTCCCAGAAATGGAAGCATCCCAAGTACCTGCTGATAATGTAGGTCCTTATTAGATTGTGGGATGGCCTTCCAAGGAAAGTAATGGAAGCCAAATTACTTGAGACATTTATAACTGAATAGGAGGAAACACTCAAAAGTAAAAGGTGAAATTTTCAGAAGTGACTAAGTTACTTAGGTCCAGATCCTCAAAAGTATTTAGGTGCCTAACTCCCATTTATTTCAGTGGAACTTAGGTGCCTAAATACGTTTGAGGATCTAGGCCTTAAGTTCCACTGAGACTTAGGCTCCTAAGTAATTTAGGAATCCACTGCACCACAGTGGTATTATGAGGGTGTGAATTGCAGATTGCATTGAAGTGTTGCAATCTAATTGCCCATGTGGATGCTGCTGGTGCAAACTAAAAGGTACCAACTTCACAACATGCCAGTAGATGTTATCAAAAATGGGACTTACGCTATTGTGTCACTTTGGGACTTTTGAAAATTTTATGCAAGTTGTAGGGAACAATCATGCAATGGCAGGGCGTCGCCAAAATGGCTCTATATTTCTGGTCGTGTCCATGTCTGTGATTTCTTGCTCACTTGCAAAGGAAGAAAGAAGAGCCAGCCAAGTTGTTCTTTTAAGGCTTGATCCAAAGTCCCTGCAGTCAATGGGAGTCTTTGCATGGACTTTAATGGACTTCTCTTATTTTACATAGATCATCTGTAGAAAGATGTTTTCCTTCCCAAATTATTTCCTTTTCAAGCATGCATAGACTAATTTATTGTATGGATTTTTGCTTTTATTCATAATGAGCCCAATCCTGTACCCGTTGACTCCAATGGCTGCAGGACTAGCCTTGTGCCAATTTGAAGCCACTTTGACATTTGTGAATTTAAAAGCTCGTGGCCTGACTTTGAGTCCAGTTGGCTTGAAATGGAGGTGTGAGTGCTCCAGCACCTCTGGAAAATCAGGGTGTGCTGAGGTAAAAGGTAAGTGCTTCAAGTAATTCCTTATAATTAGTCTGTCTTGTTTCTTACACTGCATAAGGCTTACATAATGCAAATACACAGCATAGGATTGTTAGTTAAAATGCTTATTGAACAAAGGATTGATTTGGTGAGGGACCCTATAATATCCGCACTTATTCCCCAGGGAAATATTGTGAAACCCCCTTGAAATAGGAGGAGGGAAACTACATCAAAGACATGCTGCAAACAACTTTAAACTCATAGCTATCTTTCTACTTCATATCCCAGAGGTAGATACAACAGAATTTCTCATGCATTGAGTTTTTGACCTATTTTTTGGCTAATAGTATGTGCTTAACTGTTATTGCAGCATGGAGAGGGAAATACTGAAGTAATTTACTGGCTTGTCATTCTGCCTGAGGGTTACTTCAGCATATTCACTCAATAACCTGTTTTTGTTTATTACCTCAACCATATTCTGAAGCATTCTTCTCCCCGCCTAAATTACTTGCACATCAAACTTTTATGCACAGTGGAATATCCAAGCAAGCTGCAGTCTGTGAAGATATGCCTTGCAGTAAATTCTGAATAAATTACCAATGTAGTTCATGCACATTCATACGGGCATTAAACTGAGAACTAAATTTATTGTAAAAGAAGGGGAAATGTATATGCTTTAATGCTAAGTACACAGGTTGGCATAGTATTATGTTTAAATGTATTGGCTTACCAGCCATGCATATATTAAAATGAAAACTTTCAAACAGAATTTTAATACCACCCAGTTTACAGATGTCATTACATGAAGTCAAACATTTATATCTCTAAACTAGAATGTCTGATATTTAGATCTGTGTTGATGTAGAAAAAAGAGCTGTAATTCCATATATTTTGTTGATATTCCTGTTCATTTTTTATAAGCTAGCCAAATTGTTGCGCAGTACCTATGGTTGCTCCATACAATGTGTAACTTTATACTCTACAATCTACTTTTGCAGTGTATTGACTGAGTGGGATTTTAAAGACTGAACATTTTCCATCTATCTTTGCTTATGTACTTAATTACTTAGAATAATTTAAAAAGACATGTAAAAAAGGATTAAAAGGAGACATCTTTGTAGTTTACATACTATGAATGTACAATAGTTATCTCAAAAATCTCTCATTGCTGGGTTAATCAAAATCTCCTAAACCCTGATCCTAAAAGGCGTTGATCACCTGTAAATCCCATTGAGGACAACAGAGGTTGGAGGAGATTAACACTCCCCAGGATCATGCCTTTACTTTGACACTGATTTTATTTAACTCCTCAGTGACTTGGCTCCTCCCACTTTCTGCCTCGGTGGACTCCATACGTCCTACCAGCAGAAGCAAATCCAGTTGTAGGCCATAAATGCTTTTCTAATTTAGAGCAATGCTTTGCGGCACTTTGAGTAAGACTGGATGGATGTCTTTGTAACAGATACACAGTGCTGGCTGGAATTTTTTTTCAGCAAAGAATTGAAAACTGAACATTTTTGTCCAAAAACGTTGACATTGGAATCGCCACTGCATTGCTCACCCGAACTAGGATTATTGTGCCTAATCCCTCTTTCTCCAGTATGGCTGAGATCCCTGGCAAAATTACATCTCCCAAGGTGCACCTTTGTTTCGGAGCTGCTACAGTGCATCGTCTAAGTCTCTTTCCCTGTTGTGCTATGTGAAATGTAATTTGGCTGGGGAACTCAGTCCATGGGTTAGATTAGCAGCATGATGAGGCTGAATTTCCAAATCAGTTTTTTTATTATTATTATTATTATTATTATTTAGGCAAAAAACTGAAAGCTTTTCAGTATTCAGATGTTTGATTTACATCAAAAACCATCTTTGACAGAAAATTCTCAACCAACCCTACAGGTGTGCTCTAAGCCACAGTTCAGTGGGCTAGATGCAGTAATTACTGGGAGAAATGTGTGTTATGCAGGGGGTCAGACTAGATGATCATAATGGTCCTTTCAGGCCTTAAAATCTATGAATGTGAATTATTGAGCTGGTTGGAAAAGAGAACAAATATTCTTGACATTGTCTTCCCGTTTTTCATTTAGATCTAAACTTGCCAGAGACGAACCTTTCACAAAATTAAGGTGGAGACTCTAGCAAAGAAGCTGTAACAGTTATAATATTAAACAAAACCCTTAAAGATGCCAATTTAAATAAGTAAATAGGCTATGCATGTCATATTTTTTGAGTGCCTGATTGGATAACAATATTACGCAAGGTGAGAATTCTTGCGATCTTTCAGTAATTTCAGTCTGCACTGCATCCGATTATGAGATGGTTGGTATGAGTTGAATTTGAAATTGGTATGAGTTTAGCTATTGTAAGTGAGATTGGGTATAATCCTTTCAAGGATAACCTCTAATTCCCTTTCCTTTTTGAGAATGTTGGGCATCACATCTGTTTAAATGAAGTGACATGCATTCGCTTTCTCTGAGTTATCACAATGTGAAGTATGGGCTTCTCAGGTTTGAACTTGCTCGCTCACAGTGCGTGGGGTGATAAAACATTCCTGTGGAGGAGGAACATGAGGTTTTTATTATGCCTGCTGAGTTCCAACATGCCAAATGCTAAGGTTAAACCAAGAGGAAGATCATCCGTAACAAGCAGTGGAAACAGCTGGTGGCCTGAGCCCATCACTCTGTGCGGAGAGCTGGCTGATTCAGACTTCACCACCCCAGCTGTATGCTAACAAACAGTAAAGGAGAACACATTCTTTGTGGCTAACAGACAGCACGTGTGCTTCAAAAGCCTGCTACCACTTAAATTAATATAGTCCATTCTTACATAACTCCTCCTGGTAGAGGGTCAGGCAGAGAGTTTCTGAGATCAAACACTTTTGCTTTTTACAGGAAAAATGGGTCCTACTGTGGTTGGAGTTTGTCATCATATTCAACGTCTTTGTCCCACAGGTTTGTTTTGAAATGTATCATATTATAATGTAGCTTTTTCTTTCTTGTGACATGATCCTCTTTTCTCACAGTGGCCCAATGGAACATATCATTGAGATCAAATTAGCGGCTTCAGAAAGTTTTGAAAACTCCAACTCTGATACATTTCCATTGAGAATGAAGTGATAGTGGAAGAATAATTTATGTAGCAGGAACACCAATGGGATTTTTTTCCCTGTTCCAGTTGGGCTGTCTGCTTTCTTCTTTGCTTTTGTATAAGTATAATAGTTTGATCCTCTTTCAGGATGAAATCCATAGTGAATTTTTGGGCATCAGTCCGATCCAAAATGAACTGATATGTCTGATTAGATGATATTTCGTAGCTTAAGACTGGGGTTTGGCTTGTCCTCTAGGTATCTCAGGAACAAGGTGAATAACTAGTGCCCCATTCATCACTGTCACTGGATAACTCATATGTAGAATAATACATAACTAGCCCGTTGTTTGGCTTTTTCCCTTAGTTCTTACTCAAGGAAAACCCAGTGGAAGTAATTGTCACACTGTCTGGAGTGGCTCATAACTATGAGTGCCTATCTTGGGGCCGACTGCTAAAAGCAGGCCAGACACCCCAAACTAGTGGTATGTTCTATCATTAGATTCCACTAAGTCAGTAACAAATGTGAACTTCTTCAGTACTACAATATTTTATAATGGAGTGTGATGGGGCGTCTGTCCCACACTAGCCTATAAAGTTAATGGAGCCCTGGGCAGGCTGTGTGAAAAGCAGCCAGTAGGAGAGGGGCTGCAAGGAGCAGCCAGTCAGGGCTGGGCAGGCCTATATAAGAAGAGCTGCAGGGCAGAGCAAAGGCAGTAGCTTCCTGGAGCTCAAGGAGGGAAGTTCAGGCTCCTAGCAGGAGGAAGGAATGCCAGCACCCTGGACAGAACAGTGCTGTTAGCAGCGACTGAGAGAAGGAGGGGCTAAAGACTGCTCCTAAGTGACTGCAGGGATTCGCAGGCTGAGGCCCTAAGGCAAGGGCAAAGAGAGTGCTGGGGGGCTGTGGAGAGGTAGCCCAGAGAAATAGACTGAGAGGTTGGAGGGGACACAGCATGTGGCTACCATCTACAGGGTTCCTGGGCCACTACCCGGAGAAGTATGGCACAGCCAGAGGGCTGCATCCTGAAGAGGATGTTGTGGTCCTTGGAATGACATGGATCCAGAATTGGAAGTGATGGCGGTGAGACATTACCAGAAGAAAGCACACTAACAGAGCTCATCCCCAGGACAGGTGCTGCAGTGGTGAGTTGCACCCCATCATATGGAGTCACAGACAATCTCCTTAGACTGGACTGTCTATCTTGTCACCCAGGCAAGCTGGACTATGTGATAAATGGTCATTTACACCAAAAAAATCAAAAAATATTCCAGGTTGCAAGAGGCCAGTACCTCCGCCAGGTCAATTTACATCCTAGATCTCATACCAAAGATAACACTGTAGCCTATTCTACAGTAAGCTAACTAAAGGTTTATTAGCTAAGAAGAAGAAATGAGAGTTACTGAGAGGTTAAAGCAGGTAAAAATATCTGTACAGGTGAGTCAGTCTATAATTCCAAAGTGTAGCAGAGATGTAGTCATCTGCCAGTTTCCCAAAAGTCTTTCAGGGCTACCCAGAATAACGCTGGGGATCTTCGTCTTCTTGTTTAGTTATTCTTCCCTGTTGGAATCCAAAGAATCCAGAGATGAAGAATTTCTCCTAGTGTCCATACTTGTAGCTTCTTCTCCCAGAAAACAAGCTGGCAGGGTCACTACCCACATGGGCTCTTTCTTTGATGGTGGAGTGTGAGGAATGTATTTAGAGTCTTTGATCTCTGATCATCACACAGAATGATCACTTACTTTGAAATCAGCACTTTCCTGTTGAAGTTCTTCATTTGCATTACACAAGCGTTCTTTCTTGTTTGATGGGTTATTTAGTTACAGGGGTATTTGCAATGTACATGTTTGCTATTCCATTATAACAGGGTACAGATAAGTAAAAACAACGCATGCAGCATCCCATTCGTTTGAATGAAATTTAAACACTAAATATGTTCTTATACATTTTCAGATTATTTTGATCTACACTAATACACAAGTGAATTGGCCTGGCTTCCAGCTATGCATTTGTAAGTGTTCAGTGAGGCCTGGGGCTTTGGCATGAGCTGGTACCTGGTCTGCCAGTGTCATATTGTTATGCAGCACCTCTAAGCATTTCCTCCATTAACTTCAATGGGAGTTTTGCTTGACTCAGACCTAGAGCTGATTGAATACTATTTAAGTAATGTATTCAATGAATTTTGCAATCTTTTAATAACAAACAATTCTACGAATAGTCACTTAAATAAAACACTTGGTTATATTAAGGGCTAATAGATTGATCTGCAGTCTCTAATCAACAGAATCAGTTTTCCTTATTCACTTTGAGTAGTATCTTCCTTTGAGTAGGACTCCTAGTCAAGTAAAATGATGAAATGTGGTAGAATCTGCCCCATAACCTTCAAAGAGCTTCTATAGGACTCAATCTTGACACCACCCCCCCCTCAGGAAACTCCTTTTGAAGTTAATGGAAGTTTGACTGAATAAAGACTTCAGAATTTACCTTTAGAGCTTATAATATATTTCTTAGTGTGTCACAGGAACTAATATTACAGTAGATTTAATTAGAAGTGAATGCATACTTTTTGTGGCTGTACAGGTGTAGAAGAGGCATGTCTGGGTCATCCCTGTGCCCTGGTAAGTTGTTAATAGATGGTCCGGTTTAGATCTCCAGGGACAGACCACAGAATGTGTCTCACTCTGTCTAGCTTCCTACTCTATATTTACATTCTGATCCTGCTTCCATTGAAGTCAGTGGGAGTTTTGCCATTGATGTAAATCAGTGGAGGCTTGGTCTCTTAATGTAATTATCTTACAGTGGTATAGATCTTACATATGCAAATAAGCAAATTTACATATATTTGTGTAATATATTTTATCAAATACGGAACAAGATTTGGGCAGGGAGAGACAGGGACATGAGAATTCAATAGTGCAGTAAGAAAGAAAAATGATGCAGAATAATTAAAACAGAAAGTAGTAGATGACTAGACTAGAGCACAACAATGGTCAAAGAACTTGATCCGAAGCCCATTGAAGTCAACAGGTGACCTTCCATTTACTTCAGTGATCTGGCCCTACATGACACAACAGGATGATTGCATGAATGCAGAGGAGGCACTTGAGCAGGGACAGGGTGAAACACTTTGTAGCATAAAGAAAAGGAGGACTTGTGGCACCTTAGAGACTAACCAATTTATTTGAGCATAAGCTTTCGTGAGCTACAGCATCCGATGCATCCGATGAAGTGAGCTATGGCTCACGAAAGCTTATGCTCAAATTTAGTCTCTAAGGTGCCACAAGTCCTCCTGTTCTTTTTGTGAATACAGACTAACACGGCTGTTCCTCTGAAACTTTGTAGCATGTCATATACTGTGTCTGGAGGCACAATGACTAGAGGTTATACCAAATCAGCAGTTTATGATCTACTGCCAGACTAGACTCATTTGGTTTTTTGAAGGCCAAGAGGAGGATAGCTGTAGCTTATGCAAAGGCAGATATGTTCAGTGTATCTTGTCAGGATGAGGCATGGTGCAGACTTTGGTCTGGTATCTCAAGAAACAAAGCAATGTATAAAACTCATCTGCAGGCTTTTTAAGTAAGAGAGGGTGAGATAAAGTTCCAAAAGGGGATGACATTTGTTAGATGTACAGCAGAAAGGGAATAAAGTTATAGGCAGTAACCAGCCTCTGTGTGTAACCTTTATTCCTGACAAGTTAATTTAGGACAACACCCCAAAAGCAGAAATATGGAATGCATGGGAAGAATGATATTTCCCCATTCACATCTACTACCACTGTGATGCTTTTGGTTTCCTGATTAATTTTTGTTTCACCTTTAAATTAAGCACCTTCCCCAATTCAGCAAAGCATTTAAACACATGCTTAAATCTATTTCTATTCAGCAAAGTATTTAAGAGCATGCTGAATAGGGATGTACTGCTGAAACAGAGCCCCTTGGTATAAAATTCTGTATGCAATCCCTTCTAAGAGATGCCGCAGTCTATTAGGGAAAAGAATACACTCTGCGGTCTCTCATGGATACATTTAACTTTTGTTCTTTCCCATATTTGTTTTCATTAACATAAAACAAAAAGTCACTCTTATACTGAAAGCATAGGCTTTCTTTTTGTGTGTGAAAACCCATCATTATGAAACCAGATATACCTTTACTACCAAGAACACTGGGGAATATTTTCCCCCTGAAAACATTTTTGATAAAAATTGCTTCGATCCACAATTTTTTAATCAATTGGCTTTATGTTAAAAAAACAAAACAGAACCCACCAAACAAAAAAGAACCCACCAAACCCCAAATTGATTATTTTGTTTTTGACCAAACCAAAAATTTTTCAGTTCAAAACAAAAACTTGTTGGTTGCTAAAAATCAAAATATTTTCATTTTAAAGTTTGTTTGATGAAAACCTGAATGTCTTACAAATGACCGTTTTTTCCCCTATAAAAACTTCTTTCATCAAAATCGTTTCCTTTAGGAAAACAAGTTTTGGAGGAAAATTTTTAACCAGCTGCAGCTACCTTCCTATGTGGCTAACGAGACAACAGTTTGATCTCACAGTTCTGGGAGGCACCAGAAAGTTTTACCTGACAGTGGTGGATTGCACCGGATTTGGACTTCCATATCACGGAGATTAAGAACCAGCTCAGAGGCTAATCCCTCCTTAACAAAATGAAATCTGAAGCTCTACCTGGTGCAAATCAAAGTAAAGTTCAACTACAGATAAAAACAACAAGTAGGTATAAGAACCTAAAGGCTAGAATGAACCTTGCTAAGCTATTGCTAATCTAGTATATGAATAGGTAACCATATCATTATTTTTATTCTGTGCCCTTATTTCAGACACATGTGCAGCACCCTACATGTAGTTTTAATAACTCTGGTACATATGTTGCCATCCCTGCCTCCCTGTGAGACCAATGGAAAAAAAGAGTGCAAAAGCTCTATTGCACTTCTAGAGCTGAGGGCTGAATTGCTTTAGTCTAACTGAAGTCTGTTGGGGCTTGTTATAGTGGCAAATGAAATTTAATAGTCTGTGATATGTAGGTCAGACAGATGATGAAAGACACGATGCTGTCATGGTCCTGTGTAGCCTTAAACTCTATGAGGCTATAGTTCAGGTACATTATCCCCCAAGTCCAGGTGGCTGATGTGGGCAGTGCAAAGCAATATAATGGAACCACAGGAAACCACCAGTCCTGAAGACTTTGGAGAGACTATTCCTTGGTATTCTAGTCAGGCACCTTCCTCACAAGGATGGGGAAGACCAAAAGAATGGAGGATATGTCAATGCTGCTCTAACTCTGTATTTTTTTAAGAGAGTAACAAACAAAGAGAAATAACAGTGGTATCTGAATTAAATAGTTGTCTGAAAGTTTCCCATCTAACTTTCCTTCAGTAAATGTGATGGAATGTCCTGTAGCCAAATGTTCAAGCAGCCAAACAGTATTACTGTCTAAAATGAGATTTATGGGTCTGGTAATAACAATCATCCAGATTAAATGTGTTTAGGAAGATGAGGTGCAAATTCCAGATCCTGCTAATACTGAATAATTCCAGGATTATATTAAGTTTGTGATTTAAGATAACCACATATAAAGAGCTTCTGAAAGCTTTTCTTGAAAATGTACTATTAATGGGTATCTGTCAGCAAGTGGGATCACGGAAACATGATTTAGGAGGCAGCTACTAAAAATACAGATGAGAAATGACTTAGTCTTATGTATAATTTTCAATATAACAGAATAAATCAAGATTTTTTTTAACATGTAGTTCATTTTGCTAATAGGTTGAAATTCACACCCATATGTAGCACAAACATGGTGCCTATCCACCACATAAATCCTAATTTAATTGGATTCAGATGGAATTTAGTGATTTATGCTGCCCATCTGCACAGGGGTGAATTTCACGTACATTCCCTTTATCTTGAGCCATGACTTTCAAAGTCCATACCAATGGTAGAAATTCATTTTTCTGAATAATCTCCCAAGGATGACTAATGTAGTTAGACTAAATGCAGAGCTCCTTTGGGCTTGAGTACCAGTTGCCCTGTGCATTGCAGGGGAATGAGAATACGTTATTTTTGACAATTGCATTCACTCTTCCCTTTAAATAATTACATCAGTTGAAGACACTGAGGGCTTTGTCTCTTCTGATTCCCATTCAGGTAGGGTTTACCCATAAGTGCCTCATTGACTATAAACTGGTAGTAAAGACAAAAGTATCCATAATGCGGTATTTATTATAGTTTACCATTTATGTTGCGGTGGCTCAGAGATGCCACTACTAGGTCAGGATGCCATTATGCTAGGGACTATAGAAACATATAAAGCCTAGATCCTGCAGTCACACACACGCTTAACTTTTCTGAAAGTGTCCTTTCAAGCACATTGCAAGTTAAGTTTGTTACAGAAATAAGCAGCTGTATGTGCAGCTATATGTAAAAACAACTTCCTACCCTTTTAAAATTCAGTGTTGTCCTTTCTCTTTCTGATGAAATCTAGAGTGCCTACCAGAATTAGAGGGGATAAAAGCTTTAAAAGTTTGCAGCCAGAAAAAATTGTTCCCTGTTAAAGACAATCCTATTGAGCTTTAGACTAGTTTGTGTTCTGCAATCCCTTTTCAGGGCAATGGAACTTCTAAGTCATGTTGACAATTGGAATTTTCAGCCAAAGGGCATGAGCACATTGGAATGATGCAAAGATGCAAGTTCACTGCACAGTACCCCAGATCCTTTCTGTGTCTGACCTTTTAGTTTAGTAAAACCATATTTTAAATTAGATTATCAGCACATCACATAGCAAATTTTGAAGTTGCTACCATATATGGAGCTGTCATAATGCTTCAGTAAAAATTTGGTACCACATTATGCATGGCAGTACATATAAGCACTATTCTCAGACCAGGCACAGTGTTTGATAGTGTTTCCTAAATCTTGCCCTTTATGGGGGCAATGGGTAGAGGAGCAATATGAAAGAAAGAAGGAATGCCTTCTCTATTACAAGGGAAATGGACTACTTTCTTAGGATATGATATTGATGTCAGAAAAGGAATATGAAAATAAATCAAACTGTAATTTGTCTGAAATGATTTTTGCAAAGATCTTGTGCGTTATCTCTTTTTTTCTGTAATTTTCAGAGAATCCAATGTCCATAACAGGTATTGGATTGGCAGCTGAAGGTACTGGAGCTTACCTGAAATTTTCATCTGGTATAAATCTGTGATCTTTCAGACAAATACTGTGTAAAAGGGAAAATATTATGAGAATGGTCCCACTAACCTCAGCAAAGCTCTAGTGAAGCAGCAATTAAATAAGTTGTAAAACTACCCCAGGTTTAAGTCAGTCCTAATTCTGTAGTCACTCATCATTCCTTAATCAACTGTTGATCAAAAATAAGTAAGGAGTGATAGAATTAGGCTCTTAGTTACAGAATCACCAGAAAAGTGTGACCACTTCAACAAAGTTCAAATAAATTCCTTCACCTCCCTTTTCCCTCATCCCCACTTACCCACCCACCAGCAAGAATACAATTGATGAATAGTTTATCCTAGGTCTACTCCAAGAGTGCCTAAGGGCCAGATTGCTAAAGGTACCTAGACACCTAAAAATGCAGATAGGTACCTTGTGAGGATTTATGAAAGGTCTGAGCAGGTTAGACGCCTGTCAGTGGGAGTTAGGTGCCTAATCTGCTTAGGAACTTCTGTAAATCACAGTAGGCACCTATTTGCATCTTTAGGCATCTAATAACATTTACAAGTCTGGCCCCAAGTTATTTAGGTGCTTACATGCCATTTTCAAAAATTACTTTTGATGAAACAGACTCTTAAGTCAATGGGTCTGAGGCTCCAAAGTCATTTAGGTGCTTTTGAAAATTTTACCCGAGTCTACAAGCCTTCCACCCTGTAATGTGGGCCTAATCCTGTGCTCACTGGAATCAAAGGGAGTTGTGACTGTGACACTGCACCCCATACTCTTCATAGTGATGTTATTATAATATGATTACAGCATAATTATGATGTATTTTATGCAAGATAAATCACGTGAGGTGTCATTGGAAAAGTTATGATTTGCTGAAGATGATTATCCTATCTGTATGCATGTATCATTTTTGTATCTGAAGTTAGGAATATTGACTAGGGATCTGTATTTCAAACGGGCTTACTCTGGAAAACACCCACAGCCAGCCTTTCAGGTACAACAATGAAGAAGCCAGATGGGGCTGATGGCCCATCAGCAAAGACAATGGACTGTGGAATAGCTTAACCTTCCTGTGGGCATTTTGCCCAGCCTGTAAGCAATAGCAGCTATAACACTGCAAGGTCATGTGACCAGGCCACATGATTCTGGACTCCATCTTGGGATGTCAGTATTTTTCCACAAACCGGTCTGGGAACTAAGTTTTGAAACAAAGGGTTCCTGCCATATGCTAAAGCTATATAAGGCAGCAAGTGACATCATCTGTGGTTCTTCACTCCCTACACAAGAAGACTCCTGGAAACACCCGCAGAACAAAGACTGAACTGGGGGAAATGCTGGACCCAGGCTAAAGGGATTTCTAGTATGTGTATGAAAGACCAGGCTGTAAAGCAAGTGCACCTTGCCCCTTAAGGATCTGCAGCCTGCTTGTATCATTTCTGAGGGTGAGAATCTGCTAATTCATATCCAATCTATTTAGTATATTAAGGTTAGTGTGCTTTTTTGATTATTTGCTAGGTAATCTGCTTTGATCTGTTTGCACTCACTTATAATCACTTAAAATCTATTTTTTGTAGTTGTTAAATGTATTTTATGTTTTAATCCAAACCAGTGAGCTTTGACTGGAGTGCTTGGGGAAAATCTCCACTTGGTCACCACAAGTGTGCATTGTTCTCTTCACATTGAGGGAGAGGTGGACCAGGTATTAAACCCATATACTGGCTAGATTTGACCAGGGCAGAACAGTACTGCTCTGGGGTCTTAGGCTGGGAAGCTGGTGGTTAGAGAGCCTGCATGTAACTGCAGCTGGGTGTGTCCCTACCTGTGTGAATGCTGGTGAAAGTGCACACTGGAGGGCTTTGCCACTTGTCACAGCAGCACAGTGTGAGAGGGAGCCCAGGTTGGTGGGTCAGAGGGCTCAGCAGTACCCAAGTTTCAGGTAGCACCCCAGGGGGAACCTGTCACAGTGATATTGAGTTGAATGGGAACATGAATTGGGCCCTTTGTGAAAAATAAACATTCAAAACTCTAACCTGCTGAACTCTTCACTGTGCTGTGCCTGACAATTTGTCACTTTCAGAAAACCAAATACTCAAACATAGTTTATATCCCTAATCTAGCTTTAACTTTCTGTAATTGTTTCTTTGCACTGCAGCAAATGGCAGTTAGCCGAATTGTTATGCTGATGTGTGGGTTGATCTGCAATCAATATTCATTTAGCATAATTTGCAGGCAATATCATCCCTTCAATACATCTTCCCTTATTTTTTAAACTGTTTTTACCTTTTTAATCTTTAAATCCATTAAGAAACTCCTCACAACTCTGACTCTACAGAGATGTGAAAGAAAAAGCAGAAAATCTTCAACCAGCTGAACTCCTAGTTTTCTCTCTGCTACATTATTGCTCTGTGTTGTCTTATCAGCCACCTGGAAGTTCATGCTCCTACGAATTTCCATGGCCTGTCAGTGCTAAGGGCCAGATAAATAATCCATGAGGAACGCCAGCCAACAGACAGATATTCTTATTCTTCCATGTAATTGTCTATAAATATACCTTGCAGTATTAGCCTACAGGAGATGTTTTCCTTCTCAAAAAATACATTGGTCAAAGACTCTGCAAAAAAGACTGCTCAGAAATCCAAACAGAAGAGAAAATGGCTTGAATATACAGCACCTCCATTGTCTTGCACCTTTTGTCACCATTTACACTCATGCAAAGCAGGTGGAAAATACTGCTACTCATGTGAATAAGTGGAAAATTCTCATTTGGTAGCATTTGCATAGGTGGAAATGGTTACACAAGCTGCAGAGCAGAGGACACTCAGGCCATCAGGATCTCATGAGGTTTTAAATGATGAGGTTCATGTATTTTCTTTCTTGCAGTAGTTGCATGATGAATGTCTAATCCAAGCCACCAATTCTGTGGGCTAAAGCATAGTTAAAAACAGCCATAAAATGCTCAGGGCACCTGTATAACAAAGTATATAGCATTTCACCTTTGTAATAAATCTTGGTTTGAACAGTTTAAAGAGAAGGGTTGGGGGTTTTTTTGGGGGGGAGGAGGGGTTATGTGCCATCTAGGAAGCTCTTACTGCTTTATATGTAATATTAATATCAGTATTAGCAGAAGTGTTGTATGTAAGACATGAGAAGTAATGGTCCTGCTCTGCTTGGCCCTGGGGTGGCCTCACCTGGAGTACTGTGTCCAATTCTGGGTGCCACACTTCGGAAAAGATGTGGACAAATTATTGTTACTGAGTGAGAAAAGGGGCATCTCTGGCTAAAAAGTATGCTTTGTGTAAAACAAATCAGTTCAGGCTTTGTGGAATCATTTTCCATTGTCCCCAAAACATAAACAATGCATTATCAAGCAATTCTGGCATGGAGTAGCATTCAGTATGTGAGAGGATATTATTATAGTCTCTAACCTCTTTATCTTCTAGCACTCCTACCCGCTGTATCTCAAATTCAGTTCTGGACCGGAGCCAAAACCCTAGATGTAAAGTTTGAGAAAATTCACATCCAGATTTTTGAGTCAAATTTTGTGGGGCTCCTATTTGTGTGGAGTTAAATCATGGCTTTACTACAAGCCTGGAGCAAGTGGCAGCACGTTGGTCTTCTCCAGACACACTCCAGTTTTTCCCATGCTGTGAGGGGAACTGTCCTGTCTGAGGTCTATTCCTAGTGCAGAGTTTATCCCCCTCTCCCCCCTGGCCCCGGAGTGTGGGCACAACTATGTTGTCTAACACTTTGAGGGAGGGGAACCAGAGCCAAGCCTCCACCCATTCCCTTACCTGTCCCACCAGTTCCCTCTCAGCCTCCGGAGGGCTGCTATGTCCTCACTGCCCCCAGGCATCTATGTTGACATGTTTTGCTACCCAGGATAGGAGTTTTTCACATTCCGTATGCTCTTGCATGGCAATGCTAACCTAGCCATGTTTAGGCACACAAAGGACTGAACCAAAATCCTGGTCTCAAGCCTCTAAAACAATGGGAAAGTTTAGTTCCAGTGTTACTCCAGAATATGACAGTACAGCTGCCAGCAATTTTGTATGTTCAGCCACTGCCAGCTGAAAACCAAACATCACATAGCAAATTTTAGGCCTTTGTGAGGCAAGGTCAGACAGCTGCATACTTGCAGTTCACTAATCAAAATAAAAAAAACAAAACAAAAAGTTATTAAAGTAAGTAAATAGCAACCTTGGTTTTAAATGCCCCTAACCTATTATAACTAAAATAAAATAATTTATTAAAATCAATAAGCCATTAAAATTACTATGTTAACCTACTAAAGTCACTATAGGTTATGTATTTTATTAAAATTAACTATAAAAATAAATAAATAAAAGCAGTCCAAAAAAGCTTTCATCAGGCAAAAAGCTAACTATACACCCCATCAGCTAAACAAAGAAAGGGCTCCAAAAAGCCTGGCTAATCATCACTCGAAACCATCTCAAATTATAAGTAACTATATCAAAAATGTCCCAAACCTATTGCATATATGTGTGCTTAAAATCTAATAAAAAATACTTTTAAATAAAAGCATGCTTGCTTGTATGAATCATTTATCAAACAGATAAGCTGTGCCCCCTATTAATTTATGCCTAACACCACCTAAAAAAATATAAATTACCACTGCTTTGAGTTCTAAAAACCCCCTGGTAACAAAAGGTTCAGACTTTGTGGTTTAGGCCCAGCTCTAATTGAAAAGTGTTGTACTTTTTGTTTAACGCCTTATGAGATCTTGATGAAGCTGTTGGAAGTGAATGAAGTGAACTGTGGCTTTTTTTCTTTGATTATGTCTAAATACTTCTTCCTAAACTGTTGCAGGCTACCCTTGAAGAGATGTGAGATGTTTTGAAAATAGAATTCTAAGTAGGATCAATGAGTACAAACCTGTCTTTCAATTTCATGATGAATACAATAGGAAAAAAGATTTCCCCCTTTTTCCTCCCCTTTTTCTTTCCAGAACAGCAATCCTTTGACTTTAGGAAGTGAAGCTCAAACTTATTTTATGCATTGCTTTGAATGCCTGTATAACACAAGTCATTTTAAATTCTGTAGATTTACATCTCATGTAAATGTATAAAAATAGGAGACAGAATACAAAGCTCAAGATAAAATTCCATTTCTTAAAACTCAAACTCTGTAATTTTTTAGAATGGTTTTACTCAAAGTGATAGTGACACTTTTATCTCAGTAATTTGACAAATTGTTCTTTCCCGCCCTCTGTTCTCTCTGGCAGTGACCATTCTCATTGACATTCATGATGTGATGTATGCGTCTTTGAATTTTACAGCGGCACTCCACTAATAGTGGGACTGTGGGCATCTGACTTCCTCTCCGATCTAAGTCAATGTAGAGAAATATCACTAGAAAAGGTTCACACCTTACAGATTGCTACAAATTAGGTGAGAAAAAAGAGAAACTTTAAGTTTCAGAGTAACAGCCGTGTTAGTCTGTATTCGCAAAAAGAAAAGGAGTCCTTGTGGCACCTTAGAGACTAACCAATTTATTTGAGCATGAGCTTTTGTGAGCTACAGCTCACTTCATCGGATGCATCCGATGAAGTGAGCTGTAGCTCACGAAAGCTCATGCTCAAATAAATTGGTTAGTCTCTAAGGTGCCACAAGGACTCCTTTTCTTTTTTTAAGTTTCTTTCTTTCGGGGCTAATCCACACAGACCCACACAGACCCAAACCCTTGGATCTTAAGAACAATGAAAAAACAATCAGGTTCTTAAAAGAAGAATTTTAATTCAAGAAAAGGTAAAAGAATCACCTCTGTAAAATCAGGATGGTAAATACCTTACAGGGTAATCAGATTCAAAACATAGAAAACCCCTCGAGGCAAAACCTTAAGTTACAAAAAGACACAAAAACAGGAATATACATTGCATTCAGCACAGCGTATTTTATCAGCCATTAAACAAAAGGAAATCTAATGCATTTCTAGCTAGATTACTTACTAATTGTTTACAGGAGTTCTGAGCTGCATTCCTGATCTGTTCCTGGCAAAAGCATCACACAGACAGACCCTTTGTTCCCCATCCCCTCCAGCTTTGAAAGTATCTTGTCTCCTCATTGGTCATTTTGGTCAGGTGCCAGCAAGGTTATCTTAGCTTCTTAACCCTTTACAGGTGAAAGGGTTTTGCCTCTGGCCAGGAGGGATTTTATAGCACTGTATACATAAAGGTGGTTACCCTTCCCTTTATATTTATGACACGCCCCCCAGATCACGGATAGGGTGAAGTACTGGCTGTGATTTCTTCCTGGAGCTCTAGGAGAAAACAGAGTTAATAAGACACATGCACCTCTAAATGTACTACCAAGTGTATAGAGACTAACAATATTTTCCACATCTCAAGGACGATTTTAACCAGTTGATTCTGGGAAACTTTCACAGAACAGTGCATCAGCCACTTTGTTAGAAGCTCCTGAGATGTGTTGTATGTCGAAATCAAAATCTTGGAGAGCTAAACTCCACTGAATAAGTTTTTTGTTATTTCCCATGGCAGTATGAAGCCACTGTAGCGCAGCATGGTGGGTTTGCAGGTGGAAGTGCTGTCCCCAAACGTATGGGCGTAGCTTTTCCAGAGCATAGACAATGGCGTAACAGTAGATAAAACAAATGAGGCACATGGGAGGGGTTCTGCATTAAGACCTACCTCAGGGTGAATGCTGAGGCAATTCTGACTCAGGCAAACTGCCCCTGAAATCCATGGGAAATTCTGCAAACGCTTACTCATGTGGCTAAGGACTTCCTCACGCAACTAAAGGCTTATCTACATGGAGTCTTAGTGCATGGTAAGCCAGGGTGTAAATCTACAGTGCACTAGCTTGCTGCACAATAACTAGCTGTGTGGACCCTGCTTCTGCACACTAAAGGTTTCATAGTGCCATTTAGTACATCAAAACATTGGCTTGCTGCACACCAAGCCTTGTGTAGATAAGCCCTAAGGGTTTACAGGCTCTTGTCCTGGGCAAAGGATCTCTGCATTTGTTCCATTCTCTTCACTGAGAGTTTTGCCTGACGAAGGCTTTAAGATTCAGCCTTTAGACTGCAAAGGGTGATATCCACCTTGCAATGGAGTCTCTTCCTCTCCTCTTCTCAGAAGGTGCTGATACTCTTCATACCTTCCCTATTGTTCTGCTACTACTGGCAGAATTCCTTAGGTTTATGCAGCTCTCTGATATGTTTATTAATTGTATCCACAGGACCAAAGTAAGAGAGCTTAATCAAACTGTAGAAAATATCTTCCTTGAAAACCCATACAGCTAGACAATACTCTTTTTAGCTTATAGATGGGATTTTCAGTGTGAATGGTTCAGCTGGCTCACCCACCATTCTGATATATGGCCAAGTTTCCAAAGGTCTGCAATTGCTTCTCAGAAAAAGCTCCCCCTGGTGAAGACTGAAATTACCTACAGCTCTCTTATATAGGAGAGCCAAGAAAATGAAGCAACATTTCCCAGTGATTCATTGGATTGTGGTGCCAAAGAGAAATAAAATGATAGAAGTGGGAAAGAGATCCACCTAAATTAGTAGAAGTCCCTGTGTGTTGAACTCTTAGGATGTTACAAGAATCCCCATAATATCCTAATCCAACTTCCATTCAAATCAATGGACTAGATTCTCATCTGCTTCAGTGTAAATAGGAGCGGCTAAGGATTAATTTACACCACTGACATAATGTCCCTTGGTGAGTCAGGGCCATACTTTCCACAACAAATTATTTTTATTGTATTCTTTTTAAATGGGGGAAGTAAACCAATAGTGACCTGTCTTGGGTATTTTGACAGTTATGTATAGCTGAGAGAAATGTTTTCTTGTACATTTAATTGCAATCATCTCTTAGGAAAATTCTCTGACCTTGCAGAATGCTGATACCACTGAATCATCCATGCCCTACATTTATCCTCTTATTTTGACTGCATCATTTTTAATACTTCTGATCAAGGCAGCACTAATTGGTGAAATGTACCTTGATGGATTGGCTTTTTCTTAGATCAGATTACAGTATTTGACTTTGGTTCTCTGAAGCAAAAGAAGTAGTATTATACCTTTTCTTTGCTGTCAATAATACATGAACATCTTGAATGCAGAGGGGTCTGTGTCAGTCATGAAGATTCTGGAATCCTGGTGAGGAACTTCACTTTCTAGAAATTGAAATACAAGTTTGCCTGAAGGAAAAAGCTTGTTCTTGCTGAGAGAGGAATCAATGGTGGTTTGTTGCCTAATATACTAGACTTTAAGGGAGGTGAGAGAGACAAAGGATAATAGCACCAAGCCGTGAAGCAACATTTTTCAGATATATTGTATTGCAGACACTCATACTTTGGCTGAGTTTCCCCTCCTGTTACCCTCACTTGTAAAACCAATGTCTGATATTTTTGACCCACTTTGAAGGTAGCAAAAGATTAACACAGCTCTCAGACATAGTCGTGGAGAAGATATTTCATTATCTGGAGTCCACAGTTAAATACTCAAGGCAACTGTTGAAAAATGACTGCTTGGGATCTTGGCCATGTGATATGGAAAGAACATGAGAGCAGCAAGTGACTGTGCAGCTCATTTTGTCAGACAAACAGACCACAGTAAGCTGAAGGTCTGTACGACATGTAACGCTGGGATAAAAATAAAAAAGTTGGACAGAAAACATAGGCAAAGAGAATCCCAAAAAGGAGAGAGTCACATGAACGACCCAGATGATAAAACTAATGATTAAAGAATCACAGAGCACTTCTAAGTCCAGCTGTTATTTTCAAGATAATAACAGTACCAAAAATATTGCCCACCTTCATCTAAATGTTATAATAGTAATGGTACTAGTTGTTTACATTGAGATAGGTCCTCTCATCCGGAAGGATTTGAACACTGTTTACTAGTTATGGGTCTCATTCTGCTCACATTTCTCAGGAAAAACCCCCATTAACTTCATTGTAGGAATGTAGAATCAAGCCCTATATGTTGTGGATAGGAATCACTTCACCTACCACTAAAATACACCCATCTCGGAGGTGCTTACTTCTCAATTCGCCATGGCTCAAGTGTGGAGTGCAATGTGTGACAAAGACCCAAAATGAAGAACATGTTATGTTCATACAGGGAATTTAAATGTGTGCAATTTATTCATTCAGTGTAAATGACTCTCTCCATAACTTCAGGTTTCTGAGTCTGTATTTCTGACATAGATAATCTTCAAACAAAAACGAGGAGATACTAGATTTGTGTGGAATATACGTAACTCGGAGACTAAAATGAGTGATGTTCCTTGACATGAGGGATATCTGAATGGTATGTTGAGATGAAATACGGCAACTGTTTAACAGGTTGCATCAACACTTCACAACAACTTGGGACAAGCAGTGAATAATTTCTTAGTCAGTTGATACTAATGGGGGACTTCATAGGAGCAGAAGACTTGGAACTATACCCCAACTCCTGTAAAAAGTGCTGGGGAAACTTTTATAACCACAGACGGTCCAGAACTGAGTTTTATGTCTCATATGAAAGATGACAGCATTACCGCCAGTACGACGCTATTGAGTCATTAATGCACAAATGTCAGAGGGCAGCAGGGTAACTATCTTGGAGAATATTTCCAGTGCTTGGGGAGATGCAGAAGGACAGCCTAACCTCAGTGCAGCCTAACCTCTTCTGCCACATAAATTATACCTTGTAGCGCGATGTCTACTGGGGGAGCTTTGTTTATTTTATGAAATAAATGCTACTGTACTGGGCCTAAGATTCAGGACATTTTTATCTACACCTGGAACGTCTTTACTTGTGGATTACCCACTTCTTTGGATGTGGGGGCAGCAAATATCCCCCCCCAGGTACAAAAACATCCCTTTGGTATGATTTTTTTTAAAATGAATGTCTTGAATTTTTTTAGATCTGCAGCACAGTAGCAAAGAGAATGTTAGAAGATCTAGAAACCATCCAAAAGAGAGAGACAGTTCTGTTTTAGATAAAATATGTAGTGCTAAAGGTAATTCTGTCACACAGCTGTAGGTCTGTCTTACTGTAAGTCTCATTTCTTTACTGTTTAAATCTTACTCTGTAGATGTATAGGTATTTTCTGGCCACATTCTCTGTAAAACAGATGGTATACGTCTTAATAATTGATCTGTCCTGAAGTGGCAGTGCAGAACACTTCCATTGTAGTAAAAAAAAAAATGTTTAGAAAACTCCCGAGCTTAGCCTTTGCGTACAAAGACGACTTTTTGTGCAGTTAGTTTTATCTTTGCTTAAACTAGTATTGATCAAACTATCAAAGATTGCATTATGGTTTGAACAGCTGGTCTGGAAGCACCACCGAGAATGATGTTGTGCATCTAAATGGCAAAATCAAACCTGATCTTGTTGAATATCAATGTTTAAACTACTTTTAAACTTGATTATTTTTCTGACCTTGTTCAAGCAAAAGGACGACGGTTCCAAATAGTTCTGTACTTTCTTTTCATTATTAGCTATTTTAAGTAGTGTAAACCTTTCACTACTTCTTTCTTCTCCCAGGCAGTGAAAGCAGTTTCTTCTTCCCCCCAAAAGACCTATAACATTTCCTGATTGATTTTTCTTATTTTTAATCCATCCGATAATTTACTTAAAGTATGAAATTTGAAATTACAATTTTTAAGGCTATTGAGATTATCCCATTCTAGATCTTTTTCTGATTTTTTTTAATGATTTATGTTTAATCTAGGAATGGATAAACTTCAGGATATTGTAACTCCTACCCCAGAAAGATTTTGATTATGGGAATATAATATCAAAGGAAAACACAAAAGGACACAAATACCCTGTGCTTCCTCTCTGGAATCTGTATGATGTGGATTATGTGAACTGATGTGATATGCGAGGAGCTCACTTTAAAAATTTACACTACATTGTTTTCTTTCAATTCCCTTCTTGGAACTCATTTCATTTGAGATGCTTACAAAGCACTTGACAATGGCTCAGCAGCTGAGACTGCTGCTTAGTATGCTAATCAACCATTGCTGTCAGCTTGAAGGTCCAGTCTGTTTGTTTTGTCTTCTTGTTGTCTCTCATCCTACACTTAAATTGTAAGGTCTTTGGGGCAGGGATCATCCTTTAATGGGTTTTACAGCATTTAGCAGAACGTTTGGGCCTCTAGGTGTTGTTACAATGCAAAGCATAATAATAATAATTAATAATAAATAATGTCTTCCATCCAAGATTCCTTCAGAAAAGTGGGAATTCAGAGTTTACGGCTTGTTCTGTGGCTGCCAGATCATTCACAATCCCTAAACTGACTCTGGAAACAGCTGAAAACCAACTATTTCAAAACTGAACGGCTGAACTTACCACATAACTAATCTTTAGCTCATTTATCCAAACTGATAATATTGCTGAAGGTAATAGGGTACAGCCCTCACCTTTTACCCCATCCTTAATGGAAAAGGCATCTGTAAATCTCTTCATGCTGTCTTCATGATGCAGTATGCATGATGCCTGTGAATCTCTACGGCTTGCCAAGAAAGGCTCCTAAATTTTTTTACGTGCTGCATTTCCATCACAGACTGGACCAGGTGCTGAATATGGTTGAAACCAGGAAATGAATCTGTGGCACTGGGCCTGATTCTCCTTGCATAGGCACTTACACCGCTGCAAAATCAGCACAAATGGATGTAAAATGATACTACTGTACTGGTGAAGTGAATAGACAATTCTGATTTGGTAGCATTGCATACCCACTTTGTGCTGGAGTAAATGCCTGCACAAGATGCAAAGCAGTGGAGAATCAAAGAACTGTTTGTCAAAGTGAAAAATGTAGAGCATTTTTTTAATATGAGCATGCACATTTGTGCACAAATGTATCTTTAATTGCATACCTCTTTTACATATAATCGTGACTGTGCAGGCTATTAGGACATTGTTTAAATATTAAAAATATCTATTTATAGATGGTGTGATCGTTGCAATTGCACATTAAAGGTGTAGTTTCACACATGATTTTGAAAAACCTTGCCATGAATATAGTCAGAGTTTAGTAATTTCCTGTGGTTTTTGAAACGAATCGATGGTCTTAGTTCCTTTCCCTCCTGACAAGTGTCCATGCCCCAAATACTATGTTGCTGATGTTAAGCTAGAGAAAAAGAGGCTAAGGACTCAGTTTGCATGGAGAATGAACTGCCCCTTCAAATTGCTGTGCTCCCTCCATAATAGGGAAGAGGTACATGGACATCGCTGAATAGATTTGAATTGAATCTGTAGCCAGTCTAATTCTGAGAGGTCACTGACTTCTAGGAGAACCTTTCACAACATTCTACAGAAAGCAGGAAATACACAGCAATTACCATTCCAGATGAGACCAGTGGTCCATCTAGTCCAGTGTCCTGCCTCTGACAATGGCTAATTCCAGATGCTTCAGAGGAAGTCCTTGTATGGGACAATTAGGAAATAAAATGTCCTTATGGAAGTTGCTTGCTGATCTCAGGCAGTTAACAAGTGGTATATGCTTTGATACATCCCTTCTATACTGTTTATTCTCTCTCATATATATCTCTGCATATTCTTATTGACCATATAAATGTCTACCTCTTTCAGAAATCCTTCTTATCTCTTGAACTCTGTGGCATCTTGTGGCCGTTAAGTTCCACATGCTAACTGTGTAAAATATATTAATAGGTTTTAAATGTATTGCCTTTTTAATTCAGTGGATCCCCTCTTATTCTTGTAATAGAAGACTGGATGACTAGGACCCTCAAATTTACCTTCACTATACGATTCATTATTTTCCATATATCTGTCATGTCCTCTCTTATTTTGTCTCTTCTCTGAACTAAGCAGCATTAATCTTTCCAGTTTCTCCTCATTTGCAAGTCTTTTTGGAGACCTTTAATTTCCGTTATATGTGTCCGATTCTGGGATCTACTTCTGCAATGTCTTTTTTGACAAGAGAGATTAGAATTAAGCTTAAAGCCAAAGTGGCAGGCAGGGCTTCAGTGTATATAGTGGCATGATCACAGTTTCAGTGTCATGGTATTATCCATGCCATTCTTCATGCATTGTCATATTTTGTTTGCTTTTTGGACTACAGCTGCGTATTGAGGTTTTCACTGAGCTGTCCACAAAACGCCCCAGGGAAAGATTTTCAAAAATGCCTAATTCCCATTTTCACAATGAATTTAGACATGTTAGAAGCTAAATCCCTTTGACTTTCAATTACAATTAGGCTCCTAACTGTGTATGTCACTTTTAAAAATGGGATTTAGGCACTTGTATACATTCACCATGAGTATTTATAGTCCATGTAGAAGCCAGCAATGTGTTCAGGTAGTTCTAATTATTTCTTCTGATGTGCCGTAAGTGTGCTGTATTTGCCATCAAGGAATTTCATGTGCCATTGTGCTGCCCAGTTACTAATTTGACTAGGTCCCTCTGGAATTCTTCACATTCTTTTCTAATCTTGACTTCTCCTAAATAATCTGATCATGTTTTAAACTCTGTCATATGCATATATTGATACATTTTGATTTAATTTTTTTATCATATTGTAAGGACCAATTCATAGCACAGATGGATGAATTGGTTTGTCATTTACTCCAGATTAGGTCCAGAGTAATTGTAGTCAGATTACTAGAATTAGTTTGGTTGGATTGACAGAAAGATTTGTTTCAAATTTCTCAGCTTCTTAGGGCCAGATTTTAGATCCCTTACTCATACTGATAAGCATTTACACAAGCAGACCCTTTGATTTCAGTGGAACTATTTCAGTGAATAAATGATCTCCAGTGTGAGTAAGGGGCTCATAATCTAGCATGTAATAAATAGATCTATAGAAGAAATTAATAATGTATAGATATATATCCTGAGAGAACTGGTGAAAAACCTTGAAAAATCTTAAATATTCTTTAGTATAATGGAAATGATTCAATCATTACATGTGAGAAACTGTAACTCTGGCTTTTTGGAGTGAGAAAAAATGTAAATCTCTCAGCTGAGAAATGTACAAGGTCTTAGAAGAGATTTAGAGAGATTTTAGGCTCGAATCTCCCATATAAACTCAGGCAAGGCTGATTCTCAGCTGAAAACTGGGTCAGGGCAAGAAGAGTGGTATTAATTACAGCTAAAATCTCTGGAGAACCAGTCCACAAAGCTACAGATATAAAGGTAAGAAATTCAACTGAATTGAAAGCTGTGATTTATACGTCTGCAAATTGTTAAACAGATTAAAAAGAAATTAAATCTAGCCAGGAAATTTGCAAAAACAATGGATTAAAATGCATCCAGAGCACTTAGACCAACTCCTGGTGAGACTCACATGAATGTTGACTTATTTCTGATTATTTTCAATCAGCAGGTTTATGTTCTGCTGCTACTGATATAATGGGAGGAAAGGTATAAACCTAATCCACTGAAATTGTAATCTTTAATAACACAGGAAAATGTCTCTACAACTAGAAAGCCAGGGGAAGGCCCTTACCCATTGCATAGTATGCTTATTTGGTCTGTTTTGCAGCAATCTGTGCTCATGACCTGTATCTCTTTATTACAGTGGTTATTCATTGTTAGAAAGCCCTGGGCCAGATCTTAGCTGGTGTAAATAGGTGCAGCTCCATTGATTGCAACAGAGTTATGTCTGTTTATTTACATCAGCTGAAGTCTGGCCTTATATGTCAAACTAAAAATGCTTAGGTAGTGAACTTGCTCAATAGGTACCAGGCAGCAGATTTATCAGTGCAAAATTCATAGCCACTCTGTAAACTGAAACCCAATGGATTGGGATGTCTGTTATTAGGTTTGTCTGATAACTTACCTGGGTTTTCCAGTAACACTTGATTCATTGCCTCATTCTATTGCTCTTTATCAGATAGGTACATGGAAAGATAAGAGGACACAAGAATCAGCAGAATTAATTTGTCACCCACGTCATGGAGTTCAGATTTGTATCTGCATTTCCCCCAAAGCTTTGGGAGAAACCAAGGGCAATGGCTTCTCACAAAAGGTCCTGGCCAGCCACACACAATTTCAATCCCACAGATACTGCTGCAAAAATGAACTATGGTACCTCTGGCCTTACATGTCACCCATCCTGCTGGAGACTTCCTCACGGGCAGGGTGAATTCCACTGATTGATTCACACTGAGTTGTTGTTTTATGTATGTATTTATTTTATTTTTAAATGCACTTTCTTGGAGATCAGTGGAATCTTAAGACCGGGACTGTGGATAGTCAAATGTAGAAACAAGAGAATAATTTAGTCAATGACAATGCTAAAGTGAGTAAAAGGTACAGATTTGTGTAAGTGTTTTCATGTTGTAGGGCCTAAACCTGCAGTGAAGGACACCTTATCTAACTAAAATTTACAGGGCACATTTAAGTAACAGGATTCTGTAAGAAAGCAATGGGTAACTCATATGGTGAGAGCAGGAATTTCCTGGTATTGTTCTCAATAAAGACACTGGATCAATCCCTCAGCTAGTGTAAATCAATGTATCTCAATTGACATTAATGGAGCTACACCGATTTACACCAGCTAGGGAATTGCCCCAGAATTTTACTTCAAGGAACAAATAATTGGAATAAAACACATGCTTAATATTAAGGGAAAAGTTTGTTTGTGGTCAATGTACTGGAGAAGGGTTTCACCTTCATGTAAAAACTGACCCTAGAGTAGTGGCTAAAGAATACACAGCAGAGATTGCTACTCCTATGTCACTATACATGGGGTTTGTTCCAGTACATTTGCCTCAAAATGATCTGAGAATCAGAAATCTTATATCCATATTTAAGTGCCTTTTCCCAAAATAGGTCTGTAATCTCTAGCTTTAGTAAGGAAAACGTGCAAATGTTTGTCAAGGGGACCACTTTAGTAAACTGCATTTACTAAAGATTTAACGGAGCAGAGCAGCACCTGCTGGTCTAATATTTCATTAATATTAATCATGCAGCATGGGGGAATCTACTTAACAACTAGTTTGCTGTGTGCCTGCACTCAATAAACTAAATATAACCCCTTTTTCTTTTGTTCTTTGCTACAAGAACACTATATGTTTTGCTAATCATTGTCTCATTATTTTTGGATTGGTATCATCCAGTGATACAAGGTATGACTGATAAACAGGAATATTTAACAACTTTAATTTTGGTGGAAAGATTTATAACTTTTGCTATGATTTAAATTTATCTTTCAAGACACCAATATAAGAGGACAGGTTACACAGCTAAGATTTTGACATATCATTGCAAGAAGTCAATTGTCAGACTTGGGGTCAAGCTTTAAAGTTATCTGAGAACATTTTCTTTAAATAAAGTGGGGAAATTTATGTGCAAAAGCTCTAGCTAACGCAATGAAGGATGTTTTAAGACACTGGACAAAATAACGAGATCTAGGTTTTGTTCGTGGCTTTACCCCATATTTCCTCTGTGATCTGAGTCAAATCACTTAATCTCTCTGTGCTACAGTTTTCCATCTGTGAAATGGAGATACTTCCTTTCTACCATGCTGTGGCTGTCTCATCTTTTTAGAATGTAAGCCCTTTGGAGCAGGGACTCTTTTACTGTATATTTGTACATATTTGTATATTTGTACAGAGTCATGTTCAATGAGTCCCTACTCTTGGGTGGAGCCTCCAAGTGCTATTGTAGGACTAGGAACTATAAGACAAGGGCTAACAAGTCAAGTACTCAGAACTCAAGATATTAAAAATCCCATATCAACCATTTCATTGAGGGTGAATTGGAATAACTGGGAAGAAAATAGGGCTCAATTATGTAAATTTAGTAAAATGGCAAATTCTATATTCTGTTACTTAAACGTAGCTTCAAAAACTGCCCACAAGTTGTTATATTTGTACCTCAGTGTTAAATAATTTTTCTAAAGAATAAAAAAAAAATCAGAAACCCTTGGAACTTCTGAAACTCCCTTCTACAAAAAAGCTAAGAAATGTCTTGACTCAACAAACAACACTGCAAGCTAAAATGCCTATATTGCATAAGCATGCAGCTAGAAAAAAGGTGTAAATATGTACATCAGAATATGAACTGGTGAGGTGAGGTACCGTATATTGATATCAATGTGGGTATCAGATGGCTGAATTATTCAAGTGAGTTATGTAGGTCTTTGTGACAGGGTACTGGGCAGGGACAGCCGAGCCAGCCCTCTGTTGCTCCAGCCCTAATTAAGGGAGGTAAATTGGAGTTGGCTAGAGACAGCTGTACCTGATTGACAAAGGGGAAACAGTTGCCAGCCCAATCAGCCTGGGGTTATATACAGGCCCAGGGGCACACTAGAAAGCAGAAGGTTTTCTTTCATGGCTGTAAAGGTCTTCAGACCATAAACCCATATGGTGAGAAGGTGGTGGGATTTCACACTGTAAATAAACTGCACTGGTGATTGCTGAGCCAGAAGGTCTCTGAGTGGTGTTTGGAGCAGGGGTAGGAGCAAAGGGGGCCCTGGTATGCCCTGTTACAGCCATCTTATGCTCATACTGATACAACCTTTATATAATACCACATCATCCTGTGTGTATGAATATATTGGGGGACCCATGTTTTAGGAGGTCAACTAAACTATGGGAGCACACCCTTCTAGTCAGAATTTTAATGACCGAGAAATTGTGACAAGTAAAGGCCTCAATCTTATGGTAACTGCTGATCTGACTGATTAACATTCCTTCCCCTAATACCACCCCCAAGTTTATAAGCTTTTGGACTAATTTTATTTATTTTGTTTTAAAGTCAATGTTTTCTTTGTTTTTTAGGAAAAATGGTTGTACTCTCTCCTGTGACTTTCCTCATTGATTTTTTTTCAATTGCTCTCTATGTTGCTGCAACTTCAAGATAGATTATGTGTGTGTCCTTGGAATTGCTGGTGTTGGTGGAACGTTGTGCGTTATAAAAAAAAAAAAACCTTATTGCTCTCACCTTAGAGAGCAACACTTTGCGCTGATAATGACAGTGCAGAAAACAGTGGGTTTATCAGCCTGAAAACCTTTTCATAAACAAATCAGTGTGTTCTTGTCTCCCTGTATTTCTGCAGACTTCCTTTTCTCATCATGCTACCTACTTTGTTGAATTCCATTCTTACTCTTTCTTACTGTCCTTCCTTTTGTCATCTTTTATTCTAATTTTCTTATTCTATTTCAGTTACTGCTCCCTGTTTCCACAGTGTTTCTTCCCATTTTTCTCCCTCTTCTCTTGTAATGTTATATCTCCTCTCTTTTGAGTTCTAACTTCTCTTCCATTTTCCTCCTCTTCTTGATCCCTTTTGATCAAGGGATTCTTTTGATCCCTTCACATTGATTTCCTGTTGGTCAGCAGACTCTTAGCACCTGTCTAGTAGAAACTTTAGATCCTCCTGTAATCCCATAAGAGTGTGTGTATATAATTAATAACTAGTTTTAAAGCTTACTGATTTTTAGAAATATTCCCTATACTTAAAAATGGGGGCACAAGTAGAACGGGTCATCTCTCAAACTGGAAGAAACATTTAAAGTGAGACTCTTCTCTCTCTCTCTCTCTGTGAGAGCTTTAAAACTAGTAGCAATGTTTTAGTGCAGGTGTGTGTGTCTATCTGATAATGTACCAATAAATATAATTATTTATACACTAGCCCCCTGCCCAGCAAAATACTTGAGCTCTGCACAGCAACTAAAAAGGCAGTCCAACTCCACATGTGACTGCCACCAAAGACAAAATTTGGCAGAAAGCTTAAAAAGGACTGGGCAGGAGTCTCACTGCTCTCAAGCACCAAACTCAAAAGGGTCCCTGGGATTTGTGGTTCCTGTGACAACTTGCAAGGCCTTTCTCACAGCTACCAGAACTTGTAAGTGATGGCATTGTAGTGGTTTTTTTTCTTCTTGAACTCTCTAACACTACTTTTCCCCATTTTGTCCCCCTTGCTTTTCTTCCATCCCCAAGGTCACAGTCCTTTCCTTTGCACACCGTCCAGAGCTTTCCAGCATTTCTCCTTGTGAGGGAGGGTAGGAGATTATTAGCATCCATCAATGGCTGAGCATGCTGAACTAAAGAGCTACTTCCTTGGGATAAGAATTAATTGCATGACCAGTATACTCCCAAAGCAATATCACTATTTGAGGTGCTAAGCAGAGGGGCTGAAATAAATGGAATCTGATTGGACTGGGGATTTTATTGCTCCAACTAGGTGCCCAAGATCTGTGTGGGGGAGAGCATGAACTTGGGCTGAATTATTTGGTGTGTTTGTGGGGTTTTTTGGTAGAGGCTAACTAGAAATTTTCAGATGCCAGCTCTATTAAGTGCAGTAACATATGATAAGTATCGTATCATCAGCTTATGAGCAGCCTATGGCATGTAATGGATTTGCAGTTAATTTTTGTACCCTGTTGTGTTTAAGCAATAAAGTCACCTCCTATTAAACCAAATGTTTGAGTGAGCAGTAGGTGTCTCAGAGCGATGAAATAGTAATTCATCTTATTTTTAAGTACTGAAGTTGTATTCTGTGGGAGCTTCCTCACGCATCAAAAGGTTCAAACACCTAGACAGAACTATAACCCTTCTATGGTGCATCAAGGGTGAAATGTGTTCCTCTGAACTCATTGTTACTCTCTACTAGAATGGGAAATGAGCAAGAATTAAAATGATTTCCCACTATACATAAATTAATTTCATAGCTGACCTCTCATGTTAACCATTTATGCAGCAAAATTAATCTTGAGTTGAGACTAATTTTTATAGTATACAAACTCCCCCCTCCTCGCTACACACAGAACAAATGGGATCTGTTATAGATTTAATGTAATTCTAGTTAGCAACTCCTTCAAGCATTCCTTGCCAACATGGTGTAGTTATTACATAGTCCTGCCTTGAGTGCAGGAAACTGGACTTGATAACCTACTGACATCCCTTTCAGTTCTACACTCCTATGATTCTATAATCTATGCCCCCAATCCTCTGGTCTCAGGCAATTTGAGCTCAGTTGCTGATTACTCCACTAACTTCCCTTGTGATCTTGAGCAAGCCAATAAGGGCAACATTGTCCAAAGCACCTGGTGCTGTTTTCAAAATTGATGAAGGCACTTAGGAGCCTCTGACATAGACATGTATGAGTGGAAATTTTTAAAAGCACTCAAGGGTCCAACTCCAATTGACTTAAAGAGGATCTGGGTACCCTGCTGATCTGAAAATCCTGCAAGGCACTTATCTGCATGTTTCGGTAACTAAATGCTTTTATAGATCTGACCCTAAGTAGCTTTTGAAAATAGGACTTAAGCTCCTGAGTCATTTATGCATTTTTCAAAACATTTGCCATTAAAACCGTGCCTCAGTTTCCCATTTGTAAAAATGTTTAACAAAGAATAAAACCGATTGTATCACTTCCCTGAACCCCTCCACACCCAATAGATTATTCCACTCTATTTAGGTATCTGTAACCATTGTAGGAGAATTGTCACTAATTTAGGATTCAATCCTGCAAAGTGCTGAGCACTTTTGCCCAATCTAGTAAAGTGCTTAAGCATATGCTTAATGTGAAACACATGAGTAGTTCTATTGATTTTAATGGGAGTACTGATGTACTTCAGCAATCTTTGCAGGATCAAGCCCTTTGAACTTAAATTAAAATGCTTGTCCATGGGCAGTAGATGGATTAGCTGGAAAAAAATAGTTTTCCAACTGAGGATTTTAATGTCAACAGTGCAGCAAGCTCTTTAAAACAAGCAAACTTACAAATTCCCCCCCAACAAAAAACAAAACAAAGTTTTCTGCTGTTTTTAACTGTTCTCTCTCCATTCCAATTTACTGGAAAGGAGGAGATTTTAGCATACAAAATTATTTCTGCCCCATAGAGAAAGCCTTGCTGAATCAATGAAACAGAAAATAAACAAATAAAAGCTACCTTTGTCTTGGAATACAGCCCTCTAATAATGTTCCCTACCAAATGTGTGGGTCCTGATTTAGAGCTGGATGTCTGCCCAGCTTTGTACAAATCACATATGAAATCCAAAGGAAATTTATTGATTTAAGTTTTTTTTTAAAAAAAAGAGCCTTTGGGGAAAACTAAAGTAAACAGTTTTTAATTACTATTGAGGTACTGAAGACAGTGAATCAAATGAGTTTGTTTCCAAAGTGTTATAGAAAATTCAATAAGCATGAGAGTTTCTGAAATATCAGTTGACACCCAGACGCTGTGAATGTCCTGTAGTCCTTGAAAGCACAAACACAACAGTGCTTTATCCCTGTATCCTTGGCTGTACAGCTCAATCTAATCTCTGAAGAAATGAAATCACCATCCAGGAAGCAGCGATGGAGTGGATCATAATCCAAATCTGAGAGAGAGATTCCTGACACATGTTAAATGAGAAGTCAAGCTGCTTCTTTGAGAGAGGTTTGACTGAAATGTTGGGAGCAGTATGCTGTGTCACTTCAGAAAGCCAAAAGAGCCTTATGCTTGAAGATGGTACTGATGGGTCTTGAAAAAGTATTGAACTCAGATAAGTGGAGAAGGTAATTTCTAAATAGCTGCTTATGATTATAATTATGGTGCTATTTTTGGCAGCTCAGAACACTAAGACAATTAGACACAACTACAGCAAAAGGGAGTGGAGGAAGAACAATCCCATACTATTTACCGATAATGGGAATAATTTATTTTCTTTAGAGTCTGTTTAGGTTTTCATTAAATCTGAGTCCTCTCTCTCAGGTCTGGATTACTATATACTTAGAAGCAGCTCTGCCACCTGGAATAGACTCATTTCCAGGGAAATTAAAACCAGATCTCATACCCAGGACTAAAGCAAAACTAGATCTTTGTTTCAAAGGCTGCTACAAGAAATTAGCCTGATACAATCAACATAAGTTCTGAAATACATCTTTGTATTTTCAGTTGACAATTCTGAAAAATATTGCTGTATAATGTATTTGGTTCACTATCAGAGTTTGCTCTCTAGTAATTACAATTGGTTCCCCCTCCACTTTCCCAGTCTTGCACTTTTCACTAAACACATCTGAGATCTCTTCTCTTCCTCCCCTTGTCCAAAATTACTTGCAATTTATTGCCAGTATGTTAGTTTTGCCTTTTAATACTTGGATTTTAAGTCATTTCATCAATAGCTCAACTTCAACGTGGTTCGAGGGGTGAACTAAAATGCTGGTGTAGGCTGAGTATTGTATATTTGTGTTCTGGAAAATATTTTTAACCATGACATGGCAAAAATAGGAAATGAAACAAATGTATTTAGGATTGTCAAGACTAGAGAGGAATGTAAGGAATTTCAGAAGGAGTGGGGGGAAAAAACTGGGTGAATGGGATATGTGACAGCAAATTAAATTCAGTGTTGAAAAAGACAAGATAATGCAAATTGGAAAGCATAATTTTGAAGTACTCAGACACATTAGAACCCATCAATGGAACAAAAAAAAATACATGATGTCATTATGGACATCACAGTAATGACTTCTGGTTCCTGTCCAATGGTGGTCAAAGAAGCAAACAAAATATTTGGATGCATTAGTTTCAGTATTATTTTCTATTCCATTCCTATGTCACAGAATTGATATATTGCTTTGAAAGAGTGATGGGTGTGTGCGATATGAAACCATCCTGGAGGGCACTGGCCATCTTCTTTGGAGCTGGTTTAAGGGAAAATGGGTCAACTCTTGCCTTTCCACCACAGGGTGGTCCCTGGAAACCCTCTGTTTAAGGGGCACTGGTATTGGGCAGACAATAACAGGACACTTCCTGTGAAAGGTTGCCCATAAATCCCAGATCTGAACACATCCAACACTGAAGTTTGGTTTCAGATCTCAATCCAAACTTTGCATCTCTCTCCTAAAGTGTTGCACATAACCACAAGATTTCAACTCTTTTGAATAGCTCCTCCTCCTGTGTCCCACCACATGCAGGTATGCATTTGAGGTACCTAAATATCTCTCTGAACTCTGGATTTCCATCGGTGGAAGTAAGTGAAATATTGGGTCAAGAGTAATTCTAGCTACTCTAACTGAAATCAGCAAAGTCCTTCTGGATTTATACTGAGGGTGATAAGAGCAAAACGTGGCTCTTTTTTGGAGTTACATTTTCAAAAAGAGTCTCTCAATTGCCTGAAACATTAGTGCACACAAACCTCTCCTTTGCATGTACAAATAAGAAGCTGTATCCTGGGAGTCTTCCTGAGACAGAGAGAGAGAAGCAGATGGGAAGCATGGGGAGGTCTCTCAGGCCAAGTTGCTGCGATGCATTGGCATGTAGGGGTGAGGAAGTGGCAGCTGTATTCTAAACAGACAGGAGTTTGGATTATGGAGGTGAGGTCCAAGTTACCTAGCCAGGCTGTGACTGCTGTAGCAAGTGACTCAGCAGAGCTTTGCCAAGGTAGTGGTGAAAGCATAGAAAATACAACCCATGCCCTTCACTCAACATTTGAAATATAGGTAATAATAAAAGCACCTCTTCTATTCCACCAGATCCTGGGAAGATTATATGAACATTCCCTTCCTGACTATATTACACCCACTATATTTTGATGAGTACGGATAATAAGCCTGCTGCAAAGGTTAAGCATGGCAGGTGTTGGACAATTTTTCTATTTTATCTAATTGCTACAGGCTTGCTGTGCCTGTGTTTCAATAAATGAAGGGGGGGAAAAGAAAAACCACACACACACACCACACAACACATTACAGGAGGATGCAGAAAAATAAATTCTCACTTCCCCAATGTGATGTTTGATTATGACTCAGACTGGGCCAACTCCACAAGGTGCTTGACTTTAATGGGAGGTGAGGGAGCTCAGCATTTCCCAGCAAGCATTCAGGACTTTGCAAGAGCAAACCCATCATCAGCAAACTCCAACCTAACCACAAGGGAAAGGAGATTAAAAAATTCTAGTGCTCTAGCTTGGAGGGTGGAGGGAGTAGGCCGATGTCACGGCAACATCTTTCACCCTTTAAGCATAGAAGTATTTTGAACAACGGTTTAAGCAATGGCAAACTATCTCAAATCCCTGTTGTCTTTATAACTCGATCTTTTGCTACATGAGCAATAAATGCGTGGTAGAATGTCAATCATATTTGTTTTTATTTAAATAGTCGCCTCATGAGTAAGGCTACATTTTAGTCATGGATATTTTTAGTAAAAGTCACGGACAGGTCACGGCCGTGAATTTTTGTTTTCTGCCCGTGACCTGTCCGTGACTTTTACTAAAAATATCCATGACTAAAATGTAGCCTTATTCATGAGGCGACTCATTTAAATGAGGAGTGGGGGTGGCTCAGGGGGCTGGTCCTGGGGGGCACCATGGGTGATGGGACGGGGGGCGGTAGCAGACTCCCTACCCACCTCCTGGGAAGCGGTGACCTCTAGGTCCATATGCTGCCTCCACTCTGCCACAAGGCCCGGTTCTGTAGCTCCCATTGCCTGGGAGCTGAGGGGGGCGGTGCCTGCGGGTGGAGGCAGCATGTGGAGCTGAGGGAAGGGAGTTCCTGTCGCCATTCCGAGAGCCCTCCCCCCTAGGTCAGCACTGCCCCGCACCCAGCCCTGAGGGCCCCCCCCCCCAAACTCCTGCTGTTGGGAGCCAGGGGACCCAAGACTGCACCAGTAGTGGCTGGTGCGACTGGCCCAGGGGCTGCCTGAGCTGCTCACGTGGCTCCCGGGTCATCCGCACGGGCTGCTGCAGAAGTCACGGTGACCTCTGTGACAAACACGGAGCCTTACTCATGAGCACTATTCAAGGGAAAGCAAGCATCTGATACAGTGAAAGAACAGAGCGTGGGAAGTGGCAAGAATACATTCAACCCTTATCTTTAGTAATGAGCATTTCAAGAGAGAGAGACAAATTCCAGCACTTCTGGGTAGCCATCAGTAAATAATATATCAAATAAACAAATCTAATTTTTATAAATATGGGTCTATTTTCCAACTTTGAAAAGTTGGAGAGGAAAGAGATACCTTGAGAGCAAGCCACAAGACTGGGAATAAGATCTCTATTCAGATCCCAAGAAAGGGAACCTTTTCTGTCCTGACTGATGGATTTGTAATGGAAGACGGGGGTCAGAACTGACAGCACTCTTCCCAGATGTTAGGTATTCTTTGGGCTGACATCATCATGGTATGATTTATATGAGGATTATATCAGGCTCTCATGTTTCTTTCTGACATTCCAGGAAAAGCCTTTTCCTTTTGGATTCTTGGATGTGCTGTGACCTCTTGCCTTTAACTGAAGGTTTCCTCACATTTTATACATTTTTTTTAAATTTGTTTTTGTTTTCTCTGATCTGCTCAGGATCTGATCATCTTCTAAGTGAAAGAGAGAATCTGAATATTATTTCATGTACAACTTACAAAGGGAACCCACTAGTACGTCTCAACAGAGGAAAGTGACTTATACATGCCCCCAGAGTAACCTTGGAATGACACCTGAAGCCAGGTTTGAAACTGTGAGTAATTGCTATGGAGGACAGAGTTGGAGCCAGATACATCCTTAGCTCTGGCCTTTAAGGCCATGCCTTCTGGGACTTGCAGTTCCCCTAAAGGATCATGGGATTGTAAGCTACACCAAGGCCTGCTGGGAAAGAAGGGCCAAGTCATAAAAGAGCTCACGGTTGCTCAGACACATGAGAGGTTGTGGTTTTGTTAAGATTTGATGTATGGGTTTGCTGAAGCAGCTGTGGAATAGGAGGCGTTTGTGTAGGTAGGATAGCAGGCCTTAGAAAAGACACTAATAGGACAGTCAAAATGGTGGGAAAAGGACCCTCAGAAAGGCTGGTGCCTGGGGAGAAAGCTAGAGAATATGAGAGGTAGGGTAGGGATCTGCTTATTTGCTTCTCCAATGATGAGATGAAAGACCAGCAGTAGGACAATAAGCTGAAGAGGCATAGGTAAGAGTCTGCAAGGGCTCATGAAGTGGCCCGGAGGCATGTCTTGAAAAGATTCATTTGGTGGAGCACTATTTGGGAGTCTGAACCCAGAGAGTTTTGAAGTAAAGGTTGAAACCTGATTGGAAAGGGGAGGGCTCTCTTTGTCTTGTCTGGAGGGCTCAATTATATTAAATGAACTATGAAACTGCTGAGGGAACTGCTGTTCTGGCTGCACGTAATGCTGGAGAGAGTAAATGATGGTGTTTCACTCTGCAAATCTTCCCGTTGTTTTTTTGCTTTTTTTAGAAGAGAAGATAGTACTGGTAAGCAACCAGAACACTACCTTAACCAAGTACTTTGTAGTGAATTATCATAGCTGCATGATATCTACAACTCATTAACTTCTTCAGCTGGGCACCCAGCGTCATAGGATGTTCATGAAAATGTTGGCAAAAATATTTGAAGCATTAACAAGACTAGTCAATACCTTTTGTTATGTTTTGTTTTATTTCTGAAGGACTCCTGCCTTGACATGTCATGAGAATTAATTTGGCCATGATAGAGTTTTCATATAGAGAAACCACTTGTTAGAATTTCATTGATACTATAGCAATGCTCAAAGGACATAATCGGGATTGAGGGTTTTTTGACCAGTTTTACTGAACATTTCACCCACCCCCCATGTGTATAATAAGACACTGCTATGAACTAAGTGTCTGAAAGGTCACCCAAAAGAAAAACTATAGGTATTTTAAAATATCCACAAGACAAGTGAATGTAGTAGAGCTCAGGTCTGTGTGTTAGCGGTTTTCTAAACCACTCTGATTCTTTTGAAAGTCTTTGTTAACTTTACTTCACTGACAATGAAGTTGCAGTGAGGTCAATTTCTACAAGAAAACGAAGCCTCTAGTTTTCTTTTTTCTCTTTGAATTTGAGTTAAATATACTTAGATGGCTTAGCTTTATTCTCCATTTGATGACCTGAAACACAAGAATGTATTTTATTCTGCTCTTTTGAATCTTTACAGTCCGTTCAGATCAGATTTCTCTTAAGGCATCTAAACAATAATCTCTGTACAAACAAGTAAGTTTCACAAGGAGACCTCTTGGGTCTTTACATACAGGATATTCTTTGCTATCTCCACCACTTTACAACAACTGAAATGTGCCATACTGAAATATGCTAGAGAATTGCAGTGGAATGGGAGCTTATTTTCTTATGCCAAGGAGATGCAAAAGTGATTTATACAAAGAAAGCAAAAAAGGGAGTGAAAGCAAATGGAAACTGAAGAACAATAAAGCCACAAGATTGCCCCAAGCAAATCCTTGTGCATCTCATTTTCCTTAAGACTGTGGTAATGACTGCTAGGCAGGTGGCATGTTGTGACCGCTTTCTACAGTGCAAAACAAGCTTGCATTATTGTCATTCTCTCCCTCTGCTCCCCAACCCCATTTCTCTGTTTTGTTCTAAACCTAGATTGTGAGCTCTCTAATCCAGGGTCTACCTTCTTATTACCATGTTTGTATAATGCCTAGTGCTGTGGGAACTGGATTCTTGATTGGGGACTCTGAAGTCTACAATATAAATAATTCTGAAGGTAGAAGCCCTGAACTAAAACCTTGAAATCCAGAGAAACTATATAGGTAGGAATTTAGGGCTGTGCCCTTCTGGCATGGGAAACCATGTTGAAACTTGCATCAACTTCCTTTGGAACGAGACTAGGCCCTTAGGATGAACAAGTTCTCTAGTGCACCTTGCCTATATCTCATCCCTCAGGGTATGTCTTCACTACCCACCGGATTGATGGGCAGCGATCGATCCAGCGAGGATTAATTTATCGCATCTAGTCTAGACGTGATAAATTGAACCCCGAGCACTCTCCCATCAACTCTTGTACTCCAGCACCACGAGAGACACAGGCAGAGTCGATGGGGGAATGGCAGCAGTCGACTCACTACGGTGAAGACACCATGGTAAGTTGATCTAAGTACATCAACTTCAGCTACGTTATTCAGATAGCTGAAGTTGCGTAACTTAGATCGATTTCTCTCCCAACACCCCTCCTCCCCCCCCCCCCCCAGTGTAGACCAGGGCTCAGACTAATCAAGGAGTCCCTGGGAGGGGGAGAATACTTGTTAGGTTTGTGAAGACCAGATTAACCAATCAGTGGCCACTGCAAAGACGAAGTATTGTTACACACCTTTAAGCTTGTTTTCATTCTGCAGTTCAGTGTGACTTTGGTCATCTGTAAAACATAATGGCGCTCTGGCAAACTGATCTCCCCCTACTGCTACTCCTGTTCATTTCTAAATGACCAATTCCATCAGGCACATGTACAATACAAAAGTGGGGTGAGTATATTAGAACAGCAAGCCTAAATGTTTTATCTTCCATTAGTTAATAACAGCAGTAATGACCTCAACAGCACAGGGCACAGTCTGCAAAATTAATAACCACACGAGAGTTACTGGCCCAAAGCAACAGACTCTCCCAGACAGTCATTAATCTGCCTTGATTATTATTACTGCACTACTGAACACAAAAGCCTCCTTGCTGGACAAGTAAAAACTTCCCTTCAACTCCTTTTCCCACTTCCCCCCACCCTTAATATAACCTCTTCTCGTTCTCCTTGTTGTATAAGAAAATGTGAGTAGAACTCCTAAGGTAACTGTTGTGCAAACTCACTTTAAGCTGATGTTAAGAGGCCTCTGTCTTACAAATAGTGGCCCATTTTCCACCTATCTACGTGGAGCTTTAAGCCATTTCTTATCTTTCATAAGTAAGAAATTGTTATTGTTAAGGGAAGTAGCACTGTGACTTGTGAGGCATGGCCTTTCTGGGAAGGTTATGAATGTGCCTTTTCAGTTAATTGGCTGGCAGCATCTGTCTACCAGTAAGTGTTTAAACCATGTTCATTCATATAGATTTCACGTCTTATTTTCAGATTGAAAGTGAGAGTTTAATCTACGGTTTTTAGCTGCAAACATTTCATCCTCATCAGTATATTTGGGTCTGTATTTAGGCACCAAAGTTCAGTGTGAAATACTGAAGTTGAGACATCCACAACAAAATATTGCATGAACAACAAACTGCTGCCATGAATGGAAATCTCTGAGGTAATGTAGACTTTACATTCACATAATCTGACCTTTTGGAGCAGTGCAAACATGTGCTTTCAGAGTTTTATCATTCTACACATCTTTTTGTTGGCTGTGGTATATGGAAACTTCGACAATCCCCACAGATTAGCCTTTCTCTTCCTTTTTCATCCCTTCATTCCATGACAGTTGTGTACATTAACCTTCAGATCTCATTTCCCTCCATTTCATCATCTTTGCTGCCAGGATTAATTTTAGTTGGACAATGATTAACATACCATGTGCACTGCATAACCAGCTCAAATTTGGTAGGTAATTGGGACCTCTCAAATCTTAGCACCTAGCTACCAGCTTGAACTTCTAAACAGCTGCAGTTAATGTGTATTTCCTTGCAGCACAGATCCTGCTGCAGAATGGATAAACTGTAATACATTTCTGAAAAGCCTGTGCCTTTGTTCAATAGAAAATATAAACTGTTGACACATCTGTTCTAGTTCGTTGGTTTGTTTTCCCTTTGAGAAATATGTGATGCCTGGCTAAGATGTATTGACTGTTTGTTTTTTTTTTTTTAAAAAAAAACCCTGTAATTAGCAATTAGAGGTGGGAGACCTTTTGGAAAATTTCACAGGAGCAGCCAGACTTGGGCCTGGGGAGCTTAACAAGAGCCCCTGCAGTGTCTCAGTCCCTCAGGCACTCGAAGGTGGATATGGATGTGTGGGGGAAGAGGGGAACTGAAATTGTAAAACCAAACAAACAAAATAAATCTTAAAATCAGACTCCATTGCATCTTTCCCCTGTTCTTGGAATATATGAAATGAAGGGGAAAGAAACCTACTCAACAAGGCTACATCCATACAATCTCCCTTGTGCCAGCTAAAAAAATGAGTTTCCACGAAAAAATCAGCAATAGCGGTAACATTTAATAAGAGATTTCATTCTGAAGGTTACTTTGGTAGGGGCAATTCCTGTGGATCTTACTCTTGGAGTAATTTGACATAGTTCGACATAATCATGGATTTCCATTGGTGCAATTTCCTACTTCCTTGTGATCATAAGCCCTAGTGGGTGATCAATAGTAAACTTGCAAGCCTGAGAAGAGAGAAGCTGTGGCAAAGAGACAGACTCTACGGAATGGCTCACTATGTGTATAGTGATTATGAAATCTCATTTCATTACACTACTGATTTCCAGGGAATGAAATTATAAACAAGATGATTACTGAATGTAATTTATGGCCCATTTAATTATATAGCTGTCAAAGCAATGACTCCAGCTGAATTGGCATCGTCTTTGTTCTTTTTCTCAATTTTTTTAAACAGAATGGATCTGTACTTTTTTCCTGGTCTACTGCATTTGTTAATTGTCCACAGCTGAAAATATATATATTTGTATTGCAAGATCAGCAACCTTTGGTTTGAGAATCTAGCTGTAGCCAGTTATAATTACCTTTGGACCTGATAGGAAATTTTGCCTATGGGGGTCAAAACCCCTTCAGGTGATGAAAAATTACTTCTCTTTCTAGCTTGCTGGTTGATTAAAAAAGAGAATTTCAGCTCTCTGAAAAATGCTGGACTTGTGCAGCAGTAAATACAAATACTTGTTAGGCCTATTGTTTTTAATTAGCAAATAAGGCTAAGATTTTGTTTATGAACAGCAGACAATCCTGAATGCACCAAGTAAATACCCAAAAGTCTCTATTCTCAGTCTTGTTTCAGAATGAAGATTCTGAACACTTGCTTTTGCTAGGATTATCAACAGCCTGTAAATAACGGTATGATTAAACAATGAATTTCAGAGACCTACGTTTGATTGTTTTTCAACAAAATTCAACAGGTGCCGATAGGAACAATCCCATAGTGTCACCTATCTTTGCTGTTTGAAAAGCCCTCGGCATATTGTGGGAGATACTGCAAATAAATTAACTGATATAACTTACAGATAAAGAATGAAATAGCAGGAGCATAAAATCTACTGTTTAATAACAAAATGATATATTGCATTTTAAGGACACTAGCTGTAGCTAAACCTTTTTTAGGTTTTTGTAAAGATAGAAGGGTTTTCCACAACCTGCTATTGGGATAGGTTCTCAAATACAATCTATCCTGTCCGCACTCTGGTGGTATATGGTAATATTCAGGCTGCAATGGGCCAGCTGACAATTTACTTAGCAAAGAGGAGAGGCTAAAGCCAGCGGCATCAAGTTTTGGGCCTATTGCCCCTACACCGTGGCAGAGAGGATATTTCAGATGAGAGAAGAGCAGAGGCTTCACTCATGTTCAGCTGCTTTATGGCCCATAAGGGCTTCTCTAATTGTGTGGTCTCCTAAAGTGCTGTAACTCATACTGGGTCTGGTGTAGACTAGCTCAGAAAATGTGTCAGCCATTCCTGATTTCTTGATGACCCCCTCCCGCATATGCAGAAGAAAATATAGCCCCATGACTAATGATTCTTTGACAAAATGATGGGGAAATTTAAATATTCTCCTGCAGTGCTGATAATCCAAACACAAAAGCAATATTGTGTGAGTGCATGAGAACTAGAAAATCACCCTGTTCTATAAATACAAAAGAAGAAATTCCCACCAGTGTAAAGACCGCCCCAAGACACAGCATTGGTGAAGAGATGAATGGGTCATGTGGTGGACATTTTCACTGGTAAGTGCATTTCACTCCTAGTGCTCAAGGCTATAGGCTGTGCCTACTTCCCTGAAAATAATATAAAAACCATGGTAAATTATACAGTGGGGGTTCTTCCAAAGTTGCAGTATTTGACAAAAGAGAATATATATTTATATAAAATAATGGAGACAGATGGTTATGAGTTTTCAAACTGACAAAGTCACATCCCTTCAGTTATGACAAGTAGCTTTGGAATGTAGTTACCTAAGGTAGGGAGGGGGGGTTTGACGACCCTCAAAGAAAACATATTGTTATAATCTGCTTAGAAGTGTCTATACTTCTCCATCACTGAGTTTTTTGTGCTTTGAAACTTTAATAGAGACAAGTTGCTGGACTAGATGGATAACTAGTCCTATCCAGTGAGGTCTGTTATATGTCCTTAGGACTTTCACTATGTCCTATAAAAAAATCCCTCTACTGCTGAGAAAAACAAACAATTCTCTCCATGTCTGTCATTAATGTGGTTTGTATGGACTTGCATTTGCCTTCCTCCCCCAAGAAAAGAGTTCCCATTTGTGTTCACTATGTGCAATGATGTCAATACTAAAGTCAATGAAATTTTAGCAGCTCCGGTCTACTATAAAAGTGTACGTTTCTCTGCAGCACAGAGAAGTTTGTTTTATGAAACTGGATTTTCATAACAATCCTATTGGATGTATTCACCTTCAATCAGTGACCCAGGCAAACTCTTGTTTTGTGGAGAGAAAGGTTCACCATAGCTCCAGTGAGCACAACATCCCTCTATTTTTCTTTTTAATATGTCAATACTGCAAGTCCCCTGTACCTTCAGGCTAATCATCAGTGCTTGTACCAGATGTCATGTGAAGAAACAAGAACATTTGTTACTCATTCAAAAGGCTTTTGGCAATGCCTTATACCTTTTCTTGTTCACCTGGTGCTTAACTCATTAACACTATGTTGAATCAACTCCATCTGCCAAGTGTGACAAAGTGCCAACTTCTTGAAAATCAGGGCTCAAATTATTGATGAGTCTCCACTCCATAAAAATGCTTATCTTTTCAGTCCTGAGCTTTCTGTAGATCAAATGCCAGCTACAGAATAATGGTGGCTTTATGGGCTGCTATCCTCACGAGCCCTGCCTCCAGGGCATGTTCAACTCTTTTCTCTTGCTGACCTGTGTCTGAAATATTTATATTGTAACATTTAGAAGTTTTTGTTTGTGCTGGTCCCTTTTATGATTAGTCTTTCAGCTTGTTCTTTAGGTACCTTACTAGAAGATGGCTTTTGTGCTTCGAGGGTGAAATTCACTGCTGTGCAGAGTACCAGCACAAGGACTATACGCTATGTAAATCCCACTTAAACCCTCAAAATAGAATCATAGACTCACAGACATGTAGGGCTGGAAGGGACCTCAAGAGGTCATCTAGTCCAGGCCCACATGCTGGTATACGTAGACCATCCCTGACAGGGTGTTTGTATAACCTGTTCATAAACCTCCAATGATGGTGATTCAACAACTTCCCTTAGCATCCTATTCCAAAACTAAACAATCCTTATAGTTAGAAAGTTTTTTCTAATATATAACCTAAATCTAGTCCTATCTTCAGTGGATATGGAGAACAATTGAGTGCTGTCCTCTTTATAACAACCCTTAACATATTTGAAGACTGTTACCAGCTCCACACTCAGGCTTCTTTCCTCAAGCCTAAACGTGCCCAGTTTATAACTATTCTTCATAGCTTTGGTTTTCTAAACCTCATCACTTTTGATCTCTTCTGGACTCTCTCCAATTTAACATCTTCAAGTATGGTGCCCAAAACTGGACATAGTACACCACTGAGGCTTACTAGTGCCAAGTAGAGCAAGACAATGATTCTAGATATGACACTTTGCTAATATACCCCAGAATATTAGCCTCCTCCCCCCCAACTGCATTACATTGTTGGCTCATGTTCAATATGTAACCCCCACCCCCAGTCGTTTCCTGGAGAATTACTGTGTTGCCAGTTAACTCACATTTTGTATTTGTGCATTTAGTATTTTTCCTTCCTAAATGTAATACTTGTCTATATTGAATTTCTTCTTGTCAATTTCAGACAAATTATCCAATTTGTCAAGGTCCTCTTGAATTATAACAGCATCCTCTAAGGTGCTTTTGCCTCCCCACAGCTTGGTGTCATCTGCAAATTTTATATGCATACTGTGATGGGATGGCTCGCCTGAGTAGGTAAAAAGGGCTAATTAACCCCTCACAGGCTGCACCTGGAGGAGAGTCAGGGTTGCTAAGCTCTAACTGATGATGAAGCCTAGCTGGCGGGGCAGGCTGAGCTAGTAAAAAACAACAACCCCCGCCCCTGGAACTAGCCTCCCTGCAGCCCCCTCTTACTTGCTATCTACAGTCACTCCCTCGGGAAAAGGGGCGTTTGTGGCCTTAAATGGGAAGTAAGCCCTGGGATCCTTCTTGAGAATACAGGCTCTGGCAAGAATGTGAGAGGGGGTGAAATGGTAACCCAGGCGGGGGCCAGAAGAAAGAAAGGGAAAAGCCTAGGGAAACAGCAACAGGGACAGAGCTTAACATGGTTCATCTGGGTTGCTGGGTATAGGGTCCCTGAGCTGAAACCTTAAGTAGTGGGTGGGCCTGGGTTCCCTTCCCAGCCACCGGGAAAGCGGTATTTGGTCTGGAAGACTACCTGATATGGCACGTGGACAGCTTCGTTAGAGGGATCCTGATGCCATGGAAGGGGAGGACTAAATAATGACTTAGCTAGAGGGCTGAGTCATGCAGAAGGAGTAACCCACTTACAGAGAGAGACCTGCCCAGGGTGAGCAACTGAAGAATTGGGGATCAGAGTGGTTGAGAGTTAATCCCCAGATGCACCATAAAGAGATGAGTGGTGAACCCTGTGATACATACTCTCCAACTATTATCCAAGTCATTAATGAAAATATTAAATAGCACTAGACCTGGGTCAACTCACTGTGGGACCACACTAGATAAACCCTCCGCCCCTGTTTGACAACGGTTGAGTACAGTTTTTCAATCCCTTGTGCACCCACTTTATAATAATTTATCAAGACGATATTTACCTGCTTTGCTTATGAGAATTCATTAGGGACTGTCAAAAGCTTTACTAAAATAAAGATATGTCATGTCTACAGTTTTTCCTCCCATCCATTATGCCAGTAAGCCTGTCAAAAAAGGAAACTAAGTTGGTTTGTCATGGCTTGTTCTTGCCAAATGCATGTTAGCTATTACTTACTATCCTTTAAGTGCTTACAGACCAATTGCTTAATAATTTGTTCTAGTCTCTTTCCAGGTAATGGAGTCAGGCTGACTGGTCTATAATTCCCCATGTCTCCTCTTTTCCCTTTTTTAAAGATAAGTACTATGTTTGCCCTTCTCCAGTTCTCTGGGACCTCGCCTGTTCTCCATGAGTTCTTGGAGATAACTGTCAATGGTGGTGATGTTGCTTCAGCTAATTCCTTAAGTACCCCCTAGGGTGCATTTCATCAGGCTGTATCAACTTGAAAACATCTAACTTATCTACATGCTCTTTAACCAGTTCTTTCTCTATTCTGGCTTGTGTTCCTTTCCTTAGTGTTACTTAACACAACTAATATCTGGTCAAAATTAACTTCTTTAATAAAGACTGAAGCGAAAGAGGCATTAAACACCTCAGCCTTCTTGGTGTTCTGTTATTAGTGCGCCTTCCTTGCTAAGTAGTGGACTTACACTTTCCTTTATCCTTCTCTTGCTCCTAATGTATTTATAGAACCTCTTATTGCCTTTTATGTTCCTTGCTGGTGTAACTAATTTTGTGCCTTTTAGCATTTTTTATTTTTCTCCCCAAGTAGTATCGGGCCTCAGAAATAGATTTATGTGGAATATAAGTGCTGAACAAGGGTGAATTTCACCCTTACAGCTTTCTTACAAGCAGAAGCCTCTCCATAATCTTAACAGCAATTATGGGTAAGTGGAGCCTCTTTAGAGCTTGTTGACAAATTGTTTCAAAGTTGTGGTTGAATAGCCTCAATTCCATATCAAACCTGGTGCACAGTGTTTACTTAACGTTCAACCTGTGACCTAATCTGTTTTATCTTCAGGTCTAACAATTGGTAGGATATTAAACATTGACTTAAGGAAATGCTTTTGTGGAGTTTTGTTTGTTTTTAAATGAGATCCTAAAAGGATAACCTTTAAGTAAACATTATTTCCAATGTATTTATTTCCTGGGATTTCCCAGAAGAAAATCTTTTTGGTTGGAATGTGGGGGGTTCTTTAAAACTTGCTATTTCCACATATTTTTATTCCTATAGATTTATGGATAATTTAGCTGATTGAATTTTCATTGGGGAAAAAGCAGTTCAATAAATGATGACACATCTACTTGTCATTCTTATAGTCAGATTAATAAAAGTCACTTTGCTATCCAAAACTGTCTGTTAGGTTAATGCATTATACAGGGAATCTACATACTCAAGGCCTCTGTAGAAGTATGTTTGCAAAGCAGTAAGCACCCTCCTTTTACTTAAGTCAGTGAGAATCAAGGATATGCAGAAACTCTCAAAATTGGGCCCTTAGAGAGGATGGGAGATGATCTTTTCTCTGTCTACTGTGACAGACCCAGACCAGTGAGGTACAGGAGTCTGGTAGAAGGCAAATATATACTGGCCACTGGATGAATAGTTTTCTGTGCCCTGAGTGACCAGAGCAGGGGCTGCACGAGAGCAATCAGGAACCTGCTAGAACCAATTAAAACAGGCAAGCTAATTAAGACACCTGGAGCCAATTAAGAACATCCTGGAATCAGTTATGGCAGGCAGACTAATCAGGACACCTGGTTTAAAAAGGACCTCCCATCAGTTAGTGGAGGGGTGCAAGGAGCAGGGAGTGAGAAGGTGTACTGCTGGAGGACTCAGGAATACAAGCATGATCAGGCTTCAGGAGGAAAATCCTGCAGTGAGGATAAAGAAGGGGAGGCCATGGGGAAGTATCCCAGGGAGTTGTAGCTGTAACACACATGATACAGGGAACGTTGTAGACAGCTGCTATCCACAGGGCCCTGGTCTGGAACCCAGTGTAGAGGGTGGGCCTGGGTTCCTCCCAACTCCTGATCGGACACAGGAGAAGTTGACCTGGTCTGTGAGCAACACCAGAAGGGAAGGTCTAAATTGGAAAGGGACCTGGCCTGTCCCCGACCCACTAGGTGGAACAACAGAGACTGTGGAGATTGTTCTCCATTTCCCCCATGCTGGCCAGTGATGAGGTTAGCTGAGTGAATGGCAGGTTTGAGCCTCTAGCAGAAGCAGCCAAACTGAGGGCTGCCGGGAATCTCTGAGGTGAGCAAATCTGCCAAAAAGTGCAGGACCCACCCAGGCAGCGGAGGAACTTTGTCACGCTGCATAGAACCAAAGAAGCAGAACCTGTTGTCTGTGAAATTCGTCCTCTTACTGCTGCTTTCACTTCTACATTTCATCTCTGCCTGGAAACTTACCAAAAGCTTACTTCACTTTCATGCCCGTGAGCATCCTAAATGTTTGATAACACGTCCTTTCATGGCGCTGCCCAAGTGTGCCAACCTACCACACTTGGACAGCACCATGAAAGGACGTGTTATCAAACGCTTAGGATGCTCATGGGCATGAAAGTGAAGTAAGCTTGAAACGCTTGCTCCGTCAGACCACATGTGAAACAAGATGCTATGGGTGGAATGCATGAAGGCATCTACACCCGGACTTAGGTGCCTAAGTACCTCCACTTCCATCCACAGAACACTCACCTAACCCTGTAGCTCAGTGCCTAAGTTTTTGCCTCTTGGCATGAGCACTGCTGCTGCACTGTGGGGTTGGGGCAGGATGCCCCAGCCCATCTTAAGACTTTTAGCCCAGGGTTCAGGGCACTCACCTGGCATGTGGGAGACCCATGTTCAATTTCCCCCTTCATCGGAAGAGGGGGAGGGAGGAGGGCCCCTGTTCAAATCTGACCTCTCAGGACAGTGTTTCAACCCCTGCACTGTAGGATATTCTGATGTACTTCGCTATCTCCTCTTGAAGCTGTTCCACGTGGATAAACGAGTATTGGAGTAGGGGGGATTGGATTGGAGTAGGGGGACTTGACCCACAGTCTCCTGCTCACACAGATGGGTGCCTAAGCCACTGGGCTGCACTGTCATTCTCTGGCCCAATGACTCTTTCGTTCTGTATCCTGAGTGGAACAACTTCGAGTAAAGACAGAGGGAGCCCCACATGAGAATGTCTCTGGGCAGTGTTTGGAGGTAGGATGTGAACAGGGATCTCTCCTCTCCGAGGAAGGTGGGTATTGAACCTGAGTCTCCCACATCTCAGGTGAGTGAGGGGCTACAAGTTACAAGGTGGGCAATGGCATCACCAGCCCCATTTTGTGTGGAGTGAGGCAGGCACCTAATTGGTTCTTGCACAAAAATACATAGGTACCTAAACCAGGAGATGTGTTCCCATTTGTGGATTGGTAGCAAAGCTAGGCACCTCCTTGTGGCCTGGCCTTAGGTGCCTAGCTCTGTGAAAGGGGTAGGGCTTAGAACATGGCCTCTCCTATTGGCTAGTTTAGGCGGGGAGCTGGCACGCTAGCTTTCATGGATTGCATTTTAAGGCATCTATGTCTTCCCATTCATTGTATAGGGGTCTGAGGTGCCCAACTCTGCTTTGGGCATTGCAGTGTTCCTGTGACTTTTCTAGGTGCAGTGATGGAACATTGGAACATTTGTGGGTTTTACCCTTATTAGTGGGTCTCATTCACTAACAAGAATCACACAACTGGCAACTGTAGTTGTACCAGTAGTAACATTAACAACTCTCTGACTTCAGTCTTTGGTATCAGCTGGACAAAGCGTGGGAAAGAGTATTAGGAAACAGCATTTGGTTCTACTTTTGTACTAATTCTTTTCTTTTCTCATGTGGATCTGGACTGTTTTGGAACGTGCTTAATCTTTTGTTCTATAGTATGCTATGCAGGATCTCCTCTTTATTGAGGTAAAGTGTTACCATCTCCAGCATCAGTTGCACTCATGTTCATTTAAGCTTTGTAAATGTTGATTAGTGGAGTTGCTTCATTTTTGTTTCTGGGATTTTAATATTTGCTGTTTTAATACTGTGTAAAGGATTTGGTCATACATTCCTTTAGCAATTTTGCACTTCTTCCTTTCTAATGTTAACAACTTCAAAACACTAAGAAGCAGCCTCTCAAATTAAAAGTAGTCAGCACTTGTATCAAACGCTATGGAGTACTGGTGAGAATTACCCCCTCTGTTTGGTCAATCTAAGTTAAACCAAATCAACTTTAACCTTATATTTAGCTAATGTGACCCCATTCGATTAAATCAGAACTGTTACTTTTCAGAATATTTTAGATTGTATCATGCACATAAACCCAAACTTCCAAATCCCTTGTAACGTGAGTAGTCTCATAAATTGGTTGAGTAAGGACAAGGCGGATTGGCCCTTGTGCATTTAAAAACCTTGACCTACTACAACCTTCATTCCACAAGCTATAGTAACATGACTGATTACTCAAGACAGTGTGTAAATTTGGCCTTTTATCACTTTCTCCCCATAATGAGCTAAGAGTTGTTTTTATTCCATCCTGAAGTTGCTCAGTATCATTAAAGCTGAGCTCAAGCTGACCTTGAGGGGGTGGAGGAGTGGGGGAAAATATAACATGGAAAGCTCTGTTGCTATGGAACCTATTAATGAAAATCTCATGAACTGTAAGTGAAGTTAAAAGTTAGAGATTATTTAAATGTGGTGCTTGAATTAACAACAAAATTTTGTAGTAATTAACAACATAAATTGTATTTTCCCAGATGAGCATTTATGAAAAGGTTATCTAAAACTGGCAAGTGGAAGTCAAAATTCAATCACCTATTTCAGATGCATTGTCTTTTTATTGTAGTATGTTTATAAGTGATGTGTGTGTAGCTAAGGAAATTGTAGTGGGAGTTCTGTACATAATATATATATATAGTGGCTGCCATTTAAAAAGCTAACATTGACTTATGGTTCCCACACATTGTTGAAGTCTGACAAATTCAGATTAGAAATAAGGAACAAATTGTTCCATTAGCTGATCACCCCCATTGTTACAAACTAACAACTGAAGGAGAGGATTTGCTGTCTCTGGATACCATTCAAGAAGAAATACTTTAGTCAAACAGAAGTTATTAGGCTCAATGCAGGGGTAATTATATGGCCATGAGATGGGGTGTATCAATGCCAGATGAGGCCTGAAGGGGTTAATGAGAGTGTGTGGGCACAATCAGTCTCACCCTGCTATATCTGCAGAAGTGACTCAGCTGGGGGCTGACAGGGAAAGAGCAGATTGCAGACTGTCACTCAGCATGAGAAGGCTAGCCTGCAGAGTCCGCCGAGCTTTCGGGAAAAGAGGCCAGCTGAAGGAGAAGCTAGCGAAGTCCCTGTAGCTGGCTAAAGTTAAAATAGAGCTTCAAGGAGGAGAGCTGGGGGACTCCCATAAGGAGGGAAACCAGGAAGCTGTTTGGAATACAGCTGAGCTGCTGCCAGAGAGGAAGCTTCTTAATAGCTAGCTGGAGAGAAGCCATGAATCGACAGTGATATGGGGAAAGGCAGAAGTAGCCTAGGGAAGTGGTATAGGATTGAAGGAAGAGTTCTTAACTGCCTAAACAGGTTCCTTGGGCTGGGCTCTAGAGGAGAGGGTGGGCCTAGGTTCTGCGACCTCTTCCCCAGACCAAGAGGGGTACGTTCAGGCTTCAAGACTGAAACAGGCCAGGAATGAGATGGGGGTTGAGGGCCTGGCACAGAACCCACAAAACTGTGGGGTTTGTTGAGCTATTGACTGACTGTCCCTGGAAGGGACAGGACTCTAGGTGACTTGGCCAGAGGTCTGAGCTGTAAGAAGCAGACTACTGTAGAGCAGTGTGCTTGCCTGCAGGATGTGCTATAGGAGGAGAGCCTGCTATGCTATACCCAGCCATTGCGGGTGTGCTAGCTTGTGAGTCATGCCTACAGGCCTGCGTTATACATGAGATCAGATTAGATCTAATGATCCCTCCTGGCCCTTAAAAATCCATGGTCTATTGTTATCTGAGCATAGTTCTTTCCTGTACTAAGCATAGGAAACTACAGTGCTCTCACTACTGTGTGATTTCCTGCTGTTGATAAACACTAACTCTTGAATGGTAACCACTGCAGTAGAGATGCACAGATAATAAATAGACACATGTCGAATGGGTTCAGAAAAATTTGGGTACTTCTAAGATAGGATGGTTTGGAAGCCAACAGGCTAAGGTGAGGAATTCTACCCAGAGATCACTGTATAGGTAGATTAGCCATAGTTGGGGGCGGAAGAGTTGGGTTTTTTTTGTTGCTCTGCTTTTTTTCCTGAGGTGCGCTTTTTCTTTTTCTTTCTTTCCTTCTTTCATTCAATCTGGTTATTCCACAGCTGGTGGTTGTGTGTTTGGTTGGTTTTGGAAGAAATAGAGCAATGTCAGCAGTGGTCTGGGGCAACAGTAGACTTGTGTGTCCTGTTCTCCAGTGAATTAGTCTCGTACTTTCAAGTGAGAAAATAAAGCATGTGCTTTAGTCAAAAGCATTTTATTGCAGGTAAAATGGTAAAATTCAATTCCCTGGATTATGCAGGTTATTGGACCAAACTTAATGGTCCCACCTGGCTTTAAAATCTAGGATTTATTTTAGGGAAGGGTGTTTTCTAGTAATGATGCAATTGTGCCAAACAGCTATTTGGTGACTGGGAGTGCAAGTCACTGGTTGGCTATATCACACTGGCCTAAACTTTGAAAAGAAGGAGACTTTTCTCCCCCAAGGTTACCATTGTGGAAGGTGGTATGTGTACTCTTGCTGCTTGAATACCAAAAAGGCTGGTTTATAATGCTTTGGGGAAATTACAGAATTGTAATGTGGAATTCTATAATCCTTCTTTAGTGCTGCTCATTGTTTTTGTTTTAAGTTTGCATTTTGAATTTCTGTAAAACTTTACAGGTGTGCATTCTCTGTACCTGCATAGAGAGGTATGTATTAATTTTAGCTATCTATGACAATTCTTCAAAGCTAAACATATACGAACTGCTCAGCTGATGGCTTAAAAAATAAATGGGAAATGCACCCATGTCAAGGTTCTTTCCCCACTCTGAACTCTAGGGTACAGATGTGTGGACCTGCATGAAAACCCCCTAAGCTTATTTTTACCAGCTTAGGTTAAAACTTCCCCAAGGTACAAACTATTTTACCTTTTGCCCTTGGACTTTATTGCTGCCACCACCAAGTGTCTAACAGATATATAACAGGGAAAGAGCCTGCTTGGAAACGTCTTTCCCCCCAAAATCCTTCCCAAACCCTACACCCCCTTTCATGGGGAAGGCTTGATAAAAATCCTCACCAATTTGCATAGGTGAACACAGACCCAAACCCTTGGATCTTAAGAACAATGAAAAAGCAATCAGGTTCTTAAAAGAAGAATTTTAATTGAAGAAAAAAAGTAACAGAATCACCTCTGTAAAATCAGGATGGTAAATACCTTACAGGGTAATCAGATTTAAAACATAGAGAATCCCTCTAGGCAAAACCTTAAGATACAAAAAGACACAAAAACAGGAATATACATTCCATTCAGCACAGCTTATTTTATCAGCCATTTAAACAAAACAAAATCTAACGCATATCTAGCTAGATTACTTACTAAGTTCTAAGACTCCATTCCTTTTCTGTTCCTGGCAAAAACATCACACAGACAGCGAGAGCCTTTGTTTCTCCCCACCTCCAGCTTTGAAAATATCTTGTCTCCTCATTGGTCATTTTGATCAGGTGCCAGCAAGATTATCCTAGCTTCTTAACCCTTTACAGGTGAAAGGGTTTTTCCTCTGGCCAGGAGGGATTTTAAAGGTGTTTACCCTTCCCTTTATATTTATGACAATCCATTATTCACCAGTAGTCACAACTTGACATTCTCTAATCAAGAACTGTTTCCCCATCCATGAGCAGTTCAGATACATGCTACTCTCACTTGCAGCCCCTGTGCTTGGGTGTACCATTGCTGTGTTTTCTATCATGGTCAGACAGCTGAGAGTATGCTGCAGCCTCTCTGCCTCAGGAACCACAGTGAGACCAGGGATGAAAAGTTTCAATCAGAAATCTCTTAGTTACGTGACAAGATTGCTTTTATGAACTCCTGAGCATTCAGACTCGGAGTGTGCCTGAATCATAAGAGAGACCCCTCACAATGGGAGGCCCTCCGGTGATTATACATGACTAATTTTAAAGATGGCACCGCAATATACTGCAACCATGATATAAATATACCTCACCAAAATGGGAAAGGAGGTAGAGAGGCGATAGCGTGGGACAAGGCAGCATCCTCTCTCCTTGTACAGTAGGAGGATCAGAGGCAATATTGTGCTTCAGAGGCACAGTTACCCCTTTTGAGGATGCGTTAGGGCAGAAGGCGCCAAACCACACAGTGGGAGCCAGTGCCTTAGACAGAATTTGGCTCTGAATCGCCAATACCTATGCTCAGACACCAGCTTTCCTGGTGTGTGCTGTAGTGCTTGGGTACTGGAGATTAAAATCTTCACAAAACCTAGGGAATTTCTATTTGAGGCTTAAATCAGTCATAAGATTACTGCAATGGCTTTTTTATGTACACATTCTGGTGACGCATAGAAGAATTCAATAAAGTAGAAACTTGGTTTCATTAGTTAGGGTAGGGCAAACATTTCAGCATATGTAGCTTGTTCTGTATCTCCTTACGCAGTTGCATCGGATGCATTTAGCACTACTGCCTTCATCTTTATTGGCTGTTGATAGTATTGTATATTTTTGGGTGACATGGTTAAAGGACACTTTCTGATATTCATAAGCCAGGATGAGAGATTCAGAGAAGCTTCTGATAGTCTACGTGTCTCATGCCAGTTATATCCAATGTGAGGAACGTAAGAGAGAAGTGGTGTGATTCTTTAAATGAGTTTTACAGAACTAGAACAATGTATACACTCCACTTTAAGGATCTTTTGTGAGAGGTTCACTGTTGTTCCTTGTTAATTAGGATTGGAGATGAGAATCCTGTGGTACTTCCAGTACTAGTATGTTAATGCAACATACATCACTTCAGCAGTGCCACCTCTGTGTTGATGCGTCTAAGAAAAGACAAGATGTCAAAGGCAGAGTAGGTCAGGGTAGGGTCAGGGTTCTGTCAGCCAGTGCTGCATGTACCATTCCTGTGCATCATGGAGACTTACAGTAATAGACATCTGCAAAGCTACCACATTACCTTTCCTAACTCCCTCCTTTGTCCTGATTCCTACAAAACCTTGGCAACTGTGAGGCTGCTGGTGTGCTAAGACAACTGCTTCTCATGCCGACCAACTGTCTGTTCCTTTTTACTTACCTCTTTCTGACTATAGCCATTTGTTCTCTCTTCTCTTATGCTTAAACTCTTGGAGGCAGGGACCATGTTCTGTTCTGTTCTGTTTTGTATAGCATTTAACACAGGGAGGTCCTGGTCCACGAGTAAGGCTCCTATGTGTTACAGTAATCCACATAATATTTCTAAACTTGTATTTCATGAAGAGCCTGATCCAACACCCATTAAAGTTAATAGAAAGATTCCAACTGATTCACACGGGATTTGGACCATTTTCTAAAGTGGCAATGTTGATTAAGACATGTAACTAGTTGAAGCCAATATGTCCTGTTTAACACTTCAATCTTTCACTCCAGAGCTGAGTGTCTCTAAACCCAATGAAGTACAAGTAGAAGTGGCTGTCCCCTTCCATGTTCTATTTTGTATGCATGAAGCAACACATGGTTTCTTCATCTCCCTAGACAAAGCTGTAGAACACTGTTTCTCAACCTCTTTTTTTAAATTTTCTGACCCCTTTGGGAATTTGAGTGGCAGTGTGGATCCCTTTGGAAATCTATTGTCTGTATAGATCACTGAATTCTGTTCAGTCAGTTTTCAGTCTAAGTCTTTCATGGAACCCATTAGACATGGTCTGGACCCCCCGACCACAGGTTGAGAACCACTGTTATAGAGGACCTAGAATATGTTTCACAGATTTGTCTCCCTATGCATGCTCACCTCTTGCTTGTAGCAAGCTATGAATGTGCTGCCATCTCATGGCAAGTGACCATTTAATAGGAAATGACATACCATGGACAAATTAGTATTATGTAAATTTGACCTGCTCAAAGATAACTAACAAATTGTCAGCCTGTGTTTTAAGACTAAGGATATTCTGAGTATTTTAATGTAAGTGGCAGAACAATTGTAGATGAACCGATTGTACATCCCGCTACTTGCACTCTCTTTGCATGCATCTGATGAAGTGAGCTGTAGCTCACGAAAGCTTATGCTCAAATAAGTCTCTAAGGTGCCACAAGTCCTCCTTTTCTTTTTGCGGATACAGACTAACACGGCTGCTACTCTGAAACCTCTCTTTGCATGCCTTCAGTAAAATAAGACCTTGAATGCACAGTTTTAATATTAAAGATGCCTGGGACTGTGTAGTAAATCCCACTGAACATTACTATCAGCACTAGTCTTTCCTTCTCAGAAAAGTTTCTTTGCATTTCAGCAGCAAATACTGGTGTAAATGGTAAAGAGAAACTTAATTAAATCTATTACGGTGGCTTGTTAAAGAACCCAAGCATCTGAGAACACTAGAGGGGAAAGGGAAGCACTTTGTCTTTGTAGACTCATGTTTTATTTTACAGGAAGCTATCGCTGTGTCTCAATTTTCATCTTAGAAATTTTAGCATAGAAAAGGTATTATTGTTTTTTTCCTCTGTTATACTTGGGTTCTTATAGTGAACCTGTCTCTGTGGTATCTGATTGCAGTCATTATAGTAACAATAATTAGTCAGAGGCTCCAAGTGGGATCAGGGATACTTACTGTGGTCTCTTAAGAAAAGTGTCATCTTGTACAGCTATCACTGAGCTCCTTTTAAGGGTCTGATCCTGCAAGATGATGAGCTCATTTCCCACTTCAGACAATGGTTTGGATATCTGCTGTATTAAGGACCTGTTTTGCAAACCTGAAATCTGTGGGACTCCTTGCACCAGTAATCGTTTGGAGGATTTTGACCACAAAATGTACCTCCCAATGGCAGATATTTGCTTATTAATGGTCTACTAAGTAGAGAAAAGGAGTCCTTGTGGCACCTTAGAGACTAACCAATTTATTTGAGCATAAGCTTTCGTGAGCTACAGCTCACTTCATCGGATGCATCCGATGAAGTGAGCTGTAGCTCACGAAAGCTTATGCTCAAATAAATTGGTTAGTCTCTAAGGTGCCACAAGGACTCCTTTTCTTTTTGCGAATACAGACTAACACGGCTGTTACTCTGAAATAAGTAGAGAATGAGGCATATCTCAAAAAGCACATATTTAAAAGGCACAATGTATGTATCTAAATCTTTTAACAGAAAACAAGTAGTTAACAACCTCTGCTGTATCTAAAGCTTTATAAACTTGACATGAAAGATCTTGCTTAGCCTTCTTGTAATTTAAAGGCATAACAGTGTACTGGTACTCTAATGCTTCTGTGAGGGGAAAATCATTTTGTGGAACACCGTGTTATATTGCAAAAAGAAAAGGAGTCCTTGTGGCACCTTAGAGACTAACCAATTTATTTGAGCATGAGCTTTCGTGAGCTACAGCTCACTTCATCAGATGCATACCGTGGAAACTGCAGCAGACTTTATATATACACAGAGAATATGAAACAATACCTCCTCCCACCCCACTGTCCTGCTGGTAATAGCTTATCTAAAGTGAGCATCAGGTTAGGCCATTTCCAGCACAAATTCAGGTTTTCTCACCCTCCACCCCCCCACACAAATTCACTCTCCTGCTGGTGATAGCCCATCCAAAGTGACAACTCTTTACACAATGTGCATGATAATGAAGTTAGGCCAACAATGTGCATGATAATGAAGTTAGGCCATTTCCTGCACAAATCCAGGTTCTCTCACTCCCTCACCCCCCTCCAAAAACCCACCCCCATACACACACAGACTCACTCTCCTGCTGGTAATAGCTCATCCAAACTGACCACTCTCCAAGCTTAAAACCAAGTTAAACCAGAACATCTGGGGCCCCCCCAGATGTTCTGGTTTAACTTGGTTTTAAACTTGGAGAGTGGTCAGTTTGGATGAGCTATTACCAGCAGGAGAGTGAGTCTGTGTGTGTATGGGGGTGGGTTTTTGGAGGGGGGTGAGGGAGTGAGAGAACCTGGATTTGTGCAGGAAATGGCCTAACTTCATTATCATGCACATTGTTGGCCTAACTTCATTATCATGCACATTGTGTAAAGAGTTGTCACTTTGGATGGGCTATCACCAGCAGGAGAGTGAATTTGTGTGGGGGGGTGGAGGGTGAGAAAACCTGGATTTGTGCTGGAAATGGCCTAACCTGATGATTACTTTAGATAAGCTATTACCAGCAGGACAGTGGGGTGGGAGGAGGTATTGTTTCATATTCTCTGTGTATATATAAAGTCTGCTGCAGTTTCCACGGTATGCATCTGATGAAGTGAGCTGTAGCTCACGAAAGCTCATGCTCAAATAAATTGGTTAGTCTCTAAGGTGCCACAAGGACTCCTTTTCTTTTTGCGAATACAGACTAACACGGCTGTTACTCTGAAACGTGTTATATTGGACACTGATACCTCTTTGTTCATATTTCTAGCCTATCATTTGATTGGTGATAACACTACCTTTTCAGGAAAGGTTGAGTGCAATTTGCATCTGCATTTTTACACTCACAACTCAGTGTTCGAGTTGAACTACTCTGGCTTGCACTTTCAACTCGTTTTGTGAGCACAATAGCTTTTGTACATACATAGCACTTTTTCATGTGGGGATTCAAAAATGTCTGACTAGTGCCATTTTACAGATGTATGTTAGTTGTGATCTACTGTTTTTTTCTGTGGGGCATTATGAATAATGGAGGAACTGTGTTACAAACTTATCCTGTAACCTTAGAACACAATCTGGGTCTCAGTTACTGTATTTCCCCAGTTTGTAGATGAAGTTTTTTCCTCCTATGCTTAGGTATGTGAGGATTGGCTATGTATGGGTTGTGAAGTACATAGCCTTATGACTGACCAATGAAAGAGGTTGGAAAAGAACTCCTGGCTCACAACTCAGTAGTCCTTCCTCTAGGTATGTTGGTGGTGGAAGCGGGAAGTCGAGATGGCAGGATCTTTCTTACCATCTCCTGTGATTCTCCAGCTTCTGAGAATTTCCAAAAGGTGATCCAGGGTCTCTTTCACTGCGTAAATAGAAAAGCCTTGCACTCCCTAAGTAATTTTTTTAAGCTGATGCTTGTATCCAGATCTAAAAGAATGTTCACAGTCTAAGACTACACTGCAAAGTACATTTTTAAAACCCCTTTAAAGTTCAACAAATCACAACCAATTTTCACCATTTCCTGTAAGCATGATGAGCCAGCACTATTCTTTTGTTTTAGTTTTTTTTTAAATGCACTGATGAATATGTATTGAGACTCAGATATTCACAAACTTTTGCGAGTGCTGTAATTTGCCTTCCAATTAATCTGAAATTTTCCTTTTCTTCTGGTGGAATTAGCCTGTAGATGCCCCAAATATATCCTAAATAAATACTGCTTGAAACCCTTTGATGACAATGAGGGGATTAATAGCAGGAAATCCCAAACTACTATTATGTGTGTTCATAAATCGGAAAGCATTGCCAATTATTAGTTTAGGGAAATTAAGGGCCTGGTTTTTTCCACTGCCTTAAACTTTACCTCTCCCACCTTGTCCCTCCAGATAATATCTTATCTTGGGCCAACTTCTGTTGGTAAGAGAAAAGCTTTTGAGCTACACAGAGCTGTGCGCTCTCTCTCTTCCCAACAGAAGTTGGTCTAATAAAAGATAGTATACCTCATGAACCTTGTCTCTCTCATATCCTGGGTCCGATGCAGCTACTGCAACCTCGCACCTTATCTCGTCATTTATGCTTGTGCAGTATGGGTATAAATCAGTAACAGTATTTTTACATATTACTGTAGTATATGCAGGTCTCAACCAAGATCAGGGCCCCAATATGCTGGGTGCCATAGACATGCATCATGGGGAAACACACCCTATCCCAAAGAGCTTACTACCAAAACAGACAAGACAAAGGGTGGGAGTGAAAACCGAGGCCCAGAGACGTCAAGTGGTTTGACCACTTGACACAGCAGGTCACTGGCAAAGTTGGGAATAGAAGTCTGATTTCCTGACTCCAATTTTAGTACCCTACACACTAGACCAAGCAGCCCTTCTATTTTGAGAGGCTCAAGTTGTACACTATTGCATTTAATAGGAAGCATACTTTTTTTAAAACATTCTATTGTGGAGGACTTTTTCATATGACTATGGGGATTAAGAAATAAAATGTTATGTCAATATGCATCGTTAGGCTTTCTTCACAATATCAAAACACTCTGTAAAAGGCCCCACAAACATTAAGCTGAAAGTATTTTATCTTTGCAGAAAATCTTTTACTGGTTAGTGCCCTAGTTCAATGCAGAAACGTCAAAAGATGGTTGAAAACAACATAGTGTTCATTTTTTAAAATCTGTCTTGAAGCCAACGTCTTCTCCTAAAATATGCTTTTTAAATGAAAGCAATACTAATCATTGTTCTATTAGGCTCAATGGTCAAAAACTTGACTTGATATTCATAAGGTTAATACTGCACTTCTCCTTTAATACAAAACAAAGTGTTTTTCGGGCTCAACGGGTAGTGATCAATGGCTCCATGTCTAGTTGGCAGCCGGTGTCAAGTGGAGTGCCCCAGGGGTCGGTCCTGGGGCCGGTTCTGTTCAATATCTTCATAAATGATCTGGAGGATGGTGTGGATTGCACTCTCAGCAAATTTGCGGACGATACTAAACTGGGAGGAGTGGTAGATACGCTGGAGGGGAGGGATAGGATACAGAAGGACCTAGACAAATTGGAGGACTGGGCCAAAAGAAATCTGATGAGGTTCAATAAGGATAAGTGCAGGGTCCTGCACTTAGGACGGAAGAATCCAATGCACCGCTACAGACTAGGGATCGAATGGCTAGGCAGCAGTTCTGCGGAAAAGGACCTAGGGGTGACAGTGGACGAGAAGCTGGATATGAGTCAGCAGTGTGCCCTTGTGGCCAAGAAGGCCAATGGCATTTTGGGATGTATAAGTAGGGGCATAGCGAGCAGATCGAGGGACGTGATCGTCCCCCTCTATTCGACATTGGTGAGGCCTCATCTGGAGTACTGTGTCCAGTTTTGGGCCCCACACTACAAGAAGGATGTGGATAAATTGGAGAGAGTCCAGCGAAGGGCAACAAAAATGATTAGGGGTCTAGAACACATGACTTATGAGGAGAGGCTGAGGGAGCTGGGATTGTTTAGCCTGCAGAAGAGAAGAATGAGGGGGGATTTGATAGCTGCTTTCAACTACCTGAAAGGGGGTTCCAAAGAGGATGGCTCTAGACTGTTCTCAATGGTAGCAGATGACAGAACGAGGAGTAATGGTCTCAAGTTGCAGTGGGGGAGGTTTAGATTGGATATTAGGAAAAACTTTTTCACTAAGAGGGTGGTGAAACACTGGAATGCGTTGCCTAGGGAGGTGGTGGAATCTCCTTCCTTGGAAGTTTTTAAGGTCAGGCTTGACAAAGCCCTGGCTGGGATGATTTAACTGGGAATTGGTCCTGCTTCGAGCAGGGGGTTGGACTAGATGACCTTCAGGGGTCCCTTCCAACCCTGATATTCTATGATTCTATGAAGGAACAGCTCAAGACATAGGGGGGAGGTTTTTCGCAGGAGCGGGTGGGTGAGATGCTGTGGCCTGCGTTGTGCAGGAGCTCGGACTAGATGATCATAATGGTCCCTTCTGACCTTAGTATCTATGAAGACCCGCTCCTCTTTGAATCAAAGGCTTTGGGGAATAATTTTCCATTATAAGTAGTTGTGTGACACAATGCAGTAAAATGAGGTATGAAAAAATAAATTGGTTACACAATTTAATTTTTCCTGCATCCCTAGCCTGCCACTAAGTCTTAAAAATATCCTGTCTCATTCTCAGCATGTGTAAATCAGTATAGTTTCAATGGAGCTGTGTGGAATTATGGCCTGCTGAAGATCGGACCTTCTAAAGTTTCAAATATTTGAACTCATTGGATCCTTCCAATGTTCATGTATTGGAACCAGTATTCTGGTTGTGTCCTTTTCTCAATGAAAACTCCCTTTGACTTCACTGAGTTTTGTTTAAGTTTGAACCAATCTTGCAGTACTTTGGGGTCTATTCCTAGGCAGGCTGTGGGATCAGCCTAGAAACACATTCTTCTCATGCACTGTTTATTAACTCCAATATTCTATTTCTGTGAATTTGTAATTGGCAGGAAATATTCTCCATGGCTTGAGCATTTAAGGGTGAATCTGGCCTTTTCTGATCAAGTGGCCCTATTTGATGTAGGGGACTGTGTGTGTATGTAGGGCCTCCCATAGCAAATTGTGGGCCAGCTCAGTCTTGTGGTCCTTGCTCAATCAAAATTCCTGAGACCCCATAGGTAGGCATTTCAAAAGTGATCATCATTGGCCTAACTCTGCTTCCACTGAAGCAAATGGGAATTTTGCAATGGAATCAGGAATGCTTGTGAAAATCCCATAGTGCATGTCTACCCATAGTGCCTCTTTTTGGTGGCTTTTTCTGTCCATCTAAGGTGCCCCCCAGATACTATGGTAATGAGAATCATAAGTACCTCACAATCTTAACCATATTTATTCTTGCAACATCCTTGTGAGATAGGGAGAGGCAGTGTTGCCTAGTGAGAGAGCACTACACTGGAACACAGAACACCAGGGCTCCATTCACTGCTCTGCCGTTGGCCTGCTGGGTGAGGTTTGCAAGTCACTTCATTTTTCTGTCTCAGTTTCCCAATGTGTAAAATTGTGGTCATTGCCTCCTTTGTAAAGGGATCTGAGATCTACTGATGAGAAGCACTGGATAATGTCCTGCTCTTATTGCTGTCCCCTTCTTATAGATATGCCACCAGGCACAGAGAGACTGACTTGCCCAGCATCATACAGGAGGTCTGAGGGAGAGCAGGGAATTGAACCCAGGTCACCTGAGTCAAAGGCTAGAGCCCTAGCTCTGGGACCATCAGTCTTCTGTGAGAAGTAGGTGGGGCTTGAACTTGTGATCATTTACATACAAAGCAAGCCATTTTCCTCTTTTTCCTCTTCAGTCCACACATAGCAGCTCTCCCTTGAGTAGAGGTGGGTGAAACTGTCTGGAAATGTTGTGATGCCTATGAATACAGACGTAATCAGAAACTGTAATGGTTAGGTGTTTTGATTCTCTAATCATTTAGATCTTCCCCAAAATCGGAGTGTACAGTACCAGCTAATATTGTTGGGTCAATGCTACCAAAGTTTAAATATAGCATTTGTGGATGAGACCCCAGTGTCTGCCATTAGTGTAAGTACAGTTTCAGTGAGTAGAGTAGTTTAGTACAGTAATAACATCTCATCAAGTATAATGGTGTGTATTAGGAATAATGATACTTTACATGTTTATGGGGCCTTTTTAGAAAGTCTTTTTTTCCCCTGTAGTTAAACCTTCAGCAGTAGATCAAGAAAATCTGCTCAGATAATTATCTCTACGCAATTTAAATTAAGTATGAAATGAGTCACCATTATTAGATCCTCTGGCTTCTGGGAGTACCGATAACTGCAAAAATGACAAAAGCATAATGGGTCAAACCAGGATTTGACCAGCAGATACAACAGTGTGGAGTGGGATAACGTGCCAAATTCCATGAATTATGTATCTCTTACCTTATCCTGATGCTAACTCATGACCTCATAACCTCCTTCCTTAGAGGTTTTTAAGGTCAGGCTTGACAAAGCCCTGGCTGGGATGATTTAGCTGGGAATTGGTCCTGCTTCGAGCAGAGGGTTGGACTAGATGACCTTCAGGGGTCCCTTCCAACCCTGATATTCTATGATTCTATGAGTAATTTTGTACTAATGAGTTATTATGGAGTAGTTTTTCTGCTTTAAACTCACACTTGACCTTGATTCCAGAATAGCTTTCATCTGTGGACAAGCCCTGTGCTTTTTCCATGATTCCCTGTATGCCTGCAAAAACCTTGCCATACGTGAACTTGATCCTGCAGGCTCTCTCTGTGTGGCATTCCCATGCATGGATGGCATGCAGGATTGGGCCCAATATGTCAGGCTTCCTGCTCTTGCCTTTCAAAACAATTCTGCAAACTCACTTACTCCACCATGCATGCTCAGTGGAAAGGTCACACCATGCCATGTGCTTTCTCTCTAATCTGTTCCAAAATATTGTAACAGCTTGTCCTAGGACTACAAGCCCTCTGGGGTAGGGACTTTGTTACTGGTTTGGCCCACTACACCTACTACAGAGCGTGTTGTACTTCACACACAAAATAATATATTAAAAGAACTCTAGGTCTGAACAAATACCAGCTCAAAAGTAAAGAAAAGGAAATCTAAGATTGCCTGCATGACCTTAACTCTGTCCCTCTTGCGTATTATGTTGCAGTACTGTGGGTCTAAGCTCATTAACAAGTGCTTTTGTCAGTAGTATGTCAGGCTGGTTAAAAATGAGAAAACAATGTCCTAAAATTCACTTTTCTCTTTCATAGGCTTTGAAATGTACTTATTTTCTATTTTTATTTAAATAATTCTCAAAACATTTAATGAAAATGATAACATTTCAGAAAGAAAACAGTGTCTGGTAAACCCAAAAAAATTAACAATTGTGGGGGGGAAATTCAGTGACAGATATATTGGAAAATTTTGACCAGATCTAGTCATAAGGGTTTGGGGGATTGGGCCACTCCCCATCAATTTCCTCTTGAGTAATTATTACATGTGTGACTAAGGATTGCAGATTCTCATTTCGTTGCATATATGGGTACTTGTAATGTTTCTTATTTTATCTTAACACTTGGCACACAACTTTAACCCAACACTGCAAGCAAGTGCAGTGGGGCCCAATCTTGCAGCCACTGTTCAAGTGAGCGTCGTTTACGTTCACAGGTATATTTCCATGTGGCCTGAAACAACACATCCTTGGCTATTGGCCATAATACTCACCCCCAATCAGAAGCCACTTGAAATCTCACACACACACACACACACACACATATGCAGGATATGGCTCATGGACTTCCTGGGACAACCCAAGGGCTCAGCTGTGGCTTTGCCACAAGCTCAGCATTAGGGGTGCCCTTGAATCAGTCCAGGGGAGATGATGTGACTGGGGAATCACAACTCTTTCTCCCAATCTTCCCTGTACTCCAGGGAGGGAGCAGGATGGAGCACACCTGTGTGTGCTCCCTGCACAACTATACCACTGACACCTTGGGAGACAGCATTAAGGCTCCACCCCTTTCGGCCCACCTGCATGGAAAAGGAACGTAAGTTGCTCTGTGGCACCTGCATACCTTCCTGCACTGCTACCTGTGGTATGGGTAGCCAACATAAGAATGCGGGAGTGGGGTGGTCTTCTGTTATCTTGCATCCTTGCACTGCCATGTAGCCCAGCCATGGATTTGGCCCTAACTGGATAAGTATGTGTGTGGCCCACAAGCTACCGAATTAAGTTGCTTTCAACAAACTTTGTTATAAACTGCTTTTGCCTTCAAAGTAGAGAGGTGCATTGGGGCCTTTATCAATAGTGTGGGGTCTTACGGTAATCAAGCCATGTTGAATACACCAGTTTAGGCTCGATCTTGTTCCCACTGCATAAGTCTCCTGCTCTTGACTTCAGTAGGAGACTTGGCCTCTTTGTGGGCCTAATCTGACTCTCATGAAAATCAATGGAAAATACTTCCACCCTTGCCATTGTCATTAAGTGACACTTTTCAGCGAGACAGATGCCACCAGTAAGATGCTGACAAATGCCAAGTGTAAATTGTGTATTGGACTTCAGTGGGTGTTTTGGGATAATGGGAATGCAGTACTGGCACATTGATATTAAAATCTCTCACTTTATTACCGCTGAACAGTGCTGCTTATGTCTATCCTCTTTCAGACTGCTGGAGCGAGCCAAACAGGTTTTCTTTCAAAGGCCAGCTCTAAGGTGGAGACGTGTTATGGCAAAATTTACCACACCTCTATGTCAAAACATCTCATTTTTTCTAGCCTGCAATACCCACGTCTTCCCCTCCCTCCAAACCTGGGCTCTCTCTGGGCAGAGAGAGAGAGATTATATCAGTAATAACTTATTTGAAGGATTTGTTCCCAACTTTGCATGTCTCATTTGGGTCATACCCCCACTAAAACTGCTTTTGTTCACTGTTAATAACTACAGTACGTTCACTTCATTTTCTGAGAAGGTGGATATTATAGATCTTTTTACCATTTAGACAAATAGTACACGTTTTTTTGCAATACTTATTTTAACAAAAGTCTGTTTTCATGCATTTCCACCTTTGCTAATGTCTAGCAATTACTCTTTACCTCAGATCACCGCACTGTCCTAGTGTCAGTAATTCCACCTATCACACGCTTTTCAGCTTTCTTCTAGACTATGTCACTTGATAAATTAAGTAAGTTGTTGCAGAGAGAGTTGTATTTTGTGGAGTCGTTGGATTGCTCTTACCTGTTGCAGGTACCCTTAAAAGCAACTCAATATCAAGGCCCTGAAAATGAGACACCTCTCAAAATGCATTCTCAGGAAAACTTCTAATGAAATTTTCTTTGTAACAATTAACAAATAAAACTGGACTTTGAATGAAAAAGGCCTTTGAAAATCCATTTTAAAAGAAGATTAGAAATGTTGATATTAAGGAATCATGTTTTCTGTAACCTCCCCACCAAATAGATTAAAGGGGTGTGATATACACATACTGAATATGATACTGAAATACAAAAAAGGATTGCTAAATGGTAAGATTAAGAACTTTTGTTATATGTTAAGACTTGTCATTGTGAATAGCGAATGAATTTAGATGAGGTAATGCTTGGGCCAAGGCCTTCCTGACAGAAGTGTGGTTTTTGCCGATTCTTCTTGTACATAGAAATTCCTGATCTGCTTAAAATGATGTTGCTGACAAAACAAAGGTAACATGTTGTGCTGCAAGTTTTGAAGTGAAAGTACACACACTTGTAACAACTTGTAACTTTTCAGCAGGACAGATGCCACAAGGAAGATGCTGACAAGATGCCACCAGGAAGATGCTGGGGCAGGGTTACACAAAACATGACCAACTGCATAAACAGCAAAAAATGCAAGAGTTGGATAAATTGAAGCTTGCACATGTGTAATATCAACACTTTCTTTTTAACGTAGCTTGTGTCTTGAAAGTCGACTGGAGAAAAGTTAAGTAACATGGAATGTGGAAATGTGCAAAAGACTCAGGTAAGCAAGGCCCAAATTGGAGAAACACTGGACCAGAAACTGAAGGAATGGGACTGAAGGCCCAGACCAGGAGATAACAATGGCCATCATGGAATGTGGAAGAACTTTGCAGAGTCCTGGAATGTGGTAACTTGGCCCCCTACCAATTACATCTTGTTTGGTGGGGGTGGTGTCTGTCATAACACACATTCAGATAAAAGTGATTCTGTCTGAAATTGTATAATAAAGGCAAAAATTGGATGGACATGTGAGACTTTTCCTCCTCTTCTTTCCCCTAACCGCAACATTACCCTTTGGCACTATTTTTTTTTTTTTTGAACTTTAATACTAGCTTTTTCCTTATGCATCATGTGAATTAGTTTTGGGTGGGAGTGTGCAGATATTTCTTCCTACTGAAAAGCAATTAGTATGGAAGTGTAGGAGATAGTAATGATTTGAGCTGGGGGAATATTGCTCAAGAATTACTTGCAAACCAGTTAGAATAAAAAGTGTGACTTTGCCTAAAAAGGATCCTGGGTACCATTAGTCTCTGATGTGATGCTTTTGCTGTGGTCCGAAAGGGAGTCTTAGAAATATTTCTACAAATTTGATTAGCCTCACATGACCATCTTGAAGTCTTTTTGATTTCGCTTCTTGTTTCTTAAGTTTTGCTGTCTGTTAAGTTCTGATTTATGAAAGCATTTAAGCACATGATGAAATCCACCTCTTTTTTAGGAAAACACTTAAGCCTGGGCTTAACTGTATACTTTTGCTTACATGCTTTCCTGAATAGGGATGCTTTCCTGAATCCAGACTTTAAGCCATAAACTGAACATGCATAAGATTCCAACATGCTGGCAATGGTAGGTTGTACACCATCATCACAATGGAATGCCACATCAAAAATGTGTAAAACACAACTTTTTTTGTCACTTTTTTTCGTGGCATATGACTCTCTTTGGGAAGACAGTGTAGCCAGGTGGTCAGAGAAAGCAACTGGAAGACATGACTCCTGGGTGGTGGTCCTAACTTTCTGTGACTTAGGGCAAGATACTTAACATCTCTGTGCCAAATTTACTGCTGGAACTAGTAGACACCATTCCAGCCAGGTCTATTGTCCTGATTCGTCCAAGCAGTGAATTTTATCTTTTGTGCACATTTCACCCATTTGTAAAACAAGTATAAAACTCGTGAGAATTAATTCATATTTGGAAAACATTGAAATTCTTGGAGCAAAGGGAATATGCCATTCGTTTATTAGTAATTAACAGCATGATTTTATTTATTTAAATCTTCAGTGCTAAAATGGCTTATTTTCTCTTTAATATTTTAAAAGTAGATAAATGGAATTGTCACCGGCATACATTATTAATACATGTATATTGCTATATTTTTTTCTTATATATGTGGATGCTACCAGGCAACTATAATGCACGACATCTCATGACATTAACATATGATGAGTACCCCTTTCTTCTAGACATGCAGTTCTAACATAATCCACCATCCTGAACCCACATATACGCATACGAGAGCATCCTTTTATATCATAGGCTTCAGCAGGAGATACAAAACTACAGTTCTTTATCTACAAAGTCTCAAAAGAAAATTGAAATCCAGTGGTCAGTGGCTTGTACCAATACTCAGGAATTATTATGAAACAAAGTCATTATAGAATTTTGTGTCACTATAGTAACGTGCTTTCACTGAACTTACAAGAGCAGTATCTCAAAATACAAATTCTCATTTCCATGATGAGAAAATGCTTCTGGCATCAGGAAGGTTAAACTTGAAATTAGATGAAGGTTTCTAGCCATCAGAGGAGTGAGGTTCTGGAACAGCCTTCCAAGGGAAGCACTGGGGGCAAAAGACCTATCTGGCTTCAAGATTAAGCTTGATAAATTTATGGAGGAGATGGTATGATGGGATAACATGATTTTGGCAATTAGTTGATCATTAACTATTCATGGTAAATAGACCCAATGGCCTGTGATGGGATGGGATCTGAGTTATTACAGAGAATTCTTTCCTGAGTATCAGGCTGGTGAATCTTGCCCACATGCTAAGGGTTCAGCTGATTGCCATATTTGGGGTCGGGAAGGAATTTTCCTCCAGGGCAGATTGGAAGAGGCCCAGGGGGCTTTTTGCCTTCCTCTGCAGCATGGGGCATAGGTCACTTGCTGGAGGAGTCTCTGCACCTTGAAGTCTTTAAACCATGATTTGAGGATTTCAATACCTCAGACATAGATGAGAGGTTTATTACAGGAGCAGGTGGATGAGATTCTGTGGGCTGCATTGTGCAGGAGGTCAGACAAGATGATCATAATGGTCCTTTCTGACCTTTAAAGTCTATGAGTCTATACATTCCAGGAGGGCAATTTTTTCTGAGTTTAGGGGTGAGTCTTAGGGTGAACACTTCAAAGGTATGAATGACAGATGGAAGATGAAGTCCCAGTGGTTTTCCATGGCAGAGGCACCTAACTGCTCTTTGTACCTTTTTGAAAATGTTTCTCCACCCATCCCATGACTTTTTCTTGAGGATGCTGGTGACCTCCTGAGAAGCATTGAGCAGCCTCAACTTTGCAAATTATTGGAAGGGAAAATTTTATTGTGGTGGATCTAGCCACTTTATGGTCCACAAACAGAATTTGATTTTTACTTACAGACACTAGTGATCTTCACAGAAGTCAAATGGCTTTGGGATCATCTGTCCCTCACTACACAGTATTTACGTACGTGTACGTACACACACACTCTCGCTCTCTGTTATGATTGCATTAGAATTTTCATTTATGTGTATATTTTGGTGTGTGCAAATATACAGAGCAGTTAAGTGTATGGAAGAATAGCCAATCTTTTACAAATATTGACCAAAATAAGTCTCTGATAGAAAATTTAATGATTTATTTTGGAGTCTTTGTCTATTTGCAAAAAGAAAAGGAGTACTTGTGGCACCTTAGAGATTAACCAATTTATTTGAGCATAAGCTTTCGTGAGCTACAGTGAAAGCTCACGAAAGCTTATGCTCAAATAAATTGGTTAATCTCTAAGGTGCCACAAGTACTCCTTTTCTTTTTGTGAATACAGACTAACATGGCTGTTACTCTGAAATTTGTCTATTTGATTGCAGGTGAAAGCCAAGCAACCTTGGCATGAGCCTAGCTCTTCTGAGTAGTGTACAGTTCTGCCTCGCTCTCTGAAAAGCTTGGAAGGAAAAGCAAAATACTGATGGCACTAACCTTATTAGCTTCTGCGTCCCAAGGTCTTATTTATAAGGAGGATCGATGCTGGCCATTTGCCCTTTTCTGTATGTTTTGGAGGATTATTCCTTCTTTCACGTTGGAAAACTTCCTCCTAGTTTTGTGCCTTCTTTTCCGTGTCCTCCACAAAAATGAAGTGTGTAACTTTTAAAACACCATCTTGTTTTAAACATTTTTTTAAAACATTCCCTGTCAAACAGCAGAGGCAATTCTGGCTAGCTAATTAATTTTTTGAATATACTTCTCAAAACTTTGCTACTTTACTCCAGCCTCATGGCTCCCCTCCTCCTTCCTGAAGGTCATCTTGTTAGCAGTGTGGCCTTAAAGATTGGATTTTATCACCTTGGGCAAAATGTACCCTTTGACCTTCAGCTTCTTCTTCCCCATGATAATCCTCAAGTTCTCAGTGTTACAAATTAGAAGATCCTGTTTACTGGCAAAACATGTCTCTTGCTTTCTGGTGAAAACTCGTGAAACTAGTTAACAAAATGCCATAGCCTTCGCTCTCTGTTGCCTTGCCCCCTCATGCAGTCATGATGTAGGTGTAAAATTCTACCATTCTTATTCAACAGCATTTTGCACTTATTCTGCACTGCTGTAAAAGGTTATACAAGGTGCATGGTAAAAGAGAACCGGACCCAATATTTTAAATTCTATTTTCCCATGAAACCAGCAAACAATCCTATTTCTCTGGCCTGTTGGGACCTTCATTCTCAGTTTGTATCTTGTATTTCTCCCTCAGACCCTCCCCTGGACTGATACATGGAGGACAGCTGCATGTACATAACTAATTGACCCTGTATCTTAAGTGGTAGAGGTCTATGCTGAAAGTCCTGCTTCCAAACCCATAGCCCATGGAGGGGGTTGTGACACTTTCCTACCACTTGGTCGTTGGAAAATAATTGATCTGGCTGTGAGCAGTGTGATAGGATGACAGTGTAATCCCAAATTCAATGACACACATTGCAATTAAAAATAGGTGATCAACTGGCAATCAATAGTCTAATACTATCTTTAGTGAGTAAAGAGTACTTGTGAGGAAGGATTGGCTACACTGAGCTGTTGGCTTTTTATTTCTGTGTGTGGTCTGGTGTTGAACACTCTAATTGTGTCACAGGTTGTCTTATTGTTCATTTTGAATCTAGGCTGTTAAGATTTGTATTACCTACAAATATTTAGTACAAGCTTACAAAGAAAATGATCATCCCCCTTCTTCCCTTATTTGAAAAATTGTATAGAATTCAACAGGGATTAAGCCAATGGGATTTTGTAGAAGGGACTCTAAAATCTATAAGGTTTAAGCAGAATAAGATTGCTGCTGCAGAATTGTATAGAATGGGTAAAATAATCCTACAGAGAGACTGTCATTTTTATTTAAATTCTACAGGACTTTTTTCTCTTACGGTTGAAATTAGGATGTACAATATTGTAAGAAAACCAAAAAAAGAAGCAAATTAAATAATATAAGTAATTATTTTAAGTAATTCCTAGGACCAAAGCACAATAGGAACCTACCATTTTAGTTGTAGTTAAAAGTAATTTCTGAAGTGATGGTTTATTCACAAAAGACTTATATGCTTTTAATGCCTCCCTGTAAAACACATTTTACCATGATATCTTATAAATATTAGAACAAAAGGCTTTGCAGAACCAACAGATTTGAAACCATAGAAATATACAACAATTCATTTCATATATCAGTCATTCAATAAATTATTCAATAATAAATCAGTCATTTCCATGACCAGGAGGTGCATTGAAATCCTATTGCACTAGGAACAAAAGACAAAATATTCCCAAGCTGGGAAAATATATCTGCAGCATGTATATTTTAAATTGTTTTAAGGCACTGGAACTCAACATGGCTTTTTCTGCATATAGGGGCAGATCCACTAAAGCACTGTGGTAAACTTTTCCTGCATGGTTGCTGAATGTTCTCAGCTCCTTTATACCTTGTCATTTTTATTTGGTGTGGGGTATTTTTAGGGGTACCTAGAAAGTACTTGGCACCATAAAGCATCAGGCCAATAATTTTTCTCTTGAAAAGCCCAAATGTGCCAAAAATGAAAATCCAAAATATACACACTATTTTTTAATATTTTTATACAGGGCATGGGGCAAAGGAAATGGGTGTGTTGCAATTTAATAAAGCATAACGTTTCATATTTTTATAAGATTCAATTGACATCCACACAGAATTGTTACAGCTCCCAGCCCGGCATCTACAGAACCTATGATTCCTCTGAATTCCCGTCTGTATGAAGACCAGGCTCACAGCAATGGCTCTTTCAAAGGACAGAAATGATTGTAGGCTTACTTAAAGGACTTTTTCCACTAGTTGCACTCTGATGTTGGTTGGCTAAATTATATTGACACTGCTGACTGAGGGATCCTTCCAGATTGATTGATTAAATCTGTGATGTTCCTATCTATCTGTGCCCTGTTGGCTTGTAGTGTATGCTATTTTACACGTGGGAGTGATTCTTCATTGCCTTGCACACCTGCAAAAAAGAGTGTAAAGTGGATCGAAAAATTCTGATTTTGGCAGCTCTTTATATGTACTTTGCATTCCTCTTGTAGTGGTGTAAATGACTACACAAGGTGCAAGACAATCAAGAATCAGGCCCGTTATCTGTAACAACCATATGCACCTGATACCCATTTCTATAAGGTGTTTTTAGCTTCCTGACGGGTATTGACTACCCTCAGCTTCCATTGTAATCAATGGGAGTTGAGTGAGGTCAAAACCTCTGGTTTGGTGGCCTCTGATTGGTAAATGCAAATATCTCCACTGCCTGTAAATTCTTCATTGGGATCACTGAGTCTAGTATTTGAAACTGAAATTTGCTACTCAAACTGCCTGATGGGTCACAGAAGTCACATGGTATTGTTTTGGTTCCTTCATGAGATACAAACAGGAGCAGCGCCTGAGCAAATCAGAAGCTATATGAGTGTGTGTAAAGAGGAGCTCTCTAGGGAGAGAGATGAGGAGATAAACATGCCTAAAGAATGTCAGGACATTTTAAAGCTTAAGTGGGATTGTGGGAAAACTGCAGATTTCCACCTAGTCATAACTTATGAAGTACAAAACTGAACACTTTTCTTAGCACAAAAACAAGTTTTCGTAGACAGAATCACAACTTCCTATTTACTGGACAATACTATGAGAAACAAATGCTTTACCTTGTTACCCATACCATCTTAGTGACTGCCTTAAAGAAGCATAATATGGCTTGTAATGAGCAACTATAATTGGTGGTCTCCATGCTATGCTCCTGCTGCTCATAGGGAAATTGGTAAGGGTAGTGCTGGGTAGCAGTGGTGGGGAACTTTGGAGTTGAGTGTGGGGTTAATTTATTTCAGTTGACTTGGGAAGTTGACAATGCGTTTTATTTTTCGTGGCAAGGGTGCTTAAAGCTTTGGATGGGCTGATCTTTTATTACGCTCCATATACATTTAAATACATAAATCTCATTTGAAGTCACCAGTAGCAATAGATCGTACATCCCATTACTTTATATGTGATTTCCCCCCCCACACGCTTGTTCATTTGTAAGACTTCATGTTTCTTGCCAGATACTCTGATTAAGTACCCACAAGTTAATTACTGTCCCATCATGATTTACTATGGCATCTAGTCATTATTTCTAGTTGATCCAGTCCCAGAATGACAATAAAAAAAGATGTTCCAAACTGGATGTGAGAGAAAAGAAATCCAATGGAAAGTGCAAAAAAACTTAGTAAATTTACTTGCAAATGGAAAGGCTGCATACACAATTATTAAACAAAATTGGTTCATTTCTTTCAGAGTAACAGCCGTGTTAGTCTGTATTCGCAAAAAGAAAAGGAGTACTTGTGGCACCTTAGAGACTAACCAATTTATTTTAGCATGAGCTTTCGTGAGCTACAGCTCACTGTAGCTCACGAAAGCTCATGCTAAAATAAATTGGTTAGTCTCTAAGGTGCCACAAGTACTCCTTTTCTTTTTGGTTCATTTCTTTTATTTCATACTGTGGATAATTGAGACTACTCTGATCAGAAACTACCAATTTATACAAAGGCACTCATACTTGTCCCCCATCTCACTTTTATTTGTCTGGTATTTGTCTGGAATCTAGCTGTTGCGTCTTGTCATACTCTTAGATTGTGATCTCTCTGATACACGGGACTGTCTTTCCATTACTTGGTTTTACAGTGCACAAAGGGGCCCTGATATCTGAGAGTGGCCCTCCAAGCCTAACTGCAATATAAATATATATAATATGTATAATACAGATTGTTGGTGGTTAAGTTGCAAGCATTGCATAAATTCATATCACAAGTATTTCCTGAAATACTGGCTATGCTACATTTTACCTGTTACTGCAATTTTTTTTTGCAATATTGCCATGTCTCTCTGGAGTCTCTGGATCTACTTCTGATCTCATGCTTGTTTTAGGCAGGTGTAACTGCTGCCTTCAGAGCAGTTATTCCTCATTTACACCAATGAAAGTGAAAGCAGAATTAGAATCTGTCTTCAATAGAGCAACAGTGTAACAAATCTAGAAAACGTGGCAGGCAGGTACGTCTTTCCCCTTTCTCTGAATATCAAAATTTTGATGGTAATGTTGACTATCAAAGCTCTTTGGATATCAGACTGTCTGGCTTATTCACTCCTCAAAGTTTCTTGAGAATTTTTGAGGTGTAGTAATAGGAATAATAACTCCAGCCCATGCCTAATATTTACCTCGAGAACACTGGATCATAAAAAAGAGCTCAAAACTTATTTGACCTCAGATTAGATTTGAGGACCTATTTTCACACATCACATCTTTTAAATGTACACTGTCTCTGATTCTTTTTCTAAATTGATTTGCAATACACACAAACATTTGTGGAGTAAATGTTTGCACAGAGCTTGGAACAGCGTATACACATTTCCTATCTAAAGAAGGAAACTTGACTTTATCGTTAGAGTAATTAATTAGATCCAGTTGGTGAAGTGTGTCTTGTTAGCTATCTTCTAGGATTCTACTTAATGGCTCATTAGTTGTAAGCAAACAGTCTGCTATCACTTATAGTGCCATGTAAAACACTGAGTGAGATGGAATAGCATAAGCAGGAACAAATTAAAGTGGTGTTCGTTTTCACTTTTTCTTTTTATTGTACCTATCGTAAAAAATTATGGTTCCTCTTTAAGCAGGAACTATCTTTGCCTTGGCCCACTTACAGTGCTTGGCTACCCCATACCTTTCTTTGCCAGTCCTCATGGGATAATGATTGGCTAAATGTGCTGGGGGATGGATGGGCTCTCCACAGCCATCTCTGATTGGCTTACAGTGCCTATTCTCCAGGTTTACTGGCCCCTCCAAGTACCTCCTAGCACTGTATAATCGTGATGCAGGGAGATGGGATTTTAGTAGTTAAGTGCAGCAGGCTCACTCTAAAGCCCTCCCTGAAGTAGAAGGAGGTATGCAAGGGCTGGCCACCTGAGGAGGAGAGCCTTTTCCTTTCCAGGCACCCAGGCGAGGATATTTGGCTTGTAGTGGTTGCTGTTGAGGAATGTTTGGGGTGCCCTGGTGTCACCTTGTCAATCATATGGGTGTAGCACTAATTGCTTGATGAAGTGCCTGGATGTTTAATCTCCTTTGACAACTGGCTTGGTCCAAGTTGTTTGTCTGAATGTTACTCAGTGCATCCAGTCAGCCTCTTCCATCCTTTTTGGTATGCCTGGTGCTCATTGGGGCAGATGTCATTAGGTTTGTGTTAGAATGGTTTACAGGTAGCTGGTTGTTGGAATGTCTACTGTGTTTGTTGTAGGTTCCCTGAAGTTGATTAGATGTTAATTTCGCTGCTCTCCACAAGCCATGCTCATGATGGATAGCTGGTAGGGCCAAGGGAATGTAGATAAAAGCACTGCTGGGAATTAGGCCTCAATACTGTGACAGCTGAACAAGGGATCCCCTTGTGTGGTGCCCAGTGCCTTCCACAAGTGTAGAAATGATGATGTGGGGGGAAGCAGAGGCATGGGATGGTTTCCCTTTAATGAGGGTCTGTGCCTTAGTGAATGGTTTTCATCCATCAGGTAATGGAATGGTGACCTGCAGGTACAGAGCAGCAGGAACCCAGTTAACAGCCTGAATTGCACATTTTGTGTTCTAATTAAGTTGATATACGTCGGGTAACTTGATTTATTATTCTGTTCTTTGATTTCAGAGCAATGCAGGAGGAGAGGGAAGCTCAAGGAAGTACTCCAGTATTCAACAGCAATCATCCTCGAGGAGTACTATTGTAGGGTTCCGATAGAATGCTGGAGACCTCTTCTTACAGTTATTCTTTAAACCGAAAGGCTGCTAACAGGAATGATACCATAATAAAGATAATGGTTTATATGCTAGCCTATTTTTATGCAGTGCCTCTATGGTAAATGAGGCCTATTGTGTTAACACTGAACAAGTACTACAATTTTCCAGGTGGACAACTTTGATTAGCCTTATTACCATCTGCCTCTTTCTGCAGATATTTTACTGCTAAACAACATATTGTTAAATGATAATAAAATATTGGTGTCTGACTTAGCATGCTGTTTGAAATAGGATTGTCTTTATAAATTGTCTATCTAGTATGCATACAGTAATAAAAGGTTTTGGTTTTGTCCAGCAATCCAGGGTATACTGGTGTCACAGATCCTAGAGAGCACCCTCTTCCAGCTACCCTCTAAAACTTCCGAGTGTGGAATCCAAGCCCTTGCCACTTTGGATTTTCTGGCGTGTTTCAGGCTCCTGGGGCCTGAATGGAGTCCAGCCATTCCTCCAAATCTTGGGGGCCCTAGGCATACTCCCAGGGCACAGACCTTCTATCTGGCACCCCTCCTCCCTTTCCCTCCTGCCCAAATGTTGGAACCTGCTGTCCAGCCGCCTACCCCTTTTGGGCACAGTGCTGACCCTTCAGGCTCCCCAGAATGTAAACACATCCCTCTCGCAGAACTCCACCTCAAAGATGTGAAGCTTCTGGCTTACAGTTTAACACTCTCACGGGCACACAGCAGGTGTGTGTGTGTGTGTGTGTGTTGACTGCTTCACACTTTGCCCAGTCTACCGTTTTCATGCCCTTTTTTCCTTAACGCTGTAAAGTACAGGAGAGTATGGATCATGCAAAACAATGAACACCAGAAACCACCATGTCCCTCACTTTCTAGCTCATGCTTGTCTTGTGAGCTCTTGGGGAACCGTAAGCTGGGTCCAGGAAGACAGGTAGGTGGGCATGGTTTCTCCTGCCTCATGCAAGCTGTTACGTGGTGAATGGTCTCTCCCTTCCCTAATGGGGAAAATTGGTCCCCAAGCAGACCAGCATCTGCCCTTTTAAAATGTTCAGCCATTTTGTGCCAGGGGACACCCTTGCCAGTTCCCCACAGGAATCCGTCTTGTGTCAGGTGACTTTGTTGCCAAGGTGACTCTTCCCCCTCCTCCACCTGCTCCTCCCTCCCCCCCGCCCCACATTCCCAAACCAGTTTTTCTGGGCAGGGAACAGTCTTCTGTCTACAGTGAATAGATTTCCAATGACTGGGTACTTAAGAGTCAGCTACCCTCTGTTGTTCTTTTGCCGGCAGCTGTTGGAATCCCAAGACAACATGGAGGCAAATGGACCATAGAGAGGGCAAAAGGCTGCACATTCAAAATGAAGTTTGCAACCTGACACAGACACACAGGGTACATACTCTCACACAGAATTAATAAATTGTACAGGCACACTCTCAGTTCATCACCACTGCCTGCCTCGTTTGATCTGTTTAGGTATTTACACCTTCATCTCTAGTATATTAAAATACCTTAAATTTTTTTCAGACATTTTATTTGAAGTACTTTGTTATATTTTCCTTCCGTCCAAACTTCTGTTTTGTTTGTTTACTTACTTAGCTTGTCCACAGTGAACCAATTAATTCAAATGTATGAGTTTTACTTTTTGCTCTGAAGGCAATGAGATTTGTGGTTTCTGGGAGTGCGTTCCACTTGCCAGCTGCCAAGAAAACTGTTAATCAGTTTGTCCTTTCTGGTGGAGCGTTCCATTGCCCTGGTAGAATGTAGCTGCCCTGCATGATGAGAGAGGGTATGTGCATGTGCACTTTAGATAAACTGGGCCAATCCCAGGCAGGACTCTGAAAAACAGGAACAGACCCTTGAATTTGATTATTTACAGGGAACTGCTGCAGTGAAATGAATACAGGGGGCTATGTGGGTCTTGGGAGCAGCTCTAATCAGAAGCCTCATTCTTTGGTGCAATGGCCTGGAATAATCAAGATGAGCGATTATGAATGATTGGATCATTGTGTTCAAATCGGAGTGAGTCTGAGAGTGCAGTCTGCTAGGCTGCTATGGGCAAAAGAGAGCATTCTGAGCTGCTGTTATCATAGAGAAGAACTCCTAAGGATCTCAAAGATGGAGATAATAACTTTTGAATGGAAATTGTCATTAGGGGAGGGTGATGTTATAGGTGAGGTGAGTTCTTCAAAATACATCCCTCTCCCCACTAACAGCAGATTCCATTTGAACCAACTATTCTTCATTCATGGTGACAGTTCCCAGGCACTGAGACAGCTGGGGCACAGTGCTATTTGTATGTAACATTTAGAGAAACATAGAGCTGGGCATCATCTAGAGCTCCTGTTGTTGCACTCTATCCCACAATGGTGCCATGTACGTATTTAACAGCGTAGGGGAGAGAATTATGTCTGTGGGACTCCATGGCTTTTTGGAAAGACTATACAAGTGAAGACCGAGTTGGACATCATGACACTACACCTCTGGATTTGATCCAAGAAGAACTCCATGTCCTTGCTGGATGCCTGATTGGTAGGGATTGAGGATATTAATAGGAGACCGGCAGTGTTGTAGGCTGACCTTTGTGAGATTCTTCATTAGTTTTCTTAGACACTGGGAAGCTGGATCTTGGGAAGTAGTTTGTGAGACCAATAGTAGGCAGTGATGGTTAATTCACTATTGGCTGGATCATTTAATGCTGTAGGGTGAGTAGTAGATCTTCCTCATCACAGGTGATGGTGACAATCTGTTAGCAAATATCTGTGATCTTCTCAACTCCCTTTCACTGGGCAAGAAGGACACAGATTTGCAAATGGTGGTTTGGATTTTTTCATTAGAGCTACTAGGAATCCTAGAATGAAAATATAAATCTAATGTATAAAGGGTTTTCTCTGAGGTACGCTGTGGAGCTAGCAACTGTGTTTTACAGAATTCAGGGCTTGATCCAACGCTCTTGGAAGTTATGAAAGGACCCCACTGACTTCCACGGATGTTGGATCAGACTCTGAATGTTTTCCAGATTCTTGCTTTTATTGCCCATACTGTGAATAAAGAAAAGTTACCCGTGTAACATTGAATTTGAGGGGCCTTGGCATACAAGAATAGGGGAGAGGCAGTTCTGAAATTCTGATTCTTTGGCAAGGACAAGAAGCACTAAGTGGGTTAGGTAAAAAAAAGCTCCAAAGAGGATATCTAATTCTAATATCAACCTAAAGAAAATGATCCTAATGCCAACTTCTGTTGCCTTATGATTAAGTCAGATGAAATAAGCTCTAAAAATGTTTTCTTTCTCAACGTAAAAAATACACAAGCTAATAGTCGCTTGGGATGGGGTATACAAACCTCATGCTGGCTTGAAGGGGTTAAAAGGCAATACTGAATGCAGGTAGCCCCACCCCTCTGGGCCTGCTGAGCATGCTCCAGCTTTAAAAGGAGCTCAGAAGTTCAGGCAAGGGGTTGTGAACAGGAGTCCTCCTCTGGGAAGTCAGATGGAAGGTGGAGTCTGAGAGGGGACCACAGAGCGGGTAAGGCCCCAGGCAGTACTTTCTCCAACCACCACCCACTTTGAGAACCAGTGGGTCCTGCAGGGTCTTCTCCTTTGGACTTGTTGTAATGCTAATGACTGTTTTGGCTATAGGGGCCATGCACCAGACTGAAGGAGCATGTAGATAGGAAGTAGCCCAGGATGGCAATCTCTCAACAGGGAGGAATCTGCTAATGTTACTTCTCACAGGGACCAGGTCTGGGACCCAATGGTGAGGGAGGGCCTGGGTCCCTTTAACACCCCCCACTTCGGGACAAAGGTCCAAATGTGTGTGTGTGTGTAGGAGGAAACATGCCTGGCTTTGGGTCAGGCATCAGTACCATCCTTCTGAGAAAGAGACAGAGGGTGGAGGTCAGGTGCACCAACCCTAGGCCACCTGGCCCTCAGAGAACCCTATCATATCATCCTTTTAGCTTCCTTCAAAATGTGTTATTTCCTTGTGCTTTATGAATATCATTGTTCTGGTTTAGTCTGTGACTTTGCTTCCTGAATTAGCATCTGAATCTGACTTACTCTTGATAATACATAGTTAGAGCCATGATGAAGGTATCCAATAGGGCTTCATTACATTCACTGGCAATTTATTTTAAAGACCTGTGAAATGTGTCCTTTCCAGGCAGAGCTGATGCTGTTCCATACAGCATATCTCAGGGCTTTTAAACCCACGGGGGAAATTATATTTTAAATTACTGAAGGGGGAAAAAATTGGCATGGCTTAACACTAAGGATTAACTGTTCCTACATACATTACTTTGTTTTAAAGATGTGATACTTTTGGGGTATTGATGTGGATGGTTTAGTTATTTAGCTTGTGCCTCATAGGCAAATTCAGTGAACAGTATGCAGATACTTGGCTGGATGTTAATATTTAAGAAGAATTCATGATGAAACAAATACTAAAATCATAATTGTTCTGATAATCTGGAATCTTTGAGATGTGGGTGGAAAAACTGCAGAAGCGTAAAACAACGTCAGTGCCTGGAAAAGCAACCTTCATTTATTAAAGCAAACAAACAAGTAAATAAACACCGCGTGCAGAGAACACAGTCTGTGACTTTGTTATCCATCTGCTTTCTACAAGTTAGGGTGAGGCTTTTACAAGTGATTCCAGAGAGACATGGGGCTTTTTGGCATGTAGGAAGCTTTTACTCATATGGAGTATTCAATAGTGTGTTAACCAAAACAAATATCTGTCTCAGATAGAACCATTAATTTATCAGTAATCCATGGGATTTTGTTTGTAGGCTTATCTTCCCTAGTTTTAGAAAGAACAAAAGAGAAATTATTCAGTCTCTAGAAAGCAATTCCTTCTCTGACCTCTTCCTAGTCAGACTGACAGTCTCCCTTGCTATGTCCAGAGAGTTCTCTCCTCCTTCCTCACCTGACCTGCTATTCAAATCATGTCAGGGTGAGGCTACTTTGACACTTCCACAAGGAATCTTTTATCAAGGAGTATCATCTGGAGGTAAAGCAAAATTTGTGTCTCCCATACAAGAACTCTAATCTTTTCTGGTTTTTCCCCCTGCCCCGTTTCTGTCTTGAAGTCCAGCATTTCACAGGCCACTTTGATCTCCATCTCTCCAGGCATGCCTCAGAAAGCATGGTTCTTGACTTTGATTTGCATGTCCATTGTTCTCAACTGTAGGAATTAGAATACACCCTCCATACCTCTTTTAAAAGTCTCTTCTCAATTTGCCCTTACCATTAAATATAAATTGACAGATCCTATGTGAGAAGTCTGCCTTGTCTATCTTTTTAGTATTTTTTATTTTGTATGTCAAAATTTTAGTACATTAATACATATATGAAGTAGCCTATGCTTGTCTAGCGTAACATGCTTTAGGATACTATTGCTTCTACAGACAGGGAAGACTGCATGACTTATTTGGTGATATTATAAGGAGATATGTATGTTCACTATCTCTGACCATGCAGCAGCCACTGATCAACCCCTCCCATCTCTCCCCACCCTACGCCCCATACCTTCAGGGGCCCGACAGTTTTCATGCTATGTTTGCTCCAGTGGGCTTCCACAAGGCTGTGGATTGGGAAGACTAATAGCGCAACAGTTCAACTCCCCTTTTCTGTTGAGTTTGAAGCATTTCATTCCCTTTTCTCTCTGTTGCTCATCTCTCTGTAGCACAGTGGAAGGCAACATGTGAGCCACTGCGTGGTCCCAGAGCTGTTTTAATAAAATGATCGCAGAAGGTGTCCTTTGGAAATGACTGAAATTATTAGCAGAATGTTTTTACTTGCAGAGAACCACATAGGAGAGACTTCTTTAATAACCGGCTTTTTGGAAAACTGTTATCTACCCATAGTCAAGTTTAAATATTTCATTGTTTCCCATTTCTGTAGTAGACAATATTAATCGCGCTGATATGCAATGACAGGGGCAGGGTTAAAACTCAGCAGGGGGTTTTCAGGTGTTAATTTCCCCATGCCTGGGTTTTATTGTTTTTGAACTTGTTCTGAAGACTTATGTAACCACAGAATCTCTCTGAAAGATTAGCTGATCCCATAAACACAAGGCTCTAATTTAAATCTGCAAATAAAATCTTTAAATACTCTAAAATGTTGAAAGTGAAGTGATGGCAAACTTGGTTCTTGTTTTGCTATTCAAAAACAATAACATTCTAAAACTGTGTAGAAACCTAGAGGTGAGGGGGAATGGGTGGAGTAATTGGCAGTGGGTTGAGTCAGTTTTCACTGGATGTTGAAGGGAAGTAGGTCCAGAGATGCTTTACAAAAGCAATTTTAAAAAGTTTCAGATATACTTGATGGATTTCAGGCTGTAGACACTACTTTTGCAGTCTCAGTGGGAATCTGGTTTGACTAATTAATAATTACTGACACCACACAGTATGAAATTGAGTGAAGATTGTCAGGACAGAGTCTAAGATGAATAGCCACTTTGTCCAACACCTACGGGAACTTGTGAAATGGCGTTTTTTGTAGTTGCTAGTTTGCTTATAGTTGTGATCCCCTTGGCTAATAAACTTTCCTGTTAGATATCCCCTTGACTAATAAACTTTCTCTGTACTTAATAATAGCAATTAGTTTTATTTAGCAGGGACCATTTGGTGCTCTCTGCTCCTTCCTGTCCATTTCAGGACTATAGAGATTTTGGTATTTTTTTAAAAGGTTTCATTTTATTAGACATGTGGTCTCGGTTGTATTTTTATTTGCAAAGTAAATGTTTTGCTTTTCTCTATCCTATTTTTAATTGCCAAATGAATAAATTACATTTCTTATTCTTGTAGATTATTGCCCTAGAGTGATGTAGTTTCCTATTGACATTTTGTGTTGCTTGGTTTCAAAACACCTGTCACTTTCCCAGCATTTGTTTCAGTGTGTCAGGTTTTTTGGTTTCCCTGTAGAATTCTTTCAACTTTCTTTTTGATCAGAACAATTATTTTGTTTGTCTCTGAGCTGTTATGCTTCTTTTGCTGAAATGCGTGTTGTTAATATTCCTACAAATACGTCTTAAGGGCTTCCGAGATATTCTGGGTGATGTAACAGACTGCATTAATAGAATGCTACTCATTAATTTTTTTATAATTTTTTAGTCAAGGATCTCTCATTGTAGTAGTTTTAAAAAAGGCAGAAATTAAATGTTATTTTTTGACAAGCATGATTTTGAAAGATTGGGTAATATTTTCTGGAATTGATGGATTCTAAAATGAAATCTGAAATATTTTTGTACAACACCATGTCCTAAGGAATTATGAGAAATTGTTGAGGAAATTGTCTTTTATAGAGTCCACTTCCACTGCAAATGGCTTATACAGAGAACTGAACAAATAATTGACATTTTGGTTTGATGGCCAAACTGAAAAATGGGGTGGGGGTCAGGAGCGAGGAGGGGGTGGGGGAAAAGAAAGGAATCCATTTCAAACTAAAATTGATTTTTTTCCAGTTTTTTTCCCCCCGAAGTAAAAAAACTGAAAAACTATTGTTAAAGTCCAAAGAATTGACATTTTACAACAAAACCGTTTTGAGTTTGACCCAAGTTCATGAATCGTTTCAATTGCTTTGAAACTGCATTTTTGTTAAATTTACCATTTGCCAAAAAAATTCAGCCCAGCTCTATTTATATAACACTTTACAAACATACACTAGCAGTATAAAGGAGAAATAAATTAGATCTCCACACACAAAAATACATCACTGTGGGTCTTTTGTTTCTAGCATGGCACATCCCAAACCACTGCACTGTCACAAATGTTCCAGAATTCAAACAGGTAGGAGACAGCTTTCTTGAGGACTAGCCAAAGACCATGGAATGAACTCCCACAGAAATTAAGGACCATCACAAACCTCGCCACCTTCTGCTCTGAGTGCAAGGCACATTTATTCAACCTGCCTCTTCTCAGGATATAGCAGTGTCTATAAATATTAAAGTCTAAAACAAAACACTCCACTGCACATACTTCTCCCCCGGGAACAGAATGAGAGAACAAACATGTGACAGATGTTAGTCATGTTGTTTTATGCACTATTGGAGGGTGCAAAAATACTATCAGTATTGCCAAATTTAAGAGATCAAAAATCATGAGTTGGACCTCCCCAAAATCATGACACAAAAAAAAAAGATTATATTGTGGGGGTTTTTTAGGTCAGCCTCTTGATTTTTTTGAACTCCCCCTGCCCATCCCCAGGATGTGCCTGTGACAATTATTGTTGCCCAGCACTCCTGCATCTGCTCAGAACCCACCATCAATACAGCCGCACCCCCCATCAGCCCCCACTCTTCTCACTTCCACCCCAGCCTCACCTCTGCTCCTTATGGTTCTTCACTCTTCCCAGGTGCTGGAGGGTGGGGGGGGGGAGAGGAAAGGGGCTGAAGTTGGCTCCCCTTGGGGCCAGCCTTAGGGAAAATAGCATGCTGGGCGAACTTGTATTTTGGCGCTTCCCCCGTCATCCCACCCCAGGGGCTCCCTGGGGTTCCCCCTTCACCTCTGGACCCCACTGCCTCCCCCAGTGTTTAATTCACATTGAAAGAGATGCCAGAGATCAGCCCTGGCACAAATTAAGCACTGGCAGGGTGGCCTGATACCGGCAGGTGCTGGCCGATTGCCCAGCTCTGAAGGCAATGCCAGCAGCAGAGGAGAAGTAAGGGTGGCATGGTGTATGGTGTATTGCCACCCTTTCTTCTGTGCTGCTGTGGCTTGTGGTGCCAGGTGCTTGGCATGTGGCTCAAGGCAGGTTTCATGCTGTCATATGGGGGCTGCATCTTGCCAGAGCCCATGGCCCTTCTGCAGCCCTCTGGCCACTCCTGGCACACTGGGGCACCATTTCAGATTTTGGGGGGTGGGAGGAAACTTTAACTGTGTTTCCAGGGACTACCTAGGCATCTGAAAACTCTGGGGTTTTTTGCAAATAATAACTTAGGAATTAGTTGACAGGAGCACTGTATCTAATTGTTATAGAAAGAGAGAGAAATATGTTTAATTGGAGTTCATTATATATAAGGAACTCCAATTAAACATTTAAAGTCTATGTGTAAATTTAGAACAATCAGGAGATAATACAGGAAGACATTCCTGATCCCAAGCCTTGAACTTTAACACATATATCAGAAACACACATTAGTGTACAAAGTATCAATCTTTAGTAGAGATAAATAAAATCTGCTAACTTTCTCTAACAGACACACTCTGTGTGACTGCCATTATCTACTCTATTTTAGTCAATTTTGTTTTTCATTCCACTAAAAACATACTTAAATTTTAACATATGTGATTAAGGTTTCTTTTCTATTTTATGAAGAAATGGAATTTATTTTTCTAATTATTTTGGCATTTATGCTTACCGATCACAATCATGTATGCGACTCACTAATATTTGACTCCATCATTGCTATTGGCATCATAGTTGGAACTGCATTTATTTTCAGGCAAATTTTAAGTTTTTACAGATATAATTAAAAATACAATTTGAAAATAAGCAAACTTCATCTTCCCAGTGTCTAAAGTTATGTGTTTTGGATTTTTTTAAACTGGAACTGCTACGGTTAGTACAAGCTAAGGTTACATTCAAGAAGGATACTACTGTTTGGTTGTATCACTTTAAATAATGAACGACAAAGCACTTTATGATAATAAAAGTAATAATAATTACTCCAGCCAGGACAGGTTAGGCATTTTAGAATTAACTAGAATTAAATGTAAGCATAAGAGAGAAATTAAAATTATGAAATTCATAGATAAGTCAAAAAAACTAAACAGCATTTTTAAAGAATAAAATTACAGAGAATATATGTGTATTACAGGAAGTAACAATAATACACGTATGTATTGGGGGGGTGAGAGGAAGAGACTGTGCGAGAGAGAGAGGCAGATGCGCTGCCCATTCAGGTAGATCAGCACTGACCAGTCTGAAGGCTGCTTGTTCAGACACATTTCAGAGTAACAGCTGTGTTAGTCTGTATTCGCAAAAAGAAATGGAGTACTTGTGGCACCTTAGAGACTAACCAATTTATTTGAGCATGAGCTTTCGTGAGCTACAGCTCACTTCATCAGACACAGCAGCAGCCACCAGAAGCTCCATTCCACTCCTGAACTCTGTTATGTTCCCACCAGGCTCTGCGGAAGTGGGGGGGAAAGAGGGCACCCTGCTATCAGCTCCCCCCCACCCCCTTTGCACGTCCCAACTGGCCAGGTGCAGCTCCAGGGCTGCAGAGCAGTGGGGTGAGGGGCACCCCTGCTCCAAAGGAGACCGGTTTATAAAGGTGCCCCAGCCTTTGCCCAGTTCACCCATGCCTATGGCTGCCCCCTCCCCCCCCCCCCACTCCCACTTCCCATGCTGGCAAGGGAGCTGTTGCCTGGGGCTGACTGCTGGAGTCCCAGCTGTGCCTGGGGCACGTGACAGAATTTCAAAGTAAAATTAAGTCTCACTTTTTAGAACTCTCAAAAATCTCAGGATTGGTTTGTTTGTTTTTTTAGTTGATTCAGTTGTTTGTATGAGGTTTGGCCCTCTCACCCCCCCCCCATTCTATCTCCCATGAAGTTTCTCTTTCCTGCTGCTTCTTGTTAGTTTGATTAACTTTGTTTTTCTGATATGTAAATGAATTCTCATGGTCTTTCAAAGTATTTGGGAATTCACTGCTCAGTGGAGAAACCACATTCCTTTGTTTAGGGTGTGGTAACTCCTGTTTGACTGGAAACACATTTGTGCAGCAGCTGAAAGAAAATAAAAATCCTGACATTTGAGAGTTCTCTCATGAGATCAAGAGTGAGGCTTCATTTTACTCAGAAATCGCTACTCACGATTAATACGTGAGAGTTGATGTGTCTGTACTACCATGATGAGTGCAGTATAAGAATCTTGAAAGAATACAATAGAATGGAATAATATCAGAATTCTAAGATTAAATCACATTGTCACCACCCCCAAAATTTTATAGGATAAGTTCTCTCTTACATGGTCAAATGGAGTTGCATTAGGTTGCTCTGGTCAGAATTTGCCTTGCCTCTCTGATTCTGCGAATATCTCAAATATACTCAATCCCAAATTTCAGAGTAGCAGCCGTGTTAGTCTGTATTTGCAAAAAGAAAAGGAGGACTTGTGGCACCTTAGAGACTAACAAATTTATTTGAGCATAAGCTTTTGTGAGCTACAACTCACTTCATTGGATACATGCAGTGGAAAATACAGTGAGGAGATTTTATATACACAGAGAACATGAAACAATGGGTGTTACCATACACACTGTAACAAGAGCGATCAGGTAAGGTGAGCTATTACCAGCAGGAGAGGAAAAAAAACCCTTTTGTAGTGATAATCAAGATGGGCCATTTCCAGCAGTTGACAAGAATGTGTGAGGAACAGTGGGGGGGGGAGGAATAAACATGGAGAAATAGTTTTACTTTGTGTAATGACAGATCCATTCCCAGTCTTTATTAAAGCCTAATTTAATGGTGTCCAGTTTGCAAATTAACTCCAATTCAGCAGTCTCTTGTTGGAGTCTGTTTTTGAAGTTTTTTTTGTTGTAATATTGCGACTTTCAGGTCTGTAATTGAGTGACTAGAGAGATTGAAGTGTTCTCTGGTTTTTGAATGTTATAATTCTCTGTCTGACTTCTGTCCATTTATTCTTTTACATAGAGACTGTCCAGTTTGGCCAATGTACATGGCAGAGAGGCATTGCTGGCACATGATGGCATATATCACATTGATAGATGTGCAGGTGAACGAGCCTCTGATAGTGTGGCTGATGTGATTAGGCCCTATGATGGTATCCCCTGAATAGATATGTAGACACAGTTGGCAACGGGCTTTGTTGCAAGGATAGGTTCCTGGGTTAGTGGTTTTGTTGTGTGGTGTGTGGTTGCTGGTGAGTATTTGCTTCAGGTTGGGGGGCTGTTTGTAAGCAAGGACTGGCCTGTCTCCCAAGATCTGTGAGAGTGATGGGGTGTCCTTCAGGATAGGTTGTAGATCCTTGATGATGCGTTGGAGAGGTTTTAGTTGAGGGCTGAAGGTGATGGCTAGTGCTGTTCTGTTATTTTCTTTGTTGGGCCTGTCCTGTAGCAGGTAACTTCTGGGTACTCTTCTGGCTCTCTCAATCTGTTTCTTCACTTCATCAGGTGCCTATTGTAGTTGTAAGAGCGCTTGACAGAGATCTTGTAGGTGTTTGTCTCTGTCTGAGGGGTTGGAGCAAATGCAGTTGTATCTTAGAGCTTGGCTGTCGACAATGGATCATGTGGTGTGTCCTGGATGGAAGCTGGAGGCATGTAGGTAAGTATAGCGGTCATTAGATTTCTGGTATAGAGTGGTGTTGATGTGACCATCGCTTATTAGCACTGTAGTGTCCAGGAAGTGGATCTCTTTTGTGGACTGGTCCAGGATGAGGTTGTTGGTGGGATGGAAATTGTTGAAATCATGGTGGAATTCCTCAAGGGCTGCTTTTCCATGGGTCCAGATGATGAAGATGTCATCAATGTAGCGCAAGTAGAGTAGGGGCATTAGTAATGAGAGCTAAGGAAGCGATATTCTAAGTCAGCCATAAAAATGTTGGCATACCGTGGGGCCATGTGGGTACCCATAGCAGTGCTGCTGATTTGGAGGTATACATTGTCTCCAAATGTGAAATAGTTATGGGGGACAGTGTTATGGACACAAATCAGACGTCAAGAATTATAACATTCAAAAATCAGTCGGAGAACACTTCAATCTCTCTGGTCACTCAATTACAGACCTAAAAGTTGCAATATTACAACAAAAAAACTTCAAAAACAGACTTCAATGAGAGACTGCTGAATTGGAGTTAATTTGCAAACTGGACACAGTTAAATTAGGCTTTAATAAAGACTGGGAATGGATGTGTCATTACACAAAGTAAAACTATTTCCCCACGTTTATTTTCCCCCTCCCCCACCACTGTTCTTCACATGTTCTTGTCAACTTCTGGAAATGGCCCATCTTGATTATCACTACAAAAGGGTTTTTTTCTCTCCTGCTGGTAATAGCTCACCTTACCTGATCACTCTCGTTAAGTGTGTATGACAACACCCACTGTTTCATGTTCTCTGTGTATATAAAATCTCCTCACTGTATTTTCCACTGCATGCATTCGATGAAGCGAGCTGTAGCTCACAAAAGCTTATGCTCAAATAAATTTGTTAGTCTCTAAGGTGCCACAATTACTCCTTTTCAATCCCAAGTAGTCATTCATCATTTTCACCAAGCTCTCAGTTAAGAATTTTATTTGAGAAAATACATGGAATTACTTTTCCTTGAGTATTTTTTTCCTTCCAGATAGATGCGTAATGGTCATCTTTTCAAAAGTATTTAGATGCCTAAGGATGCAAATGGGAGTTAAGCATCTAAACTGCTTAACCGCTCATGTAAACTCCCTTTTGCATGTTTAGACATTTAAATCCTTTTGCAAATCTGGCCCTTATTATTCTTTTTTGTTTTGTTTGTATCCTGGTATTTTCTCTGGACACTAGGTGAGATACTGGCCCTGCTAAAGTGGGAGTTTTGCTGTTTACTTGAATAGGACCTGGATTTCACCCATGGCTTTTGCTGGGGTTGCTGGTCTTATAAGTTGTTCTCTAAAATATTGGTAAAGTTCTACCTTGAATCTGTGAGAATTCCAGTCTCATTAAGAGACACTTTGAAGCATTTTTTTTTTAATGTACTGACAAGGCCATTGGTGCCCTATGAGTACATACAGGGGAGTAAGAGGGAATAATATTTCATGGTTGGCCAATGGTTTTTGGGGGGTTGGAGGAACAGCATCTGTTGTTCTGCTACTTCCTCAGCAGCACAGGTTGAGTTGGTAGACTTTTTTTTTTTTAAAGTGGAGAAATTTTGCAGTTGATTCCATTTCACAGGGTTCAAAATGGGAACACGTTGCCACAATAACGGCGGTGAAGAAAGCTTGGTCAAACTTGGTTAGAAAGTTCTTCTCCAATCCATTCTTCCATGCAGAGGTGGTTCTATGGCACAATCTTATTTTAAAATTGGTGGCAAAACCTTGATGTGGAGGAATTGGATGGAGACAGGAATTATGATACTGTCACAGCTAATTGACGATGATAAATTTCAACCATTTGTAGATCTTCAGTCTGGCTGCTCCAGAGCATGGAAATATCTCAATTAAAGCATTTACTTAGAAATGTATTTGGACCATCTGCATTGAGAGCTCCAGAACTTTTATTAGTTTGGAGGAAACTTTCTGGATTTACTCGGCCAGTGGTATTTATTTACGATTTTCTGGCACAAAAAGACTCTGCCAAAGATTGATAATTTGAGAGCTGCTTAGAATATATAGATTTGGATACACAACTATCTCTGACTCAGTGGAATACCATTGTATCTAATGTTTTTAAAAAAGCAACTGTAGACCTGAGACTACAGCTTATTCACCAAAAGAAACTTTTTTGAATATACTGGTCCCCATATAGGCTAATGGGAATGGACCTCAGAAATGCTGACCATTGCTAGAAATGTAACTTCCTTGGTGCTACATTAGTTCCTATGTTTGAGGAGTGCCCCTGTATCAAGAATTTCTGGTATGAGATGGCTCAAAGGAGCAAGTTGATTTTGGAAGCTAAATTGGAGCCTTCCCTCGTTACGCTTCATTCTTGGGAATTACATGGTAACAAGGCAGCATGGTTCCAATGTGCAGCTGCGGTAGCTAAAGAATTAATCCTGCAAAAATGGGACAGTTGATGCTGTTGATGTCTGGCTTGATGTGGCTAGCCTCGCAGATAGTGAATGACTGGCATTCCACAGAAAAGGAATGCCTGAATTATTCAAAGCAATTCGAACTGACCTTCTTTAGAGGTCTATGATGAATGTAGACCCTGAGATAGATATATCACTTCCCCCTCTCCTGCCTTTATCCTAACAGTCTTTATTTGCTTAGTATATTATGATGAATCTGGTATTTTGGTACATTTGTATATGGAAAAATTAATGAGAAATTATAAATATAAAGGGGACTTATTCTTCATTTAGAAATTTTCATGAATAATTTAAATATTTTTATCATTGAAATGGCTATACATTGTTAAAATTCTAATGAATTTTCAATCTAAATGTAGATGTGAAAAAAATTGCAGAAGTGGTGGTGGGGGGGGTTCCGCTAAATCCTTTTTTTTTTTTTTTTCCCAAAGAAATACCATTTTTTCCAGTGACCTAACTTTTAATTCCACAAATGGATTCCAGCTCTAGTGGGGACTGAGTTGGCAAAGTCCAAGAATGTAAGGATCTGTTCAAAAGAAATCATCATGAGCTGCAACATTTTAATATGGATTCAAATTTCCTCCTGTTCCAAAGAGTGTGTCACAGTCCTGTGGGTGTTTTAGATCTGACTTTTGGTTCAGACCAATCTGCAGTTGTAAAAACCATTTTTTCTGTGGACCACACACATTTTTAGACAGATCTTCCACTCTCATATTTTTTTCCATTTCAAGATTGTAGTTACAGATCATGCCTTTTCTTCCTTCAGTTTCTATGGTGACTGATCACTTAAAAATATGGACCTCTTCCTCTTCATTAAGAAGTGTTTCACGTCTGTACTTTTGTAATATTCTATTCTTATTGAAATAATTATGAAGCTCCATTATAATTGGTCTTTTCCCATTTATTCTTGTTTTAACATATGCCTAACTTAATACACTGATTTTGCTTTTTAAAAGGACTCTTCATTTCCTCGCTCAAGATAAGTTGAAGTGCTCTCTGAAGCAGCTCAGTTACATTTTCATTCGCTATTTTTTTTCCCCCTCCTGGAGCCCTATCCAATATTTTTCACGAGGCTGCTGCTTGCTTTGTTTTCCAGATCAACATCTTCCTTTTCTAAACATTTTACTTGTTCATCTACCAATTTCAATGTGATGTAATTTTTCATCCATATAAGCAAGCTGTTTGGCCACGTTTTTGCATCTATTCATGCTCTCAGCTGTTCTATATCACTCTGAATTCCTATGATGGCTAATATAATGCAATTGTCAGAAGTGCTTAGCATCTACCAATAGTCACAGAGAGCAATGGTAGCCAGTGGTTGCTGAGTACTTCTGAAAATCAGGCTACTTCCATTAGGTACCTAAATGGGAGTACAGCTCTTTTGAACATCTGGCCACATGCATACCACTTGATCGCCTTAGCTAAAACTGTAGTGACCATCTTGTAATCTCCTTCAGTAACGATACTGTTCTGCACGTTCTACATTTTAAGGGCTTTCGTTTGGTTTGGATATGCTAGAAACAATGGCATTGTTTGTTGTAAGCAGATGCTGATTGTTCCTGAGCATTTCTTTATAGGCATTCAGTATAAGCAAGTCTATAGGACATTGATGCATCTTTGTCAAGCTCCTCAGACAAGCCTGTGTCGCCTTATGGGATTTACCTTCTTTCAGCTCTTGAATCTCCACTATTTTCTCCCTGTTGATAGCCATTTCAGTCAAAGTCAATTTATGTAGGGAAAGACATGTTTTGAAGAAAGTCCGCCAAAATGGGTAAGGCAGGCTGCTTGGCACTTTTATGGATCGTATGAAAATAAGGACCATTCCTTACAGTTGGACTCACCTTGGAAATGGAAAATAAGTAACTAAAAGTCTCTGCGCACCATCTTCTTTCTTGGGCCAAAGCTCAGCAAAAGGTCTAGGCAACCCCATAAGTCCCACTTAAGCTGTCAAAAGAGATGCAGTGATCTTGTCCGCCCCTCTCCACAGGGGTGAACTTCACCTTAATAAGACAGGGCCTGATTCAGTTGGTGTAACCCTTCACCTTGCTGGAGTTATGCCTACTTACACTAGAGTTGAATTTAGCCAACCGTCTCTTTGAGCAGTGACCTGATTCTCTGTACATTGAAATCAAGAGGAGGTTTGACACTTTACTCAACAGAAGCAATGTCAAGCCTCCAAGAAGGAATTGCATGTGACACATTGCTATGAATGACAAGAGGAGATGCAAACCTCAAGACCATACCCTCAGAATTTACTTGGAGACCCTATTGTAGACTGCCAATTAACTGAAGATGCATTCAGTGAAAATAAGAACAATTAGAACACAGCAATGGAAGTCAATACTAATGAAATATTGTAAAGTAGGCCTGAGGGAATAACAAAAATAGGTTAACAGATTAAACTGCAGAGAGGTTGTGAGGAATGATTAATAATGAGCCAAGTGCAGTGGGCTCCAGTTCACTTTCTGGTGTGGGTTCTGGGATGTCATTTGGCTCTCTCCTTTACTGGTGCCTCCAGCTAAATAGACCTAGATGGGCTGCTTCCTCTCCTTGTACTGGTGCTGTGTGGTACAGCTGACCTCCGGGTCAGATCGGATGCAAAGCTGAAAGAGTGAGAGCAGAAAGGAGCACACAAGGGAAGGGGAGACAAAGAAAGATCTGGAGTGTCCATGGCTGGAGTCTCCGCTCGTCTGGCAGTAATGGGCTGGTGACCCTGCCGAGGTCTGGCAATGATGCAGTGACCTTCGGAATTCCTGAGAGAAGGATCAAGTCCTTGAAGCAGAGTAGGGGATGGGCTATTCCACCCTTCACCACACTTTTGGGGGCCCTAAAAAAGACATTTGGGGCTGGGGATGGGCAAAATAACTGGGGGAATTCCTGGAGAAGGGAAAAGGAATTCCCCCAGTCAGTTCGCCCTTTTGTCCATTAACTTCTGGTCCCAAACTTCCTTGTTTAGCAGGTATGGTCTCAACACAATCCTTGGGTAGTATCAGTAGGCCTTTTTGTGTGGACTAATTCCGGTTTTCTGTCTTGCTTTTGCACTTTTTTCCATCAGCATTTGTTGATATAAGTTATTGTGACATCTTATGAACTTAAGCTCATATTTTACAGTTCAGCTCCCAATTAGAGTAATGCATAGGCCCAATTATTGCAACAAAACGTAGTATATTTTAGATCAAAATCTACATCACTGGCTTCTCTAAATAGAGAGCAAATTAATTCATTTTATCATCTACAGAAACAAGTAATCTCTTCCCCTTTTTTATATTCTTCATCAAAGTGGAGAGCATTGAAACAATGGGATTATTGTACTCAGGGATAGTAACATTCTATTAGAGATATGAGGCTTGTTACTGTACAGATAAATGGTCACTGGCAGACTGCTTAAAGTCATGCAAAGGAGCACGAGAGCCATCCTTGGCATCATAACACAAAATGGGTGGGAAGTTCAGTCAGTGGCTCAAAGGCAGGTTGGTACTTGAAGGAGAAAATAATTCATTTGTTTTGCACGCAGTTAGCAAGGTAGAAGTACAGTGAATCAGTGATCAGACAAAGCCTGGCAAATAGACTTGTCCTGGCAGGCTGTCCCTGGATAATTTAAGGGAAACGTATGGTGAGGGGAAACGTATGGTGAGGTCTAAACTGTACAAAGATGATAAACATCCAGTCCTTCAAACAGAGCAGTAGATAGTGGCTCTACTGAGCCAGAATAAATAGCTGCAAAAGTCGCAACAGAACAAAACTCGAATGGCTGCTGGTATGAATGGGAAATTCCAAAGCAATATAAATGTGCTATGAAACTGGTAATAACAGTGGCTGTAAAACTTAAACGTACTTTGAATGGCTTTAAATTAACAGCTCTTGCAAATGCACCTTGTAAAAACCTTGCTCATATGTGACTTCATTCTGTTTCATTCCTGTAGTATAAACAGTATCTTGGCTTCATGAAGTTAAACATGCAAAACACATTCATAAGGGGAAAACACAAGCCAATGGGCTTGTTTCACAGTTGAGATGCAGCGGTTAAATGAGACTGATGATCGTTATGATGGGTATTTTCTAAATGAAATGCTACTACTGCCTTGCAATGATAGGACTTTCTTTTGAAGTCTGTATATGAGAACAATCTGCTTCAGACTAGATATCTGGAGGTGGGGTTAGGTGGGGAGAAAAGAAGGGAACATGCTGCATTATCACTGGTCACCAGTATTACTTATTAACACAAATATACTGAGATGAAGACGTGCCACAGTTTCAGGGAAATATTCGTATAACTTTGGCTTGTTGGAGCTGCAGCCTTTGATAGCTTAGTTAATCCAGTAATGAGTGTGAATAATTTTTTTAGCCAGGGCAAAAATCCTTATAATGAGTCTCTGAATTGGAATTAATTTGCAAACTGGATACAATTAACTTAGGCTTGAATAGAGACTGGAATGGATGTGTCATTACACAAAGTAAAACTATTTCCCCCACCCCCCACTGCTCCTCGGACGTTCCTGTTAACTGCTGGAAATGGCCCACCTTAATTATCACTACAAGAGGTTTTCTTCCCCACCCCCCCCCCCCCGCTCTCCTGCTGGTAATAGCTCATCTTAAGTGATCACTCTCCTTACAGTGTGTATGATAACACCCATTTTTTCATGTTGTGTGTATATAAATCTCCTCAGTGTATTTTCCACTGAATGCATCTGATGAAGTGAGCTGTAGCTCACGAAAGCTTATGCTCTAATAAATTGGTTAGTCTCTAAGGTGCCACTAGTACTCCTTTTCTTTCTGTTATCCAGAGACAACTTCTTCTTCAACTTAATTAGTTAGAAAACAGATGACTCCCTAGTCCCAAAAATACTTGGCTACCTGCTTCCCAGACCAGGCCTTCTGATCGAAACCACTAGAGACATAATACTGCACTCATACGGAGAGCAAGACTCGCTCCTGGCAGTTTGGTGTTCTGAGACTTAAATAATCATCATCCCTAGTTCTCTCCTCCTAAGGACTACACAAGCTTGCCCAAGCATGTTGTGTAGGTTGGTGCATCAACGTCAGCAGAATTGGAACAGACAATTACCTGCACCTGCGGTGTTAATCACGGCCTCTGGCATATGGTGGACCGTAGCAATACCATGTACAATGCAATAGATGGTTAATGGGGTTGAATACATTCTGCACATACAGGAAGGGCAAAACACTGAAAATGAGTACTACCATCATGCTTATGGGAACAACTATGTGGTTAAATTAGATTTTTTTTCTAATTAATTGAAACTTTAGCTAGTATGACAGGAATGGCTACAGAGCAGAAACGTTAAGTGAAGTGACCAGCTTTGTTTATAAAAAAAAAAAAAATTCACTCAGTTCAAAATTTCCTTTTCAGCGGAAATCTGTGAAATTGCATTTAATTTTCCTCCTAGGTGCATCTTAAAAATCAGGGGCTTGATTCTTTTCTCATCTCTACTAGTTTTGTATTACTGTTGCCTCCATTGATTTCACTGGAGTTCTCCTGACTTACATTGGAAGAGGAGAATCAGGCCCCAGATTTCCAAAATATCCATGATAGAAACTGAGCCACTTCAGTACCATTTCCTGAACTTCTACAGAAACTTTGACCTTCTGAGAGAGGGTGGCGCTGGGAGGAAAATCATCTCTTTACAACCTACAATTTGGAAACTTGTGTATCTTTTTAATGTAATATATCGAATCCTTTCCTATGATGTAGACATTGACATAACCTTTTGGACAGGAAGTGTATTGCTGCCTTCTTCCCCCAAATTGTTTCTAAGCACTCTGCATTGTATTCTATCATACTAAATTTAAAAGCATTAACTATGGGCTGATACACAGTACTAAACCCTTTGGACTGTGGGTTGTGAAATTGTGTACTATTCTGGGGAAATGGATGGGGCAATTTTCAAATTTTAAAAATAAGATGTATATATTTTTGTAAGCCATATCTTTGTGTGTGTGTGTGCTTTGGATTGGTCTAGGCTGAGGTTGATGGTGGGATGGAAATTGTTGAGATCATGGTGGAATTCCTCAAGGGCTTCTTTTCCATGGGTCCAGATGATGATGTCATCAATGTAGCGCAAGTAGAGTAGGGGCATTAGTAATGAGAGCTAAGGAATCGTTATTCTAGGTCAGCCATAAAAATGTTGGCATACTGTGGGGCCATGCGGGTACCCATAGCAGTGGCATGCTGTAAAGGTTAGTGTCTATCACTTGTCCTATAGAAATAGCCAAAAGGGTGACTGAAAAGCTGCTGCTATAGCCAAGAAACCATTAAAACTATGACAGGTTTCAGAGTAGCAGCCGTGATAGTCTGCATCTGCAAAAAGAAAAGGAGTACTTGTGGCATCTTAGAGACTAACCAATTTATTAGAACATAAGCTTTCGTGGCCTACAGCCCACTTCATCGGATGCATAGAATGGAATATATAGTAAGAAAATATATTATATACATACATAAACAGAGAAGGTGGAAGTTGCCATACAAACTGTAAGAGGCTAATTAATTAAAATCTGGTGTCTGACCTTTGTGACTTTGTCTTCACCCACAACTGTTTCACATTTAGGGACAATATATACCTTCAAGTCAGCAGCACTGCTATGGGTACCCGCATGGCCCCACAGTATGCCAACATTTTTATGGCTGACCTAGAATAACGATTCCTTAGCTCTCATTACTAATGCCCCTACTCTACTTGCGCTACATTGATGACATCATCTGGACCCATGGAAAAGAAGCCCTTGAGGAATTCCACCATGATCTCAACAATTTCCATCCCACCATCAACCTCAGCCTAGACCAATCCACACAAGCGGTCCATTTCCTGGACACTACTGTGTTAATAAGCGATGGTCACATCAACACCACCCTATACCGGAAACCTACTGACCGCTATACTTACCTACATGCCTCCAGCTTCCATCCAGACACACCACACAATCCATTGTCTACAGCCAAGCTCTACGATACAACCACATTTGCTCCACCCCTCAGACAGAGACAAACACCTACAAGATCTCTGTCAAGCGTTCTTACAACTACAATACCCACCTGATGAAGTGAAGAAACAGATTGACAGAGCCAGAAGAGTACCCAGAAGTCACCTATTACAGGACAGGCCCAACAAAGAAAACAACAGAATGCCACTAGCTGTCACCTTCAGCCCCCAACCAAAACCTCTCCAGCACATCATCAAAGATCTACAACCTATCCTGAAAAATGATCCCTCACGCTCTCAGATCTTGGGAGACCAACCAATCCTCGCTTACAGACAGCCCCCAAACCTGAAGCAAATACTCTCCAGCCACCACACAACAAAAACACTAACCCAGGAACCTATCCTTGCAACAAAGCCCGATGCCAACTCTGTCCACATATTTATTCAAGTTTCAGAGTAACAGCCGTGTTAGTCTGTATTCGCAAAAAGAAAAGGAGTACTTGTGGCACCTTAGAGACTAACCAATTTATTTGAGCATGAGCTTTCGTGAGCTACAGCTCACTTCATCAGATGCATACCGTGGAAACTGCAGCAGACTTTATATATACACAGAGAATATGAAACAATACCTCCTCCCACCCCACTGTCCTGCTGGTAATAGCTTATCTAAAGTAATCTTCAGGTTAGGCCATTTCCAGCACAAATCCAGGTTTTCTCACCCTCCACCCCCCCACACAAATTCACTCTCCTGCTGGTGATACCATCATAGGACCTAATCACATTTAGCCACGCCATCAGGGGCTCGTTGACCTGCACAGCTACCAATGTGATATGTGCCAGCAATGCCCCTCTGCCATGTACATTGCCCAAACCGGACAGTCTCTATGCAGAAGAATAAATAGACACAAATCTGACATCAGGAATCATAACATTCAAAAACCGGGAGGAGAACACCTCAACCCCTCTGGCCACTCAGTAAAAGACTTAAGGGTGGTAATTTTGCAACAGAAAAGCTTCAAAAACAGACTCCAACGAGAAACTGCTGAGCTTGAATTAAAATGCAAACTAGATACCATTAACTTGGGTTTGAATAGAGACTGGGAGTGGCTGGGTCATTACACATATTGAATCTATTTCCCTATGTTACGTATCCTCACACCTTCTTGACAACTGTCTAAATGGGCCATCTTGATTATCACTACAAAAGTTTTTTTTTCTCCTGCTGATAATAGCTCATCTTAATTAATTTATCTTCTTACCATATGTTCCATTCTATGCATCTGATGAAGTGGGTTATAGCCCACGAAAGCTTATGCTCTTATAAATTTGTTAGTCTCTAAGGTGCCACAAGTACTCTTATTAAAACAATGCACACTCCCACAACTGGGTGAGGATTTGGTAAGTTAGTTCTGACCCCCATCAGTATTAATTTATGCAGTTTTTCAGCTACTCAGTGAACATTCCTTCTCCCGTACCCTCATACTCCTCACCCCAAACCACTTCTTGGAATAGGAATGAGGTGGCAGATACTTGATTCTCTACCACTTTTTATGCTGGTGCCAAAGGGGTGTAAAATGGTAGCAAACCAGAGGCAGAATTTTACATTACCTTTATAGTCACTCTTTGCCCAGTTGTAAATCACTACACAGAGTGCAAGTCAGTGCAGAATCAGGCCCCATGGGAACACAACTCTCTTGTTGTAGCCAGGCTGACCTATGGTAGTGGGAAGGTAGTGCAGAAGCATCTGAACAGGTGGCCTGGCTCTCCAGGAGATCTACGATCCATATGGACCATGGAAGATCCGGGGGGTTAGGTACTGAATTCCTGCCACTTCTTTAGAAGGAGGAACAATGGACAGCCTCCTTCTACATAGAGCTATCTGGTGGGAACTCCAGACTCACTACATTTCCTGTCCACTACTCTGGAGTAATCCCCATCTGGGCTGATTTGGCCCTGATCCAAAGCCCACGGAAAGATTGCCATTGACTTCAATAAGCTTTGGATCAGGCCCATACTGTAGTGCATTTCTCCTGAAAATCAAAGAGAGGCTACATAACTCAGTTCGTTCTTCCCTAGAGTAGTGGGAGACATCTTCTCCCTTCTTTTTCAAAGTATAGTTTGCTGAATAATAGCCATAATCATTATTGCTTTGTTGTATATAGTACTTGCAATAAAAGGCTATCAGGATTGATTAAAAGCCTCAGCTTCAACATTTAATCAAACTCTGCAGCCGTTTATTGCTGGGTACGACAAAACACTATTATCCCTTAAATATAGTGCAATAAACCAGATTACTCATAAATCAGGTACAGTATAGTATATCCCTATATTGTCTTTCCTTTTTACTAAGTGAGATGAGAATACACAATCTGAAATCCACACTATAATTCTGTGCTGTGATCTTAAATTTCAGCAGTACATAAAAAGGTCTTATTTCTCTTTTTTCCCTCTTTTTTTTTTTTAATGTGAGAGAATTATTGTCATGTTTCTACAAGTTTAAAATCAAAGCTGCTGTAGATTAAATCTACTGAAGATCTCATGTTCACCAAGGATTTTGCAGGGTGTTTTTTGCTTTGCTTTAAAATTGCCAGGAAAAGACTAATGGAATCATTGACCCTCTGGAGTTATCGACCTATAGTATTCTGTAGATCCAACACTTCAGAGAGCTTTTGGACTGGGTTCTATGAGCCAAAGTCTGGTCCTGTTTAGGCTAGGAAAAAGAGGTGAGTTTAGTAGCCATGTTGCCTAAACATATATTAACGTGGTTTTTAAACACCAGTTAGTAGCTAGTGTCAACAGTGATATTGAAAAACATATTGAGCATGACTAGCTAATGTTTTTATAAACACAACTGTCTCTGTTTATACTAAGTGCTATTTGGTGTGTTTAATTTGTTAATTCATTTGCTAAGCATGCCATATTTTCCTAGTCTAAATAGGGTCTATATCATACTCACATACATGTTGTAGTACCTAAAACACATGCGCTCCCATTCATTTCACTAGAATTTATGTGTTTAGTAAGGTATTACTCAATATGAGCAAGTTCCTCAATTTGCACCTGAAGTTGTGCATGTGAATGCCCTTTTTTTTTTTTTTGACATGTAAGTTTTCATAGCACCAAAAAATCTGTGTGTCGTGTTCCCCCCCCCCCCACCACGTTGCAGCTCACTTTTCCAAGGTGTTCCATGCACAAAGCGAAGAGGAGATGGAACAGTATTGGGGCCTCTATGGAATTCCATATTGGTGATTCTTGAGGAACATCAAAATGAATGGTTTTGTGAATTTAGAACAATCAAAAGGAAAAGTTCCCAACAGGATAAGCAAAGCTGGTTGAAAAAACAATGTTTTTCTTCTGAGAAATTTTGACTGAAAAACCTTCACTTCCAATTTTGTGATGGGGGGGGGGAGGGGAAATTCCACAAATTCTGAGACAGACACTTTCATTTTTAAATTGACACTTCATTTTAAACCTCATTTTGTTTGGTCTTTAAAGTGAAAATTTATATTTTCAGTTGATACAAAAAAATCTTGTTCCAAAGGTCTATTCAAAATTTAAAAAAAAATCATTTCAAAACGTCCTTTCAGGAAAATAAAAATATTTTCATCCAATTGAGACTCCCACAAAATGAAATTGGGTTCAAGAAGCAGACCCCTTTTGGGGTGGGAAAACTGTTTGTCTGTCTGAAAAGTTTCATCCATGTCTGTGGATCTATTTTTGGACCAGATTTTGATATCTTTATTTGTACTGAATATATGTTTCTCCACAAGTAACCTCACTGACTTCTGTAGGACTGTTCAGTGTATAATGTACTTTTTAATATGAGTAAGGGCCTAACCCTTTACAAAGGCAGCAAAGGATGGAATAGCCTATGAAAATATTGTACCAGGATAGGTATTCTAGGACCAGTAAGTTTTGGAATCAGAAAGTCAGCTGTCAATTTGTTCAAGATGACATGTTTTGAGAAACATGAAGAAAATGTGCTAGGTTGTTTTAAATAGATGGAGATCTTTTAATCACATGCCAGTGTCAGGAAATGATGCTGCAATTGTTTTTCACTGGAATTACTTTGTGCATTTGATGTTTATAATGTGAAGAAATTGTGGAGCGTTCATTGTTTGTTTAGATTCCAAGTATTGCAAATGAATTTATGGCACATAATTTGTATTTTCTGCCAGTACTTGCTGATTAAGCATCAAGATGTATTCGGCAAATCCTCCAGGCTAATTGGTAAACAGGAAAAGCTAATTGTAGTTTCTATATGCGGAGTTGAGCAAAAGCAGATCTGATTGGAGGTGGGGAGAAACTGTAGTAGTTCTACAATGTCCTTTTAAAAATGTTACTGACTGTCCCGGCCCTTAGATATAAAACACGACAGTAAGTCACATTCTGTCTTTGGATAAACATACATGGCTTCTGTTTACTTCATTGGGAAAATCTAACCATTCATCCAAGAATATAATTTGTGCCTTTCTGCTATTTTTATACAACTGAGCCTTATTAGTGCAGTGCTGTTCACACAAATTGAATCTCCTCATGCTTTACTGAATTAAGAGAGTTAGAGAGAAATCCTAGCAGAGAGAGAAAAGCCACTATGGAGAGGTAAGGGAAAACAGGGCTTTGCCATGAGGAGGCTTGGTGGGGCATACAGATAAGCAAATGCTGGTCTAGCTTGCAGGAAGGTACAGGGGGAAAAGGCTCTTGCACCAGCTTGTCCATGGGACAGACGCAGGGTTAGTGATTGTCTACAGGAGGGATTGAGTAGACTGGCAGGAGCCTAGGTTCAAAGTGTAGATTAGAGCAAACCCATTGAGGATTTTAAAAACCAGAGAGACTGGTTGGAATGGGGTCCTGAAATGAAGTATCATCATTGCCTGAGGAGGTGGCAGATATGTCATTGCATCTCTCAGTGTGAAGAGGTAGGCCATGTTTCCTGAGGAGATTTTTTTAAACAGGAGTTTTGTAACACTTTATCTTAGCAAGGAGGTGAGGGGAACTGGTGTACATCGGGTGCAGACTCATGAGTTAAAGGAGAAGCTGAATCCTTCCCATTCTATCAGAGGTTGGTTTGGACACAAACAAGGCTCTGCCAACCCTGTCTTTAGTGCTGTTTGGCAGAAGGCTTAGTCTTTGTGTTTCTATAATTTAACTCTTCTTTGAGGATGATAGGTTGTTGGCCAATTGCTCAACCCCAACCTGGAAGACCAGTGGACTGCTTTTGATCTGGCCCTACCAGGAGGGCAAACTTCCCCCTAGAATAGCTCTCAGGGTCATTGGGACATACAAGCCCTCTCAGCGTGTTAAGGTGCAGTCCCTTGGGCAGATGTTGAGGAAGAGGGAATCAATAAATAATACTTTGCATTTATATCTCAGATCCTTCAAAAATGATCATTACAGTCCAGTAAACAAATAGGTCTAGGGCTAATTCGCCTCAGTTACAAGTGAAATTACACTGGCAACTGAAAAGAGAAATGTTTAAACATTTAAATTTAATTTCTAATATAAAGGCAATAAAATCCTCCTACGCTGCTTTAGAATACTAGAGAATCAAGATGTTCAGCTAAGATCCATGTTTGCCAGACAAATATGATGATCATGATCAGCTGTGGGCATTATAGGTACCTATCTGTACGGAGCAAGATAGATTCAGATGGTGGAAGGCCTAGCTACAAACTGTCCCGGAAAGACACAAGATTAAAGTGTGGTAAAGATGGAGGCTAATGTATTATCTTAGACCTTGCCTACACTTGCAGTGGTGTGTAGGATATATGTAACTTGACACCACAGTGGAAGGCAGGCTGCGTCCACACTCACTCCAATGTGTAGCTACACATGGCAGTGAAAGCCTCTGGCCTGCGAGAGGCAGCGGGGAAAGGCTCTGGCAGCTTTCCCCAGCTGGAGTCTTTCCCCGCTGCCAGAATCTTTTGTTATGACAGGGAAAGGCTCTGGCAGCAGGACGTTATACTGCTATAAATAGCAGTGTGGATCTGGAAGGCAATGCTTGGGCATGCAGAGAGCAGTGTAGGATATAGACCTTCATGTTCAGGTATGTAGGGCACTCTGCTCTACTTGCCCCTAAGCCATGCTCACCATCCACACTGCTATTTATATCCATGCTAGCTGGATGTGCAGAGTCTGTATTCTACACACTACTGTAGTATAGACCTACTCTAAGGTATATGGCCCCCACTACTACAGTATCTGAGTGTCTCAGTCTTTAATGTATCTATCCCCTCAGTGTGCCTGTGACACAGAGAAGCATTATTCTTCCTTTTTTACTGATGGGGAACTGAAGCATAGAGAGGCTAAGTGACTCTCCTAAGGTCACACAGGAAGTCAGTGGCAGAGCAGGAAACTGCCCCTAGGTCCCCTAAGACCCACACTAATGCCCAAACTGCTCCATCATCCTTCCTCTATGAAATGTGTTAATTACTATATTAATTTCTCTCTGAAAATATTAATTGCAAATAAGTAGTGAATCATTAATCATACAAGGATAATAATCAGGGATTAAAACTTAAAATGAAGTGCTACTTTTGGGGATCAGGAGGATGTGTACAACGAACAGGCTGAGGTTTAGGCTGATTTCCACCTTCAAACAGGAGTTAGAAAATCCTAGAGACACTGGGGATTGGAGACATAACTGGCAGAGCTATGCAAATACTGTGGTATTTGAGGAGATCTAATCTTAACTAATAACCATACTCCGCTTAGGGATTGCTAAACTCAAACAAAAATGCCAGCTAGTTAATTGACATTTTGCTATGCTGAAGACAAGAAGAAGCTGGAAGAAAAAGAAATAATCTGATTTCAAACTTCTAAAAAAGGCAAATTTTTAATAAAAGAAAATGATTTCATAGATCTATACTCAGTTTTCCATCTTGAATGAAGAGAGAGACAGAGGACTCTGGGTATGTGATGAGACACTAATCCCAGGTCTTGACTGCTTGTGATCATTAGTATCCCAAAGAAAAGGAGACACACAAGATAAGAGACTCACCTGAGGCCATGAACCAAGTCAATGTCAGAGTCAAGATTAGAACATCTGATGCTCACTGTATCTCATTCACATTGCAGTTCATTCCCCAACTCTCATCCATGAGACTAGATTTGTTAACTTTCTGGTATGGTGCAAAATCCATCTGTTTTCTAGGTGTATTTAAGCAATGGGTGAATTGAAGGACATTTTTTTTATTAGCCCCTAGAGCAGTGGTTCCCAAACTGGGGTTCGTGAAATGTTACAGGGGGTTGTCGGGGAAAAAATTCCATAATGGCAGACAGAGCTGTCCCTAGGAACCCTGGCCAGCATGGGGCCAGCAGCCCAGAGCCCCTGGACTTCCAAGAGCTAAGCAGATCAAAGCAAGCATATCTATCACACTGAGGAGATTTAAACTTCAAGACTCCTTATAAGAAATGGAAAGGGAGGTGGATATTTTTTGACGTTTTTAAAATTAAATAGGCAGCTAGTATTGTTTTTAAAATTATTATGAAGAACAAGTTTAAGTCTTGTATTGTGCGTTGTTTGCCTGGCTGCTCAAGACCTGAATGCTTGTGTGGGAGGAACTCTTTGAGTTGGCTTCTTAAATACCTTCATGCTGTTTCACATCTGATACTCCTTGATGAAACATCGGAGCCTTGTCTTATAACAGACTTATTCAAAGTGATACAAGCTATGAAAGTGGGATCTTGGAAGAGTGTTGCTGTTTTCATAATGTAATAAAAATACTGTAATGATTAATAATCAATAATAAATAGTGTTTAATACATGTCATTAAAAACCAATTTTATATTTCCAAGATCACTGCTTTTATAATTTATACTCAGGTGGAAATATTCATTTTTAGGAGGGGGTTCGTGAGACTTGACATTTTAGTGAAAGAGGTTCACAGGTTGTTACAGTTTGGGAACCACTTCCCTAGAGTGATATGGAACTATGTACTTATATGCATTGTACATGTATTTAAAGATACTTATCATGTACTGTCTTTAATGTCATGTGTTTCTACATTTATTTTCAAATTACTATTTACAACACTGTATTATATTTCATAACTCTGTTTCTTCCATTTGCCATAATGTATGATGATAAATCCTCATGCTGGAAATCAACCGATGCAGATTTATGTGTTTTGGTCACATTAGATGTAGCGATGAAATTAACCTTGAGAAAGTGATTGTGGAGGGTCATTGTAGTAGGGGATGACCAGTGAGGAGATAGATAAATGGTGTGTAGCAGATCACTGGAAAGTCAGCAGCTGACCTACCAGAAGTTATGTCTTCTGAAAACTCTGCTATGATATTCCTGATATTCAGACATGAATAAATGAATTTTTATGATACACAATATGTGCAGTATGTACCAGAATAAGGTCTAATTTAGAGTTAAGATCTTTATTTACAACATTTTGTGGCTGTTTTCCTCTTCTCCCACTTTTTCTGCCATAAGGTGATGTTGACTGTTTCAGAACTATGGGGAAAAAATGAGACAGAAGGTGGGTGAGGTAATATCTTTTACTGGAACAACTTCTGTTGGTGGACGAGACCAAGCTTTCGTGCTTCATAGAGCTCTTCTTCAGGTCTGGAAAAGGTAACCAGAGTGTCATAGCTAAATACAAGATGGGGCAGCTATTTTAAGCAGAAAGGGTTAACACATGTTGCAAGAAACTATTTAAAAGGAAGTAGGAAAATTACACTTTTGCAGTCATAGGACAAGGGAGGGTTACTGTATGTTACAAATTGTGATGAACTGTAAAATCAGTGTCTCTGAGACCATGATTTTTAGTGTCTAGCAGAACTTCCCCACAACTTCAACAACCACCACCCATCCATCAAACTCTCTCTAGGACACTTCTATGCCATAATCAACTTCCTGGAGACCATGATCAGCTTCAACAATGGAACCTTACAGACAATTATATACAGTAAACCCCCAGATCACCACACCTACCTACCTCCACAGCTCCAGTCACCACCCTAGACACACCAAGAAATCTGTTATGTACAGTCAGGCACTCAGATACCACAGAACACGTTGAAGGGAAAGTCTGGGATATACATCTTAATGCACTTAAACTGCCTTCACCTAACAAGAACACTCACCAGAGAAACAGATTACATCATGAAGTGGGCCACCCAAATACCTCAAGAGAACTTGCTTCAATGCAAAAGAACCCCTGTCGACCACACACCCCTAGTTGTCAGCTACCATCCTACAGTGGAACCCTACAGGGTATTATTAAATAATTACAACCCATACTCAATGAGGGCTACATCCCAAAAAAATTTTTCCAGAAGCCCCCTCTTCTGGCTTTCAGACAACCCCTCAACCTTGCCAAGCTCATCAGAAGCAAGCTCCCTGCAGATGAGGACCAGACCAACCAACTCAAAGTGGCCCCAGACCCTTCCAGAACTACAGATGCAAAACCGGCAGATACATTGCCACTGCTATGGTGATCAACACCCCCCACAACATCTGTCAAGATCTATGGGTCCTACACATTCTTATCAGAACATAGGTATACCTGCATCCAGTGCAACTATTACTATGTGGGTGAAACCAGACAATTGCTATGCTCTCAAATGAACTCACATAGAAAACTGATAAAAGACCACATCATCTGTGGGTGAACACATTTCACACAGTGATCTCTTCATATTTCACTTCTGTCTTCACCCTCAAAGGAAACCTACATAACACCTTCAAAAGACAAGCCTGGGAACTTAAATTCATAACTCTACTAGACGCAACAAATTATGGTCTCAACAGACATTGATTTTATAGCTCATCACAACAATTTGCAACCTTCTAACCCTCCTTTGTCCTATGACTATGGCGGTATTAATTGCCTACTTCATTTTAAGTGGTTTCTTGCAACACGTGTTAACCCCTTATGCTTAACCATCTGTCCCACCTTGGTATTTAGCTGTGATTCTCTGGTACCTTTTCCAGACGTGAAGAAGAGCTTGGTGAAGCTAAAAACTTGTCTCTTCCAGCAACAGAAGTTGGTCCAATAAAAGAGATTACCTCCTCCATCTTGTCTCTCATATCCTGGAACAATATGGCTATAATAACACTGCAAAATAAAGGAAAATATTTGACATAACATTGTTACTAAAGAAACAATTTCCAATCAAGGGAACACTATAAATGCATTCAGAGAATCACTGATTCTGCTAATGCAGTTGTGGGACTGGGCAACCTATAATAACGGACTGTGTTTTTCCCGTATGTGTGGACAATGCTAGCACACTGCTGGTGTTGCACTCTCAGTGGAAGGAAATAATTCTACATATTTCTCATGCTTTTCATTATCAAATTGTTTTTCAGACATTGTCTAGAGGGGTCAGAAAATTAGTTATTTTCCACCAAAAATTTTGATTGAAAATTAACATTTTATTTTTGTAGAACACTTACATGGAAAATTTTTGAGGTTTTGGTGGTGGTGGTGGGTGGATTTTTTTTGTTTTGTTTTTGTTTTTGGTGAAAAATAAAAACCCAAACCATTTTGGTTTTTGGCTGAAAACTGAAAACGTCTCACTTTGGGGCCTTCCGGATTTCAGTGAAAAATGTCTGTGGGAAACCAGATTATTTTTAGTAAAAAAAAAAGAAAAAAAAAGCCTTGTTTTGTTGAAAGACCAATTTTTGGTTGAAAAAGAGTTGTGATGAAAATTTTTCAGCCAGCCCATAAAGCTCTAAAACAGAAAGGTATTTAAGCATATGCTTAGCTTTAATCTGGTAATCGTTTTGACCCAAGAGATGGAACATCTGTCACCTGCTGTTGTAAACTGAAGCAGATATCCTCAGATAGAAAGGCTGATGATTATGTAATACCTGAAGTACCCAAATGGACATTCTATAATATGACTATAGAATTTTTCTCTGTAAGAGCAAATTATATGTTAGTTTTTATTATAAACATGTATCGCAAACTGGGGAAAAATCAGGTGTCAACGATCATGCTTTACATTTATTAGTGCAAAATTTGCGTATTAGTCAGTGCAGTAGCAAACAAGCTGTGTACTATTGCATTGTTTGCCACTGTATTTATAGGACACACTTCATTTATATTTTGAAAGTATCAGTTCAGGGAAAAAAACAGCCTTTTCATTATAAAACTTTGATATGAGAAAACACTACAAACAGTTATTTCAATTAAGCTATTTACTTGCCTTATTCGTATCTGGGATTTTACCTGCTATTGTCAATTAACTCCTGTTGAAATCACAAAGCTATTTCCATGCAGAGAGTAAAGCTACCAATAAAATTAAATAGTATTAAGAATTTGTTGATTACTGTCACTAAACGCATGGTAAATCTTTCAAAGTTTTTATCTATTCTGAAAAAAACATATTTTATTGCTGTTTTATTAATTAAACAGTTCAGTGTACACAGTCACTTTGAGTTCTCTTTAAAATTCCAGAGGTCAAGTATGTGCTTAAAGATGATGTGAAGCAAATATAAAATGGAGAAAACTTATTTCCACATTATGTGATCATTAGAGATAATTTACTTTACTACTACATTTCCCCACTATAATTCTATTACATTTAGGCCCCATTTAATAACATTTATCTATCTAATGTTAAACTGGGCATGACACAGCTAGCCCTGCAGAACCTTAATGCTGGAGTGCAGTTTACCAACAGAACTTGGCGATACCAAAATAGTATGACACAAACCTTGCCTCTGAATTAATCAGGCACTAAAGCACCTCATCTGAAAATAACAGGCCAAACAAGTGCACAACGGGATTTCTAATGTTTAAAAAGTGAGCAGCAAAACAATGGATCTGTGGAAACAGCATTCTGGTCCTGGCTTGAAATATCATGTTAGCAGCTCCAAATGAAAAGGAAAAAGAAAGCTAATTATATAAACTTTATATACATACTTATAAAATTCAAGAAATACATGTTAATCTAGGTAATATCTCAGCACATTTCCAGTGTTAACAACTGGAAGGATAAATACATTGTCTTATGCGTTAATCCTCACAACCCCTGTGAGGTAGAGAACTATTATCTCCATTTTACAAATGGAGAACATTAAGGAAGATTAAGTGACTTGCCCAGTACAGGAAGTGGAAGAGTCAGGAATTGAACCTAGAGCCCCTGAATCCTGACATGTCCCTGATGTATGACAAATGATTCTTTTTGACAGTTTCTATTGGTGCAGAATGTGCAAATGCTGCAAACATCAATGCCAAAAAATACCAGCACTTGATATTTGATGACAGACCTTCAGCGGATGTAAATCAGCATAACTTCACTGAAGTCATTGGGACTATCCTATTTATGTTGACACAATAGATGTTTTCTCATATGTTCGTGTTACTATAAAAGATTAAAAGTTCATGTTTCTTTATGCTTCTGTATCTTAGTGCAGTTTTTAAACACTGGAAATATATGCAAGAAACTTGGTGCAAGAAACTTGACGAAAATGTAACTTTAAAAAGCTAAAAGGGAACATAAATCTTCATAGCTTCATTGGAACTAGAACAATTTACACCAGCTCAAGATCTGCCCCAAAGCTACTTAATTTCACTTAAACTTATAAATGGTTGTGAGCAATATGGAATCATTGCTTGGGGCTAAATTCTGTTTTTTCTTTTACTAACCAAAGTAGTTCAATTACTATTTGCATGAGCAAACAAGCAGGATTTGGTGTGTCTTACGCATCCTTGTTTTGGAAGACTATTCAGAGTTCCAGATTTTTCTTTTTTCTTTTTACTATTTTCTTACTAATACTGTCTAGTGATTATATATCTTATTTATTATATTCACAGTATACTGTGAATAGTAGAGAGTCTCTGCAAATTTTAGCACTGTTATAATAAGTATAACCACAGTCCCGCAATCTACTCTGTGAAGAAATATCCACGTGTGTATGTGGAGCCCTACTGACATCAATAGGGGGCTCTGCATGAGCACAGGGGTCCACCCATGTTCCTCTGATTGAACATTTGGGGCTTCAGAAAACTGGAGTCTAGTTACCTTTTTGGAAACAATATTTTCTTGTGTTTTAAGCCATGATTCTGCAATAGTATCCACATAAGTGGAGTATGCATAGACTTCAGTTAAGAATCGCTGCGCATGTGCGTGATAATGGAGAAGTTAAATATTTTTTTAAATTGAAGTAAAGTAAATGATACTTAGTTTGAACAGGGTAGCTGCTTCCAACACATATATTTCAATACATATTTTTGTAAATGTTTATTACTTTTTTGTTTTCCTTCAATACATGCATATATTGTTTTGCTAATGAGTGTACTGCTAGACTGATTATGCTTAATAAATTATTTATGTACACCTGCAGTATTTTACATACTTAACCTCCAGAGGTGAACATTTTTGGCGTGTTTACTAGTAGCTGTTGAAACTAATACATTTAATAACCTGAACAGAAATGTAGGGTTTAAAAAAAAAATTCTGGGAATACAGGCATCTTTAACTGGGTCTTGCTGCAAGGTACATTTTAGACACAGGAACCATACAGCACAGAGTCCAATACCATAGTGAGATAAACCATGATTTATCTGAGCTAGGGCTGTCAAACGATTAAAAAAATTAATCACAATTACTTGCACGATTAATAGCACTGTTAATAATAGAATACCATGTATTTAAATATTTTGGATGTTTTCTACATTTCCAAATATAGTGATTTCAATTACAACACAGAATACAAAGTGTACAGTGCTCACTTTATATTTTTGATTACAAGTATTTGCACTGTAAAAAAACAAAAGAAATCGTATTTTTCAATTCACCTAATACAAGTACTGTAGTGCAATCTCTTATCATGAAAGTTGAACTAACAAATGTAGAATTATTTACAAAAAATTAACTGCATTCAAAAATAAAACAATGTAAAATTTTAGAGCCTGCAAGTCCACTCAGTCCTACAACTACTTCAGCCAATCGCTCAGATAAACAAGTTTGTTTACATTTGCAAGAGATAATGCTGCCCGCTTCTTGTTTACCTGAAAGTGACAACAGGTGTTCTCATGGCACTGCTGTAGCCAGCATCACAAGAAATTTACGTACCAGATGCACTAAAGATTCATATGTCCCTTCGTGCTTCAACCGCCATTCCAGGGGACATGAGTCCATGCTGATGATGGGTTCTGCTCGATAACAGTCCAAAGCAGTGAGGACCGACGAATGTTCATTTTCATGATCTGAGTCAGATGCCACCAGCAGAAGGTTGATTTTCTTTATTGGTGGTTTGGGTCCTGTAGTTTCTGCATCATAGTGTTGCTCTTTTAAGACTTCTGAAAGCATGCTCCACACCTCATCCCTCTCAGATTTTCGAAGGCATTTCAGATTCTTAAACCTTGGGTCAAGTGCTGTAGCTATCTTTAAACATCTCACATTGGTACCTTCTTTCGTTTTGTCAAATCTGAAGTGAAAGTGGTGTTAAAATGAACAACATGTGGTGGGTCATCATCCGAGACTGCTATAACATGAAATATATGGCAGAATATGGGTAAAGCAGAGCAGGGGACATACAATTCTCCCCCAAGGAGTTTAGTCACATTTAATTAATGCCTTATTTTTTTTAACGAGGGTCATTGGCATGGAAGCATGTCCTCTGGAATGGTGGCCGAAGCATGAAGGGGCATACGAATGTTTAGCATATCTGGCACATAAATACCTTGCAATGCCAGCTACAAAAGTGCCATGCAAATGCCTGTTCTCACTTTCTGGTGACATTGTAAGTAGGAAGAGGGCAGTATTATCTTCTGTAAATGTAGACAAACTTGTTTTTGAGTGCAGTTATGTAACAAAAAAGCCCTAAATTTGTAAGTTGCACTTTCATGACAAAGAGATTGCACTACAGTACTTGTATAAGGTGAACTGAAAAATACTATTTCTTTTTATCATTTTTACAGTGCAAATATTTGTAATAAAAATATACACTTTGATTTCAATTACAACACAGAATACAACATATATGAAAATGTAGAAAAACCTCCAGAATATGTAATAAATTTCAATTGGTATTCTATTTGACAGTGCGATTAAAACTGTGATTAATTGCAATTAATTTTTTGAGTTAATCACGTAAGTTAACTGCGATTAATCGACAGCCGTAATCTGAATGTTAGAAGATCAGCTATTGGTGGTCTGGGAGATGAGGCTACCTTTCAATAGCGCATATATGCTCCTAGGCACTGCGCCCCTGAGGATATGGGTCAGGCAGAGCACATCTGTGGAGCGAGAAGAGGTAAGGCGTGAATGTTGTTACCCTTAACTCAGAGGGGATGGGGTTTTTGTTTTTGCAGTTGTTGGTGTAGTGCTACGGCTCAGTATTAACATAGAGTCAAATTTTTCAAATGGTTATGCACTCACAATTACACTGAAATCTGTGGTTGCTGCTGTCATGTCTCTGCTCAGAATATGATCTTCATATTATTGCAGTTCCTGGAGCAAATCTGTCCAGAATGCTGGTGCTGGTACGCTGCAATGGGATGTGCTGATATGAAGTGTCTTGCCCCTTACACTCAACTGACCAATGTTAATAGGTCTCTGCTTGTAGCCCCTCTCTCTTGCTTTCTCCCTCTCTACAGGTAGGTTTCCTCCCTCCCCATCTTCTCACTTTGGTGGGCAGCACACAGTGCCTCACTGAGAACAGGATACTGAGGCCTGCTGTCCTTCTTGAGCCTGCTCCAGATCTTTGTGAGCTGCTTCCTCTTCAGGTCTCCCTGTTTGTGTTGAGGAGAACAGGAAAAGGAGCCCCAATAATAGGTAGTTCTCTGTGGTTAAAAAAAAAAAAAAAATCCTGAAGGGAAGAAGACAGACAATTCCAGACAGGCTGTGTGGGCCACGGGAGCACAGGGCCACTCAGTGACCCCCCTCACTGTCCCCACAGTGGGAAGTGGCTAGCCAAGCTCAACAACATGTGGCCCTGTGGGAGAGGGTAGGAGTGGGGATGTTGGTACATTCTGGCCTCAGTTGGTGAGTTTTGGTAGTGAACTTTTTTCCATTTCCACTATTGGACTTAAGATTCCTACAACTTCATGGATTCCTATAAGGCTTTCATGGCTATTAATTTAATAGCCATGAAAGCCTTATACAAGCCCTGTAAAATTCAGCATGGACTTCGTGAGGAATGCACAGTCTAATTACCATTGCGGCACTTTCTTACTATTATAGCTAGAGTATAAGGACCAATACCAAGCAAGTCAATTAGTTCTACCTTCGCTATTGAGGAGAGTTTCAGAGAAGGGAAGAGTTCCCTTGGTTAATTGATAAATTTTCTAGCTGACAGTCACTCCAAAGTCCCTAGAGGGAGATGCTGGGGGGAAAAAATAATATACTGAGTGAAGTACAATAAAAAGAGTATCAGTGGAAACTAGCTGTGTTTTGCCAGATAAGTTCTCACTGTGCTTTAGGCTCTAGGGTGTTACTTCCCCAAGCAAATATCTAGCAAGTAATTATGTTGCATCTAGAGTCACAGTTTAAAAGCATAAAATAAAAGCAAGTTCTGTAAGAGTGATTCTACAAGCCTGCTTCTCAGACAATTAGGCAGGAAGATCCATGTGAACTCAAGTGGAATCATGGTCTGGATCCTCAGCTGGTGTACATAGGCACAGCTCTTTTGAGTTCAGTGGAACTAAATTGATTCCCACCTGGAGGAGGATTGGCCTGTTCAGTCCAAGAAGAGTGGTTGGAATGACATCTTATTTTTGATGAACTCCACTTTGATTTATTCACAAGAGATCCTTGGGTGAATGCTAAACTGATGAAGTGGAAATCTCCCATCCACCCACCTCAAATGAAGATTTCCAAATTCCCATTTAATTCAGATTTTAGAACAGCAGACGGATTTCATCTTAAAATAATCCTACTTGAACATTGCAAACATCTTTACAGAGGTTTATATACCATAAAAAACCATAGCAGAGATGTTGCTCATCAATAAATAACTGAACTGTGCTCTTTGATTTTATTCAGACTCGTCCCTAGCTTTTGCTGCGGACATGAACATGTTCACTAAACCTCCAAAATTCAGGTGCTTGCCTACAGGTGCCTGCCACCTATACATTGAAGTTTTCTTTAATCTGGAACATACCCTGCAGACTCCCTGTATCTCTCTCTCTCTCTCTCTCTCTCTCTCTATAAAGTTTTGGTTTTGCCTGTTAGTCCCCTTCAAAGACCTAGCACCATATATTACGCTTACTTACCCACCATCTCCTCATCCAGCACCTCAGTCTGCACCATAACATATAAGGAACTCGGCTCAAATTCCTCCTCGTGGGCGTGTAGTGAATGTTAATATTCAGCTCTCCTGACAGTGCAAGTCTCCCATTGACGTCATGCTGTCTTTCAGAGATCTGCTCTCTCCGCACGTCCAAAATATCAGCTGCATGTTGCCAGGAGGATCTGAGAGAAGAGTCTGGGCAGCCACTGGCTTTCCTAATGCTATGTATAACGCATGTTGCAGGTTTATTTTCTGTAGCTGACCATTCTTATCCTTTTAATAGCTGTTTTTGTCGCAGAGATTTTGGGAAAAGGATCAAGTACACTGGTACTATCAGTGATTTGCCTTTCCTTAGACTTTTGCAGTGGGAGAAACGCAGAAGGCTAAAGCAAAAAGTATTTACGCTTATCCAGATCTGGGGTAACTCCATTTAAGCCAATGACTACAGAATTTTGCCTAGCTATTAGTGAGCAGAACTGGGCCCAGAGATTCAACAAAGTGGAGCCTTGTTTGAGAGTTTGCAATATTATTTAACCTCAAAGGGACTTAATCCTCCATTTATATTCCTTCACCACAGATTCAGTCTAAATCAGCACCTTGCAGGAATGGGCCTTATGGATATGTCAATCAGCCTTTTCTCATTCTGGTGCAGGTGAAATTTGAACAAAAATGCTTTTCATATTTTTCCTCTTGGCATGTATTTACTTCAAACCTTGATTGCTTTTTACAGTGGGATTGTTTTTTTTAAAAGATTTCCCTGGCAGCACAGTTAAAAGGCCACAAAGTTGCCCTCATCATTGGGTGTGGCCAACCTGCCTTTGGTGCCAGGTGTGTGTAGTGGAAGTGGGAGGTGCGGGGCACTAAGGTCATTGTGCAGTGTTGATGCTAGCCCACTGAGGGACCTAAGCAGGAATATTTTGCCCTCCCCCCATACTAATAATTAATAGAAGGCCCCCTTGAGCTGCTCGAGGCCCTAAGCAATTGCCTAATCTGCTTATGCCTAGCACCTGTTCTGATCGTATGCCATCTTTATGCCACCAACAAGAACTAATTCCCAGTAGAAGTAGGAGGAGCCTCAGCACTGCTCTAACTTGTGCCATCTTGGAACATCCTCTTAGGAACTGTTAAGCCAGCTGAAGGTTGCCAGAGTGCAATACTTCCAGTAATACTCCTATGATGTATTGAGGACTGTTTGGAATTGCAAGCTGTTAGGATAGAGATATTCAGGCCTGTCTGTAAAGGCCTGTACTCTCAGAATTTAGGTGTATTCTTATCACTTGGCTAGTTATAGAGGTATAAAAGAGAATCAAAATCACTGTCTGACAGCGTAAGGTCCTCCTCTTACTGTGACAGTCTGAGGCCCTGTGCTTAGGCTAAGGCCTTTGGCTAAGCAGCAGAGGCAGTCATAAGCTGGGAAGCGACCAGTCACCTCCTCACATTCCAAACTAGTCACATTGAAAGAAGGTGCTATTGGGCTGTTAGGAATATAATCCTGTCCTGATAATGCCTATCGCCTCCAGAGAAAGGGAAGTGCCTAGAAAATGTAAAAGGAAACTTAGTTTGATAGCATCCTGTCTGGCAAGAATTCACTTATCAATAGCTGGGATGTGAAATCCTCATTTCTGTGTTTGTTCTATCACTGTAGTCCCCATTTCCCCATTGTTTGTCTGTATAATCTCTGTCTGGTTCTGTGATTGTTTCTGTTGGCTGTAAAATTAATTTTGCTGGGTATAAACTAATTAAGGTGGTGGGATATAATTGGTGACATAATCATGTTACAATATATTAGGATTGGTTAGTTAAATTTCAGGAAAATGATTGGTTAAGGTATAGCTAAGCAGAACTCAAGTTTTACTATATAGTCTGCAGTCAATCAGGAAGTGGGTGGGTGTGGGAAATGGGAACAGGGAATGGGGGTGAGGAAATTGGAATCATGTTTGGCTAAGGGCAGGAATGGGAACAGGGACACAGGTGTAAGGCTCTGTGGTGTCAGAGCTGGGAAGGGGGACAGTAAGGAAGGAAACTGGAATCATGCTTGCTGGAAGTTCACTCCAATAAACATCAATTGTTTGCACCTATGGACTTCAGGTATTGTTGCTCTCTCTTCATGTGAGAAGGACCAGGGAAGTAAGTGGTGAAGGAATAAGCCCCCTAACACAAGCTATCACTTTAAGGGGGGTGTTTTCCTTCCTGATCGTGCTTGCAGGGTAGGGGGGTCTGTAAGGTAATGTGTGATCAAAGACCATCTGGGAAGAGCCTGCCTAGAACAAGGTGGGGGTGAGTTGTGCTTCTCTGCCTGAGGGAGCAGCCTTCTTTGTTTCTGTCTGCTTTTGGTTACTGTGTCTTATCATTTTTGATTCTAAGAATAAAAGTAGTGTTATGTTGCAAACTTCCAGCAAGATTTTGATGTTTTTATCTTACTTCTTTGTGTATATGCTATGAACTTAACACTCATGGCAGCTGCTTCACCAGCTTGCCAGTTACATCAGCTTTATGGCCCTTTGCACCACTGGAGTATCATAAGAGGGCGAGAAAGTGGCTGAGATTCTGACCTGCTATTGTTAAAGAAACACTAAAGATGAGTATTACACAAAATCCACTTTCATTATTTAACTTCCATTTGCATACATGCACTATTTGGGTGGTTTTAATTGAGATTGTATAATGGGCTTTTTATAAGGGGCCTTTTGCTACAAAAGATTTGTTTGACTGACAGAAATAATTTTGATAGCCCTGTCATTTACACAGTGGGATTAAACACACTGAAAAGCCAATATGGTTCGCGGATTATCCTCACAGTTTGGGGGGAAAGGATTATAGTTTATGTTACCAATCTGTTTTTATGAAAGCCAATATTTTGATATTTTCCCATCTGCTGTCATCTAATTTTATATTGTTCTGCCTCTTCTTTTTCATGTTCATCATTTATAGATGGGTAAAATGAAGTTACAGTGCATCTGATTGTCCTCTCACGCAATTTCGACACTGGTGTAAATTCATTGATGTCAAATTATAACTGACATCCACAGATGTGAGAGAAGAATCAGGCCCAATATGTCAAAATTTTAGTTTTTACCTCCTGGTGCCTAGATTTTAAGCATTAAGACAAAAGCAACCAGATTTTGAGAGGTTTTGAGCATCCACAGCTCCCTATTGCTGAGCATGTCTGAGGGGTTTTGATCCAAGTTGTCCCAGTTACCAGGCTACTTCCACCTCTTGTGTCCCATCCCCCCAGTTTCCTTGGGTGCATCCCCCCTCAGTTCTCTCAGGGTAGAATCACACAATTCTCCCACTCTCTCAGGCCAGGTTCTAGGCTGGAATCCCATCTGATCAGCAATGACTAGCAGGGCTGACTTATCTTCAGTACCTGCAGCTTGTTTCCTTCCAGGAGGTATGTCAGTGCGATCTAGTAACCAAACAGCCTTCTTAAAGCAAAATATTTATTTTGAACAAAAGCATCATAGAGAAAACTGATCTGAAAACCATAAATCAGTCTGTACTCAGGCATCTCTAGTTAGAATTTACCATACTCCCAATGTTACCCTGGCAGGCCCAATTTCTTCAGACTCCGTCTGCAGAACCCACCTCTCTCTCTGGTCATCTTATCCCCCTGGGCAGCCCTGACAATTGATTTGCACCATCACTTCTTCTTCTGGGAGGGTTTTTTAACTGTTTAGTGTCCTTTGATTTCCAGGCTCCCAGCCTGCAAAACAAGATTTACATCTTTGCTGGAGGCAGGACGCTTGAAGCTAATAGTTTTCCTTGTTGTCTTTCAGCTATGTGCCTAGATGTTCTTATTTGGAGAGCCATTGTGTTGCATTTCTTCTTTTTCCAACAGCTCCCATTGCCCCTGCACCTGGAACCCCCAAACGAGTCTCTGTGCATTTAGATACCCCCCCACACCTAGACCCCCCCCGCTGGGTTGCCTGCATCCAGATTGTCCCACACAGAATCCTCTCACCCCACACCTGGATACCCTCATACTGAGCCCGTCCACACTTGGATCCTGCCTGATTGAGCCTGCCTGCCCCAGACCTGGTGCACCTGGCCCCAGGGTGTTTCTGGGGTAGGCTCAGGCCTTGTGATGTGTCAGGGTTGGGTGCAGCCTCACCACTGAGTCGTGTTCCGGGGGTAGGGAGATTGCAGGGTGATCTCCCACCTTCGTACAACCAGTGGCCTGTGCTCCCCACTGCCATGCTGGAGCCTCTCCATTTATTTATTGACAAATAAAGCTTGCAGAATTTTAAAATATTGTGCACAGAATTTTTAATTCTTTGATGAAGAATTTTTATTTTTTTGGTGCAGAATGCCCTCAGGAGTAACCTATGTAACTATGTAATACAGCATTGGGTCATAAGTTACTAACCATGCATACTTGTTTAAATGTTTGCAGGATACAGACCTATGTCTTTACCTAATTTCACTGAGGTTTTCACTGAAGGAAAAATGTGATCCCCATATTCAGAATATATTTGACTCCCTTCTGTACCATAAAAATCAGTAAGATAAGGTATTGAGGAGAAAGAATGAAAGAAACAAGCAAATTTCTTCACAATTCTAACAGAGATTGTGATATATTTTAAAGATGTGCTAAAGGGAAGAAACCTGTATATACGGAGCTGTGTGTATCAATGATTCTAGATGTGACCCAAGAAACTCAGGCCTTTTAATTATGCTTTAATGTCTTTAAAAAATAGATGGTAAATTTTAGTCCATCCAAAAAATACTCATTTGTTGATAAAAAGAAAAGGAGTACTTGTGGCACCTTAGAGACTAACCAATTTATTTGAGCATGAGCTTTCGTGAACTACAGCTCACTTCATCGGATGCATACCGTGGAAACTGCAGCAGACTTTATATATACACAGAGAATATGAAACAATACCTCCTCCCACCCCACTGTCCTGCTGGTAATAGCTTATCTAAAGTGATCATCAGGTTAGGCCATTTCCAGCACAAATCCAGGTTTTCTCACCCTCCACCCCCCCACACAAATTCACTCTCCTGCACCAGCAGGACAGTGGGGTGGGAGGAGGTATTGTTTCATATTCTCTGTGTATATATAAAGTCTGCTGCAGTTTCCACGGTATGCATCCGATGAAGTGAGCTGTAGCTCACGAAAGCTCATGCTCAAATAAATTGGTTAGTCTCTAAGGTGCCACAAGTACTCCTTTTCTTTTTGCGAATACAGACTAACACGGCTGTTACTCTGAAACCTGTCATTTGTTGATAATGACTGATGCAGCTGTTTGTTTTTTTTTTTAAATAACAGTACAGTTGTATAAAAGGTTTCTGGGGTTTTAGCCTAAGAAACTATTCGTAAGTATGATAAAAGGGATGTGCTAAATTTGCCTAATTAATGAGAGAACATTTCCCTCCTGCAATTGCTAGCAAATCTGATTGGGCTGTGGGGGAATGGGGATTTCCTCAAGTGAGCCTGCTTTTGAAAGAACTGCTTAGTTCAAAGTAGGTGTTGAGATATCAAGCAGGTGTTTGGGAAAAATGACAGAGATAGTAAGGGGATTTTCTCTTTAAATTATGATAAATAGAAGCAAGCAGGAAAAATAGCCGGCAGCTAATGAGCCAGCAAGAAAGTATAAATAACAGTGGGCATAAACTACTGCTGATGCTCTAAAGTTGGTAAGGATTTTGCAGTCTGGCTAGTGCTGAACAATAGGAAAGAGGGCTTACAATTAAAAAAAAAAGGTCTAGGGCATTGCAGGTGAAGGAAAGAAAAAAGGTGGCAGAGAGCGAGAGAGCTTGGAATACGTTTTGAGCCTGCTGAAGCAGAGGGGGAGAGATCTGGAAGAATACTTTGCAGAAAGTTTTGCAGAACATTTAGTCAAATGTGGGAGACCAACTACAACACCATTTTGGTTTAAGTAACTAGTTATAGGCATTAAGGTTGAAATTTCCCAAACGATCGATCCATTTCAGATGCCTCTGTTTTTGGGTGCGCAGCCTGAGGCACTTCTGACAAATGGACAACCAAAGTGAGTGACTGCTCTTGAAAATGTTGGCCTAATTTTTACTTTTTTAAAATCTCTAGAGATGAAACTTTCCCGCTAATTGTGTCTGAGCTGACAACTTCAGTGATGGGGGCCCCTGTGTCTTAAAATGATTGAGATGTTAAATACAAAATGGGGGAGGGGGCAAGGGAGGTTTCTTTGGGAATTGCCAAACCCTGATTCTTCCCTGCGTGGCAAAATAAATATAATGCCCGTCAAAACTGAGTATGAGGATTCAGTGTGTGATTATATAATAGTTTCTTCCTGACCCAGAGACTAAGCTGAGCTGACACACTCTTTGTTAACCAATCCAGTTGCTTTCAGCAGTTAGGATCCTTTAGACCCGTCAGTTCTGTTTCTAGTGATACACACTGGCTTGTATGAAGGAATTGCAGGCCCATAGTGAGACTTGCTGCTTAGACATAGCCACCCTGCCCTGGGAGTGATGAGCAGCTGTATGACTCCGCTGGGCATTCGGGGAGGGAGCTTGCCCATGTAACCCACTGGACAGTGTATGTTCTCCTCTGTCTGATTCAGAGAGGATGTGAATCTGTTACAGCCCGTAACTGCAGAGTCTGGTTCTTTGGCTCCAGTGGTTCAGCTCTGGAGATTCCTGGTTCAATCCTCAGTGCTAGCCATCAATGTGTATCCTAGAGGGCTCAGGAAGGGAGCAGTCTGTCTGCTCTGTGGCACAAATAGTTATGGAACAAAACAATCTTAAAGGGGTCCTAGGAGGAAAATACCTTGGTTGAAGGGGGCCTCCCTGGCAGATGCAGAGCAGGATTTTTGCTCTTCTTCTACACTTGTAGGATCCCTCCATCACACAGAGCACTCTGAGATCCTGATAGAGGTGGGTCAAGCGTGGAAGATGGTGTGATAGGTGGGTTGTTGCCTTTCTAATGGCACAAAACTGAACACCTTTGCCCCGCCCCCAGTCACACAATCCCCCTTCCCTCTGTTGCTCGCTCTCCCCCACCCTCACTCACTTTCACTGGGCTGGGGGGTTGGGGTGCAGGAGGGGGTGAGGGCTCTGGCTGGGAGTGCAGATTCTGGTGGGGCCAGAAATGCGGGGTTCAGGGTACAGGAGAGGGCTCTGGGATGGGGTGGGGGGTTAGAGTGTGAGAGGGTTTGAGGGTTGTGACTGGGGGTGTGGGCTCTGGGGTGGGCCTGGGGATGAGGGGTTTGAGGTGCAGGACGGGGCTCTAGGCTGGATCCAAGGGTTCGGAGTGCAGGAGCAGGCTGAGGGTTGGGGCAGGGCCCTAATGCAAAGTCATAGCACCAAAGACTCAAGTTAGGGGAACTATCATACCCAGTGCTAGATGGGGAATTTGTTAACAGCAGAGCTGGATAGGGGAATCAGCAATGCTATCCTTAGCTCTCGGTGCCATAAACACTACATTTGTATGCTCCCCACTTTAAATCATAGTTGGCTATGCATTTCCAAATGACTTTCCTCTGTCTATTCATTTAGTTACAACTTAGACTTCCTAATTTTATTCATCCTTTGATTTCCATTAATACTTCCTTAGGTCTCCACTGCAGCCTACTTACTGGCTATGTGGACACAATGCAATGGTAAATTATTATTGAAATTCATGACCAATCTAGACGAGCATAGTGTCTGTAATGGCTGAAATCTCTTCAAACCTGAGCTATGACCCTGTAGGCCTGGTCATGAACACTCCTGTCTGCTGCCAAAGGAACCACAAAGTATGTATCTCATTCCTTCTCCACACTACATCTTTTATCTCTGACAGGATATGTTTTTTCCATTTTGGGCTTATTTAACATGCTCTCCACCTACTATCAGTGTTTTCCTGGTGTATTTTAAATGAGCAATGAAACACCCAGGTACAAATGAAATACATTTGTATTGATTTCATTATGTAATATTAATGGAGATCTATGTAGTTTGTTTGTAATTAGGTCTCTTCCTATACCAGCTAGTTACTATACAGATAATTTACAAAACTGTGGGAATAGTAAAAAAGTATGAATAATCATTTGATTTGATACACCCTTATTTGTAACCCTTTTGTGTCTGCTTTCCATGAACATTTACATTTTTACTAACGTGAATACTCATGAAAAATACATTTTAATCTTGAATATTTGCTATGAGATCTTTAAATTGTATATTTTACTGTAAAACATATCATACGAGTGGGGTCCCACAGGGATCGGTTCTGGTTCTGTTCAATAGCTTCATCAATGATTTAGATAATGTCATAGAGGGTACACTTATAAAGTTTGTGGACGATACCAAGCTGGGTGGGGTTGCACGTGCTTTGGAGGATAGGATTAAAATTCTAAATAATCTGGACAAACTGGAGAAATGGGATGAAATTCAATAAGGACAAATGCAAAGTACTCCACTTAGGAAGGAACAATCAGTTGCACACATACAAAATGGGAAATGATTGCCTCGGAAGGAGTACAAAGGGAAAGGGATCTGGGAATCATAGTGGATCACAAGCTAAATATGAGTCAACAGTATAACGCTGTTGCAAAAAAAGCAAACATCATTCTGGGATGTATTATAAGCAAGACACGAGAAGCAATTCTTCCACTCTACTCCACGCTGATTAGGCCTCAACTGGAATATTGTGTCCAGTTCTGGGAGCCACATTTCTGGAAAGATGTGGACAAATTGGAGAAAGTCCAGAGAAGAGCAACAAAAATGATTAAAGGTAGAGAAAACATGATCTGTGAGAGAAGATTGAAAAAAATGGGTTTGTTTAGTCTGGAGAAGAGAAGGCTGAGAGGAGACATGATAACAGTTTTGAAGTACATAAAAGGAGGAGGGAGAAAAGTTGTTACAAGGAGGAGGGAGAAAAATTGTTCTTCTTAACCTCAGAGGATAGGACAAGAAGCAATGGGTTTAAATTGCAGCAAGGGCGGCTTAGGTTGGACATTAGGAAAAACTTCCTAACTGTCAGGGTGGTTAAGCACTGGAATAAATTCCCTAGGGAGGTTGTGGAATCTCCATCATTGGGGATTTTTAAGAGAAGGTTAGACAAACTCCTGTCAGGGATGGTCTAGACAATACTTAGTCCTACCTTGAGTGCAGGGGACTGGACTAGATGAACTCAAGGTCCCTTCCAGTTCTATGTTTCTATGATTTGTGTTGGTTGGCTATATAAATCATCAATTCAGGAAAGATAAATAATGTAACTAAGCAACACCGCACAAATCATTCTTGTGATTTTTTTTTTTTAAGCTTGTGCCTGGGATTTTCAAATGAGCCCAAGGAAGACATGCACCCAAATCTCAGGCTCCTTTGAAAATCCCAGTCTATGTTTTTATAGCACTGACACACTTCTTGTTGGCATTGTGAAAGAAACAGAACTCTTTTTTAGGGGAGTTTTCAATCGAGAGTGGCTAGTGACATGGTGGACTGGAATAAGAGGCCTTTCCATGTTAGGGGCAGTCTGGAAATTAGAAAGTGCATCTTAAACTTTTAGACGTGACTGGTGATTTTGAATCTCTCAATTGCTTGGGTACCAATCTTGAGACACCTTAAAAGGGCCTGGATTTCAGATAGGGAGGGTCCGCCACACTTTTTGAAAATTAGGTCTTTTTAAGGTGTCCAATTTAGGCACCCAAAATCAGTAGCTGCTTGTGAAAATTTAGGCCTACACTTTTTGCATATACTATTGCTAATATAGAAGTATTGATGGGGACTGACAATATTCTCATTGAGAGGGAAAATAATTTGAGGTTTCATGCATTAGTGGTTCTTAGTTTGTCTTTGGAGAAACAATGACCGACAACGTCTCTCTTACTGAGTGTAGTTTCTATAGAAACAAGCGGACTTGTAGCATGTTCATGTTCAGGCAGTGGCTAAAATGGTCATTAACCACATATCGTGCTAGGAAGAGCAACAGTCTCATTAAACATAAAAAAAGCTGCCCATGGGCTAATATTAAAGAGCAGCATGCTAGAGACTCAAAACTCCATGCACAAGCCTTGCTAGAATTGCAGTTAAAGTACAGCCTGAAGGCAGCATATATAAGAAATATATAGAGGACAGAGCTCAGGCTTACACAGTAAAAATTACTGTTGTAAAGGTTATAAAAGGAGTCAACAATGGGAAATACCACACACCAATGCTGCAGACTTCAGGAATTATTGCCAGCTAAAGGTCATGCTTTCAAATCAAGGGACAGTATGTTTTTTTTCCAATAAAAGCTGAAATCTGTCGGCTCATTAAGTGATTTTTGCTGAGGAAAATGACCTCTCTGGTCAGTAGAAAAACAATTTAGAGAATGTATTTTGCACTGAGTGGTGACTCCTTTCCATCTTTATTTTTTTTAAAAAGTAGTTTTTTCCACAAACTTGTAAGGATAATTTTTGGAATACATTAGCACTTAACCCAAGTCAGCTACTACCTCTGTTTCGGTGCAGAAAAATGTTCTAAACGAAGGCTGGGTCTCCCAAAATTCCTCTTACAAAATAAAGCTCCAATCCTAGAAAGATTTCCAGGGCATGCTCTGTTGCTTCAGTCGCATTAAGAGCAATAGGAAATTGCAACTTGTTGAAAGAATTTTTGTGGAATTTTCTTCAGAAGAAACGTTGCTTATGAAGAATAATAGCAAAAAAAGACAATTTTAAACAAAATTCTGCAAATGTAACAATGCACTGGATTTCTGAATCTTAACTACATGGGAAGCTAGTCTGCATTATTAAGATGATCCAGAACAAAAGCATGGTCTGAAATAGGATCCTAAATTTTTTAAAGAACCCATTTTTAATTATTTGTAACTAATTAACTGACTTGTATTTCAGAAAATTCATTTTGTACTCAGTGCTGTCATTTTGGCAGAGAATGCCCTTTCTGTATTCTTCGTATCTAACAGTGTTGGAACCATTGCTGTTATAGCGAAATTCAATTCAACCTGTACTATGGAACTGCAACATTTTATCTTTGTGTATTGTGGGTTACCCGGTATAGGTGCTTCTAAATGTAATTTTTGCTCTGAAGATTGTGCATGAACCCTTTGTTGTGAGTTTTTGAAATTTGAACTGTATTATTTAGTTGTTATTGGACATATAGGTCACATGATATTGATTCTGTTCCCTGACTGGATGAACATAAGTCTTAGTATCAGATGTGTGAAAATGTGGGTTTAATTGTTCAAACTCCACTTCCCACGAATCTTTTGGTTCCTATTTGCTTAACATTGACTGCTTTCATGAACATTGCTGTTTTGTTAAAATGTTTACAAAAATGAATATGAAATGATCAGAGTGAAATAAAATTCAATTTTTTATTGAAACATTTGTTGGAAATGTTTTGAAAGTATTCACCCACTTCAGATACTCACTTACTTAATCAAATTTTATTTTAAATAGTTATTGGCCATTGATTCTTATTCTTTTATAGCTGATGATGGAAAAATACTGTACTTTTTTCTGAATAGATCTTATGCAGAGCTTTTCATGAAATGGTGAAAAGGAACCTTCCAAGTATTAGTTAAGCAAAAAGAGAAACGTATATACCTGACCACTTTAGAGGAAAGAATTGTCTATTCACCCTTTAGGTTGCAGTAGGGGGAAATTAATTCTTCAGGGTTAACTCAAGATTTGTATTTTGTTTTAAAAACTAAAGTTTGGATAAAAATTCAATAGAAATCAACTTATTTCTCTCCCTAAACATCCTCTAGAGAATTATGGCAGAAATCCAGAGATAAGACATGCTCAACTTGGCAGCTTATTTATTCTTTTATTGATTACCATTCAGAGAACAGCAGCACTGGTGAAGCACTCAGTATAGTTTTCCATCTCTTTAGTCTTGTCTCTGTCCCTCTGTGGATTACTTTCTATAATCAGTAGAAAATTCAATTGTGCTGCTATCTTGTGATTCACAGAACACTACTGTAATTTTTGGCTATTTAGCTGTACTCTTATTTAACGTATCAAGGCTAAAATTAAATATTTTCAACAGTATGTTTTTTATCTGTTATTGAAACAGTAAATTTCAGTTTATGTAGAGCACAATGCACATGGTGTTCTAGAGAACTAAAATGCCTGGATAAGGTTGCCGCTCTGGCTTATAATATTTTGAGTTTTTACAGTAGTAGTACAGGTATTGGTCAGTGGGACTGTGGGTAAGATTCTTTTCAGCACAAATAGCTTGTGTAAGCGATGTGCTTGTAGGAATAATTTGAAAGAGCTCAGGGGTGTTTGGTGCAGAGGTTGATGAGAGGCTCTTCCCAAGATATGTGGCAGCTTGGGAATAGTCACATGGTCAAACGAAGGTGAGGAAGGCAAATGGCACACTTGAGAGAGAAGTTTGCATGGAGCGTAGGTGGAAATTCTCTTGGAGTGAAGTTGTGCAAAGCAATGGTTCTCAGTCTTTTCCTCGCCATGACTTCATGTTGCTGCAGAGAAAAGTGTTGGCATGTACCTCCCATCTAGCCATAAAGGAAAGGGGAAGATGGTAGCGATGCCTTGAAACCTCTTTAGTGCCCCCAGATTTAGAATCCATAGTGCAGAGCGTTAAAGATGAAGATGAGAAACTTCAACAGTGTTCAGAAGATGAGCCCATAGGGAAGCTTAGGAAGAGACATAAGAAGGAGAAAATGATCTTTGTAGCAAGCTTCTGTGTAAAGCTCTTAGGGGAAAAAAATCAGTGAAATGGAGGCTTCCTGCATAGTTATGTACAGTTTGGTTTTTGGGACAACTGGCTTAGTGAGAGGGTATGAAAGTTGTGGTGTTTGTTCTTTCTCTCGCACTCACCCAACCCAAGTTTAAAAGCTCCACTTAAGTTTTTTGTGAATTCTCGTGGAAAGGGCTAGAAAGAATAGCAACCCAATTAAACTACTTAATTTGAATTCTAGTGCATTATTTTTATTTTTATAATGAAATGAACTCCTCTCTGTTGAGTACCTCCTTAAAGGCTATAGTACAGAAAACATCAATAGAGCTGAAAAATTATCTGGGCACTGTTTGATGGCATATTCTTGAAGAAACTCCATTTGTGAAACTGCATACATACAGAGAAAACCCCCTCTAGAACTCCAGAGCACCATTTAAAGAGGCAGTCGAGCTGAAGTTCTTGTCTGTTACGAAATCACTAATTGGAGCTGTGCAAAAAGCTAAAACTAAACAAAACTGAAATGTTGTTCCCTTTATACAGAGGGACCTAGACAAATTGAAGGATTGGGCCAAAAGAAATCTGATGAGGTTCAATAAGGATAAGTGCAGGGTCCCGTACTTAGGACGGAAAAACCCGATACACCGCTACGGACTAGGGACCGAATGGCTAGGCAGCAGTTCTGCGGAAAAGGACCTAGGGGTGGCAGTGGACGAGAAGCTGGATATGAGTTAGCAGTGTGCCCTTGTTGCCAAGAAGGCCAATGGCATTTTGGGATGTATAAGTAGGGGCATAGCGAGCAGATCGAGGGACGTGATCGTCCCCCTCTATTCGACATTGGTGAGGCCTCATCTGGAGTACTGTGTCCAGTTTTGGGCCCCACACTACAAGAAGGATGTGGATAAATTGGAGAGAGTCCAGCAAAGGGCAACAAAAATGATTAGGGGTCTGGAACACATGATTTATGAGGAGAGGCTGAGGGAACTGGGATTGTTTAGTCTGTGGAAGAGAAGAATGAGGGGGGATTTGATAGCTGCTTTCAACTACCTGAGAGGTGGTTCCAGAGAGAATGGTTCTAGACTATTCTCAGTGGTAGAAGAGGACAGGACAAGGAGTAATGGTCTCAAGTTGCAGTGGGGGAGGTTTAGGTTGGATATTAGGAAAAACTTTTTCACTAGGAGGGTGGTGAAACACTGGAATGCGTAACCTAGGGAGGTGGTAGAATCTCCTTCCTTAGAAGTTTTTAAGGTCAGGCTTGACAAAGCCCTGGCTGGGATGATTTAATTGGGGATTGGTCCTGCTTTGAGCAGGGGGTTGGACTAGACGACCTCCTGAGGTCCCTTCCAACCCTGATATTCTATGATTCTTTGATTCTGCTCTACACAATCCATCATTCAATATGTAAAAGTTGTTCTCTCTTGCCAGAAGAGGCAATGGGCTCAAACTACAGCAGAGCAGATTTAGATGATATCTCAGGAAAAAACTTCCTAACTGTAAGAACAGTAGGGCAGTGGAACAAACTGCCTAGGGAAGTTGTGGAAGTTCCTTCACTGGAGGTTTTCAAACGGAGGCTGGATAGCCAACTGTCTTGGATGGTTTAAACACAACAAATCCTGCATCTTGGCAGGGGTTTAGATTAGAGGACTCTTGTGGTCCCTTCTAACCCTATGGTTCTATGATTCCAATACTGGAGGTCTGATACTGTTTGCAGGACAAGATGTCATCTCAGGGAGAGCCTCCTTCATAGTTCTACAAATGATTCATCAGCTTTTCAGAAGACCGTTATTAGACAGAATTCTACATTGACACCTTCCCTATTCTCTCTTTGCAAAGTCTTCAGTTTCTCAGCCCACTTTAGCAAGAAACTCACACTCTTCTCCTTTATTCTGAATATCATTAGTTTTTTGATCAGTGGGGTTGGACTCAATGCTATATGATACAAGTCAGTGAATTAGTTACAAATAATTTAAAACTGATGACAGGTCCAAAAAAAGACTGACGCATAACAGTAAATGAATGAATAAAGCACTTATTAACAGATATGTCAAAAAGTGCTGCTGTTTATTGAGAAAGCACTGACAGGACACTTGAATAAGTTTGAAATATGCTCAGAATGATTTCTACTAGCATAAAATCACTGTACATAAAAATATGGAATGCTGAGTACCCTAAGGAAGATCCAGGACTAAGATAATCTAGTAATTGTTGGAGTACCTCTGGGAAACTCTAACCAGAACCATGAGGAGTAGGGGATTAGATCAAGATCCACGTTAAAATAATATAAACACACACCCAATCAAAAGAGATGAATACTGGAAGAGAAGAAAGAGATCAATGGTCTTTCTGATTCTTTTAAAAGATTTGTTAATTAGAGCTGTGCCAAATTAATGAATTAAAAATTAAGCCATAAGAAATTTTCTGATTTTGTGTTTTTCTAGAAAAGTTGAATCTTCAGGTAGAACTGGGCGACTTTTTTTTTTCTTGAGAATAGAAATTTCGCCAAGAAATATATTTTTTAGGGGGCTCCAAAACTATTGGTGAATCCAAGTCAAGTTAAATCAATCGTTTTGCCTGAAAAAAATCAAAATGTCAAAATATTTCATTCTGACCATTTCAGAAATGTTTAATTTGAAACTGCATTTTATTTTCAAATTTGGTCAAATTTAAACACAAACACAGAGAACAAAAATACCTCTCCAAAAAGTCAATTCAAATTGAAAAACCAGCAAAATTATGACCTGATATATTTCAGTCAAATCAAAATGCTTATTACTTTAGTTTAGTTTTAGTTTTTCAATTTGATTGAAAAAAATTGAAAAAATTGGTTTAGGCTAAATTCAAACTGCATTGTTGGGGAAGATTTTTCAGTTGGACACTGACCTGAAATATCCATTTGTTCAGCTCCGCTCTATCTTCAAGGCTGTTGAAAAGATCACCAAGGTTAAGAGAACTTCCTGATGAGCCAGGGCTGATTTATGCTTTGCATCATCATGCACAATGATCAATGTATATGTCATGTCAAAACTGGGTTATTGCGATTTACATTACCTGAGGCTGACAGCAGCCTGACTTCTAAGCAGAGCAGAGTGGCGCAAAACCCTCATTCAGGGGTCTTATTTTATTTTATGTTATTTTATAAAAATAACTGTGCTGGGGATGTTTTTCCTTCCTCTTGTTCCCTCTGGAAAAATTAGCTTGGTCCTAGGTGCAGTATGAGCAACGTTAAGTCCTGGATCAGTGACAGGCTTCAGTTCCAAAGTGTCTTATTCTGATCTCATTTACACTAGCTTAAGTCTGCTCTTAATTACACCATTATATATCTAGAGTAACTCTGTTGAAGTCAGTGGAATTACTCTCAGTTTAAATCAACATATCTGAGAACAGAATATGACTCATACTTCAAATTAATCATTAACGAAAGGCTTGTGAAAATATAGATTATATATTCCTTCAAAGCCCAGGACCACTGTATATAGTATGGTACCTTATTTGTTTTGAAAATACCAGTTCTGAAAAGGATACAACATTCGGAAGAAGGGTTAAGACCCTGGACAGGAGACTGGGGTCCAGTTCCTTTTTCTGCTACAGACTTCCATAGTGCCCTTGGGCGAGTCACTTTATCTCTCTAGTCCTCAGCTCTCTATAGCTAAAATGGTGGAAACAATAAACTCTTTCCTCCCACCCTTGGCTGTTTTGCCTCTTCAAGGCAAGGACTGTCCCATGCAATATGTCTATATGCTGCTTGGAACATTGGGGGTCTAATATCAAGTGGGGCCAGAAGACACTATTATAATACGTATTTTGAAGAATAATATACCTTTAAAAACTTTAGAATGCATTCTTGTAAACAGTGAAAATTACAGGCTACTGTGTACTGCACATAATTAATAAACATGTGCATTTTACCCTAATTTCTACAGGGTATCCTTGTTGAATCTCACAGGAGGCTTTTTCTTTTCTGTTAGAAGCAGAATTTTAACTAACACAGTTTTCTAGGCTGAGTGTGTGTTATCTCATCTCACTTCTAGTATCTCTTTTTTATAATTAAGTAAACCTAAGGGTAAGATTTATTCAAACGATGCTGAAATTACTCATTTGATCAGAGTTCTGTTCCATATCTTGTAAAAGATTCCAAAGCTTGTTCAAGGTTGAATATTTGAAAGCACTGATGCTATATTTCAGCACGGCTTATACTTTCTTTAAGGTTTAAAGAAGTAAATACAACTATTTTTGTGCTTCTGAAAGGTTCCCGATTGTCTCCAGCTATGTCAGAAGCCTTCCATTTATATATAATATATATAAAATCTTTGGGGCCTGAAGAAGGTATCATATTTCATCATCTATTGCTAGTCTCATTGGTGTTTAATGCTTATAAATGAGAAATTCTACTATCAAGGGACGTACATGCAGCAAGGAATGGAAGATAAGCCTCTGTCCATAGACTAGCCCCTGGCAGTGCCATGGAGGTGTGCATGCTTTCTGTAAAACACTGTCCCTCTCCCCCATCCCAATGTGCACATCCCTATGCCCTCTGGAAGGAGATCTGAGGGTAGGAGCAGTACTGTTTCCCCACCCAGTCATGACAGAGGGGCATCCAGGCCAAACCTGTGTGGCGTTGTGACCTCATGTGCCAGATTGCAGTGTCACTTGATTTTGGGTGTCTTCTCAAATCAGAGGCCCAAGGCAAACTGCTGTTTTTGCGCCCCCATCCCGGATAGCCCTCTAAACACTTTGAGTCTGGTCACCAGAAACTGGGAGGGCAACTGTCCCAGAGAAGGTTGGCTCAATCTTCTATGGAGCATACTTTGATTGGCCTGTGAAGAAGACAGAAAGAAAAAGAAAACTGTCACTGGATAAAAGAGGAACTTTACCTCTCTGCTGAATAGAGGAGGAACTCTCTCTCCATCACTGCTGGCGTTTACTATTGGGGAAGAGACCGACATACTCAGACACTTGCCAAGGTCTTCCTATACTTTCTGAGCTGTCGGGGAAAGTTTAGGTATGATAGACATGCATATAGACCTTTTATTGTTGAGTAATCCTTTTTCTCTTATGCTTTGTTCCTACCGTTAGGATTAAACAATACTTTAGTTCTCCTTCCAGTCATTTTGAACATATATATATTCCACAGTTAGTATATGTCTGCCCAAAGCACTTGAGTTGGAGACTTTGACCAGCAAGTTACTGTAGGTGGCACAGATGCCTCTGCTATTCTCCTGTGTGGAGTCAAAGATATAAAGGGGTAGTTGCTATCTCCTTCTCTAGCTCCTCCTTACAGCTGTGGCAGCAGTTGGAGCTTCCTGTTGCTCTTGAGGAGGTAGGACATCAATTGGACAAAATCAGTGGCATAGATAAGATTGTGGTTGAGCTTTTCAAAGCTACCAAAGAAGCAAAACTCCCATTGTATTTACTGGGAGTTGTTACTTCCCTGGATGGCTTTGGGAAAAAAATCTCAGTTTATCTATATTTTTGTCTGCTTTTATTGCTCTTTCTTTTTCTTTCCATTTCTAGCAGTGGTCCTGAACGGCTATGAATATTATTAGTGCCAATCAATTTTAGGATAACTTAGTTTGTGTATGACTCTGAGCCCTAACTTTTACAAATAATTCACTAGCGGAAATCTGAAGACATTTTGATGTCCTCACTTAAACAATTAACATTTAAAATAAGCAGAACAGTAAACTGCTGCTATGGATTAACATGGTTATCCAGTGTCTACCTAATGCCTTATCCTCAAGACAGTGAGTCTTAATGGAATAGAGAATGGCAAGACATGAGTCTTCTCATGACTGGAATTATAGAACAGAATCCAAAGTCCTTTGAAATGTATAGGTTGACTTCAGAGGGGTTTGGGTGAGATGCATGGAGAGTCCCATACAAGATGTCCCCACAGATGTGTCATAAACTGAATATAGACAATGTGTGTAACTTCAAGTAGATGTCATATGGAAATACAACAGGAGTTTCCAAGATTCTCTGTGTACAGTGTCGTCATGTAACACACAGTGCGTAGCATATAATTTTTTATAGAAATGTGTGGGAGAACGTATTTACAGTAGATTAAGAGAATACAGTTTGTTGTTCAGCGGGGGGGTGAAGCTGAAGAGAATTGCTCTCCTGAACAGTGGTTCCTTCTGCCCTCTGGGATGCCTGCTGGAAAATTTCAGAGATATATGACATCTTAATAGTCATTTTCTGCTTTTGTTCCGTAGCCATTTATTCTTGTGCATAGATAACAGGCTGTATCAGTTACTTTAAAAGCAACCTTTTCTTTAAATTTCTGATGCCATGCCAGATACACATTAATTTATAACTGGCTATTTTGCACCAATCCAATTGGCATAGATTATATTTCCCTTCACTTACACTACTGTAAATCTGGACGAATCCCACTGAAATCAATAGAGTTGTACCAGTGCAACAATACCATTGAATTACACTGAGTTATTCCCTCATTTATAGCAGCATAATTGAGAGGGGAATCAGACCCAACAGTCTGGCATTTTTATTAGGTGAAGTGACAGCTGTAGAGTCTGTCTGTAAACCCTAAGCATCTGAGACTTGTATTTTTATTATTATTATTTGCTACTATGTGGTTTTTGAAAGGAGCCTTTAATGCCTTTTCTGTTGGAAAAGTAAATGCTATAACAACAAATCAGAACACTTGTTTACTTCACTTCAAAGTGAATTTCCAGTAGTCTGACTTCTTGGGCGGAATCTTGAGCAGCTCCGTATTTTATTTTTACAGTACATTCTCCCAGATCCTTGCTCAGGAAACAATACACTAATGCCAGCTTGCACTCCCTCTCTACAGCACTGGATTCAACAGGAAAACAGTGGTGAGCATCATGTGCTTCTATTAAAAGCAAGCTGTTTTATATGTAATGCATATAGTGAATATGTGCCTTTGTGGCTGTTGCTCTGTATTTACTATGATGCAAAATTCCAGCACAGAACACTGCCATTGGTAGAGTCCCCCGTGAGTTCAATTCAGAGAACACCTGAAAAATCTATGTGGTCTCTAAACAAGAACATATTTATTATTATGTATCGGTGGTAGCCGTGTTAGTCTGTATCCACAAAAACAACGAGGAGTCTGGTGGCACCTTAAAGACTAACAGATTTATTTGGGCATAAGCTTTTGTGGGTAAAAAAACCCACTTCAGATGCATGGAGTGAAAATTACAGATGTAGGCATTATTATACTGACTGTTCTTTTCATTTGTTTCATATTGCTCAACCTCATATCTACCTCTGTCTCCTAAAACAGTGTTCTCAAAGCCGGTCTGCCGCTTGTTCAGGGAAACCCCTGGCAGGCCGGACTGGTTTGTTTACCTGCCGCATCTGCAGATTCAGCTGATCGTGGCTCCCACTGGCCGCAGTTCGCTGCTCCAGGCCAATGGGGGCTGCGGGAAGCGGCGTGGGCAAAGGGACGTCCTGGCCACCCTTCCCGCAGACCCCATTGGCCTGGAGTGGCAAACCGCAGCCAGTGGGAGCTGCGATTGGCCGAACCTGCAGATGCGGCAGGTAAACAAACCGGTCTGGCCCGCCAGGGGCTTTCCCTGAACAAGCGGTGGACCAGCTTTGAGAACCACTGTCTTAAAACACCTGACCCCAAACACAATTTGAAACTGACCTTATCCCTAAATTCTTACAAAAATAAGCATAGATTACTATTACTCTTATTTTTCTCCTTTATTTTACCAACGTAACACTGTTCCAAGAACAATATAGCTTAATTTAGGGACAAATTAGCAAATGCAGTGAGGACCTGTATGAAAGCCCATTGAGGTCAGTGAGAGTCTGTCCATTGACTTCAGCAGGCTCTGAAGCAGGCCTTAAATAGGCTAAATTCAACTTTCCATCACATGGGTGCAACTCTGGAGTTACTCAATTAAAATTCTGGATCACAAAGTTAGAGAGTTAAGTGGAATAATTCCAGCTTTTTGACCCATTTGCTGGAGAGCAGAATTTGGTTCCATGCTTTTTAATACTGTATTAAATTTGCCTAAAATATAAGTGTTCAGAATGGGCTTTTTAATTCTATATGTTATATGGGAAAATGAAGAGAAAAGTACTGCTGTATAAGCAGCCTTAAAATGCTTTAGTAACTCTGTTTGTACAGCACCTAACACAAAGGAGCTCCTATCTCTGTGGGGCCTCTAGGTCATACAGAATATAATTACTAATGGAAAATAGTAAAAATCAAGGGTATAATTTATTAATAACATTTTCATCCAGAGATCTCAGTTAAGAAAAGGGGTGTGAGCTTTAGACCATATATGACAGGAAACCTTTTCACTCCAAAGCTTATTTGGAATATGGACTTGCTGCTGAAGAAAGTGGTTTCATTACATAATTATAAGACTGCAGTGGATGAATGCCTGAAAATTCATAGCTTTTCTGGACTGACCTGCTAAAGGTGGATTGGATGAACCGGGGTGGCACTGCTTAGAGATTTAAGAGGCCCATGGTATCGAAGTTATGAGTATATCCCATTGATCAGCGTTTTGTGGCACTGCCCTGCATTGCACGTATTTAAGAGGTTAAAGGTGAGGGAATTGTGGCAGACCTTTTAACATCAGTTTTGACATGGAATATCTTTGGGCCAGATCATCAGCTGGTGCAAATAGGCACAAATCTACTCAATGTAGGATCGAATCCAAAGGATAAAACAGGAAAATCTTTCCAAACACACTTGTGAATGGAATGGAGATTAAAAAAATATAAACATGATATATCCAGGATTAAGTAAAAGGCCTTTTAAACTCTCTGCACAAGTTCCCAGTTCATTACTGTTAAAACACTTTCATGACTCAGCAATACTATGTCAGAATCTGCATTTCTTGAGGCAACAATTCCGCTGAGTGACTGGCTGGAGGGAGCAGCTTCTGGATTCAGCTTCTGGGAAGCAGACAACAGGTCAATTAGAATAACAGGAGCTGTAGTTAGCCAACAGTGCTCTGACTATCCTGCCCTCCTGAGGGGATAGGCGAAAGTTTGCACCTATATTGACCTGATCCTGTTATCTCAAAACAGAATCAAACTGAAATGGCCAACCTGATCACATGGCTGGGAACAACAATTTATCATGGAAGGGAAACACCATAAATGATTCATCATGTCCATATTTCTCCTACTTAATTCCTGTGGGTGTAGAGAAACAGGGATTTAGAAGTGAATGGTGATGCTTCCTAATCACACAGAGCTCCCCTGCAGCTGAATTTACTGCTTCAATCTTTAAAATTAACTCTCCAGATGCCAAACTCAGGAGCTGAAGTCTGAGATCTTTGAACGAGTTTCAGATACACAATGGAGAAGGGGAGAGCAGCAGCCCGGAGCAGCAGTTAGAGAGTGCTCCCAACTGAGAACATTTTAGGAAGAGTGGAGAGCTCAAAAGAAAGAAGTATCTTTTGCACTGCAGGCAAAAAGCTAAGGGAGCAGGCAGTTCAGATGGGGGCTAGAAATAGCTAGGACATCGGAGAGCACTACTGTAGCCGGAGAAGCTAAACATTTCAAGACGATATCTGAGTTCCAGAGGTGAATTCTGGTGGATGATATAGTGTCCACGTGGACCACTGCTGTCCAAAAGATCGATGGCTGCTTCAAGGAGGTGAGGCAGGGAACATTTCTATGCAGTCTTGTTAGGGAAAAAGGGTTTCCCTCCCGTCTAGGGTTGGGAGGGTAGCCTCCCTGGACTTCTGTATTAGCCAAACAAACACAGAGTCAGGACTCTTAGATAAAATTAGGCACTTTAATGCTAGCAAGTACGACAGCTGAAGGGCTCACCAATTCCTACACAGAGGAATATGGCGAAGTCCAGAACAAAGAACAAGGGAGAGCTTTTATAACTTGGTTCAACATACTTTGTGATATCTCTTCCAGTTCAAACCAGTCAACCCCTGTTGGTCTGAGTCCTGAGGTATGAACATGGAGGCCCATCTGTATAAGGAATTCTTTCCCCAAACGGGGAGTACAGGTTACACATAGTTCAAATTCTTTCTACCCATAAACATAGGGAAAGGACAGATAAGCATAGAAAAAAAGACAGAAGCCTAGCTTTACATGATTATAGGGTAGTTTTCTGGTTCTGTTCTTTATCAGTCTTATGGGTTAGCAGTATGCTATTTGGGCAGTATTGTGGAACCTGTTTTTAGGCGTAAATCTTCCCTTGCAGTCAGGAATGGCCCCCTTGAAGAACTGTTGGATATCCCGGTCTTCTGCCTTGTGACAGGACCATGTAGTGGTCAGGGAAGGCTGCTATAGTTTATGGTCGAAATATGTGTGTCTCGCCACTCTGCCTGGGCCCTGCCATGAGGGTTTAGCCCACAGTAAGCGCAGTGATCGTGAAACCTGTTTATACAGGAGTTTTTCTTCACTGAAAGAGGTCTCCCCTGTGCTGATTTGCCTTGGGAGGCAGCAGGTATCACTTAGAATGCTAAGTGTTACATTGTAAGGTGACTTTCTCCTTTCCAGAGCAAAGGAAGAGAAAAATATTGCCTCAAGCCTATGGTGGGGCAAGATAAGGCGAAATTCCTGAGTCGGAGCAGTTCCACAGTTCCCACCACCAGAGAGTGAAGATATGTGGCCCAATTCTTCATTACTTTGCATCTTCTATAGTCATTTTATATCTATACAAAGTGGGTGCAATACACCTATAAATTAAAAAGTTGGCATGTATACACTCACTTCGTACTTGTTTTGCTCAGTTGTATCATGGCTACATATGGTGCAAGGCAAGAATCAGGTCCTGTTGTCTCCAAATGTACCCAGAAGCAGAGGGGTTGAAGAAGGGCCCTGCTACCATTCCTGGGGAGATGGGGAGGAGATTTTTTGTCAGGTAGGTTCTCTCTTGGTATAGTACAACTCTGCTAATAGTGTGATGTGGTGGTGCGGGGAGACATCAACAATACTTCGCTATAAGAGGGCTCCACAGTACAGGTCAGATCTGAGCTGGTGCAAATCTGTAAAAGTCAGTGGAGCTGAGGATCCAGTAATGCGTGGTTTCCAAACCATTTGACGCATACTGTACGTGTGGCTTACATTACCCAGCTGGAATTCTGATATTATCCTGAAATTCAAATTTTCCTCTGTGCTGTTTGCTGAACAGTGTTCACCACAGCGTTGTCATTGCCATGTGGCTGAAATGAAAAACACTCCTTGCTACAGTTTTCCTTCAGAAGTTGCTACTGTTCCTTGTGGCAGAGAATAGAATCCGTGCGCTTTTGTCATCTTATGAAGCTTTCCTCAAAAGTAAGTTATCGTTGTGGGAATTCAATGGCCGCTGATTTAGTTTTTGAATCACCCAGCGAGATTAAAAAAATGCTTTAATCTCCCTGAAGATTCCCCGAAAAGTCAGGAAAATCATTTTGAGATGAAACGCCAAATAGAAAAAAAAAATAAAAATGCTGAAGCAGAAATTTAAAAAGGAATATCCAGCAAGGCAAACACCTGGGGAAAAACCTGACAGCGTGAAGGAGCATTAGGGCCAAAACGTTCAGTAGTGTCATTGATTTTGCCATTTTTTAGTTGGCCATCTTTAGACATCCTGGCCCCATTGAAGTCAATGGGAGTTTTGCCACTGAGGAATGAAGCCAGAATTTCACTCTGAAACCTCATTTTGAAGAATTACCGATCACCCCCATCGTTTAAGTTAGCTGCGAGTGCTCAGTTCTTTTGAAATTCTGCCTCTAATTAGAGGTGCCTGTTGATAAATTGGGCCTAAATCACTAATTAAATATTCATCCACTTTATTTAATTAGAGACATGCTGAGGGGGAGCATGGTTGACATCTGATTTCAGAAAACAAGTATGTTGTAGGTAAGTGTGTGGATGCCATGGTAGACCAATCAAATTATTTCCTTTGGGCGTTTAGGTTTGTGTGGCATGTAGGGCTCACTTCAACGGCGTCTGTCTCAACAAACATTTCACAGATTGCAATCAATATGAGTCACCTGAAGTCACAAGGTAATGAGTACTGATAAATCTAAACACTGTCAAACAGTAGCCCCATTTGGCCCTATATGATGGCCAATCAGCTGCCAGAAACTGAGAAACGAAGAAAAACACACTGTTTGTGAATTCTTTGTTCATCTCCAACTAACATTCTCTAAAAGTAAACAAGGGATAAGCTAATATTCTGAATATTTAGAGAGAATAATTCATTGAGTGGTTAGGGCAGAAGACTAGAAAGCAAGACTCCTGAGTTTGCAATTTATTGTAGAGCCCTTTTAAGTATGTACCTTTACTTCTGCATCTGACAGAACTGGTGCTCTAGAGTCTATTTTTGCCTCTGCAACTGATTGGCTATTTCACCATGGACCGGGGTGGTGATGACGGAAACCATGTATTTAGTGTTTGTTATAACTACTTCAATCCAGGAGATGCGGCACCACTCCTCGTTCCAGCACCATGGCCACGGACACCTCAGTTTAGACTCTCTGAGTCTCAGTTTAGGAATAATAATCCTTACCCACTCTAGAGAGATGTTGCGAGCTTAATTAATTGTTTGAGATCCTCAGATAAAAAGGTTCATAGAAATCCAAAGTCCTTTTTATTAGAGAAAGAACAGATTGAACGATATTTGTCAAACGATGTTAGAAATTTATACTGAATAAAATATTCAGTTAATATTTTGTAATTTTTCACCTAACCTAACTCCCTTACAGAAGCTTTTAAATTAAAGAACAGTTTAAGATGATAAAAAGTAGGTATAGTAATATTGCACCAATAAATTCTGCTTATACTAAGGTAAATTCATAGCACTGCATTCGTTTCAGTTAGAGAGAAGCAAATAAATAGCAGTGATTAATTTACTTGATGAATGTAGCCACTTTTTTCTGCTCAGAGAATAGCCTCAAGCAGATCATAAATTCCTCACATTAATTCCAGTGATTTACTCAATAGTTATTTTACTCCATAGGTTGACCACATCCAGGTCACTGAAAGTATTTGATACAGCATTTTCTGTTCCCTGACTGGATGATCTTTACTCACCGCCTTATCTAACTCACATTCAAGCCATTGGGAGTCTTTCACTTGAGGAGTTGAGCCTATAGTCAGTACAAGAGAATGAGAAAGCCACAGTGAATCTGAATCTCTTAGGGGGAGGTCACAGATACATGACTTTAGGGGTCACACTAACCTTGCTTGAGACATCATCCTGAGAAAGACTAGGGTGCTGCAAATATATTGGTTGGATACTGAGGTTGAAATGACCTTTCTCCAATTACATTCAAATGAAGTAATTACAGGTCAGTATTGGATGCTAGTCGCGAAGAGCACACTCATTATTATCTTGCTCACTTAATTGCTTCTGTGTTGGGAGTCTCAGGGGTTTTGAGACGCCTGTTCCTTGCTTTGGTATGCAGAGTACCCAACTTATGTGTGACATAAGGCAATGTGGCCTATTGGGCACTGGACTGAGGCTTGGCGGACCCAACGTCTCGTCTAGTATAGAACATACCATTTGTGGCACAAATACTCCTGCCTGTTACTTTAAAATGCACCGTGTCACAACTACTGAAGCGTACAAGCTTGAGTGTTGGCACCAACGGACACTATCATTATCAAGTTTCAGAGTAGCAGCCGTGTTAGTCTGTATTTGCAAAAAGAAAAGGAGTCCTTGTGGCACCTTAGAGACTAACCAATTTATTTGAGCATAAGCTTTCGTGAGCTACAGCTCACTTCATCGGATGTAGATGTAGCTCAGGAAAGCTTATGCTCAAATAATATCATTATCAATGCTCCCTGCATCTCTGCTTGAACCCCGTGCACAGTGCTGAGCTATAGTTCCCCCTGTTGGCCACTGTGTGCTGCTGTACAGCCTGGCTTCAGGCAATTACGCTGTGTGTTTTTGGTTTTTTTTTTCCCTGCCTTTCCTCTGGCATCTACCCTTGCTGCTGGATGAGGCAAAGCAATAGCTGACAGCTGCTACAGGAGGGGCAGTGGTGGGACAGAAGGTGAGGGGGGCTCAGTAATAGCCTGATCCCCCTGCCAGATCCAAAATCAACCCTCTGCCCCTCAGCCAGACCCATCCCTGCAACCCCAGATACCCACCACCTACCTGCCCTGCCCTGCCCTCCTAGGTGCTAAGTTGTGTGCAGCTCCACGTCCTATCTCCATAGCTCCTTTGGGGTGGGCAGAAGGTGTATTGGAAATAGGCTGAAATTTAAGGTAATTTGCAAATTGATGTAACTTGTTAAATAATGTGTACCGAGTTGCACAGAACAGCTATACTGATATTTGCATTGCGGTAGGGTCTGGAAACCCCAATTGCGGAGTGGGCCCCATTGTGTATGGTGCAGGAGTCTATACACATAGTAAGAGATGTTAACGGCCAAAAGAATTTACAGTCTAAAGCCTCCTGATCCTCCTATCACCTGTATGCATGCTTAGCTTTTAAGCACCTGAGTATTTCCATTGACTTCAGTGGAACTATTCACATACCTGCCGGATCAGGGCCAATATAGACAAAGTAAGAGAGAGTCTGGGGAACTGATGCACACAAAGATTAAATGGCTTGCTTACAGTCACACACAACCTATGGCACAGACAAGAACTGAACCCAGATTTCCCAAGTTTCAGTCCAGAGCTTTAACAAGACTAATCCTCCTCTCTCCGTTGTGTATATTGAGCTGAAGAGATCTAATTTTTAGTGCAAGCAAATAAACATGGAAAAATATTTGCCTATCTTTAATGGAGTTGTTCAAGATTTATGCAGGTATGATATAACTGAGATCAGAATCTCTCTCCTGAGAGAGAGAAATATCACCAAGAATTGAAATGTGCAGAAAGAAGATCATAGAATTTATCACTGAACACTTAGGAGCTTTGCAGACTATATATGTTTGGTTATGTGTCTGAATGAACGATGATTACATTTTAGTCATGTTTGCCCTGACTGCACAGTCTCTGGAATAGTGTTTATTGCAACTCAACATTTATTGTAAATCTTTCCAGCTTCACGGAGTGATTTTGTTGTTGTTGTTTATTTATGTCACTAAAAAGTGGTGGCAAGTTTATGTTAAAAAATGGAAGACTGTCTGAAAACTATTTCCTTCCATTATTTTTATTTTTTCAATCCCAAAATGAGCTTGTCATCTATAGTGACACTACATGTTTCAGGGGGTTATTTCAGGTCCATCACTGTACCCATGTTAGTATGGTAGTTTCCATTACTTCCTGGTTTATTTCTAGAAAAGGTGCTGTAAAAGTGCTAGCTGCATGATTTCCGTAGGAATATTGACTACTCTTATCTGTTTCTTGCTTACCCTGGCTTTGTACAATAGTTCCCATCTTTATAGAGTCAGTTCACAACTCTGGTAACATATGCATCCTGAACTAACAGCATTAAGGTATATTATCTCCGGTTAGAGATGACAGGAGCAGCCTATGACTAAGGCCCTACTTAACATGCAGTTTGCGGAAATTGCAGATTCTGCAATATCAGGCGTTCGCTGCAGTTTTGACAGCGGGAGCCCTGCTGTGTGCGGGCTGACAGTGGGAGCTCCAGCTGCACCCAGGCTGAGAGCAGGAGCCCCTGCTCTCAGCCCATGTTCCTACTGGCAGCCCTGGGCCCCCACTCTCCACTCCGGGCTGCTCACAGTGGAAAATCGTGGAAAAGCAATAATGGACTTTATTAACGCAAATAATGTCTATTATGACTTTTCCGCAATTTTCCATGGCTTGTCCACAAATCAGAAGCAAATTTTTGACAATCATCCCGCAATTCAAGTAGGGCCTTAACTATGACCAGTGTGCACCTCTCCCCACCACTTTTCTTTCTAAGTAATTTCCCTTATTGTTAAATAAACAGAAACATTTTCTACATTTCATATTGCTATGGACTAACCACTAAGCAAAACCTTTGTGGTTATGATGAAGCTTTTCAAAGCCCCTACTATGTAATTCCTTGAGGAAATGTACTAAATTTTAGAACAGAGATCAGCTTGTGTCTTTTGCTAATTCCCTATTTGTTTCTAGTCATGATAAGTGACCATAAAAATGGATCTTTATTTATTGTATTGCAGTAGCATCTATGAGCCCTAGTGATTGACCAAGACTCCCTGGTGCCAACTCAGAGTTCCTCCTACCCAAGCATTCAGGTCTTGAGCAGTCCAGGCAAACAACGCATGTTACAACAAAGCTTAAACTTGTTCTTCATAATAATTTAAAAAAACATCATTAGCTGCCTATTTAATTTTAAAAACAGCAAAAAATATCCACTTCCCTTTCCATGTCTTGTAAGGAGTCTTGAAGTTTAAATCTCCTCAGTGTGATAGATATGCTTGCTTTGATCTGCTTAGCTCTTGGAAGTCCAGGGGCTCTGGGCTGCTGGCCCCGTGCTGCCCGGAGTCCTTAGGGACAACTCTGTCCACTATTAGGGAATTTTTCCCTGAGATCCCCCTGTAACATTTTGGGAACCACTGATATAGAGAGTTAGGGTCCCTTTAATGTCTAATCCAAACTTCACATGCTGAACTCTTTTGCAGTGCACTGATATATATAGATGTGCAAACAGTGTACTCCAACATGTTAGGTCTGTATATTTCTAAACTGTACTGGTCATATCAGTTATACAAGCGCTATATAAACCCATTGTAAAGCCAAGCTTAAAGCTGAAATTCTGCTATGCAGAAAAGGAAATAGTTTCTTTTGATATCTCCTAATACTGTTATAATTCTTGACAGAATAATCATTTACTGGCACATGAATTCCTAAAGGGAAGAACCATATTGAATTTTTCAGCATTTTATTTTTCATAGAATGCACATTAAGTAAGGCTTAACTTAAATAATAATAATAATACAACTTGGGAAGAGTAACTATTGCAAAATATTATATTTTTTGTTTACTGCTTCTTTACCGTACTAGTTTCCCCAGGGAAATAAAGACAAGGAATAAGATCTTCCCCCTGTTTTTTTCCTTTTGGTTTTATTGCCAAGTTAATATTCAGTGGTCACCATTTAAAAATCAAATCTGAGAAATGGTATCACACTACGGTCTCTGAGATACCTCAGCTATTTGCTAAACAAATAGAAAAATGTTACAATATCTTAGATAAGTGTATGGTAACTACTGTTAACTAACCTTTTTAAGGCGTCTCCTGTACCCATTAAATATATAAAAATAAATGGTAGGATTTTACAAAGCACCTGCCTGAGTTAGGAGCACAAATACCATTGGTACTTCTGAAAATCACACCTCGTTATACGTTTTCCTCTTTGAGTGAAATTCTGCCCTATGTAGACAGTCAGCACAAGGCTCCTGTATAACCCAGTGGTCAGCATGTGCTAGGGTTTCCCAGTCCACTGAGGAGACGAGTCTGTTGCAACCCTTGTTATGGAGCCTGACTCTCTAACTCAAGCTGGAGAGAGAGAGAGAGAGAGAGAGAGAGAGAGATGAGGGTTGGTGAGAAAATAGGAATTCTATTTCACAAACTATTTTGAGGTTTTGATAATTTGTGTTGGAATTGGTGTGGGTGTGTATTTAAAAAAAAAAAGAGAGAGAGAGACTCCAACTCCAGAGATTAGGGCATTCAGCAGAGTCAGAGCAGGAATGTGAAGCTGGGTCTCCTATGTCCTCTGAATGCCCTAACCGTGGGGCTATTGACCAGCACTTGTAGAGGCATACGTGTCTAGCTCTGGAGGTGCCTTCGTCCCTGGTGTGTTGGCTAAGATGGTGGCCCTCGTATGCACCAGTTAAGGTTCACTTAAGATCTCAAGTTTCATATCGAATGAAAAGAAAGGAACTTCATCAGAGGCGAGTGCTTCTAATATGGTATTGTTCCTCCAGCAGTGGCTGGGAACTTCAGGAAAAAAGTAGGGAGGGGGAAAGAAAAACCCGTTGTACGCTGGGTCATTTGTATCATCCTGTGGTAGGAATAGATGGAAGGAAATTATTTTCCAGTCCGCGTAGACTCATGGGACTTGAAATTTCTTAATTTTTTAATTTCATTTTTTTAATTTGATCTAGCATATGTGTGACACAGCTACAAATGTGTGAATTATGTAGCGATTATAATTTACTTAATAAAGCAGTGCTTAGTATACTCAGTTAATCCTCTAGTCATCTCACTGGTTAAAGATTAAAGTAAATAGACCATACTCAGAGCAAGTCTACTTCAGCAACAGCTAAAGAAACTGGAGCATCCACTCTGAATAATCTGAATTAAGTATAGAATGACCCTATGAACTGCCATATAAGGAATAAATCTGTGCATGTTTGCTGTGATTAGATGTGAACTATTTTATTTTTATATTTGGCAACGACACTGGTGTTAATACACCTGTTCTAGCAAAACATGTCATCTTTAATAACCACAGATAGTCAGGATGTTCATTTTACTTTCATCCATCTCCATTTGGAAAGACTTAATATTTGTTTAGATTAAGTAAATCATCATTTTCTCTTCTGTCACGCTTAACCTCAATGTATTACAAAAGCAAATGAGGTTATTCACTGTGTTTCAAAGTATGCTAGCTATAAAGTATTGCTTCATAACTAATGGTTGGTGGAGGACTCCCGCCAATGCAGGGGAATCTTTGAGTGGCATAGGGACCCACCGTTGCTCCTATGCCCTCTCTCAGTCCCGACTGATGCCTGGCGTAGGGGCTGTGGTGAAGGGAAAGGAGGCACAGTCAGAGCATCAAAGTCAGAAAGTCTGACAACTTGCAGGGAAGGTTTCCAGTCTATCTCATAATGTCACACCATTCCTATTCACACACTCATGCATCAGCCACCTATACACTTGATCTTAATTTTGTCCACATGCATTGACATTAAATACTAGAACTGGCTGGAAAAAAAGGCCCAGAATTGTAAAAAACAGAATTGAAAAATTTTGGCTTGCTTTACTAAATTCCATATGATGTATATTTCTGTCTTTTATAGGCTGTGTAGAAATATATACCCTAGGTTTCATAAAGGAATACAGTATAAGACATTATTATGTTTTACTAGAAGTGGAATATTCCAAGTGACATTAACCCCAGAGCAGAAGTTTCTCAAGGCCACATGCTTCAGTATGTTCCGTTTCAGCCTTTAGGCCCTGATCATAGAAAACCTTTTTTCTTTGCTTAACTTTATGCACTACGAGTATCCCCGTTAGCTTTAATGGGGTTATGTATGTGCTTATGTGTTAGCAGAATGAGGACATTAATGTTTAAGTGATGCATGTGGTTTTGGGTAATTTTTAACTTAGCTGCTTTATGTACCATCATGTAATGTTGCAAAATCTCTAGCTATCTAAGCGAAGAACCTTTTTTCCTTTTCTTTTCATGTTCCCATATCTATGTTTTTGGAAGCTTGTGTTTAAATAGTTTAGGCCTTTTCTTTTCTTTTGTCTCTCTCTGACTTTGAATAACCTTGCCTTGTGGTCAAGAAAGCAAATGATTAGTCCAGGTGTATCACATAGAGAAATGCTTAAGTTCTAAAGTCAATGTAGGAAATAGTGAATCATCCGCGACTGCAGAAAATAAGGTCATAAAGTTCAAGGTTGATCTGTTGTATGCAAAGAAATACTAAAAATACTATAGGCTTCCTTCACTAGCTAGATATTTCTACCAACTATCAGAGATTCTGTGGCATTTCAGAAATCACCTGGGATATTTTTTGAACCAGATAGACCAAATAAAAATGACTACAAAGAAGTCTAGATGTTCACAAACTGCATCTTGTTGGCAGCTCTACTTACAAAGCTAATAGAAATGTGAATCATGTTAGCTGACGGTACATTTTATATAAGGAAGTCAACACTGTGGGACACATTAGCTTTTCCTTCTCCTGCTGTATTTAATATAGTTTTTGCACACTAAAGTTTGAGAAAATTTATATTGTAATAAATCATAGGCCATCGAGGAACTCACATTTGGGAACATCACAGTTGCTCTGAACTTCCCAGTCACACAGTAGATATGTAACAGGCTAGCCTTCCCCTTTAAGGGCCTGACGACTTGGGACCACCCAGCTGTGGTTGATTATCCGACCCAACTGGGAAGGGGTCAGGTGTTCCGGTCTGAGGGGGTTCAGTAGGAGAGAAGATGGCTCCCGTGACTAGCCTGGGAGCAAAGAGATAGGTGGAGGGCAGGAAGCAAAGTGAAAGGCCTCCGAGAGCTGACAGCCTATATTGATTATGAGTTTTGTTCCTTGGTGAGTTTTGTTTGAATTAATAAAACGGCGCCCTGGAAAAAGGGTCTGAAAGACTCTGGGAATGGTGGTGTGTCCTTCATGGGCTGGGGAGACAGGCCTGCACCTCACATGTGGTGTAGACTCTGGGCAGGTGACTGGACCCTGAACGAAGGGAAACTGAGGCTGGCAGCTAGGCTGAAGCCAGACCTGGTAGGTAGCACTGAGACAGGATTCAACTCAAGGTTCTCCTGCTCCAGAATCACAGACTACCCAGATACTTGAGCTTCCACATGTATACAATAGAACACTTCATACTTCATCCTGTAGAGGGTAGTGACACACATACACAGTATTTTCAGATGGCCTTGAACTGAAACATTATATCTAATGCACATTTTTGGGAGGGAATTCAGTGGGTTTTTTTGCTGGGGACTTGGCTCACACCTGGAGGATGTTTGTCTAGATCAATTTCTGATGTGGCCCCAGTAGTACAAATTTTGAGTCCAGCTGCTTTAGTGTGATTTATTCCAACTAGGCTAAAATTTCGTTTGTTTGGAATGAGAAACTTCAACAACACAACAAGCAAACAAGCCCAGTGATTCTGCCTCGAACCTTAAAGTTGGCCTGTATTTTTATCCTTTTGGGGGGGGGGGGGGGAATTGCTTAGTGACAGTGTATGCATGTCTTCCAAAAGCAGGCTGTAGTCAGTTGTAAATAGCTTCTCTGAATAAGGGCCTTCTACACTCTACAGCCATGAAATTGTTTGCTGACTTCGCTTATTCATCTCTAAAATGTTGGTAGTCGTGGACAGTGAAGACAGGCTATTGTCATCTCCCAGCATCACATGCAGACTGGGGTCCTTCCACCCAAATTGCTCTCACAACATGAAGAGACAGGTAGCCCTTGAAGTCCTCGACTCAACAGAGTCTCTGAAAGTGAAGGTTTACTATGGTATTGTGCTGAATGTAATGAGCTTCTCATTGATGGTGGGATGAACGGAAAAAGCTAACCGTGGCCATCAGAACCAGTTGAGTTGACACACTCAGTGTTGTGCTCTGTTTTGGTCATTTACTCTACAGGTAACAGAACCCACAAACTTTTTCAGAGGATGCTGCTGTGCTGGAACTGAATTTATCTACGTCAGTACTCCTTTTGGGCTGACAGTCTGAAACTGGGAAATGATAATACACATTTCTGCTACAATTATTAGGATTCTGCTGTGGTTTAAAGTCATTTTAGAGTAACAGAGACTATATTTCTCCATTACAGAACTGGGGCTTTACACATCCAGAAACAACTGGAACCATTCAAATTCTCTTTCCATAACTTTAGAAGAGGAGAATTATTTTCCACCTCACCTGTTTTATATTGGCTACATGTACAGTACCAACACATCGAAGCCTCAGATTAATTCACTTGTCCTCAAGAGGAGCATAAAAGCCTCTATATTGAGAGATGGAATTTGAAGTGCACTCCAATCAGAAAATACTCTGACTTTATCTTTTATGCATACGTATAACACTGAGGTACATTCAGCAAAAATACTGCTGTTTCGATTACGTCTAAAGAGCATAAAACATGTGAAATAGTCACAGTAGTGACAATTATTTTCGGCTGTTTTCTGGGTCAACACATGCATGTTATCATGGGTTATTGCAAATTAATGCCATTTATGATTGTGGTGCTTTTCAGTGGAAATAATAACTTTTATGTAATACATTAAATGATACCCTGTCTTATATCTGCTAGAAATAGCTTGGAGCATTATTTAGAGGGGCAAAAATAAAATTGCTAGTTTGAAAGCTAAAATGACCATTTCCCATCTTAAGACTTCAAAATACAATATTCATGCATAGTATACTTTGGAAATATGGATATCCCTGTATTCTTGGGAAAACTGAGGCAGAGAGCCATTAAGGGGCTTTCCCAAGGTCACCCACTGAACCAGCCTAGATCTGGCTCCCAGTTTGGTGCAAACCTGGAGAGATGACATCCTTACAGACGGTCCCACCTATATGCCTCAGCCTAATTCTTGTAGGATTTAGAGGGGGGTTCAATTTCCCATACCACTTAATGAAAAATATTAAATGAAAGTGGATAATAATGAATTTCTGTAACATGTCAACTTCGTAATGGATCATCTCCATTAAACCAAATGGAGATAATTTAAATACTAAAATGCATGGCACTTTCTCATTAAATTATAAGAGACATAAGAAGTGAGGGTCTTTTGTGTAATTCAGGATGAATATACCCCTAAAGGTGTTAATGAGACATGAATATATGAGCCTGAGGATATTTTAAAATGTATATTGAAGCAATCATTCTTGATATGTTGTAGAATATGAATCATGTGATTTCTGACATTCAGGGATAGTCCAGGCTCTTCATCAAATATTTCCTACTGTCACTTTTCAGTGGAAGACCCATTTCATCAAGGAGCTGAATTTGACAAGAAAATTTCTGTCCGGTATCAAAGCAACACTCAGGCTTCCTTGGAAACATTATTTTAAAATATACAGCTCCCTGACCCGTACTTACCCTTTCCTCAACTAGCGTCTCTATGTGCACCTTTCTTCTTTGATTGAAAGGTCTATAATGAATCAGAAATGGATATGAACCAGGAAAATTACAACAGGGAGAATAGGGCAAAAGCTGGGTTAGAGAACACAGCTGTATTTTTAATTACCTTTTCTAAAGCAATAACTCTGGAGTGCTGCTGATCCACTTGATGAAGGCATTTGTTGTACTTCACAGACGATTCGTAGTATAAATTCAAGGAAAATCTTAACAATAACATTGCAGTGCTTGAGTCAGTCTAACAAAGATAAAGACAGTTTGTTTTTAAATCTGCAGCTCCCTGTTTAAATTTCCCTGGTGAAATTAAAAAAAAAAAAAAAAAAGCTGTATAATGCAGGGTTTGGGACCCTAATAGGAAGTGATTGGAGCTATTAATTTTCTTTCACTATTAATACTGCAAGATACCATACCATTAATTCTCATAGACAGAGAGAGACTCACTCCTGCAGAGGGGTGGCACAAGCCTATGGATTACCTAAGTCTCACCTAAAATCTATTTTGAGGCCTGGCATGAGATTTAAGGAATTCATAGGCCTTGTGCTGACTCTTTCTCCACGGGAGTGAGTTTCACCCATAAAGGTATTTCTAATCCACCATACAGTGAGACCCAGATACTCAAATATGGGCATCTACCCACACTGAAATCATTGGGAGATAGGCATCTGAATAACTTTGAGGATCTGTGCCTCACTGACTTGCATTGGGGTACCCTTTGCATCCCTTTACTCCAGCTGTCTCAGGGCACTGTGGCCTGATGTTCAATCATTTCTCAGGTATGGGAATGGATGTGTCTTGTGCTGTGGATGGCAATAGCATATCACCCCTTTCATGTAAGGATCATTCTTAACCTTCTTTACAAAAATTAAATAATGATGCTTCAGAACACCTCAGACAGGTAGATCTAGTAATATCTGTTTTACACCTGGGGAGACCAAGGCCTATGGAGGTTATGTGATTTGCCTATGGTCATGCAGCACGGGGGCCTCTGATCCACTTAGTGCTTACAATGGTTGTGCCAAGGGTTGACTGGCAGAGCTGCCATGCATGAGTGCCTGCATGTCTCCTGTGCACTATATAGCTAGCCTCCAAACTGGCGCATGCAGAGCTAATGCAGAAGGTCAGCTTGGAGGCAGGCTGTGAGTAGTTCAGGATACGACATACAGGAATGGTTATGTAGATACCCATGTATATGAATCAAGTGGCCCCAGTGACCCATGCAGTGCTTGTAGGCTGTAATAGTTGTTGTGGAGGGGTTATGTGGCAGCCCTGGGTTTTGAGCAGTAGTGAATTTCACTTCAGCCTGGCCACACTCCACCTGTATAGTACCCAAATACCCACCAGTATGTTGATAGACTGGATTTCATCATAGCGAGCTAGGAATAGAACCCAGGTACTCACGCTTGTTTCCCAGTTTCAGACTATTCACTGTCTTTGTTGTAAATATATGATGACACACTACCATAAATGTGGCAGTGTGGACTAGTGCTTAGAGTAGTAGACTGGGACTCAGGACACATTGACTCTATTCCTGGCTCTGCCACTGGTCATAGGTGATCTGGGACAAGTCACTTCACAACTCCGTGCCTCAGTTTCCCCATCTATAAAATGGGGATAATGATACTAAGTGCTTTTGTAAAGTGCTTTTAATTTTAAAGTGGTTTATGTCTTTATATTCTCAAATGTTAATTAAGCTGATAAGCTTTCTATGAGTGCCTTCAATTTACTTAAGTTCAATTAGGCAGAGTATTCAGTGTTCTTGGAGATTTATTCTAAATTCTGATTACTAGAAACATCAGAGTAATTTGCACACACAACTTCACTGCGTGTAACAGACCATAGAGTCTATCGTTGTTGTTTGCTAAGAAGCAAAAAAAGCCTTACTGCCAAATTGTTGGAAACCTCACTCAATGGGAAAAGATCAATATATGATTTATACTATATAAACCAAATCTTGTATGATTTAACAATTTTTTTGAAAAGTTCATAATGTTTATATTACCTAGAAGGCCATATTGTGCCATTTCCTTTTTTCTTCAAGAAGCTGTTCTGCTCATCACCATGAATTATAATTTATATCCTTTAAAATAGAGCCAGCTGAAATCTTTCTAATATTTTCTCATTGAAACAATAGTGATATTAAAACGCAACCCAACAACAAAACTCAAAACTTTATTGTCAAAACTTTTATTTTTAAAGTTTTCCTTGTTTTGACAAACTCCCAAAACAACTTTTTTCATGTTTCCCTCCTCCTTTCCCACCCCTTTTTAAATTGTGCGTGTGTGTTGGGGGGGGGGGGGGAAATCATTTATTTTTCATGAATGTTTTGAAACTTTTTCTTCCATAATTCAAAGCTTCATTCATACCAAATGTGGAATGAAATTGTACAATCAAATAAACAATGTTTGGGGAATTAAATGGGACTGAAATAGTGAGCTGATTTTCTTCATTGGAGTGTGTGATGATCTGATTCTCCCATTTCTCTCCAAGAAAAAAAGAAAAGGAGTACTTGTGGCACCTTAGAGACTAACCAATTTATTCATCTGATGAAGTGAGCTATAGCTCACAAAAGCTTATGCTCAAATAAATTGGTTAGTCTCTAAGGTGCCACAAGTCCTCCTTTTCTTTTTGCGAATACAGACTAACATGGCTGCTACTCTGAAACCCCCCATTTAAGAGGGAGCAGCACACCTGTGGCTGGTCAGCTGACCCTGTTTAGGTTTAAGAGGGGGGCACCTGGGCCTACAGCCTGAGGGGGGAGTTAGTGTGTTTGTAGGAGAGGGATGTTCCCTAGGAGGGGAGATAGTGGTAACCTGCTGGGGGAAAAGGAGTGTCGTGGGTGTCACTGCTTAGTGAACAGAATGCAGAAGATTCCAGCAGGAAGCCCTGAAGCAGCGAGGGCTGAGAGGTAAAGAGGAAAATCCCCAGGGTGGACTGAGGAACTAGCTTGAATAATTTGGCCTATGTTGGTAAAATAAAGCTGCCTGGGGAGAGTTTTTGGGTGTGGCAGTGGGCTGTTTATGAGCTGTGGAGAAGGCTGACCTATTACAGAACTTGAATAGGTGGTGATGTTGATGTGGGGGATGTCTAGCACCAATTTCTACACATGAGTATCCTTTGCAAAGATAGCAAAGGCACTGTATGGGACTGCTGTATATGCTGCACACAACACTTGCTCTGAATTGTGTGATGTATCACTTATTTTCCTACAACCGCCTGCCTAGCCCAGTCACTGTGAGTGTACTCCCTGCAAAAGAAGAAAGCTGAACAAATTCTTCTGATGTCTCCTTACACTGTTATAATTCTTGACAGAATAACTATTTATCAGCAAATGAATTCCTAAAGGGAAAGAAGTACATCGAATTTTTCTGCATTTCCTCTTTCATAGAATATAGCAGAATCCTCAGTATAGATATCATTGGAAAGCAGGGAGTGGTCTTATTGAATTGAGAGCTAAAGTTCAGGGTTTTTTAATAATTCATAAGTGGTTTTGTTTTTGTTTGGATTTTTTTTTAAAGTCAATCTCCTTACTTTTCCCAGAGAAGCTGAAGTGCTGATACACTTGTGGGCTTATTGGAGGTGATCTAACATACCTGCTGCAGGAATGGGTGGTTTTGGAACATTGGAAACATAGCAATCCAAAGAAGTTGGGAGTATATTAATTTAAGTATTTATGGGATGGTAGAAACTGTATGACCTGTTGTGAGACAGTGGCATGTGTAGGGGTACAATTCAAAGGCTCCCTTTCCCCTTTGTGAAGTGGGGGTTACACTGTATGTGCTTTTACCATTTTCTTTGAAGTTTTGCAAGCATCACTCATTTCAGCAATTCTCTCTCTATCAGAGGTGTTGGTGGACAAGACATTCATTCAGTAGGAAAACAGACATGACCCAACTGTACCCTTGAATACGTGTTTTCCCATAGTTACACCTATATATTTGCAGTCCTACTTCTCACATCTAGGTCCCCAAACTGGCCAGCCCAAGTCCACATTTGGGTGCTGTAGTATGCAAATATTTGTCTTATACATCTAATTACCTATTGGATCATTTAAATATGGTAATGAAGTGTTCAATTTAGGATTTTTAAAAAGGGGTCTTCCTATCTGAGTGTTTGCAATCCACAAGAATCTGCCAGTTTTTCAGAACCCACCAGCTATAACAGCATAATATTGTAAGGGATAGCTCAGAGGATATATGGGATAGCTCAGAGGATATAGAATCTAATTTGGAACCTCTTACAAACACCTGGTTGATGACTTAAGCATGAAATTTTAGGTGTAACTCTGTAACCATTCATCACCAGTGATGAAGAAACAAGTATAAAGTCAAATTGTCACCCTAGAATTTCTATGTCCCCTTGCTGACATTGATTTAAAAATGTATCTGTTATAATGAAATTAAAGAAAGTTAAAAATTCTCTTAGCACATTTTTCCATACCCCAAAAGTTTTTCACCACATACTATAGAACTGGAACTAAATATTCTACAGTATTTAGACCTTTAGTACTGACATATTTTCATATTCTAAGAGATGAAAATTCATCCCTTTTTCTTTAGAAAACCGGTTTGTGTCTCATTTACCTTGTTTCTGTGATGTTGAGTGGGAAAACAAAAAGCAATTGTATGTTTTCCATTCTGTCATATGTCACTTTAAATAACTTATTTCACTTTAAAAGAAAAGTAAATAATGATATAGAATCACAGTTATGGTTAACGATCACTATATTTAAACTCTCCCAATACCCTAGGGAGACAGTTTATCCTGATTGAGTAAGGTTTGTTTCCTAAATCATTTTGTTCTATAATATCTTAATTTATGGCTTGCCTTAGCATGATTCCTGGAAAGCCTTTTAGACTCCTTGATCTAACTGCTGGGTGATGTGGCTGCCGCAAGGAGCCCAGGTACTGTACTTCTGCCGCTAACCAGTTACTTACTGGTTGAAAGTCCCATGTTGTGCAGTGCAAGCAAAGGACTCCTCTTTGCAGGCTGCCTGGTCTATAATTTTTGTTTTTAGAGTTCTATGCATATATGGCCAAATTACTGCCTGGGGTGATAGAAAACCAAACAGCACTGCACTGTTTATCTGCAGAGCACAGGTATAAAGCTCCGGCCAGGGTGTTTTCAAACTCTGTCGTCAGTTCCCAAGACAACAGCTTTCAGAGTAGCAGCCGTGTTAGTCTGTAGTTGCAAAAAGAAAAGGAGGACTTGTGACGCCTTAGAGACTAACAAAGAAAACAGCCTTATCCCTACAGGGGGCGTACAGTCTAGTTTTTGCATGGGACGTAATCACTCAGTCAGTGGATACCTCTGATCAAGCAGGGCATTGGGGGCTTAAAAAGAGAAATTTCCCTGTAGCAATATAAATAAATATTGCATTGTGACTATGGTGGGTGCGCTAAAAGCTTTGCAAACAGCTTGCCAATCAATCTAGTCCTCTGGGGACCTAGCCTTTGTCTTTCATAGTGGTCTGAGGCAATGACTGTGCTGAAGATGAAGTGTCAGACCCTGCAGATGAGATTGAATGAGATGCTGGATGTCATCAACTAAAACACTACTGTAGCAAAAAGCATCTTCCAGGCTCTTGAAAATGATGGCAGTTAACACATTTTTGGCTACCAGAGATTCGGGATAAATCAAGTTTAGGGTTTCAAAGTTCATTTTCACATCCTGCCCAGTAGATGCATGGGGGGGAAAGCATCATACTATGCATGCACTCAGCTGCCCATGATACCTTGCATATTTGTATGCCCAAGAGATGGCAATTAAAGGTCAGATGTTCTATAGACGGTACTATTTCAAAACCAGTGTCAAGAAAAAGTGAAGGGCAGGGGGAAACTTGTTGCAGTGTGGGATGCTGCTGAATTTGAAAGATTCTGAAGATTTGGGGCTAGATTCTCAGTTGGTACAAATCAACATAGCCCCATTGGCTTCAAGGGAGCTATACCTTTTTTCACCAGCTCTGCTTAGGGACTTTTAGAACTTCCCTATTTTTTTCCCTGATTTGCCTATTGTGTCTGTCATAGAATTTAAGCACAATAGTCAAAACATCCCTTTTGTCCAATACATAGTTAGAAACAAGTTTACTTGATAACAAGATCACTAAGGCAGCATTACACTTATGTCAAGAAAATTAGACTGAAGCCAGCACAAATATAACCACATTGTCCAAACTTATGCATCAGACATGATCATTGTAACAATTCTCAGTAGGCTCAAGGAACTATTTCTCCCCTGCACCTGTATCTTCCAGGAAAGTGAAGTGCTACCTTCAGAGAAGATGTAGCAAATGGACATACTCTCCACTCTGCTGGTGCTAGAGATGTTCCATCTCCAGGAACTCTAGCAATCACAGTGCATTTGCACATCTCCATCCTCGCCTACCATTGGCTGTGGCTTAGTGCCCTAAATATAAATAGACTACTGTGAAAATGTCAGGGTAGGTTCCAGGTTCAGTTAACATCACAAACATCAGCCCCGCTTTTTGGGAATGTTCTGAAATGCAGACTTTCTTTAAAGGTTTTACAGTGATCTACAGCATACTGTGTCTAAGAATATTTTACATGACTAGTATGAATGAAGTATCCCCATGCAAAGGTGAAATCCCTTGCCTGCCTCTCATACTGCACTCATTTACATCAGCCTGCTATTGAAATATGTAGCCCTATTATTTATATTTAATGACTTTATTTTTCATGTTTATTTTACTAAAGGAATCTACTCTGTTTTCACAGCATGGAACTCAAGTTTCTCTGGCAGTCAGGCTCGGGGATTGACATCACAGCTTGCCTCACTAGAACCTCCTGTCTTATTCTCTGTGAGGTACAGAATATAGATTTCAGACACTTAGTAGCTTTTCATAATGCTCTCTGCATCTGCCTGACATATCCGTGTTCTATGTACTGATGTACCCACAGTCTGAATTAGAACTTAATAAATTGTCCATGGGAATTCTGACTTGTGAAAGCACAGTGTTACAGGGTAGATGATCTGTTCCCAGATGCAGCTTCTCTTTCTCTTTGAGAGGCCGACTAAGGGCTTGTCTACATTCCCACTTTTGTCGGTATAACTTATCACTCAGGGGTGTGAAAAAACACGCCCCCAACAACGTAAGTTACGCCGACAGAAGAGCTGGTATGGACAGCACTATGTTGCTGGAAGAGCTCTCTCCCATTGGCATACGCTGGCCTGGTGGATGGGGCCGCTAACCACTATCAAATGGAGAAAATTGGTTTGGTTTGGCATGATTTGTTCTTGACTAATCCATGCTGACTATTCCTTATAATCCTGTTATCCTCTGGGTGCTTATAAATGGATTGTTAAATAATATGTTCCAGTATCTCTCCAGATATTGAAGTTAGGCTGACTGGTCTATGATGCCCAAGGTCCTTCTTGTTCCCCTTTTAAAAGATAGGTACGATGTTTCCATATCCAGTCTTCTGGGACCTCAACAATCCTCCAGGAGTTCTCAAAGATGATTGCTAACAGTTCCAAGATTGCTTCAGCTACTTTCTTAAATACCCTAGGATGAATTTCATCAGGCCCTTCTGACTGCAATACGTACAATGCATCTAAATATTCTTTAATCTGTTCTTTCCCTGTTTTGCCTTGTATTCCTTCTCCCTTGTTGTTAATATTAATGTTGTGAGTATCTGGTTGCTATTAACCTTTTTAGTGAAGATGGAAGCAAAATAAGCATTAACCACCTCTGCCTTCTTGATGTCAGTTATTAGCTCTCCTGTCCCCCCAAATAGAAGACCTGCACTTTCCTTGGACTTTCTTTTGCTCCCAATATATTTAATAGAACCTCTTGCCTTTTAAGTCTCTTGCTAGGTGTAACTCATTTTGTGCCTTAGCCTTTCTGATTTTGTCCCTATATTCTTGCACTATTCTTTTGTACTTTAGCAAATTGGTTGGTTCCACTTTTTGTAGGATTCCTTTTTGAACTTGAAGTGATAAAGACCCTGATAGCCATATTGGCCTCATTCTATTCTTCCTCTCTTTCCTTCACATAGGGATAGTTGTCAGATGTGCCTTTTAATATTGTCTCATTGAGAAACTGCCAGCTCTCTTGAAATCCATTTCCCTTAAATTTTCTTCCCACGGGACCTTACCTACCAGCTCTGAGTTTGTTAAAGAGTCAAGTCTAAAATGACTCCCCCACACCCCCCCCCCATCCCTTCCTCCACTTGTCACTTGTAGGAGTATTTGTGACACACATTCACTACAAAACTATCTAGGTTTTTTGTTTCAGTCACTGTATGTGAATTGAGGAGAAAATATTTATATATTTAAATGGGCCCACTCCTCAAAACACAATGACTTCAGTGGAAGTTAGGGTGCTCATCACTATTGAATTGGGTCCTTTAAGTTTGTCCTTTTAAGCTTTTAATATATGTCTTAATGAAGTGGAAACACAAATATTCTGTATCTTAGAAACAAAAACTTGTCTTTTTTTTTAAACAAGTGTTCTCATGCTTGCTCCATTAACTGAATATGCCTCTATAGTCTGTCAGTGTTAGTGTTTGCTATGAGTCAAATCGAGGTGGTGGAATAATAGCAGCACTAAAGGTGGACAGCACAATAGGTCAAATGCTCATTCTTCAATATTTTTCAATAGCTAACTTTATCTGGCAGAAAATTATTTCTGGTCATACAAGACCACTGTAGCAATTCACTTAACTGCATTAGTCTGCAGCCATAATAAAATGTCACACAGAAGAAATATGAATAGGTCTTTTAAAACTGTTGGTATCTTTTATGAAAAGTAAGCAAAATATTATAGGACAAGCTGCCAAGGTTTTATCTGGTTCATTCATATGGTATATTGTAAAAATAAACCTACACTGTTAAGTTAACCTTGGGGAAATTCTTTTTTTTTTTTTTTTCCCAGCAAGAACTATTATTTTCTCCAATGTGTGGTATGCTGGGGTGGCAGATGTACATGAATTATTTAGAGGCTTGGCTATATGAGCAACCAAAATTTTATAGACCTCTCTGAAACTTACTGAAATCCCTTGAGTCTGCACAACTGGTGTGTACTTTTAAGGAAATATGCAGAAACATTGCTGATAGGAAGATTTCTAATGCTTCCTTTACAGTCTGGTGATGATTTTGGGTATCTTTGCTTCTCATTTTGGAAGGAATCCAAAAGGGACCATGTTTTGAGACACAAAACATGAAGATCATTTTTAAAAAATTGTTCCAAAGGGTTTTGAAACCTCAATTTTCAACCAATTTCAGGTTGATTCTTTTATCCAAACCGGTTCACCACTCCACTAAACCCTGCGCGGGAGCCATTGCAACCTGACATTTTACAACAGCCCTCACACTGTTCTTAGCTGCGCTGGAAGCCAAACTGGATCTTTGTTGCCACCATGGTTGAGAGGGTGGAAAGGTGGTGGAATAGACAAAACAGGAAATAGAAAGACCGTAAGTAACAGCAATGCAAATGAATCTCATTTACTGACATAACTTAGTGTTGATTCCCTCTCACTTTATATTTCCTTATTTTTAGGAGTACAACAAAATATCACAACTTACCATGTTGCAGAGCTGTACTGATGCTATAGACATATAATCTATTTAAGCCACTATAATAAAGTTTCCTTTAAGTCCAAGATATTCTAGTCTATGGTATATTACTTTGCTTGAGAGCTTAACCATGTATACTTCACTGGCAACTCATTCCTATTACACTAAATAACTTATATAGTATCATGCAAGAATATTTTACGGTAATAGCTGTAGGCTTCCACTACAATCTACTATATCATTTCAAAATACACCATACCCTAGTTAGACTTCCATCAGTATCAAACAGTCGTTATTCATTCATATAATGCTGTACTGGCTATATAATCACATTGCATAATAGAGGTACTAAATTACACTTTCCTAGAAATGCGTTAAGCCTCCTCTTACGTGCTCCAGTACAGTGTTCTAATGAGGCTACCAGAATGTCAATATCTTAAAACTGAATACCCTTTTGAGGGAAAACTAGAGGACGTTGCTGAAACATAGAGGATAATTTGGCTCCCAGACCAACTTAGAGTAAACTCAAGGCTGCTCCAAGTGCTGTCTAGCTGCTCTTGAGTCCAAGGGACCATTCTAGGTACAAGGATCAGTCAGGCATAGGGTGACTTGAATAGAGGAAGTGATACAAAGCAAAATGTCTTCTGCACGTATTTATTGCAACTGTTTGTACTCCTTTTGTACTCCTGCAAATATCTATGTGACAGGTTCAGTCATAGAGACCCCTTTGGGACTGTCACCTGACATACTGGAATTACCTCTGACCCTGTTTTCCCTGTCAGCTTGGGACTCCAGAACCCAGCCTTGTTGAGCCAGACACACTAGTGTGCTGCAATGTAGACCCAGGTCTGGTCCATGCCCCCAAAGCTGCAGACTTTAACCAAAACTGCTCAGCAAATCACCTATTTCCAGCATCCAGACAGCCAGCTCCCAATGGGACCTAAACTCCAAATAAATCCATTTTACTCTGTATAAAGCTTATTGTCTTCCCTCTATAACACTGAGATATGCACAGCTATTTGCTCCCCCAGGTATTAATCACTTACTCTGTTTACTAATAAACAAAAGTGATTTTATTAAGTATAAAAAGATAGGATTTAAGTGGTGTCAAGTAATAACAGACAGAACAAAGTAAGTTACTAAGCAAAATAAAACAAAACATGCAAGTCTAAGCCTAATACATTCAAGAAACTGAATACAGGTAAATCTCACCCTCAGATGTTCCAATAAGCTTTTTTCACAGACTAGACTCCTCCCTAGTCTGGGCCCAATCCTTTCCCCGGTACAGTTCTTGTTAGTTTCAGCTCAGGTGATAACTAGGGGGGTTTCTCATGACTACAGCCCCCTTTTTTCCTGTTCCAACCCCTTTTATGGCTTTGGCACCAGACAGGAATCTTTTGTCTGAGTCTCCAACCCTCCTTCTAAATGGAAAAGCACCAGGTTTAAGATGGATTCCAGTACCAGGTAACATGGTCCTGTGAGACCCCAAGCCTCCATTCTTCCTGGCCTGACTTAGATGAACACAGGCTTACAAGTAAACAGAGCCATTTACAACCACTTGTTCTGGATAATGGAAGCCATCAAGATTCTAAACCACCATTAATGGCCCACACTTTTTGCATAGTTACAATAGGACTTCAGAGTAATACTTCATATTTCTAGCTTCAGATATAAGAATTATACATGCATACAAATAGGATGACCACACTCAGTAGATTATAAGTTTTGTAATGATACCTTACAAGAGACCTTTTGCATAAAGCATATTCCAGTTACATTATATTTACACTCATAAGCATATTTCCATAAACATATGGAGTGCAATGTCACAATCTGACCGAATGCATTTACTGGCTAGCATGTTCACCAAAATGATGTATTTTAAATTAATTTTGCAGAATATTAGTTGCAGGCCAATTTCAAATTTATCATTGAGCACTCTCACCAGAAACTATAATCTGTCCCCAATAAACAAGACTCATTTTTGATGTATTCTTATTAAGGCTATGTTTTAGTCATGGAGATTTTTTTTGTAAAAGTCATGGACAATAAACAAAAATTCACAGATGTGACCTGTTCATGACTCTTACTATATATCCCTGTCTAAAACTTGGGTGGAGGGGTGCTGTGGGTGCTTGGCCTGGGTGGGGGAAGGAGGGTTGGTGGGGCTGGGCACGTTCCCTACCTGACTCCTGGGAAGTGGCAACCTCCAGCTCCTAACTCCATGTGCTGCCTCTGCTCTGCCCCAAGCCCTGGTTCTGCAGCTGCCATTGGCTGGGAACTACTGCCAATGGGAGCTGTGGGGGTGGTGCCTGCGGGCGGAAGCAGCTTGTGGATCTAGGAGCTGAGGGAGGGGAGTTCCTGTTGCCCTTCTGGGGAGCTCCTCCAGGTAAGCGGTGCCCCACTCCCCAGCCCTGAGCCCCCCACATCCAAACTCCTGCTGTGGGGTGGAGGCGAGGGGGAGAGAGACTGCCAGCAGCAGCCAGTATGATTGGCCCAGGGGCTGTCTGAGCTGCTCAGGCAGCTCCTGGGCCAGCCGCACGGGAAAGTGCACAGAAAGTCATAGAATCTGTGACAAACACGCAGCCTTAATTATTATGTATGACTTGTACTTGAATTATGGCAGCATCCCAAGGTTCCCTGTGAGAGATCATGGCCCTATTGTGCTAGGTACTGGAAACACATGTAATAAAAAGAACAGCCCTCCACCCAAAGAGTTCACTATCTTAGCATAGGATGAGACCCATCAGATGGATACAACAGGCAAACTGGGGAAGGAACAGGAAAGGGAAATGGAGGAATTACCATATTTAGTATGACAAGAAAGTCACAGCAGTCCAGCCAGCATTGAGCTTGAGCTGTCCGTAGGTATTATGGCAGAGATGAGTTTTAAGGAAGGATTTGAAGGAGGACAATGTAGTAGCTTTATGGATTTGTACTGGGTGCATCTCCCTTGCACAACAGGATGGCATGGGAGAAAGCATGAAGATGAGTGACTAATGGACAATGAAGATGATGGTTTATAAAGCAGAGGCATGGATTAAATAGCAAATACCTGCACAGATCTGTTCAAAATTAAAGTTCCAGACAAGCAGCCTCTCCCCCTGCTCAAAAACAAAACAAAAAACACCAAACTATTCACAGAATGTATTCCATGAATAACTTCAAATATGTTAAAATTATAATCTGTTTATGGAAAACAAATTAACAGAAAAAGGCAAAACACACTGAATATATTGTTTGTTAGAAATGTATTACTAGTCCTAATGTTTTGCTGCAAAGATACAAGAATGCAAGTACAGAGTTATGGTAAGACCTGAAGATAATACTCTTTGGACCTAACACTATAACTGAAGACTCCTCTGTGACCTAGTTGTACTGTAAATTACCCCTGTGAACATCACATGAAGGAAATGTGACCTTTTGTTGCTTCAGATTTGACACTATTTACCATGAAAGGTTGCAATCTCCCTCATGCTTTATCTGAACTGGAATCATGTTAAACATCTGGGATAGAGACAGCTTGAGATCAGCTTGGATTCCTAAGGACTTTTTCTATTTTAATGTTTCATAAAATTCCTCAAAGGGAAGTCAAATGCTATGCTTAATCACCAATTTCACCAAGGCCGAAACGCCTTGCTTCGATTAGTAAACTAAAATCCGACACATTCTCCTTTCAACTTCTGTAAGTAATGGGATAAAATGTCTTGTACAGATTTGTGACATCCAGGTATGACACGAATTTGAAAAACAAATATTTTGGAATTTTTCAGAATAGATCCCCCCCCCCCCCCCCGGTGCCCCCTCTTACTGAGCTACGTACCCTGCAGGAATCAATGGGCCTAGTTTCCCTCTCACTTATACTGTCTAGATCCAGAGTCACTCCACTGAAGTCAATGGAATAAGCAATTCTTGATCTGTAGCTTGTTTGCCAGCAGTGTGTTAATGGGCATATGATACTGGAAATTTTAAATCTCGGGTGTGTTGAATGGATGCATACCGGTACAGATGTACACCACTGTAACCTCAGAGCAGAATTTGACCTTTCTTCAACACAGTATATCTGCAGTATTCTGGCTTTGACCTCATTCTTGGCTAAACTACACGCTCTGCAGTTTTTACTCATGGGAGTAGTTTTATTAGTTTTACTGGAAGTGCTTTGTACAAACTCAGCAAGGTCTATGTTTGTGAGGTAGGACTGTCCATGTGAGTAAGAGCTGCAGGATGTTTCAGTGGTTGACTTGTAATTGGAACTTCCTTGTTGCTGGAGTGCTGCATTGATGCTCACATGTCTGTACCTGAAGTTTTAAAATGCTGTGTTAGAGAGAATGTCATGCCATCAGAATTGTAAACATCGGAGATAAAAAAAATAAATAAATAAAAAAGCAGTGTTGCAAGTGAGACTAAAATGCCAAACGTATGCGTATATCACTGGAAAGATGAATTGTATGTTAGAAAATCTGACAAGTCTGTCTCCTTCCCATAAAGAGAAATCCCTCTAGTAATCATCATGGATTTCCACTTTCTTTTAAACATGAATATTTTAATATTTTCCATGTATTGACTTATTATGTGTGCACTGGTCTCTAGCAGGAGTTCCCAGTGAAATAAATATTCTCAGGTAACTATCAATAGCTACATAGTGTGTGTATGTATACATTTACTTTAAATTATCCTTAATTTTTACTGCCATTCACAATTGTCAAATTCCCTTCAGGCATAACTCCATTGACTTCAGTGGATTTATGCTAGCACAGAAGTTGAGTCTTTCTGTGTGTGCTTGAGATGTCCAGATCTATTTATACATTTCTACAGTTTATCCTCATCAAATATACTTATTTGCATACATATTATTCTCCCTTTGCACATGCTCTTATGATTTGGCTCCATTGCACTGAGACAGCAAAGAACTGCAACTCTTCTTTCAAGTTCCTCACCAGCATAGTTATGCCTAAATATGATGTATGCAATGTGTTGGGTCAGGGAGGTAAGGTGACAAATCCCCTTGCTAAGGGCAAAGAATGATGATTTGGGTATAGGACCTCTGGATTTGTTCATGGAAAAAATCTTCAGTCCAGCTGCTAACTGAGCTGATTGGGTCATTGGCATTTGAAACCTAACCATATAACCTTAATCTCATTAAAACACAGACTCTGATGCTAATGCCTTTTTACCGGCTTTTTCCTTTTGCTGTCATTTGCCCTATGTCTTGATCCTTACATGAATTAACAAATCAAAGATCCAGTTTTGACAATTGCGTACGAGTTCAGACTTCATATTTTTATCCACGGCGTATAGTGAACAACATTGTGCTCAATCTGCCTTTGCTGTTGCGATCAATGATCATCTTGTTTTACTTTCAGCAGGGGAATGAAAAGGCCAGGAAGCTTTCCAGTATGCTGACTGTCAACTTGCAGATTCCTCAATTTTCAGAATAAAAGGATTATAATTCAGATGTGTGTCTGAATTAGGATGGCCAGGTGCCCAGTTTTTAACGAGAAACTCCAGTTGAAGAGGGAACCTGACAGTGTACGGTCAGATCTACTGACTGGACACCCAACATCCTGTTACTGCTGATGGGTCAGGCACTCGGTCATCACCTGTGCCAGCCCCTACTCAGCCGGGGCTGCCTCCTGTCTGTGTGGAGTGGTTGTAGCTCTCAGCCCCAGCTCCGCAGGTGAGTCCCTCCTGACCCGGGCAGGGGGTTTGGAGGAGAAAAGCAGGGAGTGAGGGGGGAGGGGAAGAGGAGTGGATGGGGTGGAGACTTGGGGGAAGAGGCGGGGCAGGGTGGGGCCTCAGGGAGGAGAGGTCGGAGCGGGGAGGTTCCGGCACTTCTGCTGGAGTGTCTGGTTTTTGAATATTACCAAGTTTGGCAACCCTTGTCTGAATAAATTAAGTCTTGGCATTGATCAATAAGGATGTAGTTGTGATCTTCCCCAGTCCATCTCCTCTATCTTGTTTTGTGAGCTGAAGACAGAGAAACATATTTGGGGAATGGAACATTTAACTACTATGCTCCTTGTTTCTGGAAATCGCTGCCACAATTCATTCGAAAGTCAAGACCAAAACCTGTAGCAATGCAGGGAAATCTCTTGTTAAAGTTAATGGGAGTTGCAAGGATTTTGGCTGAGTAGGATGTGGATCACTGGGACCATGATGAAAAGTTTTAAAATTCCTATTAAGACACATTTGTTTCGCTTTTGATTAAATGTGTCTGAAGTCTTGATAAATATTTCCTGCAAAGCTCATCTGGAAGGCCTTAATTCCAAAACAGACAATCAAATGTATAAAGCCATTGATTTATTTTGCATTAAACCTTAGCATTAGTGTGTATTGTGTAACCCCATCTGTATACCCCAGAAAAATGTTGACTACGTCTGAGGATACTTCTACAATGGCAGGTGTCATTATTCATCATAATCTAAATTTCATGTGTGAGCAAATTTTCAATCTTGGGAAGACCTGCTGTGTGTTAGCTTTCGGTATGTAAGGCTCTGGGTGAGAAGCAGCACTCCTTGGAGAGGGAGCTGTGTGAAGAGCAGGAAGATTTGCTCTCTAGGTTGGTCTCTGATTAGAGGCAAATCTTGAAGCAGGGTTGTTCTCTGGTGTACTGTTAGGCTGAGGTTCCTGAAAGAAGAGAGTACCTGCATGCTGTTCGACCATCTCTGTTGGTGTATCTGTGTAAATAAAACGAGTTATGTTTAGAATGTACTCTGACTCCAATGGGAAGCCAAACTGCAAAATCCCAGACGTCTGCTAATGCTCAGCAGATACTGCACAGGAGGGCTAGAATGGCAGAAAAGGGCTCTAAATATCCCATTTCTGACTCCAGAGGGATTCCTCCTGTGCAGCCACTGTGGAAGACAGCAGTAAGGCCGTCTTCCAACGACACCCTTGTAAGCCCTGTCATAGAAGGTATGCCGGGGTGAGGTTGTGTCACATAGTACTACAGAGATTCTGGGAAGTGCTGGAGCCCACAACCCCAGGGAGGCTGCTGTAATTTAGACAGGTTCCAAGGGCTATCTGCATTATGCTGGATGCCTCTGCAGCCCCTGAAGCAGCCCAGGATTGGGAAGGGACAAATGTGACGTAGCAATTCCCCTGCTAGGTTGGTAGTTCTGTGCTGTACCTCAAGGAAGTACAACACAGATTCTCACCCATCGAATTTGCATAAACTAACATAACAGTGCTATATAAATATTATTTAGTGTACACAAATCTTTTGCACAGTTTGTTATATTGACAACACATACTTCAGTTCTGCACTAGCAAGCCCTGTGCTTTATTTTCTAGTCATCTCATAGCATCCATATCTTATTTCAGTTAAATAGATAGTTGGAAAGTTAACTTTTAACAATAGAAGCGCAGCTTGCTTTTAGACAGCACTTTACATCTTACATCTGTAACACTGACCCTTCCTGTGCCGGGCATTTATTCAGAAGATAACCCCCTCCTGGCTCAGGCGTTCAAAGCTTCAGATGGTGAGATCAGAAATTTCTCTTAACTAATTTGGTCAGATGTGAGTTTGGTATTGCAGGAATTGATTGCTCATTGTGCTTCTGAACACGTGGAGAAGCAAAATATTTATGGGATGGTTGATATTTACAGTTGTAATCTCTGGAGTGACTGAACTGCTGCAATGAGACGTGAAGATGTACTATCGTGTAAAATACAAAGGCTGCTTATTACTGGAAGTCCTGTTGTGCTAGTTGTTCTGATGGAAGTTGTTCCTCCTGATGCAGCAGGTCTAGCATACATTTATGATAGTTCTTGAATGAATCTATTATGTGTTCCCCAAGAAGCTTAGCAGAAGCTCCAAGAATGTGTCAGGAACAGTCTACTGTTTACTTTCCTTCACGTCTCAATGACTGAATCTTTAGACCAGATTAATATTATACGTGGTATGTTTTTTTCCCCTCTGATTCATCTAAATTTAGTGAAGATTTCAAGAAGCCTTATGAAAAGAAGAGGCACTCGGAAGACAAACCTCCAGAGATGAGGGATAGAGACTGCACTATTGATGTCTGGATTAGAAGGAAGCTGCCCTGCTCTGTAGGGCTCGATCCTGCAGCATTGAAGTCCGTATGAGTTTTGCAACTGATTTCAATGAGAGAAGTAGTAAGGCAATATTGCACATTAGCCCCATGCCACATAATTCTTGTTATGCCATTGCTGGAATATTACTTGAGACATTTCGAACCATAGCAAATGCGAAGTGCCAGGCGCTCAGTTGGGAGCTACCTTCACTGAAACCTGATAGTGATATACTTGTGCACTGTCCATCTGGCCCCTTGTCTGTCTTAAAGTTCCACAAACCACAATGTCAACTGAAGTTATGTCGGGGCTCACCTGTGAAACTAGCAACTTGGTTGGGTGTACGTTCTCCCCTATGGAACTGAACGCAAGATTTGATTGATCGGTGGGGGATTTTTTTATACATAAGATTTTAAAAATGTAGCTGACAAATTCGTCATCTTCCCCCAACCCCAAGATATCATGTGTTCTATCAAGTAATGTGTAGTTACTAGCATTATATGAAGCAATTACGCAACTGCTAGAGTGGATAAAAGTCTGAGATTGTCTTCAGCCTTCACCAAACATAGTAGTAACTCATTGCAACTCTTGACTGTGCATGTTTGTTGCATACCCATGCAAGCCCATCTTTTTTTTTGGTAATTTAAACAGAATCAAAAGAAGTCCAAATCAGAGGGCTTGATTTCTCTAATACATACTATGATTTTACTCAATTGTGATTCCATTGAACGGATTGGAGCTAGGCCTTATTTATAGAGGGGTTAAGTGAGAAAAGGATTAAGCGAAAACTGTTGCAGTGGTAGGGCCATTGTGTTTGTCAGAGCTTTTGTGTGCACACACCCGGGGCCTGATTTGCATAGACGCTGAGCACTGTCAGCTCCCATTGAAATCAGCTGGGTTCTGGGCTTCCAGCAGCTCTGAAAATCAGGTACTTAGAAGTTATGCCAAAGTTAATTGGTTGAACAGGATCAGGGTGTGACAGTTATTAACTAATCATGACTTGTGTTAAATAGGATGCTTTCATTCATTCCATAGCACATCTATCAGATTGAATTGCAAGAGGATAATCATAGTTGCCTCTGTTCTTTGGCTGATAGACCAACTTTCTAACTGATCCTGCAATCAACCAGATGAAATTCAATAATGACAAGTGCAAAGTACTTCACATAAGAAGGAAAACTCAAACACACCACTACAAAATGGGGAATAACTGGCTCGGTGGGGGTGGTAGAACTGCTGAAAGGGATCTGGAGGTTATAGCTGATCACAGATTGAATGAGTCAACAATGTGATGCTGTTGCAAAAAAACCTGCCAATATCATTCTAGGGTGTACACAACAATGCTATTAATGTAATACAAGAGGTAATTGTCCCACTCCACTCAGTACTAGTAATGCCTCAGCTGGAGTATTGTGCCCAATTCTGGGTGCCACACTTCAGGAAAAATGTGGGTAAATAGGAGAGAGTCCAGAGACCAACAAAAATTATAAGTTTTAGAAATCCTGACCTATGAGGAAAGGCTAAAAAAAACAGGCATGTTTAGTGCTGAGAAAATAAGACTGGGGAGGAAGGTTACCTGAAAAGTCTTCAGATGTGTTGAAGGAATATTATAAAGGAAGACTTTGATCAATTGTTCTTTATGTCCACTGGAGGTAGTCCAAAAAGTAATGGCTTAATCTGCAGCAAGGGAGATCTAGGTTAGATATTAGGAAAAACCTTCTAACTATAAGGGTAGTTTTAAGCTCTGGAATAGGCTTCCTTGTGGAATCCCCGTCATTGGAGGTTTTTAAGAATAGGTTAGATGAACATCTGCCATGGATGGCCTACGTTTATTTGGTCCTGCCTCAGTGCAGTAGGCTGGACTTGATGACTTCTTGAGGTCCCTTTCAGCCTTTCGATGCTTTCTATAAAGTTTATTTGAAAGAATTCACTGTAAAGAAAATGGAAGCCAGCCTCTGCTGACCCATGTTACAGTAGCATGAGAGCCAGTTGGCTCCCGTGAGGAACACTCTACATTGTTCACAGGAGTGACATAATTGTCATTGCATAACTAGAGTGTGACTAAGTTTGCTGGTAGGAATAGGTAGGTAAGCAAAGGTTCATGTGGATCCTACTTGTATGAACTGATTTTGTATTTGAATTGTCCCAACAGTGTGCTTGGGCTTTAGTGTGTGTGTGTGGGAAAGCAGCATGCTTGCCTGCTGCGTTCAATCATAATATTCACTTGATCATTCTGTTTTGGCACTGCAACCGAAACCTCAGTCATAGACCAACTGAAAGTAGGTATCTATCGATCAAGTTAACTGTGGTGACTTGTTGATAGCCTCAGAGCAAAATCAACTTGTCAGCAATGACCATTCTGGGATATTGGCTTCTCTCGGTATGTTTTGGGAGCAGGCTGAAAATAAGATGGGAATTGAAAACATGTTTCTGAGGAACAGCAAAGGATGTTAATGTGTTCCTGTTAAAACTAGAAAATGTGGAGCATGGCCTGGATGCATGTGTCAAGCGAAAAAGAGGCTGACCTCTCAAGGCCAGATTCTTTCAGTCTTATTCTAAGTAGTACTTTCTTCTGATATTTCTAATTTGAAATGAATGGAATACTTTTGAAGTACTTAACATGAATAGAGGATGAGGTGGGGGAGAAGGGGGAAATATTGTCCCAAATGTTTAAAAGGAACCTTGACAAAGTTTATGAAAAGAGTAGGAAAGATCTGAAGTCTCTGTTCCTGGACAGCATGTAAGAAACACAACCATTCTCTCCTTTGCAGCTCTGCTAAAGAGGAAGGCTGGATCTTGTCAATATTAGTAGGCAAAGCTATAAATCTTACAGGTTTTTCTAAGCACCTACCCTCCTTTCAGCACTATATAAATGATGATTATGAATAAGATTTGTCTTCTGGCTGCCACCGGAGTTGCTCAAGTTACTCTAAAATTAGCAAAAGACACCAGGCTTTGCCTTTTCATTAGAGTAATGTCAATTCATTGTTGTGCTCAGCTTCCTTTTTATAAACCTAAACCTCAGCAATAATGGACGAGTCTCTTCTACTCTTCTTTTCTCCTCTCCCCACTCCAACAAGAACACTGCTGTGTTGCCTTTTCACACATCCAAAATCATTTTACTCTGGCTCTTTCCCTCTTCTTCCAGATGGAGACTATTAGTAATTTGAAAACATTCTGTGTGTGTGTTGGTTTTTAAAACCAAAGTATTGTGTAGAAAGACACCCACCTAACTATTTGCTAACTAGGTTAGACATTTTTTTTTAATTGGAAATGACACAGCTCTGTTTGTCTAAATACCTCTTCTTTACCCACAGGAACTGCAGTCATCCTGTGTTGTAGATATAGAGATGTAATGTGTTTTTGGATGTCTGTCTGGAGTGGTTGAGAAAGCATGAGACTATTTTCTCTCCCAGGATTTATAGGAAAAAATAGTGTTTCAAAAGGTGCTTACTCCCCTAACAGTCCGCTTAGAAATGGAAAATAAAGCAAGTTTGGTAACTTTTTTTGCATGAATATTTTTGAGATCTGACATCCTGAGGATTGGTGTAGCTAATTGTTTGACAGGAGATGTACTCCCTTTGCAGTAATTTTGGCATTACAACCACCTACCTGCTTGATTTTCAAAGCAGTTTAATTGAGTTCCATAGATGATATAATTTAATATTTTAGTACTATGGGTTCAGCTACTAAACATCTTTCTATCCACCTAGGGAGGAGGTTGCCCCTGTTCTTTTTGTATCTCTTACCCTAGTCACAAATGAAGAGTGTGTGTGTTGGGGAAGGATACTTAAAGGGAAGGAAACTTGGGATTTTCTCAGGAGAAGAGTTCTTAGCACAAAATATACAGGGCCTGATTCTCCACTGCCTTGTGCATTGCAAAGTTTTTTTTAAACCTATCCAAGCTGGATGCAAAGCATGCCCAGATCAGAATTCTGCACCTACTCTCACTGGGGGCAGCAGCACCTGTTCATATGAAGACGCCCCCCTTGGCTCCCACAAGCACATGGATGGGTCCATGGAGGATGTCAAGTTGGAAGAGCCATTTGAAACATAGAAAATCCTCCCACCAGCTGCTGCTGAGAGATGGCATGTGTGGATGAAGCACAGAAAAGAGAGGAACTGATTGTGTTTCTGGCTTAGAGAGCCACAGAAATAGCGTCATGGATTCTTGTAGCTTCGTAGCCTCTGAGTTTTTTCCCTTTAGGCTGTTCACAGTTCTGTCCTAGTCCAGTGAAAGAAGGGAGAGGATCCAGAGTGGCCTTTTAAAGCATACAGAGACTTTATTTTATTCTTCTCACATTTCTTTAAGAGGAACATAGAATGCAAAGTGCTTAGTGGACTCTGCTAGGTCAGCTTTAATCAAACCCAGTTCCAGCTTTGCAATGGACTTTCTTTGTGAGTGACCATGGACAAGTCCATTAATATCTTTCTCTCTCTCTCTCTCTCTCTCTCTCAATGGGATTATTCATGTGCTTAAATCTTTGCAGGCCTGTAGCCTTAGACGTTAAGTCTCCAAGTTAGGGACTGTACCTTACTATGGGTTTGTACAGCAACTAGTACCAAAGGACCTGATCTTAATTGAGGCCTCAAGGCCCCATCATAACATTACTAAATATACTCCTATATGTCACCACGATTCAGGTATGATGACACTAACAGTCAGCTGCTAAGCTAAATTTTAGCCACTTACTAATGTTCTTTCATAATTTTCCCAGCCTGTAATGAACAATTCTTAGCTAATACTTTTTTAGTCTTTAGATAAAACGCTGCATTGACAATTTTTAGCTTTTTTTGGGAGGGGGGATGGAATGCCAGTATATAAAAGGGCTGTAATCTTTTATGACCAACTGTACAAATGTTGTATTACTTTTAATTGCTACTTCCGTGAAAGGTTTGGGTGTCTATTAATTCTCTATTGTATGGAGCAATTATCTTTACACCCTAATATGTACTTGGTTGTTTTTTTCTTTGCTTTTAAAGTAAAAGCAAAGGGTTGTTTTTATTTTTTGGGGTTTTTTTTTGAGGGGTACAAAATGTACCTTTGGCTAACTAATGCAAATGAGCAAAGTCATGCTCCACTTGGTTGATGACAATAGTTTTAGTAGGGGAATATTTGTTCCCTGAAAGGAGAACCACTTGAAAATTCTTCTAAATCTCCATCCTGTGGTGGAGTTGTCAGGTGGGGGGGGTGGGTAATTTTATTTAACTGGTAGGTTAGCTAGCTTCTTCTTGCCTTGCAGAAGAAACTAAAACAAAAGTGAAGAAAAATATGGGGGGGGGGAGGAGGATTTTTTTTTCTTCTTTTCTGGTCCACAACTACTATGAGGGGAGAAAAAGCATTTTACATTTGCATCATCCATTATGTTCCCCTAGGCGTAACATTTTGCTTAAGATTTTGTAGACGCAAGTGCATAAGGGTTGTTTCCCTCTTCTTGCTAAAACTCACTGAAATGGAAAGAGCCTGGTACAGATTCTGTACTGCATTTCCCAGGATGCACTGCTCAGAAGGCATAGCCTCAAAGAGGAATAGGTAAAGCTTTTGCAAGCTCCACTACAAGGTTATGCCTCCTGTGAGGTGCAACATAGAATCTGGCAAGGGGTCTCCCTCTGAGATTCTGGGTCTTCCATCATGGCCCCTCTCCTCAATCAGACCAACACTGGGGCTGCTCTAATTTAATGCAGCTTCTTCACAGTTGATATTAGGTTGCATTTCAGCTCCAAATAGCTGGACACAGGGCATTATCCCTAAGCTGCCTCTGCACTAGGGAAGTTCCCCAGGGGTTTGTTCCTCCCCCTCTTCCAGTGGCATAAAGGGGCCATAGTGAGGACCAAAATCTGGTCCCCCCATAATAGAGGGGCACATGGTCAGAGACAAAGCAGTAGTGTGTCATTTTTCTGAAGAGAAATTTAAAATAGTGCTAACCGGTAGCATTTTGCTTACTACCCAGTGATGTAGTAACGGTGGTGGTGGTATAGTGTAACAATCTGAATTGAACTGCTGTCCAGTTTCATGTTTCAGTTCTTGCTTATGCTTGTTACAGATGGGGAGATTCCCAGATTTATAGCTATCCTTGTATTGTCTTTGAGTAGCTTTTACTAAATAATTGTGTTTTGAAATGGTGGAGATTTTTTTCCCGCTATAAATACAGCTAGTGATCTTTAAAGGAACCATCCTATTTTGAATCATTGCATTTTAAATATAAGATTAAACCCAGGCCTGAGTCTAAACTTGCATGACTGCAGCAAGCTGTCAGCTTGCAAAAAACATCTCTACTTCATTGACTAAACTCAGTGCTAACCTGCGAGGTATGGATACAGCAGCAGGCTTGGCATGCTCCTCATTGATATTGTAAGTTTTCAGGTTAAAATCTGAATTTACTACTTTGAGCATTGAGATTCTGTAATCCATTCAGAGAAGATGGTTTCCTTGTGTAATCAATAGGTGTCTGACTCTTCCTGAGCCATTGTAATGGCTTCCACACCGAATATAACCTGCAGAACTCTGGAGATTTATCCAGCCTAGAAGAGAAAAATAACTCAAAAGATAAGTCAGTTCAATCAACATAAATCTCTTCAGTAAGAACCTAGCAACTTTCTTGGTTTCATGAGTGACAATCCCTCCTTTTTGCCTTTTTCCCTCCTTTTGGCCACTCCAGCCTGAATAGGTTCTCTGTCAGGTCAGCTGATGGACCAGTGGGCGGGGGGAACACGTGGTAAAAATCCTGGTGGTTGCTGACGCATTGCTTATATTCGTGCTCTCAGCATTGCTACTGCCAGTGCAAAGGAACCAGAACTAGCCGTGATGTGTAGTGTAGCCAAGGCTAAGGATTTGGTGACAGACTTAGGGACGTGGACCCAGGAGATCTCAAATGTTTGCTGCAATAGGAAACTCCAGTGTGTGAAACTTGTCTTGTTTGTAAGATTCAGAATTCAGGCCAGGTTCAGCGTAAAGCTGGTGAATTTGTTTGGAGAGACTCAGGGCTAGTGTATATTTTGCACTGTAACTATGCAAAATGTTCAGGCTTTTTTTTAACCTTTTTTATGGAAAAACCCACTCTCATCCCTATCGCCTCTCAGCACCCTGCAGTAGAGGGTTAAGTGATGTGACTAACATCTATCACTAGTGGCTTGTTCCCTTTCTGATTTGGTTCTCAGGGGTGAGCCTATGTGAGAGATGATGGATAAACCCTACACTGGAGAGATGAGTGAAGGAATAACTCTGTGCCTAGGAAGCCCCACCCTGGTAGGCTTGTTGGGTGCCCTCCAATTGAAGGAGGCACTTAAAAGGGAGTCTCTTCAGCATAGCGGGGTGTGGGTGGAGAGAGACCAGGGGTGAAAGTAATTTAAAGGACTTACCAGTACTTCGTAGCCCTGAGCGGGGGGGGGGGGGCGTGGCCTCAACTGGAAGAGGTGTGGCCTTTAAAGGCCCCAGGGCTCCAGCTGGGAGCCCCAGGGCCTTTTAAATCGCCCCTGGAGCTACCAGCTGCAGAGGTGGCTGGGAGCCCTGGGGCAATTTAAAGGGCCCAGGGCTCCGGCCACCGCTACCTCAGCAGAGCTCTGGGGCCTTTAAATCACTGCCAGAGCCCTGCCGCCGCTACCCCGGGTCTCCGGCAGCAGGGCTCAGGCGGTGCTTTAAAGGACCCGGGGCTCCCTGCAGCGCTCTGAGCCCCAGGACCTTTAAATCACAGCTGGAGCCGTGCCGCCTGGCCGCTGCAGGGAGCCCTGGGCCCTTTAAATTGCCAGCCTAGGGAAGCTGGTCTGGTCCGGCACGTCGTACTGGCTCTTGCCGGTATGCTGTACCAGACCATACCAGCTTACTTTCACCTCTGAGAGAGACAGACCTGCACTCACTCCTGTGGTGGGATGGTGCCAGGAGAACTGTGACATGAAGCCAGGACTCCCCAGCCTCAGAGGCCTGTGGGCTGTGTTGGAAGGGACAACCGCCAGCCGCAACATGCCCTGAGGAGGGACAGAGTGGTAGGAAGAAACCCAGGAGAGGGTATTAGTTGGACTGCAGGGGGCCAATGCCCTCCTCTGTCCAGGAGAGTCCCGGGGTCAGAAACCAGAGGAAGGGGTGGACTGAGATTCCCCTACCTTTAGGCTGCTGCCACAGACTCTAACTGCTAGACAGAGACTCAGCCCTGCCCCAGTTGTGCAAGTTAAACTCAGTGGTTTCTATTGAATTTGGATTTTTGAGTCCATCAGAACATGGAACAAAACTCGGTGATTGCACATCCATGTGGATCAGAATCACATAAAATATTCCTACAAACCTCTGTAGGATGCTACAGTTGAGGGGTTGGGTTTTTCTTTTTTCTTTTTTTTTTTTTTGCCCAGGCTTCGTGCTAACAGTCAGCCCTTGGTTAAAGCACTGTGCATCACTGACATCCTAAGACGAGAAATGGTTAGATAAGCCTGGTCTGTGTTTATCTGTCTGTTTAAAATTGTGGATGCAATGTTTTTTGGGGCTTGTGGGCTATATTGTTTTACAAGCTACTGGAAAGTTTTATGTGGGGTTTTGCTACAGACGTATTTAGCATCATCACTCATGCCTGGGATGCCATTAGGGTTTTTATGGGGGGTATGTAATATGTGATTTGAAAATACTATTGATTATCTTTCTTCCCAGTACACCCTGGCCTTTGTACACGGTTATGTGCTAATAGTAAAAGGAAAGGGAAATATGAGGAATTAAGGAGAAGACTCCATCACAATTCTGTCCCTGCTTTCCTCTTACCCCTGGGGGGAAACAGCTATGCCAGCCCTTACCCTAGCCCAGGTTACTTCCCATCCGTACTGACTCAGCTGTGGCATTGGTCGAGTCAAGGCTGTGCCCGCTCCTGCCTGTCTGCATGGGATGTGGAGTAGCAGTCCAGAAGTGGCTTCTCTCCCTCCTTCCTTCGTGCTTCTACCCAATCTATAGGTTAGAAGTGCTTGGGAATAAGAAGACTTGTGCACACCAAGAGGCACTTTCTGTCCCACTGAAGGCAATGAGGTTTCTCATGGAATAAGGTGTTACTCAGGGTAGGTGTACCTCAGTCTGGTCCTAAAATAATAAAAGTAATAGTTATCGACAAGAATGTCTACAGATGAAATAAGGCGAGGATAATAAATAATGTATTTACAGTTACAGATAGTAACAATCCAAGTGAAAACTTACCTGACCATTGACCTAAACCTTGAGACAAAGCTATCTGTTGAAATTCAACAAGACAATGTCCACATCCTGTAACTTTCTATTTGCATGTGTCTGTGGGACATTTCCTTGTGACTTTTTTCCATGGGCTGCTGGTTTTATCTGTGATCAGATGCAGAGATGCCCAATGACTGAGTTAAGTTGCTTTTGTGCAATTTTTGACCTCACAGAAATGTGCAGGGAAGGCTGTTGTGTAATTTCCAGCCTGCTTGCTCAGACCCCGAGGGCTAAGAAACGTCTGAACTTTTGTGTGCTTCTCTCAAACAGATGTCCAGAGTTTGAGATTCCAGTCTTCTCTAGCCTATGGAACTAGGAGGACACCATGCCTGTTTGGTGTAGAGGCAAATTCTCTGGCTCACCTTCTTCAGAATGACTCCCCAGAAGTGTTAAGAGGCTCTTGAAAAAGTTTTGTGCTCTGTTATTTATCGGATACGCCTCTCAACATTGTTTTGAGAGGAACCTTTGTTTCACAGCCTTGTTTGTTATATTTGCACAGCTCTGATCTCTACGCCTTTATAACTGCTGTGATATTAATTCACGTTCCCTGTTCATCAATAATTTGAGCATGTTGAAATATTTTTGGATACTGGTCATTCCTGAGGAAGCAGAGACTGTCACACCTGAGTTAAATGCTTTTATTTAACTAGATAAGCAACATCAATGAAACTGCATTTGGTATCTTGGAGAACCCCTAACAAGGGCTGGTTGAGAATTTTTCAATGACATTTGCCAAAACAAACTTTTCAGGGGAACATCCCAGCTTTGACTTATCTTTCATGAGGAGTTTCTCAGGTCCAGGGTGGAATTTATGAGCAGTGAGAGACCCCAGAATAGCCAATAGCCTGATGGGTCAGGGCAGTCAGCCTGGGATGTGAGCAGGAACATGAACCCGGGTCTCCTACATCTCAAGCTGAATTCCCTGACCACCAGACTGTAGAGGCATTCTCTTGCTTTGTGTGAAAAACTGAAAGCTCTCTTGTCCAAAAGCAGAATGGGACCATTTTGGGAAATCTTAAAATATTTAATGGGACAGGGAAATGACTTATTGCCTAGCTGTACCAATAACCCTTGGCTGTGTCCTTGTGTCTCTCTCTAGCCTACTTCCTGTTACAGACCTGTAGGGTCCACAAGATGGTGCTATACCACACAGAACGGCTAACGCTTGATTGGAGGTGGTGATGGTGATATTTGTGGAGATGGATGTGAATCAATTTTCTCTCCCATAGTAACTGCATCCTGGTAAAAATTAAGATTGATGGGCTAACTGCAGGTGTGCTACCACAGTGTAAATCTGAAGTAACACCGATGACTTTGGCTTTCCGTTGACTCTGCCAGCTCTGAGTCTAAGAGCTGGCCGAGTGACTGCATAACTAAAATCAGCTGGGTTAAAGTAAATTTATACCAGTATAACTGAGAACAAAATTTGACCCAATATCTCTTAGTACGTTGAGTTCCCATTGCCACTTTCTTCCAGTCTCCTACACTTAAAACAATATTGGATGCAGTTATTAAATAACTTTTCATTCAAATGTTGTTACCTGTTTGAGTCATATCAAATTGTTCTAAAAAATGCTCATGAGGGATCACATTAGATTACAGATCACATCCTAATCAAAGGGAATAAAGAAATGCATCACTGTTCCAATAAGCATATATTGCACAGTGTGAATTTTCTCTCTGAACTCTTTTGCCTAAATGAATCAGAGACAAAGATGCAAAACAAATAATTTGGTACTATTTTTAAGATACATTAAATTAACCGGGGGTGGGGGGGTGGGGAGATACAGCACCTTCACTTCTTGGCATTATACCTGTTGGAATACCGATAGGACCTTGACTCATACACTTTTTCAGTAGCTGTCATAATGTACATGGATTTTTATGATTGATGCAGAATCAATAACACTACCAACTAGCCTACCTGATTTATCTTGCAATCATCAAGGGGAAATCATTTTGGGCTTATGACTTGGTGGATGTCAAGAAGTAAAGCTCTCACAAGAATGATTAAGGCTTAAGCTAACTTGCCTGCTCAGCAGTAATAGGGGTGGGAAATGCACAGAAGAGGTACTCAGAATAAAGTATCCATTTTGTCATCAGTAATAAAACAAAGTGCAAAAAAAAAAGTCAGCAATCAAATTAGATATGCCAAGGATCAGATAATACTTTGAGTTGGAGATAGGACAACCCGAATTGCCAATTCACCTATTATAATTCTGTAATTTACCTCTTTATAATAAATGCCATTTAGTCTGATTATTCTGACATCCTATTTCAGCAAACATTGAGAACAAACAAAGATATCGCAAACCTAATTAAAAATCTAATTAAAAGAATATGGGTGAGGGTAAGAGACTGTTGGTGGGATAAAATCATCTATCCAAATTAATTCTGAGGTTTTATAGTAATCACTAAGAAAAATAATAATAAAAAAAAGCTTTCTAGCCTGTTTCATGGTAAGATTAGAATCTGTTTTACAGTAAAATTTGTGATTACAATTTTTAAGTCCTTTTCCCCCCACTTCTCTATTCTGTTGTCATAGAATCAGAAACTATGGCATTATCCTGACAGGCAAAACTTCTTCTGAAGTCAATGTGAAGATGACTGACCCCCGTGGTACTTCTGCCTGCCTGATCGGACCTATACTGGAAAGATTCTCCCACTACTTTTTTGATTGGGAATTCAGGTAAAGAAACTGACTGATTGCCCTAGGTGATGAGGACCCTATGACCATGTAGTTACCAACCTGAAAGCTGGGTGTACAAAGCCAAGGCCAGCTCCTGAAAAGCTGTATCATCAGTCCCTGCCAAACAACATTTGTACATATACAGGGTAGGGATATAATATGCTAGGGACAGATTGTCAGTTGTTTGACCTCCACGATCTGAGCCAGTTTTTCTAATGAACTTAACGTGGGAAAAGTAAATGGTAGCTGAATTCTCTGGCTGTCAGTTAGGCCTAATGTTAATGGAATGAAGATACTTTTATGGTGTTTAATCACTTCCTTTAGAGATTTTTCCGGTCTGTTTAGATTACCTGAGGAATCCCCTCTCTTATTGTGCAAAACTGCCACAGCAGGGGTGTCTAGGCTGGATCCCCCGTCACTATAAAAGACAAGAAAACAAGGTAGGGCATTCTTTGTTCTGACTCCAGGACTCTGTAATTTGCTCTGCCACCCTGGTATGAAATAGCTTGAATTTAGTGACCTTCCAGGACCTTGGATATGTGACCTCATGACATATATATACTGCACTGCCGTTACCAACTGTTACGTTTAGAGGCACTGCAAAAGACACCTGTTTGACTGGGTTTATGGAGAAAGCTGAGGCTGTGCTTCACATAAGCATGAAGGGGTGGACAGGAATCCTTGAAGGTGTTTGTCTGGCTGGGTTTCTGCAGAAATGATTGCTTTAATACCACTGGGATTTTATTGCGGATCATTAATGATGCAGGGGTGCCTGGGGCCTTGTAGAAAGGTGTTTTATTTATTTATTTAATTCCTGACCCACTGAGAAATCAACTCCAGCTGGGATTGATAGCAGCTTGTATATGGGCCTGTAAGGGAAACAAATTCTTATGGTCCTGATTCTTATTTATGCTAATGTATTTTTACTGCTCTGGCAGTATAAAGGGACCTAAAAGTAAAGTATGAAGCCATTAATGTTCCTTTCTTAAAAAGAACTGAGACATTTGTTTACACCCCTTTCTCTGGAATGCGCACGTGGGACTAAGTACAACTTCTGAAGTGAAATTCTGTAGGTCAAATTAGATTCTTATGGCTGTCAAGGTATTCCTATCACATAGTGCAGCGAATTTAAATACTATAATAAAAAGTTAATTAAGCATAATATGCAATATATATCTAAAGTATAAAAATGAAGGACTAAAATTAATAGCGCAAGAATGCGATTCGTTCAATTTTGAACTAATGGGTTTTACATGATATCTTGTATTAAACTATAGGCTCATTTGGGGGCTACAGGATAGTACATTTTTATCAGCACTTAATTTTGTTTAATTTAGAGCAGAGTTCTGGAATAACATTTATCAGACATTTCTCAAATTAGGTTCATTATGTGTGTCAATTTTGTCCATAAATCATTTTTAAAAATAGACTAGGGACACAAGGTGGGTAATACACTACATTAGCGTTAATGTCTTCTCATAGCACATTTTTATCCAGATAACAACAATCTGATGCTGCTGTAAATCATTTGTGTGTGAAGCCTGTAACAATCACAAGTGCAATAGGAATAAGGTTTCAGGAGAGGTCTTAAGATATTGCAGGGCATATTCTGCAGAATGTCTATAGGTGTACACCAAAATGGGAGATTATGCTATGCCTTGGAAACCATGTACAAGGTGTATCATATTGTATAATTCTTCAGAATGACTGCAAACGGTCTTTATTTGACCTCAATCAGTCATTTGTATTGCACTACACAAGTCTGTCTATAAGTGTCAGCATTTCACATTGCCTTTCTCGGCTTCTGCATAACAAAGGGAAACCACCTGAGTTGTAGGTGTCTTTTATTGATAGGGTGGTTTAACCAGTAGTGCATGGAGTGAATTTGGAGAACAAATTGATCTACAAAAACACTCTGCATTGAAAGATGTTTCTTTATATTGCTGATAGAGGCCATGGTTTTATCTGTACAATGAAACATTCGTCAGACAATGTCCCCTCCTCCAAACGTAGAAAACTTCATTTAAAAATAAAAATAAAAAAAAGGTTAAGGGTGTAAGGTGACTATGGCATACTTACCTATCACATCCTTTACAAAACTAGGGAAATTAACAGCTAGGAAATGATTAGTTAAGGGTATCATAAATCTTAAACAAACCACATAATAAATATAGTGGCCTGGATCCAGTCCTTGCATCTGCCCAAGATGAAGTCTATAGATTATCTGGGCAGGAAGGATGTAGGTGGCTTTGCATTCCTCTGATTCTGTAGTTAAACAGGCACCTGTTCTGCTCCCCGGGGCAACCTAGAACAGTCTCAAGGCTACACTAAATTACGCCTGGCTGCCCATGGCACCCAAAGGCCATTCCAGTAGCTAAGGATGTCAATGGGACTGTAAGAGGGAGCTGGTATACAGCTGACTATAGCAGCGATATGTCATGAGATGATTTCCCCCACCAATGCTGGGAGAATCTTCAGGAGGCAAATTAAACTTGGTTTATGGCCCCTCTGCATTGCTAAGGAACTGTAGTAGGGCTAAGAACCTGACCCATTTTCCTTATCAAGTATGGAGAGAGATTTCTTCACAAAACCTTAACTCTGACCTATGAATTTTTTAAATGAGGTACGATTTTTTTTTTTTTTCTTGATTTCAGTATCTAAGGCCTCTTTGGAATGAGACTACACCAGAGTGAAGTTAAGAGCAGATACTGCACAGCAACAAGGTCCATGCAGACAGTCAGTGGAGGCTAGCGCAGAGTACCCTTGCTTGCAGTGAACTAATTGTTTATGTAGACAAGCCCTAAGTATTTTCTTTTATGGGATATTCTTCAAGATAGTTGGGTCCAGACTCTGTGATTCAGGCCCAACTATACGAAATACTAGTATTTTAGCTTTGGCAGAGTTGGTAGTATCTGATGACGCTAAAAGATGAATTCAGATCCACATAGGAGAAGCTCATTCTATTCATAAAAGGACAGAATGCATATGCGAGTTATAGGTCATTTAACTGTGGCTCTATCTGTCTAGTTTATCTCCTCAATTTTATCTATCTAATTTTATCTTCTTTAACCTACCTATGATTTTTCTAAGATACCCATCACTGAGGTATCTAAGAGGAGAAACTGAAATCAATAAATAAAACGGCAAAAAGTGGTTATTGTATTTAACTTGAATTTACTGTACTTTTCCTTTTTCTCATATTTTGCTTTCTTCTTAGTATGCCAGAAAGCTCTTTTGGTTTTATTCTATACAGATCAGGAACAGATAAGCAGCTATATGAAACAAGACAATTGTTAACACGTACTGATCCCAATTCTGCCCTTACACTGCAGCTAATTCCATTTACTTCAATGGAATTGAAAGGGATACAAATAAGGAAAGGATTAGCTCATTGTATGTCAGCATCTGCCTTTAGGTGTAATTGTGCCAACTCCCGTGAAAAATAATTGTTGGTGAGGTGTATATAAAGACTATAAAGTTGTATATTACAGATGTTATGGACAACTGTAAAAATATACTCTGGTTTGTCTGTGGAGTAAAGAGCTATGGTTCAAAGAAGTAGGAAGTAGATATGGTGGAGCTCCTGTTGACACAGGGCCAAAACCTCTCTCCACCTCCAAATTCTTGAGCAGGTACCCACGCAGCAGCAGAGCTTCCACAATTCCATTTTGCATAGAATAATAGAATATCAGGGTTGGAAGGGACCTCAGGAGGTCATCTAGTCCAACCCCCTGCTCAAAGCAGGACCAAGCCCCAACTAAATCATCCCAGCCAGGGCTTTGTCAAGCCTGACCTTAAAAACTTCTACCTAGGGAGGTGGTGGAGTCTCCTTCCTTAAAGCAGTTCAATGCTTCGCCACCCTCTTTCTGAAAATGTTTTTCCTAATATCCAACCTAAATCTCCCCCACTGCAACTTGAGACATTACTCCTCGTTCTGTCATCGGCTACCACTGAGAACAATCTAGATCCATCCTCTTTGGAACCCCCTTTTAGGTAGTTGAAAGCAGCTATCAAATCCCCCCTCATTCTTCTCTTCTGCAGACTAAACAATCCCAGTTCCCTCAGCCTCTCTTCATAAGTCATGTGTTCCAGACCCCTAATCATTTTTGTTGCCCTCTGCTGGACTTTTCCAATTTTTTCACATCTTCTTGTAGTGTGGGGCCCAAAACTGAACACAGTACTCCAGATAAGGCCAAACCAATGTCGAATAGAGGGGAATGATCACGTCCCTCAATCTGCTGGCAATGCCCCTACATATACATCCCAAAATGCCGTTGGCCGCCTTGGCGACAAGGGCACGCTGTTGAGTCATATCCAGCTTCTCGTCCACTGTAACCCATAGATCCTTTTCTTCAGAACTTCTGCCTAGCCATTCGGTCCCTAGTCTGTAGCAGTGCATTGGATTCTTCCGTCCTAAGTGCAGGACTCTGCACTTGTCCTTGTTGAACCTCATCAAATTTCTTTTGGACCAATCCTCTAATTTGTCTAGGTCCCTCTGTATCCTATCCTTACCTTCCAGCATATCTACCTCTCCTCCCAGTTTAGTGTCATCTGCAAACTTGCTGAGGGTGCAATCCATGCCATCCTCCAGATCATTAATGAAGATATTGAACAAAACCGGCCCCAGGACCGACTCTTGGGGCACTCCACTTGATACCGGCTGCCAACTAGACATGGAGCCATTGATCACTACCCGTTGAGCCTGACAATCTAGCCAGCTTTCTATCCACCTTATCGTCCATTCATCCAGCCCATACTTCTTTAACTTGCTGGCAAGAATACTGTGAGAGACCGTGTCAAAAGCTTTGCTAAAGTCAAGGAACAACACGTCCACTGCTTTCCCCTCATCCACAGAGCCAGTTATCATAGAAGGCAATTAGATTAGTTAGGCATGACTTACCCTTGGTGAATCCATGCTGACTGTTCCTGATCACTTTCCTCTCGTCTAAGTGCTTCAGAATTGATTCCTTGAGGACCTGCTCCATGATTTTTCCAGGGACTGAGGTGAGGCTGACTGGCCTGTAGTTCCCCAGATCCTTCTTCCCTTTTTTAAAGATGGGCACTACATTAGCCTTTTTCCAGTCGTCCGGGACTTCCCCAGATCGCCATGAGTTTTCAAAGATAATGGCCAATGGCTCTGCAATCACATCCAACTCTTTTAGCACTCTCAGATGCAGCACATCCGGCCCCATGGACTTGTGCTCGTCCAGCTTTTCTAAATAGTCCCGAACCACTTCTTTCTCCATAGAGGGCTGGCCACCTCCTCCCCATGCTGTGCTGCCCAGTGCAGTAGTCTGGGAGCTGACCTTGTTCGTGAAGACTGAGGCAAAAAAAGCATTGAGTACATTAGCTTTTTCCACATCATCTGTCACTAGGTTGCCTCCCTCATTCAGTAAGGGAGTAATGCAATGACAGGAAGCCTCAGTAGAGGGTGTGTGTGAGGATTGCACATCGTATCCTGCATGCACTGGAGTAGTGTCATGGTGGAGTTCTTTTTGGTGTGTCGGAAGAATGGCTGAGGAATGATACTGCATGGATTTACTGGCCAAAATCCCCAGAAGGGCTATACTCCATGCTGCTAGGCTGGGGAAGGATATATTTCCCAAACCAAGGCCATTTTCTCCGACTTTCCATATGAAACAAGAACTTGGTCCATAGACAAACAGCCAAATAAACAAATACCTCTTTGTGTTTTTGTGCTTTCCCCCTCAGGGCTGTCAGCTGACAAGTGGCTTTACTCTCCAGAATGTCCTATTCCTGTATGGGCTTCTGTTCTGTCACATTACCATGATATGCACTTGTGTTTCGTAAGACTCCCATTTATGCGAATCAGCGGCTAGAGATTATTTCTCTATATAGTTTGGGTTCCCGGTGATGAAATGAGAAGTCAGCAGGATTTGGGCACTTAACTCTGTTGGAATCCTATCAAATGCCTAGTTTACTACACCACAGGTAGTGTGGTCTAGTGGTTGGAGCACTGGACTGGAACTCAGGAGACCTGTGTTCTATTCTCTGCTCAGCCACTGGCTTGCTGGCTGACCTTGGAGTCACTTCACCTCCATGCCTCAGTTTCTCCATGTGTAAAACTGGGCTAATGATACTGACCTCCTTTGTAAAGCACTTTGAGATCTGCTGATGAAAAGCACTATTTAAGAGCTGGGTGGTATTATTTTATTAGTAGGAGGCTCTTTACTTCAGCAGGCAAGGACATAACACAATCCAGTGTCTAGAAATTGAAGTTGGAATAATTCAAAATGGAAATGAAAAGCCATTTTTAACAGTGGTGGTAATTAACTATTGGAAATGCTTATCCACGTGGTACATTTTTCTCAAATCTTGATTTTAATGACTCCAAGTAGAGATGTTTCTAAAACGCGTGCCGACAGACCTGTAGGTGTTGAACTCAATGGAGCTATTCCTATTTGCATCAGCTGAGGATTTGGCCCAGGCTGTATTTCAGCCCCAAGTTGTTGGGCCATATGCAGTAGTTACTAGGTAACCTTCCATGGCTTGGAGATCAGACAGAATGGCCATGGTCATGGCTTTGTGCCTTCAAAATCTGTGAATGCATAAAATATGATTTATTACCAACAGAGTGGACCAGGAAATAGACTTAAAACAAGTTGCTAAACCTTCAGTTTCTCACCAGTTGTTAGGCAGCCCCCCCCCCCCCCCCAAAAAAAAAAAAAGGCCAGGCAGATGGGCTGGCAAACGTTACCTAATTTTCATTCTTCAGGGAAACTCAGGCTTTTTTTGAAGAGTTTTCAAATACACTGGCACTTCGTTAGCTTCATGTCCTGACAGGAAGAGAGTGTGCACTCCTTCTCTATCTTGCTTTTTGTGAAGCATGTTCATGCCAGTCAAGATCCTTCGCTGGAACTGAAGGAAAGACTTAACATGGAACAAAATTCTCTTCATTAAAAGCTTTTTTGCCCCTCCTCCTTTCCCAAAAACTACTTTAGAGCTAATACATTAATAAAAGTGCTTAAGAAATAAACTACTATTCATGTTTCTCATCTTTTGTTATTGAAACCTATCTGCATATCCACTTAATTTTCTCACCGCCGAATACAGTGCTGCCTGTTTTTCAGATATGAGGCTTTACTGCTGAAATAATATTCTATTCATTATCAGAAGGCTGATAATGGCGTAGAGGTAAGTTCTGTATGAAAGTAATTTTGGCCTTGAGGCACTGTGATCTTCGGTAACCAATACTTTTAATTGAGTTACATATGGCTCGTATTACTTAGAAATGTATGTTTATATATTTTTAAAAAAAAAAAAAAAAAACCTTCAAGAGCATGAATACGCTCCATTGAAAGCATGACTCTCTGGAACGATATTGACATCCAGAGGCAGAGATTTCAAAAGGAAGTCTGCCACCAACATTTACACTCACAGCCACTCCATGTTCAAAATCCTTGTCCTCACTGTTAAGGCTGTACTGCTCTTCCTCCGCCCATTCTTTTCATCTCCTGTCACCCCCTACCTTGCCCCCTGTGCTTTGCCTACACTTCTTGCTTCATTGCTTCCTTGTTCTCTTCCTCCCACTCTCATCTCTCCCACCCCCCCCCCATCACTCTCCTTAGCACCAAGCATATAAATCATTCTTGAAACCCACTTCTTTCAGCTTGGTTTCCACTACCGCTTTTCTGCACCATTGCCTTCTCTTGGCTTCCTCTACCTACGCCTCTGTATAAAATAGGGTGACCAGACTGCAAATGTGAAAAATTGGGACGGGCGGGGGGGAGGGGGGTAATAGGAGCCTATATAAGAAAAGGACCCCAAAATCGGGACTGTCCCTATAAAATTGGGATATCTGGTCACCCTAGTATAAAACAGTAGAACTGATAAAACTCATTCACTGTGCTCTGAGTTGCATTAGATCAATCTGATTGATCCCTTGTTGTCCCTACCCATCTCCCTCTTACTTTGTTCCTTATCTTCATGTTGTACATTTGTATAATTTAGGTATGTTTTTTGGGAGCCACGTGACTGTGGCTTTTTTTGTCTCTGTTAACTGCCGGACAAAGTTATGTTGCTTTATAAAAGTTTGCTATTATTTAATACCTGCACTGTTTGGTGCATGAGAATTTTACCTATAGTGAAGACCAGCACTAGATCAAGGAGTGAAATTCTGGCCTCAGTGAAGTCAATGGCCAAATTCCCACTGACTTCAGTGGGGTCAGGATTGTGCCTATGGGACTTGAGTGAAACTTTGTTTGTAGATCAAGTGCTGGCCCTCTGCTTGGGGTGTGGGATGGGATTCCACCACATCAGCTGCTTTTAATTATCTGGCATTGCAGTATTTTTGAACAAGCATTTAGGTGTGAACAGTGCTGAGTCCAGGATTGTGGAGAAAGGTCTGTCCATTTTGAAGGAAGACCTCAGTACTGCAAGAGTAATGAGATCAAATTGTTCTTGTCTTCTACTGACTTTCTGATTTGCTTTGAGCCCTGGCTAAATTCTAGTATGGATGATTATATTCTTCCTAACTAATTCCCCCTATAGTGTCAGTTGCATATGGTATTTTTTCACTTCCCTTTGTGTAGTGTTGCTGGGTGCTATTAAACAGTTGCCACATTTCACCCCAGAGTTGGCTGCATTTCAGAAGTGTTTCATATTAGTTTGTAAAGCATCCTGGAATTAATTTGGATTAAGGGTGCTGTATAAGCATAAGAACATTTGCATCCCTTCATTAAACAGACATTCTTCGTACCCTATGAATCTTAGAAAATAGTCAGCTAATTTTTCTTCTTTTTCCACATTTTAGTAATGTTCAGAAGTCACCCTTTTCTCCCACAATCCTTATGCAAACCATATTTTCCTGCATCTAAAGAAAACAGATCCTTTGTGTTTCATCTTCTGAGCCATCACACAAACTGCAAGACTTATAGCCACCTCTCTATCTTTAATTCTTCTCTCTAGCCCCCATATGAAAGCAATATGTCTAATGCCTGTCCTACAGGCAGTGGGAATTAGGAGTTTTGGTTGCTGCCACTGTTTCATTGTGTGGCCTTGGGCCTCTAATGGAAGAGGCTGAAGAAGTGCAAAATATTTATTCATTATGCCCTACAACAGGAGGAGGAAGGATGGCCTAGTGAGCAGAGTACAGAAACAGGATTCAGGAGATCAAGCTTCAGTTCCTAGCTCAGGCACAGACTTTGTCTGCCCTGGAAGTTTTATCTACCCAGTGCCTTGATTCCTTAAAATGGGGGAATCAATCATTCTTCCTTATCTCAGAGCATGCTGGGAGGACAGTCATGATGGCTAGGTGCTCATCTAGTACCATGATGAGGGCCAGATAAATATGTAGATAGAACCCCCAAACCTACTTTGTTTAGTAAGTATGATTTTGTACTCATTCATACTAACAAGAACATTTGCTGTGTTTTTCTTATGAAATCATAGTAATTTGTCAGTTTAAATACCCCAAAGCTGGTCACGTCATATTATCTACTTGAAATGAGAATTTGGTTTTGCAGTTCAAAATTGGCCAGTAATTGGGGAATTATATTTGAATGAAGGAGTAAAGGGTTTATTTAGGAGTTCCTGAAAAGCTCATTAAATTGAAGTTATAAAACCAGCAGTGCAACCAGGAATACAACATAATAGATTGGAATAGTGGCACTTTTTCCATTAATATGCATGACTTTTACTGCTGCTATTTAATAGTTGAAAAGTCACTCTTAAGATGCATTTATTTTGTGTTCTTTCCCTTCTGGACTTCCACTATGGCATTTTGGATTGTACAAATGAATGTATCCAAACAACCTTTCCAAAATCTGCCTGTCAGTCTCCCTTGTTAATTTGAGCTTAAATTCATCCATTTGTTTGGTGGTCCCTTTTGGCCTTAGAATCTACATTGTGCTGAGGAATGAGGCTTCGTAAAACAAGGAAAATATTGATTCTTTCCCTGTTGGATATGAAAAGGTTTGTCTGAAGTGGGGCTCCAGTAAAGAGGAGTAAAACCACTATTTCGGTCAGGATGATATCGATGCATCCGAATTTGTTTCACTGCTGGCCAGTTATTGACCTATCCTATGTGTCCATGCAGAGAAGCAAAGAGGGGCAAGGTGTCCCAGTTCTCCTTTATGGCTATTTGTCATATGGATAGCTGCCTGGGAGGTAGGTCAGCCTTGGTGGAGCTGCTATTTTTTCTCCTTTCCTGTGCATGTGGGCAGGGAGATGAAAGGAATCTGCAGAGACATAGCTTCATTGCAGCATTTGACACAGTTGTTCCCATCTATCCTACTCTGTGCATCAGCCCTATACTCGGTGCATCTCCCCCACCCTTGAGCACAATGGGAACACCGAGGCAGTTTGTGACTCGATGGGCCACGATCTGCTTCCCAGTCTACAACAATCTGCTGCTCCATACATGGGTCCAGTATTAAAGCTGTGATCAAACTCTCTATTAGAGATCATTACAGATGTTTTGTACCTTCCTCTGAAGCACCTGGAACTGACTGCTGTCAGAGAAAGGATACCTGTATGGTATCATTCTGCTCCCTGTATGGCAATTCCTGTCCTTTTGTATCTAGTTAGGATACAGGGAGTACATTAGATATGAATCCTGTAGAGCCAAATTCAGTGGTCTTGAACTGAGAGGAACTCCCAATTATTTCTGTCTGTCTTTTCCTTCCTAAACTTGCTATTGCAGAATTTAGTCCAGGGTACCTAATAGTATAACACTAGGAGAACTTCAGTTTTGGAGCTTTGATATCCCATCTTATCCTATAGTGGAGTAACCCATTATTTTCCTCTGACAAAATTCCATTTTGTTTAATGAAATTCACTCTGCACATCAGTAATCCCTTCCAGGACAAGTACGATTTTATTATTTTTAAAGTCTGCAGGGCTGTAGATGCTTTTTGGGTCCAATCTAGACAACCAGATGAGAACCCTATCCGCCACTGAGGTCTGATTCCTGATGCAGACTACTCCATGCGGCCCCTTTCTATGAGAAATATCTGTGGAGGAATAAATGAGGGATGCATGATCTTGTCTTTGTCTGCAGTATAGTAGCTTGCTGTGTTTCTAAAGCTATATTATAGATGTTTGTTTTTGAAAAGGGGGGAAAAGACAGAAATGATGAAGATAAAAAGAATATTCTAAATTAGCCCATTTGTAGAAAGCAGGTTGTTTTGACAGGTTTTTTAAATTACAAAGGGGAACAAAATCAGTCCATAAATTATTCTAACCTGTTATTACATGTCATCCTCCTGTTTGCACTGCTGGTTTTTATAACTCTCCTGCCCTGTCTTCTAGACAGGAATGTTACCATCTTTAGAGCTGATGTTCCAAAAATATCTCATGTTAGCAGTAGCTTCTGTCACAGCTCTTGACAGAAATTGCATTATGTTTTGGCTATTCTAGAAGAACTATCGGTACACAGAAGGTTAAAGTTTTGACTGCTGTTTTCTACAATGTCTTTTTTTGTGTGTGTGGTTCTCCATCGGAACTGTGGCAGTTACTATGGCACGTGCAGCATAATATTGCGGTTTATGGATTATACATTTGCAGTAGAAGAATTTAGGGAATGTGGTGGTAGAGTTTTTATGTTTACATTCCAGTGTTTGTGTGGCCTTTGGCCTCCAATGGAAGAGGCTACAGAAGTGCAGTGTTTATTTTTTTTTAATAAAAGGAGTAAGAAGGATGGTCTAGTAAGTGAAGCACTGGAATAGGACTCGGGAGTCCAGGCTTCAGTGCAAAACTCAGCCACAGACTTCCTGGCAATCATTACATACTGTGGTTACTCTTATACCTTGACAGTTATAATGCTAGTACTTCTAAATGTGTCTTGATTCATTGAGGTACTGATCCTAAAAAGAGTTTCCTATAGGCTTGGGACTGAAAGGATAAATCTTTTCCTTTTTGACAATTTCTCCTTGGAAACTTATGGCCCCAAAATAAATGCAACTAGCAGAGCCCAGATTTCATTATACAATTATTATTGATTGTACTTATGAGGGTAGCACCTAAAGACCAGCAAAGACTGGGACCTGATTATGCTAGGCACTGTACAAACACCGAACAGTAGAGAGTCTCGGTGCTGAAGAGCTTACAATCTAAAATAATTAGTGAAAGATCAAACCCATGGTAATGATTTAAATAGAAATTGTGACTCTATCAAGGCTTTTTATGAGCATTTCAGATTTTTCACTGTCTTGGGGGTAGGGGAGGGAGTTGTTAGACAAAATTGCAGGTGACTGATCACCAGGAATGATGACAAAAACCAGCCAAGTCTATCTTAGATAAATAGACAAGAACCCTTCAGTATTACACTACTCCCAGTCATGTGCTGAGCACGCACTCAAGGTTTATGTATCGCTGAAGTCCCATTTAGACCCTGTTATGAGACCTTAAGAAATAGTCCTCTGCACAGGGCTAAGTTTTACTCTTTAGGAACAGGAAGTACAGAGGAACCTTTTAAGGCAAAATTGTCAAGCTTTGTCACTGTAACACGGTTTTTATAACATTGGGAAGTGATTTAGGGAATGCAATAAAAATAATCACATTAAGTCACCATGGATTTTTTTGTTTGTCTAATGGAAAGACACATCATGGCAAGCCTAATATTCCTGCACGACAGAGGAAGGGGGTGCCCTGTCCTGGATATCCCCGGTGCTGTAAACAGCTGGGGAGGAAGCAGCCTCTGCAGAGCAGTTACCCTTTTCCCGCACAAGTTGGTGCAGGGCAGGGGCAGAACCTTGGATTCACACCTCAAACTGCAATTTGCCTGGTAATGCAACTGCGCTGGAGTGCCAAGGGACGTACACTCTACCTGGCAGAGGGCTGGGGCCGGGGCTGGGTACATTCTTCCCCAGCATAGATGGGGCTGATTGTGACCCTCTGACTAACTGGTTCCCAGGTGGCTTCTGGAGCAGCACAGCAGACCAGTGTCCCTTACATGAGACCCAAGGCAAAGCCACCATTTAGCCTTCAGTATTCTCATGCAATTGCATGTGCCTTGTCACACTGTTGCTATATTGGGTGAAATCCTGCCCCCATTGAAGTTAATGGGAGTTTTGTCATTGACTTCAATGGGACCAATATTTTACCCTCCTTTCTTAGAAGCTAATAGAATTTTAGTTAGGATCTGTGTACATTTATTACTTTACTTCAATGTTTTTGATAGGTAAAAGTGACAAAAATGTTAGCAATACTGCAATAAACTAGCAAAACCTTTTTTCTCTGTGATTTATTGGGTAAAATTTGCCTTAATTTCTAGTCACAGAAGTGTTGTTCCTATACAAGGTAATTAAAAAAAGCCATACTTTAAAGGCTTTGAAATGAGTTGTATTTGAAGTAGGAGGAAGAAAGTATATTTACTACAAATGCCAATGAGAGTCAGGTTTATTACTTTTCTCTCTGGGAAGATTAAGATAAAATTTTGTTTGCAATTCTTTAAAAACAAAATACCCCCCACCCCCCAAGAACAAAAACAAACAACCCATACAGCTAATGTAGCTTCCTACTTTCTTCTGGTTTGCATTTGGAGAGAATGAAATGATACCCATTTCAGAGGAATATTGTGATCCCGTGAAGGAGTTTGGCCTCTTAAATTGAACACATAAATGAATTATTCATAACTGATTATTCTTTGCAGTGTGGGATTTTGGAGTGTTTTCCAAGGATAAGGCGGCTATCAGGGGTTCATATTTTCACATCATCTTCATCCCAGTGGAACTTTGTTTCTCTAGGGAACTGTGATGGGGCGTCTGCCCCACACTGGTGGAGAAAGGGCTAAAAGCAGCCCTGGGGAGGCTGCACAGCAGACAGCCAATCTATGAGGGGCTGCAAGGAGCAGCCAATCAGGGGAGAGCAGGCCTATATATAAAGAGAGCTGCAGGGCTGAGGAGGCAGCTCCCTCTTGGGAGCACAGGGAGAAAGGACTGGATCCCTGAAGGGCTGAGGGAACCGCCAGCACCCTGGACAGAGCTGGGCTGGGCTGGGTCGGGTCAAGGTAGCAAGAGGGAGCTTCAGCCTGACTGATGGAAAGACTGAAGCCCAGATACAGGGGCAGAGAAGGTACTAGGGCTACCAGGAAGTGGCCCAGGAAAATGGACGGTGGGGGTTGCCGGAGACACAGCATGTGGCTGCTGCCTAGAGAGTCCCTGGGTTGGGACCCGGAGTAGTGGGGGGCTCCAGTCTCCCCCTCCCTTGTCCCCACTTGCCACTGAGGGGAGTGGCCAGTGAAGGGCTGCAGTTTGCCACTGAGGCAAGTGGCTAGAACCTTGGGCTGCAGTCGGCCACAGAGGCAAGTGGTTGGACAGAGAACTATTGTTCCGCCCCAAAGGGGGGCGGGGAGATTGGAATGGGGCACAGCAGAGGGCTGTGTCCTGAAGAGGATGCTGCGATGCGGGTCCAGAGCAGAAGTGATGGCAGGCGAGACCCCACCAGAGGAGGGCACCCTGAGAAAAGACTGAGCTAATTCCCAGAATGAACAGCAGAAGGCACCACGGTAGTGAGGCAGAACCATTACAGGGACTTGTTAATTTAGCTGTATATTACGTAGAGACACACATCATACTTGAGGGATCAGATCCTCAGCTGAAAATCAACAGTACACACTAGCTGAAAATCTCACCCACTATACTTTTTAAAAAATATATGTAAAAGGGGATAGTGACCAGTCCTTTTCCATGTCCACCAAGGGTAGGACAAAAAGTAATTGGCTTAATCTACAGCAAGGGAGATTTAGGTTGGATATCAAGAAAAACATTCTCACTGAAAGGTTAAGCACCGGAACAGATTAACTAGGGAGAATGTGGAATCCACAATCCATGGGAGGAATCCACAATCCACGGGAGGATTTTAAAGAACAGGTTAGACATCGGTCAGGAATGGTCTACATAATCTTACTCCTCTCTGTGCTGGGGCATGGACTAGATGACTACTTGAGGTCCCTTCCAGCCCTATGATTCTATCTGAAATTTGCATTTCAATGTTTCATTTCCTAAAAATTTTGAGATTGCAACTTTGTCCTAATTTGGGATAATGAAGAAAATTATTTCAGATTCTTATGGGATGGGAAAACTGGTTTTGCTCAGCTCTCCTCGGAGCAGAATTTTTAAACTTTTTCTCAGTGAAAGGTAAATGTGATAACTGTATTTCCCCTTTTCTGGGATTTGCAAATAAATTGTGAATATCCATAAAGTCTCAACATGTATTGGATTAGTTGCCTTCCAGACATAGATTTATTTACTATTGGGTAATGCATTTGCGTGCTTGCCGAAGTACGTCGTCATCCTTGCCAATAATGCTTTTTCTTCAAGGGCACCATGTGACCTGTGGTGTAGTCCAGATTTTAAAGTAACAGATGAATAGATTTTAACAGTAATAACTGTAGATAGAGGATGCTGTCCTAGGTGACATGCCATATGACTGTGGGTATCGTCCTTCATAACCCTGCCCTACATCATGACAGAGGCTGGGAAATAACTACCAGTTTCCTAGCAGCCCTACTGTGATCTGCACTTCTCGCTGCTGTGGGTATCCATGCTATTAAGTATTAATAAACCTGTTCTATGAAGGCTTGCAAAGTGCTGAGCATTCTGGTCCTGATCTTGCATAGCACTGAAGCATGTGAATGGTCCCACTGTGAAGTCAGTGGGACTATTTATCAGCTTGCAGTTAAGCACATGCTTAAAAACTTTGCAAGATTGGGACTAGTATTCTGCATCTTCCAGGATCAAGCCCTGAATTATAATAGAGTGCTTTGTGTGTTCATTCACTTCAGATGCTTCACATTAAATAAATCAGTCCCCTTACAAGATTACACATTGTAATAAAGCATTTAGTAGCTAAAAGTCTTCAGTTTTTTCATCTTATACAAGCACCATGAAATCTTAATGTTATTAGAGATTAAATCATTTATTTTGCTTGCATAAGAGAAAATGGCACAGGGTACGCCATGGGCTCAGTTTGCTTGGTTTTTATCTTAGTGACAAAGTACAAAGAAAATATATTTGGATCAGGAAAATGTCTTTTCACCAAACAAAAACAAACTGGAGGAAAATAACCGAATAAATCAAGAAGACAAGTTGAAGAATAGATATTGTTGCAGAAGTGCTCTATTCTTTTCTAAAGTGACGCTGTTTTCTCCATGTAATAGTAGATTCATCGGTCATTAAGAAGTACAAGTATTCTTTGTTCTGCTTTAAAGAAATGCATTGCATGCCAATAGAGAAATATATGTGAACCAAGACTTTATGGCACCTCCTGCCCCCAGCTTGTTTGAAAGATTTACAAGAAAAGTTCTCTGTTATTTAGGCGGACGTCTTAGTGATTTTTTGTTTGTTTGTTGCAATGTTGCAGTCATCAACAAGGAAGGCATTTAGACATGAGGCAAATGTTATTTATAGATCTGAAATTACTAAGGAATTTAGAAAGCCCTGTGACATGTCTGAGCAGATAGTTTAAATCCCCTAAACTGTGCAACAGAGAAACAAAAGGAGAAAGGAGATAAGCCAGTGTTGCTGGATTTTTAATTTGCTGATTCACTTTTCATGTAGTACTGTTCTTTTAAATGCATTCTTTCAGAAAATTAAATCACATTATGTTAGTCAATAACGTAGTGACTGCTATTAAAAATTAGAGAAGGACATGACCTTTTGGGTTTAGATTGACATTTTCCCAAAGTTAGGAGGCATTCAGACTGGGTTCTGGTTCAGGCCTTCTTATGACTCAAGGGTATGAACTGCCCCTGTGTACTGAAAGTGAAATTTATCCCTCTGTAAAGAACCCACACAAAGCCTCAGGTCTCACTTAGGCCCTTGAAATAGGGCCTAAGTGTATCTTCAGAGGTGTATGGGCCTTGTGGTGGAAGATTTCACTTTGGAATCACACTGGAAGGAATGTACAGGGGAGTGCACATGGCTGAAGGAGTTCTGTTTGGATCTGCCGGAATACTTTGGGACTCCCAGGTGAGTCATGCTGGAGTAGTATCTCTGCCTACAATAGAGGATGCAGCATCCTTCCTGTTATGCATGTGACCAGCTTCACGAGTTACTGAGTGCGTCAGTAGTGGAAGAGACAGGAGAGAGTTAATGGAGCCTCTGGCAGCACAGCTCCTATAGGAACCGACTGCCTAGGAGCTGCTGAAGTTTGATGAAGGTTCTGAGGCATGTGGATTTGGAACAGACCCCCCCTCTGTCTGAAAGATGCTCCTCAGATCTGTCAGTCATGGGGTGGCAATGTGGTAGGGTGACCAGACAGCAAGTGTGAAAAATTAGGACGGGGTAGGGGATAATAGGAGTCTATATAAGAATAAGACCCAAAAATCGGGACTGTCCCTATAAAATCGGGACATCTGGTCACTCTACAATGTGGGGTTTTGACACCATTGTCACCCCTCATACCATATGGAAAAGGCTCAGTGGGCTGAAACTTGCAGAGGCTTCACTCCCTTCTACAGATTATCATGATAATAGGGCTCAAGGTTGGGATCAGCTACCTAATGTTGAGGTACTTCTCTGAAGTCTCTCTGGTTAATAAATTACTGAAGTACAGGGAGCGAGAATGAGAGAAACCCCTAGTCCAAATCAGATAGAGCAGGGACTTGAACCTGGGGGTCCCATATGCCAGATGAGTGCCCTGACCGCGTCCCCCCCCCCACCACACACATGTGATGAAAACTCTAAGTGGAGGATGTAAAAATATTTACCGGAGCTCCAATCTGGACAGCTCCCGCTGAATTTAAGCCCTGCCTTTGGCTATTTTGTTGTGGGGCCCCTCTCACGTGTTTTTTTGAGGGAAATGTTTGCAAGGTCTCATTTGTGTTCCAATGAGGAATGAAAGCATATTTCAAAACCTCATTTTCTATGTGAAACAGAATTCTTGTTTACCAGCCAACCTATAAAATAAAGCATTGTGAACTTGCTGGACAATCAAGTAGCAAAAGAACATTCTTTGGTTTGACCAGTTCTTGTTTCTCATCAACCAGCACCCGATATCACAATATAAATTGTATTGGCTGAATTTTGAGACAAACATGTCTGCCGGTTTGTATTAAAAATTACATTTTCTGACAATACACATGCTTGCTACAAAAAAACCCTAAAGCTCATAAATTTGTATGATGAGATAATTAATAGTGTTCATTACTTCATCTGATTAAAGAGATTAAAACTGGAGTGACTCAAGAGAAAGAAGTAATTAATACAGACTGACAACTGCAACTTTTAGGAGGGAGATAAGTTCAACAGCCATAGTGTTTAAAGAAGATATAATCAACTTTAAAAATTAAATTTTAAATATTTAGCTACGACTAATTTATGATGGAATACTTGATAAATAAGTACCCAGCTAAGACATTATGGCTACAAGTAAAATTCAAATAAAATAAACCGATTGATATCCAGTATTTATTACTGAAAACCATAGGCCCTATCTGTTTAATAAATAGAATTTTGTTATATACCCTTGGAAAAATTTGAATGACATGATTGTTAGGAATTTTTGGCATCAGTTTTCTTCCCTTTTTACTTAACAGCATAAATATATAATGGTTTATGAGGGGAACTTAATCTACACAATTATTATAGAGAATCCCATGTTATATCTCTGCGCCAGAATGTCAAAGGGCATCCTAAAGTGCACGCACAATTATTTGACTTGTGTACACAACAGCAGCTCATTGTGAAGCAGAATTCACCAAACGTTGGATTGTTCACCCACTAAGGGACCGTGAGCTGGGTTTAGACTGTCGTGAGACAGGTTAGTTTTACCCTTCTGCACGTTTAAACCTCAATGTGCACATGCTTGAAAATTTCACCCTCTGTATATGTAAAGGCTTTGGGGGGGATGGAGTATGTGGGGGATCACTCTGGGTTAGTGCAGAGGTACAGTGGTGAATAGATGTCTGGGTAAGCATCTTTCCTTGACATTATCAATTTCTATTTATTTTTAATTTTGGTGTATGTGCCAAGAGTTTATTGCTAAGTGCATTTCAAAATATAAATACATTGTACACATGAGGAAACTGGGACACGGAAAGGGGAAATGACTTGTGCAAGGTCACACAACCAGCCCACAGCAGAGCTGAGAACAGAATCCCATTCTCTTGTCTCCAAGTACTACATCATAACCACACAAAAAATCCTTTCTATCCATGCCAAACCACTTGTATGTAGATGAACATTGGTGTATCTCTGGAACTGGATGCCTGTGTATTGAACCAGGCAGTTCTCCCTTTCAGGAGGGAGCAGTCAAAGAAGTTTGCAATAAGTGCTGGGCCCCATCTTTATTGGGTGATCAGTTTCCTACCGTTGTCAAAAAGCAGGGACTACGGACCATGAGGGAAGCCAAGTGAGCCAATGCCTCAGGAAGCAGAGGTTGAGTCTCCAATGTCATACTTTTCCAAACTGTCATCATGAGGTGGAGACTGAGGCGGATGTTGGCCTTCCATGTCTGCCAGGGAGTTAGTGAACTGGATTCAGGCAGCGGGGAATACTGTGTGTATATACATACCTATGCATGTGAAGAGACAACTCAGTATTCTGAGGCCTGCAGTGCTGATGGAAGTCTAACTGGTCACCAGGAGAAGGATAACCTGAGATATAGCAGAGGAATACCAAGCTATTTGGCAAAAGGTTCTGTGTTCTGCTGATGTTTTTCACCTTGGAAAATGAATTTTCCGTCACTAAGCAATATTGTGCCTTGGCTCTGCAAATATTTCAGCTTTGAGGAAGATTGCTTAAAGTTCATGTATTTAATTAAACTTGTCTTTTCACTCTACACAGATCTGCCAGTCTCCCCTGATATGACCTCTTTCTCATAAGTACATTAGTGAAACTTCCCCAAGGATGCATTTTGGAATAAGAGCCTTATAAGTTCCATTATCCAAGGGATTGTACTTGGGTAAATAGCATTTATTTTATTATAGATATATAGAGAGATAAAAGTACATTTGCCCCCTTTGCTAGGTAAAAGTCTCTAGTTACCTGCAGTGTTCTTTGTCTTTTTTAAAATATATTTATTCCAATATTGTCTTTCTATAAGCACTCTCTTCATATTGTATCTAGGTCCCAGCTCATCTTCCTTTTTAGAACCTGATCCAAAATCCACTGATGTCCTCAGAAAGACTCCAATTAACTTCAATGGGTTTTGAATCAGGCCTCATATCATTAAAGCATCCCTATTCATGACAGAGCCTAAACTCACGCTTAACTTTAGGCACAAGAGTTAAAATCCCTTTAAAAGACAGTGGGCTTACCCATATTCTTCCTGTTAGGCATGTAGCTGGCTGAATTAGGGTGTTAGTGCATTGGAGTTTTGCCAAAGTTTCAGTGTGAACAGGCTTCTAAACTAAAAGGAGGAAGGATGGTTCCTTCAAGGCTTTTTAAAATGTCCTCTGACATGTGACTCATAGATGGCAGCTCAAGCTGCTTGATCCTGTGAGCTGCCGAATATTCTCAACTCACTCCGTACTTTGCAGGACTGAGCTGGTGCACAGGAAGAGGAAAGCAAATCCTTATTTAGGGCCTAATCTTGCAAACACTTACTTGTATACCAAACATACTGCTTAAGACCATACATAGTTCTGCTCTGCATCTTCTGGGAGGTACTTTGTATCCTCAGACTTCTTTGGAGACCACAGGAGCTGTGAGTGCACATCTTGTCACAGGATGGGGCCAATGGGCAATTTGGGACCAGGAAAGAGAAGCATTAACAGTCTAGTGATATTTTTGTATGCATTTCTTAAAGCACCAGCTCCTGGAGTCAGGTGACTACATCGGAATCTCAGCTTTATTTTTTATATGTGAGTTCCTATCTTCCCAGCTTCTGGCAAACAGAGGCTAGAGACACCATCCCTGCCCATCCTGGCTAAAAGCCATTGATGGATCTCTCCTCCATGAATTTATCTAGTTCTTTTTTTGAACGCTGTTATAGTCTTGGCCTTCACAACATCCTCTGGCAAGGAGTTCCACAGGTTGACTGTGTGTTGTGTGGAAAAAATATTTCCTTTTGTTGTTTTTTTAAACCTGCTGCCTATTAATTTCATTTGGTGGCCTCTAGCTCTTGTGTTATGAGAAGGTGTAAATAACACTTTCTTATTTACTTGCTCCACACTAGTCATGATTTTATAGACCTCTATCATATCTCCCCTTAGTCATCTCTTTTCCAAGCTGAAAAGTCCCAGTTTTATTAATCTCTCCTCATTCGGCAGCCATTCTATACCCCTAATCATTTTTGTTGCCCTTTTCTGAACCTTTTCCACTTCCAATATATCTTTTTTGAGATGGGGCAACCACATCTGAATGCAGTATTCAAGATGTGGGCATACCATGGATTTATACAGAGGCAATATGATATTTTCTGTCTTATTATCTGTCCCTTTATCAATGATTCCCAACAATCTGTTCGCTTTTTTGACTGTCGCTGCACATCCAGTGGGTTTTCATCATTGAACAGTTGGATTTGGCCATATTGGACTGTCAAGAGTGGGACATGGCTACTAACAACCGGATCTAGTCCCAGGTGCAGTCACTGGGCATATTTCCACTGATCCAATGTCTACTGAAGTCAGGCTCTGAGGTGCCAATTTGAAGAGCCAATGCTCGGAGGTGCTATGCCAAGTACATACAAATAAATGGTATGCTCCTCCCAGGATGGGACCCTCAATGCTTGACTTGAATGGTCACCTTTTGTAAGTGCCTCCACACCAGTGGTTCTCAACCAGGGGTATGTGTACCCTGGGGATACACAGAGCTCTTCAAGGGGGTACATCACTCATCTAGATATTTGCCTAATTTTTACAAAAGGCTACATTAAAAGCACTAGCAAAGTCGGTAAAAAGTAAAACTTCATACAGACAATGACTTGTTTATACTGCTCTGTGTACTATACACTGAAATGTAAGTACAATATTTATATTCCAATTGATTTATTTTATAATTATATGGCAAAATGAGAAAGTCAGCAATTTGCAGTGCTAGTGTGCTCTGACACTTGTATTTTTATGTCTGATTTTGTAAGCAAGTAGATTTTAAGTGAGGTGAAACTTGGGGTTATGCAAAACAAATCAGACTCCTGAAAGGGGTACAGTAGCCTGGAAAGGTTGAGAAACGCTGCTCTAAACAGCACATACAGCACCTTGCAAGATCTTCTAGGATCGGGCCTTTGGGGAACGGCTAAGACAAGGTTAAAAAGAGCTAGTGTGGTTTTGAAGGACACAAGAGCAAAGCTATAGGTATGGAAAGCCTCAATGTGAGGAGGAATAAGATCTCGAACCTGCTGTGGAAAAAGAAAATGGAAGCCAATAAGGAAATCTGAGAATTTCAGTGGTTTTTTTTAATCTTTAAAGCACTTTATAAATATGAAGTTTTTAATCATGTATAAACAGATTTGAAAAGCCTGCAAGTGTGTATCTAAAACTGAAAAATATTAAACACCAGAGAAATAGTCCTTTTCTATAATAGCCAGCCTCTGCCAGATGAGGAGAAGGGAGAGCTGAATCGCTCATTTGGCTGACATGAATAAAAATTTCAAATCACCAGCCCAGTTCAGTAGTAATTCAGAATACGGGGAAACTTGTTTCCAATGTAAACTGTACGATTGAGAGCCATAACATGAGATGAGTGAACACAGCCCCCCTAAGACCCGTTTAATGCATAGTCAAAATGCTGCAACAAAAATCATCCCCTGGCATGATGCACAAAGGCAATATCCCTTTAATACTTCAGAGCTTTGCTTTTGGCTCTGGCACTTCTGATCCCAAAGGAGTTGTAATGAAACAATATACAGTAAACTGCCCCATTTGTTTTATTCATCATTGCTAATGCAAGTGGGACAGAAAGTCCACCTGACCTTTAACTGCCTAGTTTACAGAGACTCAAGCAGCTGACAATTAACTTGCAATCAAAAAGGATTATCTTTAGCTTGCTGGTCTTTTTTTCCCCATTAAGTCATCTTTGTCTCCCCCTACCTACCTTTAAACCACAGAGCTCCATGGGACGAGCTCTACGGCCACTCTGAGGGTGTGCAACTCAATGGCAGGCTGCAGGCATGGCTAATACAGCTCAAATCTTAGCCCAAATATTCAAAGGAAAGAATGAGGGTGCCTCTGTTTTCAGATGCTGAATTTGAGATGTCTTAAAGATACCTGATATTCAGAAAATAATGACCCACCTGCCCTCTGAAATCCAGGCCCAGTTAAGGAGTCCTAATTTGGACATCCACAAATTGAGATGCTAGACCTCCTATTTTAAAATTTGGTCCTTGGTGTAGAAAACAGGCACAACTGCTTCCACACCTTGGGAATTATTGTCTATAATCGTATGCATCTGAAACAATATGTTTAACAACAGTTTGGTCCAGTGCCCTCAATTCGCCCTGATTTCAATGAGAGTTCAGGGTATTTGGTACTTTGAAACCAGGCGTGCTATTTGTAATGGCTGAGCCTGCAGACTTCCCAAGGCTGATACACTGGAGTGGCTCTGGTAGTATAAAGGGGGTGGCAGCTGTCCCTGGGAAACCCCCACTACTTAAGCGTTCCCCCAGGCAGCATGGAGCTGGCAGAGTGAATCTATATTGGCCCCCTAACGATTTCAAAGGTAGGGGGAACTGCTTAGGGCATATGGGACAACGAGGAGACCCAGGGTAGACTATGATTGTTTTAGCATAGAGGTTGCCTGGGCAGACCTTCAGATGGCCTCAGAATACAGGAAGTGTCACGGTACTTCTGTCATCCCTCCATTCCTGCCCCTGTGCTGCAGCAGAGCAATTGAAAATCAGGATCCCAACTGCTGCAAGTATCTTCGTTCAGTGCAGAGTTCACCCAAATTTGGAGTGATGCTAGGTATTAGGAACATGCTCTATTTAAAAAAAAAAAGACTCCAGTATATATGTAGCTAGTTAATAGAGCACCATCTACTGACATAAAAATATGTACACTGTCTATAAATTAGTAGGTTCAATAAAGTAGTAGTTGTGTGAAGCTCTTAACATGAAACTTTTAACACTATGGACATGATCTTTACCCTGTGTGACAGGGTCGGGCCAGATGGCTACAGGAGAGTAATAGAAGGCAGGTATATTAGCCCCAGGTTAAGTAGGTCCCTTTTCCCTGGGTAAGGTAACGGGGAAGGTTCCAGAACAATCAGGAACCTTCTGGAGACCATTAAGACAGGCTGATTAGAACACCTGCAGTCAATCAAGAAGCTGCTAGAATCAATTAAGGCAGGCTAATCAGGGCACCTGGGTTTAAAAAGGAGCTCACTTCAGTTTGTGGTGTGCGTGTGAGGAGCTGGGAGCAAGAGGCACTAGGAGCTGAGAGTGAGAAAGCATACTGTTGGAGGACTGAGGAGTACAAGCATTATCAGACACCAGGAGGAAGGTCCTGTGGTGAGGATAAAGAAGGTGTTGGGAGGAGGCCAGGGGGAAGTAGCCCAGGGAGTTGTAGCTGTCGCACAGCTGTTCCAGGAGGCACTCTAGACAGCTGCATTCCACAGGGCCGTGGGCTGGAACCCAGAGTAGAGGGCGGGCCTGGGTTCCCCCCAAACCTTCCAACTCCTGGTCAGACACAGGAAGAGTTGACCTGGACTGGTGGGTTCAAACTAAGGGCTGCTATGAAGCTCCAAGGTGAGCAAATCTGCCAATAAGCGCAAGACCCACCAAGGTAGAGGAGGAACTTTGTCATACCTGCTAGGGCTTATATGCAAGGTACGGCTCCCAGAGTCTTTTGTTTGTTGGTTTCTGATCAGATCCTTAATGTTAATTGAACATGGTGTGTTATACTTTTAGATGAGAGGTCAATCTAATTGCCAAGTAATTGTCTGATAATTACGTAAGTAATAAAACATAAAGTTGCAGTCTTTGTAACTTAGTATCAGGCTGGTAGGCAACATTTTTGCATTTAATTGACATTTAATAAAATAATTGCAAGTGGTTCAGGATAATTAGACTACATACTGTATTTGCAAAGTGCTTAAAATACTAGTTGACCTTCAGTAAGTGTGTTAATCAATAGCAAACATATAATTTGCTATTATGTAATGAAATGCCTCCTTGTTGCTTTCAGATATTTCAAGACAAAGGTTACATTAAACTGCCTCAATGGCTTCTTTCCAATGATGTGTCAGTTTCAGAGAAACCAGGCAAAGAATCTTACAAAACTCGCCCAGAGATCCTAATGATCGCTTGTGAAATGTACTGTGGGGATTTCTAAATGACGTCCCCATATGTGAGATCCTAAGATATGTAGGAGAGCTGACCCTTTCAGGCACTCCCCAAGCATACGATAACTCGTTTCAAAGCATGTCGGTGTGAGTGCATATTGTGCATCGCTTCTCCTACAGCATTCTCTGTGCTTCCAACAGTCAGAGAAATAAAGTATCATGAGTCCCCAGCCTGAAAAAGGTTCAGGGCCTGGGGACCATGAGGGCCCAGTCACGGAGGAGATTTGGGTATCTTGTGAAAATTAGCACTCGTCAGAGTGCCTTACGTACGTTAACTAATCTTCACAATGATTCCTCCTGTGTGGTAGGTAAATATTATTCTCACGGTTTTATGGATGGTGAAAATAAAGCAGCAAGGTTAAATGAATCCCTATGGGAAATAGAGGGAGTTTGGGTTAGACGTGGAAGTACACATTATCTCAGTCTTTTGCTAGGCCCTTAGATCATGCTATTGAGCTGATCTTCTGTGCGGCTGGACTTCACACTGGTCACTCGGCAAAGAAGCTTGCACAACTGCAATCATCTGTCTGTGGGAGTTTATACAAAGTCCACACATTCTATGAAGTAAAACCCAGGGGGCAGCACACTGAAAGTAAAAATTCAATCTAATTAAATTATTCCTTTAGTGTAGCCCAAATCCTATGCACGAAGGCCCAGGTTCTGCTCCGTTACACTCCTGCAATCTTACTGAGGTCGCACAAGTAGACATTGGGGCAGAATTTTTCCATAGCGTGTATGAGGAAGCAAAAGCAAAAATCTCTAATATTAGAGATGTAGTTATTTGAAACAAATGCAGTGTACATGGTGGCCAATTCATAGGATTGAGAGTCAGGAATGCTCTGGCACTGGACAGCTGGGTGATCTTGGGCAAGTCACATCAATGCTCAGTGCCTCAGTTTCCTCATCTGTAAAATAGGGATAATGATGCTTGCATCCTTTGTAAAGTGCTTTGAGGTCTATGCCTGAAAAGCACCACATAATAAAAATAGTAGTACGTAGCTCTCATTCTTCTCAGCTCTGTCTGAGTAGGAAAACTGCTGCATAGAAACTTCCTATAAATATGTTACCTGAGCATGCTATATTTCATTAATCATTTTCTTTAATTTCTGATACAAAAAGAGCACCAGTACCTAGAGCTAAGTCCCTGTTAGTAGTAGTGCCATCCCTAGCAGTAGGTTTCATAGCCCTTATGGTAATGTTGGATGAAATCTCATATGAAGCCAATAGATATCTATAGAAATTACTACACAGAGATTATTAGAGAATCAACACCTTTCTATTAGTTAACGCTTGCGACAACAGGGCCTGAAGGCCATGGCTAGACACTGTGTAAATTTAGTAAATGAAAGTCCCAGAGTGAAAGAATTTTTTCGACGATTCTACATAATTTTATAGCAAGGATATAATTCACTATCAAATTCAGTATTATGGTCCCAAAAACCTACAGGAAAGCTATCATTTTCTTTTAAATTATCTAAGAAACTTCTATAAGATGCTATCCTTATAGATTACGTAAAACCCAAAAAAGCATCACACAAAAAGTGGAAACTAGGTCAAATTACAAAAATTATGTACACAGTATTTTTAAAATTCTGCATATTTTATTTGTCAAAATAACACAATATAATTATGGCAGTTTCAATTATTTCGGTAATTTATTTCAAAATACTTGTCCGCAAGTATGTCTGTAACAGTACAGACAACAAAAAAGATTCAGGAAATGTTTTTTGACAAATAGATTCCTTATTAGGCATATTAATACAGAACTTTGAGTAATGATTCATTTAAACTACAATGTAGAAACCAGCAGGAGAGTGAGTTTGTGTGTGTATGGGGGGTGGGTTTTTGGAGGGGGGTGAGGGAGTGAGAGAACCTGGATTTGTGCAGGAAATGGCCTAACTTGATTATCATGCACATTGTGTAAAGAGTTGTCACTTTGGATGGGCTATCACCAGCAGGAGAGTGAATTTGTGTGGGGGGGTGGAGGGTGAGAAAACCTGGATTTGTGCTAGAAATGGCCTAACCTGATTACTTTAGATAAGCTATTACCAGCAGGACAGTGGGGTGGGAGGAGGTATTGTTTCATATTCTCTGTGTATATATAAAGTCTGCTGCAGTTTCCACGGTATGCATCTGATGAAGTGAGCTGTAGCTCACGAAAGCTCATGCTCAAATAAATTGGTTAGTCTCTAAGGTGCCACAAGTACTCCTTTTCTTTTTGCGAATACAGACTAACACGGCTGTTACTCTGAAATGTAGAAACATATTTCCCACACCTGTCAGAAGCAGTGTAAAGGCTTAGGGGAGTCGGATAACAAAGGAGCTGAGGGAGAGGGAAGTAATTGCTAGACAGGAGCCTGGAAGTGAACCCGGAGGGTAGTTGGGTGTAGATGGAAGAAGCATGGAACAGGTTTGCGTGTGCGTGGGAGGGAGGATTGTTAGGGAGTTGAGAAATTTCCCCTCTGAAGACCGTGGCTGACCACTAGCCTCTACCTTTTAGTCACACACATCTACCCCTGTCACACACATCTACCCCTGTCCCTGTGTGTCCTTGCATCCCCACTCCACATTCAGCCAGACATCTTTGCACATGTCCCCATGTGGCCCTGCACCACTCCTCCCCCGCATCCCTATGTGGCCCTGAACCCCCATTCAGCCTCCCTTCTCCCCCATCCTAATTGTATCCCTGCACCCCCTCCCCTTCAGCCCCGGGCTCAGTGCTGTCACCCCACTAGCTCCTGTGCCCCTGCCCCAGTCTGTCCCTTCTGAACCCCAGCCATCCTGTATGCCTTGTTCTGTCCATCCCCCCATATCCCATACCTCCTCACCTGGCCAATGGGGCGGCACTATGTGAGGAACGCAGCCTCGGACTCCCTCTCTTTCCCCCTTTGTGTTTGGCCGCTTCCGCCTTGAGCCAGCTGCCCTCTCTGGCACCACAGCAGCCCCTGGTGGGTGAAAGGTATAACTGAAGCACCTCTCCATCAGAATATTTTTTTTTTGTAGGGGGGGAGATCTGTAGGGGACATGAACTCTGTATGTTCACAATGGCATAGAATTCCCCCAGGAGTACAAGATAAGTAACATGCCACATAGATTGGGTTTGACATGATTTGGTCTTGACTAATCTAATATCCTTCACTGACAGGGTAACAACTCTTGTGGATAGGAGGAAGCAGTAGATGTATATCTCAACTTTAGTAAGGCGTTTGATACTCTCATGTAACTTTTTCATAAGCAAATTAGGGAAATATAGCCCAGATGAATGTAATAGAAGGTAGGTGCGCAGCTATCTGGAAAACTGCACTCAGGGAATAGTCATCAATGGTTGACAGTCAAACTTGAAGGGCATATCAAGTGGAGAGCTGCAGGAATCTGTCCTTGGTCCAGTTCTGTTCAATATCTTCCTTGGTGATTTAGATAATGGCATAAAGAACACACTTATAAAGTTTGTGGATGATACCAAGCTGGGAGGGTTTGCAAGAGCTTTGGAGGACAGGATTAGAATTGAAAATGATCTTGACAAACTTGAGAAATGGTCTGAAATAACTAGGATAAAATTCTCAAAGGACAAATGCAAAATACTGCACTTTGAAAGGAATAATCAGAAAGGCTGTGAGTCTGTCATGGATTTTGTGACTTTCCTGGACCGCCGTGACTTCTGTAGCAGCCGGTGCAGCTGGCCCACGGCCTGCCTGAGTAGCTCAGACAGCCCCTGGGCCAGCCTCACTGGCTGTTGCTGGGGCAGTCTCAGGGTACCGTGCCCTCTCCACCCCTCAGAAGCAGCAGGGGTTTGGGTGTGGGAGGGGGCTCAGGGCTGGGGCAGGGTGTTGGGGCGTGGGAGGGGGAGAGGGCTCTGGGTTGTGCTTAACCTGGGGGGCTTCCCAGAAGCAGCAACATGTCCCTCAGCTTTGTCCTAGGAGGAGCCATGACCAGTCAGTTCTACGTGCTGCCTCTGCCTGCAGACACTGTCCCCACGGCTCCCATTGGCTGTGGTGCCTAGCCAATGGGAGCTGTGGAGCCAGCACTTGGGCAGGGCAGCGCACAGAGCCCCCCTGGCCGCACCACCGTCGAAGAGCTGAGGGAACGTTGCTGCTTCTGGGGAGCTGCAAGGAGCCAGGTAGGGAGCCTCCCAGCCCTGCCAAGTCCCCCCCTTTGCCCCTCACAGCTTCAGGGGTCCCAGGCTGCAGGCCACCGCACGGTCCCCCCAGCAGTTGTAGGGGTCCTGGGCCACTGTGTCACCCAAAGCACCTGCTGTGCCCCCTGCCTCCCTCCCCCCCCCCCCCCCGAGCACCTGTGGCGCCCCTGGCTGCTGCCTGCCGCAGAGTACTCAAGATTTAATCAGGGGTATATAGTACAAGTCACAGACAGGTCACAGGCCGTGAATTTTTGTTTACTGCCTGTGACCTTCCATGACATTTACTAAAAATACCTGTGACTAAAATCTACCCTTAATAATCAGTTGCACAAATACAAAATTGGAGATGACTGCCTAGGAAGGCGTACTGCAGAAAAAGATCTCGGAGTTATAGTGGATCACAAACTAAATGTGAGTTAAAATGTAACCCTGATTCAAAATGAAAGTGAACATTATTCTGGGATATATTAGCAGGAGTGTTTGTAGCAAGACACAATAAGTAATTTTTCCATTTTGCTCAGCACTGATAAGGCCTCAAATGGAGTATGGTGTCCAGTTCTGGACACCTTGTCTACATCTTTCCTTAAGTAAACTGGAAAAAGTCTAGGTGAGAGCAACAAAAATGATTAAAGGTCTAGAAACCATGACCTACAAGGAAAGATTGAAAAAACTGGATTTGTTTAGTCTGGAGAAGAGAAGACTGTGGGAGGGGGAACATAAGACTTCAGGGACATAAAAGGTTGTTATAAAGAGGAGCATGATAAATTGTTCTCCTTAACCACTGAGGACAGGACAAGAAGTAATGGGCTTAAATTGAAGCTAGGGAGATTTACATTGGACATTATGTAAATCTTCCTAACTGTAAGGGTAATTAAGCACTGGAACAAATTACCTAGGGAGGTTGTGGAATCTCTGTCATTGGAAATTTTTAAGAACAAGCAAGACAAGCACCTCTCAGGGATGGCTGAGATGTACTTAGTCCTGCCTCAGTGCAGGGGACTGGACTACATGACCTTTCAAAGTCCCTTCCAGTCCTATATATCTATGATTCTATGAGTCTAACTGATTCACATTACAAAAGTGAATTAAGAATGGGTCAGATCTCCAGCTGGTATAAATCAGCATCTCTTCAATGAGCTACACAGATTTGCATCTGGCCCAGTGTATTTTAGAGAGGGGTACAGTGGCTTGGTATGGTCATTCTCTCTCTGTTTCAAGACCAAACACGTTTCTGACTATTCATAAAGGTCAATGGAGTGTTAAATTGAGAGCGATTAAAAATAGAGGGGGAAAGAAATGGTTCAAAGACCAAGAATCACAGTAAGAAGGCAAATATGAATTAGAGTGCAATAAAATTAATGTAGTCACTGAATTAAAAACTACATTCAAGCTCTGATAGTCAAAATCTGGTCTCTCAAGGAGACTTGGGAGGAGTAATAATACAGACTTGCAAAGTTCCTCCTGGCCAATCACTTCTGATTGAGTTTCTTTTCTTTTCTTTCTTTAATGGCCACGTGAAATATCATCTGTCATTGTTAATATCATCACCAGAGCCAAGGATGATAAAAAGAACTAGATAAGTTCATGGAGGCTATTCATGTTCATGGAGATAAGTTCATCAATAGCTATTAGCCAGGATAGGCAGGGGTGGTGTCCCTAGCCTCTGTTTGCCAGAAGCTGGGAATGAGTGATGGGGGATGGATCGCTTAGTGATTACCTGTTCTATTCATTCCCTCTGGGGCACCTGGTATTGGCTACTGTTGGAAGACAGGATACTGGGCTAGATGGACCTTTGGTCTGACCCAGTATGGCCTTTCTTATGTTCTTAAGGATGGATGAGCAGATTTGGTGCTAAGCCTGGTAGGTTTTCACAAATAAACTAATTACATGGAGCACAGGTGGAGTTTGACACTCCGTAAGTCAGCATTCTACCGCTATATTACATGTGAACAGTGACAAAGAACACAGTTGGTGGAGCTGGATCAGGTAATGCTGGCACACCTGCAGCCATAGGAAAATCCTGGCTCATGGGGGCTCAAACACACCAGGGACAGCTTGAAATATCATGGTGGTGTTCATTGTTATTGCTGGAGAGCCATATGGCATGGAATAAGAGCCCATTAGGTTCATGACATGAGCTCCCCAAGGTATTTGGGAGACTTCCCCTTTTACATGGCCCTGCCTGGAGCACATCTATAGGCTCCTCCTGTTTAACAGGAAACAGCCTCTGGTTTTAGACATAGTCTATATCCCTCGTCCATCTCACAGGACAAAGAGGTCTCTTCCCCCCACCTCCACTCCAGTCCAGCTAAGTTACCATCTGCCCCCAAGTGCTTATGTTAAGAGAGAATTGCATACTGAATCCTGGGTCATGCAGTCAAGGGGTCAAATCACATATCTTTGCAGTGGGCCCTTCAGTTGCTTGATCCTGTATGGGAAACAGGTCAAGAAGGTTAGGACAAAGAATGTTGCAAATTTCCATTGACTTAAACCAGCTCTATCTTCATCATGGGGTTCTGAAATATTATGAGCTTTTACAGAACTTTGGCTAGGATCAAAGATACTCTGTCTAGAAGAAACAGGATGATGAGCTCAGTGATGCAGAAAAACTTCTTCTCTCCCAATCCTTGAACCCTGTTTTGCCAGGAAAATATCTTTTCATAGCAATTTTAGACTCATGGCTTCTATTCCTGGTTCTAACACTGACTTGTTGTATAATCTTGGACAAGCCACTTAACGTCTATTTGCTTGGAATGGGTGAAACAAATAATATAGTTTCTAAGGAGCATGTGAACTGGCTCTGTTCTCAGAGACCAATGTTTCCATGTAGCAACTGAAAAATATTTGGCCATTGGGATATTGGTTTTGGATTCACTGTGATATTTGCTCACTTTTGTTTCCATCTAACCAACACAAAGTAATTTACCTCCACTCAAACTAGATCTAGTATTCTGTCTTTCAGAGTTTACTTCATAGAAACAGAGCCCATACTTAATGTCCTAGATACAAGAAAATAGAGCCCCTAGCATTCCCTCTTAAAGGGCCCAGGTCCCCCAAACCTTCCCCCTCTCAGTGAAGGTTCCCATTTTGCTTCAGGGTAGCATTATGACTCGGTACTATTCCCCCTATTAATCCATAACATTTCAATACACCGGAAAGGTATGACATAGAAAGGAAGGAAACAAACCTACCAACACTTCCTTGAATATTCATGTGTTCCAAGGAACTTGAATTCCACTTAATCAATTTCTGTGACTCTAGTCGCTGGCTATTCAAGTTAAACGGCCAGGTTCTGCTCCCGCCACCCACTTATGTTAGGAAGTACCTTACTCCGTAAGTATCCAACTCCCACCAAAGTGAATGGCAGACTTTCCAATCAGGTTAATGGAAGTTGAATCAGGGCCATAGTAAGGACAGCAGAACGCTAAGTGTTTAAACACGTTTCAGTGCCTTGGGTTCTATATACGCAGAAATAAAAGCAAAGATGCATTATCAGTGAGAAGCTAGGTCATACAAAGAAAGTAAAACGTGGTTTTCTGAGCCCTGAGCCAACTGCTGATATCAATGAGAGCCCAAAACTCATTCTTGAAGATGATCATTGATGCTAATAATAGATACATATATGTTTAAGATGTTTTTATGTTGTTTTACCTGCTGAAAACAATTAAGTTACAAGTATTACAAAATAGAAAAGAAACTGGATTGCTCTCACATAGAAAGTTCATTTGGTTTTTAGAGTGGTGGTCGGTTCCTTCAGCATTCCCCTTTAAGGATAGGGAATCTTTCTCATGCTGGAGGAATTTTTCAGGATGAAATGAAGTTTTCAAGTGCAACCACTTTACATGCCTATTGTAAGAGGCAGAAAGACGCTAATATCGGTCCATTCATTACACTTCTTTTATGGGATTGTTTTATGTGAACTGCTTGAGAAAAAGGTTAGCTCCCCTGCCAGTGAACAGGCAGCACGTACAGTAAGACTGACTGACTAAGATGTGGCCTGCTGGGATCTTTTTAATTTGCATTGACAACTGACAGTCGGCTATCTATAGTTTAAACTACCATTTCCCAGTAATATCTTTCCTAGGCAGAGAGTGGGCATAATTACTCCCCGGTACAATTATATATACTTCTTTAGAGCTATGCCTGCTTTACATCAGCAGAGTTCTGGGTGGAGATCCACTCTGTAAGTGTATCTGCAGCTACTCTCCCATTCTCTCCACATGCCTTCTGTCCTCTTAAGAAAATGAGTAAGGCACAGGAATAGGGAAGAGCAGTGTTAGCCAATGGCTGCAATGTCTGACTGAGTTGCTCAGCACTTGGTCCATAGTATGTGTTATTTCCATTTGTATTAACTAAAGTATGGGCCAAATTCTGTCTGATTTAACTTATGTTCCTGGCACTTGGGTAAATCACTTCAGCTTTCTGTGCTTCCCCTCTCATTCGTTGTCTGTCTTGTCTATTTGGGTTGTAAGCTCCCAAGGCAGGGACTATCTCTTAATGTGTGTTTGTACAATGCCTGGTGCATTGGGGCCCTAATCTTGATTTGGGACATTCGATTCCATTGTAATGCTACAGTGGATTGCACAGGTGATAAATCAGCACAGAGTCGGGCCCTTCACCTTATGTTTTCTCTCTGTCACTGGCTCCCAGCCTTCTGTCTAGGCACGTTTGCCTCACAATCTGAATATAAAGTTTTAACTAAAATTAGAATTAAATCAAAAGTGAGAGACTCCACAGTTGAAGAGCTACATCTCATCAGTTCTACTATGAACACTGACTGTAAATCTTGTAGCAAGCATTAGCAAATACACAGGCATTACAAATGCATCAGGGATGCAAAAACCATGGGACAGCTATAGACCATAATGTTCACAAGCTGCAGGGGAAATATGTTGTTGAATTGGAAGCAACTGGGAGTAAATTAACCACAATGGGAGCTCGGTGTCTAATTGTCCCTTTCTATTGCTCTGAAGATGGAATTACTTAACGGGAACAATTGTTTCTGTGGTAGAATAGAGGGTAGTCATGAAAAACTGAAGGTATTTTATATGCTAGAAACAGATCAATAATTTAAGATGACTTCATGACAGGACTCTTTATTTGCCACTGCAATCAAGAAAAGGCAATGCTTTTTTAAAAAAGAAAATATCAGATCCTTAGCTGATGTAAATCAGTGTTGTTCCATTGATGTTGCCCGTTGTCATGAGTGATGATCTGACCCTAAATTTAAATCTTCGTCCCTTACATGAGCCAAAAGAATAGTTTTAGGAGCATTCTGTTTGGAACAACCTCTCCAGTGTTGTTACAAAAGCCTCAAGGAAGAGATACAATCTCAATTATTCCTTCTTCATCTCTTCCAATATTTGTATTGAAGCCTCAAGGAAGAGCTACTGTCATAAATATAAAGGGAAGGGTAACCTTTCTGTATACAGTGCTATAAAATCCCTCCTGGCCAGAGGCAAAATCCTGTTACCTGTAAAGGGTAAAGAAGCTCAGCTAACTTGGCTGGCACCTGACCCAAAGGACCAATAAGGGAACAAGATACTTTCAAATCTTGGGGCGGGGCAAAGGCTTTTGTTGTGCTCTTTGTTTACGTGGTGGTTCTCTCTTGGGACTGAGAGAGGCCAGACAGAAATCCACCTTCTCCAACCCATCCTAATCCAAGTCTCCAGTATTGCAACCAGTATAGGTAAGCCAGGCAAGGCGGATTAGTTTCTTTGTTTTATGTGAATTTTCCCTGTGTTAAGAGAGAGGTTTATTCCTGTTTTCTGTAACTTTAAGGTTTTGCCCAGAGGGGGATCCTCTGTGTTTTGAATCTGAATACACTGTTCAGTATTTTCCATCCTGATTTTACAGAGATGATTTTTATCTTTCTTTTTTTTAATAAAATCCTTCTTTTAAGAACCTGTCTGATTTTTTCCATTGTTCCAAGATCCAGAGGTTTGGGTCTTTGATGATTTTGTAACAAATTGATTAGGATATTATTCTCAAGCCTCCCCAAGAAAGGGGGTGCATAGGGCTTGGGGGGGATATTTTGGGGGAAGATGTCTCCAAGTGGTCTCTTTCCCTGTTCTTTGTTTAAAACGCTTGGTGGTAGCAGCATACTGTTCAAGGACAAGGCAAAGTTTGTACCTTGGGGAAGTTATTAACCTAAGCTGGTAAGAATAAGCTTAGGGGGTCTTTCATGCGGGTCCCCACATCTGTACCCTAGAGTTCAGAGTGGGGAAGGAACCTTGACAGCTACCATTCTCAATTATTCCTTCTACACTTTCCCTAGTATTAGCACTGAATCCTAAAGGAAGAGCTACCACTAATGCCTCTAATGCCTCGTTTCTTCAGTAGTAAGAGTGAACCTATAGAGTTTTAAAAAGAATAACTCAGATTTAAAATCTGGATATCCCCTTCTGTGTGTGTGCAGGGGAGGGGTGCACAATAACAGAATTTGGGTGATTTATTCCATTAGTTATAGAAGATCATAGATGAGCCCAGATCCTACCACCTACATTGTTGGATGTGCTTTGCGGTAGCAGGTCACAATCTGATTCCTGACATTTTGTACTGAGCAGAACCAAGTGAAATTTTTTCAGCCAACTCTTCCCCCCCCCCCCCCGCACACCCCTTTTTTAAACTAAAAATGTAGACTCGGGTTGACAAAAAACAGTTTACAAATTCGTGGCAATTTTGGCAAATTGTTTCAATCAAGGGAAAAATACTGGAAACAGCTCATTTTGTCATTTCTGAAATGAAATGTTGATTCACCAGGAGACTTAGGTGCCATTCACAAAACAAAGGATGAGGAGGGGGTGATGGTGCCACAGTCATATACCCAGTAACCCAGTGGTTAGGGCACTCACCTGGGATGTGGGAGACACACATTTGACTCCTCACTCTGAAGCATGGACTTGAAACCAGGTATCCCTCCTTTCAGGCTAGTGCACCAACCACCGGGCTATGGAGTCATACACACTTTCTCTGGCTCAGTGAAAGTTTAATTACTTATACAAAGTCAGACGGGAGAGCTTGAGAAAGGTCACCCCAAAATTACCAGTAACCCAGTGGATAGGGCACTCAACAGGGAAGGGGGAGACCTACTCCCAAGCAGGGATTCAAACATGGATCTCCCACATCCTTAGACACTTGACTAGAAGTTATTTGGAGTGGGTGGTTCCCAACACTGCTCCCTGTTTTGTGAATAGCTGCTAAATCCCTTTGTGACTTTAGCAGCCCCACCAAAAAAATTTTGTGTGAAACTATTTGGTAAATTTGTGTCAAATTTGAGAATAACTTTGATCAACCCAAAACTGCATATTTTGGTAAATAAACTATTTTGCCCAGTCTAATCACTAATGATTACCGAGCCTCAGTTATAGAATTAACCCAAATGTATTAATAATTTATGCCAATTAGTGCTGAGTGAACATGAAAAGGTTTGAATAAGCCTTCCCAGGTTAGGATCTTTGGCCAAATTACCTGAACTTTTCAGAATGGTTAGCAATACAAGTTCCTTCTCATGGAGGATGAAATTCTCATGTGTCCAGCAGGCCAGGCACATACTATATGCCATTAAAGACCTGGAGAGAATTCCAGTGGAAAACTATGATTAGATAATTTTGCACTCCAGTCATGCAAGATAGCAATATACATCGTGCGAAGTGTCTGTGATGTATTTTAAAACACCCAGATCTATTAAAGGCCATTTCACTCCAGGCTTTCTTTTCCAATCCTCAGAATTGCCTGCAAATGTAGTTCCAGTTCTTGTTTTCTTGCCAAAGTGACAAATACGTCATTGGATCATCTCCTGATTTAGACTCCGAGAGACTGGCTTTTCAGAGCTGAGAACCCTACAGCTCCCAGTGATTTCAGTGGGAGAGGCAGATGATCAGCACCCCTGAAAAATCAGGCCGCAGATGGATGTTACTGATATCATTGACCCTGCAACCCCATAGTCATGTGATTAAAGAATATTAAAGAATAGCCCTGTTGACTTCAATAGTACTACTCCAATAAGTAAGGGCTGCAGAAATAGGAGCTAAGTTACTGTGGCAAATTTTAATATAAACAGATATTCATCCTTTAGTAGTTTTATTGTGTCATCATTCCACAAGCTATTGCTTGGAGCTTATGACTTATTCACGCTGTTAGTGAGAATGGAATAGTGAAGGCTGACATATTATACAAATATTAGTCCAGGGCTACAATGCATCTTACTATAGCCTTTCTGCCAATATCTGCATTTTGCTTTTTATAAAACTCAACAGTACAGTGCTGCTTCAATTTATAAATAATAACGCTGGGAGTACTTGTAAAATCTTTTGAACTACATAACCAGTGTTGACTTTAAAAGAAAGTGTCTGATTCAGCTGTTGACTCCCCATAATAGAGGTTGTGTTTCAACTTACGATGCATCTATTTGTTTATGGTCCTGCGGAGCTCAGTGGCTTACTTACACTTTTATAGATTTCACCTGCTGTGATGGAATATATTACTAAAATTAAAATACAAAGTTAATCTGTTTAGAGACCTAATCTTTAACATTGTCCAAGATTCATGCTATAAAATTATATAATAGCAGGAATATATATTTATAAGTATGCATTATAGTATGCCAAGTTTTTCTGAATCAACGTAGTCCAATAAATAAATTGTAAGTAAAATACATGGTGCATGTGTGAAATTATGACCTCTTAGGATGTACAAGAGTGGGTCTTAAAGCTTATTGCTTACTTTATATAAATAAGTATTTGAAGTTAGCTGACATCAGTGTTCAGGCATTTCCTATATGTAGTTTATGGGTTTTGAAGTTGCTCAGCGCCTCCTCAGAAGTACTTTGCGCCTCACAGAGCCACCTCCCTAGTCAAGTGAAGTCCAGAGAAAGACTCCCATTGACTTTAGTGAGCTCTAGATGAGGCACCATCCATCTCAACTTTTATGGATTGCAATAATCCTGTCTGTGTATACCAAATATCGTATTTGTGACCCAGGGATTCCTTGGTGCCAACTGGCAGAGGGCATAAGAGGTACGTATGGATCCCTGGATGAGGTATCTACATAATAGTTTGCCAAAGGGTAGCATGTAAGGTTTGTACCAAGAGCTAGTGGCCCGTTGATCATCATACTCATTGTGAAATGTATGTACAGATAATGTTGAAGGAGTTAAGTTTCTGTACTGGAAATCACGTTCTTAAAGCCTTGAAGTTAGAGGGAGGTGACTAGGAGCTGACATGCCTTGGACAAGTTCCACCAGGCAGGAGATAGTAAATGATTCTCTCTCTGGCTGGTCATTGTACAATGTAAGTCTGTTTGCATTTCAGAGCCTGATGCTAATGCAGAGACTATGAATTTTGTAGGGGAAAAAAACCCATCAAGAACAGTAGGGGGCTTCCTGTTTATAAGTAAAGACAATGGATTTGCAGGGTATAACTGCGGGCAGTGAAGTATACCTGGAATCCTTCAGGAAGGAGGTGAACTGCTAAGGTGTTCTATCTTCTGAAAGGAGAGTTCTAGCCAGCCTGGAAAATGCTGCACAGACTTTGGGTGAGCTAAACTTCATTAGACAGGAGTGTATCTTGGAAATTAAATTAGGCTTTAGAATGTATGTTGTTGTAACGCCAACCATCCTGGTGGTCGTCATTGGAGATCAAACCTAGGACCTCCTGAGCTTAATGCAAGAGCCTTTACTGCCTTAGGTAAAAGACACATCTCACTTAAACATGCCTGTAGCAGGCTCATCAATCTCTAGCTGGCCTAGCCACCACAAGAGGGGGACAGAGTGTCACAATAAGCAGGAAGGGGTAACATGATGATTGTATTTTACATGGGACCAGTTGTTTCCAATACTTACTACTTCTCAAATCTCAACTTTTTGTTAAATAAACTTTTGCTTATTTTCCACTCTAAACATAGCTAAGTGCCCTGTGCTAAGCGGAACTGTGATCTAAGGTATAACTGATAAGCGGTGGGGAACGGTTCCTTTGGGATCAGCAAAGCTTCAGATTCTGTGAGTGTCCAGTGTAACAGGGGCTGGACACTCCAGGCTTTTTGGAGGGGCCAGGGGTTGGAACGTGCCTATCGCTGAGCTATAAAGAGACAGTGGGGCCTGCGTAGGACTGGAGGGGAGTGCTTGTGTTGGCTGTGGCTGGTGGAGTTGGGGTGTTGACTCCCCAGGAGGCACAGACTGGGCTTCCTCGCACTATGGGCAGTGGTAGCCAGGGCCAGCTCCAGGCACCAGCTTTCCAAGCAGGTGCTTGGGGCATTCAGAATGGGGCGGCAGTCCATGTCCCGCGGCGGCAATTTGGCGGCAGCTCCGCTGTTCTCCCTACCGTGGCAGCTTTTGGGCAGCAGCTCTGCCGCTCTTCCGGGCGTGGCAGCAATTCGGTGGTGACTGCTTGGGGCGGCAAAATTGGTAGAGCCGCCCCTGGTGGTAGCGAGGTGCCTCGCCGTCCTGGGTACCCCTAAGAAGCATCACAATATTGCTTCCATATTCTACCCTCTTTTTTCCTTTACCTCATCTCTCTTTTGCTTGATAGTATTCATACCTTGTTATTTTTAATGTGTATTATATTGAGTATAATTAACTATAATACATCGTAATTCCATGTTAAGGGAGGTAATAGATTTTACAACTACAGTGAATACCTTTTTTTGTAACACTCTAGCGCTTTTTCCTTTGAACAGTAAAAACCTTTTAGAAAGTCAGTTAGGAAGTTAAATTAGGATCTCTTAAATTTATCTCTAAGGCTAGATCTTCAGCTGGTGTAACTCAGCCTAAATCCATTGGCTTCAGTAGAGTTATGCTGATTTACAGTAGCTGAAGATCTGTCCTTCTATCCACAAACCTTAAATCCTTTTAAAAATGTTATGCACACATTAAATGTACATGGCAGTTTTCATGCAACTATCACTAACAATTTATACAGTTTAAAGCAATTACAGGACTCAGTAAATTTAATCAGTGCAATAGATGCCACATGCTATTGTTTCCAAATGTGCGCAATATTTATGATTAATGATATGTTGTTTTAAATAAAAGACAAAGTGATGTTTGTCCTTGTGTTTTGCCATTAATAAGATTGTAGGGCTAGATCCTCATCTGTTGTAAATGGGAGTATGTGCACTGAAATTAAGGGAGCTACATTCATTTACACCATGTGAGGGTGTGGCTTATCATTTCTAGCCTATTTTTTATAAATACATTGTTTTTTATAAAAATTATTTATTGTGAGATATCTGCATCCAGCAATCCCTTACCTATGGTAAATTTCACCTTTGTCTTATTTGTTATTTAAATAGGGATAATTATGACTCTAACACACCAGTGAAAATGACCTCATCTTTGTATGGGTTTTTAATTTGAACCCTAATTTCAATTTTGTAGATCTAACTCACTTCTAGTCTTAAATAGGGAAAGCAAAGCCTGATTGGTGCTTACATATTGTCATAAATATAAAGGAAAGGGTAACCACCTTTCTGTATACAGTGCTATAAAATCCCTCCTGGCCAGAGGCAAAATCCTTTCACCTGTAAAGGGTTAAGAAGCTAAGGTAACCCCGCTGGCACCTGACCCAAAATGGCCAACGAGGGGACAAGATTCTTTCAAATCTGGAGGTAGGGGAACAAAGGGTTTGGGCTGTCTGTGTGATGCTTTTGCCGGGAACAGATCAGGAATGCAAGCCTTACAACTCTGTAAAGTTATTAAGTAATCTAGCTGGAAAATGTGTTAGATTTTTCTTTTGTTTAATGGCTTGTAAAATAAGCTGTACTGGAGGGAATGTGTATTCCTGTTTTTGTGTCTTTTTGTAACTTGAGGTTTTGCCTAGAGGGACTCTCTGTGTTTTGAATCTGATTACCCTGTAAGGAATTTACTATCCTGATTTTACAGATGTGATTTTACAATTACAAAAAATTCTTCTTTTAAGAACCTGATTGATTTTTCATTGTTCTTAAGATCCAAGGGTTTGGGTCTGTGTTCACCTGTACCAATTCATGAGGATTATTATCAAGCCTTTCCCAGGAAAGTGGGAGTAAGGGCTTGGGGGGGATATTTTGGGGGGAAGACATCTCAAAGTGGTCTCTTTCCCTGTTCTTTGTTTAAAACGGTTGGTGATGGCAGCATACTGTTCAAGGACAAGGCAAAGTTTGTACCTTGGGGAAGTTTTTAACTTAAGCTGGTAAGAATAAGCTTAGGGGATCTTTCATGCAGGTCCCCACATCTGTACCCTAGAGTTCAGAGTGGGGAAGGAACCTTGACACACATTATGGAAGCACTTAAAAAGTGATGACTGAAAAAAGAAAATACTGCTGTAGGAGTAATGCTTGAATCACCTAATTGTTTAGGCTCTAACCCTGCAAACAATTACTTACGTGCTTAACTTTACTGCCATGAGTAGTTCAGTTGAGTTCAATGAAACTACTCATAGTGGTAAAGTTAACCACATGAATAAGTGTTTGCAGGAGTGGAAACTTAGATGTCCAGATTCTGATCTTAGTTACAGTATAAATCTGGAGTAACTTGATTGACTTTAAGCAACTCAGAACAGAATCTGGCCCACTGTATGTATAATGGAGTATTGATAGATATATGCAGAGAGTCTCTTCAACATACTTTTCAAAAGTGGAGAAAACAAAGAATTGGCCTTTGCTTAGCTTATGTATGCTTTGTCCTCGAGGTATAATACTAATAAGCAGACTGCCCTCTCCTGGGGCGGGTGAATGACTGTGTGTCTGTGACTGCCCTCTACTGGCTGGCAGTGAGTGTCCAAAAAAACCCAAAACAAACAAACAAACAAACAAAAACAGTTGGGGTTGGATCCTCAGAGGTGATAAACCCTTGTTGACTTTAACTGGAGTTATAGTTGCCCATCAGCTCTTAAGATATAGGGCATTATTGGAGTCTTTTACTTTCTTTTTCTAGTCGTATAAATTTTTCCCACAGATCTGGTGTGTTCTTTGTTTTCCCCATGTACTGTATGTTTATTGTATGCTGTCCTATTAATGCCTTTGTCTACAATACACGGCAGACATTGTCTTTGGATTTACTGAGGGAACCCCTTAAGGTTGTATTGTACATAATTCCATGTTTTAAAAAACGGATTGCATATGTTGTTGATTCTCATTACATAGGAAACAGAAGCAATGGATGCTAGTTAACTCTCTTTGGGTGGATATTTAGACTTGTAGGCAATTCCTTTATCTACTCTTTTATTATCCTGTTGGAATACGCCATCGATTTTCCTGTAAGTTCATCGTATTGTTTACTGGTTCTTTTAGTCTACTGTACATGGTGTTGAGCATTGCTTTATTGATTTCCCAACAAGACATTTTAGATTCAAAATATTAATGACTCAAACTGTAAGCATTGGTATATATGTTATCTGCTTCAGGACAGCATCAAACAATGAAAAATGAACAGACAACATTCCTGCACCTTTTAATTTTTTAGTTTTTTATAACATTTACCTAGAATATCAATTTCTGGTAGACTTCCTCCCCTGAAGATTGCAGCAAAGAGTATCCATTAGAAAGTCATTATTTTTGTTTGAGATGTCTTAAATTGGGGTGAGGACGACTGTTGTCCTTGTGATGATGCACTGTCTGAAATATTTCATTGGGACCACCCTAAAAATGAAACCTCAAACTCTGGCCAGGCGACATGAGCCCAGATCAAAGGCGAAGTTCCATGTGGATCACCCGCACATTGATGAATGTGAAATTGAGGGTCATGGTTGTGAATTGCCTGATGTATTTATTTCAACATTTCAGCTTTCTGCATTATTATTCAGAGCTAGCAACAAACCCAAGCCTGGTATACTGGGACATCCAAAAGTACACCTGTTGTAGAGTTAGGACATGTCTATGCCGGACAGTTTTTCTGATATAGTTATAAAGGTAAAACCCCCTATCTGAATCATTTACATGATATGGTTGTGAAGGGGTATTCTCTAGGCTGGAAGGGTTAATGTGGCTCAGAAGAGGTTAAGTAACCTGATAGGCCACACCTGAGGGAGAGTTAGGTTTGATAGGCAAAAACTGGTTGGGGAGGGAGCCCAGCTGGGCAGAAGCAAGTATATGACCAGGAAATGAGGGCAGAAGGAGGCTGCAGTGTGGAAGCCTCCAATCATTCTTTGGGCTTCAAGTGGGAAAGGAGGAAACTCAGGGGAGAGTAGAAGCCCTGTGATACTAGCTCTGAAGGAAGGCTTTACTTAGATGGGTGGTAGAGCAGAAGCCTGCTAGAGGAGGAGGAAGAAAAGGCCTATGGAAATGGTAGCAAAGCTTGGGACAGTGCAGGCCTTTGCCACTGGTTTTAGGGGCCTTGAGCTGGAATTCAGAGTAATGGATAGGCCTGGGTTCCCCTACCAGCCACTGGGGAAGTGGTATAGCTTTGAGTTGGAGGACTGCTGGGAATGATAACCAGTCCAGTGAGAGACTTTGATACACCAGGAGGAGAAAACTATAGTGACCTGTCTGGAGGACCAAGCCATGAAGAGGGAGCATCCTGACTCACAAAGAGGGAGCACTGTAACTCCTGGAGTGTGAGAGAGGTCACAGCGTGAATGAGAGATGGAAGAGGGTGTCAGATGGGATGAAGCTATTCCCCAGATGCGGTCTTAAGGGAGATGCCCCAGCGATGAGTAGAGTGGCCTACTGGGAAATGGCCTTGGCGCTGCATTTGGCTCTTCAGGACTTAAAGGAGGTTAGCTGGTTCTTGAGGACTTGATAACATTTAGTTATGCAAGGATGGCCTGTCCCTGTGTTACTGAACTCTACAGAAAAAAATGACATCCTGTCTGTCCAGCATGTCGTTTTTGCTCATTTGAGGATTATGCTCTCTATGGAGTGAATTTTGGATGACATCCGAGTGTTGTTTATGGGCTCTATGCATGCTACTTACTATTCAGTGCTGTCAGATTGCCACTATAAATACACTGTCTTGCACGTTGTTCCACAGTGGTACCATACTCTAGTATATGCTGTCGCCTATGGATTTCCTTTCTTGCTGTTATGACGGGGGCATAGCACTTTTATATACATATTAACAGCTTCATTTCTCTCTCCCACCGAACATTTCAGCAGCTGTCTTTGTACTGTCAGCCTGAAAAGCAGATGACTCAAAATCTTTGAAAGAAAAAGAAAATAATATTTTAACTCAGACCCCTCACTAACTTTCTGTTTCCTCAGTCGTAGTTCCACTTGATTGAGACAAACTGTCATTTTCACAGCTGGCTGAGACCCACACTGAATCTTGTGCTATCCTTTCTGAAAAATATTCATTCCATACTTGAATCTTTATTAGCAATGTTGCACAGTCATGGATGTGGTTGTCAGACTGATTTAGAAGGAGTACTTCTACTTCCTTTGCCTATTGCTATCAGATTAAAAGAGTGCATCAGTCCTGCTCTCTCTGGCTTCCTGAATAAAAAGCCACAAGTACTCCTTTTCTTTTTGTGAATAAAAAGTGGAGATATTAACAGGAACCAACTGTTCCTCACTGCTGAATATTTCATATGGGCTTCTTGTTAAATGAATTGACTTCGGCACAGCTTTCTGCCCCTCTTTGTTGTCAGGATGAGTCAGATATGCTACATATATTGAAAATGTAAATGTGTGTGTTTGCTCTTTTTTTCCCCTGCCTACAGAACACTAAGAGCCCTGTTTTTATCAATTCAGAACTTACGATAAAAATAATTTTAAAATTGGCTTATTAGATTTAACTCCGTTGTAAATTAGTGGAGAATTCCCCTCTCCACCTTCCAACAAATAAAAGGGATAAACATCCTTTGCATAAACATCCATATTCAAATAGCTAACTACATCTTGGGCAAATTGCAAGCCCAGAAAACCAGGAAAATTTACAGATACTGCAAGTCAGAAATAATTTGTGAGGCAGGGTGTTTGCTGTAAAGCAAGTCTTTTGTGCTGTTAGGATTAAGTATTTCTAACGTGTTTATGAATTATCTGGTGTAATTTTAGCATTTATAAAATCTACAGTGTACTTGTTATAGCATAATATGCTGTTTTCGTGAAAATATACAGCCCTTGTACAATAGTGTTTGGTTGCCACTAGCTAGAATGGTAGACTTGTATAGGTGGAATTGCATTATTTTGTAATAGGAACGCCATGCTTGATTCTTAATATAACTTTATAAATATAGTAGGCTATGAAAACTTCCCCAGTATGTTTTGCATGAAAGTAAACATTAAATAGGACAGTGTATTTCAGTTATTGGTTTTGTGATGACCTCAGCTTTTGTGCTCTGCCTTGTTTGTTTATTCTGCAGAAATCTGAGAGCATTACTGAGGGGAACTATACTTACATTAGCCTCTTTATTACCACTGCGGTCCATTCTTCAGAAAATGTTCTTTCTTCTTTGGTAGGCTTTAGGAAACACATTGGACCCAATTCATATTCAGACTCAGTGGACCTGAATACTACTGGGCTATGTTGTTCATTCTTCAGGGCAGGGACTGTGGTCTTGTATGTGTTCTGTTAGCAAAAGCCCTGTGTCATTAACCCCTTTAAGATTGAATTTAAAGAAATTCTCTTTGGACTATTGTGTTCCTCAGATCTTACCTTCTCATGTAAAGCCTCAAAAATATCATGTTTGCCCCAGTTCTAAAAGCAGTCATCTAGTTCACAGTCCAGAGGCAAAAAATAAAAATGTGGTGGAGGGGCATTATTTTAAACAAACCATACAACCAGCCTTTGTTGGGAGCCTTTACTCCACCTGCTTAGACCTTAACTTGGACATTTAAAGTGATCTCCTAAAGAGATGTCCAAAAAGACAATGCAGAATAAGCAAGCAGATTGTAGAGCTGGTAGTATATGAGTTGTGTAGCCTGAAACATCTGAAATGCAGTTCCTGCTTAAGAAGTGACCCTATAGAAAGGCATTGCTGGATTCCATAATGATTGTGTGCTACTGATTTCCCAACCAAATCTGCTCTTTTTTCAAGGAAAAGGCTGATTGAATTTCCAGCATTGAATGCTCACCCTGGGCTCTTAGCGTTCAAGCAAGGTTCGTTCCATGTCACACGTCAACATCAGCAGTAGAGGTTCTGCAGGCAAACCTCTGCAGCACCGGTTTCTTCAGACGGCCTCCTTAGTGAGATCTGTGCAACAATATTACAAATTGTGTCATCTCACTTCGGGGACAAGTTACGTACGTCTGGGGGCTGGATGCCTCCTTTGTCCCAGCTAATTATTCCCAGAGCCCAAAGAGAAATACATGCAGAATCCTTAGCTGCTAACCATTCTAAGAGATCTATGGAGCATAGGGAGCTATTGCCTAGCCGAATAAGATGGTTTGGCCAAATCAAATCAAATACATTTGCTGTGATTTCTTTGGTAAAGTGCTTAGAAATCTTTTCATCATTAACTTTCATGTGTGAATAGTGCAGAACTGAGGACCTGAGCTCTTTGATGTCCATAGGAAATTTGCCACTGAACAGGATTGGGCTGTAGTATTGTAAATCACTTGGGAGAAACTTCATTACATACGATATTAAAAACTTTATAATAGCTTTATATAAATGAAAGTCTAAATAGGCTTAGCGATAAACTACTGTAATGAACTCCACTATAGTCTTGGTTGAAGTATATAAATGTAGATGATGAAATCCAATATATAAGTCATCTTGACATTACTATTTCTGCGTGACGGGCTCTGTAAATCAGGCTTGTCTATAATATATATCCAAAATGCTGCAGAGATACTGTATGCTTCAAATACACTTCCAAAATATTTGGAAATTCCTCTGCAATTTAGAACCCTTTCTGAGAAAGCAGTATTAAGAATATTTGAGTCTAAACTAATTGCAGTTTCTTCTGGTTGGGAAATATGTTTTGAGTTCCAATTGAATGTGAGCATATTCTGCCTTTTGTAGCAGAAACAGATGTGTGGATCTTTTCCCAATACATGAGGCAAGTGAACACCTTAAAGAAGTTATTTTGGCAGATTGCATCTGTTTTTTTGTTGGATATCATTACTTTTTCTGTCTCTGACAGTTTATCTCATAAACTTGGGGGGTTTAAGATGAACAGTGAGTGCAGTTTATATCGCCAGAATATTTTTTCTTTCTGATTGTTTATTATAATCACTTACCTGAGCAGTTACGTTTCCCTTGCATTTTAAAATCTGTTGCCAGAATCTCTTTCCACATTTGAAGATATATGGATTTTATATATATTATTTTTATTTTTTTATATAATGGTCCGATTTATAATTTCTTCCCCTTTACTCTTTATTTGCTTGATGTGATTCAGACTGAATACCTTGGAAACAAGCTGAAGACGCTGATCTAGTATAAATATGCTGGTTACGGGAGGCACAGCAGTGTGTGTGTAGTGGTACATACCCTATTTCAACACCAAAAACATACGGTAGGATCATGGCAAAAAATAAATTTAAGATACCCCAAAACGCGGGATGAGAAAAGAAGGCTAGCATTGCATTCATATCGTCCTTTTCAGTTAAGAATATCCAAATGCTTTGCAAGCACAAATTAACTTTTACAAAATAGTGTCAGTGAGGTAGATTCATAATTACACCCTTGAGCTGCATCCAGATGTGCTATGATCCTGTCAAAAGGATGCAGCAAGGTTGGATGGCTGACCACCAAGGTGCTAGATCAAGTGCTCCTAGTTATTCAGTCGGTGATTTCCTGAGCCAGTCATGGAAACTGTGTCCTTTCCAGGAAATGCTCTTTTGGATGGGAGAGCAAACCTAAGACATTTCTAGTCATTAAATATCTCATGAAACCTTTTATATGAGCAGTGGTGTTAAACATACTGTCTTAGCCAGATTCCAGCACAGTTAATTTCATTCTGGCTTGTAAAATTTCCATGTGGATTTAAATGAATACAGTATTTGTTCATTCCTTAACCTTAATTGCTGTGGTTGTTTAGCTCCACTGTAAGATACTGAATAGCTTCAGCTTTGCATTGCAGAACTGTGAATATAGTGATCCTTGACTGCGGTACCTCACTTGGATACTGTGAGGCTTAATAAGTTTGTAAAACACTTTGAGATCTTTGGACAAAAGGTGCAATGCTACGTGGGTCTGATTCTGCTCAGGATCCACTTCATTGAACTTGATGGATTTACACCAATGTGAAACTCACAAGAAATAAGAATCCAGTCCAACTCTTTCAAAGTACTTTTTTCAAAGGCAGAAAGAGCTTAAATGAGTTAACTCAGGCAATATCTCAGGTTAGTAACAGGGTTTGGAGTACAGGATAGGTACCTAGACTTCCAGACTATTGCCCTAGGAAGAGGAAAGAAGCAGCAGCATATCAACCAAGTCTGTACGCTGATGGGCTGCTAGCTAATGGTTTGTCGATATGGATCGGTATTAATGTTGTCAGATTTCAAGCTTGCTTTTTATCTTGACCCAATTAATGCAGACTCAAAGGATGTCTCCATGTCAGACTAAATGGACTTGTGCACAACAGTTCAGATTCCTCATAAATAGCTTGCTGCCGTTCTTCCAGCTCCAGCCATTTTCTGAAGCCTTTAAACCAGGCATTTTCTGTTTCATTATATGTAAATGTGCATGAACAAAACTCTGCTCTCCCCTGATGGTGACTCTCTGTACACAGAAAAGGCTGCAGCCTTTGGTTTTCACTTGGAATACTGATGACAGTTGTTGCGATGACCGTAGCAGCGCTGCTTAAAATCTACATTAATTCAAGATTTGTAAAGGAGACTAGGAGGAAAAGTAGGCACCTTTTTTCCTTCTATTGCAGCCCAATTATCATATTTTTATTTGTCCCCGTCTGCTGCATGTGAACAGCTCCAGGCTCTGCTGCTGCATTTGACCCAAAATTAAGGAGAGAGAGCTGATATATGAAGTATCGAAGAGGAGTTGAATAATCAGGGGGCAGTCTCAGGCATTTGTTAAGAATAGCACTGCCCATTTCAAGAAGGATAACTTTTATCAGAAGTATGTGCCCCTTCTCTAGAAAGAACAGTCTTATCTTGTAAATACCCTGGAACTGATTCTTATCTCTCCTAAACCTGTGTAAGCCCCATTGGCTTCAATGAAGTTACTTCTTTACCTCCACCCCACTCTTCCATTTCCCCCCCTTGTAATCCCTCATTGTATGCTAGGAGTGTACGCACTGTAGGACAGAGATTGTCCTTCAGACTACACGAACTTGCACAGTAGAGACCTGATCCCCTACATGGGTGTTTCTGGGCGCTACTGCAATCCAAATAAATAGTGTTCCTGATTTGCATTGATTTAACTGAAATCAGAATCAGGCCCCTTGCTTCTTTTCTCTCTCTTGCGCTGGGGATCTAGAGCTATGTGTGGCTTTCATTTAGATCATGTAGGATAAGAGCATAAACATTCTAAAAGGCTTACACTATCTATGTGCTCTAGACAAAATTAAGTGTCACACATTTACAGTACATAGCCAAAGGAAGAAAGGTGTCTTCTCAAGGGGGAAGACGTTTAATGGTGGTTTCCAGAAGATGTATTACTGAGCTATATGCCACTCCATTATCTGGGAACTATTTGTTTGAAGGGACTAATATATTTTGCTTTTATTAAATATTTCTCCAAATACATGGAAATTTGACAGCTATATTGTACTTTGGTTGTTTTGTATTTGATCTGAATACAAATTCGCTGAAGAAATGGAGCGACCCTCCACATTTTTGGAATAAGAATATGAGCCTCTCTGTTGTGTTTGATTCCAAAGAAAAATAAAATAAGAAGTGTTATATTAATCAACAGAAAGAAAGGGAAGATAGTCAGTCAGTCAGTCAGTCAGTCATTCTACAACAAAAGTACGTAAAAAAAGATCGCACTGTAGTATTCCAACCAGAAAAGAAATGACCTTGGATCATAGTCTTGTAGTATTTCCAATGATAATTGAGCACTTCCAAACTCGTTCAGCTTTGTTCCTCAGGATTTAAAGAGAAAGGGCTTGGTTGTTGGAGAGAACAAGTTTATAATTAGAACTGGCTGAAATATTTTCAGCAAAGCATTTTTTGATGAAAGTGACTTTCCACCATAATGATTTTTTTCTGTGGAAAATTTTCATTTCAGTCAAAATGTTTCTAGGTTTTTTTTTTTAGCAAACAACCAAACTGAAAACCAGACTTCTTGGTAATTTTTTTTTGACCAGGAATGGCTTTTAGTTTGGGGTTTTCATTTGGGGGTGGAGGGGCAAAGTCTTCGCAGGATTTTTTTAAACAATATTTCCGTGGAAAATATTTGGCACTTTTCATCCATCTCTATTTATAGTAATACTTGGCACTTGGCCTTTTCTCTAATGACAACAAAATGTTTTATAAGTATTAGGTAAGCCTCATCTCTCTTAAGGAAGATAAATGCAGTACTATTATGTCCATTTATACCTGGGTAAACTGAAGACAGAACAGTAACCAAAGTCCCAGGCTCACACAGCAAGTAAGTAGCAGAGTCTGCAAATCCCCCTAAGATCTGTATAAGTTACTGTATGATATGGACTGGTTTCACTGCATGGCTGCTGTGACATCTAGCTCAATGCATCTCCAGGGACCACTGGCTTGGCAGCTGTGAGGCCTTGACCAAAGTTTAAAGCAGTCCTAGCCAGTTAACAGGTGGCAACATTCAGCCTAGAGGCAGGGGTGAAAGTAAGTTAGAGGACTTACCGGTACACTGGAGTCCTGAGCGGGGGGGGTGGCCTCAACCGGAAGAGGCGGGGCCTTGGAGCTTTGGGGGCTCCTGGCTGCCACCGCTACCCCATGCTGAGCAGGGGGCGTGGCCTCAACCGGAAGAGGCAGGGCCTTAAATCCCCGCACCCTTTAAATCTTGATTTAAAGGGCCAGGGCTCCAGCTGCAGTAGTGGCGGCTAGGAGCCCGGGGCCCTTTAAATCACCCCCTAGCTACCCGCTGCAGAGGTGGCTGGGAGCCCCGGGGTTCAGGGGCGATTTAAAGGGCCCAGGGCTCCAGCCGCCACTACTGCAGCAGAGCCCCAGGCCCTTTAAATCACTGAGGAGTCCTGGGGGCTCCTGGCTGCCACTGCTATCCTGGGGCTCTGGCAGAGCTTTAAAGGGCCTGGGGCTCCACTGTGGTGGCAGCTGCCGGAGCCCCAAGCCCTTTAAATCCCCGCCTGAGCCCTGCTGCCCAAGCCCTGGGGTGGCAGTGGCCAGGCTCCATTGGGGATTTAAAGGGCCCCGGGGTTCCAGCCGCCGCTACCGCCCTGGCCCTTTAAATGCCCGCCGGAGCCCCACCACCGCTACCCCAGGGCTTTGGCAGCAGGGCTCTGGCGGGGATTTAAAGGGCCGGGGCAGTAGTGGTGGCTGGGGTTCCGGGGCCCTTTAAATCCCCACCGAAGCCCCGCCGCCACTACCCCAGGGCTTTAAATTGCCCTCTGGGAAAGCCGATCCTGGTACCTGTTATGTTTTGTGCCTTTGATTTTCAGAAGTGGGTCAGAGTTGCAAAGTTGAGATCCGATTCTTAAACATCCTCAAAGTCCATGAGTGCTTGGATTAAGGATTTTGGTTTGATTCATTACAGAGACAAGAAGCAGCCACAATGATGAGCTTAGTTTTGGGAATGTTCATGTCCAGGTTGTGGTTTGGATAGTCTTAATTTTTGTTGATGGTGTTTGAGATGTAATTGCACCCAGATGCTTAAGCGATGGTGCTAATGCTTGTAAATTTCAAAAAAAGTAAATTTACAACATAGAGATTCAAAACATGTTTTTTAAATATAGTCTTATGTGCTTAGATACCACCAAATGGTATAACAACCTGAATAAAATGGACCAAGGTTTCATTTTTTTTATTGCAGAAATTAGTCTTCTATTCAGACCTCTTTTTTTTTCTCCTTTCTTTCTTCATGTCACCTTGTTTAAGATAAATCATTTGACCCAAACAGTGTTTTACTGAGTGATTTGTAGCTTGCACTAGCCAGGTACTTTAAAACTTTCCTTCTCTTCTTTTTTGAAAAGAAGTTTAAACTTGAAAGCGGTTCCCTCTGTTGCATATTAGAGCAGGAGCAATGCTGTTGATTTGAAAACAGTGAAGAAAGCCTGAATGTATGGTCAATAGTTCTCAAAGTTGCTGGTATCTTTCATAGAATCCTAGGCATGTTCTACCATGATCTGCCAAAAATGGGAAGTTCTATTTTTTTTAAAGTCTGGATATGTACCATGGAAATTGAGATGACCTACATTTACAGTAATTGCTAGCCCAAAAATATTTCTTGGGAAGGGGTACTATATTCAGAGTACTTTTAAAGTGCTGAAACTTTGTGATGGGGTCCTTAAGGTTTGGAGAAAACCTTGATGATTTAGCTTTCCCCTTTAAAATGAAATAGCTAGTCATCACTGCATTGATATCCTGGTCGGAGCAATGTCGGCCATGCCATGCCTTCCTGTCATAACTGAAATTGAGGGTGACAAGCAGAATTTCTCTGTGCAGTGACTGTGCTCTCTTGGAAATATGAAATGCATGTCTTTGCTACAGCACCAAGTTTGTGCTGACAATGCACTTTTATACCCTGGTGGGCAGAAAAAGTATTTATTTTAAAGCACAGGTGGAATTGTTATTTTCTGTTCATAAACAATGAAATCGTAACTTAAATTGGCAATGTTAACTCCTAAAACAGCTCCTTTCTTAGTTGATAAACGAAACATTCCAAAATAAGAGAGACATTCCAAAAATATGTCCAGATAATTAATATAAATATAAGCACTGTTCAGAATCTCAAAATGTTTAAAATCCAAGGCCAAACTCTGCCCTCTCCCACCTGTTCAGCTCCACTGACTTCAGGGATGTGTGTTCTCCAGTGGAGTTGCACCGGTATAACTAAGAATTTGGCCAGAATTTGGCCTAAGGAATTTATCCCTTCCAAGACACTAGGTTGAATGTGACCCATGCTGGTTCTGCTCAAGGTTTCTACCATCTGACAATGGCTGAATGTGAAATAAGCTTCAGTCTCAGTCAAGTTTCTAGTGGACAAGTGTCATCAATGGCTATTAGCCAGGATGGGCAGGGATGGTGTCCCTAGCCTCCGTTTGCAGAAGCTGGGAATGGGCAACAGGGGGTGGATCAATTCATGATTACCTGTTCTGTTCATTCCGTCTGAAGCACCTGGCATTGGCCACTGTTGGAAGACAGGATACTGGGTAGGTGGAACTTTGGTCTGATCAGCATGGCCATTCTTATGTATGTCCATGTCTAAAAAAACCACACCACGGTTGCAACTCTCACTGACAGCCTGAGAAGGGACCAAGGACTAAATGAGCATGTAGACTGAACTAACAGATCCCCTCATCCTTAGCAGGGATCCCACTAGGTCAAGGTTGGAACACATTTTGGGGAAGCTTGTACTGCCACTGTACTCGTAATTGTGGATCATTGGACCCAGCCTCGCCTTCCCGCAGCATTATGTTCTTGAAGTGTTTGCCTGTATGGAGTTGATACAGAGATGTTCTCTGAATTGTGCAGTGTTTTGGAGGTCTGACTGTATGGCCATCCTGCCCTTGCTTCTGCCTGTGCAGCCCTGGGCTCAAATGGTGCAGAATGCTTCCTGCCGTGGACTGAATTTTGCCTTACCTGACTGGAACTTAATTCATCAGCAATTCCTATAGGATATAATCTCTTCTCCTATGCCTAGCAAGTGAAAGAAACTGCCCAGCATGTAAATGATTTAAAACAGAAGATTCTTTATAATATACTCTGCCCCTCAAGGAAACTAGGCCAAATGGGAGTTAGGGAGGAATTCTTCTTGCCATCAGATCTCAACACTGTGTAAATCAAGGCAGGGTCAGATGAGGCTGACCTCTCCCAGGATACGACCTGATGAGTGTCAGGTCTCATCTGAGAAGTAGGAATTCCAGACGCTTCTCCACTTCAGCCATGAGCCCAGAACAGTCTGCCTCCTTAATGATGGCTGAATGTAAACTGTCCCTATGGAAAAAAAATAGAATAGGAAAACAACATTATATTTCAGAATGTGCTCTTGTCACTCAGAAACACTTAGACTGCATGCATAAAGCTGCATTCAATATGTCAAGAGTGTGAATATCTCCATGCACTGAAAGCAAAGTGCATCAGCTCTGCCAGTGTCATGATAGCAAGCACCCCTAACTATTTACAATGGAATTTTAGAGAGTTCAAAAGTGGGTCAGCTGTACAGTAAAAAAGATCAGAAAGAACAATAATAGGAAAGCCCAGGAACTGCATCACAACAGTTCAGCATCTAAGGACATAGTCTATGTAAACAGAAATGCCATTCTTCCTACCCTGGACAAAAATAAATACATAAAAGTTATCAGACCTCCTGGGCCACTTTAAAGGGTACTTGGCTTGTCCTATGCAGTGTTGTTGTAGCCATGTTGATCCCAGGATATTAGAGAGACAAGGTGGGTGAGGTAATCTCTTTTATAGAATGAGCTTCCATGGGTGAGAGAGACAAGCTTTTGAGTTTACGCAGAGCTCGTCTTCAGGTCTGAAACTTGTCTCTCTCACCAATAGAAATTCCTCCAGTGTAAGATATTACCTCACCCACCTTTTCTCTCCATTAGGCTTGTTCGGCAGCTTTGTCAAATATGGTGTGGTAAATTGCTGCAGACTATGCTTGATTCCTGAAGCTTGTTTCTTTTTGACAGTAGAGAAGCTCCTTCTCTTGTTAAGCAGTGCAGGCCTCTAACCTGGGGCAAAACCTTAATCCTGACAGTGACGGTTCCTTTCAACTTGCAGGGTCAGATTTAAAATAGAATTTCTGAGAGGAAGAGTTTGACAGATGAGCAGCAAGGCTGCTCCTCACCTCGTCGCGCCTGGTGAGTGATTGCTGTGTTTTCTTTTAAGCACAGCAGCAGTCTCTGAGCCTAGAGCTACCTGCCTGTCCAATATGGTGCAGTGTAAAGACTCAGCCCGTTGCTGTAAAGATAAATAGGGCTTATATGTTTTGTGCTTCAGGAGCCACGTTATTCCAGAGGGTGATTTAAAGCAGCCAGAAAATTCAGGGACTGGGTTAGAACATCCAGCCCTTTAAATTCAAAGAAAAATATAAAGAGCTAGACTGTGGCTGGCCTGGTGAAGGGAATGGGGGATAAGGGTCAGAGAGTCTTTCCCAACCCCATTCCCCTAGAGAAACCAGTCACAGTTTTGGGTAGTCGTGGACATTGTGCATGGACTCTTTAAAATGAGTTTGTTGGGGGACAAAGACAGGACATTACCTCTGCTCACATCCCTGCTATCAAGGTAACCAACAAGGGGAGCACCCGCTGCACCCAGCAGAGGAAGGATGATCCAGCAGTAAGGGAGAAGGATAGTCCATGGTTAGGGTGCTAGCCTCAGCCATGGAAGACTCAGATTCAATTCCTTGCTCCAGATTCAATTCCTTGCTCTTCCCCAGATTTCCTGGGCAAGGCTGGGTGTAGCCTCTCCGTGCTCCAGTTCCTTCTCTATCAAAATGGTGATAATAGCACTTCTCTAACCCACAGGGGTGCTGGGAGGATAAATACATTGAAGATTGTGATGTTTCCAGATACTGTGGTAATAGGTACCATAGCTAGACTTACTGGTGGAGCTGTCATTCTGGTGTGAACTCTCTGAAAAAATAAAACCACCAACAACCCTGTATCAGCCAGGGCTATAGCATAACCTCTGGTCCAGTGCAGGCTAAGGCTTTAGGCCATAGTTTAGCCCAAAACATTTGGCTTACCACCTGCCCCATTATATATTCCTAAATTTGCAGCGGTTTGTAGCATACCATCAAGTTCTAGATCTTGATTGCACTGCATGACAATTATGGAGACCTTCTAAATGACAGCACAGTCTTTCAAATGTTCCCACATTTTCATTCGCTAATTGAAGAAAAGTTATGATCCTATTAGTATGATTTTTTTATCTAGAAATTATGGTCTTGTGATAGATGTGCTACGTACATACTCACTGATTAAATATGACAGTAATGAAAATATATTCCATAACGCAGGTTTGGGATGTCAGCCAAAGTGTTCATGGGTAATACCTGTGAATGAAAGAGGATTTGTGAGTACAGACACAAAGATTATGCCATGCCCTGCAGTGGAGCCTCTAGTTCAAAGCCATTCCTGTCTGCCCAGCTAATGGGTTCAGAACAATCCCACCCACTACGGACTGGTTCTTTCTTTGCTTCAGTATGTGTGAGATGCTTACAGAGTCTGTCAATGGAGGTGCTGCCTTTCAAATGAGATGTGAAGCCAAGATCCTGGACCACTTGTGTTGGTTAAAGGTTTTCACGGCACTTTTGTAAAGAGTAAGTTTGTGATTCCAAGTGTGCCGGCTAACTCCCTTCTGGGTAATTACATCCTCCCTTCCCAAATCCCCCCTGTGGAGTTTTGCTAGGATACCAAACTCTTCATTTCCTATCTTAAAACATTCCATAGTGTTGAAGTATTAAAGTGGTGCTGTGGGTGTGCAAAGACCACAGCCTACTATGCTGACCAACATTGTTGCATTGTTTCTTTGCACTCCCCCTTCAGTCCATCTGCATCTTTGTTTTCTGCTTAGATTGTAAACACTTTGGGACAGGAACTGTCTTTTGTTCTGTGTCTGTACAGTGCCCAGCACAAAGGGGTGTGGTGTGCAGTGCCATTGTTGAATATCAGAGACACAAGGCGGGTTGGTCCAATAAAAGAGATTACCTCACCCACCTTGTCTAATACCCAAGCGGTAGTCAGCATCGGCAAGTATTACGGCTTTATGTAGTTAGGTCGAGGCGAGCCTCTTGGCACTCTGGCCGGCTCCCCAGCACCCGTGTCAACCCCTGCACGCTGCTGCTTTTCATAACTCTTCCCTTTCTCTGTTTTTCATACCTCTGAAATCTCATTACCTCAGCCGTCATAAATAATAAAATAATAATAACAGCAGTTCAGAACAAAGCTCAGTCAAGACTCAATACAGTGGGAAAAATGAAAATCATAAAAAGTGAAAGTTAATGGCCCTGCAACCGCTATTGGGAGCGTTGCCGAAACAGGCTGTGCAGTTTCTGCCATATCAATCATCGCTCAGTTAGAGATTCTGCAAGGGCTACCTTGTTGCTATTGTTACTGGGGAAATATCCAGGGCAAGATTACTTCCCAAAGCACAGCCTGCTGTCAGTGTGGCTTGTTAACCTGAGAGAACTAGGGATATTTAACCCAGTCTCGCCCCAGTTCCAATCTCTCCTTGTCCAGGAAACCAACTCTGTCAATGCTGCTGTCTTTGGAGGAAGTAGCTAATCTTAAATTAACAGAACTTTGAGTGCTGAAAATTTGTTTTGGACATAACGAGGTGATCACAATGTTGTGTAGCACACAAGGTTGTTAGCAGGGGCAAAATAACCACAAGTTCTGTGCTGAGGTTCTTTCCATTGATTTTCGGTTTATTCTTAGCTTTTATTTTTAAAAGCTTCTAGTCCTTCTGGTTGCAAAGATAGCTTCCAATCTATATATCAGTTAACTGGTCTTTCAACTAGACTAAAAGAAGACCATGTTTCTACATGTATTAGCTGGTTAACTAGGATTTGTGAATGCTAGTACATTTAGGATGTGATTTATAGATTTTTATGGTGTCAACGTTTAAATCTTATTCATGTTTAAAGGGACACCATAGATTTACAATTGTATATTTATTATGTATTTATGTACCGTTGGCACTTTACAGTACAAACTGAAAGACATGGCCCCTAATTTGTCCATCTTGTGGTTCTTTGAATATTGAGGTTAAGTATACCACAGAGAGCAGTGTGGAATAACTTATGCATAAATACACAGGTCTACCAGATACTTCTTTTTGCAGTCGTCAGAATTAGGAATCTCAACCCATAGGAAGTAAACTCTTTGCACAGAATTCCACAAGTGGGGGGAGGGAGGGTTAGAGGAGCGGGGGGGGGGGGATTGAAACCCTCTCTAGACTATGTTCAAGATTCCTATATGTTTACACTAATTATTAGAGAGACAATCTTTCGAGCTTACAGAGCTCTTCTTCAGCTCTGTGAGCTCAAAAGCTGGGCTCTTTCACCAACATAAATTGGTCCAATAAAATATATTTCCTCACGCATCTTGTGTCTCTCATATCCTGCGACTGACACAGCTACAACAACACTGCATATGCTGATTATGGCATTTTTGCTTAGAGGTTTCAAAAATGCAGCTCCCAGTATGGCTCTACATTTGTATGAGAATTAGGTGAGATCTACACTAGAACTTGACTCCTTTGTTTGATATCCATCCTAATGACCTAATATTAACACACGTGAGTATATGCAAATATTTGCCTGCAAGTTTGGCTTTTCAGGATTGCACCCAAGTTTCAATTTCTAATAGCTCCCATGGTCACACTTCTTACATCAGAAAAGGTATGAAATCTTATTTTATGTTAACGCCATTCTAAAGACTATTGAGTCGTAGGGACTGATTCTTCATTGCCCTGTGCATTATGTAGTAATTCACAGCAATACAAAGGGGATACCGTATGCTATCATTCTGATCTGGCAGCATTTTGCACTGTATGGCATTGGTATAATTTACCCGGGGCCAGATCCTGAATGGTGTAAATCATTGCAGACCCACTGAGTTCAATGGAGCTATGCTGATTTACACCAACAGAGGATGTGGCCCTCTATGTCTAGTCTGCTTTAGAATCATGCAATCTGGGGACATATTTTTTTTATTTAAGCCTTTTGAAGATCTGGAATAAAACCCTGTTTCCATGTTTAGAGCTATGTAAGCCCACAAGTTGGTTGGATCATGGTGACCTTGCTGGGAATGACCCACTCTGCAATGACCAAACAACCTTGGTTTAAAAAAAAAAAAAATGTCAACTCTTCTGCTAATGATGCACAAGAGGGAATAGAATCCAGCATATGCTTTCCCTCTCTTAAAGTATGTCTACACTGCAAGTGAAGGTGTGATTGAAGCACATGTAGGCATTACCCATGCTAGCTTTAATCTAGTTAGCACAAGTAACAGTAGAGAAGACGGTGGCATGAACTTTGGCATGGTCTAACAACCCAGGTACAAATCCACTAGGGAGTTTGGGTCTGTACTCTGGTTGTTAGCCCTGCTGCCATATTTTCACTATTATTACATGTGCTAGCTAGATTAAAGCTAGCACGGGGATGCCTACAATCAGCCTTTCATTTGCAGTCTTGACATACCTTAGCTGTGGCAGGCTTTGCTGGGCTAACAGGAGTGAAAAGCAGTAAACATTTATTTTAGTGTCAGAGGTGAGCAGATCAGGCGCTGGCTATGTACAAAAGTAGGTCTGCTGAGTAAAAAGTAAATAGCTTCTACTCAGAAAATTGACTCACTTTAAAAAGTACAGCTCCCCTACATTGTGCAAAACTCCAGCTGTTAATTTCAAGAGAAAACACTTTGGTTTAAAAACAGAGAGACAAGCGAAGGGATCATATATCTTAAAACCTTATAGAGCTGTCAAGCTGGTCAGTAAGAGTTTACCAACACACAATTCAATATCTTGCTGTTACGTTTCCTTTTTATTGTTTTCATCGCCAAAGGACCAGACTTTACAGAATTAAGATGATTCAGCTTTAGAGAGGTTTATAATGAACATACAAAAATGTAACAATGTTTGGAACTCAGGTGTGGAGAAGGGCTCTTGGGAAAATACTACCAGGCTGTCTGATGCCATTGAGAGCACATTCAAACTTTCTTTTAAAAAATTGTGAGGAGGGATTTTCCTAATATAAGCTGCTGAATGCAATGTTTAGAGTGACGAGTGGTGATGACAATTAGAAAACGTGTCCAGTCTTTACGGGTGTGCTGCATTTAGTCTATTCTTTTGATCTCTTTGTAAGCAAGATGCATGCTGCTTGTGTGTATTCCCTGGCATTTATTTCCATTAGTTAACTCTGGTAGCAGGTATAAATATTATCCCAGAAGTAAAAGATTCACCTTTCAGTTTTAAGAACCAGTGGTTCATTATCGGAGGGGAATAATGAAAAATAATGAATAATTATTTTTCTATAACTGGGTCATTGCATTCTGGTTGAGGGGAATGGAAGCTATTTAGCCAATTGCAGATTAGCTGCAGTAGTTACTCTCATAGCCATTGAGCTGAACGCCAGCTCAGCCATGCCAGTGAAGAACATCGCAGGAGAAACCCTGGGCTGTCTGGGAGGATGGAGCAGGAGGAGATTCGTAGACTTTAAGGCTTAAAAAGGGACCATTATGATCATCTATTCTGTCTCCGGCAGATCATATTAATGTCTTTCATGTCCCAGGGTACTTGTGTCTCCTTGCTCTCTCTTTGGGCTTTTGTACCAAGTGAAGCAGTCTAACAGTTTATAGAGAGCATTGATATGCAGTGTCCTGTCCTTCTATCTGCAGTCAGAAGTTTATGCTTGTCTTAGAGGCCAGGCAGAGAAAATCTGGTGGTCCCAACAGGCAGCCCTGAGCTCCACCATTGTTGAGCAATGAGTAAGTGAAAGTGGAGTAGGGATCAAATGTAACAGAGTCCCTTTCTAGATTTACCCACTCTAGGAATCCTGGATACAGATGCCTCCAAGATAGGATGGGAACCTCCATTGTTATCATTGCACTTTACTTTGCCAAACTAGGTGGGAGACAGGTTAGACTCAATAACGTATCTGACAGTGTAAAAAATAAAAAATTCAACATAGGAAGCAAAGTGTGGGCCAGGTCACTAGAGAGGAGACATTTGGAGAAAGGAGGGACTCCATGCAGCTCGACCATCATTGTTCATTATATTAAAATGTAGACTACAGCTTAAAAATGAACCCGTTTATACACAAGGTGGATTTAAACGTCTGATGCATGTGATCCTCTGGTCTTCAACTGACATCAGCTTAATGGGGTGAGTGATAATTCAATTGTATAAATATAATTTGGTATTGTTCCTCTCCTCCATGATATCTGTGCCTGCCCTTGAGATCCCATTCTATTCCATATAGGTTCTTACACTACACTCATCACCACAGTATTCTTCAGATCCCACTGCAGCACCTAGCGAGCTCCAACATTCCTCGTTTGTGCTGGTTTATTTTTGTTTTCTTCCTATAGAACCACATTGTTCTCTTCACTTTCAGAATTATATAGCTATTTTGTGCTAATCGGGGCACTGCCTACGTTATTTGATATTACTCTCATTTAGCAATTACTGCAATTATTGCTGACTATAACAAAAAACCTATGTCTTTCTAGCAAGACTTTATCAAACTCTCCTTTCCCATGCAGTCACCCGGAGTAGCCCAAGCACAAGGAGAAAGTATTGACTGTCCATTGAATTAACTTCAATTTGTAAAAGTTATTTAATTAATTATATTTAGGAAAAAAAATAGGTCCTAAATATTTAACCAGCTCCCCTGCTGGTACAAATTGCTCTAGCTTCACTGAAATCAATGGAACAATGCCAGTTTACGTTGGCTCAGGGTTTGGCCTGTTATGTCTACTTGCCATCAAGTCTCAGTTCAGATAGCTGTTTTCGGGGTGTGGGGAGGCAAGCGATGACTTTTGCGTATTAAGCAGCCTCACTGACAAATGTTCCATCATAGTTCATCTTTCTTTTATCATTTGGAGATGAACATAATTATCCGTATTTATGGATTGGATACTATGTCATTGGAGCAGCTTCTGTGCAAATTGCATCAAGAATGTAATAGAACAGGGCTGTGTGAACATGCAATTACTTGTGTTTGTACTCAGCGCACACTGAATCTCCACTTACTTCTAGCCCATGCCATCATTTATATTAAATGGTAACATTACCCAATACAGGGCATTCTTCCCACTAACTAAAATTTGAATACCCTTTTTTAAGCCTTAGGGCTATTCCTCTTATTCACAGAACCTTCTTCACTTCTGATCTACTTCCTGGAAGTCTGTGCTCTTATATGGAATTTTAATCACCCCAAATCATAGTCATGCTGGAGCAGCCAACTAGCTCATGTCAAGAACAAATATTGATAGGAAGTACAAATTTACAGATGAAGAATGAGGCCTATAAAAGGAAATGGTGTTTATATTAAAAGGTCTACATGCAATACATAGTAACTTAAAATGGGCTGTGTCAGGTGGACGGCTCTAAATAGTTAAACAGAGAGCTGTCCTTAGTTGCACCCGGGGTCCACAGTCAGTACAAGGGTCAAGTAAGGTGTGAAGGTGGCTTAGAACCACCTTTACTTCCCTCCAGCCCTCAACGCTTCACCAAGCATGAGTTTACCACATCTCAGGATGAAGCCCAAGGTGTGTGTTTTGGTTTTTTACCCAGAAGCATGGCCAAATTTGGGTTGGTGAGAAAGTTCAAGTAGGTGCAAGATGTTGTGTGTCCACACTAAAAGAGTAGCTGTTAATAGTTTTCACAGCAGTTGTCACATAGTGGTGCCTGATTTTTGCTGACAATAGGGTTGTATCGTAGGGTATGCCGACACTGCAATTAAAAACCCGTGGCTGCCTGGGCTAAGGGGCAGTTTAATTGCAGTATAGGCATTCAGGGTCAGGCTGAAGTCAGATCAACTATTTTAACTTCTTGTCGACATTTGCAGAAACTCTGAGACATCTAATCTGTGAGTTGTAGATCTCACACCAATGTAGATTAACTGAAATATTCTCTCTTTTGTTGCTTCTATGTTTTATTCTGTTGAGTGACGTGAACTGTGGCTGGCAGTGGGGAGAAAAGAAATACATGGAACAAAATTCAGAGTAGCATTAACTTCCTAAACTTTAACACAATAAAAAGTGTACCAACACAAGTGAATTATAATAATCACCCATCCCTGACTTTGATGGATGTTCTCCTCTCAAATTCACCTCATACTGTTTTATGAACTAGATTATTTGCCTAAATCATCAGCCTATGATTGATTAGGGAAGAAAAATGAGTACATAATCACCTCTCCATATCACACGACAAATAAGAAAGTTTTGTTCAACAGGCTGATTAGATTAAAATAAATCTTACATTTAGTCCTGATGAATGCAAATTTTATACTGAAATGTTGTGCTAAAATCGCATGAGCCACTTACCCCATTGTCTTTCAGATAGTTATTTGCCCCCTTCTCCATATTCTTCTACTTTAATTGCCTTCATGGCTATATCTGCTTCCCAAAGTGTGCTGTCAAAGAGGCATTGCCTTAGGTCATCAAAATATTGGGATCAGCAAAATACGTATTATGTGAGTGACCGGCAGACAGTAAGCAAGATGCATTTACTTGTTTACTTAAGACAAAACTTTGATGACCTCTTTAGAAGAATTGTACTGTTACCCGGGATTTTAAAGACCCACAGCACGGGCAACTTAACTATTTTACTCCAGGCTGTGTCAGGAATAAATCAATAGGGACACAGCAATTCTGTCTGATCAAGGATTAAATGCAATTAAGCATGCTCTTATCTAACACTGCAGTTTATTCTATTTAGGCACAAATAGACATAAGCAATGGGTTTAGAACATTCCGGATATTTACCTCCATCTGGCACGGTATTGAGTAATTAACAGTGGATTTGCAGTGGCAAGTCACTCACCCACCAGGGAGAAAAAGTGTCAGGGAAAACGTCTCTCAAGATGGCTTCAGAGGACTGCTCCAAAATACACTCTATTAGCTAATCTTTTATAACTAACGGCTACAAAACACATAGGTCACAGTGACTCCTACTGGATCATCACTTTTCTAACTTTCAATACACTTTCAATATCAGAGGCATCTGTATTCAAGGTTTTCCAACCACCCACCAAGGTTTTCAGCCTCAGTTGTTTACTTGTCTTTCCCCTCCTCCCATTCTGATTAGCAGAAACTGTAGCTGGTTTTGACCTTGCTTCTGAAACACTGTCTCCAAATTAACACTTAACTGTATGGTGTTCTATTTTATTAATTCATGGTGGCTGAATGCACATAATATGGTTGTAATTAGCTTGGTCACATTCAGGGGTATACACACCCCTCAAATCCAGGGCAACAGTACCTTAGAAGAGATGGGAAAAGTACAGTGAATGTTCTTATTTGCTCGGTCCACATTTTAATATGTGAGAGGGAGGACTAGGGTGACAAAGGAATTAGAAATCCTAAGTCATAATTTCTCCTGGCATCCGAGCTTTGAACTGTCTTGAAGTTATACTGAAGTAAGGATGATTACATTTTGAACCTTGTTTTATGTAGAATATATTGTTGTTTTATGTAGAAACCTGTTGGAGGGGTGTGTGTGTGTGTAAATTAAAACATAAGGTTAAAGTGGAAATCTTTTGCAATGTCCTCTGATTTCTAGGAAAGAACTTGGGGAGATTTTTTTCTCTTACAAACCTTTGAGGTGTTCTATATTTTGGTGAATAGAAGTAATCTATAGCAATTTATCTATCTGAAGGTGAAGGAAAAAAATACCTACAGCCCCGCTAGGGGTTCTGCCAAGTAAAGGAGATTAAAGGGGGGGGGTGATTCTACATGAAAGAACTTTATATTTGAAGAGAAATATGCAGTCAAGAAACAAAAGTCAGAGTCAACTGAAAATACACCCCGCCTTAAACACCAGGGAAACACTGACTCGAGAAAGTTTTGTGAAAAATGTAGTACCTCAGGGACAGGTCCCTGTCTTTACCTGAGTCTTCTAAAGCATTGTGAAAGCTTGGCAAATAAAAATAAGTTGGCAGTGTGAATATGGAGAAAATAAATGATAGGAAGTGCTTATACTTTCATTCTCTAAATGAGGGAGACAAAAGTCTGCTGCGGGAGAAGAGAGAAAACTTTGGGGAAACACCAGCTTCATCAGCAGCTAATAATGAAACAGAGTAATTTATGGGGTGAACATAATGAAAAGAAGGCAGAAAGGAAGTATGATGAAGTGTCCACTCAGCAGTGTTTTCCCTGAATGTGTGTGTGTCATGATGAATTTTCATAGGCTGGATTACCATTCCCAAGGCAAATCCTTCTTTCTGCAGAGTGCTAGCCACCTTACCGGATCAAGCTCTTTCAGAGCTCTGAGAATGAAAGAGTTAATGAAAAGTTAATAAAGAAAATATGCTTACAGAGTATCACATCTTTATCAATCAACTGGAAATTATCACTTGAACTATTTATTAAAATTCCCCTTTAATCTTTTCTATTAATAGAAGGGAAATAATGGACTGGAATGTTTGATACAATTTTGCAGCTGAAAAATAGCGACCTGTTATCCCCTTTTAATGAATCCAGCCTCGTGAGGTGTGCCTTGGAAAAGACAGACTTATTAATGTCTCTGTGCTGTAGATTGACATGGCACATCATTAAAGCGCAGACATAGTCATTACTTTGTGCCACAGTGCTTTGCATTATTAATGTTCCCAGTGCTGTGGGGACACAGGAAATGCATCAGTGCTCTGTGCATTTCTAAGCGCCATGATGGATTACAAAGGAGATGCCGAGATTCAAAGCCTAGTATTACATTTGGCCTTTTAAAGTGATTTCCTTCAGCTCCTCCTTGGGTCTCATCTTGCTATTGTACCAGATGGGAGTGCCAATGAAACCAATGGGAGATTGGAGCACTAACTGATGACGGTATATAGTCCTTAAGTACTGTGTTAAAGTAATAACATTAAATAAGACTTATTTATGAAAAAACCTGAGTTAAGACCCAGGGATTCAGCAAAGCACATGATATCAGTGAGACTACTTACATGCTTAAAGTTAGGTACTTGCATAAGTGGTTTGCTGAATTGGAGTCTAAGCTAGAGGTGTGTGAATGACTGTCTTGGTTTTGTTTGTTTGTTTTGTCCCCTGCTTCAGTGGCCAAACTAAAAAAGCTGAAAGAAATTCATGAAACATTTTGGTTTTGAGGGTTTTTTACCCTTTTTATTAAAATTGAAATAAAATTAAAAACAAAAAGTTGTTTTGCATTGAAAAATAAAAAACATTGTTTAAAAATGTCAGTTTCAATTTTTTCAGAATTTTTTTCAGTAAATTCAACAAATTCATGAAATGTGTCAGTTGATCTGAATCTAAATTTTTCAGCATAAAAAGGTTTCATGTGAAAAATTGCACCCAGGTCTACCGTACTTTAAAGAAATCCACAGAAATTCAGCAGCAGGCTTCTTAGTCCATCGTGAATTTATCTCATGTTTACTGGTAGGTATAGTACACAGCAAACACAACATAGTACATAAGATAACTACCTCATCTGAGACAATCAGACATACTCTAATATGTGTGGCTACTGTGAGTAAGCACCACTCCCCTATCCTGGATGCATTCAGAACTGTCTAACTACTGTATATCATAGACCCTATGCTGCTAACAGCTAAATGAATTTCTCCTTGAGCTCAACTGTTTGGTTGAGGTGTTTGCATTTGGAGCAGGAAGATCAGAATTCTCCCCTGGGTTTCATTATGCAGTTCTGAGCAGATGTAATGTGCAGCACAGTGTGACAATGGTGCTAGGTAGCTGTAGATTTGTAACTCTACTTTTGGCAATATTAAAGTGTAGATTTTTGTGACCTACTTACCTATCTAAAGATACAGCCAAGTGTTTGGTTTGTTGAGCTACAAAGGTTGTACAAATATTATTGACTGAGTTTTACTTTTCAATATTTAACTTCAATATACTGTACTTTGCTGACCAAGTTAGCTGCTTATGCAAAGTTCTTATCCCTGACCCTTGCTGCAGGTCTGCATTCATTCTTTTCTTGCAAAACTCCCTTTGACAATAAAGGTTTGATGCATGGAAGTGAGAATAATGTACATTAGAGGCATGCTGTGTAGAACAGAAAGAGGAGAATGGGGCCCTTAATGAGTATGAAGGAGGTGGAATATATTCAACTGAAGTTGTGCATATGCATTTGGTTCTGCATTTTACATAATTTCAAAAATGACAGTTACATATTCAACTTTTTGAACTTTACACATTAATCGTCCATTTTACTGAAGTACATCAGCAATTAAGCTATACTTCGACATTTTGTGATATTTATTCTTTATGCAAATACACTTCCAGGGCCAGATCCTCAGCTAGTGCAACTGGCCGTAACTGCATGGAAGTTAGTGATGCTAGACTGATTTACGCTAGCTGAAAATCTGGCCCAGACCAGAGTGCAATGTTCTCTTTCCAGCTATTTCTTTCCACTGCATATTAATTTTAAAAAATTACTGTCGTGTTCTTTTTAACTGAAAGGCATTAATTTGCGTATGGATTTAATTGCTTCATATTGCCATTGTAAAGAAAAATTAAAATGACTAAAATACCGAGGGGAGCAAGATCGTGTAGATTTACTGGGCGGGGGCAGAAATAAGAGGAAGTGGAAATTCTGTGGCATGTTTGTCATACCACTGCATGGCTCCCCCACATCCCAGCTCCACAAGGTAAAAACACTGGGGCTGAGGAAGTGGAAAAAACCATGAGCAAATATGGAGATGGAGCATACTCTGTGACCTGCTCCTTTCCAGATCTTACATTATCCGTGCAACACTAACTTCCACCAAGGACCTTGTCATGGCTTGCACTGAAAAGCCACAGGAATGCGGCCTGACTCTGGTGGTCCCAATGGATTTCTGTCCTCCAGAGGTTTGGAGGTCCACAGCCTGAGGAGAGCTTTGGTAAGGACAGGCATGATGTGAACTTTGCAGATTGTCCTTGGCCCTGTGTCACCTTCTCAGCTTTATTTTTCTTTCTGAAAATGGGTACATTCTGCCCTAATGTACAGTTTAGCTAGGATGTTCAGAGGTACCCAGAGTAGTTAGGCACCCAGCTCCCACTGACTTTTTTTACCTTTGGTTATTTTGATTAATCCTGATTATTTCAGCAGTAATGCAAAAGCAAGGAGCTCCCCAAACCACTGGCTTGTATTGCTGTCAGCTCTAATTGACTAGATGGCAACTTCAGACCTGTGTTATCTCCCATGATTCTAACCACTCAGTGGGTAGTAAATATTCTTTTTAGTTTAATGCACTGAATGAAATTTGTATGCAAGTATATTAGCAAAGCTTGTAAACACTTGACTGAACTATGCAGCTCAATTAGCAAAGAATAATGGGGCAATAAGTAAAGTGTATGCAATTTCATCAAGCCTTCGTAGCTCGGTAAAGTCTATAGCACAATCAGGAAAGCACAAAGAGCTACTGTCAGTGTATCTAACTGAATGTTTGCTTGTTACCATTGACGGGATCAAAAAGAGTGTGCCAGGCAATCAGGAAAATGAGTAGTGGCATCAATATGATCTACAGCTCAATCAGGTGCTTATACTTACGAATTAGCAAAGTGTGACACTTCATTTAATTAAGACTATAGAAACGTAACACCTGAAGCAGGCCATCGGATTACTGTAATGTGCCGCTTGATCACTATCAAACAGCACCCAAACACCTCCTTTAGTAAAACTATATACAGCATAATTTTTAAATTAAGTAAAAAGTAAACTGGTAAAAGCAACTCCACGATTAGCATGTAAATATGTATAGTCTGAGGAATCTGTGTCCTGGATCTCAGGCAGGCTTAGCCTATGGTTTAAGGCCAAGACTCATAAACCGTTCTCATGAGATTGTAGACAAAAATAGTGGAAATCGTGTGAGAAAAGCTGATCTTTTGCAAGACTTCTGCTATCTTCAGCTGCTTCTAAGCCTCTTCCAAAAATTAGGTCCTTCTCTGGCTTATGACAAGATGAGATCCAAAACATCAACATGCATTTGTGGGATTTGGATCTGAGTTTCCAGTACATGGTCTTCTTTAATGTAAATTTTTGTCCAATGAACTGCCCTGCTATTCTGCAGTGCAGTATTAGGGTCAGTTCTACAAGACAAGACAATAAATTGAATTTCGTTGAAGTGGAGTCAGAACAATACTAGTGCAGGTTGTTAGGAAAGGCATACCTACCAGAGTCTACGGCCAGGCACAGATGAGAGAAAAAAATGACCATGGTAAAAGGTGAGTTTCTGCATTCCACAGTTAATGGTCTCTGAAAGTCATGTTGTTAGTCCTACAAAGAAGAATGTATTTGGGGATGCTTGCCAATATCCCGAGTGTCAAAGTCTGCTTTTGAATTCATATGTGTCGATTAAATTGGAGTCATAAGTACAGCCAACAGCAGAATTTCCTCCTTAAAATATTTATAACTCAGAAAACTCTAGTTGTATTCTCTACCTGTATTAGAACCATCAAGGCTCCCTTAAAGTTTCAGTGCAGCAGGTTAGGATATTTTTCTGGATGATATAGGGTATCCAAACAGCAGCCTGTAAAACTTTTTAAATATAAGAACATTTTTATCCTCTGGGGGTTGTGTGGTAATAGTAGGAAGAGAAACATCTACCTGTCTTGATCTGTGTTCCTTACCTAATTAGCTTTCCCTCACTTCACTACTTTGGCACCTTATGTGACCTGAATATGCAACAGTTCTAAATTTCTCAAAGAAAGACCTCCTACCCCTTCTGTTTTACAAAGCCTTCTCAAAACAGAGAATGTCTTATTGCCCTTATATAAATCCATGGTATGCCCACATCGTACAGATGTGGTCTCCTCATCTCAAAAAAGATATACTGGCATTAGAAAAGGTTCAGAAAAGGGCAACTAAAATGATTAGGGGTTTGGAACGGGTCCCATATGAGGTGAGATTAAAGAGACTAGGATTTTCAGCTTGGAAAAGAGGAGACTAAGGAGGATATGATAGAGGTATATAAAATCATGAGTGGTGTGGAGAAAGTGAATAAGGACAAGCTATTTACTTGTTCCCATAATAGAAGAACTCGGGGCCACCAAATGAAATTAATGGGCAGCAGGTTTAAAACAAATAAAAGGAAGTAGTTCTTCATTCAGCGTACAGTCAACCTGTGGAACTCCTTGCCTGAGGAGGTTGTGAAAGCTAGGACTATAACAGGGTTTAAAAGAGAAGTAGATAAATTCATGGAGGTTAAGTCCATTAATGGCTATTAGCCAGGATGGGTAAGGAATGGTGTCCCTAGCCTCTGTTTGTCAGAGTGTGGAGATGGATGGCAGGAGAGAGATCACTTGATCATTACCTGTTAGGTTCACTCCCTCTGGGGCACCCGGCATTGGCCACTGTTGGCAGACAGGATACTGGGCTGGATGGACCTTTGGTCTGACCCAGTGTGGCCATTCTTATGTTCTTAAATGGGTTTCATTTCAGTGCTTGTTTCCAGGAGATAATGTTGTTGGGCCATCATGTTGCATCATTATTATGGGAATGTCTGCTTAAAGGGATGTGTTTACCACTTTGCCTTAAAATTGGCAAGACTCAAGCCCATTTCTCTAAACGTGTGCACACTGTTCACAGGAACTCATTGAAAAATGCTCTATCCAATGTCCCTGAGGATTAGACCCTTTACAGTGTCACTCTCTATCTGCCATGATAGGTTGCAAAGGCAAAAGCAATCTCTGAGACAGCTTGGCTTTTGTTCATTGAGGTCTTTTAAAAATGAAAACAAGGACCTTTCAGTGGACTAAGATTCAGATTATATATATATACATAATGATATATATATATCATTTTTTTCTCTCATCTCATATACATATATGTATATATATGAGATGAGAGAAAGAAATTATATATATATATATATATATATCGTAAAAGCTTTGTTATCTGGCATGTTGAGGGAATGGGGTGTGTGCCGGTTAATCAGAAATTCTGGTTAACTAAGAGTTATACTTACCAATGGAATACCAATTTTCAAAGAATTAGAATATAATTAAATGAATAAAGTATAAAATAGTATACCGGTACTCCAACCCACTAGTAGTACTGCACTGCAAAGTGGTTGGTTTCTTGAAGCACTTAGGTGAATCCAGGTGAAGTATAAAGGGATACAGTAGGTTATTTTAGGACACTACATATCACTCTGGGCAGTGCATGGCATACACCCAGATCACTAAAAATACACTTAACACTAAAACTATACTGAACATAATGTAATGTTTCTTTCATCATTCAGAAGGCACTTCAGGATCTTGCAGTGCCACAGGGTCATCATTATCGACATCAATTATCATTGTAGATGTCGAAGGTGTAGGACAGTGTTTCCCAGACGTGGGACGCCGCTTGTTCAGGGAAAGCCCCTGGCGGGCCCGGCCAGTTTGTTTACCGGCCAATGGGGGCTGCAGGAAGCGGCGGCCACTATGTCCCTTGGCCCGCACCACTTCCTGCAGCCCCCATTGGCCGGGCACAGCGAACCGCGGCCAGTGGAAGCCACGATCAGCCGAATCTGTGGCTGCGGCGGGTAAACAGACCGGCCGGGCCCGTCAGGGGCTTTCCCTGAACAAGCAGCGTCCCAAGCTTGGGAAACACTTTTGTAGGGGATTGGGCTGAATCTATAAGGACCTTATGACACACCCTGGAAGCTGCTTTTTTGAATAAATCCCTGATATCAGCCTGCTTGCTTGTCTTCTGCCTCTTTTGCATAAACGTAGAGTGCAGAATGTGCAAATGCATCACCTCCTGGACAATATACTAGTCCTGGTTACTAGATTGAAGATTTGTATTGGGAGAGATCAGAAATGCCAGTTAATAGAGCTTCCTTGTTGATAAAGTGAAGGATAACACACAGCTTTTACTGTGTGTGTGTGTGTGTACACAAAGCCTGTAATGTTTGGGTTTTTTTATTCATATATATATATATATATATATATAAACATTACAGTCTTTGTTGATGCTTTTATATGAGGATTCCCATAGCAGATGTTCTGTAAGCACTGGATTTTTCTGGTTGATGGCAGGAGATTAGGAGGGATAGGGAGAGATTAATAAGAATACTAAACAAGCCTAAATCTTGTGCTCTTTGAAGAGGTTTCCTTGCGTCTTTGAAGTTTTAATGGGTCTTAATGCAAAGCAATGTCTTCTTACACAAAACTAAATTCTTTAATGTAACTTTAAATCTAGAGCCACTTGTTGTCAAAGCTTTCATATAGAATCTTATCCTCTCATATTTTATTTAAAATATTTTTAAATGTAATGATACAGAATATATTAATTGATCAATAGGCTGTCTGGGGACACATAAAGCTTCTTATATTGATCTAACTGCTCAACAAGGTGATTATGGGTAGAGAAATCGATATGGTATCTTGCCAACTAATCTTCATCGATGCCGGGTTAAGTTAAAGAACTCCCACTTAAGGCTTGATATATGTTCATTCACCGGGACAGTAGTTTTTCAAAGTATCATTTTGTTGTATGTAGAAAAAATGAAGCTATGGTATCAAGTAAAATTAAATCCAGTAAAGTCAATATGAAGTACTTCGGTGTATACAGTTTAAATGGAAAGCATACCATAAATGCCTAACATTATCATAGGGACTGGGGAACAACTAGTTCAGAAATAACAACTGCCCCTTTCTTTACCCCTTTTCTAGGTTGGTAACCTACATCAAGCCTTTCTAAAAATTCCAGAATGTGAGGTTAGTGAAGTAATGTCTTTCTTTTATTGGCCCAACTTCTGTTGATGAGAGAGACAAGCTTTTGAGGCACACAGAGCTCTTCTTCAGGTCTGAAGCTTGTCTCTCTCACCAACAGAAGTTTGGTCCAATAAAAGATACTATCTCACTCTCACCATCTCTCTCTAATACCTATCTGCCTACTCCAGCCATAGCTACCAGTTAATGTGCAGTTCCATGTCTTATCCCCAGCATTTCTTGAGGCAGAGTGGTGTGACTATACGCCAATGTTTACGAGTGACTGCAAATTACTTATGAATATGCAAATTAGCTAATCGATTACTTTGAATAAAATATCAATGTGGAGCTCCATAAAAGTTGTGATCTCTGCTGGTTCCGATCTCACTTACACTTGTGTAAATCAGGAGTAATTCTGAAGTCAATTAAATATTTCTAGTGTAAAAACAGAGAATTCAGGACCTAGGTTTCATTTTTTACATCCTATTTTGTCTTCATTGTCACCTCTAACAAACTGATCATGAATCACTAATGTTTTTTTCTTAAAGCCTCAGCTCCTGGAGTCTTGGCACTCATTTCAGCATTCATTTAAAAAACAAACCTTCTAGCCCATGTGCTTATGGAGAAAAACTTGAAGATGTGACTCATAATGTCTCAAAACCAGAAGGAAGATTTAAAAAATACCCAAAAAATATTATTTTTTAACATTTCATGATTTGGGAGGGGGCAGGCTCGGTAACTTGATTTTTTTTTTCATCTGTGGGATGCATTCATCAGACCTGTATTGACTAAGGAGGAGAGGGCTCAGTACTTAAAACATTATTGAACTTGAATGTCTAAAAATGTGCATACAACTGTGTGTCTGATTTCAGTGTGCAAATATCACAGTTTTAGTTGCAAATTGGGTGTTGCTGAATATGGTTGATCTGTTATGCATCCAATTGGCCAGCTGCAGATGCAATCAAATAATCACTTCAGAGAAAATAGGCAGAGAGATACTCACTTCTGTGCAATTATATGTCACCCTTAATCACACCCTTACATTTCCTTCAGTTTAAACAGTGTTGCCAACTCTTGTGATTTCATCATGAGTCTCGTGAGGTTGGGTGTTTTTCTTAAAACCCGAGCTGCTGGAGTCAGGTGATCACCTGAGAATCTCAGCTTTCATTTAAAAAAAAAAAGTACATTTCTAGTCCTCATTGTTGCACAGAAAAGCTTGCAAACATGCCCTTTGTGTACCCTAAATGGCAAATAAAAAGAATCACAAATTTATTTTAAGGCAATTTCATGATTTGGGAGTGGGGAGGGCTGTCCCATGATTTTTAAATGCTTGCGGTTGGTAAGGTATGTTTTAAATAATATAAATTTCTCTGAGTAACTAGATTTAGATAACTAGGAAGTGGAAATTTGGATTCATATGTGTGGGTGATTCCCTCAGTCAAAGTTATAGATATCTGTCTTGGAGCAGGATGCTAAGGAAAGCAAAACAAAACCTTAAGAATAACTAACCAAATTCATCCCAAGCGTAACTGGGCAGAATCAATAGAATTGCACCAGGAACCTCACCCAAGGTGTTTATTTTCTTTCATTACTGAAGATCTGTCCTGGTTATGACTGAGCTATATATTACTGCAAATAACATGACACAGTATTGATTGCCAAACACTGTCTCTATTTGATTCTGTGCTCCAGGTGGGCAGGAATTCATTATTTCATATATCACTCTTAACTGGCTGTTGTGATTCCATAAATTCAGGTGGCTTTGCAAAGTTAAGAAGCAAACTTTTTTATTTTTAAAGGATTTTTGAGTGCCTCGTAGTGGCTAATATGACTATTCTGCACTAAGGGAGCAGCTTACTGCCACTGGTTAATTATAATTTATACTGCATAAGGATCCAAAATATCCTAGGTGCCAGACACACAGCAAAGACACAATCCCTGCCAGAGCTTACAGTCAGAAAACTGTGATTTGTCAGTCTGATTTATCTGCCCTTATACCACAGGGCCTTCAAATGGACAGTGCTTTTCAAATCTTTCTTTTTTTAATGCAAGATGGCAGTAGCCAAGGTGCACAGATAGGTGAGTTAAGAAAAAAACTGACTGGCTGACATTCAAAAATATACACCTCCCTGGCCCATGTCTTCTTCAAAGAGCCTGGTGTTAATAAGGAGAAAAATGCAAAGCTAATGTTTTGCTTTCTTCATTAACGTCACTGCAGAGAGCTTCATTAATGCCTCAGAGAGTCACTCTCATATTTTTGGCTGATTACATTAATGCACAAATTTCTGAAGTGTATTTATAAGCATTTCTATTCTGCTCTGAAATACAAAACTATTTGTTGAACTCTTCAACTATTAAAAGGATTCTACTGTCAAAGCACTGGCAAGATGTTGGTATACCAGCAAATTTGCCTTTTTTTTTTTTTTAATGTTTTCAGTTATTCCCTTTAACAGACAGATCTATGTGGGAATTTATTGTTTTGTATAGGTCTACAATTAGTAAACAGTTTTGGTTACCTTCACCCTTTTACTTGGTGTGTATGTGTGTAATTAATTTAGAGCTCTAGTTAAGCTAATGCCAGTAGGTTAATAGGGTGAAAAACACCTACATCTCAAACACTTGAAATCAGCCCTGATTTCAGTTCAACCACTGTGCATGAACCAGTATTATTTTGCTCAGTTATTTAGTGTTCACCAACATAGAGCAAAAACATATGTATCCATCTCTATGGAACTTGTTTGAACTATGTTCATGAGGTGTGCCACAGGGTACTTTACCTATGACCCTCACTGGCTGAGCCTACTCCATGCGATTAAAAGAATCCATGCATGCCATTATTCAGGGTATATTTTAACTGAGCTCTCAGTATCTGTTTCTGTAATGTATCACAAGTATCTGTTTTTGTAATGTATCACATTCAAAAGAATCACATTTTTTTTTTTTGCACGTAATTAGGAAAATAACAGTAGGGCAGAGGAAAGGGGTGAATTTTGCCTTTGACAAAAATTCCATACCTATCTCATACAGGTGGAAAATCTGTATGTATGTATTTATTTATTTATTTTACTTTTAGGGCACAATGCAGCATTAATGCTTATCCAAAATTTATTCACACTGGTTTATTCCAGAAAATGCACTGTAAATCTTCCAAGGAGCTTTCCGGTACTTCCTGGTGCTGACTGGATCATAAATACAGCAAGAATGGACACCTTTGCAGCATAGTATTTCACTTAAAACTGGAGTGGATAAATCTCCGATATGCTCTTGGGAACAGTCATGCACTGCTCTTTAGGATGGACTAGGTGACTTAATAATGTAGGTCTTTAAGGTGGCTGTGGCAGGGAACATATCTTGCTATGTGGTGGTTTTGGGGTTTTTTTAAGCATCATGAAGATCTCTGGAATTGTATGGAGAACTGAGCCAGCAAATCCTTACTCATTTTAGTAACTACATCTGTCACCCCATTAAAGGCAATGGAACAACTTACATGATTATAGATTACTTATGTAAGTAAGGAATGCAAGCTTGCGCCCCCTCCTCCCCGCAAAGATCTTTATTAATTATAAGACTACCACCGTGTTGGCCAACACATTAGTGATTGAACTGGAGACCTCCAGAGTATATAGCTTGAGCTAAAGCTCTCTAGCTGGGGCATTAACACGCAGATCAGGCCCAGAGGGGGACCTGTCTCTCACACTTACCAATGGGTTATGGTAGTTGTTATGATTTACTAACTCTACTTCTCGCTGAATAAAGGAAGGGTATTCCCCACAGCAAAACCCATGTAGGATGGTGGAAGTGGAAACCCCACCTGCTCACCTCTCTTGAGTTCAACATCCTGCTAGTAGGGGGTTTAACAGCTGCTACCAGAGCAGGGAGGTGCAAATTTCCAGAAGTGTGGGAAGTAGCTACTTATCTGAGGCACTTCTAACTATTCCTGCCAGTGATCTTGGTAAAATTAATCTGATCCCTAAGCAGAACGTATGCATATTTTAGCAGTTGCTACTGCATGTCCTGTGCTTGTCTTATTTTAAATGATAACTCTGTGTCTACAATTAATGGAATCAAGAATTATTTTTAAACCTATATGAAGCAGATGATGAATTCAAACACATTTTCACGTTATTTTCTGTCAGGAAACATCTGTGCAAAAAAAAATGAAGAATAATACTCTTGAATATTGTGTTCCCTTAGTGATGAATGTACTCATGAGAATACAGTACATCCGCAGAATAATTTCATTACATTTTTCGTTTGACTGGTTTGTGCCTGACATTTTCCTCCAAGACAAAAACTACAGGAATCCTCTTTCCTTCTTGGCAAATGCTGCCATTGCTGCTGTATTGTTGAGCCTCGTCAGTAACAATCTTGTCTGCACAATACAATTGAATGGGCATTCAGAGCTGTATCCATATATTGGAAAATTAGGACATTAGCCCTATGGAAATGACAATCATTTTCCAGGCATTGAGGACTATGTGACTTTTAAACCATCTGTTTCAAACCAAGATTATAAAACTAGTTATTCTGTCTCAGTCCCTGTTAATAAGAGCTCATATACATAAATTATGCAAGAGTGAAATTCAGCTCGGGGCAGAATGCCAGAAGAAGGTCTCTGTGCCTCTTTATTATTTATTTATTTATGTATTTATTTGTATTACCATAACTTCTAGGAGTCCCAGTCATGGGCCAGGACTCCACTGTGCTAGGTGCTGTACAACTTATGTCCTGCTAAAGTAGGATTTAAATGGTGTACAGGCCTCACACAGGGACTGGAATTGGGTGTGCTGCCATTTTTTTCTTTGTTTTTTTAGTTTCCCCCCAGTATTCTCAGTTTCTGACACTGCAACATTCAGGCTTTATTTCTTCCTCCACCTATGCTGTGCTCTCTCATCAAGCCCTTTCTAATTTAGAGTTCTCTACGTTCCTAGATACAATCATAGTATAGTGCCCCCTACTGGGAAGCTGTTTATTGTAGCTGCATATGGGGTGAATTTCACAGTTATTTCAGCTCTGAGAACATAAGGTCACTTAACCTCTCTCTTAGCTGTCAAGCATAGACAGTGTCACTGTTTATTAGGAACTCGAGGATATATCCACAAGTGTAAACCTCATGTGTTCACACTGCTGATCAGCAAATTCATTTGACATCTGTCTGTAATCAGCAGGAGCTTGGATGTGTTATGCTGTACTTGCTAGCGGCGTATATTTTTTCCAGTAAAGACAACAGGATTCCTTAAGGACACATTAGGTTGCACGACAGATCTCTAGAGCCCTTTGTGTCTTCAGGCTAGTCATTGTTTTCACCACAAAGCTATTAACTACAGCATATGAATAGGAACCAGAAGATTACAGCCATAAGGTTGTATCAAGAATGCAACCCCTTTTTACATTATGTGAAATATATTTATGTTGTGTCAACTTATATTTTCATTACAAAGTAATTCCCACAAGTCACAGGAACTGAACTGTGAATGTCCCATGTAGTGTGTGAAAAATGGAAGTATACTTATTACTTAAAGTTTTGATTGACTGACCAGTCCTCTTCTCCTGTCAGGTTAGGTTACCAAGACGAGGCATGAATGGAGGAGTGAGGAGGGGGAATTATATCACACTGCAATGGTTCGACTCTGAGGTGGTCGGAAACTTTCCAAAGGAATGTTTATTCCACACAAAATGCTGATTTGTCAAAATCAAAACACTCTGTGGGGAATGTGTAGATTTTGATGAAATTTCAGTGCAAACCAAGCAGATTTCTGATGGAAATTTGCCTGGTTTCCTGCCAGGTTGATCTGCTTCCCTGGGTCTTGGGCAGCCTAGGCTTCCAAGTTGTTTGGCAGCCCACCTGGGATGCTGCAGTGCAGCTGGGAGTCCCAGCTGGGCTTCAAGGTTCCCTGGTTTCTGGGACATCTGGCTGCTTGACCAGCTGGCTCAACTCCTTGAAATATATTTTCTGGTCCTCTCTCATTGGAATTGTGCTGGGTACCGTTACGTGCTGGAGAAAACATAAAGCCATTGACATTCTAAACCCGTGTCCTGCAAGCTGCTCAGCACTCTGGCTCAGGTCCGGCAAAGCACTTAAACAATATGCTCAACTTTAATCACATCTATAGTCCCATAGACTCTACTCACATGCTTAAAATTAAGCCTGTATTTAAGTGCTTTGATGGATCAGGACCAGAGTTCAGCAGCTTGCTGGATTGAGTCTGTGTGATCCTAAGCACCCTACACCTTACTGTAATAAGTTTTGTACAAAATATACCTTGTAGGGTGTCAATGGAAAGCTCGTGACTCACTGGTTTTTAATATCATCACGTCATGTAGGTGCAAGCATCCGATGCCAAGTTATGGACATAAACTGAAATTATAATTCTTAAGAATGTGTTCGACAGTCGAGCAAGAATGTCCCCACTGTAAGAAAGCAATCTGGTTTCCCCACCTGGGAGTTACTTCCATAGTGCTTTGAAAGACATATTGTGTAAACAGACCCATCAAGCTAACAAGGGGTGGAAGCAAACCTCAGCTATTGTGGCGGGGAAGGAGATTGACAATCACATGTCTAAAGTTCATTCAGGTGTACTGGAGGGAGACAGGAACTAAATAATTTACATTTTAGTAGACATAACTCCAGCAGGGGATTAAGCAGTCGGAAACTTCCTTCAAGACAGACTCCATGTTGCCTACCTCTCAGCTGGAAATTGACTTTTATCTGGAGGTATCCTGAAGAATCATTTCAAAGATTCATTGCACTCTGAAAGAGGGGGACCAAGAAACCCTAAGTTATCTATCTTTCACCTAAGGAGACAATGGTACCAGTCCTTTGATTTTAGGGGATAGTTCCAGAGCGAGAAGTTTGGTCAGTCATCTTGATGGCAATATGTGGTGAGGATTTTACCTTGATCCAAGTCTAGTTTAAGATTTAATTACTTGAAGGTATGTTATCTTTATTTCTCTTGTAACCATTTCTGACTTTAATCCTTAGACTTGTACTCACTTAAAATCTCTCTCTTTGTAATTAAGTAAATTTGTTTTATTTTTAATCTAAACACATCCAGTGCTGTGTTTGGATGAACTGTTTGATAACTTCCATCAAAGTAACAAACTCTTGAATATTGATTCTTTAAAAGAGTAATGAACCTTAACATTCCTCTGATTGTTCTGGGACAGGCCTGGATATTTCAGAAAACACATTTTTGGAACAATTCAGGGCTAGGGAGAGTGTGGTGTCACCTTATCAGTTGTTAAGCAAAGCAGATGGAGAACAGTGGAAGCTGTGGTATTGCAGGCAGGCTTCTGGATCCAAAGGGTTGGAGTCATCACGGCTGCCCAATACATAAACATAATGCCTACTTGTTGTGGACTGTGGGCATCCCAGGCAGAGAGCTACAGTAGCAAGGCATTGTAAGGCATTCAGGGTTACGGGTAAGAGATGACACAACTCTTCACTGGTCTGGATAACACTCCAGAATGTGACAATCTGTAGTTACATCTTTTTCTGAGGGTGTGAGACAGAAATTGTTGAACAGGGAATTGACCTGTGTTGGGGCCATTTTCAGTAGTGTTATGAATTGGAAATAATACCAAATATCACAACAACTCAAAAAGTCTTACAACTCTAGCACTGTAACATTACGATCCTCCAATGCTATCAGTATTCAAGATCTGTTGTCTTTGGATGATCTTACTATAGAGATGGGTTGTTTTTATTCAGGATGGGTGACTATCATTGTTTGGGCTTCTGAGGGTTTTTTTTAACCAGTGGAAATCCCCCCAGGAGTTGGGGTGGAGGTCAAGCTAGGTCAGGTTCCTAAACTACTACTTTGAATGGCCTCTGCACTTTCCTGCTGGTGGGACAAAGGTACCTGAACCAGGAGCTTCCAGAATCTTCCCCAACCACCCCTCAGTTCTTTCTACTGGCTGAAACTGGAACTATTGCAGGTTACACACACATTGTCCTCAATGATTTCCTCACCAGTTTTTTTTCTGATTATTTGGGGGAAAATTTTGTTTATAGCTAGTTTGTTAGTGTTTCCTTTTAAAAGAAAAGGGGACACTCCCCCTTTTTCTAGCCTCAAACCCCTCCAGGAATTGGGAGGGGGGAGTGAGGGACGAAGGGCCCCAATGGACATTGCTTTCCACAAGGTTCTGCAGGCTCACGGCACAGGATCCTATTATGCAAAGGCCACTCAAAGAACTCCCGTAATGGGTAAGTGAGCTTCATTTCTTTCCTGCCCTGTAATTTAAACACATCTCTCCTCACCCCTTCCCCCGACCCCTGGCACACACAACCTCCTCCCAGGATAATTCAGTTAAAAGACAGAATGTTCCACTAACTAAAAGAAACCTGCGATATGTGTTGCCAGGATAGCACATGTGGGTACCAGATACTTAGTGTGTATACTTCATTTTTTTTATCCACATTTTTCTCTCTCAACCGTTCAGCCCTTTTTATTACTGACCTCTCTCTCTCTCTCTCTCTCTCTGTATTTGTTTTTCATTCTGCCCTTTGTCATATTCAAGTTTCCTTTATTTTTCTATAGGATTATTTTTCACAAAAATTGTGGGGAAGGGGGGAAGTGTTTTTTTCCCCTCCCGCTCTCCTAAACTAAACATTCAAGTTCAAGATGAACTTTCATATTTGTAATGTTTGTGTGTGTGAGGAGTTAGGCACAATGAGTCCTCCCACACCAATACTGAGTTTTCGGAGCAATTTACTGCTGGTTTATCTTTCATTTTAAGTTGGTAAATGGCATCTTTCCCTGCTGTCATACTGGCAATTTTTTTTTAATTATCCATTGGTCTGAGTTGTCTGCTTTAAAGATGAACAGCTACAAATGCAACTGGAAAGCTGCATTAAATTATCCCGATCATCAGTCTATTAATACACAAACTCTGGATACATGTGAATAGTGTGTTATATTTGGCTTCAAAGTTTAGATTTTTTTGATGCATGGAACTATGGACCATGCACATAAATTTCACAAAGTGTCAACAATACCATTTAACAAATTAGTTAGACCCCTATATTTCAGATTTAGCACTTGATTACTAGAGTACCGCAAACAGTGGATACAGAAATACATCGATGGTGTATGATCCTTCTATTATTGTCAAAATTCAACAATCTTTTCATATTGTACATTCTCTAGTGCATTCTCTATGGGCTTGAATCAATGGAGTCAACTCAGACAATTATTTATCTGCATCTTGCAAATTACAAAGCTCCCACTGTAACAAGGTGGCGTAATTAAATGTTTGGTAGCTAACAATCTTTTATGCATGTTTTATCAACTCAATCTATGTTAACTGAAAGTTATTGCTATAGCAGAAAATATTTAATCAATGTTTCATGCATATTTCTGACAAGGCCCACAACACCATAGGATAAGTACGTAAAAGGAATATATATTATCTCTAATTCTGTTCAAATATCTAAAATATCCCATACTGAAAAACCTTTCTGAACTTTTGCAAAACAACTTAACAAAGAGGTCACCAAAATCTGTTCAGGTAGCAAAGGTATCAGACACTGTGCTTTGTTAATCCAGAAACAAAAAGCCAAATTCTCTGCTGGTGTAAAATTGATGCAGTTCAGTTGAAGTCAGTTTTCCAGATCTTTCATTATTCAATTGACTACCCAGTACACTCTCAATCATTACATTACTTTGACTGCTATTATGATACAGACTAAGGGTCTGAGTGAGCAAGGTGCTTGAAGTCATGCCATTTACGCCAGGGAAGTGGAGAGTATATTGCACACACCGCTTTCAGATGAGGTATTCCATCAGCTTTCACAGAAAATGAGAAGAAAAAAATCCTGTTCTGTGCAGTTTTTTCTCTTTTTCCTGTTTTCCACAAAAATATTTTTACAGGCTAAATTAAATTAAATAAAATGAAAATTAAATAAAATTCACTGTTAAGATACAAATGTCTACTTGGGACAAATGTGGAAAGATCTAGAATTTGTTCTGAAGTAGAATTTTGTTCTGCATATAGATACAAAACATGAAGGGGAAAAAATGCCAGATGGGGATTTTTTAGTGTGGAAAATACATGCACCAGAATGCTCTTTATTAAAGAGACTTAAAGGTTCAGGGTATCAGTAATGGGTCATGGAGCATATCATGTCTAGGACACTGGTTCAAATGTAAGCTAGACTGGTAGTGACCAAATGTTGCTACCCTCTGACAGCTGTTTGAGTGTCTCCCTTTGAGTCCAGTGCCCAATGGACATATGTGAACATCACAAGCACAACATTACCCCTGTTAACCTACTTCTTGTTGAAATCAGCTGAAATACAAAGAAATGATTGAGACTGACCTACTATTTGAACTCTGGAGGTCACTACTCAAAGTCAAGATTTAGGGATAGTATGGAGAAGCCTGTATTACTGTTGTTGTTGTATCTCTTGTACTTAGACTAGACTTCATTCTCTAGGCCTGCTGCCAACAGTGATAAACTAACACACACAGAAATACTGTGGTCATTCCAAGAAACAGGAGAGAAGACGTTACAGTGTTGGGGAATTTTTCTATAAGGCTATATGGATGTCTTGAAAATGCATGTGCATTTTACCATCTTGTATCTTAGTCAGTCAATTCTCTGCTGCATTTGCAACGTATTCTTTTAGTTTTGCAGAAATCCTCTCCAAAGATGCAGCTCCATCTATCCAGCTCCTTTGACGTGCATGACATAAATAAAATAACTACAAGGGAGCATGAAAGGAGGAAGAAAACTTGGGGGTGCATGCCCCTTCCTGCTCCATTGGCAGGTTTCTCATGAGAGGTTTCACACAGGTTTGTTCTTATGGCTTTCCATTTACAAAATAGTTGATGAGGATGTACTTGAAATCCCTGTACCACCCAGGAAGAAGTAGAATTCTTCCCTCATTAACAGCAGGGCACCAGAAATCTACTTCTCCGCCTCACTCCCATACAATTTAACTTTCTTGAAGTATAGGATTTAGACTTGCCCTTCAAATACTTGGGGGGAAAAATCTTCAAGGTCTTTCATGAGAATATCTTCCAATGACGGGAGGATTCTAACTAAAAAGCTGGGTTTTTGAGGCTTTTAAAATCCAGAATCTGAATGTGGCTATTGAGTTACTTGAGGAAGTCACAGTCACAGAGATCAACCCAGCTGAAACAGTCAGTCTTCTCTGCATGAGATCATCCTAAATCTTTTCCCTGGACTTGGAAATATGCTGTCGTCTTAAGCTATTACAAACGTCTGTGTATGTTTAAAACATACCAAGTTTATTTCAGAATGTTTTCATCGTGTTTTATTAGCAATGGGTGAAGCTCAAATGGTCCAGAGGTCTGGTTCAGAGAAGCATCCAAAAGTCTGGTTGCTTCCCCAAACCTTTCCTGAGCACTTTGGGTTTCCAAAATTTGGAGTCCATATGTCTTAAAACAGTGGATTTGTTTTCCCTTTTATTGATCATCCAGCATTAAGAACCCTAGTCATAAGGGGCAAAGATAGAAGGCTGAACTGATAGCCCTTGCTGTGCAGAGATTAGAGAAACGCAGGAGACCAAGATCAGGGTGAATGCAAGACTGTCTTTTTCCTGTTTATACAGATCCTTTCCTCCTTGGCATATGTCCCCAAGTGGCCACCCTGAATAACAGCTCTAAATGTTCACAACTAACACCATATCCCCCTTTCTGAAAAGGGAAAGGTACTAATACTTTTATCCAAATTTCTCATTCAAAATAATGTATAATAAGAATGGACATATTAACAAAGTAGTCTCAAGGAGCTCTGGCACATCCCTGAACAATCCCCTGTTCTTGAGAATCCTTCACTGAAATGGATTCAGCACTGTGAAGGATTTGACTCTATGATGCCTGTCAAAGTCCCTCTTCTGATGGTTATTATACTGATATTCCTTCTTTTGTAGTCTCAGGAAGCAGGGCCAACAAAGGTGTAGTTAGGAAGGGATGGTTGGGATAATGGACCTCAAATTGAGATGTTGATCAGTATGCCAAGAGGACAAGATAAGGGTCTGAGGCTCTAGAAACAGCTTGGGGTTTTTTTTATCCTTAGCGCACATTCTGCCTCACTATTGCTCTGGGAATACTGGAGGCTGGATGGGACATGAGTGAAACCAAAGGTATCTACAAAACTGTTTAAGGTTTCAGAGGAAAATTGAGGATGATGGACAGAGATGATGACTAGCTATGGAATCCTCAAATGGGAAAGATGGGTTTCACCCTCTCAACAACTGCATTTGATGTGGTGTTGAGCAAGCTGGCAACTTCAATGATTCTTCAGAAATAACGATCAGAAACATACACTAAATTATCAAGATAGAAAAGATCAGTCCTGCCTTTCTGCCATGGCCTGTGTGGAAGAGCGGATGGTAGTAATGGTTTTGGTTGGTTGGTTGTCATGTGAGCATATTTCTCAGTTCTCTGTCGCATGCCAGCCTCTCCACAGAAGCTCTCTGTGGCCCCTCTGTGTCTTTACACCTCTTCTCTGTTTGTTTGGCTGTTAGCTCTGTGCAGTTTTTGAGTTGCAGATTTATCTGTTGGGTGTTTGTTTTATTCTGTTCTAACACTGCTCAGAAGTTAAAGACCCAGGACACTGTGACTGAGGCAAGTTTAAGATGGTCTTTTTTCCCCTGTTTTACAAACTGTTACCCCTCTTGCTGAATGCTCCCTGTGGACCCTGAGTAGGTTGCTCTAAATGTTCACAACTAATGTTTGCAGTTTCATTGTAGCTGTGTTGGTCCCAGGATAATAGAGAGACAAAGGTGAGATAATATCTTTTATTGGTCCAACTTCTTTTGTGGGAAAAACAAGCTTTTGAGCTTACACAGAGCTGAAGAAGTGCTCTATGTAAACTCAAGAACCTGTCTTTTCACCAACAGAAGTTGGTCCAATAATGGATATTACCTCACCCACCTTGTCTCACTTCTAATGTCACATTCTGGACCAATAGCAATTGTTCATGTTTTACAGTGTGTAAGATGGCAGTGCATAAGATTGTCCAGACTTCAGTGGACACACTGAGGCTGCTATTATGCACAGTATGTCACATTTAAAATAGAGTGTCTCAAAATTATTAGCACTTGTGTGTTTATCTTCTGTTCATAAAAGACAGACTAGTTGGCTATAGCTGCTAAATATAGGTTCCAATGTTTTAATCAACTAACAATCCATTATCCTGTTTGTTAGAACATGATTGATGGGGTGCAGGGATCCTTCTTATACCTCACTACCCCTTAGAACTGCAGTAATTAGATTTTGTTGTTGTTGTTCTGTAGGTAAAGGTCAGAAATTCTTCCTTTTTAGTGAATAGACATTATAATGGACCTGTTCTGTGGGATGTTGAGCGCATCCTTGAATTGACAGTCTCCAGGGCAATTAGAGACATGCAGGAAGTGCTTGGTGGCATGTCTGATCAGACCCTATGGCACAGTATTCAAAGTAATTATTCTCCTAAAATGACATAAAATATATGATCAGGTTAAAAAAAAAAAAAGTCCACCATGGTGAAGACTCAAAGCTAGGTTGTGAGGCCCCCTATTGCTAAGACATTGTTATTTTTATTCTATATTAAAGACCATTTATAAGTGTCATGGAAAGTGTTATAGTTAAAAACTAAATAACCTTGTCAAACAAGCTCTAGATTGCAAATGGCTTTACTGTGGCTATACATAGGAGCAAGCAGCAAGCACTCCTCTTTGTGGCCTGCCTGGATCTTTTTTCTGTGCATGGAGGGAGATTAACTTCTGCTATATCAACTGCCATCACATATACACATGAGCGGGAATGAACAGAGAAGGGCAAGGAGTGGGTGAGGACTTTGGCCTAGTTGATAGAGCACTGGATTGGGACTTGGGAGTCCTGGGTTCCATTAGTTTTGCCAATGGTCTACTGGGTGACCTTAGGCAAGCCACTCCCCTTCTCTGTGCCTTGGTTTCCCCATCTGTAAAATGGAAATAACAATACTGAGTTCCTTTGTCAAGTGCCTTGAGTAGTGATGAAAACTGCTATATGAGAGTTAGGTAATACTATTGACTCCCTCCCCCCTCTTACTTTGACAAGCAGAGCTAGTGCCAAGGAAGGGAGCATGCTGCACCCTCTGAAAAGTTTTAGAAAATTTATTCTCCTGCAGGAGCAGCAAGGGGGAAACTTAGAGTTCCAGTTCATCCCTGGGGCTGCACCTGAGGTGGAACAGCTATACACTACCCTTCATGCAGGGTGAAACATAAAGTCTCAGATTATCCTGAAGGGCAAATACAAAACTCTTCAAGGCACAGTGAGCAGCATGAGCTGCCGCCTGATGCCAGTGGCACGATTAATGGAGTAAGATACTATTCACTGGAATTAAAAGTGACAAAATCTAGTCCAGCCTCATCAAATGCAGCCATTTGTAATGGCTTTCCCAGGCGCTAGTGTGAATTGTGAAGGGTTTCCTTCACCGAAGGGTCTCTCTTCATGGGAAAGCTTTACCAATTATTCCAGTAGAGTGACACTGATACTGTTATACCAGTGTATCTCCCCATGTGGAGTAAGTGTCCATGTGGGGAGTTATACCAGTATAACCAGTATAACAATATGTGTTTAAGTTTATACCGTGTAGACAAGCCTTAAGAAAGTTTGGCTGGTTGGATTTAATTTTGTTTTCTCCTACATTCCGTAGTAGATTTCTCGCTTCCTATAAAGCACGGGCTCTTTCTCTTCACTGCATGGGTATATGATCAACCCCTGAATACAGCACTTTGATACCTTGTTCACATCTCTTTGAAAATGTACACTCCACCTCCTCTTCGCCTCCCACATCACTTTACTTTGTGGGGAAGTGACACCAGGGCAGTTTTTGCACTTATCCTGACCTTTTCTTCTTTCAGAGGACTCTGAGTTCCCCTTTTCATGTTGTGTGTGTGCACACGTCCCATTCACTGGGCGTTGTGTCAGTTCTTGATGATTTATTGATAAATAGAAGGTGTCTTGTTTCTTTATCCAACTTTGATCCCTTTAAAAAAAAGAAAAAGAAAAGAAAACCACAGTCAGAAGAACAGATAGATAGTAAGTATAGGGAATTTTCTGACAGTCACTAGTGACTGGAACATCCAGTTACAATTGTCCTGATTGTGGACACATGTTGCTTAAATGTTATGTTTATTTATTTATTTATTTATTTTTTCTCTCCCTCTCTTTTAAGTTAAGATGCAGTCACTGTCCCAAATTGTGAATGCTGATCAGTATAAAATAATTACAAAAATGTGATATTTTTCTGAACAGTAAACAGGGTGAAATGGCCAGGCTTTCAAATGAGATCCTCCATCAGAGCGCCCTAATAAACACACCTTCAACACATTCTGACCTCTTCATTTTTCCTTGCAAAGATTAATAATAGGTAGCTTAGCAACGATGCCTGTATTGTCAGCACATGTTAGAGACTTGGCAGCATTCAAGGTCGATGTGCAATAAGCTTGGATTGAATGCCATTAACTATATGCCACTTTGCCTCTGGAGTTTATTGCTAAATTTTTATTCCAGGGGGAAGAAAATACAGTGCTGACATAGCTCATATGTGGACCACATTGGAAGGTGTGGAACAGTTTATCTAACTCAGGAGTGAAAAATGATCAGAACTTCTCGTTTGAAATTAAATCTGCATCAGTTATCACTAAGCCTAGTGGCAAATTCTGCATGCAACTTCAGATATTAATAAAATGTAAATAGTTATGGAAGAAATAGTTATCATGCTTTTTAATTGCTGCTTCATGCAAAAATAACAGCTCTGTGTATCTGGGAGAAGAAGCCAGGTAGATTGTCATTTGGTCCAATCCTGTGAGATGCTGAGTGTCCTCTACTATGTATCTTCAACTGCCAATGAGTTTTTAAAAAAATGAAAGAGAGAAATACAGAATCACTAAACCAAGTTCATTACTTTTTATCTGTAGCTTTGTTCTCCTGCTTATCTGGGTCTAATTCCCCATCTCTTTACACTTTATATAGGCCCCAATACAGGAGAGCACATTCATCAAGTAAAGCATATGGCTAAGTCCCATTGATGTCAATGGAACTTAAGGATGTGCTAAAAATAAAGCATGTACTGAAATGCTTTGCTGAGTAGAGATAGCTGTGTGCAGGGGAGACATTTAAAGGTGCAGAACTCAGAAAACGAGCAGCATCTCAGCTTCATGGCTACATGTACCACATTGACAAAAGGCACATTTCTTGACAGGTAGCTCTTCTCACAAGTTCCAGCTCAAAGGGTGAAATCCAAACTCCCTTAAAGGCAATTGCAACACTCCTATAGACTTCAGGGGGGGGCCAGTATTTTGCCCAAAATGTTTCACCCTTTGGAATAATCGTACAAACTTTGGAATATTGATCTGAACAGAATCTTTGACGCTTCTAAGCTTTGCTATCCACGAAGCTTTGTATCACTGCAGTGACCAAGTATATTTGCAGAACTATTTATGTTTAAGTTGGATATTCAAAACACTGGGTAACACAAGACAAAGGGCGGTAAACTTCTCACTGAACTTCAAGCTTTAAAATGCTGTAATATTTAATTTCTGCCTCTGCCATGATTTATATCTAGCTAGTGCTGCTGGATTTATATCTATCCCAAATGCTTTGATTGCACATTCATTTTTTATTGCCACATCGCAGGTATCTCAAATCCAGAAGTCCCTGCTTCTCTTAGTGTATATTTTTACATTTGCTCTTATGCATGGGGTATCACACTGTTCTAGAGCTTGCAGGATTGGATGGTAAGTGAGAATGACAAGCATATTTTGAATTCTATTTATGAATCTACCATGAGCAAAAAGTAAATGACCCTGGTGCATCAAGAGTTTTTTGTCTGCACCTCCTACTAAATTCTTGCAGCTCACTATGAAATAAAGAAAAGCATAAAAATGTAGCCAGGAACACTGAGTTGGACATAAAATAACTTGTATTTGTTATCTAGCAAACATTCAAAGGGAAGTGTCAAAATGTGTTGTTTTTATAAGAATATGTAAACTAGAGAATTGTAGGGATTAGAACTGGAATGAACCCATCCAGTTCATTCCCTCCCCCTGCCCAATGCAGGACTGTTTCCTACAAGTAAAATTTTGGGTATTTTGTCTAAAATAATTTCAGTGTGATAGGACTGCCTGAACTACCCTGGGAGAAAAGTTCTACCGCTTAATGGATCTCGTTGTCGATGCTTTCTGGTCATGCAGCCTGCATTTCCCCCCATATTTTAATTTCATTCCATTACTTGTAGTTACAGACCCCTGAACCACCAGAAATAACCTCTCCACCTCACTGATGTTCATACATTTCAGCTATTTGTAAATTGTCTCTGCATTAGAGGAATGGTTTAAAATAACTAACTAATGCTCCAATTTTGCACCAGGCTATGCTAGTATGGACCCCTATGCCCAGGATGAGTACCATGATGTCATGGTCATGTACACAGGGGTCCATGCTAATGGAATCAATGCACATTGGCCAAAATATGTCTAACTTGGCTGAGTGACAGTGAAGGCTCTGGAAAATTTCCCATGGACTTCAATGGGAGTTGAAGGTGAAAATTGGAGCACTTACTTTAGATTTCTAAATATGGTTCTAGAGCTATAAGTTTAGGCACCCAGGTTTGAAGGTGTATGTTCATGGGTACAGTCAAAGCTAACCAACGCATCTTGAATTTCAGATATCAGATACTCACAATAAATTGCTAACAATCCATCTATAGTCCAAGAAGTCTTTACTGATATTATTTAGTGATTGTTTGCACAAGGAATAAACTTGAGGAAATAAAAAATCCGCTTTTGGGCATTCAGTAAACAGATATAAAAGAGTGCTTGAGCAAGAGCTCCATTGGGGGGAGGGGGCAACTGCTGGCAGGACATTCTCTGGCCCCGGTTAGGAAAGCATCCCTAGCAGAGGTGGGATGAAACATTTTTAGTTTTATTTTTCTTGGATGAAAAATAGCTTTTCAACCCAACTGAAAAATTTCACCAAACAAATTTCAGTTTGGTTGATATTTTTCCAGTTTTCCATTTTAAAAAATGGAAACTAACCCTCCCACCCCCACTCCCCAAAAATTGGTAGTAATTTCTGAGTTTTGGGAAGGAAATTAAAAAGAAATGTTTTATTCAATGCAAAACTGAACAATTCCACAGAAAAAAATTAGTAGCATTTTGGACTACCTCTAACCCCTAGTAAGCATTTAAGTACATGCTTAAGTACTATAAAGTCAATGGGATTTAAGCACCTACTTTAAGCATGTGCTCAAGTACTTTGCAAAATAAAGACTTTTCAGAGGGCCCCACATCTTTGAAATTGGCTGTCTACTTGGTGCAAAATAATCTGAATCTGACTACCTTTAAGACACACATTGCCAAGCTTTCCCACCCCACTCCAGGCACCTATATATGTGGGGGGGGGGGGGAATGGGACTTGTCAGGATGGGGAATTATTCATGGAAACACTTGATTTCTGGCAAGAAACAGACAAGAGTACATAAAATAAATATATTCCCCATCATTTGCCCAGCGATCGTAATAAATCCATGTACATTCAGTACTCTTTGTTGTGTGGGATAATGCTGTATTAATTTCAGTGTTGTGTGTGTGTGTATCCCAGAGACAATAAAACTTACTCCTAGAGGAACAATATCTGAAGTGTCTTCACCAGTGATAGTCATGCATTCATTAATATATCATTCTAGTCAGTCTCAGCAATCATATGTTAGTTTCTGTGTCCCGTTGGGGCTAAAAAAATCTTTAGTCTGCTTAAATGAAATGTTGCTTGACTGGGCAGCCTTATGAACATTTGTGCACTTATCCCCATGGCTTGCTTTTGGAAAGAATTGAAGATTGCTTCTATACTGAAGGAGCTTTTTAAAAAAAACAGAAAAACAACCCTTCACCTTTTTGAAGTTCTTTTTGCGATCCTGAATGTTCAAATGAATATCAAGCCTCTGTGCATCTAAACATAATGTGGCTGCTTAGTAATGATGAAGGGGCTGCAGGGAGGAAAGATTAAAAGGTCTAGATTCACCCAGTGTGGCACTGGGAGATGTAAACTACTGCTCCCTGTGCCATCAAATGATGTTTCCTCCATTTGGAACATGTTTAGTTTCTGCCAATAGTTCCCTTGTTCTTTAGGCTGTTCTCTGCTTTATTGGCCAGGGAGTTGACGTAGATCTCACAGTCACATTTGACCATGGCCTGGAAAATGCCCCCTGGTCCAGGTGGGGTTAAATATGATGGAGAGTGTTGGTTAGTTCACGTACCTTGGCTACAAGCAGAGTTCAATGAAGCAAACTGGACGTTCTTCGACAAATGGGTCTCGTCACCTGCTGTATGAAATCCATGTCTTGCTTATGGATGCAAAAACATCTTTGCACTGAGACAAAGTTCAGGACCTATGAAACCTGTGTACTATCTGTATTGCTGGATGGGTCAGAAACGTGGACCCTCTACCACACAGATATGGACCAGCTAGAGGCATTCCATATGTACTGTCAGCACCAAATCCCGAGCATAAAGTGATTTGACTTTGTGCAAAGTGTCACAAACTCTCAAAGGCTGGCCTTCCCTCAATCACTGTCTATACTCAAAAGCAGTGTTCTGTGCTCTTTGGCCATGTTGCCAAGATGGACAAAAATGCCCCAGCACACCAGGCTTTCAAACTGTCCATTGACATGCAAAGGGGTACACACCCGAAACTTACCAGGCACCACCTGCAGGGCCATTCCACAAATTTACAGATTCACAGGATTGAGCCAGCTCAGGGAAGTTCACTTCACAATGCCTGTTGTGACACCATCAAGCAGAGTCACTCTTGTTGGTGCAATGGTTCTTAGTAGACAGTGTGTGTCCGCTTGATTATTGAAAGCTATCACCTTCCGCTCTCCTGGCATAAGGGAGTTTGTGGCCACATTGCACCACCATAGCAGCCATCTGTTGGTCTTTGCACTGCTGGGACCTCTGCTCCCAAAATCTTGGCTGAATGGAGTCCAATATTGGTAGCTTGAACAAATGGACAGCTGAGGGGGAATATGAAAATGGTCTGCATGTATTTGAATGGAGTTAACAAGTGGGGGAGGTGAATTGTTTAGAGGCGCCTAAGGAGAGATCAGTTGGTTTAATTAGTATGAAACTAAGCACTGGGAAATTTAGGCAGGACATAAATAATAATAAAAATCCTAAAAAGTATAACATGTTGTGGAAGAGTCTTTGGTGGAAATGGTGGAACTTGAAACTAGAGTCATTTGAAACTAGAAAACACAGAAAAATATAATGTTAGGAACAATACTACACAGATATGGAGATAAGTTTTTTTTTCCTTTCTAATTTCCATGCTTCAGTACTTCAGTAAGAGATTTGTAGGCAAAGACTGAGGGGTAATGGCACCATGCTGATATATAACAATTAGATTTGGTGGGACTGCTATTATGCAGTGATTTCTGCTTATATAAGGTAAAGGCCTGGCTGAAATTGTTTTTCTCTTTTGCATATCTTCGTACTTAGTTAGTAAAATGTCACTTCTGATACTTGTGATAAGAGAAAATGCAATTACAAAACCAGATCTAAATGTATAATCTTCCAATAAAGTCAACTTTTTCCACTCCTACTTCTGCACCTCAGTCATTCTCTGAGTTGTTTATGATTTAGTCTTGGCATCTCTTGTTAAAAAAACATCAAAGGCAAACCAATATATCCTGGGAAGAATTCACAGTTAATAAACCTAAAAGATAAGCTTGGAAGATAGATTAATGAATCATGCTTATGTTTCTATTTCTTAATTCCCATCACAGTACTGAATCAGAAACTCCATTTGGAAGGCTTCTAACATAATATATCTTCCCTTCCTTTTGAATTGTTTCATTGCTGGATGTTTCTCAAATGCATTTACATATTGACCAACTTGGTACAACCAAGTTTGGGTACATCTAAATAGTATGCCCATAGTAAATCAAATACAAGTTTATTTCACCTATTCATTTTACTTTTAGCATTGGAAAACCCTTGTAGATTTGGTTATGAAGGCTGAACACTCTTTCTTAAGCAGTAAGAGCTTGTGTCGTTTGGCAGTCAGTTCAGCTATTAATTCTTGGATTCAGAAATACAGTAGCAGTTCTCTACTCTTTCTATGAAGCTCAGTATACTGTGCGTGTGAAAAAAAACAAAACAAAACATTAATCACAGCACACCCTCTGCTACTGCCCTGTGAGCCATGATTAAACAGATCCTGCTTGGGAACATCGTGTAAAACCAGGCCTGGCTTTCATCCCATTTATCGACTTTAGGTGGCAGAACCCTTCCATCAACATTAAGCAGCCCCATGAAATATGTTCAGAGTGAGCCTGATTCCTCTGTCCTTATGCATGTAAGTAGCCCCTCTGAATGTACTGGGGCTGTTCTGGTGACTAATGAACATTGGATCAAGCTCATGGAGGATCAATGTCAGTATTGCATAGAGCAGAAAATCCCTACATTCTTCAGTAGGTACAACTGGAACGTGTCATGATGTAGTTTCAAATTAGTCAGCAGATCATAATGGTTTATCTATGTTCTTCGAGTAAATTTACAATGAATCTCGGGGAGATTATTAATTAAAATATGTTTTTCATTGATGGAAGAGTGGCCCTCTAGATTGATGTGCAAACAGAATGTGTGAAAATGTTCCCTTTTGAATTGTACAAAGCACTGCATTTCAGTTTTTAATTACCCTGTTGAACCAGTACATGACTCATTGTCTAATGAAACTGATGCCTAAAAGCAATACTACAACATTTGTTAATGGTTTTGGAATGGTTACAGATCAGCTCCGTGGCTATTCTCACGATCAGTAAATCAGTGCATGTGATTTGACATCGGGGCAGCAAATCCACTTCAGGCACTGATCCCATCTGGTATGGCTAGAACTGGTCATTCTGCTGGAGCCAGGCAAAGTATGGAATGGAGCTGCAGGCAGGCTGTTTAGAGGCAGCATGGCCTAAAGAATAGGGCACTGGACTGGAAGTCAGGAGACTGGAGTTTATTTCCAGCTTTGCCACTGGCATGTTGTGTGACTCTTGGCATGCCACCTCACCTCTCTGTGACCGTATTCCCATTCGCACGCTCTGTCTTGTCTACTTGGATTTTAAGTTATCTGGGATAGGGTCTCACTATGTGATTGTACGTCACCTAGTGCAATGGAATCTGATCTCAGTTGGGGCCTATAGGCTTAACGAGATAGTTATTATAATTAATAATAATCATTAATCAGATTTTGTTTGATTAATTGTCAGAGGTGATCTGTTTCCAGATTCATCCCCTCTCAACTACTGATTTATTCGCAAGTTCAACTGAATAATTATTTTTGTATCAAACATTTTTCACATTTTGATATTTAATGATATAAGCATCTTCCTTTGAAACATGGACTCGTATTCTTTAGCAATGTTATATGTGAAAAAGGGCTCCATTTTTGGTTTGTGATAATGTGTGAGAAAGAAATTGAATTTCAAGCAGTTTTGCATTTTGTAATGAATATTTTGCATTGGGGACACGTGGATAGGGGCAGGACCGGATTAACCCATCACTGGGTCCTGCGCAAACACACTTCAGGTTTGCTCCAGCCACCCACCCATCCATCTGGTTTAGCCCATCCATTGTCCCCCCTCTACCCCCACCCTCTCTCTCTTTCTCACTCTCACACACACACAAATCTGGGCCCTAAACACGTGCCTAATTTGCCTCTGTATTATTCAGGTTCTGGATAGGAGTCCTGGCACTTCCTAAACTGTATCTTTTGTGTGAACAGAGGACATCAATCTCCAGGACTTCTCTGCTCAGTACCCTCACCAGATTCCCTCCTTTTGCACCTTTGACCTGACCTCCAGGCCTACTTTTTTTGCTGCTGTTGCTGCTTCTCTCTAAATTGTGTCTTTGTGGCCCTTCCCTACTCCTAAGAGGGAGAGGTGAGCATCAATGGTTCTGTACTGGTGCCATTTCAGGGGGCCCCATCACCTGTGCAGAGGTCCAAATAGGCCAGAATTTATCACAAGAATCTGTGGTGGGATCTCTCAGCATATTCATAAATTATATGGAAAAGGGGGTAAATGGTGAGGTAGCAAAGTTTGCAGGTGATACTTAATTATTCAAGATAGTTAAGTGCAAAGCTGACTGCGAGGAGTTACAAAGGGATCTCACAAAACAGGGTGACTAGATAACAAAATGGCAGATGAAATTCAATGTTGATAAATGCAAAGCAATAAACTTTGGAAAACATAATCCCAACTATACATACAACATGATGGGGTTTACATTAGCTGTTACCACTCAAGAAAGAGATCTTGGAGTCATTGTGGATAATTCTCTGAAAACATCTGCTCAGTGTGCAGTGGCAGTCAAAGAAGGTAGCAACATTTGCAACCATTAGGAAGGGGATAGATAAGAAGACAGAAAATGCCATAATGCCACTTTATGAATCCATAGTACGCTCGCACCTTGAATACTGCATTCAGTTCTGGTCATCCCATCTCTAGGTGTCCCTACACCTCTGACTGCCAGAAGGTAGAACTGGATGACAGGGGATGGATAACTTGCTGATTTCCCTGTTCTATTCATTCCTTCTGAAGCATCTGGTTCTGGCCACTGTCAGAAGACAGAATAACAGGCTAGATGGAGCACTGGCCTGACCCAGTATGGCCATTCTTATGTTCTTAATTAGTATCATGGCACAAAAGCACAGTGACCTTTGCTGACTTGTCACAAGGGGCAGCCCCAAGGAGGTGATTTATACCCAATAAATCTGTCACTTTCAGCAGCGATAGAGAATGTAAAGGACCATTCTTGGTAGGATGCTCTCTTGCTTTTCTATTGCTTAGTAGTTTCACTGATCCCCTGTCTTAGCTGTTCGTTTGCCATCCACTTGTATTTCTTATTTCAGTTTCTACTCCTCTGTAGGTTATATCTTCCTGCCCCATCATCATCTTTAGCGGCAGAAATTGACTACCTTTAAAGCTGTTGATCTAGACCTGTCAGCCTTTTTTTTTCTCAGCTTTATAAGTGATGCTGTCCAGGCGAAGGACATGCTAGTAATAGACAGTGTGGATATGCATGCTCTACTTCAGGCTGCACTGTTTGTGAGATGCAAACACGTCCGCACAGTGTTCTGCTGAACACAAGGAAGCGGAAAAGAAACGGCAGTATGAGGGAAGACCTGCACATCCTATACACTATGGATAGAAAGTTCATGGGACTCTTTATCACGAAGTTGGTAGTTCATAAGCTCTTCCTGTCTTTGTTTGTTTGTGTGTGTTTACACTAAAGAATGGATACAGAAAATCCTATTGTTCAATTTCAAAATGAAAAAATCCTTTTTTATTGTTGTCTTCTGCTAGCTCTGTGGTGGGGTCATGCGGATGGCATCCTGAGGTTCGGTAACCACTTTGAAAGGTTGTAACACTCCAAAGGAGTGAGTGAGTGAGAGAGAGTGGTATAATTGGGTAGACAAAAACGGTGCTAGCTATGTAGCTCTCCCTTAGCTAAAACCTATGCCTGGACATTAAAGCCCAGATTTTTAATGGTATTTAACAGCCTAAATCCCATTGGCAGTTAATGGGATTTAGGCTCCTAAGTATCTAAATTCCTTTTCAAAGTGAGATTGTCTCCTAAATCAGTTATGCGCTGCAATGGCTAAGCACAGCAGTGTCTAAATACTTTTAAAAAACTGGGGCCTAAATGCCAGAATTAGAGGTGTGTGTAAATTGAATTAGAGGTGTGTGTAAATTAATCTAATCAATTCTAAAGAGAGACCCAACTCTGTGAAACGTGCACCTTCTTCCAGCTCCTCTTACTGGGTACATGATACCAGTGTAGGCTCCCTCTACATACAGCCTTACACTTAGTTATTTATATACTTTAAACTCCCACCTGCTTTCCACCATTTGATTTACTTGTCATCATACACACCACCTCTGAGTTTGGCCTGGTGAGTTAGCCAATTAGGACTGGAAATGAAGAATCGGTGGATCATGTTCTGCCCTCACACATTTCATTGTTAAACTAAAACAACTATTGCAGTTTGTCACAAAACAGAATTTCCATCCTGTGGGGAATTTTGAGATTTAATTTTGTCCAGAATCTGGAGGAAAAAGTCAACCGTTACGATTTCTCATGAAATGAAATATTCCAAAAATATTTTGTTTCAACCTTCTTGAAATATTTTGTTTCTGTAAGAACTCAAAATCTTTCATTTTGACGTTATCATTGCAGCCCTACAATATAATGTATAAAAGTCCAAATGTTTTGACTTTTATATTAGATTATAAATTGGATTCTAATATAAAAGTCAAAACAACAGCCTAAAATGAAACGTTTTGCACATTGCGGATCAAAAATGTTGACAAAATCAGTATGTTCCCGCAAAACGTTTTGCTCTTGTTGAATCGGCACTTTTCAAATGAAAATCTGTTCTGTTGGAAAACTTTTAACTGGCTCTAGAAAATACATTTGACTTAATGAGCTAGATTGTGTTCTCAAACCAGTGTAACTGCATACTGATGTACTGGATTTACATCAGGATTTACACCAGTGGCAGCATAATCTGGCCGAGTAAATTAATTTGATCTGTGTAATCTGCTGGTATGTCTCCCAAACCAGGAAACACTCGCTGCTGTGCCCGAGTCTCTTTCAGGGTAGTTTTATTCTTCAACGTAAAATTTAGGCAGAACATCAAGACGAAAAGGAGTTCCTCTGCCCACCATGGGCTACAGCTCCCAGAGGCTTTTCCCTTTGCTTCTAATTGCTGAAAGGAAGACCTATCCTTCTTTTTAATTTCCCTGCTTCAGAGCCTACTGCAGGAGTCCAATTCCTTCTCAACTGAGCCAGTTGCTGGCTTTTATAATCACATGCTCCCTCCCCAGCTGGGTCTGATGGTTGAACCAGTATGGCTGGCCCGAGGCTTTGACCCTTAAAGGGACAGCCCGCCCTGTAACAGTCAAATTCTTTTCTCATTTTTTCACCAGTGTAACATGGTTGACTTTAAAGGAGAAGCACATGATTTACACAGCGCTAAGTAAAAGGATGTCATGGTCATTCAATGTAAAATTAACATTTCTTTAATCAATTGATTGATCGTGGCATCCAGTTTGAATTTCTTTATGCAAAACATCCAAAAGGCTTATATTTTTTGTTGTCTGTTCTTTCCACTTTTTGTCACAAAGGCTTTCTTTGAAGATTGCTTTGAACCACTTATCACGCAACCCACCACTGTCAAATGTTCAAAGTCTGTGTTCTCTGCTTTTGCATTAGATAGCAATTGATTACTTAGTTTTTTGCCCTATGTTATCAGTGAATCAGAGTTCAATTCAAGATGGTAAAAGAACATAATATCTTGAAAGAGAATTAATCAAATTGTAAATACAAGCTGAAATGATTTTGTCCATAGATCCATGGCCAATTTCCATGGTGCTTTAAAGTAAAATATTTTGAAAAGTTAATAGCTTTCATGTAATTTAGAAACATCCCTTTGTTTGCAGGGGATAATCTGATGTGATGAAGTAACTGGAAATTATTTACCTGTTGCGTCTGAGTAACTTTACAGACAAGTTTTGAGTTCAGTGGGACTCTTCTTGTTCATAAAGTTACTCGTGTGAAAGTGTTTGCAGGACCTTAATTTTATGTCTTCATAGTATCAAAATGAGGGAACTAAAATTAGAAAAAGGTAAAGAAGCAATGGATCTCAGCTTGAATTATTTTATTTATATAAAGCTCCAGTATTTTTATAAGTTTTAATGGTACTTTGCAGGACAAAGACACTTGACCAAACCCTGCTCTCATTTAGGGTTAGTTTTAATTTAGAGTGACTCTATGGACTTCAAAAGAGGTACTCTAGATTTATCTCCGTGTAAGTAAAAGCAGAATCTGATCCACTATGGGCTTGATTCTGATATCAACTATGCTGGTGTATAATTGATACAAGATCAGACATCAGGTTCTGTATCTCTGTAGTGCTACGTAGTAGGAAGCCTTAAGATCCTGAACTCTGCAGTATTGTCTTTCTGGCTAGAAAGTACTGCAGGGATGTTTTAAAAAGTTTAATCGGGAGCCATACAAACTCCTGATTAAGCTTTTTAAATAACAAAGTTTAAGTTAAACCCTACGGGGCATAAGAAATCCCCAGTGCAGTGAATACAAAATCATTAATGGGAACCACTTTTAATTTCTGCTTGGAATTTGTTAGTGGAGTGGTGTGGTTAATTAAACTGTGATATCACTTTGATTAAAAAAAAAAAGTACATTCATTTTTACTAATCAGAGATTTTCAGAAATAGTACAGCTAGCTACAGCTATCATTTTATTTTGGAATGGGGACTAAAATGTCTCCTGGAAAAAGCTTGCCTTCTGCTATGTATCAATCATCACAGCATAAGACCAGCATGAAAACGCACGTGCAGTACAAATTGCATGGTAATGAAATAGCAATCTGTGCTATATATCGCAGGCAGGCATGAGCCACAGAGTTCTTACCTATACTCATGATTATATATAGCTTTTGAGCACATCTGCAATAGTGTAAATCAGGTGTAATGCCATTCATTCCCCCTAGTGTGAAACCAGAGTAAATGAGATCAGAATCAGGCCGATGAACTCTATTGACCTCCCTGCCCATTCACCTTCATTTCAAACTGACATCTGGTACCATTCCCAATAAATTCTGTCTGATATCAGGGGTTATTGCCCAGTGTAGCTTGACCCAGGATATAGATTGAAAGCATGGTGAACCCCAACAACATTCTAGCCCATGGGTGTGATTCTCCTGTTGCTGAGACTGGGGTAAATCGGGAATGACTCCACTGAAGTCAATAGAGTTATTCTATTGTGAGAAGAAACTCAGTGAGAGTTAAAGGTGCGCATTGCGTCCCTGCCAGTACTTACATAATCAAGCCAGTAATCAGCAGGAAAGCTTGAAGATGCTACTGGTAGTTTGAGTCTCTGGAAAGAAAATAGGCAAACAGCACTAGGGAATTTTTACAAAATGTTAAACCCTTTCCTCTCTGGATCACAAAGGCCTTGCCTCTTGCATCATCCCTGGGAAATTAAGAATACTGTAAAATGTATTGGTTGCCTGCAGAGTTTAAATCTAATGATCCTTTGTGTCAGATTGATGAAGAATAATTGCAAGTGTATATGATCCTGGCTGCAAAGGGTGCAGCTGGATCCTAATGTGGCTGGCTTAATTCTGCCGGGTTCTGGTGAGAGCTTCTCATGTCCTTGCCATGTCAAGCCGTATCCCTTCCCATATAAAATATACCATTTCCACTGGCAAGTCTCTTTCAAGTGAGTTTCAGATTCCCTCTCCCTAAGGATGTAAATTTAAAACTTGCTTTTCCCAAGTATTAGTGAGAGTAGGGGTCAAATTCTCTGCTCAGAGAAACTCCTTCAAAGCCAATGAATCTGCACTTGATTCCACCAGCAGTGAATTTGGCCCTAAATTTCAATCATTTGAATATTCATGGAGCATAAACACAAAGTAGGAGTGAGCTCAGCCAAAGTAAATTCATTGTGTAAAGTCAAAGAAATACTCAAGCGTGGTTTATTTTCCAGTATTCACCCACCTCTCCTCTTAATCCACTTTTCTAACTTCATTGGCTGAGACACAAAAAGATCAAGTAATCTGCCCTGTCTCAGATTAAGTCAGTGGCTCAGTATTGGAACTCAAGGGTCCTCCTGGTTTCCAGTTCTTTGCTCAAACCTGCTTAGTCCCTGCCTATGAAAGAGACCAATTATTGCTTGGGATAAAGGGACAGGCTTCCTGCTATTTCTATTCTATTAGAAGTGATGCTCTAATTTAGCAAAAATGTGAAATTTAAGGTGATTCCGACCTCTTTTTGGCTCTCCCATAGTGTCTGCTGCTCCATTATGCTGGGCTCAGTTGACAGTTTCATCACTGAACCTGCCAGCTGAAACTGTGAAAGGCCGCAGAAGCAAGAAGAGGTTATTCTATTAGGCCCTATACTGCAAGAAGCTGAACTGCTCCTTTGAGGTGCTCAGTGCCTCGCTCTGAGAATGCTCAGACAGAGCACCACAATTCGTTGTCAGAATCAATACTCCCATATAAGGAAAAGTTTTAGGATCAGATAAGTGTGATGGAGGGATCATGCATGGAATAGTCAACGCTGTCCTCAACTAAGCATGATACTTACAAACCTAAATAATTGATCCTTGCATGCTTTGCATTATCCATGCGTGACCCTTGTTGTAATGGTCTGAAAGTCAGGATTCCCGGGTGCTATTCCCAGCTCTGCAACTGACGTCATTATAATCTCGATCAAGCCACTTAACCTCTCTTATGCCCGTCTGTAAAGCAGCTATAACATATAGCTGTTATAGGGTGCTGTGATGCTTAGCTATGCATTGTTTGTAAAACACATTTAGAAATTCAAACAAAAGGCATTAAAAGAAGCAATTATTACTTTTTGAAACTGAGCCTGAAGGGACTATGAATCTCTATGCATTTTTACCCTTCCTAATTTAGGATTGTGATTAACTTTACTGATTGATCAGCAAAGGAGAGAGCATACAGAAGGGAAGGGGAATGAAGAAGAATATGGTTAAGACCATTCGTCGTGAATGAATTGTGAAAAACTCATTCCAGGCAAGTTTCAGAGTAGCAGCCGTGTTTGTCTGTATCTGCAAAAAGAACAGGAGTACTTGTGGCACCTTAGAGACTGACAAATTTATTTGAGCATAAGCTTTCGTGGGCTAAAACCCACTTCATTGGATGCATGCAGGCAAAGTGTTAGGCTCACAATATTTGATTGACAGGTTTCACTGGATTTTCCAGTCAAGTGTAACATACTCTTCTGAATGCCTTAAGGGACGTGACCTGATGATGTTAATGCTCTGTTTCCAGATGAACAATCTTACATGCATATCCTGTGCAATGGGTATGTAAAAGGAACAATCTGTCATGCATATCCTGGGAAGACACAGCAGAGATTAAAGTGAGCAGGGAGGAAGCTTTAAATTTAAAAAAAGCAAAAAGGGGGAGGGCTTGAAATGGGAATCTGACAATGCGGTGGGGAGCTTTGGGAGCTTACCAAGAAGCCTGACTGAAATGGGATACACCCAATCAAGATGGTGTGTGAAAGCTGGTACCTCAGCTAAGTTTGTTAAGCATTTGAAAGATAGCTATTCATCATCATTAAAGGGTCTATGTATTCTCAGTGGTACATCTCCTACACAAAGCAGTGAGTCCAAACCCTATAGTTCATGTAGGACTAGTTTGGAAAGCAGGAGTAGTCACCCTGGACCAAGGGAGGCTTGATAAGAGAGAGCTCTGAACAAAGCCCAGGGGCTACTGGTTTCCAGGAGCACAATGCTGACAGGCAGGCTGGAGTGATCAGAGAAAGGGGTTTGCTTTCAAGGGATGTAAGTCATTCACTTTCTTCTTTTTTGCTCCATAAATAAGCTGAGTGAGACTTATCTGGCTTAGCTTATGAGAAGAGTGAATCTAGATATGTTAAGCAACCTGTTTCTTTTGTTTTAAAAGCATTTTCTCTCTGTTTTCAATAAATTTTGACTTTACGATCACTGTGGTATGGTATTCACACAGGGAGAATCTTGTAGCATCTAATGGAAGGTGATGATGGGTAAAGAGTTTTGATGCCCCTTTCTGAGTGTCAGTCAAGGGACCTGGACAAAGTGTCCTATCCCAATGGAACATATAGAGAGAAGCTGAAAGACCAACCGAGTGGCAAGAGCTGGTAGGGGTGCAGGTCAAAGGAGGAAAAGGAATGATCCAGTTTGTTTTTCAGTGATACTCTGGAGTGAACAGCTGAACTGTGGACTCTGAGCTGATGTTCTATGCAGTGCAGTAAAAGGCAGAATAGCTCAGAAGTCTGGGGGAGGATAGCAATAGGGCCAGCATCCCTTACCACTGCTTTAGAAATCCCAGAAGGCAGATAGGGTGAAGGACCCAACTACACGCTAGCCAAACCCATTGGTAGTGTTCTTGTGCTCTGCGTATGTGTGGGGGGCGGGGGGAATGGGTGCAAGATACTTCCAATATCCAGCCCCCAGTGAAGTCAATGGGAATCTTTCCATTGATTTAGTGGTAGCTGAGTAAGACACGTAGAGTCTGATTTGAAGCCCAGTGAAGTCAATGAGCTCAGTGGGCTTTGTATGAAGCCCTTGATGTAGAATGAGGCAGAATTGAGCCTACTAGGTGCAAAAATCAGTGAGTGAATATTTTGTCCCATTTCTGTTTGTCAAAGATGCACACGGCGAAAAAAAGCATATTTTGATGCATATTTTTGAAGTCTAAACGCAGAAATCTTAACTTTGGAACTAAGTGTGATGTAAAGGTAACTAATCTGCTAGAAAGTATATTGCTCTGATGTGACAGTGCACAATTCTTATCTCATTAGTGACTGATATTGCGTATATGAAATGTGCAAATGCACTATGTTTTTGTCATATAAAATATGGTTAATTTTGCTCAGGCCCACGGAAATCTCAAGATAATTTCATCCACATGGTCTGTAATGAAGTCGATTTCAGGACACACAGGCTCAGAGCACTACTTTCTCAGAAGTAGAAATAGCAATTCTTAGTCCCTCTCTGGAGGATGCAGACAACTATAAAAACTATAAATATTTTAAACTGTCCCATTTAAAAGATTAGAAATCTGCTACAAAGAAATTGGCTTTCTTTTTTGTAGGAGAGGAGGAGAATAACAGCAAAGGAAATCAAAATGGAAGAAAGTTGCCAGCTAAATCTAAGCAAACTCTGAGGAATGAGTGATTGAGTTTGAATAGAATAAGAACTCACCTCAGTGTTTGTGGCTCTGGCAAAGACTGGTAGTGTAACAAACTGGCAATTTAGTGGCTGGTCCTCCTAAGGATAATAGACTACAACTGCAGCCAGTCATTGGAATTACCTCTTTAATTCAAGTAGTAGAGACCTGTGCTGAATGACTTGGGTTCAATGACTTGGGGAAGTAGTTGTTACAAGAGTGGAAATGTCATACAATGAGAGAAATCTTTTCAGGGTATTTTCATTTGTAAAAGAAGCAGGAAATCCTTGTGGTTCTTGTATATGTTCATCTGTCCAATAATGTATTGCCTTTTTGTCTGTTTAAGTATTCAGCTTGGGGCAAAGCTTACTGCCTTCCCTGTAGCCATGGAGAGCCCAGCTGGAAGCAGAGCTGGTGTAATTTTTCTGTGTTGGGAGAATAGAGGTTGGCAAAGTGTGTACCCATTGCTCACTATAGAGTCTACCATGGGGGAGGCTCCCTGTACACATCTGCACTGCACAAAAGGGTTTTTGGTGTGAGCCGGGAAGGGGTAATATGGGTAGGGCTGATGGACTTGATGCTAACAATATAGCAGTGGCAACAAGTGTCCTTTTCAGTGCACGTAGAAACACAATGATCCCCGATTCAAAAAGTTTTACAGTGCAGCATTGCCCCCAGCAAAGAGGGTACAGGCATCATGCAGCATACTCCAACCAGGAGGTGAATATTGAGCAGCACTGATTGCACTCTGTAACCTCTGCAGTGAATAAACTGACTAGCTCAAGCTCTAATCCCCTTCTTTAGATAAGGGAATGGAGGGAGAGAACAGTCATCACCTGTGTGTAACTTGCAAATGTTTCTGAATGGCTCTGAAGAGCCTGTATTGAATTGTTGTCATCGCTAATAACTGGCATAATTTCTAAAGCACAAATGTAAGGGCACTAAAGAATCTGTATTCATGTTATACTGGGAAAATAATAATAATTTAAAAAACACAGTAAAGAAACAAAGATGCTTCAGGTAGGCAATCCCAGTCACATGTCTTCTGCCTGTCCATACCATGCCTATGAAGATGAGTGCAATGGGGATGCCTGTAGATTGTTTAAAAATGAAGCACAGATAAGACAATTCTGCTAAAAAATATCAAGTAACCATGCCCCCAACCTTGCAAAGTTCTGCCTCTGTCTATCACTATGCCCATCTGTCCTAAAAGCCCTCCCTTGGAATTGCTGTGCTTAGTTTATTGTATAAAATTTATTTATTTATATTAACTTTAAAAAGTTCTATGCCTGAAGGCTAGGCTTTTCAAAAGAGCCGAAGGCAACTGGCACCCAAATCCCATTGGGCTTCTGGCACCTAAATCCTTAAGGCTTTTTTGAAAATCCCAACTGCATGGTTACACTTTTCTACCTGGAGAAAGAGATGAAAATATCTCTTGGAGGGTGCTGCTGCACTCTTTAAGGACCTGTTACCAGAAAATGATCCAGAGCTACAGGCCCTGAATCTCATGTAAAATTCTGTTGGAGGATTAGGCCTTGTTTTATGCAGTGCCTTGATGCCTCAGTGAGAGGCAATTTACAAAAAACCTAAAATAGACGGATTTGGACTAGGCCCCAAGTGTTTCCATAAAAATGTTACACATTCCCGGACAAATTAAAATTTCATGTTTTGATTGATATAGGGTTTGTAAACCACAAAGATAACACACTGAAGTGCTTAATTTCTGTGCTCCATTGACTTTAATTAAACTTGCCTCTGGCTTATGAGCTTTGATGAACTCGGCACAAATACACACAAACAAAAGTTTCCTCATGTGGCTGGATTTTCCTCACTAGGCTTCACTCTTTTGCCACCTCTTGGGAGTCTTTTATATATATATATGTGTGTGTGTGTGTGTCTAAATAGGTTAGTAGTATGTGTCAGACACATTACTGCAATGAAGGTGTCATTCAACTCCGCTACATATGATTGATGGCCAGAGACAGAGGGTGTCTGCATTCTGACCCTTATCAGAAATCTGTCATATACAAGCCCCAATAGCAATGAAAATGAGGGAGTAACTACCCAGTTTAGAGCATGAAATTGAGGCTGTTGGTTGCACACTCTCTCCAGAGTGTGTGTGTGTCATGAATTACTGTAAGTAGCACAGTATTTGAGATGTATGGATAAAGAACAAATAAAAAAACCTGACATTTGTTTGCACAGAAAAAAATCGTATACCAAATTCTCAAGAATGAAAAATTGATGCCTCTGACTTCACAAATGTTCAGCAGCCTAATGAAAAATCAGAGACTTTTTGTGAAGTTTTAAGAGGGAGGCGGAAAAATAAAACACTGATTAAGATGGTGGGACATCGTACCCAGGGACGTGACAAAGCTGAGCTTAATGGAGGAACAAGCCACCAACAGGAATGAATGGGGACGCTGTACTGCTACCCGTGTCTACAAAGGTGCTTTGGGATGAATGAAACAACAAAATATTCATTTATTTTCATCAGCTCTAATTCTGTCTCACTTAGGGCCTGATCCAAGGCCCAGTGAAATAAAAGGGAGTCTTTCCATTGACTTGCTTGGGCTTTGGATCGGGCCCTTACACAAAGTCCGGAGTAGCTCTTTTGAAGTCAGTAGTCACATCCCTGCACAGCAGGCATGATTATAGAATCAGGTCCATTATGTTCAAGGCAGAATGTATCTTTTTTTAAAATAGTTTCACTTTGTGAGTGAGCGAAACCCTCCCTATGAGTCCAATTCAGACTGGTCTACCTATCCTTCCTTGCTCAAAAGCTCACCGAATGGGAAACCTTGCTGTATTCTGCACAAATCCAGCCACCCCGCAGAACCGTTATTTAATGCGTTTTGTGAGGAGCCTACTAGGACCAGCAGGTGCCGTAGAATACTTATTCCAACCTCCTTGGAACACCAGTCTTGATCAGAACATAGCTTTTCCCTTAGCCAGCAACACAAGCTGTCTTTCAGTTGATCCTACCAGGAGCAGCACGCCCACTCACTATAGTTTCAAAGCTTGGGTCAGATCACTGCTACAATAATTCTGGCTGAGAATACTGTCTCAGTATGCACATTCGGTATTCCTAGATGGTTTATTGGCAGCCTGCATCCATGCCCTTCAGTTAGGATTTCACTGTGACTGCTCTGGAGGTAGCATGTCAGTTTAGCTGAGGTATAAATGTCACGCAAAGGTGGGTGCAGGTAAGATAGGTAGCTTGCACAAAGATGAACTTCCATCTGGATTACATAAGAATCCCTCCTCTGTGAAAACTAGATTGACATTGGGGCATATATTACTCCTACTTACATGAGTACATTATGCTCAGCAGGTCCTGTTGAGTTGAACCAGTTCACATGGGAGTAGAATTTAACCCCCGCTTTTAACATCGGCAATGATAATTTATAACTGTTTTGTACTCCAGAATTAAAACACATACCTGGATAGTGGCAGACATGTTTGGGTTTTTTTCAGATGTTTCCGAGTAAAATCATAATGTATTTGATTGCAGCAGGTAGATAATATGTGGGTGTACATGTACACACATGCACAGAGTGTGACGCTTTTGAGACACAGGGACAAAGCATTTCATGAGAAAACAATACTTATGGCATAAAAGCTCCAGGATGCAAGGTAGAGTCCCACTCCTGCTCCCTCTGAAATCCAGTAGCAACAGTCCCTTTGATTTCAATGGTGGCAGAATCAAGCCCTTACATAGGTTCTGGAACTAGGGGTGCTGCTGTATTGGCTGGCTTGAAGTGGTTTCCATCATATCCAGCGTTTTACAGTTTGGTTCAATGGCTCTCAGCACTCGCACTATTCAAATTGTTCCAGCACCTCTGAGCCTTTAGTTACTGAAGTGGCAGAAGCCAAATTGGATCAATTTTATGAATGTCTTTGTTCTTTTTGGTGATCGTTTTAACAGATTATCCTATGGGCAATAACTGCAATTGAGTCTAATTATATTATTAGGGTAAATGCATGTAAATCAGACAAATGGAACATAATAAGTTATAGAATTTGGTGGGGAACATGCACTGTGCATGGGAATTTCATGGCTTTTCAATTAATGGAGCTGTTAACGACCATTAAAGATGATAAAGCTTCATCTTCTCATGTCAAACTATAGTACTAGCACACCAGATGGGCATTAAAAATGTAGACCGGCTTGGGTGTTCCAGCAGGCCTGGATGGAGAGGGTAAGCATTCAGGGAATTCTATCAAACTCATTTCCCAGGATACTCAGATACACCAGAGACCCCATGAGCACGTGTATATGGGGCAGAGAACCTAAGCAATTTACAAGGTATAGAACTGGAGACACATTGGACTTGAGGAACATTATTTTCAGTATCACACTTCTACGTCAAACACAGGAATTTAAGGATTTTAAGTACATAAGATATAAAAAAGAGCAGATTGTCAGACTATGAAACTGATTTAACTGGCCCTTTATTCCCTACTTCCCCAAGGCAAAATCCTCTTTTCAGATCTGCATGGTACAGTAAATAGTCTGCTCTCTCTACATGTGTGACTCCATCTGAGGCTGAGAAAGATCAGGGTACCAAAATGGAGTACTTCGGTGAGAACCTGAAAGTACGTTGCCCTTATGGAGGACATTTGAGCAGGTAGTAGTAACTCTAATTTAATGTGACATAACTAAACCATCCCAGCGCTGCAAGTTCAAGAATCATTTATATTATACAGTTTAAGAATTGTATAATTCAATTTTAAATGTATGGGAAACGCATCACTGCAAAATATGTGTCACAAATCGTGGCTTCTCATCTACACAGACACCAGCAAGTCAAGTGGGGAATGATCCTGGGACTTTTCAGCACCAAAAAACACAGACCTCTTCTCAAGTCAAAGGAGAACAAGTCGTATAGCTGGTGGAATTGGATATGCTCATGTGCAAATGGGCCAGAGTATTATACTCTGCTCCTGTTAGTCTTATGGTGAAATTCACGCCGTGCAGAGGGCCAGAACAAGCCCTGTACAACGCTTAAGGCCCCCTCAATCCTTCAAACATTATTAGGCTACAAGGAACATAATAAAGGATTGAAGTGGTATACAGGCACAGGGCTAATTTTCACCCTTTAAAAATGTTTTTGGTTTGCTATCCTCAGAAGGTTCCAATTCAGGACAGCACTTAATCCCGTGCTTAACTCTATCCCTGTTCTGGCAGGAACGTAAGCATGTGCTTAAATCCTATTGACTTTAATGGGAGTTCATAGATCCCTAGATTCCAAGACTGGACCATTGTGATCATTTAGTTCGACCTCCTGTATAATACAGGCCATAAAACTTCCCAAAATAATTGCTAGAATATATCTTTTAGGAAAACATCCAATCTTGATTTAAAAACTGCCACTCATGGAGAATCCACCATGACCTTTGGTAAATTGTTCCAATGGTTGATTACCCTCACTGTTAAAAATTTAGGCCTTATTTCCAGTCTGAATTTGTCTAGCTTCAACTTCCAGTCATTGGATCATGTTATACCTTTCTCTACGAGACTGAAGAACTCATTATCAATATTTGTTCCCCAAGCAGGTATTTACAGACTGTAATCCAGTCACTCCTTAACCTTATCTTTGTTAGACTCAAGCAGATCAATCTATTTATCACTAAAAGGCCTGTTTTCTAATCCTTTAATCATTTTCGTGGCGCTTTTCTGACCCCTTTCCAATTTATCAACATCCTTCCTGAATTGTGAATACTAGAAATGGACACAGTATTCTAGCAGTGGTCACATCAATGCCAAATACAGATATAAAATAACTTCTCTACTTCTACCTGAGACTCCTCTATTTATGCATCCAAGGATAGTATTAGCCCTTTTGGCCACAGAATCACAGTGGGATCTCAGGTTCTGCTGATTATTCACCCCAAACCTTTTTGAAAGTCACTGCTTCCAAGGACAGAGTACCCCATCTTGCAGGTATGGCCTAAATTCTTTGTTCCTAGATGCATACATTTATATTTAGCCATATTAAAATACATTTTATTTGCTTGAGCTCAGTTTACCAAGGGATCCAGATTGCTCTGTGTCAGCTACCTCTCCTCCTCATTATTTACCACTCACCCAATTTTTGTGTAATCTGCAAACTTTATCATGATGATTTTTATGTTTTCTTCCAGGTCATTGATAAAAAACATTAAATAGTGCAGGGCCAAGAACCAATCCCTGACACCACTAGAAACACACCCACTCAACAATGATTGCCTATTTACAGTTACAGTTTGAGACTTATCACTTAACTAGCTTTTAATCCATTTAATGTGTGCCATGTTAATTTTATATTCTAATTATTTAATCAGAATGTCATGTGTTACCAAGTCAAATGCCTTACAGAAATCTAAGTGTTAGATTAACACTATTACTTTTAGCAACCAAACTTGTAATCTCATCAACAAACGATATCAGGGTAATATGACAGGATATCATTAAAACCCATGTTTGTTGACATGAAGTATATTACCCTTCTTTAATTCTTTATTAATGAAATCCCATATCAGTCACTCCATTATCTTGCCCATGATGGATGTCAGACCTACAGGCCTATGATTACCTGGTCATCCCATTGACTCTTTTTAAATATTGGCACACCACCAGCTTCAGTTCAGTCTTCTAGACTTCTGCAGTGGTCCAAAACTTCTTGAAAACCAACATTAACTGTCCAGTGAGTTCCTCAGCAGCTCTTTTAAAATGCTTGGAAGCAAGTTACCTGAAATTGCTGATTGAAAAATGTTTAATTTTAACAGCTGCTCCTGACCTACTAGTGGAATGGAAAAAGTATTATCATCATCATATAAGATGACTGATTTCCTGATATCTGCTGGGAAAGCAATACTGCGGTGCATAGACAATCCAGGAAGTTTTTGGAAAGCGTAGGGGACAATTTCCTAGCGCAAGTGCTAGAGGAGCCAACTAGGGGGGGCGCTTTTCTTGACCTGCTGCTCACAAACCGGGTAGAATTAGTGGGGGAAGCAAAAGTGGATGGGAATCTGGGAGGCAGTGACCATGAGTTGGTTGAGTTCAGGATCCTGACGCAGGGAAGAAAGGTAAGCAGCAGGATACGGACCCTGGACTTCAGGAAAGCAGACTTCGACTCCCTCAGGGAACGGATGGCCAGGATCCTCTGGGGGACTAACTTGAAGGGGAAAGGAGTCCAGGAGAGCTGGCTGTATTTCAAGGAATCCCTGTTGAGGTTACAGGGACAAACCATCCCAATGAGTCGAAAGAATAGTAAATATGGCAGGCGACCAGCTTGGCTTAACGGTGAAATCCTAGCGGATCTTAAACATAAAAAAGAAGCTTACAAGAAGTGGAAGTTGGACATATGACCAGGGAAGAGTATAAAAATATTGCTCGGGCATGTAGGAATGAAATCAGGAGGGCCAAATCGCACCTGGAGCTGCAGCTAGCGAGAGATGTCAAGAGTAACAAGAAGGGTTTCTTCAGGTATGTTGGCAACAAGAAGAAAGCCAAGGAAAGTGTGGGCCCCTTACTGAATGAGGGAGGCAACCTAGTGACAGAGGATGTGGAAAAAGCTAATGTACTCAATGCTTTTTTTGCCTCTGTTTTCACTAACAAGGTCAGCTCCCAGACTGCTACGCTGGGCATCACAAAATGGGGAAGAGATGGCCAGCCCTCTGTGGAGATAGAGGTGGTTAGGGACTATTTAGAAAAGCTGGACGTGCACAAGTCCATGGGGCCGGACGAGTTGCATCCGAGAGTGCTGAAGGAATTGGCAGCTGTGATTGCAGAGCCATTGGCCATTATCTTTGAAAACTCGTGGCGAACCGGGGAAGTCCCGGATGACTGGAAAAAGGCTAATGTAGTGCCAATCTTTAAAAAAGGGAAGAAGGAGGATCCTGGGAACTACAGGCCAGTCAGCCTCACCTCAGTCCCTGGAAAAATCATGGAGCAGGTCCTCAAAGAATCAATCTTGAAGTACTTGCATGAGAGGAAAGTGATCAGGAACAGCCAGCATGGATTCACCAAGGGAAGGTCATGCCTGACTAATCTAATCGCCTTTTATCATGAGATTACTGGTTCTGTGGATGAAGGGAAAGCAGTGGATGTATTGTTTCTTGACTTTAGCAAAGCTTTTGACACGGTCTCCCACAGTATTCTTGTCAGGAAGTTAAGGAAGTATGGGCTGGATGAATGCACTATAGGGTGGGTAGAAAGCTGGCTAGATTGTCGGGCTCAACGGGTAGTGATCAATGGCTCCATGTCTAGTTGGCAGCCGGTGTCAAGTGGAGTGCCCCAGGGGTCAGTCCTGGGGCCGGTTTTGTTCAATATCTTCATAAATGATCTGGAGGATGGTGTGGATTGCACTCTCAGCAAATTTGCGGACGATACTAAACTGGGAGGAGTGGTAGATACGCTGGAGGGGAGGGATAGGATACAGAAGGACCTAGACAAATTGGAGGATTGGGCCAAAAGAAATCTGATGAGGTTCAATAAGGATAAATGCAGGGTCCTGCACTTAGGACGGAAGAATCCAATGCACCGCTACAGACTAGGGACCGAATGGCTAGGCAGCAGTTCTGCGGAAAAGGACCTAGGGGTGACAGTGGACGAGAAGCTGGATATGAGTCAGCAGTGTGCCCTTGTTGCCAAGAAGGCCAATGGCATTTTGGGATGTATAAGTAGGGGCATAGCGAGCAGATCGAGGGACGTGATCGTCCCCCTCTATTCGACATTGGTGAGGCCTCATCTGGAGTACTGTGTCCAGTTTTGGGCCCCACACTACAAGAAGGATGTGGATAAATTGGAGAGAGTCCAGCGAAGGGCAACAAAAATGATTAGGGGTCTAGAACACATGACTTATGAGGAGAGGCTGAGGGAGCTGGGATTGTTTAGCCTGCAGAAGAGAAGAATGAGGGGGGATTTGATAGCTGCTTTCAACTACCTGAAAGGGGGTTCCAAAGAGGATGGCTCTAGACTGTTCTCAATGGTAGCAGATGACAGAACGAGGAGTAATGGCCTCAAGTTGCAGTGGGGGAGGTTTAGATTGGATATTAGGAAAAACTTTTTCACTAAGAGGGTGGTGAAACACTGGAATGCGTTGCCTAGGGAGATGGTGGAATCTCCTTCCTTGGAAGTTTTTAAGGTCAGGCTTGACAAAGCCCTGGCTGGGATGATTTAACTGGGAATTGGTCCTGCTTCGAGCAGGGGGTTGGACTAGATGACCTTCAGGGGTCCCTTCCAACCCTGATATTCTATGATTCTATGATTCTATGACCACATTATCTGTTTTCCCCCCAACACAGAACAGAAATATTTATTGAACACTTCTGTCTTTTTGGTATTATTATTGATAATTCTACCATTTCCATCTAGTAACAGACCAATACCATTGTTAGGATTCCTTTTGTTCCTAATATACTTTTTTTTAAAAAAAATCCTTCTTATTGTCCTTAACTGTGCTGGCTGTAGATTTCTCCTTGTGTCCCTTATCAATTTTCTACAGTTTCTAGCTTTTGATTTATATTCATGCCTGTCAACTTCCCCTTTCTTCCATTTGTTATTTTTTTTTTAACTTTTTTTGTATAGCTGCCTTCACTTCCCTGTCTAAACCAGGTCAGTTTTTTAAACAATATGCCCTTCTTCCTTGATTGTGACTCATTGGGCATTTAGTAAAATGTTCTTAAATTCTTCTTCTTTGCTGATATGGATCATAACTGTTTTCAGCCTTGTGAAACTGGCCCTTTAAAGCACTCCGTATATGTATTACTGCTCTGGACTTTATTCTGTTTGCACATTAGAAATGTGATCAAGTCATCACTTGTACCTAAGCTACCATTAATTTTTAGTTCTCTAATTTAATTCTGTGACTAGTCCATTAATATTTAGTTCTGTGATCAGTTCCACACGTGCTTTACTGCTTTCCTAAAAGAGATGGTTTTCTGACTTGGGGCCTTAGTAAGGAGAAATGCTATTATACCTATTACCAGAAGATGGAAGTAGTCTTGGATCAAATATGGATTACTACATTTATGTTCTGGTAGCCTGATGACTTCTTCTTTGCTCATGAAAATGTAATGTTGCAATTTTTAATTACCATAATACTGATATCATCTTTAGGGAGTAAGTCAAAGTAATATTATAGTTGATTTTTTTTAAAAAAATTTGCATAATATATAATTCAATAAAATTAAAGATTTTTTTCTTTAAGTTGGTGTTAATTTTCTTAGCTTGTCTAATGTTAAAAACATAGAGAATTCCTCTGTCTAAGAAAATGTATTCTGGTATCTGATTGGAATTCCTTTTCTTCCTCATTCCTAGCAATATGAACACACAATCTATTCAAGGGGCCAAATTCTGCTCTCATTTCTGCCAGTGTAAATCTAGAGTAACTTCAGCTTTGACTTCAGTGGAGCTACTCTGGATTTAGACCATTTAAGGGCATGAGCCAAACGCCTTTGAAATCAATGAGATTCATCTCCATTGACTTTGCTAGGATCAGGTCTCATGTGAGAGCCAAATTTAGGCCATTACTACCTGGATTTAAAAGTGCAAAAAGGGTTTTCTGTTTCCAACCCCATTTCCTAGTCTCTGGTCTAGCCTAAGAGCTGGTGCCAGTAAACCAAGCCAGGACAGCAGCAGAAATTAAAATGAAATGGCGATTCACTGAATGAAAAACCACATTAATCTTGCATATTTTGCATAATAGCTTTACTGGCTATTTTAGATCAAACTATGCTAAAGACATCTTGAATATAAAATACACTGAAGTTGGAGGACCTAATGCTTCAACTTTCTCCTGTTTTACACCCACCTAACTCCATTGACTCCAGTGGAGCTACTTCTGATTTACACCAGTGTGAATGAGAAGAGAAGTGGACCCAGTGATGTTAACGAAGTGATTGGAGATGGAAGAAAAGATCACAGCTGTGAAGAGATAAAGGGGCCCTTTTCAAATAATGCTACCGTACAAGTCAGACCACATTCTCCTCCTATTTACATCAGTGTAAACCCAAGCCGACCATCGCTGGAGTCTGATTTATTTTGCTGTCAAACTACAGCAATGCTGTAAATAACTGATTGGATGATCTTTGCCTAGGAGGTTGAATTTTTAAATTACAGCCTGGGAATTACAGCCTGGGAATTACAGCCTGGGAATTACAGCCTGACTAATCTAATCGCCTTTTATCATGAGATTACTGGTTCTGTGGATGAAGGGAAAGCAGTGGATGTATTGTTTCTTGACTTTAGCAAAGCTTTTGACACGGTCTCCCACAGTATTCTTGTCAGCAAGTTAAGGAAGTATGGGCTGGATGAATGCACTATAGGGTGGGTAGAAAGCTGGCTAGATTGTCGGGCTCAACGGGTAGTGATCAATGGCTCCATGTCTAGTTGGCAGCCGGTGTCAAGTGGAGTGCCCCAGGGGTCGGTCCTGGGGCCGGTTTTGTTCAATATCTTCATAAATGATCTGGAGGATGGTGTGGATTGCACTCTCAGCAAATTTGCGGACGATACTAAACTGGGAGGAGTGGTAGATACGCTGGAGGGGAGGGATAGGATACAGAAGGACCTAGACAAATTGGAGGATTGGGCCAAAAGAAATCTGATGAGGTTCAATAAGGATAAGTGCAGGGTCCTGCACTTAGGACGGAAGAATCCAATGCACCGCTACAGACTAGGGACCGAATGGCTAGGCAGCAGTTCTGCGGAAAAGGACCTAGGGGTGACAGTGGACGAGAAGCTGGATATGAGTCAGCAGTGTGCCCTTGTTGCCAAGAAGGCCAATGGCATTTTGGGATGTATAAGTAGGGGCATAGCGAGCAGATCGAGGGACGTGATCGTCCCCCTCTATTCGACATTGGTGAGGCCTCATCTGGAGTACTGTGTCCAGTTTTGGGCCCCACACTACAAGAAGGATGTGGATAAATTGGAGAGAGTCCAGCGAAGGGCAACAAAAATGATTAGGGGTCTAGAACACATGACTTATGAGGAGAGGCTGAGGGAGCTGGGATTGTTTAGCCTGCAGAAGAGAAGAATGAGGGGGGATTTGATAGCTGCTTTCAACTACCTGAAAGGGGGTTCCAAAGAGGATGGCTCTAGACTGTTCTCAATGGTAGCAGATGACAGAACGAGGAGTAATGGCCTCAAGTTGCAGTGGGGGAGGTTTAGATTGGATATTAGGAAAAACTTTTTCACTAAGAGGGTGGTGAAACACTGGAATGCGTTGCCTAGGGAGGTGGTGGAATCTCCTTCCTTGGAAGTTTTTAAGGTCAGGCTTGACAAAGCCCTGGCTGGGATGATTTAACTGGGAATTGGTCCTGCTTCGAGCAGGGGGTTGGACTAGATGACCTTCAGGGGTCCCTTCCAACCCTGATATTCTATGATTCTATGATTCTATGAATGTCACTTTGGAACTCCCTTCTTCTAGGACTGATGGCTGGCTGAGAGACTGGGAAAATACCTGTAAGTAATAAATGTCTTCAAACTTTTTTGGAAGGTGGGTACTTGGTGTTTGATAGTCTGTAGGGTACCCCTACACTCTATCCAACTGGAGCAGAATAGCAGCCTTACAATATTATATTTATTACTTTTTAAAAGGATGTGCTAAGTTGAAGAATGGGTGCACTGGACTTTGGAATGACTGAAAAGAAGAAAGAAAAATAGGAAAGTTGATTTGAAGTAATTCCTGTTGAACCTTCTGAATACTCTATGGAGGTGGTGCTGTTGAGAAAACTGCAGGGGTACAGAGGATAAATAAATCATCAGCAAGATTGCCTACAACTGTCAAATCAAGAGCAGCAATAAAACAAATACAGTCAGTATCTGTCTGAATAAGCTTTATAAAATCCACCAAGGACAGACAGACAGGGAGATATAGATGCAAAACTATAACAGGAGTACTTGTAAAAAGAAAAGGAGGACTTGTGGCACCTTAGAGACGAACCAAATTATTTGAGCATGAGCTTTCGTGAGCGACAGCTCACTTCATCGGATGCATTCAGTCTCTACGGTGCCACAAGTCCTCCTTTTCTTTTTGCGAATACAGACTAACACGGCTGCTACTCTGAAACCTATAACAGCAGTGATGCTTTTCAAAAAACCCCCAACCCTCCCATATTCCTCTTAGTACAAGCTACCTTCACATTCTGGGGCATCTGACTATTTCAACCACAAGAGGCAGGAAACAGCAGGAGGGTTTTGTTGTTGTTTTGTTTTGTTAGTTATACCGTTAACATGTAACTTATTTAATAAATATCTTAACAGCAACTAATAGTATAGGCAGTGAAAGAGGTATCGGACTATGATTGGGTTAATTAAACTGGAAAATTGGTCAGTATAACCATTGAGGTTTTCAGAATCAAATTACACAACTACAATAGAAACAACACTTATACTCAATCCCTATGTTGGGAAGACGACTTTGTTTAGATTTTTGACTGAGCCCTCAGAATGGGACCTCACGTGTGTCAACTGGTTATTATCAGCTCTGGTTTTGCTAACACAGCAGAGGAAAAACAATCCAAAACAATTTGGTCAATTACTTACATGCTAATTCACCAAGATCTCCTTTCTAATGGAGCTATAGTACCTATTTCCCAGTGAATGGATCTGACTAACACTTCTAAACTCCTACAATTATGACAGACTGCATGAAGTTCAAAAAGCTTGCATACTTGGTGTCATTTTAGGTCAGTAGATACCCAGAACTTGAAAGGCAGCATGAAACCAATTAACTATGGTAGACACGTATTCAATGTTCTATAATCCTAGTTAACAGCAGTAACTTGTTCAATTTAAAGCTACTTTACAGCAATCTTAATTGAAATTTGTTACAAAACAAAGAAACACTGTAACTTTGTGACAGTCTGTAAACACACACAAGCCGGTACGTTTCTTTATGAATTAGGTACTCAGTTTCAGGACGTGATCAATTGACTGCTTTGGGTCTTCACATGAGAAAATCTGTTACTTTTCACCAGTTCTTTGCTTAGCCATCAGCTTTCAGCTCACTTATTGTTCATAGCAGGAGTTGATGCTGCAAACACAGGCAGGGAACAGCAATGTGTCCATGGTAAAAATGTTGAGGTCTGTGGTAATTTTTCAAAAAATTGAATAACTGAATGACATTAACACCTGCCCCGCCATCCCCCCATGTCCATCACTAAGTGTGGTAATTTTATCAAGTGTCCGTTGCACAACATGGTGGTGCCAACCCCTGAACACAGGCGGAGCTAAGGATGGACATGACTATAGTATTTTCCCGGTACACTAGTTGGCAATCCAAATTTTGGAAAATAGAAAGACAGTTAAAAGTGCCTATCTGAGATGAGTGCTTGATGTCACCAGAAGGACTCCCAGCTGGCCACCCCAGGGCCTTAGTTTTCTCCCTTCCAAGTGTGTTCAGCTTTCCGGAAGTGATGTGCTGAAGGAAACAGGCCATTTTATCCTATTTCTGCTGGGTGGTCCAACTTGATTCCTTTTCTTGGAGATGCTAGCATGGACTAATCAGGTGGTGACCCATACTACTTCTGAAGATTTGAAATGTTCAACCAAAATGAAAGTCATCTTCTCCAACCATTCAGTCAGAGAACAAAACATCAGCTTTGGGTTCTTGCAGCAGTGACTGGAATTTTCCAGTCTCTTTGTGCAGCACAACTTGTCACACCAGCTTGTGTAAGACAAGTTAGGTTTTAGCTGTTGGTATAACCATCTTGGGACATACCTTGAACACCGTGATTTGCTCCAGTTAGCAACTTACCTCTACAAGTCACATTTTCTGGACCCTTTTGCAGTGAATCCCTTCGCCATCTTTGCGGTTATGCTTATTTAGGTTGAAGTTTTTCCACCAACATTCTTCTAGTTGCTTAAATGTCCAGTTTAAAGTTCATATAATTGACACAAAATCCCTCCATATTCTTTGATGCTCTTTAAACTTGTTTTAACTGTCCATTGTATAATACAAAGTCACTTCAAGAACTGTTGTTCCATCAGGCTGGAACAACTGTATCAATCTTCCATTTCTGTTCTTTGTTTTAACAATGGTGGGTATGTATAGCTGAGTTTCTGAATTATTAATCGAACAGTTATAGTTCTGATTATTCTATTCTGGGGTCAAGTGTCCTTATAAACACACTATTTGGTTTCAGTTCCTTTTATTTACTGCCTTTTTCAGCACAGGTGTATTTCACTAACTAGATAGCATAAGCATGTTTGATTGCGAATGTTAGCCTTACTTCTTCACTTTATTACTTAAACTAAAAGAAATCAATATGAATGCAACCCCTTTCTCTTCTAACAGGATTGCCCATGAGATAAACCCTGTCAATACAATATTTTGCCCAAAGCTGTATCACTTACGGTTGACTTCCCTTTTATATACATTTTATATACATTTTATATTTCGAGTTCCCCATTTTACTACTGTACCTGCCACAACATCATATAATGTTTGATATTAATTTAATATTTTAATTCATTTACTTAGACGGGAAAAATGGGGACATCTCTTTCACTGTACCAAAAGTACACTTTTGCAAAAGGCTGCAGCAAATCTGAGTTTCCTCTAATCTAGCTATTAGACCTTGGGTTTTTATTTTTTTTAATCTCTCTATTCTGTCTTTCTACACTGCAGTGTTATAGCCCTATAAATCCAAACCTTGTGAGTCTGAGCCATCTTACCTGGACTTGGAGACTTGGTCCTGCAAATTTTTTATTGCAATGTAGACATATGCTGAAAGTGCAAACAATGACTGAATTACTTGGTATGCAATGCTGCCATCTTCCTGTTGTTGAATGTTTCTTTGTTACTTCAGGCAGTTAGCACTGCTTGCGTATTACTGCCTCTTCCTCAGTGGGGTGGTACAGAATCATCTTCAGAATTCACATTCGGCCTTACATAGGAACTTAACATTTGCTTATGGTAGCCTGGTTTCAAGCATGTGTGAGAATCCAGTTTATCATCAAAGCCAATCCCCCCTTCTGGACTCTATTCTAAGTTGGTATTCCTGTGTCCTCGGAACTACTGTTTTACACATGGCTTCATTTTGAGAGATCATCTGGCAATTCTTAGAATCTTTTGAAAAGAAGTGTTTTATTATTTATTCATGTGTACTGTGATAGCCCCTCGAAGCCCCAGTCATGGACCAGAACCCCACCGTGGTAGGGGGGGAGGGATAGCTCAGTGGTTTGAGCATTGGCCTGCTAAACCCAGGGTTGTGAGTTCAATCCTTGAGGGGGCCATTTAGGGATCTGGGGCAAAAATTGGGGATTGGTCCTGCTTTGAGCAGGGGGTTGGACTAGATGACCTCCTGAGGTCCCTTCCAACCTAGATATTCTATGATTCTATGCAGACCCAGAACAAAAATATGGCTCCTGCCCCAAAGACTGAAGTAAGAGACAAGGCAAGAGGAAACAGACAGATGGGGGAACACAAAAAAACAACAAGACAGTGTTGGTCAGCATGATAACCAATGGTCTCAGCACACCAACTGCCTAAGTTTTGTGCTATTTCTTTAATGGGTGAAACATTTTGTGATATCTCTAATAAAAGCTATACCCAAGCATCAGAATTTAGATCTTGCAATTGGATCCAAACTTCCCTAAAGGGGTGTTAGGATCCAGGGTTTCAGTTTGGACCTAGATCTACTTTTAATTTGTTTGAGCTGTGAATAAACCTAGAAGTCCTGATTCCCAGCCACTTCCTTTAATCAGTAGCCTATACTACCTATTCTCTTTCTTTTCATCTACGAACACTAGATAGCAGCAGCATGTCATTTTTAATTAGAGTGGAGCAAAACCTGGAATTTCCATCCTACGGGATGAAATTTTGAAATTTGCTTTTCCAAATTTGAACAAAAAGTTGAAACTATGGAATTTTCCCACAAAATAAAATATTGTGGAAAATTTTGAAAATTTTCATTTCAAGATAATCAAAACATTTAGTTTAGCTTTTATATTATATTTATTTATTTTACATTATATTACAACTTATATAACTAAAAACAAAACTGAAACATTTCAATCTTATAAAAACAGAACATTTTGACCTTATCAGAACAAATTGTTTAGATTTTCTGCCCCAAAACAAAATTTTGTCAGAACTGACATGTTCCCATAGAAGGTTTCAATTTAATCAATTTGACATTTCCCTATGGAAAACTGTTCCAGCAGAAATTTCCAAATAGCTCTATTCTTAATTCTTTTTTGTCCTCCTGTTGAGTCTCTGCTTGAGGAAAAAATGAGACCGTATTCTGATCTCACTTAATCTGGGTTTAAAATGATAGATTTGAGGTCCAGAATCTGGTCCATTTTACAGAGATAAGACATTCATGTCCTTCTGTTTGATGTTGTTAATCTTTTGCAGCCACGTGTTAGGAAAAAATGTCAATAGAAAGTGCTGACCTCCTGTGCCAAATCATGTTAACATGGAAGTCCACCTGTTTTCATTCCCTAAGACAATGTCTATTACTATCTTTAAATTACATACAAATTGATGCACAATTGTAGCTGTAACAGAAAAAAATCTGATACTGAAATTGTTTAAAAAATCATAGGGTTTGCAAACCCAGTAAATTAATACCATTATGTATGTTCATTGTGAATAATAATTGCTGTGATTTTTTTGGCAGCTATTATTGAGTAACTGTTCAAGGTTACATTTTCCCACCATGCCAGTTATGTGCATAGCTGAATATTATTCATCAAATAAGTTATTTATCAATCTTTTTAATCAATCGGCAATTAATTTAGTTGAGTATAATTTTCCCACTATTCAACCAGCTCTAGACAGACTATCCAGGGAAACACATTTTGAGAGCTCTGTGTTTGCTTCTGTACATGATTTCCTGCTAACTAGAATACCAGCCAATGAAATATATAATGTTGTAAACATTAAAAACCTAGCGTGTAATCTGTAGATGCAAATACTTGTATAGATTTAGTTATGGTTGCTGGAATACCAGATTGACTCCCATCTGAAAATGTATTTCACTATAAAACAACTAACTGAAACTAATTGAACATATCAGTGTTCGTATTGTGACAATAAACTCCCCAAATCTTTGCTTGCAGCACTTTAGTGCTTTATTTTCCACACATGAGCGAATTTTCACACTCCCACCTGGAAATACACTACACAAATGTAACACCCCTTTTAAATGGGTGATAACAAAATACTCTTATTATTTGGTCCAGGCCCAGATAATCATATCCAGGTAATTAATTCAAGGGACAAACACTGGGTCTAATTTTATGCGGGTCATTCTCTAAAGTTTGTGACAGAAAAGGAATTCTATAACACTACGAGATGATGGATTTAGACCAGCTCAAGCTATGAATTCAGGGCTTGATTTTTCATTGCCCATTGATATCATTTATGCCTGTGCAAAAGGGTGTGCTGCTGTTTTACACTCATGTTGTCCAGGTGTTCATAACTATCTGAAATGCAAGGAGAATCAGGCCTCTAATTTTTAATTATAGAAACATGAATGATTCCTGTTAGTTCTTGATGAGTTTATAATTTCAGTGAACATTTTATTAGTAAGTAATAAAAATAATACATTTTTCCCCTCCCATTTTTTATTTGTCGCAATTTAAACACACAGGAATTTTTCCAAGGACTTAAAATTTTTCTTACCCTGGGTGTTTGAACTCATGAGTATGAACATACATAAAATTCTTTCCCAGCATTTTGCCTGTCTGCTCTATTCTTATCAGGAAACAGGCCAATGAAATATACTAGCATCTGTTCTCTGACAGGCTTTTTCTTCACGAGGAGAGTTTCACAAGGGTTTACCTTGACCAGCTAAGATGTGTCAACACTACAACTGCCTTATCTTCTTTATGGGGGTGTCTTCACTGCAGAGTTAACTTGGGTGATCAGCCAGAGTTAGCCTTGCCAGGTGTCAACTGCCACACTGCAAAGCCCTGTTTGAGTTACGGTTTCCTCACTGGTGCTGCACTAGGTCTTGTCTCTCTCTAGGACGTCTGAGGACATTTCCCATGGTTCTCTGTAATGCAGTAAACTGCTCTTTGAATTTTATGAACTTGTCTGTCCTGGGCACACAGGCGAATTATGGGAAGGCATGGCAGATTATCTGTACTCACAGTCGACGAGAGGGCAGGAAAGTGAAGCGTCATACCAGGGCCCCCAAAACATCTGTAAATGGGATGAAATGGGGCGGGGGGGGGGGGCGCGCAGGGCCGCAGCGAACATGATGGACTGATGCCCCAAATTTCTCTTGATGGGTCCGCACTCGAATGGATTAGCCTGTATCCTCACTGCAAAGTGGATGGGTTACCAGTCTAAGTGAAAGAAGCACCGAAGCTTTAGCTTACAGCCACAAGTGAGCCAACTAGCCTGGGCTGAAAGCATCACCAAACTTAGCTCAGAGGTTGGTGTGAGTGGATGGGAGAGTGGGACCAGGAGCAAAACCTAAGCCTGTGTTAACTGTGCAGTGAATACATACCCTAGGATTGTAAGGGTATGTCTACACTTTGAGGTGGGATTTTCATTCCCAACTCAAGGAGACATATTCAAATTAGTGGTGATCAAGCTCGTGCGCTAAAAATAGAGTATAGCTGCAGTGGCACAAGCAGTGGGGGGGAAGGGGGTAGCCCACCCCAAGTATATACCCCTCTGAGATGCTAGCCCCATACTCAGGGTGGCTAGCCCCCGCTGCCACTTGTGTCACTGCATCTACACTTTATCGTTATCATACTAGCTCGATCACGCACCCCCAACTTGAAGAGTAGACATACCCTAATATGGACATGTCAACATGGGTTAGAAATGCTGTGCTTACAGCTTAATTGCTTAAGAAAGGAGGATGCTTTTATATTTCAGTATCCCGCCATCTCATTCTTATTGGAACAGAGGCAACATATTGTGGAGAGGTCACATGATATACATGTTCAGTCGTGCAAAAGCACACCCACGATGGTAAAGAAACCCAGACATCCATGATTGCTCTTGGCAGGTTGTCCAGTTAAACAGCTGGATGGTGTCCAAGCTGCAGCCTTTATTTTGGGAAGAATTGATGGATTTTTCACGATCGGGTCAGTTTTAAAAAGAATATTGTTAAGGCAGAATAAATTGTGGGCCTGTAAACCTTGTGGCTTAACTTTTCAGAAACTTTAGAGTCAAAATAAACTTCTGAGTTATGAGCTAACCACCACTGCAATGCCTTTCCTTTAGCAGTGGGGAATTAAGAACATCTGAAATTTCTGACTGCTTGCTATGCATCTCAGAAATGTGCCTTCTTTTTAACCAGCCATAAAGCTGTTGTTAATTCAAGAATCATGCCATGTAATTACATGGTTTACTTTTTCACATCAATAGCATATAGCCTTCATTTCCTTTTACTGCGTTCCCAGGGTAGGACAATGGGCAGCTATGTTCTCTTATTACGTGTAAGTCAGTTTGATTTCTGTATATCAGATGAGAGCTTCAAATCCAATACATCCTCAGATTTTAGCTGCAGTTCTGAAATTAATAAAAGATCCATTCATCAGACACTCGCCGGCTGATCCCTCAGAACAATAGGCACTTGGGGACAAATGATAAGATATGTATGTAATTAAAGTGTTCCCTTCTTTCTGGCACCAACTCTAACATTTTAGTTATTTCTTAGCTTGATCTTACTATTATTTCAGAGAATCATGTGCCTGTATATCTTTTGTTTGTTCTGTCTCACCTTAGCCCCTTTGCCTTTTATTTGTATGTCAGTAGCACCCAGAGACCTAAAACAAGGTAGGCAGATTCAACTCCTTGTAATAAGTGGCTACTTAATCAGCAGCCTAACACACTCCTCTCTTGTGAGTTTGGGTCTCTTTGCACAAAACTACGACGTAAATTCCACTGAGTACCTTACAGATCACTGTTAGTTTTTGGATACAGTTCTCCTTCCAGATTTGGACAGGACCCAACTCTCCTAGCTTCCCTCTTATCAGCTTTCCTATTGACTCACATAAATAAATGTTACTCATCATGAGTAATCAAGAGGTGCAGATTTACGTACTTAGGTCCCATTAGGCAGAGAGATGCAAATAAGCTCAAGACAGTTTCAAAAAGAATCGTGGCGTGTCATCGGAGAAGGGGACAACCTGTAAGGAGATGGATAGATGGTGTCTGGCAGATCACTGAAAGGTCAGCTGCTGAATATAAAGTCTTATTTTCAAAAGGGATTTAGGCAGTTAGAATGAAATTTTGGTCCCTGAGTGCCTAAATCCCTTTTGAAAATGAGTCTTAGGCTACTAATTCAGTAAGGCATTGCAATGCTGAGTATAGCAACACCTAAATACCTTTAAAAATCTGGGCCTAAATGGCCTGCCCAATGTCAGACCGGAAGGCTGTGGAATGTTTTAAACACTGTAAGATGAACATTTTAAACCCAGATATCATGAGCCCCAGTCCAGTGAACCACTGATTCATTTCACCCACACTGTGACCACCAAGTCATTCCACAAAGGCCATCAAATAAGTGGCAGACAGTAATGATTGCTGGTCTCTACCAAACTGGGGTCAGTCCAAACCAGTGACTCAGAAGGTTGAAGAGTTTTTTATTTTATTTTTGGCTGCATGTAAATTTCATAGCTAGGCATTAAGTGAATGAAATGTTAAGTATTTCACCTTTTGAGAAAGTCAGGGAAAATATAAACTCTCTGAACTTGCTTTGCAAAAAAGGCATTTTTCCAACAGGAAGGAATATTTTAATGTTTGCAATTTAAGAAGCAGTAAACTAGAAAAAGAGCAAATTTAAAAGGTCAGGCAGGTTGTCGTCCAAGCAGGATTTGCTCCGTAATATGTACGCTCCCCCTACTTAGAAGGGGCAGCAGTACTGCTGTTTTTTAAAAAAATGAAAACATGCTTGGTTCTGGTAGAGATGATATTGACCTATTGATCATAGTGCAGAGAGGAATAATTTAGAGCAATGTTCTCCATATATAACAGCCTAAGCTCTTCTAAATATTTATGATGTCACTGAGGTGTGGCAGATGTTAATCCAAATGTTCAACAGCAGCAGTACTTAGGAGAGGTAGTGGTGCTACTTTAAAAATTAAGGATAAATAGGTTGTATCTTTGCAATATCCACTTGTGCGCCATTGCTTTGAAAGTGCCCTCCAGCCACAAGTCGGGAGGTCATTTAAAAAGCTGATAAGTTAATACTGGTCTTTCAACAGATCCTTACTGCTCAGTGCCCAGATACTAAGCTGATTAGCACCTGATCAGTGCATAAGTTTGGCAGACCGTGACAGATATGGGCATTTCCAACATTCGATTCTGTGGAACAACACATCAGTGTTGACCCCCCAAAAAAATAAATAAACATTTGAAGGTTCTGTAGGCCAGATCCTCAGCTGGTATAAATTAGTGTATTTCCCATTAACTTCCATGGAACTATGACTATTTGCACTAACGATCTGGCCCTGCATGTGTCTATACTGATTTTTATTGCTTCTCGATTAGTTCTCTCTTTCTGCTCACTCCTATCACTGAAGTGGTGTCGACTCTTAGCTTATTAGGGTGACTGAAAATAAAACTACAATAGGCTTCCAGGATGGGAAATCACTAAGCAGGGTACAGTGATGCACAGCAAAATTCAGGATGCTGTTAAGAGCTTGGTATCGGTTGCTAATAGAAATGGATACAGCTACTCATTTGGGCTTTTTTCAAACTAAGAGAAGAGGACAAAAAGAAAAAAAAATCACTGGCTAAGACCGTTAGGAAATCTATTTCTTAACTCCACTGATGACCCTGTACAGATCCCAAGGTGTAGCTGCACTACTTATTTTAACTGATTTACAGTGGATATGGTGCATTTAGAGGTATCAGGTCCTTGTGGATCTCCCAGAGTTTGCAACAGAGGAACTGGGGGCTCAATTATTTCCTGAAACGATCAGACATCATTTGGGAGTTTAACAAGAGGAAGACACCTGCCTGCATAAATTTGCAGCCTCCTCTTGGCCATCAAAGAGAATTTTGAAGAGAAGTTATCTTTTTGACTCTTGATTTTTTTTAAAAAATAAAACATCTTCGCAACAGTCACCCTCCATGAACTGTACACAAGCCAAGAGCTTGTTGCAGTTCCTTTGCTGCGGAATGCAGGGCCAGTGGTAGAACTGCCTTAAAATCAGGCAACAATTCTCTGTTCTTTCTGCTTTCTTTACTCTTTTTGTAGATGCTTGTTATGAAACTTTTCAAAAGACAAAAGGGAGGATAAAAGGGCAGGGCAGGGCAGTGGGTGGGTGCGTGGGAATGCAAATCAGAAAAGACAGACGGTTTCTTTAATTCTTTCCCTCCCCCATATTTCCTTTAAAAGGATTCATAGGGCACGTTTAAAGCTCACAACTGAGACTTTTCATTTAGGCACAACAGTTAAAGCAGCTACGAGTATGTACAGGTTGTGAGAGGGAGGAAAGAACCCAAGACCATCTGTTGGCCACGTGGTTGGGCTCAAATGGGGTGATGAGCCAGAATTCAGTGCTGTATTGGTCTTATCTTGACTTTCTACTGCATTTGCTGAGTGTTCGGTCTCATTCTTTTTTTAAAAAGTTCCTTAGTGTATGACTCTGACACAAAGTCTCTGGCTTCCAAAGGGGCGTGTGTTCATTGAGTCACAACAGCACAATGAAGGAACTAATTTTGCTTTTGGAGACAAATCCAAGATCACAGAATATCTTCTGGGAGTACCCCATGAAGGTGGGCAGATGAGGGGGCAAAAAGGGTTGCAACCTGGTGCTTCGTTCCATGATGACTGACATTGCAATTTGCATAACACTAGCCACACAGAGTGGAACTTCCATTATACTCTACGGGACAGTCTTGGAGCCTGAAAATCCATCATGTCCTGCAGGGTGAATTCCATGGAAACAAAAATGAGTCCCTGTAAACAGATACTAAATTCCTGCAGGACAGCTGGGAACTCCACAAATTCCATTGTATTTAGAGTGACTGGAGCGTGATACTAGACACACACACACACAAAAATCTCACCTAATTAGGAAATACCAGATTCACCATACTGGATAGATGTTACAAATCTTATCCTGCCTCCGTAAGTGGCCAGTTCCAGTTATTTCCAAGGAAGGCAATGCTGTATCTGAGGGAAAACTACTGTTGTAAAGTTCCAGATGTCATGTTCTTCTTGCTGGCTATATTTCATATTCATGTATAGCCATACTTTCAGGGTGGGGTGTTAAAGCATCTTAAATTAAGAAAATTAAGACAGAGATGAAGTTATAAAACATCCCTGTATACAAACTGGATGACTCCAAGGACTGCAAACAATGCCTTTCAGCTCAAGGTCAGTGGCATAAATCTGGTCCTGGCTTGTATTAACTGAAGTCCTCCTCTATATAACTGCTGTTCGGCATCAGTGGAAACACTTCAAGATAGAAATTGCCCATCCTGTTTTGAGTGAGTTTGTTATCCACTGTTTTGTTTAAGAGCTACACACACTCAAATGTCTCCATATTTCAATCAGTGTTCTTCCTAAAATATGCTGATGTCTACGTCTAATTTCTAGTTGTCAGGTGTCTACAGCACGAAAACAAAGAACTCAGTGGATACTAGGTAATTTCCAAGCACACACATGCACACAAAAAGTCCAAATCCCTAAAGGAAGAGCTGAAAAATCTAACTGATCAATGCTAATCATGTCCTCCAAGAAATTAATCTTAAACTTGATGATATGAGGCACTGTTACATTTTCTAAATTGAAAAATAACCTCCTACTTCCAAAATGATGACTTCCTTCCTCATACATCTTTAGATATCAATATATTCATAGGACTTTATATAGGACAATGATCAGAGAGATGCAATTTAAGTGGTATGAGGAGGTCATCCAAATGATATTCCTTCTTACCAGAAGACAGTATAAAAAATAACTAACATCACCGCTTGACTAAAATTTACAGCATTATAGAGAGAATATTAGATATAATTTTTTTTTAAATCTGAGGCTCTGGCCAAGCGGATAAGTGTTTGAGACTAAGTAGGCATAATTGTATCTGAAATAACTGAATACCTAATTATCCTGGGAGGGAGTAAATTCTTTACACAAGACATTAGGGCTCATATTATTAGTGTCTCATTTCCAAAAAAAAAAAAAAATTATATATGAAGGATGATATATGAAACAATTGGAAAAAAAAGAAGAGCCAGAAAATATAATGAGAAATACATTATGAGCCTGATCTAAAATCCACTGAAGCCAATTGAAATCTCTCCAGCAATTTCAATGGGTTTTGAATCAGGTCCTTTTATGATGATTTTATTTCAGAGAGGAAGGATGGCCTAGTGATTAGAGTGCTATCCTGAGATCTGGGTTCAATTCCCTGCTCCACCACAGGCTTTTTGTATGACCTTGGTCACTTAGTATCTCTGTGTGCCTTAGTTCCTCATCTGTAAATTGGGGATAATAGCCTTTCCCTGCTGCTCAGAGGTATTGTCGGGGAGGTTGGGAGGTGCTCAAGTACTATGATAATGGGGCCAGATAAAATCCTCAGGTAGATAAATATTCCAGTTTTAGAGGCACAGCTGTCAAGGCCTGATTGCAAATCGTTAACCAGTCTAAGGTTTTAAAGGGTCTGGGTTTCTGTGGAGTTATTTTCTTTTCTTGCATAATCAAACAATCATATTTGAGGAAATGGGTTCTCAAAGATGATTGGTGAACTGGTAGGACTGTGAGATCAGAAACTCTTTTTGATGTTTCTCTGTTTTTTTGTGAACACTTATTTAACGCAACCTCCAGAAAACACTTGGGAGAAAAAAAAAGTTAGTTAAAGATTGTTACAGAACCCCTTCAATTAAGGATTCAGAAAAATTACAGCCAACATCGGTGGGCCTCCAAAGATGCCGCTAGCTAACCTAGGCATAACCAGAATTATATTTCTAAGTAAATAAGAAGGGGGGGTGGATCTTAAAATACCCTTTTAGTACATTTCTGCACATCTTAAAGAACATTTATTTTTAAAAAGTAAAATCCAATTTTTATTTTCCTTTGCAAGTCATCTTTAAAAATAGACCTATTTAGATAGTAAGCTCTTACTAATTAAACTCTAAGTTTTTATAAACAGTTGCCTCAATATCAGATGGTCAGAAACCCCCTCCCTTCCCCCCCGCAAATGACAAACTCTGGAGGAGGATGAAACAGAAACTGATAGGACAGGAAATTACAGGATGAAAATGGAGATGGCTAGGACATACATGGGGGAAAGATCCAGATAACGTAAGGTCACAGGCATTGGAGTGGAAGTCCCAGGGCAGGAGCTAACGAGGTAGACCAAGGATTAAGTGGAAACACACAATAGAAGCAGAATGGAAAGCTATCAAAATGATATGGGAAGAAGCTAAGACTGCAGCAGGAGACTGCAGCAGCCTCTCTGTTCCACATGATAGAGAATATTCCTGTACAAGACAACTCATAACCGTCATCCACCACTAGCACGTTGGTAGACTTTAACAGCAAGATAGTAATCAACATCGGCTTTGTGCCCTACATCTAAGCAGAGCTGACTTTATACTGACTTGTTAGATACATACTTTACTACAAAAACAGACCAGTGAGTTTGGCTCCATGTGACTGCTGCGAGACTTGAATGCAAGACCTGTTGGGCTGCAGTCTAGTGCCTTAACCACTTAGCCATCCAGGGTGTTAAAATGCTTCATCAATCTTGAGTGCCTACAACCTGCATCACAGCCAAACACTAAGTGTTGTGAAAAACTCATTCTTCAAGTGATGGTCCCTATTGTATTCCACTGAGGGTTATGTGCATGTGCCTGGAGCCAGTGCCTTTGAAAGTAGTACTGTTGGGTGGTCCGTGCATACACCCTGCACCACCTTGTGGTTTTGCCCAAGGTGATAAAGGGCACGGTGGGCTGCTGGCATCTCCAGTTCCTTCTCACAGCTGCATGATCCAAATCGGAGCATTCTACTTCATTGAAAAGGTCACACACATGCGGTAAGCCTTCTCAGACAGCACGGACTTGCTCTGCCTGCATCTACCAAACAGCCGACCTGCATTCCCAAAGTTCAGTTCATTCACTCAAGAAGTTCTGGACATCCTAAAAGAGTCCTGACCCAAGACTTGTGAATCCAACCCTTCCTGGCTTGTAAAAGAGCATCATATGACTAATGCATGTCACTCCTGGCCAAAATAGCCAACACCTCATTCAAAGAAGGAATCTTCCCTTGCTCCTACAAACATGCAGTAGTCCAACATTGCAGAAAACTACCCGGGATTCTTCAGTCCCAGCCAACTGTCACCCTATGTTAAATCTCTCATTCCTGAGCCAGCTCACATAGAAGCTAGCCAAAGGCCGACTACAAGCTCATCTAACTGAAGCCAATATTTTAGACTCAGCACAATCTGGATTTAGACCAGGACATGGAACTGAAACTGCTTTAGTGGCACTGATGGCTGATTTCCTCCTATCAACGGATAAAGGACAGACGTTCATTCTCATCCTGATGAACCTCTCTGAAACATTCGACACTGTTGACCAAGAGATACTGCTGTCTTGCCTGAGAGAGGTGGCAGGAGTCCGGTAATGTGCTAAAAGGTTTGGAGTCCTTCCCAGAGGATGCATCTAAAGATTGATGGGAAATTGCACCTGCACCACTAGACCCCTCACTTGTGGAGTTTCACATGAGTTAATTCTCTCTCTGGTCCTTTTCAGCATCTGCATGGAACTGTAAAGTGAAGAGTCAAATGACATGGACTCAAGTGCCAGCAATATGCAGATAACACACAGCTCTAATTATCCTTCATAAACATATGGCCACACCACTACCACCAAGATGGATCTTCGATGAGATCAGCTCATGGATGGAGAGCTGGCAGATGCTGAACCTGACCAAAACAGAGGTGATTTTGGTGGGCTGAGCAAAGCATTCTGAGGAGTTTACAGCCACGATGCAGTCTCTTTTGATTCAAGGTTCATAGGAGGTGGAGAAAGCAACTAGGGAAGAGGCTGTTCTAGACTTGATTCTGACAAATAGGGAAGAACTGGTTGACAATCTGAAGGTGGAAGGCAGCTTGGGTGAAGGCAATCACGATTCTAAGGTAGGAGGGAAAACAGCAGAATAAAGACAATGGACTTCAAAAAGGCAGACTTTAAAAAACTCCCAACACTCCTGAACTCCCTTTTTCCCTTAGATGCCTCTCTCACGGGATCTTTCCTACCAATTCTCAGAGTTTTGTAAAGAGCCACTATTAAAGATTAATAAATTTATTTGAGCATAAGCTTTTGTGAGCTATAGCTCACTTCAGCGGATGCATTCATCCGATGAAGTGAGCTGTAGTGCACGAAAGCCTATGCTCAAATACATTTGTTAGTCTCTAAGATGCCACAAGTACTCCTTTTCTTTTTGGGAATACAGACTAACACGGCTGCTACTCTGAAACCTGTTGTTAAAGATTATTATTAAGAGCATAAAATCAAACTATCCCAATGTATAGGAAAGACAGGAAATATGGTAAGAGACCACCCGGGCTTAATCAGGAGATCTTCAACAACATGAAACTAAAAAAAAGTCATACAAAAAGTGGAAATTAGGTCACATTATGAGGGATGGATTTAAAAAATAAACAACACAATCATGTAGGGACAAAAATTAGAAAGGCCAAGGCACAAAATGAGATCATATTAGCTAGGGACATTAAAGGTAATAAGAAAACATTTTACAAATACATTAGAAGCAAAAGGAAGACCAAGGACAGAGTAAGCCTATGACTCAGTGAGGAGGCAAAAACAATATCAGAAAACACAGCAATGGATGAACTGTTAAATGCTTTTTTTTGCCCTTCAGTTTTCATCAAAAAGGTTAGTAGTGATTGGATAGTGACTAGATAGTGAACATCAGTGTAAATGGGGTAGGATCTGAGGCTAAAATAGAGAAAGAACATGTTAAGAATTACTTAAGACATGTGAGATGTCTTTAATTCAGCAGGGCCTGACAAAATCCATCCTAGAATACTTAAGAAACTGGCTGAAGAGATCTGTGAGCCATTAGTGATTATCTCTGAGAACTTGTGGAGGACAGAGAACTGGAAAAGGGCAAACACACTACCTATCAATAAAAAGGGGAATATGGACAACCCAGGGAATTATAGACCAGTCAGGTTAACTTCAGTACCCGGAAAGATAATGGAGGAAATAAAAAAAAATTGTGAGCATCTAGAAGATAAAAAGGTGATAAGTAACAGTTCACATGGATTTGTTAAGAACAAATCACGTCAAAGCAACCTAATATCCTTCTTTGACAGCGTAACAATTCTTTGTAAATAGGGAGGAAGCAGTAGATGTGATACATCTTGGCTTTAGTATGGGTTCTAATATGGTCTCACATGACCTTCTCATAAGCAAACTAGGGAAATACAGCCTTGATGAACCTAATAGAAGATGGGTGCACAACTGGTTGGAAAACTGTACTCAGAGTAATTGTCAATGGTTCACAGACGAGCTGGAAGGGCATATCAAGTGGGGTCCCATAGGGATCTGTCCTGGGTCCAGTTCTATTCAGTATCTTCATAGATGATTTGGATAATGGCATAGAGAGTACACCTATAAAGTTTGTGAACAATACCAAGCTGGGAGGGGTTGCAAGAGCTTCGGACAACAGGATTAGAAGTCAAAATGATCTTGACACACTGGAGAAATGATCTGAAATGAATTGGATGAAATTCAATAAGGACAAATGCAAAGTACTGCACTTAGGTAGGAATAGTCAACTGCACAAATACAAAATGGGAAATGACTGCCTATGTAGGAGTACTGCAGAAAAGGATCTGGGCATTATAGTGGATCACAAGCTAGTCAAAATGTTAATACTATTACAAAAAAAGCAAACAATATTCTGGGATGTATTAGCAGGGATGTTATTAGCAAGGCAGGAGAAGTAATTTCCCCCCTACTCAGCACTGTTAAGGCCTCAACTGGAGTACGGTGTCCAGTTCTGGGCACAACACTTTGGGAAAGATGTGAACAAACTGGATAAAGTCCAGAGGAGAACAACAAAAAGTATTAAAGATCTAGAAAACATAACCTATGAGGAAAGATTGGAAAAAAAAAAGTTTGCTAAGGCCTGGTCTACACTGGGGGGAGGTGGAGCGAGCTAAGTCGGTCTAAGTTACGCAACTGCAGCTATGAAAATAGAGTAGCTGAAGTCAATGTACTTAGAGCTACTTACCGCGGTGTCTTCACTGCGATAGGTCGACTGCTGATGGTCCCCCATCGACTCTGCCTATGCTTCTCGCTCCGATGGAGTACCAGAGTCGATGGGAGAGCACTTGGCAGTCGATTTATCATGTCTTTGCTGGACACGATAAATCAACTGCCGCTGGATCGATAGCTCCGGTGATAAGTGTAGACATGCCCTTAGTCTGGAGCTCTCACATCTCCCTGGTGGCGAGTAACGCTTCCTACCATCTTTGTTCCAGTGCTTACCTATCCTTATAGTTAGAATGTTTTTCCTAAAACTTAATCTGAGTCATATTTCCTTGCAAACTAAGCCAAATATTTCTTGTCCTACCCTTGTTGGACATGGAGAAAATTGATCACTGTCCTTTTTATAACAAAATCATTTATTTGATGGGATGGACGGTAAGATCTGCATTCCCAAATTTGTATATTTCTTATATTTGGATACAGATTGAGTAACCTTGATATTTGCTTCCGAGAGAGAGAAAGACCACGTGCTGGGAGAGGAGGAGATAAACGTGGGCTGTTTGTATTCAAAGTCTTTACACAAAGTACAGCCTTAACATCTAGGTATTAAATAATTCAGTAAAATATTATTATTGGAGTGAGTTTAACAAAGGGATGATGATCTGTTTCTAATACCTTGGTGTACAGCCTGCTTTAACTATGTAATCCCAGATGAATGCAGCAGCACTTAAATGAACACTATAAATGTACATTTTTCCATTCTATTTAGAAACATAACAGCTGAGGCATTTATTAGCAAAACTTCCACTCTATTTGCAGATTCTTAAATAGAATATTAGAGAAACCAAACTTTAATTTTCATGTCTATAATTTCTTAATATAATTACTATAGAATACGATTAGGTACTTTGAGATCTTTCAGTTTTAATTAAAAAGCTAAGAACTTGAAAAACTATAAATACTGAAGTAGAGGGGCTAATGCTCAAGATAGTTAATCCTTTATTTGTCACTTACTAAAGACCCTTTTACTGGAAGGCTACATTTTATACCGATGTTGTGAGGCCTCTCCTCACTGGTAGATGATAATACCTCACACAAGCAAAACAAGATTCAGCAAAACACTTAAGCATGTGCTTAACTGCACATGCTTTGCTGAACTGGGGCTTTAAAAAAGACTTTACAAGACACAATTTTGGCATATTAAATTCTCTCTTTTCATCAGTCTCACTCTATATTTTCTCTTCTTCTCCCCTCATGCCAACTCCCACAGCCATTCCCCACCCTGACTACATAATGGTATTTGCAGTAAAGTGTACTAGCTTTTTTCTGCCCCCTAACCAAACATATCCACATTGCCATTAGGGAGTTGCTGAAGCCTGTTGGTTGCGAATCCTGAGAGCTACCTGTTGAAAATCTGCTACCATATTGAAGGGACAAGTTGGGGTCATGCACCTGGTTATGATGGAGTTTCCACCTTTGCCTGAGATTACGTATCCTTGCAGTTCATACAAATACTGCTTAAGAGCAATATGTTTTATTTTCCAATAGACACGATTGTACCAAATGGACAAGTGCCCTGGAGAAGAATATATCCAGAGTTCTTTACAGCATCTGCATGTCAACACTCACTTCTGCTAGTTAAACTATTATACTACCGTGGTCCTCGAACCTTCCTGTACATCATGCCTTGTAGGGTGAATTCCTGCAGGAGTGGTTGAAAGACAAGGCTGAAGGACTGTTGGTATAGGTTTCGGGTACAAACATTTTCAGCAAATGCACTTATCAGAAGTTTGTTTGGTAGTGGCTATGAGTAGAAGTGGATGAAATATTTCATACTGACAACATTTTGTTATTCAAAATTAAAAAGGAGAGGAAAATGTTGATGAATTCTTCCCCCAAATTTCCCCCCCTTTTTCAACTAATTGGTTGAACATTTTCAAAATTGACATTTCAAATTTTGAAAAAGAAAGTCAGGATAAATTTTCCCGAAATGTTCCCATTATTATTGGTATTATTTTGGACCAATGCTAATAATGAGAAAGAGGGAAAGTTGTTTAAGTGGGAAAAGAAAATAATAAATCTCCAACCTCTTCCAGCTCCTCGTTGAGGTCCTGATCGAGCAAAGCACTTACAAGTATGCTTAATTTTAAGCACATGAGTAATCCCATTGACTTCAATGGAATTGCTCATGTGCTTAATCTTCAGCATGTGCTTCTGAATCAGGGTCAGGGAGCACACCCTGTTGCACAGGCTAACAGGGAAGAATATTTGGGATATGGTTATTCCATCCTGGAGTAATAGAACCAGTGCCTCAGCTAAGAGTTCCATCTGCATGGAATATACAAACTTTGCCAAGCGAGACATATAGATGTATCGGCATACACTATTTCCACCAATACTTATTCATTAGCCAATAGAAATAATAAGCCTACAAATAGAAGAAAATATTTTATTTAAATACTCTGGGCCTGATTCTGAGCTTAGTCAAAACAGTGTAGATCCACTGGCTTTAATGGTGTTACTCCTGATTTACAATGATATAAATAAAAAAAGACTCAGATCCATCTGTTCAATGTTATTTGGGGTGGTGATGGTTTTAAATTTTCTAAAATAAGACAACTTGCTGAACACACAGAAAACTGACTGGTAATTTAGTTATGCTGATGTCTGCACGAATGAATGAGACTGTGCCTGGTTTCGGAGGGGAAGAAAAACAATTTGTATTTTAAATTGCAATCAAAAGGTAATACCATGCCAGATTAAAAATAATAACAATAAAAATAAATAAATGGGATTCCATTAAAGCCAGTTTGAAAAAAGGACATCTGAATTGTTAATTTACATTATCTCTTACTAAGGAAAATGTAAAATAGCATACCTGAGCATCATCTTAGCACTCAGCGATTTACCTTAAAGGAAACCATTTATTCCTCCTGGCATTTTTGAGGAGTAACTTGATGATGAGTCTCCTAAAAGGCACTCAGAGGAAACACTAGTTTCTACAGTCTGTTCAAATTGTTTAATGTTTGTCAGACTCCAATTGCATGTGAAGGATACATCATGAGTAATGGATTTCTACAGCTATTTACACATTGGCAAGGCTGTACAGCCATTACATGACGCAATTTATTGCATTGCATTATGTATGAGATGATTTTGCAAGCAGATACATAAACACAACCGGGGGGGTCAGGGGGGTTGCACAAGAAAGCAATTTCTTTTATTGTCCAATATACAACAGTTAGTAATAATTTGGAAAACTTTCAAACATCTATGTTGGCAGATTCTTGGAGCTGCAATGCTGAAATGAGTTATTTACTGCCTCATTTAGAACATGCTAGCATTACTGTGGATCTACCAGTCTCTCCAGTGGAATTAGCTTATAGCCAAGACAGGGAAACTGAATAGTAGTTTCTATTTGCACTGTTGTTGTAGCTGTGTTGATCCCAGGATATTAAAGAGAGAAGGTGAGTGAGGTAATATCTTTATTATTGGGCCAACTTCTGTTGGTGAAAGAGACAAGCTTTAGAACTTACTTAGAACTCTTCTTTAGGTCTGGGAAATGGACTCAGAATATCAAAGCTAAATACAAGGTGGAATACATTGTTCAGCATAAGTAGTTAGTACATATTGCTAAAGACCTAGGGTAGTTAACACCTCTGCAGTCATGGGGGGAGAGGTGGTTACTGGGTTACAGATTGTTGTAATAAACAATAAATCCCAAGTCTCTACTGAGTCCATGGTTTTTAGTGTCTAGCAAAGTTATCATTTTAAGCTCCCAGGCTCATCTTTTGAAGGTGTTATGCAGGAGCTTAGGGACTTATCCTCAAAGGAGCTATATACTTTCAACACCCATTGATTTAGTAAGTCTTGAGAGTGCTTGAGAGCCAGAGGTGGCTAGAGATGAAGATAGGTACCGAGTATAATTTATAGAAGTGCCTAAGTGAGTTAGGTGTCTAACTCCTATTGACCTTCAATGGGAATTAGGTGCCTAACCCATTGACATCAATGGGACTGGTGTAAGTAACCACTCGTCAGTGTGCATAAGGATGGTCCATAGGCTGGCCCTTGAGTAGGACTAGTTTCAAAGTAAAATATAAAATATTCAAAGTGAGTAAGGGTAGCAGAATCTAGCCCTCTGTCAATAATACAGGTTACCTCTCTGGAGCTGTAAAGCAAGTGAAGTGGAGAACATCAATGAAACCTTGTGCTTTGTCATAATGTCTAAGATATTTTCACTGATAAATGAGCAGTGCTCTAAAACCGACGTGCACGGGACATATCACAATGACACACTGGAGTAACCATGAAACACTATTTTGAATTCTATCCAAACTGTAAACTTAACAGAACTGATACAAAACTTCAGGCTCTATGGAGGAAAGAAATTCAGAGCGCTATTTGTTTTGTCAAAATGTGAATCCAGGCTAACAAAAGGTGCCAGATCAACAGCACTTGAGCTGGCAGTACTGAAATACAACGGCAGAACAAGGAACTAAGGTATCATCACAGGGAGTATTTCTTGGCTGAAAAAAAGAGAAAGATGTCTGGGTAACTGTAGCCACTAGAGAGTGACGTGCACAAAAGGTGAGCGGGTGTGACACTATATTCACAAGAGGGCAGTAATGAACACAGGCAGTAGCCACAATGTTACATTTATTCTACATGAAGCCACAGAGTTCATGACCTGAGTGCAAGATGCCATGCTCTCAGCCCATGGCCTTTAGCACTGCTCTACCTATACTTAGTGTATCAGTAGGGTATAATTGCTTCACTTAGGCCTGGTCTACGCTGGGGGGGGGGAATCGATCTAAGATACGCAACTTCAGCTACGAGAATAGCATAGCTGAAGTCAACGTATCTTAGATTGACCTAGAATCACTTACTTCGCGTCCTCGCGGCGTGGGATCGACGGCTGCTGCTCCCCCATCGACTCTGCTTCCGCCTCTCGCCCTTGTGGAGTTCTGGAGTCAACAGCAGACCGATCGGGGGTCGATTTATCACGGCTACACTAGACGCGATAAATCGCTCCCCGATAGATAGATCACTACCAATCCGGCGGGTAGTGTATAAGTGCTTCACTACTAGAGTAATCAGAGGCTAGTGCTGGTAGGACTCCTACCTCTGATGCAATACCATAATGGCAGTCAGGGAGAACAGAAACTGCAAGCTTCTGCTGATATAACAGAAGGCTTGGTACATTAGGAGGGGTGGGGGGTCTAAATTGCTCAGGAAAAGAAATCACCAGAATCCCTCAGGACGATGGTATTAGACAAGGAGTGTTTAATCCGTACCCCTGAAAGCTTAAAGTTTCCATCCGATAGAATCTGGGTCATGACTTACCTTTGTAGGAGCTGTTGGATACCAAAAAATATTATATGTCCAAAGTGATGGCAACTGGGAGTGATGGAGCTCAAATAAATGTCTCGTGTGGAGGAATGTTGTTATTGGACATGCGTTCAAGGTTAATCTCCATGCTAATAAATTACCACTGCACTGACAAGTTAGCTTTTGTGCTGCCGATGCAGTTCCTCACCTACAAGAATATCAGACAACAATGAGAGTCCATGATTTTTACATCTCTCAAATGTGATAAACTGAAAGAGATTAAGGATTCCTTAGATAAGCCACCACCAGGAATAAACAGTGAGGAGTACAGCACAGTGCAAACTGTAGTTAAATATTTGGACCCTACTTATTTTTGCATGTGTGTTCTGATGTGAAAAACGGGGGGTTTTGAAAGAGGTTGTCTGAAACAGATTTTGTAGGGATGACATATGTGCTTATAGGTATCTTGTTTTTCACAAGTAGGAACTGGACTTATAATTGCACAGGTGTTAGTACATCAGTGTTTGTCAGTTCTGGAGAAAACTACAGATGATCACTGTCTTGGGGCAGACGTGAAAACTAATGAAGTGTGAGAGACCAAGCTGCTTTTTACTTTAACAATTTTATACCAGATGAGAGAAATATCAAGTCATTGATGGTTTTCTAGCTGTTGCATTGTTCATTTAAAATGTAAGTTCCCAGAAAAAAGTATTGTATTGTCCTGGATATTTATGGTGTACAGTTCTTAAAATAAGACTATTTTAATACTTAGCACTTATACAGTGTACCACTTTACAATAATTAATCTTTACTAAGTCTCTGGAATGCAGATAAATATTATTTTGATTTTACATATGGACAAACTAAGGCAGGGAGATGAAGTGACTTGCCCAAGGCCTCCCAACCAGTCGGCAGCAAGCCAAAATTAGAACTCAGGACCTTCTGACTCCCAGTCTCAAAAGTATTTCTCCAGTCTACACTGCGTCCCATAAGAAGATGCAAATTCAGAATCTCCTTGCTCTCCCTAAAGATCCTTGGTTCATATCTCAGTGGTTTATTGGTCCTGTTTATTCCAAAATAATATTTCAGAGTGGAGTAATAGCCAGCAAAAAAACCTGCTCAACCATTGCTGACAGGAAAAGCTAACACAAAAATGCTCACTTGATATCCACTTATTTATGTCTGAAATAAGCCCTTCATCCTAGATGCCAGGAAGTCCCTCATCTCTCATGCAGATGAGAACTTCCCCTAATATACTTGCATAATACTGTGCCTTGAGGGGAATTTGTTAATTTTAGGTAGTCTTCATATTACATGCTGGAGCATGAGGATTGATTGCCCTTGTAATTTTTTTATCTAAACTCTGAAGGGCTGCATATGCTGTCCATAAAGTGTCCAAATCAATCATTATGACTCAAGAGTAGAGGTAATTGAGAGAGAAGTTGATAGTAAAGCTTTATTCTCATTCCCAGAAGTCAGAACACCAGGAAAGGATAAAAGACCACAACAAAGGTTTCCAAATATATTCTGACCTATCGCAACTTTCAAACTTTGGTGCCTACGGTTAGGTACTTAAATAAGTGGTATGATTTTCAGAGTTACTGAACAACTGCAGCTTCCATTGACCTCGGTGGGAGTGCCAGGCACTCAGTACCTGGGAAATCAGGCCACTTATTTAGGCGTACCCACGTTTGACAATATTGGTTTTAACTTTATTTGTGCATCTGTTTACCCAACTGCACAAAGGATATGATGTTTCCCTATCTCATGGGTTGTTCTGAGTCTTAGGGTATGTCTACATGGCAGTCCCAGGATGTGATGCTGCTCATGTTGACATAACCAAGCTAGGTATGATCTAGCTAGTTTGGGTACCAACAGAAGTGAAGCTGTGACAATGAGCCTTTCGGTATCAGCAATTACCCATAGTTCTGGGCAGGCTTGTACAGCCTATGCTGCCGCAGCTTCATTACTCCAGTACCCACGTTAGTTAGATAAAGTTAGCTCGGGAATGTTTGCACAAGCTGCAATCACATCCTGGGACAGTAGTGCACACATACCCTTAGACTCCAGTCTTATGCTGAGAACTGCAAGAAGACCATGTAGCCTTCTGGACGGGCACTGACTTCAAAGAGTCTCTGCCCACATGGTTCTCTGTGTAGGATCATGCAATGTTTGTAAAATGCTTTGAGATTTTCAGACTTAAAATAATTGACTGCATAGTTTCATAATTAGGATTATACAACTCCTGTAAAGTATACATATGTAAATCTCTGATTATACTTTCAGCCCATTGAGGCTCGTCATAATGGTTCAGTAATTGGAAAGAGTTTATTGTTAAAAGATTTCTGTGTTTTAAACATTATAGTATTTCGAACCACAAAATGAATTAGGCCCAAATAAATTGTTGTTTGAATTAGCAGTATCCACTCTCTATGATTTTTGTATTAGTATCATTAATTTTAAATACTACTTTCTGCTCGTAGATACATAACAATAAAAACTGATAGTCCTTCATTAAAACGTTGAGTAGAAAATAGATTGCTTTCATTTTTGCAACTCATTGTAATGTGTGACTTTCAGTGGGTTTCCTCGTCTTTATCTTCTCTCTTATAATGGTCCTGATAATTATTTTGTTTTTTTATTACTTCATAAGGTGAACAAAAAATTTTCAATTGCTCAGAAAAGCCACAGTGTAGCTGCATTAAGAATCTATGAGTTTGGCAATTATTCCATTTCCCTGTAGAATGTTATATGGGACACACATTCCTCTAATATAGTAGCCCCCATCTGTGCTGCTACAATTAAGGATCAATAATTGTTTCCATTATCAAGCCTATTTTCAGAGACTGGTAACTAGGATTCCATTCTAGGAGATTGTGGGGGCAGATCCCTGAATCCATACAGCTCCAATGAAATAATGAGTGCAAAATATTATCATCATCATTAGTAGCATTATCATGACTAATCTTATCACCATGGTTTTGGTATGAAGGATTGATGGTCTGTCTGTATTAATGTTTGGTGTTGTAAATGCAGCTTTTCGCTCAGTTCTTCGGTCATATTGATTGTTATTTGCAGCTACAAACTGCATCTAAGTAAAAAAATGTGGGACTCTGTTTATAGACTGTAATAGTAAAGAGTCTCCTTCTGACTAATGGCATGTTATGCCATCACAGTAGCACATTATTTATACTCTCTGATGACTGCAAGTTTGCAGAGGATGTTACTCCTGCCATTTGTGGTGAGATTCTTTTTTAAAAGACGTTTGTATTGACAAATCATAGATGGCTGGAGAGCACACATTTGAGGTGGGTTGGACAAGTGATAAAAATAGGGGAAGAATGACCTAGCAAAGAAAGCATAGGAGGAAGAGAACAGGAAGAAAAGACATGGAAGACCGAGGATATGATGGAAAGACTCTGTCAAGAGAAGCTGGAAGAAAACAGGACTGGAACCCCAAGAGCTACAAACCCATGCCATGGACCGTAATGAATAGTGAAGAACCGTGTACAGCTCCGATCACATGTAAACAGGAAAAGGAATCAAGAAGTGAAGTGTTGGCAAATTAACTAGAGAGTGTTTGAAGGTATTGGGGTTTAAGGTGATGGTGGGAATCCTTTGCAGAACTTATACCTGCAGATAAATGAAACACCGAAGAAGAGATATATCTCCTGAGAAGGGCAGGAAGCTGAGACACTGCTTCCTTCCTCATGCATCTTTTTCATCTACCTGTTATGTGCTGTTGCAACCCAGGCTGCCTGCTTCTTGGAGATGATCTGTCTCTCTTCAAACATTTTTGTACATAGCCCAGCACAATGTGGTCCTGATCCCTGACTCTGGTGCTTAGAAACTACCTTGATATAAATAATTATCAGTAAGTAATGTCTGTGGGCCGCAATCTCCCAGTGACCTTGGTCTTGCATTTGGCTGTGAGATTTCCTTTATAAAATGTTTGGTTTATACACTAACGTAAACATCACAGGCATATTATAGAACCTCTGAACACTAGAATACTAATTGATTTACCATATCTATCAAGGCCCACCTCTCTGCTTCAGTGCTGATGAAGAGCAGGTGTAATATTGCAGCAGAGTGTACGGTGGGACACATTAGGGAATGGAAAGACAGTGTTCTCATACCAAGCTGTGACTTCAAGGACTTGAAAAAACAGAAGAAATTTTACAGTAAATCAAAATGGCCAGTGTGTTGAAATTTCAGCTTTCCTCTCTCAGGTCCTGATTCAAGAAAGCACTTATGCATCTGCTTAGGTCTCACTGATTTCAGGACAACTTAAGTACATGTTTAAAACTTATGCACATGCTTAAGTGTTTTCTTGAATAGGGGCCTCCATCATTCGGGAAGAAGATTATTTCACTTCTTGTTTTTCAATGACTATTGAATTGATCACTGCATTGGTTTACCCCCCTGATTTTTCCTGCCTACAGCTGATAGTCTTAGAAGCTTGAAGCAACCACTTGGCAATCAAAAGATTTAATATTTGCCAAGGTTTAAGAAATGCACCCTCAATCTGACAAAAAGTACAATAGTGTTTTAAAACTATGCTCATTATCAATGATACATTTGCACAAATTTTCTCTTGTATACAAAACCATAGCTGACCACTGCTGCATTTAGATAGCAACTTGATGTGTGAGCAGCAAGCCACTCTTGGGCATGAGTTATGGTGTAATAATTCACACCTTGTGCATTGTTAGAATGAGGCTGAAGGCCAAGTGCTGTTAAATGCAGCAGGTGCTGTTAAATGCTCTATAGCTCACAGGCTGGAGTGACTGACTGGGATTATAAAATAGCCTTATGCAAATATACTTCAAAAGTGACAGCACAAATGACGAGGAATAATTGGGGGCAGCTCCTGAAATTTGTCACAGCTCCATAATGGACAATTTAAAGCAGCTAAGGATCTGCTCCATGATTTCTAAACAGTTATTTATTTTTACACCCCAAAATTTTAAATTTAATGGGAAAAAATCAAATACAAATATCTCTGAAATAGTTATTTTTATTCAGTTTCCTTCTCCATTAGATCTACCTATCAGGATCTACAGATGAACTCCCACTGGGCTCATCAGGATGGCTTCACAGCCCAAGTCCCTACAGGAGCAGTGTCCTCCTGGGTCCCCCTAGTTCTCTTATACCCAAATGTCCCTGGGAATCCCAGAGTGATGCTTGCTTGAGTTAGGTTATTAGTATTATCCCATTTTACAGAATGGGGAAAGCTGATGCACAGAGTCAACATGTACAAAAGCAGCCTTATTTTGTGTGCCTAACACCACACACTTGGCCTGATTTTCAGAATGGCCATGACCAATCACTGAAACAGATGCCATGCGGTTCTGCAGGTGGTCATTGGCTCTGAAAACCAGGACCATATTGTTTTGCATTATTCAGCATTTCAAATCTGTGATTTAATGGCCAGTATATAATTTGAAAATTGAACCAACCTTCTTTGGAATGAGACATGGTGATAGATCCATGCACATCCTTACTGTTATAAACCCGTTTCAATTACCAACCGATTATAAGGGCTCCCAATAGAGAGGGCCCAGTGGTTACCATAGAAAAGGGGAAATTGCTGAGTGCTCATTATCAAAGTGAGGCTGGGAAATGAGCTCAGTTCTTATGAAGCACTAAATCAACTTCAGATTGGATGGATGTGCTGGGGAAGCAGAGAACCTGGTGTGATCAAATGAACTGAATGGCTGCTAGGTGCCAATTTACAACAATGCTATAAACAGCTGATTTGATTTTTTTCCCCCTCTTAGGAGATTAGTATTTAAGATGCAACTGGATATTTAATATTCTCCAGAACACTCGCTTGAAAAAGGCCTACGAGCTGAAATGTTGAGAATATACCTCTAAACAATGGCATTCTTTATGAGCTTATTTTCTAGTCTTTTTAAAAAGTTGTGCAACTGATGCATTGCAGATTTTATAAAGAAATTAGTACAGAACATCCTGTTGTCCATTTCCGTAGTCATCATCTGGCCCAACCCTGCAAAATGATAGTACCCTTGACTTCCATTGTAGTCAGATTGTTTTTCTGTCATGAACAAACAAAGTCCCCATTTCAAACAGTATATAGCTCACAATTGTTTTACTGTATTTACTTGGCTAGGATTTTTCACAGCAACCTAAGGAAGTTAGGGATCTAGATTCCACTGAAATTGCCCAGGATTGAGCATCTATCTCACTCCTTTGCACATCCCATCCTTTCTGGACGGGCTCAAACAAGCCTAAGACCCAAAAAGGAGCTGACTTTAGCTTATTGTTTTTCAGGGATATGGCAATATCTGTATTAAACTTAGTCATATCATATTACAGTGATGACACTAATTAAGGCTCAGGGCCTGCAAATGCTTATGCAACTTAGTAGGACTGAGTGAGGTTTCTCATGCACATGTAATAGAATATACATCCTCTAGAAACATCAGATGGATAAACGTTGTAGGCTGTCCAATAGTGAATGTCAAATTCCCCAGACAGAAGCTTGTCTGAATTCAGCAATCTCTGTGAGACTCAAAAAAGATCTCTCAACATGAAAAAAGAAAAGTCACTTGCCATGAGGATTGATTTCACAATGTCCCTATTGCCCTTCAGTAGGGTACTACTTCAGCCTGCTACTCCCGTAGGTCTTGACCTCTGGATCTGACAGCTGAGTTTCTCCTAAGACTAACATTAAGAAAGACAACATTGGCATGGAGGGCTGAATAACAATTTAAAAGCAGGACTCCCCTTTACCCCATAATATTGCTGCTCTGCTCATCCTCCGTCTTATCTAGCAGTCGAGCTGGCAAACTTATCACAAAAATCCTACAAAGCAAACTGGTGCAGTCTTGCCACACTACCCTGTTCGTCAAGTAGGCATTTTCGATGGTATGTAATTTACCTCCTTAACCAAGAACTAACTCTGTCCGTACGTGATATAATTTTGCCACAACATTTTTCTTTTTTGTTGAATTAATCTGAAACCACAATCAGAGGCATGGGGACTCAGTCAAGCACCCATAATTAAATGCAACAGTAACCATGTGGCTATGTCCCGGCACAACAATTTGGAAGTTAATGGATGTTCTGCTATGGGCAATTACAATATATCTGTATTGGTGTAATGCCTGGAAGATACTTTTCCTGGGGAAAAGGGAAATTCCAAGACTCCATTCAGAACACCCCACACCTCGAAGTATGGCCCCAGTGTCCCACCAACCAAACCCACTCCACACAAGCTTTTTTTGCGTTTGCATTGGCTTTACCTTTTGTTACTGGCCCAAACAAATTAAAATATGGGCTACTGTGTGTGTCGGGGGACGGGGGGGGAATCATTAAGGTCTGATGATCTTAGTTATACTTAGTATTTTCCTAATCACTTTAGGTTACCAGTCAAAAAAAAGGTTGAATAAATATTTGAAGAGCCCCTTAAAAACTAGTTACATGTTGTCAGAAAAATAAAAAATAAAAAAAAGGGAAGGGTAAACACTTTTAAATCCCTCCTGGCCAGAGGAAAAAACCCTTTCACCTGTAAGAAGCTAAAGATAACCTCGCTGGCACCTGACCAAAATGACCAATGAGGAGACAAGATACTTTCAAAGCTGGAGGGGAGGGGGGAACAAAGGGTTCTCTCTGTCTGTGTGTTTTTTCTTTTGCTGGGACCAGAACAGAAATGCAGGTCAGAACTCCTGTAAAGGGTTAATAAGCAATCTAGTTAGAGATGCGTTAGATTCTGTTTTGTTTAAATGGCTGATAAAATAAGCTGTGCTGAATGGAATGTATATTCCGGTTTTTGTGTCTTTTTGTAACTTAAGGTTTTGCCTAGAGGGATTTTCTATGTTTTGAATCTGATTACCCTGTAAGGTATTTACCATCCTGATTTTACAGAGGTGATTCTTTTACTTTTTTTCTTCAATTAAAATTCTTCTTTTAAGAACCCGATTGCTTTTTCATTGTTCTAAAGATCCAATGGTTTGGGTCTGTGTTTACCTATGCAGATTGGTGAGGATTTTTATCAAGCCTTCCCCAGGAAAGGTATTTTTGGGGGAAAGATGTTTCCAAGTGGGCTCTTTCCCTGTTATACTTGTTAGATGCTTGGTGGTGGCAGCAATAAAGTCCAGGGACAAAAGGTAAAATAGTTTGTACCTTGGGGAAGTTTTAACCTAAGCTGGTAAAAATAAGCTTAGGGGGGTTTTCATGCAGGTCCCCACATCTGTACCTTAGAATTCAGAGTGGGAAAGGAACCTTGACACCTATAAAGGCATAAACTTAAAAAAAACAAACCTACCTACTTCTCTGTAGACATTAATACCAGGTTTATTGCTGTAGTATCTGAAAACAATGAAGTCCACACTGAGTGCCTGAATCAACCTGTTAAAATGAATCAAATCTCTTCAAACAAATCAGGTTGTTAAAATGTTTTCTGTGTAACCAGAGCCTGGTGATTAATTATTTAGAGAAAACTTTAGATGACTGAATAACATGATACAAATGTTGAGATTAAAAATAGCTGCTTCTATTCTTTCCTGTTATCCAAAAGATATTAAATTCTTCTCCTCCTCTGGTGGGCGAAATGCATCCACTACAAATATTTTTCCTTTGCTAACCTTTAACCCCATGTGCTTTTCAAGAGGGGTGCAACAGACATTTAAGGGCTCTGTCTACACTACAAAGATAGGTCGCCTTACAGCCACCACATTAATTACTGCAGTGACTGATGTCCACATTGCCCTCCTTCTGTTGGTTGTGTATGTCCTTACTAGGAGCGCTTCCATTGACTGAAGCCAGGGCATGCAGCCCCCTACCGGGAACCCAGCTGCCTCTTGGAGCTTTTCTCTCTTTTAACCTCCCAGCTGGGAGCAGCGGGGCAGCCACCCAGGGCTTCTTGCCTCTGACGGGGAGATCTGCACCTGGAGTCAAGATAGCTGCTGTGCTCCTGAGGGGGAGCAGGGGGAGAGCAGGCCTCACTGCGGACAGTGGGGAACCTGGGCAGCAGCCCATGAGCCGGCTTTCTTGACAAGGATGACAGCTAACAGCCGACGTAAGGAACGCAGTGTCTATACAGACACTGCATCACCCTAACTACACCACTATAAGCCTTACACCTCTCATTGAGATGGTTTTATTATGTCGGCACAGTAGGGGACTTACATCAGCGGGAGGAGCATTTCATTGTGTACACCTCTACTCGTTTGTCAACAAAAACTGACGTTTGTCAACAAAACTGTAGCATAGGCAAGGCCTAAGACTGTCTTTGAAGTAATAACATTGTGTTCGCACTTATATTTGAACAATACAAGTCAGCAGTTTTTGTTTTTATCCTTTGCTTTTGGGTTTTCAGTTCACGTCTGGGGGGAAATGCCTTGTTGAGTTTGTGTCACTCTGCTACACTGTGATAGCAGACACATTAGCTAACACTGTGACTGATCTCATTCGACATGATGTGTCATAGCACGGAGACACTAGCCTGGAAATTCAAGCAGGACTTCTGAATGGTGGAAGCGGCTGTTGTTCCCACCACCCTCCTGTTTAAAAAAAATAAATAAAAAAATCACCAAGCCAAGAAAGGTCAAGACTACACCCAGGAAGAGTTGTAGATGTTTGGCAACTCGTTTTATTCCCACATTCAGGCCATCGCTATGAAAGAAGACATGCCCTAGAGTAGATGAGGTGGAAATGTTTCAGGGGTAGGATCTGAGCCATGTCCAGTAGGGCTGTGGCTCCTCCCTCCCTTCTGAATATTTGACCCTCGCTCTCCCCGGCCCTGCTTGCCACTACCACCTCCAGGCTGTCCCTGGCTAGCTCTGTTAACTGGGGGGCTCCGCTCTCCGCCCGCTCCATGCCCGAGAAGAGACGGTGCTGGAGGCTTGGCCGCTGTGCGGGGCCGGGGCCTCCACCCGCCTGACGTCCGGGCCCCAGCTCATTGTGACGCCGGGCGCTGCCCGGGGGGCGGTCGGGCGGCTGGGCCGGGCGCGCCATGCGCAGGCTGGCAGCTTTCAGCCCCCGGGGCGCCTCCAGCCCCCCGGAGCCGCCTCCCTCGGGCTCCCCGCTCCCTCCCGCCGCCCCTTTCTCCCGCTTCCCTTTGCTGCCGGGGATCGGGGCCGCCCCGCCGCCGCAGCGCATGGCCGGCCAGTTCGGGAGCATCTTGGTCGGCTCCTACCTGGAGATCAAGCGCAGCGATGGGCGCATCCACCCGGCGCTGGTCACGGCGCTGCACCGGGACAGCTCCAGCCTCACCGTGGAGTGGGTCGAGCAGGGGGCCAACAAGGGCAAGAGGGTGGAGCTGCAGCTCGCCTTCGCCCTCAACCCCCACCTGGCCCCCGCCGCGCCCTGCTCCGCCCAAGGCGACCAGAGCCTCCCGGCCGAGCCGGCGGCCACGCCCGCCAAGCTGGAGCTGCCCGGCGGGGACTGCGGGGAGCCGGAGCCCGGCCGGCCCCGCGTGGGGCGCGGCAGCCCCTGCAGGAAATCGCCGTGCGTGCGGCAGGTGGAGCGGCTGCAGGAGCGGCGCCAGAAGCGGCGGCTGCAGCAGCGGGAGCTGCGGGAGCAGCGGGCCCAGCAGGCGGCCGGCTCGCCGCACCCCAACTACGAGGTGATCTGCATGATCCAGGAGTACCGGGGCCGCCTGCCTGGCGGGGCGCTGGGGGGCCCCGAGCCCGGCCCCCGCCAGCACCGGATCCGCGTCTGCGTCCGCAAGCGGCCGCTCAACCCGCGGGAGGCCGGGCTGCAGGACTTCGACGTGGTGACCGTCCCCTGCCGGGGCGTGGTGGTGGTGCACGAAGCCCGGCAGAGGCTGGACCTCAGCCGCTACCTGGAGAGCCAGACCTTCCGCTTCGACCACGCCTTCGACGACAGCGCCCCCAACGAGCTGGTGTACAGGGACACGGCCCAGCCGCTGGTGGAGAGCATCTTCCGCGGCGGCATGGCCACCTGCTTCGCCTACGGCCAGACGGGCAGCGGCAAGACCCACACCATGGTGGGGGACCTCTCAGCCAAGGGCCAGGGCTGCCCCAAGGGAGTCTACACCCTGGTGGCCCAGGATGTCTTCTGCTGGCTGCAGGAGCCCAGCTACAAGCAACTGGAGCTCCAGGTCTACGGGGCTTTCTTCGAGATCTATGGGGGCAAGGTGTACGACCTGCTCAACTGGAGGAACCGGCTGAAGGTGCTGGAGGACGGCAAGCAGCAGATCCAGGTGGTGGGGCTCCAGGAGGAGGAGGTCAGCTGCGTGGAGGATGTCATGAAGCTCATCGAGATGGGCAACCGGTGCAGGACATCGGGCCAGACCTCTGCCAACACCCACTCCTCCCGCAGTCATGCCATCTTCCAGATCATCCTCCGGAAGAGAGGGAAGCTTCACGGCAAGTTTTCCCTGATTGACTTGGCTGGGAATGAGAGAGGAGCAGACACTGGCAGTGCGGACAGGCGGACGAGGCTGGAAGGGGCTGAGATTAACAAGAGTCTCCTGGCACTCAAGGAATGCATCAGGGCCCTAGGACGCAACAAAGCCCATACCCCGTTCAGGGCTAGCAAACTCACCCAGGTTTTAAGGGACTCGTTCATAGGGGAGAACTCATGCACCTGCATGATCGCCACCATTTCTCCAGGGATGAGATCCTGTGAGCACACTCTCAATACTCTAAGGTATGCCAACAGGGTGAAGGAACTGACCGTAGATCCTAATTTCCTTGGACAGTCACATCCAATCATCACCCAGTTCCCATATCAGCTGGATGACCTGAAGAAACCGTGGACTGTACAGAGCTTGCCTGAGACGGATGAGTTCAAAGTATTTTGTGTACAGAAAGAGGAGGAAGTCTCTCCTCAGTTGTTTACTTTCAATGCCAGAGAGAAAGCTCAGAAGAAAAGAAAAGAGTTGGATGAGAAAGCACTTATAGAGGAGCACCAGGAGTCTCTCCGATGGTTGAAAGTATTCCTGGAAGTGGCTGAAGAAATAGATTATGACGTGGATTTTTATGCTGCACAGTTTGAAGCAGTCCTGGGGCAAAAGATTGGCATTCTGACTGAGATCCAAGATAAAGTGAAATCATTCCGGTCAATCCTACGTAAGGAACAACATGGCGGCAACCAGATCAGTGTGAAGAGATCCCGTGTTCTGTAAATTGAGTGGAAAGATTGTAAACTACTGTAAGATGGCAATTGTTATGATACTGTGGCTCTAGCCACCCACCAACTTGATTGCTTAAAGGATACTTAAAAGATGTCTGTGGGAATGTCCTGTTTGTTTTTCTCTTGAACGGCATTTCGGGCTAGCATAAAAACACTCCTGGGATGTCGCCAGATAATTTCTTGCTGCAGACAGCAGAACCATGCAGAGTGTAGGAGCTAATCACTAGGGAAAAGCAGGGAACTCGTAGAAAAGAAATCTAATCCATGTGTGCAGGCTTCCCTCGTATCCCTTTAAAATATATATATATTTGTACCTTTCTAGATACTGCCTATTCCCACATTCTGTCAACCTGTATCAACTTGAGAACAGATTCCCCGGGGAGTTAGGCATTTTGAGTGATTTTTAAAGGTGTTAAAGTGCAAAGCACTGTCGTTTCTATTCTGAGAATGATACTTTTGGAGAATGTGGGTTATTTTGTGCATACATAGCATAAGCAATAAGCATATAGAATATGCCCCTTCTATTTTTTTTCTCTCTCAACTGTGTTCTTGTGAGTCATTTAAAAAAAGAAAAGAAAAACCTCTTCCTTCTCAGAAATCAGGCCAAGGAATAAGATACTGTCCTATGACTGTCCTCTGGGGAGAAATTCAAAATCAAAAGTGATGTGCCTTCAAGGGCTAGAGAGGGAAGCAGGGGATACAGTGCCCTGTATCAAAGGCCTTGAAGAGAGGCAATGTGCCAGACCAAAGGGCCAGAAAAGCTGCATTCACCAAGGTGCCACAAGTACTCCTTTTCTATTCACCAAAGTGCTATCTGATAAGTGCACATTACCATGCTAAAGGCATAAGATGAAAGATAGCCTTAGATTGTTGCATCATCCCTGATGTGAAATACCACAGAAACTGCTCTATGTTGGATAGCAGTTATGCTAATCCTTCAGGTACCTATCTACACTTATTTATTTTAGAAATTAATTTGGTTAAATTCCTGAGCAATATACGGCAACAAATAAATATTTGTGAGATTAAAGTGTGTAAATAATACATAATTAATTGATGGCAGTCTCTGCTCTTTTCCTCTTCCTACTTGCCTTTTGATACCATCAACCAGTTTATCCTATTGCGCATCTGAGGTCCTGGTCCAGAGCCTGTTGAAGTCAATGGAAGAACTCCTGTTGACGTCAGTGGCCTTTGGAACGGGCTCAGAAATAGAAGCTGGTGTCTCCAATAGTCTCCTTCATAGTTCAGATGCCATCAGTAATTCTAATGCTCCCTTTCCATTTCTGGTAGAAGATTTGTCCTCTTGTCCCTTTAGCTGTGGGTAGCTGTGTTGAAGGAAGCTGTATCTACAGTGGTGGATTTGTTAGACACAAATGTTTAAATGCTGATTGACTAGTAGTAATACTCAGGACTTTTCATCTTCAAAGCCCTTTTCAAACATTGGTGTATTAGCATCTCGTTTCTTCCAGCACTAATAGCTTATGCAATTACCTCATTCTTCTCTGGATAGCATTATTGGACGTCAAATTAAGAGATGCTGTTCCCAAGAGCAAATACAAAGCCTGGGAAATGGCAGTTTCCTGTTGAAAAAAGTCTCCGGTATTCCAAAAATAACTTTGGGAGAGGGTGGGGAGTTCCCCCTCCCTTATGGTTCCTTCCTGGGTTTTGTGGAAGAGAAAACTCTTTGAGGTTCCCCATCTGACATCTCCTCTGAATTCATGTATCAGAGGTGATGATGGAGAGGTGGGGTTGAAAGAGATACCAGATCCTAAATCTCACCTAGGCCTGCATCCCACCTAAATCCAAACTGGAGCTGAACTGCCAGGTAATCTCAAACTGGGAAACTTCCCCTGACCCTCCCCTTTAACTGTGTGTGTGTGAAGAGGAGGGTTCCACAGCATGGAGTGGCTCTGTGAAGAAGCTAATGCAACCTGCAGTCATAATATCTTTTGCACAGATTCCCTTTACGGACTAGGGGTGGGTGATGCTCACTCCCTGTGCTTGTCCCAAATGCTGAATCCAGGCCTATGTTCCTAATGCTGGAGTGTGTGCTAGTGTCCAAGGTGTAAAGCTGTGGAATAAAGTATATTAGCAACACGGTTATGCATTGAGTTGGGCGTATTAGAAGTAAAGTTTTAATAAGCTGAAAAAAATTCTAGCAGGACAATATGGTTTGCATCATGGGCATGAAACAGATGGGCATTTTTTTGTTTATACCTATGTCAGTGGTTGGCAACCGTGGGCATGCGGCCCATCATGGTAATCCGCTGGCGTGCCGCGAGACATTTTATTTACGTTGACCATTCGCAGGCACGGCCCCTCACAGCTGTTCACAGTGGCCGCAGTTCGTCATTCCCAGACAAACACCGTGATGGGCCACGTGCCAAAGGTTGCTGACCCATGACCTACATGATAAAGAGTCTCTCTGGGTCTCAGCTTGGGAAGTGACTCATGAGCACAGTCTGCTGGTTCCTAGGGAACTAGCAAAGTAGTTAATTGAATGAGCATTTGCCATTCGAATCATTATATAATTTATAGATTCACCTTGTTTCTCCCTTCCTGTAATTTGATTATCTTCTCTTCTGTATCGTCCTTTGCTTTAGCAAACTTGCTGCATAATCAGAAATCATTTGATCTTGTATAGAGGTGAGCAAAACTCATCCATTATGGTTTCTGGGGCTCTGTTCAAGCTTTTTCTTTGGTTTTTCTGTATGTGGATTTGCAACAGCAAACTTCACTTTGTGTTTTGGGTTTGAAACTGTGGATTAAGCAGATTTTAAAAACAAACAAAAAAACCCAGCAACAACAAACACACACGTAAATTATTCCGCATTGACTGAAAGTGTTTGCAATTTTTTTTTTAGTGCTTTGCAATTTGTGTGTGTGTGTTTTCGCACTAGGGTTGAGTTTGTAATGAACTCGAAAATCAGGTGAGTTTTACTTGGTTTTAGGTTTGCAGTGTTCTAATGAATGCAGAGCACTTAATGTATTAAGACCAGCCATTTAGTTAAACAACTGAAATACTTTGTTGGATGTGCCTTCTGTTTATAACGGCTTATAGCTGTATGAGCAACCAAAGCTCAAGAGTTGGCCTGCATGGAGCTCACTGTAGGGGCAGAGCCTTTGTCAGCTTCTGGCTACACCATAAATTCCTACCAGTGATCGCTTCACAGATGGAAGCCCTCCTTCTGTGTGAAAGGTTGTCTTTGTCACTTGTCTCTGACTGTGCTCTAATTGCTTATTTTGTTCCACATGTGGAATATTGGAGTCATCTTTTACTCCCAAATATCCTTTTATTTCCCACAACTCTTTCGTCTAATAATCCTGCCTATTAACGTGTGGACTGTTACCAGAATGCAGCCCTGTGGTGACTTTGTCTCTTTTGAAATCCTTTTTAATTTTTATGGTTCTGTGTCTCAGCTGTTGCCATTTTTTCCTCCCTGGAGGAAGACAGGAAAGGTCACCCCAACACCCATCACATTCATCAGCTTTCTGTCCATTGAAGAATTAAATTAAAAATCCTGTTTTTTGAAAGTGTCCATGGCTTTGCTCTGTGACCTGGTATCCACCTACCTCCCCAGCCACACCTAGAGCCTCGGCTTGCTTCCTTGATCTGCCTTTGCTGCTCTTGGGGAGTCATTCACTCTCCTGTGCAGTCCCATCTGGAAATTCTCCCTTTCAGCTGCTCAGTCACTTCCTCTCTTCCGAGCTCCCCCAGTATTGCCAGCTCTCAAGTCTCTCAATATTTGGTGGTTTTCTTTAATACTGCAGCTCCTGGAGCCACGGTATGTGAAAATCACAGGTTTCCATTTTTTAAGTAACATTGTAGTTGTGGAGAAAAGTCTGAAAACATGAAACATAAATGCTTATAAACCAGAACGCCAATAGAAAAACAAAAACTTTTTTTTTTTTAATAAATCTCATGATTTTGGAGGGACCTGACTTACAATTTTTGAAGTTGGCAGTACTGCTCTCCTTAGCCCGTCCTGGGCTCATTAGTATCTCGTTGACTCTGAAAAGTATTGTCTGGGTAAGAATCAAGAGACAGAGGCTGCCTGGCCCTGGGTGCACATTGAGATCAGGAGGAGGCATAAGTAGCCGACTCCTGAGCAGACCAAAGCAAGGGCCCAACAGAATTGCAGCTCTGACATCCTGGGGCACACAGGAGCTGTTGCTGTTTCTCATGGAAGAATCAGAGCCATGAATTCACCATTCCATCCATCTCAAAACACAGGCATTTGTAACCCACTGGTGAGTGTGTATTACAAGTTCCCCGTTTTGTCCTAGCTGCAGAGGAAATGAATCTGTTACAACCCAGATTCTGCTTTTAGTATTGAAGGTGCAGTTCAGGCCCCAATGTGTCAGCCAAGGTGGTGACTGTCACACATTGACTAGTGGGGCTGCTTAATCTGCACACTACAAAGGGTATGCAGCCCCTGTGCACTCAGGAGCTCTGGGAGACAGACTGCCTCCAGTTGCTGCGACTGAGGTGGTGTGTGTCCTCTGCACTGCATGCAATTTGCTCAGTTTAGCACTAAGAAGCTGTGGATTTGTCCCTATGTTCTTTCCTTTTTTACTATCCCAGTATATCTCATCACATTGTTATTATTGTGCTAAAACTTGAGGTCCTTTGTCAGATTTTTCTCTGTTTTTTTGCTCAGGCAAACCCCAAGACAGATGGAATTAATAATAGTTGCAGCCAATAACATATGTTTAGTAATGCACATCAATATTTTTTACTTTCACAGATGCTAGGATTTTGCATTATAGAGATGTATGATTCTTAAACTAATTTCAACAAAGCCAAGAAAGTGATCTCTATTGGCAATACTATAAAACCACATTTAAGTGAATGACTTTTCATAGCACCTATTTTATATGCTAGAAGGTTATGTTTGAAACTGCACTGTACTAACAGGCAATACTGAAAACACTCTTAGTACACATTACATTTCAAATTCTCACATCTCCCACTTAGCATCGTGAGTTAACAAACCTTTCTCCGACTGAATCTAAAAATAGGATTTATGAGGTGTTTGTATCGCCTTCCTTTTATTGTCGACAGGAGCATGCGACATCTCAGCGGGAACTTTTAAGGACATTCGATTCTGCAACAATTTACCTTACATTGTGCCTCTCATCCTCCTCGATTGCTACTGGAAATGTGTGCACAGGAACAATGATTGTTTTCCTCAGGATATTCCTTGAAGATTTCCTCCTTTTTGTGTTTCCACATTTAGAGTTGTTCTTCTGCTGGTGCCCTGCTAATCATTTCCTCAGTAGCGGATTGTGATGTGATGTGACATACAAGGATAAGACTTCAAGTTGGGGGGGTGAAAACCAAGAGTAAGTGAAGTCTGAGACACAGGAATCCTGTTTTTATGTGAAAATCTCTTGATAAATAAACAGGGAAGAGGAATATTTAATAAAATTAAGATCTATATCACAAAATTGTCTAAATTTGAGGCTAAGGCAGGTCTACAAGCTACAGGCTGTAGCCAGCTATTTTGCTATAGATATATGGGCATATGCTAACAGTGGCTCTCAACCTTTCCAGACTACTGTACCCCTTTCAGGAGTCTGATTTGTCTTGTGTACCCCCAAGTTTCTCCTCACTTACCTACTTGCTTACAAAACCAGACATAAAATTACAAAAGTGTCACAGCACATTACTACTGAAAAATTGCTTACTTTCTTATTTTTACCATATAATTATAAAATAAATCAATTGGAATATAAATATTGTACTTACATTTCAGTGTATAGTATATAGAGCGGTATAAACAAGTCGTATCAAATTTTAGTTTGTACTGACTTCGCTAGTGCTTTTTCTGTAGCCTCATGTAAAACTACGCACTGTCTAGATGAGTTGATGTACCCCCTGGAAGACCTCAACCAGGGGTATGTAGGTATACCCCTGGTTGAGAACCACTGGATTAAGGCAGTAGCGCAAAAGCATACAGGTCTCAAGCCTGTAAGACAACAGCTTAGTCAAATTAACTCACGCAAGACCTTAAGACCTAAAGACTTGACATAAGCAACTAACCAGTAGGAGACCCTATATCACCAGATGTCACAAGATACAGTGCTGTTATAAGCAAGTGTTGCTAAACTGCTGACAGGTAACCACAAGGTGCCATTTTACACCAGCTTTCGATATTTTAAATTAGGAACTCAGCATATGTCCAACCCTAAGAATGCTGTGGTAACTAATTGTGTGCAGTGTTGTTGTAGCTGTGTTGGTCCCAGGCTATTAGAGAAGCAAGGTGGGTGAGGTAATGTCTTTTATTGGACCAACTTCTGTTGGAGAGAGAGACAAGCTTTTGAGCTTACGCAGAGCTCTTCTTCAGGACGCTTCAGACAAGTTCTAGAGCTTGTTGCTCTCCAATAAATGATATTATCTCATGGTAACTATACAATAATGAGCTTGAGGTAAAAGGCTGAGTAACCTATGGACAAAGGGCACCTCAACATGAGTAGGGTGAGGAAATACAGACGAGGAAAAGGGACTGACACCCCCTACTGAATATGAATTAGGAATAGTGGGTGTTAGCATGGTCTATGATAAAAGGTGGTGTTCAGCCCATGCACTCCTGGGAGATTTCCTGGAACCTGACAGGGCAAGGACTGCTTGTAGGTCATCTTCCCTACTGTGGGGCCCCCCAGCAAAGTGAAGTTTGCAAGTTCTGGATGCTTGTATTATCTCTGTCTACTTTGCTATGTTATAGTGTTTGTGATATTGCTGATTGTGCTGCTAAAGCTATCACAAATTCAGAAGGTCCTCCCTAAGTATGAGTGTCTCATTAGACTGGAGTCCTCACCCCCAAACTAACTGTAATTCTGTGGCCAATCTTGAAGCAGCTGAAAGCTGCCAAACCACGTTATGTTAATTGGAAACTCCAAATAATATATAATCAACAGACCAGACAGCAAGGGAAACTTCTCAGGAAGCCCCTTGAGCTTCAAGCGTCTGCTTTTTGTTGCCCCTTGGATTTGAGGCAGTAGGTGCCCTAAGGTGATTTGAGATGCCCCATAATGCATAGCAGTGGAGCATACTAAATTCAAACACAAGAGAAAGCAAATGTCAGGAGGAAAAATAAAGAATAAAGGCACTGAGGTAGCTGGCCCCACCAAAAACTCACAGCAGGGAATGTTGGCAGCTGCACTTCCAGCCCCTTTGTCTGGAGGGTGAAAATATCAGCCCATTTCCTCTTGGCCCTTGGAGCTGCTTTTGGGAGGTGTGTGTGTGAATAGACTGTTCTTTCTCTTTTCAGCAGATGGGCTTCGCCCTAACACTGAAGCTGCTACATGTGATCAGTCACATTTTCAGTGGGGCTTTTTAACTGTGTGTACAAAATGTGTGGATTAATTTGTCAGACTTGGCATGTCTGCACATAAAATGGGCAACTGTGCCTGAAAAGTCTTGATTTGTGTGTGCAATTCAGCCATTGCCTGTATGGACATGGGAATTTGACTCCCACATTTATTGTGGGTGCAATTAAAGAAGTCTGCTGGAAATCTTATTGTAAGTTTTCCAGGAGTTATCTGTTGATTATAGGAAGGTATTTTATGTTTAGTTCTGGGAACAGTAGCATCATTCAGGATTTAAATTTCTGAACAACTGAACATGCAAATATCTACCACATTCTCGATAGTCTGAAATATTGTGTACTGGAACAATGGACTGCTAATTGTTGTATTAAAGGTTAAAAAAGGTGTGAAAAAAGCTGTTTAATAGTTTTCTGTGTGTCTGCTCGTAAAACTTGTGCCCAAAGCTTAGGTTTCTCATGCTCATTGGCTAGGCTTTCCTATTTGCTTGTCACCTCAGACCTAATTGTCCATGGCCCTTCAACTTGTGTGTTCATTTACAGCAGAGCAAAAGGACCACCATTCTAATCTGGTAGCATTTTACATGCGGTTTTCACTTTTCAGTGGTGTAAATGGCACATGAGGTGCAGGGCAACAAAAGTGTTTGTTTCTTTCCGTGCTTCCTTCTTCTTCAGTTCTCTCTCTATCTCCTGCTGCTTTGTGGAGTTACTTTTGAGGCCCTACCATCACCTCTAATGCTCTCAGTGACATGATTGATTACCTTATAATCCTTTCCCTCTTCTTATTGGTTATGCCAATCAGCTCACCTTCCCATACCTGGAATGGCTGCTTCCTGGGGATGGGTGTAAATAAGGCCAAGTTTACATTCCCGAGTTAAGTCAACTCAGCTATGTTGCTCTGGGGAGTGAAAAATCCATACTTCTGAGCAACATACTTAATCCCCAGTGGAGACAGCGTGAGGTTGACAGACTAATTCTTCTGCCAACCTAGCTACCACCTCTAAGGGAGGTTAATTAACTATGCCAATGGGAGAACCCCTCCTGTCGCTGTAGTGAGTGTCTACACTGAAGTGCTTCAGTGATGCAGCTGCAGTCTTTCAAGTATAGACAATCCCTATGTCTATTTTAAAGAGAAGAAATTGAGCCTCTGAAGTTTTACCAGCCTTTCAAACCCACTCAACAAGCTCCCTAAAACATACTTTACTTTCTATCCCTTGTAGTAACTCTGTAAGTATGGGGGGAATAAACTATCTATCTTGAGTGACTCTGTTTGCATGAAATCATCAATAAAGGATAATCTGCATGATAGGTTTTCTATCTTCAGTACATATTCTTTTAAATATTTATGTATATGCCAATGAGAGGGTAGATTAGGGTATATACCCATGAGACGGTAGTGTTAAAAATTTTATCACGTGTTTGTGATCTCCCTGGCATCATGTCGTCCCTCTTTGACTTATCAGCTCTGCATAAGGTCAGTAGAACGACCAATAAACTCAAATATTGCCAAATATTTTTATTGGCATAACAGTGGCATCTATTGTTCAATATTTTGTAAAGTAAATTTGTAAAATCCCAAGCAACTTCCTGTTGGCATTTTTTTTTTTTGCATTTAATAAAATGCAAGTATTCACACTCAAATGATTGATTCAAAGGATTATGCCACAATACTTGCGATAATACAGTTTGTGCCACTATGCCAAATAATACATCTAATTATTTTTGTCACAGCATGATTTATAAATTCACAGTGGATTGTGGCCCAAAAAGAAGCACCCTCTGTCAGGGAGCTGATTGCCTAAATATGTTTGATTTTTATAAAACCTGCATGTTAGCCATACTGATGGAGATGCTGTTGTGATGTAAGAGAATAGTCTGTCTTCCATATCACAGGTAAAGAAAGGCTAGGAAAACCCAAGATGGACTTCTAAGAAATCTGTTTGTAAATTGATACTGCATAATAATTACTAATAACTCTTTGCATTTCTGTAACCCTGTGATCTAAGAACTGATTTATCAAGCCCACTTAAGGAAATGCAGCCACTTCTGGGGTTAACAGTGCACAGCAACACTATGTAACAGTTTAGCAGAGCTATTTGAAATTGCACTTGGCAGGAACTTGGGGAGAGGGAGAATGCAGTTACCTGAGTTAAAAACCTCGGCACCATGGGTAACACGCCTACTATTACTAAATGGGCCAGGGGATCTTTAATGACACCAGAAGATCAGAACCTTATTCATGAAATTTTGTGATCAACTATTGCACTTGAAAGTTTGAATTTTGAAATGTGAGGCTGGAAAAAGGGATTTAAAAAAAAATAGTGAATTCCCCCCCACGCCCGCCTTTGTGACTGTCTGCTATCTCTTGCTCTCTGAATACAAATTCAAACAGTAAAGATTTTAATACAGCAGTAATGAAATGGCAAAAGCTAGCTAGTGTGTCAGACACTCACTGGCTGATTACACTGTCTGATTCGTGAGCTAGAACTCAGGGGAACAGCAACTGCCTCTTTTACTGCCTTTTGTATTAAAACAGCAGACAGTTGTGTATGCTCATTACTATTTTAGGTGATTCAGCGCATTAGAGGAGAAGTGGGGAGACTGGAGATATGGAAGGATGTTTTTAATAACGTTAAATGGATTAACAACCTCAATTCTCATCTAAACAAACCATGGATAGCAATTAATCTCAGTACAAATGGGTGATGGGGTAAACTAAGTGAGCTATTTCTGACCTCTTTGAACCAGGAAAAAAGGAAAGTGGCTTTAATAATAGGACATTGATTCAGGAAAGCATCTCTATTGAGGAAAGTATTTAAGTATGCATTTAACTTAAAGCATGTGCTTAAGGCCTATTGGTGTGCTAAGGTGCTGTTTTGAATCGTGATGGACTTAGGCATGTGGTTAAGTGCTTTCCTAAATTGAAGCCCTAAGCATGAGTGAAATGTAACTGACCACACCTACCATAACTGGAGACGGAGATGAAAATATACACTTGGTCCCTGATCCTGCAATGAGCTGCGTGCGGGCAGACCTGTCTCTGAGGTGCATAAATTCAAAGTGTTTTTAAAAGCCTCAGCCAGTCAGGCCCAAATCCTAATCCCATGAGTAAAACCTGAAGGTCTATGTCTATTGAAGCTTTGTTGCGCAGGGGGCACGGAATCTACTCCCTACCTCAGATGCCTACACCCAGTGGCAATGCTGTGTATTTTACTTTGGCAGTGGTTATGCTGCAGAACTGTATTGTTGCTCATTTAAAATAAAATCCTGAAAATCACTAGAAAGCCACTAAATCTAGAAATAGAAAACGTGGCTATCTCAGATTCTCAGCTGATATTAAATCGTGGCAGCTCCATTAATTTCAGTGGTGTTGTGATGATTCACGTCCGTTGAGGATTGTGGTCCAAAACCCTTTGAAACTTCACAGACTATGTCTAGACTAGACTGTGCCCTAGGATTGACCCCAAGCAGACGGTACGTTTTAAAATATGATTTGCTGGGTCCATGCTTGGTCCTGAGCTCATTTGAAAATATAGCCCACTTAATTTCAGCGCCTAAATGGGAGTGAAGCTCTTTCAGTACTACTGGCCTTTTTAATCTGGGTATTCATACAGCAGGCAGCAGTTGTACTAACAACCAAACTTCCTTCACCCAGAGAGTGGAGACAAGCTGAGATGAGTGTGAAGAAGTGAAACAGATCTTTAATTGCATCTTGACAGATGGCAAAACTAAATGGAAGTGACTGGGCTGACAGTGAAATTTGAGAAAAGCATGGCTGAATCTCAGTGCATTCAAAGGCTTAAGCCTGCCATAACAAATCCTGGTCATTCCAACCAAGAAAGATCCAGTTCCACTTCATTTACTCTATATGGGCCAAATCCTGAGGCCCTAATTACATTTTTACTCCGTGCTTACTCAAGCTAGTACTTCACTGGGAGCCAGCATGATTAAGGACTAAATAAAGGTCAAGGTCATGTCTCCTCCTGCACTAAAGAGCACAGAAAGGTGCTATAGGCAGGAAATCTCCATGAGATCCATCTTGTGGGTTTCCTTCAGAACCATCCCATCTAGGGGCAGTGTTTGCCTCTCTTGTGAAACAGGCCACAATTCTGTCCTCTTCCCTGTGCATCCCCTAGGATCTACAAGAGATAAGAGCCCTGTGCCAGTGCTGTATCTCTGAGCCCCCATCTCCTCTTCCCTGCTGCCAGACAGGATGGCTCCACTGAGATTAGAGGAAGGGAATGGACTGAATACCTGATCTGTGGCTGCGAACCTGCCCTTGGGTCAGTGTGACAATATCCTCTGGAAGCATGTTCCAGAAAAAGCTTGATGAACCTGCGGGTTTTATCCGTGCTGGGATTTTTAAAGGCACCTAGGAGATTTGGGGGCCAAAGTCTCATTGAAATTCTAAGCTTCATAGGCTTCTTTGAAAATCTCGACCATATGTATTTATTTATTGCCTGTGAATCCACATCCTTTTAAACTGCAAAAGCAGGGTGCGAATGTTAGTCGGCTCTGGAAGTCAGCATTAGCAACAGGCAGGGAGCCCCCAATCAGAGTGGAGAATAGTAATGTATTATCCATTAGGAGACCTGTCAATCAACTAGGGCTGATGGAGCAATTTGAAACCATCTATGCAGCCATAGACTGCTAACTGGCTATAAAAAAAAAGGTCACGTTGATGAGATGAATGGTTTCTTCCCATTCAGACACTCTGTCCTGCACTTTGGTGACACATGCAGCTATCTCTGATCAAGCAAGATTGTCAAATATCTCACCGGGCTGAGTTCACTGTGTTCTCGTAGCCCATGGAGGAGATCATCCAAAAGCTTTTATAGTTCTCTGAAACATTTTCAAATAAGGAAAACACCCCAATCTCTTTGGTGCCTGCCTAAGGTGGGATGTGCAACGAAATTCACCTCCACGGCTGCCTCCCACCCCAGCTATATTCTCTTTGAAATGTTGATATGCCACTGCAAGGTCAGCACTTCCAAGAATGCTGCCAGATGCCTGCACAATGAAGCTGCTGGGGGAGTGGGCTTGAGCTGTGAAACGATTAAGCAAGTTCAGTTTTTTCTGTTATGCCCACGTTCCACAGTGGAGGAGTAGCTGGCTTTGGAAAGAGTGCAGCCCAAAGCTGGAGCCTTTAGCCTCTCTCTGCTCCTGTTCATACCTTCCTTTTATTTTTAACCTATGTGGCAAAAGTCCTCAGGGCTAAATCCTGCTGCTTTTACTCAGTCAATAAGTCTCATTGAGCAAGGGAAGCAGGATTTGGCCCTTGAGGTGTGTGCACAAGGCTCTTTTTAAAGTCTCACTTAAATCCATAGGGTGAATTTCACTTTTAGGTCTGATCCTGCAAAGCACTTAAGCGTGTGCTTAACTTTAAGTATATGCTTAAGAGCTTTGCTGGACTGAGGCCTTAGGGGCAGATTTCAGAGGCAATTAAGGGTGCTGCATAAGTGACACAAAGTGTCCTTAAAATGGCCAGGTATAGCCAGTGGAGAATTCCTGGTGTGCAGGAGAACTCTCAGCTGGTAGTAATCCAGCAGAGGTGATTCTGTAACCACCTGTGCCAACTGCCCCCTCCTGCCCAATGTTAGGATAAGGGGTGTGTATATCAGGGGTGTTCTGGGATGGGTCATGAACAGGATGCAGAAAGGTGGGATCAGGATGCAGTGGAACAAGACTCCTTTAAACCTGATTCTCCACTGACACAAGATCCCTGAGGGACCTTATGTTAGTGCCGTAAGTTAAAAGGCTACTCTGTTCAGCCATAACTTGTGCCAGGACTGGGGAAGATGCTCCAATCAGCTCCCTGAAGGGCACAATTCAGACAAAGTGGAGAATTAAGCACTTAGTGAACAGGTCTCTAAGGTTTTTTCCCCTCCCATTTTGTCTGTATGGAATGGGACCTATGGAAATTAACATTAGTTAAATTAAATAAAATAGAGACGCATCTTGCACTAGGATGGCAGCAAATCACATGTATGGTCAAAAGATTTCCTTGCAGAGGGTACCACCAGGTCTCATATAGGAACTTTACCCGTGCACTGTGGTAGCAAATTAATATTTCAAACAGACTGTGCCACATACATGGAGATTACGTCTAGCCCACGGATGGACGTCTCCTGTATGAGCTATGGAACCCATATGAAGATCTGCCTTTAAGTGATTAAGGAGCAGTGGAAAGAATTCTTCTCTGAATGCTCTGTACAAAGCCCTGAGCATGCTTGGGGATGGGGAATCAATCCACTGTCTGATAGACACCTGGTATCTATCCGGACTTCTGTTTCCTTATTGCACTGACATTTGTTACCCGGTCTTTAGCTTGCAGCTACAAGCAAGAGTGAAAGCAAACTTCCTGACCCCCTGGGATGGATCTGGGAATGGTCCCAGTCTCAGATTCCAGCCTAAAACATGATTCTGGTATTCCCCATCCTTATTGTGAAAGGGATATTTATTGTGTGCATGATTATTCGTCTTGCTCTAATAAGCTATATCTGAACAGCTAGTTAGTCTGTTATCCAAGGATAGAGTGGAACAGCCAGTATTCTCTTGGAATAAATACAAAAAGATTTTTTTTCTTAAGATGCTTATAACATACCAGATGAAAGGTCAGAAATAATTAAGAAAAATGATGTGCACTTTAACAGAAAAAATACATGTAAACCAGCTAATACAACTATCACCATCACACCATTCATGTATAATAGGTCACAGCTGGGCTGAATGATGTCTTGGTTTGCAAAAGGAATATCTTTTCTGGTGCTGCCAGTTTTGGTTGGGAAGGACACAACGTTTATACAAAGGTCATTATTATTCAGTGGCAGACAATTACTGACATCCACATTTGAAAGCAATGGACTATGGCCAGGTGAAAAGAATTAAAGATGTTGACCGCAGAGAACTGATGCAGTCATACTGCAATAGCATGTATTATGACCAAGACTTTCAAAAGAGACTTGTGTTTTTGGCAGCCTTCATTTTTGGGTACCTGTCCTGACTTGAGACAATTGATTTTCAGAAGAAAAGCATGCCACATTTTCTGCAAATCAGGTGCATTTATGATGTCTCATGCTTAAGGTATTTAAAATCACATCACCTTTGAAAATCTTGATTTATGCCTTCATTTACCAGTATAATTTTCCTAAACTCAAACCCATTCCAATATTTTAAAATTCTAATTATAGTTTTATGTAAAGGGGACTCCTTCAATTTGAATATCTGATTTTAAGATGGATATTTTTGCAAATGAAGACATCGGTGTCAGAAATTTACAGTACTCAGGAAAACTGTATATGGTTACATGATGGCTTCAGGGAATCTCTACTGCAAATCATGTACTACACCTTGATTCACAGAGACTTCTTTAATATTTAAGGTCTGTTAGGGGACATGTGATACTTTGAATAATGTAGTAAACATCTTTTCAAACAGACACTTAATGGACATTCAGCAGTCTTTCAAAAGAGGGAAACAGGGATTTAATAGATATATGAATTTCCTACAGAATCGTTAAAACTTACTTTCTGAAATGGATTTCTCATTTAAATATATACTGTAATATGTTTGTCTGCTTTAGCCACCTTAGAAAGCCATTTACCAAGATCAGCTACTCAGACTAGTAAATTTTAAAGAAAAGATAGCCACAAGCAACTCAAATTAATTCTTTCAACAATACCATTGCAGTTAGAATATCAAAGAGCCTCCTTACAGCAATGGGGCTGGAGATACTGTATGCGTTCTGGAATTCATTAATGTTGTGCAGGCTATCAGATATGAGGTGAAGGAAAACCAGACTTAGATAGCAGTGACTAAACACTCCATGTAAATTAGAAGGTCTCCATTAGAGAGATCCTGGAGCTTTTAATTGCGAAAGTATTCCTTACTACTGAGCTAGGTAAGATTGACACATGGAACATCAAGTACGTCAGTTAAGTAGGAGCAGGACATGCTCCTAGGAGGGCTTCCTGATGTAACAGAAGGTGGGATGGCCTGCACTGCAGCACTGGATATAGATAGGATAATATTCAGAGCCTGATCTAACTCCCCAGTGAGAGATGGAGTTGGCTCATAGGGTCAGAACCAGTGCCCATTAAAAGTCGGCAGAGAAACTCCCATTGGTTTAATAGATGTGGGATCAGACTCATAGTGCAGTAGTATCCACTAGGCAATATCATTTTCTATTTATTCAAATGGATTGACATCTCTTAAATGTGATGCTAAACTCCCATTATGAGTGGTAGCATAATTTTGTGGAAAAGGTTTAAGAAAAATGTAAAATATGGGGGATAAAATTCTGGATAATCACAATTGTTGGTAATCTGTTTAAGAATGAACAGCTTAATTTGCTAATATTGCTTTAAGAAAGAAATACATGACTGAGAAAAGTGACAAGGTAATCACCCTCCCCATTTCAAAGCAAACGAAATCCATCCCACATAATCATACTTTTTATTATATATGGATTAGCAGTTTCCATAAAAAACTATTTTCAAGGTATAACACCAACTGCTGTTCATGCATTGGAAAAACTGTTATTTTGCCAGAGGGACAGCAGAGGAAATTCATTTCACCCTGTTATCAAACCTTTAGGGCTTAATTAATGTTTGTGAAGAGCTTTGAGATTCTCAGATGAAAGGTGCTTTATATGTGCAAATGTGATGGCTTCCCTCTTGGCCTACATACTGGAGATTGAACCAGGGCACCTCCAGAGCTAAAAACATGAGCTGGTATAGCCTAGCCATAGGCAGAATGCCTATTAAACTCCATGGGCGTTCAGGCCAAGGACCAGGATCTGGCACTTCATTGCTTCAACATTAAACATCTCCAAATGCTGTGGACATATTTCAAAGATATGGAACGCATAGATTATATTATAGTTGTGAAAAAATCCAGCCATTCTCATGGGCTGGGATTTTCAAAGGGACCTATGGGGAATAACATGATTTTGGCAATTAATTGATCTTTAACTATTCATGGTAAATAGGCCCAATGGCCTGTGATGGGATGTTAGATGGGGTGGGATCTGAGTTATTACAGAGAATTCTTTCCTGGGTATCTGGCTGGTGAATCTTGCCCACATGCTCAGGGTTCAGCTGATCGCCATATTTGGGGTCGGGAAGGAATTTTCCTCCATGGCAGATTGGAAGAGGCCCTCAGGGTTTTTTGCCTTCCTTTGTAGCATGGGGCCTGGGTCACTTGCTGGAGGATTCTCTGCACCTTGAAGTCTTTAAACCATGATTTGAGGACTTCCATAGCTCAGACGTAGGTGAGAGGTTTATTGCAGGAGTGGGTGGGTGAGCCAAGTCTGTGGCTTGCATTGTGCAGAAGGTCAGACTAGATGATCATAATGGTCCCTTCTGACATTGATAGCTATGAGTCTGTGAGTTAGGCATGCAACTCCCATTGAATTTCAATAGATCCTGGGCATCTATCTTTCGTAGGCTCCTTAGAACCACCTGGTCATAGTCACAAGCAATTTGAAATGGCTTCCACAAGGTTTGGGAGCAACATAAATTCTTCTGGACATAGTTAAATGGGTTTGGTAGTTAGTGCAAAATCTTCCACAGATAAGTTACTTCTTTGTGTGTTTGGAGCCTGTTTCAATCCATACAACACCTCAATTCTCTATGTAGTATGTAGTACATAGGTAGTATAATATTTATATACTCCTGGTTACCCTCTTATCCTAGTGGGTTCCTCAGACTCGCCTCAATTAGATCAGGCAAATCATCTTGAGGTTAAATTCTTCCATCAAACAACCCTATTGAAAGAGCCTTGAGTTAGCAGGGTGAGTTATAACTGAGAACGTAATGTAATGTATGAGATATAAGTGTCATTGACTTAGCCACTTTTAAATAATCATCTTTGCTCCCTAAATCTTTGAAGAAACATTATATTATCTTATATTTTAGCTTAAAGTGTTATATGGAAAGCAATAGTTCTTGCTGGGGTGTAACATTCATTTTCTAAGTCAGACCTGTTTTAGAAACTTGGGTACTTCCAGGTTACTGCAAACAACTGCCACAAAATGAACAAGCTTTTCTGACACCAGACAGTAAAGTGGCCCAATGTTCAGAGATCGTAAAACCCATATTCCATTTAACTACAGGAAGAATGACTCTGTGTTAAATTGTGGAGGAAAATAATGTAAATTCTGGAAATGGGGCTAGATCCTGTGCTGGATCCAGAATATGCTGGATAGAGCTAATGAGTAGGCACAAATGACTTGTGTTTAGCCCCTGGTCTTAGAAGTGATTGTGTGAAGACTGGCTTTTTATCTTAAACAGCCTAATGTGGATTGTTATAACCCCTAAGGTTGGTTACACCAGCTGTGACGCACCAGAGCCTAGTTCTGCTCTGCTCACACCCCATTTTTCCTGCAGCCCTGACCCCTACACCATGTGAGGGAAACTTTCAGTGGGGTGGGGGAACTATCATCTAGCTGTGTCTGCCAGCAAAAAGGGGCAGCAAGGACCTTGCCTAATTTTTTTTTATCAGTCCCTAACATTTACATTCACTAGTTAAACAGATTAAAACAAAAAAATAGCAATTTTTGCTCGCCTAGATTCATCCTCCTTGATCATTAAAACAAAAAATTTTACCGGCTGAGACCTTCTTAAAGCAGCTGTTGTTTTTAGATAGCTTAATTTTCGCCACTGAATTGCTCAGCATCACCTATTTTGGATATGCGGCTGGATGTCTAGCCCAGGTATTATCCTTATTACCATTGCACGCATTTATGTGATTATTTTTAAACACCCCGGACCAGTTAGAGATGAAAAGTCATGAATGAGGTTAATGAATAATTAATGGACTGAGGTACTTTGTGATGGCAGCTCCGAATAATGATGGATGAGCTCAATGAGAGAGCTGACTAGCTGTCCAAGGTCAGATTGCACATAGGACCATTAATGTTGCCTGACACAGCTTTAGTTTCATCTGATTTCCTATTTTAAACAGATTTGTTATTCCTAGATAACTGCTGAACCACTTAAAGGGTTGGGTGGGCATTTGCTGATCCAAAAATGTGAAGAACTCTTATGTGGTGTCAAGCAAATCAAATGGTTCAGCAGAATTTTTGCCCACAGATGACCTGATCCAAAGTCCACTGAAGTCCGTGGAAAGACTATTATTCATTTCAATGGACTTTGTATAAATGGGATCATTCTGGGCCTGATCCACAGGGGGAAAATAATCACTTAGATCAACTTTCATACAAAATAACTTTACTAGTTAGATTAAAAAACAGTATAAATTGTGACTTTTATTTTGACAAGGACTTACGGCAATTGACAAATGTCAGGCCAAATTCTTCACTGACTTATCCCTCGGATGAAATCATAGCTGCATTGAAGTCAGTGGGAGTTTTGCCATTGATTTCAATGGACTCAGAATTTCCCCCCAGTGTGTAATTACACTAACAACGAAGTGAACAATTCAGCAAAGGGTGCATAGCGTTGAGTCAGTGCAGAATTTGGCCCCATAACTTCATTTCATTGAGACAACAAACCACCATACAATCTGACATGAACAGTTGCAGCCGCTTATTGTTGTAACTAGGTGTGTACTTTACACCAGTCAGGAATGAATTCTAACGCCTGGCCTTGCTTCGGCAGGTCTACACCTAAAACACTGCAGTGGCACTGTAGCCCATCAGTGAAGGGGTTACTGTGCGGATGGGAGAGTTAACCAGTTCTGTGAGAGGCGGTAGCTGTGTCAACGGGAGAAGCTCTCCTGTCAACAGAGTGCTATCTACGCCAGGGGTTAGGGCAGTATAACTGCATTGCTCAGGGGTGTGGATTTTTCAGACCCCTACGTGATGTAGTTCTACCGATGGTAGTTTATCGTGTAGACCTGGCTTTAATGTATCCAGTTCTCCATCAGTCACCTCTCTTGAAAGAGAAGTCCACAGTAATGGCCATATTCCTTTCTCTGCAAATTATACCAGAGAGAAGCACTTAACATTCCACAGCCCACGTCAGTGGCCAGGCAAGCAGTAAATGGCATTACGAATTGGCAGCCTTGGAAACAGTACCTTGTATATGTTACATAGACTAGAATAGATGTCAAGATTGCTGAGAAGCCTGCTCGTTCTCCCTAGCCCTGGGGTTTGTTACATCTGATGATGGGCTGAACCTGGTGCATGCGCTGAAGGATGGGCAATTTGTCAATATGCCACGTTTTGAACACAGTCTTAATTTAATAGTAGATATGTCTCAGGGGGAGGAAAAGGTTTACTCTCTTTCTCTCTCTCTCTCTCTCTTTGATGCCCTGCCATATACTCTGCTGCTACCTAATTTATTTTCTCTGGCCACTATTGTCAAGGTTTGTACTTTCCTCTCAGTCAGGCACTGAGTCAAATGAATACAGATGTAAACAGAGCCTCTTATTTTCTGTATATTTCACAAAGGCATTCAGTGTTCTGCTATACAAAATTAAAAACAGGGTAGAATGCTTAAAAATGAGCACTGTTCCTAAAATACTAAGTGTTGTATGGTTTAAAACCCCCGCACAAGCAAATCCATTGTCATATGAGACTAAATTTATGGTTTCTGTCACAGTGGTTGTCCTTAAAATGTGCCTATTTTATCCAAGCAACCAAATCATAGGGAACAAATCACCCCTCTGTGAGTCCATTCTGATCCCAGAATTCAAATATGAACCTTCGGGTGTTCAAAGGGGCTCGGCTTCATGTTTCCTCTTTAAGTCCCTCCGTATGTGTAAACTGTGGAACAGGATATTGTTGAGGCCCAAAAAATTAGCAAAATTCAAAAATGTATTGGATGTTTATGTGGCAGACAAGAATATCCAGAGTTGTAATAGTTAATGCAAAAAAAAAAAAAAAAAGTGGAGATGCTAAGATTCATACTTCAGGGTTTAAGTATCTGTAGTGAGACGGTGTGGTCCCCTGGCACCCCAGAGAGGGACAAGCCCTTCCGGACACCAGCGTGGGCGGAGCTAGGGAGCTCTGGGCCTGCCCCTCAGATGGTCAGGCGGTGCTCTGGAAGTATAAAGGCTCGACGTCAGAGCTCACTGGAGAGCCAGCTGCCGGGGAGGCCAGACGCCTCTGGCCTAGCCTGCGGCTGGGAAGCCCCCACGGCCCGGGGGAGATGTCGGGCCTTCCCCACGCCCGCTAGCCGGAGGATTTGCCGGGGCTGCCTCTTGCCACCTACCCCAAGGAACCCATGGTGCTGGACCCCCTCGGAGAACACCACGATGACCCAAGTACCACCCGAGGGGGAGTGTGGAATAGGGTGACCAGGTGAAATGTACAAAATATCAGGACACATGGGGGAAGCACAAAAAAAAAAAAAAGAACCCGCTGGAGCGGCCAAAGCCACAATATCGGGACAAATGGCATCCCGACCGTGCACTGGTCGGGACGCAGGACAAAGAACTAAAAATCGGGACAATCCCGATTTTATCAGGACGTCTGATCACCCTAGTGTGGAAGTAGCCTGGACCCTAGTTTGTCTGCAGCACTGCCAGAACCCATGTCAGTGTGTTGCGACCAGGATCCCCACTGACACAGCAGCGGGTCTTCTGCTGCTGCTAGGGCCCCGGGCTGGGACGCAGTGGAGTGGGAGGGCCTGCATCTCCCCTGCCACCCAACTCGCGGGTGGCAGTCTCCCCCTCTCCCTGGGCCTTTAGTGTATATTGCTACGGCTCAGCCCCTGCCTGAGGGCCTGACTCATTGTTGCCTCGCCTTGACCAAGGGCCTGGACTTATTGCTATTGTTTATACTGCCACTGTTCAGCCCCTGCCTGAGGGCCTGAGCACCTGACTAGTTGCCCCGCCCTTACCTAGGGTCCGGGCTTACTGTGCTTATTTCAGTTGCCACAAGGGCTGCTGAGGGAGACTCCTACAGCCAGACTAATTCCCCCCAAGTCATCAACAGTGTGTAGTGAGCTGATGTGGTTCCCCGCCGCCCTGGAGAGGGATGAGCCCTGGCTAACCTCTTTGCAGTATCTCTAAATACTAATGACTGGAAGATTTCTTACACCTTTCAAGCATCTGGTGCTGGCTACAAACACATGATTCTGCACCAGATGGACCTTGGATCTGATCAGTTATGACAATTACTATATATTACAAACTGGCCCAGCAACCCACTGTACAGGCATCAGTGTGTTGCAAGTGGACCTAGTCCTTGGTCTCCATGTGCTTCTAAGCTGACTGGGTCTGGGTAGAGTCTAGTCATTGTTTCAAACTCTGGCACTCTATGGCATGCTAGTGTGCAGTTCCATATCTACCATGCTTCCCCACACATGTCACCCTGGCATTGCAGCCTCCCCTCCCCAAGTAAAAAGCCCATTTTCCAATAGGGTGAGTTAGTAGTTCAGAATCAAAATCAATAGCTCCAGACTGTAGCCTTGATGGCTGTCAGTGATGGTCCTTCAGCAAGGTGTCAAATGAGATCCCCAGGCAGGGAAGCTGTCTGGAATGCCGCATGGCAGGCTGCCCCTGTGCAAGTCTGCACTAATGTTGCCACAGGACCAGTATTTCAACAGAGGTATAAAATAGGCTTTACAAGTTGGTACAGTCAGATCCCTCCCCATCACACACTGTTCCTGTGTTCCTGATTTTGGTTTAAATGCAGAGTCAGATCCAGAATTCTTTGTGTAGCCAATGCTCTTGTTAAAATCAGTAGGCTTGTTGATCTCACAAGAGATTTAAAATCAATCTTTGAATCAGAATATTATTGTGTCAAAGGCTATATCAGGTGTGTTAATCTGTCAAAGTAAAAACAAACCAGAGAGTATGAATGCACAGTAAGCTATGCCTTGATACTGTGGTGGAAGAGATTACTTGTATATGTGTGTACCAGAAGAGGCTACAACTATAACATAAAAACGGTCATACTGGACCAGACCAAAGGTCCATCTAGCCCAGTATCCTGTCTTCTGACAGTTGCCAGTGCCAGGTGTCCCAGAAGGAATGAACAGAACAGGTAATCATCAAGTGACCCATCCCCTGTCACTCATTCCTGGCTTCTGGCAAACAGAGGCTAGGGATACCATTTATGCCCATCGTGGCTAATAGCCATTGATGGACCTATCCTCCATGAATTTATCCAGTTCTTTTTTGAAGCCCATTGTAGTCTTGTGAAACCTGTTATAATCTTGGAACAAAAAGGAATACAGAAGAAAAGGAGAATTCTCCAGATATTGGGATAAATCTACAAGACCAAGATAATTAGGACAAAATCTGAACCAAAAAATAATGTTCAGGATTAGCAATCATTTACAATTGACATAATTTATAATGAATTACCTTAAATCCCCAGTTTTTCATATTTAGAAATTGCTTTAATTTTATCATAAGCAGATAAATGTTTGGCCAAATGAACATGAATCCAATAGGACATTTATCTGCTGATTGCACATAAACAGGATTAACTCCCCACTAACTAGACACTGAAAGATGTTTCTCTTGCACATACTGGATGAGCCTACGAGTGAATATATATATAAACATACACTCCTAAAATAAATGAAGTATTGGAATTGTAGCTGAACAGGAATGACAGAATAAAGCATATTTGTGACATTAATCAAGCCACAGAAAGATAGTTAATTCTTGAGGATGTATTTAGCAATTTATGTCCCAGTTCAGCCAAGCTATTTAAGCATGAGAGCAATCACATCGAACCATATCCCAATTTTTATTTCAAGGACAGGGCCACAACAGATTAACCCTCAGAAGCAGGCAACTGGTCATGGCTCTCTGACTGTCCCCTTCAGCCCATGCACTGGTTGGATCTCAGCACAAGAAACAATTTGGGACAAAGTAATGATTTATAAACTGGGGCCCTGATCCTGCACAGCACTTAAGCAATTTTAATTTTGCTCCCATGAATAATGTCATTGAAGTCGATGAGGGGCACTCTATGAGCAAAGCTGTCTATGTCCTCAAGTGCTTTGTAGGATTAGGGCCTAAATGACTGATGTTTGTACCAATTTGTTATATTTCCTACTATAGAGGTAAACACTGTTCACGTAATGAGGCCAGTTATAGGTCGCAGTCTGGCAGAGGGATCCGTACAGGGATCCATAAACGCCAATGTGACTCCAAACAAGCATGAAGAATCACCAGCACAGACTCCACTGCAGAGCCTGGTCCATTGTCCATTTCCCACTGCGATGTGTGTGAAATGAGTTGGTGGGCTCAGGGTTGTTGCTAGTGGGTAGTTGTCCACATCACAAAAAGCACCATCACCACTGATGAGAAACTGTGGGCCAGCTCCTTGGCTGGCATAAATTCAAATAGTTTGACTGATGTCAGTGGCGCTATGCCGATGGACACCAGCTAAGGATCTGGCCCTGTGTTTGGTACCTTTGCTTTGTGGTCGGTCTCAGCATAGGACTGAATGACTTTCTCCCTTTCCTGCAGAACAAGGTTAAGACACATCGGCGGAGTAAGGAAGCGTGTGTTACTCTCCCTGCTCTGTGGATCAAAAGGGGATTACAGCACTGGTGCTCTAACAGACTTCAAAGGCATAAAATTGTACTTAAAAAAGCAAGCAAGCAACCAACCAACCTAAAAGATACATGTTTAGTATCTCAAATCACAGTCAGGCATGAAGTCCCCGAATTACCTTTCCCCCATTCTCATGGTGGCTGCTCCCTCTCTGCTGCGTTTTCTCCCAGCTGTTAGGCTCAAGGTTGATTCAGCATTCAGGTTAGATAAACCTCAGACACTCTCCTTTGGAGGCCTCATGTTTTATTTACATGTATTGTTCTTTGTACAGTGCGCATCCTATTTTCCTGAGTAAAAAAGCTGCGATTGTCACACCCTTAGAGAGCATTCAAAAAATAAGATGAGCAATATCTGTTGTTGTAAATGAGGATTTTCCTCAATTGTGGCAATCAGGAGTGTGGGTTAGAATTCTTGCTTCATCAGTGAACACAAATATCTCCATACACATGGAAAGCCACTTCCTGTAATGCATTTTCTTTGCCAGATAGACTTTGACTTTGGCCCGGATGACAGCACCCTGTAGACACACAAGGTTGTCCCAGGTACACTACTGTACCAGAAAGAAGCATTATGTCAATAAGGCAGGTTCCACCATTACAATAAATGACCGAGCACCTGGCCCAGTGCTTAGTGGAGATCAGGGCACAGAGGAGAGCAAGCTGCCCCAGGCTCAGTTCAGAGAAGGTTGGGGGGTGATGGTGGGCTGGGAGATGTCCCACCCAGGTTCTGGCTGCATTATGTCTGCCCCCATGATTGAGGATGTGCTCAGAATTTAAAGGTCTAGTTGGACTACAATCTCCTTAGCAGTAGCAAATAACTGCTTCTCACCAGGGCAGCATTCTTCCATCTATGTTGTGGCCTTTCATGGGGCCACATCATATGTCTATTACTAGGTTGGAACTGCTGCAGAAAGCGGCTGCCCACCAGGTGCTAGGAAGCTCATGACATATTGGAAGCTCATGACATCTGTGCTCTTCATTGGTTGCCTATTAGCTTCTGGGTTGAATTAAAAGATGGTGGCTTTAACCTTATCAAGCCCTAACTAGCTTGAGATCTGCCACTTTCCCTGTGCTGTTTTGCCGTCTGTGATGGGGTGGTATACAAACCCCACTCTGGACAAGAAAGAGTTAAGGAGCAGCTCTGAGCTAAGTTAGCTCCACCCTGCCACACCTGCAAGACGTGCACAGGCTGGAGGAGAAGCTTAAAAGGGGAGCGGAGAAGCTCACTTGTTGGCAGATCAGGGAAGAGAACAGACCTTCAACTCCTGAGGAAAGGCAGGAGACAACCGTGGCCTAAAGGCCCCTCCCTGAGTAGTAAAGAACCTGTGCTTGTGGACCATGGAAGGAAGATAGTGATTTTCTTCACCTCTCTTTTAGCTCTATAAGTTTCCATGCCAATGAACATGTATGGTGGGACTTCAGTATTGGTCTCATTCTCAGCGGTTACTTTTAGGCCAATGCTGGGCACTTCTGAAAATCCCGCCCATAATTTTCACCTGTATTGTGCTTCCTTTTCAGGTCAATCTTGTCCCCAACATTTTAAAAGTTGGCCATTTGTAGGTTTAGGAGTAATAGCTTTCTGTGGCAAAAAAAGATGCTTGATATTTATTATGGGCCACCTTCTGCTACTGTTATCATGGGAAGGCTTCCCAGTGAAGTCAGTCAGAGGGTTGTACAAATATAAAAGCAGGATAGATGGCCCAATGTTGTTTGTTATCGTATTGATCCTTAACTCAAACCCAAAGGGTGAGGGCGCAGGGGTTGCGGGTGGGAGGGGGGAAGGCATTTTCCACAGTGGTTATATGAGAATTATTCAAGTTTGAATTTATAAAATCTTAAGATCAACAGAGGCAGCAGGATGGAATGAATAAATCATAGGCCACCAGCTTATAGAGCTGCCAGGAACAGTTTGCCAAAAATGTGAAAAGCACTATCATAGATCTAATCTTCTTACTTTTTAGAAACCTATAACCCCATAACCTGACAACCTTCTAACCTTCACGGGGAATCAGTCCTGAATAATTCCTCATATCTGTCTGAACAAGTTTCACTCAGACTATTGTGTCCATGTGTGTGGAATAGTGAGAAGGCGTTGAGGTGGGGTGGGGGGAGGGGGAGGAATGCTGTTGTTTTGCTAAGGAGCTTTTTCTGCTGGGCTGCTATATACCCTGCTCCTTGCTTGCCCCCCATAAGGACCAGGCTCTCTGCTCTGGGGACTATTCCATCCCAATTCCTTTTAGGCATAGAGTGCTCCAACAAGCGCAAAGAAGGGTCAGAGCTGTGGCCCCAGGCCTTTATACACCCGGGAGTGTCTCCCACAATAAAAGGTAGGAACGTAGGAATTGCCACAGTAGTTCAGACTGGAGGGACTCCAGCTACTCTATTATCCTGTCTCTGACAGAGGCCAGTACCTCATGCATCAAGGGCTGTTAAGAATCCTGCAACAACTAGAAGTGAGAACATCTGTGCCCCTGATTCGGTCCCATCCTGACCTCTAATTAAGATTGGCTTAAACCCTGAAGCATGAAGGTTTAATATCCCTAAATAACTCTGGATAGTCTTGTTATCCATATAAATGGCCAAGCGTGTGTGTGTGTTCCTTTCTTCTCTCCCAGGACCATGCACTGGGACCCTCTCTTGTTTGCTACGGTATGCTAGCAGTGCTGTAGTCTATGTTAAACACGCTGGTGTGTGTCTCTCAGGCCAGTTTCAGGGGTGTGTTCACATCACAAAACCTGCATTGCAATTGGCAGTGACTGTCCTCCTAAGGCCAGACTTTTACTTGCATGTCACATGCAAAACTACTACGTATAAACATCATGGAGCATCTTGTACTGAAGTCAGGGATAGAGTACAGCAGTTTGGTTGGCACTCTCAGCAGCGAGGTCGGTGACTGAAGGTGTAAATTATTCTCTTATCCAGAGCTTGGCCTTTCTGGGCAGGCTTGGAGCAGGGTAAAGTGGGGAATCTTGTGTCACCACTACGTATGAGGTCCGTAGAATTATTATGTGTATTAGAGTCCCCAACTAATATCAGGTCCCCATTGTCCGAGGCACTGTATATGCGCACAGAAAGAGACAGCCTCTTCCTTGAAGACAGACAAAGGGTGGGAGGGGAAACAGATGCATAGAAGTTGAAGTGATTGGCCCAGGCGGTAGAGGAACAGGCCAGTGATAAAGCCAGCAGTAGAACTCAGCTCTCCTGACTCTCAGTCCAGTGCCCTGTCCACTGGACCTTTTCGGTAATGCCTCTCCCAGCATCAATCACAAGCACTACGTACACTGTAAAAGACCCGTTTAAAAACAGGGGGAAATGAAAATAATTGCTCACACTGTTTAAAAACAGCCATGGAAAAATGGGCCCAATTCACCCGTACACTCCAGCTGCTTTGTGCTACATCGGTGATGCAAAGCAGCTGTAAACTAGATAATTAAGCCACATTTATAGATGCTTCGCATATCCAGAGGGATGTAAAGCAGCCAGGGTGAACCTGACCCTTTGCCCCCACCAATGAAATTGTAAGTAGAACTTACTCTTTCAAGAACTACAGTACCTCCACTATCTCCTCCCTCAGGAAAGCAGACAGCATATATAGTACTGAAGATATAAAGTACTATAAAAATAGTTCAAATGTTTCACCATGTTGCCATTTGCAAATTCACAGTGGCAATGGATATAAAACTTAGATCCTTCTCCAAAATCAAAGAGTTCTACTATCTGAGCTAAAAGAGAATCTCCAGTAGCTGCCATCCATAAAGGGCATATGACATACTACTGAGCAATTCTGATTCCATACACTAAAGGACACACATAAGCACAGGCTAGTTCATTACCACACCATATCAGAATTGTTTCTCAGAAGAAGCACAGAGTGATTAATGTGCAGTCCACAGATATTGCAGCTTGCTAACTATTTAAGTTGCTTTCAAATAGTGTGTGACACATATATAATTTTCCAGCTAGCCCCAGTGCTGCTAAATTATAGATTATTTCTAGTTAATTCAAAGTGTTCTCACTTTAAAAGTGTGGCGATGCCACAGGCCAACCTGCAGGGATTGTAATGTCAAATGAGAAAATTACTTCGTTATAACCACGATCATGAGGGTGGGCACTCAGTTGGTCTCTACCCCCTGAATGCTATTGTATTAGCTTTGATGGACACTTCTCTTTGACTCCTAGTCCCTATAAGCAAGACTACATGCGTGAACTTCTGCCATTATATTTTACTAGACATATGCAAATAATTTCTTCATTTTAAAATCAGTTTTTTTTCATAGGTAGTGCTGATAAAGGGGCACGTTTTGCAGAAAGGTGACCTTCCTTTCCTGGAGGTAATTCAATCGCGGGCCTAAACTGGAGTAGCTGCAACACTAATGATCAGTTTGCGCTTGCTAACGCTACAGTGAGGTTAAATAACTTTCCCAAATTCACATAGCAAGTCAGTAGCACAACCCACAATAACATTTGGGTGGTCTGATTCCCATACAGGTAACCGGAACTGCAAATAATCAGGCTTCGGACCTCAATCCGTTTGCTGGGTGGAAAAATTCAGGCACAAATCTTGCAGGCATACATTGCGGCCATAAGCAATTAGGACAGACCAGTCTACCTGAAAATATAAGAAGCCTTATGACCTAATGATAAATAAGAGACAGGGGAGTCAAGACACAAGATTTCTATTCTGGGCTGTACTATTGACTTGTCATATGACCTCGGGCAAGTTATTTGCCTCTCCATGCCTCAGTTTCTTCATCCGCTAAAGGGATTATAAAATATGCGTCTACCTCACAGACAAGTTCGAGACTTAGTTACTCTGTTTTGCATTCCCTGGATAAAAAGTGCCATGTAAATGCAAACTATTTGTGTATCTCAGTCCTGCAGCCAAACTTTTCACTTGCCTAGTGGGAACAGAGTTTCATTCTTTCTTAACAGGGACTCTGTGTTAGTCAATGAAATTCCCTCTGCAAGGTAGGAAATTCCCTCCAGGACAGGTGAAATTTTAGGAGTCCAGGACTGTGTGTATGAGTATAGAGGTGACTATCTCCTGTACAATTTATCACTGATCCATCTAGCACCAGGATTATTTCCAATTCTGAATTAAAAACTCTCTGAGCCGTAAAAACAGATGGCTTTTTTTTTGCAATGAATTTTCTCCCTCCTTCTCTTAAAATATGGAATTTACTCTCAAAATGCCCTGAGATGCAAGTCGGCCAGCAGTCAGTCCTGCAGTAGGGGCAGGCTTCTATCTTGTGACAATGTAAGGCAAGAACTGAGACCTTCAAACCCTTGGAAAGAGGAAGATTCCAAACTTTCCAGAGGGATCTGGGGCACGGGTGCTACAATCTCCCAAGATAACAGACCGTAAAATCCTGACATTATTTGTGTAGGGAAAAGCTATTTTAAATAATTGTCAGAGGTCCAGAAAAAATGAACAGAGAGAGCACAGCCCAGTGGTTGGAATACTTGAGTATGATTAAGGGGACCTGGAGTCTGTTTCCACCGTTGCTACAGGCCCATTGTATGGTCTTAGAGAAGTCGTACCTCACCATGCCTCCGTTTCCATTTCTACCCTTTTGCTGCTTTGGCTATTTAGACTATAAACTATTCAGGGCAGGGGTTTTCTCTTACTATGTGTTTCTACATCACCTATCACAGTGGAGTCCTGACCTCAAAGGGGACCCGTGATCCTGTAATACAAATGATAATTTATTTCTCCTTCCAAATCCTATACACCTGGATTCCTGGTACTAAAGGAGGCTGGGTTTAGAGGTGGAGGCATAAAAGAAATAGTCCCAATCATATTTCTAAGGCAACTTTTCTGTAAACTATGTTCCGAATGCGTGATATTGTGGTGACGTATAAAGGTTTTATTAGCATCATCGGCGTATCTCAGTTATTTATTTGTCGCCATCCCAAGTTCATGCTGATGAGATCGTTATTTCGCACCGTCATTCATGCTCTCTTTGCTTGGCATATCCATGGATGTCTGTATATAAACTGTAGATGAGTCTATGGTAGCCATATTCCATAAAATGGCCCCAAACTACTCTGACATTTCATAAGTGATTACAAAAATTCTGCCCCATGCCGACAGATTTGTGAACCCTAATGAAATTGGCAATGTTTCTCGAGCTACTTACATGGTGAAGAGATTCATTTCATGCCATGAAACTTTTGCCCAGCTTTCCGAAGCACAATAGCCTCTGTTTGCTAGCTACTGGCACAGTTCATTTAATTTGTTATCTCGGCACGTCATTTGGAAGATTGAAATCCTTCTCCTGCCGTCATCCCCAGTGATTTCTCCACTTTAATTAATTGAAAGCCTGCTGGCCCATTAGAGAAGTGGGTAATGACCTCTAGATTCAAGTCACATTTGGCTAACACAGCTATTCTATAACATTTGCCAGACAAAGCATGAAGTAGGAGTGCCCTTAATCATAATGAAAACTGCACTCATCCCAAACAAATTTTATTAAAGCAGGATATTAGATTTCAACAGTTAAAAAAAAAAGGGGGGGGGGACACAGAAACTACCCCTGAACTTGCAGCTTCCTGTTTTCAAAAGACTCAATGTTTCACAAAGATCAATTTTTATTATTAGCTGCATTAAAATAGAACCTAGAGACTTCAACTGAGATTGGAGCCCTTTGATCCAGGCACAGTACAAACACCTAGTCAGAGACAGCACCTGTCGCCAACAGTTTATAATGTAAACAGGTTAATCAAGGGTGGGATGGGGATAGAGGCCCAGAGAGGTAAAGTTACTTGACAAAGGTCACACTGCACATGAGTGGCATAGCCAAGAATAAAACTCCGGTCTCCCGACTCCCAGCCCAAGGCTCTGTCTACTAGACAATGCTGCCTGCTTAAATTAAATATTTGTTTATTGGTAACAATGCTGGTTGCCTAACCCAATAAAAGGGAGATCAGTTAAAGAATCTCATGAGTCTGGAATCTATCATTTCATTGGCCAGTCCCCTGCTCCCATAAAAGTTGATGCAAATGTTGCCATTAACTTTCTACAGGGCAGGAGTGGACAACAAATTGGAAAGTACAAGACCAGTGGGCAAGTGTGGGCTGTCCTCTACCCCTTGGTATCAATACCACTAGATTCATTTTGCTGAAATTATAAAGACTTCTTTAAAAGAAGTGGAAAAACACTGGGTGAAATCTTTGCCCCACTGAAGACAATGGTAAAACCACTGGGGTGAGGATTACATCCATTATGGTTTTAAGTTTGATTGATTGGTTTGGTTTAGTAGCTTTAGTAATTTACTCCACAAATTATCCAGTGTATTTCAACGGGACTGCCCAAAAAAGTAAGTTACTATTCAATGGGTGTAAAGGTGTGAGAATCTGGCCCCACATATGCATAATGGAAAGTTAGCTTTTCAGGGAGTGATTGCATTTGAATTATCTGTTTCTTACAGACGAATGCAAAGCTATATTCAGAACTCAGTCAAAGTCATTCCTTAATCAATTCAGCTTTATAATGCCAAATAACTCACAATAATTATAATTAGGTCTCAGGTACTGTCTATTGATGAAGGCTCACAGTGAGTGCAAACTGTAAAATGAATAATCAAGGCTACATGGGGACTATTTTTTTATTATATTATATAAAGTTTTATTGTCTTGCTTAATTAACAAGTAAATCAGCTGCTCAGAAAGCCATCTCCAATAGGTGCTGAGCACCACCTTCAACTCAGTGGGGTGTTGAGGGTGCTCAGCTCTTCATGAGGAAGTGCTTGGGATTGTGTAGGATCTGGCTCACAAGTAGCGCTGGGCAGGAAATGGTTTTGCTGGACTGGGAAAAAATTTGAGATTTTTCCCATCTCAAATCAAGACAAAAAGTCCAAGTCTCGAAAAATTATGCAACCCAACAATCCATTTTTTTTCAATTCCAGTCAATTGAAACACTGCATTTTGATTTCAACCTTTTGTATTTTTGATTTTTTGTCAATCATAAGTTCAAATTTAGAAACAAATAGTCTTTTCAAGACAAAAAATGGAATTTGTCTTTCAGAAAATATGGAAATGGAAGTTCTGACATTTTTTAAACCTTTTTTCCACATTTTTTCCAAAATGAGAAATGAATTGAAATCAACCCTTCCCTATGAACAGTTTTGGTTCTGACAAATTGTATTTTTCTGATGAAAATACCTGTAGTCAAAAAATTCCTAAGTAGCTGTATTCATATACCCAATTACAGATGCTGTGTTGATGCAAAATTTTTGTACAGCTATACAAGCTGTACAAGCTATACAGCTTGGATCAAATAACACATCCAAATGGCCTTGGACCTAGCTGAGGGATTGCCCCTCCACCATGCATGCCATACAGCCACAGCTGTGGTCAGCAGAAATGCTTGAGCTCGATCCCTATAGTTATAAGAGAGAGGGGTTTGCTGGCAGGGCATTCTCTGTGAGGACTCTGGGCCTTATTTTCTCCCTTGTTCCAAAATAGGCTGCATTTGGTGACTTTCCAGACACACTGCAAAAGATGTCTGTTTGAGAGGGTTTTTAGAGGGGGTTATATCATAGAATCATAGATGTATGCTTCCCAAGGATGAAGGGGGTGGCTAGCTGGTCAGCCAGATTCCTGGGGAATTGATTATTTCAGTGCTGCTCAAATTTAATGGCCTGACATTTTTCGCCAATTTTTAATTAAAATAAATAAATAAAAGGAATAGGAGGAAAAGGCGAGTGGTCTTTTCTCTGCTTGAGCTCTGAGTTAGACACTGACTAGCATCCCCCTGTGCAAATAGTTTTGGGGCACACCATTTGATACAATTGGCAGTAGAGATGGTTGGAACATTTTTTTAAACATTTATTCATCGATAGGGCTGTGTTGTTGAAACATATCCCTTTAAACAAAGTTTTTGATGGCAAGAATTCTGAGGTCTCAGGTGCACTCTCCAGTCACAGACAGAGAGACAGACAGACAGACAGAGACTGACTGAAAACTTGATTTAATCATCTGAAAATGGATATATGGACACAATTCAATTCCTCAGACATTCAACAAATTTCATTTTCACCTCAATGCAGAACAAAACAAATTTTGAAACCTCAAAAGTGGTTGTGAAATGGAATTGTCATTCTCCAGCCAGCTCTGATTGGCAGTCTCTATTGAAAGGAGATAATGCTGAATTGGGGGGATTGAAGTCAGGAGGCTGGTGCATTGGCAGAATTCTGTGGTAAATTTTGCTCTGTCACCCGCTTGTTATTGTCAGCATTCTGCTCACTCCCCAGTTTCATTTATTAAATAAAGGAATGAGTAGTTTTGCCAGATGGGTTTTTGTGTGAGAAGATCCTCTTCTAGCACTGCTATCCTTTATTGGTAATAATCCAGGCGTAAAATGTTGCCTACAGACAGGTTTGAAATAATAATAATTCTATAAGGCTTATAAATCAAGCTATAAAAATAAGAGACAAGTGCCTCACCATAATAAAATATAAAGAAAAAACACCCTAGGAATCTTAATTAAATTGTGTGGCAATAATAGACTTAGAAGGCCATGTTGTTCAAGCCTGGGTACAATTCTCTAGGTGTACGTTTTGGTATGGACAACATCCAGCATCTAAGACTCTCATCCTGCAAAGATTCATACGTGTGCTTAACCATATGTAAGAGTCTTTCCATGTGACTACAGTGGGTCAGCTCATACTCCAGAAGGCTGGGAACTACCCAGCGTGCATAAAGCTGAGCATGTGTATAGTCTTTGCAGGGTTGCGGCCATTAGCTTTTACTTGCACAAAAGCAAAAAAGGAAGAAAAGAAACCTATGCAAACTGTGCATGTAAAAACTTAAGATAATACCTCAATTCATACATCTGGAGACCTGACTGAGCTCTTTTTAAACATATGGTCTAGAATGTAAATCTCCAGTAAACCTCACAAAGTTATTTATATTTTCTCCATAGAATTAATTTTCAGAAACATAATAAAAATTCCTATTCTGCAGGTTAGTTCTGGATAGTCGTGTGATTAGGGAACATGCCAACAGAGATGATTTGCTGGTCCATATTTTCCCCACAACACAGGGTTGCCTACTTGCAAGAACTCGCCCTCCCATACCTTTCTGGAATTAGCCCTTTAAATTTGGCATAGCCAAACTACTGCTGCCTAAGGTAGCCATTTTGTAATTGACTGTTGTTGCTAGCTGCAGGTTCCACTCTTCTAGCTTGTAAGTATCTTTAACTTCTATTACAATTCTTCCTAGCTTTCCCTTTTTTAAAAAAACAATCTTGTCAGCATGGTGTGTTTTCAAAAGTGAGAAGTCTGATTTTGCTTAAAAGGCCATTCCAAAGCTCAGTGTTTGTTTGTATCAACAAGCAATAGAGAAGACCTGGTATGCTCAGAGGAGGTTTGTGTAACAATATAAGTTTTGCTCAACGTATTCATAATGAGCAGAGTCACTTTTGTTTGTTGTCAGGAATACAGGCTGTTTATCTCTGACCACTCTGAAGTTAATGATGGAAGTACTATATATGGTCTACCTTGTTAGAAATTGAGGATGGTTTCATTTGAGTTGTGATCAAAACATATACTCTGCTCATCCTTCCTTTCACAAAAGCAGGAGGAGGAATACATGCTGGATTGTGGTGCTCTGTGGTGCATATGGTAAGCTGATATTTATAGGGCCCAATCCTACTGGTATTCCACACAAGCAACTTGTATTGACTTCAGTGGGGGTTTTGTGCTCAGAGGCTCTGGAGCATTTGACCCTAACAATGTAGGTAACCACTATTTTTTTCCTTTTTGTAAAACTATTTAGTTATGTATGTATTTATAATTCTTCCTCTTTTATTTTCCCATCATTCTCCTTTGTAGGCATTAGGGAGGTTTCTGGGTATTGTCCCCACTTTTGTTACATTTCATTTCAGTTTATTTGTACAGCACTTAAACACTAGTTCAATAAAATTTTTCATTTAAACCCATTGGACAGGGATAAACCTTTCTGGACTTGATTCTGCCTTCACTTTGTTGTAAATGAGTAGTAATTCCATTGAAGTCAGTGGAGTGACACTGTGGTGTGAGACCAGTATGAGTCATCTTGTTTAAATATGGACAGGAAATGTCCCTGTAAATTTGGATTTTAAGAAAAAAATATTTATATCAGATTGAGGGTATAATTAAGAGGATTTGGCTGACCTTCCCCCCCAAAAAAAAAAAAATAGATCAGGCTGGAGATTGTAACCTTTGTTTGAATGACAACTGAGGCTACAATGGTGAATATTTATATAGAAAATCTGAATTATTCATGTACTTTTCAAGATAGCAGAGTTTAACCTAGTAGCTTCTTGTCTATTTGTTACACTGTAAAATAGAGGGTGATACAGTAGCTGATTTTAGACAATTCCTGTTTGACATAAATAGTGCAGTATATATGGGGAGAGCAGCTTTGTGTCTGAGTTTGTATCTGGAACAGGTGCAAAGGCTAACAAATGCAAGCTGTTCTGAATAAAGAACATTCAAGTGCGTATAAATCACTGATCTAACTTTATTATGATACGATGGTGAATTATGTTGGTTTTGCCTCTGCAATTAGATGGTGCAACAGATGGTGAAGTTTTACAAAAATTGTAACGTTCTTGGCAAAGCGAGTTTAACAAATTTGTAGCTGAGTAGTCTCAAAACGGATGAGAATATTTGCGCACAGAGACAAAATAGGTGATTTCTTTTTTGGTGCTTGTCCAGTTCCACTTTAAAAGCCGAACTTGAGGTATTTACCTAAAGAGTGGTACTCTTAGATTACACCAGTATTTTCCATTCATACTTGCACTGCTTTGGTGGAAACTGGCATGGTAAAAGAACGAGTACGCCTGTTTCCAAAGGGGACATGCACAGCTGAGAGGAGTTTTATGTGTGAGCATGTGGTGTGTTAGGAATATGAGGGAGAGCAAGCAGCTGGTAGCATGATAAGTTTCTGTATTACTTATAAAGCCAATCTGCATCTAAAGAGAGGTGAAAAAGAGACACTAGTCCATACATAGCCCATTCATATTTTCTCATTCTACTAATTTATTACTGTTTACAGTAACGCTTTATAATACAGTGACTGTAATTACACTGTAGTTACATTGCAGTTACAGTGGAATTACACTGGTTTTGCTTTTCAGTACATAACTGATATAGCTGATAAGTTAACTGCATAACTAAATAACTCCAAAGGAGTTATTCATAATTCTTACACTATTAAAATCCAACTGCATTGTACTTACACTATAATTATGTTCTGTCATGTAGTGAACTTTCCAGTCCTGGGAATCAGTGATAATTATAGGAATCAAGAAGCATAACCATAGTGTAATTTCACAGGAATTGCTATGTAACCATAGTATAATTACAGCAAATTGTATTATAAAGCATGACCAAATCTATACTTACTAGTACTATAATTGTACTGCTGTCTTCAAAGCATTTGTGTGACCTCTCAATCTGTAGAATCCCACTTTCCATCCACTGTGAACAGACATACTGCAAAATCATTAGGAAAGGTTTTTGAGGGAGAGCCCTTCACCACATTCAGAGCAGTGAGTTTGAGTAGGTCACATGCTCCCTGTAACCAGCCACTTATTCAGATTACACTAGAGGAATTGTTTCAGAGTAACAGCCGTGTTAGTCTGTATTCGCAAAAAGAAAAGGAGTACTTGTGGCACCTTAGAGACTAACCAATTTATTTGAGCATGAGCTTTCGTGAGCTACAGCTCACTTCATCAGATACATTGAATTGAGTTTAACTATAACGTTTCTCATTGCCTCAGAACTAGTCACTTTCCCCTGTGCCTGCTATGAATTGTGTCTGTGGCTTGTTTCCTTTGAATTCTGGCAGTAAGACTCATGAGGGGTTGGGAGGAACCCGAAGGTAAAACAGATTTTCGTGTGTCTCTCTTCCAATTCCTCGTTGTCAAGAAGAAAGAGAAATAGACTAGTCTCACTCGAGATACTGATTATCAGTAGTTTTGATGACATTTTTACAGTGTTTTTCTCTCGGCTCCTGCATGCAAAACAGCTTTGTCAGCTTCACGAGGTGGTACAATCCATGCCTGCCTAGCTGTCAATCGGCCACTCCCTTGAGGCTAAAATGTGTAAAATCTTAGGACTAGATTCAGAAAAGGATTTAGGTGCCTAAATCCCAGAACTGGGCCCCACTGGCATTCCCAAACCCTGATCAGCTGGCACGGAGCCCTGTAGGCACCTAAACTCACCCCACGCCTACGTTTTGCAGTACAAATTCCCTAGGTGGAATTGCTTGTTTCCACCTTTAGACATGCACTGTGCAGCCTCACTCTAGGTCTCCTGATGCCGAAGCCCCAGAGCAATGTGCGAGCTGGGAAAAGATGATTCCTTTGTGAATCTACCCCTTCATGACTAAGGGATAGATTGACAAAAGGATTTAGGCGCCTAACTGCCACTTCAGTAGCATTATTATTAGAATGGGTGATAATTATATTTATGGAGTGAAGCGATTAAGGCAGTCTCGTTATTGTGATCGCTGATACAATGAAATGTTCCTTATGGATAAAGTTTCTCATTTTCTCTGCGATCACTACAAGGGCAGAGTGAAGATAGTTGGATGTCTGCTTTGTGAACTGCAACCTTAGCTTGTATTTCATGGTTTTCTAATTTAAAACAAAACAAAACAAAAAAATCCACCTGTAACATTCCTGGAGGGTAACACTCACTCCGACCACAGATCTGTCTCTGCAGCCGTAACATTAAATGTGTTTTTTGTGGGGGACGTGCACACATTTTGAAGACGTGTGGGTATCCAAGCAACTCAGACATTTCAGTCCTTGCCCTTCCCTAAGAGCCAGGCAAAATGCCTCTTGAGGATTTCTATGTAACTTTCTCATCAAGAAGAACAGGAGTACTTCTGGCACCTTAGAGACTAACAAATTTATTTGAGCATAAGCTTTTGTGAGCTACAGCTCACTTCATTGGATGCATGTTGTGGAAAATACAGTGCGGAGATTTATATACATAGAGAACATGAAACAGTGGGTGTTACCATACACACTGTAATGAGAGTGATCAGGTAAGGTGAGCTATTACCAGCAGGAGAGCGGGGGGAGGGGGCAGACCTTTTGTCATGATAATCAAGGTGGGCCATTTCCAGCAGTTGACAAGAACTAAAACTTCTCCAACGCATCATCAAGGATCTACAACCCATCCTGAAGGATGACCCATCACTCTCACAGATCTTGGGAGACAGGCCAGTCCTTGCTTACAGACAGCCCCCCAACCTGAAGCAAATACTCACCAGCAACCACAAAACAGAACCACTAACCCAGGAACCTATCCTTGCAACAAAGCCCGTTGCCAACTGTGTCCACATATCTATTCAGGGGACACCATCATAGAGCCTAATCACATCAGCCACACTATCAGAGGCTCGTTCACCTGCACATCAACCAATGTGACATATGCCATCATGTGCCAGCAATGCCCCTCTGCCATGTACATTGGCCAAACTGGACAGTCTCTATGTAAAAGAATAAATGGACACAAATCAGACGTCAAGAATTATAACATTCAAAAATCAGTCAGAGAACACTTCAATCTCTTTGGTCACTCGGTTGCAGACCTAAAAGTGGCAATTCTTCAACAAAAAAACTTCAAAAACAGACTCCAACGAGAGACTGCTGAATTGGAATTAATTTGCAAACTGGATACAATTAACTTAGGCTTGAATAGAGACTGGGAGTGGATGGGTCATTACACAAAGTAAAACTATTTCCCCAAGTTTATTCCCCCCCCCACCCCCCACTGTTCCTCAGATGTTCTTGCTAACTGCTGGAAATGGTCCACCTTGATTATCACTACAAAAAGTTTTTTCCCCCTCGCTCTCCTGCTGGTAATAGCTCACCTTACCTGATCACTCTCCTTACAGTGTGTATGGTAACACCCACTGTTTCATGTTCTCTGTGTATATAGATCTCCCCACTGTATTTTCCACTACGTGCATCCGATGAAGTGAACTGTAGCTCACGAAAGCTTATGCTCAAATAAATTTGTTAGCCTCTAAGGTGCCGCAAGTCCTCCTTTTCTTTTTGTGGATACAGACTAACACGGCTGCTACTCTGAAATTTCTCCTCAAGCATAAACTTTTGCCAGCACTGCTACTGAGACAAGAGTGACATGAAGTTTTCTATAGCATCAATCTAGCTACAGAATTGGCATCACTGCATCACTGGCACCAGTTTTCAGGTCTCTGATGTTCCCTTTAATAGATTTTCCATCTGCTATTCTGTCCTTTTATTGGTGTATAACTATATTACCTTATGTAGCTGTCTAGTGAATCAGCATGCAAAGGGTCTCCAGCCACAGTCTGACAGTATAATTGAGTTAGAAAACTGCCATTTTCAATCTCAAATATCCTTTCTTGTTTATTTCACACAATAAACTCAAGTGAAATGGTGCTGCTATCAAACTGCAAAATGCGCCGATATCAAAGGAGCAGTCTGTCTGAAAGCGGGAAATATCCAAAGTACATACGTAGCGTCCGTAGTGGAAAATGAATAGATTACGCAATCGGACGCAGACTTGGTTGGACCAGGGAGAGTGAGTGTGTGTGTGTGTGTTTATTTTAGAGCTCTGCTACTTGCTTTACGTGAGTGGGAGAGACACATCCATTACTGCTGCAGTACTGGTTGACTGCTCCAGGGATAACAACCGAAGAGATATTTTCAAATGAAATCCCTTTAGGTCAGATCCTGTCATCCTTACTCTATAGGTAGTGCTATTGCAAGTAATGTCCTTATGTGAATAAGGGGAAGCCGAGCCTAAACAAGGTGTTCCCATATTGATAAATAGTGATGAGCACTTTCCAAAGCTATTCAGAGGTTTGTTTTTAACATTGCTTATGCTGCGGGTAAGTCTCCTTGATATGATCTACGTTTGCTTTTAACGCTGGTGAGGCAGGTAGGGTGAGTATTTGTCGTCTTAACTTGATCTGAATGTGTCCCCAGTTAGAGAGACTACAATCATTTCAGGCTTTAAAAATAAACCCAACATTTTCTATGTAAAAGTTCATCTTACATATTTTTTTTTTTATTTTAAACTTTCAAAATATATTGCTTCTTTACAGCTGATCTCTCTATGCTCAGCCTACAGAAAATTCAGCTGATCGCATCGTTACGTGTGCTTCAAAGGAAGAACAAAAAGCAACAAGTCTTTCTTTTATTTGTTGCAAGAATAACTTGAGTTGAGTTTTACAGTAGTTGGCCTTACAGCAGAAAGTTTCTAAAGTTCAGACTCCATTACCTGGATATAATATGATCCAGGGGAATCTTTTTTTAGAGAAAACCTGCTGTCCAGATTCCCCTTGTTGTGCTTTTATTACTATCTTGCTGTGTAAGGTTTTTCTTAACAAAGTAGCATATTTTCCCCTAGCTAATATAGATAATAATACTTGTCATACTCATAGGTACATATGTAATAAGGAATGCACTCCAAATACAAAGTCATACACAGTTCAACTATTTACCCATGTCATGCCCTGAACAAATGTACAGCTGAATTATCTCAGACTGTGTATTTTAGTTCATTTTAGATCTCCCAGAAATGTTCAGTACAAGAATTAATTTGTGCTTCTATTTGGACTAAGAAAAATTGAATCTACAAACTGCAGTTATCCATATTAACAAATAGTGACATTTCCTTGTGATAAAATCATTTTAGAAGAAGCTGATCAAGCTATTCACCTGCAAAAGTTGATTGGTCCAAATTTATCCCTATAGTAGGCTGAGTGAAACCACTAGAATTACACCAGGCATTAAGTTGGCCCATTTTTTCCAGCTTGACACCTGTGAGCAGCTGACTTAAAGGGGTTACAGAGGGAAATAGCCCTCTTGCTACTTTCCCAGTACGATTAAGAGAATCATCGGGTAAGAAATGGATGCTATGTTGCTTATACAAAGGTCTTGTGATTCTCTCTCACGCGCCATCCTCAGATAGGAGGGTACAGAGAGACAAGAGATTTCTAGTTCTTCGTTCATAACTGTGTATGTAATTGTCTTGGTAACTGGTAGAATTCTGAACTTAAACGTTCTCTCTTCTTCTTCTTTTTTTTTCTTTTTTTTTTTTAATTAGGACTGATAGGCTTTAATTTTCCCTAATGTGACTCTACAACAAATGTAAGTCACATGAGAATGAGTTTGTTAAAATAGTGGAAATTGCTACTTTTAATCCAATGGAACTTCATTTACTGCTGCATATGAGATCAGAAGATACATTTCCTCACATCATGGCAAGACCTCCCATTTTGGACTCCCATTTACCAACAAGGGCTCAGTTACTGATTTTGAGTTTAAAAAAAGTTCCTGTCTTCATGATTTTTAAATTAACAATCATAATTATCTGTGTTGTATTTTTTTTCAGCACTGTAAACAAACTTTAATCCTTAATTTGTGTGGTATTTACTGGATAGGGAGGGTGTTGGGGAGATAAAGGGGGATGTGCAGCCTGGTTATACCCCAAATGCCGCGAAGGAAGGCTGAGCCCTGTAAATGAAGCAGGTCCTGCTCCCCTGTGTCAGAGCAAGTACTCCCATTTGGCCAAGAGGGTATGGTAGCACCTGGGGCTATGAATGGGCAGTGAGACAGAGTCGGTCAGGAGACAGGAGGAGGTCTCTAGGGCCAAGCTGCAGAGACCAGAAAGCTCTCTGCAGGCCCTCCCTGGGAAGAGGGAGGAATTGGCTGCTAGGAGACTGTAAGGTTGGAACAAGGCTGAAGGTAGGAGAGCAGCAAGAGGGCTGGCTGACATCCCCAAACCAGAGAGCCAGTGTCGGAGAGGGCTGAAGGCAGGCAGAGCAGCAGAGGGAGTAGTCTGCTGACTCTAAACTAGAGCCAAAGGCCAGAGAGGGCTGAAGGCAAGGCAGCAGTGGAGTAACTTACCCACTGACACCTCAGAGAGCTGGACCTAGAGGAACCAAGGGAAGGCCAAGGGAAGTGATAGATGGTTCCCTGGCAAGGATACTCCCAGCAGAGGGGCTGTGGGGGTTCTTGCTGGGAACCGCAGCTTGCACTCCAGTTGGAAGGCCTGGGGTGATTGTCCTGATACAAGGACAGGAGAGGGCTGCGCTGGAGAGCTGGGGTGTGATGAAGGATGCTGGGCTATGCCAGGGCCTGGTGAGAGAGGTCAGGCTGTAAGTTACATGTATTATGTGGACTATGCTGGGGGGAATTCTGGATATGGCTGTGGGACTTTTGTTACTATTTATGTGCATGGGACACTTTTTTTTTTTTTTTTTAAATAAAACAGCCACCACACAAGGGCCATTTGCACTAAGACTGACCTGGGGGACTCTGAGAGAGAAAAGTGAGGCAGGTGCATCTGTCATGCTGAGGCCTACTGCAGGGGAGCGCTCCAGGTGGAGTCACTCTATGATAGACCTTGGTCAGCCAGTTGCAAATTGGAGCAGCCTCAGGACTGCCCTAACCGGGACTGGGAACTGAATAGTTCCCTGGATTCTGAAAAGGTATGGGCAGGTGGAATGCATGTCACTTCCACTCTGTTGCTGTGCTGGGCTCTGGAATGGTGCATGGATGAATAAAGGCCAGAGAATCATCAGCACTCATTTAAGTGCCTGGAAGTTGAAGGCACTGAGTAACTGTAGCTGGAAAAGCTAGATATAAAGTAGGACAATACTGTCTGATTATTCACATAACAGGAAAGGAATAAACCTGATGTAAATGGGTAAATATCTTGAAATGAACTCCTCAGGAGGGATAAACTAATAAAAATGTCCAGGCCAAGAAGGAACACTTAGGAATGTTGTGGCTGAAATGTTAGCCATGCTTTAAAAGCCTGGAATGTTTCAAACTACATTTAGACTAAACTGTCTGAGATACGATATGAGAAGGCAACTCCCATCTACCTCACAAATTAAGTCCACGCTCTGAAATATACAGAGTATTTAGTTTTGGCGTTGGGTCTTGTTAGGTCAATAATTGGATAATATCTTCATATCTTTCTTCATGTTTCAGAATAATTATGTGTATAAGCATAAATATTAATATCCATTCAATATGTCTGCAGTCCCTAGGTGTGAATAGCAATATCTAGGTACATGAGCCAGGGTATTCCTTAAGTGTCTTTGGATAATCTTTAACTAAGTGTATTAAGATTCAAGTGTGCACATGCAGGTGGGTATTCTGTGAAGGCACTAAAGGATTTTGTAAGTTACTGGCAGAAGCTTTTCTATAGAGGGAGCAATCAGTCAGAATATATGAGTATTAGCATAAAGGAGGAAAAACAAAAAGGGCTTTGTAGCAACAAAAACCTTCATGCATTCATATGTGGATGCCAGGGAAGTAGAATTAGTTATAGGAAATGCATTTATTAGTGATGACACACACAACCTTAAAAATGCCCTCTCCCCAACCCCCCCCCCCCAATTTCATACCTCAGGTATTCGTTTAAAAGCAGGACAGGCATCTCCCAGGATATAAGAGTTCCCAGGGGGAATGAAGCCTAGGGTAGGCTCTCGTGCAGGGGAGACATGGAGGCACTCCAATCAGAAGCCTATGGCCTAGTAGGGGAACCCAATTGTAGACAAACTAGGATGAAACGTCTGTGTCTGTTCATTCCTCTCCCAGCAAAGAATTAACACATTACATCAAAACCTTTATGATGACTGGGAGATACCACAATAGTGTGGTACTGGCTCCTCTGTTTGTTTACATATGCTAAATAAAGAAATACACTGACATAATTAATAGAAATACTGTGTGTTTTGTCTCTCTCTCTCTCTGCTTATTGAAGCTCCGCTTCCTGCATGCTGTCTTACAATGGCTGAAAACACATGAAGAATAGCATGAAACAAGCCACTTCATAACCTCGCTCTAGAGACTATGAAACATTGTCTGAACGACAGCAGGAAACCTGCCTGAACCAAGTGAACTTCTAACATCTTCACTTGCACTCTTTGCTCAAGTGAGTTAACTCTTGGGACAGCAGAGAGCTGTACATGACTAAGTAATAACTACAGGACGCGCAAAACAAAGGCTATCCTGACCTTCAGTGTGGGAATGCAATAGCCAACTCTAGTTACCCATTTTCCTACCCTACTGAAGTCATGCATGACAATGCGGCTGATGCACCTTTAAGACAGATACATTCATGTGTCTTTTATGTGTATTCCTTCTTGGAAGAAATTTAAAATACAAGAAAGAAAAGACTCCTATGTTTAACACATTACAATTTTCTGTAGGTGGCAGAAGAGAGAGAATATTTTAAGTCAAAATGAATATGGTTCAGAGAATGTCAAGAGATCAGAATGTTTTTTATTCTTTTCCCTTCCTCAAGAATAAGCTAAGAACAAGAGTTTTCTGAATCAGAATCAAGGCATATTACCAGAACTACGTGAATTATTAATTGTGAATAATAGTCAAGTAATTTAGCCTTTTTTTCTGTTCACAGACAGCATTGGATTTTTTCTGCTAATCTTTTTGCTCTTTGTTAATATCAAATGAACAAGTCTGTGAGAACAAATTTCAATCTATAGTGTGTTAGTAAGTTTCTTTCTTTGCCTGTTTGCTACTTATGTGTTATCAGGTAGGATTTCTAACCTAGGTCACATGATATTGTCTCTATTACCTGACTGGATGACTGAAACTTTTTAAACAAGAGAATAATAGACAGTTAGTAGCAAACGTCACTTTTGTTCCCTCAGGAATATTCTTGTTTGCATGAGAATATATACTTACAAGACTAGCCGCTTCCCAACCATTTGTGCAAATAAAAACATGTTCATTTGAATATTCATGAACAAGAAGGGGCATAAACATGGTTGAACCAAAGAGGTGTTCAGAATTCATGTGAATGTTTGTAAACACTGTTTTGCAGAATTTTTCCAGTCTGTATACTAACTCAACACAGACTCGCAAAACAGCTGGAATGCTGATGGGGGGAAAAAACCTTCATCAGCAATAAAATTCCATGTATGTTAATCTTATTGAGTAGAGAGAGCAACATCAGTAGCAAGCCCAATTCAATCTGTATCTTTGACAATAAAATATATGAGGATGTTACACTTAGCTTTCCCATGTTATTCAGTTCCCTCCCTTCACTGTCCATCCAGGTATTTCCTTTCTTCATTTTCCTGTTTCTGTTCTGCACCTTTTGAGTTTTGCAACCAATGAAAACTGGTCTTGGGAAAGGGAGAGGAGAGCAGTCACTGGCGGATGCGGGGGTGACCCCTCCCCTTCCAGAGGCTCTATCCATTCATTGGCCAGCTGTGGGAGGAAGGGGGCTGATTGGTCTCTCGATATCCCTTTCTTTAATGGCAACACTAGTCCAGGCTGTGTGGAGGCTTTCACTGCTGTTTCAGCAGTCTTGTCCCCATTCTCTAACTATAGTTTCAGAGCTGTGTTTTGGAGACGCTGTGGGTCTGACCAAACACCTGGAATGGGGTCAGGGAACGAATATTTTCTCCCTATTGGGGCTACACCAGCATAAGTTTTTTTGTTTGTTTGTTTTTGTTTTTGTTTTGTTTTTTGGTGGGGGGGGGTTCTCCTTTCTCACAGCATCCTGGAGGTACAGCTAGGTTAAACAGGAATAGGGTTTAGTAATTCATGGTAGTACTTGGTGCAGATTTTAGTTCATTGAAACTTGCACCCAGTGCGGCTAGAAGGGATGGTTCCCAGAAGTACAAGGCCACCTGGGTTTTACTGATGGGCCTTGTGCTCGTGGGATGGGCAGAGGCCTTGTGGCCTTATGGGCTAAGGTCCTCCCAATTGTAGTGGCGGGGAGATTTCTGAGTCCTATGCGTAGGCTGAGGAGAGTCTATTCAGAGTTATGGGTTATATGGTAGGAGCCTTGAATGGCCACACTGGTACCACTTAAAATGTTTGTGTCAGGTTGATAAAATATTTTTTTAATTTCAACTTTAAAAAATATATATTATATTTTAATAGATAATAGAAATAAAGAAATTGAAATGAAAAGCTGTTTCGAAATGAAATCCAGAAATATTTCATTTTGAAAATGTTAATGGGACGTTTTGCATTGTTTGAGCTTTTTCTCCAGTTTTCTTCTGAAACAAAATTCCCGCAAAATCCACACAATTTTGCAAAGCATTTTGATTTTGACTATCCATTGTCATTGTGAATGACTATGAATTGGTTCTGTGAATGACAATGGACAGTCATTGGGCCAGGGAAAGATAGTAAGAATGACTTGATTGCCTGGTAGGTAGGGCCTCGCCTGGGATGTGGGGAGACCCAAGTTCAAGTCCCTGCTCCAGCGGATGTTTAGTTATTTATGCAGAGTTGAACAGCTTCAAGAGGAGAGATTGAGAAATATATTTTGGTAAATCAGTGGACCAGTGAATGTAGTTCACCAGAATGCTCCATAGCCCAGTGGTCAGGGATACTTTCCTGCTTCATGGGACACCTCTATTAAAATCCCTTCTCCATCAGGCATAGGGGACAACTGAACCTGGATCTCCCGTGTCCCAGCTGAGTGTTCTACCCAGTGGACTAAAGCATATAAGAGAGCTCCCATTGCCACCCTCACCACTGTGTCCTCCTGCAGACGGTCTGGGAACTATCTCCTTGGCAGTCTGGAAAAATGTCTGGAAGTGTAAGGCAAAAGTTTTTGGTCAAAAAATAAACATTTCATTTTGACATTACCAAAATGATGATTTTTTTCAGTTCAGTCTATACTGTTTGGCAAATTTGACAGACATTTGTTAATAGTTTCAGGTGACCCACAATACCTTCTTCTCCCCCCCCCCTTTATTTTATTATTTTTTTTAATCAACTCTTTGTCTGAAAAATTGCACCCGACCCAGCTCTAATGCAATGCTGGGAATGCTCTACCTTGTGTACCTTAAGTCTCCTCCTGAGAAATAATATGCCAGCTGTGCTGCTCTGCTGGAGTTCCCAAACATTGTGACAACAAGGAATTTAGTGGCAGCTTGGAAGAATCCCCAGGGTCAGACATAATTTATCAGAGACGGCCAGAATGTCTTGAACCAAAGCCTGTTATAAAACCTAGATTCCAGATTAAATATAAAGGCATCCTTCGTCACTTCCATCTTAAAGTTACTTCTTTCAAGAACTCTTGCAGAAAGCAGTTTAATACTAGCACGGCAGGCACTGCTAATATTATACACACTTTGAAGTGGGTTATTTAGTTAAACTGGGATTCCAGATCAAAAATTGCTATTTACATATGCCATGCCAGCTTTTGTTGACAGCCCTGAAAGATTAGATGTATATGATCTGAGTCGAGTAATCTAAATGCAATAGTTTTGAAGGCAGTTCTGGAGGAGGCTATTACAAGACAGTAAAAAAAAGTATGTATCCATATTCCTACTATCCATAGTGTATTTCCAGATGCCCAAATGATCTCAGCTAGCAAAAATGGAACTCATTTGCTGAGGCTTCCCATTTGGTGAACGTGCTTAACCAGGCACTTGAGACTTTAGTTTCCATTTTTACAATGAAAATCAGTTGGAATAATGCAAAACTGTTCTTGTCTCCTTTCTGGGGGCTTCTAATTCTTCGCTGACATCAGGTTGTTTAGCTGTCTTCACCATATATTTCAGGCTGTGAATTGATGTTCTTAAATTCTTGCAGAAGAAATAGTATCTGAAGGAATCAAGATTTTATGAATATTGTATGTAAGGCAGGGAATCTTTCACAGTTACCCATATTACATGTGCCAGATCCTCACTTTTAGGATGGTGTTAGTGGTGTTTGCATTTCTTGCCTCTCCTATATCTTTGGGCTGACCTAATATCGCCTCTGAGAAATGTGGTCCCGAAAACAATGATATTTTTCTTCAAAGGATTCTACAAACAGGAACTGATTAATAATTACACAAGATGGAAGACATGAGGCACAGGGCTGGATCCTCAGCAAGTGTGGAGTCAATGAAGCTATGCTGATTTTTAGACGAGCTGAGGATCCTGGAATATGACCTTGATGATGCAGTCCTTATTCACAGCATGTTCTTAATGAAGTGGTCATCAGGGAGCTTTGCGCAAGTAGAGTAGACAGGATCTGCCCCTGATTTTGGCCAAGGACACCGAAGGTATTGGTTACAGAGTTAGAACTTGGGTATGAGGCTCTTGGCACTGGCCTCCAGTCACCTGAACATACCTTAGTCTCTAGCTGTAGACAATCTTTGGTAACTTCCCCTTTTATCCACTACAGAAGCATCTAACAACTTTGCTGCTACTACACTTAAAACTACTGTATTCTATTTCTTTCGGCCAATCTGAAGATCAACTTTCTGGTACCGCCACAAAAGACAGAGCAGGTACGTGGCTCAAGGGTGGGCATGCTGTTACTCTTGTATTTTCTGATTTTTAAAGAAAATACATAAAGTACCACTTTCTTCCTCCATGCGATTTCAAATACAGTGAAATACGGTGGGCCTGATTCTTCTTTCAGCTACAGCAGTGTGAACTGGAGGTAATTACATTAAAGTTAATGGAGCTATACTACTGTAAAGCTGTTGCCAGTGAGAATTAGCTCAGTCTCTCCCAAAACTTAAAATAAATGACTAAGTCAAATTCATAAAATCCATAGTAGGGCTGGGCACTTAATTAAATACCCTGATGTCCACAGGTGCTGATCATCTGAAGGACCTTTGGACTTAAGTGAGAGACATAAGCTCCCATCACCTGTGAAAAATCAGATACTTGGTTCTTAGATTTTAGGTAACTGCATTTGAATATTTTTGGGGTGGAGTATTCAAAGGGATCTAGGGAGGTAAGTGTCCAACTCCCATTGAAAGCCAGATGAAGTTAAACACCTAATTCCCTTGAGCCCCTTCGAAAATCCTGGCCTGTATGTCTTAGTTTTATTTTAGGTTCATGAAATCATATGCTCACTAAGACAGGTGCTAGGTGTAACAGAGTGAAATCTCCAGGAGGTAATATTTGTGTGTGTGTGTGCATACAGGGGTGTGTGTGTATGTATGTATGTATATGTGTGTGTATACATATATACACACACGTATGTATGTATAAATTGGAGTAGTGGGAAGATGGGTGGTACCTGATTGTCTCTTAATCCCCTGTAGACTGTACACTTGTATCTTCCAAAAATGCACCTTCATAACCCAATCCGTGTGCATTGTGCATCCTGGATTCTTTGGGAAATAAAAATTATTTCCCCATCCCACCTCAAGAATGAAGACTGGAGAGATGACTGACATGCCAGGAAGCAAAGCTAGAGTCACTGTTCACATAGCAGGGATTGAAACAAAAGGTGCACACACATTTGGGGACTTTTAAGTAGTGCTAGATGAATGGCTCAATGATGGAATCTGATTATGGTCTGTATATTAAAGAGGTTAATTGCAGTTCAGAAATAATGCATATTTTATATGAACAAGGTTCATATTTGTTCATTTAAATGTTTAGAAAGTCTTACTCTTAGCACAGTTATCTTGCATGCAAAGAAGCAGACTGTGGAAAAGAGACGTTGAGACAAATGGAGCTCTTTGTTACACTAGTAATAAACCTGGCCTCACTAAGGATTGAGGGGAAAAATAGAATTCATTTTGCCCAAAATGTATTGGCATGCTAAATCACGTCATATGTGGATGCCCAGAAAGCTAAAGCTGGTTGCCAGTATGTACACTGCCAGATATTGTGCGGACTGCTTTCCAGGTTGCCCTGAAACTGGCCTGCTATAAAACTGATCTAAGATGAGGAGGAGTGCTATATCCAGATACTACTTTCCTTATCATCGGCCTTCTTGGTCTTCTCGCAAATGGCTTAGTGTTGTTGTATCACAGTGTTATGGGAAGTTGGTTTAGCGTGACACAAAGGATGTGCCACAGAATGTTGATCTCTAAAGTGTCATTGAGATAATGGAGGTTTATAAGTCTGGGGCTTTCAAAATGGCCTAAGGAAGCAAGCTACCCAACTCCCAATGCTGGGCATCTAAATGTCTCCACCGTAAGTGCTACTATGGTACTGCTACACCAACGGAAGGGGTTTCCCATCAAATTAACTTAATCCACCTCTCTAAACGACTGTCATTAGGTCATCAGAAGATTTTCTCCATTGACCTCGCTGCATCTACACTTGGGAGTTGGTTGACCTAACTATGTCACACAGGGCATATCATTTTTCACAGTCCTGAGTGATGTAGCCTGGTCGACCTACATTTTTAGGGGTATACCAGGCCTTAAACTCCTTTAGGTTCTCTTGAAAGTCCCAGTCTAAAAGTATATGCCCCTTCTTAACATGCCTTTAGCCAGGCTGAAAGCATATTTGTCTTCATGTTGCTTAGGGTGACTGTTGGATCAACCAAATAAATGTGTGAAAATTCTTGTTTATTGGAACCTAACTATATAACGTGGCTATTGTGTTTTTAATAGTTAACATAAAATGTAATGTTTGTTCTGCTATTTTCTGAAGGGGATCTGTTGCAGGAGGATTGTCCATTTGATTAAATGAACACATATTTTAAATGTTAATTTTCAGTAGCTGCTATTGACTGGAGAGCACAACAGCTGGTGTGGTGCTTTCTGACTATATCCTTGCCACCACTATTACACAGGCTGCTGTAAATACTTGAAAAACACACCAGCTCAGCAGAGATATCAGCACAACTCCTGTTCACTGGTCTAATATCAGATAGCTCCTGTGGAATGGCTTACTAAGCAAGTTTATTTGGGCTGAAAAGGTGTGAATAATAAGAGGAATCATTTAATGGCATGCCTAGAGGGCTGGGATGAGCTACAATGGACCAAATGATCTTTACATTCCACTAAAATTAGGCTTGAGGGAGGAGATCAATGAGCTGTTAGTACTAAAAAGGGCACGGACACAAGTGAACCTTTCCAGTGGGTGTTTTTGTAGACCGTCAAAGATGCTACTAATGAGCACTTTGTGTTATAGTCATCTGTTTCTCCTCTGCAAATTTTGCAAAGCAAAACAGTTACATGTTTGTATTGGGTCTTATGTTATAATACTTAGTCCTGCCATGAATGCAGGGGACTGGAGTAGATGATCTCTCAAGGTCCCTGCCAGTCCTATGATTCTATGATAAAAAGGGTCACTTTTTATAAATGAATAATATCTTGCTCTTGTATAGCACTTTTTATTGGTAGATTTCAAAGTGCTTTATTAAGGAGGTCAGGATCATTATCCCCAGTTTAGAGATGGGGAAACTGAGGCACAGAGGTTAAAGTGACTTGCATAAGGTCACTCAGCAGGCCAGAGCCAGGAATTGAACCAAGCTCTCCTGATAGTCAATCCACTGCTCTGCCCATTAGGCAATGCTGCATTCTTTATAAATAGGGTTGGAAAGATTAAACTTTTATTTAGTAAATGGCAGTAAATGTCCATTCCAGTGTACACACACAAACTGATGACACAATATTTCCACTGAGGATAATCAAAATCTACAGATAGGCAAAGTAAGAAAAATGCTGATTAAGAACTTATTAGAGTTGGATTTAAGGTTATTTACTTTGCATATTTTGACATCTGATGTTGAGAATTTGTTTTAATTGTTATAAAGCTTTAAATTTTTGAATCCCAAAGTTTATTGTCATTAAATAATTCTGATTGCTCCCTATTGACTGACTTCCCTGCCATAAATTTATGCAACTGTAAGAGTTTAAATCAACAAGTGAAAAATGCTTTCAAATAAACATTGATATTATTCATTGAAACTTATTTTAAAAAAATCTGTATTCTGCCAAGACTACTTGTTAACCCTTTATAAACTCTTTCACACATGCTCTAAGCATGTTAAGGGCATGAGGTGTATGTGTTCCAAATGGTTTTAAAACCATCAGTAGGTGTTAAATATGGTATAAGTCATGCTATAACAATTGGGAACCCATTGTTAAAACATCTATACTTGATTAACCATGTCTAACCTATTTGTAAATAAAACCTTAATATAAAGTATGACCATGGAAACTCAGTCATTGGCTGGATCTTTAGATAGGTCATCTCTACTGCTTCTGTCAGTGGAAGCAACTCACGGCTTGTCTTCACAAGGACAGTCAGAAAAATTAATCTGAATTAACTAAATGTCTGAATTTAAAATGGATTAGTAAAACCACATTGAATCACTGTGTGGATGCTCTCATTCAAAATTAAAGTGGCCCTTATTCAGTTTATATTAATTCAATTAATTAATTCAGCTAAATCAAACTAAGGCCACTTTCATTCTGCATGAGTGTTCACACAGACGTTTAATGTGGTTTAACTAACCCACTTTAGAAGTTAATCTGAATTAACTTTCTTGAATGTCCCCATGTAGAGAAGCTCTCAGATGAGAGACAAGGACGTAGGGAATGCTGCCTCCATAACATCTTACCCATCTCCAGTCTCCTCAATTTTACAACAGACCCTCACATAACCCCCTTTGCCCTACTGTGGGGGTTGTAGGGCAAAGGGGGTTATGTTGAAGAAATCCACCATTCTTTGCATCATTATCCCCACACCATATCCTTGAGGGGGCACACACAAGCAAGTGGTATGTACCCCTTTTGCAGTGTGCATCCACTTTCAAAGGAATGTAGAATTGGTTCCAGCCAGAAGAATCCATGCCAAAGTATGGTTGGCAGAACTGGGCCCTAAATGACTTTTCCATAATATCTGCAGTATTCTAGGACTATAAGCATAGGGAAGTTTGGGTAGTACTGCAAATACAGAGGAATAGATTTATAAAAGTAAAGTATCCAAAAAACGAAGGCTCCCATAATTAGTGGGCATGCATTAAAACCAGGGCATAAATTGCCTTGGATGAAATTGTTAGGCGAACTTCCACTTAGTTTAACTGGTATTAACTTGAGTGAGGATTCTAAAACGTGACCCCTTAGTTGAGTATAACTAGCAAACAAAGAACTCTGACTTGGTTGAAACCTTGACACCACAGTGTGGATATTTTTCCTACTTTCTGTTCTTCTGCTTGTTGCCTGACGCATCTATATACAGATGCTTGACTTCTGCCACATTATCTCCTGTCGTTCTCTGCAGTCATCCAGTCCCAGGCAAAGATTACTTAGAAATAAAACTTTTTAGCAGAAAGAATAAATCACAATTGAAGCCTATTGCTTCTTTGTCGCTGGCAACCCATGGAGTTGTTCTTAGAGCTCTCTAACATGACTCCTGTGTATGTATGATACTGTTTGACACATTGTAAGGAGAGTGATCACTTTACATAAGCTATTACCAGCAGGAGAGTGGGGTGGGGGGAGAGAAAACCTTTTGAAGTGATAAACACTCATTTTTTCATGGTTTGTGTGTATAAAACATCCTCACTGCATTTTCCACTTTATGCATCCGATGAAGTGAGCTGTAGCTCACGAAAGCTTATGCTCGAATAAATTGGTTAGTCTCTAAGGTGCCACAAGTACTCCTTTTCTGTTTGATCCATTGTTAATCATATGCAAACTAAAGAATTTAGGGTTCAGAGACCTAGTGTGCAGATAATGTATTCCGTCTGTTCTTCAAAATGCTGGCTGCCAAAAAAAGAAACAGATGGACAACACCACAATCTCCCTCATACCCCGCCTCTGCATACACTGATAATGTGGTGTGTAACACCTACGTCTGAAAATTTTCATTTGCGTTTGTGCAAGCTGACTTCTCTCTTGCCATTCCTGTCTACACCTCTGCAGCTGCATGTTTGGCAGTGTCTAGCTACATGTCTGTACATGTTTTCAGCCATCCTCCCTCTCTTTTTAGTTTGGAATAAGTCTTGCTTTCTCTCTCCTCTCCCTCCAGAAGCACCCTTGCTGCTATTTAGTTGTGATATTTATCTGGTTCAGTTAAATGATAGCAATATAGCTTAGGAAAGAGATCTACTAGTAATATTGATCTTTGGCTTCTGCACCTGTCATTCTCAGGAGTGCAGAGTTGCAGCAAAATGAATTGCTAATTCATAATCATCCCCTCAAAGCATCACTGCCTTTGTGTGAAAACTGTGTGAAGAGTCTTTCGTATCTATATCTATAGAAGTCAGGGTAAAATCAGTTACTTATGAGCCTAAATTCAATGGGATTATCACTGTCTTTTGAAAATTTCACTCTGTATTGTCATTGTTCTTTAGATTATTTAAATTGTGCCTCTCAAGGTTTATGTACATTTCACTTTTAAATTGCATGCCAAAACTAAAAACAAAAAAAAATCACCTTTGGACATTGATTTTTTTTTTTTTGTAATCCTAATTTGATTTGAAAATTCCACCTCTAACCAGCCTTCCCAATCCATTACCATCAGCTCACTCACTGAGGGAAAGTTTGAGTAAATAGATACACGCATTCCCTGAAAGAGAAAAGACACAGGCTCTGGTGTCCAGACAGGGAGAATAATTTTCAGACTCAAGGGGTCTTCACTGAAAATGCTCTGGCTGCAATCTCCTCCAATATAAATTGTGGGAATAGTTATCCTGAGTGCCTTTGCTGATACCAATGTAAGGAAAGGAGGGTGTGTCCCTGACATAGCACCATCTTGTGGACCGAGCCAGTAAGCAACAGGAAGTAGGCAAGAAAGAGTGACAGAGTTGAGGGGTTTTCTGATTAAGCTACTGAATCTGGTTTTATCTGTCATATTTATGTAATCTATTTATGTACATATGTATGAAATCTGAGGTTCCTGGCTTCTTGAGAATTCACAATTACACCTGCACAGTGTACATAATATTTTGCTGCTTTCTTCAAAAATCAGTGCTTCCCCAAGAACTGAATTCCCTTCCCATTGCAAACATTCAAATATCACCAATCAGACTTCCCCTACAAAAAAATGAGATTTAAAATAATTGTGCTTTTTATTTTTTACTTTTATTTATCCTTCTGGGATTTGAACCTTAGCTAATTCTCAGGTCATGTTTACAAGCTGCCCTGCACACGCTGTCTTTCCCCCATTTTTCGGTGTGTTGTCAGTACTCCTACATCTATTATCCATTGTTAGCTCGTTGGTTTAGATGTCTGTAAAGTACAATGCAAATGCAATAATGATATTTTATAAATAATAGGATCTATGTCTATTTATTTCAAGTGTTAATTTGTGTACTTCTTGCCATTGTTGATATGAATGAGAGAAGCGGTGCCCTATAGTAGATAACGGAATGTATTCTAAACATGGCTCTTCACTGTTTCATTTCTGCACAGTGTTTCGTTTCCGAGTGTTGGATAGAACTTATGCTCTGGTCACCCATTATAACTGCATTGCTCCACAGACTTCAGTTCCTCCTGACTCCCAAGAGGATAAGTGAAAGCAGAATCAGATCCAGTATTTCTTAGAAACTTCTGAACAGTTATTCAGGGCAGGAAAAGTCTCTTACCTGGTGACATCTTCCCTCAAACATGAACTGTATTCTCAGGGAGCATGGGAACTCCCTGAACACAGCAACCTTGTGGAGCTTCATAAGCTTGTGGCAATATTCACATAGGGCACCCCTTAGAGAAGGATTATATTTGTGCCGGGTATATGAGTATTCCTGATAAATATGGTGCAAAGTCAGCTCTATATTCCTTTTCCATTTTCAGTTTAGAAAACTGAATCCAGACTAAAGATGTTTATCAGTGCTGTAATTCCCATCATCAGTGACCCATTATAGAGAAGGCTGGGTACCTCTTGCACTTTGGGACACTGCATTATTCTAAGCCCATTTTTGGTTGGTACCTATATCTAACTGAAACTGGCATTCTCTAATGTGAATAGGCAATATGTCATGTCCAGCAGATGGGCCTGAGTGAACACATGCCAGGGAACTATCGTGTACTGGGCTTCAGTGTATGGCATCAGTTTCCCAAACCAGAAGGTCAAAACTGCTATCTCTGAAAGACTTCTGCAGCTGCAGTTAACATGATATGCCATCAGTATTATAATTCAGAGCTTGGTTTCCAGCTGAATAGTTAGGTGCTAAATTGAGAGCTAGGACCTTGTGAGGTTTAGGATGCCCCTGCCCCTTTGTAATTTCTGCTAAATAGTTACACTGCAGGATACTAAGAGGTCATGCATCATGTAGGTCCAGGCACTTGAAATTGTTTACAAGGTGCTAAGTAAATGAAATACTAGATAAAGATCTGCAGACATTTGGAGAGAGGGATGTACTTCAGATTTAAAGCTGACCTAAGTGGTCAGGTGAACATTCTCCTTATGTGTGGGAATCTGTGACAGGACCAGTTATCATAATTAGCCCTCTGCCACCGTTTCCCTCGGTGTAGAGGTGGTGTCGGGTATTAAAAGGCCTGGTTGCAGTGCTGCTCAGGTCTCGTTATCCCCAGCCCTTTGGAAATTTTTTACTTGGCCATAACTTAGTGTTTCTCTGAAAGTCAAAACAGCCAACTCCAGGATCCCGGGGGGCACAATGGTTTCATAAAACCATCTTAACCTTCCCACCCCTGCCTCCTGTGACATGCACAGCTCAGCTAGGCCTGACCACTGAGCCTTTAGGTCTGGTTCTGTGCTCCCTGCAAACATTTAAACCTGTGAGTAACTTTGCACGTACAAGTACTCCCACTTAACTTAGTGGTGCTCTCTTCAGATATAGAAATATCTTCATGATCTAGCCCTCAAATGGGTTTTAACTTGAGAGACATTATCGATTTAACAGAAGTTGCTCCTAATTTCCAATATTATAAGCACAGAATTGAGTTCAGAGTTGAATAGCCTGTACAATTGTGTATCAATTTTCAGCATGCAGCAACAATTTGACTCATTCTAACCTTGTGAAAGACCGTGTTTATTATGGAAGCAACAGGCAATTAATTATAGTGATTTTAACTGGTACTACTAAATAAATTTATTCTATACTGTACTTCCTGTCAAGCATAGTAGATTTTTACTGCATTTTTTTTTAGGATCATACCAAAACCAAAGAAATATCCACTCTTTTTTTGTTCAGCAGGAGCAAGCATCCTAAGCATCAATAAATACTAAAATAATTAAATGAAATCCATGAGTTTCACTCATCTTAATTTCCTCATTCATCTATTTGTAGTGAACACTTTATGTTTATTCTGTTGGGAGGAAAGAACAGTCACCTATTATGTGTCTAAGTCTCTTTGAGGATATAGCTCTATGAATTTAGTTTTGTAAATGAGGTACTGGATTTAATAGCGACAGAGTTGAGCGAAAACTGATTTTTCTATTTAGAAGGGTACATTTTAGGTGCTTTTTTTTTTTTAAGCCTTTTATTATTAAATCCAGCTAAATTTCTACACAAAACATTTTTCAATGAAAACTCAAAACATTTCATTTTGAAAATGTTGAAATGCTTCATTTAGACATTTAAAAAAAATCATTTTTGACTGAAATTATTCATTGAATATACCCTGAATTCAGGATTAGTTTTGGTGAACCAGAAACTGCATTTTTCAGTGAATAAAGGATTTGTCTGAATAATTTTTCCTGGTTCTAATGACAGTGTAGTTTGTTAGTTTCTGGTCTCATGTTCCCCATCCCTCTTCATGAGCAATTGTTCAACAGGCTGCAGATCAATGGATTATATTACTGCTAGAGTTGGCTGTAAATCTGCCAATGAAATATTTTCTCACTGAAAAATTTCATTTAGTTGAAAATTGAAATTTTTTGAAAAGTTTCAAAGGTCTAGGTTTTGTACCAATGCATAATGGAAAATATTGTGAAATCTCAGATTGTAATGGGATGGGCTAACCTGTCTGGTTACTGTGGCCAGTCTTCCTCCTTAGAAAAGAATCTCTGTGTAATGCAACTTTCAAATGATATATAGGAAATTCATATTAAAAATTCTTAGCTCAATATTAGTGATAGGAAGAAATAAAGCATGGGAAATCCTTTCAATAGCTAAAATGACAGACATCCTTATAAATCAGAATCAAGCAGTTTGAACGAAATGAATACACAGTTGATAAGTTGACCAAACACACATGGGTCTTTTAGATGTAACGAATACAGGCTATTAATAGGATTTGTTAATATGTATATGGAAAGTTCTTGTATGTTAATGAAGTGAGGTGTAGCTCACGAAAGCTTATGCTCAAATAAATTGGTTAGTCTCTAAGGTGCCACAAGTACTCCTTTTCTTTTTGCGAATACAGACTAACACGGCTGTTACTCTGAAACCTGTATGTTAATGATAAAATAAAAAGTTAAAAATTAAAACTCATTAGCTCAAAAGACTGATTTAGTATATTTCGATACGTACTACAGATATTTCCATTCCAAAGATTAAAATCTGCCAAATCTGGTTGCATAGATTAAGTATAACATTTACATTCCTTTCAAGGAGACTAGCTATATTTCTTTATAAAGTGGGCTGAACAGATCCTTAACTGCAATTGGCTGAACAAGTCACTTGACTATGATTGAGGGTCGAGGCTCAAAATTTCTTTTTGGATATGGTAGGTGATCCTTATCCCAATCTTCACTTGTGATTCCCTGTCTGGTAATAGAACATCAGTGGATTAACATTTGGTGCTTTGGAATGTCACTTTATTTGAGGTGGTCTGTCATTGGCTGAAATTAAAACCCAGGAGGTTGGTTTATGAAGAGTTATTTCTTCAGTGAAAGGGCTGCTTTCCTCACACCCTTTGGGTGAGGGGTGTGTGTGTGTGTATCTCCCTTAGATAAAATATGTCCTTCAGAAAAATACTGTTTGCTGTAGACTTGAAATGTAGTCAATTTCAAAATGAATTTTAAAAAGTAGTTTCAGGTACTTCATGTGCTCCTGAGATCCCCTGACAATCTGTGTGGGTGTACAGACATATTTTCCTATTCTTAAAAATGTTTTTTTTTCTTCTCTCTGGCTGCTCTATGAAAGACTAGAGCTGGGCAAAATGTATCAGATGAATAGGTGACTCAGAAAAATGCAGTTGTGGGTCAATTTAAACTGTACGTGAATTCAGTCTGAATTCAACTAATAATTTCATTTTGGGATGAAAAAGGAAAAAACTTTCAAAAGTCAAAACATTTCATTTTGATATTTTCTAAATGACAGGTTTTGACTTCATTTGGAATGACATTGTGTTAAGAAATTTCACTAGATTTATTTAAAAGTAAAGTAGGCACAAAGAGTTGTCTCCATGATCCTTTGCTTTAGTCTTTGGAAATAAAATGGAGAGTTATTTCCCAATCAGTTCATGACCAGGGTCTTTAAGCTTCACAGAAATAGGGGTCCTTTCCCCCGCTTTTTTTAGGAAGCACCAATTTCTTGAAGTCCTCATTTTCTTTCTCTCTCTTTTTTTTTTTTTTTTCCTTTCCCTAAGACATTCCCAGCTGTTTCCCTTATTCTCTAATGTTGTGGCATATTGAGGAATACCTGAAAGCTAGGCTCCAAATGAAACAGTTGCTTTTAACAGACAGAAAGGAAGTGGTTTCCTTGGCAACAGAACCTGCATGAAAGGTCCCAGAACAGCACTTCCACCTGTCAGATTTCTTTTCAATTTAGTAGCTTGCACACAGGCTTTGCTTGGAGGACTGATTTCTGTCCTAGGGCTTTATTCATAACAGGAGTTATGAATAAAGTTGCTTACAGGAACTATAAAATTTTTGCATACAAATTTTATGCTCAGGACTGACTGGTTCAAAAAGAAAGATTGCTGATTTAGACAGTGATGCTGTATACTGCACTAGCTTGTAGTGGGATTCAGGTAAGCAACTCAGTGTTTACATTAAAAAATTAGACAGTGTAGGGGGAAAAACATTCTTTTTTCTGTAAAGAATTAACTTGATCATATGTCCTCGATAGGAATCGATTAAGAGATTGGTAAAAGAGTATAATCCACCACTGCTCCTGAGTGCACCAGCTCTGACTACTCACCTTTGGGTTTCATTCAGATTTGTTGACTTTTAAATACAAATAGCAAATCAGAGAAGAGGTAAAATGTTTTTTTGTAGAAAAGTATAAACAGTACTTTGAGAATTGCCCATTTATTTGTATTATTGCAATGCATGGGAGTCTCCATTCAGATCAAGGCTCTATTGTCCTGGTTGCTCTACAAAATCAGATAGCCCAGTCCCCAAAGAACCTATGATGTAAATGTTATACTTAATATTAACTCTCTCTTATATAGTGCTTTTCATGGTAGGTCTCAAAGTGTTTACAAAGGACGTCAGTATCTCTGTCCTAATTTTACAGATGGGGACACTGAGGCACAGAGGGGAAAACGGGGGAAGTGACTTGCCCAAGGTCACTGAGTAGGTCAGTGGCAAAGCTAGCAATAAACACCAGGTCTCCTGAGCAGCAGTCCAGTGTTCTACCCACTAGGCTATACCAGAGATGACCTTCACCTGGAGAATTATCTACTGGTGATTGGTGGCTGGATTATGGCCCTTTTCTGTCACCTGAGTGGTGCATAGGGGCTGTAACCCATCCTAAGAATCTGGCTGTGCACATCCTAAACTATTCTGTACTGTGGTTAGCCTTAATGTTCCATGTGTGCCTTTGTTACTAGATAGTACTTCCCTGAAATTTGTGGAATCTGTTAAATGTCTCAAGGCTTAACAAAGGGAATAACTAGAAAATACTGTGGAAATGGCCATGATATACAGAGCCTGATCCTCATGTGACGAATCATTAATATTTATTCTGGTTTTGTTTGGGGACAGGAGGCAGGAAATCTCCTGATCAGCTATTGGCTATCAAATACTATCAGTACCATCTCAGTTTGATAGAAATTGACTCACTTTAGTGTGCCAGCCAGCAGTGGTGTCCTGGAAACACAACAGTGTCTCTTTAAGAATCCTGGTGACATCATTTACCCTCAACTCCCATGTTGCAAAGCATGAGTGAATGGTGAACAGCAACAGCAAAAGAAGCTGGAAGAAATATCTGACCTCAATGAGAAAAGGCCAATGAAATAACCTTTGAACCTACAACATAGGCTACGCAAAGCATCAACTTTATGGATAGCAAAGCCTGTGTGTGTGATGTTCTACCATGTTTGCAAGCCAGATCTAGAGATCAAAGACCGTTTTAATTGTGATGAATATTTGTCTTATGGAGGGACAAAGTTCATTGTCACTCTTCCCTATTTTATCTTATGATCCTTGTCCTCACATAAAAGCCTTTCTGTGACTCTCATCAATTTGATCACATACTGTAACCTGGGATACCTATTCCAGCTCTAGTTTTGTTTTCCGACGGGCTGACTCCAGTTTAGCACAGTGTTTCATGTGAGCCATACCATCCATGTATAATATTTGTACTATTTTCCATCCACTCTTTCTACATCCTAACTGGAGCTGTGTGAATAATTGACTTGTCAGTTTGCTGGCAGTTTAAAAAAAAAAAATCAGTTCAGCCTGAACTGAAATTGAAATTGTTTTGAATTTTCAGCTAATTGAGAAGGTTGAGGAAATTTGTTTTATGCCAAATGGTTCCCCTTGACCCAAAATGAAACCTTTTGTCTGGGGTATTTGTAACCTTTTTTTTAACAAAATCCAAGGAAATGAAGGCCTAGATTCACAACAATGATAGTGGTCAGGGTTCCCCGACCCTCCCGCTAGTAGGCCAGTGGTTAGGGAGCTCCCTAAGGATGCGGGATATCTAGGTTCAAATCTTTCTGGAGCAGGGACTTGAATGTAGGTGTCTCCCTACCCTGGTGAATGTCCTAACCACTGAGATATTGGGTATTCTGGGTCTCTCTCTCTCTCTTTCCTGTTGAAGCCTCTCTGCTTTGTATAAAATATTCGAATAGTCACTGTGGGGGGAGAGCATGACTCTGTAGCCCAGTGGTTAGGGCCTGCACCTTGAACACCTTGGTCCACTGTACTATTAGGTATAAGGCACCTGTCTGGTTTTGTAAATGGAGCCTAAGCACTCTTGTGAATCTATCCCCCAAATTGAAACATTTCATTCAACTTTCTGAATGTTTTTTTTTTTTTTCATTTTGACTGAAATAATTGACCGGAATCTGCATTTTTTTTCCCCTGTAAAAAATGCTTTGCTCGGCTCTAACGCTAACATTTTGTTTGCTTAAAGTGTATGTCTTTGGCATTGGTCAGAGGTTCTCATTGGGCTGGCCACAATGATGTGCGCAGACCCCTTCTCGGGGCAGTTATAGTTATTTAGAACCTATGAGTTTATTCCACCCAATGTACATTTCCCTGTTATGTGTGAACACTGAATTTTGTGGATCATAATCTTCCCCTCATAGCTGCTGCAAGAAGCATGGCTTTATATGTTTTTATAGCACGTAGTATTGGGTTTCTGATCCTGAGTGAGACCTTTTGCCACTGCCACATTACAAATCAATAATAATAATGATTGATAATCATATTCTGCTTATAAAATCATACTCAATATGTTAGCCAGAAAGTATAGGCTGTACATTTCTAATCTCTCTCTAATACCTCACCTTTTTTAATGAATTGGACCTTAAGTGCCCAATTCATATTCAACGCACGAACTGCAGTGATGAGGCTCAGGAAAGGAGTATGCATTACAGCACTTAAGAACTTTTCCCCCTCTCCATGTTTGCTGCTATGCTAATTATTTCAATGCCTTTCTAGCCGAGCTCTTTTAATGTGACTTATCTTTTTTATACGTGGAAAAGCAGAGTCCCTTTAGTATGGAGCTACAGTTGCTATTGTCAGAGATCTTGTGACCTTGAGTCTATTATCATCAAAATAATTAGCATGCAGCTTGCTTGGTATCGTTTCACAAATACAGCTGATTTTGCTGTGATGAAAATCAAACCTAGAAGCAGATTTCCAAAGCCATTAGGTTTAAGGTGGCAACAGGGGAAAGGCTCTTAAAAAAGAAAATATTCTTGCTTTTGCCAAGCCTGTGCTCAGAGAGGATGACTCTGAGACCCAATGGAAATGCTCTGTCAACAGCGAAAGATTAATGAGAAGGCAAAGTCTGCAGGTATACCAGGAGTCAAAGCTCTGTCAGTGTTCCGAAGCAGTAGTTTGATTAGCCTCTCAGATTCTGGGCACTTGTGCTACCTGCTAAGATTTCATACAACCCTTCAGTGAAGCTAGCAAGTCCTCCAGTTAAATAAAGGCATTTGTGGTACCCATACATTAATGTTTCCAACTGATTTACATGTTCCTAAAATAATTTCTATTGCAAACCTTGTTTGTTGCCAGGCTATATATACGAGAGGTGATAAAGTGAAGGAAATAGACTGTATGACGACAGCATAATGAGCAAGTAGGGATAAAGGAATTCAATGCCTCTCTAATGGGATGGGTCTAAAGTGCAGCATGATATATAAAAGTGAGAGCAAAAAGTCTGTTAGTGGAAAACTAATAGCCATGCGTACCCCATTCCTTTACCAGCTGTGCAACTCCACAGCTGAGGTATGATAGACTGAGTGGAGGACTGGGTAGCCTGTGTTCCATTCCTCCCTCTACTAAAGGTGAGTAATCTGTTTGAGCTGAGGTGCTAAGCTCCTCTGACAATCGGGCTGTGGACTGCTCTGTGTGTCATTTATTCCAGCTAAAATAATAGGGATAGCAAAGTTTACACTTATGAGGAAGAACGGTCCAGTGGATAGGGCACTAGTGTTGGGTATGGGAGACCTCAGTTCATTTCCCTTTGTGACAATGGGTAAGTGACTTAGTCCCTCTATGCCTCCATTACCCCTCCATAAAATAAGGATAATAGCAATGCCCTATTTGCTTGGGTGTTGTTTTTCCTCACGTGTTAAAGATTGTGAGTATGCTCAAATACTACAAGTAGCTGAGATAACTAGACATATGTGGTGATGCATGATGATTAAAAAAAATTGAATTGGTAACGGGGGCTATATATAAGTACCTAAGATCAGTTTTGTTAAAGAATGTGGAGATATCCATATGGAAAGCTTTGTGTAGCACTTCGCTCTGCTGGTAATCCTGGTGAAAATCAATGAGCTTATTTGTAGAACAAGGTACTACTCAGTATGAGCAAGGCGGGCCGAACTGGGACCTAAAATAAGGAATTGTAGGTTTTCAAAGTGGGGGGGGGAGGAGTGTTGTCTCAGTGTCAGGAGCTGAGACTGGAGCGTCTGTTATCCAGGATTATCAATTAAATTGGGTCCAACTGAATGAAGTTGCATGCAAATTGGGGGGGGGCATCAAAAATCTCCAAGGCTAGAATCTCTGGATTTGCTGAAATGATGGGAGAATCATCTGAAGAATAAAACAGCAAATACAGTAAGGGCAGGCCATCTGTTTGAATAACACGAGAAGCAACTGAAAGCTTTGCTCAGAACAGAAATCCAACCCAAACCCTGAGGTTTGAAAAACTACAATTCCTTATTTAAGGTCCCAGTTCGGCCAACCTTGCTCATACTGAGCAGTACCTTGTTCTACAAATAAACTCATTGATTTCACCAGGATTATCAGCAGAGCAAAGTACCACACAAAGCAAGGGAGGCTTGCAGAACTGGGAGCTTAGTATTTTAATATTCATACTGCACTTCCTGGCTTGGAGCAGAAATAACTCTCATAAAATCCAGTGGTGCCAGGCTACCAGTGAGATGTGGCATGAAGGTTGAAGGGGCCAGTGCCTCAACCCAGATTACTCTCAACTCCTGCAGATACAGAACATCTAACAGGAGCATAGAGGTGGCCTACTGCTAATAGGTCTCTTCTGTTTGCATTTTTAAAATCTACGTACTCTGTACTCTTTTTTTATTATTATTATTACTGTCTGCCTTTGAGATGTGGCAGGGCGAGATCCGGCAAGCATATGTGTAGACAATTATGCACCTGATAATTTTTTCTGGTCAAAGGGCACACCCACTTTTTCTCAGTTAAATCAATCTCCTTGCCCCGTCCCTCCGAGAGCTGAATCAGTGTTGTCCTGTAGGATGCTGAAGAGCAGCTTGGCTGCAGAAGAAGTCAGACAAAGGCCTGAGTTTAAAAGGCATCCCGAGTGAATGAAAAACATAGAACAGAGGAAGGAACAAAGGAAAGGAAGAGAAGAAAAGTTCTTTGCTTCCTCTTCCTTATAAACCAACCTCAGGTTGGTTTCCATTGCTGGAGTGGCACCAAAGTAGCCCTAGAAAAAGCCGCTAGAATTTAATTGAGAATGATGGATTGGAGTCTCTGACCTGCTTTGCCCCTTTTGTGCTGTTACAGAGACTGGCTGTTCAGAGAGAATTCTCAGCAGGCATTGAGCTGGCATAGCCAATTCGTGACACAGCTTGCAGCATGCCACGGGGTGGTGCATGGTCAGAGCAAGGTGCAATTCAGCTACTCCCAGCTGGCCAGTTGTCTCTTAGGAACTATTGCCAGCTGGCAGAAGTTGGAAGAGTCTCCAGATTGCTCTAAACTGTATTGGGTCTGAGAACCGGGGAGCTGTTACAGACTCGTGTCCTTCACTTCCTACAACCCCAGCAAAGGTGACGAGGAGCAGAAACTAAGCACAGAAGAGACTCTGGGCCAACAACTAATCAATACCCATTCTTCATCATCCTATAGAACTGAATTGAGAATTATGTCTCATCTTTGGAATTATGGGACATTAAATTATGACACTCACAGGCGGTTATTAATAGCTATTAAATTCTATTTTTTCAGGATAACTTTAGAAATACAATAGGGTTCTTATTAGTATAGTATCTTCTCAATTCGCTAGGACCTTTCTGCAAATATCCTCTTATGTCTGTTTCCATCTCTAATGGGAAATCAGGTGGGAATGAGAGTTAGGAGTGTATAAAGTTCCCTCGTAAATTCCTAGCTTCCCAATAATTTGATCATTTTAAATATACATATGAATTCTGAACTTTCAAGGATAAGGTTTTATATTTTGTTTCAAAAGGGTAAACAGGCAGTTAGAAATTGTCAGCTACCTCCCTGTGGACACCGCAAGACAGGCAATGTTGACTGTGCCATCGATTGAAGGTTCTCTTTGCTTTAAGTCAGTTACCTTAAGACATTGTTATGGAAATGTTTCTATTCCAAGTTATGTGGGACTCCTACACAACCATAAAATATGCCAGGCAATGATTATGAAGAATAGCGAACTAGGAGTAATAACCATGGCAGCAGCTTGACTGGGTTAATGATATCTATGTTATAGCATAAAAAAACCTGACAAAAGTGGGTTTTTCATTTGATTCACTGAATATTCACTGAATCCATTTAATATGAGGTGTAATATGAGAGAAAATTACAGGTAGTTTACCAATTTTCTGCACCATTTGTTGTAGACTGTTTTTATTACAGGAGAGTCTAGAGGCGCCAACAAATACTGTGCCCCCAATGTACTCCAACACAGTGTTACAGTCTGTGTCCCAAACGGCTTACAGTCTAAGTAGAGAAAAAAGACAAAGGGTGGGAGAAAGTATTATCCCTATTTTACGGATAGGGAATGGAGTCCTCAGAGAGATTGTTTAGAGAATTTCAATTTTGTTTCCAAAAGTGGCATCTTCCCAGTGATGGAATAGGCAGACCCATCACCTCTAAGTTAGCAAGCACCTCCATAGTAGGGAAGCCTGAAGTTTTGGAGATCTGTTTCAACCCTGACTAAACCACCGTTCCCCCTTTTGACCCGAGTGGCTAGTCAAAGTTCAGGGGCCTCAGGTTGTTCTAGTTGGGAGTAGAAATCAATGATGGAGTCCGTTTTCTTTCACGCAATCTTGCTTATTTACAAGGTATATAGAAAGTCTTGCTTCCCTGAATGCAGGAGAAACCCAAAACGGGAGGCAGCTTCCTTCCTTGCAACACCAGCTCTTTCCACCAGGCTACTGAGGCTATGCATGTTTGGCTTTCCTTCTGCTTCTCTTTGTCATGTCTCACCTTGTCCTGTGGTGCTTCAGCTTCTGTTGTGTCTCTCTTGTGTGCAAACCCAGACCAAAAACCGTTCCACCAAACAGAGCCCTAGTACCTACATTTGAAACCCCTTTGGCCACTTGATTGAGCTTCTATTGAGCTTTTCCATGTGCCTGTGTTTTGGGATGCTACTGCTATTGTTTGAGCCACCTGATTAGAATGGCTTCTTTCCATTTATTCTGAATGTGAGGCGGCAGCCATGCCTGACCCATAATGGCAAGGTTTAATATCACCTCATAACCCTCTACCCCATTTCTAATCCAAATTTTCCTGCAGAGATGGATGACAGCATCTAGATACTACAGTGATGGCCAAGATAACTAGAAAAGTAGCTGCACCATGGCAAAAAGTTCATCCAGAGTCCTCTCCAAGTTGTATAAATCAGGGAACTTTTAGGTTAAAATAGAAATTGCACTGGAAAGCCAAAGACTGACATAGAATGGAAATGAAGGGATTGACAACAAGAAAATTATAATGTAAAAGGTCATCGCTACCTGCCTGGTAAGATTTTTTTAAATACCACACAGATCATTTATATAGTGGATGGCTGGTATTTAATCTCATTTGAATTGATTGGTATATATTTCCTCTATTTCCACCTTCAAGACACACATAAAGGAATCTGTTTCCTGTTATCAATAGATCATTATTAAATTACTATTTTGTCTCCTCCATTCCTTATGCATTTCAGTGCATAATCCAAATGGAGATTCCCAATTACCTGCTGTGGCCAAGGATAATACAATACAACTCAAGGAGAGTGAGGTTTATGAGCTCTTTGTACTCTCCCAATCCTGGGATGATTGCGTTTTGGGCTGGTTTCTCGGTGTACGGTAAAAAAGCCTGAAGGTGGCTCTATATTATGTCAGATGGTGGTGTCCCCAAGAGGTCGTCATGACAGGTAGGGATCTGCAGGCTATGGGTGGTGGCCCCATACCCCTTATGAAAGCATCATAAGGGTGGCATAGGAACATTATACTGCTGTGACCCTCTTGGGCCTGGCTACCAAGCCTGAGATCTACTTTGCGCGGGCAGTATGACACGATGTAGTACTAGCACAAGGGAGAATGTGGGCCCAGTGTGTTTTTCTTCAGATTTCAACAAGATTAAAAGACATCATGCACTCTTGAGTCCACCTATGAGAAGAGGAAAGAACTGCCATGGCTAGGATATTAGCTTGGGGCAAGGGAGATCCAAGTTCAACTCCCTGCTCTGCTACAAACTCCTTCTGTGATCTTGGACATGTCAATTTGTCTCTCTGTCCCTCAGTTCTCCATCCATAAAATGGGGTCACTGGTACTTCCTGACCTCAGAAAGTATCTGAGCATCTCATAATCTTTAATTCTTAACAGGGGTACCTAAAAGTAGTTAAGTTAGTAGGAAAAATAACAATTTCTGCCCTTTAAGATTCTGATTTTGAAGGCAAATCAATACTAAATGGAAATTGGCTTTTCTATGGTGCTCCTCACCGTGGTGACTGAGCATCTCCCATGCATTAATGACTCTATCCAGACAACGTCCCTGTGAGGTAGGGAAATACTGTCCCCATTTTACAGACGGGGAACTGAGGCACAAAGATCACCCAGGAAGACTGTAGTGGAGCTGGGAAGGAACCAACGTCACGGTTTAGAATACCTTAACCCCCGACCATCCTTTGTCTCTCTATAAGGAATGCATAAAAGAAATCTTGAAAATCTTCGAAAAGCAATTTTATTTTCATACCATATATTCTCTACTCACTTGGGGGTGTTCTGTTGTGAAAATATGAGATTGTTGAAGTATATTTTTAAGCAACTAATAATAGTGTTGTTGAAGTATTAAAATAGAGCCTGGGAAAACAAATCTTTGCTGTATAAAATTAAAATACTTTAAATCAAAAATATACTACTCTGTTCAGCAAATCCTATACATCCTGTGCTGATACCAAGATAAACATTGGTTAAAATAAATACATGAAAACTGTGCAATAAAAAAGGGTGATGAACTGATCAGTGAATCTACCTGGAATAGCTGTGTCTTGCAACAGCATTGCAAGTGCATTGTATCTTGGCAACAGTCTACTGCTTCAGAACGGATGATCTTCAAATGAAAGCAAAATGGATTCAGTGAAGGATAACCAGGGGTCAGATTGCACCATCACATGGCTAAGAGGAGGAAAACTGCACCAGATTTGAACATCCTGTCAGCCTCCAAGTAATAGGCCTTTGGACCTAACCCTAAATTTTATATGTAGGATGCCAGGACCACTTGAATGGAGGATCTATACCTCTGAGATGGCTCTGGGCCCCTGGCAGGTCCCTGCTATCATGAAGCCAGGGGCCCATGGACTCCTCTGACCTCGGATACCTCTACTATCCCCTTTAAAGGGGCTCCCTGTCATGGGGATGAGGAGGGTGGCTCGAGGAGGGTGGGAGTGGTAGGGGATGCGCTCCCCTGATTCCACCCCTTCCCTGCCCATTTTCCTCCCACTCTCCCCTCCTTCCCCCTCACCCAGCAAAAAGGCCTCAAGGAAGGGGGCAGATGGTACGTTAGAGGAGGATTTAAGCACTGGCAGTGTCCTCAATTCCTGCTGCCCCATATTGCCTGAGTTTCTCTGATGTGTTAATAAATATGTGTCTTGTAACTTGCAACAATTTTAATCCTGACCTAATAACTTTTAAAATGCCATTCAAAGTAAAATGAAACCAAAGTGTCGTGTTGGAACCTGGTCCCAACAGGGGTCCTTATTTTAAATATCAGAGATGGGATAGAATGACTTTCTGTCTAAGTACTCATGCTGTTTCCATTAAAGCACTACAGTATTGTAGTTTCAGCAAAAATACACACACAAACATGTAACAGCTGGAGCCAACATTACCATGAAATTTAGGAGCAGGGACTGGAAGAGAAATGAGGTGATACCAGCTTAAGAGGGAAGAAAGTGGTTAAGGAGGGGATCTGCCCTATGATCAAAATTTTGGGTAAGGTGTGGATGAGCTTCTGAACAAATGTATACTTCTCCATTCCAACTTCACAATACTACTGAGATCTCTGATCCCTTGCAATCACTTATCCATTGCTCAGTAGCCACACAGCAATTAGTTTAATTTAATGCAAGGAACATGCCTATAAAAATGAATGCTTGGCCAATAATTCAGTCCTCTTATTTATGGAAGTGAGCGTGTATAATGTAATGGAGTTCACAAACAACTATAAAAATGACCAGGGGTCTCTGATACCTTTGTTTTATAACAGTGAAATGAGAAAAGCTGTTCCACATAAATCAGGAAAGGAAGTTTAATTAGTAAAAATCCAACTAGTAGCAAATTACTCCAATGAATATATTTTAGATTTCTTACTTAGAGACATCAACTATCATTGAAATTACATGAAACATGACTAGTTTAATTATTTTGTCCTTGGTGGAAGAGTGCTAATTAATTTGGTAATGATAAATATGAGTCTGAATGTCATTTTGAAGTCCCTACAGGTCCTAATTATTCTTAAAGTCTGAAGTATAGGCTTTAAAATAAAAAAGATTACTAGAGGAAAGATTCTTCAAAGGTACAGATGAATTCAGAGGTGCATAGTAAAAGAAGTTCTCTTCTTAATGACTGTGCAGTTCTTGATCAATGGTAAAAATATGAAGAGAAAATAGAGAGTCTCAGTCCAGAGCTTGTAGTAATCTGTAGAAAGCAATCCAGTAGCTGCAAACTGTTGTACGAACTGTGAGAATGGGCAGAATCAAAATGGAGGAGTAGAGATTACAACAGAAATCATTCAAAACTACTGCCACATGTCTCTTATTGTGATTTCAGAGACCTAGCGCTCCCTGGGTGTGAACTTGGTCTGTGAGTGCACTAATCCATGAGGATGAATTAAAGATAAACCAGCTTTCTGAGAGTTGTTCAAAAAGGTTGGTTTTAAGCTGTTATCAGGTTTTATATCCTGCAACTTTTTTTAGAATGGGCATTTTGCTGTTAAGAAATACACGGCTGCTGATCTAGCTGGGTTTTTGCAGTACGCACTTTGGCTCCCGTCCAGGTTTAATTATAAAGTTAAAGAAGGTGCATTCTTTGAAAGAAGTGGAAGGTCAAGGTGTGCTAATTAATAATGGAGTCAATTTGATTTTACAAAGGTATGTTTTGTAGATCTTTTATTGTTCAAATCAATTCATGTCAGGGTACATTCCTTCCCAAGCCTTGACCCTGTCAGCTACTCAAACAAAAACATGCATGTCTACTAATAAGCAAAATAATTTCCCTAGTGGATACAATATGTTCCTCTATATCTTAAATAAACATCTATGCAATTATGTAGATAGTGAGTGCCCTTGAAGTTTGTGAAACACACTTGGGAATCCTGAGATATTGTGGTAATCGATATTTTAAACATTGTGACTTGGCCAGTCCAATGAATCAGAACAACGATTGTTAAACTTCCTTTTATTCAGAATTAATAGTGGTACTTTACAAGAATTGTAGGGTCAGTACAAAAAAAAAGTCTTTTTTCCCACCAGTGTGGTCAGAAAATATTTTCCATCCCAGGGTTGGGGATAATTCTAAGTGGAAAAATATAATATGAGCCTGATTTTGTCAGTGATGTATTACTAGAGCCTCTTAAACTTGCAATAATACAAGGGACATGAAAGCAAAAGGGATATAAGTGCCTCAACTTACAATGATAATGAATACAACAGTTTGCCAGAGTAGCTGTAAATCAAATGTACTGTAGCCATAAAAAAACCCATAAGACATTTGGATGTGATCCTGGACTGCTGTTGCAATATAGAAGCTGTGCATACAAATGAGAAGCCATCCATATTGTATTATGGAGAGGACTCTCTTACTGAAGCAGGAAAGATGATGATAAGAAGTTGTTTTTGGAAAACTACTGAAGCTCAGCTTCATCTTGTTGAAGCCAGTGTAGGGCAATTACATTTGGGACAACATCAATATCCGTTAAATAGAGGAAATGTAATAAGGAAGAAATGTGTGATCATTATGGGTATACATTAAATTCTACGGATTAGAAGACTCGGTGCTTTAACCTCATTTTCAGTTTGGTTTTATTTCTCCGGAATTATTTATTTCTCTTTATGCTTTAGTGCTTTTAACTTTTTTTGTAATGGATTGCTAGTGCATATTGTACCTACGTCCAGCATACTGAGCCTAATGGAATTCAGAAAACAAAGAAAGCCCCCACGATAGACATTTCAAATCAAAGTACTGTGTATAACACACGGCTAAAAATGAAGGAAGAGAGATACTGCTGGGACCAAATGGACTGCTGGAAACACAATGAAAAATAAAATCTGTAGGAAGGGTGGGCCCCGTTGTTAATGCACTGAACTAGGCTGCACACCTGGTTTCAATCCTTGGCTCTGTCACAGATTGTGTGTGACCATGGGCAAGTCACTTAATCTTTCTGTGTTTCAGTTCCCTGTTGTAAAGTGAAGCGAATGCTCCTTTTCTCTCTTCCTTTAGTCTCTTTTGGTCTATTTAAACTGTAAACTCTGGAGGGTGAGGATTCTCTCTCACCTTGTGTTTGTGCAGTGCTTAGCCCAGCAGTGCCACAATCTCACTTGGAGCCTTTAGGTGTGTTACAGTAATACAAGTGGTATTAGAACTTCTCAGTACTAAATTCCATCCCCGGTGTCAGTTAAGCTAATACAAATGGATATTCTCACCAGCCCACCAAGGATCCGAGTGGGATTACATGCCCAAATAAGATGACAGCGGAGTTCAGTCCTTAAGGACTTAGTTACCAAAATGCAACACAAATTATGTAATAGATTTAGAGCAGGGCTGCTGGAATATTTTCTGCAATAGTTTGCTGCAAAAATTTTCCTGCTTTGTTTTGGCCAGTTGGAACTCTGGGGAATATAGAAAATAAGTGAGGCCTAGTGGAAAAAGCTCATGACTGGGAGCATAGAGAGCTGGTTTCTATTCCTGTCGTTGTCTCGGGCTCCCTGTGTAACCATGGCCAGGCATGTCCCCTCTCTGTGACAGTTTCCCCATTTGTAAGAGGGGGTAATAATACTTCTCAGGTGTGTTGTGAAACTTCATTGTTTGCAAAGCACTTTGTGAGTCTTGGATAGGGTTGCCAACTTTCTACTCACACAAACCAAACACCCTTGCCCCGTCCGCTGTGCCGCCCCTCCTCCGAGGTACTGCCCATGCCCTGCCCCTTCTCCAAGGCCCCACCCCTGCTCACTCTATGGAAACACACTCCCTCTATCCCTCACTCTCCCCACACACACACACACACACACACACACACACACACACACACACACCCTCATTTTCACCACGGGAGGGGGCCAGGGTGTGGGAGGGAGTGAGGACTCCAGATGAGGGTGCAGGCTCTGGGATGGGGAGAGAAATTAGGAGTTCAGAGTGCAGGAGGGGGCTCCAGGTTGAGGCAGTGGTTTGGGATACGAGAGGGGATGAGGGCTCGGGATGGGACCAGGAGCCCAGGGATGGGACCAGAAATGAGGGGTTTACGATACAGGAGGGGGCTCCAGGCTGGGTGGGTGGAGCCAGGGGTTTGGAGTATGGGAGGGGGTTCTGGGCTGAGGCGGGGGTTAACATAAGAATGGCCATAGTGAGTCAGGCCAAAGGTTCAACTAGCTCAGTATCCTGTCTTACAACAGTGGCCAATACCAGGTGCCCCAGAGGGAATGAATAGAACAGGTAATCATCAAGTGATCCATCCCCTGTCGCCCATTCCCAGCTTCTGGCAAACACAGGCTGGAGACACCATCCCTACCCATCCTGGCCAATAGCCATTGATGGACCTATCCTCCATGAATTTATCTAGTTCTTTTTGAACGCTGTTATAGTCTTGGCCTTCACAACGTCAAAGTTGTTGGGTTGGAGTGTGGGAGGAGGTACAGGGGCTAGGTGTGCAGGTTCCAGGGTGGGGCCAGAAATAAGGGGTTCAGGGTGTGGGAGGGGTCTCTGGGCTGGGGCAGGAGGTTGGGGTACTGGGCCGGGGGTGAGAGTTTGGGGCTGAATGGTTTGGGGTGTAGGAGCGTGTTCCGGGCTGGGACTGAGGGGTTTGGAGGGTGGGAGGGGAATCAGGATTGGGGGATCAGGATTAGGGCATGGGGGGTGAGGGCTCCAGCTCGGGGTGCGGGCTCTGAGGTGGGGCTGGGGATGAGGGATATGGGGTGCACACAGGTGCTTCAGGCTGGGATTGAGGAGATTGGAGGTGGGAGGGGGCCTCAGGGGTGCAGGCTCTGGGCAGCACCTTCAAGCAGCTCCCGGAAGCAGCAGCAGCATTGTCCCCTCTCCAGCTCCTATGCAGAGGCATGGCCCGGTGACTCTGCACACTGCTCCTTCTGGAGGCGCTGCCACCACCACAATTCCCCTTGGCTGCGGTTCCTGGCCAATGGGAGCTGCAGTGGCAGCACTTGGGGTGGGGGCAGAGTGCAGAGCCCTCTGGCAGCCCCTACACATAGGAGCCAGAGGAGGGACATACCCGGGAGCCGTGTGGCACAGAGGCTAGCAGGGAGCCTGCCAGCCCCACTGCATGGAGCCACCAACTGGACAGTCAACGGCCCGGTCAGCAGTGCTGACCGGAGCCACCAGGATGCCTTTTCGACCAGGTGTTCTGGTTGAAAACCAAACACCTGGTCACCCTAGTCTTCAAAGGTGAGGGTGTTATACTTGCATACAATATTATAAATCAATAACATAACTGGCTTGCTGTCAGCTAACTTCTCTCTCGAAAGCTTATTAAGAGTCCAATACATGTGTGTTTTGGTTTTCCTAGTCATGGAAAAAATATCTGTTCAGGAAAGAGAGAGGTGTTTAGCAGCTGGGCAAAGGAAGTAAAGTTTAAATGCCGGTGTCAAAATCTTGCCCTGGATGTGTTATAAATTATTTAAACTTTGATAAATCATTCTAGTGAAGCAGACAGTCAGCATTCGCAGGCAGTACACATTTCATGCATTCTTTCTTTGCAAACGCAGAGACTATTTATATAAACATTGTAACTGTTTCCTATTGAAGAGAGTAATGTATAAAATCCAAACTGTTGTGCATCCCTGCTGCTTAACTGATCTTTTCATGGGCAGGGCTGGTAACTGTGGTCAATATTTTAGATATTCACCCTAGAGGGCTACCAAGAGTAGTGGAAATTTGAGGGGGGAAACATGAGGGGCGAAGAGAGATGGGTGGGTAAGGAAAATTGTCACATCGTGTCACAGTTTCAGCAAACGTTTATCTAGAATGCCACTGTTTCTCTGCCAACGGTGCTGACAACAGTACCCAGTATCTGCTGGCACACTGTGTCTGGAAGAGCAGATGCTGTGCATTTGCTAAAGCAGATGTGAAGGGTGAAAATAAAAATAAAAGGCAAGCCATACCCCTTGGCAGAAAAAAAATTCAGAGCCCTTGTGTATGATTTTGCATAATTTCTGCCTATTCTTTTGCTGTTGCTTTTAATCTGGTGAGAAAATATATTGGAGGCAATGAGTCTGATTCTCTTCTCGTGTACACAGGGGTAAATCAGTGGTTAGTGCCAGCTCAGAATCAGACTCAAAGGGAAAGAAATAACCAAGAAACATGGTAGATTTGATCTTTCAGATGGTCAAGATGTGGAACGTCCACTGCAATCAATGGGTGATGTGTGCATGGAATGGTTACAGAATCACAGACTGCTTTTGTCCTGGCATTTCCATGGGTTACTTCATCTCAGCCCTGATAATCCCTGCATTTTCCCCCTTCCACTTTAAAAGGCAATTTTTTTTCTGCAAACTGATATTTCTTCAAGGAAATGGTGAAAAGTCCTCTAGGAAAACTTGACAAAAAGTTGGACAGAACAGAGACATTACCTGCTAAGATCTGAGTTCACCTTTTCTTGACTGTTCCTGCCACAGGAGAATGTCTTAAGACTTCAATGTTGCAATCACATCCAAGCTTGCACATCCTTATGCCTATGCATAGCCCCACCAAGATCAGTGGAGATCCATATGGGCCCAATTGCAGGATCAGGACCAAAAGCAGTCTTGGAGCAGACAGTTTTCTGCCAGGGAAAGTGGTGAGCTGTTTCGTTTATTTGTTTGTTTTTTATTTGGTGATAATATGAAAACTAAAAATATCAGGAACTATAACAAAAAGGACTGCAAAATTTATATGAACAAATGGCAGCAGAATTCACAAAGAATAGCCTTGACAGGGAGAGAAAAAAGGAAAGCCAGGCACCACTTTTTCTTTTAATTTCTAACATTATTATTATGAGTTGTTATTATTTGCATTATGGTAATACTCTGAGGCTCCAGTCCCATTGTGTGAGGCTCTGTACATGTCTATTTTAACAACACTACCTGCCCTGAAGAGCGTATGATTTAAATAGACAAGTGATGGGAGGAGAAATAGAGGCACAGAGATGTGAAGTGACACTCCCAAGGTTACACAGCAGGTCAGTGGCCGAGCTGGGAATAGAATCACAGTGTCCTGACTCCCAATCCAGTACCCTATCTGTTACGTTATGTCATTTATTTGTGGTTGGGCAGTTGCTTTAGATAAACATATGAATGTGAAGAGCTGCTGTGGGGTTTCTCTATGGGGTCAGTCCCATGAAATGCACAGTAAACCTCAACTCTTTTGAACGGAGTGCTTGTTACTCCAGAGGATTAGGCCCCATTGTGTATCTCTAGGGCACAAAACAGAGTAGCACTGATTGGGCTAGTCTGTTGTTGGTGACCACGCCACTGTGCTGAGATTTGTCATTTCATACCTCATTTGCCACTTCCAGTGGTGATTTCCAAACCCCCATAACCTATCCTGTACCACTCCCATCCTTAACACAAACAACTGACTTCACAGCTTCTGGGTGCTTTGTCTGGGGACAGCTTTCTTGGAACATGAATGCAGGGAGCAATTGTGGTGACTGTTGGTCTTCTCTACAGATGGAGAAGTCAGTTTGGGTAACTTGGAGCTGGTGTGTAGTCCTGCTGAGCCCACATATGTATATAGTTCAAAGATCAGGGCCTAAGACATGAACTAAACCTTTATCCAATGCTTGAGACTGTATGTAACCATTTCTGAGATTCAAACAAGTATGTTAATTTTTTAAACTATATTTATGAAATAAATATATACATCTCTCTCTAGATATTTTAAAAGCTAACATACGATATTTGAATCTCAGAAATGCCTTACAGAATACACACACTTTTACTTTCATTCATGTCTGCGTTTCTTGGTTCCAGCCAGTAGCTAAAGGGAAGCACAAAAAAAATCACAGGAGAGACCATTCGTGTGATATTCTAGCTCTAACCACAACTGGAAAGTATGCAAAAGCTTGTGCCCATGTGATTTCCCTTCTAGTTCTGTGGATTTGAGCATTACAGATAATCATTCAAACTCTCCCAGAGTTCTGTAGTGCAATTTGCTTACCGTCATTCCCCTCATTTGATGGAATCCTTAAGGCACTCAGTAAATGTTGCTGATTCATACATAAAGCTGCTGAATCCAGTTATGGTCAGTTACAGGTGGTATTCATTTGGGTGATGCGTAGGATGGAAGTCATGCCTGCCTACACACACACATACACAGTCACCATTCTGTTAGAAAGCTGATCAGCGCTCTCTCTAGACGCCTGAATCAATGCTTCAGCTTGAGTGGCACTGAAGGCCTAAGGACGATGCAAGTTACAAGCCCTCAGCACTTCTCTGGATCAGGTCCTTAGTGCAATATTTAATGCATTGACAAAATGGTTTGAGCCACATCTCAAGGGCAACATTTGAACCATATTTCTATGCTTTGCAGACAATGGACCTAGTCCTGATATTCTCTCTCACTTTGTATTCTATCCTCTTGATGTCAGCCAGAGTAAGGACTGTGTATACACTGGGGTGACCAGATGTCCCGATTTTATAGGGACAGTCCCAATATTTGGGGCTTTGTGTTATAGGTGCCTATTCTTCCCCCCCTCCACCCCCGTCCTGATTTTTCATACTTGCTGTCTGGTCACCCTAGTAAAAACTGTGGACCAGTTTATATTTATTTGCAGAAGGCATTTACCCTTCAAGCTCTAAGCACAAATACAAGGCATTTAAAGCAACCAGCAAATTATAAGGAATAAAAACCACTTAGAAGACTCCAGCCCCAGCATCAGCGCCATAACTTCCCTACAACTTTAGCCTCTCAGGCAAGTGTCCAAGTGATCAATGAGGTTTCCATTGTGCCTTGCAGGCTAAGAGATTTGGGTTCTGCAAAGGCTTTCATAGTCTTGTTTATCTCAACTCCTATCCTCCTCCTCCTACCCATCTCTTGTGTACATTCAATCGCAACATCATTTTTATAAGCTTGCTTTGGTTGGAATACATCCGATGAAGTGAGCTGTAGCTCACGAAAGCTTATGCTCAAATAAATTGGTTCGTCTCTAAGGTGCCACTAGTACTCCTTTTCTTTTGTAGAATACAGACTAACACGGCTGCTATTCTGAAATAAGCATCTCGGTTTTTCACATGGAGAAGATATTTGAGACTGATTCTTCCTTAGTCTGATGACAAAGGTTGTTCTGAAGGCAGAAAGGCCTGCTATCCATCCAGAAACCCACCCAACCTCAGCCATTATCTTCCCAGCACATGTAGCTAACTAAAACAAGCATTTAAAAATGATGTTGCAACTGAATGTACAATTAATTGATTAGTATGTCAAAAAGTAATTGCTGGAACGAGTACTAGTTGTATCAGGTAATGTGAGCCTAATTTGATTTAACCATTAAGCATCCCTTTTTCAGAAATGCTAGTTTCTGAATCTCTAACTTCTCACATTTGGAAAATGCCAACAGACAAAAGCTTGCTCTTTAGAACAGGGCATGTGGAAAATATCAGACGTTATATGCAGGTGATAAATCTGTTAGGTTCTTTAACAGATTTATTTATTTTTGTCTGGTAATATTTGTGTGAAGAAGAGACATCTAATATAGCTGACAATGATGTTACATATAGTCCGAGTAGAAATAATCAGGAATTGCTAATTGGCAATAAGTATATTTATGTACCACATTACATAGTTCAGATATTGTTCTCTTTATTATAATAGCATACTGAAATACTACAGTGTTTTCCCAAAGGCTGAGCATGATTTATTGGTATGTTTGCTCTGTTCATACACACAGCTCCTATTGTGATTAATGTGAGGTCTGCACATACGTTAACCCTTAAGAAACTAGCTAATTCTCAGGTGGATGAGATCCTGTAACTGGCTAATTTCAAAGAGCTAGATCCTGCCACTGTTACCCATGTTGAGCAATACCTTACTCTGCCAGCATTCCGATTGATTTCCTCCCACCGTGCACAGATAAAAGGAAGCATTCTTAGATTGCAGATGTTACCTGCATATTCAGGAGTAGCCCAGGGTTTAGTAACACACCTGAATTGTGCACCAGTGTGACAAACTCCCAAAAGCACCAATAGGATCTTCTCCAAGCTTTCTCATTTAATCAACATTAGCCCCATCTTGTCTGGATTGGACCACCATCAGCAAGTCTTCACTCAAGCCCCAAACTCCTATAAACCCTGTGATACATTTTCCAGCACAAAAGCCAAGTCAGATGTTACAGACCTAGATCTGAGTGTCAGTATACTGAATATTTCACAGTCCATCTCTTCCCCCCATGAGCCCTACCAGTGGCCTCTTGCATACTGAGCAAGAGAGGTGACGAAATAGACCCCCCATGGCATGTGAGAACCTTTGGGGAAGAAGAGCAATAGCCCACAGTTACCCCCTGGGTCTTCTCAGAAAGTTCAGAATGGAATCACTTAACAGCAATGCCATCCGCCTCTTCCAGGTGTGCCCAGGAACTCAATCAGATGATCATTGTCTGAGGTACCAAAAGCTGCTGACGGATCTAAAAGAATCAGCATTGACAAACAGAACAGTTCATGAACGTTCTATAGGGTGGAAACTATTTATTCATTCCAGCTATTCATAGTGAATAATGAATTTGCATCTGGGCACCATATTTGGGTGATCCCATGCTCTAGTACTAATTAGATACGATACTTGAATCTCCTCACAGCTGTGTGTGAGTTAGTTAGTTGGGTTAGTATCTGGCGATTTTCTTCTGCTGTCTTCCATACAAATGGCTGGCCATATATATATATTCCATAATGTATGTTACAGTGTTGCTGTATTCTCTGACTTTTTTGGCATCCCCCTTTATCCCTGAGGGCCTGATCATTGTCCTCCTAGCCCAAGAATCACCTGAGGCTATTTCCTTACTGAAAACTGGTATGAACTTTTCATCAGATTTCCTTTAATATTTGGATACCTCATTCATATGACATGCTGGAGGGGGGCCATCCAAATAACACTCAACAAACCAAAGGGATCCACATGTCACACTGCACAATGCTGCTGCAACAGAAAACCTCTAAGCCTTACACTTAAATTTGATCAGTTATAACATCATTGCAAGCTGGTGGTCTTCCTTGGTTAATAAGGTCACAATCCTCTGGCCTGGAACAAAGGTGACTGTAAACCACCTTTACACTCCCCCCCCAGGCTTGGGGTAGAGCTCGCTCTAAGGGCTGATCTAACTAATACTGGGTGCCTTTGGTCCCAAAATTGTGTTTTAGCAGCCAGGGGCTGTGAAGATGTAGGGATGCCCTAACCTACCCTTCTTTCATTGGCTTCTCCACCCACATCATGGGCTAGGCGGTGGGATGGAGCTAAAGTGAGGATCTGGCCCTAAATGTGGGTTGCAAAATATTTTCTTCTGTCCAAGCCTGCCGTGAGCCCATTATGTCTATTCAAGGCCCTAAGTGGAAAGGGAATTCTCCCTTGACACAACTGCATATTTCTCATTACTATCATATGAATGTGGGCTTCTAAAGGAGACTGAACCCTAGTAATTAAATAAAATCATTCTTGTTTTCAGTGTTCTGTCAATACACTTGAATTGACATGTACTTTTAAATTATGCATGAAAATATCATTCTCTATTCCAGGTTTCTAATGGAGAGCCCAGTCATGTAAACCCACTCTACCAGGCTCTAGGGTGACCAGATGTCCTGATTTTATAGGGATGGTCCTGATATTTGGGGCTTTGTCTTATATAGGTGCCTATTACCCCCTCACCCCCATCCTGATTTTTCACACTTGCTGTCTGGTCACTCTACCAGGCTCATCCTTGCTACTAAGTGTAATCCCATTAAATGAATCGGTTATTGACTATTAATATTCTATTTGTATTGTGGTAGTGCCTAGGAGCTCCAGTAATGGCCCAGGACCCCATTGTGCTCGATGTTGTACATACACAGAAGAACAAGATGGTTCCTACTCCAAAAAGTTTTCAATGTAAATTCTATTGGGTGCTGCGTAAGAGGGGGCAGGGTTAACATAACGACCTTGTCCTGCTTGGGACTTGCAGCATGTGCCACTTAATTAATAATGCACTAAAAAGAGGACTGGCTGTGGTGATCAGAGAAGCTCTAATTTGGGCTATGTTGCATCTGAACAGAATGCTTTCAAGCCTCAAGCCTAGTTCTGCTTAGTACAATATTTTCACCAAAGGCTTATCCATCCCTTTTGAAGCCATTTGATGTTATTTACTGCTTGAAATAGCATTAGTCTCCTGGGCCTCCTTACTTTCACGCTAGAGCTAGCTGGCAAGGATGGATACCTGTCTTGACTTAACACACGCAACAAAAGACAAAGATGGGAACTTTTCCATTTGTCGGTCACAGAAACTATTTAACACACAGCCACTTTCATGTACAATAAAAAAGATTCTCATCTTCCCAACCATGTAAAAGAAAGTCTGATTAGACAATTCTGAAACTGCATCTTATGCCATTGGCTTTTCTGAGAATGCTCAGAATGAAAGCCTGGTGTTGTTTCAGCACTAAAAATTCATATGTTCTGAGGGACAGAGTCCAAATATAGAAGGTGCCAGAATCTGATCTTGGTTACTCTGGTGTAAATCCAGGGTAACGCCAGTTAAATCAGTAGAGCAGCTCTAAGCTTGCACTGGTATAATTGAGGTCGTAATATCACCCATTAATTCCATACGTGCTACAAATACTGATGTTTTTAATCTGTCTCTAAATGTGCCCTGAAAAAAAATTAGAAACATGAAGGGTGGTTTTATCCTAAAGCTGTGATTTCATATTCCTAATGATACATGACTGAGATCCTTTTCCTAGTTTGTAAAGAAGTCTTGGACTACTGCTCCCCTCTATGGAGGTTTTAGCTGATCCCAGCAAATTAAGGGAAAGAAAGGTTTGAAGCAGCAATATTAGCCACTTCATAATCCTCCACCAATAGCACAATTCACAGGGCCACATTTTCAGCCTGGCCTTACCAGTTTTTCCCTGGTTTTGCCCCTTACAATAATTGTGAATGCAGTTTGGATCTGTCAGACAGTGAAGTACAGGATTGTGACTGCAAGTCAGGGAGGAGGAAATTTAAATGTCATAAATGGCATCTGCGCTTGTGTATGTTATCTGAGGCCACTCTCTGATCCCACTTGAAATTAAAACTAGGAGACCAGACCAAAAGTTGCATGTGGCTTTTATGTTGAGAGAGCTGCACAAGTATGCCTGAAGATAAATGTTGTCAAAAATAGGAGATGCAGTTCATATAGAGTAGGATTTTCAAAACAGCCTAAGTGATTTAGCAGCATAAATCACTAAATCACTTAGGCATTTTTGAAAATGCCACCCACAGTGTACAAAAGGTAGCATCCTGTTCACTTTACTCACAGGAGATGACTCATTTATTTCAATGTGTCAGCTTGAAAGGCAAGCAGGATTTGCCCTAAAGTCTTTCTAGTCTTAGTCCAACTCCCACTGGAGTTCAAAAGAAGTCTTTCCACTGAATTTCCTTGGAGCTCAATGGGCCTCTGGTGGCAAATTAAAGCTACCATTAGGCATATATCAGATAAAGCCTATTTGTCCATAACCAAAGAGAGATGACAGCAAAATACTTAAATTTCATGGGTTATGTCTGATACCAGCAAGCAAAGGAGTGAAAACACAAAATACCAAACTCTGAGGACTTTGGTGAATTGATTATGGAGCAGAGAGTAAAAAACTTGTTGCAGCTATATGATGCCTGGAATATGAACCAGATGAGCAGATAATCATAGGAACCTCTGCAGAATTTCATTCCCATTTTTAGTGAACATTTTGTCTTCACTGCCTTTTTTGGACCAGGTCTGCTTGCCTAGTAAAAACGTTAAGGATCAGCTCACAAGTCATTCACAAATGGTGAAATGCACCCCGGATAGCTGGCCAGTACACCACTTTAGGCCTTTAAACTAGATCTTCAGTGGGTCATAAGTGGTGCATATGCTTTGGGCTGGCCCTTAGTACAGGGGTGGATTCACCCCAGCAAACGAGGTTTGTATTACTTAGTCATTTATTGCAAATAAATTCAACCAGCTCTGACCAATACAAAGCCTGATTTGATGCCTCTATTGATGTCAGCATTGATTTAGTCCAGCTGAGGATTTGGCCCAACATTCACATCTTGGTAGTGATGTCTTTTGAATGGACCACTGAACCGGAACTCAGGGGACCTGGTTCTATTCCTGGCTCTGCCGTGGGAAGCTTGGGCAAGTCACTTCACCTCTCTGTGCCTCAGTTTCCCTATCAGTAAAATGGGGATAATGATGCTTGCTTCCTTTGTAAAGTGCTTTGAGATCTATTAATGAAAAGTGCCGTCTAAGAGCTAGGTATCATTATTATTAAAATCAATATAAAATATTCTACACACTCTTGAATACAAGTACTTATTGCTTTGACATACCTAAATTCAAATGAATCCAACTTAGCCAGTAAATTTGCCATTAAATGCACTGTTGCCGATCTTCCGAATCATTTTTATATCACCAGCGTAAATTCCTTCTTGCTCCTATGCAAACTCCATTGACTGTAATGGAGATATGTGAGGGATATGTCTTGGCAGAATTTGTCCCAGGGCTATTATTCCGCAGCTGAGAAAAAGACAGGAAAAATATGATGCGTTCCTCTAAAAATCTGTCTTTTTAGGGGTTGTATGAGAGTCATGCATAAATTATTTATCACTGAGAGACTCTGTAGGTGTTCTGTTCCCCCATCTCCCCTTACAACAGCTGATATACAGATAGTCCTGGGAATGTAAAATTGCTATATAACCTAAATCTGCTGAAGCTGAAGGCTTCAAATTTTTGAAAGAAAGTCATAGCGATATACCCAATGCCTGATGAATAAGGCAAATGTAATATAAAATGAGAATCTCAAATCTCAGCAAGGGAAAATTGAAAAAGAGGGGAAAAGGCAGTATTTATCCTAGATAATAAGCCATTTAGGCTGAAACATAGCTCTAGGAATCATTCTTCAGAGAGCCTGTTACACACAGTACGCAAATGTCCATACAAATAACTGATACACAGATTATGGGCAAATATCCACACTAAAAATTTAATTCAGCATTTCAGCTTCCTCCCTTATGGTAAACAAAATGCTGATGTGAACTAGAACATAAATCAAGAGGAAGCATATGACAGAGAGATGCACAGACATGGTGTTTATCCAATAATACACTTGAAACCTGATGTTAGTACTGAACTCTTTACAAATTGCTGTTAGTAAAAACAAAAATGCCAAAGTTTGTCTTCATTGGTTTCAGACGTTAGGTGAAAGACATTGGAATTTTGTCTCATTTTTTTGCTAATAAGGAAATTCTTACGAGGTGAACTGCTTCATGCTTATTAATTTAAAATCTCCACATCCCAGCCAAGAGTGGGATGTGAAGGTGAAAGGGAGATTCCTCTCCGTGCCGCACACATAATGTGCGGGCTGGATCTAAGCTTTGCCATCAGCAGCATTCTTGGGGAAGAAACTAAGTTGGGGACCACAAGAAAAAAAGCTTTTACTAATAATTTTAAAATTCTGTAGTTCGTTTGTATTTTTAAAAATGACCACCTAAATTGGATTTGGTTTTTCTGTATTTTTCTGTTGTGTTGTTCTGTTTTGTTATCTTTCAAACATAGGTCTCAAAGTTAAGAATTGCCGGTAAGGTAGATTTTGAATCTGCCACTACACTCCCAGTGAATTGTTGATCGCTTGTGTCATAAATATAAAGGGAAGGGTAAACCCCTTTGAAATCCCTCCTGGCCAGGGGAAAGCTCCTCTCACCTGTAAAGGGTTAAGAAGCTAAAGGTAACCTCGCTGGCACCTGACCAAAATGACCAATGAGGAGACAAGATACTTTCAAAAGCTGGGAGGAGGGAGAGAAACAAAGGGTCTGTGTCAGTCTGTATGCTGGTCTTTGCCAGGGATAGACCAGGAATGGAGTCTTAGAACTTTTAGTAAGTAATCTAGCTAGGTATGTGTTAGATTATGATTTCTTTAAATGGCTGAGAAAAGAATTGTGCTGAATAGAATAACTATTTCTGTCTGTGTATCTTTTTTGTAACTTAAGGTTTTGCCTAGAGGGGTTCTCTATGTTTTTGAATCTAATTACCCTGTAAGATATCTACCATCCTGATTTTACAGGGGGGATTTCTTTATTTCTATTTACTTCTATTTTTATTAAAAGTCTTCTTGTAAGAAAACTGAATGCTTTTCCATTGTTCTCAGATCCAAGGGTTTGGGTCTGTGGTCACCTATGCAAATTGGTGAGGCTTTTTATCCAACATTTCCCAGGAAAGGGGGGGTGCAAGTGTTGGGAGGATTGTTCATTGTTCTTAAGATCCAAGGGTCTGGGTCTGTAGTCACCTAGGCAAATTAGTGAGGCTTTTTACCAAACCTTGTCCAGGAAGTGGGGTGCAAGGTTTTGGGAAGTAATTTGGGGGGAAGGACGCGTCCAAACAGCTCTTCCCCAGTAACCAGTATTAGTTTGGTGGTGGTAGCGGCCAGTCCAAGGACAACGGGGGGAATATTTTGTACCTTGGGGAAGTTTTTGACCTAAGCTGGTAAAGATAAGCTTAGGAGGTTTTTCATGCAGGTCCCCACATCTGTACCCTAGAGTTCAGAGTGGGGGAGGAACCTTGACAGCTTGGAATCTTGAAATCAAGACTGGCTGTGTTTCTAACATGTCCTTCCCTTCAACACATTATTGGCTCTATGCAGGAATAATTGGGTGAAATTCTATGACCTGCATTATTATTTTAAAGCATCATAATGGTCTGTCTAGCTCTCTTGGGAAATTGTGTTTTCAATTACCACAGGCTGAGTGCCTCATGCTTTTTAAGGTCTTTATCCTGGCAACACCACTGTGAGATAGGGCAGGGCTGTTATCCTCCATTTACAGAGACTAAGGCTACAAATGAGTGTGAAATCAGTGGGTATTACTTGGCATGGCTAAGCCATGACTTTGCTGCTGCTACTCATGCTACCGCGGCTACACTACTAATTATACTCACACTCACTTGTTGAGGGCGAGTTGTGAGTATGTGTACATGAGCAGGAGAACCATGCCCCTAGCTCATACTGCAGATTTATCCTTAGTGACTTACCAAAGGTCACACAGAAAGCAGTAGAGTAGGTTCAATTTCCTATCTTTCCCTTCCTCTCTGTCACTTCTTTCCTTAATATCCATGCATATATGGTCACTGCAGCCCAGCCTCCAGCTAGACTACCAACATGTGAATGGGGAATTAAGAGCTTCCACCTATGGAGTTTATCCCAGTGGATGATCTCATTCATTAGGCTGGCATGATGTCCATGCATTGTTGTGACTCTGTGAGTCTGCTGTCATGGGGCTTGGCGGTATTTTTAAATCATTATGGTGCATCCCCAAATCATCATGCCCTGTCAGAATGTAACTGTGATATGATGCTGCATCTCTGCCTTCTCTTCATTAAAGCTGATGGAGTAGCTTTGGATTAATAAGAGATCTGGTTAATTTTGCTAGTCAACTGACTCACTGAATACATTTGAATATTAGTGATATTTCAACATTTTCTCTGAATATTTTTTCTAGTAGTTAATGAGCTCTAATATCTGTGTTCTGTTGAGGCATATGAAGGTCAGACTTATCTTGGAAACTTTGACACGTGTAACCCACACTAGAAGTGGCCTGTCCACTAGAGAGGTTAATGAGTTGGCTGTATATGTTAATGAGGGGTCTAATACAAAGACCACTAAGGTCCATGAGAGTCTTTTCTTTTACTTCAATGGGTTTTGAATCAGAGCCTAGAAGATTAGGCCAGCCTATGATGGAGCTTCTAGGAGGACTGTGGTCTTAGTCTTATAGTAGAGGCTCTTGCTCTTAATTCTGCAGGTCCTAAGTTCAAACATCAGTCTCATTTTAGGCAAGGCTGGCTACGTATGCCAATTGTATGCAGAACTCAGGATGTTATGCTTCAAAAATACAGCCCTCTACCATTAGCTGGCAAGAATACTAGGGCTCATATCTGCCTTATATGCTAACTATTCAAAGGAAACCATCACGAACAGTATGAAGCCATTATCGTTGCACACAATGAAACACACACACACTCCATGTATTACAACAGTTCTTATATCTGTTATCACATTAGCTCTCCCGGGCATCTGATCTTTTCATTCAGTATTCAGTGCCAACATTTGCAGTGTTACTGGTGATTGGTTTGCAAGAAGCTCAAACTGTCTCTTTCACTTTTATGATTTTAAATTGTTCATGTGAATGTTTAATGAGCTCATTATAACTCTGAATAGTTTCCTTTGTTACCAGTAACTGATAAACCTGCAGAAACTACACCAAAACTATTAGGGCTATTTCTAGGATTGTGTTTTGTTCACTGTTGTGTACTGCAATATGCAATTGCCTTTGCTAATGAAGTTTTCCTTTAATGAACACAATTACAGCTGGGCAAACAGTTCAAATATTTTTCATGAATATGCAAAATCTTAAATTAATTTGCTTCAAGTACACCTGGACTTTTTTGCAGTCTTCTCTCTGTGAAAATGTCTGTGATCCGGTTTTAGTAGCTTCAATGATCAGTGGGGACTGTATGTTGAGCTTGTGTGCTGGAATGCTCATGGGAAGGAAATCTGAAATTCCATAAGCATTCACACCAGTTACTCATCCAGTCAGGGACCAGGGTTGATAACTTTTTGACTAGTTACAGCGAGCCACACCCTGAATTTCAGATTTCAGTGTTTAAACGGTAAGACAGAAAAAAACGAAAATTGTGAGAAATTTCATCAAATAATCTTAGCTAAAGGGAAAATAAACAGTGATCTATGTCTGTAGCCATTTTCTGAAGAGAAAAAGAAATTAAATTATAAATTATTTCAGTTCTAATAAAACTTATTGACATGTAAAGGGACCGTGGCGTCTCAGGGGGGTTGGCAATAGGCTATAGAGCCTTCCATGTCTTAAGTTGCTACTACTGCAACTTAAGTCCAAAGGCTGTGACTTTGGTTGGAGAGTCCAAAGGTTGTGAGGCCACCTGAAGGGTGCTTGGTGGTCTACGAGAAATGAATCTGGTGATCTCAATCTAATTCCTTGTGACTGATGATCCATCATAGAAATCACAACCCTGACTGGAATTCTTGTTAGTACTATAGGTGCAAAGGGGTAGACAAGGACTAATGGAGGGTACATAGAGACCACAGAGATTTTCAGGGTCTGGACTGAGGCACATCATTTAGGTAAGGTCCCTCTGGTGTAAACTATTCCGTGGCTAAATCAGTAAATTCATACACAGTAAATAAAAGGATGAAATTTGTTTCTAGCGCATCGATCCACCACATTTCACAAGCACAGTTTAAAACAAAATACATACACACACCCCAATTCACAATTGACAACTGTCATTGGCCTGTTTTGAAATCTGAGTTTGGGGAGAAAAGCTTTCAACAAGAGAAACGTAAATAAAGTCGTCATCACCCTAAATACATGAAGCAGGGATCTCAGGGCTTTTGGGCATTAACGCTTAAACCTGTCTGACATATAAGTCAAATGTGTAAAAGCAGATTATGCATTTTATATAGAAATCTCCTGCAAGGTCTTTTCAAGCTATAAACAGTCATTTATATTTTCGGTCTGAAACAAAAAAGTTTCATTCCTCAAGTTAACAATCATCCACTAGATGTGGCATCAGAAAAATATCTTATTTTTCATGGCAATGTAGCTGAAAAGAAACATGAGAGTCACACTGGGGCAAGGCTTGAGAGAGTTTGATTTCAAGGTCAACAAGGTAAACAGCTGCAGAAATCCTCTTATTGCACCGAAATTATTAAAATGAAATAGCCTTGAGAGCATTAAAAGGACACTCCTCTGTTTAATATTCTGGTATTGGTTGGTGGTTAAACTAAACTCATATATAAAACTATACCATAGCGCACAAATCTCAAAGACTGATGTAATCACTCTTTTAAAATGTTATATACATTTGACCCTTGGCAAAGTGGACAAGCTGACTTAATATTAAAATCCATTGCATTAGGCTACCATCCACTAGCACTTGTAGATCACCCATTTGAAGTCTGTTCCAGTAGCATCTAGTTATGTCTGTTGCATCTGAATGTATTTCCTAGCTGCAGAGGGACAATATTTAATTTGTTACATTCTTTACATACATGGAACAGGCTCTTAAGGCTTGTTATGGCCACTTTGTGCAACTTGGGGTGCAAAAGACCTGTAAATCTAGTAGCAAATGCCCAGCAGAGAATTGCAATGGGAGATGCCATGCTGGGAACAGAAAGGGGTGTGTCATGGATGGTGTGTGGGGAGGGGGTGGCAGTCCTCCACTGGTGTTGGGGCCATTAAGGACTCTGCATCAGTGGCGCAAGTTGAAGCGGCCCAGAAGAAACAAGTTAGGGGTGGCGTTGGCACAGGAGAATCAGGGAGCTAAAATTTGGCTCCAGGACCCATCCCCAACCACTGCATCAAGTGGCGTCCCAGCAATGAAGAGAAATCATCCCCACATCTGCTGGGAAAAGGTAGAGGCTAGCTACACTAATATTAGCCTGCCAATAACTTGTAAACAAAGCATCAGTATTGCCATTTTTGGCACATGGGAGCACAATCAGCAGATGTGAAGCCTGAGCCCCATGCTTACTGTAGTCTGGAGACGCTGGAAATGGTGAAAAATATTGATTGTCAAAATACACAAACCATTTCCTGAAACTGAATGGCAATAATCTCCTCCTCTCAGTTTACAGTTAATGAGCATTTCCAAGCACTTGTATTATAATTATTCAATCCACCTTCCCATAATTACTGTCCCTATAGGCGTTCTACATACAGTAGCTGTTTTAGAATATAAAATATGACTGAATTCTTACAGATCAAGAGTGGGGAACATCCCACCTGTCTATGAAATGCACATTCTCAATAAAGGGTTTGGAAGCATGTGAGTTTGATGCATGTTTAGAGAAATCGAAAGAGGAAAAGATTTATAATAGCCAGGAAAGAAAAGCTAATTATGCTCTGGACTTTTTCTGTAATGGTTCCATTTCTCAACCCAGCTATATAGAGAAATGCAGAGGTGTTGTTTTCTGTTCATAAATTAGCAGTGTCACACAAAGTTTAGCTGTGCATATCTTCGTTCGCGCAGAGATGTTTCCATTTGTATTTGTAACATATGGGTGTTCATTCAGGCAAAGCACTTAAGCTTGCAAGTTAAGAAGCATGTGCCGAAGTATGATGGACTTAAAGTTAAGCATGAGCTTAAGAACTTTCCTGAATCAGGATCGTGGAGATTAAGGGAAAAATGTGTTGTCGCCAGTAAAAGAACAATCCACCACCAGAGCTGGTGCAGTGCCATTCTCCCTCCTCCCGTAATGACGGTCACTTTTAAGCTTTATTCATTCTCCTTCTGCTTATAATGGCTGGTGGCAAATGAAAGTAGGGAGACAAAACTGGCATAAAAATGCACCACTCTCTAACCTAATTTTCAGGTGCTGACAAAGATTCCACTCTACATTAGGCCTGTGGGGAAAATCATAATGATCCCTCACCCCAGCTAGTAAAGAGGTTGCCATTACAGTCTTTGCAGTTTTGCCTAATTAACATTACTGAAAAGCTGTGATATCCATGATCACAGTAATAATTGCTTTCAGTGGTATTTCTAAAGGTTTTGATGGCAATGACCATTTATTTTTTCTGCAAGTAAAGACAGCGCAAGTGCCCCTTTACTGCCAAAAATTCACTCTGAATCATATGCTTTCTTCCGTCCCTGTCTCTGGAACAGTCAACAAATCCAGTCCTAGACTCGCCTCAAACATACCAATCAATCCCCAGATCAGCACCTGCCCTAGTGATCTTGTTCTGAGCAGGGTTTGTTTGTTTTTTGTTGATGTTGTTGTTGTTCCAGATGCACCATTTTAGGCTTAGAAGAGATTACATTGCAAAGAATCATCATTATGTATTTCCTACTAGCTCAGTGACTGCGTAAAAAAAAAACTTCAAAAGATTTGGATGCTTTCAGTTAGGTAACAACCCTAACATTTGGATGCTTACTCAGGCCTTTTCTAAACTATATGAATGTCGAATATTGACCATTTTGAAAATATATAGACTATTTATTACAGCAGCACCTCTAGGGTCCAATCTAGATCATGGCCTCAGTGTGCTAGATCCTGTACAAATACATACTAAGAGACCATCCCCGTCCCAAACAACCGGCAATCTAAATAGCAAGACAGAAAAAGGATTGGAGGAGAAACAGAGAGAGGTGAAATGACTTAACCAAGCTCACACAGTAGCTTGATAGCAGATCCAGGAATTGAACACAGGTTTTCTGCCTCCCAGTCCAGTGCGCCGTGCACTAGACCATGCTGCTAGTGAAAATGAACATAATTCTATAGGGACAACCTTAGTGCAATTCGAATAAATCGGTTTAAAAAATGCAAATACATTCTAATAAAAAATGCACCCACCAAAATACAGTTGGATACATTTCCTATCCAGACAGCATAGGTATTCTATCCAGGGGGAAAAAAAATAGGGTACTTAGGAAACTTTGTATCTCTGGCCAGCTAATTTAAAAGTTAGGAAGAGAAGAATTTTTTGTACACTTGAAATCAAGCGAATCTTCAGATGCCCGAATTCCCCGATGGTAACTGTAGGGGTAACTTTGAGAGTAAAAAAGTTACATGCCTCATCATCTGAGAAGATGTAATTCTTAGCTTCTGGAATAATGGACATAAAATAACAAACTATCATCTCAAAGAGAGTTAAATCTCAAACAGAGGAACCAGTATTTCTTGATCCAAATGCGGTCAAATAAACAGCCACAGATGCTGAGAAGTAATTTTCATTTTTATTTTTTAAATTATTTTCAAATTCTTTTGTACTTGCTAAGAAAATGAAATGTAAGTCAGGGTTCTAATCTGTTGGAGCACTCTTGTCTTAAGGTGGTACCTTTTGGGAGGAGAAGTGGGGCAATTGAAACAAACTTTTGTAATAGCGTAAAAGAATCCTGTGGCGACTAACAGACGTATTGGAGCATAAGCTTTCATGGGTGAATACTCACTTTGTTGGAGGCATGTAGTGGAAATTTCCAGAGGCAGGTATAAATATGCAAGCAAGAATCAAGCTAGGGATAACCAGGTTAGTTCAGTCAGGGAGAATGAGGCCCTCTTCCAGCAGTTGAGGTGTGAATACCAAAGGAGTAACTTTGTAATGACGCTATAGGACTGAATTTCTCACCCAGCAATTCTTCTAATAACTTGGATTAAGTAAGGAGAGTATTGCATCTTCCTTCAACCTGTTACTCAGAGCTTGGACGCCCTGTATTTATTCTTTAGGATCTGCAACCTGTGATGTAATGCAATGTTATCCTGCACCAGCACACTGTTATACTTTGTGGGGAACTATTTTATTCCACTGGTGTTTGATCTTGTTCCATAGTTGACTGACGCAGTCCTTACCCCACCATCTGTTCCACAAGAAGTCACAAGTGGCTGAATCTTGAGGTTAATAATATGGAACTTCAGAACTGTTTTCATAGGCGCTGATATAGGGTATTTAATGTTATATGTTAGATAGCATAGAAGCCAAACCAGTGGGCCTGATTTTCAGAGGTGCTGGTCTCCCGTAACTTCAACCAAAGTCAGTAGAGATGCAGGTGTTGGTCACCTCTGAAAATCAGGCCCTAAATCTGCACTAGCAGGGGTGTAAAACTTCCAGGGGTGATGTATCCTCTGAGCAGTCCACACTATCTCAGCCACTTCAGAGTGCATAACTTCATCCAGCCATCGCGACTTCTCAAGCAACTTATGCCTCCTTGGACCCTGATTGCTAAGGGAGGAAAATTCATCCTGGAAGCCGAAACAACTCCAAAAGGGCAATGGGAAAGTATTACCCATGTAAAGGCTATATTGGAAAAGAGTTTCCAAGCTGAAGCAGGTCTGATAGCTTTATAGTTCTCCAGTGGATGGAGAGCCTTTCAAAGCCTCAAACTTGAACTTTGGGTCAACAAATTGGGTTGGAAGTCTCACAAAATTGAACATACAGTATGCTTTAGGCCTACTGTTCACTTTGGGGCCAATCCTGCCCCCACCTCAAAAAAGAACTAGATAAGTTCATGGAGGATAGGTCCATCAATGGCTATTAGCCAGGATGGGCAGAGAGGGTGTCCCTAGCCTCTGTTTGCCAGAAGCTGGGAATGGGCGACAGGGGATGGATCACTGGATGATTACCTTTCTGTTCATTCCCTCGGGGGCACCTGGCATTGGCCACTGTCGGAAGACAGGATACTGTTGCAGACTGCCACGGAGTATGTGTCTTGGTGTCTGAAGATCACGCCTCTGGAAATAATTTCTCAGCAGCACTGGTGCCGTCCTTGTCTGATTTCCCTTGAAAATTCAGATACACACCATGACTTGTTACATGCGGGGTTAACAGGTCGTGCTTTCCAAAGACCTTCTCAGAGTGCTCTCACAAGGCCACAGATTGAATGCTCAGAATTGAGTTTGTATAGTGTAAAAAAAAAAACAAAAAAAAAAACCCTTAATCTCTCTGTTCCTGTTTAAGAATCTTGTACTTGTCAGCCTTTCCATTAAATGTCAGTTCAGTGTCAGAGGACTAATGTTGAGGTCTCTCATCCTGGCAGTTTTGAATTGGACGGAGGAGAAACCAAAAGTGATTGGTATAATGTTCCAGAGCAGGTGAGGTGTTCCTTGAGACTTTCTTTTAAACAAATTCTGCAACAAGTTCATTGCTAGATCAGCAGCCACTCAGAAGTTCGCTCCCCTGAAAATGACTTTGCCTCGGTAATGGAAAATCTCTTATGAAACAGCCAAATCCGGGATGTTTTCCGGGGGGTGGGGGGTGGGAAATATGTATTTATCCTCAACAAGCTGTTAGTTACTGCTGCATTGACTATAAAAAGCAGAGACAGATCCTGGCCATTTGCTAAGGACCTGATACAACAAAGCACTTAAGCACATGCTTAATTTGAACCATGTGTGTAACAGTCCTTCTGAACTCAAAGAAACACAATCAACACTGCTCTGGTCTGTAGATAGCTGCAAAGATTTGTTCTACATATTATAAATGAATGCACTGAATGCATCCGATGAAGTGAGCTGTAGCTCACGAAAGCTTATGCTCAAATAAATGTGTTAGTCTTTAAGGTGCCACAAGGACTCCTTTTCTTTTTATAAACGAAGAGTTCCCTTTCTCTGACATGTAGCATCAAACCACTCTTTCTGCAAGACATAGGTTACTAATTGCTAACTGTTTTACCACTCAACAAAAGATGTGAGTAGTGACTGCCCTGCCAGATTAGCATCTATATACTAGGGTGATTTGTAGCTAGACAAACTATCCTTCTTGTGTATTCCTCTTTGGAGAAGAGAAACATTCTTTATAGATGATTGCAAAGTGTTTGACACGTTGGTGCAATGCAAATAATAAATTATATTCACATATAGAAGGGATAATATTGCAGTACAGTATGCTTAAAGCAACAGGATCCACATTGCATCATAGAGTCGAGCCAAACCACTGGTTTTATATTTTCATACACTCACCTGCAAAAGGACCTTTAAGAACTGAACGGTCAGAAGGTGCAGTTATTTCATTGCTAATGCAGATAATCAAGATGTCCTGTAATCTAAAATAAACACATTTTAAATGTTGTTTGGCTTTTATTAGGGCTTCTGTAGTATACATTATTAATGTCCTTTCTTTATGTATGCAGTAATGTTGTAGCCTTGTTGGTCCCAAGGTATTAGAGAGACAAGGTGTGTGAGGTAATATCTTTTATTGGACCAGCTTCTCTTGGTGAGAGAGACAAGCCTCCAAGCTTATGCAGAGCTCCTCTTCAGACCTTCTCTGTGTAAGGTCAAAAGCTTGTCTCTCACTAACAGAAGTTGGTCCAATAAAAGATATTACCTTACCCACCTTGTCTCTTCTTACATGGAATTTTGGTTTATGAGATGAATGAATCATCCTGGGCTGTCATGCAAATCAAATCAACTTCAGATGATCTGGAAACATCGGAGGTGAGTCATGAAAGTTTAGAGCTTTTGTCAGTTGACGAAGATGGGCTGTAATTCCTGTCTGCTAGGAATCTAACGCACCCTGTTTTTCCATATAGTTGTATAGATCTGTTGTGGGCCCAGCTCTTCTGAAATGTGAGTCTTGGGGAAGGACGGTATAGAATCAAGTTAACCAGTTCAGTCAGTTCAAGGACTTCCCTCTTTCTTCCCCATGTGGCACTATGAGTTTTATCAGCTGTTGTAATCCGTGCATTCTTAATTCTGATTACTCCTTAACAATGGAGTGTGTGGTTAGGTATCTTTATAATTACATATTTATTTATACACTTTACCACTCAGCCATCTCTTCATTTTCTTAGGGTTCACTGATTTTTTTTCACCAGCTACACTTCTTGTCCTTCCTTTTATCCATCCTGTCCCTAATTAATGAATACAAATAAATCAATAACCCCATAAAATTATGTTCAAATTTTAAAGTAGTAATGAACTTTTTTCTATAAACAAAACAAGTATGGTTTCTATGGGGTTGCAGTGCATTTTTAGGAGTCTTTTCCACAGCTGAATGAATATTGATTGATTTTCTTATGATTATTTGTTTGAATTCCTTTAGTTTCCTGACACCTGTTTCATTTGCTTTCCACGAATATTCTGGCAAATGGGTTAACTAGTCCTACACAAATGACTTGGCCCTTCACAGCCTCTCCTGTCCTCCCAAACATCTTGAATCAAGATGTCAGTCCCTCATCTTTGGTCTGCAAATTATATTTTTCATCACACATTTAAAAAAAAAATTCAAGAACCACATCTGCACTTTCTCCCAAACATAAGGGCAGCTTGTAAATATCCATGAAAACATTTCATTGTCCTCCTTCAAATTCCTCCTGAACTCTTCTCTGCCATGATACCTACAAAAAAAAACCTCAGCAATAGTCAGGCATCTAATTTACTATCACCACTGGTTTTCACTCTGACCAGGATCACCTTATTGTATCTCTGTGCACTCGCTCGCTCTCTCTCTTTGATGTATCTCTCTTTTGTCCATAGTCTTACACTTAGTTACATGTTTGTGCAGTACAGAGAACAATAAGGTCCTGGCCTCTAGACTCTACCATAATTCAAATAAATTACTGCTGGCTGAAACTGTGAGTTTTAAGTGAATGTTGCAGAATATAGAAAGTGAATTTTAAATTTGTAATTGTGAGCATCCCTACCAGAAACCTGACTACGGCCTCAATGCATAAGAATATTTCTCAGAAATGGATTTTTCTAAATAGGAATGGATTTAAGCACATGATTAAATGGTTTGCTGAACTGGAGTCTATAAGGATTGCAATCATCCAATCAGGGAGGAGGAACTGTGCCATCTGACATACAGAGTCTGTCCAAACAAATCAGCACTAATTTCTCATACCAAATATTTGCCATGAACTCCTCACAAATGACCTAAAGACAAAGAATTATTTGTAGAAATTACTTGGTTAACAATTAGAATAATGAAACACGATGAGAAATTTGTGATCTGCTCCTGAACAATTTGGTAGTGGGGAAAAATTAGCAAAATACACTGAATAAATTATTCACAATGACTAATTCTTTTGATTCCTCCAGGGCGTGTCTTCACATACAGTGCTTGAGTGGTGCAGGTGCAGCTCTATTGCTATTGTGCTTTAGCAAAGAAGCTCCTACGCCAATGGGAAAGAGCTCTCCCCTCAGTGTAGAGAATCCACCTCCCCGAGAGGCAGTAGCTATGGCAGCGGGAGAAGGTCTCCCACCAGCATAGCACTGTCTATGTGGGGGGTTACGTCTGTATAACTACATCAATTGGGGGTGTGGATTTTTCACGCCCCTGAGCGACATAGTTATGCTGATTATAAGTTTGTAGCGTAGGCCTAGACTCGGTTTCTTTTCCTCTTGCGTGACATCTCTCTGGAAACTGTTGAGAGAGTGTTGGGACTGAAGTTAGTTAAGCAAAAATAGGTAAGTATGCTCCTATATTGGCACTGATTTATTTTAAACCAGATCATGACTAGCCTTGAGATGAATGAGGACAGAGGGCCAGAAGGGCCACCCCAGCCCCTTGCACAAGAGATGGCCAGATTTTGTGCCTTATGCTCCGGCAGCCCAGATCTTCAGCTGGTGTGAATCGGTTCAATGGAGCTATGGTGAATTACCTCAACTGGGTTCCAGCGCCCTGAATGCAAAAACTGAGGGATTGTTAACACTGACAGCAGCACTTAGCTATTCCAAAAGAGGTGAGGCTGTGTTCCCCTTGCACACCAACTAAGCAGGAGAGCATGCATGCTGCATGTCCAGTCGGGAGGGGTGGGACCTCCATCAGAGCATGCTCCTTGAGCATTCCCGAAGACATTCTGCTGGCCTGGTGCCTTGCAACTAGAAGGCCTCCAGGAACTGCCACTGCAACTCCTTTTCCCCCACCCCCAGCACGACTGTGCCTTTGATCAGCTCAGAAGAGACACTAGCGTGTATTTCTCCTAAATCATTTAGTTCACTTTCATTTTGATTTTATTCTGTTCTGTTCTTGATTTACATTACATTAGGCCCAGAAATACATAACCAGACTTGCAGAGATATAATGAATCCTCATTAATTAGCCGTCAAGTCAGTTCTCATACACTTCATCCTGTTGTTTCTTTCTCAGGTGGTACAAACCACAAAGAGGATCCTCTTGGCTGGAGCAAAAAGCATAAAACGTTCATTGCTAAGGGGCATATTTGCCATTCTGAATCTGAGAAATAGCCCTGAGAACATAATTGTATCCCCATTCTCTCTAATGCAAAAGGTTTTACTGTAAAGGCAGTCATGTAACCTACAGATTCAGTCACCGGAAAATGCCACAGACCACTCCAGCAGAATGTCATTTTTATTTCGACTGATTATTTTTTAATGATACTATTAGTAATTTGAGTTCACTGTATGTAGCATCTTTCGTCTGAGGATCTCAAAATATTTTAAACACATTAACTCAGCCTCACAACACTTCTGGGATAAGGAGAGTGGTTTGTATAACCATTTCACACATAGTCTCCATGTGACTCAGTGCACCTAATGGACTTGCCCAAGGTCACACTTGGAGTCAGAGCCAGGCACAGAACTCAGTCCTCTGGACTCCTTGTCTTGATGGTCTTATCCACATTACCTCCTTACTGTAGTTTTGCAAGTACATATCTAACAACATCCGTTGTCTTCTCCCAGGTGAACTTAAGGGTCAGCACAATTTTTATATGCCCCAGTTTAATTTCACTTATGCCCTCAATACTGGTGCATTGTGCTGGCCCTCTGCACAGGGGTGAACTTCATTCTCACTAAGCCTGAAAATGAAAAAGGATCCCTATTCAAGACAGTACCACAGCACATTGTGAAGGGTTGCCCTGAATAGGGATGGATATAAACAAACATGCTTAAGTACTTCCCTGATTTGGGCCACCTGTGGGGGGAAAATAACATGTAACCATTTGTAGCAAGTTAATGACTAATCTAGAACTACTTGGAAAAAATTCATGCATAAACAAACAAAGCAAATGAATCATGATTTTGTGAAGTGATAATTTGCTAAAGCAATGACATAAAATGTAAACAATATGACGTATTCTTAAATTGTGTACATCTGTGTGCCATGTGGCCTGTCATAGCTTTACCTGAACAGGCAAGAGCTGGGACTGAATCTGCCATTTCAGCTTTAAATTTTAATATTATTTATGATAATATGTGCAATAACAATAAATTAGTTCAAAGTACTATGGAGCCACCTACTGGTCTAAGCAGTTGGTCTTTATTAACTGCATTCTGTTAGAAGGAAGTCTTATTAATATCAATTTGGTTATAGCATGAGGTTGTGAGATCTTGGATTTATTTGTGTTTATGTGTACATATATGTATGTATTTTGAGTATTTGTACACACATACAGTTAATGCCTTCTGATTTCACATCTTAAAAATCCCATTCAAAAGCTCTAAGGGCCCTGACAATAATTAGACTTATAACTAGAGTGGCTTTAAAAAGCCAATTATTTTTGGTGGGAAATTTTACCAAACAAATATTTTTATATTATCCCCATTAAAATGTTTCACTTTTTCAATGAAAAAAACTACAATAGAAAACCAAAAACATTTTTGGTTTTTGGAAGCTGTTTCTGATTTTAAAAAAATCAATTTTCAATAAAAAGAAAACAAAATTACCAAACCCTAACCACTTCCCTCACCCCCAAAAACTGCAACCAAATTGAAAATGTATGTTTTTGTCAAATAAAAAAATTACAAAAATAGTCAACCAGCTCCACTTACAATAATCACCCAATAACTTTAATCCTGATATACAAATAAACTAAGGTCTAGTCTACGCCAAAAACTTAAGTTCACCTAGCCACCTTTCACAAAAAATTCACACCCCTGAAAGACACAGTCAAGCCGACCTAGCTACTAACACTCAGGGGGTGGGGGTGGATTTATGACAATGATGGAAAACCCCTTCCATCACTGAAGTAAATGTCTACCCTACAGCGGCATAGTGCCGCTGTAGCACTTATAGTGTAGACATACCCTAAACCTGCCAGTCAGCAGCTTTAAATAAACAAATGGTGATAATAATTTACCTCAGTCAGCAGATAACACAAACTGAAAATGTCCAGAAAACCCTCTTGCCTCTAGACTATACCCAGAAACCTACTCTTACCCTTCCACATCACCCCATCAAAATAGCAGTTGTTTGGTCTGTCTGTCTAATCTATCTCACAATAAATAAACATCACTCATAAGGAAAAGCACGTGAGGCACTGCGATGGCTGAGGCCTGAGCATCATTGCACAAGAAAATGGGAGTTGAAAATAACAATTTAAAATGTATCCAAGGCAAATCCTGTCTACAATGTAGCTCTTTATGCAGGAGAGAGAGCAGGATTTGAGAAGCCTGTGAAAAAGAAATAGGTGACCATGAAAGATGCTCATCATCTCCGTGAAGAGACACTGAGTTGAGGGCTCTCAGCCCCTTACAGGACTTGCTCAGACATGTACAGTCTCAGGTCCCTTCATGCCATTAAGCACAGCTCCATGAACATTTTATCAATCAGCCAAGGAGAGTTTGAGAGTAGGGAACAGGAGTCGAGAACGCTAGTGTCTATGGGCTAAGTATGCTGCCATGATGTGGCTTATCTAGAGGAAGATACATAGGGTTACGGGGCAGTTCATCCAGAGGGATCATGTAAGGTCTTTACTGAAAGCATATGTTGCAGTGGTGGTCATAATTATGACAAAATGTACATGCAGATCATGTGTAAGGAGTTATGTATGTCTCCGGAAATATTCTGTTCTTAAGGCCTTGTAGTTAAAGATGGGTCACTCAGACATAACGTACATTGAGACAGACTTTTTCAGACTTGAAGTAGGAGACACTTAACTGCGTGGTTGACCATTGTGTTGTGTCGGGTTCATTCACAGAGACCCCCTTGGGACTGTCACCTGTTGTGCTGAATTTGCCTCTAATCCTGTTTTCCCTGCCAGCTTGGGTCTCCAGAACCCTGACTTGCTGAGCCAGACACGCTAGCCAGCTGCAGACACAGACCAAGGTCTGGTCCACACCCCCCAAAGCTGCAGACTTTAATTGAAAACCACTCAGCAGGTCACCTATCTCCAGCACCCAGTTCCCAATGGGATCCAAACCCCAAATAAATCTGTTTTTTACTCTGTATAAAGCTTATACGGGGTAAACTCATAAATTGTCCATCTTCTATAACATTGATAGAGATACACAGCTGTTTGCTCCCCCAGGTATTAATCACTTAATTTATTAAATATAAAAAGTAGGATTTAAGTGGTTTTAAGTAATAACCGACAGAACAAGTAAGTTACCAAGCAAAATAAAACATGCAAGTCTAAGCCTCATACATCGAGAAACTGAATACAGGTAAATCTCACCCTCGGAGATGTTCCAATAAGCTTCTTTCACAGACTAGACTCCTTCCTAGTCTGGGCCCAATTCTTTCTCCTGGTACAGACCTTGTTAGTTCCAGAAGGCATCTTAGGTGAAAAGCAGGGGATTCCACATGACTGGCCCCCTTTGTTCAGTTCCACCCCCTTTTATAGCTTTGGCACAAGGCAGAAATCCTTTGTCTCTCTCTCTGGGTTCGCACCCCTCCTTCTAAATGAAAAAAGCACCAGGTTTAAGATGGATTCCAGTATCATGTGACATGGTCACATGTCCCGTGAGACCCCTAGTCTCCATTCTTCCAAGGCTGGCAGACACGTAGGCAGTGGAGACTTGCAGGTAAACAGAGACATCTACAGTTAATTGTCCTAGTCAGTGGGAGCCATCAAGATTCTAAACCACCATTAATAGCTCACACTTTGCATAATTACAATAGGACCTCAGAGTAATACTTTATATTTCTATTTTCAAATACAGGAACGATACATTCATACAAATAGGATGAACACACTCAGTAGATTATAAGCTTTGTAATGATACCTTACAAGAGACCTTTTGCATAAAGCATATTCCAGTTACATCATATCCACACTTTATAAACATATTTGTATTAATCATATGGAGTGCAGCATCTCGTGTCTTACAATGGAAGGCTATCTGCATATTGACTCAACTGCTAATGAATATATTGTGAGTGCTGCAGGAGAAAAAACCCAAGACAGCAGAGGTTATTCTGTTTGGGAATAAGACGATGAACTTTTTGGGAGTATAACTAGTGGTATGAAAGTACACCAGTATCCTTCAGTCTGGGAAGACAAGCTGCCAGTGGGCTTGATCTTACGAAAGGAGGATCTCGGCCATCCTCGTTGAAAATGTTAGCTTATCCCCAGTCCTTTTCCTGTCTTGTAGAAGATAGGGGAATGTCTTGTGAGTTAAGTTTATGCTTTAGAAAGCATGTTATGATTTTGTTTTACATGTACCCATTTATTTCCAATATTCTTTTACGATCATTTGATTCTGTTCTTGGATAATAAACTTATTTTTGTTTTAACTATAAATATATCTAAGTGCTGTGTGCTAAACAAAATGGTGATACTCAGTTAAAATTAGTGAGCTGGTGTGTACTATTCTTTTGGGAGTAGAGAATCTGGGAGTTGTGGGAGTGTTCAGTGGTTGGGGGCTGAGCACTGCAGAGGGGCACTCGCAGTTGGTGTGCACCTGTTACTGACCTGCGCAGAGAAAGCGACACCCCCAGAGGCCTGGAAGGCAGTGCTTGTGTTGCCAGAGGAGGGTGTAGTGGATCAGCTCCCACAGATGAGACTTCCTCATGCTAAGAGCAGGTGGTGCCCTGGGAAGTGTCACAGGGATTAACATCCAGCTGTGAATTGCATTCAGACATTTTATTGTGAAAAGCAGATCCTTTTTGCTACCCAAGGGCAGGAACTGTCAAGTTTGTTCTGTGTGTCTACAGTGCCTGAACCAATGGGAGCCTGGCCCATGACTGGGGCTCCTAGGTGCATAATAATAATATGACCTAACTTGATTGAAATATCATCTCATGTGAGATAAGCTCCAACTTTAACAACCATAGATGTCCTTTCTCTTTTGAATTCTACAGCATGTGCAAGGCCATGCACATCTGGGGCAGACTTCTTGAAATCACACTAATCTATTTCGAGGTTATAGTAACCAACCCACCAGCCATAAGACAAATGCTCGCTGCACTGAAAGATGTACACTGCACATCCTACAATTGATTCTGTGCAGCTAAATCTCCATTCACTTCAGCAAGGGTCCAGGTGGGTTCTTTTGTAGGATCAGGGCCCAGAAAAGGCAACTTGCACCCACTTTGTTTGGTTCAGTTCTCTGAAAGCTCCCATGTTGAGAAATAAGGCTTCCCAGATAGACACAGAACTCATTCTCCTCTTTCACTGGTGTATTCCTATTAACGGCAGTCAATTTATACCTGTTTTACAACCGTCAGTGAGTGAAAAATCAAGCTCGTGTACTGTAAACACAACTTTATCTTATAAAGTGTCTTTCTTTCATACTGTAGCAAAATTGGCAATGATTAAAATCCAGTACAATGATGGAAATAATCATCAAACACACGGGAGCCGAGCTTTGGAAAGCAACAGGCTTATTGAAGACAGTCACACAGAGATAGTTCAGTCATACTGTATTTGTTTTCTTGTTGACATGCAGCTGCAATAACAAGTCATGAGAGATTATAATAAAAGAAGATAATATTCAAACTGTTCTAGGAGTTATAGACTGAACATGCACGTGTGTGTGTGTGTGTGTGTGTGTGTATATATATATATATATATATATATATATATATATATAGGCTCAACTTCCAAGGGATAAATCATGGATACTGTCAAGACCCCTGTATAGAACTAATTTTTTCTTTAAAAATGAAAAGATGATGTGATTTCAAGTGTCATGCATTTGATATATGAGCTGGATACTATAATCAGTCATCCAGCATAAACTATTATTTTAGGAACTGTGGGAAGGTAGACAAGCCAACACACATTTCCTTTAAACAATGCAGAAAAAGACTCCAGGAGGATATGATAATTCTCTAAATCAGTTTTAACATACCATCCATATGTACACATCAGCTGCATGCTGAACCCCCCAAGTATTGAATGAAAACTGCACACACATCTCAGGATTTGGTCCTCTACAAATAAGGGATAAAATTCTGACCTCATTAAAGTCAATGGCACCAGGATTTCACTTAAGGTCATTATTTTTGATGCAAAAATTCATCATATATATTCCCCACACAAATATGCTCATGGTTTTTCCTCTCTAAGGGGGGAAAAAAGGAAAACAGGAAGAATGGAAGTGAGGAAGGGCGAAAAATAGAGAAGTAAAACTTGCCCATAGGGCCTGCTTGCTTGCTTGATTTGATTTATATCTAGCTGTATGAATCAAACTCTGCACTGATTTACAGCTCATGTAACCCCACTAAAATTAATGCAGTTACACTTTATGAAAGTTAAAATAGACTAATGCCCTCTTATGCCTCATAAAAAAACTTCCAAAAAGCCCTGTGCCGTTCTTCCCCTTACAGAAATCATGGCCTCCTATTCTGAACATTACCTGTAACAAATTGTAAATCTGGACAAACACAAAGACAATAATTACAACTCTTAAGGCCTCTGAACTACTGTAGCTTTCATATAAATTATACTCTGTTTTTATGCTCTTGTCCACTGTTCTATATTTTACTATATAGTTTTATTCTGTTGCCAGGATGATCCTGAAACAAGATGTTACTTAGCAACATTTTGTTTATATACATAAAAACCTATTCTGCCACCTTTCAGTGCTGAGGATCTATCTGCTCTTAAACACACACACACAAAACAGTCTGTGTGTGTGTGTGTGTTTAAGAGCAGATAGATCCTCAGCATTGAAAGGTGCAGATATGTTTATACGTGCACGCACAGTGTGTGTGTGTGTGTGTATGCACTGACCAATGCACACTACAGCAGAGTCTCTCAGAATCTGTTTGCTTTTGGATGCGTGCAATTTGCTGTGTGGTGTTGAGTAAGCATTGCGGCACAGTGCCCAGAATTGATTCTTCTCTTTATGGGTCTTATGTCATTTAAGTGTATGATTTCCATTCCTTAGCTCTATTGTGAGTGATGATCAATATTAAACAGCCGTCGCCTAGTTGAGTCGCACAAGGTACTTCCAGACTCAAGAGCTACCTGTCTACTGGATTGTTGTGCCCTCAGTACTTAGTAATAGTATATGCCACATGAGATAATGGAGGAACATCAGGGCTTCAAACCCTGGTCTGATATGACATGAGATAACTGCATGGTGCTAGTCACCAATCTATACTGTTGGAGTCTTCTCTTCTGTCTGACATGACACTTGCCTACACCGTACATCTTGCTCCTAACTGATGTAATCTGATTTCGTAATCTCTGGTCTTTATTGTTAACATTTTTGAAAAAAAACCAAAATCATTGTGTACCTGTGGGTTTCCAGTAATTGAGTAAAAGTATTTAAATAACTTCCTTACATTTTCCCATTTATTGCTATTCTTTAAGAACAGATTTTACAGATGCTGTGTGGAGGGTGGGGTTTTTTTTTGTTTTTTTTTACAGATAATCATCTCCAACAAAGCATGTGGGCCAAGATTTTCACAAGAGACTGATGATTTTGGGTGCCTCAGTGTCTGGGTGACAGTCTGACACACTTTTATTAAAAGGGACTGGAAATCAGAGAGTGTTGATCCGTCCTCTGCAAATGAGGCTGGCTTAGGGTGTCTCATGTTGGGCACCCAAAAATAGTCACATCTTGGCCTTAATTATTTACTTAATTTGAAGCATTTGAGCAGTGTACAACAAGTGCAATGGGACTGTGGATATGCCTAAAACGAAGAACGTGCTGACATGCTGAGCTGGATCAGGGCCCCAGAGGGAGAAAGATGTAATAAGCCTTTTTAATGATCCTTTCCCCCAGGATAAGGAGTTGTTCACAATGCTATCAGTGTGTTATCCTCCTTCCACACTTGTGTTTTTGTGCATACCTAAACAGATTTTGGCTTTTGTCTTGCACTTGCTCTTTGCTTGGCATAACAAGAATCACAACGCAGCTGATTTCTCTGCTTGTGCATCAACTGCTGCATGTCTGGTCTCCCATAACTGTAAAACCAGGTTTTTACTCCAAGGGGGTGAATACTGTCTTTTTTTTTAAATGGTGTTTGAACCCTTTCCCACTCTTTCAGACCAAACTCACTGATTGCTACTGACATAACAAACTTGCCTACTTTTGATGGGATGCTCACATCTATCTAGATTTTCACAAGGTCACTCATCACCTTACTATCTGAGAACTTTCACTTGCATTTTATACTCTCCTGTTAGCGAACAGATTGTAGTGCTTCTTGCCACAGTGTGTGATCTTTGTGTGGAAGAGTGTGTTTTCACTGTAAGGGTTAACCCAAGAAACTCTCAGATCTGCTTATTGCTACAAAAGAATACCTAAAGAATAATACATTGGAATTTCCCCCCTCAACTTCAGTGTATGAGGAGTAGAAAGACAAGGATAAGAGCATGCCTTAGAAGAATAAGGGCAAGGACCAAAGGCAAGGACTTCAGAGTTTGCCCTTCTACGTTTTACAAAGATTGAATGAAAAGAAATATTTTAAAATGCTGTGCATGATTCACTCAGGATAATACTACCTGGAAAGTTTATGTGTGGGTAAGATCTCTGGTGCAGTGCCCCAGGCAGCTGGAGAATGAAAGAAAAACAAATTAAATCTAATTGAACATAGGGCAAAGGAATAATATCCAATATATATAGCAAGGTAGCTGCCCATTTGCAGAAAAATCTGAAAATCCCGTCTCCATTTTTCAGATGGAACAATATCCTACCTGTCTTTAGAAAGAAAGTAGCACATATAGACAGTAAGATCTTAAAGTTCTCCTGAATGAGCTTTTTGGCATTCAGAGGCTTCAATCCATATCCTCTATAAATAAGGTACACTAGGTACCACTAAGGATAGATGACTTATGGTTTCTAGCAAAGTAATAGAAAAGGAAATTAGTAGAAAAGCTCCAAAATTATGTGTCCCAATGAGGAAGCTTTCTGTATCTAACCAGGGCATTGGCATATAGGCAGGAATTCAGAGTAAGCGAAGAGACACAAGACTAAATGACACTTGGTGAAGCCAGATTTTAGCTTTAGCATTGCAAACAGTTTGCCCAGCTCTAGCTGGGATTGAATTGCTCCCAAGCGTTTAAAGGAAACAAATCTTTGGACTAGCCAGAGGAAGCATCTGTGATGAATAAATGGATTAGAGAACAGAGATATTTTTTGAATATAGCTTTATCCACAGAGTGAAATAAACTGGCCCCTTTTTTTAAAAAAAAAGGGGGGGGGTAGTCCTCTGTGCGGGTCACATTCTTCTCTGCAGCATCCAGCTCTCATTGTGTCAAGGGGAGTAATATCGTGATTTTGACCCTATGGCTGGTCCTCAGTTCTCTTTAACTGCTACTCTCTGTAGAGCTGGTTAAACCATGTTTTTCGGGATTCACCTTAATTTTGTAGGTTGAAAACAGCTGAAGCCCACAACATTTTAGATACAAATCTTGCATCTTGGCAGGGGGGTAGACTAGACAATCCTTGTCCTTCTAACACTCTGATTTAATGATTTTTAACGGGACAACACCTATTAAGCACTTGCTTGTCTCTATCTTTTCCTTTACTTTGAATATTGTTGAATACAATAGATTCTCTGGTACTTAATCAGGATGCCCTTAATTAGGAAAGCAACTAAATTGCGACATCTTCCAGGGAACTGATTTAAGGCTAAGAATACTTAATTGCAATGACTGTTGTTAAATGGGTGCAGTAATTCTGCTGCTTAATGGGAATGCCTTCGAGTAGTTAGTAGGTCTTGGGTGTTTATCAGTTTCATGCAGAGTTTATCTCTTTGCTCCTTAGCTGCACAGCCCCTCCTTAGCTTCCCCACTGTCTATTTCTGGCTGTCAACTTGTTATTTCTGCAACAGCTATGTGCAGTGGTTCCCATGCCACTGTGGGCTTCCAGAGTCGGCGTCTATGTCTGGCAGTAGGCTCTATACCCCTCCTCCCAGCACTAGGAATGCAACAGGCTCCAGAATGCCCTCTACAGCAGTGTTCCTATTAGAAACTCTTCTTTTAATCAGGGGCTCTGCTTAATTGAGACAAACAGCATCCATCAGGTCTGCCCTAGGCAGTGGCTTATGCTGCCCAGTCTTGAGTAACATTCTCAGAATGACAGGTTTCAGAGTAGCGGCCGTGTTCGTCTATATTCGCAAAAAGAAAAGGAGTACTTGTGGCACCTTAGAGACTAACCAATTTATTTGAGCATAAGCTTTCGTGAGCTACATCTCACTTCCTCAGAATGATTTGACTGATTGCAAACTATAGGGGACCGATCATGCCTCTTCCACTGCAGGTGTAGAGCTCCCACCAAAGTCAAGAACGTTGCTGCTGCAGAACAGGGTTCTACACTGAATGGGGCTAAGGGTAAAATGCATCCCTGTGCAGAGAGCCCGGCACAAGGCCTATTATGCACCGTGTAAGTTGCACTGAAATCCTATTTTGAAGGCTCAAATGATGCATAGGCTTTACGCTGGCTCCAAGCACAGGGCTGAATTTTATCCATTGTTACTAATACCATAGTAGCACTCTAAAAATCTTCATTCCATAAGCTAATTTTGTTTACCAATGTAATGCCCATCCCGCTAAAGCTGCTTGGAGCATTGTGACGTTACACCCCATATTCTTCTTAAAAATATGGTTATGATATGAATATGGCATAACTAAGATATACTTTATGCAAGATGGCTCGTGTAAGGTATCGTTGGAAGAGTTATGATTTACTGAATGTGATTACTCAATGTGTATGCATATATAATTTCTGTATCTAAAGGTAGGAATATGGACTCTGTAACAATTACAGCTGGGTGTGTATTTGGGAGACACCCACCAGACAACAGGCCATCAGCCTTAATGGGCCACTAGGAAGAAACAGGTTTCAGAGTAACAGCCATGTTAGTCTGTATTCGCAAAAAGAAAAGGAGTACTTGTGGCACCTTAGAGACTAACCAATTTATTTGAGCATGAGCTTTCGTGAGCTACAGCTCACTTCATCAGATGCATACCGTGGAAACTGCAGCAGACTTTATATATACACAGAGAATATGAAGATACTGATCTCTCTCCTTCCTGAGAGTCCTCCTGGGACATAGCCTTGACACTACTAGGTCAGGTGGTACTGCCACCTGGTACTAAACTCTATCATGGTCTTCTAGTAATTTTCCACTAACAGGAAGGGGACGTCAAGTTTGGGAAACAAAAGATTCCCGCCTCATGTTAATCATATTTAAGGCTGGCGAGGAAGGCAAACAGGACTCTCCTCCATTGCCTACTCAATTGACCTGAGGAGAAAGGCAGGGGTGAGTCCAGACTGAGGCAGGGGTCCAGTCTGTAAGAAGAAATAACTGGAACTCTAAGCTACAGAAACTCTGCAACTTGCCTAAAATAACATTTAGGATGAGAAATTACTTCTTGAAACCAGTTTCTTTACGATCTTAAGCTTAGTATGCATATTTTGTTTTATTTGCTCAGTATTCTGCTTTGTTCTGTTTGCCCTCCCTTATATTAACTTAATCTGCCTTTTATAGTTAATACATTTGTTTTGTTTATTATTAAACTCAGTTTGTGCAATTTCTAACTGGGAGGGGCAAGAAGTTGTGCATATCTCTCTTTGCATTGAGGGAGAGGGCAAATTTTTATTAGCTTGTGCTGTGCAGTTCTTTCTATACTGTGCAAGATAATATACTTTTTGGTCTGCTCTCCGAGGGAGGTGTGCACCTGAGCACTGGTGCAAGTGCCTTAAGCTGAGTCTTCCCAGAGCTGATCTCAGTGTCTGTGTCTTTCTGCAGTTGGGCATGGCCCTGCCTGTGTGTGTGCTAGAGGAGGCTTAAGAGCCTGGCTCAGCAAGACAGGATAAAGGGGGCCCAAGCTGGCAGAATAGGTGGGCTCAGTGGTATCCCGATACATCAGGTGGCACCTTAAAGGGGGCATCCCATCACAAGCGTATCTTAGTACAGCTTGATCTGAGCTCTGCATTTGATCAGAAGGTATACCTCTCTGAAAGCTACAGGCTTGTCTACAAGAATATTTAGGTGACAGCAAGCTAAGGTGCAAACCTACTCCACACTAACCTGCCATGCACTAACTGTCCACATGGACCCTGCTGATGCTTTAATGTTACTCCTGTTTCAAAGTGGGGTAGACCAAAGTGCATGAATTAGTTGTTAGTGCATGTCAGCAGAGTGGGGAAGAGTCTCACACCAGCTTGCCATGGTCTAAATGGTCATGTAGACCAGTGGTTCTCAAACTGTTGTACTAGTGACCCCTTTCACAGAGCAAGCCTCTGAGGACAACGCTATTATAAATGCTGGAGGCAAAGCAGAGTTTGGGATGGAGGCTGACAGCTTGAGACACCCCCCCCATGTAATAACCGCGTGACCCCCAATTTGAGAACCCCTACCGTAGACAAATGTGTGCCTATATTCAAATCCATGCCTGAATATTTTTCAAGGTTGTCGATTATGTCACAGCGTGAGAGCATGCGATTCAAACGGAAAGCAAGGGGGTTTAGATGCATCTCTTTTGACACTAAAGCCACACATACGACAGTGAAAAATGAGAATTCAAGCCTGAGTGCTGCTGCTAGAATTAATTTGTCTCTCACAGTGTGAACTATTGATTTGATAACTATGTGTTCGTGTTAAAATATGGCATTGTGGTAGAACAATGCTGAGTTAACTAGGTCCATTTTCAAATGAAAGCATCAGTCTTCACAAATCAAGAAATTTCGTTTGTTAATTGCCATACTTTACGGTTTGTTCCAGTATGAGATATTGTATCCTTCAACCTCCCATGCCTCAAAGTTTAGAAGTATTGAATTTAAATGACTGGAATACTTACAGGGTTATGAGTGATCTTTAAAGAGATGCAGCTAAGATACTGCAAAACCACACTTGAGCTTCTTTCAAATTATCACACATAAGAATTCATTACTTAAATGAGGCACCCAATGGAAATATACCTGTTTTAATGAGATGCTTCTTTACAGTAGTTAAATAGTTGGAACAAGAGTCTTTGCATCTGTTTCCTAACTTCATGGCCTGTTTCCTGCAAGAAACTGTATTAGTCCATCTAACAGTTTAAAATAATATTTCATTTTCCATTCTCACAGCCTTTAATGGATACCATCTGGTCCAATTTGACTAAAAATTTAGAGTTTTTTAAAGAGCTTTTACAAAACCTAATACTAACACATCAATATTTCCCACGTTTTTTAATTGCAAGGGGAACTGTTTGTTCCCTCCCCTACCCAAATTAATAAACATTGCCCTGCAGCGTTTCAAATCCAAACAGCACAACATTCTGCTTGGGCATGTGAATCAGGAAGTGAAATAGACAGCAAGCTTGTCTATAAACAAAAGGGAAACTGATTAGTGTATTTTCATTCCCTGGTGAAGATAAATTCAAAAAGGAGTCAGGCATTATAGTGAAATTGTAATTAGGTTGCTAACATTATTTGCTTTTTAGCAGTCTAACTTGGTATTAGAATTGCATAATTAGCAGCATAGTTGGCATCATACTTAACATGAGTAAGATTACGTTCATCAGGACATAGGAATGGTCTGATCACTCCCGTTTTTCCCGCAGCCCGCATCCCCAGCCAGGAATGGAATTGCATAGTTATTCTCTTATCATTCAAAGATCTCCGTACACTTGGGGAATTCAAGTGGCCACATAAGATGGCTTTAAGGTAGCATTGTGTAACTAGAGTGGCACAAAACAGGCTTAACATAAGGCAGGATCTGGCCAATAGTAAACAGCCCAGGAATAACTTTTGCAATTGCAAAACAGACCTTTGATTTAAAGGAAAACAAAAAATGTCCTGGTTTTGCTATTTTAGGACATCTCATGAGACAAAGGTCCAGGTGCTGTTAATCTTTCAGATGCAATCACTCGTTTCTGTTCTTTATTTTGATTATATTATTAGATCGCAATTTACATGGTAGCTCAGTGATCACAAGACTCATCCTAGACTAAAATCAAAAAAGGTATGGCATTGCGTGGCCTGATAAAAGCAGAGTCCCTATATTCTATGGGCCAGATCCTAAGGTCCAACCAAACTCTTTTCAGCTCAGGACCTTAGCTCAGGTGCAAAGGTGGACATACACAAACTTTACATCCTCCAATCTGGGGGCCTGCCAAGGGCTGATGCAGTGCTATCCATAAGCTAGAGCAGCCTCAGGGTTGCTCTAACTTATACTCAACTGCAGCAGTCCTGTAGAAGCTGTTCTAGCAGCTGAGGACACTGACATGCAATGATGTTCTCGCCGTGAACCTTTCCCCAGCCATGCCCCATGCATTGATACTCCTTAGCTGACCACGTAGGCCTGCTTTAAATTTACTTTGTATGTTCACATTGCTATGATGAAAGAAATGTGACTAATAGGCATGGGTGTCAGAGATGGGGATGCTAAGAGGGCTCTCCTAGTGCTGAGAACTTAAAAACAGTATGGACACAATGAGGAGGGGGACCAAGGGAACACAGGTCCCCCTTGGCCCCTGGCTGGAGCTGAGTGCCATGACAGTGGAGGTTCTTCGCTGCTGACACGATGGAGGGGTGTAGCCATGCCAAATTTGAATCAGTGATGGTGTGACCTGGCAAATGTCAAATCTGAGTGGCTCTCAGAGAGCAGGATCTGAATTGGAGACCCTAGGCATAAGCAGGCTACACAATTGCTTATGGCCCCAAGCAGCTCAATTGCCTTGATTTAGTGTCACCCCCAAAACACCATTCATCTTCTTTCACGTGGCCCTTTTAACAAGTGTACTAGCATGTGTTGTGTTGGTAAATCTTTTGATTTGTAGAAATGCAATTAGTATTTTTAGGGGGTGGGAGAGAGGTAAGGGGGCCCAGTGGGCGAGCTCTGCTTCTGATCAGAGGAGAGATTATCTCCCAGGCTTTTTTTTGATCACCGTAGCTTGGCTGCATCTACCCAGTGAGTGGCAGCCCGCCCCAGTGAGTCACATAGTCCAGATCAAAAGACTCTGGCTCATAGGGTTTACACTATGGCACTAGAGAAACTGTGTGGGTGCTTGGTCTCTGAAGTCTAGGGAAAGAGGTGGGCTTCAGTGACCAAGCTGCAGCCTGAGTTGCATTATCGATACAGCTGTTTTCAGTGCTGTAGCATGAGACTCATGCCACAGGCTGGATAGATGTACCCTGAGTGTCTGCTCTATTGCCTGAGCCAGCCTGGCATGAAGGGTTCTCCTACAGCCACAGCACGGCTCTCTGTCTGTCTGCCTCTGGTCTTCACACAGCCTTGTGGAACTCTAGGGAACTAGCTGTGTTCAGGCTGAAGTCTGCACAAGGGTTGAACTGAGGGACAGTTCTGATGGTTTGGAGCACGGTTCTGGATATTGGCTTACGGCAGCTGGAGCAGTCTTTCATAGATGGCTGTTCTCTCTGCATTGTAAGCGCCACTCCTCTAAGCTGTTTTTGCCATGGAGAGCCAAGCTGGACACATGGCATTTCTTCTGTGATGCTGCCCTGCTTTGGAATGCATGCTGCTTGCCTTGGAAGAAGGTGCTGGAGCTCACGTGTGGGTGCACACACCCAGGGCTGGTGGCTCCTGGGGGGCACCCGAAGGGGGTCTTCATTCCTCATCGGCAAACACGTTGAGGCCTAGACCCCCAGAAGAGTGTCTGCTGATCTCTGACACCTGGCCTCATGGTGGCCCCTCAACTTTTGCAGTCATTCCAGCACCCATGCTCTTGGGATCCTCTTGGAGCCTCTTGTTACAATTCTGCCACCACACTGAGTATTTGCCATCCCTTAGAATTGAGATGGGAATTACCACTGCTTTGGCTATAACTAAACCATCCTGGCCAGACACAACCTATCCTCAGACCTCCCCACAAAGGCATCTGAAACCCAATGTGCTGGAATTGGCTGAATCATGCCATCTGAGATCTGACACATACTCTCTAAACATTTGTCTTCACTGTTCCCTCTTGAAACTACACAAGCCAAACACTGTGCTACACTAGCCACATACTTTGGGCCTGATTCTCCTCTCCTTTGGGTGTAAACTGAAAGGAACTTCGATGTAATTCTACTGACCTCTGTGGTGTGAACTGGCATCAGTGAAGTTTGCTCTACAGATAAAGCTGCACCAGTTTAACTAAATGCATGCAGCTAAACCAGAGTAGCTTTGTGTGTGAACACTCTGATATTATTTCAAACCTGGCTTATAGCCACATAGTTTGTACATGTAATTTAGAATAATGAGCTAAACCATATATCAGTTTAAATTGGGTCTGTAAGAATATTCACACAGGGGTTTGCATCAGTTTAACTAAATCAGAATCTAAACTGATTTAACTTAAACTGGTGCAATGTCTGTGTATAGACAAGCCCCGAGATTTGCATTAAGCCTGAAGGATTCATTAACTGGCCCCTGTGAGTACAAATTGCCTATCAATCTATTTCTCTCTTTATGAATGGGGTAATTCCTATGAAAAATAAAGACTCTTCTCTCGTCATTAGTTCTGAAATGTAGTTTCAAGTGCACTCAATGGCAGGCCAATTCCCGAAGCTGGGCAGATTGTCAGATTGGTCCATCCATCTCTTACCAAAAAAACCATATTTCCTATTGTACTTAAGTGAAGTCATTAACCAAGCTCACAATGGTTTGTGCAGATGAATTATCTCTAAAAATTGTTTACCTTTAATCCCTTAATTCTGTTCTTCTAAACTGCCACTTTAGAGATTGCTGGTAAATATCACAGTTGAAGTGCACTACTACAGAGAGTGAATTTGAATAATTATATCCTTGCTTATGTATAAATAGAACATAATAAATATTTACCAATCAGGACCCTTTTCAGACATTAACATGTAATTCTGTGCTTGGGAGGCAGAGTTCCGCTAATTTCATTTTGTATTCCAGTGAGGGTATTTAAAAAAAGAAAATGACAGTGTTTTCAATATTGATTATTGTTCACAATTTAGATAGTTTATTATAAATACACTGAGTGCATTTAAACCCATTTAATGAGGCTTCTTGGATAATATCTGGTACAGTATTGACTGTGACGGGTTGGATCACAGAAACCCCCTTGGGGCTGCCAACTGATGTGCCAAGACTATTACTGCCCCTGCTTTCCCTGCCAGTTTAGGACTCCAGCACCCTGTCCTGCTGAGCCAGACACACCCGTCTGCTTCAACCCAGACCCAGGGTCTGAACCACGTGCCCCAAAGCTGCAGACTTAACTAAAAGCAAGTTAAGAAGTGTTCCTGTCTTTAATACTCAGATGCCCAACTCCCAATGAGGTCCAAACCCTAAATAAATCCATTTTACCCAGTATAAAGCTTATACAGGGTAAACTCGTAACTTGTTCGCCCTCTGCAACATTGATAGAGAGATATGCACAGCTGTTCCCCCCCACCCCCCAACACAGGTATTAATACATACTCTGGGTTAATTCATAAGTAAAGAGTGATTTTATTAAATACAGAAAGTAGGATTTAAGTGGTTCCAAGTAGTAACAGACAGAACAAAGTGAATTACCAAGCAAAATAAAATAAAACATGCAACTCTAAGTCTAATACAGTAATAAAACCGAATACAGATAATGTATAATTCAGAGATGTTTCAATAAGTTTCTTTCATAGACTGGAGTACTTGTGGCACCTTAGAGACTAACCAATTTATTTGAGCATAAGCTTTCGTGAGCTACAGCTCACTTCATTGGATGCATACTGTGGAAAGTATAGAAGATCTTTTTATACACACAAAGCATGAAAAAATGGGTGTTTACCACTACAAAAGGTTTTCTCTCCCCCCACCCCACTCTCCTGCTGGTAATACCTTATCTAAAGTGATGACTCTCCTTACAATGCGTATGATAATCAAGTTGGGCCATTTCAAGCACAAATCCAGGTTTTCTCCTCCCACCCCCCGCCCCCACACACACCCACAAACCCACTCTCCCAGCATTTTTTCATGCTTTGTGTGTATACTTTCCACAGTATGCATCCGATGAAGTGAGCTGTAGCTCACGAAAGCTTATGCTCAAATAAATTGGTTAGTCTCTAAGGTGCCACAAGTACTCCTTTTCTTTTTGCGAATACAGACTAACACGGCTGTTCCTCTGAAACCTTTCATAGACTGGACACCTTCCTAGTCTGGACACAATCCTTTCCCCTGGTACAGCCCTTGTTCCAGCTCAGGTGCTAGCTAGGGGATTTCTCATGATGGCTGCCATCTTTTGTTCTGTTCCACCCACTTGATATATCTTTTGCATAAGGCGGAAATAAGGATCACATGTCACTGTAAGATTTCATTACCCACTTGCCAGCACACACACATACGGGAAGACTTACAAATACATCTACAGTCAATTGTCCTGGTTAATGGAAGCCATTAAGATTCCAAACCACCATTAATGGCCCACACTTTGCATAACTACAATAGGACCTCAAAGTTATATTTCATATTTCTAGGTTTCAGAGTAACAGCCATGTTAGTCTGTACTTGCTAAAAGAAAAGGAGTACTTGTGGCACCTTAAAGACTAACCAATTTATTTGAGCATAAGCTTTCGAGAGCTACAGCTCACTTCATCGGATATTCATATTTCTAGTTTCAGATACAAGAGTGATACATTTATACAAATAGGATGAGCACACTCAGTAGATTATAAGCTTTGTAATGATACCTTACAAGAGACCTTTTGCACTAAGCATATTCCAGTTACATTATATTCACACCCATTAGCATATATTTATAAAATCATCACATTGACTATATAGACTTTTGTTACATTCTGGTAGTAGGTGGACTAGATAATACGCAGGCATGGATCTTGATCTTGTAAACAGTGCCAACTAAGGCAGACCCCACGTGGGAAGAAGATAGAGCACTGAAGTTAGTAATCGGTTCTAGCCTGGCTTCTGCCACTTACTAATGGTGTCCGCAGAGCTGGTTGGAAACTTTCAGGCAGCCTGTTTTTCTGTAAGAAAATGCCAATTTGTCAAAAGCAACATGTTTCATGCAAATGACCAAAATTAATTTCAAAATGAAAATTGAAACAAAATATTTTGATTTTCTGTTTCAAAACTACTTTTCATTGCAAAATTTATATATATATATAAATTTATATATATAGTGACGGGGCAAGGCCAGATGGCTATAGAAAAGTAGTGGGAGATAGATATATTAGCTCCAGGCTAAACAAATCCCTGGTACCAGGTTAAGTGAAAGCTCCAGGTCAATTAAGACACTTGGGGCCAATTAAGAACTTTCCAGAAGGCAGGGAGAAGGCTAGGTTGATTGGGACACCTGAAGCCAATCAGGGGCTGGCAGAAACTAGTTAAAAGCCTCCCAGCCAGTCAGGTGGGTGTGCGTGTCAGGAGCTGTGGGAAGAAGTTGTACTGTTGGAGAGGCTGAGTAGTACGCACCATGTCTGGCACAAGGAAGGAGGCCCTGAGGTAAGGCTGAAGTGGAGCTTGAGGAAGTGGGGGAAGTAGCCCAGGGAATTGTACATGTCATGTTTCTAAAAGGTCAGCTACAATAGCTGATACTATTAGTTTCCCTGGGCTGGAGCCCGGAATAGAGGTCTCTCCCCGCCCCCTACCCCCGCCCCCAACCTTTGCCCCCTGATTAATCACTGAGACTGGGAGACAACAGAGACTGTGCAAGGAAGGATAACTTCTCCTCACCTCCCTTGCTGGCTTATGATGGAAATGGCTCAGTAGACTGTGACCCTTGTCTCTAGAGAAAGAAGGGTTATGTGGAGGGTCACAGTGAGCCTCTGAGGCTAGTGAAATCCGCCAGGAAACACGGGACCCACGGAGGCAAGGACAGAGCTTTGTCACTATATATATATATATAGAAAGAGGAAAAAAAAAGTCAGAGCTGAAACAAAGTTTTTGACAGACCAAAATCATTGGTGGCTTTTTCTTATTTCGGTTTGCAGGAAAATTCAAGTTTTTGGTTTGTTTATTTTTGTTCTGTTCCAGAATGAAAGACATTTCAAAATCACAAAAGTTTCCCCAGAAACAAACAGGAACAAAAAAAAAATCCAATCCCCTGGGTGCTCTCAGGCAAGTCATATTGTCTCAGTTTCCCCATCTTTAAACCTGATTTAAGAATAGTGCATTTTCACTTTTGTAAAGGACTTTGAGACCTCTGGAGTGACTAGCATGGTATATGGGCTAGGTATAAGTATTATTTTAATTAATTATTTATCCATGAGAAGATTAAAAAATAAGCTTTTAAATTAAACCCTCAAGGCCTCATTTTTTAAATGTTACCCAGATTTTTTTTAAAAAATCCAGTACCCTACAGTAAGCACTTTAAACACTGTATTATAGATGGTAGGGCTGAATGATGTCTCCTAAAAGCTTAAGTTGTGTGGTACAGGAGATACAACACTTAGGCTATGGTACCAAGGAATTATGCCTTTGTAAAGTGGGAAGGCGCTGGCCTTCAGAAATATGTAGCCAGCATTCCCCCATGCACTGTTCACAGTTGTATCATTGCCCTACTCCACCCAGACATTTTCCCCTGGGTTTAGCTATCACTGTTAGTATTAACTGTTCCCTACATCCTGTATTTCCTGCACTCGTTCCTCCCCTTTTTGTGCAGCAGTTCTGCAGAAGCTATAATCTGGCTTGTTGGGGTTTTTTTTGGATAGAGCTAAACAGCTACCGGAGTGGGGTGGGTGTGTGTGGTGGCGGGGATAAATCTCAAGTATTTGCCTAAATTTAAAATTAACTTGCTTTGATGACACTTCTTGCCCTCTTTTAGTATTTACTTTCTCTGAACATTCAAGTGATCCCATTTTATTCTTGTGAACACCCCCGGAAAGCAAATTCCCTGGTGTGTCACTGTAATATTTGCCCTTGTATGCAGGATAGGACAATGACTGATACAGCAGTGGGGAAGGGCTAACATCCTCAGAACTTCACCTCCTCTTTCCTTTGTGCTAATCCTTACTATCCTCCTGGCTGCACCCAGAGGCTGTTCAATGCAATCTGCCACCCTAAGCAAAATTTAAGATTGATGCCACCCCCACCCTGAACCTCATTCAGCTAGGTTGAAGGCTAGCTGGGGCTGCAGAGTTACACCTGGTTCATTACAAATTGCTCACTGATCTAGGATAGACATAGCTTGAGAATTAAAATTAATTAATTGTATAATTAAAATTTGTGTGGTTTCTTCCATTTGGCATTTTCAGGGGGGGCATGACTGTCTAAACTCAAGATGCACAGGAAAATCCTACATATCTTAAGATATCTGTGGAGGTCTTGGATATTCATTCAGTGGCCCATTCCTTCAACTTTTCTCCCCAGTAGCTTCCCCTCACACATAGCAACACTGCTGCATCAGGAACTATGCTTCCAAAATGACCATTCCTGTCTGACCCCCGTTCTCCCTGATAGTAGAGCAGGGGTGGGCAAACTTTTTGGCCTGAGGGCCACATCTGGGTATGGAAGTTGTATGGTGGGCCATGAATGCTCACAAATCTTGGGGATGCAGTCTGGGAGGGGGTGAGGGCTCTTGCTGGGGGTGCAGGCTCTGGGGTAGGGCCAGAAATGAGGAGTTGAGAGTGCGGGAGGGTGCTCTGGGCTGGGACCGAGGTGTTCGGAGGGCGGGGGGGGATCAGGGCTGGGGCAGGGGGTCAGGGGTGCGGGAGGGGGTCAGGGGTGCAGGCTCTGGACGGCGCTTACCTCAAGCAGCTCCCAGAAGCAGTGGTATGTCCCACCTCTGGCTCCTACACAAAGGCGCAGCCAGGCGACTCTGCGCCCTGCCCTGTCTGCAGGCGCCACCCCTGAAGCTCCCATTGGCCAAGGTTCCCAGTCAGTGGGGGTGCGGGGTCAGTGCTTGGGGAGGGAGCAGTGTGCAGAGCCCCCTGGTTGCCCCATGCGTAGGAGCCGGTGGGGGGACATGCCACTGCTTCTGGGAGCTGTGCGGAGTGGGGCAAGCCCCTGACCCGACTCCCTGGCTGGAGCTTGAGGGCCAGATTAAAACATCTGGAGGGCCCGATGCAGCCCCCAGGCCATAGTTTTCCCACCCTTGTACTAGAGGTTCATTGTCCCCCACCAATCATCATTTTTCTTCCTCTTTCCTCTTTCTCCTTTTCTTTTGCTTCTGGGCATCAAGAGTTTACGATTAAAACCTGGGTTATTGTTGGGTCGGAATATATTAATTTCTACCATCAATCAGTTCTTTCATCTATAGAAAATTAGAGATTTTTGAAGCTGAGGCTCTGCTAACCAGATCCCAGTGGCTCCATGGGACGCCCATTTCCCTTCTCAGTTTTTCCAGTTTGATACCTAGAACATTCCCTGACATTTTGGAATTGACTGGATGCGGCATTCAAAAGTTACTTTGCTACTTCCAAACAGAAAAAAAAATGCCACCCACTTGAGTATAAGGGTCTCTCAAGCTCAACCAATAAAGGGGTGGGGGGGGGGCTAATGGACAGGGCATGGGACCGAGACTTGGGGGACCCGTGCTCAATTCCAGTTCAGCCAGAAACTTCCTGTGTGATTTAGGGCAATTTTCTTACTCTATCTGTACCCCACTTTCTTGTCTGTAAAATGGGAACAACCACAGAGGTACTACGAGGATAAAATCATGCTAATGATTATGGAGTGCTCAGATACTATGGTGATGAAGGCTATATAAGTTCCTAGATAGAGTGCAAATTAATGCTGACTGAGTCCCCTTCCCTACTGTCAGTTTTCATCCCCACCTGGAGGGTGGCATTTGGAGCAAGAAAAGCCCTGGTACCCAGCTTGAGCAGAATGGAAGGAATAGGAAGCAGTGCAGAGTCACAGGGCCGCTGCCGGGATGGCATCTGTGCATTCAGCAGCTTTCCTGAGGTCTGCCAGTTTGGGGGTGCCAAATCTAACTCCATGGTGGCACGTTCAGTTGTAAGAGCTAGGAGGAAACCCTACCATGTAAACTCCCAGATGTTATTCCCACATCTGGGAGCAGGCGGGGCCGCCTTAATTAAACACAGAATACAAGGAGAGATCCCAGATTAACTTAGGCCTTGTGTACGCTGTTCAGACTACGTGGTGTGTGTGAATAGCAGTGCACGCTAGGGTGACCGCATAGCAACTGTGAAAAAACAGGATGGGGTTGGGGGGTAATAGGCGCCTATATAAGAAAAGTCCCCAAAACTGGGACTGTCCCTATAAAAATGGAACATCTGGTCACCCTAGTGCACACCAAAGCGATTCGTATTAATGTAGTTCGAGGAGGACTACACTAGGAACCTTTTAGTTCGCACCCACAGCATCAACCCTGGGGAGTTACAGCGCAGCACTTTGGTGCACACTGCGATTCGTACTCTGCCCCAGAGTAGACATAGCCTGTGAATGGTCCTCCCATTCTGTAGGGTCAAGTGATCATAACCAGCTGTCTTAGTGTAGCTACTGGTGTGTAGAATTTAGCGATAACGTGTAAGACGTTTTTAGCCACGTGTTGGCATGATCAGTAGGGTCCATTTGCTAACTTCACCTCATGCTGGCATGTTTAGATGACACAGTTACTTCTGCTTGATAAAGATCTAAATGAGCATATACCAACTGCCCAAGAGAAAATACCAGTAGTTGTTATGGATGTCTTAAGCTGGCAGACCACAAGTGAGAGGTGATTTTCCGCCTGCTGTTCCCAAATGTGAAAGAATCAGACTTTGCTCTACAGAGAAAACAAACTGAGCAACAGATGAGTAAAGCAGAAGAGTCAAAACCAGCTTGTTAATAAGCTCTTGCATCTTAGATTCAGAATTATTTAAGCAGGAATTGGCATAAGGTTATGGTAACACCATTACAAAAAAGAGAGACATTCTTAAAATGTCCGTTTTTCTAAATATGGGCTTGATCCAGAACATTGGATCAGAACACCCAAGACCTAGGCGAGAGATCTGATTCTGACCTAAAGTAACATTGGGGCCCTAATGCTATAATGGGTTGAACGGCCCTCTGCGGTGCCTGATCCAGACTTTGGAACATTCACGCACTAGAAATCCCTAATTACTTCTTTAGTAATTGTGGGCTGCCATTCAGAGAGGCAGAATTCAATGCAGATTGTTGCAGAGAAGAGACAAACATACTATGAACTCTCTCATGAAGATAAACTTAATTCATTCTTGTTTGGATTGGGCCTGAAGGTCAGGTAGGATATTTGTTTCCGATTTGAAAAAAGCACAGAATAAATGTTGGATTATTTTTACTTGGCCTTTGATTTTTGAGCCTTCAGGCTGCATTTGCTTCACATTTTTAAGCTTTCTTCTGCAACCGCCAGGGCTACAAATTTGTATCTTTAAAAAAAATAAATGCTGAGATTCTCATAGAATATCATGATTCCAGTAGCTGGGGCTTTAAAATCATGGTACTATCATAAGATTGGCAATGCTGTGAGATTGTCTGAGAGTCAGATTTCCCAGTTCAAAATTGGCTTTCTTCATTTATTCTGCAACATTCACTGAACAATTTGTTGTTTCATAAGACAATGCTGCCAGCAAATTCATCTGATTGGATATCAGCAGGAAGCAAACAGGAAAAGGGTGCGAACCCAGATGAAATTGATTAATTTAACACCTCAAAAAAAGCAGAAGATGGTTTTGCAATCTTTACCTGTATCTACGTTTTCATGCACTCCTCAATCCAGATCTACTTTTATTTGTTCTTCCGTTGTGTGTAACTCATAAATAAACACAGTCATGCCCACCTTTGTGTGATGCAGGAATATCTCATTGTATATTCTGTGTCTCTGGTAAGGGTGGCCTTTTAAGCCTTTAGAGCATCTTTGAATAGGCAGTCTGAGACTGCAGTAATGAATCAGGTCAACGTTTCAGTTGTGTTTTGAAAGCTGCGCATGTATATTTAATATGGTCCAATATTTGATCTTTCGCATGTATGGCTTAGATTATGTGACACAGCTCTCATTGATGCTTGACGCCATTAAAGCTCATGCCTGATAGTAATTTGTGCTGAGATCAAGTTAATAATGTATACATTTTTCCAGTGAATCTTTTCTGAAAGTAACTCAGGACATTAAAGAGGAACACTAGCCTCCTTTTCATGTGTGCATTTTCTCTAAAATAATGAGCTGATGCCATGTGAGAGTCATTTCAAAACCAGTACGGGCTTCGTTCACTAACAATTCACTCCAAGCAGTGTTTCCTGCCAAAGCATTGTCCAAAACCAGTACCTTTGCTGAACATGCTAGTCACAGAAGTCATAACGTCTCAGTGGGATATATCATCACTGGGGTATAAGCTCTGTCTGAGTAAATAGGGTGTGCTCTGCAGAGGAACTGTAGGAAACCTAAGTACTGCAGTCTGTCTCCCTTCCTGTAGAAAAGTTGAGTCTCTGCTGGTGAGTCCCCTTATGGCCAGGTGTGTCATAACAGTTATTTCCTATCTAGCACCCCGTACCTATGGTTGGTCTGGTCCTGTTGTGGTCTGCCTCTTCTCATTACTCAGCCCTCTGGCCAGTTCACATTTTTTTTCTGGGTTAACTCCAGCAGAATAAATAGTCCAGCATATTCACTGGAGGTTTTTGGCCCCCAACTCTGGGCCCTGTGGTCCTTACAATCTCTCAATCCAAGGCTTTCAAAAGTCCTTATCCGCTTATAATCAGGGGATTCCTGTCTTTTTCCCTTGTGGCTGGTAGGGGAACCCCCACGCTCCCACTACACTGGGTTCCAGTCCACGGACCATATAACCAACACCCAAGGTCTCCTCTGTTTGACTCCTCACTGCTGCTTCCCTGGACTACTACTTACTGTAGCCTGTCAGCAGGCCTCTCCCACAACCTTTCTAAGAAGTTCACCCATCTTGCAGGGCCAGGACTCACAGAGCTATCCCCGGGAATCCCCCAACAAAATCCCAAACTAGAAGTACAAAATCACTTCTGCCCTCAGCAGGCTTGATCTTTCATCTCTCTTTGTTCCTCAGTAGAACATCTCCCAGACCCTGCCCTATTGTCAGAGCTCGCTGACATTACCCAGGGTACAATCTGGACTGATGGACAGCAGTGTCCCCTCAATTCTCCAACCTGGGGTTCCTTCATTGTGAGAGCATGTAAATCACTCCCAGCTATACTGTATGAGTGCTATGTCAGCCACTGATGAATTGCACTGCAGGACAACTCCAGCAAACTCCCAGTCCCAGAGTTCCCCCCAGAAATGTGTCTTGCACTGCCCAGCACGTAACCCCCTGCCGCCCCACGCCCAGACAATACAAGCATATATAAAGTTCATCATTTAATAATAGAAAATTATATGCACAGATCTTCTTATCCCAAATGGAATTTCCCAAACACTTCAATTCAAAGGCACTGTTTTAGATATAACAATGAAACAAATGTATTAACTACAGAAAGATGGATTTCAAGTGACTACAAGTAATGAGGCATATAAATCAGAATTGGTTACAAAGAAATTAAAGGTAAAATGAAACTAACACCTAACTTAACAAGCTAAGTGAATATAAAGCAAAGGTCTCTCTCACCACATATTCCAGCCGTCTCGTTGGCTGAACTTCTTTCAGTTAGAATCTCTCTACCAGTACAATACCGCTACCTTTGTTCTTCAGGTATCGATGATGCTGGGAGCAATGATTTGGGGCATCTGCCCTCTCCTCTTATGGCCCTTTCTCTTGCACAAGAATCATCCCCAGCTGATGTTCAGGAGACAGAGAATATGTGGGGCCAGGAACCTAAGCTGCTTCTTTGTCACAATGTAGATTTTTTTTTTTTTTTGCCCCTACCCTCTCTCCTGCCAAAGAGTGGCCACTTTATCAGGTGATGCCCAGAGTCAGAGCCTAGGGTCTGAAGCCCGAAGCCTGCTGAGCACACACTGGCCCCATGTGCCTGCAGAAGTACTGCCCGGAGCCCCCAGGAGGCTGCATGGTGCAGGCTGCTGATCCCCTGCTGGTGGTGCCAGCAAACCAAGGCAGCCAGGAGCAACACCTGGACACTGCAGGGAGGGGCCACTGCTTTGCCCCCTAGACCTAGTCCAAGCAGCCATGCAGCCATTTTGATTTAGGAGCTTTTTGCTGAAAACTGGACTCCCCATCTAACCCTTCATATAACTCAGAGAAATATTAGACACCACGTTCTGGACAAGGAATGGCAACCTGGAGAAGTTCAGATTAGAGTTTATGCAGCTGCCAAGCTCATTCAAATAATCAAAGCTCCAAGTAAATATGTGCACTTGGCAATATATGTGTTGCCAAAATACCATTACAACTGTGTTCAAAGTTGCACTACACATCATTGTGAGTTACAATTTTTTCTCCTTGAAAACAAGTTTTCCTTGAAACTAGCACATAATTTATCTCAGAAATCTGCAACATGTCCCTGCTGCTTCATCTTCTTTTATTTCCAGCTCCTTTATTGAAAGTGGTCTTCACTTGTGTAACAACATATGGCAGTTGGCAATACAGAGAGATCCTTTATCCCCCTGCAAACAACTCTGATAGAAAAAGCACCAGGCAGTGAGCATTACAGGAAGGCAGAGCTGTATGTGCTGATGCCACTTGCTTCGTTTTCAACTCTTTTATTGAAAAAGCACCAAGCTTTTCATTTTATAACACGACGTGCCAGTTGGCAACGTAATTGGCGAAAACAAGTCTGCCTGAAAAAACCTCAGCTAAGTAGAATCCCCATGAGCAGGCAGGAATGTTGCACTGTGCAGACGCTGGTTTAAATTTCAGTTTTTATGGAGAAGTTCTCAGTGAGGGTTAAGGTTTTCTATAAGTGTTTTCAGAGTAACACAGGGTTTCTTTTTGTTCTTTCAGAGGAATATGAAATTGAGGAGAGTGGGGAAAAGGACATGGACAGAGCCCAAAAATCTAGTGATAGCAAGAGAAAGAAGTTTGTCTCCCATCTCTCCAATATCTACTACTTTGACTTCATGCATGCCTTTAGAGGCTTGAGACCTAAGCAAGTTGCTTTTGTTTGGAATCACTTCACTGTGGATTTTAGCCGTGAATTGAATGCTTGTTGCTCTCACAGGGGGAAAAAAAGCATTATGCAAGACCTTAGGAAATTCTCCCGGGGATGAGAGTTTTGATGAAAGACTTTGGGTGCTTACGCTTTAATCTTGCAGCAACTAAGCAGCACTGTTCGTTGGGTTCCACAGGCAAATGTGTCTAGCAGCCACTCCACTCATCTGCTGAATATTGTTTCTGGTTCGTCCATGCCATATATAAATCTTTCAGTGTCACCACAGTGGTTACAAATCACAGTTCAAAACAGAACACCCTCCATACAATGTCATGCAATCCTGGGGGGAAAAAGTGATTTGAAGAAATGATTGCACTAGACACTCTGCTTTTCTCCATTGCTAAAGATGGATTTCAGATTTATGCTTAAAAACATACAATGTGATGCCTGCATTTTTATCTTGCTTCACTTTTTCCTCAGTGGGCTATTCCTACCAGGTCTCTCTGCCAGTGTGAAAGAAGGCTGGCAAGAGCTTCATAAACAAGAATGAGATTTGGATCTCCTAGATGGTGCCAAGAAAAGAGCAGGGATTCTGAGAGAAGGGAGGGGGAGGGAAGCTCAAGAAAACAGGGCCCGCTCTCCTTTCTTTTTCCTCCCTCAGTAAAAAGGAAATCTCCTTTCTTTTATTTATTGTTCGCATTAGGAGATTTATGGACTTCACAGGCTGACTCTCATTCATGTGTAGAACAGAGCTGGATGAATACTAAGAAAAATTGTTTGCAAATATATTTTTGAATTCTTTTCACTTTTGGATTTGACCCTGCTCCACTTCCCATTATTCTGCTGTTTTGTGAGCAATATTTTTTTTTCACTAAAGGTCAAGGAGATTGTGTTCATGTGGGTGTGTATGCATGACAAAAGTGCTTGGTAGATCTATGAAATATTGTTCTGTGTGGGATGTAATAACACAGCATAGCAGGGAATTTGTTCCCAAAACCCCAGGCCAAAGGCCTGGCTCTAACCCAACTCCTCAAATAAGAAAAGGGTATGTGAATGGACTCTTCTCTGACTCCATGGAGTTACTCAGAATGGCTCCAGGATAACTAAGGTTAGAACTTGACACAGTTTATATATGTCGAGTGACACCCTGATGGAAGTGTTTTGGGAAAGACTCTTTAAGGGGAACAGCCGTGAACACAAATACACAAATGTAGTTGTGCCGAACATGCTGCTGTACTGGCATCATGCAACCTTTGGAAAGGTGTGAAAAAAGTTTTCACGTGGCAAGATCCTGCTTCCTCTTTGAACTAGTCTAAAGTTAGGGTTGGGACACTAGGGTAGACATGGATGGTTGGTAGCAGCAGATCACCTTGCAGTTCAGTGGGCTGAAAGAGAGGGACTCTATCCAAGGTACTTGTATACCCCCCCAACCTCACAGTCTAATGTATGTATCCACACAACACCCTCTGTGAGACAAAGAAGTGCTCTTATCCCCATTGTACAGCTAGGGGTCTGGGCCACAGAGAGGCTACACGACTTTCCCAAAGTCACCCAGTGCAGTGGAGTACAGACTTGCACCTATGTGTCCTGAGCCCCAGGTTACCACCCTAACCCCAGGAACAAACCCATTAATGTTTAACTTACTGCTTAGTACAAGTGTGGGTGTGCTGGATGATGCAATCACTGCGCTAGTTGCTAAAAGGTTTGTGAAGTGTTTGGGAGCCTTTGGATCTGAAAGGAATGGAGTGAACTCAAATAGTAAATTCCGGAGTTGAGAGGTGGAGACACTGGTATTTTACTTCAGTTTCTTTTAATTTTTTTCTCCTGTATTTATGCCAAATCTTGAGATGATTCTTTTTTGTTCCTTAGCTAATTTGACAGCCTAAGGTATAGCTATGAATCTGGGAAACCCCTTTGGAAATAGCAGCTACAGTATGCTAACAATGGGCTGCATCATGTGATATATTGAGATAAAAGAAGATAAGGGCCTTGATCTAGCTTCAGAAGACTGGCATGTCACTTGGCAGAACTCATGTGGAAGTTGTTCCTCGTTAATTAAAGACTGGATCATAATGCATATGTAATTAAGACTGCACAGACAACCTTCATTTTGGCATTTCCTAACCTTTGAGGGCTTGACTTTGCAAACTTTATAATACTCTTTTTTTAACATAGTTTTTGTGTGCGTAATTTACTAGGTTATTTAAAAAAAGAAAAACCAAATTGCATCATATTGACCCTCGCATGGCTCATCAGTGGGACTGGAGCCTCCACTACTCCTGGCTCCTTGTCCCAGTTTCATTTTCTTATCTAGCCAGTCCTAGTCTCTCTTCCTCTAGTTTCTCATCCCAGCCCCAGTTTCCTTGCCCACCAAGTTTCCCCCCTCTGGGCTTCCTATCCAAATCTCGCCTTCCGCTCCCAGTTGTCTTATGTAACCATTCACATTTCTACCCCAATCCCCAGCTCCTTGTCCCCACTCTCTTTGCCTAGCCAGTCCCAGCTCCCCTGGCACTCCAGTTCCTTATTCGACCTCTGTCACTCCCCAGCTCTAGTCTCCCTCCAATGGCTCCATGTCCGTTCTCATTGTTCACCCTTCCCTAGCTCCCTGTCCCATGCTCTAACTAGCCCCAGTTCTCCCCCCTCAAGGAGATGTGTCCCCACCCCTAACAGATGGTGGTAGCGAGCTCCCTACCCTCTAGGCTAAGGGCTTAAACTAAGGTCCACTTACTGGTGGTCTCTGTGTAGATCTCATTCCTAAGGGTTAGCTAGCAATGGGAGTAATCCTAGAAATTGTTACATCAACAAGTTATAAACTTTTCCAGGGATTATATGTCACTGCCTGTGTGTGTGCACCACTGGCTTTACTGGACAGAATCAGGGCTACAGGCAAAAGGAAATAGAGACTCAAGAGGACAGGGGGGATAATGAGCTAACAGATCTTTTTCAATCACAAAATTTCCCTGGGTTTTTGAATTAATGAGGATTTTTAGGTTCCAAAATATAGACAATGCAGAGAAATAACTTCAAATGCAACAGGACTTTCTTTTCCATTAATAGTTCAAAAAGGTAGCTTAATGTCTTACACATCATCCCCTTCTATCATGTGCAATCGATATTCTGCTTAATGTGGCATGACTTTTCAAGTGAATAAGGACCTGCTGGGGACATTAACAATGTAAGACTTTATTTGCATTTACACTAATGATTTTATAATGAGGGTTTTATTATATTAATGAAGACTGCTGGGAGAAGGGAGGTGGGAACCAAGCCAAAATACAAGTAATGTCTTTCTTTAATAAAGTATCCACTACTGACACTGTGTTGGCATAGGTGCTTATTTGCATGAAGGAAAACATAAGCATTTGGAACTATTAATTACTGTACGCTCAATGTACTTTTTGGTAATTACTAAATTAACTTAGCCATTATTCCAGGGTTTTGATGGAAAACCATCTATTTAGACCTTGAATCAGAAACATAAGTGAAAAAATAACTGTTTGTTTATCAGCAGGACACTCTGTTTCATAGCCTAACTACAAAACTCCGGACGTAAATACTTGTGTGCAAGCTTCCTACCCCAAGGTAGGTGGTGTTGCAGAAATGTAATTAACTGCCAGTAGAGACGTATTGTTTTAATCAATTATACACTTAAAAAAAAATTAAAAATCTGAAGTACTAGGAAGGAATGCTAGAGAAGGGAGAACTAGTGATGAATGCTATGTCTGGATACTCACAAGTACCTCCAATACAGCAATTTGATTTAATCCTGGTTGTGGTCTCCAGAAGGCAGTGTCAGCTACTTAGAATTTGCAGGAGGTTCCACATTCCATAGTTGCTAATAACAGGGGAATTTAAAAAAGCGGGGGAAAACGTTCAGTAAAACACATTCAATCAATACAATGAAATATACTTTATTGAAGCCTTTTGAGAATAGTCTTAAAAGCTGCATAGAGGACTTGGGTTTTATCATAGCAGAAACATTTGTATAAAGACCAGGATTCTGTATGGCAAGCATTATAATCTGCCCCCATCACTAGACACCCTAATAATGGTGAAGCAGACAGGTAAGTAGATCTGTGGCTCTGAACCCTGATTTACATCAGTATAGGTGAGAGGAGTAGCTTCACTGAAATCAATGGTGTTAATTTGATATAAAACTGAGGTAAGTGCCTCCATTGGTAATTTGCTACATTTTCACAAACCACATACCCAAGATCTTTCTACTGGTGGGATGTATTACACAAATATTTGTATCCTGGTTTTGCTAGTTAAGTCATAAAATACTGTCACTTGCCGATAAAAATGCAGTTATTTTAATCAGACTGACGTGCCAGCTGACAACATAATAGTATATTTGATCATTTTAAAAGGCAAAGTATTCCCCAAACCGATCCATTGTGTTTAGTCTATTTAATGAGATCACCTGCACGTTCTTTCTTTTTATTTTATTTTTTTCTCTAATGGACTAACACAGTTACCATTTACATGGTGCATGCTGCTTTTATGTAATTTCTGCACATGATGGTTTATAATATTAGGTTTCTTGGCACAGAGCCCTAAAGCCAACTCATCATCAAGATATCTCTTTTCTTTGCATCTTACTATAGCACATGTGATGTAACTTGTGTTAATTAGGAATGTTAAGAGCAGAGTTTGGAGAACTGAGGATGCGTTCAGGAATCTTGGGTAGGAATGCTCCTAGCAGTACCAAACCTTCATAGAGCTGAGTGCCCTTTCTTAAAGAAGGGAGATAAATGGCTTGTGACAATTCAGTCAGCACCCATCACTTTGGACAGCCAATCAAATACAGTAAGTGGATCAAGTGATGCTGATGGAGGAGACAATAAGCCAATAAGAGGCAAGCTCTGTTAACATAGAGTCTTTGGAACATGGTAGTTCTGGGCTGGAGTCTGCTGCTGGCACTGTGATGCACACCACTACCAGGAAGGAGGAGCTGAAAGTGACAGAATATGAAGTCCAAACTCCTTTGGGGTCTTCCTTCCCCCAAAGCATAAATCTTGATTAAAGTATACTGGAATCTGAAAGTTGTGAATATTGCCTAGTTTCCTAAACTCCCCAGTTCCAGATAAAAAATGACATGATTTACTATTACTGATCATGCAGGCCTTAGGGGCCTTTTCCAAAGCCCACTGGAGTAAACAGAAAAGCCCATTGAGGTTAATTGGAGTCTTTGATTAGGCTGTAGGAGAGAAGTCAGAATGGATGGGATTGCACATCATGAACTTGATCTAACTTCCATTGGCCTCAATTGAAGTTGGATGGGACTTTGTGTTTCCCGAGTTGCTTTCACGCACAGTTACAGCAGTTTTAGGGAATGGGATATGAACTTCATGGATCTTATTTACAACATCTAATTGCTACTGGGCCAAATTCAACCCTGAATGTAAACAAGTACTTCTCCTTTGAAATTGATTCTCTTAAAGTCAATGGACTTGTGCCCTCTTATGGCAAGGGCTGGATTTAGCCCACTGAGTATTGTACCGATGTGAAAGCACAATATAGTTCCCTAAAAACCTGAGTTAAATAGCTTGTTTATTTAAAACTACAGCAGCCAATTGCCCTCTCAAAACAAGCATTATAATTCAGAGCTCATGCAACTTCATTAGTTAGCATGGCAGCAGACTTGCTCTTTAGCAACTTCTTACCTTGTTAGGAAATCCTGAAATGGAGGTTTTTCTGCCCAAGGCATTAGAAGCAGGTCACAGTTATAAATTTTAGCTCTGTGTTTTGGTAAAGGTAAATATTTATAGTCTTGAAAAATATACGCTGTCGGTTTCCATCTATAGATTAATATAAACTGTGCATTTAAATGGAAATGCAAATGCTTTCTTCTTCACCTCTGCTAAAGTCTGAAGTGTGTATATATAATGGCGAGGTGCATTTATTTCAAAGGATTTCTGGAAATCAGTTTAAACTTCTCTAAAGATTCTAGCAAGATGCAGCTGCAAAGAAATGAAAAAGAGTTGTGCCAAGGAAATTGCATTACTGTCATTGTTAATTTGCTGTAAATAACCATGAAACGTTGAGGTTCATTTTGTGCTAGCCTTTCTTATTGGCTTATAACTGACTGGTGAATATTATGTTTTATAGGCTCTGACATGAAGTCTGTGGTTAAATATTTAGCTTATGAACTGCTACATTTATAGCCAAAACTTTCCTCCAATTTGAACTACAGCAATAAAGTAGCATATTGCTTCTTGAAACTGTTTGCATGTGAAATGATATTAGCAGGTCACATTTAATAAGATTATCTGATCTCTCAGATTAATCCAACTGAGGTCAGTGATCAAGGTCCAGGTGCAAATGTATATAATGGGACTACATTCATCCTCACTGTAAATGTACTGAAACCAATGGATTTAAACCAGAGCTGAATCTGTCTCAGAATAACTTTCAGTATCGCTTAATAAGACCATACTCTACTGCATGTAGACATTGTTCCTGGATTTTGAAGCACTGTAAAGAGGCAAAATCTTACTGTGCTTCTAGACTGCAAGCTTTTGAACTACCATGTCAGCCTTTTGTTGTACTGTTAAAACGTTATTGTTTGAATCAGTATTTAAAACTGGTTTGGTTAGCACTGTTTAAAAACAGTTTAGCAACCAGTATGGATGCACTTCTGTAAGAGTGCAGAATGTGTGTCTCTGTCTACCTAATAGAGCTCAGTAAATAGAAATCTTTGGGGATGGGATCATATCTTTGTGTGTGTGTTTGTGCAATCCCTGAACCCACTGTCTCGACTGAGGTGTTACTGCACTATAAATACTCCTAAACAGTAAAAAGAGGTCTGAAATGAGGCCTTGCACCACCTCGGACCTGCAGCAGAAGGCACAACAGTCAGATACATAAATAACCACACTGGGGCCTCTTCAACCAGTTGGCGCTTGTACCCCTCCTGTTTTTCTGTAAACCCAGTCACTACTGGGAGGATTAATAGCTGTGGACAATTGAAAACCTAGTCCAGTATAGATCACAGGACAGAACCCGATAAAGAAGCAGCTGAACAGGAGTCTCTTGCTCCTACATGTCGTGGCTGTACTCATAAGTACAGCCAGGCCTGCCAACAGGGGGGCAAAGGGGGCAATTGCCCAGGGGTCTGGGTAATTTAAAAGGGCCCAGGGGGCCCCAGCCACCGCCAGCATTGCCAGGAGCATAGCAGGGCTAAGGCAGGCTTCCTCCTTGCCCTCACTCCGCACCGCTCCCAGAAGTGGCCAGCACATCCCTGCAGCCCCTGAGGAGGGGGTCTCCATGCGCTGGCCCCACCCTGAGTGCCAACTCCGCAGCTCCCATTGGCCGGGAACTGTGGGGGCGGTGCCCATGGGCAGCAGCGCATGGAGACCCCGTGGGCCTCCCACCTAGGAGCCGCTGCCAGGCGGGTGTGCTGGTGGCTTTTGGGAGCCACCCGAGGTAAGCGCTGACCCCCTCCCACATCCAAACTCCCTCTCAGAGCCCACACCCCCCACCCTCTCCTGCACCCCAACCCCCTGTCCCAGCCTGGTGAAAGTGAGTGAAGGTGGGGGAGAGTGAGCAATGGAGGGAGGGGGGATGAAGTGAGCAGAAGGGGCAGGACAGGGGCATGGTCTCAGGGAAGGGGCGGGGCAAGGGTCTTTGGGTTTGCGTGATTAGACAGTTGGCAACCCTACCAGGTGGGCATGTGGAAGCCCTGGCCGTGCCGGCAGCTTGCAGGGCACCAGCAGCGCAGCCAGCAGCTTACCGGGCACCAGCCAGCACAGACGCAGCACTGCCCAATTGTCAGGCGGACTGCGTCCACATGGGGGCCCATGGGTTGTTCTGCCCTGGGGCCCGGAATTGCTGTCAGTGGACCTGAGCACAGCCAGACCACTCCTGGGCACAAGGCAGCACGCTAGGCACCACTTGGGTAGGGTGGCAGGCTGATGCTATGCTGTGTTAGAAAGTGAGGAGGGCTGGTCTTGTGGTTAAAGCAGTGGCCTGGGACTTAGAATATCTGAGTTCAATTCCAGGCTCTGTGAAAGCCTCCCTGCGTGACTATGGTCAAGTCAGTTAATATCTTTGTGCCTCAGTTCCCCATCTCTAAAATGGGAGCAATAATACTTCCGTTGTCTGTCTTGTCTATTTAGATTGTCAGAGCAAGGACTCTCATATATGTACAATATCTAGCATAATGCTGCCCTAGGCATTACCACAATACAAATATCTGCCTGAACAGTTCCCCTCTCCACTCCTCCAGAACCTGGGCCAATTTAAACAGCAAGTTTTTTGTCTATTCTGGGATTTCCTGTTAGAAAGGGGAGTTATAGTCCATATAAATCACACCACAAGGCTCTAAAGCTTAGTGATGAATGGCACCAGGTCTGGCTGCCACTTCCTTCCTGTATTAACTAGCAAAGGTAACCCTCAGTTCATTCCCATTATTCTCTGAGCAGGAGAGACAATTGTAAAACTCAAAGTGACAGGAGGAATTAAAGCTCTATTAGAAAACTAAAAGGAGGTCGTGCAGTGATATCGCTCCCACAGGTCATGTAGCACCACATGAGACACCTATTACAAATTGATTGCATGATAAAAAGTAAGTACAGCAAAAAATGACCTACGGTATGTTGTTCAATACCAATTACAATCCTTCATTAACAGTGACAACTCGGACACATTGCGACAACGGCAGTCACTTGATGAAGTTTGGCAGATGAAATTTTCCACAAAGTGAAAGAAAAATCAATAACTTTAAAAACATACATGTGGTACTGGCTACTTTTATGGTTCTCCTCACTGTATCTCAGACCCCACACAATCATGAATGGATTTTTTTTTATCCTCACACCACCTCGATGAGGTTATGTTATTGCCATTTGACAGAGGTTGGAATTGAGGCACAGGGTAGTTTACGTGACTTGCCCAAGGTCACACTGGAAGTTAGTGGCTGAACTATGAACTGAACCAGGTATCCTGAGTCCCAGCCCCACACTCTGTTAATAAGACCATTGTTCCTGGTATGAAGGGGCTATTTGTGGTTCTTTTCTTTGCTAGGCTGGATATCTAGATTTGATTTCTGTTCCCCATTTCTTGCTTCTGTCACTGAATAAAAAGTGGAGCTCTGACGGGGGGAGTACAGTCCTGTTGTCCTCAGTTTAAAAAATAAGTACTCTCCCCTATGTTGTCTAGAATCCGGCCTCAAACATGGGAGAATTAAGATGGAGAAGATTTAAGAGTTACGAGTAGATGTGAAGAGCTGGCAGTGAAAGTTGTTTGCAGCGCTTTTGCTCCTACAAAACCCACCAGCTAGGCTACATATTCTTGAGCACCATCTACTGGCATCTTTTGTGTGTGTGTGTGTCTCATGCTCACACACGCATACAAAATCGAGTGATGTGGATACAAGCAGCACAAAACCATTAATATTCTCCAATGTGTTTTACTAAATACTGCCAAGAGCCATGTTGCTGAGGGTCCCCACACAGGTCTCAGCCTTCCTAACTCCCTCATCGTGGGAGGTTTAGTGTTGAGGAGGCTGGGCTGGAGAGAGCATTTGTCCCCTCGCTCTGTTCCCTTCCCACCTGCTGAATCCAAAACCCGTGGAGCCCCCAGGTAAGGGCTTCTGTGTGGAAATGTGAAATGATGCCATGGAGACAGCGCTCCCCGCTTCCATGCCCACCTACATGGAGGCATTGCATTATCACCTGCTCCACGCATTGAGAGGATCATATATATGGCCCTAGGTATGGTTAAAAATAAGAAGGGGGACACTGAGATGGAAGGGAGGAAGAAGCAGAATTGTAGGAGGCAAGTATTGGTGGCCTTTACTTCTCGAGTCAGTCCCCTCGTTTCTATGTTGCTGCCCTTTCGCATCCATGAAAAGCTTCAAAGTTCTCTAACTAGAGAGAAAGCAGTACATATGGCTGTCCCCCTGCCCTCATGCACCACGTTAAGGAGGCGTGAGAAGTGTCCATTGTCATAGATTTACTAAGATTGTGGTTCAGAGAATCTGCTCATGGAGCCGTAAATTTTGGTGGGAGCATCAGTCGAGTCCCATAAAGATGCCACTAGCAAAACTGCAACTCTCGAGTACTAAACTTGGTAGTGTTAAAATATCAAGGGAAGTGATAAATCTATTCTAGGCGCTCCCACTATCCACCCTTCATGCTTTGGCATTCCCTGGGTACTACTGTTATAATGTCAGTCATAATGAAATCAAGAGTGACTAAGCAGGATAATATTTTTAAATAAAAAGAAGCCCTGACAACTTAGGTGGAGATGAAGGGACAAATTACAACCCTATGAGTCTCTGGAGCTATGCGATGATGGAACGTGTCTGGTGCTGCAGCAGTGGCAGGGGGAGACATTTTAAGCCAGATCATCAGGCCTGGCTGTTGTGCATGGAGCAGAGGTCAGAGGACGGTGTGCAAAGGTGGCTTAAAGCTCTCCTTTGCACTTGCCTAGTCCTAGTGTTGCTTTGTGCATGGCTCCTCCTTCCCTTCCCCTGCCCCCCATTTTATGCTAAAACAGCCTGAGGGCTTCTCTAGTTTACACAAGCCTGCAAAAGTAATAAGAGGCTAAAAATACTGCCAAGGATTGGCATTAAGGTAGGGGTGTCATGGCTATATCCCCTTTTTCTGACTATACTCCTTTCGCATGCTGTGCTGACTGCAGGGAAGGTACATGGAGGTATCAGCTCCATGCCACGGGATGATTGTTTTACACTGCGGTGATCTGGCTAGACCAGATTGGTGGCTTGATTACGTCAGCAGCATGGCACAAAGCAGCCACACTGCACTGAAAGGTCTAACCCTGTGTTTGTGTAAGGTGTAAGAATGCGTGTAAACAGCTCCTTTATCTCCTCTTCCAGCACTTTTTGGTGCTGCCAGGCCAAGACCGGGGCTGTGGCACTCGCTAGCCAGACAAGTTCCTTCTGGGCTGATAGACACTATTGGGAGCTGTGAGAGTGGAGGCCAGTTGCTTCCTGTGTGAGTGTTGTGCTGATGAAAGGAAAGGATTCCTTGCACACGCTCTACCTTGTGTGCAAAATGTGTATGCAGGCAGGCAGCGACAGTTTGGCACAAATGTTGTTTCAGCAGCCCAGTTGAGAAGATATGGGGCCAAATTCACAAGAGGGTATGGCCCTTTTGCACCACTTCTATCATGCAGCTGAAAATTGCCAACAGAGAATCCTCCTGTTGTAGGGGGAAACCTATGCTACTGCCAGGTCCCAGGCCTTTGAGCCATTCCTCTCCCACCATGAGAGCCAGGGAAGAAGTATGGAGTGGCTACACCAGTCCCCTATTCCTATTTCCATTGGTATCAGGTCCATTAAGAGCCTTAAACCAATGGTGGAATTTAGAACTGCCCACAGCAGCTATCATGGGTGGAACTGGCCACAATAATCAGAGGCCTGGACCTGGACACTGTCCCCTCTCTCCTGTACTAATCAGAACTCTAGGGCAGGAGAGCATCTGTGCCAGGAAAACTACTAATTAACTGAAAATTATTGATGTATGTTGACCATATTTTGTGTGTGAAAGTTCTCTCTAATCTGGAGCATATTTTGGAGGATGTTAAATCATGTACATTTGGCCCATCTGATACATGAAATGATACAGTATCCAGAATGAGCTATTGAGCTGCAATTATTATTCATTATTATTATTATTTATTTAACATTTGTATTGCAGTAGCACATAGGAGCCCCAGTGAGGGGTCAGGAGCCCGTTGTACTAGGCGCTGTTCAAATGCATAACAAAAAGATGGTCCCTGCCCCAAAGAATTTACAATCTGTGTGTGGATAGCAATTACAAATCCTAGGATATGGCTTGGGAAATGTATTTAAACTGAATGGGTGCAATCAAAATCCCTCTGCAAATTCTGTTCCAAATTAGTTTTTGAATGTAAAGACTTCCCCCATTAAGGTGAGTGTTCAGGGCCCCAAATGAGCAAGGTACTTAACTTGTGCCTACACTTAAGCATGCAAATTGTTCTGTTGAAATTAACATGTGATTCAAAATGTCAGCATGTATTGCTGAACCACATTTGGAAAGTGAGCCCCTATTTTGTTCCAGAGTTTTCCTTTCCAATCCTTAGAATGAAGCAAATTGGTCAACGCTCATCAGGTTTACTAATGGTACAAATAGTAAGCCTACCCTGAATAATTGAGGGCCTGAAGAAGAGCTCTGTGTAAGCTTGAAAGCTTCTCTCTCTCTCCACAACAAAATTTGATCCAATAAAAGATATTACCTCACCCACCTTTTCTCGCTAGTGTTCTCAATAGTTATGTCAAGCCCTACAAATTCACTTGAATTGATGTGTAATATTTATTGCTGAAGTGGATTTCCCTTTTTGTAAACACAATCTACTTGCAATTAATAAAGCTCTTAGCCTCAGCTTTTTGCAGGAAGTAATATCCTTCACAGAAACACCTAAAGTCATTTCACAAAGACTATCTAACACGTTATCAAGATAGTTAGGAAGGAAAATCATACTGACGCTTGGAACTGAACTAAGTAATTTTCCTTTGGCATATTTTTAATACAGTTATTTCTGAATTTGTTGTATTGTTCTCTTGCTGACATCTCAAAAAATATGGTATTGGAAGACTGTAAAGGTAGAATGCAAATAAAACAGTCAGTTTTGATTAGAGGAACATTTGCCATTAAGGTGAAAATCATTTTGTAGAAGAAAAGCTGAACCCATTTTGTTCAATACAGTAGAGTGAAGGTTTGAAAGGTAGAAAGCACTTCTTACCATGAATAAATTGTGAGATGTGTGAGAGAGTTTAAGTTTTTCATAAGTGTAACTAAATACTTCCGGCTGAGGAAACTGCTGTTGGAAGCCATCTTGCTAAAATAAAGTGGTCTCACACTGACAGGGTCATACAGATCCTGCACTTTACTCTGACAAGATGGCTGCCACAGCCATAACCTTAGAAACATAACTATAATTTAAAAGTAGATCTTAGGCGTATCCTAAGAGGGCTGGTAGGGCTCAGAGTTTTGTCCTCACAAACACTACTACGCTTATTGGCTACTCTGGGCACGGATGGGCACAAATCTAGTGTTTGTGCTCCCAGCACTCAAGTGCTGGGCAGGAGTCCTGTGTAGTTGTAGACCCTCCCAAAGGGGACCATACATCCATTCTCCTCTCTGTATGAGTGAGTAGAAGTGAGCCAATAATGCTGAGGTGGGAAGGTGGGAAAAGAGAACAGACTGCCCTCCTGTGGCCTGATTCGCTGTTACCTTGCACCTCTTGTGTAGTCAATTACACCAGTACAAAGTGAGCATCAAATACTGTCGGATCACCTACTTTGCACCGTATAAATGACTGCTAAAGGCAGAAGGCAATGATGAAGAAAGCCCTGTGAGCTTGTTGCAGGTGCTGCTGTGTGTATTTCCTTCAGATCTCTGGGATATTGTGCCTGTCTCAATAGGCACCGAGAAGATTATAGAGCTTCCCCTCACTTACTGCAGAAGGGTAGTCATGGGATTTCTACTACTCGTCTTGCCAGCTTGAAGCACTAACGGTCCTTGGAGCACAGAGGGAAAAATTCACTTATAATCATAGAGGTTACAGCAGACCTGCAATGCAGCAGAACTTAGGCTGCAGTGGATCAGCACCACATAACCTACCGCCGAGGGGAGTACTGGCGTGGGTCAGGCACTTTGGATCCATGCTCACCCCACATAGTCATTGGGCAGTTGTGCCCCTCTTCCTGTCCAGAGTCTGGTACAGTGGCAGCGGTGAAGCTCCAAGCCCCTCTTGCAGATTAGGAGGTGAATACTGGTACCCCAGTAAAAATTCTTGTGAAGAGGGCCCATTTACTCAAAGCATTGTGCTGGGTGGAGTGATGAATTCTACCCAGACAGAGCAAGAAGAGGTTTGGTGTGTTGGTTGTGGGTTTAGCAAGGAGATGAGTTAAATTCCATTTCTTACTTTTTACTAAGCAAAGGTTAACTAAGAAAATAATTTTATAACTCTATTATATCTCATTAACTTTGCTTTGTTTTAATAAGCAATAAAATTTATAAATAATGAAACAATGAGAGAAGCCATGTGCTAGTGGGTTATTAATGCAGGCCTAGGGCATTATAAGTCATGATGTTGAAGGCAAATTGACTTTAATCACAAGGCCTGCATTAATTACTTAGTCATGTCTATTCGTTGCTGTGATAATATCAACTTTTTGTTTTGTTTTGTTTCACATGAGCGCATTTTCTGGGCAAAAAAGAAAATGATCCACAGTGCAGATTTTATTTTAATGATTTATGTAACTTTTGCTCCTGCTACTTTTACCAACCATTTCTAACACATGCTCACACGCTGTCTTATTCCTCTGAGAGGCATTTCGTTGCCGGTTGATGTCTTTTTCGGTCAGTAGCTCTCTGCACACATCTATAGCCCAATCCACAAAACACACACACGCTCTAGCTTTATTACTGTCATACCGTGCATAGTCCTGTTGATTGCAGTGGGACTACTCAAGGTAGTAAAGATAAGCACAAGCATTCACAGGATTTGGGCCACAGATGGTTTCTTGAAAGTGGAAATCCGTGCTCTTGCAGCCTGTTTTCCTCTCTTTTGCCTCTCAGTAAAATGCACCCAAAACAAGAGTGGTTGTTACACAGTATTTGTGTTACTTTTCTGTTTCTAATGTGTTTCAAAATCCAGATAAATATTCTATGTGGAATATGACATTCCCACCTGAAAAAAAACAATGTGGCCCAAATTGTGTAGTCCTTGTGTAACCCACAGATAAGCGTGTGTTTATGTTTTGCCCTTTGTGCTTAATTCACAGAGACTATGAGTCTGTTACAGCCCCCAGCTACAGAGCCTGGCTTTTTAGCTCAAGCTATAAGTTCAGTTATGGCAGTCCCTCGATCAATTCCTGGTGTTGGTGAAGGTGGCAGCCATCACACATGCTCAATCCTTAGTTAGACAAAACCATCTTTAACAAGTTGTGATGGAAAATGCCTGTCTTCCTCTGCTTTTTACAGGTTTTTGCCTCCCTATGCCAGACCAGCTGCAAGCGAGCTCCTGCCCTACCATTCTTAACTGTCTATCAATACTCTGAAGAATGTATATTCACTTCTCTGTTAACTCGTCTCATTGTTTCGTGCATGGTCCTCCTTTAAGATATTCAGCATGGCTGAAATTCACCCCTGTGCACAGGGCCAGAATGAAGCATGTGTACAGCATAAATCCCATTTCAGCCCTATTTTGAAGGCTTTAGTTTTGCATAAACCTTTTGCTGCCATTTTGGCCAAGGAGGAATTCCACCCAATGTGAAACATCCAGCTGCAATTAAATCCAGGGTGCTGAGCGGTGCCTATGGAAACACCTTCTTCCCAGCCTTGCTTAAAGTTTTGTATAGTAATCAAAGCATCAGTGTTCATTATCTGAGCCCATCTTAGTGCAGTGTGACACGGTGCACCTGAAAGATTAAAAATGTTTTTTTGAATGAGTTTCGGGTAGCAACAAGGCAAATCACCTCAAGACGATCCTTTCTGGAATGCTATTCTTCCCAGAAACGGCGTGTTGCATTTTGAATATTATTACTATTAGGCTGGATTTAATCCATGAATTGGTGAAACATGCACAGTGTAGCATATCAATATTTTTTTTCCAAAGGAACATTCCTGATTTTAATGCAAATTAATTGCTACCTCATTGCCAGGGACATTTGAAATATGTAGATAATATGCTAATATACAGCGGCATACATAAATATTATAGCAGTGATATTCATCTGTCTTGTAATCTCCTGGGTCATTGCTCGCCTCTTGCATCTATTCTGATCTACTTGAACAGCATGACTGGGAACTGAAGGGAGATGCATTTTCTGGGCAGCAGATTGATACAGCTTTAACTCATTTGGAAAAAAGGGGGGGAACCCGCATGAAAAGCCTTCAGAATCAGATTCATTGAGGCCCAAAGCCCACTTCAGTAGCTGGGCATTCTGCAGCTCAGGAAAGGTGGGAAAGGAATCCTCCGTCCAGACTGCGGTACAGCTGTGGTGATCACCTCTGGTCGCTGCTGCTCCACAGCCACCACTGTTACCCAGCTAGTACAGGAGTCTCTGCAACTTCTGTCGCCCTGCTCCATAGGGTGGGTTGGCAATCGATGTATTTGCATAGCACTGGGTGCACCCTTCTCACTGTCCCTTGTTCCTTTCTACAGTTTGCATCTGCCCTACCCTGAACGCCCCTCTGCTAGGTTCCACAGTACACAGGAGGCAAAAGTTTAATTACCCCTGGAATACTAAATCTGAGGAAGAATGGCCCCAAGGCCAAAATTTTCAGAAGGGCTCAGCATTCATTGAGACCTCAGCCCCCAACAGCTCCTGTAGGGAAAAAATGTGGCCACTTCATTAAGATTCCTACATGGGAAACCAGTTCTTAAAGTCTGGCCCTGAACTCGTAAACAAACATGCTCTTTGAGGTTTTTCGTTTTATTTTTTTAAGAAAAGAATGTGTTTCTCTCCCCCGTGGGACGAGGATCACTGATAGGCGCATCCACATTTCCACAACAGATGCAAAATGTGTGACACCTCCAAGAAAGTGCAGCCACTGCGCACCCATCAAACCCCACTTTTGTAAGCCCACCCCAACATTGGCACATAGATGCTCAGGAATCTTGCAATTGCCCGTTCAAGTTCCGCTGTGCACAAGAAGAGCTGTGAAGGTTGTTCCCTTGGTTTTAAATAGATATGAGTGCACCCATTGCTGCTACCTTGAATCTGCTTAGCTGAATAAAGTGAGCAGGATTTGGCTGTTTCTAAACAGAACTTCACTACATGGCCAGAGACCAGTAGCCAAACATCACTGAGCAAAATCAGAGAAAAAACAGGGTTCTCCAAGGACATGATAGTGAAAAAGAGAAGCCTTAACCGTTGTAGGTGAACAGAGTAAAAAATTATTCTATCCAACCCTGAAGGCAGCTCCAGAGGGACCGGACGTTTTCAAGAACAGAGTCCTGCTCATAGACAAAATTCCTCTAGCTGAGGATTCCTTCCCTTCAGATAGAATTTGGGAAGAAGGGAAGAGACAGTAGAGTACTTGCAGGAAGCTTAGCTATCGAGAACTTTTTTAAGGTAGAAACATGAGAATATCTGAAAGTTAATAAGACCCAGGAACTTTCACCAGCTGCATTCAGAGGGCAGATTGAAGACAGTGCTGAGGAGGGAAAAAATTATCTGTCATCAAGACAGACAGAAACTCAGTGAAGCAGTTCAGAAAGAACTAGAGCAGCAGATAATTATCCTGGAGCAAAGACATAAATGTATAGGAGAGAAGAAGAGGTACCAGGAACAGTGTGAGACCAGCAGAGGATTAGAGTATTTAAGCAATATGGGTTGACAGGTGCTGCATTTCTGGGTGATTGCAGCATGCCTCAGGTGATGATGTAAAATATCTTGACAGCTGGTTCATATCTGGATTCTCCCACACACTTTAGCTATCAATCTCCAGTGACTTTAATCACCTAAAAATTCACTGCTCAGTGTCTCTTGTGAAGCAACTTGAATCTAGTGATTACAGCAGGGAAATTGTCACTCAGAACTCCTGGGTTCTATCCTAGCTCTGCTACTGAGCTTGAACCCAAATGTAATTTGGGTATAGAAATAAAGAAAACAGCTTAGAACAATACATTTCTGTGCACTGTTAACTCATTATACATCATAGCCAGCCAGCCAGCCAATCAGAAGTTCTAAAAGAAACTTTATAATCAATGATAAAATGGAAACTATATTGCCCAGTAGCTAGAAAACAAAACAAAAAAAAGTCAAGGGGGTTTTAAAAGTTGTTTAAAAGATTCATTGTATTTTATTATACATGAATAAAATACACTAATAAAATACAATGAATCTAAAAGAAATTACAGTTTCATATTTTAGGTTCTCTAAGCAAAAAGGAATTTACCCAGAGGCCAAAGCATATGATTATTTTAATGGAAAAGCACTTCTTAAACTATCAGATGCAAAAGGATATAGGTGGCAACAACTGAAATACTTTAGGGTTGCAACATGAGTGTGTACATTAGTAATAAGATGCCAAAAATGTCTTTTTTACCAGCGAAGGTACTTTGGATGGCAGGGAATGACAGAAGTCCAAAATATATGCATGTCAGGGAGCGGGCTGCAGCTCCATCCCTTTTGGTTCTCTGATTAGTCATTGGCTAGGCAAATGGGGATGGGGCCAGCTGATTGCCTGATGTGCGTCCCCTCTGCCCCCGCTACTTAAGCTAAGCCAAGGCTTTTCAAAATCCTGTTACTCTCCGGTTAGCTATCCTGCCCTACCTCCCCTTAGCTGTCTATTAGGAGCTGTGTCACTTAGGTTGTTGTGGCTCTGACCAATCGCCTGATTTTAGGGATCAGGAAGGAATTTTTCCCACTGGGCCAAATTAGCAGGTAGTCAAATGGGGAGTGGAAGGGGGTTGCCTTCTTTTCAGCCTCCCTGTCAGGATCAGAAGAGGAGCATGGGCGGTTGGGCCCAATGGTTGGAGAAATGGGTGGCCAGCCCTGGAGATTAGGGTGTGGCCAAGCTGAACCAGAGTCAAGAATCAGGGTGGTGGGGCTCTCAGGGGCATGGTTGAGAGCAGAACTGAGGGTCAGAACCAAGGATCAGAGTCAATGGGTGAGCCAGAGATGTGGTTGGAAAGTGGAGCCTGGGGTCAGAGCCAGGGATCAGAAGCTGCATGCCAGAGCCAAGGGGTGAGCACCAAGCCAAAGACATGGTCAGGAAGCAGAGGCCTAGTGTCAGAGCCAACGATGGAGAAGGGCAGGAACTGGAGCAGGCCCTGGCTGGATGGGAGCAGCAGCAGCCACAGGAAGCAGGGTCAAGCGCAGCTGCGGCATGGAGCGTGTTGAGCAGCCAGCGAGCTCTGGCTGCTGCTGGTTCAGAGAGTACCGTAGCTCCATTCCTCCATCAGTCAGGAGGTGCAGTCAATCAGGCAGCCCCATCCAGGATCAGCTGTATTGTTAGGAGACTTGCCCTGCTCTGGCTGGCTCCCTGATACTCCCAGTGGCACAGCTGGGTAGAAGCAATAGGATTTGAGGGTCATATAACACTGTTGTAGTTACTGACTCCTTGTACCTTGTGGCTCATGTCCAGTGCTAGTAAAGGCTAAAAGGGCAGCTCCCAGTGGTAAATGAGACCTGGGAGTGCCCAGCTGGACCTTGTACTCATGTGGGGGAGGAGCTTGAAGTCTTTGTGGACTGAAGTTCCCCCCACCCAGCCTTGTGGCCTCTGTTACTTCCCCCCCACTTACACAGGTGCAAAGGTTGCACAATTGAATGGAGTCCATTGGATAGACCAGGAAAGGTCTAATTTAATTGCTAAATGCAGACACGTACCCAACAAAGACATTAGCAAAATGATTTTGACCAGGTGTGGAAATGCTCATTCAGTCTAATTAGGCCTGATTTGCAATTAACAGGGGTGGGTTTGATCATGCGGGCTGCAAAAACTGATGTCTCTCTCAATATCCCTTTGTAAAAAATCAAACACACTCCTGAAATGCTGAACTTCTTTGGTGGGATCCCCTGGTATCACCTACTAAGGTGAGTCTGAAAGCGCTGGGTGGATAGAAATCATTTGTATTTCAGTTTCATTACTTACATTCAAACTCATGGGAATGTGGGCCCATGTGGATACCATAAGATTTCTGTCACAGATATCTGACCTTTGCTACATTAGGGTGAACTAGATACCTTCTAGTTTGCAGCAGCAGCATCCACGTGGGACCGTTGGAGTGTATCTTTTTGGTGCGCTCAGTAGTTCATACCCCTATAGTTTACGCTCCGGTGCAGTGTAGGCAAACTCTCAAACTGGGATTTTCAAAGGAACCTAGGACATGCCTAAGATCACACAAGAAGTCTGTGGCTGAGCTGGAAGTTGAGCCCAGTTCTTTTGAGTCCTAGTTCAAAATTATCTTATTTGCTAGAGGATATTTCCTATTGTAACAGAATATACCCCTGTGTTCATACTCTACACACTATTGTAATAATGTTTATACAAGGTATTCCTTGTGAGGTATCCTTTAAAAACTCATAATTTGCTGATCAGCAATATCATGGCAAAATGCACATAGCAGCTTTATATGTGAAGTTATAAATGTAAGTTGAGAGCATGACTAAGCGTATATTTTCCAAAAAAGTCTGGGGTGTACCAGACCAGTTCTTCAGCAACAAAGCCAGGTATAAACAAAGCTGATGGATCATTACCTGCTCAGTGGCCATTCTTTGGCAGGAAAGGGGATTGGGCAAAAAATGTACATTTTAGCAAAGAAACAGCATGGAGTTCCCTTCCACACAGACTGGCTGTCGCCTTGATCCTAGCTGGAAATGCTTCTCAAAGGCGGGACAGAACTAGAAAAAGAAGGGGCAGACACCCCAAGAGATGCCTCTCTTTGTCTCTGCCCATCAAATTCGTTGCACATGAACAAACAAAGGACACATTCATTGGACTTGGGGGGAAGGGGTCCTGACCTAAGAAGTTTGGTCAGTGAGACCACTGAAAGCATATGGTGAGAAACTTTGCTTGAATCTGATATAGTTTGTTAGGTAATAGGAAGTGTCTTAACTTTATTTTTCTTGTAACAATTTCTGAATTTTATGCCTCATTACTTGTACTTAAAATTTCTCTCTTTGTAGTTAATAAACTTGTTTTAGTGGTTTAACTAATTCAGTGTGTTTAAATTGAAATGTCTGGATAAATCCATTTGGGGCGACAAGTTATGTGCATATTATTCCCTTAAAGGAATAACAGACTCAGAAAATGTGCACTGCCTAAAAGAGGGCTGGGTTGGGCAGTACAGGACATATGTTTCTTGCTGGGGGGGGGGGGAATGGATCTGAGATGAGGGGTGTGTTGGGGTCACCTTGCAGTATAACCCAGATTGGTGAGAGCCAAAGTGTTACCCAAGTATGGCTGGCAGGCTGCGGTTACACACAGACACTCGGGGTATGGCTTGCATGCGGGAAGGATGTTTATGAGCAGCCCACGTGGGAGCTACTTCAGCAAGGCATTGTAAGGCACCCAAAGTTGCAGGGTAGGGGTGACACAACTGCTCATTAGTCTGGATTGTGCCCTGATATATCACAGCTATGCATAGTCTTTTATAAATTGCAGAGATAAGAGTTTTGTAAATACTGGGAGAAGGACAAACGGAATTTATGGGAAGGGGACTTCACTCACTTCTCCCTCTGGAAAAAAAAAATCTGTTAGAAATCACTAAGAAAAGCAAAAATACACAAAAGGCAAATCATTCTTGTAGATTTCACTCCATGTTATTGGATTCATCATCACTGCATGATAAACATTTGATAACAAACAAATTGGTACGAGAATTGAACAGACAAATATGCCCTGGACCCTGACTGAAGTCCTTCCAGCATTTAAAAAACCTCAGTATGGTAAATTGCAGAGGAAATGTCAATGGAGATTCATGATCCCACTTTCAGCCCCTCTGATAGCTAAAATAGGCTAGACAGCACTACCTTACCTATTTGTTAAGAGAGGTTGCCAGGGCACCTATTTTCTCATGGATGTTTTCCATCTGTGCCCTATAGCCGAGCTAGTTTGAGAGCAAGTGCATAAGCAGATAGAGTAAATACAGCTATCAGGTAAGAATATCTGTGGACATTGTCATTTTCCGTTTAGGCTTGCTTGATAATCCTCTGAATAGTAAGTGGGAAAGTGTTTACCAAGAGTAAAACAGGTGGCTACAATGAAATGGATTATAACATTAAAAGCATCTATTCCATCCTGAGGGGAATGGACTGCAAGATTCAAGCAAAATAAGTAGAAAGAGCAGGATCGTTATATGCCAGTGAGAACCCTCACAAAAAGATGGTGTCATGCTCAAATCTTGGATTTACAATCTATATAGTGGTGAGCATCTTTAAACCTTGGGCCGTATGAACTCTAGTTCTAAATTTTATGGCTTAAGCCCATCTCTATTCATCACCACTTTCCAAACTTCAGTAGAAGTCTCTCTCTCCCTGTAGTTTATCTATTCTTGTGAAACCATTTTAAGACACAGCAGGCATTGAGATGTCTCTTTTTATTAGTAAACCAATCAATACAAATTCAGAAAAATCTCAATCTTTAGGGTTAGCCAAGTACAATTCATGCCTCTTCAAAATGTCTGAGCTGGTGTGGGGCTGGGAAGGAATAAGGGAAACAGAAGGATAGCAGGTAAAGGAGCAATGTAAAGGACAATGATGTGGTGAAACACAGTAGTGTTTTGCTGAGACTCAGCTGAGGAGATGCTCAGCTGTGTGTCCAGAAAAGAGAAGTGCATCTCAGGGAATACCTGAGAGATGGAGAAAGCTTTTATGCATTCTCAAGTGAGGAAGTAGCTTGCCACTGGTGTAGTTTGCTTAGGCTAGTAAAATGTTGCTATAAGAACGACCATACTGGGTCAGACCAAAGGTCCACCTAGCCCAATATCCTGTCTTCTAAAAGGTTTCAGAGTAGCAGCCGTGTTAGTCTGTGTCCGCAAAAAGAAAAGGACTTGTGGCACCTTAGAGACTAACAAATTTATTTGAGCATAAGCTTTCATGAGCTACAGCTCACTTCATCGGATGCATTCAGTGGAAAATACAGTGGGGAGATTTATATACACAGAGAACATGAAACAATGGGTGTTACCATACACACTGTAACAAGAGTGATCAGGTAAGGTGAGCTATTACCTGCAGGAGAGTGGGGGGAACCTTTTGTAGTGATAATCAAGGTGGGCCATTTCCAGCAGTTGACAAGAACCTCTGACGAACGATGGGGGGGTAGTGGGGTGGGGGAGGAAGGGGGGGGGGAAACATGGGGAAATAGTTTTACTTTGTGTAATGACCCATCCACTCCCAGTCTTTATTCAAGCCTAAGTTAATTGTATCCAGTTTGGAAATTAATTCCAATTCAGCAGTCTCTCGTTGGAGTCTGTTTTTGAAGGTTTTTTGTTGAAGAATTGCCACTTTTAGGTCTCAGAGTAACAGCCGTGTTAGTCTGTATTCGCAAAAAGAAAAGGAGTACTTATAAATTGGTTAGTCTCTAAGGTGCCACAAGTACTCCTTTTCTTTTCACTTTTAGGTCTGTAATTGAGTGACCAAAGAGATTGAAGTGTTCTCCGACTGTTTTTTGAATGTTATAATTCTTGATGTCTGATTTGTGTCCATTTATTCTTTTACGTAGAGACTGTCCAGTTTGGCCAATGTACATGGCAGAGGGGCATTGCTGGCACATGATGGCATATATCACATTGATAGATGTGCAGTTGAACGAGCCTCTGATCGTGTCTGTAAGCAAGGACTGGCCTGTCTCCCAAGATCTGTGAGAGTGATGGTTGCAGATCCTTGATGATGCATTGGAGAGGTTTTAGTTGGGGGCTGAAGGTGATGGCTAGTGGCATTCTGTTATTTTCTTTGTTGGGCCTCTTCTGTAGTAGGTAACTTCTGGGTACTCTTCTGGCTCTGTCAATCCATTTCTTCACTTCAGGAGGTGGGTATTGTAGTTGTAAGAACACTTGATAGAGATCTTGTAGGTGTTTGTCTCTGTTTGAGGGGTTGGAGCAAATGTGGTTGTATCGTAGAACTTGGCTGTAGACAATGGATCGTGGATGAAATGGTCTGGATGAAAGCTAGAGGCATGTAGGTAGGCATAGCGGTCAGTAGGTTTCTGGTATAGGGTGGTGTTTATGTGACCATCGTTTATGAGCACCGTAGTGTCCACGAAGTGGATCTCTTGAGTGGACTGGTCCAGGCTGAGGTTGATGGTGGGATAGAAATTGTTGAAATCATGGTGGAATTCCTCAAGGGCTGCTTTTCCATGGGTCCAGATGATGAAGATGTCATCAATGTAGTGTAAGTAGAATAGGGGTATTAGGGGACAAGAGCTGAGGAAGCGTTGTTTTAAGTCAGCCATAAAAATGTTGGCATACTGTGGGGCCATGCGGGTACCCATAGCAGTGCTGCTGATTTGAAGGTATACATTGTCCCCAAATGTGAAATAGTTATGGGTGAGGACAAAGTCATAAAGTTCAGCCACGAGGTTTGCTGTGACATTATCGGGGATAGTGTTCTTGACGGCTTGTAGTCCATCTTTGTGTGGAATGTTCGTGTAGAGGGCTTCTACATCCATAGTGGCCAGGATGGTGTTATCAGGAAGATCACCGATGGATTGAAGTTTCCTCAGGAAGTCAGTGGTGTCTCAAAGATAGCTGGGAGTGCTGGTAGCGTAGGGCCTGAGGAGGGAGTCTACATAGCCAGACAATCCTGCTGTCAGGGTGCCAGTGCCTGAGATGATGGGGCGCCCAAGATTTCCAGGTTTATGGATCTTGGGTAGCAAATAGAATACCCCTGGTTGAGGTTCCAGGGGTGTGTCTGAAAGTGGCCAGTGCCAGGTGCCCCAGAGGGAATGAACAGAACAGGTAATCATTAAGTGATCCATCCCCTGTTGCTCATTCCCAGCTTCTGGCAAACAGAGGCCAGGGATACCATCCCTGCCCGTCCTGGCTCATAGCCATTGATGGACCTATCCTCCATGAATTTATCTAGTTCAGTATTGCTACAATAGAGCCTTGTGCTCTCCAGCTTAACTTGTTTGCAGGTATAATACAGTCCAAGAGTTATGTAGAGTGCTGCTCTCAAGACCAGAGCGGAAAAAAACTATGGGATTTGGCACTATTGCACATAGCAGCTGCATCCTTGGTTGGTCACATATCTTGTCTGTGTTGCAAGCAGATGTAGTCAGCAGCCAGTCTGCTTGGCCCACTAAAGCCTTGTAGTATTTTTTCTAACAACATTTGCATTGCTGAGCTAGGAGCCCAAGGACACCATCCACGCCTGTGCCCTGAATACTTTAGCCACTTGGGTTACTCTAGTATACACAGAAATTCTGCACTGTGGGGGCGGGGAAGAACTCTGTTATGAATTGTATCCCCAGAGTGTACATGTAACCTCAGAGACCTAGAGCTTCCCAGTGTGCAGAGCAAGATGTAGGTGCCTAACTCCCATTGATCTCAATGGGAGTTAGGTGCCTAAATACCTTTGAGGTTCTGTGTCTTAGGTATCGGAGTCACTTAACTACTTTTGAACATTTTACCCCCAGTAAGGATTAGGATTTGCTTTCCTCACTTCACATGCTTTTTAACATTTATCCCTGCACAGTTAGAGAACTAGTCCTGTAATCTTACCCCAACGCCTTATTAACCATAATTACTCTGAAATGTGCATCATTGCCCTTTATGTGGCTTATATAATAAAGATTCAGCTCTGTTTGCAAGGGATTTTCATCGGGAATGAATCTGGCACACTGCGTGCAAACTAGAAAGAGTAATGTTTTAACTACTATTCATTCCCATTGGTCCCATTCCCTGTATGATGTCCTAGATTTACAGAATACAAATTATACCACTTACTCAACACACCAGGCCCAATAAGAAATCCAGAGATTTCTGAATTGCTATATCGTGTCTCTGACTCATTTAAAGATAAGTGTGCAATCTCCATCATTAATTTTAGGAGGAAAAATACATGACTCTGTTAGTTGCATTGATACTAATCTTATGGAGTGTGTATCTATTCTATACCTAAGTATAGGTAAGTATTGTATTTATGTATGTAAGGACTCATATATTGGTGTGTGAGAGAAAGATTTGTAAAACTGTCCAAAGGACTTGGAAGATCACTTCCCATTAAAATTAATGCAGATGGGGCATTTGAACCCTCATGTGGCTTAGACAAACATGGCCATACAGTGTGGCACATGGTTAGGGGATAGGGTGACCAGATATCCCAATTTTATAGTGATAGTCCTGATATTCAGGGCTTTTTCTTATATAGGTACCTATTACCCCCCACCTCCTGTCCTGATTTTTCACACTTGCTGTCTGGTCACCCTATTAGGGGAACATACTAGGTCTGAGCAGATCTGGCTTGTGTTCCTGCTTCTGCCACTGGCTTCTGTGCCACTGTAGACAAGTCACTTTACCTCTTGGTGCATCTGTTTTCCGCATCTGGACCATGGAGTTATTGATACTTAACTCCTTTGTAAAACGCTTTGTGATCTATGGATGACAGCACAACGTAGAGATGTAGGTATTATTATTATATGTGGAATTCATATGTTTACACTAACGTAAAATGTGTCTTTACTTGGTCTAGGATCGGACATAGAGCCTCTGTACCAAAACCATTTCAAAGAGTGAAATAATACAATTGTATAGGCCAATTCTGCAATCCTTTCTCATGTGGAGTAGCTCTTAATGACGAGCCCCAGATGTGCGTGGGTCAAGTCCACTGAAGATTTCAAAAACAAGAAGAGAACATCTGGACAGGGTTCTGGGAAGAATGGGGATCCAGTGGAGATGCATGGGGATCGGTGAGATATGGCTATGCTACTTTTAGGTGTAAGAAACTGGTAGCAGCATTCTGCACATGCTAGAGTTAGGCAAACTGGGATTTAAACTGGTCTTAGGGAGGGGAGTGTGATGTTTTGAGGATCACCCAGACTACTTCAGGGTTCTGTCACTGCCTGCCTTGTAACTTTGGGAGCCTTAATATGATACTGCTGTGGCTCAGAGGTCTGACACAAGTAGCCAGCCTACAAGCATAAGATTTCACCCTGGATTCCACCAGGCTAAGTTACTCCTTGTAGGGTAACTTCAATAACCCCTCCCAGTCACAAATCCATCTCCCTGAGTTCTTAACTACTGGAGATTGACTTTTCCCTTCTGGTTCGTCACCCCAGAGAGCGTGAAACCTGCCCCCAATATCAGTTCACTTTGTGACACACACACCTCACACACACACCAGAGATCGGCTTGGGGTAAAAAAAAAAAAAAGTTTATTTAAGAGAAAAATCATAGATTCAAAGATGAATAGTAAGGAAAAGCAAACACATACATAGTACACAGGAAATAAACATACAGATGCAGCCTCAGGCTTTACAGTTCTCTATTAGCTAAATTAGCTTTTCTAATACAAGTTACCTATTGCCTCTGAACACTTTCCCAGCATGCCTTCTGTCCTACAGGGGATTCAGTAGTGTTTCACAGACAGCACCCTGCTTAGATGTTGGCCCTCAGTTTCTGGGTAGCCTTCACTTCAGATCCTCTTCCCTTTTAACTGGTTTGCAGGGCTTTTTTTGTGTTTTTGTTTTGTTTTTTCTTCCTTCTCTCAGGGCAGGTCTACACTATGGGGCTAAGTCGACCTAAGTTATGCAACTCCAACTACGTGAATAACATAGCTGGAGTCGACATACCTGAGGGAGACTTATTGCAGTGTCTACACCGCACTGGGTCTATGGGAGAAACTCTCCCATCGACTTATCTCATGCTTCTCATTCCGGTGAAGTACCAGAGTTGACGGGTGAGCGATCGGCGGTCGATTTAGCAGGTCTTCGCTTGACCCGCTAAATCAACCCCCGGTGGATTGATCGCCATATGTCGATCCCCTGGTAAGTGGAGACAAGCCCAAACAGACTCCTGTAATTCATGGTTACACAGAGAGGGAAAAACTCCCTGCTTCCTTCGTTTTCCAAGACAGAGGTTTTCTTTTCAGTTTCAATGTCTTTCCATTAGTTTGAATGCTCCCCTATTGTCTTTCCCTAGGTACTTGAAGTTTGTTTCATATAAACAACTAGCATGGGAGCTGCCCCTCCTTGCCCGCTTGCTTCCCCACACTGCTGTGAGGTGATGCTGTGGCTGCACCCTAGTTACAATTACAATGTTCTACACATATCTACATGTATACATTCATAACCACAACCTGAACACACCTCTCCTAATGGTCATCACATTTAGAATATCACAAACCATCACATATCCACTTGACTCCAGGAGCTGGGGCTTTAAGGAAAACAATAATGATCATGGGACTCATGACAAAATCATGAGCGTTGGCAACACTGATTATCCCACATCTGCCTACTGCAGGGTTCTTAACACCTTCCTCTGAAGCATGTGGGAATGGCCATTGTCAGAGACAGAACACTGGACTAGATAGACCCTGGATCTGATCCAATCTGGCAATTCCCATGATCCAGATGAAGATTTCAGTAATAATCACACTTATCATCCATTAGATATCAAGTAGGTGTACACATATAGTCTCTACCACCATGGCAATTTTTAGGTCATGAGAATGTTGTTGTAATAACTGCACTGGATTAACAGAGGCAAATGAAAATATATTAAAAATATATCAGGATAAAATTACTGGACACATTTTTGGGCACTAATGAAATAGCACTAAATTGAAATTAAATAAGCAGACGTAGCAAACTGGAATCTTTAGTTCTTCAACTGGGTAGCACAATCTGTTATCCTAAATTAAATTTCCAAAGGAGTAAGTTTTCAGATGTTACATACTTCATAGCTTACAGGGACACTATCTAATTAGCTATTTATATGCAAGGCGTACTAAAGGATAATTAGAAACATGGATTATGCAAAGGCAATTAGACTGACAGAGGGCAAAGGAAGCTAACATATTAAATCAAATTTGTATATATTCTTATATAGTTTATCATGTGTCATTTGGGTTGTATTACATTAATACTTCATTTAATACGTTGTTACAGATAATACTGTAATCCACTAATTTGTAAATTAAATATGTGCCCTCCTAAATACAACATCCAGTCACCCAACAAATCATTTAAGCCTCTGGGAAATGTTAAATTCAGTTACACATGCATTTAGACTCTTGGGAAGTGCCCAGTGCATCTTTAATTGCCTCCGTTGCCTGTAACCAATTACCCCTTTGAAGAAGGGATATTGCTGCCCTTATAATATTTTATTACATTCCAAATACTTATATTGCCAGGGGAGTGGTGCTCAAACATGAGGGAAGTTTCTCATTGCACCAGCCAAGGAGCAGAGAGAGCTGTGGGGAAGTGCCACTTCCTCAAGCTATGAAGAGGAGGAAGACCACTCCCTCTGTATTTAGCAGAAGAGGAGAAAGCTGGAGCTGGGTTCCCCACTCCTTCCCCTGTGCCAGGATAACCCATTGACAGAATAATATTGCCAGGATAATATTGCCAGGATAATATTGCTTCTAGAAATATATGTCTATAAATGTTTGAATTCATGTATGAATTAAGGATCTGAACATGGAGAAAAGGAGGAATGAGGATCCTTTAGGGTATGAGATGTGCATCTACAGGAAGAAGAGATACTGACGAAGCTTTTATCCCACAACTGTGAGAATACGCCAAGGCTGCCGGACCGGTCTACTTTTTTCCATTATGAAGATAGGTACTAAATACAATTTCCTCTCAAGGAAAGATATGGCTCATTTCCGAGTCTCATTGTGTTGCAGTCATGTGACAATACTGAAGGCTTTGCAACAGTGAGTGATATGACTGGTTCTGTTTCCAGCCAGTTGAAGAATCTGTAAGATTTGCTGCCTGTAATCTGGGAAGTCTCTAGTAGAATCTTCACAATACTTTGTTCTGAGTAAGATGTAGGTTGGGCAAGGAAGAAAAGAGGCTGATTCATCCCTCTAGAGGGATTCTAGCTTCTTCTTTCCACTTTGTTTTGGCTAAGAGTGGAGATGAACAGCGGATAGCATTTAGCCATTGGTTACATTGGAAATATGCAAAAAGAAAAGGAGTACTTGTGGCACCTTAGAGACTAACCAATTTATTTGAGCATAAGCTTTCATGAGCTACAGCTCATTTCATCGGATGCATACTGTGGAAAGTGTAGAAGATCTTTTTATACACAGAAAGCATGAAAAAACACCTCCACCCACCCCACTCTCCTGCTGGTAATAGCTTATCTAAAGTGATCAGTCTCCTTACAGTGTGTATGATAATCAAGCTGGGCCATTTCCAGCACAAATCCAGGTTTTCTCACCCCCCACCCCCACCCCCCTACACAAACCCATTCTCCTGCTGGTAATAGCTTATCTAAAGTGACCACTCTCCTTACAATGTGTATGATAATCAAGGTGGGCCATTTCCAGCACAAATCCAGGGTTTAACAAGAACGTCTGGGGGGAGGGGGGTAGGAAAAAACAAGGGGAAATAGGTTACCTTGCATAATGACTTAGCCACTCCCAGTCTCTATGCAAGCCTAAGTTAATTGTATCCAATTTGCAAATGAATTCCAATTCAACAGTTTCTCGCTGGAGTCTGGATTTGAAATTTTTTTGTTGTAATATCGCAACTTTCATGTCTGTAATCGCGTGACCAGAGAGATTGAAGTGTTCTCTGACTGGTTTATGAATGTTATAATTCTTGACATCTGATTTGTGTCCATTTATTCTTTTACGTAGAAACTGTCCAGTTTGACCAATGTATATGGCAGAGGGGCATTGCTGGCACATGATGGCATATATCACATTGGTGGATGTGCAGGTGAACGAGCCTCTGATAGTGTGGCTGATGTTATTAGGCCCTGTGATGGTGTCCCCTGAATAGATATGTGGGCACAGTTGGCAACGGGCTTTGTTGCAAGGATAGGTTCCTGGGTTAGTGGTTCTGTTGTGTGGTATGTGGTTGCTGGTGAGTATTTGCTTCAGGTTGGGGGGCTGTCTGTAGGCAAGGACTGGCCTGTCTCCCAAGATTTGTGAGTGTGTTGGGTTATCCTTCAGGATAGATTGTAGATCCTTAATAATGTGTTAGAGGGGTTTTAGTTGGGGGCTGAAGGTGACGGCTAGTGGAGTTCTGTTATTTTCTTTGTTAGGCCTGTCCTGTAGTAGGTGACTTCTGGGAACTCTTCTGGCTCTATCAATCTGTTTCTTCACTTCCGCAGGTGGGTATTGTAGTTGTAAGAATGCTTGATAGAGATCTTGTAGGTGTTTGTCTCTGTCCGAGGGGTTGGAGCAAATGCGGTTGTATCGCAGAGCTTGGCTGTAGACGATGGATCGTGTGGTGTGGTCAGGGTGAAAGCTGGAGGCATGTAGGTAGGAATAGCAGTCAGTAGGTTTCCGGTATAGGGTGGTGTTTATGTGACCATCGTTTATTAGCACTGTAGTGTCCAGGAACTGGATCTCTTGTGTGGACTGGACCAGGCTGAGGCTGATGGTGGGATGGAAATTGTTGAAATCATGGTGGAATTCCTCAAGGGCTTCTTTTCCATGGGTCCAGATGATGAAGATGTCATCAATATAGCGCAAGTTGAGTAGGGGCGTTAGGGGACGAGAGCTGAGGAAGCGTTGTTCTAAGTCAGCCATAAAAATGTTGGCATACTGTGGGGCCAGGCGGGTACCCATAGCAGTGCCGCTGATCTGAAGGTATACATTGTCCCCAAATGTAAAATAGTTATGGGTAAGGACAAAGTCACAAAGTTCAGCCACCAGGTTAGCCGTGACATTATCGGGAATAGTGTTCTTGACGGCTTGTAGTCCATCTTTGTGTGGAATGTTGGTGTAGAGGGCTTCTACATCCATAGTGGCCAGGATGGTGTTATCAGGAAGATCACCGATGGATTGTAGTTTCCTCAAAAAGTCAGTGGTATCTTGAAGGTAGCTGGGAGTGCTGGTAGCGTAGGGCCTGAGGAGGGAGTCTACATAGCCAGACAATCCTGCTGTCAGGGTACCAATGCCTGAGATGATGGGGCGCTCAGGATTTCCAGGTTTATGGATCTTGGGTAGTAGATAGAATAACCCACGTTGGGTTCCAGGGGTGTGTCTGTGCGGATTTGATCTTGTGCTTTTTCAGGGAGTTTCTTGAGCAAATGCTGTAGTTTCTTTTGGTAACTCTCAGTGGGATCAGAGGGTAATGGCTTGTAGAAAGTGGTGTTGGAGAGCTGCCGAGCAGCCTCTTGTTCATATTCCGACCTATTCATGATGACAACAGCACCTCCTTTGTCAGCCTTTTTGATTATGATGTCAGAGTTGTTTCTGAGGCTGTGGATGGCATTGTGTTCTGCACGGCTGAGGTTATGGGGCAAGTGATGCTGCTTTTCCACAATTTCAGCCCGTGCACGTTGGTGGAAGCACTCTATGTAGAAGTCCAGTCTGCTGTTTCGACCTTCAGGAGGAGTCCACCTAGAATCCTTCTTTTTGTAGTGTTGGTAGAAAGGTCTCTGTGGATTAGTATGTTGTTCAGAGGTATGTTGGAAATATTCCTTGAGTCAGAGACGTCGAAAATAGGATTCTAGGTCATCACAGAACTGTATCATGTTCGTGGGGGTGGAGGGGCAGAAGGAGAGGCCCTGAGATAGGACAGCTGCTTCTGCTGGGCTGAGAGTATAGTTGGATAGGTTAACAATATTGCTGGGTGGGTTGAGGGAACCATTGCTGTGGCCCCTTGTGGCATGTAGTAGTTTAGAAAGTTTAGTGTCCTTTTTCTTTTATAGAGAAGCAAAGTGTGTGTTGTAAATGGCTTGTCTAGTTTTAGTAAAGTCCAGCCACGAGGAAGTTTGTGTGGAAGGTTGGTTTTTTATGAGAGTATCCATTTTTGAGAGCTCATTCTTAATCTTTCCCTGTTTGCTGTAGAGGATGTTGATCAGGTGGTTCCGCAGTTTCTTTGAGAGCGTGTGGCACAAGCTGTCAGCATAGTCTGTGTGGTATGTAGATTGTAATGGATTTTTTACCTTCAGTCCTTTTGGTACGATGTCCATCTGTTTGCATTTGGAAAGGAAGATGATGTCTGTCTGTATCTGTACAAGTTTTTTCATGCAGTTGATAGATTTCCACTCCATACGGCTAAATGCAGTGCCTTGCATAATGACAGGTTTCAGAGTAACAGCCGTGTTAGTCTGTATTCGCAAAAAGAAAAGGAGTACTTGTGGCACCTTAGAGACTAACCAATTTATTTGAGCATAAGCTTTCGTGAGCTACAGCTCACTTCATCGGATGCATACTTGCATAATGACACCTGCTTTGGAGATAACATTTCTTGGAAGGAGGTGGTGGGGCCATGAGTGCATCTAAGTCTGACTTAAGTTGAAATTAAATTTGAGGGAAGGGACTCAAATAACATTCCTTCTCATGCGGAATGTTTATAATCTGAAGTGACTCCTAGATATGAAATAAGATGTGACTCTAACAGGGCTCTTACCCCACGACTCAGAGAATGTGACTGGGGACATTTTTTGTTTCTTCTGCTCCTTGGAACTCCCAAAAGCTGCCGGGAAGGGGCCTGCTGGAATGTCATAGAAGGGGAAAATGTGTGTCCCATCTTATTACAAATCAAAGTTTAGGAGTGGTTGATGCACCAGGAAGCCAGCACTTGTCCACAACCCTCAGACAACAGCCAAGATATTTTAAAGATGTTTTGAGGGAGAATCCTGGATTTTGTTTGTTAAAAGCCAAATATTTTAATTAAATGAAAGAAAATCTGGGAGCTTGTCTGCAAGGATGAGGATCACCCTTTATTTGTTTTATTAAATCTGAAAAAGAAACTTTGCAGGCATCCAGTGAAACCACTTAAGTGAAGTATTTATTTGATTGCAAGAAGGGTGGATTAGATTTATCATCAATTTCAACCTATTCCTCATGGGAAATGATTATATGTATTTTTTCAACAACATAGCAGGCTCCCAACATTTCACAAACCCTACTTTCAGTTACATCATTGTAAATCCAAAGTAACTCCATTGAAATCAGAACTTAGACTGGTGTAACCGAAAGCAGAATTTAGCCCCTAGACTTCGTGAATCTTGAACATTTATTCATCAGACTATAATGGAATGAAATTTATCATCTTAACTGAATTTCTGGATGAGAATCAATGGATCATTAGTCTTAATTACAATACATCAATGTCATACTAGTAAGATATATATCTAATGAAATAATTTCTGTGATTTAATGTACTGTCATTACCAAGTTCCCCCAATAGCTATAGATATCCAAACATATTTTCTTTATATTATTTTCAGATTGATTCATCCACTAGGATCCAAATTTACAGGCAACATATTGACCTTAAGAGGTGGCTACATATTAACGGTGCAGTGAAAATATCTTAGTCCATCTAGAATACAAAATGGAACACCTAATGTAGCAGCTAGTTACACATATCCATCACTAGCAGAGCTGAGACAAATAGTTTGTTCACCAAAATGAAGTTTTGATCAACCCAAAACTCTTTGCAATTTTGACACTAATAGTTTTGGCCCCCAAATTATTCCTCCCCCCCAAAAAAAAATTGGGGAACTTGAGGGAAAGGAGGAGGTAGGGTGGCCTCCCTTTATAACCTTTAGCCCGAGGATGTCATTCTCATTCTCTCTCTCTGGCCCAATGAATAGGCATTGTCATTATGAATTGCCACTCTGAATGACAGTGAACACTCTTTGGGCCAGAGTGAGTCAGGGAGAATAACCCTATAGACTGCGGGGTTAAGGCATTCAACAAAGATCTGGAAAAACCTAAATTCAAGTCACTGTTCTAATGCATAGTTATTTATACAAAGTGGAGAAGCTTCAACAGAGAGATTGGGAGAGACCTTCTCCAGAAAATCCCCAAACTAGGGACCTAAGGCATTCTCCTGCAATGTGGGAGCCCTAAGTTCAAATCCTGACTCCATATCAAGCAGAGGGGGAATTGAACTTAGGTCTCCTACGTCCCAGGTGAACCCATTGGGATAAAGGTTATAAGGAAGATTGCTGCCATCTTGAAAATTCCAAGCAAATTTAAATTAACCTGGAACCAATTTTTTCAGTTTGATGAAATTATTCACAATTTTTGGATTTGGTTTAGCTTTTTTTCCAGAATTGCTAGCTAACTGAAAAATCAGTTATTGGGCCAGCTCTAATCACTAGTGATTTGATTCCTGCAATTCAATTCTACAAGTTGCTGAGCAATTTGGCCGTGATGCAGCAAAGCTCTTCAGCACATGATTAACTGTCATCATTATAAAGAAAAGGAGTACTTGTGGCACCTCAGAGACTAACCAATTTATTTGAGCATAAGCTTTCGTGAGCTACAGCTCACTTCATCGGATGCATACTGTGGAAAATACAAAAGATGCTTTTATACATACAAACCATGAAAAAATTATAAAAGCATCTTCTGTATTTTCCACAGTATGCATCCGATGAAGATGCTTTTATAATTTTTTCATGGTTTGTATGTATAAAAGCATCTTTTGTATTTTCCACAGTATGCATCCGATGAAGTGAGCTGTAGCTCACGAAAGCTTATGCTCAAATAAATTGGTTAGTCTCTAAGGTGCCACAAGTCCTCCTTTTCTTTTTGCGAATACAGACTAACACGGCTGTTACTCTGAAACCTTTCATCATATAGAATCATAGAATATCAAGGTTGGAAGGGACCTCAGGAGGTCATCTAGTTCAACCCCCTGCTCAAAGCGGGACCAATCCCCAACTAAATCATCCCAGACAGGGCTTTGTCAAGCCTGACCTTAAAAACCTCTAAGGAAGGAGATTCCACCACCTCCCTAGGTAACGCATTCCAGTGCTTCACCACCCTCCTTAGTGAAAATTTTTTTCCTAATATCCAACCTAAATCTCCCCCACTGCAACTTGAGACCATTACTCCTTGTCCTGTCATTTGCTACCACTGAGAAAAGTCTAGATCCATCCTCTTTGGAACCCCCTTTGAGGTAGTTGAAAGCAAATATCAAATCCCCCTTCATTCTTCTCTTCCACAGACTAAATAATCCCAGTTCCCTCAGCCTCTCCTCATAAGTCATGTGTTCCAGCCCCCTAATCATTTTTGTTGCCCTCCGCTGGACGTTTTCCAGTTTTTCCACATCCTCCTTGTAGTGTGGGGCCCAATATTGGACACAGTACTCCAGATGAGGCCTCACCAATGCCGAAGAGAGGGGAATGATCATGTCCCTCGATCTGCTGGCAGTGCCCCTACTTATACAGCCCAAAATGCCATTAGCCTTCTTGGCAACAAGGGCACACCGTTGACTCATATTGAGCTTCTCGTCCACTGAAACCCCTAGGTCCTTTTCTGCAGAACTGCTGCTTAGTCACTCAGTCCCTAGTCTGTAGCGGTGCATGGGATTCTTCCATCCTCAGTGCAGGACTCTGCACTTGTCCTTGTTGAACCTCATCAGATTTCTTTTGGCCCAATCCCCTAATTTGTCTAGGTCCCTCTGTATCCTATCCCTACCCTCCAGCATATCTACCACTCCTCCCAGTTTAGTGTCATCTGCAAACTTGCTGAGGGTGCAATCCACTCCATCCTCCAGATCATTAATGAAGATACTGAACAAAACCAGCCCCAGGACCGACCCTTGGGGCAATCTGTTTGATACAGGCTTCCAACTAGACATGGAACCATATGAATAGCCCTAGTGTTCCCTAGTAGATAGAGCACTGGAGTAGGATTCAGGAGAGCTGGATTCTCTTCCCAGCTTTGCCACTAGATTTCCAGGTGACCTTGGGCAAGTCACTTCACATACTTGTGCCTCAGTTTCTCCATCTGTAAAGTGGGGATAATGAGAATTTCCTCCATTTGTAAAGCATTTTGAGATCTATGGCAGAAAAGTGCTATATAAGATTTAATATTATTATTCATGTGTTTAGAGTTGAGCACACATATCAGTGCTTTGCTGGATCAAATCCCGAGTACTCAACAGTTTGCATGATCCCGCCCAAGGAACCAAACTACCTTAATCATCTTTCATTGTCTCCCTCAATCCCCTTTTCACCTGCTGCAGTTAAACTACCTCGAACTATTTCATTTCTGAAGATGGCAGCACAAACAAAATGCCAAGACAAAGAAACAAAGTATGTAACCACTGACATACGGATGCAGCATAAGTGATTAACTGTACAATAAGTCATTTAAATTATCATCTCACGGATGGGCAGCAATTATTTAATTGGTTAATAACAAGCAAAATAAAACAAGATGGATAACACATCAAACTGGGATGTTGTCATAAATATAAAGGGAAGGGTAAACCCCTTTAAAATCCCTCCTGGCCAGAGGAAAAATCCTCTCACCTGTAAAGGGTTAAGAAGCTAAAGGTAACCTTGCTGGCACCTGACCAAAATGACCAATGAGGAGACAAGATACTTTCAAAAGCTGGGAGGAGGGAGAAGAACAAAGGGTCTGTGTCTGTCTGTATGATGCTTTTGCCGGGGACAGAACAGGAATGGAGTCTTAGAACTTTTAGTAAGTAATCTAGCTAGGTATATGTTAGATTATGATTTCTTTAAATGGCTGAGAAAATAGCTGTGCTGAATAGAATGAATATTCCTGTCTGTGTGTCTTTTTTTGTAACTTAAGGTTTTGCCTAGAGGGATTCTCTATGTTTTGAATCCAATTACTCTGTAAGGTATCTACCATCCTGATTTTACAGAGATGATTCCTTTACTTCTATTAAAAGTCTTCTTGTAAGAAAACTGAATGCTTTTCCATTGTTCTAAGATCCAAGGGTTTGGGTCTGTGGTCACCTATGCAAATTGGTGAGGATTTTTACCAAACCTTCCCCAGGAAGTGGGGTGCAAGAGTTGGGAGGATTTTGGGCGGTAGGACGTGTCCAAACTACGTTTCCCAGTAAACCCTGTTAAAGTTTGGTGGTGGCAGTGGAAATTCCAAGGGCAAAGGGTAAAATTAATTTGTACCTTGGGGAAGTTTTAACCTAAGCTGGTAAAAGTAAGCTTAGGAGGTTTTCATGCAGGTCCCCACATCTGTACCCTAGAGTTCAGAGTGGGGAAGGAACCTTGACAGATGTATTTCATTATTTTAAGAAAATATTCCCTTAGTTCTTTTAATTCTCATCATGGGTGAAATTCTCCCTCTAAAAGTCCAGTACAAGCCCTATGCATACCTTTAAGTGCCTCTTCATGTCTATTTTGTGACCCTCAGTAGGACTTAAGTGATAAATATAGCTTGTCCTGGCCCTCTGCCATAACAGAGAACTTTTCAAGGCCCAAATGTGGGCTGCAGTGTGTGACTAGGATTGCCAACCTTTGAGGATTGTCCTGGAGTTTCCTGGAATTAAAGAGTAATCTTTAATTCAAGATTATGTCATGTGATAAAACACCCAGGAATAAGTCCAGCTAAAATTGTCAACCCAAAGGAGTCCAGGAGAGGCTAAGGAGAGAAGATAGATCCTCACGAAAGAGTTACTGGGCCCAACTGGAGACTGGGGCCGATTTAGGATACCCAGGAAAGGAGTGGACTTTTTCTTAATGACTTAGGTGGAGGGTCAAGTCACTGCAGCAAGTTACTGCAGCCTCAAAACGAGGCTTTCCCTCTGCACAGGGATGAACCCATAAACCTCAAGCCTTTAAATCATACTGGCCTTATGGGAATGGAGTGTTTATAGGGTAGGAAATTCCCTGCTGGAAAGATGGGATTGTAAAGGTAGACCTGTCTGATTAATAGTGAGCTCCTAATAGGGGTCCCAATGCTACAATCACTTCTGCACATGCTTAACTTTATTACCAGGAGTGGAAACTAATGAGACTACTCATCCTAATGAAGTTAAGTGCATGTGTAAGTGGCTGAAGGATCATGGCCTTATTTGACAATTCATTGTATTTATTAGATAATTTTTGGTCTAATATATTTTTAATTATCTTCCCAGTTGCCTGAAAAATTTCATAGATATTCACACACCTATAAATGAATTTCACAAATCTAAAAGTATGCATAAATAATATTTTAAATTATTCTGCCAGTTGTAGTCTAATGACTGTACCTGAAACTAATTTGTTAACTCTGTTTTAAAAAACAAAATCAAACCCACTGGCCACAGTCTGTCTGCAAGCAAATTTTGCATGAGCTAAGAACATCATTGTGCTGGTGGAGTACTCCAGCTGAGAGCTGTAGAAGCTGAAGAGTTGTCCATGTGGTGCATCAATGGAACACGTTGACGCATATTCCAGGCATCTTTTGTTTGGAGTGTAGGTGTTCCCAAAACCAGTTTAGAGCTGGATGCCAGGCCAAGAGGGAGTTTGGCTGCTCTGACTTGGTGGATGGATTTTGGAGATAGAAACTGCACCTGCATTTGCTTTTGCTGCTTGGAGCTGCTAGGTAGTAGAAAGCATGAACAGGGAAAAGCTAGGACATCATCCTGACTAGCTTAAGTGCCTAATGCTCTGTGATACACAGTACCTGTCGTGGGAGTCAAGGGCACTTTGCATGTTGGAGGAGCTGCTTAGCATCTGGCAGGATCAGGCCCTAGTTAACGTTGAAGTGTGAAGCCAAAGCACTCTTTCCTATGCTAACGTAAAGGGAAAGAACTGGACATTCCCACTTATTGTGTCCGCTCTTTTATTACCAACAGCACCAGTGATTAACTAGGGAAGGAAGCAGTGTTATGTAACTGCCCATGAAATGCTCTTATAACATTGGAGATGGCTCAGCCCTGGGCAAGCAAAATAGAACCAAATTCTGCCATGCTTGCTAGTTGTGCCTCGTAAATCAGGTTAGCCCCCTTTAACAGGATTACTCACAGAGTAAATGTGCTACTTGGTGTAAGCAAGGATATCATAATCAGGCCCACAAGGATTAGTTCGTGCCTTGAAAGTCTAAATTTCCCTTGTGAAACACAGTTTTCCCCAGTTAAAGTTGTCTTTTCAGTGTGAAGGAGCCGGCTGTCGCAAGCCATGTTAATGTTCCTTTGCATCTTTGTGTTTATCACTTCATTTAGCATGGTGGCTTGCCCATGGGCTGGAGAGCGTGGAGCTAAGCCAGCCCTTATTACAGGAGGCGTCACCCTTGGGTTGAACCAGGAGGCCCCACTGTAAAAGGCAGCAGGAAGCTGCCTGGAGGAGTGTGGACTGTATAGTTGAGAAAGGAGCTGAGTGTGGCAGAGACAGGAAGTCTGGCAGGAAGCTGGGAAAGCCCAGGATGCTCAGTTTGGTCTGCAAACGCTCTGCGAGGAGCAAAAAGGCTCCTGCAGGGCCCTGAGTCAGCAGGGGGAAAGCGCAAGAAGCCGAAGAGGGTGAGGAAGGTTCTCCAAGCAGGGAGAGGCCCTGTCCAAGAAGCAGGGGAGAGACTGCAAAGGCCTGTGGAGAAGGATAAACTGTAGGCAGGAGGTACTGGGAAGCAGACAGACCCTCAGGAAGCGCTTAAACTGGTTTGAAGATAGTGAGAGTTTGTGGTCTGTTTTGAAAGACTTTGTTATTTTGGACTACTGGGAGAGAGAGAGACTGAACTGGGGCTGGGGGTCTAGATGGCCAGTGTGTACCCAGTGGACAAAATAAATGGGATCCCTTGTGGGGATTGTTTGAACCAGCCTTGAACTGTGAGTTCTTAAAAGGCCCTGAAGAAGTTGGGGAACAGAAGCAGGGCACCATAGAGTGATCTCTGGCCGTGAGGGGTTGCTGGAGAGGCAGCTGTCTGTGTTATACTTCACCACCGAGCATTTTGATTAAATAACTCATGCGAGGGCCTGAAGAAAAAATGTTTTGATTTCCATGTTAGCACCACGGAATTTCCATGTGAAAAGTATCACAGAACTGTGACTCATGAAGGAGCAATGAGACCCTTTCACTACAGGGCATAGCCAGCCTTTTGGATTCATGTAGTTACCCCTCAGAATGACCGAGTCCTTAGGAGCATTGCCTAGATTTCAATATATTTTTGTTAGTAGAAAGCAAAGCTTAAAAGTTGGCTGCTGCAAGGAATCTCTCCAAAAAGAATCCAAAATGACAGCCAGCATATCACAATTCTTGCAAAGAACTCTGGGCATCGGACTGTATGATCATGGAACTTGGAAAGTGACAACACTGTGCAATAGGCTTCTGGAGACCAGAAGATATGGTCATTCTGGAAGCTTTGAATGTGCTCAAAACAAACCTGATGTTCTAATCTAAACGGTTTGCTTTAAGCAAAAGCCATCATGAATATCCTTGCCTCTGAGTCATGTTGATTATCACCTTGATTATCACACACATTGTAAGGAGAGTGATCACTTTAGATAAGCTATTACCAACAGGAGAGTGGGTTGGTGGGGGAGGGTGGGGAGAAAACCTGGATTTGTGCTGGAAATGGCCCACCTTGATTATCATACACATTGTAAGGAAAGTGATCACTTTAGATAAGCTGTTACCAGCAGGAGAGTGGGGTGGGGGGAGAGAGAACCTTTTGTAGTGATAAACACCCATTTTTTCATGGTTTGTGTGTATAAAAACATCTTCTGAATTTTCCACAGTATGCATCCGATGAAGTGAGCTGTAGCTCACGAAAGCTTATGCTCAAATAAATTGGTTAGTCTCTAAGGTGCCACAAGTACTCCTTTTCTTGTTGCTCATACAGTTCTCTAGTCTTGAAGGCTAATTAGCTTTAATATGCACATAAGAATAGCCCAATCTCCTCTATTAGATTAAACCTTCAATTGGATAGCTCACCACATCCAAATCCTATTGTCACAATGGATAGAGAATGAGGCATGTGTCCGCTCCACATTTATCTGCTGACATTTCTTGAAAGAGCTTTTCTGCTAATGGTGAATCATAGAAATTAGAGAAGAAAAAGACCTATTTACATGAGGCCATCTTCCTGCTCATTCAGGATTGTTGCCTACACTATATCTGGTTTTAATTGAGTCATACCACATGATTGCCATATTTTCTTTAGGAAACTATTACCCACTTTACCAGACCTCACTGTTAGGATGGTTCTCCATGACTGGCAAACTTTGAAAGGATTCCATATAGTCCAGCTAAGCTCAGTAAATGCCAATCCACATTTTCTGAGGTCTAGTGCATGTGAGTCAGGTTCATGTAAGCATGTCAGAAACAAAAGTATGACACTGGTCTAGGGCACCATGATACCACCACATAAGATTACATGCTTGAGCATGTGTGGTTACAAGAAAATACATTAGCGCTAGTATCATGTTAACTAATTGGATTCTAGAAGCAGCTTTTAGGAATTTCCAGTTCCCCAAAGCTAGGAAATGGGGAGGCATGTGTTTGTTTTATTTTGAAAGTTACCAACATTTTCCAACCCTTTCCACACAAGCCTCCCCAAAAATGGTATCACTTGTACCATTACTAGTATCAGCTGGCTCATCCATTTCTAATTTTAAAATGCACGACTTGAGGTGGATGAATGCTGCAAAAGAATTTTCTCTGAATAGTCATTAAAGCAAGTAACTCAACCAATCAGGGAATGGAGGCAACGTTGTGTCACTTATGTAACTCATCACCCTAGCACGGAATTTGATTGGTGACCACTCACAACAACTTTTTGTTTCTTTAACAGGCCAACGATTACACTGAAGAAATGCAAGAATAGTTTAGAACAACCAGTACGTTCAAGAGTTTCACAAGTGTTGCCGGGACAAGTGAACAGAGAAAGAGGTAGGTTAATAAAATCAGTTATCTGTTATGAATTATACATTCAGTTCTACACACAACACTTAAGAATGGGATTTAGTTCTTCTCCCTGATGCACTCCTTGTATTCTTTATTCCATGACATCCATCCTTCTGACCACTACCCCATGCTGCTCATCCACACATGCCCTCATGATATTGCCAGATATAACCCTGAGTAGATCAGGGGTGACTACAGGGATCTGGAAGAGGAGGGTGAAGGAATCGGGCATAGGCTTTGGTCTCGTCCATCCTCCTGGTTGTGTGTAAGGGTCCAGGAAGGGACAAGCACATCCTGGAGATGAATGCATGCCTGCCTAGAGGGAGGGCTCCAGCTTCCTTGACTGTGCGATACTGTTTCAGGAAGAAGGTCTGCTGGGAAAAGATGGGGTCCACCTGACCAAGAAGTGGAAAGCATCTTTGGCCAACTTGTCAACCTTGTGAGGGAGGCTTTAAATTAGGTTCAAAGGGAGCAGGTGACAAAACCCACAAGTAAGCATAAAAAAGGCGACCTTAACAGAGGGCTAGATGTTGGGGTGGGGGAGATGGAAGGGAGGGGAAATTACAGTAGGATCATAGGAGGAACAAGAGGGAAATCAATGGGGGAATCTGCTGAGCATCTTGGATGTCTATACAAAGATGCAAGGAGTATGGAGAATAAGCAGGAAGAACTGGAAGTATTAGTAGATACGCTGAATTAGGACTTAATGGGTGTCAGAGAGACTTGGCAGGATAAGTCTCATGATTGGCATTTTGGTATAGAGGGGTCTAGCTTGTTCAGGAAGGACAGGCAGGATAAAAAAGGAAGGAGGTGTAGTGTTATACATCACAAATATAAACACTTGTTCTGAGATCCGGAAGGAGGTGATGTAAAGTACTTTACTAAGTTGCCTAGAAAGAAAAGGAGTACTTGTGGCACCTTAGAGACTAACCAATTTATTTGAGCGTAAGCTTTCGTGAGCTACAGCTCACTTCATCGGATGCATACTGTGGAAAGTGTAGAAGATCTTTTTATATACACACAAAGCATGAAAAAATACCTCCTCCCACCCCACTCTCCTGCTGGTAATAGCTTATCTAAAGTGATCACTCTCCTTACAATGTGTATGATAATCTAGTTGGGCCATTTCCAGCACAAATCCAGGGCTATTACCAGCAGGAGAGTGGGGTGTGAGGAGGTATTTTTTCATGCTTTGTGTGTATAAAAAGATCTTCTACACTTTCCACAGTATGCATCCGATGAAGTGAGCTGTAGCTCACGAAAGCTTACGCTCAAATAAATTGGTTAGTCTCTAAGGTGCCACAAGTACTCCTTTTCTTTTTGCGAATACAGACTAACATGGCTGTTACTCTGAAACCTAAGTTACCTAGGGAGGTTGAAGAACAGGTTAGACAAACACTTGTCAGGAATTGTCTAGGTTTACTTCTCAGTCTAGGGGCTGGACTTGATAACTTTTGATGTCTTTTCTGGTCTTGCATTTCTATGATTCTATATTGTTCATGTGTAGAATTCACTTTTTATGCTCAATAAGTTAATTAAACACCTTACTATTCAAGGAGTGTTGGAGTTCCTATTCAGCAAATGGAATTCCCTGCTGCTTTTTCACACTTATGTTAAATGTCAAATATAATTTGGCATAAATACCATGAAGTCTATCACTGTCTTTAGAGCAACCTTGACAGGTGCTTGTATGTATCTACTTGATAGGAAGTTATAGGGAATGACAACTTACTGTTTAGTACATCACTACAAATTGCTTGACAAAGCTTCTTTTATGAACGTTTTAGACTTTTATAAGTATTGTATAAAGAAAATACACTCTTTTGTATAATTAGTAAAGATAAGCCCTAGAGTTTTCCCAGTGAAATGTAACTGTCTCCATTTTTAAAATCATCTAAACCCATATCTGGTTCAGAAGATAAAAATTAAGCTTGGAGCTTTGGGTTCCTGCAAGTTCCTTGGTTATAGTATATAGCTCACAGCTTTACTACATTAAATAACACCATTGTTTTAATCATATCCAGTCATCAAATACAATTCCTGTAGTTCCTTTTCTAATACTGAGCACTATCTAACAGCCGAAAGGTGTGGTGTGAGAGAGATGAACCCTCAAAGAGGGTCCCTTACTGCCTCTTTACTCATGGGAATATCGAGGCCCACATGATGCAAACTTTGATCTGTATTATAAAGCGCATTCCCACATTTTTGTTGTTTGTATTGCAGTAGTACCTAGAAGCCAGACTAAGATCAGGGCTCCATTGTGCTAGGCATTTTACATACACATAGTAAGAGAGAGTCCCTGCTCCAAAGAGCTTACCATCTAAGTAGACAAGACATATGAAAGATAGGAAGGGAACCAGAGGAAAAGTGACTTTCCCAAAATCTCACAGCAGATGATTGACAGAGTTGGGAACAGAACTCTGGTCACTTTTGTCCCAGCCCAGTGCCCTATCTATGTGATGCTCTCGATATGTTGGATCTCAACTCCCATTCTTTGGCTCATTCAGTCCTGCTTCTGAGCTTTGGATTGGAATAGAAATAGGGCCAACCAACACAGGGAAACTGAAAGGGACTTCTGTAACTCTTCTAGCTGCGTCAAAGAATATTTGGGATCTAAAGTTTCAGTAAACACACATGGGATCCTTCAGATAGGCCCGAATCATATCATTTTCCTTATAGACTCTCCTTTGAACTATGCAAACCAGTGCTTAAATTCATCCAGAGGTAAATATTTTCAAACCCATGGGAAACCCTGCGCTTCCCATGGAGCTGAAAGCCCGAGCCCTGGCACACCCTGTGGTGCAGTAGCCCTGAGCCCTGGCACGCCCTCCTGCACAGGGCTAAAGCCTTGAACCCCCAGGGCTAAAGCCCCAAGATGGCTGCCCCGCACCTAAAGCCCGGAGCCCTGAATGAGTTGGGTGGAGGAGTGCTCTGGGAAATAATCTCTGAGAATTTAAGCCCTGATGCAAACCTAAATAATGTCAACCAAGAGATCTGTGCCAGATGGGCAAAATGAAGGTGAACGTCCTCCTCTGAGTTGGCCAGTTTGCTGTAAGGGGAAAATTTCCTTTCTAACTAAACATCGGCAAAGCCTATGCATTATCACAAGGATCGCTCACCACGATATCGATTCTTTGGCTAATCAGCAAGGAAGAAAATAAACAGCTACCCCTATATTTCATCAGCAGTGTAATTACTCTTACCAAGCAATGACTGGTGGAACAATGCTGTCAGGTCATCAAATTGCAAAACAGTTCCCCCTGCTGATGGGCCTTTATCCTCGACACACAGTTATTTGGGCAGATTGGCGGGTTACTAACCTGCCAAACACACATGCCCCCACTTCCAGAGTCTTGCATGAGAGATCTGAACCCAACACCCTTTGGGGCTTGGAATTCTCCCCCATTGCTCCTGTCACTGGGATCTGCATTCTCTACCTTTACCCTGAGTAGTAGTTTAAATCTTTGTTTCCAGTGACAGAATTACATAGTTTGCGCAAGTACTATGTCGGTTTTCCTTGTTACCTGATCTTTAGATTGTGTTAATTATATTGATTACTGAAGCATTCCCAGTTATCACTTTGAGGGTTGCCAGGTTCTTGCCTCAAGATCAGGCCCCATATTATTCAAATTATTATATAGTTGGGAACCCTGATGTGCACAGTTGCAATACTCACACTATATGAACTCTTTTATAGTTTATCTGTTCAAAGTTCACAGGCCTCAGGCCTTATGCTAACTTGTTGAAGCTAATGTCTTACAGGATACAGGCCTGTAGGTGTCTTCCGTTACTGCTGAATATAATGCAAAGCAGTAAATATAATAAAGGCAAGCTAGCCCACTGGGCTACAGTAGCAGTGAATATAACAAAGGCAAACTAGCCAACTGGGCTACAGCCTTACTTCACTTTACAAGGGAAAATCACAGCAGATATTTTGGAAGGGATTATGCTGCTTTATTGCTTTGAAATATACAGTGGCTTGTAGGAAAAATGTCTTGGCTTTTTTAGTATTAAAATTGACTTCAATCTGTAAATTCAGTTTCTAAACTTGAGGGAAAAATATAGTAGTCAAGTAAGATTACCTTATACCTTTTTCTACTCCGATAATCTCATTTAAATAAGGACACACTTGCTACACAGTCAAATAACTTAGTTTTCTGAAACCGTTTAAAAGTAAGAAACCATGTAAGAGTTCTTTGTTATCCGTATACTCTGCACTTAGAGCTTAATTTAATATTTGAACTCATATGATCTATGATAGAATATTCTCTATCACTCTTGCATTGTACTTTTTTTTCTCTGCCCCCCGTTAGCCTTCTGTGCTGCCCAAGGTATGTCTTTGCATCTCTCAAAGCTGTCATGGAAGTTTGTTCAACTGTTAACCTTCACATCCTTCCACCCATACACAAACAAAAATCTTGACATGCTAAAAGTAATTGGAAATAGAGAATTAAAAAATAAAACCCAAATCAACATGGAAATCATTGCTTCCATGACAACCATGGCAAAATGCCAACCTTTCTAACAAAAGAAATGTCTTTCCCTAAGAATTGATGCAAATTGAAATGCGATCGAAATAATGGTTAAAAACAAACACATGCTTATCTGGTGAATAACTTACCCCAAAGACAACAGATACATTAGCAATAAAGTATTTAAAATAATTTACTTCCCCCACCCCACGGTTAAAAGTTGGATCAAAGGCCAGATTTTTATAGGTACCTAGGGGCCAGGTTTGTAAAGGTATTTAGCCACCTATCTCCCACTAATTTCAATAACAGGTGCCTAAATATATTTTAAAACCTGGGCCGAATCCCTGGCACATGGGGGTTTATCCCCTGTCCAGAACACACAAGGAGGTTGTGCGTTTTTTGGTTTGTTTAGTGTTTACCATTGCAACTCTGGATTTTCTTGTTATCCATATAAATGTTTAATCCCTCTGTAAATCATGCTGAGCTCATGACACAATGATATATCATGCCAATGAGTCCCACAGGCTAACTGCATTGTGTGGAAAAGTATTTGCTTTACCAGTTTTGAATTTTCCACCCTTCAGTTTCACTGAGGAGGGAGGATGGTCCAGTGGATAGGGCATTAGCATGGACTTGGGAGACCTAAGTTCAGTTCCCTGCTCCACCACAGACTTCCTGTGTGACCTTGGGCAAATCACTTAGTCTCTGTGCCTCAGTTCCTGACCTGTACAATGTGGATAATAGCACTTCCCTAGCTCACAGGGGTATTTGGGGGATAAGATTTTGAGATGCTCAGATACTGTGGTGTTAGGGGGCCATGTAAGTACCCTAGATAGATAAATAGACTGTCCTCTTGTTCTTGAATTAATAGACAAGACAGACAAAGGGCAGGAGGAAAAGGAGAGAGAAACAAATGACTTGACCAAGATCACACAGCCAGTCAGTGGCACAACTGGGAATAGAACCCTGGTCTCTTGACTTCCAGACCAGTGTCCTGTCCCTTAGAGCATGCTAATAACTATAACACATTCATTGGTATGCAGTAAACAGTGCCATATTTTGTAAAACTGTCATATGTTTATGACTGATTTTTATGGCTGTGTTTGCAATTAACAGGGCAGCAGTAAAAGCAACATGCCAATGTATATAATGCAGATGGGTATGCAGATAGCCGATTATTAATCACCAAAATGTAGCATTCCAAAGGAAAATAATAAAAAGGGATGTATGCGGAGGTAAGTGAACACTCTTTCTCAGTCATTTTACTTGAGTCTCCCTAAAGATGATCTCCATATGACTGCATAAAACACTCGTGCAAACTGATATCCCCTGGAATAATTTTTTATATAGAAAGCACCTTTTTTAAAAAAAAAAAAAAGTATTGCACGAAAGTTTGCGTTCACATTCATCCTGATTCATTTGTTTTTCTTTGAATGGCATATTCAAGTCTTGTTTACGAGAATCGCTGGTTAGTTCTCCTCCCTCTTACCCTGGTGTAAATCAAGAACTGGAGTGATGTGAAGAAGTTATCACAGCATGAGTGAGAGAAAAGCAAGCCCTGGAGATGCATACTGCTGCAGGTGTTTATGCCATTGCTAGAAGTCAAGGTTGCTAAATAACCTCTACATCTTGTCCAACCACTGAATCACCTGAACTGCTCCTCCTGCTCATTTCTGACTATGCTGCTGAGAGCAAGGTTGAATTGAGCAAATGGATCCCGAATGCATTGATTTCTGCAAGTCACGGTGCACTCTAATACAGCCAAAACCACAGTAAATTGTCATGTCTTTAATTCTTTTCTAAACACACTTTGCAAATAATTCCAGCCAATATTTTCCGCACCAAATTGTTCAAAGGTTGCCGGGAAACTCATGGCAAGCATAGCTGGATCTGATTACACTGAACAGCCCTCAAATTAACACTTGAAGACGGGCCAGCATCTCGCTAGGTTATATCGGTGTGGGGGCTATTCAGTTCTGTGTTTCATTGACAGATGGTCTGGACACTGGTAATGTGCTGTTACTAATCAGCAAACTATTTTCTGAATTAAAAATTATAGGGAAAATCCACCAAAGCTCATACTAAATTATAAAGGGCATGAAAAATGGTTGTGTTAACGGCATTCTCTTTATTCTTTAATGGCACATTAAATTATATGGGGAATTAAGGGTTGGCAGTTAAGCCTAGTGGTTAGATCAGAGACCGGGGTGAAGATACCTGGTTTCTATTCTTAGTCCCACCACAGTGTTCCTGGTGATCTTGGCCAAGTCACTTAACAATTGTGCCTCATTGCCTTCATCTGTAAAATGGGGAAGAGGATGCTACTTTTGTATTGTGCTTTGAGCTCTTCCATTGAAAGTAAAAGTATGTAAAAGCAAAGTATTATTACTCCTGGTGAGTAACAGAGAGATACTCTTTTGTTTTGCAAAACAGTAATGAGAGAGAATTATGTGCATCTATTTTGGTAGATAAGATGGACTTTCTTCATGCTGAAATATTCATATCTAGGGCTACCTGTCCCTTCAAGTGACTGAAGAAACTGAGATTGTGGAGTTCTGTGTTTACTATCTTAATGATTTCATATCAGACTTTCTCAGTTTGCAAGTCATAAGAGGATGGTTTGAAAACTGCTGGCACAGGCATTTAAAATTAAACTTGGTCTTCCATTCTGCATATTGAATCTAACTTTGTTTGGCCAAGGGTTAAGGATTGGGCTAGTAGGTGGCCCTAGTCTGGGGCTAGGGATGGAGCTGATAGGGCTCCTCGAGCTAGGGCTAGAATTGGGGCCAGAAGGAGGCCCCGAGGTAGGGTTGGGGCTGTTCCTTGGCCTTGGGTGGGATTAGGTTTTATGCTGATTACAAACTGGGCTAGGATTAGGGATAAGGCTGGATGATGGCTGTAGGCTAAAGTTAGGTCTGTGGTGCAAAAGAGGTCCTGGGGTATGATTAGGATTGGAACTGAGGATTAGAGTTAGGGTTGGGGCTGGTTGGCGGTTTCAGGCCTGGGTTAGGCTTGGGGTGTCAGGTGGTGGTCCTGAGCAAGAGTTATATTTGGGATCTGTTGGTGGTCCTGGGTTAGTTTTAGGATGGGGAGGGTCACATGATGTCCCTGGGCTAGGGTTCTGTTTGATGCTAGTTTCCACTCCACTGCAATAATGCAGTTGACTCAGTGTGGACACGGGTTTACCCAAGTGGAACACATTGCAAGGTTTGTGTTTGCTTTTGTTAATTACTCCTAACAGCCAACTTCTAAGAAATCTAGTTTTTTATCTTATTTATCAACCAAGCCCACACGCCCTATGGCTCACTTTATTCTTTTTCCTCCTCTAACCTGTTTTGAGTTTGAAACACTAAATGTTCTATGGAATTGCTATCCCCCCTTGTATGTTTTTTCATTGGATATCTATATCTGCTCTCTCTGGGTGCCTTTATCTCTGAACCTCTTCTACTCTAGTTTGTTGTGATGCATCTTCCAGATATCTCTGAAACAGACAATTCCTCAAAGGAACTTCTGAATCTTCTCTACACCTTACCTATAGCTCTGCTTACTGTACAGCTAAGTGCCTTACACCCTTTCTCCACATGCACCTGCCTTTCCTCAGCATTCATAATATCAAGCAGACTGTTTCCCATTTGACTGGATCACATATGGCGTAACTCAGGCTTTTGCCTTGAGAAGAACATCCTGTAATAAAGATCACTGCCACATGAGGTCATTGGGACTGGTACAAAAAGCTAGGACAGTTTTATAACCGCTAATAATATATTAAGAGCTATGGAAGTTGAAACTAAGGTCAATCAAATCTCATGCCTCAAGGGATAGCTTGATTGCCTATGGGAGCGAGGGAGGGAGTTTTTCCACCCATCTGCAGTATTGTGTAGGTGCAGTGTGAGTGGATGCTTTTTGCCTTTCTTTGCAACATCAAGTACTGGTTACTGCCAGAGTCAAGGTACCAGACTAGATGGACCAGTGACTGAATCAGAAGTGGCAAAAACTTTTACGAAGTATCTTCAGGCAAATCACTTTATTCCAGTATCATAAGGGAAATATTGCAAGGTTATATAGGATTTGTACCTCCTATGTACCACACAGCATCCAAGATAGGAACACTATATAGTAGGGGCTTGATTCTCTGCTTGAAGGGTACAAAGAATGAAAACACATGCAAAAGGAATTTGCTTTTAGTAAGCTGTGCTTCTCAGCCTCGCAGCTCATACTGGAAACAGCTTCTCTTTGCTGCATCAAATTCACCGATGTGCAGAACAGATTAATTATTAATCATGCCCCTATTTTATGCGTGTCATTACCAGAGCTTAGAGAAAAGAAAAGGAAATCAGGCAGGGTTGAACTGGAAACGGGAATGCACCTTTGTTACTCAGCTGTAATCATCACTGAATAGAACAGAAGTTTCTCAGTCTGAAGAACCCAGAAGCAGGTAATAACGCTGGGGTTAGGGTTTTATATTTCAGTGATGTGATTTTTTTTTTTTCTCAGAATAAGGTTAAAAATCAGTCCAGAGCTAGAACTGTACAAGTAACAGAGGCACATTGGTGTGGTGGCACCAAAGCACTTTTAATTGTTTTCTTCTGTTTCTCTTCATTTATGCGGCAGCGTCAATGAACAGGGCCATGCAAAAAAATGATTAGCTACAAGAGCAACATAATTACCAGTCGGAGAGATTTCTGGTATGAAAAAAAAGCAGGAAAACCACGTACTGAAAATATAGTGGGCTTGATTCCCCTCTTCCTTGCGACATGGATAGTAGTAGTAATAGCTGGGCAAATCTTGGTGCAAATCTTCGTGCAAAAGACTCCCAGATGAGATAGTGTGTTTGTCTGTGGAAGGCACAGTCAAGCCATGGAGAGGAACAAGAGCCCACATTCAGTGTCTGTCTGAGAGATGGAAGCAATATCTGCTTTTCCAAGGTAATCATCTTTAGGATAAGATTGTAACTCCCCCTGAGTCCTGCTCAGGAGAGTAAAAGGGCAGAAGGAACCCGCTTATTTCCCTTATCTGGCTACCATATTGTGGGTAGCATCTGCAAGGCCGCTACTCCCCCTCCTGTGTACATGGGCAGGTAGTGGACGAGTGACAAGATCAGGAATTAGGCAGATCCTTGAATCAATCTTCTTTTTTTCTTTGCCTCCTCCCCTCTGCCATTCACTGTCCACCACAGCTGAGCTGGCATGGAGGGGGAAGTAATCAGCACCAGAGGTAGGGCTGGTGAAGCTTATTTTCTTGATCTCACAGAGCAAGTGGAAAGGGGCAAGCAAGAACAGATTGTGGCTCTTACTCAATAAATGGTTCCTGGTCTGTTCCTGGGCAAACACAACTATGCACTTCCCCTTATTCAGGACTTGTGGCAAAGCCATAATTGAGCCCACAAATTGTTTGGTCACCGCAGAGCAGCTGTGCAGTTTAAATAAGTGACAGAACATTTTTTCTCTTACAAAATTATATATTTATTCTGGTCTCTGTGTAATAGAGAGGAGCTAGGACTGAAATACTAAATGAGACTGGAAGGTCAAATGCTACCTAACCTATCTCCAGACTCCTAAAAACCCAACTGTGGAGGTCTACAAAGTTTATCAGCACAGTATAGGAAAGCACCAGTGTTGGGATGACATTTGATCCTTAGTATCTACAGATGATATGTTGTTATACTCGCTACAGAAAGTACAATACATAACTGATGGTACATGACTGAGCATATAACAAGATAATCCAGAGTGCAATTCACAAGTCTGCTTCTTTACTCTTGAGTTAATGAGTAAATAGGCCAGCATTTCTTCTAAAGGCACATTCATTATAATTCTAATTACTAATATGTAGAAGCTTGATTTGCATATTAAAGGACGAAACACTCTTATCTGAGATGTGCTAGCATACTTGCTTAGGAAAAAATAAAAGCAAATATATTTTCCCCAACAATTAGTGTTTTGTTCTAACTTTTTTAAAATGTCTTTAGAGTATCAAATAGCTGACTGTGTATTTTTTGTTATCAGAATAGATCGCATTTTAAATTAAAGGGTTTTTAAGCATTTCTTTAGATCCAGCAAGTTGTTCTGATGATGCAAATCTTTTCAGTGGATATGTCAAAACAAACCAAAAAGAACACATTGATTTTTATTATTTCTTAGATTGTAGCCATACAGGGGCTGAAATCTTGTCATCTTGTATGTCTGTAAAGTATTGAGCACATTTTGATACTTCATAAATAATTAATAGTAAGAGTGTTTATAGAAAGCATATTACAGTAATAATCCTTCTCATTCATTTGCTTTATGTGATCAAAAGTGTTTTACAAACATTAATATATAGAGTAAATTTGAATCAGTAAAATTCTATCCAGGCAAGTTTATAAAATAGCCTACAGTGGAAAATCAGAGTAGCAGAATGACTATACAAACATATCCTGCAGATTTCATTGTAAGAATGACAGCCGCAAAATATGGATATTAGCTGTGTTAAACCGGATTCAACAACATTCTGACTTTCAATGGTAAATAATTAAAATCTGATACAATAAATAACAGTTGTAGAACCATAGGTGTTTAATTTGTGTCAAAGCACAAAGAGACTGTTTTAACATATGTTGAAACAAGTCGTATTTGTAATTCTAACATTTTAGTTGCTATTTTAAAACAAATGTGTTGCAGAAATGCCTCTAATCCAAGTGCAAGTAACAGACAGTCGAGAGGAAAGGACTGCAGACTCAGGTGTTGAAAGAATTGCCGTTCAGGAAAGCAAGTTCTTCACATTTTTAGCTCTTTGAAGCAGGGGAGATTGTCTGTTTGTACAGCACCTAGCATAATGGCATCCTGGTGTGTGTCTGGGATGCCTGAGTGCCACCGCAATACGAATAAGTGTTAATTTGCGTTAAGTTAATTACATATGTGATTGCTTTCCTGAATTGGGCCTCACACAGTTGACCTTATGATTTAAAACAAAACGCACCAAAACTCCAGGCTGTTACATCTCTGTCGTCTCAGATCATAATGGACTTCAGATAAGACCCTGAGCTTTTGGCGTTACCATGGGAGGTGGCAGAACAATAATGTGCGCAACTCCACAGTGAGCATGTATATATTGTATACTGCCTTTAGAAGGCAAACAACAAAAATGAATCTATTACATCCATTATAATCCTGTACTGGCCTCTTGTGCAAGGTACAGTGATGTTATGTGGTCATAGTTCTAATGTAATTTCATTTAAAACCACCTACCACCAGTGCTTTCCCTCCATTGACTATAACGTTACTGACTATTTAGGGTTTTAACCGTTTAAAATGTTGAGCAAATGATCTTTCTAATGATCTCCATCAAAATAGTCCACTGGGTAACTGCAAAAATATAAACGATTCTGCTCGTTCCAGTCCCCCCGTGTTGGGAGGCCACTTTGCTAAAGTTTTGTGGCTTTTGCCAAAAGAGCCAGGCCAGTTTACTTTGGTCATGATACTCAGAAAAATTGCCGAATATTAACATTAGAAATTAATTGTGTATGTGGGGCTGAGCATACGTTTTATCAATTAAGAATGTCTCTAAAGAAAACAGAGCTCACAAATATGCATGCTTGTAGTGGTGTGTTTTCTGTTAATGTGGACAACAAACACTACAGATCTCACCAGCCCACTCAACATCCATCAGATGGCCATAATTTTTTTGCTGCTACTGCAAAGGGTATATATCTACACTGTAATGAAAAACCTGTGGCAGCGAGTCTCAGATTCTGGGTCAACTGACTCGGACTTACGCTGCAGGGCTAAAAATAGCAGTGTAGCCATCCAGGTTGGAGCTGGAGCCTGTGCTCTGAAACCCGGCAAGAGGAGAGGGTCTTGGAGCCTGTCAAGGTTCCTCCCCCACTCTGAACTCTAGGGTACAGATGTGGGGACCTGCATGATAAACCTCCTAAGCTTATCTTTACCAGCTTAGGTCAAAACTTCCCCAAGGTACAAAATATTCCACCCTTTGTCCTTGGATTGGCCGCTACCACCACCAAACTAATACTGGTTACTGGGGAAGAGCTGTTTGGACGCGTCTTTCCCCCCAAAATACTTCCCAAAACCTTGCACCCCACTTCCTGGACACGGTTTGGTAAAAAACCTCACCGATTTGCCTAGGTGACTACAGGCCCAGACCCTTGGATCTTAAGAACAATGAACAATCCTCCCAACACTTGCACCCCCCCTTTCCTGGGAAATGTTGGATAAAAAGCCTCACCAATTTGCATAGGTGACCACAGACCCAAACCCTTGGATCTGAGAACAATAAAAAAGCATTCAGTTTTCTTACAAGGAGACTTTTAATAAAAAATAGTAGTAAATAGAAATAAAGAAATCCCCCCTGTAAAATCAGGATGGTAGATACCTTACAGGGTAATTAGATTCAAAAACATAGAGAACCCCTCTAGGCAAAACCTTAAGTTACAAAAAAGATACACAGACAGAAATAGTTATTCTATTCAGCACAGTTCTTTTCTCAGCCATTTAAAGAAATCATAATCTAACACATACCTAGCTAGATTACTTACTAAAAGTTCTAAGACCCCATTCCTGGTCTATCCCTGACAAAGACAGACTATAGACAGACACACAGACCCTTTGTTTCTCTCCCTCCTCCCAGCTTTTGAAAGTATCTTGTCTCCTCATTGGTCATTTTGGTCAGGTGCCAGCGAGGTTACCTTTAGCTTCTTAACCCTTTACAGGAGAGAGGAGCTTTCCCCTGGCCAGGAGGGATTTCAAAGGGGTTTACCCTTCCCTTTATATTTATGACAGAGCCCGCCCTGCAGCCTGAGCTGGAATGTCTACACCGTGAAGGTGGAAGGAAATACGTTGAATTTGAATTTTTTGAAAAGAGAGGTTTTATTGATCCTTGGGTCTCCAGTATCGATAATACACCGACCAGATTATATTCTTTGCCACACATCTAATTTAGCAAAGTCGCTCACCATGCAATTTGAAATCTGACTGCATGAAATACATATCATTACTAAGAGTGGAAAAGAAAATTCATGGGACTATCCGCAAGAACATTTGTTGAGATGATAGAAGTTGGATTTTTTTCACAAAGTCATCCAATACATTCTTCAGTGCAGTTATGTATTCATGGGGAAACGGCATTCCAAGTGGAACCTATCAAATCATCATCTTTATCTGGTCTCTTGGTGCATGATCATGATCTCAAGAGAAACTCATCTCATGTTTCCAATAACAGATGGCAATGGATACCATTTCAACGTCATTCATTGCATGGTAGTTTATGTATGTTTACAATTCTAACAGAAATTCAAAACATGGCTCCTAGTGAGCCTTGAATTTTTATATGTGATGCTTCCCCACCACAAAGCTGCTTGGTTTTGTGGGTACAAAATTATTGCCAGACGTATGACACTGCTTTTCATTTTGCTCTTCAACCTGAGGCATGTTTAGGGCTCCATTCATTGTCCTGGGCTCATTTTGGTTTCCTGGCTGTTGCTTTGTAGCTCAGAGATTGTCATTTTGATGTTCGTTTCCATCTTTATTTGAATGATATACAATTCACTTTTCTTGAACACCATTCATGGTCAGTGTTTCATTGTTCCTGACTGCCTTCCTAAAACCCAGAAACAGGCAAGCTCTGGTTCTCTTCAGTTTCACCTCACTGATACTCAAGTGCTTTCATTTGGCCCTTTATTATTATTTTGTTTATTTTAATATACCAGCTTGATTCTGATCTTGACTAAGTGATACTTACCACACCTTGAAATATCATCTCTAGTACATTACTGTGCCAGTACTGTCTGGTATTTTACAATACTCAGTGACATGCTCCATGTGTCAGAAGATGCAAAAAAAAATAGGTTCTTTGTTTAAAAGGTTGCTTCATCCCCCCCATGCCGAGGCTTAAGGCTGTTCTAATTTTCTTTCTCCCTTATTGTGAAGAATCCTGGGTCAACTGCAAACCATACAATACAAATCTAACTTGGTTGCTTTTCTTGTTTTATCTCTGTTTTTTTATTCTACTGTACATGTCTTCAGTCCATTTGATTTTTCCGGTCTCTGGTGTGGAGCTCCTGAAGTTGAAAGGCCGTGATTCAGTTAAGCCATCAAACTGAAGTCATTGCTGTATGCTGAAGGGTGTCTTTTGCCAGTTGAGGATGCTGTTACATTCTTGTGTTAGTCTCAGATTCTGCAGTGGTCCAGGAAGACTCTATATTGAGTAATGTCCCAAACCAAAACCCCAGTGTCTCCTAAATGTTGGACTATATGGATTTCAAATAGCTGTTTTTCCAGCTGCTAAAACTTTCCTTACTTAGCTTTTACTCTGTCTTTATGCAGTCACACCCTCCCTGAACCCCACTGGAGTTTGCTTGAGTGAAAACTGAAAAAGAACGTCAGGATTTGACCTACTCTACAAGAGTAAAAATTGTTTCGTGATGACTAAAGGCCCAACCCTGCATTCTTTACTGAGGCAATAGCTCCTTCAGCTTTGTTAGCCCTCCTTGGCACCTGGGCACTGACACCTGAGGTACTGAGCATCTCCTGTAAAGTCAGTGGGAACTGACGATGCTCAGAACATTGCCAGAGGTACTTAGCACCTCACGGGGTCTGGTCCTTTAAGAGTTAGCTGTGCAGAAGAGTTTTGATCTGGTTAGGATTAGCTCAAGTTCCCTTTAGGGGGAAAGATTCAGGCTACAGGCTGGGAAATAACACTCTAGATGAGGGTAGAGGCCTAGGTTGCAATTCCAGGTCATACAACATGGCTAATGATGTTTTCTATCCCTAGATGGATCAGGAGATTATTCACAGGTTCTGTCACTTCTGAGTCAGGACATAAAAATAAGGGTACAGGTCAAAACCGAACTACCTTAATTAAGTTGAAATATTAAAACTCAGTGAAATTAACTCACTCAGAGTCACTGAATCCCAGTGACGTCTGAATCCATTTTAAATGCTTAGACCTGCTCGGAGAGTCTTCACGAGGGATCATGCTGGGTGCAGATGGTTCCATTTACAGGTGGGCTGGGAACCTTGTTTGCTGACAGCTGGTGTTTGGCAGGTTTTTTTCCTAAATTTTTGCATGGCTTGCACAGAAAATGATCTGCCCCTCATGCTGCCAGTAAATCAAACTATGTGCTAGTGTAAAACACTCCAGAAAAAATCTATAGAAATGGGAGACTCTTTAATACTTCCAGGAAGGGCATCTACATGAATTTGAAAGCTCTTTGTTTCCTAGAGTTCTTAGTTGTGTGAAATGAACAAAAAGGACAAACACGCTTTCTCTCTGAAGGAAGTAAAGTGAGGTCTCACACTCTGTGTTTTTTTCCAATGAGATATAGCCTTATCTGATCCTCAGCTGGGGTAACGAAAGAGAAATCTTCTCAAAATGATCAGGATCACAAAATGTTAGCACATCAGAATTGGGTGGCATTGCAATTTGATTACAGATGTATGGAAAGTCCTCTATCACCCTAGGCAGAAGATGTCCATGAAAATAGAAAAATAATCCATCCTCAACAAATCACAGAATGAACAATAACAAGGTACCCTACTACTAGTGAGCTTTTCAGAAATCAGGATGTATTAGCTAAACTAACCTTAAATGATAACATTATTTCCTACAAATCCCTTTATTTATAATCCATTCTTCTTCTTAAATCCCCTTTTATTTAATTCATTACTCTACTCTTGGGAAAAGGCAGATTAATAATGCTGCTCTGTACAGGATAGGACATGCATATTTATGAAACCTCATGAATTATTCGCCAAATTGAGCCAAGTCAACATTCATCTTGGAGGTAAGCAATTAAAAGTACTTTCTTGGCTTGTGAGATAATCAATCAACTGAAATTTCAGTTCTTGATCTCATGGTTTGAAATTCAGTTTGACAAAAAGTAACATTGCAGAATACAAGACATCCCTGGTGTGGGAGGATGGGACCTTTAAATTTTAAATATTAAAGGTTCTTTCAGGATCATAAAATGTTGTGTTTTATAAAGGTGCCATATATTTTTTTAAAAGCTGTCACTGTGGAAGGTTCAAAAGGAACGCTGGACTTTAAATCTAAATTCAGAAATAAAAGATTCATGTTTTACAATGCATTTGACTTATCTGTGGGGTGAGAGGAAAAGTTTTCTGCAAACGCTTTGGAGGGCAAGATTAGAATTCAAAAGGACCTTGATACATTGCAGAACTGTTCTGAAATCAACAGGATGAAATTCAGTAAAGACAAGTGCAAAATACTGCAATAAGGTAGAAAAAAATCAAATGCGCAACAAAAAAAATGGGGAACAACTGGCTAAGGAGTAGAACTGCTGAAAAGGATCTTAGGGTTATAGCTGGATCACAGATTGAATATAAGCCAATGATGTGATGCATTTGCAAAAATGGCATTCTGGGATATATTAACAGGAGTGTCGTATCTAAGACTTGGATATGGTAAGGCCTCATCTGGAGTATTGTGTCCAATTTTGGGTGCCACACTTTAGGAAAGATGTGGACAAGTTGGAGAGAATCCAGAAGAGAGCAAAAAGAATGATAAAAGGTTTAGAAAACCTGACCTATGAGGAAAGGTTAAACTGGAAATGTTGAAGATTGAGTTAGGGACTTTATTACAGTCTGTAAGTTTGTTAATGGCTGTTAGAAAGAGGACTGTGATCCACTGCTCTATATGTCCAGTGCAGATAGGACAAGAAGCAATGCGCTTAATCTGCGGCAAGGGAGATTTAAGTTAGATATTGGGAAAAACTTTCTAACTGTAAGGGTAAGTTAAGTACTGAAATAGGTTACCAAAAAAGGTTGTGGAATCCCTGTCATTGAAGGTTTTTAAGAACAGGTTAAACAAACAATGGTCAGGGGTGATCTAGGTTTACTTGGTTCTGCCTCAGTCCAGGGGACTGGACTTGATGACCTCTCGAGGTCTCTTCCAGTGCTATATTTCTATGCTTCTGTACTGTGGAAAGTAGCCAATATGTATAGGAAGTATTTCCATGATTGTTACTAGATTTACAAAGCATTCTACTTGATTAGAGCTGTTCAAAACTTTTTCAATGGAACAGTTTTCTGTCAAAAAATACAGTTTCTTCAAAATCAAATGTTTGGGGAATGCATCAACTGCAATGAAATTTTAGCTGGAAAAATGTCCAAATAAACCATTTCAACTTTAGCTTTTCATTTAGATAATGTTGAAATATTTTGTTACAATTTCATCATTTTGATTTCATTTAGACTTTTCTGTTATATCATAAAAATATTATATAAATGTTATTGTATACTATGTTTTGACTTTATAGAAAGAAAACATTTTGATGGCTCTGACTCAACCTTTTTCAAAATTTCTGTTCCACAGGAAAATTTTGCAATTTGCGGGTTTTCAGTACAATTTAGAACAAAAACAAATTTTGAAATGTCAGAATTTCCTGTGCAATAAAAATTCCCGTTTCCATCAAGCCTTAGTTATGATCCATATTTTAGTTTTTGTGTGCCCGACTTTAGCCACCTCAGCGAATCACAGCAACGTTGAGAACTCCAGCAAAACAGCTCTGTTCAAACCCTTGATCACACAAACTCACGAAAGCTTATGCTCAAATAAATTGGTTAGTCTCTAGGGTGCCACAAGTACTCCTTTTCTTTTTACACAAATGTGAGTTAACCCCAAATGTAGAAATCTAGGGCTGTCAGCTCCATGTGCCAAGTTGGTTTTAATTACCAGCATGAGACACAAGAGGACCAAGGGGCGTGATTTTCCATTGCTTTGCACTTTGTTTAGTTATTTGCACCTTTGTAAAGTGAGTATATAGTGGGTATATAATACTAACAGAACGGTAGCTTTATGAACTCACTTTGCACCAGTGTAACTGACCACCCAAGGTGCAGGGCAATAAAGAATCAGGCCTGAAGGGTCTAAGGCACTGCCCCTGCACTATGGGAGTAAAACTGGTCCCATAGGTAGTCAGGACTAGGTAGAATTCTAGAGATTAAAACCAGCACCTTGAATGACACCTAGAAACTCATCATGAACCAATGCATCTGTGGATAATGTAGTTTTGGTTATACAGTATTTTCAGCATATAGGTCTTATCCTGGCATTTATTTATTATTAATATGACTGAGAGACTGGTGCAAAAAAAAAAAAAAAACCTCCATAAATAATCACTTGAATTTTAAAATAAATTCATCCCAGCCATGCTCACGTCTTACAGCTATTCATGCAAGAGGGTCTGCTTTCAGAAATGGTGAGTTCACAGGCACCATATGTCAATCTTGCATGTGCAAATAGTACAGCAAAGCAGTTTTTAAATGTGCCGACTTTCTGCAAAGACTGACGCCTGTTTATCTATAATCACTGTGAGTTGTCCCATTGACTTCAGTAGGGCTACTGCCAGTGCATACAGTTTAACACGGGAGTAACTCTTTGTATGTGTGGGGCCTTAGCTTGTACGATCTTTGGGACTGTGGCTGTCTCTACCATATGTTTTTAGAGCACCTGGGGCATTCAACCTGGATAATCCTGTAATGTATTACAGTGCATTTGCATTACAAGTCCCCACCCTGGTGTTTTTCCATACAATCCACCATTTGTTGTTTGTTTGCTCCAACCTTCTCCTGCTCTCTCCCTCCCAATCTCTTCACTTTAGCCTCACTTCACCCTTGCCCTCCTACTTTGCCCCCTTTCTCTTCTCACCTGCTCTGTCGCCGCCGTCCCTTCCTTTTTCTTTCCATTTAGGTAATCCCTGAACTAAATCTCACCCCAAAAAATGCAATAATGGAAGTAGCATGATGTTTGTCACCATAATATTGATATCTCTGCTTGTCTGTTCTATCCTTTCCCCTTACCTGTTTAGACTGTAAACTCTTCAGGGACTCTCTACTACTCTGTGTTTGGACCCAATCTCAGCAGGCCCCATGGTACTATTATAATTCCCATGATGAAAAATAATATTTTGAAATTAATCTACACAACCCAAACTAGTTTCAAGTTGAAAACAAGCCTGAAAACTTCTTGCCCCACAGTTTAAATATCTTGCACAACTATTGACTGAATCTAGCTCAGTAACCTTTATGTTCTTGATGCTACACTTAACAAGATGCATGCCTGATGAGAGTTGCATCAGACTTATGTATTACTGGGCACATATTAGAACTATTATGCTGTACTCTTCCCACCATTTCATGGAATAATAAGAATGAAAAATGCCCAGGCTCCTAATACCATTCCTTTCAGGCTAATGCTTGCTGCTTAATCTTCTGAAAGGGCTCTGTCCTACTGTTTTCATTTGTACTGTAGGAGAAAGCAGAACAAAATGCACAGCAATTAGCAAATGACTGCCCTGTGAAAATGTGTGCCATAATACTTTTAATTTGAGTAGAGTATCTTGCAAACAAATTTAAGAGGTGGGGAAGGGGTTTGCATAGGGTATAATTCCACCAATTCATCCGGCAAGCAAGAATGAACATATATTTCCAACACACTGAATCTTTCTTTGCCACTTTAACCGCCTGTATTCTAAAGAAAACAGTGAATTCCATAACACTGCATACAAATGCAATGTAAATTCAGATTTATATTATCTTGATATCTGACAGAACGATAAATTGAATTATGCAAGTTGGCATTTGTTAGGCATTTCACGAGTATTCTGGGGGTGTGAAGCCTCAGTGTTTTCCCCACTCCAGTTTTCCTTAAATGAAGAGAAAACTCAAGCACTGTGCACTGAAGAGCACATTTTGCTGCACAGATAATGGTTAAATTTCTCCTGCGCACTAACAATGGCTGATTTCCTGCTGAGCAATTATTATTTTAGGGGAAGAGAACACCAAAATGAAAGCAAAAGTAAAGTCTTCATGAAAGAACACCTGATGCAGGCATGTAAGCTGCCCTCCCCACAGAGGAATCCCCATGTAGCGAGAAAGGTGTGCTAATCACTGGGGAAAAAATCTCCCTGCAGACGTATTGGTGCAGCTCTGGTTGTGTAGCAATATGGGATGTGGCTGCAGAGGCCAAAGGGATCAGCCTCCACAGTAAAAGGCAGGGACTTTTGGTCTCTTTTATCTTAGAGTTATGAAAAAAAAAAAGGAGTTGTTAAACACAAGGTCTGAGGGCTTTAATGCAAAGAATAGTTCACCTGGGATGCTGTGGCCCCCCTCTTTCAGGGCATACCTTCTCTGCACCAGTAGAAAGGAATCAGTGAATTTGTTTAAGATAACCAATGCTGAGCTCTGTTCTCCAGCAAAGCTTTAGCAACATGTTCAAGCTCTTGTACAAAATGGTATGACCTGGTTTTATGCTTGTTGCCTCTGTCTTTCATACACATGCTGCTAACTGTTTTACATATCCAGGCAGTCAATTGCTGACTCTTGTCTTTCACACTAAACTCAAATTAATGTTACAAAGCAAAATTAGAGCATGATCTGGGAACAAGAATGCAAATGTGATTTCACGGCACTGTGATCAAGAAGATACAATTCCCTGTATCAATATAGGCATGAAAGAAGGTTCTGTCAGAGGCATGAAAACAAAAATACCTTGTAATCTGCTGGCATATTAATATGTTCCACCCCTCCTTCTGAAGTCTAAAGTATTGTTTTGTGTGCCAGGGACTGAGACGGCCTCCTCATTGCTGCATTCTGACCACATATTTCCAGTGTGATTCTGGATGTCCCCAGATTTTATTTGCTCTTAAAAAAATAGAAAACCCCATTTCCTCCCCTCCCTGCTGAGTTATCACTGGATTAAGTAGTTCTCCTCTACAAACAAAGTTACACCTTTACAATTCACTCCCATTCTAAAAATGTCAGCCATGAGATATGTGGGTGAAGTATTCATCAAGGCATTAAAAAGTCTGTCTCTCTTATAGATTCCTTTTAAAAGTTTCCAATAGGACTATGGGGTGTGTTTTTAAAAAGCTGCCTAAGAGATCTGGACACCCAACTTCCATTAAAATTAATGGAAACTGGGTGACCAAATCCTTTATGTGGTTTTGAAAATCTCAGCCTTGGAGTCTTTTAATTCTAGCTCTTAGATTGGGATGAAGGTACAGTCAGCAGTGATCAAAATCTATTACTATCTGACGGGTGTTTAGTGGCTGCGCTTTCTGGACAAGTGCTTGTGTAATAAAGCGACTACCACAAATAGGACTAACTTGACATCATTACTGACCGTCTCAGCAGAAAGGCAAAGGAATGATGGGGCACAGACAGGTTGCGGGAGAGGCATATTTGTGACACATTTTGTGGGGGGTAAAACTTCCCACCTATGCAGAGGTCCAGCACAAGGTATATGGGTCACTTAATGTAGACACTAATCCTGAGTTCAGTGGGACCACTCACATCAGTGTTGTAGGGTCTTGATCCTACAGCTTGCATGGGACCTCGACATGAGGCATAGGTTTTGTGCTACTCCTCTACACAGAGGGGAATATCACCCTGGATAAACCAAGATCTAGCTCTCTAGGGCTGTTAATCTGGTACCTTTTCAGTCCCACTGAATTCAAATGAAAAAAGGGGTTCTCTAAATGCCATTAATTCAGGACGAACAATGTATCATGTTTCAAATCTGCAGTTTTAGAGGCACTCCAGATCATTCAGAAACAACAGAGACTATCTGATTGTTTAATACAGTTATAAGGACCTGCTTTAAAAAATAATTTATCTACTGGCTGCTGGGGTTGCTTGAAATCCCATTAAACATTCATGAGAGGAAGCATCACTGATAAATTAATAAACACCCCACGCACTAACCTAAAAAAAATTACAAATCTGAAATCTTTGATGCTAAACTGATTAAAAGAAGAAACATTTTGCATGAAACCATTTGGCATATTTCAGTGTATTAACTGAGGCATAATGAAAATGGAAGTTACAGTAAAGGAAAGGAAAAATATCTTCTAAAGCAGGCTGCAATCCTGCAAAACACACACGTGTACCTTTTTTGTGTGTGTGGTAGGATGACCAGGTGTCCTGTTTTCGACCGGAACACCCAATCGAAAAGGGACCCTGGCAGCTCCGGTTAGGACTGGGTCGTAAAAAGTCTGGTCGGCGGTGCTGTGGTACTAAGGCAGGCTAGTCCCTACCTGTTCTGGCTCTGTGCTGCGCCCCAGAAATGGCCAGCAGGTTCAGCTCCTAGGCGGGGGATCACCGGCTTTGCAACCGGCTTTGCACTCTGTATTGGGAATCGGCCAATGGGAGCTGGAGGGGCGGTGCCTCTGGGTGAGAGCAACACATGGAGCCTCCTGACCCCCCACCTAGGACCCGGACCTGCTGGCTGCTTCCAGGGCATGGGCAGCGCAGTGCCAGGACAGGCAGGAAGCCTGCCTTAGCCTTGCTGCACCGCTGACCAGGAGCTGCCCAAGGTAAGCCTGCACCCCAACCCCCTGTCCCAGCCCTATGCCCCCCCAAACCCCGATCCCCCTCCTGCACCCTCCCACCCCACAACCGGCACCCCCCCAGTCCAGAGCTCTCACCCCCCCCCGAACCTTAACTTCTTGCCCCAGCCCACAGCCCCCTCCCACACTCTGAACCTCTCATCCCCGGCCCCACCCCAGAGCCTTCACCCCCTCCTGCACCCGAACCCCCCTGCCTCAACTCTCAGCCCCCTCCTGCACTCTGAATCACTGGGCCCCACCCCCCAGCCTGAAACTCTGTGTTGTACCCCAAACCCCTCATTCCCGGCCCCACTCCAAAGCCCATACCCCCTCCCCTCTCCCACACCCCAACCTCCTGCCTCAACCTGCAGCCCCCTCCCACATTCCAAATCCCTCGGCCCCACCCCCCAGCCTGGACCCTCTCCTGAACCCCAACTCACTGCCCCAGCCAGGAGCCCCCTCTCACACCCTGAACCCCCTCATTTCTGGCCCCATTCCGGAGCCCTCACCACCCTCCCCCAGCCCAGTGAAAATGAGTGAGGGTGGGGGGATAGCAAGCCACCGAGGGAGGGGGAATGTAGTGAGCGAGGGTTGACGTCTTACGGAAGGTGTGGGGCAGGGGGCGGGGCCTCAGGGAAGGGGCAGGGCTAGGGTGTTCAGTTTTGTGTGTTTAGAAAGTTTGCAACCCTAATATGTGAGTACTCTTATTAGCATAGTAAGTGCATATTTGCATGATCAGGTCCTTATTAAATAACAATCAAACAGAAGGTAATCATACCTACGTAAATATAATTCATCATTTAATACGATTTTCGAAAAAAGTTAATACTGTTGATATTTTAGGGCATTTTGATTTGGAAACATGAAGGAATTTTCTCATGGTGAAGCGTGTGTGGGGAGGCAAATTCATAAAGTCTTTTCATATATGAAAAATCTTTCCCCACATCCTACCGTTCTCACTGAGGTTGGGGAGGTGAAAGGAGTTGGTTTCGGAAGAAAAATCGAATGTATTGTACCTAAAGTGAGAGAGTGTGTGTGTGTATAAATATAAATAACTCTTGTTTCTTTTAAAAAAAGAAAACAGGCTGCATTAGAAAAGAGGAAGATGCTGATGCGTCTGTCCAATATGTTGTGTGTTTAATACTTTGCCATTCGGTGAAAAAGGGGTTGCCATAACAACCATCATATCTTATGGTAGCTAAAGATGACTGAGATACATCTTCCTGAAGAGCTCCCCTTGCCAGAGTGTTATGTGGGTTGCAAAAGAATTCTGTACATGAAAACCATGGCCCACACCTTTCCCTCTAGCTCTGAATATAGAGAAGACCCTCTGTGTGTGCAGATCTCTGATCTTCTACACAGGAGGGAGCTGGTACCATGCTGCGATCTGCCTCTGCACCAGGCCCTTGAGATGGCCTCTCTCTCTGGTGCAGGGTCGGGGTGGGAAAGTTGGCAGGCTGGGGTTAGAGATTGTCTCCAATTTGGTCCCATATAAATAAGAAGAGATAACTACAGTCTGGAGCTTTTCCATATAACCCGTTTCCCTTCTCTCTCCCCCTCCACCCCCCACAATGAAATTATGGGTGCAGCCATAACTGGGGAAGTCCTGGATAATGTGACATCCTTGAAGATGTGCCAGCAAGGTGCTGGGAGGCTCAGATCTGGTGCAGAGGCACAGGGCCTCCTTCTGGATGGCCCTCGGTGATGGCCTGGTGGCCTTTCTCATGGGGGCAGCCCCGTCTTTCCCTCCCCCTAGGGAACAACGTGGAAGGGATCCAACCTGATTGGATGGGATTCTGTTCTATATAGGTTCCTGTACTGGGGAATACAGTATTGTATCTGAGCACCTTCTCACAGTGGAACGTGGCTAATATCTGTCCCATGTTCTTTGTTCTCTGATCCTCTTCCCAAGGGGAGAAGCTTGGGAGTAAAGTGTCATTTTTAATAGTGTGGGTTTTATTTGTTTTGTTTTATATACGTGCTGTTATATATTTATTGTATGGAAGGCAAGGTCAAAGAAATGTGCCTTGCTCGTAGAGCAGAAGGTGGCTAGGCTTGTGATAGTCCTTAGTTCCTGCAGGAGTTTGTTCCACAAGATGATCAGACCCTCTACATGCTGTGTGTGTGAGAATTTTTCTTAATACTCTAAGGCACCGTGTAGATGTTGTTGTATATATCAGAAAGGGTTTGCTTCTTATTTGTAAGCAGTGTTTTCACAAATGAGTAAGAGTCGCTTGCACAAGAAAAAGAACTGAATTCCTTCACCTGAAGAAATATATGTGGAAAGATCAAACCCCACTGTGTTTTTAATTGCAATTTAATATAATGTTGCATACAAATAGGATTTTTCAAATAGTCATTCAGATCACATACACTGCACTCCTGTTTATCACTGTGTACTGTATGTTTTGGTTTGGAAATTTTTGTCTGAACTTTTGACATTCTTCTGAAACAAGATTATTTAATCCATTCTTTTTTCTCGGTCCCCTCCCCTGGGACTCTCAAACTCAATTCAATATGAGGTGATATAGTAGAGAGAAACCTCTTGGGTCTGGCACGCTATCTTTCTATCTTTTGTACTCCCACCCATCACCACAGTATCTGGGCACCTTACATGTAAAATAATCCCCTGCTCCATGGCTCTTCTCCCTTGTCAGGTTATAGAAAGCTCTGCTTGTCTTTAAAAAAAAAAAAATGTTGAGATGGGAGAGGGGAACTGTTAACTCTGTGAATGGTGGAAACTCGTTAATAAATAGGAAGGTTTTGCAACATTTCCTAACTATGGACAGACCTCATATGCATCTAAATTTGTCTGTCTGCTGGGATCTGATTGTTATTATTACTACTTTGTCTGTATTCCTGTAGTGACTGGGGATGCCAATCGAGAACTGGGCTCCATTGTGCTAGGCACTGTTTAACATAGAAGAGAAGCTGGTCCCTGCCCTAAAGATCTTACAGAGACAAAGAAGCCGGTCTAGAAAGACAACAAATAAGCAATTGATCGGATACCCTATTCGTATTTCAAATAAAATATCCAAGGCTGGGATTTTATTTTATATTGTAAAGAACCTGATCCTGTAAGGTACTGAGTACCCTCAACTCCCTTTGACTTTTCTGGGTGTCTCAGCCCTGCTCAGGATCATGCAAAATAAAACTGACTTTTCTTCTGTAGCTGGCTCATCTAATGAATTCCTCCACCCTATGGAGTGAAGAATGAGCCCAGGAAGTGATACATAAAGATCATTGGTTTCAGAGTAGCAGCTGTGTTAGTCTGTATTCGCAAAAAGAAAAGGAGTACTTGTGGCACCTTAGAGACTAACAAATTTATTTGAGCATAAGCTTTCGTGAGCTACAGCTCACTTCATCGGATGCATCCTTCCTTCTCTCCCCACAACATGTTTTGCCAAATCAGCAACACTGAAGGTCACCTCTGAATGAGATATGGTTTTGCCTCAAGTTATTCTGTATTTGTCAAGCGCAATATATTTCAGTGACCTTTGTTCAAAATGGGTTGGGCTGTCATGGGCCAAGCATTAGCCAAATGGAATGAAAGAAATATTTTTATTATAATTTAGTATTTCTTTTGTAGTCGAGCCTAGGGGCTCCAATCAGGGCTCCATTGTGCTGGGCACTATACAAATACAGAACAAAAAAACTCCCTACCCTGAAGCACATTGTATTCCAAGCATCCTGTGTTCACACACACACACACACACACACACACACACACACACACCCCAAGATACACATACATTCTTGGAGCCCTTTCTCTGACTGTAGAACCCATCGTAGTAATAGAATAAGTATCTTTATTGTAATAATTTGACTATGCAGCATGAATATGAAATGAAAAGGAGTAACTTAGTGTTCACTTATCTCTACCTGTGATATGCTTATTTGCCGGAAAAAATTACCACAGATTACCCAGAATATGATGAGATATTTATACTGATACAGTGTATGTTTTAGTATATTCATAACATGATGTATAACATGTAAATCTGGAAATGAAAATTCCTCACTGCTTAGAATAATTTTTTGTGGTGAAATTATTTCTGTGTGGAGGGGCAGCACAAGGTCTGTGGGCTTAAAAGGGATTTAGAGTAGATAAGCTTTGTTCTGGTCCTCTGCACAAGATGAATGTCAAACCCATAACCTTCACTGTATATTTGTGTACGCTGATTTTATATTATATATATAATATCATCATTTCATACAGTGGGAAATGATCTACTGGCCATGTCTCTGTCTCCAGTACTACAGATCCCAAACATTAAAATATCAAAGAAATGTAGGCCTGGAAAGGACATCAAGAGGTCATTTAGTCCATCCCTTTGTGCTGAAGCAGGATTAAGTATGCCTAGTGTCATGAGTCAAGCCCCGCAAAATCAGTTGTTTGGTTAAAAATTACAAGTTTTATTTTTAAATTGGGATGGGGGGGGTTACTTGCATTCTTGCTCTTGAGTCTTTAGGTTGCACTCTAGTCATATTTTCATGCTTTTCTTCACAATCATGAGGGCTGGAAACTTACTTTTTTTTAAAAATGAAAGCCAAGAATTTCATGAACTCACATGACCCCACCAGCTTCCAGAAGAATACCAATTATTGTGGGGCTCACAATAAAATCACGATGGTTAGCAACACTGTTCTGATTCAAAGCCCACTGAATCAAAAGGAGTCTGTCCAGTGATTTCAGTGGGCTTTGATCAGGCCCTAAGATCAGGCCCTAAATAGCCATTTCTGTTTATGCTATTTGTAATGCTACATTAACATAACCTATGAACAGGAGCCTACCAAATTCACGGTCCATTTTGGTCAATGTCATGGTCATAGGATTTAAAAAATCATAAATTTCATTATTTCAGATATTTAAATATGAAATTTCACAGTGTTGCAGCTGTTGGGGTCCTGACCCAAAAGGTGGTGGTGGGGGGGGTGTTTGCAAGGTTATTGCACGGGGAAGGTCACGGTATTGTCACTCTTACTTCTACGTTACTACCGGCAGTGGTGCTGCCTTCAGAGCTGGGTGGCCAGAGAGCGGTGGCTGCTGACCAGTAACCCAGCTCTGAAGGCAGAGCTGCTGCCAGCCGCAGCACAGAAATAAGGCTGGCATGGTATGGTACTGCCACCCTTACTTCTGCGCTGCTGCCTTCAGAGCTGGCCCCTCTCTGGCCCAGCAACCACCACTCTCCAGCCACCCAGCTCTGAAGGCAGCACAGAAGTAAGGATGGCGATACCATGACCCCCTTACAATAATCTTGCTACCCCACATGGCCCCGTTTTGGGTGGGGATCCCCAGTTTGAGAAACACTAGTGAAAGCTGTATAGTATAGGGTAAAAGTACACAAAAGACCAGATTTCACGGGTGAGACCAGATTTCACGGTCTATGACGCATTTTTCATGGCCATGAACTTGGAAGGGCCCTACCTATGAAGCACATAGGATCGCCAAGGATCATCTGACCCTCTGACTACTACCCCATGCTCTCATCCATGTGGGCATGATAGAGCAAGGTATAACCCTGAGCAGATCAGAAGTGACTACAGGGCTCTGGGAGTGAGGGTGAAGGAACTGGGGGTGCAGGTAGTATTCTCATCTATCCATCCAGTCAAGGGTTGTGGCCCAGGCAGAGACAGACACATCCCGGAGGTGAATGCATGGCTGTGTGGATGGTGTTGCCAGGAGGGATTCGGCTTCCTTGTCCAGGGAGGTTTTTCCGAGAAGGACTGCTGAGCAGAGGTGGGGTCTACCTATCAAGGAAGGGAAAGAGTATCTTCAGATACAGACCGGCTAACCTAGTGAGGCAGGCTTTAAACTAGGTTTGACGGGGGCAGGAAACAAAAGCCCACAGGTTAAGCCGGAAACATGGAGACCTGGGAGAAGGGTCAGAATCTGTGGGGGAATATGGGCTATTATAACAGACCAGATGAGAGGGAATACAGAGAGGAAATCTAATGAACATCTTAGATCTCTATATACTAATGCAAGAAGTATGGGGAATAAACAGGAAAAATTAGAAATTGGCGTAATTGCCATCATAGAACTTGGTGGGATAATGCACATGACTGGCATATTCGTATAAAAGTGTACAGCTAGTTCAGGAAGGACAGGTAGGGGAAGAAGGCAGGAAGCGTTGCCTTGTGTATCAGAGATATATACATTTGCACTGAGGTTGAGATAGAAGCAGGAGCCAGACCTGTTGAAGGTATCTGGATAAGGATCAAAGGGGTAAAAACCAAGGGTGATGTCATGCTAGCTGCCTACTATACACCACCTAACCAGCAACAAAAATTATTAAATATCTAGAAAACATGACCTATGAGGAAAGATTAAAAAATTGGCTTTTTTTAGTCTAGAGAAGAGAAGACTGATGGGGGACATAATAGTCTTCAAGTAAATAAAAGGTTGTTATAAAGAGGAGGGTGATAAATTGTTCTCATTAACTGCTGGGGACAGGACAAAAAATAAAGGGCTTAAATTGCAGCAAGGGAGATTTAGGTTAGGCATTAGGAAAAGCTTCCTAACTGTCAGGGTAGTTAAGCACAGGAAAAAATTACCTAGGGAGGTTATAGAATCTCTGTCATTTGAGGTTTATTAAAAACAGTCTAGACAAATTCCTGTCAGGGCCAGTCTAGATCAGTGGTTCTCAAAAAAAAATTTCCACGGACCATTTGAAAATTGCCAAGGGTCTCGGCAGACCACTTAATGATCTTTCCAAATGTTGTTTGTACCATTAGCTAACTATTGTAAAGCGCTTTGGATAAAAGCGCTATATAAAAAAAAATCTTAATAATTAACGCTTTTTGTTCTATAAATAAAAGCACACAACTCATATTTTAATATCAGTAGTCCTACGTTTCTAATGTGATGGATGTGCCCGCACACACCCCCCGCGCTCCCCACAGCAGCCCCTGAGCTGAGGCTAGGAAGGAGGGGACTTCTCTCGCTGGTAGCCACAGCCCTGGAACTGGGGAAAGTCGCCTCTTTCTCTGGCTGCCGCAGCCCTGCACATCCCAAATTCCTCCCACCCTCTCCTCTCACCCCACTGCCCCCTCCCACTTACCCCTATTCTCCCCAAGGCCACCACCTCACCTTACATGTGCATCTTCTCAGGGTCCAGGCACCTAATTAGTAGAGCCACGCTTGGCCCTTCATTGTCTCATGTGCGGCCGTTCAGGTGCGCACATTAGAGGGAACTATCCGCAGACCACCTGAATGGAGCATGCGGACCACTGGTGGTCCACGGACCACAGTTTGAGAACCTCTAGTCTAGATAATATAGTCCTGCCTAAGTGCAGGGAACTGGACAAGATGAGGTCCCTTCCAGTCCTACATCGCTATGATTCTATGATATACTAAAAGAAAATCCTGTTGATTTCAGACTAATACTGGAGCAAAGAGGTTTTAGTTGGCAAAGAATTGAGAATAATATGAATATACAATTAGTGAGGGCTGCTAGCTCCAACACTTGCCAATATTTACATTAGATGCTGGTTCTTATTAGGGGATGATTGACTGTGAGGAACAAACAGGCTCAAGTCATTAAAATTGTCTTATGCTGGCAGGACATGTTAATTCTAGGATGAACAAATTGGTACAGATAAATGTAGAACTGCCACCCCACACACACACACGCACAATCTGTATTTTCTCCCAATTTTAGACTTTCTTTCAGAAGGTTCTGAAATGTCGTATCTTTTTCTCTATTAGTGTATTTTTAATGTTTGTGCATCTCTGCACTTCATGTAATGAAGCCAGATTCACTGATCTACCAGGAAATTGGGACTTATTGCAATGTGCAAAGCCTGATTTGAAGAAGGAACAATTTAAAGTCTTATGAGAGAGCCCATTTTCACAGGATTGGGAGCCCAGTTTTAAAAATACACATGATTGGTGAGTTTTAATAAGCACCCACACTTTCAGATGCTGATCTTTATTGAACTTAACTGCTGACTCGCTTGAGGTTCACTTGTCACTGACTATTGGGCAAGTTTTCTCTAACTTACACTGGTTTTACGCTGGTAAGCTCCATTGATTTTAGTGAAGTTATTCCCGCTTGACAACAGTGTGAGAGCAGAATCAGGCCTGTTATTTTTAAGTCCTACAGGGGCAGAGGTGTGCAGGGTGTTTGTTACCAGAGATGAGCTTCATTGGCTGTGTTTGGGTTCTGGTAGAACCTTCGTCATATTTGCTTTCTACTGATGAACCCAAAACTACCCTTGGATTTGGGGATTCATGGAGCCTCGCTCTTTTTCCCCCCTCTGCAACGTGCGTGATCATTTTTACCCATATAAAGTGGGTGGGAAAACCTATCAAATCACAATGGTAGCACCTTATAACGACTCTGCATGGTGTAAATAACTAAGCAAGGTGTAAGGCAATGGAGAATTAGGCCCAGTGTCTACTTGAATATTATGAAGTCCCTGTGTGAGATTCAACCTAGCTGCTGCAGGAAAGTGTAAACTTTGAGCCAAAGCTCTAAGTAACTCCTTATTCAGCAAAACTGTCATTGATGTCAACGGGAGTTTTACCTGTCCTGATCACTGAGTAAAAAGTGAAGATTTGGTCCTTACAAAAGAGCAGAGTTGCCTTGAAGGTGTAGTGCAGTGAAAGTGAACGTGTGGAACTGACAAACCATTTCACAGGATATAACCACAGACATTGTAGGACTCTCCAGAACAACAAACAATATATTCTTCTTCTATCTTTCCAATTAACTTTTTAAAGTCTCTCCTGGCTTTGTGGGACCATTGCAGCAAGTTCAGAACAATGTATGAAATGAAAAAGGAAACACAGCCTGTTCTTTGCAGTCTTGTGCAGGGTTATTTTGGGCTATTACATTGAACTCATAAAGAGCCAGGACAGATCCGAGCTTTATGTGAGAGAAGGAAGAAAAGGGTCAGTCCTCCGGCCAGTTTTATTCAATATCTTCATTAATGATCTGGAGGAGTGTGTGGATTGCACCCTCAGCAAGTTTGCAGATGAAACTAAACTGGCAGGAGAGGTAGATACGCTGGAGGGTAGGGATAGGATACAGAGGGCCCTAGACAAATTAGAGGATTGGGCCAAAAGAAATCTAATGAGGTTCAACAAGGACAAGTGCAGAGTCCTGCACTTAGGACGGAAGAATCTCATGCACCGCTACAGACTAGGGACCGAATGGCTAGGCAGCAGTTCTGCCGAAAAGGACCTAAGGGTTACAGTGGACGAGAAGCTGGATATGAGTCAACAGTGTGCTGTTGTTGCCAAGAAGGCCAATGGCATTTTGGGCTGTATAAGTAGGGGCATTGCCAGCAGATTGAGGGACGTGATCGTTCCTCTCTATTCGACATTGGTGAGGCCTCATCTGGAGTACTGTGTCCAGTTTTGGGCCCCACACTACAAGAAGGATGTGGAAAAATTGGAAAGAGTCCAGTGGAGGGCAAGAAAAATGATTAGGGGACTGGAACGCATGCCTTATGAGGAGAGGCTGAGGGAACTGGGATTGTTTAGTCTGTGGAAGAGAAGAATGAGGGGGGATTTGACAGCTGCTTTCAACTACCTGAAAGGGGGTTCCAAAGAGGATGGATCTAGACTGTTCTCAGTGGTAGCGGATGACGGAACAAGGAGTAATGGTCTCAAGTTGCAGTGGGGGAGGTTTAGGTTGGATATTAGGAACAACTTTTTCACTAGGAGGGTGGTAAAGCACTGGAATGGATTACCTGGGGAGGAGGTGGAATCTCCTTCCTTAGAGGTTTTTAAGGTCAGGCTTGACAAAGCCGTGGCTGCGATTATTTAGTTGGGGATTGGTCCTGCTTTGAGCAGGGGGTTGGACTAGATGATCTCCTGAGGTCCCTTCCAACCCTGATATTCTCTGATTCAATGAAAGAGAAAAAAGGAAGGATGCTCCCCTGCAAACATATTCTCCATTCCCCCTTAAAGCATTAGATAGTTGAGTCGAATTCAGAGGTGGCACTAAGTTGGTGTAACTTCTACCTTCTTCCGGTCCTCTCTGCTAGTCAGTTCCCCATACAATGATTTCCTTAAGCTCATATCCAGTTACTGAATGGTGCATCTTCTGAGAGAGATTGTTCTTATGGTTAAAGCATGTGATTGGTGCTCAGGAGACCTTGGGTCAATGCTTGCTCTGCCAAAGACCTTCTGTGTCACTGTGGACAATGGACTTAGCTACTATTTTTCAAGTGCCCATCACCCACATTTGGGAACAAATTTTCAAGAGTGCTCAACCCCCAGCATCTCCATATGATACTTTATGCTCAGATTTTCAGAAGAGCTCAGAACCCAACATGTTAAGTTCTTTGGAAAATAAACCAGCGCTGAGCATATTTGAAAATATCTATGTATCTTATGGTTTTTATATTGTCGTCCACCACCATCATGTCTGAACTCCCACCACATAAAGTTGATAGAAATCATAAAGTCCCTAGTGGACTTCAGGGAGTCTTTGGCTATTCTCTCTTTTCAAGGTAAAAGTTCTATTTGAGATATGATTTTTTTTCATTTGGTTAGTTGATTTGTTTGTTTAAAGTTTTTGTTTTTGGCACCTTATCTCTCTCTCCATCTGCAATAATAGTTTTCTCCCACCCTAGGTCTTGTCTATTTTGATTGTAAGGTCTCTGAAGCATGGACTGTCTCTCACTATTTGTCCATTCAGCTCCTATTGTCATGGGGGTCCCGATCTCTGTTTGTACCACAATACAAATAATAAATAAGAACTACACACCATTACACATCATGTCTAAATATAGTCCACTGAGTCTTATAAGGGAATATAAATGGTGTAAATTTCAAGCTAAGCGGCCAGAAAAGAAGGTGCAGCTGAAAATCATGCTAACAGTTGCATGTGATGGAGAATGAAAGAAAAGAGGGAAGAAAACCTTCATATATATCTAGGATCCACTTGTGGCAATCTTACTGGACCTTATTGATCTATGGTATTTGGCAACACACCTCACCCATTTTTTTGGTCTGCTCTTTGACTGCTGTCTCTTGGATGTTAATTTGACTGGAGCAGCTGGGAGAAAAAAACAGGGATGTAATAACAATGAAAAGTTCAGCAATAGTCTGTTTACTTTTGAACATAAGGGCTTGATCTTAGCCTAGTGGGCCAAAATGTTTCCTCAGTCATACATGCACAACTCCTCGTAGCTTTAATAGATATTATGTTACTGGTTCTTTTCTCACTCCTGATTTGCAATGGTATAACTCAATTGAAATCAATGGACTCACACCACGGTAAAACCATCGTATGTAAGGCACATACTCTCGGTTAAAGTTAGAGCTCCAGCTTTGAAGGCCCTGGGTTCAATCTTACTGTTGAAACAAGCAGACTCAGTACATGTACGTATCTGAGGGCACAATTTTTCCCAGTACCTATCAGCATCCTGAGTGTTTTCAAGAGATGGATAAGCAGTAGAAATAGCCCTGAGCTATAATGTTTGGATCAGAACTTTCCCAAGACATAAAGGTATGTGGATCTGGCTTTTGGTTCAGCACAGTAGAGGTAAAGGGCCCAATTGTGAATTTTGGTTTGCAAAAGTAATAGATGAACTATAAGAGGAATCAGCTCCTCTGTGTAAAACTGAATTGCCTGTCATTATTTATTAAATGCATCCATAAATCCATAATTAAATAGGATTATTTTAATTATGTAATTTAATTATGTCCAAATAATTGAAATCAAATGATCAGATTGCAGATAATCTAGTCTAATTCAAAGTGGGCTTTTTTTCTTTCTAATTGTATGAAGTCCAGATATTTGCGTGATTACCAAGTGCGTGTGTGCATGTGTAGCGCAATTGAATATGGGCACGACAAGCAAGGCTAGATTTAGAAAATAGGTGTGCAACACAACTATATTCTCATTGTGTATGCTTTGATTATTAGCCTTTGAGGGAAACCAAAGCTGTAACCATGAAACTGCAACTATTGGATCACAGTTACTGTGGACCTGGGCAATGAGTAGACACAGAAACTAATAAAAATAAGAGGAAGGGAGAAGTCTTGTGGCCTCTAATTTGCTTAATGATTCTAAAAAGAGTCAACTGTGTGGTTTTCATGTTCATTTCTACAAATTAAGCTTGAAATTCATACACAGTCAGAGTGAAGCGCCAGACTTCTTGTTACAAAGGACAAGGTGATTGCCTTCTGGTCCTTTTTCATTAGCTATCAGTAGGTTGCTTCCATTAGATTAGGAAAGGATGAGGACCCTAATCTCTGTTTCAGTCAATGCCACATTATCTATGCAGTGCATATTTTGTGCTTAATAAATACTTAAAAGAAGGCCAAACTAATTTATGTTTGTAATGGGTTGGCCATTTATACATGTTACTGTACTGGAAATGGTGCACCATAAACACAAAAAGACCTGATCCTGTGAAGTGCGGAGCCCATCCTTTGAACTCCAACTAGCAAAGATCCGTGAACTAAAAATTAGAGCGGGTTGGGAACTTTTTGACAAATTGCTTATCATTGAAAAATGCTGATTCATCGAAACAAAAACTCTCAAACCATTTTTGCAAATTTCCTGACTTTTTTTTTTTTTTAAAAAAAGTTGTTTAGAAAAAGAAAAAGCTCAAATTCATAGTGAAACATTTTGATTACCCGAAACTTGAAAAAGAAAATGCTGTTCAGGTTTGTGAGTATTTTCAAGATTTCAAATTTTCATTTGGATTCAAGACAGGAAAAAATGTGGAACCCTTGAAAATATTCACTGTATGGCTCCCACCCAGCTGGACTGAAAATTCTCTATGTAGCATTTGGCCCAATAGTTTATGAAAGTTCTGAAATTACCAACAAAACTGCTCAAGGATATACGCGGGCAGCTGAGATCTGCGTTTGGAGATTGGTGCAACAACAAAGTCTCTCCCCACCTATTGATCAACCAACTATTCATCATATTCAGGGAGTACCATTTACTGTTCCTCAGAAAATAATGCCTAGGCATCCTTTGGTACCTTCCAGGAAATAACTGGAAAGGGTCAAGAAAGAGAAACCAAGGGCCAGTTGGCAGAGTTCCCCCCCACCACACCATTGTTCCATTTCATGTATGTCTACACGGCAATCAGAGGTGAGTGTGCAGCAGGTGTAGACATACCTGAGCTAGCTTTGAACTAGGTAGCTCAGATAACAATAGCAGTAAAGCCACAGCAGCACTGGCAAGACCTCGTATGATACTATCCCACCTGGGACATTGGGTATGTACTTGAGCAGCCAGCCTGTGCTGCCGTGCCTTCAATGCTATTGGTATGTGAACTAGCTCGATGAAAGCTAGCTCTGGTATGTCTACACATGCTGCAGTCACGCTTGTGGTTTCAGGGGAGGAGGGCAGAATTTGCCACCTACTGTGGCATGAGCTGTGGAGCTTGCCCCACACTTCATAGATCCCTGAGGGATTATGTTTTGTGAGGAATCGCCATGGAGCAAGTGAGGGAGATGATCACCTGCCGCCAACCAAATGTGGTCCTGACTCCAGACTGCTTAGTCCCAAGCCATGAGGCTTACTCAGTTCTTTCCCTCTGCCTGGTCTACTCAACCCTTGTCTTCCGCACCCCCTATGCTGGCAAAGTCCCACCCACTGCATACTCCCTATCTGCTCAACTCGTGTCCATTTCCCTCATGCAGATCCCAAACCCACAGAGGGCTCACAGAGGGTACATCCACATAGCATAAGAAAAACAACATGGCTGGCCTGGGTCAGCTGATTCGGGCTTGCGGGGTCCAAGTATAACCCACACACCTACTGGGTGTGGTGTTGAGAGGGAGGGGGAGGGATGAGTGTGCTCTACCGCCTTAGCTAACAGCCAGTTGGCTTTTAACTCATGCAGTAGAGGCTCATGCACTAAGTTCCAGAGGCCTCAGGTTCGATTCTGCCAATGACCGGGGTCTGTTGGTGTTACACAGGCTCCAGGCTGAAAAATTGCTGTGTAGACGTTCAGGCTCGGCGTGGAACCCGAACTGTGGGACCCTCCCCCCATTGCAGGGCTGTAGTCTGCCTTGTGGGGTAACATGATAATAGCAGCGAAGTGCTGTGTTGTGCAAAGTTCTTTCAGTTTATGAACAGTTAGATGGTTTCCCATAATGCTGGATGGCATATTAAAAAGGTATTAAAAGTGAGTTAGCAATCCAATCAAAGATTGTGATAGCCCATAGGGGAATGAGTATAGGTACATGCTGTTCACACCAGCGCATTATGGTAAATACTTTCCATTTTTCAGAACATTTCTACTTTAAGTACCATAGTGTTTTGTTCACGGCATTACAGGGGGAAAAAAAACATTTATAGCTCTTCATAAATACAAAGACCAATGACAAAACCAATTCTAAAAAAAATAAAAGATTTGCACTTAGAAGACAGGTTACAAATACTTCCATGGGCTGGAAAAGACAGTTAAGGAAACCAGTTGAAAAATATAACAATTTGCATTGTTGCAGAAGTACTGATGATTTTCAGAGTATTTTTTCAGACTCATACAAGGCAAAAAGGAAATTAAGTAAAAATTATTAGTTTATTGTGGACTAGATGCAGTTTTTATGCTGGGAGTAATGAATATGTTAAATGGTTATCTGTGCAAGTTGTTGGGGTAGATCTAATCAGTTAGATGTCTTTTCGGGGATAAGAAGTATATTTAAAAAGTGTACCTCAGCCAACTGTATGGTAGCCTGTCTTGAAGTTATGCTGTAGGAGACATGTGAGACAAATGTATTGTTGGCATAACACACACAACTTCATTGGGAATGTAGGCCCTTTCAAAAATCCCAGTTTAAAGAAGTTTGGTGTCCAATTCTCTCTGGCTTTTAATGGTCTCAGTGGGACTCTGTTTCTGTTCAGCCACTTGCTAGTAGCTTCTAAATATATGCTTAAGATTTGCACAGGTGAAAATGGGATACTTAGAAACTCAGGGAGCTTGTCAGCAAACCTTGGGAGAGTTTTGACAGATTTCATCATGAAAGATTTGCACAAATATATGAAGATATTCAAGAAGGTCAAATGAGGACAAAACAATGCCATTTCTCATGGACTACATGAGCCGTTCCTATTGAATTCATATGAACCTGAGCTGCTTTTGGTGCAACTTCATTTTTCCCTCTCCCTGTCTTGAATGGATGGGATTAAATGGAGTATAATGTATGATGCAGGTGCTTTCATCTGCATATTAATAGAAGGTACATACGAGTACTGATCTTTTTAGCTTGTTAGCTGCATTCAGTATCATTGATCTGGAGATATGATTCTATATTTAGCACCCTTTTGGCATGACTTCACTCCTTTTATGATGAGAGCTACATAGCTGCTTCTGTTCAGTGTGTGGATGAAAATGTTTAGAGTTAGTGGACAACACTCAGGTCTATGTCTCCATCTTGTTTTGCAAGAGTTGGTGCGGCTGAGTACCTTATCCAGCATTTTGGAGAGAAGGACTTGACCTTTCCATTCAAGTGCAATCTCGCTACCTTTCTCCCGAAGCCTTTTCATTTCTGCAAAACCCTGTATGTGAGGGCTGCACTTTGGCGTCATTCAGAAACCTAAGATTAAGGGCCTGATCTAAAGCCCTTCCTATTCAGTAAACTTTGGATCAGGCCCCAAATGCATCATTCATCAGCCAGTTTATTAACATGTGCTTCACACTATGCGCACATTACACCTCACACCAATTCTGTAGTCTGTACTGGGGCTGCCTATAATTTTCAGAAAGCATTTAAATTGTTGGTTATTGGGATATAAAGCCATTAATGCTTTGGGACCTGTTCATTTGAACCTGCCTCTCTGCTATTGTGAAATTGCCAGATTTGTGACCAGGGGAGATGCTTGAGCTAAGTAATCCCCTGGATTGAGATGGAGGAGACTAGTGGCAGATGTTTTCCATGGGAGATCCTCAACACTGGAACTCCCTACTCCAGTTGGGCCATAATCGGCTGAGTTGGCTGACCGTGCAGAGTATGCTGCCGGGGCATTTATTTTTAATCAGGGTTTTAGGAAGAGGGTTGAGAGGTAAATATTGCATAGTGGCTTGGGGTTAATATAATTCCAGTTTATTCTGGCTGAAGCCAAATCATGTCAACTGAGCTTGTCATTGTTTTGTTTTCATTAATTGTGTACTCTAGTGGACATACACATATATACTAGAGGAGTGGCTCTCAACCTTTCCAGACTTCTGTACCACCTTCAGGAGTCTGACTTGTCTTGCATACCCCCAAGTTTCACCTCACTTAAAAACTACTTGCTTATAAAATCAGACATAAAAATACAAAAGTGTTACAGCACACTATTGCTGGAAAATTGCTGACTTTCTCATTTTTACCATATAATTATAAAATAAATCAATTGGAATAGAAATATTGTACTTACATTTCAGTGTATAGTACATAGAGCAGTATAAACAAGTCAGTGCCTGTAAGAAATTTTAGTTTCTACTGACTTCGCTAGTGCTTTATATGCAGCCTGTTGTAAAACTACACAAATATCTAGATGAGTTGATGTACCCCCTGGAAGACTGCTATGTACCCCTGGTTGAGAACCACTGCACTAGAGCACTTAGAGTTTGATAGACACTTCTAAATACAAGACTAACTCCACATATTGTGTCCTTTAATGGCTCCTCACAGAAAGGGGATGTATATTTTCTTGTTTGACTAGAGAATAGCAATCTCTGCACTCATCTCCTCAATTAATGTAAGTAGATTCCATAGCAACTCCCTGTAGGGTAAATTTCAAACCTACTGCAACACCCACACATTTCAGTTATGAAGCTGTATAATAAAATGCAATTTAAATCTCATTGTCCCTACTAAATCTAGTTACACAAACAGATAATTTGCTGACACATTTCAGCGGCAGACACTCAGGAATATGTCCCTATAAATCCTTTATTTGTTGACCACCCATACTATATGTAAATGTGGTGGAGCTTTGTGCTATCACTTGATTGCTCTTCAAACTTTAATACATTTGCTTAGCTTTCTGGTTGAAGGAAACAAGTGGCCTGGGGAATAGTTTGTAATTCTGCTAAAGTGGGATGTCTCTCTTTTTAATATTAAAGTCACAAATCTGTAAAGAGTGGGAAATATTCTGTCTGGGATTCTAATTCCTTTTATCAGTGCCTCAAACAATTAAGGGATAGTATTTATTATGGAGGAGGGTGCCTGGCAGTAAACGACTTTTGTGGGCAATTAGACACCAAAGCAAAGCTGAGGCAATTGATAACTGCAAGATCCATTTCTTAAGCCCATGAATGTTATTCTTATAGAGAATTAGGCAAAAACAGGATCAGCAAGCCACCTCATGTAAAGAAAAATGTCGAAAAAATGTTCATTTCTTCATGATGGCTTAATATTTCTGTGCTGCCTTCTTGAATTTTCTGCTGATATTAATTCGGGATGCACAGTGCATGAAATTCACCCCTGCGAAGGAGCAGAGTATCAGGCCTATTGCCATACTTATGTCTCACATAAACCTGAAACTAGCCTTGCCCTGCCCCTCTGTACAGGGTGAATTTAATCTCATGTGGGGACACAACAAAAAGTAGAACAGGATTACTTTAAAATGCTTTGCACCTAATGGCCTGGAAAGAAAAGGGATAACCTCCATTCAAAAATATGTACCTAGACTGTAAACTCATAGCGGGGCAAAGGCTATCTTTTGTTATATGTATACACAGAGGCTAGCACAAACCCTAACTGGGGCCTCTAGACGCTACCGTGATACAAATCAATAATAACAACCTCTATTTTGTGTGTTACAGAAAAAATTGACTGTGCTGTAATCCCAGGCAACTATAACTAACCTGTAACTATTACAGTGAATTGGCTAATGTGTGTATGTACCCTCTATTGGGCAGAAGGGGAAGTGACGGCTGTGTGACAGACTCTCTTCCACTAACACCAACTGGAGAATTAGAGTTGGTCGGAAAAAATTTTCCACAGAAAAATTCTTTTTTTTTTTCAATGAAAAACTGAAAACTAAAACTTTTTGGTCAAAAGCTTTCAGTTTAAAAGAGAAAATTAAGATTCAGAAATGGTGCTGTGGGAATTATAGTCTGTGTACTCATGTATCCTATTCTATGATCTGGACTTCCTGTCTGAACAACATCTCCCATGATGCACCATGGTCTCCCCTCTTGCTGAACTGCGTGTATCATGGGACTCCCTAGCTATGGTGCATCATGGAAGATGTAGTTCAGCTGAAAATATTTTGGGTTTTCAGGAATTCCATTTTCTGACAGTCAACATTTTTCCAGAATGCAGATACTTCATGGAAAATATCATTTAATCAGCAACACAATTTTCTGTCCAAAAACAGTTTTGATAAAAGACCTGGGTCCAGCAATTGTAAATCCAGATTGATTCTGTTAGTGGGAATCTAGAGACAGAATGGGCTGGGAAACACCGAGTCTACAAGCCCAAGTCCCACAGACATGCCCTTAATGTGCAGTTTAGACATGCCCGGCGGGACTCAGTTTTAGAGACAAGTTTAGGGATCAGGATTTCCTGGCTCACAGTCCTGGCCTCAGGCCCCATTTATGTGGTTAACTCAACTTTCAAACAGAGGATGTTTATTTAGTAAAACAATCCTGCATTTTCCCTCTTCCCCAATAGGTTTGTTTTCACGCTGTTGCCAGTTTCTTTACTGTGTAATTGGAAGGCAGTTTAGCATTTAGGCCTTAGTTCTGAGGTGTGCATGTATATTGTGATTGATTGCATTCATTAGAAAGAATGACTGTTGTTTGTTTCACTCTCAATAGATAGGAGAGCAAACAAGATAACTGAGGGCCTGCACGCTTGCTATAGTAATTACTGTAGGTACAGATGAAGTGAGTAGCCCAGGAGCCTAGCCATAATGAATCCTGTTGAGGAGAAGCAGGAGAGTCGTAGTATATTAGAAGTTGAAATCGTTCTACAGGCAGTCTGGTGATGATCACAATAGAAGGAAGAAAACATCCATGCTCTTTGGGGCCACGGGCTGACTTTTTCTTCTGTGTTTGTACAACACCTAGCACAGTGGGGTTCTGGTCCATGACTGGGACTCCTAGGGGCTTCTGCAATACAATAATACATCATTATCGGACATTTCTGGGATGGCAACATTTTCTTTTTGACCAACAGAGAAAAATGGGACTCGGTATTTTTTGTACTTTCAGGCTCGATATAGCTGGAGAATAGATTCAAATCTCCTTATCTTTCTGAGCTAGGAAAAAAACCCTCAGTTTGATGCAGCGATTATTGCATAAGCGTCTTTCGATTCACATCAAAAGCAAGGTCCTGTCTGCTCGGTGTGAACTTTCACGTCTGGAGAGCCAGTCGCTTTAACTGTGTGCACAAGTTCACAGAAATTTTGTGTAGGCAACCTCATGCCTAATAGTTTTAAGAATCAGTCGCTTGCCCTACAGATCCCCATCTGCTCCTTGTGGAATTATTAATGTAATTATTCCCTTCCTGCGGGGTTTTGTTCTTGTTGGTTTATTGGTTAGTTATTAGGTGTGGGGCTCTTTGTTTTGTTTTGCTGGGCAAGGAACTTACAGTTAATCAGACATATCTGAAAGAGTGGAGCCAGAGCTAAGTTCTGTCTCTTGTTGCCAGAAGCACACTTCAGGTACAGGGATAATGTTGCTGAGTAGGGGTTTCCTTAGCCATTCTGGCTGCATGGGGAAGACACACACTGATTGTGTTAGGGGTGAACTAAAGACAGCACACTCAGCAGCACTTCTTATGATACCTCCACACAGACGCAATATATGCTATTCCTAGTGCAGTAGGCCCTAGTATGGACCTGCCCAGTTCCCTCCTTCCTCGCAAGACGGTGCTTTCTTAGCTAAGGAGCACAACCAAATACATTATCAAGGTGCTTACCCATTCCCTGTCTCGTTCACAACACACCTTATAACTTCTGCCACAAATGAGGCAGAGGCCTTACAGGAAAGTTTCCCTCACTCCACAGCTGTGATTCATCCCCCAGGCACTGTCCTTCCTGTGATCTGAATGGGGTAGGGGTTCTGTGGGAAAAATAATGAGTAATCACATAATTAAAGATTGTATCATAATGCATATGCACAAGGGGACTGAATTAAGGTTGCACAGGTAACTGTAAGGGCTTGTTTACATGGGAAGTTAGTGCAGAAGCCATTATGTGAATCTACAGCACACCAGCTTGCTGCCCAGTAACTTGGTGCGTGGACAAGCCCTAATTGTGGCATTTCCTAACTTTTGAGTGCTTGATTCTGCAACTTTAATGTTTTGTTAACATAGGCTTTTTGTAAAGATACAAACTGAAAATTTCGTAATGTGGCATCATATTGATGCCAACCTGGGTTGTCAGCAGGATTGAAACCTTTGTATCTGCAATGTAAACCTCTGCCACTAGAGCTAATGGAGTAAATTATGTCAGTAGTAGGTTGTCATCCTTTATGTGGACCAGCACTAGAGGGGATGTGCATTTTGCCAGTGGGTTTCCCATATGTTTGCTGGCAGCAGAGCAAGGGTGAAATTCAGGAATCTTGGGTTCCATTCCAAGTTCTGGAGGAGAATGTGCACTTTGGGCACAAACCCTTCTGCCCCCATTTCCTTCAAGCCTGATGCTATTGCTGTCCCCATTCTGCCTCTTTCTCTGCCCAGCACAAACAAATGGTAAGACAGAGAAGCAAGTGGATAGAAGCAAAACAGCAACAAGCACAAAGGTCTCCTCAGCAGGAGAGAATCTGTGTAAACACAAATCAGAACCAGGTAACCTAAGTACAAAGAGCGACAACCAAATCATTTCCCTGCCTGGGGAATACCACATCTCTGAGAAACAAAATAGGGACACTAGCTACCCACCCAGCCATTCTCCTCTTTCTGTGTCTCCAGCAGACCTTTTTCTATTCCCCTGAACCTCTGTGCAAGGGGAGAGAGAAAGGGCTGCTGATGTTAATCCCATGTATTAAGGACCAGGTAGTGCTGCCATCCTGTGTCACACAGACCAGTAGAGAACTCTTTAGTCTCTGTGAATGTACATGAGATAGAAGTTTGCAGTCTAATACTGGGCTGGTTTTCAACACCATTTTTTTTCTACCGTAAGCTTTATAATTGTATGTTGCTTTTCAGCAGTGTGACTTCATAATGATTTTTATTGAAGTGCACAAACCCAGCAGCCTAGCAAGTCCTAAGAAGTATAATTTAAAGCAGTATAAAACTTTTGATAGGGCTGTAATTAGGTGGTGGTTAGTCCACTCTTGCCATGACTAACTCCTTAGTCATCGCTTTACATCAGGTGCAGTGGATGTTTGTATACACAGCATGACTGTCTGGTTCTATATCATCTATATAACAATTTATATTTATAACAATATGTATTTATATAACAATTATTAATCTACTTGATTACAAAAATGTCTTATGGCACTGGACAGCCTTGAAGCTTTATAAACCATCCAGAAAGCTATGCATAATATCAGTCACACGTACAACAAAAATTTACAGTAATATTAGTTGTACCTACCCTGAGATGTTCCTAACCGAAGATGCAGAAAAGGAAAGAACCTTCAGAATAAGTTATTTCAGCACTGAAGAGGGTCTCCAAAGCTATTGGTGATCATTATGCAGCTATCCTAGGTCAAGCATCGATTTCAGCAAGGAGGTGCAGAAAACAGACAAACATTCTGAATCTTCATTCACTTCACAGGGTTGATAAAAGGTACCACCCACAAAGAGGACAGGCTACAAGACAAACAACACAGGCTATGGGCAGGTCTACACTAGAAGCTCTACATCAGCGCAGCTGCCCCGACGCAGCTGCCCCACTGTCACGCGTATCTGGTGAAGACGCTCTATGCCTACAGGAGAGCGCTCTTCCGTCAGCATAATTATGGAAGCTGTGTCAGCAGGAGAGCGTTTCTTGCCGACATAGTATCGGTGTGGACAGCCCTTAGGTAGCTGTAACTTGCGCCGCTCAGGGGGGTGTCTTTTTCACACCCCTCAGCAACATAATTTACATTGACTCAAGCGGTAGTGTAGACCTGCCCTAAGTCTACGCTATGAGCTAGGGGTGTGATTTCCCTGCTCAGATACACATACTCGAGCTAGCTCTGGGGGCCAAACTCAGAGGTGATGTGTAAAGAGGGGTGTAAGCCAGACTGCCTTAACTTAGGGTATGTCTTCACTACCAACCGGATCGGCAAGCAGTGGTCGATCCAGCAGGGATCGATTTATCGCGTGTAGTCTAGACGCGATAAATCGACCCCTGAGCACTCTCCAGTCAACTCCTGTGCTCCAGCGCCGCGAGAGGTGCAGGCAGAGTCGACGGGGGAGCGGCAGCAGTCGACTCACAGTGGTGAAGACACCACTAAGTCGATCTAAGTATGTCAACTTCAGCTTCATTATTCACGTAGCTGAAGTTGCATAACTTAAATCGATTTCCCCCCCACACCAGTGTAAACCAAGGCTCAGACTCCCTTCAGCTATTTTACCTCATTCAGACTGACTTATACCCACTTACTGATGTACATGTAACTCTGAGGGAGTCTAAGCTGGTGCTGAGGAGCCAAAATAAAGTGTGCATTAAAGTGGGAGTGGTCGACTTTAATGCCCTCATTCCTACATTCCTCCTCTTAGTAGCTTTACTTGCTGCAGTGTCTTTTGGCCCATGAGCATGTGACTTACATCAGCTTGGACTTGGAAGTAGTGTGCAAGCTGAGAAGTGAACAGCGGTCTAAATAAGTAAGTCTTATGAAGCCTTAAATGATGTAGAGGGTCCAAATGCTGATTTCGTTTACACGAATTTGGAGTAACACCAGAGGACTCAGTGTCATTACTGTGGATTGAAGCTGCTATGAATGAAATCCAAACATGGCCCTGAACTGAAATAAGAATTCTGTTGGGATGCAAGAGGGAGATTTAAAATACACCAACCCAGACTTAAGACAATCTGAGTCAGCATGTGGATTTTAAAGCACTTATAAAAAGTTGGCTATTAAACAATAAATGAGTCTTAAGCTTACATATATATAGTGGTGCTAAAGCTCCACTCTAATTTATTCAGCCTTAGGTAGATTCCTCTTTGAATTTGTGTCACTAGTTCTGTTAAACACTAAATGACAAAGAACAGCTGATGGATGTCTGCATACAGGGCTCGTATTTGAATGATATAGTCTATGCTGGAAAGATTTTTTCTCTCGCCTAGTGCTTTATTTACTTTTGATTTCATTTTTATTTATATTTTGCTACATCACAGCTAAGTATAATGATTATTATTTTAATCCCCAAAATTGTTGGATGTGTTTTCGGCTAAGCTCTGAGAGTTTAAATAAATAAATTTCCCCCAGTGCGGTGAAAGCTTGTCCCCTCCCTTTGCTTAATAGTTCTAACCAAGATGAAAAATTTGTTGTGAACATACAGCGACGACTCCAGCACTTTCTGCAGCATGAATGACGGGCTTAGGAGGACAAGTTGCCCAGAAAAGCAATTACATAGCAAATCACCCATCTACATAGGTTTGGAACGAAAATATTGCAGACTGAATATTTAGAGTGAGTTGCCATTTAACATGGTTTCCAGGACATCATCTCTAAAATTCAGAGATTTTGGCTAATGACTTATACTGTGTTAGTTCTCAGGGGCTCCTCTTGTGTGTTTAGTGGGGGTTTTTTTGTTTTGTTTTAAAGGCAGTTCCACAGCTGCACAAATCTACAGCAGTCACTATTCCATGCAAAAGTCAGATTCACAGATATAGTACTGCCGCTTTGTGCTGCTTCAGTGAACAAAAGAACGGCCACGCTGGGTCAGACCAAAGGTCCATCTACCCCAGTATCCTGTCTTCCCACAGCGGCCAATGCCAGGTGCCCCTCTGGCAAACGGAGGCTAGGGACACCACCAGCCCTGCCCCTCTTGGCTAATAGCCATTGATGGACCCATCCTCCATGAATGTATCTAATTCAGTGCTGCAAAGCAGCTCTAAACCCGGGTTAGCTGGACACCAAACTATCCCCTCTGGGTACGGGGAGCCTCTTGTGGAGTAGAGTAATTGTAGTGCCTCTTAGGGCCATGGGGATGGGGAGTCCTTGTACGTGGCTGCTACAACGGCCCCTAGATTAGATTAGAACATCCTTCAGGCTGCTATAATCTATGGGTGTGACCAGTTTGGTGTCTGGATAGCCCCTAGATCAGGAAGGGCACAAAATGTATATTTCTATACAGATGCCGTTGCCCACTCTCACCTCCCCAGACTTGCACCAAGTTCTTTTTGGTTGGACTGTACAATAAGAGCCTCAACACCAACTGCATTGTGCTGTCCGAGATAGTGCAATTATTTCCTGTTCTAGGTTTCGGAACGTGCTGCAGCGTGTTAGATAACTGTGGGGAAATCACTTTGTGAAATAGAGGAATGTAGCCTGAGCAGCCTATCAAGCAGGATCACCTCTGTAGACCAGTCATAGAGATGAATGTCATTGACTTCCATGTCAGCTCCATCACAATGATCATAAGCAAACATGTAGCTCTGTGAATCATACCAGAAAGTGCAGCAAACTTGCTGCTGCCGAAGCAGTGGCAATTAAAATTACTCACAAGTCTCTGATATAGATACCTTAGAGCAGGATATATATGAATGTCATTATTTGAATGTCAAGCGAATTACACCAGTGTAAGTGAGATCAGGATCTGGCCTACTGAATTTATTATTTTTATTTTTTGAGCAATGACGGGGCACTCGGCACAGTAGACGCAGAGGAAGATACAGTCCCTGTCCCGAAAGAATTTACAGCTATCAGGCAATATTTTCCCAATTCATCTTTGAACAGAAGCAGGTTATCTATTTTTCACACTTCTCTGTCTTGCTTTGCGTGACATTCTGCGTGAAATCATGACAGTGGAAGTAAAGTCATGGCATGCTGTGGCATGTAACCATTGATCATTCTGTTCCGACCCTGCTGCAGCAACAAAAGTTGCTACAACATGAGCTGAAGGAGATGGTGCGAGGTTTTTTCAACTCATTATACTTGAGAGCTTTCTGGGACAGCAAAAAGTCATCTATTTATGTTGGCAGATACTGGACTGGTAAGCATATGTGGTCCTCGCTTGTTTATTGCCAGCTTATTAAATACTTCTGCCAAAAAATTATTATGAACTGTATACTGGGCAATTCAGGTAAAGAACGGCAGACTGTATGTTCAGATGGAAGGACTTTGCTTTGTGGAATCTCTATCTGAACTGGAACACAAGAATGGGCCAGTGATAGGAACAGGAAATGCCTGGTAAAGTGTTAACATCGGATTGAAGTCCTGTTAGAGTCTTGGACAAAACACAATGAGACATAGATAAGGAGGGAGACAAAGAAGAGCTGGGTTGAGATCTAGTAAAACACTACTTCTCAACAAGCAGAGTCAGAAAGAAAAGCCACTAAGCAGTAAATAGGCTTGCAGAAATTGAAGCCCCGATTCAGCAAAGCATCTTGCACACGTGCCTAAGTGAAGTTCCACTGTTTTCACTGCTTAAGTGCTCTGCTGATTCAGGACTCAAAACTTGAAGAGCAAGAAGAATCCTAAACAGGCACCTCAATGCTTCCAGGTTTCTCACCAGTCCCTAGCTTTAATTCCTCCTTTGACCTCAATTTGCCAAGCTAGACTCATAACAAGACTAGCAAAATCAGTAAGGGTTGTGAGTACTTTTAAATATGTGCTGTATAAATAAATGCTGACCTGATCAGTTTCTTTTTTTGAGTAATGATACAGATTTATTACAAACACTGCCTAAGGACCAAATCCCTAATGATGTTTAATTATCACATTATTAGAAACGTAAATGCAAACTGCCCTATCAGAGACTACAGCCATATTTGTTACCACAGACTTCCTAATGGTTTATGCTTGATATCAATCTGACTGCAGCAGAGTGCCCCTCTTCGGGACCAACGTTATTAAGTGGGTGATGAATTAAGCAATACGTTTTGTCATAAGAGTCCTTTAACTCCCATATAAGAGTGGCTAATGAAGCTGACCCCGGCTGATCTGTATCTGACACACAAAAATATGGAGTTACATCTAGTCAAAATCTGGATGCAATTTACATCCCTTAATCTGGATTCTTTGAGAGCGTGAGAAAATTTTCTTCACATCTCTCAGTTCAATTTGATGTACATTTATTTGGATATAAAACGAATGGCATCTCCACAACACTCAAATGCTAGCAGGAACTGCTGTAGGCATGCTATTTTCCGTGCATTCGTGGTCCTTATTAGTTGACATATAAGACCAAGAATTTACTCAACAGAAAATTGGCTTTGAAAAATCAGCTTTACAGCACTCAGGACTTGTAATATTTGACAGAGCACATGAATTGTTAACATACCCCTGAAAAAGCAGTCATTGCCCCTTATATTTATTTAATATGATATTCTTGGATTCTACAAATATCTTCCCCATCTACTTTCTGGTCAGTGTGGTTGCAATGCTTTTCCACAGAGCAGATGTTTTCTTCATTCTGTAATCTCTGTCCTAATACTGACTATACAGAATCTTAATATTAATGGTAGAATGGTAGAAAGAATATCTTAATATTAACAGTAGAAAGAATGAGAGGCAGGCACTGAACTCTATACGTCACAAATTCCATTTAATTAATTTAATTGCTTCTCCAGTGGTATACAGGATCCCTTTGTTCTGTGCCTTTGCTCCATGAATATTAAAAGTTTTACGTGAAACATTCTCAAATGGTTAAAAAAAATTAAAAATCTAGTCTATCATTACAATGACATCCTCACAAATTCCAAGCATTACTGTGGTGTGACCTTTCTCTCCTTATTACATTGTTTTTCTAAAATGCTCTGCCCTTAATATAATGTATTTGATAAAATATTTTCTCCAAATTGCCAAGCTCTACTCTGCTCAATTCTGTCTTAACGCATCTGTGCAAAGCAGACACGGCATTTTTTAGATACCACCATTACAGTATGTCATTGCACAGCTTAAAATTTTCTGTTACAACTTTTTCATTCTCTCTTATTTGAGCACTGCATCAGTAGTATGTTGTGCTATGCTGATACCTTCTGATACCTTCTTAAAATCCGCTGTTCTTTCTCGGTTCTCTATCTGTATTGGAATAATCCATAAATACCACATTCCTCTTTCAGCCAGGCATATCTCAGATCACATCTACCCTTTTCTTTTCAAAAGAGAGACACCGGTGAAATTATTTTTCTTCTGGCCTTACTCTCTCCAGTCTAATTCTGATCTCCCTTATACTGGTTTTCTATCAGTATAATTATTTTGATTTTGGTAGACTTAGACCTGATTTACATCAGTGTCAGATTGGGTAGTTTGCAGCCTCAGTGCAGCTAAGCATTTAAACATGTAGTGGAGAATAATTGAGTTAGGTGTATTTTTTATGACTATTGCGCATACCTCTGTCTTTTGGTGTACGATGGATTACTTACTATGGGGTGATATCACATGGAGTGATATTACCCCACAGTGTCTCACAAGGAACCGGGCAGAAAAGTTAAAACAATAACAGTGGGGCTGGCTTGAAGAACTAATAACAAACACCAAATACATGGTTTCCATCATCAGCACCTCCACTATAAAAATTGTTCCAGTCCCCCTGAACAGTGATTGAGATAAAGATTGTCCCAGCAAGCTCTCAAGCACAGGAGCGGGGTGATTTGTTGTAAAGAAGCTACCTTAGAGTTCAAGATGCTGCTTGGGGCCAGCAAAGTTGCATGGCAGTTTGGGCACCAAGTATAAAGAAATCAAAGGACACTGGCCAGTTCAAGGAATTGTCCTGCAAAAAGGAAGGGGCTGGGTGGGTTGTCAGCATTCTGATGGAGACGCAGAGAGGCAGAAGCTGCAGCAGGGTAGCCTGCTTCACCAGTCCAGAGATAAAGGTGAGGGGGAACTCTCCAAAGTTTGCAAGGAAATATTAAGTTATAGGTGTGAATTATGCGTATAGGCCTTTGATTGGTTTTTCCTTTGCTCTGGGTGCTAGGTACGTTTGGGTGAAAGAATAAAGAATGCTTTGTTTTGAAGGGGGTGTTCTTTGAGACACTTTAATCAGCCACGGTCACAGGCTCCAGAAGGAAAAGGCTTGCAGATGGCAAACTTGGTTGGCCTGTCGGGTTAACATGATTGGGAAATGAGGAGGCTGCTGCACAGCCCAGTGATCCAGTCTAGGAGTGGTAGAACCATGTGGTTCCACCCCAGATGAGGTGCAGAAAGCCAGCAGAGTGCCTCCTGGGAGGTGCACTCAAGACGGACTGAAAGGGATTCTTACCACATCTTGTCCTGTAATTCTGACAAGTTTAATTTTGACTCCGTGAGTAATACCATTAAAGTCAATGGAACAGTTCATGTGCTTAACTGTATTGCTGGACTGAGGGCTTGATCTAAGATCAGTCTTTGGTCTTCTCCTCCACTGCCTTGCAACCTGTGTAATCACTGGCAACTTTAAAAAGCAGAGAGAATCTTCAGTCCTGGCTCTAGCTGCTTTGTGCTGATGAGTCAATGCAGCTGGAGTTGAGCCCCCAAGGGGCAGGCCAGGACTGTTCCTGACACACGGGAATTCTGGAGTGACACAAAAACCTGTGTAGCCATCTTGCTGCCACCAATTTCTCTTCTCCCCTCAGAACATTGTTGTCACATGCTGTGTGCGTGTGCTCTTTTTGTGTGCCGTCCCAGCCCTGCGCAGGTAGCTGGCAGGGCAGACCCTGATCAAACCATCCAATAACCACAAGATCAGTTTAAAAGTTGCAGAGGCACTCAGTCAGGTTTATTGCTGACAAAGCACTGTTAATAGCACCTGGCAAACTCTACGTGAATACTAAGACATGTATGCCCATGACAATGGATGCAGATCAGTCAGTGGTGGAACTTTCTACTGTCCCCGAGGCTGGCCAAAGACACTCCTGCTGAGAATCCATTTTATACACCAGTATAAGCAAGTTATGTATTGTCCCTCTGACAGTGTTAGTTGCTGCCCCTGACGTGGTTTGTTACCGCCCATTACCTTGTACATGTTGGTTCGATCAAAGCATCTCTATCCATCACACTGTCATCCTGACCTTATCTTTGAGAGGTCCATATGTTTCTGTTATCTTTGGGGAGGAGGTGTTTGTACTATATTGACTATTGGGGTATTCTGGAACTATCCTTCTGGAATGTGTTTGCGTGAGTGTCCTGTGCCTAGCACTTCTCAGGGATGTGTGTGTTTTTACAATAGCAGCCCTGTTCTTGCCAGGTTCTGTGAGCATGCATGCAAGCAGAGCCTGTCTTCAGCTCACAGCCTGTCTTTTGCTAACCTTGCTTTATATCAGCAAAACTTGGCCACTACTTTAGTTCGGGCCTTAGGCCTCACACTGGGCTTCTGATACAAGGCCTTGTGTCTCAGGCTCTCTACTACAAACATGTCCTGAGTAAGGGCAGCAGGCTTGATTCTTAACTCACTCACACCACTGTAAGTCAAAAGAGGCTCTCTTGAAGTCAGAGTTACAATAGCGTAAATCCAGAGTGTGTTCAAAGTGAGACTTTAGCCACTTCTACAGGCTTAGCATTGTAGCACAACTTCCCACAGTTCTGCCAGTTTCCTCTCGTCTTGTCATCCAACTTCCTTCTTAACCTAAATGTGAAATTTTGAGTTTCAGTCCCAATTCTGAATTCCCACTGATTCGTTGGGAGCAAGATCAAACCCAGTGCAAGCTTCCAGTACTGTGCCAACAAAGCTGAAAATTATATTCTCCTCTAGCCAAAGTTGAAGCCTGATCCCTTGAACAGTGTGTTAATCCATGGTTTGATGTGGTTACAAGTATAATCTCATTGCTCAGTCAAGACGTGTTTCTATTATTTGCAACTTGATTCAATGTTCTTTTAAATCTGCCTTAAGATGAGTTAAAACAATATTCTAAACATGCACCTTAAGCTTGCACTGTAATTAAGTTTTAGAACAGCCAGAAAAACCATTCACATAGGGCACAAATGCTTTTGTTCTGAAGTAATTTTTAAGGATTCCCTTCTATGGATCAAGAAGGGATTAACTGCTACAGAACAACATACAGTTCTCTTTTTAAAATGCTTTAAATGTGGGATAAGCTATATATCTTTTTCCATAGTAAAGTCCCTTATGTTTAAAAATGATTTTTCCAACCCAAAAATAATAAGCTGCCCCAGGTGATCACGAACTAAATTATTTAGCGCAAAATTAACAAACACGGGAGGGATGTTATGACATTGTTAGAAGATTGATATTTGTAACTGGCAAGCCCTCACAAAGCCCTCCATGCTTCATATGAAAAGCATACAAATGACTGTAGCCTTCTGGGAATGAATGAAGAACAAACCGTATTACTGCAGTCAAAATGACCTGTAATTGACAGGTTCTGGAATCTAAAGGTGTTTTTTTTTAAGTGCCTTTTTCATCTGTAGAATTTGTGGCAACTCTTTCTTATTTAAATATTTGGGTATAAAAGTGAAAAATGACAGTGGGCAGTTGATGAATGGTTCTGAACAGGCTGCATCTTCATCTTCCTCCTCAGGGTTGAATTTTTGTATAAATTAGGAAAGTGCCTGATCCCGACTAGCCTTGTTCATCTTCCACTCGCCTCTGTTTTTAAGTGAAGTGCCCTTGGTCTCAATGTTGAGAGAGCAGTTAAAAGGGAGAGGACTGCTGGTAGGGCTTTTTATTTGAAGAGCCTGGGACTTTGGCATTCACTCCAAAATAGGCCAAATGTCTCAATCTTCAGGACATGCTTAAAGGCCCATATCTCTTTTCCCAAGCTTTTGGGGAGTGAAAGTTAATGTGAGCACTAAAATGGGTGTACTCTGGGGCTGGTATCGTTGGCCAGAATGGAGTCTTTCTCCTTTGAAAGGATTCTGCTGCATTTCTTTTTGATTACTAAGTTGGCTTATGTGATTATGAAAGGCACTCCAGCGCCTTTAGGTGGGTGCTCTTTGGAGTGGGATTTTCAAACCTGTCTGTGGGAGCTGAACACCTGTAACAGGGTGTGCACTAGCCCTTTAAGGGAGGTTATAGGTCCAGCATGGCTCAGTCCCAAGTCAGCATAGGAGGAGGGAATTCTCTCGAAGGGAACTTGGGAATCATAGGTTGCTCTAGGGCATGCTGGGAAAGAACAGCCTTCCCTCAAAAGGGAGAGAGACCAGGGAGAGAGCCCTATACCAGGTCTGATATCTACTAAAAAAAGACTGAGAAAGCAGGCCGTGAGGACACCTAGAGATGGACAAGGGAATAGAAAGGAATCCTGGGAAAGTTAAAGTGACTGACAGTGCCCAGAGCCACAAAAATAATGGTGTGGGCGTGAGGCCTGGTGATTGCATCTCCAAGAGGAAGAAGAAACCATTTAGCCTGGGGATAGCAAGTGACTATTGGACACCTGCAACAAGAGAATACAAGATTCTTAGCCCATGAAGGTAAATGTCTCTAGCAATCCTCAAGGCAGGGCTAAGGAAGAAACTGTTTAGCCTTGGGAGGGCAGATGATGGTTGCTTTCCAGCAGCCCTGCTTCAGCAGAGGAGAGAACTGTGGTTCGGGGTGGGGTGGGACGTGAAGGAGTACTGAACAACACCTACAGTACCAAAGCTATAGAACTATGGAAGTCAGGGAGAGCTGAAAAATCATTTTGAACTTTTTCTATTTGCCGCAGGAGGGGAGGACTCTATAGTTTGACTGAAAGACCAAACTGTTCTACCAGAAGGGAAACTAAAGCACTAAATTACCCTGCCAGAAGAGGGAAACTGCAGAATAGAAGAGAAATGAGGCACAGCTCCAGAGGAGAGCCTGAGGCAACAGCTACCCCTGACACTGGAGATGTAAGAACGAGCTACGTTACCTAGTTACCATTATTTTTAATGAGGGTTGGCCATCCCCTAGGCAGCTTTGAAAATCTCATCCTCTGTTTAGTAAATCATTTTTTATTGTGCACTTATCTGTGGCCACTGAAGTTTTGCAAGTTATCACTTCTACCATTTTATCTTCCCATCTCCTACCCAGCTGCTGTTTTCTCTCTCCCGGAATTTTGTTACCCCTTTAGAAAAATACCTCTTCCTTTCCTCACCAGGTCACTCTAGTGCTTCTCTGTATTCCCCCTGTTCTTGGATGTGATAAATCCAGATTTCTCTGTGATGCATTCAATCATAACATAAATTATACTGAGGTTGTCTGCATCATGCCTAAGAACTAAGAAAATGGTCTATAAATCTATTGACATTTAAATGTAAATGAATGCATATTTACCATGTGTTTATATTGGCAGATGCAAAGCCAAACATAGTGGCTACATCTTTGAATCCTGTGATCTGATTTTTGTCAGGGTTTATTGCTAAATTATGTACATATTCATAATTCTTCTAACTTTTTGACTAGCTACAATAGGAGCTTTAACAAATGTTGGCACCAGGGAGCAAAGACTAAAACCAATACCATCTAACATGAATATGTTTAAAGATACTAAATTCAGTTCCAATAGGGACCTTTTCATCGTCTTTGTTGAGAACTGTGGCATTGTAGATTGTAGATTTTCTCACCGCAACTAGTCAAATTATATTTAATTGACCTTCCATAAGATTGCTAAATTGTCATGTGGTTTGTGGGGGGGTTGAAGTGGCAATATACATCCTTCCCTACTTTTCTAATAATGTGATAAATAGCATACACACAATGTGCAGGTACCAAAAAATTGACAGATGGGGATCTATTTTTAGAATTCAAATGGTTCCAATTTGTTTAGAGACATTAATTTACTTTCTGATTTTTTAATAAGTTTGGTCTTCATGCCGTTCCATGTGTATCATTTACAATTTCCTGGGGAGAGAGAGAGACAACGGGAGAGTGAGACAGAAATTCTGACTCAAAGATAATTATATAGTTGAATTAGATCTGAAATCAAATGGTTAAATAATCATAGAATCATAGAATATTAGGGTTGGAAGGGACCTCAGGAGGTCATCTAGTCCAACCCCCTGCTCAAAGCAGGACCAGTCCCCAACTAAATCATCCCAGCCAGGGCTTTGTCAAGCCTGACCTTAAAAACTTCTAAGGAAGAAGATTCCACCACCTCCCTAGGTAACGCATTCCAGTGTTTCACCACCCTCCTAGTGAAAAAGTTTCTCCTAATATCCAACCTAAACCTCCCCCTTTGCAACTTGAGACCATTACTCCTTGTACTGTCATCTGCTACCACTGAGAACAGTCTAGATCCATCCTCTTTGGAACCCCCTTTCAGGTAGTTGAAAGCAGCTATCAAATCCCCCCTCATTCTTCTCTTCTGCAGACTAAACAATCCCAGTTCCCTCAGCCTCTCCTCATAAGGCATGTGTTCCAGTCCCCTAATCATTTTTGTTGCCCTCCGCTGGACTCTTTCCAATTTTTCCACATCCTTCTTGTAGTGTGGGGCCCAAAACTGGACACAGTACTCCAGATGAGGCCTCACCAATGTCGAATAGAGGGAAACGATCACGCCCCTCAATCTGCTGGCAATGCCCCTACTTATACAGCCCAAATTGCCATTGACCTTCTTGGCAACAAGGGCACACTGTTGACTCATATCCAGCCTCTTGTCCACTGTAACCCCTAGGTCCTTTTCTGCAGAACTGCTGCCTAGCCATTCGGTCCCTAATCGGTAGCGGTGCATGGGATTCTTCCGTCCTCAGTGTAGGACTCTGCACTTGTCCTTGTTGAACCTCATCAGATTTCTTTTGGCCCAATCCTCCGATTTGTCTAGGTCCCTCTGTATCCTATCCTTACCTCTCCTCCCAGTTTAGTGTCATCTGCAAACTTGCTGAGGGTGCAATCCACACCCTCCTCCAGATCATTAATGAAGATATTGAACAAAACCGGCCGCAGGACCGACCCTTGGGGCACTCCACTTGATACCGGCTGCCAACTAGACATGGAGCCATTGATCACTACCCATTGAACCCGACAATCTAGCCAACTTTCTATCCACCTTATAGTCCATTCATCCAGCCCATACTTCTTTAACTTGCTGGCAAGAATACGGTGGGAGACCGTGTCAAAAGCTTTGCTAAAGTCAAGGAACAACACGTCCACTGCTTTCCCCTCATCCACAGAGCCAGTTATCTCGTCATGGAAGGCAATTAGATTAGTCAGGCGTGACTTGCCCTTGGTGAATCCATGCTGACTGTTCCTGATCACTTTCCTCTCCTCTAAGTGCTTCAGAATTAATTCCTTGAGGACCTGCTCCATGATTTTTCCAGGGACTGAGGTGAGGCTGACTGGCCTGTAGTTCCCAGGATCCTCCTTCTTCCCTTTTTTTTTAAAGATGGGCCCTATATTAGCCTTTTTCCAGTTGTCCAGGACCTCCCCCGATCGCCATGAGTTTTCAAAGATAATGGCCAATGGCTCCGCAATCACATCCGCCAACTCTTTTAGCACTCTCGGATGCAGCGCATCTGGCCCCATGGACTTGTGCTCGTCCAGCTTTTCTAAATAGTCCCAAACCACTTCTTTCTCCACAGAAGGCTGGTCACCTCCTCCCCATGCTGTGCTCCCCAGTGCAGTAGTCTGGGAGCTAACCTTGTTCGTGAAGACAGAGGTAAAAAAAGCATTGAGTACGTTAGCTTTTTCCACATCCTCTGTCACTAGGTTGCCTCCCTCATTCAGTAAGGGGCCCACGCTTTCCTTGACTTTCTTCTTGTTGCTAACATACCTGAAGAAACCCTTCTTGTTACTCTTAACATCTCTTGCTAGCTGCACCTCCAGGTGTGATTTGGCCTTCCTGATTTCACTCCTGCATGCCCGAGCAATATTTGTATACTCTTCCCTGGTCATTTGTCCAATCTTCCACTTCTTGTAAGCTTCTTTTTTGTGTTTAAGATCGGCAAGGATTTCACTGTTAAGCCAAGCTGGTCGCCTGCCATATTTACTATTCTTTCTACACATCGGGATGGTTTGTCCCTGTAACCTCAATAAGGATTCTTTAAAATACAGCCAGCTCTCCTGGACTCCTTTCCCCATCATGTTATTCTCCCAGGGGAGCCTGCCCATCAGTTCCCTGAGGGAGTCAAAGTCTGCTTTTCTGAAGTCCAGGGTCCATATTCTGCTGCTCTCCTTTCTTCCCTGTGTCAGGATCCTGAACTCGACTATCTCATGGTCACTGCCTCCCAGGTTCCCACTTTTGCTTCCCCTACTAATTCTTCCCGGTTTGTGAGCAGCAGGTCAAGAAGAGCTCTGCCCCCCATTGGTTCCTCCAGCACTTGTACCAGGAAATTGTCCCTTACACTTTCCAAAAACTTCCTGGACTGTCTGTGCACCGCTGTGTTGCTCTCCCAGCAGATATCAGGGTGATTGAAGTCTCCCATGAGAACCAGGGCCTGCGATCTAGTAACTTCTGTGAGTTGCCAGAAGAATACAACAGATTTATATGCAGCTGAAACCCTCTGCTGTAGCGCCTGCTTCCTTTAGCTTTGGCAACAAGTGGCACCATCTCTCCAAAAGAACATGTTTCCATTCCTCCAGCCTCTTTCAAATTACCTTTGCAAAATATATACACACATACCCAAATATACTGGGCTTGACTGTCCTTTTCAGGATTGGTGAAATTTGTGCCAACAGAAGGCAAATGCATCACTTAAATCCTCAGATCAGGGCTTAAGTGAGATGTATCCCTTGCTTATCTTTAAACATGTGCCTAAGTCCCACTGACTTTAATGGGATTTATGCATGTATGTAAGTGCTTTGCTGAATCTGGGCCCTAGTAGATGGGATTTACCCATATCCTGAGGCTGGAGAAGACTGTATTGTATTTAATCAAGAAGAGCAATGGTGAATCATTTCAGATAAAATATAACACAGCTGAAAGTTCACCCCAAATTCTGACCAAGCCTAACCTGAGCATTTTCAAGTTTCCAAAAGTTGATTTAGCTTTCTCCCCACCTTGTTCTTTTTTATTTTTTGTATCTTTCTGTGTTTCTGGCTTTCAATGAGGCAGAAGTATCCAACAAAACAAAACAAAGCCTGCAATAGAGGCTGCCCTTGCAGTATTCCAATGTGACACAGGAATTACTGGAAGTCTCATGAGAAATCTCAGCCTTTCATTCAGGAAAGCACTCTTACTTAGGAAGGATGCAATAGAATTTAAGTGCAGGCTTAAATCCTTTCCTGAATTGGGGCCCAGTTTGGGACTACTCCCATAAGTAAAGTTACTCACAGGCATAACTTTTTTGCCAAGCTGGATCTATAAGGAAAGTTAGATACAGCATTAGGTATCTGTTCTGAAAGGTCTGTAACAGGGCCCGTTAAAAATGGTTTTAAAAGAATTGTATCAAATTGCACTATATATTTTCTATCTAAACCAATTCCCTTGATGCAGTAGGCTGCCAAGGAAAGAAGGCAGGGCAAACAAAATTCTGTTTCACATCAACCTGATGCCAGAAACCGCCAGCTATCTCTTGACATTTTGCAGATAAATAAAAGTCTTTTTATTCAGATAAGCTTTTAGCTGCAGTGTAGAACATCGGCAATGGAGAAGGTTGAGGCTGGAATAACAATATATTTTTCTCCTTTGATTTCAGCAAACATTCAGTTTAAAAATTTTATTCCAAGTTCCTAAAAGTCACAGGCTATTTACTAGGCTGAAAAGTTGATATAGACAAACTTATTTTTGTGCCTTTATCTAGTTCCATGGTTTTTAACCATTTTAGATCTGCAACCCAAAAGAATGGCCAGAATATCATCTGACATCACGATCTATCCCACAGTCCTTTGCAGAATGCAGCTACACAGGATTGTGGGATTTGAGTCATGGGAATAAATAATGAGAGTTTTTAGATGCTGTGTAGTGGAGTCGCTGGATGGAGGGATGATGAAGGGGAGTTGTTACCATGGGGTGTGAGGTTAGTGGGTGAAGGATTTGCTAACTTTAATGGGTCTATTTATAGCAACAGAAGCTATACTGAGTGTTAAGATTCTGCAAGATCAAGCCCTAATTCAGGGTCTGATCCTGCAGTCTCCGTACTTGTGTGAAACTGGATTATCTCTTAAAAACAACATTATTTTAATTTAGGAATAAATTTTTTCAATTTAAATACACACATGTTGTTAAGTAAAGATTTAGTAGTCAGGAAATGTTTGCTGCACACAGTATGCCTGATGACGAATCTAGCTTCTGTTTTTAAACTTAACCTAGTTGCATGTTTACTTTTGGTTAGCACTAATGGGGATTTAAAAGATTGATCCCTGGAAATTCAACTCATGCCTGTTTGGTACTTCATGCTGCCATAGAATTTTTTTTAAACTCTGCCATTTGGGTATCTCTTTTTCCATTGCTCTATCTTAGATTTTTCTATAAAGCCTATCACCTTGGTATCTGAGCACTTCCCAGGTAAACTAGGTCTGCATAGAGAGATCCCAACTGGATTTAATAGGGGAAGATTTTCAAAGACACAAAGGGACGTTAAGTGCCCTAACCTCACTGATTTTCCATGGGAGTCAGGCACCTAGCTTCCCACTGTGCCTTTGAAAATCTGCCCCCAGGGAAAGTTTTCAAAAGGGCCTACGTGACTCAGGAGTAGAGAGGGCTGAAGGACTGATTTTTTTTTCAGGTTGTTAGCAGTTCTGAAAAATAGAAAAAATAATTGGGTTCAGGTCAAACAGAATTTAAAAATTCCAGCAAGTGCTGATGACTCGAAAGGGTGTTTTGGGTGGAATGAAATGTTTTGTGTGATCTGAGAACATTTTGTTCCCAGGCAAATTTTTAAACAATCTGCGGAGGTGATGGTTGCGCTACTGCATCACAGATAAGCTTCAGCCCACATCTCCTGGGATGTGGCAGACGAGGGTTCATTCCCTCCTCTTCTGCCTGAGGTGCAGAAGAAATGTTGAATATGGGCCACCCAGGTTGGAGAAGAGTGCCCTCGCCATTGGGCTATGGGATATTCTGGCAAGGGTCTCTCTCAATCTCTCCTGTTGAAACTGTTCCAATTTGTATAAATAATTAAATAGTTGTTGGAGCAAGGACACAAGCTTGGATCTCCCACTTACTAGATGAGTTACCAAACTACCAGGCTTATAAAGTCATTCTCTCTCTGGTCCAATGATGGTGATTTGGCTAAGTGTTTGAAGGGTTCCCACCTTCTGATCAGCATCACAGAAGCACAGAGCCTCAAAATGGATGTTTTCTCCTTTCTATATATCCCCTGAGCTCAGCGAGGTTATGGGGCAGAACCTCCATGGGGACTAGGAGTGAACATCACAGGTAGAATGATTCAGGGACAAGTCCAATAAGGGGAATTCTTCTTAGGACCCCCACCTGTAATATTGCTCTGGGCCAAAGTGTGCCTTGATGGCCATTTGATTTCCTTTTTTAGAAACCTATCACAGCCAGATCCTTAGGTGGTGTAAATCAGTGTAACTCCATTGAAATCAAGTTCTTTTGCACCAGCTAAGGAGGAGTTTGGCCCGTCTAGTTTTAGACAAGGTATCAGCACTTTCAGCTTCATAGAACACAAAGCATTTCCCTCCCACTCTCCTCCCTTAACCTTCTTCCAGAACACACACACACACACGGGCTCTCACACGGTGATGGAAAACGTGAACATGCAATAAGATGGCTACAGAGTGAACTGAGGAAAGAACTCTGTACACACGCAAAGCGCGCCACTGACTTGAGAGTTGCTTAGAGATTACAGATTCTTCACAAGCATCTGAAACAATAGTGTGGGTGCAGGAGAGGGAGGAGGGTGGCACCCAGGAGGCCAGGCCACAGTCATGCCCAGCAGTGTAAGAAGCCATTCAGCAATCCTAGAGAATGGTGCTCAAGTCATTAATGTTCAAGTTAAACCTGAATGGTTTCATATAAAGTAATTTCCCTGTTGTGAAAATTGGCTTTCAATACAATCTATAAACATCTTCATATTTGGTAGGGATAATATTCATTACCGAGATGTTAAGCGAGTGGCATTTCAGAAAAGGAGAGGTTTTTGTGGCATTTACTATTAGTGCTCTATCGGCTTTATTCAAGGGATAAACAGTAAACCGAGAGAAAATGTCAGGCTATGGGATCATAATATATATTATGATACAAACAGGTTTGTTAGCTACCTTTTGTTTCTGATTGTCATTTATTTGGAAACTATCGCTAGTACCTCTAGAAATAAAGGGGATGATTACATTTTAGAGGCAAGAAGGGATTAATAAAACTCCTAGTGCTCAAAGAAACAGCTGTTTGTCTGTTCTGTGGAGCTTCTAAGCTCTCGTCTAATGCAGAGCAAATCATCTGGGAAATGCCACTTGTGTTAAAAAAGAACTAAATGCAAAAGTAGTGGTTATTATTTGAAAACAATTATTCCCTAATTGTGCTTTGCGGGAGGGGGTGGGAAATGAAAACTGCCATTCAAATAATTTATAGTTGGGACAAAGTATGTGTGCTGGGGGCAGGGAGAGAAATCAGCATTAAAATGAAGACTGCCTAATCCGTAAACAGAGACTACATGATGGTGCAGTAATAACGTTTTTATTGGCTTGTGTTCTGAAATGACTGCATTATTCACAAGTGGTAGAGATGCAAGGGAGTTGGGGAGGACTTCCTAAATAGCTGGTAATGGTAGTGTTAGTGCTACCACCGTGTTTATTGTGGTGGCCGTGCCCGAGGCCACTGGACTCAGGAGTGAGGGAGCCTGGGTTCCATTTCCAGCTTTCCCATTGACCGGCCTTGTAACTTGGGGCAAGTCACTTCACCTCTTTGTATGTCTTTGCTTCCCCTCCTGCCAACTGTCTGGTCTACATAACCTGTCTATTTGGACTATAAACTCCTGGGGAGCAGGGACTGCCATTCACTATACTTTTGTACAGTGCGTACCAAAAAGGGGGGCACAATTTCAGTTGAGGCCTCTAGGAGCTCCCATGCTACAAATCATGAATAATAATACCACAAGCCTTTGAGTATTTTGTTTGACACCTAGTGCATTTGTGTGTTGTTAGTTGTGAATGAGAGAGGAAGAAAGGGGAGTTAGTCTCTCCCATTTCCCGCCCACATACACACCCACACACTGGAGTTCCATTATTTGTTTCCACACAAGAACCTTGAACCATGTCCCGAAGTCCTTACTCAGTCTGTAGTGAGGTAAAACACCCATTGTGTTGGATGGGACTTTAACCTAAATGGAGATACAGGATTTACCCCATTAAATAGTCAATTCAATGACAAAGCACCATCCCAGTCCTGCCCTACCCTTCCATCACAAATGTGCTTTAATAGTGTCAATGGAAAAGCAGGAATACCCTTGTTGTTTGATAAAAGAACAGGGTTTTCTCCTAGCTTTTTAACACACCAATTCGTCCCATGCATTGCTCCAGGTTTGCACAACAGAGAGAAGAGTTCTGTATCTTGATAATTACCTGGTATTTCCCTTTCTGTTCCTCCTCTTGCTTTTCCATCATATCACCTGTCTATCGATCAAACTGAAGCCCAGCCCACAACATGACAATACAGTTAAATAAATTCCACATTGCTGCTGTTTCCTAGGGAATAGTGCTCAGACAGAGTCGAGAAGAAAAAAAGGAACCTATGGAAAGGGGCAAACAGTAGTGTCAGTAACAGGATGAAAATTAGGGGTGGGGACTGGGATACAACGAATCACTCCTTTCTTCCCTGCCAGTTACAGCTGATTGTAGGAACTCCCCAAAAACTGGACTCTGCTGTGGATGAAGAGGGGGCAACATGTTTTGTGTAACTGAAACACATATTAGTAGAGTACTAAAGGACTGGGAGGAGTTGTGCAACCCACATCCATTCAGTGTGGCACTCTGTCCCCTCTAGTGGTCCATAGGCCACATATATCGATTGTTAAGCCTGCAGCAGCATTAGCTAACAGGGTTGACTCTTTCATCTCAGGCAGTAAGAGCTCATGTGCTGAGTTTTAGAGATCCCAAGTCCAGTCCCTGCTGCCAACAACCCACCCAGGGGTGCAACGTTATGGTTATTTTTTCATTAGTAACAGCATACAGCAAGTACTCAATTCCGTGATATCATTCCCATCAGTTCCATTGTAGGAGAGCAGCAGCTTCCGAGAAGTACACAAAAGCATATTTGCCTCCCTTTATCCAGTGGGCACAGAGGTAAGTCCAGTATCTAGGGAATTCTGTCTGTCCTTTGGAATGCAGGAGAGCAGAGGGACAGGAGTTGTCTCACCAATAAGTTCTATTACCATGCACCGATAACAGTGCGCGGTGTCAACATGCAATTCCAAATTTACACTGTTATTTTTTAGTTATATTAAGCTTCCATTCGGAAAGCAGGAACAATCTCACATGACCTGTGTAGATAACTCGTCGTTAAACTAGATTGAAACAGGAGAGGGAGACCATTCACCATCAGTTAGGGAGGAGTCTTCCATTGACTTCAGTGGGCTTTGGATCAGGCTCTAAATCCAAACTCCTTGCATACTATTTTACTGAGCTACCAGGCCTGCCTAAGCTTTTTCCATTATGTTGACCCAAAGGGATTAATACAGGAGGGGCCTGATTCTTCTTTCACTGACTTTAGCATAAATCGAGAGTAACTCAGTAAGAGTTAATGGAGCTACACTGCTGTAAATCTGGTGGGAGAGGCAAATCGGGCACAAAGTGACTTCCTAAGATTGACAACCAAGGGGAAGGAATTTCATAAGGAGGTGCAAAATGAACAAAGAACCCAAGGGCCTGATTTTTCAAAGGTATTTAGATGCCTAAGGGTACATCAACACTGCAAAAAAAACCCAAACCCCTCACTGGGACTCAGAACCCAGGCTCCAGCCCAAGCGCGAATGTCTACACTGCTATCTTTAGCCCAGTAGTGTGCTCCCCATGAGCTGGAGTCAGTTGAGCCGGGTTCTGCGATGTACTGCCGCGGGATTTTTTTTTTCCCCACGTGGATGTACCCACTGATACAGATAGCTGTTTAGTGGGATTTTCAAACATGCCTGAGTGTGTTAGGGAGTTAAGCACCTAACATGCTTAGGGGTTTTTGCAAACCTTTGAAAAACTGGCCCCTAATATTAAGCAAGGCATTTCCACAACAAGGAAAATTGGAAGTGCTGTGACAAGAATGACCTGCCTTCACATAGCAGCTAACTGATTAGATCACAAAGCCTTTTTCACCTCCCTTGAATTGGCTTCTGGCCTCAAAGTCAACTGTACTCAGTGCCTGATTGTAGACTGTCCTGCCATCGAATATGATCTTAAAAAGTGCTCACTCACCCCAGCACACGACGGCTGAGCTTAGGCCAGGGGTTCTCAAACATGGGGTCGGGACCCCTCAGGGGCTCGCGAGGTTATTACATGGGGGGTGACAAGCTGTCAGCCTCCACCCTAAACCCTGCTTTGCCTCCAGCATTTATAATGGTGTTAAATACATAAAAAAGTGTTTTTAATTTATAAGGGGGGGTCGCACTCAGAGGCTTGCTATGTGAAAGGGGTCACCAGTACAAAAGTTTGATAACCACTGGCTTAGGCAGCAACCTCCGAGCACACAGCTGATAAACATTCAAGAGCTATGTCTTCAGGACAGCACCTTGCTGCTCAGGTTGGAATAAAGGGGCACCCTCTAAATCACTCTGTGTTAAACTCAGAGTTCCCATTGTCAGCGCAAAAGCTGACAGAAGATCTCTGACAACGGACCTTCTAAAGTTTTGTCTTCACCTGGCTTCTGACTACAGCTACTCCAAGCCAACCTAAGGGCTTGTCTGTACGGAGAGTCAGTGTGAGACAAGGTGGGGTGTGAATCTACACTAAAGTTTCTGTAATGCGCCTTGACCTACACAGTGTGCTCTCTGGAACTTTTAGTGTGTTGGGAGAAAGGTCCATGTGGCCAGGGAGCATGCAGCAGATTGCGGCTCTGTAGATTTACATCCCAGCTTGCTGCACACTAACTCTCCATATGGACAGGTCCCAAGTCCCCTGTGAAACCATTTGGCAGTCCTGCTGGATGCAAGGCTTATGATTCAGTGTGTGTTCTTCCCTCCCCACACACAAATTTTGTGCTGTGACAGCTTACAAGGGCAGGGAGATCTAGCTCCATGAGGGGGGAGAGAATAATGTGCCCAAGAGTGGTACATGTATTTGTGGAAGGAGCGAGGAGGGATGGCAGACAGAGATTTCTTGATCAACAGGAAAAGAGAGAGAAATCTGCAACGATTTCCTGCCAGAGCCTCTGTGAAGTAAAACACGTCATCATTCTCCAGCAGGGTCAAGTTGTTATCACGCCTGGTATGAATCAGCTTGTTTTCCAGGCTGGGCAGCCCTAATGCATAGGCAGTAAATATCTATCTATGGCAGGGTGGGTCCTCTAAGAGCCATGACTCCGCAGCAGCTGCAGGTTTGGCAGAATTGTCTGAACTGGCCTTGCTGATGCCCAGAACATTGTGTGTACTTTCTGTGCATCCAGAGACGTTAGAATGCTCTCCGTCCCCCTTCCCCTTCTGCATTTTCCTGCTATAAAACTCTCTAGGATGGTTTTTTTTAAAAACAAAACCTTGCAGAGGAAGCCTCTTATTCTCTGGTAAATTATTTCAGATTTTAGAGCAATTCCTGTATGACCCAGCTGTTTTTACTCTTTCATTTTATTTATAACATTCCTCTCTAAGACACGTCAGAAAGGCCCTAATCCCAAACCCATTGAAGTCAATGGGAGCTTTCGCATTAGATTGGGCTCACAATGCTCATTTGCTCAACGCTTCACCGCATACCCCAGGAGCTGCTGCACCAGCTCCATTATAACTGTTCTGCTTGAAGGCCCTGCGTATGTGTGCTGACACACGAACTCCAGTCCACGGTCTGCTCACGGATTTTGACCCTCGCTTGTCAAAGCAGCACGCCGCCTTCTCAGGTGCTGATGCTTTTGCAAAATCCTAATTCCTCTTTGAACCTGCCTTTTCATCTCATTAACGACCTCTGCCTCTCCACCCTGGCTTCACCCTGATACGACTACTGACCTCAAAAAGCCCCAGTTTTGTCAGCATTTCACAATCCTGCAACCTTACAGCACCTCCATCATGACATCAGAAACCCTATTCCTTTCACATCCTGCCTGCTATATTGGAAGTGTGATACAGCATGGCCAGAAGGCAGCAGGAGAGTGATATAGGAGAGATATTTAAGTCCCAGGATGAGGAGAAGCCTTATTCCCTGTAGAGGAAAGAAAGGTTTCTATAGATTAATTAAAAGCACCTGAAGCCAATTAGAGCACCTGAAGCTAGTCACCTGATAAAAACCCCCTGCTTCAATCAGCCAGGGGAAGGAGTTGGGGTAGAGTGGTTTGGAGTTGGAGCAGAGAACGGTTTGAAGGAGTTGGAGAAGAATGGTTTGGAGTTGGAGCAGAGTGCCGTTTGGAGGAGTTGAAGTAGAGGAGAGTTTGGAGAAGTGCCGTTGCTGGCTAGAAGACCAAGACCCTAGGTAAAGAGACACCCGTCTTGTGCAGAGAGAGAGGGCAGGAAGCCCCACAAGCTGAAGAGCAGGAGAGGGAAGTAGCCCAGGGGAAGGAAGCACTAGTTCAAGTGGTTTACCACTATCCCTGGGCCTCTGGGCTGGGACCCAGAGTAGAGGGTGGGCCCGGATCCCTCCCTCTCCACTACCCTTCTCTGGGTTACTAGTGGGACAGTAGATGCCCTAGTTCAGGGGCAGGAAACTGCACCCTGAACGCCCCCCACCCCCCCCGACTCCAAGAAGAGGGAGCGAGAGACCCATCATAATCATACCGGCAATTTGCCACAGAAGACTTCCACTCTTCGTAGCATCTGAACACAAATCTCACAAAGCCTGTCATCCCTTCCCATCCAGAAAAAATAATAAAGTGAATTAATTCACAAACGAATTTAAAGAGGGAATACAAATACTGACATCTTGGATATACCTGTACTGGAGAGCACGTACTGTGATTTCAGGGAGATTGTGCTGTATTCTACAAACACAACATGCTTGAATCTCTGCTTTGTCTAAAACTCAATTTGACAACTTCCTAGTGTTTTCAGCAAGCACCTAAGCCTCTCCAAGGCACTTGGCTGGTCATTTTGGAATGCACTGACTCATTCCTTTATTTGACTGACATTTTCAGTGTCCTGTTTCCTTTACACACCCATTTGCTGATGACAGAAAGCCCCTTCCAGTTTCATATGCTAGGATATTCATGTCTGGGACCAAACTCATGTTTAGAATTTGAGAGCTTTGCTCTCCTTAGCACATAACTCATAATGACCTACATCTCCCCAGCATCTCATTTCCCATGTCACAATAATTTAATTATTCCTGCGAGTATTACAGTGGGATCTCAATGTCCCAGCTGAGATTGGTTTTCAATTGTCCTCTCTGCATGGCAAGAGTACGAGACAGTCTCTGCCCTGATGAGCTTACAAACTAAATAGAAAAGACAAAGGGAATACGATCATTCCTATTTAACAGGTGGGGAATTGCGACAGAATGAATAAGTGACTTGCTCGGGTCACACAGGGTCTGTGATGGAGCCTTGAATTACACATAGATCCGAGGCTAGAGCCTGAATCAGAAGACCATCCTTCCTCTTTAAAAGTGCGTGTTCCTCTTAGAAGACCTTAAAAATTCCTGTCTGTTTTCAGCCTGGAAATTGGTTTGTTCTTTAACCCTTTTCTATGGCTGTCCAGAGACCAGAATACTTAGTAAATTGTGAATCTTTCAGCAGCTTTGCAGAAACTATCCATCAGGCTACTGATATTGAAAATCATCTGCCTCATAGTTCTAAAAGGTCTGCAGGGCCTCTGAATAAATAGTTTGCCTAGGGCTGAATTAAGTGAAGTCAAACAGCTTAATCTTATGCTGTATTTTAATAGTGGTGCAAACAGTCTGGCTGACATAAAACAGCTGCGGCTGTCTAAAGAACAGGCATAGCAGGATGATGAGTGAAGGGGACAAGTCTTGTGAGAGATGGTCCCGCCTATCCTTCCACTCTTTTGAGTACTGGGAGGTCCTGTCAAGTCTGACAACTCTACTACTATCTTGGAGAACAAGGCTGCTAATCTTACTTGAAGATATTGCTCGCCTTTCCCATCAATGCTCAACACGGCTATATCCTACGATATTCAGTGTTTACACCATCTAGAAGGTGCTAAACGAAAAAGCAGAAGGCCAAAGAATGTATTTTATTTTGAGCATTAAACTTCAGTTTCTTTTTGTGTTGGGTTGAAGTCAAAACACTAGCTGTAGCTCATGAAAGCTTATGCTCAAATAAATTTGATAGTCTCTAAGGTGCCACAAGTCTTCCTGTTCTTTTTGCGAATACAGACTAACACGGCTGCTACTCTGAAACCTTAGTAACTTGTGTATTTGTAGCAGCATGTTCCTGAGTAAATTGGATAAATTATTTAAAGGGAAATGGTTTGCCAAGGTGCAAGATCCTGAAGAAACTGTCTTATCTCATGAGTGAAGTTAGCCTTCTATCCCTAACTAAGTCAGGACCCAAAATGACTCATTTGGGCAATGAAGTTGCAAGGAGACTTGCCAGCAGAGCGGTCACCAGTGCTAGTAGGAGAAATGTTTTTGAACCAATTGCAAATTATTAATCATATGGTCTGGAATACTAATATATAAAGCCTATGATCAGTTATCAACAAAAGCAATAGCTGTTATATGTGATGAGAGCTGGGCAGAGAATGGTAATTCCATTTCTTGGGGGATTTTGACATTTTGAAAGTTAGTTTCATTGCGATTCGGAACAGAAACCAAACATTTTGAAATTGTCTGCAAAATGAAAGGGCAGTCTGCCTGGTGGGCTTCCCCAAAGCAGGATACCTTAGAAACCCTGGAAACCTGAGCTGCTGGAAGATATTGGAGCCAGGGCAGGCGAGCTGGCAGGAAATGGGAATTCCACTGAAATGACACATCTCCATGGAATGTTTTGATTTTTGTGAAAAAAATGTTTTACCTAAATGTTTCCAACCCATTCTGTAAGTGAATACACTAAGCCATTTCAGTCATATTGTCCAGCTGTTTGGTGTCCTTAGGAGAAATTGTAATAAGAACAATAATAAAAAAGCCCCTTCCAGAAGAGGAAATAGATACCTCAAAGAATACTTCAATGATGGATAATAATAATACCTAGCTCTTACACAGAGGTTTTCATCTGTAGCTCTCAAAGTATTTTATAAAAAAGGTGTGTATCATTATCCCCAATTACACAAAACTGACTTTCTACTATTTGCTATTACCTATGGATACTACAAAACAAACACTTGTGTTTAGCGTGAATCTGTAATAGAGAGTCGTCATTCATTGCAGTTGTCAGTATTTTATTTCATCAGGTCAGGTGGAGACCACGTTGAAGAAGTGTACTGCTGGGGGCGGGAGTGGGGCCGAGGGGTAGTGATGTTGAATAAATGTGAGCTTGTCTCCATCTATTTATCCCCACTTTTATAGTCAGGACTGCAGCATGGTACACTTCTTAAAAAGTTTGCTCCTGGGGATGTTGAAAATAAATGAGGAAGACCTTCTTGAGGCTGAAGAAAATAAATTACTAGCCCTCAGGGCTGAAGGAAATAAATAGGAAGGCCTTCCCAGGGCTAAAGAAAATAAATTAGACATAAAAAGATTCTATTTCGGGGACAAAGATTTATCATTTTAAGGTATGTGAGGGCTAGACTAATATTCTAAAGCTCCATAGAGGAGGGGTTTTTTTTTGTTTTGTCTCTGAAAAATCCATTAAGCTCAAAAATACTGATCCCCCCCTGAATTTCAAAGTGCCTGCTGCTTCGTCACTCTGTCTTTTCTTCCTGGAATAAATTACTCTCCCCTCTTTCTAGCAGATTATGCCGCTGTGCCATTTCCTTTGCAGGATACTTTGCATATAAGAAGTAAATTGTGCTATTTCAGCTTTGAGGCTCCTTGGCATGAGGATATTCTGATTGATCATTCTCTCCTCACTAACTCTCCTTGAGAGTGTTTCAGAACATTTTGTAATGCAGTGTTGTGGTATAGCTGATCTCACTTTTCTTGTGTTGCTTAAAGAATGGGGAGTTTCTGTTATTGGGTAATAACAATAATGGTTCTGTAAGTGACTTCTAGTGAGCACAGGGGGTATGGTTTGTTTTAGAGAGGAATCTGTTGGAAACGGAGAAACTCATAGAACACATTGGATCTGAAGCATTCTTCTGCTTACTCTCACACTTCTGGACTGGGAGTGTGGGATTTATCTTCATAAATGATCTGGAGGATGGTGTGGATTGCACTCTCAGCAAATTTGCGGACGATACTAAACTGGGAGGAGTGGTAGATACGCTGGAGGGGAGGGATAGGATACAGAAGGACCTAGACAAATTGGAGGATTGGGCCAAAAGAAATCTGATGAGGTTCAATAAGGATAAATGCAGGGTCCTGCACTTAGGACGGAAGAATCCAATGCACCGCTACAGACTAGGGACCGAATGGCTAGGCAGCAGTTCTGCGGAAAAGGACCTAGGGGTGACAGTGGACGAGAAGCTGGATATGAGTCAGCAGTGTGCCCTTGTTGCCAAGAAGGCCAATGGCATTTTGGGATGTATACGTAGGGGCATAGCAAGCAGATCGAGGGACGTGATCATTCCCCTCTATTCGACATTGGTGAGGCCTCATCTGGAGTACTGTGTCCAGTTTTGGGCCCCACACTACAAGAAGGATGTGGATAAATTGGAGAGAGTCCAGCGAAGGGCAACAAAAATGATTAGGGGTCTAGAACACATGACTTATGAGGAGAGGCTGAGGGAGCTGGGATTGTTTAGCCTGCAGAAGAGAAGAATGAGGGGGGATTTGATAGCTGCTTTCAACTACCTGAAAGGGGGTTCCAAAGAGGATGGCTCTAGACTGTTCTCAATGGTAGCAGATGACAGAACGAGGAGTAATGGCCTCAAGTTGCAGTGGGGGAGGTTTAGATTGGATATTAGGAAAAACTTTTTCACTAAGAGGGTGGTGAAACACTGGAATGCGTTGCCTAGGGAGGTGGTGGAATCTCCTTCCTTGGAAGTTTTTAAGGTCAGGCTTGACAAAGCCCTGGCTGGGATGATTTAACTGGGAATTGGTCCTGCTTCGAGCAGGGGGTTGGACTAGATGACCTTCAGGGGTCCCTTCCAACCCTGATATTCTATGATTCTATGATTCTATGATTCTATGGGATGGCGGACAGCAGTGGTTCTGTGATATCCTGAGAATCCATAGAGTCCTTCTGCAGGCTTAATGTGATGTTGAGGTCAGTGAGTATCAAGGAACAGCCCCCCTCTGTATCATGACCCTCTGGTACCTGACAGATTTCCATTAAACCCTCCACAGTTGTAACCATCTCTGAGATGAAGGGTAAAACAGAATTTCCAGAGCAAGCGTTTTGCTGCTTCTAGTAAGGAGCCTTTCTGTCCCAGACAATCGTGACAAAGGGAAGACCACCTATGGGAGTGGTCAAAAGATCTGTGGAGCTGTGCTCTGCTTTCCCCAGCTTTTGGTATCTGCAGAATTCCTATTCTTCTATCTCTCTATCTATGTGGCCATCACTGTGGTATCTAACTGTGCTCAAAATTATACAAAGCAAACAATGAAGGACGGTATTTCACTTGCTACCATAAAAAGTACCAAGAAAGTGTCTGTAAGTGTTTTGTTTTTTCTAATTCCTTTTGCATCTGCGAGGCTTACTGCAGGAAGGCTAATGTGCCGTAAAAACATGGGTCATATGTGTAGTTATAATAGTGGTAAGGTCCCTGATCATTCTAAGCTTGGAGGAAGGAGTTTGATACATGTGGACTAGAGCTGGTCGGGATTTTCCATCAGTGTTTTTCGACAGGAAATGCAGTTTTCATGCAATCAAAATTTGCCATGGGGAAATTATGCTGCTTTGTTTCTGTTGTCTGGCAAACACTGTGTGTTAGTTGCACATTGCTGACACTGACAGGTAAGACTGGGGGACCCCACAGGTGAGTGATACTTGGGGCATGCAATCCCTTCCCCATTTCCACTCAGTGTGGGGGAGAAGGTGGCTTTGACTCTAAAAGGCTCAGTGCAGTGAGACTAATGGTTTCCTGTACCCCTGATTTTCCCATAGTAGGGGAACATCTGAGCCATACTGCACAAGCAAGTGATTGGACGTTCCAGCATTTGCTCCCAGTGACCCTCCTGGAACAGAAGTACCATCAGATCTGCTCCGCTGAAATGTAGCAGCACCAGCAGCATGCCCGGAGGGGAACTCACAACTCCATTTTGTGATTTTTGCCTCTGGCTCACAGCTGTAAAAAGTGTTAGCTAATGAAGTGCTTTAAAAGGAGACAGGGAAAAAAAGGAGGCTGCCTGCCAAGCACAGGGTATATTTAGCTAGCTCTTCCCAGCTGCAAAGGTCCAAGGTAAAACTCAACGGTAGAACTGTTTTTTGATGCCCTGGTAGTGACTTCAGTAGTCAAGATACCAGCCAGCCTTAGGGTGGGGCTAGTGCCTTAAGCAGTAAAATCTTCATTACGTCCCTCGTGCCACGTTGTTTTCTTCTGATCTTAAGTTGTGCCTCTGCTGTAGTGGCATGTGTTGTCAGTACCTTGAGGGTAGCGTTTCAGTCTCCTGCATTCAGAGTTTTAGCCTTGTCAATTTTACAGATCATTCTGTAGCTGCTAGGAATTAGCGCTGGACATGAACCAATCTCCCTGGATCTGAATTCAGGATCTGGTCCAAATCACAGCTTCTGTTTACCTAATGGGCTATATCTGAGGTCCAAATCCCAACCCCTTCTCCCCCAGCATTTGAGTACCATCCAGATCAACATTTGAGCTCCCCTGGGGCCTAGTTCATTCCATTCTAGAGGCAGAAAATTCAGACCCAGACCTGAGTCCAGACCTAATGTCTTTGTTTGGGCCTATCTCTAGAATGAAGACATTGTCATGTGTGTGGAAAGAGAAAAATGCAAGGGCAGGGAGGTGGCTTCAGTTTTCTTTTTCTGAGTCTTCTGAAGGGTCTTGGCATCTGGGAAAACAGAGGCGTGCTTCATGATTGCAAAGCCTTGCCTATGGACCTGTTCAGCTGCACTATCGTGTCTCAAATGCTCCCCGAGGTTTCCCAAAGCCTATTTGACCTCCCCTCCCCACCCCCCTTCCAACATCTGTTGGAGTGAGAAACATTCAAAATGAGAGAACATGAATCCAACAAGTTGTATTTCAGCTTTTTGCTTGTTGTTTGTTAGCCCTGAAAGTGTGTTGAGCGCTACCCAAGAAACAAAAGACCTGCCCCTTGCCCTAAGATCTTACAATATAAACTGGCAGCCAAGACACATTTGACACACAGGCTGTGAGATAACCAGAGAAAGGTTCTGCCTAAGGCACTGCTCAGCTCCACCTCCGCAACCACACTGCAGGGTAGGGGAATTGCGGTAGAGGGGGAAATGCTGCCTTACACCTATGGAGATATTTGGGAAGTTGTCCTAATGTAGGAGAAATTTTCTAGAAAAGGCTCATCACAACACGATTAATTGCAAGTTTCTCTTTCGGTGCAAAATGTTTCACACAGCTCTTCTTACATTACTCAACTCTGCCAAAACTATTGGAGTCAGAACATGGAACAAAATCTGCCAGCATGTAATAAGGACTTAGTATAAGAATTCTTTGTAAGCTGGAGACAAAGTTACAAAGTACAGTAGAAGTTTACCATGAGAGATGGGGATCTCCTTTGTTTACGACATTATGTTGTAGAGATGACCACTCACCCAATTCATAACTTAATTGGTCTGACCTCCGAGATTGAGAAACACATGTGTGCCCCAGGAAACTCTAAGCGGGAGTGCTGTATAGATCTTGGGCAATTGTCTAAATGGCCTTACCTGTCATTATATGCAGCTTCTTTTCCTTGTCAGTCAGTACAGAGGCTCCTAAATATCCCCTCCCCGGGTCATCCTCACAAGTCAATTTTGACATACAGAAAACTTTCAAGACATGCAATTTAAGCAGATGGGATTGAGTAGAAATTGTATTTAGAGTCCAGCCAGTGGTGGCATAAAGAAGGCCAAGAAAGTCTTATTTTCCTTCACCACAGCATCCGAAAAGATCATATCACTATGCGTGGTGATCAGTTAAGCCAAGCTATCTCAAGTCAGAGACAAGACAGTGCTTTCTAGCTGGAAGGAATTTTCTATTACTTTTCAGGTAAGAGCGATCAGATTGAGTTTGAATTATGATAAAAGTTATATAAAGGTAGGTGTCTTTTTTTTCCCCCCTGCTGCAGTAATGCACAAATGGTTTCTTCAAGCTTCAGATAAATTCACCTTGGGCTACTGTAACCAACCATGGAGTGTTTCAGGCCAAAGCAAGAGAGGAACAGGTTTCTAATTTTAAAAAAACGTGTTTTGCAATCTTAGGGCAAGATTATAATTCTCTTTACACACTTGTGCAGAGAAATATGGGGGTGTAATGCAACCCCTCAATCCCTTGCATGGGCTACCTATAACAGTAACCTCCACAGCACCACTCCTCCACTTCCCGTGCACCCTACCACTTCCAGTGCAATGGTGAGCACTGATGAGTCAATGCAGAGGGAGAAGCAATCTGCTCCAGGAATAGAGCTGGCACGTATTACTTCTAAACTCTCCCTGTACTCCCTTGGAGCAAGGGGGAGCCAGGGACCAAATTGTGACTGAGTCACAATCTGCCTTTTGGTTTGCTCCTGGGGCAGCCCGCCCACATGTTGCCCGTCACTTGGAGCTAATGGGGAAGGCCACAATTCAGCCCTTAAAGGGCTGTAAAAAGTCACCCTAAAAATGCTGCCACGTTTGTTTCTCAATGACACCACTTCACATTTATGAAATCAGAGAGCTTTTTTTCTCCATAGCTGCCACCCTGCAAATTCACCCTGAGATACGAAAGTCTCTTTGGTTTGTGCGATATTACCAGTAATTATAAATCCTGATGTTGAAACTAAGTTCACAATGCTCTTGATTATGCACAAGATTCTGGCTAACTCCTCAGTAGCTTTTTTGCAGCTGGGGCATTGGTCTGTGTTGAGCAGAACTGTTCCAAAAATGTGGGGTTGGGAGGAATTATCACTTATTAAAAAAAACTTTTAATCTAAATTTGATTTTGATGAAAGTTGACTGATATACTTATCAAGTTCATTTTTAAATTCAGGAATTACTTGACTTAAAGTGCAGCTGACACTGGGGAGGAGCAATTTAGCTATTTTAACTAGTGCTCGGCAACAGCATACAACTGTTTAAAACAGGAAATGATGAATACTGTATCCACTTTAGACCTAGTGCTGCAACTCCTTCTGCTTGTGCACCACTGAAGTCAATGGGGTTTTGCATGTGTGCAAAACACTCCACCTGAGTGGAATAAGTTGCAGGATCAGGGCTTAAGATGCAGGGAATCTGCAGCAGATATAATATAACCCTCCAAACTAAAATTTGGCCAGGACACTGTAACTAAGACTCCTGCTGTGAAAAGTGCCCTCCGCTTTCCAATAACTAGATGTAGATAGGACCATGGTTTTACATCTGTTTAAAATGATGTTGGCTCTCAAATGCACCAGCTCTTGTGGTTCCGTACCACATTAGAACCTTGAGCAATAACACTTCCATCTGTTGCTTGATATTCCATAAATACTGACTTGGTGATTAAAACAGTGTTTTTTTTCCCTATGAACTCTTGCTAATGCTCACTTTTTCCCTTGCGCGGATAATTCATGCACATGGGCACATGGGAGACATTGAAAGGAAATGTCTTCTCTCCCCCCGTCCCCCCGCCCCCCAAGACTATGAGCAAAGAAGGCGCTGCGTGATTCTCTTACCGAACCATGAAGCAGAAGTAGTAGTACAACAAAAAGACTGCCACGCTTCATTGTAGGAACCAGGCTATTTAGCTGTCTTCTGAATACATCAGACAATCACTTAAGAAACGGGACCTATGCAGCGTCACCCAAGATTTGTATTAGTCTAAGGCGCTAAAGGGGTTACGTTTTCCTAATGGTATTTCTATTCAAGAATGTTTTGGCACAAAGATCTTCCTCTGCTGGGGCTTGTAGTTTGAATACAAATAGTTCTGCTCAGCTTTGTATTTATTACAAAACATTTAGCCAAAGGTCACAAAAGTCTATTTAGCATTCACTTGCTGCACAATAGGCAGATGTACACTCTACTATACAATTATGGCTTTTGATCGTATGGGGATAAGTTAACTTTTATCTTGTAAACAGAGAGATTCATGCTGTGGTTTTGCACCCCTCCCCCCCCCCCCGCTTCTGTACTTAATGCTTCCAGTGGATGCACATTGTAAAAGCGGCACAAGATCAGATCTCTCCCGGGTTCGGTTTTATTATGTGAAGCCAAAGCATTCAAATAAATAATTTGCGTCGTGCTGGTACACTGTGCTAGGCTAAGCATAAGCCACTCTGGGAGACATCAACAAAAGTACGAGTGTGACATCTATTGACAGCACAAGACTAGAATCCAGCTGTTCCATTGAACAGACAGATGCTAAACAGTATGGTATGCAACCATCACTGCCAGCACTAGCAGCAATGAAGCTCAGGGCAAGAATCCACCATTTTAGGGGGAAACACTAGCTCTGCCTCTGTCTCATATATTTTCTCTGATTTTATGTATTTTCTAAGGCACCGTTGAGTTATTGAAATTAATGTTATTTATGTTATTTCCCCATATTACAAAATCTCTGCTGTCAACATTAACAAGACTATCTACTTCTTTGTTTGTTTATTTGTATTGTAATAGTGTTGAAAGGGCCCAGTCAGGGTCAAACATATGGAAAGATATGATCCCTGTCCCAAATAGTCTAAAAGCCAGATTGTGAAGCCGTTACTCACCCTGTGAGCTCTCGCCCAGGTCAGAAGTCCCAGTGAAGACAGCTGGAGGATGATGTGAATAAGGGCCTTAAGTAGACAAGACCACAAACAGTAACAGAGAACGTAGAAAGAAAATATCAACGGTATAAAACATGTTCTTTACATTTTCTTTTAATTTCCGTAAGCCACCCTACTGCCTTACCCTGCTCTGCCTGGGTTTCCTAGCCAACTGTCTCCACCATTGTTGAATCCAGTTTCCCTCCCTATGCACTGCTCACCCCCACAGAAATACAGCTGAAGACCACCTCTTATAGAAAATCCCTATCTTTAAGTGACCATTTTAAATGGTCCTCTGTGGTTTCCAGTGCACTATTAATATTTAAAGACCTTGGGTGGGATTTTGACTTAGGAGCACATGGCAAGAGTTTCACCAGCAAGTTTTTTAAGTGCCCATCTCCCTTTGAAAGCCAAAGGGAAGTGGCCACCTAACGGCCTTTTTTGACTTTCTACGACATGTCGTATAGACTTTTCCTGGGACTTGCTCTTCTTAAATCACATAAGCACATTTTAAAATCTCACGCTTTTAGCCTGATCCTGATCTATCTCACACTGGTTTAGCTGTGATGTAATTCTATTGACTTTGGTGGATTTATTTGTTTATCTGATTCATTTATTTTGGTGCATGGAAAATCAGAATTCGTCTCCATTATCTTCAGTGCAACTGAATTTTGCTGAACTCTTGGAATGGTCACTTGCGATGATTCACTGGGCATTTTCTATGGAAAAGGATCTCTGCAAAAAATTTAAATGTGTATTGGGGCCTGGATTTCCAACCACCTGACTCTCTCCGCCAGCTCCAACCCTACCCACGTGATTTGGATATGCGGTTCTAATTTGGGCCCAACTCTATTTTCATGTAATATTATTTATCATTTTAAAAGTGTACAGGAAGAGAGAGGAAACATTTGATGATGGGAATCCACTCTCTCACGCCCTGAAAAAAGAGAAGCACATTTTCTGTATATAGTTGGGGATAAGGAGTGAAAAGAAGGGTGGTCCAGTGCACAGGGCACTAGCCTGGACCTTAGTAGACCCAAATTCATTTTTCCTGATCCAGCACAGGCTTTCTGTGTGATCTTGGGCAAGTCACTTAGTCTCTCTGTGCCTCAGTGTCCCATCTGTAAAATGGGGATTATAGCCTTGCCCTACCTCACAGGGTGTTGGGGGATAAATGCATTAAGAATTTTGAGGCACTCAGATACTGCAGTAAGAGAGGCTTTATTAGCATCTCGGATGAGATGTAGTAAAACAACTAATTAGATGAAGTGAGCTGTAGCTCACGAAAGTTTATGCTCAAATAAATTGGTTAGTCTCTAAGGTGCCACAAGTACTCCTTTTCTTTTTGCGAATACAGACTAACACGGCTGTTACTCTGAAACCTAATTTTATCTACTCTTTCTGCCTACCTGTCTGTTTTAGACACTTCATTGCTCTCATCATCATAATAGCTGATTGCCAAATACATCTAATTAAGGAAGTCCAGTGCTGTGAGATAACGGACTGTTCTTTCCTCTCTTGCCTTGGCTAAGTGGGATTTCCATGGGTTGTTTTAGAGGAAGATACCTCACTGGCCATATTGTGACCTCCATTACTGGGACATGGTCTATGCAATGAGTCCTGTCTTGTGCTGAATTCTAAAAGACCTGAGAAAAGGGTTGTTTCTGCTCTCCATCAGTAAAGAGTTCCACAACTAAAGGCACTTCCTTCGTTGAAAACGTTCTGCCTTTGTCATCCGACAGTTTCACCTTCAGTTCCCCTAGCCTAACTTCTCTCTGGATTCAAGAATTCTAGATGTGGTGTGAAAAGAGTAGTGGTCTTTCACGTAGTCAGTTCCTTTAGAACTTTGTAGAGAAGGAGCCTGATAATAAGCCATTATTTGATGGTGAAAATAGAGGCCTTTTGCATAGTATTCACTTTCATCATTGTAATGGGAGCCCAATCTGGAAGTGAAAAAGACATGGATTACTACAACTTACAATTACACATCCTTGCTCCCACTAGGAACACAAATAAAACTGAAAGATATAACTTAAAGCTTCGCAGGTACATAGCAAGAAGCATCATAAAATCAAAGACACCAGCAAAATCTCCTCTGAGCTCTTTTTTCCCCCATATTGATATTTCTTTAAAAAGCAATACATTCCTTCCATGAGTTCATACAAGATGCAAATTTATGAGTGAAAGCGGTGACAATGTGTGTGCAATTTCTAAATTTGCCTGTTCTCAAAGCCCCAAATTTTTAGCACCAAAATTAAATCACAAGTTGAGGGAGATGAGATAGTATAGCTATGGCATTGGGGGTGGGGGTGTGAATATGGCTATTAATTTGTAATTTTGTTTTGTTGATAGTGAGATAAAAAAGCTTTCTGTACATGATGCTATTAGGTGTGATAGATTTGCGCATCCTTGCACTGTCTCTCGCTACCGAATAAATCTGATTGTCTGTTACAAGCTAATAATTCTGCTGATCATTTTAACTCGGATGTTTCAGAGTAAGCCAGCCTTCTTCCTGTTTTCCGTCTAAGGTTCTTGACGATGCTGGAATGGATTGAAGATTGTGTAAAAGTAATGGAATTAGGCTGTTAGTACAGTTCTGCTGAATGTGTCCTCAGCTCTCCTTCACTTGAGAGATTCATCTTTCTTAAACTCTCCCTGCTCTGCAGTACAGCTGAACAGAATAACATTAGCTACTGCTTGTCATTATATCACTAGTTAGACATACCCTTCTTTCACATGAGGAAACTCGGAGCAATAACACTCATTAACTGCTTACATTAAAGCCTTGACAAAAAACAGGTTGGAGTGTGAAAACTCATTTACACCTGATATAAGGGGATCATTAGCTAGCTGAACAATTATAGGGAGTGTAAGGCCAAACCACTGAAAGAACTACAGGCTGAAAAAAGGATTCCTATATAAGGTGTCTAGGAACCATTAACTCCTTGCAGCACTGCCTACCCAGAGGTTTGTTGTTTCTGATGTTCTCCCTAAACTCAATTTTGTACATAAAGGGTGCATGTATTTTGGTGTAATTGCATGCAGATGATCAAGAAATGTTTTTCTTTTTCAGCCGGCCTTCCTCTTTGGCCCAGTCATTCAGCTAGCTAGAGAGAGATACCAGAGGAGAAAGTCAGGAGGAACAAAGGGTCCTGTGTGAACTTCCTTGGGCAGGAAATGGCTGTGTTGATAACCACTGCTAGCGATCTGAGATGAACACTCTGAGAAATGGCAAACCTTGCATTAAAATAAAACATTTTCTAGAGGAAATCACATGTTATATTTGCCAGTGTCACACTTGTTCAAGGGCTTCCAGGCAAGGCTTTCACAGAAAGACTTGGATTGGATACGGATACCTGAATGGGAGGTTCTGAGAAGTAAATTTGTTTTGTCAAGTTAACTGAAGATTTCTCCTCTGTTGACACAAGCTAAAAGGCCTCATTTTGAAGCACACTGGGTATGTGTGTTGCATTGTCCTCCCGTGGCTGCTCCACAAAGTTGTGGTAAGCTCCTAATGTAGTTTCTCCTTTAGCTGAAAAGATAGAAGTACTGTATGACAATTTGTCTGTATACAAGGTAATAAATCTGCTTGAGATTATGAAGTCCTGGTATACATAAGCCTTGTGATTATCTGTCTTCTAGCCTCATACTCCCTGTGCTAAGGAGACAAAGGTAGTGGTGCCTATGAATAGGTCAGTCATTAAAGACTATCAGAACCTAAGTAAATCTTGCTGGGAAGAGCAAAAGAGTAACTGTATCCTAGATAAAACCAGTTTTCTCCAACTTTTCTGCAGAAGAGCTGGGGTTTGAGGTAATGGAATTTCCCCAGAATGAAGCAGGACAAAGAAAGCAGGTGTTTGTGCTAGCATTTAAAAATGCACAGAGACAAAAGAAAGCTTGGGGCAGGAGAGAGGTACAAAGGGACATGCTTCTGTAGCAGAGGGGCCATGTTTTGACTGGAAGGGGACCAGCCTGGAAGAAGGAAGCTGGCTGCAGAAGAGAGAGGGGGTCCATGGTTTGGAGTAGTAGCCATGGTGCAAGTACGGTGGTACGGTCCGGTACGCCGTACCAGTAAGATATTTATAGCCAGTACCCTGTACCAGAAAGATACAGGAGGAGCAGAACATGGGGCTGCCAGGCAGCCCTGTGCCATCAGCTCCTCTGGAACACCCCCCAGCCCTGTCCTCCAGCGGGGCTGCTGTACAGACCACAGACAGGACTCAGGAGATGCAGCCTTCTCTGGGTTCTGTACAGCAGCCCCGCCTGGGGGGCAGGGCTGTAGGTGGTACAGCCGCATTGGAGGAGCTACTGGCATGGGGCCGCCCTACGTTCTGCTCCTTTTGCTGCTGCCATTCTGGAAAGCCCTACGGTTCAGAAGTCTCCGACACAGCAGGAGGAGGACAGAGCCGCCGCCTCCCCCCCGCCCCCCAGGTAACTTGGGATGGATCATGGGCAGGGGACGGGGAGAGAGTGGGGGCCCCAGGCTGGGTGGAGAGGAGTCACATGGAGGGTCACGGGGGGAGGTCACATGCCCCCCTTTAGCTGGTGCCCCCCTTTAGTATCATTCCCATGAGTACTGCGTAATAGTAAGAAATGAACTCTACTTGCACCACTGAGTAGTGGCCATGAGCTACAGCACAAGGATCCTGGACAGCCCGAAAGGACATTGATCCTGATCCCAAAGGACGCTGAAGAGGCGGGTAATGGCATATAGCCGTATTATTATTTTTCCCTAGAACTCTATCTCTTGGCTATCTAAAGGGTAATTGGGATAGAAAGCCTTTGTCTGTTTGCTTCAACTGTCACATGTCCCTGAAGAGGTAAATGGTAACCAAAAGGTTGGAGTTCTGGGGAAGGGTATGTGTCACGGGGTCTATGCCGGCACTTCCACTTTTGTGCCTGCACCCTGTGTTTAGGCTGGTATAATAAAGAGTCCCATCACCTTCAGTGGTTTCACCTTTATTTACAGTGTTCTTGTGCAGTCCCAATTCCCCCAACAACAATCACACTACAGACCCCTCCCAGGGTCTTCCGGCCCATGAGGTGCCTTCCAGTAGGTAAGGAGACAGAGAAACAGCCCTCCTGTCTCATCCCAGCCCCCCCCCCGTCATTGAGGTTTACCCAGGGCTTTTATACCCCTCCCAGTCTTTAGCCCAGCTGTTCCCACTCGGCCCAGCTTGTTGCTCTGAGCTAGCCTTCATTAGGGCTTACAGCTGGGCTCCCTGCTGCATACCCATGTTTCTCTACCTGGCCTTTTGACTGGAGAGCCATCTGCAGCCAGCGTTTTGACAGGGCTTTAAAGGGGGTTTTACCCCTGCCCTGCCACAGTATGCTTCAGCAATAAGTGAGTCTGGATGGCAGGCACCAGTCTCAGGACCTAGGCAGTTGAAACATTAGGTCACTGCTCTTTAAAGGGGCTTCTAGAAAGAGAATCTGCACCCCAAAAGAAAGCATAAAAACCAAGAGGCAGCGCCTGGACTCTGCTCAAAACTAAGAAAGCTCAAAAGCGGGACCCAAACACAGCAGCCTAGTGAGTATCAAGCAGAGAGCACTTTAATACACCTTTATGTCAAGCTGGTGCTCTGGGGGATGAAGGTCTGGGGTCCAGCACCTGCCGATGAGTCAGGATGAGACTTATCACATAATTGTGGCATTAGCACTAAATAGTTAGGACCAGATTTAGTCCAAGTGTTATGTGGCGAATTGGGTATTTGTGTGTGTAAATGGCCAAATCTGATCCTTTGTGCTCTTGTTTACCAGTTTACATATGTATACGAAATTAGGCATGCATTTGTGCATGGAGGCTGCAGCTGCATGCTTCCAGTGTAGAATCCTGATCCTTACAAATTTAAGTTCAAAAATTTGAACACTTATGAAGTGAAGACCTTCAGCTGTAAAGGCCAAGGAAAGAAAGAGACATATTTGAAGCAAAATAAGCTGATCTCTTAAATACATTACAGTAGTGTAGACCAAATGTACTCCATTGTCTGGAATTCCTTTGCTATGATTTTATCATAATTGGAGCCTGAACATTCATTAATTATACTGAGTGTATTCAGAGTAAGTCAGGTAATCATTACTTTTCACAGTTACTCATGAAGGTTGTAATTAAAGCGCCCTTGCCGTTCTACGTCAATCTCTGTTAAACAGTCTTGTACTACGTCAAGATTTCCTTTCTCGTCATCTTTTCCACATCTCCCTTTCATTTTGTGTAGTGTTGCTCGGAATTGTTTACAAGTTACTGCCTTCTCCCCAAAGTAGCAGTGTTTCACTGATCAATGAATGATCCTCATATACATCTTCTTTTCTTCACTGCGTAACATTTCCAGAATTGTGTGGAATCTTGACATGAAAGTACTATCGCAGTGTGAATCACTAGCGAATGAGGAGAATTGCTTCATAATGTGGACCAATATCTTTGAATTGAAAAGGTATCTGAGGCCTTTCTGGAGCATGATAATTAGCTAACTTTCTGTAGGATTTGTTTTTGTGTTCTCATGTAGGCATGTATTTTTGGAGATGACTACAGGGTATTAGCCGTACTAATTTAGGGGATATGTATTCTGCTCTTTTAAATTCTAAGGCATGCTGGCACAGTGTGACCATATGTGACAGTGTACTGATGCTCTCCAGGTTTCAGAGTAGCAGCCATGTTAGTCTGTATCTGCAAAAAGAACAGGAGGACTTGTGGCACCTCTCCAGTGACTCATCAGGATAGAGTCAGGACTCGAGTTATCAATTATTTTTCACAGGAAATTTATTAAAATTTACATTTGTTGAAATTTCCCATAAAAAACGTGTTGGTATTTTGGCCTGTATACGCCAGCACTCATCCACGTACCTGCCTGTCTGCTGGCATGACATTTTTATGAGCAGAGTTTCATTTTCTTAGAACTCATAGTTACAAGTAGCACTACTCAGAACAGAGAATGTGGAGCTTGATTCACCCCTTTCACTAGTATAACTTCACTAGAAGTTGATGGAGTTGCCCTGTTATAAAGCTAGCATAAGGGAGAGAGAAATCAAGAACAAAGTCTTTTTTGGGCCAATGCAAAATAATATACAGGTGATCTGACACATTCTGTTTTAAGTTAATGCTCCTGCTAAATCTCTTACTAACTTTATTGTCTCTGAAGAGGACATTACCATCCATCACGCCAATAATTCACTGATTGGAACATACAAGCACATATTTGCATTGTACTTACTGTAATGATTTCTAAAGGAGATGTTCTGATCTAACATGTCTGGTAACATTTGGTCAGCAAATAATTGATTAAAGGTCTTGAATGCTATGCAGTGAGATAAGACTATAATGGCTATAGTTATTGGATTCAGTGATTGCTAAATAATGGATCACTTGGGGCTCCAACCTGCCAGTGCGCTGATGAACAGGATAGTACTGAGCCACAGACTAGAGCTGCTGAACATGGTGTTGTATTATTCATTACTGAATTAGGTATGTGTCTCTGGTTGACACTAAGAATAACTGAAACTCTTTTGCTTTGCATTTCCAAAGGAGTCTCAGGGAGTTAGTCCCCCCAAATCTCATTCAAATTCCCTTAGGCTCTTTTGAATATCCAGTGTTCCTTTCATTTGGAAGGAAATAGCCCTGATCTTGCATCTGTTGAATTCAGTGGCAAAGCTCATGTCGATATTGATAAGAGCAGGATTGAGCCACATAAGTGCAAAATATTGCTATAATTATTATTGGCCCAATTCAGTGGAATAAGATGCCACTCAGTGTGAGTAAGGGTGGCAGCATCTGGCCCAACACTATTGTTCCACATCCTTAGATCCTTTGGAGTAGTGTGTACTGACATTTTCTCTTCTTCCAAAAGAGAGAACTTCCTATGACCTCTTCTGTGAGCTTCAAAAATACAGTGTGATTTATGGTTATCCTGATTTGTGTGCTGCTTCATTTGGGCTCTCTGGCAGTATTTGGACAAGAGCTGAGATTTAAAGAAGACTGGTTTACACCTCTCACTGATATTCTATTTTATTTTCTGCTCACTTTGCATGCCCAGGTTCCATTTAGAACCCAAAGAGGAGATGATGCGATATCACAAGAAAGTTCTCATGACACTTCCAGATCAATTTCACAGGCTCTCGAGGTTTGTGCATATTTTGTACAAGTGTCTGAATGTCTGAGTGCTTTCCTGAAACAAATCCCCAAAGCTGATGAGTGAGGTTCAGCCTTCACTACTACTGAGTCTGATTTGCAATAGTTATGTTTAAAATCATGAGGAAAGTCCACCAGAAATAACAGCCACAGAATTATAGTGCCAGGAATAGATTAGAAGGGATGGGGAGTGACTGCTGGCACTTTCTGTTCTCTTTGCCCACACAGCTATTTGTTGTTCAGGTTTTTCTGTGTCTGGATTTATCTGAAGTCAGACACTCAAATACAAATTGGAATTTAAACTTTCAGGTACATGTACATCACCTCTTCAGAACAAGGTAGTATGAGATAATGGTTAGTCCCACAGTGTCAAACAGAAAAGGAGCCAGCCTGCGAGGGTATTATATTTGGCAGATGTCTTCAGAGGAAAGACATGACACTTACAGTAAATAGAATTTCCCACAAATTAATGAAATGTTCTGCAAACTTGCCTGTCTGTTTTCTTAACTCCTTGAGGTTTTACACTCTGTGAAAATAACAAGCTCTGGAAAGTTGGAGACCAGTTAGTGTTGTTGGAAGAGAATAATATACAATGAATCCTGTCTAAACGAGCACCTGATATATAAAGCCTACAAAGATGAACCCTAAAAAATACATTTACCATACACTGTACTAATCTCCATTGATAATGCTTATATGTAGATAGCCATTTAAATTAATATCTGATGAATAGCTTAAAGTCAAAAAGAAGAAAACCCTACTATAAATGGAGGTAAAATAAATTGCAAAACATGTTTTTAATAAATATTAATAATTAATTGTTGTGTTGAGTAAAAGGAAAAAAAACAGGAAGTACAGGTATATTGAGTAGATTTGTGAAATAGTGGGGAGAAGGGGAGTTTTTTCTCCCATCACAACTTTTGTTTCCTGTGAAACTGAAGGAATTCACCATAGTGTGTGAGAAGACAAGATAACTGTTCACACTTAACCCATCTGAGTCTAATACTTTGTAGTCCTGCTAACTGTGAGACAGATTTTGCTCTCAGGTATGCCTTTGGATATTCAGAGAAACTCCAGGGAAGTTACTCTGGATATATGAAGGAATAACCAAAAGCAGAAATTGTCCCCAGGGCCCTGATCTCATACAAATCAATGTGAGTCCTTCCATAAGGTTCTAAAAATAAGAACATGGAGTCAAATTAATTCCTAATGTAATACCACTGATATCAAAAGATAAACCAAGGAAAGACAAAAGAAGACACTGGTTCATTGCATTTGTATAGAATGTATTATCTAGGTCCTTGTTTATATGTACAGCAGTTACATGAATTATTTCCTAATAAATAGGATGAACAATGATGTTAAAAGAATGCAACCTTAATTCTGCCCTCTGGTGTGTCCATCCTGAGTGAGGTTGGGGTCCTGTGGAAGGAATATGATGTGGTTGTGTAATTAAAGACTGTATCATAATGCCAAGGGCAAAATTAAGATTTTGCACAGAAATCTTTCCTATTTCGTGTAATTGGATTCCATACTCAAAAATTTCACTGCATTTGCATTGAAAACTTGCTTTCTTCCTGATCCATAGTGCCCAGTGCTTAATTTGTAATGAAAGAGGTGCCAGGGCTCAAGCAATCAGGTGCCAGGGCTGAAGAAATTTTTTTTTACTTTCATAACTGATGCGACAAACCCAGAGGTGCTGTGGCTATGAATTGCCAAGGATAGAGCTGTCGGGGCTCAGCCCTGGCACAAATTAAGCACTGATACTACCCTTGCCATGAGCCAATACCTTAATACGACAATCTGGATGAAAGCGACCATGTCACAAAAAGCACCACACTAATTTGCAATCTTAGATGAAAGGTCAAAACTGAGGCACAACAGATGCAAAGTATGGGAAGGTTCCACTTCTACTGTATCTGTTCTGTGGATATATTCGGTAATGGAGTGACTTTGCTTATACCTTATCTACTGGATTCCCCTTAGCGTAGTAAAATCCAAGCAAGTCCTCCAGATGACACACTTTCTGTAGGTTTAGGATGTGGGGACCACATTTATCTTTTCAGCTTCATCAAAGAAACATTTTAGCAAAGTTTAAAATTAATTAATATCACACAGCTAAATCTGAATCCCACAGATTAGATTAAAGTTTATCCAATAAGAGCTGATTCTCTGGATATAAACGAACACATCATCTGCATGAGATTTAATTGAGAAAACTGCATCAAAAAGGCAAATTAAATACCAAGAACATAACAGATTTTTGACAGAGAAACACTGTGGGAAGTAAAAAACCATCTGTACACAGAAGAACAGAATGACATTTTATGCATGATATTGGCCAGATAATATTTTCTTTTTCATGCATTATCCATGTTAAACATTTTGGTAAAACAGATACATTAATGCACTTTTCCCTATCACCTGGTGTTAGGTATAATGATGAAAAGATTCCTGCCAAGTGAAAATGAAGCTCGTGCAATATAGATTGTTAAAAATATTATTCAGGATTTCTAACCAGCTTCCAATCTTATAAATAATTCCATGTGTTTAAACTATGACTAACCTTTCCTGAACTGGGTAGGTTCATGTACTATATATTAGGCCTTCAACTAAAATTAGCCCCATTGTAAAAACTAAAATAATTATAAAAATTACTCTTTGCAGCACATATTTCAGAAACTCAGAACTATGGCCATCTGTTATTGCCTGCACGTGGAAATAGCAGCATTCCTGTAATGCAGTCACAGCCCTGTGTCCTTTCATATGCCAGTATGTTACCTGACACTTCATAGGCCAAGATGCCCAGCCGCCATATAGAGCTAATGCTACTTTCTCATTATTTCAGTGAAACCTGTAATTGAGATAGAAACTTGATTTGGGGGAGGAGGGGAATGAGGCAGATACTCATTGTACCACTCAGCTAGTCTCTGATAAGTACCACAAAACATTCAAATGGACTAATAAGGCCCAAGATATCTATTGAGTTACAGAAGGATCAGAAAGAAAAGGAGTACTTGTGGCATCTTAGAGACTAATCAGTTTATTTGAGCATAAGCTTTCATGAGCTACAGCTCACTTCATCGGACGCATTCAGTGGAAAATACAGTGAGGAGATTTATATACACACAGAACATGAAAAAATGGGTGTTTATCGTGCACACTGTAAGGAGAGTGATCACTTAAGATAAGCTAATACCAGCAGGAGAGTGAGGGGGGAGGGGAGAAAACCCTTTGTAGTGATAATCAAGGTGGGCCATTTCCAGCAGTTAACAAGAATGTCTGAGGAATGGGGTGGGGGGGGAGGGGGAGGGGAATAAACTTGGAGAAATAGTTTTACTTTGTGTAATGACTCGACCACTCCCAGTCTCTATTCAAGCCTAAGTTAATTGTATCCAATTTGCAAATTAATTCCAATTCAGCAGTCTCTCCTTGGAGTCTGTTTCTGAAGTCTTTTTGTTGAAGAATTGACACTTTTAGGTCAGAAGTCGAGTGACCAGAGAGATTGAAGTGTTCTCCGACTGGTTTATGAATGTTATAATTCTTGACATCTGATTTGTGTCCATTTATTCTTTTTCATAGAGACTGTCCAGTTTGACCAATGTACATGGCAGAGGGGCATTGCTGGCACATGATGGCATATATCACATTGGTAGATGTGCAGGTGAACGAGCCTCTGATAGTGTGGCTGATGTGATTAGGCCCTATGATGGTGGACACAGTTGGCAACAGGCTTTGTTGCAAGGATATGTGGACACAGTTGGCAACAGGCTTTGTTGCAAGGATAGGTTTCTGGGTTAGTGGTTCTGTTGCGTGGTTGCTGGTGAGTATTTGCTTCAGGTTGGGGGGCTGTCTGTAGGCAAGGACTGGCCTGTCTCCCAAGATTTGTGAGAGCGATGGGTCGTCCTTCAGGATAGGTTGTAGATCCTTGATGATGCGTTGGAGAGGTTTTAGTTGGGGGCTGAAGGTGACGGCTAGTGGCGTTCTGTTATTTTCTTTGTTGTGCCTGTCCTGTAGTAGGTGACTTCTGATGTGAGTTAACTTTAAGAACATTTTCACTAAAAGCACATGGCATTAAATGTTTCTTTCTCCAGAGTTATCCTGTTCTTGTCTTTATACTTCACATTTCCCAAGTGTAGCTAACTTCAGACTTAAAGAAAATAGACAAGCGAAACTATCCTTAATAGTCATTGATTCCCATGCAGCCTTGTATGATATACACCATACAATGGGGCTGGCTAGTGAAAATCACTCTGTTTCTCTGAGCTGTCAGTGTGCCTCTGGAATCTGCAGAGACTTGTGTGAGTTCAAAATAATGAACTGAGACCTCGGGACAATTATTTATTTTCAAATTGGTGAAGAGCCATTTTCTTTTCAGTTCCAGAAATTAAACTCCCCAAAAGCCAACTTGCTCTACAGAAAATTAATAAAGCAAAGCATGCTGGCAGTAACATACACATGTTTATTTATATGAGATGTCTTCAGTTAGGAGGAATAAGATGAGAAATTGATCCAAATGGCTGCACTCCAAGGGGATTTACTCCCAGTCTAAACCCATTTCCATGTTTCAACTCAGAATCGATGGAACTTGAGTCCTTCTTTGAATGTATAAGGTTAAGATCCTATTAATGCTCACTCTGCTAGCTCAAGGTAATATTTTTCTTCATAATAGATGGAGGGCTTGGCCAGCCAAGTCTAGCAGAGAGTGGAATGGGACGAAATGGAATTAGAGACTGAGGGCTTGTCTACACAGCAAGTTATTTTGCTACAGGCCAGGGTGAAAATCTACAGTGCACCAGCTTGTTGCAAAGTAACATCCCACGTAGACACTGCTACAGCTTGCTGAAAGTCCCAGACTGCGGCTTAGTGTACTACCACATGCTGCACAGTAGCTTGCTGTCTAGACAAGCCCTGACTAGTGGTCCTCATTCCATGTACAGTTTGAACCCATCATCTTTAGTTAAATCTGAACAGGATTGAAATTGAGGTTGCATTTGTGAAAGTGCAGGAAGAATTTTGAATGTGTAAAGTTACACAGATTCAGGAATCTATTCAGGTATTTCTAGAGCATTCATCACCATGTTATCTATGTATTGAATGAAACCTTGTTCAAAAGGTAAATCTGATATGTGACTTCCACTGTGGCCTGTACCGTTAAATTCATATGGGTGGAACACATGTAGCAGACGTATTCCAATATGAGCTTTCTCTAGTAACAATATATAGTCAACTTTGAATTAGAATCCAAGAATTAGAGGCCAGTGAATAATTTGCAAGGAAGAATTTGACTCTCTATTCCCTTTTTCTGCTTGGGAAATATCCACCAGTATGAGCCCGGATGTGTGTGTGTTTTGGGGGATGGGGCTGAGTGTGTATCCATTATTTAGACTTCTTCAACAGCTGGCTTCCCCCCTCTCCCTCCCCCCCCCGCCCACTGTCTGGATTGGTTGCATATTTTTGTGATTGGTAATATAAATCACTTACCACCACCACCCCCCTCGCCACTCCCCTCCCCCCAGCTTTGTAAGCATGCAAGCTCTTTGGGCAATATACTTGAGATTTGATTTAAAAATTTCTTTTCCTGCACATTTATGCCAGTAAACTCGATTGGTTCAGTTTTCACAAGGAAAGTGGGGGGCTAACATGGCTCCTCCAAATAAATATTCATGGGTATTTTGTGTTTTGCATTTTTTCATAGGTGTAGTAGAAACAAACTTCTTTGGACAAGTGAGTCCCCTCAAAATGAATGGCAGGTAAATGAAAAAACAAATAAAAGGAAGCACTTCCCTATAAGGTGTATAATTAATTTGTGAAAACCATGGCACATACGTGAGAGTCAAAGGCTGTCGCTGAAGCTTAAAAAAGACTAAATAATGAATTACCAATAACAACTTTTGTAATTAGGCATGCTAAGTTAAGGGCATTCTAAGGTGATGTGCTGAGTTACCATGGTGATGAACACGGTATAAGGAACAGAATCGAATGGAATGGAGTGCTTCCAATGGAACTGCGGGAGACAGAATCCACGGGCAAAGGAACAAAATCTCATGACAGCCATAAGAGGGGAAGAAGATTCTGATAGCATATATGGTTACTATAAGGTTATTTTCAGGTGAAATGCCATCTAAACCCTGTGTGTGTGTGATACACCAGGTGTGCTCCAGTTGCAGATAATGACTAGATACCCATTGAATTTTTTAATTCAGTTGTGGGGGGGATTGGATAAACTGTCATAGTTTCTTTATTAAAAAGCTTGCAAGAAACATTAGTTCAAATCAATTGATTAATACAGCATGTATAATTATTTCGAAGTTGCTATTTTGACTCATATTTTACCCTCAGACATCAACAGGCATGACAGCCCATACAGCATGGAGAGAAAGTATATTTCAGGGGTCTGAAGACAGACAGAGTTTCATAAACCTTCTTGCCATTATCTTTTCCTCGCTTTCCTAATCCCCCCTTCTCTAATTAAACTCTCACAGCAAGGACAATGGTTATTCATCCATGATAAAAACAACCCTGTCAAGTTTCCCCTCACATTCTATTACACTTAGGATTTCATATCCTTGGAAAAAATATTGTTAGTAACAGATTTCCCCCATTTTGGCTTTGAAATGTATCCATTTGAAAGACTAAGTAGGAGCGGCTCTAATCGCTTCAGAAATACGGTCTCTGTTCAGCAGAGGTGCTTTGATCTTTGTCTGCGGCTGTAGAGACTCTGGGGGCATCAGAACATATGCAGAGCCCAGTTTTGAACCAAGAACAAAAAAGAAATTAAAAAAGTATTTTTTTCTTCCCTGTCAATTGCTGTGGCTGGATTCATCTCCAGACTGTCTGGAAACTGTCTGTTCATCTCCAGACTGTCTGTTTTCTGCAGAAAAGGACCTGGAGATTACAGTGGATGAGAAGCTGGATATGAGTCAACAGTGTGCCCTTGTTGCCAAGAAGGCTAACGGCATATTGGGCTGCATTAGTAGCATTGCCAGCAGATCGAGGGAAGTGATTATTCCCCTCTATTCGGCACTGATGAGGAGGGTTCCAAAGAGGATGGAGCTAGATTGTTCTCAGTGGTGACAGGTGACAGAACAAGAAGCAATGGTCTCAAGTTGCAGTGGGGGAGATCTAGGTTGGATATAAGAAAACACTATTCCACAAGGAGGGTGGTGAAGCACTGGAATGGGCTCCCTAGGGAGGTGGTAGAATCTCCATCCTTAGAGGTTTTTAAGGCCTGACTTGACAAAGCTCTGGCTGGGATGATTTAGTTGGGGTTGGTCCTGCTTTGAGCAGGGGATTGGACTAGAGGACCTCCTGAGGTCTCTTCCAGCCCTGATATTCTCTGATTCTGTGAAACAGAAAGGCAACAGCACAACTCCGGTGAAGGAGTTAGGCAGGGAGAGAATTAACACACATTTCATGAGCTGAGAAAGTACTGCCGGTGTCAGCCCTCATTGAAGGTTTAAATGAGTGTAAATGGTGGATTGTCTATAACCTGAAGTCTCTAAATCATGCTTTGGGGACTTCAGTAACTCAGCCAGAGGTTAGGGGTCTGTTACAGGAGTGGGTGGGTGAGATTCTGTGGCCTGCAATGTACAGGAATTCAGACTAGATGGTCATGAGGGTCTCTTCTGACCTTAAAGTCTAATGAGTAGCTTGTAGTCAGGAGGTGGGGAATGAGGCAGGCTGAGCCAGAGTGAGTCAAAGCATTATTGAAAGGTCATAACAAGTGTGGGATGATCTAAGATTCGGACCTATTTGGTAAGGAGGAAAAAGTAATAAGAATCTTTCTTATTTAATCTAAGGAAATCTTGGCTGTGGGAATCCCCTTTGTTTCCATTTAGACAAACCATGTGGATAACTGTACCTTCGAGAGACTCTGGAAATAAGCTGTTGGAACCGACTGTTGTGTTATGCAGAGCTCACATGATGCGATCCTGATCTATGAGAAGTTACTCAGACACTGGGCGAAGCAGACCTTGGTCAGGCTCCTGTGAGTGGTCACTGATCACCACAAACCCTGGCTCTGAAAAGTCTTTTGGGTGTTATTTTGAGAGCACTTCTCTACAGGCGGCTCTTTGTTTCATTACAGCAGTGCCTACAGAGGTCCCACCCAAAACTGGCCCCCACTGTGGTAGGTACTGGATGAACACATACTAAGAGACCGTCCCTGCCTCTGTGGCTGTGTCTGCATTTATGGCAGCGTGTAGACTACAAGCACCACCCATGGAGCTACATCCCACAGTGAAATTCAGGTTGTTGCTGCGCTGTGTAGATACGCACCGCAGCGAAAGGTTCCAGCAGTGGGACACTGTCCTGCTAAAAATCAGTATAGGCATGGGAGGCACTGCTCGGCATGGAGAGAGCCCACACAGAGTACATACCCCGGGGGTTCAGGCATGGTAGGGCCTCTATTCTGTTCACCTGAGCCGTGCTCACCATCTACACTGCTGCTTATACCTGGGCTAGCTCGGAGCACACTGTCTGTACTCTACATGACACCATAAATGTAGACGTAGCTTAGGAACTTACCATCTAAATAGAAAACGCAGACACAGGCAGTATCCGTGCCGACCCTTTGTACAAGTGAGAGAGCAAGTGATTTCCCCAAGTCACCTGTGGGAGAGCTGAGAATTGAATCAAGGTCTCCCAAGTCTGAGGCCAATGCCTTAACCACAGCACTGTCCTTCCTCTGCCTCTGTCAGGGTGCATCTTTCAGGTCACTTGCCTGAAATCCTTTTGGGGTAATTGTGCCTCTGACCCACTCAGTGTTCTGCTCAAGGGATGCCTCCTTAGAGTCATAGAATATCAGGGTTAGAAGGGACCTCAGGAGGTCATCTAGTCCAACTCCCTGTTCAAAGCAGGACCAATCCCCAATTTTTGCCCCAGATCCCTAAATGGCCCCCTCAAGGATTGAGCTCACAACCCTGGGTTTAGGAGGCCAATGCTCAAACCACTGAGCTATCCCTTTCCCATCCCTTAGGTTCTCAGGCCTCTAGCAATCACTCTTTTCTCTGGGAAGGCACCCATGCCCCTCTCCCTCTAAACAGAGGATTTAAGCTGCAGTCACCCTGCAATTCACTATGATTACCCCAGCAGGTCTGACCAGGCTCAGCACCTGCAGTTTCACTCTCCCCCCCCCCCAACCCCCACCCCCCAGACTATGACACCTGCATTTCCTGGTTTCAATCAGATGTAGAAGTTAAAGCATTTGGATACTGTTTGTTCCAGGACAAGGGCTTTTCTTCCAGTGTTTGTAGCCTTTTTACTCATATCTGGCAAATGTGTCCAGTTTCTACTGCATGTGACACTGTATTAAAACTAAGTAAATAATATGGACTACCTTCTCTGAATACCTTGCAGTGACCCGACAGCTTTCACCGACTGCAGTACGTTTATTTTAGGACAAAAGCACCACAGCAAAAACACATAATAAAACAATAAGTCTAAATGCATAGTAAGCTTACCAGAGATCAGCCATCTTCTCTGGGGGCCTGATAAGTCAAAGTCCTTCAACTCTTTGCATAGGGTTTGCCCCTTGGTTAAAGGTTCATGTCAGTTGGTTAGATCATGATGAGGCCCCTCAGTCAATTGAAGCTGACACTGTATAGAGTTGAGGGGCCTTTGTTTCCCAGACCAGCTGAAACAAGTAAAACCAGTCAATGCCCTTTTCCCTGGGGGATGGGGGGGGGTCAAAGGTGGGATACCTGCATATCCAGGAATGGGATTTGGCATTAATCAACCCCCAGAAATTCCAGATTCCACAGGAGACCAACCCAGTGAGTCATGGACATACACACATACATGTAATGCTTAGTGATACAAAGTTGTGTGACTATTCGGTGGGCCCATATTGTCCGACACATCTCAATATTTTTAGCCTTTGATGTTTGTATGCTTCCAAGGTCTGAATCTTTAAAATGCAGGTGAGATTTGCAAAGTGGATATAATAGTCTCAAAGTTATGCCTGTATTTGTCACAGCAGGGATGCACAGATAATAGCAACGTGAAACAGAAGATGGGAAATTTGGGTTCCATTTTGGGCAATTTTTGTTGTTGTTTTCTTTTCTTTTGACTTGGTTCATGCACTCCCAGAAAGGGGCTCGGGCTCGTTCCCATTGAATTCAATGGTAAAATATCTCCATCAATTTCAATCAGAGCAGGAGTGGGTCCAAAATTAATAAGAGTCACACATGGCTCATTGCTATGTACTTTACTGAAATTAACTACTTTAATGTATCTCAGACCAAAGGCTTAGGCTCAATTTCCAGGGTTCAGTCCAGTTTTGATGGTAACTAAATGAAGTATAACTCCAATTATTTGATAGCAAGTGAAATGAAAGTCTAATTTTCAGATATCCTTTCTAATTTCCTACACAGTTTTCAACTCTTCTCTCCTTAAAAATTCTGCCTTTCATGTAGTTTCTCTTATAATGATTTAATCTGAAGGGAGGTTTAACATATTCTCTTTGATATCCATACCACCACCACCCAAATCTCAGTCAGAATGATCCCATAGACTAAAGTCTCTGTTCTTTGGTTTCTTAGGTCTAGTAAGTTCTCAGCTAGTGTAATTCAATTGACTTCAAGAAGAGTTTTATTTAGTTAAATAAATTAGTGGTCCACTTGATGTTTCCTTGAAGTCAAAGGGAATATTTATGTGCTTACGGTTAAGCACATTCATAAATCCTTTGCTGGATAGAGGCCCTACACTAATTTAATCTTATTTCCTGGGAGGTGTTTAGATATTGCAGTGACAGGCGGAAGTTCCAAACCCACAGATAGACGTAACAGTGTGAAAGTACTGAGAAAGATGGGGGTGCTACATATTTTCATTTCCCTTCCAGATTGTACAGACTCCTTCTGCAGCTGCATTGCTTGACTGCCTAGAAAGTGGTTATCCGATATTAGATGTATTGTTCAATTGTGAGAATTCTAACAGAGTACATATGAGTGTATTTAACTTTGATATTTTTTTAAAAAAGGATATTTTGCCAATTTTTACAATGAGTATTGTGGAAGTACTTGCACTGACTGTTACATTAGGTATGTATCAATTTTTAAAAGTTAGGAAATACGTTTTATGCCTTCCATTCCACTTGAGCTAGAAAATATTTTCAGTTGTTGGATGAGAATTAATATTTTTTTAAATGGCTTATTTGGAAGCATTAGTAGAGATGTATTTATAGAAATGAAAAAAAAAAACAACCCAGCATTTACAGCAGTACAAAAATTATGGTGTGGTGTGAAAGGTGTCAAAAAATTACAGTAAGCATATTAATGAAACAAAATCAAATACAATCGATAATTCCTTAAACAATGTAGTTTTTAAAGACTGCATAATTAAGAGCATTTTTTGTAATCGGGAAAGAAACTCCAGAGAAATATAGCCCAATAATTAAATGAGAGAACAAGACCTATACTATACTGTACTATACAATGAACTTATACTTAAAGAACTGTATTGTACCACAGTTTGTTATAGCTTAGGGTTTCCCACGTTCCAACATGAATCCAGGGAAAGCATGATTGTAAACCTCATTCATTCTAACTTATTTAATAATAGATACGGGTAGGAAACTATTTTTCCATCCTAGGAAAAATGTTAAGACATTGAAATATTTTTTCATCCTGAATAAAGATGAAAAGAAAAAATCTCAAACTTTCACGAACCAAAAATCTGAAAACATTTTCAATTCAGGTCAGTTGGACCATTTTGTTTCAATAATTTCAAATTGTTTAATTTCAGTTTAGACTATTTATTTTTTTACTCTGATTAGCTTACATTACAAAATGAAAAGTTACTTAGAACCAGGATTTCGAAACAAAACATTTTTTAAAAAATCAGGTTTTTTTCAAATCAGAATATTGAAATTGACCCATTCCCACAAAGAGTTTGTTTCAATAAATGGCATTTTCCAGCAAAAAGAAAAATAAACAAATAATTTCCCAGCCAGCTTTATTCAGTAACCTTTGTTGTTAAACAATTTTGCCCATCAACTTTAGATGCTGACCTAATCACATTTTGCTTATGGAGTTCCATAAATGCAGCTTAGGTTGGAGAAGCAGGTACAACTTGATGAAAAACTTCAGCTCCACATTTGCCTAGCTTGTGTCCTGTGCAAATCCAAGCCTCTAGACTTCTAGGACTTAAAATTCTACTCCTGTAGTGCCCCTAATCTCCCACTACTGCAAAAATTGCATCAATTTTGCAAGAAGTTATGCTTGAACCAAGAGCTTGTGTGCATTTTCTAGGCAAAAGAGCTTTAGAAGTTGCACTGTCCAGAGACAAGAGTACAGGTTAGGGTGCTAAAGACTTAAATTCTAGCGCCAGATCTCCCGCTGACTGGCTGTGATGGTTGAAATCCTCTCCCCATTGAAGTAAATCACCAGATGCCCCCTGACTTCTATAGGATCAGGATTTCACTCAATGTGTAATTCTGCTCTGTAGAAGCCTATGTAAAATTGTAACGTTTTACTCAGTGATCCGCTCCCTGTTGCATTCAGAGTTATGGATCTGTCCGCCCCTTCAAAAACTCCGAAGGCATGAAGGTAATGATTTGGCCCCCGCTTGTAAGTTCTTAGGTTTGTGGGGAGATTTACTAGATGGACTGCTGGATCTGTTCATTCTGAAAATGTATTTGCAGTTACGGAAAGCCTTCTAAATAGTGATATGTTTGAAAGGCGTCATGGCTGTAGGTAATTTATACAACCCAGGCCCCCTTGCATTCAAGCAAAGCCCCTTGGACTTTACTGGGATTCTCTAAATTGCAGGATCAGAACCAAGCTGGACAATGCTTGCTATGAGTTTTTTTTGTGAAGTGAACGCTGCTACATCTGATATCTTTCAGGGCCATACTAACCTGCAATTCTTCATTGACAATAGGCACCAGAACCATGAATAAATATATTTTCCCCATGATGTAGCTGAGTGTAATAAATGAACTCTCTAAATACCTTTATTAGTGGATTAGGGCAACAAATCCAACGTAATTATCTATAATTCTCTTACTCATCTCAAGTGGCAGAAGGAGTATTGGCATGTCACCCCTCTCCTTGTAACCTTTCTATAATATTGATTGCTTTTCTTTTTAATCTGCCCACTACTGGATGAAAACCAAAATGTTCTTTTTGTACTCCATTCAGGCAAACCAGTGATTATTTACTTCACCCTCTGTCCTCTTCTCCCCATGGGGCTTGCATGGGCACTAGGCTAATGTCAAATTTTTGGATGTTGATGAACGATAATCATGATGATGCTTTCATGTTGTTTATTTTCTGTTCACTTAGGTTCTTTTCCTTTCCCTAGCATACCCTGTTCTCTGATCAGTCCCCTTCCTTCTCCTCTCTGGGATGTGGAGAACTCTTCATTTTTCATCTGAACTCCACCACCACTATTCCCTCCAAAAAGTTGAGTTACAAAAATGGTATGTTTTTTGTTTTACACAGTATTTGTGTTTTGCTTGAAAACTCTATCCCATCAGGACTTCGATTTTTCAAAATCCCAGTGAACTGGTTTTCATCCAAGAGCAAAGATTGTGGAGCAATACTGGACATATGACAAATTACTACCCAGCTACACCAATGTGAACTGACTTTTTATAATAACTTGTATCACAACTATCATATTTATACAGCAATCACTGTGCAATGTAGTTGCCTCAGGATTTGAGCATGTTAGCTTTTCAGCAGCACAAACCAAAAATATACAGTGGTTTAGAACAGGAAGTGAAAACCCCACATCTGATTGTACCTGTAGGCCGCATTTAAAGAGAAAGGGAGGAAGTGTAGCATTGTACATCAAAATATATATACACATGTCCTGAGGTCCAGAAGGGGGTCAAAGGCAGACCAGTTGAAAGTCTCAGGGTGAAAATAAAATGAGAAAAAAACAGGAGCAATGTCATAGTGGGGGTCTACTACAGACCACTAAATCAAGAGGTGGAGGTGGATGAGGAATTTCTTGAACAAATAACAGAAATATCCAAAACACAAGACCGGGTTTTAATGAGGGACTATCTACCCAGACATCTGCTGGAAAAGTAATACAGAAACACACAAAATATCTAATAAATTATTGGAATGTGTTGGGGACAACTTTTTTTCAGAAGGTGGAGGAACCAGATTCATATGTCCCTTCATGCTTCAACCACCATTCCAGAGGATATGTGTCCATGCTGATGGTGGGTTCTACTCAATAATGATCCAAAGCAGTGCAGACCGACTCATGTTCATTTTCATCATCTGAGTCAGATGCCACCGGCAGAAGGTTGATTTTCTTTTTTGATGGTTTGGGTTCTGTAGTTTCCACATCAGAATGTTGCTCTTTTAAGACTTCAGAAAGCATGCACCACACTTCATCCCTCTCAGATTTTGGAAGGCACTTCAGATTCTTAACCCTTGGGTCAAGTGCTGTAGCTATCTTTAGAAATCTTACATTGGTACTGTCATAAATATAAAGGGAAGGGTAATCGCCTTTAAAATCCCTCCTGGCCAGAGGAAAAATCTGTAAAGGGTTAAGAAGCTAAAGGTAACCTCGCTGGCACCTGACCAAAATGACCAATGAGGAGACAAGATACTTTCAAAAGCTGGGAGGAGGAAGAAAAACAAAGGGTCTGTGTCTGTCTGTATGATGCTTTTGCTGGGGACCAAACAGGAATGGAGTCTTAGAACTTAGTAAGTAATCTAGCTAGGTATGTGTTAGATTATGATTTCTTTAAATGGCTGAGAAAATAGCTGTGCTGAATAGAATGAATATTCCTGTCTGTGTGTCTTTTTTGTAACTTAAGGTTTTGCCTAGAGGGATTCTCTCTGTAAGGTATTTACCATCCTGATTTTACAGAGGTGATTCTTTTTTACTTCTATTAAAAGTCTTCTTGTAAGAAAACTGAATATTTTTTCATTGTTCTAAGATCCAAGGGTTTGGGTCTGTGGTCACCTATGCAAATTGGTGAGGATTTTTACCAAACCTTCCCCAGGAAGTGGGGTGCAAGGGTTGGGAGGATTTTGGAGGGAAAGACGTTTCCAAACTACATTTTCTCAGGAACCCAGATAAAGTTTGGTGGTGCAGTGGAAGTCCAAGGGCAAAGGGTAAAATAGTTTGTACCTTGGGGAAGTTTTAATCTAAGCTGGTAAAAGTAAGCTTAGGAGGTTTTCATGCAGGTCCCCACATCTTTACCCTAGAGTTCAGAGTGGGGAAGGAACCTTGACAGGTACCTTCTTTGCATTTTGTCAATCTGTAGTGAAAGTGTTCTTAAAAGGAACATGTGCTGGGTCACCATCCGACACTGCTATAATATGGAATACATGGCAGGATGTGGGTAAAACAGAGCGGGAGACATACTATTTTCCCTCAAGGAGTTCAGTCAAAATTTAATTAACCCATTATTTTTTAACGAGCGTCATCAGCATGCAAGCATGTCCTCTGGAATGGTAGTCAAAGCATGAAGGAGCATATGAATGCCCTTGCAATGCCGGCTACAAAAGTACCATGCGAACGCTTTGTTCTCATTTTCAGGTGACGTAAATAAGAAGCCAGCAGTGTTATCTCCTGCAAATGTAAACAAGCTTGTTTGTCTTAGCAATTGGCTGTATAAGATGTAGGACTGAGTGAACTTGCAGGCTCTGAAGTTTTATATTGTTTTGTTTTTGAGTGCAGTTATGTAACAAACAAAAATCTACATTTGTAAGTTGCACTTTCATGATAAAGAGACTGCACTACAGTACTTGTATGAGGTGAATTGAAAAATGCTATTTTTATAATTTTTTACAGTGCAAATATTTGTAATAAAAATAATATAAAGTGAGCTTTGTACACTTTATATTCTGTGTCGTAATTTAAATCAATATATTTGAAACTGTAGAAAAACATCCAAAAATTGTTGTTAATTTTCAATTGGTATTCTATTGTTTAGCAGTGCGATTTAAAGAGCGATTAATCACGATTATTTTTTGAGTTAATTGCGTGAGTTAACTGCAATTAATAGACAGCCCTAGTTAATACTGAGTTTATTTCTTAAGCACATATATTATAGTAAGTTTGCCCACTCCCACCGTTCTCTCCCCCTAACTACCACCAGCACTGTATTGCTGTAAATTTTGTTTGGATTTTCTTTATAAGTGAGTAGGTTGCTCTGTTTTGCAATGAACATTTCCAGGGCTCTTAATCTGAATTTATTTCATGAACATTCAATTAATGTAAATTTTCAGGGTGCAGAAATTAGCATTCAGATACAATCTCCATCAATTCAATCCCATTTTCAAGAATTCAGGCTGAGACACTAAAGTGGCATGTTGTAGATTGTCCTTCTGATAGGATTGCCATCTGTCCAGGTTTTCCCAGGCTTGTCCCTTTTTGAGGTAGTTGTCCTGGGAAATCTATAAGGGTGCTCACTACACACTGCCAGTTGTCCAGTTATGTGGGTTAAGAATCACAGCTGATGTTCCAGTATTGTGGGGGGTTTTGTTTTGTTTGTTTTTAATGTAATTAAAAAACTAGAATGAGATAAAATTAACATGGCACACATTCAATGGATTAAAATCTAGCTAACTGATATGTCTCAAAATATCGTTATAAATGGGGAATCCTCATCGAGTGGGTGTGTTTCTAGTGGGGATCTGCAGGCATCAGTTCTTGTCCCTATGCTATTTAACATTTTTATCAGTGACCTGGAAGGAAACATAAAATCATCACTGATAAATTTTTCAGATGACCCAAAAATTGGGGGAATGGTAAATAATGAAGAGTACAGGTCACACTCACAGAGCAATCTTAATTGCTTGGTAAAATGGCCGCAAGCAAACAATGTTTTAATATGGCTAAATGTAAAGGTATACATCTACGAACAAAGAATGTAGGCCATACTTACAGATTGGGGGCCTCCATCCTGGAAAGCCATGACTTTGAAAAAGGGGGCTGAGGTGGATAATCAACGGTGAACATGAGCTCTTGGGGCGACACTGTGGCCACAAGGGCTAATACTACCGCTTCTGGAATGTTTCATCCAGTTCTTGTGTCCGCAGTTCAAAAAAGATGTTGCAAAAGTGGAGATGGGTCAGTGAGAGTCACGACAATGACTAAAGGCCTTGGAATCTATGAACTAAAAGTTTACAATATTCATTCTTCTTTAGCACTGATCCTGTATCACAGCTTTAACAAAGCTATAGCCAGACCTTGGCGTATCTTGCTGTGAATAATATATGCGCTCCCTCTGCTTTAAACTTTTAATATCTGCTTTCCAGGACTAAAGGTTCTACTTTCTGGACTTGTTGCCACCCTGACAAAAGTGTAGGAAACAAATACAATTGACAAAGGGATCAACTATTCAAGATTTAAAAACAAGTTATGAGTATGGATTATGACTAGTAATGACATACTTGCATATTCATTTTTGCAACTCTGGGAAATATGAGGTTGACACTTGTCCAGAGCAATGCAGGACAGTCCTCAATTTTGAGAATAATTCCTTTCTCCATTTCTGTTGCAGTTGTATAAAAATTACCCCCAGTAAATTATTTATTGGACTAATAAAATGATCAACAAATCTTCTCCTAATGCATCTCAGAACATGTAGAACCTGGGGCCAGATCCTCAGATGATGCCAGTCAGTGAATCTTCATGCAACTCAGTAAAGCTAAACCAACCGCTGTTAGCTGAGGATCTGTCTGCTGATCTGGGAGAGGGTGCCAACAGTTTCTCCTGACCCTTTAAAACCATTTGTACCATAACATGTTTGCAAGTCATTATTCTGATGTATGTTTTCAAATTGTTAGCTGTCTTCTAAAGTCGTTACACAGCAGTGCATTCCCTATTTCAGCCTTGGACACACACACTCCTATCTCATCTGTCCTAACAGGTGAAATGAGTAAGACAGTAGTGATGGAAGAGTCCAAGAAAGATTCCTGGTAAGAAAACTCTAGGGGGAAAAACGTACTTTCGAATGGCACTGTTACTGGATAGCATATCCAGATGCAGGATGCCTTTATAGTTTACTCTAAGACTGAACAGATAATATCTGATCATTTCATGTATATGAAGCATTAGAAATGCTTCTGTCATTCAAAGCTTTACAAAGAAAATATAATTTGTGGGTATTCGTATGCTGCATAGGCAGATGGAAGCACAGCAGGTAGATAAATACTGGCATTCTCTTCCATGAATACTTTCAAAGATAAGGTCAAAGATAAGACAGTGAGTAAAGTGAATGCAGATTAGGCAAAACATCTGTTTTAATAGGATAGTGAGGAAAATATCCATTGCTTTTCAAACAGAGTTCTGCTCAAAAAGTTATCCATGGGCATCTGCTTCATTTTGAATTTCTTGCTGTCTTTAACATTGGTTCTAAAAAAAAAAAGTGTGAAAAGCACAATTAACGCCATGGGATAATTTGCCCATGTATCTTGTGATCGCAAAGTAAGAACATGTGTTCATTGGAGATGGGCAAAGCTGGCTCAGCAAATGTTTGGAGCTGCCAAATAAGAAGGCATAAATTGACCTTGCCAGGTGTCCCCATCTTGCTAGTTGTCAGCTCTAGCAATAATATGGCTTCTGTACATTGGCCTGGAATGGAATCATGATTCTGCGTAAGGCTGATTGTCAGCTGCTGTTTCTGTATTCTGTTCCCAGAAGGGCACTGTCTTCTGCAGAGCAGAAAAAGCTAAGCATAATCACTCCACAGCCAATGCAAAAAGCAGTGACATGAATTAAGCACCACATTCATCCCTGGTGTAACTCCATTGACTTCAGTGCAGTTTACACTGCCAGTCCATATGGCCTACTTTGTCTATTTTATGTGGATAAAAACACATAACATACTTACGAAAGAAGCTATATAATTTTCCCCATCTTGAACTGTAGCATTGCTATCAGGCTCATATGTTGCATTCAAGGTTAAATATGGTCAAAAGAATGTGGCACTCATGTGACCCACTACAGTGATTGTACTTCATCTCTTTGATGTGCCAGTTTTTGCTGGTCTCAGCTAACAATTTATCCTATTTCCTAGTGTGGCTTTATTTTATCGGGACAACCTTCCTTAATAGGTGAATAAACAGATGCCGATATAATTCAGGGACCAAGAGGGGAGGTGCAACTAGCAGTTAGTTGAATGGCAGTTGAAAGTCAATGGGAGATAAGTGCAGCCCTGCCATTTGTGCCTTGGAAAACCGCCTCCCAGAATTATTCTTTTGTCTAGTTCAGTTGTTTGAATCCCAATACGGCATCCTTTGTTTCAACACCTTCTTGGTCAAAAGCAGCTACTGAGTTTGGGTGTCCAAATTAGGACATCATAAAGAGGCCTGTTTTTTCAATACCTTCTTTCTCAGTGTCTTCTGAAAATCAAACCTTTAAAAGTTTTTTCAGATGGGGCAAGCAAAATCACTAGTCAGAACCATGGCCTTCATCTTAATGTTGAAGAAAAGGCAGAAAGGTTGGCTAAATGTATATTCTTTTCTTCTACAACAAAAAGACAGTGATGTTTGTGGCTTTTTAATCGGTCAATTCATTTATATAGGCATATATTTCTTCTTATTTATTTATATATCATGTATGTGCACAGTGTGTGTATACTGAGTACAATTTCAAATCCAGGAGAGAGGATTGGAAGGTTAGATGAATACAAGAGACATGAAGCTTTCCCTGATGCACATCTCTGAAACCACCTCACTTTTTCTGTTGCACACACTCCTGCAAGAATAACACTTCCGACAAATTGCTGCGTTCATTTTTCAAACACACATTCAATGCAGGCAGCCTTTATCCTGCTGCCTGTTTGAACCGTACAATCAGTAGTAGATATGATCAGAACAACACAGTCCTTAGCTGATGACCTTCTTACCAAAAGGTCCTATTTGATATCATTGGGCAGATAATTTCTAAGATTATAACATGTTTTAATAAGGAGCCCGTCAACATAGGACACACTTTATATCATTCAATATAGCATTAGAATTGCCTGAGGAAGTCAAAGCAGCAGTGAAGAGGTTGTTCTGTATAAACAGACAGGTGATTATTCTACACCAATGGTTCTCAAACATTTTTTTTCACGGACCACTTGAAAATTGCTGAGGGTCTCAGCGCACCATTTAATGATCTTTCCAAATGTTGTTTGTACCATTAGATAACTATTGTAAAGCATATTGGATAAAAGCATAATATAAAAAAACCCTTAATTATTATTAACATTTTTTTGTTCTATAAATAAAAGCACACAACTCATATTTTAATATCAGTAGTCTTACCTTTCTGATGCGATGGATGTGTCATCTCTCCCCCACCACATCAGCTCCCAAGGTGGGGCTGGGAAGGAGGGGGGGTCTCTCCCTCTCTCCCCCACCACAGCAGCCACAGAGCTGAGGTGGGGAAGGAGGGCCATCTCTCCCCGGCAGCTGCAGCCCTGCAGCTGGGGAAAGTCACCTCTTTCTCTGGCCACTGCAGCCCTGCAAGTCCCAAATTCCCCCCACCCCCTCTTCTCACCCCACTGCCCCCTCCCACTGATCCCCTATTTCCCCCAAGGCCACCACCTCACTTTACATGTGCATCTTCTCCAGGGTCCAGGCACCTAATTAGTGGAGCCACGCCTGCACGGCTCCACTAATTAGGTGGGTGGCCCTTCATTCTCTCATGTGCAACCACCCAGGCATGCACCTTAGAGGGAACTATCCACAGACCACTGAATGGAGCTCACAGACCACTGATGGTCCACGGACCACAGATTGAGAACCTCTGTTCTACACTACTGATGTGTTACATTCTTGTTTCTACTCTTCCCCTTGGCTCCAGCGACTCCTAACCAGAAGAATTAAACCAACGAATCTAGTAAATTTTTAGTACCATATTTACTTTTGATCCAAGTCTATTGAAGTCAATGGGAGTCTTTCCATTGACTTCAGCGGTCTTTTGGCTCAGGCCTTTAATAAATAACAGTTACAATTAAAAGCAATCGTCCCATTAACCCTTTGGAAAATCCAGGCCATTGTGCCAACTAATCACCCTCCACAGATGTAGTGTTTCAGACATTACTCTTATGTTCCTTCCCCTAGCCTCTAGACTGGTCCATATTTTGTTTTATGCTGCAGTGAGGCTGCCTCCAACTCTTGTCTAATAATATCTGATATCAGGAGGCAGATCTACATTACCACTTAAGTCAATGTAATTTGCGTCACTCAGGGGTGTGAAAATGACACACATCGAGCGACACAAATTACAGTGCTGTCCACACTGGCACTACGTTGGCAGGTCAGCATCTCCCGCCGATACAGCTTCCACCTCGCGCAGAGGTGGAGTCATTATGCCGACGGGAAAGCCCTCTCCGGTCAGTACAGACTGTCTTCACCAGACCAGCTGCATCGGTGCAGCTGCGCCAAGGTAGCATTTCAGGGGTAGACTTGCTCTCCGATATCTAACAACTTCAGCTAAACAGGAATGATGCTGTTCTGTATTTGTATGAGAAACCTCTTGAAGTAACTGGCATCTCCTTGGAAGTTGATACCTGCAAAATCGCTAGGCATTCTTCTTGTACAACAGACATGCTGCTGACCCAGTGCCCCAGCTTTAGTGGCAGGTTCTACTTTTGGGATGATGTAAAACCAAGGTGTTGATTGGATGTGATCAGTAAATGTCCTGGTACTTTGGCAAGAGCTGGCGTCCTGACTGGCTTAAGTGACTGCACTATGCCTGCCTAAAGTTCCTTGAATAGCTGTTTGCTGTCACTTGCATGCCCTTTTTCAAAGGCTTCTGCTCTGATGTCTCCACTATTTAAAAAGTTCTCCTTGCTAAATGAGCCTCTCTTATTAAGGACCTGATATAACTGGAGAAAAAGCTTTGCCCTTATCCACTTCACAGTGCTGAGGGGTTCCCTGTTCAAAGAGTTTACATCAGGTGCCCTTCCTTTTAAAGCACTTCACATTGCTGTAGGTGCTGTCTGTCTTCAAAGTGCTTCACTTCCCATCACGGAGAGGGGTACCACCTTCAAAGGGCTTCATTTAACATTACTGAAGGAATCTAAATGCGTCAGGACATGAAAAGTACTAAAACACAGTTTTAAAATTTGATGAACTCTCAGGTTTTCAACTCTTTTTTTCTGAATGTCAAAGCTTCTTTCAGATAAACATGTCGCAGAAGAATCTATTTCCAAACTCTATTCAAGAAGAGATACAGCACCGTCTTTCTTCCTCACTAAGTCCCTGATTCAAAATCCTTGGCGCTTCAGGATAGCACGTGTACACCCATTAAGCACATACTTGAGTGTTTTTCTGCATTGGGACCTACATACTGCCATTTCTAAAACCTTCCTTTTCTCCCCCCTCTATGTTCAGTTTATCTATTGCCTTTTTGACAGCCCATCATGCCCAAGATGCTTAATTGAAATCTGGTTCAGAGGAGGCATTTTATAAGTGGCATCATTTATATTTTTCACTCTGATCTTCCGTATTTTGTTGAATATTCTGGAGCTTATTACAAAATAGCGCACCTAATGTTGTGAACAAGTGTCAGGTCCTAAGAACCCACGTGCGTAGATGAAGCTTTTCTGCTGATTCTCTTCTTCCTGTAGTGCAGACCAGCTGAGTTTCATTTGCTTCAGCTCAGCGATATAAAAGGATGGGGGGGAAAGAATATTAAATGGGTCCTGCAAACAGACACTCTAGGAATGGCCAGCTTAAGAGAAGGCTCAGTTTAGCTTTGTTATTAAAGTTAAACATAAAGAAAAATCCTGGGGTGAGTTTTGGACAGTAACGTAGTGCACCGGTTCTCAAACTGTGGGTCGTGACCCCATTTTAATGGGGTCACCAGGGCTGGTTTAGACTTGCTGGGACCCGGGGCCAAAGCCTGAGCCTCACCACCCAGGGCCGAAGCTGAAGCCTGAAGGCTTCAGCCTTGGGCAGCGGGGCTCAGATTACAGGCCCCCTGACAGGGCTGAAGCCCTTGGACTTTGGCACCTGCATCTAGAGCGGTGGGGCTTGGGCAGGCTCAAGCTTCAGTGTCCCCTCCTGGGGTCGTGCAGTCATTTTTGTTTTCAGAAGAGGGTCACAGTGCAATGAAGTTTGAGAACCCCTGATTCCTAGTGTGTGTGGAATGGGGTGAGAGTCTCACCTTCTTACAACTGCCTACAAAGAGCAAAACCCTCTTACATTGAAAGTAATAATGTTTATAACATGCCAGGAACCAGAGGACTGAATCTGATTTGTATAGATACTTCTATCATATATTGTGTTTTCAAATTCTACAGTACATACACTGGACAAGGGCTGGACAAAATCGTTGGATCTAATTCCACACCTGGGTTTCTATCTGTTTAGGAAGGACTGCGAGAGATGAAACAGAGAAAAACAAAAGTTGCCTCAAAAGAATAGGTGGGAAATAGAGAAGAGCATGGGGAAAGTGTGAAATAAATATGGAGAGAGGAGAAAAAGAAGCTGCAGAGAAAAACACTAATCTAAAAAATGATAACTTCAGTCCTTTAAACGTTATAAAACCTTGATCCTGAAGCATCATCTGCCTCTCCTTCCTTTACAGAACAAGTGTAGAAAGCATGGCAGACTCTTCTGTTCCCTTATTCATCTTTTCCAGCTGCCTTCCTCTTCTGCTTAGTCAGTGGTGTTGCTAAATACACACTCTCTTTGCTGAGACTTCAAGAACTCTGTAATTTCCCCTACACTGCCGTAATTTAATACCATGTTCATCTATTTATGGCACTGCATGAAACTTTGGTATTGGAGAATAGGTGCACACACAGCAACATCTAATCAGTGTAATAAGTGACTCCAGAACTCCGCACACACCTTTTGTATGGCTCGTGTTGACTGAGCCGTCTTTTCTTTTGGTGCCTGTTTGCACTTCTCGTTGGTGGAGCACGTGCACATTACCTCTTTGTGAGATTTAACAAGCGATTGTCGATGTACATTGAACAGCTCCAACGCTCGGTCAAATAGCTACTGTGAGTTAAATGTACTTGTAGAGTAAAAACACTTTCCAGTCAGTCACTTTCCTGTGACCATTTCTGCATCCCCTCGACCTGTGTGGGTGTGCACGCACGCGCAGGATTTAACATTGTGTTTGAATGTGCTGCGTTGTGATGGATTCCTGATGCAATGCTGTAATTATCAGTCCTTTTGTACCAGCAGGTCTGGCACTCTCATCTAAAGAGCTGCACCGGTCTGCACTTCATGTATTGTGGCTATGACTTTCAGCCTGACCACGACCTAGCTTTCCTTAAATAACTTTGGCTGCAACTGATGTCATTTAGACTCGTAACACTGATTGTGCCTGCATATGAGGTACTCCAACAGCTAACCGTTTGAAACAATTCGGAAGTGCTCCGCTTTAGCACAGGATTCCACCCATGAATTTAAGTTGGAGTACTGGGGACATACTGATGGTTTTAAATTTTTGCAAACCATTCTTCAAGTCACTTGGAAGTTTCGTGGCTTTTTGCTGATAGAAACAATTCAGCAACAGGAAATGGAGTTGCAAACTCATACATGGAAGGAAGATGTTTTTTTCTGAAGGGACATTTAGATGCAACATCTTTGGTGTTATCAGGGCATGAAAGAATCCAAATTCTAAACTTGCGTGACTTGCTCAATCACCTCTCAGTATTTCCTCTCAGGCAATCGCATTATGATGCATAATGAGAAACCATAATGATATAAATATTTAATTCTTTTTACTAGGTTCTAACCAGTATAGATATGTAGGCATCATTAATTTTCAACAACTATTTTTTTCATTCCCTTTCTAATTAGTAGAGTATGGCTGAGATGCTAGTACATAATTGATAAATGTTGTTTTTAATTGTGTATATCTGATTATTTTTGCATAGTTACAGTAAATGAGTTAAGTGTCATTACTTCTTTTCTAATAGAGCTCAGGGACAATATGAGGATATAGTAATATTGTACAGGCCTTTGATATCTTGAAGATATCAAAACATTTTACAAAGGTGGATGATAGAATCTGCCTTTTACTGTTGGGGAAACTGAGGCATCAACAGGGCAGTGCCTACATTTTCAAAAGTGTCACCGATTTTGGGGGTCTAATTTCTTGGAGGCCTGCCTTGATAGTCTGGTTGTCAGAACTGCCAACCACCACAGTTCTTATTGACTTCACTGGACTTGGGGGTGGATGTTCACCGTCTCTGAAAGATGAGGCCTTGGTGCATCAACTTGAGCCTTCAAAAATTGAAGAAAAAACCCCCACAAAATTAATGGTGTGATGGGATATTCCCCCCCATACACTTGCAGGTAGGGTAAATGAGGGCCCAGAAGGAGGGTATTTAACCAGACAGGCCACAGCTCAGGGGAATCAAGGAGGCAAGTAATCCACTGAGTGGATAAGGGAGCCCAGCTGTGGAGGAATGAGCTTGACAGGACATATAAAGACAGGAAATTGGAAGCAGCAAGGGCTGCTGGGAAAGAGTGGACACTCCCAGGAGAGGAAGAGGAGTGTTTGGAGACTGCAGGGTGTGTTGGATGCAGTCACTCCTTGGGAAGAGGGTGGAGGCTTTGGGAACTGGTAGACCAAGGAAGAGAAGGGGACCAGTGGTAGGCAACAGCCCTGCGAAAGAGCAGTGAGGGTAGAGAGAGAAAGCCTGGACGGTTGAGCTGAGGGTCCCTGGGCTGGGACCGCAAGAAAAGGCAGCTCCAGGTTCCCCTAACAGCCACCAGGGGAGTGGCACCGAGGCAGTGAACAGGAAGACTGCCTAGGACTGCTGAGGAACTATACCCCAGAAGGGGGAACTTTGAGTGACATAGCCAGAGGGCTGAATCGCGGAGAGGACGCTGTGATTCTTGAGATGGAGAGGGGTTGCAGACCAGGCATAGAGTTGGTGTGACAGCATGCAAACCACGGAAGAGGGTGTCAACTGAAGGAGCTAATCCCCAGAGTGACTAGCAGGAGGCGCTGCAAGTGATGAATGATGCACCCTGTGACAAGTGGATAATTTACAAAAGCTAGGCCTATGATTTTCACACTTCACACAGGTGGCAGGAAGCTGAGTCCAGAACAGAATTCAGGTTCCTCAACGGTCATCCAATTCCCTAAACTTTAGACACACCACATCCCATGGCACAGTAATAAATCTGGTTATATTTCTTATGCGACAGCCTTTGTTTCAAGGACACTGGCCAACAAGAGTACCGCCTTCCTGTAGAGTAACCAAACAACCTGAGGTGAATTGGAACAATGATACAAGATACACCAAGGTACTAAGCTCTCAACCAGAGAAAACTGATTCTTGGTGGAAGATGAATCCATAAATAGAAGTAAATGATTCTGTTTGGGTGGAAAATACACTTGCTATTTTGAAATATGCTACTGGGTTTAAAATGTTAATAATCTCTATTGTACAAGTCTCCAAAGCAAAGGAGAGCTGTCCACTTGTAGATATCAAAGGTGTCTTATACATGCCCACCATAATCCCTTTAAATCATTTTTTCACAGCTTTTGAGTTGTCTGGATGAAGTTACAGAGTTCAATGACTTTTACATCATTTGGCAACAACCTCCCCTCGACTGAAGTGTTTGAAAACTAAAATAATTGAAATAGCCATGATCTGTTGACCTTCAGGACAGGCTGTCTACAAGATGCATCTATTTCTGAGGGCTGCTAAGAAAGGTGGGGTTTGATGGGGATCAGTTCTGCATTAGGGAGAGGAGTTCGTGTTTTGTTGAGCATTCAGTTCTCCTGCTATTGGGAAGGCATAGGAAAATAAGCTGCGATTTAAATTTATTTGTTCTTGCAACTTACAGGGAAGCTTGACTGTGCTTCCCAGGCTACCCAAATGACTGACAGAAAAACACTATAATAAAAGGTGAGATGAGTAATTCTCTGATAAGGTGGTAGAAACACTGTGTACAGTGGTTAAGTGGGTTGGCTAGCTATCGTATGCCATCAGAACTGCTAAAAAGTTACACATACAGTACCGGAAAACTTAATCACTTCAGAGATAAACAATAGACCAGCTGGGTCACTCATCCAGTAGACAGGCTTTACCAAGTACATTTTATATGAATGGATTTTCTAATAGAAAACTGCTGCCCACTCAGAACCTAATGCTGTTAAGTGCTGAGAGTCTCCACTGAGGTGCCCAGCACCTTCAGACTTTGACTGAAGTCAATCTCCTTTGAGGTGCTCTGCACTCCTAGGATCAGTCCGCTAATGTAGGAGCAAAGGCTTCAATTCAGCAGTCCAGCTCTATTCAGCAAAGCACGTAAGCATGTGCTTAAGTCCCATTCAAATCGATGTGCTTAAAATTAAGAAGTACTTAAGTCCATCCCTATCTAGAAAATCACCTAAGCAGGTGCTTAAATGCTTTCCTTATTTGGAAATTAGGAGGATATCTATTTCTTCGTAATATTATACATTCAAACCTGACTGACATTTATTCTTCAATTTCCTCATATATAAGATTGGTTTCAGAGTAGCAGCCGTGTTAGTCTGTATTCGCAAAAAGAAAAGGAGGACTTGTGGCACCTTAGAGACTAACCAATTTATTTGAGCTCATGAAAGCTTATGCTCAAATAAATTGGTTAGTCTCTAAGGTGCCACAAGTACTCCTTTTCTTTTTATATATAAGATTAAGAGAAAGGGCTGACAGCATATATTTTAACCAGATTTCTGTGTTGTGTGATTGGGCCAGACACACATGCTTGATTTTGATGTGTCACCTTATGATACCAGGTTAACCTAGAGAGAAAAATGAGTGCTACGCTAAATAATTGGAGTTAGCTTTTAAAAAAAAATAAGAAAGAAGAAAAAAAAAGCTAAAGGAGGACACATTTCACTGTCTGCTTATATTATAAACAGCTGAAATTTCAACTTTAGTGTACCATTGTGTCTTAATGTAATGAGTCTTCTTCCAATCAAATTGAGTCCAGTGCTACAGAAAATAAAATATTCATTAGATATGTTATTAGAAAAATGAATCACACTTTATTGAGGCACTTTGTTTTCTGTATTCTCTAAAGGTGCTTGTAATACCGTATCATACTGCAAGATGCTATGTCAAGCAGGCTGTTTAGCATTTTTTGTATAGATTTTGTACCCCTCTAATCATCTCTATGAGTCCCACAGTGAATGGGAAAGCACCCACAAATGATCCAGTGTAACACATTGTTTAGATTTACATTATGAAGTACAGAGAGACCTGAGGCCTGGATTGTATCCCTATCATCCAGCTAGGATATGAGCCAGATTCTAAGCCCTGAAGGCATGGGGGAATTGCTCAATGAGGGAAGTAAACTGACAAACTTCTTGGTGTCACAGCTTACTTCCCCACTCTCCACTGTCTCCAGGGTGCTGGGTGGCACATTGGAGCTACAGCTGGTTTAAACTTGAAATGTCTATTTCATGAGAAATTTTGACAGTTTGAAAAAATATTTTTTTTAAATTCCCACAAATTTTGGGAACTTCTGACAAAAATTTGTTTCAAAATTTTTTGTTTTGGAAAACAATTGAAAGTTTATTTCAATTTTTTTTGTTTTTCAATTTTTTTATTTTTCATTTTTATAGTAATTCTATTATTTTTTACATTATTTCATTAATTGTCAGTAGTTGTGCATAATGTGGTGTGTCATGTCACAATGACACGGTTATGTTATACCATATCAGTCAAAATAGTCAATTAATTTTTTATGTTTATATTTTAAACATCACTAAGGGCAGCTGTTACTTAGTACCAATTGAACCATTTTATCTTATTTTCTAGCTCAAAGTCAGGTGTCAAATTGTTTCATTATTTGTCAAGGTGTCATATTGTTTCATTACAACACAAACAGGAGACACTCTGAGCTAGAAAATAAGATAAGCACTGAATGTATGAATTATAGGAGCAGCTGTTTTCAATAGCCAGAAAAAATTATTCCAGACATACACAAGGATATTGGAAATAACTGGTCATCTAATTAGTACATCTTATAAATGATTTCACACACAAAATGGTTACACTGAAATGGCATTCAATTAGTTTCCTTGAAAGTACTGTTAAAAAGGTAATCCATTAAAATGGTTACAATTGGTTGTGTGTGATCTCCCACATAGTGTAAGGGGGAAAAAATAATTACCTTATTTGTATGTTTGCTGACTTCTCCCTCTCTTCTTTACATCTGGGAATCTCTAATGCAACAGAAACTGATTGTTTGTTTTCTTTTAGAGGTGTTTAAAATAATTGTCGTTGCTTCCCTGGGATTTTTAAAGAACATGTTGTCCTTGAATTCACTGACCTCAGTGGCTAATGATAAAGAAAATTTATTTTCTTTAGTATTTTGGATCATTAATGGGCAATGTTTTAATTATGTTAATTATTGCAGACAAGCTGAGTTCACATGATGAATGTAAACATTGCCTTTGAATATAAAATTGCATCACAAAGCACAGAGCAACATGTAACCGGCCTTAAGAATATATATATATATTTACATTAATTAATGATCTACCCTATGATGGAATTATAGCATTCAGCTAATTACTCCCAAATAAAGGTGTTCTTAAGTGTGTACTGAGTCAGCACCATCACATTGCGCTCTTCAGGATTCACTTTCCAAGTGCAAGACTAGATAGATGTACTAATTTGGGCTAAAACAGAGAGAGAGACTACCAGTATGCTATACTTCCTGGAGCACAGATGCCCCTTAAAACCTGTCCAAGCAACCAATAGGCGTGTATGTTGTTGCAAGCCAGAAAGTACCCATTTCACATTTGTCTAATCAAGAATAAGCTTAGCAAAGGTAAAAGCTGCTTTTGCTACCATTGGCACTAACCTCCATCAGTTATTAAATATTGCCTATGGATGTTCTTATAAGGCACCTTGTAGATTTATAGCTTTAGACCCTGTTTCAAGAAATAAGCCCTAAAGAGGAAAGCCCTTAAGCGCATGCTAAAGCTTTTAAACAGATGCGTAAGTACTTTCCTGAATAGGGATGGATGTAAGCACATGCTTAACTGTTTTTTCTGAATCAGGACTAATTACTAAATAATGGTGTACCACTGTGTTTGAACCCTGGCAATCCCCAGGTATATTACAAAGGCACGAAGACATCATTTAGATACTAGAGCTAGTAAAAAAGTAGGGGATTTCATCAAAAATTCATAAAATTTTGACTAGCTCTATTAGCTATAAGTACAGCAAACAAACAGGATGAAATCCCAGCCCCTTTGAAATCAGTGGGTGTTTTGGCGTTAACTTCAAAGGAGCCAGGATTTCAACCTCAGTAGATACTATATAAAACAGTAGTGAAAAGTTATAAAATGTAACTGATAGAAACTCTCTGGGAATTTTAAACTCAGTTAAACAAATACATCCATGTGATGAGGGAGTTTGCCAAAGGCTATAATCCTCAAGAGTACTCTGGTAGCTTTCAGTGGCTTTAATTTTTGAGATCATTCATTTTAATTTATAACCATATATCCATTTTCACGTGAGTTCTGCTGCAGTAGTTTCCAAAGGGAAACAGCTAGCTCTATAATTATTGTCATCTATTAAGAAATATCCTTCTGGCTTCAGGAGTTTGTCTGCCTATATTTTTGTGTATGTAACGTATAGGTGACCATATATATTGACTTCAACAGAGCTATGCCAGTTTACATCAGTGAGACTCTAGCACTGTATTCAGAGCTATCAGATTTGGACACCCCAGGAACTTCCTGTTTCAGGTTTCTCTCCCCTGCAGTACTTCTGTTTGGTCACGGAGTGTAGCACTATGGTTATACTGACTAGAATTTCATTTCTGAAGTACTATGCACCACTGATGGGAATTGAAGGGCATTAATCTGCCAGCAGGCTGAACACACCAAAGCAGAGAAGGGCTGTGTATGTACTGGGGAAGCTGCCCTGGAAGGAAGCTGTACAAAGCATGGATGGACGTTAGAGAGGAAGGGAAGAGTGGCAACTCAGGAATGAAGATAAGGACTAGAGACACACAAGATATTTCAAAAAGGTTTAGGTGAAAGGATCCTATAATCTTCTTCAGTGCCATAGGCAAAGCAGCATCTCTATGATCTGAAGGTCCTATGGGTATGCATTATATTACATGTCACAGTATATTGTCATCAGGACTTAATGCAACTGAGCATCAGTGTGTAGGCATGCTGGGGAAAGTTAAAGACAAAGTGAAATCTTTGATCAGAAATTTTCCATAGTTTCCATTTCCATAGTGTCAGACTAGGGTCTAATTCCATGTATTTATCAGACACAGACATTATCCATTTGTAACAATGAAAAGACATTGCAATATGTGTGTAAATATTTTATATATTTGACTGTATCCCTGTATTTTATACTTTGTCTTTTTCATTAAAATCTTAGAGGGAGGTACTGTGTCTTTATGTAATAATAATAGTGATACCAAGTTCTGTAGCACTTTCCATTCACAGTTCTCAAAGCACTTTACAAAGGATGCAAGCATTGGTGCTCAAGTCATGCCAGAACACATTTCTGGCCCTTGTTTTTAGAAGGCAAAATGGCATTCCTGGCTTCTGCTGATCTTGCCGGCTGGATAGCATCCTCCAAGCCAGCCTATGCTGGTGCCAGGCTCAGGTGGGGGTCTCAACAGCAGGCCAGCACAGGAGGAATTGGGGACACCTCACCCAGGACCAGACAGGGTAGCACAGAGGCTGGAACCACCAGAGCTGGGTGGTGTTGGGAGCAGATAGTTGGGCCATCCAGACAACAGAGCTCTCACACATGGAGCAGGAGTCAGCTACAGGTAGTAGGGAGGCAGGGATGGGATGGATTCTGCAGACAGTCACACTCTAAACCCCTGGCCCTTCCCCAGCTCCGTCACTGCCCCGTCGTCTTTCCATCTCCCCCCCTACTCCACCCCTCATGCCCTCTCCTCCCTCCCATGGCATCCCACTACCCTGTGTTCCAGCATTCCTTTTTTTAGGACTCTAGCACTGGTATGTATTGGTTTCCCCATTTTTACATGTGAAGAAATGGACACACAGGGCAGTGAAGTGACTTTGCCAAGCTCCCACAGCAGGTCAGTCAGTGATAGGAATAAATAAAGGAAGAAAACAGGAACAAAACCCAGGTATCCAGGAAGAGTCCCAGCTTCACACTCCATCCACTGAGACATACGTTTGTCCAGCACTTAGCTAAAAGGGGTCTTGGTTACAAATGAGTGCTCTACCTGCTACTTCACTATATATATTAGAGGTGGCAGAAGTTTTCTCAATTTTTTTATTTTTGCCAATGAACATTTTCATTTGATATTTTGTTTTGTAAAACATTTTGATGATTTTTTTGGTAAAATCTTATTCCTGTGTTTTGATCAATAATAATGAGCTCATCTGTCATATTTCCGGGCAGTCTAATTTGTCCTGTGCTAGTGCTTTCTTTGGATTTGCTGAGCTGCTGTGGCATAAAATGGGAAAAACTTACTCATTGATCTATTAAAATATAGCTTCAGTGTTGAAATTTGACAGTAAAATGTTGAAAAATACCTAAGTGACTTATTTCAGAGTAGCAGCCGTGTTAGTCTGTAACTGGGAGTGGTTGAGTCATTATACTAAGTAAAACTATTTCCCCTTGTTTATATCCCCCCCCCCCCCCCCCCCCCCAGCACTGTTCCTCAGACTTTCTTGTTAACTCCTGGAAATGTGCTGGAAATGGCCCACCTTGATTATCACTTCAAAAGGTTTTCTCTCCCCCCATCCCACTCTCCTTTTGGTAAGAGCTCATCTTAAGTGATCACTCTCCTTACAATGTGTATTTTTTCATGGTCTGTGTGTATATAAATCTCCTCACTGTATTTTCCATTTTATGCATCCGATGAAGTAAGCTGTAGCTCATGAAAGCTTATGCTCAAATAAATTGGTTAGTCTCTAAAGTGCCACAAGTCCTCCTTTTCTTCTTTCTAAGTGACTTAAGAGCCGAAGATCCATTTTTTTCCCAGAGACCTTAGGTCATTTAGGCACATCTTAATGGCTCCTGAGGCCTTGTCTACACTACCGGGGTAAGTCAACCTAAAGTACACTACTCCAGCTATGTGAATAATGTAGCTGGAGTCTACATAGCTTCGGTCACCTTACTACAGTGTCTTCACCGCGCTGCCTCAATGGGAGATGCTCTCCCATCGACTTACCTTAGTCCTCTCGTTCCCGTGGAGTATCAAAGTCGACCGGAGAGCGCTCTGTGGTCAATTTAGTGGGTCTTCACGAGACCCGCTAAATAGACACCTGCTGCATCAATCATAGCAGTGTCAATCCATGGAAAGTGTAGACATGGCCTAAGTCACTTAGATGTTTTTTAAATGGGACTTAGGCTCATAAGTCACTAGGGAAATTTTGAAAATTCACCCTTAGTCTTTAGCAGGGATTTTCAAAAGAGCTCAAGGGAAGTAGGTGCCCAATTCCCATTCAATTCCAGTGGAACATGGGCATCTAACTCTGTTAGACTCCTTTACAAAACCCAGCCTTTATCTTTCAGTTTTTAAGGATACAGGCTTTAATATATTGCGGCACATTACCATTTTTAAAGGAATCAATATGTTACTCTAAGTCGAGGCTAGAAAACATTTTATCCTATTATGTATGCAGACAGTGGTAAAATATATTTTGGGTATTTGAAGAATGTGTGAAATTTACCACTTAGGAGCAATAAAATATTGTAAGTCTTCCAGTCTATCTTTTGAGGTATCTGTGGTTCATTACAGTAGAGCAAAATGACACCTATTAGTTCTACATTATTCTGTGGTAACACGGGAGTTAATGCTTTTTGGAGGTCCTTATTTCCTGTGGAAATAATAGCTTCTGTTTGACAGCCAGCTTGGCATAGCTTTTAAAATCACACTCTCTTATCACTGAACCTCACCGACTTGCAGGAAGTAATGATGTTAGGTGAATGTTATAAAGGTTTGAGTGAATTTTTAAAGTGACAGATCTCTTCCTCCTTCCCTTAGCAGATTGGTGAGGTGGTTTGATGTACAATGAAATGTTGATTTCTCACAAGTCAACAGCTATAGAATGTCTTCATTTCCGGGTTTTCTTTTTTCTCATTATAAAAAATCCCTAGAAAACCTCTGACATTCGGGACTTTTTTAAGTTCTCCCTGAAGGTAAACTATGGCCATTATTTCTCAATACAATCAGACTTTCCGGAGTTCTTCCCCACAAATATCTATCTAATACCTGAAGGATTGAAAACGTGATGCTGTGGTGTCAATCAAACAATTGAAAACCCTTTTTTTCTGTGTCATAGGGATCATGCTGTGTCTTTGGGATCCCTAATGTAGAATTCTGTGCCCTTAGAGAGTTTCATTGTCTTCATGGCAGAACTGAAAATTATTCAGCAAGCTCTTCAAATCAAGGGATCTGTTCTGTGAGGCATCAGGCACACCTTTAGGTGCAGGATAAATACTAAAGTACTGTAGTGATTTGGACGAATGTTGTATACTACTGTAGTACTCTCTTGTGAGAATGATGGCCCAATGGTTATGGTGCTAGCCTGGACTGGGAGACCCAGATTCAATTCTTTGCTCTGTCATAGGCTTCCATTGTAGTCTTGGGTGGGAGAGTGTCCCTCTGTACCTCAGTTCCCCATCCATAAAATGGATTCCCTATCAAACAAGGGTGCTGTGAGGATAAATGCATTGAAGATTGTGAGGTGATCCTATGTTATGGTAAGTACCATAAATGGATATAAGGTTATTTCTTTGTTGGTAGAAGTCCCTTTAATGTCATTACCAAAGGATCCGGTAGTTTTCTGATGGGCTGCGACACATGGCTTAATCTGCAGCAAGGGAGATTTAGGTTAGATACTAGGAAAAGCTTTCTAACTATCAGGATAGTTAAGCTTTGGAATAGGTTACCAAGGGAGGTTGTGGAATCCCCATCTTTGAAGGTTTTAAAGAATGGGTTAGACCAGTGGTTCCCAGACTTGTTCCACCGCTTGTGTAGGGAAAGCCCCTGGTGAGCTGGGCTGGTTTGTTTACCTGCCGCATCCGCAGGTTTGGCCGATTGCGGTTCCCAGGGGCTGCGGTTCGCTGCTCCAGGCCAATGGGAGCTGTGGGAAGCGGTGTGGGCTGAGGGACATGCTGGCCGACACTTCCAGCAGCTCCCATTGGCCTGGAGCAGCGAACTGCAGCCACTGGGAGCCGCAATCGTCTGAATCTGCAGATGTGGGAGGTAAACAAACCAGCCTGGCCCGGCAGAGGCTTTCCCTGCACAAGCGGCGGAACAAGTTTGGGAACCACTGGGTTAGACAAACATTTGTCAGGGATGGTCTTTATTTACTTGGCCCAGCAGGCTGAACTAGAGGACCTCTCCTGTAGAGGACCCTTACAACTCGACCTTTCTATGACTCTATGGCAAAAATATCTAGCAAATCATATCACTAGAAAATAAGATACAATGAAGAAGTTTTGTCAGCAACTGAATCGTTTTTTGTCTGTAACGTCCCATATCTAAGATTGCAGATATAAAAGTGATATCTGCTGCTGTGCATATTCTGCTTGAACTAGCATGACATCTTTTTTCGCATTATTGATAGACATGGATGCCAGGACATAGACAAGATTGGTTGAGGCAGCCGTGGTAAATGATATTGTAATAGCAATTCTAATAGAACTTTTAGCAGTTCTTAGCCTGTTAACAAGAATAACTACCATTCAATGGAGAGGTGAAAAGTGGTGGAATGTATGTCTCTTATCAAAGGAGCTTTGTCATCACTAGAATTTCAAAAGGAGCCGTTTCATTAGTTTACATCGTGTATTGGGAGTTTTATCTCTCTCTCAAACACACGCGCACACACACACCAAAAAAAATCAGAGCCACAGGGCTCTCCAAATGCAATGGTACAGTATTTTTGTATTGACAACAAAAGCCAGTTTGCACCTCAGTTCATCAACAGAGCACAATGATGTATCATCCTTCTTTCTTCCCTGCAGTCCATAGTGAGAACAATGTTTAAATGCAACATTATCAACTTGAGACAAACCCAAATGTTGCTATCTCTTGGATGTTGATTTGCCTATTGTCATTGCTGAGGATTTAGACAATGTTGTCATTAGCAAGTTTCAGAGTAACAGCTGTGTTAGTCTGTATTCGCAAAAAGAAAAGGAGTACTTGTGGCACCTTAGAGACTAACCAATTTATTTGAGCATGAGCTTTCGTGAGCTACAGCTCACTTCATCAGAAGTGAGCTGTAGCTCACGAAAGCTCATGCTCAAATAAATTGGTTAGTCTCTAAGGTGCCACAAGTACTCCTTTTCTATTAGCAAGTTTGCAGATGACACTAAACTGGGAGGAGAGGTAGATATGCTGGAGGGTAGGAGTAGGATACAGAGGGCCCTAGACAAATTAGAGGATTGGGCCAAAGGAAATCTGATGAGGTTCAACAAGGACAAGTGCAGAGTCCTGCACTTAGGATGGAAGAATCCCATGCGACGCTACAGACTAGGCTCGGCAGCAGTTCTGCAGAAAAGGACCTAGGGGTTACAGTGGACGAGAAGCTGGATATGAGTCAACAGTGTGCCCTTGTTGCCAAGAAGGCAAATGGCATTTTGGGCTGTATAAGTAGGGGCATTGCCAGCAGACAGAGGGATGTGATCATTCCTCTCTATTCGACATTGGTGAGGCCTCATCTGGAGTACTGTGTCCAGTTTTGGGCCCCACGCTACAAGAAGGATGTGGAAAAATTGGAAAGCGTCCAGCGGAGGGCAACAAAAATTGTTAGGGGACTGGAACACATGACTTATGAGGAGAGGCTGTGGGAACTGGGATTGTTTAGTCCGCGGAAGAGAAGAACGAGGGGGGATTTGACAGCTGCTTTCAACTACCTGAAAGGGGGTTCCAAAGAGGATGGATCTAGACTGTTCTCAGTGGTAGCAGATGACAGAACAAGGAGTAATAGTCTCAAGTTGCAGTGGGGGAGGTTTAGGTTGGATATTAGGAAAAACTTTTTCACTAGGAGGGTGGTGAAACACTGGAATGCATTACCTAGGGAGGTGGTGGAATCCCCTTCCTTTGAAGTTTTTAAGGTCAGGCTTGAGAAAGCCCTGGCTGGGATGATTTAGTTGGGGATTGGTCCTGCTTTGAGCAGGGGGTTGGACTAGATGACCTCCTGAGGTCCCTTCCAACCCTGATATTCTATGATTCTATGATCTACAGCTTGAGAAAGTAAGGATAAGAGAACAACTGAGGAAATTCAAACCCACTTGAAGTTCAGACTTTGAAATTCATTCCTGGAAACAAAAAGTCAGACAATTCTGGTAGTGTGTGAATTCACATTTTTTTCTATTTTTATTTATTTATTTAACAATCACATAGTAATAGCACCTCAAGGTCTCAGCCAACAGTCTCATTGTGCTAGCTAGACAGTAAAAGACAGACCCTACCCCAAAAAATGTACAATCAAAAAGACAAGACATAACAGGAAGATGAGACAAAATGTGGACGGGGGAGGATTCGGAGACAATGTTTGTGAGATGCTAGAAGTATAATTATGGGTGCTGAATGAATCCAACTAATAGACCATGTAAAAGGCCCTATGTCAGATTTTAGTTGTGGGGGCCCACGAGAGAGGGCTGAATTTCGCCTTAAAAGGATGTCTCAATGAAGAAACAAAATACTGGTGAGCATGTTTTGTTTGGTCAAAAGGCTCCCATGGAGCTCCCAGGAAAAAACTTCTTAATGCGGTAGGCCAGTGATCCAGGCCACAGTAAACAAATATCTAAACTGATTCTGAAGGCTTCTCAAAGATAAATAATGTGTTAATTGAAAACCCTCGAGCCCATTGCACGAGGTTGTTAAAGCAAATTGACTGACCTGTGGCTTTCTGTCCTTTTCCTTTCCCTTTCAAGCTAGTCCTACCAAATGCTGGACCTCCTTGCTTTCTGTTCCTTTGCTTCCTTTCTCTTTGGGGGGGAATTAATTCCCCCAGACCTGAGAAAAGGAATGTGAAGGAAAAGAAATGCAGCACATTAAAAGGACACCACAAAGGGATTTTAAATTTTTTATAAAATCATTCCCCCTCAGCGTCCGAGTGAAGGAAAGAAAAGGGCGAGTACGTGAGGGATATTGACAGAGCTGAGCAAAATGTTCACAGTTCCTCAGAGTCATGGGTGTCATGCTTGGCTTCACCACAGACTCGTAGCATGTTCACTGAAAGGCATCCTCAGGGTTCATGTAACTCTCAAGTGAGGCTGGGCTCAGGCCTTGTCCACTCATAAATTTATACCAGTATAGTTAAACCAGTGCAAGGCCCTGTGGCCCTGGGGAAAAAATTCAATTTTTAAAACCTGTTAATTAACATCTATTAAAATCCTAGGGTGAAATACAGGTTTCATTGGAGACATTAGCAAAACTTTCTTTGATTTCAATGGGCCAGGCTTTCGTCCTTAGTGTAGAAAAGGAGGTTGTATTTTTAATGTGTGATGGCCAGTCAAGGTAAACCCTAGGAAGGACCGTAGGGGTTTCTCAACCAGGTAATGACTACAGTTTCACTGCAAAAAAGAGGTGTGTTTTTTACACTGAGATAACTAACTTGAGATGTACATTCATAGCAGAGCTAAGACACAAGTAATTTGTACCTGGATGTAGCTAGTTGAGGTCAATCCCTATTACGCCCCCCACCCGCCGCCCCGGATTGACCTTGGCTAGCTACATTGAGGTACAAACAACAGTGTTCAACAGTGTAATGTCAAAACTACATCTTTTCTACAGTAGGGTTTCAACATGTGTTAATACATGCTCGCTAATATGTATTAATAAACATCTGTTCTCCTCGTGTGACCTTTGGGGACACTTTATTTCAGCTTGTTTTGGTTAAGCTTAAACTTCTCCCCATTGACTTTAAGCTAAATCAAAATAAGCCTGGTGTCACTGTATCCCCCCTCTGCGGTTCAGTAAGGGCACCCACTCTAGGCTCCCAACTCTATTTCCTCGTTTGGGTGGAGACACCCCTCTCCCTCTGGACTGGGATATTTCAAGGCTTCACTGTTCCCTACACTATGAATTCCAGAACAAAGAGAGTGCCTAAGAAGGTCTGCTCAGCTTTTCTCCTCAGAGTTCATAAACAGCGTAAATGCCACAATTATAAGTTCCCACACCGCACTTTCTAAGTAACTACGTTTATTCTTAACAAAACAACATTACAGAAAAGACATAAATTGAAATAATAAAAGAACCTACATACATGCTCGTAAGCTTACCAGAAATCACATCCAACTCCAGCAAGACCTCTGGTCAGTGAACAGTCCTTCAAATCCCACCCAAGGGTTTTTTCTCTGGTTACAAGTTTGTAACAGCTGTTAGATCAGAACAAGCACACCCATGAAAATGAGTCACTTTTATCCAGTTTGAGCTTCTGACCTTGACCTTATGTAACAAGTGATCAGCAGACGATGGGTTTCTCCTTAGGGCACAGCTTCAAAAGGATGGGTCTGGAAGTGGGTAGTTTGCATTCTTCTCCTCCCAAGTTTTTCCTAGGAAACCCACCCAACTAAAAGCTCAGTCTTGACTGGCCCATTGTTTTAAGAGTCCTTTGTAGCTCATAACACTTTCTGTGGTCTACATTAGTACTGTCTCCCCCTTAAAAATGTTACATACAGTCCCACACGAATACATAAACATTTTCTGGTTTTGATACAATGAACTTCTAAAATACTTAAACTTACTTCAATAAGATTTGTCCAGGATATTACAGGAAATTGCCATATCTGTTGCACCTGGTTTAAATGAAAGTAGGAATGTCCACAAAGTCTCTTACACCAATTTAACTAAAACAACACCCAACAACACTCAGAATGGTGCAATTCTTTGTATAGATGAGCCCTCAGTGTGATTCAGTTTATGGGTTTGCATCAGAGTCATGCAAACTTGCATGAGTTTGTGAGGTGTCAGTTTTCACCCACAAGGCTCTTCTTTGTCTCATTTTGAGAATTTTTTTTTATTAAAATGACCCAGACTTAGGGAGAAGCACAAACCCATCTGGGCTGAAACCAAAGAAAAAATTTACATGAGCTCACTTTTAGAGAGAGCACCGAGTTTTGCACAGCTCTAAGCCAGTGACAAAAACACAGAGTGGTTATTGCTTTGTGCATGGAATAAGGCCTACTTTCAATAGGGGTCTACAGTTACAGCAGGACAAATAATGGGTCTTTCAGTTCACTATAATTCTGGGCAGGGGGAAGTTTGGGTTGAACTGCAAACAAAATTTTTCAAATCTTTTGGTGAATCAAAAAGTCAGAAAAAAAATTCAAGTCGGGTCCTATGAAGGTCCATGAGTCTGCCGATTTGCCTTCTCTTCCTTTTCCCCTTCTTCCCACATATACACATGGATAGGGAATGAACTGTAACTTACAAGAGATGGAGCATTAAATTACTTAAGAAGGTCATTTACTCAAGTGTGACAATATCATATTTTCTGAATACCCAACGTTCATAGACAGAGCTATTTCAGGAGCAGGTGAAGCGTTTATCTTAGCTGATTATTTTGGAATGGGGAAGAAGGGAAATTTATCTACAAGAGTTATCACACTGAGCCCACCCGCACCCTCGCAGAATGCAAGGAAGGTTTTGGTTTAATTTAAAATCCCAGATTCTCTGCTAAATTTTATTTCCCTTTTCAGTTGTTTGCAGCTTAATCTCAGTTTGGTGGAGTAAGGTGAATAAGAAGCAGCTGGGTTCAGTAGATCCCATTCTGAGTCACATGAAGCCCCCTTTTACTGCCACTTAAAGGCTTCTTGAAGCTACTTTGTGGCTACTTAGGCCTTCATGGGGGTGGAAATGGCTCCCCAAGCATGACCTTTGACCAAAGAGATGGAGTATGGAACTGCACTGACCAGACTCCAGCCCCCAGTTTAGCGGATATGTTTGGGATGAGCCAGGGAGCAGATGTGTCTGGAGTGCACTGAGCTGTAGTTATTCTCCACTTCCCAGGACCCACAGAGGACCACTGGAAGCAAAGTATAAACTAAAGACACTTAAGGGGGGGGCGGGGGGTGAGACAAACTAGACATGCCCAAAATACAAGGAGTGCAAAAGTGACTTAACGTTGCCTTCCTGCCCTCTTCATTACTAGAAGAGCTGGTTGGAAAATGGATTTTCTGTCCCACGGAAAATGTTGAGATTTTGATTTTTTACTCCAAAATTGGGACAGAAATCCAAAGTTTTTCTAAAATAAAATTCCAGAAAATAATTTGTTTCAGGTCAATTGAAATTTAAATAAAACATTCTGAATTTATTAAAATGAAATGGTTCAATCATGTATTATTTTTATTTTTCTAAATGTAAAATGAAGCAAATTTTGAAACTTATTTTGAAATGGAAAATAGACATTTTCTGTTCCAAAAAAATTTCAGGAAAACTGATACAATTTTGTGAAAAAATGTAGTTTAATCTAAATAGAATTTTCAATAGAAAACTTTTTGATGACACTTTTTCAATCGGCTCTTTACTTTAGTCCCCTGAAGGCAGGAACAGACGAACTGAGAAAATCTAGCCATTAAATCACTACCTAGGAGCCCCCACAGAGAAAAATTAATTGAAACGAGAGTATAATTTATAATAATCCATTTGGCAGCATACGTCAATTTTTTTCCTTTTTATGTGGGATTTGATTTTATACATGCTGTGTAGGATTATCATGATTAAATGGTTACTAACTAAGATCAAAGTTGTTAACTTTTATCTTTTCAAAACTATAGGGCTGGTAAACTGATAGGATGGAAATATACACCCTTAATAGTGAGGGGTATCTGTAATCTGGCAACCATTTCATGTTATATTATAGCAATTCATAGTGGAATTTTATTTTTGTTACCGATGAACGTCATACCACAGATGTGACACAGGAAACATGATAGCACTCATTCATACCATGTTTAAATGACTTCAATCAGACAGATGATTGAGACAGATGGAATTATTTAATGATTATTAAATTTCAGAAAGGAAAAGAATGACATCTTCTGTATGACATGTGCCTAACTAAAAGAGAATGCAGGGTACCTCTGGCCAAGTATGACTTAGAAATATGGCATATGCAGGGCTGTATGCGTATAATATCTTATCTTTGCCTGCAAAAATCAGTGTTTTTACAGACTCAATAGTCCATGCTAAAATCATGTCAGCAGTGAAATACAGGCAAATAGCGGGCCTATAGTTGATGGGAAAAGAGAATTTTGGCACAGGACATAGGGGCAAAATTTATGAAAAGTGCCATGGGAGTCTTTAATGTTCATTTAGACCAGACAGAACCTCACTTTATCCTTTTTTTTTTTTTTTTTAAGTTTCATCCAAATGTCCCCATATACATTGTATGGAACTCAACATATTTACTCGAGAAAGTTCAACCACTGAGATAATCCTGTTGGCATTTAAACCTCTGAATTCAAGGGAGTCTTGTTATTTCAAATCTTGGCCCAAATCCCAATATATTGATCATTAAACCATCTCCTCCCCCACTAGCAAGGCAGTGATTGCTCAGGGAAGTTGTCCATAGGAAGATGGAGCATTTGAGGCAAATTAAGCCTATGAGGAACACAGCAAAGAACCCTGCAACCTGAAGTTGGTGCACATGGAGGGGGCTGAGCATCTTACTGGATTGGGTCTAAAGGCCAGAGTCTCTCCTCATTTATATCATCTTATATCAGTCATCACTGGGAATAGAACCTGTGACTTCCAGAGCTATAAGACTGAGCCTCTACAGCTTGAGACAAAAGAGAAGCTTTTCCAACCAGAGCTGGAGCCTCCCATACCCTCCAGGGACTGGGTGCAGAATGTGATGGATAATGCACACTGAGTGGGTTACATAAGTCCTGAAAAAAGAGAGTGCTCTGGTGCCTTAAAGACAGTGAAGGTTAACAAGCATGATAGAGGGTCCAAGCATGGCAAACAAATCCAGCTTACGATTTATTTTAACTTAATACTTTACAATTTGCATTTATTTTTATGGTCCAAAATCCAGAATCTCTTTGATTAAATGGATCCCTTTTCTGAATTAAAGTAAGTAAGAAAACATTTTTAAAATATTTTCTTGTGCTTTGTCTGAGTAGCTTTATTTGTTCCAAACTGAAGGTGTTTCTTCTTTCTTGAGAGGTGAAGAATCTCAGGTTAGTTCACACAAAAATTCACTGTGTAGTGCACAGCAAGGTAGATGAAAGAGTGAATTATGACTAAGAAAGTGATGGATTGAGCCCTAAATAATTGAAGGAGTGTGTGTCTTCATGTGTGTAATAGAATAGGCTGGACTGGGAAACAAGTTGTGGGGGGGGGAACCAAATTTATTTTAATGGGTTCTCTATTTTCTCTTGTCAGAGCAACATTGATTGAAGAACCTTAGTGTGCTATTTTCAAAGGCAGTCTATTCCCCCTCATGTGTGCGCCTGTGTATAACGTAAAGCTAAACTGTGTATATTGTGACAAAGTTCCTCCCCTGCCTCGGTGGGTCCTACGCTTATTGGCGGATTTGCTCGCCTCAGAGATTCCCAGCAGCCCTCAGTTTGGCCACTTTTGCTAGTGGCTCAAACCTGCCGTCCACTCAGCTAACCTCATCACTGGCCAGCATGGGGGGAAATGGAGAACAATCCCCGCAGTCTCTGTGTCCCACCTAGTGGGTCGGGAACAGGCCAGATCCCTTTCCAATTTAGACCTTCCCTTCTGGTGTTTCTCACAGACCAGGTCAACTCCTCCTGCGTCCGATCAGGAGTTGGGGGGTGGGGGGGGGAACCCGGGCCCACCCTCTACACTGGGTTCCAGACCAGGGCCCTATGGATAGCAGCTGCCCACAATGTTCCCTGTATCAGCTGCGTGACAGCTATAACTCCCTGGGCTACTTCCCCATGGCCTTCCCCCCAACACTTTCTTTATCCTCCCTACAGGATCTTCCTCCTGAAGCCTGATCACACTTGAACTCTTCAGTCCTCCAGCAGTATACCTTCTCACTCCCTGCTCCTGGCACACACTCCTACTAACTGCTGGGAGGTCCTTTTTAAACCAGGTGTCCTGATTAGCCTGCCTGCCATAATTGAATCTAGAAAGTTCTTAATTGGCTCCAGGTGTCTTGATTAGCTTGCCTGTCTTAATTGGTTCTAGCAGGTTCCTGATTGCTCTAGGGCAGCCCCTGTTCCGGTCACTCAGGGATCAGAAAACTGTTCATCCAGTGGCCAGTATATTTGCCTTCTACCAGACTCCTGTATCCCACTGGTCTGGGTCTGTCACAATATATAGTTGTATACAGATATGTGTATGTTTAATTTTGTTTATTCCATTATGTCTATATGTAAAAAGACACCTCTCCATGCCTCTAGGTGCCATAACATCATTAATAATGCAGTCAAATCCCAGCAGCATTTAAAGTCATTTCACAGGAACTCAGCCAGTCAGATGTAGGCAACTATATACTCTTCCTTCCCTCTCCCCATGTCATGGGAAGCATATCTCCATAAATCCAATCAAACAGAGGTCTTGCAGCGTGCCTGGAAGGTGGTTTGGTTTTTGTTTTTGTTTTTTAAAAAAGAGGGCCCATTTCAAGCTTTGGGCATCAGTGACAAAAATCTTTAATAAGTCGGTGGCAGCCCAGGGAATAGAACCCAGATTGCTGGTAGTTGTTCACATAAATGATTGTACCAAGTCAGCGAACTAAGCCAGAAAAGGGTAAATAACGTGACTTTTTTGAAAGCATTAATCGTGCCCACTGTTGAGCACTCTTGAACAGTAATATATTTTTTTTCCCCTTTCTGTTAATAAATAATTGAACAGAAAGGCTCTACACAGGCAAGTTTTTGCAGCATCCAGAACTGCGGACAAGGAGCACTCAGCTATTGATTTTGATTCCAGGCTCCCATCAAGCTCCTTGCTCTGCTGTATCTCTGTTCATTATAACCAAGCCAGTCTTACAGTATTTCAACAATCATAGAATCATAGATCTTTTCCCTTGAACAGTGCACGCACTTTCTTTTGTGTTTGTTCCATATAGCTTGTTGAAGTCCCATCTCATTAGTCCACTGCCATAGGCTAATAGGCTGGAAAATTTCAAACATAATAATACAAGCAGAAGCTGTAAAGGGGGCGCACGCCGTTCTGTGGAGATCATTCTCCTGGGCTCTTCTAATTCCCCAACAAATCCTTAGCTGAAGGGGCTTAAACACAACAGCAATAGAAAGTCTAGTTTAGCAAATACAAGAGTAAATAAAGTATTTATCCTCTTGAGACTGTTGTAATGTCTATGGGCCAGTGCTGGGTGATCTATGGGCATGTCCCATGAATCTGACAGTTGACTGACCTGCAAAACGAGTGGAGTGATCTGTTAGAGAGACAGAGCCTTTGTACCAGTAGCCATAGGCGTCTGAAGGAACAATGCCCAGCTTAGTTTTTCCATTAAGGGGTGGCGGATGGGACTGTGGCCATATGTTGATAACAACACTAGAACTTGTTTGTCTGGTGATAATTCAGTCTCTGTAACAGGATAACAGATTGACCCTGGGGACTTGCATTTCATCCTGGGGATCGAAACATTTTTAAACATTTGGTATTAATACTGTTATTTTCCTGGAACTCCCTTGTAGTTGAATCATTAAAATATCATAGTAAGTATTAATATTAAGAAGAAGAATACACAGCATGGCTAAAATAAAATGCAGTTCCTAGTGTAAAAAATGGGAAATGACTGCACAGGAAGGAGTACTGCAGAAAAGAATCTGGGGGTTACAGTGGATCACAAATTAAATATGAGTCAACAATGGAACACTGTCACAAGAAAAGCGAGCAGCATTCTGGGATCTATTAGCAGGGATGTTGTAAGCAAGACAGGAGAAGTAATTCTTCCACTCTACTCTGTGCTGATAAGGCATCAGCTGGAGTACTGTGTCCAGTTCTGGACACCATTCTTTGGGGAAGATGTGGGCAAACTGGAGACAGTCCAGAAAAGGGCAACAAAAATTATTTCAGGCCTAGAAAACATGACCTCTGAGGAAACATTGAAAAATTGAATTTATTTTTTCCAGAAAAGAGAGGACTGATGGGGGACATAAAACTTCAGCTACATAAAAGTTTGTTATAAAGAGGAGAGTGACAAATTGTTCTTAATAACTGAGGACAGGAAAGGAATAATGGGTTTAAATTGCAGCCAGGGAGATTTAGGTTAGACTAGTAAAATCTTCATGACTGTCAGGGTCGTTAAGCACTGGAACAAATTACCTAGGGATGTTGTGGAATCCCCACCACTGGAGGGCTTTCAGAACAGGTAAAACAAATACTTGTCACAGATGGTCTAATACTTAGCCCTGCTTCAGTGCAGGGAACAGGACTCAATGACGTACCTAGGTCCCTTCCATTGCTACACTTCTATGGGTTGATGATGTGGCCTGCTTGCCCTATCAGTAGGATCTGGGATTAATTCTCCTGTAGTTTCACATTCTGAATATCTGTACTCCAGGAGCTTTAACATTCCATCTGTCCTGGAGCCCCAGGACAGCCCCAGGACTGTATGTCACTACAGACAGCAAGAGGGTATGGTGAAGCCTATGAGCAAAAGGAGCATTAACTTCGAGGTTTAAAAGTCCAGTCGGTAAATGAACCATCTATCCTGAAGTGTGATTAGCAGTCGGAAGAAGATACTCCAAGCAGCAGAAACACCCTCATTAACTAAATGGACTGTCGCATCATTTAACTTTTTTATTGCTGGCAGCAATCACTCAGTCAGAGACTGCAAGGGAGAAACAAGGGGAGAGGGGTGGAAATAGCAGGTTGCTGATAACTGAAATGATGCTTCTTAGGTTATTGTTGTTCCTGCATCCTGAGGGTTGAAAGGCCAACATCAAAATATTATGGCTTTCAGAATGTCATAATTATAGTATCTTGACTCATGCTTGTCTTCACTCTGTGCCTCTGCCTTTGTCTTTCTATTCATCTCTTTAATGTACTATAATTATGTCTTCAGCGTGAATCAATTATCTCACAATAGGGAAACAAATTACCATCATTATCTCCGATTATTCTTTAACTTTTCTTTGATCCTTTTTTTTTCCTCCTAGGGACAAAAAATGCAGTTCTCATTCAGCATGTCTTTGCTGTTCTTTGCATTGTTCATATGTTCAGCAGTAAATCATCTGTCAGCTGTGGAACTGTACTTCCCTTTACTGTTATTCCCTAGTTCTGCTTATCGTTAGACTCATTGCCTTCTGTATATTCAAATGAGTTTATTAGAAATGCAGATCTCCAATAAGACTGAAGTTCAGAAGGATATAGTGTCCTTTTAATCTCTTACCTTCCCAACCAAAGTACTTATGGCAAAGTAACACATGCAATCTCCATAAGAATAACATTAGTAACTGCTGGAGTTATTAGTCTGTTGTGCCAGTAATCCACAGGTCAAAGCTCCCTAAATCTATGCTAATGTGAATAGCTAATAGTTCCTTTTGTTCCAATGATTCATGAATTGCCAAATTACTTCATATCCTTCCATCACTAATATAAATATACGTAATGAAATTCACATTATTTAAAAATTATACTAAACTAACATGAACAGTTAGATTTAAGGTGACTAAAGCAAAGAAACTCAGAGTTTGAACTTCCAGTGCTTCCTTTACTTGCCCCATTGAATATTACATAGAAATCACTTTGGACACTATGTACAATAGCAAACACCCAATTTTGCATTCCTTTGTGTATCCAAAAGTGAGGTTCAGGCCCCTAAAGGCTAATCCTGCTAGACTTATCCCCCTAAGCCTTCAGCTGTAATCAGTGGGGCTATTTGCATGAGCTGGATTTAGCTCATTGTGTGGGAAAGCTGTAAGAAAATGCTTTCCTGTGGCATATTGGTACTTTCCATTCAGGTCCTGCCTGGAAGCCATGAGTGAAGCCAGGTAGCCAAGCCTTGCAAAATGACTAGTTTGAATTTGGTACTCAATTTCTTTTGAATCACTCAGCCCCATGTCGTAAGAACGTAAGAGCTGCCATAATGGGTCAGACCATGGTCCATCTTGCCTAGTATCCTGTCTCTGTCAGTGGCCCCAGAACTTCAAGGGAAGTGTACCGAACAGGGAAATTATGGAACGATCCACCCATCTTCCACTCCCACTTCTGGTAGCCAATGGGGCAAGCATGGGGCCGTGGCCTTGTCCATCTTGGCTAATAGCCATTGATGGACCTATCCTCCATGAACTTATCCAAGTCATTTTTGAACCCAGTTATACTTTTGGCCATCACAATATCCCATGGCAACAAGTTACGCAGGTTAGTTGTGCATTGTGTGAAAAAAGTACATTTTTGAGATGGCACAACCAGAACTGGACTGAAAATCTGGCTTTTTCGTAACAGCAATTTCTACTAAAAAATGGTTTGTCATGGTAACTCTTGTGTAAATCAAGCCATTTATTTCTGAGTTCCTGTCTCGATTTTAGGAGGGACTCTTCTTGTTCTGATTACTTTACCTCCATTTCTCACTGCCTCTGCTCCGTCTTGATGTGCTAAAGCAGTGGTTTTCAAACTTTTTTTCTGGCTACCCAGTTGAAGAAAATTGTTGATGCCCACAACCCAATGGAGCTGGGGATGAGGGTTTTGGGGTATGGGAAGGGCTCAAGGCTGGGGCAGAGGATTGGGGTGCAGGGGTGAGGGCTGTGTGGTGGGGCCAGGAATGAGGGGTTCCGGGTGTGGGAGGGGGCTCTGGGCTGGAGCAGTGGGTTGGGGTGTGGGGGGGGTCAGGACTCTAGGCTGGGGGTGCAGGCTCTGGGGTGGGGCCAGGGATGAGGAGTTTGGGGTGCAGGAGGGTTTCAAGGTATGGGGGGGCTCAGGGCTGGGGCGGGGGGTTGCGGTGTGGGAGGGGGGTCAGGGCTCTGGGCTGGGGGTGCGGGATCTGGGCTGGGGCGAGGGGATGAGGGGTTTGGGGTGCAGGAAGGGGCTCCAGGTTTTGTGGGGGCTCAGGGCTGGGGCAGGAGATTGGGGCATGGGGTTTGAGCATGGGCTTACCTTGGATGGCTCCCAGTCAGCAGCGCAGTGGGGGTGCTAGGGCGGGCTTCCTGCCTGTCCTGGCACTGTGGACTGCGCTGCACCCTGGAAGCAGCCAGCAGCAGGTCCAGCTCCTCGGAGGAGGCGCGCAAGTTGCTCCGCACGGCTCTTGCCCGTAGGCACCGCCACCACCCCATTTCCTTCCACCTAGAAGCCGTACCTGCTGCTGGCCACTTCTGGGGCACAGCGCATTGTCAGAACAGGTAGGCCTAGCCTGCCTTAGCCAGGCAGTGCCACCAATGGGACTTTTAACAGCCCAGCTGTGGTGCTGACCACAGCCTCCATGACCAAGAGCCTTCCATTCCACGACCCAGTACTGGGTCATGACTCGCAGTCTGAAAACCACTGTGCTAAAGAACTGAAATGCATGAGGAATACTTGCTTAGTTTTTACCTGCACACACACCTGATATTGCAGCTTGAAAATAATATCTGCCACGTCTGTGTCCAGTTAAAATGCTAAAGTGCTGGAGAAATGGGGCATAGAAATACTTAATTTGATAGCAAATGACATTTAGGAAATGATGTCTTAGAAAGTTATTCCTATTCTTACGCGGATCCCATTTTAGTTACCCGGGTGTGATAAATAAAAAATTGTGCATTGCTGGGAACCGTTTAAGAATTAGGGAAGTCAACAAGAGGCAACACATCCAGGTTGAACCAGATGGACAACAGTAGGCTTATCTTAACTATCTACATAGCTATGCTCAAAAGCCATTAAAACCCCAGAACTGAATGCAAAAGTCAATGCTGGGCTTTACTGTGAAGCACTTTATTGGCTTAGTGTCATGAGACATCAATTTTTAAAACTGAGACAAAACATACAATTTGGGGAAATTATTATTAATGGCCCATCAGTTCCCCCAGCCTCTCTATGCAGACCTCTTTCAGGGGACTACGTTTGAATTTGACACACGTATGGCCACAGGGTTAAGTGTGAGCACTGATGTTGGATTTAAGCTGTGATCAAAAGCTGTATGTTTTTACTTTTGAAAAAGTGGTGCTGGTGGTTTTTTTATTTATATCGTGGTAGCACCTAGGAACTGCAGGCCTGGGCCAGGATCCCACTGTGCTAGGCACTGTACAAGCGTAAAACAAACAAGGCAGCCCCCCCCAAAAGCTTACAATGGAAGTATTAGAATGCCCTGTGCCTCATTGCTCCATCCCCTTTATCTAATTAGCTCATTTATTTATATCTTGTGGAAGTCACCATGCTTACAAATGAAGATTGTTACTATGTCCTAGCATGCTATTTTTCTGTCAGCCTATCCTGTTTGGCCATAGCCTTAAGGAGACTGTGTGGTCTAGTGGTTAGATCAAGGAGCCGGGAGTTCAGGTGCGTAGGTTCTAATCCCACCTCTGCCACTGACTGTGTGATCTTGGGCAAGCCATGTGGCCTCTGTGTGCCTAGGTTCCCCACCAGCAAAACGATGCTCCGATACAACAGCAATGGCGGTGCTTGAAATGGGTAAACACAGAATGGCTGTGATGTTGGAACTGAAGTTGCGAAGGAAATGTAGTTTGGGCTCTACACCGGGAGTTATAAGTGAGGTGGGCCAGGACCCAGGTCTCTGGATAGTGCTGTGGAGATCATTCTGTACCTGTAAAAACAAATTTAAAAAAAGAGCGAGAGAGATGCAACTGTCACACCTAGATATCCTTGCCAGTCTCCAGCCACCTGGAGGCATTTTGACTAGCCCAAGAATCAAAATGCCTCTAGCCACTGCTGTGGATATGATGCACCTCCCTACTGCTTTCACCAACCTGGCTGTGACTTTAAAATGAATGATTTCAGAGTAGGAGCCGTGTTAGCTGTAGCTCACGAAAGCTTATGCTCAAATAAATTGGTTAGTCTCTAAGGTGCCACAAGTCCTCCTTTTCTTTTTAAAATGAATGTATCCAGAGAATCCCGGCATTAGCAATGAAAACCCACAACCTACTGTCTCGTATCTTAAGTCACTGATTGTCAGAAACTGAATCCTGACATTAGTGCACCTGTTGCATCCCCTATCAATAATGATTGTTATCAATTTACTGGTGGGTTCAGCCGAGTGATAAAGGAGCATGGAACCTTTTTATGTCTAGGTAAGAGGTTCACCTCTGGCCCACATCAGCTGGGACTGCGAATCATTACCATCTGATGGCTGTTCACTGAGTGTAGTGGTAGCTGCCTAATTCCTTGTGCACAAATATATCCGCCTCATTAATCTACCAGCACAAATTCCACTGTCACCTCACTACCAGTCTTAGCAGAGTCTAGGCTGAAGAGCTGTGGGGACTGAGCTACACTCCTACCCCTAGCGGCAGTCCCATCTGATCAAGGTTGAGACTTGGTGATTGAGCAGTGTGGGAAAGCTTGCCTGCTGTAACAGTTCTGTGGGGCAATGAACGATTTCAGTCTCCAGGACCATGACATTGTCACCTTCCACTGTTATCAAATTCACTTTGAAAAAAGGAATAGGTCAATGGTATGAGATAAGAGGGCTAGAGAGTTGTTAGAAACATTTATTAAGGGGTTAAGAAGACAGTGGTGCACACTCCTGAGTTATCAGATATTTCATAGGGCATGTCGGCAACTTTGGATCAGTTTTTTGCAATGGCACATGTTGGAGTTTAACAAGGCCCAAAAGACTTTTGGTTATGATGTGCTCAACAATTAAAGACCGTTCACATACTTTTGTTATGAGTGGAACCAGGAGCCTTCCTGGAATGCTCACTGTGACAAGGCAGACTTCCTCTTTAAGGTGAGCCAGATTAGCTAAACCCTGTTTAAGACACAAGTGAAGTGAATTAGCAAATGAGTGGTCATGTGAGGAAAAGAAACCAGAGAACTATGGGAACCTCAAGGGAGAGAGGCTAGTCTTAGAAAGTGAGATCAGATCACCAGTCATTGTGAACTAAGGTCTTTGGTTACTTTGTTTTGGTAACTTTTGTTATCTTTGTGTTTGGTTGATTCCATCTCCCCACAATGAGGAGACTAAAGTAATTTAATTTTATTTTCACACTGATACAGCTGTAGAATACTAATTGCTATACCCTGCCCCAGCTCCTTGGGCCTTGTAGTACATGTTAGGAGTACAATGTGACTTGTGTGGGGAAGTGGGGAGAAACTTCATTATAACTAATATGACTCCTGAAAAAGATTGAGCATCGGACATGCTCGTTCAGGACCAACTAGACTAAATAAAAACTGGAACAAACCTCTGACATACAACTGGAAAGTCAGTTGTCTCTGAGTGAATTCATACAACTTTAGAGCTTCATGTTTGTTTACTAAAAGAATTGTTTTTAATTGTGCCCCATGTCCTAGTCTATTGAGTCTTATGCAGTGGAGTTAAAGTGCACTACCGTGTCTTGCATTCATCTCTAGAAAATGACAACTCTACTGTGGGTAACAAACTTTTTATACATTATAATTCTGTTTTTAATCTATAAACATGGATGGTTTTGTGCTTGTCTTGCCAAGTGCTACTGAGCTGGAAGGTGAGGGACAAGGAGAAGTGGATTATATTATGCACAAGGATGAAAACATACAATGTGCTTTTGTTGACAACTTTCAAGACAGGCTTCTCCCCAGGAGCGACTATGAGCTCCAGGCTTTTGTTCTAGCTGCTGATGCTACTGTGAACTGTCTATTCACCAAGGTCACCACTGGAGAAATGTGAAGCAGAACTAAATTACTTTGTGTTGGGAAATTAAACAAGTGACAGTGATTGAAATTGCTACTGCCATGTAGGTATCAGTGCAACCTCAGAAGTAACAAGTCTGCTTATAGAAATGGACATCTTAAAAGATCACTAATCAATAGGTTCCTTGATAATCGACCAAATGATGAAACAGAGGAGAGCTGCAGGAAGTGTGAAAAGTAAATGGCAAAAATGTCAATAGGTATGTGGGATAAAACGTTCATTCATTATTACATAGGGCTACCCATTCAGAAACTACAGCTAAATACACAATGCATCTGCCTGCATATCAAGCGCCCTGAGCAAAATGATGTGAGCATGCTACGCCAATGGGCCATGCTTTCTGTGGGCTGGCAGTTTGCTTCTGGGTGATTAACCGTAAAGTCCTGAGAGTTTAGAATCTGGCAGACGCAGAAACTGCCTTTCCTCAATCCCATGCTCCATTGCACCAGTTGTGATTTGTTAGAACGCTCCAGCTGTTAATTCCCCAGGGATGAACTGCGGGGGGGGGGGGTCTCTGTAGTTCACTTCAACAGTTGGTCCATCTGAGCCTGTATCTGATTAGGGGTGTGGTGTAAGACGCTACTCTTCCATTTCTTATTCCTTTTTATTTGGGATTTCCCCCCCAAGTTGGATGTGTTTTGCCTCAGTGTGTCAAGAGGACGTGGGGCAGTGTTAGTTTATGTAAGTCCACCCAGGTACCACAGTGATGGGTAAGAATAATTTTTGTAGTAATCTTAATTTAATTACTGCGATCCAGACAATAAACTGTGAGCAGCATAGATTTTCCACTACCTCTGAAAAGTGGCAGCCTTGCATTCATCCACCAACAGACAAATTCATGGAAGCATGAGAGGTGGTTTTGTGATCTGTAGATGGAGTCTGCAGTGACCTACTATGGAAAGGAGTAATGCCAAGTAAATTCTGCCATATCTTTCTGGTGACCAAGGCATCGGCATGTAAATTATTAAAATTGCTTTGCCTTGTAAGCCAATTGTATCTAAACTGCCCCACAGCTTCTAGATAAGATCTTAGTAGTAATTTATTTAAGGAACTTTGCCATCAGCTGCTTTCTCCAAGAAGCTAGTTACCAATTTCATTAGACCAGCACGGAAAAACTTGCTTTGATGAGGACTGCCGTATGTCAGGTAATGAAGAGCAGGCACATTAAAAAATGTAGAAACATATAAAAGAGGAACTCAAATGAAATTTAAGATCAATGTCCCAAATCTATCCTTGATGAAACTCCTTTGGGTGAGAACGGTTACTTCAGGGATGCAGTTGGTCCAATGCATTTATACTATATCAAATTATCATTAATATCCAATGACATCCAGTGCATCAGCACTGTATTGTTTATCATTTGTTACACACTGATGCACTTAGCACTGTAAAAATAAAGGCAGTCTCTGCCTCCAACAGCTTAAGTCTAAGTCCCTATATTTGCAATTTAATTGCAAAATAGACATATAATGTATGTCAGAATTCCGAAGGTGGCTGAGAGTTCTTGTCATAAATATAAAGGGAAGGGTAAACCCCTTTGAAATCCCTCCTGGCCAGGGGAAAGCTCCTCTCACCTGTAAAGGGTTAAGAAGCTAAAGGTAACCTCGCTGGCACCTGACCAAAATGACCAATGAGGAGACAAGATACTTTCAAAAGCTGGGAGGAGGGAGAGAAACAAAGGGTCTGTGTCTGTCTGTATGCTGTGCTTGGCCGGGGATAGACCAGGAATGGAGTCTTAGAACTTTTAGTAAGTAATCTAGCTAGGTATGTGTTAGATTATGATTTCTTTAAATGGCTGAGAAAAGAATTGTGCTGAATAGAATAACTATTTCTGTCTGTGTATCTTTTTTGTAACTTAAGGTTTTGCCTAGAGGGGTTCTCTATGTTTTTGAATCTAATTACCCTGTAAGATATCTACCATCCTGATTTTACAGGGGGGATTTCTTTATTTCTATTTACTTCTATTTTTATTAAAAGTCTTCTTGTAAGAAAACTGAATGCTTTTTCATTGTTCTCAGATCCAAGGGTTTGGTTCTGTGGTCACCTATGCAAATTGGTGAGGCTTTTTATCCAACATTTCCCAGGAAAGGGGTGGGGGTGCAAGTGTTGGGAGGATTGTTCATTGTTCTTAAGATCCAAGGGTCTGGGTCTGTAGTCACCTAGGCAAATTGGTGAGGCTTTTTACCAAACCTTGTCCAGGAAGTGGGGTGCAAGGTTTTGGGAAGTATTTTGCGGGGAAAGACGCGTCCAAACAGCTCTTCCCCAGTAACCAGTATTAGTTTGGTGGTGGTAGCGGCCAATCCAAGGACAACGGGTGGAATATTTTGTACCTTGGGGAAGTTTTGACCTAAGCTGGTAAAGATAAGCTTAGGAGGTTTTTCATGCAGGTCCCCACATCTGTACCCTAGAGTTCAGAGTGGGGGAGGAACCTTGACAGTTCTGTTGTGTCTTCATAAAGCTTCTGGAGAGGTGATGTACCTTTCACTACAGAGATGCATAGATTAGTTTAAAAAACCCCACAAACAGTAGATTTCAAAGAGAGTTGGTCTCTGCCGACTGTATAACTGCCCTCAGCTTTTCACACCAAACCATCAAGTGCAGCCAAAAATAATAAGAGTATATTACATAATGAGGTATTGTAAAAGCTATTATGAGAGGGACTGAAAAGGCAGACTTCCCTCACACTGGGTTAGGGACCAAAGATAACAGGCCTGATTCTTAGTTGCTCTGCAGATTGTGGAGTGATTTACACCAGTGGAACATGGTGTGTGGACCTGCTACCGGTGAAGAATGATAGTGCTATACACCTGCTTTGAATGTATGGGTGAATGACTTCACAAGGAGAGGGCAATGCAAAACTGGGCCCAACATTTGGTTTTGCTGTTATAAATATTATATTCAAGAGAACAGATGAAACTAAATAGTAGGAATATTCTCCATGTACAGTGGAGGTGTTTAAAAAATTAATAGCCTTGGATAAATGAGGATGACAGCACAGTATTTTCAGTATTCCCTATAACAGGTGTCCTCAGAAGTAATTATATAGGGACTACTGCATCAATGGAGGTAATGTTTTTTAAGGTAAAATGGGAAAGGTCTAAAGGGTGACCCCTGTAGTTTGATTTCCTGTTTTTTGAGTCTGCCATTATGGCTGGATCTAGTATCACAGAGACTAAGATGGAAAAAGAAGAAGCATCAGCCAAACACAGAGCTCATTTCCATCATGCTGCCAATGCCAGATGTTTCAATTCAGTTCTTAACAAAGAAACACCCAGTGTGCCAACAACTGAAATAAGATTTGTCAACAGGATGGAATTCAACTTATTACACGCTTGAGCACCCATTAGAAGAAGAGAAGGTGATGCATGATTGTTGCTTCCAGCATGTGGTTAGTGAGGAAGAAACGCTAGCACCTCCATAGCAGGCAATAATAGAAAACATCTGCCTCATTTTCAGTTGCACTGAGACCGCTATCCAGGAGATGTCCTCTGACATAGCTGCTCAGAAGCAGGGCATTCCTCTCATCAAACTCCTCAAGCACCATCTGGATCTGAGAAATGTTTTTGCGGGGGTGGGGGGAATGAGGATCATTACGCAGTTCTCCCTTGTGGATAATACACAGACAAAAAAATCAGAGACTGGGACATTAAGGTTCTGCAACAATATAAGTGTTACATAATGGCCGCACTCCTAGCCCCTTTTTAAAGTTTCACTGTTCTCACTAGACTTGGTAAAGTTGAGAACTAGTATGATGTATATACAGTAACGGGAGTTACTTTGGGAGTTTTAACTAATATTAATACAGTTTAATTCAGTTTGAACCAATGTATTTCTTTCTCCTTCTGCTTCTTCTTCTCAGTACACTGTTGTTCCGAAGTGTCAGGTCACTGAAACTGACCCTTTTGCAGATACCCCCTGCTTTAATAATAAAGAGCAGAATCCGTTTCAAGGGGCAGCATAAAACTCCAGCGTGGTATTTACCCTCGACAACTATGGGTAATGGCTATTTGCTGGATTATCATCATCCGAGAGGTGGAGGCCTTCTTCAGTCTGATAACTCACTTGGAATAAGCCCTTAATATTCACTTCTTATGATCATACAGGACCAAATTTTCAAAAGCTCTAAGATTTTAGCATCTCCTATTTTGAGGCACCACAGACATGATTTTGCAAAGGTGCTGAGTACCCACAGCTTTCATTGGCTTCAAAAGGAGCTGTCAGTGCCCAGAGCAAGGAGTGGACCTTCCACCATTGAACCCACCTTGGATTTACACACACCCTCCCCTGCATAGTGGGGTCCAGGGGGCCCTGTGGTGCTAAGTTCTATGCCATTTGTAAGGTGTGCATCCCCTTCACAGTTCCTGAAGAATCTGATCTCTGGTGTAGTGAAACCACACCAGTCCCCCGCCACGAAATCCACTGTAAGGGTAGTATTTGCCCTAGGCGACGTCCATGTGGGAGTGGAAACAGGAACCTGCATAATCTACCATTTCAAATCCTATTAGCGGGACGGCTTGCTGTATGACTGCAAAGTTTGCTAGATCTTTCCTCTCTTTCTTGACTCATCTTTCCAATGCCATTTAGTATGCAAAGCAGCATAGCTGCTCTCCGATCACTACAATGTCATCCGCTAACTGCATTTGTCAGTAGATGAGGAGTTTGCCCTTTAGACGTGAAGTTTGCTTTTATATGTTTAAAAAAATAGGGACCTGGCAGTTTTCACCCTGGTAGGTTCCCAGTTTGTTCTCCATCTATTATTCCTGGTTACTCTGCACTAACAAAAGCAAGAGTCAAGGGAGATTATTTTTAATTGAGCCAGACTGGTAATCAAGGGAGTGCTATATCTTTTTTTCATGAGTGCCTCTCGAGTTTTAACCAGGCTTGCAGTGCGCGCTGTTCTCCAAGACATTGAGACTTAGAATCCTCCCTCCCAAATGCATTAGCTTGTTGTCAACAGGCTCGCAATTAAGAACAAGTTAAAAATCATACCCTTGGGCTGCCAAAGTACCAGAAAATTTCAAACTGTTGCAAACACAGGAGTCAACAGAGCTACTAAACCAATAAGGCGATAATCAGAATGAAAGCACTGTGAGTTTTGCCACTTCAGGTTTAGATTCTGCCTACTGCTTACGTGGGTGAGCAGTGAAAGAGAAAGGAAGTAAAGAACCATCCATTTCCTTATCTGACCCACATAGGACTGCAGTTTTACCTGGCCCCTTGCACAGGGACTGCTTCCTAGTTACACCCCAGGGGCACGTGTTCCAAAGGGCATGAAGTAGGTGTCGCTATGGTTCTGTCGTAAAGGAATAGAGAAGTTTGCTTCCCACTGCATGAAGAAGCATGCATTCTGCTTCTGTCTCGATGCAGGAGTATGCCTGCAAGGCACAGTCTACCCCTCAGGAATGTATCTATTATATTTAGCCTCTTTCGTGAGAGCAGAAGAGCTTTGCTGAGCTGTAAAAAAGGCAAAATGGTGCAGTAGGTTCTCTTATTTTGTTTTCTGTCTGAGTACTCCAGGGAAAAGCAGGATTAGTAAATAATTCATGTCTTACTATTAAAATGTTGAATGCTCTGGAGCGGTATACTTAGGGCTTGTCTATACACACAAATTGTCCTGCTTAACTCTACCAGTGGTACAACACCCTGTAATGTGGGTCCAATTATACTGCTATAAGCAAACGTATACAGGTATAACTACATCTACAGTGGGGAGTTGTACCAGTGTAACTGTTTTGGTAGTGTAGCCCATAGGGTTAGACTGCTGGCTTGCTTTAGTATATTGTGCCTTTATTTACTGATTTGTTGTTTGAGTATATTTGGCTTATATTTCTGTATTTGATTATTTTCTTATGTTTGGCTGTAATGCAAGCAACCTCCAGGTCTATATCCTTAGCTAAAGCAATTTAGCATAAGTATGTTCGTGACTTTTGGCATAGGTAAATGGCCTACCAGTTACCCTTTTACATTGTGGGAACTGAACATGTTTACCTAAGAAATTTGGGACCTAACAGTAACCACAATGCACACCACAAGAACATGGAAGTAATGACCAGAAACTGGTTCAGGCCAGAAGTAACAAGTTTCAAGAATCAGGGGGTAGCTGAGTTAGTCTGTATCCACAAAAACAACAAGGAGTCTGGTGGCACCTCAAAGACTAACAGATTTATCTGAGCATAAGCTTTCATGGGTAAAAACTCACTTCTTCAGGTGCATGGAGTGAAAGTTACAGATGCAGACATAAATATACTGACACACGAAGAGAAGGGAGTTACCTCACAAGTGGAGAACCAGTGCTGACGGGGCCAATTCGATCAGGGTGGATGTAGTCCACTCCCAACAATAGATGAGGAGGTGTCAATTCAAGAAGGAGCAAATTGTTATTAACATGTACGAATATGTTCTTGTTATTCTTAGGATATGCATAATGTGCCTCAGGTGGCACGTGACCAGGATTCATCACCGAATTTGGTCCATGGGTTGGATCATTAGCTTCCCCGGCTTGGGTTGGGTACTGATGCGCAGTGTGATGTGAACGCTGATCCATGCCCCCCAGTAGGCTACTAATATGGATGAATATTAATATGTGTGAATATGCTAATCTATAGAGTAAGGGCTCTCCAATATGATGGGGAAATTAGATTCAGGCATGAAAGTTTTGGCATTGATATGAATATTCAGTATAGTGCTCAGACTCTATAACAGGGCAAACTACCATGTGGAGGCAGTTCTCTCCAGCTTTTTCAAGGTTTTCCAGCTTTTAGCTTTTCCTTCTTAGTTACTTAGCATTTGACTTTCAGTTATATTATTCATCATCAATCTCGAGCATTGAGGAACCTGGAGCATTGAATTCATTTAGCATGCCAGAGACAAGGGTGGTTCTTTGTTTCTTACCACCAGGTGCCCAAGGAAGAGAGTGAGTGTGCTAAGCTTTTATAGAGGATGATACCCCCAGAACTGTATTATTTTCTTTTGATTTTGTGGTTTGGAGCTTGGATAACTTTTCCACTTATTTTAATAAAAGCCACTAAGGCTGTATTTTGTCCTCAGCATGAGTTTTCTTGCTCTACACCCCGAGGGTCCTTGAAAGACTCTGTCTCTCCTGATTCTGGCACGAGAACCTTATTATCTTCTGATCAGATCAGTTGGGAAGCCTATGACGCACATAATGTAATGTAATATGATATAAACCCCTAAAAAATCAGGCAACCGTTAAAAAATCACACTAACTGAAAAAGTTATATCTGTTTTAAAAAAAATACACACATCTGTGGGTAGATGTTAGCCTTACTGTCTATTGGATGAAGCAGAGCATCAGGCCCAGGACTCCTGGGTTCTTCTTCCCAGCTTGGCCACTGACTCGCTCTGGAACCTTAGGCAAGCTTTGTAATCTTTATGATGTTCATTTTAATGTCTTGTAAAACCACTCAGTGTACTGGATGGGAGGGTGGGTATTGTTATAAATTTAAATGACTCACTGTTTCACTTGGATGAAGATGTCTGTCAGGTGGAATAGGATCTCTGGGTGTGAAAGGTGCTCTAAGAGTTATGATACAAAGTAAATATTTTTACATCCACTTTCTCTTGCCCAAAGGAGAAAGCACTGTTTTCAACATTCCCAACCCACCTCCCAAATCAAGAGCTTAATCCTACAAACACTTACTACTGATCATCCTGTGGAATCCCATTGAACTTCAATTAGGACACCTCCTATTAGTAAGCTGTTTTCAGGACCAGGACAAATGCAAGAAATGTGATCAGAACCAGCAATAATATAGTTAGGAGATTTTTTGCGGTCAGACTGTAAGCTTTTTCAGGCAGCCCTTTTTGCTCTGTGTTTGTGCCGCTCCTAGCACAGTGGGGTCGTGCTCTATGATAAGGCTCCTAGGTGCTACAGTAATACAACTCATTAATGTCCAAATTACAAAAAACTGAGACCTACAGAAGAGTTCTGTGTAAACTCAAAAAGTTGTCTCTTTAACCAGCGGAAGTTGGTCCTTTTCTTTCTAATAAGTGAATATAGGAGTTCTCAAAAGAGGAGTTCCAGTAAGAACCAGGACTGTCTTCATAGTGATGACTCAAATGTGACATGGTAGGTCAGCCAAAAACATGGGGGTCACTAGAGCAGGAAAGTCATGCTTTTGGTAGTACGGTACTTTCAGACTAGATACTATGTGCCAGTATTTAAAACCCTTTGTTATGCTGAGTAGAACTTTACTCCATGACTCCTTTAACTTCAATGTGCTATTCATGAATAAGGAAATTGGAATCTGGCCCTATTCCTGGATTATTTGAACCTGTACAGATCTTAATTAATCCCATAATTAAACAAGTCATATAAATAAACTTCTCATATTTCATAAAGCACAAATATAAAAGCACATGATATACTGTGTTCCAGTGCAATGCAATGTGAATTTTACTATTTTGGTCATAGCTTGGACACCTAAATGCAGGGATGAAAGTGGGCCAGTATGGCAAACCGGTAAGAAGCCGGTACCGACCCGTACCCAGCTGACGTTAAAGCTCTGCCGTGGCAACACTTTAACATCACTGCCCCTTTTGCCCCCCTCTGTTGGCAGCCCTGCCGGTAGGAACCCTACTGGCAGGGCCACCGACGGGGCAGGCAAAAGGGGCAGCTGCCTCAGGGCAGGCGAATTAAAAGGGCCCAGGGCTCCTGGCCGCCGCTGCTGCTACTGCGGCAGCAGCTGGAACCTAGGCCCTTTTAAATCGCCACTGGAGCTCCGGGCGGTGTGGGTCAGGCAGCACAGATGGGCTGGCTGAGGAAAGCCGACCCCCAGCCCTGCCCCTTCTGACCGAGGCCCCACCCTTTCCAGGGGCCCAGAGCCGGCCCCCGTACCGGTAAGAATTTAATATTACTTTCACCCCTGCCTAAATACTTGATTTGCCAGTGCACTTAGATGTCTAAATGGTATAATATAAGCCTGCATTTAATTGCTAGTGTGCTATTTATTTATTTTGACGTCATAGATTTACATATGCAAAAATGAGTCTAGAAATCTGAAACTTTGCAAAGACTTATGCATGTGTTTAACCGTAATCACGTCGGTTGCAACTGGGACTACCTGCAGGCTGAAAATTAGCTTTGCTGGATGAGCGCTTCCTTGAACGTGATGTTTCAACTTCTGTATTCTTTGAAAATCAGATCTGCAACTGAGACTTCTATGGACTCTATGGAGACTTGTTGAGGGCATAAATAAAGCCTACACACACACAAACCTAGGTCAAATGGAGATTTTACAGCAGCTAATTGTATCTAGTATTACAAGAAAAGGGAGTTCTGCTCAGTTAGTTTTTTGTGTATCTCCCTCTCTTGTCTACTGAAAATGGTAGAGCTGGTCAGCCATTAGGGAGGTAAATAATAGCCCCTGCTGTATTTTTATCATTGTAATGAAAGGTATATGTGTTATTAACAAAGTATCTTGGAAATGCACCTAAAATATTAGATAAATATTACAGATGAGATGTAAATGAAATCAGCAAAACAGCTGTCAAATCTTTTGCTATCTGATTAATTTTCTTTAGAAGTCATAACAATTGTGTATCAACATGTTGCCCCATCGTGCTTTCTTTAAATACTGAATGCAATACTTGCCACTGCTGTCTGTTGGGTGGCATTTGGGTTTTTTCATCACCTTGGCAACAAATTTCTATTAATTGAAAGACAGCTGCTTAGCATACTCTTGATGTAACAAATCTCAGCATTCTATCACTTGAATCTTTTTTTTTAATTCAATTTTTCCCTGCTATAGACAAAAAGCACATCTTACTGGAACTTGACCATTCTCTCTCTCTCCCTCCTGAATCTTTCTATGTGAATTTCATGAAACAATTTTTATTCATCCAATACTATTTGGTAAGATTGTTGCCCTACTTGGCATCTGCCACACACTTTTTAGCTTCCACTGGCCTCTAGTGGTGCTTAATTTCATAACATTTCATAAGCTATTCATTAGTCACCTACTGCTAGATTGCTCTATCTGTGCCATGGTCACCTATGCGTATGAAATTCACCCTGTTCAGTGGGTTACACAAGGCCTCTAAGCAACTTAAGCCCTGAAACTGGAAACTCCTTGTGCTGTCTCTCTGCACAGGGGTGAACTTCTCTGCACGAGAGGTGCTTCTGATGGGCTAATTTGTTCACTTATTCCCCACCACCAATCCTCGTTGAGAACCCCGGCTCTGCAATTACAAACTCCTACTGGGATCAGAGTAATAGCCGTGTTAGTCTGTATTTGCAAAAAGAAAAGGAGTACTTGTGGCACCTTAGAGACTAACCAATTTATCTGAGCATAAGCTTTTGTGAACTACAGCTCACTTCATCGGATGCATACTGTGATATAATTCAAACATTTCATTCCAACAAACGTGCTTGCCTCCCCATTTCTTCTTCAGATAACTTCCTTAAATCTCTCTCATCCCAGATGCAATTGCCTGGCCATCTAAGCTTCATGTTTAAAATCTCTGGGCTCCCTAGGATCACGTGTGCATACTCTAACATGGTTATCTCCACCTTTAATCCTCCAGTAACTCTAGCTACTCATGTAGGAGGGATGGTGTTGTGGGTAAGGCATTAGACTGGGATTTAGGAGATTTGGGTTCAATTCACAGCTCTTCCACAGTCTGCCTATGTGTTCTTGGGCAAGTCACTTAATCTCCTTGTGCCTATCTGTAAAAATGAAGATCACAAGACATCCTTTTCCACCATTTGCCTATCTTCTCTTTTTAGATGGCTCTTCAGTGGAAAGGCTGTCTCTTCCTTTATGTAAGTTTTGTGTCGTGCCAGCAGAATGAGCCCTTAATCTTCATTGAGGGTTTTAATAATAATGCAACTATGAAATTTGCTTTCTTCCACTCTCTTGCTTGAACACTAGCAGAAGTCACTCATGAAAGCAGCCCAGGATTGGCCAAATATTTACTTAAAACTTCAAGTGAATACACACAAATCATGGTGAAAACTGCAACCACCTCTACATTACCTCAGTTGATCTATTTTATTTTATTTTGCTGTGTTGCCATAGCTATAATCACTGTTTCTCAAGGAAATAATGCCCTCTAGAACCTCAACCGGTCTTACAAGACTTCATGTAGGGCATGGAATGGACGCATGCCACCACTGTAGATCAACAAGCATGAGAGGGGTAGAAAAACTGAGTTGTGTTAATATGACCACATTATTTAGTATCCTGCAGTCTCATCTGACAGTAAACATGAGGGATATTTATTGTGCCCTGCAGCAACTACAGTACTTGTCAATTTTTACAGATGTATTAGCTGAGGATCATCGATATTCATTCTCCTCAGAAGATTTTTCATTCTCACTAGACAGCCCCCCAAAGAAGAGCTTTAATATCCACAAGCAGCATCTCTTGCCCTTCCTGCCCTCCATCTTCCATGGCAGAAGAAGAGCATGTCAGATGGGATTAAATCTGTCAAAATTAATCTCCAGTGTAAGCCTATTAAAGGAAACACTTCTGGAAAAGTCCTGTCCCTGATGAAGTTTCTATAGGTTTTTAGAACAGTACTGGTAGAACCTATTAGTTTGGGGCCTGATCCATAGCCGACTGAAGGTAATAGGATTTAAATAGTCTTTAATCCCTATTACATTCTATAGCGCTCTTCCATAAAGGTTTATAGGAGGGATGAATTTGGCCTGCTGTGGTTTTGTAAATCAAGACAATGCCTGATTAAGAGCACTGAAGTGAATGGGAATCTTATCTGAGTAAGGAGAGCAAGTTCAGGTCAAAAATCTGGGAGAATGTTCTCAGTATATGCGTATCCTCCCTTCTCTTCCCTTCCCTGCCAAATAAACCTGTCACCTAAATAATCTATTAGGTGAAAACCCTAATGCTAGTGTGCAAACAGAACTTCCCTATTCTGTTTAGGTATAATAATAATTCTGTTTAGGTATCATAGTAAGTCGTCCCCTTGTCTTTTCCTTAAATCAGCCAATGTCTGCAGTGCTGCTACACCCATCTCTGGGCTTATCCCAGCATGCCATTCTGCCTGGGAAGGAGTCGGGGAGAGAGCTGGGGTCTTGGATAGGATTGTGAATGTTGGTAGCTGGAGAATTTGTTATACTGATGATGTTCTAGCCTTTTAGTTGCTCTTAAGCCTTTCATTCCCTAGAGCCTTTTTTTCCTGTCCCCAATAAATGCACTGTGGTATTTCATTTATTGGCATTTGGATTAATGTATGTTGCTCTCTCTGGGATATGGGCCTTGTTAAGAGTGACAGTATTAGCCATTTTCCCAGGGGACTGCATTCCATGTGTCTCAGGCCCAATAAGGGGTTCACCTTGGGTGGAGGCACTAGACATAGCAATAAAGAAAACAGGACACCACCCCCTCCGAGGAGAAGAGAGAAGCCACTCCAAGTAACAAACACCAGAGGAGAAGGCTTGTGTCCCACCTCAGGAGGGGCTTCACGAATGACTCAGTCCTTAGCTCTAACCACTGGCTGACCTTCCATTAATGAAGACTAATTCCTCTTAAGTGTCTTGTGATTCTAGACAAAGTGTCTCTAGAAATAATCAAGTAGTCTTAAATGCAAGAGGAAAAAATCCAGCATGTCTCATGTTCTAGCACTAAATCTCATTAATTGGAGTGAACCAATGTCTTAAGCATTCTTTCATATATGGAATTTCAGTGATGCATCTAAATGTTCCATTTCAAGGGGAACTAATTAATAAAACTTATATGAAGTGTTGGCCGGATAATGGAGCACATACCAGAGTTAATGACAAAAAATTGTTCTGGAACAGTGTCTAGATTTGTGTCTGAACGTTACAGTTGTTGAGATATTTTGATGGAAATCATTAGTAATTCCCATCACTGTTTCATTCCTCTAGTTTTGATTTCATCAAGTTATGCCACAAGTTTCTTCAGGGGGATCCAAAGAGCTGAATTTATAAAGGAAATGTGCAATTTTATTGCCAAAAACAAAACTAGCATTGTGCATGTTAAGATAAGGGCAAACAAATCTCATGCTTCAGGGCACAAAATGATTTGCCACTGATCCCAGGAAAGATGTTGTTCTCCATGTAAAGCATTGTACAGTTGGCTAGATGTATTGCTAAGGGGTTTGTTTATTCTTTTGCTGCTCTCTGAAGCAGCATTTCAGGTTATGCTAGGGGCTGGATGCCAGGCATTATAATTTTACATTGCACCAAATGTTTGGGCTTCAATCTCCAAAGAGCTTACAATCTAAACAACATGCAGATGAATGGTGTTGTGGGGATCCCCCAAAAGTGTGCAAGGATGATATGGGCCAGCCATCTTATGAAATTCTCTACAGTGGCATCTCATAGTTGGTGTGTCATGAGTAGGTGGAGTTTGGGTTGCAGATGGAGTTTGACAGTACCCCTACACCCTTCCAGCAGTTGGACTCCTGGAGAGCATTACATCCAGTCGTGTTTGTTGAATTGGGATATATATAAAAGCTCCTTACGAGGATGTTATAGTCTCTGGAGACCTGATCTTGCAGACCTTACTTGGGCAGAACTACCGCTCCATTCAGTTGGAATTGAGCCTGAATAAGTCCTGCAGGAATGGGCCCTGTGCCTCTAAAACAGGCTTTAAAAGCTCAGAGGTCATACCATGTCATCAGTTTTTTGGCAGAACTTCCCACTGACTTTGAGAGGGTGTTCTGCTTACACAGAGGTGACATGATACATGGCCGGATCCTCAGCTGGAGTTCATTGTTATAGCTCCATTGAGGTCAGCGGAGCTATGCCAGTTTTCGCCAGAGGAGGATCTGGCTCCTAGAGTCAAATCCTGCAGTCTGTACTCAGCTGGAATTCTGCCTGAATATAAGGACTGGGTTTGGCGTTCAGGCTTCCCTTCACAATTCGTAATGTAACAAAGCTGCAGAGAGAGAGAAAATAATGCCAAGGGAGATACATTTTCCACCACAGATCACTGCCCACTTGCTAATGCAGCACACTTCAGGCAAATCAAAACAGACATAAGCCACAAAGAAACATTGAACTAGATTATTGTACTGATGCTGCCTACTTAACGTAGCTGCAAGCTACTGCCCATATCGTAACTCCCCCAGCACAGTGTCCTAGGGAGGGAGAAGGACTAGGGGATCTCGCTACCACACTTGCACAGGAGCTAACCACCATCCTGCTACTTACACTCCCCGAATGCAAGTGGAACCAGCTAGCACTGCTGGTGGTGCCTAAAGCCCCAAAGACACGTGATCAGGAGTCTCGAGTGTATGGCCTGCCAAGTCTCTCTATCATCCCATACCCATCCCAAAGAATATCAGATCTTTATGTAGCTGTGACAAGCAAAACCTGGAGTCAGTTTTTCCCACCAGTGCCCTGGAGGCATCCTGCCTGTTTCTGGACAGGCACAGTACCTCTAGCCGCTACGGTTTAGCTACTGCACATCGCGTGAATTCACACAGCAGCCATCCATCTGTGTCAGTCATAATTTAGCCTTTAACTTCAAGCAAAAACATGAGCAGATATAAAAGCAATTGTAAAAGTTGCCATTAGAAATGCATTTGCAGGCGTTATTCTGAAAATAAAGAAAAAATAGGCAAAACCACCATGCATGACCTGTCTGGCTAACCGTTGGCAGGAGGTCAGACTAGATCATCTGATGCTCCCTTCTGGCCTTCATCATCATCATGATGTTCCCGTTACGCCTCTGGCGTCTGGGGCAGTGACGAAGCTCCTCCACTCCCGTCTGTTTCTGGCAAGTCTTGCCGTAGTTCCCCAGCTGTGCCCCAGGTTTTTCAGCTCGGCTTCCACAGCTCTTCGCCATGTTGTTTTTGGGCAGCCTTAGAGCCTGTGAATCTAATAAAAGCGAGGGGCTACGGATACATTACAGAGACAAAACTAAAGATGGAGAAAGGCTGGCCTTTTGGTTAAGGCACTGTCCTCAGGAGATCAGCATGCCATTCCGGCTGCTGTTACAGACTAGCTTTGTCTGAGTCAAGTCATTTCTCTGTGCCTTAACTCCCATCTGCAAAATGAGGATAATGATACTTCCTTTGTCTTGTCTACTTTGATTGCATGATCTTTGGGACAGGGACCATCTCTTCTTGTGAGTTTGTACAACACCTAGTACTATGGGGCCCCAATATCAGTTGGAGTTTCCAAGTGCTGCCAAAATAACATGCATACTGCTTTCTAGATTGAAATGATTTATCTGAGGATAACCCAAAAGATGTTTCCTGTTTAGAACATATGACTTTTTGTCCTCTATCTTCTCCATTCCACATGGCTGACTGTTACATTTTTCAGGCCTCTGATACTTATGTGAGTAATTAGAAATGTCAGAAGTCTTTACAGCCGTTGCTTGATAATCGGTGTTAATCTGCTTGTGGGGGAAAGGTCTGTCTGTGGATCACTAACATTTCATTCAGGTGACAGATGAAGAGTTCAATGGTTTGGTGTCTCAGGGTCTATCTGTCACAGTAACGATCAGTCATGTCACACTGTAATTACAACCAGCAACCTTTACGAGTTAAAAAAATCCACCTTTCACTCTTGGGGTATGCCTCCATCACTGTAATTTTGACAAGATCATTTTGTGACACTGCCAAGGATTTCTGTTCCAGGAGAGCCTCTTATAGTGGAGTAACTCTTTAGGCAGCAATAGATAACAACTAAATTTTTCCTTATTAGGCATCAGTAGTCAGAATATTTTATATACTGAACGTCAGAGTCTGTTTTCAGTCACATTAGTCCAAATCTGGAGTAACTCCATGTAAAACCAGTAGATTAGTGGTGTTACTCTGGATTGATACCAGTGTAACTGAGAGCAGAATCTGTAAATCCAGTAAAGTAAAGGACAGTGGTGGGAGGAGGTATTGTTTCATATTCTCTGTGTATATATAAAGTCTGCTGCAGTTTCCACGGTATGCATCCGATGAAGTGAGCTGTAGCTCACGAAAGCTCATGCTCAAATAAATTGGTTAGTCTCTAAGGTGCCACAAGTACTCCTTTTCTTTTTGCGAATACAGACTAACACGGCTGTTACTCTGAAACCAGTAAATTAATGGTGTTTCTCTGGATTTATACCCAGGCAAACTAGCAGAATCCCCCCTTAAGGATTATCTACTAATATAGAATGTATTAGGGCAAGTAAGAGTGGCATTTTGTACCTAAGGGTTAATTTCCCTTATTTGTTAAGGCTGTGTGGGTTCTGTTGTTGTATAACATACAAGTGACAATTACTTCTGCAGCTCCATAACTGTTTTAGATCCCATAGTGATAGACAACCAGGGCAAACAGGGGCTAATTCTCTGTTGCCTTGCAGTCATTTACACCACTACAAAGTGTGGGTCTAATGCTGTTCTGATCTGGTAGTATTTTACACCCCAGATGACTGCACAAAGATCGAGAATCTGATCCAAAGTACATGGGGAGGAAGGATAGTTAATGATTTCACCACAAGACTGGAACTGAAGAGACGCAGGTTATGTTCCTGGCTCTGTCACAGATTTCCGATGTGACCCTGGGAAAATTACTTAGGCCCTGAATTGCATTTAGGTATCTCACTCACCCTGAAATTAATAGGAGTTAGGCACCTAATTCTCTTTAAAAATCTGTCCCTTAATCTCTCTGTGCCTTAGTTCCCAGTCCATAAAATGTGAATACCTCCCTTCCTTACAGGGCTGTTATGAAGAAAAAATATCATTAATGCTTATGAGGCACTGAGGTACTCTGGTGATGGGAGGTCATATAAGTATTAAGTTAGATGTATAGGTCCCATTCCAAGGAGTTTACAGTTTAAATTAAATACATGGTAGACAAAGGGGAAGTGTTCAGATGCTACTGTGAGGAAGGACCATATAAATAGCAAGATAGATAGAACACAGGTGAGCATTGCCCCGAAAATCCATAAAAAAAATTACAGAAAACTCCCACATTTAAAATCCTATCATGGGCCTGGCATGGCAGCGGCAGTCTTTGAAAGGGGACAAGTGTTTTCCTGAGTGTCTTAACTGGCTCCAGCAGTTTGCAACTGCAAATGAAAATTGATAAACTCATCTGAGTGACAAAACTTGGCACCAGATGTTTCTTTATTAGCTAACATGCATGTAAGATTTTATTAACAGAGACCAAAGTGTATTCAGTTTCCAAATGTAGTATGTAATAAAATCGAAGCCAAGTATGTTTTTTATTGCACCTCCAAGTAGTATTTTATTAGGAGAGGAAAGGGCAAATTTACTTTTAATTTCTTCCTTTATATTGAGTTAAATCATGTGCTTTTAAATTACGAATCAGAAATTACCAACAATTTGGACTTGTGCAGTTTCCAATAAAATGTGCTAATACTGAGTTATGTGATTTGTGCTGTTTCAGATGGATTAATACATCAAGCCTATCTGACTCCATTTATTACCTCCTTAAGGGTGTAGATCATTTTGATTTGGGCACAGATTTACATTCGTTATATGTAGCAGTAAAATTGTTGGCAAAATTTCTCAGATCTTTCCCATAAATTTGTATCTTTCAGAGCCATTAATGTCAAATGGAAGGTATTGCTATAGATCTCTTCAAATAAAAATTCCTGCTAAATTAAATAAAAATTCCTGCTAGCAGAGTCCACTGTGAAAGTTAGTTCCACATACATTGTTAAGATAGTGGTGTTTTATTCCTGAATATTTTTATCCACTGGATTGTGGGACCTTCACTATACAGACTAAAGAAATATTTGTTCTTTAATAATTGGACCAAAATTTTTGTGATCTTACTCTAATTGATGTTGCAATTTAAAATTCAGAGAGGGTAGAGAAATATATGAAGTGGCATTTTAAGCACTGGCTAAATCCCACTGTATGTGTCTAAGTGGAAGTATAAGGGTATCATGAAGTTGACCCATGTATTAACAGAGTCCATGAATGTGTCCTAAACTAAACTCAAGCAACTCCGCTGAATATGCTCCCATTGAAGTAATTGGCAAAACCCTTATTGCCTTGAATAAGCAGGACTGGGTCAATAAGATGATGATGATTTAAGGCTTGACTATATCTCAGACATTATTGGATGTTACGTTTTCAGGTATTCAATATTAATGTTCTGAGGGTTAGGTGATGGGTGTTTTGAACTCAGGCACATTTTAAAGAGTGGATACATTGTTGTTAGTGAAATGAATGAGATGTATTTTCCACTGAATGCATCCAATGAAGTGAGCTGTAGCTCACGGAAACTTATGCTCAAACAAATTTGTTAGTCTCTAAGGTGCCACAAGTACTCCTTTTCTTTTTGCAGAAAAATATTACTTTAATTTATATTATGATATATTAAGATTACATGTATAATCCATAAAAATATGGATTTGTGGTCCATATTTTGCTTGGTTCCATCAGTGCAATGCAGTTATTACCACTGAGTGGCAACCATCTAACTCAGAGTGGGATGTTGCCCTATATTTCTAAAACACTTTCAAAACTTCAGCGCGTATGCAATCTTGTCTCCAAGGTGCCACCAGGATATACTTATCTCAAGAAAAATCTTCTGGATCTCTATCCTGGTCCTGGAAAGGTAGATAAGCACCCTTAAAGGGGCAAAAATAAAGAGTTATAGGGAAGAAGGAGGTACTTAAAATATTTCAGTAATTCATAAATGCATCAGTTATATCTAGGCTTAGCAAAATTCATTATTTTTTGAAAGATAATATAGATGTGCACTTTTAAATATTTGTTTAGATTGTTGTTATTTTAAATTTTCACAGTTGCACAAAATGATGGGGTTTAAGCATTTTTTAAAAAATTTTATATAATTAAATGTTCATAGTTGTGGAGTATTACGAATGGGGTGGAGTGTCAGACAATAATTATTTAGTGACAGCAGACACTGAGATTCAAAGAGGTAAAGCTTTTTTAATCAGTAGAACACAAATTCTCAACATGACATGTCAAAGTATAGGAAGTAAATATCCTTTAATCAAACTTCAATACGTTTTCAAGCAGCATTTTTTTCTTTCTTTTGCCTATCTGTAAATTTCAAGTATTGTTGGAAATATTTTCTTTGTTGTTTTCTGTGTACAGTGAAATTTATGTTTACCAACATTTACAGATCAAAATCTAATCCTTCCCAACCTAGTTATACGCAGTGGCTAGAGTGTGAGGTCAGGTAAGGGGGAAACGGCAGCAAAATAGAACTGAGCTTTGCATGGGTAATGCATTGCTTGTCTTTATTAGCTGAAGTTGTGAAACCTTTAACCACTACTGTGGAAACTGGGTAGGCAACAGGGGAAAAGCAACAAGGATCGTAATCATTTGAATGACAGTATAAAGAAAGAACTAAAACGCCTTCTAAATTATCCCCTTTTCTCCTACCCACACACTATAATAGAATTAGAAATTCTTGTGATACCCCAAAATGGCACCCTCCAGCCCTGCATGATTTCATGGGGTGGTTGCACTGTCCCAAGGAGTGCATGCTAAAAACTGAATTTATGAGCTAGTGCAAGAGCTAAAACTTTATTGGCTTCCAATATAAATTGAAGCCCTTAAATGAGCTGACCTGGGTCTCTCGTTGGTTGGAGGAGTGATTCCTATGAAGAGACAAAATGAGTGGAAGTTGCAAGTGAAAATTCACTTGTCACTTTATTTTTTAAAAACAGCTGCAGCTGCACTGGCCTCCTAAACCAGGGAATTGTGGGTTCAAGTCCTATCTGGGATAGAAAAGTCCCATCTACAGGGGTGAGCATATAAAAATCTGAATAGAGTGAATCATTGTCTTTTCATGTCTGTATATATTACCATTTTTTAAAATGTCTTCAAATATTATAATTTAGTCTGACTTGGCAGCATTGCACTACGACCAAACTGCATTGTAATTTAGGCCTGGTCTACACTGCGTGGGGGCGAGCTAAGTCAGTATAAGTTACGCAACTTCAGCTACGAAAATAGCGTAGCTGAAGTCGACGTACTTAGAGCTACTTACCGCGGTGTCTTCACCACGGTAGGTCGACTGCTGACACTCCCCCGTCGACTCCGCCTACGTTTCTCACTCCGGTGGAGTACCGGAGTCAACGGGAGAGCGCTCGGTGGTCAATTTATCACGTCTTCTCTAGACCCCCCCGCTGGATCGATCGCTCCAGAGGTTAGTCTCATAAGGCCAGACCCTCATCTCAGAAATGGTACTTAAATCAGCTTTTGGTGTCCAATTGAAATTAGTGGAGTCACTCTGGATTGCACTTGTATACACTGGAAAATTAGAGTATGTAGAATGTAGAATATCTGTCAACTAACACAGTGTTAAACTCTATGCGTAGACAAGGACTGTTGTCATGATGTTAAACACAACAGACTTTGCACTAAGTGCTAAGTCAAACATCATGCTAGCACATGTTCTAACATCATTTACTTTTCCAGCATAGACAAGTCTCAGCTATAGCTATGATCAGTATCTGGCTCAATAGGTTGGTCCCTTAAAATGAGATTAATACCTAGTGCAACTCCAGAGCCTAAAAGATATTGAGTTGGCAGAGGGGGAAATCTGTCAAGTCATCTTTTGCAAAAACAGCATTGTCCCTGCTGACTACTTACCTGAGCTTTATCTAGCCTGGTTTATGCTATCTTCACTGATAGAGCACATATAGCTTATCTCAGAAGAATTAAAATGGCTTCTTATATATGATCTTTTAAGGTTAGACTGTTGGTTTATTATACAGTGTTTCATAATTAATGAGAAACTATCTTTATAATTTTAGCTATTCAGAGTTTTGTATTTTATGTTCTATTGTGGCTTCCTCCTCTCCCCCATTTTGTTATTATACTTTATATTTACCTTGTTTGTTCACTGCTGCCTTTTTAATCCTAGAATTGAAAATGAGACCTTGGTCTCTCTCTTTGTAATATCTTAATTTTTATTTTTGCAATAAATACATTCTCCAGGAATCAATTTCTTTTTAAAGCAAGTTCTTTTATATTCCAAATATGTACACCCAATATAAAAACTAATGATGCTAACATTGTGTTTATTATGACACAATAAATCTCGAATACTCTGTGTTGCATTTAGATTTGTACATGGGCCTTGATTGAATTCAAGGCTCTAATGAAATCATAAACCACAAAAGGAAGTGACCGGGGCAGGAAGCCAGGACTCCTAAGTTCTTCTACTGACTTGCTGGGTGATGCTGGGAAGGTCACTTAACTTCTTCATACCTTGGTTTCCCCATCAGTGAAATGGAGTAAACAAATATTTATCTACCTCACAGAGCTTTGTAAAATCTTTAAAATCCTCTGATGAAAGATACTGTGCAGGTGCAAGATATTAATACAAGGAGGGAAGGGAGCAGTTTTGATTAGCTGGAGTGTTTTGATTTAGTTTCAATATTCTGTCCGAGTTGTAATTTATCATTGAGTCATACCTGTCAGTGTTATATGGCATAGCTCCACCTACTGTGGGGAGCACTTTGCCACCTTTATAATTCATGTCACGTGGATCCATTCCAATAAATAAGAGACCCACATTTTGACAGTTTTGTGATTTAAGGAGAGTTCAGTTAATATACGTCTTCATGCTTGTCACTCCCTATCTGGGCTTCACCCAGAATCTGAAGGTGTTGAGTAGAAAGGGGTCATTTTTAATACCAAGCAATTTTATTTTAAAAATTACTAATGCTGTTTAGTGTAGAGAAACAAGAATTAGGCTACCAAAGGTCATCTCTTACTGATGATTCAGTGACTCCCACTGTTTTAATCACAGGGGGTCTTTTACGTCTTTTAGGCGATGACATAATGGAAACTAAGCGAAATAATCACACTTGTTGATCATGGCTATTTTATTATTAAATAAAGGAAAAGAGACCATTAAACAAAACACAAATAACAGAACACAATTGGTTGCTTCCATTACAATCTCTTTGCTGTGCCTTTCTGTGGGGAACTTTGAATAGAGATTACACATTTGTGAGTAAGCCCACCTTCAGTGGGGCTTTTTTTTTTCTTGGTCAGTTGAAACTAAGGTCTTATTTCCCAATATTATGATGAGTCCAGTCTTTGTATCTCATAGATACTTAACTGTTTGTAGATGGGCAAAATAATTTTGCTTGTTATTAACCAGATAGTTTATAGGTGGGTAAGAAATCATAAGTCCCATGAAATCATAGAAGATACTAAAATCAGTTATTTAGCAAATGCCTTTTAAGGAGCTGTCTTGACACAGGCCCTTAGCAAATATTGAGACTCTTAACTCCAACTAAATCCCACTTTTTCTTTTTTGGTTTACCAATGTTTAGCCCCTGTTTCCTTTCCAGGAATGCGTGGTCCACCCATCTGGTGGTTAACAGGCGAAACTGTTAATATTATTAATTGCAACAGTATTTCCATATCTCAGTAAAGTCATTACAAGAGTTTTTAAATCTAATCCCTTGGCACTATCTTGCTTTACTTCCTTTCGCCAACCCATGTTGATGTCTTGAGGAGGTTTTCTTGGGCTTGGTTTCTTCTTGAGTCTTCTCCATTCTTAGTTGTCTGTGGCAGCTTGCTTATAGAGATGGATAGGATGCGATGAGTGCTGTGTGTTGGAGCAGAGCAGCAGAGAATAAGAGTGAGCCGTGCTCACTTCAGAGTTTTATACTCTGAGTTTGTGTATAGTGGGGGTGCTGAGAGTCATTGAACCAACTATATATAATGAGAATCACTTCAAGCCATGGGGTGCGGCAGCACTCCTGGTTCCAGCACCTAGATTTATACCCTTCTCCTTCCTATTTTTATTAAATTATAGAAACATACGCCTATTCCAGGCTTATTTATATTCAAATTACCTGCTGTCATCCTTTCATTGGCTCCATGCCTTTGGAGGTTGGTTCTCAACATTCTCAGCTCCTGAGTATGTGGTCTAATTAAAGAATAGGCAACACACTTTAAATTGCCTTTGCCCTTCTGTAGCAGGAAAGCATCAGATAATTTTAAGAGTTTTAACTCTTTCCTTTTATTTAGTCAATTTTCTGAGAGAGTCCTTCAATTTTATTAGAATTTAACAGAAAATTCAATGCTGTTTTAAAAAAGTCCAAAGACTCCAGTTCTTTTTATGGAAGTTTTTAGTTCTCAAAAGTCTTTTTAAAATTCAATAATTCCTAAAGAGAGTCTTAAGTTATTAAAGAAGTTGTTGATTCTTCAGGACAATTTTTGGAGAGAGGATTTTTCTTTTTTCCTCAGTTTGATGCGGGAGTTGCTTGAGCACTGCCATTAATTAATTAATTCCCCATTAATATAAATATTCTAAACTGGCTTCTTACATTAGTAATCAGTTGAGAAAGATCATTCTATTTCATGTTGGCACACGAAGCATTTTACTATATATGTAGCGATGATATTAGGAAACCACATTTAACACTTTGCATTTAGTCAAAATACTTTCAAATGGTTTGCCATTTCAATGGTTAAGAAATAAACAAAGGTTTTCTACAAAATTTTTCCCAACTACACATGTTTTTCGCTAAAGTTTTTAAGAACCCAAACAGAGATTTGTCTTGCAAAGGTGGGGCTGTTAGAGGCCCACTTTACAACCTAGATTTGTTATTCTGATACCACATCCCTGCATACCCCTTTGAGGTATCCTGCATTAAGTATATCTTCACATACTTTTAGAGGACCAGATCTTTTCTAAAACATTTTTTTTACAAAGTATCTCAAGGGGGAAAAAAAAGGATTATATCTATATCAAATTGGTTGAGATAAGACAATCTTTTAGTTTGTTTGTCTCTTCTCTTGACCCAATCTCCTTAAAGTTACAATCTGATTTGTTATAGTAATTAGACGTCTATTACATATTTTGTACAAAGCACAAATTTCAATAACCAATGCATCTTTTAAACATAGCACAAAAGGAAATAAAGTCAAGTCAGGAAAAAGCTGCCTTTTAAAGCTTATATAAACACTCTTGGGGATCATAAACAGTTTTATGGTCAAGGATGCCTTATATTAGCTACTTTCAGGATGACAGAAAGCAGAAGCCTTCTGGAATTTCTTAGATTAGTTTGAACATTGTTTGTATCAATTTTGAATAAGGTATTCTCTGACATTATTCATATCTCCCAGAGAGAAATATATAACTGAGACCAAACCCAGTGGGACCAGCTAAAGATAATATGGTTCTGGTAAATGGGGGAATCTGGTGATCCAGTCTGAAAGTGGGGTGAACGGTGGGAGAAGTTCAGAGGATGGGCCTGTCACTTGGAAGTGTTATCACAGAGAGACTGAGTGAAGGGTCAAGATACAGTGTCCTCCTGGCACCGTAAGTGGGGATGAACCTTCTCTGATGAAATGCTCTCAGTCAAATGTTAAGCTAACCACTTGTGGGCAGATAGATTCCTGCTAGAATCCTATGGGTTGAAAGGGACCTTTGGGAGTGTCATCTAGTGGATTGTGCTGTATTGTGACAGGACTAACAAGATGACATGACAAAATGACATGAAGTTTAGGACTATTCCTCATTATATGTTAATATAATTTATTTCAGTGAGGACATTCATCTCAGCTTCTTCGTAGGGTTAATAGGGTTGTGTAGTTACCCAGCTTCCATGCACAAGGTATTGAGGAGATGAAGGATTTGCCTGAGGTCATATTGTACAAACAGGGCATGTAACTCCTACATCTTTTGCAGAGGAGATTTCTTTAGCAGCTGGAAAAGGTTGCTACAGAATTCTGGTGTCTTGTCAGTTAACAGAATCCCTGCTGGAGTTGATGAGCACACATCTGATTTAAGGCCTATGACAAAGGCGTTGTCAGTTGCTGGCCTCTGCAGTTTATTACAATAAGTAACTGACCTTTCCAACTTCTGGTTCTTCATTTTAATCTATAATTCACTCTAGATGCCCACAATGCCCCTCAGAACTGTATAAGAAAAGTTGCTGCAGAGCATAAGGGCTAAGCCCTGTACATCAGGGGGTCTCAACCTTTTCCTTTCTGAGCCCCCCCCCCCACGTTCTAAAAACTCCATGGCCCCCCTGTGCCCCAACAATGTTTTTTCTGCATATAAAAGCCTGGGCTCGTGTTAGGCAGTTGCAAGCAGGGCAATTGCCCAGAGCCCTATGCCATGGGGTCCCACAAAGCTAAGTTGCTCAGGCTTTAGCTTCAGCCCCAGGTGGCAGGGCTCGGGGCCCCAGGCTTCAGCCCCTCATGCCAGGACTACGGCTTTCTGCCCTTGGCCTCAGCTAATCTAATACTGGCCCTGCTTGTCGGACCCCCTGAAACCTGCCCGCAGCCTCCTACGGACCCCTGGTTGAGAACCGCTGCTCTACATCACTTAATTCCTTTGGATTGGTTGCAGGGAGGGTGCAATGGGCAGAGAACCTATACAGGAACCTTCTATGCCCCATGCTTACTTTAAATAAGCTGATGTGGAGGAGGAGGATGTGGATGGCCTGGGAGAATGACTACAGAATCTGAGGCTGAGAATTCAATGGTCCAAAAATGCTCCAACAGGGACTGAGGAAAGGCAGTGGTTGCTATTCTATGAGAGGAATTTGCCTTCCTATCAGCAGACTAAAAGGCAAATTCTTCTCATACAGAACATCCTGGTGTGGGAATGTGCAGCTGACATGTTATGCTAAAAGGCTAGGGCATAAATTTATAGCTGCCCAGAAGCCACTCTAACCAGGGAATGACCATGCCCAGGAGATTTTATGTTACTATCTCTTCTGTTCAGTCAAAGAAAAGAAAAGAACTTACCATAGCAATCTCCAAGATACATAGCATTTGGCCAAAGGAACATGCACATATAAGAATATATACATGATTTATATGCACTCATCTAGGCCCCAATTGTGCAAACATTTACATATACAAGTAAGTTTCCACATGTAAGTGGTCTTTTATATTCCTACTGAGTTTAAGACTCTGTAAGCATGTACACTTAACTGCTCGGGGGAAAGGGCTCAGTTACAAGAACTCCGTTACATACCACTTCCACACTCAGATAACACCATGGGTGTATCTATCAGAGGTGCAGCTGCATAGACTTACACAGGCTAGCTTTGATCAAACCAGCTTGAATAACAATAGCAGTGAAGACATGGCAGCATGGGCGCCAGTAGCCTGCCTGGGACACTGGGTATGCGCGTGAGCAGCTGGTCTGTGCTGCCACAGCTATTTATTTTTTTAACTAGCTAGATCAAAGCTAACTCAGTTATGTCTACACATGTTGCAGTACACCTCTGCTTTCTGTGTAGATGTACCTTAGTCTTATGTCAGTAGAGTTACTCCTACCTTTAACTAGGGAAGCATGACTTGGGTGGGTGGGTGTGGGTAGAGACATGGGCACAGTCCTGAAAACGCATGCACATATTTCTAATCGCATACGTGTTTTTGTTGTTGGTAATATTATTTGTATTATGCTGGTTCCCCTGCAGCGCTGGAGCTTCTGTGTGTGGAAAACTGTTTTCTTGCAGGAGCAATATTCCCCTCCCACGGTATTCTTCCAGCATCGCCCCCTTTCCTAACACCTGCTTGCCAACGCAGATGTCATTTTGACATGTTCTTGAGCAAAACAAATTATAAAATCCTTCTGGCAAGCCCCATGTCATTTTATTTGTCTGACTGTAAACTTCAATGCACACTGTAGTGGTATTGAAATGATAATTTTTAAAACTTGGATCTATTTAAAACTAGACAGGCTTTTCACTGAAAATAAATAGATTTCCACTTTGGTCCTGCAAGAGTTTATGCATAGTCACAGCTTTTTAAGAACAGGTTGGACAAACATCTGTCAGGAATAGTGTAGGTTGACTTTGTCGTCCCTCAATGCAGGGGGCTGGTTTTGGTGACTTCTTGAGGTCCTTTCGAACCCTACATTTCTATGATTCTGTGTGCAGGCTGACTGAATGCAAAGCCATGCATCTACATAAGTGTTTGCAAGATCGAGGTCTTTGTCATCAAGAATTCAGAAAGCACTAGTGAGGGATCTGGCCGGCATCCTGTCTGCTGATATCAACTTTCTTCCCTCTCCAGATGCATTGATTTAATTTATGGCACAATATATTCAAATAGGGTAATGAAGAAATAATTTTTCAAGTGTTCTGTCCTTATTCCTGTGTCCTGGGTTTAAAGTATTCTGTACATGCTACATCAAGGACAGAATTAACATGAAGCTTATTTCATTACAGATTTCTCTGTAAGTATTTTCAAATGTGCAGTTATAAGATTTCTACTCAAAACTATTCACCTTTCACCTCTCGTTGTTTGATTTTTCTTAGGCAAAATGAGAATGTTTCCATATTTGATTTTTTTCCCCGTTCTTTTCTTTGAAGACATAGGGAGGAAAAAAATCAAAGAATGGTCCCTTATGTTGTAAAAATTCATTTCTGCCTCCAGTAATCTTCAAACAGACTGTTTTTAAAATGTTCTAACCAGCTTCTTTAAAAGAGGTAGCACCAAATGCAAAATTCTGAAGAGTTGAGGGAAGGGGTCAGTTAGACTCCTCCCACCACGTGCTTTAAAATGGTACGAGACAAAGAAAGTGTGGGAGAGCCTATAACAGCCACAGAGATTATCTGAGTCTCCTACATCCCAGGAAGGTGCTCTAAGTCGTGGACAATACGAGTCAGTCTCTTTCTCAATATCATCCTTTTTGAACAGTCGGGGGGGAGAGGGAGAGAGAGAGCTAGTGAATCCGCATTTTCCAGTGAAAAATGTTTAATCGGAAAATTGATGACCAGCTTTAGTCCCCAACCATCTGGCCCACGTGCATTCCGAACGTTAGCCATATGACTGGCAGTTTGTAAGCGAGGAATAGTTGTGGTCAGCAGAGGCATTAGAGCTGACTCCTCCAATTATAAAAGAGGAGGTGGCGGGCAGCATATTATCTGTGAGGGCTCCTGAATGCTAGAACTTGCTCCACCCACTTTAGTCCAAAATAGGCCAGATTTGGTGACCTCCTGGGCATGCTGCAAAAGACCCGTGTTAGATAGAAGGTTGCCGGTATCTTTCTCAAAGCTCTTTTCCACACTAATATTTTTCTTGGAGTGGCAGGCTAGCAAACATCCTTTCATTATTTATTGGAGGGGGGCAGTATGGACTAGCATTAGAGCAGTGGGTAATGGGACTTTGGCGACAGCGGTTTCCTGGCTTTGCCACTGACGTGATGGATGATTTTGGTCAAGTCATTTAACCTCTTTGTGCATCAGTTTCCCCATCTGTAAAATGAGGATAATAGTTACTGCCCTCCTTTGTAAAACACTCTAAGAGCGAGTGATGAAAGAACGGAATGTTGTTATTTAATGCTTCTGGGGTTGGGGTTTGGTTTTAATTCGAATTATGTGCCCAGTTGCCTAAAATGTTTTAATTATTATTCAAACTGAAATAAAACAAAAGGTGGCAGTGGGGGCAGGAAACAGGTGCCCGACGTGTAAAGTTCTTTTTAAATTCTACATTTTTCCTCTCTCTGCTTGAAGCAAGTGGGTGGATCTGCAGCAGTGTCTGCGCTTGGGATGCCAGTTACACTGCCACTTTATCTTGTTGTTCTGCCACATCTGTTTGTGACCTGAGAGGAAATCTACAGGAAGGAGTGGTGCCCAATGGTTAGAGCAGGGAGCTAAGGCTCAGGATGTCTTGCTTTTATTCCTGATTCTGGCACTGACTTGCTGTGCGTGACTTGCTGGGCAGTAATTATAGTAAAGAATAATACTTTTAACTTCTCTGTACCTTAATTTACAACCCTTCTGTCAAATCAGTCGAGGCTGCTGTGAAGTTTTATTAGTATTTATGCATTTCTTTGTTGTTTTTCTGATAAAAGGGGCTCTATGCCAGTACAATGGTCATTCCTAACACTTTTTCAATTGTGCTTTCAGTAATTAGATAGTCTTACCGTGATATTCTCTAGAGATATCCAGATACCATGGTAACATCATTTAATTGCATAAACAACTGGGACATTTTTAAGGATGACTACTGTAAAAAGAGTCGCATTGTGGCTTGTTCAAACGGTCTGTCTCTCCTTTCAGTTACACCAGAGAGTTATACCATGGAAGTCAATAGTGTTTCAGGCCAAAATATATAATGAAGAAGGCTGAAATTATATGATCTAGTGTTATATACAGGTAGTAGACAATTAGAATAATTTTAAATTCTCATCAACTTCGAATTTTAAAAAAAGCAAGCTTCCAAATGTAAATTGAACAAACCGATCATGCTGATTGTGTCATGGTTTGTGATGCCTTAAGAAATGCCATCCTGAAACACAGTTCTAAAGAAAAGTACAATAGAAGCCTGCTTCTGCTTCCATTAACGTAACGGCAGAAGTTCCACTGCGGGCAAGCGAGAGCTCATACAGTACTTTATACGGTATTACTGAATAGAAAAATTGGGATTAAAATATTACCTGCACACATTGCTCCTGTTGGTTGGAAGTGAGAAGCTTGCATTAGTATCAGATACCTCTCTCAGTGGTGATTCCTTGGTGTTTCTCTCTCCTTCTGGCAAAAAAGCAGGCCACAATGATAATTTTGTTTTATTTATCATTGCTGAGGCTGAAAAGTTGTTATATCAATAATTTTGGTCGGCTTCTTTTCTTCCTCTGGCTGTGAATCACCCATCCCAATTAGGTAGATATGTATATACATTGACGCTTTCCAAAAACATTCAAGCTGAGAAAGACATGGGAAATTTCAGTCCAAGTGGTTTATTTTGCCAAAGTTATAAGTGACTGAAAATGATGTCTTATAATGGAAAGTGTCAGGCAACCTTAATAATAGGCATTGCTTCCTCTACTCCATTTTTGGTTTTAGTCCAAATACCAAGACATCCAGTTATTTTTCTTTTTATGCCACTCTTTAATGGCCCTCCTATAACAGTAAGCGCCATATGACACAAGCTCATGGCCATTGCAAATCTTTAGAAATGTAATTGAACAGGTTTGGGAAAGAAAGGAAGGGGCCTGTTTCCACAGGCTCTGGAGTATTTTTCAAGGGGCTATTCTTTCTTTCTTTCTTCCATCTGTATCTCAGCACCTGTTCTTGTATTCAGAGCATTCCAGCTCTTCTCTTGCCTCTCCTGGTCTCACGCCCATAATATTCTGTTTCTTCCGACACGCTGGGACTTCTCCTAACTAAAGTAGCTTTTTATTTGAAGTTTGCAGCTGGACTGGATTTCAAATGATATGTGGTTGGGGTGATTGGGGTTGCGGGAGACCGCCATTCTTATCCCTGTGTTTCATTCTATGCAGGCCCGGCCTCCCTGCTCATCACTTTTTAATCTGACCCTGATATGACCCTGTATAATTCAGCAAGAACATACGCAGCACCTTGCTCTGCAGTTCTCCATATGGCACAGTGAGCAAAGGAAGCCTGTGCCAACTTCAAATCCAATTATAGCATAGAAAGGTTGCTCCATTATTGCATTTGAAACCATCATTAAATTTGCTAACCATGAAAGGGTGCCAAACCTGCCATTTCTTTGGAATGGGGGACATCTGTTGGCGTTAACGCTCACATGGGACTCGATAGGCTATGTCAACACTTGCATTAGAATCTGCTGCTTTAAAAAAAAAAATTCTGCCTGCTGGTAGCTTGTTTTAAATTTTCCATTTCTCATTCCCTTTTCTGATCATAACTCTGTAATAAGCACTTCTATTAATGAAGACTGCCTTACACGGAGGACGAAAGGGCTGGTACAGTTAGAATTGGACCAATGTCGTCTCCTTTGTTAACACATTCTCCTCATCAATGCTATCAGAATTAGCAGAATATGCAGAAATTAAAGATACAGTATGTGAGAGAAGTGCCAATGCAGGGTTTCTACTAACAGGCTGTTGAATCATTTAAATTGTGTGGGGCCCATGTCTGCAGTCAGTGACACTGGTGTGAATCTGGAGTAACTCCATCAACATACCCCTGTGTAACTGAGGGCAGACTTTATCTTCATGCAGGGCCATAACCAGGGCGGGGCGAGTGGGGCAGCTGCCCAGGGGGTGGAAAAATTATAAAAAAAAAAAAATAGCAGGGGGTGCAAATATGCTTGCTTGCCCCAAGCGCTACAATGCCTAGTTACAGCTCTGCCCTTGCATCAGACAGTTTGCTTTGTGTGAGCGATGTGTGTTGGATATCCTGGGCCAAAGTGAGCGCTGACAGTCTCGGTGTAGTCTTAGTGCAAGGGAGTATTGCAGGATGTTCATTTTTGCTGAGTTCAGCCCATGCTGAGGCTGCTGAGTGACATGACGAGAGCTAAAACTTCTACATTGTCATGGAGACCAATGTGCCTGGTGCTCAGCAAGGTGAGTAAACCGCAACCACGCAGTGATCTGAGACCTGGGGAGCAGAGCAGGGGGGGGAAGTGGCTTGATGAGGACAGACACAGGGCATAGCAGGCATGTAAGAGCGTTAAATGCAATTCAGTGAGCGCAAGTGATGTGAATAGCAGCCGCTTTTAGGATTTTCACTTCCCCGGTAGGCACAGTGGTGACCGGAGTGTTGTTAAGAGCTGCACTCCGAAGGGGGACTGAAAGCAGCAGCAGCATCAAGGCCTGGCCAGGGACATAGAAATGTGTACAAAGGTTCTGAAAAACTGTATCGCTCACAGATGTTTAATGCTGTGTGCAGGGCTCAGTGTTGGCGTAGCAGCCGTTCCCGTCACCCCATGCACCTCATTGGGTCAGGATTAGCAATGCCCCATGCTCAGCAGCCCTTCTGGTAGCTCAGCACTGCTCCCTCTCGCTGCTGGAGGACTGAGCTCTGTGCTTTGACACCGAATCCTGGTGCCATTTAAAACAGTTTTAAACTTGCTGTGTCTCTCTGTTTTCACCCTTATTTTACATAGTCCACTTCCATATATTTCATTCCTGCCCCAAGGTTGTTCAGACCCAGAAAATATGGGCTCTTAAAATGATCGGCAGTTCACCGAATGAAATATCAAAATACCCATAGAAGTCTGATGCACTGGAAATAATTTATTTGATATATATGTTTCAAAACTGGTTTCATGAGTTAATTTTCCTATTGTTAATATATAGCCTGGTAATGCAAAATGAAAATACAGCAAGTCTATTAGGAAGAAGGCAAGGCTTAGGTAAAATGTGCCTAGAGGATCAATTGCAAAAAGAATGATGTACTCAACCTCTCATTCTCAAGATATAAAGCAGCTGCAAGAAGAGGCTTTGAAAATATTAGAAATTAAAATGCGGATTTCATTATTTCATTCAAATAGCAGTTGAGAGACCTGTGAGATTTAGGGCTTGAAACTCATTCGTTATGGTGTATCCTGCAAGAAATCCATTTCTAAATGACAAGTACTAAGGTGCAAGGTATTTATACTTGTAAAAATGTATGTGGGTTTATAATTGTATTTATAGTGCTTCCAAATGTATTTTTCCCCAGCATTTTGCATATAGAAAGATATAATTTAAGGTTTAGTCTACACTTAAATGTGAAAAAAACACCCTGACCAACACAATTATGTAAACACAGGGATGCCAACAGAAGAGTGTTTCTGAGAGGTGGTGTTCCTACATTTGCAGAAAAACTCAATTAGTCAATGTAGGCTGCATCTACACTAAGTGACTATGTCAACATACCTAGGCCAGCATAGGCTCTGTAGTGTAGTTTTTGCCATACGGCTTGCGTTCATTTAGTTTGCGGCAAGCTAGACTGTGAATCTACTCCATGCTAGCCAGCTGCAGACCAACTGTCTGGGTTGGTCCTGGTGATGTGCATTAATTCATTAATTCACAGTTCATTTATGCCCTCTGATCTACTCCTGTTTCAGAGCAGACTAGATCAAAGCACACTAACAAACCGTCAATATGTGTCAGCAGGGTCCATGGGAACAGTTAATCTGCGGCAGGCCAGTGGGTAGATTCACATCCCAGTTTGCCACGAATGAATTGTTCATGTAGTCAAGCCCTAAAACTTTAGAGACTGCAGAACAAACATATTTATTAGTCCTTCGAAGCAATTGTTTGACTGGCAACCTGGAAATTGAAAAATAGCAGCATCTAGTGGTTTGGAGGCACCAGACTAGAAGCCAAGATTTTGTGATTCTGTTTCCATCTCTTCCACTGTGACCTTAGGCAAATCATTCAACCTCTGTCTCAGTTTGTTCTTTGGCTAAAGAAAATACTAATTACTGAGTAATTATGAATATAACTGGTTGAATAGTATGCTGTGAATGTGCAAAAATTGATGAATTTTGGCTTTGTGAATAATTCACAAACCCATCCTGTTGTTTGCATCTCTATTCGGTGTTTGAAAATATCCAAAGGGGATCATAAGCAAACAAATGCCACTCAGTGGATTATCTGTGAATCATTGAATGCTGGAGGTAGGTGACTACTGCATAGGCCTTCCCTCTTCCCTAAATGTGGAGCATGCCACTTCTGCAGCAATTTCAGCCTAAATGGCAGCTCAAGGGCATGAACATTCAAAACCTATTCTCAGGAGCATTCCATACACAGTGGGATTATATAAGTGTCTGTCTGGAGGATTGGGCCCTCAGGCTCCAAATCAGCAGAGCACTTAAGTACATGTGTAAGTTTAAGCATGTGAGTCATCCCAGATGGTTAAATCAGTTAGTATGTGAATAAACCACTGAATCACTCACATTCCTAAAGCACATGCTTCTATCTATCAAAAGTACTTACATGAGCCTATTATCATGGTATCTGGGCACCTTACAACAACCCTGTGACATAAGGAAGGACTATTGTCCCTATCTTACAGATCAAGAACTGAAGCAGCCACTAAGGAAATCTGTGGTAAAGTAGGGAATTGAACCTGGGTCTCCCAAGTCCTTGGTCAATGCCCTAACCAGTACTCCAGTACTCCATTCCTCCCTCTGCTGCTTAAGAGCTTTGCTGGATCAGAGCTTTGGTGAGCATATGACTCTGACCATAACTGTAAACCTAGACCTGTGATTACTCTCTCTTCTCTTCTCAATACTTTCCAAGATGACTGTTAGAACAGTGCAAATATATTGGGGCCTATGCTATATCTCCACTTAATGCAGAGACATAGATCACTGAAAGAATACTGCAAAAGACACAGAAGTTAAAAGTTTTCTTCTCAGTAGCATCCTCCTCTATCCTTAAATTAGCTAATCTGGGTTTATAACAAAACCTTTGCAACTGATCTTTAATTTACAATAGTTTCATGTTTGCTTTTCTGCCCCCCCCTTTTTTTTTTTTGTAAATATATTCCTCATTCTCAGGCATACATGTGGATTTTAAGTAGTACAACTCCATGGAGAAAAACACCTCAGCTGTAGCACCCAATAGTCAAGCCCTTTGTCCTCTTACTGGGAATGGCTTATTTTGGTGCATTCCAACTGGACTGAAGGTCTGTCATGGTCTTTTCATGTTATTTTGTCTTTTCAGGCATAGGTATGTGCTCCCAGGCAGAAAGGGTGCCCAAACGGCCAACTGGAATGCATTATTTTAATCAGGAACAATGATTTGATGCCAATCAGGAATTATTATATCATAGAATCATAGAATATCAGGGTTGGAAGGGATCTCAGGAGGTCATCTAGTCCAACCCCCTGCTCAAAGCAGAACGAATCCCCAACTAAATCGTCCCAGACAGGGCTTTGTCAAGCCTGACCTTGAAAACCTCTAAGGAAGGAGATTCCACCACCTCCCCAGGTAACCCATTCCGGTGCTTTACCACCATCCTCACATCCAACCTAAACCTCCCCCACTGCAACTTGAGACCATTACTCCTTGTTCTGTCATCCAGTACCATTGAGAACAGTCTAGATCCATCCTCTTTGGAACCCCCTTTCAGGTAGTTGAAAGTAGCTATCAAATCCCCGCTCATTCTTCTCTTCTGCAGACTAAACAATCCCAGTTCCCTCAGCCTCTCATCATAAATCATGGGGCGCTCCAGCCCCCTAATCATTTTTGTGGCCCTCTGCTGGACTCTTTCCAATTTTTCCACATGCTTCTTGTAGTGTGGGGCCCAAAACTGGACACAGTACTCCAGATGAGGCCTCATCAACGTTGAATAGATGGGAACGATCACGTCCCTCAATCTGCTGGCAATGCCCCTACCTATACATCCCAAAATGCCATTGGCCTTCTTGGCAACAAGGGCACACTGTTGACTCATATCCAGCTTCTCATCCACTGTAACCCCTAGGTCCTTTTCTGCAGAACTGCTGCCGAGCCATTCAGTCCCTAGTCTGTAGCGGTGCATGGGATTCTTCCGTCCTAAGTGCAGGACTCTGCAGTGGTCCTTGTTGAACCTCATCAGATTTCTTTTGGCCCAATCCTCTAATTTGTCTAGGTCCCTCTGTATCCTATCCCTACTCTCCAGCGTATCTACCACTCCTCCCAGTTTAGTGTCATCTGCAAACTTGCTGAGGGTGCAGTCCATGCCATCCTCCAGATCACTAATGAAGATATTGAACAAAACTATGATGATATGATAAGGGCAGAGTCAGTGTTGTTTGTAACAGATGGAAATCATCTTGCCATTGTTAAAGCTCTGAATACCTTCTTGATGGGCTTCTCTTCAAAGCAGACATTACTATCAAAGGGGATATTCTAATGATCTTAGTGAAAAGCATTACAAATCCACCAATAATTCTGCCCCCTCCCCCCCCATTTTGATGATTTTGTTGTTCACAGGCCTCAAGTGAAATGTCAGGATGAACCTGCATCTGAACATATTGCAGAGAGTGGGTTTCATTTATATCTATCATATAAATAGCTGCAAAAATTATAACTCAATCTTAGTAACTTCCTTTGGATATTCTCTGAATCTAATTTACCATCTAAACAATAAGTAATTAACCATTGGAACAACTTACCAAGGGTCATGGTGAATTCTCCAACATGGACAATTTTTAAATCACGACTGGATGGTTTTGTGAAAGATCTGCTAGATGATCACAGTGGTGCCTTCTGGGCTTGGAATCTATAAATTTGCAGCATACATCCTTTAAAGGAGTTTTGATATTGTGTTAAGCACCCTGCCATTCCATTGAGAATAGACAACCCTACTGTCAAGTGGAATATCCCTGGACATGCCTAATATTTATGATTTTTTATTGAGATGGGTTCTTTCTATCCTCTCTTCCCTTCCCACTGTCCAGGCCACAGTTCCCTCTGGAGAACACGAGTGCTGCTCTTTCACGCAATCAACAGGGTAACTAAGGCATTTATCAGTAATAATTTTCTGCATTCCTGGAACATCTTTCATCTGAGGATCTGAAAGTGCTTTACAAGCATGAATTTAGGCTAAACACAGCACTGGGAGGTAGCTAAGTATTACACCTGTTTTCTAAATTCTGTGACACAGAAAAGGCATTGTTAGGAAGAATCTTGCACTGGTAATCGAGATTTTCTAGATGATGCAATACTGTAGGTCTTTTTAACTGCTAATTTCATGAAATCCTGAGAAGCCACTGTAAGTCTCCTTAACTCATTTGGCTAGCTTTAAATACCTTCTGTGAAGTAGCCCTGTTTGGTTCACTCCCCTTTTTCCATTTCCAGTGGAGCTGGAACCTCAGCTATGAGCTACTATAAACTAAATGACTCCTCAGACAGGCAGGGCTACATTGTTGATGCCTATATGCCAATGAATGCCCAACCATTTGTTACTTAGATAAGCAGAGATGATCTCAGCATCTGTGGCATGAGTGAGATGGACCACTGTGGTTGATGGACCACAGTGGTCATGAGCAATAACATGTGGTGACTAACGGCAGTTGGATAGTCCCATAGCAACATCCACTTCATCGCCTCTTTTGGGAGGAACTGTCCAAGGAGACAGAAAAACACAAATAAGAAACTAGGACCATTTCTTAGGCAGGTGCCTGAAGCAGGCAGCGCAAAGCATCACAAACATTGAGATCCTCTGATGGGCAAGTTTCAGAGTAGCAGTCGTGTTAGTCTGTATCCGCAAAAAGAAAAGGAGTACTTGTGGCACCTTAGAGACTAACATTTATTTGAGCATAAGCTTTCGTGAGCTACAGCTCAAGCTCACGAAAGCTTATGCTCAAATAAATTTGTTAGTCTCTAAGGTGTCACAAGTACTCCTTTTCTTTTTTCTGATGGGCAAAGCATTCAGGTTCAGGATAAAGAGCCTGCTGCAGTGTCCTAATTTAAGTCTGTAACTATTAACCAGTGCATATATACGTTACAGAAATAGGCACACCACATGGATAGGTATGATGCATATAATATTAATATTGTATATAGGTGTTGGGAAGTTATGTTAACTCACTGTATTCTGCTCTTCCCGTTATTCTGTTCACTCATGTTAAGTATCCCATAACACTTTGCAAAGTTAAAGTCAGCTTTGGCACTGGAAAATACAAAACTTGTCAAAGACAAGATACATTGGTACCACGTCCCGGTACGAGCTGGGAGGTACTTTCCCAGGCAACTAGTGCCTGGAATGTAGTATCCAAAATAAAGGAAGGTACTGACTGATGTGAGGAAAACAAGACCAAAAAAAAAAAAAAAGCAGATTGGTGAATATTAGTTCTGGGTGACATACAGAGTGCTTTTTAGCCTGTAAACAGGTCTGCTATAAATATATGTAGTCTCAGACACACACCTGAGAAGCACAGCTTGTGTGTAAGGTGAACTGTTAATACCATACCAGTCCTCACAGGAAGCACTTCTCTCACGTACACGTGAGAGAAGTGCTTCCTGTGAGGACTGGTATGGTATTAACTCCTCCCTTTCTGTATTGTACTGCTTTGTCTTTAGGCAGTTTGGCTAAACTTGGTTATTTGGCGTCTTGAACATTTTTACTAGTGTATAGTCAAGCAATTGGCTAGATGTTAAACAATAGTAACACACAAGATCTAGACCCACTGTTAGTGCTATTTCATGAATTCAAAGGGGACTACATTTTAACTGAATACAACTAAGGTCTGGCCTACACTTAAACATTTTGCAAGCACAGCTATATTGGTTAGAAGTATGAAAAAAATCACAGCCCTAACTGACACAGTTGTGACAGCAAAAACCCTGGTATAGATGCAGTTATACTGGCAAAAAAAGAAAAAAAAAAGTCCTTGGGCTCATATATCTTATTTTGTACAGGGAACTGGTATAAGCTATGCAGGCATAAACATTCATTTGCCAGTATAAATTGTGTCTCAACTAGGATTGTTTGCCAGCAAATCCATACTGGGATACTTGAACTGGCAAACCCTTTCTAGTGTAGACAAGGCCAAAGGCATCCTGGTAATCCTACTACCACTGCAGAGAGATATGCTGAGCATAGTTTCTTTGGAAATTCAATCAACAGGTCTTGGAGAGCCAGCAGCTCAAAATAATACACTCGGAGCTGCTTCACAGCCCTGATCTACAACAGCAGGGAAGGACATTGACAATTATTTTTTATTTTGTAGTTTTATTAATCAAATGTTTTATGAGGTGTAAAATAACATGCTAGGCTAAAGGCCGGAGAATGGCAAGAAATATGGCTTTGCTTCATGACTAAGGTGCAGGGAAAAAAGAAAAACGCCTGCCCTGTCAATATATCGGGTGGATGCGCCCCAGCTGGATGTGTCTCATACTTGTGGCATTTCCGCATCATTTCTTCACAGCCTATTTCTTTATGACTTCTCGAGCTGTATTACCATGAATTTGCACCGTTCTGCAAATGTTGACAGGGCTGTGAGGTTAGGACGGCTGTGAGGATAGGCCGTGAGGTTTTTACCCTGACCCTGCACAATTTTAAGAGAAGCATTCATTGTAAAACATCCAAAGGCATCCGCTGACTCCAGCCAAATGAAAACCTGCTTTTGCACAGGGCAAAACACAGTACAATGCTTGAAAGCATTCCAGAGGCTGGGATGTGAAGTACTTGATCTGAATTGTTGAACTACCTCTTACCCATATGTTTCAGAAAGATAAGCATGTAATATAATGCTGCTCTTTGCACTTTGCAAAACAGTTACAATAGGACGGATTCTTCAGAACAGAATCTATAATTCAGTTAGATTATCAATGGGATGATAAACCAAGGTCGAGACTTCTCCTCATGCATTTGAAAAACTGAATGTTTTTCTATATCTCAGAGTTCAGAGGAATATTGTTAGGGGACAGAACATGAGCAAACACAGCTGGATATGAGCTCTGGTACCAGGACATCTTCTAAATTGGCAACACGCAGTTGTCGTGCTGAGGACCAGTGAGGGATGGTCAGGTGAGCAGCTAATCTCTGCCAGACATTCTTCTGTTTCTTGAAGGATGTTGAGCAGCTCATGATCTCGAGATGACATTCATCCCATTAGCTTAAAGCAGTCTGACTCCTCTGAGCTCCACTGTCAAAGACCTCGGCTCTTAACTTCATTCTGAAACAGAAGAATGTTTCTCTTTAACAGAGAAGATGTAAACACTTTAATATAATAGAACTTCCAACCAGGAGACTAGGCCTCTCATATAAAGATAAAATGAATTAATTGTATTAGCATGTCCACCTATTTAGTGAGCATTTCCTTAGCCTGTCATGACTTCAGAGGGTTTCACTAAATCAACCTTGTCTATAAACCTCAGTATATTATACAATTCAGTTATGACCCTGCATTATCACTTATCTTCTAATGAATACAAACCTCATTTTCTTAGCCTCTTGCCATAACTACAGCACTGTAAGGTTCTTTATTGTTCTAGCTGCTGTCTTTTTATGCTTTTTACCAGTTCTGCCATAATCTTTCTGTCATATGTTATGGCATTTTCATATGGGCTGGTGAGGCGCTAATCAAAGGCAATAAAATGTCTATGGCCAATTCATTTGCGCAATTGCAAGGAGGTGAAAATAATGGCCTAATACCACAATCATATTACAATCCTCTGGGGACATTGCAGGATAGTATTTTTTTCTTATAGCTTGGATTGCTGCGTGAACAGAAAATAATTTTGTTATAGCTTTCATTTTATAGAGTCCCATTCATTCTAATGTGCCTCTAACCATATATACACACAACATGAGGGAAGGTCCTCTCAAGGATCAGAAACTGGCTAAACGATGGGAAACAAAGGGTAGAAATAAATAGCCTTCACAAGGGAAAGTGGAATATAGCGGGGTCCTCCAAAGATCTGTATTGGGACCAGTGCTGTTCAACATATTCATAAATGATTGGAAAAGGGGGTAAACAGTGAGGTGGCAACATTTGCAGACGATAGTAAATTACTCAAGATAGTTAAGTCTGACACTGCCTGTGAGAAATTACAAAGGGATCACACAAAACTGAGTGACTGGGCAACAAAATGGCAGATGAAATTCAATGTTGATAAGTGCAAAGTAATGTACAGTGGGGAAAAAAATCCTAGCTATACTTACAAAATGATGGAGTCTAAATTAGCTGTTACCTCTCAAGACAGAGATCTTGGAGTCGTCATGGATAGTTCTCTGAAAACATCTGCTCAGTATGCAATGATAGTCAAAAAAGCTAACAGCATGTAAGGAACCATTACGAAAGTGATGGATAATAAGTGAGAAAATATCCTAATACCCCTATATAAATCCATTGTATGCCCACTTCTTGAATACTGCATGCATGGTTGCACAATCTCAAGAAAAGATATATTGGAATTGGAAAAGGAGATGGGCAACAAAAATGATTAGGGGGTGTGGAACCGCTTCCATATGAGAGATTAAAAAGCTTGGGACTCTTCAGTTTAGAAAATAGACAACTAAGGGGAGCTATGATAGAGATCCATAAAATCATGAATGGTGTGGAGAAAGTGAATAGGGAAATGTTATTTACCCCTTCACATAACACAAAAACCAGGGGTCACCCAATGAAATTAATAGGCAGCAGGTTTAAAACGAATATAAGGAAGTACTTCTTCACACAATGCATAGTCAACCTGTGGAACTCATTGCTAGAGGATGTTCCAAAGGCCAAAAATATAACTGTGTTTAAAAAAAAGTAGATAAATTCATGGAGGATAGGTCCATCAATGGATATTAGCCAAGATGGTCAGGGACGCAACCCCATGCTCTGGACATCCCTAAACCTCTGACTGCTGGAAGCTGGAACTGGACATCAGGCGGTAGATCATTCAATAATTGCCCTGTTCTGTTCATTGCAGCTGAAGCACCCGGCACTTGCCACTCTCAGAAGACAGGACACTGGCGGGCTAGATGGACCATTGTTCTGACCCAGTATGGTAATTTATATGTTCTTTATTCTTAACTTCAATTAAGTGCTGTGATGCCTGGAGATGTGGGCAGCATTTTGGTGTTCAAAGCACATTGAACAACAATGGGCAGAGGGGAACTTTTGGCCAAAGACTGAGACAAACAGAACTATTATGAAAAGGACTGTTTTTAAGTTCCCTGTTGAGAAAATAGACTCATGGTTTTTCATCTCTTGTCCATAAGACTCGCACTTAGTAAACTGCCGGAAACTAAACTGATTTACCTCAGAAGGCTGAGATGCAGAATCAGTGCTCCCAAGGTTAGATCTGAGGTTCTACCCTGAGAACCAAAGTATTTTAAATCTGGTATATAGCCTGTTAAAACATTATGGCTAGAGCACTCTTCCAGACTTTGCTGGGTCACGTACCACCTACTTAAATAATGATTGTGAAGTGAATCGGTAAAACATCAAACTCATATAGCACCAGTCGTACATGTATCACAGTCTGGGAGGCCCTCCGTAGGAAGTCCATTTTTCTCACAGTGACAGCCATGGGAGTAGCAGGTGGCACCAGAGTATGTATCTTCTTAACAGTCCTAAAAACCCCTTAGGTAAGAGTGAATCAATTTGTCATTAGTTTTAACTGCTGGAAGATCCCAGACCACTATTCCAAGGGCTACTTTGGAAAATTCATTTTTCTTGTAATCAGGTTGTAATCTCATGGTCTCGTTCCTAAATCACTGTGTACTAGATGACTAGCACATCCCAGAACTCTCAAAAAATGGCCTTCATGATTTAGCCACCTTGCAACACTGGAAAGAAGAAATGAAGTTTGTAGTGGCAGCAAGTTCTGTCGTGGCAGTGGATTTATTACATGAAAATGAACTCCACAAAAATGCTAGTTTCTTATATGACTCACACACCAAAACCATGTTACTTTTAAAAAGTCATTGTTAACAGGTCCCTCTAGTAGCTTTGATTGGCATCTACGCAGCAGAAAGATGATCCCCCCCCAAAAAAATCCTGGAGGAATTGTAGGTAATAAAATACATCCTCCTTTTTGGCAGCATCATTACCACATACAAAAAAGCAGTAATTTACCTCAACTGCTGCTCTTCCTAGGAATGAGGTCACTGTTGGGAATAAGTTGGATAACTTTGCCTCTCCTTGTAAGACTGCTAATGAGTTGGCCTGAGAAATACTTTGTATGATAAAGTATTTTGAAATCAAGATGCTGTATTTCACTCTCAGGCCTAATGAGTCTTTGAACACCAGCCAGTAAAAAAGTAGGGATTTGCTACCTCTTTATCACAGCTCCAGGTATGTTTTCCCCCCTCCTCCTCCTCCCTCCTCCCCCCCCCCCCCCCCCGCCCGCAAAGCCCAGTCCACTCCGCAGCCAAGTGCATCTTAGAATCATGTTTGTAAACTACCTTCAGATGTGGTTGGGGCTGGCTTGTTTTTCTTGCTCTAGAGTGATAGGGTGTTAACTGTCAAAGGCAGGCATTATGCTGCCTAGAGAAGTGTACCGAATCCCATACATTGTCTTTGTCTGCAAAGAGAGAGAGTTCTCCAGTTGACTTCAATGAGCACTCTGTGACTCTTCTGCTCCCAGAGCCCTAGATTTATTATTATTTAACTTCTATATTTCAGTAGCACCTAAATTCAAAAATGGGTTGTGTCCCATTGTGCTAGGTACTTAAAACATAATAAACGGCCCCTCCCACAAAATGTTTAGAGCCTAAAAGATAAGGCATAACTGGTTGATGAATGGGCCACGGTTGAGAGAGGGACCCAGTCAATAGCAGCGATCATAATTTGCCACGGGTCTACACATCATGAGGTTGCAGCTTCCTGTATGTGTCCTGGTGGAGGTGAATGTTGAGAGACTTGAAGGATGTTGACTGGGAGCTTTTCCTAGTTGTAAAGGGTGTCATAAATGGGAGGGTTACTTGGTGGCCCTTTAAGAAGAATGGTTTCAGAGTAGCAGCCATGTTAGTCTGTATTCGCAAAAAGAAAAGGAGTACTTGTGGCACCTTAGAGACTAACCAATTTATTTGAGCATAAGCTTTCGTGAGCTACAGCTCACTTCATCGGATGCATTCACTTTAAGAGAAGTAAACCTCAGCCCCGCCTGTGACACAGTTAGTTCACTCCCTGGTGGTAAGATGCAGCAAGGTCATGTAACTTGACTTCTTCGGGAAAGATAAGAGGCCTTGGGGGAGAGTAAGATGTTCTCTTTCCAGGGGAAAAAGTTGTCTTGGTGGGGAAAGAGGGGAGAAAAGGAAGCCCTGTAGTTGCTGCTCAGCAAAAGAGCAGGGAGTGACCCAACAGAGCCCGGGGGGATTGATGGGGAGAGACGGAAAAGAACCTGGGAAGGGCTGAAAACTGAGCCAGAGGGCTTTATAAGAGAGTCTGAGTGAAAGAGAGACCAGACTCTCAGGACAGAGCAGCTGGGCCCCACTTGCAACTGAGATGTAGACTCTGTGGATTTCGTATGTTTGTCTCTTTGGACTGGTATATCTCGGAGGGGGTGGACTTTCGTTATATGATTTAGCCAGCCCTCGAGATCCAGCTGGGGAATGGGGTCTGGGGCTTGCCCCACTCTGGTGCTCCAGCCAGGAACCAGGATCGGGGGCTGCACCACAGAGCTCCCAGAAGCAGCAGCATGGCCCCCGTCCAGGGCTCCAGACGGGGAGCAGGGTTGGGGACTGCTCCATGCAGCTCCCGGAAGCAGTGGTATAGCCCCCCTCCTGCATCTATACATTGGGGCAGCCAGGGGGCTCCACTCTGCACGCTGCCCCCATCCCAAATGCCGCCCCCGCAGCACCCATTGGCTGGGAACCAGAGCCAATGGGGGCTGCAGGGGTGGTGCCTGTGGACAGTGTAGCGTGCAGAGCTGCCTGGCCGCGCCTCTGCGTCGGAACTGGAGAAGGAACATGCCGCTGCTTCCGGGAGCCACTTGAGGTAAGTGCCGCTCAGATCCTGCACCCCTGAGCCTCCCCCTGTGCCCCAACCCCCTGCCCCAACCCTGAGCCCCCTCCCATCCTCTGAACCCCTCAGACCCAGCCCGCAGCACTCTCCTACACCTCAAATTCCTCGTCCCCAAACCCATCCTATAGCCTGTACCCCCAACCAGAGCCCTCACCCCCTCCAGCACCCGAACCCCAATTTTGTGAGTATTCATGGCCCACTGTACAATTTCTATTCCTAGATGTGGTCCTCGGGCCAAAAAGTTTGCCCTCCCCATTTGAATTTTACCTTGGTTCCTTCCATTTTATATCGCTTAGCCGTTGAATCTGATCCATTTGATGCTGTGACTGTCTCCGGCCCACAGAGATGAAAACAAGTGAGCAGCAGCAGGAACAGAACAAAAAAGAGGCCAAAGCAAAAAACAGGGCTTCGTAGTTCTTGTTGCTTCATTTTACTCATATTTAAGTCAAAATGGATTCAGAAAAAACTAGAGATAGGCCTGCCCCGAACCCTGGATGCGGCTCTCATTTATGGCTAAGTGTCTATCATGGGCCTTTGAATAACAGTTCCTGAATTTTGGCCTGTTCAGAATCTAGATATGAGACTGAATGTTGCACCTCACACACATCTGGCTAAACGTTAAGTGATTTGGATGCATACAAGCAGATGATGTCCATGTGTCGGTTTTCCTGGAGCATGCTGCAGTCACCAAAATCCTTCTATCCTATTCCCTTGGTGTTTCTCTGTAAGTGACTCCACGGACAGGAAGGAAAACAGGGTGAATTCATTGGGAAAGAAATACTCTGGGGTCCCATAGGATAATGTGGTGACCTCCCAACTAATCCATGCGTCTCTATAGAGAAGAGTTTTTGGCAAGTTCACCATGACAACAGGTGGGGTGGGCGGTTGGAATTTTCTGAAGTATTTCTAAGACTAAATGACTTAAGAACATGAATCCTGTGTTCCTAAATGCTTGGAAGTGATCGTGCTGGTGTTGTCTGGCTACAGGGCAACATCATCATGGATCCACTTATCCTAGTGAGCAAGTGAATGTTTAGCTGTTAAAGTTCTGCAAAATAGCTGCCTGCTTATAATTCCTTTCTAAAGAGATTGGACTCGAAGCAGTGTCGTAGTCAGCAGATAAAAATGCAGTGTTCATAAGAAAAATGAACTTGTATGAATTATGCAGTACTGAATGGTGGCTGCCTTAATGGTTTTTATCTGTGTGATTAAAAACTGGCAGAGATGCTATAATTAACTGTGCTTAGTGAGCAGCCAATCGCTATCTGGTGGAGGGCAGCTACAATGGGTCTTGTTGGCATTAAGGATTTGATTTTTTTTTAAATAACTTTTTTAAAGGAAAAGTTATTCTTCAGTTTATTGCCCTCTCTATTCAGTACCACTTGCCCCCTGATGCTGGGGAAACGAAGGGGACCATCAGATGTCAGAAGCTGGGATTGGGTGACCGGGCATGGATCACTTGATGATAACTTGTCTGTTCACTCCCTCTGGGGCACCTGGCATTGGCCACTGTCAGAGGACGGGACACTGGGCTGGATGGACCTTTGGTCTGACCCAGTCTGGCCGTTCTTATGTTCTTATTGGAATGAAACAGTTGGTAGCTCATAGCTTCACCACTTGGGTGGTAAACTCTGCCAGCTTTTCCTCTCCAGGAGCTAGAATTGAATAGAATGAGGTGGGAGTTTTGTGGTTTTGTGGTTGTTATGGGGAGTTTTGTGGTTGTTATGGGGTGTTTTTTGGTCCATGTTTGTTTGTTTACCAGTGAGATAGAATGCACTAAACAATGGACCAATGGGACAGTGTGCTAAACAGTGGCCCAATGAGAGCATAAGTGGCCAGCTCTTCAGGTGGTGTAAGTGGGTGCAGAAGACCCACTGATTTCTGTGTCACTGGAAATTGTAACGTCAGTGGAGCTATACCCATTTATGGTAGTTGAGGCTCGCACCCTGCATACTCTGTGCCAATGCTCCCTGAAGTCAGATAGCACAAACATCACAGAGTGATTATAAATAATTATTTCCAAAAGGCCAAAGACCTTATTAGTAGCAAGGATCCTTAGCTTATTGATTCTATTACTGCTCCTGATGGCGTCACTGTATATTACTCTATTTGACGACCTTCAAAGTCATTAATGAAAAAGCTTCAAATGCAGGAAAGCAGTTACTCAGATCTCAGCAATGTTGGCTGTACCAACTTTGGACAGCAGCATGGTGTCCAAATTGAATTGTGTTTACTTTTCTTGACCCATGCATGGGCTTACAATGCAGTGAAATTCCTTTCTTTCATGGAGATTGCAAATGTACTGATGACCAACAGCACTCCAGAGATGCCTTTGGTGAGCTGCATAGACTGACTGGAGCTTCAGCAGAAATAGCTGAACACTGGCGAATGTGTATACACCTGACTCTCCTAAGTGTAGATTCATATGGTTGGTAATCTGTGAATCTTGGCAAAATGGATTGCTCAGACTTTTGCATTTCATTTATCTGCCCGACTGGGCAAAAAAAATATCTGGCGCAAACCAGAACAGATTACCATCCTTAACACCACATCAAATGACCTTAGAATTAAAATTAACAAAATGAATGAAATCAAGAACTGATCATTAGGCTTCAGACTGATTTTTCCAAATAAGGACCGTCTGAACATTAACATAGTTAGTACATTTCTTGTGAGCCCATTAACACAAGGTTCTTTCGCATACTGAATTTCCTTCATTTAATTACAACAAGCTTTTCAAATACTCACTATCTTTAACTGGGGCTAGCTTTTCAAAGAGTTCAGTTTCCATTTCAGCAACTAGAATCCGGTCACTTCGGTGCTTAGCACCCAGCAACTCTCATTGTTTTCATTCCCAAATTGCTCTTGCTTCATTAGACAGAACGGCATGGTTTTGTCCTAGACCCGTTGATGTTGCCAGGAAGCTCACAGGGCCAGCTTTTCAAGGGTTTAGCCCTGCCTACTGAAATGGGAGAATCACACATTTTCCCCACTCATTTTCAGTGAGCAACGCTGCTTGGATTGTTGATGGCATTTTCTGCACCCAGTCTCTGGAAGAGTAAGTAAGCATTGATGGTGTCACTCAAAATGAACTTCTGCTGCACACCCCAACCTATTTCTGTAGCAAAGGTCAGAATTGTTATCTATCAAGAGAGAGCAGAAGAGTGGAATAATGAGTTGCCTCAATGCAATGGCCTTTTTACCTTCAGAATGGGCTTCTTCATCAAACAGAGCAGGCACTGACTGAAAATCATTTGGGGCTGTATTCTGTAAAGGTCAGAGTCTGAAATACTAGAAGATAATTTCACCCTAGTTTATAGAGTTGACTCTCTCTACCATGGAAACCCAACTAACACCACTTGTTTGGCTGCCTGGCTCCTTTAGCATTCCAGGTGGTGATGGGAACGGGGAAAGCCTAACTGGTGCTGTCACTGAACTAAATTAATCAAGAAAATGTAGGTAACAATAAGGATGCAAACAGAGTCAGGGATGGTTTCCCCTAGTGGGGAAGTTGTCATCGCGTAGAATAGTTTTTCTCAAGGCAAGCAAACTGCATCCTGGAAGTTCTAGTGGTGATGTCTTTATTGTCAAAGTGGAGGCATGTCGCAGAATGACCATTGGTTGCACATCTTTCCATGTCTTGCCTTCCAGATGAGGATCAGTTGCCTTCTCTCCCTCTAGTTTAAGTAAACTTCCTTTCTGCTTCTAGTTCCAAGGCATTACTGTTTGCACTCACCATTCAGGTAGTGGCATTTCTTCAGGCTACAGAGCTAAGTTCTGCCACTTGACACATGTCTACAATTCCTGCTGACACCAATGGGAGTTGCAGATCACAGATATGTCTCACAGCATTCTGTTAGCCAGTAATGTCAGCAGTCTTTCCTTTGTTCATCAGCTGAAGTCAAACACTCAGCAGCTTTGTCACATGGAAGTGGGACAAACGCAGGAACGTAAAATCAGTATGCTCCATTAAACTGTTTAAAAATAAATTACAGTGAGTGGTGTATGAAGCCATCAGGACGTAACACTGCAACTTTATCTGCATTGGAAGGGCTCCTTTGACCTCTTACTATACAAATTTGTATCAGACTTTGGGTAAATGAGGTGTTACATCTTTTTTCCCCCACTTCTGTTTCTTCTACAGATGAGTGAATGTCAGGTTGTGGTCAATGGTATAAAAAAATCTGCTGATAAATTTAGTAAAACCACCATAGACACAAAAGGCCCAATTTTTCTCTCTCTGACACCAGATTTATACTGGTGTGACTCCGCTGACTTCAGTAGTTACTCTTGACTTGCACTGGTGTGAGAAGTACAAGCACACTTCTCTCTGTTCATAATTCAAGAAATAAAGTTCAGGCTGTTACTCTGAAACCTGTGAAATTATTAATAAGCTTGAGGACAAATGGGAGCTTTTCTGTGGGCTTTTGATCCGGGCCGAATTGCTGCATAGATGGAAACTCCAAAGGATTCTCAAACCTTAACTCAGAATCTTTTTTATTTTTTTTTAATGCATTGGAAAGGAGACTGACTGGCATTCGAAAGCTTGTGCATCTGCTTTCAATGAACTTTCTTGTGAACAAAATGTAATACACAAATATTCTATGAAAACAAATGCTGTTAAATGAATTCACTTTAGAATTCACTGGAATATTCATGGGAAAAATTTTTTGCAGTATTTACCCAGCTCTGAATGTGACCCTGTTTTAGGCACTCAAATACCATAATGAAAGGTGCAGAATAAGAATGTAGATGGCCCTGTATCGGTAATGGGGTGTTCTGGATAAATGAGGTTTGGAATAATCACGGTTATACTCTCTGATCACTTGTCAGACTTTGCAGACAAATGCACAGCCTTGAACTACTAGCTCAAATATACAAACTCTCCAGATTTGATTATGGTAACTATTAAGAAATGGGGAGCAACAAAAAATATCGATCATCAAATATTAGGTACTATTTTTTTTCACTATGAAGGGAAACTAAGTATCTATTATCATCTGTATTTTGGTCATGAGTTTCAGTGAATATAATTAATGATTAGTCTGTCATATTTTAAAATATCAGAGGGGTAGCCGTTTTAGTCTGTATCCACAAAAACAATGTGGAGTCCAGTGGCACCTTGAAGACTAACAGATTTATTTGGGCATACGCTTTCGTGAATAAAAAACCCACTTCTTCAGATGCATGGAGTGCCAGTATATCTATGACTGTATCTGTAATTTTCACTCCCTGCATCTGAAGTGGGGTTTTTTACCCACGAAAGCTTATGCCCAAATAAATCTGTTATATTTTAAAATGTGATCTCACCTGTAGTGTAGTTTATTGCTTAACAATTAACAATGCTCGTTCTAACTCATTAGTAAATAACTCTGGGTGATCTCTGCAAACACTGAGTAATCTGAACCAGTGTTTACGATGGCTGAGTGTTACGATGGCTGTTTATTATCCGATATGTTAATTATAAGGGTACTACACGCTGCATATGCAGTTGGATGGACTCAATGATCTGAGTTTTGTTTTCCATCTTTAACTAACTTGACCTTACCGTGATCTGCTGAGAATATGTGATGCTGGCAAACCAGGTGCCAGCTCATGCCTAGCCCCTGCCTTATCTCAACGGCACACTGACAAATACATAGCCGGAATTAGCCTGGCTCACCTGTCTGTTAGTATTGTTGATAGAGGTATCGGAATTACAAAAATGTGCTTTGTGTTTAGATGTTACTGAATGCTTGTAATATGCTACCTGCATTAATCTCACCTATAATGTCTGTAGCCCGTGTTATAAGGTAATATTTAAGTGCTTGCATTGTCCACCTCTGTAACTGTAACATTGTAGGGAGAGTGGTCACTTTGGATGAGCTATTACCAGCAGGAGAGTGAGTTTGTGTGTGTATGGGGGTGGGGGGGTGAGAAAACCTGGATTTATGCTGGAAATGGCCCACCTTGATTATCATGCACATTGTAGGGAGAGTGGTCACTTTGGATAAGCTATTACCAGCAGGAGATTGAGTTTGTGTGTGTGTGGTTTTTGGAGGGGGGTGAGGGGGTGAAAGAACCTGGATTTGTGCAGGAAATGGCCCACCTTGATTATCATACACATTGTGAAGAGAGTGGTCACTTTGGATGGGCTTTTACCAGCAGGAGAGTGAGTTGGGGGGGGGGGGCGGAGGGTGAGAAAACCTGGATTTGTGCTGGAAATGGCCCAACTTAATGATCACTTTAGATAAGCTATTACCAGCAGGAGAGTGAGTTTGTGTGTGTATGGGGGTGGGAGGGTGAGAAAACCTGGATTTGTGCTGGAAATGGCCCACCTTGATTATCATGCACATTGTAGGGAGAGTGGTCACTTTGGATAAGCTATTACCATCAGGAGAGTGAGTTTGTGTGTGTGGTTTTTGGAGGGGGGTGAGGGGGTGAAAGAACCTGGATTTGTGCTGGAAATGACCCACCTTGATTATCATACACATTGTGAAGAGAGTGGTCGCTTTGGATGGGCTTTTACCAGCAGGAGAGTGAGTTTGTGGGGGGGGGGGGGGGGGGAGGGGGAGCGCAGGGTGAGAAAACCTGGATTTGTGCTGGAAATGGCCCAACTTGATGATCACTTCAGATAAGCTATTACCAGCAGGACAGTGGGGTGGGAGGGGGTATTGTTTCATGGTCTCTGTGTAACGTCTACTGCAGTTTCCACGGCATGCATCCGATGAAGTGAGCTGTAGCTCACGAAAGCTTATGCTCAAATAAATTGGTTAGTCTCTAAGGTGCCACAAGTCCTCCTTTTCTCTGTAACTGTGTAAATCACCAGACAGCACAGTGTCAACAGGAGTTATGCTGCTCATGGTTGACTCCCCGTGCAATTGCTCAGGAACAGCCTCTGGGGAGGAATGGTGGGCCCAGCACAGCATCAACTCTTGATCAGATTCTGGAATCAAAATCTACAAGCTTAGCTAGGGGAAGCAGCTGGTTTTTGCTCCATTCCCTCCTCAAACACCACTGAAGCAGTTCTCCAGAGAGTTGGGATGATGCTGCAGACCTGTGGCTGTCGTCTCAGTGTTCCCCGAGAAGAGATTCTTTGTATCAGTGGTTCTCAACCAGGGGTACATGTATCCCTGGGGGTGCACAGTGGTCTTCCAGGGGGTACATCAACTCATTTAGATATTTGCCTAGTTTTGCAAGCTACATAAAAAGCACTAGTGAAGTCCATATAAACTAAAATTTCATGCAGACAATGATTTTTTTATACAGCTCTATATACTATACACTGCAATGTAAGTACAATATTTATATTCCAGTTGATTTATTTTATAATTATATGGTAAAAATGAACACATGCAATTTTTTGGTACTATTGTGCTGTGACACTTCTGTATTTATATGTCTGATTTTGTAAGCAAGAAGATTTTAAGTGAGGTGAAAGTTGGGGTATGCAAGATAAATGAGGCTGCTGAAAGAGGTACAGTAGTCTGGAAAGCTTGAGCCACTGATTTAGATCTGTCCCCTCTTCCTGAGATGTGTAGGCCAGTGACATGAGCCGTTGTTGCTTGGAACGACACAAAGGCTGGTTCACAGCTTTACTTGGTTACTTTGAATGGGATTATGTATTTTCTACAGCCCAGTTCTGCCTTGTCTTCCATCACCGGGGGAGATGGTGATATTCGAACATATTACATTTGAAATAAATATTAGCAGAAATAAAATATTAAAATGAAATGTTATATCCATAATCCCCTGGTGAGTCGTGCAGCAGTAGAGAGATGTATGCAGCAGGTAGAATGATAACTTAAAGCAAGAAGTAGAGGGAACTTGCAGACTAGCAGCCTCAAGATTTATTCCACATTATTATATTAAGTTCAGGGTTTAATTCTGGCTTTTGTTCCACGTAGAGCCCTTCAGGAATTGTGGGTAATTTTCAACATATTTAAGAGAGTACACTGAGCCCTCCCAAAAGAGCAATTTCATTAATTGCTTGGTACTGCTGTTGCTTGGACTCATAATCCTTTTCTTAAATTACAAAGTGTACTTGAGCCAAGACATCTCCCCTACATGCAGCAGCATGAAGGAAAATACCCTCTCCATGGTTCTGTCGCTATTGTTGACATAATGTTCCTCCGTAAATTTCATGGTATTTCTGGAAAGGGATCTGTTTATCTTAATATTAACATGCACATGGTCCCAATGTTAGTTACATAGCTGAGTTATTAAATAGTAATTCCTAACACTGAAGGAGAATTGTGTACCCGGGAGGGGAAACAGGAAGAGGGAATGTCTAAGGCATTGGCACGATAAAGCTAATTTCAGAAGGATTTATCACAATTAGGAAGAGAGATCATGAGGGACAGATGCAAAATGCTTGGCTAATAATGAACCAGATTCGGCTATCTTTTGCCATGCTGAGTGGTGACTTACTCCGTGAGTAAGAGTAGCCAAAGCTGGACCCTGCCTGGGTACCTCTGAAGGCGGGAACACCTCCCACCTAGGGCTGCCATTGTGACAGACAACTTCCTCCATCCTGACCGATCGCTCCCAGAGCAGTAGACAGAGTGGGATTTAATACCACAAGAAAAGTGGAACATTGAAACAATAATAGGAAGAATAAGAGCATTTCCAAGGTCTGGATGTTTCTAGCTGAGTAACTGACCTTATCTTAGCCTCTGGCCATGTAAACAAGATTTTCTGCATTTCCCAATTGTACAAGCTATGAATAGAAATACTGAAGGCAGCAGATGTGGGCTGAGCCCGTGGTTTCTGCTAGGGAAAGGCATATTTGTTCAAAAGAATTCAGCACAGAATTCATTGCTTGTGAATTCTAAATGCCCTTTTGGGGTTCAATTCAATCCCTTTCTCAATCAGCTCTAAGTGATTCTCTATACATTATTTCAGTGCAGCCTAAGATCAGGTCTCCCTGGACTCTGGAAGGATTTGAGTATGTCACCATAAGTGATGTGTGTCAGGAAAGCAACTAGCAGGCTTCCATCCTGAGCTGAATCTAAAAGTGGTACCAGCGTTAGGTAAGAATGGCAGCTATGCCTGGCAACAGCTAAATTAAAAATTGGGCTCAGTGTTGGAGAAGGAAATGAGGATTGGACCATGACAAAATAAGTCATCTGATGTATGTGAATGTGATGAGGTACTTGGGCGGGTTAATGCTAAACAGGTGGGGCCAGTTCTGCCTAAAGCAGCAATGTATGTAATGCACTCTCACACTCTTGAAGATTTGAATCACTGCATCTTCTTAACAAAACAAAACAAAATGTTCTTTGTTCAAGGGGAGTATGACTAAAAGCTTCTAACCAAGAATCACAATGCTACCATCTAGCCTTTCATGATTAATCAGGATAGTCCTCTAATTAAGAATTTATTGTATATTTCAATGTTTGGCCTGTGATCAAGAAAGGAATTGTTGGGGGAGGGCAAAGGGACAGTAAGATAAGGCCTGCACCCTATATCGTCCAATAGAGGAACTGGTATTTTATTTTAGTCCTTAATTTGGAAGGCCAATAGATTTGTCAATAGCTGATGGACGTTATAATAAAAATAAAAAAGTTAATCAGATTAAATTTGGGAGCTGGGCACCTTGCCAACGTTCCTGTCAAAGAAAATTGTACCATCTACCCATTGAGACAGCAGGTTGGGTTCCCATTTGCATCGCTTATGAGATGAGCAGTCTTGAATACTCACAACATTAGCAAGCTGGCAGCCAGGACAAACCTCTGAGCCACTGTAGATAAATCCAAACAGATCAGCCCATGGTTTTGTATTCCCTTTCGGAAGACAGAAAATCATGGATTCATCATCTTCTGAATAAAAAGTTGAAAGGCCTTTGCAATTCTGGTGGTGCTTGATTAAACAAATTCTGCACAAAGAATTCTAATTCTAATTTACCAAACCAATTAGAAGAATACATTTACTGCTTGCTTGCTTGCTTGCTTGGATGCTCTCTACAGAAGTTATGTGCAGTGAACCCCTTTGAAGTAATGTCTGGTAAGAGCTCAAAGATCTTACTGAAAAGAATTTTCCGAATCAAAATGGCAGATGTGATGGTTTAGCAGATGTATCAAGTGAATTAATTGGTTGGGCACTAAACTCTCCCCAAGTTACAGGTATGACCAGCCGGTCTGTTAAAGGAATGAAGAGACACCACACTAAATGCATTCTAAATACATACATTTTCCATGCTCTTCCATCTTCATGCTTTAGATGGTTGTTTTATACTCGCTTGTCAACAGAATAATCACTTAGTAAAGCAGGTGATACATAAAAACCAGTGTAAGGAGAAAGAGCTATTGCAGGCCCCATGTGAAGGTGTGAAAGCAGTGGAAAGTTAGTCAAGCTGGCAAAGACACTGACAGGTAGTTGGACCAGAGGACTGAGTGGCAGGAATGCTAGTCTAAGCTCGCAGTGTACTTCAGACTTTTGTGGGGACTTTGAAAAGTTATTTATACTTTCTGTGATTTTCTTTGCCCATCTGTACAGTGAGCAGAGCTATAGATCTAAAGTTAGCCCCTCTTTTGCAGAACAAATAATTCACAAATAGATCCTGCTTATTGGTTTTTAATCTGTTCATCATTTAGTCTTAAGGTTACACCAAATCCTTTGGACAAGTAACTGTCAGCCTGTGGGGGGAATGATGGGGTGCACTCAGTGGGTGCAGAGAACTGGCCTCCATGGTGTGTAGGGGATGTATGGACTCCCAAAATCCTGTCACTCCCCCCACTTTTACCCATGTGGGAGGGCAACAGAAGTTTTATGGCAGGCAGGTCCCTCCACACCCAAGGATGCAGGATTCAGTTCTTAGAGAATCCATAAAGGCATGTTCAAGCTCAGTGTAACTGATGCTGTTATAATATCATACTATTTCATTCTGGTTTAAATCTGATCTTCTCTGGTCAGACCTATCCCCATAAGGCTGTGCAGTTAGGAAGATGTTCATATTCTTTGAAAGAAATTGTCAATTATTTATGTTGCACAAGTTTGTTTTCTGGAAAATGGCCATGCTTGTTCTGCCTGTGACGGAGCAGTGAGCTTTCTCCGAGAGATTCTGTTAATTCCAATAACATGGAAAGGGCTATGAAATCAGTCTGCTGTCAAGGAGACAGGAACTGAGTCCCCCCCAAAGAAAACTCTGCAACTCATTCATTTGCAGGAATAAGATGAACAAGGGAATCTAAGAGAAGTTGGTTCTGGGTGGGCCCAGATGATAAGGGGTAAAGCCCTGTTCCAACTTTCACTGGAGGCTTTCAGGAGAGAATAGACCCAACTTGGGTCTATCAGGTTCCCAGGGGGGTAAATTGCTTTTGTTGTCAGTGTGCACTATGAACTTATGAAAGTGCAACCTGATTCCAAAGTCATGAAAATGAGTTCCCATTTTCTATCCACAGTGATGGCTTACTGTCCACCCCATAGCACTGTTCTCCATGTTCCAGACAATAGAAATATATCATTGCTGTGGTCTGTGCTTTCTGTTTCCATGGAGTCCTGCAGCCAGAAGGTCACTTCAGGGAAGCAGGCTCTGAGAAGGCAAAGCAAAACAAACTGATGAGATAAGTTAAAAGGCTTTCCCCCATCACTCCCTGCCCATAGAGGAGGTTTATTATTTTATGGATAGTAGCTGTGTTTGTGTGACTGCATTATAGGTCCTGATTTAAAGATGTGGCAATTGGTCTGTTTCTAAATATAGGCTTTGTTTTGTGTTGGGTGGTTGGGAGAATGAGAGAGACATTTACTGTGTTCCAATCACTTAAACCTGTGCAAATCCATTAAAGGCAACAGGCATAATCTGAAAGCAATGGAACTGTACAGGTATAATTATGAGGGCATACTCTGTAGAACCTTACAAGAATCTTGATTCTCAGATTGTGGGTTGAGCTTGCAGCGCTGAGAATTTGCGGGGCGGGGGGGAAACTTTTAAATTTCAAAACGTCTTTTTTACTTGTGAACTGGCCCCATTTGGTATGGAGTTAATGAAAAATGATCAACTTGTGATTCCCCAATGCCTCTTTTGCACAGTTATTTTCCAGAGCAGGATACATTTTAAATAGGGAGTAAGTGGTGCACAGAGCCTTGTGTGGTATGTCTGCATGGGGGTGAACTTTATCCACTGAGCACAAGTCATACAGATAGTATTCAGAGAATGTAGCACACACCTCCTTTGCCATGCCTTCATCAGCCCAATTCATCATTACTTTGTCACAACATTTTAGCTGCAGCCCTTGAGGCCACTGCCCTAGCCTCTGCCTTTGATCTTCACTTAACATCTAGCAAGAGGTAGCACGATCCAGTGGGTAGGGCACTGGGCTGAGATTGAGTTCTATTCCTGGCCCTGCCATTGAACAGTGTGTGAAGGTCATCACTTTATGCCTCTCTTACGTCCTCCAAGCTTAATCTCTATTTAGACTGTAGGATCTTTGAAACAAATGATCTTTTACTTTGCAGAACACCTAGCATAATTGGGCAGCTAGGCATTTCTAGCGGCTACTGTTATACCAATAATAAATTCAGCACTTTCCGAATATTCCCACACTGAGATTTGCTCTTATGTGGTTAAATCATCAGAGCATCTTTTATAAGCACTAAGACTGGAGGCAGAAATAAAATGTTGGTCAGGTTGTGGTACGATTCAGTTAAATCTTTTCTGTGTTTTTTTTTAATTAAGAAATGGAAAAGTTCCAACCCACCAAGATCATGATCAGCCCCTCTGACGAGTCATGGGAACAAAATCATTTGCTCCAGCTCTTCTCCTCTAAGTGGTACGTTACTTAGAGCCCCCACTGATTTAGTCATTTACAAATTTTTTTAAATATAAATTGTTTGTCACAGCTGATAAGCAGGTTAGTGAGATTCACACTGTGACTAGGCAGCATCCCCGTGCATGTGCTGCTATAAAAACTGCCTTCGTTCAAACTTAAACCCAAGTTGTCAATACAGCCTGCTAACAGAACAGCCTCCTGGGGATGTGGAGAGAGGGAAAGCACGATGGATTGAAGCAAGCTGATCTGAAATCAAATGCTGGTCTTCATTATGGAATCATAATGCTGCTGGTCTTCATTATGGAATCAAGAGATGGTTCATTTCAGCTTCGAATTCTCAACTTTTCAAGATGTTTCCAACTTGATTTTTCTCCCGCTGCACTTAAATAGTCAACTATTTGGAGGGACTTATCTGTGCAGATCTCCTGTAAATGTAAAGGACAGCTTGGGGTTGGGTTTGTGGTGTAGCCCAGCTTCGATGTGATAAAAATCATAGCCTAAGAAAATATTTGAACTATGTTTTATGATTCCTTTCCCTCTCCCCTTACATCAAGTCTCCTGCTCAGCCCTGCTGCCTTTTCCTCACTGTCTCCACAGTGAAATCCGGAGGCTAAAAGCAGAGGAAAGCCCTACTCTTCTTCTTGGGTTGGGTAAGCTGAGGTCCCCAGCAGGTGGTCCTCCTCTTGGTCGGTGTGGTGAATGCTTCCATTCCTGTTTCAATCTACTTTAGCTACTGGCTTAAAACAGTGGTCACCTCTGTGATCACTATGATTTTCTCTTATCTGGCTTCATAGTCTCTCCCCATTTCTCCTCCAGTCAATTAACAAAATGCAGCTGCTAGTCTGTTCAGGTTATTGGACTGCCTTCCCCATCGTAGCCCCTTCCAGGAGTACTTTATGCAATATACCTACATCTCTCACAGGTAGTTCTTTCTCTCATCCTTGTGTGGGTAGTGTAGTGTTTTGTTTTTGTTTTATGTGCTGTTCTGTGTTTGTTAGAGAGAGACAAGGTCAAAGAAGTCCACCTTACACTTGGAGCAGTGGTGGTTTGTGGTAGTCCTTAGTTCCTGCGCAAAGTCGGTCCATACTCTCAGCTGAGCCCCAAACAGCTCTGTCTTGCACAGAGGTGCTTAACCCTCTCCTCTCTAATATCTTCGTCTGCTACCCCCACAGTGCATCCCCCTCTCGGTCTGATGTCTCTTTTTCAGTTCAAGCTCCTTGTCCTTATCGATAAAGTGCTACATATGCTTGCTCTCACCTTGCTCTGTGCTACCCTTCCCCTATGCTTATGTCTGTTCCCTCAACACAATTTCCTAACCACTTCTCTTCAGCCATCCCTTCATACATGATATCTTCTGTTGTGCTATGCCAAGGACCGTCTCTTTGTCCGTCACTCTCCTCCTTCAGATTCCCCCTCGAGCAATCCCTCTTCCTATCTTCTCACTCCTGCCCTTACCTGAAATGTTGTCCTGCGTTTATCATAGGCTGGCTTGTCTCCTCTAGTTCAAGTTGAGAGGCAGGGAATGTATCTTTACAACCGCTCCCCTCATTTACAAGTAAAAATAGAGAAAACTAGATAAGTGTTTTTACAAAATGATTCCAGCTTGCAAATTCTCTATAAAAATAGTGCATGCCTAAATGAGAGTGGTAACATTAGCTTAAAAGTCACGGGTGGACCAATTCTCAAGCCCTAATGTATGTCCTGCAGTCGTGTAAGAGCTGGAGGTCAAGGTTAGTAACATTGGCTCATCACATCTTTCCAACCACTAGCTCAATACATAGAGATACATAGACCCCCTGCAGAAGGGCACACGCAGGGGCACTGCTTTGTGAAACAGGTTTTACACGTTTCACCTGATAACTCTATTAGCAGCCATGAGGGGAGAAAGAGGAGGAAGATGTTCAAGTTCTTGATCCCTCTTGGAGAGCCTGCTAAGAGTGCTGATGTGGGTCAGGCAGTGAAACCAGAGATCCTGGAAAAAGAAAGTTTAAAAAGATGCTCAGTGGAAACAAATCTTGCAGCAAGAAATGGGCTAAAGATGAAAGACCCAGAGATTCTGTCTCTAGGTGGTAAAAACAAGGAGACCAATGGGACCATTACTCTGGCCATGAGAACAAAAATAGGGCCTGATCAGGGGCTGGAAAACTTCCTTTCTTGTGCAGATCTCCCTTTACACTGTGAAGACGGTGTTAAGCCACTTCCATGGCACTGTATTCTCCTCCTCATCCACCCACCCACTCCCTCGTCCCATAAAGAGAGCCCTTCAGAAGGCTGTGTGTGCACACTATGGGCAGCAGGAGAAAGTGGCAGAAATTGGGGGAAGGGCAGAGATTACTCATTGTCCTCGACTCTGCAGAGAAAATGGGCAAATGTTGATATAGCCTTAGCCTGCATTAACATTTATGGGTTTTTCCCCTTTTCCATCCACTACTCTGGCTCCAGTGAATGGTATAGAGAGGATGCTGAGAAAACTCTATACACCACATGCTTCCCAAGGTATTCCAAAGGGCATGTGTCATTACTGAAGTCTGAAGTAGCTTGGGTTTAACATCATAAAATCCCTGCACCACAGAGAGTGGCAATTGCCCTTGGTAATGAAGGGTTAATATGCTGCACGTCTTGCTTCAAGCCAGTGGAACTACCGTAATGCGGTGAATTATGTCCCAATAACACAGACGGTCTCGGATTAGGAATCCCTTCCCTGTCCCCAGGCATCTTTGTCTCCTTTCTAATTTCTAGAGAACCAGAATTTCAGGTTTGCTGGAAATGTTATGATTTCTAAATTTGTTTTTGTTCCACTTTGGAATGAAAAGCAAAGAATTTCTTAATTTCCTGCACAACAACATTTTTGAAAATTTTGTTTTGAATCCATTGCAACGTTTCATTTGGAGAAAATCAAAAATTTCATTCAGATTTTGACTTTTTTAATAGTATAAAATTTCAAAAATTTCAAACCGAACTGAAATGAAAAATGTAAATGTTCCATTCTGAAAATATCAAAACAGAACTTTCTGACCTTACCTAAATGCCCTTTTTGACAAAATAATGGTTTCAAAATGAAATTTTATTGGAACGGACACCTTCCAACCAGAAGTTTCTATTTTGACAAATGAGCATTCTCCAACAGAAAAATGTTCCTCTGGCAAATTTTCAACCAGCTCTACTAATTTTCTTAATCTTTGAAGCTGACATTATTATTTCCATGGCATCTAGAGGACTCCCAGAGGATCAGGGCCCCATTATGCTAGGTACTGTACAAAAATGGAGTGCAGCTCTTGCCCCTAAATACTTACAGTCTAATTAAAACAAGACAGGCAGGTGTAACCAAGAGTCGTAAGGAGTGGGACAAATGTAACCATAGTAAGGGTGAGTTTCCATGGGGCAGTTACATGCACAGCCAAATGGCTTTGAGATGACTACATTTTTAAATCATTTATCATAGAAATGAGATACAGATCAGAAATCTCTGTTGGCAAAAGTATGGTGAAAGTATATAAAAGTATAGTGAGAGATAGACCCTATCTTATCTTCTAAACTTGCCATCTAAATAGACAAGTCAGACAAAGGGTGGGAAGGGAAAAGGGGCAACAGGCAGAGCTGGAAATGGAATCCAGGTTCTGTGAATCCCATTCCAGTGCCCCATCCATTAAACTACACTGTTCTGCAACACTTGTTGGCTTACTTGGAAATAAGGGGTTTTATTCTCCGATGTGATATGTTGCATTGACTTGGTTACTCAGATTTCATAGCCAGTAGTCATCCTGGATGAAATTTCACTACAATGTCTCAACTTATCTCTGCCAGGCTGAACATTCTGGCTGCACTCTATAAAACTGTAACACATACAGTACAGTAGGTCAATGATTGCAATTGTGAAATTGTTGTTAACTTTCCCAACTGAAGGTTATCAGCTCTGACAGCATGAGCTGATGTCCGGTGAACCATAAACCTTATTCTGAGAGTATTTATCAGTTGGCTGACTTATCTGCCAAGGCAATTCACAAGCAGTTTGTGAGGAAGAAATAAGACAGCAGTACTGAGGGCGAGACATGAAACTTTAGAGCAATAAAAGAGGTATTAGACAATGCCAGCTCATCAGAACAGGCTATGAAATAGGCCATAAAAGAGGTGAAAACAATATGAGAGGCTTCATAATGGAAATAACTACAGTATCAGGCAGATATTGTAGGCTCCCAAATCTGTCAGTTTCAAAGCACTTCTCATCCAAAGATCTCCAAGAAGTCTCACAACATGACTGCGAGGTAGATCAGGAGCATTATCTCATTGTACAGATAAGCAAACTAAGCTATAGAGAAGTAAGTGACTTTCTTGGGATCACAGCAAGCCAGCATCAGATTCTTCAAGAGTTCCAGCTGTCTTCTCCTTGCTCGAGAACCTACACTAAGTAAGTGTGTGTAAGTTAGATCCAGCAGTTTTTTTACCAAGGTCCTGGTAAGTAACTGTGGTACTAAATATCATAGTTGATTATGAATCAGACATGCCTTTTCTTGGTTATACAGGTGCCTGGTATACTTGGTAGCCTATATTTAATAAAACGGAAGGAAGAGGAGGCACTGCTCAGCAGGATAACAGACATGCCAAACCCGCAAAACAAATAAAACCCAACAACGCAGAAATTGGGCTTGTTTTTGGCTTATTTGGCTTGTAAGTTGCTTGTTGGCTAGTTTTTGGCTTGTAGCTTGTTTGGCTTGTAGCTTGTTGCTTCTTTTTTTTTGATCAGCTCCCAGCAAACAGGGGCAAGGTGGGGGGCAAGCAGGGGCAAGGCGGGGGAGAGAGTCAAGGGTGCGCAGCGGGCCCACCACAGTCCCAGACTGTACGCCAGGGGGATCGAGCCATAGAGTGTTGGGGTTCTTAGGGACTGGCTTGTTTTGTCCTTGTTTTGAAATGGGATTAGCTTGATTTTTGGATTATTGTGAAAGTCCAGGTGCTTATTTACCGCGTGAAAGTTGGCAACTGTGTAGGATAACACAGTTTCTAATGTTTCACCAACAAACCTGCACAAAATACTCTTTAGTAGTCAGCATGTACTGTTCTTATCTTATCTCAGTGTTCCTGGGCAAAGCCATTTTAAGAGTTTAGGGGATAATATTTGGGGGAATGTCCCAATACTCCAAAGGGAAAAAACAAGAAATTGTTCTTGTGTTACCACGACTATTAAATGTCCCGGGAAGAAAGAGTGCTGAACTGAATCCCCACCAGTACTTGCTATTGAAGTAGAACATTAATTCCTTCGCTCTTGTATAGTGCCTTCCAGCTGAGAGGCCAAACGGTTTGGGAACCCCTACTTTTGTCTCACAATACTGTCTGTGAGGTAAGTAAAGGTAATTGCCTGCATTCCACAGCATATTTTGATTGCAAGCTCATCATATCAGGGACTATATTCTTCTTTTGTGTCTTGTAGAGCACAGAGTCCACTGTCAGTCCTTAAAAAAATAAAAATATAGATGAAGAAATGAGTAGAGCTGGCTGGAAGAAATGTTTTGTTGGAATTTGCCAGTTTATCAAAATTGAACTGTATCATAGGAATGGCTTGATTATGACTGTGATGGGTTCCCCCTTTAGCCTGGGTCCCAGTTCAGTCTTTGTTCCTTAGGTGTTTCCACGAGTCTTCTTGGGTGGGGAGTCAGTGAAGAACCACAATGTTGTCACTCACCTGGCTTATATAGCTTTTTGCATGTGGCAGGAACCCTTTGTTTCAAAGCTTGGCTCCCACTCCAGTCAGTGGAAAAATATTGACATCCCAAGATGGAGTCCAGCACCAGGTGAACTGGTTGTCCCGGAGTCACGAGGTGATGCTCTGGAACTACTCCATATGAAGCCAGTCAGGACTCTGGGGGAGCATGCCTCCTCTCCGTGAGCATACTGTCTCCAGGGCATGAAGCTTACACAGCTTCAACCTTCCTGGGGCTGACCTCGGAGCATTCAGCATCCCCTTCCACACCAGCAAGTCCACACAGGCAGGGCTCCTGGGGAAGCCAGAGGGCCCTGCACCCCAATTCCGTAGTCAGATGTGACTCTCAGCCAGCCAGTAAAACAGAAGGTTTATTAGACCACAGGAACATGGTCTAAAACACAGCTTGTAGGTACAGAGAACAGGCCCCCATCTGGGCCTCCCTTCATTTCCCCAGCCAGCTCCAAACTGAAACTCTCCAGGCCCTCCTCTGGCCTTTGTCTCTTTTCCGAGCCAGGAGGCCACCTGATCTCTTTGTTCTCCAACACCTTCGATTGGCACCTTTGTAGAGGAGGGGCCCAGGCCATCAGTTGCCAGGAGACAGACTGTCGGCCATTCTCTGTACAGACACCATCACACAGGCCCTCTAGGGCTCTGCAACAATCACACACTCTTATCCCACCACCTAGATACTTAAGAAATGCATTGGGGAAACTGAGGCACCCACCCAGTATTCAGAGAAAATATTAAGAACAGTCCCACTTCATCACACTGGTCACATGTCTCTGTAATGTCACAGCAGCCATTACTCTGAGGCTGTCCTCAGGAAGGCTCCCAAGATGGGCGATAAGCTTCTCCTATGGTCTATTGTTCTCTCTAAGGGCTCATTAACTTGAATGGGCCCTTCCCAGCCAGCCATCTAGACTGAGAGCCTTTTGCCTAGTGGGCGTTTTCCAGGAATAGCTACACGTGAAATAGATACATAGTCAATATTCATAACTTTGGATACAAAAATGATACAGGCATACAAATAGAATAATCATAATCAGCAAATCGTAACCTTTCCAACGACCTCACTCATGCCTTACCTTGCATAAAATACATCAGAATTATGGCATAATCACATCATAATATCATTGTGAAGAATATGGAGTGCAGTGTCACAGTGACCACCTTCTGCTGGACCACAGGCAGATTTCAAAACTGGTTTCCTGCCAGCTTGCCCACCTGGCTGCTCAGCAGCCTGCTAAGCACAGACCATAGAGCTTGGGAGCTGGCACTCCCAGGGCATCCTGCCTCCCTTTCAGCCCTCCATGAGGGCTACCGAGGACCCAGGTTTCCAGGTTCCCCGGATCCCTGGCAGCCTGCCATGGAACCTGGGACCCTGGAAGCTCTGGCAGCTGTGGACTGAAATTGACATAATTCCTGTCAGTTTCACCAACCACCATTGAATAGCATCAGCAAAACTGACTAGAACCATGTTAACTTGAGAGATTCAATGAGTTGCCCAAAGTCAAATAGTGAAGAGCCGAGGACCTTGCTTTTATTACTCTGGGATTAAAAATTCCCGGTCATACGGAGCTGTAGTTCTGCACAAGATGTTTGCATCCCTTACAAATATTATTTGTTTTCACTTTGAATTGAAATATGAATCAAAACTACATTCTCTCCCTTGTCAAGCATTTCTCTCCTGCTGTAGGTGAGACAGTTTTAAAATCTGCTGTATATTTTCTGCAGGTATTTCTGTAGCAGTGTCCCTCTAGCTTTCATAATGTATTTGCTGAAGGTAGCATTTGAATTAGTGATGTGTCACCTGTCAATGCCTTTGCAAGAGTCATATCCTGCCAAAAAAAAAGTCATAACCAAACTGTCTATAAAATGCTAATGAGAACAGGGCAAGATAAAATCTACCTTACCTAGCTATTCTTCTCCTATATAATATGAGAACAGGTCTTTGCTGGTCCAGGACTCATTCAAACAAGTTCTCTTGCTCCCGCTTAATCAGTTATGTCTTTAGCAATACGGTACAGGAAAAATTGGAAAAGAAATAAACAAGACCAGGCTATCTACATAGCAAGCATTATAAGGGATAAACCAGTAGCATACAGTATGTATAGAAAGTATAAAATAATCTGATGGTTATGCATTAGTTTCCTTTATATTAATGATTTGGTTCTACACTAAAGCTGATTGGGAATTTTCTGTCAAAATGTTTTTCAAGTGTAAATGTGATTTCCAAAATAATGAAATTTTCCATGGGAAAAATGTTGATTGTTGCTGATTTTTTTCTAGTTTCTATCATGAAAATCAAAATAAAAATGTTTCTTTTTAGGGTGGTTCATCATTAATCTTCGCAAATACCTCATGCCCACTTTTGAATTGGGCTCCCTGGCCAGAATACAACTCCATTGGCGCAGTCTAGTTACGCAACTCCTGTGGTGCAATCTGGTTATGTAACTCCCATGATGCACTGCAACAGCTCAGCCAAAGGGAGAGATCACTGTGCATCATGGACAATGTAGTCAAGCCAGGGAGACTGGCCCATAAAGGAGAATGGGAACATAGGGCATCTGAACCACAACTCCTTTAGGCACGGCTGAAATAGTAGCAGTGAGGGCAGAATTTAAACTCTGCTGTTTAGATGTGAAATACGGGTCCATAACATAGAATATATGACTGAAATGTGGCACCGTGACTCTGATCTTCCTGGGAAAGTTGTTCTGAAAAACTACAAAACTTCCATGTGCTCGTCCAAAACCAAAAAACACACCATCCACACACTAAGTTCCCTCTCATAAAGCAAATGGCAAAGTAGCAAGGTTTGCTAGCTTTAAAAAAAATACAATCAGTCATTCTGGAAAAATGTGTGATTTAAAAATGTAGCTGAAATCGAGAAAATATCACAAGGGATGGCAGATCGACTCTACTGATGACTAGGTATTAAATATTAACTGTTTTCATAAGACAGGTGGAATTACAAAAGACTTGCCAAACTAGAAATAGCCCAAAATGACTGATTGCATCAAGACATTAAACATCCCCAGGCAAAGCAAACGAGGTACTAGGAAAGGTCAATGATATTCCCTCATAGGGTTTAGTTATTATGATTTGCTATTGAGCTGGTGGTTGAAAAATATTTTTTCAGTATTCATACTTGAAGGTCTTGGTCTGCATTAAACAAAGAGACTTTGAAACATAATTCTCCATAACTGTTGTTTCTGAATTTTAATAGATTTTCAGTATGTTGATTGCAGCATGTTCACACTGTGTGTAGCGGTGGGTGGGTGGGTGTGCACAGCATATAGATCAAGGGTAAAATTTTCAAGAGCACTTAAGTGGCTTCTGAGTCTAACTCCTGTTGATTAAGAGACTTAAGTGCTTTTGAAAATTTTTCCCAAAGAGAATGTTATATGAACCAGAACATGAGATCAGAACACTCTTCCACCTCAGAAGTCTGGATCCAAAGTCAGATCCAAATTTCGATGCTTTCCCATCTCTGACTGTTGTTAAGGCACTACATATTGGCCATTAGCGTTCAGACCTTACTCCCTGCTGTAACCTTACTTGATGTAAATTGATGTAGCCCAATGAAGCCATGTGGATTTACACCAGCTGAGGATCCAGCCTTGTCTGGTTATCTAGAGTGCATAAATATAAATACAGTACATGTATTGGGCCAGATTTCAAAGCAGGCTATGACCCCTTTGTGCCACTCAGGTGACATAAAAGGGCCCTAACACAAAGGAACACCAGGCTGGTGCATCTGTGCCACTGCAGGGCCTTGTGCCTTTGCCCTCCCGGTCAGATGTATGGCAGAGTTCTGCTCTGCTATAAATATCCCCCACCAACATAGGATCAGAAGCCAGGATACGTCTCAAAACTGCCTGGCAGACTTAGGAACAAGCTCCCTGAAGTATAACAGATGCATATAAATACATGTACATATGTGTGCACATGTACAAATCTGCAGAGTTGGATACATGCACATATATGTATATAATCGTAGATACACATATATTTGTAGATATATATAATTTAATAGGTTTCATACACATACTGTACATAAAAATAATTTCAGCACACAACTATTTTGTTCCATACATAGGAATGCTTTATTATTATTTTTTTATCATACAGACAGTGGAAAGAGGTGTCTAAACTCTGTTAACCTCTTGAAGTCCTGGTCCCTAACTTAAGAGGCAAAATACCTTTTCTGCCTATAAATATGTATAGGGACAATGTGAGGAGGGGGTTCTGTCTGGTTAAAGACATTTCTTTGTCTGTTGTTTTTGCTGAAAATTCCTCTTTTCTCAGTATGTGTAATTACCAGCATGATATATTTTTGACGCAGAAGAATTGGTCTTGTGATTATTATTGCCCAGAACTGACATAAGGGCTTCTCTCAGATGTTCTGAATTGTTGCTCTTATAAGAACAACAGTGGCTTCCATCCCAAATGACCACCGACTAAATTACAGGTTTCAGAGTAACAGCCGTGTTAGTCTGTATTCGCAAAAAGAAAAGGAGTACTTGTGGCACCTTAGAGACTAACCAATTTATTTGAGCATGAGCTTTCGTGAGCTACAGCTGAAGTGAGCTGTAGCTCACGAAAGCTCATGCTCAAATAAATTGGTTAGTCTCTAAGGTGCCACAAGTACTCCTTTTCTTTTTGACTAAATTACAAACTAACTTACAAATCGTGTTTCCTACCGCTGATGCCAAGGCAGCTCTTGGATGAAATGCAGCAGCTGGTCTTTAATAGCACGCAGCAACATAATTCAGAGGTGGAGGAAGTGAAGAGCAATGCCATGTCCAATTAAAAATTCAAGAAAGGTCTAATTACCCAAGGTAGAATTAGATCAGGACACCAATATTACAATCCAGGCCCTTCCAAAAAGTGCCATGGAACCTCGACTCTCTAGCTCTGTGCTGTGGCTTTGGTCCTGTACTGACTTAAAGGTAAGACTGCCACCTAGTGAAACACAACAACACTTCCAGCAGCACCCATTAGTTCCTTAGAAGCCTCCCATAAAAATAGTGAGCCAGCTTGTCTGCATTGCTTGTAAAATCTGATGGGACTAGAGCACCAGGTAGGTAAGCTACATATGATCAATTTCTATCTTCCTGTCTATTGTTTTTCTTAAGCGTCTATAATCGCGCCCATACTCTTTGCTTACTTACATTTTATTAAGAGATAAACAGAACTGCTGGCAGCACAACTTATTTGCTTTCGTGAGCATTAAGAGATGGTGATCGAATGCAGCTGAGCTGAGATCGGTTATGAGTTACAGTACAGCTACGCAGTGTTATCTTAATACTAAAGATGCAGACCAAATTCTATCATGGCTTGTCAAACAAGTAAGTGGTCCAGATAAGATAAACGCCTGCCTCTATTATTCTTAAAAAAAGAAAATACAAAAATTGTTCAGTAGAATTTTCTCTGGCGACTCATTTCACAGAAATTGTATTTTAGCTGTAACTGATAAAACAATAGCAGCAAGTATCCTACATTGAATCTTCTTGGTTCCAGTAAAGTCACTACTGCTTCTAATGCACTGATATAAGGGTTATCGTTCATGAAGTCTGCTAGTGACTTGGGCTGTATTGAATGTTTTCTGCAATCGACTGGGCAACAAAAGCAGCAGGAGTTCAACCAAAGCTCAGGTACCATGTTTGAAGGACAGTGATGTGCTGTTAACTCAAAATCGAGAATGAACACTGGTTGCTGTATATTGCCATTCAAATGAGAAGAGACCAGTAAAACAAGAATACTGATTTAAAGCTAGTGACCTTGACCTGAATGCGTCGTATTATCAGGTGCAACTGGATATGGATTTGGCTCAATTGAGCCAAATTAAGGACAGGCATGAACTCACAATGAAGAAATTATGAGTAACAAGCCTTTGCCAGCGTCTCTGTGCTTGCAGCCTTGTTCCCCAGGGACTCAGAAAATTGATGATAGATGCACAATATCTTGTTGTCCATGGGTGGTTAGAGAATTCCAGATTGAAAGGGGTTGGGGGTACTTCTGCCTGCCAGATGAAATGTTAGCTATAGCTCAGTACATTTATGTGTAGTGGTGGAAAACATGATTTATCTGCGACATCAGGAATCACATTGCTTTGCGTTAACCGTACCAGTGTTATGAGGTTAGGCTGTGCTACTGTGTCGATGCATGTACTGTATATTTCTGTGTCTACGCACAGTAACAAAACTACAATAGTTGCAAACTCCTTAAAACCTTGCTCGGAGAAACTTTTAAAAGCCCATAGTAAAAGTTTATTTGATATTTTAAAAAATTCACTTGGCCCCGGTGAATCTGCATTTTGATAAACCCCAGAATGATTGAACCAGAGTCTCAGCTGATGTAAACTGGTGTAGCACTATGTAAATCAATAAGGACAACCCAGTGATTAGGCTGCTTATCTGGGATGCGGGAGACCTGGGTTCCATTTGCTGCTCCCCCACTGGCTTCCACAGGCAAGGTCACTTAGATCTGGCTCCTCCAAGGTATTTAGCTGCCTAACACTAACTAAATAACTTTGAGGATTGGACCTTAGTCTCTAATTCCCTGTATTGCAGGGGTGTTCTGAGGATAAATACATTAAAGATTATGAGGCACTTGGATACAGCAGTAATGGAGACCATATAAGTACCTAAGGTAAACAGATGCTCCTATTTATACCAGCTTAGGATCTGGGCCATTGTATGTTTGGAATCTCCAAAGTGTATTAAGTGCATTAGACATTAATAAAGTGGAAAGGTCCCTGTTCTTTGTTTACAACCTACAATGTGATCCATGCAGATAGACCTGTGAAGAGCCCCACTGACTTCAGTGGGTATCTGTAGGGACATAAAGGTTTGCCATACAGATCAGATTGCAGAATTGTCACCCTGATAGTCACCAAGCAGATGGGGGAATAAGATGCCATATAAGTAAATGACTAATCCTGTAGTTCCATATATTAGTAAATGATTGTGTGTTTTACAGTGGGGTACAGGACAAGGGATTAATAGGTGTTAACGGAAGAAGACTAGATCTCATTCCAGTTATAGGAGACCATGTGAGGGGACTAAAATAAATGAGAAATCACTGGTGGCCTTTCTTTGGAAAAAGGAGAAATAAGCATAAGTAGTACAGTGTCTCTCCATAATGTCTCAGAATTCTTATATACAATTCCCATGCTTTGTACTTGTGGGATAATGCTCTGTAAAGTACTCTCCGAGAACTGAAAGTCATTTGCTTTCTGTTATCCTTGATGTTGAAATCACTTTCTCCAATCTACTTTTCTTCTAGATTTTGGGTCTGTATCCAAGGTCAGGAATTGATATTCATTCTGGCTAGCCAGAAATATCTTGTAACATAAAATCTCACTTTGAGGAAAATGTGGCAATTTACAGTTGAGTTACTTATTGTCAAATATCTCAAAAGCTCCTCTAAATAGGACAGCTGCAAGACAAGTTATTTATCAACAGTGAACTTGTCTACACAGTGCCTTAGTCCACATTCGCAGGGATAAATAGTAAAGTCTATTGGGCATCCATGCGTTGTGCACCATCTGGCCCATGTGGACCCTGCTGACAGGTACTGAAAGTTCCCTTATGTGCATTAATGTAGTCCCTTTTCAAACAGTACTGCATTAACCGTTCACAATGTCAGTGATGCATTTCAGAAAGCATCAGTGCAAGGCCAAGGAAGATGATCCTTACAAGCTGAGAAGGGTCAGGAGTAAAGAGTTGCTCTGAGTTTTGTGTTTCTCTCTGGATGCTACTACATTTCAATAGTCTGTCTGCTCACAAGATAACAGGTTGCTTAACTGGTTACAAACTCAGCTAACAGTGAAGACAGATTCTTCGCATTATCAAACTCAGTGCAAAGCAAGCCAACAGATTAAGTACTTCTGATAGGCCCTTGCTCACAACCAACTTCCCAACATACAGTTCAACTAGGATGACCAGATGTCCTGATTTTATAGGGACCGTCCTGATATTTGGGCCTTTCTTATATAGGTGCCTATTGCCCCCCACCCCCATCCCGATTTTTCATCCTTGCTATCTGGTCACCCTAAATTCAACTCATCTTGGTCATCAATTACTGATCACCACAAGGTCTTGTATATGCTAGATTAGTTTTTCAGCAAAGATTTCCCACTGTTGCTAACACAAGAGCTGAGATTTCCAAAGCTGCCTGTGGGATCTGGACAAAGCCACTGAGTAACTGTGGAACTATCCGCCAAGTTTCCTGCAGTATTTAACACTGTGCTATTTAGATCTAAGGAGGGTTAGATGACAGAGTTAAAAAAATACTGGCAGCCACAGGAGCCTCATGTATTCTTCCGCTTCCTATGTTAATACCCCTCAGAGGGACTGCATTGGTGGGAAATGTTTGCCAAAAACTTTAGTGTAAGGAATACACTGAACTGAGACTCAGTGAACCCTCTGCCTTGAATTTCATCACAGCCACAGAAAATATTTTCTTAGTGCTCCACCCTGGTATCAGCACATGGCAGCATCTGCAGGTTTCATTCCTCTCTGAACTTACTTTGCAAAGGGCTTACGCTCAAGAATGCAGGCAGCTGTGCAAACCGGTCAGCTGTACAGATGAGACAGGCATCCAGCTAGCTGCAGTGCACAATTGAGGCTGTGCACCCTGGGAAATATCTGAGTTCCCCCTGCTACAGGCTAGTTCAGGCTTAGCATGTCATGGAAGTGACACTGCCATAAATCTCCATTAAGGTGACATGCATTAATCTATTAACACCAACTGCGTGGAAGCCCACAAGCCAGAGTAAAGTGCTGGATACAGAGCGCTAACAACAGAGAAATGCGGTGGAAGGAAGATGGAATCCTAATACTTCCTCCCCTATAAAGAATGCTTTGCCCCAACTCTGAACAGACTTTGGTTCTTTGTTTTTCCTGGGAAGCCAGTGGGTGAATGGTTGCCCCCGTTAGGGAAAGGGGAAGAAGGAAATTCAGTGCCTTTTTTTACAGGTGTTACAGTAGGAGAGTTGCTGCTGCACTCACTTTGTCTCCTCTGCAGGCGCAGTACAGCAGACAACAGATGGATCAGTCATATAAGTACTGGAGAAGAGAGAAGCCTCCAGGCAGCATAGAATCAGAGAAAGGTAGGGCTGGAAGGAGATCCTGTGCTGAGGGAGGACCAAGTGTACCCAAACCATCCCTGACAGGTCTTTGCTGTAACCTGGTCTTAAAAATCTCGAGTGAAAGGGATTCCATACCCTTACGTTTTTTCTAATATTTAACCTAAATCTCCCTTGCTGCAAACTAAGCAAGTGACTGCTTGTCCTCTCTTTGGCAGACTTGAATTTGGGTTTTTTACATCTGATGGGTCAAGGTGTCAATGCGGCGGGGCAGGAGCGGGGGATTGACTGTAGATGTTGTCTATTGTGGGCTGTACTGGCTAGTCTTTTGTTCCACAGTGCAGCATGCACCCAGATACAGTAACACTGTCCATAAAATAAATGGCCAGTTATTTTGCTTATTTCTGCTCTGCACAAGGTTTTGCAAAACTAAAAGGACCTATGAAAATATTGGAACTTTTTCTTGCCTAGAAGTGAGATGGGCACAAAATTTCACAAAATACGTTGTGGCTCCTTTAAGAGTATAAACTCATGAACCTCTTTATCTTTAAAAAGTGTGTGAGAGAGAGTCTATGTTAATATTCTGGATGGCTAGTTAAACTGGATTTTCTGAAGAAATGTCACCCTGCCCTCTTCTGTGCAGTACACTGAATGATACGATGTACAGTATTCATTGCAGAACAGCTAAGCATGTATGAGTCATTTGTTTGATCGTTTCTGAGTTTTTATGCCAGGCACCTGCCTTTTAATTTGCTCCGACCAACCTGAAACATCTGTCAACTTTTTCCCCGTGAATTAATAACTCTGTAATTAAAATCCATCAGACAGCTCAGCTGAGACTTTTGGTTAATTAGGGCAGGATAGAGCCCCGGGAGCAGCAAGGCTTTACATTAGCTAAAGAGGGCATGGATTTGAACTGGGGTTCGAAAAGTGACAAGGAGCTTAACCACCCAGTACATAACTTAACCACCCAGCTCTCTGAGTTTGGTCAATTTGCTCAAATATCCAATATGTTGTTTTCATGGGCAACCAGAGAATCTGTTTAATGAGGACATGGTGCTTGAGAATTATTTTCCTTAACGTTTCCTTTAAAAGATACTGGTGGGCTTTTTTTATTTTCCCAAATATGACATAAAAAAGAAGAGAACTCATTAGTGCTAACCTAAGCTCTTGCTTGGAGCTGCTCTGCAAGGTGGTTGAAATATTACTGATAGCAACATGACCTTCTCAATATAAGGCCATACCTGCTGCTGCTGTATAGGGTTTATGAGGATTTCAGTCTCTTTCAGGGCTGTTTTCCACACTGATAATTATAGAGAATATCACAATGAGAAAGTCCCTTGTTGGAATTGAAAATTATATGTAGACTCCTTCAGTTCCTAAAGGTCTTCAGAGGATTTCCCAAACTATATGCTTGGCAAAGGAGTTAACGAAATATTGAAAAAGAGGCAGACCGCTGTATCAGACTTCAGGAAAACTGTAGATGCCAAGGTCTATCTAAAGACTTCATCTCTGGTCCAGCATAACTGGAATAAAAAACCACGCTGATTAATAACACAGTGTCTCTTTAAGGCTGTTCATGGGAGGTGAGGAAATCTGTACTGCGGCAAGGAATGAGATATGAAAGGTGTCTCTTTAAAGCTGTCCATGGGAGGTGAGGAAATCTGTACTGCAGCAAGGAATGAGATATGAAAGATTTTCATCATTAACTTTAATAGAGTTGACAAGCAGATTAAACTAGACTTGTAGCACTTGGAGTTATATATACCCCATATGGAATCCTGATGTCTTACTGCGTGGCACAGTGGAACTCCTGAGAGAGACTCTGTAGCTGGGATTAGATCAAGCTAGTATAACTTAGAAAGGAGTTCCTCTTTAAATTGGACACTTGCATTTTGTTTAACATTTTATTTTACCACTGGCCAAATGAACCCAGGATCTCCCTAGAATAAAAGCTTTTTCATAGCTTCTAATTTAAAAGGCTCTTTTGCCAGTTCAGACATCCCCTTTGACAATTCAAAAAGGTACCAGTTATCTGTTGTTTTCCTCCACAGACAAGATGGCAGAAAAAGGCAAGAACTGTCTGGTACTAGTATTCGCACACTACCTAGCCCAGTGGGGCCATGATCTTGGTTACAGCATCTCTGCTACAGCCTCTGTGATACAAATATGATGCCATCAGTAGCGTTTTCCGTTACTTTCAGTCCCGAAAGACTTCACATCCCACAGTGCTGTGATCTATGCCCTCCCTTACAGAATGCTTTGCACTGGATAACACTGAGTTCCTCCCTTCTAGCTAGGCAGGCAGCATTTTTAAGGCTAAAGGGCTGTGCCTGGACCACAGTGTTTAAATGATAAACTCCAGCACGCCGTTGCTGCTCTACTGGAACCCCTTTTCAGTAAATCAGGTGTATCAATAAAGGTGACCAAGTTCAGTTAGTTAAGCAAGACTGCCCTCTACTGGGCATAACTAAACATAACCATCCCTTTATCCCACAAAACATTTTGTCCTCTTCCTATATTGCAAATTAAACGTGCCATTAATTAATTTTAAAAAAATATTAACAGACAGACACTCAGGGACTGCTCCACAGTCTGAGAGATTGGATTCCAAATCAGACAAACATTAAATTAATTTACCCAAAGGCCTCCTGATTAGGCTTGCTGTTATCTGAATGCAATGAGCTAATGGAGATTATGCAAAGAGGATTTGATCTAGTCCTTTGGCTGTTTGTTGGAGTTCAGCTACCAGCACAGACCATAACAAGCCTCTGTCTTAGCTACAGTGAGATTTCTGTTGATTGTATTCTTGTTGCACTTAATAACAAGGAAGAAATAGAAACTGACTTTCAATGAAGACAAAGACAACTCGGGGAGGGATACTTATGACCCCAGCAAATCTCCGTTTAAAAACGGATCCCTCCCAAAATATCAGGCTTAACCCTGTTGTAAATGGTGCCATAAATCATCATTGTGATGTATTATTTTCATATAAAATATCACTGGTTGTTCAAGTAAACTACCTAACGTGTGTGTGTGTGTGTATATATATATATATATAAGCCTTTGGAAAGTGGCTTGACTAAAGACTAAAACAGATAAAGGCATTTCTCATTAATTTATTTAAAAATCGGGGATATTCTAAACTGCTAGGCCTAGTCTACACTAGAAACTTTTGCAGACACAGCTGTGTCATTTAGGGGTGCAGTTATTTTTACTGACATAGCAATGCCAGTATAAGCCAAAATGCAAATGCAGCGATGCCAGCAGAACTGTACATATGCTGGTATAACTTATGCCAGCTCAGGGAATCAGCATAAACTACAGCAGCATTCACACCTTTTTGCCAGTATAGTTCCGTTCACACACAAAAGTGCTTTACTGATACACTAGCAAAGTACTCCTGGTGTAGACAAGGTCCTTTTATCCAGTGGCTCTCAACCTTTCCAGATGACTGTACCCCTTTCAGGAGTCTGATTTCTCTTGCGTATCCCAAGTTACACTTCACTTAAAAATGACTTGCTTACAAAATCAGACATAAAAATACAAAAGTGTCACAGCACACTAGTACTGACAAATTGCTGGCTTTCTCATTTTTACCATATAATTATAAAATAAATCAGTTGGAATAGAAATATTGTACTTACATTTCAGTGTATAGTATATAGAGCAGTATAAATAAGTCATATGCAATTTTAGTTTGTACTGACTTCGCTAGTGCTTTTTATGTTGCCTTTTGTAAAACTAGGCAACTATCTAGATGAGTTGATGTACCTCCTGGAAGGCCTCTGCGTACCCCGAGAGGTACGAGTATGACACTGCACCCTATATTCTTCATAGGTATATTATTACGATATGATTATGGCATAATTATGATGCATTTTGTACAAGACGGTCATGTAAGGTATCATTGGAAAAGTTATGATTTGCTGAATATGATTATCCTATTTTTATGCATGTATCATTTTTTTATCTGAAGTTATGAATATTGACTAGGGATCTGTATTTCAAATGTAGTTACACTTGGGTGACACCCACTAGGCAAGGTGCTTTCAGTCTAGATAGTGGGTGCGGAAGGGCCTATTCAGGGCAATAAGCCATTAGGAAAACCAATAGGCCTTAGAAAAAGCTTATCCCACACCTTGTGAGCCTTCCTGAGAATGCTACAGACAGCCTGTAAGTAACGGCTGCTATGACTTTAGAACGACTTGTGACCAGGCCACATGATTCTGAACTCCATCTTGGGGTGTCAGTATTTTTCCACAAACTGGTCTGGGAACCAAGCATTGAAACGAAGGGTTTCATATGCTAAAGCTATATAAGGCAGGGAGTTACATCATCTGGGGTTCTTCACTCCCCAGACAAGAAGACTCCTGGAAACACCTGAGGAACAAAGACTGACCTTGGGGAAGTGCTGGACCCAGGCTAAAGGGATTTCTAGCCTGTGTATGAAAGACCTGGGGATTCCAAGCTGTAAATCTAGTGCAGCTTGCCCTTTCAGAATTTGCAGCCTGCTTGTATCATTTCTCAGGGTGAGAATCTGCTAATTCATATCCAATCTATTTAGTATGTTAAGGTTAGTGTACTTTTTTTATTTGCTAGGTAATCTGCTTTGATCTGTTTGCTCTCACTTATAATCGCTTAAAATCTATTTTTTATAGTTGTTAAATGCATTTTATGTTTTAATCCAAACCAGTGAGCTTTGACTGGAGTGCTTGGGGAAAATCTCTGCTTGGTCACCACAAGTGCGCATTGCTCTCTTCACATTGAGGGAGAGGTAGACCGGGTATATGCTGACCAGATTTGACCAGGGCAGGACGGTCCTGCTCTGGGGTCATAAGCTGGGAAGCTGGTGGTTAGAGAGCCTGCGTGTAACTGCAGATGGGTGTGTCCCTACCTGTGTGAATGCTGGTGAAAGTGCAGGATGGAGGGCTTTGCAGCTTGTCATAGCAGTACTGTGTGAGAGGGAGCCCAGGCTGGTGCATCAGGGGGCTAAGTGGTACCCCAGTTCCAGGCGGCACCCCGAGGGGAACCCATCACATTGTGTACCCCTGGTTGAAAACCGCTGCTCTTATCCATTCCCTCTCTCACAAGGATCGCAAAGCATTCTGCAAACAATCAATTAGCTAGCCTCCCAACATCCCTGCAGGGAATGGGCATTGTGAGACTCATTTTGCAGATGGGAAAACTGAAGTCCAGAGGGTCATTATTCGAAAGTGCCTCAGCACCAGACTTCCATAGAAATCAATGGGCGATAGGAACGGAGAGGCTTCTGAGAATCCCAGTAGTAGAGGCAGATTTTCCAAGGTCCCTAAAAATGTTGCTAGGCAGTTTTTAAAAGTGCCTAAGCAAGGGTAAGTGCCTGTCTATCATGGAAATCATGCTGGAAAATGGGACTGAGGCACGTTTGGTAATTTTACTGAGGGACTGTCATAGAATCATAGGCTATGTCTACACTTGGAGCTGGGGCAGTGATCGCAGCTCAAGGCACCGTACCCCTGCTAGCACTCATCAAGCTAGCGCATTAAAAATAGTAGGGTAGCAGCAAATGGCAACATAGGGTAGCTGTCCCGAGTACATACTCATGGGGTCCGGGCAGGCTTATACTCAGGGCAGCTAGCCCATGCAGCTAGCTTACCATTGCCCATGCTACTGTGGCTACCCTACTATTTTAGCAGGCTAGCTGTCATTGAGTGAGCGTGTGTATGTCTGCGTAAGCTGGGAATCCCACCCCTATCTCTAAGTGTAGCCATAGAGTGAGTCGATGGTGAAGCCAGGTTACTGCTCTAGGCACTTGACTACACTGCAGATTATCATTAATTATTTGTATTACACAAGTATCGACAGTCCCCAGCTGAGACTGGGGCTGCATTTGTGCTAGGGACCAAGTCATAGTAAAAGACAGTCTCTACCCAGAAGAGCTTACAATCTAAAGAGACAACCCAGACTAACAGTGGGAGAAAGGAATGTAGCTGGGTTTTTCCGGTTTTGGTTTATTGTTTTTTGTTCTTCCCCGCCCCCTTTTTGGTGATAAAGAGGAAAAAGGGGGAACAGGAAGAGAAGGAGGGTAGGGAAAGGAAACCAGGAAACTGAGGAAGCAAAACACAAACAAAAGTGTTTTCTATAATGTTGGGTTGGGGTTTTTTTGCAAGAAGTGTTGAATAAATGTAAAATCCTTCCATCCTGAATCCTGTGAAATGAAAACAATATAAATGTTTTGTGCTATTTTCCAGGGACACCATTTCAGATTTTGGTATGGGGGGACTGGCAACTTTAACTGTGATTCCAGGGGTTACTTGGGCAGCTGAAAACTCTTGGTTTTTTTTTTTTTTCAGATGATTTCGATATACTGCTCCAGTCAGATAATCATTTCTAATTCCTATATAAAGAAAGAAAATTAAACAAATATAAGACCCACTCAGCTCTAATACAAACATGTTCCGACATCTTGTGTCAATTCACTTAAGGGACACTGGTTAGGTTTAAAATTTTGATGTATATTCTTACTTTGTTCCTAATTCTTGAGTCCAACAACTGAAACAATTGTAGAAAAATCTAGATGACTTTCTGTCACTTTTCTGTAGATCCTCAAGCTTGGAATGGATCATTTAGCTTTTGGAAACACCCTACTAGGGCAAGACCTCATGAGTTTATACTGCACCTGCCTGAGGCTCTAGGGGTGTTACCCCACCACAAATAATAGACTAGAAACTGACTTTAAACAGGAGTAAAACTGACACTTTCAAGTCCCTTTAATAGTATTGAGAAAAATTGATATTGGCTTTAAAATAAAGAGATTATGTAAAAATAATAATTTGGGGTTCTTTTTATTTGCCTTCTGCTTTTTGAGCCTTTAAGGTGCACTGGGGTCACATTTTGAAGCTTTCTCCACAGCCACAAGGACTAGAAACTTCATTTTTCTTTAAGAATGAAGGCTGAAATCATCGCACATCCACTTGACTCCAGGAGCTGGGGCTTTAAGGAAAACAGTAATTATCATGAGACTCGTGACAAAATCGTAAGAGTTGGCAACACTGCTGTTTCACTTTTGTTTAAAAGCTAGTTACTTTCCACACTACAGTGATTGGTTTAAAATATTCTCCTGTGAAAACTGCAATTCAAACACCAAGAAATTTCCCACATTTTAAAGTTGAGAAAAAAACTGAGACTTATGAGGTATATCAGGGCCACTGCAAGCAATAAAGGAAAATAAACAGGAATGGGAGCTCTGGGCAGCTCTTCCTCTTGAAAGAAAGTTGGAGGGTCAAATCCTCTAGTCCTTAATCAAGTAAAACTTCTATTGCCATCCATGCCTCCACTCATAGATATTAACATCACAGTGAACATGTGATAACATGTGTGGTCAGTAACTATACACTTCATACTTATATATCTGAGCCATCTTATCCAGAGTTTCACATCTTATATGCATTGGCTCAGAGACTACATTTTCTGGCATATTCTGAACAGTGCTGAACACACAGATGGTGCCCAGTGAATAATAGAAATCATGACAATAATCGTTGACTTTATGGACTTTGTGGATGCAATTTCTGTTCTTTCTTCTGGAATTGTCCTGAATACAGCTGAAACCCTTAGAATTTGAGGTATAATCAGATCTATACTCACACAACACTTTCTCATTCCTTCCTTTTCTCAAACTCAGAAGAAAAAATGACAAAACAAAATGGTTTTCAGTTAAAATCTAAAACTGCACAGCAGCCATTGTTGTGCAACCCAGCCTGGGGCAGAACCTGCCACCCATTGGAGGTTAAGTGTTCTCCTCTCATCTGACTCTCATTCTCTTTCTTTCTTCATCCTTCCTGACCTCTGTGCTGCTTTTGATATGGTCAACAATGACATCGTTCCCAATCATCTCGGACCAATTGCTGGAGTCTCAGAGAACTGGCCTTCTTGGTTTTGCTCCCATCTAAATCAGAGGCCTCTTTTTTGCAGCATACAGCAGAGAGAAAGGCTGGTCCAGTGGATAAGGAGCTAGTCCTGAGAGACCTGAGTTCTACTCCTCCACCATGGATTTCTTCTTTGACCTCAGGTCAATGCATTAGGAACAGAGTTTCAAAGGTTTTTAGGCACCCAAAGATTCAGCTAGGCATCTGGTGGGGTTCACAAAGCACCTAACCTTCTAGGCGCTTTTGAAAATCCCACTAGGTGCCTAAATACCTTTGAAAATGTGGCCTTTAGTCTGTGTGTGCCTCAGCGCCCCATCTGTAAAATGGGAATAACAGCACTGCTCTACCTCAGTGTGGGGCTGTGATGGGGCTACATAAGTACCACAGGTAGAATGGGAACTTCTCTATACCACTGCTATCCCTTCCCTGGGTTTTGGCCTCTTCTTTTCATCTATGCCCCTCACATCTCCCTCTTTTCTGAATGTAAACTTGGCTCCGAAGGCTTAGCAGTATTTCTTCTGAGTCCCCTGCAGACTCAGGAGATGGTGGTGGTGTGTGGTGGGGGGGGGGGAGGGGAGGTTTCTTCAACATACCCCATCCCCTGCAGTGGGGTTCCTGTTTTACAGGTTCATCTAACAACTTCCAGATCCTTAATTTAATTACCAGCCTTTTTCTTATCTTAATCACCCTGCCTCTGTTTGTAAATAAAACACTGACTCCCTGCCCCAGGGGCACAAACTGGGAGAAGCACCTTTCTGCAGAACTCACATTCCTCACCAATGTGGTGTAGTTAAGAGCTCCACCTGGGAGCACACCTCCTGTATGAAACTTGGGGGAGAGAGCCCCCCCAAAATGGGACCCCTGCTATTCTCCCCCTCCATTTTTGGTCTTCTCTTATCAGCAGTCACTCTTGCATAGCAAGATAACCACCTACCTTCTCAAAGGGGCCATGAAACATGTGCCAGATCATCTCAATTGGCAGAAACTGCTCTTTGGCTTGCTTTAACCATCTGCCCCCTAGCAAGACTCTATCAACACACAGTTCCAGGCAGTAGGCATGTGCTAGGAAATGCATCTATGGTGCCACATGGGAGTTGTAGTTCGGGTGCTGTTTGTCCCTATTGTCATTCTATGGACTGAGCTCACTGGCTGCACTACATCTCCCATTGTGCACCACCTCCCCATGGAACAGCCTAGGGCAGTGGTTCTCAACCAGGGGTATATGTACCACTGGGCTACACAGAGGTCTTCCAGGGGATACAACATCTCATCTAGATATTTGCCTAGTTTTACAATAGGCTACATCAAAAGCACTAGAAAAATCCGTACGAACTAAAATTTTATACAATGACTTGTTTATACGGCTCTATATACCATACACTGCATGTAAGTACAGTATTTATATTCCAATTGATTTATTTGATAATTGTATGATAAAAATGAGAAAACAAGCAATTTTTCAGTCATACTCTGCCATGCCACTTTCGTATTGTCTGATTTTGTAAGCGAGTAGTTTTTAAGTGAGGTGAAACTTGGGAGTATGCAAAACAAATCAGACACCTGAATGGGGTACAGTAGTCTGGAAAGGTGGGGAACCACTAGCCTAGGAGATGTAGTCCTCAGGGAGCCCAGCCTATAATGGAGGATGAGAGTGAACTACAAATCCCATGAGGCACCACAAAATTTAATGTTTTCTGCTGAAATTATTTAGTTTTTAGCTGAAATTTTCCATGGGGGAAAAATAGTTTCTGACTAGATTCACGGGGAAAGGCCCAGTCCTATAAACAGCTGCATACTTAATTGTTCTTGTAAGTAGTTCCAGTCATTAACTTCACTGGGATTATGCACATGAGTGAAGAGTCTCACAGGCATAAATATTTGGACCATCAATCTGTGAGTTTACAGGAGCTGCATACTGTGCCCCAATGTGACAGGGAAAACAGTGCAAATATCAGTCTAACCATATGAACCTATCCTGGCACATGTCATTTTGGGCATAATCTGGAATCCAGCTAATTAGTGGCTACCACCCAGGGGTGGGGTGGGGAGGGATTGCACTCTGCCAGCTCAGTAGAATGTGTTGCCCCTTCTCTGATCCCCCACTGAATAAGCAACTGAGATGAGCTGCTTTAGATATAGAGATAATGAAAGAACTTTAAATCAGGCTGCACGTTAGGATTAAAGTGACAGACCAGCGACTGCATGTGTAAACTGAGAGGCAGCATGATCAGTAAGCAGAGTGTTACCTATGACAAAGGAGACCTCGGGTCCCTTGGTTCTATTCTTGGCTCTGCTGCTGACCCTCTCTCTCCCGGGAACTCTGTTTCCTCTCACTCTTTGTCCCCCTTGTCTATTTACACTATATGGAGCTGGGTGAGAAACATTTTTCTCATCTTGGAAAAGTTTTGAGATTTTTGACATTTTCCCTCCATCTCTAATTAGGATAAAGAGTCAAAAATTCAAAAATGTTCATAGAACTGAAATCCCACAATATTTTGTTTTAGAAACCCCAAAATGTGATGTTTCCAAAATGAAATATGCTCTCGGAGTTCCTCAGATTGTCAGATTAACCAGTCTGGTTAGGTTTCCCAGTGCTATTGAGTGCTGGGCAGCGGTGAAACTAACACAAATTATGTCAACTTCAGACAGCAGCTGCCAGGTTTTCAGGATCTCTGGCTCCAGAGCAGTCAGCCTGATGTGGCGCTGGGGACCCTGGAAGCCTGATAAGCTCTGTGTCCTAAATAGCTTTCCTGGGAGCATCAACTCCCAATCCTGGGACTTCTAGTGCACCTGGTAGAGTCCTGCCTGGAGTCCTTTGGAAGCTCATCAGAACTGAAGCACTTCTGCCAAATATTCCAAATTCAAATCAGCAAATTTCAATGAAAAAAATGGTTCATCAGAATTGTTCTGACCCCAACATTGTAAGCTTTCTGGGACAGAGTCTAACTCTTGCTAGCTGTTTGCACAGGGCCTAGCATAGTGAGTTCAGTTGGGGCCTCTAGGTCCTACCATAAATAAAATAAGAAGATACCAAATTTGTATTTCAAACAAGGGATCTATAACTAAGAAATTAGATAAGATTCTATATGATGTTGAGATGTTAAATGAAAAGCCCCCAACATAATCAAATAACAAGTAAAATATACATATACAAAATTGGGAATCAACTGATCAACTCTAATCTGGAATGAAACCACAAGAAGAACATGTAATTAGCACCACCCACTTATAATAAATAAGTATGTGTGTGAGGGAGAGACAAACAGCTGGCACATGATCTAATTAAAATGTATACAGATAATTTTCAGCAGTAGACCATTCTCGTGACAATAAATCCTACACTTATTTTCGAGCAACTAATTTAACGTAATCCATACAGAAAATGTATGCCCTTCTGCAGCCCTCATGTTAAGGTTATCCAGCAGATGGAGCCACTGAGTCACACAAAATGCAAAAAAAGTCAAATGAGTAGTCTACAGAGATAGCTAGCAATCAGGTCAAGATGGCTTTGTTTATTAATGAAATTCTGATGTCAAGTGAATCATTGATTTGCATATATTATTACATTTTTATGATATGGCTAATTATACCATATTGAAACACTTGTTAATAAAAGAGTCCATATTTATTTTACACTGAAACAGCTAGATCTTCCAATCAGCAAATGCAAAGATCTTTAGAGTTGATTTTCATTTTGTCAAAATTCATCTCACCTTTCTGCCCAAGAATGAAAGAAGTCTGAGTCACAGCTTAGCTTGTGAAGCGGTGACACTACTGTAGCCATCAACAGCAAATGTATCAATCCTAAAGTGAATATCCCTGTCTCTGGAAGAATTTGTGTGGAGAGGGAGAGTGGTGGTTACGCAGCACCATGGGATGAGACCACATCAGCAACCCTTGTGTTCTGTTTTCTCTACCCCTTTTCCCTCGGAGATCTGTGCATCTGTTCTCCATCAAGTCATGGGAGAGAGGGGAACATATGGCCTAAGAAAACATTTCACCTGATTAGGTGTCAAGAATGTTGCAAGAGCAAACAGTCAGTCAGTTCCGGTGATTTCACAGTGGTGGATGCTAAAGTAAACAATGGTTTAAAATTGACATTTACAATGCACCAGAAGCTGACATTCCCATTGTATTTGCTATAATTCCAATTGTATGGAAGGGAAATACAGCAGTACATTTAATTAGCAATAGCTATTGCTTGACCAGTGTAATTTCAATTTTACTGCACACGAAGGTGCAATTTTCTGTGGTCTTTACTGAGCTCAAAGCTATGGGCAGTTATCCTGGTCAACAAACGAATACCTTAAAGTCAATAAAAGAATACCAAAGGAAGAAATCAGAAACAGGGCTAGACTGTAACAGGCTGCTGAATGGGAAACCTTCTAGGTAAGTGCTTATAATCTTTAGTGCCTCCTCACAGTAGTTGGTGGTGCAAGGGAAGAGAGATTTTTCCTTTCTCCCTGTAGACTTCAGTCCCCATTTCACTGTAAAGTTCATGAGATAGGAGGAGCCACTGAGAGTTTTGAGCAGAACAACAGGGTGTGGGGATTTAGCCCAATGTGTTTTAATTGATAGTCCCACACAAAAGGTTGTTAAGTAAACTGTGAAATCAGGTGTTGAGAGAGAAAGTCTCCTCCTGTACTAAAGTCTGGTTAAAGGACGTGAAAAAGGGAGTAGGAGTAGGAAAACACTAGATGTTGGAGTGCCCTAGAGTCCAGTATTAGGCATGGAGTTGTTCTGTGTTGACCAGTGACCTAGAGGAGGGTCAATGCCCAGAGCACTGGAGTGGGACTCAGGAGATGTGTGTGTTCTCTGTTTAGATGTTAGCTCTTCGGAGCAGGGCCTGTCTCTTACCATCTGTATGTACAGTGCCTAGTACAATCAGGGCCTTCTAGGTGCGACTGTGACATGGAGGTGGAAAACTGATGGATGGCACAAAACGTTTTAGTTTACACCTAGCAGTTGGAAGAGTAACTCTGCCTTAATATTTATCCTCTGGTAGCACCCAGCGGCCCTAATCAAGTTGGCAGTGCCATTGCGCTAGGCACTGTGCATGAAGAGACCCATTCCCTGCCCCGATGCTTCGCTGGCTGAATCCCCAAGACTGATGTGGCTCCATCCTTTCGGGTTGAGAGAAGGGGCTTCAGGAGATCTCTGCTGGAAACACACCTTGTGACATCCTTCCTCCCTGGGGAAGGAAATGTCCCAGAGAGCCAGCCAGTCTGCTCAGCTTTGGCAGATGAGCTTTGCCTGGGGAGCCATCCCAGTCTCCCAGGCCAGCTGATTCTTCCTCTCTTCACCCCTGGGAGGGTAGCTCAGGCTGTGCCAGGGAGCAGCCCCCGTCTCCAGGCGCCCCAGCTGCCAGGGCCGGGCTCCCGGCCAGATCCCCCGAGGCTGCAGCAGCGGCGGTGGATTTGTCGCTTGCCTTCTCGGTGGCTCGTAGCCCAGGCCGGGCAGGTCTGCGGGGGCGGCACGTGACGCTGGGGCAATGAGCCTCCCGCCGGTCGCTGCACGGCTCGGGACCTGGGCAGCTCCTCCCTCGGAACCAGTCACCAGGGCAGGAGGGGGGAGCTGGCAGCCGGCTCCCTGCCGCCGCCGCAGCCGCAGCAGCCGCAGCCTTCGCCCGCTGCTGCCGGGAGGCCCCGGGGCGGGGCTCGCAGCTCCCCGCGGGGAGGCAGAGGGCGCTCGGCTGGGGCAGGGGGAAGGCAGGAGCCGGGTTTGCCCGGGCTGGGGAGGGCAGGAGCAGCATGGCTTTTGGGAAAAGCCAGAAAGATCCCTTCAGCACAGCCGTGGGGCACCTGATCGGTGAGTACCGGAGACCCACCCACCGACCCACCTCTGCCCCGATCTGGGGTGACTCGGGTGGGGAGAGGAACCCAGGGCCCCTCCAACGCCCTGGGAGAGGGCAGAGGAGAAGCAGGAGGCAGCGACCCCCCCGTCTTCCCACATGGCCACCCAGTGCAGCCCCACTCCCAGCCGGGGACAGCTTTGCCCCAGCAGCAGGTGTGGCCAGCCTGGGGGTTAGACCTGGGTCTCTGCCATCCAACTTATTAATACATCACCCATTAAAGGCGTCTGAGTAAAGAGGCCAGGTGAGCACTGTGGACTGGAATAAAGGATTGACTGGTTCTAGGATCTCCCAATCTAATCGCCCTGCAGTGTGTGTGTGATGCAGAGCAATAACCGGCTCCTGGGGGGAAGTTTCTTAAAGTCACAGCGCCCACCTGTAATTTAAAAGTCTTGCAGGTAACTGTGACTTTTTGTGAAGCAAGTCCTCTTTTCCTTCCAGAGAGAGCAACGATTGGGGCGCTGCCCGCTGAGGAGTGGGGTCAGTTTATGCACATCTGCGACATTATTAACACAACGGATGAGGGGTAAGTAGGCTAATGCTCCCGTAGCCTGGTTTGGAAAGTCATTTACCAGGTGACACAACTGTCTCTCATTTATGTGGCTAATAAGAATAGCCAAAGTTACGCTTTGCTATTCAGAAGTAGGACCAGCTTCTTGAGAGTAGGCCAGTATTCCTTCTAGTTCCATATGCATTATGTCAACTGCTTGAGGTCACATCTAATTAAGTCATTACTAGAGACTGGATCCTGATGCCCTTAGTTGGTTTTTATTCAGCCTTTTCTCAGGAGAAAGGTTCATTTGAGTTACTGGGAGTCTTGGTTGAGTAAGAAATCAATAAAGATGTCAAGATTTGACCATTAAGGGTAGCAGTTCCTGCTATATAGAGCGGAGAATCCAAAGTTTACAAGATTTGAGACATCTGTTAGCTACTACAACATGACTATGGTTTGGGGTTTGTAACTTGATTAGGGTTCCTGATTAGATATTTCTGATGCCCGCCTCGATTAAATTTATCATCGGAAAAGTCAAGTGATGTCACACTTTGTATCCCAACATATTTTAGTGTACCTAGGTATGTATTTAGGACCCCTTGGGAGGCAGTGTGACCTAGTGGGTAGGACACTGAAGACTAGGTTCTAGTCCCAGCTTAGCCAAATGCCTGCTGGGTAACCTTGGGCAAGTCACTTCACTTTTCTGTGCCTCAGTTTCCCCATCTGTAAAATGGGATAATGATCCTGACCTTTTTAAAGTCCTTTGAGATCTACTGGTGAAAAATGCTATACAAGACCCTAGTGGTATTATTTACCAGAGAGGTTTCAGTGCTGAGATGATAGTTTTGCCATAATGACTGAAAAAAAGTCATCTGTCCTATGAACTTCCATTTCTTGCTCTAAGTCCATGCTCTTGTTTATGGCTACAGCTGTTTGCCTATAGCTCCATGTCCAGCCATTGGCAAGGGGATGGTTTAGCGATGAGCATTGTTTTTTATGTATAGTATCTACACAGTGCCTCTTTTTTAGGAAAGAGCTTTCCCTTGTGAGCAGTTTATTCCATAACTGTCCATTCTGAAACATCTTTTGATTTGCTCTTCAGCATCTGCTACTGGCCACAGCTTGAGACAGAATACTAAGAACAAAGGAATTGCCAGACCTGATCAGATGAGGGGTCCATCTAGCCCAGGATCCTGGCTCTGATAGTGACCAGACCCTCAGAGGAAGGTTTTAGAAACCCTGAAGTGGGGAATTATGGAATAATTTAACTACAAGGGAATTTTTCTTCCTAATCCCCTTCTCCTGTATTAGGCTTTGTCTATACCGACAAGTGAAAGACAAAACTTCTGTTGTTCAGAGGTGTTAAAAAAACACCCCCCTGAAAGACAAAAGTTTTGTCGATGACAAGCGCTGGTGTGAACAGCGCACTCCTGCCGACAAAGCTAATGCCACTCATTGGGGGTGGAAGTTCTCCTGCCGACAAAGAGCAGCTATACTGCTTGCCTTTTAGCAGCACAGCCGTGTCGCTAAAAGCTGCGTAGAGTAGACCTAGCCTTAGATTCTCCGCTCTTTTGATCTGCTATGGCAGTTACTATGTTTGGAACTTACAATGGTATAAAAAGAGAGAGAAATCTTGATTTTAGTGGAGTTTTAGAAGAAATACATTAGGACATTCAAGCTACTGTATTTACAAAGGTGAGCACTGAATTAGGGCTTTATTGGCATTGAGTGTTTTTTCCAGTAAGATTTTTTTTCTTAACCCAAGTTTTTGATGGGTTGCATTAATATAGTGCTAGAAGGATTTTGGTTTTGTTTATCACAAGCAATCCCAGGGCACCAGTTACTGTAATACCTGGGTGCATTATACACAAAGTATGTTAAGAAACAAAACTATTTTCCATATATAATGAGCTAACACCTAATTCCAGTCTGTCACTCCCACATAGCTATATATAGACAGATATAGAAAATATATGAAAATCACAATGCCATGATGGATATGTAGAAAGCAGTGGCTGTTTACCAGCACACAGCAATTACTAGGATTGTTTAGAAGCATCCTGCAATTACCAGGATTGAAATTTAACCAGGACATTGATGCTAACACCTCTGGTGTTGCCAAAACTCCCATTAGGTCTCTAATTCCAACGCATTTGAAAAATGGGCTCTAGTTAGCTTTTGATGCATTGGCCATTTAAGCTTTTATATTAATGAGAGTTGCACAGGTAAATCTCTCGCATGACGATAGGAGAAAATAATTTTAGAGAGGAAACTGCACTGGGGAATTATGTTTATTCTTCTACACAAGACACTGGAGTACGGTCTGTAGCGATGACCCCGATTCACCACCACATTACTCCAGTTTAATACCAAAGTGACTCTGTTGAAATCAGTGGAATCATCACACTGGTGTGAACCAGCATAAAATTAGAGTAATGCTGGGAGCTGATTGACTCCTTATTTCATGTCAGTATTTTCAGATCTTGGACAATTTTTTATAAAATAGCCACCCTATTTTTCATTGGTACCTTTCTCTGCATAATTTCTTGTTATCACAGGCCTAAAGATGCAGTAAAAGCACTAAAGAAAAGGATTTCCAAAAACTGTAACCATAAGGAGATTAGATTCACGTTGTCTGTAAGTACAACTGTTCTACTTCTATTAATTAGATACTGAGAAGGAAGCCATATTTTAAGAAATAAATCAATGTGTGATTGACATATAGGTTGTGAGCTCTCTGAGGCAGTCTTTGTTATATGTCTGCACAGCACCTAGTATAATGCAGCCTTGATCTGCAGTTCCTAAATGCTACTGTAATACAAATAATAAATAATAATCCTATATCACCTCTACGCTTAAGGCTTGTCCAAGACAGTCATCATATGTCTCCCATTGGCTGTCCTATAGATTATACCCCACCAGTCTTTGAAGGATACAGGGGTTAGAATATTATACAAAGGCTGAACTGACTTGACAATTCTCCTAATAACACATCTGGTAGCCTTATTACTCACGGCGTGTTACGCATTATGGAATGTGTGGTATAAGTTTTGCAAAAGCATGCCTTATTGGAAGTGAGGAAGTAATTAGGGTGAAGAAATGATGTTGTTTTGTTTGGAGGTAAGACCTACAAAGTTCAGCTCTGAATCTAAATTGCCCCAGGGTTGGGGGTGTTGGGATTTGATCCTATTACAGATTTTTCTGAGTCACAGAGTTTGTGTCTGCCTCTGAACTTTCCCAAACTGTGGGGCAGTTTGGTTTGGGCCCATCTGCGGGTTTATTGGAGCATGTTAACACAGTTCTCCTCTCTCCTCTGCATTGATATCGTGGGTCAGATTCTGATCTTCTTTACACTACTAGGTCCAGTGCAGTTCCCAGTGTAACTCAAGGCCCTGTATCCTTGTTAGCTGTCCTGGTCTTTAGGTATAAATGATTTCCCTGAGGATTTCATTTTCTTTACTGTTTCCATTATTTGGACGCAGAAGTTTCCCCTTATTACACCAGCATCAGCGCTGTTACGTATTATATGGTGTGTCTGGTGGTAGATAGGTGACTGACACTGTTAAATTACAGGATGGCCAGCAGTGCCCAAGTGTCAGCTGGTGAGTTAGGGATGCAGCTAAAGTTATCTAAACACATCAGTTACATGGTTAGCGTGTCCCATTTCCACTCCCTTGTGCTCTCCTCCTTCTTCAGTTACTTAGATGAGTCACCTTTTTGCTCCACAGGTTTGCATAGCCGAAATGCTCTGCTTCCGCTCTGACTGCACTCTCTGTATCAGGCTTGCTTTCTCCTCCAGGCCTTTGTTTACCTTAACCCTGCACTGAATGTGCAGGCTGGAGCTTTGATAACACAGCTTGGAGCTTTGGGAATGTTTATCTGGAGATTTGCTTTGCAGATACAGCTGGGGTTCTGTTACTGTTGAGCCTTGTAGAAAAAAGACGTTATGTTCATGTTCCTGGTGGAACCAAATAACAACACTGACCTGCTGAAAATGGATTCTATTTGCTTGCAGATAGGGATAATAACTGACCATTAGGTTTCAGATCCAAGAAGCATGATGCCATCTCTCCGTTTCCAGGGTTCCAGCTATGCTCCCGAGCTCCTAGCACTGTCTCATAGTCTCTCTTGGATTTCAGCTCCTACCTTCTCCTTCTCTGTTCCCACCTACTCACAAGCAACTACACCCTGCCAGGCAATTTCAACCTTTCAGTCCCAGATCTTTTTCTGGCCTTCCAAGCTCTCTCTGCCTCAATTTCCCAACCTTCCTTCATTTGGCAAGCCCTACTCTTTCCTCCAAATCCCCCTTTCTCTCCTCCTCATCTTCTTTATTCTTTCAGTCTTCTTTCTACAAGCTGCAGATACTTCTGTGTCTGCCAGTGCCTTTTCCCCTGTTGCTGGCTTCTTTCCATCTTCCAGTACCTCCTGGCCTCAGATTTCCACTCTCCTCAGCCGCAGTAAAACCTCCCCTGCAATACCTCAGTGCTAGCCATGTCCAATGTTACTTTCTTGGCTTCTAAAACCACGTACTCTTGGTGCAAGAGCTGGTTGAATATTTTCTGTCTGTCATTTTGTGACAGGAAAGGGCTGAAGGAAAAGTTTTTGTGGAGAATTTTTGTTTTTTATGAAACAGTTCGGGTTTTTTTGACAAATCATCCTTCCCCCTCCCCACCCTGCTTTTTCTATTTTGCCCCTGGAAAAGAGGGCTGGGGGGGAGACAAAAATATGAAACACGTCTCAGTTCTTGAAAATTATTTTCAAATGTCAAGTTTTTAAAAATTCTCCTGCAAAAAGCTGTTCGTGGTTTTAACCAGCTCTTCCCCTTATCTGTCCCCCTCATGCCAATTACCTTGCATCCCCTCCACCCATTGAGAATTGCCATCCAATCCCCTTTGCTTGCTACTTTACATACAGTTAAGAAAAGAACAAACAAAGGAGCCACTTTCTTTTAGATGTAATTTGATCTGGTTTCGTTTACTCCACCTCATGTCAGTGGACTTATACACAAAGCTTAGCTTACTCCTATGAGAAACATAAACAGCACTCGGAAAAACATGCTGAAAGTTCTTGTTTTGCCTTGAACTAGCAGAGACGTACCTGTAGGCCCCAATCCTGCCCTTGAGACATTAGCACACACACGAGTAACTTTACACACCTGAGTGTTTCCACTGAATTTTATGTTGCTGCTCATGTACAAATTTAATCATGGGTGTAGGTTTTGCTCAAGGCCTTAGTTAACTCAGTTGACCTGCCACTTACCAATATGCTAAAATTTTAGCACGGCTTTTACTTTATTGCTGTTTCCTTGTTCCTGTTCCGTGTATTTTCCTTGTGTGCTTGTTGATTTAGAGGAACATGGGTGACAATCAGGTGTATAAAAACATTCCAGAAGTGACTTAGTTTCATGCGCTCTGGCCTGCTGAAGTCAACTGCTGCTTACGAAGTTACATGAATGAAGATTTTGCATGCTGGGCCCTGTAGTAGTTCCATAAAGTATCTTTAATAAAGGCAAAAGATCAGACTCGGCACTGCAAGTTTCACAATCAGATGTCCGGGAGGATTATGACTTTTAGGCAGGCAGCCAACAGTGTGTGTTCGTTAGTTGACTCTGTATTATTTGTGGGTGTGTCAAACCTGTTTGCATGCTTTCTCCCTGTTTTTAAAAATGACTCCTATTCAGCTTACTAGAACTGGTTAGCTTTTTTTTCATGTTTGTAAATACCAATGTCCCAATTCTTACTGGGGCTTCCGGTTGCAGTATTAAGGATGACCAAAACATGGAACAATAATTTCACAATAAATAATTAAAAAAAAAAAGTTTTTTCCATGGTGCAGGATTTAAAATGGGCAGGAGGGGGAGAGAAATCGATTTCTGCGTTTTTTTCTCAAAATATTTTTGGGAAAAATTTGAATTTTGAGTAAGTTCTGGGACTGGGGTTGTTTTCCCCCCACCCACCCCACTTTTTCATTTTTCCTTTTGAAATTTGATAACATTGGAAAAAATTACCAAGGAGCAAAGCTATGGAATTTCAACTGTACTTTTGCCACTCTGAAACTTTTTGCAAAGCTGAGGATTTGGAAAAGTTACGGGATGGAAAAAAAAAAAAGTGTGTGTGAGAGAGACCCCCTGAACATCAGTCTATTGCACTGCAGGGCAAACAAGGCGATGGGAGGTGAAAAAAAGTTGGAGAAGGTGGAGAACCGTGGTTTTGCTTTCCAAAGCTAATGATGGAACCCCGATCACTTCAGACATTAAAAACTAGACTGGGAAAAACACTAATAAATGTACATAGGCCATTCATTCGGGGGATGGATTAACAGACCCTAGGCTGTGACACTTTGGCGAATGCTGACACTATAAACTGGTATCTACTGAGTGAGGTGTATGAGGACCCAAAATATCCACCCATGATCCTTAGCGGCATCCTGTGGCTTAGAGGCTTCCGCTGTAAACTGAAACTGTTCATTCCAACTCTGTGGACCAAACCCTGGTTGCCTTACTCACATGATTAGTCCCACTGAACTTAATGAGTAGAATCTGGCTTTCAATGGAAAATACTTTTCTTTCATTCTACCTTTTCCCCCTCCCCCCGCCTTTCAGTTAATGTTTTGTAACAATGGTGCCTTTGCCTCTGCCTTTTGACAAAGGGCTGGGATGCCCTTTTATTAGCTGACTCTGGTTTTGGTTTGTGAATCTGTGAGCTTGGATTGCACAATCAAACACCCAACTCCCTTCCTGTTGACATGGAACTCCTCTCACCTGGGGTGTAGAAACTGTGCCAGCTTCTAAATTCATCTGATCCCACCCCCTAATTATGGAAAGTTTAACAGGACAGTTGAAAATACATTTGCTAATGCTTTGATTAAAACCTTATCAATAGTGAGTTTCTGGGGGTGTCAATGCAGCAATTGGGAGGTGCGATTGCAGCACAGGGAGGGGGCTACCTGGGCTAGCTTTTAATTGAATTAGCTCGCTAAAAACAGCAGAGTAGCCACGACAGAATGGACAGTGGTATGGGCTAGCTGCTCGAATATAGTCTCACCCGGGATACTAGTCATATTTGGGCTGCAAGTCCATGTCGCTGCACCTACATTGACTGAGCTAGCTCACTAAGAATAGCAAATCTAGGACAGGTTTGCTGACATCTTCTGTCCCAATTGCAGAGTAGACCTACCCTCTGGAATACTTACCAGTGCTGAGTGGCACCTTACTTCACCACTATGTCCCACTGATTCCAATGGAACTGCTTAGGGAGGTAGGATACTACTCTCAACAGTAAATAAGAGCATTCGAATCCTAATGAAAGCATAAGTATCAAGGTAGCTCATTCTTGATTGCTCCAGAATTGATCTGGGCCAAATTTGCTTTGCAGTTATACTGGAGCACCTCATTCAAGTCAATTGGGTGGCATTGGCATCAACTGAGTGGGGGGTCTGGCCTACTAGCTACAGTAGTTTTACTCAGAGGGGTAAGTATTCAGTCTCAGGTGTGGGGAATTACTAATAGGAGTTGCATACCTCATTCCCCATGCACGGGGTTGAAAATGTTTTACACAAACTGCAGCACTTATTTCATGTGCCCTTTCAAATGAGAAAGGAATCCGTCAAGCTAAGGCGCTCTGGTCATTGTCTTTTACTTGGCTTTTCGCACAGCAGTCTGCCTCTTTGTTCTACACTCACTTTATTTCTGCGGGAAATTTTCTGCTGCTCTTGTACCTCCCTTCCCTTAAGGCCCTGTTCACGCTAGAGAAAAATCCCTATGTCGCCAAGCTAGAAAATGAGTTTCTAAAATGGTTTTAACACCCCTTTGTGTAGCCTGCGCTGGACAAGGAAAGCATGTTGAATCCACTTCAGCTCCATCCGCAGCTACAGAGGTGCCGCTTAGAAGATTTGTTCTAATCTGAGGACTGTTTCCAATGCGTGTAATGGGGGAATACTGATAGAATTGACCTAACTTATGAACTGGTCTAAACTTTTCCCTCCTGTCTGGGTGGGGCTTAGTAAAGAGAGAGACCCTCTTCCTCTCTGCTTTGGCACCATAGTCAAGGGGTTAGGGCTCCAAAACTTTGAACCGGGAGAGCTGGGTTCTAGTCCTGCCTGTACCCACAGATGTTCTATGGGCAGGATTCTCTTCAAGTCAATGTAAATACCTTATATTGGCTTTATTTCAATGGATTGGGTGCCGTGGGACCTGTTAATGCCTCCGATTCCCCATCTGTAGGATGAGGAGCAACTGTCTTTGAAAGAGCATTGAGACCTGTAGATGAAAATTGTTAGATAAATATCAAGTATGGTGACATTCAATGCCTTGAGGATCTGTCATCTCTATGCATCCCATGAAGTGGGCTGTAGCCCACGAAAGCTTATACTCAAATAAATTTCTTAGTCTCTAAGGTGCCACAAGTACTCCTGTTCTTTTTGCGGATACAGACTAACACGGCTGCTACTCTGAAACCTATCATCTCTGTGAGGCTCTAGCTGCATATCCAAAGCCTGCTTTGGAAGGTAGATATTTCGTAAAGATGATTCTGACAATCAGAGTAATTTATCTACCTTATTTCTGGTCTCCAGGATCCCTATCACACAGCCCTCACAATTGGAGCGCTTCAATTTGTTCTCTTTGTTTTTGATTACCTTTTGCTTGTAGGCGATATGAGCAAAAGAAAGGAATAGCTGTTCCTATTATGATTGATTTGTATTGTGACTGTGCCTAGCAGCACTAGTCATGGGCAGGATCCCACTGTGCTAGATGCTGTACAGACACTACTGTCTAATCTCGTCTTTCCAAGGTGACCATCACAATACCATCCAGGCATGAATTTAAAAGCAAAAAAAGAGGGGAAGGGCTCAAGTTATTTTTAAGCACCGTGTCATAGAAATCCCTTCTCTGTACAGCTTCTCGACATGTGCATGAAAAACTGTGGCCCCAGCTTCCAGTCTTTAGTTGTGAAGAAAGACTTCTGCAAGGACAAGCTGGTGAAACTCTTGCATCCAAGATACAATCTGCCAGCTGATACACAGGACATAATCTTGGCCTTTATCAGGGTACGTCAACTGTAAATAGAGAGATATATACAGAGTAAATATTTAATGGTACAACCTGGTAATGTGCTGGACGGGGGTTCGTGGGAGCCTTTTGTGAAAATGTTCTTTGATGTACTTGCTGTTTTTGCAAGTGCAGCCGGGAGTGGGAGGTGGAGGGAGAGGAGCAGAAAGGGGGCATGGAAAGGCTCCTTTGGATACCCCCTACCCTAACTACTGGATGTGTTCCTTCCCCAGCTACACTGAAGGAGAAAAGTGAAAGGGAGCTTTGAAGCTTTCTCTGTCTTGTTCCCGCTGCTTAGAGTGCAGGCCAAGGGAGCAGGTAGCTCATGTGGAGGAAGCCACTTACCTAGTAGAGAGCTTCAGGAGCATGTGTAGTAGAAGAACCCCTCTAGAAGGAGATTCTTTTCTTCCCTGACCCACTGATATCTTCGGCCTTGGAACCAATTCCTCTAACCCGCAGAAATCCTGCATTTTCCAAGGAGTCTAGTAGGTGGGTGGACAAGGAAAGGAAGAGAGGCAGCCACCTGGGGAATGGAGGTTCAAGCCATGTGGCTTCTCCCAGTGAAGAATTCTGGGTCTCAAACATAAAAACGTTTTGATTTCCGTCACCAATGATTTTTCAAAAACAGACCTGGGCCTACGGGTTCCAAGGAACTGTGGATGTGAGTGAAGTGAAGGAAGTGTACCTGGAACTGCTAAAGAAAGGAGTGCAGTTTCCATCCTCTGATGCCAACCCAGGGACACAAAAGGTCAGGACAACATTTGCTACTTTTAATCAGAGTTAATGTACAAAGAAGGTGTGTTGATTGTCATTAATTATTATGTCTGAAACCATGAAAATCCTGCTCACGTACTCAGGAAATCAATCATGCATTCTGCCATGGAGTATATATATTTTTTTAATTAGATAATAGTGCTTTTTTTATAAAAATCACAGTTTGGGGGATCCGTTGTCTCAAACAGGAAGGATAAATCTCTGGGATTTTTTAAAGCTAGCTAAGAGATTTGGGCACTCAATTCCCATCAAAATGCATGGCAATTGAGTGTCCAAATCTCTTAGGCATTTTTGAAAGGCTCAGACAAAATGTATATGATTTGCATGAAAGCACCCAATGATTCAGAATATGAACACTATCTGGTCTCAATTTGGAATTGGGAGAGGTAGGGATGTCTAATAAAAAAGGTCTTTACTATATAAGACTCTATCCACTTGTTTGTACAGTCTACAAAATAATTTGCAACCTTGTGGATAAAGGCTCTGTCTTTACTATTTAAGTTGATCAAAGGTATTGTGTAGATCTGGAAAACAACCCTCTGTCAATATGGCTTGAGCAGTCCATGCCATCTCTGCGTGCAGCAAGTTTCTTAGATCCGTTCCTTCCAATTTCCAGTGACCTGGAAGAGCTTTCACAAGACTTTTGAGAAGAGTGACACCATCAGGTGGAATGTTGCAGTTATGGATTTAGAATCCTCTAGTCAGCCCAGGCAGAAGGGATTCAGAACTATTGAGAGTCTGGCCTGAGGATTAAATAGCGGCGTACAGGAAGGGCAGTGTATTTTGACTAAGGCTGTTCAGACGAGGCTATGTGCTGATTTTTTTTACTAGGTAATTATTTCTTCCCCACCCAGATGTAACTGTGGGAAGGAATGGCTTCTAAAGCTCTGGTCCTGCACCCACTGAAGTCAATGGCAAAGCTCCAATGACTTCAATAGTGCAGGAACAGAACCTATATACAGAATTTGGCCCAGAGTGCCTAAGGTTGAAAGGACTTAAGCATAGTGTCTGATGCAGGCCTTCAGTTTAACCCAAAATGCACATGAGGCTTCTTGCATCCAGAGCTTTCCAGCTCTGGGATCCAGAAGAGCCTACTTCCCTCATCTCCCAGACCCTTTCTTCTTACAGCTTCTGCTTTCCTAGTGTGGCCCCGTCACCGGCCACACCTAATTCTTTTTCCCAGAGCAGGGTTCTTGTGCACTGAGGACTGACCCCTGTTAATTCCCGTTCCAAAGAAATAATAGAATTCTCTCACCAAAGATGGGCTAATCTCAGTTATTCCAGTCACAGAGGCATATAACTCATGCTTTGCCATTCACACTCCTTCCTCTGATGGATTCATTTGCCAACAAACCAGTTGAACGGAAACCTGGATCCAAAGTCTGATTTTTATTCCAAAATGATTATTGGTTTTACTGTAGCGAATAGAAGGAACTCAGATAACACCGTCAAAGCCTTCCTCCCTGGTAGCGTTGCAGCGCTGATTATAAGGAGGCTAATGCGCTGTTGTCTAGTCTGATAATGATGCTTTGTAGCGCTGTCATCCGGATGTCCATGTCAAATCCCAGGTTAAACAAAAAGAAAAGGAGTAGCTCATGCTCAAATAAATTGGTTAGTCTCTAAGGTGCCACAAGTACTCCTTTTCTTTTTGCGAATATAGACTAACACAGCTGTTACTCTGAAACCTGTCATTATGCAAGGTTAAACAAAAACTCTCTTCATATCATATAGCAGCGAGCTTCATCTTGGCCCTCTGAAAAGCCACCGCCTCCTTCTGCTGCCTCTGTGAAAAGTATTCCAGTGCCTCATCCCCCGGCTCTGACAATAACATTGACTCCTGAACAGGTGCAGTATGGCCTTTCTTTTGAAATATGCTGACTAAGTGTCGGTCACCATGATTCCCTGGCCTGTATAGGATATAATATGAGAGGCTGCTGCAAGGAAAATCTCCATTAGCTCAAGCAGAATAGGCTTTTGTTGACAGTCCTGGGCTGAATCCCTGTTCCATTACCGTAGTGTTTTTATTTTGTGAGAAAATATCACACACTCATGTGCCAGATCTTTGTAGAGGCCAGGAAAGGAGATTGCGTAACTGCCAGGGAGCTGCTCAACTGGAGAGTAGAAATCTTTGCTTGAGTATGTGTATTTTTAATGCTCTTATCAGGGTACTGTGGTGCAAATTAGTAAGAGAAGAGAGCAATTCAAAGGCCGAAGGAAAGGGTAAAGAAAACTTTTGCAAGACACCAGTGTCAAGAAATAATTTTTAAAAGTCAGAAAGAAACAGACAAGCTGGTTCCACACCTGCCTGTGGATAAATGAAAAGTTTTGTCTGCTTGATAGTGATAGGACTTAACTGTTAAGGGAAGAAATGGCAGCACGGCACTCAACAGAGCTCAGGTTCGAGACCCGCTGCCTTATAGTGCTATAAAACTGAACTTACTCCGTTAACGTCCGTGGATTGGGCCCTACCAAATTCACTGTCCATTTTGATCAATTTCACAGCCAGGGTTTTAAAATCGGTCAATTTCACATTTTCAGCTGTTTACATCTGAAATTTCATGGTGTTGTAACCCTGGGGGTCCCAACCCAAAAGGTACCTGGAGGTGGGTCTGATCTCTCCCCTCTCCCTCTCCCACTCCCACCCCTGCAGCAGCCCTGCAGAGGGACAAGTCCTGTCCCTCCCCAGCCCAATAGGGTCTCGCAGCTAGGAGCCCCCTGGCTTGGGCACTCCCAGCAACAGGGGGAGATCAGACCCACATCCACTAGCCTCCTCCAGCTGCAGGAACCTCTGGGACTGCAGCCTGGCACTGGAGCTTCCTGCAGCAGGAGGAGGCATTTTGAGGTGGGTGTGATCTTCCTCTGAGAGTGCCCATGCAGAGGAAGAACACATCCTGTCCCTCCCCAGTCCGGCGGGACTTGCAGCTAGGAGCCCCTGGGCTGGGGTGCTCACAGCAGCAAAGGGGAGATCAGATTTCAGGAGGAAGGGCTTATTTCACGGTCCGTGACACGTTTTTCACGTGAAATTGGTAGGATCCTATCCATGGAGTATCATCTGTGTAAAGGCTGGAGTAAGGCAGTGCTGCTCAGGCCCATCGTATATCTGATAAAAGAGCAAGCAGGACCATAGATGTGGAAAACGTTGTGTTTTCTGTACTTGCACATATAACATTCCATTGCACTGAACAGATTGGGAAGCTGTACAGCGAACTGGATATGGCGAAAATGAATGCGAAAGTCATGTCAGCGATATTAACAGAAAACGTTCCTGGGTCTGAGAATCTTGACGACATGGAGCTCTTACAGGTGCAGTACAGCATTTTTACTAGGAGTTTGTTGGTTATGGTTTATTTTAAAAATGTGCATTGTGCCCATCCTTGTTACATCTGGGTTCATATTGCAAAGTGAAAACAAACATCTGTTTTCAACCTTTGGTGTTGATCTAGCTTAGCTTCAGTTGACCAATGGAAAATTCACCCTGAGTCAAGTGTGGGCTGGTGTACGGCCACTTATGTCACCCCGCCCACCTTTGGCCTCCAGTGCAGGATAATAGAGGTCCCTGGCTGCAATATTTTGTACTGGGGAACCAGTCCCAGAATTGGGGGTGACCAAAGTAGTGTAAAGCCACCAGATGCCAGGATATGGCCTCAATTCATCAAAAATTTGGAAGAAAATCCACTCAAAGTAAAATCTATAACTATACAATTTCACAACGGCAAAGAGTAGTTCTCCATCTGCTCATTACTGCACTTTCTTTTTAAATCCCATGTCATATAGTTCCACTATAATATTTATGAGCTGCTACATTCAAACACTAAAACAATATGATTTTTAAAAAGTCACAATTAAATAGTGATAAAATCGGTCCCCAGCACAACAGATTGTGGATTTTTCAAGGTTCGAGTTGCAAGAGAAGCCGTTACAAAGCTCTCTGGTAAATAACATGCCTTTTTTTTATAAAGGTTCTCTGCCTAAATATTTACTGTACACAATAGACTTAATAGCTTCTCTGAAATGAGGAAGGGTTTAAAAATTCCCTTGGTGTGCATTTTAAAATGATCTTAGTGCACATTGATTGTACACAGTAATTATGACTGCAAAGAAGCAGAGGACTCTACCCAGTAAATAAGACTCATTTAAAAAATTATCTCAACTTTCATGTTCTTCAAGTTAATTTTCTCCCCCAGCTAACATAAAAATATTGAAAAAAAAAACTTATTTAAAAACAGTGCAAAGGGGTTGGCTTAGCCTAATAAACACCAGGGATCTGGAGCTAAGTTCTTCACTCATCTTAAGGGGAAACAAAGCAAACAGAAAGAAAGTTGGATAGCCTACAAAAGTATGAGGACTACAAAACTGTATCAGCAATGGTTTAGGCTTTGAGTCCCACACTTATTGTACACGGGAGCAGCAATCTGCACTTGGGGGTCTTAGCAAGGGTGGAGTGGGGTCTAGGGATTCAGCAAGGCAATGAGAGTGAGGCCTTCTGGATTCTCTTCCTGTTTCACCATGTGACCTTGAACAAGTAATATGACCTCTCTTTGTGCTTCAGTTTACCCAGCTGCACAATGGATATTAGAATGCTTCCCAGCCTCACAGGTATGTTGACAAGGCACTTGGGGTACAGCAATAAGCCAAGCAGAAATCCACATCACAGAGTCCAGGCTTACAGATCTGGGCTTGTCCTACAGTGCTAGAAATAGCTGTGTAGATATTTGGGCTGGTACTGGAGCTTGGGCTCTGAAGCCTAGGCTCTGAAGACCATAGACCCAGCCTCTGAGACTCTTTGGGTTTCTGCTTGCCGTGTAGACGTACCTTTAGTTCTGCTGCTCTAAAGGTGCAAAGTAGCCTTCCTGCTGGTTTAACCAGCCAGTGGAAGATTTCCTCGGTGCAGGGGAATCCTTGAGTGGCATAGAACTGGCAGCTCCCTTCCTGACGTCCTGGTGTGATGCATGTTACTGTGGGGAAAGAGGATAAGGTCAGGACATGCCCGTGCCCTGTTGCTCCCTAGCTGCTACAATGGACCTTCAAGGCCAGATGCAGATGGGTGAGCATTGGACTGGCTCCAGGATCCAGTAAGCACAAAGGTCACCTCTTCACAGAATCCTCCTCTTGAACTGCATCCACTTAGCACTGTTTGGCCGGCGCCCATGATCGAGGCCGTGGTGTCTAATTTAATTAGTTCTTTGAGAAACTTGGGCAAAGACCCCTGCAAAGGATTATTAGAATATGTCTGCCTATTTTAAATCGATTTCTGGAAGGGTTTTGGAAGTATATTTTGTAAAAGGAAGAATGCCATCGCAAAGTCTGAGAAAGCTCAAGCAGATCTGCTTGCTGGCACTCAAATAGTTAAATTATTGGCCAGGTTTGCGGCAGGGAGTGAATTTCACCATTCATGAAGATGTGAGTAGAAGCTCATTCCTTTTATATGTGTTTGTTTTCTGTTCCTTCCTGCAACACCCTGAGATCCTTATCACAGCACAAATGCCTAGAGAAACAAATGCGAGTTGCTTTTACAAGAATGAAATACGTTCTTTTCTTTAAAAGAACAGGAGGACTTGTGGCACCTTAGAGACTAACCAATTTATCTGAGCATAAGCTCAGTCTAGGTCACTCAGTTCAAGGGACTGTGTCCTTCTACAGTAATAGTTTCATTGGAATTGGTGCAGACCAGAATCCTTTGCGGAAAGAGTTGCATGCTTTAGGACTTAAAAGGACTGGAGAATTTTTTTTGAACCATGTGTCACCAGAGATCCAGCCTAGTCAGATTAACTGAAACTTAATAATGGGCAAAGTACAGCAATGCAAGTCATGGCTTACACTGGTGTGGCATATCTCCACTCAGGGTTTGCTCTTACATAGATGCATCTGTGGCTAAAAACCCCATTGTAGACAAGACCTAAGACACCTGAAAACAATAACCCCCAAAATATTAAATTGGCTGAAATCATTAGGAGTAGTAGTTGACAGAGCAGTTCAAGTTCTTATATTAACTCTCACAGCCAGTAAGAGTAGGGAATAAGCAAAGCTACTAGATCCAGACCCCTCGTGGGGACACTGGAATGTGAGGCCAGTTCCTCAGCTGATGTAAACTATCACAGTTTTATTGACATCACTGGTTTTTATACCAGCCGATGATCTGGCTCTTGGAATGCATAATAAACAACTCTCGTTTCAAGGAGTCAAGGTTGCATGCATCTTTTCCTCAGCAAAATCTGGCAAATTTGTGATTGAGATCAGAAATAAAAAGGGCTGTGTCTAAATTCTTGTAGAATTTCCCTGTGTTAGCAGGTCGAAAATCACCTCTGGGCTGAGGGCAGGCAGAGACTGTCAAGGTTCCTCCCCCACTCTGAACTCTAGGGTACAGATGTGGGGACCTGCATGAAAAACCTCCTAAGCTTATCTTTACCAGCTTAGGTCAAAACTTCCCCAAGGTACAAAGTATTCCACCCGTGGTCCTTGGAATGGCCGCTACCACCACCAAACTAATACTGGTTACTGGGGAAGAGCTGTTTGGACGCGTCCTTCCCCCCAAAATACTTCCCAAAACCCTGCACCCCACTTCCTGGACAAGGTTTGGTAAAAAGCCTCACCAATTTACCTAGGTGACTACAGACCCAGACCCTTGGATCTTAAGAACAATGAACAATCCTCCCAACACTTGCACCCCCCCTTTCCTGGGAAATGTTGGATAAAAAGCCTCACCAATTTGCATAGGTGACCACAGACCCAAACCCTTGGATCTGAGAACAATGAAAAAACATTCAGTTTTTTACAAGAAGACTTTTAATAGAAAATAGAAGTAAATAGAAATGAAGAAATCCCCCCTGTAAAATCAGGATGGTAGATATCTTACAGGGTAATTAGATTAGAAAACATAGAGAACCCCTCTAGGCAAAACCTTAAGTTACAAAAAAAGGTACACAGACAGAAATAGTTATTCTATTCAGCACAATTCTTTTCTCAGCCATTTAAAGAAATCATAATCTAACACATACCTAGCTAGATTACTTACTAAAAGTTCTAAGACTCCATTCCTGGTCTATCCCTGGCCAAGCACAGCATACAGACAGACACAGACCCTTTGTTTCTCTCCCTCCTCCCAGCTTTTGAAAGTATCTTGTCCCCTCATTGGTCATTTTGGTCAGGTGCCAGCGAGGTTACCTTTAGCTTCTTAACCCTTTACAGGTGAGAGGAGCTTTCCCCTGGCCAGGAGGGATTTCAAAGGGGTTTACCCTTCCCTTTATATTTATGACAGAGACCCTATACATTGATTAGAGCTCAGTTTTCAGGACTTATGGTGTTGCATAGTCCTTGTGCTGCAATTGTGAACAGAGGTGAATTTCACCCTGAGAAATGTAGTTGGGTAAACACACTTTTGGAGCAAAGATGGGCCAGTTTTACAACAAAACCCAGATAATTTCTAAATGAAAATGGAGAGAATAGCCCCCTCTCTCTCCACTCCCTCCCCCACCCACCTTAATCAGAGTCAGCATTTGCAAGTAAATCATGGAAAACCTGGAGGCGGGAGAAGGGGTGGTTAAGTTCTTGATGCAAGAATAGCCGTTTCTTTGAACCTGCTATCAAAGGGAAATCAATGTGGAAGAGGAATGTAAAACTCTGTGAAAATAAGTAGCTGTTAGTTCTAGTTCTAATTGCTACTAGAGGAGAATTCCACTGTGTGAAATTGTGAATTTTATACCAATCAATCCTGATGGGTTTGTATTACCTATAGAATTGAGACAGGTTTGATTCAGAGACTTGATTCACAGTCCCCACCAGACTGAGGAAGCCAGGCCTTGGTTTTCTGCCATCTGTACTCCAGGCTATGATTTTCTCTCTTCCTTATAATGAGCTTGATCCAATATCCATTGAAAGTCCATGGAAAGAGCCTTATTGATTTCCATGGGCTTTGGATCATATCCAATATGAAGTCCAGTAAATGCCCCTTCCCTCCCAAAAATCTGCTCTTATCAGTCATCAGGCTCTTTTGAGCATTTTTAAAGTGTTTTGAATTGCTCACTGGATTTCCAATTGGGAATTCTTGGAGTGCTGGTCCCTGAGCATATTCCATAGGCACCTGGAGCTGAAGAATTTTGAAAGCAGTGTCCACTGGTCCACACACATGCCTGGCTCACCTCTTGCCTCTGACCAAGGAGAAAAAGGGTGGGGTGGACCAGCTGCCGCTCCAGTTCCTTCTCACTGCCTCATGATCCAGGTCGGAACCTCCAGTGTCTGACGCTTTGGCTTTCTTCTTTATTTGTGAAAATATATTTAGAGATCTGTAAATAGTTTTTTTATATTCTAGAGTTTAAAGTTTCTATCTGATAGTTTTAGTGGTTTTTAGTTAATCAGTCAGTCTCCCTGACTTGGGTAGCACCCTCCTCTCCCCACCCACCTCAATCCCTCCAGACTCCGTTTGGGTATTGGACTATGCCCAGGACTCTGGGCTTCAAAGTTTATGCTTCCTGCCCGTGATCCTTCTCGCTTAGCATTGATGCTTGTCACTGGCTGAGAAGGATCGCAGCAAGATGCAGTATCTGCTGTTTGTTCCCCAGCCGTACCCAGGAAGGGTGGGAACTTCACCTTAAGAAGCCTAATGGAAAAGTGCACGAGGCCACAACTTGACCCAGGCCAGTGGATCCTCCCCCCTTATACATTGGCCTGACTTAGTAAGGGGTGCACCTCCTGCCATGAGGTCCAAATCAGGAGCAAAGATGTCTATCCCCTCAGGGGGTCTTGTTGGGAGAGCAGGGAGCATTCTCATAAGCATGAGGCCAAGTCTTCCTCCAAATGATCTTTGAAGAAGTCAGATCCAGGCCAACCTAAACTGAGCAGTAGCTCAGCCCAAGAGAACTTAGTATGTTCAGAGTCTCAGAGGCATGATAAGAAAGGCCACAAACTGTGTACTTGCTAAACTGGCAATCAATGAGCACCATAGTGACTGTTCCCACCAAAGTGATATCGGCCCTGTCATGGTGGAAGAATCTCCATCAGGTTTGCATCTGCGTTTCCTTTCTTGCCTCCGCACAGACAGGATGATCACTGCCAATGCATCCCTGTTAGGTTGAGGACCTCACATGGACAACCATACAGTACAGGGCACCTGGACATCTCAAGTGTCCAGGATGCACATCAAGAGCCATGAGCAGTTCGAAGGGCTTGTGAAACCTTTCTCCTCTTCACTCAAGGTCACCGTGCCTTCATTATGTCAAACAACATCACAATCACCTTTTACATAACAAACAGGGAGAAGTGCAATGCATCCCTCTGTGTGCAGAAACGTTGAGTCTGTAGAACTGGTGCATCAGCAATCAGATTACCCTGTCAGCAGTCTCCATCCCAGGAAAACCAGAATGTGCTAATGGGCTGTCTCAGCAGCCACTTTGTGGTCAATCGTGAGTGGGAGCTTCACGACACTGTGGTAAACAATATTTTTCTTCTATGGGGCCTGACCCACCAGAGACCTGTTCATCTTCCCAAGTCCTCACCCATCCTCAGAAAAAAGGAGGTTCCGTTCTCTTGACATTTGATGAGCTGCAGCCTTTTACCTGCAGAGAATGAAAACAGTCAGGAAATCCTGTAGACTATTTGTTGCCATATTGGAAGGGGTTTGGTTATAGCCTCTGAAAGAACCTCAAAATGGATCTGGGGCTGTGTTTTGCTCTGCTATCAGCTGTCTAATCTTCTCTTTCCACAAGAGAGCAAGCAACGTCTACCGTACTGCTTCGAGGGATGCCTCTTCTTGATATTTGTGAGACAGCCACACGGAGCTCAGTCCACGTGTTTGTGAGACGCTCTGCACTGGTACAGGACACCACTACTGCTGCATCTTTTGGAACAGCAGTCCTTCATATGGCTCTGCCATCTACGACCTCACACCCTCCTCCTATTTAAGTACTGCTTGTCAATCACCCCCTTTGGAATACACATTGGGACTAGCACTCGAAAAAGAAGAGAAAGTTACTTGCCTTATAGTAACTGGAGGTTCTTTGAGAGGCGTGGACCCTATCTGTATTCTACTACCTTGCCCTCCTTCCACTCCACTTCAGATCTTCTCTTATTTGCAGTGAAGAAGGAACTGGAAAGGCGGTTGGTCCACCCCACCCTTTATCTCCTCAGTCAGGGGCACGAGTAAGCCAGGGCAGATGTGGGCTAATGGACACTGCTTTCGAAATTCTCTGGCTCCAGGCATGTAGAACCCATCCATACCCGCAGTGGAACATGAATAGGGCCCACACCTCTTGAGGAACCTCCAGTTACTATAAAGTGAATCACCTTTCTCTTTAGGGAGGAGGATGACTTTCCAGAAATGAGACTGGGTTATGAGTTGGGGTAGGAGTGCTGGTCATGGTGAGAGCAATTATCAGCCGCGTTTTGTCGGAAGTTTGCCAGAAACAGACTTGGGAATCAAATATAAGGGATTTGAGGCTCACCCTTTAAACGGTATGTCATCATGTGAATTAGACAGTGCATTATCCTTGTGTCTCCAGCACCCAAAAGTTTTATAATTCTCCTCCCAAACTGACAAATGTGAGAAACCACAATGACATTGGTTTTGGTTTTTTTCCTGAAAAGAAACTGTACAAGATATGTCGGGTGATGCAGGAGAGGATCGTGGAACTGCTGGTAGCAGTGCAGAATGAAGATGTGATCGCTGAATTAACACGAGTGAATGAAGATCTGAACAACGTCCTCCTGGGACATGAAAGGTAAATATATTAGTGAAACCAGAACCTGTCTTTTCCTGTTTGGTCTTAGTAACAGGTTCTCCTGACTGGGCCAACCAAATCTGTTAAAAAAATGTAACACTCTGGTATGATGTTTATGTCATAGTGCAGGGAAGCTGCACCTGTTTTCCCCCTCCATGGTCCAGCAAGGGCACCCACTCTCAGGCATCCAGCTCCCCAGCGATCACCTCCCTTGGGCGGAGACGCATGTCTCTCTCCCTCCTGACCAGAGTGTTTCCAGGCTGCACAGTTCCCTGCTTGCCCTGTAAATTCCCCAGCAAACTCCTAAGATACTTAAACTTAATTCAATTAGGTTTAACTTAATTCAGGTTTGTCCAGGAAATTGTTATGTCTGTTGCAGTTTAATCTGCTCTTTCAGGGTGAAATTCACCCTTCTGCAGAGGACTAACATGAGGCATATGGGCCATTAAGTGCCACTTGAGCTATAAGGGGCTTAAATGGTCCGTATGACTGGTGCTGGCTGTCTCCAGAGAGATGAATTTCATCCTCCATCAACAAGAAAGGAACAGCATGTTCCTTTTTGTGTTGTGCTTATATTTATCTGCTGATCTTGTCTCTCCATGCACTTGAGAAGCAGCAGACAGGTTAAAATTTGTAGACGTGTCCCTAGAATACCAGCTTGCAGGGTAAACCAAAGTACTAGCGTAGCTGGGAATACTAAAGCATGAGGAAAGAAACAGGCTCTGAGTCCTTCCATTAACATGGGACTCGGATACAGTGGATTTGGCTTCAGTCAATTATGAGCCCTCTTTGTTCCTTTAGCTACCCAGACGCTGAGCTTAACTGCAGCATGCACGTGCTCCCAGGGAAGACAGACAGTTTTACTGCAGGCATCAGCCAAAGGGTGGAGTTCCCGCTTCCTTAAAAGGATCACATGCGGCTCTCTGCAGTAGCAAACAAGTGTTTCTACCCCCACTGCAGGCACAAATATTTATTATTTCACACAAGGAAATCCTGAATGCTTGTGGTGATGACATCTGCAGTTATTTACTTATTGATTTCATCAGTGGGATAACTAGGGCTTACACGATACCAGAATTTCAGCATTTCCCAAGCAACAAATAACAGAGATCATCCTGGTGTATCATGATTAGCCTTAGCTGTGAATGGATGGCTTTCCTAACCAGAGGTGAGATGGCCAAGTTCTAAAAACCATTCTACAGCACCATGCGGGTTAGGGAACAAATTGAAGACTTGTGCTTCCCACATAGGGAAAATTAAGCTTTTCTAGGAGCATTGAACTCCTTGGTCTTTGGGCTAGGCAGAATGGAGTGCACTGATGAGACCACGCTCTTCTTCATCCATCAGCAGATTGTCATCAAGAAGACCAACTTCTCACGTTTTTAACACTTCACAGGACACCTCACATTTCTGGCAGGCCATGGAGACAGGTTGTCCTGCCACCGACTCTGTTCAGTCACTCACTGCTGAAGGACTGGTAAAGGGGGGGCATATTAGAGGACAGTGGGGTGACCTGAGAGAAGGAGAGTAGAATAAAGAGGAATTACAATGACCAGGAAAAGGAAGAGGAACAGAGTGGGGTAAGGGAGGGGAGGAAAGCTCCAGTTAATGCCTCTTGCTTGTTTGCCTTCTGTCAGTTCCAGTTTATTCCAGCAGAACTTTGATTAACCTCTTCACGCCACAACGCTTAGTGCTGTAATACTTGGAATGTGCGCTCCAGGCATATTTCACAAGATTGTTTTTCCATTGTGTGACTTTCTGATACAGGAGCAATTTTTGTGGAAAACAGAATGAACTGAGAGGCTCTTATAAGCTGCAGTAGGTGCTGTTAAATCACTGCAGGTACTGCTGTTCTGTCCCTGTAGTGGGTCTTAGGAAAATCCAAATAAAATGTGTTCTCTCTGGAAAATAACCCTGACCTCTGAGAATTTGCACAGTGAGCTTTTGGCTGTAGCAGGGATGACAGCATATAGACAGTCAGCAACAGGTATGATGAAACAAAGCTATTAATAAGTAAAATAGATGGACTTTGTTTTTGGGAGGAAAGAGGGGGTTAGAGACAAAATAAGAACCCATTCTGGTTATGTTAATCTTTAATGGCTCAGTCTGGCTTACAATTTTGGCTCTGGGACTCTCATTAAAGTGCCATGAATATGTTTGGTTCTGTGTTTATACAGCCCCTAGCACAGTGAGTCCATGATTGGCATTCCTAGGCACTACGTCTATAAAAATAATTATCATCATAATATATATTTACAAAATAATAACGTAGAAGTTAATGAACATCATGTGGCTTGCACTTGCAGTTAATATTTCAGAATTTCTTGATTTTTCTGGTTCTAATTTGGATTATTATTGTTATTATTGTGTGTTGTTATTATTATTTTTATCATTAACTGAGTCTATACAGAAGAATGCCAAAACATTTTTCAGACTACATAATAGCTTGCTTTTTTTATACAGTGTTTTTTATCAGAGGATCAAAGCATTCTGCAGAGATGGGTGACATTAATTAATCCACCTGAAATACCTGTGAGGTGAATCAGTAAATATCTTTGCCCCCATGTTTACAGCTCCGGAAACTAGTGTCACTCTGAGTTACTTTCCCAGACCACAAAAGAGCTCTATGTAAGCTCAAAAAGCTTTGTCTCTCTCACCAACAGAAGTTGGTCCAATAAAAGATATTCCTCCCCCTCCTTGGCCCATTGATTATAATGGCCTTTAGTCAGGGCCTCAGGTTTAAGACTCCTGCTGTCGCAAAGAATGCTGTGGGATCTCTCATGATTGGGAGGAGTCAGTTCTCCTGGTCAACATTGTCTACAGTAGAAGTTTTCAGATCTGTAATTCGCATTGGGTGCAGCTCCATCAGTGGTAACCCTGATGGAAGTTGCAGTGTAGAAAAGGCTCAGACAGGTTCAGATGTTTTTATCTCTGTGTAATTTAACTTAAAGATTCAAGGATTCCAAGCTTGTTCAATACACCCACTTCTAAATAACAGCACTGCAGAACACCATCCCAGAGGCCAAAGCAGACTTCTCTCTGCTTCACTGTGGATTTACTGACTTGGAAAAACATTGTGATTTCTACACTGAGCAATTACAGCATCTCTTCAGCTGTAGCATGGGACCTGGCTCAGTTGAAACAAATATTCTGTTGTGTATTACCCAGCTGCATGGTTAATACATACCCCTAGTATGTTTCCTTTTAGGCCTATCCATTAGGTATTGTGAACAGAAAGCTTTGCAATTTCAAAAGATCAAAATGTTGCATTAGTGGCATCTTGAAGGTTACTGAGTTGCCAGAAGACTATATTTTGCACTGACCACTGCTCTGGCAACATCTTAGTTACTATGGCTTATGAAGTAAAGAATGACCACATTAGAAGCAACAACTTACCAATTACATTGCAAGCCTTGTCTCTCCTTCCCACAAGACAACCAGCCTTCAGAGAGTGTTATCACTTTTGCAAATGCTTCAGTGTGTATAACTTGTGTTTAGTTTTTGCACAAATGTCTTATCTCTGTCATGCAGATGCTCTAACGAGTGAAATCAGTGGGTATGCAGTAAACAATGACAATCTTGTCCCATCCTTCCTTCCTTGTTTTATTTTACCCTCAAACCTCTTCCAAACGCTTCAGCCAAACTGTCATTGTATCTTCCCAGTGTCATTCTCACAGACTTCCATGCTATTCTTCACAATATTTTATTCAGTTGATTCGTAAGTCTAGTGTTTACAGCTGCGGGTTATGTTTTACAATTCACTCTTTAAAGAGGGTTTTTCACTTCTTGCCTAAGGAAATTTGTCATGTAAGTAAAATACAAATGAGTTTCCCTTTTGGTTTCTGTAAATCCACTTTATCCAAATGTTGACCTAAAATCTTCTTAATACTGACGATTAACATTTTTCTTGGAAAGCTGAAACTTCACCCTGAATTATGAATAATAGCTTGTGGGTATGCCTCAACAAATCCCAAGTGAAACGGTTCACCCGTTGATTGAAAGGGCAAATAATTGCTAATGGGAGTGTGAAATTCTCATGCAGTAGTACTGTACACTTATTTAACTGTCATTTCTGGTTGCAGTTGCATTGTACCTCAAAGCTGCTACACATGTTATTTGCAGTTGTTTCTACTGGCTTGGTTAATATTTGCTACATAAGGATTTATTGTTTACTATAGAAAATCCTCAGTCTGCCCTTGGATACACAGGCATATGAGGTGCTAAAAATTATATAGGTATGTTTTAACTAGTTGCAGCTGTTTACATACGTTCGAATGGCAGTATGACTGCTTTAAGGCAAATCACGTTGCATTTCCTGTATCTGATTATCAACGAAGATTCTGTGCAGAGTCCCAGTGAAGTGAAGGACAATGGTCTCTGCGTGTGTAGTCTACTGGCCTGCTGCATGTAACCATGGCTCTAGTGGTTTTGATAACTCAACCATAGTAGTTCTCCCTTATGTCAAGTGACACAGAGCTGTGGTTCTGGTTCTAACATTCCTACTGAGGACATTGGAGTCTGTATGTGCATTTGGCTGGGGCTTGTTACATACTTTTCTAGATCCTTTTGTACGATCAGACCTTCGCAGTAACTGCTGGATTCTTATGAATGACACTTTCTTTTTGAGTGATACCTACGCCTGGGATGTTTAAGACTAAATTATTGACAACGTATCATTTCCTACAGGTTTTCTCGAAACAGAGTACGTTTCTTGGAGAATCAGAGACTCCAGTGTGAGCAAGCAGAGGTGAGTAGTTAAGCACAAATCCCATCAACTTCAGGATAAGAATCTGGCTCAGATTTTATAAACCAGAGCTTTTCCTCTTATTTGTTGCAACAAATGTGCTTTTTGTGACCTAAGGAATTATATTTGCTTGCTACCTCTGTTGGATTCAATATTCTGTCTCCAAAAGAGGATAATGTTTCTCTATTAATTTGCAAGAGTCCCACTTACAGAATCTCATTTTGTAACACAAGTATCAAATTACCTTCAAATAGAACATGGAGAATAGGAAAGGACAACTGGAAAAGAGAGAAAATCTATTAAAATGCAGTTTTATTACCTCTATTGCTGTGTACTAGATTCAATTCTAATCTCTTACATGATGTGAAGAGATTTGTTTCTTTTCATCTGTAGTCTTATTTTTCACTTATTGTCTCTAGGGGCATTTATGAAGCTGGAAAATTAATTTTTAAAGGCTACTTTTCTCCCATCACTGGTCCTATTTTATTAACCATGCTGGCCCTAATAGTGATACACACGTTTCACCTTGTACAAAGCCAAAATTAACTCAGTTTCCTTTGCATCCTGCATCAAGCTGATTACATTGTGATTGAAATATAGTCCATAGTTATTACAGGAAAGTAGTAATCAATCTGGGTTTTTCGATGAAACACTACTATTACTGGCTTTCATTTTTAGTCAGATAGTTCATTTGTAGTTTCTGACTATTGGATGGGTTAATAGTCCAAAATGATCCAGTTTGCAGATCTTGTAGCTCATTCACAAGTCCCCAGGTTTAAAATAAATTTGTATTAGCTAGTGCTAACAAAACACTTTTATATTAAACATGTGATATGGTTAATTCTCTTCTGATTTCATTCTTAACTCTATTAAGACACACATGGGCTTAAATCGGAGCAAGGCAGGTTTAGGTTGGACATTAGGGGAATAAATTGCCTAGGGAGGTTGTGGAATCTCCATCATTTGAGATTTTTTTAAGAGCAGGTCAGACAAACACCTGTCAGGGAAAGTCTCAATAATACTTAGTCCCACCATGAGTGCAGGGGACTGGACTAGGTGACTATGATTCTGTGTTCACTAGATCTGAGTAGGAAACAGTTTTCCTGTCCTGCAGAAAATTGAGATTTTTTTTAAACATTTTTCTGTCCTGAATCAGGATATAAAGTCAAAAAGTTAAAAAAAAAATAATGAAATGAAAATTAGAAAAAAAAAAACGGATTGGGTCAATCGAAACATTTCATTTCAATTTTTAAAAAAAATACTATAAATTAATTTAAATTCTGAAAAAAACATTTTGAGCCACTTTTTAATTTTGAAAATGTCAGAATGGGATGTTTTGACAACTTCAGACATTTCTTTTCAAAAATTTGTAAAAGGGGAAATTCAAATCCAACTTGTTCCTGCAAACAGTTCTGGTTTTGATAAACTGGCATTTAAAAAAAAAATCATAGAAAAATTCCCGACCAGCTCTACTGGTCACCTTTCCTCAATAATAATCAGATTCTGATTTCAAATTTTTGTATTAAGTGAAAATAGCAACTTAAGTTTACTTTTTAACTCTTTTTCTTCTTAGATCTACAGCAAACAACCATCTGCTCCTTCATGTGATCTACTCGTCGTCAATTCAAGTTCTTCAATTCCTGTGTCAGCATTGGGGGGAACTGGCCCCGAGACTCCTCAGTTTTCAGAATTAAGTGAGTAAAATATTTGCATTTTCTCTGAAACATTAGAAAGTTTGGTATAAAATATTTCTAACCTTGTGGAGCTGGAGCCTATGCAGATGGAAATGAAAGTATGCTGGCATTCACATCACATGGATGTGGAACTAGAGGGCTGCAAAACTAATGAAGACATTTCTGAAAGTAAGAGTTGCTTGTTGCTGCCATGCCCCGCTGCTGCTATGATTCAAGCATGTTTCCTCAGATGAATTTCAAATACATGCGAGAGGAAACAAAATGTAGGCCATGATGAGAGAGTTCATGAATGTGCACAGTATCAAACAGAACACTGGCCCCAACACAATACACTTTTGCAGGTGTGTACATCTGATGTTGGATAAATGAACTACCATAACAAACCGTATAAAGATGAGGTTTTTTTGTGTACATCTCCTGAATGTAGTTTTGGAATGGCTCGCAATCGATATGAGTAGTGTTATTCCTTTGTAGTGGTCTTTCCTAAAACAAAGAACCACTGTGGCCAGAACAAGAAATTCCTTGCAAGAGACAAATGTGTATCCAAATGAAAATGAGAGAGTTCTGGTTGGAACCTTGAAGGGAAAGTAGAGCTGCTTTATTATTGTATACGTAAGGTACTTTGTACAAAAATCTGTTGAAGTGAGAGGTTGTGTTTTAAAATAATCTGCCTCCTCCGTTATTAAATGGGGGATCATTAATAATTTACAAGGGAGCAATCACTGTCATCCATGCCCAAGAATGTCCGTGTAACCATGCACCTACAAAACAGCTCTTGCTGGCACAAGTTCAGAAGGGAAGGGCACATTTATCCTTTCTGAACTTCCTCAATATTTTCAGGGAGCCCCTTCAAATTTGCAACATTTTACTTAGGTTGGGAGAGGTAAGAACTCAGAGTAAATGTATTGTTATCCTACTAGAATAAGAAACGGGCGGGCCTCTGGTTTTAAAATATGTTTCGTAATATGCATAGTGCCACTCATTTTTTTCCCTCAGGCAATTTAAGATGTCAGGCAGAAATACAATGTATTTCTGAAATCAACTCTACATTCCTTACCACTTTGAAGGCAGAATTATAATAGCCCTAAATTGAATAGCAGCACCTTCAGTATGTATTTCAAAGTAATTGCACAACACTGCAACTTCTCCCCTGCAATTTTATACCCCTCCAAAAAATCATTGATAAATAATATCCCACCAAAGACTTAACTGTTTGCCAAATAACAGTCATGCAAGTTTTAATAACAGCTTGAATTTTAGATTGCAGATCTACAGGTGCTGCAGATCCAAGCATCCATCGTCCTTTGCTCTACCCTCAGCTAGATTTACTCGCTATAGCAAACGTTCAACAGCCCTCGTAAGTAATACGTTACCAAGAAACTGTAGCATAATGTTTTCAGAGATGTTTGTTCTTTATATTGCTGCTCTGCCACATACTCTTGGAAGGGTCTGTGAACGTTTGGAACAACTTATGATTTGCACACTCCTTCAATAAACCAGGAATGCCTAGCTTGGGCTCTAGATGCGTCCTGCCACACTTTAAAAATAGGTTGCTTCTGTAATACCCTTTGACCAATAATTAACAGATTTAATAACCCAGCAGCCAAAAGTATATTTAAGATTTCCTACCTGTCCTCCCAACCCTCACTATCAGGGAGGAACAGATGAGCCTTGCAGAATGCCTTAAAGGTCAATAAACTAAGACAGCGTAGGACCTAGGAGAGCAAGTTCCAAACCTTGCAGAGACCGTCCTGGCAGCTGTCCCCTTTTGGTGACCCTAGTGATCTCAGCTCTGGCACAAGGTGACAGGCAGCCAGTAGCAAAAAAAAATCTAATTGTATGAGTTCATGTTCTTCTGTTCATTTCTCAGTGACATTCCCTGTGTTAATCGTTACGTAGGTTTGCAACTGAAACACAAAACACAAGACAAAGCATCCCTGATGGTCATATCTATAGCAACGTGAGTAACAAGGATACTCAGAATCGCGTTCTTCAATGGCAAGTGTTAAAACAGAGGTCTCCTCCCTCTTGTTCTGCTAGCTGTCCAGATGGAAGTAAAAGATCCATCCCACAGCCCTTTTCCAAAGCAATAGGGAACAACCTCAAATGTGCAGGGCAACTTCCCATTTTCGATACAACACATTCTGTTCTGAAAGGTTCTGTGTGAGATGCTTGCTGTGGCCAGCTGGGTCGCTGCAGTTTGCCTAAGCCATTACTGTATGAGTAGTATTTAAATAATGGATGTATACAGCACATTGAGATTGCTGTGTGAGAGAGCCACTCTTCAGTGTGTTTACTCAGCTATAAGTTTCCTCTTGCAGACCATCTAGGTACTGTAAGTTTAAAAAAAAAAAAAAAGAAACTTTAAGAAAGGAACCAACCAGCCAAACACAATGTAGGATAAATGGTGTATGTCATGGGCAAAGTATCCCACCCACAAAGGCATGCATTCTCAGTTTAATATGAGGAATGTGTATGGTGCAGGGAAAGAAGATTGGATATAAAAGCAAAGGGAGTGGGGACCCAAATGAAATAAATGACTTGTATCAAACTCTGAAGACAGCCAGAGCGGAGGTTGCTCATCTGTTCTTCAGCAGACCCTTTGGATGGGGAGTTCACCATGTCCAAGAAAGATTGCTGCATTATTATCTATCTTCTAGCAGCACCTAGAGTTCAGGGCTATGTCCTGCTAGGTTGAATCTACTGGGTGAGGTAAGATCAACCCTGACCAGCCATAGCTGCAAAGCAGGGTTATAAGGAGAGAGGAAGTTACTCAAGTGATTCTTGCCAAGATTATGAAGGGCTTTCTATGATCACATAAGAACTTGCATTGTATTCTTTGCAAGCAGTGCAAATCTTGGGAGGCTGGCGTCACCCACTCCTTCACCCCTGCTGTCAAAGAGCAAGTGAACAGCCATGTACAAATCTCACAGCCTCTGGCTCAACGTATCAGAATAGAATATGTACAAGTAAATTATACAGATGTACACTAAAGTAATAGAAATATTGGCTTTAGCCGTTTTACATGGAGAACAGCAATAGATGATTGTTTTGTGCTGGCTGACCTGATCTGTAGACTTTGTCTGGTTTTACCACTTTACGAAATAAACAGTATAAAAAGGTGGTCTACCAGCATACAAATTTAAACAGTTTTTTGTTTGCACTGCCTGCTTACATACTAACTTTATTATGATTGATTTCCTTAGCTTGCCACTCTTTTAAACCCAGTGCCTTTGCAGACCGTAAACCTCCAAACTGTTAATGCCTCATCACTGAATGAGACAACACCAGGTGCATCACCAGCAGGTAATAAAGTCATTTTACACTTCAGTCCTAACCTCCACATTATGCATCTGTTTTCCCAGTGTCCCACAGGGACCTTACATAGTGTATCTGAGGGATCACCACAAAAAATCAGCAACAAAAACTAACGTGGTCCAAGGCTCTGTTTGATGACTTTGAGACGTATGCATATGTTTAATATTTAGAGTGTGAAAATGTATTGCGGATAATCAGTTGTCTTATGTCAATTCAAGATGCAAAACAAAGCAAACACTCATCAAGCGTGTTATTTGCTCACTTTAAAATATGTGTTCATTTGTCTTTTTCCCCCACCTCTCTTCAGACAAATCAAAGAGCAGTTTACAGGCACCTCATTATTATGAGATAATGGAATTTGACCCTTTAGCACGAGACTACAGCACAGAGTGAGTAATTTTGAAAATTACTAATCTGCAGTTTCTCACCGCCTTTTAGTAGTGTATGATGGAATGATTGATTGGACGAGAGAGACAAGGTGAGTCAGGTAATCTTTTATTTAGTGCTGTCAATTACCTGCGTTAATCCCAGACCCTCTGGGCAGGAGGGTAGCATGAGCTGCTCCGGAGAACCAGTCTGGTCAGGCACAGTAACAGAAGCCGCCACCAGAGGGTGGGAAGACAAGAGGCTCTGGAGAAAGTAATGTGGTTCTCACCCTGGCATTTTCAAAGTAAAAACAGGACGGCCAGGGGCTCGCTGGAGCCACCATCCCCACGCTTGCAGGGCTCGCCCGAGCTGCCCTCCCCATGCCTCCCGGGGCTGGGGCTGATCCCCCCGCCCATCCCGTGCCACCTGCAGCAGGCTGCGCCCCCAGTTCCGGTCCTCCCCCAGCTGAGGTTGATCTCTTCCCCTCGGCCCAACCCCCCTCCAGCTCCGCACTGCTCACGGTGGGGTCTCCCCCTCCCAGCCCTGTGTGGCCCGCAGCTGGGATTGGCCCCTCTCCCCCTCCCCCTGTGCTGCCCGGGGCCGAGACTGACCCCCTCCCCCCCCGAGCTTGGGGGCTGATCCCCAGTCCCCCTCCCCCAAGCCACCTGGGGTTGGGGCTGATCCCCCACCCCCAAGCTCGGGGGCTGTGTCCAGGGCTGCCCGGAGTTGGGGCTGCCTCCCCCCCCCCGCAGCTGTGTGCCTCCCCCGGCTGAGGTTGAGCGGGCAGGGGCAGTGCTGCCTCTAGCTGATCCCCAGGCAGCAGCCGCCACCTCTCTGTGCTCGGCCTTGCAGCTGGGACAAATGCCCAGGTTTGGCGAAAAAGTAGGGACAGCCAGGACAGGGCCAAAACAGGATGCATTGGCATTCTAGCCAGCCCGGGCCCTATCGTTCCCGGCTGGCCCCTTACTCCCGGGGCCAGTCCCCCTGTGTCGTGTCCCATTGCCCCTAGCTGGCTGCTCACTCTGGTGTACCCCATAGAGAACATGAGTCTGGCGAACTCAGCCTCCCTGCACCAGCCTCTTCTCCCCTGCAGTATGATGAGTCCTGGAGTTAAAATCCACCCTCCCTTGCAAACGAGGGCTCACTCAGCTGAAGGGAGCCCACCTAGCTCGGTAAAAGGAAATGAGCCTGGTGCGAGCCAGGTACCAGAAACCACCAGTCCAGAAGCAGCAACAAGACACCTTCCTTACCCTCCTCCTGCACAAGTCATTGCTTACCTCCCCACTTCGCTGTCCTCCCCCAACACTGAATGCTTGTTTGTCTGAGCGATTGGCTGAACAAGAAGTAGGACTGAGTAGACTTGCAGGCTCTAAAGGTTTACATTGTTTCATTGTTAAGTGCAGTTATTCTTTTTTACATAATTCTACATTTGTAAGTTCAACTTTCATCATAAAGAGATTGTACTTCAGTACTTGTATGAGGTGACTTGAAGTTTCTTTTTACAGTGCAAATGTTGGTTATAAAAATAAATACAAAGTGAGCACTGTACACGTATTCCTTGTTATAATTGAAATCAATATATTTGAAAATGTAGAAAACATCCAAAAATATTTAAATAAATTGTATTCTATTGTTAACAGCACAATTAATAGTGATTAATTTTTTTAATCGCTTGACAGCCCTACTTTTATCGTATGTATTTCTTTTGCCAGTTAAAAATGTATGAGATTAATCAAATTGATGTAGGCATCAGGTGAGGGCGATTGACATTAATGGGAGTGGCTAAATTCTGTGCAGTTCTTTGAACATTCCTGGGTTAGCTAATTAAGCAATAAACCAGCACAGGGTGTTTTATTAATAGATAACTGGAAAAATAATGTGCTGAAAAATAATCTAGTTATCTAGCTAACTCTTGTTCAATGGCGTGAAAAGCTGAACGTCCAACTACTGATCCTAGTGAGGGTAGCCCGCTATATCCTCACAGTATATGCTAGCTCAGAGCTATCTTCTTTTGTAGTTTTAATGTATTAAAATCAGTATGTATTTGTTTAACTTTTTTGTTCTCCAGCCATTTTACTTCTGGAGACCTGAACTAAAATCCTATTTTGTTCAAAAGTGAAAACAAGTTTAATGGTGTCTCCTAGTGTCCCAGGTGGAGATGTGCAGTATTTTCACAAATTCACCACAATTAGCAGTGTGCTCAATTTTGAACGCTGGCTGTCCTGCCACTTCAACTGCTGTCTAGTGGTCACTTTAAACACTTAAGAGAAATATTCACACTTGAGCAGGATTTCACTGGCACATTTTTGCTGAATACAATGAAATGAGCATGACCTAGTATTTACCCTACTCTTCTTCTTCCAGAGCTGTTTATGAAGAAATTGATGATTATATCTCCAAACCCGAAGTTAAAAAGCATACAGATTGCTAAGAATGGAAGGTGAATTCTCTTAATGAACATAAAAGTTATTCTCTGATGCCAGCAGTAGACTGCTTTCTATAACTGACAAGTGAATACAAGGAAAAGTCTTGTTTCCTATTTTGAACACAGCAACAAATAAGCACTGGGGTCTTATGTGTTATCCACTTCCATGTGTTATGTTTGGATCTGCTTTCAGTTCTGATCACTGCCACTTTATATAAGCTAAGTAAGGCCCCATGTCTGCACACACTTATTTTTCAAGGGGACTATTATTGTATGTATTTGCAGGATTGGGGCCTGGAACAGTTTTGTGTGTTTGGGGCCTGAAACAAAATTGTCTACAGAATAATGCACTCTGCTGCAAACTGAAGCAGAACACAAGCAGTCTTCAATTACAGAGGAAAGCTTTACTTCAAGATTAACTAACATGCTGAACTGCTTTGTTTTTTATGTAGCAAACAAAATTAAACAACTATTCATCTACAGTAGGGGCGGACAAACTTTTTGGCCTCAGGCCCACATCGGGTTTCTGAAATTGTATGGAGGGCCAGTTAGGGAAGGCTGTGCCTCCCCAAACAGCTGGGCATGGCCTGGCCCCCCGGGACTCCTGCCTCATCCACCCCGTCCCCCTGCTCCTTGTCCCCTGACCGCCCGTGGACCTCCCTGCCCCTGACTGCCCCCCGCCGCCCCGTCCAACCCCTCCTCTCATTCCTGACTGCCCCTCCGGGACCCATGCCCCATCCAACCACCCCTTCTCCCTGACCGCCCCCGGAACCCCTGCCCCTGACTGCCCCCTGCTGCCCCATCCAACTCCCCCTCTCCTTCCTGACTGCCCCCCCCGGGACCCCTGCCCCCATTCAAGCCCGCTGTTCCCCGCCCTCTGACCACCCCGACCTCTATCCACACCCCCGCCCCCTCTCCACCACCCTGAACACTCCTGCCCGCAATTCAACTCCTGTTTCCCGCCCTCTGACCGCCCTGCCTCCTATCCAGACCCCCACCCCCTGACCACCACCCCGAACACCCCTGCCCTCTGTCCACCCCCCCCCCCCGTTCCCTGCCCCCTTACCGCACTGCCTGAAACACCGGTGGCTGGCGGCACTACAGCTGTGCTGCCCAGAGCACCAGGGCAGGCAGCCGTGCTGCCTATCTGGAGCCAGCCACGCCACCGCGCAGCACAGAGCACCGGGTCAGGCCGCGGCTGTGCAGCTGCACCGCCTGGCAAGAGCTCGCAGCCCTGCCGCCCAACGCATTGTGCCAGCAGCGCAGTGAGCTGAGGCTGCAGTGGAGGGGGAACAGCAGGGGAGGGGCCAGGGGCTAGCCTCCCGGGCCTGGAGCTCAGGGGCCAGGCAGGAGGGTCCCGCGGGCCATAGTTTACCCACCTCTGATCTACAGGAACTGCATAACTCAATCTGTTTTTTAGCATTAGTGCTGTCAGTTGGGCAACTAATGTGAGCGACACCATCCAAAAACCTAGGAGGAGTTCTGTATCTAGGATCCTCCTATATTAGATCTATCGATGGTTGTGTGAATATACTTAGTATGGAACCCTTTTGCCTTTACATTTTGAATGCAGATGTTACTTCATTCTAAAACCTGTTTGGTTGAAGAGTCTATTGTAAAACAAAGGAGAAAAAAAACACCCCTACATTTTACGCAAGCTTTCGTTCAACAAACTGATTCATGGGTTTTGTCTTAATAAGGACCCGCTCTGAGTTGGAGACTGAACACTTTCTTCTGGGCTTGTCAGCACAGGAAATGAATTTTTTTGTTTCTGTAAACTTCTCTGCTTACTTGTATCACACCACATCCTCACTTTTAATTTTAATGTGCCTCTTTAAAAACTGGGTATGAAGCAATCAACACTTTACTAAGTGTTGTTTTTATTTTTCAGAGTGTTTAATCCTATGAGAAAAGAAAAATACCTGTAGTGATGGAAGAAGAGCAATATGGAAAACTTATTTGATGATTGAATTATTTTAAGTACCTTGATCATTAAAAAGTGCTACTTTTATTTGCAGGGTTAAAGTGCCTTCCATATTTACACTGAATGTAAAATTTGCACTTTCATGAAAGACTTAATAGTGCTCTGAATTGAAAGTTGTGATATAAAACTTAGTTAAATAGGTTTTTGTGGCTGGCAAATCAGATTAAGATTTTTTTGAATCTGTGCGTTTAAAGTTCGATTTTATTATTTTAACTTCAAAAATGTAAGCAATATTAAATTATATTAAGTTCACCAACTGTTATACTGTCTTTTATCATACAAAACCAGAGGAAAAACAAATTATCAGTGGAAAACTAAATCTTACCACTTGGACTTCTTACCAGTTGTCATTCATAAAGGGTGAAATACCCCTCATGGTAACACCACCCCACAAATACTTACACCGCTGTGTGTGAATGTAAGGTGTGACAGGTATGTGGGTGGGGATGGGCCTCCACAATGGCCAACATGCCAAATTGCTCTAGAGAACAGCTTTCAAGCTTACACAGAGCTCTTCTTCGGGTCTGGAGCGCTGTGTAAGCTTAAAAGTTTGTCTCTCTCACCAACAGAAGTTGGTCCAATAGAAGATATAACCTCACCCGCCTTGTCTCAAATATCCTGAGACTGACATGGCTACAACAACATGCATGCAAGCTGCTCTAGTGCAGACAAAGGCCTTACAGTGAAATCACAGACCCATTTAAAAGAAACATCTTGTCTTTAGTCCGATGTGGTCTCCAGCTTCAGAATCAGGAATGGTTCATTTAAGTTTCATTGTCAGTAATCAGGCCAGAAAATAGAATTTCTGTCCCCTAAACATTTTTTCCTGAATTGGGACAGAAAATCAAAATTTTTCACTGGGTGAAAAGTCTCAAAATTCCATTTGAGAAGAAATGAAATGGAATTTTCCAGCTTGCTGCTCAACTCACTCCAATGCAAAATTCCCAGCCGGCTCTAGGGCACTTGGAATTTCATTTTTTTTTTTTTTCCTCAGCATAGCTAGGCCAGTAAAAGCCCTAATGTAGATAGTTATACAGGTGCTTTATGGGGAGACAACTTATTTCATTAACTGCAATAAGCTATACTCATATAAACTGCATTGATAGTAGGGGTGGGGAGGCTCTGCTGCTTAACTATGCTGACACAGATAAAATGGCAAATCTTAAGTGTAGACAAGGCTTAAGAGAGGGATCCATGGCAGTGTTCTCGGATAGGGCCCCATACCCCTAGTATTTGCATGGTATGTAATATTCTGAGTTCTTTATTTATAAGGCATATATAACATATCACTGGCCCATAGAGAACTGGGTGAAGTTGGTGGAGGACTCTGGGAGAAATTTTATTATTGGGATTTATTCAACTTTTGTTTGTGCTGCTATGGCAATATTATTGAACGGGAATAAAGTGTGTTTATTTTGAGTTTCTAACAGTCTGTCTAAAGCACCCAGAGCTCCAAAGGAAGCTCGTGGTTGTTGGAGTATACATTTGAAGAAATAAGTCAATGGCTAAATCTCCATAGACTTCTCTGGGGCCAATATTTGGCCCTCATTCTAGAATTTACAATCCTGCACAGGGTAGAGCTTTGCTTAGACTCTCCACACCACGTAAAAATCATTTTATGCAGCAGAACAATGTAACACTCAGCATAAAACTATTACAATAGTTTTAATCAGTCTAGTTTAGATTTCACATTGTGGTATTACAAAAGATACACTGGATGCCAGTAAATACACAGTACAATAATGTTCTTTGTTTTGAAAGAGACTTCCAAGTACTTTAAAAACAACCAATAATTTGGATATACGTAAAAGTTGCACAAAAAATAGAGACAGGGGAACAACAAGAGCTCCTCTGCATAGCACTGTTCTTAAATCATATACAAATGTAATTTGCAGAGACCTAAATGATAGCAATTAGATATTTTGTCATGATTTCTAATGTGCCCCTTACGGTGATATCTGTATTCTGAAATACTACTTTTGGTATTACTTTTATCACGGCCCATGCACTAAAGGGAGGGTAGGAAGGATGGTCTAGGAGGAAAAGGATACTAGAGTGGGATTTGAGACCTGAGTTCCATGTGTGTGTGAGCTTGGGCATGTCACTTTCTCCACCCTTTGCCTCAGTTCACCCATGCATAAAATGAGGATAACTGCCTATATCACAGGGTTGTTGTGAAAATAAAACCCATTAATGATTAAGATCGTGTGGAAAGCCATATTAATACCTAGAAAGAAGGGCAGGTAGGGAAGAACTATTCTGATCTAGTATTGTACTTCCTCACTGCTTTTGAGATAAGCTACATCACTCTTTGAGAGTCTTCTGTGAACATTTTTGCTACTTTCTTTGGGGCTTAGGTAGAAACCAGCAATGGAAAACATTAAGCTCTGGTTCAAAACTGCCATAATGTTACAATAAAAAATAACCCAGTAAGAGTTTCTATACCATCTTTTAAAGATATCAAAGTCTTCACAAATCAGCCTAATTCTCCTATAAGATATGCATGTAGAAATTATTCTCACATACTGCCAAAACGCAGCCACATCTGAGGTGAAACAGCAGCTCTTTAACAGTACACAACACTGTACTGCTGTTTACCAAAATTGAATACCATAACCTATTGGAACTGTGAGAGAAATACTTGTCTAACAAATAGCTCAAATTGTTTTCTGAAAAATAACCGCAAGTAGTCAGGACCTCTGTTGTGCATGACATCCAAACCCCAGTACCTCTAGCAGCAGTGACCACTGGTATCTGTCAGACTACATTAATTCACTACAGTCTTAAAAGGAAGAGTTCCACCTAATGAATCATCAACTTCTTTTCCTGCACCACTTAAGTATTCTTTAGTGACCGAAACTGATTTTGTTTCTCTCATGAGGTCTCACAAGATTAGGTAGAATATTTACTAGTAAGGGGTATTCCTTTTCACCTAAAATACAAGATCAGTTAAAGTTGTCTTTCTTCTGAAGTACCATAAGCTCTTAATCATTTTCAGGTATTAACAGTTTTCTTATCAGGTTTCCATCAACAGAGGACATTACAAACTCCATACCCCCAGATATTTAGTAGACAGATCTGTTCCTATCAATTGAATGTAAAGCTAAATCTGAAAATAATTGTTTTGAAGATTTCCATTTGCACTTACCCACAAAGATTTCCCTTTTCCTATGTATTCAGACACATTATTGGTCCTTCTATAGAAAGTCAAATAAAATCACACCTTAACAGCATATCTGTCATGGTTTAATAATTTAAAATACAAATTCATATTGTACAGTAGTTCTATGTGGTGTTTCATATCCTTCTTGTGTCTTTGGAAGAATGTGTTTTGCAAAGTTGACAGATCATTTGGCTGCCAGGTACCAGAGAAACTACTTATTCATTGTATAGATAGTATATTATTGATAACCTGGGAGTGGCAATTTGTGTCCTTCTTTTGCTTCAAAAAAGGTGTAAGAAAGAGTGATCAGATCAACATTGGCCATTCTTGGGTCTTCAGCAAATTCAGGATCTATGAAGAAAAACACAGGCATGTCCACCTCCTCTTGGGGATTAAGCCGCTGTTCTTCAAAACAAAAGCACTGTATATGGTGAAAAGTGAGAACAGTTACAAAACAAATACGTACACGCTGCATGTTAAAAAACAGCCTTTGTATTCTGTTTTTCACACTGCTCCTACTTTAGTAAACTTAAATGTCTAATGGAATGAGATCTGTGATTGTGACGGGATAGCAGGTTCTCTCTTATACTGTGTTTTAACAGAGATCTGGTCCATGATACAAACTTCTCTCCTATTTGTGATTCATGGATCATCTCCCCTCTCTGGTGAGTAAATACCAAGAGGCAATTACAGCAATTGCTTAAATTGAAAAATTATATTAGGAAAGTATTTAATAGTTTTGAAGTGAACAATCAGTACCATATGACTGTTCAACCCACAAGTGCCCTCAAGATCGCTAGTGGTCCATCTTTTACACTTTGGGAGCCACTCTAATGGGACTTTTAGTACCCGCCTTCTATGATTTAGCCTAGGCTAAATACGTGAATTGATGCATGCCCATTTGGAAAAGGATAATGTCTGAAATACTGAATTTTTCAGTTTGCCAGCCTAGATTGCCTCACACGCCTTGGAGTTACACACTTCACCTACTTGTATTTTATTGAAATATTGTCCTGCTTCAAATGGAACCACATTATATGTAGAGATTCCAATTACTGGTTTGTCTGTAGAATTCTTTGCTTTGTAAAATGCCAATGCAGTCTCTCCTGGTACAACCTGTTTAAAGAAAAATACAATTATTGTATTTAATTTAAGTTCATTACACCACTCTCACAAAGTTCTGTAGGACTTAAGTTGCTAAATTTATTCCAGTGATAATTTTTTTAGCTGCCTTAAAGACAGATTCACTGCAAGTTATCTATTTCCTATATTTCCAACATTAGTGAATCTGGAAAAGTGATTGTAAATTAAAAACAGTATTGAGAACTAGCTTCAATATCCACACACAAAATTAATCATAATATGGATACATTTTGGATCTTATCCTACAAGATACTGGACTTCCAGGGTATATCTACACAGCCCATGGCAGTGAGCCTCCCAGCCTAGGTCAACAGACTCGTGCTAGCAGGAGTCCAATAGCCCTGTTGAAAAAAAATATCAAAACACTAATTGCAATAATGAATTCAAACAAACTGATCAAGGAACATGACTGACCTCATAAGAGCCTTTGTTGGTAACCAGTTTTAAACAGTAACAATATTATTGAAGGCAAAAAAAAAAAAAAAAAATCAATACAAAGATCATAATGCAAGAATACTGACAAGAAGAGAAAGTGCCCTACTTGATCTAAGCCCCAGTGCTGACGGGAATTGCTTTGGCATGCCAGCGTGAGCCCTGCAGGCTTCAATGCCCACCTGCATTGTAAAGCGCAAGACTGGGGCCCCAACTTGTGTTTTTACCCTTGTTTGCAGCCCATGCAATTTTTATTAACCTTTTCAAAAAAGGATCTAAGAAAGTAATCTACAAACCACTGTGTACAGCGGCAACCGAGAAAAATATCTGGTAAGGAAAAATATTTTAATTACTGTTTTTCAATTTAAGAGGCAAAAATCAAACACCTACAATTATTTTTTAAATTATTCAAAAGACCTTTGACAGTATCCTTTAAAGCTGTGACATTAACATTTATTAATTCAAATGAAAGTAGCGTCAATCATACTAGTCGAATGAGTGCTGAAAAATAAGACTCCCATCCTGTAACTATGTATGAGTAGTCATAGATTCATAGATTCATAGATATTTAGGTCAGAAGGGACCATTATGATCATCTAGTCTGACCTCCTGCACAACGCAGGCCACAGAATTTCACCCACCACTCCTACAAAAAAAAACCTCACACCTATATCTGTGCTATTGAAGTCCTCAAATTGTAGTTTAAAGACCTCAAGGAGCAGAGAATCCTCCAGCAAGTGACCCGTGCCCCATGCTACAGAGGAAGGCGAAAAACCTCCAGGGCCTCTTCCAATCTGCCCTGGAGGAAAATTCCTTCCCGACCCCAAATATGGCGATCAGCTAAACCCTGAGCATATGGGCAAGGTTCATCAGCCAGATACTACAGAAAATTCTTTCCCAGGTAACTTGGATCTTACCCCATCTAAAACCCATCACAGGCCATTGGGCCTATTTACCATGAATATTTAATTACCAAAACCATGTTATCCCATCATACCATCTCCTCCATAAACTTATCGAGTTTAATCTTAAAGCAAGATAGATCTTTTGCCCCCACTACTTCCCTCGGAAGGCTATTCCAAAACTTCACTCCTCTGATGGTTAGAAACCTTCGTCTAATTTCTAATCTAAATTTCCTAGTGGCCAGTTTATATCCATTTGTTCTTGTGTCCACATTGGTACTGAGTTTAAATAATTCCTCTCCCTCTCTGGTATTTATCCCTCTGATATATTTATAGAGAGCAATCATATCTCCCCTCAGCCTTCTTTTAGTTAGGCTAAACAAGCCAAGCTCCCTGAGTCTCCTTTCATAAGACAAGTTTTCCATTCCTCGGATCATCCTAGTAGCCCTTCTCTATACCTGTTCCAGTTTGAATTCATCCTTCTTAAACATGGGAGACCAGAACTGCACACAGTACTCCAGGTGAGGTCTCACCAGTGCCTTATATAACGGTACTAAAACCTCCTTATCCCTACTGGAAATACCTCTCCTGATGCATCCCAAGACGACATTAGCTTTTTTCACAGCCATATCACATTGGCAGCTCATAGTCATCCTATGATCAACCAATACTCCAAGGTCCTTTTCCTCCTCCGTTACTTCTAGTTGATGCGTCCCTAGCTTATAACTAAAATTCTTGTTATTAATCCCTAAATGCATGACCTTACACTTAGTCCATGAATAGGCTTACCTATAGTCTTGATCCTGAAAAGGCTCATACCCATGTTTAAATTTTTTCAAGATCAGAGCTAATGTACTGTGTTAGCTCCTAATACAAACAAGTTTTAAAAAGTTAAGATTTGAAGCCTCAATTTTTCAGTTTTGTAAGGTTTTTTTGTAGTTTTGATAATCATTCTATAATGTCTAAATGAATTGTTGTGTAAGTTTCTTACGTATATTTCTGTTTGCTGCGGTCTAAAATTCCAATGTAGACTTGCATGCACATCAGCATTGAACGTGACCTTAATGATGCGATCTTTAACAGGTTCCATAGTCTCAATCTGGTCTGAATCATGGCCTGCTACTGCTGACCCACCTAGTCCAGTAGCCTTTACAAAAAGAAAAGTTGTAGTTAGTGGTATTAAAATTGAAAACTTGATGGTATTTGAGGTACAAGAAAGTAAACAATTTCAACCTCTGTAGAAAGAAGGTTAAAGATAACAATAAGATCTAGTCAATTGCAGAGAAGAATTGAAAGTAGTGTCAGGTACTATTCTTCCCTAAGAGTCCCCTTACCAAATCTATTTCTTTTTCATTGATTTTTTTTCCCCTTTCCCATTTATGAAAGATTCCATCCAAACACCAGACTGTAGTGGGGAAAGTGAAAATTACCATACACACAGTAAACAAACTGGGGAAAGAGTAATTTTGTTACACTGCTCTTTTGAAACAATAATAAATAAAAATAACTAGGCAGGTGAATAACAGGGTCTTAGCCATTGACTAGACTCCTAGGTGCTCTGATAATACCATCAACAAACAACAGCAAGTGGAGGGCACGGATTTAAAATATATGGGGCAGAGGGAAGTGAGAACCCTGGGCCCTGCTAGAGCCTGATATTCAGGTGCATCGATGCCTTTGGCAGGGCGGAGAGTATGTACACCGCACGCCCACCTAGCATAGGTATAAACAGCAGCGCAGACAGAGTCAAGGTTTAGGTGGGGAGCGTGCCCTGCACAACTGAACCCTAGGCTATATACCCTAGACAGATCTCTACGTGCCCACCGCATCCACACTGGTATTCTCAGCCGTGTAGCGTCCCGCTGCTCGGTGCCTTCCCTGATGCCTCCCCGCGGCCAGACCCAGCAGGGACAAGAGCGGGCGCAGGCTGCCTGTCCCTGCACTGGATAGGGACGGGGGTAGTGTACGCACTTGACCCACCGCCTTCAGCCTGGATGCGGCTGAGAGGGAAGGGGGGCAGCGGCCCTAACCCTCCCAGAGTTCTGGGCTTCGCTTGGGGGGGACCAGGGGGGCTGGGCCGGCCGGCGGGGGAGTCCTTGGAGGGGCGGGGGGGGGAATCCTTGTCCCGGCCCTGACCTGGCAGTAGAGGCGGTAGAGCGGCACGGCCGCGTAGGACATGCCCACCATGCCCACGGCCGCGGCGGCGATGTAGGTCAGGACGGTCTTGTTCCTGCGCCTCCACTCCTGCTCCTGGCCTCGCGTGAAAGGGTTGGGGCGCGCCGCCCCTCGCGCCTGCTGGAGCCCGGGCCAGGCCTGGCGGCGGGGGGCGCTGCCCGGGGTCCCCGGCCCGCGGGGGCCCCATTGGCTGTGCGGGGCCGCGGTCCGAGGGCACTGGCCGCAGGCCCAGCCCCCCCGGGCAAGGGGCGCCCCAGCGCCTCGGGCCCAGACACTGAGCACGCGGGGGCCCGATCCGGCAGCCACGCGCGGCAGCGGAAGGACCCCGAGGCACCTCCAGCCCCGCCCGCCCAGCCCCATCCTCCCCTCTCACGTGACGACCCGGCTCCGTCGGGCAGGGTGACACTTCCCACATGTGACGCGCTATTCTCGCGAGATTCGGAGGGTCAGGTGGCTGCGCGGCAGGGACCGAGCAGTCTCCAGACTCCGTGGCTCACAGTCTACGGCGGCCGCAGGGGGTAAGTTCGCGTTCTCGTTGCCCCGCCCAGGAGCTGCGGGGACGCCCGTCGGCTGGCGCGTGTGGCTCAGCGGGGTTTCTCTGTCACTTTCACCAGGGCTTTGTGCTGACACGGTGCCTCCCCTCACACAGCTCCCAGGGGCGGGGGGAGCGCTCCCTATGGGGGCATGGCAGGGGCGGGGGGGAGCATCTTCATTGGGGGCATGGCAGGGGCGGGGGGAGCATCTTCATTGGGGGCATGGCAGGGGCGCTCCCTATGGGGGCATGGCAGGGGCGGGGGGAGCGCTCCCTATGGGGGCATGGCAGGGGCGGGCGGAGCATCTTCGTTGGGGGCATGGCAGGGGCGGGGGGGGCGCTCCTAGTGGGGGCATGGCAGGGGCGGGGGGGGGCGCTCCTAGTGGGGGCATGGCAGGGGCGGGGGGGGCGCTCCTAATGGGGGCATGGCAGGGGCGGGCGGAGCATCTTCGTTGGGGGCATGGCAGGGGCGGCGGGGGCGCTCCTAATGGGGGCATGGTAGGGGCGGGGGGGCGCTCCTAATGGGGGCATGGCAGGGGCGGGGGGGAGCATCTTCCAATGGGGGCATGGCAGGGGCGGGGGGGAGCATCTTCCATTGGGGGCATGGCAGGGGCGGGGGGGAGCATCTTCATTGGGGGCATGGCAGGGGCGCTCCCAATGGGGGCATGGCAGGGGCGGGGAGAGCATCTTCATTGGGGGCATGTCAGGGGTGGGGGGGCGCTCCCAATGGGGGCATGACAGGGGCATGGGCAGCATTTTCACTGGGAGCATAGCAGGGGCACAGGGAGTGCTGCCACTGGGGACATGGTAGGGCGGGGGGGCGCTCCCAATGGGGGCAGGGCAGGGGCAGTGGGGGCGCTGCCAGCGGCGGCAGCTCAGCATTGGTAAGAGCACTCCCAATGGGGACATGGCAACGGGAATGGGAGCACGCTGAATGGGGCTGGCCCAGGGGCGGCAGGAGCGCTCTGAATGGGAACGTTGCCATGGGAGTGCACTCTTAGTGGGGCTGCCTCAGAGAAGGGAAACCATTCTCAACGGGGACATGGCCAGGGCCGCAGTTGCACTGTCAGTGGGGATAGCATGGGGAGCATTCTGCTTCTCCCAAAGGTCTGATCTTGGGGGAGTGTCACCCCACAAAACCCTTTTTCCCCCAGGGCTGTCCCCAGCAAAAATGTCTCTGCAGGGTCATCCACCAGCACAGGGAAGGCTCATGGCTGTTTCTCTAATGTGAAGGGACCCTTTGCTGCAGGGACATTTCTCGGGGGCTACATGCCATTATGTCGTTGTAGGGAAGTTCCTGTAGCCTGCAGTGTTTTGGGGGCTGTGCAGAACCTCACCACAACCTCGTGTCAGACTGTTTGCATTGGACCAAGCAAGCATCCTGCCATGGATTGCCACACTATGGTTTTAGGGAGTCTTGATGCAGCACAGTCAATGTTATAACATGGCATGATGGTACTTGGTTGCAATGTTTCACTGTAGTGCCTTGGTTTTTTGGCCAAGTCTATTCTATTGCATCATAATGCTTTCATGCAGCACGCTGGCATTTTCAGGCAGTGCCCTTCTGTGAAGTCATGCATAGCAGTGGGTTGATGAAGTTCAGAGTCGTTGTAATGGCATCTTGGTACAGAGTGATGGATGTAATGATGTAATTCCATTTATTTGAACAAATAGTTGCAAATGGCATGGTTTTGGACGCAAGCCAAATTTTTGAACACCATGTCCGTATGCTGTGTCCTGATGGCTTTTTGCAGTGGGATCAAGTTTGAGTCAATGGGTTATATTTTGCTGCATTGTCACCCCATTGTGTATTGATTTGACTATATTTTGGTAGGAAACATTGACAGGTTGTGTAACATACCAATGTGATAACAGCAATGATTTCATGACAATCAAGTTCACAGAAATTCACAAAGGTAGCTAATCCTAACTGTGCTGGCCCCGCCCTATAGGTGACAATAGCATTATCTACAGAAGATGGATGAATGAATAATGAAACCTTGAGCAAAAATTCCTGGGGAAGCTTAGTCTGTCTTTTAAAAATTTTATTTAATGTAAATATTTTTCTTTACTTTTTCACAAACATATACTTAAGGACAGAAAGAACAAATTGGTCTGTGTCTTTAAAAAGAAACTTTACATGTCCAACAATTGATGGAAAATTTGAAAGTGGTGCAAAATGTTTGCCATTATTTAGGATGTGTGTGGGGGAATTGGGAGTATCAAACTCACACTGAGGGCAGCTATGCTACAATCGTTGTATTAGTTGATGGGTTTGAAAGAATACCAATACTTTTCACTTTTATGTAGAACTTCATCCATGGAACTCAGAGTTTTGCAAATTTTATTAGGCTAAACTTCAGGACACCTCTTGTGAGTGTAGGTACTTATCTCTACTGATTGGTAAATGATGCATGGATAAGTCAAGTTATTACTCATGCATTGGTTTTCTGAGAATTGGTTTTTGTTTTAGATTTTCAAAAGGCTTCAGAGTTGCAGAACAAGCTCTACCTGATTTTGGCTTTGTAATTACTTGGATTTTATCTGATGAAGTGAGCTGTAGCTCACGAAAGCTTATGCTCAAATAAATTTGTTAGTCTCTAAGGTGCCACAAGTACTCCTTTTCTTTTTGCAGATACAGACTAACGTGGCTGCTACTCTGAAACCTTGGATTTTTATGATTTATGAGTTCCTTTTTTACATCACTTTAAGTCAAAACCCACACAACTGAAACAATAAGCTTTGGATCCTATAGTTGGGCTGCATTTTCAGAATGTGTGGCACATCTTGTTTTCAGGTGCCGCTCTAGAGGGTGACAAGCAACTGCACCAGATGTTGCAGCTAATGAATTTGCTACCTTCTAAAATGAGGTATACCAACCCGTCCTGGTAACACACTGATTACACGAATCATTGAAGGACTCTTGTTACAATCAAGGACGCTTGTTTCTTCAGCCGAAAGGGGTGAAAACAATATTCATAATTCCCCTGGTTAACAGAAGGGGAAGAGATAGTAAAAGCAAGGGAGGACGAAGTAAGTCATGTTCACTTAAAACCAACGTGTTGGAACTAGACGTTAAATGAACTGGTAGGATATTTTCACACCAGTAATGTTCCAGCACTTTATCAGATGACTATAACCTAAATACATTCTGACATGTTTCTCATGGACCTTCAGTTTTGGTGAGGCTGTTGTAGGAGTGACCCCTTTGCAAAGTTTCATTAACAATATTTAATTCCACCTTATATCCCATACCTGTATATCTGACTTTTTTAAAGGCTATAAAGGAAGACTGTGCTTTATAGCAAGTCCCAGAATCTGAAAATCTATGGTCCTTTACTGTATATGGAACTAGATGGAAAAACTCTATAATCAATATTGGAATAAAATCAGAGTTCATATTTTCTTCTTTAGGATTATATTGAGGTTCCTCTTACAATGTAATCATGATTACTGTATTGGGTTTCACAGAAGGTTTAAATCACAAGGGGTCTAAATCTGTGTAACTCTTCAGTGTAAATCTGGAGGAGCTCTATTTGTGCCAGTGGAGTTACTCTGAATTTATAGTGGTGCAACAAAGAACTGAGCTGAGGATGTTAGGCTTTTAGTACTTGCTCCTCAGCAGTGAATTCATGAACCAGTTATGACCAGAAGTGATCTCTTCCCACTTATCTTCAGGCAAACAGTCTTAAACAAATTAGTATGAGAATTTAAAATCAAACATATCTGCAAGTTTCTAAAAGTGGTTTCTCCTTTTTAACAGCAATCTTTAATCTGGGTTGAGGGTCTGTCCTTTATCTTTCAGAATCTTCTATTCCGAACATTTAACAGTTCATCTAAGAAGATGGCCGCTACAGAGTCCCTAAATTTACATAAAAGGTAAATTTTGTTGGGTTACTGGATCAAGTTCTCATTGTTAGCCTTGGTTGGTGATAGTGTGTTGTTTCAGTGAGTTCTTAAAGGTAAACACAGTCCAAAGCAAGTTCTTACAAATGTAAATATTTTAATTGTGTCCATTTCTTGTTCGCAATGGCCCTAGAGATTGAAGGCCTCTGTCTTTCCATTTAAAAAGCTTCCCCAGATTGCCACACAATCCTGCCTCATCTCTGCCTCAAAGCAGCGACCCCTAAGGGTTGGAGAATAATTCAGTCAAGTCCATTCATTCCTCAGTTTCCCTACTGAGACTACCTTAAGATTGCAAAATAGTACCAACTCTGGTTATATTTTTTTAGTGTAGACACATGTACACTTGCTACCAGATGGAGACCACCAAACACCAAATAAAAACAGCTTTTAAATCTTTCAGTCATTTAACCTACACTGATTGCAAACTGATGCCCTTGAGATGAAAAGCTGCATATATTATAATTATAACCAATATTCCCTTGAAAACTTTCCTGTTGTAGAATATCATGCTATAAGTTTACTGAAGATATGTATTTAATGAGCTTCTTTTAGGAATGAGCCAGCAACAATAAGGTCATGCAAAAGATGGAGTTTATATGTTATGGCATGCTACTTCTCTGCATAATAATGTTTGCATTTGTCTGTCTTGTTTTTTTCATGCAAAAATCTCCAGTGTTCTAGAAACATTAATTAACTTCCTAACAACTCTGTCTCAGAAGTAAGTTTTATATTAATTGTATAAGTGGTTATAGTGAAATCTGACCCTTAAATCAGCTGACCCTTAAATCAGCTGTTACTGAACCAATGGAACCTTTCCATGGTTAGCTCAAAATAAATAGCATTCAGGAATCCTAACTCACAGATCCTTCTCAAACCACTAGATAACCATGCCAAGCATGTCAGCAAAAATGATAATTTAAAACATACACAAACAATTTGTGCAGAATTGTATCATGACTGTTGTGCTCATGCACAACTTGCTGGGTTCTGCTCTCAGTATTGGCAAACTAACTTACCATATTCACAAATTTGTAAGGATACTGGCAAAAGATAAGCAGATTAATAGCCATTTTAATTTCAGTTGTATTGGAACCTGAAAGAAGAAAACTGTATATTTGCCAGATGGAAAAGTACAAAATCAATAAAGAAATACATTTTCTTTTTGTTTCTTACAAACAATTGAAAATTAAAAACAAAGGTCCTATGCAGCACATGGCTGTATCCTTTTTAAAGGGCCAAAGAAACTTAGCTAAATATTCTTCATAGTTATCTGCATTGTCACTGACACCAGATCATGGTTCTTCAGAAAGCTTGACTATTATTTTTTGAACAGTGGGTGTGTACATGAAAAACATGAACACAATTGCATTCCTCATTTGGGTGTGCTATGCAAGGATCGTAGTCGTGCATGTCTGGTCATTTGTAGATGTAACTTACCCAGTTTCTCTGTGTCGATGCAGGCACATGCAGATTAGGCACAATCTTTGCATGTGACGCTTCACAATTTTCTAATATATTTAGATAATATGATGATGTATCAATAATACACATGTTCAGATGCTAATTGAGATTTACAGGAAGTTTAAACATCACATTCCTTGTGTTTAAAATAGCTATGTAGAAGGGAATAGACAAAAACAATTCACATTAAGAACGAGGAGTCTGGTGGCACCTTAAAGAATAACAGATTTGTGTTGGATAATTTGTTAGTCTTTTAAGGTGCTACCGGACTCCTCATTGTTTTGGTGGATACAGACTAACACGGCTACCCCTCTGATTCTTGGTACAATTCACATTGTTGTACTTTGTTGCTTGGGCCTATTTTCTCATATTTTTTCTAGATTAAGCATGTGTCATTTAATGAAATATATGTTTTAATCTTTCCAATGACATATTCCGCAATTCTTTTAAAATTAATTACTATTTCATGACAGACCAGTTGCAAGTATTTTTCCATATTATATAACAAAGCATTCACCTGGCTAAGGGCCATAACATCTTAATGAATTTTCACCCTTTAAGGTTTTTAACCTGAAAGGTTACTGTTATATAATTGACTTCTGTAGGATTTTTTTTCCCTGATTTAATTTATCATTGACTTTTTTTTTATGAAATAATTCCATGATTCTTGCTACCAAGGATTACAGGATTATTTAGCAGATGATAAATTACCTGAATATGTCTAACCTCAGTTGCTAACTGGTAATAAAATATAATTCGAGAAAAGTCATCACATAATGATACCATCAGTCATTTATAATTTATATCTGTTCAAAGAAGAATCTTAATCTCTTTGTCTAACATGTTGTGTGTTCTTATCTATTCATACTAGAATAACATGAAACGTCTATTAAATTTAATTTTCCTCAGAATTATCATCATCACTTCATGCATTATTTGTTTGGGTAGTGCCCAGTTATATGCTAGGTTCTTTCCAGACATACAAGTGATGTCATGACCTGAAGGAGTTTGTCTGAAAGAGAGATGTAGACAGAGGTCGGGAGCAACAAAAGAGATTTTTCTATGTGAATCAAAAAGATTCACTAAAGGTGGAAAAAGAGGGACTTAAACATGGAGAAGGTCAGGCCTTGCAGATGAGTTCAGAGAGGCTGAACAATGCAGAAGTGCTAACTGATAGAAAGTAATGTAATTGTTTGAGAGACTGACAAAAAGATGGACAAGGGTGGGAACAAGTTGATAGAGGAAGATAAGTACATTTCCCTTGTAATGTATTTAATAAACTAAGAATGCTTAAAAGATATAAATATTTTCTGATGGAGTTTTTATAGCATGAACCAACTTTTCTGATTTTTAGAAAAGACCTTTCTCAGATTTTTAAAATCAATTTCCTCAGAAAAAACCTAAAGGATAAGAAAAAGATGGAATTCCTCCTATTTGGTTAGATATTGCAAGGAAATCTTTTATCTGTGGTTAAGAAAAATGAACGTCTGTTTGTGATTTGATTTTTTTTTTTATGAGTACATAAAGCCTTGAATGACATTTTTACTGGTTAAATAGAAAACATGACCCTAAATAACAACAAAGCCTTGTCTATATAAGGGATATTTTTGCAGAAAATTCCCACTGTTGATACGACTAATTCAGCTCCATTGGTTCTGGTAACATTGGCAGCTTTGCTGTAGAAAGGCCGTTAGTGTTTTAAGCACCATGTCAATTAGATATGGTTTTAGCAAGATTACATGACATGGTGCTTAAAACACTAACGGCCTGTCTACTGCAAAGTCCTAATGTTGCTAACACTGGTGGAGCTAAACTGGAATAAGTAAGTCTACACTGCCAAATCCAGGTCACTGAACTTATGAGAGTAGTCTTATTGACCCCATTGGAACTCCTTACATGAACATGGTGGGAGTCAGGAGATCTGGGTTCTGTTTCACCTTTGCCAGTGATCTGCTGTGTAACCTTGGGCAAGTCACTTTACCCCTCTGAACTCCTATCTCTCTTCCCATAATCGCTTCAAGTCAGGGACTGTCTCTTTGTGTGTGTTTGTACACAGTGCAGTGCTTACGGTGACATTTTTTTTTAAAAGCCTTACCTGACAAAAATGAAATATCAGCCGAATGTGTGCATTACAACTTTTAAGAAGGAGGCACTCTCTGGCATGTGCGCCCATTTCTAGGATAGCCACGGCACCCTGCTGTGCAGTTCCAGACGTTGGCAGATGCTATTTTGTCACAGTGCTGCTCTCTACTTTAGAGGGGATTCATTTTCTGTTGAAACAAAGCTCTGAGGCGAGAGAAACACAGAGAAACTGAGTATTTCATTTTACAAAGAAACGAAAGACAGGCGAATTGAGCTCTTCAGTCAAGTTTTTTTTTTTTTTTTTTTTTTTAAGGCAAAGGAGGAGTGAGGCGAATTTACGTACTCATTTCCTACCTCCACAAGAAACATTTGTGAAATGTTAAAATGGTACGAAATAATATTTTGCCAAAATATTAGACGTTGAATATCTTTAAAATAATACACGTCTCGCTCTAGACTAGAGTATGCCTGATATCAGACAGGTCTTCTGTTAGATTAAGGAGAACGGCTCTGCAGGTTTCCTTCTACCAAGGACCTAGGGGTGACAGTGGACGAGAAGCTGGATATGAGTCAGCAGTGTGCCCTTGCTGCCAAGAAGGCTAACGGCATTTTGGGCTGTATACGTAGGGGCATAGCGAGCAGATCGAGGGACGTGATCGTTCCCCTCTATTCGACATTGGTGAGGCCTCATCTGGAGTACTGTGTCCAGTTTTGGGCCCCACACTACAAGAAGGATGTGGATAAATTGGAGAGAGTCCAGCGAAGGGCAACAAAAATGATTAGGGGACTGGAACACATGACTTATGAGGAGAGGCTGAGGGAACTGGGATTGTTTAGTCTGCAGAAGAGAAGAATGAGGGGGGATTTGATAGCTACTTTCAACTACCTGAGAGGGGGTTCCAAAGAGGATGGCTCTAGACTATTCTCAGTGGTAGAAGAGGACAGGACAAGGAGTAATGGTCTCAAGTTGCAGTGGGGGAGGTTTAGGTTGGATATTAGGAAAAACTTATTCACTAGGAGGGTGGTGAAACACTGGAATGCATTACCTAGGGAGGTGGTAGAATCTCCTTCCTTAGAAGTTTTTAAGGTCAGGCTTGACAAAGCCCTGGCTGGGATGATTTAGTTGGGGTTGGTCCTGCTTTGAGCAGGGGGTGGGACTAGATGACCTCCTGAGGTCCCTTCCAACCCTGAGATTCTATAGTACATTCCTTCAAGCATTCTTGCTGTAGGCCCATTAGATTTTATCTAGAGTGGACAGACGCTGAAACTCTATTTGGCTTTAGTAATTTGTTAAAAGAAGTGTCTCAGGATATTGGCACTGAAAATTGTGGGACAGCTTCTGGGAACCCTTTGCATGGTTTTATGAAAGCTCCCCACTTCACTGTTACTTTGTTCTGTACATTGAGATGTATTCTGACTATTTTGTGGGGATCTAAATCAGAGACCACCTCTGTTCTCTATCAATTTGTCTGTTGCTTTAAGAAAACGAAGTAAAAGGCAGGATTACTAAAATGAATTGGAGAGAAAGAGAGGAATATTGGAAAGAATGTTTATGAGATAGTTTTGAAATGTGACTTAAAAGGGAATTTTATTTTCTGCTTACCTGATCACAGGAAAAAAAAGTAAGAACAACAGGAAAATATTCCTTACATTTTGCTATCAATTTTCCATAAAAAGAGCATACATTAAAAATATTATCTATAGCATTTACTTCGGTCTGTATAAAAAGAATAAATTGTCAAGGTAATAATCCGGGTTCTGCATTAACGCTTGTCTGCTGTGGATGAAAACACTAGTGTTTTTTTTTTTAACTTGGCTTTAATTCACTGCCATGACTGAGAGTACACAATAGTGTAATGAAAACGACTGATGGTCTTTGCTGTTTCTTTCGTGGGTGGCTCATCTGTCTGTCTGTTGCTTAGTTGGCTTTCTTTTTGTGTGTGTAATCCAATCTATTAGGAAGATTGCTTTAAAAAGATCAAAGAGAGGGAGTTAGCTGTATATTGTACTTGACCCCATCTGGAGGATCATCTGGAGGGGGTAAATTCTAGGATATGTAAAAAAAGATGTATCTTATCAGTGACCTGTCTGCTGCCAGATGGACATGCAGTATCATCATTTAATCATATTTGAGGCTAATGCGAGTAATTTTTCTCACATTTGTATTTTATGAGACTTGAAGGTTGCTACAAATCCATATCCCATAAAGGGAAAAAAGTAAACATTGCTTTGATAGGTGAATTAGCTCATGTGACGCACAGGGTTTCAGAAGAGATTAAATAGAAAGAGACACTTATCTCAGTGTCTGTCTGTTGAGATTTTTTAGTTGGTAACAGAAATTGTCCAGCATGTAATTGTTATCCTACTGAATTAGAAATATTGAGTGTCTTTTGGATGCTTTTGTTCTTCTTTTCACTGGTGTCTTGAAGAATGTCCCTGCTTTCACTGATGGATGAGGATGAACCAGAGCGTTTTGATGGGCTTTCTCTCTTGTACTGGTATGCCAAATCATTAGGTTTTAATAGCATTTTCATAGTGTGTGAACTAACAAAAGTGCAGTAAAGGTATTTTGAAATCTGTGACTCTTTTTAGTTTTGTTTCAGTACACTAGAATATCAAACTTTTAAACCCCCTAATATATTGTAGGTAACAAAACAACAGAACAAAGTACTGAAGGTTTAGTTTTAATAGCTATTATTAGGATTTTACCCCATAGCTATTAGCACTCAGAATCTGTTCTGGCACTAAATATTTTAGTCTGAGTGTGAGGTTTTAATGGGTTTTTTGTTTCTTCTGAGAAATTTCAGCATCACTCAATTATACATATAGCACAAATGTTCTGTATTCTCACTTAGGTATTATTTGGTGTCAAGATTTACTATTTTTACTTGCTTTTTCTCAATATGTAAAACTATTTAATAGTATTTATGACAAAATTTTGTAGGAGAGAAGAGAATGATATATCAAATATTGTATGGTTTATATTAACGATCAGATTTAATCTATTTTTTCCTTCTACAAAGTACACTAAAATGTGTTTTTAGTTATTTTTATTACTGCTACTGGTTACTCTTAGCACAGTTCAGGAATCGTTTTTCTTTTCTATATCATTTTACTAGTATTGGGCAGGTCATTAACATTTTTAGATGTTAAATAATCAAGACTAATTGATTATTCTGGTGACATGAAAAATATTGGGGGTGAGAATTTCCAAAGCATCTTAGGGCCAGATTCTCAGCTGGTGTGAATGGTCATAAGTCCGTTCTCTTCAGCAGAGCTATGACAATCTGATTTGTAATTACTGCATTTTGAATTGCCAGCAGTTTTCTTCAGAATTTTATGAGCAATCATTTCCATTCCAACCTTCCCCCATATTTTACATACCTCAGGGCGACTTAATAAGTTTAGTATTTGTATCCATTGTGTTACCATGGTTTGAATACCACATACCCACAGAATAGTTTTGGTAATTTTTAGTGAAAGTAGTATAGAAACAACTTAATGCCCAATGTGAATTCATGCTTTGTGCTGTTCCTAAATCTCATTTTTACATAATATATGTTTGCAGATGGCATTTATATATATATATTTAGTGACATCTTATTCTCCTCCCTACAGAGGGGTTTTTCTTAGCCTCCTGTATATTCTTTTCACTGTAGCAGCATCTTCTTGTAGAGCATATTAATCTTTTGAAAAGATGTTTCCAGTATTCAGTTTGCTGTTAGATATTTAAAAGCGCATTTTTATTGGAAATGTCCCATACCGAAGTTAGATTATTCTTTATTATTTTATAGTGCTGCAATGTGTGTCCTAGGGCTTGGCTACACTTACATTTTATAGCGCTCTAACTTGCTGTCTCGGGGGGTGAAAAATCACCCCCCGAGGGCAGCAAGTCCGAGCGCTTTAAAGCGTGTGTAAATGGGCTCCGAGTGCGGAGCCAATCCCTCCTGGAAGTGGATTACCAGGAGCACTGGGAGAGCTCCCGCAACAGCTCTTTGAAGTTTCCAGTGTAGCCATGCCCTTAGGCTCTGTTATTCTGGATGGTTACTCTGTTTCTTTTCAAGACTGAAAAGTTAGCCTAAATTCCAGTCCTGTAAATCCTTCTGGAAACAAAATTCCCTTGCATAGGAACTTCAGCATTGAACTTCGAAGTTTGTTCTTGCATTTTTATATGATAATACTAAAAAAAATTATGATTGTGGTGAAATTGACTTTAATAATATTCAAGGCTTCTTCTTGTTAATTAAGTTATTTATGAACCAAAGACCTAATCTATTGACATAACCAGATCCGCCACCTTTCAGCCTATGTTTGGATTAACATTGAAAGATCAGGAGAAAGTAAGTGTTCTTTATGGCTATTCTAGTGTATTGAAAGCAATTACTTAGAGAAAGATCAAGTTGAGCTCAGATATGTATTCCTTTTTCTTTATTTTTTTTAGTAAATAAAAAATACTTACATAGTGTCTCTGGCTTTGCAATATGTGAAGCAGTGGGTGCTCTGTTACATTTAAAGGTGTTTGAGAGCACTACAGAGCATTATACTATATGTGACTAGTGCAAAAAGCCGGAAGATGAGACTGTAGAAGGAAAAATGCTCTAACTTGAAAGTGATGTGATTCTTATTTTTTGAGCTTTTCAATGATAAAAACACACATTTATGGTAGACCTGTAAATGCTAATTATTACTCACCTTCCTTATATATTATTTTTCAGCTTCAAAGCCCTTTATAGATATTAATTAATGAATCTATCTAAACAATTCTGTATGGGGAAAAATTTGAGAGAGGAGTCATAAAAATGTCTTCTTCCAGAATAGATGTTTCCTGCTTCCCAAATTATCACCATGTAATCATAGTTTTGCTCAATTGTGCATGGCTTACAAAAATGAATTCTCAATCAGCAACGCAAGTATAAATTACGCCAACAAATACATTTTCATTTCTGATCATGATAAAATATACTAATTCGGTTTCATAATTTTGTTTGAGCTTTCAGAGTAAATACTGGGGTGAAAGTGAGTTCTCACGAGCATCTGAGGCATCGTTCTTAAAAAGTAGTATTCCCTTCTAGTTCCTTCTTGTGACTTGGGGTAAAAGGCCCATTTAGCAAGTCTTAAGGACCTACAAACCAGAGAAAAGCTTGCTTGTCTACTAGGTTGGCTCTCTTTTCTTTCTTTGTGGGTATTTTTTAAGCTAATATTTTCAGGTTATTAGAGGTGTGTACCTTGATAAGTGCAGACAGACCTCAGTGCCACTTATCTTGCATATGACAGCATGATGGGCACTATGGAGCTAATAATTCCTCCTCTTCTGTAGATGCTGAGGCCCCTGACAACAGAATTGATTCAGTTCTGTTGTGCAAAAAGGAGAGAGCAGAATTTGGAGTGTTGCGTTGGATATATACACCCCAGTATGTTACCTTGCACCTGGATTCTCCTGTCCTCCCCCTTTCCTCTAGCTCTGCAGCTTGCCCTGACACCAGCTCCTGTCCTGGCTGAAATACCCAGCATATGGCTTGGTATACTGGTTGTGTGCTGGATGGGAGGCTTTGAGTATATGTGTCCTCCATTCTGATCTTCTTTTTCTTCATTGTTTGTGTATTGTAGTTGTTCTGATATAGAAAATAGAAGTAACCATCTAATTTAGAACATTATTTATGGCATGCCAGAAAATCTAAGCAGCACTGCTGCATTCTTGTTTGTTGGGGCTGACAGATCCACCCTAAAAATTGAACAACCGAGTGAGGGTGTTTTTTGTAATGCAAGTTTGGGTTTGTTTCAATAGCCTGCATTTGAATAAAAATATAAATGGATAAATGATGCTTGGCTAGCGAATACCAATTTGTACCCAGATTTTTAAGGCTTTGTCTGTTGTTAGATTAGTCTTGGAAATATTTTCTACGGGATTATACATTCAGGTCCCAAGATTATCATTTTATTTTGTGATTTTTTTCCCCCCCTTAATTCTTGACATCGTGATTTTCAAGAGCATTAAAAAAAAATCCTCTGCTGTTTGGCAGCTCAGACAGTCTGCCCTTATTCTCACCTCTGGCATTCTGTGTTTGGAGGTGGCGTTAAGAGTGAGGCTTTCATAAATCAAGAGAGAACAAATATTATTTGATGAGAAAAAGAGAGATGGTAGGAGGAAGAACACTCCTAACGAATGTCTAGAGAGTTGTGCTCTCCCCTTACTTAACTTTGGAAACATTTTTGTGGAAACCACTACAGCCATGGGTATTTTCATCTTAAACACTTTAACAAAATCTCTCCTGGTTGCCAGCTGTCCTGTCCTAAATAGGAGCACAGTTGTTGTTATTATTAACCCTCTTTTCTGTTATCCTGAGTAAGGCTTTGGTAAGAAATACTTCGTTTTAAAAAAACAACCCAAAACCTCCACTGTATTTTAGATAGTACTACTTTACCATCTGTTTTTGATATTCAAATGCCAGAGCATATCATCTTGTCTTTTCATTTTTTCATCTGCACAGTATTTACAATACCCAATGATGAAAACGTTTGCTTTTTTTTTTTACTGGACATATAATAGCAACTGCTGTAGTTTGTACACATGTATATTTCTCCAAGTGAATCTTCATGACTAAAATTGCAGCAGCTCTGATTTTATTTATTTATTTTAGGACTATTATGGGACCTTATGGAATCAATCGAGCTGTTCACCGCATTACTTTTTCTGACTGTCAAAATGGATTAGGTAATTAGATTACATATTTGACTCTAACAGAGTGAAATTTTGAGAGGTGCTGGGTACCTGCTGGGCATTTGCAATTCACACTGATATCAATGGGAGTTGAAGTTTCTCAATCTGTTGTGATATTTGACTGAATGTGTTCGGTGCAATGGAGGGAATGACCAGTTTCTTGCTTATATCTGTTTTTCAACAGGTGTTAAAATTATTGGAGGTTATCGGGAGCAAACTGAAGAAGACTATGGCATTTTCATAAAGAAAATTTTGCCTGGAGGGATAGCTGCAATAGATAGTAAATATTTACTGTTACGTATTCTGTAGAATCCTACATTACACAGGAAGCTGTCAAGAAGGCAAACTGTCTTTTTTAATTTTATTTTCAGTATGTACACACACAGTAATGTGTAGGTCAGCAAAGATTAATCATTTTCCAAGGAGAGCATGTGGAGGAGTCACAGTAATGGACATCCGTTTAAATCTAGATCAGGCCAATATGAAATCAGATTGCGATCTGTCCACATCGTCAACTTTCCAAACTGTGAGATGCTGAAAGCTCTCAACTCCCAGTGGCTTCAGTGGGAGGTAAGGGCATTCAGCACCTTACAGGATCAGGTCCTGTGTTTATATATTGTTCTAATAAATTCCGATTAATGTTCATGTTTTAGGTGATTTATATGGAAGGACCAAACTGTATTGTATAGAGTTTAGACTGGGGAGAAAATTCCAGTGTATACTAGGTTCAACCAGGTTTCAAAAACTTGGTCAGGCCTTGTCCACACTAGCTATTGGGGGGTAAAAAACCAAAAACAACTTTTCCCAAGTTTGTATTTAAAACTGCTCAGCAAACACATTTTCTGCACTCATGTTGACAGAGCCATTGAGTGGTTCAAACTAAGAACTGCTTTGAAAGCTATTATAAACATCAAGAAACACAAAAATATGTAATTTATATATGATAACCTACATGTAGTCATCAATTCAAAACTCAGCTTACAGCTAATTCCACACCTGTGGAGCATAATCCTACAAATATGCACACGGTGTGAGGAGTCCCGTTAGGATCAATGGAACTACTCATGGTAGTAAAGTTAAGCACATGCTTAAGTGTTTGCAGGATCAAGGCCTACGGTGATAAAATCATTCTTACTTTTGCTCCAATCTAATCTAATGTAATAGGAGTGTATTTTCCATTTTCCCCTGTTCATTCGTATAGCTTTTACGTGATATTTTGTTAATCTCCTTATCAGGCCGATTGCTCACTGGAGACCTAATTTTAGATGTCAACGGAGAAAACTTAGTTGGTGTAACCAGTGAAAGGTATGTTCATAAAGATGACTAAATATTTATCTAGAGCTTGGAAAAATGTTACTAATACTGGTGTTATATAGTCAAAGACTTTGGACCCAATTAAACACTGATTAAAAGGATATAACTGCACCAAGTCCATGGAGTTGCACCTGCAGATTGTCCCAGAGAGCTTAATATAGCTGTCCTGACTCAACAAAACTATCATTGACATTAATGGGAGTTTTGCCTGCATAAGAGCTGATTAAAGAGATTTCATGTTGTAGTGTAGGTTTGCAGTATATATGTGTAAATTCATACCGAAATAGTTATTGAGCTAATAAAATATTTTATTTAACATTACTGTGATTATCATGGTATTTGGCTGGATATCCATTAAAGCAAGTGATTTGATTATATATGCTAATAGTTGGCACTTCTTGTTCTCTCGGGTGGCGTAATTAAGGCAGAGAAGTTGCCTGTATTGTTTATGTGGTGTGATATATAGGGTCTGACTATTGGCTGTCCGACTATTACTATAAAGCCCAAAACATTGGTAGAATTAGGATTTATATTAAAAATAACCTCCTCCCCCTCAAATAAAACTACTATAGTACAGATTAAAAAATAAACAAACCAGAGTTGAACGGTACAAAATTAAAAGCCAGCTTTTACCCCATACAAACTTTTTGTGCCGTATGATAGCCCAGGTCTTAAATGGAATGATGTATCAAAGGCATATTTCCAAAATGGTTTGTCTGTTAAGATAAGAAATTGTTCCATTTTCTGCCATTTTAATTCTATGTAGTGGATACAGAGCCCTTGCATTCAAACAGTGAAAATAGGTAGATTTACTTTTTTAATTGTTGTTGGCTTTTTTTCCCTTCCAGAGCTGTTGATGTTTTGCGAATGGCATCAGCGACTAATCACGTGTCTTTGCTGATTACGAGAGATGAAGAAGCAAAGTAAGAGAGTTAAAATGTTTATATTAAAATTACCACTACAGCATCCCTCTTCCTCAATAAACCACTTTCACTAAAATATTTGTTCATATACTGATGTTTTATAAATTTGGGATTACTCTTGAGATATCCACAACGTAATTTGTTTTTGTGTTTTGCGTAAACATTTTTATAGCATAATCCATTTTCTCAGAGTACAGTACAGAGGTTTTTGTTATCTTCCCCCCCATATGCACATGTAGTATACCCCAATCTATGATACCAAGATGGCAGTGGTGAATTGAAAGTTCATCAATATATTTTCTATCTGACTTTCAGGGCTATGCTGTCTACATTCCATGAATACATGAAAACTGGTCTATAAGTCAAACAGAAAATATGAATCCTGCTCACCATAGTCAAACGATCAGTCCCAGTTAGTTCAGTGGGACTACTCACATTAGTAAAGGCTGCAAGTTCTGACCCATTTATATTTCATGAATAAAGTCTAAATGTTACATGGTACAGTTAATAATACTATAAAGTATTTGCTGTCGTCATAATCATGATTTCCTGACTATTTGTTGTCTTTTTAAAATATAAGACGTGGAATTAAAAAAATGATTAGTATTTGTTAGTAGAACAACTTTAATTAGTGCCAGGCATCTGAAAATAAAGTCCTTGCATTTGCTTTTTTTCAGAATTGGCTTTTCAGTCTCTTACTTACAAGCTCTGAATTAGTTGGGATAAGTAGGTTAAACTATTCAGTGGAGCAGATAGTCCAAAATTCCTACATTATAAGGACAGTTACACTAAAATATCCCTTTAATCTTGTTATCTACAGATAATCATATAAACCAACACTGGCATAGGAAATGTTGGGATGAAAAGAAGCCAGGAAGCCCATCCAGGTCTATCCCCCATTTTGATTTAGCAGCTGTTTCCTCCAAATTTTTATGTAACTATATTTGAAAATCATTAAAGAGTTGCTACTCTTGTTACCTTTCCTAGGCTCTTCCATTTATTAACTGCCCTCTATGTAAAGAAAGTCCATCTAAATTCCTTTAGAGCATGGCCTTTCTTAATCTTATGCTTGTGCCTCTTTATTCCTGTATTTGACAGTAGTTCAAATGGCTTTGTAGCTTCTATCCTCTCTCTCTTCTTCAGACTGTTTTAGATAGCTCTGAAGTTGACTCTTAATCTGCTTTTATCCAAAGCATACTGACCTAGTTCCTCTAACCTTCTTGAATAATTAAAATCCATGAGCCCCAGTATCATTCGGGTGATTTGTCCGGTGACAGGATCTCCACTAGCTATTTTAAATGTGTCCTCACTCCCTTTTAGAACTCTCAGTTAATTTCCTTCCACTGTACATATATATTATATTAAATACTTCATTTATACATAAGTTTTTGTGTATATGACTAGAACCTGGTGGTAGATAAGCACCAGTTAAATAAGTATATTTGTATTGCTATTAAGCAGTGTACCAAACTGTGATTTGAGTTGACCCTGTGTAGTCAATGGAATTACTCTGGAGTTATGGTGCGGTAACTGATATCACAGTCTGGCTATTCATGTTACCTCCACCCTAACTCTGTGATATTTAGTTTTCTGGTGTTCATGGTTCACAACCTTTTAGATATAGGCCCTCCCCACCTTTTTCTTTTTTACTTTTACCTTTATTCCTGAGGTGGTGGTGGTAGTAATGACTACATTTTACAATCTGATTTTTCTTAAATGAAGGTATAATCAGTGTTTGATTAGTAGGGATTTTTTTCTTAATTGAATAAATAATGTTTAATAATGGATTTGCAGGGTCAGCTTTAATTATTTTGTTGCTAATTAGTCCAAGAACTATTTCTGAAACTTCAGAAATGTTTGGAAATAGTAATTAGTTGATTTCTACAGAGCCAATCATGTAAATATTTTTAATACAAAGGAGGATTCACAGATTTATGAGATTCATTCTGCAACCAGCTGTATATTCAAATTGTGTATTCCTCTTGTGGGGGAAGAATCCAAAACATACCTGTAGGTATATAGCACTAAGTATATGAATCTTGGAAACTAATGCCCAGGGATTTATTTATGAAGTTTACAAAGAGGAAAGGAGCCACAAAAAGATGAAGCTGTGGATTGAGCCAGAGGCCTAGATTTTTGGGAGCTGACTCTGAAAAAGATATGGGGGTCATGGTGGATAATCAGCTGAACAAGAGTTTCCAGTGTGATGGTGTGTCCAAAAGGGCTAATGCATAAATGTGCCATCTCGAGTAGGATTAAAAAACGTCATTTCACCTCTGTATTTGGCACTAAAGTAACTGCTGCTAGAATACTATGTCAGGTTGTGGTATCCACAATTCAAGAAGGATGTTGATAAATTGGAGAGGGTTCAGAGAAGAGCCACAAGCATGATTCAAGGATTAGAAAAAATATGCCTTATAGTGATAGACTCAATGAGCTCAATGTATTAATCTTAACAAAGAAAAGGTTTAAAGGGGTAATTTGATTCGTCTATAACCGGGGTTCTTCAACTGGGGGTCGGGACCCCACACGGGGTCGCGAGGTTATTACATGGAGGGGCGAGCTGTCCGCCTCCACCCCAAACACGGCTTTGCATCCAGCGTTTCTGATGGTGTTAAATATATAAAAAAGCGTTTTTAATTTGTAAGAGGGGGGGGTCTCACTCAGAAGCTTGCTATGTGAAAGGGGTCACCAGTACAAAAGTTTGAGAACTACTTGTCTATAAGAACCTACAGGGGGAACAAATATTTGATAATGAGCTTTTCAGTCTAGCAGAGAAAGGTATAACATGATCCAATGGGTGTAAGTATTCAGTATTAAGTATTCAGACTGGAAATAAGGCATAAATCTCTAACAGTGAGAGTAATTAACTATTGGAACAATTTACCAATGCTCATCGTGGATTCTCTATCACTGGCAATTTTTAAATCAAGATTAGATGTGTTTCTAAAAGATCTGCTCTGTGAATTATTGTAGGGAAGTTCTGTGTTATAAGTTATAAGTCTGTGTTCTGCAGGAGGTCGGACTAGATGATCACAATGGTCCCTTTTAGCCTTGGAATTTATGAATCTGTGAATTCCTGGCAAGTGTTCAGAGGTGGCTCAGGGAGTTAGGTAGTTACATGCAGCTCGGTCTATTAGGGCCCAGTACCTTAAAAGAAAGGTATGCTTCTCTCAGAAGAGAGAGGTAAATTGATTGTGCTGACCGGAAACCAGGACAGAGAGCTCTGTGGAAACATAAGATCTATCTTGTGTGATTTCTACTTGCCAAAATATTTTTTAATCTTCTGCTTGTATAAGTGCATGGGACAAAGGCAGCTGGAGACTGTTAGAAAATTGGTGTCAGTTTGAATCCTGAAACCCCTACAAACAATTTCTACCCCGTGATGGTAACTGTGCGTTCAAATCTGTGTCTCAGTTTCTTTTTGATGCACAACAGCCCTGAAACAAGGCCATAGAAGGATATCTGATGCTACCTAAATTCTAGATGTAAAGAAGACTTTATCACTCTTTATATCCAAGTACAGTGTCAACTCTCCCTCTAGTGTTCTCATCCTTTGGACTGTATAAGCTATTTATTAAATTAGACAACTACTTGCTGAATAAGACATTTCAGTTGCTAATATAGTACTGGGGAAAACCGCTACCTTTCCTGTAGCGTCTTTTGTACAAATTGCATCCTGCAGTACTCTACAGAATTAATTCAGTAGCAGAGGTAAAAAATTGCAGGAGAAAGAAAGTGAAGAGGTGTATGCAAGGGAGACAGGTATTCAGAATTAGAGGGAGGGATAAAAACATCTGCCTAGGAAGGAAAAGGGTCTTTCACCATTGGTAGCAAGGTTGTGTGGTGGGGTAGAGAAGGAAGTAGTGCTAGATGATCAGAAGGGAAAGTAATGTGGGGTGTGATTCCTGGGTTGTGGTAGAAGGAGTTCACAGGTGGTTTTTAAATTAACCAATGCAATTTTAACTGGATCCTGAAAGAAATGGAGAGCCAGTGAGTCATTTGACCACTTGGGTGAAGTGCCTGTACTTCTGTGGACATGTTAGAAGGTGGTCAGAGGAGGAAAAAGCAGCATTATTCTTTCTCTGCCAGCTTGCTCTGTTATGACAGGCTTGTTGCAGGAGGGCTGCCCTCCATTTTTTTTTTTGTAAAACAGAATAAATAACAATGCTTGCCCTTATATGAGAACAGAAGCAAGCTGTAGATGTTAATTGCCAGTAGCTAGCTTTCCTCATTTGGTCAGTGTTTTCAAATAAAATTACCAGAATCTCTCTCAAAAACCCACAAAAAAATATTTTTGTAAGCTTCAAAGTATCTTTCATTTTTATATGTGGAGAGTGCAGTAAATCAGCAGTAACTCTGGTGAAGTCGATTACCCTGGTGTAAAACTAGTGAAGGTGAGGTCAGAATCAGGCTCCCTGTTCCTAAATATTTGCAAGTCAAGTAAGTCAGCTGACATTTAAAACAATGCAGAAAAATAGACAGTGTCACATTTCACGTTTCAAAGTCGTGCACTTGATCAGACAAAATGTTGAGCGCAACAATCAGAAAAGCTAATAGGAGCTCACTGGCTTTTCCAGTGGAGCAAGCAAAGAAAAAGCTGTATTTATAAAGAAGAATCCCTGAATAGACATGAGAGAATTCAGATGTATAAATCCTATGAATGAAATCTGATCTATTACTGTGTAGCAAAAGCAAAAACAGGTTCCAGGTGCTTTTCATCCTCCTATTATGTATTAAATATTGTGTCTCAGAATTAATAACAAAGCTAGAACAAAAGCTTTCTACCCTTGTGCTGTGCATCGAATTTCTGTTAGTGAATAACTCCTCTTGGAATCAAGCAGCACCACTCTCTCATTCTGAAGGGTGACTGTTGAGCTGCTTCAGAGGCACTTGCAATCCAGGGTGAATAGAGCTAGCAATTAAACCTCTGTACCTTGTGGTAACCGGCCCATCTAATGGAGAGACTGTCATCAGCCTCTGTGCTTGTCCTTCACATATCTGTTCTCTGTATTTTTATATCTGACAAAAACATCAGTTTTCATCTGGTGTTGAGCCATCTGACCTTTAGTACGCTGTAGTCTGGGGAAATTGGGTGTTCAGAGGAAAATGTGAGAGATACATTCTAAACAAGTGGCATCCTACATGGTCTACAAGGGTGCATTTGTAACTGAAGTCAAATAAATAAAAAACAAAGGTATTTTTATTATTATAGGAAAGAATTTCTAGACCTGATGGATAAATATGGATCATGCAGTAACACGGGCTCTGCAAGAGGTTCACCAACACAACTGCTAGCTGGTGAGACATTGAATATTTCTACATTTTGCACTACAAGGAAGTAATAGAGGATGCTTGATCTCTAACATTATTTCAGGCTAACACTGTAGTCATCCTTGCATGAAATGTAAACCAGCACTTCAAAAATGTAGGTTGGGGGTGGGTGGGATGGGGAGTATGGCTTTGTGATTAGAGCAGGTGACTAGGAGTCTGGCAGGACTCCTGTGTTCATTCGTTACTTGGGCATTAACTCACTTTGTGATCTTGGGCAAGTCACTTAACTTCTCCATGTCTATTTCCCCATCTATATTGTATCACCTACCTCAAAAAGTTTTAATTATTGAATAGTTTATAAAATGTTATGAAATTCTCTGCGGAAAGGTGCATTAACGTTGCAAAGTGTTGATACCTGAGAGATTGTACCAATGCACACTCCATTTGGGGTTGGTGCACTAGTAAGGATGATTTATATACTGCATCTACCTTCCTCTTTAAGAAAGGTAGATACAAGATTATTTTGCTTCACCCACTCTTTTCATTTGAAGGGCCAGTCTTCACATGTCAGCAAGTGATGTCTGTTTCTGAAAACCTGAGTGCTTGACTTAGCTCCCACTCTGAAGCTGTGTAGCCTCAGGCTTCTTTGTGGTTTTGTTTGTCCTTTTGACAGAAGCTTTCTTTTATGGGGTCCTCTCTAAGGATGGAAGGAAGGAAGGACTGGGAAAGTGGGGTGAAACACCTGCGCTGTTGATTTAGAAGTAAGAGGGGGCAGAGGGATAAATAAAGCTTTGCAGAGATAAGTTATTTTCAGCAGCTGCTATGGAGCTCTCAACTCCAGCGTCCTATTTTTCTGATTTTTCAGATCAAGTGCACATGTTATACAATGAATCCAGGTGCTAAATATTGCCTTCCTAGAGCCAAAAGGAGGGGGTCAGATCACATTCATTTCCTCCCAGGAGTAGGTTTAGAGCCTTCACATTTTTTCCTATTACCCAGAAGGCTGGATACGGCTGATCGCAAGACTTGCAAAATGCTGGATCTTGTGACAAGCTGGATATTGCAGAGAAGCCTGAAATGCTTGCTTGGGAAAACACTCAATACCAGAGACACTTCTGTTCTATTCAATATCAAAATTAATAATAAAAGACTTGGTCATAATGATTCAGTTTACCAGAACTAGAACAGGGTATTAATTTAAGTTCATGGGGAAAAATCATGCTCCTCTTCCTGACATGTACTGAACTATTTGCCTGAGCAAGACTTTCAGAAATTGATGTTATATGTCAATGAAACACTTTGCCTTCCCTGAATGTGGTTTTTATTTCTCTTTTCTCACTATTTCTTTCTTTGAGGAAAACATGTTGACAGCCTTTCTTCTGGATCATCCTCAAGGTCACAAAGTCCTCAGCTTCCGCGTCCAAAGGGTATTGTCATCAGCTACAATGGAAATAATTCGGTTACCACAACATCCCCGCAACTCACAAAGTAATTCCTGAAACTGACTCTAGCTATCTTCTCTGAACTCCCTTGATCAAAAGTAGCTGTGTTTAGGTCTTATGAATATTTTGGGTGGAGCTCACTAAAGGACTACGAAGATTATATTTTTAAAAATCATGTTACTAATAACACTGTTGATTGTTAAAACTGAAAGAATTTTTACAACTAATTTATTTTGGCCATTTTCTGCCATTTGTTTACTTTTTGTGTTCATTTTGGTGAAATTAGGCTGATCAGATTTACTGTTATTTCTAGCCAGCTCCCAGTTAGTTTTTGGTTCTGGTTCATGTACACTAGCACATTGCCACAATGCTTAGGTTGCAAACACTGTAGGAGGGCTGCCAATCCAATAATATTTTTTTTAAAAGCCAAAAAAGAGAAAAAACATAAAAATATATTTGTTACGTATTCAGTTGAAGTCACTAGGAGCTAGAAAGGTAGGTATGGTACACGAGCCCTAAATTCACAAGCTCAGCACCTCGGAATGTCAGGCCATATTTACTTGAGACATCCAAGTTTGAAAATTTTGGCCACATTATCCGAGGTCACGCTGTGAATCAGTGGCAGAACCAGGGCTAGAATCCAGGAGTCCTAACTCCCAGCACTCTGCTCTGACAACTTTTTGAAACAAGTTCTGTCTTAATATAAATATATATATATATAAACAGCTTTATAAAAATGCTTGTGTTGAACTGAGGCAGTTGAAAAATATGTATACCAAGTTTCTGGAAAACAGTAAGCAGTAAAAATGCTGTAACAGTTTTGTGGATGGTGTGACAGCACCACCTCCTGGCAGTTCTGGGGATTAGCTCTGCGAGGTCAATGCCCCTTCCAATAGTTCCGCTCCTTCCCCCCCCCTCCCCCTCTCTCTCCAGGACCTCTCTGTGGCTTAGCCCTCTGGCATGTTTTCCCCTTCCGGGATACCAAAACCTTCCAGCATGAATTGTCCCAGGCAGTCCACAGCCTTGTCTGTGAACCCAATCCTGCCCTCTACTCTGGGTTCCAGCTCAGGGCCCCCCCTCATCAGGAGCCAAAGTCTGCCCTATCCCTGCTTTTCCCCTGAGTTTTCCTACCTTTCTGGCTCTCCAGCGCAAACTCCCTCCTCCCAGGGAGTAACTGTAGACTACCCTGCTGCAGTTCCCTTTCTGTTCTCAACTCCTGGACTTTATACCCCTGTTCCTGTCCATCTGAGCCTCATGTCTAATTAATCCCTGTTCCCTGGCTGCTCCTCCAGGTGCAGCTCAGGCAGTTAATTAACATACCTTGCTACCTTAACCCCTTCTGACCTTATGTGGAGTGGATACCCCATCATAAACTTGAGATGGAACGGACACACAGCAAGACAGCTTTGCAGTTAGATTTACACAAGGACACATACTTTTATTTATAAATACTTTAAAATAACCTTAAAAAGAGAAAGGTGACGTGACACTTTCCAGACGAATGCATTTTTATGATTTCTTTCAGATCCCTAGAAATATGGTTATGTCTCTAATGAAAGCAGAGAATTAGACACACTTTAATTCTATCAGTGTATATAGCACTGCTTTAATGCTTAGTTTAACTTGACTTTCTATTTGTAATTGCTTAAATTAGTATTGAAATTAGTAATTTTGTATTAAGAAGTATGTGGACTATATGAGTCTCCTGATTAAATGTCAGCCATTTATGTCAAACTAATTGTTGCAACACATATGTGAAACCAACAAGAGAAATATTGCACATGGGTCTTCATTGCTGCTTTTTTCAAGCTCCGCAGCCTGTGTAACTGACCTTTTAATGCTAATTTTCTTCTTTTTTTTCTCCTAGTGATAGTGCATTTCAGATTATCACTGTTTCCAAGGGAACAGGCCTAGGCTTGAACATTGTGGGAGGAATTAACAGAAATGAAGGTCCCTTGGTGTATATTCAAGAAGTTATCCCTGGAGGTGACTGTCATAAGGTAGATATTATAAAGTCCTCTTTTATTTATAGTTCCTTCCCATGCAGCTCCATTTTTTTCTTTATTTATTACCAACCTCAGTATAAATGCTCTCCAATATCAAGATTGATCTACTTTGACTTGCTGTGCTAGCAGCAAGCCGGATCTAAAAAACAGCGTTCTGATAGGTGACACTAGACTTTTTTTAGATAGTGGCATCACCTTTAATAGAGCATCCTGTCAAGGGTGAAATCTTGCCTTGTAGTGACTATACTGTATGGGAAGGAGGAGGCAAGTGTGTGTAGATATCCTTTCCTTCTCCTCCTCCATGCATCCGTGTGGTAGTCAGAAGGCTTACAGGGCACTCTGGAGAAAACTAGGAAAGGAATCCAGTTGTTCCTTGTGGCATGCCACAGCTGGCTAAGGGTTATAGGATTGGGGCTAGTTGGTGGCCAAGGTTAAAGTTAGGGCTGGCTGGCGGTCAGGATCCCAGGCAGCTACATACTAGTTGGGAGTATATGCTTGCTCTTCTTTAAAGAAGCTTAGTGGTCATAGGCACAAACTTCTGCACTTCTTCTCTTTTCCTTCTCCCATTTTCTATGCCATTTTGTATCAGCAGAATGGCCCTTCTAGCCATCCTGCACTCATCACCATTGCAACTGATTGCCACCGTTAATGAGCTAAGATATCATATAGATAGGAATCATTATCCACATCTTTTACCTGAGAAGACTGAAACACAGAAAAGTTGTGATTTGCTCAGGCAAGGTCACACCTGGATGTGGCAGAGCTGCAATTAGAACTCAGATCTTCTGATATCCTGTCATTTTCCTTTATCACAAAACCTATCAATTTTTTCCCAGTTGAGACTCAAACAGTAGCTGTTGCCAGGCCAGAATAAAGGGAATATCCTGTAGGCCAAATAATTAAGAGTTATGCTGAACTCTTTGCATACTATATCTTGCATTACTGAAAGTATGTAATGGACAAGGAGGACTAATAAATCACAAAAAATTCAGTTTTCAGAGCTAGATTTTCTAAACATAGCCATTCTTTTTGAACCCAGGGCTATTTATAAGTGTGATGTGGGTCATTTTAGAAATAAGGAGGGTGAGGTAATACCTTTTATTGGACCACCGTCTGTTGGTGTGAGAGACAAGCTTTCACAGAGCTCTTCTTCGGGTCTGGGAAACTTAGGTCTGGTCTACATTACAGAGTTACGTCAATGCAAGGCAGCTTATTTTGACCTAACTATAGAAGCATCTACACTTAAATTTTGCTCCAGACAATGTAACTGACCCGCTACGCCAACTTAACTCCACCTCCACGAGCAGCGTAGAGTCGAGGCTGATGTATTTAGGTCTACGCAATGTCAGTGTAGACACCACATTGCTTATGTCAATTGTTTCTGGCTTTCAGGAGCTGTCCTACAATGTCCCACATTGACAGTATGGTCGATACAAGCACTCCTGGTGAGGACATGCACCACCGACACAAGGAGCCAAGTGTAGACACACACAAGCAATGTAATTACTGCGGTGGCTGTATGCCAATGTAAGTTAGGTCAACTTAATTTTGTAGTGTAGACATGGCCTTAATCAAAATATAACAGCTAAATACCAAGTGAAATAGATTGTTTAGCGTAAGTAGTGAACGCATATTTCAAGGGACCATTCCAGATGAACACCCCTCCAGTCATACGAAGGAACAGAAAGGGGCGGGGGGAAGCAGTTGGGCGGGGAGGGCTTTTAGTGGCTTATAGATTGTTGTAATAAGTCATAAATCCAGTGCCTCTGCTCAGTCCATGATTTTTAGCGTCTAGCAAAGTTATGAATTTAAAGCCCCTGGCTCGTCTTTTGAAAGTGTTGTGCAGGTTTCCTTTCAGAATGAGGATTGATAAAGCTTCCCAGACCAGAAGAAGAGCTCTGTGTAAGCTCAAAAGCTTGTCTCTCTCACCAATCTAATTCTAATAGAATTTCACCTACCTTGTCTCTTTAATATCCTGGAACTGACACAGCTACAACACTGCATACAGCAGTGGGACATTTTGACATGTAAATATTGATTGTGTCTGCAAAGCAAAGGCATGGATGTTTAACAACATTTATTGCACCTGCAATGATTTGTGGCCACAAAATTCTGCCTGTGATTATTTGTGACCATAGATTTGTAGGTACAGAAAGGGAGGGCAGGTTAAGGCCAGACTGCAGATCGGGGAGCAAATTGGAATGCTCCCTTAAAACTGCTTATTCATTAATAAAAATGATTCTTCTTTTTTCACTCTTATTTTGTTATAGCTACCAAAAACATTTTACAGTCTTAACCTATGTAATTTAGTGCTCATTCCTTCACAGTTGTGATCAGTGGGAGCAAGACTAAGTCATTTATTTTCAAACTGTACTGTAACACTAATACAGTTTAAACAGTCAAAATCTGAGGCTGTATTTAAATCCTCATCTTCTTGAAATTTCTCAATTTAAAATGACAGGTTTCAGAGTAACAGCCGTGTTAGTCTGTATCCGCAAAAAGAAAAGGAGTACTTGTGGCACCTTAGAGACTAGTGAAATTCCACTGCATGCATCCAATGAAGTGAGCTGTAGCTCACGAAAGCTTATGCTCAAATAAATTGTTAGTCTCTAAGGTGCCACAAGTCCTCCTTTTCTTTTTTCAATTTAAAATGTGATGTTTGCCATGTGAGCCACCAGAGGGCAGCATTGTAGTTGGTATTTTTGTATACTGGTGGCAAATAAAAAACAAGCTATTTTTCTTTGTGGTCAAAGACAAATATTAAACAACAAAATATGATGTGTTATAAAATCATAGTGTTCAAGCAGCTAAAATATAAGTATATATATATATGTTATAAAATTTTATATATTTGTTCCTTCTCAGGCCAGCATATTTAGGTTTACTAATTTCAAAATTGTATTTTTTGGGGGGATTTTTTTATGAAACATTAAAAAATTGAATGAAGGTAGAATTTTGTATTTCAGATCTTCCAAATTGTCCATGCAATGAATTTGTATGGGTTCAGAAACACAGGTGCATCTTGAGTGTGTGTATTTTTTTGCCATATATTAGTGAAATATAGTAATTTTACAATCTATAAGCGTAAGCTAGAAAAAATATGACAATATATAGAATGATTAATAATTCTCAATTCTCAACTGAATTCTCAATTACACTGTGATTTATGCCCACTCTAAGGCCCATTTACACACAGCCAGAAGAGAATAAAAGGACCTCGGTGTAAATGAGAATTCAAGTCCCCTTTTTAAAAATGTTGTCCTATGACTGTCTGTAACAGAAATATGGTATGTCTCTATGTTTGCAGAAAGTTGTAGATCAATCTGCTTCTCCTGTCGACATAGTACTGCCTCTTGCGGAGGTGGAGTTATTAATCCAACAGGAAAGCTCTCTCCCATTGACTAAGAGTGTCTTCACTAGACCTACTACAGCTGCAAAGGTGCATCTGTGCTGATGTAAATTTGTAGAGCTGCCTCAGTATCACAGCTAAATACAAGGTGGAAGAGATTGTTTAACATAACTAGTTAACATATATTCTAAGGGACAATTCAAGCTGAAGAGACCCATTAAAACCTCTTCAGTAATAGGAGGGTTAAAGATTGGGTTAAAGATTGTTGTAACATGCCATAAACCCAATGTTTTTATTAAGACCATGATTTCTAGCATCTAGTAAAGTTATGAATTTAGCACCTAGGCTTGTGTTGCGCAGGTTTCTTTTGAGCATGAGGTCAGAGTGATCGCTTTGTAAAAAGTAAAAACAACAAGGAGTCCTTGTGCTTATGACGAAATCAATTTGTTAGTCTCTAAGGTGCCACAAGGAATCATAGAATCATAGAATATCAGGGTTGGAAGGGACCTCAGTAGGTCATCTAGTCCAACCCCCTGCTCAAAAGCAGGACCCATCCCCAATTAAATCATCCCATCCAGGGCTTTGTCAAGCCTGACCTTAAAAACTTCTAAGGAAGGAGATTCCACCACCTCCCTAGGCAATGCATTCCAGTGTTTCACCACCATCCTAGTGAAAAAGTTTTTCCTAATATCCAACCTAAACCTCCCCCACTGCAACTCGAGACCATTACTCCTTGTCCTGTCCTCTTCCACCACTGAGAATAGTCTAGAACCATCCTCTCTGGAACCACCTCTCAGGTAGTTGAAAGCAGCTATCAAATCCCCCCTCATTCTTCTCTTCCGCAGACTAAACAATCCCAGTTCCCTCAGCCTCTCCTCATAAGTCGTGTGTTTCAGACCCCTAATCATTTTTGTTGCCCTTCGCTGGACTTTTTCCAATTTATCCACATCCTTCTTGTAGTGTGGGGCCCAAAACTGGACACAGTACTCCAGATGAGGCCTCACCAATGTCGAATAGAGGGGGACGATCACGTCCCTCGATCTGCTCGCTATGCCCCTACTTATACATCCCAAAATGCCATTGGCCTTCTTGGCAACAAGGGCACACTGCTGACTCATATCCAGCTTCTCGTCCACTGTCACCCCTAGGTCCTTTTCCGCAGAACTGCTGCCTAGCCATTCGGTCCCTAGTCTGTAGCTGTGCATTGGGTTCTTCTGTCCTAAGTGCAGGACCCTGCACTTATCCTTATTGAACCTCATCAGATTTCTTTTGGCCCAATCCTCCAATTTGTCTAGGTCCCTCTGTATCCTATCCCTCCAGCGTATCTACCACTCCTCCCAGTTTAGTATCATCCGCAAATTTGCTGAGAGTGCAATCCACACCATCCTCCAGATCATTTATGAAGATATTGAACAAAACCGGCCCCAGGACCGACCCCTGGGGCACTCCACTTGACACCGGCTGCCAACTAGACATGGAGCCATTGATCACTACCCGTTGAGCCCGACAATCTAGCCAACTTTCTACCCACCTTATAGTGCAATCATCCAGCCCGTGCTTCTTTAACTTGCTGACAAGAATACTGTGGGAGACCGTGTCAAAAGCTTTGCTAAAGTCAAGATACAATACATCCACTGCTTTCCCTTCATCCACAGAACCAGTAATCTCATCATAGAAGGCAATTAGTCAGGCATGACCTTCCCTTGGTGAATCCATGCTGACTGTTCCTGATCACTTTCCTCTCATGTAAGTGCTTCAGGATTGATTCTTTGAGGACCTGCTCCATGATTTTTCCGGGGACTGAAGTGAGGCTGACTGGCCTGTAGTTCCCAGGATCCTCCTCCTTCCCTTTTTTAAAGATTGGCACTACATTAGCCTTTTTCCAGTCATCCGGGACTTCCCCTGTTCGCCACGAGTTTTCAAAGATAATGGCCAATGGCTCTGCAATCACAGCCGCCAGTTCCTTTAGCACTCTCGGATGCAACTCGTCCGGCCCCATGGACTTGTGCACGTCCAGCTTTTCTAAATAGTCCCTAACCACCTCTTTCTCCACAGAGGGCTGGCCATCTATTCCCCATGCTGTGATGCCCAGTGCAGCAGTCTGGAAGCTGACCTTGTTCGTGAAGACAGAGGCAAAAAAGCATTGAGTACATTAGCTTTTTCCACATCCTCTGTCACTAGGTTGCCTCCCTCATTCATTAAGGGGCCCACACTTTCCTTGGCTTTCTTCTTGTTGCCAACATACCTGAAGAAACACTTCTTGTTACTCTTAACATCTCTCGCTAGCTGCAGCTCCAGGTGCGATTTGGCCCTCCTAATTTCATTTCTACATGCCCGAGCAATATTTTTATACTCTTCCCTGGTCATATGTCCAACCTTCCACTTCTTGTAAGCTTCTTTTTTATGCTTAAGATCTGCTAGGATTTCACCGTTAAGCCAAGCTGGTCGCCTGCCATATTTACTATTCTTTCGACACATCGGGATGGTTTGTCCCTGTAACCTCAACAGGGATTCCTTGAAATACAGCCAGCTCTCCTGGACTCCTTTCCCCTTCATGTTAGTCCCCCAGGGGATCCTACCCATCCGTTCCCTGAGGGAGTCGAAGTCTGCTTTCCTGAAGTCCAGGGTCCATATCCTGCTGCTTACCTTTCTTCCCTGTGTCAGGATCCTGAACTCAACCAACTCATGGTCACTGCCTCCCAGATTCCCATCCACTTTTGCTTCCCCTACTAATTCTTCCCGGTTTGTGAGCAGCAGGTCAAGAAAAGCTCCCCCTCTAGTTGGCTCCTCTAGCACTTGCACCAGGAAATTGTCCCCTACGCTTTCCAAAAAGTTCCTGGATTGTCTATGCACTGCTGTATTGCTCTCCCAGCAGATATCAGGAAAATTAAAGTCACCCATGAGAACCAGGGCATGGTTCTCCTCATTGTTTTTGCTGATACAGACTAACATGGCTACCACTCTGAAATTTGTAAAAAGTGTTCACCAACAGGTGATATGGTACTTGTGTCTTTTATAATTTTTTGTGAGAGCTCTTTTGAGAGCATAGTGATTGTCTGGTTTTACCCACATAGTTTTAGTTGGGGCATATAGTGCATGAGCTGAAGTACACCCCATGTTGTGATAGACATAGGACCCAGGGATCTTGAAAAGCATGTTGTGGGAGGTATTGATCATTGTAGCAATGGAGATACCTCTACAGGTTTTGCATCTGTTATTCAGGCAGAGTCTGGTGCTGCTTTGAGTTGGTGTGTCCTGGTCTGTGAGGAGCTTGCTTCGGATGATGAGCTTGGAGAGGTTGGAGGGGTGTTTGAAGGCCAAAAGAGGGGATTGGGAAAGATTTTTTGCAGGGTATAGTCCCCCATTGAGTATGGGCTGTGATTGTTAAATGATACCCTGTATGGGTTTCAGTGGGAGGTAGTAGGTGACAACTAGGATTGTGTGGTTGGAGATGTGGGGGGTTTTTTTTTCCCTGTATTGAATCAGGTTCTCTTTCAGTATTTGGGTGGTCTGTTCCACGATGCGATCTTTACCTTCAAAAGATGAGCCTATAACCCGCTAACCCCCATTTTTTTTCCTTTGACTACAGATACTGAAATGGGCCATTTCAGTATAAAAGGTCCCTTAGAATATGTGTTAACTACTTATGCTAAACAATCTGTTCCACCTTATATTCAGCTGTGACAGCGAGTACCTTTTCCAGACCTGATCTGTGCTGATCTGTGCTCAAAATCTTCTCTCTCACCAACAGAAGGTGGTCCAATAAAATATATTATCTCACCCACCTTGTTTGTCTAATACCTTGGGACCCACATGGCTACAAACTGCAAAAAGCAGATAATGTTGTTCTTATTCCTACAATTCTCTTCTGCCTCTATTGATGAAGTTAGGGCTAGTCTACACTGACAACGTTAAAGCCACGGCAGCGCTTTAACATGGCTTGTGTAGTCGCAGCAGAGCACTGGGAGAGAGCTCTCCTAGCACTCTAAAAAACCACCTCCACGGGGGGCGTAGCTCTCAGCACTGGGGGCATAGCTCCCAACTGGATGACTTTGAATACATTTCTATGATTCTGTGATTGTCAGGCAATTCATAATATAGCATTTATTTAAAATGAATAGTGCATAGTTGGGTAGCTGGAAAAACTGGTCAGCATATTTTTCCCTCAAAGTAGTTATAATAGTGAGTCTGATGCAGTCTGGTGCATCCATAGTTTTTCTGCACGGTAACAGTTGTTGAACGTTCGATACTGATTTATAGAACCAAAGCGCAGAATATAGTATTGATGATTGTTTCTTTGTGCCTTTTGAAATCTAACACATACAACACATTCTTTCACTGCACAGTTATTCTACTAAGCAGCAGTACAAAAGATGTATATTACTAATGGATTAAACATATTCGTCCAGGCAGAAAGTCTGGCCAGCCTTGACTGTTTCTTAAATTCATGGGTTCAAAAGTACATGTTAAACTGTTGCAGTTAGAAAATTGTTTCAGTTACATCTTCATCAACAATGAACCCAGAATGTCACACTTGGATTCTTTATTGTTACTGATTAGGATGGACGACTGAAGCCTGGAGACCAGCTTGTATCCATAAACAAGGAGTCAATGATTGGAGTCTCCTATGAAGAAGCAAAAAGTATAATCAACAGAACAAAGCTGAGGTAATTATTGTACTACAACAGCTAAACCCCCAAAGTGAAATCTTGTACAAGTTTTCTTTTGAGTAGTTTGAAGTAAGAAGACAAGTTCATGGCTCTGAAATATTAAATACGCATATTACTCTTAAAAAAGCTCAAATATGTTACTAATCCAAGTGATGCAAAATTGTTAGGAAACTTTACTAGCTCAGTCACAAATGCTACTCACCTGTCCTCCACCTTCATAACTGATGATAATGAGGAATGAAATAAAAACAAGTGTCAAAAAAATTCTCACCCCATGAGGCTTGGACAAGTAGAATTTTGCAAGGCTGCTTTATCATTTTATGAACAGTGTTGCATATAATCTATGTAAAACATTTATTTTTAAATTTAGATCTGAATCTGCCTGGGAGATCGCTTTTATCAGACAAAGAGTTTTTCCCTGTTGCTTTGAAAATCCTCAAAGTCCTGGCAGTCTCTTGGCATCTTCTGCTGGATGTGGACAGCAACAGACACTACTTGCGTTTAATCTTCTTTCACCTCCTAATGAGAATCTGGGTTCAAAGGTGTCCACATCCTACACTGTGAGTATAGTCTTGTCTCTTGTTTTAGAACAAACCAAGGAAGAGATTAATTTTCTAAATTATAGAAATCCTATTGCAACTTTTTCCATATTTCAATATTAGATCAATGGCAAGTAGTTACCATTCCAATAAGTAAATGATTAGACTCCTCCTCAAAACCCCCTGGGGTATTAGGAGCTTTCTGGTAGATGTGTGAGATCTCTCTAGAATCAACAGTACTGGCCAGTGGAATGAGAATATTAACTGAAATCATTAGTTGATTGGTCATCTCGCTTCTCAATTAAATCTTAATTGTGATCCTAGGTTGTCAAATTCTTCTTTTGAAAAAATAAATAATATCTAACCATTTCCATTTTATATTTCAGATATGGAGGAGATTTTGAATATTAGTAAATAGTGAATAATAATAATAATAATTTCTTATTTAAAGATTTTTTTTTACAGTACTTATTAACATAACATAGGGTTTATATACAACTTAAACCAAAAAATGAGAATTACATGAAGCCATGTACAATTATTGAAATTAGAAATAACTGTCATTTTTTTAGGGCTAAAATCAAACGGGACATAAGATCTTTACGCCTCACCAAAACAAAGCCAAAAAAACTAAACCACATAAAAAAGCCTTTAATCTAGTGCAACTCTTGCTAGACTTGTGCTCCAGCAAACCTCCCAGGGGCGTGAGTTCCGTTGTGGGGCGCTGTCAACTGAGAGTGTCCTTCCACTGGTCATGCAGTATTTAACTCTGCTAACTGAGATCAAGAGATTCCCATCTGATTTTAGCTGCTGCAACATTGTGTAGGGAAAGACCAGATAACATATGGGGCACTTGACAGTCCTTTGGGGACTCTTTGGCACCTCTTCCCTTTAGATTTCAAACCTTGTTCCTTGCTGGGGTGCCAGCTACCTGTGACTATTTGCTTTATTTGCATGTACCTTTTCTGATACATTGTATATCTGTATAGCTTGTTAGTGTGGAGTTGCACGCCAACTTGTGTTAGTGGATGTTTCTCTGCTGTGTAAAATGTGTTTCTCTCCCTGGCTTTAGGAGACGGTTGACAAGTTCCTTCAATAAAAAAGAAGTTTTTTAAAATAATAGATTTTTACACCTTATGATGATGATACAGTTTGGAGATGGAATGTAGACTACTATAAAACTTTGTTTAGAACTCAGAGTTTTATAGATGTTTTATCACACTGAAGGAAAAATATAAACAAACATTTTAGTTAAAGTAGCACATCGTTAGTGCAAACGAAACTATCATAGCGTGCGATGGTGTGAAAGTTTTGAAGACCAGAGAAAGCTGACTATTTTAGAACTGCTCTCTGTTTTCTGGCATTTTTAAAATATATTTAATTTATAGTTCTTTTTAGAGGTGAACAAAATATTCTCTTTCAATAAGCTGGGCTTATAAAGTTATTTTTTAGACTCTGTAGTCAAAGGAGGTGGTTCCCCTGTGTCCATATTTGAAAAACATGCCTATGTATTCCTTTTCAGAAACATCCTGTGTAGGGTGCAGCCTCCTGCGCAGCCACACTTTTTTGGTGTTCACTGTGATGGTTATTCTGCAGATAATGAACCTCAGAGACTCGAAAATATTACCATGTCTGTTATATTGCTGTAGTATAATGCTAAGTTTGTGTACACTTATGGCTCTGCCAGAGGGACAGAGCCTTTCAACTATAGCTTACCAGGTTAAGTTCAGCTGTGGCCCCTAATGACCCATTGTTATTTGATAGCTGTTCATCAGCCTGTACCTAATTACTTTGGTATCAGTCCAGTTCCCTGTTCCATGTCTCATAAACGGTCACATTTTGAACTAATGCTCCGTCTGCCAATAGTCTTGGCAAAGAGGCAAAAATTGGATGCACCATGAAAGACCGTCACTGTTGCAGCTTTCACCAGCACCAAAATTCAGGTGCGGAAAACAAGACGAGGGGAAAACAATCCCTGTAAAACAACAAGAGCATGTGTTTCAGTGGTATAGAAGTTTTTCTAATATGTTACATGATTTACAGTATACTGCCCCCTATTAAATATGTGGCAAAGTGGCCCTCTTCTGTTTCAGCACTAGGTTTGACACTTTTAGTACAAACCTCATCAGTAATGATCCATAATACATTTTCTAATAAAATGTCTCACTTATGGCTTTTTATTAAAATGTCTACATAATAGAAATCACATATGCTTTCTGAATTGAAAAATAAGTCTTTAAAAGCCGTAAAATCATCAATGTGGGCTACACCTCAGACAGAGCATGGTTACATTGGCTTCCGTTACTTTTTAAATAGTACCATATGAAAAGTACTCTGTAGTGCTTAGGCACAGTGGGTATACCACAGTAGCCTTTACATTCTGAATGTCATTGCTTTTTTATGGTGCCTGTAAGAGTTTAAACATAACATAGGGGTTTTTGGCTTCAGTGTTCTTCCAGTATTGTTTGTCTACCCATCCACCCATTTTTTTTAAAGGTTAACATTTGTTTCGAGTCTGGTCTTTGACCTACTTTAGCAAATGTCATTTCATGACTTGTGATTTTCTTTCATAGATGAAAACTGGATTCAATAAGAGAGAACAATCTCCAATTCCTTCTGCAGACAGCAGCCCTGCTGATGTGTCTGCGGCTGGTAAATGCTTTATTTAATTTTTTCCCCCTCTTATTTTTTGCAATTGCTCTTCTACAGAAAGTAGTGCACAATGTGATTTACTAGGCTTTAAGGAAGGGCATATGGGCCATTTTTCTAGCCGTGAATAAAAGGCTAAAATGAATGGATTGTTCAGCAATCCATGTCAAATATAACTTATGTTGTCCAGTTTCTTGGACAAATAGTTGAAACTAAACAAAGATGAATGATCATAACGTTTCAGTACAGCAGTAGTAATCAATAGACTCAGTTGAAACCAGGTAATGAAGACTCACATATAAATCAAGACTAGGTTGCCATAGAAACAGTGCTTTCTCAGTTTGATAAAATGCTGTAGAAGTATATTGCATGTACTTTTTTTTATTTTTATTTTTTTAAGGAGGACATTTTTTTTTTATTTTAGGAACAAAAATAACTGTTAAAGTGGCTTGTATGTTCTTTGTTACATAGAGGCTACATTAGTAAACTATCTACTTAAAACACTGCTATGGAATTTTCTGTATGTATTTCAGAACCTTAATGTTCAAGCAAAGGTGATAATCATATCATATCTCTAGATATATATTTTGGAGGTGCTGAAGGAAAAATAATTGGGGATCTGATCTTTCACAACAATTAGATCTGAATTGACAGTGATAAATCCGTCAATGAGACGATTTGCATAGTATTTATGAACAATGAAAATGCACAGGCATGACATACATACTTACATTGGTGTTAAGTATCGCTAGGCTAATGGTTGTGCTCTGTACTGCTATGCAGTAGACAAGGAGCCCTCTTACCACTCAGTTGGTACAAATGAGGGCAGTGTGTTCATTACATCTGCCTCTCTAATTGATCAGTCCACGTGACCAAAAACTCCAGTCTAATTTGTCAAGAGAGGGAGGACCAACACAGAGGACCGTAGTGTCACTCCACTGACATTACCTAAATTGCGCTAGGGATTAACGTGGCCCATAGTAGATACCCTAATTCCAAATGAAGCAGTCGGATTGGGATCTTGACCAACTTGGCATAAATAGAGATATTCCAAAGGGGTTAACTGGCTGAATACCAGCTTTTGGAACTGGAGACGTCATGGTATTTCATACAGCTTGAGTTAAATAATCAGACCTCTCGATCATATTGCCCATGAAAACTACCATGACTAGATTAGATCAGAAGCATTACAAGACAAAGGCTCCTTTGACCTACCGTTTAGAGCTTCTTATTTAGTTAAAAGGAAGGGGTACATGTGAGCTGAGCCACTGCCATTTTTCTTTTCCAGATCCAGACTTCTCAAACCAATGTATTTTTAAATGAGGGATCTATGCAACAGACAAAATGCAGTGATTGGGAGCTTAATAGCGAAGAAAATATCCCCCTTCTCTCCCTGCTTGAAATAGTGGGGCTCTATATCTATTTTGATCACAGTTAAAGATTTTGGACATATGTGGTAGAGTGTAAGCTTGAGAGATTGTCCTCTCACCAGCAGATGGTTCAATAAAAGATACTATGTCACCCACCTTGTGGCTCTCTGACATGCAGTTTAGTGAGGGCCAGATTCTCAGCTGGTGAAACTTCACTGGCTTCAGTCCACAAATAGAATTGAATTAATTGGATTAAATCAGAAGAAGTCAGTGACACTACATCAGTTTATACCAGCTGCGAATCTGGACCTCAGTTTCGGACATTTGTTCCTGCGTCTCCACCACAAAAAATTCATTTGCCAAGGACAGTCCCCATGGAAACAGATTCCCAATGATATTTTAAAAGGGACTAAGAAGGCTACAATGCATAATAACATAAACAAGATGGCTCTAGCAGTTGCTGTACAATCTATATTATGCTATCCCATATGCTGTCTCTGGACTTCCTTCGTTCCATCGTCATTTGACAACATGTCCTTGACTGAAACTGCTATTTGTGTCACACACGTCGTCTTCAAGGCTAATGTGATATAAAGATCCAAGCTCTTGGATCAAAAATTGCTGTGATTAAGAAAAATCAGCATAACTTCGAGACGTGCTTGAAAAAATTTATGCATAAAGCCCATGACCCAATAGTTTTGTGAGCTTAGTATCCACACACTGACTTCAGGGGAGCTATGCCGATTTACTCTAGCTTAGGATGTAGCCTGCTGTCTTTAGAATTTAATAAAGCATGCAAACAGTATTAGTGTTACAGGTTTCCAAAAAGATGTTTTGTTGAGCACATGTGGAGAATATAAATTAGTTTGAGCTTGGAAACAGATGTTTTGTGAATTACGAAATCCGGTTTTGTTTTTTTTGTTTTTTTTAGTTTTGTTTCTATTCTGTGTTTTGGAGATGGTCCCAAACTGCAGAGTCCTAAGGTTTTCTGATGCAGATTTTGGTTTGAGCCCATCTCAGTCTCCTTCTTGATGAAATAATAAAATAGGACGAAGAACTAATTAAGAACACCAGTTAATATGTGATTGTTCCTCAGAATTTCAGCCTTTTAATAAGAAGTGTTTTGGATGCCTTTCCAAATTAGGCAATTTAATAACTTCACATTGATAAGCTTGTCTATAGCATGTCCCTCTTTGTACCTGGCCGTCTGCAAAAACTCAGCAGTGGATTTATTGTTTGTCCTATTTTAAATAAAATGTTAGTGCATGTAAAATCTAAGTGAAGCTACAAATTTGCTGCAGTGCATATAGCGAGCAGTCAAAGGCCCTGAAGAGCCTTCTGCTATTTTCCCAGTGTACTGAGATGTTTCTCCAACAGACTGAGAAAGCCAGAGCACTCTGGCAAAGCTATAGTTGATTTTTCCTGTATTGTTTTCCCTGCAAAAGAAATCTGTAGGTGTGAAATCTTTTGTGTTGGCTGCTTATAATTTTCCTCCAGCATTTATAATTTGCACGTAAGGGAAACTGAACAACTGTATCCGAATCCTAATATATTAGTGCATTGTTTAATTATGGAAAATTGTTACACTCTTATCTGAAAGGAGGGGCACAGTGGGTGGACAGGCCCTGGAGAAGGGGAGTTTCCCATTCCCACTAGGCAAGAGGAGAAGCCAGAAGGGATTCACTCCAGGCAAGATCCCTAATTCAGCTCTGCCCCTCAGTGGCAGGAGATAATCCTCCTCTTGACACAGTGCCTCCTGCTATTTCCTCAGAGAATATATAGAACCGACCAGTTCCTTAAGTTAAACACCTGGAATTGACAGTAGCAGAAAAGCTAACAAATGGGTGACATCTCTGAATTCATAAATGTTTTTCCCAACCTGTTTCCAAAAGCACTCTGTATGTATTCCATGACAGAAGGTAGTATCGCAAGTGTAAGTCATGTTTTTCTGTTACGACATGACCTCATGTTACATACTTCCCTCCCATTTTGATGGATAATTATAAAATGGTTTAACAGTGGTTAAACGGTGCCTGTATTTCCCCTTTTGGGTATTTAATGAATATTTTAGTAATGTACCTTTTAGCATTTAAAAAAAAAGTCATAATAAACATTAGAGTTCATTCCTGCAGTCAGGTGATTAGCTGGAATTATTTTGAACAGCAGGACTGCAGAATACATTCTTCAGAGGGAAATGTTCCAATTAAAATTCCAATTAACGTACAATCTGTTGTCTCTTAGCTGTTGCTTCCAACTGGACTGAAGATTATGGACCTCAAGAAAGGAAGATTTCTCTGAACCCCACTGTTCGTCTCAAAGCAGAGAAACTGGAGATGGTAAATAGCGCTTAATATTGTTTTCTATTTTTTTCATAATCAGTGAATGTAAAATGTCTAAAGAAAACGTCTAGCTTGACTACTGCATAAATAGGTAAAAAAGAACTGATTACTTTCCAAATGTATAGATCTCTCAGGCTCTGTATCTATATCTGACTTTACTTATTGGGCAAATAGTTAAATGGCTGGTTAATTTCTAAATGCATTATTTGCTGAGCATCTGAAGTGTACACAACATTGTTTTGAAAGAGGATATTGAAAAAAGGAATTTCACTCATTTCTATCCATCCTTCCTTCCCTAGGGTTTTATACTGCCACCTATCTCTGTACTATCTGAGTGCCTCCCACATAAAATTGATAGCAATAGCAAAGTCCCTAGTGAACTTTGTGGAGTCTCTGGCACAAAATTGTAGCCAAAACATTCAGAATATAAACAACGTGAAATAAAATCTAGGTACGGAGGAAAGAACAAAGTGCCAAGGGCTCATAAATAGAAAAAATAAATGCAAACAAAGCCACGTACATAAAAGTCTTCTTTTTTTTAATTAAAAAAAGGCAGGGAGCTAAAATTTAAGGAGAGAAATATGGAGATACCCACAAAGGTATGTGGAGATATGATGAGTAAAAGAAGATGAAAGACCTCAAAGAAATTGCGCCTACAGAGAAGTAACATCCTGGAGAAGATTCATGTGGGAAAAGTAGAAAACAGATGAGAGAGATGCAGAAGGAAATAAGATGCACGCAAGTACTGTAGAAGGACAGATCAGTCACATAGATTTTTGCTGAAACATGCAGGACATATTTAAATTGATTATTTCATTTGCCCTAGTACTGTCAGCATACAGTAGTTTGATCTATCATTTTTATTGGTCTTTCCTCCATGACACAGTGTATTTCAGAAGGAAATACAAATAGGCATATTTTACCAACATTTTTATTTGTTTCTTGTTTTGATCATAAGAAACAAGTGTCAATAAGGGGGTAAAAGATAACAAACAGTGTTCAAAGTAACAAAAAGATCTTCTAATTATGGTTTGGAGTTAATGTGAGAATGCTAGACTGCATTATAAGAAGTTCAGTTGATCCCTTTCAACGTTCCATGAGAGACTGCAGTAGAGGAGTTTGCAGTGTTAGCATTACTTTACTTTAATAATACTCAGGTCATTGGAGCAAGAGGATCTAATTGTGAGTTGGAGGAAATGTAGCTATACAGTGAAAACTGTCTTCAGGTGATCAGCCAAGAGACCATTAAAATCATCTAGCTAATAATACATGTTAAAGATGGAGGGAAAGAAATCTTTTGGGTCCTCTTGTCCATGTCTCTGCCGCTGCAGAATTGAAGTTGATAGGTCAATATTAAGTGCATAAGTAGGTCCTATTGATATGCTTAAAGTTAAGCACCTGCCTAGACATCTGGTACCCTGGCCTTTGATGTGGAGAACCATCTTGCATGTTGCCCATATAAATTGATTGCCAGTTGACAGCTTGTAATTTATGCATCAAGTTGAAAGCTAACAGATTATAAGGATGAAGTGCATAAGGCTTCCTAATTCCAACCAGCCTCTCTCCCATTTAGTCTCTCTCCCATCTCTCGTCCATCTTCTACCTTATCCCTCCATATCTGAAAATATTCTGGAGAAATGAACATGTGATGAATGTGGGGATGCTCAGTAATAGTTATTGGCCTGTAACCCAAAATCTGATTATATGCCCCAAATTAGATGGCATGCTAAAATGGTGTGATAGATTTCCACTACTAGAGGAGTTTCAGTTGATTTCAACACTCTCACCTATAGTGGGGAGACAGTAAGCAGACAAGGGATTACAAGCCATTGAGACAGAATGGTTCTACCTACCAAACAAGGAAGCAGCTGTCAAACAGTCTGAGGCAAAAGGAAGACTTCATACATGGGTTCGGAAACAAAGAAATTATCAAGCAATATAAAAATTGAACCCAGGCACACAGACAGTAGGGGGGCATTTAAAAATGGAGCTGCCCTGAAAGAGGAAAATCTGAGACAGTCCCAAGGCAGGTGGTCTGAGAAGAACAGCAGGGCATGCTGTCATTTGAAAGTTCCACATTGGTCCCCAGTCCAGCCAGGGCACTTAAGTGCATATTTGACTTTAAACACAAGAAGTCACTTTGTATGCAGTAGGACTTACATGTTTAAAGTATGCATGTTCTTGAGTGTTTTGTTGGGCCAGGCTTTAACCAGCAGGCTTTTTTTCTTGAGCATTTTGCCTTTGTCATAAATTATTGTCTTGTGCTACTATCCAGGAACTATTTCCATGGTATTTACTTTACCTCAGCCATTTTAATAACATTTAAAGGAAAACCGGTATGAGCAATGGGCTGTCCATTTAATGATGATTTATGATAAACATCTTTGTGTGCAATATTCAAAAATTTTGAAGAAATGTTTTTAGAATATGACATTTTAATCATTCGTTAATTTAGCAGTCCAAGCCTCAGTACAATCTAAAGGACTTAACATTGATTATATTTCTATCTTGAAAAAAATAGTCAGTCATTTTTCATGTTTTGAAACCAGTGTGTCTTTTTGGTTCAGTTAGCTACTTCTGCATATAACTTAATTTACATTAATATTTGGCTCTTTATTACATACTTTATTGTCTTTGATATAGCATTTGCAGACTGTTTACATGCCATTGAATGGTTTGTTTTGCAAATGATTATATTTTATATGCAATTTTCAGGTATACTCTACCACTGCATTATGTTTAGTCTGCCCTACTTCCATTAGCACTATAAAGAAACCATTACCAGTTATATATATCAGCATTATCTTGTGCTCTGTATAATGTTTGTTGGGTTATTTACTTCTTTTTCTTAAACCTAGTCTTATAAAAGCTATTTGAGGTACACAAACTAATAATTCCCTGGTTTCAGAGTAACAGCCGTGTTAGTCTGTATTCACAAAAAGAAAAGGAGTACTTGTGGCACCTTAGAGACTAACCAATTTATTTGAGCATAAGCTTTCGTGAGCTTTCGTAGCTCACGAAAGCTTATGCTCAAATAAATTGGTTAGTCTCTAAGGTGCCACAAGTACTCCTTTTCTTTTTAATAATTCCCTGTGGCTCAAAAGCACAAGCACCAAATTTAGTTTAACTTGACAAAAAATTAAATAAATTCAAAAACTGTGAGTGAAAGCAAATGCTGAAACTTTGATATGAAATCATTTTTGTGCTGACGGTCCAAGTGAGTCAAAATAGGGATACTGTGTGGAAGCATGGGCATAAGTGTGGCAACCGTTACCCGTTTTCCTTCATTAGCCTAGTTTAGTGAAAGTTTCTTAAGCGTCAGGTAGCTTCTGATAGTTTTGTAAACCAACACTCTCATACTATGGTGATGACAATATTATAAATACGGTGATCGTTCTAACCTTAATGTTTTCAGACCAAAATATCACGATCATGGAAAAATTGTACTGAGCCACAAGTAGTACATATTAATAAAGACAGCTACACCTGGGGAGTCACCAGAGCCCATTCTGTCATCTTTCTTATTTATCTGTCCTTGACGAGGTTTAAGAAACAGTGACCACACAAGACACATCATCTTAGTAAAGGAGAGCTATAATCAAAAGGGTTTTTTCCCCCATTTGAGGCAGAGACCTCTAACCCCCATTTAAAAAAAATTATTTGTTTTCTAGGCACTAAATTATCTTGGGATTCAGCCCACAAATGAACAGCAGCAAGTCCTGAGGCACCAACTCCAGAAAGATTCTAAAGGGACAGTATCTTTTGGAGGTAACCATTTGTAGAGTGCCCTGGAAAATAATGTAACATAGAAACAGAGAGCATATAATACCGTTGTATATATTTTCAGTTAAAATAGCCTTCCCATCTGTAAGTTATTACTGTAATGAAAATTCTACATGGTGAGGTGAGATTGTGATTCTACTATTTAACAATGAACTTGCAATTCTGGAACTAGCCATCTGTAATGGAAATCAGATTTCTCCTTTATGAAGAGCAGTCTCAGCTCACTAGCCCTTAAGTGCACTTTGCTCTCACTTATACTAATGAATTTTCAACTTTGTCTTGAAAATAGGGTATTATTAAGTCTGGGGGTTTTTTAAATGAAAATGGCTTTAGTCTTTAAGAAATCACTGCTTTCTTTCAAAAATAAAAGCACAAAGTATCTGTTTTATAGCAAATTCATTTTTGCAAACTACTGGATTGTAAACAATATTTCTTGTGTAATAGTTTCCTAAGAAATAGTCATGAGATTGAAGCATGCAGTGTCATTTTAGTGGCTACTAATTTAGGCATCACGAACCTTAGAAGTTAACCATTTTTCTTCTCTAAATTTCTTAAATGTTAAAGTGGGCTTCAAAACAATAAATAAAAATATAGGTATACATTTTTTTTTATTTTTAAATTGCATAATAAATCAAAGGAATTATGTGTCAGGTCTCCAGTCTGTGTCATCCAGCTGCTCTATGAATAACCTAAAACAATATTCGTTTCTTTCTATTTCTTGAGCTCTGAAACTGAATTGTAGAATTTCTAGTATCTTATATTTGTCCAAACTATGGGACTGAAACTAAAACACAAGTTGAGAAAATATTAGCAAGCTCCTGAGCATACGTTTTAAAAACTCCATTTTCTGATTTTTTTTTTACAAACTTCCTCAAAAGAACTCGGTGCTGAGATAAGAAGCTGTAGACAAAATTGCAGGTAGATTGTTTCATCTTTCAGGAAGTTAATGGAGGAGTTGAAAATTCATACTTAAAGGGGAGCTCAAAGGTGAATATGGAGAGGCTACTGCTACTCCATAATTTAGGCTGTCAGACCAGCACCTTCCACAACTGCTGCATTCATTTTCAATAGTAGTTGCAAACAGTTTTAAACTAGGGAAAAACAAAGTGACTCCTTTAAAATTGATGCCACAAACTACAGTAACTAAACTCTGTTTTAGATTTTGTTCAGGTTGCAAGAAATCTATTCTGTTTGCAGTTGGATGAAGCAGGTCGTGGCCCAAGACCTATAACATTTGGGGCCAGTGAAATTGCCAATTTATTAGATTCACAGGTAAAGTATCTGCTGGAGCTCAGTAGTATTTATCTATTGTGAAGAATAAGCTAACAAAGGTTAATTTACTTAAAACTATTCCAATTCTTGTACAAATTTTTGAAACAGTTTCATATCATGGTTTTCTTTAAAGTAACCTAGTTCCTAAGAACCCTTTAAAAAACCTTGTTAAAGCAACCTAGTTTGCAGGGAGTAATTCACATAAATATGTTGTGAATTAGCATGAGTGGATAACAATGTTTTATTGACGTTCCTTAAAGGGACTGCTGATTGCTTTCTGCAGTGTGAGTAATAAACAATTATGTGGCACAGTGATTTGGACCTCTATTGCACTTGGAAATCACTTTATTTTAGAGGTAATTTTTAAGAATGAAGGCCTACCTAGAACCCTGATGGGATAGAAATACTGAATGTAAGTTATTCCTTATCTGAGATAAAATAGGAGGGGGAAGGTAGTTAGTTTTATTGGCACTGTTGTCTCAGAAATTTTTATGGATAATTTTTGTTAATCCATTTTAGCAAACCAAGTTATTTTTTCATTGCAGGAAAACCTCTGGCTAGAGCTGGTCAGAAAATGTCAGTTAAAAATGAGTTTAAACCAACATTTTTTTTGTTTTGTTCTAAACTGAAAGTTTTCATATTTGGTTGCTGAAAACCTGCAATATTTTGGAGAAACAAATTGCATTTTCATTAATGTTTAATGGCTATAAAAAGTTCTTTTGTCAGTCCTACTTGTGACTTTCTTTTAACAAGACTCTGTTCTTAAAGAGATCAAGCATTGTGATAGATGCATTTAACCTAATTTTAGCTTCTGTTAATTTGCCCCTTTTTTCATATTTTAATACATACAGCTTGTATCTTGTGATTCTTTGGAAATGGATGATGTGGAAAGACTTAAAAGAGAAAGAAATGAAGCTTTAAAAGAAATAAGTAAACTGAAGGTAATATTTAATTCTGTTCACTTTTTAAAAAATGAAATAATCCATTTAAGGAAATATAGCATTTAACCTGAATTTGAATTGTCTGTGTATAGCATAAAAAGTATTAGTACAAGAGAGGATAGTATTCGCTGGTATCCAAAGAGCATATGCATACAATGTGCTTCTACAGAAATTGACCTTTACTCTCTATACTGAATCCCTGTGCTTTTTTCTAGCTTGAATGTCAGGGGAAATTAGACTAGAGACATGTCACAGAGGTACATTGTGTGTATGTGATTTATCGGATCTATTTAGGAATTTATGGGGTCCCACATCACCATAATATCTGATCACCTTTTAGTACTTGTGAAAGATGCCAGATTGGCAGAATCGGAGATTTAAAGTCATCTATCCTCAAAACAAGTACAGCAAAGAGGCAGTAGCAGTGCAAACTTCCCCCAGTCAGTACCTGCCAGTCTACCTTAACGCTAACCTGGAGAGCCTACCTGTTGGGGTAAAAGACAAGCTCAATCTCCATGCTCATTCTCAGCTATGACTACTATCTAGTATGACAACTAGTGCGAGTTGTGGTGGTTTTTGTGATGTAGACAACTGTCCATTGGTAAGTGAATCAGACTCATTCCACATAGGACAATGAGCTTTTCTCAACTTTTAGCCACTAGTTACTTGAGCTGGACTGGAATTAGCAATCTAAGAATATGGAGAGAGCACTGTATATAGCCCATTATTAATCTTTTGAGCTATCCAAATCCCATAATACTATATTTCTTAAATATGTGAACATTTTTTCTAATCTCTTAAATAAAAGTCTGTGTCAACAACTAAAAAGCCCTCACTTATCAGATGAACCCGTAATATATGTTTGTTTTGATTTTAATTCTTAGATTGAAGCAGTACAAAGTAAATAAAGTTTTGGAGATTTATCATTCAGGCTTCAGTTCAGGAAAGCATTCCTATTAAAGCCAGCATATAAACATGTACTTAACTTCCATTGAAGTCAATGGGATTTAAGCACACACTTCAAGATAAGAGTTTTCCTGAATCAGGTCACATGCTAGCATTACCAGCTTTCCTTCTACAACCAGCAGATATTGGGTGCTACCCTTAATCAGTCATCCAAAACACACCTAGCATTTGATCCTGAATGATACCAAGGACCTCTTGGGATGGAAGCTGAGGATTCTTAGTACCTTGCAGGAATCTCTCCACACCTTACACAACTGAGCCCTTTTAGTGCGAAGATCTCCAGATTTGTTTGACTGGCATGTCACCCTCACTTGCCTCCCACACATACACACCATGGAATAATTCATCACATTAATAAAATCATCTCAAAACTGTTTGCTTGTTCCGTTCTCTCCTATTTGTTGTGTTTAACCTCAGCCATGTTATTCTCTTAAAAGGCTTTTTGTGATAGGAAGATGGCACCTTAAGTCAAAATTTCTCTCGTAGCTAGAGCAAAATCCTGTACTTATTTGATCACCTCTGGAAGCGCTTTGCTCTTCTTCCCATTTAACTAGTCTAAAAAAGAAATACCTGTCTGGGGTATCGTCCTCTCTTTTTAAAATAAATAAATAAATAAACTAGGTGGTGCTCATTTTAGCATATGGATTAGCTGGAAATAAGCGTTGCTGCTTTAATCAATTTTTGTTTTGCTATTCCTCTAATACTCTGTTCTTAAATGTCAAGGGCACCGAGAGCTTTGGATTCTTGTCCTTTTGTGTGGAGTTTATTTCAGACCAAAATAAAAATAAATTTATTTAGCCAGTCTGTTGGGGAAACACATTCCCCTTTTAGTCCAGTTTAATCAATGGATCTTCTTATTTCCTAGATACTAAGGATATATGCATCTTAGCAATACTGCAAATATTTGCATTTCTAATCTTATATCAGCATTAAAAAAAACCCATGTAAATTGTTTCTTATTATAGGCATACCGTGAGCTTTTCTTGGCATACCGTTTCCCACTCAGTACTTTATATTTCAGTATTTCCCAGCCAACCTAGTAGTATAATTGATGTTCCTGAATGACTGACAGTAAGTTGTCTTAATTTGCTCAATAATAAGGCTCATGTCCCTTTTAGAACATTAGACATAAAGTGTCCCTGGGCTTCTACAGTAAATTCCTGAGATCAGAGGAGTTATTGCCTCTACTGTATACTAATGCTGTAGTATTTTAATTTGTTTCAACCTTTGTAATTTTTTTCAATTTAATTACACTCGTGTTGGATACTGCAGAAAAGTTCTGATTGGGTATACTTAAGAGAAAATACTCAGATGGTTACAGATTCTTAGAAATTTAGGATACCATCCTACAAAGTGCTAAGTGCCTTTAACTGCCCATTAACTTCTGTGTTGAAGGCACTCGGCAAGCTGTGGTACCCCAGATACTCAGCATACATTCTCCTTTTTTTTAAAAACAAAAATCTTGGTTATTCTTAGTAATGCCACTTTTTTGCACTAATAATCCCTCTCCCTTCAAATATTTATAGACAGTTATAATATCTTCACCCCCACTAAATTGTTAGTTCTTTTAATCTTTACTCAATGCCAGTCTCCCCAGATTTTTTTTTAGAATTTTTGCTACCTTTCTCAGGTTGGTTTAGTGGTCTGATTTTTCATATATGCTGGTGGAATTCAGTGGGATGAGAAGGGTGTTCTAATGGATGGGACTCTGAACTGGAACTCATGAAACCAGAGTTCAGTTCCCAGCTTGGCTACTGACTTCCTGTGTGACTTTGGACAAACACTTAGTCTGCCCTGTGACTCAGTTCTCCATCTGGAAAATGGAGATAAAGCCTACCTACTTCAGAGGAGTGTTGTGAGGATAAAATCCATTAATGATTGCTATGCATTTTGATATGATGATGATTATGGCCATACAAATAGATAGATTTTGAAGCTTCTGATCTCTGAAAATGAGTCCATTTACCTTGCCTGTAATGAGGTGCCCAGAATTACAGGTGTAGCTTCAATGGGAGTTCCGTGCACAAAGGGTTTGCTGGACCAGGCCCCATGTTTACTACTTTTAATAGCTTCTGCCATCATTTCCATACTGGTACCAGCTACCACAATACAGAAAATATTATAATAGAACACACATTTTTTTTTAACAGATTTTAATGAAGGTTTTGAAAGCTTTCCATCAGGATGATGTCAGGCTATTAGGATATAGTTTTTAGATGTCAGTGGACAGGAACAACAACCAAAGAAACCATTGTCCTTGAAGCGTTGGCATCATTTGTAAGATTGTGCAGTAAATTAAGTCTATTTAATATTTATTCATTTGACCGCCACATGAATGAAATGCAAAGAAGGTACTAATAGCTAACGTGTTTCCAGAAGGGGGAAAGAAGCATTTCAGTGTATGTTCATCATAGGCGTTACAGGATATACAGTATGTGACTGAAAGCAACAAACACATCTGGTTACTTCCTTTACTAAGAATAAGTAATGTCCTTTTAACCACTTCATTTTATCTCTTCTTTTTAATTATTTTAAGTGAACCACTGCATGTGGAAGGTGCTCTATTGGCAGCCCAAGAGATTGAAGTTCTGGCACTGTACAGGAAGTGACCTCATCCTTGTTTGTGAGGACCACTGGTGGGCTAGAAAATGTGGATCATTCTCTTTGCTGAACCTACCAATGCGTGCTAATTTGAAGACAAATTTTTTTTGTGACAGGCACTGTGCAATAAGAACTGAGTAGAACTACGAGTTCATTTCACACAAGCCACATAAAAACTGTCAGATAAGACCAAATCTCATTACTTACTTTATCTGATCTGAATTTCAACCAGTTAACTATCGGCCAATCAATTAGTATCCTGATAGCAGTCTCCTGAATCATCTGTTCTTGCTCACCTTACCTTTTTAAGTGTTTCTGTGCTATCCCAGATAAGACTGTGTGTGTGTGTGTATAGGCCAGTTCCACACTGGTGTAAATCATCATAGTTCTATTAACTTTAGTGGAGCAAAACTGATTTACACTAACCAAGGATCTGGCCCGATAAATATAATTCACAAATAAAAATATTATAGCCATCATGGCTCAACACAGAAAATTATTAAGAATCTGAATAACAGTCCATTTGGTCAGTAAATGAATGCAAGATTCCTGTTGATTTCCATGAGCTTTGGATCATGCCCTTAGCTACTCCCTTTGGTGCATTGCAGACATTACTAGATCTCGGTACACTTAACAGTATCCTTTAAGAGAGAATCTTTTATTAAATACAAGTTGAGGCGAATTTCTACTGACACTTTTCAAATTCAATATTCAGTCCCATATGGGAAAACTCAAGTGTTTAATTCACAGTACAGACAAATATTAAAAACATTTGGATACAAAAAGAAATCTATACAGGGGAAGATTTAATTTCTACTGATTCATTAGGTTCCTTCCATTTCTTATCAAAAGAAAAAGAAATAAATGGCATTTTTTTTTATAGATTACATCAAGTAGTTATATAACAGCTGCCATTATTGGGTAATGGAAAAATGCCTCCATTAGAGGATTTTTTTGAGATGTTTGATTATGATTATATGTAGCCTGAAAGATGCCCTTTACAAATGGGTTAATATTTATGATAAAGAATGTTGATTTATATATATTATTGGGAAAAGATATGGCAGAATGTCAGCAATATGTCCAGCTCATCATCTTTATGATTTCTACACAACAAAGTCTTAAAAAGTGTGCCTACAGAAAAGCTGTTTTTGCTAACCATAGCAAATGTTGGAGATGGCACAAATTACAGAAAATACTGGTGCAATATATCTAAAGGTCTCTTCACAGTTCTGAACACACAGATCTGTTCCTCAGCAAAAATCTCTCTACTGGAATTGGTAGAAGAACAGTTTCCCTGTGAAAAGCAAGAAAATGGATACTCACATCTCTGTTAGTGGCAAAACATCTAATTCTCTGAAAATGGAAATCTAACACACCTCCAGTGTTTTCAGAATGGTTGGACAAAATGGTCAAAGATTTAATGGAAAAGTAACTTTACATATATTACACAATAGTGGTAAATGAAGTAAAATGTGAAGGATGTTTCTATTGTTTTCTTGAAAAATTAAATAGAATTTTAAAGAAATGTCTACAAATCAATACAATAAATTACATTGTGTTTTCTAAATATGGTCTTATGCCTCACAGAAGTTTGCCAAAGCGATAAAAAATAATCTTTGTCTACTCTTCTATATAAAGAAAAATACTACAACAAAATTGTATTATTTTAAATGTATAGATATTATATTAAATAAGTGTATGTGTCATAATTCTCAACAACTATTCAAGAAAGCTAAAGGAATAGATGGACTAAAAAAATCACTAGACTATCTAAAAAATAACCTCTAGAGCAGTGATACTCAATTAGATCTACCCGTAGGCCAATTTTAGAATTTTATGCCAAGAGGTGGGCCATTGGAACAGAAGGCTAAGAAAATAAAAAAATCAGCTGCTACTAAATAAAGGCCTTGATTGCAGCATAAGTATTAGTATTTCTATCTTTTAACAAAGTTTATTAATCAACATTATGACCTGTGCTTTGATTTCCAAATGGGCAGGGGACATGGGAGAGCAGCCCTGCCCCCCAGCCATCCCCATTGTTCTCTCAGTGCCGGCAGGGCAAGAGGGGGTGAGTGTTAATTTTCTCCCCTGCCTGATGCATTGCTCCCATACGAAGGGGCGGCAGTCCCCACCACCTGAACCTGGATCTCTCTGCTCTATGGCCAAATTAGGGTACCTGCCCGACTGGAATATCTGTGGGGGGGAAGAGCACCCCACCCTTCACACAAGGGGGTCCAGGATCAGGCCCAGTTCTCACCTCCTCCTGGGACAGGTCCACTGCATGGGACAGAATAAGCAGGGGGCCTCTAGCAGCTGGGATTGCAGGCATCATGGTGGTGTCAGCGCCCTCTGGCTGGAGCACAGAGCTGATGCATCTTGAGCACCCTGCTCAGACTGCTTTGTGCACCTGATCTGCCTCCCACGGTGGAGCCCTGCCAGAGGGCCTCCCTCTGCCCCGGTGCTCAGCTTCCCCTGCTGTGTCCTGACTGCACAGTCACCTCCCCAGTTCCTGATGCCTCACCTCTTGCCTCGCTGCCAGCAATGTGGAGTCTCTGCCCCTTCTGGGTCTTCCAGGGCGCAGTGGACTTCTCATCGGAGCCCCCACCCAAGAAGCCAAGTGAGCACTACCAGGCGGTGGTGGCCCCAATCCCAAATGACTCGCTGCCCAGGAAGCAGGAGCTCAGCTGCACCCACTGGGCATTTGGCAGGCTCAGTGTGCTGCTGGCCTTGCACAAGGGCATAGCGAAGCAGGGGCGCTGGAGCCCCAGCAGTGAAAGGGCACACTGTGAGCAGCATGAGCCTCCTGCTGCCCACGCCAGGACCAGTAACTGATGCAGCAAGCCTAGACGTGCCAGGATTACGAACTGCCAAGCCCCGGCTCAAATTAAGCACTGGCTGGCGGGCCCACACAAGAAGCCTTGGGTGGGCCACTTTTGGCCCAGGGAGCCCCCTGTTAAGGATCACTGCTCTAGAGTTTAAGATTTGGTCTGGTCCCAGTCTTTACTAAGGTAGTCATTTATTTGTGTTGAATGTTGTAGATAGAACATAGTACCTGTCCATATTCCATGGATATCATTTTGCTGCTGCATAAATAATTAGTCACTCTTTCTATTAACAGGAAGAATTGTCTGAATCTGTAGGTCTACGAAAACTGTTAACAGAGGAGCTACAAATTGTAAAACAAGTATGGGGTTTTCTAATCTCTTATTGATATCTTATTACCATAATGTGATTCTGAAGAGTTTTTTAAATAATAGCTTTTTTGTGCAGGGGAGAGGGTGGAATTATTTGTGCACTTTATGGTTTTCCCCTCCGCTACACTGATTTCACTTCATTGGAGTTACACTAACATAAAAGTAATATGATAGAGTGAAGAATTAGACCCTACAGATGGAAATATTTTTACTTGAGCAAATGAGGGATACCGGGGCAGATGTTCACAGCACATCTCCCATTATCTTCAAATAGTGATTGAGCAGGTAATTCCCAGAGTGTCATACAGAGTATTAGCCCTTTATGTTTTCTGTCTGCTTTTTCATGAACTCTGGTGAAGATGGTTAAAATGTAATTTAAAGTGCAGCAAAAATTCCATTGGTAAATGCCACATTAATTCCCTGTGATTTATATTTGAGATTTGCTCAGTTTTCTCAAGTTATAAAATAATCTCTAACTGCAAGTGCTAAATATTCAACCTGGGGTATGAAAATCCAGCTGTATTTTTGTGAGTCGTACAGACGATTGTTAGTAGAAATAAGAATTCTGCAATGAGACCTTTGCTCATCATAAAAAGCAAAATTATACGCTAAGCCAAAAAGAACCCTCTCCCTTAGCTGTATTGATTCTTCAGTGGTAGCAGTAATGACAAAGTTTTCATTAAAATACAGAAATAGACTCAGAAGCATAAAGGGTTAAGTTGGCTTAAAAGGTGCTGCTTTCAAACTTCTGAACATAAAGGGGTCATAGTGAAGACCAGTATCCTGCCCAAAGTGTAAGAAGATCTCTACCCTAAGAGCATACAAAAATAAGATATTGCACAAAGCCCAATCAAGGGAGGATGCGGAGGGCATGACAGGTGGGAGGAAAACAAGGTAGGAAAGGTTCTGTGACCTGCAATGTGCAGGAGGTCAGGCTAGATGATCACAGTGATCCCTTTTGATCTTAAAGTCTATGAGATTCCTGGAAAGACCCAATGTTTGAGGGAAATAATGAGGAGAGAGAGAGGAGGCCCAGGTAGCCAAGTAGAGGCAATGCAAAGACATGCACAGTATTGAGCAAAGTGAGCAAAACTCTGCTCACACTGACCTGAGCACTGATGTGTAGGGGACAGATGGGCATGGAGGTTGTGGGTAGGTCATAGCTATTTAAGTATACTCCAGTGAACTCTGCTGATGCCATTTTTAGGATTTCTAGTACTGCTATTACCAGTTAGAAGAACTGACTCCTGGACCTTGCTTATATTGAGGTTTAGGGAAATCTCTCTCTGTTGCTGCAGCACTCATGCTAGCAACAGTGAAAGTTCTACTGTGGACATGCCACTGACATCCTTACCTTCATAGCATTTAAGAGAATGTCTACGCTGCAGCTGTGAACGAGTCTCCCAGCCCAAGTAGACAGACTCACATTCGTGGGGCTCAAGCTAGCGCGCTAGAAATAGCAACATGGATGTTTCACCTTGGGCAGAAATTCGGGCTTTCAAGCCCATCCGACCATCTAGGCTTGAGAGCCAGAGCTGGAATGTCAACATTGCTATTTTTAGCACATTAGCTGAAGCCCTACTACTGCTAGCTCGAGCCCTTCTAATGCAAGTCTATGTGATCTGGAAGGCTTACTCACAGCTATCCGTATAGACCAATGGTTCTCTACCTGTGGTCCAGTCAGCACAGAACTGCAGCCCAGGTGACATCCTCAGGGCCATACTGCTTACTTGCATGCTGTTTGTAAGTTCCTATCGTGCCTGCTGACTGCAGCAGGTCTTCTGTTCCAAATGAAGAATTTTTAAACATTTCTCTTCTGTTCTTATTTTGGGATTAGATTTATACTTCTTTGACTTTACTATTTGTCAGGGTTTTTTTGTTTTTTGTTTATTACTACCCTTCAGTACCCAGTTAGAATCTAGTTGCTATTTCCAGTATTGCTACGTTGCTTTACGTGACAATCATTATTAAATTAAGACTGTAGACACTTAAGCTACAGAAATGCATGTGCTTAGTATTTTTAGTGGTAGCAATTCCCATTGCTACCACATGAGGCCCTCATGTATTTATTTCTCTGTCTGCATTGTCATCACGTAATTTTGAAGGTGAGCTTTGCAGTGAAAAGTTCAGGCCTCCTGGTGCTGAACAATAGGGTTTTCCCAGCTGAACTTTAAATAATGGCTACTGAAAAGGACACAGCCAGTAAAATCAAAGAGCAATAATTAAATCATGGAATGTTTCAACATATTTGAAACATTTACTTAGAGAAATATTTACTTCCGTTCATATTTTAAGTATATTTTATATTATTTTATGTATTTTTCCATTATATATATTCTAAGCAAACACACACATCTGCATTTCAATTAATATTGAAATTCATTGTTTGAGATTCACTGAGACTCAAACTGTAAAAAGCCAGGATACTAACAGATCTGGTTGACACTCTGTTCAATCTTCAAATCTGGCCTTTCTACTTGAATACCCACATTGATGCTTACTCATCTAAAACATGTATTTGCATGCTTCAGTGTCTGATCCTGCAAGCTGCAGAATGCTTCCTGACCCTAAATCAGCAAAGCACTTAGTGCATGCTCAACTTTAAGTAAGCGTTTAGGTGCTTTGCTGAATACAGATGGACTTAAGCATATAGTCGAGCACTTTGCTGAATCAAGGCCCTTGTGAGGTATTGCGCATTGAGGATGCTCAGAACTTCACAAGAGGTGCTCGGTATGTTTTAGGACTGGGTGAGCCCTAACCAACAATTTGAACACTGAAATGTATAATTTGGTTGCCAGATTTAAGTGCAGAAGATTGAAAACCAAGCTCCCTCTCTAGAACTCTGTGGCTAGGCCTTCACTGGGGAAAAAAGGTGTGTGTTTTACATTGAGATATCTGTTTAAATGTAAAATCCTGTTGGAGTCATTGGACACAGGCAGTTTGTACCTTGATGTAGTTAATCGAGGTCAACCCTCTTCAGCTGGTTTTCACCTCGACTAGCTACAGTGAAGTAAACCTAAAGTGCCATGTCTTCACTAGGATTTTACATCAAGAAACGCATCTTTTTTGCAATGAAGTCATAGTCTAAAAATGCTGCTTTGTTTCGGCTTATCAGTTGGGTATTATCAGTTCAACATGAGACTCCTGCAATACATAGATACAAAGGGATTATAAAGGAAGGGGTTTCTGTATTATAATGAAATCTACTTATCTTTAAAAGAAAAAGTCACAAGTTGAATGCTGATTAGCATTTGGTGTGTGTCCATTTCCTTTTGTCAAAGGCAACTAAAGAACAGTCCCTAGCTATTAAACCATTCTTGACATATGAGCTGTTTATGTATGTATTTAGGGACTTTTATAAATGGAATCTTGTACCACACAGCAAATCCATAAGACATGGCAGCTTTTCCCTTGACCTTTTGGTCTGTTATGCCCTCCAAAGTTTTCCAATTAACTAGATGAAAGAGCAATAATTAAACTGATGTTCAGAGAAATGCTGTTGTCTTAAATCATTGATATAATCGATGTTCAGTTGAACTGGTCATTTATCATAAAGAGTATACCCAAAACATACCTCCATTAATTGCCTCCCTGGCTGAGAGAAGGCTCCAATATTTAGTCATTCTGTATCTGTATATAGAATGAATGTGTGTAGCACAGAATGACCAAAGATTAGAGTTTTCCTGTAGATAATATAAGATTAGATTCTTCCTATAATATAATCTTTCCGTGAATAAATAAAATATCATAGTTGTTGGAGTAGATGCTATAAATGCTTGCCTACAGTTAAGTACTGCCATGGTGAGTATATATAATTTGGGAGCACCTCCTCCTCCTTGTTAATCAATGAGAATAGCCATCTACATACTTAACTTAATTATTTTCAAAAACAACTATTTAGCAGGCAGGTCTCCGTGCTATCGCAATGACCTTTGATCTTTCACTTGCTAAAACCTTCTCCCAGGCTGAGTTTATAAAAGTTGTTTTAAGCATCGTTAAAAGTTCAGTGTTATGACCTGAAACAGTAAAGAAGTGATCAATCCAAAACTGAAATGTTTTACCTGTCTTGGCCAATCATCCTCCTGTAGGAGGAGGGAAAATCATTCACTTGGTAAATTCTAGGCTGTCATAATTAGGGTGACCAGATGTCCTGATTTTATAGGGACAGTCCCGATATTCTGGGCTTTTTCTTATATAGGTGCCAATTACTCCCCACCCCCGTTCCGATTTTTCACACTTGCTATCTGGTCACCCTAATTGTAATACATGGGTGCAGGCACAGGTATCTGTACCGGTATGTATCAGGTGTTAGAAAGAGACATTAGAAACATAGATTCCGAGACTTTGATTTTTTTAAATATATTTTCAAACTCTTTTCTTCTGGGCACTTACAAAAATATTTTAAGATTTGAATAATTACATCTGTCTCTTATCACCTCTTTTTCCTTATTGCTAACCAAGCTATTTCAAACCCCTGCCATCTGAAGATGTTAATCAGAAGGCTGCGGGGCAGAAAAGGAGCTTTCAGCAGTACCCATTGAGCTGTGTAGGGATATACTGGCAGCTTTTATTGCTTCAGGAATCCCCCTCTTTGCAGTGTGTTACTGCCTTTATAGAATTGTTTATTACTCTCATTTTTAAAACCAAGAAGGAAAACATGTTTCTTATTTTTATTGTTGAGAACTTAAATAGTTGTTTTCTGAGGAAAACTAAGGAATTTTAAAATGTTTAAATTGTTCAAACTTATTCCCAAACTTTTAATGATAGAACTGTTGATGTGTTTTAACGTACATTAGTTATTGGCTAAGAATAACTCCAGTTAAAGTGAGACATCCTTATTAATTATGTTAATATTGGTATGTCTATACATGTAAAAACCTAGGGATGAGATTAAAGCACAGAGTCGAACTGACAACCCGGTGGGAGAGGGAGCTAACGTTTCTTTAAGTCACCATTGTGCCCTTCTGATCCCAATTTGCTTCAAGGGCTCCAAAAGCTCTCCAGTATAATTTAGACAGTCCTAGAGGCCTGTGTAAATTATGGCAATCTGTACTTTGCTGTCCCATGGGCCTTAACGCTGCTTGGAATCTGTGTAGTACTATATGCTGCAACCCCACTCCTGACACTTCCCTTCTGCACATGGCTCCAGCACACCCAGGGCTTGTGAAGGGACCCTCAGAAGGAAGCCATATGGTTATGTTCAACATAATCCTCCCCACTCCCATCAGAAATGTGGCTTTAGGGCTACTTTATGCCACTCTGGTCCTTTTACATGTGTAAAGAGGTTGGAGCCGTAGTGAGGATCTCACCCTAAATAGTTAGTGTACATCAGCATAGCTCCATGGGGTTCAGTGGAACTGTCATAATTTACACTTGCTGAGGACCTGACCCAGTATAGTACAATACATAAAAAGTATCTAAAAGGGAACTGCCTCTAGGATTCTGACTTTCAAGCCACACAGTAGTAAAAAAAACTCTATGAACTTTGTAAACAGCCCAAAAGGTCTAGGTATACATGTATATACAAACATCAACAATGCTTGTGGGTACAGAAACAACCACTGCCCTGAACTGCTGCTGGAGCTGTAATATAATTCTTATTGCTGGCAGCCAGATGAACACATCAGCTACTTAAAGTCCTAATTCCAGTGTTCACTGATCAAATAATAAGCTTTTTTAAACTGAGTTAAGATTTACCCAGGCCAACGTGGCCATGTTTTCCATTGCTAGGTCTCCTCATCGTCACTCGGGAAGGTGTCTTGGTACAGATTAAGTTGGTTATATGATCAAACCCATGCTGGTCTGAAAATTGGGTGGGGGCTTGCAAGGATATATAAACTTACTGGAATTTTTCTTCCAGTGCCACTAACCGAGGCATAAGGTCCCATCGCAGGGTCCCAGAGCTCAGGCTCCAGCCCAAGCCTGAACATCTACACAGCAGTGTTTAGCCCCACAGCCCAAGCCCTGTGAGCTTGAGTCACCTGACCTGGGACAGCCATGGCTCTTCTTCAGGTCTTTTATTCCAGTTTAGACGTACCCTTAATGGTCTGGGACCTACCTACCTGAGGGACATAAGAATGGCCATACTGTGTCAGACCAAAGGTCCATCCAGCCCAGTATCCTGTCTACTGACAGTGGCCAATGCCAGGTGCCCCAGATGGAGTGAACCTAACAGGTGATGATCAAGTGATCTCTCTCCTGCCATCCATCTCCACCCTCTGACAAACAGAGGCTAGGGACACCATTCCTTACCCATCCTGGCTAATAGCCATTAATGGACTTAACCTCCATGAATTTATCCAGTTCTCTTTTAAACCATGTTATAGTCCTAACCTTCACAACCTCCTCAGGCAAGAAGTTCCACAGGTTGACTGTACGCTGAGTGACAAAGAACTTCCTTTTATTTGTTTTAAACCTGCTACCCATTAATTTCATTTGGTGGCCCCTAGTTCTTATATTATGGGAACAAGTAAATAACTTTTCCTTATTCACTTTCTCCACACCACTCATGAGTTTATAAACCTCTATCATATCCCCCCTTAGTCTCCTCTTTTCCAAGATGAAAAGTCCTAGCCTCTTTAATCTCTCCTCATATGGGACCTGTTCCAAACCCCTAATCATTTTAGTTGCCCTTTTCTGAAAATTTTCTAATGCCAGTATATCTTTTTTGGAGATGAGGAGACCTCATCTGTATGCAGTATTCAAGATGTGGGCGTACCATGGATTTATATAAGGGCAATAAGATATTCTCCGTCTTATTCTTTATCCCTTTTTTAATGATTCCTAGCATCCCATTTGCTTTTTTGACTGCTGCTGCACACTGCGTGGATATCTTCAGAGAACTATCCATGATGACTCCAAGATCTTTCTCCTGATTAGTTGTAGCTAAATTAGCCCCCATCATATTGTATGTATAGTTGGGGTTATTTTTTTTCCAATATGCATTACTCTACATTTATCCACATTAAATTTAATTTGCCATTTTGTTGCCCAATCACTTAGTTTTGTGAGATCTTTTTGAAGTTCTTCACAGTCTACTTTGGTCTTAACTATGTTGAGCAGTTTAGTATCATCTGCAAACTTTGCCACCTCACTGTTTACCTCTTTCTCCAGATCATTTATGAATAAGTTGAATAGGATTGGTCCTTGGACTGACCCTTGGGAAACAGGCCCTTGGGGACCAAGGATTTTCAGAGGAGTTAGATCCCAGCTCTTGTTGACTTTCAATAGGAATTGCATCCCTTTGCAGACTGATCCACAGATTAATATTCTCATAGAAATCAGTGACAAAACTCCTGCAGAAATATAGCTCAAACCTTGTGTAATATATTGGAATCTATTTACTCACCACTGTGGTGGGAAGGATAGTGGCTGATTAATAGTGCACAGCAACACAGCACAGCAGTTTAGGATTGGGAGTGAAGAAGAGTATTGAATCCACTTGAAAAGTCATAGAAACTTTTTGATTGAATCCTATCATTACCATGAACAGGACACCAAGGTGTGCACACCTTTTCTTACAAAATGTGCTGTGGGAACTTTTAGCAAAAGTTAAATCTTGGGCAACCCATTTACCTTTTCTGTCATTCAGTTTCCTCATGGATCTAGTAACAATAAAAGGGTATTATGAGGCTTAACTACTCTTTCCATAGCTTCTTTGACATAAAGGTGCTACAGAAGTGCAGAGTATTGCTAATGAAGAAAGGAGAAAATAATATATTTTGATCTATTTTGCACCAGATTTGGCCACAAAACTAGATATAGATTTCCAATCTCCTCTCTCTCTCTCTCTCTATGATTTATCCCTTTTGTTACATCTGTATTTTTATAAAGCTGGTTTACTTTTAAATGAAAAGATAATGTATATCTGTAGCTAGGTAATTTTTGTTCTGAATAGGATTCACTGAACTGCCTATTTCATCTACACATGCTACACAAAACTCTGAAGTTTAATTAGGAGCAACCCACAACAGCATAAATTTTTTCATTGCATCTGAAGGCTTGATTCAGTAGCAGACTGCATCTGTGGCTACTGATCTGTGAAGTGAACATCAGACAATCACGGGGTTAATCCTAATTCCTTAAGGGAAATTTAAAAGGATTCCCTCATTGGAAACCTCAAAATACCACATGTTTCATTTTTTGTGTACAGCACAAAAATGATGATTCTGCCAACTTGATTGTGAATGGGGGATTGAGGGTCTGATCCAACTCCCATGGAACTCAGTGGAAAGGCCTGGATCTGGGCCCTAAGAAGGGACTCCTCTGAGAGAGCTTTGACTTTGAATGGAGTCTTCAGTTGTTAGCTCTGCAGTTTGTTCCTGGCTTCAGCCATAAAATAGGCACAGAGCCTGATTCTTTTCTCTCTGACCATGGTTTTTGTGTTGGTGTAACTCCATTCACTTCAGTGTAACTGCTGATTTCCACCAATGTAAGAGGAGAAGCAGGTTCATGGTTCTATGGGGTGGTGGTGAATACAGAAAAAAATGTATAATTTGTAAATTAGGGAACAGTCCTTCAAACAGTTAATCATGTGTGTACGTAAGTAGTCCCACTCAAGTCTGTGAGACTACTTGCATGAGTAAAGATTTGCAGGATTAGGCTCTTAGTTTAACAATACTCAATTTACAAATTAACAGAAGTTAATGTGAATGAATATTCAGTGACAAACTTAACTGAGAACTTCCACACTTCTCTATGTTGAAGTTTTGTAACTGTTACATTCTTTCACAGCTGTTTTTGTAAGCAGGGAATAATTTATCTACCTTGATTTTAAAAAGTTCGCAAATGTTTTTTATTTGAAAAAATACCATAAAATTTCCCCTGCCTTCTCCTATGTCTACTTTCCTCTTTTTTTCTATGGCTCCTATATAGAAAGCTCTCCTTAAATAATACAGGCGTAAAGAGTTGAATGCAAGAACCTTAAAGAAACAAAAAGCAATACATTTTTAAAGGAATTTAATTTGGCCAGGACACCAAGGTTAATAATTCATACAAAAAATGCTGTGGAAACTATGGACAGATTCACTGGATTCAGGCAATAATAAGAAAACCAGATACCTGTACTTATTTGGAGGCTTTCCGCTGGTATGGAGATGGTGGGCTTCACTATGAATGTCAGATACTCTGGTGTTAAATCACTTTTACCTCCATTGGATTTATACCAGAGTACTAGAGCTGAGAACCTGGTTTGGTGGTCATGATTTCTTTAGGTTTTGTTGGTCTCATTTGCTGTAGAAACTGAAAATTATTTTTTGTTGAATACAGTCCATTAAAATGTTAAATGTCAAGGAAAGGGCTGTCTTACTTTACAGTTGTTAAAATTCTCTCTCTCTCTCTTTTTTTTTTTTAATACCTTTCCCCCTTATTTTCACACCACAAATTTTAAAAAGAAAAAATGGAACTCTCTAATCATCAATCCGAAAATTTAAGTCCTTGCCAAAAGAAATATTTTGCCTAAATCAGAGAATTGTTCACTTTGACTGTATTTTATAGGAAGCCAAGGCAGCAGTGGAAGAGGCAAGAGCCCTGCGAAGTAGGATTCATCTCGCAGAAGCTGCACAGAGGCAGGCTCGTGGAATGGAGATGGATTATGAAGAAATAATCCGCCTATTAGAGGCTGAAATTACAGAGCTGAAGGCTCAGCTCACTGATCATTCTGGCCAAAATAAAGTAAGCAGAACAGTCATCGCTCATAGTTACCATGGTTTCCTTGCTGTTGTCATGTATCCTGTTTTCATTTTCTTTTCATCTGCTCTTCTAAAGTAGGTCACTGTTTTTTCTTGTATTATTCAATAACTGGAATGATGCATAGTGAAGGGGGCAATGTGAAGGCTACGAGCCTTCCTTTATCTAGATATGTTTAGGCTGGAAAAACAAGAGCCAGAAGCTTATTTGGGTCATTGGTCAATATGGCACATCTCAAGCATTAAAGTATAAAACATTGAATATGTTGGTTTTCTGTTTTGTTTTAAAATTTATTAATATATGTCATAAAAATTGAGGCAAAGGAAAAGCATTTTTGTGGTTGATTAAAGCTTTCAAGGAAGTCTGAGAGATTGAATGATATTTTAGATTCCTAAGCAAATTCACACATGTTCAGTTTCAGCTTTTTCCTGGTTTCTGTTTTAAATCAATGCAGATGTATCTTCAGTAAGTGTGTTTGTTGTTTACACTTGGCGTATTGTTAGTATTTCTAGCTTGTTTCTCAGTGATGCACAAATAATAATAATATAAAATTCAGGACTATTCTTGAATAAATTCAAATTTACTCAACTTAATTTTTTGAAAGACACTAACAACATTAGTGTGACCTAAATCTGATTTATTTGTTTTTTAAATGAAAAAGATTGTACAAATGAGCCTCACATTCGAAGCCACCATATTATCCCCAATGATTTTTAGAGACCAATTCAGAAATAAAACAGTTTGGGACAATTTTTAATGAACCTCCATAACTGGGAATCCATTTTCATGCTGACATATATTGTTCATTGTTTCTTTGTACTTCCCTGTTGTCTGTCTATAATCATCTGTTGTCTCTTGTCTTATACTTAGATTGTAAGCTCTTTGGGACAGAGACTGCCTTTTTGTTCTGTTTGTTCATTCAGCTCCTAGAACAGCAGTGTGCTGGTCCATGAGTAGGGCTCTTAGGCTTTACGGTAATACAGATTAAAAAATAGTAACAATAATAATTGGCATCTGTGTGTGTAGTTATCTAGTTTGCTCATGAAAAAAATGGATATGTCCAATCATTTAAAATAAGGGTGGCCTGCTGAAATTTCAATGTGAGAATTAGTTCAATATTAAAAAGTAAAAACTGTGTTACAAGAGCTATAAAGTGCATGGACCTAATACTTCACTGCCTTGCGCACTCTTCGTGCGATCACTTAGGCCCAGATTTTGAAAAGAGCGCAACTCCCATTTAAGCACAAAATAAGTGTCCAGATTTTCAGTTACGCTCAGCACACTGATGCATGTTGGGTGCTAAACTTTCTTCAAAATCTGGTCGCAGATGAATGCTTGAAAATCTGGACTTGAGTGCTTTCAAAAATCTGACATGGGGCCTGATCCTCCACCCATCTTGTTTAGAGGTAACACTCCCATTGACTGCAACAGATGCAGGGTTAAACCCTTGTACTCGTGCAGAGTTGGAAGCTGTCCAGGGCTGAGACTGTCTACTAGTCTGTGTTGGTACAGTGCCTAGCACGATTAGACCTCATTCTTGGCTGGTACTTTGGCATTACCATAATAAACCTGATAGATTTTTAAAAAATAAGTTGGTGTAAAACGTTACTATTACAGTTTCGTAGCCTTTTCCTCCCACTTTGTGTAAGTGGTTGTACAAGGAGCAAGGCAATAGAGAATAAGGTCTCTTAAGTAGCATACTTTGAAGTGCTCTTCTAAATTTAATTTAAGCAACTGGTAGTGTAAGTAAGAGATATTGATCAGTTCACCTTGTTTCTTTAGGTACAGTACATGAAAAAGAGGTTTGCTCCACTTTGTCTTTTGATAACATCTGTAAGCCAGGGACACCAAAACTGTACTTAGTAAAGCAGCAGCAGTTGGCTGTATTTAATAAAATCTTCCCTAAGTAGGCTTAGCATCTCCTTTTCCAGTAATGAACAGTGCAATATACATTACAGAAAAGAAACTTTCTAATCAAGCAGACTTTCTGATATTCAGAATAATGGGGATTCTGCCACATAAAGCTGTGTGCGTGTGTGTTTGCTTTCAATAAAGATATAGTTAATAGTAACAGCACTTTTTAGTAGTTGCAGATCTTATAGTAGGTTGTATTCAGGTGATGGGCTTCAAGAGAAGTGCACCTACAGTAATGTCAACCTTAGTTTTTGTAGAGAGTGGCGTTTTCTTTCCCTTTTACTGGGAGGTATTTTGCTCCTAATCCTCTGCCTAGCACACAGATTGAGGAAACAAATGTTCCCATGTATACATGGTGGCCTCCATCTTGTCCAACACCACCAGAGATTGAACCCTTTAGAGCTGAAGAGCCAGCCTCTTGATGGGGCTGTACCAGACTCTTATCCTCTGTGGATCAGGCGCAAAGGGGGACATGTAACAAATACTGAACGATGCGTTACACGTATGTATGTAGAAAAATCGGAGCAGTTTAACTCTGTTCAAGGCCTGTCACAGAGTTATTAGTTGCTTTGGTGAGATCTTCATGTAGTAGTTAAACATAAAACAAACAGTTTAATTCAGAGTTTTAAAATAATTCTGATCCAGCAATTTATCAGAAAAGGAGTGGAGAACATGGCTTCCCACCATGATCAAATCAGCACTGTGGACTGCTGAGGCATCCAGCCCCAAGCTGGTGCCCTTTCTAAAAGAACAAAAAAAAAATGGTTGTAAAAAAAGAAATGGTGGTTACAGTCTGTCCACAGCACCTTGATAGCAGCAGGAGCCTGATTCCCAACATGCATGTCCCATGAACAGCTGAAGCAGACGCTTTCTAAAACTTCTGATTCAACTGTTTCACTCTGAGATCTAAAGTTAAGGCCTTGTAGAATACAGAGCATGGGCTTGTCTACGTGAACAATTAGTTCACACCAAGCTGGGGTGTGAATCTACCGTGCACTAACCTGCCGCAGACCAATTGTCCTTGTGCACCCTGCTGATGTGTTAATAGTTTGTTAGAGCGCTTCGATCTAGTCCTCAAAGCACTGTATCGAACTGTTAACACACATCAGCAGGGAGTTTGTCCACAGCAGGCCAGTATGGGGAACAGTCACACCTCAGTTTGCTGTGAACTAATTGTTCATGTAAATAAGCCCTCAATTACTTGGACATGGAGGAGATAAAGAGTGCTACACTAGGGATACAAGGAAAGCATTGAGGGGACGACATTTTAAAATCTACAGTATCTCTCAATAAGTTCTGAATTCAGATTTTATTTTAAACATCATGTGTGTTTTTTAGGCAATTCTAGGGCCTTCAGGATCCATTTTGGTAAAACAGTATTTGTTCCCTTCTTCCTCTTTCCTTAAAATTTGGAGAGACAACCCCTTCACCTTCACTGTTCACTCAAAAAGGGAGAAAAATGACAAATAGGATAAATAAAATTAAGTCTTGAAATTAATTAGGTAGTATTGACTGAATTTCTTCCACAGGATAGTGTTCAAGATTTAAGAAAGAGAATTACTGTGCTTGACTGCCAGCTGCGGAAATCAGAATCGTCTAGGAAAACCTTTGAGGTGGCCACCGCAAAACTGCTGCAGTTTGTAGAGGTAACTTTTTTGCACTGTGGTCTCCAGCAACGTTTTATTTGGGAAAAGATGTGTGTTAATATATCTAAGAGACAAATATGATGAATTAAGCATGAATGTGTAAAACTCTAGTTTGAAAAAAACATTCACAGCTTATACAACTTCCTGAAATACGAGCTAAGGCAGAATTCCATGTAGGGATTTTTGAGACCTTTGAATGTTACTGTGTGCCTAATTGTAACAAGCATTCTTTTGTTTGTGCAGTAAAACCTATGATCTTAACATTTAGAGGTCAAGTTTCTTTACCTGGAAATGGTAAAATGATGCCCATTTGCAATATTAAGAGGCAGATATACATCAGTAAACAGAGGTTATGTTGAAAACATGTTTAAAAAAAACAGAATTGTAGCTTGCTGTACGCTTAATCCAACTCAGCCTGTTCTGCACCATTTTATACTGAACCAGTTAGTCATTGTTGCTGTGTCACTTCATACTAGCCGAGGATGTGGTCTACTCATATATTTATTTCAAGTAGTAGAAAGGTTTATAACATGGACGTATAGATCATATACACACAACATGGATGTGTTTTAATGAATCTTGGCCAATTCGTCTTTGCCTCCCCCATATTGTGGACCTAAGTTGCCCATTGCTGTGAAAATAGGATGATTTTGTATGTTATAATTTTCAGGCAGCTTAAAATTGTTACAGCTCCTTCCCCCCATGCTGACTGCTAATATAAGAAAATCTCCCAGACTTTGTTTTTGAATGTCAGATATGGGGGAAAGGTGTAGCCAGCTTATACAAAAGAGTTCCGTAGGGGGGAAAATTATGTCATTTGAACTGTTGTCTTTTATATCTCAGCAATATACCTTATTTGCCTCTACAATTTTACTTCTATGGAGACTGAAAAATTTCTCTTTTTATAATCCTTACATAATGGCCTGCCAATAGGAAAATGTTTGCTTTAGCAAATTAGCCTTTCTACTAGTAGATCTGTGGTTAGGGAGACAGAGTAAAGTCCGTATGAAAAGTGTCCTACAATATATTGTTCATATTTGCATAGATGTGGCTGAGGTGCTTTGGGTTGATAGATTATTGTCCACCTGAAAAATCATTTAGGGTCCGTTAGAAGAAAACGGAGACCCCAAGTCATTCTCTGTGGCTAGGAATACAAACTGTGTGTACAAAGTTTGCAGGGAGACAGAAGGTCTTTAAGTAGACAACAAAGCAACAGAAATAGTATGTGAAGCTTATAAAACATTAACTATTCATTTCTTTGATTGTTTGCCAACAGGTTGTACATGAAGTACTAGCAGACAACTCCATCCCCTTGTCAAATTTAAGGTAAGAAAACCTAAACTTAACTTGTTTTATTGAAGGTAATGTGTGAAATGATATGAAATATAGCAATACATGTTGTTATTGAAAACCTTTGTGACAGGTTTAGAAGCTCCAAACAACTCATACTAAGCCTTAGCTGTTTTCTTTCTATACTCCCATGCATTTCTGAATGCCTACTTTTATGAACAGTGGAAATAAAAACACAACACTGGTCTCGGGGCTACATCTTTCATTAACAATTTTAAGATAAATCAGTTAATCAGAACATACCCAGCACATCTATGGGCATCTCCATGCTTGCATCAGTCAAAGACACTATACCCCTAGCCACAGCTTTCCACCTTATTCTTTCCCCATGCAAAGAGTAAGACTCTTTTTGGTAGAGACTGCCTCTCGCCTATGTCCAGTAATAAGGAGCATCACCACTGTTAGTGCCACCAACATCTGTTTAGTTCCATTTCTTCTGAGAGTTTAGCATTTGGTTAGGAGGACTTTCAAGGTTACTTCCTGCACTATTTACGTGGCCAAGGACCCTGCCAACAAAGGTGGAATAAAAGAAAAATGTGCATATTCACATATGTCAGAACATCATCAAACCACCCCAACAGGGCTAGGGAGAAAACGCTTTGCCCAATGCATCAAACAGCTTACGAATGAAATAACCAGCTACCTGCCACATAATGCCTGCAATGAGGGAGGGGGAATAGCCTCTTGCCACTGGCTAGGGCTGTCTGCCAGAGGGAAAATTCCTTCCTGATCCTAAATATGGCAACTGGTATAACCTTGTGTACCATGAGGATTGTACTAGCAAACTCCAGTAGCACTACCTGCTTTTGTTACAAAGCAAGAAGCATTCAAGCCTGGAATCAGAGAAACCATATTTATCTAAACTTTATGAAAGTGAACTGAATTACTTTAATTAAAACACGTTGCAGCTCAGATGTATTCAACAGGATTTAGAGCAGCCTTTGGCCTCTTAAAATACCAATATAATACTATCCTGTCTCACAGGGCAGGTTTCTCCTTGTTCATGTTCAAGAATAAATGCTAAATAGGACCCTATCCTGCAAACCTTATTCATGCAAAATTCCTAATAAAGTCAAATCTGTTTAACTGAAATTATTAGGGGTTTTGTCTCACTGATAGTTTCAGGATCAAGCTCTCAGTCTGTAATTGATGCCTGTTAAGTAGCAAACAAATTCTACCCTTATGTATATATGCACTAATCCCAGTTGGGTCAATGGGAATTGTATTTGACTAACAGAGATTGTAAAGAATGAAATGTTGCTAAGTTGGTATACCCTGTTTTCATCGGAGATTCTGAGTACGGAAGCCAGTATAACTTTCAGGTAACTGTAGCACACTGCTGGGGATATCCAGAGCTGTGAGCCACTGTGTTAACTCTCTGCCTCAACGAGAGTGAGCTTTGCTAGAGATTAGACTGTGTGTCAGCTCCCTGCCGTACCACTCTGTCTTCCTCACCAGTCAAAATCCTCAAGGCTCTGCTGGTCCAAACCTTGCCTAGCTGGTAACAATCAGTAAACTCAAGCTTCCGAGTTCTTCGGAGATGTTTCTCTGCGAAGCACAGCCCCTACCACTGTGCATTCACAAAGGATATTAAGTTTGCTGCTCTTTCAAAGAGACAGTACATCACAGCTTATTAACTTAACTGGGTAAACATACCCTTCCCTTCAAACACAGCACTGCAACGGTTCATAGTAAAAACTAAAACAAATTTATTAACAAAAGGTTATAAGTTAAGTGATACCACATAAAAGGGATAAAGGTCGAAATGGCTACAAGCAAATAAAAGTCAAAACACGCATCTAAATGACTAAAACTTAATCTAGCAAAATACAGTCTTTGTTCAATATGGTTTCTCTTACCCAGGTCTCCTTTCCAAATTTTACTAGCTAGGATCCATCACAAGATCACATCGCTTAGTTCCTTTGTCTCCTAAGGTGAAGCATAACACACGGGTTCTTTACTCTCTTATAGTTCAGTGAACCTTTGAAACATTATTTTTGAAGGGTGTACCACCAGATAAAGTTCATTAGTTCATGCCAGGCAAGGAGTGATGGGTCTGGAGGATAAGGCTCCATGCTGGTTCCTCTCCCACTGGTGGTTGCTACAATGCAAGTTGATCTGTTCCTGCAACCTCCGATATTCAAATTAATAACCAATTGACTATGATTGCACCTGGATGGAGGCTTTAGCCTTTCCTTTGTCGGGGACATGGTACACAGGTTTTTCCCAATTTGTCTGATTTGAAAACATTTTAGTCCCATATTTCCAGCACAGCTGTGTGGCCCTTTGTGGGTTTTCCATACATACACTATGCAAGAATGTTAACGATCAGTGTGGTGTTAGTTTTCCAATGATACCTTACCCTACATCTGTAAGATATAGATTATGACATTAGTGAGTTGGGGTACACTGAACTGTTCTGCTGAATCTCACTGCTAGAAACTGGGGAGCCTCTTGCCCTCTGACATTGGGGTGTTGTCAGGGTCACAGTAAGTCTGCTGAATTTGATAGCATAATTCCTCTTGATGTTACTGGAATGAGAATAAAACCAACCAAGAGATGTGTTCAACAAGGTGAAAGGATGCCTGCTTTATTTTATTAAAAGGAACATTTTCCCTTGTAATCTTATAGACAGTTGATCTCTTTGCTGTGTGTTCCTTCCAGTGACCGAAGAGGCACATTGTCTACCAAAACACTCCTGGCACGACTGGGGAGGAATGGACGTACTGTCACAGCAACCCTTGCAGCAGAAGCCAAAGAACTTACTAAATCTGTCCGTGCCATTCTGGAAGTAGATTGTGAGTGTATATATATTCTATCCGCCACCCCAGCACAACATTTCTCCCTTTCACCTTTTGACTGGCAATTCAGAGTGGAATATTTCAGCAGTTATCAGTTGAACAATAAATCTAATCAGTCATTACCGTAGGCTCATCAGAAGAGAGCACATTTGAGCATAATAGCCACTAGGAAAATCCTCAGTGAAAACTGCTGCAGTAGTTCAGATAGTTGTGGCATTTACATTTACTATAGAATCATGAGCTGGAAGAGCAGAGAGGGGATGGCATGGATGCCAGTTCTGTGAATTGGTACCACTTAAAGATTTCCCCAAGATGCGAGAGTCATCAGGGGCTGGTTACATGGTTACATTTATGGCTACTTTTTTAATCATCAGAGCAGCACAGAGCCCCCGGAGTAGAGGCCAGGGTCTGGCCCAGATTGGGGAGTCAGGAACCTTCTGCAAAGTAATCCCAGCTCTGCTGCTGATTTGCTGTAAGACCTCTGCCTCATTTCCCCCTTTTCTAAAAGGAGACTAATGCCTGCCTTACAAGTTGGTCCTCCCAAGGATTAATTAGTTGTTTGTACAGGACTTTGAAGATCTCAAGTGTGTTACTGGGTAAAATTTTCCAAAGTGCCTAAGGGCCAGATTTAGATACCTAGTGGGATTTTCAAAACCACCTGGGTGCCTATCTCCCATTGATTTCAGTGAGACTTCACTTCAGCTCTCACTGGTAAATCTTTGCACAAAGAAGGTTATGCAGTTGGAGGCACTGATCACAGTAGACCTATTCACCTGAGTAGGGGCTGCAAGTCCAGGGCCTGATAGAAAATTATCAAGTTTCTACTCTGTTAAATTGATTTGGGGAATTTTTAGTGCCGTTTGTGTTACTATATCCACTCTTCTGTTTATTTCACCATTCTGGCTGCTCAGGAGGTACTCAGTATCTCATAGGACTGGGGCATAGATAACTATATCTCCAGAGCAAGAAGCTCGTTGCTGCCTTTAAAATTAGCAGCGTTTTTCCTTTCCTGGTATACTCATAATAATAATTACCTATCTCCTTAGCTTTAGGCAGATATGCCAGAATAGTTTATTACATACATATTCCACTGTTCATTGAGAGAAATAATAATTGATTTCATTTATATGGCTGGGATGTGTTCTCCAATTCATTGAATGTCATGTAATAAATCATAGCTAGCCTTTTACAGAATGCTTGTAATTCCATCCAAAGAAAGTAGGCTACATGAAACCCAATCCCTTATTACAGCCAATATTTAGAATTAAAACTAGGCCATAGAAGAAAGTGACATCACTCATATTCCCTTATGAAAATTAATTAGCTGTTTCCTTGAATTATTTCTAACAAATTGTGTGCTGCTCGGGTTATTTTCAGTTTGGAATTTCTGACATCTGTATTAACCTAAAGAGAGAGAGAAATCCTGCTGTCTCTTTTCTCCTAGATAGATCAGCTTTCATTCACAGCATAGCAGTTTAATAAACCAGAAAAATATTTCTTCTGAGGTTTAAACTAGCTACATGTAGACATTTCTGAAAGAGATGTTCTGATCAGTACATCGCATTCTTCAAATGTTTGCTGGGCAAATAAGTGCCATGAAAGCTTCTTACATTAGATGCCTGTAATGAAGTGCAGCAAAGCGAGAGTATTATAGTGGTGATTGCAGCAATTTGGTGCCATGCAGCAAATCATTTAGAGAGCTGCCGTAGTATCTAAGGGATCAAGTTTTTCATTTTAGCTTTGTGCTTCCACCTTCCCTTCTCTTTTGCACACTGCCTTTCCTCCTAGGTGGTTCATGAGCAGGCACTCCACTGCCAAAGAGATCATGAAGGTAGGAAATGCTGGTTTAGTACATGGACATTATTTTAATCCAGTTCAGTAATATCCATCACTCTTCATAAAACACGTGCCAGGGACTTCAGATAATTTGATTGCTCTAGCCTGTGAAAGTCCAGGAGGACAAGCTCAGTTACTCAGAATGAAGTACCATAGGGGGTTCCAGAAATTTGGGGTTCTCCTTTCACTAGACCTAATCCAAAGCTCACTGAAGTCAGTAGAAAGATTCCCACTGACTTCCATGGGCTTTGGACCAAACTGATGACGATGATGTGCAGCCTAATTTGGGAGCCCTCCAGAAGACGAGCTTTAAGGACTCAAGTACTTAAACCAAACTGTCCCAGTTTTTCCTTCCAAAATATCAAAGTTCCATCAGAATGAGTGTGTGTTCTTTAAGGTCTTTGAATATTGTCTTTCATAATTAATGAAGTGATGAAATGATATAGTGTCGAAGGGAACAAATGCTCTCCAAGCTTCTAAATCTATTAGCAGCCCATCAGAGGAGGATGGGTGTTTTATTTAATATTGACTCTCAGCTGGTGGAAGGGAACCATTAGTGGCAATTGTACCAGAGACTATTTTGGATTGATACTAGATAAAACTCATCCTAAACCTCTAATATGTTTTTATTTATGGAGAGGCATAGACTCAACTATTGTTAAGCCTGAAACTAGTGTTCTCTCATAAGCCACATTTTAATATTCAAACACACCTTTGTTAAAGTACAATCAGTGCACCTGAAATGTCACAGTGGTGAGTTTATCCCAGGATAGAACTTTCCAGGAAAGTTTAAGGCAGATTGGATGAGGAATTTTGGTGTTGTAGAGGTTCTGGAATTGTATAAAACGAGCTGAATTTCCTAACTTCGTAATGCATTACTTTTACGTTATTTACTGTGATGTATTTTTTGCATCTTAATCCCATGTTAATAAAGGGTGGGTTTTTTGTTAGTGTTGCTAGGGAATGAGAATAGACTAGTTGTATTCTTGAGATAAACTTAGCAAGTTTTACAATATTTGTGTATTTCTAGGTTGCCTCTGTAAATCCATTGTTACCTGACATCTCTGTCCAAATGCAAAAGTCTTGCCAGTTTATAACTAGAGATTGTACTAGACTGCATGAGAGTGCAAAACTAAGAGATTATGGTGGTTTATGACAGGATCCCCAGTAGAGAGCATCCAAAGGGCTGTCTATTTTGATCATATGTACCTATAGTTGAGGGGATGTGTCAGTGATGATCTAGCTCAGCTAGCTTAACTTTTACAAATAAAACAAAAATGGCCCTACAGATACATTACAGGATTTTTTGGTTAGCTTTTTCATCCCTTTATGGAACACGTGAAGAATTTTGGTGGGAACAGCCATTACAACAAACATTTATTTTATCTGTCTGCTACCTGCCTTTTAGACTGGTACTAAATAAGTTTCTTTGGCCAGGTTACGTTTCAAACAGCAAGTTACCTCAAGTGCCTATACACAAATGCAAGAAGCCTGGGAAACAAGCAGGGAGAACTGGAAGTCCTGGCACAGTCAAGGAATTATGATGTGACTGGAATAACAGAGACTTGGTGGGATAACTCACATGACTGGAGTACTGTCATGGATGGATATAAACTGTTCAGGAAGGACAGGCAGGCAGAAAAGGTGGGGGAGTTGCATTGTATGTAAGGGAGCAGTATGACTGCTCAGAGCTCCGGTATGAAACTGCAGAAAAACCTGAGAGTCTCTGGATTAAGTTTAGAAGTGTGAGCAACAAGGATGATGTTGTGGTGGGAGTCTGCTATAGACCACTGGACCAGGGGGATGAGGTGGACGAGGCTTTCTTCCAGCAACTAACGGAAGTTACTAGATCACAGGCCCTGGTTCTCATGGGAGATTTCAATCACTCTGATATCTGCTGGGAGAGTAATACAGTGGTGCACAGACAATCCAGGAAGTTTTTGGAAAGTGTAGGGGACAGTTTCTGGTGCAAGTGCTGGAGCTAGGGGCAGAGCTCTTCTTGACCTGCTGGGCAGGATCCCCTGGGAGAATAACATGAGGGGGAAAGGAGTCCAGGAGAGCTGGCTGTATTTTAAAGAATCCTTATTGAGGTTACAGGGACAAACCATCCCGATGTGTAGAAAGAATAGTAAATATGGCAGGCGACCAGCTTGGCTTAACAGTGAAATCCTTGCTGATCTTAAACACAAAAAAGAAGCTTACAAGAAGTGGAAGATTGGACAAATGACCAGGGAAGAGTACAAAAATATTGCTCAGTCATGCAGGAGTGAAATCAGGAAGGCCAAATCACACCTGGAGTGGCAGCTAGCAAGAGATGTTAAGAGTAACAAGAAGGGTTTCTTCAGGTATGTTAGCAACAAGAAGAAAGTCAAGGAAAGTGTGGGCCCCTTACTGAATGAGGGAGGCAACCTAGTGACAGAGGATGTGGAAAAAGCTAACGTACTCAATGCTTTTTTTGCCTCTGTCTTCACGAACAAGGTCAGCTCCCAGACTGCTGTACTGGGGAGCACAGCATGGGGAGGAGGTGACCAGCCCTCTGTGGAGAAAGAAGTGGTTCAGGACTATTTAGAAAAGCTGGATGAGCGCAAGTGCATGGGGCTGGATGCGCTGCATCCGAGAGTGCTAAAGGAGTTGGCAGATGTGATTGCAGAGCCGTTGGCCATTTATCTTTGAAAACTCATGGCGATCGGTGGAGGTCCTGGATGACTGGAAAAAGGCTAATGTAGTGCCCATCTTTTAAAAAGGGAAGAAGGAGGATCCTGGGAACTACAGGCCAGTCAGCCTCACCTCAGTCCCTGGAAAAATCATAGAGCAGATTCTCAAGGAATCAATTCTGAAGCACTTAGAGGAGAGGAAAGTGATCAGGAACAGTCAGCATGGATTCACCAAGGGCAAGTCACGCCTGACTAATCTAATTGCCTTCTATGACGAGATAACTGGCTCTGTGGATGAGGAGAAAGCATTGGACGTGTTGTTCCTTGACTTTAGCAAAGCTTTTGACACTGTCTCCCACAGTATTCTTGCCAGCAAGTTAAAGAAGTATGGACTGGATGAATGGACTATAAGGTGGATAGGAAGCTGGCTAGATTGTCGGGCTCAACGGGTAGTGATCAATGGCTCCATGTCTAGTTGGCAGCCGGTATCAAGTGGAGTGCCCCAAGGGTTGGTCCTCGGGCCGGTTTTATTCAATATCTTCATTAATGATCTGGAGGATGGTCATGGATTGCACCGTCAGCAAGTTTGCAGATGACACTAAACTGGGAGGAGAGGTAGATATGCTAGAGGGTAGGGATAGGATACAGAGGGACCTAGACAAATTAGAGGATTGGTCCAAAAGAAATCTGATGAGGTTCAACAAGGACAAGTGCAGAGTCCTGCACTTAGGACGGAAGAATCCCATGCACCGCTACAGACTAGGGACCGAATGGCTAGGCAGCAGTTCTGCAGAAAAGGACCTAAGGGTTACAGTGGACAAGAAGCTGGATATGAGTCAACAACGTGTCCTTGTTGCCAAGAAGGCCAATGGCATTTTGGGATGTATAAGTAGGGGCATTGCCAGCAGATCAAGGGATGTGATCGTTCCCCTCTATTTGACATTGGTGAGGCCTTATCTGGAGTATTGTGTCCAGTTTTGGGTCCCACACTACAAGAAGGATGTGGAAAAATTGGAAAACTTCCAGCAGAGGACAACAAAAATTATTAGGGTGCTGGAACATGACATATGAGGAGAGGCTGAGGGAACTGGGATTATTTAGTCTGCGGAAGAGAAGAACGAGGGGGGATTTGATAGCTCCTTTCAGGTAGTTGAAGGCGGGTTCCAAAGAGGATGGATCTAGACTGTTCTCAGTGGTAGCAGATGACAGAACGAGGAGTAATGGTCTCAAGTTGCAGTGGGGGAGATTTAGGTTGGATATTAGGAAAAACTTTTTCACTAGGAGAGTGATGAAACACTGGAATGCGTTACCTAGGGAGAAAGAAAAGGAGTACTTGTGGCACCTTAGAGACTAACCAATTTATTTGAGCATAAGCTTTTGTGAGCTACAGCTCACTTCATCGGCTGTAGCTCACGAAAGCTTATGCTCAAATAAATTGGTTAGTCTCCAAGGTGCCACAAGTACTCCTTTTCTTTTTGCGAATACAGACTAACACGGCTGTTACTCTGTTACCTAGGGAGGTGGTGGAATCTCCTTCCTTAGATGTTTTTAAGATCAGGCTTGACAAAGCCCTGGCTGGGACGATTTAGTTGGGGATAGGTCCTGCTTTGAGCAGGGGATTGGACTAGATGACCTCCTGAGGTCCCTTCCAACCATGATATTCTCTGATTCATGTGCATACATTTATGTGAATCCTTACATTGTCAGGAACTGAAAACCTCTTATCCTACCTTCTGTATACAAGACTGCATAAAACATTGTGTGAGAAAGGCTTCTGAATAAGTAGATGCTGAAATTTCACAAAAATGCTGTGGGAGCTGGAATTAGAGTAGCTGAAATAGAGGGCCAGAATAATTAATTTATCATTTGATTTATCATAGCATTATTCATTGCAAAGACATTGTATGTTGCATGTTAAATAATTGTATCTAATTTGTAATTATTGGTAGTTCGATTTAGATCATAATGTCTTTTTCAGCAAGCAAAAATATTGTCCGTCAAGTAACCATTTTTTTTCTTTTTGGGGGAATGTGTGGGGAGGGATGCAGGTTGTATCATTGGGGATGGATATGTTATGTCATGTTAAATTATTTCTGTCAGACTACCCAGGAAATCATGCAAGAGAAACCTTTAGACCTAAATGCAATTGAAGACTAACATCTGGTTGTGTCAAATATTAAAGGTAGGATTCAGTTCGAAAGCTCTAGAGCCATAGCATGGATCCATTTTGTGAACCTGAGAGTTAAAAATAGCTCTGCAGAGAAGGATTTAAAGATTGAACCTCATCCTTCTGGGTTCATTCTGATTTGGATAGCATTACAGATAGACTCAGGCTCTGCTGAGCTTGTATATGAGATTAAAGCATTAAAGCTCTCCAAGCTTAACAAAAAAAAAAAAAAAGAAAAAAGATGCAGAGTAAATATTCAACAGTTCTCGGCAATCCTCTGAACCAGATTTTCACAGAATGTTCCCCACGTGTTCTACCAGAGTGGCTGATTTAAAGAGAGACATTAGTGCCTGCACCAGTTCATAAACTGTGTACCAAAGAATAATGTTTAGTGAATGTTGCAGTGAAGAGTAAGGGATTTTACTCTTTTTAGCATAGAGCATCCCACGTAATAGTTTGTTAATGATATATTTTTAGAGTTAAAGCAGTGGAGCAAAAATTGCTGAGCAGATAACTTCGATATTCATTTTGCATAAGGTGTAGTTGAAGAAACCATACCCAGATCGAAACTGTTTTTCTGAAGAAGGCTATTAATTTACTTATAGTAAATGTGTCATGAAAGTCTAACTTTGTGAACTCTGCTTTGTGAAGAACTGTTTCAGAAGAATCTTGATAAAACACAGGATGGGGTCCAGAAAGTATGGATTATCCCCACAAACAGCTGTCTTCCTGCATGGGGAAGATAATGAAAAAAAAAATTGTATTCCTCACAATGTCCCAGCACATGGTGCCTTCTCTCTGATGGTATTGCAAATCCATAGCATGATTGTGTAGGTGGAACTGTTGCTGAAGGACAGTGGCTACGTGAAGGTAGTTTGGCAACTCCATCAGCAAGTGGAGACTATAGCAGAAGTAGCTCACCTACAATCAGCCTTCTGAAATATAGTTAGACTTTTTTTTGTATATTAATCACCTTGGAACCCTGTTCTTCCCTGCAAGTTACCCAATCATGTCAAGAAGAAATACTTCCATCCTGCAGAGGAGAATCGAGCACCAATGAAATACTGTAGCATTTGAAAGTAGTTTGCTGGCTGCACTTAGTAACTCATATGGTGAAAATCAAATTGTTAGGGTTCAGGTAACTGTAATCCTCCCTTCCAATACGAGCAAACTTTAAAAAAAATCCAGCGAGACATTGGCTATGTCAAAAATCTGATTATCCTTTGGAACATGAAAAAAACCAAGGAGTCCTTGTGGCACCTTAGAGACTAACAAATCTATTTGATCATAAGCTTTTGTGGGCTAGAACCCACTTCATCAGATCTTATCTCTCATGGCATAGCAATCCTTAGGCATTTCAAAACCTGCACTACCATAATTGAATCTTTATTGACTCTTTATTTCACACTCCACCTCCAAGGTATCTACCCAAAATACAGTCCTACCGTTGTCAATGTAATCCCATTATGTCAGCAGTAAACCATTAAGTGTTACGAAGCCTGCTTCTCTGCACAGCAGGAAACTTACAAATGCATCCTAAAACATTTTCTCACTCATAGATTCCAGGGCCAGGAGGGATCATTGTGATCATGGAATCTGACTTCCTGTATAACACAGGTCATACAACTTCCCCAGAATAATTCCTAGAGCATATTTTTTAGACACAGAGTGTCTTTAATCTGGAATTTGACATATATGGCAGTCATGCTGAAGTTTACTAAAAGCTTCTTTCCAAATAACTATATCTCCTCTAGAAGGACATGTTCACCTAATAAAATGTTGCAGCCTTCTAGATGCACCATGCATAAATATGTTTTATTGGGATAGTCCTACAGGCAAAAGTTTAGCAGGCCAAGTGTTGCTTGCATTCGTTTCAAAGTAATTTTAATTGCCTATTGTGTTGTATGTATCACATCACAACTACATTTTTGGCCTGATCCTGAAAGATGCTGAGTACCCACAACGCCAAATAAAATCAGTGAACATTGCAGATGCTCAGCGCTAGTCAGCCCCTTCTCGCTTGATAATCTAGATACTGCTGACTTAGACCAATTCTATGCCCCAGAAGTCTCTTGACAACTGACAGACTCTTTACCAGCTGAAATATGGAGACAAAACATTTATAGTAACTTGCTGTATAACTACAGGGCTGTTCGCTGTTCCCATCCCCTTACTCTGCTAATCAGCACTACAAGTACGCGACCCTAAGAGAGACAAGGCAGCAGTTCTTCCCAAGTAACAGATTTGGTGCCTGAGTCTGCATGCCCTTGTTTATATCAAGGGTCAATAGTATCGCTCCCAAGAGAAAAAGAAGGAAGCACGTTTGTTGAATTTCAGCAAACTTGTAAAAGGCATGAAGATTTATAAGCACAAACCATTGTCATTATCATGAGCTAGATAGGAAAAAAGACTTCAAGTATGTTGCAGGGATTAGACATTAAACTGACCCGTGTACTGCATCATTATCACCTTTGCAATAAAACACAATTGGACGATTAAATGAAAATGTTGTAGATCCTAATTAGAAGATTTGGGCTTTTTGAGAATAGGAGGAGTAATTGCCACTTTTGGAAGCTTGGGTGGGGCTCAGGGAGCAAAACAGAAGCTGACCTTCAGCATGTAAAGGAAAGTGTGAAGATATGTGGTATATTAACATCTCTTTATGCTAATGGATAAACAAAATGTGTGATAATATTCAGCAATTGAATGATCAATTTAATTTCTTTAACGGTTAGAAAGGACAAATTAACAAAACTAAAGGCAGAACAGAAGAATCAGGGGCAAGATCACTGGAAAGCAAGTTTACCCTGATATTTTTTAAACTTTGATTATAAAATACAATGCATTACTATTGCTCATTTGGGGTTTTTGTTTGGTTAGTTTTGGTCATTTGGTGAAGAGAAAAATTGTGTTACCCTAGACTGAGAAAAAATATAAATTCTTCGGTTGAATTTTTCAGAAAGGTTTGTCCTCATAGTGATTTCATTAATGAATTTTTTAAATTGGAAAAAGGTTTTATGTTGACCTGTCCTTGTCTCTTAGCACAGTTCAGAATGTGATCTACTGTTTCCCAGAGCAGCTAGTGAGGGGTCTGTGGAAAACTGGCTGGTCAGATAGGGCCTGATCTGAAGCCAATTGAAATCAATGGAGAGATTCCCATTGTTTTCAATGGGTTTTGGATCAAACCCATACTGGTAGCATATCTCCTTGATTTCAGCTGCTACACTGCATTAAAAATACAGTGAATTCTTTCCTAATGTTACTTATTTGTGTAAGCAATTGCTAGCTGCCTGGATCCAAAATAAACCATATTTGGTGACCGTCCCACTGGTAGGGCTTTTTAGACAGGTGTGAGGCTATGCTTTCTATAATAATGATGGGCCTGGAAAAAATTGTAGGTGTCTCGTTGGCTGAATTCCTGTTGAATGATTATTTTAATGCTGCTGGGATTTTTATTGTAGTATTAATTATGTGTTAGGGTCTCTAGAGCTTTGTGTAGGTATCTTTTTATTATTTAAATCTAAAATGGTTCTTACAAAGATGTGATCACAAATGGTAGGGAAGGTGGCTTGCATAATTATGATTGAGAGTTGACTGAATAATTGATTTTTTTCAGTTCGGTGGCTGACTCAAAAAAATGAAAAAAAAATCCATTCATTTTGATCCCAAACTTACTTTATTTATTTTTGGGGCGGGTGGGGAAGAGTTGTTACCAAAATGAAAAACTGGGTGGGGGGAATGTGTTTTGAGTCAAAGGAAATGTTTCATTCAACCCAAAACAGATTTCTTTTGTTTACATTTTGAGATGTATTTTATCCTTTTAGCTAGATTTGTTTGGTTTTTTTTAAATTAAATTTCAAAATAAAATGTCATTTTGAAACAAAAAGTCAAAACGTTTTGTTTCAAAAATGTCAGACTCAACTGTTTTTTGACTTTTTTTCAAACTTTTTAGTTCAGCTGAAGCTATTCGCCAAGTTCGACCCACATTCAAATAGTTTTGATTGTTCCAAAATTGCATGTTTTGATGAATATAGCATCCAACAGAAAAATTTCACCGTGCTCCAATGAGGATGTCCACAGGACAAATCTTTAAGATAGGTTCAAAGAGTAGGAAAAGTTTGAGAACCTTCCTCACCTTAGTAGATATACTACAGCTCCATTCCACATTTTACCAGGCTAGATAATTTCTGCTGCATACTCTAGAAGGGAAACCCATGGCGTTATCTCTGTTTATACATACACCTTAACTACAGTGCACAGATTTATAGAAGTTTAATGAGTATGCTCCGAGGTCAGTTTAAAAAGTAGCGGAAAGAACATGCAGGTCAGTTCATTGTATTCTGTTTTTGAGAAATGTCTCCCTTAAGAATGACAGAGACAAGACTGAGAAGCTGAATGGAATTTAAGTTTTATTTCCTGGTGTCAGGCTCCATCAGTCACAGCTTGTTGTGGAAAGACATGATATAGTGTACCTTAAATATTGACAGCCAGATGAACATAAAAATTTAAGCACAGAAGTGCTCTGTGCTCTAGGTATCAGTCTTCCTCCCACTGACACACATGTACATTGTTTTTTCCACTCCATTCTATTGTTGTATTGTTTTACACTGGTTCATTTATTAAACATCTCACCAGTTCCGCCAATTAACTGTAACAGAGATCTGTATGGCATTACACCACTAATACTGAGGTATTTGTAATACTTAAAATTATATGGATTTATATTTGTAAATGGTTGGTTTTTACTGATAGAGTTTTGTATGTGTGTGAATTTAATGCTGATGAAAGGTGCCAGACTGAATTCCCTGGAAGCAAGTCCTCTCGTAATCCCCAGGATAGCTGCAGCAGAAGCAGCAATAACATAAGCTTCCCCTCATTATCCTGGCATCGTACCTCATACGTAACCAGCACAGGGGCCTGAAGCAGTTTTCTGAATCTTCTCAGTGGGTTTGATTCTGCTCTCATTGAAGTTAGTGGCAAAACTGTCATTGATTTCAATGTGACTGGGATTGGATCCCATGAATATTCAAACCTTGGCTTTTCTGGTGAGACTGTAATTTAGGGTACAAATTAGTGACAAAGGGGGCGGTATTATTATGTGGCTGCTCATCCACTAAGAACTGGACTGAGACCATCAATCTAATTTCACAGGAATAGCCATGAAATGAAAATGAAGTGCAGCCACTGCTGACATGGGCCAGATTTGGACTAGTGACCCACTTCCTTTATTAATTTATTTCAAGTCTTGCCCAGTTCCCTTTATATTTTTCTCTGCCAATTGGTCCACTGTGGGCTTTCGTTCAAGTCATGTTTTCATTCAAGTCATGATTCTTCCTGGGAGATATTCAAGGTTTATAAATGCCTGAAACTTGATAAGATGGTAGAGAATCATACTTAGGTCTGACGGTAGATTGCTATTGTATCTGCCCAAGGTTTATCTCACAGTGATGTAATTATTTTAGATGATTTTTCTTTTATTGCAGTCTCTCAACATTACTCAGACTTTGGGCATTATTCTTACTGGACATCAGACACATACAATTCCAAGACTTGGTTTTAATCTGTAACTTCTGAAGAAAATTTTAGAGAGGAAGATTTATTATCAAGGTGCTGATTAGGCCTGGATCCTCAGCTATGAAGAGGCAGTAAGCTGTGTGTATTTGTGCTGGGCCAGTATCCTGGTAACACATAAAGCACCCCCAGGACCATTCTAAATTCTGCTGGCTGCCAGCGGCACCACCCATGCCTACTTTTCCCAGACCAGGCCTTCAACACTAACAGCAGGGGGGGCCTGGCCCACGAGTTGCAATACTCGTTGTTTGTCATTGGAGGAGGATGTCACTACACTGGGATTGTCCTTCCAATGTTGGCTGTGCATCAAAGTGGCTACTCCACCCCACAAGATCTGGGGCTAATTTTATAGTTACAGAACATTCAGTAACTTTTTAATTTTAACCAGCAAATTGTGGTTTCTGTTGATCCACCTCTCAGATGTTTGGAACAGATGAGCAAAATGATTGCCATAAAGGTCTAAACTGAGCAGAGAGAAACTTTTTAGGTTGATTTATCCAGAGGTTTTCAACTTTAAAAATATAGAAAGATAAATTAATCTCTGGTGTAAAGTCATTGATCCCAGCAGGTATGAATTTGTCCCTGTCTCTTTTTTTTTATTGAGTAGATTTTCAGACTGCTGGAATATCCTTGTGGAAGCTATATAAGAGCTGTATTAATTTATAAATGGCTTGAAATTCTAGCATAATCACTTAGTTGCTGCACTTGTGTATCAGAATGGAGAACTGGTATAGCACCCCCTTGAGTATGAATGAATAAATAGAATTGCATGTATGTGATGTAAAAGCAAGACCTATCACAAGGTAACAGAGAATTCAGCTCTTCAAATTAAGATGAATTCCTGAGTTAGGACTATTATTGGATTGTAACAGAACTATACTGCTTCCACTTTTTTGTAAGATTCTTGAGTACTTCCACATTTTTCCCCCTTTAGGTTCAGTGCAGACTCCTCTCAGTCATTGACCAGTAGACCTGTCTAGTTCTCTTAGAAGGCAGATTTATTATTATCCTTATCTCTGTCCTTGTTGTGGCTTTTATTTTTGCCTTCCTTGCTTAGCTAGCAGGTGAGATAAATGTCTGTTTTCATGTTTGGTCTTAACACCTATCAGTTACCTGCAGCATATAATATTCACTATAATAACACCTTTGAGATGATCCTGGGTTTAAAAGTTGCCAAATTTCATCATCTTAGTGGAATAACATCATTTAGTGGGCGAAGGCTATTGTAATAACTGAATGGAGGGCTATGTAAAGAAATCTCATAACCTCATGTTAACCAATTTAAAGTGGTGACTTATTCCTCAGACCAAGAACTCTAAGTGCATATGTTAGGGATAAATCTGATGTGAGTGGTACTAACAATATGGGTTGTTGATACTGATCTCCTTAATGGCAGTGCTTAGCTTCTGACTTTTGCTAGTTATTCATTGTTGTGCTAAACCAGGGGTTCTTAAACTGGGTGTTGGGACCCCTCAGGGGGTCACGAGCTGTCAGCCTCCACCCAAAACCCCGCTTTGCCTCCAGCATTTATAATGGTGTTAAATATATAAACAGGTGTTTTTAATTTGTAAGGGGGGTCACACTCCGAGTTTTGCTATGTGAAAGGGGTCACCAGTACAATAGTTTGAGAACCACTGTGCTAAACTGAAAACACAGAACAGTAGCAAGTTACGGATATTATTATGATGGCATCAAGGTCCAAAGGATGCATGTCTCTACATGAGTATCTTATCAGTTGAGATAACAAAGCAAGCAACTTAATTTAAAACATTCGCTTTTATGTGCAGTTTTATGTATCCATAAATCAGAAATATGAATTCAATTGTACTAATTGAAATCATGTTGACAAGATACAAATGTTGATATAGATAAACTTACCGTAAGACCAAGAGTGCATGGAATATGGCAAATGAAGCAAGCATGTAGAATGCATTTGCCACTTCGCAGAGCAGAGTTACATTGTTAAGCATTACATTCCTTTCTTGAAAACACTGCACCTTTGATTTTTTTATTCTTACAATAGAATTATTAAAGCTATTTATATAACACTTTACGCTTGCAAGGCTAGTTTAGCTGGCAGTCATCTGTGGGTTCTGAAGAAGCAGATGCTTAAGAGTGAGCTTCCATCCCATTTTACAGGATGGAGCATGTGCTCTGCAACACCTGCTGACTTCTGCAAGGAATTGGAGGCCAGGGGAGTACCTCTTTAAAAAGTCTCTCGTCAATGCTAGACTGGCTCAGTGCTAGTAATCCCTAGTACAAGTAGGATGAGGGAGATCTTGCAAAACCTGATCCAGGCCAGCTACAAATTAGCCCTTAGATTAAGACCAAGCATATTCCTTGCCCTGATGAGTTTACAATCTAAGGCCCCAGTCCTTCAAAGATTTAAAGTTAAGTACATGCATAAGTCTGTGCAGGGTCAGAGCCTGGGATAGACAGGACGGTATGCACAAGTAAGGAAGGGTTTCTCATAGTTGGGGCGGGAGAGAGGGGAGAAAGAAAGATTTCTGAAATGATAGGATTTTAAAGGTAATAGGAAGAGGTGAACAAGGAATCTTGGCTGTAGAGACCACAAACTGCCTGAAACATGGATGAGGGGAGAGCAAGAGACAAGGCTTTAAGTTGGGATAAATGATCGGAAGTCATAATGGAAATATTGGGATGTAAGTATATGCCATAAAATAATAAGCTGCTTAAAGCTTCCTAAAAGTGTTTCAGTGTTGTTACTGACATGGGAACTTCATGCGTAAAAATATATAAGTTCAATCATTGTAGTCTTATCAAATAAGAAAAAACACCACTATTTTGGGTTTTCATTCATTGGCTGTGCAACATCCGGTTATATGTCTGGGTCTGCTCTGCCAAAACCTTTATTAAACTTGCTGACACATACTAATATTATGCCATTCACATAATAGAAAAACAATCTCAGACCCCCTATTTTAGTCCAGTTACTCTCAAAGTTAGTATCAGTCAGGGTATACAGGCAAAGATTTTGTTGTACAGATGGGTTAGAAAAAACTGTTTCAGCAATTGCTAATTTCCTAAGAACTGTTCTTCACTGGTTAATCACACTTAGGTGAAACAAATGCATTCAGCCATCTCTCTCATTCAGCACTCACTTGAGGGTGTCCTCTTTTCTCACTTGGAAATATACCTGTGAATTTAATTCCCTCCTGGAAGCTTGTGCCAACTCTTGAACAACAGCTTAAGTTTACTGATGACTTACAAACCACAAATACATCCTTTAGCCTGCATGAAAGAAATCTGAGACTCTTATATGTTGGCTCTAATCAATATAATAGTTAATTATTGATAAGGACTACAATGCTAACAAACTGGAGGGAAAGCTTGTAAGTGGCAAAATATCCGATGTAGTTACTAGCTGCATAAATAAATGTACATTAATGGAGTTTGAGGTCAACTGAAATTTTGATTTTGCTAAATGCTCCTGTGGAAAAGGCTATACATTCTTTATAGTGAAAAGGAGCTCAGGTTTAAAAGTAGGTCTCTATTCTTGCAGGTGAAGTGAGTTATTCCTACAGTTTTGAACCTGCAGTGAATGCCCCCCCTCCTCCCCCCCGCCCCCCCCCCACAAAAGCTGGATGAGTGCAGGCACCAAATTGTGGATGCAATTCATTGCAGATTCCTACATAAGAGCAGTCATACTGGGTTAGACCAATGGTCCATCTAGCCCAGTATCCCCTGTCTTCTAGGGAATGAACAGAACAGAGCAGTTACTGAGTGATCCATCTCCTGTTGTCCAGTCCCAGCTTCTGGCAGTCAGAAGTTATGGAACATACTTGGCCATCTTGGCTAATAGTCATTGATGGACCTATCCTCCATAAACTTACCTGAATCTTTTTTTAACCCAGTTATGCTTTTGGCCTTCCCAACATCCCCTACCAACAAGTTCCCAGATTGACTATGCATTATGTGATGAAGTACATCCTTATGTTTGTTTTAAACATGCTACCTATTAATTGCACTGTCTGACCCCTGGTTCTTGGGCTGTGTGAAGGTATAAATAACACTTATTCAATTTTTCCATACTATTCATGATTTTATAGACCTTTATCATATCCCTCCTTAGTCGTCTCCTTTCCAAGATGAACAGTCCTGGTCTTTTTAACCTCTCCTTATATGCAAGCTCTTCCATACCCTAATCATTTTTGTTGCTTTTCTCTGTACTTTTTCCAATTTTAATATATCTTTTTTGAGATGGGGTGACCAGAAGTATTCAAGGTGTGAGCATGGATTTATATAGTGTCATTATATTTTCTGTCTTATTTATCTATCCCTTTCCAAGTGGTTCCTAAGATTCTGTTCACTTTTTTGACTGCTGTGGCATATTGAACAGATGTTTTCAGAGAACAATCCACAATGACTCCAAGATCTCTTTCCTGAGTGATAACTAATTTAAAGCCCATCATTTTGTTTGTGTAGTTGGGAATATGTTTTCTGATGTGCATTACTTTGCATTTATCAACATTGAATTACATCTGCCATTTTGTTGCCGAGTCATCCAGCTTTATAACTTTGTAACTCTTTTCAGTCAGCTTTGGACTTAACTATTTTAAATAATTTTTATCATCTGCAAACTCTTCCACCTCACCGTTTACCCTTTCTCCAGATCATTCATGAATATGTTGAATAGCATTGGTCCCAGTACGGATCCTCAGGAGACCTTGCTATTTACCTCTCTCCATTGTCAAAACCAATCATTTATTTCTACTTTTTGTGTTCTGTCTTTTAATCAGTTTCTGATCCTTCCTCTTATTCCATGATGGCCTGCTTTACTAAGGAGCCATTGGTGAGGGGACCTTGTCAAAGACTTTTTGAACATCTTAAATACACTATATTCACTGGATCGCTCTTGTCCACATGTTTGTTCGACCCCCTCAAAGAATTCTAATAAATTGGTGAGGCATGATTTTCCTTTACAAAAGCTGTGTTAACTCTTCCCCAACATATCACATTCATCTGTGTCTGATAATACTGTTCTATACTATAGTTTCAACCAATTTCCCTGGTACTGAAGTTAAGCTTACTGGCCTGTAATTGCCATGATCACATCTGAAGTCTCTTTTGAAAATCAGCATTACATTAGCAATCTGTAGTCATTTGGTACAGAGGCTGATTTAAGCGATAGGTTACATACCAGGGTTCATCTTAATTAATTAGCCTCTTACAGTTTGTATGGCAACTTCCACCTTCTCTGTATGTGTATATATATATTTACTGTATGTTCCATTCTATGCATCTGATGAAGTGGGCTGTAGCCCACGAAAGCTTATGCTCTAATAAATTTGTTAGTCTCAAAGGTGCCACAAGTACTCCTGTTCTTTTTGTGGATACAGACGAACACAGCTGCTACTCTGAAACATACCAGGGTTAGCAATTCTACAATTTCATATTTGAGTTCTTTCAGAACTCTTGGGTGAATACCACCTGGTCCTGGTGACTTATTACTGTTTAACTTATCAATTTGTTCCCAAATCTTCTCTCCTGGTACCTCAATCTGAGACAGTTCCTCACATTTGTCACCTAAAAAGAATGGCTCAATTTTGGGAAGCTCCTCACCTCCTCTCCAGTAAGGACTGATGCAAAGAATTCATTTAGCTTCTCCGCAATGGCCTTGTCTTCCTAGAGAGCTCCTTTAGTACCTCAATCACCAGTGACCTCACTGATTGTTGGGCAGGCTTCCTACTGCTAATGTACTTTACAAAAACAACTGCTGTTGTATCTTTTGCTAGTTGCTCTTCAGATTCTTTTTTCTCTTTCCTCATTATACTTTTACACTTGACTTGCCAGAGTATATGTTCCTTTCTATTTTCCTCAGTAGAATTTGACTTCCAATTTTTAAGATATCTTTTTGTCTCTAACTGCCACGTTTACTGCATGGTTTAGCCATGGTGGCATTTGTTTTGGTCCTCTTACCGTTTGTTTTGGTTTTTTTGTTTGTTTGTTTCGAGTAGATATATACTTTGCGCCTCTAGTATGGTGTTTTTTAAAAGTTTGCATGCAGCTTGCAGGCATTTCAGTCGTGACTGTTCCTTTCAGTTTCAGTTTAACTAGCCTCCTCATTGTTGTAAGTTCCCATTTTTGAAGTTTAAATGTTACAGTGGTGGGTTTCTTTGGTATTTTACTTAGGACTAAATCAGGAATTGCCTCTCCCTTTGTGGGTTCGAGGACTATCTACTCCAAGAAACAGTCATTAATGGTGTCTAGAAATTTTATCTCTGCATCCTAGCCTGAGGTTCCCAGTCAATATGGACATAGTTGAAATCCCTTATTATTTTGGGATTTTCTGTTTTTGTAGCCTCTCTCATCGTGAGTATTTCACAGTTGTTGTCACCATCCTGGCCAGGTGGTCAACAGTATATTCCTATTGCTATACTCTTAGCATTCAAGCATGGACTTTCTATCCATACAGGTTATATGGTACTAACTGATTCATTTAAGATATTTACCATTTTTGACTATGCTTTCTTTCACATATATTGCTACTTCCCCACCAGCATGACCTACTCTGTCATTCCTTTATATTTTGTGCCCTGGTATTACCATGTTCCATTGATTATCATTAAGGCTACATTTTAGTTATAGGTATTTTTAGTAAAAGTCATGGACAGGTCACGGGTAGTAAACAAAAATTCATAGCCCCGTGACCTGTCCATGACTTGTACTATATACCGCTGACTAAGTCTTGGGTGGTGGGCAGCCTGGGGGAACCAGGGGTGCTCGTGGGGGGGAGCAGCCTGGGGCGGTCGCGGGTGCTGGAGGGGGGGCGGCGCACGGTCCGGAAGGGAGGGATGGCAGGCTCCCTAACTAGTTCCACGTGCTGCCTCCGCCCCGAGCACCAGCTCCGCAGCTCCCATTGGCTGGGAACCACGGCCAGTGGGAGCTGCGGGACGGTGCCTGCAGGCAGAGGCAGCACACAGAGGTGCCTGCTAGAAGCTGAGGGAGGGGGATGTTGCCGCTTCCGGGGAGCCCCCCAAGGCATGCACCACCACCCAGTTCCCTCACCCCCTCTTATGCCTCAACCCCCTGCCCTGAACCCTCTCCCCACACCCAAACTCCTGCTGCTGCTGTGGGATGGGGGCACGGTGGCCTGAGATTACCTCAGCAGCGGCCAGTGCAGCTGGCCCAGGGGTGCCCCAGCTGCTCAGGCAGCCCCCAAACCAGTCGCACCGGCCAGTGCAGAAGTCCTGGAGGTCCCAGAAAGTCACGAAATCCATGACCGCCATGACAAACTCACAGCCTTAACTGTCATCCTTCCACCAAGTTTCTGTGATGCCTTTTATAGCAATATCCTCATTTAATACCCGGCACTCAAGTTCGCCAGTCTTAGTATTTAGACCCCTTGCATTTGTATACAAGCACTTAGAAATTTGACAGTATTGAGTTGTCTGCCTTTATTTATGTAACTGAATGGGACTCTATCACTGGACTGCTTCTCTTCAGTTTCTACCTGTACTTTATCAACTTCTGTCCTCTTCTCTTTACTAGGATATAGTGTATCCCCTTTCATAAATCCTCCCAAAATGACCATGTGCCCCAGGTGCTTCTAATTATGCACACAAAAAAGAGGTCTGGTTTGAAATGTGAGACCACATTCTTTTGAGCTAGCAAAATATCCAGCAATACATCCAGCTGTCTTATCTTTTCACTGTCAGAAGGAAAGTATCATTTCTTCCAAGGTGAACCCTCTGGGACCATGTGTTCATTAGGAAAAATGTATATTTTTTTTTTACTATTTATTAGCTAATGTGTTAAAAATGCACCTTTTTCCTAGTGTAAAAATGACTCAGGAAGGAGCAACATGATGATAGCTACAATTATAGTTTTGTGTATTCATTGGCCTGGTAAGTCCATGAACAACTGAGTCGATCATTGAAATCAAATATGGAAAAGACCCATTACATTACGTAGTGCAACACCTGTCAATTGGTATAGCTGCCTTTTAAAAATATCTCAATCGAAAGCAGCAAAAATCTACAAACTACTGTGTCATTTATGGATCATGAGTGTATAAACTACAAAATGAGCTTTTTTCCTGTTAGATATTTTTTTTTCAGAACGAGTGGAGCATGTTAAAATGCAATTTGGAAGATCAAAATTTAGAATCAGATTCTGAAGTCCAGGGTATAACCTAATTCCCCATAAAATGCTAAATTCTGTTATAGTCTACTTCACTAATCTCATTTTGTGCCACATCTTTTGTCACATCACTGGTTACACTCTACTTCCCTATAGACCTATGATTACTGTGAGAGCAGTGCTTCATAGAAAATCAAGTAAAATATTCATTTGTATATAATTGTATATTGTTCAAGAATTGATTTAAGTAAGCAGTAGTACTTAGGTCATTTTTGTCTGAATCAGCAATGGATCCACACTTCTGTACTGCTGTGACAGTGGCAGGAGTTAATGATTAAAGCTAGTTGACATAGCAAAATAATGCTCATTAGGAGTTAAATTCAAACCTTGGGTTTGATTCTCCTCACACACTTACACTGGTGTAAATCAAGAATAACTCTATTTACTTCATTTGAGCTGCACTGGTATAAAATGGGTGTGAGAGGAGAATCAGGCTCCTTATGTCCATGAAATCTAGGCATTGTTGAATTGCTGCCTTAAACTGAAAAGAATAATGTTATTTATAAAACCACCTCCTCCACTCTAGGGCACTGTACAGCATAATAGAAAACAATCTACAAACAGTAAAATTGTGATGAAGAACAGTCTATCCTTTCAGAATGATTGTGTAATCCTAGCTGGAAGCTGAAAATTCAAGGCCAGATCCTCAGCTGGTGTAAATCAGTGTAGCTCCTGTGATTTTTAATTGGATTAGCCATAATGATTTTTCCAGAGAGATGTCGCCTTAAAGATCTACAATCTCTTTCATTTAGAAAGGACAGAATAATTACATTTTAAAATAAATTTTTAAATGAATCATCTTTAATAATTCAGGTCAAATTCTGATTGCAGTTATTCCACTGGAAATCTGGAATAACTTCATTGAAATCAAGTTACTTCAGGTTTCCACCAGTGTTTGAGTGCATAATTTGTCTCTCTTTTGTAAACTTATAAAATATGGACTAAATTAAGCCTTTTAATCACATTTTAGAATTGTTTATTTTTTATACATAATATAACCAGGGTTCACTGAGTAAAGACAGTTAATAAAATAATAATTTTATATTTTGAGCGAACATACTTAAATTTTGTGTCTTGCTACTAATTTGCATACATAATTGATACCTTGTTAGTAGTTCATTAGGTACACTGGACACCAGGTCACAACAACAAAACCAGAGGGCAACAGCCTCTACTTTTTTATTTATAGAAAAAATAAATAACTCAAAATTACAAGTCGAACCACCATAACATTAGAGATAAAAACAAGAGTTTCCTTGGTCTTCAGGATAAATCCAAGCATATTGTGACTTACAAGGAGAGGCTGAGGGAACTGGGTTATTTAGTCTGCAGAAGGGAAGAGTGAGGGGGGATTTGATAGCAGTTTTCAATTACCTGAAGGGGGAGTTCCAAAGAGGATGGAGCTCGGCTGTTCTCAGTGATGGCAGATGACAGAACAAGGAGTAATGGTCTCAAGTTGCAGTGGGGGAGGTCTAGGTTGGATGTTAGGAAATACTATTTCACTAGGAGGGTAGTGAAGCACTGGAATGGGTTACCTAGGGAGGTGTTGGAATCTCCATCCTTAGAGGTTTTTAAGGCCCGGCTTGACAAAGCCCTGGCTGGGATGATTTAGTTGGTATTGGTCCTGCTTTGAGCAGGGTATTGGACTAGATAATCTCCTGAGGTCTCTTCCAACCCTAATATTCTATGATTTTATGATATTATCTGTATCTTTATAAGGAGATAGCATAGAAACTCTGCTTGTTTTTCCATATCTGATTGTTGAACCAAGACTTCAGTTAAATATTTATGGGAAGTTAAGTGCTTGTTGGGTTAATACTGACACACATCTTGAGAATTGGGCCAGATGCTAGGTAAGTGGTGGATGTTCAGTACAAACACAGTGATAGATTGTTGAAGCTATGCTGTGATGCTCATCACACATCACAGGATAAAACCTGATCTGGTGTCTCTATGGTGTTGTCTAGTCAGGCAGATTTTAGTAATTGTTGCACTGTTTTGGTACCATCAATGCAGCTCCACCTGTGGTAACAAGGTGGGTTGTGAAGCTCCACTGTAGGTGTCCCTGCGCCTCTAACTGAAAATTTTAGATAGCAGTGTCAGTTCAGCCCACACATGCGCTTTCCCTCCCTCATGATCCGCCTCGAGGCTATCTAGCATGGCGCAGGCAAACCCTTCCTCCCCCCCTCCAGTTCCTTCTTTACTGCAAAGCCCCTTATGGAGACCTCTGAAATAGAGGGGAGGAGGGTGGGTTGTGGAGCACCCATGGGGGACACATCTCGAAGAACTATCGTTACTGCACAAGGTGAGTAACTTCTTCTTAAACAACAAATTAGAACAACTGTAGCATCATCATGGTTCAAAAAGCAGCTGAATGTGCCAAGAAAACTTATTTTCCACAGTGCCCCTGTGTTTTCAAAGCAGTGGATGCAATTGCTTAATCCAACCTTAGAATAAGCAAGGCCAATGAAACCAGAGGGGGTTGTGCCTGTTTTTTACCGGGATGAGTATTGGATCCAGTGCTGTTCAGAGGGGTGGTAGGTGGCAAAAAAAACTTCCACTGAGCTTTTTGTTCTTTTTTTCCAGGGTACTTGTTTGGTGAGCTTCAGGGCGCAGCGTAAAACCTTTTCTTTTTGGCCAGGATTTTGACGGATTTTAAAATAGGGAATTAGGAATGGAAGGACATGGGGTTGTTTGGCATACAGGGAGATTCTAATTAATTGCTTCTATCAATGTAAGGCTCATATGTGCTTTGGAAATTGGAAACAGTAGAAACTTCTAGGTAAATTCAGTACATCCATATGAAAGTTAACAAAAACAAAGCTCAAGTAATAACCCTGCCACCATATCAACTTCAAGCTTTGATCCCAGCAGGTCTCATAAGGTAATTGGGGTTCAGCCAGAGCCAGATTGTACCTTCCCCCAAGAGGACTCCATGGGAGAAGGAGGAAGGGAAACTGTTCCCCTCCTAGAGTTTCCTTCAAATTCTTCCATGGAGGTTGGGATTCTTCTCTCCCATCTCCTTCCTATAGAAAGGGTAGGCTATTTGACTCACAAATACTACAGAACACAGAACACATCATAGTCCAGATCACCCAAGTGAACTGTCTTTGTTTGAATCTGTTTTAATCTTTATGAAATGGGAGTGGGAGTCATCCACCTTTGTGACATCATCTTCCCTCTTCTTGGACCTTGTGGTGGTATGGTCCATACTCAGTGAGGGAGATGGAACTGAATAGACCTGAGACAGGGGAGAGGAAGCCAGATTTGGAAGGGGTAGTCTGGAGAGGACACATCAGGACATGAAACCAGGTATGGTCTGTATTGTCTTTCTGCACAGCTACCCCTTTATGCTGGAAGCAGCTGAGTCAGGTTAAGTGGCACTGCCAGGATTGGGGCAGGACAAGAATTACTGCATATGTGTGAGCCCTCACCTCTGAATGGTTCTAGTACTCTTAAGACTTTCCTGAGCTACTATTGATTTTTGGGTCTGAACTAGGGCTCCGTGTGTGTGTGTTTGGGAGTTGAGGGGGAAAGCAATAACAGCCTCTCAGCTGAATGATTTTGGAGAGCCTCATATGTTTTTTTCCCCCCTTTCTTTTTGTACCAGATTGTTCCCAGGGGTATTCTCACAGGAGCTGGGCATCAGGGCCCATACATTTGATTTGACCTATGAGATTCAGAAAATAAATTCTGTTAGAGATGCACAAAATAGCGAAACTGGATAAATGGTCAAGGATATAGATAAACAGAATCATTTTATATTAAGCTAATCAAGGAGTTGCTTAATTTAAATTAATTATACACTTATTAATTGATGTTTAAACATGTTTGTTTGTTTTTCGTCTTGTTTCACAGCAAGGAAAAGAAAATTCAGTATTTAAATCCCGTGTGTAATGGGAGTGTTCTTTATTGTGACCTAGATTTCAAATCTCTGTATTGTCACCTCTAGAAACCCATTTATTCCCTCTCCATTCATCTCCCTTTAATATGAAAGATGAATCAGCTACTGAGCAGGCATTGTCTGTACTGACTTTTTAATCAAAACATTTTATAATGAACTGCATGTACATGAAGTTGTTATACCTTAAAATGCAGATGAGCTAATAAGATTAGTACAGATTGGTTAGCTGCCTTTTCAACATTCTGATAGAAGAGTTTATTAAAGAACAGACTTTTAAAAGCCTGAGGATTTTATTCAGTTTTTATTCTGCTCTTGCTGTAGCAAAATTTGACTAACTTTGTGAAACTTCCCCAGAAAGCTCTGCTTGTTCTTGGTAGCTATGGAAACAGAAATTCACAGTCCATAAACTCAGCAACGCAAGCTTCCTACGCTGTCCTTATTATTAACTTATATTGTGCTAGTGCCTACAGGGCCCCAGCTGAGATCAGGGTCCCTTTGTGCTAGGTGCTCTGCAGAACGTAGTCGAGGAGTCCCTGCCCCAACGAGCGTACAGTCTAAAAAACAAGACATACCGAGGGTAAGAGAAAGGAAATATTATCTGCATTTTGTAGAGAGGGAGCTGAGGCACAGAAACTATGAATTGTCCAGTCACATAGGAAGTCTATAGCAGAGGCAGGAATTGAACGCAGATTTCATTAGTCCAAGGCACTGCCTTAAGAGCAAGTACATTCTTCCAGGAATGTCTTGCCAATGTGGTTTAGCCATAGCCTGAAGAAGCAAGAAAGTAGCTCTCTGTCTAAGACAATCAGTGCTCATTTTGGATAAAAAGGATTGTATGTTCCTTCTGCCATTTTCTTCATATGTGACTTTTTTCACCTTTTTTCAGTAGGTAAGAGTGAGACACTAAGGACTGTCACTCAGACCTATATGATGCGCATGTATGATAGTTCAGAGGCAAAGCAGATAAAGAAAGCTGGGTGAGGAGAGAAAAATAGGAAATCTTTAAAAGTAGTATGTTTTAAAGAGGGATTTGGAGGAAGAAAGTGTCAATGTCTTAGGCACAAGAAGGAGGCCTTACATGGAATTTAAATGGGTCATAGATGCTGTGCTAACTCTTTGCACAGTGCTGAATTTTATACAACAGTGTAAAACATACATAAGTGAACATTAATGAGATTTTTTCTCAGATCCCTGACTGCTATTAGTATTTAATTTGACCCTTTTAATTAAATTGGGAGGTAACTATGCTGAGACATTTGTGTCTGGAATGAAATCGTAATGCAGACGCTGTGTTTTTATTTTTATTTAGATTTATAAGCAAAAAGAAAAGAAAACCTTGTCTCTTGGACTCTAGGCATCTTTGACATAATTTTAAAAATACACTATTAGAAAAAGCATGTGTGTAAATCAAACCCTTGACCCTTTAGATGCAGCTACAGGAACCTTTTTAATAGCCGCCAGGGATATTTTGTGTTTGTGCATTTTTTAAAAAATATGCATTCTTGTATCAAAGAAAAACAACAATAACTGATATTATCCATTAAGGTGTGTGCTGGGCATGAAATGAACTCCAGTGTGGGCCTGTATCTTTTCAGTGTAGGTGGTTCACTCCAGCCCTAGGCACTGAATTTAATATCACTCCAGGCATGAAAGGAAGGTTTTACTTAGAGAGCAAGGCATATCATTTAATGCTATTACTTTTAAAATCTCAGTCAGTTTCTGCTCAATTCTAATTTTGGACCCCGTCATTTTGATTAGTTGCCAATAAATGCTTTTTAATTAAAATTATATTTAACAGTCACATGCGTCAGTGAGGCTGTGTGCTGACAGTGATGGAAGTGGGTGGATAGCACAATAGAATGTGACAAGAGAAGTGGATCCACGAAGGAAAGGAGACTACTGAATTCCAAGATAGAGACAGCAATCAAGGGAACAAGAGAGAAGGGGAAAATGAGACTTATAGTTTAGGAGCTCAGATTAAGAATTAGTGTGTATGGAATACATGTTTAGGTTTCTTCAGTTATGGATTATTCAGATTTCACTTCATTTTCCTGCTACTCTACAATACAGAATGTGTTCCCTGCCTTCCAACTCCCCCCCTCCTCCTCCATTTTGACAAGCTTTAACCAAAAGAAAATGTCAAATTCAGCCATGGAAGTACTCTCAGAAACCACATTTTAAATGTCCGTATATGAATATCACAATTGCCAACTTTCACGTGGTAAATAAGCACCCCGACTTTCACAATAAACCAAAAATCAGGCTAATCCCATTTCAAAACAAGGCCAAAACAAGCCAATTCCTAAGAACCCCAACACTCTCTATGTGACTAGATCCCCCCGGCGTGCAGTCTGGGACTGTGGTGGGCCCACTATGCACCCCTGACTCTCTTCCCCCCCTTGCCCCTGCTTGCCGGGAGCCAATCAAAAAAAAAGCACCAGTCCCTGATTAACCAATGTGCACTTGGTGCATTTTTACAGGGCCCCCTTTTCAGGGGAAAAAACAAACACCACCGCCACACACACACACACACACCCACCCACCCAACTTGGGGCAAAGAAGGGGGAGGGCCCCATCTGCACACTGTGGCGAGAGCCAAAGGGGCAGAGCAGGGAGCCAGGCCAATCTGCAGGGCAGGAAATGCTGCAGGGTAAGTGCGAGGTAGGTTTACTGTACAGCACATACCCCTAGGGCCTCCCACTCCCCTCCATGGGCAGGGAAGATGTGGGAGCCGTCAACTGCCATAGTGCACAGGGCCCCAAAATTCTTTAATTCAGACCAAAATAGCACATACATTTGAAGAAATCTCCCAGTATAGAGTGCGCCTTATAGCTGTTCTCAAGAGTTCAGAATAGGGCACTGCTAGCTACATGGTCCCAGAGAACCACAGTTGTCTCAGTGAGAGGCTGTTCCTGGTGCAGCTGTTGAGGGCCTGGAATTGGCAGCCTAAGGAAGATGCAAGCCTGTGAAGGGTGAGGAGCACTGATATGATGTGGTCTTTGCAGCTGTCCCTGTGAAGGAGGCAGGTTTCTATGTTCTGCCGAAATCTGATGTTCCAGGTTATTTCCACTTTTAGCTCCAGACCTTTTCTAAAGTCAGAAAAAAACTTTAGAAAAGGTATAAAAAAGTGCTGCTCACTTTATTATCATACCTTCACTGGGAAGCCAGCAGCACTTCAGTACGAAGCAAGGTAAATTAAAACCACAAGAAAGAAATCGCAAATAATCAGTTTCTTAAATGCAGTTCCAGAAGGAAATATTAATTGCCAAATTGACCCAGCAAAACTCCGTTTGTTCAGAATAAGCTGAGAATCTCTGGTTTTACGTTTCTCTCTGCTTTAAGTATTCTGCATCTATCGGGCAGCTTATATTTTATTGAACAGCTATCCACAGCGTTGATGGAAATATTACTTAGCTCTTAGGCCCATCCTTCCCAGAACTGCTTGTTGAAACTGGCAACTGTTTCATAAATACCTAGTACTTTAAAAGACAATGCAAGCTAAATGTGATAAGTATTGATGGCAATCTAAAAATGCTTCCATAATGTACTTTACCTTCCTATTATAGCATGTTAATATTGGATTTTTTTCCCACTAAAGACTCAGGGCTTGTCTACACTACTGCTTAAGTCGATGTAACATACATCGCTCAGGGGTGTGGAAACCCCCCCCCCCCTCCCCTGAGTGACTTAAGTTACATTTACTTAAAACAGTTTCTACACCGCGGTATGAGTGTGGGAGACGCTCTCCTGCTGACACAGCTTCTGCCTCCCGTTGAGGTGGAGTAATTATGTCGATGGGAAAGCGCTCTCCCGTCGACATAGCACAGCTTCACCACAGGCACTGCAAGTTAGTCTGTATTCACAAAAAGAAAAAGAGTACTTGTGGCACCTTAGAGACTAACCAATTTATTTGTTTATTAACACAGTTGGATCAAATTAAATTAAATCCGATGAAGTAAGCTGTAGCTCACGAAAGCTTATGCTCAAATAAACTGGTTAGTCTGTAAGGTGCCACAAGTACTCCTTTTCTTTTTTTGAATAAAAACGAATCTTGGCTGAGCTTTTCCCTTCTGATTTTAATAACCGTTCAGAGCAATGAAGATTGTCTGTGATCTTACAGTATGAAAAGCTTTTATCTGAAATTATCATATCAATATTTTATCACTAATAGAATTGTATATTCTCTTCCAGTAGTTTTCCCAGGGGTGTTGTTCAGAACATTGGAGTTATCACTGAAAGTTCTACATTTCTCTAAAAATAAACCAGTATTTTATGAGGCAACGTCTTTACCAATCTTTGAGATTCAGAGGGCCAAATTCAGTCCTTGGGTAGATGCGTGCAACTCCCACTAACTACTGAAGAACTTTAGTGCACAGACTAATGTAGTCAAGAGTTCATTCTAAATGTGGATTTCTTCATTTTGTAAGTTAGGAGAACAAAGGGCTGCTGTAATGTCTGATGACTAGAGTAACCACATGTACCATTCAAATTATTAATATGTCACTCGATAAATCAGCTGGTTGAGAAGTTTCTATTAATATATTTAAATTTGCTGTTTTTGAGTACTTAACTTCAGCAAGCTATTCACAGGCCAGTATTAGAGTAAGGTGAATTGGAGAATGTTAGATGTAACATTCATAATTTACAAATGGTAATAAAAGACTAAAATTTATCACTGACAGATGGTCTGACATATCCAGATCTCTCCCCTCACCCTGCACCACCCAAAAAAGTTTTTTTTCATTGAGTTCATAGGTTTTGTATCTTTTTGATACCAGTCTTTATCAACTGTGCAATATTTGTCTAACTGGCTGATAGGACACGAATGAGATTGTTCTTTAACACAGTTGGATCAAATTAATATCTTCTCATTAATCATAGAAATGTCAGGCTACAAGGAGGCAGGACCAAGTAAACCTAAAGCATCCCTGACAGGTCCAACCTATTCTTAAAAACCTTCAGTGCTGGGGATTTCACAACCTACTTTGGAAGCCTATTCTAGATCTTAACAACACTTGTAATTAGAAATGGGAAAAATGAAATGGCAAGCTATGTGAGACATGTTCATGAGCCCTGACCATTAGAAGTAAGGAAAAAATATTTTGCCTGAAGCACTGTTTCTAGGATCCGAAATATGTGGGGAGAAAAGCAATCAGAAAAGCCAGCCATAATGTAAGTTAACAAAAGCTTCTGTTGATTTTATTTTCCTGATTCCATCTCTGTTTTACTAAATCAACAACATAAGAGAAGATCCAGGCCTTAGAATGGAATTTGATATGTGGAAGATAGGAATGGAATGTCCTCTTAGCGGAGCATTATTCGTAAGATGAAAATACATACTTTCTGGGGCGAGCCCTTGAGAGAGCCTAAAGAATGGAGTGGCACACAAACACATTCATTTCTGAAAGCTACTTCTTTCTACCTACATTTTACAGTCAGTTCAGGGATTATCAATAGACAATACAATATGTATGGCTGAGAGCATCAAAAAATAAATGGCCAGTTCCCCAGGTATGCTTGACCTCTACTTGGCCCTTTGGGGTCTGTTCTGCCAGCCCTGAGTCACCAGAGCACATTTCACTCTGGCTGCATAACTCATTAGTTATCAGGGTCCAGAACCAGGTTGCATAGAGCCATCAAATGAAATACCCAGCTCTTCCTCCCTGCAAGAATGGCATAAAGGAAGAATGAGCAGGGACTGAGATTCTGATCCAAAGATTTTAATCTTGTTGACAAATGAATTTTGGATGCATATTTCATGTTGAGAAGGTATAACAGCTGATAATAGCATGCATGGATATATCACATGCATTGGTGGATGTTGAGATGAGCTCCATTCAAAACCTCTTTTATGAAAAGACAAGAAAGGAACAAAAATTGTACCATGTACCGTAGCAAATCTATTACCCCAATTCTGTTGAATTTAATTCTATGTTTCAAATCTCTTCATGATTTTGAAAATCATTATTTGAAATGTCAACCAGCAGAAAAGAAAGAGAGGGTAACACAGGCCTAACTCATACTATTTGTGTTTACTTCTGAAAAATATTATAGTCAAACAAGATAGAAACACAGGTGTGTCTTGTGGCACCTCTGAGGGGAGAGACAAACACCTACAAGATCTCTATCAAGCATTCTTACAACTACAATACCACCTGCTGAATTGAAGAAACAGATTGACCGAGCCAGAAGGGTACCCAGAAGTTACCTACTACAGGGTAGGCCCAACAAAGAAAATAACAGAACGCCACTAGCCATCACCTTCAGCCCCCAACTAAAACGTCTCCAACGCATCATCAAGGATTTACAACTTATCTTGAAGGACAACTCATCCCTCTCACAGATCTTGGGAGACAGGCAAGTCCTTGCTTACAGAAAGCCCCCCAACCTGAAGCAAATACTCACCAGCAACCACACAACAAAAACACTAACCCAGGAACCTATCCTTGCAACAAAGCCCGTTGCCAACTGTGTCCACATATCTATTCGGGGACACCATCATAGGGCCTAATCACATCAGCCACACTATCAGAGGCTCGTTCACCTGCATATCTACCAATGTGATATGTGCCAGCAATGCCCCTCTGTCATGTACATTGGCCAAAGTGAACAGTCTCTATGTAAAAGAATAAATGGACACAAATCAGATGTCAAGAATTATAACATTCAAAAACCAGTTGGAAAACACTTCAATCTCTTTGGTCACTCGATTACAGACCTAAAAGTGGCAATTCTTCAATAAAAAAACTTCAGAAACAGACTCCAGTGAGGGACTGTTGAATTGGAATTAATTTGCAAACTGGATACAATTAACTTGGGCTTGAATAAAGACTGGGAGTGAATGTGTCATTACACAAAGTAAAACTATTTCCCCATGAAGAAAAGGAGTACTTGTGGCACCTTAGAGACTAACCAATTTATTTGAGCATGAGCTTTCGTGAGCTACAGCTCACTTCATCGGATGCATACCGTGGAAACTGCAGCAGACTTTATATATACACAGAGAATATGAAACAATACCTCCTCCCACCCCACTGTCCTGCTGGTAATAGCTTATCTAAAGTGATCATCAGTGTGGTGCTTGAGCAACCAAAGGAGCAGCTGTCCACGGTGAGGGCCACCACACCATGGCAAGCCACTTGGATAGAGGAGTTGGCGAGGACAGCCTTCTTCGATGACTTTGACCTCCTTGTAGACAGATGCACTAAAGACCTGTCTGCAGAAATCGTATCTGGGAGGAAGGGAACTCAGGAGAATGCTCACAGAACTCCTGCATGGAGACATCACCACCACCACCACAGGAGAGAATCCAGGAGAAGGAACATCAGTCGCCGCTACAACGCAGCAGCAGCTTTTAGGATCCAGACGCTCTACCGGTCAAACTGCCCTAAGGCTACGAGAGAGATCCTCGGTGGGCTCTCATCTTACTGTGCAATCCCATCCGAGAGACTGTTCTCGTACTTCACGGGTGTGTTTGACTATGTAGCTCAGAACAACATTCCTAATCCTCAATTACAATTACTGAGGGACAATCTCCACTCATTGATTATTTTGCTTTCCACAACCAACTCTCTGTACGTCTCTTCATGAGTGATGTACCCGAATATTTGAATTCTAATATCTAAACCGTATTGTTAATTTTATTCACCTAAATTTGGGTTATTGCTCTTTATGTACTCTATGTCTTTTAAAAACAAACTCTGTATTTGTGGATAATCTAAGCACTATACCCAGATGTACAGACAAGCTTTTCTCAACCTATGTTTTACATAATTTTTTTAACATTAGCTTTAATAAAAATTTTAAATCTCTCCTTGGTCTAATTTCTGATATGTCCTCTATCGAAACGATTCTCCTACAAAGAGGGGTTCACTAAATCATAAAATAGGTCTTTTCCAACTGTAGGTACCATTATGTTACTGTACTTATATTTGAAAACTTCAAATATATGTAACAAACAATCAGCACAGTTCTGCATTTTGTTTGCTGCAAAGAAATTCATCTTTGAACTGCTGTATGTAGTTTTATTTTTTTGAAAGAGGGAATTTGCAGCCACCCACAACCAAGATGTATTATTTATGCAATTCCACAAATGAATATAGCACTTTACAAAGCAAATAGGAAATGCATAAGAACTGTAAGACTCAGTGAGTTTATTCTATGTAGGCCAGATCATCTAGGTTGCAGAACACACTACTGAGTGTTACCGAGCACCTTCAACTCCCATTTACAATCGGAAGTGGAAGTACTTAACGATTTTCCGGACAGACATAAATCGGGCAACAGTTCTGACCCAAGAGGGTATGGAGATAGCACTGATAAGTAGATACGCTTATGAATGATTACATGGAACAAGTGGGTTTGAAGGAGGTGAAAGTTATATCCAGGGGCAATGGGTGCAAAGAAAACAACTAACAAGACATGGGAGCTCCTTGCTACATGATGGAGCAATGAGAAAAGGAAGCACAAAACTGAGGGCTAGTCAACACTAGAAAATTGGGTTGGCATAATTACATTCCTTGGGAGTATGAAAAATCTACATCCCGAGTGGCGTAGTTAAGCCGACCTAAGTACTCATGTAGGCAGCACCAGGTCGACAGAAGAAATCGTCCATCACCCTAGCTACCACATCTCAGGGAGGTAGATTACCTACGCTGATTGGAGAACCCTTCCCGTCAGTGTGGGTAGTGTCTACACTGAAGTGCAGCTGCACCAGAGCTGTTGTAGCATTTTAAGTGTAGACAAAGCCCTAAGAGTGGAGAAAAAGGATAAAGGGGGCAGTAACAACAGAGGAATCAGAGGAGTTTAAGGCGCTAAAAGGTGAAAAATAGGAAATGAAACCAGCAGTGCTGGATTAAGAGGAGCTTTAACTTGATGCAGTAGAAGTCAGGAAGCCAAATTAAAATAGATTGCTATAGCAATAGCAAATGTCTCAAAAGCTTCTTTTACAAGAGACATGCAGTCATAAATAATAATTAATGCTCTAGTGCTCCCTTGTCAGGAATTTTCTTCGTGAAAACTTTGTGGTTTCTTTTAAATTTTGAATAAGTCACCTGCTTATAATTTTTATTTACAAGAGTGAAATGAAACCGCTTGGCCAAACCCCCAGTGTATCAACCAAATCCAGTTCTTGGACTTTGCAATGAAAAATATCATTGTTATAAATGGCATTAAGACAGTAAGGTGGGTGGAGAGGCTCTGCAAATTTGTGAAGTTCAATTTCTCTTCAATTTGCTTCATATGCTTGGCTGACCAGTGATCCTAAGAATTTCTGAACATTCTGTCATGAAGGCAACTGCTTGTATCTAATCAGATACTTCACTGACAGTGGAGAGGTTGTCACTGACAAATGAAGAGGTTGACATAGAGGGCTTTAAAAAGTGTAAAAGTAAATCAGTCACTGAAGTTTCATCAGTGATTGTGCAGAAATTTTTTATCTGATGTTCGAGCAGGCATGTGGTGACGTGCTTGCAGGAACGATGAAGGGTCACAGAAGGCAGAAGTACATGTGGGATGAAATCCTGGACTCACTGATTTCAATGTGGCCAAGATTTTTCCCGTCGTATCACAAGGGCTCCATCTTTTCTGATTTTGTCTAGATCACACTAGTCCCAGAGAAAGATTGTGTCTCTCAGAAACTTAGTCTGATTTCAGAAAATGATTCTGCATATAAAAACAATAGTATAACTACAGTTTTAAGGGACTATATAGAAAGGTTGGAATTTCATCCTTATTCCTCCTCGCAAGCTATAATATGTGTAATAAACTATTCTCAAAGAAAATTTGGAAGATTAATGTATACAGATGATCACAGAAGGACTGAATCTACTCCCTCTCACAATAGGTGAATGCCAGGGTAAATTCACTGGCAACACATTAATAACTTAATACATCCTTCTCTCTCCCCCCCACACCCTTTGTGGGAGTCAGGTGCTGGAGGCTGTCATACATCAGTAGCCCTGTATTGGGTTGGTTTTGTTTTTCTCCAAGGATAGTATGTGAAATTGTTTTTAGGTGTGGATTGTGAGGATTTATAGTAGATACAATGGACATGGGTAGTGCCATGTACAATGCCAAATCTCAGAGATATTGCTCGTTAGAGCTGGTTAGAAAATGTCCTTGAGAACGTTTCTTTAGTTAAAGCTCTCCTAAATAGCACTGAGGCCCCTGGGGTTGTTCAGCATATGCCAACTCAGGACTTCTCTTCACCAGCTGTGTAGTTTCTGCCCAGCCAGTGGCACACCTTGCTGCTTTTCAGTTGTGTTCTGTCAGTTGCATTTGGGCCTCCGATGTGTCCAAAAAATCGTTTCCACCTGTAGTCTCAGTACACCCTTTGAAAGCAGTGCCTCTGCAGGTGCAAAGAATTCTGTTCCTGTCTGAGAACTAAAGGCTAGAGCTGGTTGACAATTTTTTGGTAGGAAAATTCTGATTTGTTTAAACCAGAACTTTTAATGGAAACTTTTATTGTTTTTGTCAGGAAAGTTTCTCGGGTCCAGCATGACATTTCCGCAAAAGAGCAAGCACGTGCACCCTCACCTGGGGTATGGGAGACCAGGGTCAAGCCTCTGATCTGCCTGATTCAGAGCATGGACTTGAACCTGCGTCTCCCGTATCCCAGGTGAGTGCCCAAAACACCAGGCAGTAGAGTCTTTCTCTCCGTCCACCCCTCACAGAATAATTTATTTATACAAAGTGGATCAGCTCCAACCGGAGAGGTTGGGAGGCTTCCCATCCCAGATAGCTAAGCAGAAACACTGGAAGCCTTTGGAATGAAGGAATGGCAAAGCTAGAGATCCAGTTGGGTTGCTGTCCTGGGTGGGCTCATGGGAGAGAGGAGGCTGGATATGTTAGGGGAAGGGTTTCTAATGCCTGTGCTCTTGGGGCCTGCCTTGGTATGGAGAATTTCTCAGAGACTGTATGCTGTGTGCAATCCAGCAAGCTCACAGATGGTTCTGATGAGCTGCTTTTTGAGATACAGTGGGGATTGAACAAAACAATGTAACTCCAAGCTCACTAAGATTTCCAGATGCCTTCCAAATCAAAGCACACACAGAACAATATACATGCATGTCTGTATGCCTCTGGTCTCCAAAGGGTTGTTTCTCAGGTCCTTACATTTTGATTTATCTAGGTTATAACAAACTACTGCTCAAACGCAGGCTCACCGTTGCATACTGACTTTTGCTGCTTTCTCCAGCATTTTTCACCGTCTGCTAAGAGCATGATCCTGGCTTTAATCCACATAATCTACTGCTATGGCATTTTTTTCTTAACTTTTCCTTTTTCCACTGAATTTTCAAAGAGGAAAAAAAAGTGTAGCATAGCACAGGTAAAAGTCAAGTTGAAAGGCTTTCCTGAAACATATCACCCAATACCACCACATCATCAACAGTCTTTCACACAGAGTCACATTCAAAATAAAACCCAGTGTGTATAGCCAAGGTTCTGTCTCAGAAAGTCGTGCTTCTAATAATTACCTGTGGAGAAAAGAGCAGGTAGCTTAGTTATTATATATAAACAACTCCATCTTCTCAGAAGTTTTCTTTCACTGTGTTAAGTGCTATGGCACTAAGTCTGTGAATCCCATTGACTTTAGTAGAAGTCACACATCTGAAAACCCCATGTAGCACTTTGTCAATTGTGCTTAGCATGGAAACATCTATACGTTTTCTCTGAAGCTAGCTCTTAGTGTCTCAGAAAGGTTTGCGAGTAAATTTCCAAGGAGTTACACCCAGGGTTGTAAAGGCCAGAGAAAGCCTGATTCTGCTCAGCTTCACGCCTGGTGGAGTCATTTACACCCGTGCAAAGTAGGTGTAAAACACTAGCAAATCAGAGTGGTTGTTTTTACACCTTCTTTGTATAGGTATTGATAACACAAAGTTCAAGACTGTTAAGAATCAGACCCTAAAATTTTACCAGACTGTCAGTTTACTAGCAAATAAGACTAATAATGAGTAAGGTTTTGGCTAACAGGTCATACTTTTGTGACATAGTTTAAAACCATTAAGCTTAATTGGACATAAGTATTATTGTTATTTGTTATTAAAAAGTAACAGGCTTTTGAAAGTAATATTTGTATGCCCTGGTTGAAGGCTATAGTATTCTAATCATTACCATACCAACTGTATTTTCATGGTGTCTTCTGAGCTTTAAGAGTAATTTTATTTCTTTGTTTCACCTTAGGCTTACCTTATGGATGGGAAGAAGCTTACACAGCAGATGGAATCAAGTACTTTATCAAGTGAGTACCGGCACCAAAGCTATATAAGCGGTTTCTATCACATATGGAGGATGATGGGGAGAGATTCAAATAATCAGAGGGGGTAAAAAAGCTCTAAACTTTCTAGGAGGAACACTAAATCAGTAACATGAAAAGAAACTTCATCTCTCTTTATATACAGCTTGTTAGTGACATCATTTATCGATTTTCTTAGGGACAAACTTATATAATGAGACTGGGCTTTTCAAAGAATTCTAAGGGAATTAGGTACCCAAATCCTACTGAAATTCATTGGGAGTCAGGTGACCAACTCCCAACCTCATATTGTCTTAATCAGTGTTTGATCCTTTCAATGTTGCCAATAGGGATGGGAAAATCCCATCCCCTAAAAAGTTCACAGGCCCGAACATTCAAATGCTAAAATGAAAAAATCAACTTTAAAGCTGGTTGGGAGCCTCAGTGCTGGAGAAACATCAGACAGTACTCAGTGATTTGGGGGATGTAGCTCTGGCTCCGACCCTAGGAGCTCTTCCCATAGTAATACACAAACCTTAGGGCTCTCTAGATGCACTGGCACCTTTGTTGAATCTGGGATATGGCACCTGTGCCCCATGCATTACTTAAGCAAAACCCCAGAATCCTTTGTACTGTCTGCAATTTTTCCTGGGCAGCCAGATAGACAACTCCGGATACAGCTTGGTGTCTGTGCCTCATTTTATTCTATTCTGTGCAGATAGTATCTGAGCACCTCCCAGTAATGCATTTTTTTCATCTCTTTTCATGGCTTCCTCTTTCGTGTTTCTATTCTTTTTTTCCCTCCCCCTCTTTCCTCCCTTTTTGCTCCTTTTGTCTTCCTTTATCATTTTGTCCTCTGTCATCTATGCACATTGGCGCCCATCGCCATTTCTATAGAGTCAGAATGCTTTGCACATGCAGAAAGCGAAGGAAAATGAATAGGATGCTCATCAGTTTCTTTCTGCAATCTCTTCTGCGTGTAAAGGCTTTGACTCACTGTGTCAGTGACCTTCTGTGTCAAGAACTGGCTGTGAAGGAGTACTGGCTAGCTTGGTACAAAACTAATCAGTTTTTCTTTGTACCCAGACAAGTGTTAAAGAGCCTGGATGTTGACAGACACTGACTAAACCCAGTCAACTTCCATCTGCAATCTTTTCACCCAGAAAACGGCACAAGGAAAAGGACTAACATGTTAGTTTCTCTTTGTAACTAGTCCCAGTAGAATGTCCTTTACCATGTGATTACCTTCAGACTACATCTAAAAGCATCCCTTGTGTGTCAGAAAGTGATGTTCTTGTTTTGAAAATGGACTTTGTAGGCAGCTTTGTATCTGGAATTAAGTTGTTCTGCTATTGTAATGGATTGAAGGAGCAGAGTGGAAGGCATTTCATCATAATTGTAAAGTAAGCAAGAAACTCCCAAGTTTCCTGCCATTGGTTTAAAAGAGAAGTTATTACTTTACACTAAAGATATTAATCATAGGCTGACTAACTTAAAATCACTGAGTTCTGACAAGTCAAATTTTCACTGCCTTTAGGTTAGCCTACCCTTACTCAGTGAACATTGCCATTGAAATTGGGCCGGTTACCAAGATATTTTGTCATATTCTTTATGCATTTCAGTGCTTGTCAATGCAAATATTTTAGCCATACTAAAAACTGCTGTCTGTATACACCTGGAGTATTTTAAGCCAAAGAAAAAGAAATAATCTGATACAATTTCTGGGGTTTTTTTTTTAAAGAAAAATACATATATGACGTTCTGCTCTGTATATAGCAGGGATGGGCAAACTTTTTGGCTCAAGGGCCACATCTGGGAAGAGAAATTGTATGGGAGGTCATGAATGCTCACAGAATTGGGGTTGGGATGTGGGGAGGGGGTGAGGGCTCGGATGGGGGTGCAGGCTCTGGGGTGGGGCTGAGGATGATGAGTTTGGGGTGTAGGAGGGTGCTCTGGGTTGGGACTGAGGGGTTTGGAGGGCGGGAGGGGGATCAGGGCTGGGGCAGAGGGTTGGGGTGTGGGGGGAGGCTCAGGAGTGCAGGATCTGGGCAGCGCTTACCTCAAGCGGCTCCCAGAAGCAGTGGCATGTCCCTGCTCCAGCTCTTACGTGGAGGCGTGGCCAGGAGACTCTGCACGCTGCCCCATCCACAGGCACGGCCCCTGCAGCTCCCATTGGCTGTGGTTCCTGGCCAATGGGACCTGCAGGGGCGGTGCTTGGGGCGGGGGCAGAGCAGAGCCCCCTGGCTGCCCCTACGCCTAGGAGCTGGGGGAGGAACATGCCGCTGCTTCTGGGAACCGTGTGGAGCGGCCCCTGACCCTGCTTCCCGGCTGGAGCACCGGAGCAGGTAGCAAGCCCCAGACCCACTCCCCCGCGGGAGCTTGAGAGCCAGATTAAAACGGCTGGCGGGCCGGATGCGGCCTGTAGGCCATAGTTTGCCCACCCCTAATATATAGTGTAACCATTGTCTCAAAGGCCAAGGGTCTTGTCCTCTCCATCGTATTAGTGTTACCAAAGATGAGAGGAGATTGAAAAAAATGTGTTCTGGGTGATTACTGGTTAGTTAAATCTATTAATTATGTTAGTCAATAATGCATCATCACTTCAGCTTGTGCAGTATAGTGTAGATGTTATAATAGCAAACAAACTTATTATGACACCAAAAATAAGAGTAAGGAAAAATCTGTATGGCCAAATTGCCACCTGCAGTTGAGTGAATTTTCAGACAACCCTCCCAAGATTAGAGGAGAGGTGACATTGAGATGTTACAATAAAGCACTGTATAAATTACAATGACAAGCTCTACAAAGTTTTAAAAGTAGTCCCCCTCGGCGGGGAGTGGGGGGGGGAGACGAGAAAATGCAAAGCACTAAGATCCAGCTCTTCTTGTCATTTGCTCTTGAGGATTTTCTTAATTAAAGGATTTCCTTAATGATTTTTTTTTCAGAAAGACTAAAAGAAAAAGGTAGTGCAGTATTTTCAGCGAGTGAAGGGAAGGTGATAATATCTTTAAACTTAAGGCAAAAGCATCCAGTATGATACATATACAGTTGCATTGCACAGATAAAGAATCACAAAATACCTTCTAGATCTAGGATACCAACATAATTATAAACCATATGAGCCTGAGCCAAAGCCCATCGATGTTAATGGAAAGATTTCCACGGATGTTAAAGTGGGCTTTGGATCAGGACCCCTCTATCTTGTTGTTTGTACCCTAATATATAAAGGTCTCCTTTTTGCTGTGAAAGATCATGTTAAGGCTGATTATTTAATACCTACCTGCCTGCCAGCAGGGGTTTGTGAGTTTGATTTATGTTTTCAGAGTGGAAGACACTAGCAAGCAAAGTTAGCATTATTATGAAACAGTTGAGTTAATGTTGTTATGCCGAGTCTGAATCAGAACCGAGCATCCAAATACCCCTGCACTTTTTAAGACCTCAGATCCAATTTTGTGTGCAAACTTTGCACCCTCAGGCACATCTCTAGTACCTATTTATTTAGTTAATATCAGGTATCCCTTACAACTTTATTTTCATTATTCTCTAAAATGCTGTAAAGTCAAAGAGCAGGGAACGGTCACGTGTTATATATGCCCTGTGGAGAGTAACGTGTAATATGCTGCTTGTGTCTATGAATATTTTATTGTTGACCTACCTGAATTAAGGTCTGATCCTGCTTCTGTTGAATTTAAGAGCCAGAGTTTCATTGATTTTAATGGGAGCAACATTGGCCCACAAAAGTAAAAACTCAGTTTTATCTGTTCGTTACCTGCACGAAGTGAGATGCTGATGCATGTAATTTGGGTTTAAGGTAAAGAAACCTTAGGGTGAGTGAAGGTTCCTAGGTATCAGAGCAAGATATAGTGCCTCCAAATTCCCTTGCCTAGAAGAGTCTCCATGTAATCAGTTAAGTTGGCTCTCAGGCTCCTGTGTGTTGCTGCAGTGGCACAAAGGAGCCTTATCACAGGCCAGGATCCAGTTCACCATCTTTTATACTTGAGTGGTCTTGAAAATTGAATTGTTACTTCTGAGAGAATTCAAATAGGCAGTGAAATTACCATAAAGCTGCTTGATGTCCTGAGAGTAGCTAGACATATATCTTTCATTTAAATCATTCCTATTCATCCACATTTCAGTTCTGTACCTGTTATTTTATAGAAAAGGCAAATTACTCTTAATCCTGACCCAAATGAGAAGATACTGTATATCTGCAAAGTGCTAAGTACTCTGGTCCTGATCCAGCAGAGCACTTAAGCATGTGGTTAATGTTTAGCCCATGAGTAGGCCCATTGTATAATGGACTTATTCATGTGCCTAAAGTTAAGTACATACTTAAGTGCTCTGCTGAGTCAGGGCCAGAGTGCTTAGTACCTGACAGGATCAAGACCAGTATTCTTACTATATTCATCATACTGGGATAGAATCCATATATTTACGGTGCAGAATCTGATGTGCATAGTGACCCCACCTGTGCAACCTTTATTCATGGTAATTACCACATACTCATTCTCCACACCCACTGACAACTAGTATGAATAAATTTTCCCCAATCTGAGTTAGAGTTGCACAATTCAGATAAGAAAAGGAGTACTTGTGGCACCTTAGAGACTAACCAATTTATTTGAGCATGAGCTTTCGTGAGCTACATCTCACTTCATCGGATGGCATCCGATGAAGTGAGCTGTAGCTCACGAAAGCTCATGCTCAAATAAATTGGTTAGTCTCTAAGGTGCCACAAGAACTCCTTTTCTTTTTGAGAATACAGACTAACACGGCTGTTACTCTGAAACAATTCAGATCGACGCTTTTGAACCAGTAATGTGGACACACTGGAATCAAATCTCAAACACAGTCGAAGCCAGCTTTAGTTGGATTTAGACTTGCAATTCCCTATCCATTGCATTTTGTTCATATTTGTAAACTTGTCATTGAAGCTGGATATAAATTTGTTGTTCTACCTAAGCCTGTCGAGGCTGCTGTTCACTGGTGCAGTTCCAGAATGAACCATGTTATCTAGAAAAGGGCATATAAGGGCAAGTTGTGTTGTATTTTCCTTGCCTTCCTGATCTAATCAGCTGAGATGCCTCCTTGTGATTGGAAAGATCAGTAGAAGCCTTTCCACTTGATTTCTCAGTGAGTGAGAGCAAGATTGTTTTAGCTCAGTTCGCTGATCCTACTGGAAAAATCCAGGAAAAACAGTTTGTGTGTGTGTGTGTGTGTGTGTGAGACTTTGTCAGGAAGTGATTTAAGCTATCATATTATTCTTCCATCAGGTGGTGAAACACAGCTGTGTTAATATTAAGGGCTCATTCACACAGCAACCTTATCTTGCCTCTTACCAGTCAGGAGAACAGCCAGCTAAATGTGGGGTTGATGCCCATTCAGTACGTTGTTAAGTTAATAACCGGTGAATCTTAATCATGTGGTGCTTGTGCTAGCTGCCTAATCTAGCAAATTGTTCAATTCCTATGCGTGCGTAGGTACACATTATTTTGCTTGTGGAGAGGACTTCCACAAAGGCACATAAGAGATGAAGAGGGTGGTGAGTGAGGCCTCTGCAGTGGGGTGAAATTGATTTTCCCCTGAACCATTGTGGAAGTTGTATGTAAAGTAGTGTATTTAAGTTTCTGTGCCAGCCAGCAAAAACAGGAACATTTTTTACTTACTACTACATTGTCTTTAACTCAACACTGGTGCCTGCAGCTAGATATATTAGAGCTGACACAGTATTCTCACAGTGATTCAGAACATCCCATATATGCTGCAGCACTCAAGTTCTGCTTGAGCCATTGTGTTTAATATGCTGATTATTTTCAGACTGATGTAGGTTACTGCAGGCGATGTATACCAAGGAATGTTTTGAAGCAGTAACTTAGGAAATACAAACAAGTAGTGTTTTCCAATACAATTTTACATACTCTGCAGCTTCAGCAAATAAAACCGATAAAGTAAGACTCATTTTGTGGAGCTGTACGTAAATTGCATTTTACGTGAAACATTGAAAAGAGGGTATTGCCACTTTTGGCCTATAAAAGAGTTGGTTGGTTTGATCAGTCGGTCAGGCTGAAGTGCTTTTTACCTTGCAATAAGTTAGGTTCTGTTCTGTGTAAATCTGAGGTCCCTGCTCCACTTGCTACAGTGTTGTTACCATGCATTTATACCAGTGTGACTGAAAGCCGAACCAGGGCCTCAAGAAACGACTACAGTTGTAGCAGTTGGCATAATCCATGGTTGCTTAAATATCTATAGTAGCAACAAAATAACTGGTCTCACACAGTAGAAGAAATGTCACATTTCACTGTTCATCTAATTTCATTTCATTTGGGTTCTGTGACCAATAGAAAGTCACAAATGCAGTTTTCTGCTGCCTCGATGAAATGTTGGATCTGCTGAATATGCTTGAGAGGATTCTATTGAGAGCTGCACTTTGAAGCTAAACTTTTGCTGACGTGGCAATAAAGTGCAGATCAGTAGAGAATGAACTTCCTGTGGCAGGAGTTCAGCAGAGAAAAAGCCTCAGATGTTCAGCTGCTTTCCATACCATCCTCACCTGTTGAGTCCGCAAATTTGAGCTGGAAATCTCACAAGAACAGGGTTTCTCATGAGGTTTTCACACTTCCAGTCTTTATCTAGAAATGCAACAATAGCAGCTGTTTCTTAGTACGGTCCTTAGCCAGGATGCTAGGGCCTCTGGATCTCTGTCATCACAAACCCCTGTGGCATATCCCAGACTCCATTGTCCACATCAGCCTTTGCAAGATTAGCATAGAGACACCCTCCTTGATATGCAAAGGGAAAGAGTGCAAAGTTCCCCTGCATGACCACTGTCTGAAACCTCTCACTCTCTAGAGCTCCCCCCACCCCTGGGATTAAAGTGGTGCAAAGTTTCTTGCTCCAGATGTAATTGTATTTTGTTTCTTGTGGACAAATTCAGACTTTGCTTACACCTTTGCCTCCAAGGAGTTTGCACAGAGTGCAAGCCTGTCCAAAACTGGCTCTTTGTAGGACAGCTTTATAAGAGAAAGGTGAAGCCCTTTGTGTAAAGTCAATCGAAAGTTAACTATTCACAGCAAGAAGCAAGTGCCACAGAAGTCCCCTATCTCTAACTAAGCGTGGTACAAATTTCCAGAAGAGTTTACATAAAGTTAATAGGCATCCTTTTCTGGAAGGAACATACCCTGAGGTGCTTCTAATCAGCTGATCCTGTTCAGGAGGATTTAATCTAATTGTTGTACGTTTAAATAGGGATTATGCATGGTATTTACAGCACTAGCACTAATTCTGTAGCCCTCTTGTACTGTTTGGCTGTGAATTTCAATCCTTTCTTTCTCTTTGGTATTTAGAACAGCCAAAGTCTTGAGGTACTCAGAGCTATTTTACCACTGTCCCTCTCCGGTGGGTACAACCCAGCATTGAAACATGTCTTGGTTGTCATGACAGTTGTAATTCCCCAAATGTTGCCACATGTAAACTCACCTTAAATTTGAATTCCGTCATCTTCTTAACATGTGGTTAAGCTTCAGAGTGAATAGAAACTGCAATGACTATGTTTGAATTAATTAATATTTTACAGTTTGCAAAAGAGAATTCTTTTTTTAATTAATAAGCTGCTTCACATGCATGGTACTTTATTGGGCTATCAGGTAATTGGGGCTGTTAATTCTATCTCTTGTAAATCTCATGCAATAAACATACTCCAGGACGGAAGCTGAAATCACATAAGATTGAGGTAGTTTGCTGTGAAATTTCTATTAATATCTTTGAAGGGGGGTGAAACAGTATGAAGTGCATGAGAAATCAAAGTTTAAAAGAAGTAAACCAGCTGGCTTGTGTTACATACTACAGTGAATCCCACTTATATGAATAACTGACATGAATAAAACATTTACATGGATGCATTCTTTATGGGTGACAGGTTTCAGAGTAACAGCCGTGTTAGTCTGTATTCGGAAAAAGAAAAGGAGTACTGGTGGCACCTTAGAGACTAACCAATTTATTTGAGCATGAGCTTTCGTGAGCTACAGCTCACTTCATCAGATGCATACCGTGGAAACTGCAGCAGACTTTATATATACACAGAGAATATGAAACAATACCTCCTCCCACCCCACTGTCCTGCTGGTAATAGCTTATCTAAAGTAATCGTCAGGTTAGGCCATTTCCAGCACAAATCCAGGTTTTCTCACCCTCCACCCCCCCACACAAATTCACTCTCCTGCTGGTGATAGCCCATCCAAAGTGACAACTCTTTACACAATGTGCATGATAATGAAGTTAGGCCATTTCCTGCACAAATCCAGGTTCTCTCACTCCCTCACCCCCCTCCAAAAACCCACCCCCATACACACACAGACTCACTCTACTGCTGGTAATAGCTCATCCAAACTGACCACTCTCCAAGTTTAAATCCAAGTTAAACCAGAACATCTGGGGGGGGGGGGGGTAGGAAAAAACAAGAGGAAATAGGCTACCTTGCATAATGACTTAGCCACTCCCAGTCTCTATTTAAGCCTAAATTAATAGTATCCAATTTGCAAATGAATTCCAATTCAGCGGTTTCTCGCTGGAGTCTGGATTTGAAGTTTTTTTGTTTTAAGATAGCGACCTTCATGTCTGTGATTGCGTGACCAGAGAGATTGAAGTGTTCTCCGACTGGTTTATGAATGTTATAATTCTTGACATCTGATTTGTGTCCATTTATTCTTTTACGTAGAGACTGTCCAGTTTGACCAATGTACATGGCAGAGGGGCATTGCTGGCACATGATGGCATAAATCACATTGGTGGATGTGCAGGTGAACGAGCCTCTGATAGTGTGGCTGATGTTATTAGGCCCTGTGATGGTGTCCCCTGAATAGATATGTGGGCACAATTGGCAACGGGCTTTGTTGCAAGGATAAGTTCCTGGGTTAGTGGTTCTGTTGTGTGGTATGTGGTTGTTGGTGAGTATTTGCTTCAGGTTGCGGGGCTGTCTGTAGGCAAGGACTGGCCTGTCTCCCAAGATTTGTGAGAGTGTTGGGTTATCCTTTAGGATAGGTTGTAGATCCTTTATAATGCGTTGGAGGGGTTTTAGTTGGGGGCTGAGGGTGACGGCTAGTGGCGTTCTGTTATTTTCTTTGTTAGGCCTGTCCTGTAGTAGGTAACTTCTGGGAACTCTTCTGGCTCTATCAATCTGTTTCTTTACTTCCGCAGGTGGGTATTGTAGTTGTAAGAAAGCTTGACCGAGATCTTGTAGGTGTTTGTCTCTGTCTGAGGGGTTGGAGCAAATGCGGTTGTATCGCAGAGCTTGGCTGTAGACGATGGATCGTGTGGTGTGGTCAGGGTGAAAGCTGGAGGCATGCAGGTAGGAATAGCGGTCAGTAGGTTTCCGGTATAGGGTGGTGTTTATGTGACCATTGTTTATTAGCACTGTAGTGTCCAGGAAGTGGATCTCTTGTGTGGACTGGACCAGGCTGAGGTTGGTGGTGGGATGGAAATTGTTGAAATCATGGTGGAATTCCTCAAGGGCTTCTTTTCCATGGGTCCAGATGATGAAGATGTCATCAATATAGCGCAAGTAGAGTAGGGGCGTTAGGGGACGAGAGCTGAGGAAGCGTTGTTCTAAATCAGCCATAAAAATGTTGGCATACTGTGAGGCTATGCGGGTACCCATAGCAGTGCCGCTGATCTGAAGGTATACATTGTCCCCAAATGTGAAATAGTTATGGGTAAGGACAAAGTCACAAAGTTCAGCCACCAGGTTAGCCGTGACATTATCGGGGATAGTGTTCCTGATGGCTTGTAGTCCATCTTTGTGTGGAATGTTGGTGTAGAGGGCTTCTACATCCATAGTGGCCAGGATGGTGTTATCAGGAAGATCACCGATGGATTGAAGTTTCCTCAGGAAGTCAGTGGTGTCTCGAAGGTAGCTGGGAGTGCTGGTAGCGTAGGGCCTGAGGAGGGAGTCTACATAGCCAGACAATCCTGCTGTCAGGGTGCCAATGCCTGAAATGATGGGGCGCCCAGGAGTTCCAGGTTTATGGATCTTGGGTAGTAGATAGAATATCCCAGGTCGGGGTTCCAGGGGTGTGTCTGTGCGGATTTGATCTTGTGCTTTTTCAGGAAGTTTCTTGAGCATATGCTGTAGTTGCTTTTGGTAACTCTCAGTGGGATCATAGGGTAATGGCTTGTAGAAACTCGTGTTGGAGAGCTGCCGAGCAGCCTCTTGTTCATATTCTGACCTATTCATGATGACGACAGCACCTCCTTTTCTTTATGGGTGAAACGTTTTTGTATACCTGTCATTGAGAGTTAAAGCTGGAACGTGAATAAAATGTTTGAGAATTTTTTTAATCTCCTCCATTAGGGCATTTTAGTGCCTCATTTATTCGTTTTTGATCAGCCACATTGTTAAGCATCCAATGGTCAAGCACTAGCAAGCATGGAGAAATTACCTTTCGAACTGCAGTAGTGTCTCATGATTGCAGCTAAAGCTATTATGGGCAGTAAGGCCACGGGGTTGCCGGGAAAAGTTGAGAAGTGATGTAAACAGTGCTGTGGGTTACACACTAGTATGCTGGTGGAAAAAGTGAGTATAATTTGCACTGACTTGACTTTCAGGGGTCTAAAATGAATACAAATAATACGAATGGAGTGGTGAGTGGGGATCAGATATGGTCCCTGACATACATGGGTGTGCCTCCAGCTGATGTCAGTGAGGGCTGAACTTGGTCCCAAGAGGGTCTGAAGTAATATGATGCAACTTCAAGTAATGTGAAGGGAAAGTTTAAGTTTATCTCTCACCTTCCTGCTACAACCAACAAGTCATGTAAGCGGCACTCATTTTTCATAGCCACTGGTACAAATTGCACTGTTTTGCCACTTACACTCATTTTCTGACCAATTTAACCTGATATGTAAGCAGTGGTGTAACCTACATCCGTGAATTTGATCCAGTGCTTTCTGAAAAGTTTTACCAACTTACTCTAGATGATGCTTAGTTGATGATTGAGCCCATGTGTCTTAGCAGCCAAGAGCACATCAGGAGCATTTGGGAGTTTCCTACATAACAGAATACAGAACTGGGTATTGAAATCCCTTCTATGAGATTAGGTCCATATTTCTCCTCTCAGTGCTGTGGAAGGAGAAGGGAATGGCCGTTACTTCCCAACTGATAAAGGTTCTGAGATCTCTAAGGTACGTAAACACAGGCATTTTTAAAAACAATCCCATAAGAAGTTTCCTACCTGGTTGGCACATACATGAAACGGCTCTAAATACCTTCTTTTTTTTTCTGAATTCATGGCATATGTTCAGATCGTCTGGTACTTAGGAGAAGATGGTTTGGGCTTTTTAAAACTGCCCCTGTCATCTGCCGTTTACGGTGTATGATGAATTGATCACCTGCAGAGAGGAGGTGGCATCCAACTGCATCTATGAGCTACAATCAAAAAATAGTGCAGCAATTAATGCTATTTGGTGAGAAGCAGGAGTATGGAAGCTTCTGTCACAGTCCTCGCTGCAGTTCATACCCCAGATGACTTAATCTTGTTCCTCAGCAGTTCAGCCTATCTGACACATTCACCGCTTTTGAGGGGAATAAAAAATCCTGTGCAGGATGTGATTCGGCATCAATCCAGTTATGAGCATGAGAAATCCAATTACTCAGATTCCACAAGGATTTATAATCCCCCATGGGAAGTTCCTCTCTGAAACCCAGGGCCTTGGGTGCAGTTCAGGTGATCTCATGGGTGCCGTCACATGCATTCAGAAATGTGTATATAGTGGTCAGCTGGGAGACATTCATATGGAAATACCATTTCATTTTGATAAGAGCAAGTTCACTTTGAACCACTCTTGATAGTTAGACACATGGGGCAAATTCTGCCCAGATTTTCTTCAGATGCAATCCCCATTGACCTAATTGGGGATTGTAACGAATGTAAATCAGGGCAGACTTTGACGCGGTCATATGATCTGGCAGTAAAAGACTTCAGGGGAGAGTCATAGCATTCTGTCAGTAAAGCCTATGAGACAATACATGCTTTCATTGGCAGGCTGTATTTTGATGCCATGTAATATCCCATTCGTTGCTGTTGCTTGGGAAGAATCATAGTGGAAGAACGACATAGAAAAGAACATTAATTTTCTCCCAGAGCAACCTACTCCAGTTAATCTCCTCTGTCTTCCTACTGTGTTTCACCTTTAACATATGGCAGCTCTGCATCATGGGACTAGCACCTAAAATTAGGTCTGGCCTTGCTATTCTCCCTCCCACTGCCACCCACTTCTTGCATATGTGTAAAATTGGTAAGGAGCAGCTGGGGATTTTGCCCCCTATAAACACCATTTTCTTGTTGCTTAACAAAAGCAAGTTCCTATGCTTTGACATACGCTATAATCTGACTTAGACTGTGAAAGCACAACTTGTACTTTAAATATGTCTTTCCTGGAGAACAAGATGTGAATTCCCAAATATTTCAATCCTCTGGAATGCTGAGAGACCAGTGTTTATTTTTCTGTTTTATGGCAAAGGAAGGGATAGTACTACTTCAAATGTTTTTTTTTCATAATTCACCCAAGAGCCCGAAGCTTTCCTTGTGTGCTTAACTGCCCTAGAGTGCTGCCAGGGAAGAATATTTCCTATTGCTGATGTACAGGCAAAAGGTTTTGTGTATACATTGAGATGTGTTAGTCTCTTTTTGTCCACCCCCTTGCTCTGTAAACCCGTTCTGTTCCATCTATCAGTGGTTCCGTAGCAAATACATGCAGGAGCAGACACAACTCACAGACAAAACACTAAGATATTTTAAAGACTTCCTAGTACTTCTGACACCTTAAGAGCAGTAAAAATTGCTTAAACAATTTAAAAACCAAAAGACACAGATATTTATCTAAAAGAGAGGCTCTAGTTCAAAAAGGAATTTAATTTAGGGAATTCCTATAGCCTGTGTTATGCAGGAGGTCAGATAAGGTGATCACAATGGTTCCTGCTGGCCCTATAATCTATGACTCGGGACCAGCCTGCTTTTTGACATTTGAAGGAACTAATATCTTGTGAACTGAGACATCCTTTTAAAAATCCCTCTCTGTCATGCAATGAGGAGGAGGTGGTGGGAACAGATGGCTGTCACATTGTCTTTGACCATTCATTGTATCTGTAGGAAACCAAAGAGACAGATGAGTATATGCCCAAGGGCCAAATCCTTCTGCCTTTTACGCCATCGTAAATACTGAGAGACTTCATGGAAGGCAAGGGAGTTACTTGGAATATCCACCAGTGTAGCTGAGAACAGGTGGTGGTCTGTGGTAGGTAACCAAGTAGTCTAAGACAATACTCAGAAAAACAGACAGACCATTAAAGCACAGAAAAAATGGTATAGTGGGTTTTGTAATCAAGCTACTAAATCAAGCAGCCACCTTGAAAGCATGCCTTATCACACCCTTTAGAGTCTTATAAGTAATGGGTGACATCAAATAGATCATAAATGTCTAGTATGTTTGTGTCTGGGGGGAGGAAGAACCACAATTAATTTTACTGAAAGCTGGATATTTACAGAAATCAATTTATGATTTAATGACTGAATTTAAGAATAACAAAGCACTGATCATAGCTGGACAACCTCTATAGCGTAAATGTAAATGCTTACAGCAGTAGGGGTAAATGTATCATCTTGAAAGGAAAACAAATTTCACTTGCATTTACCTACTGAATGCTAAATAGAAACTGTAAAGCTATAGGCTGATAAGCCTTTCTGTGACCAAGCCTACCCCCAAACATTTCCACTGCATTACAAAGTTGGAACTCTTCTTAGTTCCTTAGACCCAGGTCCTGCTCCGTCCCTTTGTGGATTCAGAGGCCGCTAAACACAGCTGCACCTTTGCAGTGCTACTGCACACGGTGGGTGGCAGAAAGGACCGGCATCGTGTATTTTATAATCTGCAGGTTATTTTGATAATAGCCACAGTATTTACATGTCTGTGAAATCTTCTTGCTAGTTCAAATCTTAGTAAATCCGCTGTAGTTCTCATTAGGAGTAGACTTCTACACTCAACATCGAGGCTTCTGTTTAAGTGAGTTCCCAATGGTATAATGAGAGACAGCACAATCTGCTGGATTGAGTTTGGCATTTGCAATCCAGTATCTCCTGAATTGTAATGCCAGCTCTGATCCTATCTCCCTGTATAACCTAGGGCAAGGCATTTACATCATAATTTTCAGAACTGCCCTCAGTTTTTGAGTGCTGAATTTAGCATCTACCAATAGGGCTGTTTTTCGTAGGTGCTGAGTACTGAGCCTAGTTGGAGTTGCTCGTGCTCAGCATCTCTGAAAATCATGTCTTTGTCATAAATTTGGCACTCAAAATTAGAGGCCACTTTTGAAAGTATTTGCTTTAACATCTCGTCCTCAGTTTTTCCATCTGTAAAATACAAATATTGTATTGTAAGAAGAAAAGGAATACTTGTGGCACCTTAGAGACTAAAATTTATTTGAGCATAAGCTTTCGTGAGCTACAGCTCACTTCATTAAGTGAAGCTGTAGCTCACGAAAGTTTATGTTCTCACGAAAGCTTATGCTCAAATAAATTTGTTAGTTTTTAAGGTGCCACAAGTCCTCCTTTTCTTTTTGTGAATACAGACTAACACGGCTGCTACTCTGAAACCTGTATTGTAAGAGTTTGTCAGGTCAGGTTGGTAGAAGATTGTGTGTGCTAAGTATTGTTGTTATAAAGCCTTTAATCCAAAGGGTTTCAAAGTGCTTAGCAAACTTATGGTCAGACCAAGATTTTCAAAAGTGACCCATAATTTTGAGTTCTAATTTTTTTGTACCCAATTTGAGACATCTTCAATGGGTCTGATTTTTCTGAAAGTGCTAAGCACCAGCTCTCTGAAACTCAGGCCCCTCAGAGGTGTCTCATGTTGGCCAGTTAAAAATGGAGGCACCCAGAATCACTTGTCACTTCTGAAAATCATGTCCAGAGATCACTTGCATCTACCAATGGCACAGAGACCCCTCTAGGGTGAGGTGCGGCTTCTGATTAACAACACCCAACAACAGTTGAGCATGGGCTATGAAGAATACTTTTACCAATGGAAACTACATGAAGAAGTCTGGATAGGCAGAATGGAATTATTTGAAAAATGAAAAATATATCAAAGTTTTTAAAGTAGTTCAACTCCCAGCATATGTGGTTATAGTGAATTCATCTATTTTGATTTTCATTTTGTATTATTGTAAGGGAAATAACCTCAGAGGTAAAACTAGGGGACTTGGCACTGGCTTATATGATAACATGAGTTTGTAATACAAGAATGTTAAGACTTTAAGCAGCTTCTGGCTGGGTTGGGGCTTTTTTGCGAGGGGTGGAGCAGGGAATTCTCCCCCACCCCCCATTATCACGCACCAGAAGGGAGAAACATTCTTTTGTCCTCTGCAGATACTGTACTTCCCAATCAGGTTCTGGCATAGCAGGTCATGTACCAGTTTACATTTCCTCCCTGTGAGGAGAACCCTAGAGCTAAATTCTCTCTCACTTGTATGCTCATAAATCCCACCAAAGTGACCGGAACCAGTTCTGATCTCTGTTTACTGCAGTAGAGTTACTTCAGCTTTACACAGGTGTGACTGAGGGCCAAACTCTCCACTACCGGGTCGTTTCCATGTAGGGACTGGAAACTTGGTGAGTTCAAAATCCTGTTAATTCTTCCATTCTTGGAGCAGGGTTTGCCACTTTGTGGAAGAGGCCACTAATCCTTACACTCCTTGGCATCTGCTGAGACTGTCAAGAAGTTACTGCACAGGGAGTTGGTTTTTTGTGATGTAGACACCTATCCACTGGGAACCTCTGACCCCTTGCACATAGGCTACTGAATTACCCTCTCATGGTGGTAACACTCAATCACTACTGACTCAGGGAGATTTGAATTGTAAGTGAATGATCATGTACCCCATCACCAATTCCAAGTGTTTACTCAGCACTGGAGCAGTTGACACAGCACTGGATCCTACTATTATTATTGTTTTGTTTCCAGACCGGGCCATTTGTGTATTGCTGCACCTTCTTATTAATACCACTAGTAGTACCACTATTTGGACAAATTAATGATCTTCTCAGTGATGGCTAACTCTTATGAATCTGCCCATAGACTTTTAATATGCTGCTGTTTAATGGGTTTAATCAAGGAATAAATTGGACTCTTTTCTTGGGCTTTCATTTTATATTATTTAACTACTAAGCCCCTTCAGAGAAACACAGCATGATTGAGGGTTTTGTGTGTCACATTAGGACCTGAGCCAGGGAGATGATCAGTGCCCTCAGTCTCACTGAAGCCAATGGGTGCTAAGGGCACTAACCATCTTCCAGAAGCTGCTCAGTACCTCAGGCCCTTCATCTCCATCTCCTATGCTATGCCTTCCCTACAGGTGTTTCTTATAAAATGTAATCCTGGGAGAGAGTCAAGCCAACTAAAAACTAAACAGAAGTTATTTTTAAAAAATGTTTATTTTAAATTCAGATCATGTGGTTTTGATAAATACAAAAAACGTTACTTCACACACTGCTTGTGGTGTCTGATTTCTGAAAATTGTCTTCACCCGCTGTTCTCAAGATTGATTTACTATAATTACTCAGTTTTACCCAATTACTACTTTGATCTAGTCCCCCTACAAAGCTGAACAACTTTAGCTATGGTTGAGAACAATTTCCTCTTTGCAGACCTCACCAATGCTAGCATCAGCATAAGATGCAACAGCATGTTTTCCGCTTCACTCGATTAACTGAGAATCTCTGTATAATATTTAACAGCTGGCTTCCAAATACTGACATTTTAAAAGAGGCTACAAAAGCATATAGGCTGGTTTTTGAGTCAGAAATCTTGACTGGGTCAGCGGTGTACAAGGGCCACAAGAGTTGATGGCCACGCTCCTGTTTCACCATAATCAGTCAGAGCTGATTTCACTGAAAAGACAAAGACAGGTTAAGTCAAAATGAGAAGAGCAGAGGGGTAAACGTGCTGTCTCCTAAAAGCCAAAGGATAGTTTTGATCTCAGAAAATGTGATCATAGATACATAAAAATGGGCGTGGGCTGCATTATTTATACCCTACCATTAACTAGATACTGGCTGCAGCCTGTATGTTCAGTTTGTGAAGTACTCTATATGTGCCATATTCTGCATGGTCTTCCAGGGCAATAGAACTGACACAATTCTGATGCACAGGGGGTCCCAACCACAAAGCACTAGAGCATGGGATTTCTCTCTGTGCCACCATGCAAGGAGTGAACTGGACCGTAGCCAGCAGATCTACAGTTACTGGATCCACTGGCCAAAAGTTCTAGTCCCGGGGAGTTCAAAAACAATAGACTCGTCTGCAGTTGTAAGACTCTGTGGTTCCTTTGGTACTCCGCTGCCACCCGGTGGTAGGGGGAAGGATCCCACATCTCATCACCAGCACCACTGCAGAGCAAAAGGCCTGGTTACTCTGGCTTTGTGCAGGGTTGCTGTTATTGTTTGTTATTACACAACCCTTTACAAATCACGTAAAGACAGTATTGATCGAGGTCCAAGGAACTCGCAGAGAAACTCCGAGAAATAGGAAATACAGGGAAACAGTTGGGTGCAAGGAGGCATAGAGAGGCATTGTGGTTGAGCAGTTAAAAGGCTTCCTGAAAGAAGTGGGTTTAAAGGAGAAGGGGAGTGTTTGGTGCATGGAAAGCAAAAGGCCATTCAAAGCATTAGGGGAAGCATGAAAGAAGAGGGAGAGCAGGAGACAAAGGGAGCAGTTAGGGCAAAGCTGTGTGGAGCCCAGCAAACAGGGTTGTGCACTAAGATTCCATGCAGGAGAAAGGGGGAGGACTCATGTATTGGGGCTAGGGTCACCAACCCTCCAGGATTGTCCTGGAGTCTCCAGGAATTAAAGATGAATCTTTAATTAAAGATTATGTCATGTGATGAAACCTCCAGGAATACGTCCAACCAAAATCGGCAACCCTAATTGGGGCTTGGGTTCCTGAACCTTCACCCTATGTAGGGCATTCCACGTAATATTGAATCCACAGGCCCCAGCTCTACTTCTCCCATAGCCTGGCCCTCCCCACCTCCAAGCCCTCACTGAATGGCAGTGCACAGGAAGTCCCCATAGTGATTTCCTCCTGGCAAGTGATGTGCACCCTGCCTGGCATCCCCAATTCTCTTGCATCTGGGGATCTCTGCACCCAGGCGTTTATGCATATAGAGGGGAAGAATGGCAGCATTTGCTCCTGAGAGCATACAAATATGTAAAGGGATCTCGTATAAAATATGGGGAGGAGAAGATCAGTGTAACATTACAGGTGTATTACTGGGTGACATATGTGATGTGTAGCCTTATGATCATGCAGTGGCTGCTAGCAATAACTTCTGCTACATCCTGTTTTCGTTGCGGGCTGTTTCAGCAGCAACATTGAAAGTACCTACGGTTAAGGTTTTGATAGTAAGGGATTTCCCATCCTCAGTCCTTTGCTTTAAGGCAGTCAGCAAAAGTTAGTGGTTTTGCAATAATTTTCATTTATGCACAGGTCATTTAAAGTTTTATCAAGCACCAATAATCTTGAATTAAGCATTACTGTATTTTGCATTACCAATTAGATTTGGGAGATCCAAAATCAAGGATACGAAAGATTAACAGCTCAGTAAAATGACTGATGCAAGTTCAACAGAGTAGGTTGCTAGGATATGGGTTTAGAAAACCCCCAACTACCTTTGTCATTGCATTTGTGCATTTCATTTTAAACGTGACACATTCTGCCTTCACTTCCATCATGTGCAACGCCACTCAACTCAGAGGGTAAGCATAGGGTTCACGTGAGGCCAGAACTTGGCTTTCGATATTCAAATAGGGCTAAATCCTGGTCCCATTGAAGTCAATAGCAGGACTCATTTGGCCCATAATGAATCTTTATATGGTGGGAGTTTGGCTGATTATTGGTTTAGAGAGACATCCGGACTCCCCCAAAAATCTCAAACAGGCCTTGCACAGGATTTCTCCTCTTGCAAGTTGCCTGTCACTCATACAGTCATACAGTGGAGAATTTTGATGAGTTAATCCACAGGAAATGGCCCTGGTTCACACTGGCCACCCCCATTCAGTCTCCCAGCACAATAGTCTGCAAAAAGTCTCCAATGGACTCTGTGCAGATGGGGAACCCTACAAAGTGACCTGCACCAGTTCTGCTGCCTGCAAGGCTTTCCATGACCCTCTGAGAGGTTACAGAACTTGGCCCTGTACAAATTAATGTAATGTAAATGGGAGATTTTTATCACTTAAGGTGAAAAACATAATTTGCTAATTCTCAAAATCTAGCAAAGATGCACAAGCTATTTTTCATCAGCTTATCCCTCTAGCTTTGAACCATTTGCCTTTGAACCGTTCTTTCTTAAGATAATGTCCTAAATTCTCTTCTTGAAATAAACCATTTTGCATGCTAGGAAGTAAGAAACATAAAGAGGGTAATTATAACAGGATTTAAATAATTCACTATTGTTTCTTTGCCAATAAAATAAAGACTGTGTTCTCTTGTTTTGTTTGTACAAGCAATAAAATTTGTCTTACAATTTACTACTGTTTAAAAAAAAGCAGCCAACAACAAATGGTTGACATATTCCCAGCTCAGATCTTTGTTTTCCACCAATAAACTTGGCTATCTTCCAAGAACGCTGACTTGTTTGTAAACCTAAAAAGCTTTAAATATAGCTAACGCATAGTTGATTGCTCCTAAAATGTGGTCAGATGAATCGTTTATACAAGAACATTTGCCAAGGGATGCTGCACAGTTGAAATGGAAAATGTTTTGCAGTTATGAATTTGTGTTGTGTTGCTGCCTTTTCAAAACTCTGCAATATTTTCAGTAGTGTCTCAAATTAAAAAAACATGGTCCTTCAGTTAAACAAAGCCTAGAGGTAGATTTGAACTCCTCCTTACTTCCATTGATGCCCCAACCACACAAATCATAGAGGATGTATTTCTAATACGAGAATGTTCCACAAACCAGTAAATCTGGGATTATCTCATTGGACTGATTATGTCAAAGCTCTTTAGCCACAGCACTTGATGAGAACTAAAAATAAATACCAGGGCAGTATACAATTATTTTGTGCCTAAATAATCTGTGCTTATTGTGTGTGTCTTTCTCTGATGTGAGATGTAATATCTGGACTTAAGGTTTATTTATGAGAGTTCTTCTAATAAGGGTGTTTGGGAAAGGGTTGTAAATTTAAAATGGCTCATTGCACTTATCAGTTTTAAGGGGCAAAGCCTGTTCTTAGACCAGTGAAAATCCAGCATAACTCCATTGAAGTCAGTGGAATTTATTCCAGATGCACACTAGCCCAAAATTTGGCCCCAGGTATTTTGAAATGGAGAGGCCTGATTCTGTTCTTCCTTACACCATTTTTTCCACCAGTTTAACTCCATTGACGTCAGATTTTAGTGCTGACTGAGGGCCTGATCCTGCACCATGGGAATTTTTGCATTGACTGCACTATAGGAGAAGGATCAAGCCCTCATAGTGGTAGGGCAAAATCAGATCTACTGTCAATTGTTCCCCAGCTGTAAAGTTTGTAGAAAAAGGCAACTTATTAAAATAGATAAATAAATAGAAAATGAAGTCTGTGTTGGGTGGGACCCTATTACCTGTGGACATTTATTCACATCATTGCTAAACTGGCGCACAGTTTGTTCTAATTCACATGACTGGCAGTGTGTGCTCATGGTTCATATGTGCATTGATTATAAGGGGCCACTGTGGTTATGTCTGACTCCCTGTATAACACAGGCCATAGAACTTTCCTGAATTAATTCCTGTTTGAACTGGAGCAGATCTATTAGAAAAAACATCCAATCTTGCTTGAAAAATTACCACAGCCCTTGGTAAGTTGTCCAATGATTAATTACCCTCACTGTTAAAAATTTGCAGATTATTTCCACTCTGATTTTGTCTAGCTTCAATTTCCGCCATAGGATTATGTTATACTTTTGTCTGCTAGCTCAGACTGGATATAGTTGTGTGACAGACCAGGATTTAGGCATGTTGGACAAGACTGTGCAGGGACACTGGGAAGGAAAAGGTAAAATTAAAAATGATTCCATTATTAATTAAAGTCAGTAAGGGAAAGCTGGAAAATGACTATGTAAAACTAAGCAGAACAAAGCACTTCAGATAGTGCTGCAGGGAACAAATACTGTGTTAGCAGGGTGAGACATCTGACTCCATGATTTCTACGGGTAATCAAAATCAGGTAAGTAATTCAGAAAATGTATTAAATGATCAACATGTTTAAGGCTCAGTCCTTCAGCTGTTACACAGGCAAGTGGAATTTCAGGGTGACAGTATTTTAAAGAATGATATCCAATTTTAAAACAGTGATTTAACTTGTCAACCAGAGAAAAAGTCTCTTTTGGGAACTACTATCATCTCAGAAAACTCATTTTAGAAAATATGGCAAATATTTTTTCCTGTTGAAAACCAGATTTGTAAATATATTCATACACACACATAATTGATATGTAATTTATATACACACATCTATAATTTAAATATATCATTTTAACAATGAGTAGATTGAGTTTTTAAATTGTCATGTTATTCATAAATCCCATATTAAATGTGATATTAGAACTCTCTGTCTGGTTTCAGAGTAGCAGCTGTGTTGTGTTAGTCTGTATCCGCAAAAAGAAAAGGAGGACTTGTAGCACCTTAAAGACTAACAAATTTATTTGAGCATAAGCTTTTGTGAGCTACAGCTCACTTCATCAGATGCATTCGATGAAGTGAGCTGTAGCTCACGAAAGCTTATGCTTATGCATGACTGGAGTACTGTCATGGATGGGTATAAACTGTTCAGGAAGGACAGGAAGGCCCGAAAAAGTGGGGGAGTTGCACTGTATGTAAGGGAGCAGTATGACTGCTCAGAGTTCAAGTATGAAACTGCAGAAAAACCTGAGAGTCTCTGGATTAAGTTTAGAAGCGTGAGCAACAAGGGTGATGTCGTGGTGGGAGTCTGCTATAGACCACCAGACCAGGGGGATGAGGTGGACGAGGCTTTCTTCCGGCAACTCGCAGAAGCTACTAGATCGCACGCCCTGGTTCTCATGGGCGACTTCAATCATCCTGATATCTGCTGGGAGAGCAGTACAGCGGTGCACAGACAATCCAGGAAGTTTTTGGAAACTGTAGGGGACAATTTCCTGGTGCAAGTACTGAAGGAACCAACTAGAGGCGGAGCTCTTCTTGATCTGCTGCTCACAAACCGGGAAGAATTAGTAGGGGAAGCAAAAGTGGATGGGAACCTGGGAGGCAGTGACCATGAGTTGGTCGAGTTCAGGATCCTGACACAGGGAAGAAAGGAAAGCAGCAGAATACGGACCCTGGATTTCAGAAAAGCAGACTTTGACTCCCTCAGGGAACTGATGGGCAATATCCCCTGGGAGAATAACATGAGAGGAAGGAGCCCAGGAGAGCTGGCTGTATTTTAAAGAATCCATATTGAGGTTACAGGGACAAACCATCCCGATGTGTAGAAAGAATAGTAAATATGGCAGGCGACCAGCTTGGCTTAACAGTGAAATCCTTGCTGATCTTAAACACAAAAAAGAGGCTTACAAGAAATGGAAGATTGGACAAATGACTAGGGATGAGTATATAAATATTGCTCAGGCATGTAGGAATGAAATCAGGAATGCTAAATCACACCTGGAGTTGCAGCTAGTGTGGGATGTTAAGAGTAACGAGAAGGGTTTCTTCAGGTATGTTGGCAATAAGAAGAAAGCCAAGGAAAGTGTGGGCCCCTTACTGAATGAGGGAGGCAACCTAGTGACAGAGGATGTGGAAAAAGCTAATGTACTCAATGCTTTTTTTGCCTCTGTCTTCATGAACAAGGTCAGCTCCCAGACTACTGCACTGGGCAGCACAGCATGGGGAGGAGGTGGCCAGCCCTCTGTGAAGGAAGAAATGGTTCGGGACTATTAAGAAAAGCTGGACATGCACAAGTCCATGGGGCCAGATGCGTTGCATCCGAGAGTGCTAAAGGAATTGACAGATGTGATTGCAGAGCCATTGGCCATTATCTTTGAAAACTCATGGCAATTGGGGGAAGTCCTGGAAGACTGGAAAAAGGCTAATGTAGTGCCCATCTTTAAAAAAGGGAAGAAGGAGGATCCTGGGAACTACAGGCCGGTCAGCTTCACCTCAGTCCCCGGAAAAATCATGGAGCATGTCCTCAAGGAATCAATTCTGAAGCACTTAGACGAGAGGAAAGTGATCAGGAACAGTCAGCATGGGTTCACCAAGGGAAAGTCATGCCTGACTAATCTAATTGCCTTCTATGATGAGATAACTGGTTCTGTGGATGAAGGGAAAGCAGTGGACGTGTCATTCCTCGACTTTAGCAAAGCTTTTGACACGGTCTCCCACAGTATTCTTGTCAGCAAGTTAAAGAAGTATGGGCTGGATGGATGCACTACAAGGTGGGTAGAAAGTTGGCTAGATTGTCGGGCTCAGCAGGTAGTGATCAATGGCTCCATGTCTAGTTGGCAGCCGGTATCTAGCAGAGTGCCCCAAGGGTCGGTCCTGGGGCTCGTTTTGTTCAATATCTTCATTAATGATCTGGAGGATGGCGTGGATTGCACCCTCAGCAAGTTTGTGGATGACACTAAACTGGGAGGAGTGATAGATACGCTGGAGGGTAGGGATAGGATACAGAGGGACCTAGACAAATCGGAGGATTGGTCCAAAAGAAATCTGATGAGGTTCAACAAGGACAAGTGCAGAGTCCTGCACTTAGGACGGAAGAATCCCATGCACCGCTACAGACTAGGGACCGAATGGCTAGGCAGCAGTTCTGCAGAGAAGGACCTAGGGGTGACAGTGGACGAGAAGCTGGATATGAGTCAACAGTGTGCCCTTGTTGCCAAGAAGGCCAATGGCATTTTGGAGTGTATAAGTAGGGGCATTGCCAGCAGATTGAGGGACGTGATCGTTCCCCTCTATTCGACGTTGGTGAGGCCTCATCTGGAATACTGTGTTCAGTTTTGGGCCCCACACTTCAAGAAGGATGTGGAGAAATTGGAGAGAGTCCAACAAAGGGCAACAAAAATGATTAGGGGTCTGGAACACATGACTTATGAGGAGAGGCTGGGGGAACTGGGATTGTTTAGTCTACGGAAGAGAAGAATGAGGGGGGATTTCATAGCTGCTTTTAACTACCTGAAAGGTGGATCCAAAGAGGATGGATCTAGACTATTCTCAGTGGTGGAAGAGGACAGGACAAGGAGTAATGGTCTCAAGTTGCAGTGGGGGAGATTTAGGTTGGATATTAGGAGAAACTTTTTCACTAGGAGGGTGGTGAAACACTGGAATGCATTGCCTAGGGAGGTGGTGGAATCCCCTTCCTTAGAAGTTTTTAAGGTCAGGCTTGACAAAGCCCTGGCTGGGATGATTTAGTTGGGATTGGTCCTGCTCTGGGCAGGGGGTTGGACTAGATGGCCTCCAGAGGTCCCTTCCAACTCTTTTATTCTATGATTCTATAATATAAATTTGTTAGTCTCTAAGGTGCCACAAGTACTCCTTTTCTTTTTTCTATGTCTATGCATGATAGCTATAAACCTGTTCCCTTTGAAATGTACACACTTGTTACTCTAATAATTAAAGAGCTCACTGAAGGCTCAGTTTGCATCTCCTATTCTTGTAAATCGTCCCATGGCTTAACTGCGGCTATTTTGTGAGTCTGGAAAATTGCCTTCATTTTCTGTTACAACGACTCATCAGGCTTCATAGAATGAATTGGTTACTGTTAAGAAATAGTTGTCAGCCCCACGCTAAACTGGCTGACAGGGCTACACCACTGTGTTCTGTTAACTTGTTACAGTGTTTAAACTTTTACACAGTTGATCCTGCAACTCCAGGAAGGTAATTCCATAATATCTTAAATAATTTTAACAATGAGTAGCTTCATTTTTAAATTGCCAATGTTGTTCATATATCCCATATAAAATGCTATATTAGAATGCTTTTCAATGTCTATGCATGTTAGGTATAAACCTGTTCCCTTTGAAACGTACACACTTGTTACTCTAATAATTAAAGAGCTCACTGAAGGTCCAATTTGCATCTCCTATTCTTGTAAATCATCCCATGGTTTAACCTGGGCTGTTAGTGAGCATAAAGGTTGCTAAATCTATATGCCAAATCTTGCTGTTCTTACTCAGTCCCTCTACAGGCATCACCCCATTGAAGGATTTGGCCATGTACTAAGTAATGGATACATTGACAGGCTACCAGATCAGAAGATGGGGTAATCTAGTTAAAGCAGCTCAAGTTTTAACTTAAATTAGCTTTGTGGTCCAGCTTTACCTCATGATTGGCAGAGTACTGTCCTCATCACACTTTATTTAATGTTAGCTCAGTACATCCAAGTAAAAGGTGTGAGTACAAGGTAACGGCATAGCTCATTCGTCTCATCAGAACAGAATAATCCCTGTACCAGTAAGTCAGTGCTGCGAGACACTGACGTAAAAACTAACCTTCAGGTATTAAAATGAGACCACAATCAAATGGTGCAGGAAAAGAAAGAGCAAGTGAACGCAAAGGCAAAATTTGCTCCCACTTACAGGGGTTCAGATCCAGAGTAGCCCCATTGCTCGCTCATAGACGTTAGAATGGTGCAACTGCGAGCTGAAATTGGGCCGCAGCTTAGTCGGCAGCTCTGTGTTAGAACAAGGCGTGAGACTTACTGTAAATAATGTAGCTGTATTAAATCTACAAGGCACTGTAAAGGCCAGTGAGTGTAATTACAGTCACAGAGACCATGGGCCAGTTCCTCAGCTGGCCTAGTTGTGTTGGTTTCCGTGGAGCTCTCCCGATTCACGCCAGTCGAGGATCTGGCCTGATGTTTAGTGCTGCGTAAGCCAACTGTACTTGAACAAACTGTTCAGAGAACTGCTCAGCAGACAGAGTGCAATGCAAATACATAGGGGGGAAACAGAGAAGGAGCAAAGGTGCAGCAGGTATTAAGAGAAGAGAATGAAGTGAAGGGAATGAATATCAATGAGAAATGTCTCATGTAAAGATCTTTATACACTAATAAAACTTAGTCAGATTCAGCCCGCACTTACACTCCATGAAATCAGTGGGTCAAATTCTGCTCCATGTTCCACCTGTGTAAATGTAGAATATGTCCATTAACTTCCATAGAATTACAGTAGTTTACATGGGCAAAACAGAGCGGTGAATTTGGCCCAGTGGATTTGCAAAACAAAGTGTAAAGCAGGCCAGCAATGGGGCAGATGCTTTTCCCTCTAGCCACGAGGTAGTACTCCCTATTTATGGGACCACTAACACCAGAGCTGTGTTTTTAAATTCACTTGTGAATACATATTAGCACTCCTTTTTCCTGTGTACGCTACACCTCAACTCATAACTAACTGAAGAATAAAATCACTCACCTTATTACTAGGCTTGGCAGGATTTGATTTAAATCACAAGTCATCGGTAAACATTGATTTTATCAGAAATAGATGCCAAAAATATCATTGATTGCAGTTGGCAAGCGCAGCCTCCCCTGCACCTAGCACCCTCAGGCATTCAGATTTCAGGAGGCACCAGGTGTGGGGAAGGCTGCAATTCTTGTGGGGCAGAGCAGAGATCCCAGCTAGGACCACAAGGAGAATGATTAATTCCCAGCTGCAGGGGTGGCCACCACCCCACTGTTGAATGGCTCCTGCCCAAGGACAGTCCCTGCATTTACAGCAAGTGAGTGAGTGGGGCAGTGATAGTGGGAATGCAGGGGCTCCCTGCGTGGCCCTGGGGTTGGTGACAGTGTGGTGGCTTCCCCTACGGCCAGGGGCTCATCCTCTTCCTTGCATTCCTGGCCAGGGATCTCTGCTCTGCCCTGCCAGAACCGCAGTCTCCTTGCACCTGCAGGGTTCGGGTGTCACTAAATAATTGTTCTCTCACACTCACACACACCACACACACACACACAATTAATTTTGCACAACTGTGAAAATTCAAATAGAAAAAAATGTTAAAAAATGCTTTTAAAAACCTATAATCTCACACAACCAAAAACATTAAGTTGATAAAAATTGGTATCTTAGTGAAACAACAAAATGAAAATGAAATTCTCCCAAAACTACTTATTACACATTCCACCCATGTTGTTTCTTTCCTGTGAACTGTTTCTGCTGTAGACTGGTGAATGTGGCCTGCCTTAGGATACACAGGCCAGGCTCCCATTAACCTCAGAAGGAGCTATGAATGTCCATAGTGTAGACAGATTACAGTGGATTTGCAAAGAGCATCAATCAGGGCAGAATTTGCTCAGGACCGCAATTTTTTGTTTTGTAGGGAATAGCAGCACAGGTATATGCTTGTTTAACAGGGTTGCAAGGTAATATAATAGGACTCTTGTGAGTTTCCTTAGCATGTCTGTTCCTCTGGTCTGTCTTATTTTCCTTGTTATTGCATATGAAGACAATATAGTCATCTGATTTGTCAGCTTTTTCATAATGATCATCTTATATTACAAGCTTCCTCTTTGCACTAACTTACCGATAACAACGACTGAATCTATTAGCAGGACTAAAAACAGTGAAAAGAACTATATTTCCTTTACCAACAGCACATCCTTTCCAGAAGGGACAGTAGGGTGACCAGATGTCGCAATTTTATAGGGACAGTCCTGGTTTTGGGGTTTTTTTCTTATATAGGCTCCTATTACCCCCCACCCCATCCCGATTTTTCACATTTGCTGTCTGTGACAGAAGGCTGTGACCTACCCACATACAGTGTGGATGGTATCCACACAACTGATAGTTTTATCTGGGGGGGGGGGTCGGTTTGTGCCCAGGGGGCAGTCGGAGAAGAGGGCTTGGCCTTGCACTATGTATGTTATTTGCAGTGTTGTAGCCATGTTGGCCCCAGGATATTAGAGAGACAAGGTAGGTGAGGATATATCTTTTATTGGACCAACTTCTGTTGGTGGAAGGGACAAACTTTCAAGCTTCACAGAGCTCTTCCTCAGGTCTGGAGAAGGTAACCAGAGTGTCGCAGCTAAATACAAGGTGGGACAGATGGTTAAGCATAAGAGGTTCACACATGCTGTTGGAGACCACTTAAAATGAAGGGGTCTTGAATGTACTCACACAGAAAAATGATAAAAGACAAAAATACCCTATCAGCCATGGGTGAACACTTTTCACCCACTCCATGTCTGACCTCTCTGGTCTTGTCCTCAAAGGAAACCTGCACAACACCTTCACAAGATGAGCCTGAGAACTTAAATTCATAACGCTGCTGGACTTAACATAAAAACCATGGACTTAACAGAGACACTGGTTTTATGGCTCATTACAACAATTTGTAATGCTGCTGTCTGCTAACCCTTAATTGCCTTAACCATTTTAAGTGGTCTCCTGCAGCATGTTTGAACACTTTATGCTTAACAATCTGTCCCTCCTTGTATTCAGCTTGGACACACTGATTATCTCCTCCAGACCTGAGGAAGAGCTCTGTGAAGCTTGTCCCTTCTGCCAACAGAAGTTGGTCCAATAAAAGATCTTATCTAACCTACTTTGTCGCTCTCGTTATGTACACAAGTTTACCGTATTCTCAGCCTGACCATTTGTCTGCACTCACTAAATCTGGGAAACTTTCAGAGCAGGTTCTTTTTAGCCATTCATATTGTTGGAAATGCTGTTAATTATAGCAGAGCAAGATGATGCAAGCAGCTTGGGATGGTATTTAAAATGCAGGGCCTGATCCTATAACCCTTACACAAGTAGGGATGACTCATGTGAGTCAGGTTACTTGCATGAGCACTGGCTCCTGAAGATGCCCTGAATTTGTCCCAGAGGAGGACTAAGAATATTCCCGTTTGGGTTTATGTACCTCTCTCACCTTCAAGAGGAGAAGTCTCTTAATGATTCTAGACCTCTCTAGTCCATCCTCTAGTATCTGAGCATGGAACTGTGAAGCAGAATCTCCTGGATCCAGCTCTGGCTGATTCCTTCTCTGACCTCATCAAGTCACTTGGCCGCTCCGCTCTCAGCGTGCTGGAATGTTGGGAGACTTACTTAGTACAGGTTTGTAGAGTGCTGCTGTATTAGTGGCCAGTCACAGCGGTCATTCATGAGACACCACCTCCAGGGTATTTTCAGTATACCAAGATTTGTTTGCTGCAAGAGCACTTTTCTCCTTAGCTTTCAATTAAATCAAGGGGGAATATTTGAGGCAGGAAACTTGACTTGGGGTTCTCACATCCTAAAGGTACCTCCTTTTTCCTACAGAATGGGAAATAAATGTATGTGAGGTTTAGACACTCCTACGCTGGACATATTTTCATGAACAGTTCTTAGGGTCTGATCTTGTGAGACACTGGGGACCTCCAGAGAGGGGCTAAGTATCCTTAGGACTTCTCCTGTTTTTATTATCTGAAATAACCCTTTTGGGGGTGCTAATGGCATTTCTTGTTTCCATTTAGCCATGTAACACAGACGACATCATGGATCCATCCAGTGACCAGTGCACTGAACTTGTCCTGCTCCGAGGAGAATGAGGAAGACCGGACCAGAGAGCTTCCAGACCCCAAGAGCTGAGACTGGTGGAGAGTAGTTTCAGTCTCATTTCAGCATCTGGATAAGAAGATGTACACCTTCCAATAGTCTAATGTAATAGCGCCAGATATTACGCCTATTGAAGTCAATAGGAGCTTTGCCACTGATTTAGGTAGGATCATTTTCAAGGCTGAAGTTCACCTTGGCAAAATTTCCACTTAAACCCTTAAGGACTTACGTGGTACACAGGACCTGGATAAGTCCTGTGCATAGGGGTCACTCTCACTCTCATCCTTTAGGATTTGATCCTGACCTTTCACAACTTATACACTGGTATAACTTCATTGGCTGGAATGGAGTTAATCCTGCTCCTAGTATGAGAACAGAATTGGGCCCAATGGCTGTAATTCTCACAGTGGCTTCAAGCTGCTTGTAGAGCCATAACATACAAGCTGAGCTTTTTTACCAGTGCTTGTAGTTGTAATAGAGATGCCTTTTCTGTAACTACTGAGTCAGTCTGTTTTTATAGCAGAAACTTTCAATGTATTTTGCTAGCAAAAGTTTATGACAATTTGTTGTAAGTATTGCAGCCCAGATGACTTTTCTACAAATATTTTTAAGATGAATGATTAGGCCTTAGGAAGACAAGGCCTTGATGAGTTGTCAAGTATAAAGACACAATTTTGGTTGAGAAAGCCGTACTCTGTCAGCATAATCGTGCAATGAAAGTGATTTCACTTTTGTACTCTGCTAAACCTACAGCCACATGCAACTATTTCAGCAGACGCTGTGAAATTTCAAATACGATGAAACCTATGAAAGTACCTCTGGGATCAGCAGAATTCAGTCACCTCCTAGAAGTGGGTCTTTAAGTAGACACAAAACAAATTCATTCTGGAGATCTTGAGGATGTTTTAAAGGGGTTACTCAAAATGAGGTGCTGCTGAGGCCCTACAAACAGGTTGCACTGTACATCAGCAGCATGAGATATTTTAAGATAATGTTACACTCAGCACAAGGGCTGACTTCTGCTTTGAGTGCCTGATTCTACAATAGGTCACTATAAAGGCTCTCCTCTTTTTATATCTGTGACGATGACAGGTATTGACTAATGAATGAAATAAGGAACACTAGAAGCACTGATGAATATGCCAAAGTAAAACAGTGGTTCAAACCTTTAGAACCAAGGAGTGAGGCTCTGTTTTAAAGGGTGAGGCGGGCACAGGCTACAGCCTGAATTCCTTTGGGAAGCATACATAGGAGTGTCACACTCTGAAAAGATACAACTTAGCTCCACTGGTCAATTCAAAGCCAGGTCCCCATCCCTCACACCCTCAATGGGGAGTCTCTGACAAGTGGTGGAGCTGGATTTTCAAATCTTTGTACTATTGAGCAAAAGGACCTGACTTGTTTACAGCTCCTACACCTACTAAAACTCTCCTTGCCACCTTCCCTTCACACCCGGTGCAGAGCCAGGCACAGGGTAGCTCTTAGGCCTTTAACATTTCATTTGCTTTACAGAGCAAAACTCCGAGTAAACCTCCTTTCTGAGTCACAGTGTGGCTCTTTATCGTATATGCTTCATGTACGACGGCGTCACACCCGGGATAGCCCCTCCCAGGGAATCTGTACTGCGGCGCAGAGAAGTTAGTTTTGCCCAGTCTCTCTCAGAAGCAGATGTCATTCCTAGTGCTGAGCAATGTCATACTCACTCGGGAGGCTGGTAGAAAACGTTGTTGTGTTCTTTTAAGGGCCAATTACCTATGCATGTGGAGTCCGTGTCCCTTCATGTAGCTGGTAGAGGGAGGATGTTATGGAGGGAGCTTGACCAGCAGATCCACTGAACACTCAGTATGACAGCAGTCTGGAAAGCTGCCATGCTTCAGCCATGATCTGCTATGGCCTCAGAGGGAGGATTGTGCCCCCATCCCTCAAACCACCACATAGAACCACTGAGCAGAACCCATTAGCAGGGGCTTTGTGTCGAGCTATAATGGGCCCTTTAATCATGCTGTTCTTCCCTAAATGCCCTTTAAAAACAGGCACAGACTCCTGCTGCTTGCAGGACCTTGTACCAGGGGTTTTCTGCAGTTTCCTTAGTCCTAGGAGTCATGTAAGTGCTTTGTTTATTACAGAGCCAAGGTGGATGGGGTAATTTCTTTCCTTGGACCAACTTTTGCTCTCTTTCCGGTGCGTGAGAGTTACGCGGTGGTATCTTGTTTGAGGCGGTCCCTTCTGGAGTATGTGATGTTTATTCCAGGCACTTTCTGGCTCTAATCAGGGATTTCCTACGAATTCTGTTTAGTTAGGGCATATATAGACTGTGCTGCTCTGATTTCTTTGTGAGAGATTTGAATCAGGTCGTGACTACGCTATCCTTCCAGGGCTTGATTCAGCCATGGGTTATGGTAACTCAAAGTACAGGTCGGTGGTCACAACTCCACTCTGCCAGTGGCTTCCCGGCCAGCCAGCCCAACCCTGAAAGTGGATGGGGGTAAGGCTAGGACCATGAACGAGGCAGGCTCCACCCATTGGATCCACTGCAGGAGGGCAGCTATGTGAATGCTACCTGCTCGCCCCAAGGAGTGAACACTGACCCTCTGCCCTGAGTATGCAATTCACTGCTTACTGCAGCAGCGAGGGAGAACCCAAGATAAAATGCTGGCATTCTACCTGCTGTGCTTACTTGGAGAATGTTTCTCTTTTATTTTGACTTGATAATTAAAGACTTCTTAGAAACAGATCATTGCATCCATCTAGTTTCTTCTGTATTCTAGTGTCTCATCAGTCACATAAGCTACCATAGCTCATATTCTCCAGCACCGAGACTGTGTTTTGAAACCTGGGATCTCCAAATGTTCTCGTCTATTTTTGTATGTTGGCATACTTGTTTCCTAGGGTGTTTTTTTTTTTCCTCTCACTGAAGCAGTTTGCAAAATAATTTTGATTACACTGAATCCTGTAAAGTGGGAAAACGGCTCTGGAATAATGTAATGAGACTTTGTAAAGAGCAGTTGTCAAAACACACAACTCTGTGATGGCTGCTTTACATTTTTACCACACAATGAAATGTACCGAGTGGAAGAGCAATGGAAGTACAACTTTGTATCCATTAAAAGAACGAAACAAAGGCGTTGCCAGAAAACAGATACTGGAGTACTTCAGTGGCTTCATGTACATCTATTTTCTATGTACGGTTGACACCATTATAAATAGGCTTCTGCAACACTCCAGTATTTACCTTTACAATTGTACCTGTAGTACACTGCACCCTTCAAATTGGAAATGCTGCAAGTACTCAGGTGTTGCAGTGACTGGAATAAACAGGCAAATTAGACACAAAGGTCGAGATGTACAAAGATATTCAGGCGCCTACAACTCTTACTGACTTCAGTGGGAGTTAGGCACCTAAATATTTCTGAGGCTCTGGGTCAAACTGCAGCTGCGAAATGCCTTCTGTTTAATTCAGCCCAATGTATCACTTAAAAAAAAAAACAGGGTAGATCACTCCCACACCATACTCACACAGAGAAACCACCCTGAGCATCCCACTGTAAGTTTCAATAAGTCACTACAGATGATTGTTTCACATCCTCTGACATACCACACAAAACCATCATTAGCTAGGGTGAACCCACCACCACAAGGCCTATGCACCACTCAGGCCCTCCAGGGCCCAATTCTGCAGGACTAAAGTCAGTGGGAATTTTGCTATAGATTTCAGTGGGAGCCTTGAGGGTAGAAGTGGGATCGAAGTGGTACATAGCCCTTGTGCTGTCCTCTGCGCAGCACTGAATTTCACTATAACATCTTACTTAAGTAAAGCCACTCTCAAAGGATGACCCTGCTCACACTTGGCTTTCGAAAGCCCTTTGTACTATCGGAATCTTATGGAGTGACTGGCCACGCTGCCTTGTATTTAAAAAAACTCCTAAAGTGATGTAAAACTCTGATGCTCCTTTCACAATAAAGATCTCAGTGATATAAACCACTTGTTTCTCTTTTATAATTAGCCCCCACAGCTTTGTGATATTATCCACGGCAGATTATGCAGCTGATCGACTCCAGGTCTTGCTCATCTTATAGAATTGTAATGAATGAAATCTTTTAGACTAGAAAAGGGAGTAAATGACAGCAGGCCAAGCCTGTCTGTCCCATTCCTTTAATCTTCTTTGTACAAAGGTGACTCAAAATGCGCCTTTGGGAAGGAATCTAGAAAACCGACAGGCCTTTCGAAAAAGCAAATCCTGTGTTCCAACCCTGCAATGATTTCCACACAGGCGACCCCCCATGGAGCCCCAGTGACTTCCTTCAGGAGTCCGCTCACAAGGATTCAATAGCAGGGTGAGGCTCATGTTTGTAATCACCTGCTTACAAGGAGGCAGCTTAGTCCAGTAGGGCATTGGCCCGGGCGTCCTGTTCCCAGCTCTGCCACGGACCTGCATGATCCTGGGCAAGTCACCTCAGCCCAGATCCTCAATGGTATTTAGGCATCTAGCTCCCACCGATTTCAATGGCACTTAGATGCCAGGGAAGATCTGCACCTCTCTGGGTATCCGCTTCCCATCCCACCCTCTAGCTGTCTTGTTCGGTTCGATTGTCGGGTCTTTGGGGCCAGGCCTTTGTCTCACTCTGTGTTTGTACAGTGTGTAGCACAATGTGAGTCCTCAGTTGCAAGTGGGACCTCGGGGCACCACCATAAGTCAAATAATTAATAATTACAATGAAGAAAAAAGCAAAGGGATGGCGCTTTGTCGTTCCCTGAAACACACACGCCATCGCTGCTGTGGCGTGTGCATTGGCTGGTTTACTTCAGAGTGTGTTTGGCTCACGGGAGCTATGTATTGCCTGGCTACGTCTACACCACAGGCCTAGGCCTTGTCTCCTAGGTAACCAGGCCTGCTGAAGAGCGTGTATTACTGTTACCGAACGGGTCTTTGCTGGGGGGAAACGGCAACGTTGTTTTGCTCGGGAAGGATAAATGTGTCAGGCAAGGGATGAGAGGCCAGTTCAAGCTAAGGAGCTCATGCTGAGCCGCCCCATGTAATGTTCACCAGCCCTTAAATGCTTCTCATGCCAAGCAGTTTTATAACTCAAACAAGTGATTCATTATTTTACATTAAGCCAGTTTCTGACCGACGGGGGCGGGAAGGAAAGGCAGTTGCTGCTGAGGTGGGGAAAACCCTCATTTGGAAGATCGTTAGTGAGTCAGTTAATAAGAGCAGCAAATAGGAGAAGCACCAAGGTTATGCTGCGAGAGGCCAATGACAAGAAAGTTGGCCTCCTTATCTATTCCATACTTAAGACACAGCCAAGTTCTGTTCTCACACCCTTAACTATTCCCTCTTCTGGGTAATGGTTGTTGCCAGATTATAGGGTTGATCAACACTCAGAACTGCAGGTGAAACTACTCAGCACCCCTCAGCGTCCTGCATTGGGCATCCAAAATCGGCAGCCCCCGCCTTTTAAAATGTTGGCCTCTGTGGCTTGTCCTACGTTATACATTGAGTCGGTGGCAAAATTTGGTGTAACCCCAGGAATCCTTATTCTAAGTCCTACGGTCTAACCCCAAGACAACTCCCCCTTCCCAGATCATTTACCCACCAGGTAATTTTGAGTAGCATGCTATTCTGATGCTCAGAGCCAGAGCCCGGTCTGGTGTAATTCTGCATTGGGTTAAATGGAGATACATGGATCTACGGATCTGGAGCAAGCTTCACAGAAGTATTTAGACATCTAAAAATGCAGACTGAGTTAGGCACCTAATCCATTTTAAGGATAAATAAATTGGTTAGCCTCTAAGGTGCCACAAGCACTCCTTTTCTTTTTGCGAATACAGACTAACACGGCTGCTACTCTGAAACCTAATCCATTTTAGTGCTTTTGAAAAGCCCACTGAGTGCCTAGAGAACAGGAGGACGTGTGGCACCTTGGAGACTAACAAATTTATTAGAGCATAAGCTTTAATGGGCTACAGCCCACTTTATGCTCTAATAAATTTGTTAGTCTCTAAGGTGCCACAAGTACTCCTGTTCTTTTTGGGGATATAGACTAACACGGCTGCTACTCTGAAACCTTAGCGCCTAGCTGCACCTTGAGTTGCTTTGGACTTTGGTCTTAACCATCAGCTGGGTGGAATGATACTATGCTAAAAATTAAATGTCAGTGAATGAAGCCTAACCACTATTCTCAATAACCAGCTTTTTGTTTTCATGTAATGCTGAAAATACCGGCCATTTACAGGTTGTACAATCCAGATTCTTTTTCATATTTTTGGCAGTTTGATCTTTTGCCACTTACTCAGGATTCTTCTCCAAACACAAGCTGAAGCTGCCACTGATTTAATAAGTTGATTTTTTTTTTTTTACATTCTTTTGGGATGACCTGCTTTGTTACACAAGAAAGATATTGACATTTCTACTAAAATTTGATCAGACAGAATTTTGCATCACTCACCACACAGCCAAGTGCTTTAAAACAAATGGCTCTAAAGCCACAGGAATGATACCGTTAATTTTTCATCAATTACAAATCAAAATAGACCCACATCAGACCCCTTGCTCTTCCCCATGCCCATGAACATTGGTGTACAGTTTGGAAATGAATCTCTCCCTGTGAGCTTGGATTTGGGTCAGATCCAAACAATAAGGTGCTTGTTTATGTGAAAATTTCAAAACAAAGTACTAATGAGGTTTTAGCATCAGCCTCTGCAAATGCTAACTCTGAATTGAGCTTGCACCTCAGCCCAAACCTACCAAAGCTCTCAGCACCAGTTCAGCCAGTTGGCCTGTGTCTAGTTCCCAGTTTAAGGATTAATCGCATCCAAACAACATATGCTTAAGTGCAGCCTGAACAGAGATGATTTCGTGAATCAGGCCCTGAGTCTCCTATTTCTACACATGTGCAGCTGTCATTATCCTTAGGGGAGGGATGACAGTGTACGCAATGGTTAGAGAAGGAAGCTCAGAGCCAAAACTTTGGGACTTTATTCGTGGCTCTGCCAATGACTTGCTACATGACCTAGGGCAAGCCCCTTGATAGCCCTGTTCTGTAGTTCGCTCATTTGTAAAATGGGCCTGATGTGCATAAGCCCATCTTTAAAAGTTTTTAGTGTCAAAGGTGATCCACCTACCAAGTCCGTCAGGAAAGTGTTTACTAGGAAAATAAAAGTCACATCAGCAAGAATTTGGCCGCGCGTCTTCCCCAAAATGTAACACATTCCATTTTTGTCTTGACAATTACAGAAAGCTAAGAATGCTGCAACACTGGACAATTGTGATTAGGTGACACCACATTACTCCTTGGGGGGAACTTCAGTTTATGGGAATGAGCTGATAGGAAGTTTCTATTGAAGTGAATGCTTAGGGGAGTTGTACGATGATTGATTCTGACTAGAGAGAAAGACTGGATGCTACTGAGTTGTGTTTAGGTTGAATTTGCCTGGAGATGTGCAGCTTCTGTCACCTCTGAAGGGAAAAATTTGATGCCAGAACTGGGGCATGAGATCACTCTTCAATCATACTGAATCCCTTGTTCAGTTTTCTGCCTAGAGGTCACAGGGTTTGATCACTCCAACATGGGCAATTATTTTCCAGTTCAAAGGGAGACTGTAAAGTCTCCACTAACTGCATCACAGACAAGTTGGTACAGACTGAAACAAGGATGTTCTTGCTTGTAAATAACAACAGCTGGGATTCCTTAGACTCTGGGATTTGCATTTGGTTGGGGGAGGCAATCTGCTGCTGAAAAAAGCAAACTCTGTAGCTGCTAACACATGAGACACTGGGTGTTGTTTAAACTCCCACCGTGCTGGGAAAATACATCAGTGCAGGAATGATCTGGGGTGAAATCCTGCCCCCCGAAATCAACAGTTTTGCCACTGACTTCAAAGTGGCCATGCTTTCATCCTCTGGCCTCCGGAGCTGTGAAAGGATCAGCAACAGTGTGCTATGCTGGTTCACCATTATGGCACAAACACTTCCAGCTGCTCTGGCTGTATTGGCTTTCTTCAGAAATCAGTCTGTGTTCCTCAGCTTTGCTGATGCACAAATACCAGCCAGAACGTTACAGAGCTTGTTAAGATGCATGTGATTTTAAGGGACAAGAAGCAAATGGCCATCAGTTGTAACAGTAAGAGTGCAGGGACGTGGAGCAGGGTCTTGGAAAGCCAGCCAGTTGAGATTCTTTTTTACCATGAGCCTAATTAGAGGATTCCTTTTTTTAATCCAGAAAATTGAAACACATTGCAGCTACTTGCCGATCCCCTTGGCAAGATAAAGCCAAGAGCATTGAGCCCTCCAGAAATAGTAAAGGGTTCAGTCTCTAAACACCATGCTGATCTGCATTTATTAAGCACTGTTCCATGTCACTGTGGACTATTAGGTACTGTAATTAGTCACCATGGGAGTTATGCATCCCAAGTCAAAGGCAACTGTACATAATTGATGTCATGGTCTATTACCAGGGGCAGACAAGCCCATTAAGAAGGCAGCCTGTTGCTCTCAGAACTTATTGCTTGAGGGGAAAAATAATTTGAAATTAATTACAACTTGATCTAATAGAATAGGAAATAGGATACAAAACAGGGAGGGGCAGAGTACAGTGAAATTGCTACTTGGCTAATGAAAACTGAGACCAAAAAGGGACAATATTATCATTAAAGAAGACAGTGTAAGTGTAATTAACCTCATCTTAATCATTTCTCCATCCGTTTGCCTTTGTGCCATGTATTCTAATCAAATTTCAATGGAGGTAGATGCCTAAATAGCTTTGAGCCTTATGGAACCTACTTATCTGGGCCTTGGTGGTTTCACATTAACCATTTGGATCCTCCTCCTCCCCCCAAAATGGGCAGGTTTCAAACCAAACTAGCTAATTATTAGTAAGTTTGCAATAGGACCCAATCCTGTACTGGGCCCCTGGAAGATGCATTAAAATGACCAGGTCAGGCTTGACAAAGCCCTGGCTGGGATGATTTAGTTGGGGATTGGTCCTGCTTTGAGCAGGAGGTTGGACGAGAGGACCTCCTGAGGTCCCTTCCAACCCTGATATTCTATGATTCTATGAAAAGGAAAGGCCTTTTCCATTTCTCAAATCTAGGATTGTTTGGCACTGAACTCGTACTTATGCCTGTTTCAAGCCTGGTTTGTTATAACTGCTTGCCCTGAGTGTTATTCATAGACCAGTGCTGCTACTGAGGGGCCGGCGGTTACCATGAGGTGGACTGGAAGACCCCAGTTGTTTCCTTGCATTCTAATGAACTCACCTTCTTCTTGTAAGGGAACTAAGGGTTATTGTCCCACTAGAGTGAAGTTTTGCTGCAGTATAAGTGGGATTTACAGGACTACTCCTCAAGGCCAGGAGCAATTATCAGCTCCTGGAGAAGTGTTAAATACAACAGTGGAGGGTGATTATCACTTTGGTCTCCTCCTCCAAGGTGGCTGAGCTAAGGGGAGAGAAATTGCCCTTACTCCAAGGGGGGTAAGCAGAAATGGCTGGTTCACTGTCCTGCTCCAGCCAAAGGGAAGAGAAGCCAGAGTTGATCACAGGCAGTGTGCTTCCCAGTTACAGGGGTGATCTGTGACCCTACCTCCATTCCCCCAGTAGGGGAGGAGAGGGAGATTTCGCTGGGTAAGTCTTTTCCCACTCTGCTGAAATTCAGTTCATTGTGAAGTTTCATAGTGACAAATTTAACTGAAACCATTTCACTCCTCTGGGCAAACTATGATCCACTCCAGAGCTGGATAGGGCAGATGAAGGGAAATCTTTTTTTCCCAGAACTGCTTAAATATATATATATATATATATAAACTAAAAGTGCCACACCGCCTCTACACTGCCTTGTGGTAGTGGTGGGCTAGGGTAGCTATTCCTATGCAAATGCCCATCTTGTGTCTAACTGGTTTCTTTCCCATCCCCAGGTTAGTTATTCTCCTCTCATTTCAAGTTCTTGCCGATACATCCTGCTGCCTGTGGGTTCCCCCCTCCCCAAAACACACACGCGTTCTCTCTCCCTCTCTCCAGGGAAGCAGGGGGCAGAAGCTGTGGATGGAACCTCCACCACACAGGCAGGTGAAGTAGCAAACCCAGCCCCATCACAAACTGGCTAGAAGTCTTTGTGGCAGGGAGGGATGGGCACAGGTAAGGAAATGAGGCTGCTGGGGCCTCTATAGGTCTATCCTGTAAGAAACAATCTGCCACACTGAGTCTCAGAGCCTGGGTCAGTTGGCTAGGGTTTGGGCTGTGGGGCTAGACATTGCAGTGTAGGGTTGGGCTCTGAGACACGTGCCCCTCCCCGCCCTCCCCATGGGGGATTTAAAACCCAGACTCCAGCCTGAACATTTACACTGCAGATTTGAGCCCTGCAAGCCTGAGTCAGCTGACCTGGGCCAGCTGTGGCCATGCTGTGGGTCTTTTATTGCAGCGTAGACATACCCCATGTGTCACCGCACATAGCCCTGCCAGAGCCAGAACTGGTGTTTGGTTGGCTGCACAAAACCAAATTAAACCTCAAAGGGAATCTCAGCCCCAAAATGAGCAACCGCCCGAGAGAGGGGGAATCCTTGAGGGGTTAAACCCCAAAACCAAACTCCACTGTTATGAAGCCACTAGAAGCAAAACTACCAAAATGCTATGTCAAGGGTTCCTGTGCAATGCAAAAAAAAACTACATTCTCCCCCCGCCTAGTTACGGAGAAGAAAGCTGAGACTGTGGCTAGAACAGGATTTGCTGCCAGAGGCAGATCCTCTGCTGGTGTAAAGTGTCCTACCACCACTGAAGTCTGATCTACAGAGCTTGATATCAATAGGGCTAGGACAATGTACACTAACTGAAGATCTGCCCCCAGATTTTACTGGGGGGGACATTTAAACAGTGACCATGAAGTAGAAATCTTGAGCAGAGCAACTTGGCTTAAAAAACCATCAGTATTAAGTAATTATTATTAATACTTAGCATCTTCTCAGCAGTAGATCTGAAAACGCTTTAGAAAGATGGTTAAACATTATTATCCCCATTTTACAGAGAGGAAAAACTGATGTGCAGAGGCCTAGATCCTGAAAGATATTTAGGCTCCTATGTTTCACTGAAATCAATGAAAGTTAGGAGTCTAAATACCCTTTGAGATCCGGCCAGAAGAGTTTACGTGACTGGCACAGTTCCATGGCTAGTCTACAGCAGAGCTGGGGAAAACAACAAGCCTGCTAATTCTCCTTCCGGTGCCCTCTCCCCCTTAGGCCACACTGCTCTAAACCTGTACAGTTCAGTCACTAGAGTGAATTTGCATCCGTTGAGCCAGTTTTGAACATTGCTATAAGAGGGGAAAGTGGTGTCTGGTAAGGGGGAAGCTCCCAAAGCTCGGATTCCTTCCAATCTGAATGTCTACACAGTGATTTTAAGCTCTGCAGCCCGAGTCTGCTATGGCCATGCCATGCATCTCTTATCCCTGTGTAGACATACCCAAAGGCTGCTGGGATTCATACAAGACAGGGTGCTGAGAAAATGAAGAGGTTGTTGGCAGATCTCTTCCTGGAGCTACCAGCTGCTTGGCAGCTGGATGGGTGCAAGGTCCTCTGTGAAGCCTCTGCTACTGTACTTGTCTGATTTGGCTGCCATTATTGAAAGGCAGTCATTTCTCAGCCCTATAGCTCTCAAAGTGGGTGAGCATTATTATCCCTATTGGCAGACGGGGATGGCCGAGATACAGAGGAGGGGAAGTGACTTGCCAAAGGTGAGCCGAGTCAGAGCTAGCAACAGAAATGAAACCCGCTGGGGTGAAATCCTCCTAGCTCTCTAGAGTGCACTGAATGGTTCTCTTGCCATTGGTTTCCTTGAGGCCAGGATTTCACCCCTAATTTCCCAGTCCAATCCCCTCCCCTCAATCACAATTGGCAGCTATAAAATTTCAGCTGAAGCATGATTAGAAGAGAAATGTGGGCTTAGGCTCTCTGTGTGGAACTGGCAGAACAAATTAATGCTGTGTGCCTGGGGAACTCGGCTGATGTCTCCTGGTGTAACAGGAGATGACAAAGGTTATCAGAGCAGAAGAAACACACTTGGGTGAAAGTAAATACACCTGGTAGGGAAAACAACTTTAAATAGCTCCCGGTAACCTTTGTCAATTTGCCTCCCTAGTGTAACACCAACTGAGGATGACTAATGACAGTTTATCAAAGAGCTCTCCATTTTCTGCGTTCAGTTTTCTGCTTTCTCTTCCCCCAGAAATTATGGTGTCATACTAATAACATGTTATCCTGGGTGGGGGGGAGTAATCTCTGGAATCTCAGTGACAAAATCCTGGTAGATCAAACCCAAAGGGCTCTTACTGCTTAATGAACTGAATATGTATATTGCAGTCACTCTCAAGGCAGGTTGGGACCCCCATTTTGCGTACAACATCTAGCACAATAAATGGCAGTCCTTGCCCCAAAGACCTTACAATCAAAAAGACAAGACCTAACTGGGGGGGCCTAAATGTGGCCGGGGTTGGGATAGAAAAGGTAACTACGGTAAAACCATGTGTGCGATTCTTAGCCATCTGGGATCAGAGATTACGATTTATTATCTGGATTAATAAGTGTAGGTGACAGTTTTGGATTTCTCACCAAGATTAATGTTTGTTTAGAATTGGTGGGTTGTGTTTTGAGTTTTCTGCTTACATAGGGATGCTAGGTGCTAACAGTAACCTCTTAGCAACATTCTAACTCTGGTTATTATCTTTCACCTAGCTAAACACTTGTGGTTTCAATTAAATAAAATATCTTCACTTCATATCATAAACCATTGGGCATTGTTGTTAAGGAGTTGCCACACTTCCCCCAGAGTTAGCTACATTTCAGTAGTAAGATAAGACGATCCCTTTGTATATTTTTGCATCTTAGTTTAGGTTTGCAAAGTTCTTTAAGATGAAAAGCGTTAAATTAATTTAAGATTGAAATACTTCAATGAGTAAGGTGATGAGTCACTCCTGTGCTACTCACCAGCCAATCCACAAGCCAGAAACTGGTCTGGTGACTTTCAGGGCAGGTGTATAAGCCTCACAGGTAGATCAGAAGCTCAGTTTGCTCAATGTCACCTGAGGGCTTGAAACTCCCTGTGGCCGGATAGTGGCAACAGAATCCCCAAGCCTTCGCCTGCTCCAGCCTTGTTCTAACTACGGCTTTTCTTCAATCCTGCTCTGGACTCCTGATTCTGACTCTGACCAGCTCTATCACAGTTTCTGACTGTACTGAAGGAAGTGTCCAAAAAAAAAAAAAAAAGTAAGCTATTCAAACCTAAAAATCACTTTTATCTTCCCATTGTAGCCCAGTAGAGGTTTGAAATTTAAAATGTTTTCTTAATCAATTATAACTTTTCCCAGCCATTTTGTAGCTTGGTTCATTATTGTAGGGTTGCACGTAGGTGCTGAAATGTGTGCAATAATGTTGCTTTGGGAGGAGGGGGTTCTTAAACATATACAAAGCTACTAGTACTTAGAAACACACACGCCTGTTTAATGTTGCAAACACCACTGGTTCGGGAGCTTGATCCAAAGCTCACGGGAGTCGATGGAGCACTCACAGTAATAAGCAATATGCTAAAAATAAGGCTCTCAAGATCAGACCCCAAGGGAACACCTTACTGTGGTATTTGTAACAGCATCTGGTCAGTGTAACTGTGCGTTGTCTGAGGGCTCTATAGAGAGCAATGTGTTGTTGCACCTTTAAATGTATGTTAATCCATGATTTTGGGAACCTGTGACTCCTGCAGGTCTGTCTTTTGGCTTAAGTTAAAAGCAATTTAAGGTAATAGAGAACTTCATTTTCACAAACATGATTTTAATCATAACTCTGTCTTCACTGAAAAGCCAAATGCATTTTTAAAAATGGGCCTCGTTCTGATTTCACTTACAGCAGTTTTACAGTGGGTTAATTAACTCCACTGATTTCATTGTAGTTACTCTTGTGATTTATCCCATTGCGGGATCAGAATTGGGCCCCACGGGAGTGATCTGTTGTACACAACAAACTGCATGATTTCAGGAGTGATTATCCTGAGGCCACTTTAAAGACTTGTGAGCTATTTATCTTGGCATAGTTGAGTCTTGACATAACTTCTAAGTGATGAGCCCCAGAGCTCCAGCCACTGCTCCCCCCTCCCTCCCACCCCAGGGCCCTTTAAATCCCGGCCTGAGCCCTGCTGCCCAAGCCCCGGGGTAGCAGCAGTGGGGTTCTGGTGGGGAATTAAAGGGCCCCAGGGCAGTAGCAATGGCTGGAGCTCCGGGGCCCTTTAAATCCCCACCAGAGCCCCGCCGCCACTACCCCGGGGCTTGGGCAGCAGGGCTCAGGCCGGGATTTAAAGGGCCCCGGGGCGGGGGGGGGGGGGCATGTCGCCGCGGCTGGAGCTCTGAGGCCCTTTAAATCCCCGCCGCAGCCCCACCGCCACTGCCCCAGGGCTTTAAATTGCCCTCTCAGAAAGCAGGACCTGGTACGGCGCACTGGCTCTTACCAGTACGCCGTACCGGGGTGTACCGGCTTACTTTCATCTCTGGCTGTATCTTAGGCTGCAGTGAAATCTGTAAGTAAATGAGGCCTACAGAGTTACCGAGAACAAGCAAAATGCCTGCGTATGTGATGACCCCATGGGCAGATTTACTGCACACCCAGACCACAACACTGCAGGCTTAATCCTGCACAGTGCTGAGTACGCTCAAATCCTACTGACATCATGAGGGCTTGAGCACGCTCAGCAACTGGTAGGGATCAGGCCCTTAAAATCTAATTAGAATCCAAGCTGTGTATTCATTGCTCATTTACAAGGTCCTCTCAAATCACTGCTAACACAAACTACATTGATCTCTAATGACCATAATCAATATTAACTCCGTTACTAGACAAAGGCTGTTTCCCAATCTCTCAGTATTGCAATAAGAAGGCTTGCAAGATGAAAGGTTTAAAAACGTATATTTGCAGCTATAGAATATATTACAGGAAAATATTGTTCCAGGCTGTCAGGTGCAGGCGACGTACAATCCTTCAAACCTGTAAGAGAACAAAGCACTTCATTATATGTAAATCATTGATAGGTAAACACTTTAGTTGGGGCTAGTGAATTTGTTTCATTTGTTAGCTGAAAAATCAAAGGATGAGGTTCAAGGGAGGGGAGAGGGAGAAATGTACAGCAGGAACTGATGTAAACTAGTCACTGCTTGAGATCCAGACAATAGAACTATGGCCCAATGCTGCAATGTTAACTCAGATGAATAGTCCCATTGGCTTTGGGGGAGCTATTTGTGTTACCCCTATCGCTGTCCTGAAGAGCTTGCAACCTAAATAGGCAAGACACTCAGGGTGGGAGGGAAAACAGAGGGAAAGAAGTAATTTGTCCAAAGTCACACAGGCAGTGAATGGCATCAACAGACCTCCTGACTCCCATCCTCGTGCCTTCCCCGCTGGATACACTATTCTTGGTAAGTGAAGGATGCGGGATTGGGCCCCAAGTATCCAAATCTAAATATGAAACAGTCCTACAAATAGATATTATGAAACACAAAGGTTCAAGACTTGCCCTCCCAATGGTACCAAAGGAAGGAGTCCGTTTCCAGTAATGAAACCTCTTGTACTAGAAATATGGGGGTAACCTGGGGTTTGATTCTGGGATGTACCTCTAAGAGTGTCAGAAAGGAACTCCCATCCCAGGGGGAAGGGACACGATAGTGATTTTAAGCCACCTTTGTGCCCTTCCCATCCTGAGCTGCTCTGTTGTACTACCTGGAATTCCCACAGTGCTGTGTGCTGCGGCCCTGTCTCACCCGGCCAGTCCCCATGCCTTGGGGCTGGTGAGGTGGTCCTCAGAAGACAGCCTTTTAGGACCCCTTTATGCTGCTCTGGCTCTTTCCCCTGGCCTAAATGAGCTGGAGCAGGAATGAGACATTCACCCTGTTTTCCCGTGGCCTCAAGAAAAGCACTCTCTCACTCATCACAAGCTATCTTCTTCGACTGTCTCAATGACTGTATGAAATTAATGCTAAGAAATTACTCGGAATTCCAGGACTAGCCTGGATTGGATCTCTGCAGTGGCCCATCTCAACTACTGACACAGTATGGAGCCATCAAAGGGAGCAGCTTTTCCAAGGAAGAATTAATAGCTTTTTCAAGCTGACAATCAGTTAGTCCATGCCCAGAGTAAAATAACAGTGTTGGTGGATGTGCAAGGCACCAGAGATGTCCTCAAGATGGCTTCTCTAGCAGAGTGTAGAGTACAGTAGCAGATTTCTTTTATCATGCATTGAAGCTGTCCAGCTGTGGAAGTGTATCAGATGATGGTTGGTTTGGCTGGAATTGTTGCCTGGACAGTGATGGAGTGCCGAAAGGAATAAAGCTGGTTGTACAACCATGAGAGATCATGAAAAGCCCATTGTACTTAATGGAGTTAGTGGATGAAATGCTATATCTGATGTAATCTAAGAAAATGACTCATGCCACTGTTATAAATACCAGCCCACTTTCTAGGGATCTGTATTTGCATTGAATTTGTATTTATTCTTCCGGGATCTGTATTTGCATTGAATTTGCCCCAGGGATCCGCACACCCAAGACCCCAAACCCTTCCGAGCCTCAAGGATACACACTGTCTGACCTACCCTCTACTCTAGAACAGCAGGGGGGAGCCCATAAAGAGGCCAGTTATCACCCACCATAGTTCTCCTCCTCCTTTTTCCCGTGTATGGCAGCACAGCATGCAAGCCTGATGCTCTAGCTATTGAACACTTAGTTTGTAGATTTCTCATTCCTGAGACATCCTCGTACATCATTGACCGCAATGGGGAAATGGAGCTGGCATTCCTCACTCATCTGAGGAGAAATGACATCTTCCTCTCGAATCTTTGAGGAACATCGTACCATGGAAGCTGCAACTCAAGGCTTATGCTCTGCAAAAAAGCAAGTGACTGTGATGCCACCTGGAAAGAAATGTAGCTGATAATGAAATACTATTAAATGTGTTCCATGCTGACTTACCTTTCATGGGCAGTCAGACTCTCAATGCTCTATTTGATAAAATAATGAGTTCTATTGTGGGGGAAGGGAGGGAAAGCATAATTAAGAGACATCATTACAAACTTGTGTAAATCTCAAGTAATTCCACTGATTTAGTGAGTGTCTCAGTTTATGCAGATGGAAATGGGTATAATTTGCCCCACTGGGGAAAAATGACACTCCCTATAGAAAACAGAGGTCCTGATCCAGCTCCCATTGACACCAATGCAGAGAGATTTCCATTGGTCTCCAGAGGCATCAGATAAGACTGATGAGTTACAAATGGGAACAGAAAGTGAATTCCCTTCTTGCTTCAGGAACGGCCTTTCTAGGTAAGAGCTGCAGGACATTGGTAAATCAGTGAGGGAAAATATGAGTGGCAGTAGCTGCTCATTTATACCTGTTCTGTGGATGAGGCTCTTTAGGGATATTAATTTTTGCACTTTTCACCAGCACCGAATTCTTACGCATTTTAAAAGTGACTGGTTAATTCTCCAGGTGAGTCTAACAACCTTGTCATTATGCTATTTTTTTCACTTCAATTAAAAATGTTAGCTCATCTGGGAGGAGAGCAGAGGTTAGGAAGTGGGACTGGTTCAAGTGTGAAGGAAAGAATGAAAAGCTTTTGAAAGAACAGCTTGTATGAAACCCATTGGTGAGATCCAGATTCTGCCTTCTGTATATAGCTCTCACAGGACTGATAAAATCAGATTGTTTTGATACTTTGCATGTATAAAAATGCCTTTAATTCAATTTTTTATAAGCACTAAGATCTTTGCAAGACTAAAGTCTCACGAAGAGTGAGTTCCAGCAATGTGTTTTGCTTTAATTATTATTTTTGCACCATATTCCCCCACCCCCTCCACGATTACTGATTTACAACAAGTCTATTCAATTCCAGATTAAACTAACCTAGGAGTAAGTGACAAGGTCATTCAAGAGACAAATTCCAGATTAAACTAACCTAGTAGAGTACAAGGTGGTTCAAGAGACAAGCTACAAGCTGACCATGTTCAGCCATGAACCTGAACATCTGTTCCAAGTTGCCAAGACTCCAACTGAAAAAAACAAATATTTCCACTATAGAACAACCAAACCATCATCCTGAATGTTGCAAAAGATTTTGGTTCAACCAGCCCTGGGACTTGGCTCTTTGTTTACAATGGCTGAGAACATATTTATGTACATATTTCAAGAAATACACACTTAAGCATATTTACAATATGTCTAATGTTCAAAGTCTGAGGTTATTTGATCTGCTACTTTAACCACATCTGCTCCTATTTAGCATAAATTCTATCCACAGCTGGTCAGATTTGTAGTGATACATTTTTCAATTGCATTTTCAATTGTGTTTGGTTTATTTTCCTTCTTTAAATTAGGAGAGATTAGATCTGTCCTGTTTCCATTCAACAGGTACAAATGCTTAGTGCTTAAACTCATGGATATCATACCAAAAGGACTGAAGGTAAAAAATCCATTACAATCTACATATCACACAGACTATGCTGAGAGACTGTGCCACACGGTTTCAGAGAAACTGCAAAACCACCTGATCAACATCCTGTACCAAACAGGGAAAGATTGTGACTGAGCTCTCAAAACTGGATACTTTCATAAAAAACCAACCTTCCACACAAACTTCCTCATGGATTGACTTTACAAAAACTAGACAAGCCATTTACAACACAAATTTTGCTTCTCTACAAAAGAAAAAGGACACTAAACTGCTACATGCCACAAGGAGCCAAAACAGTAGTTCCCTGACCCCACCCAACAATATTGCTGTTCTTTCCAGCTATGCTCTTAGCCCAGCAGAAGAGCCTGTCCTATCTCGGAGCCTCTCCTTTTGTCCCTCCAGACCCACGAACATGATACAATTCTGCAGTGACCTAGAATTCTACTTTCGACGTCTCCAACTCAAAGAATATTTCCAACACACCTCTGAACAACATACTAACTCACAGAATCCTTCCTACCAACACTACAAAAAGAAGGATTCTGCATGGACTCCTCCTGAAGGTCGAAACAACAGAGTGGACTTTACATAGATTTCTTCTGTTGACATACACAGGCTAAAATGGTGGAAAAGCAGCGTCACTTGCCCCATAACCTCAGCCATGCTGAACACAATGCATCAACAGCCTCAGAAACAACTCTGACATCATAATCAAAAAGGCTGACAAAGGAGGTGCTGTCATCATCATGAATAAGTTGGAATATGAACAAGAGGCTGCCAGGCGGCTCTCTAACTCCACATTCTACAGGCCATTATCCTCTGATCCCACTGAGGATTACCAAAAGAAACTACATCATCTGCTCCAGAAACTCTCTGAAAAAGCACAGGAACAGATCTGTACAGACACATGCTAGAACCCTGACCAGGGGTATTCTGTCTGCTACCCAAGATCCATAAACCTGGAAATCCTGGATGCCCCATCGTCTCAGGCATTGGCACCCTGACAGCAGGATTGTCTGGCTATGTGGACTCTCTCCTCAGGCCCTACACTACCAGCACTCCTAGCTATCTGTGAGACACCACTGACTTCCTGAGGAAACTACAATCCAACGGTGATCTTCCAGAAAACACCAGCCTGGCCACTATGGATGTAGAAGCCCTCTACACCAACATTCCACACAAAGATGGACTGCAAGCCGTCAGGAACAGTATCCCCATTAATGCCACGGTAAACCTGGTGGCTGAACTTTGTGATTTCTGTCCTCCCCACAACTATTTCACATTTGGGGACAATATATACCTTCAAGTCAGCGGCACTGCCATAGGTACCTGCTTGGCCCCACAGTATGCCAGCATTTTTATGGCTGACTTAGAACAACCCTTCCTTAGCTCTCGTCCCCTAATGCCCCTACTCTACTTGCACTACATTGATGACATCTTCATAATCTGGACCCATGGAAAAGAAGCCCTTGAGAAATTCCACCATGATTTCAACAATTTCCATCCCACCATCAACCTCAGCCTGGACCAGTCCACACAAGTGGTCCATTTCCTGGACACTACTGTGCTAATAAGCGATAGTCACAGCAACACCACCCTATACCGGAAACCTACTGACCGCTATACTTACCTACATGCCTCCAGCTTCCATCCAGGACACACTACACGATCCATTGTCTACAGCCACGCTCTAAGATACAGCCACATTTGCTTCAATCCCTCAGACAGAGACAAACACCTACAAGATCTCTATCAAGCATTCTTACAACTACAATACCCATCTGCTGAATTGAAGAAACAGATTGACCAAGCCAGAAGAGTACCAGAAGTCACCTACTACAGGACAGACCCAACAAAGAAAATAACAGAACGCCACTAGCCGTCACCTTCAGCCCCCAACTAAAACCTCTCCAACACATCATCAAGGATCTACAACGTATCCTGAAGGACGACCCATTGCTCTCACAAATCTTGGGAGACAGGCCAGTCCTTGCCTACAGACAGCCCCGCAACCTGAAGCAAATAGTCACCAGCAACCACACACCACACAACAGAACCACTAACCCAGGAACCTATCCTTGCAACAAAGCCCGTTGCCAACTGTGTCCACATATCTATTCAGGGGACACCATCACAGGGCCTAACCACATCAGCCACACTATCAGAGGCTCGTTCACCTGCACATCTACCAATGTGATATATGCCATCATGTGCCAGCAATGCCCTGCTGCCATGTACATTGGTCAAACTGGACAGTCTCTACGTAAAAGAATAAATGGACACAAATCAGATGTCAAGAATTATAACATTCATAAACCAGTCGGAGAACACTTCAATCTCTCTGGTCACTCGATTTCTGACCTAAAAGTGGCAATTCTTCAACAAAAAAAGCTTCAAAAACAGACTCCAAGGAGAGACTGCTGAATTGGAATTAATTTGCAAATTGGATACAATTTAACTTAGGCTTGAATAGAGACTGGGAATGGTTGAGTCATTAGACAAAGTAAAACTATTTCCCCTTGTTTATTCTTCCGCCCCCCCCCCGCCGCCCCCGTTCCTCAGACGTTCTTGTTAACTTCTGGAAATGGCACACCTTGATTATCACTACAAAGGGTTTTCTCCCCCACCCCCTCCTGCTGGTAAAAGCTCATCTTAAGTGATCACTCTCCTTACAGTGTGCATGATAAACACCCATTTTTTCATGTTGTGTGTGTGTGTGTGTGTGTGTGTGTGTGTGTGTGTATATAAATCTCCTCCCTGTATTTTCCACTGAATGCATTCAATGAAGTGAGCTGTAGCTCACGAAAGCTCATGCTCAAATAAATTGGTTAGTCTCTAAGGTGCCACAAGTCCTCCTTTTCTTTTTATTAAAAGGAGCATGTTAACTTGTTTTAACATTTCCTCTTATATAGCATTTGAATTTCTTTATAAGAAAGACAGTGTGTTTGTTTGCTTTGTATATTGTTAATTGGGCCTCAAAAGAAAAAATCTCATTAAAATTCTGATTAGTGATGTTGGCAAGCAGCTATTGAGAAGGACTCTTTCTTCCTTTGATAAGGTTTGAAACAGCAATAACAAATAGTAAAAATAAGATCACAGCCTGTTTTCCCTTGCCAATCAAAATAATGTATTCTCCAGGTTAAAGTCGCTAAAATACAGAAGGACACATCTTGTAATGACGACAACTGACTGTCTGTCTCATAGGTCTACAAACGTGCTCAAGTGTTTATGCTCTGATAATAAAAGCTGACTATAAAATAAAAGAACCGTTCTCTGTTCCCAAAGAGACCCTTAAATCTGGATTCTCCGGATCAGTTCACTAGTTTTACAGTAAGAATAAAAATGTCAGAAATTAATGGCACTACAGGTATAGACGCAGCTAAGTTAACAGTCAACTCCAGATCCTGCAAATACTTACCCACAGGAATACCTTTAATAAGTAGTCCTATTAAAGTTACTTACATATACCCAGTTAAGTATGTGCGTAGAGATGGTATTCATTTAGGTGTCTGACTGCAACGTTCAGTGCTGAAGCCAAATAATTCAGCACACGTGACATTCACAAAATGCCTGCTCATCTGCTACCCAACTCTGTAGGTCCCTAAATTTCCACTCTCTAAATCCAAGCCCTCCAGCATGTGTGCAGCTCCCACACTCCCCTTATGTCCTGACACTACCCAGCTCGGTGTCTAAATCATACCACAGCTAAGTCCCAGAAGAATTCACAGGCAGGGAACATCTCATTTATCTTGCATTCAGGGTCCAAACCAGTAGGCACGCTCAGAGCACACCATGACCCCTAACCTTTAGCTCACTAGATAAAGCACTCACCCAAGATGTGTATGTGGGAGACTCAGGTTCAAATCCCCCCACTCCACTGGCTGCACAGCAGGGATTTGAACTTTGGTCTCCCCTCTCCCACGGGCATTCCTTATCCACCAGGTTATAGGATGTTTTGGGACAGGGCTCCCACAATCTCTCCTGCTGAGGCTATTTCATGGTGTAAACTAATTAACTATTCATTGGAGCAGTAGGACTGGAATGTGAGTCTCACATGGGACTGCCCTCATCTCTGGGCTAGAGTCTCTCTCTTCACCCCCACCCCCTTTAAAGTGGCTAAGTTCTCCATTTAAGTCCCACCCTATAGGTAAATCTACACTGCTATTAAACACCCTTGACTGGCCTGTGTCAGCTGACTCCGGCTCGTTGGGCTCAGCTATGGGGCTGTTTAATTGCAGTGTAGATGCTCGGGCTGGAGCCTGGGCTCAGGGATCCTTCCGCTAACAAGGTCCCAGAGCCCAAGCCAGAATGTCTAAACCACAATTAGAATCAGCTGAGTCAGGCCAGCTGGAGGTGTTTAGTTGCGATGTAGAAATATCCTAAATGTCTGCAGGATCAGAGCCAAAGTTTAGATGCAAATGTGAACAAAAAGGGTTCCAGGAGAGGTTAGGAGGAAAGTAAGTAAGTATAAGAGTATTTTGTGGGTTTGGGGGTCTATTTTTTGTTCTGTTAACCATTTTTGCTTACAAATGAGATTAAGAATCATTGTTTCTTTAATTATTGGTTAGTGTACTTCATTTTTAACGCAGAAACAATTCTGTCTAATAAGCATATCGAGTACAAGCTGAATGTTGTTTGAACTGGTTACTGTTTAGGGAGTTTTTTAATGCCTGTTTTAAAGAAAACCTTCTTTGTGGAAATCATCCAACAGTGTGGCCTTCCGGAACTTAACAGGCAGCTGGATGCCACCTTTTGGGACAGGGCTCTGACCCATGCCACGTCAAGACAAAGCCTAAACATAGTCATAGGGAAATATGTTTTTCCTTCTTAACAATGTGGAAAGCAATGAGACAAACTCACTCTCTGAAGTCCAATGGACTTCACCAGAGCGGAGTTTTGAGATGTCTGCATGGAAGAACTCTGAGGACTACCTGAAAACATTCCAATTTGGTGGGTATGCCCTTGCCTTAGTCCCTTTACATTAGAAAGATCACCTCAAAGATTCTTTTTATCCAAACTATTTTAATGAATACACTAGGAAGACACTTGCACAGGCATCAGATTGCATTTGTCTGAGGCAATAGTCAATGTAAAGATCTATATGTTCCATCAATGCTCTTCCTAAAAAAGTAATTACCAAAAATAAAAGCATCTCTAGCAGACTTTTATTGCATCTACTGAAGAACACACAGTCAAGAAAAGACACTAAATAGTTTCAAATGGGACTTATGAAGGGAAATTTTAAAAAGAACAAAATACATTCCATGCTAACTTTACTGGGCTAGGTTCTGATCATATCTTTATATAAAGCTGAGAAATGAATGCTGACACTGTGGATTTACATTGCTATGATACAGATCAGAATTTGCTCTTACTATTTGGTACATCAAGGATTTTGCAACTTATACCAGGAATAATCAACCTTACTTAACCACAGGACCTTAGGAATGCTATCCTATGACACAACTTGTAACTATGGCATATGGATGAACACTGAATGTTAATCTACCACATGCTATAGTTTTTAAATGTGAACAAATGGGCCTAATGTATTATGTTTTATAGGCTAAGTTTGTGAGATTCTTCCCAGTTTTTTCCAGCAGAAAGCTAAGGCTCTCCCGCTGTGCTCTTGTTTAACTTGTGGAGTTCCAAGGGATCTTAACATCCTAGGCCTAGAAGACTGGAAAGGGCAAATATAGTGCCGATCTATAAAAAGGGAAAAATTACAGACCAGTCATCTTAACTTCTGTACCTGGAAAGATGATGAAGCCAATAATTAAACAATCGATTTGAAAACATCTAGCTGATAATACGGTGATAAGTAACAGTCAGCATGGATTTGTCAAAAACAAATCATGTCAAACCAACCTGATAGTTTTCTTTGATAGGGTAACAAGCCCTATGGATGAGAGGTGGAGGGAAGTGTTAGACGTATATCTTGACTTTACTAAAGCTTTTGATACTGTCTCGCATGACCTTCTCATAAACAAGCTAGGAAAATCCAACCTAGATGGAGCTACTATAAGGTGGGTGCAAAACTGGTTGCAAAACCGTTCCGAGAGAGGAGACTGGTTCACAGTCATGCTGGAAGGGCATAAGTGGGGTCCTACAGGGATCAGTTCTGGGTCCAGTTCTGTTCAATATCTTCATCAATGATTTAGAATCTAAATTTTAGATAATGGCATACAGAGCACACTTATAAAGTTTGTGGATGATACCAAGCTGAGAGGGGTTGCAAGTGCTTTAGAGGATAGGATTAAAATTCAAAATGATTTGGACAAACTGGAGAAATGGTCTGAAGTAAATACGATGAAATTCAATAAGGACAAATGCAATGTACGCCATTTAGGAAGAAACAATCAGTTGCACACATACAAAATTGGAAATGACTGCCTAGGAAGGAGTACTGTGGAAAGGGATCTGGGGGTCATAGTGGACCACAGGCTAAATATGAGTCAACAGAATAATGCTGTTGCAAAAATAAAGTGAACATCCTTCTGGGTTGTATTAGCAGGAGTTTTGTAAGCAAGACATGAGAAGTAATTCTTCTGTTCTACTCTGCTCTGATTAGGCCTCAACTGGAGTATTGTGTCCAGTTCTGGGCGCCACATTTCAGGAAGGATGTGGACAAATTGGAGAGAGTCCAGAGAAGAGCGACAAAAATGATTTGAGGTCTAGAAAATATGAGGGAAGATTGGAAAAATTGGGTTTGTTTAGTCTAGAAAACAAAAGAGTGAGAGAGGCCATGATAAAAGGTTCCAAGTATGTAAAAGGTTGTTACAAGGAGGAGGAAGAAAAATTGTTTTTCTTAACCTCTGAAGATAGGACAAGAAGCAATGGCCTAAAATTGCAGCAAGCAAGCTTTAGGTTGGACATTAGGAAGAACTTCCTGTCAGGGTTGTTAGCACTGGAATAAATTGCCGATTTTTAAGAACAGGTTAGACAAACACCTGTCAGGAATGGTCTAGGTCGGGGTGGGCAAACTACGGACTGAATATGGCCCTTGAGCTCTCATTAGGAAGCGGGGTCTGGAGCTTGCTATTCGGAACCGTGGCCAATGGGTCCTGCGGGGGCGGCGGTTGGGGTGGGGGCAGCATGCAGAGCAGAGCCCCCTGGCTGCCCCTACGTGTAGGAGCCGGACTGGGGACATGCTGCTGCTTCCGGGAGCTCCTACAGCTGAAGCCTGCACCTTAGCCTCTCCTGGTGCCCCAACCCCCTGCCCCAGCCCTGATCCCCCTCTGTCCCATCCCGGAGCACTCTCCTACACCCCAAACTCATCCCCAGCCCCACCCCAGAACCCACACACCCAACCAGAGCCCTCACCCCCTCCCACACCCCAACCCCAATTTTGTGAGTATTCATGGCCCGCCATACAGTTTCTAATCCCAGATGTGGCCCTCAGGCCAAAAAGTTTGCCCACCCCGGTGTAGATTATACTTAGTCCTGCCACAAGTGCAGGGGACTGGACTAGATGACCTCTTGAGGTCCCTTCCCGTTCTATGATTGAGATTTGATAAATGCAAAACTTGAGCTAATTAGATGTCATGTAACTGACAAAAGGACCTAAATAAATAAACTCCAAGCACCAGCAGACTTCCTTTGAAGAGTCTGAACCTGGAAGGTGTTGAAGTCTGACTGATTGTGAGGGAGAATGTAGTTGTTCAGTATCAAACCTTAAATGCTCAGTCGCAGCGTCGTGTGCAGGCAAACCTCCCTTTGGGCTAACTTCTATCCTAACCTCCACCCGCTGTGCAATCTTGCTGAATACCTCACTTTGAAGTTAGAATTTGGGTTTTCAATTTCCATGGGGATTATGCTTGAATGAGGATGATGTGGTTAGGTCCTAAAGCTTTCACTCATCTGTAACTGCTTTATTATGGCCCTGATCCAGGATGGGGATTTCTTGTAACAATTTGGGGTTTGTTTGTTTGGGGAGAGTGGTCTTTTGTCTCTTTACAAGGCCCCCATAAAACAAGCTGGTCAACTTAGCATTTTGTCATCCCACTTCACTGGCAATACTCCAGTTTTACTCCTGGATCCAAATAAAACTCTCCTAATTCCTGGTGGAGGACACTGAAGATTTAGTGTCCTTACTCTACTTTGGTTGCTCTGATAGGTCAGTTACTGGTTTACAGGGTTAGGCATAGTGCCAGTAAGGGACTACCTCAGAAGAATAGCATGGCAGTAGTTTTTAAAAACTTAGTTGCTCTGCATCATTATTGCTCAGTTCAAACGAGGTCAGCCACCCCCATGCAAATACATGTACTCACTTGACTGTTGTGTCCAGGGCTGCCTGTAAACTTTGGCAGAGAAAACCTATTAATCTTTCAACACATAGGCATTTAAGCGATGATTAGCAATATCTATTTTTCTGAGAACTGGAATGCAGTTTGGAACTGGCCCAGATCTCTTAAGAAAAGTCCCTCTGCCATCACCTAGGAGCAGGCCCAAACCTGTCTCTCCTGCACACAGTTAATCCTAAATATAGGCGGGGCGGGGCATGGTTCATTCAGCTAACATTTTTATTCTTGTGAGAAATCGTGTCAGTTTGCTCACTTGCGTGCCAAGGGGAAAACAAGCATCAATTAAAAAGTAATCCAAGGCTGTCAGTAAGGACTTTCACTTCAAAAGCCAAGCTATGGCTACTTCCAGGATTTCTGCCAAGGCAAGGGGAGACTCCATCCTCGATGCACAATGCTTCTTGACTGCACTTCCAAGGCTTTGCACTGCTAGGGTATAGATTCACAAGGAGATTTAGGCACCATTGACAAAAATGGTAGATGCTTTTTATAACCTTTAGCCCAGTGATTTAAGCATTTACCTGGGGTGTGGAAAATCCATACTCAAATCCCCACTATGGAGCTGGAACTGGAACCCAGATGACTGCCCTAACCCTGGCTATAGAGTCACTGTCATGCACGCCCCACTGACTATTCAAGTACTTTAAACAAAGTGGAACAGCTTCAACACAAGAGACTGAGAAAGACCTACCTCAGAATACCCCCAAGCCTGCAGGTTAGGGCACTCTTCCAGAAAATAGGGAGACCCAAGTTCAAATTCTACTCCAGATCAAAAGACACCTAGACGAGTGCTCTAACCACTTGGCTAATGATTAAGAGAACATCCTCCTTTGCCCATGTAGAGCTTCTTTTGAGCAGAAACAACTTTGACAAAGAGCACAACTCCTCTGGCTTCTTCACTCACCAAAATATTTCAGTTTGGGTCAAACCAAGTGCTTGCCTTTTTTTTTTTTTTTTTGGAACTTCCATCAAAGTGAAAATAATGTTATGCGCAGAGCTCTATTGAAAAACCACCAGCAGGCTCGCATTTGGAGATTTAAATGCACCTCTGAACTATGCCTGGCTGTAAGGTCCTCACTTATTACAGTCCCAAACTTGCCTCCATTCCAGGCTGACCCGGCAGCCTCACTGGTTCTTATCATATCAGAAGTAAAAAATTAATCATGAACAGATTTGAAACTTATGTCACAGCTTCCTCCTCTTCTAGTCCTCTTCTGGAACAGAGACTGCATATGAGGTGAACATTTGGTTCATGGAGGGCAGAGAGACTGGGGTGGAGATAAGGCTATAAACCAATATATATTTAAGTTAACCTGTTTGGAAGTCAGCATCTGCTTTTCCATCCTGCACTTCACTTTGACTCAAAAGCTAGTTCTTCTGGGTTCTTAAGCGTCCCCTCCTTTCATCTGGTGACTTGTCATTTTCCCACTTTGCACCCAAACCATCCTTTCCCAAGACAGCATGGAAGACAAGTGAGGGGAAAAAAATGCTTTTTAAAAAAGAGCACGTGAGATATGGACAGCCCATCTGAGCTCATCTCTACACATTTGATTATTGGGAGAGCTCCACCTGAACATGAAAAACTTGTCAGTGTCAATGTTGTAGCTACTTTCTTGTGCGAACCTGGTATAAAATGACATGGTCAGATAAATGAATTTAGCAGTTAGGTCTTGTAAAAATAACTGTTAGGAGAACCAGGCTATGAAATGGTTATGGTTAATATAGGACTATCTCGTAGCCTAGACAGGACCACATCATGTTTCCACCAGCACCCCAACAGTGCTAAATCCTGTTCATGGCTTAGTTGCTTTACCTTACTAAGGCTTGTTCTCACTACAGTCAGGAACCAACTGTTATGAACATGTCCCGACAGATATTTTGACAGTGTAGATGTGCCCTTACAGCCTGAAAGGTGTGTATGATCTCTAAAACAGGAAGAAAAAACGATATCCTTATATTTCCCTAGCATCTTTCATGCCACAGAGTCCCAAAGATAGTCAATACTAAGTAAATGTAAAACCACTGAAAGAATCACCTCTTGGGCACATCAGTGACAGGAGGGGAAACGGTGTCAAGACAGCAGAGAAAAACCCTATTCATGAGAAGAGTACCAAGGGATTTTTAGTGTCCATAAAGAGCTAGCAGGACTGTCTGTTTTTAAATATTTTAAAATACTTTCACTGAAAAATCTGTACAGTTATTACAAAATAATCCTATGGATAGGGGGAGCTTTAGAAATAGTTAGAGTAATCAGAATTGATCTATGACAAGGAAAAAATGTAAACAGCAAATCAAATCGTTCCTCTGTCAGTGGTTCTCAAATTGTGGGATGGACCCCAAAATGGGTCACTACCCTGTTTTAATGGGGTTGCCAGGACTGGCATTAGACTTGTTGGGGCCTAGGGCTGAAGCCAAAGCCCAATCTCCACCACCTGGGACTGAAGCCCGAGGTCTTCAGCCCTGTGCTGCGGGGCTCAAGCAGTAATGCAAGGCTCAAGTTTACCCCTGCCTGGGGGTCATATAGTAGTTTTTGTTGTCAGAAGAGGGTTGCAGTGCAATGAAGTTTAAGAACCCCTCTATCTGGAAGACAGGAAAAGAACCTTAAGCCAATTTTTTTTTTTTTTTTGAAACCCAGATATTTAACATAAGCTGCTTAATTTTCAAAGATGGGGGGGGGATGCCCAAAATACACAAAACACCATGGGGGTGGGGAGAACATCCCCAATCATAGGAATTGCTGTACAGTAACTGACCCCTGCTGCATCTATTCTAGTCTCCTCTCTCCAACTAGATATAATACTTCAGGGGAGCCCCTCACAGTAGGCAGACACGACAAATACTGGTGAAAAAAGTTTAAAACAGTGTTGCTGTGTAACTTCTTTTAAAATAAGCAAATTCTGTAGAGGCTTCCTTCTCATTCACTAACATGGAATGCAGTAATCTACATTTGTATTATATTTTATCAAGCCTAAAATCACTGAGTACCTGAACAGAGTTTTCAAAAATTAGGCAAGTAAATACTGTAACTGTACATTAAGTGATACAACACCATATAGGGGTGGGATAGAAGCAAATATTAGCATAAAACAATGGCTAGACTTGCTATCTTTTCCTATTTTATCCTATAGAGTTCCAATTAAAAAATGTTTAAAAGCCATCACAATTTTGCAAAGTTGCTTCCCTTCCTTGAATTGAATTCCATATTTTTCCCCAATCAAATGTGCCCTTAACTTTTGGGCAGGTGACAAATATATGGGAATGCTTGAAATGCATTGGGGGGGGGGAGTTGCTAGGCAACAGGTCGATAATGCCATAAAAGGAGCTCAGGAATAAGTGATCTCCCCCTCCAGTCCCAGTGCTAAAGGGGGAGGTTGGGCTGTATTGTGTGTTGCTGTCAGTACAGCATTGCAGAACACCCCAGCTCCATTTCAATATGGATATGTAGCCCTGCCTGTTACAGAGCATCAGCTGTGGGGATGGGGAAAGAACATGCTACAGAAGAAGCCAAGACCTAATGCTTTGAACCACTTCTCTTATTAGGAGGTACAGGTACTCTGCCCCAGAGCCACAAGTGCAGCCTGAGTTCTGGATCAGATGCCCTGGCAACACGTCTTTCTTACTGCAATGGGCCTGGTTGTGACTAGATGCTTTTCTGAGCTTAAGAAAGGGCAACCCCCTGCACGCACGCACGCACCCACACACCATCTCCACTTTTGCCTGCCCCTTCCTCCCCAGATGCCACCCTCCCCAAACACCATCTCCTACCTCCGCTCCGCAAACACCATCCCCTGCTATCCTCTGCTCCCCAAACACCAACCCCTGCTGCTCCAACTCCCTAAACACCATCCCCCGCTGTCCTCTGCTCCCCAAACACCAACCCCTGCTGCCCCCCCAACTCCCCAAACACCATCTACTACCCCCCTTCCCCAATCATCCCCTGCTGTTCCCTGCTCCCCTATCACCCCGTTTCCCAAACACCATCCCCCCTCCCCAAACACCATCCCCTGCCCCCGTTCCCCAATCATCCCCCACTGTCCTCTCCTCCCCAAACACCAACCCCTGCTGCCCCCCAACTCCCCAAACACCGTCTACTACCCCCGTTCCCCAATCATCCCCTGCTGTTCCCTGCTCCCCTATCACCCCGTTTCCCAAACACCATCCCCCCTCCCCAAACACCATCCCCTGCCCCCGTTCCCAAATCATCCCCCACTGTCCTCTCCTCCCCAAACACCAACCCCTGCTGCCCCCCAACTCCCCAAACACCATCTACTACCCCCGTTCCCCAATCATCCCCTGCTGTTCCCTGCTCCCCTATCACCCCGTTTCCCAAACACCATCCCCCCTCCCCAAACACCATCCCCTGTCCCCATTCCCCAATCATCCCCCACTGTCCTCTCCAAACACCAACCCCTGCTGCCCCCCAACTCCCCAAACACCGTCTACTACCCCCATTCCCCAATCATCCCCTGCTGTTCCCTGCTCCCCTATCACCCCGTTTCCCAAACACCATCCCCCCTCCCCAAACACCATCCCCTGTCCCCATTCCCCAATCATCCCCCACTGTCCTCTCCAAACACCAACCCCTGCTGCCCCCCAACTCCCCAAACACCGTCTACTACCCCCATTCCCCAATCATCCCCTGCTGTTCCCTGCTCCCCTATCACCCCGTTTCCCAAACACCATCCCCTGTCCCCATTCCCCAATCATCCCCCACTGTCCTCTCCAAACACCAACCCCTGCTGCCCCCCAACTCCCCAAACACCGTCTACTACCCCCATTCCCCAATCATCCCCTGCTGTTCGCTGCTCCCCAATCACCCCGTTTCCCAAACACCGTCCCCCGTTCTCCAAACATCATCCCCCGCTGTCCCCTGCCCCCCAAACACCAACCCCTGCTGCCCCCCAACTCCCCAAACACCATCCCGTCCCCGTTCCCCAACTTCATCCCCTGCTCTCCCCTGCCCCCTCTTCCCCAAACACCCACCCCACACTGTCCCCTCCCCGCTCCCCAAACATCATCCCCCGCTGTCCCCTGTCCCCCAAACACCCACCCCCTCCGCGCACCCCAAACATCACCCCCTGCTCTCCCCCACCGTCCCCCGCTGCCCCCTGGAACCCCCCTACTGTCCCCTCCCTGGCTGGAACCCCCGACCGCGCCGCGCGCCAGCTTCCCCCAGCGGGGCCCCCAGACGCCGACGAGCGAAGCCCCGACTGGGCCCCTCGCCATTGGCCCAAAGTAGGTCACTCCGCGCTCCCACGTGATCCCTGCCGAGCGCCCGCCGCCTGGACGCAGGCGGGGCTCCCATGTGACGGGGGCGCCCGCGCGGCTCGCACCCAGAGCGCGACTCTCAGGTTCGCGTCTTCCTGAGCAGGTCCAACATGATTCGGTCGGGCAGCTTCTGAGCAGCCTGGTGGGAAGGCTAACTTCCTGGTCCTGTAGGAATCCTGCCTCCACCAGCCCGCGGGGACCCCTCCCCCTGGAACCCCCTCAACGCTCAGGGGTCTCCCTTCCTCCATGGGAGCATGAGATAGTGATTTCACTTCGAATTATCTAGGGGCTTAGCGGGGTAGGTAAAGAAACATCAGCCAGTCTAATTCTATGGCCACCAAAGACATTGCACTTGTTTTACAAGAGACGAAGGTTTGCTTCTCAAGTGTGCCCACTTCCACTTTGACAGTATGGTGATGGGCGCCTGCAACCTAGTTACTTTTTCAAGAGACAACCAGGACCCAGCATTTACTGAATTATTAGCGACAGGTCTGCTATGTAGAATTAGGCACATCTGCATTTGGAAATGAGTAATGTGGTATTTGTATAACCTGAGCTGTTGAAAGACACGTCGAGTGAGCGCGAAAGCAAAGGCCGAATGGGTTTGACTCTGGAATGTCGTCTAGTTATTGCAGAAGATAAGGAATCCCGGTGGTCAACTCAGGCCATCTGTTCAGACCTGGCTGTTGCCCAGCACCATCTCCACAGCATCTCTTCAGCTTTGTGGTGACTATGGTGGAAGACGGCAACAGCTTGTCCAGCAAAGACTCAGGACGTCAGCCGGCAGCTGCAAGAGCAGTTCTATCAATGGGAAGCTCATTTCAAGACACTCCTTGATTGTCTCCTGCCAACTATCCCTCTTCTGGCAAGAAATTCCAGCAGAGCCACTTTCCTTCAACCAAGAAGAGACCCGGATTGCAGTCTGTGAGCTGAAGCCTGGGAAAGGACCCCTGAGTTGCTGAAGTCAAGGGAAAGTATTGTTATATGGCAGCTGCATGTGCTCTTCCAGACCATCAGGTGCATTAGTGTAATCTGTTATGACAGGAGGGTGTAATTCTATTTCTGTTCAAAAAGGCCAAATATAGCAACTACAGAGGTATTATGCTCCTTTCAGTCCCTGCCCCTCTGATACTCTTCTCTTCCCTGTTCGTATCTTGAAATAGAGAAAAGCCAGGCTAGTAAGTGCAGCCTTAGACCTGATTAGTCCAGTAGCAAGCAGACCTTTCACCTTCAGACATCTTCTGGAGAAGATGGCTGTATTCAATAAGCCATACACTACACTTTTTATAGAGGTCTGTCAGGCCTTTGATTCAGTGCATCGAGCCAGCTCCTAGGATCTGATAAGGCAACCTGGCATCCCTGGGAAGCTAGTGTTATTGATAGATCAGCTCTATACAGTAATGGAATGGAAAACCTGTGTTTTGAGTTAATGGTAGATAGAAGGCATGGTTTTCTATTTCCAGGGGAATTTGGCAAGATTGCATCTTGTCACCATCATTCAATATTGGCATTGGTTGGTTGATGGATAAGCTTGAGGAGGCATCTGTTGGTATTGAGATGAGCACCATATTGCTTCAAGACCTTGAATATGCCAATGATATTGTCTTGTTGGCTCAGTCTGGTAAATCACTGCAGCCGAGGGCCAATTTGTTCAGGCAAGAAACAGCCTGCATTAGTCTGGTTATTAATCCAGATAAAAGTAAATCCCTGGCTATTACCATCAATCAACTGCCAACTCTAGATTACAACCAGCTCAGTATTAATCTGTCCAGATGGTCACTGTCAAATACTTGAGAAGTGTCATAGCCAGTGTTGAGAATGCTCAAATTATGTGGACACTTGTATAGCAGCAGCTGCTGCTGTGGTCTGGGCCTCTGTGGAGATGACCTGACATTATGTTTACTACAAAGCTGTGGATCTATAGAACAATTTACTGATTTATGCCTCTTCATTCCAGGCAGAACATAGGGCCTTTCACCACTGCCTTCCATCTTTGCAGGTTCTCACTGCAGTCTTAGCTTCTTCCTATGTAATTTTGGTAGCTTTCAGTTCCACTGCTATTTTGCATTTCCTTGTTAACCTTGGTCTACCCTATCACCTCTTGCCTGGGAGATTCCAGTCCAGTGCCTGTCTTGTTATGTTATTCAGGTTTTTCCTCCTTCTGTGTTCTAGCCATCTCCATTTTCATTCCATAATTTTCTGTCCTATCGGTTTCAGTTTTATCCTCCTCCAGAGTCCTTTGTTTGTGATTTTCTTCTGGCCATCTAATATTTAGGATTTGTCTATGGGGAGCTGTTTATGAAAACTGGTTGTTTAGATAGTAAGGTCTTAATAAGTCTCCAAGTTTCAGCCCTATATAATAAGACAGACTTTACAATGGTGTTATATATTCAAAGTTTAGTTTTGCAGGGCAAATTTTGTGTTTCTCCAGAGCAGCTTTACAGTTGTGAAGGCATATCTGGCTTTTGTGCCTTCATCTGTTCCACCGTTTTACTTACAATACTGCCAAGACATGTGAAATATCAGACCTCTTCTGTGTCAGTCCCAGAAAGTGTTATTGGTGTTTCCTGTAGTGTGTTGATTCTCATGGTTTTAGTTTTCTCGGTATTGACTTTCAACCCTATTAATTGTGCCTAGGCCTGAAGATCATTTGGTCTGGTCTGCATGTCTCTATAGGTATGGGACTGGATAGCAAGCTGATGTCATCTGCAAAGTCAAGGTCTTCCAACTTCTGCATGAAACTCTATTGTATGCCCCTGTGTTGTTCTGTGATCTTTCTCATTATTCAATTTATTACCAGTAAAAAGATCATGAGTGACATAAGACATCCTTATCTCATGCCAGTAGTAATCTTGAATGGCTTACTTAGTTCACGTTTATGTATTATTTGGAATGTCATATTTTCATAGAAGTTCTGAATGATCACAAATTTCTGGGGAATTCCAAAGTGGTGTAGCAAGTTCCACTCTATGAAAAGCTTTTCTGAAATCTATACTATTTGTGTAAAGTGGTGACTGCCATTCAATCAACAGTTCTGTGTTGATGCATAGGGTTACTATGTGACCTATACATGATTTATCCTGTCTAAACCCTCATCTATTCTTGTCTAACCTTGAATCTACTGCTTTCTTTATTCTGTCAAGAATAATGCAAACTTTACTTAGGACTGCCATCATTAGAATACCCCTGCAGTTTTTTCACTGACTGAGGTCTCCTTTCTTTGGCAGATTCACTATATGACCCTTTTCCCACTCATTTGATATTTTCTTTTGTTTTCTCATATCTTTTGTAAGAGGCCTATCAAACTATCTATTGTGTTCTTCAAGTCTGCCTTGAGAACCTCCACTGGGATGTTATCTGGACCTTGTGCCTTTCCACTGCCCTCTCTACTTCTACTCTGGGGATAAATCTTAGGCTGACATCCAGATCTTCTCCTCCTTCTGTGTCTGGGGGATTGACTGCTGGGTCGCCACTCAATAGTTGACTAAAATACTCCCTCCATACATTTAATTGTTCTAATGTCTTTGTTGTGAAGTTGCCCTTCTTGTCTTGGACTGGTCATTTGGTATTTGTTTTTCTTCCAGAAAGTATGCATTATTCAATGTTATGCTCAAACAAATCACGCTAGCCAAAAGGGAAAAGAAAACTTCTCTTTTCTTCAGGATGTCATCTACTGTACTCTGTAGCTGCTCATAGAAGTCCTCCTAGTAACTGAAGGCATGAATGCTAAAGTTAGGAGCTACTACACTGGCAAGGAAGTAATTATGGGGAAACAAGGCCGTGGTGAAATTAACAAAAATGGTGCAGTGGTCGCTGATTTTTGTGGAATGATATGGGCATTGGAGGAGATATCTTCCCTCAACATACTAATTATAAGATAACTTGGAGGTGATCCGATCACAGAACTGAGAACCAAATTGATCACATTACAATTCGGCACAAATGTAGAAGAACGTTAGGCGATATACGTAACAGGAACAGGGCAGATATGGGAATGGACCACACTAGTGAGAACGAAATTGAGAATAAAAATAAGAACAAAAAAGAAATCTGAACATCAGATCTTATAACATCACCAAGCTAAAACAGATGACAGTATGACAAGAGTTTAGAATTGCGCAAGCAAATAGATATCAAGCACTAAAGATTAAAATGATGGAACAGTGAAGGCAAATGGAAACAGGTAAAGGAAGCTCTCACTGAAACTTGCTGGGATTCAGGAAGAAACACCATAAGGAATGGGTTATCTGAGGGTACATGGCAGAAAATAGATGAAAGATGCAAAATTAAACTGAAAGTAAATCAAGCAAGAACAAGAACACAGACACACTGACTCCAGGAGGGAAAATGCTGTAAAGAACAAAGAGGCCCCCCAAAGTGCTCGGAAAGATAAATGAAAATGTATAGACAAAATGGCAACGGATGCACAGACCTCAGCAGCATAGAATGACACGAAGACATTGTTCAGCATCGTTGGACAGTTTGTCAGGAAGGAAAACAAATACCAGCCGAGCAGAACCATAGCGATTGTCTCATATTCATTGTATGGCAGTGAAACACGGGGACTGAGACAGGCTGATGAGCCGCATATTGACATTTTCAATTCTCCTTGTCTCTGTCAACAACTCTGTATTAACAAAAAGAAAAGGAGTACTTGTCCTTTTCTTTTTGCGAATACAGACTAACATGGCTGTTACTCTGAAACCTGTCATTATGCAAAACTCTGTATTAAGTGGCAGGACAAGATCAGCAATGAGGATTTTCTTAGCTGACCCCAACAACTGCCTCCAGGCTTGGCAGCTCTCAGAGAATGGATATGTTATTGATACGGAAGACTAACAAATCTCAAAGTGCATTGACAAAGGAATACTGCTCAATGGCCAGCGAGCACGTCGTCATGAAAAATGTTGGTGGCACAATAAGACCGGCAATGACAGGCATAAGATGATCCGGGTGGCATTTGACCTGCAAAGAGGCTACATCCCTTTAGGATTTGTCTCTGATGATAATAAAAGTAAGGCCCATTACCAGTCCTAATATGGTCGAGCATAATAGTAAATTACTTCATGGAATATCAGGGTTGGAAGGGACCTCAGGAGGTCATCTAGTCCAACCCCCTGCTCAAAGCAGGACCAAAACCCAATTTTTTCCCCAGATCCCTGAATGGCCCCCTCAAGGACTGAACTCATAACCCTGTGCTCAATGCTTCAGTAATATCTTCACATACGCTGTTCTTTGCACCACAGCTATATCCCACATAGTAGAAGCTGAAGAGACTAACGCCTGTTTCTGATTGCTCCTGTTCTTACCATGAATTAATGGTGACAAAGGCAGCAGACAGATACGGCAGGAAGAGGAAATAACAGAGGGCATTTCCATCATGAGGAATATGGGGAGAAAGGTGAATGGAATCAAACTTTGGACCAGAAACTGTGGAACTGGAAATATCTACATGTAAAATCCTGTTCATACTGCAGCCTTTAGTCCATGTAAAGTGGATAATGTGGTTTGCAAGATTTTAAAACGGCTACAGATTTATTAGAGCCCATTTACACTAACACTTGTGCAGGGCCTTGTCTAACACAGATAAAATAATCTGTGTTCTAATATGTTGGTATTGTGATTGGGAGTTATAGGACTGTGTTATAATTTAGGTCATTAGTCCTCAACACAGTTCTATAGCTATGTTGTCCCACCTAAATGCAAAAGAAAACCTTAGGTTAAAAGGCCGTGTCTTAGGTGTGAACTGGGATGGTTAGACTTGTAGTATAGATGGGCTCTTTGGAAGAAGTGGAAAGCTTCATGTGTTTAATTTTTCAAATCACCTAGATGAAGGGAATCACCTAGAGAAGGGAAAGAGTTATCAGAAAGCAGGGCCTCAAAAAAATATGGATTTATACTAACTTGGCTGAACTCAGTTTGAAAAATAGCATCCTTGGACACTTTTTATGCTGACCCAAGGTTTTGTGATTGAAAACACCTGGAAAAGGAACATAAACATTCACTAACTGACTTAATTTTTACCTGGGAAGCAAACAAAAAGTTTTCTTTATGGAAAAATAGTGATCTGCTCTGGTCTTCTGTCATTCTATACAATTAAGTTTTTTCTCTTGGTGAATCTAGTAGGAATAAATATTCAAAACAAACTGCCTTTTGACTGTATGTGGAACTGTATGTAGAATCCAGTAGATTATTGCATAATTAGTTTTAGAGCTTCCTATGCAGCATCTGTCAACAACCACTGTTGGAAATAGGATGTGGTCTGACTAGAGATGAACTATAGCCAGTAAGCATGAGTACCGATGACCCGTACTGGATAATTCTGAAAAGCATCTCAGTGATTTGCCCCTGTCAGGGGGCTGTCTGTGTGATATAAATAACCTGTGTGGCAGAACTGTTGCTTCAGCTGATTACCTTTGTTAGGCTCCATCTACACTATGAGCGAGGGCTGTGATTCCCGGCTCATGTGGCCATATTCTCACTAGCTCTCGTCTGAGCTCGCACACTACAAATAGTAGCATAGCTGCAGTAGCACCGGCACCAGGGGTTAGCCACCCCCAGCACAAACCCACCTGAACCGCATGGGTGTATATTTGGAGCGGCTCGCCCGTGCCGCTGCTGCCCGGGTACTGTGGCTTCACTCCTATTTATGGCCTGCTAGCTCAGGTGAGAGCTAGCACAAGTATATCTGTGTGAGCTCGGAATCGCACCCCTTGCTTGGAGTGTAGACATATCCCAAGAAGGGGGAGAAGATTATGTATCTGGAAGCACAGAACTAAGTACTACATACTTGTGCAGCATGTTTTCCCTGGATGCTGGCCCAGCTCTGCTGGCTGGTCCATAGATGGGAGGGAATGACTTTTCCCTTCGAGTTAATTTCCAGTCCCTGCATGCTGGGAACTCAAAGACTGGGATTATACATGGCCCCTAGACTGTTTTGTTGCTACTTTCTGTCCTACACTTATGCAGGTCTAGACACAATTTGTTCCTAGGCGTTTTTCACGCTTCATGGTGTCAAATAATGAAAGAGACAAGCTTGGGTCTTATTATAGTTAATTCAATATCCTATTTCATCAGATTTTACTGAGTATATTTTGCATTAGGTGGATAATAACCGTAATAAAGTTCAATAGTTTTTCTCGTCCTTCTTGAGCTTTTATATCCTAATTCCAAATGAATATTGTTTGTTATTGGTGGTTCCCAGATTCTCCATTACCTTTGCATCTTATATTTCTGTTCATCCTCATAGTTGCTTAATACCAAATCTCATAAAGGTTCCCTTTCTTATTTATGCACATATTGAATAGAAAATCATTCCTGTACCAGATATGTAAGCAACACTGCCAATCATTTTCCTCCTCTTAATGTCGTTTACTCTGTACTTATGTAATTAAAGTCTCCAGTAACTAGCAATTTGGCCATTTTACGCACTATTGCCATGTGTGCAATCATTTAATAATCCAGTCATTCTTTCTCGTTGGGTGGCTTGTAATATGCTGTGATGCTATTATCATGTTACTCCTTAAAACATCTCTAATCTCAAACCGTGGCTCTGTGCCATGTCATGGTTCTTTCATATCCTCTTTTTAATTGTTTTCCTTAATTATGTTAATGCTACACTTTCTCTGAAACACCAGATGATCACTTTAAATCCCTAGATTTTGTCTAGGCCAACACTCTCATACTCTCTTGGTTCAAGGTTGAGATTTATTGAGCGCTTGTGGGTTATTGCTAATTTTAGCGGGACTGTTTGTATAAATACCCATCAAAGTGTCTAGATAATAGACAGACACCCTTTTAATATGTTTTTTCAATAATGACCATTCAAAAGCAAAGAGGTTATGAAAATGTAATGTGTAAATCTTTGTAAAGAAATGAATAGATCAGGGAGAATATAATTTTTCTTTTTTTAGGTATGTAACAAATGTGAAATAATTAAGCAACTGAGTCTGAGGAAAGTTTAATAGGCCGAAATAAGGGAAAGAACAACTTGGCTAAGTGATAACCGACCAGGAGGAGAAGTAAAAGATAAGCGATTACAGGTATTTGAAGAGTATAAACACCAAGGGTAGAGTGGAACTGTTTAAAAATGGCAAACATAGTAAGTGCTCTGATCCAGTGATGAGGGGTGAAAACCTATGTGGACAAAAAAAAAGGGGGCTGTAACTGAGAGTAGGGTCACAGAAATTAAAGATGGAAAAGCCCCTCAGGAAAATATAGATAGGATATCAAGAAACCTTCCTAATGGTGAAATCTGTAGAATAGTCTTCCACAGTGTGTGCTGGAAGGAGCAATCCTTTACTGGAAGCAAGATGAACTAAAAGATCAGTTAGGGCTCTTTCATCTCTAAATACATGAAAGCTACAAAATAAAAAAGCTGTTGTGTGAAATTGTGAAGCTAGATACCATGGTTAGTACCTAGATACCAGAATGATTTGGGTGCTTCATAAATAGACTAGATAAATATAGGTTTCAGAGTAACAGCCGTGTTAGTCTGTATTCGCAAAAAGAAAAGGAGTACTTGTGGCACCTTAGAGACTAACCAATTTATTTGAGCATGAGCTTTTGTGAGCTACAGATGCATCCGATGAAGTGAGCTCTAGCTCACGAAAGCTTATGCTCAAATAAATTGGTTAGTCTCTAAGGTGCCACAAGTACTCCTTTTCTTTTTTAGATAAATATAATGTCACTTCACCCACACCTCATCTAGCATTCTCATGTGCCAACAAAATGAGACCGCAGTGTAAAAACTATTGGGGTTTTTTTTTTGGGTGTTCACTGTAAAAATGTCTCTCAGTCCATTGAACTAAACTTTGTTACAAACAAGAATTTTTATGTTTGTTACTGACTTTGGGGTGGAGGGAGGGACCCGCTTAGCTGCAGAGTTTGAAAGCGCTATTCTATTGGCAACTGCCAAGAGCTAGATATACTTGGTCCTTCAAATTCCACAACAGGGAGTGAAGCCCTGGTTGGAGTGTGAACCAACAGGTACAGGAATGTTCCCAGGTAGGAAAAATTAACGACAAAAGGAATCACCTGCTTCCAAATCAGCAGCATTCTGTTCTGTCCTAGCTATGAGCTGATCTCATTTGCAACTGCTCCAGCCGCTTTCACTTATCTTTTCAGTGTTTCCAGCTCTTTCAGTTGTCTCCTGAGTCCTGCAGTATTTGCTGTTTTTCCTTTAGTGTTACAGAGAAGAGCTGGAAAAAAATGGACCCTAAAGGCTCAAAAATCTAAAGACAAATAAAGAGAATCCAAAATGTATTTTTTAAGCTCATAAACGTTAAGCCAACTGTTTTTGTTTGGGTATTTTTGGTGGGCTGACCCATGATTTTTGCGTGCTTGGGGTTGACAATACTACAGTATATATTTTCCTCTTCAAATGCAGTGGAAGCTTGGGGAAGGCGGGTGTCAACACCTCATCGGATAGGCACCTAAGTAATCCTCTCACCCTTGTCTGATGAGTCCCACTGCAATGTTGATATTTGCATTTAAGCTGCTGTGCGTGTGTGAAAGTTTTTTTTGTTCCAGGTATGCTCTGGGCATGTTCTCCTGCTCTGATGCATCAGGATAGGTCAAACATTCAAACTCATTCACATTCCTCCTGGTTACTGTGGAAGCTAATTGAACACTGCTTGGAATCCTCCAATGCAAGCCGGGGATCAATGGGGAGAGAGATAGAGAGTCACAAAGTAATAAATGGATGGTGGTATGTAGGCAACATTATTGCTGCCCAAGGGTGCGCTCCCTTCTGCAGAAATAGCAAGTGGGGAATTGATTCCACTAGGATAACTGAGGGCAGAATTGGGCTCGATGACTCCTAAAAAAAAGTAAAGGAGGACTTGTGACACCTTAGAGACTAACAAATTTATTTGAGCATAAGCTTTCGTGAGCTACAGCTCACTTTAACGGATGCATGCAGTGGAAAATACAGTAGGGGGATTTTATATACTGTGACAAAGTTCCTGCTCTACCTTGGTGGGTCTTGCGCTTATTGGCGGATTTGCTCGCCTTGGAGTTTCACGGCAGCCCTCAGCTTGGCCGTTTTTCTGAATTCACAGTCCAGGTCATCTCCTCCTGTGTCTGACCAGGAGTTGAGAGGATTTGGGGGGAACCCGGGCCCGCCCTCTACTCCAGGTTCCAGCCCAGGGCCCTGTGGAATGCAGCTGTCTAGAGTGCTTCCTGGAACAGCTGTGCAACAGCTACAACTCCCTGGGCTACTTCCCCATGGCCTCCTCCCAACACCTTCTTTATCCTCACCATAGGACCTTCCTCCTGGTGTCTGATAATGCTTGTACTCCTCAGTCCTCCAACAGTCCGTGTTCTCACTCTCAGCTCCTAGTGCCTCTTGCTCCCAGCTCCTCACACGCACACCACAAACTGAAGTGAGCTCCTTTTTAAAACCCAGGTGCCCTGATTAGCCTGCCTTAATTGATTCTAGCAGCTTCTTGATTGGCTGCAGGTGTTCTAATCAGCCTGTCTTAATTGTCTCCAGAAGGTTCCTGATTGTTCTGGAACCTTCCCTTTACCTTATCCAGGGAAAAGGGACCTACTTAGCCTGGGGCTTATATATCTGCCTTCTATTACTCTCCTATAGCCATCTGGCCCGAACCTGTCACAATATACAGAGAACATGAAACAATGGGTGTTACCATACACACTGTAATGAGAGTGATCAGGTAAGCTGTGCTATTACCAGCAGGAGAGAAAAAAAAAAAACCTTTTGTAGTAATAATCAAGGTGGGCCATTTCCAGCAGTTGACAAGAACGTGTGAGGAACAGTAGGGGGAAAAATAAACATGGGGAAATAGTTTTACTTTGTGTAATGACACATCCATTCCCAGTCTTTATTCAAGCCTAATTTAATGGTGTCCAGTTTGCAAATTAATTCCAAGTCAGCAGTCTCTTTCCCCATGTTTATCTCCCCCCCCCCCCCCGTTCCTCACACGTTCTTGTCAGCTGCTGGAAATGGCCCACCTTGATTATCACTACAAAAGGGTTTTTTTCTCTCCTGCTGGTAATAGCTCACCTTACCTGATCACTCTCGTTACAGTGTGTATGGTAACACCCATTGTTTCATGTTCTCTGTGTATATAAAATCCCCTTGCTGTATTTTCCACTGCATGCATCCAATGAAGTGAGCGGTAGCTCACGAAAGCTTATGCTGAAATAAATTTGTTAGTCTCTAAGTCCTCCTTTTCTTTTTGCGGATACAGACTAACACGGCTGCTACTCTGAAACCTAAAAAAAAGTAAATCACAGCGCACGCACACACACGTGGAAAATGCATTAAGGTGGTGACAGGAAACGCAATTGCATTGTAACTGTATCCGTGGGGACTTAGACCAGCGGGGGGAGGAGCTGCCAGCTATCCCTGGAGCGGTGCTGGGCTTTGACGTCATTCTTGGCAGTGTCTGTCTGCACATGGCTGGGCGAATGATCTGAGCGGTGTGTGCCTGGGCGGAGGAAGCAGCTGCCTGTGTTGTTGTTGTTGTTGGGTTGGTGTGTGAGAAAGGGGGCAAGAGCAGAAGAGGTTGGGGTAGCTCTGGCCAGGCCTGCTCGAACAAGCTGTAACTTCTCCCCCCGGCTCCAGCGACACTGAGGATTTCTATGTCAGAGTAGCAGCCGTGTCAGTCTGTATCCGCAAAAAGAAAAGGAGGACTTGTGGCACCTTAGAGACGAACAACTCTATTTGAGCATAAGCTTTCGTGAGCTACAGCTTCTGGAGATTTTTAGTCTTCTTTTATTTGAAAGGCGACAGAGAAAATGTCTCGACCTCTCCCTTTGAACCCAACTTTCCTACCTCCGACTTATGGGGTGCTGAAATCCCTGCTGGAGAACCCGCTCAAGCTGCCGCTGAATCACGAAGACGGTGAGGCGCAGAAAGTTGCTTGTGTATAAATTTTTTTTAGGGGGGGGCGAGTCACAGGAATGTTAAATGCAACGTAATATTGTAACTCGTTAGTCCCAAGTGCATGCAGGTCAGGATGATGGTGCCAAGCGTCTGCGTTTCCAGTGCCGAATTCCACTGTTTCATCTGTTCAATAAATTTCCTCTTGAGAGTTCTGCAGAGTTAGAAAAGCAGATATAAATAGGAAGAAACCTGCCTACCGTTCAGCTGTAAATCCCAGGAAAAATTAGGTTTTGCAAGGAGATTCGAATACTTATATTCTTTAGATAAAGATAGTATGATACGAATAATAAGCATGACCAATAAGTAATGAAAGACAACTGTCTTTCTTTTGAATCAATACATAGCAATCTCTTTCTAGCTAGGTGACGGGCACTAAATTGTATGTCTTCAGAAAATAAATAAAATAAATTCCATCTGTACTGAATGAAGACGGACTTATTAGGAAGGAGCAGACAGCACATCTTCAAAATTTCCTTCCAGAAATGAGTATATATTCTGGGTGACTGACGTTTGAGCCTTTTGGGGGGGGGAGGGGGTTTGTGACCATTTTATTTCCTGACTTTGCACCCTCTTTTTAATGAACGTGTGTAAAACGTATTTGGGTGAATAGTAACTAATAAGAATTTTAAAGCTGAAAAGTTGCAACTTACACTTTTGGGGGATGATAAAATAATGCAAACATAATAGGATTTTATCAAGTGTGTTTTTATTACAAAAGTGTGTGTTACTTAGAAAACGTACATACTTCCTGCAGCATCTATGGATTCTGTTCCTAAAGGGAATATAAATAGGAAAAAAAACTATAATAATTTAGACTCTAGCAAATCAAGGGGCTAAATCTTCTTCTTAAAATGTATGGTATAATAGCGTCTTGTTAATTTTTAGTAGGAGTTTAAAGCATTTTCCAAAGTAAGAGTGAATAAGGGCACTTTGTTATGTTGTTTTACAATTAGTGGATTCTTAATATTTCAGTCTAGGATTTTTCTTAATTTATTTACCTGTTTTTACATCTCTCGAGTGTATTTATCCCAACATATTTTAATCATTATTGTGAACATATACAGCAGAAAATGAAGTAGCTTAACATTATTTTGAATTCTACAGACGATAGATATATTGTGTTATTACTTATTATGGGCCCGATTCTGCAACCTCAAAGCAAGCAAAACAACTCCAGCTCAATGGCTGATTTGTTGTTTAAGGACTGCAGGATTGGGCCCTTTTATTTAATAATGTTAAGATATTTGGGGGTTTTAGATGAAAACTGTTCCTTTCAAACACAATAAAATACCTGGCAACATCTGCCCTATAACTTGCTTTGTGGATTAGTACAGACACTCTCAAGAAATCTGTGAGCATTTATTTAAAGCTCACACTGAATGCTGCTGAATTGTTAACTAAAAATAGACCGAACTGATGAAAATATGCCTACATTCAGTTCATGGTCATTTGGTTCGACCTTTTAATTCTGTGCAAGATGAAAAGAATCAAAGGACTTGTGTATGTGATGAGATGTTAGGTTCTTAAAACAGGAGACAGTGGAAAATATCTTCTTGAAAATAATAATTAACTACTCAGCACTTACATCTTTATTGTGTTTTTTATAAGCATTTGGTAAAGAAAAAGACAAAGAAAAGAAGCTAGATGATGACAGCACCAGCGCCTCAGTCCCACAGTCAGCTTTCTTGGGGCCAACGTTATGGGACAAGACCCTGCCATACGATGGAGACACTTTCCAGTTGGAATACATGGACCTGGAAGAATTCCTCTCGGAAAATGGAATTCCACCCAGTCCAGCCCAACATGACCACAGTCCACACCAGCCAAATCTCCAGCAAGCTACCTCAGCAGCACCCTCTGTCATGGACCTCAGCAGCAGGGCATCTACATCAGTCCATCCGGGCATGGTGTCTCAAAATTGCATGCAGAGCCCAGTCAGACCAGGTAATCAGCCGTAAGACCTTCCCTAGGGGCTCTTAAATGAGCCAGGCAAACAAATGAAAAAAGTAAATAATTATTTCTGACCACATGATTGACACTGGCAACATAGAGAAGTCCAGCATGAAGCAAGTCGTTGGCAGGGGCAATAATAATAATAATGAGGGCTGTCAAGCGATTACAAAAATTAATCATGATTAATTGCACGATTAAAAAGATTATTCACGTGATTAATCGCACTGCTAAACAAAAATAGAATACCATTTAAATATTTTTGGATGTTTTCTACATTTTCAAATATTTTTATTTCAATTACAACACAGAATACAAAGTGTACAGTGCTCACTTTATATTTTTTATTACAAGTATTTGCACTGTAAAAAAACAAAAGAAATCATATTTTTCAATTCACCTAATTCAAGTACTGTAGTACAATCTCTTTATGATGAAAGTTGAACTTACAAATGTAGAACTATGTATAAACAAACAAATCTGCATTCACAAATAAAACAATGTACAATTTTAGAGCCTGCAAGTCCACTCAGTCCTACTTCTTGTTCAGCCAATCATTCAAACAAGTTTGTTTACATTTGCAGGAGATAATGCTGCCTGCTTCTTGTTTACAATGTCACCCGAAAGTGAGAACAGGTGTTCTCATGGCACTGTTGTAGCCGGCATCGCAAGATATTTAGGTGCCAGATGTGCTAAAGATCCATATGTCCCTTTTTGCTTCAACCACCAGTCCAGGGGACGTGCGTCCATGCTGATGACGGGTTCTGCTCAATAACAATCCAAAGCAGTGCGGACCGACGGATGTTCATTTTCATTATCTGAGTCAAATGCCACCAGCAGAAGGTTGATTTTTCTTTATTCATGGTTTGGGTTCTGTAGTTTCCGCATCTTGCGGAAAAAAGTTGCTCTTTTAAGACTTCGGAAAACATGCTCCACACCTCGTCCCTCTCAGATTTTGGAAGGCACTTCAGATTCTTAAACTTTGGGTCGAGTGCTGTAGCTGTCTTTAGAAATCTCACATTGGTACCTTCTTTGCATTTTGTCACATCTGCAGTGAAAGTGTTCTTAAAATGAACAACATGTGCTGGGTCATCATCCGAGACTGCTATAAAATGAAATATATGGCAGAATGCAGGTAAAATAGAGCAGGGGATATACAATTCTCCCCCAAGGAGTTCAGTCACAAATGTAATTGACACAATATTTTTTTAACGAGCATCATTAGCATGGAAGCATGTCCTCTGGAATGGTGGCCGAAGGATTAAGGGGCATGCGCATGTTTTGCATATCTGGCAAGTAAATACCTTGCAATGCCAGCTACAAAAGTGCCATGCAAATGCCTGTTCTCACTTTCTGTTGACATTGTAAATAAGAAGAAGGCAGCATTATCTCCTGTAAATGTAAACAAACTTGTTTGTCTTAGCGATTGGCTGCACAAGAAGTAGGACTGAGTGGACTTGTAGGTGCTGAAGTTTTACATTGTTTAGTTTATGAGTGCAGTTATGTAACAAAAAAATCTATATTTGTAAGTTACACTTTCATGATAGAGATTGCACTACAGTGCTTGTATGAGGTGAATTGAAAAACACTATTTCTTTTGTTTATCATTTTTACAGTGCAAATATTTGTAATCAAAAGTAATATACACTTTGATATCAATTACAACACAGAATACAATATATATGAAAATGTAGAAAAACATCCAAAATATGTAATAAATTTCAATTGGTATTCTATTTTGTTTAACCGTGCAATTAAAATTGTGAGTAATTGCAATTAATTATTTTAATCGCGATTAATTTTTTTAGTTAATCGTGTGAGTTAACTGTGATTAATCGACAGCCCTAATAATAATCTCGAGAAATGCTAACCAGCTGTGCAGAAATTTTTGCTTAAATTTTGTCAAGAATCTGTGGGAATTCCATGGAAAATTGCCTGTCATCTGTTTCCTACTGGTAACCTAGCTATTAACAGGCTAAAAATACAAACAGAAATAAAAATAGTAATACACAGATGCCACAATGTAAAATGAACAGGGGAAGAAAAAGGGAGAAAGAGCGCAAGAGAATTCGTACAGTAAACAGGACCATATTCATTAAGACAGAAGAAAATTCAGCTGTCATTTCAGTGGTAATATTAGGGAGGAAGGTTCTTGTTTGTAATGTTGGCATATCATTGTATGTCCTATACTCCTGTAATATGCCAGGCAAAAAGCACACACAATAAAATATGGAGAAGTAATAGTTAAACATCAGGCAAGACATAAATCACAAACATTTACATCAGGTTCTGATCTGTTACACTAGTGTAAATCCAGAGTGTAATTATTGACTTCAGTTGAGTTACATGAGACAAACCTACAGAATCCTGTCTTCCCAGTATCCTTTCTTCTGACCCTGGCCAATGCCAGGTGCTTCAGAGGGAATGAACAGAACAGGTAATCACCAAGTGATCCATCCCCTGTCATCCACTCCCAGCTTCTGGCAAAAAGAGACTAGGGACACTCAGAGCAGTGTTGCATCCCTGCCCATCCTGGCTAATAGTCATTGATGGACCTATCCTCCATGAACTTATCTAATTCTGCTCTAAGCAATAGGCAGAGAAGGAAACATCTTAAGGCTGGATTTTGATCATAGAGCCTAATTCAAAACCATTTGATGTCAATGGGAATTTTTCACTGCAGACCCTTAGTATCTCTAAAGGAGTTATACCAGTGTTAGAGATGGAAACCTGGTGCAAAATATCAACAGTTTGGTGGAAATGGAGCAGTAAGAAGCCTTATGTTTTCAAATAAAGTGGCATATTCTTACTAAACTTTGATTGTGACCTTACACTCATACAACATCTGAGAAAGTAAACTTTGCTGCTGGGAGCAGGAAACTGCTCCTCTCCCCTCTGGTTGACCACTTGCCATGCGCAGCATGCAGTGCCTTTGTTAGAACCATCTGTTAAAGAAGCAAAATAAATAAATAGAATGACAATAGTTTGGGAGGAAAAATAAATGTACAAAAATCACATGAATTGGCAAAATTTATTTCTTATTTAAAAAAATATAAAGCTGTGAACAGTGTTTTGGGCCCAAGCTGGGAAGTTATTCTGTGATTTTCATTTACTCACCTTGACACTGGCTAGTTCTTGTGAAACTGGTTTCTTCCCTCAGTTTTAAGGGGCCTCAGAGTTTAGAGTTAACAGTAATTGATACCACTCTCCCAGAGTAAATAACACTTAGAGTTGGCAAGAAGAAAAAACACCCCTACTTTTCTTGAGATATTTGTAACAAGCCATTTTGCCCACAACGTGTGTTTTCTCTCTCTCTATCTCACACGTGCGCACACACAAAATTAAGAAGTGATTATGCCTTGCCATTCTTTTTTCAGAAGCCCCTGAAAGTGAGCCAGCCTTTTAATGATCACCTGTCAGATTGTATTTGTAATTGGAGTTCTGGGTCAGCTGTTTGCATGGTTCTTGCAGCGCATTGATCTTTAGTGTTTTTTCCCCAAGCTGTTTGCAACATTCTTGGGGCTCATAAACTTTTTTCACAAATGCAGTTCTAGATACTTTTTTTTTTTATATACTGTTGTAAAAGAAATCCAGATCTCGGGCAGATGGGTGGGTGGATTGGGGGGAAATAGCTGAGATTGCAGTTTTTAAAATTTCATGGCACCTTCTATTGCCGAACAATCATGTAGTTTATTTTTCTCTAGATGAGGAGCTGAGTTCATGTTTGTAAGTCACAATATTTTTTCAGTGCTATAACTGGATGCAGAGTAAAACCAAGTAAATTTTTAAGCAGTGACTTTCTTAAAGACCATGCAAATTCACTGCGTCAATAGATTTTAACATATGTCATTTTATAAACATCTCTATTTTCACAAACTCTGTTTTGAGGAAACATCAGAATTCCAACATGGACTTGAGTATTTGATCTACTTTTAAAATCAGACTACAAATATATTTTTAAAATATAAAACTCTTTAATATTTAAAAATAGCAATTAAAACTGCTATGAAAAGACTTAAACAAATGTTCTGTTCTGAAATATAGAACACATGAGCTGCAGCTAAATTATTATTCATAATGTAAAAAAGCATTAGAATGGAGGCTTGCCATTTACACATTACATGTGGATTTTATAGTCTGTTTTTAAAATTGTGCCTTGAGAAAGAAGTCTTAGTTTGATAGTTGTGGGCTTCCTTTTTTTAGTTACCAAAAGGACTTCTGCTTGGTTGTCATGATTTATTTTATTATGACAAGGCGCTGGACCAATTAGAATTCAAAAAAGTATTACAAAACCAATACAAATGCAATTCATATGATCTTATTGGTGTTGGCAAAACTAAGATGCCAGGGTGATAACTCTACCGCAATTATAATAAAATGTTTATATTCTTTTGTGTTCAGCATGCATTGTCTGGGTTTCATCTTGCGTAATGTTTTTAGTGCTGCCTGTCTTGCAGTGTGGCAGGTAATATATATATAGGGCCAAATCTTGCTCACCTCCCACCAGATGGGCTATTGGTTTAAATGGGTCTGCTCCCATGAGTAAGACAAGCAGAATTTGGCCCATATACGTTGGTGCTAAAATATGTACATGCATACGTGTGTGTGTGTGTGTGGATATATACATGTTTGTACGGTGGGGCAGAGGCTGAGAGATGTGTATGCATACAACGTTCATATATAAGCAACATAAAATGCATTGTTGAAATTATGATAGTACATATCACATGTATGTGTACTGAAATTTAACCATTGTTTGAATGACACAATTAGCTCCTAAGTACTAATGTATTTTACCACTACTGGAAATGATTCAGAAACGTGCAGTGATATTTGCCAGGGAACTTAGTTGAGCTCAGCAAAGCTAATCTGACCTTAACTGTAAATATGACAGTACAGAATTATAACAGATTAGTTTTCCTTAGGAAAAAAATGCTCCTTTTCTTATAGTGGACTGTGTATCTTTACATTATGGTTGATAAAAAGATAGGTTCATCAATTTATCATGTGCTCTCTGAGTGAAGAATGAATAAAATAATAATACAACCCAGTAGAGTAAGTGGAGGCTGGATATAAAGGATATAGTTTTTATTTGGATCAAGAGCTATCCAATACAGCGAGTGCTGCAAGATTAGATTCTGGTTGTGATTTTGTTTAATAATGAGGCATAGTGACTGTTCAACTCACCAGTGCAATGTTACATTCTTCGCTAATGTGTAGATGGACTTGGAAATATTTTCTCTTTGCTATAAGGAGCACTTACCTCTGATTAGTTGGTTTAAATCAATGGTCATCTTAAGGAAAATGTTTCTACAAAGTTAGTTTTTTAAATTAACTTGTTCACTATGAACGCATTTTGTTGATACTCCATATTATGTGTTTTCCATCTTTACAGATCTTGTGTTGTCTTTGTCTGTTCTGTAGTAGGAACACAGACCTGGATTTGGCTATGGAGCTGTTTAAAGAATGTTTAACTGCACTTTGCTGTTTTTGTGTGAAGAATGTTGAATGTAATACTTTGCTGTCATCAGGTGATACCTAGTAGGTGATCACAGGCATCTGTTTAACATCTGGCTTTTTATATGTCATCTTTGTAATTTAAATGGATAGTGCAGCTGTCATGAGCGGTCTGTAGAGAGTGGGTAAGGCCACAGGGGGCTCAGTTGAAGCTGGAGTAGGAAGAATTTCCTTACATTTTTGCTTATTCGGTGTATGAATACAGCAGGAATGGAGTGCTGTCATGCACAATCCATGACATAGTTCTTCCCCTTTATTTGCCAGATAAATACTGAACCGAAATGACAAAAATGAGTTACCGTTGGGAAGTTTCCAGTTCTTCCTCTTAACTGTCCGGTTCCAGTACTAGGGACACCAGGCAAAAATAGGCATGGTCTTTCACTTGATCCATCTAGCCTCTCAACACCATATACAGAGTGACTTAATCAGTGGCCTAGTCCAAGGAGGGGTGTGTTTTAACACCCCTTAATTCTGGTTTGCCTTTTCCCTCCCATATAGCTTAATATTCCCTCCTCTTCCAGAACAAATTTTCACAATTCAAGGATTTACATAGTCCCAGCAGACAGATATGCACTCAACCTCCTCCTAAGATGTAATGCAATGACTAGGTGCATGGTCCATGCCATGAGCCCCCTTACTGAGAGGCTGAGGACACCACCTCCCTGTGAATTTCTTGAACCTTGGACAGCACGTGGAAGTGACCAGCAGAGCCATCAAGCAAGCCCCATACTAAGTGCTGCTTCTTCCCATTGACTCTCCCATGAAGGCTCCTCTGAGTGGCTGTTGCCTGCATGACCCTGTGTTTTAGGCACGTGGCACTGCCCTGTGTAGCCTGCTCAGCATGACTTTTGCTAGAACAGCAGCAAGCCCAGGTTAGGCTGTTTGTTCCTGCCATGATCAGCTGATAGTGAAATGACAGCGAAATGGAAAGGTTTAACTGCATGGGCCTCCTGTGCCAGGGAAATGTAATAGGCAGAAGATCCTCAACAAACGGTTTGGGATCAAAGAAAAAAGATACAGAGTACATTTTGGCCAGTATAAAAATAGACTCTCTTGCATTACAAGAAAAAAAAATTCTGAATGCACAAGCCGAGCTAATGCTGGAAGCAAGCACTTTGTGTAATATTTGCTGTTAAATTGTAATGATTGTTTAATAGATTCTTTTTTATTTGATCAAGAAATTTAACATATTTAGGGGTTAAAAAGTAAACAAGACGGATGTTCTCCTTTTTGTGCGATAATTTGGAAATATACAGGGCCTGAGTTTGCAAACCTCACATGGAGTAGCTTTCACCAAATGAATGAGACTACTTGTTTGAGTAAGTGCAACTCAAGGTAAGTAAGGATTGCCCAATGGGGGCGACAAGCGTGATTTATTTCTAGAGAGACGTTTCAGGGGTGTCTGAGAGCAACCTGTATGTGTCATGATCATCAGAGTAAGGTGAATTTCTAAGAGCCTTGTTTCACATCTCTAAATGTGGTGCAGTGTTTGACTAGTTCAGTTATTTGACTTTTTAAGAAGCCAGGGTATCCTGAAGGCTTCACATATTGTTTCATGATATGGTTAGGAGAGGGGACATCATCAGGTATATGCGAAGAAGACATGGATTAGACATCTGATTAGAAGTAGCTCAGAGTAAACATTAAATTGTTCAATGTTTATTTATTTGGCAGTAGACTGGCAAAGTGGGAGATGGCTATGGCCAGATTCTGCCCAGTTAATCACACTGATGATGAGTTTACTCCTCAAGTATTCCTATTGATTTTGATGAGGCCATGTATAGTGACATAGCCATGGCACTGTATCTGTGCTGGCATAACCTCATAGGGTAGGTGTAGCCTACAGTGACAGAAGGGGTATTTTCCATCACTGTAGGAACACCACCTCACTGAGCAGTGGGCGACAGAAACATTCTTCCACCGACCTAGCTGTGTCCACACTGTGGGTGAGTTCAGCATGACTATGGCACGTATGGGGGTGGATTTTTCATAACTTTGAGTGTTGTCGCTATTGCAATCTAAGTTTTCAGTGTAGATCAGGCCTGAGGTGCTGCTCAGCAGGAGAAAGGGGTTGCGCAAACGAGCACTTTGTTTGTCCCCGATCAACTCTAAGGGGCGTGGGAGACCGGAAGCGTTCTCCTGTCTTTCTGGATTTTCTGTGAGAGGTGATAGCTAATGGTCGTTTCTGTATGTTCTAAGAACAGTGTGAAAAGACACTCTCATGATCAGTTAAGAGTGCTTTGGAGCACTGTATAATCAGAAGCTCTCATTGGCTGGTGGTGCATTGCCAGGGATTTATTTAACAGGCATATTAGTAACTAAAAATGATGTTTTTAAAAAATAAGCATTTCATTAAAACAGTCTCACTTTCCTCAGTGGTTAAAAGGTTATGAATTCCAGACAAGTTCCAGAAAAGCCTGGGATGGATAGAAAAGCAGTATCTTAGCCAACCAGTACCCAGAGACACACATGCTATGATCTTTAGCATATAAAATGTTCTGGATAGTGCAAGAGCTAGAAAACCACAAATGGAAAAATATTCAGTGCATCAGATTCAGTGGTGTTTAGTGGAGTAAATTACACTTTAATTTACTTCTCTTGGTTGTTTTTCCTACTGTAGCCCCCTCCTTGGCATGGAATTTTCAATATGCCCATTGAATTCCAGATTGGTGCAAATTACATATTTTGCCACTTACTCCTGCGTTCTGCCAAATGTACACCCTGGTTTACATCACTGCTGTTACTGGCCCAGAGCCATCACAGGAGTTGCACCTGTTACTCTGGGCTGCATTTGAGCCAAACATTTGAAGGGCCAAATTCTGCACGGATTTACATCACATATGAACCCATTTTTTAGCTGCTTTGACACTGAGCCCTACTCCATTGCCTCAGGTTTCCGTTTGTAGCCATGTCTTAATCTTTTGCTTTTAAATATGGTAATGTTCTTCTGTTTGGATGAAATTTCATTTATTATTCACAAGCATGCCAGAGCGGTAGCATTTGCTCTCCCCCCCCCCCATTTAAGATGGTAAAACCCCAATCTTATTGGGGCCAGGGAAAACTCTCTTAGTTCTTCAGTGCTTAATTGGAGATGAAACACAGATAATTACTGAAACAAAATGTACCAGGTGCCTACAAATCAGCATGTTCCTTCAATTAGGTCAATTAGTGTACATTTGTCATAAACAGATGCCAGAATGAGCTACAGCAGTAAATCATCTGTGACAAAGTGTCCTCCTAAAAAATGTACATGCATAAATGGACAGGCACAAATATATTGTTTGGTGGTAGGGATGGCAATGACTTCTTTTCCAATTAGACATAGGTATCTCAGTCTGCTATAAACTCTTTACTCTGGAACACGGCTGGGAACAATAGGTCAAAGATTAAGTAGTTCATTGCAAAACTGGTTGGTGCTCCTGAATTTAATAAACAAATGGATAAACATGTCTCTTAATTCATAGCAAATCCATTACTTCGTATGGCAAGCATTGGACCACACTCTTTCTCAAGTGCTTACAGGCTCCCCTACTGGCTCAGTACCTGCGCATGAAAATGACTACATTTCAAATAGCCTGGTCACTCTGTAATTGCAGTACAGATGAAAACATTAAAACCAAACACCAAGTGCTGTCTAAACAGAATCTAAGTAATGATTGCTTTCATGGTTTTATTTTCTAAGCGGGAAAAGAGACTGTAACTCTTTTTTTTTTTTCTTTTTCTTTTTTTTCCAAACGGAGGAAACAAACATGATGTGAAACAGATTCTAAACACAGCACTCCTGCGTAGCTCATTTGAAGGAGTAGCCGATGAAGTTACCAAAGTCATAGTGCTCAATCCTCCAAGAGCAGAATGTCGCACTGGCCTTCAAAATGTTTAATACAGAGAGTCAGTCAAAAAAGGAAAAGAGGAGGAATCATGAAATAGCGTGATCTTAAATTCTGCAACTTGCAATTTCAAGATCTCACGTCTAACAATGTGCAAAAGGGTAACGCCAGGTTGAAGTATGACAGAGGTAAATTTGGGTCTGAAATGAGGTGCATCATCGAGAAGTACAATGATAATATCAAGCGATTAAATTCTAACTCTTGCTACATATGAGCTAGGCACGTCCTAAGGGCTAAATCCTGTTCCTTTTTAAAGCTGGGATGCTAACTGGCTTAGTTCCAGGGACTCTTCAGAGATCAGGCAAAGGGAATATTCCGTCTTTCAGCTGTTACTGAGGTCTCAAGGAGTCTCGTCTTTACAGCAGCTGTACCTCAATGCAAGGGGGGCATTTGATGTACACAGTGTTGCTAACTCTTGCAATCTTATCACAAGTTTCTCAGTATATGGGTTTTTTTTTTTCCCTCCTGGAGTCTTGTGATGATATGCGAATCTTGGCTTCCTTTTTAAAATGTCAATTTCTAGTCCTCGTGGCTGTAGAGAAAATCTTCAAAACACTGAATTCTAAAAGGTAAAGAGATCCCAATACTCATTTTTAAAAGTCATTTTTTTAAGCCAACTGCATGACTTCTTGAGGCCTGACTCACAGTTTATAATGCTTTGGTGTGGTAATATTGTCTGTGTATTGTAAAATTCAGCTGCCTCAGCTTGTCCTGTCTCCCCTCTGTACTTGGGCAGTGGGAACCATTACAGAGGATAGCTTTAGACTGTCCTCACAGGCTTTTAGCATCCTGTTTCCCACTTTGTGAAGCAGAACCACCCCAGTTCTGTAGTTGAGGGCAGCTTGCTGAAATGTCTCTGTTCTCAGCCATGTCCCATTTCAGTTTGGTGCCTGTGATCTTGAGCACCTCATCTTATCACAGCTGCTGAAATATCAGTAGTGGGAAAATGTTTGTGGGGAGGTGTCCGAGTGACCTTGTATATTTTGGAGATTGGATGGCAAGACATATATACATCTACCAGCCCTTTCCACCTTATGCAGCATGTTTTAATCAGTGTAAATTTCCACTCATAGGCTGGGGCATGGAGGGGGTCAGTTAGGAATCAATAAGAAACATGGTGGAAGTGGGCTAGAAACAGGGACTGAGGAAAGCTAGGTCGTTAGCGGGATAAAGGAGAGAGAGATTTGTTTTCTTGTGGGTTTTAAAAAATTGTGTAATTGAAGAATTGGATTAACCTGATATGACTTTCTGTTTTTCTGCCAGATTAGATATGTTGAGTTTCTTGGCATGGTGCACTGTACAGTACATTGTGTGCTGTAAATATGGGTGTGTCGGTAGAAAGCTTTAATGACACAACAGCCTTGCAGCATAATGTAGTACATCAGTATGGTACTGGGCAGATTTTCCTTTTTTCCTCTTGCTTTTTAATCTACTCTGTATTATGTTTCCAACATACAATCAAGTCACTTGAAGACCAACTTCTGACATACCAAAAAATCTTTGGATCTAGTAATGGCATCATAAAAGGGCATGTGAAGTGAGGAAGGACTGGTATATAAAAAGTAATGCTTTGAAAGAGAGTCGGGACTGTTCCCTGGACACAAAGATACAGTTTACTGGGAAATGTTGTGAATGTTTTTTATTTTATAATTGTGTCTTAAGATGTTGCCTATTCCCAGGGGAATTTTGCACCAAAAAATTAAAAATTCTGTGCACAGTATTTTAAAATTCTGCATATTTTATTTGTTAAAATAATGCAGTATAACACCGCTGGTTTCAATTATTTTGGTAATTTATTTAAACTGCAATACAATGAATGAAGAATAGGAGCGGGGCGCACTGCAGGAAAACCCCAAGCCCCCTTTGTCTAATAGTAATGTAGCTAGTATTGACCCTTTACTTCTAGTTATTTAGTCAACAAATATATGCTCAGTGTTACATCGCAGGCAACTGAAGAGCAAACTTGGGCTGGGGACTCAACTCACAGTTTATATTGGCTACTGACCATCTCTAGAAAGCTCAGTAGCAAAGAGTTCATGGAGCACATTTTGTCCAAAAATGTAGACCAGTTCTAATCACTAAAGCACCATAAGCATTCATAAGGCCACAGAGTAAGACACAGAGACTGTGTGACACAGTGACTGTGTGTGTGTGCTGGCTGCTGGGAAAGATTCTGAGACACCCCGCGCTGTCTCCTTAAGACACTCACTGAAAGCTCTCCTGCTCTGTCCTGAGCCCTGTTGTCTCCCTTCTCCTGCTCTGCAGAGATGGGTCTCAAGGGGGGAGAGAGAGAGAGAGAGACTCTGCGAGCTGGCTGCTGGGGAAATCTCAGAAACAGTGCACTGTCTCTTTAAGAAAGGCACTCAATCATTCACCCTTCCCTGCAGCAGCTCCACATTTGGAAGAATTTGTATTCAGGGAAATTCATGTTTCTATGTAAATAAAGGGTTGACTAAATATCCTTGTTCATCATCACATTTAATATTATTCAGACCCTTAAAGAAAGAGCAGCACTCCATTATGGAGAGGGAAGAGGGAGTAGGAGACCTATCCAGGTGGAATAATCAATTCTGGTTTAGGCCAGTTGGAAGGAAAAGGTCATGTTTCTTAGCTCCCTGTTGCTATAGTTCCTGACTCTAATCAGCCACGCAATGAAATATTGAACTAGCTCTTTGGATGATACATTTTCTGAAGAAGTGCTAGGATGTGACTTTTTTTTTTAGTTGTTCCTTAATTTGTTCTCTCTTTGAGGACAATGCAGATTCAGTGTATGATAACGGGCATTCTGTTTGTACCTATATAACCCATAGGTTAAAATGAGAGAACTCAGAATTGAGTCCATTTAAAGATAATCCAAGCACCTGCATTCTGAAAAGGTTTAGTTGAAAACTTGCAAAAGTAGCCACTGATGTTGGGTGCCTGTATTTTGGGTGCCAGCTTGAAACACCTCAGGCCTTGGCTCCAATTGGAGTTGTTTGGCCCATCTGAAAACCAGACCACAGGTGTCACAACTAAGGGACCCCCCAAATTTGGGCATCTAGAAATCATTGGTCACTTTTGAAAAAGCGGACCTTTCTATTGTATTGGGCCTCTACTGCAGTTTTTGCTGTGTTAGGAAACTTTGGAAAACTGTCTGGTCACTCAGTTGTGTCAGCCACAAGGTTGTTAAAAATCATTGTTAAAAACCATTCTCAAGACTAGTAGACTCTGGCACTCATGTCATCCTTGGGTCCTGCACCCACTCATCACTTAGGGTAGTAAATTGTCTGCTTGCTAAACAGACTGAGCCAAGACACTTTCAATACCCATTGTAGAAAGTCATGCTAGTTTTCCAGGATAGACCCTAGGAGGTATCTAGTCTCAAAAAAGTTTTGTTTTGTTTTTAAACAAACTTATGACCCATAACACTGGTTGGGAAAACTGTGTTAGCAGAAACCCTGTTAAAAAAAAAAGGTTTCCCAAGAGGGAAAACTGCTGGTTAGATGGGGCTTTAATAACAGGTTTTGTGGACTTTCAGTTCCAGAATATTTAATCTGATTCTTAGAAGGACATTAAAAAATTGAGTAGTCTACACAAAACAGCACAGAGAGATGAAACACATACTCCGTACTCTCTCAAATCCCAGTGGAAGTTTGCTTGAGTAAGGTTTGCAAAATCAAGTCATCGATGTAGTTTAATGTATGAAATCATAAAAAAAATTAAATGTGCAAATGGATCACTGATATGGAAAGATTCCTCCTTTTTTTTAAAAAAAAAAAGTCCCATCTTCAGCAGTGTTTTTAACAGGCAGTTATATGCCTACTTGTCTAAATGCATCTGATTTTGCATTAGATGACTCACATGTGGCTAAATTTGGCAGTGGTTCCGTGGTTGCTCAATGCATTTTGTTTTCTGATCTAAAAATCAGCAATCACACTGTAAATATCTTTTTATAGTAAAGTTTTATGAGTTAGAAAAAGCTGATAGATTCCCCTTATCGTGGCTTAATTTCTTGCACTGTGTCTAAGGAGACAAGAAAACCAAAAGTTTTGTGCACTTGGTTAACTAGTGAGAGAAAATCAAACATGTGAAAAGGAATCATCGGTCAGATAAAAGGAGAGAACTTAGAATATCAGGGTTGGAAGGGACCTCAGGAGGTCATCTAGTCTAACCCCCTGCTCAATGCAGGACCAATCCCCAATTTTTGCCCCAGATCCCTAAATGGCCCCCTCAGGGATTGAACTCACAACTCTGGGTTTAGCAGGCTAATGCTCAAACACTGAGCTATCCCTCCCCACAGCTTGTATGTGTCTTTCTGTGATTTCAGGAGCTTCTGCACGTGTCTTGATTATCATCTCATTTCTGTAGTAAGTAAACAGATATATTTTCATTCTGTACCCCTGCTTCTGTTTCATCCTTCGTCATTCTACTCTGCAGCAAGGATATATTTCCTGCGGTCTGTTGCTGGAGGTTTTTCTGTTTTGTTTATACCTGTAACATGCTCTCAGGTATAAGAGAGTGAATCAGCCACATGCTGACACTGCTACTGGCAATGGCTGCCCCTTGTCGTTACTTAGGTCCATTAGTTAAATGCATTTCTGCGATTAATATCATCATAACAATAATATCTTACATCTGTAGCATCGTTTATCCCAGGGGCACCCAAAATGTTACTTTGGGTTAAATTGTGCCCCCCTTACTTTGTGAGTAGTCTCATATATTTCATTGGGACTACTTGGGGACTACTTTAAGTAAAGGTATTGGAACCGTGAGCATGTGGCCCGTCATCAGATATGTACTTTTATCATTCTTATACTGGGACAGCTCCTGAGAGGTGATGGGCACTTTTAGCTCCCGTTGACTTTGGGATTTGAGGGCACTCAGCACTTTGCAAGATTTGAGTCCATTTTCAGTCCACTCCTGTGAGGTGCTCAGAATCCTCCTCCGTTGGCAGTTCTCAGTCCCTTTCAGGGTTGGAGCCTGTGTGCTGGAGTGACGGTCCCAAGCCCGAGAGGTGCTGATCGTCTGTGACTCCCATTTAAATCCATGAGAGTGAATGGTGCTTGGCACACTTCACAGGACTGGGACCCTAGTTTAATTTACAGCGTTGCCAACACTAACAGTTAAGCAAACCCCTAAATAATTTCTGAAGTTGCTTCTCCTTTTTCTGCTGCACGCCAGTTCATAGCCTCTGGCTTGTTCTTTCCCACTTTCTCACGTTTTCCCAGAGCCACTGCTGTGTACAGTCTGAAGATCACATTTAACCAACACAAGGAAATCGGCTTCACCGTCACGTGGATTAGAATGTGTTCAGTCTGTTCTGCCAGATTGTGGCTAGCTGAGCAAAATACAGCAAAGTGCTGGGCGCTTGGCCAAGCTTTTATTTCAGTTTGGAGCACACAATCACACATATGCAGTTTGGCAGGACATCCACACTAGGATATATTTGGATAGTAATCAATCTTTCTTTCCTTCTTCCCTTCTTTCCTTCTTTCTTTCCATCCATGCTGGTCATACAACACCACCATTAGTGTTTATCCAGTAGACTCAAGTCCCAGTTCAATGTTCACACTCTGCATACATGTTCAGAACATATTACAGCCATGACATGGGATGCATTTAGGATGAGGCTATAATTCTACAGCTTGAAAACCAAACTTCTTAACTCTGCCCCCACCCTCCCCACTGCCAGGGTGCCAATGACACAGTTATGCTCTTACTCTTTGAGAGATCAAAAGCTTCTCCAGGATGGATTGAAGGCCAAATATGGAAGGAAGTAGCTTTGCTGGAGCTCTGAAAATAGCAAGAATTGTTAAACTACTATAGTCTGTCCTTGTCTCGAATCTTTTATACTTTTTTTTTTTTAAGTTTATTGTTTTTGTCCCCAGCTGTAAGTGGAAACTACAGCTTGTCAGTGAAAATATTAGTAAATGTCTTGGGGAAAATAGGAGGGTGCAATTAGAATTCTGGAGATGGACGCGTGTTTCTCTTAAGGTCTCTCTCTCTCCTGCCCCCAACTTGCCTTCCTCTGAAACTGTTTGCATGCAATCTGACTCACCCATGAAAATAAAGCTGGATTTGATTTTAGCTGTCTAGGAGGCTTTGGGATTCTTGGGGGATAGAGGCTTTATGATGCAAACTCGTTTATTTCTCAGTGAATCAAAAATTGACTTTTCAAAATCCAGTGTATGTTTTGGAAAGTTGGCATTGTGGTCAAAACCCCATCATTTCTGATGATGCCCTTCTAAAAAATACCACAGCCATCCAAAACACGGGTTAGTAGCACAGCTCTGGCATTTGGGGCTGCTATGAGAAAACACTGTAGTATTTTATAAGGGACTATTTCTTGTGATGTGGTTTTGGTTTTTTTTAATACCTAAAAAATAGTTTTCCTAGACAACTTTTCTGATTGCTTAATGTGAAACTACAGGCTGTGTCTGAACAGATCAACAGACTGAAATAGCTAGTCCCACAGTAGGTATTTAGCAGCCTTTCTAAAATCTATACAGAGGGGTCTTGAGAATATATAGCAACCATCACCTCTGCTGGACTCTTCTAAGTTCACAAATGTGTAGAAAAAAGGAAATAGTGGGCCAGATCCTCAGCTGATGTAAATCAGCAAAACTGCATCAAAGTCAGTGGAACTATGCTGATATATGCTAAGGGAATAGCAGGACCATTATCTCTAAAGCTCCTGATTACAAAGTGAAAGGGACACGAGAGATCTCAGAAAATGTGCCACCTTCATAAAGTCAGACTTCAGTTAAAATACTGTGTCAAGCTCTGTTGTTACAGGACACTTAAAATATGTGTAGTGTCTCCAGGTCTTCTAGTGATTTATAGTTTGTTTAGTGTATGGTGGGAAAGCCTTGAAGCCTCAAATTCACTGTCATTAGAAGCATTCAGGGTGTGTTTACTTAAAAATCAGGGTTTCACAGCCTGATCCACAAAAATCAATAGAAAGCCTCCCACTGACTTCATCAGGCCCTTGATGGAGTGATGGACAGGGTCAGGCTGGGCCCTTTCTAAACTCGTCAAATTTCACTGAATTTTAAATTTAAAGAATTAACTTTCAAAGGGTCACTCCCTTCTTATAACGCTTCCTATTCAATCCTGTGTGTTGATAAGTGTCTGTTTCTTGTCCACCAAGCCCAAGTAAAACAGTTTTTGGAGCATGGGTTGGGGCAGTTGGAATTCCCATCCTTGAGACAGTATGCAGAGCAGCTGCACAGCACCCACTGTAGTCTCCAGACAGCAAGTTATCCTCTGTGGGAGGGTTTTGTTCAGAGGATCTGTGGTCAGAGTCCCACTGGATACACTCTGTAGCCTAGCCTGATTCGCTGCACTCCTTCTCAGTGTCTTTACAACCCGCTCCTTGCACTGCAAGGGCTACACTGTGTTCCCGTTCCTACCAATGATAAATTTCACTTAATTACGTTCACTTTGGTGGAGTTCCTACAGATAGAAACTAGAGGAGAATTTGGTCCCAAAAAGCCCTCAAGGATTCAGTTGCTTTTTCAGGTCTTGCATGCTTGCGCAAGGGTCTGGGCTGGATTTGGCCCCTAAACTGCTTCATTATGGGGTGGGCAATAATCACATTTGATCTGATTATAAGTACATGGAACAACTCCTATTAAAACTGGGCTATGTACTGTGATTTTGATTTTAAAACACGCGTGCGCACACACACGCGTGCTTAAGGACTTTAAAGATTCAGGTTGAGATTTCTTAAGGAATTAGGTGCACACTGAATTTTAAGAGGATCTAGGCACCTTACTTCCTTAGTTGCCTTTTGAGAAATCTCAGCCGTAAACAGTAATCTTAGAGAGCTGTGGGCCCAGTGACACTTAGGAGCTTCAGCCCTTCTCAAAAGTGCCCTCAGATGGTGATCTGGAGCTGCTGAAACTCACCAGACAAGTTCTTGTTAAGCAATTAGCCAGCTAAGCAGAAAGAGTAATGGTGTGTCTCCTGAGATGAGTTTTTCCTTTGCATAATTTAACTCCTTCCTCCCCAGCCTTCAGGAATTGTGTACATTTGCCCGCATTGACAAAACAGCAATGGGACTTGAGGATGGTAAGAAAGGTGTTGCTCTTACGAACTTATTAATTGGTACCATGCGACCACTCATGTGTAAAGACTAGTGACATGAGTAAGGGCATGCAGGATCACAGGTATATCGCTTGAGTTCTCGCATCCTTGGCTTGCCTACAAGTTTCATCCTGCTCCTCAGCTAATTTTTTGTACTGTGCAAAGTTTTTTTCCTTTTTCCGCTTTCCTTGCCCCAGCCCCAGCCATGTCGCTGGGGTGGGGTGTCAGGGAAAGGTCCCACGCTCACTGGCAGCAGGAAGCGGAGCGTCGCGGCTGGGAGCTGGTGGAGTGGAGCGGGCTGGGGCCGGGCTGCTCCACTTCCGCCGCTGCCAGTGAGTGCGGCGGGGGTGTGGGGGGGAAATCCCTTCCCCCAAGCCCCATTCCCCAAGCGACACGGCTGGGGCCGGGGCGAGGGAACCGGAGCCGGCTGCTCCTGGCCCCCTGCTAATCACTCAGGCCACTCTGGGCCTGCGGGGCCCCCAAAAGTGCCCCCGCAGAGCTCCTGCCTTCCAGACCCTGGCGGGGGGAGGCCCTGCCTTTGACTGCCCCCCTGAGACCCTCTGCCCCTTATCCAACCCCTCGGCCCCTGCCCGGCCCCCTTAATATGCCGCTCAGAGCAGCGTGTCAGAGCCAGACACGCTGATCCACAGGAGTGCGCAGCCCCGCCCCCCAGAGCCCTGCTTTACTGCGTTATATCCGAATTCGTGTTATAGCAGGTTGCATTATATAAGGGTAGCGGTGTATTTGCTAACTAGAGAGAGAGTGTGTAAAAAGAAATAAAGAACAAGGAAAAGGCTAAGTGCAAGAACCGGATTGTAGGGTAGTCAGTGCTGCTCTTTTCTCCTGAGCTGTACGATGTGTGTTAACAACAACCACACTTTCTTTCTTTCATTCATAGATATCGCCGTGTTTTACAAACAGCAATTTAATGAGACTTTAGCAGGAGTATTATACCCATTTTACAGATCACAAAGCTGAGGCACAGAGAGTTAAACCAACTTGCCAGGGTCACACAGCAAGTAAGCAGCAAAGCCAAGATTAGCTGTCCTCATTTCGAGCCATTAGAACAAACACCCTTGAAATAGGTGTGAAGATATTGTCTCTTATTTCAATATAATTATTTTTAGAATGCAAGTTAGGTCAGACAAACAAAGTGAACGTTGAACGTGCAATATTGTCTAGGTGGAGTGCATGCACTTAAATAGATCTGGGTATGAGGAAGCATACTTTTTTTCACCACTAAATAGATGATTAAGGTGTACCAGAACACTGAATTGTATTCTTTGGAAAGCCCAAATAAACAGTGGCACAGAATACCTTCCTCATTGTGAGACAGACTCCTAATAGATCTCATTACACTGTAATTCCTTAAGTCTGTTCAATGCAGGTGTCATTGTTCCTTATTCATTTGTAAAATGAAAATTAAGAAAAAATGTGGCATAAGCCTAGCCATTAAAAAATAAACACCGTTTTAAATTAAGCCTCTTCGTTACCCACATATTTTCTTATATCCAAAATGCAGAGGACATTTAAAAACATGAAAATCTATGTGCTTGAATTTACCAAAAAAAAAAAAAAATTATCTTAATGTCAGACTGCAGAAGTGATCTGATATGACAGTTGCTGTGGCAACACCACCTACTTCATGAAAATTGCAGTGAATAGGAGTGTAAAAGGTAAAACCCACATAATTTTCCAAGCACATGAATTTTCACTGCCCTCAACTGCAGGGCTTTCCAAACCGTCAGATGTTTCTTCTCCTGTTTGGGGAGTGCACTTAGCTGTTTCCTCAGGGTCAAATATGGAGTCGTCACTCTGGGAAAGCCTGTCTATAAGAGTCCACACTTATAGGATCAAATATCTGATTAAAAGCATACACAACTCCTGCACTGAAAGGGGCTGAACCTGTTCAACCCAAGATGAACAGTAGCCAGGTGCACAAGGAGGCAAAGAGCCTTAATTTGCTGTGGTCATCCTTAAAAACTTGTCAATTGCCTTAGGTAGCTAAATACCATTATCTCTGTATTTACAGTGTCCCCTACAGAATATATAAGGACTGGTGCAACTAGGGCCCAATCCAGTCAATTAAAAGACTCCCATTGATTTTGGAGCAGGCTCATACTAAGAAAATATGAGCTTGAGGGTGATCAAATGTTTGAGGGTGATCATTGTATAGTAGAAATTGATAAAATTGTTAAAGAAAAATACATTGTCACTTTTCGGCCTCATTAATGATCCCAAAGCAGTGGTGTTGCATAGCAATGATTAACTGTACTGTTAACCAAGGCTAGGGAAATATATTGTTTTCTAATCTGAGCAACATTTAGCTTGTTTTGGATGTTGGAAAGTAAAGAGTAAAATACGCCACACAGAACATTTTGATCGTTTTAAATTGGTATGGTAGATATATTGAACTTTGCTCCGAAAGGTGATGCATGGTATATGTTCAATGTGGGTGTCTGTTAGCATGCTGTTTCAGGAGCAAGGCCTTGTTTGAAAATCATTTCAAACATCTGGCTGGGTGATTAATTTTGAGATCCCCAGCTCAGATTGTTTGGAGAAAAGTAACTTTAAAGTACACCTCCAGATGGTGACCGACATTGTCCTTATTTCTCAATGAACAAAGTCAAACGTTCATGTGTACGTCTGTACGATGCAGGCATGTGTGTTTAAAAGTGCCTAAGCTCAATGAATGGATATAGACATTTGCTAATTACAGCTGGCCTGATAATCATTATGGTACAGTAGAACCTCAGAGTTAGGAACACCAGAGTTACAAACTAACCAGTCAACCACACACCTCATTTGGAACCAGAAGTATGCAATCAGGCAGCAGCAGAGACCCAAAAAAAAAGCAAACACAGTACAGTATTGTGTTTAAACTTAAACTAATAAAAAAAAGGGAAAGCAGCATTCTTCTTCTGCATAGTAAAGTTTCAAAGCTGTATTAAGTCAATGCTCAGTTGTAAACTTTTGAAAGAACAACCATAACCTTTCGTTCAGAGTTGCAAACCTTTCAGAGGTGTTCGTAACGCTGAGGTTCTACTGTATTCAGTTTGTTCATCTGTTTTTGGCAGCTGTGGGAGGGAGGGAGGGAGGGGGGCAAGATTTGAGGTGTCCTTGATAATGAATTGTGCAGCCTCCACTCACTTACTTTTACATTAAAAAAAAAAAACTTTTTAAAGAAAGCAAGGTTTAATGATAATCATAAGCAATTCCCATCTGCTGAGACACTTCCTGAGGGCATCATGATAAGCCAACTTTTACTAATAGACAGAAGGCAAGTTACATACTGAGTAGACGTCTTAATCTCAACATTCAATAATGTATGTTATATAACATGGATGTGTAATATAACACATGGGTTCTCAACATGGGGTTGTGAACAGGTTTCAGAGAATTGGAACTATCTTCCTTTTCTTCAGTTAGACACAAAGAGGGTCCCACAACTTTCTTGTGGTATATTATGAGGTCGCAATGTGGAAAAGGTTGAGAATGAACATGAATAGTGGGATTTGCTCAAGAAATAACTCCACAAGCATGTGGATTTTTCTATTTTTCTACGTTTTTAATGATGCCTCTGTCAAGGTTCCTTCCCCACTCTGAACGCTAGGGTATAGATGTGGGGACCTGCATGAAAACCTCCTAAGCTTACTTTTACCAGCTTAGGTTAAAACTTCCCCAAGGTACAAACTATTTTACCCTTTGCCCTTGGACTTCCACTGCCACTGTCAAACTTTATCTGGGTTCCTGAGAAAACGTTGTTTGGAAACGTCTTTCCCCCCAGAATCCTCCCAACCCTTGCACCCCACTTCCTGGGGAAGGTTTGGTAAAAATCCTCACCAATTTGCATAGGTGACCACAGACCCAAACTCTTGGATCTTAGAACAATGAAAAAACATTCAGTTTTCTTACAAGAAGACTTTTAATAGAAGTAAAAAAGAATCACCTCTGTTAGATCAGGATTGTAAATACCTTACAGGGTAATTAGATTCAAAACATAGAGAATCCCTCTAGGCAAAACCTTAAGTTACAAAAAAAAGACACACAGACAGGAATATTCATTCTATTCAGCACAGCTATTTTCTCAGCCATTTAAAGAAATCATAATCTAACACATACCTAGCTAGATTACTTACTAAGTTCTAAGACTCCATTCCTGTTCTGTCCCCGGCAAAAGCATCATACAGACAGACACAGACCCTTTGTTTTTCTCCCTCCTCCCTGCTTTTGAAAGTATCTTGTCTCCTCATTGGTCATTTTGGTCAGGTGCCAGCGAGGTTACCTTTAGCTTCTTAACCCTTTACAGATGAAAGGATTTTTCCTCTGGCCAGGAGGGATTTTAAAGGTGATTACCCTTCCCTTTATATTTATGACAGCCTCAAATTGAGACGAACACAACATTTCAACATGAGTGCCTTTATCTGCATTATAAATTTTAATTAGAATTTTTGTTGCTCTGCTAAACATGATTTTTAAGTGCAGCAGAAATCACTGGCCCTTGTTACTGTTTCTTGAAAGCCGTTAATCCAAAACATGGTATTTCTTCACACTTTTGATGCTAGATGGCTCTCCCAGTGGGAGAAAGAGGAAATGTCTTGTCCAATATTCAGTGACACAGTAGTTCCTTTTGCTTAGACTTCCTGTGTATGGTTGCCCATTTTCTTCTGCATTTGATGTACCATCAAGGTCCACATTAAGCAGCGTCATCCGATGGGTAATTGGCGAGCCATGTGCGGAATAATTTCTTTCTGGAACAGTCTGTTCTTTTGGAATTTGCCCTAAACATCATTATAAGTTGTTCTAGCTAATCTCAACCCCTCTCAGCCTACTGTGCTATCAATGCACTTATGTAAATTGTGGGCAAAGACAGAGAGACACTAGATATATACACTCTCTCATGCTTTGCTTACAAAGTGCAAAATAAGAATATAGGGACAAATTCTGCTTCTCCAGGTATCCCGTGGGATGTAATTGGTGGCAGAATTTGGCCCATTACAGATATAATTTTTTTTGTCTTTGCATGAGCAGCCCTTAATTTAAATAGGAGGAAACGAAATTTACTGAGCCACAAATTATTCATTATTTGGAAGATATGTGAACACCACTATTTACTCCTTTTTGTAATTTGATAATCATTTCTTACAAATAATCCTGTGTAAAGTATCTATTTGTTTTTGGCACTGTAACAAACACGCTATGTTTTAATGAATAACAATCCTTAAACTAAAGCCAGAAGAGTTTCTAATCGGTAGATGTGCAGATCCAGAAAGGGAAGGAAAAGGTCTGCAGAGATCTGTAACTCTCTCTACAGTGGTTCCCCCTTGCTAAAGGACTCTCCTGTACAGCATCTCTTAGCAACTGTCAGTGATTTAAAGAATTACGACTAACTACTGGCTCTGGGAAGGGGGTGGAAAATGCACTCATTTTGTTGGGTTTACCATAGTGACAGTGCAGGGTTTTTCCATGCCACTGGACATCTTACTCTGCAGACTTTTGAGAACACGCAGCCAGTGAGTTGACAAGATGGGCTTGGGTACCATAATTAAGGAATAGATACATGAGGCAGGGGCAGCTTATGCTGGCTTTGCATGAGATGTGTTGCTCAGTGCGAGACACCTGTCCTGGATGTTAATGCCAGTCACTAGTGTTCATGAGGAGACTAAATAAAAGGAACAACACTAGGGGAACGTGAACAGAGGCTGGAGTCTCAGAGCACTCTTGGTTCTAAGCACAGGACACTTTGTCAGTAACATGAATGCCACATGAGTCCTGGTGGTATCTTTGATTTCAATTTCATAGTGCCTGTTAAGGGATTCTTACGTATACCTCATGAGGTTGTTATCATAGGAGAAAGGATCAGGTAAAGTCTGTTGTTTGTGGGTTATGTTGATTAAAGTTGGAGAGAGAGCTTCTGAAGGAATGGAAAGCAGACTTTAGGACTTCCTTAGAGTGGATTTTACCCTTTCTGATGCCCCAAAGTGAAACTACATATGCTGCCCCAGCCCTTTCCCTTAAGGGGAGGAAAGAAAAATTGCCCCTTTTGCACTTGAAGGTTGCCTAGCATACTAGTATTTGCAACAACAACAACAAACTGTACAGCGTTCAAGTGGTCAGAGAACATCCCACGACTCAAAGGGAAACACCCAAGTCAAATGTAAACCAAAATGAAATAATTATATGCAAAACCATCCATATATCCTCTCCCCCTTTCTGCCCTATCCTCCACTGAACATCACTGTTGGCTCATCTGGCATGCAGCTAAATATTCCATCAGCTCCCACATGCTTTGTTTTTAATGCACTGGCCCATGAGCCTCAATGGCCTATTGAGTCGTAAATCAGGTGTGATCACACTCAAGCTGTGTCTACACGGGCCTTTTCTGTGGAATCTCCAACCATTGCAGTCCTACTAGAGGGAGCAACTTGTGCAGGCAGAGCACAGGTAGTTCTTTTTCACCATGGTGGAGTGGTGCAATGGTGGGAGATTTCCTGATTAAGGATAACCCAAGCAAGGCTCATGATAGGGTGCGTTGAAGGAAGCAGTAAGAACGCCAGCATTGTCATTGGCTCAAAGAGGCTTAAGCAGACCAACACTGTTCAGATGCTGCATGGAGAATCTGAGTGGATCCCAGATACCTATGGAGAAATCATTTTACTCCAGAGAAGCAGCAGGGAAAAAACCTGGGAGTTAGAATGTTTAAGTCTCATTTTAAAAGAAGAGCAGAACCCTGGGCAGTGTCCACCAGACAGCAGAGAAAACCCCACAGTTTCTTCAGATGGCACAGCATAAGTCAGCTAGTTCGTGTGAAAGACCAGGGGAGACATACGAGATGGAACAGCGAGGCTTAGGCATCTTGCTGCATTTTTGCTCCCAGTCACTTATTTTGGAAGAGAGAAGTTTGGCTTATTTTCTGATTGGGTCCTTAGAACGTATTATTATTTATTATGGTAGCACTAAAGGTATGTACTGCAAAGAAAAACTCTTGGCACCAAATCTCTGTGTCCATGTCAACTGACCCAGGCAATTAAAAACCCGTGGCTGGCTTGTGCCAGCTGACCTGGGCCCCTGGGGCTTGGGCTGTGGGGCTGTTTAATTGCCATGTAGACGTTCAGGCTCGGGCTGGAGCCCGGGTTCTAGAACCCTGCGAGGTTGGAGGGTCCCAGAGCTGGGGCTGCAGCCCAAGCTGGAAGATCTACACCACAATTAAACAGCCCTGGCCGCAGCTCAGGTCCCGTGAGCTCGAATCAACTGGCACAGGCGAGCCACGGGTGTCTAACTGCAGTTTAGACATACCCTGAAACTCCTCACTGCAGGTTTTTCTTTGCAGTGTAAACATACACATTGAGGTCTCAGTCAATGCACAGGGCCTCATTCAGCCAAGTACCGTATATGCACATAATAAAAAAGACAGTGAAAGATTTTCAAAAGTGCCTAATCCCCTTTTTCAAAAGCGAATTAGGAGTCCTGGTCTAAGTGAAAGCCAGTGGGGCTTAGGCTGCTAAGTCACCTTGGCATTTTCAAGAATTTTAGCTAGTCTCAGTCCCCAAAAGCTTACAGTCTATATGAAATGATGGCTTGTGCATATGCCTGGGATTTTCTTTTGCAAAGCAGTGGAGTATAGTATAGGCACAGTATATCTATTACACACAAACTGTTAAAACAACACTATTAAGGTTACAAAGTCAAGCACTCAAAAGTTATGTTGCCTGTTGCAGCCTATAGAGTAGTGTTTGCTTATGCTAATTGAAAATGTGCTGAACTGCAAGTAGGGAGTAGGCCTTTAGGCCTAATGTTTAAGCTTTGTATTAGCTAAAGCTAAGTTTGTTAGCATGAGTGAATGAGGTATTAATAGAAGTGAAGCAAAGCATCATCTCGGGTCACATATTAAAGATGTTTGTGTTTTCACTGGTGTTAGCAGGTATTGTAGGGGAACTTTTGGATGTTTTGGAATATTGGAAAATCACAGAATTTGTATTGATGCAAATGATAATTAAAATAATGTTTGATATTAATAGCCAATAAAAGATATTTGGGTTTTGGGGTCCAGAAGATTAGATATGGTAGCAGAAATACAGATATGGAAAAAGGTAAATTTAAGTAATTAAGGGTATTATTATAAGTGATTATAAAAAGGGTAGTATGCCAATTTTAGGTAAGCGTGTCACTCACCATCAAGGTACCATTAGAGAGAGGATTATATACCCATTCTTCTCATCCAGAAAGTGATCACCTCTGAATACACCATTTCATCTGGGAATGTGAGTACAAATGCAGTGTGTGGCATAATGTCTGTTTGTTTTAACTAATATTTTATTTTATGTTTTATTTCAAATAGTCTTTAATTCTATCATGCATGTCATTTACAGTCCTCCCCTCAGTTACATGATCTGTAAGTGCTCTGGAGGCTCAACCCTTAAAGAATTCAATTTGTCTATTCCTTATACTTCAACTATTAATTGGTAACACACAAATGAAGGTTACACTGTGCAGCCTTAATTCAGCCCCCCAAAACCTTGCGCTTATCCGTTATTGTACAATATTTTCATACAGGTCCCAAGCAGGAATACACACAATGCCTAGAGATGAAACATACTGTATGGTGATTCTTTTAGAACTCCGATGCAATTTATAAACAACACTTTTGTCTTAAAGGGGTTTTTTGGTTGTTGTTTTTTTTAAAACTCACGAGACTTTCATCATAATGTTTTAGGAGCCATTAATCTGCCAGAGCGGTTGCATTGGTCATTCAAAGATATTCGTCCTTCAGAAAATTTTACTTGTCAGCCCACAAATGCATATTATAGAATCCAGTTTGTATAGGACTGGAATATAGGAACAGCCACACAGGATCAGGCTAATGGTCCAGATAAACAGAATCATAGAATATGAGAGTTGGAAGGGACCTCAGGAGGTCATCTAGTCCAACCCCTTGCTCAAAGCAGGATCAGTCCCCAATTTTTGGCCCAGATCCTTAAATGGCCCCCTCAAGGATTGAGCTCACAACCCTGCGTTTAGCAGGCCAATGCTCAAACCACTGAGCTATCCCTCGCCCGCTACACTGGTCTCCTGTCACTGACAGTTGCTAGCATCAGATACTCCAGAGGAAACTATAAAATCCCAATCATAATTATTTGCAATAACACACCCAAGGGTGAAGTTTCTTCCTAACCCCAGGCAGCTAGTGTTTGATATTGTCCTGAAGTATAAATGCTGATGTCTCGTACACTGTGTATTTTTATTCTATTTAGTGTAAGCATAGGCTATGTTCTTATTCTCCATATAATTGTCACTATTTCAGTAAAGCACTATTAGTGCTAATAATGTAAATGTGAAGATAAAGTTTAGTTTCTGTTAACATGATCACGTTTGTAGCTAGCAGTTACATTCGTTAGTGGGAGATTGCCCTTAAATAATTACCAAGCTCCTAAGTGCTCCTTTCACTCTCCCCCGCTACATTCTGCCAGTCTACAAGCTCTGTCCTGACTGCTGTGCTGTAGATCTGTGTGCAGATGTGCTTATCTATGGGATGAAAGAGTTAATGTAAAAGTAGATCACAGATTAGGCTGGGACTGTCTGTGTTTCGGGGTCAGAGAACTACCCCCAATGGCTAGACAGCTGCCAAAGGGAAAGACGTGGAAAACTTATTGACACTGCAGTGTTGTTCTCTAGGGCAACTCTGGGAGAAGATTTTGTGTCAGTTTAAGTGTGTCAGTCAGTCCAGACTGTGTTATAATTGACAAACCCAAAGTACATTTTAGTTTGCATAAGAAAGTCCATTAACTGAAAGTATGTAATCTGTTTCTGCTGGGCTCCTAACAATTGCATCCAACCCCGTGTACAAATGTGCAAAAACTACTAGATCATCAACAACAACAAATATTTCAAGACAATGTTCTCCTCTCCCCTCCCTGTCATATTTGTATACATTTTCCAATCAGCTTTAGACCGGGGTGAAAAATGGGGCTGGGGAGAGAGAATTTCCAGGAAACCGAGTGGATTTATTTTTGATATAAAATTTTCTGACCAGCTGTACCAACATAATTCAGCATCCTGGTCCTGCTTGGGACCTCGGGGCTCTACTCCAATACAAATAATTTAAAAAAAACCAACCCATCACCAAAAGACACCTCTGAAAATGTTCTTTTCACTTGTACCTCTGGTGTATAATGTTGGTAGTAAGTGTTTCCTAGTGGTTAGACAAGGGGCCTGGGTTTCAGGACACTTGCTACTGAGTCACATTGTGACCATGAGCATTGCACATGATCATTTTGGGCCTTATTTTCCCACTCTCTAAAATGCAGGTATAAAAATACTCTCCTCTCTGACGGGTTTGTGAAGCTTAATTAATGTGGCAGTGACAAAAGTTGTTGCTTTCTAATACCTGTTTAGTGACCTAGGTGAGATAAGTTGCTGGCCTCAGTCCAGTTCTCAGTGTACAAGTATCCGCATTGCCACCACATTTGCTTTCCCATTGGCAACCGTAGCAGAGAGGCTAAGGGCCAACCAGCTCATCAATGCTGATCTGTTCACCTGCTCCTAAGCATACTACCCTGAAAAATGTCCTACCATTGCTAACGCCTGGAGTAGCAACAGCAGAAGCATTAATGAAGACAAGGGATTGGTGGCCACTATAGGTACACGTCATGTGTGGACTTGCTTGAGAGCAAAATGCAAGGAGCCACCCAGAGACCTGTCTACACTAGCACGTTCAGTCTGGCTCTGTACGAGTGGGAAAGCTTTCCAAAGAAAGTTGACATAATTCTTTTCCTTTTAAGTCTGGGTTGAGGCACATCGCTTGGGCTGCATAAGGGCTTCCTGTACCCAGCTTCCTTCCATCATAGACCTAGTCCTTTAGGGCTGGATTTCCAAGAATTCAGTGCTCATCAGCTCCCATTTAAGACACCTAAATGAAGCTGCTTGATTTTCCAAAACACTCAGTCTCCCCCTCCCCCCCGCCCATCAGCTCCCACTGACAGCAAAGGCTGGGCGTGTCTGAGAACTTGGCCACTTTACTGAGCTGCCTAAACGGAAGCTGGTGTTCTTTTGGAAATTTGGCCCCAGTTGCCAGTGCTGAGTGCTTAAAAAAAGACTCTGGCACCTCATGTCCAGCAATGAGATGCCTTACATTTGCCTGGCCTTTGGAACTGGTACCCTGGGCTTCCTTCGTGCACTACAGCCTCTCTCTGGTCAGTTGACCAACTCTTTCACTGGATGTTGTGACAGCTGCAGCACTCGCTGATGCGGGGATTAGTCGGCTGCTAGGCACATGACCTTTCGATCGCTGTTCTCTATTGACCTGCCCCTGATTGGGAGGAATTTAGTGCATAAAAATAACACCCTGCACAAACTCTGCAGAAGGAGCTGAGTCCCAAGTGCCGTACAAACAGAGAAAAGTAGGTAATATGAGCCTATATACTGTACATTTTACAGTAATATCTGCACTGGATCCAAAGCAGCCCACGCGGTCGTGTTCAGTTACAACAAGTTCCAGCACTGCGTAGATGCAGTGGCCATTAGCCAGGCAACTAACAAAGACAGGTTTCTGGCTAATGTTATTGGCAACAGCAGATAGAATAAATACATAGATGCAGAGCGCCAGGAGTGACCTAATATTGGACATAGAAGAATAGATTTTCCTCCCTCTTGCACGTTCCTGTGAATTCCATTGACTAATTTACACCAAAGGTAAGGGAGTGCAGAACAGGGCCCTATGTAGCGGTAAACAGCTCAAAAGCAAGTGGCCCGTGGTCTCCTAGATGGTTTATGCACATCTCAGGGCATCTGACAGCTTTATGAATGAGCTGTGCATCAACACATGTGTGGAGTTGCAGGATCAGGGCCTTGGTGTTTGGATCCTATGGATCAATTTAAGTGACTGTGTGTGTGTCTTTGTGTGTAGGCAGAGAGGCAGTAGCTTAACTCAAGCTGGTCCAAAAGTTTTTTATCCCATGAAGTTTTCACCTGAAAACGTTGAATGAAAACCAAACTTTTTGGTCACAATATTTTGATGAAAAAGCTAATTTTTCTGGGAAACCCAGACATTATTTTGCAAAATATTTCATGTTGTCAAAACCGCAAATTCATGCTGAAAAACAATTTTGATGGGAACAATTACTTGTGTGTCACAATAACTCCTAAAGAATTTAATTTTTTTATTTACACAAATCTCTGCTAGAATTGTGTGTTATTTCAAAATATATGCATTATAAACATAGAAAAACACATTTTGTATCTGAGGGATTTGTTTAAGGAAGGTCCAGTGATTCAGATGCTAACCTGGGACTCTGGATATTCAGCTTCAGGTCTCTGCTTTGCCACAGATTCCTGTGTGACCTTGGTCAGGTAATTTAATCTCTGTGCCTCCGTTCCATATGTGTAAAATGGGGACAAATAGCATTGGAGTGCTGTGAGTTTAAGACTGGGAGATGCTTAGATGCTATGGTAATGGAATCCATACAAGCACCATAGATAGATATCAATCTTTAATCCAGATATTGATCATTTCAGAGTTCAGAATTATTTAGAACCAGGTTTTTGGTTCAGATCCATTAGAAAGCGAGAGGCCATTTTCAAAATCCACTCTGTTCTTTGAACACCCCTCTTCCCCACCAAAAATAAATATGTAAAAATATTCACAGCTATGGTTTTGGTTCGTTTCTACCCTTAATATAAAATTTGCAAGATCTATATCTGGCTGCTCTGTTCTGACAGACACAAATGTACTAACATCAAAGGAAGGTGCCTGCATTTAATCATTTAAATAGGCCTGTTTCTGCCCCCACCCCGTATATCTGAAATGAGATTAGCCATCCATTTACAATAAAACTATAAACAAGTGCCTTTGGTTTATTGAGTTAATAAGCTGGATTCCCCCCCCCCCCCCACACACACACACTTTAAAAAAAGACATAAAATGTGTTAGGCAAAAATGATTTAATCAAAGCTGTTTCAAACTACGTCCTGTGTATCCAGGGGAACGGACCATCTTTTTTCATGAAATTCTTTCAAGCAGACAAAAAACTAATGTGCCATGTTTCTTCCATTAAGCTTTCAACTTCATTTCGCTTCACTTGCTAAAATACATCTGACTTGAGTTTTCATTGCTACGTAAAGGATAAAGAGATCTACTAATCATGTGTCACAGTGGAAAGTCAACTACTTTGCTTCAGTACAGAATAGGTAACTTCTCCATAGCAGCATGCATGCTCTGGGCGCCCTTTCATGATTTTCACACTGTAGCTACAGTTATTACCGGTAGATTTGTCAGCGGGGTTGCTGTCCCCATGTGATTACGTGCTAGGATAATTTTTTTTTCTGGTTTTGTTAATGAACCACAACAGGAAATGTCCAATTTTTAACAATGGGATCTTGGCAGCAGAGTGCCACATCCTTAGAGAGAGAGAAAGAAACACTCCATTGTTGGTACAACACGAGTAACTGAATTGTCTCCGCTTTCTTTTTCTGGGGGAAAAATTACTTTGATCCACCTTTTTCTTCTCCTGTGTCCGTCCCAGCCTTTCCTAGAATCTGATGTTATTGGTGCTATTTTAAAATGGCTGTTACTGAAACCATGATTTCTGAGACCAAAACCTTGTCTAATGCAGTTTTCCCGCAATGTTGTTGTTCTTTATATAGAATAATAAAAAATGATGCTGCAGATAATTCCCTTGAGTTGCTGTTACAAACGACCTTTAATACAGTGATGATTTTAGGTATTTAATTTGCACAGTAAATATTACAGTTGTGGATAGAAATATGAAGATGTTATGAAAAGTAACAGTATGTTAGTAAAGTTATTATGAAAGCCATCTATCTCTAAAGTCGTAATGACCTCACTGACATAGTAAGTGTAATAATGCTGGCCAACATTTTCAAAAATAGACGCCCCTCAAGTTAGGCCTCTAAGCCTGAAGTCAATATGACTTGCATTCCTAAGTCACTGAGATGCTTGTGAAAAATCTTACCCTTAAGCACCTAAATATTTTTGGAAACATTGGCTTATGTTACTAAAATAGATTTCAACAGGAATACTGCCCAGATGGTGACTGCAAGATTGGCCCAGGATGAACGGAAGTCCATAACATTTCTTTTTGCATGTGTAATAGTTTTCATATTAGTAAAAGATGTGGACAAATTGGAGAAAGTCCAGAGAAGAGCAACAAAAATGATTAAAGGTCTAGGAAACATGACCTATAAGGGAAGATTGAAAAACTGTGTTTGTTTAATCTGGAGAAGAGAAAACTGAGAGGGGATATAACAGCTTTCAAGTACATAAAAGGTTGTTACAAGGAGAAGGGAGAAAAATTGTTCTCGTTAACCTGTGAGGATAGGACAAGAAGCAATGGGCTTAAATTGCAGCAAGGGCGGTTTAGGTTGGACATTAGGAAAAAATTCCTAACTGTCAGGGTAGTTAAGCACTGGAATAAATTGCCTAGGGAGGTTGTGGAATCTCCATCACTGTAGATTTTTAAGAACAGGTTAGACAAACAGCTGTCAGGTATGGTCTAGATAATGCGTAGTCCTGCCACGAGTCTCAAGGTCCCTTCCAGTTCTATAATTCTATGAAAATGCATCACATTAGCAGTTTACACCTGTATAGTTCCATGGGTGAGGCTACACTGCTGCAAATTTCCCTAATGTAAATAGGACTGAAGAGAATGAAACCTGAGCAGTGGAAATGGGAAAAGGTTTTTCAGTCAGATTGTTTAAAACTCTATGTTTTTTATACCTATTAAACGCCATAAAAACACTTGGAAGGAAAACCCTCTTTCTGTTAAAGATTCAGGCATTCCCCCCACCTCTGCAAAGAAGCAGTTATCTGGTTCTCACAGAAGCCATCAAAAAAAGGGAAGATGAGAGTCACTATTACTAAGATAAAAACAAGAAGTTAACACCTCTTTTGGGAACAGGCACTTTTCATACATTATAAAACAGTAAAAAGGGCATACACCCATGTTCTTTCCCCTTTGCAGGTTATTTTTAAGTGGTCGCCATAGTTCTAGTTACTTGCAGTGCCTTTCAGAATATCACTAATAGAATTTCATGGTGGAAGTAGAATTGTACAGCCATATTTCACGCTCATGGATGAGATATTTTAACAAAGCTCAATAGCTTTTACACCAGCCATTGTATGTGCTGCTGGAAACATGATATGCTGATTTGATTCCACGTAAACAAATGTGTTTATGAGACGAGAGGGGAAGACTGTTTAGTCAAGTGCATAGAGCACGGGACTGGGAGTCAGAGCCTATGGATCTATTCCTAATTCTATGACCTTGGCTAAGTAATATAGGCCAACATGTTCAATGTCCAGACATTTTATGTCCCCAACTTGAGATGCCTCTCTGTGTCAATAAACACTATATAAAATGGATATTCTTATGCTTAATAGACAGAGTTCCTCTCAGGTGTGTTTGGATGCTTAATGAATTATTGCTTGTAATGTATTTTGAGACCCTCTAAAATCCAAATGCAAAGAGCCTATTTGCTTATTTTATAACACATCTTGAACCCGTCTTCTATTGCTATAGGTCAGATCTTGCCAACAAATCGTAACACTCCAAGTCCCATTGACCCTGAGACAATCCAAGTTCCCGTGGGTTATGAACCTGACCCTGCAGATCTTGCTCTCTCCAGCATTCCTGGCCAGGAGATGTTCGACCCTCGTAAACGCAAGTTCTCTGAGGAAGAGCTCAAACCACAGCCGATGATTAAGAAAGCCCGTAAAGTCTTCATTCCGGAAGATCTGAAGGTAAATTGGAACTGGTGACCAGGCGGTTAGGGAACAAAATGTAGAAGCTATTTTCTCAAGATTTGGAGTCTAAATCTATTCTCATACACTGACGTAAATCAGGAATGACTCCTCTGAAGCCAGTGGAAATATGCAAATGAAAAAATTGGTGTGAGATTGGGATCCGATCAGGTCTGAGGGGAAGGAAGTCTTTATGGTTATGGCCCCAGGCTGAAATTTAGGAGATCAGGATACCTTTCCGCAGATCTGCCAGAAACTTCCTATGTGGCCTTGGACAAGTCACTTTCACTCTCCAAGCCTCATTTTCCCATGTATAAAATGAGCTAATGGTATTTCCTTTCTCCCTCCGTCTGTCTGTCTTGTCTACTGAGATTGTAAACGCTCTGAGGCACAAACCATCTCTTACTATAAGTCTGTACAGTGTCTAGTCCAGTGAGGTCCCTGATCTCAGTTGGGATCTCCTTTATTCTTTATTCCCATAAGGGGGAATTGATCCCAGGACAGAGGCACAACATATTCCCCATTAATGCCTTAAGTGAGGCATAAAGCTACCTGCCCCTGGATGAAATTCACCCTAAATGAATCAATACTGAGCAGCTGTGGCTGATAAATGATGAGTGAAGCTCTCTCTGCTGTGCACCAGTCTTGAGGCTACCTTAATTCTGTCTACGACAGTCAAAGGACAAACAAATGTAGGCGGAAGGGGCTAAACTAAGTCTAGTAAAATGTAGTACAGTGATTCTAAATCAAATAGTTCAGGCCCATAATTTGACCTCCTTGAAGTTGTCTGTAATGTGCCTAAGGACACTGTTGCTGCTATATAGATTTTTATACACACACACACACTTAAATGTATAGTTTAAAATATATAATACCCTTCAGGGGCTTGAGGTTTTTTATTTAGAATTGGCTATTTAGGTAGGACCTACACTAACATAGTATTTGTGTACTTATTGTCCGTGTGATGAAGACACTAGCACACAGACAAGGCATGATAATTTCATCTCTTTTTTGTGAACGTTGCCACAAGTCACAGGCCAAAATCAGCAGGGAAAAAAGCGTTTTCAAGCGTTTCAGACTATCACAGAGCAAATTAAAAACTAACTTTAAAAAGGACTTGACAACAGTTCTCTTAAAAACAGAAAACGGTCTCGTGTGTGTGATTGGAATGGTGCAATGCAACCTGATTGAGTATCTGTGGTGAGGATAATCACATTAACGAACCGTATTGTCAGTGTTTCAAAAGTGTGAATTTTAAATGTAGTTCTATGTAGAGAAAGATAACTTTGGAAAAAAAACATACACCACCACCTTCCTCCCATCTCTGAGCCACAAACACATTACCAGAAAGAAGGGACCCCAGTAGCATGATCAGGTGACATGCTTTACTGAAGACCTGGGCACACTGTCTTTTAAATAATGGAAAACGCTATTTGTATAATGCAGCTTCTGTAAGGACATAGCGCCGTGTAGTATTGCATGGCATTGATCTGCCGCTGTTTCCCAAGAGACAGATCCTTAGCCAACTGACGTTAATGGGAATCTTTCCAATGATTGCAGTGGGCTTTGGATCATGTAGAGAGAGAACTGGTATGTGTTTACAGTAGGCTGATGGCAGTGGAGAACAAGTCTGTCAACATTTGCTATTTTTATCCCTCAGGAAAGTGTTGTCAGGAGCAGGCGTTATCATAGTTAAAGGGTAAAAAAATAAATAAATCACATGTCAAGTGGTAACCAAATGATTTGTTACTGTCTTTCTCCATATTATCCCCAGCCTTCCTTTGTACATATGTACTGATAGCGTATGATTACTCTGCCAGATTCTGCTTGTGGTAACACCCTTAAAGCTCCACTGAGATCACTCATATTTGGGCTGAGGTAAAAGGTGCTCAAAATCAGAAGGGTTACCAGGTGTAAGGAAAGTGGGAATTTGACCCAGAGTGTCAATCATTATTGTGTTCTCTCCAAAGAATCGTTATATGCTAGGTTATATTTACAGTATATGGAGGAAGAAAAGAAAATTGTCAGCCAGGATGCTCTTGGAGTATTTCATATCAACAACTGAAAACGTAGTATCCTTCATGCATGGAGGCTTTGTGTTTTCAGTGTGTGATTGAATGGGGACTCAGGGTCCTGGTTCCCGTCTAAGATAATCACATTTGGTTGCCCTTGGCTGTTAACTGAGTGCTTGACCCACGCACTCTCTGTCCTGGTGTGAGGATTGGCTGTTGGGATGGGAAGGGAAGGGTAAACAGATTTGTCCAATCAACTGTCTCTGGATTGCATGTGATTCTGAAATGCCAGTCTGGTCTCTCTCAGGCTGGATTAAGGGATTTGCCATTGCAGTTTGTTAAAATAAAGATGCATGAGGTCTAGATGGCACAATAATAAATTGCTTAAAGCTGATTTTTTGTGGAGAGGAATGAGATGGGAAATTGTAAACCAAGATTTAGGGTCATGGCTTTTTGCTTTTTTTTTTAAGGGGCTTTTTGGGGGTCCCATCTAAGAACAAGTGAACGGAGATTTTGATACACTGGGTCCAATTCACCCTTGCCCTGCACTGGGTATAGTCACTTGCACCAGTGCAAATTGAATGCAATGGGGATAGAAAATGTTACCAAAGCAAAACAGGAAGTGTTTTCCTCTTGCTTTGCTCTATTGTAAATGTGATGCAAGGAACAAAACAGCAGTACAGCGGGCCTAGTGTGCTGACTGATGGCTGAGGGCAGTTGCAGTGTTTAAAATATTTGCCTTCTCTGTTTCCAACCATTGGCATTTGGGAGAAAATGTTTCATAAGGGGTACCTGAAAAGTTCAATGCCGCCTAAGGACAGAATTCTCCTCTCTGCGTAAATCTCAGGACTGATACACTATTCTGCTCCCAATTTGTGTGCAGTGGGAAATCCACCCTTAGAAGGGAGGCAGAACATGGGAGCTGAGATGGGCTGTATGAATCTGAGGGAGAATTTTGATCTAAACTGTTCATGCCAGGACGTATTCTGAGTGGGGCTTAATTAGTGTACAGACCTTGTGCTGCAGATGGATGAAGTTCACTTTTTGGAACGTGCACGACCCTGTCAGCATGTGGCCAGTCACCCAGAGGTGTGCTTCCAATTTGGGAAGATCAAAGTAACACTGAAACTACTGAATGCTTATTTCACTGAAGTCTGTTTAATTCTTAAGTGAGGGGCAAAATCAGGTACAATGAATGGGTCATTTGTCTCCTTTGGTGCCCAACAAGGCTGAACTCCGGAAGGCAACACGAGTTTTATGACTAATACTTTTCGTACATCTTAACCTAGGAAACATACTGAGGCACTTTGGGACAAACCTCAGTGGGCACGCCACATAGGCACTTGACTGAAAGCGTATGTGCAGCTGTGAGGCAAAAGCAGTCCACCCCTATTTCTCTCCCCCCCCCTTCCCGCCCCCGTCTCAAACCCAGCACAGTGGCCTCTCCAAGGACATCTGTTCCAGGGGCCTATTATTATTACTTGTATTTTAATTGTGCCTTGTGCCAGTGACGGATAACCGGGCCTCATTGTGCTCGGCACTGTATATACAGAGTAAAAGATAGTCACTGCCCTATAGAGCTTACAGTCTGAATAGACAAGGTAGACAAATGGTAGGGGAAGGAGATGCATCATACCAGCAGAGCAAACAATTTGATGGCAAACCGGATGTGAGTGCCAAGTTTCCAGGACTTCTTTTTTTTTTTTTTTTAAAGGAGGGGGGTAATAAGCTAAACAAAAGGCAAAGGAAGGGAGAAGTGGCAAGGTGGATAGGGGTAGGGAGGGAAGGGTGGAGAGCAAGTGAAGTGAGGCTGAGTAGAAGAGACTGTGGCTCAGGCAGCCAATCAGCACAGGGGAGAGCACGCCCAGCCATGATGGGGCATTCCAAGCCAGGACATGTGCTTCACACATTTATATATGTTTTAGGACCTGATCTTCCTCCATTGAAGTCAATGGAGATTTGGTCTTTGCATTCATTGGATCAGGTTTTGTCCCTTAGGGGGTCTGTTTCAGCTCCAGTGGAATCCCCAGTTGCTTCAGTGGAAGTGAGTTGGGGCCCTTAATCCCTTGACTTGACAATGACTCCTATACACCATCCCCATTTCAGATTGTTTGTGCTCCTCACTGGGGTAATCAGGATGAGTGGTATCCTGCTGCCAGCGAGGCTCCAGCTGCTTGTTAATTATTCTTTGGACGTCTTCAGAACCAAGATACCATGATGGTGAGCTTCGTGCAGACACTTAGCTAAATAGTCAGGCATAGATTTAGTTTTTGCCCCAAGAATTACTGATATTGCCACTGTTCAGTGGGATGTGCAAATGAAAGCAGCAACGGCCAGTGAAATATCAAAGTTAAAGTCACTTTGGAGCTGAGAGACTGCAGTGTGGTTAACAGTGAAACCTTGTGCCTTAAGGAGTTCTTAGTTTACTGAAATCTAACATCTTGTCTCTTTCTTTATGTACTTAATGAGCAGGATGACAAATACTGGGCAAGACGTAGAAAGAACAATATGGCTGCCAAGCGATCGAGAGACGCCCGGAGGCTGAAGGAAAACCAGATTGCCATCCGCGCCTCTTTCCTGGAGAAAGAGAACTCAGCCCTCCGCCAAGAGGTGGCTGACTTACGGAAAGAGCTGGGCAAATGCAAGAACGTGCTGGCGAAGTATGAAGCTCGTCACGGGCCCCTGTAAATGGCTATTCCCCCCCCCTCTTCTTTTTTGTTGTGGGTTGGCATTTTAATAGCTGGACAATGTGTTTCCTTTTTGATAGTACCACACCCAAACCAACCTGTCTGTCATCAGCACTTTACCAGAAGCAGAAACAAAACTGACTTACATTATTTTTCATTTGTGTATGCGTGTGTGTGCACAGCTCAGCACTTCCCTTTTTAATGAAACCCTCTTCAAAGGGTGACACATTTTTACCTGGACTATTAAGAACTGCCATAGTAAGCTTTTACATTTTTTTTTGGTCAATGCTGCTTCTGATTAGGATTTTTATGTTGTTCTAAACAGTTTCATCCTCACCATTTACTTGCAAAGATCCCAGTAAAAATAAACCATAACAATAAAAAAAGGTAGATCTCAGTTTTCAAGAGTAACAAGCTATTGTTTAATTTTGTCTAATCTGAAAAGTTAACATGCTAATGAAGTGCACAAACAATAATTCAGTACAACACTACAGAAATATTAATTTATAGATGGCTTTTGTTGTATTTTAAGTTTTGGTGATCGCTGTCTTCAGATTTAAAGTGCTGTTAGACTGAGTTAGCTCTGCTCGGTATAGATCCCAATATGACTTACCTATATCTACTAAGTTTCCTTTTATTTCCACAAACGCCAGATAGATAGGAGTACTATTAATAGAATACAGAGTGTGTATTTTGCACTGTCTGTACCTAAATCAATAATCCTATTGTACACTAGCGCATGCTGCCTGGGTGTTCCTAGTGGACGTAGGATGACTTCCCTACCTAATAATGTCTCAGAAATAAAAGACCTATTGATATAAGCATGCTGAAAGCATCCCTGGAACAGAATGTGTGTATGAAAGAGAGAGGACAATTAGTTGATACAAGAACAAAATTTAAAAGTATCAGATTTGATGTTGAAATTAGAGGAGTTTTTGTTTTAGTTTTCATTTAATTTTGCATTGCTCGGCGTCCCATTTTGTGATTTAATTAACTATTCATTTTTCCACTTTTTGTAATATATTTTCTGAGGATTATATCTTGCTGTTTTAAAATAATTTTTATTCAGTTAGAAGAGTCACTGTTTTGCAAATCCCACTTTTCCTAGTGATGTTATTTTGAGCATGTCTTGAACTGATCTGAACTTTATTCTGTTTTTTCTCTATCTGCTTTTGAACATATGTTCTGTTACAAAGTGGACTTCTGAAAACAAATGTAAGAAACACTGGTGAATTTCAGAAGGCAATGGTGTTGTCATATACTGTGGTTAATCCAATCAATTTATATGTTTACTATAGACCAAAAGAATAGATATTATAAAATGTATAAAGTTTATACAGAATAATTATAGTATGGGGTGTTTTGTACAGTATTTTTCAAACACAAATACTGACAGTGTATTTTGAAAGACGTATTATATATAGCAAAGAAAAAGAAAAAGTTATTCCATGTTTAAAATATATAGCAAAGATATATATTCACCAATATTGTACAGAGAGGAAGTGCTTTAGGTTTTTTGAGATCTTTAATATTTTAAACCTACCACGGACACATCAACATGTGTTGTGCTTTAAATTAAAATTTTCTGAAGGTAATGTGGCTTGACAGGGTGCTTCATATTACTAAAATATTAAGAGGCTTTATAATTTTCCATCAGAAACATATAAAGAATCTGTTTGACACAGACAAAGCACAACATGGAGTTTAGTCAAATATGTATTAGACAATGCAATATTTTGTAGAGGCAGAAAAATAATGTAGACTACAAAAAAAATCTCACGCTCATTTCAAATCCGCTGCTGCTAGAATTTGTTTCCATCTGAAATTCTTAATAAATAGCCTTGGCCATTTATACACGTATATGTATTGCATACATTTATTTACATGTGAGTAAAATACGGTGCTCCATATCTGGCTTTCACAGTTTTCTAGGGTTTTGTCACTTTTTTTTCTTTTTATTTTAAATAAAAAGGTTATTCATTCCAGTAAATCATATTTTTGCTTAAGGAAGTTGTTACAAAGGACTAAACATTTATTCTACATCAAACACATCTTTTCATCAATGAGATTTTTCAATTTTTTTCCCCTCAAAATCCACAGGGTCCCTTAATACTCAGTAGTTTCCTGTGAATCATTAATTCTGTGGATTGCATGTCTGTGAGCTTCAGGAAGGGTCAGAGCATAGAAAGTCAATTATTGGCCAGTCTAAATCAGATGGGCTGTGAGGAATATGTATTTGGCCTGAAAGTGTTGGATACAAGTTAATATAGCCACTGACCAGAAAACAAACTGATTTTTTTTTTTAAAAAAAAAAAGCTTTTTGGTAGTGGCAGGGTTCTAGAAGATGCCAGTAATGTGGGCACACAGCAGCAAAGTGGCAAATTTGCAACACTGCTGGCATGCCATCTTTTGTGACATACTGCAACTGAAGTCTGAAAGAACAGAAATGGTGGTTGTGAAATCAGCTAGAAATTATTGGTAGTTTGCATTGTTGTCACAATCGTTCATCCAAACATACACAGGCAGCTGAGAAACTTTATAAATGAGCACTTTTGTCATTTTTTTAGTGGGGCAAAGGGGTGGGTAGACATACTTGTTTTTGTAGGGTGGCTGTCTCAGACTTATTTATTGGGGGTGGGTTGGGGAGGAGGAACAAGGTAGGCTTTCCACCGTGTGCCAGCAGAGGTTTCTCGCAGCTACCTCATCCACCATCACAAACATTTCTGAGTCTGTTCAGGTGCCTTATATCTATAGGTCATGCATACTGTTTTCATGGTATGAACATTTGACAAATGCATCCTGCACAACAAAACGAAACCATGTTGTTTGACTTGGAGAGACTCAGAATAATCAAGAAGGGCTGTGGAAGTCCAGTAGCTAATAATAATAATAAAGTAACGCCCAGGAGCGCTGCTATCTAGAGTTGTGTCAACATTTCCATAAAAACCACCATTGACACCATCATTTTTAGGGGTTTATAACTAGGGCATTTAGGCTAGGATTGTCTGAGGCACCTAAAGGCGTCAGGGACTCCACTCTCTTACAGCGGGATTTGGGTACCTCACTGTTTAAGAAAAAAAAAACATCTGGGATAAACCTTGAAATATAAATTCTCAGCCTAGGACACTTCCCCAAAAGAATAACAATTTTTAAAACATTTTTTTTACCTTGTATTCAACTTATAAGGGCACTGTATCAGGGATACTCAAGATTCTGATGGGCCTTATTGTCTCTAAAGGAGTTCTTAGGTCTGTCAAATTATATGGCATTTAAAAAGGATCTGACAATGTATTTGCACGATAATCCACTGAAATCTAATAAGTAAACAATAAGCATTGGCGAAATGTTTGCATTACGCTAGCCCTTAAATCAATTATTTCAACTTTTTTTAAAAAAAACCCACTGTTTAAAAAATAAATCATTTTCAATTTCAATTCTAGTCATATAGGTTTTATTGCCTTAGGAATTAGGGGGGTCTTCTGATGCTGTTGGCACTAAAATAACCAGCATCATGGAATGAAAGTGCTGACTTAAATCCACAAAAGCAAGGAATTCAGAGCTAAAGGAAAACATTCACATTTCACACTTAACTCATTCTGCTGTGCCTATCTATTGCAGTGTCAATATGCTACATAACATCACAGGCACTGGATTGAAGTCTCTGCAAAATGGAGTGAGGATTGAATGATCATCTTGCCTTTGTGGGTTTGTCAGTCATTAATGTCACTCTAAAAATGATTTCTGTGTGTGGTTTATTGGCGAGAGAAGGGTGGTTTATTTTTTGTTTTTTAAAACTTGGAAAAAAATATTTAAAAATTACAGGTGATCAACCATTGTATTTTGGGCAACACCACAAGACAGCATCTGTTTAAATACAAGTTTAACATATAAGATCAAATTAAATGTATGTCATGCATTGGATTGCATCCTGTATGCTGTTCAGCCCAAATTTTTTTGTCTGTTGTTCTTAATGTTTAATAAACTTTTAAATTTTTCTGCTCTCAGCTGTATATTTGCTTTAGTGTGTCAGAGAGTCGAATGGTCTTTTTTCAGCCCATACACTTGAAGGTCTATTATTAGTTATCATTGGTCCTGGAGAAACAACCCATAATATCGCACATCTTTTAAGGTCCCTCTTCAGTTAGTCTCAGGTCCATACCCCAATTAAATCACATGTGAAAATACGCCCCCTGTCCATAAAACACTTGTCACTGCAGCCAGACTACCAGTAATGCCAGACTACCTTTGCTCATGAAGCTACTTTCGAGACAAAAGGGGATTATCTTGTGAATTGCAGGTTTTCTTTGCCTGGAGGCAGGGTACTTAACTCCTGCAGGGAAATTCACAGTCTTCCAACCCAGAGGTTTTTTTTTCTTTTCTTCCTAAAAGTAAATAGGGGGTGTGTGTTCTACCCATTTGCTTTTTCTTTGGGCTGGGTAAGCAGGTTTCCAAGTAGTTGGAGGTTTTTTGCTTTAATTTGGGCCCAGAGCAGAGACAAGGGAATTGTCTTTTTCTGTAGGCTGACAATCACTATCAGAGAATAGGTATTCTATTCCAGCACAGCAAAATTTTACAGCCAAGTTTTGTTTGTTTATTTCTAAACCTCGGGTGTAAAGTTAGTTAAAAACAGAGAGGTTAGAATGACCAAATCCTCAGCTCGACTACAGCTGGAATTAGCCAAATTTCAGGCTGAGGAAAAACAAAGGGAACATGAAAGACAGATAGAACTCATGCGGCTGGAGAAGGAGGTACAGGAGGCTGCCCACAAGAGGGAAATGGAGGCAAGGAAGCACGTGGAGGAGGAGAAGGAAAAAGAGAGGAAGCATGTGGAGGAGGAGAAGGAAAAAGAGAGGAAGCATGTGGAGGAGGTGGAGAGGATAAAGGCCCAGCAGAATATACCAACAAACCCTAGCAATCCTTCTCCAGGTACCACTTCCCATCCCAGAAAGTTCCCCACCTACAAGGCAGGTGATGATACTGAGGCCTTCTTAGAAAACTTCGAAAGGGCCTGCCTTGGGTACAACATCTCTACTGACCAATACATGGTAGAGCTGAGGCCGCAGCTCAGTGGACCCTTAGCTGAGGTGGCAGCTGAAATGCCTAAAGAACACATGAACAAGTATGAACTGTTTAAATCCAAGGCGAGAGTCAGAATGGGGATAACACCCGAGCAGTCTCGTCGGAGGTTCAGAGCCCTAAGGTGGAAACCAGACATGTCATTTACCCGACATGCCTACCACATTGTGAAACATTGGGATGCCTGGATATCAGGAGCAAGTGTTGAATCTCCAGTAAATTTGCCCTTCCTAATGCAAATGGAACAATTCTTAGAGGGTGTTCCTGAGGAAATAGAAAGATACATCCTAGATGGGAAACCCAAAACTGTAATCGAGGCAGGAGAGATTGGAGCCAGATGGGTGGAGGTGGCAGAGAAGAAGAAAACTGGTCGCAGTTGGAGCGGAGACCAGAAGGGACCACCCCAGACCACACCCTATTACCAGGGGCCGCCCAAGGCCCCACCTACCTCCCAAAGAACCCTCCAGACCCCTTATCTTCCTGCCACCCCGTTCTCCAGCAACCCTCCTCGCCCCAGTGACCCGTCAGCTGGACGATGTTTTAAATGTAACGAGCTGGGGCATGTAAAGGCCAACTGCCCCAAGAACCCCAACAGATTACAGTTCATTGCACCGGAATCACACCAGAGGTCCACAGGCCCAGATACCTCCCAGATACCCTTGGAGCGGAGGGAAACTGTGAGTGTGGGCGGGAAGAAGGTCACCGCGTGGCGGGACACCGGAGCACAAGTGTCAGCTATCCATGCTTCCTTAGTGGACCCCAATTTAATCAACCCAGAGGTCCAAGTGACGATTCAACCCTTCAAGTCCAACTCTTTCAATTTGCCTACAGCCAAGTTGCCTGTCCAGTACAAGGGCTGGTCAGAATGTGGACTTTTGCAGTCTATGATGATTATCCCATCCCCATGCTGTTGGGGGAAGACTTGGCCAATCATGTGAAGCAGGCCAAGAGGGTGGGAATGGTCACCCGCAGCCAGGCTAAACAAGCCGTGAGGCCTAGCTCTGTTCCGGAAACTTCTATCAGGACCCAGTCAGAGGTGATGGACCCGGACCCCAGGCCAATGTCTGCAACAGCAGTAGTGGATCCAGTCCCAGAGACCCAGACGGAACCAGTCCCAGAACCGGAACCAGCCGAACAACCAACACCAGACCCCGTGTCAGCACTGAATCCAGTACTTGCAACCTCAACACCAGAGGGCCCCACCGAACCTGAACTGGCAGCAGCCGATAACCCTACACAAGAGGCTCAGCCGGAGCCTGAATCCCAACATAGTGCACCAGCGGAGAGCGGTTCACAGTCAACAGAAACAGCTCCATCCCCTATATCGCTTCCAGAGGGACCAAGCCTAGGTCCACAATCCAATGAGGAACTGATGTCCCCAGCATCAAGGGCACAGTTCCAGACCGAACAGGAAGCAGATGAAAGCCTCCAGAGAGCTTGGACGGCGGCACGGAGCAACCCACCGCCTCTCAGCTCTTCTAATCGAATGCTGCAGTTTCCACGATATGCATCTGATGAAGTGAGCTGTAGCTCACGAAAGCTCATGCTCAAATAAATTGGTTAGTCTCTAAGGTGCCACAAGTACTCCTTTTCTTTTTGCCAATTTTTACAGGGGACTGAAAGTTACTTAAATAAAGCTATCAGTTCTTGAGCGCTTTAAAGAAGTAGATACACATCCTAAGCTCTTTGTGTTCCTCAGTAGGGCTCCTAACACCCGCTTCCTGCTGCCCCCGGGGGAAAAACAAGCAGCCATGGTAGACTGCAAATTGTTTATACTTTCCACTGTTCTAGTAGGACTACAACCAACAAATAAAAAAAATGTCCCGCTTGCCATGACAGACTGAGAAAAAGCTAAGGGAACCTAGTTTTCTTCCTTACCTTAAAAAGAAAAGGAGGACTTGTGGCACCTTAGAGACTAACCAATTTACTTGAGCATGAGCTTTCGTGAGCTACAGCTCACTTCATCGGATGCATAAAGTGGGAAGAAGTGAGCTGTAGCTCACGAAAGCTTATGCTCAAGTAAATTGGTTAGTCTCTAAGGTGCCACAAGTCCTCCTTTTCTTTTTGCGGATACAGACTAACATGGCAGCTACTCTGAAACCTTCCTTACCTTAGTGTCTCTGCTCTTTCTTACAGTAGTGACCAAATTACCCAGACTTGCGGGCCTAGGGGCCTAAGGAGACAGCTTCTCAGATGACCAGTAACTTACGGATTGAGCAACAGACACGAGGTTTAGGGTCAGAACTTAACACATCCCCTGTGCTTATCCTTTACAAAAGAGAGGGCTTGATATGCAACCTACTGTCCATTGGCAACATGGCATAGTCACATCAGCGCTGGTTCGCTTTAGCTGGCAGTAGATACATGGGACCTGCACTGGTTTTCAGACTAGTTTAAATGCATTGCTTTCACCCTGCTGTACATTCTGCTGTCATGCTGGTGTAAATGCTGAGTATCTCCACTGATACCGTCAGCATCATGCTGGGGTAAAATTACAGGTGAAGATACCACGAGGCCCTTCAAGTCTGTGCAAATGCACAGGAAGAAAAGATTATCACCCAATATTTTGAAATGATATTAAGGATTTGGGGTTCCAAATTGGCAACTGTAAAAGGGCTTGATTTTCAGCAGGCAGTGTGGTTTGAAAATTGTGCCCCTAAGTCATCAGTCACTTTTTTGGGGGAGGGGAAAAACCCTTACCTCATAACCTTTGAGTCCACAGTTGCATGGTGGTGACGTGAGACCATTAGCGTGTGATAAGCTACAGCTACGTTTCCTGAGCAAGCCCAGCACTAGAGCAAGTGGGTAATTATTCGACCAACCGTGCCAATTAGTTGCAACCAAAAATGTTTATGGAAACACATCATGTGCAACAAACCTTTTGTTTGGGAAGGTTTCTGAGGTCGGGATGGAATCTGGGGTGGGGGAAGGAGAGGGAGGAAAGCGAGCAAGTGGAATAGCTAGTAGCCTGGTGATTACAGCACTCACCTGGGACCTGCTTGACGCAGAGCAGCAAATTGAACCTGGTCGCCCACATTCCAAGTGAGTAGCCTAACCAGGAAACGCTTGGCTACAAGGTTTCTGTCTCTTGCTTCTCCATGAAAAATGTCAAAAGGTCTCAGTTTCAGCCCCATGCAGACCAAGAGCAATTTGTGAAAGCTTGAAAATTTGCAGCAAATCTGTTTCCAGCCAGCTGTACCTCAGGCATACAGTGTACTGACTACTCTCATGTGTTTTGCAATTCACTCTTAAGTCAATGAGAGCGAATTTGGTTTCCCTTCCCCCCCACACCACAAAGGTATAGCTAGGCTAGATTTGGAGAGGACAGAGTAGGCCATAGAATCTTATTGAGATTGGCACGCAAAAGACTAATAATATTCCTAAATAATTTTTAAAAGTGTGCTCATTGGGGCAGGGACCGTCAGCTACTACACATTTGTACAGGGCCGAGCACCGTGCAGCCGAGACCTGTCTTAGACCTCTGGGTCTTATCACACTATAAGTAACAGTAATACGGAGACATAAAGCATTATTGATATAAAGTGAGACACTTCTTCCAGACAGCTAAAAAGATTATTTTTATCAGGCATGTGGAGTTATATAACAGGGGAAATCAAAGCCACTGATTTAGGGTGTGGAAACACTCTTGCATTATTATGACTCAGAAGTGGTGTATGACATAACCTGAAATGCTAGGGTGTCTGTCTGAGTTTACATCATCTACTGCTCACTGCTAGCCATACCATGGATGACAGAGCCACTAATAGAAACTGCTTCTGGTTTGCTGCGTCGCCACTAAAACATGAATAACCCCAATGTCATCCCTAGCTTTAGAACCATGTTACTGTTCCAATTTCGCCTGCCTACCACAGGGGGCGAGCCAGGAGGCTCACGTGATCAGGATGGTGGAGCCATTCAGTTTGGGGTCATATGAGGATTAGGTCACCTTGCCCTATAACAGCGGTCCCCAAACTTTTCCTCTCCTTAACCCCCACCCCCCACCAGTAATAGACTGTGTCCATGCCGGCGGAGGCTGAAAGCAGGGACGGGGCCTGAGCCACCGCCAGGAGCAGGGAATGGGACCAGTGCGGAGCGGGGGGAGCCCAAGCCTGGCTGGAGCCGAGCTGGGAGCAGAGAAGGGCTGGGTGGACCTCTGTCCCCTTCCCCTCTTGGGGGCTGGCCCAGGCCCCGCTACACATCCCACCCCAGGACATTCCTCCACTCCCCCCTCACCCCCCCGACCCTAAAAAGGTGGTTTCAACCTTTTTTTTTTTTTTTTTTTTTTTTTTTTTTTTTTTTTTGTGGAACTCCGCCTCCCCCAAACAAATTTCAAATGGCAGCATGGGCCCCTTTGGAAATCTTAGACATGGTCTGCGGACCCCCAGGTGTCTGTGTACCACAGGCTATAAACTACTGCCGCAGGGTCTGCTATACCTTGGTCAGAGGCAACATCCTAAACTCCCATTGAGCCGTACCTTATTCTGCACCTACTCAGAGCCCAGCCGGCTCGTCGCGATGCGTCTGGGTGGCAGAACCGGCTTCATGGTGTGTCAGGGGATTTGAGAATTATAATGAGCATGTTTTCCCAGGGGTTACACATGGCTGTAAACTGTATAATCTTTGTTAAAGGTTGGCCCAGCCTTTGCCTTTCTAACAGTCATTCAGCACCTAGTATCATAGCAGCTCAAAGTGCTTCATAAAAACGGCATCCAGCAACTCCAACTCATGCAAACGGGCCACATCTAGGATGTCCCAATGAGGGCAGTGGGACTCCTCACATGTGCACTACGCTTATGAATAAGGGTTGGGCCTTCTAATTTATTAAATTGCAGCACATCAATGAGACCGGTATTATGCCCATTTTATAGATGGAAAAACTGAGGCACAGAGTGGTTAAATGACACATCCAAGGTTTCAGCCAACACTTATAAAAGTCAATGGAAGCTTTTCCATTGACATCCACTGGACACAGGATCAGGGCATTACTGAGTCAGTGGCAGGGCTGGATCTGGACTCGGGTGTCCTGGGCTCCAGCTGTGAACGTTGGGGAACAATGGATTGGCAACGGGTGGAAGAGCCAGCATTGGATGCCCGGCTCTCTCATTCAATTTCATCACATACTAGAAAATAGTCTTTTCTTTCAATAACTGTTTTATCTGCAGCAAACATCGAAAGGCACTTAGGAAGACAAGGTGGGCAAGGGAATATCTTTTATTGGACCAGCTTATGCTGGTGAGAGAAACACAGTTAGCATTCAGTAATTTCACACCCCCCAACCCCCCAATCAAACGTCTTTGCCTTTCAAAGACTTGCTTGCTGTCTAAAAAAACCAGCATGTCCTTGACATCCATGTATCTGTTCACACTCTTGCTTGCTCAAATAATGTCCTTGAGCAGATATACTAGCTTAACAATTTACCATGCTTCCAATATACCACTGTAGCTGTAGCTTTAGAGAATATATGGCAATTTAAGTCAACATGTGTCTTAATTTGTTTGAGCTTTGTCATTTAAGAGGGAACTTAGCATCTAGTGTGCACTGGGTGAGGCTAATTGTGACAGCATGGGCCATTTGATTTGCAGAAGGGACCTCCCTTTCTGGTTGCAAACTGAAAGCCTGTTTAGACTTTGTAGTTTCAATGGAGATTACTCATTCTTTGTGAAATTAGCATTGGGTTCCCTGGGTATCAAATCGACTGTCTGTGCATGATAGGAAATCAATTGGCAGTCAAAATACTGTCATCACAGAAGCACTACGGAAAAGGTAAATGCTTCGTACTAGATTAAGTCCAAGAGAGGTTTCCACCACGCCTAAAACAGTTAGCCCTTCGCTTTTGATGTGCAACTAATTCTGAATGTACAGCACCTGTCTACGCTTCTGCAACTGGGGTGTTCTTTTCTAGCCCATAACTGTTACTGTTCCTCTTCTGCCTGCAAGCTAGAGAAAGTCATCCCTTTGCAGCCTGCCTCCTTGCTGATTAACTGAGAGATACGGTATGGTTGGTGCCTTACAGCATCAAATGTTTTTACAGGTTTCATCTAATGGGCATTAAGACATCTCTTTCCTGCATGCAAAAAAAAAAAAATCCCAGCAACATTATAATCAACAACAGACGCTGCTACCTCATTTCCAGCTAAATGGAGCAGTGATCAAGGACGAGAAAAGCTATAATTCTTGAGCCACTGCAGCTGCAAATAAAATCAAAGAGGGGTTGATTTAAAATGAAAGTGGAAAGGGATTAAAAATTCATTTGGAAGCACAGACTTTTAAAATGGTGACATAGGGCTAGATCGTGACTTGGACAGTGGACTACATGCCAGCACAGGGAAGTAAGAAATAGCTTATGTCTTGTGGGCTACGTAGACCGTGGATCTAGAATTGCATGGGTCAATGGGTGCCATCCGCAGAGGAGGTGGGTAGAGCATGGAGACAGATGGGCTGAACCTGAACTCCACCATTTGCACTAGTAATATGCCTGTCTGTTAGATGTCTGCAGACTGGGGAATGGTCTGATGTTGTTTTCCCATGAGGTCGGAGTTAAGGGTTAGCATTAGAGTGTGCTTGTGAGGACTGCAGCATGTGTGTGTGTGTCGTCGTGTTACTGTACATGCTGGATAGGTATGGGACTTGCTGACAGAGGGCAGTGTCTGTGACTGCACATGAGAAAAGTGATGTAGTGGGCAGGGCATAGTTCACGTGCCCTCTTACCTTAACTGCCCATTTTCCTGCTCGTGTGGATTTCTGTGGGTGGATGTTCCCCTTAAGCATGTGGGAATATACATACACATGTCTATATGTTGTATGTCGTTCCCCTACCCTCTGTCTGTCTTTTGACTGTGATCCCTTTGGGCAGGGATTGTGCGTTCCTGCTTTGGAGAGTTTGGGCTCTATCAGAAACAGGTATATTATAACAATTTGTGCTGCTCTGTGCTGTACTTACTCTGCCTTTGCAGCATGTCCTGTGCAGGGTCCGTGTTGGAGAGACCCAGATGTGCAATGAGGTGCCCCATCCAGGGGAATTTGGACAAAGTGGAAGGAAGAGGAGGAATCCATCAACGTTTCACCTTCAGCTCCCAGTCTCTCCTGGCCCAGAAATCTCTCCCCAAATTGCATTGTCTATTTTTGCTGTTACATCACATTGCAGACCTATGTATACTTTCCTATCAACCCCTCTTGTATTGGTAAAATATTACATTGCAATGTATAATCTGATTTGCAAACTCCTGAGTTGTTAGTAGCTTTGCCATTAGCTCAGTATCCTGCACGTAACCCACATTAATTCTGTATAGCTCTTTGTCTCCCTCTAGTGGCTACACCGTGACTAGAGTTTTATTTATGCTTCAGATCAAGAGGTTCTGGACTCTCTTCTGGTTCCTGCAGACCACCAGCCCCTGGGGCATCTTTGGAAGTATCAGCCACCAACCTACCTTCCCTGCCTCAAACTAAATAGGGTAGTGTTACATGCATACAGAGTACAATAAAACATTTGTAGCACTATCTGCTAAGAAGAATAATCTGCACTGAGATTTGCCTGCAAGCAATACTTGTTTTGGGTACACAGTGGTCACAAGTTTGCTCAGCAGCCACTGGTCCCTTTAAAGCTGTTCAGTGTGTAATTGTAAGTCTTAGATACTGGAATATCCCATGACATGCCACAGTTTCCTCTTAGTTATTCTTTCCCATTACTGGAAGGTAAAGGAGCTGCTGAAAGGGCCTGTAGCAACAATTTGTTGTGCTGTCTGAGTAGCTCACAAGAGACACTGAATCCCAGAGGGAACTCATGTGAAATTCATGCTAACTGGCCGTCACATGATTTTGTGATAATACCATTATCACAGTGGTCACCTGATGGTTAGATATAGTGGCAATCCCAGACCAGGCTAAACTTCATGTTAGTTATGTTGTAAGTACAGCAGCTTGGTGCACAAAGAGAAACAGCAAAAAGTGCATGTTAGCCCGTAAGTGAAGTCAAAGCGACAGGCCAACAATATGATCAGCTGCTGTGGATCTGCTCTTAGGACCAAACAGGCAGAGCGATTGGCCTGGAATAGGTGAACACACACGGCGGGAGAGGCAAACGCCCCACTTAGCCATGCAGCGACTGGCTGTAGTTGCAACTTCAGGCCAGCATCTGGGGTATCCTCCAAAGGCTCCTACATTCACCTTGCCCTACAAAAGCGGGAGGGAAGAACAGTCTGAACAGACAAGACAGACAAACCGTAGGAAGGGATTCAGAGGCCCAGAGCGGAGATGTGATTTGCCCAAGGTCTCACAGAAGTTCAGTGATATCACTGAGAACCCCAAAATGACCAACGCCAAAGTAAGGAATCCAAGAGAAAAAGGAGTGAAGGAAGACAAAGAAATGAACAAAGAGGTTTAAGATGCAGATGTCCTGCCCTGCTCTCTTTGGAAATGATGATTATTTTTATCCAGGAATGTAGATTGGTCTGAGGGGGGAATTAAAGCCATTAGCTCAGTGAGTGGAAAGGATGGTGCATTCTTATGACCAAAAGGAGAAGAATGACATCATCCTTAATTCAAGTTCATCCCTTTTGGCTTGCATCAAAGGTGATTGCTGTTTTGTGACAGAATGTACCCCTGTGTCCCCCACACCATTCACACTATTGTAATAATCTTTGTACAAAGTATGTCTTGTAAGGTATCATCTGAAAACTCATAATTTGCTTGTCAATATTGTCCTGATAAAATATGTGTGGCAACATTGTATGTGAAATTATAAGATTCCACTGTAAGGTGTTATTAACTCATGTTCCAAACTGTGATTGGCAAACAGGTCTGTCTCCAACAAAGCAATGTGTGATCTGATTAATTTGCATGTAAGCAGTAAACAGAGTCATCAAGCAGGAAGGGGAGATAAAAGAAGCTAAAATAGGTGAGAAAAAAGCCAGAGGGAACATCCTTCCCTATAGACCTTTTGTCTCCTGGTACCCAGCAGGAAATGTTTTTCAGAAGGGAAACTGAAACTATAAAAAAGGAGGGGCAAAGACCAAGACACACTCCTCCCTGTCCATTGCAATCGCAGCACCAGAAGCGACAAAGGAAGCATTTGATGGAACTCTGGGAGAAGGGGTCCCGACCAATGTTCCCTCTCATTTTTAACAGGCCATGTGCGCAAAAAATTTCTTCTGTGCTGCCACCAAAGCAAAAAAAAACCCAAGCCGGAGTGCCGCAGCAGAAGCAAAAAGACCCAACAACCGCTACCGAAGCCGAAGTGCGCGTGGCGTTTCGCCGTGTGCGTGGGGTTTAAGATCTGTGTGTGCGTGTGGGAGCTGAGCGGGAACAGTGGTCCTGACTGCTGTAAGCACATGGTGAGAAACTTATTTGAATCTGAGTTTGTTATATTAGGTCCCAGTAGTGTTTTAACTTTATTTTCTACAAACCATTTCTGACTTTTATGTCTCATTACTTGCACTCACTTAAAGTCTATCTCTTCGTAGTTAATAAACTTGTTTTACTGTTTTATCTAATCCAACGTGTTTAAGTTGAAGTGTTTGGGAAAATCCATCTGGCATGGCAAGTTGTGTGCATATTATTTCTATTAAAGAAATAATGGACTTTATGTAAGCTTGTATTGTCCAGGAGCGGGCTGGGAAGTACAGGACATACATTTCTAGGGCGAAGATGTAAGACTGGGAGTGTATTGGGGTCATCTGAAGTATAACCGTTGCTGATAAGAGCCAGGGTGTGTCTGGCTGGCTTCAGCACATACCCAGACATAGCTGGGAGTGACTTGCACGCTGAAGGCTCTTTGAATTGCATTGCAGCATTGCAGTCCAGAAGCTACAACAGCAAAGTATTGTAAAGGGCTCCCCAGGTTAGATGCCAGAGTTGACACAGCTACTTATTAGTCTGGATTGTACCCTGGTATGTCACATCTTTACACCCGTGATGGAGATAGTGTACATGCTCTGGGGGAAATTGGTCTACAGCAGATCTATGCATCACTCAAGTCCCATTTGAACTTTGATGGTGTAATAAGAGACACTATTAGAAATCTTTGTGACTGAATTGAATCTTCAATGAAATGTGCCAACGAAGCTGCTTTCAGTAGCTATGTCTACACTGGGATTTCAGTCACTGTTGTGCACTGTTGTCTGTGCACTAATGCAAACCCCAAGTCCAGGCACGATTTATACAAGTGTAGTCTTCACCAGTGTAGTTAACCTTCGTTTCAAACAAGGGCAAGCTGCACCAGTTCCGATCACACCGCTGTAGTGTAAATCATGGCTGCACCTTTGCAGCTTAAGTCCTACATTTCGCCCTACTGCAGTGCCGGAGGGAATGGTCTGGAGAGTGGGTGAGCCAATGGGAATTAGTCACCTAAATACAGTTCAGGATCTGGTCCGTAGTCTCTCTCTCCTCCATCTGTAAAATGAGAATATTAGCACTGCCCTACCTCACAGGGATGCTGAGAGGATGGATACATTCAAGACTGTGAGATGTAAAGATATAACGGAGGGTACCTACAATAGATGCATCAGACCTGCTGGCTTTGGAAGAGCTGTGATTTGCACTGTTTTGCACCAGCCCATAGTAGTAATTTGGAAAAGCCCAGTAACTCTGCCTACAGCTTTTCCCTCTGCCCTTTTCTCTTGTATCTACTAGTCAAAAACTTATTTTCTATATAAATACCACTAATCCACCTTAGGCAGCAGCTCCAAGTTGACTTGTTTACCAATGCTAACTCGTAATGCGGCTGCCTTCCTGGAAATCAGCAGCGGGCTCAAGGCCTGTCAACACACCTCAGGCTTCCTGTTGATGCTGGCTTCTAGCAAACCTTTTCTGGTTTATTTTTTAAGTTGGTCAATAGTTCTTCACACTCCATTTCTTCTTCTGTAAACCTAGATCTTTCAAATCAGCATGTTACTTAATAAATATGCAAAGCAGTGGCAGTCCCAAAATACTTGTGAGTTTTATTATCATCTGCTGCCTCTTATTTTATTTATCTATTTCAGGGCATGGAGGAGAGACGGAAAGATGGATTTTGTTTTAATGGATGCGTTTTTGCCACAGGTGTTTGAAACACCTCTGTGGCAGAGCCCTTTTGGGTTGAGTTTTAAGTAGAAAAGTGGCAGCTCTTCAATTATATTTTATTGCTTTCACTTGCATGCGGAGGCCGCCGATTGAGTGAGAACTCACAGGAGATTTGAGCCAAAGTTTGTAATGGGTTTGGTTTGTAAAGGAAAATAGCCGCAAACTGGTTTCTGATCCTCCAAGGCATTTAGACAGTGAACAATAAAAGTCCCCCAGTCACAAGCAGAAGGCCAAATTCTGCTTCAAATCTTGCTAGTGTAAGTCTGGCCTAACTCCACTGGCATCGATGGAATGATTCCAGATTTACATCAGTATAACTGAAAGCAGAACTTGGCCCAGCATGTGAAGACAAACTTTTTACAATCTAGGGAACCAAACCTGTGATCTTGTAAGGAAGAGACGAGCCCCTTCGTATTAAGACGAGCGTATTAAAGGTGACGTGTGATTTCATGCATAAACCTCCCAATAGCTAGTGCTACAGGCTGCTGTTTGGAGAATGCAGCCATTAGCACAGCAAGCTGGACCCTCGCCAGCTTTTAGAAGCTACACAGGTCCTTGTCCAAGTCAGGACTTGTCTGGAGGCCTGCAGGGCAGTGGCACTGGTGGTTCAGTAGGGGGCAGTCTTTGCTCAGAGTCAGTATTGAGTCAGAGTCAGTCTGTTCTGTTCCCCAGAGTTTTCCCTCTGCTCTGGTACACCTGGGCTGGGTTACTCTGGTACACCTGGGCTCTGGTACACCTGGGCTGGAGGGGACTGAAAGGGAGATGAAACTGCTTCGAGCTGTCTCACCTACCTCCACACAGCCATCTGGGGACTGTGCCACTGGGAGTGGGTGGGTGCCTGCTCTCACACCCCAGCGAAGTCCCCTCCATGCAGAGCTCCGGGGCAGCAGTGTGGTTTTGACCGGGGGGACAGTTTCACCACTTCCAACTGTGCTAGGGCCCCAGTATGTTTGTCCTGGTGGCCCATACTCATCAATACTCTAGGGGGCGCTGTATAATCGTGGCCTAAACTTTACCACAAGAAACCCAACAGCAGCAGAATCAGTCCCCTAAAACTACAAATTACAAAGATCTGATAGACCAGAATTGTACACAGGAAGAAAAGGGAATGAGGATGGGAGAGACACTGGCAGAGAGAAAGGCTGAGCTTGTGGGTAAGGCATTGGACTGTGGTTCTGCCCCAGACTCCATATGAAAGTTTGGCCCAGTCACTCATCTCTCTATTCTTCAGTTCCACATCAGTATAATATGAAAATAACCCTTCCTTTCCCTGTCTTAACAGCTGTAAGCTCTTTGGGGGAAGGGTTTGCCTCTAACTATATGTATGTACAGAGCCTAGCACACTGGGCCTTCTTGGCACTCCTGTAATTTAAACAATGATTTATAGAGAGTCCATTCTTACAAGCTTTGGCACTCTCTGTGTAGCCACAGCTAGCAATCCATCAGGCTTTTATAATGTGCAAAAAGACAGAGAAGAGACACCTACATGTCTGAATAATATCTAAATCCATACTCCTCCCTAATCAGTCATGTTATTTACACAGTGACAGCACAGATAACAGACAGGAAAGGATCCAAACACTTTCCCCTGGGGAAATATATAGAAAGCAGATTATGGATCAGGCAATGAGATTTTATTGTAGATCACGAAAGGGCTGAATGGGTGCAGTTTGGCAATATCTAGGTTAACCTAAATCCAGAGAAACACAAATTATATTTCTGTTGATTGATTTGAACCCACAGAAGATATCAGGTAATGCTGCAAGCAACAACCTTATCTACTGCATTGCTCATTATTTGCAGAATTAATGGGATTTAGAAACTAAAATGCACCTTCAATGATACCAAAGGAGAAGAAAGCACAACTCCTCCGACTCACAAGTTATGCCGAGTAATAGTAACATTTTGGACTCCACTAGCATCTTCAATCTCAAAGAGATTGCACCTCCCACCAAACCTTTTCAGCTACTCCTTTCTGCTAGTCCTCTGAAGCTGATGCAAGTCAGCCACACAAGCAGGCCGCAAAAGGAGAAAGGGATGGTGAATGGAGACACGGAGAAAGGCAGGAATCCCTACTGCTTAGAGCAGAATACTGACAGTGTGGCTGATACACAAGCACTTTAACCAGATGACTCTCAGTAGGATCAATGTGCTGCGGAGTGGACTGTGGGTGGGGCACTGCTAGCTGAGGCCCCAATCTCCCCAACGTAACCCACTTGTGAGAGTGAGGTACAGTCCCCTCTGTGCCCGAGCCACAGAGGATTTGAGCCGGTTACAAGTCCAGCTAAGAAGCTGTAGCTCAAGCTTTTATCTCTGCAAGGCCACAGTTCAATTCCTGGGGTGTCCGCCGAGACGACAGCCATCACATCAAAATATAAGGGGATGTTTCAAAAGCAGCAAAACTTTCACTCCTGTTCCCGGTTTGACTTCTCATTGGACAGCAGCACACAGGGACTTCGGTGGGAGCAGAAGTTAGGCCAACACCAAGTGTTTTGAAGATCCCACCTTTACCCACATGCTTCTCTTTATTCACGTGAGCTTCAACAGAGCTAGTTTTATGAGTCAGGTTAAGTGTGCACGCAAGCTCTGCAGGGTCAGGTCCTTGGAGGATAAGGCAACTGATATTCCCTTTCTTTGCCTCCTTTCCCCGTCTTCCTTCCCATTAATCGCTGACATTAACTTGGCTGTCTGAGTGCAACCCCCTTCAGGTTACAGTAATCACAGGAGAAATTCTGATACTTAATTGAATCCTATTGTCAGTTGTCATGCAGGAAAGACACAACACAGTTGCTTCATGATAGCAAGATTATTTCTCAGCACATCTGTAACACTTCTGCCTGATGCTGTTGAGAGCAAAAAGGGCTGGGTCCAGTTTTCTAGGGATTCTTTCCAAAAATCTTAAACAACATTGGCTGGAGCCTGCACCCAGAAACCTGGGAAACTAGAGACACTGCCCTGGGCACCCTGGATGGGCTTCTCTACTCGCAAGCACTGAATCCAAGGATTTGAACAAAGAGACAACAAAATAAACTTGGAAAAGCCATCAATTAATCCATTAACTATTTATTCAGTACGATGCCAACTGCCAGGGTTATCTGATGACCTCAGTCCTCGTCTTGCAGTTGTGAGTGTTCTAGCCACTTCCTTCTTTCCCGGATCCCCACTCACACTTTGTTGTCCAGGGTCGGTGAAGTCCAAGGATTCTTTCTGGCAACTCAGTTTCCAGCCCCTAAGGGAAGTGCTGCTCTGGAGGCTTTACCACCTGACCCAGCTGAAATTATTTCAGCTTTGTGTGCTGAGGAGGGAGGAGCACACTGGAATCTCTCAGGTAAGTCATTACTCTCTGTGGCTTCAGCCCTAGTTACTTCAGTGCCATCCACTGCCACCCTAGATGCCACATCAGCTCAGCTTCACCTCTTAGCTGAGCTCTATCTGCTCACTCAACACTGTCTCTGTGCTGAGTCTTTGGAGAAGAATCAATATCGCAGAGGATCTTTGTTTAGAGTCCTTATCACCAGAAAGGCACACCCTCCCCAAAAAAGGATAAAAGTTTCTCCTGCATTAACCTTTCCCAAGCCCCCTTACCCAGCTTTGCCACTGTGCCTGACTGCCGTCTCAGTCAGGGAGACCCCTCATCCGAGTCACATTAGGTATAGTTTTCGTGTTCCATCATTTCCAAACAGGCATAATAGCACTTTATTGTTCACAAACTCAAAACGTACCTGTCTTTTAACCAGAAATAACCCAAACTGCCACATAGCTGAAATGCAAATGAGGCCTGGCCCATTCACTCATTTCCCTTTGCACACCAAGTGGTGCCAGCAGAGGGCTCCCTCCTCTCTTGACCCACCCTGTCTATCTGAAGTTCTCAAGCAGCTCTGGGCTGCCTTTGTCCCTGTTCACCAACAGGAGTCAATAGTGAGTCAGCTCCCTACTTAAGGGCTTCAGGCCCCAGGAGTTACACATGGACAGCCAGTAGATTGCACTTGAACAAGCTAGTAATGGCCCATAGCCAATCTGAGTGCAGTGTAGTGACTGTATGGTGATGTCACAATAGCCCTATGCTCATTATGAAAATACCTCCACTCTGGCTACTTGCTCACAGAACTCCCTAGCCACATGCCCACAATAGACAGGGCTCACTCCCCATTGCCTTCTAACTCTTTGACCATTTGCCAAATAGTGAGTCGTCGTCCCCATGTGCACACATGTCTGTTGCAGATAATAGTAGTTTACCTTAGTCTGGCATGAGTGAAGAGTGAGTGGGAGTCGAAGGGCTTGGCCCCTATATGAAGCCATTTGCCTCATAGAGTTTCTCTTTTTGTTTTCTAATATTCCTGGTAGTTGGTGCCCTCTTGTGGCAAATGGTGGCTCTGCTGTGATTATAATATATATCACTAACAGCAGTCTGGCCTGGGCTCTCCTTCAAGCTAGAGGGGATCAAGGTGAAGGAGGTTATCCTTGGGGCTATTTCCCCATGACCGTTCTTTTATATGGTACTTCTCTAGCAGAACAGGCTGTTGGACCAACCCACAACCCCTCGGGATCATGCAGGGTAGGGAGGGGGGATGATAGATGAGCAGGGAGGCCACAGTTCTCCTATAGTGACCATACGTCCCAGTTTTACTGGAGCAGGCCCAGTTATTCATATAGCATGCCCAGAACTTCTTCTGGGACTTCTGGAGTATCCGGGGTTTTCATTTCATCAGTCAAACTGTTTTGGGTTTTTTGTACCTGCAAAATATTGATTCAAGACGTGTCACTATACAAGATGGTCAGGAAGGAAGCGTTGCCTCGGAGTTGGGGTACTAGCCTAGAGATGTGGGTTCAATTCCCTGCTCCACTGTGAGGTTCCGTGTGTGACCCTGGTCAAGTCACTCTGTGCCTCTGTCCACCATTGGTAAAATGAGGATAACAATATCTCACAGAGGTGTAGTAGGATTTAAATGCACTGGAGATTGTGAGGTGCTCAGAAACTACAGCAATTCGGACGCCAGGAGTACCTGGGTACCTAGGAACAAGCAGTCCATTGGAAGGCATGTTCAGGGTGCTGATCAGCCTTTGGGGTGAAGAGAAAAGTCAAATGAGCGGCGGTACGTTTTGGAGCTGTTCTTTCACTGTCAGTGAAGGTTACGGACACTTGTTTAGAGTTCTTTGATAGACGCAGTTACTGGAAGAAATCCCACACACTGAGAAACAGGCCCATGTTGCTGCTGAATCAGAAGCATGTTTAGGAAGAGGAGAGGGCTAGGGTAGCTGAAGGGGATGATGTCTAATGCCCATTTGTTAATTGTAGTGGTTGCTAGGGCCCAGTGGAAAGGAGCCAGATGGTTCCCAAAGGCGCGAGCAGACTCCAGATGGGCTCCTGTGTGACTCTTGAGGCTCCATCAAATCGGCTGCCTCTGGCATACCCAAAGATGTGAATGATGGGCATCCCTTGGAGAACCTGGGCTTCTTTCTTTGAGAGTACTCTTGTTGTGAGCCTTGGGAGTAGGACAGTGTTCTCTCCTTGGGCTGATACTTGTGTGATTTTCTTAGCGGGCTGGTGTCTAAATCGCTTAGGACTTGAGGGTTATGGTACTGTCCTTGAGCGAAAAGCTTTGTCTGTCATCTGGCTGAAGAACTCAATTACCTCAAAGGGCAAGTCCACCAGTGCCCCTCGAGCATGTTGTCAGCTATTCTGAAAGCTTGGCAGCTGATTGCAGAACATTTCTGAATAAACACAACATTAGGCTTCCCATCTGCAATATAACTTCCCACAGCCCTTTTTCATTCTTTTATTCTTTCGTTTTTTCTTTCTACAGTGACTGACAATCCTGCTGTGCCGGACAGGATTCTTGCTACGTTTCAGAACTGCTGAGCTGAATTTTTACTAGAACTGGGAACCATAACTTCAGATGTAGATGCCTGAGCACATTGGGGGATGTTAGTATTTGGATCCTTTGCTTCTTAAACTTCCCTTAAAAATCTGTGCCACCAAAGGTATGGCTTTATCAGAATTTTGAGTGTACTAGCAATGTTGCAGTGTCAGCCCTTTAATGTCCCAGAGGCGAAGTAATGAACTCTTAAGGGGGGGGGGGAATGTGCCTTAAAGAGGTCTGTATGGATTAAGGTGGGGACACACTGATGCAATAGGGAGAGTAAGGTAGCAGTTACTCTGTTACGGCTGTTACTCTGAAACCTCAGGTAGCAGTGACGCTGCCCGAGCTGTACCTATTGTGTGGATTAAGCACTCGCACTGGAATAAATGCCACTGCTCATGTGTTTATGTATATAGACCTCAATCCTGTAAATGCTTAACAGAAGCTGTCAGATTCGAGCTGTCGGTCAAGCATTTTGCAGGAGTCCAGAACTGACTGAAAATGCACAAAATATAATGAAGGAATAAATGAATACTTTGGCATTGCATCCATCATCTCTGAAAGAAACATCGGGAAAAATCCTTCAGGCAAGAGAACAGAGCTGTAAATCTCTGGAGAGGCTGATAGTGGCCTCATTCTTCCTTAATAAAGGATAACACACATTATTACAATCTTGGACCTGGTTATATTTATAGTTTAACTCCTGTTCTTATCAAGCCACACAATCATGCATAGAGTTCATTCATCCACTTGATTTATGACTGGAATATGAGCCATATTTTTGCACATGCCATTTTCCAGTTGTGAACTGCTTTGGTACGAGTCCATGAGCGCCATCACCTGGACAGGATCCAGCCAAACATCTGATATCCAGGAAGCTTGGAAATTCCAAAAAATAGTGCTAGAAATTCCCTGTCACACTCCTCCCCGCGCAGAAGAGATATACCCTCAGAATGTGTATAGGATATGGCCATTATTGATTGCACCAACAGATTCCCCTCAATCCAAGGACATACTTTGCATACTCTGGCTGACTGACAGTTAGTCTTGCAAGCCCTTAGGAACATTTGAAAATCCTATGCGATAACATAGCTATGCGCTGAAGAGTGAGGAAGGACGCTGAAGGAGAACAAAATGGATTGGCACACTGGAAGGGCTCATGGTCATGAACAATGAAACAAACAAACAACCCAGGTAGAGCCCAAGTCTGTGTCTTTTAAAATATAAGTACATTAATGATGCTGGTGTTTCTTTCTTTTTTCTCGATGGGCAATTTTAGTCAAAGACACCGAACATGGGTCAAAAGTTAACTCTCTCTTTGGATTCTTATATGGCTCATTAGTCTAGTATCTGAGTGCACATTGTAACTAATGACTCTTTGCACTCATTTGTATTGTACACTCTGTGCACATATGGTTCATTGTTTGTATCATAGCTAGATGGATACTTGTATCTGTCTCATACATCAACCTTCTAAAACAAGGGATAATGTAAGAACTACTTAAATAAGTATCATCTGTGCATATATGTATAGTATGTATTTTTCTATTGATGTAGAGAGACTAATTAGAACCGTATCACAGTTTGAACACGTACAAAAGATTTCTACAGCACCTATTCATGACTGTGTTTTGGAACCTTATTCTTATCTATACATTGTAAATTTACACAGTACCTGCAGGACATGTGTTTTGCAAAATGGTACTTAAAATAGCACTTGCCTAACATCTTTTTGTTAGAAAGGAGACTTGCTTTTATGGCTGGAACACAGGGTACCCATCTAAATTTCATATGTATAGTTCATGCTTTAAATGCTGCGTGATGTGTGTGAGAAATATGTGAGATTTATCCATCTCGCTGTCTGTCTATAATATGGGAACACACAAAGTTAGACGTTTATGTGTGTGAATGTGGGTATACTACAATCCATTTAGATAACTAGAGAGGAAGCTATACATAAATAAATACTGGTATACCTGCATAGATATATATGTAAACGCCTTTGTGTGTATAGATATATGGGTGGACTGACAGAGATGAGAGTTTCGTGTATATATCTCACCTCACATCAAAGTATTAGATATGTATTTAGTGAGATTATCTCCAGTGATCTAACCCTGGCAGCAAATGTTTTCAAACACAAGGGGTCATACTAGAGCTAATAAGTACCATCTTGATCCTTCAGTTGAACATATAACCTGTCACTCCCCCGCCAATTATTATTGTATTAAGCTTCAGCAGGAAGGAAGACACGCAGAGAGGACGTTTTAGCTCAGATGTTCATATTACTATTACAGGTGGTTGGACATGTGTGTTCGAAAGCACTGAGACCACAGTATGGTGGCTGAGGAGACAACACCCGCCTAACTAATAACTCTGCAAAGCTTGCCAGGCTTGACAGCACAGCAGTTCAAGCAACGTAAAGACCAGGAGTGATATGATCTTTTGGAACAGATCAAGGTTTCCATTTCCCTTCTAACTACTTTACCGGCTTGTGCTATGGTATCACCGTGGATCTGCCGTGTTTAAATTCTTCAGTGCCCATGCAGGAGCAAAGAACATATTTGGCCTTGAGGGGCTAACGATCAGTTGGTTTGTATCCTGGTAGACAGTTTTAGTATGACTTTTTAAGGAAGGTGATAGCCAAAGCAATAGCCAAATTTAGCCCTGGATAGTTTCATTGACTTCAGCAGAGTTTCCCTAATGATGGATTTGCCCTTTTATCTGTAATTCAAACCCTATATAACAGCTACTTCACTGTCCTTAATCCACAGTAGTCTCAAGCCAGGTATTTTTATTGCATTATAACGGAGCACTCCATCACTCCCCATTGCTGATGGAACCTGGCTGATGCATTCTGGAACCTGACACAGCACCTACTCTTGAGAACGACAGTGGTACAATCTATCAAAACAAATCACTCTGAACCCATCTGCGGGAAATAGGTAAGCTCAGAGAAATCTGCATTTGTTCCATGAATCTGTATCTTAAAAACAGATCAAGGGGTATAAGCTGGGCACTCCCAAGAAGGTTATGTGGTACTGGAAGAGCTACAGTTGAATTAATTAAAACCGGTATATTTGGAAAGTTAGCCTGATAGATTCCTGCTTCCAGACTATATGTTCCCACATGAAAAAGCTTCATGCGTTGTGAGTTCAGTTTGCTTGACTGCATATACCCCGCCCCCTCCCCATGCAAATAATAAAAAGCAAGGGAAAAAGCAGTTGCTCACCAACCCATCCACACCCCACTCACCAGCAACCCTTCTCAACCTCAGCTCCCTCCCCTTCCACCATCCACAACCCACATATCTCCAACCTCCTCCTGAACAATTAGCATGACGCCTTGACTCCAACCATGGTTGCTGGTTACATGGCCCCGAGATTCAGTAATTAATATAGACTTTTGCATGTTTCCCGATTACACAATAGGTGTTTTTGAACTGGTGGGTGTGAGGCATGATGTCAGATGGTATACGGTGATAATGCAATATAGATTCTGCTGTGTTCAGGAAAGATCTCATAAATGGGTGATCTACATCAGGGATCATGCTCCCGGGGGTAGTAGTTTTTATTTACAGAGCAGAAATCGGCATGTGTGTGCTCACTGGTATTTTAAATCTATGGCTGAGGTCCAGCCAAATTGGGTCTATAGAGACAGGATGGTGTGGTGGTTAGAGCAGGGAGACCTGAGACCTGGGTTTTGTTGCTAACTCTGCCAGTGACTTACTGTGTCACCTTAGGCGAGTCATTTAACTTTTCTGGCTGCAGGTTCCTCATCTGTAAACCAGGGCATTGATAGGACTTACACAGCTTTGTAAAAGGTTTCAAGATCCCTGGGGAAAAAGGGTAATTTGCACATTCTTCTTATTTGCACCTGGAAAATAAGTCCCTTTGGTTGAGGGCTCCTTAAGCGTGTGCAAAGGCAGGGATGGAGCCAAGCACATCAATCCCTTAATAAAAGACCTAGGATTAATCAATAAAAACAGTCAAGGAGTCAAAGTCTAACGCCCATTAGAATCTCTCCACTGACTTCAATGGGAGCTGGATTAGGCTCCTGAGGGTGCATTTTATTACAGATACTATTTCATGGTTTACAGAGAGAGTCAATGAATCCCTCCCAGGCATTACAAAATAGGACCATAGGGTAGAATCAAATATAAACTAATATAAAGGGGATAAAACAAACATATGACAGTGAAATGGGTTATTACAAACACACCAGAAGGCAACTCACCTTTTGATCGAAATAGAAAGGAGTGGTTTGACAAGCTTACCAAAGCCAAGACAATGACAGTTAATAATAACTGCAAGGCAGCCTATTGGAGACAACAAGATAGAAAGAGGCAATTCATGCACAGACAGATGGAACCATGTGAAACTGTCAGCATACATGCCCCTGGAAAGAAAGATGAATATTTCTGGAACTGACCGGGCTATACAATGCGGTAAGTGTGACTATTGAACTGTGACTCAGTGCCAGCTGCCAATTTCTCTCTTTAGAAAGAGAAACAATGCACTGCTTGTATCTGAAGCTAAGAGCCAGATCCCCTCTCCCTGCTGCATGAAATGACTGGCAAAGCTCCCACTGACTTTCTGGGTGCAGGATGTGACCCAAACTGGCACAGAATGGCAAGTATCTGCGTCAGTCGGTGCCTCTCTGTACCACTCTACATTAACTGCCAAAATCTCTCCCACTTTGAGTCACCAGGACAGAGATCCCAGGAGCCTGCAGATGCTCTTGTGCTGAGGAAGACTGACCTTATTTTTAAATGGAAGAAATTATCTTAGACTAATAGGAGATGAGTCCCAGTTTAAATCCATCTTGAAATGGATATTGGGATTGGATTTTGGCTGCAGCTGGCTTCCATATCAATCATGTATTTCTTTACATCTTGCCCCTCCACTTCCTTCCCTCTCACGTCATGGAAACATTTATAACTTTCAACTCCAAATGCAAAGGATACATTTTAAGAAGGGGCCTTAATCTAGCCTCTAATTTTGCAGCTTTAATTAAATGTGGCCACAGATAGTAGCATTGAAGCAGCTCACTACCCGATTGCTCCCACAAATAGGAAATCTCTACCAGTTTTCACACAAAAATGTGTGTGAGAGAATCAGGCCACCAAGTTTGGCCTTGACTGAGATATAACTCATCTGAGAACAGGTCCAAAATGTTAGTGATAGTGTTTCTAGATTCAAGAGAAGCAATGTTAACATTTGCGAAGAGAGGATATGAAGATGATTGTATAGTCTTTCAGCAGATGGCTATAAAGCTACTGTACATTCTGTAAACACCAGCTGCCTATATTTTAACCCAGGTTTTCCTCAGCTAGACTCGTGGATAGCAGAGAAAAAGATGAGACCCCAAACCCTATCCCCTATCCCCTCCCCCCCCACCCACCCACCCCCCCACCCCTGGATTTCTGCGAAAGTCAGAATTAGGTTCATTAAATAAACTATGCCAAGCTCCTCAGAGTAATATTCCAAAATTCCCAGCCACTCTTCATAGGGTTAACACATCCAATCTTTTTACATCAGCACAAAGCATAATTATTTTATTTAAACACACATTAGGAGTCCATAGTTTGAAATTAATTTCCAAGCAGGCTGCCGTAAATATCAGGATGTAAGAAGTGGAGCGATGAGGGATTTTTGAAAATTACATTTTGTCTGCATATGAACATAAAATTGTGCGAAATCACAGAAAAGTTCAGTCCAACAGTTGCTAACAGCTGATGCTCAAGTGAAAGGTGAAATACTATAATTGCTTATTGACCTCTGCAAATATTAACGTACCCCATCAAACCTGAAATTTGATTATCCTTATCTTAATCCAGCCACAGTGCATGACACAATCTTATGTGGTGTTGAGTTCTACATACAGACACCATGCTAACCAAAGTACTGTTACCATGTATTTAGATGCATATTGTCTTTATTAAGCTTGACTTAGTACGAGGACAACTTTCTAACACATCTGTTGACGGGGGAGAGAGACAGACACAGTGAACTTTTGCTCTGATTAGCAGTGATTATTTATGAGGTAATTTTATTTATGAAAAAAACCCAGAACTCAGCCAAGCAACAACAAAAATGCCCATTTTGCAATATTAGTGAAACAGCTGACTTCAGAAAGGGGCACACATTTAAGAGCACTATTTTTTTTTTAAACAAAAGCTAATCTTACTTTATATGAAGGTTTTAGAGTCATAGAATATCAGGGTTAGAAGGGACCTCAGGAGGTCATCTAGTCCAACCCCCTGCTCAAAGCAGGACCAATCCCCAATTTTTGCCCCAGATCCCTAAATGGTCCCCTTAAGGATTGAACTCACAACCCTGGGTTTAGCAGGCCAATGCTCAAACCACTGAAATATTCAGTGAAAACCATGTCCCTGGATTTGTAACATTTCCCTGGAAGTTTGATAACACTAGCCCTTAGCCACTGCAAGGGAATCCAAAACTGAAACTGACCCAAGTAATGTTGACTATGTTATTTTCATTTCTCAGGCTGAGTGAAGTGGCCCCCCCTCTCCCCAACCCCCCCAAAAAATCCCCAGAAAAGATCATAGTGAAAAATATTATCTAATTTTAATACATATCTGTATTAGTAACATGTAAAGAATTTAGTTTTTGTAAGTTTGTGATTTTTAGTGGAATGACCTTTTAAACTTCCAGAGCAAGAAATTTCAGTGATTTAAGCTTGCACTGTATTACTCACTGTGCCCATGTAGTTTATGATACATTCTAAGATCATCACACTATTTAAAAGCAAGAAGCAGTGCATGATTGTTGGAATAAGCACCATTCTAAATGTTCTTGCTTTTGTGGGTTTGATTCTAGTGTCATTTTAACATCGTGTTGAATAAGCACAAACCTTTCTCCAGCCAAGCTTCCTGTGATCTGGTTTGAACTTCCTGTCTGATAGGAGGCTTGGCTGTCAGTTGACATTGGTAACACTGCTCACGTCAGGGAAGCTGCAAGAAGGTCAGCGTCTGTTATAACATTCTGGCAGATCAAGAGCTTTATACCCTGCCACCCAAACCTGTGCGTCATTGTTCTTAAAATTGAACAGGATGCATAAGAAAGCAAGAACTCTTTTTCCAGGAACTAAAGGCTCAGTAATTTAGTGGACTAGAATCAATGACTTTTTGTTTATATAAAAAAAACTAAGGGGGAGATTTGCAAATCTCTCCCACACCATTTAAGAGCACAAATCCTTTTAACCTGTCTCCGAATTCATTGAGGCACATGTGAAAAGTATTCCCGTAAGCGCATACAGCTTTAGGGTAAAGTCAATGGTAAATCTTCCACGGCTTCACTGGGGCCAGGATTTTACCCCTAAATTTTGTAAGAGGACTCTGGTTTCCTCTGGTTTATCCTTAGTCATCGTAATAAGTGTCCTCATTTCACAAAAGAAATATGCAGCAATACTCTCTTGTATTCAAAATAAGCTGATGACAGAGATACATCGCTCAGAGAGAAAGCTAGTTTCTATGCCAATTATCTTGGCAAATACTACATTCAGGTGACTAATGGGAATATCAACTTTGTGCCTGCCTACTAGAGAATAGCATCTCAATAGAAACTCAGAAAACTTTTAAAGAAACCACCACTTTCCAGTCTGAGCCCCTTCCCTGAGGCTAGGCCCACAAGACCTAATGTTTGAATTAGCTGACTAAGGTTCCAATCTTGTGAGGAGATGTATCCTAAACCCGAGTGGAGTTGAGTGCTCATCACCTTGCAGCTCTGGGGCTTATAGGACCACTTAACTTCCCCTCCTAAACAAAAGGAGTGGTTGATTCCAGCTGTGGGAAAGAGAAATACATTGTGAAGTGGTTGCTGGGAGATGAGGGTGGTACGATAGGCCTGAATGTATTTCAAGTAATTGTATGGCATGAGTTACAAGTGATTCATATTTATGCAGTATATAATGTACATTTACTAGCACATTAAACAACTACGAATGAGTTACGAACTTATTTAAGATTTTACTGCATGAGGAGAGAGGTTCTTAATAGAGCTAAAGCTGGAACAGTTGCAGGTTAAGTGACCTGCTCCACCCTAAATGAGACTGAAACAGGGATTTAATAAAAAGGCTCCTATATCAAGTAGGAAGGCATTCATCCTGGGCATTCTTCTGGTAACAGGAAATTCTAACTATTTTTAGCTTTAATCTTACTGCACCTCTCACTACTAAAAGCAATTATCTAGCATAGACTAGCATCCTGTATTCCTTTAAAAATAGCAAAGCCGTGAGAAAAGACGTAGTCAAGCACCTGATGTCAACATGATGGCCACAGTCACAGGATTCCTCTGGAGGTTAAAATAACCTGGACCTAAATAAAGAATCCTGAAGGTGACTCATAGAAAAATGTTCCATACAGAGGTAAAGTAAGACTCCTGTATGCAGCGGTGCCTGAAAAAAATATTAAACATTAATTTTAAACCAAAATTGTACAAATATCCCCAGTAATTTCATTTAATTCAGTCACTGATTACTATGGTCAAAAAACTTCTAAAACAAATGTGTATTATAATTCAAGTACCAGCTTTCAGCATTCAAATTATTGGCTACAAAAAGCAATTTGGTTAATGAATCAAAATTCTGAATACAGAAGACAGTCCAAAGTAGATCCATGTAGCAGGATTATCCATCTGTTGTGTCTTGTCTTACATTGTAAGCTCCTGGGGGCAGGGACGGTCTTCGTACATTTTGGACTAGTGTTTTAGGGTATGTCTACACTACAACCAGAGATAGGATTGCGGCACAAGTTCGCATACCTGCACTGGGCTTTGGCACTCCATTTGGGTACAAAAAAAAAACAAAAACAAAAAACCCCACACCATGAAGTTTCCAAATTCACAAAATATTTATTTATTTATTTTACAGTCTAGTACATTCAAATTCATGTAGACTAGAATACAGTAATTCAAAATAGTTTTGGCGAGTTCAAATATTTAAAAAACATTTTCACTATTAAACACTCCAAACAACTGGCCATGAAAATTAACTTAAAAGATAATGGAACAAATCCAAGCTAAAATTCCCATTTTTGACAAAAAAGCAAACTCTTACCTAGATTTTAGTGGTTTAACAGTGCTGCATTTGAACAGAATAGATGAACCCACAGAATTGAAAAACATGGAAACAGACGGTAAAAAAAAACGCAGGCATCCACATGTTTAAGTCTCATACAAGGGAACGTCTGCCCAGATGTTCCATTTTTATGCTTTTTAGAGATTTGACTAGGGTGCTTTAGTGGTGCCGTTTTCCAGTCATCAGCTAACACTGTATGGCAACTCATTTCCATGCCTTGATTTTTTTTTTTTTTTTAAGTGTCCCTTCCTGGAAATTTTATAGAAATGTACAGATTTGATCATATGCGAACAACCCACTGGCAAGTTCAGATGAAATATTAAATAGTACCTTGAAAAACATCCCTATTGTGCTAGTCTATTGTTTGAAGACAGGCAATACCCAGAACAAAATCTGAAAAAGGCAACATGTTTGTTTTTTTTAGTTTTTAAAACACTGACATGAAAAACTGAGTAAATTAGAAAAAAGGATCGAGTCAATCTTAATATAAGACATTGATAATGTAGCGAGACAGATACTATAACCGGAAAACAGCATTACAGTGAGGCTTCTACATCTAGATATTTAATGCACGTGTTCTACAATCATGTTTTGCTACATTTTGTTTTCCTGTACAGAAAATAGCAATATGATATGCCCAGTTTTGCTCTTTTTAAGGTCCCAAATTGATGAGAGATATTGTATCAAGTTCTTCAGGCTTTCTTCACTAAAAGGCCAAGTGTGTGAAGACCAGTAACTATAAAATACTCTAAGTTACCAGCAATTGCAATGTACCAGTTTCAGCTGGGATTCTGAAGGGGCCTAAGGGAGTTAGACATCCAACACCCACTCAAAGCCAGGGGTCACTGGTACCCAACTCCACTGAGATCCTTTTGATATCCCAGCCTTAATGTTTCAGCACCAATATATGTTAACTTTTCTGGACAATTACTGATGCTTCCTCATTGTAATTTGGATACTGGGATATTTAATAGCTGGTCACCTGCATTGATACTGCCAAGTTTTGAAAAGTCTGCTCTAATCAATTCAACTGTCTCTATAGATGGCATGTGTGGAGGTGTCTTAAAATGTTTGACTGGTATTAACTACTTGTCTGAAACACTTTGTTTCTTTCATTGATAAGCCAGATGGTAAAGTGGACTATGGGGGTATGCTGAACATTAATTGGTTGATATAGACCCTGCTGGTGTGCACTAAAGGCTCCCTTGTGCACTTTAATGTAGTGCTATATAAAACAGTATTATGTTAAAGTGCATTAGGGAGCCTTTCATGTGCAGCATCTGGGTCTATATGGACCAATTAACGTGTAGCATGTTAGTGCACTTTACAAATCGCACCCTGCAATCTGAACTACTCCACTATGTAGACAAGCCCTAAGTAACTAAATATACTATAGTGAGCAGCATGTTTTCACGTCCAAGCTTGGCAGAACCACGTTTCGAAATTCATAATTTTTAAAAACTTGTACTTACAACCCCACTTGTAATAAAACTTTTGGAAGAGGTATAATGTTTGCTTATCAGTACAGTATATGGAATGTAACATTTTCTTGCAAGAGTTTGCAATATGAATAACTGCATAGATGACAGTTGTGTGTTTTCATTTCAATAAATGTACTTTTAAAATTTACAAAAAACAATTTAAAATTTCTATAAAAGTCATATTATGCCAAGATGACTGGTGGTAAAACTAGATCTATCCCTCCATGATTTATGTTTATTAAATGGCTAGTGGAAAAATGGTAGAAACCAATTTTAAAACAAAAGAAGTTACAGTTTTGCTATTGCACTGACTTTCACAATTTGAATCACTAATTTAGAAAAATTCATATAGTAAAAACTGTAAAATTAATCTAGAATACAAAAATTCTGGTTAGTAAACATCAGGAACCCAGTTCTACTAATGTGGAATGGACTATCAGTACTGTACTATAGTGCCTTGATTATTTACAGTGCTTACTGTATGAAGGGCAATTCCAGGACACATTATTTAACGTCAGTTCACAGTAAATGTACTCCGAGAACTATCGACTTCAGTGCAGTTTTTCCTGTGCAATTTTTCAATTCCCCAGAATTCCTTACATCAAATAATACTGTTATGGAGGCCTAGTGCAGATTATTTTTTTTTAAATCATAAGTGACGGATAATGTCTGCAGGGCTTCTGTAAAGGTACTTCCAAATGGCATAGTAATGAACTGCAGCTGCAATAGCTACAAACATGTGCCAGATGGCATGGGCAAATGGAATGATTCCATCACTCTTGAAGAACACCACTCCCATGCAATAAATTAAGCCTCCCCAGGCAACTTCTTGAAGTCCATCGGTGTTGTTCTGTTAATTAACAAGGAGACCAAAAAAAAGTTAGCCTTCAGAAATTAAAACTGGAACAGAGAGTTAATAAGTCTCTAGGTCTTGTTATTGGGGCTGGGAGAGGGGGTGGGACGGACGACTTATTTAATGACGTTTAAAAGGCCAGACAATATTATTCTGAGACATCACTTTGGAGTACATAGTATATTGATCCTAATTGTGGGTGAGTTTCTAAACCTTTTCATGTGACAGCTAATATGAACAGAACAAACAGGGCAGCCAATCCTAAATGCTTACGGTTCAGCTTGGAGTTTCAACCTCAGTTTGTCTGAACACTAGCCTGGCCTTGTGATCATTGTAAGATGTTACGCCACACGTGTAAAGTTAGACTGTCACTGTTTCTGCTGCTATAGTTTTGTTTCCGATTCATCACTTCACAGTTCTAGCAGTTTGAACAAGCTGTAATGTACTTAAATGTATTTACAGTATAATGGCTATTCTTGATTTTGTGTGTGGTGACATGTTCGACAGGTTACTATTATCAAAGCAATATCAGGTGACGTGTTCAGAGTTGAGCAGGTCTGACATTCTACCCAGTTGAGAGTGGAGTACGCACATGGGAGATCACAAACACATAAGGATGAATGTAACGGGCAAAAGAGACATGATTGGATACAGCTTATCTCCATGAGTTACGGACAACATTCAAGACGATAGAATTTGAAGGCATATTTTATGGCTTGTATTCAGGTTTGCTGCAGGAACAGTGATTATAGTTATGCATGCTGCAAAAAGTTGATAAGCAATTCTGAATATACTTTGACTATTGTGTCTATTGCTATTGTCGAGACATTTGAGCTGAGAATGGGCTATTTTGATCATTTTCAAACTATACTGAACAGACTAGGAGGATGTAATGATTTTTTAAAAAAATACATTTCCCAATGGCATGGTATAATGGTCACTAAATAATAAATTCTTGTAGAGAAGTTAATTAGTTCACTAGGGGTGGTTCTGAGTAGTGACACCTGTGATTCAATCTTTAAATACATTATATCCATTAATCTGGAGATGCCTCTAATAGGAAGAGTAGGACTATTCTCCAGCCTTCTTCTAAGGCAAGTCCTTTTTAAAAGAGGGAAGGAGTAACCTATTTGTAGATTTTGGGCCAGAATGGGGTGGGGGGAAAACCAACCAAAAAAACCTTACAAACAGTCAGCGAATAAGTCAAACAGGACTACAGGAAGTCTTATGCCACATTTCTAAATTAAAAGCTTCCTTCTGAACGTCCAAGGGATAAGGAAGCAAGTATTAAACGGAGTCATAAATATTACAATTCAAACACTTTGCTTTGAAATACGTGGTGTTTGGATGTATGGAACTGAAATGCAATATTTGATTCTTTCTGGCTCTAGTGAAATAGAAGTACTATCCCTACATGATTCTTTTAAGCTTCTTTTTTTTTTTTTTTTTTTAAAGAAACTGAATCTACATAATGGATGGAATTTCATTGCCTTATAGCTTAAGGACCATTAAACCCAAACAGATGGCTAAACACTTTCAGTGCTTCTACAACTAGCATTTATAACAGTGTGTTGAACTGAAATTAACAGCTATACAGACAAAATGGAACTTCACTGGAACTCCCTTTTAAACTACTTAAAAAGGAAAGGTATTTATTACATTAACAGCATATTCCTTACCATGGATATCACTACCAGAGCAGGAGAAAATCCCATTGCTAAATAGAAAAGGAGTTCAACAATCTTATACCTAAAGGAATAATTTAAGGAAAGGTACAAGATGAATTTTTAATGCACATTTAATATTTCCTTAAAAGACAAAACAGCTAATGCAGGGGTGGCCAACCTGAGCCTGAGAAGGAGCCAGAATTTATCAATGTACATTGCCAAAGAGCCACAGTAATACATCAGCAGCCCCCATCAGTTCCCCCCCCAGCTCCCAGTGCCTCCTGCCCACCAGCAGCCCCGCCAATCAGCACCTCCCCTTCCCTCCCTGCACCTCCCAATCAGCTGTTTCCTGGCATGCAGGAGGCTCTGGAGAGGAGCGAGGGCATGGCAGGCTGAGGGGGAGGGGCAGGAAAGGGTGGAGTGGGGGCAGTGCCTGTGGCAGAGCCAGGGGTTCAGCAGTGAGCCCCCCGACACAATGGAAAGTTGGCACCTCTAGCTCCAGCTCTGGAGTCGGTGCCTGTACAAGGAGCCGCAGATTAACTTCTGAAGAGCCACAGGTTGGCCACCCCTGAGCTAATGTATGACTTTTTAAACTAACAGATCCACATCAACCACCTAAAGACTTTGTATACAGATAGATCACATTGAGGTTTTATTTACTTAACAGAGGGCTGATATTTTTCTAATTAAGGGAAAGAGGATGACACTATGCTAGAAACATTGCCGATACACTTTCTATATATGGCTAAATATATCAATTTTTCTCCATACTTTTGAGATGTACCTGTAACTACAACTGAGTCTCCCACCAAGTGGGTCAATGCATATGGTTTCAACCCTTCTTTCTTACTAGGTGGGGAAAGGCTTATGAAGATTAGTCGCTCGCTCCTTGGGAATGAGGTATGCAATGAGAGGCAGTCACATCGGCTCAAGAAAACAGTAGCGTAAACTAAATAGACTGCCCTCTTCAAATAGCTCAACAGGGGCGTTGTAGAAATTTCCTGGGTTAGTAACCTCTCTATTTGCAACTTAATATTGCACTGTAATCCTATAAGGAATATTGTATCAATTAACTAGCATAGTATAATATGGAAGCAATGAAGACATCTTTATTATCCAGACATTTCCTTCAACTCCCATCAACAGATTTAATAGGACAGTAAAGACAAACTACTGAATGAAGTCAATAAAGATACTACTCCTCTCCTTGCCTACTTTCCACCAGCAAGATTTATGTATTTATTGGGCTGTGTCTTAGTTTTCCACAGAAGACATATAATAGCATTTATAAATTTGTTCTAAATGTGAGCTATACAAGTTACTGTACATTTATGTGTGATAAAGTGGGTGCAAATATCTGTTCACAAGACATAAGCTTGCATCCTTCTATTTATGTATTTCTGCTATTTTGAAGTTCTTAAGTCAATATGCAAGACAAGCTGACATTTTATTACAGGAGTATTTAAAAAGCAGCAAGTTCAAATGCAGTTTAAAGTTTAATGCAAATTAGAATTCTTACTTTTCATGGTAGAGAAATACATAAATGGTTCCTCCAGCTGCCATTAGCCAGATAAACCAACGCATATGAGATGCCAGAGGTCCAAGCTCACGAAGATTTAACCTGAAAATGTGAAGATTACAATAGACAACAGAAGTGATGACTGAATGGAACTTACTGACATACAAAGATTTTTCTTTACTTTAAAACATGGGCTACACTTTATTTAGAACATGGGAAGGGGAAATAATCTTAGGACTTCTTGTAGAGGTAAGAAAACTTATCTGAGAACCTAAACTAAGTAGCGTCTAGGTGTGTTGGGACAGATGTGAGGAAGAGAGCGCGCTTTTTTCTATTTCCAAATCCTTTTCTAACATTATCCCTAAAAAGGGATGGTAAGAGTATTTTCCATAACAAGTCTAAGTTGAAGTATAGCATTTGGCTTATGATAGCAGAATAGTGAAAAAGACAACTCTAGTACTTGGATAACTTAGCAATTGCTCATTCAAAAGGAGTATCACTGTAACCTAGCTCCCTTTCTTCTTCAGTCCAAATTTTAAAACTTAAGGTAAAAATTAGGGGCCCTGTCACATTCCTTACATGACCTGATGTCCTACTGAAGTCAGTTTGAATTTTGGATAAGCAGGAATGAAGGTTATGGCCCATAATTTCTAGTCATGTAGCTCAGAATTCATTCAAAATTACAAAGAAAGTGACAAAACCAGTTTGTTCTTCTTGTAATACAAAAGAGGGAGGAGGCAGCATAGTTAAATCCCAGGGGGATTATGCCATATTTCATTTCCCAATTCAACAATGTTGTCAATCAACTACTTCCCAAAGCCTTTGAAAAGATTATTTGGGAATCATATTGATAATACAGTGTAGGAAGTTTTAATCCCTTGAAAATATACATTTGATTTCTTACCATGGTGCATATGATGCTGCAATAAAGACATAGATCACCATTCTGTCACACATGTGAAAACAATGCTCCATTGTCCTAACAAAGAAAAAACAAGCTGCTAAAATACAAGTTTTGGAAAAACTTCATGATTCCTCTCTGTCAAGAAAAAGCAGAAGATTTGTGTTCAACGTGAAAGTTTCCCAATTTTAAATGCTTTCACGTACACTAGCAAAGCTTCTTGGTCTTTGAGACATTAGAATAGGCACCAAGTGCTCAGGTCTGGCTCTGTGCTCCCTTATTTCAGGGCTGGCTAAGCCTTCAGCAGCCTCCAGGCTGATCTGCGTTGGGCCAGTTGGCTCAGGCAATAGAGCACAGCAGTGCTCCTGTCCTGTCTTTTCCCCAGCCATGACCCCATGCTCGGACAAGATAGAGCTTGTGTAGCAGCTCCATGCTACAGTACCCAAGGACAGGCACCATGCAGGGGGAATCCTTAAAGAGGCTGTTTAAGGCAGCTTTGTGACCTCAGAGGAATCATAGCAGGATCAAGAATCTAGCCCTAGTTCGGCTATCAGAGACTAACTTTGAAATAGAACCTTCACCTGGTCAACTGTGTATTAGATTGCAAGCCACTTGGCAGCTGTCTGTGTCTAGCTCAATGTATGGTAGAATGCGAAACATCCAGCCAGCAATCACATTTCTCTATTGAGATAAAATCCACCTCACTTTTAATCTAGCAATTTTCTTCTACAGAATAACGTTGAGTTGCTTATGACATCCATTAACTGCAACAGTTAACGCCAGCATAAATTGTGTGGTTTTGTTGCGTTGCTCTGTCCTGTACGTATATAGTTAAAGTGATTCAGAGTCTTGGGATGGAAGGCAGTATATGCTATTATTTTAATAGAGACATAATCAGGAACATCGAGTGATTCATTATGTTCCGACTATAGAAAGTGATCAGAAATAATGGTAGGTGTAAGATTAGCAGAAGACCAATTTATTTTTGGTTCAGTGTCCTATTAAACACTGAGTTTTGTCTTCAAAGAAGTCAACTCATATTTGAATATGCAATGCAGGCACACAGAAATGTGACAAAAAGCGACACTTTCTGCAGTATTCTGTGTACTTTAAATAATGCATCTCGTTTTCTCTGGAGTAATTCTTCCCAATGAACAGAGTATACTGTTACTTTAGTGACCCAACCTTGCAAACAAAGGGTCTGCAGTGACAGAATGAAGGTTTCCTGGAGAACCTATTACACAGCACACAAGGTACCCCACACAATGCTCTGCAAAAGTGGGAGGGGGGGAGGAAGAGGGGGAAGTGTTCCCTGGTCTGCTTACTCAGGGTAATTGAATCTGACCACTTCAGAAGCAGCATGAAAAACATTACAGCAAGTGAGTGCTCTGTGGATACCTTAAGTGACTCTTTTTCCAGGAAACTATGTGAAACACTGTTGAAACAATGAAGAGTGCACAGAGGCCCATGCCATACATCCATGCAGTTATCTTTTCCCATCGATCATCAGAGAGCCGGTGGAGGAGGGCACTACCCACAATGGCTGGAAAAATGAGGAACTAAGGAAACAATAATAAGAACACTGATGTTATTCTCTATCCCCAGCCACTGTGTAGAATCACCCACCCATTCCTGTAACCAAAAGAAGTATTCTACTGGTCCTGACTATATATTTTTCAGGTGTTACTGGGGAAAAAAAATTAATTTAATCAATGAAATCATGGGTACAGCCTGAAGTGGGAAAACACAGGTCTTTCATGATAAACACTGCATCCTGGAATTTGACAATGATTCACCTTTTAAAAACTCTGTCATGAAAAACAGAATTAAAGGATGCAAAGTTCTTCCTTGATCTACACTGTAGATACACTGTACTTTATCCACATGCAAAACTCCCTGTAGCATAAATGGAAATTCTGAGCATGGAGACAATAGAGATCATTCAAGAAAAGTCTGCACTGTGGATTGAAAAAACAAACAGTTTGTAACTTGAAGACCAGAGATCAAAAACCAATTTAAAAGCACAGAACTGGTGCCTGTTTCAAAAAGGAGATAAAAATACAAATGCATGTACTGGATCCTTAAAAACACACAAAGAATGCAACAATTGCATTTCTATAATGCCTTTGCCTTCCATCCACAGACCTCAAGGCCCTTTTACAAAGATTAGAATATGTAAGCTAACTGCATAGCTGTAAAAATATGTTGAGTACTACACTGTTAGTACCACAGCATATGGACCAATGCACGAGACAAAGCCCTGGCTGGGATGATTTAATTGGGGATTGGTCCTGCTTTGAGCAGGGGGTTGGACTAGATGACCTCCTGAGGTCCCTTCCAACCTAGATATTCTATGATTCTATGAGACATGTTTACCTTTTAATTTGAAGTTCACACTGAATGAAACTTAGTCTTCTCCTTTCCCTCCATCCTCAGATTTAATGGAATCCACATAAACCCAAAGAATACTTGAGCCTAGAGGTATACTACTCATAAAACACCTTAAGCACTGGTGGTCACCATTAAAAAGTAAACTTTTATATGAGTAAGAAACAGTGCATTTAAGATACGAGATATTTTTGACAAGGTGGTGTCTAACTTTTATAATGACCACCGTACTTCAAGTTATAGCAGGATGAAGCAAATCAGTTTGTTTTACCATCCCTTCCTTCATGCCTTTAAAGGAGGAATACAGATACAAATCAATGCAGAGCTGCAAGCTATCAAATGCAATTTTATTTCTGCCTTTTTCCTGGCTTTTATTCTGAGCTCCAAATAAAAAATTCCACTCCTGCTATGGAAGAACTACACAGTCTACATTTCTCTTTTCTTCTAAGTGGTCCATTTGCAAAATAGCATGCCTTACCTATATGCCATTAAGTGTATCATGAGAACAATTAACTAAACAAAAGGTGTTTTATTACTTCCAGGGTATTTATGTCAGACCAGAAGTGAAATTCTGCTGTCTGCTTACCTACTGGGAAACAAAATTTTCTACTACATTAATTACACTTGACACAATATAGGTTCTAATAAAAATAAGAGGTATGTATATAAAAATGGACTTCTCATCCATCTTTTAAACAGCAAGATATAGCTTTAGGCTTAGAGCAATGATAAGCAATACAAGTTTTCCACTCAAACTTTTCATAGATATAAAGATTTCCAGGCCAGAGGGGACCATCCAGGCCATACAACTTCCCCCAAATAATTCCTGGAGCAGATCTTTTAGAAATTTAAAACTTCAAAAATTATGCAACAAGAACAGATACATCTGTTTCAGTGCTTTCCCCTTTTGAGAACTGATACTGTGTGACAGTACCTTTAGGGTTGATATTTACTAACAAACCCAGGGAATGGATCTACTTCGACAGAATCATAGAAATGCTGAGTCATCACATTCTAATGGAACAGTGCTAAACTGCCAGACAATGTCCTATTCTTGGTATTCAAATTTGCTGAAATTTATACTTCGTTCATTGTGAAAGCAAAACTATATAAACAGGAGAGACTGTACCAGGGTGCTAATTCTGTGTGCCAAATCCACCACTTTATAAATAGCCCAACTGAAATAAAATCCAGCATTGAAGTAAATCAATTTAGAAAGTATTTCATTTCTTAGTTCAAGATCAGCAATTACTTTGAGCACCTTAGCCAAAGCATACTTGCTAAATTAGAGGAAGTGAGCATTGAGCTTTGGAGAGGCAAGGTGGGGTCGGGGAAGTGACAGAGTATTTTAGAGGAGATATAGCAGAATTGTTCTTTCAATTTTACTGAGATATTTTAGAATAAATTTGAGAACCTGGTCTGATAGAAAGTAAAGAAAATGACTCTCTGTTAAGGAAAGGACAGGAAGGAGTTAAGATTCATTAACAGCTTATGCAGCTTATTTTTATGGGCTGGGATTTTCAAATGAGCCTGTTGAATGAGGAGCTGAATGTCCATTGAAACTGGCTGGGATTTAGGTACCTAACTCTCTGTTAGACCCTTGGAAAAATCCCATTCATTCAGTTATGAGACAGTCACAGTCACTGCTGGTAGGAATACCTGTGGAAGGAACTGAAAGGTGGCAAATACACTGGGGAAAGTTAATAGCACTTTGCTATTACTACACATAACAGCAACTTTAACTAAGGCCCATAGCAGAATGAATGATGCAGAAATAATAATCCCTAAAGCTGACTGGAGAAGTTTTGATGGAATCATATGCCATTGGAACATGCAGAGCTGTTGAAATCTTGGCACTCTGTGAAATCCAGTCATGTCCCTGGAATTTCCTTTTGGAAGAAAACCAGAAGAAAATGTTTAACAGTGTCAGAGCATTCTGTTTGGACATTTTCAGAATAAATGTTCTGTTTTGTTCTGACCAACTTTCCATTTGGAAGTTTTAAAATTTTGTACCATCTCATATTAGAATGCAAAATAAGAGCGTCACAATCAAAACGAAATGTTGTTGAAACAAAACATTTTGATTAACCTGAAACAATTTTTTTAGAAGTTTCTTTCTCACAGCTTCAAATTTTTCAGTTGTTGTTTAAATTTAGAAGGAAGCCAAATTTAAAACAAACAAACAAACAAAAAAATCTTGAAATCCTTCGTGAAACATAATTACATCCTCCACACAATTCTAATAAGCTTCTTGCAGCACAAAATGAAACCCACACAACTTATACTTAAGGCAACCACTGAAATCTTATATATTGCAACATCAACGTTCTGTCTGCTGTCAAACTACAGCAGCACAGTGTAAACTTCCCATCAATTTTCTCAGTTTACTAGGGTGGTATATAGACACTACTTTGCCTCAACTCCTTCCACATTTCACACTGTTTACGTAGCACCGTTTTGCTCTTTATACGGTAGCTACGTTAGATCACTTTGGCTTATGCACAAAGTTAAGCCAAGTTGTGTGTTAAGTTACTACCCTTTTTGTTGCACAGGCCATGGCAACATAATGTAAAGTTATTCTCTTGCATAAGGTTTCCATGGGAGAGGCAAAAGTTTGCAAAACCCCAATGCTTGCTCTGTGTATGCAGACAAGTGGAAAGACAATGTAAAGCAGGTAGAACCATGTGGAACCCAAGTATTCACAGGGAAACATGCAGCAGTCCCGGCTTCAACAATGAAGATCTTGAGGCATTCGATTTGATTGCCTGCCCCTGTACATGGCTTTCAGAGATGACTTCTCCACTGGCAGTGCAGCATGATCAATGACCATGCTACATTGTCTACACACCGAACATTGTTTCTCTCCACCCAACGTTAGGGAGTACAGAGGGAAACAGGGCCCTCACTCCTTTAGCTCTTTCACAGTCTACACCTTTGAGGATCCTCCCTCTCATCCTCCAAGGAGCTGGCAAACTCTCCACTGCTCCCTTCTGGGAATACTTGCAGACCTTTGCTCCCTACTGCATGATGCAGCATTGGGGCATATAGACCATGACTCATATTTTGAAATACAGAAAGAAGAGAGCCCCTTATATGAAAGCAAGAGGGAAGAGACTTTTTAAATTGTTGCAAAGACAAGTTGTTTACACTTTGTTAGTTTTACTTTACTATAGTACAGCACATGCTCTCTACACAGATATAAAAAACCTTGTATTTTGGATAGTTTCAGACTGACCCCTCCATCCCCATATGAAATGGAGTTTACTTTATAGCAATTTAACTGTAAATGCCTCCCAGCTTCACTCATCTGCACTGTTTCTTTCCCATTCCTGCAGCTACATAAAGAGCAGTGCTGAGTGTTGCTACATTCATCCACTAGCTGCCCTTCCTGCATCTCACAGTTAGTGCACTCACCTGTGGAAGTGGCAGATCCAAGTTCAAATCCCTGTTCCAAATCAAAAAGTGTGTGGCTTTGAACCTGGGCCTCCCACATCTCAGGTGAGTGTACTAACTACTGGGCTAGAGGATTAAAGGGGGCTCCACCATCACCCGCAGGTTGAACAGCAATCAAGTTCCCTTGTAAATCCTGCCTGAACTTTTTTTTTTTTTTTGGGCCAAAACTATTTGCCAAATTAGTATCAAATTCATAAACAGTTTTAGTTGACCCGAGATTGCATTTTTTGGTGAATAAACTAGTCACTCAAAGTATTGTGTCCCGGGTAAGATGTGGATATTTATATATGATTGTTTAGAGTTTACACTCACCTTAATTATTAGTGTCTCTAAAAATGTCTAGACTCTAAGCAATTTAGAAAAAGAGAAGATTTATCATTGCAAAGCTGTTCAGTTTTATTTCTATCCTAAACGCAGCCCTGTATTTAAAGGCTCAAAAGTTTTTAAACAGTTAAATCTTCCTTGTTCTTCCTGTACTGAAAAATAATCCACCTAAAAGGATTATAGCAATCATCAGGCTAGCAGAGATCCATTTTCATGATGCTTTAGTCATCCTTCGATTGGGCAAAATGAAAATAGATGGGTCAAAACCTTTAACCTGCACGACTTTTCCAAAGTAGGACTCCTTGGATCCTTCTGCGCTCCCAGAACATATGTTTATGATCACTACTTGTATTTACTACTACTTTCTAGCAGTAGTGTACCATAAGATTGATTTTAGAAGTTGCAAACATAATATACTGAGGAATTCAAAGCTAAAAATAAACTTAGGGTTCCAATACCATAAAGGGTTTCACTGAAAGAACTGGTAAAATAATGAATTTACTTACTGCATGTGTATAACAGTTAGCAGCATGTTCATAGCAAGTGGGTTTGTAGCGGCTGTTTGCTGGAGCTGGGTGGTTCATGAACCTGTTCAGATAATCATGGAATTCTTTTAGAAAAGTTAACACACTACCACACACAGTAGCACCTAACTTAAATCTGTTAACATGTTAAAAATATAAGCAAAGTGATGTTTAAAATATCTGTAAGAAAAACAATCTTGAAGGTAGAATATACAATTGAAAGCTGACCTAATGAAGGAACTCATTAAATAATTTTTTTCTGTGTCTCAGTCTATAGAAGACCAATCCCCTACACATGGGGAACAGTTAATTTAGTAGTAGTTGCATGCAAGATCAGACCTTTTTATTTAAACAAGCCATGGGAAAAATTTACTGTTTCTTTTCTGTTTTCTTTAAACGTACACATGATGTGGCGGCTCTGAGGAATGGCCACGACTCAAGGGAATACATGTTAAAATAGGAGTAATCCTGTAACCAAGATTTCTTTTATCTAAAGTTGTAACAGTTTTCTCTAATTCTATGTAGATACAGGAGACTAACCCTTTGGATTAGGACAGCTGAGATACTGGTGTTTCTGTTCCTGTAAGGGGCCTCAGCATTTGCCTCGAGTGTGCCTAGTCTTTTAACCTAGTGTTTTAGCTAAGGTCAAAACTTTGGGTCTGCCATCCAAGTCTAAGTGTATGTCTCCACTACCCGCCTGATCGGCGGGCAACGATATATCCAGCAGGGATCGATTTATTTTGTCTAGTCTAGACGTGATAAATTGACCCCCGAGCGCTCTCCTGTCGACTCCTGTACTCCAGCGCCACAAGAGGTGTGGGCAGAGTGGAAGGGGAAGCAGCAACAGTCGACTCGCCGTGGTGGAGACACCACGGTAAAATCGATCTAAGTACGTCGACTTCAGCTACGTTATTCACTTAGATCTACACCCTCTCCGCCCCCCCCCCCCCAATGTAGACCAGGGCTAAGACTTTTTTTCTTTTTTGAATGACGGTTTCATCACAATCTCTTCCCCAGGCCATATGGACCCACAGTATTCAGAAGATCCTGGAGGAAAACTGGGTTTATTCCAAATTAAGATTAGATTAGGAGAAGGAGGAGCAGGGCTGAACTCTCTCAGCTTTTCCCAAAAAGCATGTTACTTGAGAGGTAGCTTCAGAAAAGTGAGAGCCAAAGGGGATGTCAAAGTTCACACTGTTCATGAACTACTGTTCATCTAGTTCTGAGGAAAATTTTTCACCTTATTTTTTCCAGTCTAACTTCTAAGCAAAATGTGGCATTAGGACACTAAAATAAATCATTCCCAACTGGTGTCTAAAACATGGCAATTTATACCATTTTTTAGACAGTCTAGATAATGGAGATGTTCAACTTGTCCTTCCTTGCTGCACTACATGTTTCAGCACCAAGCAATTAAAATAATATTTTGCTAGCTCTAGAGCGATAGGCATTATTTTAAAAGTCAAAAATTGTATCTATATTACAATGTACACATAGTTTTGAATACCAAGAATGAGTTGTATTTTTGTAGCGCTAGATCTCTATATAGGCATCCTAATAAGGCCAATGAACCCATTTCTAAAGACTTTTCCTTTAAGACTATACACCAACTTCTGTCTGCTTAAGACTGACATTGAAACCACTGTGATCTGAATGCAAACATACATCTAGATACCATTTCAACAAGTTGTGGCAAATATTCTATTGTATATTTAGGAATTCCCAAGGATTGCATAGAGCAAGAATAGGTAGTCCTTTTGAAGTGGATGGGAGTATAAATCTAAAATAAATAATGCATTTTAATTCTGCTTGAACCAAGAATCAATCACAAGAGGCTCGTGAATAGAATCAAATGAGAAAACTTAGGAGAATGTTAGACAAACTTGCCAACATAAGCTATATTCTTCTGAGAACAGCTAGTCTCTAATGTGCCACTAGTACTCCTTTTCTTTTTGTGAATACAGACTAACATGGCTGCTACTCTGAAACCTAGAAAACCCTGTGTCACATAAAACTGAAGACATGGGCAACAAGACCAGAACCAATATGCAAATATTCCCTGTATCATTTTAAAACCTTTTTTTAAAGCTATACACAAATAGGGAAATTTAATGCCCAAGAAGAAAAGTCATACTAACTTACTCTCCTGTCTGTCTATATCCGTCTCTTGTCTTATACTTACACTGTAAGTCCCTTGGGACAGGGATCATCTTTTTGTTCAGTGCCTAGCACAGTGGGGTTCTGGTATAGGTCCCCTAGGCACTACAGTAATACAAATAATAAATAATAATAATAGTTAGTAGTAATTATTCCAAGTAGATCATTTCGTACCAGTAACCAGCAACACCCAAATGGGTTTCTCATAGATTTTCACTGGTACCCAGCAGGGAATAGAATCATGAATTCACAGGCTCCCCGCCCCCCACCCCAACAGGGGCTTATGTGTTCAGAGCTCAGAACTGCTTTATAACATAAGTCCTGTTTATACTGCAAGAACTTTTAAGAAACCTAACAAGAAAAACAAAGAGTTCTATTTTAATACCATCCACTTAGTGTCCTGTGACGTCAGACCAGGCCAATCTTAAGCAGCTGAAGTTGTGGCATTTGGAAGCGAATTCTTTTGACCAAATATAGAGTCCTATTTGTGAAACAGAAAATAGTGACAAATATTTTGATCCGTTCCTAACTGACAATCAGAGCAAGTTAACATTGATACTGTGGGTGCCAATGTTTTTTATTCATGTAAACTAAACTGATAAATATGGAATCCTGCAAAGACTGATAAATTGAGCAAGATATCAAAATAAAAATCCCCTTCTAAACTGTTCCACTAACAAATACAATCTCTACATTAAATTGCATTTTCTGAGTTCCCTGCAGAGGCATGACAAAAGTGTAATGATTATTCACACACCAGTGAATACTGAACATTTATGCCTAATTGCAGTGCAAATTGTAAATGTTCACAACTACACTAAATCCTAAAACAATGAGGAATTTAGCAGACTTACACCTGGTCTTAGTCTCTAAGAAAACAGGAGGATTGTAATCAGAGGTAAACAGATTTCCAGGACATTTGGAAAATGGAATTAATGCTAGGTGCTTATCTTTATTTAGTCAACAACGGTTAAATATTATCTGAAAGTCGTCTACAGTTAGCCCAACAGTTCACTCAGTTTTCTTTCCAAGTTGGGAAAATCGTTAAAAATAAAGCACCTGTTAGGTTATTCTAGTGTTCACGATTAGATTACTCCTGCACAGTTAAGTGGATTCAAAACCACAGGAGACATCTTCCCATTGATTACATCTGGGATGATTTTACAAAATTTCTCCATGGACCACACTGGTACCTTTGAGGCCTTATTATACGTAGAAATAAAAGGGATAATTATATCTTGAGAGTAAACTTTAAAGCTTTGTGCATTTCAAGATTTGGAATGTTAACTACTTCAAAACAACCAAACTATTCATGATTTACAAGAGAAAGTTTAAGATGGTTAATGGGATACCCTATTGCAGCACAAGTTTAAATTAAATTATAGTTTTATATCTAAACGAAAAGAAAGATCATCATCTACACAGGAGACTGCATTGCCAGATCCTCTAAGGACTTAAATGACTTTAACAGGACTGGGTTAGATACAGACTTTCACTAAGGCCCCCCTCTCCAAGAGAGTTGGCTGGTATATCATACACCAGTGGAGACTAGCCTGGTATTGCTTATACCAGTGGGGAGACACCTTATAGCAGCAAAAGAGTTCATTTGTCAGTATAGCTTATACTAGCTTCCCAAATGAAATCAGCTATACCAGCAAACAACTTTTTTGCTGGTATAAACTGCATCTATATTAATGCTTCCTGCTGGTATGAATGTGTTGTAAAGAATCACACCCCTAACCAACATAATTACACTGGCTAAAAGCCTTATTGTAGAACTGGCCTCCAAGTTTGGAAATCTTCACAAACATGGAGTCTGTTTCTTTAGACAAGATTCTAGAAGCTCGTTTGAAGATTTCTACTTGGTTAACACATTGACAGCACAGTAGAGAATTTCAGTGCATGTTAGCAAGAATCTTCTTGGAAGAGCAGCATTACTGAGCTACTAAATGTGAACTGAGCCCTGCCCTTTTTCTACCATGGATGATTGTCCCACAGGATTGTGTTTTTAGGGAGGGGTTCATCCATATAGTGACAGAGATCCTAGTTTGTCTACAAACGCTTTGTTTAAACATCAAGGGAAACAAAGGTGTTTGGGGATAATAAACATGAGAGCTCCCCTTTGGATCTGGGAAAGGTTCTAAAAATTTGCACTTCTATTGTGCCTTTAATGGGAGGATTTCAAAGCACTGTATCACCTATCATCTTTTAGGTGTCACACACTCTCATACCTCCTTTGTGAAAAAGGATCATACCTCAGTGACACCACAATAATTACTAGGTCACGCTGACTCCCATTCTAGATTTCCAAGAAGACCAACATTTACAAGTGTTTCTTTACACTTATCAAACATAATAAAAAATACTCCAAGAAACACACAAATCAAATGTTAGTGTAAAGCTAATTTGAAGAAAATGGTGAAATAAGGAACACTAGGCAAGTACAGCAGCTAGTATAATTTTGTTTAATAATAATAATTTTGTATAATTAAGAAGGAATTAATGGGAAAGAGTCTCGTTTTTTTATCTAGTATCTAGATCTAATGTTTTTAGAACATATGCAGGTCAGCCACTTCCTTTCATGACAAGGATCTCCTCCAACTCCCATCAAAGTGCAGTGACATGTGGTCACTTACTTATTGGGCAACCGTCTGTCTTGTATCCACAAGCATTTACAACTGTACGAAGTACAGGTATGCTCTACATTGATAACTGCGTTTCTTAAACAACTAGTTTGTTGGTCCCTTAAGTGGTCATGCAAGACAGGTCTTGCTCTGCAGCAATTTTATTGTGACATATATGGCTTTTTTTTTTTTGTGCCCCCATGAAGTGCTCATAATTATCCAACCTTGACCTGTGAGTTTGTTGCCTTGTCACAAGTTTCATTATGTGCTGAGAAAGTTCGGCTATTTATTCTGGTTCAGTGTAGGAAGAAACTGGGCTAAAGAGAGAACGGGTTACTTTTAAAGATTACATACTCCTCAAAAACGAACATGTGGTTTTGACATCTACTGTGAAAGACAAGCTCAGACAACTATTCCTGTACGTAAAAGTTAAACCTATACTGTAGCACTGAGACAGATAGATATTCCTGACCCAATATGCCATGTTCAAGGTGACCTTGAGATGCCTGTTCCTTAAGCCAGTTGGGGCTGGGAACCTCATGCACAAGACTGCTCTGCTTCTCCGTGGGAATGCGGCTGGTTTTTGTTACCTAAAATCATGAATGTTGCAAAGATGATCATGATACTGGTTTTCCTGCTAACCCAATCTTAGAGAGAATGGGCCATTTATTCAGACTAAGTTGTATGTTAAAAAGTCAGGGTCGGGAGATTTGAATCTACAAATTTATACTTAGGAGAAACTTTCTTAGGCTATGTCTACACCGTGCACCTTACAGCAACACTGCTACAGCAGTGCCGCTGTAAGGTACGCAGCGTAACCACTCTTTGTCGGCAGGAGAGAGAGCTCTGCTACCAACAAAATAACTCCTCCCCCATCCCCCAAACGAGGGGCGGTAGCTTTGTCGGCAGGAGAGCATCCCCCATCGACATAGCGCTCTCCACACTGGTGCTTTTCATCAGAAAAACTTTTGTTGGTCAGGGGTGTGGTTTTTTTCACACCAATGAGCCACGAACATTTTACTGACAAAAGTGCAATGTAGGCACAGCCTTAAGCTGAACGATTAGACTTCAAAATATAAATAAAAACCTCAAAATAAAAGTAATGAATATGCCAGGCAGATGAAAATCACCAAGGAGTGCACAGTAATAGCTTACAAGAAAACCCAGCTAGTTTTAGTTATCTGTTACACCAAGAGACAATCCAGTAAATGTTTTCCAGTGTTAGACTCTCGAACAGTAAAGATACATGGTTCTTATATTAGTTCTTTCATTATTAGAGCCAATCTAGATAAGACTGTAAAACAAACAGTTTCCAGTATAGGGCACTGGGGCTCTGCTTAGACACACACACATAAAGGGGTATCATTAGTGTTAAGGTTGTTTTGTTAACTAGACCCAGGGGGCCTAGTTACTGCAGAGCACAGAAGTCATATACACCGAGGGCATGTCTATGCTACAAAACTTTGGTTCACGCAAGTTATGCCAGTGTAAAGCCACCGCGGTTAAGATATGGCTTGTGCACGTCCCTACTGAGTTCCTGCACATACTCACCAGGAGCGCTTGTGTTGATACACAATGTTGTGCACCATGGGCAGATATCCCAGTGTGCTACAAACCATTGTGCAGCCTCTTTTGGGAAATTCAGGCACTGCATGGTGGGACAGAAATGAGTCACGTAAGGGGGTCTGGGAGTGAAGGGTCAAGTTCTCATCATGCAACTGTCTCCATCCCATTATGCCATTTCTATCCCATAACATTTGTGCCGTTTGTAAAAATCCCACAAACCCATGCAGTACCAGTCACAGTCCACCATCTCTGACAGAAGCAGGGAGTCTGCACAGCTCTGCACAACTGTCATGAGTGTTGCAAACACAGAATGCACTATCCTCTAGTGTTTGCAGAGCCACAAAAAGAACCACAGCTGCGAGCAATGTGATAATTTCATGGAGGACAGCCTGCTGTGGGACTTAGCAAAAACCAATTCAAGGTTGCTGGTGGTGTTCCTGAAACAGCTACAGATGATTGAGTGTGGCTTCTGGACCTGAGAAACAAGTCTTCACTGGTAGGATTGAATCATAATGCAGGTTTGGGTTGACAAGTACTGGCTGCAGAACTTTCAAGTTGTGAACAGCCACATTCCTGGATCTGTGTGCTGGGCTTACCCCGGCCCTCCAGCACAGGGACACCAGAATAAGAGGGGCACGGACAGTTGAGAAGTGAATGGCAATCACACTGGAGAAGCCTGCAATGTTGGATTGCTGCTGATACATGGGAAATCATTTTGGAGTTGGAAAATTCACCATGGCGGCTGATGTTATTCAAGTGTTCCATTTTGTGGTGCTTGTTGTACCTTTGTAATTACAGTGTTTGTTACTGATCCCATGAGTTCTGTTGCCCTGTACAATAACAAATAGTGGGTGCTTTCAGTTATGCTAAGCATTATGTTGCGAATTAATAAAAGATACATTATGTTCTCAGAAACAGATTTTATTGGGTACCAAAGCCAGTGCATAGAAATTATATGCAATTAAAAAAACCCACAAACATTTTTTTAAAATAAATTAAAAGGAACAAAAAATTAAACACAGATAAAGAACGTTCATCTCCATTTCAGCTACACAGACAATAATCATGGCTCCCACAGGCCAGGATGTGAAACTGTGGTTGTCCTTACTGTCTCCCAGTGTTGAGTGACAATGTGTCAACTACCTAAAAGGAGAGGTTACCATCACATCACTCTCAAATGAGTCTTTACCACTCACTTTCCTCAAATACCCCTTCTCCATCAGGTTAGCAAGTCTGAGTTTTTCAGAATGTTTAACCTCACGCTCTGATCTCTGGTTGCTAGTTTGAAACGTTATCTTTTGATAGCATTGTTGAGTCTCTCGAATCTAAACATATGTGTAGCTGGCCATTACTTTTCTCCATAATGAGGAGGGAGCTCATCCATTTTGTTAGTGCCTCAATTTTTTGTATTACTTGCATTTCTTACATCCTTGCAAGCTCAGCCTTGAATTTAATCACAGAGACGCAGCCCTAATGCCATGTGGAACATTGGAGAGCAGGGGGGTGTATGAGAACTCCATTTTAGCACCTCCCATTCACTGAAAAGAGAGGCAAGTCCAGGCTGGTTGATCCTGCAGGTCCACCAGAGTTTGCAGCATCTGTGTTTTGTGCTGAAGAAGCCTCACTATGCCCTGGTGCATCTGCCTCTCCTTTTCCTGATGGGCCTTTCTCCTGTCCACTCTTTCTTTCTCCACAGAGTCTCTTCTTTCTCTTCCTTATCTAGCTCAAGCACTCCACAGGTGGGGAGGGGGACCCCTGAAGGCCACAATGGCAGCAGCTACAGCTAACACAGACAGAGGTATCATTGTAAGTATAGTCAAAACGGAAAGTTTACGTTTAGTTTCAGAACTCCCTTCCATTGCTGCCCTAATGTTTTAAACAAGACACACCTATTGACACTTCAGCATGCTTGGGCACAGCCCCACCCTCCAATTCCAGCCAGCGTGAGTGTGGCCTGCCAGAGGCAGGGGGAAGAGAAATGAGGAGGGAATTGTTTGGTTGCATGAAACAATACGAAGTATAGGGCAATGGCAGTAAATACGGCCACTATTTTCCACAGGCAGTGGTGACTTTAGCTGAACTCTCTCCCGAGGGTAACAATAGGCACAGAGCACAGCTGCGGATGGTGACCCAAAACCACCAGGGCCTATATGCTGCTAGCTGTCAACTCCAACGACGCCTGCTAAAGTGATCGCAGAGTGGAGTGGGAATGTGTCCTACCACAGAGGAAGAAATAGAAACCTAGAAACCTGCAGGAGAGGTTTGCAGAGTGCCTCCATGAATGTTCCATCAAGGTCTCTCAGGACGATTCAAAGGACATCCGTTTGTACCTAAACAAACTGCTCCACAGGTCCCCTACCCTCTGCCTATCTCTAGTGGGGAATGAAAAGCAGATCACTACCTCTTTTTGTTGTACCACTATCTCTCCTAGCATGAGTAAATTAATAAGTCAATAGATTGGTCCTGCTATATTGCGGTCAGGCACCATTAGTACATTTAAAAATTGTACAGGTGAGTCGCATCATACACTTATTTAACTTACGCGAATTCAACTATATGTGCTTGGAAAAAAAAAAAGAAAAAGAAAAACAACAAGATAACTGTAAATAGTGTGGGTGATTCCACCCACTATTCCACTCAATGAGCCTATGCCCCAGAGTGAGCGTGAGATGGGAGACGTGAATCTGCTGTTCCCTCAGTCGGTCTTGGTTCCCGCGTGCCTCTCATAGCATGAGCATCTTGCCACGCTGAGTGTGATTCTAGAGTTTAAAGATACTGTATGTATTTTTCGTACAACATGGCCCCTAAACACAAGCCAACTACCTCATCTGGTGCTCAGCCGAAGAAACAGCGATCTGTTCCAACGCTGGAGGAAAAACTGGCTGTGTTGGACTTATTGAGAGACGGCATGTCGGTCTCCAATGTGGCATGTAAATATGGCCGCAACGAATCTAGCATCCGTGCCATCAAGATTCGAGAGAGAGAAATTCGTCAAGCCGTGGCATCAAGTGCTCCAATAACAGCTAAGGTGACGAGCCAGGTGCATGATAAGACTTTAGTGAAGACTGAAAAGGCTTTAAACTTATGGCTGGAAGACATGAACTGTAAAAGTGTGTCTGTCGATGGCAACACATTGAGAGAAAAGGCTCCTAGCCTCTACGTGCTGTTCAAACCTACCGCCGAAGAGGGAGAGCCTTCTGAGGAGAAGGAATTCAAAGCCAGCCAAGGTTGGCTTAACAGTTTTAGGAACTGCTTCAACCTCAAAAACGTGCAGACTACTGGTGAAGCTGCATCTGCCAGCGGAGAGGCAGCAAAAGCCTACCCCGAACAATTAAAGAAAATCACAGAAGAAAAGGGCTATCTTGCAGAACAAGTTTTTAATGCCGACGAGACTGGGCTTGTCTGGAAAAAAATGCCCAACCGCACTTACACTTCAAAATCAGAAAGACAAGCCCCTGGCTTCAAAGCAGCTAAAGACCGTGTGACTGTGTTGTTTTCTGGCAATGCGGCTGGGCATTTAATGAAGCCGGGTTTGCTCGACAGGGCTGCAAATCCCCATGCCCTAAAAGGCAAGAACAAAAAATCTCCTGCCTGTGTTCTAGCAACCAAATAAAAAGGCTTGGGTGACAGCAGCATTATTTCTGGATGGCTCCCCATGTGTTTCATTCCAGAGGCCAAGTGGTACCTCGGAGAGAAAGGACTGGACTTTAAAGTGTTGCTGGTCATAGACAATGGTCCTGGCCACCCTGCGGCACTCCGGTTTGCGCAGGATGATGTTGAAGTGGTCTTGCTCCCCCCCACCAATACCACCTCCATCCTCTCGACCAAGGCGTGATTCGCTGTTTCAAGGCCACATACACAAGGCTTATGTTCTCACGGATAAGTAGCACTATGGATGCTGATCCCAATCTTAACGTGATGGAGTGTATACTGTACTTTATGGGCGATTTAAGGGATTTTCAAGGGTAATTTTGACTATAGGCGATTTTCGCCTTACACGCTGACTTTAGAACCTAACCCCTGTGTAAGATGAGACTCCACTGTACTGGGAAATGCATTCATACACTTACCCTGCAGCAGGCTCCCCGTGCTTGACTGGAAAGTGTGGGCCCTTTACTGAATGAGGGAGGCAACCTAGTGACAGAGGATGTGGAAAAAACTAATGTACTCAATGCCTTTTTTGACTCTGTCTTCATGAACAAGGTCAGCTCCCAGACTGCTGCACTGGGCAGCACAGCATGGGGAGGAGGTGACCAGCCCTCTGTGGAGAAAGAAGTGGTTCGGGACTATTTAGAAAAGCTGGACGAGCACAAGTCCACGGGGCCGGATGCACTGCATCCGAGAGTGCTAAAGGAGTTGGCGGATGTGATTGCAGAGCCATTGGCCATTATCTTTGAAAACTCATGGCAATCAGGGGAGGTCCCGGACGACTGGAAAAAGGCTAATGTAGTGCCCATCTTTAGAAAAGGGAAGGAGGAGGATCCTGGGAACTACAGGCTAGACAGCCTCACCTCAGTCCCTGGAAAAATCATGGAGCAGGTCCTCAAGGAATCAATTCTGAAGTACTTAGAGGAGAGGAAAGTGATCAGGAACAGTCAGCATGGATTCACGAAGGGCAAGTCATGCCTGACTAATCTAATTGCCTTCTATGACAAGATAACTGGTTCTGTGGATGAGGGGAAAGCAGTGGACGTGTTGTTCCTTGACTTTAGCAAAGCTTTTGACAAGGTCTCCACAGTATTCTTGCCAGCAAGTTAAAGAAGTATGGGCTGGATGAATGGACAATACGGTGGATAGAAAGTTGGCTAGATTGTCGGGCTCAATGGGTAGTGATCAATGGCTCCATGTCTAGTTGGCAGCCGGTATCAAGTGGAGTGCCCCAAGGGTTGGTCCTCGGGCCGGTTTTGTTCAATATCTTCATTAATGATCTGCAGGATGGTGTGGATTGCACCCTCAGCAAGTTTGCAGATGACACTAAACTGGGAGGAGAGGTAGATACGCTGGAGGGTAGGGATAGGATACAGAGGGGCCTAGACAAATTAGAGGACTGGGCCAAAAGAAATCTGATGAGGTTCAACAAGGACCAGTGCAGAGTCCTGCACTTAGGACAGAAGAATCCCATGCACCGCTACAGACTCGGGACCGAATGGCTAGGCAGCAGCTCTGCAGAAAAGGACCTAGGGGTTACAGTGGACGAGAAGCTGGATATGAGTCAACAGTGTGCCCTTGTTGCCAAGAAGGCCAGTGGCATTTTAGAATGTATAAGTAGGGGCATTGCCAGCAGATCAAGGGACGTGATCGTTCCCCTCTATTCGACATTGGTGAGGCCTCATCTGGAGTACTGTGTCCAGTTCTGGGCCCCACACTATAAGAAGGATGTGAAAAAATTGGAAAATGTGCAGCGGAGGGCAACAAAAATGATTAGGGGTCTGGAACACATGACTTATGAGGAGAAGCTGAGGGAACTGGGATTGTTTAGTCTGCAGAAGAGAAGAATGGGGCGGGATTTGATAGCTGCTTTCAACTACCTGAGAGGTGGTTCCAAAGAGGATGGTTCTAGACTATTCTCAGTGGTAGCAGATGACAGAACAAGGAGTAATAGTCTCAAGTTGCAGTGGGGGAGGTTTAGGCTGGATATTAGGAAAAACTTTTTCACTAGGAGGGTGGTGAAACACTGGAATGCGTTACCTAGGGAGGTAGTGGAATCTCCTTCCTTAAAAGTTTTTAAGGTCAGGCTTGACAAAGCCCTGGCTGGGATGATTTAGTTGGGGATTGGTCCTGCTTTGAGCAGGGAGGTGGACTAGACGACCTCCTGAGGTCCCTTCCAACCCTGATATTCTATGATTCTATGACTGCCTGGACTGTGGAGAAGTCTCAAACAGGTCCTGGCTTTCAGCACGGCTGGACTCCTCAGTCACATGTTACCTATCCTCCTCCTCCTGCTGCTACTCCTCCTCCTGGCTGTTCATCCAGAGGTCTGTGTGTCAAGCTCCTTGAAGGTACCCACGGTGCTCTGTGGGGTGCTGGTAGGGCATCCGCAGAAAGTATGGCATGCAGGTCATTTTAAAAGCGGTATGTCTGTGGCTCAGCACTGGATTGATTGCCGGCCTCCCAGTATGCCTGCTGTTGTTCCTTCACCATCACACGGCTCTGTTGTTCCCCTTCACCCACATCCCCTATGCAATCTGCTCGCAGATGATGATATTTCTATGACTGCTGCATAACTGTGCCTGCACGGCCTCTTTTCCCAATGAGCCCAGGAAATCCATTATCTCCCATCTACGCCAGGCAACAGCATATCTAGAGTGTGTAGACAGTGCGGTCAGTTGCACCCAAGCTGCTAGCTGGGCTCACCAAGCCGGGCAATCAGGAAAAGGTATTTCAAAATGCTGAAGGGTTTTTAAGGCGGGGGGGGGGGGAGGGGGCGCGTGGCTTCTGCTGTCTGCAGACCCTTGGGAAGCGGAGTTCACAATTGTGACCAAAGCGGTCAGTGTCAGGCATCGCAGGGCAGCTGCTGGCGGACTGTTATGGTCGACATAACTCACACAGCATCTACACTGATACTGCACAGATCTCAGTACACTTATCATAGCTCAGAGCTGTTCGAGAAGACAGTGTAACAGGGTGTTTACATTGGCTAGAGACAAAATTCAAATGTAGACACATGCAACTAGGCAGCTTACGTTGACTTAACTTTGTAGCATAGACCAAGCCCAAGTCATTAAAGTCCATCAGGTAAACACATGGACTTCAAAAGGAGTTGCAGGAGAGAATTTGTACCATGTTTATATGATCAACGCTAACTGCTATTGTAGGGATTTTACAGCCCAGTTAGGAAAAAGACACATAGGGTTCCTGGTTTTCTTGATTTTTTGGTGTACTAGACCTTACTGTTTATGAAAGTAATGGACTACTAACACTAATTAGAAACAGACACTGTGCAGATTGGGCTAGGGAAGCTTCCCCCAGTTAGCGCGGCTGAAGGAAATCAATTTTGACATGAGACTCCCTTAGATATGTTACCAGTCAACTGTATCAATCAAGGCAATATGAAAGCATTACAATACGTATAAACTATATTTGAATGCAACCAAGCTTTAAAATGAAGTATTCGTCAAACTAAAATGGCCTTGGACCAAAGGCAAACCAAGTCCTTTACATCTTCAATGCAGAATCCTACATGAGGGCAAGCATCTTCATTTTACAGACAGGGAAAGTAATGAACTGGGAGCAAGTGGCTTGTGCAATTCATACTAACGTCTTCATCTTAAGGTTTTCATACACACACGTGCATGTTTAAATCACTTGAACTTTGGGCCTAAAGTATCTGACAGTCTTTTAAATAAAAAACAGAGTAACCTATTAGATTAGTAAAAGGACAGAACTCATGTAAAGTTTTTAATGTAAATTCTTGTTCATTTCCCATAAGACTGCCATGTACATTGTGATGGTAGGTGAATTACATAGAATTAAATAGTCCTATGTTAAGGGAAAGATTTTTTTATTTTATTTATTTATTTTTTTTAACTGTACCATGAACCACAATGAGTTTGGAAGACAGTATGAGCGCTGTTGTAGCTAAGATGCTACTTCATGATTCAATTTTATTTTTTCTGTAATCAGCCAATGGCCCATCTAATTGTACACTCAATACTGTGTTGAACACTGGGTTACATCCAAAACTGTAGTAAGAAAAACATCCACAAGAAACCTGCCCATTTTGCAATATATTCTTGACTTCATCTAGTGATCAATGTAAGCTATGAAACATGAATAGATAGCCCTTGTAGTTCTCATCTTAGTGAATTAACTGTGTATGCCGTTATTCACACAATGGTAAATATTTTGCAGTATTTAGTTTCATAGACTAAGTTACTTTAAGCGTCACGTATTTCCTTTCATCCATTTTAAATGTGTTGCCTTTTTGTTTAACTTGGTGCCCTTCTGTTCTTGTATAACTGGAAAACCCAAGTAGGAGGTCTGAATGGCCTTTTATAAAAGAAAATAAATCCATGATTGACAGAGTATGAGAAAATACACTGGCAGGAAAAAACCAGCATTAGCAGGGGAATGGATTAAATGGAATTCCACATTTAGATACGAAGGTAATAGGTATAAGGAACCAAAGAGACACTAGACAACCCAAGAGGGGTAAGGAAAAGTAACTTCCATTGTTCCATTCATGGTTTTATTTTTCTCTAAATAAAAAGGTATTAAATACAATTTTTACATTTAAAAAAAAAATCAGTTCTGCATCAAGCTCGATGTTGATAGTCTACCGGGCAGCTATGTCTACTTCTCTCCATCCTTTCCCAGAATAAAGAGAATAAATGAAAACCCTTCACAAAATAAAACCACCACATTGTTTTAAAGCATCATTAATCAGCATTGATAACTGCTTGAGATGTTATCGACTACTACACAGAATTATTTTAGAGGCAATAGAATTCAGAATGCTTCAAATCTTGTGTCAGCACAGAATTAGATTGCTTTCATTTGTCACATTCAACATTAGATTAAAGAAATAACACCGTTCACAAGTAGTATGAACTCCGAAGCCAACATAACATGGCCGCAGAGTCTTCTTGAAATATGCAAATGCTGAAAGTTAACCCAAGCCCACACTATGCTCACAATCTCCATTATAAAAATAGAGGCCTGCTGTTTTATAGTTCCCTATAGCCTAATCTAAAATTCATTACGACATGCGCCTCAGTATCCCTAGATTTCTGGAAATTGCGAAGTAAAGGCATGTTAAGGTGGCAGAGCTCAAAATGAGAAGAAAACAACGTGGAGCAGCCGGGAAAGAACAGACGACCCTCATGTAATGCTGCAGCACACGTCTGAGCTGGGGGGCGGAACAAAACAAGTATATCAAAACAGGCATTGGGCAATGTAGACAAGCTCAAATGAATCTTTCCCCTCATGTGTACTTTAGGTTTTATTTGTTTGATCTTTCAATCTTTGCCTTTTGGGTTTCTTACTCAAAAGTAAAAAGCTATTTAATTTTGCAAGAGACTGAGACGGTGTACCTCCTTGGGGGGAAAATACACCAGAGGTCCTACTCACTTGGGAGGCTCACGGTCATTCAAAACTTCATCTTCACTGTACCTGATGTTAGAATAATGAAGCACCTGAAAGCCCAAATACTTATGTAAGTACCCGGGTTCTATTGTTCCTTGAACTGACCCATTTTTGGAAGGGAGGGGACAAGAACTAGGAATGAGGCCAGCATTCTAATTCTGTCTGCTGAGGGACATCTCATTGTTGTATGCAGTGTCATTGTACCTGTGCTGGTCCCAGGATATTAGAGACACAATGAGGATGAGGCCATTTCTTTTCTTGGACCAACGTCTGTCGGTGAGAGATACAAGATTTTGAGCCACCCTATATCTTCTTCAGGTATAAGCGACTAGTGGGGGCTCAACAACTTGTCTCTCTCACCAACAGATGTCGATCCAGTAAAAGATATTACCTCACCCTCCCTGTTTCTCTAAGAGACCTCTAAAGAAGCCTGCATGGATTGAAAATATCCCCATATATTTAAGGCTCCTCAACCGCATCAGAACACAAAAGACAGCACTCTTTGCTTGTCCCTTGCCAACCCTTCTCCTCCCACCAACCGCTCTCCATCATAAAGCGGCCAAAACAAACTGCCAGACATCATAATCCCTAAGCGCCCTATACTCTACAGACCCCATGGCCAGCCATTCACGAGAACAGATCATTTATAGGCTGGAAATTCCCCTGCCAGCGCTTGCACAGGCAGGGAGAGCTGGCGGCGCCCAACCAAAGATGAACCTGTGGCAAATCATCCCACCGGATGCGTGACCCTTCACCCACTTAAAAGGGATGAGAAAAAAAAATCTCATCCCTGCCTGCGATCCATTGCCTCTCTGGAAACACGCTGGCTCCTCATCTCTCCTCCCAGCCGGCACAGCCCAGGGCCCTTCCCCAGGAGCGACCGGACTGGCTCCCCAGTGACAGACGCAGCCCATGGGGAGGCTGGGGGAGGATGGCGGGGCTTTGCATGCAGCTGGGGGCGGGGGTTTCCTAGCCCCAGAATTTACCCCCCCCAAGACTTCAGCAATGGGCCCCTCGCCCCACCCAGGCTCCAGTATTTGGGGGTGGGGGAGGCAGGTGCCAGACCCCCAGGAGGGGGCGCCCAGACTCGGGGAGGGTGGGCTGGGGGAGGCGGGGCGGGGGGAGCCCCGGGTCCCGCCTGGAGGGGGCTCTCCCCCCCGGGGATGGGCGCTCGGCCCCTGGCTCACCTCCGCAGTCTCTCCTGGAGCAGCCGCATGGGTCCTGGGCGCCGGGCGGGCGGGGGGTCGGGCCGGGGGGCTGCGGGCGGCTCCTGCGGCGGCGAGGGCCGGGGTCCGGGCCCTCATTGGCTTGCGAGCCCCGCGGCCCGGAGCGCCGGCAGCGGCGTGTGCAGGAGAGACGGAGCCGGCGGCACCGGGTAGGGGGGGGCAGGCGCTCGGGGCGGCCGCTTTATCCGGCCCCTCGGCCCGGGCTTCCCTCCGCCCCATCCCCGCCCATAGCGCCGGCGCCGGCCCGCCCCTGTCGGCGCTGGGCCAGGGCGGGAGCGGCGGTGGAGGCGGAGACTCTGCCCCGGCGGGGGGACCCTGGCCTGGGTCCAGCGCCTGTCCGGGGGGTCGGATCGCCCGGGCTCCGCGGAGGCTGCAGCCAGGTGCAGCGGCGGCCCTCGCTCGCCCTTCGTGCCCGACACAAGCTCTGGGCCGGGGGGGATTCATAAAGGGCTCCCCGCAGAGCCTGAGCCTGCCTGGGGCGCCTTCCGTGGTACAATGGAAACCCCAAGCTGCAGCCGGCGAGAGTCCCCTGGCCGATGTTTGAAAATCAGACCCCATTTTATTCCAGCGGGACGCTGCTTTGTCACACGAACGAGCACATCCTGGTAGCAAGCTAGAGATTTCCTTTTTAAGAATGAAAGAAGAAGAAGATGAAAACCCTTGTCCTGGCTGACACGTGGATTCCCTTCGTACACACACACACACGATGTTCAAAAGAAAGCCAGGCTGGAACTGAGCACAATTTTTTCTTAGGTGAGGAGAGCAGCAGGGGTGCTGGAACTAGGGGTACTGCGGCACCCCCCGGCTTAAAGTGTTTTCCATCATGTAGGGGATTTAGTTTTGTTCAATGGCTCTCTGCACCCCCGCTAAACAATTGGTTTTAGTGCCATGTTAGAGAAGAGGCAGAGTAAAAGGAAGGGAAAATGTAAGATAGTAGACTTTCAGATACAGGGGTGCTGGACTAAGAGCCTAAAGAGAATAGTTGTGAGGGTGGATGAAAGAATTGTAGGGGAGAGTGAAAAAGGAGAGCTAGGACAGGCAGCTGAAAAAGAGGCCAGGGCTGAATCAGAAAGGATGGTGGTTTCAGTCCCTTTGTTTTAATGTAGTTGCCACAGGAAACAGTGAGCTTAAAATGATGAATCTTCTTGACTCTTAAGAACAATGTACTTGTCTATAAAAAGGTGAGATACCATAACAGAAACAATGGAGAGAGAGCACGGCCTTGGGCATGGTGCACTGGATGCTGTGCCCAGAGCAGCTTGGCTTCTGTTCCCAGCTCTGCTACAGGTCAGGTTGCTTCACTTCTCTGTACCTCTGTTTTCCCTCCCACTATATATCTTGTCTATTGTGACGATAGCCTTTTCCAAGCAGGAACTGCCTCTAAATATGTTTGTACACTACTTAGTATGTTGGAGATAGTAGGCAATGCTGTAATAGAAAACACAATATTCCATTTATGGTGTGCCAAATACCAGAGCTTGAAGTGGGATGATGTACCACCTCTCAGAAACTCCCATCTTCCATTAAAGAATCTAAGGCCTTGTTTAGGCTTGGGATTGCATGGAAAGTGATCAAGGCAACCACTGGACAACTAGGCTATGATTTGTGTTGATGCACTTTACCCTACTTTCAGGCTGGAGTGAGCTGCAGTGGTGCAGATCACACCTTTCTCATTTACAGCAAGGGTTTTCATCAGGGCAGGTACACAAATCCCCAGTGTGGATGGACAACACCTAAGCTTTCATTAAAAAAATGGGAAGGGAGAAGAATGTCAAGTTTTCCCCCCATAGTTGAAAATAAAACCTTCAAATTGCCGAGTGGGTTTAGCCACTGCAGATACATTTTCCTGTGTTTACAGAGAGCCTAAAATAATTTCAAGATATGTGAATGGCCCCTATTAATCTCAGGTTTTAACAATTTTGACATTTAATTTTGACATGAATTAACTATTTCACTGCAAATCAAAGCACATCAGAAAAGAGATCGAGGTTCAAGGTATGAAAATCTACCCAGTTAACATGTGTGACACTGGGCAAGTTGCTTCACTTTTCTGTACCTCTGTTTTCCCTCCCAACTTCTCTTTCTACTAATCAAAAAGGAGCAAAGGCGAAGGAGCGTAGCAAGGCATATTTTGAATACCTGCACAGTCTAAGAGTAAAAAGAAAAGGAGGACTTGTGGCACCTTAGAGACTAACAAATTTATTTGAGCATAAGCTTTTGTGAGCTACAGCTCACTTCATCGGATGCATTCAGTGGAAAATACAGTGGGGAGATTTATATACACAGAGAACATGAAACAATGGGTGTTACCATACATACTGTAAGGAGAGTGATCACTTAAGATGAGCTAATACCAGCAGGAGAGCGGGGGAGAGAGTAGCAGCACTGCCATCCCCCACAACACACTACTGTCTGTGGTTGTTTTTCCTCTGTTGCTTCAATATGCAAACTTGCTATGGGAAGTATGAAGAAAGTAGAGAAAACTGTCAGGACACTGCTGCATCATCAGACTGTGGCTGTGAGCAGAGCACACGCTGTGTGGAGCCCAAGGAGGGCAAAGCAGAAAGCATGTGTGAACGGTATAAAATGTATCCAGTCAGACCCTCAAATCCCTCTTGGTACGTCAGTCATGCTCGTCTGCCCACATCCTCTTTATTCCTCTTTCTTCTTAGCTGCTGCTTCTTTTATCATCTCCTCTTACAGTCTCTACTTCATCTCTTTCCCTGCTGCCTCCTTATATTTGAACTAGCCTTCTACCCTCCCCATGTGGCACCCAGACTTCCTGTCTTTCTTCAAGTTTCTCAAAACTGATTTCTCCCACAAAGTGTTGTAGCACCCACAACCTCCTTATTCCATGTTGGCCTTATTATTTACTGCAGCGCAACCACAGCCCAATCCTCTGGGTGCCAAACACTGAGCACACACAGACCTTGAAGAGCATACAGTTTAAGGAGACCAATGACTTGTGAAGGGTGGAGAACAGTGGCCTAGGGAGAGGTAAACCACCAAATATAAACATTTTAAATGTATGTTATCTATTTGTAGTTAAAAAATTGCCATAAAGTGCTAACTATCCCCATGAACTTCAACCTTTGATTGCCTGATTTGTGTATTGCAGATGCACTGGAGTTTTTGTATAATTTTATACCAATTCATTACTTTCATTGATAATCTCTGTATGGGAGAAACGTCCATCCTGCAAAGATTTACTCTTGTGCTTAATTGTATGTTACATGTATAGAGCCATTGAATTAAGTAAAGCTAACAGTGCACAAAAAGTAAGTAATGTACATAAGTATTTGCAGGATTTATGCATGCACATGTGTCTTCATTCAGTACATTCTAGCTATTTCACAGTACATAGTACACTTACCATTAAAAATCATGTAGTGTAGCAGATTTCCATGATACAACATACATTTAATTCGGTCAAATTTTAACACAAGACCCTCAGGGAGTATTTGTAGAATGCAGCTATTATAATACAATATTTCAATATTGCCCACCCTGAACAGTCAAAACAAACTAATAAATAAAAAAAAAATTATGAATCAGGCTCTCAAAAATCACAAGAATGGCTTAAAATAATGAGATTTTTAAAAATAAAATTTTGGGTTCCTTTTATTTGCCTTCTGCTGCATGAGCACTGGGGATTCACATTTTCAAGTTTTTCTTTCAAATCATGAGGATTAGAAACTTACTTCTGTGTTTTAATGAAAAGCTGACATGCTCAGAGAATAACCTGATTGCAGCATCTGAGGCATTAAGCAAAGGGAAAAAAATATCACACGACTTGTGATAAAAATCGTAAGATTTTGTGATGCTGATGTTGAGTCAAATATGTATATTTCTTTTTGAAATGAAAGTAAGTTATTCAGCATTCACATTTAAGAGCCTGATCCTGAACAATACCATACTTAGCACTTGCCACTCCCACGGAAAACACATATCTAATTGCATTTCATGTTTTAATGACTCAGACATTTTATTGTATTTTGTAAATATCAGAAGGGCTCAGACCTTATTTTGGTTGCAGGACCTACAAATTAATTTAAAAAACTGGCATCAAGCACAAAACTGCAGAAACCAAATCCCCCAAGTCTTCCAAACGCCACTATTTTTATTACACTCTTATACTTTACAAATTAAAAAAACCTAAGATGCTATTTCATTGCTTTATTACAAAGTGCTCCTGGCACTAGAAACATGTTGCTTGCCTTGCTTTAGCTAGGAGTGCATTTTTCGATGTGTCGGGTTTGCTTAAACAAAATTGCCAGTGGTTTCTTAAGGAATGAAACCCTAGCTGCTACAATGTCTTTGTCCTCCTAGAAACAAAATGGCTGCATGCTGATGATGGTTGGCCCAGGGGACTGCTAATAAGATACAGAAGCTTTCACCGTTAGTTTGGCGGATTGAATACACCTCTGCTCAACAATAATGGAAATTTGTTAGATGGGGGATGTGAAATGAACTTGATAGTTTCAGTCTAGTTCCTAATCGGCAGGTGTCCACACAGCAAACCTGCTGCTAATTGCCATGCTTAGTGGCAGGCTCATCACAGAGAACAAAGAGTGGATGGGCCACATGGAGTGACCTCTTCTTTCATTGCTATTTCAGGTTTGACACATGGGAGGAGCTGGGGGACATGCAAAGCTTGCACCGCAACTGCTCTGTGGATAGAGAACTTCATTCTCCCCGGCTGTTCATTAATCATTTTTCATGAGCTAAGTTCACACAGATATATCATTTCTTCTTTTTGGCACAGACATCAAGCACCATGGTGAGATTATACTAACAGTGACAGAAAGATGGGATCTTTGTGACAAGCTGCCATTTTCACTCTACCTCACAGCACATGCAGAACCTACATATGATGATTGGCATAGGCAAAACACACACCACAGCCAAGCCTAAATTGTAGGGTCCCACAAGAAGTCTGTGTAGACGTCTTACTAACAAAATTAAATCTCTCAGATAGAAGCTGAATCTCTTCTTGTCACTTTGACAACATAGGAATTATTGTCTTTAGTATAGGTTTCAGAGTAACAGCCGTGTTAGTCTGTATTCGCAAAAAGAAAAGGAGTACTTGTGGCACCTTAGAGACTAACCAATTTATTTGAGCCTAAGCTTTCGTGAACTACAGCTCACTTCATCGGATGTATGTCAGACATACACGATGTACCCAGTCTTGTCATTTGTCAAACAGATCAAGAGAATAACAAACATTTAGAATAAGGAACTGCAATTGTTTCTGGAGTGTGTTTTGGTAGTCACCAAACTCTTACACAATGAAAGCTAATGTTTTCCTTACTGACTGATTTACATTCATGGATACTTGTCTGAGTCTTCAGTGGTCACAGGTACACAGCTAAGGTGGCCAGTTTCCTTCTATGACTCTGGGAAGCATCATCCATTTTAACATAGCAGAGAATAGCTTAGGTCTTTTTATGAGGCAAGAAGAGACAGTTTTGACTCGTGTAACTCCTTTGCTCTCCAGGTATTGGTGAGTTGGACTTATCAGGAGGGGTGGGGTAAGTCAGGATGAAAAAAAGGACCATTGGCATGCCAATAGAATCCAGCCTTCCAGTAGAGGAGGAGCTAGATGACTGCTCTGGTAGGAGGGAATAATTTGGCCTGTTGCTTAGGCAGACAAACCAGCAACACTGAAACTGTGCTGCTAACATGAAGAGATAAAGTGAAGGATACATGAGAATGGGAGGGAGTGTGGATAGCTGACCTTGGCTCTGGGTTTCTGTGAATTTCTTGTTGGAAGCTGCTTTGCTGATAAGAAGAAATTATGAGTTCTTTGCTGTTGCTAGGGAAATTGTTGACCCATTAGAGGTTATGTGCTTTGTATTGAGCTATCTGTAAAAGAGATTTATTAGAGTGTGCACTTTGGAGAAGTTTTGGAGTGGATTTCAATGAGCTAAAGGGCTGACACCAAACTCCCCAGTGGGGAGGAGAAAGGCTGGCCACTGGAACCCTGCTACTGACTACTCGATACATCTCAGGCTTTGGGTAACTATATCTGGGGTTCTCTAGATGAGACTATTGCTATTTTAGATGTGTGCTTTGTACTTAATAAAAACAAGGATTTTGGGGTCAAAGCACTCTTGTGTGTTCCAATTGTTTATCAGATGGAGGTGTTGTGTTCCCCACTGATTTATTTCCTGTCACCACCTGGAAAACAGAGACTAGTTACCATGGTTTGGGGTTCAGAAAACCTCAGGTAATACAGTGACTTAGAGGGCCAAACCCTCTGTACTGGGATGCATTTAACCAAATGTAGTAAGTACAATTCATACTGCATGATGTTTTAGGTTGTATTCTGCCTCAAGGAAGTCTCCATTAGTGGATAAAGAACCATCACTTCTTGGGTTTATAACAATACATACTATAATTAGCTCAACAGACTCTTCCTGAGTCTGAGTCTACTGCCCTCTCCTCCTCTCTTGCTGATTGCTTTCAGTCTTATCCTGCTATGAAGGAGACATTCGCTATTAACACCTTCCCCAAAAGGAGACTGCTGACAGAAAAATAGTCACCATTAGCTGATTTGAGGTGTTGGATTCTTGAATGAGCAAGAAATAGAGTTTGTGGGAGGATGTGGAGTCAGAACCTCAGCTGAGGCCATGGAATGCTCAGCACATCAAGGGGGTGCAAAGGTGGGTTTTATGCTCTCCCGAACATGGGCTCTTGTCTGCTGGCTTGTGCCCATAACACAGATTAGAAGAACCCGAACCCTCTATTCCCACTAGTCATTAGGACCTATTAAAAAAATCCACAATTTTCCTGACTTCTATCGTCTTGTACACTCATATACTATAGTTTAAATAACATGACATTTGAAAGCCACGCCACTTTCTACTTAAAAATACAGTGTTTCACAGATCAGATGCTCAGCTTGTTAGTTGTCTGGATGGTCATCAGGGCACTGATTATCTCTACAGTCTGTAGCATCTCTGGAGCTGGATGGTTCCCAGATAAATTGGGACAACTCAATAATCTGCCCTAATGTACAACATTATACAGATAAAGGGGCAGGTTATAATACCCTTACACTGAGTGGTGTCTTACTCCACTTACACATGGTGTAAAGTGCTATTCTGTGTGAATAAAGATATCACAGTCTGGCCCAAGATACCAATCAGTTCTCTCCTCTGCAGAGCAGAAAGGTCCTTCCAAGCCAGGGTTGATGGTTCTGACACTGCAGCATGGGAGAATGACCATGCAGAGAAAAAAGTAGCTGATGTAATGCATGAGAAAGCTGATAACTTCAGTTGTCAATATGACGAGTCCTTAATTCTTCAGCCCATTAAGTGTAGGCTTTTCACAAGATTCTGTAGCTTTTCTTGGCAATGTGACATTCACTCAGAACATCTCATTCTCCTTGGCACTGATATTTGAGCAATATTTTACCTTCTATATCGTCAAAAAACAAGTATGGGATTTTTACATTTGTGCCAGCATCCATTATATAATTAATACACCTGCAAATCCCTCTTCAGTAACAAAACAGAACTAGTCTGGATTGATAAAGCAGACACCTACATGTAAAGACTTCTCTCTCACTTCCTCCCAAATATCAGATTTTTTCCCTTTGAAAAACACATTGATGATGAGCCAGATTCTGCCATCCTTATTCATAATAAGGAATACCTTCCTTTGACATTGCAATGAATGGGACTACTTAGTGGAGTAAGGTAAATGGGTCTGATCTAAAGCCATGATCTATTGTCGAGAAAAGAATAGAAAGACTACCCCCATTGAATCCAATGGGCTGTGGATCAGGCCTGCAGTAAATAAAGAATCTGAATACAGAATACAGAATCTGGCCCTTCATATTTACAGATTTTAATACACATTGTTACCTAACTGAAGGAAAAAAAATTGTAGTTTCCCAATATATGGTTAAGCATGGCAGAGGTTTTATTCCAAGCCGGTACTGTCCAGTTTTAGGAATTTGTAATTTTTATATGATTGTATTTTTAAAATACAAAGATATCTAAAGCCCTTTTGTTATACTTTCTTTATAAAGAGAAATAAACAGAAAATAGATAAATAAAAATGTCAGGCCAGATTCTTCTCTCACATCTAGTGATGTAAATCAAGAGGAATTCCATTGGAGTTTATGGAATCAAAATGGTATCAGTGTGTTTACATGACAAGTTATCTCTTGTTTAGTACTGGGACCAGACCCAGGATTTGCTTAGAGCTGAGGAGTCATTCATTTAAAATCACAGACCACTCTGACAGCATTATGCTAGTTATTTGTTAAAATGCTTTTCATTAGGTTGTTTGAATAATAAATTTGGAATTGAAGAACCAAAATATAGACTGAGATGCACACTTTCAAACTTGAAATAAACATCTCAGTTCTTTTACTTCTGACTAATAGATTTTAGTAAAGTACAACTTAAGAATCAAGGGCTCCTCCAGCCCTGTGTTAATGGCAAAAGTCACGGAGAAGTGAAGTGAAGCTATCATATATAAATACAAATCCAAAGTAGAGAGAACTCACCAGTTACTGTTTTTATCATGTGTGTTGGAAACAAGAACTCCTGATAGGGAAATATTTTAGAACATGTGAATGTATGGATGAGCCATCTTATTATTTGTATTATAGTAGCACCTAGAGGTCCCAAATGAGATCAGGGCCCCACTGTGCGAGGCTCTGTAGAAACACTTAATAAGAGAGTCCCTATCCCAAATTGCTTATTGATATATAGAATGAAGTCAGAGAGATTTGAAGGTGCACATCACCTTCCAGGACTGGTTCCATAGATATGTTTCATTGTGAAAAAGGCAGTTTCATGGCTTTAGGAACATGGCATTTCTTTTTCCATTTGGTCCCTCTCAACTGTTTTCACTAGATTTGTATTAATTATCTGTATTGTGGTAGCACTGCGGAGTCTCAGTCATGGACCGGGATCCTATTGTACAGGGCACTGTACAAACTCAGAACGAACAGGAAGTTCCTGCATACAATCTAAGTATCATTTAACCTTAAAATAAAATATTACCAACATTGGAAGTGGGGAGGAAGGGAATGGCCAGGCAAAAGAACAGTCATGATGTAATCATCTGATGTCAATACTGATGAGGTAGCTCTCTCCACTCAGCCTACAGGAACAATTTGTGGCACTCAGCAGGAACCTGGGCACTGGGACAAAATAATAATCATACTTGATGCTTTTATAGTGCTTGTCATCTGAATTAATTGATCCTCGCAACATCCCCTCAGCAAGGTAGCAAAGCATTGTTACATGCAATTTACTGAAGAGCAAACTGAATCATTTGAGAGGTTACGTGACTTGCCAAAGGTCACACAGTCAGTGGCAAAGAGATATCAGGAGACCAATTGCCTGTCTCACTGTTCTAATTAGTAGACAAACACTGAGTGACTCCCAGACAGATGCTATTACTATTAATAATGACACTTACCAGCACTTCTTATCTTTGCCATCTAGTTAAGTCTCACAACAGCCTTGCCAGGGCAGTATTACCTAACAGTCATCTTTTATAGATGAAGAAACTAGGGGGGAAAAAGAGGGTAAGGGGTAAGTTTTCAGAAAGACTGAGGCCTGGCTTCCCTTTATGTGGATTTAGCTCACACCTGGGGAATAAACCGAAGCAGAAATCTGAATACCTGTGCCTCACTGACTGCCTGATTTGTACCCACAACTGGATCCAGGGGCCAGATCCTCAGCTGGTTTAAATCAGTGTGGTTCTGTTGACTTCAGTTGGACTGCATTGGTATAAATTCCAGGAATAACGGTTCCACCCACACGGTTCTTATTTGGAGGATTGAGGCTTTACACTGCAAAGTCTCTTTCTCAGGACTGAATCTTGAGGTTAGGGAGAGGTGCTTACAACAAGATAAAATCATTCAACATAAACAGAAAATAAACTGACAGACAAACTCCCTAGAGGAAGGTTCAGGCCAGTTGTATGATACCTGGGTGTGGATTGAGCAAAGCCATTGACACTTTCTCTCTTACTTCTACAGCACTTTCCTCTGGTTGCCTGAGGAAGGGCATAGAGAAGCTGATCAGGAGTTACCTGGTCCCCAGTGAATTGGGAATTAGTTTCCTTGCACTCTGTGACTTGTGGATGCAAAAGATGCAGCTACATTTTGGGGAGTGCAACTTGCAGCCTCAGAACTGAGCCCACTCTTTGAAAATGTGCTTCTCAGTGACTTTCTCACAGCCCAGAGATAATCAGTACTGGAGCTAGATCAGACTTCAAGAATTCCTGCCTCTGATTTTAACCACACCTCCAGGGTTTAGGTCACACCTTTCTCTTTCTTCTGTTTGTTTTAGCATCATCTCTCTAATAAAATATAATTTTATTTACAGTATATAGCATAAATATTTCAATCACCCTTACATATAATGCTGGTTTCTGCAGTATTGCCAACTCTTGCAATGTTAGAGTGAGTCTTGTGATATTTGGTATTTTTCTTAAACTCTCAGTTTTCATTACAAAACAAAACCCAACACTAAGATTCTAGTCGTCTTGGTTTTGGATAAATGTTGAAAAATTTGAATCCTAATGGTACAAAAGCTAGATGGCAAATAAAAAAAGACTCCAAATGTATTATTTTAAAATCTCATGATTTTTAAAGACAGCCTCATGATTTTGGGTTCTGTTTCACAAGTTCTGAATTCTCTGGATTGGCAACACTGTGTTTGTTGAATGTACTCTAAATCGGTTTCATGATAATCCAAAGCACCAACGTGATGGGATACTGTTACTGTGAATAATTTATTTCTGGAAATCTCAGGGTATGTTTACACTGCAATGTAAGCCCAGGGTAAGTAGAAGTCAAATCAGCAGCTCCTGGGTTTGTTAGGGCTAGAGCATGTACATTTATTTGTAACCCCAGGTTAGGAATAGTTGAATCCTGGGTCCCAATGTGGGGCTCCAGTGTCTACACTGCATTATGCAGGCTTGAGTCAAAGCACCCACATCCCAGACTTCCTAGCACCCTCCCAAAATGTGGCTGCTGTAGCCTTTTGTTTGTGGTATAGATGGGAAAACTTGACAGTTCACCAAACATGACTGTCCAGAGAACAAAGAAAGTCAGCCTGTAGGATCGTGGGATATTAGTGGCAGACTGGCAGAGTATGTCTACTCTGCAATAAAAATGTGTGAGCTGACCCAGGCCTGCAGGGTTCAGGCTGGGGGCTATAAAACTGCAGTGTAGACATTCAGGCTCCAGCTGGAGCCCAGGTTCTGGCAGCCCAGGAATGGGGAGGTTCCCAGAGCTCTAGCCTGATCCCAAATGTCTATGCTGCTATTTTATAGCTATGCAGCATGAGCCCCACAAGCCAAAGTCAGCTGACCCAGGCTGGCTAGCCACAGGTATTTTATTGCAGTGTAGACATACCCCCATAACACGAGTCCAGTGGGTCTATGTCTACCCTGAAAATCAGTGACTCTGGTTTGGACCCTGCACCCGCGTGGAGTCTGGGGACACTGTGTGTGAACCCTGGGTTAGTGCAATGTGTGTGTAGATGAGAAGGGAGTTAGGCATGAGCCCAAGTTTGCACCCTGGGTTTACATTGCAGTGTAGACATACCCGTAGTGGTTTAGGTATGAAGATATTATGGGCCTAATCTTGAGTTGTTGTAAATTGGAAGAATTTACCTAGTCACATGGTGGATCCTCACTCACATGATATTGAATATCTTTCTAAAAGAGATGCTATTGCTCAAAAAGAAGTTATGGGTTAGATGCTGAGGTTCAGTAGCCCATGGTCTGCACAGTTTAGATGATTGTAATACTTTAGTCTAATCCAGGCTTTTGGTCTCATTAAAGGGAAATAGTAGTCTGTGATGTTCAGAAGGTCAAACAAAATGATCTGGTGATCCCTTCTGGCCTTAAAATCTATTAAGTTGATTGATATCAATGGAGCTTCCCCCATTTACATCAGCTGAGGGCCTATGAATCCTCCTTTACACTAGCCAGCGAGTAACTAGCCTACTGGTAAATAAGAGCTCAGATGGACACAGGCAGCTAATTAGAACTGAGCTTTGTCTAACACAACTCTTTGTAGAAGCTCCTGAAATTGAAACTAAGACAAAGGAATTATTGATGTGGCCTGGAACAAATGGATACATTAAACCCATAAGGCTGTTCGTAATCTGTCAGAGTCAATTGACTAAGGAGAAGCCAGACTAACCACAGCACTTAAATTTATACCCCTACTTAGTAGGTCTTCAATTCAGTATCAGAGCAGTCTCAAGGAATAATAGGAGAGTATAGGAGAATAAAAGGAGACCCTTTCCTTAAAGTGGGTTTAGACTTGCACTGGAGTGTTCTTTGTGACTGTCCCACACTATTTTTCCCCTTAAAGAAAGAATACTTAGAAATTGTCTTTCAGTTAAGGGGCTATGGACCATTCTTCACAGGGAAGTCGTAAAAAAGCCCCATCATTTTACATATTGAAGACACGAATGGAGAAACAGGAGAAAACATATTGTAGGAAATATATTGTAGTGTTGCCCTTTTTGGACCGGAATGGCTAGTCCAAAATATTGGCTGAAAAACAATTTTTTTTGTCTAAAACCCCAAAATTTCAGTTCAGATATGCCACCATGGTGCCTAATGGGACTTGTAGTTTAGGTGCTTCAGGCTCCCCTCCTCCTCTATGGACTGGGATCCCTGGTTGGACTACATCTCCCATGATGCATCATGAGCTCTCAGCGTGGTGAGCCACCATGGAAGTCATAGGGCTGTGGTGCATCATGGGAGATATTCCAGCTGAAGAGTCTGGCTTATAGAGGAGAATTGGAGCCTGGGGAACTGACTCCTTTGGTGCCATTTCCAAACTGAAGTTTTTGACCAAACATTTTCTGGTTTTGACCCAAAACTAAAAACTTTTCAGATATTTGATTTTTTAACAAAAAACTAACTTGTCTGTGGAAAGCAGACATTTTTTGTGAAAACTTCTGAGTCAGAACTCCAATTTTCTACTGAAAAACAGTTCTGATGGAAAATTTCCAAGCAGTCCTATTGATCACAGTTTTGGAAATCTCCAGGTATCTCTCCATCCACACAGCAAGAAGACATTTCCTGGTGTTAGACAGAGGAGTATTAGACTCTAGGGGTCTGCTTCATTACTGAACCACACTTTTTGTAATAATTTACACTAATGCAAAGTGATGTGATAGTTTACTCCTACCTCCTACTTACTTTGCATTAGTGTAAATTTCCTATTCACATTGCATTAGTGCAAATCACTACCCAAAGTGCAGGGCAATAGTATACCAGGTCTCATAACCTCATTCCCATTCTTGAAAAATAGAAAGCTAAAGTAAAAAGTCCCAGGAACACTGGGCACTGATATACAGTTTGTGCTGCTCTTTGTCATGAATCATCACTGCTATTTAAGGGTGACTGATCCTCTTAAAGCTCCAGATTATACATGCTATAAGCATAACTTGCCTCTGTTTGAGATTTCATGCTACAATGCAGACGCCTCCACAATTAAATATCCTCTTGAACCTTCTGTCTCCAGCTAAATAGACAGTAATGAGGAAGTTATTAAAAATAATTAGGTAACTTTACTTGGGATCTCAGAAATCTTCTTGTACTTAAGACTCAAAGTTAATATTAAACTACATTAAAGATACTGGTCTGATATGTAGCCAGAAATGGAAAGTAAGGCTAAAATCCTAGCTCAGGGTGTGCTTTTACCTCACACATGCCTAGGTAACCATCAAGGGCGTCACTCAAGTATATTGTTATTATTTGTATTATAGTAGCTCATTAAGCCCCCAACCAAAATCAGGGCCTCATTTTGCTCAGGTCATACAATAGATATAATCACACACAAGAAATGACAGTAAAAGAACATGGTTAATGTTGCAAAACGTCCAGCACTCAAAAGTTAGGAAATGCCAGGATTATGGTTGCCCAAGGAACCTTAATTCAGCCTCCTTGTGCATATACATCATGATACAGTCTTTAATACATAACCACATTCTATTTTTTCTACACAACCCCTGCCTTATTCAGTGCCCAGGATGGATGGTGCTCACTTAATTAGCAGCTACTCAGTACTGTGTTTTCTCATCATGGTTCAATGGGTGGCCCTCGGATTTATTTTCCACACACTATTCAAACTCACCTCTAAAGATGGAGTTATTCATTTCCGCCTGGGCTTTTCTATGATGCTCATTGCTAGAGCATCTGAGTGCTTTGCAAATATGAGGTGAGGGGGTGTCATTATCCACATTTTACAGATGGGGACCTGAAGCACAGAGATTAAAGTCAAAAGTTTCCACTAATTTTGGGTGTCCAATCGGAAACCACTCAGACCTGATTTTTCAGAGTATTTAGCATTATGTAGCACTTTATATGTTCAAAGCACAGCTCCCTTTGACTTCAGTTGCCAATGAGAGTGCACAGCACTTCTGCAAGTCAGACCCCAGGGTATCAAGTTGGGCATCCAGAAAATGAGGAACACAGAGTTTGATTTAAGTGACTTGCTCAGCATCACATAGGAGCTCTGTGGGAGAGATAGAATCCCGTTTTCCAGGGTGATATTCCACTGCCTTAACCACTTAATGCTTTCTATTCCTGCAGTCCCCTGCTCATTCACTACATACCTTCCACGTATTAAGAGACAGTCCCTGCTCCAAAGAGCTTACCATTTAAACAAGATAATGTGAGAGGAAGAGACACAGGTCACGCAGCAGAGCTGGGAACAGAATTCAGGTCTCACAATGCTCAATCCAGCAGCCAATGCACTGGACTACACTCTCTCTCCTTTGATGCTATGGCCATTTTTGAAGTGACCAACTAGAAGGCCTTAAAGGTCCCATTCCAATGCAGTGCTTGTGCACAAAATCCTAATCAAGTCACAGCCCATTCTCCCACCTGCACTGACCAGCAGAGGTGGATTGTTATGGGGAGGAGCACATGCTGCTCTCTTTCAAAGGCGTGGCTAGTCAGACTCAAACCTACTCTACTGCAGGCTGGTGCTCAGAGCCCCAGTGAAGCCTTGTAAGCAAAGTGAAGCGTATATAGAATCACTGGGGAATAACAAATCAAGGGCCGTAAATCCTGCAGATGGACTTTGGCCCCGGGGGTCTGCTCTTAGGCTCCAGCATCTACCCATGCAGATTTGACTGCAGGGTTGGAGGCCATGAATCCTCAATGGTGTCATTCAGATTTGGAAAACCTGACCTGTGCAGAAAGGTTAAAACAACTGGGCACATTTAGCCTGGAGAAAAGACCAGTGAGGGGGGACCTGATAGTCTTCAAATAGGTTAAGGGCTGCTCTAAAGAGGATGGTGAGCAGTTGTTCACCAGGTCCACTAAAGATAGGACAAGTAGCAATCAGCTTAATCTGCAGCAATGGAGATTATTAGGAAAAAATGATCTAACTCTAGGGGTAGTTAAACTCTGGAACAGGCTTCCAAGGGAGGTTGTAGAATCCCCTTCATTGGAAGTTTTCAAGAACAGGTTAGGCAAAAACCTATCAGGGACAGTCTAGGTTTACTTGGTCCTGCCTCAGTGCAGGGGGCTAGACTAGGTAACCTCTCAAGGTCCCTTTGTGCCCTATATTTCTATGATTCTTTACAGTCACTGGCTGGAGAACAACTGCACTTTGCATAGAAGAAAAGATCTTGCTAAAACTGGTTAGCGAAAATATTTGAATAAGAAGAAAGAAAAAGCTCGTGCTTTGCACAGCTAAGGGTATAGTTTCCATTGTTCAGATATGACTGTTATAGAACTGTAGCGAAAGAACTGTGACTGGCATTGGTTTCTGAGCCACTGCTTTTAAAGTATTACATAATCCTTGTTCCTGCAGAAAGCAAAACAGGAGGTCTGTAATGAAAGCAAAATTGGCTTGAATTGATGAGCTTTTGTAACTAGTGAGTGGAACCTTAAATGGAGCTCTTGATCATACTCATCCCTTTGCTGCTAAGGAGCAGAGTGCAAATATTTATACAACAATGTGTATGTATCCAGTTCCCATAAAACCTCCTCTCCAATCTACAATGAAAGGTTGCCAAAAAGGTTTAGTGCCTGTTAAACTTTGCTGCATGCGAGAAGGTTCCCATTAAATATGCCCCGTTAAAAGGTACTTGCACTATCGAACCAAATCCAGCAGGAAAGAGACAAAACTCATTTACCTTAACTTAGTGAGGCAGCTGGTATAAACGGACACTGCTGACTTCAATGGAGCTGTGACAATTTACACCAGCTGAGGATCTGCCCCAGGTGTACCGCTGAAATATGCTTTTTACTCTATTTTTTTTAAATGGGACAGATTCTCTACTGCAGCCAAGATCCAACCAATGCAACTGGGGCTTAGGGTGCAGATGGGGCTGGGGAGGGGGGACTAGAGTTGGGAGAGCAGCAGGGAGCTAGTTACATATATCTTTCTTTCTACCCAGCCCTACCCTAATCTTAGCTCTGGCATAGGTTAGAGCAGCCTGGATAGTGCTCTAAACTATGCATCTGATAACAGGGCCCAAGGGAGTTTGGTGCCGTACAGCCATGCCCCCAGTAAGCTTCCCCCACCTTAATGCCAATCCTTATGCCAAGGCTGCTGCAACAGGAGCTGGTGAAGGGGTTGGCTCTATGTCCGCTCTAGGCTCGCTGTGCTGCCTATACAAACGGTGTAGTGAATCTGCTGCTGCTGTACATGTGTGTGAATGTCAACAGGCATGGCAATGGGGGACTTGCAGCGAGACTTGAGCCAAGCACATCGGAATGCAGGCAGCCACTATGCATGCTTCCGTGACAGGGTTCTGCCAATTCACCTTCAGCCCCAAGCTGTCTGAAACTCCCCCGTTCCCATACCCACTGTCAGGTACGTCAAAGTCGATCGTGGTTCTGTAACCTGGACAGGGGGAAATCACAGTCTCTTTTTTTTTTTTTTTTTTTTTGGGGGGGGGGGATGTAGGCCAGGAGGCAAAGAATAAACGTGGTGGACTAGATTTTCTGATCTGAGGAGCGCAAACAAGTGGCCCTAAAGCTGTTTAACAAACCTAGTGGAGAATTCTGCTCCGGGTAGGGGAATCTATGAGGGAGGCAGAGACTCTGTTGTGGCTTCTGTGTCACCCATGTTCTGGGACATAGTACAGTGCAGGCCTGAAAAGAAATCTCTCCACCCTGGGAACCCTCTAACAGCTGCTCTGTGCAGGTTTTAGCAGTGGTCTCTGAAATGCTGATGGACATTGTTTCTCTTTGGCTCCATTTGCAGCTAAATTGGGTTCAGTAACCTCCATTGTCAGCAATGGGTAAATGAATTAGAGAAGCAGTGAAGAAAAGGTTCTCTCTTGAAGCTCTGTTTTTATTCTATATTCAGAGCGACTCCTCTTTTTTTTTAACTTCATCTATTTGTGCAGATAAACTCTGGTAATAGACGTATGGAACATATGTCTTGTGCACATACTTGTCACTTCTGAAACAGAATAAACGGCCTTTCCTAGAGATTCACAGTAACACATCAGCTTTCATTATCATCCATCTAACATGAACACAAGAAGGCAAAAGTTTGCAATGACAGCCTTTTGCAAACCCAGCTCTTTCCAAAGCTTTGTGTTTTGCATTTGAATCAATATGTATGCAAGATAAAGTACACAGATACTGCTACAGAAGGCCATTATTTACATAAAGTCCAAACCAATTACAAATTCTGATGTATTAGAATTGTTCCACACAACAAACATTTCGATAAGCCATAGGATCATAAGCCCTCCATACTACCTCCTGTTTTAATTTTTTAAAAAGATCAATAGAATATTTGTGCAAAAAAGCGTCCATGCTGTAGACTATTAGAGTATGGGATAGAAATGACACGGTCAGTCACAATTATTTTATTTCTGGAGGTAAACATTTATCCAAGCCCAACATAGGTTATATAGTAAGAGAGTTTTCAAAGGCACAGAAGGCAGTTAGGGGCCAAACTCCCATTGGAAGTCAATGAGAATTAGGTGCCTAGCTCTCATTAATGCCTTTGAACATCTATGCTAAAAATCAGCTGAGTTTTCGGTCACTAAGAAATGTATTACTTTCTTTTACAAACTCATACACCTGGAGACCCAGCATAATGTGACAAAGTTCCTTCTCTGCCTTGGTGGGTCCTGCACTTATTGGCAGATTTGCTCGCCTCAGAGGTTCACAGCATCCCTCAGTTTGCCCACTTTCACGGCTCAAATCTGCCATTCACTCAGTTAGCCTCATCACTGGCCAGCATGGGGAAAAGGAAGAACAATCCCCGCAGTCTCTGCTAATCCACCTAGTGGATCAGGGAACAGGCCAGAAACCTTCCCCTCTGGTGGAACCCACAGTCCAGGTCAACTCCTCCGGTATCAAGTAAGGAGTTGGGGGATGAGGGATAGGGGGAACCCGGGCCCGCCCTCTACTCCGGGTTCCAGCCCAGGGCCCTATGGATTGCAGCTGTCTACGGTGGCTCCTGTAACAGCTGTGCGACAGCTACAACTCCCTGGGCTACTTCCCCATGGCCTCCTCCCAACACCGGCTTTATTCTCACCACAGGACCTTCCTCCTGGTGTCTGATAATGCTTGTACTCCTCAGCCTTCCAATAGTACGCCTTCTCACTGTCAGGTTCTTGTGCCTCTTGCTCCCAGCTCCTCGAATGCACACCACAAACGGAAATGAGCTCCTTTTTAAACCCAGGTGCCCTGATTAGCCTGTCTTCATTGATTCTGGCAGCTTCTTGATTGGCTGCAGGTGTTCTAATCAACCTGTCTGCCTTAATTGTTTCCAGAAAGTTCCTGATTGTTCTGGAACCTTCCCTGTTACCTTACCCAGGGAAAGGGGACCTACTTAACCTGGGGCTAATATATCTTCCTTCTATCATTCTCCTGTAGCCATCTGGCCTGACCCTGTCACAGTAACTAGTGAATACTCCTTCAAAGATAGCCATTCATCTGTTTTGAAGGAATTGGCCATTCTGGACTGCAAACCTAAATGAGGTATAAGGTGGTATAACTTAGAATCGTGCATACTCATGCAGACTCTCCTTAACCTCCTTATATCTGCTCTACACATGTCTTTAAGTGGGGGCTTGTCTACACTTGAAATGTTACAGCAGCATTGCTATAGAACTTCAGTGTAAACATTACCTACTCCAATAGGAAGGGTTCTCCAGTGGGTATAGGTAATCCACCTCCCTGAGAGGTGGTAGGTAGGTCTACAGAAGAATTCTTCCATTAATATAGCTCTATCTACACCAGGGGTTTGGTCAGCTTAACTACGTTGCTCAGGGGTGTGGATTTTTCACACTCCTGAGCAATGCAGCTATGCTGATATAAGTTCCCAGTGTAGACCAGCCCTGAGTTGGTTTAAACTTACACGCCAAAGAATCAGAACAAATTACAAGTTCAAGTAAGGTGAGGGTTACTGAAGGTTCATCTTCTTATTCCTGTTGGGTCCTGAGCAAATTTCCACTGATTTCAACATGCATTGGATCAGGCCTCATTTGGGATAAACCATCTTAGGTCTGGTCTACACCTAAAATTTAGATTGACCTAGTTATGTTGCTCAGGTGTGTGAAAAATTCACACCACTGAGAAACAAAGTTAAACCAACCTAAGTCCTACTGTAGACAGTGCTAGGTTGATAGAAGATGTCAAAACAATGAGAACAGGTCCTATTGACTTCAACTGGAGAAGCAGATACAAAAGAGTCTATGTGTTAGGGAAAGGAGGCCTAAGTTAGCGTGAGCAGGGTCTAACAACACCAGCTCCTGTATGACTTCTGAATTTGTCTCTCACCACACTGACCTGGGTTAATTTTGCCTCTGTGTTCTTGTAATTTAATAACAATTAATATATATGCACATAACACCATTTTTATTAAATGATATATTTTGAAAAGTTCCTTTCCCTTATTTTAAATATAATTATTCCCCGCTGAATTTTTTGGTACTAGCACTGACTTGTTTTACACAGCTAGCAGGACCTGTTAGTGTTTGTCCCAAATTCTTTTTGAAACAATAGCCAATTCCTAATTACTGCTGATCATAAAGAACATGCCGTGTGGTGAACCCAAAGGGCTGTAGCTGAGCCCCGACAGACACTGTGCACCGCCCAGATTTCCACATCACTGAAATGGAAAGAAAAACAATAATGTAGGTCATCAAGGGAGTGGCAGATATAGTCTTCTTGTTTATCTGCTTCTGATGACTGAATGTAGTAAATTTCTAATTCCTTGCATGTATCCTCTGGTTTTATAATAGGTGCAGGGAAGTTGTGAGAGGAGATGGCTTGCTTCTTGCCAGTCTTTTTATTATTATGACGTTTGCCTGATGGCCAGCTGTTATGAGCCTTTTCTGTGTAGTAAGCTTGCCTGGCTCTTTCTTTGAATACAGAATTCTATTTGGAAGGTTGAGAGGCAGTTGAGATGGTATTCGGTTGTTTTGTCATTCTAAGGGGATGAGTTAGTAGGGTTCATACGTGAGGTCCCCCCTCCCGCCCGCCCGTTCATTCTTCTTTCCATCTGTATCACTCAACAAACACCACATGAGTTATTCCATTTGGCATTGAATTCACAGCAGATTCACAGGGCCAGCTAGAGCCCATACCCTCTCTCAGAGCACTTAATTTCCTTTCTGTTGCATCCACAACAACATCTGAATACAGTGGACACATAAGACACCAGACAAAAGAATACTGATTGATGCCAGCTTGAATTCATATGTTACTGACACTGCTAGAGTACATGGTTCTGGATCCACCATCAATAGTGTGCTCTGACTCCAGGCTTCACTTTTTAGGTTTGCATATTAGATTTCAACATACAAATTTCTGTAGTATGGCTGAGTCACAAATTTGGATTCAGTGTCAATTATCCAAATACCTTGCATTTATCTTCTGATTTTATAACAGATCCAGAGTCATTCATAACCCAGATTTTGGTCTAGACTTGTCCCAAATACATGCGTGTAGTTTTCTCGGTCTGGATTTTTTAAAGCACTCCTATAACTCTGAAATGCTACTGCCTAAACACATGTAGTACTGTTTCTTGAAAGAACTTTAAAAGAGCATAGAAAGTTATTCTCCAGGCACAGAACTACAGCCGGGAGCCTCCTGAAGTTTTCATGTTGATTTAGTCATTGATCTCTGAAGAGAAGAATTCATTGATGTAGTACTCTGCAAGAGTTGTTATCCCGAATGCCAAGAATACAGAGACGCTAGCCAGGGCTTAGGAACTTCTAAACAAGGAAAGCTGCTGTGATAACAGAAACCTACTTTAAAAATGCCCAGGCTGTTTCTTGCTCCCCAGCTTGGCAGACGTTCAAGGTGCTGGGTAGGGGTTCATTCCCGGCCCTCAGCTGAAGAGGGAGTGCATTCTGCAATTCAGAAATTATGCCACCGGCCAACTAACTCTCCCGGTGACGTAGTGGATTCTGAAAGGGGCTGTAAGCATGGCACAGATGCAGCACAGAACTTCAGCGCTAGAGAAACAAAGCGTGTGGGTTTAGGAAATAGGGCCCTCCTGACCATCCCAACATGCAGGTGGAAGATCCTGTATCCTGTAATAGCATAGCTAACCTGACAGGTAAGCACCCAAACTGAGTGAGAGCAGCAAAAATCTTTAAGGGCCTGGAAGGTGGTGTTAGGCATTGCACGATACTAGAAGGCACCTGGGGAAGCGCTGTGACTAAGAGGTACCCCACCTGAGACATAATTCCCTCCCTGCTCCCCTTTTGCCCTGCTGAGGGAGTAAGTGAGGCCTGGAGAAGGTGCAGCTTGCTTATCCTCTTCTATTTGGCCAGAGAGTGGCTGAGGAGGAACTCGGGCTCAGCTCTGTCCCCACTCACTTGCTCGCAGTAGGAAGTATCTGCAGAGCAAGGGCTGTGCTCCATACCAGAGCCAGATGCAAGGTTCACATTACACTTGCTTGGGAGGAACGGGGGAAAAGGACACACTTTCCATAAAAATTCACAAAATACGTATCCCTGTTTTCACAGAAAAATTAACAATTTGACATTTGCCAATCAGCTCTTGTTCAGGTGGGTCTGAGCTGGATGCACATGGAGATAGAGAAAGGCGTTCCTCTTCTGGTTGGCCAAATAAGTAAAGGGCACAATCTAGCCCTAGGTGATATTGTTTCATTCTTTCATCTAATCTTCCCTTCCATAGACATTGTCCTTTGCTCAGCACAAACTGTTCAGTACCTGTGAAAGTGGAATTGGACCGGCCTTTACAACCTTTGTTTGTTACTTTTCTCACTAGTTTCAGAGTAACAGCCGTGTTAGTCTGTATTCGCAAAAAGAAAAGGAGTACTTGTGGCACCTTAGAGACTAACCAATTTATTTGAGCATGAGCTTTCGTGAGCTACAGCTCACTTCATCAGATGCATACCGTGGAAACTGCAGCAGACTTTATATATACACAGAGAATATGAAACAATACCTCCTCCCACCTCCTCCCATCACCAGCAGGAGAGTGAATTTGTGTGGGGGGGTGGAGGGTGACAAAACCTGGATTTGTGCTGGAAATGGCCTAACCTGATGATTACTTTAGATAAGCTATTACCAGCAGGACAGTGGGGTGGGAGGAGGTATTGTTTCATATTCTCTGTGTATATATAAAGTCTGCTGCAGTTTCCACGGTATGCATCTGATGAAGTGAGCTGTAGCTCACGAAAGCTCATGCTCAGATAAATTGGTTAGTCTCTAAGGTGCCACAAGTACTCCTTTTCTTTTTTCTCACTAGGGTTACCCTGTACACTTTCCAGCAAATGTAGCACAGAAAAACCACAGTTACAGAACCCATCCTCCCAGTCCATGCAGCTATTAGAATGAAGGAAGAAGAAGAAATGGAGGTTCTAAACTGTGACCCCTGTTTTGAAGTTCTGCTTTTGTAGGATGTGCTTATGTAGGTTTTAATAGGCAAGACTTGATCCATCTTCTATTGGAACCCTTTTCTGACCTTCTTGTGGAGAGATTGTCATTTCTTCTATCATTCTCTCTTCTATCATTTTGGAGTCTGTATATGTAGGTTTTCAAAATGCCCTGCACACTTTACTGTCTATGTCTTATGTTTTACAATGCTCTCTACTCTGAAACCTATAAAGAAGTGAAATAAAAATAGGAGTTCACTTTGCCAGAAATTGACTCGAGCATAGAATGTAGACAATTTTTTTTTCCATAAAGGGGATGAAAGGAGATGCAAACCCATCTTTACTACCTACACTCAATAATAAGTCCAGTGATACCATCTTAGACCTTCCCAATGATCGGTTTAACTATTGCAACTGGAGCTGATTGGAAAATGTCTCTGAGCCCCTGGAAAATTTCTATCATTTGTTTTTCTTCATCTTCAGCAGATAACTGTCTTTTAATTGATTTTTTTTCCCTTTCAGTTTTTGGGTGTTCAGTTTTCTGATGAAAAATAAATTTTTAAAAAAGAAAACAGACAGATACTTTCCATGAACATTTTGGGTTTTTTGAAAACCAAAATTTATGTCCCCCTCAAAAAAAGTTTAGACAGAAATATTCCAACCAGTTCTAACCACAGCCCCGCCTTTCCTCATACATAGGGTATATGTCACATACACCGAGTGACATGTTACTGACCCCAGGATTTATGTCACCTCCTAATTCACCCCAACACATTTAAAATAGACTAAGGGCTAGATTCGGATACGCTTACTCATTTTGAATAGTACCTCATGCCTGAAGGACCACTTTGGGTCTATTCTAGTCGTGAGGTACTCACTCTGAGTAAGGGCATCAGAGTCTGGCTCTCTGATGTAGGGGTGCTGAAACAATTTGTATAGTGGGGGTGCTGAGAGCCATTGAACCAAACTGTAAACCCTGTATATGATGGAAGCCACTTCAAGCCAGGGGATGCGGCAGCACCCCCTGCACCCCTAGTTCCAGCCCCTATGTCTCTGTTTGATTTTTGAACTGGTAACATGGATGTTTGAACAGGTGCACTTGCAACGTGCGGGGAAACCTGATACTTTAGGGTGTTGCAAATATGAGGAAACAGAATTACCATGTACAAAGGAATCCCTTGTCTTTACAGGTTTAAAGAAAGAATGATACAATATCACTGTGTGCCTGTGCAGGCAAAGTAATAATGCCAAGACAAAATTATGTGGGGATAAAATAAATCCACAAAAGAAACTTAACAATGGCAAGACAAAATATTTCTTCCCAGGTCAGTTTGTGGCCCTGATTCTGCAAGCAATTCCTTGCAGGAGGTCTGGCCTGTAGCAGTCATACAAAATCATAAGCCCTGATCCTTCTAAGAGATCCCTGAATGCAGGCTCTGACTAGCTTAGAGTCTCACTGACATCATGTCAACATTTCACAACTCCGATTTATTTTTTTAACCCAATCCAGAATGAGTTATAGTTCTCTTAGAACTCCTGGCTTTCTCCTGCCTGCATCGCCACATTAATTCTCTCCAGCTAGCCATTCTTCACATGTCCAGAGTTGGTGTTGGGATTCATGCCGAAAACAAAACCAAAGCTCATCCCATTGCTAAAGAGTTGGCTTCTATTTGATACCTTATGGACAAAACACCAATACTAGCAAGCATTTCCCCTATTTTCAGTTAGGCAGATTGATACAAATATCCCTCTGTATTTATATAATGCCTTATCTACACTAGAAAAGTTTTCCCAGTACAGCTATACCAACAAATCTTCCCAGTGTAGATGCAGTTATGTCAGCAAAAGAGTGCTTTTGCCAGAATAGCTTATCCTGGTTTGGCAAATGAAAAGCTCTACTCCTTTTTGGCCCTAACAATTCTAAGAATTTTTTGCAAAAAGAAAAGGAGTACTTGTGGCACCTTAGAGACTAACCAATTTATTTGAGCATAAGCTTTCGAGAGCTACAGCTCACTTTATTGGATGTATTTTCCACTTTATGCATCCGATGAAGTGAGCTGTAGCTCACGAAAGCTTATGCTCAAATAAATTGGTTAGTCTCTAAGGTGCCACAAGTCCTCCTTTTCTTTCTGCGAATACAGACTAACACGGCTGCTACTCTGAAAAGAATTTTTTGGAGGCCAGTCTGAGACTGGAATGAACTCCCACAAGAACTAAGCGCCATCGCAAACCTCATCTTCTTCCACTCCAGGTGCAAAGTGCTTTCATTTTGGCCTTGCCTCCCCTAACACAAACTCATAGCGATGTATATGTTGAAAGCAAACAACCTTACCAAAACAAGATATCTCACTGCATATACTTCTCCACCTGGGGACAGGATGAAAGAACAACCATCACACTACAGATGTCAGTCACATTGCTTAATACACTACTGGAATGATCAGATACTATGGTGATGAGCACGATATAAGAACTTATATAGAATTGAATATAAATCAGCTGCAATAAGCCCTGTTAATATTCATCCATCAAATACTACCTATCTTTATCTGGCTGCCCTTTGGGTTAAGTGGGAAATCAGATATTCTTTAAGAATACTGCATGTAGAGACATTTAGATCATTTGTTATGTTGCTACAGATGGATTCTTTTTTTTCCAACAAAGAAGCTATCATACTAATGTTTATTACGTTTGATTTCTCTAACATTATGAATATCCAAACATCAATAGCAGTTTGGAGGTAACTCATTAATTCTTCAATGGCATGAAAATTGCTTGAGTTACATCATTTGGAAGAACACATATCTGGGGACATTATGAAATCAGATTCTAATGCTTCCTTAAAAAAGAAAAGGAGGACTTGTGACACCTTAGAGGCTAACCAATTTATTTGAGCATAAGCTTTCGTGAGCTACAGCTCACTTCATCGGATGCATGCTTCCTTATCTTTCTCAATAAACATTTACTGTCCAGATGCTTATGCCAAGAATGTCTTTGTTGGCTTTGTTTTTAAATTTAACTCCACTCAATTTTTCCAGTTCTAATTCAAAACAATATCACCAATAGAAGTTGTGATGGGTATTGATCCTCTCTTTCTTGCACGCTTGAAACGCCCACTGAATTAATGACACTGGATTCAGTGAGATTTTTGGGTGCACTAGGGATATATGATCCGACACAATAAGTTGCTACATTACAGAACTCAGTTTTAAAAGGTGGGTGCCTAAATAGGACATCCAAATCCCACTTCAGGGCATGAAATGGACACGAATAAATAATCACAGTAATCATTAATAACTTGTGCTTCTATAGTTCCTCACACACAAGATATCTCAAATCACTTTATAAATATTAAGCATCACAACATCCCAAGGATATAAGCATTATCATCACCATTTAACAGATTGAGAAATGGGGGTGCAGATTGGTCACCAGCAGACATCATCTGTTGCAGGGTTGGGAACAGATTGACACACCCACAGGCTGGGCTGAATGATCAAATGCTGGATTTAGATACCCTATTAAGGTATCTGCATCTGAAAACTTGTTTCCCCCTCCACCCCACCCCACGCCCCGAGTCAGATTGGTATGGAAATGCCTCTTTGAAAGGTTCATGTTAAATACTGGAACTATAAGGGGGTGGAATTCAGGGAGGGACAGGTCTGGGGAAACTAATACATGCGAGAAAGCACAAAGCAAGAAGCCAAGAAAAGATTAAAATAAGACAATGAGAGTTGATGACAGTTATGGTTTCCATTGATGCTATATTTGTGTTTCAGTAAATTAGTAGTACCAGCTCTTTACTCTTCAGTAGCACCTTTCAGCTGAGAATCTCAACACGATTTACCAACAGCTCATTTAGCTGCACACCACTCATCTGGTAGGGAAGAAATATGAAGGGATCACATCATCCACCACTGAAATGCAGCTATGTGTATTCTCTATCGGCACAGCTAATGGTGGGACTGAGTCAGAGAGGTGCTGAGTGCCTGCAATTGACATTGACTTCAGGACAACACTGCAAAACCAGTTTAGGACATGTAGTGTAAAATGTTGCGGGGGGAGGTGGGGGTGGTGTCAGAATGTAATTACTTGCATTGGAATATGTCCAGGAGACCAGAATTAACACCATTATTCTTACAAGAAGTCCCACTATATCTTTACAACACGTGGTCCTAATCTCGGTTTTATATCTTGCCCAAAAGATGGTACCTCCAGCAGTGCAGCGCCCCTTAGTGCCATGAAAGAAGACTGGGTCAATAATCAGAAGAAAGAGAGCCTCTCACTAAATAACCAACATCATTTTTACTACCTCGGTAGTTTAGAAAAGGCCATGCAACTATCGTAGTGGTTCTATGACGCTTGCTGTGTCTTTGTCAGCTCAGTTGCATGAGTGAGTGATACATGCAGAGATAGAGATTTCCAAGGCTATGGCTAGATGGCAGAAATCCTCATTCAAGTATTGCTCTAAACTTATGCTGCTTGTTTTGTGAGAGTTGAATAGCTCCCAGCACGAGGTGAGGTGATGGTAGGTATTTTCCACTGAATGCATCCAATGAAGTGAGCTGTAGCTCACGAAAGCTTAGGCTCAAATAAATTGGTTAGTCTCTAAGGTGCCACTATTACTCCTTTTCTTTTTGCGAATACAGACTAACACGGCTGCTACTCTGAAACTAGGCAATGGAAGTAATTCTCCCATGCTAGTTACAGATACCTTCTCACAACCAGGGACTTTTGTCTTGGATGAATCTATGTTTCTATATTTAGAAATATCAACAGATGATGATCTGCTGTAAGAGAACAGTGCACTAATAAAAATTAGCAAAGACACAGCACATTCAAAATTGCAAAGTTCAAAACACTAATTCTGTGGGCTGGGATTCTGCTGCTTTTGTGAGGGAGGTTTAGTCCGTCTGGACTAATCCTATATTCATATATAGCGGCTTATCAGGGATTTTAGAAAATCTTATGGCTTTACATTAGCATTGGCACATGGTAAAGCTATATTTCCTTGCCATAGTGAGTTTAACTACACATTTGATTTGAATTAATGTAAAAATCTAGCAAGTGAAATGCTAACGCTTTTTTGTTGGTGTTTCTATGGAAACCCTGGAATAAAGGCTTCTCAGCAGGCAATAATATGTAGCTTTAAAAAAAGGTAATACAGCCTAATAAACAGGAGTTGGTACAGAGTGACGTGCTACCCCAGTTCAGAACAAATTCCTATCCCCCATACATCACCTTTCAAAACATGCAGCCACAAAATGCTAGATAGCCATTATGAATGTCAGCCCATTTAAGGAAGTTTTCAAAAAGGGCTTTTAGAGCCCGTGATTGCCACGTATTTACAATAGTTTGTTCTTTTATCCTCCTGCTCTCCCCTTTTAAATGCTTTTAAAACACCGAGGGGTGTGTTTGTTTTTTGAGTCAATTGACAACTTCTGTGTAGTTCATTAAGGGTGAAATTCACTTTAGCTCAGAGGACCCCTCTCAGGCCAAGTGTACTACTTAAGCATATACATTATTTATACCAGAGCGGTGCTCAGGGTTTCCAACCAGGCTCAGGACCCCATTGTGCACTGTACAAACACACTGTAAGAGAGAATCTTTCTCCCCCGTGAGGTGCCTTCGGTCTAAATAGACAAGACGAATGGGAATGAGAAACAGAGTCACTTCCTCAAGGTCATGCAGCGAGTCGGTGGCAGAGCTAGAAATAGAACACTGGTCTCCCCATCATCTATCCCCCATCTACTTCTCTATCCCCTGGACCACCTTGCCACTCCAAACTGCACTGCCTCCCAATCAGGGTTAAATGATGCAGTTTTTACTCAGACCTTTGTTCACAAAGGGCACTTACTGCCATTGCTAAGTATCAAGATGAGGGCTTAAAACACTGCTGAAGCTGTAATGTAACAAACATACCCCAAGAGTAGCCACAGCTGGGACTTAGCAAGACACATACCCATTATCAACAGGGTAGCAATTTGAAAGCAAGATAAGTGCAGTACATGCAAAGAGCAACATGGCTGTTACTTTATTGCTATAGATCTCTGGGCCATTGTGGTCTGTTTCTTTCCCACGGGAATAGGGAGAATGGCATCAGAACAAACTCCCCCACTCCACTAACTTGTTAAAGGGCATAACTCCAGGAAAATAAGAGCTCATCCTAAAAGGCTTATTCAGTCTTTGGCTCTCCGGCTGGTAGATTCAGTTGAGAAACCAATGAGCACCAGATGAATTGGGGGATTATGAGTGAAGCAGGCAGCTGCCCACTGAGAACTGGATGGAAGTCACAACTTGGAATGTACAAAGAATATTTAAAAGGAAGTTAACAAGGTATTTTACATCATCTTCAAAAATTCCATAAGTGCTTCTATTTTGTTTAATCCTCAGTAGCAATAAGGAAGGCCCATTTCACAACCTGTTACCAATTGAACTGTTTAAGTGAGAGGTGTGTTTCACACATTCAGCTCAGCCAATGGGACATTGCACAAAGAAAGCTCACCTTGATTTTACAGCAGAAAATTGATATTTAACTCAAGATGGCCACAACATAAAACAATAATCCTTTGTCGGTCCAACCAAAAAGTGTGGTCAGAGTTAGGTCCCTGACCAAGCCAGGTTTCTTGGGTTAAGACAGGATGAAATCCTTTCTCCCCCTGCCCCGGCTTCATCCAGAACTGGTCTCTGAAAGAAGCAGCGGCAACCAGCCTTGTTATCTTGCCTGTTGGGCCCTGATTGGTTTCTGCCTACTCCCACCCCTTTTAGCTGCTGGAGGACCAATTCTTGTTGGTTCCACCAGCAGCCAATCCTGGGTAACCTCTCTAGGCAGCTCCTGGAGGTCTGAGTTTGCTGCTTTTTTTTCCAGAAGGACATCTTCTTTGGACAGACGGAACCCAGAGGGCGGGGCCTCTATCAGCAGGCAGCAAATGCCTGGCACATCTCATCAGAGTGTGATTTTAAATCTGTGAACCCCTAGTGTGGGCCGGTCAGACTCGTATAAAGACATTCATATTAGTGTAGCTTATTCCCTTCCCATATGGGAATAGCTATATTGGTATTAGCACCATCATACCAGTATAACTGCATCCATACTAGGGGATTTGTACTGCTTTAATTATACTGGTATAATTGTCCATGCTAGATAGTTGTACTGCTTTAACTATACTGGTAGAGATAAAGCAGTAGAGATCAATATAGTACTGGACCATTTACTAGTATAGTTAAAGCAGTACAACTTTCTAGCACAGACAAGCACTAAGAAATTTTTCATTGGCCCTGGGGGAATGGAAACATTGATACTCATTTAATCTTTCATTTACTGTAAGCAGAACTGTGCATAGTTTTTAGGAAACTAATATCAGTGTCAAGTGATTATTTACTGTTCATAGTTCCACATGTCAGGGCAGAGTCCATAAACTGTGCTGCAATTGATTACTTCCTTCAGGGCTGAACACTGTGCTTTTATAAACTGTTATCATAAAAAACTCAGGGACATATTCTGCTCTTGAGTTATCTCATTCAATCCTTTATGTCACTGGAGGCCTGCAAGAGTGAGGACACTATCTGACCTACTTCTGTCTGACATTTAGGGGTGAAATCCTGCCATGACTGAAGGCAATAGACGTTTTGCCATTGACTTCATGGAGCCAGGATTTCACCCTAGGGGTTGAAGTGCCAATCAGACAAAATCTACACAAATGGTAGGAAAATGTATTGCTGACAGATTTCTGCCCTCCAGGAATATTTCCTGCCATAACCTTACAAGTCTTTATCTCTGCATGTATAATTACTCACTCTGTATCAATGAGCTGATAGAGATACTGTGAGTGTGTCATAGTACCGTTAAAATATTTGCACAACCTTTTCTAAACAGCTACATATCTGCTATTATGCCTATAGCATATGGCACCTCAGCAACAGCAAAGAAATGTTCTGTGATCACACTCTCTGTCCTATGTAGCTCTTTCTCTATTTTTAGGTTCCCCCCCCTCCCCAAATCTATTCCCAGCAAAGCTTAAAATACCTTGTATTAAGGGTGGTTATAATTTGCAGTTAATTGATTTTGGAATAACTTAATTTTTCTTGTACTAAAAATCAAAACAAAAGAAACATTAAAAAAAGCATGATTTCAGTGGGGACTACTTGCAGAGCACAGTGCTGCTAGGTCTAATGACTGTATTACAAGTCTTGCATGGTTTTGTGTTTTATTTAAAACTCCAACTCTTGGAGACAAGTGATTATATGAGAATCTGTGTTTTCATTTTAAAACCAGGTATAGTCCTAGCTCTCATGGTTGCAAAGGAAAGCTGAAAATGTGACCCAAGTGCACCCTAAGAGTTCAGAAAGCAGAAGACAAACAAAAAGGATCCAACATACATTATTTTTAAAAAAGTCTCATGAGTTTTACACCAATCTCATGATTATTGGCAGCCTGACTTGTGAGTTTTAAATTTTTGGGGTTGGAAATATTGATAGTGAGTTACTGTTCAACTTGAATAAGGATGGCAGAATCTGGTTTGTAATATTGTTATATATATTTTTTCTTTTCTCCCACGTTTTGTTCAGAGGATCATTTCTCTTAAAACAAGATTGCAGTCAAATTCACCCCAATTTAATGCAGAAGGCATGTAAGCTGCCCCTCCCTATGACATCAGGTCTCCTGCATCCAGATGTAGATTCACACAGAAGCTGGTTGATTTACAACAGGGTAGAATTTGGCCTAATGGTTTAAAAATTTTTCTGTGAGGTGTCAGCCCATGTTTGATGAGTGACAAAAAAAGACATAAAGCTACCCCCAAGGGACAGATAATTGCTAGTTGTCTGACCTTTAACTGGTTAAAATGAGGCTCTGTAAATCCTAAGACTCCTGGACTGGACTACAGCTGGTTACAAGCATCACTGCTAGAGGACTAGAGTTGTATGAATAATTTACACTGAATAATTTAGTTGTCAAATTTACCCCGTTTCAGCTTCAAGTGTGTTTACTGACTACGTAGGAGATCAAAGTCTCAATACAAGGCAACTTTGTGGCAACAGATGATAAACTAAAGTACTGCATTTTACCCTGAGATATTGCTAGATCACTGGATCATAACCTTTCCAGACTACTGTACCTCTTTCAGGAGTCTGATTTGTCTTGCGCACCCCCACGTTTCATCTCACTTAAAAACTACTTGCTTACAAAACCAGACATAAAAATACAAAAGTGTCACAGTACACTATGACTGAAACATTGTTTATTTTTCTCATTTTCACCATATAATTATAAAATGGAATAGAAATATTGTACTTACATTTCAGTGTGGGGCATATAGAGGACTATAAACAAGTCATTGTGTGAAATTTTAGTTAATATTGACTTCCCTAGTGCTTTTTATGTAGCCTGTTGTTAAACTAGGTGACTAGAGGAGTTGAGCTACCCCCTGGAAGACCTCTGTGTACCTCCAGGGGTACACAGACTCCTGGCTGAGAACCACTGCCTAGATTCTCAGAAGTGTCATGTGGTAAATATATATTTATCGCTATTATCACTTCAACTGCTGAACTGTAAACACAGCTATACATATGTTTTTAAGGCAATAAAAGTGTAATTCAAGTTACTTTTGGTTGCACAAAACATGAAGGGCATGGCTACACTAGAGAGCTACTCGCTAATGCAGTCACTCTAAGTCTACTGGAGAGAGCTCTCCTGTCAAGTTAACTACTCCAGCCACCACGAGCGTCAGAAGCTATGTTGGCAGGAGAAGGTCTTCGACAGATATAGTGCTGTCCACATGTATGATATATACCCTGATCTAAGTGTTTACATGAGCAAAGCAAGGTCGAAGATGTGTGCCTTGAGCTTGGACTGGAAGGTAGTGAGGTTTGTGGTCTCCTCTTCACCGCCAGTTTAACCTTTGAAATGTTCTATATTTGTTTACTCTCACTTCTGCTCTGCAGGATCTTGGTTATGTAGCACCTAACTAGAGCTAGGTGAATTTTTTTTGGCTGAAACGTATTTTTCCATAGGTTTTGGACTATCACACCACTCTGGAATGCTGTAGGAATTATTTTTAACCGGGCTAAAATATTTGCTTTGTTGTACATTTAACACCCTCCATTGATCTCTTTCCAGTGCAATTTTGGTGCAACTCAAAAAGAGAAAGAGAAAGCGAGAAGGATTTTATGTTGCAAAAGGAAGGAAGAAAAGGGGAATAGTATGGGTATTGTATGTGAATGGTGGCTAGATGGCACCATTTTATTGCTGCTTTGGAAGAACACAAACAATGGTGACCATTACGACCCATCAGAAAGGAACTTCAGGTTTCCATTCAAGAGTACAGCAAGCTCTTTTATGAGCACAGTGATACTTGTTCCTTAATACCTGTAAGTTGGGATCCACAATCAATGTGTACCCTTAGCATAAAAACTCAAGCAATCTGCATACAGAAACAGAGGAATCTGTGGTTCGGGCATTAGTCTAGGACTTGGGAGACCTAGGGTCAATTTCCTGCTCCACCACAGACTTCCTGTGTAGCCTTGGGCAAGTTAGTCTCTCTATGCCTCAGTTTGCCATCTGTAAAATGGAGATAATGGCACTTCCTTAGCTCATAGAGGTGTTGTGAGGATAAGTACATTGAAGATTGTGAGATGCTCAGATACCAGGGTAATGGGGGGGTTATGTAAATACCATAGATAGGAAAGTTTTCATTGACGAAGAAGGCTCTTAATGTGTAGTTTTCTTGCATTTGTTTGGAGATCATGCTGTTATTACTGTAGATACTAGAAATTTTGACTGTACAAATGCCACAGCTGCAGACCAACCTCCACAATTTAATACAGCAAAGGAGACGTGCTGGTGAGAAAGACCAGGGAAATGTGCATACATAAATGCATGTATGTAAATAGAACTTGATTGGACTTGCTATAAAGGATCATGCAATACATTTCTCAATAGTGAGGGCATTGATTTTGACTCATTCTTTCTGCATTGATGATAGTTTTATCCTGGTTTAAGTTTGCATAATGAATGAAGGTATCATACCCAGCCCAGAACTATCCAAATCCCCATATAACATTCAATGGAAGACGGTAACACAAGAAAGGGGTACTCAGAATCAATTTACGGCAGTGGTTAAAGATCATATTGTATCTGATTCAAAACAGGCTTGGCTCGGCCAGCTCTGAGGAGCCTACAAATGACATTATAAATGCTACAGTCTGATAGCAGCCACAGCAGGCTCAAATCAGACACACCTCATATATATGCTTGTAAAATCCCTAGGCATTTCTTTTTTCACTTGAGAGATATACAGCCTATCAAGGTCAGTTGCAGTCTGGCTGATAAAAGCCCTATGCAGATACCCCACTATAGTACAGCTGAGTCCTGCAGGGGTAGGTTTAATTGAACAATGCTGTGTTCCTGTAAAAATAAAGACACGGAACCTAAATCTCATTTATACAAAGGCCCCTTTCCAGTGCCACATTGGGGTAGGGGGTCACTGCTGCTTGGGCTCTAAGAGTATGTCTACACAACAAAGAAAAACCCGTGGCTGTCCCGTGCCAGCCGACCCGGGCTCACAGGGCTTGGGCTGTGGGGCTGTTTCATTGCTGTGTGGCTTTCTGGGTTCAGGCTGGAGTCCAGGCTCTAAGACCCTGTGGGGTGGGAGGGTCCCAGAGCTCAGGTTCAAGTCCAAGCCCAGACATCTACACAGTAATGAAACAGCTCTGCAACCCGAGCCTGAGTCGGCTGGCATGGGCCAGCCATGGGTTTTCCTTTGCTGTGTAGACATACCCTTGGTGCCAATAAAAATTAGGCCCTCTCTCTCTTATGGCATGACTGGTGGGACTGCAAGCCATTTAGGACTGGATGAACACAGAACAGAGCCAAACACAAAATAACTCACCCGGTGACACCACCACATCAAATCAGTCACTGTTTCAACTTACCTTGCTGGGGTATTATCCATTTGCAAACTGAAAGTAAACATGGCAGATAAGGCAAGCTTATCCATAGATACTTGAACGCAGAAGCAATTGGTGGGCCCCTAAACCACAGTAGTTCTTTTCCCTGGCAGATCAGAAGAATTTTCATAAGCAGAGACAAGTCCTTTGGCCCAGCGGGTACCAGGGCAGTTCTGTTGCATCACCACCAATCGGATTGGAGGCTGGGAATCCGTAGGAATCTCAGGAGCATATTCCTTATTGGGATCTATTCCCCTACAGTCATATAGCACGCAAGAAATCAGGAACACCAAAAGCAGAATAACATAACTAGCTACCAGGATGATCAAGTTCAAGGTTACAGGGTCAATTTCCAAGTAAAAATCCATTTCATCCCGTACTGCTGCCCGAGAAGTCAGAGAATGAAGTTTCATACACACTAGTGAGCAATGGCTAGCTGATCAGAATAAATGTATTGGCTTTGCAGTAAAAATACATTAAGCCTCAGCACTCCTGCAGCAATGGATTTCCCTGAACTGGATGATTAAAGCTGCTCAGTTTAATAACTTAAGCTCCTTCTTTTAATACCAGGTTGCCTACATTGGCAGAAGCTAAATTTGATTCCTTTACCAACAGCAGACTATCCATCTTCCTATTAGAACCCATCTTTCTTTTTTCTTGGCAGGCATGCACCAAACAATGCATTTGTTTTATTTACTCAGCTCCAGAGAGGGCTTCATGCACCAAGGTGAGTTATTATGACTATCGGAAGGTTTTACTGAAGGTCACAGATAACAAAACATCAGCTGTAAATAAGTGAGGAGCTGAATGAGGGGGAAAAGATGAAACAAGGCACGACTTGGACAGAGGATTATTCCAGCTGGGATTTATAGTATTTCACACATGACTCTATTGACTAAAAAGACATTTTTTCACTGGGAAATTTTCTTAAAATTTAATGAGCTTGATTCTCATTTACGCTATGGGCCCTTTGTACTGCCCTGGTAGTATAAAGCAGCCTTAATGTGTAAATTATTATTTATTTGTATTGGTAGTGCCTAGGAGCCCCAGACATGGACCGTGACCTCATCGTGCAGGGTGCTGTACAAACACAAAACACAAAGACAGTCCCTCCCCCAAAGAGTTTACAATCTAAATATAAACAATAGGAGGGTACAGACAAATGGGGAAGCACAAGGATACAACGCAACAGTATTGGTCAACATGAGAGGCAATGGTCTCATCACACCAGTTGCCTTACCCTTGTCTAGTTTTTTGTAGGCATCTCGGCAAAGGAGAGATCTAAGAAGGGAGTAGGAAGTTATGGCTCTTGGCATTGCCAGAGCTATGGAAAAGGGTTTTAATGTAAATGAGAATCAGGCCCCTGGTGTTTAAGTTGTGAAGAGGAAATATATAATCAGGCCATACCCCTGAAACATACCTCATTTCAAAGGATGCCACTCATTTGAGGCCCCGCCTCACCTGTGTTCCACATAAATCCAGGGTCCTCTCTTGCTTTAACAGTCACAAAATTATTTACACCAAAAAGTAAAGAATCATTAACTTGAAGTTGCAGTATGAGTCGTTTCCCCTCAAGGAAGGAATCCCATAGCAATTTAAAGAGTTGGCATAAACCATGTTTGTGCAATCTTCATTTTGGATCTGTCACAGGCTATGTGCCACTTCTGGGCCACAGCAGGTTGTGAGGCAGGCATCAAGTATTGCAGAAACCATTTTGTGTTTTATTAGAGATCAAGGCTGAGATTTTTTTCACATCTGGCTAAGCCATTTGGGCACCCAATTCTCATGAAAAGTAAGGGAAATTGGGGATCAGATTCAAACCACCCAAATGACTTAGGAGCACAAGTCAGTGGGACTTCTGCTCCTGAGTCACACCAAGGCTTGGCTACACACAGAAATAGCTACGTCAGTTTTATTTCACATCTTTTATATTTCGGTGCCACTCTGTGTGAGGGCATTAGTATTTCGAACTGAGAGGGGGTAATTTTGATTTGGTTTAAGTTGGTAAGGAATGGACAAGGTGATCCTGAACTTCTCAGCCTGAGTTCTGAAGTTACAGTACTGTTCCTGCACAAGAAAGTTTCTGGAATTCTTAGTTGCTTCTTGGTGCCAAATAGCTTTGGCAAAAATGAGAGAAGATAGATGAGAAATATTTCAGCACTGACAGCTCACTTTCAGATGTCTTTCCACGGTATGCATCTGATGAAGTGAGCTGTAGCTCACGAAAGCTCATGCTCAAATAAATTGGTTAGTCTCTAAGGTGCCACAAGTACTCCTTTTCTTTTTGCGAATACAGACTAACACGGCTGTTACTCTGAAACCTTTCTGAAAGCTGCTATTCAATTCTTAAAATGTTTTATAGTTTGGACGTGGGACTTTTAATGGGAACTTTTCAAAAGGCTAAAATTCGTTACTAGCTTCCTGGCAAAATGTTAGGTCTCACAGCCTTGATGAGTGTCTTATGTGGAACAAAAATGTATGAATTAATGCTGACTCTCCTTGTTGTAAATTAGACCCTAAGTTGATCTTTCAAAAAGTATTTTGAAAATGTAATATACTTTAGTTCTAGGGCAGAATTTTCAAAAACACCATAGTGACTTAGGAACCTAAGTCCCATTGATTTTCAGTGAAATTAAGGCTCCTACGTGCCTAGTCACTGTTGAAAACTTGGGACTTGGGCACTTTTCAAAATTTTGCCTCTCATCTACGTCCATATTTCTCAAGGCTCAGGATTTTCTTCAACAATTCAGAAGTGAAGAAACACTGGGTTCTTTTCCTTTTCTTGTTTGATGAAATAACATTGGGTTATGAATGATCCCCTAAATAGAATGCATTGCAGTTCTTTTCAAGGGCTGTTAGTACATACTATACAGTCGTAAACAAACCCTAGTTAATCACTAATCTAATGATTTATATTTTGGCTTCACTGGCAGATTGGAAGGGCTGTCAATGTTGTTGCTTATCAGAGAGAAATTGCTACCAAGTTTGGCTTTATTTCTGTAGATGACGCTTGAAATATATTGTGTGCTGCCCAGCTGAACTGATTTTTAGATAGTTTACTCTGAGGCCACCTAGTGGCAAGAGAGGAGGCTGTAGGGCACCTGGTGAATTTCCTCTGTGCACTCTCTTTGTAGGACAAATATTCATCTGTGTTCTCAAATTTTGCCTGTGCAAATGTGCCCAGCTCCCTGGCTTGAGTATGAAAATGTCTGTTCGTATGAGCTGAGCAGCAGCACGTGTGTTTTTGTGTAAGAAATCAGAGGCCAAGTATGAAGGTTTCCAGTTCTTCCTATAAAAGATTAGTTCCTGTTCGGTTGGTTATTCCTCATAGAAAAATCCTATAGACATTAATATATAACATTAATGAAGCTAATAGGGTTCTACAGATATTTAATACAGTCTATAGAAATTAACTCTATAGGGAGCATAGTCTAATAGATAGAGGGCACAGAGTGGGATTGAAGAGACCTGGGTTCTATTCTGGCTCCTGCTAATAACCTGTTCTGTGACCCAAATTAAGTCACTTGCCTCTTTGCTCCTTCATTTCTTCTCCTACCCTTTGTCCATCTAGACTGCAAGCTCTTTGGGGCAAGGACTGTCTTTTACTATGTGTATATATAGTGACTAGCACAGTAGGGCCATAATCCCAACTGTAGGCATCACTTTAATAAAATAACCCATCTAATAGCAAATGAGCTCTTCCCTATAATTTCTTTTAAAATCCATTATATCAGATTCCATAGCAGGGATATAATTCCATACATGGGTTAAAAAACAAATCAAAACCTTGAGAAAGTTTATAACAAGACTTTCTTGAAAGGGATGATTTTATTATGGGCAGTTATATGAGTCAGTGAATTAGTTCAATCACCAGTGATCTGGATCCAGTGCATAAAAACCTTCACAATGGGAGGCAGAGAAGTGACAGCCTCTGGGCTGGTATAGCGACCATGGAGGGACTTCTTAACTGTCTTGTCTGATCTGTAAATTGATGCAATTGCATTGAAATCTTGCATGGTTCCCTCAAAGAAATCCCATTGATTCCAGGTGTGTGAGGGGTGATGGGAGTGAACTTCACCCAGAGGAAACGTGCAAGATCATAACTGCCATGACTTGTATCTAACTTCAACAGGCCTCACAAAAAAGGAATTATTGGACAAAGATTAAAAAGACTAGCTAGGACTGAAACTGAAAATATAAGGAGGGTAAGGATGGAACCTGGCGTTTTAGATCAGAGTTGATTAGGTAGGAGATGGCCACAAGAATAATACTCATCTTAAAATGAAAGCAATGGGTACTGATTACGGAGGAAGTAGAGACAGCAAAGCAAGGTTCATTCATTTGGAGTAGCTGCAATCTACATTTCAAAGAAAGAGGAAGCAATTCCTGGAGTGAAATCAGTATTGAAGAAAAAATGATACTAATGAAGAAGAAAGGTGAGAAAGCGGGGATATCATTGCCAATGGCCTGATTGTGACCAGCCTTCACGTGAGGACACAAGGGACAGGAAGATAGCTCTGGGATCCTTCCCCTGAGCATAGGAGCTTGCCATAATAGTGGCTCTTATTCTTTCTTGAGCACGAGAATTGCTCCCTGCATAGGTGCTGGAACTAACGTGCTTGGGGTACTGCCGCACCTCCTGGCTTGAAATGGTTTCCATCATATACAGATTTTACAGTTCGGTTCAATGGCTCTCAGCACCCCCACTTCACAAATTGTTCCAGCGCCCCTGGGTCCCTGATAGCACCATCTGGGCACTAGTCTGTTTAAAAGGCGCCTGGTGACCATGTCCCAACCCTCCCACATCGACTGCAGCCTCCTAAGGGGCTATGCAGCAGCCCGGGCCGGCTCCAGCGTTTTTGCTGCCCCAAGCGGCAAAAAAACAAACAAACAAACAACTTGCCGCCGAACGGGGAGGCGGAATCCTGCCCGCCGAACACAGAGGCGGAGTGATGGTGCGAATTGCTGCTGGCGACCGAAGAACAGTCACGTCCCCGCAGCCGAATTGCCGCCGAGCGCGAATCGCGCTGTGACGGAGCGACCACCGAATTCCCGCCGCCGCCACCGAGGGCGGATTGCCGCCCCAGAGCCCGACGTCCTGCCGCCCCTTTACGTTTGCCCCCCCCCAGGCACCTGCTTGGTTCGCTGGTGTCTGGAGCTGGCCCTGGCAGCAGCTGCATTCCCCACAAGTTCAGTTATTATCATTTGCAGCGTGGTAGCATCTCAGAGCTCTGGTCATGGACAAAGCGCCTGATGTCAGGACCTTGGTTTCAAATCCTGGTCACCCACACCCACTGGGTTCTTGGGAAGTAGCCTTGGCCGTCACACAACACCAACTCATCCAATTACCAGAGAATTCACAGACTCGGGTGGGCCAGTTTCCAGGGTTCTGTGACCTGCTTCCTGATTGGCCACTTGATCTTGGCCCTGATTGGCTAGTGACCGTATATAAATTTCCTGCTTCTGTTCTGGCCTTGTCTGAGCAACAAGCCATTGCCTGCTAGTTGCCACTTGGACCCAGCTTGACTCCACCTGCTGCCTTGCTATACGTTCCCCTTGGATTGGATCTCCTGGTTATCACACTCTGAACTCTGACCACTGGTATGGATCGGCCTTCAACCTGCATGACCCCTGAGCATTGCACCCATTGTGCTAGGCGCTGTACAAACACAGGACAAAAAGACCGCCCCTGGTCTAAGACAAGACACAACAGGTGGAGACAGATGGCAAAACACAAGGAAACAATGAGACAACACTGTTCAGGTATCCGGAGTTCCAGAAATCCCAGCAGCAAACTGCTCCAAACTTCAGGTTTGTGCCTCAGTGACACAATCAAGATTAATAACTCTCAGGTCTGGAAGTCTGGAAGCATATTGCGACCTGCAAAAGGAATTCACCACACAGCCCAAGCTCTTTATAATGAAGGAGGAAGCATTTTCCTCCCATGTCACCCTCCAGAATTGAATCCTGACAGCCAGCGGCACAAACAGAGCCTCAAACAGAACTGAAAATAGCTTCTTAAAAGCCAAGCATCACTCTATTGATTCCAGCTGGTTACACCATGAAAGCTAACTGACACACTGATTGTCATCATTATTAAGAAGCTAGGTTGATTGGTTTAACTGCTTGTTCTGTCTGAGAACAGAGTCATTGCTAAGAATAGCCCCAGGATAAATAAACCCCTTTAATCTTAGTCTGAAGTGGAAGAGGAGGGAAGTGAAGATGCCAGCAATCCCAGTGTATGATGCAGAACACAGTTAGAGGACGGAGATCAGGTGTAGAATAGGATGGGATTAGTTGATTGATATATCCTGTTCTGTATCTATCTTTGCAGCTGAAGAAAATGGATATTTACAATGGAAGGAGGCTTACAATGGCAGGATTGGGGTCTATGGTTATAAAATCTGCCAGCTTTCGTTTGCACGTTGTCATAGCCCAGCCATGAAAGTTGTGAATAATAAAACAGCATGGGAACAAACGTGCTGCAATGATTATTCAAACTGTAGTTAGTTCACAAATCCAGATCTAAGACTCAAATTCACAGAACATATTCTATAGTGGCAGGGTACATTATGCACATTCTGAATGTTGGCAGCTGGAGATTAAATCCCCTGAGCATGCCCCGTCCTCGCTCCTCCCCCCCAGTGCCTCCTGCATGCTGCAGAACAGCTGATCGCGGTGGGCTGGAGGTGCTGGGAGGGAGGGGGAAGAGCTGATGGGGGGGCTGCCTGTGGGTGCTCATCACCCATCATTTTTTTTCTGTGGGTGCTCCAGCCCCACAGCACCCACAGAGTCGCCGCCTATGGATGCAATCTTGTTTATTTACAGGGATTCTACAAAATCCTTCTTCTCCGAATGCAGGAGGAGGGATTTCTTGGCTTAGAGCCCCAACCCTCTTTAGCCAACACCAGACAAAAAACTCTGTATAGTTTCTCTAGGATCATAGCATGCTCACAGGCTGCTGCTTGACTTCCTTGCTTTTTGCCTATGTCTCTGTCCCCCCCCCCCCCCACAAATCAATACTCAGTTGAACCCTCCACCTATATAATGCTAGTTTCTGGGCAGACATTATTAAGCCTTGTTTTAGGTATGTTTCCTTACAACTATCTTAAGTGGAGGGCATGTTCACACACAGTTTTAACGAAGTTTTAACTCAACTTGTAACAAGGTTTCACTCAGCTCATAACAACAAGTAAAGTTTAAGAATTTTAGGTTAAAAAGGAATAAACCATCACAACATCTATATTGGGCATATATTTCATTTAACTGAATGGATGGTCTTGGTTTCAAGGTGCTGGATGAGAATCAGGAGATCTGGGTTGAATTCCTGGAATTGCACAGCTTATTGTGCGAGATTGGGCAAGTGACGCAGGGTCAGATTTTGAAAGGATTAGGTGCCTAAAGAGGCATGTAGGTGCCTAATGGGATTTTCAAAAGCTAGTTCAAATATTGGGTACTAGTTGAGAGGGATGCAGGGTAAGAGCCTTATAGCACCTCCTGCTGCCTGACTCCTAGACAGCAGGAGGATGATATTGATCTAGTGAATGCTCCCTGAGAGCAAGTTAATGTGGCTTTTCTCCAATGTCAGGCCAGAAGAAAATGAGTGGGAGTTAGGCACCTAGGTGAAAATCCCACACCCCTCTCTGGAGCTTTAGTGGCCTAAATACTTGGCCCTAGTGCCTCTGTGCTTCGGTTTCCCCTCTGTAATATGGGATTCATATTTTTTTCCTTTCTCCCACTTAGTGTGTCTGAGCTAATTAGCTTGTAAGCTTTTTGGATTGGAGCCTGTCTTACTATGCATATGAAAGAGGCAATGTGTATGTACAGCAACGAGCACAATGGGGCCCTGAGCTCGGTTGTAGCACCTAGGTGCTACTGAAATAGAAGCAATAAGAGACCAAGAGAGAGATCAGCTCTAACTGCAGCACAAATACACAGTATACATTTCAGTCCGAGTCCAATGGACAGAGGACACTAGTAAACAGTGGTATGGCTTGGCAGGCAAAGATTTAGGCCAGCGTGGGGAGGTGTTTGTCCCCTCACTTCCTGCTGCCCAAAGCAGTATCTTTTAGAGTAGCTATGTGAGCTCATACATTCCCACCATGTATAAATGAAGGCTGGACACTTAGTAAATACAGTACCAAAGGCAATAGACTTAATCCAGGATGGGGGGAGCAAAGCAATAGCTTTCCTTTCTAGCCTTTTCCCAGTGGGCATACCCATTGCAAGGGAACGAGACTGGACTGTGTTCTGTTTGTACAGGGCCTAGCACATTGGTGTCCCGGTCCATGTCTAGCGCAATACAAATGCATAATAATAATTGGTTGTAACAATAAGGATCTACTACTTTGCACTTCTATAACACTTTGAATCTGAGGATTTCAAAGCACTTTCCCACTGTTAATTTGTTATGTCACTCAACAGCCCCACTGTTGTCAACCATCAGGGTTAAAAAATATGAGACAGGCCCCAAAGTGTTGTGAGACTGGCTTATAAACCATGAAATGTTAAAAGTTAATACCAATTGGGTTCTTTCTTTTCCTTCTACTGTTAGGGCTTTTAGGGTTGAGGTTTCCAAGCTTTTCTCCGCTAGTAACTTACATTTTTAAAAATAAAAGTTGAGATTCTCAAGGTTTCACCAGACTCCAGGAGCTGGGGCTTTAAGAAAAATGCCAAATATCATGAGACCTGTGATAAAATTTTGAGAATTGGCAATACCGCAACCTTACGAGATAGTTATTATTACTCCAACTTTGCAGATGGGTAAAATGAGACAGAGAGAGGGTAAAGTTAGTTGTGTTATGACACACAATGAGTTAATTTCCAAGTGTATCTCTAGATCTCTATGTATCCATCTAGGTTTTTATAAGGATGCCCATTGCCCTGGTGTCTGAGTGCCTAATACCCATTTGTGTTTCTTTTGTGCTACTACTTTTCCTATAAAGGATATGAACATTCTCAATATTACCAATTTGGAAACAGGAGATTTTTCAGAATTTCTTCCATGGATCGGATAGAATTCCTCTGTGTGATGCTGAACAGTTCTTGCTGCACTATATCTCCTTGTCCAGGAGATGGCATTAAGAGATCATGTGCATTTGGAAATCCTGAATGCTTTCTTGTAAGTTCCCTTAAATGTTAGAAACATACATATTCTTGATTAGGAGGGAGACCTCTATTTTTTCAAACTCTTTTAGTCCATACTGTCATTCCCATTCTGAAGAGAGAAACAATTTTCCACTGTTATTGTTCATGGTTTATGCTATACTCTCTCCTCTCAGGAAATGTTTAAGTGCAGTGGTTAAACCATTTCCTGCTTTAGAGGTGCATTTTTATCAATTTGATCTGCACTCCATGAGGAAAATATAGCTATTAAAACAATCACTTTAATAAAGAAGGAATATAAACTTGGGGAGAAAGATCAAAAGGAAAAACAAGTAACCTACTCCACCAAATATTATTATTTATTTGCACTGTGGTGTCTTCCAGCAGCCCCAGGTCAGCAAGGCTGAGGTTAATGACTGTTCACATGCTTAAAGTTAGGCACTTTACTGAATCAAGGCTACAGGGCCAAATCAGGAATTTAGGTCCTATTGTGATAGGCGCTGTACACACATACAATAAAAAGTTGGTCCCTGCCCCGAAGAGCTTACAATCCTAAATCCAGTGTTTGGTTTTACTTGTCTGCCATCCCTATCATGCCTGCAACTGCCAGAGCATGGTACTGAGTTACATCTAATTGTCTTCATCTGTGATTCAACTAAAAGGGAAGTCTTAGATAAAGAAAACCAGATGTAATTTAGTCCTCAGTGAAACCAGACTAGTTACCATGATGTGGCATGTTACGATCAGCTGTTTTCTCTTCCCTGGGGAGCTGTGTCTATTCTTGGATTTGTGATGGACCTGCTGTGTGACTTGTTCTCAATGCCGTCCTCTCTATGTGTCACAGGAATTCAGCTCCTCACAGGACTAGGCCCATGTGCTGGGGGGGGGGGCGGGAATATCTGACCACAGCAAGGTGGAAGGAACAGCATTGGTGTAGCCATGCAGGAATTACACTTAGAAGATTTCCTGGAAGAGTCAAGTGCACAAGGTGTGTGAGGGAGGCTCTAACGTCTGGCACCAAAGGCGCCCAAAGGTTTCAGTGACCTCGGCAGTGCTGTGTGTCAGTCTTTACTGTAGGATGAGAAGCTGTTGAACAGGTTCCCTGCTCTATTTGGCACAAATACTATATGCCGTTCTTCAGCATTGGACATGCATGGCTGCCTCTCCCTTCATTTTCCTGGAACAAACATGTTTGCTACGGGCAGCATAAGGAATGCACTATTCCTGATGAATGTTTGAATTCCCTTGAGAGAATGTTACAGTATCTGTGGGCAATAAATCAGGACATAGTCTTGCTTCTGAACTCAGGAGTATTTGTTCTGGATCCGAATTCAAGATTCCGTTGCCTTAGGAGAAATGGCAGCCTATAGGTGCTTCCCAGTCATCCGTGTGTTTTTATGGGCATTCAGTCACATGCTATGATTTTTTCCCCATCATACCAGAGCCTTGAAGAGACCACTCAGAGGCTGCTGCTCCAGGAGTCTACGGTGTCGCCCAGAGAAGAAAGGAGAAGGTAGCAGAGCTTAGGGACCACCCATGCGAGTAGACCATGCTGAGACAATTGTTCCACGTTGTTCTGTGAAACCAACTGTTCTTCAACCCAGAATGCGCCTTTGCTGAATGCCGTGTAACATGAAGAGGTTGCAGGCAGATTAGGTGGATGATAGGAGGTGGGGGACTCCTAAATGAAAGCAGCCTGAGCAGATAACTGTCTTGAAAGATGTTGCAGAACACTCCACTCATTCAATAGTGGCTCAGTGTCCTACCCAATGGAGAGGATAGGAATGGGAAGGGAAAGTAAAAGCAATGAAAGCTCCTAGGGTAGATGATTTTTTTTTCCAGGCCTATTGCTAGGAGCTCTACTGAGCCCAGACCACTCTTATTTTTTCCACCAGGCAGGCCAGCTAACTGGTAAAATATCTAATAGTTTCCCCAATGGTGGAAGTTCAAGAGTGTATTCACTTTAATGGCATTACAGTGGCTGCAACTGGTGTCCCCGATGTATCAGAAAGTAAATAAGAAGGTTACTAACATTCCCCTACTAGTATCTGAAAAAAACAGCAACACAAGGATTGAGTCATGTCTTTTGTTTGAAGGCACTGGAGAAATCGAAATCTGTTTGGGTTTGGCTGTTTGTAGCAGTTTGTAGGGATTAGAAACCCCGCAAAGACGGAGACTAACAAACATACATACAAACCAAACACCCGGTAAACAAGCCCAGCTAGTCACAGCTGTTCTTTCCATCTCTCGTTTCATTGTTTGCAGAACACAATGAAGCAATCGAGCGCTGAGAGGGTTGAACAGACAAAAAGCACCCACGTGCCCAGCTCTGGAGTACTTTGTAAAACCCAAATAACTGGAAAAATAGATCAAGTCTAGACATCAACAGGAAGTTGAAAAATTACTTCAGTGGAAGAGCAGAAACATAGATGTCAATCATTTGGCTATAGGCATCATGGTAGAACAGATTTGATCACATACAGGATGGTTTCCAAACTCCACATTCAAGTTATTATGCACTGGTTATATAGAAGGTAATAGTCTACTTTTAATGCACACACATGCACTCCCTCTCTCTCACACACACACAGATTAGGGATTTGCCTAATGATCTCTAGGAACAAACCTTTTAAAAAACAGGAATAAGATCAATTCTACAGCCTCTGGTTCTAAAGCTGCAAAGACTTTGGTTCTTGTGGACGCAATGATCACAAAATGTATGATTTCACAAAAAATGGAAGAGTAGGCTTATGCCTAGAATAGAGCAGTGGTATTCAGACCAGTCTGAGTTAGCAGCCAAAGAAATTAAGGAGAAAGAAGCTGAAGAAATTTGGACCCCATTTCTCAATACATTTGGATAGAAATGTTGAGATGGCTCATGGAATGCCAGACCTCCATTCCACCAAACTCCTCCTCTTCACCCCCCAACGCCTTTCCTTTCCTCATGTTATGTCTATGGTCTGGTTTTATACTGTCTGGGCTTGCAGCTTTGACAAGTTGTAAATTTGAGTAATTCCATTATTTTACTGGCGATCCTGTGAAGTATTTGGAACCGTTTACACGCTGTACATCATTTATCTTTTTTTGTACTTTTCATTGTCTGTTTCTCTATGAAAATCAACGACCAATTAATCCCCAAAACCATCTGCTTAAATCCATCTCTATTCAGCAACACACTTTAAAATCAATGGGACTTAATCAGGGGCCTACAGTTCAATGCTTTGTTGAATACAGGTGAACTGCTGGGCCGTTGCCCCTGAGATTTGCCCCATATCATACTCAGTCTGTGTCACTCTCTCTTTTTCATCCCTCTGTGTGACCCTACAAGACATTGATTTTATTGGTTGATTATTTGACTTGGATTTATACAATAATAGAAAGAAGGGAACCCTTCCAAGGATCCAGACACCCCTGCTGGAAGAACAGAGATTAAATTTAAATAGCATTTACTTCTGAGACAGCCACCAAAATTTAACCCAGAGCTCCCTTCCCCTATGCAGATTTAACCACCATCAAACGCTGCCCCTTGCAGCAGCAGGTGCACACAGAGCTGAATCTTGCAGCCTGCCCTGAAGGTCAGGCTGCGGCTATTTTGAACCAAAGGGGAGCTTGGTTCCTCATAGAAACCACTTTGCTGCCAGCACCTCTTTACGAGCAACCTTACTTTACGCACAGGGTATAAACTCTTCAGGGCAGAGATTTTGTCGCCCTGGGTGAGGGAGAGGGCTGCCAAAATACAAACGGTAATAATAAATACTCACTTCAGCCCAGTTTTCCTCTCTTCATTCTACTTCAGGCACTCTCACTCCTGTGCTGTACCCCTTCGGTCCCGTTTCGCAGGAGGCAAGTTTCTCTCACTCTTTCTTACTCGCCTACCTTTTTATTTCGTATTCGGTGGTGAGGGGGCAAAATTAACTGCCCAGATCTGCCAAGAACCCCATTGCCTGGGAGTTTGAGGCAGAGACAGGGGTGAAATGAGGTAAGACACATGGTGGATTTTAAGCGGCAGGCAGCAACTTCTATTAAACTACCCACCCATCACCCACTCTATTATACCAGCCATTTAATTGGTTCCAGTGTGGGGGTTACATGGGGCTCCTACCATATAACCCATAACTGGAGTAGGCCCTCTTCAGCCTACCTCCCAAGACTCAGCTTGCTCTGCGTCCTACCCCTCCCTCTGCAAGGGGGTCAGAGGGTGCAGAAGGGTGGGGACCTCAGCCCATGAGGGTCACAAGGTCTGACCCTGTTCCACGAGTCCCAGGCCCATCACCAACATCCGAGGTTTTTTTACTTCTGGGAACTGTTCTTCTGACTGCAACTCAGCCAAATACCTCAGTTAGGTACCAAGCACCTTCCTACTTTACCCACTGTGGAGTTAAGGCGCGGCGAGGAAGGCTAAACAACTCCCCTCTCCCTCTGTCAATTGGCCCATGGGAAAAAAAGTTCCTTCCTGACCCCCAAACCAGTGATCAGCTAAACTTGCAGCATCTGTCAGGCTGGTTTCCCATTCACAGGGGATAGGATGGGACTGGTGGAATGGAACCCAAAGGGATTCGACATGGCCCCCACCCCAGGTTAAATCCTGGGGGCTGGGAAATGCTGGCCAATCAACACCCCTCCTCCCCAGCTGGCCAATGGGTATCAGAGACTCTGTGTGAAAGGGAGGAGCTACATGGTGTCCCTCAGCAACTATCTCCCTCAGCAACTGTCCCTCAAGTTCCCCCACCTCTTGAGGCAGGTGGGTGGCATTTCTCCTGTCATGTGGCAGGAGAACTGGACCCCTACGCATTGGGGAAGTTTGGAAGTGGATCTGAAATCTGCTGCTCAGCCTCATTCAAACTGCTCCATTCTTAATTCAGACACTTCCTATTTTGTTGTTTTTTCTTTCCTGGCATCAGTCACAACATTCTATTTTGAATTTAGTCTCCATCATTTTTGCATTGTGCCCTTTCAGTGCTTTCTTATCAGTACTGTATTGTTCCTTTGGGGCTTCATATCATGTTTCTCTCTCTCTCTCTCTCCTGGTCTTTGTGTGTAGCATTAGAGTCTTGGCTTCAGTGATATTGTTTTCAGGTCATTCAATTTGGACTCATGATATGTTTCTTTCATAACATTCAGGTTCAGTTCTAGTTCTGTCAGTCCATCATGATTTGTCTTAATGCAAACTCAATTGATCTCAAATCAAATATAGCTTTCAGCTGCTGGGTGAGGAAAGAGAAACTGACATGGAAACAGATTGTGAGACAGTGACCCATGTTCACAATGAAACCTCGCCTGGCCTTTCATGAGACTCACAGAATTTGGCCCAGGCTCACCAAAAGGCTTGCTGTGCTTCTTTTGAATGAGCTTGTGACAATTGCTGGTTCTGTTTTGAAATCATGCCGCATTCATGGTTTCATTCATGGTTCTGATGAGGAATTCGTTGAACATCAATAGTTCTACACTGACATTTTGGGTCATCAACCTATTCATAGTAATGCATTTATATGTTAATATTGCCCAAATGTCCCATATCAGAATCATTCATTCCTAAAATTTAAGGTGAAACTCAGACCAAAATAAAATAAGACCCCCAATCCTGCAAACACTTATGTACATGCATAACTTTACTTCTATAGACTTCAGTGGGAGTATTGATAGGAGTAAAGTAATAAGTGTTTGCAGGACAGATGCCTGTATTAGTACATGAATCCTTACATATCATCCCTCTCCCTGAGTTTCGCACTGCTCTGGTGCAAACATGAAGGAGCGAGGGGTCTTGTTTAAGGTAGTAGGAGGGGACATAACACGGAGGAGTGTGATAAAAAATAAGGAAAGAAAAATTTAGGTTGACTATCAGAGAAAGCTTTCCAGTCTCCCAAGGGAAGTAGTGCCAGCAATCGGGACATTTAAAAGCAGAGAGGAGAGGGTATGCTGTAGAAACAATCCCTCATTGGCTGGATTATGGTCTGATCATCCTTGACTTCTACAATTCATGTCTTTTCCCATATTCTGTCCAGCAGCAAGCTTACAGATAGCTCACACTAAATCAGGATGGTGACAGCAACAATTTGGCAGGGCCCCTACCTCCATCCAGAGCCCAGTATTTACCAGAGGTGTCAACACAGCTTCCAAAATCCTCAGCGCATCCGAGCTCTCTTTTGTGCATTCTCTTCACACCAGGGAGAGAAGGAGGAAACTCACTCAAGAAGTTTCTTTGAGCTGAGTGGCTGACTTTATCCACCCAAGTGATCTATCCTGGATTTAGTTTCCTCTTTGGGGTGTGGTCCCAAAGTGACACCATGGGAATATTGGCTCATCCATCACTTGTCAAACCCAGAAGGAGGCTCAATGTGTGATGATAGAACTCTGCACTTTGAACCATTTCTTGCGCCAAGTTGCACAATCCAGTAAAGTTATGAAGTGTTTGTGGGTGAGGCTCCCTGACGGGAAAAGGGGGCAGGGAGGCCACTTTCAGTTTCCATTGGTCCAGCTGTGGATTGTTGTCTGCCAGGGTTCTAGCCTGATGAACACAGGTCAAAACCAGACTGATAATTTCTTTTCTCCAGAGTGCAATTTTATTGGTGTGGATAATGTTCTAAGAGGCCTGTCACCCCTCCTACCTCCAGGTTATTCATTAAGGCCCTGATTTACAAGGTAATTTCCCCAAAGCTAACTCTCTTTGAGACTAGAAAGGATCCATTAGAATTCTTAGGAGAAGGCCACTGCCAACCAACTGCCAGCTCCCCGCACTTCAGTAACCTTATCGTTCTAGCCTTCTGGAACACAACTTCCTGCAATTCTGTACCCTCTTCAGGCAAAGAGGCAGCAAATCAAAAAGAAAATCCTCCGAAGAGTAGCAAATAGAAGGGGCCAAATTAAGCACTGGTGTCACTCAACTGCCTGCACTTCAGTTACACTGGTCTATGATAACCAAACATAACCCAAGGAGATAAAACCACTCCAACCCGCAGGCTGTTGTTGGCCACATTTGGGCTGTATTACAGCAAACTAAGCGCAACCTGGTGTTGTTTTCATTCTTAGTCTGATGGATCATCTAATTAGAGAGCAAAATAACATTCTTACGCTTGGCAGATCCTTTAGACTTAGAAAATCTCTTTCCTTTATTATTTTTTTATAGACAACATGGAGACAGTGCTAAATGGCAAAAACTAAATTTAATATCCTATTTCAAACAGCTGGCTTTGGGTCTGGAAGTACTTCAATTGATTGCCCTGGTTCAAAGAAGTAGGAATGATTTCACTTTGAATAAAGCAATGTTTTTCTAGCAGCATATTGGCTGCCCTGTGCTGGATCATAACCTCTAAAGCTGCACGTACCTACGTATGTTTGAAAACAAGGTTGATTTCTTACCTCCTCAAATAGACGATCAGGTTTCTAAATAGCAGCAGGGGAAGGGAGTTGTTCTTTTCCTTTTGAAAAGGTTGGAGAAAGGAAAATAATTATTTTATGCTGTCTATGAATGGGCTGACTCCCACACTGTCCTCAACAGTTAGGCCCCGATCCTAGAGGCACTTGGACATGTACTTCATTTTAGGCACAAGTGATCCCATTGGAGTAAGTGACACTGCTCATATGCAAAGGGAAGAATGTGTATAACTCTTGGGGTTTAAGTGTCCAAACTGAAAAAAGCAATAACATAAAATGAAGTCAGCTTGGCTGTTCCTAGAATTCCCATGCCCCACAAACTCCCTCTGTCCTCACCTTCCTTCTCCTCCCTCCCCCCCCCCGCCATGCCAATTACAGATTTTCTTTGTATCCACTTCACTTTTTATCTGGGTCAAAGCCAATTATTATGACAGCTGTAGCTACCCTGCATCTTAATATAGGGTTTTAGCACCTGAGACTTGTGTGACTCATCAGGATAGCTCTACCTTAACATATACCAAGGCAACATTAGTCTTCTACTCAGTTATGCTGATGTATCAGTAAATGCAGGGATTGGGTTTGCAGTAACAGTTCTGATTCAGCCTCCCTGAATGTGGTCTGGATGCAAGCACAAAGAAACAAAAGATGAAGCTCTACAAGAAATGGAAAACATAAGGGAACTGAATTGGGATTTAAAGGTTAGATTAGTGTGGAACATGTATAATGATTTATCTTTCCCACAGATCCGCCTGTAAGGCAAATTGCATGTGGCGGGGATGGGGTGGGGGACATTGGTGGTGAGCAAAGACCCCTTCGGCTGGTTCTGCAGTTGGCATGGCGTTTTCATGGAACACCATCTCTGCCCCTGGTGATGAACTTGGTTTTGGGAAGTGTGTCTGTCGCTAAAGGAGACTACATATTAGGCTCTGCCCTCTGAGGAGCAGAGAGAGACTTCTCTAAAAAGGGCTGAGAAAAGTCTTCAGCAGGAGTGGGGTCTTTTGATCTGGGCTACAAGGTCAATCCAGAAGTTGGCTGAGGAAGGGTTAGCAGTCTCTCCTGGAGTAGAAGTGCCCCCCAGAGTGCAGAGACTGCAGGGTAGTGGAACTCAGCCAGCTGAATTGAATTATGTTACTCCCCCGGTGCACTATAAGAGGGTTGTGTATGGAGGGCCTTGGCTGGCTGTTGGCACTACATCCTTGGGCTGGGGTAATGTTGTTGTTTGCAAGATTTAGACCCTTTGGTCTGGATTCATTTAGAAGCCAGGCTGAAGGAAGCCATTCTGAACTCAGTTTAAAACCCATGAGCAATCTGTTTGTTTCCACTGACCAGGTGACGTGCAGTGCCTCTATTTCTCCGCTATTAGTCCTTCACTCTCATGAGAGCGAAAGGAACCTAATCTCTTTTTAAACAACAACCAGACAAAGAAGCATATGGCTTAGGGTGAAGTCCTAGGGGCTGGCAGCAGAGCAATAACAGGAGATAAATATGTTGCCTGGATCTTCAAGGGAGACATTTGTGTTCAGGGCTATGGTAAGTTTCACAAGGTCCATTGTGACACACAGACTCCATGTGGACCACCCAGTTGCATGGCAAGAAACCCATTTTTCTTATGGTTTCTGATGCCTTCTAGTCCCTTTGTTTTGGCAGGCTACCGCCTTGACAGCTCTCTTGTTTTCCCAGCTGTTCTGTATGCCCAAGATCAGGTCACTAACAGCAAAAGAGCCAGCTTCAGAGTAAAGCTAAAACTCTTCAAAATAAAAACATCCTGCAGGGGTCCCCTTCCCACTGAAAGGGGCCATCTCCAACCATTCCGTATTGAAGTGGCTTGTGTGTGTTACTGGTGAGTGCATGAGCATTTCTCCATCCCATGCAAAAAAAAGAACCACAGAGAGAGACTGAAAAAAATTGAGGAAAAAATGCAGCATAATCTGCAATAGAAAAATCATGCAGGATTGAAAAGGAGAGAGAAAACCCCCTCCTGACTGACAGCTAAAAGGGAAAATGAAGAGACCATAACAGGCCTATTACAGGAAGGATGGATGACCAAGTGGGTAAGGCTCTCGGCTGGGACTCAGAAGATGTGAATTCAATTTTCGTTTCAGCTCCAGACTTCCTGTGTCATCTTGAGCAAGACCTTGGTGTTTTGAGGATAAAATCCAGCAGTGACTGTGTTGTGATCGGAGCTATAAGAGAGGGAAAGAGTGCACAACACCTTGCCCCGAGCAGTTCAATTAACGTCTGTGGGGGACTCCTCTCACATGTCTTTCTCCCCCTGGAAAGTGTAAGGTCAGGGGTTTGCACCTCAGTTTAAAAAATAGCACATTAACAGCCCTGTGAAGGGCTCATAAATATAGGATTCTGTGATGAACCAGACTGCAAAACTTTGGCAAACATTCTGTAAGCAAGGCCTAAAATAATGAATCAAAATTGTTAGAAGAAATAAAATGTGCATAGCAGTGGATATGTGAAAGTTTCTCATATAATCCATGTACAAACTGGTCTGTCTAGATTGATAGCTGTGTACAATGTATGTACACACACACGCACACACACATGGGTATACCTATCTACAGTGCCACAAATGGCTAGTATGTATATATACCACTGCCCTCTACTAGATAGAATCAGCACTGTGCTGATTCTATCAGAGATCCCATATTGCTAACATTTCTTCTCTCAGGCATTTGTGTTTGCAGAACAAGAGAATCTGGATCCCATCCCTGCTGAGGCAGTGAAGTTTCATATGGCCACGGGAGTGCAATATAAGGATAAATGTGAAGTCCCAGGTGTCAACCAGTTCGTGATAACTTGGGCAATATTTTATCAAAAGGAAGATTTTGAACAACTCCCTGTGTCTAAAAGAGAGATGGCAGAGGTTTTTATTTTATGTAGAGGTGCCTATTCTATCAGCTCCTTACTCCCAATCTCCCCATCCCAAGGCAATGGGTCAAATTCTGCTCCAAGTGACACCCTCTAGACTTCTGCATCATCCTTGAGCTCAGGGCGAACAAATAGGACCTCACCGTTGGCTGTTGAGTAATGTAAAGCTTTCTCTCCCGTTGAGGGGCTGAAGGGACTGTCCATGTATCGCTTGCCCGGTGAGCCAGAGACGGGGAGGCCAGGAGTAGTGAAACATGGCAGTTCAGAGCATCGTCTGTGGGATGGCCAGCTCAGCCCCCAAATAGCAGAAAGCTGTGCACACCTGTGAGATGTCTTATTGGTGGCATCACTCATTTTGTTACCAGCAGAAGTAGATGTATTTTAAGTCTGCCGCATGTGCCATGTCCCCTTGGGTAGATGATTCAGACACAGAGAACGAGAGCATAGTCCTCTGCCACTTGCTAGAGTGAGCTCATGTTGTCAAGTTCTATGTTTTGGCACTGAAAGTCTGACATTTGGTACCCGCTGATGACCTTGGGTTTATAACATATATTTTCAATTTTACCCATGGACTGGATCTCTGAGAGACACTATTGTCAAGCCCATTCAGTAATCCCTTTTTCTTGAGTCCTGAAAGTAAAAAAACAGCTTTCCCAGCAGAAACAGGCTGACTGGTGAGAGCTCAGAATTTCAGGCTTTGGATGGGTCAGAATTGCTGGAGAAAAATCTGTGTGGGGGGGGAGGGTAGAGGGGGGGAAGAATGTGGAAAAGTCTTACTAGAAAAGGCACAAAATTCCAGTGAAACTGCTGCATAAATAAGTCGTGTGTATTCCAATTCCCTTATATTTTATGCATACTGTTAAAAGACGCTCTAGATTTTTAAACAACTCTACAGGAGTAAGGGTTTTGTTCTCATGGAAGCTATTTTTTTTTTATTACACTCCTAAAACCTAATCCCAATTCTTCCAAGTGTATTTTGGACTGTGGCCATTTTGTGCATGTGTTGTAGGAAGCTGCAACTCCCAGAAAAATGTGAGAACTGGGTCAGAATCCATAGACTTCTGTGATACTCGACACAATACACAAGAAAAGGAGACATCATCCCTGCAACAGAAGAAAGGGCAAGAAGCAGTGACTTAAGTTGCAGGGAAGGAGCTGGTGTTAGAGAGAAGGAGCAGGGAAGCAACACATGCAGAAAAACACATGGAAGAACAAGCTACTTTGGTAGCCTTAATATCACACTCAGGAGAAACTTCCTGGCTTCATATTTTCCATATAAACACTCCACCAGTGGATAAAGTTAATGGTTCCCTGACTGCAGTGCAGAAGGGCTTGATCAGTTCAATTTACGTCACAGATTGAGTGTTTTAATGAAATGTGCTGTGCTTCCCCCATTTATACGTTTGACCCTAACCTTTACCAGATGTTCCTCTCAGACTCGCACACAGAAAGTAAAGTGTTGTGTTTCGGAGGCTCTGAGAAATCTGTGCTGAAGTGGAAATAAAATCCCCTGACATCAATTCTTTTGTTTTAGTTGGTCCCCCACCCACATGTTAAGTTATTGATGCACTCAGGGCTCCATTCTGCCGTCACTTACGCTGAAGTGTAGCCATGTAAGAGTTGGCAGATTTGGTCCTTAAGTGCGAGGCTGTGCCCTGGACTGTTTGCCTGTATGGGAGCATAAGGGGTGTGTGACAGGGCTGGGCTTACTGGTGGTACAGCCTAGCGGTTAGGGCCCTGGGTCACAACTCTCCCCCATCTCTACTGGTCCCTGCGAGTGGTGGGGGCTCCAGCACTGTGATGGTCTCTCTTCTGGTAGCGAGTAACTCAGCCCTCTGGCCAGCTCACCACTGTAGCCCACTCCTTTCTGAGATAACAGAGTCTAGCAAAGAATAGAAGTCCAACATCCCCCACCCCACCACACACAAAAGGAGCTTGTGGCCCAGCTCTGGGCCCCCCAAAGGCCTCACCCCCTTACTTCAGGGCTTACAAGGTTTTTATCCCCTTTATCCCAAAAGAGGGCTATGCCACCCTCATAGCTGGCTGGCAGGTGAGCCCATGCACTCCTTCTCTGCCAGGCTCCAGCCCAGGGCCATAAACATGGTAGCATTGTCAAGCACCCAGGAGTGCTCCAAAGCTGCCTCCCTGGGACACTTCCTGCCACTTCTTTTCCCAGTCAGGGCATGGTCACAGCTTCACAAACAATCCAAGAAAAGATAGAGCCAAGAGCTTTTTAATCCTTACCGACTGGCTAGTCCCTCCTCCAGGTCCTGGGGTAGCTGCGGCTTGCAGACTGCCCCCCTCCCACTTCCCCGCAGCAAGGATTCCTTCCAGGCCCCAACTCAGGAGCTCTGCAGATAGGACATGGTGATGGACTTATCTGCTACCTCCGTCTCTGAGCTGTCTGGCTCTTTTTTAAACTCCTCGTCCAGCTGGAGCAGGCTCTGCAGGTGCAGTGGTGTGGAGCCCCTTTGACCCAGAACTGCTCCTTAGCCCCTTTTATCCCAGTGTGGGGTTTCTATACCACATCACAGGGGGTAAGAACTCTCCTTCCACAAAGTAGAAGCAAGCTCTCATCTTTCCTGGTCCATTACCTTCACCATCAAACAATGCCTCTGATCTCATAGAGGAAGGGTGGTCTTGTAGCTAAGGAACTGGACTAGGACTTCGAAAAATTGAATTTGGTATTGGCCTAGTGGCTAAGGCCTCACCTCCTCTTCTACAGATGTTCTGCCTGATCTTGGGTAAATCACTTACTTGCTCAGTGCCCCAGTTTCCCACTTGTAAAATAGCAACACTATCTCCTTTGTCTGTTTGGATTATAAACTCTTAATCCCTTATTATATGTTTGTACAGAGCTGAACATAATGGAGCTCTGATCTTGCTTGGAGCCTGTAGTTGCTATTTTAATACAAATACAGAAAATCCTCTTTATTCAGCCATAAATGAGTAATTATCATGGCTCTAATTCTGATCTCACCTACACTGGTGCAAATAAGGAGTAACGCCACTGAAGTCCGGGCCTATTTTGAGCATTTACACATTCCCAAAACAATTTATGGTCGGTTTCCACAAGAGGTGGAACCGACTTGAAAGTTATTGTACTCAGGAAAACAACCCACATCCTCTCACCTTCCAGCACAATTTAAAAGCAAAGAGGAAATTTTATGATAACAATCCCCACCCTCACCCCCCCACCCTTGAGTTTAGATGTCACCAGTGGCTGTGGATCAAAACGCTGCCAAAGGCAGTGTCTCTTCTAACTTGGAATAAGGAAAAGCGCCATGACTCAAGTCCCACTTCTGCACCACAGCTTCAACTTTTTGCACGTGTGTATAGATATCGTTTTGCAAAGCGATGACAGTATTGCCTGTGAGATGCCCCTGAATGCACTGAGCCAAGAGCTCCTGGCAGGCCCCTGGTACTCACATAGTTCAGATAGTTGGGCCTTCTGTGGTTTCACACCTATTCAGAAAGTCAGGCCTGTCAAACCACCTCAGCCTAACTGCCATGTTATTTGCCATTAATGAAAGCACAGCTTCTTTAGCCCAAACTGCTTGACTTTTCTCTACCACCCATAACCCTGACAGCACAGTCCCCAGGGCATTTCTGCTCTCTGGGGGGGGTCCATAGTAGATAGGAGTGTTTAAAAAGAGTTTTATATTCCCTATTACTTGTTTTGTGTTGTGTTTTAATATAATCTCTAGCTGTTTGTAATACAGGGTCAAATTACCCTGCTGGGCATTTGGAGTAACCCCATTGCCATTAGTAGATTTACTCTGAATATACACAGGTGTAAGTGAGCAGAATCTGGCCCAGGTATTGTAGCTTAGTTTCCATTTGTGTGCTCTCCTCCCTAAAAGTATTAGATATTGTTTTCCATTGACTATTAGCTTCACTTGTTGTTGTTTGACACTTTTTCAAAGCACCAAAGTTGAAATCTTTTTTTTTTTTTTTGGTGCTTCAAGTTAGAGATGTGCCACATGGGTACCGATGACTGCACCAGACACAGGGATCCCCTCACAAATTATTGATTTAGTCAGCAGCTCCCAGTCCAGAACCGAAATAAGTGTCCAGATTTTCCAAAGCCCATTTAGGTCCTGTGAAAGAACATAGCCTCATTTTCAGCACCGAGCAACTCTCACTGAGAACAAGAGGAGTCCCTGCATGCTGAATCCTTTTGAAAATCAGGCCCTACGTTATTACTATGTGGTACCATGGATCAGGACCCCTTTGTGCAAGGCGCTGTACAAACACAGAACAAAAAGACAGTCCCTGCCCCAAAGACCTTACAATCTAAATCACGTCTTCCCATCTCCGCAAGGTGAAGAACTGATGCGTCTCGCATCACAATCCTTCTGAGCCAGTATATTGTTAAAGGTAGAGCATTAAAACAATAAAATATTAGAACCTGACCAAGGATGATTTTTTAAGGGAATTTTGTTTTTGCACATATTTTGTTACCAGAAAGTCTGACTATCAGCAAACATAGTACAGATCCCTAGAGATTAGTAGGGATGAGAGTTAGTTATTTCATGATATTGTAGAACTCTATTTTTTATATGCCACGCACTTGATGACTTAGCTGTTTCCTCAAGAGGAAAACCTATCATTGGTCTCTTAGAAAGCAGAAAATGTTAAGTCAGTTGCTTAGGGCCTGATCCATCACACACTGACTTCAAGAGGAGCAAGTTCAAGGCCTAAAAAATGGTGGGCCCAGTTATGCACTGCTCCTGAGCAAAGCTCGAGGTCAGTGGACGTGGGGCTGACAAGGAGCCGATGGCAGGTCCATGATTCTCCGCTGCCCCTCCAGGTGTGATCTGAAGGGGTCAGTTTTAAATTGCACGGCTGATGGAAGAATATGGCACAATGGATCCTTGGTGCTCCATGGACATAATCTTTTCCTCCCCTCCCCATGACACGCCCTGCTCCCTGTCCCCAGCACATGCCCTGTCTCCCCTGACATCATGAAGCACGTGTCCTGCACAAGAGCCAATGGAGCTGGACAGCAGAGTCGGCACAGGAGGTGGATAGCAGAAGCTCTGTGCTGCCACGTGTAGGGGGAGTGCTCGGGTGCACATCTCCACCCATTTTAAGTTCAGTTCATGTTACATAAGCATGAAGTGAATTGGGCAGACCAGAGAATCTGGCCATCTCTTATTCTTTCTGTAAAACCCACTGGTGGACCAGTCTGACTCACTGAGTTAGCAACTGTTCACCAGTATGAGCAAGGGGTTGATAATCTGGCTCTCAGCACATATCAATATTTAAAGCCTTGTGGACCATTCTCCACTACACTAGAATCTTTTAAAGGCAAGTTAAAAGTTAATTGCGTTCCTTTAATTACTAAGAGTCAATAAATGAGAGGAAGCTCAAACTAAAATCCTCAGATCTGATGCCACAAATTTGGGGAAATCTGGATCCAGCCCTGCAATCTGTAATTCTAGGCTTCCTCTAATAAAAAACTTGCACCCAAGAAGGAAGGAGGGGAGCTAAGAGAAGCTTTTACCATTTCATACTTCTACAGGGATGGCACAATAGGGTTTGATGGTATTTAAATCCCATCAAGAGAAGCTGTCTGCAAGCTCTTTCTTGTAGGGGAAGGAGTGATGGTTCAACAAGAGAGGGTTAAAACCTGAATCTTAATCCAAACCCTCATCTTCAGGTTTAGATAATTTGATGTTAGATAAATTGGAACCTGGATCCAAGACGCCCTTCATTTTGGATTTGGATTTACAAACTGATAGCCTATCCAACCAAGTTTTGCAAAATTGAAACCCATATCCTCTTTGGCCAAACTACCCCGGAGCAAAAATAAATGAGTCATTTCCTAAAATGCAAGAAAACATCTGAATTAAACAACCACAAATAGCGAGAGGAAACGCATCAAATTCTGTGTACTCTGACTATACCCACTCTACCTCATAAAGGCTAAGCAGGAGGCACTGGCCCTTTAAAACAGATTAGACAATAGCAATGTTTGGGAGACAGTTAGCCAATCAGAAATAAGGCTTTTCTTCAGTAATTCAACACATATCAATTAGCATAATCTATGTGAGGCAAAATAGGGTTTACATGGGTGTTAGGCAAAATATAATCCCAAACATTGGGAATTTCCATTTGTCTGTGACTAGCTCAGCTACAACTTTGGGGTTTGCCATGACAGCCAATGACTTAATCAAATTCAAGCTGGACAGTGACTACCATTATTGTAACCGTAACCTAGGAGCCCCAGTCCTGGACCAGGACCCTGTTGTGTGAGGTGCTGTACAAACACAGAACAAGAAGAAAGTCCCTGCCCCAGAGGTGTGCACCATCTAAAACAAGAGAGAACAGATGGATACAGAAAGGCTGACAAGGCAGTATAAGGAAACAGTGAGCATGATAGGCCGGGTCTCAGCCTTCAATGCTACAAAGCTGTTTAAGAGGATTAAGCTAAATCAGGAAAAGGTATCCTTATTCTGGAATAAGGTCTGTGTCCATACATGGAGTTACTCCACTTTAAATTCATACCCTCCCTTAATCCAGAACAACTTTCATGTGTAAACAAGCCCTGGCCATCAATTATGCTCTTAAAATTACAGCTGTCAGCCCATTCTAATTAAAAAGGAAATCTTCCTCCAGCCTGTCCAAAAGTCAAAGTCCATTAACATCCACTCCCTGTAAACACAGATATTCATCATATGGAACATATTAAGTGGAGGTTTTCAAACCTCATGTCCACCCACATACGGCTGAACTCTCTGACTTGACCTTAGAACAACACACACTGCCCAGTGAGCCGGATGTTTTAGGAACGATGACATGCCCCAGACCCAGCCTTTTAGGTGGGTTAACATTAATTTTGTTGCCTGATGTAAGCCAACTGCTTCCAGGAGACGGCAGCAGGACGGATTAGAAATACTGGGACTTCCCTCAGTGGAACTGTGGTGGGAAATTTAGCATTGGTCAGGGAATAGAAAGGTTGAGGTCATAAGGCCGGATCCTTAGCTGGTGTAAATTGTCACCACACCTCCGCTGAGGATATGCTCCATACGGCATTTGACTCTGGAGTGGCTGGAATAGTAGGAGCTGATTAGCTTGAGGGTGTCATTTGATTTTTACACAAGTGGGGCTTCATTCATTCAGGGCCTGATCCAAAGCCCATTGATGTCAATGGAAGGACTCCCATCTGACCATCATTAGGGTAAGAATATTCCTTGTGACATTCTGAAACACAGATTTTGGGGCGGCTATTCTGTCTGCAGAATGCTATGTGTGCAGATAACCTTATGAGGAATGATACACACTCATCACGCAGCCCAGAACATATTAGAATGACTTCTGCACTATGATTTGTTCGGCCAGATGATTTATAAGGCATAAGTAAAGGAGACTAAGAAATAAAAAAGCATGAGGCCAACAGGGAGCGTATAGAAAAGCAGGGCTTATTAATGTTCTTGTCTCGATGGACAGAATTGATCTTGATGCAAATACTGGTATGTAGCAGTTCTTTTTTGTGTTCAAATGGGAAAACAGACTCTGTATGGGGCTCAGCTGAGGTTGACCCCATTCTCAATCAATACGTATTAGTTGGGAACCCCATGGCCTGTTATAGGACTATAGCCCATAGTCCAAATTTTAGGACCAAGGTCAACCCTATTACTCAAAAAGCAGATTTTCCAGGCACCTGGTGGACTGGTGCCACCCACAGGATGAAAACTGTAATTCAGATGAAGAGTCAGTACAGAGTTATTTGTAATGTCCTCCATCTCATATAAAGGTTTGGAAGTGGTGAGTGCTGTATTTGTCAGCAGATGGTTGTGGTAACTTTGTGAAGGGAACATAATTCTCAACCAACTAACATCCAGATGTGGGAACCAGTGTGTGACAGAGTCCCAGGATGAAGGACTCACAATAATTATTCATGCAGGCAATATAAAATACTGCAGAATTCCTTCCTTTTATGTCAACAACTCTTCCTAGAACCTCAGTTTCATAAGCCTTTATTTCTAATGTAAATAATTTTTAGCAATTAAAATGAGAGGACACCAAGTTTGCGAGGTTATTTAGGGCCTCAAATGAGTAATGTCCCATGAAATGAGGTGTGGATGAGAATGACTTTCATGAGAAATGTGGATGGGATGACTTTCTGGTGGCATCCAAACTAGATACACACAATGTAAATTGTTTTCCACTCTGTTAAATATACCTTTACAGGGATGCTAGCTAAATGGCAGTCTTGCTCTCTCAAGCAAGGGGAAGGAAAGAGGAGTTGGTGGAAGTGACAGCAGCAGCCTGCTCTTGTTAAGACATAGGAATCTGAAGAAATAATTCTTCCAGGGGATCCCTAAGAGCAGTTTCTGCAGTTTGTAGATGCTGGGCAGAATGTCCTCTCCAGCTTCCAGTATGCGGCTTAATTTTCAGCCATGCTGAGATGTAGAAAATGTCCTTAGTAACTCACACACATTGGGAAAAGGTGGCTGCACAGTTTAACAGATTTGTTCATAAAGTAGACAGCCCCAAGGTCCCGATTCAGCAAAGAACTTAGGCAAATGCTTAAGACCCACTGGCTTAAAGCTAAAGTTTACCACCTGCTTTGCTGAATCCAAGCTTGAATGCACATGGAAGGTCAAACAGCACTTACACACACATAGCAGTGACAATACACACTTGCACTGTAACAGTAGCTCCTGCTAAATCCTTTGTTGTTGATAGTGAGCCCATTAACGCAAATGCTTTTTATAGCAGGTTAATCCTGAATCTTAACACCAAGATGTTAATATAATTACACTCCGATTAAAAGAACAGCAGATAGCATTCAAACTCCCTGCTGATGATACAGCTAGTACTATTCACATGTGCTCCTGTAATGCCAACAGATCCCAGTTGTCAGCGGGCGGGGTTGAACCTGGGATCTCTGGAGAGTAGGTACATGAGCCTCTACTGTATGAGCTAAAAGCCACGTGGTTCTTAGCTAAGGCTGTAGAGCAGACTTATTAATTTCTCTCTAAGTGGTCTTGGTGCCAATAGATGGGACAGAACATCACACCCAGAAGCTGTGTGGGTACACTCTGTCCTGTACCTCACTTATTCTCCAGCTTCTAGCAGTAAATCTCTTTTGGTTTAAACCTGAGAGGTGCTAAACAACTGAACTTGTTATGATTTCATGCATCTTGATTCAGGCTCAGACAGATATGGCTAGAAAGTGCTCTTTTTAGTTCCTAACTTTTTATTAAAGATGCTTGTTCACACTACAAACTATTTTCTCACGTAAGCATTAAAAGGGAGAGCACCAAACGCAAAGAGAGTAGAGCAGAGTTTAGGTAACAATAATGAAAGTAACTGTTTGTTATATAGTGCTTTCAATCAGTAGACCTCAGACTTCTTTACATCGGAAGTATCATTATTTGTTACGTATTATAGATGGGGAATCTGAAGCATAATGTGATGACATGACTTGTCCAGGGTCACCCTAGTGGAAGAACTAGAAATAGAACCCTTCTGAGTCCCAATCCAGTGCCCTGTCCACTAGACCCCCCTGCCTACCCTAGAACAGATAATAGTCAAAGCTGGGGTACATACTGGTGTAGATTTTCTGTGCCAGCTAGATGATTTAGCCACACAATTCCCATTGATTCTGGCAGGAATCGTGTAGCCAAATCTCTGAGTCAGTTTTGAAAACATGACTTTTTTAGTAAAAGGTGCCCAGTGTACTCCTGATTATCCAGCTAGCATGGGGTACAAGGAGTTTGCTTGGGTAATCAGGAGTTTGGACAATTGAGAGGATGGGAGTGGCAGTGGAAGAAGCCCTCTGTATCTCCTCTGTCATGGCCCTGCTCACTCTCTCTTTTGACGATGAGGCTGCAGGGGTTCCCTGTGCTGCCATTCTGCAGCAGGGTGACTTCCTCCAGGGGTCTCTGCTCTATTATCCGAATCTCAGCATTATCCAAACCCCTTTCTTGTCTGATGAGATTTGGTTAATGCCCAGGTTCAGATAATAAGTTCATCCCATTTGACCTATTTTCCCTCCAGTTACTGGCTATCAATTGCTCCATTTCTCTGATTCTGGTCCACGCCATTTCTTTGGAAGAAATCTGGGTTGTTGTTGTTTTTTTTGTAACCACAGTGATGGCCTACTTTTAGACAGGGCTTTTCCAGACAGTTCAGTGGTGTCAGCGAGTCAATTGTCAGGAGCAGAGATAGGCCCATGTTGAGCACTTTTGAAAATCTCAGCCTTCTTGGCTGCAATCAAAGAAGTGCTATTTCTCACCGGAATGTACATCTCAGTTCACAACAGGAAAAGATGTATGGACTCTAGGTGACAGCCTGGCCCCACTAAAATCAACGGAAGCTTTGCCATTGACTTTCACGAGGTCTGGATTTCACCCTATGTCTCTTTTCCAAGGCAGAAATCCTGCTTCCAGCCTGAGCCTCTTGGCTGGACCCTTGAAGACTCTGCAGGGACAAAGAGAGGATTTCTCCTCTTTCTAGCCAGGGGTAACAGCAAATCCACTCTGTGGCAGCTACTCCAGGCATCTAGTGTCTCGGAATATGCAGCACCTTTTGTGCTTGGGAGATAAAGACTGGGAGATCTGCATAGTTCTTCCCACCTCCAACGAGCATTGATCTGGAGGGAGCTCCCATGGAGCAGACTGGTGCACACAGGGTGTGGAAACCTGATCACCCATTGGACCTCCCTGGCTGTGCTATAAGTTGGGGAGTTGAGTTGAACTCATAGGGTATATCTGCTCTGCAGCTGGTTAAAGCATTTGGTGTGTGGTGTTTCTCTGCAGTCTCTCAGCTCATGCATGAGGCACAGCAGGCAGGATTTGTGTCTTATGGACCCATCTAAGTTCATCTTCCCTTTCCAGAAGAAACCAGTGAAATAATCCTGCCTCGAAAGGCTGCCCTTGCAAATGTCAATCATGGCTTAATCTAAAGCAATCTAACGTGATCCCTCTTCTGGACTGGAAAAGCTAATTTAAGTGGGGTTTTCAATAAGACATCTCTATGGTGGCAAAGGTATGGACAGCAAGAAGAGCATGAGCTCCAAATACTGAAATCAGCAGACTTGCACATTTGGAATCGGTTTCGCTTTGGATCCCAGTCAGCATTTCTTGATTTATTTTTTCTGGATATTAAAATGCTTAGAGCAATAATCTGTAAAACCCAAACTGGCAAGATCACATATGAGTCTGCTGTTACACTTAAAGCTCCGTCCTGCTAACAGCACGGTCGTCACATATCACCTAAATCTAATTGCAAAAGGGAATTGTCTCAAGAGAAGGAGAGTGGAGCCAACTAACAAAATTGAATAATAATTCTGTAGGCTTTTTCTGTTTACACAATGGGGCAGGGAAAACTGACAACTCTGATTTATAGCTTGGGTTTATAGTTTTTGTTGTCTCCTAGCAGTTGTTCTCAAAGACCAGGGAGCCAAGAACACTCATGCTGGGGGGGAAAACCTGCTTGGAGTATATTAGTGAAATTAATCAGACTTAATGCAATATCTTGGAAGAAAGCACATTTATCATTTCCTCTTCAGATGTGAAATTAAAGTCCCATTTCTCTCTTGCTAGAACCTTCTTAGTTAGCTTATATAGTTTACAGTTGCAGGTTGGATAAGCATTCATCAATTCCAAGGCTTCTCTGAATCCCTTGAGTTTGCAGAATTGGCCTGGAACTCTCATGAGTAAAGGCTCTGTCTAAAGATTTGTCCAATGCTTCCACTCTGGGTTCTGGCCAAACCACAGAAGAATGCTAAGTTTCATGAAGAAGAAGAAAAGAGAGGAAAAAGGGCTGACAGAACTTTTGCAGGCCTCTAATGAGACTTGAGTTTGAGGTGTGGAAGACCCCAAGGCCAAGATCCGAAAAAGTATTTAGTCACCTAACTCCCATTGGTTCAAATCAATTTGAAATCAGTGGGAGTTAGGTGACTAAATTGAGGCAGGGACTGTCTTTTTTGTTGTTGTTGTTATTCTGTTTGTACAGCACCTAGGGCAATGAGTCCTAGTCCATGACTGGGACTCTTAGGCACTGTAATAATACATGTAATAAACAAATAGATACATAACTTAGATAATAAATACTGCTGAGGATCTGGGCCCAAATGACTGCTCTGGGGTTCTGCTTGGCTGCTAGATTTGTGGGTCCCAGTATTGGCTCTGGATAGAAGATCAACGCTCCCAGGTTAACTTGCTTTAACAATAGTATCCTAAGGACAAGGATTTTTCCAAAATGGCCTGCTCAGAAGAGTGGAGGCAAGGGGTTGGCACAGTATGTTCACCAATCAAAGTAAGAGCAGGTCTAGGGATGATTATGGGCTTATAGTGTCAGCCTTGCGAGTGTTCCTTTAACCACAGTACTTCCTGATGGGCTAGTTTGGTTGATAAGACTTTGGATTATCTCCAACATGGCTCCCATGGGAGGAAAATTTCCCTATTTTGAATGAGCTGCATTGGCTCATAGTCAAACACATTGATTTGAAGATGCCGGTCCTTGGATATGAGCCTGATCTTGCCACAGTCCATGGGACTTCTACCATTGATTTCAGTGGGAGTAAAAATGATTGGGTCTCTGACTTGTAAAGGTGTACATGTTTTTAGTCCAGTGTACTTCACTGGGCTTCTTGGCTCTGATTCAGCAACACACTTAAGAAGCTGCTTAAGTGCTTTGCTGCATCCGGGCCCTTATTTACTAGTCTACAGATCTTTTCTGAAAAGTCCATTGAAGTCAATGGGAATGTTAATACTGATTTCAGTGGATTTTGGATCAGGCCCTGTGTGTCAAGGGTTATATATGCACAGGTATAATACAAAACAGGTAGGGACACTGAAGGTTACATCACTGTTGATCAGTTTTTAAACCGTGCATCCATTCAGCCAGATGGTTATGTTATATTGTGTCAGTCTCTGGTATACCATAGCGACAATGTTCATCTTGCCAACACTAACGCTTTCCAGACTGCCAATCAAAACAGTGCTTAGGAGAGGGCATGTGTTTGGAAAATGAACACTGATTCATGTACCTGGCCCTTTCTAGACACACATGCCCTCCCAAAGCATTGATTTTTTTGCTGGCAGTCTGCAAAATTGTCATGTAACCATATGGGCGAGCAGATTTTAAAAATGGATCACAGGGTAACCTAATTCTAAGGGTTTGGCTTTAATCTTAAATGTCCTGGCTGCTCTGCGTTTTATGCACCCACAGACAAGCACCCTGTAATTTGTACTGCATTTTCCCTGGTTAGTTCAGATAGCAGAGAAGCTGCAAGCATAGGTGCTGAAACTTGAGGGTGCTGGGGGGTGCTGCAGCACCCCCTGGCTTGAAGTGATTTTCATCATATACAGGGTTAACAGTTTGGTTCAATAGCTCTCAGCACCCCCACCTCCCACCCCCCATACAAATTGTTCCAGCATCCCTGGCTGCAAGGAAAGTTCTAGAGACTTGATTCAGTTCAGAGCTGGTGATATACTACTGTTAACACAACAAATCATGTCCAATTATTCTGGCATTGCTCAGGAACTAGCATCCAGCTAATGGCCAGGCAGAGGTCAATCAAGTTTAATGACAGGCCTACTTGACTGGAAAACCTAAGGAAAAGCAAGATATACCGTGGCCCTCAGGACTAAGCTAAATTGTTGCAGTCTGTGTCTTTTCCTCTTCTTGCCAGAATGAAGTCTCCCGCTTTGAGGGTGGGGGGAAGAGGGTGGAGCTCCCAACACACACATGCCCTGTCTTCACTCAATTGCATGGCCTGTTGTATTAATTTAGATGGATGAAAGGGGCCAAAGGTATTAACATAACCCAGTCGCTGTCTAACATTAAACAGTGTTAAACAAGATTTGGGGTTTGGTATACGGAGACCTCAGTCTGCTTAGTACCACGGCAAACACAACAGTAAAAATCCTTTTAACCTTTTATTAAAGATAAGAAGGAAAAACAGTTAAAGGATTTGAAATGTAAAGTATTAAATCAGGCTTTCATTTTAACAACCTCACTGGTTCCCTTTCTCTTCAGCTGGAGAGAGCTTTAGAAGGAAAAAAGCCCTTGTTTGACAGCCTCTTAGATGGTATCAAAGATGGTAATAACTGTCTTTGGAGGGGGTGTGGGGAAGAGAAGAGGTTAATGAGATGGGCTGGAGCTGTTGTGGAAGTCCAATCCCATTTCATCTCAGGTTTGGGATTCAGCTGGAGATGGAAGGGGTGGCGAAGTCATCTGGGTCCCTCTGTCTGGCCCGATCTGGTCAGGACATCCCTCAGGATTAGGACAAAGCAGACTATGGGGGTGGCAGCCATGATGGTGAAGCTTGCTCCAGAAGTCTCAGTCTGTTCTTCCCTATTTTTCCCCATTAAGTCTTTCTTTAAGGCCTTTTTTGCTAATTTAGTCTCTCTGTCTAGTCCTCTTGCATCTGTTTATAACATTCATTATTGAAAGGAACTTGACCTACTTTCCAGCAGCATTTGTTATAGTAACATCTTATTGAACTTTCATATAGTTCTTACACCTGAGCTTACAGTTAGGGTGAACTTGTAGGCCCAGTTATCACAACAGGACCTGCATGCTGTATAAATTATAGGGTGACCAGGTGTCGGCAGTGCTGGGGAGCTGAGGCAGGCTAGTCCCTACCTGTCCTGGGGCACCGTGCTGTGCCCTGGAAGTGGCCAGCAGGTCCGGCTCCCAGGCAGGGGGGACCACAGGGCTCTGAGCACCGCACTCCTAGTTGCGGGGGAGCAGTGGGCGGTTCCGGCTGGTGAGAGCAGCATGAGCCGGGGAGCCTCCTTCCCACTCCCCCCCACCTAGGAGCTGGACCTGCTGGCCACTTCCAGAGTGCATCTCAATTGATCTCTCATTTACTTTGCCTTCTCTTAGCTGTTTAATAACATGGTAGTAAGACAGAGGTATGTGCTTGGTGGAACACGGAAATATGACATTCCCTGTGTCTGATGCGAGGCTCCCATTGAAGGATGGTAGCAAGGAGCAGTGTGTGTGTGTGTGGTTCCCTAACTCTGCTGGAGATCATGCCTCTTTGATGGGGCTTTGAAATCAGGCTTATCAAGATACTTCTGATAAGCAAGCTTTGTTGCCACCCGGAGCGTTCCAAATAGCAAATGTTCTCAAAGACTGTCAGAGACCAGGACATGGGTGGTCATGTCTAGTGACTGGAGCTGGTAGCCAGAAATAGGAGCCCAGAGTCAGAGGCCAGTGCCAAGGGTCAGAGCTGGAGTTCAAGGTCAGGAATCAGTGCTGAGGGTAACGATTGGATTACCTGGGGTGAGGCAGGGCTGGGAAGCAGTGGGAGCAACCGTGAGCAAATGCTTGGAGCAGCCACTGGACTACTGTTGCTGCTGGGCTAAAGAGCTGGTCCATTGACTCTTTCCTTCAGTCAGGCAGTGTAGCCAATCAGGCAGCCTATAACAGGCCAGCTGTGTTTGTTAGGGCCCACAGACTGGCTCTGCCACAAGGCCTGATTCCTGACGCTATATTCAGAGAGTACAACCCTCCATCCCATGACAAGGGCATTTTAGCCACAGGTTGAGGAGTGCGCTGGTAGAAATCCCTGCAGTAAATAGTATCCAGCAGTAACTTCAGTTATTGCCTCAGTCTTTGGCATGAAGTACAGTACCCCACAGTGTGTGCCTGGAATAGGGGAACATGTTCTTTGAGACAGAGTGCTCAGTTCTGCAGAAGAAAGGAATATTTCACTTGGACCTGGCTCATTTGAATCATCATCAAAAGTGGATCTTTGGCTTAAGTTATCCTTTCTTCTGTGCACCAAATAAAATCATTAGTCAAGATTTTGTTACCAGCTGATCTGTCCCATTTAGCACTGAACATTCAGAAGCATCCTCATTTATTTAACGTATTTGTTCCAATTTATAGGAGTGCTGCAATGGCACCCATCCATATACTCTCGATGCCCTCGACATAATTTAAAAACACAAGTTGTGGCCATTTAAGATTACCCACCATGAACCTTCCTCTTCCTGAACTATTTCTAACCCATATAACGACCTTTATCATGCCATAATATAACAGCTTTATTTCACTTTCATTTTTGATACAAATTGTATCACAGAACTCTTTATGTATTTTTATATATGTATTTGAATATCACAATGTTAAGAAATAGTTTTCCTCTCTCCCATGTATTAACTTGTATAGGACTGAGGGGAAAAGATCTGGTTCCAAACTTTTCCATAGGGAGTTAGGGCATGTTTGCACTAGCAACGTTAAAGTGCTTCTGCGGCAGCTCTCTCGCAGCACTGAAAAAAACCCACCCCCATGAGGGGAGTAGCTCCCAGCTGTCACTTTACAGCGCTGAAACTTGCAGTGCTTGGTGGGGGTGCGTGTGTTTTTTCACACCCCTGAGCGAGAAAGTTGCAGCTCTGTAAAGTGGCAGTGTAGACAAGGCCTTAGAGAAAGCAGATAATAAATATAACAACAACTAGTTCTCATATAGCACTTTTCATCAGTAGATCTCAAACTGTTTTAAAAAGGAGGCCAGTATCCTTATCCCCATTTTATAAATGGAAAATTGGAGGTACAGAGATTAAATGACTTGCCCAAGGTCACCAAGGAGGCCAGTGGCAGAGCCAGGAATAGAATCCAGGAGTCCTGAGACCCAGGCTAGTGCTCTATCCAGTACGCCACAGGCGAAGCAAAAGAAAAGGTGCTAATAATCAGCAGTGGTGAGGCTGTATGGCGTGAGAGAGCAGAGGCTGGAGGCAGATGAGTGAAAGGTGATAGGGAGGGGAACAGAGGTAGACAATGAGCCTAGTTCAGTACTGCTGAAACTGGATACAACTCCATTGACTGTAATGGGCATAAGTATCACAGTGGGAGCTGCTGAGCAGTTAGAAAATCTGGACTTTATTTAATTGCTTAAATTGGAGCCAAAGTCTTATGAAAATGTGGCCCCGGTTGTGAGGGGGGAACACCTGAAGGTCTGGCCCTGAGCTCTTTTGAAAATTTAGCTCCACACCCTTGATTCTGACCTTGTGTAATGCCAGTGTAACTCCACTGAAGTCAATGGAGGTAGTGAGATCAGAATCAGGCTCTAAATCTTCTGCCACCATCACCCAAAAAAACTTCTCATGGACACAGGTAACTCCTAGGAAATAAAGTGAGATTAGAATGCTCTAGAGGCAACCAGGACTCCTGGGGCTTTCTTGGCTCTGCCACTGACTTGTTTTGTGCTCTTGATCGAGTCACCTAGCCTCTCAGTGCTTGTAAAATGGAAATAGTGATATTCACCTACCACGCAGGATGTCACAAGGCTTAATTAACTAGAACCTGATTCTGCAACCCTTGTGTTGAATACTGGCTCACAAGAATGGTCCCACTGAGTTCAGTGGGAGTTAGTATTACTTGTTACAAGTAGGCTTACAAAATCAGGCTCTTAGAGTTCGTAAGGAACAATGTGTACAGATCAGCAGAGCAAGGACAACTTAAATATACAGTTGTTAACAAAGGAACATTAAGTGAATCTCTCTGTTAATGGCCATTACCTTAGCTTCCTTTTATCTCTCTTCCCTCCCCTCAGTGAACCTTGGCAACATGTTGAAACTCTTCCAGAGAGGAAACAAAAGCTTCTAACAGGTGACAGGTGTAGAAATCTCACAGGGTATGTCTACACTGCAATTAAACACCAGCTGCTGGCCCATGTCAGCTGGCTTGGGCTCACGGGGCTATAAAATTGTGGTGTAAACATTTGGGCTGGAGCCCACGCTCTGAGACCCTCCTCCACTGCAGGATCCCAGAGCTCAGGCTCCAGCCAGAGTGTCTACACCACACTTTTACAGCCTGAGCCGAGTCAGCAGACCCAGGCCAGACGTGGGTGTTTAACTGCAGTGTAGACATACCTACAGCAGCCTCTCCATGTAGCGACAGCAGAGGGCTAACTCTAAGGTCATGCCTCTGGTTTTTCTAATTGCAAACACAGTAGCAGCTTGGTTGAATATTTGTACCGAAATACAAGAAAATAAATGTTTCCAAACTAGGCTGATTAAATATGGGACTTTTATGGTCCCCACTATCATAGCACCTCAGTCTTTTAATGCATTTATCTTCTCAACACCCCTGCAAGGTAGGGCAGTGCTATTATCCTTATTTTACAGATGAGGAACTGAGAGTCTTGCCCAAGGTCACACAGGAGTACCCACCAATCCATTTCTGCCAAGGCCTAGGCTAGTGCTCTAATCACGGGACCACCCTTTCTTATTTAGCTGGTTCCAGTGGATTGCATAGGTATAATGGAAGACAGGCTTGGGACTTTGGGTGGGATCCACAAAATTACTTAGGTACCTAATTCCCAGTTTTGGCTCCACTGAGACCCACAAAATGCCCGCTGATCCCTGTAGGCCCCTAAATTCACTCAGTGCCTAAGTTTTTAGAGTAAAAGATTCGCCCACCCAGCAAGTTGGAGACTCTAGGTCCAGTCCCCCTGCTCCAATCATTCTTTATCCAGAGTGCAACAGCTTCAACAGGAGAGGTTGAGGGAGTCCCACCACAGAATATCCCAGAGCTAAGTGGTTAGCGTATTCTCCTCAGAGATGGGAGACCCTTGTTCCGGTGTTTTCTCCCCCCTGGTAGAGAGGAGGCAGTTGAACTTGGGTTTCCTACATCCCAGGCAAGTGCTCTAACCACGCAGCTAAAAGTTATAAGGTGCGCCCCACCACCTCCTTGTTGGGCTGTTTTGTGTGGCATGAGGCAGGCACCTAATTCATTCCTGCAAGAAATGCTTTAGGCACCTAAGCTGTCTGACTCCAGATGGCCAGTTCCCATTCATGGGTCACTAAGCAGAGCTAGGCACCTCCCTGCAGCCTGGACTTAGGGGCTTACCTCTGAGACAGGACAGGACTTATGACACATCCTTGTCATCAGCATTTCCCATTGGCTAGCTTAGGTGGCTCCCCACCCAGTGTGCTGGCTTTTGTGGATCACATTCTGAGGCACCTCTCTCTCTCTCCCCATTCACCCAAACCTCTAACTCAGCTTTTGTGAATCGCCGTGTTGTTCCTGTGATTTTTCTAGGAGCCATGACACTTAGCGTTGCAAGACCTAAGTCCCTTTGTCGATCCCACCCGCTGTCTCTAGTGTAGTTAACATTTCTGCTGAGCCACGAGCCAGAATAGACGCCAGCTCACTCTCCCACAGCTGTGACTGATTTGCAGGGCTAACGGGAGTTAAAAGCAATAGTGATTTATTTGGATCACGAACATAGGGAGATCTTACTCTGAATCCACCCAGGGAGCAGCGCTGAGGGGACAGAAGGTGCCAAATGCAGCCACTTTTCAGAGTTAGGGTGATCTTTAAACAAATGTTCTCCTTTTCTTTTCTGTATTACTGAGTAAGGCATTACAATTTGCCATTGTGGCAAGGAGGATGAGATCTGCTTTTCGTTCTCAACTCGGAATATTCGCCTTGGGAGGGTTTAAGCTTTTAAACCTAAAAATGAATTCCTGCTGTTTTGCTTCCTTTCTTTGCAGCATGTGTTCCACAGCTGGGACAGACATTGGAGTGATTACAAAAGCTGGGGAGGAAATTAGTGGTACTACAGTACTTTCTGCATAACCTTTGTCTGTTTGTCTTGATGATTTTTTGGATCAGCAGCATCCTTCTCAAACACATTGTACTTCACTAAGCCTTCCCCCTGCTCCAAGAAATTGCTAGGAAAAACCAATTTCCCTGCTCCTTATTACAAGTAGTAAATATTTATATTATGGGCACATCCAAAGACCTCAAGTGGGACAAGGCCCCATTGTGCTGGGTGCTTTATAAACAGAGATACCTCCCTGCCTGGAGGACTTAGCGTTTAAAGACTCAAACAGAAAAAGGCTAGGGGATTGGGATACAACATACACACAAATTAATATGGTGAAGAATTGGCACAGTTTTTAGTTACATGTATTAGATTACACTCCCCACCCAAAGCTGGGAACAGAACCCAGGCGTCCTGCCTTCCAGCCCTTCCTTTGATGTTTTCCCAGGCTCACAGACCCCTCAGCACTGGAGGGGGGGCAGTTCCTGACCTCCCCCTGCTTCCTGTCCCTCATAGTCGCCCCCCGCAAAAAAATTCACACACCCATAGCCAAGGGTGAAGTCACCCACAGTCAACCCTGCACGTGCAGTTCTTGTGCTACTGACATCTGTGGCAGCTACTAATATTTATCTGTTTTAATGATTCTGCCTTCAGTTATTGTCAAGCTTTTGAATAAGTCAGAATGAAAAGAATGATAAAAACCCAAAGGCATCCCACTAACTATATTTAGCGTACAATATCCTCCCCCAGGCAGAGTTTATATTCCCCAGAGATTTCATAGTGTCCATCATGGACTTCACTATTGGTATAAATTTTATGAGAGGTGCTCAGATACTGTAGTGATGGGCCAAAATATAAAATCTTAAAGTAGATGAAAATCCCTGTATCCATTTCACAAGTAACCATATAAAATAAATGAGCTCAGCATTTTCTCCTGCTTAAATACTTTTTATTTAGGGATAACTAGAAGACCCCCCTTATGCAGAATAAGCAGCATTGTGCTTAATTTGTATTGTTCAATTGCTTTGTGCTCTTCAGATGAAAGACATTATGTGAAAAAACGTTATCATCACTATTAATAACTTACTTCAAGATCTGTGAATGTTAGTACAAAAAGCCCGTACTTCTTGAAATACAACAAACCTTCAGAAGTTATAATTATATATATAACTATATTTGTATATTATATATATATAACCCTTGAGAAACTTGGAGTATTTTTAAGGAAGAGCAGGACATACTGCATATTGCAATGGATGACAGTGTGATTGTATGCTGTAAATATCTTTTGTGTATTCCTAGGCATTATTTGTGACATTCATCTTTGTTCAGAGGGGCCAGCACAAAGGCTGTGGTACCACTTAGTCTGACTTAAACTGGGCTTGTGTGTGGTTTAAATGGTGAATATAATGGTCTCTGACACTCTGACCCTTTCTAGAGTGTCCATCACTACACAGACATGCTTCTACACTCTGGAATAATTTAATAATAAAGCGTTTGTAAATTCTAATCTGGAAAAATTTTCTATGATCATAAAAATCAACTAATACATCCATTTTGCCAGCACCACTGAAGTCAAAGGGGTTGCACCAAGGTGTGAATTTACCCCAATGTCTTTACATTATACTACAAGTGAATGTTCTTGAACAATCAAAATGGTGACTACCCCAGAATCATGTTTGATGCCATGTGCACATAAGAAACACCTGGATGGACTCTTATTATTAACGATAAAGAGTTTTTCCAACACTGTAAATTAATGCTGCACTTCACAAACAAAGAGTAACATTTTCCGTGCCCCAAAGAACTTACACTTAAAAGGCTAGATTCTGAGAGAGAGAAAAGGTGCACAGTGGACTCAGAGAAGAGAGGGAATGAGGAGGGGGAAAGGTAAGAAGAGTTGGTTAGAAAATATTTCATTTTTACCTTTGACTTTTCATTGAAATTGGAAACCAAAGATTTTCTGGTTCTGGCCAGAAACTTTTGTTTTCAGTTTTTTGATGAAAAGTTGAAATTTTCCTGTGAGACATCTCCTGAAAATTTTCATTTAGCCAACAACCTACTTTTGCATTGTGAAAGTTTTGACAGATAATTTTCAACCAGCTCTGGTAAGAAGAGAGGTGTTTTCAGGTGGTGGCAGGACAACCAAGGGGAAATGTCACAGAGGGAGCTAGCAGTGTGAGACTGGGTGGAGCAGGAGACATGGGAATCTCTGGCATAGAGCTGGTACTTGAATAATAATGCAACTTATAGAGAAATTGACTGTCCATCTGTGATGTTATTTGAAGGCAGAATTTTCAGAGTGCAGATGCCTCTTGGCACAAGTAAATAAAAAAACAAAAACCACCCCCCGCCCCAGAACTGTGCCCTTCTTTGCATGTGCCTTTGCTGCAGTTGTGTGATTACATTTGCATGTAGGTTTATTACAACTAGGAGTGTAAATAAGTACTTGTACATTTAAATATCCATTACCATGCACATGTGAAGCAATTTCTCTTTGCAATCATGGCAAAAGAAACACTGAAAAAGTAGATTTCAATGTATAAAACTAGGAAACATGTTTAGAGGGGCCAAGAACTTTGGCTTTTCCATCCCCTTTCATCCCTACAAATAAATCACTGCTTTTGCAATGCAGATTTGGTTCTTTTCACTTTGACTAGCCATTCCCTTCAGAACATAAAGAGCAAACTGGCACATAATCTCAGACAGGATATCCTCTGGGGAAAAGACTCCATGCTACATACAAACAATAGATTTCTGACTTTTGAATCATAGGCAGCTTTTAAAAGGATATATGGTATGCCCATTCTTTATCTCTCTGTCCCTCTCATATTTTGTATATGTCTATTATCCACATAACAGCCATCAGCATAGTATCAGGTCCAGGGCATCATTTGCTTCCTGTAGGATGTGAGTAATTCCCATCCACTTTTGAGGTGCTCCAGTTTTGAATGCCTGAATGATCCATTTAAAATAATTTGGGGTGAAATTCACTACTCTGCTATGAGCCAGCCCAAGGCCCATGCATGACTCTGCACCGGGGCATATTTCACGTTTGATCTTGTATTCAGAAAATCAAGTAAGAGTGGAACAATGTACTGATATTTGCAGGTGTGTTGTAGCCATGTTGGTCCCAGGATATTAGAGAGTCAAGAAGGGTGAGATAATATGTTTTATTGGATCAACTTGTGTTGGTGAAAGAGACAATCTTTGGAGCTTACACCAAGCGAGCTTAACTCTCTCACCAACATTAGTTGGTCCAGTAACAGATATTACCTCAGTCACCTGGTCTCTAACCTACTGATATGTGATTCTCTTATACAAAGGTGCAGATGATCATGTTTTGCTAAAACACAAAAGTCTTACTAGGAAATAAAAAGTTATTGAAAGGGGTGGGTCACTATTTCAGTCAACAAATCTTCTTAGAATCTTCTTCACTCCTGCTCTGTTTGGCTTGGTTCCTGTCCTTAGACCAACAGATTTTTTCCCCCTGTGAAATACGTCTGGATTTGGAAACATACTTCCCCAAAGCTCCATAGCGGGTGTTCAGACTCAGATTTCAAGTGGGGGTCCATGTAAAAACAAAGATAGTCTCTATATGACACAATATATTGTTAAAACTCAAAGAGATTATATCATCTGTTTCACCTTCTGCCTTTTTATTTTTGGCACTTCCGCTTGGACTTGTTTATTGCGTGCAGGTTTGACCCTTCACACATTGAACTCAATAGCAAAATTCTTCTCGAGTTCATTGGGAGCAGGATTCGGCCCTTGATGTCAAAATGCACGTTGTTCATATGCTGAATTCAGACCAATAGTTTTGTTGTCTTACTCTTTTCCCAGAGAGATTAAAGAACCAGTGAGTCCTTCTAGAGTTGCTGTCACAGGTCTTGTGCCAGAATTACTTACTGCTTCTTTGGTGTCAAGATGCTTGCAGATGTGCAGTGATATCATACTGAAATTCTTCCAAAAGTACTAAAGAGGCCTCTTGAAGAATTTTTGGATCACCTGAAGCACCAGGTGGTGTAGCAATTTGTTCAAAGTAATGACCATAAAATCCTAGGAGATTCCAGCCACCCATGCAGTATATATTGGACACGAAACAACACATGTTAAAGACTGTTCATATTCTGCTCTCAGTTATGCTAGTATAAAACTGGTGTAACTCAGTTGACTTCGGTGGAGATGCCAGTATAAATTAGGAATAATGTCACTGATTGTAGTGGTGTTACTATATATTTACCCCAATGTCATGAAAAGTAGGATTTGGCTTGCTCTCTGGATTCATACTGCTCTAATGCAGGGCGGATCTGAACCTTGGGCTCATTAGCACTCTTCATCTATAAAGTAAGAGAAAAATGATTGAAAATCTAGTCCTCACTGGGTAAACATTTCCCAAACATGTTTTGAACTATGGTGCTGGAAGCTGTTTGACCTTGTCTACACTTACAGTTTGGCCTGCAGTTGGTGGCTCCCAGAGTCCACAGGTCCATAGGAGGAGAGCAGTGCAAATCCCTGGGCCCAAAGGGAGTGACTTTATTTCAAGTTTATTTGAATTTAATAAAGTAGAACCCCATCAGAGTAATTTTGGACCGTATGGAGTTGTTGAGGGGCCCTGAGAAAAGGGAAACTGAGGCAGAGAGTGCCTGCCACACCACACTAAGTCAGCATGGGGCACTATAGAGCAGACATACTTTGTGACACAGATCAGCTGTGGTCAGACCTCTGTTCTTACCAATGGGCAACTTCTGTAGCGTAGAAAAGGCTTAAGTTTGTCTGACAAGGCACAGGAGGGAGATTCCTTTAGGAAGCCTTCTCGGTGTTAAAACAAAGTGTCAAAATGCAGTACATGTGTCCAATGGAAATCAAGGGGAATTTTGCCATTGACTTCCATGGACCCAGAACTTGGCCTGGACTTAGCAAGCAAGTCTAGGATGGTAATAATTCACTCAGCAGCACGAGATGATGAATTTAAAGAATTATAGTGATTTTTCTTCGACATGATTTACTCACATTTTATCTTTCTGGTAAGTTCATTAGAAGTGATTTGTTGACCTACCCATTTGAGCGAAGCCTGTTTACCCTGCATTTTGGAAAGAAAATCATTAGTAGAAATCCATGCTACTGTGAGTCGGTTCCATGCAAACCCAGATGTCTTTTCTCTGGCAAATGTTGTGTTATCTTTGGTGTGCCCTTCCCTACAATGAAAACAGAGCCACTCACAGGCTTTACTAGCATGAAGATAAATGATATTTAGTCCAATAGAAGAGAAACAGGAATAGGAAAATGATACCATTTGTCTCATAGCCAAAGTAACACCAGTGTATGAGCAAGAAAAGAGGTGGTACTGTTAGCTACTTGATAAAGCAGAAGACTAAGGGCTGGGAAGGATGGTCTAGTGGTTAAAATGCTAACCAGGGCTGCGGGAGACCTGGGTTCAACGCCCTGTCACAGACTCTGTGTGACCATGGATAAATCACTAATGCCGTGTCTATGCTATGCAGCTTTGTCAACATAAGGCAGCTGATGTTGCCCTTAACTAATGAGATGTATGCACGGCAATGCTTATCCTGCTGCTTTAACTTGCTGGCTAGGCCAATATAATGAAACCCCCACAATGAGAGGTTTAGAGCTACACCGGGTCGGTATAAACATTGCATTGCTTACATTGACCTAAGAGGTCTCCAGGAGGTAACCTGTTGTGACCACTCTGGTCATCGTTTTGAACTCCGCTGCCCTGCAGCCGGGTATTCAGGTGAAAGCCCCTGTCCCTGTTAAAGCCCTGGGAAGTTTTGAACTTTCTCTTTCTGTTTACTCGATGTGGAGCACTCATATAGCAACTGCCCAGCTGAGCATGCCAGCTCCATGCAGCAAACATGCTCCTGCCTGGAGTACAAGGGAGGGAGTGGATCTCCTGGGTCTGTGGGGAGAGGAGGCTTTGCTGGCACAGTACGGCTCCAGCCACAGGAACTTGCTTGGGGAATGGAGGGCAAGGGCTATGATTGGGACATGCAAGAGTCCCGTGTAAAACTCAGAGAGCTGCAGCAGGCATAGCAGAATGCAATGGCCGCGGACATGCTGCCCCTACAAGGAGAGGCCTTGGGTCAGAGTGGTGGTGAATAGCCCCTCCGCCCTTGAGCTCCTCTGATAGCCTTGTGTTCATAACACACAGCACAGTGCTGAAGAGCAGTGCAGGATCCATGCTTTCTGACAAACCAAGCTGAAAGGTTATATCATGTGGGGTCCTGCGGCGATCCATCCTAGGTCTGGTTCTATTCAATATCTTCATAAATTATTTGGATAAGGGCATACGGAATACACATATAAAGCTTGCAGACAATATCAAGCTGGGAGGAGTTGGAAGCACTTTGGTGGACAGGATTAGAATTCAAAATGACCTTGACAAACGGGAGAAATGCTCTGAAATAAATAGGATGAAATTCAATAAAGATAAATGCAAAGTTCTACACTTAGGAAGGAATAATCAATTGCACAAATACAAAATGGGAAATGACTGCCTAAGAAGGAGTACTGAGGAAAGGATCTGGGGGTTATAATGGATCACAAACTAAATATGAGGCAACAATGTAACTATGTTGCAAAAAAAGCAAACAACATTCTGGGATGTATTAGTAGGTGTATTGTAAGCAAGACACGAAATGTAATTCTATCGCTATATTCAGCACTGATAAGGCCTCAGCTAGAACCCTGCCTCAGGGCAGGGGACTAGACTAGACGACCTATCAAGGTCCCTTCCAGTCCTACACTTTTGTGATTCTGTTCCTGGGTTCTGTTCCTAGCTCCATCTACAATTTGTTTAGTGTCAGGTTTTTGACACCCTTGCTCATGATGAGGAGTACTTTACTCTGCACTTAGGCCCACTGGCTTCAGTGGAACTACTCAGAGAAAGATAGTTGTCAATGAGCCATTTTCCAAGCTGGTGTAAACCTCAGCTGAGGACCTGGCTTAGAGAGAGTCCAAGTGTTAGGCCCTGATGCTTTGTGATGCTGGGTCTTCCTTGAAGTCAATGGAGCTATGATAGTTTACACCAGCTGAGGATGTGCCCTGGTGCGCCTCAATTTACCTATCTTTGCAATGGGCTAATATACCCACTTTGTCTAAGTATATTAATGAATTGGAAAGCATTTTGAGATCCTTAGATGAAAGAAACTATAGAAATGAAAAGTCCAAGGAGGCCCAGCAGAAGGCAATTTACAAATAATATATCACAGGTGGAATTCTGTAAGTGTAGCATTTATCTTTCTGGGAAGTGTGTTGGAGTTGCAATTTTCATGAAAAACTATATCAAAAACTCTCAAATTCAATCACAGCACATTGAAAACTAATTGCATTTCACGTTGATAGGAATGTCTCACCTCAGGTCCCAAGAGGAAATGACCACGTCAATGTGCAGTTACTCTAGTGGGTACATTTATTTCATTTTTCCTCTGGCAGCCACTGCAGGATTTGCAAACATTTAATGATTCCAAGAGCAAGCGCATTATAATCACAGAGCAAAGGGAAAGCACTTTTCCTGCCAATGAGGCATTTTATTGTCAAAATCCTATTGTTGTAGTCACACTCACCACCCTTCAAAGCGGTTAATGGATAAATCAGATTTTTGTGTGTGGCATGTCTGTAGGTGGAGTCTACTCCCATCCTTATCTAAGCAGTTGATCTTTCCCACCAAAAACCTGGTGCCAGGGTGTCCCATAACTCACTAACTGCTGGAAGCCCACTTCAGAACAAACAAATTGAATTACCAGGAGGATATTTACAATTGCTGACCAACCCAATTTCCTTGGTAAGCCTCACAAGACAATGCACTCCAAGCATTGGCCTCCAATTGTACTGTCACAAATTGATCCAAGCCCAAGAATGGGAAAATACTGTGTTTAGCTTTGTGATATGCAAGCCAAACAAGGGAGCACAGTTTCTCGAGGGTTCTTTTGCTTTGTGTTTGTTTGTTTTTGTAATGATATCATTGGTAGATGTGAGCTCAGAGCTTCTCCTCCTTAAACATCCTGCCCAGTCTGTGGACAACAACTTATGCAGCATGCTTTGAGAGCTGGCAATAGACTGTGATTTCCCAGCTATTCAGAAAGATGGGGGCACGGTTCTTTGAGCATAATCCTGTATATCACGTAGTGTGCTGGGTGGAATTCATGATCTCTAGGCTGAAACTTTAATTCCTATATTGATCTCATTAAAATATAGTTCCTCTTGTGTTTGGAAAACAAGCTCCAGTTCCATTGTATACTAGCTTTGTGATACAAGAATGTAAAGGGACCTTCACCTCTTTTTGGAAGTATACCGCTACACTTGATACAGAGATGGGCCTGGCTCCTGTGGGATGCTGAGCAATGCTGATCGCCTGTGGGAGCTGCAGGCAAGGCACGCGGATCTCATGAACATCCCTGTGTGTGTCAGTTCCAATTCCAAACGTGCATGAGGAGTTAGGTTTTATGATGAACAAGGGTACAATTCTCCTTTGGGTCCAGGATATGAAAAGGAGGCCAGGATGTGAAAGGCAACTGTACAGATAGCAAAATAAGTCTTTGCTCAATGGTACTGATTTGGACACATTATTAATAGAGGTCCCTTCGAAAATTCCAGCCATAAGTGGTGAAGTGGAAATCTCATTTTCATCGTCTTTCTCTATGGGCAAATAGAGCACAGGTGATAACAGTTCAGTGGACTCCATGCAAATCTCATTCAATTTGCCCTTAAACAACTGTTGTTATTCAGGGGGCTAACAATGGACATGAAACAGCATTTGGAAAATGTTAAGCAATATACTGTATAGCAGTATATGCCCAACACCTGCTTTAGTAACTGCTCTTGCTCCCACGGGGAGAATTTTCCATTGACTTCAGTGGTACAGAATCAGGCCCTTAGTTCTCAGGGTTGCTATAGCCAATTGTGTGTATTGCATCAATAGGGCTGATTCACTTCATAAAAACCACCTGGAGAGTTAAGGTTTTTGAGTCAAAATCAGCCATTACTGCTGGTTTTAAAACCAAAATTCTGAATCAGAATAATCCTTCATCATGGATTTTGTTAGGAAAATGCTACTGATAATAAAAGACCACTCATTAAACAGGGTGACAAATCTATCCCTGCCAAACAGTCTCCCACACTGAAATGAAGCATGTTGGAGGTTTTATATAGATACTCAGGGCCTGAGTCTCATTTACATTTAAAGTTACTCTACACTACTCTGGCAGCACAGCGAGGCCTTGAGGTAGGAATGAGTTATGTTTCCACTCACTTTAAGGCACCTTTACACCACCAGAGTGATCTCAAGTGATCTTACAGTCAATGAGAATCAGACCCTCAATTTCACTCTTGAAATTGTTGGTGTTGAATGCAAGTTTTAGTTATAGGTGGAGCTATTGTTTTATTTAGACCATTCAAAGACTGCACATCATTACTCCTGGGGGAATTCTGCACCACTGCACATGCGCAGCACTTATGTCCCCTGCAGATTTCTTTGCTTCCCTGAAGAAAAATGACTTTCTGATGGGGAATCAAAGGCAGCCACAAGAGTGGTCACACAACCCTTCCCAGCAGTATGTTTCAGGGGCCTAGGGCAGCCAGCAGAGAGGTAAATCACTGTTGGGCAGCAGACAGGACTGGGGAAGACCAGGCTGGTGGCTCCTACCCTGTTCCAGACTCAGCTGATAGTCCCAGCTGGGCTGGGGCGGAGGGGACTTCCTCTTCCCTTGCACAGCATCTAGGGCCGGGTCAGACCCACCCCCAGATTTCTGCCCTAGCTGCAGGAAGCTCTGCAAAGTCCCTGCCCCCCACTCCCGCTTCCAGCACCCATTGCTCCTCAGCTGAAGTGGGAGGGATCTCTGTACAGGGAGCTGCTCCCCCATTTGCCCAACTCCCCGTGCATCCAGACCCCCTCATACTTAGATCTTCCTGCTGATCCTCACCTCCCCCACACTCAGAACCCCTCGCCCCCATCAAGCCCCACTCCCCCTGCACTTGGACCACCTCGCTGAGCCACCTGCACCTGGATCCTCACCCCACCAAGCCCCAACCAGCTGCACCTGGATTGCCACCCCACTGAGCCCCAGTCCCCCAGCATCTGGACCCCGCATTGAGCCCCCCACACCCAACACCCCTGACAAGCTCTACCCCACATATACACTCAGACTCCCCCTGTTGAGCCCCAATCACCTTCCCCTGGACCCCCCTGCAGAGTCCATTACTGTTACACCCAGAATCCCACAATAAGCCCCCATGCATCCAGATCCCCCCTGCACCTGGATCACCCACTGAGCCACCCATACCCAAACTGCCCCACACAGAACCCCCTCAAGCCACACCTGGATCCTTCCACACTTGGATCCTGCCTTGCTAAGCCTGCCTGACCTCACCTGGTGCACCTGGCACAGACGGGCAAGGCATCCACCCGACCCTAAAAGTCCCTCCCCCAGCCTTGCAGAAGGAACCACTGGACCTGGGATCCACCTGAATATGGGGAACAACTAAGTCAGTGGTTCCCAAACTTGTTCCGCTGGTTGTGCAGGGAAAGCCCCTGGCGGGCTGGGCTGGTTTGTTTACCTGCCGCGTCCACAGGTTCGGCCTATCGCGGCTCCCAGTGGCTGCAGTTCGCTGCTCCAGGCCAATGGGAGCTGCTGGAAGCAGCGGCCAGTATGTCCCTCTGCCCCCGCTGCTTCCAGCAGTTCCCATTGGCCTGGAGCAGCGAACCGCGGCCACTGGGAACCGTGATTGGCCGAACCTGCGGACGCAGCAGGTAAACAAACCTGCCCAGCCCGCCAGGGGCTTTCCCTGCATAAGCGGTGGAACAAGTTTGGGAACCACTGAACTAAGGAATAACAGGGATGGGAGTGGAGGTCACAGGTTCAAAACCAGGGATCCAGAGAGGCGCGGACAGATGGGCAAGGCCCTGGGGTATTTCTGGGGCAGGCCCAGTCCTTGTACTGTGTCACAGTTGGGTGCAGCCTCACCGCTAAGTCCATGTCTCGGGGGAACTGCAAAGTGATCTCCCATCTCTGTGCAGTCAGTGTCCTGTGATCTCCAATGCCATGCTGGCACATTTATTTGACAAATAAAATTTGTAGAATTTTACAGAATTCTAAAATATTGTGTGCAGAATTTTTATTTTTTTGGCGCAGAATTTTTTATTTTTTGGTGCAGAATGCCCTCAGCCATGTCCTTACATGTTATGGACGTATTTATCACTTCTGTCACACAGGGATGCCCAGATTCTGCACAGTGAAGCTGGTGTAAATTAAAATCAGTTACTCCAGACTTACACTGGTGTAACACAGTAGAATTTGACCCATTGTGGTCTCATTTTCATTTCAGTAGTGTTCCTAGGAAAATTCTGCTGTTCTTTACACCAGTGTAAATCTGGAGTGACTGCACTGAAGAAAGTTACTTAAGTTTACATCAGTGTAAAGGAGACCTGAACTTGGCTCTGCATCTTAAGTGATAATAACTCACCCTGTATTCGCTGCCAATACAATAATGACTTCCAGCAGTACAAATCTCTCTCCAAAACCTTTATAAACCTTCCCTCATAGGTTATACAGGGATCAAGGTCTTAATGTGGAAAATTTGTAAAACAGACAAGCTGTGCAAGATGTGAGTTTTGTGTAGCACAGATTTTCTTAACACTGTACTCATTTGTTTGCTTGAAAGCCTCCATGATTCATTTAATAGATTAAGAAAAATCTGCTAAAAGAGAGGCAGACGGGAAGATTCTGATCTAAGTCAGGTGCCAATTCAGCAAAGCACTTAGATCCAGATTTTTAAGTGTAAATCCACAATAACTTCACTCATTTCAATGAAGTTACCTATGACTTTTAGAGGAGTTATTCCACCAAGGTGAAATCAGATTCTGGCCTCAAAAGAGAGAGTAAATTATCCATTTAATCAGATCTGGCTGGATTCTGTAGGAATCGTATACTCTACTTTTTCCTCGCTCTCGTAATTAACTGCAGGCAACCCAGACTAATAACTAAGACATATGACAGACACATTGTGTGTATTTATACTGGTTCATGTTGTAATCTCCTTCAGGGTATGACCCATCCTACATCACTCAACAGACCTACTCTATCACAATCTGGCCTGTTTCCTTGTGCAATTATAACATATACAGTGCTTTTCAAATTACTGTTACTGCACATTTGGAAAATCAGAGGAGAGAAACTGGTTACATGAAATCAGCCTTGCAGGCTCTATGCAGATGTACCATTGGTTAGGGGTTCCTGCAAACATTTATTGGCATGGAGTACAGACAGACAATTGTTCCCTTCACCAATAACGGCATCTTCAGAGCATGCCTGGAAGTTATGAGCATTCGCGTCTGCTTCATTTGCCATGCCTGGTGAATTACACATATCTCAAAGCCTGAGTAATTCATCATTTTGACCATCGCAAAAGATCATGCAAGGAGATTAGAGCGGAAGTAAAATCGGATTAAATTGTGGGTGGAAATCTGATTGTAAAGGAATAACAAAACATCCTCTAACATTATTTCAGCTTTCCTAATGCCTTAAAACAGCTTGTACATATGGTCCTCTGAGGCGGAAGCTGTTAAGGTCAATTTACATCTGCTTAGAATTGTTTAAAAATCATGGAGAAGATTCTGACCTTATTTCTAAGACCAGATCCTCAGATGGTATAAACTGGCATAGCTACATTGCCAGTGTAAATCTAGAGTAACTCCCCAACTTCAACAGTTACTCTAGATTCACACCGGTGTAAGCAAGGGCAGAATCATGCAACCTATTAGTACATTAGGGAGGCAGAATGAAGCAGTGGACTGGGAGTCAGGATGGAGACTGAGATTCTCTCCTTGTTCCGCCACTGACCTGCTGTGTGACTTGTGGCAAGTCACTCCAGCCTCTGTGCCTCTGTTTCCTCTTTGGCTTTGCCTGCCTTGTCTATTTAGACTGTAAGCTGTTTGAGGCAGGGACTAGGGGTATGTACATGTAAAATGGGGCCCCTCGTATTGGCCGGGACTTCTAGGAGCTGGCATAAGGTAAGTAAAATCTTGAAGCAATTTTTTTTCTTTCATTAGTTCAAGAGGGTTTTGTGTGTGTGTGTGTGTGTGTCTCCTGAAACCAAGAAAATCAATGAACCATTGGAATTCACACTGGAGTGGCCCCACTTTCTGACACCAATAGTAGTTAAACATTTTCAATTTCCAGTTCTTGGATTACTGTAGCTGTTGAGGAAGGAAGGCCCAGGAGTGGGACGAGGAAGGAGAAATACCTGTTGTTGAGTTTAACAAATTACAAACTTTGGGCCAGATCCTCTACTAGTATCAAAGGAGCTAGCCTGATTTACACCAGCTGAGGATCTGGCCCAAGAAGTAAAGGCCAAAATGCATGGTCCTTAATCGAGAAAAAAAAATCCCCACTGACTTCAGTTAAGGACCTTGGAAACTGGCCCTAACTACTCTGATACTGATTGTCTCCTAGATCAGGGGTTCTCAAAGCCGGTCCGCCGCTTGTATAGGGAAAGCCCCCAGCAGGCCGAGCCGGTTTATTTACCTGCCCCGTCCGCAGGTTTGGCCGATCGTGGCTCCCACTGGCCGCGGTTTGCTGCTCCAGGCCAAAGAGGGCTGCGAGAAGCGGTGAGGGCCGAGGGATGTGCTGGCCACCTCACCTCCCAATTTCTTAAACGGAAAATGAGGGAACTCAGCACTTTGCAGGCTTTATGGTGCTTGTCCCAAAACAGAGCTCCTTCCATCCTTTCCAAGGACAGGATTGCACCCCAAATAAGCACACAGGGTTGCAGAGATTTTTGAAAAGGATATCACCTCAGAGATTTTGATTCATGATTTTGTAATATCCAGGCTTGGTTATGAACATTTTTCTCTCTTCTGGATTTCCTGCTAAAATGGTGTATAGGCTGCTCCTATAAAATGCCTCTGAAAGGCTTTCTGCTAACCTAGTAAGCCCCTGACCTAGACAGAACCCCCAAGGAGTGAGAAGATAGGTCAGCCTGTCTGAGAAAGGGTATCCAGCTCTTCTAGTGTTACCAGAAATAACTCCTTCAGCAAGTCAGGCAGGAGCATGGAGTATTTGAGGGTAACTCCTGACAAGGATTCAGGTGACACACCCAACTGGGAGCTACCTGGGGGCAGCTGAGCCTAATCAGGTAATGCAAAGAGAAGCTGGGTTAGCCCTAGAGGAGCCAGAGTATTGGGATCTTGCTGACTAGGCTCCAGGGGTGGGAGCTTTGTTTGTGTATTTGATTTAGCTATAGAGATGGAATGTAATTGGCAGAGACTTTTGTCAAGTTTGTGTTATTCAGGTAAAACAAAGCTTCTGAAGCAAGCCCCTGTAACAGGCTTTTGTCTTTACCCTGAAGCTTCTTATGATCTCTCTCTAGACTCCTCCCTGGCCTTGCCATGCTGCTTTTCTGCCAACAAAGGTATTTTCTGTTTGTTTGTTTAACATAAACATGTGTGTGAGAAGATATAGACTGAGAGCACCATTCATTTCATAAGGGGCTTTGAACAGCTGTTGAGTTATGTCTGACCTTAGAACTATGGGGACCTGAAGTTTGGGACACTGATGAAAGAGATGAGTAGGGGCCAGCTAGAGGGGGGTGATGACATCAAAGATACTAGAGAGCAGGAAACAATAGCAGTGAGCATGGAATGCGACCTGTGGTCTACTGCCTTAGACTCTGGGATGGAAGCAAAGGGTTGAATTGTGGAGACGTTGACGGAAGACATAACAGGGTTTGGTCTTACTAATATCTCAGAAGCTGCTGTCTCCCTTGTGGCTGCTAATCCCTAGCTTGACCCTTCACCAGACCATGGAGTTGAAGATCCTGGAGTGTCAGACTAGGAAGAGATTCTTGTTATATATAAGCAGATGGAATCTATCACACACTAGCCACCTCCATCTCTGCTGTGGCCTGATGTGTGCCTGGTTATATGCTGTCATAAATACGTGTGTGTGTCTGGGAGTTGCTCTAGTCCTCTGTTTTCTCTTCTGCCAGAGGTGGCTTCTATGGTGGGAATGCAGAGAACGCTTGAAAATACTAAGAATGTTGCGCTAGAAATTGATCAGCTGGTGCATGAAAGGGTTTTAGGCTCTTGACATTTTGCCAAAACCAGATTTCCAGGTGAGATGAATTAGCAAGTTTTCTCTCACAGTTTTACTTTCACCCAGCCTCACTCTGAAGTGCATGAACTCAACTTGCTTTTTGGCTACTCTTCTCTCTTCCTTATTATTTGTAACCATTGTAAAGGACTCTGTCCCAGATCCTCATAGCTATTTAAATACCTAACTCCCATTGAGGATCTGGGCCTTAGTCCCTGATCCTTCATACATCTAAGCATGTTGTCAGAGGGTGAACTGCCTCTTTAAGAATCAGCCTGAAGCCAGGGCATTCTGGGACTTGTGGTTCCCAGGGAGCAAAGGAACTGGCACAGCAAGATAAGCTAGGAGAGTTCTCACGGGGGTTAGTAGAAGCAAACTTGGTGCAGAACGGTTAGGAACTTGAAGAGGGTCTTAGTGTCTCCTCAAGCAGAGATGCTGGAAATGGCTTAGAGGAATCATAGAATCATAGAATATCAGGGTTGGAAGGGACCTCAGGAGGTCATCTAGTCCAACCCCCTGCTCAAAAGCAGGACCAATCCCCAATTAAATCATCCCAGCCAGGGCTTTGTCAAGCCTGACCTTAAAAACTTCTAAGGAAGGAGTTTCCACCACCTCCCTAGGCAACGCATTCCAGTGTTTCACCACCCTCCTAGTGAAAAAGTTTTTCCTAATATCCAACCTAAACCTCCCCCACTGCAACTTGAGACCATTACTCCTTGTCCTGTCCTCTTCTACCACTGAGAATAGTCTAGAACCATCCTCTCTGGAACCACTTCTCAGGTAGTTGAAAGCAGCTATCAAATCCCCCCTCATTCTTCTCTTCTGCAGACTAAACAATCCCAGTTCCCTCAGCCTCTCCTCATAAGTCATGTGTTCCAGACCCCTAATCATTTTTGTTGCCCTTCGCTGGACTCTTTCCAATTTATCCACATCCTTCTTGTAGTGTGGGGCCCAAAACTGGACACAGTACTCCAGATGAGGCCTCACCAATGTCGAATAGAGGGGGACGATCACGTCCCTCGATCTGCTCGCTATGCCCCTACTTATACATCCCAAAATGCCATTGGCCTTCTTGGCAACAAGGGCACACTGCTGACTCATATCCAGCTTCTCGTCCACTGTCACCCCTAGGTCCTTTTCCGCAGAACTGCTGCCTAGCCATTCAGTCCCTAGTTTGTAGCTGTGCATTGGGTTCTTCCGTCCTAAGTGGAGGACCCTGCACTTATCCTTATTGAACCTCATCAGATTTCTTTTGGCCCAATCCTCCAATTTGTCTAGAGGAATGCTTAAAAGACTGGAAAGAACTCCCAGCAAGAGGTGGTGTTTTTCATCTCAAAAGATGGAGACTGGGGAGACCTGTAGCAGTGTGTAGATTGCAACCAGAAGGCATTGGAGGAAATCCAATGATCAATATTTGTGAGTCCCTGTGGTAAGGGGAAGAAGTTTTCTGGCCTTCTGTTAGACTACTTGGAACTCCTGGAAGAACAGGGGAGCTCTGTTCTTTAGCTGATGGGTGAAGCTACTACCCATTGAAAGGAAACTCTGCAGCAACCATCTATCATGCTTGACCAGATAAGTTACCATGCACGTAACTCTCTTCATATGAGTGAAATCACTGAGATTGCTGCATATGAGTGATGTTTATGGATGTACTTCAGCGTTTGCAATACTGGGGCAGCATCTTGTATTTAGGTCTCTTTTTTTTTTCTTTCTAAACAGCTAAAATTCTAGAAATGGAGTAACTATACTACTCCGGGGAGTTAAATCAGAGTCTAAATCCCACTGAGGAGAATTCTAAGAGTTCTCTGATGTCCGTATCTCTCTAAACCAAACACAGATTTATTACCTTTGATTTCTTCGCAAATGAAGCTCCAGTCTCCAAACTCTCAAAGGATTTTTTAAAAAGTTAACAATATTGAAAAAGGGGGGTGTGGGGAAGAACGTGCTAGCTATGTAGTTTCACTCTGTGTCTTTAAGCTATTTATTCTTAATTCTGCTTCTCATTATGCTCCTCTTGAGCTTTAGATGGAAAGGAAGAAGTTATTAAAAATCCTCTGAAGGCTCTCTTGGTTGGATGAGTCTAAACTGAAATTCCTGGAGGATTCCTGAGGAATCTGGAGTTGAATCTCATATCTGGGACTTGTCTATATTTGACCAAATCAATCAGTGTATCCTCTTCAGGATCCCTCTAAAAATGACTGAACGCTAAGTGAATACTAGAGGGTGTTCTGAATTTTCATGTGAACATGCTTTGGGTTCAAGATCCTTTTTATATATTTCAGCTGATTGGTAGAAACTTCAAAAGTGTTAGCACCAAGCTGCTTGGTCAGGAGTTAGTGGCCTTCTGCAATGCCCGCTGAAGTCAGTAGGACTTAATGTGCTGGGAGAAACTACTAATAGGGATGAAAGATTAAGCTAAAACTCCTTGTACGGATTACAAAGTCCCCGCAATAACAGTGCAGTTTTACAAGATTAAGTCAACAGAGACAATAGTTTATTAGAAGGAAGTTTAAACCCTATACTCCCACATGGATGTGCTGTACATAAAGAGAAAGTATTCCTCTTAAGACTTGATTCAACTTCTACTGAATTTAAAGACACACATAAACATACATACACCTATATATAATTTTTTTAATCGCTTGACAGCCCTAATTTATATAATGATTAATCGCACTTAATCACACTGTTAATAGAATACTATTTATTTAAATATTTTTGGATGTTTTCTACATTTTCAAATATATTGATTTCAGTTACAACACAGAATACAATGTGTATAGTGCTCACTTTATATTTATTTTTGATTACAAGTATTTGCACTGTAAAAATGCAAAAGAAATAGTATTTTTCAATTCACCTAATACAAGTACTGTAGTGCAATCTCTTTATCATGAAAGTTGAACTTACAAATGTAGAATTATGTACAAAAAACCTGTTTGTCATCAAAAATAAATCTAAAATTTTAGAGCCTGCAAGTCCACTCAGTCCTACTTGTTCAGCCAATCGCTCAGACAAACAAGTTTTGTTACATTTGCAGGAGATAATGCTGCCCTCTTCTTATTTACAATGTCACCTGAAAGTGAAAACAGGCATTCTTATGGCACTGTTGTAGCTGGCGTTGTAAGCTATTTACGTGCCAGATGCGCTAAAGATTCATATGTCCCTTCATGCTTCAACCACCATCAGAGCCGCCCCTAGGGTATGGTGAATCAGGGCAATCGCACTGGGCTCCACACTTTGGCTGGCCCGGGGGGTTAGCGGGGGGCCTGGTGCTGGCAGCGGGGGTCGGGCCCACACTCAGCGGTGGGAAGTAGCAGCACCGACCCCAGCCCGCCCCGCTGGCTTCCGGCATTGCTCGGGGGGTTGAAGCCAGAAAGAGGCGGAGCAGGGGTGGGAAGAGGCGGGGCGGGGGTTTGGGGGAAAGGGTGGAGTGGGGTGGGGCCTGGGGTGGATGGGGACGTGTCTTGGACCCTGCACCGCCACTCCCCCCCCCCCAGGGATGGCCCTGACCACCACCTAAGTGACACAGTTTGGATCCAGATGACTCTGAACACCAAGATTTGAGGGTGTTTGGGTCTGAATGTCTGGGGTCAGGAACAATTTTAAAAGAAACTAGACCCAATAGGGCTGTATCAGAATTTACCTCCGTAATCAAAAGTGTGCTGTGTAATGCTGCTGATTGCCTTTAACAGCACAGCTTCAGCCAAGAAACTCTCCTAGAATTGGAAAACCTCTTATTCAAACACCACACTATAAATTCCAGCTGCCTAAAATGGTGTCATTCTTATTCAGGTCAGTACTTCTGACTTCTTATGCTTGTGAAATTCCCAGGACAACTAAAGCCTGTAGCAACTCCAAAGATTGCAGTTTTCCATATTGTTTCTATTTGATGTGATGTTGATTTTTTGAGGCAGTATTTTCTTCAGTGTCCTTTAATCAATATCTAATAAAAGGAGAAAGGAAAGGAATCTAGTTGTGGATGTGTATTTTCTCTTTCTGAATACTTATTTGGTTGTTCTCCTTTAACGTCTTCTCCTGACTCTTGCACCCTAAGAGCTGAATGGAGTTAAAGTCCCATTTTTGTAACCCTTGCACTAAGTAGCACGAACCTGAAGTGAATCGGCTTAATCATATGTCGGACTGGTACAAAATAAAATACATACTGGTGAAGTAGCTGGACTTCAAAGTCAGTTGTATATGCCATTTAAATACAATAACCCTTCAACTAGCTTCTTGGAAAACCATTGTTATACATGCAAACTACATTTGAGAATGGCAACAAGTGCTGATTTTCAACCACTGAACTATCTATGATGTAACACGGGTAATAGCTTTTACACTAAACTTAAATGACTGCATGGCAAGTTACATTACTAGAAAGTCTTGTAACGTTCCAGAGTCCTGGGGCTGAAGAAGTGGCACTCATAAATGAGTTAACTTGAGAAAGACAGCTTTAAGAAGCTGTTACCCTTAGGGAAAAACCCTGGAGAGGTTAATATGGATAGAATCAATAGGAGTTAATTTGTGTACCATAAGAATTATTCTAGAAGATCAAAGAAGGTAATAAAGAATTACATCTCTTCTATAGACTTTCTAAACCACCCTGTAGGACTTAATAGAGAATCATATAAACTCTATTGAATTATAGAGGCTGGCTTAAAAGTTGTATAGACGGCTATTTCTTTCATTTCTCTAGGACTTTCCCATAAGGGAACAATTACATGTTAATGATCCATTGACATCTGGTTGGTGACTCTCCAAAGTGGAATACTGTGGCAGCTCACAATTTTCTCTCTGCCATATGCAGTTCACTTACTCTGATCCAGCAAAGCATCTAACCATGTGCATAATTTTAAACACAAATTGACTTACTGAAGTTGGTACAATTATTAGCATTCTTCAGACTACATATGTGCGTACACAGCTTGTATATGAGGGTCTTAATTCCCTTAAATCATCTCCTTTCTTAGCTCTTAATTACTCCTACTCTGAGCATAATACAAACTCACCACACTTATTTGCTTTTAAAAATGAAGGCATATATTGGTCATTTGAATGCCTGTTCCCTCTTGAACATGTTAGGATTTAAAAAATACAAAGCAGTAGAGAGGTCTGAAAAATGTATGCCTGTGTGTGGGGGAGGGGGTTAATGAATATGATATACAAGACATGCTCTGACTGCTGCTAAAAATGATTTCCTAAGTTTAAAATTTTAGTAAACTGACTTAGAGAACCACAACAATGTAGCCCAATGTTTCCTGTAAATACCTCCGCTCTCTTAAAAGGAACTGTGTTTATTTTTCATTGACCTTTTCCTCAGGAACTGTGCCAGTGCAAATTTGGAGAAACTGGATTTTTTTCTCTGGAAATGCTTCAGAGGTAAACATGTTGTTTTTTTAAATGGCTGTAGAAACCACATCTTACATGTACCACACAGCATATTGTTCTTGTGTACATCTAGTATCAACAGTGAAATAGCTTGCAGTTAGCTTATTGGAAAGAAGTGCCTTCTGCCTTGGTTTGAGCCATCTGAGTACACAAGGCTTCAGCATTCATCAGTGGAAATACCTTTGTGCAACAGAGTAGCGTGAGCTCAAATGAGTAACATCTTAGTCCAAAAGCTCTCTTCCTTGTGGCAGGGAGCACTAAGTTACCGACTGATGGTTTCCTGCCCCAGTCTACAATGCGATACGTGGACTGAACTCATGTCTTTATGAGAAATATTTCTTCACCTGGACACTTTTTTTCACATCCACAGTTGTTATAATGCAAGAGTCTTCCTGTCAGATCTGACATCCCAGCCCAAAGGCTATGCTGAAAACCATTCTGCTGTTGTAATGAACTCAGTTGTCATGGAGTTTACTGTGCAGACACAAATTACTATGAGCAGCACTATTGGTACCATAGGCACCCTTGCTACTGGCTGACTAATACTGTATTCAGGTTACATATGTGCTTACACAGCTTGTGAATGAGGGTCTGAATTCCCTTAAATCCTCTACGTGTAGAAAGGAAAGATGGTCTCGCAGTTAAAGCACTTGACTTGGACTCAAGAAATCAAAGTTCAGTTCCAAACTCTACCACAGGCTCTATATGTGGAGGGAGGAAGGGGAGAGGGCAAAATTGGTTTATTCTCTGTTGCTAAGTTCCTCATGTGAAAAATGAGGGGTTAATATTTTAAAGCCTAACATGAGTTTTGAGTGTACATTCATTAATGTTTGTAAGGTGATCGGCTCTTACTGTGATATGGGACATACAAATACTTAAGGATAAAACCAATACCATCCAACAAATATCTCATAAAGGCACAATGGATGAAACATAAGACTATACCTGTGTTCAGTAAATGGTCTAAAATGAGTGAGCCAATTTGGTGGTTCTTAAAATCTTAAAGGACTGGTTCAGATTCCTCAAATCGTTAACACACACACGTTCTCTGGGAGCATTTTTCCATGGAACCTGGGGATGTTGTAACACTGCAAATCCAAAATTAGCAAGGGTAAGTGGAGGAATCATTTATCATCTTCTGGCCTCCTGAACCATCTTTTTAAAATGTCATAGATACATTGACACTTCTGCTGATGATTTTAAATAGTAACCACTGTCCAGCATCAACTGCTTTCTGAGCAGGCCAATATGTAGTTTCGGTCTGACTTCTTCTATATCAGATGACTCATCAGCATGCCTGAGAAACTCCCTGAGACTACAGACTCCAGTAGCAACCCCACAACAAACAGTTGTCCAGGGCTTTTGATAGCATATGGGGTTTAGGACGTAATCCTCTGGTTGCTCAGAGAATTGCTGCTAAACTTGATGAGATGATAGTTCTTGTTGGCCAGCTTTTATAGGTGTCCTGTGACTAAACCACTGGATTAGGTCTTGAGTGATCTAGGTTGAATTCCCAACTTTACCACAACTTCCTGTGTGACCTCAGGTAAGTCACTCAAATCGGTTTGTCCAATTTTGCCATCAGTAAAATGTGGACAGAACTATTTCCTTTGTCTGGCTCGTCTGTTTAGATCCTAAGTTCTTCAGGGCAGGGGTAGTCTCTTACTAGGCATATGTATTGTGCCCAACAATAGGACTTGCTATTGTAACTCAGTAATTTAGCTGGGGCCTCTAACTGCTATTCAAACTATCCCTTTTAGATACTTACAAGGGACCCCAACTACCATAGCAACTGTTTCATAATCTTTTAAGGTCGTATCCTCACAACACGCCTGTGAGATTTCAAAGTACTACTTACTTATTTTATGGATAGGAAACTGAATCACAGGGAATCTGACAGAGCCGAGACTTGAACCCTGGTCTCCAGTGTTGCAGACAAGTGTCCTTACCACCGGGCAATTCTTCCCCTCTATTGGAATTCTCAATACACTATGGGCTGCCTCAGGGGTGGCCAACCTGAGCCTGAGAAGGAGCCAGAATTTACCAATGGACATTGCCAAAGAGCCTCAGTAATACGTCAGCAGCCCCCCATGAGCTTTCCCCGCCCCACTCCCAGTGCCCCCCAGCCACCGGCAGCCCCTCCGATCAGCTCGTCCCCTTCCTCCCCGCACCTCCCGCTCAGTTGTTTTGTGGCATGCAGGAAGCTTGGGGGAGGGGGAACAGTGAGGGCACGGCAGGCCCAGGGGAGGGGGCGGGAAGGGGTGGAGTGGGGGCAGGGCCTGTGGCAGAGCCAAGGGTTCAGCAGTGAGCCCCCCCCCCCCCCAGCACATTGGAAAGTTGGCACCTGTAGCTCCAGCCCTGGAGTCAGTGCCTCTACAAGGAGCCGCAGATTAACTTCTGAAGAGCCGCATGTGGCTCTGGAGCTACAGGTTGGCCACCCCTGGAGTGGCTCAGTATACCCTTATGGCTTTGGGCTCTTACACTGGGCTAAAGTTCTGTTTGATGGAGGTATATCGTTGTTGTCTGTCTATATCACGGCACCCATCAAATAAAAATACACGCAGCCGTAGACCATTATGGTACATTTGTGTTGTCAAAGTGCCGCTTGATGTGCCCTAAAGAGATGGAAAGAATTTTATTATAGCCCAGTTTAAAAAAAAAAAAAGGAAAATAGCTACAAAAGGCTGCCTTAAAATAACATGAAGGTTCTGACTCTAATTGGGAGGGGAAGGAAATTCCGAGTTCAGGCTGTCCCACTTGGGCCTGCGTTCCCGGTTGTGCTATGGTGTTCTGGTAAGAAATATGAAACGCTGATCCAATACCCTTATGATTCCTAGGCACAGAAGGGTCAATTAAGAAGAGTGGCAGAATGCACTCTGAATGGCTTTATTTCAGTCAGTTCGAGACTGGCTCTTCAGATGATTGTCTTGATACTTAATAGGTAATGCTTAGCCCTCTCCTAATTTCTTTAGCATGGCCAATATTTCATTGGAATCATCTGTCAATTCTGTATTTTCAAATCCAGGATACAAAGTTCCTAACGTGAACTTGGCAAATACTCTCTCACCCACGCTATCAAGTGCAGGAGCTTTGGTTGCAAAAGCCCTGTATGAGTTCCAATTCTCCCTCCTAAATGCTAATTGCAAAACTTATGACTCTGCCTTTACCCTCCTCTGGGGAAGACACTGCTAAACAAACATCTAGACAAAGAGAAACTGCAGAACTTCCCGTTACATCACTTAACCATTCTGTGACCCTCTTGCAGCTGCATCACGTACCTTAATATTTCTGTAAAAGCAATCCAAGACCCTGAACCTGCGAACCTTTACACTCTGGTAGTCTGTGCTCATATGTAGTTTCACTGGCTTTAGTGGAGCTATAGGCTTGAGTAAGACAACTATGGAGTAAGGGTTTGTAGAATCAGGTCCCAAATTCTTTAAATTATCAGGATCATTTTAGTGCACTGATAAAATATTTTTTTTCCAGCTGCTAGAATATCAGACATTTCTGAGCACTAGTAGGAAAAAGAATTGTAATTGAGTCATTCATTAGGACAGTGATGTTCTACTAGATGAATAATTTCATATTCTGTACAAATTGGCATCCCATCAGTTTTATATAAACCCTTCAAAGAAGCTTTTACTTCTGGCGCTCCCAGTTTATATAAACTTGATGTAACAGGTACCCAAAACCATTTGTCAATATGAAAATGTAGCTAGTATCTTGGAATAGGAAATCAACTTCCTGTAGTAAAGACAATACTAAACCCTCATTTTCCAGTTCCGAGAACATAACACCCAGACCAGATATAGCAATCTCTTTTTTTTAAATACTATAAAGAGTTTGTCTTCCATGGAGACTGTAAAAAAAATATTTTTTTTTGAGTTGGGGAGTCAGCTGAAGTTTGATGAAAAATTTCCTCCAAAAATTCTGAAATTAAAACTGTTTCCATTTTGAAATCATTTGGCTTCTTGACAAGTGCTAAAGCTGGCCAAAACATTTTGGATTTTTCTTTAAATTGTCCAAAATGTGGAAGAAAAAAAATTTAAAACTTTGAAAACGTTTTTGCAGGACCAGATCCTTGGCTTGTAATTTGAACAGGTACATAAGGGAGGGGTGAAAGGTCAGGGAGATACCAATTTAGATATAGTCAGGATAAGTAGGAAGTATAAATCCCGTCCAGATCTCTGTGTTAGCCTTGAGCACCCATTCAAAGTACCAACAAAAAAAGTTTGGTTCTAATAAAGATGGGTTAGAATTGTACTGAATATGGGCACAAGCCTGCAACAGTTATACCCCTTACTACTTAACAGTAGGACTGTCTTGCCTGCCACTGCACTTTTGAGTGATCTGTTAGGTCAGAAGGGTGCTCTACAAGGATGCATTCTCATACAGGCTGTAGTCTCATATAATTTGCTATTGAACGCTGTCTTTGGAGTCAATACCCTGAGTTACGAAGTGAGCCTACATTGCTGAGAACAATGTTTCAACGACTAATATTATTAACTTCTAACTAGTATATACATGTGTTTATAAACAGGAGTGGCTGCTCCTTATTATCCATAGTACTAGAACTGCTATCAGTACCTGATGTGGAATTAATTGGTCCCCTGTATTCAACAGACACTAAGTTATGTCTTTGTATACATTCAGATAGATTTTTAATTAGCAGCCCCTTCCTAGCACCATCTATTATACAATAAGAAAAGGAGTACTTGTGGCACCTTAGAGACTAACCAATTTATTTGAGCATAAGCTTTCGTGAGCTACAGCTCACTTCATCGGATGCATCGGCTGCTGTAGCTCACAAAAGCTTATGCTCAAATAAATTGGTTAGTCTCTAAGGTGCCACAAGTACTCCTTTTCTTTTTGCAAATACAGACTAACACGGCTGTTACTCTGAAACCTATTATACAATGTTTATTGGGACTTGCAGCTCACTTCCTCCTTTAAGAAAAATATTGAAATTGGTACAATAAACAACTTTCCCAGTAAACAAATCCATATGCACTCCTGTTTTAGGAAGTCCTCAGCCTTTCTTTCAAAGCAAACAAAACCTGATTTTACTTATTTAATAGTAGTGGTTCGGGTGGGCTGTTTTTTTGGGTACTGCAGGAAACTTGACTGAAGGCTTAAAAGGTCATCTACCCTGATATCTTGTAATATTGTGGGGCTTGAATGTGATGTACATGTGTGTTTGAGATCTCTCTTGGTGTATCATTTCTTTTTATCCCCCTTGAATCTAGGGGTTGCCCTCTGCAGACCTCAAAGTTTAAAACAAAGTCAGTTTAAAAACAGCCAAACGCTACCTGCTCCCAAGTGTACTCTATAGAAAACCAGCAGCCCACTGGAGCAAGTATTTCCATTTTTCGGAAACCCCTTTATAGTCTTGGTGTCCATGTGTTTCCCTTTGTAATAGATTTGCTATGGTACCTCAGCATTGTGAACTAAGTAAAAGTCTCGGTCCTGCAATAGTGTGAGGGCAAAGACTCACGGAAGTCAATGAGACACTGCACAGGCTCAGGAGTTATGTATATCACATTGTGGACACATGTGTTTCCCTTAAACAGTGTCCTGCAGATCCTACTCACTAGCATTATTCTTAAGGTGCATATGCTTACCATCACTGTCACTTAACCATTAAAGTGATTAGTCTGGCAATTTCTCAAATAGCTCTTGTAAAATTGAATTTCGTTTATGAAAATACCAATCTTGGTTTTGTTTTATTTCTCATGTAAATTCTACTACATGGAAACTGAATGGAAAAGCTTTAATGTCAATTACAGTAAAGTTATGGATTTGGGTAATGTCACTGCAACTAGCAATATGGGAAAATGTCTATTTTTAATTGGGGTTGAATTTGTGCTTCTGCGCAAGGGATAAGACCAGTGTCCCAGTTAAGTAGTGTATCTCCTTGTGCTGACCCTCTCTGCAAAAGGGTGCATTAGAAAAAGCCTTCCTGTAACCGTTCATCAATGCTGAAGTGATGTGTAGCTGCTTTGTTGACTTTAGACTGAGGCAAATTTCCTAGGAGCTACTCAGCACCTGGCCAGGTCAGGTCCAAAGTTATAAACCTACGATATCTCTCCCCCATTATATGTGCCATTTAAGCCTGTATACAGTGTGGAAACAAAGAACCAGCTGCATGTGTCTTGTCATAGCAAGCGGTTGCCAAAATATTTTTTTGGCTTTGGCAAGAAGAGAGGAAATCTAATTATTTCTTAGTTTTCAGTCTTCAGTACGTCAAGGCTTTTGGAGCTTAATGCATATACACTATAGGCCAGATCCTCAGCTGGTGTAAACTGGTGTACGTCTGTTTGGCTACAATGGACTTGGGCCAGTTTACACCAGCTCAGGATCTGGATCCGAGTTTTTTAGCATCAGAATGAACTTGGAATCTGCCTTCACGAAGCTATTACATGGGCAGAGATGCATAATACTTTGGATGAAAGATGACTTTTAAAGTAGCATCTTTCTGTTGGATTTGGGCATCATATGGGCTATTTAACCTTGTGCAGAAAGAGACTCATTGGTAATGGATTTTCAGCAAACCATCAAATACACTTTTTTCCCCCCTTTCCTGGGTGCAGATAGTTGCAGGCATAGGCACTGACTTCCTGAGTTCCCAGGGGGTGGGGTGCTTGAACCACACTCTGCCCCAGGCCCTGCCCCATTCCACCCCCTCTCCTCAACTCTTTCTGCTCCACTCCTTTCCCTCCCCCCAGCACCTCCTGTACACCACTGAACAGCTGATTACCACCAGGCAGGAGGCACTGAGAGGATGGGGGAGGAGCTGATTGGCGAGGCTTTTTTTTTTTTTTTTTTTCCCATGGGTGCTCCAACCCTAGAACACCCACAGAGTCAGTGCCTATGATTGCATGTGAATTTTATAGACTCTAGATGTTTAACTATGTGGCTTGTAGGTGCATTCAGGGAGCTAGATGTCTCTGAGCTACACAGTGAACTTGCAATTATTTATACTTCTTTGGCACTGGATGAGAAGTTTACAGGTAAACCTCAGAAGTGACATTGTCTTCTGTATTACCCACAAAGAGAAAACACCCAAATCAGTGCTTGGTACTCTACCAGAGAAGCTTTTTTCAAAATAGGTCTTCAGACATAGCAACGACCCTGGGAACATAAGAGAAGATTTGTAACGAGCTTTGAAATTTTTCAACAAAAAACATTATAGATGTGGAAGTGTTAAGTGAGTAATAAATGGATTATCATTAAGCACCTCGAGGTTGTTAATGTCCTCTACATGAAAGGAGAGAGCATTTCCTTTCTTCTTTTCTTGATAGCACAAATTAAAAACAAAGCCAGCTGTTCGGTCTAAAATGACTTTAGTTTAAATCTTTCTTGCTCAATAATCTTTTCATTATATGCTTCCTGCTGGGATAATTTTGAGCCAACCCATGCTACTAACCATGCAGTACAGTCTCTTAGCAGTAAGTATGTGCTCAGTCAGTTCAGAATCCACTCTTTTCCTCAGCCTTGAATCATTAAAATTTCTTTGTCTGTCTAACAAAGCAGAGCAGAGATTTTTCTTTTTAAAGCAAGAAACAAAGCCCTCTTCATGAGAGGCTAATCGTGTGCTGGACACTTATGTAACATTCTGCAGGGGAGTCACGAATAGGACAAACAGAGAGAAGCCCACAGTGAGAAGCATACGGATCTGTATGTGTAACAGGCTCTGCCTGTTGTCCTGAACTGGGTTACACTTCTAAAATAGGCCCTTCCAGTCCTACATTTCTGTGATTCTATAAGCTTTCAAACTGCAATAAGTCTCCTCCACCTATGGGCCTGGTCCAAAGCCCATTGAGGTCAATGGGGAAATGCCCAATGACCTGAATGAGCTTTGGATCAAGCTCTATATAGGGTGTGTGGAGAGGGGGGGAGGAATATGAAACAGATCAATCAAGAGGCCCAAGTAACAAATCTTGGATCTAGATGAGCATCTGACCCTCCAAAGTTCGGGAGGGAGATCAGGTAGTTCTATGCCTGATGGTCCAGTGTGGATAACAAGAACTGTGACAAGCGAGTCCAGCTAGAATAACGGGCTTGCTGGCTCATGTTATTTCAGGGAGAAGCTGTTTCAGTTGAATGGGGTTACTGATCTGTGGCTATGCAGAATGCAAAAATGAACTGGCAGGATCATTTTAACTCTAGTTATTGAACTACTTTTGCATTTTGTTCATATTAATGTCAAAGAACTCCGTTCTGTGTCAAGGATGATGACTAAATGCTCAGAACTCCCACATCTGGATCTTTAATGTGGCTGCCACTGTTTTTCATTGCAAAAGATTCACTTGCAAAAAATGACAAATTTCACCCTGGATACTCTTTTGAATAACCACAGTCTCAAAGCCCTGATCTATGGCAATCTGTATTTATTGATGTATGTATGGGACATCATCATTTTCTTTGTTCTGCATTCCACCCCACCCCCGCCCCTCACCCCAGGACCACTAGAATGGTGCAACGGGTCATATACAATTCTCCTTGGATACTATAATCGCATCTAAAGTTGAGCTGGGTAAATAATGGAAAATACGTTCCATTTATATTCATTCTGCTTTGAAACTCACTTGCTTCCTCTTTTACAGCCATTTTGTGTGTGCATGTTTCGTTTGGCTTTTCACAAACATTCTAGTGAATTGCTAAATGAGTGAGAAACCAGAAAATGTTAAGCAAATACTCATGAAAAACACCCTTTGAGTTCACAAAGATAAGTCTTCAAACCAGATGCCATGGGCCAGGTCAGAATGGAAGGATTTTATATTTGCTCTGCACTTGCTGCATATTGGTGTAAATGAATACATAAAGTGCAGGGCAAACCTGAACCTGGCCTGATGAGTCATGATTATCCACTCTGGAAAAAGAACTACACCACGAGATATGAATGAGCTGCAGCCACCAAAGCCCAGATCTACAAAGCTGTTTAGGCTCCTAACTTCCATCAGGGCCCAAATGACTCCGTAAATTTCAATGAAAAATTCCAACCTGTTCAGATAATTAGCATAATCCATTGGAAAAAATGTTTTAAATGATTCACCGACCTCTAATCTAAACACAGAGTACTCCAGATAACTTTTAATTTATATTAGATATAACAATTGTTTGTGATGGGGTATATATCTGCATTCTGTAATTCCCCAAACTGCCTTTCACATGACTTGTCTCTGAATTACTTGGTATTTTCAAGTGTAATTACTAAGGGTCACATTTTTAACTTTTGACTTCAATGAGAGTTAGGCACCTACATGGTTTTAAAAATCTAGCCCTTAACAAACTTATTTAACTGTGTATCTATATGTTACTTTATAAATACATGGTAAATATCTTGGTTATATGGTGTTTGGCCTTTTAGAATAAAGTAATTCAAAGAATGATAATGTAATTCCAGGGAATTTGTTGATGCAGATGAGCATGGACATGTTATCATAAGCCCTGAGCGGGGCAGAAGTATCTTAGAAAACTCCATCTCTGACTATGTTGCTGGAGGACTTTTTCTGTGTAAAAGTGGTCTCTCATTATCTTAAATCAGTTAATAGATTACATGTAGAGAAGTCAACTGTGCCCAGATCTTGCAATAAATTGTTCTGCCACAACTTCCCCCTATGCATTTGTCGTAGTATGTTGTTATATTAAAGAAACTTCAGATGCTATTGAAGCAAACAAATGAATGGTGCTAATTTTCTGGCCTTCCCTCCCCCCCCGCCCCAGGGAGCTCTAATTCAGATTCCTCAGCTGACTGCTGATAGGTCCTTTGTTTCAAGACATGTAGTGGAAATGTTTTACAGTGCATCAGAAAACACTTTTTGTGTCACAAAACACCCCCTTTTAATTAGAACAGTGGCTCATCAGTGGCTGGGACATGTGCTGAGAATGGAAAAAAGAACGCTTACCAAATACCGCCCTTGAATGGAAGCCAGAAAACTCAATAAGAAAGAGAGGAAGACTGTGAATTACATGGAAATGAAGAGTTCTGAATGACATGAAGCACCTCAACATGAAATGGGAGATTTGGAGAAAAGGGCAGTTGACAGACAAGGATGGCAAATGTGAGTAGCCCAATGGTGCAGCAAAGCACAGGATGGACTAAGGTCCAAGGAAGGTCACGAGAATGAGTTCAATCATTTCAGATGTAAATTTTCTTTGAAATTGGTTATAATCTCAATTTCCCATATTTTAGAGGATTTTTTCCAAATATTACTCAACACAAATAGATTTTAATTGTTTCACTAAGAACACTGGATGTGACCAGGGCTGGCTCCAGCTTTTTTGCCACCCGAAGCGGCTAAGAAAAAAAAAAAAAAAAAAACCTGATTGAGCTGCCGCCAAAGTGCCGCCGAAGAGGAAGAGAGGGAATGAAAGACCCACCGCCGAATTGCTGCCGAAGACCCAGACGTGCCGCCCCAATAACGCACGAAGTGCCGCCCCTTTCTATTGGCCGCCCCAGGCACCTGCTCCCTTCGCTGGTGCCTGGAGCTGGCCCTGGACGTGACTCTGATGTATAGTTCTTAGAGACCCCAATAGAAAGCACAGTTAAATCCTCCAGCAGGTTTTGTTTTATTACTTCCAGGGAGAAGTGTTCCTAGTCACATTATGTGCAAGAAATATGATGTAAAGTGTAATTCTTTGAAACTGTTGCACCTCAGCGTGTCTAAGCATATCAGGAACCTGTGATCACCCAAGGCCCCACAACATCATATCCTCACTGTGCTTCCAAACATAAAAGGGACCAGGATGCCAGCAAAACAATGTGCTGACCAATCGACTAACTCCAGACCAGTTGCAAAATTGTGATGGGACTGAAGCTACCTTTGGGGGGAAGTTTGCTTTAGCAACAGAATACATACAGTGCATCAAAACAGCCCAAGAACCTCAAGTCCTTCGTATCGCAAATAGCTCTAAATCAACTCTTCTGCAAAGCATCAGACAATGGCCAACTGCAAATGATCATGTTCACGGCTCGAACAGCATGCACACAGTGGGTTTTCATAAACTGATCAGCACTTTAAACAGGAAAGGCCAAATCTACTGTGTTATTGCCATGTAACCTTATTGCCTGCAGTGGCATGTGCTCTCAATTACACTCATGCAACAAAGTTGTTTGTTTTGTTTGTTTAAATGCTTTTGGACCCAACCAAGTTGATGGAATCAGGGAAATTCCTATTGGTCCCCAGGAAAATGACTAAGTTACTTATGTTAAAGAAGGCTCGGTACATTTTCATTAGCTGTCACTTTCTCCCACTCGATTGGACGCGTTTGGCACCGTTGCTGTAGTGCTGCCATGCCTGAGGTCTGCTGACCTAACTGACTAGACCACAGAGGACTTTTCCCACACACGCAGTCTAACAGGCTGACTGTGTTTTGGATTCCTTGGGGGTTTATATACAGTACAGCAGACCTCCCAGCGAGCTGAATGTGGTTCTGCCTCTCCTAGATCAATCGGTGGTGGTGGCGGCGGCTGACCTCTTGTAACACAAGAGTCTAAATAAAATCCTCCTGCTCATTCATTTAACGTAGTAATGAACATGTTCCATTTTCAGAATGTATGCTGCTCAACAGTACAAGGCTGACTTATATTTAGGGGGACTAACAACAGTGGGATTCCACTGTGCAACTGAGATGAGACACTCTGGAAAAAATTATCCCAGCTGCTAAGTTCCCATGACTTTTGGTACACTTTCATACACTGTAAGAGACCATTATAATAAACTAGTCTGACCCCTGCATAACAGAGGCCATAAAATCTTACCCAGTAATTTCTGCATCGTGGCAGTGACCTTATGGCTGAGCTAGAGCATATCTCTTAGGCTTCATCTTGTTTATAAGACTTCAAGCGATAGAAAACGCGTCAAATCCAATGCCTTTAAGGGCAAAACATCCATTGACTGAAGTACTCCTCTGTGGGGGTTCTGCTTTTAGTGGAGTGTGACAGGGCACACTCACCCCGCATTGGCCTGGCAAGGGTTAACCCTACGTTGTGGGCTGAGGAAGCCATGCCCCCTCAACCCTACTGGGCATGCTCTAAATGCACCAGTATAAAAGGGAGCAGCTCAGCTCAGTTGGGGCTGATTGCCAGAGAGGAAGGACGCACACTGCTGGCTCCAGCCAAGGATCAGACAAAGCCACAAGCCAGGGGAGCTGGAGACACCACAACCCAGGCAGATGCCAGGCCACCCACAGAGGCCCCGCAGAGTCCGGAGTCACCGGGGACAGCACAGCCTGGGGAACCTAGAAGCAGCTGAGATGCTCAGACCACAGCAGCGAGAAAGACAGTAGGAAGCAGCTCAGGGGAAACAGATAGTGGCCTGGTTAGTGAACCAGAACATTGAGTCAGCGTGTTTCAGTCAGATTCCCCCTGCCCCAGCGCTGACTCAGGGGCACGCACTTCTGCCATACCTGGGCTGGGGCCCGGTGGAGAGGGAGGGCCCAGGCCGCCTCTACTCCCACTTTCTGGGCATGGCGGCCCCCTTCCCCGAATGAGGCCACTTGGCTGCAAGGTCTTACTGCCCTGGGAACTGGGACGAATCCAGTGGCTGTGGCCACTGGGCCATACTGCCCTCGAACTGGGACGAATCCAGTGGCTGTGGCCACTGGGCCATACTGGCCTGCGAACTGGGACGGTTCTAATTGACTTCGGCCACGAGACCCTACTGCCCTGCTAAGAAGGGCCAACCTATTGACTCTGGGCCCTGTGCTGTGCTTCCCAGCTAACAGGGGCAGATACAATGCAAGGCCTGGAGACCAAAGTCAGCCCAGCGAACTGGGGTGAATCCATTGACCCTGGCTGCCAGGTATTACTGCCCTGCCAAGAGGGGGGATCCACTGACTCTGGCCATTAGGCCATACATTAGTCCCGCAAAGCGAGGCTAATACATTGACTTTGGCCATTAGGCCTCATTACCACACTAACAGAAGCGATTGTATTGACTCTGGTTACGGAGACATAGACTCAGGTGGCATACACTCTGTGCCTACACGCTCAGGGAGACAGGTCCCGCCAACCCTGTCACGCTGAGCTAAACTAAAATTGAAATTAAAAATACAAATTTTTGACCCGGTCTAGCTTTTAGATATATCAAGTAAAGCTATGTACAAGCAAAATAAATAGTACAACTACAAAGCAGAAAAAGTTGTCTCTAAAGTTCAATAGTTCTTCACGATGTGATTACTATTACATATGCAGTTAAATCATCAAAATCTGCCAAAGAGATGTTCTCACACACCGTAGTCAGATGCAGATCATAGCCCTTCGAGAACAGCTGTGTTTTCTGGAAATGACTTCATATTTCTGTGTGTTGTCTACCACACTGAATCTAACACTTTCAACAGCAAATAAAGCTCTTCCTTTCATCCGTGTATTCCATTTCCTCAATGTAGTAAAGGTGGTAGATAATTGTTAACTATGCAGTGAAATATTTTGGCTGCCTTTCCCTAAAACATTCTTTGCAATGGTTCAGTAGCTGCAAATGTCATGCAAGCCTGTGAAGTTTCCCCCCCAGATTGGAACAGAGGCTATGCACACTGGGTCTAATTTGCCTCCAATTTTCACCAGTTGCACTCTGGTGCAAGTCCTTTGATTTCAACAGCGCTATTCCTTCACACTAACAACTGTGGACATGTCTACACTGCACACTAAGTCTGAGCACTGGGTCAAGTTGGAGCCTAAGCCCTGCAGTAATCCAGACACAAATCAGTCTGACTCGGGTCACCAAGCCTCAGGACCCAGGTCCTAGGACCTTGCTAAGGGGAAAGGTCAGAGCCTGAGTTCAACTGGGACTCATGTCCAATCCCTGTCATTTTGCAATGTGGATGCAGTTCATGACACAGACATGAGTCAGAAGGTCTGCATAGTGCAATATGGATGCATTAGCATGGCTGGGAGACTCAGGTCCCGCAATTGTAAGCCCATATTTACATTGCAGTGTGGACGTTCAAGTGTGGGCTTGGAAACTCTGAGTTCCCAAGCCAGGGTCCCACAGACCTGCGTTCACAAGGCTGAATTTATACCAATTGTGCTTATGACAAAGTGAAAAGGAGAAAATATGGCCTTCTCCACGTGACTATGCAGGCTCCACAGGCAAGAGAACAGCTGCTGAGCAGAAGGAAGATTTGGGGATCTCAAAGAGAGGTCCATAACCCTCCCCATTAGAGTCTAGTTTGTGGTTCTGTGGCAGTCATGTGTGTGTGGGCACGCACTTCTGTGACAGGAAGGAGAAGGGCAGAAATTTTACCCTCAGGCTAGGAATTGGCAGCGGGGCTTGGGAAATGGGGTTAGTTGGTTGGAAGAGGGTGCAGGCAGTGCAAAGCATGTGGAAAACTGTCCTGAGCAGAAGTTAGGGATTCCCCTTGAGCTGGGGACACTCTAAGGTGGGTTAGGGTATGTGCCCACTTCCATCAATCCTGGACCAACAAAGTGGCTCCTAGGGAACTATTCCAGTTGATGTAATTGCTTCAAGTTACACCAGCGGCTGAATTGGCTCCGAAGAGCAAGGATGCAGAAAGTGCAGTTGGGCTAGACCTGAGCCTTTGGTCCTTCATGCACAGTTTGCCATCACTGCCCCGAGTGGAGAATAGGTTACACGTCTATACCACGGATGGAGAGGGACTCAGCTGTGCCATTCATCAGAGAGAATGTCTATAGGATAGTAACTGTTTCAAAGTTGGTCCTTCCCTGCTCTTTATTAGTGTTACCTTGAAATTAATGAAGGGCACAGTCCATTCAGCAGCACTAGCTATGTGGATTCATGTATACCACCCGCCATTGTGGCACAGACCAACTGTGTTCTATCTGGAAAGCTGAGGCATCATCAACTTGCTGAAGCCAGGACAAATGCTGCGTTTAATTATACCTGTTCTTTCCCCAGCACCTTAACAGGAGTCAATGAGATTAGCCCCGCTACTTTTACTTCTTGCCAGGTAGCGACAGCTTTAGTATTATTCTGTCTTCCCCTGTCATTAGCTAAGTAGTCCCTCAACAGCTGACATAGCCACTACTTACACAAATGGAATTTGCTAGCTGGGTGGAATCCTCAAGCTTTCACAGCTGTGCACCATCTATGATCTCTACTGACAAGATCACATGGATGTCCTTTCTGCAGGTGTCCATCACAGTTCTAGCATACACTTAAGCAGCCCGTTCAGTCGGACAGATGGAAGTGAACGCGGAATTCCAACGACAAAACATTTCGTCAGTGCGGCTGCGAGAAAAGATATCCATGAGCTGACATTTTGTGCGTACTCAACCTGAAAGGGCCTAAGAAGAAACAGACTGTGATAAAGTGGCAGGAATGCAACGTTCCTTTGCTGAATTACCCTAAATCCAGGACCTAGAAATCAGAAGAGATGCAGAGTAATTACTGCTGACTCAAGCTGGCAGGCTGATCATGCTAGCTCCGAACAGAAGCTAATTGGGGCTGAGCATTGCTCTGGGACAAAGGAGAGCCTACACGGTAATCTTAGGACCAATCATGCTTTGGAAAAAAAGTTTAAATGTGTGGTTTATGTTCTGTTGCTTGAGTTATTAATAAAGCCATACCTCAAGAAGGAAAAAGTGGGGTTGATTCCCCTTTTACTTCCATCAGTGCCTAGGTACTGGAACTTGAGGTGGGGGGTGCTGCAGCCCCTGACTTGAAGTGGTTTCCATTATATGCAGGGTTTACAGTTTGGGTCAATGACACTCCCACTGTAAAAATTGTTCCAGCACCCCTGCATCAGTGTAACTCAGCACCCCTGGACCAACAAAGTGACTTAGTGTGCAGTATAGACCATGTCCACAGTTGTTAGTGTGAAGCACTCCCTGAAGTCAAGGGCATAACTTAGCTTTAAGCTCCCTGCATCATTCTTATCATGTCTTGTTTGATGATCTGCTCCTTTTCCACCTCCTAATTGCAAATAGGAACTGCAAATGACTTCTCTGTTCTTTCTGCTAGCTTATGTGGGAGAAATTAATATGAATAAATGTTGCTTTAAATGAGGCTGTCTCCTGAGCATACTGCTGCCTCATACTTGGCATTCTGCCTCCTCAGATGGCCATTAACCTGGAAGGCTGCTGGATCCCTGTGAAAGCCAAATGGATTTGTGGTGAATGGAGATTTTAGAAGAGTTGAAGGAATGTTGTACTGAATACTCAGTAGCTTTATATGCAGGATTTACCCAGGGCTGCTAATAATCGTCTACACTGGGTTTTAAACCAATGGATTATTTAGGATTATTTAGTCTGCAGAAGAGAAGAATGAGGGGGGATTTGATAGCTTAACTACTTGAAAGGGGGTTCCAAAGAGGATGGATCTAGATTGTTCTCAGTGGTACCAGATGACAGAACAAGGAGTAACGGTCTTAAGTTTGAGGTTTAGGTTGGATATTAGGAAAAACTTTTTCACTAGGAGGGTGATGAAGCACTGGGATGGGTTACCTAGGAAGATGGTGGAATCTCCTTCCTTACAGGTTTGTTAAGGTCAGGCTTGACAAAGCCCTGGCTGGGATGATTTAGTTGGGGATTGGTCCTGCTTTGAGCAGGGGGTTGGACTAGATGACCTCTTGAGGTCCCTTCCAACCCTGATATTCTACGATTCTGAGATCTGTCTTTAGTCCAGTTCAGTGCATGCTGGTCTTTATTCTGTCCCCCAGCCTTTCTAAGAGGACCAATGACCATGAGTTCTCTGCCTGAGTATTCTGAAGGATAATTAGTTCTGTGTGATATTCACCTCTACCTGGGAGCAATAGAAGTGCATTCAACATTTTTTTTTTTTTTTACCCAGTCACACTGGAACGTTAGGACCTTGAAAAGCTCTCAGCTGATTTAACTCAATTGATTTCTCTCTCTCCTTCCCCCCCACCTCAGACTATTAGATCCAATGGACCTTATGGGGCATATTTTTCAAGGCATTTTCAAGGTAAACTATCAACAGCAGATAGGTGCCTAGTGAGATTTTTCAAAGGTATCTAGGTGCCTATCTGCATCTTTAGGCACCTTTGCTTAACAAATCCGGCCCTTTGTGACTTAGGAGCCCAAAGCTCATCAACTTTCAATGTGTTTATGCTCCTAACATTTGCCTTGTGATACCAAAGCATGTACCAATTCTCTACACTGAGAATAATGTCTGAGACTAGTGAGAATGGTGGCCTAGTTAATTATTAAACAACAAATGAATCTGTCCCACATACAATATCAGAGACATGCAGAAAGGACATTACAGAGAACATCTTGTATAAGTATATGTTCTATCTACTTTAAATACTAAGGACAGCAATGGGAAGGAAAGTCTCCACAGAGTAGGAAACACAGGCAGGATGGATAACAGAAAAGACCTACTGATCCTGCCACCCTACACTATCGTGATAAGTCTTAAATAAATAATTTGCAAAAGACTACGGAAGGGTTCGCAGAATGGAGACCCTAGATATTTGTAAGATACTTCATCCCAGTGTGATGTAGTGACCTGATCTCTTGGTAGTGCTGGCCTCCTACTGAAGTCAATAGTTGTGTCCAGACAAAACCTCTGAAAAAGCAGGCTATAAGCACCTCAGTAGAATAAATCACTGTTAAAGAGTGTACTTCCCCAAATATCCAAACTAATCATTGGAAGGTTTGCATTCACAGATGCTATTACAAAGTGGAAATAAAGCTCATGCATCATTTAAATGCTGAGTACTTTAGAAATAGAAAATAAAATATTTATGCTCAAGAGCACAAAGAGTGCAAGTCTTGACATTGTTTCAGATGAGCAAACTCACTTTATTGCTTGAGTTTGCTAAACAGTTGAAAAGTCAGTTGTCCACTGTAATCACTGTAAATGCCCTTCAGCTTGCATCCATAACAACAATATGGGGAGGATGCAAAAGTCCAAGCTCAGACTGTCCTATCAGAGACTGGTGTTCCATTTGGGAGCCTCATGTCTAGTTTTAGTGGCCAAGGGTCAGGTCTTGAATTGAAAAATATACATGTGAAATGCTCCTGGCCAAGAAGCAAGGTAAACAAGGAAGTGGTCAGGAATTGGGGCTGTCTGGGTATATTTTAGTTATCTAAGGTATTAACTAACCCAAAGGGTTTATTTTTCCTGTTTTAAATAAACAGATACAGTAAAATAAAGGTCTGCGGGGGAGTTGATTACATTCACATTTCTCTGATATGATTGCTGTACAAGATCTAGTCCTCTCCAAAACATTTCAAGGATATGTTTTACCTCCAGATACTTCTGCATCAATCCATGATCCTGGCTACACAAGTCTCAGAGAGAGATGTGCATTGTAGACACAAGATTTACAGTGCAAGCTGGAGAGTAGAATTGTGTACTATTTGTGTATTTAAATAATGCAACGTGGAGGTCTAATCCTATAATGTGATGAAAAGGTACTGCAGAGTTACCTATTGACATCAAAGCTGATTGCCTCATACTGTACAATACTCCAGTGCATTTCTAGTGATCGTGGAATGGAAATTCCCTGTTATGAAAAGATCTTATTGATTAGTTGTCTTCTGTACCAGGGATCATGCAAACTGGAAAATAATCTAAAATTAAATGGAACAACTGCTCATTGAACATGGGACAAAATTGATTATTGCTTGGACTTAGTAACAAGGAATATTTAATCATACTCAAGTCTTCAGATGAAAGATTCTTGAAGAGACTTCTAATAATGGAATAAAAAAATCAATCTGACTTCCACAGCTATGGGAAGGCTGGGACGCCAAGCATGAAATCTTTCTTTTAAAATCCAAACTGAATGCTCCCTCCTCCCTTTTATCATAAAACCCACATGTTGCAAAATCTTTTTGGGTGGCTTATTCCGGTCCAGGAATTTCAAACACATATGGAGACTCTCCAAATCTTCGTTGAAGGGCAGGAGATGAGAGCGCACTCTCATTAGCTTGGAAACTATATTTGAATCCTATGCCAATTCCTTTTGTAGCCTATAGGGAATAACACGTTATGGTTCACCCTTGAATTAGAAGGTTTAACTGAAAAATATCTGATCTGTAATTTAGTACATATCTCAGATGTATAACTAAAACTATTTTCTCTTCTCTGCATGACTGGTTGTGGTATCCTATCCCTAAATGATGAAGGTATGAGCATCAGGACAAGTTTTATTTGGGTGTAATATGCACTTGCTTAAGCCTCGATCCAGCAAAGCACTTGCTTAACTTTAAGCATCTGAGTATTGTTGGCTGACTCTGAGATTAAAGCAACATGATTTCTCAAAGTTCAATTACTATAATGTCTTTTATCGGAACCAAATGCATTCTACAGTTTCCAGACCAAATACATAGACAAGGGAATAAGGGGGTTTGGTGTCAAATTTAATTCTGGTTGTATAAATATTAAAATAAGGTATCACTGTGGTACACCAGAGTGGCCCTCTGATATCTGTATAACAAAATAAACCTCTTACGGGAGACAGCTGGATGCATGATAGATATTTTTTATTTTTTTTTAAATTATGGGTTCAGTTAACAAAATCTCCATGTTGTGCTGATCTATTAGCAATTATCACAGAGGAAGTTTGTCTAGGATCAGGCCCAGCTATCCCAATACTGGGTTTGTAAACAGTCTGGAAGTTGATTTTCCTATTGGTGATAGAAAGATTGACATTTAACAGCAGGCTTTTCTTCAGCAATGACAAGTGTGATTGTTCTGCAGTTTTACCAAGCGTGTGGTGAGATTAGATTGTGGTTTTACAGGAGGCTGGATTTTTCGATTGATAGGTGGCCAAAACCCAAAGGATTTTCTGCATGGGAACAATCTGTGTGGACTGTATTTTTTTAGTCTCTGTATCAAAGGAGCTTCCTATTTTTATATACACTTTGGACCTGATCCAAGTCAAGGGGAAGACTCTTACTTATTTCAGTGGACACTGGATCAGGCACTTGAGTGAATATACGTAAGATCTGTATTGCTAAATAATTTTTCAACTGGTATGTGAGAAATAATTCCTCTACTTTGATAAGGAAATTTGAAAGACTGTTAAAAAATTTCCTTTCCTCAGAGCCATAGAGCAGCCATGAACATCAGATGTCTCTTATAATGATAAAAAACGTTGGTGCCCACAGGGGAAAATATAGTAGATGAAACCTTGGCTCCATGGACGTCAATGTAAGTTTTGCAGTTAATGTCAGTGGGGCCAGGATTTCCCCCAGAGAGCCTTGTGTGTGATAGAAAGACCAGCCACACCACTTTACATCATACATAATGTAAAGAACTATTCATCTAAGGCATGTTTCCAGACTTCGAGAGTTAAGATGCACAACACATTTAGTTTATTGAAGAAAAGATTGAGATGACACGATCGTGGAGTGTGAGCACCTATCAAGAGAGAAGATTATCCTTCATTTACGAGAAAAGGGCGTTTAAAAAAAGCCAAGAGTTGGAAGCAAAAGTTAGAAATATGCAGACTGGAAATAAGATGCAAGCGTCTAACAAATCCTGTTTTTAATTATGTAAATGTACCCAGAAGCTTGAGCAATAGACACGTTTGGCAAATGCATTAAAATGTTCTATCATCTTGTTATGAAATTGTTATGCAGGGAGGGGGGGAGCCAGCGTGTGAAATGGCTGCCTATGTACGTTTTGTACTGTAAATAAATACAAATAAGGATGAAGGGAAAATACTAAAATGGAAAAAGATCTGGGGAAAAAAGGCACTTTCCAGTGTTCACAAATGCAGGTGACTTGTAGAGGAGACAGATACAGGGAGTGAGCTCCATTCATATACTAAAGAGCAAAAGCTCTGCATTGGAAATGTGATCCAATGTTTTGTCCCTACCTTAACGCCCATTTCTAGCATCTTCGAATGTTCTTCATACAGAATTTTAACTAGAAAAAAACACACTCTGGACGAATGCACAATTTTTATCTATTTATTTATTTTTAGCAGACTTTAAAATCCCTTTAAATATTCTCCACAGTGGAAATGGTAAATGACTTAAAACATTCCTTCTTCATTAGAAGTCTTGATGGTTTCTCTCCAGTTCATGGCCATCAGCTATCAGCTGCCACCTACATTATTACCCTCTTGTAACCCCACTCATTCTAGCATCCCTTAACGAATGCTTGCCAGTACTTTAAGTTACCCCACCCCAAGTGCTTCTCCCGAAGACAGTTGTCAGATGGCCATGACTCCTGAGTTGTGATACAGTTCACGTGGCCAAGGAATGTGACTTGCAGGTCTCTGAACTGAAAGTTCCGAGTTTTGACTTCATGGTACTTAATCCCTTCCATATCAAACTTTGCTTCAATGGCATCCTTTATTTTGAGGTCCCCATGCTACTTTAGCCTGAGGGACATAATAGGGTTGCATCTGAGAGCTCGCCTTTAAAAAAGAACCAAAATTCCGCTTAATTAAAAACATTTATTGTATCCTCTTTATTTACACTTTCGGATGTTGACTTTTTAAAGTCATTCTTCTTCATTAACAGTTGACAAGAGCCTTGGTTTTATGCCTGACTTAAAATCACACTATACTAGATCACTGGACACATGATCTCTTCCTGACGATCAGTTAGATATAAATGAGGATGGCTGCTACTTGTAGGTTTGCAATACTTATCCTCCACTAAATACTTCTAAGGCAAAGAAAATAATATTTTAAATGACAGGTTTCAGAGTAGCAGCCCTGTTAGTCTGTATCCGCAAAAAGAACAGGAGTACCTGTGGCACCTTAGAGACTCACAAATTTATTAGAGCATAAGCTTTCATGGGCTACAGCCCACTTCATCGGATGCAAAGAATGGAACATATAGTAAGAAGATATATATACACATACAGATAAGTTGGAAGTTGCCATACAAACTGTAAGAGGCTAATTAGTTAAGATGAGCTATTATCAGCAGGAGAAAAAAAACTTTTGTAGTGATAATCAAGATGGCCCATTTAGACAGTTGACAAGAAGGTGTGAGGATACTTAACTTTAGGGAACTAGATTCAACATGTGTAATGACCCAGCCACTCCCAGTCTCTATTCAAACCCAAGTTAATGATATCTAGTTTGCATATTAATTCAAGCTCAGCAGTTTCTCGTTGGAGTCTGTTTTTGAAGCTTTTCTGTTGCAGAATTGCCACCCTTAAGTCTTTTACTGAGTGGCCAGAGAGATTGAAGTGTTCTCCTACCAGTTTTTGAATGTTATGATTCCTGATGTCAGATTTGTGTCCAGTTATTCTTTGCATAGAGACTGTCTGGTTTGGCCAGTGTACATGGCAGGGGGGCATTGCTGGCACATGATGGCATATATCACATTGGTAGATAAATTTTAAAAGGTTTGTCTCTCTTACGCTAAATGCCTGGATGTTAAGTTGATGTAGCATGACTGCACCTAAAGACTCCAGCAGAGAGTTGTGCATGGTACTGTACATACCTATATTGGAAGAGACTCTCCCTGCCCTGAAGAGTTTGCACAAGACAGACAAAGGGTGGGAGAATGTTATTCCCATTTGCATATGGGCAACTGAGGCAGAGAGAGAAGGGGAATCTATTGCAGAGCCAGGAACTGAACATAAATATCCTGAGTCCCCCTCATCTAGTGTCTTGACCATAAAACCACACTCGTGTTACCAGTGTTCCAGCCGGAGAGACAGCGAAGTATCTGGGATGAGAGGAATGTGACGAGTATCTTGGTAAGCAATATGGCCTTTCAAATTGCTCATACTGCCAGGTCCTTAGGTTTAGAATTGTGATTGAATTATGTCTAGAAACAATTAGCACTACCCAATCAATTAAAACAGGCATGATGGAGCGAGATGGGAGTAATTAATTGTACACAGAGAGGAGATTGGGGCATATCGAGCTTTGGAAGTTGATTAATCTGAATTACTTGGTCTCTCCTTTGTTCTGATAAAAACTGGCTACACTTTAAAAAGGCGAGGCGTGGGCTGGCTGGGGCTGCTGCTGACTGTATCAAATACAAAAGTTTCACTGTTGCCTTCTCCCCTCCCCCCAATCTGTTTTATTTGTCTCAATTTGCTGCCTCTCACCATGTGTTTTAAATTGTAAGCTCTCTGGAACAGTTCTATTATGATATATGTACAGTGTGTACATGGGGGTCTGATTGGGGCCTCTAGCTGCTACCAAAATACTAATAAATAGGTCCAAAAATGCATGGTTTTTATTCCTTTCCAAATGACAGCTAAATAGAAGAAAGAGCTCTGTCAAATTAACCGGCAAAACTGCTGCTGGTTATATTTGCAGTATTCTAGTGTTAAACTAGGTGCATGGACCACACCTGGAGACAATACCACAATGCAGCCAAGGACCCAGCACAGCCATACTTACAAATCTATATGCCAGATGTCCATGTTGTTAAGTTTACGGTTACTGGAGTTCTTTTGTACTCCTTGCCCGATGGCCTGCGATGTGTGTCTCTCTGAAAGGCAGCTGCAGAGGCTCTGCAAGCTTGTAACACCGGTAAAAGAAAACAGACCAAAAGGAAAAAGTACAAAAGACTTGATTCAGCCACAGGAAACTGAAACTGCCAACACTCTACTTCAGCTAAATGAGTGACATAGTCAGAATCAGAGTTTTAGCAAAGTGTCAACAGTGTGTGCATAGATATTGATCAGAGTGGGTCATTTCTTGGGTCAGGTTATTGTCTTTCCTGCCAGGGCAAATTGACTAGGTGAATAGATGCAAAGGAATAACAGTGAGAGCTGTCACCTGTCCTGTGGGAAATTCTGAGATTTTGAAATGTTGCTTCAGCCCAAAGTGGGACAAAAGGTTAAAATTTCAGATGTTTTTGCAAAACTAAATATTCTTGATTTTTATGGTTTTGACACAAAACATGACATTAACATAAAACTCAGACCGATAACACTGAAACATTTCAACTGTCTCTAAATTTCCCATGCTGTTTTTTTTTTTTGACCAAATCGCTTGTGTTTCTACAAAACATCTAGATTTTAATCAAATCACCATTTTCCAATGAAACCTTGGTCAGTCAGAAAACATGTCAACCAGTTCTAATAACGACACTCCGAAAGCTCCTTTCCCCCAAGGATATCCAAGCACTTTAGGAGCGTTTAACTAATACCCTCAACCTCCTGTCTGAGGGCAGGAAATAGTAGTCACTTTATAGTACAATTGGGAAAATTGAGTGTGTCTGTTTGTTTGTCTTCAGAAGTGCACCCTCATTTTTGTGCGCTCCGCTTTTTGGGTGCCCATCTTCAATGCCTAAAATTTGGCATCCAAAATTAATGGAGACTTTTTTTGAAAGTGTAAGACTGGCTTGGCAATGTTGCACAGGGAGTCAACGCATGGGGCGGCGGGGCACGCAGGGTCACGTGCCCACCAGATTTGCTGCTTTGCTTGTACTGAGCATGGTCACACAGACTGAGCATGCTCAGTAACACTACTGAAGCTGGCTGCCCTCATTCTGTTCCCCCCCCCGCCCCCGCATGATCCTATGGCTGTGCATGTGAGTGACAGACAGCAGAAAAAGACTGACCATATTGGAATTCCTGATCTCCTCCTCCCCATCAAACCCCCCCCCCACTTGAAATCCTTTGTCCCTGTTGCAGGAGTGCTCTATAAATGAGAGGTGTACGTGTATATATGTAAATAGATGTCACTCAAGAATATACAGCATTGTTCTTGCACTTGGTAGGACCACTAGAACTTCTTGTGTGTAGCTCTTTATGTGCAGCTCTTAATAATACCAGCATTTTTGACATAGACACTATATTACTTATTTTGTTGAAGGGGAGGGGAAGTGCCTTTGGTTGTGTGCTGGCAGCTCATATAGACTTCACTGAGATTCAGGGGGATGCTGCTAGTCGTAGAACTCAGCCCTATGTACCTTGTGATGAAAATATCTCTTGTCCCAATGCGTATGAAGCAGGCATTGCTAGGGTGATCAAAATTTTGTGAGAATAGCTGTGTCTGGATACCATGTGTGGGTGTTTAAGGCATTCTAGTGAAACCGGTGGGCAGCTGAAAAAATTCTGTTCTGGACCCCAAAATTAACGACTTCTGATTCAAAGGGGTTCAGCTCATTGCAATGCAGGCTCAGTAGGGATTCTTCAACAGAAAAGCAAAGAGTTAGCAAGGGAATTTTATTTTTATTTTTTATTTAGGCCAGTGAACTGCAAGACTAGATGGAAAGCTGATCCCTCTGAGTCACTGTTTAGTGGCCTGTGCGCCCAGTTCCTATTGGAGAGCTGTCCCCAGCATAAAAGCAACCACCACAATTGGCAGTAGCAAATATGCCCTGTGATTTAGCCAGGCCGCACAAGAAGTCTAGCAAAGCTATGCATAGAAACCAGATCTCCTGACTCAGTCATGTGCTTTATTCAAAAGTAAAACCAAGCCTCTTCTCTATCCATGGATCAGGGACATCTTGAGCCGCAGGGCTGCAGGCCTCTCCAAGCTATCTGCCAACATGTTTCAGGACTTGTCTATAGTACGCTAAGCCATACTCCAGGACTGTCACTGTGCTATAGCAGCGTCCACACAGCAAGTTAGTGCGCCATAATCTGGTGACCTGTAGATTCACACCCTGGCTCGCTGCATGCTAACTCGCCATGCAGACAAACTCTCAATCCTGACCTGCACATTTCATTCACGGGTTAAGAAGATAAGTCTCTGTGCCCATTCATTTTCTGCTGAGACTGAACTATGTCTCATCCCATAGATGAAAATTTCAGGTCAGGACTGAGGCCTTCGTCTACCCTTGATGGCAGTAGGAAAGAGGAGAGCTTCCACCAGGAATGTGTTATTCCATAAGGCTTTAACATGGAAGATATTCCTCTGACTGGAACTTTTAAGTTTCCCCCATTGCTTTAACCATTGGACAACATTCTGTCCCAGTCAGTACATCTTTGCTGTCCATGCCACAAAGAGGTTTGAAAGAAGAACTGCAAAAATTTAGTGTGTTGCATGTTTTTGTTTGTTTGTTTTTTAAAAAAAATGTTGTAAACACCCCAAATCATTTGCAGAATTTTAAAACCCTGTAAACATGTATTAAAACAAGTAGCTAGGGGAAAAATCTGTCCTTCCTTCTTCTTCTTCTTTTTTTCCCCCCCCCCCTGTTAAGTCCTGAGCTCAGGGCTCTGTGCATCTCCTCAGCAGTTCTTCACTTTACAACCACTTGACAATTGAAGTGGATTTTTGAGTGTCCTGGGATATTCCCCTCTATTCCTGTCCAGGATGTTAGAACAACCAAAAAAAGAGGCTGACCGCAAAGATCCTATCTGACACTTTACTCAACTCTCAGAGTGGTAGCCATGTTAGTCTGTATCGGCAAAAACAAGGAGTCCGCCTTAGAGACTAACACATGTATTTGGGCATAAGCTTTCGTGGGCTAAAACCCACTTCGTCAGATGCATGGAGTGGAAAATACAGTAAGCAGAATATATATTCTAGCACATGAAAAGATAGGAGTTGCCTTACCACGTGGGGGGGGGGGTCAGTGCTAACGAGCCAATTCCACCTTAATTGAATAGGCTCATTAGCACTGACCTCCCCACACTTGGTAAGGCAACTCCCATCTTTTCATGTGCTGTGTATTTATACCTGCTTCTGTATTTTCCACTCCATGCATCTGATGAAGTGGATTATATCCCACAAAAGCTTATGCCCAAATACATGTGTTAGTCTCTAAGGTGCCACAAGGACTCCTCCTTGTTTTTACTCAACTCTGTGCACACTGGGCCAGGACTTTAGTCAGCACTGTGTGAATAGCTCCTAGAGTGCCAGAGAGCTTTCAGTTTATGTATCTCACAATCCTTGATTTAAGAGGCTTCTAGTAATCAGGGAACGATAGCTATGGTGTGATCAGCTATTGCAATCAAAGACTGAGACCTGGACTCAAGTGCTGGCAAATAGAGGGGGAAGTTAATTTTCTAGGATTTTATTTTAAAAGAAAAATCAAGATATTTATCTTCTAAAACTTTGGAGCTGATCTAACAAACAACTGAAATGTTACCAATGATGTGTCTAATCTTACAGTCATTGCAGAGGTTAAACACTCACTGCCTCTAACAGTTTTGCCTGCATAAGGTTGAAGGGTAGGGGGTGATTTGACTGTCTATTTCTAGCATGGATTTTATTAACCCTTTTGCATGTGGTAATCTAGCTGCACCAGTTTCGTTTCCGGATCAGGAAGCAATCGATCCAATTGTTGGAATTTCTTACGAAAACTGTCTATTTATAGTTAAGTGGCTATGACAGCAGGATGTCTATTTACAAACTTATTTCAATGATGACTGAAATGATGACTGAAAGGCCTTTCTGCTTGCGTGATGGATACAGATAACAGATATTTAACTTAGCAGAAAAACTAAGCTTACTTTTCTTTTTAAAGGGCCAGATTCCCATCTGATGTAAATTGGCATAGTTTCACTGATGCCAATGGAACAACATCAGTTTACACCAACGAAGGATCTGGCCCCAGGTATTCTAAAACAATAGGCTCTTCTCTTGAGCGAAGTAATTGGAAATTGTCAGAGATCTTTGCTCTGCCATTAGGTGGGGAGCAGCACTTGCATAACCCTAACGGCAAGATACAGAGCTTGTCAGTTTCAGCTTGTATGGGGTTTTGGGTTAACTTTTTCTCAATCCATTTTGCTTTAGGTTTCAGATTCATTACATCCAGTTTGATGGAACAGACAAGTTTGCTTAAGCGTTGTGAGTTGTAGAGATGGGTAAGCTACTTTCCTGGTTAGAGGCAGCTTATTACACTGGAGCACTGAGAAGTAACAGTGAGGTACCTTGCTGTGACAGCCCAGATGCCGCCTCCCACAGAGAAAGTCAGAGGAATGGACTGGATGGGCATAGAAACTCAGTGAGGCATAAGTCCTGGAGATCCCTACACACTGCCTGCACAAGAGGAATATGGGATGGAGGGGCCACGTCTGATCCCTTCTACTCATTTTCCCAGGTCTGCATGGACCAGTCTTGCCTCTGTACTGTTGCAATGGACTGTCACGGGAAATGCAAACCCATCAGATTTCCCGTGACAGTCTGGCAAGGAATTAGTAGGGCTTAACTCCCTCTGGGACCCCTCCTAGTTGTGTGTGGCCTGGGTTCCCAATGGGAGTTAAGCCCTACTAATTCCTTGCCAGACTGTCGCGGGAAATCTGATGGGTTTGCAGGAGAAGGCGCTGCAGATCAGGCCCAGTGCCTGCCTGCCTCTTTCTGCCCTCAACCTTGGTGCCAAAAGGCCATGGAGACCCAAACACAGCAGAGGGGAACCTCTTGGTTGCTAGACAGCACTTCACTGTGGGCATGGAGGAGAGTCCTGCATGGAAGGTGAATCTCCACTGCATCAGAACTTCAGATCTTCTGTAGCGTCTCCCTCTAGTCACGTGACCTTCGCTCATCTCACGATTTAAAGCGATACTAACAATATTTTTAAACTAGCAGACAGTTGCCTTTCCCTCCTTTCTTGGGAGACTGCACTTTTCTGGGGCTATTATGAACCTTGTTTTAAATGAGAAGTAAATCTAGTTGGTTGCACAAGGGATGGGGCGGGCTTGCAAAGATTGGTTCAGCTCAGAAGACCTACAATGTGACTAGCAGTCATAGGTTTTGTTATGAAACTAAGAAACGTAATCTCAGAAATGCCATGCCTGTCAGGAGACGGTAAACAGTTTTGCTTTGCTCTTCAAGGAATGTTGTGGAGCGGGAGGTGAGGGGAGTCCATAAAAGACAAGCATGAAACTCTCCTGGGTTAGTTCCAGGTGGTTTGGCAGCTTTGAGATGAGAGGCTGGCACTATTCTAGCAGCACAGGAAAAGCTATGACCACTGGATTCCTTTGGGCAGAAATCTCATTGAAAGTGAACAGGAATTTTGCCAGAGGAGGGACTGTGGGATCAGCCAGGCTAAAAGAGGGAGGATGATTGCTGGCTTACAAACAAAGAGTTTCCTTTCAGCTGCAATCCCAGCGTGCCATTCCAGCGCGTCTTCTGGCTCCCGTCCACCGGCCCCGGAAATGAGGGTTCTTTTTTCTGTAGCACTCTTGTACATTTCAGTTATTCGACTGCATGCATCGGGCTCCATGACTCCCTGCATCTGAAGAAGTGGGTTTTTTTTACCCACAAAAGCTTATGCCCAAATAAATCTGTTAGTCTTTAAGGTGCCATCGGACTCCACGTTGTTTCAATTATTAGTTACTCGGCTCAGCTATTTGCTCCTCTGTGCAATCAGGGAAGCATGTTGTTTTTATTCAGCGTCTGAGGGCTCAAGATTTTCAAAAGTGACTTGTGACTTTGGATGTCAGAATGAGATGCCTTTAAAGTGGCCTGATCCTCACAGGGCTGGTGCTTAGAAGACCCTTCAGGCTCCTTCAAGGTATCCGAAGTCAGACACCCGACAACCGTTGTACCTCAAATCGGAAGCCAGTTTGGACCGTTTGGCTGTGTGCTCCAGCTTTATGGTCTTAAGGCTTGGGGATGCCATGATGGGGAGTTGTCACAGGAGAACCTAGATTGTGCCCTGCTCTACACGGGGACAGAGCATAAAGAGAATTCCTGCTGCCTTGTGACAGGGCTCTATCTAAACCTGTTGGGGCACTCGGGCGCTGTTCTCTGTTAGCACCCTGGCCTCATGGATGCTACCTTGCCAGTGAGGCATGGCAACGCTGGCCAAGCATGGAAGAATGCACACTGCAGTACACACGCTGAAAGGACCGGAGAGCGGCCTCTGCCACAGGCTGTCTCCAGTAGCAATTCCTTCCTTGGCCTCTCCTGTAGCATTTCCTGAACCACTCTCCAGCAACAGCTGCAGCTTCAAAACCACAGTCTGGTCCTAAATCTCTCTTTCAGGATGGCTTTCATTTCTCCCAGGAAACTGCTAAAGCTACCAATGACACCTGCTGCACTGGTACAGTTTCAGTTACCAGATTGATGACAAACAGCTATAAAATAGAGAATAATGGGTCTGAAAACAATCTCTGGCTGTAAGAGTTTTTTTGTTTTGTTCTGTTTGCTTGTTTTGTTTGTTTGTTTTTTCAACATGTTTGATATATTTCTTCATCTGCTGGAAAACTGGATCTTAATGGTGGAAATTGTTAACTGCAGTTTTTGGGTTTGTCTATGAGAATTTCAGCTCATTCAGACACTGATGGACCAGAAATTAGTATTTTTGTTCTTGTTTTAACTAGCCGTTGTATAACTCCCTGCCTTTGAGAGGGCAGGCAAAAGAACAAAGAGCTGCATTACAGTAATAGCCAGAGACAATGCACCACTGTCTCTTCCCATACAGTGCGGTTTCTGCAGCCCAGCCGGCTGGATGTTATTTTAATAGCTGTGCATCCCACCCATACATTTCTGTGGCCCAGAAGCCGATCCGCTGTGACGCCTTGCAAACTCAAAACTTATTCATGTTCAGGAATGGGAGGGTCAGGGCCACTGACACACACCAGTATCCTGCTGCCTATTATTTCCTGCCAGTGCTGGCGTCGCACCAAGCACTAACATGACAGGTGGATGGAGTTCACAAGGAAATAATGTCATGGGCCAGTTTTCCAGGAAAGCTGTTAACTCAATTCACAAACCTGGGACCTTAGACTGAAGGGTAGCATGGCTGGGCCGAGCACTGGTGGCCTTTAAATAAATAAATAAAGTCTGTTAATTGTTTTACTGTATAAAGTGGCTCTGACTCTTGGAGATTAAATTGCAGTTTAGCTATGGCCATGTGTCTATTTCACTAGAACCTGGGACATTCTTTGTGAGTTTCAAAGAGGCCTGTGCTTGATTGTAATGAATTCACCTAGCCAGGGTGGTTATTACATGATGGTAGCACATTAAACACATTATGATGGGATGACTCTAGTGATTGGGGTGGGGGGCTGTTGGGAAATGGAACAGGGGGAGGAGGGGAGCAGATCTTAACCTGGTGGAAATGGTGAAGCCTCGTTAACTTCTTTGGAGCTGAGCTGATTTACACCAGCTGGTGATCTGGCCCAATGTGTCTTACAAACAAGACTTTATCTTCCATAAACTGTTAAATGTATTTCCTCCAGCTGGGCAATCTACACACACTTTAAAAGCTACGGTATCTTTCCATATTCTTACATATGGTGTAGATATTATATATAAAATCAGAGTATCAATATAGTCTCTACAGAACCATATTTTTAAGGTGGTTTTACACAGTTTTGGGCTTTTACTGCACAAAGCACTTGGGCGTGAACTGAATTGACAGAAGAAAGGTGCTTTGTGAAACAGAAATGCAAATCTCCCCATAAGAAATATTTCAATGCATTGGCTAGCACACAAGGATTTCAATTTCCCTCACATAAGAGAGGTGATCGGTCCTCACTCACGTTAATAGTGACATTAATTATCTCAATAAGAGCCTAAAATTCAAATCAATGCTGCAGTTTAAGCAGCAATTTCTGCCCTATGTATTCTTGTCTATAAAGGCTGGTCTACACACACGTTTACTGTCAGTTAGGGATGTGTATGGAGTGGTTGTGTAGCTGAGTTGGTCCCAAGATATTAGAGAGACAAGGTGGGCAAAGTAATATGTTTTATTGGACCAACTTCTGTTGGTGAGAGAGACAAGCTTTCACGCTTACACAAAATTCTTCAGGTTTCAGAGTAACAGCCGTGTTAGTCTGTATTCGCAAAAAGAAAAGGAGGACTTGTGGCACCTTAGAGACTAACCAATTTATTTGAGCATGAGCTTTTGTGAGCTACAGCTCACTTCATCAGATGCATACCGTGGAAACTGCAGCAGACTTTATATATACACAGAGAATATGAAACAATACCTCCTCCCACCCCACTGTCCTGCTGGTAATAGCTTATCTAAAGTAATCGTCAGGTTAGGCCATTTCCAGCACCAGCAGGAGAGTGAATTTGTGTCGGGGGGTGGAGGGTGAGAAAACCTGGATTTGTGCTGGAAATGGCCTAACCTGACGATTACTTTAGATAAGCTATTACCAGCAGGACAGTGGGGTGGGAGGAGGTATTGTTTCATATTCTCTGTGTATATATAAAGTCTGCTGCAGTTTCCTCGGTATGCATCTGATGAAGTGAGCTGTAGCTCACGAAAGCTCATGCTCAAATAAATTGGTTAGTCTCTAAGGTGCCACAAGTACTCCTTTTCTTTTTACAAAATTCTTCAGGTCTGGGAACTGTATTCTTGTCACAGCTAAATACAAGGTGGAACAAATTGTTGAGCATAAGTATTTAACACATCTTTCAAAAGACAATTCAAGGTGAAGTAGCCAGTTAACACCTCTCCATTCAGAGGGAAGGGGAAAAAAAAAAAGTGGGTTGTTTAGTGAGTTATAGATTGTTGTAATAAACCAAAAATCTAGGGTCTTCATTAAGACCACGATTTTTAGTGTCTGGCAAAGTTATGAACTTAAGCTCCCAGGCTTGTCTTTTGAAAGTTTTGTGCAGGTTTCCTTTGAGGATGAAGACTGATAGGTCAGATATAGAGTGGTCACTTTGTGAAAAGTGTTCACCCACCGGTGATATGGTGTTTTTGTCTTTTATCATTTTCCTGTGTGAGTTGATTTGAGAGTGTAGTGATTGTCTCATTTCGCCCACATAGTTGTTGTTAGGGCATTTAGTGCAGCTAGTGAGGTATGCCACATGTTGTGATAGGCATGTGTAGGACCCAGGGATCTTGAAATGTGAGTTGTGGTGGGTGTTGATCATCATAGCAGTGAAGATATGCCTATACATTTTGCATCTGTTGATCTGGTAGTGTCTTGTGCCGCTTCGAGTTGGTGTGTCCTGGTCTGTGGGGAGCTTGTGTCTGATGATGAGCTTGGAGAAGTTGAGGGGTTATTTAAAGGCCAGAAGAGGGGCGCAAGAAAGATATCTTTCAGGATGTGATGTCCATCAAGCATGGGCTGTAATTGTTTAATTATATGCTGTAGGGGTTCCAGTATCAGATAGTAGGTGACAACTAGGGGTGTGTCGCTGGAGGGGAGTTTTAGTTCCATATTGAAACAGGTTCTCTTGGAGTATTTGGGTGGCCCATTCTATGTTGTGATCTACTTTTCTGGTGGAGTGTCCTTGTATGGTGAAGGTGGTTTTGTGTGTTAAAGTGTATGTCCTGGACTTTCTCATCAGAGCATATTCTATGGCATAGGTGCCGACTTCCATTGTTCCCGGTGGGTGTTTGACCCCACCCTGGCCCCGCCCCTGCACCAGCCTCACCCCGTTGTCATTCCATCTCCTTCTCCCAAGTCCCTGCCCCTGCCGTGCCTCTTCTCCGCCTCCTCACCGCTCCTCCCCTGTCCCTCCTGGAAAGTCCTAAGTACCATGGGTACTCCAGCCCCAAAGCACCCACGGAGTCGGTGCCTATGCTTATCTGACTGCTTGGCTGTAGATAACATTTATTGGTATGTTTGGGGTAGTCACTGGATCTGTGAAGGGAGGGGTGGTGATCCATAGATTTCTTGTATATAGCCTTCTGTAAGGTTACATTGCTGAAGCTGACTGTGGTGTCCAGGAAGTTGATGCTACTGTGGGAATGTTCTATAGAGAGTTGAACAGATGGCAGTGGTTGCTGAAGTTGTGGTGGAAATCTATGAGGTAGTTTAGGTCACCTGTCCAGAGGATGAAAATATCATTGATGTATCTCAGGTACATCATTCATTTCATGGTGCATTTGTCCACATTCAGGGATGTGATTGATTAATTCATTCATTAATTAATTAATTTTTGCCAATATAGTTTTACCTGTAAAGCCCTAGCATGGATGCCATTAAACTGGAATAACGTGATCTTATACCAGTGTCGTTCATTTCAGTTCCCAAACCGGAATAAGCTATAGTATTATAAACACTTGTATTCCAGGGTAATGGCATCCAAATAGGGGGTTGTGCTGCTTTATTTATGGCAACGCTGTTAAAGTGGCAACTTTTAGATAAGTCCTAAGATAACTCCAGGCTATAACAGGCGTTGTGTACAATAGCAACACAGGGTGTAGTTACAGACACAATTTCCTGTACTTAGATTTTTAAATTATTATTTAAGATCCCCACGTTTGCTCTGGTGCACCAGAGCAATTCCCAATTAGATAATTTTCTATCCGTGTGAAGGCAATTTTTTTTTCTTGTGTGATGCTGCCAGAGCTTTCAGGAAGGGAGAGACAAGCAGTGGAGACAATAAAATTTGCATGGACTCCCACACAACCTCACCCAAAACTGAAGTATCATTTGATGCATTCAATGTCTTTTCATACAAGAAGGGAAGGCATTTTAACTGGAAACTAGTGTTGATCTCTGAGGAGGCTGCATCCTGAGTTCTGGATTTCTAATGAAAAATGCCAAGTGGAATTCAGTGGAAATTGTTGAGTTTCAAATGGTTTTGATGCAAAACCATGGGGACTGCATGACTTTGGCATGACACCATACATCAAATCCTGATTAGCTCAAAGGGCTCACGGGCTTCAGAAAAATTTCTGTCAAACATAGGCAGAGTTTTGTGTGTGCAGCTGCCTCGTTTGGGGGGTTCACTGAGTGCAGCTTTGGTTTCGTCACAGAAGTTCAGAGCTACTTGAATGTGGTATCCCCATTTTCTGGTATAGTGAAAGTAATAACAACAACACTGTGGCCTTCTCTAGCCCTTGCCACGGAGGGCCCTTACAGCCCTTTGAACAGCATCAGTTATTTGAGTATTGCAACTTGTGGCAGGTAGGTATTATCTCCATTTTACAGACGGGGAGCAAGCATAGAGGGAGACTGAGGAAAAGCTTTTCAAAAGTAGTCACATGCTTGTGTGCCTTTATCTTTGGGCGTGCAACGTGTGTTACCGACACGCCTCAAACTGCCCCAAAACTGAGCACCGAAAACGAACAGCCACTTTTTGGCAAAGGGTGGGCTAATCTTTAGGCCAATGGTACACAGTGTGTTAGTGATAAAACAGGGAACAGAACCTAGAACTTCCAGGCAAAGGAAGGAGTCCTCTGACCAATCCCCTGATAAACTCTGTCTCACTTCTGAATGAGACCAGAATAAGGGGCTTGTTTTTCCAGGGTATTATCTTTTTGCTTGCCTAAAGTAAGGAGAAATAGGGAAAAAACCTTTCCCTGTAATCATGTTACAGAGCATTAGATACACTTCCTCTCACCGGGGGAAGTCCAGATGCACCTTCTCAGGCTGCCTGGGTGATGACTGAGTTCTGCAGATGGAGCTGCAGTGGTCCCACGCTCAGATACCTCTTCCGGCCTCAGTGTTTCTCTTCTGAGACACTCCCTTGGTATGAGAACCTATGCTGTACGTGCACTGGTGAACGTCAGAGGCTTGGTCCTTGTACGCTGAAGGTTTGAAATGCGGTCCACCATTGTCTCCCAGAAGGCTAAGGTCTTACTGCCCCTCTTAGTAGCAATGCAGACACTGGCATAAGCAGCCTGCTCCTGCCCTGCAGGTGCAGATCTCCCATTGACAGCAGTGGGAATTACTCACACAGGAGAGAATAGAATAGGCACTAGAGATTTGCCAGGCTGATCACAAAGGAAAATTCTGCCTCTGTATAAATGCCTACGGTCAATATGTGCCCTCACTTGCCCCCATCCAGCCCCCTTCATTTAACCACCATTGAATTTGGCCTTTTATGGATCCTAGTCTAGTTTGCATTTCTAATTTGCTTTCGTCCCGTGTGTGTCACATGCAAGCTCGCTTGTTGATACTTTAGTGTCTCCAAAGGAGAATCTATACCTTGAAAGACCTCTGCTGCTGAGGGTGAGCAGCCTGGGTGTCTTCTCCCACCAGTTCTATACCTGCGTGTCGCCAGATCTCAGTGCAGAAGCTGCCGAGTTACCCTAATGACACTGAAATCACTCTTGGACTTTCCATCTTGACCCAGACTCCAGCTGAAGCCATTCCCTTCACTGCGGTCCATAAAATTCCACTTTCAAAAAAGGGGCAGAAAAATTTATTTTCTTTCCCATGACACCCACTTGACAGGCCTGTTAGAGTCGTGTTTGACCAGCCCACCCCAGCTGCGCTGATGTCAATCACTTTTCTCATTTTTAACCAGGAAAGACACTTCTTGAATGCACCTGTTCAATTATTTAGCATGCTATAGGTTTCCTGTTAATTGTCAGTCATGCAAAGGCTTTATATTGTAAGGGGACACCCTAATATTTTTTAATGACCTTAAGCAAAGTGATTGACATTGGACACCGGTGTCAGATGTTCTGGTGACGCAACATGTTCTCCCAGTAGCAGGAAAGCTTCCTGCCGTGATTAAGTTGGTGCTATGAAAGTGCTAAAATGCGTTGTCAGCTTTCCTCTGATGCAAGCAGTTTTATTATCGTGTCAAGTAACCACGGAGTGTAGCAACGCAAATACTGACTCCAAACATCCCCTCCCACATGTACAGCCTGCTCTATTTAAAACACAGCGTGCGCTTCACAAGGCCCCAGATAAGTTAGGGAGTTTAGAAGCATAAGCCCTGCTGGGGAGGAGGGGAAGAAAGCTATCCAGGCATGGTCACTCCCAGGCCAGAGAGAGCCTGGGGAGGGATTCCCCTTACCGCACCTGTTCAACAGGTGTGGTCAGTGATCCCATCTATGAAGCCATCCTGGCATGCAGGGAGATGGGGGTATGTGGGAAGGAATGGGATCAGGCCAGGCCCTGGTACAGATGCATTTGAGGGGGAAAGGCCCACCTACAAACTCTCTCCCCTTTAGCATGTAGATGGAGGTGCTAGTTCAGTGACATCCCAATGACTTTAATGGGATTTTAGCATGTGTTTCAATATTTTGTTAAATTGGAGCCTCTGAGGGAAGCAGAATTTAGCCCATTATGTTGATTACGGTGACCAGGGGCTGGGTGAGAAGGGGGGGGGGTCACCGTGGCCACCAATGGCTAGGGGTGCCATACTGCTTGGCTGCTGTGAGGCAGGGAGGGGGGCTCTGAAAATATTTTCCACTCTTGCCTTCGAAACACCTAAGGCCATCCCCTGACCCGGCCGTTTCCCCTTCCCAATGTTTGCAGTGTCTGCCTTTGCCTTGAACAACAGTCCAGTCCTAGCTGACTTCTGGTTGTCCTTTTAAAGCCCATTTCAGCCACTTGGGTCTCACAAAAAGAAATGAAAATTCTGCCCATTGAACTGTAAGTGCCTGATACTGCAACCTGTCTTTCAGGCAAACAGAACTGCCCCTAGCTTCAAGAGAAGGTGTGGATCAGGGCTCTCACGTTGGTCCTAGATGGAAAGTCACCTGCATTTATCTTTCATGCTATCACTTGAGAATGTTTTGTTTTGCTTTCCTTCTGGACCAACCCACCCAATTAACCAATGGAGCAAGACAGCCTTGGTAGATAAAGCATTTCAGAGCAGAGAGCTGTGCCAGTGGGACAACTGCACCAGACAATGTCTATTGTCTCTGTTCCACCCAGTTTTGAACAGAAAATGATTTTGTGTAACCTGAGCCTGTAGTTGATGGCAGATCTTGCCAGTTATCGGTGATTAAGTTGCCAGTGTTTGCCTGTCATGAATAATGACCAAAAAATTGTTTGCAAGGCTACAGCCTATTCCCTTCTATTAACTCAGAAGGGAATAGGGTGCCAAATAAAAACTGACTGCAGAGTCTTTACTTACTGCTGTAAAAACAGTATGGTCTTCAGTTACAATCCTGTTTTGCTTCAGTCTTTTCAGCAGTGCAAGCTGTTTTGTAAAGCAGTAGATAGAAGTGCAATCTCCTTTCTTTCAAAGGCCTTGGATCTCTTGATTAACATTTAAGGTTAAAGGGCTGACCAAAGGGACTGTAAAAATGCCACCTTCTTAGTCCACAAATCTGCTCGCTATGTGTAGTCAGTCAAATCTTTGTTTTTCCTCATTTTTGAAAGCATTTAAACTCATGCTTAAGTCCAACCCTATTCACTGCAGTATTTAAATGTGTGTTTAAATGCAATACTGAATAGGGGTGCTTTCCTAAATCAGGGCCCTACCCTAATTCTACTAGATGTTGTACATACAATTGTAAAATATAGAGACCTCTTTTTCCTCTACATTCACATGCATCTGGAGAAATTCAAGATAATGTAAAATGGTATTCTGTTTAAATTCTGAGCCCCATTGCATAGTATTAGGGACTGTGCCTTTAAGGACTGAGCTTCCCAGACAGAGTCTGGGCAGGATTGAGTGAAGCTCCTGTAATGGACAGCCAGTTGGAACCACACACTGAATAAAGCAGAGCACTTGCAAGCACCTTAAGCACTGAGTGACCACAGAATATCACACATCGTATGTGCTTGCTACTGTGAGTAGATCCAATGACACCAATGGATCTACTTGTGGTGATGAGCACTACACCGTGTATTGAGTATCTGCAGGATTGGGCCCTACGTATCTAAATAGTGGTAATTGTGAGGCTGATCCTGTATATATTTATGTACATGAGTAACTTGTGAGTAACCTCATCGACTTCACAGTCTGAATGCTATTGCTGACATGCATAAGTCTTTGTAGGACCGAGCTTTATAATTTTGATGTAGCTCCATCTTTACTGAAGATGTAAATAAGGAAAACACATCAAATCAAACATAGGCTTTGTAAATATAGATGAGACAGGACAGTCTGTGTTCAAAATTATTAACACAGCTATTGGTCTACACAGGGATGTGAAAAGAAGATCGTAAAGCACGGGGATCGAAGCTGAAAGGACAAGCAGTCCTGATAACAATGAAAAATGCCAGACCTTCTAAAGCTCTAGCAGCACTGAATGTTTATTATTGTAAATGAACTGTACACTTTTCATCTTTTTTTATATCAAACTCATCAAAAGTGCTAAATCCGACCACTTTAATTTACAAAAAACTCACTTTTGTTTAAGCTATACTCATACCTCGTTATTTATGTTGGACAAATATAATTACAAATAGCGACCTACCTCTATTCAATAGTAAAACAAGTTTAATGTTACTGGGGTTTTTTTTTGTTTTTTTTTTAAAAAGTACCACCGATAACTCATTGGAACAAACCAAAATGACCTGCCATCCTCACATCACCTTATTGAGCAATCACAGTTGTTTGTCCCTAGAACAACGTAAGTCAAAGGCAATCTACCACATGGGGTTTTTTTGTCATCTGTTCAAATGCTACAACTCCTCCCTTGGTCAGACCTCACAGTGAGTATTATTTTTAAGCAGGTTTCTGGCACATCAGATCAGGTTAAGTTATTTTCTTGATTGTTCACCGGGCTCCCTTTCCAATAGTATCTGAGTGTTGACTAATTCTCTTGACCGCAGTTATGACAAATTTGTTTTCTGTGAAGGAAAAAAAAATAAAATCCACCTCTTTCCCCCCTTTGTCTTGGAAGAAATATCACTTTCTGTAAGTCTGTGAAATGACAGATACTAACAATTCCAAAGATGCTCCTAGAGTCTCTTAATCCAACCCTTTTTCACTCCAATCCAGTCAAAAACCTCCTGCAGTCTGACTTATCAATAAATAGTCAAATTGACTTACAAGGGAGCGCTCTTCTGTTCAATGTTTTCCTGGTAGTCTCTAACCAAACAAACTTCTCTGATTCGCCACAAGCGCTGTCTGACTCTCACGCCTTTTGGCTTTCTTGTGCCGTTGCCTGATTTTCCAGCACAAGGCGCTAGAAGCCAGCAAGAGGAGTCCAGATGACAAGAGGACTAGTCCAAACACTGAGATGATTGAGCCGTGGGAATTGAAGCTATACGCCACGGCAGTGACCACCACTCCAGCTATAAGAATGACCACGCCAAAGGGGATAGTGCAACGGTAACAGGACAGCTCCGCTCCTCCAGTTGCTGCAGTCAGCTGGCACTCACTGACCAAAGGGACAGTGGCTACCACACAGTCATTGTTATTGCTCTTCTCCATCGTTACGGGTTCAGGATACTTTGGAGCTCCCAGAATCTCTTTAATGGGCTCGTCTGTCATCTTGTGCTTCTGGACTTTCTAGGCAAATTCTTAGGCTAGACCAGGTTCTGCTGAATACGCCTTACACTGTGGAAAGAAGATGCAAGCATTCAGCTGACAAGTCTTTAACTATTACACACATTTAGGGTAGCACGGAAAGGTCCCAGTCCGGATCGGGGCCCAATTGTGATAGATGCTGCACAAACATAGCATCTTTGATCATGCAAAGATATATGTCTGGGCTTAACTTTCAGCATGTGAGTATTTCCTCTTGATTGCAGTGGACTGGAGTTGATTTTAAATAGGGCTACCCCCAGGCCTGAAGTTAAGCACATGCATAAGTCTTTGAAGGAACTGAGCCACAGAGCTTGACAAACGCTTGCCCTGAAGGGTCTTGGGCCAAATCTTGTTTTCAGCTATATCTGTACAATCTAAAGTCAATGAGCTGGTGCAAAATCGGTGCGACTTCTTAGACTTCAGTGGAATTGGACCTGCTTATTGCTGTGGAATTTGGCCCAGGGAGTTTGCTTGCTTGGCCTACTCTCTTCACCTTTTTAATATATAGGCATTGCTCATCACCACACCATCTACATTTAGGCCCGGATCCTGGAAAGACTCGGGCACCCATTTAACTCTAAGCTTCTGAATAGTCCCACTGAGTTCAATGACGTTAGTCACCTACTTCAAGTTAAGCACATTAATAAGGCTTGGGGCATTAAAGGAAGGCGGAAGGTCTGATGCATTTTCACCCAAAATACATGAAGCATCAAGGCAGTTTAAAATAAAAATATAAACATAAACTAGGAAACAGTAATATAACAGCTTGATCCTGGGAGATTGAGTTTTTTATTTTTATAACAATTATCTGCTCTTCCTTCTATGATTTTATTTATACATATAAATAAAACCAGGAAGCTTTTTACAATAATAAATCTGATCTTTATTAATTGTTTATAAGTTATTAGATTCCACATCCTTCTTGCTTTTCTTGCATCTTTTTTCTCAATATATAAATAGCACGTCACTGACTCTAGATCAACGGATATCACCCATCAGTAGGGAACAGGTCAAATAAGCAATACTACGTATTTATTTAGTTTCATAACAGAGTGTTGCAACTTCCATAATTGTACTTAACTTGCATTCCTCCTGAGAGCCTTCTGTGTATTGGCTCTCGGAAATCATTTTATTACAGCTTCTTTGAAAGCAAATCATTACAAGCATACAAAAGGGCCACGTTCTTCCCCCTTTACTCACACTGAGTAATAACTGAGTAGCCCCACTGAGATAAGTAAGACTTTGCAGAATCAGGGCCTAAATGCAGACAGGAAGTCAGTAAGCAGTAATACCATCTGTCAATTTTTAATGGGAGTTGGGCATCCAAATCCCCAGGCGACACTGAAAATCTCAACCTAAATATCTACAGAATAAACGCACAGTTTTGATCAAACCTATTTTGACAGTTCTAATATCTATTTCAATTTCCAGCCTTGAGTTGGAAGCAGAGTTTGAAGCTGTCCATGTAATGAATGAATAATTCAGAGAATAAACGTCTCATTTGATAGATCAAATATTTTACTTTTTGTTTTTGTTTTTTTAAATGAACGAAAGTTACTCCTTTCCTTCAGGCTCTGCCACTCACGACAAGTAGAACTGCTTGTCTGAGTAATATTAAGTGTATGTGTAAACTGGTGCATGCTCAGGGCCTTATAAATATTTTAACTCATCTGGGATTTTCAAAAGAAAATAAGGGAATTAGGTGCCCAAATCCCATTGAATTTCAATGGCATTTGAGCACCTAACTCTTATAGGCTCAGTTGAAAATCCCAGGCTGTGGGCTCTCTGGAGCAGGAACTGCATTTGTTTTTCATCTGCAAGGGACCTAGCACAACAAGGCTCTCATCTCATCCTTGCTCAGGGTTCCTAGTCACTATGGCCATGCAGTAATGTGCAAGGTGCCTAGCACTGTGGAATCAGTGCTGGGAAATACCAACGAGCACCTGGTTTATTTTAAACTATTCCAACTCCTCCGTCATCCAGACTCTCTCAACACCCCAGCCCCAAATCCCTGCTTATTTTGTATATTGACAGCTCACATTTCTCACCCACTGAGGCTGAGTCTGTCTCCTATTGGCATCGAACAATACGTTGTCTCTGAAGTTAAGGGTTATTTAGAGAAAGGGGTTACTGTTGAACGTTTCTAAAAAAAAACAAAACTGCAAATGCACCTGTATCGGTGAAGGCTCGTTCTATGCCATAATCTTGCAGCTTCAATACATCAGGCCTGGGATTGTCAAAGGGATTTAAGTTCCCATTGATTTTCAAACTCCCTTAAGCTTCTTTGAAAACTCCAGCCTAAAGCTGTTAAACTGGCCAATTGATCACTACAGCAGTCCTTAATGGGACACAGTCAGCTTGCCTGCAACTTAGCACGCTTTAGCTGTGTCTACACTTGCAGCAAGGGGTGTGATTCCCTGCTCCTGTAGACATGCTCACACTAGCGCTCATTGATCTAATGCACTAAAAATAGGGTAGCCACCGTAGCATGGGCAGCAGCGAGCAGTGACACGGGCCAGCAGCCTCCTAATTACAAACCTGCCTGACCTCTATGGCTACGTACGTGAGGCTGCCGCTTGCCATGCATCCTGCTACTGTGGCTACATACTATTCATAGTGCACTAGCATGTACATATCACAGTCACACCCCCCAGCTTCAAGCACACAAGTAGCCTTAGAGGACACCAGAGATTGTGATGAATCTGGAGTCAGTGTGCTCCAATTAATTAATTGTATCGCATGTACTGAGGCATTTTCAGACCATAAACACCTGGTGTACACATGCCCCTTATTTGTTTAATGAACATGTAGTTTCAGGCCCTATGCCTGTCCCTGTGTGCCCCCTGCCAATTTTGTGGGTTAACAACCAGACTCGCCTGTTTCGATTACAACGTGTTTTCTTTCCTGAGGCCACGTGGCAAAACTTTACACGCACACCCCCCTGCCCTGCAGTGAGCAGGGCTTGGGCTGATCCCACTTGCCATCCATGGGCCTCCACACAGTCTTTCTGACCATTCAGGTGAATCTGACTCGACAACATCTGGGACGGTCAAAGGAGGCCATCGGCATTCGGTGCACACATCCCATTTGCTTTGAAGGGCAAGCTGAAGGAATGGAGAAACACCCATCTTTTCCTTTAATCTTGCTGTTCTGATTATCTTAGGCATTACTAAAAATTGCAAGCAAAAAGTCCTCTGTCTGATCCGCTGTTGCTCTACCCTGTGAGCAGTGACTTACGCCCGTGTAAAGATGTGAAATGCCCCTGCGTCAGAATGGTGCCAGTGTATATTCAATATGTACCCATGTAAGTCACTACAGGAGGAGCAGGGCAATGGAGAACACGACTCGGAATGCTGTCTTTTAGCTTTGTTAGTGGGTCAAACCCTTTGTGTTATTTAGCTCCATTTCTGTCTTCTTAAACTTCCCAAACATTAGAAAAAGACATATTATTTACCACATCTCCCACAGTAAAGATTTAGCACGTTTGGACTTGATCCATAGCCCACTGACAGCAGCAGGGAAGTTCCCATTCACTTCAAGAGGCTTTTGGATCAGGCCCATAATAAACTTGTTCATTTTCCAAAACATTCATTGTACCTCTCTTTTAAATGCCTGTTGCTGACTACCTAGCGTCCCTGTCCCTCTGCTCCCATCCCAGTCTGTTATGTACATTCCTAATAAGCATTGTATCACCCTGGTGCATAGTATCAAACTTCACAAAGTCAGGACAAATATGCAGATTAAAAATATTATGGGAAGAAGCTAATTTGCCTGCCCAGTAAGCAATCTCTGTGTCAAACAACAAAAATGAACAATATGAAACATAAAATCCTCCCTAAAAAGTACCAAAATCACCTACAGCCTAACCCTGACCCCATCCAACTCTTTAGCAAAACTCCCATTGCCTTCAAAGGGGCAGGATATGTTTCTACATGAGAGCATAAGTGCACAAATATTCATTTACAAAAATATGGTAAGCCACCGTGAGTTACTGGAACACAAATAAACTGAAACTGTTCCAAATGCATGTAGTAAACGTACACACTCCTGGAAAAGCAAGGACCAGATCCTCAGCCTGTGTAAACTGATGAAGATCAAGTGAAGTCAATCCTGATTGACATCACCTGGTCAACACACCCCGGGTTTATAAAGTAGGAACTTCTAGGAAGGGCACACTAACAATACCAACAGGATTGGGCCATTAGTTTGCTTTTAGTGAATACACATTTCTTTGTATTCAGTTTTTTTCCCAAGCAGCTATTTTCACTTGGGCAAAGGTGTCACAGCAGTTATTCTATAGGTAAAGCTATTAAAGGGGTAGAGGAATGTTTTACTTTAGTATCCACTAATAAATGTAAGAGGAGATTTACTTAAAAGAGCTGAAAACAATATCCAGCTGTGTGCACCTACCACGTTCATCTGAAATCCATCACAGCAAATCACTTGGTAAGGGGCTGGGATGGGGGGGCAGGGGAGTCGGTTTTAAAAAGCCTCCTCTGTCACTCTGAGGTAAAGTCAGTCAGCAGAAAGAGCAGCTCCAGGCTTTGGGGTGCTAGTTGTTGCTTGATGATGAATTGGACATGATATGGCTCTAGCATGGAGGTTTCCTACAAGAACAGAGTTTGGGTAACATCAGCTCTTCAGAATAAGGCTCCTGCAAGGAAATAAGGGTCTGCTCTACACTGGCTTCTGAACAGGCTGGGGGACTTTTTACCACCCCTGCCCCTGCTCTTTAGTGCCTATTTCCTTGGTGACAGCAGCCTCTTGCTTTTGACCCTGGTATTTTTCCTCTGACAGCGTGTCACCTTCAGCGATGAGCATTGGAACTCAGGACATCCTTGTCTGGCAAAAGAGCTCGAGGGGAGCTGGAGTGGAATCTGAATCTTTACTGCCCAATGTAACCCTTAAACCGATATCCATGATGAGGGGTTATCCCACTGAAAGACAGCTTAAAAGATACTGCTCTGGATGCGACTCAGGCGATGTGGGTTCTAGACTCAGCTTTTCTGCTGGGTGACCTTGGGTATGTCACTTCACAGCTTGGTGCCTCAGTTTCCCTACATGTAAACTGTGGCTAGTGAGACTGACCTCCCTTTGTAAAGCGCTTTAAGCTCTACTGATAGTGCCCTGCTCTTATATAGGTTTATTACACTGAAAACGTCCCCTTTTATTCAGTAAACTGAATCCTATGTCCCAGGCTGATAAATACTGTTCCATTGTATTTAATAGCAAGCTGTCATTTTCTTTTCTGAATCTTTTAAATAAGATTTCTAAGGGCTCAGAACCTAGAGCAGTTCAGTGGGACAGTTTTGAGAGCGGCAGAATGAGGGAAACTGTTATCGAGGGCAGTAACAGCTGTGAGATCACCAGGCAGCTGGGTTACCTCCCAAAACGGCAAAGATTTCTGTTATGAGGCTTTTTCACCATTGCTTTTCTATAGGCATGGGAAGGTGGTAAAGTGTTAGGATCATTTTAACTCTGCAGCAGGGCCTTTGAGGATGGCAATGAATACATGGAATGATAAAACTGAAGTTGTTTTTAAATATCCCATAAATGTAAGTGTGCATTTACACAGATAACTTCTGTTATTCTCCAGATCCTTAAGATATTACACGCACGAATATCTAAAATACATTTAGCTTATGTCAGTGATCAGCTAAGAAGATCTCCTTTCTTATCCTTTTGAATAAGTTGTTGTGCCTGATGCCTAACAAAGTTACCAGCTGAACTTTAGACACTCCCCTCCACCCATGAAACCTTTAACTAGGTATAGCATAGTCCTGCTGCAGGAGAAAGAAAGGAATATTCTGAATTAACTACCAACTGTGTACTTGAAGGTATTTTAAAAAAAAGTTTTTGCCATCCACTGTATTCATTTTATAAGGAAGTCTATTCAAAAACCTCTAACTAAGATGTTTGTGCTAAACAAACCATGGTGCCTGCGGCATGCTTAGAAATAGATATGCTGTTCTGTGAGTGATTTGCATTTACCCTTGAATATGTTGCAGTGAAATAGCAGTGCCCCTCAGCAAACCTGAATCCACACAGCAAACTTATCTCCCATCAAAGTAGAAAAGTTGAGATGTGAAATCTATAAATCAAGTCTCATGTTCAAACTATGAAAGGTTCCAATGTGATGCTCTCTCAGGAGATCAGCTCCATGCCAAATACCATTGGAGAAGTGCAAATAGACGGAATGGGCCAGCTGCCACAGCCTTTGCACCTTTTTGCTTTTTATGCAATAGTGGAGGAAGGTGATTAAGACTTTTTGCATAGATGTTCTGGGCCTGATTGTTGTCCTGCACCTTCTGTAGTTCTTTGTAGTCACTCTGTGCTTACTCACAGGAGTAAGCCTGTAGGATCAGGACAAAAAAGGTAGCAGAGGTACATGTAATATACATGCAGGCTGCATCTGAGTGTGGATGGGGGTGCTGATATTGGTTGCTACACAAAATTCCTGTATGCAAGAATTACAAAAAGTTTATTGTAGTTTTTCATTTCTCAGCCATAATCTTAGGGGGCTAGGGATGGGGGAAGAATCTGCACTGTATGCGATTTAGCAATTGAAAATTTTTCAAGAGGGAGACTTTACAACATACCATGCACCCCTATGGTCCTGTAAACTAATAACCTGTCCTGTCTATAGTCAAATATAAGAGAGTAGGCATGACCAGGCACAAAACGGTTGTCATACACTCCCCTATGAGAGAAAAGAAACAACTCTCTCCAAGTACAAGAGTGTTGGTCTCAGGAATTCATACATCACCTTAAAGTTAAGAAGGATATGCGCTACACATTGTACCTTTATGGGGGAAAGTCCTCCTGAATGTAACAAGGATTAAACCAACAGACATTGAATAGGGTTCTGTAGAAGTTACTCTACATCTGAACAACTCCAGGGTTTATTAGCGAACGAAATCCTTTTCTTGGGGTCGCTCCCCCCACCCCTGGCTTGACCAACCCCATACACCAGGTAGACACGTCCTCGATGAACCGCAGCTGACTGGATCAAACCCACCTCTCCCAAGTGGAGCGCGGTCGCTTACATTCGGGCGGACCTTCCTACCGGGCACGCCGCGGGTTTGTTCCAGCAGCGCTCCCAACAGTTGTGCCCAAGGAAAGAATTCCTGGACCTGCAGGACAGTGACCGCTCACCTGTACCGGCGCAGCAAAGACCTGCATCCCTCGTGATTCCCTTTACACCCAGAAAATCCCCCTCAACAGCGCCGCAGCTCTGGGTCCCATTCAACAAAGCGCACATGCTCCCGCTCCTCCAGGAACGCGCCTGAGCCAGCCGCGGGCTGGTGCACAAAACCCCGGCTCAGTACCCAGCGGGCGTGAACTTTGGGCCCGCAGATGCCGCTGGGTGCCCGGGCGGTCGGAGCCCAGAGCCTGGGCGCGCCGCTTACCTTCGCCTCGGCCGGAGTGGAACTGGGGCAGCCAGCCCCTCGCACCGCGCACACAGCGGAGGGGGGGGGGGCGCACATCGCAGCGCAAGGGAGTGTAAGCAAAGTGCGGAGCCAGGCTGGAAGACCATTAAGGGACCGGGGGAAATTCGGCGGAAGGGAGCGTGGCTGGGAAGGGCTGAGCCTCTTTGGAGCAGGCGGGCGGGCCGGAGGTTTGGAAAGCTGCTTGGCTGGTTTCTTCTCTGGGGTCCGTCTCTCCGCTGGGCAGGAGGGGAGCAGGCTCGGCCGTCCAGCCCCCAGCCTGGGCAAACGTGCCCCTGCGGAGATCCCAGCCTGGCCCCTGGGTGCTCGGGTAACAGAAATAATAACAACAATACTCCCTCCTCATCCACCCACCCGCTCCAGCACGGAACCCCCCTTTCAGGTCCTCTGAAATGCACTCAAAGACCATGGTGATGGGCGCCCTATATGAACGTAGATCCAGCAAGTCTGGGGAAACAGGTGCATTTTACAGCAGCTCCGGATATCTGACAAACCCAAATCAAAACACACACACACACACACTCTCTTGTATGAAGTTTAGTTGAAAAGTGGTGTAAGGCTCTGATCCAAGTGGCAGGACTGCTGAGGCAGTGCTGAGCCCTAGAGACTTCAGTGGGGCACGGAGGAGGGGGAGTGTTTGGGGGGTGGGGGTCTGCTCAAGTGGAGTTCGTTGCAGGATGAGTGTCTTATGGTTGTTTAAAAGCTCTGCCGGAGCACAGTGCGCTTTGAAATCCAGAGGGGCTCCCAACTGGCTTCTACTTGCTCAAAAATAACGTTGGAAGGAATGCAGCTTGCATTAGGTTTAGAACGATGTTCTTAGTGCAATAAAGTTTGAGGCTGTTTATCAATCTTATTTAAAAACTTTTAAAGGGAATTTCTAGGCTTCAATCTATCAGTCAATATAATATCAAGAATTTAGTTATTTTTAATCTTGTGGCTTCCTTTGTTTACTTAGATATAAGCGGGAAATTTTGCCTTAAATGTTGGGGGAAGGGTCTGTTTGATTTTTGTGGTTAAGTTTAGCCACAGCTTACATTTAAAAGGCACTATTTAATCAATGCTTGATAGACCAGCAACGCACCGGAGGTATTTAATCAGTCTCTGTCGCTGAGAATGTACATGTACTTTTGACTCCCCTTTCTGGGGTGAAATCCTGAGCCCAGTGAAGTCAATGGAAATCTTGCCATTAATGTTTCTGGGGCCGGGATTTCACCCTCTTCCTGTTGTGTTAACTTCTTTCTGGTGGTGGAGATGCAATCCCTTAAATTATCCCACCATGGGTTGTGTCTCATTCAGTCAAAGTCAGGCCAGAGGTGTTCTGGAGAACTGCCACCAATTTATACAAGAAGTCTGCTATTTTCACCTTTTGTCCAGCACTCCTTTCTGATTCTTATGTTTGCAGCACCTTTCATCCACCCCAAAAGACAGGCCAGCTCCCTCAGAATGGAATCTAATGTAAGTGGAGCTTAGTGTATGAGACGTGGGGTGTATTTCACCCCAATGTTTTAGGCCAACGCTTTCATAGCCCTGTATGAATATATCACAAAGCAACGGTAGTTCTACCTAACCTTGTCACTGGTAGAATGCCTTGATGACGTGACTTCAGGACAGTCACTGGAGTCCTGGACAGACCTCAGGACCCCTGTCCTCTTCTCCAGATCTCAGGTATTTCATCCCATCACTCATCTCACCCGGGCTGTCTCTCTTTAGCAGGGCTGTCTGGTGTGAGCAAGATTTCCCCTGTAGCTTCTCCTCCCACCTACAGGGGACTACTTGGGTTGAGCAGGCAACCAAGGCTGCTTCCTCTTCCTCCATCCCCTTCTCCCAGCTTACTATCACAGTGAGTTAGAGATGGGGGAGAAGAAGACAGTAGACACTGTTTGCCCCACACACTTTCTCTCATCACCCCCTTCACTCATCATAGGGAGGGCTGATGGGAGTTCCATATGCTTATGAGGTAAAGAGAATTAAGACCTGAGGAGGGAACAATGGTAGATGGAGATGAGTGGGGAAAAAGGATCTAGGATGCAGAGATTTGGGGAAGGAGACAGAGCAGAGAGAGAAATGCAGGGCTGGCAGAGAACTGCAGTGGGCAAGGACCAGTGAAGTAGGGGAAAGAAAGACCAGGTGTCAGGCAGAGAAAGAGAGACAATGGCAGAGAATAAAAAGTGACAGGAGAGACTGGGACAGAGATAAAGAGGAGGAATCGCTGTAGGTAAATATAAAGGAAAGGTGGTTTTGTGGTTAATATAAAGGAGTTGGTGCCAGAACTCCTGGTTTCTATTCCTGGCTCTACTAGAGTTTCACTGGACAACCTTGGGTGAGTTACTTCACCTTTTTGTGCCTCAGTTTCCCTAGCAGTGAGATACTTACCAACCTCACTGATCCTTGGATGGAAGGTATTAAGTAAATGCCTGGTGCAGGCATTCCTATATTATTATTAGACAAGGGGAGACCAGCTGAATCAGAAAAACCTAGTCGCAGCTATGAACAGGTTACTGGAGGAAGGAGTTCGGCTCCCATTCTGGTAGCCAGGGGTACTGCAGAGCCACGCTGACAACAGACTGAATTGTTCATGGACAACTCCTCTCCACACTTTTCCAGAAGATGACTTCAGCCTAAGCTGTCTCTGCAGCGGCTGACAGGAAACTAGAGGGGATTAGAAATGAAATGGCTGGGAAATGACAAGCCCCTGTCTGGCCTACCTTTGCACTCACGCAGCTGCTTTGGGGAGGTGCAGCCCACTCTTGCTGGAACAACAGGCGAGGAAACATCATGCATGAGTGTTTGAAGTCCTCCCAGTGTAAACTCTCATGGGCTTTTAAAAAAGTAGAGGGTGGTACCCCTAAATTGAGCAGCACTGTTGCTCCACTTATTAAATGACACACTTGCAATGCTTTGTGGCTGCCTTTGAGATTCTGGCTGCATATTAACATCCTCCCAGGCTCTACATCACAGCAAAGCAGAAAGTGATTCATTGGTCTAGCGAAGTATGACCATGATGGGTTCCATATTCAATTACCTCTTCTTCCCTTTTCCCCACCCTCTACTGCTTTTTTCCTTTTGTGGGTCTCCACCCTCCTCTGCCCCAGTTGATTTTGCTTTCTGGAACTTTTGGAGAATGATCTGTGATTTTAATATATTTAAATATGTTTTAAGTTGTCCTTATGCTGTTGTGGAATGTGAGTGCTGTGGGATGGAAAAGTAGCGATTAATAAAGTCCGTTAATACTATGGGCTGGATCCTCACGGGGGACAAATCAGCACAGCTCCACTGACGTTAAAGCCGCTACATCAGTTTGCACCAGCTGAGAATCTGGCCTTGTTCATTAATATTTGCACCTATTTTATATGTCATCACACCAACAGTGAAATTGATGAGCTGCTAATTATAAAAGGATGCACCCTGGGATGACAGCAATATGTTAAGGGCTTTTCTTCATCTCCCTTAGATGAGTTATTCCATTGACTTCAATATACACAAGTGCTTTGCAGGACTGGGGCATTCATTTCTGCCTTTTTTGACTTTCACTTGCTCCTCTTGATGCGCTGGGAAGCACAGGACCCTTCATCTGTAACTGCACGTGATCATTCTTATGTCCAGCTACTTTTATAATGACACACATTTGCATTGGAAGAGCTGCATTCCTTGTGTGTACAGTTTTAATTAGCAAGGGCTGCATGAGGGTGACCAGAAGCTAAATCCAAAACCTGATAGACGTAGGTTGCAGAACGTTCTGACTCTTTCACTTCCATTGCCGCTCTCCAGTTGGTGGCGTTAATTGAGCACAAGTATTATGACAGACAAGCAGATTACATGATTTCAGTGCATTTTCGATGCTGCTGTAAATTATTTTATTGCACTACAGCACAGCCTAGAGGTTTCAGGTGAGATTAGGGCCTCACCGTGCCATTGTTGTAAAAAAACAAACCAAAAAAGCCACATAGCAAGAGACAGTGCCCGCCCTGAAGAGTTTACAAGACCAGGGCCAGCTCTACAGTTTTTGCCGCCTCAAGCAGTGAAAAAAAACTGCCACCGTGGATGGCGAAAGGAAGAAGCTGCCGCTGAATTGCCGCCCCGACCGGAGGAACTGCCAACCCAAGCACCTGCTTGGAACGCTGGTGCCTGGAGCCGGCCCTGTACAAGACAGCCAAAAGTAGGAAGGGAACAGAGGCACAAGGAGGTGAAGTGCGTTGCCCAAGGTCACACAGCAGGTCAGTGACAGTCTGGGACTAGAACCCATGTACCTTAGCTCCCAGGCTGCTGCCCTGTCCAATATGAATAATAAGATTGGTCCCACTAGTTAACACTAAATAATAAAAATGTGCAAGTGATGTTATACTCACGCTTCTTCAGGACATAATCCAATCACTAATTACCTGGATTAAGGAAGAAACTTCCCCGCCAGACATTATATTACAAAATTGCCCATAATAGAGGCTTTACATTTTTCTCTGAAGCATCTGGCCACTGTCAGAGACTAAATGGATAAACTCTGGCTGTTCCTATGTTCCTAGAGGCTGGCAGAAGCTCTGCTGTAGAAACCCTGTGTGCTAAGTAACAGCATTTTGGTGGTGTGTGAGAGCAGCAGCAAGGGCTATTGATACATAGATTCATAGATTTAAGGCCAGAAGGGACGATTATATCATTTAGTCTGACCTCTTCTATAACACAAGCCATAGAATTTCATCTGATTACTCCTGTGTTGATCTCAGTAACTTCTGTTTGGCTAAAGGTATCTAGTCTTGATTTGTAGAATCCAGCACTTCCCTGGTAGTTCATCCTAATGGTTAGTCAACCCACACTGTTAAAAATATGTGCCTTATTTCTAATTTGAATATGTCTGGCTTTAACTTCCTCCCATTGGTTCCCATTATGGCTTTCTCCTGTAGTTCCACTGGTGAACACAACCCCAGACAGGATCTGTCAGAACGAACAGGCACACTTTCTATAGTTCAAAAGGAGACTTTTCCTGTACTTAATATGTGTTTTCTATGTAAACAGTCAAATGCTCAACACAAGGAAAGCCTTTTAGAGCAGAAAGAATTGTTTTAGCAGAACACAGGACTTCACATATGTTTGTTCAGAACCCTATCACATGCTATAGGAAATGTTTAGAAATCTTTCTCCATCCATTTCAGAGTCTTTGATGGTTATAGGATGTGGAGCGGGAAAGAGAAGCATCTGCCAAACCAAATCAAGATCTAAATCGACTAGTTTATCTTTTGGCTAGATGGCTTTGGACAAGAGAGAATACTTTTAACCCTTTCTTTCCTTGCCCTAACTTTTTAAGTGACCCTCCTCTCCACCAAGCGGCTTGCGCCTCATAGGCTCCTGTTTATTTACCCAATAAGGGAAGCACAGAGGAAGTGGACATTATTTTCTTTAGAGTCTTTGAAAAAGCACGTCACAGATTAGCACCCACAGTGAAAGAGAGAAACCCTACACACGCAGTTCAGCCAACTAAAGCCTCCAGGAGAGACAGAAATACTTAGTACTTAGAGGCAGCAGCTAGTCAGTTACAGCTAGAGTGCAGGCCCTGATTCTGCACTGAGCTCTGTGCAGGAGGATTCTCTATCTCTATGTTTAACCCCATTGAAGCTAGATACTTGCATATGGATTTAGGATGATATTTACTCCTGTGTAGTCTTATGCATCACTTAAGTTCCACTTAAAACCTATTTTGAGGGCTTAAATGGTACATACGCTTTCTGCTGGCTCTCTACAAAGAAGTGAAATTCACACTCAGGTGCCTAAATGTAGGTGACCTCTCTGTCTGTGTGAAATGGAGATGGCCTCAATCCAATAGGCATCTGCATCACATCTGGCACTACTCGCTTCTCTTGATGACAATCCCAGCAGAGAAGCCAGTGACTGAATGGGCCGTGGGGACCGAATGACCCATTCACTCTTAGAAGTGGAACCTTGGGAGCAGGGTGTAGTCAGTGTGGGGAAGGTTGCACTACAGACTTTTCTGCAGGACTTTGGTCTTTATGGTAATTTGCAAGAAGTCATAAAAGAGTCCACAAAGCTATTTTCTATAAAAGTCCTGAAAAAACACCCCCAAAGTCCCAACCACCCCCAAAACTCTTGGACATGGGAATCTCATGTGTTTCAGTGGATGGCAATGTCTTCAATTATTCTGCTTATGGATCTAGAAATGGCTCTGCTTTTCACTGCACAGCAAACCCCATTTTATCTTTACAAACATTTGCTTATTATTATAAATGATTAAATTGCTACATATGGGAACACACTTCCATCAATAATTATTTTACCCAAGGGAATCATGCACTTAAATAATGATGAAGGTTTTCACTAATTTTAATACCTTTCCTTTGAGGAGCTCATCAAAGTGTCTGAACAATTAATTAACTGCATTAATTGAAAGAGCAATTACCATAGTAGGGTAAACTGTGGGCAGCAAATTCATTTGGTGGGAATTACCACTGCAAACCAGGTGTACCCTTTGCCTAACATGGGGACAGATTCCCAACTTGTTTAACAAGTATAGCTCAGCTGAAATCAATGGAGTTGTGACATTTTACACCAGCTGAGGATCTGGCCCATTAGTTGGGTACTGATTCACCATTGAAATCAAAGGAGCATAAGTCCCAAGTCAATGGGATCTGTGCTCCTAAATCAGTTAGGCACTATTGAAACCCCATCCACAACTCACATAATAGTGACCCACTGTTTTTAATTAGTTAGTTCTTTGCAGATGGATTTGTTTCTTGTTGTAACATTAAGAAAATAAACTCCTCTCTGAACAGCGCCTAGCACGGTAGGGCCTGATCCATGACTGGGGCTCCTAGGCACTGGTGCAATACAAATAATAAATAATTTTATAGTAGTGAACGAAACTTGACCCAGTAGAGTATATCAGCTCCTCTCAGAAGTCCTCGCACCCGTAATCACCACCCCACATGGCCACAGATGAAAACTGGAAGTTTATTTACAAGTTTTGCATGCTGGAATAACCTTGTAAGACAGACATCCTTTTTTGTCTGAGGGTGCTGGAGAGGTGGCAGTGAACAACAGCCACTTCAGTGTTATCCAGACAATATAATGAAGAACACACAGGCCCAGATCTACAAAGGTATTTAGCCTCCAAACGTCCATTGATTTCAATGGACGTTAGGAGTCTAACTATCTTCATGGATCTGAGCTTTACTGTAAAGTAGCAGGCAACATTAAGCAGTCCCCATATTAATTATTTACACTGCCAAGGCTTTTTAAGATAGGAGATCATGTAATCCATCAAGGTCATTTAGAGACTTTTGTTCTTGCTACATGTTAAAAACCTTCATCCTCTGACTTACACGTGCAAATTTTTTCTTCTTTTTAATATTAGGTGAAATTCTCCTCTGTACAGAGGCTCAGCACAAGGCCACCATGCACCACTTCAGTCTCACCTAAGCCCTGTTCTGAGAGTGTAAGTGGAACTTAAAAGTGATGTATAAGTCATGTTGTGATGGCCCTCTGCACAGGGGTGATTTTCACCCATTGATTTTTTTTTGTGGGGGGAGGTATTTATATTTATTGATCATAAAAGCAGTGCAGTATTTATAGAATTTAACCAAGCATATTGTGAAAGAACCAATAATTCCTTATCACATGAAAATCACCACATCATAGTCCACTGAATGGGCCAGATCCTCAGCTGATGTCAATCAGTGTAATTACACTGATGTCAGATGAGCTGTGCAGATTTATATCAGCTGAGGATTTTAGAGTTTAGCAACAAAGACATATTAACTTCCAAACATTATTGCCAAGCTATGGCTCGCCAAGTGAAGCGACTGATGACCCACAGAGCATAAAAACTACATGGCATTTCACAAAGAATACAAACCAGTAAAATATAGAAACTTTAGTCTGTTTAGTCTGTTTCCCTAAGGATATGCAAGCAGCTGATCCATACATGGATGCAATTGAATCTGTATGGCATACCAACATTAGTAATCTCATTTGAGAAAGAAGGTACAGGTCCACACCTAGTGTCAAAATCACATGTTGGAGGAGGGATGTAAGATACCAGTCTGCCATCAGCCACAAGGCTCTCTCTAGAGCTCTTACAAACTTATTGCTCAGGGATCGCACCCAGTCGAGATGTCCAACACAATGGCAGACAGAAAGCCTCACAGCCTGATTATGGAGCAATTAGCTATAACTGGGAGGGATATCTGACATCACTGGACTCTGTCAAAGAAGCCAGCAATCAGGCAGGGAAACTAGAGAGAAATAACATTTGCTAAGCTTGCGTTTAGTTACCCATCCATGGGATGGTGATGATAATGGTGTTGTGAGACTGATTCTTTGCCCTCCGCTAGTAGCTCAGGGATGCTTGAATCTTTCTTAACCAAGGGATACTGTGTGCAAGCAGGGGAATCTAGGAGGAGCTGTGTGAGCAGAACAATATTTCATATAGCAGTACGGCCTACGGAGACTATTCTACATGCACTGCCCCACTTTGCTCTACTGGCTGCTGTGGCTGTCTGTGTGAGGCTGCCATAGCAACACATCAATTGTACTTATATTGGTTTTCATCCCGAGAGACCCCAAAGCACTTTACAAACTGGGGGTCAAATTCAGAGGAGACTCTGTGCTGGTGTCACATACAGCCCCCTCTGCCCCACTCGGTATGTAAGCTACATAAACTTTTACCTAGAGCCACACCAAATTCACAGCCAAGAAAAACGTGTCATGGACCATGAAATCTGGTCTCCCACTGGGAAATCTGGTCTTTTGTGTGTTTTATCGTATACTGTATGGATTTCACAGGGGAGAGCAGCATTTCTCAAATTGGGGGTCCTGACCCAAAAGGGAGTTGCAGGGGGTCACAAGGTTATTTTAGGGGGGCCACAGTATTGCAACCCTTACTTCTGCACTGCCTTCAGAGCTGGGTGGCCAGAGAGCTGTGGCTGTTGGCCAGGTGCCCAGCTCTGAAGGCAGCACCCTACCAGCAGCAGCACAGACGTAAGGGTGGAAATACCAATCCATGCCACCCTTACTTCTGCTTGTGGTGGCTCTGCCTTCAGAGCTGGGCTCCTGGCCAGCAGCCCTGCTCTCCAGTTGCCCAGCTCTGAAGGCAGCACCGCTGCCAGCAACAGTGCAGAAGTAAGGGGAGCAGTACCGCAACCCCCCCCCCCCCACACACACAATAACTTAGCAACCTCCAAAACTCCTTTTTGGGTCAAAATCTTTGTAATTACAACACTGTGAAATTTCAGATTTAAATAGCGGAAATCATGATATTTACTATTTTTTAAATCCTGTGACCGTGAAATTGACCAAAATGGACCGTGAATTTGGTAGGGTTCTACTTATACCCCTTTGATTTCTACACCTTAGCTCTGCCTTGACACCATTTGCACTTATTCCTAGAAATTGCACCAAAGACAGAATGCAATAGGTGTTTAACAGACAAAGCAATGCTACAGTGTCCCTGCTATACATGTGGAGAGAGACAGTTCCCATACAAATGGCCCATGAGGGAGACTGCGCCTATACATAGAATCATAGAATATCAGGGTTGGAAGGGACCTCAGGAAGTCATCTAGTCCAACTCCCTGCTCAAAGCAGGACCAATCCCCAGTTTTTGCCCCAGATCCCTAAATGGCCCCCTCAAGGATTGAACTCACAACCCTGGGTTTAGCAGGCCAATGCTCAAACCACTGAGCTATCCCTCCCTCCCCATGTGGGGTGGCAGTATCATACGTGGGGTGGGGAGGGCGTGACCCTATACACAAACTGGGGAGGGGGCAGGACCTATATGGCAGGGAGGAAGAGCATGCCCCACAATACATTGGATGGGGGAAGAGATAATATCCCCTCTATATATGTGAGTGAGTGCCTCCCTATATATGTTGAGGGAAGTGGTCCCTCTACACATGGGCAGGGAGTGTCCCCTATGTATGTTGGAGGAAGTGCCCGGAAGGAGGGGGGTGTTCCCCTATGTACCTTGGGGGAGGTGTCCCGTATGAGTGCTGGAGGAAGTGCCCGGAAGGAGGGGTTGTTCCCCTATATCCCTTACAAGGGCAGGGAATGCCCCCTCTCTGCCGGCCTAGAGGCACAGGGCAGGCGGAGAGTCTCCCGCACGGCGGGGAAAGGCCCCGCTGTACACGGGGGGGATCCCGCCCCACACCGCCGCAGGCCGGGGCTCGGCACTTCCCCCTCCCGGAACGAGCCGAGCGCCGGGTGCCCGCGATTGGCCGCCTGTGGCCCGGCCGGGGATATCACATGGCGCGCCGGGCCCGGCCCCGCAGAGCCGGGCGATGGAGGCGCAGCCGGGCTTCTCCGAGGAGCAGTTCCAGGCCGCCTGCCGGGAGCTGAGCCAGCCAGCGCCGGCCCTGGCCCCAGGGGGAGCCTGGCAGCTCCTGGTGGAGACTATGGGCATCAGTATCTACCGGCTCTACGACGAGGTACCCTGGAGAGGGGTCACCTGGCCGGCGGCCCCTATAGGATTGAGGGGTCCCTTATGTACGCGGGGGCGGGGCATGCCGTGTCTATGAGAGGCATTCATTCAGTGTGGTATCCTCGCGGGGAGGGGCAGAGGCAGGGCCCCTCTTTTGGGGGCATTCACTGGAGACATGGGGAGGTGGGGGCACCCCCTGTATCCTGGAGGAAGGGGGGCATACTTGATATCAGTGGGGAAGTGCTCCCTGTGTACGGGAGCAAAGGACAAAAGTCCATAAAGGAGAGAGTATTCACACTGTGCCTGGGGAACTGGGCATGCTCTGTACAGGTGGTTAGTTGCCTATATATGTGGGGCAAGGTGGGATGCCCTGTGTAGTGGGCATTCTCATTACATGAGGGAAAGGGGGAAGGACTCCATTATTTGGGGGAGGGGAGCACTATATATATATATATATATATATATATATATAAAAACTTGGGCATTTCCTTTATATGGGGAACATTCACAACACATAGGCTATACCCAGTTCCCGTATCTATGCTGGATAGGGGCATTCCCTATATAAATGGAGAAGGCATCTATATATTGGGTGATGGCTCCCCCATATTCAGTGGAGGAGGGGGGAAGTGCTCATCCCTTATCTATGGGTGCATATCTATAGCTACAGCAGGTGAATACTGGGTATCCCCTACATCTAGGGAGAAACAGCCCCCCTATATATTGATGGGAGGCAGAAACGATTGTCATCAGTATAACTGAATGGAAGTAGGACTAATTGTTAGCTGGAGACAGTTTACCACCTAGAAACTTTTATGTGGGGTTGCTCTCTGTAGAAGAGTATCCATGTTCATGAGTGGAAGAGGCTTGTGTATTTAACTAGATATTAAAAAGTGGCAACATGTTCTGCTGATTAGCTAGACAGGCTGAACTGCTCCCCTGTGCCAGGCACCTCTCTGTCATCTGTTTGAGCTCTAACACCCCTAGCTCAGTGTCTCCTGAGTCACAGAAAGCAGCTTTCAGGCTAATGCCATTAACTGCTGATGGGGAAAGCTGTTGCAGCTGCAAACGCTGCCTGTTTCCCTAAAAGCCTTGGCAGGGCCTGCAGATTACTGAGAGTTTAAGGTTTAGTCACACTTGGTAATTTGGAAACTCCTGATGGAGGGCTCTGCTTGGTGAGAGGAAGCCTTTTAGTCTGAAGGAAGTAGTTTACTGATTTCAGTGGGAAATACCCGTCTCCCCCTTCTTCCTCCCTCCAATAAAAATCTATCTCAGGGGAGAATGACAGTGGATCCCTTAAGGAGGAAGGCTAGGGAACTTATTACTCCACCTTCAAATACCATCTGTTCCTAATCTTAGAATCTTCAGTAACTTTCCAGGTACATGTCCTGTCTCCATCTCCTTCTCTTTTTAGCTAATGATGTTGTTCACTGCTGGCCACATCATCAAGATCCTGGCCCCAAATCAAGCAGAGCTTCAGAAAATATTGTAATAAATCCCCCATCAGCATTAAAATCTTCACTTCTTGGTTTTGAGGGAAGATTATGGCTGAGATGTCCAAAACTGCCTGAGTTGGTTTTGATACAGTTCAATGGTTATAAATGTTTTAAATATTCAAGGCTAGAATCTATCTTTAAAATTAGCTTGCAGTTGAATATAGATATTTTCTATCAGTGGCAGCTGATACTTTATTGTTACTTGGTAACTAATCCATTTTCCTGACTTATTCAAACATTTAGGTATAAATATGGTTCCAAAATGTCTTCATTTTTGTAGTTTTAGTTACTCTTCTTATCACATACTTAACAGGTCAGTGCTATTGTTGCATTGGAATTAAATTATATGATACCATGTAGGGCAAAGCTTTACAGAATCTAGTATTGTCATAAAATTGTTCATCAACTTACTTTTAAAAAGTCTGTGGAAGCAGTTTTGTTTCCTGCTGTCTCTGCAATCTGAATATTGCAATATTTTGGTAGTGCACAAGAATGGGAAAGAGAACTTGGCTTGAAACTGACCAAAATGAAGCCAACTAGCCTGTTTTCTCTTTCAGAGCTCAATAAAATAAAAAAAGCAAATGGCATAAATAATCAAAAGTAAATGACACTTTAAAAGTTAAATTCATTTTAATAATAGCTTTTACATATGATTTTCTAGCTTCAGTGGCCTCTTAATTGCAATTTATATCATTCAGCATACCCTAAGAGCTATTGAAAATGCAGAATTAATCAAATTGTGGACTAATTCTCAAAACAATTTTTTCAAAATTTCCAGCTAGATCAAATGTGGACTAATTCTCAAAACAAATTTTCTTGAACTATGAAAGGTAGAATTAGCTAAACTGAATTAGGAAATATATTTCCATTAGCAGTTACACTTACTCATCATCCGATTTAAAACAGACAAGATTTGGTTAGATCCAAATAGCTTGCTAGGAGTGGGTAAGTTGAATTGAAATGGAAGGACTAGAAATATGGCTACTGTCACAACAGTAACACGGAGACTGATTACTGACTATCTACCCATGTATAATGTTTATACTTTCTCAGTGAGCTGCTTTGTAGCATGATTCCCTGAACACTGCTGGCAGTGAAGGCCTCTTCCCCATTTCTCCCCTTTCCTGGCTCCTACGGCTATGAAACTTGGTATATTTTTGTTATTAAATTGGGCTTTAAAAACCCACTAGTCTAAGAGTGGCAGCCTGGTGGTCATATCAGGCTGGGTCAGTTTGAGGTTCCAGCAGGCCTTCTTCCTAAATTGTCTGGGCTGACCTGCTGAGGACCAGCGTTAATTTTCTGTATAAAGAGCCATCATCTGCACTCTTGCAATCTCCAGTTCAGGATTGGGTTGAAAGCCCTTTAGAGGATCACTTTGGTCTCCGCTCACAGCCACTCCAGTCTTCTCGTGTTTCTCACTGCTTATTGTAGAAGGGTGCTGATGAATGTTGCTGATAAAGCTGTTCCAACTGCTCTGTGCTTCTGTCCTTGGAGCTCTGGTGTTATCAGCACTAGCAGAGAGCGTAGCCTGCTAATTCAGCAGCCCTTGATGTTACTCATAAAAAAAGACCACTGGCACAGTTCAGTGACAAAGGCACTTGGCCAGCTTTATTGCCCTCAGGGTACAGTGCTAGTGTCCCACAGGAGCTACAGGTACACTAACACATGAGTGCCCAGTGGCAAAGAGCAGCTCAGTCAGCAGCGGGAGTTTCTGCTGTCCCCTTGGCCACACAAAGGGTTAAGGTGAAGTACCGGCACATTTATAGACTGAGACAAACAACTGGGATAAACAATTTATGTACCATGTTACATGTTTCACGATATATAATTTTTTTTCCTCCCCTTGCTCCTGATATTTCAGACAAAACATCCCTATTCATTATTCTGTCAAACCATCTTCTTTTGTACTAGATTGGGGTGTATCTGTACTAGCCTTCTGGAATGAATTTACATAAATATCTAGTCCCTAGTATGCTAGCAACAACTTTGCCAAGTTAATGTACCACAAAGTGAATTTGTAAGATCTGTTTAATACACAGCCTGACTTTGGTTCATAGCCTCTGGTTCAGGCCTCAAATCTTGCACCAGGCCCAGTGCTCCAGGCTCTCTTTCTCTCCTACACTTGTGGCAGGCACTTATTTATTTGGGAATAAATATGTTCCACAACAGATGGTACTAGAGAGCAACTCCTGGCCACAGCTATAAAGGGTTCCAGGCAATGAGGTCTAGTATTGGAGGAAATCTCTCTGTATTTGGCATACACAACATCCTTAGCCAGTCTTGAGGGTTGGGTATAGTATTAGAGTCAACAACAGCTGGAGTCAGTGGAAGCCTCCCTGATTTGTTCATGAGTCCCTTGGTCCTTCTCCCTTTCAAACTCCCGCTGGGCTTTCTCTCACTTGGGGATGGCTGCCGGTCCCCTGCAACATTAAATATCTTCTGCTGGTCTGTCTTTTTCCATGAACAGACCTCTCTGATGTGCAAATTCAACTCATCCTTCCTGCCTCTGCACCTGAGTGGAGGCTGCCAAGCACAGCACAATGGGGAAGAACCTGGGAAACCGCTTATGGAGACCTCCTGCTAACAGCCTGTCATGCAAGTTGACCTTGAGTCCCCTGCAGTGTGCTGAGTACCAAAAGCCACCATTCACGGACCCTTCTTAGGAATGATGCGATGGAACTTTTGATTCGTTCTTTTTCTTTTTTCTTTTTCTCTTCTCCCCCCCCTACCCCCCGATGTGAGTGCTGCAAAAACTTCACTTGAGCTGCAGGAAGAAGTGATGAGTGTGCTATGGTAGCAAAGTTGGCAGTTGGGGTGCGGGGGAGGAGGGGAGGAGACCGAGCCTGATCAGCTGGGACAGTGTGGGAATATCCAATGACCATGTGATCAGTAGCTGGGCAGGATGCTTTTGAAGCACTCCGCTAGATGGTGGAGATCTTTGCACTACCTGTTAGTAAGGCCTGAGGAAGGGGCAGTGATAGGGCTCCCATGTTGTGAGCATCCTTAAGAAGGAGAGCCGAGGACTTCTGAAATAGTTAATGTGCCTCTTGGTTCTGGCAGGTTTTCAGCAGGGGGAGCTGCGCACGTTCTGTCTCCCGCCAGAGGTTGTGATTGATCAACCTCTTGACCTCCCAGAGAGAGAGGTGGATAGTTGGTCAAGATCCCATTGTAGAATCTCATTGATTTCAGTGCAGCATGGCAGAACTTCCAGAATCTGCCTGTTGGATCTCCTTGCATGATCAGGGCCTAAGAAATTGATCAGTTCCTTAGTTCACCAGTCTACGAAATGGGGATCATATTTGTACCACTGGTGTCCCCAAATTAATTTGTTTTGGAGGCATGGCAGATGAAAGATCGTTTAGGGTTAGACAAACAAAATATTCCAGTTATAGGTTCAAACATAGTGTCCTCCGCATTGGAACATCCTGCTCAGCTACACATAAATATACATGTTTTCCCCTAAATTCTGAAAGGTATCTCTAAGGAATAGTGAGATCAAAACGTGGAAGTCTTGTAATTACTTCTTAAGAAGCAAAAAATACATATTAAGGGATTAAACGTGGGTTCAGGAAACACCACCTCTTGACTCTGGTGGTTTAGGTGCCCTGTTTCTTGGGATGTTCTTTCCTAAAAGGAAAACATAAAGGAGAAAGCAAACAAATAGGTCATCCAGGTCCCTGTGAAAGGGGAAGGGTGGCTGGGGAAAGTCTGATTCATTCCCATTACAAGAAATAGAATTGTCACTTCAGGGTAATCTGTTTTTCTTCTGTCACTGTGTGGTAATGTATTCCCCTATTTATAGTATGGGAGTGGTAACCTGTAGTACTGAAATGAAAGCATGTTAGTGTGTGGAATACACACAGTAAATAGCTAGCTAATGAGGTTTGTCAGGTACTTGAAAGAAGTATAAAATAGGCAATGTTTTTGGTGGAATCTATGAGGAGCGTACAAGTGTGCAGAACCGTATTGTCTGAGTAACTGGGTACCGCACAGTAGCTGCCAGTAAAGTTGGTCATAAAATAATAGTTGTTTTTGAGGAGAAACTTTAAATTTGCTCTTGAAATTTTGTTTGTTTCATCCTTCTCCCCCTGAAAACGTCTGTCTTTCTCTTTCTCTCTCCTCACACTTTCCCTTCCCCCTCCCTGATAATTGCCAATTGAAAAAGGGGAAGAAGAGAGGGTGGGGGAACCCCCAAAAGCTTGGTTTTTGTTGAAAAAAAGGGAAAATTCTTAAATGTTTTTAGAAAAAATGTCATTTCCCATTTTATACGATTTTATATATCTTTTTTAATAGGAAAAATATACCACTTCGAATTGCCAGTAAAATCAATTATAGTGCAATGGTGCAGTATTTCCGCGTAGTCTGATAACTGTGGGCGGATAATCTCTCTTAACCGGGTGTTATAAGTTACTAAAAATGGACGCTTTCAAACAAATTCAATAGAACTCCTGCTGACTATTGTCTAACTTGACCCTCACCAGTAGACTATTTTTAAGTCCTGACTCAACAGGCTGTACCCTGTGCTATGCTATGAAGCTTGCTAAACTTCCCCCTGGTGAACCCTGGATGGAACTAGGCCTGCATTCAATCTACTATCTCACTAGGCATGCAATCCTGCAGAAACATCAAGAGCACTGGGCCTTTGTTGACTTACTTCTGGAGAAATCATATGAGACTAAAAAATATTTTCCCTTTGAAAAATATTTTGAAGATGGAAATTCTTAAATATTGAAAATGGGGTCTCGGGTATATCTTTGATCAGCAGACCCTCACCTTGACTTTAAGGGTCTGATCTAAAGTAGTTTGATTTCTCTTGTACCTCAGTTCCTCATCTGCAAAATAGGGAACTTTTATTATCCCCACCTTGTCGGGCTGATTATGAGGCTAAATTCATGTGTGGGCATGAGAGAGAATCATTCAGTGAAATTCTACAGACTGTCATGCAGAAGATCAGACTATTCTAGTGGTCTCATCTGACCCTAAAATGTATGAAGGGGGGAAAAAAAAAAGTACTTGGGAATTCTTTCATAATCTTGCATTTCATACTGGCATTTGTTGCAGTTGCAAGAATGACCCTCAAATATTAAACTGAAATTGAGGTGTGAATCGGGGGGTTATTGGGGATGGATGACTAGGATTCTCCATGTTCATCCAGAAATGGATAAATTCTGAGGGTGGGTGGAAATATAGGATGTACTTAAAGGAATTCAGGGTGCACATCAACAAAACAATGATGATCGTCACACAGATCTCTTGCACCTGCGAATTCTCTCCTTTTGGATTTTATTGTAGGATTGTGCTGAGTGCCTAAAACTTATGAAAAGGATGATTGGTCAAAATCCATTTCCATTCTGCAGATGAAAGTTTGTAACGTTTTCTGGCAGATGTGGCATCAGTTTAGTTCTCTAACTAGCTCTTGCTAATGGCTGCAGTTCTGTGAAGATGCCTGATCTCGCTAACTGTAGGCAAAATAATAGAACTTGTACCCGGGTATAATGTTGCAGTGTGGATAGAATGTCTCATAGGTTACATCAGAAGAAGCAGAACTGGGAATACAATGTAAACTATCCAAACTACTGAGGATCGCATAACTGGAGGAAACAGGCTCAGCAGGCATTAAGTCTGTGCTGGGCTGAGACTGGGCCAAATTTGGCTGTTACCCTGGATTTTAGCTGATCACCTCCAGTGATTCCAATGGACTAAAGCTGAAACTGAATTGGCGTACCTGAGAGAGCAGGCTTCAAAGCCTGCTGAGTTGGTTCCCTTGAATGTAGACATCTTGGTATTCTGCTTTAGTACATTAACTGTCTGCTATCCTACTGGCCAGATGGGAAGCTGGCTGGCCCTGCCTGTTCAGGGGCAGCATGGTTCAAGTAGTTGGCAGTGAATCCTGGGAGAAGGGACAAGTGCAGCCACAATTATCTAAATGTAGCTTCTCTGATTCTCTGGGGAGACGTGACAAGAGTTTGGATAGTTGAGGTTGGATTGTATACAAAGGTCATGTTTTGAAAAAGGGTAATAAAGATGCTAAGTTTAGTCTGGTTGTACAGTGTACCATCTCTAAATGTTTAGCTGGCACGTGACTCTGAAATCTTGAGAATTTCTGTCTTCAGGCTCTGTTAGCCTTGAACTCATTTTAAATTCCTGTCTCTCAGCATGTCTCTTGCTACAGTAGATGTGTATGCATAGAGTGATCCTCCATTCCCCTTGCAAAGCCTGATCTAATAGTTTAAATCTTGGTAAGCAACTTGAGAAAATCCAATAATTTGGCAAGTACCCTTGATTATTGTAGTGTAGAGCTCTGTGAATGTTTGTTGCTTGCTGGCGGTTGCAAAAAGTAAAAAAAAAAAAAAAAAAAAAAAAAAAAGAGAGAATTTTTAGACTTTTTGATTCACTGAAAATTCAAAATTTTGTTTTGTGCTGAATGAAATGTTTTGTTTGGTCACTGCTTTTATTTTTTAAAGTTAGAAAATGAAATAAAGAGCTTGAATCATAGAATGGAGGAGGTGGTGGTGGGGTTATCCCCACTTACCCTCAGTGGCTGAGTGGTTAGAACTCTCACCTGGGATGTGGGAGATCTACGTTTGAACCCAGGTGTCCCTCCCTCCCAGGCAAGTGCTGCTGTGGCTACTGGGCCTAAACATTTGCCCCAATTGTAGCTCATATGTAAAACAAGATGTGCAAGTTCATAACAGGTCACACTAACCTATAACATTTTGCCTGCTTGAAAACTTATCTCGGAAAATAGGTCAAGTTGTTTGTCAATAATGAATTTTATGAACAAGTGCAAGAAAACCAGACACACAAACTGGGTTAGTCCAGACAAAAAGGGCCTCCTGATAAGGTTCAAGAACTGTTGATATCGTGCTTAGTAAAAATGGAAGATGTGGAGCCAGAAATGAATGAAACAAAATTGGTGTGGTGGCTATTAGGTGGACAAAATAATGAGGGGATTAACTCTGCTGCACACGTTTCCCTTTTTGGGGTTTAAAAAGAGACTTTGGGGGAAAAAAATCACAACCATCTTCCCAGGGTGTCTTCCACTCACCTCATCTTCCCTGAGCCTGAGACAGCAGAAGCAGACCAGATCAAAATATTTTTTCTGAGAGGGAGGCCATTAAGCCTTGTTCTTGTTCAAGGAGCTTTCTCACTTGAGTTCTTAAAATCACCATGCCATCCTGTCCTTACATATCCCCCCGATGGGTAACAGCCAGCATAGCAGAGGCGTACAAGATGCTGTTCCGACCCCCCCCACCTCTCTCTCTTGGCTTTTCATCAAATCATAAAATCACCTGCCCTGCATCTGCACAGCAAGATGAGATGACCACAGCCCTGCCCTGTCTAAGGAGAAAAGACTCAAGCAGGTGACATCCCTGACTGGAATGTGAACCAGGATCCGAGCAACAGGTGCTGTAGTTGACCTAACAGCCAAAGCATCCATTTGTGACTGTCCAGCATTCCAAAAACATCAACAAAAGCCATATTTCCCTTACCTTTTCTATCCCATCTCTCCTCCATATTCAGCCTGCTTGTCCATTAGAAACAGATGAAGTGAGTACCCTTTACACATCTGGACTGAGGGTAAAATTAACCCTTCACATCAAAAAGTTTGTTTTGAAAATAAGACTGATCTCCGAAGGGGGAGAGACTTTAAAGCAGAGGTGAGCAAACTACGGCCCACGGGACCATCCTGCCTGGCCCCTGAGCTCCTGGCTGGGGAGGCTGGCCACCGACCCCTCTCCCGCAGTTGTGCTGCCGAGCAGGCAGCGCTCTGGGCAGCGGAGCTGCGTGCTCCTGCAGGGCAGAGCAGCAGCATGTGTAGCTCTGGCCAGGCAGCGTGGCTCCCAGTCATGCTGCTCTGAGCAGCATGGTAAGGGGGCCGGGGGGTTGGATAAGGGGCAGGGGATCCCGGGGGGCAGTCAGGGGACAGGGAGTAGGGGGCGGTTGGATGGGGTGGAGGTTCGGGGGGAGAGGGGGATAGATGGGGGGTGGGGTCCTGGGGGGGCGGTTAGGGGACAAGGAGCAGGAGGGGTTGGATGGGTCGGGGGTTCTGAGGGGGGCAGTCAGGGGGTGGGAAGTGGGAGGGGGTCAGATGGGGCGGGGGCCAGGCTGTTTGGGGAGGCACAGCCTTCCCTACCCGGCCTTCCATGCAGTTTCGCACCCCGATGTGGCCCTCAGGCCAAAAAGTTTGCCCACCCCTGCTTTCAAGGCTTTAAGTTTGTTTTGCATAATCACTCAATTCCAGGTTTCAGAGTAACAGCCGTGTTAGTCTGTATTTGCAAAAAGAAAAGGAGTACTTGTGGCACCTTAGAGACTAACCAATTTATTTGAGCATAAGCTGCATCCGATGAAGTGAGCTGTAGCTCACGAAAGCTTATGCTCAAATAAATTGGTTAGCCTCTGAGGTGCCACAAGTACTCCTTTTCTTTTCACTCAATTCCAGTAAAAATGCTTGTTTTTAATTTCTTGTGTTTGATCAATAAACTTTCAACTTGAGAAAGAACATGTTCGCTGAGGAGCGAAATAAAACCAAGGCCTCTGTAGAAGAAAACCCCTGAACCTAAGTATCACTGTTTTTTAATGTTGGACAGTGAAAGCGCATATAAACACCTTGAAATCAACACAACCTCACCCTAGTCCAGAGGCTATGGGATATTCTGTGGTGGGACTCTGTCTGCCCTGCGGAAGCTGTTCCATGGGGGGAGAGCAGGGGAGAGAGCGAACACAGCTTTCTAGCCCTCAGGTAGGCCACTGAACCTGGGCTTCCCATGTTCCAGGTGAGTGCCCTAACTGCTGGACTACTAGACGTAAGGGGAGGGCAGTGTTTTGTGAATGGTGCCTAAATTCCCTTGTGCGTCTAGCCTGAAATATCAAAATGTTTTACGTTGGTAATATCCGAATGATTCATTTCAACACATCTGCAGTTTTTTTTCATTTTGACTGAAGCGGTCAGTCGAAATCCACGTTAATTCACAAAATGTTTTGGTTGACCTGGATCTGCATCTTCGGTGGGAGGAACAATATCGAATCAATTGGTCTCTCCACTTTCTGCCCTTACATAGCAGCATTTTGAACCTTCATACGGCATCTTAACCAGTGATGCTATATTTTTGGGAAGCCCAGATTGTCCTCTTGCACAGTGAATGCAGTTGAAGGCTTTGATGAAATCTCTCTGATGTTTAAGGCTAATCTTCTCTGGCACGCAAGCTCTTTCTCAGTCAAGCTAGTAATGCAAGGGGGGTACAGCTACTCTGCTACTAACGGCACATTGGCTACCCTGTGCTGCTTGAATCGTATTTTGCAGTGTAGTCCCTCTCAAGCTCCTTCACGCTTGCTAATTGACCCAGATCCTTGTCTGGGGGTTGTTTTTGTAACTATGACATTTTTTACATGGACATGTAGTTAGTCTGACTCTCAACCATAGACCCACAGCTCCTTATTTGTTATATGCAGATCAGGCCGTGCTATGTATCGGGTTTTTTCATCAGCCACCCAAGGGGCACATCTGGTAGTTTAGGATGGCCCAGGTGAGTGAGAGTGGCTCCATTGTGAAATAACACTCAGTCAGCACTGAGTGACTTCATTAGCATCACAAAGTAGCTCTGTCCCCATTGTATTATTAGCTCAAGCATTAGCAGCACTTGAGGTTCGACCCACCTCCAGAATGGGCCAGCTGGTTCCTGTTTAAAACACCACCACATTCAAGCTAGAGAGCTGTGTCAATGGGAGTCAGGTTGGGGCAACACTTGAGTTATACCTCAAGATAACCCACTAATGAAGACAAGCTCCGAGAGAGGGAAGAAGTGTAAAACACAGTACTGGATTTAGAATGTGTGGATGCTGCCATTGTAAGCTTAAATGAGAAGGAAGTGCCGTGTGGCATTTGTTTTCCCAAGCAGATAAACAGTAGGGGGATAAAGGGTTCAGTGAGATAAACCTTTTGCTTCTGTCCTTTTAACTTGCTCTACTACGTCCTAGCTTAAGTTATGGATGTTGACGGCAGGATTATAGTTTTCAGCAGGCTCAGTTTGTGGCTTTTCAAGAGACATGAAGAAACTGGAAGGGATCCAGCAAAAGAATAATAAAGATGATTCTTTTCCTGCGACAGCATAGCAATGAGCTATTATATGAGAGACAAAGGGAATACAATTAATGTTTCCTAGCCCATTAAGATTAGGGAAATGTGAGTGATTATCCTGCCTTGTATTATTTTTATAATGTAAATGCAGATAAACTGTTGAAATGGAAGAAAATCTTGAACCCCACACTGCATTTGACAGTGGATAGTTACCTCTCAAAACTGTAAATTTGAAAGTCTGTCCAACAAAGCAGTGCATACGCTTGTTACGGTGAAAGTTACGTTCTGCACTGGATAGACATGCCTATAACTCTGATCCACAGCCTCTTGACGTCAATGAGATTCTTTAGACTGTTGTCAGTTGCCTTTGCGTCACGCCCTGGATGAGGAGTTGTCAGCAAGCTTTCAGCATTTCATCGTTGCTAAAGGCCCATTGGCAAGTCGAGATCTTTCATTGCATACCTTGGGCACAATGAGGGAAAGAGCAGTTACAGGGCATCTACTTGCTTTTGTAAGTTTGTCATAAACTTAGCATGATCGTGGAGTTTACCTGTACTACTTGTGGAACTATAGTTGTTAATTGGAGGGGCATTTACTTAACTTTTGGGATTTGTCTCGTCTAAAGTAATTTGTACTAATATAGCTACTTCAGTGTAAATGCTTAACACAGACACACTCTGCTGGTGCAACGTGCTCCAGTAGCTTACTGGGTAAGTTAGAGTGGTACAAGCCTCATCTGGGACCAATGCTGCTCACATTGGCAGTTTGCACTCCCTCATTGTAAATTAAACAGGTGCGGGCGGGGGGGAGACAGAACAACCCAGTGTAGACAGAGCCTTAGTGGTGTGTGCTTTAAAATAACGGTGGCGATTATATATTCTCTCTCTCTCTTTATAGGTATTTCTCCCTACCACCGTTCTTCGTAATGTAATATTATTTCATGTGATCAGGATCAGATACAGAAGATTCCATTACGAGTTCAGTAGCATTGATCATCTTTGGTAGTGTGTTTTCAGGGAATCCTAATCCTGTTAAAGTATCCCTACATTTTTATTTGCTCTTATGAGTAATAGAGGAACCAAATTAATGAGAGGGGGGAAATAGCAGAAAAATATACTGTGCTGTCGGAATGCGTCAAATGTTGGCTTCCTCTTGTGTATAAAAAGGAGTTGCCAAATTGTTGGTGACCAAATAAGGGAGGCTTGTGCTGCCATCTTACCTGGATTGGAAAAACACACGTCAGACTCTAAGGGTGTAGACTGGTTATTTTGTTGTCTCTTGTCAATGGAAATACAGGGTAAGGCTCAGGAATGTCTTTGTTATATGTGTTGTGTTGTTTTGTTTTTAATATTTAACAACACGGACAGCTCCTGAATCCTGTGTTTTTTTTCATGACCTTTTATGAACACAATGGAACCTGTCACGTAAGAAGCCATTCTAATGTCCAAAAGTTACATAAAACGCTCCCAAAGGGTAGGGTGGGGTGGGGGTGGAGAGGAAGTTACTGGTAAAATTTAAAATTAGGGAGAGTGTTTGGAATCCTTGTAGGAATAAGGAAAAATATCCTCTTACCTGATACTAATTCCTTTATTTATTAAAAAATCCTTTTAATATCCAAAGTAGGATATATATATATTAGACTCAATCATTAAAACCTCTTTCAGTGCTCCTCTTGTAAAGCTAGCTACTGTACATTTACAGGATGTATCTCTGAGGACCAGATGGTCCCTAAATTTGCCCATTAAGCTGAACGCACCAAATTGCATGTTAAGCTGAATACACCAAACTGGACACTCCAGTCCCAATCCTGCAGACTCTTACACATGTGACTGACATTTACAGGTGTCAATGATCCCACTAAGTACAATGCCACTGCTTACATTTGTAAAACTACACACACACATAGGTATTCTAGCAAGGCTGGGACAGTAAATTTATTTCAGGAAGATCTATCTATCTATCTATCTAAAATATGCACGGTTGGAAAAACCTGAAATAACTGACAAGGTCTACTGCAAGGTCTTCCATAGAGGAATGGGATACTTTGAAACACCATGATAATCACAAAATTACATGTCACCAGCTTCCAAACTTCCTTCTTTTTAGGCTTAAAAGCTATTTCTAAAGCTGCTGCCATTGGATAACTATAGATTCAGTGCATCATTCCTCTTAGCTGTCTGGAAGGGACTTACTTGGATATTGGCTTGGTGAAGTGTACCATTTTGCCAAAATTACCCCGAGATGGTCTCATAAAAATGGAAATATATTAGTAATGCCTTATTACAAATGTGGTATGAATCATGCTGTATCTTTTTTTAAATATTTCCTTTTCTTTAAATATTGTGCATGTAAAAGGCTGAGTTGACGACACTGGCACCCAGGAATGAAGTGTTACCCTGAATGTACCCTATTCTGTGGATAACCGAAGTAAGACTACCCGAGTGGGCTCTGATTCACTTTGTCCAACTCCATTAAAGTCAATGGGATTACACCCGCTGTAAGGCAGTTCAGGATTGGAACTAATGGGCCAGATTGTGATCTCAGTTACGCTCTTCAGGGAATAGGCAACTCTCAGGATGAAGGTGCTGAAACTACATACCCATCCATTATTTGTCTCTTGATGTATTGGGTGTTCTAGTTCCAGTGGTGGATTTGTGGTGTGGACAGGTAGGCCCCGAACAAAGACCAACAATTCTGTTCACACAGACCATTGAATAGCTATGATATTCCCCACCCCCCTTGGGATTGCTCGCTCTTATAGTTGACACTTAAAAATCTTATTCTCATTGTTTTAATTAGTACTGACGTAGTAGTAACAATAGTGTAAACGCTGCTCCATATGCACAGATGGAATTTCCATATGTTATGTGAAACTTTAAAAGCATTAACACACGAAATTGTGTGCTAGGGGAATTGAGGGCTGGGATTTCAGGATGCTTGCAGAAGGAAAACAGCTAATATCCAAGACTCTCAAAATATGACTCTCTCTCCCTTATAGGTATAGCCTGTGTTACAACTATACATCAAAATTAGGAATAAGATTCCCACGGTGCTTAACATTTTACAGCAGTAGTGATTACTGTGGGTCATGCATTACCTTGTCATGTTTCACAACAAAAAATGCCTATTTATAGGTCAAATTGTGATACCTTGATACTGTGCCACTGAAGTCAATGGGAACAGGATTAGTCCTATCCTTTATACTGCCATTTACCCCAAGCAGTCCCACTGAGTTCCTGGGAACTATTTGTGGAGTAAGGCACTAGTTGATGTGAGTAAGGGAACTGTGAAGTGGCTCTGTGTGAGGGAGTCTGACTGTTACACTTCCATATACAAACATAAAAACAAGGCCATATTGCAAATAGATTGCATTGGGGATTGTTTTTAAAAGGATTTGCTTTCCCAGCTTACGTAGGTTTGCAATAAGTGCCCCACCTTGCTTCCTTCAGCTGCTTTTCATGCAATAGAATGTTTCCCTTTCCTGTGTGATGCCTTTTTTCGTCTGTTCCATTTCCACAGCAATCAGGACTTTATGAGTATAAAATCTTTGGTGGCCTTGCCGATTGTCCCCCAGAGTTGCTTGCAGATGTCTATATGGATTTAGACTACAGAAAACAATGGGATCAATATGTTAAAGGTTAGTAAATAATCAAATTACTTTTTAAAAGTTAAAAAATAAGTTTTATCTTTAACTCTCCCCCCCCCCGGAAGGCTTTCTAAAATTTCTCTCTTCTCTTAGGGCCACGTTCCCCAAAGGACTTGAGGTCACATTTTCAGGTGCTCAGCATTTACAATTGAGGCCAGATTATCAAAAGCACTCGTCACCCAACAGGCACCCAATGTTATACCAATAAGTAAAAATGTGGCGTATAACAGATACATTCTTGCCTAGTCATGGCCAAACTTCAAATATCAAGGGAGAGCACCCCACAGCATCAGTCCTTGCCACTCCGAAGTACTTACGTGGCCCTCATTACCACAGGATCCAAGTTCCTAACCATTGCAAGTGTCTTTATCCTTGCATCACCCAGGGAGGTGGAAGTGGTATTATTTCCATTTTACAGATGGGCAAAACTCAGGCATGAAGAGGCTAAGTGACTTGCCTGAGGAGGCAGAAGAAGTCTCAGAGTTGAACCAAGGTCTCCCAAGGAGGAGGTTGGCACCTAAACCATTACTCTGTTCTGGCAATGGGGGAACATCTTCCTTTGAAGTGCTCTTTACCTGGTGATACCGTACCCAGAAGGCCTGAATGACAGTGCTGGTGCTCACGTTCTCATCCATCCGTGTTGTCTCTTGGAGGCTGGGTCAGCACAAGCTTTGTACTATAATTTTTAATTTACAATCTTTAGAAACATTAGATGGCCTAATTGACATCAAATGCTCAGAATAGCTGTCAATTCGATGGTAGTTTTGGGGGCCTGTTTGGCAGTGGTGAGGTCAGGGTTAGCGGTCATATGCCCCACTTTTGTCTTTTTTTGCGGGGGGAAGGAGGGATTGGCAACCATCCTACCTTCCTGGGTGCTTTACAAAAATAGTGACTGTCCAACTGAAAAACCTAGAACACCTACGGTGGCCTCCCCAGAAAATAACAGTACACCTGACCACCTCCAGAACAATAACACTTCAGCCATTATTATCCACACAACAAATTCCCATGCCATCAACACCTCTATTTCTGCAAACACCTGGAGGGGGGGGACGGAGGGGGGGTGGAATTTGCAGGGTGTCTAGAAGACTAACAGACCTGGACTTTAGAGGGGCAAGGACTCAAGCATATGCTTACACTGAAGTCAATAGAACTTAAGCACATGCATGAAGTATTTTCCTGAATAGGGGCCCAAAGAAGCAAGTTTGAAAGCCAAGGAAAATGCTGCCAGATGCCTTCCCTTGGTTTTAAACCGTGGGGGCTCTAGCCTGCATGGTTCTGTTGATTGCACCTTGGGCAGTATTGTGGAGAGCTACTTAACCTATGGAAAATGAGATGTTGATCTAAGTCCGCCTGTAGCTTCCCTAGTAGAATAGGTGTGAGCTAACACACAAGAACTTTTTCACTATAAAAGGCACTCACCTTTTCTACTAGCAAAGACATATCCAAAAGAAGCTTCAAGTGGAACCTTAATTCATGCACAGTATCGTACACCAAGACACAGCAATCTGACTTTCTAATTTTCCGTTGAAATGACTTTATCAGATTCTGGTTTGTAAGACACTTAGCTAAGGCAACTACAACCTATGGTGTCTGAAGCCAACATGCTAGGGATATCTTTTTATAATGCCTTTTTTATTCTAAGAGAATAGAAAGGAAGCAGTTGGGAAGTTACACCCTTTAAATTCTAAAATGTAGATAATGTTGCAGGGTTGGCTTCTACACCCTCATTGACTAGGGAAATAGTCTGGCTCCCTGAACTGTATCCAGAACTTGTGTATGTTTGAAACAACGATTTGATACAAGTTTGAGAATTGCTGGCTTAACGGTATTTCATACTCCAAGGTTGGACGAGTTAACTCCCTGTTGGCAGAAGGTTTACTCTAGTACTTCTTTTTAAAATACTCTGGGTAGATAGCAGAAAACTGGAGCCATTGAATATGCCCATTGTTTCAAGGGGTGGTAACGCTGATATCAATGAAGCTTTAAATGTTGACACTCTGAACAACTTTACTGCTCATCAAAGCATGTAAGAAAGCAAGCGCCATATTATGAAGACTTATGCAATCTATTCTGAGTGATAGCTCATTTTTTGGCTAGGCCCATAACAACACATGGCAGAGTGGAAGGTGGTTTTGCTTTCCTGAAAAGTGGACTGAGCTTTCAAAAGACAGGCATACGCAGAGCATGCATTGCTACGTTGGGTCTGATTTGCGGTTTCATCCTACAGTGATCTCCATCTCAACGTCAAAGCTTTGGACTATAAGCTGTAGATTTGCCTTTGTCTATAAAGCACCAAACACTCCTATGGCGCAGTATAATAAGTCACATGTTCATGGCTCATATACAAAAATCAGCCATTCTTCACTGCAGCACTTCATTAAAATTTTGCAGTGAAACAAGCATGTCCCTGCTTTAACAAGCTGAACTACCCGATGTTTACATTCTGTATTATAAACAAAACTGAACAGTGCTGTGGACTAAGTGAAGTACATTTTGTAATATAGCCTTGGGGGTTTGGGGTTTTGTTTTGTTTTTTGAAAAAAAATGAATGCTGCATTTTAGCAAGTGTGCAATTTTCAGTATAATAATGTATCTCTTGGGCTCTTCAGAATGGATTATTGAAGTTCTGTTTGGTCATTCTGTCCAATGCATATTGGCATGGCACTCTCAAATTGGCCTCTCTTTTGAAAAGGAGGAAGACTCACTTCTTAGCATTTTAGCTAAGAAGAATTAAATGAAAGCAATAGTTAAAAGGCAACAAATTAATACTCCAGTGACCTCTGGTGGAAAACACGATACTGTGTGGTTTGTCGTTGCATTGCAGGGACTGCAGCATACTGTGTGCACATCTTAAATGTTAGCGACATTGCAAGTGGGCTGGGGAAAGGAAATGAGATTTTTTTTGTGTGTGTGTGTGGGACACCTGGTACATACATATGCACTGGGTATAATAGTAACTCTCTTTTTAGATGCACCATTTTCCCCCTCCCTCTTTCATTTTCTTTCCCACATGAAAGCCACTCTCCCCATCCTCTGTGGCATCGTTCTTTGTTCATTTGGAAGGGTAAATGCATGGTGTTTCCTCCTGTGCTACTTTCAAAGCCATTTTGTAAACACGCCCAAGAAGCTGTGAATGAGGATGACACTACAGTCTTGCAATATCTGTATGTATCGTTCAAACACTACCTTGGGTTGGGAGTGGGAGTTCCTAGGAGACAGCTGAATGGTTCCAGCATGAAAAATTATAGTGGATGCTTCCTTTGATATGAGCACACACAAGTGTCTTAACCCTGTTGGTGCTAACTCACTGGTACTGTTAACATCCTTGGGCACAATCCAACCACATGCAACTAACACTGATGGCTCTTTGTGTGTCCTTCATCTTGGTTTTTTCAGGGGCATCAGCGGACATGGTTGCCTTCCTGGTCAGATAGGAAATGCCACCCTGGCTCAGACCCAGGATCCTTCTAGTCCAGTGTCCTGCCTTTGACAATGGCCAGTATTGGCTGCATCAGAAGAAAACCCTGCAGTGGACCGTTGGGGGGGGGGATAACTTACTCCACGGAAAGCTTCCTTCTAACCTCCAATGATTTAGTTTGGCTTAAGCTCCCTCACTCTCTCCTTCCTGCTGCTTTCTTCCCATCTGATCTCCTTAGTGAGTCATCTTGTCTCTTGAACTCTGATTCTGTTCCCAGGCGCTCCCACTCAGACTGCCTCCTATTTCAGCTTCTAGTATGCAGAGCAAACATTGGTGCCTGCTGGTAACTCTGGAACAGAGTTAACTTATCACTTGCCAATGAATGACAAAAATGGAATTTTTAAAAAAGGGTAACCTTCCCCCACCACACACCCCAAATTCTGCTCATCGCTCGCTTTAATTGGGAGCCTCTCTTTTTCATACTTGCCACATGTTCTAATTCCATGTTAGATTGGACTGGCTGTCAAGGATATAAAGTGATTACCTGTTTTGTTTCAAATGCATGTTCAACAACAGAGCTGTTCTGAACTTCTAGCTACAGGATGTGCATTAAAAGGAACATATTCTTATGCACAGGTTTACACAAGAGGTGGGACAGGCTTTGAATGAGTTAACTCTCTGGGTGGGAGTTTGACTTGGGCGCCTCAAAGACTATTGTTCTCTTCTTTAATCGATGAAATCAGTAGAAATGGAGATATGATTCTTCCTGCAATTTCTGGTACAATTGTTTTACTTAATTCCTGAATGGAACGGTCTACAGTAGAAACAAACTTTTCTCTTGACCTGGCTTTACTAGACCTAGCATATCCTGGTATAACACTGCTGCGATGCAAACAGATTTTTAAATTCTTGCCACTGCTAATCTAAGTGGTGTTTTGGTATTACATATGTATAAATGTTGCAGCTGGAATTAACTCAGCGATGGCCAACACTGTTTTCCCCTCTGCCAATTGTAGAGTTGTGTGAGAAGATTTATGATGAGAAGAGAATAATCTACTGGGAAGTGAAGTACCCTTTCCCTTTGTCAAATAGAGATGTATCCTTTCAAATCTTTGTCTTGGTGGCAAAGCAACTTATTCAAGAGTCCATGCAGGCAGCTCTAAGAGTTTCGCTTGTCTGTTACTGTGGGAGTTGAAGAAGAGCCAAACCTGAGACGAGAATGAAGAGTTTAAAAGCTTGATCCTGCCATCCTTATTTGCGCTTGTGCAATGTGAATCACTCACCTGGGTATCCCGTTGATTTCAATTAAATGCATGTTCAAATGCGAGAGTCTGCAGGATCAGACCTACAATAATGCAAACGCTAAGATTCATTTAATAGACCGAGGTGAAACATAGATTGAAACAGGTCAGAGACTGCACACAACATAAAGGCAGTGTCTGTCATGACGGGGCTGCTGGGTGCTACTGTAATACAAGTTGATGATGATAATAATAATATTGTGAAACTGATCATAGTTGTATAAGAACAGCCACACTGTGTCAGACCAATGGTCCATTAGCCCAGTATCCTGTCTCCTGACTGTGGCTAGTGCCAGATGTTTGAGGGAGTGAAAAGAACAGGGCAACTTATTGAGTGATCAACCCCATGTCATCCAATCCCAGCCCCTTGCAGTCAGGGGTTTAGGGACACCCAGAGTATGGAGTTGCATATCTGACCATCTTGGCTAATAACCATTGATGGACCTACCCTCCATGGATTTATCTACTTCTTTTTTGAACCCAGTTATACTTTTGTGTGTGTGCATGCATCTTTCTTCAACTTTCAGGCATCTTTCTTAACTTGCAATACAGTATGTGTATATTCGTGAACGTCGTGATATGGAGGTTGATGGGCGGAAGATCTGGGTTATGCTGGCTAAAAGCATGTCTCTTCCTCAGTGTCCAGAAAAACCTGGGATTATCAGAGTAAATAGTTACGTGCAAAGTCTGGTGCTTGAGAGTGATGGCAAGACTGGATCCAAAGGTAAGAAATATCACTTATTACAGCTAAGTAAAGTAGAGCAAGTTTTCAAATTTTATTCTACATTTATTAAGGAAATGAAATGTAAAATCTCAGATACCATCAAAGCAGGAGAGGCTAAGGACTTGAAGATACACGCAAAGGATATGGTAAAGATGTATATCAAGAGTTTTATAATCTCTGAAAATCCATGCTGAAAGAAGCATGTCTGGGAATGTTACATTGGACTTCATCTGTTAGGTAACTCTAACTGGACTTGCACAATTAAGAACAGTCCAATCAGTCATTTCCCTCCACTAAATGGAGAACAGATGTCATTCATTTGAACTTATTGGATATTGGTTATTCTATTTTGATCACTGATAGCAAATGGAAAGTGGGTAACCCAGTGAAGACTCCATTAATTGAAAAGTCACTTATTAATCTCTGTGGAACCAATCTTGAAGTTCTTCTAAATAGACTGAAGGATATTTTGGGACAAAGTTGATCTTTAAGAAAAAATGTTTTATTTGGTAACAATGTGTGTATGTAACATTACTTATACAGGGCTAAATCCTGCATTCCATAGTAAGGCAAAAACTATGGTTGTAATCAATATAGCTGCAGGCAAGCAAGTAAACTGCTAATGATTTTGTTATAATAAACTCTATTCCCTTTGATGTCTGTCCCTTTAAGTTTACATGTATTACTTCGATAATCCTGGTGGCATGATTCCGTCATGGCTCATTAACTGGGCAGCCAAGGTAAGCAGGAAGCTGGGGGCAATATCTTTCTTTGTGTTGTCTAACTTGTTCCTGTGGATCCAGGATCCAAATCTGGCCTCCATAAATCAGACAAGATAAGCCAATCTTTATCTGAAGTCTTCTTCCCTCTTGGCCACTCTGTCTTGTCTTTCAGGCCTCCCTTCTGATAGCTGTCTCTTTTTAACTGTTCCTTCCCCCACACCTCAAGAAAGCTCACTCTTGATACTAAAACTCATCAGAGTTGTTTCTGCACCACTGTGGCCAGAAAAACTCATGTTCCAAAATACGAGCAGACAGATTTAGTAGTTTTCAAACTCCTGAAATACAATGTGATGTTCTAGGAACAAATACAGAATTTACTGCTTTGTAGTAAATTTAATCCTTTTGTTAGAAGCACTGTCTTCTGTTATCTCTTGGAATATTTGTAGTGTAAAATAGTGTCTATATATAGCTTTTCTCTGCGGTGTCTTTTTTACCAGCATCAGAGAATAACCCCTGCATACTTTTTTTTTTTTTTTAAAACAGAGTGGAGTACCTGCTTTCCTCAAAGACCTGCAGAAGGCTTGCTTTAATTATTGCAAGAAAACTTGAATTGCTGCTTCGATTCTCTCTCTGAATTTGTTTCTTGATTTGATTCCCAAAATTGGATGCTTCCAAGGACAACTATTGTGAAACATTGTTGGATAAAATCTACCTCCTGAGATCTTCTACTCATTATAGTTAGGTTCCATTGGCATATGCCTTCAAAGTGGTCGAGCCTTTTATTTTTTCATTTGCCATCTCTTGTGCACTTTAGCTAGATAGCTGCGCATCCTTGCTTCAACTGCTGATGCAATTACTCCCTGCTTTTCAAATAGTTTCCTTCCTTTTTATCCCATCCTTCCTCCACCACCCCCAATTCTGTATGCTTTCTACCATAGGTCCATTAGTAAAGTTATGTTAAATCCTCAACAGAGTAGAGCCCGTTACTGCTTGTTGGAGAAGAATACTGTAAAATGGCAGCTTTTTAAAGTAAATTTTGATTCTTGTGATAAATCAGGTCTCTGTACCCATTAGGTAACCAGTTCTGGCAGGTGTTGCCTTGCTAATAAAGTCCTTCTGCCAAAACTGGCTGCCCCTTGAAGGCACGCTCAGGTCTAATGCACTGGATACTTTCCATGATCCGAAGTATGTTTCTTTATCCCGTCTTTTCCTAAATTTTATCCTGTATTTATTGGGAGCTGAGATTCATTGATCAGAAATACACATCCTGCTTGCTGACCATCCAGGTGGAGGATATTTGCTATATGTGTTGATAAATAACCTGCAGCCCACACTGGGACTCATGCTATTACAGGGTATAGTTAAGAGTTTTGCTATGATCATGTCTAAGTCCCAATACTGGCATTTTTGTATCTGTCAAATCTAATAGTTTGTACCTACCATGCTTTTGCCACATCCAGTTAGTTGAGGAGAGGATGGAAGAGACTTACATGTAATAAGTAAAATTGTGATGAAATAAGACAGAATGAGTCAGTTCCTTGTTCTGCTCTAATGAAAACCAATTGGCATACTAAAAGTCTATCAAGCCCTTACCTTGAAGAGTTCTGTGAGAAACACAGCTCAGATATCAACTATAACTTGAAATCCTTTTAGGACTGTCCCAGTATCAGACATTATCAGGGGATCTCCTAACTGTCATGCTAGGGACTAATTTTAAGGTTCTGCTTCCTCATTCTTGATCCTGACATGGCTTGATCCTGCCATGGGGATCAATGGCTGTCTTAAGGATAGCTCATGTTTCCAAGTCTGATACAAGGAGAGAAGGCCAAGAACCAAACTTTCCAGCTGATACTATAACTTAAGAAATCCCAGTAAAAGAGGGGAAAAAAATCACATGTAGAACCTCCATGTGGGTGTGTCTGTGTGGGGAGAATATTGAGGGAAAACACTTTCACAAAGGTGATGATCTCAGGGACATAGCCCATGCTGTTAATCTAGCCAGATGCACAGCCTTCAGTGGAATGGCAGATCTTCTCCGTAACTAATGACCTATAAGCATTTCTGTATATAAAAGTAATGATGTAAGTTATTTGCCTTTATACCTTATGTACTCTGAATGGTAGTTGATGAATTAAAAACAAAACCTTGAAATTACAGATTTGTACGAGTAGCTTTTTTAAAAAAAATCTTTGCTATAAAGTTTTTGCTCCTTAATCATTTCCACATGTAGCCATAGTAATGCTGACTAATGGACATGGCAGATCATCAATTGCACTTCAGCATGAACACTGTGAGATTGTGTGACTTTTTTTTTTTGAAAGGTGAGTAAACTGATTGATTAATCTGCTTGTTTTTTTTTTAAAGTTGTAAACAGTAATCATTGTCAGTTATGAGTTCAGATAGCTTCTCCACTAGAAGAAGCTGAAAATACCATAATATAAAATATATTGGAACTGATTCTCAAGTGCTGTAAAGCAGCAAATTTATCCCAGCTGAGACTCTGTCCCTGGTTTTGTAAACAGTTACTCCATCAGTCTAACTGGCGCCTTTGATACATTTTGTTTTGCAAGGCTTGAAGGCTATTCAAACACACGTGGCATCATATCATGAAGTCTACTGCTCTCTAGACTTAAGTCAGTGCAGATACACTAGTGATTAATTTGACCCACTGATAGGAATATTGATCCCACTTTGACTGGGCTTTCTCTGCCCTGTGCTGATTGGCTGCTTTGCCCTAATCCTCTCCCTCTATCTCCCTCAGTCTCTTCACCTCAGCTTCATTTCACACCAGCCCCTCTCACCCCCTATTTCTCCTACCCTGGCCCCTTCAGCCTCCTTCCCTTTTTTCCATTCAGCTTATCCCTGCCCAAGTGAACCCACCCAAAAATAAAACTAGCATGATGTTTTCTGCCCTCCTATTGTTCACTCAGCTTGTTCGTTCTGCCCATTTCTCTCCCACCCTGCATTTGTCTTGTCTATTTAGAGTGTAAGTTTTTCACAGCAGGGACTGTCTGCTATGTGTCTGTACGGTGCTGAGCACAATGGGGTCCCGTTCTTGGTTGGCGCTTAGGCCCCACCATAATAAACATGCTGTTGCATGGCTGAAATTCTGCGCTGTGCCTCTCAGAGGCAGGGCACCGGGACATGGACAAAGGTGCTGTAAACTACCTTTATGCCCTCGATGGAGTGTATGGAAGCTCTGGAGGCCACAAGTTAATGTTTTCCACCTTTTTGGTAACTATAACGTAGGTAAAATGCAGCATTCTGATCTCCTTAAAACCTCATTTGCTTTGCATTCTATTACTCAAACTATCTGAGTCAGGCACATGATTATAGGAGAGCATCAGCCTTATTTTCATTTACAGATACAATTTGCTGCATACAATGACATATACCCCAGAATTATTTTTTGCAAAAAAATATTTGCATACAGTGCTATGACTATTTAAAAAAAAAAAATCACAAGATAAGGGCTTGAGGCAGGAATTCCTTGGTGAAATCCTGTGGCCTGGGTTCTTCTATGTAAGTCAGACTCAATGATGCAGTAATGGTCTCTTCTGGCCCTAATCACAGATTCATAGAATTTAATTTATAATGAACTGAAACTGTCCCTGGTCGTCTTACAAAGGGTCGAGGAGGAAACTGGTCAGATCCTATCTATTTATCTCTGGTGGAACTTTCGTAACTGTATAAGAAATAATTCGGAGAATTATTAAGAATAGATGAGAAATCCCCTCTAGTTCTTCTGGCTGTATCTCCGTGTGCTTCATGCATGCTGCAGTAGGCTTTGAGATAAACATCCTCACAGCACTGGTGTAAGGAGAAAACCTAGCATTGTATGAGTTTTGCTTTAGGTTTTTACAGAATGGGGTGGGTTTTGGGTTTGTGGTTTTTTTTGTTTGTTTTTTTTTGGTGTGGCGGGGAGGGTGTTAATTTAAAATGCTGCTGCCTTCAAAACCCTATGTGTGGTAGTCAGGGGTGTGTTTTGTTACTGTGTGCCTTACTTGTGAAAGTGCACATAACATAGCACCATGGTTAAGACATTTAAAGGGTCTATACTGTTGTGTGCATAACTTTTTTGGAATATTCAATTTACCCTTTGAAATCAGCTCTCTGAATCGGTTAGCCTCCGATCTTGCTTCTGGATGGGGCCAATAGCTTTGTCTTCAGAGGAAGATAAAAAAACAAACCATAATGCATCTAGCACTGAGCAATTCTGCACAATAAAGTCCTTCCCCTTGCAGACAACCATCTTTCATTGAAGCATAAGACTTGATTACCCTTATTATCCAGGCTTGACCTGTTCCCAATGGTATTTAAAGGTCGTACAATTTCTGAGTCCTTTTTAAATCCACAGTATGTCTCTACCTCCGTGGTTGCTAAATTTCCCAGCTTGACTGTTCAGTTCATAAAGCACTAAATCTTTTATTCCCTTTAATTTTTATCAAGTGTCACCTTGTTCCCACATTCTATAACAAGGTCTATGAAAGGCGGTGATACACTTCAGTATACCTTTGTCTCCCGCGAGAGCTGTGCATGCAAATAGAACAGCCCTTCGTGTCTGCAAGGTTGTTTCCTGCTGAAGCAATGTACTATGCTGCTGATTGTGTTCATCTGTTTTATAGAGTTCTTTTAATTTCCACACTCCATCCTTTATAATATTTCCACAGGCTTGTCGCTTTTCTACATTTTCCTCTGGTTCTAAGGGAATGAAGTGAAATAAATACTTCATAAAAGAGAAGGGTCATTTGACATTTCTGTACTTATTGTAGCAAACAGTGGGTGTTTGCCAGAGAAGCCTGGGTTCTAGCATATGTGTTCTCCAACCTCCTCTGCAATTGCAGTTACATAATTCCCATAATGAGTCCACGCACTAAGGTTTTAAATGCACAGCGGTGGCATGGTCTTAATAACTTGTTCAAAAGCAAGCTTGGGAAAGCCAGGAACTCCAAAGAGAAGGCTGAGCTGGATTGGTCACTCAGGTCTTCCTGTTCTGGTTAGTAAGAGGAGTACACATCTACTGGCTTCAATAAAAAAAGAAAAAGAGAGAACTGGCTGCCTGTTGTGCCCAATTGCTCCTAGGAATGCAGCTATGATGGCTGTGAAGCTGCTCTGCAGTGTCTGAATACTGTATGTTGAACTGCTTATTGGGATGCTTACTGCACAAATCTATTTAATTAGCTTAATACTGGGCCTGCAAGGAAAAACACACAGGAAATGAATGGCTCATGATAGCCACCTCTCAGCAAATACATGAGGGATGCTAATGGACAATGGTAGAGCCATTGGGTTTGAGGCCTCTGGCTTGGCTTCTTGCTTAGTATTCAGGACTGGTTTTGCCCAGGAATGTAGAATAACAAATACTATAGCAGTTTAAAAAGGAGGCCTCTCTCTTGGGAGGGAGAAAAGAGGTTGGGGAACCAGGCTGAGAGAGAGGCATCTGCTGGGGCAGCTGAAGTTAGGCCTGCCCAGGTTACCATCAGGGGATGCTCAGCTTTTTAGTAAGATAAGTCTACATGTTTGTCTTTGTTTTTTAAAACCTCCTCTCCATGCTTTGTTCCTACTGCTAAAATAACCAATACTTTGGTTTTAAGAAGGCTGGGTGGTCACTGTCACAGGTTCCCAAAGGGAAGAACTGCAGATGTCTGAACTCAGTTGGACCTCCTGGGTGAACATAATTGATCCACAGGGTGCAGTAGCCCAGGGTCAGGTCAAGGAGTGGGAGACTTGTGGAATTGCACCCCAGGAGAGGGTTGACGTCTGTGGTGGGGGAGTTTACACTCAGACGCAAATGGGCAGAGGTGCAGCTAGCCCTCTAGCTGTGGCAAGAGGTATTGCATACACAAGTGCATGCCCGTCTCGCCCCGTCAGGAATGGCGTCCTTCAGCGCTGCCCGGGTGCGGGGAGGGCTGGAGCCGCGTGTGCCCAGTGACTGGAACGGACTGTACCACTGCTCAGCCAGTCCTGGCCCTTCCTGCACGGAGTGGTGGGAAAACATGGTACAGTCCCAGCCGGGGTGGAAACAGTCTGAGGTAAAATTGTCCTGGGAGCTGCCAATGGCGGGAAAAACCGGTTGGATCCAGTTATGACTGGGCCATGATCACCGTAAACAACAAGATGGCGGTCACAAGATGGCAGTTCAGATGCCATCTTGGATTGCTGCTCTGTCTTTACAAACCCCATATTGAATTTAATATACACATATTTTAACAGACTATAATCCTATAACAAAACACATCCAACAGTATACAGAGCAGTATAAACAAGTCATTGTCTGTATGACATTTTAGTTTGTCCTGACTTCGCTAAAGCTTTTTGTGTAGCCTGTTGGTGTACCCCCTGGAAGACCTCTGCATACCCCCAGGGGCACCCGTAACCCTGGTTGAGAACCACTGGGTTAGAGAAACGTGTGTGTGGGTGTCTAGGAATCAGGACTCCTGGGGTCTATCCTGACTGTGAGCGGAGTGGGGTCTAATGGTTAGAGCAGAGAGCTGGCAGGTAGGATTCCTGGGTTCTAGTCCAGGCTATGCAATTGATTCGTTCTGTGACATGGTTCGTTCTGCCTTGTCCTCCTGTGACATGTGGAGCGCAAAGACCTGCCCCAGCCCTTCCCTTCCGGCTGGGTGGTGCAGGAATTAATGGCCGTAGAGCCTGGGCTCTAAGATCCTGGAGCAAAGCGTCCTGGAGAAGGAATTTGTTCCCCAAGCTTGACTGGCTCCCTGCCCCATCCCTCCCTCCATCAATCAGAACGAATCCCTCATGGCAGAGCTGTTGTCTGGTTACCCGCAGTGCAGACCCAATCTATTGTGTCCTGGCTGCTGTTCAGCTCAGGTTAACAGCATGGTCTGTTTCTGTAAACTCCCCCAGAGCTTTCGAATGGAAGTGAGAGTCCTCTTCACATCCTGCTCTAAACTGTGAGTAGTGTCGCTCTGTGGCTGTTCAACAGCTGCTGCATTCCTACCCCAGAGGGTGACATCATTTCAGTGCTGGGTGAGTGATCCCTGTGTAGTGTTGTTGAGTGCTGTTGCATATCAGCTATGCTCCATCCAGAGATGTCTGCATTTCAATGCCAGGTGAGTGATCCCTGTATTGTGTTGTGGGGGGGAGGGATAGCTCAGTGGTTTGAGCATTGACCTGCTAAACCTAGGGTTGTGAGTTCAATCCTTGAGGGGGGGGCGCATTTAGGGATCTGGGGCAAAAATTGGGGATTGGCCCTGCTTTGAGCAGGGGGTTGGACTAGATGATCTCCTGAGGTCCCTTCCAACCTTCATGTTCTATGATAAGTGGATCTGTAAATGTTGTAGGTGTAACATCAGGTATGTCTGCATGGCAGCTGAAGGTGTGACTGCTGCTCCAGTAGGCCTGCCAGAGCTTGCTTTAATATCGTTAGCACACTACTAATTAGTAGTGAAGATGGAGCGGCGCAGGTTACCAATGTGCGTGTGTACATACCAGAGTTCCCATACTTCTTTATCTTCACTCTGATTTTTGAGCAGAAGATTGCAGCTCAGGTAGGCATACCCACCCTAGAATTAATCACCCCTCTGATTGCAGTGTAGACACACCCTTAGGTCCACATTCCTTTTTGTGTCCCTGAGGCGACAAGATGCCAATGAAGAGGAAGCAACAGGAGAATGACGAAAAAGCCGCCTCTTGGTGCTAGATCAAACTATCCACATAACGAGTGGGAGGAGATGGCAATCCAGGCCACTGTAGTGGAAATGACCATTTCTCTGATCACATGAGTCAGGATCATACCAACATACCCCTGTAGTCTTCCCAGCAAGTATTATATTGACCTTAAGGTCATGAAATTGAATTACAATTTATATTGCATAGTACTTAAGGATTTGGTTTGTATAGTGCCTAGTACAGTAGACAGTTCCTTCTTAAAGCGTCTGTCATCTAAACAGAGGGGAAATGCAGGCACAGAGGGAGGTGAAATGATTTCCACACGGTCCCAGAGCAAGGAATAGAACCCAGGTCTACTGACTGCTACTCCAGGTCCATAGCCGCTTGACATGTTGCAACGGTCTTCAGTGCAAGCAATTGTAGTAAGGACAAGGAAAGGGTGGGAAAACTGACTCATTGGAGCTTTCAATGTGAAAAGTACATGGGCGTGAGGGTTGTGATTCCCATTTGTTTTAATGAGTTGCACAGGGCAACTGGGAGGCCATCTTGTAAGGTAAGTGTTTAATACCTGTATTCAAAGCAGTTCAGGATCATGCTGCTGCTTATGGCCAATTCCCCTGTGATGGATATTAACAGAATGCAATTCTAAATAGTCGTTGCCACTCTTTAAATGGAAGTGACTCTCCCCTAAAAATCTTCATTTCCAATGTTCCTATCCCACAGCAGGAGTCTTGATCCATTTCCCTAATTTGGATATCTAGCCCAAAATATTTGATTGATAAGCTTACACTTGAGTTGGCAGAAGACAAAGTACTGTACTAAACTATAGGGGTGGGGGGGAAGACTGTTTGTTTGTTCCTCCCTCTTTTATGTTTTCACTTGTATGTCTCATTACTACATACCGTGGAATTTACAGCAACCTAGAAATCCTTGTCTGTAACATCCATTTTAGCTATCTCCCAGCTCAGGGCTCTTCCTAAATCTCCATACAGCCATTTAGCAACAGCGGTGTGAAAATGTCTGCAACGAAAACTGAAATTCATCTGACTCCTTTGTTCCAGAAGTATCCCTTTAAATAGCTTGAGAGTCCTTTTGTGGTGCTCACTGTGTTCTGTGATTTTTAGGAGCTACCCAAAACCAGTTGGATCAGCAGCATGTTTGTAACTAAGCTGTGCAGGTTTGTGAGTGCCTTCATATTGCTGTGTATACCAAACGGAGTTTGACGTTGAATTTATTGGTCGAGACACCAGATGAAACTGGGACGGTGGTGAGAACCTGACCTGACTTGCTCTGGGCGGATCAAAACTGGAAAACCTGTGCTCATGATTGCAAAGTGAAGCCACCAAGTTTCACTTCCAGCATGAGCCAGTCTCCACAAAACTGTGTCTTCAATCCATTTTAATATAAGGCTGTGTTGATTTGCCTGCTGGTAAAGCCTCGCCTTCATATTTATCTGGTGCTTCTCTTCCTCCAATTTTCTGTTATGGGGGTGGGGGGAAGCAAAGAGACAGTGTCTGAAGGTTTGATGAACTGATATCTGTTAGTGGCTCTGTGGTAGGAAGAAACTTTCAGGAAGCTGGTATCTGCAGTACAGTAGCAGACGACTGTTAACTTTTCTCATATGCAATGGGAAGCAAGATTGTGCTGGCTGAAGAGAAGATTATGCTCATCTTAAACAGAGTAGCCCATCACTGACCCTGCACAGTGAGAGAGAGAGAGAGAGAGAGAGAGAGAGAGTGTGTAATTCTAACACAGGGGAAAGTAATGGTGAGGGTGGCCAGGAGATACTAATGAAGATTGGATCAACTTGCTTGACTTCATTTGAGTGTGAAAGCTGTGGAATCCCAATGTAGAGGGAAGGAGATGGTGAAATCCCATTGCAGGAGAAAAGAGAATATTTTAGAACTTTTCAACAGTGTTTCTTAGATAGTTTATCTTAGTCTCCTAGCTATTTTCTTTTAACTGGTGGACTCCTTGTGCAAGAATGCTATCTTCCCCCTCCTCTCCCTCCTCACTACTGCACAGATAACCTTACTTTCCCATTGCAGCTCCTTTTAGCTTTGTAAACAGTATAGGTTTTCCATTGCAAGCTAGAAAATGTGACTGTATGTTGCAGCAGTGAGCAAGTCCCCGGAGAAGCAGTAAAAGGGAGGACATTTCCTCGCATCTATTTTTTTTCTTTCAGTCTGTAGCTGCCCACTAGGCAGAATAATATCAGAGGGCTATACCCCTGTCTTCCCACACTTTTCTGTTCCACTAAGCTCTAAAATAGCCAATGACCTGCTTGAGAATTGAAGTATCCACCAGATGTTTCCTGAGCAAAGACAGCTAGTGTTTCCCTTTGCACATCATCTTGTGAGAGGCAGTTCTACAATGAGCACATGTCTGACATCATTCAGTATGTTGACATTAGTCTAGTGGGAATCTTTCTCTTACTCTACCTTCCAACTCAAATACAGCGTCTTTTCAGGAAGATTATATAGATAGAACAGACTTGTAAAGAACTCAAATAGATACAGTGCAGAGGAAGAGTCCTTGCTGTAACAAAGTGTGTATAAGCCAAGCCAGTTGCTGTCAATCTGTCAAATATTAAATCATTTTTAATGCGTTTTTTTCCTCAGATACATTTTAGGGGCTTGGGAAAGTTGATCTCCGTTATCCTGCACTCCCTCTATTGCTTGGTATGGAAACCAGGGATGGATGGATGGATGAGGATGAATTATTTCCCCCACCCATCCCAAAAAAAGAAAACCAGCACTAATTCTCTTCTGCAAAGCAAAACGCACATTAAGCCTTGTTAGAGGTTTGGAAAAGGTTTGGTTAACTTTAAAACTCTATTTTGATTTATGCACTTGGAGTCTGATCTGAAGCCCAGTAAAGTTAATGGAAAGTTTCTGATTAGTGAGCTTTGCAGCAGACCCGTGTCCTTTTTCAGGAATTGCACGGACTTTCCAGTCCAACTGGAACCAGTATAAATAGCACTGGCAAGCTCCGAGGTAGCCTGGGCTCTTTTTGGTTTGAAGCTCAATTTTAGCAACTTAGGAGCATTGCATAAAGTTCTGATAAGCTTCTGAGTGTTCATCCAAACCCAACCTTTCCACGTTTCCCTACCGTTAATGGAAATGTATAAGGTTTTGGTATTGAGCATCTGTATTGTCTACTGGACTTTTCATTTCTGATTCTGAACTAAATACTCTTGGTTTTATTCATATCAGTCTAAGTCCAGAGTGACATTTTGGTATGTTCCAAAAAGAAAGAGGACAACTTGGGGAGAAAGTAACTAAACTTGCACTGGAATTCAAAAGTTTACATCATTAGAGCATAGATAATATCTATTTTTGTACTGCTGGGTCTTGGTTGCTATACATGGGCACTTTCCATGTTGGTTAGATTTACTGTGTAGTCTTGACATCTGACTCTCCTTCCTCTCTGGATTGTAGAAAGCTATTCTTGGGGAAGAATGGTGGCAGGGCCAGCTTAAGGCATAGGCACTATCAGTCCATGTCTAAGGCCCCAGCTCTTGGAGTCTGGTGATTATATTAGAATTTCGTTTCAGAACTTGTCTCCACTAGAAAGGGTTTGCCAGTATAGCTAGATTGGCAACCCTCCTAGCAGAGACGCAAAAGAATTCTTTGGTCCCATATCGCTTACCAGTTCCCCCAGTGAAATAAGCTCCACCAGCAAAAAGACTTCTTGCTAGTATAACTGCCTCTACATTAGGGATCTTGCCGCATAGCTAGGGTGGTGTGTATGTCATTTTTTTTTCTCCCCCCTTCCCCGCCCCTTCTACCATTTCAGGGCTTGAGTAGACAAACAGGGCACGGCCAGCTGGGGTGTAAATCTACCCTGCACTAGTGAGCTGTGCACAGATTGTCCATATGGACCCTGCTGCTGAGCACTAAAAGTTCTCTAGTGCACGCTGACCTGCTCCCATTAGTTCCCGGGTACGCTTTGAGTAGATCAGCGTCCACATGGACGTAGTGCAAGGTAGATTTACATCCCAGCTCACCACATGCTCACTGTTCATCTAGACAAGCCCTCAGCTGCCCAGCTGGCAAAACTAAAGTGCAGAATAGGTCTTACATTCGTAAAGAAATTCCTAACCGTCATAGTTGTGGGAAGGAAAGAACCCATGACTTAAGTGACATAGACCGCCTGAAAAAAGTTGCTCTGGGTGGTGTCAGTTGCACAGTTTTATCTTAATTTAGTATTAACGCTGCTTTGTGACTTGCCAGGATCACCCAAGTAGAGGACTCTGTAGCAGAAGAAGCATTGCAATAACCCTGGCCCAGACGCCCGAACAGATACACCCCTGCTGTTAAAACTCCAAGTGGGAGACAGGGCTACAGCAAAAGAATGAGAAGGGTGGGTTTCAGGGGGGCCCTGTTGCATGGTGTTCCTGAGGGGCCACGACTGCCTGGCTAGGGAGTGACAGCAGCTGTGACTCTATGCTATGGTGGAGTTTAGCTTTATTGTTATCAAGGACAGAGTCTGGCTTAATCTAATTCCCTCTGCTGCCACATTCCTCAGCCAGATCCCCTCTGCCAAAAATGCCTTTTCCCAGGATCTCTGTGGCTGTGGTGCCAGGGCTCCCAGAACCTAGGGCTCCGTTATGGGCGTCTCATTTCCAGAAAGCTATTGATCAATGGAAGAAGTTCTGAGAATAACATATATTAAAAATTCAGGGAGCCAGAGTAACTGACTTAGGTTAGAGAGAGTTCTACATAGTGCAACTAGCTCTAATTTAGAAGTATCGAAGGAAGGGGCATTAATGATCCGCAAAGCAAAATTTTAAGGTCCCAGTCCTCTAGCTGCTTACTCAGGAAGAAATCTACTTGTGCAAGCAGTGCCTTTGACTCCAGTGGGATTACTTATTTGAGTAAAGTTACATGCATCATTGTTTGCAGGATCGGGCCCTTTCAGGATGAACACTAAAGAGGGAGAGAAATTATTTAGAGTGGATCAAGGGGATGTAACTTGGAGTGATAGTCAGCCTAAATTTCATCCTATCAGGAAGTCTTCCTGCCATTGGCACCTATTATGGAATGAGAAAAGGAGTACTTGTGGCACCTTAGAGACTAACCAATTTATTTGAGCATAAGCTTTCGTGAGCTACAGCTCACTTCATCGGATGCATACTGTGGAAAGTGTAGAAGATTTTTTTATATACACACAAAGCATGAAAAAATACCTCCTCCCACCCCACTCTCCTGCTGCTAATAGCTTATCTAAAGTGATCGCTCTCCTTACAATGTGTATGATAATCAAGTTGGGCCATTTCCAGCACAAATCAAGGTTTTCTCACACCCCCTCCCCCCCCGCACACACAAACAGGAGAGTGGCTTTGTGTGGGGGGGGTGAGAAAACCTTGATTTGTGCTGGAAATGGCCCAACTTGATTATCATACACATTGTAAGGAGAGTGATCACTTTAGATAAGCTATTAGCAGCAGGAGAGTGGGGTGGGAGGAGGTATTTTTTCATGCTTTGTGTGTATATAAAAAGATCTTCTACACTTTCCACAGTATGCATCTGATGAAGTGAGCTGTAGCTCACGAAAGCTTATGCTCAAATAAATTGGTTAGTCTCTAAGGTGCCACAAGTACTCCTTTTCTTTTTGCGAATACAGACTAACATGGCTGTTACTCTGAAACCTGTTATTATGGAATGGTCTCCTAAGGAAAGTAGTGGAAGCCACGTGACCCAGGATACTTAACACCAGACTAGATAATGCACTAGTACATTGGTTCTCAACCTTTCCAGACTACTGTACCCCTTTCAGGAGTCTGAAGCCCAAGCCCCGCTGCCCGGGGCTGAAGCATGTAACTTAGCTTCATGTTGCCCTCTGTGGTGTAGGGCCCCAGGCAATTGCCATGCACTTGCAGACCACCTCTCCCTCCCCGGAAAATAAGGAAACCAACCTGTCCCATCGCCCCTAGGTTGAGAAACACTGATCTAGATGAGTTGATATACTCCCTGGACAACCTTTGTGTACCCCCAGGGGTTAAGAACCACTTCATTAGTAGATGTGCCATAGGGAATGAAGCTATGTTAGCAGAGGAATTTGCTAAAAGCACTCCTTTCTCAGGCCAAGCTCAGGGAGGGCAGTTTTAGGCTCTACATGACTTACCAGTGTTTTCTTTTTTTCATCTAACTTCTGTGCTGCCCAGCCCCTAATACACTGTGACTTATGCCCTGCACAAAGGGGGAATTTTTGTTCAAGTTGTCCAGGAAAAATTCACATGACCCTCATGTAATTTACACAAGATCAATATTTATCAGTCATGAATAGAGCTCTAAGATGCTTTATGAATAAGGCTCTCGCATTCAATACTGAAGTATTTTTTCTAGTTGTAGTCTCTAATTAAAACAAGCAGTTGCCATACACATAGATACAATGGCTTTTTGTTCACTAGTAATATGAGATAGGTGTAATTTTACTTCAGACCTAATATTCTAGGTCTTAAAAATAAACCAAATGCAATGTCACTGCATATTTATGTCACTATGGAAGCTGATGGAGAGCTAAATTTAATAGAAACATCTGATGTTGTATTCATCACACATCACTGTTTAGTTGCTTGTGGAAAGAAGGGGAAAAAAATCTGTTTTCAGTAGCTACTATGTAATCAAATTCTTGGTTTAATTTGGAAAGTTGTGACGGGAACAATAAACAGCCTGTCTGAAGGATTTTAATATGGATACAAGGGCAGCAACCACTCCATTTTCTGTGGCTGTTAGTGTGAGGTCTTTAGGAAATTGTGATTTCAGCTGGATTGACAACGGATCCATTCAGACTTTAAAAAAATTATGTAAATGTTTATTTTTTTGATGTTTCAACATAGCCCAAACAAACACCCCCTGTATCACAATGAAAGATAGCCAGAGAGATGATAAAGATGCAATAAGGAGAATTATGGGTATAAAAAACGCTTTCCCTTCTCCAGTATGAATACTACCATTTTAAGGTGGTGGCGATGAACAAGATACATCGAATAGTTGGGAAGAATATGAGTAAGTGAAAATCACTGACACAGATGAGTTGCAGTTATTCTCTATGCACAGGGCTAACTTAAGGCCTAGCCACTACTTATGACTCACTTAAATTTTATTTTGAGGATTTCAGTTAGCCTTAAGTGGTGCATGGGGTTTATGCTAGGTCAGTTATGGGTCTGTCTCCCTCTGCCATTGCAGTACAATTCCTTAGTATGTCATCTACTTTAGCTGTAAATACCACCTTACTCCTACCTGTATCCATCCTGTATTCCATCCCCTTTCCCTCTGTGACTTCAACAGGTGCTCAGATACCTTACTGAGGAGAGTAGTGTAAGAACTTCCATAGACCCTCCCTAACACCTGGATCCAATGCCCACTGAACTGAATTAAAAGCTTCCAGTTGGCTTCAGTGGATGTTGGTTTGGGCCCTAAATGCCTGCAAGAAAAGATATAGGCTTTATAGTTTAAGTGGTAGGTTAACTATCCAGGCTGTCCCCATGGAGCGGAATGAAAGCCACAGTGAGGATCCCTAAGAAAAAAACTTTACCAACAGAAATCTTAAAATGATTGTATGTTCACCCGTGTCCTGTTTGTCACTGCGGCGGTTTTGCACACTGAATGGCCATCTGCTTATGTCACCTCTGAGAATGCCACCAACGTATAGAGTGGTTGGTTTGACCTTTCAGATTTTCTAATAATAAGAAACCTAGCAGAAGCTTTCCACATGTGCGCAGCTGGAAGACTCCAGTACCATCCACAATCCTCTTTTGAGCAGCTTGAATAAGCCAAATTCCCATTTTGTGCAGTGAGAGTCAGCACTGGGGATCTTGTGAGTATGATCCATATTAAAAGCCTACCAAGAAGTGGAAAATTCTGTGACTATGTACAAATGCTGTTAGAGGCACTCCATTGTTTTCTTTAGTTTGGGATCTAGCAGAAAAGTCTTAAAAGCTTGATTTAATGAAAGCAAAATTTCAGATCTCTGCTGCATAAGCTTAATATGAATAATAACCCCTCCCCTACTATCTAGAACAATAATGTGATAACTGCTTCTGGAAAAGGATAGTGGAACAGCAGCAGCAAACAAACCAGGTTTGTGTTGCAGAGTCAAACAAGTGATTGACAACAGCTTCTACGGTTCGTTTCCTGTCACCTCTAGCAGCTGTAGATCATGTTCAGAAGGGTAAAGCTGAGGGGGAAACCACGTTTGGATGCCACCTAGGATGATAAATATGAAAACCAGAAATTCAAGCAGTGCACAAAACATAACTAGTTTAACCTTCATCTTCCTGGCAAGTATTTTAAGCAGACAACACACTGATCAGTATAGCAAGGTGCCATGACAGGGTGGGTTAGTAAATTACTGGTCCAAATCCATAGTCTAATATGATGGGATTCTCTGTCAGATGGGGACAGTTATTCCTTAAAACTAGAAGTCGGGCTTTCCTGGCACCACCCTCCCAGTTCAGCCAGTAACCTCTAGTGCTGGGAGGTTAATAAATGGTTGGGTTGATTCCATATTGGAATCTTCCTTTATGGCACAAATTAATTTCTTCGAATCAGTGCTTAGCGGCCATCACAGCACCTTACTCTCTGATGCTACTGCCTCTCCCTTCCCCCTTCAATATTGTACTGTAAGTGTCAGCATTTGGTATGAGCCCAAATCGCAGCGTGTGCCTGAACTTCTGACCTTCTAGCCCAGCATGCCGCTAACCTAGTCACACTTCCTGCTGTGGCGAGGAAAGTGCATAAATTATTCTAAGCATCTTCCTCTACCCACCTACTTATTTTTGGCTCAGTGAGTTCTAATGTAGTGTGTGTGTGTTTTAAAAATAAATAAATAAATAAAAAATTAAAGCCTCATCTTTGTTTTTCCTTTCTCAAGGAAAGAGCATAGTTTGATTTACATTAGTAAGCAATGATTATACATTTTGAGACTGGCACTTGTGTGTGTTAGGAGAAAATGGGAAAGTTGAGGAAAAAACTGAGAATATGCTGTATAGGGGAAAAAAATAGACAAAATATAGCCAGTGTTAATCACTGTAAGCCAGTATAGCATTTGTGTTTCAAGGGATCTAATAAAATAACTTGCATTACCAGACTATTTCCATGAGAGCACATTTCACAAATCTTAATAGCAGAGCAGATCAAAACCAAGAAGAATATTTCGTGTATTTTCTTCCTTTTTTTCATTAAAATTTAACACATTTTGAAATGTGCATGGTTTTGACCAGCTGAATAGTTGGTCAAAAAAAGGGATCTGTTTTACTTTCTTTGTTGAAGTTTGAAATATCAACTAAAATGTCAATTGCAATTTTTGACCATTTTTGATCAGCCTACTTCATAACCACACCATAGTGTTAAGTAGAATGAGAGAGCCCTTTAACACATTTGTGTCGTTGTCTTTGTGAATTATAAACACTGGTTAATGTGCAATCATAATGCTACATTAATAATACCCAATTCTTGTAGTACTTTGCATCAGCATATCTCAAAGCACTTTACATGAGAGGGCAGTATCTCATTCCTCATTTTATAGATGGGGAAACTAAGGCACAGATGGGACACTTACTAATTAAGCCTCACAATGTTCCTGTGTGGTCAGTAAGGCATATATGCATATAGTAGAGCTGGTTGCAATTCTTCATTTCAAACTTCTTTTGAAGAAAAAAAAATTAAAAATATTCCTGGATTTTTTTTAAAAGAAATGAATAAATACTAAAATTGTAAATGTGTTTTTCTTTCCCCTCCTTTCTCTTTTGCTGGTGAACAGGGGAGGGAAGAGAGAGCAGGTTGGGGGAAGGGAGCAAGGGGAGGGAGAAATAAAAACCTTAAAAATCGTTTGGGAGATGATGTGGAAAAACTGGGGAAAAAAATTAAAATCACAGAAAATTTTGGAACAAACTACAACTTTGGATCTGTTTTAATGGTTAACTTCACATGGCACTGAAATCCAGACCAGCTGGAGTGGAATGCCATGTCTGCTTAATAGCAAGCTGTGTAGTATTTTGGGGGAGAAAGTGAGGAGGCCCTGTACCTAACTAAAACTGCAGTTTGATGCCACAAACAAACCGCTGCACCTCTTCAGCAATGCAGTATCTCCAACACCACACTGAGGTATGGATTTAGTATTGATCCTTTGTAAGTGGCACCTTCTGCCTATTGACCAACATCACTGCACTGTCTTCTTGTTCCTTGAAGATTCCCATTCATCTTGTGAGCCAGTTTGATTCTGCTTAGCTGATAGAACTGAGGAGAATCGCAGCACAAGGTGGCATAGCCCCAACTTAAAAGTCCTAAGTGAGTTTTTGATGCTCAACATACATTTTAGTGCAACATTACCATCTCTGCGTGGTAACGCCCAACCAACTTCCTCCTCCTCTCCCCCATTCCCAAAGCTGTCTCCAAATAAAATGAACCAGTCTCATGTGCTGCTTCAAGAAATGGGGATCAAAAACATTGCCCAAGAAAACACAGGGGCTTTGCATCCTGATAAGGAATACATTCGTCATAAACGTGACGTTTGCTTCAGTAAAGTTCTGTGCAGAATCAATCGCCTCCGCACGGGAGAAGAGATCTTCATGGATTAGTGGACTCAAGGACTTCATCTGCCAGCATATTACCCTGAGACAGCCCAGAACAAAAATAATCGTACTAATCAGCTGGACGGTAATTCTACATCAGCAGTCTCATTGTCTCTTTTGGAAGCCTCAATCTAGAATGACCCGGCATGCGCACGCTGGTGAGTAAACTGGCAGAGAGCACAAGAATGGAATTTTTTGAGTCTGAAATGTGGAGGGTGAAGGAAAACAGACATGCCCGTGCACAGACAGGCATGTATGTGCAGTGAGCCAGGGCACTGTTACACTTGGAAAAGAGCACCAAAATAGAGCTGAAGAGTGAGGAAAGGCTCCAGGAAGCTGGGTACCAGAAGACAGTAGGCCAGGAAGGAGGATCAAAGCCTGAGGAAAGGGCTTCAGGTAGAGTAAAACAAACAAGGGCGCTGCTGGGCACAGACTGCGCTGTGCGGACTCTAACGTCAGCAGGGGGTTGGAAACAGAAGTAGCACAGACACAGTGGGGTTCTTTTATCTGCCAAGTCACATCAGCACTTGGTTTCCTTTTCCTGACACTTTCCTGATGTTTCGCCAGTGATTGGAAGTAAACCAGAAAAGATGGGGGTGGGAAATGATTTGGCTAAAAAAAAAAAAAGTACATGATGGAGATTTTGATAATTCATCCCATGGGGAGGCAAAATGATAGCTTTCTGGGTGAGAGGAAGCTTGAGGTAGCCATGAAATCCAGGGGATGCCCTCTAGTTCATTAAGTGCCTCTGACAACTTCTGAGAGGAGCATGTCAGGTACCAGAAAGGGATCTCTTCTTGGCGGGTGCACACATGAATTTTAACACCTCTTAACTAACAAGGTTGTAAATTCTATTGTAGATGCCTCCGGGGCACATGCCCCTGCAGTAGCACCAACCCTAATCATTCAAAAATCACGAGTCAGGTGCCAAAACCCATGCAACTTAAAAAATAATAATGCAGGGTTGGTTTTATTTGTTTTCTGGCATGAGAGACTTTGGGCTTCACATTTTCAAGCTTTTCTCTGCACCCATGGGGGTTAGAAACTTTCTTTACAAACAAACAAACAAGCACAGCTGAGATTCTTATGCAATAACATGATTCCAGCGGCTGGGAGGTTTTAAGGATACATCTACACAGCCTGTCAGTGAGTGTCAGTGTCAACAAACTTGGGCTCACGCTGTGGTGCTGAAAATAGGTATGTAGATGTTCCAACTCAGGCTCTGAAACCCTCCCTGCCCCCTGGGGTCTTGAACAGGCATGTACTCAGGGCAACTAGCCCCTCCCACCGCTTGTGCTGTCTCAATGATGCTCATGCTAGCTTGAGGGAAGCTAGCACGGGTATGTCTCCTTGAACTGGGAATCACGCCCTCAGCTTGAAGTGCAGGCATATCCTTAGACTTCCTAGTACTTCATCATCCAAGGCTGGGGAGAATAATAATCTCACACCCTGATGGCTGTTTATAGAGCACTGTGAGAGTGTTTTGGTGAATTACAAAACGCCGGGACCAAGATTTTCAAAAACCATTAGTGATTTTTTTTTTTTGGATTATCCAAACAGGCACAGTGTAAAGGGGCCAGCTTTTCAGAAACTGCCATGCAGCCCCCGTGTTTGAAGTCCTGTGACTTTTAGCATGAGACTGATCATACTTGGTGACTTCCTAAAAGCTCTAGCTCCTAAAGTAATGCAAAGTCATGAGAATTTCAGGGGGAGAGGGGTTAATGAAAGTTTCTACCCCTGAGGCTATGGAAAAAAGCTTAAACATATGACCTGAGTGTAACCCTAAAGTTCAAAACCCAGAAGGTTTAAAAAAAGAAAAGGGAAAAAAAAGAATCCCAAATTGATTTAAAAAAAAATCTTTGTGATTTTTAAAACTGCTCAAAATTTTTTGGGACCCGACCTGCCATGTGATTTTTGACTAATTGGAGTTGGCAACAGTGCATCCACCCTCTGGAAATCAGGCTCCCTTTTCAAGTATTTCAAGCTGGACACCCAAAATCACTAGGCACCTTTAAAAATGTTGGCCATGATTCCTGCTCTGAAGAACTCATGATTTAACTTTCTCCAGGCTATAGCCTTTTATTCTCTTTCAAAACAAACTGCCTCAGTCACCTGGCAGCTCATTTGTCAGCTGGGTTACCATAATAGTACAAAGGGCAATGTTGGAAATCTTTGCTATCCCTAAAGAACACTGTATGTGGGAACCTCATGCTGTGCCGTGTGAATGACTATCATGCAGAGTCAGATCATAAATACAGAGCTAAGAGACAAAGAAATTCCTTTCATTTCTGCTGAACAAGAGCCTGATTTTAAAATCCAGCCTCCAACGCTGCACCCCCAATTGCCTGTTGCCACAGTTAATTGCAGCTGCAGGTTACCATCTGTGTACATATTTGATTGTGGTCTCAAAAATATGGAGCAATTTTTAAAAATCAGCCTGATATGCCTATAGCAGGGAAGGGGAGTGTTTAGTGTCAGATCCTCAGTTGATGTAAATCTGCATAGCTCCCCTGAAGTTAGCTAAGGAGTTACACCAGCTGTGGATGTAATCCTGAATCTGCTAGTGAGGCTAGGAATCAGGACTATGGGGTTACTTTCCCAGCTCTGCCACTGACTAGCTATGTCACCTTAGGAAAGTCACTTTTTTTGTGTGCTTCCACTTTGTCATCTGTCAAATAAAGGCTGATGATCACACCGGAGATTGACGTTTGCAAAGCATTTTGACATCCCTGGATGGAACATGTTATAGATGTGCAAAGAATTATCATGGAAAAGGGGGAGCAGACATTCTAAGCCTTGTGATGCTTGCTTCATTCCTGGCTGAAAATATTATGTGATCCACTGAAAGAAATTATTCCTCCAGTCATGTACTACTACAAAGGTAAGTGATAAAAGGGCAAGTAAAGACAAATTTAGCAGCAGATTCAGACCATTTAACCATTTCTGCTCCTTAAAGTAAATGACCACAAGTGGCATTGGCTGGGTTTTCTTTCCTGTCTTTTCTTTTTTGTCACGTTGCACAATGATTACATTCCAGATCCAGTTCTAACCTCAATCAGCAAAGGTGATACTGCACTATTGAAAGTCAAAGTATTATCTTTTGTCTCAAGGTATCTAACTAAATACCTTAATAATATGTTCATCACAGCGAGGGAAAGGGAGATTAGAATGTTGTTTCCTACCTCCTGGGGATTGATGGATGCTAACTGCCACATCTCAAAAAGAACAGGAGGACTTGTGGCACCTTAGAGATGAACAAATTTATTTGAGCATAAGCTTTCATGAGCTACAGCCCACTTCACGGATGCATGCAGTGGAATTTTCCATTCAAATAAATTTGTTCTTCTCTAAGGTGCTGCAAGTACTCCTGTTCTTTTTGCCGATACAGACTAACAGGGATGCTACTCTGAAAAACTGCCACATCTCAGCAGCTATGTAGCCAGGATTAACATACCAGCAGCACCTGTAGTCTGCTATGGGTGCTAATCACAGATGGCAATCAGCAAAGCAGTGCAGTAAACGGTTCTGTGCTATTTTGCCTTCATAAGAAAAGTGGGGTTTTTTGCCAGCTGCTGAAGGCAATTCACAAAGAGCACACTATTCTGGAAATTCCAAGAAACTGAATTTGATCTGTTTGACATTTGGGGTGTTATGGTCCTAAGTGAGCCACATTAGATTTGTAAAAGCCAATTGACAATTTGGGGGAGGGGATAAAGGGAAAATGTTTAAATTCTGTTTTAGGCAAAATAAAGAGCACACAGATAGTGGCAGATTTTTAGGTTACTTATCTATTTAGATGCTAAATAAAAAGCACTTATCCAAGCCTTTAGGGCCCTGAGCCCTTGACATCAGTGAGTTTTGGGAGTCCTTCCATTGACTTCAGTCAGTTTTGGATCAGATTCTAAATGCTTTTACATATTATCTGTACCTAGGAGGTATCACTAAAAATCTGCAATGTGGAAAAATGTCAATTCTGTGTAAAACCAGGTTTGCTTCTCCAACTATAAATCATCTTTTTAACCAGCCCAACTTAGTCTGATGCAGAAAGGTATTATTTATCTCATATCCTCTAACCTACCCTTTCAGCAAAAGCTCCTTTTGAACCAAGAAGATGGCACAATTTATCTGCTTTCTCCTTTAAATCAAGGTTTCTGTTATCTTTAGGTCTTCAGACTGACATATGGCACTGGAGCAGAGGGGATCTCTTCATGAACATTCATTTGCCCCCCTGCACTACTGTATTAGGAACTGATACTGCACTCTTAAAGTTAATGGAAAGATTGACATAGTCTTAAGGGGGAGCAGAGATGGGTTCTTTAATGGGATACAGTGTGATCTAGTGAATAGAGTTCAGGAGATCTTGGTTCTGTTTCTGGCTCTGCCTGCAGGATGACCTGGGGCAAGTCAGTTCACCTCTTTGTGCCTCACTTTCCCTTTCTGTAAAATGAGGATGGTGATCTTGATACTCTTTTTAAAGTGCATTGAGATCTATGGATGAGACGCACTACAAAAGAGCTAGGCATTATTATGATTATTTATTTATTTATTATGTATTCTCAATCACTTTGGGCTAGACGCTGATCCTTTTAGTGCTGATGAATGATACCTTGCTCCATGAAGAGTTGCACTGAAGTCGATGGAACTTCTCATGGAGAAAAGGGCCAGTCAGCAATGAGCACTGGCATCAGAATCTGCCGTTGTGAGTTCCGTTGCATTAAAGAAAAATGTAGTCCCTGTTAATGCAACATAAGGAAGATTTTAAGGAAGTTCCCTGCAGTTTATTAAGTAGTGAGACTGAAATAATAGGATACCACTGAATTCTAGGAAACTGGAGATTGATGGCTCCAGAGTAAGAGTCTGACAACAAACTTTGCGGTTCTAAGGAGGAATGATGATGATGGAAGGGTCTATATTGTTGTTCTCACACTATATATCTCCAACCCTGCTGGATTCATGTGTGGGAGAGAGCGGGGGGAAGAAGGACCCTGCCCCAAAGAGCTTCCAATCTAAATAGAAAAAGAAAATACAACAGTGGGGTAGGAAGACATGGTGTGAAAGCAAAGTGACTGAGTGGTTGCGTTTGGCAAACACCTTGCAATCACGAAAACTGTTTTAGAAGAACATGTTGATTTTTGCACTGGGAACTGATTAAAAGATTATACAGTGAGGCATGAGCCCAAAGGGTGGGATGGAAACCTCAGTCTGGTCAACACAGAATGAGATGACCTGTCTTTTACTAATAGTAAATAACAAAAGCTAGGTCTTAGAGAGAGTTCTTTATCAATATATCTAAAAGTGCCCTCCAAAGGAGGTCAGGATCATTATCTTTTATAAAGATGGGGAAAATGAGGCCCCAAATGAAATGATTTGCCAAAGGTCAGCAGCAAAGCAAGGAATAGAATCTCGTCTCCTGGATTACAGTTCAGTGCCCTAACAGCTAGCCCATGTTGCCTATACAGTTTTGGATAAAAATACCCAAACACTCCTCCTCCCGAGGCAGGAGTGGGGATGAGTGAACTGAATAAAACAATCTCCTAATATAAGAGGTGGTCAAACATTAAAACTATTGTTGTGGGGAAAAAGTTTACATTTCAAAGTAATTTTCCTTTCAAAGGATTCCTTTGGGTGGGTGGGTTTTTTCAATTTTTTCTCCAAAGTTTTTATGAAAAATATTATAGAAATTGTTACTGGAAAAATGCTTACTGAAACCTAGGTTTCTGGTGAATAAAAAAAGTATCTGGTTTTAAATTTTTTTTCATATGTATTTCCCTCCAAAAATAGTTTTTGTCATCTTTGTTACGGTGAAAAACATTGACAATGTCAATATGTTTTTTTCCCTGCAAAAATTCTTATTTGGAAAAAGGAAAAAAAAATTGCTTGCAAAATATTGAGTAGCTCTAGGGAATATTGGCCCCACTCAGAAATAATTGTTTGCACACAATAATCATGAAAATATTTAGTTCAGAAAATTCAGTTTCCTATCCTTGTCCCCATACTCCTCCCCTTCCCCTGGAGACCAACACCCTGTCCCCTCCTTCCCCACCTCATACTGTCCTCAGGATCCTGTAGCCCACCAGCTCTTAGTCTGGGCTCGACTCCCATCTCTTTAAGGGCATGTCTACGCAGCAACTAGACACCCACGGCTGGCATGTGCCAGCTAACTTGGGCTTGGACTATGGGGCTGTTTTGTTGCTGTTTAAACTTCTAGGCTCAGGCTGAAGCCTGAGCTCTGGGACCTCCTGCTTCACAGAATCCAGCCTGAGCCCAAACATCTACCAGCAATGAAACAACCCTGTAGTCCAAGCCCCGTGAGCCTGAGTCGGCTGGCACGGACCACCCGCAGGTATCTAGCTGCTGTGTAGAGATACCCTAAGTCTCTTGCCCATGGGTCTTCTCCAGAACCCCCACTCCTGGGCAAGCTCATTGTTCCCTGTGGCAGTTGAGTTCTCTCCCAGGTTACTTTCCGAGTCTAACTATCTCCAGTCCCTGGTACTGCTCTTCAGGTCCAGCAACAGGGCAGTGATGGAGAGCAGACATCCAGATCCCTGCTCAGGGGTGCAGTGTCTGTCTGCCCCAAACCAAGTCGGGGGAAAGCGAAGGCTCGTCACTCCCCTTTCTGCTGGGCTCCCTAGCAGTCTCCAGCATCCTCTCTTCTTGGGCAACCATCCCCTTTAGATCTGTGGCCAGCTTCATCTTTTTAAGCTGCCCTTCTTCAAGCACAGTATGCTCTATAGATGGGTCTAATTGGTACTGCCCGAGTGCAGGGCTGCTCATTAGACTTGCTGTCAGTGGCATGGGGGCAGGTCCCATCACAGACCCCTCACCTTAGTTTGAAAGTTGTCCTGCAACCTGTAAGCATATGTCTACACTGCACATTCCTTACTGTGGCATGTAGAATACATACAGTGCAAGCCCCCCTAGCATCAGTATAAATAGCAGTGAAGAGAGTGAGGTACAGTTTTTAGATGAGTAGAGTAAAAACACCTCTGAATCCATACCGTATGTACCCTACATGGCTCTTGACACGCCCAAGCAATGCCTCTCCCATCTACACTGTTTTTAGCAGCATAGTGTCCCGCTCCGCAGTGTAGTATAGTCCCGCAGTATAGTGTCCCCACTGCAAGGAAAGGCTCCATCACCAGGGAAAGCCTCCGGCAGCCTCCCCGCACCGCCTTTCACTGCGGTGCGTAGCTACACGCTGCAGTGTGGACACAGTCTGCTTTTCACTGTGGTGTGTAGCTACATATACCCTACACACCGCCACCAGTGGTGTGCAATGTAGATATACCCTAAGTCCCTCTCACCTCTTTGTCTCAAACCGAGGTGAGCACCTCATCTTCTCTTCAATGGCTCCAGCTGGCTGTTCCCCTAATCTTGAACCATCAGAGGAAGCAAATTCTCCTCACTTAGCCTGAGGCTGGAAGTTAAAACATGTTCTTTGGTGCATCACAGAAGGTGGGGCGTTTTGGTGTAGGCGAGAGGAAGCTATATATATCTTGGGGGTCTGGCTATTCCTTGAGTAATACAAATATCAACTGAAAATTTGCACATTCCAAGATGCACCTCTCCAGCCATGCAATGGTGGGGGTTAGCAGCACACAGCAATACCATACAGCTGCTTAGGACAGCAAGAGTACTGTGTCTCAATAGAGCAACATCAGTTTACACCAGCTGAGGATGTGGCTGCAGTTGTGTCCAGGTTTCACCTTAATTTACCAATTCATGTCAATTATAACTGGATGATGACAGGTTTGGCTAGATGTGAAGTGTATAAACCCCTGTTTAATTTTTGCCATTGCCTGAGGTAACAGTATTCAGGTTTCTTGGCAAAGGCACAGAGAACCTGCTCAGCTTTCCCTTGCAGTGCAGTGTGTTGCATGTAGCATGAGAAATGGCTTTTTGTGGTTTAGCTTAAATCAACTTCATACCATAGACCAAAACAAACTTTAAAAAAAATCTGTTTCTATTTTGCACTTAATTTATGGTTCCCAACACAGATGACTAATGACATGCAAAAATTGACTGAGTTAATTGGAAAATGTAATGTGACTGCCATCTAGTGCTGTACAACAGTCTCAACCCTTGTCATGCAACTGAAAGAAAGTGTGGTACTTTTCAGCACTAGGAGAAAAGGGTTACCGGTCCTCCCAGCTGATCTATAAAACTGAAGATACATCCGAGCAACATTTTGACATTTGGTCTGCTCCAGCGAATCAGTCCTCTCTCTGTTCGTGTTTTCAGAGTATGCTGAACTCAGATATCATGAGAGAAGAGATCTGAGGCAAGATCAGAAGGAAGCCAGCAAAAGACTGAGACAAAAGACAGAGTCCCAAATTAATACTATAGCTTGTAGGACAGAGATGACCAGGCAATCCAGTGATCCATTCACCTGTGGGTTGGATAGGCCAAGGCCTATAGCAACATTAAGTAAGAAACAACTTTCAGTTGGTCTTCAGACGATTTCTCATCAAGCTTATCCCCTCTTTATGTTGATTTGACTCAGCTGTGTGTTGGCTCATGACTCCTTTGGAGAGAGATGGAAGGAATTTGTCAAAATTCAAAACTTTGCCAAATTCTCTTGCACAAAATTTAGAATTTTGACCAAAACAAGGGAAGAATATTTTACAAAAAAAAAAATTTCCCCATTTTTTTCATCCTGCCCAGTTTTTGGATGTTCCTAGGTCACTGGGATGTTGTGTATTTACAATGGGTGGGAGCAGTGTTGGGAGCACTAGTATAAGACCAACCATATTTAACCCTGATGTTATGTAGACCTGTCCTGATACTGCTCCTCCATATTTTCACAGCATGGTGATAAACTGGATATAAGTGATAGCTCTGAGCTTGACTTAATGCCCAATGAAGTTAATAGAAGCCTTCCAGTTGATTTCAGTAGCCATTTAATTGGGCCCCAATGGCAAAAGTATAAGGCTGAAATGACATTTAGAGTTTCAAAGACCCCAAAGATTCGTTTGTCTCAAATTAATTTACCACAGGTCAAGGTAAAAAGTAACAAATCCCGTACTGTATTAAACCCTAATATTGGACCAAATCCTGACATCCTTATTTGCTCCCTTTTACTGAAACTACTGCACAGTAACTTCAGGGTTTGTTCCACTGAGACTAAATGACTTAGTAAATTATACATTGCATCAAATAAACATGCCGTTACAATTGCTGTTCTGCAGAGCCAAAGGGTGAAATCCCAGTCCAGCTGCTGACAAGTGCTCTAAAATGGAGGCCTTTCATTGTTTGGGTGTTGCCTAGTGCAGTGAGTCATGTTCTTCGTTAGAGATTTCGGCCTGCCTATGAGAATAATCCTTTTTTTACACAATTTAGCTCATCAGCTCTAAAGTTCTTTATGGTTTTTTCTAAGCTTGTATGTTGAAAGCCCATTACAAAGTCATCCTATGCTAGGTAATGAAATAGCATTGCTATTGCCGACAAATAGAGTAAGACTAATTCTTCACAGTAATTTCTGGGAGAGCAATTTGGGATGTCTCCTGTCATCGAGCAATCTTGGCGTTATATGGACAATCCTATCCTATGTCTAGCTGCTTTCTACCTTGCAATATACAGTAATCCTACAACAGCAGCTATCAAAACACATAGGTCAAATAATAGCTTATATTGGCTGGAACGCAGCAAACAGCGAGGTCCAAGCCAAGTTTTTAGCTTTGCTTGGATTTTTCTGTAAAGGTAGAAGGTATGCTTGTGAGATGTGTAATTAGCACCTTTGTACTATAGAAAGCAAAGTCTAGATGAAGTGCCTTGTTCCCATTGTCCTGCACTTACATAACTGTATAGGTCAGTGCAAAATGGGTATACACTGCTATAAAACCAGAATAGTATTACACGTGTGCTTTTGCACTGGTGCAAATGACTGTCCAGGATGTGAGCCAGTGGAGAATCCAACTCAAACTGGTAGCTTTTGGTAAGAATTTATGTCCTCAGTTCATGAGGTTTTGTAGTCCTCTTCCTGTCCAGCAGCTAATGTTCTGGTTCTACCATGTACTCTACCCATCCTCATCATTCCATGGGCTCATCAATCCTCAATCCCATCAGCATATGACAGAGCAATAATGTGTATAGCAAGTTCTGTAATATACCTATCTGTGATTCATCTGAATCAAAGGCCTATAATTTTTGGTCCTCTAAAAGTCTGAGGATGTTCAGATGTAGGGTTCGGGGGCAGGCCCTCCTTCTCTAATTATTATTGCTTGTATGAGTCCAGCTCTCTTTTGCCTTCATCACAAAACCGGGACCAATCTTGCAAGGTAATGAGCACCCTCGAGTGCTGTTGACCCTGAGATTCTCAGCACCTCAAAGCTGGTCTTCAGCGCCTCATAGGATCAACACCTCCTAGCATTTGACCCTGCTCACGATGGATCAGAACTGAAATGCAGGGCGTGCTGTGGGCTAGGAATGAGGCACTGCATTGGAAGAGCTGCTGTGAGAGGAGTCTTGCATAGCACTTGCCCACACTATTGCTAGCTCAAATCTGTATTGTAAATCCTTTGCTTTCACGAACAATAAATTCACCCATAAGCTACCAAGGAAGAAAGAAAGCCTCCAGAAAACCTGCCCATTAGCAATGAATAGAACCCCAAATAATGGTAAATATAGTTATTGCTCACTGAAGGGAGACTTTATTTCCTTTCCTTACTTTATGATCAAAACAGGCTTGATGTGCATTGACAAACCAATATTCCTTTCAAGGTGAACAATCTCCCATTGTTGCCACCAAGGCAATAGAAAAGGAAGCAGAGTAACAGAAGTAACAACACCGGGAGCTGTTAATGATAGATCTGGAACTGTTTTTGTTTGGCAAGCTTAATGATAGGCGTGATACAATGAGAAAAGCTGCTGAAGTATGTAGGGAGCAGCCCTCCTTACCAATCGGATTTGCTGAAAATTCAGCATCCAGGGAAAAGATTTGAGAGGGCAAGTCACGTTGCAAGATAAAAGGGAAGGCAATTTTATCTGCTCCACTGGCATAGTGGAGATGAGGTCCTCAAGCCTGGAAGAGAGATGACTTCAACGCTCAGATACTGTACCATGGGATTTTTGTTTCCTTTGGTACAAAGACCAACATTTCTCTCTTATGGTGTGATTCTCAATCTCCAAAGGGTACATTAAGCAGGTTAAGAAGTTCTGCAGATTTCAAGCAACACACCTGCATAAATGGAATAAGTTTGACAAGACAACTCAGTAAGGATCTTAGCTACAAAAATGACACTGCTGGGCTAAGATGGGCAAATAGCAGGTCTATAATGTGAGACAGCAGCCAGGACAATCATAGTTAATGCTTCTGTCTCTACTAAACTCTACTGATTAAACATGCTGCACATGTGTTCCTCTCTGAGCCTGCAAAAATGTGGTGTGTTCTGATGATTGGATGTCCTTCCGTCACATTTATATGTGAGTAGTAGATGGGAATTACTAACAGCATGGGAAAGTTTGCTCTAATCACAAGGGACTGGAAATATGGGCAAAGCTACTAAAAAGGCAACCAGGGATTATCCCTGCGGTCAAGATTCTCCTGGTTGAGATTTCAGACTAATTTTGTAGGGAGAATTAGGTTTTCTGATGGGCGTTTATTATTTTCCTTTTCCCTTGAAAAATTCCATCTCTTCCTTGTTATGTGTTTCAGATGTTCTGGATGAGTGAAGCCCAACAGTGTTTTGTTGACAAAAATCCAGCACCAGAGAAGATAAACTCACCATTGCTGTAAGTAAATTCACCAAACAGAAAATTATTGTAAACTGATGAAAATGCTCTGCTCCTGTATGCTATCCAAAATAAATATCATGCTTTAAAGCAAGTCCTTCATGTTTCCGTCATCAAGCCGTATGGTTTAATGTGTATTTCTCTCAAATTAGAAAGTCACTTCTGAGTAGTCTGTAGACCCGAAATATTTACTGTACAGTTGTATCTGCCAGGAAGGCTGTTTTGCATGGGAAATTGATTGCAATTTATTTTTATGCTGCACATACAACTGGCTTCTCACAGCATTTGATTTATATTAATTAGTGTTTTCCTACTAGGATTTGCTCCCAATTTGTATAACAGACTGGTTCTGCTGCACTGAATGATAGTAATAGTTTTAGCATATCAGATATGATTAAAGTAGGAGTTTGCATTCTGTGGGATTTTATTACCTATTATGCTTCTTGTCAAGTGATTCCATGGAGAATATCGACTCTTTTGGTTTAATGTAATTGTTTACTTCATTGTGTTAATGCTTTCATTCACAGAGAAGGATGTTAGAAATCAGTTATTAAATCTACACAGATGTAAGACTCTTTCTCTCTGCATGTGAAATCCTAGGCGTCTTCAGGACTGACACATGAGCAATACAGCCATATGTACTGCATCCAAAACCTGGGTACAAAATGAAATGTTTGTGGGTAGTGATATTAGAGCGGTGCCATGGGAATTTTGGCTTGGAGACTCAGGAGTCAGTGTTAATATTATTAGATCTATGAGCTGCTTTTCATTGTTGGTGAGATGTTGTTGACTCTCCTGTGGACCTTTTGCAGAGGTCTTTTCTCTCTGAGAGATTGCAACAGGTAATTGTAGGCAATTGATCTGCTTACCCAAGTGCAGGGTGCCTCAGGGTTCTGTTTTGCCACACACACCCCCAACCCCACTACTATTCAACATGTATAGGAGGTTACTAGAAGGGTTAATGAAGAGGCAGGAGGCAAGGTGTTTTCAGTATGCAGGTCACACATGGAAGGTCAGAATGCTGTTTTCCATTTGCTAGAAGGAATGAGATCTTGGAGATCATTGCATCCCTGGCACACTCCTAACTCAGTGGTGATGTGCGAGGATTGTTCTGGAGGAATGGCCAGTGACATGTGTCACAGACCCACTATGCCCTCGCTTTTAAACACTCTCTTGGGGAAACCCCATTTGTGTGTTAGAGCTGGCCATACAGCCACACCGCCTCTGAGATGGAGCCTCTGGGCTCCCACCCTCCTGCCTCATGCCATGAGCTCTACCCAGCCAGTCCAGCCGAGATACCCTCCTGGTGAGGGACTTGGTCACTCTTCAGGACTAATGCACACCAGCAAGTGTAACCCACACACCTCCCGGGTGTGGTGTTTTGCCCCATCTAGTGGCACTGAGACCACTTAGAGAGAGAGTTAAATGAGTCTGCTCTACAGCCTTAGCTAACAGGCAGTTGGCTTTTGGCTCATGTGGTAAAGGCTCATGCACTAAGCTCCAGAGGTTCCCAGTTCAATCCTGCCTGCTGACGACTGGGGTCTGTCGTTACACATGTATTTGCAGTGATGCCAAGCTGTGTTTTCAAAACAGAGCATGATTTATTAGTCAATTGGAACAGAGCATTGGAAGTCCTTAGCTTAGGACAGAGAAATGAAGGTTAAAACATAGTCCGTCTGGCCAAGTCAGAACAATCCATTGGCCAAGCCAGAATGATCCATTGGCCATAGATTCCATCTCAGGCTCGGTCTCTCTCTGACTCCATAGTCAGTCCCAGAAGAAAGCAGCCCGCCTCTTCCAGAAGCCCATACTTTATTTCCTGATGGTCACCTCCCAGTCCTCTGTCTCCAGGCAAGGCCATGCTGTTCACAACCCCACCTGCCCGAGCTTCTCATGGCTGAGTGTCGATTTGTTGAGTCGTTGTGGGCTTCCATTTTCCCTTTGGACCCCTTGTTAAACTGGGTCAGTTTCAACCAGTTCCTTAACAACCCTAGTGGTTGTGGCCTAGACAGCAAGGCAACACCCACACTTCATATCCTGGACTCCTCCCCATGAGCAGACTTAACCCTTTTGCACCCACTGGGTAGCAATGCCAAGTACAGAGGAAAACTGAGGCACACATCGGATTCATAAAAATATTACAGAAAACTCCCACTTCTTCACAGCATGCACCTATACTGGTCATCCTCTAACTCTCTATGAAGGGGGCATGCAGGAGGGCAGGTGCAGTTACCACAGAGCAACTATACAGCAGTTCCATGACCTGCCCTTAGGTTGAGGGTAGAATTTCTTCCATCATTTTACCCCATCAATTAATTATCAGTACAAAGCCCATTTACCATTGCCTTAGCCTTGGCATTGGCCATTTGATCTCTTTTCAGTGGCATGTAGCACAATCTAAGAACCAAGATAGATAGATGGATTCTGAACTCTTCTGACCTTCCATTTCTTGCTTTTTCCTTTAAAATATCTGGACTCCAATGCTTTACACTATAACAGACGCTGAGAGCCATGAAATTGAAGGATTGTTCAGCAATGAAATTCTAAAACATCATCTTGATAGTTTTTGAGTAGGAAAGATGATTTAAAAGAAAGGACCTTGAAGTTTGTGGGCCAGACCGTTAGCTGGTGTAAATCAGCATAGCTCCACTGAAGTTAATGGAGCAATGCTGATTTCCTCCAGGTGGATAAGGCCTTTTGTGAGGTAGTGCAGGGGAAGTAATCACATTAACTACATTCTCAAAGAATGGATGCTCTCATTTGGACTGTACCCTTCTTCCACTATATCACAGGACAATGGGCATGTAATAGGCTATTTCCTACCTTTTTAACTGCGGGGGGGGAAGGTTTCAATAAAAAATGTTCAACCCGGAGCTATTTTAAACAATGTAGATACATTACTCTTCACTAAAACTAGAGATGACTCATTTTATAGCCGAGTTCCTGATGCCTTTGCCATCTTACCTCGGCCCATTGTCTTTCAAGAGTAGAACCAGACCTGGTCAGTAGCTGGCTAGAAGACCTTCAAGCAAAGCCGCTCCTGAAATTGGTGGTTATGGTGCTGTAGAGGGCACTCCTCCCTGAATCAGTGCCTACCTGTGGCATTAGTGGGTCTATACCATTGGAGCGACCAGCCTTCAGATAAGCAATAATAGTGGCGTATGTTAACTGAGGTGTCTTGGGTAACTGCTAGAGCCAGTCAGGAATTTTTGAATTACAAGTTTATTGGAAATGCCCATTTGTCAAAACCAAAATGTTTTGCAGAAACATATTGGGTTACTGAAAATTTCCCAGGCCCAGGAACATGACAGAAAGGAACTGACTCCATAGTCCAGTGGTCAGGGCACTCACCTGGGATGTGGGACATGTAGATTCAAGTCCCTGCTCTTTCTGATTCAGAGCTGGGACTCGAACCTGGGTCTCCCATGTCCCGTGTGTGTGCCCTAAATCAGGCTGTTCTGGGTTAGAGGTCCCTGTCTGAGCTTTTCATAAAATGTTTAGAAAGGTCTCGTTTTCATTCCAATGCAGGATGAAAACAAATTTCAAACCCTCAATGTTTTTCATAAAATGGAAATCTTGTTTTCTGACCATCTCTAATCATTAAATGTTTCCTGCCTGAATTTCCCCCTCCATTTCAGCTGGAGAAGTTATTCTTTGTTTCACCTTCTAAATACTATTGTATTTTGCGTCTGGTACAGAATTGCTCTCATTTTTTCCTCCAGAGATGACTGCATTGTAATAGTGGGTGGGTGCTCTCTGTCAATGGTCTGTAAAGTACTTTGCATTCAGATTGGGCATTACTATATAATTGTAAGTTATTATTGCATCACTACAAACTAAATATGATGCCAAGTGTCAGAAATTGTTTACTGGGTGATAAGTTTGTGCGGGTGGGGCAGTCACTTCCTGCAGGGAAGGCTTCTTCTGAATTGTGTAGTGCCTGCCATTTCCTCTATCAGAGCTTAGCATTAAAGAAATGCTGACCGTGATTATGGGTTTCTTAGTTACAGAAAGCAGAGAACAAAACATCCCCTAAGAGAGATTTCACATCTCATCGTTTACTCTCACAATTTGCCTGTCTGATTTGCAGTATTTAAATCTTTGTAACATTACAGTGTGTACAGGGGAAGGAAGTTGGGGAAACGGATTTCAACTGGTGTAAATCACCATAGCTCTGTTGCTTCAATGGAGCTACAGAAATCTACAGCAGCCGAGGATCTGTCTCATAGATCCTAAACTAATCCAGACATGGCAATTTCATCCAATTCTTTATACTAATTCTTCTATATAAATACTTTAACAAAACAAAGTGAATATCAGTTTTGACAGCTCTCTGATTTGAGGTAGGAAGGTATGTCTTGATAAAATCCAGTTTTTTTCACTCACAAGACATTCATAATAAATCATTTCTACTTGCTTTATCCCTCCTGCAAAGAGTGGACATATCAGTATATTTGTTAGGGGGCTGAAAATGTGTTCAACATTGTCCAGGATACACAAGAAGATGTATTCCCTATCCTGAAGAACTTATAAACAGATGTCTGAATTTGACTTCAGAATTCAAACAATAGAAGGGTATGCAACTCCATCTCCCTCCAGCTTCCAATGGGTTTGAAACCGAACCCCAGCTTTCCTGGATGAAAAGCTCGTCCCCTTTCATATACCCCTCCTCCCCCTCTCCATCCCATTTCTATGTAAGTTCTATTTAAGTTCCATCCTCATCGGATGGAAATGAGCTGGTGTCAAAGGCCAAACAAGAACTGAGCAATTTAGTGTAGTGACTTCTCATTGAAACTATCCTTTTTTTTTTCCTGGCTTTTTTCCAGCCATTACTGGAGGTTTGTTTTTTGTTCAGTTCCTCTTAGAACACCATCAACAGCGGTAGAATCAGATGTTGCATTATTCAACTCAGTTTTTTATAAAAGGAGGACTTGTGGCACCTTAGAGACTAACAAATTTATTTGAGCATAAGCTTTCATGAGCTACAGCTCACTTCATCGGATGCTGTAGCTCACGAAAGCTTATGCTCAAATAAATTTGTTCGTCTCTAAGGTGCCACACGTACTCCTTTTCTTTTTGCGGATACAGACTAACACGGCTGCTACTCTGAAATCAGTTTTTTATGTCTCTCTGCCTTTCTCCTCTACCATATGTGATTTCATTAACCTCAGTCAAGGTTTCACTGTGGATTTACATGGTGACATCTCTCCTCCTCTCATGGAAATTATCTTTCTGACTTTTGTGTATGAAATAGATTGCAGGACTCTTTCAGCTACAGCTATAGCTTACCCTCTCCCCCTGAGGTGAGTGCCAGGGCTTTTATAACTGCAAATACATCAGCCATAATACTGGCTCCCGGCATCAAAGTGATTTTATTATTTGTACCATGCGTCGGAGCTCTTTGTCTCTCCTCACAGCTCGCTCAGGGGGTTCCCACTGCACACAGCAGCAGGATGCTCTTTGCTCGCCCTGTCTTATTTTCTTTAGCGTCTCTTCGTTCTTCTGTCCGGCAAATTGAACAGACATGGCTGATAGGAGAGTTTAAGTCATTTCTGGTGATTCTTAAACTTTGTGAGCTGTATCTGTTAGTACTATAGGCTTGAAGCTTGAAATTCCACCTGTTCCACAGACAGAGGCGTGCCCCTTTTTAAGGAACTCTTAGTTATTCAATGCATATCACCCCCACAAGCCAGGAAGCACCTAATACTACAGGGTGAATTTCAGTGATCCAGGACTATAGCTAGAACACCAACTATTATTATGGAACTTGTCATGTAGTTTAACAGGGTACAAAACTATGCAGATAAAATGTTCTGTAGCTATCCAACAATTAGGGCACTAGCCTGGGACTTGGGAGACCTGGTTTCAATTCCCTGCTCCACTACAGACTTCCTGTGTGACTTTGGGCAAGTCATTTAGTCTCAGAGCCTCAGTTCCTCACCTGTAAAATGGGGATAATAGCCTTGCCCTTCCTCACAGGGGAGCTCTTCTCCAGACCTTTCACATGGCTCTAGCCTGCAATAACGTCACCATGTTCCATGCATTTCCCAATTATTTGTTTACCTGCCCATCTGGCTTTGATATTTGTTCAAACGGCTCTTGCAAATAAACAGGATTAGAAACTAAATCCTTCTGTAGTCATTTTTTTTCTTCAGTTCACCCAGTGAATGATTCTGCAAGCTTAATATCAAAGCCGAGTGGCCTTTGGCTCTGACCTTTGCCTCCTAATTTTGTGACTATGACAACACAGCATGACTGACTGGCAGATAAAGCAGGTTGGTCTTATTCTGGTTTGCCTGACTACAGACTATGAAGATATCATTACTACCATTGAAACAAAAGCATCCCATAAAAGACAAGGGTATGTAACTGTTGGGAGCAGCGGGAACTGTTCATGAGTTTGATCAGAGCCTGAGGTGTAGTTTTAATCACAGGATCTACAAGGAAACCCACCCTGCAAGTTCTTTCTCTTGGAAGGTTTCAGAGCAACAGCCGTGTTAGTCTGTATTCGCAAAAAGAAAAGGAGTACTTGTGGCACCTTAGAGACTAACCAATTTATTTGAGCATGAGCTTTCGTGAGCTACAGCTCACTTCATCAGATGCATACCATGGAAACTGCAGCAGACTTTATATATACACAGAGAATATGAAACAATACCTCCTCCCACCCCACTGTCCTGCTGGTAATAGCTTATCTAAAGTAATCATCAGGTTAGGCCATTTCCAGCACAAATCCAGGTTTTCTCACCCTCCACCCCCCCACACAAATTCACTCTCCTGCTGGTGATAGCCCATCCAAAGTGACAACTCTTTACACAATGTGCATGATAATGAAGTTAGGCCATTTCCTGCACAAATCCAGGTTCTCTCACTCCCTCACCCCCCTCCAAGTTCATGTTTGACGAATTCAGGCCACTAAGGGGAACTCCCCTAGAGCTGACCCTTTGGTGCCCCACCCAAACATTTCCCAGGCAAAAATTTTTTACCCTAGTTGTTGTTAAGGGCAGCCTGGCTCTTGCTGGTGGAGATGAGATGTCTGCTAGGGCTGGACGCAAGGGAGGGTGGGCCTGGAAAAGGAGGTTGACCAGCTTTCAGGCTGTGCAGAGAACTTCCATCCTTTCCAGAAACAAGTGCCGGGGTTCATGGCCATAGCAAACTGCCAACCCAAGGCTGAGTCTGAGGAGGCTTAAAACTTAGTGCAAATATTTCTCAGAACAGCTCTAGCTTTGGGAACTGATCTTAGTATGTCCGGTTCCTTTTAGTTATTGCAAACTATTCTCATTGTGAAGGACAAATTATGGAAGCGGATCCAGTGTCTCATTGTCTCAGCCCTGTGACAGGGTGGACTAGGCCTTGAGGCCCCCTGCTGAAGGCCTTGTGGCCTTGCCACACTCCACCCCAGAAAAGGGCAGTACAGAGGTCCTCCAACCTGCATAGAGTGGCTGTGTGGGAAGCAGCCAATGGGGGCCCAGCAGGCTAGTATAAAAAGAGCTGCAGGACCAGACTAAAATCAGTTTCTTGCTAGAGCTGGAGGAGAGTGGATGGTGCTCTGGTCTGGCTGCTGAGACAAGGCCCTGAGGTAAGGGTGAAGAATGTGCTGGAACCACCGGGAAGTGGCCCAGGGACTTGTAGGAGCAACACAGTTTGTTTAAAGGGACATGGCAGATAGCTGCTATCTATAGGGTCCTTGGGCTAGGACCCGGAGTAGAGGGTGGGCTGGGTCCTCCACTACCAGCCACTGGGAAAGTGGCCTGGACTTTGAGTTACCCCAGAAAGGGAACTGACCTATAGTGGCCAGCTGGAGAGCTGTGGCCAGAAAGGCCCTGAGATGGCAAAGACATTGTCCCCAGGGAGGGAGCCCTGGGGCATCGCTCTATACCGGAGCACAGACAACTTGAGAGCGACATTACAGAGGGCACTGAGAGAGGCTCCTGTTGCACTTGTACCCTGGAAAGTGCTTGCTTTGTTTTTATTTCACATACAGCCTGTGTGTGCCTTGGCTGGAGGGATGAGTCAGCAAAGACCCACCACAAACAGGTAGACAGTGTGTGTAGGGACCCACACTTGGCCAGGGGACTCTTGCAAGAGGGGAGTGCACCCCATTACAAGCCCTCTCTGACATTCCTTCAAGGTCAGGCATGGAAGTGTTAGAGTATTGCTCAGCATGGCACGAGAAGGGGCCGCTATGAGTTAAGGCACAGATTACGATACCTTTGCTCACATTGAAAAGTACCTGATGCTTAAGTCAATGGGGCTGCTTGTACAGTATGATGTTATTGAATGTGAGCCAGCCTATGGCAGTCTGGCCCTGAGGTAGCGGTCTGTGTGAATATGAGTTTAGCATGGGCAGAATTCCCCACTTGCTCCTGCTGTTGGGTCCCTCCTCGAGTGCTGTAACTGGGACCATGTCACAGAGCTGAGTTAAGGAGCCTGCCCATGAGTGTAACTGGCCATCCTGCTGCCCTGAGCATATTTTTTTTCCTCCGTGGTGGAATAGCGCAATGGTGTTGTCTGAGTGACGTGATCTTGTAATCCAGTGGCTGCTCCTTAAGCTATAAGGGAGATTTCCTTTAGCTCCTGTGGTAGAGGACTGCATTAATGGAGCTAGTGTGCCCTGGCTGTGCTCACGCCCTATGGGTGTGTGATTGATATTGTGATTCGGTCTGTTGCCTGCAGCATATGGATTTATTACAGCAGGTCTAGCAACTGGAGACTTCCTACCAATACTTCTGCTTTTATAACCACTGACCCAAACCCTTGAGCTGTCATGCAGGAGCGACTCGAGTATGGATGTGTACACAGAGGGCTGCCTCCTGCTCCCACTGAAGCCCATGGGAGCTTTTCCGTTCACTTCACGGGGACCAAGATCTGGTCCTGAATCTCTACTGAGTAACACAACAGCATCAAAATGAGAGCAAGCCGCTGGGCTACATGATAAGAGTTTGGTGTCTGTATTTTATACAGCAGTTCTGAAGCTTGGCACCTATTGCTTGTTGATGACAGTTAGGACTGGTCTACTCAGCGTTCCATAAACATACAAGAGCCAGTCCCTGCCCTAAGAAGCTTACAATCTAGGTTGGATGTGGAAAACCCCCCGGTGCAGATATGTGCAATGCACCAGGAGACTGTACAAGCTCAAAACAGTGGAGAGATCTTGCAGAGTTCATCAATGAAAGGCTTTTTTTGCGTGTGGCAAGTTCCAGCAACTAGGAAAAACTAATAGCATTGACTTCATGAGGCCAGACATACTGTAGGGAGGCACTGTGCAGTTCTCCCCACCGCTCTGCCAAGGCTCCTCAGTTCTTGCCCTCAACACTCCTATTATTCCCCTGTGAATGCTGCCAGTTGGCCTGGTGATGTGGGCGTACATAAAGAGCCAAATTCTTCCCTCCGTTACCCTTGGCACCATGATAGACTTCAGGGGCGCTGCACGGGTGTTACTGAGGGCAGAGTTTGGCAGCCAGCTTCCAGTACGAAGTAGGTCAAGGCCACCAAATGCATTTTCTCCAGGAAGTTTGAATCCATACCTCTAGCAATAGAAATCAAATACATTAAACAACATTGTGTTGCCTGCCCTGTTAGCTGGACACAAGGCAACGCTGTACACAAAGCTTTATCCTTGTGCCAGGGTGAATGGAAATACAAGCATTTGCTTCCACCTGAACTTATGTGCGGTGGCACAAGTGCTTGAATCCCCCTACCTACATCACTGAATCATGCAGTATGTGGCGTGCCAGCTAAAGGATCCAGGCAGAAACTGTGCTTTGCTTTAACTGTGTATTTTTACTGAATAAAACTAAGCTGAGAATCCTGTAGCTGGGGCAGTATATTTTCTTGCTCCCGTAATTTATGAAACATTGAGATATTATGGTCTGTTAAATTCACCAAAGTGCTGCGCTGTAACGCCCCCATGTGGACGTTGCAGGCATGAACCCCACAAGAACTCCTAGTTTGCATTAATATAATCTTCTTTAAACAGGACTACATTAACAAGAACTAGGAACCTTTTAGTTCATGTCCGCAGCATCCACACTGTGGGAGTTACCCTGTAGCACTTTGGTGCACATGGCTATTCACATTCCCATAATCTGAACTGTGAGGCAGTGTAGACGTAGGTTTACTCACAATAAAATGAAGTAGGTCGGTATCTACCTGGTCTCTCTTGGTGAATCCAGCCCCATGTTTCCAGATGAGAACGCATATCAATTATACACTTTATCCTCTGTGGTTTCTAAGTAAAACACTAAGGATACAGTGCAGTATAACAGGGTTGAGGTGGCAATTACATTGGAAGCAAAGAGGGATAGCAGATTGAGTCCTGTAAATCTCTCCCATATGCATGAGCTGTCACTGTACTCTAGAGGGCAGTATGGTAATACGTATGATACCAATCATATCAACAAAGATTCCTCCAAATCTTCTTAATGAGACTATATTAGATATTAATATTAACAATTTAACTGATAGGATACAGAAGCCATCAGAAACAACAAGGAGTCTGGTGGCACCTTAAAGACTAACAGATTTATTTGGGCAGGTTTATGAAAGCAACATCAGATGACATGCCTTAGTTAAAATGCTCATTATCCCTTCATAAGAACCTGATTTGCAAGGGTTTATAGAGACACAGGGTTGAACTTTCACTGTCAGTCTAGCTGCATAGTCTTTTTAATTTTTAAAATGGTCTATTCGTAAGCTATTTTCAAGCAACAGGAAGGCAAATAAAAACTAGCCTTTTTTGTTTATTTCATATGCTTTATGTAGCAAGCCAGCCCTTTTTGAAAGGGAAAAACAAAACAAATGAACAAAATTATGTTTTACTGGCAGTTAATCTTTAATGTGGGCTGGAACTGTTTAGTAATTAAAAATATTATATATTTTTCTGAAATCCGAGGTGTTTACTTTAGAGAAGTACCTACTAAGGATGCCCAGTAGTTACTTTTTCATAATTTTTTTTCTGCTCAGTACATTATAATCAATGAAAGTCAAAGTTCAAAACGATTTGCTTCAAAAAAGCATCCAAAAGGTTGGCCACATCTCCATAGTCCATCTAATGGTGTTCCCATGAACACCCTATAGTGTTCTTGGGTAATGTTCTTCTTGTTTGTTACTTTTGCTCAAGGATGGGTCTGAACCAAAATCATGGATCTGGTAACCCAACAAACTTTAGGGTATTCAAACTCTGGGTCCAAAGTTTTACATCTTGGATCCATCAATGGTTATTTGCTTTGAACTAGTTGGCTCACTCTCCATTATTAGAGCTGTGCAAAACTAGCTGAGCCAGGTTCTCCAAGCTTCACAAATCTGGGCTGAATTTCAGATTAATCTGAGCTGACTTAACTACAGTATATAGCTAAGCTAGTAGTAGGGTGCCAATAACCTAAGTAATACGGTTTGTGGTTGCAGGCCAGGTAAAGATGGAGACTTTGGATGGTTTTGAGCCAAAACCAAGTTGTTTGTTTGGGTTGTTTCATTTTTTGTTACAACTATCTGCATTACATTACATATAGGTGCCACAATATACTGGGTGCTGTACACGCATATGGTAAAAGAAAATCTCTGCCCTATGTAAGGATGGGGAGGAGTAGAACACAGGTCTGCAGGCCTCAAGGTTACTGAAACTTCTGCACTGCCAAGGGAGAACTATGATCAATGCACTATAAACCCTGGGAAACTAAGCATCACAGGAAGTGCCACCCATGGAAGACCTGATTGGCGGCATCCCCTGTGACCACTAATTGATTGGTCCACATGCACTATTTAAGCATGATGATCCAGGAAGCTGTCTGTGCAACTCAGCAGTCCCCGGCATGATGTGACAACAGACCCCACTATCGCATCCTCCTTTGGACCCTGGCTCTGTTTTTCAGCTTTGACTCTTGGCTTGACTCCACTCTGGATTCCTGACTCTGGTTCTGACCTTTGGCTAGACCTATGACTCCAGTTCTGATCACTAGACCTGACTCCTGGTCCTACTTGCTATCCTGGTTGTGATGCCCTGTGAGGGTCACAGTATAAATAGACAAGACAGTCAAGCAGTTTGAGAAAGGAAATAGCTGGGACACTGAGGCACAGAGAGATGAAGTGAAGTGCCTACAAAGCCTGCAGCAGAGCTGGGAACTATACCCATAACTCCTGAGTCCCAGTCCAGTGCCTTAGCCAGAAGAGCATTCACCTTGTTTGAACAGGTAAATCTGAAACTCAGGTGGAGGGAAACCCCATAAACTGATACCCAAATGAGGTTTGCATGAACCCCTGTAAACCCAAAATCCAGTTTCAGTCAAGTTTAATAATGACTGCATCTAATTTTCACTGTGCCTTTATAGGTTTTCATTCCTACCTGGATTTCTCAGACTGTGTTTGCTCTGATAGAATATTGCAGATCCCATGAGCGCTATCCAGAATGGATGGACCCGTGATTGGTGTCGCTCAACTTTTGCACATTGTTTTGACTCACCACATCTGGTTTTAGGTTAATGCCACTAATATGTGTCACTGTAACAGAACGGCCTACCCTTTTAAGGCCAGGAGGCCTGGGGACATTCAACCCTGTTCAATTAGCCCTGCCTGCTACACCTGTGCTGGCTGAGGGACATAAGGGGAAGGAAGCCCAGCAGAGGAGAGCTAGTTGAAGGGGAGAGCAGAAGGCTGAGGAGAATCCCAAGAAGAGCACAAAGTGGACAAAGGCCTGTGAAAGACTCCAGTGGGAAGGCCTAGCAGTGGCTATTCAAGAAAGAGCAGGGAGCAAGCCAAAAGACCCCAAGAGGGGCTGAGAGGAGAGATGGAAAAGAGCCTGGGAAGAGTGACTGCTGAGCCCAAAGGGTGAGTGGAAGAGCACTTGAATTAGAGGAGAGAAGACAGACCCATTGGGAAGGAGGGACTGGGCCCAGTTTAAGATTGAGGCAAAGATGGGGTGTTTTGTTTGTTTTGATTTGGATTGCCTGCTGGGGACGGACTTAGCTGGAGGACCAAGTTGCTGCAGTGTCACGTCTTTGGCTGGAGTAGGCTCCAGATGGTTGTGGGGATGCTGCGGCAGAGCAGCTGCAATGTCACGCTGTGCTGCAAGGTGGCACTCTGAGCCCGTGAGCTTTGAAACAGACCCTTTCAGCGAGTGAGCTGTACAAATGGGATCTCCCTCCAGTTCTGGTCGCTGTTAAACAACCTGTCACTGGACACAGATTTACATCGGTTTGCTCAAGTCGGTCCCATCCTTCAAGATGCTGAGTGCCTCCTGAAAAAGCCTTTGCATGGTACACAGTCTGAATCAGATTCATACCAATGTAGGGACAGAGAGGAGGTTGTCTGTGTATCAACTATTTAGAAGCTATGAGGGTGGCTCCAGCATCTGGTGTGGGCTGCCCTGAATTGCACTCCTGTTTCAGTAACAGAATAACTGAAGTGCAAGGATCCTCCTGCCCCCGACTTGCTGACACCCAACTTCTGCTCCACTCCCAGCTCACCCTGGAATGACCATGAGCCCAGGCCTGCAGCAAAGACAGCTCAGAGATGACTCTCCTCCAGGGTGTTTTGGGCATCTAATCTGGGGCACCTTCCCTGCAACTCTTTAGTGCCAGCCTAGCTGGCATAGAGAAGTCTCAGGGCTCCACAGAATGGAACTTTGCTTTATGTGATTCAGAGTTTCACAAAGTTGGTTGGGACCATCACTTAGAATTTCTTGATTGTTTAGCAGGATTGTAAAAGCTTGAGGCCTAGGGTGGTTAAAATATTTGACTTGGTTTTACTTTCAAGCTAAAATGTAGAATCCACCCTAGTTCTTTCTTCAGAGCTTCCAACATTAGCATGGCAAGTGGCCAGACCTCAATTCAAGCTCATCTATACGCCATAACGCCAAAGAGTTCCAAACAGCGAGCCATCCCTGCAGTAAGGCTGGAAAACTTTTCCTTTAAAGCATTATATGAATCAAACCAGGATCATATTGCAACTGTTACAATAAATTGACCAGAATATGAGTATTGTTTAGCCATAAAAATCTGAAATTGGATCGTGACCTACATGCGGTATAAGGCCCTATGTAAATAGTGCCAGCATGAAAAATGGGAATCTCTACATACTGTAACCATAAAAAGCTGTCGTTTTTCCTTCTCGCCGAGGAGTGCTTCACTTTTTGTGGATTTTTATCAGGGTCTTGTTGAGTGAAGCAGAGATTAAACTAAATACATATGGCCTAGAAACCACTTACGACTACTGTATATAGATGGAGCAGACTATACTGAGATTGCGAGCTGGTGACTTGTATTTCAAAACAAGTTTAGTCCTTCTTTCTGTGGTTGTGGAGATCCTTGTACGTGTCTCTTTACATTACCTCAGCAATGAGAAGTGAGGAGGGCAAAGAATGTGTCTGGATCAAATTTGTTATGGTTTTGGTTCTCACGAGATGAATACAATAAAGTCTAATGGGACCATATTTCTACCTTTTTCCCCCCTTTACTTGAATGGTTAGGCATGGGACTGAGATCATTCCTGATGGACTTGATCCAGTGCCCATGAAGCTAATGGGTGTCCTTCTGTTGATTTTGATGGGCTTTGGATCAGGCCTTGTATATCATCTTTCAGCTTTTTCCATTCTGTAAAGCTTCCCCGTGTGTTTTCAGGAGAAGGTGGCAGGAGAGACGAGATGCCCGACAGTTTTTTTTGGTTTCTTTTTTCATGTCCAGCCCTGGCAGTGAAATGAGCATTGGTGGTCTCCGTCTATCTTCTTCCAAGTGTAAATTTGCTCCATTTCCCAAGCTTAGAAAAACCAGGTCACTCCAAAGGGAAGCTGATGTGTCAGGCTCTGGTATAAATAGCAGCAGGGTTCCCCCACCTCTTATATAGCTGGCTTTGTTGTCATTTAATATTAGAAGTACTGTGGATTCAACATCCGTTCCCTTAAGTCTGGCATGGATGCAGAGATCTCAGGGTTTCCAATTAAGTTTTAAAATAGAATTATTATCTGTTTGTGTTATGGTGTGCAGTCTTGGTCTAAGCACATCCTCAGGTAGCGTAAAGCAGCATCGCTCCATTGGCTTCAGTGAAGCCACACCACTTTACACCAGTGCAGGGTCTAGCCCACCTCTTTTTAAGCTTAATTGGATCCCTTCCCATTTTCACGCATGGAGGCTGCCTAATGCTGGCGAGCCTACGGATGCAAGTATTGCACATTTTGGACTGAGACAGCAGCAAATTTCCAGAAACCAACTTCTTATAAAGATTAGAGGTAACTGTGGATAAATGGAATTATTTGCATTGTAAATTGCAGCCAAGGTGTTTGGTTCAGAAGCAGCCAGAGAATGCAAGCATGAAATCTGAGAAGACTAAGATACCTGTGGACTGTGAAAGTTATTTACTTGTTGTTTAGTCATCTATCTGTGTCAAGAAGAGCTATGGGAGCGAAACCCAGAAGTACCACAACTTCCCAGGGTGACCTATTCCCGCAGGTTTTTGTCTATGTGATTGTCTGAACGCAGCTTCTCTTAGAACTCGCTTTATTTATTTGGGGGAAACTTTGCTCTATTAGTGTGAAACATTTATAGTAATATAAAGCATATTACTTTGTTAAGAATGGTAATGACTAGTGCCTTGATAAGGACAGCAATGCAAAAAGCTGTGGACTCACTCATAAAAATTCAATTTTCATTTTAAATGGTCTAGGTCACTAAGTGAATTGTCTTGGCTAAGATGTAAAATAGAGTCTGGACCCTGTCTGGTTTGTTAAAGATCTCATTTTTCCCCCCAGAAGAGTTAGCACAAAGGGGCTTAGCAATATTCCAAACTTCTTCTCCAGTTTCAAATAGAGACAGTATTTTACACTTCCCGTCTAAACTATAGTGTAGTGTTCCAGTGCAGTGCTCTGCTGCTCTTTGCCCCAGAGGCAGCTGCAATATTGTAGTGGGTGGAAATGATTCCTAGGTACTGTGTATGGCATTGTAAGGCCTTGGCTTCAGTGGGACTCCACTCATATGAGAGGGTTCATGCTAGCAAACCCTGATGCAAGATTGGAGTCTCAGTTTGTAAAGGACTTTGGGACTCTCCAGAAGGATAAGCATTTTATAAAAGTAACTGCTGACTGCACCTGTGCTGTACACAGAGATTGCATAAGAATTTCACAGTGGCAATGGAGACAAAATTTATATCCTCTTGCTCCAAAACCCCACCCCATAAGAGCTGAGCTAAAGGAGATTCTCCATTAATTCTTAGCAATATAGTGCCTATGAAACACCCTAGATCCAGCTGAAAAGTTCTAAGTCCACCCAGTAAAACGCAGCAATAGCCTTTGCATTACAATATTATCAACTTAGGAGAGAAAATAAAAGGAAGCTGATCAGTTTCCTTCACTTGATTTTGTTTGCAAGGTATTTGTGCATCTGTAGCTCCTTTTATGAATTCTCACCCACCCCCCACCCCCCGCCATGGAATCAACAGACTTGCCAAAATAATGAATGTAGTTCGACAAACCTCTGCGAAGCAGGAATTCTCTGTTTGCTGTCATTGTTTATTTTTGCAGAGGAATTTGACAAGTCTCTGGAAAACAAGGAGACTGTGTGAGTGACATGATCAGGTTGTGTTGTGGAATGCAGATTACCTGCAAAGTTCATTTAAAACTTTTTGGCTCACCAGAAGTTTTTCTCTTCCTCAATTTTTCTAAACTGCCATAATACTTTCAGCAGAGTATTAACAGAAAAACAGTATAAATTCCTGACCTTAATAAAGCCTATTGGATTAGACACTTTCTCATGCTGTGACCAGGGGTGCTGGAACAATTCGTATAGTGGGGGGTGGGGGGTGCAGAGAGCCATTGAACCACATTGTAAACCCTCTATATGATGGAAACCACTTCCGGCTAGGGGGTGTAGCAGCACCCCCAGGACCCTTAGTTCCAGCACCTATGGCTGTGACCTCCAATTCTATGTTCTCCCCAAGTAACAACATGACTTACATAATTGAATTAGAGTATTGCCAACCTCATCTGTTGGAAAAAGTCTGAGCCTGCCCCCCAAAATGATAAAATTGCCTTAAAAATGATGATTTTTTTTAAAAAAAATCTTATTTGCCTTTTGGTTTCTGAGCCTATACGCTGTACTTGGGTCACATTTTCAAGGTTTTCTCTGCAACCCTGATGGCTAGAAACTTACTTTTTTAAAAAAGGAAAACCGAGACTCTCATGTAATTACAGAACATCAGGATCTGGGGCCCTAAGAAAAACACCAACACGAGACTCATAAGAGTTGGCAACATCGGGGTATAATCAGTGACAGAAGTAGGTTAGCCACCATGGACAATTAAGGTGCCTAAGGAGCATTCACGGAAGACAGGCAGTTGCAGAGACGCTAAATAAATTCTTTGCATCAGTCTTGACTGCAAAGGATGTGAGGGAGATTCCCACACTTGAGCCATTCTTTCTAGGTGACAAATCTGAGGAACTGTCCCAGACTGAGGTGTCAGTAGAAGAGGTTTTGGAACAAATTTGATACATTAAACGGTAATAAGTCACCAGAACCAGATGGCATTCACTCAAAAGTTCTGAAGGAACTCAAATCTGAAATTGCAAAACTATTGACTATGGTATGTTACCTATTACTTGAGTTAGCCTCTGTACCAGATGACTGGAGGATAGCTAATGTCACATCAATTTTTAAAAAGGGCTCCCTAGGTGATCCTGGCAGTTGCAGGCCTATTTCTTTGATCCTAAAGACAGAATTTAAATATGAATGATCTTCATCCTGTGGATAGGTCCACTGTATTCAATTTAAATACAATTGGGATTAATTCGACCTGTCTTTAATTTTTTTTTAAAAGTTACAAACTGTACAATGTAGTCAAAGTATATGCTACACATAAACTAAGGAACCCCGAATCTCAGCAGAACAAACCTCTATTGTACATACCATCAAATTATAAGTGGATGAAGTGCTGATCTAATGCAGGTAACCGGCAATATATATTTGTCTATTATGCTGAACCTGCCTGTACAATATTCAAGGTTCATACCTGCTTTTCTATATGATGGATATCCCACAAGAAAAATTGTTACAAATGGATGGTATTAAAATAGATTTTGCCTCTTTGTGTGAGATGACAAATCTGTATTGAACATGTCACCCAGATTAGTAACATGATAAAATGCAATATGTGATGATGATGGGGGGAGAAGGGGGGGAAGAAAGCAGCTATAGATCAAACAGAACAAACTCCTAGGGTAACATTTTTCAATGTGGCTTAGGACCCTCAGTTCCATTTTTGGCATTTAGGCATCTAGGTCTCATTGAATGTTAATGGGATTTAAGCTTCAAAGTCCCTTTTGAAAATGGGACTTAACCTAAGTCACAGAGGTGCTCTGAAAATTTTACCCTTCGGCAAGTAAATCAGATATTTTGATTGTGATCCTTCAAGGGTGACGCCACTCGGTCTGTGCACGATTGGGGTCCTTCTGAGGAATCTGTATTTGGAACATACTTGAGAAATACCTACTTTAATGACACGAAGGCACTTTGCACTAGTAAGGTCAGACTGGTTGATAAAATAGAAGGAGCATTATTCTTTTTCTTACCATGCCATATAGGGCCCGGTGTGGTAGGGTTAAAGCTTAGAAGAATTTTGAATCAGGTTTTCAAGCAGAACTTTGAGACTGAAATTGGCCGTATAACATCTGTTTCTTCTGCACTGATTACCAGAAGGCACCAAGCTTGATTCATTGTTCAGACACATGGCTGTGAAGACTTTGTGTGACACCAATGACTGAGGCTGCCGGCGTTGCTCTGCAATGGAGAGTGCTGCTGAAAAACGGTGATTACTAGTTTTCTGATGCTGCTGTGAGGTTGTTCCCAGTCAGAGGAGAAATACAGAATAACAGTGCACTTAAATGGACACACTCAGGGCTATGACTGGTTATAATTCACTATATCTATTTATATATGCACTTGATAGGAATCTGATACTTTTCCCCCCTAATTGTTTTGCCACACAGGTGATTTGCATATTTATTTATTTGGGTGTGCTTGATTTGTCATCACCAGAGGGAACGAATGAGATTCTCTGGCTAGCTGGATTCCCTCTTTCCCTATCTGGACACCGTATTTCAATGGCGGTTACTCCCAACCAAAGCCCTGGACAACGTGCAGAAATGTAAAGTGTGTCTTCCCCCGTGGAGCACCATGAGATCGTTCTGCAGACGTGCGTTGAAGAATCCAAACCTGGAGGCAGAAGCTGGACTTCCAATGGAATCCCTTCCCTTCGGCTGGGGGAGGAGGAGCTGGCAGTCACCACGCTGTTGCTAATGGTGGTTTAGCTCCATCAGTGTCTGCAGCATTGGGACCTTTATTCTAGATGGGCAGCTGACTCAGTGCAGGTGTAATCAACATGGTGACAGGGGCCATCTGCCTATCTACGTTACAGCATCTGTGTAATGGGGGCTCAGAGGGCCAGTAATTAGCACAACTGACTTCTAGCCCCTGGCCTCTCAGTCAGGGCCATAGAGGTGCCTGTTCCTGATCCTCAGCCAGCAATCTTCAGCTTTCCACTTGCACCTGAGCCTTGGCCCTTAAGTGAGGCATAGTAGGAGAACCCAGGCCCTTTCTCTCCACTGGTTCCCAGCCCAAGGCCATGTGGGAAGCAACACTGGCAGGGTCCGCCCTGCAGTGAGTCCAAATCCGTTGCCCTGTGCTGCTTCTTACCTATAGGTCCCTTCAATTTGGGGCATGGCCCCTATGACAAACAGTCACTCACTTAACAACAAGTGTCCAGAGGAGTAGGCCCTGCAGGACCCGCTGGTTCACAAAGGGGGGTGGTGGTTGGAGAAGGCTCTGCCTGGTGCCTTACCTGCCCTGTGGTCCCTTCTCAGGTTCCACCTTCCATCTGGCTTCCTGGAGAAGGGCTCTCCTCTCCTGCCATTTGTCCACCACCTCTTGTCTGGGCTTCTGAGCTCCTTTTAGCTTGCTCCTCCAGTCAGAGCATGCTCGGCCAGGGTGGCATTACCTGGACCCAGTGTGAGGTTAGTATACCCTATCACTGCCATTGCCATGGGTTAGATCATTGAGTCTGATGCTATTGACTTCATTGGGCTTTGGATCAGGCCCTATAAAGACCACAAAGCATCACAAAATCTTGCATTACTCTGAGAACCTCACATAGACATCCGAGCCAGAGTTACAATCCAGAGTTGGGTGCTCAGATACTATGAAGACAAGTACCTAGGTAGACAAAAATTCCTAAACTACCCCTTCATATGCATAACAGCAATGCATCTCCCAAAGTAAGTACAATTCTTTTTTTCTCTTAAAGGAGAGCTGCAATAAGGAGTGACTTTGATCATTATGGAGTGGTGTTTAAATCAAACCCTTTCCTGATATGCCTTGAACATAACTTTCTAACAGTAGCAATAAATCCTATTATTTCTAAGATTGGTTTCACAGTGATCATGATTCACTGGATGTTCAGTGATTTATATCCTGCATTCCCTGCTGCCAGATGTGGCTGGGGCTGGGTTAGACAGAACAAAACTTCTAAAGAACAATAATACACCTTGATTGGTGCTGTTGTAGCGGTGAGGGCACTAGTCCAAGCTCCAGCTCACACAGGAAGTCAGAGGCAGACCTTTTACAAGCCACTTTGCCTCTCTGTGCCTTAGTTCCCCATCTGCAAAATGGGGCTAATAGCACTGCCCTACCTCATAGGGTGTTGTGAGGATAAATAATATTAAAGACTGTGAAGCAGTCAGATACCACAATAATGGGCCCCATATAAGTACATCCAATTTCCTATTTACCTGTATTTCTTAAGCCCACTGGGGCTTGCCTGTACAGCTCATAGATACTGACACATGGACAGCTAATTCAGAGGAGCTCTCTGTAGGCCCAGCAGCCAAAGGTTCCGTGCTGCCCTCCAGAGAAATCCCACCTGGTGGAGCTTTTTATTTATTTTTTGTAACTCTTTGTTTGTTGTGGCACCCATCAGCACTCTCTAGACGCACAGAAAGCACAGGACAGGAAACCATTCGGGGGTTTAAAGGGATTTAGCAGTGATCGAGGCAGTGCTTGGTGCATAGGAAGTTTTAGCTCTGTTGAACTCAAAGGTAAAACTCCCACTGACCTCAATGGAGGCTGGATTTCACCCACAGTATTTGCCATGCTAGTTCAGACAAATTGTCCGTCTCATCCTGTCTTTGGAAGTGGTCAGCATGTAAAGCTTCCAGGAGGGAAACCTCCCCATAGCATTTAGATTGTAATTTTCTCAGGGCAAGGGCTTGTCTTTCTGTTCCATTGTCTGTGCACACTTAATGTGCTGTCTGAATAATAGTAAGGCTCCTGTCCAGTTGTGCGAATACTGTGACATTAAGGGAGCAAATTCCTTCCATGAAAGTGAAATGTTTCCACAAAGTTCACAAGTTTCGCATGGCTGGAGTGCTCAGTGGATGGCACTGTAAAGTCTATCAGTTCAGAAGAGAGTCCAAAGCATAAACTTCACTCTGTAACTCTGGAATGCAGCCATCCAGTTTCCATCCTTTTTTTTTTTTTTTTTAAATCCAGCACCTCCTTTCCTACAGTACTTGCGTTGCTGGTGGTAGCCAAAACAGGTGATGTGATACATTTTATTGGCATAGTAAAAGACTGAAATACTGAGGCTTTCAGGCTGCATAACAGGCTCTTTTTTGGAGAAGAGGGATCTGTGTGTGTGTGTTGTGCTGCGTCTCTTTAAGGATCTATCCAGCTACTCATAGGTCTATGCTTTAAATAACTGTTTAGTCTTATATGTCTCCATATGATCATGCAAGATATATTTCAAATACATCCTTATATGGCTTACTTAGGCACAGTTCAGAAACAGCATGTGCCCTACTCAGAATAGCTCTTTGACTTCAGTTGGTCTTGAGCATGTGCTTAAAGTTAAGCTCCATGCTTAAGTTCTCTCCCAAAGAAAGATGCTTTCCTGAATCAGGGGTTTACACATGTGTAGCCCCGCTGACTTAAGTGGATTAATGAGCATAATTTTGCCCTATGTTATAATGTTTACAAGCTTAAAGCAGGATGGTTGTCAATGCATGATGTCTCAATGTGCAATGCATCCTTCCAAGCTGTAATTAGAGGAGCTTCACATTCTATCCCGCACTAATTGCCTTCTAGGACTTAGACTGGATTTCCATTTCAGTGGCACTTGTTAATGGCAATTCAGTGTCCAAAGACACAAACATGTTGCTCTGCTTACATGGTACATTCTTCCTTAGTTCTAATGAGATCTGATGGTTCAACATTATTGGTACCTCTGTCCCAAATAAGTGTGCGATATGGCAGAGAGCAGTCCAGGTTTGGATCTCTCACTGCTTTTACACTGGAATAGCTCCATGGACTTAAGTGGAGTTACTCCAGATTTACACCCCAGGTAGTGCATTCAGATTATTGATTTAATATTGAGGGAACCCCAGTCCTGGATCAGGACACCTTGTTCTAGGAGTTGTACAAACACAGAACTAAGACAGTCCCTGACCCCAAGAGTTTACGTTCTTTGTGTCTACAGTATCCAAAGAAAGGAAAGCTAGGTTGTTCAGGGACATCAGTAAAGAGAACTTGTAAATAACTGAGCTCACAGAGAGTGGCCAAAGATGATGTCTTTCAAGTGAAAATACATTTTCTCCAACATTGGAAGAGCCAGCTGCTGCTACGGTATGTTGGTTTTGATGTTTGGTCAACTAGGGCTGCCCACACAGAAGGGGCATTGACAAATCCATTTGTTCCAGTGATGGTTGGGTGAGTTTTGCTTCATTGTTAATGATGCAGGTCAAGTTGAACTGTTTTATATCCTCTTCTGCCTGCAGGTTGTTTATAAGAATGGATTTCAGCATCTGCGTTATGACTTTTAGCTGGTGAACAATAGAGACAAACTGCCGCTCAGTTCACGTGCAAAAACAGATTCATGCTTTCTGTGATAGCATGGTCTGACCTCATGGCATCCGAGACTTATCTAGCTGTTTGCAACCATTAGTAGTACTATTTATCATATGCCTGTGTTAGTGTTTGTCTTTCCTCACCCATACCTACAGTAACTCCTCACTTAACATTGTAGTTATGCTCCTGAAGAATGCTACTTTAAGCTAAACGATGTTAAGCAAATCCAATTTCCCCCTAAGAATTAATGTAAATGTGGGGGTTAGGTTCCGGGGAATTTTTTTTCGCCAGGCAAAAGACATTATATACTTATACAGTATAAATTTTAAATTTTAAACAAACTATTTAATACTATACTCACCAGTGATGACTGTGAAGCTTGGTTCAGGTGGGGCGTAGTGGGGCTTTCCCCACTACGCCCGTCTAGCGCTCCTGCCGGGGAGCGGGGTCAGGGGCTTGCCCACTGCCCGGCTGGAATGCTGGGCAGGTGGAGTGGGATAAGCCCCCATACCCCAACCCTGCTCCCAAGCTGGAATGCCAGGTGGGCGGAATGGGGAAAGCTCCCACTCCCCAACCCTGCTCCCCAGCTGGAACACCGGGCAGGCGGAATGGGACGAGCCCCCGCGCCCCGACCTCACTCCCCGGCAGGAGTGCCGCCTGGGTGGAATGAGGCAAGCCCCCGCGCCCCGACCCCACTCCCCAGCAGGAGCGCTGGGTGGGCGGGTGGAGCGGGGCAAGCCAAACAATTTTATAATGGAATGCTGCACAACTTTAAACAAGTATGTTCTCTAACAGATCAGCAACCTAATAACAAAACAGTGTTAACCGGGATGACTTTAAGTGAGGAGTTACTGTATTTGTTTCTCTACATCTTGTCTTTTTAGATTGCAAGCTCTCTGGGGCCAAGGTCTGTCATTTGTGAGGTGTTTGTACAGCTCCTAGCACGGGAGAGAAGCTGTCTTGGCTGAACTCTCTAGGTGCTACCACAATGCAAATAATTATAGAATTGAATCGTAGAGTCATAGGACTGACAGGGAACTCAAGACATTTGTGAAATAATTAGTGATGACAACATGGGAGGAAGCAGGGTCTTGTGGTAAAAGCACTAGGCTGGGGTGTAAGAGATCTGGGTTCAACTCCTCTTTCTCTCTGACCATGGGCAAGTTACCTAAACCTTCTTGGTGCCTCATTTCTCCAGCATTGAAACAAGAGAATAGCCTACCCTCTTTTTGTCTTGTATACTTAGATCACAAGATGTTTGGGGCAAGGGCTGTGTTAAGTTGTTTTGTGCGACCCCTTTGTACTCTGGTATCTTGAGCGCAGCTGGAGCTGCTCAGCGCTGTTTGTAAGACAAACAACAAAATTCTAGAATTTGGCATTATTTCACAGAAAGAAAACTGCCAGCATTTTAGTTCAATCTCCAGCTGCTTTGATTTATAAATAAAACACTTCAATATTATTCTCTGAACACTTCAATCTCTGTCATTTGGGCTAGATGCTAATTTTGTTGTCCTAGTTTTACAGAACATTTAATTATAGGTGATGGCTGGAGAAGCCCGTCTGGCTGCTTTGGAAGCTGCTTAAGACAGCGCTGGAATGAGTCTGCTTGGAGAGCCCTTCTGCAGCATTTGAAGAGATGAGTGTAGTGCGTGCGTGCAATGAGTTAAGTGATCTAAGAGGAGACATAATGTTTTGGAGGATGCAAGAACTGTTAGCACTGCCATGCAGGAGGCCCGGGACACAGTAGCCACGAAGGATTCTCTCCCCGCTTCTGCCCCTTTCTGGTGGAAAATGATGTCCGTCTTCTTCCTAATATTCCTGCCAGCTTATTCATGGAACATACCTCAGAGGAGGCAGCATGTTCATAACCCCCAGTGTGGCTGGGCGTGGAGGAGCTGCTAGTGCAGTAGATGAGAAAGACATTGGCCAAAAGGTAGGAAAGAACTGAAAGCCAAGCACATGTTGTGACATGGCAGGTGGGGGGGTGTCTCATTTAGATTTGTGTGTGTGTGTGTCTTACAATTCCTTTCCCTGGTGTGTGTTTACTCCTTGACTAACAGCTTCTCCTGTGTCCTTGACTTTCTTTAAAAGAGCCTCTTGGCCAGAAAGAGGCGGCTGTGTGTGAAGGGAGGCACGTGTGGCCCCCTTGCCCCCTGTGTCTGCATTCACCTCCATAGTCCGTGCAAGGGGGCCAGGTGGTGCTGTGATCAGGTGTAGGTCAGTGATGCATGAGTGGGGGTTCTCTGAGGGCAGGGTTATTTTCAGAGGGAGGCTGTATAAATTGGTGTAAGGGATTGCAAGCCGATGCAAAAGAGAGACTGAAAGTGATGTGTGCAATGAAATACAACCAATAGAAAAGTGCAAGTATAAGCTAACATATCCTCCAACACCCAGAACACTTAATATATCATTTCTATTGCCATAGTACTGAGAGCATGGTCCCATTGTGCTACGCAGTGAACAAGCAGAACAGTCCCTGCTCCAACAAATCTAAGGCCTCCAATCCTGCAAATATGCATGTGCTTAAATTAACGCACTGTAAATAATCCCACTAACTGTGGTGCAGTGTTGCCAGCTCTGTTTAGTGCTCATGATATTTGCAGTTTTTCTTCAAGCTTCAGCTCCTGGAATCAGAGGACTTCATGAGAATCTCAGCTTTCATTTGGGGGAAAAAAGGTTCCTAGCCCACATTCTACAGGCCACTATCCTCCGATCCCACTGAGGGTTACCAAAAGAAACTGCACCATCTGCTCAAGAAACTCCCTGCTATAGCACAGGAACAAATCTACACAGACAAACCCCTAGAGCCCCGACCAGGGGTATTCTGTCTGCTACCCAAGATCCATAAACCTGGAAATCCCAGACGCCCCATCATCTCAGGCATTAGCACTCTTACAGCAGGATTTTCTGGCTATGTGGACTCTCTCCTCAGACCCTACACCACCAGAACTCCTAGCTATCTTCGAGACACCACTGACTTCCTGAGGAAACTACAGTGCATTGGTGATCTTCCTGAAAACACCATCCTGGCCACCATGGATGTAGAAACTCTTTACACCAATATTCCACATGAGGATGGACTAAGCTGTCAGGAACAGTATCCCTGATGAGGCCACAGCACACCTGGTGGCTGAGCTTTGTGACTTTGTCCTCACCCACAACCATTTCAGAGACAACTTATACCTTCAAGTCAGCAGCACTGCTATAGGTACCCGCATGGCCCCAGAGTATGTCAACATTTTTATGGCTGACTTAGAACTACACTTACTCAGCTCCCATCCCTTAGCGCCCCTCCTCTACTTGCGCTACATTGATGACATCTTCATCATATGGACTCACAGTAAGGAGGCCCTTGAAGAATTCCACCATAATTTCAACAATTTCCACCCCACCATCAACCTCAGCCTGGACCAGTTCACACAAGAGATCCACTTCGAGGACACTACAGTGCACATAAGTGATGGTCACATAAACACCATCCTATACCGGAAACCTCCTGACTGCTATACTTACCTACACCCCTCCAGCTTCCATCCAGAACACATCACACGATCCATTGTCTACAGCCAAGCCCTAAGATACAACCGCATTTGCTCCAATCCCTCAGATGGAGACAAACACCTACAAGGTCTTTATCAAGCATTCTTAAAACTACAGTACTCACCTGGTGAAGTGAGGAAACAGAACGACAGCGTGAGACTGGTGCCCAGAAGTCACCTACTGCTGGACAGGCCCAACAAGGAAAATGACAGAATATCACACTGGCCATTACATACAGCTCCCAGTTTAAACCCCTCCAGCACATTATCAACGATCTACAACCTATCCCGGAAAATGATCCCTCACTCTCCCAGACCTTGGGAGGCAGGCCAGTCTTCAGTTACAGACAGCCCCTCAACCTGAAGCAAATATTCACCAGCAACTACACACCACACCACAGAAACACTAACCTAGGAATCAATCTCTGTAACAAACCCTGTTGCCTACTCTGTCCCCATATCTACTTCAGCAAAACCATCAGAGGACCCAACCACATCAGCCAAACCATCAGGGGCTCATTCACCTGCACGTCTACTGATGTGATATATGCCATCATGTGCCAACAATGCCCCTCTGCCATGTACATTGGCCAAACCGGACAGTCTCTACGTAAAAGAATAAATGGACACAAAGCAGACATCAGGAATGGTAACATACAAAAGCCAGTAGGAGAACACTTCAGTCTCCCTGTATGTTCAATAACAGATTTAAAAGTAGCCATTCTTCAACAAAAAAACTTCAAAGAGAAACTGCCGAGCTACAATTCATTTGCAAACTTAACACCATTAATTTGGCTTGAATAGGGACTGGGAGTGGCTGGCTCACTACAAAAACAATTTTCCCTCTCTTGGTATTGACACCTCCCCATCAGTTATTGAGAGTGGACCACATCCACCCTGACTGAATTGGTCTAGTCAACACTGGTTCTCCACTTGTAAGGTAACTCCCTTCTCTTCATGTGCCAGTATATTTATGCCTGTATCTGTAATTTTCACTCCATGCATCTGAAGAAGTGGGGTTTTTTACCCATGAAAGCTTATGCCCAAATAAATCTGTTAGTCTTTAACGTGCCACCTGGTTCCTCGTTCTTTTTGTGTATACACACTAACATGGGTACGCCTCTGATACTTGGCACCTAGCCCCCATGGTTGTGGAGAAAAGCTTGAAAACATGAAGCGGATGCACCCTAGAGGCTCAGCAATCATTGTCAAGGCAAATCCTGAAGGAACTTAGCCTTCTTGCAGGTCACATAACATCCAAATTGATCTCTCACTAGGTCTTTAAAATGGTCAGGATGGTTATTTAGTTTATGTCCAATTTGGTGATTTTTATGACACTACCGGAGCTTTTGATGACCATGTGATCTCCGGCCATGTAGCGGCATCCCTTGGTAAAAGTGCCTTGTAATTCATTGGTCTACCATCCTTATAAATATATGCATTCCAATAAACGGATCCAGTCGGCTGGGTTTGGCTCTGACTATCCTCATTTCTTTGTCCTGCCATTTAATATAGAGCAGCTGCTGTAAGACGATGGAATTGAAAACATCAATCTGCCGCTTGTCAGCCATTCTCAGCACCTATGTTTCACTGCACAATAGGTCTGATATAACCATTGCCCTGTAGAGCCACAGCGTCATAGCAACCTTGTTGTCCTGACGTCTCCATGGAAGCCTCTGCATGGCATGGAACGTAGTGGTGGCTGCCGCTTTACCAGTGCTCAGAAGGCATATTTTAAAAAATGCCCATTTTTATTAATTAAAATACAAACAAACCAACCTTTAAGCCAATCTCCTAAGTCTTTGGGGCCTGACTGATGATTCTTTGAATGCTTGGAGTCAGCGATACAAGTTGAGCATGTGCTGAAGTCTTTTGCGGGATCAGGGCCTAAGACCATCCGCTCCCGCACCCCACAAAAAAGGCATGTAACGCTACGTCTACATTTGACCTGCAGCAGTTTTAGATGACTGCAGCGGTTGCCTAGGTCTGAAGCTGTCACTGCTCAGACCACTGGAAGCTTTATCTTTACCATGTTACAATTTTTACAGGATTTATATTTAAAGAGGCCTGTCACTGAGCTCAGATGGAGCCAGATGTGGTTATAAAACTGATGGCAGAAGCAAAAGAGCAGGTCCCAGTGGCTAGATTATGAGGTTTAAACCAGAGTGCTGATCATCACCTGCTACTTGTTTTCTGTGTAGCCTTAAGTAAATCACTAAAACTCCCTGCCTCAGTTTCCTCATTTGTAAAATGAGACCATACTTTGCCTCCTGTGCTATGGATTATTTAGTTTGCAAGGGTCTTTTAAACATACTCTCATCACGTCTGTTGTGGTGTAAGAGCAACGACCGTCTGTTTTAGTTTAAAAAAAAAAAAGCAGAATTCAATTGAATAAGTATAAAATGTGCTAATTGTTCCCTCCTAAAACGTTTCTCTGTGACATTGCCAGTTAAAAACATCAGTTCAAGTAAAGGGATTTTTGGCAATGACTGCACATTTGATATTCTGGCTGTCTTGTTTTTTACACTAATGGTGTTTTTATTTGCCATATGGAAAAATACCTATATCCCAGATTATAGTAATCTCTTGGTACAAGGCCTCTTCCTGTCTGTCAGTCTCAATCTGAGGTACGGGAGAAGCCAGGAGGGGAAAGGGAGCTGGGTTGGATGTCAATGAAACAGCAAAAAGTAAAAAGCAAACACAGCAGAGGGTCCCTGCCTGTAACTGCATTGTACTGATTACACATATGAATGGCATGCTCATAGAACAATGATGTATGTATAACCCTATGTCTTTTCCCCCTTTTATTGTATCATTGCTGATATTTCTTCTACAAGTGACAATTTTGCTGTGTTAATGAATAATAAATCCCTGCAGATTTAAGGGACCACAGAACCCTGTGCGTAAGAGAATCCATGTCCTTGGGCCAAATTTCTCTGTGTGTGTTAAATCCTTCCCTTCAGTTTACTGGATTACAGCTAGTGGAAGCATATAGAGCAAGAGGCTACAAAGTAGACTGCTCTGATGAACTCCACAGGGAGCAGTTCCAGCTGCAGTTGGGTTTAAATCTGTTTTATGCTCATGTTACAAAACTTCCTGCTTCCAGCTATTTCTCTTGGATGGAAGATACCTAAAGTGTATGTCCTAACAGTCCATGACTCCTACCTGTCCCGCTAAGAACTGAGCCCAGAACACCCCCTTTCTTTGTTTGTTCCATGTCTGATGATTGCACTGGTTGCAATATATATGGATTCAGGTTATGGCTTCAGTAATAAAATAATTAGAGACACTTTGAAGGGTGAGATTGTGTCCTCTCTGCTTTAGTGTGGAAAAGAATCCAAGAGAGAGTGGCATGCAAAGGCACAGATTGATTGGAACTCACCACTCCATAGAGCTCAGAGGGTCTAATGCAAGGTTTTCAGACTGTGTATGTCTGTATAATAATACTTGGAGCTAATAGGGAGAATAACCTAATCCACACGATCATGATGCTCTCTAGCAGCTAGTTGCAAAGGCTATACATCCAACCCCTGTCCCCAACCAGAAGAAGCTCTCTTTTAGCTGAAGTATTGGATTCTTAGGGAGGAAAATCCAAGGTTCAGGCCCTGTTGATGACTATGAAATCAGTATGGGAATGAAGTCAGAGTTGATTCTGTATGGTTACTTTACCATCAGCTTTATCTCAAAACTTTATTATAATCTGGGAACCAGACTCTTGTAAAGTAGAAGTTGTACATGTCATTTCATTAATGATCTGGAAGGAGTGAACAATGAATTGGCGTAATTTGCAGACAATACGAAATTACTCAAGATAGCTAAATCCAAGGCAGACTGTGAGGAGTTACAAAGGGATCTCACAAAACTGGATGACTGGGCAACAAAATAGCAGATGAAATTCAGTGTTGATAAATGCAAAGTAATGTACCTGGGGGGAAAATAATCTCAACACATATATAATGATGGGTTCTAAATAGCTGTTACCATTCAAGATATAGATCTTAGAGTCACCGTGGATAGTTCTCTGAAAACTTCAGGTCAATGAGCATCAGTGATCAAAAAATCTAAAAAGGATAGAAGATAAGACTGAAAACATCATAATGTCACTATATAAATCCATGTGCGCCCACACTTTGCATGCTATGTCCAGTTCTGGTCTCCCCATCTGAAAAAGGAGATAGTGGAACTGGAAAAGGTTCAGAGAAGGGCAACAAAGATGATCAAGGGTAGTGAATGACTTCCATATGAGGAGAGACTAAAAAGGGCAGGGTTGTTCAGCTTCGAAAAGAGACTGCTAAGAACAGGGCCAGATTTAAACCTTGCGCGCCCCTAGGTACAGCATCTTCAGCACTGTCCCCTACCTACAGGTGACCTTTGTTTGCACAGTTTTAAAGAGATAAGGTGTCCCTAGAATGCCAGTGCCGCTAGGCACATGCCTAATTGGAAATCCAGCCTTGGCTAAGGAGGGATTTGATAGAGGTCTATAAAATCATGAACAGTCTGGGAAAAGTGGAGAGAGAATTATTAATAGGCAGCAGGCTGAATACAGACAAGAGGAAGTACTTTTCACGCAATGCACAACTAAGCTGTGGAACTCATTGCCAAAGGATGCTGTGATGGCCAAAAGTATTACTGGGTTCAAAAAAGAACTAGACAAATGGATGGAGGATAAATCCATAAGTGGCTATTAGCCAAGATGGTCAGGGACACAACCCCATGCTTGGGGCAAGCCTAACGCTCTGACTACCAGAAACTGGGAATGGAAGACCAGGTGGATCTCTTCATAATTGCCCTATTCTGTACGCTGCCCCTAAAACTCTGGTCCAGGTCACTGTTGAAGACAGGATACTGGGCCTGGTCTTACCCAGTGTGGCAGATCTTTTGTTCTTATGATAGAAACGCATTTCCCTCGACTCTCCCAACTCCAATCAATCCAGCTGAGATCAACTTTGGTTAGAATCTGGACAAATAATGGTAAACCTATTTATCTGAATTTCTAAACCATGACTATATTTGTTCCTTCTCCGTGTCTCTCTCTCCCTTTGTGTGATTTCAAAAGGAGATGTGACATATAGCACCAGTGACAATGTCATTTTTGTTTTTATCACTGTCCATTTAAATATCCTCTCATCTGACAAGTGGATTTGAAATTCACTTTGTTTGTGCATGTTCCATCCTGGAACTAGCACAAGTAAGAGACCGTTCTGCTCAGAATGGAAAATTAATCAAGGGCTGTAATGCTGGATTTTTGCTCCTTTATTATTCTGACACATGAAGAAGTGGTAGCAAACAAACCCTAGGACACCAATGTTGTATCACACAGCTGTAAAATAAGTCTAAATCCTAACTTTACTGAGCTGTAAAGTCTGCTGGAAATTCTACTGATGTGAAGCATTTCTAAACTGAGATTTTCTTCTGTGAGGAAGATGGGGCATCTGCACTGCCATTGAAAACACAGCAGGGTCAAGCTCATCAGTGTATTTCTGAGGATGGTGTTGTGAATGGAATGGCCTTTCTATGTAAAAAAAAATATTAAACTCTGAAAAAACATGTTCAATTTGTTTAGGAGAATTGAAAGAAATCTTCCAAGTAAAGGACAATTCAGCTTTACAGGTTAACTGAAACCAAGGGTAAAATTCTGACCCCATTGAACTTAATAGATGCTTTGCTATTGATTGCAATCCTGTCCCTTCTAAAATCAAGTAAAGCAGATGTATCAGTAAAGGCAGTATTTGCTGCCTGAAGGTTTAAAAGCCTGCTATGCATGTTGTAGGAGCACAGATATAATTGTGCTTCTTGGCCGCATTCTACTCTGCTCACGAAGGAGGGTACTGTTCAATAGGATTATGGCTGGCAAATCAGGCCTTGAATTACTGCTCTCACCTTCCCTACTTTCATGCCTGCCTTACACTACTAACATGAGAAAGGAATCAGGTCCTCTCATTTCTATTCAAAATCCTGAACTGGTTCTTCCTTGATTTAAAAAAATATATATAACTGGATGGCCTGCAAGCCTTTCTGGGTTGTTAATATGAATAATCCTGCACGGCAGCAGACTTGTGTTATCTGGAAATTAGGGTTGTGTGAAAAAAAATAAATGACCCTGTTCATTTGCTATGTTGGTGAATGATAAAATATTCTAATACATTCACTATTAATGTCACTTGAGAGGAACTGGAAGCAAATAGCTGCTGCAATTGTGAGCCATTGGCCTCATTGTTTTATATTGCGTTGCTTTGTCTGTGAGTAATGTTCTCTGTCTTCGCTTCATGCTCAAACATAGATTTCTGCAGAATCCCATTTGGGTGGAGGCTAACTAAGTCTGTCATCCTGACAACACAGGATTGTAAATTACAGCAGATTTCAAGTGCTCAGCACCGCAACGGGGGCCAAATTTTCAAAAGCGGCTCAGCCCCCAATGTGTATCCAACATGCTGAGCTCTTTGGCAGATCTGGGCCAGTCCAATATCAAGTGACTCATGAAATAGAGGGTTCTGCTGCTTCCCTTTCTACTTAGTGGTACCCAGTCATCAACCCGTTGTTTCACAAAATCAGATAACTAAGAAGAGCCTGATCCAAATTTCATGGAAGTCAATGAGTCTCTTTCAGTGGACTTCAGTGTGCTTTGGAGTAGGCCCTAATTCAGTGTTGCCAAGTCTCATGATAATTATTGTTTTCCTTAAAGCCCCAGCTCCTGGAGTGAAGTGGATATGTGATGAATTCAGCCTTCATTCTTAAAGCAAAAGTAAGTTTCTAGCCCTCGTGGCTGTGGAGAAAGCTTCAAAATGGGACCCCAGGGCACCCTAAAGGCTCAAAAAGCAGAAGGCAAATAAAAAGAACACCAAATCTATTATTTTTATATAATCTCATTATTTTCGGTGAGCCTGACTCATGATTTTTGAACATTTGGGGTTGGCAATACTAACCTAAGGGCTTGCCTTTATGGCAAGTGACTGTGCGGTGAGTCAGGGTGTGAAGCTACAGTGCACAAGCTTGCTGCACAGTAACCGCCGGTGTCGACACTTCTACAGTGCTCCGAAAGTCCTGAAGGGCTGTTGGCTTAAGCTGGGACTTTCAGTGCATGGTAGCAGTGTCCACAGAGGATGTTAACTGAATTAGCAAGCTGCTGCACTGTAGATTCACATCCTGGCTTTCTGCATGGTAATTTGCCATGGAAACATGCCGCAAGGCTTTCTAATCCTTAGATGTAGCTGTTTATAGGCTTAAGGGGGCTAGCCCTAATATTTCTTGGTCAGCCACAAAACAGTGATCCATAAAGTACTGTACTTTTATGGCTCCCTGTGCCCCGCAGGGATATTTAAAGTGATTTTCATTATGTAACTTCCCTTAAGCTTTTGCAACTCCTGCCCTACCATCCAAGCCCTGTGGGTGGGGGGAGAGGGGAGTGTCAACTTCTTGTGGTCATTCCTCTACACCGTTGATCCTGTCTTAAACACACCTGACTGAAAGCAAAAGCCAACTGTAGCAGGGTCGACACCCGCTCCTGCCCTGAGGGACTTAGAACAGCCTGGGAGAGGGCTATGGCTGAGGACAAGACAGGGTTGATTGGGGAAGGCAGCAACAGCTGGGGCTATGCCCCAGTCAGGCCCAGCTGGCCCCTATAAGAGGCTGCAAGTCCAAACAGACTCTCTGCCTGTAGAGAGAGAGAAGGGCATGGCTGCAGGGGAGCCTAACCAAGTGCCTAGAGTGGAGCAGGGCTGGGGGAAGGTCAAGGGAGCTGGGGAACTCCAGCCTGGAAACCCCCTAGGCTGCGGCCTAGTCGAAGGCTAGTTAGATACTGAGGTTGCAGGGGGGCAGCCCACAGGTAGGCAGAGGCAGCAGGTCCAAATCCCCCATTGCCTGTGATGAGTGGCTTATATACTGCAGTCAGCCCCAGTGAATGGAGGCTAGATAGTGACTGAGCAGTAGCCAAAGACTGAGGTGAGGTAGGGATAGGGGGTGAGGGTTCCCCTGGGTGGGGAGACCCTGCAAGTGAGGGGTTACTGCCAGGGGGTAGCACCCTGGTGTACAAGGGGCACCGGGTCCGGGAGGGACACAGGGGCCTGGCATAATTGGGACACCGGCCTGCAGAGGGTGCTCCAAGGCTGGAAGTAGAGCTACTTCCCAGGACACCAGCAGGAGGGGGTGAATCCGACGTGCTTACACTAACCCTTAACAGTATGGAGTGACCTGGGCAGTAGCCTCTACTGATACTTGTCTCTGTCCCAACTTTATGTATCACTATTGACTTTTGGATTGCTTATCATAGGGAGGTCAGAGACAGGAGCTTTGAACCATGGCCTGAAGATATTTTCCTTTCTGAAAGGCTCATTGGAGACATCTTGACCAAATGGATAGTTGACCCAAATAACAAAAGGGGGTGGAGAGGAGCGGTGACTCTTTCAGAAATGTCATTGAAATTTTTCTATTTATTTTTTCCAAATTCTAAACTTCAGCAAAAATTCTAACCTAGAACATTTCCAGCCCGCTCTTGTGAGGCCCAAGATGCTGGCTCTCAGCATTAGCACAGTCTCGCTAGGCCTAGGCGTTCTCATTGCTATTCAATCTAGATCTGTAGATCTGCCACAGCTCCCACTCGAACTAGTGAAAATGGATGGGATAGTCTCCTATGAGTTCCTGTTAACCCCTCCCAGACCTGAGTTCCTTGCATAGGGGATGATGCATCCTAACCTGCCTTTTGCTGTTCCCTGCCAAATCGACTTATAGAGGGAAACAGGCATAGAAGAATACTCATCCCTACACACAGGTCCTCATTCCTCTAGCCAAATGCGAGACCCCCCAGATCTTACTCCTTCCACAAACTTGCAGCTTGACCAGAGGTGGGAATCAAACTCTTTATCTGTTTACAAACCCCTGTCACTGCATGAACAGCTGGAGGTACCAGACCCATTGCTACCTCTGTCCCTCCAGGAGTTCTCCTTGGGAAGTCTAGCACTGGGATGCTAATGCTGAGATGGTCCTACCCTGACTGCAGTTACTGACATCAAAGAAAGAGAAAATACCAGATCATCCCCATGTGAAACACCAGAAGTTCTGAATTTTTTATAAGACCATTCACTTTGAAATACAGAAAAAAACCCATAGTTACCATAGCAACTGACTCCTGGGCTGGCAGCGCTGATATTTTCTTTAGGGTACAAAGTTAGGGCATGATCCTGAAACTACTTCCTACCAGAATAGTTCTTATTCGTCTCACCGACTTCCCGGTGAGTTTTGTTTGATTAACAGCAGCAAAATTTCACCTTATGTGTTTGCAAACCTCTATGCCCATCCCAGCATTGGGCTAGCAACAACAGAATAACATGGCAAAGTTCCTTTCCTTTTTTTTTCTATGAAATTTGTATATGTTGTTGACATCAGTGGGATCCCGGGAGTCCATCTGCATGGGCAGCTTGCAGTTTCTTGGCCACAGAGAGCTCTGTTCGCTTGAATATTTAGCAGAACATCTGTTCCATTATTGCATATAGGAGAGGTCTGATCCAACACTCAGCAGAAAGACTCCCGTTGATTTCAATGAGCTTTCGATCAGGCCTGTAAAAAATAACATTTTTACACTTTTTCCTAAATCTTCATGGTCTATCCTTTCAGTTACATCAGTATGTCTTTGTATGCCCATCTAAAGGGAAGAGAGGGGGTCCTAGGATCAGGAATTACAGGTGCTAAAAGACACATTGTCACCTAATGCCCCGTATTGCATATTCTTTGTTTTGTAAAGTTTTAAATACCAAGCGGTGAGGTCTCTACCACAATTTTTGGGAAGACTGTTACTAAGAGTGGAAAGAAGTTGGGCTGTATCCTCAGTTGCCATAAACTGGCATAGCTCTTGAGGTCAATGGAGTGATGCCAATTTACATCAGCTGATAATCTGGCCCATTTATCCTAACCTTCAGCCTAAGATTTCCTCTTCTTGATTTTCTCCTGCTACTCCTAGTAGAAAGGAACAGATCCCTTTGAGCCGAAGTGAATGCTTTTCCATTATAGAGCTGAGGAACCAAGCCAGCTTCCCCCTCACATGGAGATTGCCATTGCTTTTGACATGACCAGTGTCTCTGCCAACCTCAGCCTGCAGGACCTAGTCCTAAGCCCTAGCTTTTCCAGTTGGCTGCTCATAGGATGGTGCCAACAGAAGCACAGGGCTCACTATATTTACTAATTTAAAATGGGTGGAAAAAAATAACTGACTTGAGCCCAAATCAGGTTTCATTGATACTGCATAAAAGACCCATTTATTGAAAAAGTTGTGTGAAGAATCTGCCTCTTTTAGAATGAGAAGGGGAACATGCTGACCTGGAGATGCAATTTAAAAAAAGTATAAGAAAACTCTAAAGGCATTTATTATTCAGTTTCTAAAGCATTAATTTCTCAGTATAGACAGCAGACCAATATCTTTGCTTGCAATTTGTTTTAGCCAAATACCAGCATTTAATTATTGGTTTGGTGTTGGACCACATCTGACCATCATCTGTGCTATGATTGGTCCTGTGGGGGAATAGTCAGTCATTTATAAAAGTAATCATGTATTTTGTCTAAAAAATTAGTACTTGTAGTGTGATTTGAGTGGCTGTGTTCCACCGATCACGATCTAGCATAAGTTCTGTTGCATTTTATCAAAGGAAAGTATTGATGTCTGTTTTTCAAGCTTTGCAATCAAGGCTTATTGACATGCACAAATACAGACTTCTTGGGACCGTTGATCTCTATATTGATCAAGCCCAGAAACCTGTAGCAGATGATCATTCTTTGAATTTCTCAGCCCTTTTTACCCATTGGCAGCAACTTTCTAATTTAGGGTCAATGATGATCTGAAAGTTTTCAAGGGGTTAAGCGACTGCTATTAAAAAGGTTTGTGGAGACAGCTGTAGTAGATGGAATGAATGGAGGGGAGAACCGTTTCAAAACTCCACATAAAAGATGCTCCAGATAAGCCCCATTTTATAGATGAGGGTGGGGAGAGGAACGGAGATAGGACTGAGCCACACAGAGGTTAAGTGATAAACACAAAATTAGAACCTGACTAAAATACAACAGTGATTTACTCAAGCTGACATGGCTTGTAATAATACCTATCTCCTAGGAGCTGTGAGATTAAGTCATTAGTATTTATGATGGTTTTTTGAGATCCTTGTGTGGAAGGTGCAAGGTGATAATGTGTGTGCACGGTGCTGTTTCACTGCAGTAAATTTCCTGTTGGAATCAGGGAGACTGAAACATAGTGTACAAGAGACACATTCACTCTCATTTCTCAGTTCATACATATGGCATAACTACTCATCTAAGACGTCTGCCTGAGGTTTCCCAAATCAGCTCTCAGACCCCCAGACAAAGGAATACAGAAGAACAACCCCATGCAGCCACTGGCACGTAACTGCTGTCCACAGGCCGGAGTTAGGAGTTGAGGTTCCTAAAGATGCAGATAGGTGCCTACAGGTATTTACAGAAGTGCTTAATCAGGTTAGGTGCCTAACTTCTAGTGGGAGCTACACACTTCTGTAAATCCCAGTAGGGCCTATCTGGATCTTTAGGCACATAAATACATAAGGAAGAGCTTGTGGGGGGGAGGGGGGCAGATTTTCAGTTTAGGATCTGAGTAAACCATGCACAGTTTCATGCCTCTTCACAGGAGAGATGTTCTCACTTCTTTACTTTCAATGAAATTGTTTGGTTGACAGAATCTTTGACTACCTGAGCAGCTTTCCAACATTTTCTGGCCCATGGCCTGGATTCAATCACCATTATAACTGTATGAAAACCAGGTATAGACAGCAACAAGAAGAAAACTCTTCCCCCAAAATGTGTGTTTATCGTAAGAGGGGGAAAATGGAAGCTGCGGCCAGCTCTTCAGCGGGTGTAATCACCACAGCTTCATTTAAATCAGTGGAGCTACATCAATTTACACAAGCTGAGGATCGATGCCTGAAACCTTAATTAGAGATGGGTCCAAGTTGCAGGGTTTAGATTCTAGCCTGGATCCAGATTTTTCCTCAAATTTGGGAATGTTCAGATTTCGGGCCCAGCTCTAGTTGTTGAATAGGTCTGTACTCTAGCAGGTAGGTGCACACATAAATATATATTTAGTGCACATACCCTACCACCCAAGGGTTCTGAGGGACCTTTTGTTTATAAAGTGCTTTGAGATCCTCAGCTAGAAAATGGTAAGGAAAAGTTACATATTCCTATAAAATAATGATTTGTTAACAACCATGCAATTAAATGACATACAGTCATAGAATTTCTCATAAGTGTCATCAAGAATAAATGTATCTGAATGAGAAATAATGCCTCTATCAAATGATCTCACAATTTTAAATTAATTCTCTCATGTCACCAATGTATTGTGATGGTTAACAGGTATAAGGTAGTTGCTTAAGTGGCTGGATGCTATTGTGTTAAATAAAATGAGACAAAGTCTCAATCATACAGTCATTATGGGTGAGCAATTGCCCATAATGGGAAATGGTTCTGAGTGTACATATTGTAATCAACTAATTCTTTTGCGTGCACTAATTTAAAAACCTAGGAATTGCTTTAGTGCATCAGAACAATGGCTCATCTAGACCAATATCCTCTCTGTCTTACAGTGGCTAATAGCAAATGCTTTACAGAAAAGTGGAAAACTTCCACAAGAGACAACTCTGCTATAATGTACCTTTTAGGAAAGATGATTTCATGCTCCCAGTAATAGGTCATTGCCTTTATCTCCTGAAGCATGAGGATTGATATCGTTTACACATTTTTCTTTAGCCTGGTTAGCGTAACTAGAAATGACATAGGTAGCTTACTGTTTATAAGATGTCTGACGCAATGCTGACTATATTTTTTTATAGTGACAAATGTATTCTGTGTGCTTGATTTTGCATTGTTTGATTTAAACAGAGCCTGGTCTATATTTTGAGGTGTGGGTTTGAACTTCAGCCACTTGATGGCCACATTTTATTTTATTTTTTCAAATTGTGCCCAGGCTATATTTGATATGTTGCAAAGAGCAGGAAGCTAAAACGTGTGTGGTCAGAAAAACCCTCCATACAGCCTCCTCTCTTTCTGTGCGTGAGTGTATCTATATCTATCTAGATATGTAAATTTCTACAGGGCTCCTCTGTAATTCATATTATCCTAGTAAAGTGCAATAAGAGTGGGGGAAACAATATAAGCCTCTGGGCTTGAGACACAGGCACTCACTTTGTTCCTTTGCTTTTGATGTTCCCGTATTGACCCAATATGTCACATTCCAGTCCACTCTCCTCATCCAACCAATGGGTACGGACAGAGTGTGACCATTACTGCTCAATTCTTCACATGCCCTTATCCCAATAACTTGGTACACTCCATGTCATAAACCCAGTGTTTTAATCTCTCTAAATTAATGTAGGCTATTTTTTGCCTTCATTCAGAAGTGTGCTTCCCTGTTGTCTTCCAAAGGCTTTCAAAGGTTTCACTGTTTAGGAAACCGCTATCCTTTAAAAATCTACAACTGGTTCAGACCACAACATGCCCCTCTGCTTAGAAGCACAGGCCCCCAAGAGTCTATCACCCCAGTACTCAACTCATTCCACTGTCTTCCTGTTGCATGGTGCCTCATCTTGCCTTACCTGATCATGACTTCCCATGACAGTTGTGGTCCACTAGAGCAATGGAGCGGTCACTGTTTGGAGTGAGACGTGTGTGCAGGAGATGGAATTTTCTCAGAGACTGGCTGACAAAGCTGGAGCTCATTCGTGGAAATGATCAGGATGATCACAAACTTTCAGAGCAAAATGAGAGCGCCCACAACTTTGAATGAGCCCTCCCCCCAAAAACAAACACACACACACCCCCCACATCTGCAAAACAAGCTTGACACAGCAAAAACAGACCCACCCTGGGTCATCAGAGATTGAACGTGGGATGTTTAACACCAAATTCATAGTCCTGTACCACTTGACCTAAAGGAATCATTTCATTAGTTGGTAGCAGTAGTAGGTTCTTATCCTCTGTGAACTCTCCACTAAAAGGAGACATGACCTACTCAGCTAGTACTTTATGAAAACACACACACAAATTCCAGTCCTTAAAGATTTGGGGTTTAGAGAGAAAAGAGTAAGATGAGAGGAAAGAGAGAAGCATCTCTTAGTGAACATTTGATAATTTGATGGGTGCTTAGATACAGAGGAATAAGATACAGAGGAATAAGAATCTACAAAGATGGGAGAAAAAGGGTTGTCGTTGTCCCATTCTCCACAGTACAGCTTGTACCTTAGGTCTGGATTCTATTATAGTAAACAGAGTTTTGAAATGTAATTATTTAATAGCAGCAAATTCTGAGAATTCATTGCCTCTGATTTCTATAGCGTTCCCAAGCTGGAGAGAGCGGAATTCTCACTTGTACTTTCTGTCAAGTCACAAAGCAATTCCAAAAGACTAAACTTACTTTTTTAATTCCAAGAAAGTGTCCTGAAAGAACAGTGCAAGCTCCGATTGGCACACTGGGGAAGTAACCAATAGAGCAATGCTAAAATGCCCCCAAAATTATTCAGAAAATTGTCTTTACCCCTAATTGCCTCATTTATCTTCAAGTAAGTGTGTGGTGGGGGGGTTTTTGTTTTGTTTTTTCCCTCCCCTAGTAAGAATTTGTCAGGCATTCATGTACCACTTTGTCCAGTAAAGGACTAAATCTGCTTTTTGTGGGCCGTGTGAATGGTTTCCATTTGAATGTAACGAAAAACCTCTCCACACACAGTGGCGACCAGATCCTGTGCTGGTATAAATTAATGTAGTCCCACTGAAGCCAGTAGAACTACACCGGTTTATATCAGCTGAGGCTCTGGTTCCGAAGGTAAAATTTAGCCCTTAAGAAGTAACCAGAACTTTCAGAAATCTGTTATTTTGGGCAGGTGTGTGTGTGTGTGTGTGTGTGTGTGTGCTTAGGAGGGGGAAGGGTGCACCGACTGGGGGAGAGAAGGGCTTTATTCTTGAACATTGATTATGAGCTTTAAAAATTGCCTTCAATTCAGAGGGCCAAATTCTGTCCTGAAGGTAATAGGATAGCAGAGGGCTTCAGGCCAGACTTTGATCCTGGGAATCTATGTTTTATTTGATCAGTTATGTAATAGGCTGACCTTACATGTCATATTTGTTTGTCAGCAGTATCATTCAGCAGCACATACAGAGCAGTTCTGATATAACTTTATATCAGTCTTAACTCAGGCAAACCTCCCAGGTCTGGAGAACTTGGCCTGGGTGACACACTGCCCTATGAAGTTCACCCTTGGTGCAGTGTCCCTGATTTTCTAAACCTCTCAAACCATTAATGTAAGTTTATCTATGGGCCTCTGATGCTTTCTGGCCCTTTGGTCCTTCTGTGAATTTCAGCTTTGAACTTATCTGTACTGTACAAGGTAATTTTTTTCTGAACCACATACGTGGCTTCTAAGTCCCATTTCAAACATGGCTTCGAGACTTAGACATCTAGTCTCAAGGAACCCAAGCACTAGGGTTGCCAACAGTCCCTTATTACTTGGGACGTCCCTTATTTTTTCATCTCTGTACAACAAGATTGGGAGCTGCTGAGTGCTGCAAAAAATCAGCAAGAAATACCCCTGACAAATGTAGGTGAGTATTGTTTATTATTTGTTGTGTGTTTATTATTAATGATGCTGATAATAATATATTGGGAGGAAGAGTGGGGCAGGTGTGCTAAGGAAACTCTTCGTTATTTGGCAACCCTAAGAGCCTAAATAACTTTTGAAAATGTTACCAATAATGATTATACAGGGTTTCTTGCAGCCAAATATAGTTCCTTTAAAATCTCACTTTAATTATACTAGAAATAAATGCAGTAGATGAATATAGGGAGTACTTGAGATCAGACCTCTGCCAATGATTCAGGGCCTACTAAAGGAAAGCCCATTTCCTTTAATGGGGCTTTTATGAAGGGCACTGTCATGCAGCAGATATGAGACTACAGTGCAAACGAAAGAGCTTTAATAGAACTCACTTTACTTTGCTCTGTACCCTCGCTCCATTCCCCAGCATATTTAAACCATACGATCTCTAAATTAGAGGACTCATTAGGAATAAGAGAGAGTGAAAAAAGAAATTTTTCAGTGCTCAAGCATGAGAAGAGAGAGAGCCAGGACGGTGCAACATTCAGCGTTTATTACCCTATATGTAAGCATACCATCATACCATACCTTCCCATTAGGGGGCGCTATCTATTGTAACATCCCTTTGGTCACATTTGAGATAGCAAAACAGGCAAATGTCTCTGGGATTTTAATGCAATTCCATTGCTATGTTATATGAATGAGGATTCATCTGTTCAACACATGTAGGTTGCTTCCAAACACTGAGGAAATAATTTCATACTGGTAAGTCTTTCCCAGAACCACAACCAGGAGACCCTAGCTTGTTGGTTACAATAGGCTTTGGCCTTTGTGTCTCTCTTCTAGTTTGTCTGTTACTCCTTCCATCACTGCCAGTCATAGTAATGCTGGGTGCTATAGGCACCAAGGTACGCATCCATCTTTAGTTGACATCACATGTTGTACCAGGCTGCTGTTAAAGCTTTCTATGGGAGTTTTTTTTTCTGTTCAAGAATGGCTTGCCATATATATTCTTTGCTTTATGCCCCTTTCTTTAATAGGCTCTGAGTAATTTTAATTGCTGATGTGGCTTTGCCATTTAACTGGCTGTGGAGTACTGATGATGTGATTTCACTGAATTCCCATTCCTGGGTAAATTGCACAAACTCATTGCAAGTAAACTGGGCTCTGTTTGAAGTTTGGGATATTATGCCTGCTTAAATGCTTCATTAATTTGCCTATGATGGTCATACTATCATACTATATTGTCCCTCTTGGGAAGCTGTCAATCGTAAGAAAAATACCATCCATTGTGTCCCCAGTAAGTGGGAAGGTGGGAGGAAGCTTGTGATTGTGTCTTAGCCATTGTTCAATGGTAATGTCTTAATAAACCAGCTGTAAATTGGAAAGGCAATAAGATGAAGGGGGAGAACCTTAAAATAACATCACTGTCCGCATAACAAGAATTCTTGCCTCTTGATTTTACTTGCGGTGCCCTACAGGAGGACTGCTTCTGCAGTCATGCCTCCTACAACGTTCTGTTTAGGGTTTTGCTTGTATCAGATCAGTTCCTGTATTGCAGAGGTTCCTTCTTGAAAGATTAAAAACACTTTAATAGTGGCTTGGTTTGCAACACAGCAACAAGCAAGAGTGTTTTCTGCCTTGTGATTTTTTTGGGGAGGGACAAGAGAAGGTCAGACAGCCTCCAGCACTCTAACGATTGTTCAGTGAAGAATCCTAGAGAATTAGAGATGGAAAAGACTTAATTGAATCTAATTTGCTGCCCACTAATGGCTATAGTGCATTTGAGCACCTGTCCACTCTTGTTTTAAGTATCGCAAGGGTTAACGTTACCTGTGCCAGAAGATAATTAAAATGCCTTTCCCAGAAAACAGAGGGGATACTTTTTATCAGCCAGCTTGATTGCCATTATTGTCTGACCCCAATGGATTTCCTTTGTCCCAGGAATAAAGCAATGCAAAACTGCTGAAAGTTTTCTTGGGAAATTATTGAACACTTCATTCCAGGAGATTTTGTGCCCCTTAAATACTATTTTCCCCTGAATGATGGTAAAATGGCTAATTTTTTTTCCACCAAAAACTTTCTAAGAGTTGAATTTTCACTTGTTTTCTATGCAAAGTCATTTGGTTTGCCAGTGGCACAAAGAGTCAAGTGCTAGGATCCTGCAACAGGGATGCAAACCTGTTCTGCTGACTCAGCCTTTGAGTCAAGAGCTACCCCTGCCCAGAGATGTAATTATTTGTGCTGACTCACCCTCCTGGTCTGATTAGATGAGTCCTGTCCACTCTGATCCAGTAATATAAAAAGTCTGGGAGTGACTCTTCAACCACAGTGAACTAGGGGTTGAGACAAGGGGCAGGAGGATATTCTACACAGATTACTCTAGGAACAGCTGAGCTCAGGAAAGTGCGGGTAAATTCTACCAACATTTAGTGCAACCTCCTCATCATTCATCATTTATAATACTAATGTGGGGAAAATTTGTAGATTCCAGGGCCAGAAGCACTTGAAGCACTTGGCAGAGAGGAAGGTGATTAGGAACAGTCAAAATGGATTCACCAAGGGCAAGTCAGGCCTGACCAACCTGATTGCTTTCTATGATGTGATAACTGGCTCTGTAGATATGGGGAAAGCAGTGGACGTGATATATCTTGACTTCAGCAAAGCTTTTGATACAGTCTCCCACAGTATTCTTGCCAGCAAGTTAAAGTATGGATTGGACGAATGTACTATAAAGTGGATTGAAAGCTGGCTAGATTATCAGGCTCAATGGGCAGTGATCAACGGCTCGATGTCTAGTTGGCAGCTGGTATCAAGCGGAGTGCCCTAGGAGTCAGTCCGGGGCTGGTTTTGTTCAACATCTTTATTAATGATCTGGATGATAGGATGGATGGCCCCTCAGCAAGTTCACAGATGACACTAAGCTGGGGGAGAGGTCGATACACTGGAGGGTAGGCATAGGGTCCAGAGGGACCTAGACAAATTGGAGGATTGGGTCAAAAGAAATCTGATGAGGTTCAACAAGGACAAGTGCAGAGTCCTGCACTTAGGACGGAAGAATCCCATGCTACAGGCTGGGGACCGACTGGCTAAGCAGCAGTTCTGCAGAAAAGGACCTGGGGATTACAGTGGATGAGAAGCTGGATATAAGCCAGCAGTGTGCCCTTGTTGCCAAGAAGGCTAACAGCATATTGGGCTACATTAGTAGGAGCACTGCCAGCAGATCGAGGGAAGTGATTATACCCCTCTATTCGGCACTGGTGAGGCTACATCTGGAGTATTGAGTCCAGTTTTGGCCCCCCTACTACAGAAAGGATGTGGACAAATTGGAGAGAGTCCAGCGGAGGGCAGTGAAAATGATTAGGGGACTGGGGCACATGACTTAAAGGAGAGGCTGAGGGGACTGGGCTTGTTTAGTCTGTAGAAGAGAAGAGTGAAGGGGGATTTCATAGCAGCCTTCAACTATCTGAAGGGGGGCGGGTTCCAAAGAGGATGGAGCTCGGCTGTTCTCAGTGGTTGCAGATGACAGAACAAGGAGCAATGATCTCAAGTTGCAGTGGGGGCGGTCTAGATTGGATATTAGGAAAAACTATTTCACTAGAAGGGTGGTGAAGCACTGGAATGGCTTACCTAGGGAGGTGGTGGACTCTCCATCCTTAGAGGTTTTTAAGGACCGGCTTGACAAAGCCCTGGCCGGGATGATTTAGTTGGTTGGTCCAGGAGGTTGGATTAGATGACCTCCCAAGGTCTCTTCCAACCCTAATCTTCTGTGATTCTAAGGGACCTCTGTGATTATCTAGACTTACCTCCTGTATAATAGGCCAGAGAATTTCCCCACAATAATTCCCAGAGCAATCTTTTAGAAAAATGTCCAGTGATTTAAAAATTGCCAGTGATGGAGAACCCACCACAACCCTTGGTAAACTGGTTCAATGGTTAATTGCTCTCATCATTAAAAATGTACACCTTCTTTCTAGTCTGAATATGTCTGGCTTCAACGTCCAGGCATGGGCTTGAGCTATACTTTCTCTGATAAATTGAAGACCCCATTATTATTATTTGTTCCCCATGTAGGTCCTTCTAGACTGTCATCACGACACTCCGTGACCTTCTCTTTAAGTTAAATAGATTGAGTTCCTTGAGTCTACCACTGGAAGGCATGTTTTCTTATCCTTTAATAATTCTTGTGGCTCTTCTGTGAATGCCCTTCAGTTTATCAACATCCTTATTGAATTCTGGGCTCTAGAATTGGACACAATATTCCACCAGCAATCGCACCAGTGCCAAATACAGAGGTAAAATAATCTCTCTACTCCTACTCAAGATTCCTCTGTTTATGCATGCCAGGATAGCATTAGCTCTTTTGGCAGCAAAGTCACACGAGTTCATGTTCAGCTGATTAATGTACTTGGGTGCAGTCCATGGACTTCAATTGTCTTTGTAAAACAGGTTGTAAACGGAAGTAGACCAGATCCTGAGTCAATGTAAATAGCTGTAGATCCTATGTGCAAAATCAGCCATGCTCACCCAAAGCCAATGCACTGCAGAACATCTACAGTTAAAATGCATGTGTTGCCAGTGGGTTTTTTAAAAGCAAGGGAATATATTTAATTGCTACATTAATTGTAAAATTGTTACATAAATCTCTGCCCAGTGGCTACACTAGTACTTCTCAGACTTATTTGCTGCAACCACAGGACCAGTCTAGTTATTAAGAATGGGTTGGGGGGAAAAGCTCCACAATGGAACGGAGCTGACTGTGTTGTTTTCGGAACTTACATCCCTGTTAGACCTCTTACTGTGATTATGAGAGCGTGCTACAACAGTTGTCATAGAAACTGAATCTTTTCTCATTACTACTTGCCCCTGCTTAGGTTGTGCTTTCACTTTCCTGTTTTTAATGAAATTAAGCACTCAGTTAAATCCACTTATAAAAAATTTAATGAATTTCCCCCCTTGTATGCTGTACAGAATAGATGCTAATGTTGTGTTCTCTTGTATATCAACCCTTCTTTCCATCTACAATTGCTCTTGAATGTATTAATATTTTCTACTTCTGTACTGCAGCAGCAAACAAATATTACTGTCTGAGGCAAATATTATCCAGTGGCTGATTGGTCCAAATTGACACTCTTCTGCCTCTTTCTGGAGGTTCAAAATACTTGATGACCAGACAATAGATGACATTACTGGCAGCAGTCACTGAGTAAGTTAAATATGAAAATGCAGGCTTAACGCCACAATCCCTGGCTGTTTTCACATTAGGCAGGACACTGTACGAGTTTTAAAAAAATGTTTGGAGGGGGAAATATTTGTCAATTTTTTGTGGAAATGTTTTTCCAGCCAGCTCATTGAGATGTTGATATTTTGCCAAAAAACTGAAGTTTTGTCAAATAGAGAGGGAATTGTTCAAAATCATTTTTAAAACTTCCTTTCCATTTTTTTCAGCCATGTCTAGACACAGCTTCAAATTTTTTTTACTAATATAGGTCTGATTCCCCAATATGTTTACAGCAGCTTTACCTGGGTGCAACTCCACTGAAGTTGCAATGTAAAACTGCTGTGACAAAGTGGAAAATCAGACTTATCTCCAATTAACGGAAAGTCCTCCTTTGACCAAATTAAGTCCTCAAGGGTTGTACAATCCTTTGAATCTCCACTCTGAGGTGACTGCAGGCTCAAAGGGTCATCCTTTTGCACGCTTTGCCACAGAGCTTTGAGCCTGCTAATAGGGGACTGCCAGCTTCAGAAACTGCCTTCTGTGTTTCCTCACCTTGAATGTATTAGGATGCTGACTGGCTTTAAAGGGCTGCACTCAAAATAGACCCACTGTCATCCTAGGAACCCTTGTATTCGCACCATACGTACCACTGCAATGATATTTGTACAACATATGCCTTGTGAGGTGTCATTTAAAATCTAACGCGTTAGCCAGTAACATCATTGCAAAATGTATGTTACAATGCTGTATGTGGAATTATGGATACTCACTGACATTAAGTCCACGCTACAAAATTAAGTCGTCCTAAGTTATGTCGTCGTACAGCCGCTGCAGTAATTAAATTGCTTTTGCCTGTCCACGCTATGCTCCTTGTGTCAGCGGTACGCGTCCTCACTAGCAGCGCACCCTGGGTAGGTATAACACTTGCAACTCCCCACCGTCAGCTCCCCAGCACTGCTCTGCTCTAGGTACCTTGCTCCCAGGCAGCTAGCCCTTCCCACTCCAGGGCTAGAGTGAGACTCCTCCAGCTGGGTGTTTTGGGAAGGGTTTGCAATGCCTCACAGGGGAAAATGAGGCTTACGCTGAGGGTGACTGGGAAAATGGTTTCAGCATGCCATGATGCAGTTCTCTCCATCCCATAATTTTGACCAAACGTTTCAGGTTTGCTCACAATTGACATCAATGGGAATGTAGCGAGGCAACGACTCACCAGTGCGGCTCCTCCTGCTGGTCATCCTAGGAATTAGCTCTTCCAGCCCAGAGTGCCCTCTGCAGGCCAGTGTCTCGCCTGACGGTGGCCCCCATGTCCCTCCTGGACCCCGGTGCCCCTTTACCTTGGGGTGCTGCCCCCTGGCAGTACACCCACACTCTGGGTCTCCCCACCCAGGGGAACCCCCAACCCTCTATCCCCACCTTGCCTCAGTGGCTACTGCCAGTTGTCATCTAAGCCCCTGCTCACTGGGGCAGACTGCAGTGTAATGGCCACTCATCATTGGCAGGGGTTTAGGACCAGCTACTGCTGCCTATTCCCAGGCTGCCCCTCTGCAGCCCTAGTACCTTTCTGGGCTTTTACCAAGGCCTTCAGCCTGTGGGTTTACCAGGCTGGAGCTCCCCAGCACTGCTCTCCTCTAGGTACCTTGCTCCCAGGCAGCTAGCCCTTCCCACTCCAGGGCTAGAGTGAGACTCCTCTAGCTTCTGCCCCATAGCCCTCTTATAAGGGCCAGCTGCTGCCAGGACCACCCCACTACAGGGAGTTAGACTTGCAGAATAAATTATTAGAACACCTTGCCAGGTATTCATGCATTTGTCAATTCTGGTCTGTTGTACTGTAATGAACTTTACATGGGTCTACATCTGAAGACCACTCAGACATTTCCGCATACTGCAGTATGCATGTGCCCTCTTACATAGTGGTTTCTCTTCCTGGGAAACTGAGAAACAGGACAGATTTCCAAATCCTTTCCAAATGCAGTTCAAGATGCTCGATTAGGTTCGATCTGTAAGGCCTTCTCTGCTTTGGGTCCTGGGCAGGTAGGAGACCATCGTTCTCTCCATCCTTGATGCTGATCACGTTTTGGATGCTTTTGCTAACAGTTGCTGGATTTGTTCATTAGTGTGCTGGGTACATATTACGTTCTTACTGATGAGTCCTGCATTCTGGAAGTTGCTTTTCCTCTTGGTCCAACGGATTCTGTATTTGTTGACTTTCGGGGCATACTGCAAGGTTCATCTATTTATTCAAGACGTATTGAAGGAGGTGGATTGGGTAGGGAGGTTTTGTGGGATGTGAAAATGTACTGCCTTTTTTCTCTAAGTCTGTATCATTTGAATGTTGTTAATGTCCCTGAAAAGTTTGTGATATGGGCATGGTATACAGTGAAAAAATGAATTTAACATACACATACTATAGTGATTTGCATCTTAGATAGCAGAGCATAGTGCAGATCAAGGAGGAAAAGTTTGCTTGGAGATTCAGCAAACAATTGTCTTTTTCAGATACTTATCTTTTCCTGAGCTAGAAGAGAACAGGGCACAAAAAGAGCATCTAAAGCCACCCAATAATCCCCTATTTGTCTTACCACATTAGAACTAACAAAATAGCTTAACCTACAACACAGACCATTTTTTACAAAAAAAAAATTGCATCAAGGCTGACAGCTTGTGTACCAGGTTTCAGCCCGATGCAATTTAGGAACAACGGTGCACTAAATCACTTGCGGAGGTTGGTGGAGAAGGTTTTGTTATCAAAATGGCAATTCAGATTGAACTCTACTGCAGATAAGTATGATAACTGTCCCTGCAGCACAGTATTGCTTGGCCAGAAAGATCCTCAGGGCAGAGACCCTGCCTTGGTGTTTTTGTAAAGCGACATACACACTTGATGATGGTGCTCTGTCAGGAAAGGCCCAGGTTCTCTCCTGTGCATAGGCTCTATTGGGGGCTGCAAAGGGGAGGCTGAACAGAGCCAGTTGTGGCTCCCTCATTTGTGGACTGGTTCTAGGCGAGCTCCAGAGGATATCAGAACAATGTGGGGGCTCCTCTAAACCATGCCAGCATAGCAGCTCCCCAGGGGCTGTTCTTCAGCAGGGAATAGCTGTAGTCCAGGAGCATCCTGGACACCTCTCCTGGCCTGGCACACCCCCAGGTAGGGGGGTTGTATAGTATGCTGGTTCTTCATCATGATCTTCTCCAACACCAGTTGATGAGATTCAGCCAGTTCCCGGCTCCTCTGTGCGGCCATTACAGTGCAAATGGGCCAGATAGCAACAGAGAAGAAGAAACCATCTAATGTTACCTTTTATTTATGGGCTTGATTCAACCCTATTTGCACAGAGGCAGCTATGCTCCCCACCCCTGCAAATTCACCAGTCTGAACTGTAAATAACAAGCATATCTTATTCCAATCTTAAAGTATTGTAAACCATGTTCTCCTGCTTCATTCCATGTCAATCTTCTCAACATTAACACAGTGGTCTGAAGTTTTTGTACAGGACAGAAAATAAGCCTCCTTTAGGTGGTGTGAGTGGGTCCGGAATCCACCGCCTGGGGATCGTGGGCTCTGGCAGTCATCCTGCCTAGGGGCCACAGTAGGTGGGGTAGGGGAACCCAGGCCTCCCGCTCCATCAGGTTCCAACCCAGGGCCCTGTGAGCCCTGCCCTGTGTCTTTCACCCTGACATGCCTCAAGTCAGCCTCCCTGGGTCACTGCCTAGCTCCCCCTTTCCTTCAGTGGGCTGCAGTTTGTCCTGGCAAGCACTACCTTGCAGGTTGCCTACCTGTCTCTGGCCCATAAGAGGTGCTGCTCACCGATGCTCCTCCTTCTGAACTGGGCCTGGCTACGTCGTCCTCCAGAGCTCCCAAAGCCGGTCCTTCTCCCTGCCCTGTCCACCCCAGCTGAGCCAGTTGCCTCCCTTTCAGCCCCCGTCCATGTGGAGCATGCTCAGCATAGGCAGAGGGCAGAACCTCCTGAGCCCCAAGCTGCCCTTCCACCCTTTGCTCTCTGGAAAGGGGGTTTATACACCCCATCACAGTAGCCAAAAACCTCTGTGACTATGTAGATATTAAAACCTCTTCCCGAGGCCATGCTCCCTCACTTCATTTCTACTGAAGCCCGAAAGTTGCATGAATAATTCCCATTCAATACTGGTTTGTGTGCATCTGTTCACTTTCACATGAATCTGTGATTTAAATTTTACCACTGTGTCCAGGGGGATTTTAATTTTACTGTGACAGGGTTACACATCAGTCAGCAAAGAAAGAGCGCTAAAAGAAAAATCCCTTCTGTCTGTTGTAACAGAATGTGGGTCATTGAGCAATGGCTTTTTGCTTTAATCCAATAACTAGTTCAGTTTCCTTTAAGAAAGTAGTGGTAACCTCTGTGGTTACCAATAATTGTTTCCATTGAAAAGTAACGTGCCAGACTATTCCTGTTCATGTCTGATCTCCCCTTGCCCTTTCTCAAAAGACTTAGCTGCCAAGACTTGCTGTCTATAGCAGTACATATTTAAAGTACAAGATTAGCCTTTTGTGTACACAGACCTCTCCAGCCTGCACTGAATATATTTTTACGGCTGTAGCTTTAAGCTGGCAGGCCAATTGCAGAGAGAGCTTTTCTGGCTTCTTTAAATATAGGATACCTGTCTGTCAACATGATACTGTCTGCATTGTCACTTGCTGTTGTGTAACCTAGACAGGAGAGAGAAGGGTGCGTGTGTTGGGGCTTTTTTTGCTTCAATATCTTTGTCTACATCTCATTTACAGACAATATCTGTAAACAGATAGTGTGTTGGTTTTGATACTTTGAAATATCCTTGTCTAAGAACATTGTAAAATATATATCCCGTGATTTGTTCAGTAGTTTGATTTTTTGGGGGGGGTCACATTTCTTTATAATTAAAATGTTCTTCTTGCTCTGTCCATAGGTTGGTCGCATTTAGGTCCTTCATCCAGTGATGTGCTGAGCACCCGTCAGTTTGTACTGAAGTCAGTTTGATTCTCTAATGTTTGGCCCCTTTTATTTCTATTGCTATTTATTTGTATTACCCTACCACTTTGGGGTCCTATTTTGCCAGTTGCACTTCTCAAGACACAGTCCCTGCACTATATCATGAGCCCCAGTTTAATGCCTTAACAACAAGCTGGTATTCGTGAGATCAGGCCCTTAGCTTTCAACCCACAGAGGTGTGAATGTACAGGACTCTTGCATTTCAACTCTCTCGTGAGTTCTGATCTTACACTGAGTCAAGAGCATGATATTAATGGAGCCAATTTCCTTTCGTATTTTAAGCTGTTTTAGCCCCCTCTAAAGCTAAGGGGCCAATCACCGTATCAGGGGCAGAAATCGTTATGCTTCCTCCATAACTGTACATTAGGGGCTTGTTGGCAAGATAATGACAGAGTTACTTACAACTATACGATGCGTTTTAATTGTCTAGGGAGCTACAGTGAACTTTTCATGAAAGGAAACAAACTGGCTTATTGCTGCCAATAGATTTCAGGGAAATACAGAGAAAAGAAGCGGAGACATTATTGAATAAAATTCCTGTGTGTGCTCCAGGCTGCAGCATCGCTCAATATTAGCAATAGGAAAGTCATACATAACGAAACAAGTAGCATCACAATTTGTACTAGTATTTCCAGGCAAGAATTCTCTTCCCGTATGACCTATTGAATGTAGATAGTTTGACAGTGCAAGTAAAACTAGTGTGTGTGCGGCTGTAGTAAACCGTGATGGTGTTAAACGGGTTCATTTAATATGATCCTACCTGCTTTGACAGCTGGTAAGACTATATAACAATGACTGACGAAATTAATTGAAACCCTATCTTCTGTCATTAATTAACCAGCAGCTGTCATGACACCCCATAAAGATCTGGTGCCATACACAACATCTTGGAGGCATAGTATTTTTTAAAAAATGGAAGGGTACTGTGAGCTGATGAGTAACAAATAATATGTAGCAAAATATGGGACTTTTGGACAAAATGTTAACCGGTTAATATAGGTGAGATTTTTTTTCAAAGGCACCTTTAAAAAACTCAAATATCATTGAAATTCAATAACAGTTGGGTACCTAACTCCCCTAAGTTATCTTGAAAATCCCAGCTGATATTTTTAGACAAAAATTGTCTTGGGCTTTCAACTTTAATATAAGAAAGTATATTTTGAGAAGCACATGCTCAATTTGCAAGTATTTACCACAACAAAATAGGTTGCGGCAGATTTGGCCCAGAGGAGTGAACAGATTTGCTCAAGTCCATATAGTGAGTCAGTTGCAGAGCTGGGAGCAGAACTCTGGGGATGACTGATTCCCATTTACATGCTCAGTTCAGTCCATTAAACCCTGAAACTGAGTCTGAGATGTTTAATTTTCAATCCCATCGGTTTCATACACAGTTATCTCTCAGGAGGTCAGAGCATAGGGATCCATTCTTTGGTTCATGATGATTAATGCACAGCTGGTGATGTGGCTGTGACCTAGCATGAATTTAATTACCAGAATGAGGCTGGGATGACATTGCTGGGATGGTTTGGGTGCAGTTGTCTCCACATGGGTAAGGGAATTTATAGAGCACTACTATCCTACTTCATTTTGGGAAGTCCACCAGCTGGTGGTTGTGCCACATGGAAACTCAGCAGGATCTACAAAACGAACATCAGAAGACGAAGGGGGGTGGGGCGGATCCTAATCAAGCTGTAAATTGTCCATCCAGGGGGTTACACAACAATTTACACCAGCTGAGGATCTGCCCAAGGCTGAAGAATGATCACTCTGCAGGATAAAAGGATGGTTCCAGCCATAGATATTTTCTGTTCTATCTAAAACCCCCTTTCCCACCTGTGAAATGGCACAAAATTGCAGGTGGACCTGGCACGCCCACCAAAAATGGCCCAGTTTCAATGCGGCTGCCAGTATTTTCATACAGCTCTAGCCGCTGCTGGTTCTGTGTTGGGAGGTTGACAGCCAAGAGAATTCACATCTCAATTCTTGGTCTCTTCTTTCCTTCTCCATCATGCTCCCATAGGGCTTTGGCAGTGAATGTAGATGAGACTGAGCTTGATCCAATCCCTGGTGCTGACTTTTGGCTTGTTAATGTTTGGCAACAAAGCAGCACTTAATAGGCCTGACATTCTTGACTAGGAGATGATTGATCAAAAGTCAGGGCTAGGCATTTTTCCCCCCTAAATTCATAGTAACTTTTCTTCCCAAGCTCCCACAAAAACAGAATGATTTGGACAATGGGATAGAAAGAATGATGGCGGCTGGACCGGTGACAGAACAGAAGACAGTGGGGTACTGTGGAGTTGCCTTTTCTTTTCAGTTAGTTCTGCTGCTGCTGTAATCTTAATTTATAAAATGAGGAGGGAGGGAGTGTGTGTGTGTGTGTATGAGAGAGAGCAATGTATTCTCTGGATTATGCCAACTGTACTCTTCAGGAATGTGACATTATGAAATGAGATTTCCACATGCCTACGGGAATGAGCAGACACTGTGTTTATTAGCCTCATAAAAATACAATCTTATATCAAGAACACCCAGGTTCTCTCCCCGTTTCCTCCTGCTTGTGTGGTGTGTCTGTGTCGGCCTTGCTCTGTTGCCAGTACTGGCCAGACTCTACTCAACTGGGGCTCTGAATGTCAGCCAAAAATAGCTGGCGTTGACTGGATGCTCTGGCGAGTTAATAGCTCACAGCCAGTGAACGTGCTTGGAGAAAATGAGCAGAGTCATTGGCTGCTGGAAACTTGAGTCCATCTATTCGCTGTTGGGGTGACGGCTGTGACTTCCATACAGTGTCCTAGAGGAGCTACCTAGTTGGGCTGCCTTTGAACTTGTTAAGGATGCTGACAGCACACATTCCCAATATGTCCAGGTATTGTTGTATAGGATGAAATTTGCCCTGGTGCAAAGCGCAGGGCCTCTGAGCACTACTGAAGTCCTTAAATTAGGGGACAAGTGATGCAAAGGCCTTGTTCTCCATTGGGGTGAATTTCATCCATATAGCCTCATTCAATGCCTCTTGAAGCTGATGGAAGACTTTCCATTGACTTTCAGCGGCCCTTGGGTCAGGCCCAGGGTAAAAGACACTTTTAAAAATGTGCAGCCAATTAAAATGGAGGGAGCTGGTGTGACACAGGCTACAGCAGCAGTGAAGCTAGCACACACCTAGTTGATTTCACAATTTTACTTTGAGGTTTCTTTATGGTTGTCATCTTAACTCTGTTGCCTATTTCGCTCTTGATCTTTGAGGAGAAAACTAGGATTTATATATGCTTGGAAATGTCAGGAATCGGGGCCTACAACAGAGCCAGTCTCTGGACAACCTAACAAGTGCAGTGGCCTTTCATAGGCTACCTGAATGGCTGTAATGCCTGATTGGTGGGAAGAATCAGCAGACCAGCTCTTAAGCCCAGAAGCAGCAGCCCACAGGTGTACAATAGCTGCATTTCATAAATATCTTTAGGGACATTCTGGACCAATATGTGATCATTTGCCTGGACAACATCCTCACTTTCTCTGAAAGTCAAGCCCTCCCCTAATCAGCATGTGCACGCTCTTGGAGAGACTCTGCCAAAACCACCTCAATGTGAAGCTCGAGAAATGCGAGTTCAATAAGGAAACAGTGGGATTCTTGAGATGTATCATCTCAAATGAGGGATTTACTATGGACCCATGTAAGGTGTCTGCAATATCCAACTGGGCTGCACCCAAGGACATGAGTAGCGATTCTTTGGGTTCGCCAGTTTTTACAGGTGATTTATTAAAGGATTCTCTAGCCTGGTTGCATTCATAATGGTGCTTCTGCAAAAGGGAGCCTGGTTTGCTTGGTCCATGGTGGCTCAGTCAGCCTTTGAGTGATGGAAGAGCATCCACCTCAGCACCCATCATGATTCACCCCGATTCCACTCAACAATTTGTGATTGAGGCAGACATCTTGAATTTTGCCAGAGGTGCAGTTTTATCTCAGCATGCAGGCCCCACAACCAACTCTACACCTTTGTCTTCTGTTCTTGGAAGCTAACCCTAGCAGAAAAAGATTATGGTATTTGGAACAAGGAGCTACTGGCTATCAAGGTAGCTTTCAAGAAGTGGCACCACCTCCTAGAATGAGCCTGGTTCCCAGTCAAAGTCCTGACGGACCACAAGAACCTGGAGTACCTACAGTCTGCTAGATGCTCTAACCAATGCCAGATCCACTGGTCTCTCTCTCTCCTTCACTTTCTTTGACTTGGTGGTAACATTTGCCCAGGGGAGAAATGGGAAGGCAGATGCCCTATCCTACAAAGATCAATGTTTCAGACCTGGTGAATAAGCCTTTGCCATCATGTTGAAGATGTCCAACTTCATCAAAAGAATGATCGACATCAGTTTGATGTCCTCCATCTGCTCCATGCTCCCCAAAGATCCATTCACAACCCAGATCATCCCAACCTGATTCTGAGTTTCTCTATCACAAGGGTTGTATTTATTTTGTAGAGGGACAACCCCTGGGCTTCTGCTATTGAAACTGTGCTGTTGTTCGCCACTTCTGGGCCATTCTGGCCATTGCAAGATCTGGAATCTGGTCTTGAGGAGCTTCTGGTGGCCAGGCCTATGAGCTTACATCAAGGATTAGATCAGGTCCTGCAACTTCTGCACCCGGACCAAGGACTCATGATCAAAACCCCTAGGCCTCCTCCAGTCTCTGCTCAGACCTCCACAGCCTTGGTTTACTATATCCGTGAACTTCACTGTAGAACTGCCATCCTCAGAGGGACACTTGGTAACCCTGGTAGCTGTTGACCTCCTAATAAAGATGGTGCACTTCATCCCGATCCATACTGCTTCTACCACACAGCAGATGGCCTGGCTCTTCCTGGAAAGTGTCTCCCACTTCCATGGGTTACCCAGCAAAGCCCATTCTTGGAAAACTATGGCATTCATCCCCGCTTCCATCCAGAGACTTTCCCATGGTTTTCCCAGTACTGGCCATCACTGATTTAGACTCCCACCTGCACTGGGAGCTCAAGCAACAATCACAGTTTGCCAGAGAAGCCTACAAACATTGTGGAGAACAAGACCGCCCGGCTACCCCCAGTCTGGTGTAGGGGGCAAAGTGTGGCTCTCTGCCTAGAATTTTAAATCATGCCACCCATCTGGCAAACTAGACTGCTAATACCTGGGCCCCTTCAAGTTTATAGAACAGGTAAACCCAGTGGCCTTCAGGTTACAGCTGCCTGAATCCTTGAGGATCCATCCTGTCTCTCGCATCTTGCTTTTAAATCCCTACCCCAAGAACTCCAACCCACCACTGCCACCTGTAAGAAGGTGGACAGAAGGACTACTTGGTCCACCAAATCCTTGACTCTCAGAAAGTTTAGGGAAAGGCTCCAGTACCTGGTGGACTGTGAAGGCTGCAGTATAGAAGAGCAGTCTTGGGAACCAGTAGAGCACATCTATTACAAGAGTTTCATGGGGCCTGAGAAACTGGGCCCTGAAGACCCTCGTGGGGGAGGGGCGGAGTGTACTGTCAGAAATCAGGGATTGCAGCACAGCCAATCCATGGGCAAACTAATCAGCGCAGCCGGCCTGTAGGAGGCTGCCTGATCAGTGGGAAGAGTCTGTAAACCAGCTGTTATACCCAGCAGCAGCAGCATTTCAGTGGCTGCTCACAGCATTCACCCACAGCTGTAATAGCTCCTAGGCCTGCATGTTCCCAGCTGCTGCTATGAACCTTGCCTTGCCTCACTCTAGGTAGCCCAGCTCTGACTTCTGATTCTGGCTCTGACTCTTGGTCTGATACCTGGCCTCAGACTCTGACTCAGCCCCTGAGCGCCTGTTCCTGGCTGATGATTCCTGCTCCAACCACTAGGCACGACTGCCCACATCCCAGTCTCTGAGAGCAAGAAGGTATATGGAAATTTGGAAGAGACATAAATTTACTTTTAGCAGCTGTTTTAAAAATAGCCAGTACATTGCACTTGCTATTGAAGATTTGTGAGGTTCTCAGATACTATAGCAGTGAACAAGTAAATAGATTTCCTGTGTCCTAGTCCTAGGCTTTAACCACAAGATCCTCCTCCCCTAACCTAAAGGATTAGTCTGCCCCCATTATTCAGACCGGCTCACATGGCTGCGTTATTAATGTGAAAACTTTTGCTACCGAGTGTAAAGTTAAACACAAAATCCAGGAGAAAGCCAGTGGGGATAAATAAAGTGATTGGACTTGAAGTACAAATTATGTAGTGCAACCTGAAATCTTCCACTCCCGGCTTTATTCCCTTTTACTTGAGGAGCCACATGCTGGCTGGCCAGCTGTATTTCTATTTTCATTGGCCGTGGACTCTGCTGTAACAGCTGGACCTTTACATTCTCAGGAACAATTCCCATAATTTATTTCCCTCACTGGTGCCCTCACTCAGCAAATGTGCTTTGTCCAAGCAATCCTTTTGATGCATGTTTATTTTTGCAAGTGCATGGTAACCTGCACCCACTATTTTCCTCAAAGACTTACAGGTAACAGTTAAGCTTCCAGAATGAATTCAAACCTGTGGTGCCTTGAATTATGTGCTTCATAATTTCTAGAATTTCAGCACCCCTTTCTATTGTAAAGATAAATGTCATAGACTGCTTCTCTTAAATCTGTAATGATTTAAAATGCAGCTCTAGCATTATGTGATTTCCATCATCCTTTAAGTGATTGTTTTAACTCCCTAATAGTAAATCTTTAAATGCATTTCAATATTCTGACATGCCACATCCTCCAAAGGACAGGTACAGAAAATCAGAGCTCTTTGACTGCATTTAAATCACCATCTGATTTTATCAAGTGCTGTTGAGAGATCTTCAATAATCCAACCAAATCCCAATTTGGGGAAATAAATCATGGCCCTTAAATACATTTCCCTTCTAGTGTCATTTAGAGAGGTTGCATGCTTCCTTCCCTAAGCTGCCAAGAAAGGGTGCTGTTAAGTGTGTATCATACTCCATTCCAGAGAACACTGCATTTCAGTGGTAGGTTTTCCATTCCTTTCATCTCCTCAGGGAGGGGGAAGAATGGAAGGGGATGGTAGGATCATATAAGGTGTATTTTTAGGGATAAATTTATGTAACTGTAAGAAATAGTGACAGATTATCTGCCTCTGTAGCTTCAAACAAAACTGTTTTCAGGAATACATATTCCATCGGGGATAAATAAGTGTAAGAGAGAGAATCTAAAGCATACATTCATATAGTGTCACTCCAGACACTTGGGGTCTGATGCAAAGCCCATTGAAGTAGATGGAAAGCTCTGATTAAGCAAACAGTAGTGCTTCAGTTCTTTCTAATTCAGGCAATAATTCTTTTCTCCTATCCCCCTGATATTGCACAGCATCTGTACTTTCCCATGCCATAGTCAGTGTTGCTATCCGTAGGAGATCTTTAGTGCTTCCATTTTTCATAGATTTTTGGGCCAGAAGGGACCATTATGGCTATGTACTCTGCTGACCTGGGCATAACACAAGCCATAGGCCCTATGAGATACAGTATATGAATTCGCAAAAAGAAAAGGAGTACTTGTGGCACCTTAGAGACTAACCAATTTATTTGAGCATAAGATTTCGTGAGCTATAGCTCACTTCATCTGATGCATACTGTGGAAAGTGTAGAAGATCTTTTTATACACATAAAGCATGAAAAAATGGGTGTTACCACTACAAAAGGTTTTCTCTCCCCGCACCCCACTCTCCTGCTGGTAATAGCTTATCTAAAGTGATCACTCTCTCCTTACAATGTGTATGATAATCAAGTTGGGCCACTTCCAGCACAAATCCAGGTTTTCTCCCCGCCCCCCCCCAACCCACTCTCCTGTTGGTAATAGCTTATCTAAAGTGATCACTCTCCTTACAAAGAAAATCAAGGTGGGCCATTTCCAGCACAAATCCAGGGTTTAACAAGAACGTCTGGTGGGGGGATTAGGAAAAAACAAGGGGAAATAGGTTACCTTGCATAATGACTTAGCCACTCCCAGTCTCTATTCAAGCCTAAGTTAATTGTATCCAATTTGCAAATGAATTCCAATTCAGTCTCTCGCTAGAGTCTGGTTTTGAAGTTTTTTTGTTGTAATATCGCAACTTTCATGTCTGTAATCGCGTGACCAGAGAGATTGAAGTGTTCTCCGACTGGTTTATGAATGTTATAATTCTTGACATCTGATTTGTGTCCATTTATTCTTTTACGTAGAGACTGTCCAGTTTGACCAGTGTACATGGCAGAGGGGCATTGCTGGCACATGATGGCATATATCACATTGGTGGATGTGCAGGTGAACGAGCCTCTGATAGTGTGGCTGATGTTATTAGGCCCTGTGATGGTGTCCCCTGAATAAATATGTGGGCACAGTTGGCAACGGGTTTTGTTGCAAGGATAGGTTCCTGGGTTAGTGGTTCTGTTGTGTGGTATGTGGTTGCTGGTGAGTATTTGCTTCAGGTTGGGGGGCTGTCTGTAGGTAAGGACTGGCCTGTCTCCCAAGATTTGTAAGAGTGTTGGGTCATCCTTCAGGATAGGTTGTAGATCCTTAATAATGCGTTGGAGCGGTTTTACTTGGGGGCTGAAGGTGACGGCTAGTGGCGTTCTGTTATTTTCTTTGTTAGGCCTGTCCTGTAGTAGGTGACTTCTGGGAACTCTTCTGGCTCTATCAATCTGTTTCTTCACTTCTGCAGGTGGGTATTGTAGTTGTAAGAATGCTTGATAGAGATCTTGTAGGTGTTTGTCTCTGTCTGAGGGGTTGGAGCAAATGCGGTTGTATCGCAGAGATTGGCTGTAGACGATGGATCGTGTGGTGTGGTCAGGGTGAAAGCTGGAGGCATGTAGGTAGGAATAGCGGTCAGTAGGTTTCCGGTATAGGGTGGTGTTTATGTGACCATCATTTATTAGCACTGTAGTGTCCAGGAAGTGGATCTCTTGTGTGGACTGGACCAGACTGAGGTTGATAGTGGGATGGAAATTGTTGAAATCATGGTGGAATTTCTCAAGGGCTTCTTTTCCATGGGTCCAGATGATGAAGATGTCATCAATATAGCGCAAGTAGAGTGGAGCGTTAGGGGACGAGAGCTGAGGAAGCGTTGTTCTAAGTCAGCCATAAAAATGTTGGCATACTGTGGGGCCATGCGGGTACCCATAGCAGTGCCGCTGATTTGAAGGTATACATTGTCCCCAAATGTAAAATAGTTATGGGTAAGGACAAAGTCACAAAGTTCAGCCACCAGGTTAGCCGTGACATTATCAGGGATAGTGTTCTTGGCGGCTTGTAGTCCATCTTTGTGTGGAATGTTCGTGTAGAGGGCTTCTACATCCATAGTGGCCAGGATGGTGTTATCAGGAAGATCACCGATGGATTGTAGTTTCCTCAGGAAGTCAGTGGTGTCTCGAAGGTAGCTGGGAGTGCTGGTAGCGTAGGGCCTGAGGAGGGAGTCTACATAGCCAGACAATCCTGCTGTCAGGGTGCCAATGCCTGAGATGATGGGGCGCCCAGGATTTCCGGTTTATGGATCTTGGGTAGTAGATAGAATATCCCAGGTCGGGGTTCTAGGTGTGTCTGTGCGGATTTGATCTTGTGCTTTTTCAGGGAGTTTCTTGAGCAAATGCTATAGTTTCTTTTGGTAACTCTCAGTGGGATCAGAGGGTAATGGCTTGTAGAAAGTGGTGTTGGAGAGCTGCCGAGCAGCCTCTTGTTCATATTCCTACCTATTCAGGATGACAACAGCACCTCCTTTGTCAGCTTTTTTGATTATGATGTCAGAGTTGTTTCTGAGGCTGTGGATGGCGTTGTGTTCTGCACCGCTGAGGTTGTGGGGCAAGTGATGCTGCTTTTCCACAATTTCAGCCCGTGCACGTCGGCGGAAGCACTCTATGTAGAAGTCCAGTCTGCTGTCTCGACCTTCAGGAGGAGTCCACCCAGAATCCTTCTTTTTGTAGTGTTGGTAGGGAGGTCTCTGTGGATTAGTATGTTGTTCAGAGGTGTGTTGGAAATATTCCTTGAGTCAGAGACGTCGAAAATAGGATTCTAGGTCACCACAGAACTGTATCATGTTCGTGGGGGTGGAGGGGCAGAAGGAGAGGCCCCGAGATAGGACAGCTGCTTCTGCTGGGCTAAGAGTATAGTTGGATAGGTTAACAATATTGCTGGGTGGGTTGAGGGAACCATTGCTGTGGCCCCTTGTGGCATGTAGTAGTTTAGAAAGTTTAGTGTCCTTTTTCTTTTGTAGAGAAGCAAAGTGTGTGTTGTAAATGGCTTATCTAGTTTCAGTAAAGTCCAGCCATGAGGAAGTTTGTGTGGAAGGTTGGTTTTTTATGAGAGTATCCATTTTTGAGAGCTCATTCTTTATCTTTCCCTGTTTGCTGTAGAGGATGTTGATCAGGTGGTTCCGCAGTTTCTTTGAGAACGTGTGGCGTAAGCTGTCAGCATAGTCTTTGTGGTATGTAGATTGTAATGGATTTTTTACCTTCAGTCCTTTTGGTACGATGTCCATCTGTTTGCATTTGGAAAGGAAGATGATGTCTGTCTGTATCTGTACAAGTTTCTTCATGAATTGAGGAGGAGGGAATGGATGGCTGTATTGTGTGGCGGTATCTTATTGCTTCTGGGTGGTGGGGCGGGGGCACAAAAGGCGGTAAAGGGAAAGAGAAAATAAGGTGACTGAAAATTGAAACAGATATTGAACATGTGGATTACTGCATGGATGGGAGATCATTTTGTCCTTACGCATTTTTGTTTTCCTTTTAGGATGATTTAAAAAAAATAGGATTGTTTTGTAAGGATCAAGAACCCGTTTATAGAATTATCCCATGTACTGAAAATGTTTGTCTTCCTCTTGGTGTATCTAAATCTAGGTATGCTTCTTGTATTCAGGGAGTTTAGACTGTTTGAATGGTGTGACTGAGATTTGACTAGATCATCTGAAAAGCTGAACACGGTTTTGTGTGTGATGACATCTCATCTTGTAGTTACCCCCAGCACAGGCTGCTGTTTACCCCTTTGCATGGGACGAATTTCACTTTGGCACCTTTCTGTAGAATAGGGTAATATTTAAGAGAGTCTGTCTAAACTCACTTATTTTCTCCATATTATAATTTAGAAATGGAGCAGCTTTTATTTTTCCGGGAGTTCACAAGTATCATTCAAAATTTCCCAGTAGAGATATGCACTGATCCAAATCAATTAATTAAAGTAGCGGGTTATGGACATTTCTAATGAACATAGCTGACCTGTACCTATATCTGACTTTGACACTATATAATAAGCAGTCACCACACTTACCACAAGCTTGGGTGATATTTATATTTTAGACTTAATACTCTCGTTCCAGGATGATGTGCTATTGCTGTCATTTTAACTGGCATTCCCTTCTGTCTTGAAGCATCAGATCTCTGAAGACCATGCTCCTGGTTACTGAACCTCCTGTTAGTGAAATCTGTTGTTCAGATATGAGTTCCTTCTGCAGAAAAATCATGGTTTAGCTTGGATCAGAATGATGTGTTCCCTTTGTTTCGGTCGTAGTTCTCTTTATTTTGCAGCTCGCAGCTTGCACAGGTTCGTAAGAATGTTATTCATCTTTTGAAAACGTTGTAGAAAGAGTTGTGTAAATTCAAATGATGGCATCACTGTTACATGTACCATCAACTTCACAAATAATGCCCCATGAAATCATAATGTTCAATTCCATGCATGACAGATTTTCACAATATTCCTATTTCCAACTGTGGAGATGGTAGTTCAGATTTTATTCTCGTCAGCTCTCTCAAGCTAAGCAGGCTCAAGATAGGTCAGTGTTTACATGGGAGATGTCTTGGCAGTACCCAGATGCTGCAGGCAGAAGAATAGGGAGCATTCTTCCCATTTAATCAGTGTTGAACCAGTGCCTGGTGTTAAGGGGCACTTTAGAATGAGAAGAAATGTCTTTTGGATATGGGGCAAAACAAAAGTCCTGACTGGCTAGAGCTGGCAGAGAAATTTTTTTTTTGTCCCAGGGAAAATTTCCAAAAATACCCAAAACACTTTTGGTTTCCATTTGAAAAAAAATTGGGGGGGTTTCTTTGAAAACCCCCAAACTGAACATTTTCAAATGCTGCACATAGACAAAATGTCCCTATTTCCACCTTTTTGATAAAAAGACAACTGTTTTTGTTCAAAACAATTTGTGTATGGGGAAAAAATTCATTTTTTTTCTGTTGGCGTTGGGCTCTTGGGGCATAGTCCAAAATAGCAACATTAAATTCTGCCCATTTTAAGTCCCCTTGTATTTCCAAATGGAACAAAATACTTTTCATTTCCTGAACTTGCTGGCTGGCTTTCCTGTGTGCTGTTAAACAGTACATTTGTTTCACCCCAGACGTGGTTGCAATTCAGTAATGAGTAAAGAAGTATTAGGGCCAGATCCTGAGTTGGTGCAAATTGTGTAGCTCTGTTGGAGTCATGGAGCTATACCAACTGATGGCAGCTAAGGATCCGTCCCTTAATTTTTACGTGCTGACTTAGAATTTTATTTTCTAAATGATACTTGACGTTTGTTAAGACCCTAAATAGGCTCAGTGGCTATGTAACATTGTTAACTCCATACAACTAGCTTCAAGACAGTCTATAGAGCTAATATAGGGGCTGTAATTAAGCTTTTCAAGCTTCAAGCAGGACACTTCAGCTAGCAAGGTTACCTTAGCATTTTCTGTGGTTACTAGCAAAGGAAGGGAGGGTTGTGTCATTAAGATATTTAGTGTATTTAAAAAAATCTAGGTTTTAATGCCAGTGTATTGCTTCTGACTGTATAAAACCATCATAGTTTTACCTGGATTTACTCACACACTTACAAGTTCATAAATAATACTTTGTAGACTTTCCATGGTTCAGAATGCCAATGGGAGACAGATGATACACTGTGCCATCCTGCAGCAATCTAATGTGTTACCTCTTCATCTCAGGTTGCTGTCCCCTGGGTATTCAGATGGTATCAGTTGTCAGTTTCTTGTGTGTTGTTTCTTCCAGCACAAGCTCAGCAAGTGGAAGATGACAGACCCAAAGCTTTGCCTGCTTTAGGGGAGCAACAGAACTCCAATAATGGCATAAGAGTCTGCGTTCATCTGGGAATCTCAGACAAAGCAGCCTGGAGGAAAAGCATTTCTGTCGAAGAAGGTTTGTTTCAGCTGAAGCCCAAAGAGTACCAGAAGGAAAAACCTCTGAGTAGACTGGCAAGAGGGAAAGACAAGCTGAAGCCACTGCATGTGAGTATCCTTTCATGATTTTTAAATCTGGTTTCTTTTCCTTTTCAGATGAGAAGACTGGGTGGTGAAAACCTCATCTAGAAATAAACGCAGAGAGGAAGAGCAAAACTTGCATTTCTCTAAATAATGTTCATCAAATGTGAAGTGTTAGGCATATGCTTTCTTATCTATTCTCTAAATATGTGGCTGAAACTGTACAAAGAATGGATTTTAAAATCTTTGCAGGGGCAGAAAATTCCCTGTCATTTTGCCTGACAAGTGTCTACAGAGATATTGATCACACAGGTGCTTAGTAGCAAGGTGCTTGTAAAGGATTTTGGATCAATTGATTTTCATGCAACCCAAAGACAAATAAGTGTAGCATTCAGGGAGGCTCTTATTCATTGTGTCTGTCTGTAAGGTTAGCAACATCTTCACTGTTCTCAGCAACTGCCAAGACTATGGAAGTATGGGTTAATTTTGTTTAATATCGGTATGAATGCAGCTAAGCTAGCCCAACGAGGAAACTGGCAGCATGGAGCAAATATACCTGTTTTTATGGCATACCTGAGATTGAATTTATAGTGTTATGGACAATTTTTGTTTTGGCTGGTCCTTCAGGGGGTGGGCAGGGAGGTGTAAAAGAAGGTGAATGTGGGTTTGCACTTCTAGAAAGTCATTTATTCTCAACTTTCAGGAAGTGCAAACCCACATTCACCCTCTTTTACACCTCCCTGCCCACCCCCTGAAAAACCAGCCAAAACAAAAATAGTCCATAACACTATAAATTCAATCTCAGGTATGCCATAAAAACAGGTATATTTGCTCCATGCTGCCAGTTTCCTCGTTGGGCTGTACTATGTCCACTTGGATCTTTGCATGTTTCAGAAATTGGTGCGGATGTTGTAAGAACGGGGGAATCATGTAGCCTGAGTTCATTTACTATTGAAACATTTGCCTGTATTTTGCCGTAGCTCACTGAGGTGCTGTAGGGAAATACAGTGATTCATAGAACAGTATTCTTATGGAGGCTGCTCATGCAGCAGAAAGCTTGCCCTGTACCTTCGTGTACAATTCAAATGAATGCCTTGGAAATAGCATGATTTACTTGCCTGTGTCTTCTCAATATATGGCAGGTGAAACACACTATTGATGTTTTTTAATGGTGACTTGGGGATATTGCCTCTAGATCCTGACCAGGACTTTGGCAAAATAAACGTCCCCAGAGAATTCATCCCAAATCTGATACTGAGACCACTGCATATTGGGATAGGAACTTAGTCCCTTGAATTAAGATGGTCCCAGTAACCTGAGTGTTGTGAAATGAATTGATGGCCTCAGTCCAGTTCCTACTGGAGAGCTGTTCATCACAACTGGCATCATAATGGTCACCCTCTGTTGGCAGAAACGTTAAGGGCTGGGTAGTTATGGAGATTTATATACTCCATTCACTATAAGTGGCCACTGAAGAATAGGACAATACTATATTGGTTGATCAGTGTGGGGGTAAGCTTTCTGTGCCACTGCCCACAGGTCCTAAGTTTAAACAGAACCACAGTCTCCCAGGCCATGTCTACACACTTAAAATTTCCCACTCATGCAACTCCACTGGTGAGAGCAATGTTCAGAGTACTAGTGTAGACTGGACACTGGCATTTCAACCCCCATGGTTTTTTTAACCCTGTTCACAGCAGGTTTACAAGACATGGGGTAAAATTTTCAAAAGTACCTCAATGACTTCGGAGCCTATGTCCCATTTTCAGAAGTGTCTTTGACACTTGAGAGCCTAGGTCTCATTGAAAGTCAATGGGACTTGGGAGCCTAGGTGTCTTAGACACTAGACACTTTCAAAATGGGATTTAGGCACTTTTGAAAATGTTGCCCATGTTGATTAAAATAAAAGATTTGCTTTGTGCACTAGAGATCTCACCTTTGTTACCACCCAGAAGGAGAAACAATGGGAAATATTAAGAAAAGGCCCGAGCCCAAGACCTTCACAAGTGCAATCTGCACTTTTAAGTTGATTGAATAGGAAGCTTTAAAGAAGACAGCCTGTGCCTAGAGCAGCTTGGAAAATATTTCCCTCCCCCTGAAAACCAGCTCAGTTTTTGGCATCTAAAAATATTTAGGCCTAACACTGCCAAAAACAGGCAAAAAATGACTGAAAACTGCCTTTTAGATGGAGATTTTCACTTTTCCCACAAAAAAAATAAACTATTTAAGGAAGCAAATATTTACCACATAAATTCTTGCTTCATTGAAAATCCAGTGCTCCATCAATAAAAACACCTCTATGGAGTGCTTTGGCCCACCCCTTCCTGTAACCACTAATTTTCAAAGTATTGTCCTAGCCTTTTAGTTGCATGGTTTGCTCTGATGTCCATACAGCCAAACCCCGCATTAAGATTTGAGAATGTAGCTGTTAGGATTATACACTGTATTCAATATTGGTGTTCAGCACTTCTGAGAAAATTCTGAAAAGAGTTTTTCGTTGCCTCAAGTTAACAATTTTAGTAACAATGTTCATTAGCGTCAAATATTCATTAACCCATTTGCTACATTTTATTGGGGAGTTATTAATTGCATTTGGTAGGATGATGGATAATTAAGAAAAAAACACAGTGGAAGTTTTGTGCTGGGCTGTATATTTATCCAAAAAGAACACATTGTTAATGACAGTCAGATGGGATTGAATGCATAATTGAATAGAATAATTACCCTGTCTTCAAGACTCAGAACCATTCATGTCTTTCTTTTCCCCACCCCTGTCTTCAATATTCTCCTTATTTACATTCTTCTGATATTTCACAAATAAAGGGCTATGTGCAGTCTTTGATCTGTGAACTGGGAGTTCTGCAAATGGATCATGGGCAAAAATCCTACAATCTATCACATCCAAAGCATGTTTGGCCTTGAATGCATGATGATTTAGTTTTTAATGCTAATCCTCCTTTATCTAGAGAGAGCATGCTATCAGATCCAGCACGTTAAGTAAGCATGATCAATGCTTGGATGGGAGACTGAAGAAACACATGGGTGCTGCAGAAATGGGATTGGTGATTCAGTAGGTGATACTCTTCTCTCTTGAGTCAGTGTTCACTCAGTGTCCCTAGCAATGGACAAGGGAACACTGTTCTTCTGGATGTGCCATCTTTTACACAAGAATAAAACTACAGTCATGATTAGAGCTTCTGCAGAGGCCAGAAGTACTGCAGAGGATTTTGAGATTCCAAAATCTGGCATTGATCTGAATTGGAACAAACCCCCAAAATATTGAAATTCTCCACAATGGAAACGTTGACAAAATCCAAACATTTTGTTTAGATTTTGGCTTTTTAAATTGTGCTGTATTATAGTATAAAATGTCATATGCATTTTTAAAAATCAAAACATAGTTGTTTCAGATAGAAATGTTTCATTCTGAAAATGTCGAAACAAGATGTTTTGACATCTTCAGAACTTTTTTTACTCTGAGTTTTTTCCAAAAAGAAAATCTGGCAAAATCTACCGGATTTCACAAAGCATTTAGATTTCTATTAAACTGCATGTTATGACAGGATATGGCTCCACTGAAGTTTTTCTGACCAGCTCTAGTGCTGACTATTTCTGGTCATTAAAGATTCCATATCTCTTTTCATAGCCCTGGTGTCCTGGCCAAATTCCAGATTAGGTAATTACGTTATGTGTACGTAAATTCCTCCTGCAGTTTCAATGGATGTGGAATTCTCCTTCATGTCCCATCCTAAACCTGTTGTCCGCTGTTGCTGGGCCCTGATGCTGTATCCTACTTCAGAAGTGGCTGCTGCATGGATGGATGAATTCAGCTCTATGTAACCATCAAAGGGGATGCTGGAGGTTGCATTAATTCACTGAGGTTATTGAATGGAAGACTCAATAGGAGGGCAAAGTAATATTAAAAATGAGTCTAGGCCAAGACTCTAAATCTCAACTCCCCATAAGTTTTGGAGGAAGGAGAAAGACTCAAAATAAGTGGCCCATTTCTTCAGAATAGGGTCAACCAAAACCTTAGTTCTGAAACCTCCCCACCCCACCCTTCCGTCAACTCTGTGGGAATTGAATGTTGCAACTCAGGTCCATCTGTAATGATAGTGAGCACCACTGCTATATTATGGACACAACTGCTGGAAAGCAATGTGGCTAGTGATCTGCATCCTGATCATACAGTTGCAAAGTTACCTCATCCCAGACCAAAACTTAGTGGCGGCATGGCTCTTGTGGTAAAATTTCTGATCTTAGTGTGCTCTTAACTGCAGCAGAAAAGTAGGATTGTAGATGTTGTCTGGAGGCCCAAGTGGGCTTGGAGCAGGTGCACCTGGAGAATTCTATTGGTATCCAAGAGACTGTCCTTATAGCACGGCATAGTAGCCCCAGAAAATCTGTATATCTGAGTGTTGGGCAATAGTGTTTTTTTTTAATCTTCGGTGGGGCAAAATCCTTTGTCAGTATTTCCAAGAAAGAGAGTTTTGCACCAACCTATTCCAGAGCATCTGTGATTAGATGACTGTCTATGGGATATTATTATTATTGTTCTATATTTGTATTTGGGTGGCACCAAACAGAGTTGAGGCCCCATTGTGCTAGGATCTGTAGGGACACACAGTAAAGGATAATCCTTACCTTGAAAAATTTACAAGAGACCATTTAAAAAAAAGGGTAGGAAGAATTGATATCTCCATTTCACAGAGGAGGAACTGAGGCATGCAGATATTAAGCAACTTGCCCACAGTCACAAGGGAAGTCTGTAGCAATCAGGAATTGAATCCAGGTCTCCTGAGTCCCAAGCCAGTCCCTTAACTATAAGACTATCTATCTGTAATCCTATATATCTACCTACCTACTTATACAGCATCCAGAGAGGCAGAGTTTCTCCACATCTCCTTTAGCCAATCACTGCCATATACGCAAAAGTCAGGTCAGAGTCTTCTTCCCCCTAGTCATTGTCTAAGATGATTAAAGCAAAGATTTATCTTTGAGTGAATTAATTACAATTAATTGCTATATTTATAATGAGAAGTTCTGTATTTTCCATAACACTTCAAGTAGAAGATCAGATTAAGAGCCCACACGAAGGAAAATTACTTGGCGGTAAATTTTCTAAAGAATCAGCAACTTTGTAGGACCACAGGGTTAGTAATTTCTCAGCTATTAGATGAGTTTATATTTCAGGCAGGCAGTGAATAACCCTGTGAGAATGGAAGGGGTGAGGAGATCTGGTTTACTCTAAATGAAGATGAGAAATGAGATGGAAATCTTCATCTTTTAATAAAACTATAGAACATGAAAGCTCTCCGGGTTCCCAACTCTGTAAAATAAGTTACAAGGGGCCATGAAATCATCCTGCTCTTTGGGGATAAATTCACTTCTGGTGTAAGTGCTTGTGTGTACATGTGTGTGTTTCTGTGTGCATCCCTATTAAATAAAACTGAGTGACTTTTTGGACAAATAGTTTATTCTCTTAAAAAATGCAGCTTGGTGTCAATTGAAACAATTTGCGAATCTGAGTTGAATTCGGCAAATAGTTTCAGCCCAAAAAAATGAGGACTTTTTAAGTCAAAAAGTTTCATTTTATCATTTTAAAAACTAAATGTTTTGACTTTTCCTGTCAAAAGAATGTTTCCTTTAGAAATTTAGCTAGATTTTTTTTAAAAAAGTAAAAAGCACTCTAACTAAACAACATGAAATTAATTTTTTGTTATGTTTTGGATCAGATGAAATATTCTGTTTGCTCTGAAATGATTTTGATTTTTCGGTTCAGCCTCTGAACAAAAAAATCAATTGTCCATTCAGCTCTACTACTAAAATCAGTGCACCATCACTGGCATAAGTCAGTGCGTTTTCATAGAGCTCAGTGGATTAATTACTTGACCCTGGCTCCAGCCACCTTGTATTGACTAAGCAATGCAAAGCAACAAGTAAGTTGGCCTAAAGGGACAACCAGCTATTCCCCCGACACAGAGGAATTGTCAGATGACACATATCTGGTGCAACCATTTCATATCTCCCTACTCCACGCCTCGGCTCCTTTGATGGTGTATTCAGGGCCTGGTCCTTGGTTGGCTCAGCCGGTCCTTATTGCCTTTGCAGCAAGAACTTGGGCTGCTTTCAATGAGGTGGTGCCACTTCAGTGCCTGGCTGGCCCTGAATTAGAAGAATGGAAATGCGGGTCCTTGGCTCAGCCTGTTTTCCTCAGCTGTGCTGAGCATAAACTCAATTCCCCCAAGGATTGAGCCCACAGAGCTATATTTGCTTGTGACAGGAGTGAATGTGTCCCCTTTGAAATCCAGCGAATTCCTTGGATAGCCAAAACGTTCTTTGAAAGTGAAATTGTCCCTTTACAGGCCACATTCTAAAGCAAATTCTAGCCAATTGAAAGAATGAAACAAAAGGGCCCAAACCTGGTCAGACCCCACCTGAATAAAACACCACTGAGGAGCAGCCTGGCTTTTAGTCAAGGAATCTGCATCCCCTTAGTGAGCAGAGACCAGAGGAAAATACTGAATTTTAGCAGCTGTGGGGAAAGGACAATTAGGGACAGAAAGACCTATTAAATGAGGTCTATATGCTTATCTCAGTACAGTGCAGTAACTTATTTGTAGTCCTTGCAAAGGATGCCTGTAATTTATATAATTTGATATATTTCACACCTTCTGTCCCAGGATCTCAAAGTGCTTTACAAACCCTAATGAACTGAGTTTAACCATATCTGTTAGGTAGGGGAGCTGCCATCTGTTGTCACCCCAAATTCTATAATAGTTATCATGCCAAAGGTCTAGAATAGTTTCTATTCTGACAACTATTTCTCCTAGGGCTTTAGCCACAAGATTAGAGCTGGATGGAACAATTATCCAATGCAACGGGCCAATTTGTCAAAACCAAAATGTTCTGCGGGAATGTGATGATTTTGATGAAATTCTGATGGAAACTAGGCAGACATGTTTCCAGGCCTGGTTTCCTGATAGCTTTCCCACCCAGCTCCTCAGCAGCCTTCCTGGGGGGCTGCTAGGGAGCCCATGCTCCCAGCTGTCCGCACTCTCCATAGCTTCCATACTGCTGGCTCTGGGGCAGCCCACCAGATAGGCTGCTCTGGCACCTGGACTTCCAGGATTCCCAGCTTTGGGGCACCCTAACCTGCAGACTGCCTCTGAGCTTTGCGGCTCTCCACTTGGTGGGCTGACAGGGTTCTGGGCAGCCCAGGGAGCCTTGGGAATACTTTACAATGGTTGAAACCAAATGTTTCAACTTTCGCAAAACAAAATTTTGGCATCCCCGTTCCTCAGGAAATGGTTTTGTGTTGTTCCATTTTAGGACATTATTTTTATAATTTCACAATTTCCCACAGAACAGGAATTTCAGTTTCTGGCCAACTCTACACAATTCTAAAACTGTTATTTTGGAACTTGGGAATGAACAGTATAGATGAAAGCAGATGTGCGCCCAATGAACTGGGAAGGGCTCGGGTGGGGGAAGAGGCACAGTGGGGCAAAGTTAATGAATAGCGGAATGCCATGTTTTGGGCCAGAGACACCAATTTAAACTAGCTGAGGAACACCAATGACTTCAGTGAAGATGCGTGGATTTTCAGCAACAGAGAATTTGGTCCTAAGAATTTACATTTCTATGCAAAGTACATCTTAATAGCCAGTTTGTGCATCTGTCTTTCTGCTGCACTTCTTTGCTGCATGTCAGTAAGATTTAGGATTTTCAAAGATTCTGGAATGCACCTAAAATTTATTGGCCCAGCCCAATTAAACTACAGCAGGCTCTTTCCAGTTATAAACTCCTATTTATTCCTCTTCCATACTGTCTTAAACAGAATTATAGAGCATGCTTTCAAACTGCCTACTGGATCTGACTGTTATTTGTTTAATAGACCAGGGGGAGAGCTTCATGATTAAGACACTGCTTTCAAGCCTTTGATTCTATCTTATGCATCCACTCTGCAGCAGTTGAACGTATTTGTAACCTCAGCAGTGAACCCACAATCATCTTCAACTCTGGAAAAAATCACAGTGGAAGCTCACCAGTGAGCTAGCTGAAGAGACACTCTGCAGCCTACAATTTCCTTTTGTGCTACATATTATTTTAGCTGCATGATGAAAATGTAGGGACTGCGGAACTGGCTTTAAGCAAACAATTTTGTAAATGTTTTTGGGAGTTAATTGCCAAGCTTCATTTTGAGATGTTTATAGTAAATATAAGCAGGTTCCTAAGTATAATGTGATTGTGCAGCTACATACTAGGCAAATTTGATACATTGTTGTGCTCAAGAATCCTAAGATTTTTAATTTATTTCTTTTAGTTTGTCCTGATTCTCTTTTGCATTGCACCAGTCCAACTCCAATGAACTCAGGGAGACCCTATAAGTTTCTAGTCATTATGTGTGAAGAGAGCCTTCCCCAGGCTAGGAAATTCTTGCTAAAAATCCCCACCTCCGCTGCCGGCAGTGCAATTCCATGTGTGATCGCAATAGAGGGACCACTAGTGTACACAAGGTACTGGTGGTGGGCAGAGTTTTGAGGACCATGTCTTGTAGATCTACTCTAAGCACTGTTAGACAACAAAGAGCTTAAATCAGCGGTGAACCCTTTCTGTATTAAGACACACTGGTGGTCTCACTGGTGGAATTGCACAGCTGTGCCAGCGGGAAATTTGAGGCAAACAATGCCTGTTGCCAACATCTTCTAACTATGGATTCTGGCCTTGTCTACACTAAGTGCCAGATCCTTGGGTTTAGCTGATCTGTGCTCCGTGCCAAACCTGCTTGGGAGGGTGGGAATGGGAGGGAGGTGGCTATGGTTACAGAAGCTCTCCTAGGCTTCCCTCCTGTTCCTCTCCTTCCTACTTACGTAGCCACAGGATGGGGAGAATCCATGTCAAAGCAGCATTAAATGAGATGGAATCAGGATCTGTACCTATGAGCAGATATTGACAATGGTTTCTGGATCATTGCCGAACATATTTATCCTGGCCCACAAATACAGCTTAGACTGGTCTTCGAATCATGTCCTACTGTGGGCAGGACCAGAGGGAAAAACAACGGACCATTCCAATATTGGTTGTTTTTTCAGGAACGTAGTAGCAATGTTTCAGGACTTTAGCGTTTGACTATATTTTTATCTTCAAGGAAAAACTGTGAGCAGTTGAAATAATATTAGAACTGGAATTGGGTGAAAATTTGGGGGCAAATAGTAAATTTGCTGAAAAATTTACTTTTCAGGGAGTCAAAACTGTTTGTGAATTCAGGTCAAATTCGGTGAAAAGTTTCAGCCAAAAAACCCCTAAAACCAAAATTTTGAGAAATGTCAAAATGAACTGTTTAGAAAATGTCAAGTTGGAACAACAGTTTTGTTTCGATCCAAATAATTTTTTTCCAATTTTCCATTTTGTCAAGGGGAAAAAAAAATCAGTTTGAAACAAAGCAGTTTTTTTTCAAATTCTTTGGTTCAGCCCCCGCCAACCCAAAAAATCAATTATTCGCTTGGCTCTAATTAGAACACATTAAATTTCTGCCTTCACAGTGATTTTAAAATAAAATGATCTCTACTGATGAAACCAAACCTGTTGGCAAAATACTATTTTTTTGCTCCTTCCAAAGAGTCAAAACCAAAAACTGTGAAATAAAATACTAGAGAGAGAGAGAGAGAGAGAAACATTAGCAAAGCCCATTGCTATGAAGGATCACCCAAAATGAGTGTCTGCCAGAATATAGTTTCAAAGTGTGGAGATATGATGCTTGTTATAGTTATGAATCTCCAAGAAGGGGAAAGGTTTAACTGTGGCTTGAATTGAGATTGCATAGATATTCATTATTCAATCTTTGGAGCACTCTTATATTCAGAGCTGTCAAATAGTAAAAACTGATCAAAGACTCATTAGTCATGAGTGTATCTTTAAAAAGGGTATCTTAGCCATTGCATTTCAGAGTCTGTTTCACATTAAAAGGCAGTGTGCAGCAGCATGGAGCTCTGGTACATTTTACTCTAGCAAGTGTTTCGTGATAGTGTGAACCAATATTGAAATTATCCAGAATAAAATAAAGCCTGAAGGACACAATTAATACACTGGGCTTTCCTCCCCTCCCCCTTTTAAAATCTAAAAATAATGTAGTGCTCATGAAAAGTGCCTGATCGATTAGCCATGGAAATAGAAGTCTTATAGTGAAGTTCAAGAATCTGATCTAAAGGTCACTGAAATCAGTGGAAGACTTCTATTGAGTTGTTGGACCAGGAAACTACAGGAAGGATAGCAGAAGTAAAGCTCCGGTGTATTTCTCATTGTGTGACTCAACCATGCTTTGGAGCAGGTACCCCTCCATGGTGTGCAAGTGAGTAAGTGTGACCAAGATTCTGTTCTGGCCTCTCTGTACTGTATAGAAGGCACAAAGTTGTAGAACATGGTCCTAAGTAGCCAACTGAGAATTCCACCCACATATGGGAGCTCTGAGATGGTGTACAGTGGTGTGGCTGGCTCTGACACCAGCTGCCCCCACACATCCTGACTTAAGGGGCAAAAGGGGTGTGAGGGGATTTGAGGTGGTGGGGCAGTGTGTGCCCACTCTACCCTGGTCCTTAACCATGGTCTCATAAAGACCATAAGCAGTTGGCATAAATTAGAGCAGCCCTCAACCTACTCTAACATATGCTGATATGTAAGGATATTTATGTAAGATTTATTGGAAGAACTTTTGCAGACAAGACTCTGTCCTTTCCTACCCCTTCAATTTTCCAGTCATCTGCCTAGGTTTGGAGACTTGGTAGATTTCTTACTTGAAAAGGAAATCCATAACAGTCACATACATCTTTTCAGTCCTGAAAGAATGTCACTCTGACATTTTAATACCAGTCCTAGACTTGCTCTGTTACCATGAACAAGTCACTTATCCTGGGAGACTCAGGTTCCCAACTCTAAGATGGAGATAACACGTTTCTACCATACAAGAGTGTTGTGAGGCTCAATTAAGGTTGGTAATGTTCTTTGAGAACCTTTGATGGAGGGTGCTATGGCAGTCCAATGTATGAATGTGTATTATTCATATGCATAATATTAAATTCCTCTTGGTCAGAAGGTTCTTAAATTATACAGGGTCCAAAAACTCTGCAAACATCTTCCTAAAAGACTAAAGAGTGCTGCAAGATGAGAAAAACATGACTACAAATTTCTATTAGGTGATTAGATTTATTGTAAACAAAGAATATTTGTTCTTTGACTGGTAAAGAAAATAATGGATACTACTGATGGGGGGCGGGGGGAGGAAGAAACACTTTATACTTCACAATAATAGAAACCAATACAGTTGGAGATCAAGAATGTTTCCAACCTTCCTGGACTTTGTCTGAGACTCTGTTCCAATGTGAGCCTTTTTAAAAACACATTGTGATAATTAAAGATCAAAGTCTATGCACTATTAGAAATTCATTTCTCCTAATGTTATTCACTAAAAAGCTAGGGTATTATAGGAAACTTAAAATGATCATTCAGCCAAGGTGTTGAATTTGTGGATCAGATTATTATGGAGTGAAAATCTACCCAATGATTGCATAAAACACCTCCTTTCAAACACATTTCCAGTGCTCATAAATGTACAAAGCCTGGCTAGAATTGCTACTTTGGCATTTTCAGAATAACAGCCATGTTAGTCTGTATTTGCAAAAAGAAAAGGAGTACTTGTGGCACCTTAGAGACTAACCAATTTATTTGAGCATAAGCTTTCGTAAACTACAGCTCACTTCATCGGATGCATACTGTGGAAAGTACAGAAGACGTTTTTATACACACAAACCATGAAAAAATGGGTGATTATCACTACAAAAGGTTTTCTCTCCCCCCACCCCACTCTCCTGCTGGTAATAGCTTATGTAAAGTGATCACTCTCCTTACAATGTGTGTGATAATCAAGGTGGGCCATTTCCAACACAAATCCAGGTTTTCTCCCCCCCCCAACACCCCCCCCAAAAAAAACCCCACTCTCCTGTTGGTAATAGCTTATCTAAAGTGATGACTCTCCTTACAATGTGTATGATAATCAAGGTGGGCCATTTCCAGCACAAATCCAGGGTTTAACAAGAACGTGGGGGGGGGTAGGAAAAACAAGGGGAAATAGGTTACCCTGCATAATGACTTAGCCACTCCCAGTTTCTATTCAAGCCTACGTTAATTGCATCACTTTAGATAAGCTATTACCAACAGGAGAGTGGTTTTTTTTGGGGGGGGGAGGGTGTTGGGGGGGAGAAAACCTGGATTTGTGCTGGAAATGGCCCACCTTGATTATCATACACATTGTAAGGAGCGTGATCACTTTACATAAGATATTACCAGCAGGAGAGTGGGGTGGGGGGAGAGAAAACCTTTTGTAGTGATAATCACCCATTTTTTCATGGTTTGTGTATATAAAAACGTCTTCTGTACTTTCCACAGTATGCATCCAATGAAGTGAGCTGTAGCTCACGAAAGCTTATGCTCAAATAAATTGGTTAGTCTCTAAGGTGCCAGAAGTACTCCTTTTCTTTTTACTCTGGCATTATTTTCTATGCTGAAACAGCAGAAGAAGAAATTCTGAAGGCTGGTTTGCATGCAGAGTTGCACTGAGTTAGTCTGAAGTTTGATTTTTTTTTTTTAACTAGTGTAAGAGGATGCATTGGCACTCTCTGATTTTGGTTTAAACGTAAAGCTGAGCAAAAATTGGATTTTTCAACCCCTGGGAAATTCTCAGACTTTGACATTTATTTTTCTCCTGATTTGGACAAAAAGTTAAAATATCAAAAAAATTTCACAGAATAGTTTGAAATTTTAATTCAGAAAAGTTTTGACATTTTTGAATAAAATGAGACATTTCAACATTCCTAGATTGGAACATTTCAGTTTGTTGAATTGAATTGAACTATTTCATTTTGAGTTAGTTCAACATCAGACTGCATCTGCCCAAAGTGTCTGACGGGAGTTGTATCTTGAGGGCCGAGTCCCCTTGTGTCTCACTGAGTCAGGCTTCCTGGCCAGACTACATCTCCCATAAAGCACCACAGTTATGTAACTTACCTGTTGCACCATGCTGCCAGAGGATACACAGCTGAGGACATGTAATCCAACCAAGAAGCCCAGCCAACAGGACTTTGGAAGTTTGTGCATAGACAATCCTTGAGTTTTATACTCCTCTTTCCAGCACCTACCCACTGTGCTCCCTCTTCCCCTTTAGAAGTATTGGATATTCCACACCATTTACCCACAGATCTCCAGTCTTCCTTTCCAAGACTCTTACAGACTCTACATTGGTATACATTTTATCAGGATTTTATTGTTTCCATGCATTTTTAATATGGTGTTTGAATGTTTGAGCCAGGGGTTCAGCAAACCATGACAGTGCAGAAGATGGGTTCTTCTGCATAAGTAGAGGTTTCTGATGTATGTTTCTGAAAGAGGCCTGTGGGGAATTGGAAAACTTGTTATCTGTTTAGGGCCTGACCTTGTCTCTATTGATTTTTAATGATGCCAGACCTGAGCTTAATGGACCCATTAGACAATAATAATATTGTACAAGACCAAAACAATTTCAGTTCAATCAGATGCTTTGTCAATGTCAAAAGAAACTACAAACATCTGGATTTAGCCCGGTCAACAGCTTGAAAATCTTGGCGTGTTGCTGAAAATAGTAATTATTCCAAATGTTACCTTGTTCACCCAACACGCAGAAGAGGTGCTCAGTTATTGCAGTGATGAGCACAATATAAAAACCAATATGGAACAGAAAAGTTCATTTAACTATCACTGTTTCAGGTGCTACTTTAACATTTGTACATACATACATTTTACCATTCAACTACTCAAAAAAAAGAAAAAAGTGTCCACACAATCCCTCTAATGATTCTTCTTAAAAATCACAGCAAAATTACTGCATGATTAAGTATTGAGGACTAAGTAGTTTGTAAGGACATGATTAAACAGTGCAACAATAGCAAAATGTTAAGTGTTCTATCAGATATATGTAGTTCTAGTGATGCTTTGGTAAAGTGCAACTGCAAACTCTTTTTTGTTATTGATGGTTGTTTCATTATTATTAGAAGCCTTTGTGTGATAGGACTCAGAAATGTCTTTGCAAATTATTTATGAACAGCTGCTGAACGGGTTCTTACACTTCAGCAAAAATCAAAATAACAAGGCCTGTCAGTGATTATGAAGTGAGAGTCTGTAGCTTAATCCTAATTAAAGCTTGTCAAAACTTCTAGGTTTGGCTTTGGGAAATTTTTCAATAGTACTGCAGGGTGGTAGATTTTAGATAGTCAATATAAAAGCTTATGGGTAACATTTTTGTGTCTAAGTGACTTAGGAGCCTATGTCTCAAAAGTTGGTGAGGCTTAGGTGCCTAAATCACTTGCGCCCTTTTGAAACCTTACCCTGTACCTCATATGTTGTTGTTTGCACTACACTAGTCTTTAAAGCCAAGATCATGGTCACATTGTTCTAGACACATAAGAGATCGTCCTTACCATGAAGAGCTTGCAGTCTACATCAACATGGCAGACAAGAAGTGGGAGACAGGAAATATTATTATTCCCATTCTACAGATGAGGAACAGAGATACATAGAGATTATGGGACTTGCCCAAAGTCACAAAGCCCTGGTCTACACTAGGACTTTAGGTCGAATTTAGCAGCGTTAAATCGATGTGAACCTGCACCCGTCCACACGATGAAGCCCTTTATTTCGACTTAAAGGGCTCTAAAAATCGATTTCCTTACTCCACCCCTGACAAGTGGATTAGCGCTTAAATCGGTCTTGCCGGGTCGAATTTGGGGTACTGTGGACACAATTCGACGGTATTGGCCTCCGGGAGCTATCCCAGAGTGCTCCATTGTGACCGCTCTGGACAGCACTCTCAACTCAGATGCACTGGCCAGGTAGACAGGAAAAGAACCGCGAACTTTTGAATCTCATTTCCTGTTTGGCCAACGTGGCAAGCTGCAGGTGACCATGCAGAGCTCATCAGCAGAGGTGACCATGCAGAGCTCATCAGCAGAGGTGACCATGATGGAGTCCCAGAATCGCAAAAGAGCTCCAGCATGGACTGAACGGGAGGTACGGAATCTGATCGCTGTATAGGGAGAGGAATCCGTGCTATCAGAACTCCGTTCCAGTTTTCGAAATGCCAAAACCTTTGTGAAAATCTCCCAGGGCATGAAGGACAGAGGCCATAACAGGGACCCGAAGCAGTGCTCCGTGAAACTGAAGGAGCTGAGGCAAGCCTACCAGAAAACCAGAGAAGCGAACGGCCGCTCCGGGTCAGAGCCCCAAACATGCCGCTTCTATGATGAGCTGCATGCCATTTTAGGGGGTTCAGCGACCACTACCCCAGCCGTGTTGTTTGACTGCTTCAATGGAGATGGAGGCAACACGGAAGCAGGTTTTGGGAACGAAGAAGATGATGAGGAGGAGGAGGTTGTAGATACCTCACAGCAAGCAAGCAGAGAAACCGGTTTTCCTGACAGCCAGGAACTGTTTCTCACCCTGGACCTGGAGCCAGTACCCCCCAAACCCACCCAAGGCTGCCTCCTGGACCCGGCAGGCAGAGAAGGGACCTCCAGTGAGTGTACCTTTTAAAATACTATACATGGTTTAAAAGCAAGCATGTGAAAGGATTAATTTGCCCTGGCATTCGCAGCTCTCCTGGATGTACTCCCAAAGCCTTTGCAAAAGGTTTCTGGGGAGGGCAGCCTTATTGCGTCCTCCATGGTAGGACACTTTTACCACTCCAGGCCAGTAACACGTACTCGGGAATCATTGTACAACAAAGCATTGCAGTGTATGTTTGCTGGCGTTTAAACAACATCCGTTCTTTATCTCTCTGTGTTATCCTCAGGAGAGTGAGATATCATTCATGGTCACCTGGTTGAAATAGGGTGCTTTTCTTCAGGGGACACTCAGAGGTGCCCGTTCCTGCTGGGCTGTTTGTCTGTGGCTAAACAGAAATGTTCCCCGCTGTTAGCCATGGGGAGGGGGGAGGGTTGAGGGGGTAGCCACGCGGTGGGGGGAGGCAAAATGCGACCTTGTAACGAAAGCACATGTGCTATGTATGTAATGTTAACAGCAAGGTTTACCCTGAAAGAGTGTAGCCACTGTTTTATAAAATGTGTCTTTTTAAATACCACTGTCCCTTATTTTTCTCCACCAGCTGCATGTGTTTCAATGATCACAGGATCTTCTCCTTCCCAGAGGCTAGTGAAGATTAGAAAGAAAAAAAAATGTGATGAAACGTTCTCTGAGCTCATGCTGTCCTCCCACACTGACAGAGCACAGACGAATGCGTGGAGGCAAATAATGTCAGAGTGCAGGAAAGCACAAAATGACCGGGAGGAGAGGTGGCGGGCTGAAGAGAGTAAGTGGCGGGCTGAAGACAGGGCTGAAGCTCAAATGTGGTGGCAGCGTGATGAGAGGAGGCAGGATTCAATGCTGAGGCTGCTGGAGGATCAAACCAATATGCTCCAGTGTATGGTTGAGCTGCAGCAAAGGCACCTGGAGCACAGACTGCCACTACAGCCCCTGTGTAACCAACCGCCCTCCTCCCCAAGTTCCATAGCCTCCACACCCAGACGCCCAAGAATGCAGTGGGGGGGGCCTCCGTCCAACCAGCCACTCCACCACAGAGGATTGCCCAAAAAACAGAAGGCTGGCATTCAATAAATTTTGAAGTTGTAAACTTTTAAAGTGCTGTGTGGCATTTTCCTTCCCTCCTCCACCACCCCTCCTGGTCTACCTTGGTAGTCATCTCCCTATTTGTGTGATGAATGAATAAAGAATGCATGAATGTGAAGCAACAATGACTTTATTGCCTCTGCAAGTGGTGATCGAAGGGAGAAGGGGAGGGTGGTTAGCTTACAGGGAATTAGAGTGAACCAAGGGGCGGGGAGTTTCATCAAGGAGAAACAAACAGAACTTTCACACCGTAGCCTGGCCAGTCATGAACCTGGTTTTAAAGCTTCTCTGATGCATACCGCGCCCTCCTATGCTCTTCTAACTGCCCTGATGTCTGGCTGCGCGTAACCAGCAGCCAGACGATTTGCCTCAACCTCCCACCCTGCCATAAACGTCTCCCCCTTACTCTCACAGATATTGTGGAGCGCACAGCAAGCAGTAATAACAGTGGGAATACTGGTTTCGCTGAGGTCTAAGCGAGTCAGTAAACTGCGCCAGCGCGCCTTTAAACATCCAAATTCACACTTTACCACCATTCTGCACTTGCTCAGCCTGTAGTTGAACAGCTCCTGACTACTGTCCAGGCTGCCTGTGTACGGCTTCATGAGCCATGGCATTAAGGGGTAGGCTGGGTCCCCAAGGATAACTATAGGCATTTCAACATCCCCAACAGTTATTTCCTGGTCTGGGAATAAAGTCCCTTCCTGCAGCTTTTGAAACATACCAGAGTTCCTGAAGATGCGAGTGTCATGTACCTTTCCCGGCCATCCCACGTTGATGTTGGTGAAACATCCCTTGTGATCCACCAGGGCTTGCAGCACTATTGAAAAGTACCCCTTGCGGTTTATGTACTCGCTGGCTTGGTGCTCCGGTGCCAAGATAGGGATATGGGTTCCATCTATGGCCCCACCACAGTTAGGGAATCCCATTGCAGCAAAGCCATCCACTATAACCTGCACATTTCCCAGGGTCACTACCCTTGATATCAGCAGATCTTTGATTGCGTGGGCTACTTGCATCACAGCAGCCCCCACAGTAGATCTGCCCACTCCAAATTGATTCCCAACTGACCGGTAGCTGTCTGGCGTTGCCAGCTTCCACAGGGCTATCGCCACTCGCTTCTCAACTGTGAGGGCTGCTCTCATCTTGGTATTCATGCGCTTCAGGGCAGGGGAAAGCAAGTCACGAAGTTCCATGAAAGTGCCTTACGCGTGCGAAAGTTTCGCAGCCACTGGGAATCATCCCAGACCTGCAACACTATGCAGTCCCACCAGTCTGTGCTTGTTTCCCGAGCCCAGAATTGGCGTTCCACAGCATGAACCTGCCCCATTAGCACCATGATGCATGCATTGGCAGGGCCCATGCTTTCAGAGAAATCCGTGTCCATGTCCTGATCACTCACGTGACCGCGCTGACGTCGCCTCCTTGCCCGGTATCGCTCTGCCAGGTTCCGGTGCTGCATATACTGCTGGATAATGCGTGTGGTGTTTAATGTGCTCCTAATTGCCAAAGTGAGCTGAGCGGCCTCCATGCTTGCCTTGGTATGGCGTCCGTACAGAAAAAAGGCGCGGAACGATTGTCTGCTGTTGCTCTGACGGAGGGAGGGGCGACTGATGACACGGCTTACAGGGTTGGTTTTACAGGGAATTAAAATCAACAAAGGGGGTGGCTTTACATCAATGAGTATTTCAGGCAGGACTTCATGGAGGGTTCCAATAGGAAATGGTGCACCTAAGTAATTGTCCTTATTGGAACAAGCAGGTTGGTCTGGCCTCTGATTGATACATGGCTAGATTTACCTCGCTGCACCTTCTCTGTGAGTGACTGCAGTGTGACCTAGAGGAATGAGTCCCCTAGACGGGGGAGGGGGGGAAGCAAATGAGTACAAAACAAATCTGGTCTATTTCTTGTTTTGATCCACTCCATCTATCTTTTACTTCTTTGGCTGGCAGCAGACGGTGCAGAAGGACTGCAAGCCATCCACATCTCATGGCTGCTTGGCAGAAGATGGTGCAGTAGGACTGCTAGCAATCAGTATCACCTGCCTGCTCACCATAAGATGGTTCAATAGGACTGACTGCAGGACTAAAGAGAATGACCTGGTCAAGTCACTCCAAATTTAGTCCCTGCGCCCATGTCTGCCCAGGCGCTCCTGGCCGACGTGGCCAGGAGCACCTCGGACATGACGATGACGGCTACCAGTCCTATTGCACAGTCTGCTGCCACAAGGCAATGGGTTGATGCTGGTGTGTAGCAATGCAGTACCACGTCTGCCAGCACCCAGGAGACATATGGTGACGGTTACCTGAGCGGGCTCCATGCTTGCCGTGGTATGGCGTCTGCACAAGTAATTCAAGAAAAAAGGCGCAAAACGATTGTTTGCTGCTGCTTTCACGGAAGGAGGGAGGGAACGGGGGCCTGACGATATGTACCCAGAACCACCCGCGACAATGTTTTAGCCCCATCAGGCATTGGGATCTCAACCCAGAATTCCAATGGGCAGCAGAGACTGCAGGAACTGTGGGATAGCTACCCACAGTGCAACACTCCGGAAGTCGACGCTTGCCTTGGTACTGTGGAAGCACTCCACCGAGTTAATGCACTTAGAGCATTTTCTGTGGGGACACACACACTTGAATATATAAAACCAATTTCTAAAAAAACGACTTCTATAAATTCAACTTAATTTCGTAGTGTAGACAAACCCTAAGGAAGTCAGTGGTAGACTTGGAAATTGGACTCAGATCTCCTTAATTCAAGTCTAGTGCCTTAAATTCAAGACCCTTTTTTCAAGAGTGTGTTTGGGAGTGGGGGGGAGAGAAGGGACACTCTGCTAGAACAACCAGTGAACAATAATGTGTCCAGAAATTTTGTGGTGAGCAGAAAATGTGACTTTTCACCTGAATGTTGGAACGTGGTGGCAGACCGCTTTTTCATGTTCACAACCTAAGTCTCATGCTTAGCAGTAACATTATGCAGCACCTAGACTTTGTGTATCTTGTAGGCTTGAATGCAAAGTAAATAACTAAGATCAACTAAAGGGTAAAAATCTCTCACATCCCCACAGTGGCTGCCATTTCTTCTTCTACACAGAGACTTCCCAATAATACCAGTGGGAACTTTGCACAAGCTGTAAGAAGGCATGCCACTGAAGCACAACAGATGGAAGACCAGGCCACATGAAATGGGCTAAGACAATGGATATACATGACGGCTTAAAAATGAACCAGCATCCTTACTCCATCAGTATTAGCAATTTAGCCTTCTTAACTGAAGCCCTGGAAACAACGGGATTAGGCATCTGATGGTGTGAATTGAGGCAGTAGCATGGAAAGCAAAGGGGATATGTCAGTTTACACCAGCTAATGAGCTGGCCCCATTGACTTTTAAACACTCATCAAAATTGCCATAGATGCAAATGTATAGATGTCAAAAGCCCATGTTAGGTTTGATTTTTTTTTTTAAAAAAAAAAGGGATATTCATGCATGAAATCAAAGGGTGCATTTTAATTGCAAAGATGGAACACTGTATTTTGCTTGTAAGAAGAGTTGACACAGAAATGAGGCAGGATGTGGCATGTGGTTCGGTGTAATCTAGAGCATAGTTTTGGTCATGGAAAATGTGTCTGGCCATAGGGGACTAGGTCTTTTCAACTATAAAAAGTCAGCATGGTTCTCCTTTCCCTTTTATGGAATTTGTATAGTCTGTACCACATTTGCATAGTATTTATGACATTAATATTGGCAATGGAAGCAGAATGGCAGTGTGGTTTTCTGGCTGTACAGACGACGGGGGGCAGGAGAACCGCAGACTCAAACGAGCTGTGACACCACATGAACTTCAGCAAGACACGCACCCACAGTTATAGTTGCCGTTGGAGCTCTTGTGAGGCTCTGAGTTAGAGTTGAGGCTGGATCATGTTCCGAGGCTAGGTTTTGGGTAGGGGCCATAGGTGACCTAAAGTTGGGGTTTAGGGTTGAACCCCAATTGATGGCCTATGCAAAGGTTAGAGCGGGGCCTAGTTGATGGCCCCAGGCTAGGGTTAGTGTTGGGTCCCATAGGCAGCCACAGGAAAGCATTTGGGTTGGGGGCCTGTAGACTGTCCTGAGGTAGGGTTTGGGTTGGGGCCTGTAAATGATGGTGAGCTAAGGGTAGGGTTGGGGCCAGGGTTAGAGTGGGATTGTAGTCTCTGGCTAGGTTTAGGGTTAGAGCTGGATCACAGCTCTGAATTACACTTAGGGCTGGGGCCTGTAGTTAGCCCCTGGGTAGAATTAAGATTGGGACTAGTTGGAGGTGCTGGGCCTGAGTTAGAACTGGGGCCTATTGGCTGTGGGCTAGAGTTGGCTGGGGACTTTCAGAGGCCCTGGGCAAGTGTTAGGTTTGTGGACTGAGCTAGGTTAGGCTTAATGGAGATGGTTGGGAGCCCTAAATTAGAGTTTAAGTTGAGGCCTCTGGGGCAGCCCAGTTGATATTAGGGCTGGAGAATCATATGAGGAACTATATCCAGTCTAGGTTTAGGGTTCAGGCATATAGATGGTACCCTGGATAGAGTTAGGGCATGTAAGTGGCCCAGAGCTAAGATTAGGGTTGCAGCTGCAGATGGCCATATGGCTTGGGGTTCCTAGAGGCTAGGGTTAGTGTTTGAAGCCAGTTGTATCTTTGGGCTATGCTTAGGATGGCTGCCTACTGGTGGCCCCAGGCTAGGTATGAAGATAATACAATTTACACTAATGCAGGGGATAATGTGAAGCTTAATCTATTTATTCATTGTGAAGGAAAGATAAAGCACTATGTAAATGCTAAGGATGACTATCATCACATTTGCTAATGCAAAGTGAAGATGGATGCATAGGAATGAACTGAAGAATGCTACAGTATCTAATGGAAAAGAGGAAATGTATTAATACATATTGTAATTACTAAAACTAAAATGTGGGGAGGACTCTGGGGCTAATATCCCAACTCATCTAAATAGTGCTCCGAAATCTTTCGCCCTAATGCTTATCTCAGTTATATCTAAAAGATGATGCTTCAAAAGGAGCACTGTTCCCTAGCCTGGTGCTGGGGGACTGGATCAATACTGACCAAGATTCACGTGTGCCACTTACTTACTGAATCACCAGTCCTGCTATTTGGTCATGCATCAGCTGGCTCAAACCTATCTATCTTATCAGGAGATGGTAGCCATATGTAAGCAGGGGAATAGACCTGCTATTGTGGGGAACTTTCCTGGCTTCTGCACTACCCCGGTGAAGTGGGCTAGCGAAGGGATCTGAGTCCTCGCTCCCACTTCCTTTACCCAGTGGCCTCCCTACCCTCGAGGACTCCCCTTCCACTCTCCTGCCTGGCAACAAGGCTGGGCCCAGGATTCCTGGGGGGCTCGACCCCCAACCCTGCTGTGATCACCTAGGACGGGCTAGGGTGTCCCCACTTGGGGGTACTCTCTCTCTGCACTGGGCACTTCTCTGACCCACTGACCATTACATACAATTTAAAGCAAATGCAAGTTATTTAATCAACAATTAATTTTAAAAAGAATAAGGAAAAATGGGAAAGGTTAAAGGAAACACATCACCCCGCTCTGTGGCAGGGAACTTCACAAACAGTGTCCCTGGAACGTCAGGGCAGTTCACAGTTTGTTCCTTGTAAGCCCCAGGCCTTCTTCTCAGGCCCTGGCTGGGCTGCAGGGGTGCTGTGGGCTAGACACTCGCTCTGGTGGTGGCCACACACTCTCAGGCTCTAAGTGGTAGGACCCTTCTTTCCAGTATCGCCCCCGTTCTGTTGGGGTTACAATCCAAGCCTGGCCTACAGAGCCTCGTGGCTGAGGCGTCTTCCTGTTCTGGGCCCGCTGCCCAGGGTCCCCCTCGCTCTCCCCAGCTGCTCACCGCACCCAGCTCCGGACTGCTCCAGCCCCAGCTCCACCACTCGGTCTCTGCACTGCTGCTGCTCTGCCTCCAGCTCCCTGGGCTGCTTCTTTGGTCCCTCTGCCTCTGGTTGCTGCAGCTCTGCTCCCAGGACAGGGTCTGCTCTGCAGGCTGCTTCTGTGACTCTGCTCCCAGCCCTGACCTGCTTCCTGGGCTGCTTTCCTGGCCCCTCTGGCTCTGGTTGCTGCAGCTCTCCTCCCAGGGCAAGTCTGCTCTCTCTGGGCTGTGCCTCTGGCTTTGGGGCTGCAGCTCTGCTCCCAGGACAGGGCCTGCTCTCTCTGGATCTGGCACAGCTGTTCCCCAGCTCAGCTTGGGCCCCTGCTTTCTCCTTAGCTCAGCCCCACTCTGTCTGACAGAGGCAAATCCAGCTCATACAGAGGACGGGACCTCCCTGGCCTCCTGACTCTCTGATTAGCCTGCCCGCCCTGTCATTCAGGCTGACGTAGAGCATTGGCCTCTCCCCATTGTTCCTGGGGGCTGTCAATCTCAGGGTCCTGATTCCCCATCGACCCTTCCCCCTTTTTAGTACTGGGAGCTAGCAACTAAAACACCCCCACTGAATGTTAGTAAGGGGGCAACAGTCCCCCTACACATAGGTGAAATAGCTGTGATCACATTAAGGTAGGAGACCAAATGCTGCATTTCCTGGAACGTGTGTGCTGGAATAGATTGCATGCTGTTATTTAATACAATAAGCAGAGCTGCAGGTGACCAAATTTTCAGCAGAGTTGTGCAACCTGAAAACTTCTGCATTTTCAGTGCGCTCAGTATCTGTGTTTGACTGTCTGCTGTTCTGAGTCCATCTGAAAGAAGCATGTTTCAAATGTGGTGTGATAAGTAAAAGTGATTCCAGCCAAGATCCCCTGCATTACTTATGGTAATGCCGAGCCATACATAGTCACCTGTCTCCATTTGGGTATCTCAACTTGTGCCCTATTGTAACATGGCTGTGGTTTAAGTTACCTGTGAGATTCCCCCATTTGAGGAAACACATGTTTTCTAAGGTGCTTTTAATTAGGTTTATTTGGTCTTCACAAGGTATGGGGCAAGATTTTCAAGGTTGCCTCAGGGATTAAGTCACCAGGTTCCCATTAAAATTAATCGGAGTTGGGTATCCAAATAGCTTTGAAAAAATCTCACCTTTAGTCTTTTTTGGTGGTTGTTTTTCTTTTTAAACTGCAAAGTGGGACTGCGTGAGCCTTCTCTTAAGCCCTTGCCTAAGTGTTTGGGTGACCAAGTGGGCCTAAAACACATCTTAAACCTTCCCTTTATTAATCTAACTAAAGGGGAAATCCCATCAGATTTTAGACAAAGTAGATTTGCCCACCTGAGCCTTTATTAAAGAACATCTCTGTCTAGAAGGGTGAAGCAAAGGCAGATAAGAACAATCAGGAGATAAAAATCTCAGCAAAGAAAAATAAGCATATCATTAATAGTGATTCCCTGTTGGGATCTGAGGCAGCTACAGGTATGACAGGAGACGGGGAGCAGCCTTCCAAGAAAATTGGGTTCAAAAGCTATAAAATTGCAAATAATATTTTAAAGAATAAATACAAAATCCCAACACCATTCATTTTCCTCAGTGTAACTTACAATAAATCCATTAAAATCCATCTACAATCTCCACTCTGTCTATTAATGCAGAGTCAACTCCTACGTGTGCAACCCTCACTTAGGTTGGTGTGCACTTGTTCAAACAAGTAGTCCAGCTCCTTACAGGGAGAGACCCATGAGCCCAATCAAGGGGTTGAATTGCCATCTACCTATGCTTGGATGGGCAGAGCCAGGAAGCACAAGAAGTTTCCACCATGATCCTTGCAAATCCTGTGCAAAGGGCAGAGCATGAAAGCAGCCCTAGTGAGCGAGGACTTGGTCCTTGTTTGTTTCAGGGACCCAGGGGGTGAATCACATCTAAAAGAGCTGGGTAGTAGGCGGAGCTGTAGACCTGCTCTTTCCTCCAGATCAACCCATAGATAGGTATCAATAAACCCTGGGGAGCAACTCTTCATGTGCCTTGAGCAACCCTGAAAGAGTGTCCTTCTTGATGCATTGTATCATCTGGTGCGCCCCCAGGGTGGGGTGGATGCTTGAATCTGAACTTGTTGCTCTGCTGATCAGTCCATGCAAGTCTCTCAACACCAGCAGGGATAGCAATAAGCATGAGTGTGAACTAATGGGCTGGGCAAGCTCTAGATTGACAGCTAGCTACTCTGTTTTTTCAAGCCTGATGCTGACATTAACTCCCTGTATATCATCAGTCCTTGAAACAAACTTCTCTGCCTCAGTTTACCAATCTGCTACATGGCGATAACAATACTTCTGGACCCCACAGGGGATTGATTGGCTACTACACAGCTGTCATGTGGCAATGATTTTGAATTACTACCAAAATGAGTATAGCATTTAACAAGAGGAAGAGCGATCTGCTAAGTGAACTGGGACGCTTTTCAGTTAACCAGGGAGCATGTCCATTGAAAATGAAAAAGTGATTTAATAGGATCTGTTGTAACTTGTTGCATACTGGCAGTGATGCTGGGCTGTGGAGCTATTTCTGTAGATATTTAAAGCAGGAAAAGCTGATGCACAAAGCTTGTGTTTTCAAAAGCATTTCACGATGATGGCTCTAGCTGCAGATGCTCTGCATTGCTACTGTCTAGGGCATATGATGCTAAAACCAGAGGAACAAACTCTGAATGGAAACGAGAGTTATTAATACACCATGCAAACATGTCTTCAATTTTGAAGCAAAAGGAGGAAAGTGCTATTTAGTGCAATTAGAAGAGATCAGTTTTCTAAAGTTAGATGTCACAAAAGGATACTTGTCAAGCAACACACTGATCATATTTTATTAGCACAATATTTCCAATGCATACTCATTTAATATGGAGCAAAATGCATTGCTTTCATTAACAAAAACATTCCTTTTGTTATGCCTGGCATTATGGCACTGCAATCAGGAAAAATAAAATATAACCTTGCCATGGAAATGTTGATTTCAATCCAGGCTCCTAGTTTGTGTGTGTGTCTCTCCTCTAACCATGCCCATGAACATCTAACGTCTAGCTCTAGTACATCTAATGAAATTACATTCTTGAGGATTGGTGTTCGGGTATTAAAGTTGTGAACATAAAAATATCAAATACCAGAGTCAGTATTGCGGGGGTGTTTTTGCTATTAAATTAAATCTGGAATAAAAATAATTGTCCTTGGATTTTTATTTTATTTTATTGTATTTTATTTTTAAGAATTTCAGTAGCTTAGTTTAAAATGTTAAACATTTCTTGTAGGATTCTTTTGAGTGTTTAGTAGGGAACATCAGTTTATGGTAGATTGATTGTAGATTAATGTTTGTGAAGTGACTTTTCAATACAATTAACCTACAGGGTTGGGGGGAAGGTCTAAATCATATGCTCCAATTTTTTTTTCTGCATTCCTTGGAGGGTTCCATATGTTTACCTTTAACTGACTTTAGACTGTGTGCCCTTTTTGTGGTTGCTGGGAAGGGCTATTAAATTCTTTCATGTCTATTACTTTATTAAGGAATGTGAAGCCAGATACAAAATCACAGGAGAGCACAACAGTATGAAACACAAATAATCCTTGATGAGATGCACATCTTGAATAGGGATTAGGAAATGTTTTGCACCTAATTCTTTGCTTTGAGCTGTTAGACTTTAAAATTCCAAAAGGGGGCACTCTTACCCTCTGTCCAAAATATAATCCATCTGAGAAAATGCAGCACAGGTCGCTAATATTGTTCTGAAGTGAAAAGCATATTAAGTTCTTGTATTACTTTGGTAATATTAAAGTTTAACTCTGGTACATTAGTGATAAAAATGCTTATTTCTTTTAAAGACTGACTTTTTGAAATATGAGATACTGGAGGTTATTGTTTTCTTATTAGCCACAATAATAAGAATAAGAATGTGGTCACTGTTCACTTAGTCTGATTATGGTTACGGTTATCACACGTCTGTAGCTGGAGAGCAGTCATTGCTGATGGAGAGAACCATAAAAATGTCAAACTACATATACTCTTCAATTGCTTTTGGGCATAAATCAAACACATTTATGATGAAGATTAAGAGAAAAATAGAATCCCAAACTGCTCCCCACTTTTCCAGCTAATTGGAAAGTGTATGAGTCAAATGTGTGAGTCAAAAAAATGTATGCTTTCTTGTGGAATGTAATTTATTGCCAAATCAGTTCAAATTGGTATTTTGCTCTTATTTCTACAGAGTATATGGTAGAAATATAGCTTGTATTCTTTTAAATAAACTCTCCAAAGAATACATGTCAGCCATTCATTTGTAATAAATAAGTTTTATGTTATATAATATCTGTTATGAAAACATGCTACCTTCTAAAATGGACTGCAATATGCATTAGTAGCTATATACATCACAAGGTAATTATCTAAATAGTCTTTGTTACATTGTCCAGACTTTCATAACCTTCTTGCAGTTAAATACCACTACCCGTCCATCAAGGATTCTAGATCAGAAATATAGGTATATAGGCTGGCTAACTGTAGGGTTCATTAAGGAATGTCATCCCAGAGAGAACTGTCAAGCCAATATCAATCCATCTGGAAGGGTGCTTCACATGGAATTCCAATGGGGACGGGCTAATGTTGTACCTAACAGTTTATCGCAGAGATCCTGCATATTGAAATCCATTTCCCTTGCTTTACCATTAGTGACACTAGAAAGAGCAAGAGGAGGTGGTGATGCAGATGGCATCAGTACTAGCAGTCGGGATGAAGCTCACTTTTCGAGTGGTCTTGACTTTAAGCAGGAGCTTTGGTGGACTCAGTTTGATGTCCATTGAGGAGAAGGTGACAGGGAACTAAGAAGCTGAATTCTCACTCCTGACTTATCTGAAAATGCCAGAAGACAGTCGGGGTATCTCAGAATGCTAGGGAGATGCACACTGGGACCCCACTCTACTATGAGACTATGCTTCAAGTCACATAATCTAACCCAATGCATATAACTCTTGCCAAACAAATTCCAGTTGGGAATTTCACTCCCACTTAATGCAAACTGTGACCGGTATGATTCCAATCCACCACATGAATGTAGAAGGAGATATATTGCCAAAGTTCTTGTAACTTGCAAAGAAAAATCTTTTCTGTGTCACCTTAGAAACCAATGTCGGCTGTGCTGATACAATGTTTGTTTGTTCTGTTTTGTTTTTTCTACAGTGGCAATTTAATACATGATTCAGACCTCACCCGTTTTATTCCAGTATAACCCCATTAATGTCAGTGTGAGGATTCCCACTGGTGTGAGATCAGAATTGAGCCACATGTATCAGGTAAAAAATCCAAACAAACCAAACCAAAACCAATTTTCCCAAATAATCATCAATTTAAAAAAAATTAATATGCAAAGTATTTAAAACATATATCTATCACTCAGACGTTCCAAGCTCCATCACAATAAAAGTGTCTCAAACTAGGCACTAATACATTTTACTCAGGGAGTTTCTGTTCAATTTCACCTTCTGCATAGCAAGTAACTTAATTTTGTTTTTTGACAGTTCATGACTGTTGAATGCTCGTTGACTGCACATACAGATTTTTGGCATCCTTCCCCACAAAGATCAATACTTTAAAGGGCCAGATTGTCAGATGGTGTAAATCAGTGTACTTTCCAGTGAAGTGGAGGATCTAGTCTTTTGTTTGTGGTTTTAGTTTCAGGATCAGTGTTATAGGACTGGTCAGATATATGTTTGGGGTGGGATGGTGAGGCTGCATTGCTCCTGATCTTGGTTTTATTTAAACATTTTTCCTTGTTTCAGATTTAAAAAAAAGTTTCTAGTGTTTAAGTTTCCAAAGACTTCCAAATACAGTTATCTATGAATTTAAAAATAATTACTATTCATTGGTGGTTATTCCTCAGGTCTTTGTCAATTACAATTTGCAACTCATCCTTATAAAACCAACACTGTATAATTTCCTATAATAGGGCCAAACCCTGCAAATGCTTACTATCACAAGTAGTCTGGTTGAAATCAATGGACTACTCCTGGTCACAAGTACTACAGACATAGGTGCTGGAACTAGGGGGCTGCTGCACCCCCTGGCCTGAAGTGGTATCCACCATATACAGGATTTACAGCAGTGGCATAGCCAGGATGGGACACGTGGGTGGGCCCCGATTTCAGGTGGGTGGCCCGGTGGACGGGGTTTGCCCCACTCCGCCTGCCAGGGAGCGGGGTCAGGGCATGCGGGCGGGCGGAGTGGGGCAAGCGCTGGGGCAGGAGCAGAGCAGGGGTTGGGGGGTGGCCCTGGATGCTCAGTGGGTGGGCCACGGCCAACCCAGTTCCACTTGTGGCAATGCCCCTGATTTACCGTTGGGTTCAGTGGCTCTCAGCACCCCCACTATACAAATTGTTCCAGCACCTCTGACTATGGGTGGTGGGTGTTTGCAGGATTGGGCTCAACAGCACGAACGGGGTGGGCTAGATCCCCAGCTGGTGTAAATTGGCATGACTCCAGTCACTTCCACAGAGTGACACTGATTTACACCTGAGCATCTCACTCATAGACTCGCAATCCATTTTTTGTGCAGCAACAGGAGATAAAGTTTTCATGTGCTGTATAAATTGAAGCTAAAATGGATTACCGTTGCACTCTACCTTTATTATGACAAACAGTATACATGTGAGACGGATATTTTTAATAATGTGATCTTTAGCCTTGTTACACATTAGATGATGTAGACCATTTTAAACCCACACTGGCTTTAAAAAAAAATCTTGCTCCTGAAGAAGACCATAGAAATTGCTCCATTATCTGTAAAAATTATAGAGAGATTTATTTGGGATTTTTTTAATTTTCTGAAATAAACCTTTGCATATAGATTTTTTTTAATTGTCACATACATGGCATTTTTCAAGTAAATAAGAGTATAAGGTTTATATTATTTTAAATGTATATTGTATTTGTCTTCCCAACACTGTGGTTTTTAGTAATGTGAATACCGTAGTATGGAGCCAGCCTATTAAACAGCCTGTTTTTGTAAGGAAACTGTTAGTCCACCTACAGTATTCTATTGCTTACTGTGTTCCTCCAATATGCTTAGCATTCCACAACCTAAATGATCATTTGTTGAACAAATTCATGCTTTTATTAGTCAAAATACAGAGAAAACAGAGCCCCCCTGTTTCAAGATATTTGCTAATGCACGGTTAATTATCACATATAGCTTACTATAATTCATTTTACAGGGAGACCTCCTGCAGGTAACATACTAGCAGTTTATGAAGCAAAATAACCTCACTATAGATTCGAACTGTTTCACTACTGGTCAGACAGTTGCTGCTTCTAGGCCTTCTCACTTCACATTGCTAATTTGAACAAGGCTTTATTTTTATATTTGTCAGCAGCAAGACTGTAGCATGGTTGTTAAACCTCTCCCAGGCCTAATTAGAGTAGCAATGCTAGCATTCATAATGAAGCTCGTGTCCTGGGTTGGAGGAGGTAGCCGTGGTGCTACAGTAGCTTCCTGGCAGACAGTTGCTGGCAGGTTTAAGGTAGCTTGTGGCTTGCAATATTAAGTGACTGTTGAAATTCATTGACTCCACTGCGGCTTATGTGTCTAGATGACAACAAGTTTACACGGTTCTTTTATAGTTACAGCAAATGGGTCCATTTAAATATTTATTAGGTGATTATGGTGATGTGAAATGGAAAAAAAATGGCAAAATACAGAATTGCGTGTATAACTGTTTTAGCTGTTTATACAAAATAGGGCTGTGGTATCATTTGAAATTACAGCATCTTTTTTTCCTCATAAATATTTATAATGTATCAGTAGCTAGGCAGGCTAGTTTATTTGCATTTTGTTTCTTATTTAATTTGACATTCATTTGGGCAGCCATTAAAAGCTCTCCCTCTGATTTGACTGAAGTATATTTCAGTCAGCAGTCGAGTGACATTTTGATTAGCCTGGGTGAGATTCAGTTCTAGGAGCTCTTTTGCCTTTATGAGGCACAGAAAGGAGGAGTGTTGGCTGCATACGTTTGACAATGGGAATTGTGGCAAAAAGTTTGCTTCTCGCAAACTTTTCCTTGCAAGCAATTTGTCAGAATCTTAGAATCAAACTTAGTCAAACTTGATTTATTTTGCTCTTCATTAGACCTTTTTTATTGCTGCAAGAGAAGAGAGCACTAAAGCTGTGTGACTATCTTTACCAAAAATTAACCAGCAGCCACGGTAAATTATGGAAAAAGAACAAGAGGACTTGAGGCACCTTAGCAACGAACAAATTTATTTGAGCATAAGCATAAGCTTTCGTGAGCTACAGCTCACTTCATCGGATGCATCCGATGAAGTGAGCTGTAGCTCACAAAAGCTGATGCTCAAATGAAATTGTTTGTCTCTAAGGTGCCACAAGTCCTCCTGTTCTTTTTGCGGATACAGACTAACACAGCTGCTACTCTGAAACCTGGTAAATTATGGATTTAAATAGAATGCTAGGATCTTGTGTCTATAGATATAAGGGAAGCACATTTTTTAAAAACCCTGCTCGGTTGAAAGTCTTAGCCGCTGCAGCGTTTACCTCCATATCAACAAAAGGAGCGAGGGCGACTCAAAATCCATCTCTCAGCCAAAGGCAACAGAGTTTATCGTTCAGTTTTACAGAGGGAAATGAACTGGTAATGCCTATCCAGAGCTGCCCGAGCACCTCGATGTTCATTGCAAATGTTCACTCTGATAAGCAGGCATAGCGAGGAAAAATCAAGAGAGGAATGGGAAGTCTGAATAGAGGTTCGACTTATAAATAACGAGACAACCCAGCTACCTATTACCAGTAATTTGATCTAAAATTGTGCTGGGGAACTGAGAGAGAGGATTGCATTCATGTCACTATCATTAAACCTGTGTTGCCATTACTTGGCTGTTTAAATTCTCTCCAGGCAAAAGGCTGGCATCCAGCCTCCTTACTATAGAACTAGAAAGAGGTTTAAGCCTTGTCTGTTACGTGCTAAGGTAAATCTGGAGTTGGGGAGTTACTCTAGCTTTAAAATGGGCTATAACTTAGCATAGAATTTGACCCATGCAATTTAACATATGCCTCTACAAGATGTGTTGAAATCCTTGAACCAAAGTTGGTGGAAAGAGTCCCATCATCTTCAACAAGCTTTGGATACATCCCTTAGCTTCATATGTCAACATCAGTTCAACTTAACTAGTCCTGATGGCCTGCTGCATTCCAGCTGCTTTGCACCTCTTCACTGTGAAGCATCCCTAAAAACTAGATTGGGATCGTCACACATCCTGACTGCCACTTTACAAGACATGGTCGGGGAAAGCGGGCAAGGCCAGGACTTCTCCACAGTCCCTGGCTAAGGCAATTATTTTGTAGGGCATCGGCCTTCGTAAGCCAACATAACTGAGCTATGTCAGGGAAGTGGGCATGAGCCAATATTGAGGAACCCCCCCGCCCTTGACACTTTCCCTCCTTGAGATGCACCATGCACTCTGCAGCTGCAGCCAAAAATCAGAGCCACCCTCTCTCTTGGAAGGAACACAAACAATTATCTCTTTCATCACTGCAAAAGATTGAATTGGATATTTTCTGAAATCTGTAGTCATTGGAGGAGGCAGAAGAGACAGTTTGGATCACAGGCTAGCCAAAGGCCTTGAGAGTCCATGTCGGGAACCATGGATCTTGAATGCTGGTCCACAGGGCTCTTAGGAGCTAGGGAGTCCCAACCTGCCACCCAGTGACCTGCTAACAGCTGCCAGAATAGCAGCTGAACTCTGACAGAGGACTCCAGTCCTGTGATCTGATCAGCGGAACACTGTGGGTCCGGATTGATCTCCAGATTCTGTTTAACCCAAGCACAGGACCAAGAAATTGTCCATGCAACTGGGGTCTGGCTGATTAGGCCTGCTTCCCATGCTATACCTGCTCTTACTGATCTAGTAACCTGACCCTGCCTGCCATCTATCTCCCAGTTTGTCCTCTGGCTAGCCTCAGGCTCTGAACTCCCAGTATCTGACCTGGCCTGCCTCCCAATTCCTACTTTGACCCTAGGTCAGACCACCCATACACTGGTCAAGACAGCTAGAGGTCTTCTGAAATCAACATGAAAATACTGAGAGTTTAAAGATTAAGGGAGGAATTGACCCTACCGCTGCAACCACTTTTCACCAGCCATACAGCCTTCCTAGGAATATCCCCTGCTGAAGAGTGTCATTGACTTCCATTAGAAATGAAGAAGTTCCCCACTTCTGAAAATTAGGCCCAATTAACCTTAAAAATAGGTTAGAAAAATCCTGATACCAAATCTGGGAACTTGTGCTATATTATGTAAAGTTGATCTGTTTCTGCTCTATCCCACTGGTGCAATGCCCGCAGACTGCTCCTGTGTAACTAAGGTCAGGATTTGGCCCATTAGATAGAACACAGAGGAGCTGGGGTTTGGAGCTATTTCCTTTTGGCTTCTGCTCGATGCTTCCTTGGCTTGGCCATCGCCCCCCGAGTGACATTGGAACCCTGTGTGCCAGGCCACAATGCCTCTCTCACAGATTTGGAGAAAGTGGGTGTAGAGGTTCATGGAGCAGGGGACTCAGGCTGCTGGTGGGGTTGGAAACCTCGGAAGGGTAGAGGAGGATCAGATATGGGGGGTAGAGGGAATCTATATCTTCACACACACTTTAAATGGTTCTCTGCAGACCCTGACTTATATTGTACATTGCCTATCACAAGGGAGGCCCCAATGGCTCATAGGCACTGCTATAATACAATTAATTAATAATAATGCAGTAATGTTCTTAACCTCCCCCCACAAAAAAATAACAAACCCCACCTCACTGCCTATAGGTCATTCAGTCTTTTCTGTTGCACAAGTCCGTTTCAGAATGAGAGTACTGAAAATTTTGAACTTCAGACAGTGACTTGATGCATTCATTTATCTCCCTTGGTAAATTGGGTTCAGACCTCAGCTGAAATGAATTTAATGTACTCTCCTATTAACCCCATTTATTCTTTCAACAACAGAAGAGAGAAGAGAAAGCTTTTCACCTGTAGGCCATCAGTTCTCAAATTCAGCCCAGGTCAGGAGTAATAGAAAATTGTTACTATTTGATTCCTGATAAATCATATGGTAGTTTCAGTCTAGTTCCTAGTTGACCTACAGCCTCAGCACAAAATCCACCACTAGATTTGGCAGTAGTTGCACCAGGGAGGCCAAAAGACTGAAAGACCATGAACATTGAAGTATCCTATCACCCCCAGAGGTGTTTTTATGTAAACCACTATTCAGTGTCTGTTAACCTTCCACCTTCTGTGTCTAATTCGGAGGATATGAGTTCTCTGGCACTGAAAGCTAAAGGATATAGTGCTATAGATACTTAAGCTTTAGCCCTGGAGATTTCCAGGTTCAATCCCTGTTGATGGCAATTGGTTAAACTGGTAGCTCACCATCAAGGCATGTTGATGTGCAGTCAGGAACCTGATAATGGATCTGGTTTTGTGCATACACAGAAGCCTTCATTCTTTGGGGCTGTCAATCTGGTTCCTTTCACAAGCACTAAATTCATTTTAAAAAAAGAGAGAAAGAGAACATTCTTTGGCTTTTTGAAAGTCTGGAAGTTCTGTGCTACTGTTTTCTCAGATTTTCCAGCGAGATCACTTCCTGAGTGGGGCTTAATGTGAATAATCAGTCTGAGGGGGAGATCCAAAAGCCACGTTTTCAGAGACTGTCTGTCTGATTTCAGCAACCCTCAATGACAAAACTGAATTACGTTCAAGCTTGACAGTCAGCTATGAAGGTTATCTCAAGTAGTGACTCAGAATACAAATTGGACTAATTAATCAGAACCTTTATTGTATTGTATTTTGTTAACCTCATTAAAGGCCAGATACTGACTATCTTACTCACAGGGAGAAGCACCTTGCTCCATGAATGGTCCTACTGATTTCAATAGAGCGACTTGGCAATAATGATTATAAGGGTATCAGAATTTGGCCCTAAAAGTATGTGCCAGGTGAACTGCTTGAATCTCTCTGCAACCTACAAAATCAAATGCGTGGAAGAAACATAAGAGGTAGCTATAGAGAGGAGAACACGATATAATACAGAACTACATTCAGCATCTGCAACCTCCCCTTCGCTTTTTCTGCTGTCCGGTTGAATAGAAAAAATACTCTTGTTTGTACCCAAATCCACTTAAGGCACAAAGAGCAGCCGTTCCCCAACAGCAGTGGGAGCATAAAGCTATTTATGCAAATATTCATGAAGAGCAAATTAAAAGGGGCACAGTCATGGTCAAAGTAAACTGTCCTTTGGAATTCAGACTAATGTCCAGACAGTATTTTTCAGTATTTTTCATTAATTCCAGTAATGATCGTGTCTTGGTTATCAAGCATGAAAACTTCAGTGGCCAGATGAGCAGCATATGATGTTGCTAATTTTACTGTGCACCGGTTATGCTGGCACCAACCTGCTATTCCAACTCCTGCAGTATGTTGAAGCAGTGTGGTCTTTTTGAGATCTTGTAATACAGAATGCATCATGTGTCGTGATACCATAGAGACATCTGACTACATATTTTCCGAAGAGATCTCATAGGCTGTTACTGACGTACAATCAGTCTGCTGAACATGAATGAAGTTTTGAAGTGGGGCAAAGTGAGTGGCTGACACAAAAATAATCAATATGGATTTTTCATATTGGGAATGAAAATAGTAATGTTTGGGGCCTGTTCTATATCTGAGGTAAATTTATGCGGATCAAGTAGCAAACAGATGATCCTCAAAAGGAGAAGGTCCCGCTACAACATCATTGGAAGTTCTATACAAAACACAAAGCTTGAGAACATTGATCAAGATTTTTAAAAATGTCTGTAGATTTTTTTTTACTACCTCAATTTTTGCATGTCCATCTTAAAGGGACCTGATTTTCAGAAACTCTTTGAAGATTTTAGTGTATCATACTGGGCCGCTAAAATCACTGGTCACTTTTTTTAAAATCTTGCCCATGGTATGTATAGAACTGAAAATATACCATTTTTTAGAATAACATTCATAAACCCTAAATTAGAGGAGTATGACATTCAACCAAACAATCCTATTTATATTGAGAATTGTGTTCCAAGTCTTATTCACATGTATAACAAGCATACAGATTATGACAGTTCATGATCTAAATACTTATTTGCATGCATGTGTATGTATAAATTTGGAGAGAATGTGCCAATTTCAACAAAACTTTTAACAAAAAACTACCTACTTTGTGTGTGTGTGTGGGATGGGGGGTGTTTTGTTTTTTTTGCTAGCTCACCTGGCTTCCTTGACTTCTCAGCAGCCCAGATCCTAGTCTCCCAATCGGGCTACTTTGCTCTGTGGCCCATCCGGCAGACTGTGGGGAGCCTGGGAAGTGGGGCCAGACATTTTTTATAACTTCCATTTCAGCTTTTCCAAAATTGAATTTTTTTAAAAAATATCCCTTCCATGGAAAATTTTGTGTATCCACATTTTTGCTCAGATTCAGAATGAAATTTTTCCAGAAAGGTGATAACTTTCCATGCGAGGGAAATTCTAGTTCCCAGCCAGCTCCACCCTGCACCATTAAAGTCCAATGGGACTTCACAGAATTCTACCCACGTGAATCTTATTGCGGGACTGGGAGTTATGTTTGCCACAGTTAAGCTTTTTTTATATATATATATTTTTGTGCCCTTTCAACTTTAATACAGCTAGGATGGTATATTTTTAGAGTGCTGTAAGTATTAATTTTAAAAAATTGCTCTTAGACACCTTAAATGGAGTAAAAACAATTCCCCGTCTCAATTGCTAGATTTCAGCCTGTAGACACAGGCCTCCCCAGCCCCCCCAATGTTTTGACTGAATAATGAACAGAAAATAGGCATATATAATGAAAACACTGACTGACAGGTCCCGAAAGCAACATCAGTACTCTCATGTACTTTTCCATAGCCTCAGCCTTACAGATGACAGACCTCTCACCTACTTGTTTTAAAGTAAGTAAATAAATAAACCTCAGTCGCACTGTTAGGTGATTTCTAACTCTGTGTGTGTGTGTGTGTGTGTGTGTACACTGAGAGATGAGAAAGAAGCATTAATAATGGTATAACTCAACTGCCTGGATCTCTCTCTTCTGATACTCAGGCTAATCCTTTAGGATGTCAAGACCTGTAAATGGTAAATTGCTCTTTTAATTGATCTTTGGAGGAGCTCGGATTTCGTGGTAGGTAAAGTTCTTCCTCTTGTGCTGCTCCACTAGAAGAAGAGGGACGGGTTTCTTCACTTCACAATAACTTGTTGAAGATGGGCATGCAGAGGTGGCATTGTCAGCTTACTAGTTTTTGCTGGTACAAAATGCACTGTCCCACAGCATGGGAAGCATTGTAGTAGCAGCATTGAGAAACTAAAAATTGCCCTCCCCACCACAAAGAATCTGGTTTGAGTTGTTTGCCATGGGGTGGCCCGGGGATTAAAGCACTAGATTAAATCTAAGGAGACCTGGATTCTGTTCCCAGCCCTGCCGGTGGTTTGCTAAGTGATCTTGGACTTGCCACTTTACCCCTCTGTGTGTCACCTATCCCAGCAATAAAATTAACAAACGGCCCCTGTTATCGTAGTAGCTTAGTATCTCAAAACCTTCATTATGTTTAGAACACTCCTTTGAAATCAATGGGAGTTCGGCACCTTGGGACTGGGGCTAAGTGACTTGCCCAGAGTCTCATAGGAAGTCTGTGGTAGGTCTCCCATGTCCCATGCTAGTGTGCTAACCCCTGAACCATTTGTCCTTCTATAACAATGCGTATCTGCTTTGTAAAGGGCTTTGAGATCTACAGAGGAAAAGCCCTATATGAGAGCTATGTATTATGATGAACACACAATTTAACTTCTTGAAAGTGATCTTTAGTAGAATCCCCTCTTTGTGTTAATGAGGTGGTACCTCTGGGTATGAAATTGGCTGTATTTGAAATAATAGCAAACTGGTCAATGTAGTTCAAAGTAAGGCTGGGTCTTCACTGCAAAGCAAAAAGTGGAGATCCTAAAATCTTCAGGAGTGTTTACAATATCACATTTCCTCTAGAGATTCACTCAACAAGCCATAAAGAGATTTTTACATTTTGCTAATTAAGAAAAGTGTATAAACATGAGAGAGAGATGGGAGAGGTTCATTCATCAAATTAATTTCTGAGATAGCACAAACCTAATGAAAAATGAGACTTCAGTATTATTTGACTCATTATATCCTTCAAGCAATAGATTAGAAAGGGGATGAGAGAGATCCCTCTACGGGGGGTGCTGAATAGTCCAAGTTCTAGTGAATCTCTTTTAAAATTAAGTAGAATGTAATAAACCCCTTCTCAACAAAATATGGGAGAAACAGCAGCATCTCTGTCTTTGGAGGGAGCATGGTCTAATGGTTAGAGCGCGAGGCTGGAATTTGGTAGAGAGCTTCCCTTCTTGGCTTTGCAACAGTATTGACCATGTGCAAACTAATTTACTCCTCTGTCCTTTGTTTTCCATCAGTAAAGGAGGGATAATATCTATGCTTGTAAAGTTCTTGGATAAAATGTGCTATTGGAAGTGTAGAATATTATTGATGGAAATAAGCAAAAATAAAAGACCAGTTGATTTCTGATGATGTTAACCAAGTGATAGGAAGTCAGCTACATGCTGTCTCCATGTTGCATGTTTTATGCACACAGCTGGAATACAGAGCATTAAGGGAGTTACCACCACAGCTGGCTCTGTTAGTGGCAGTCTCAGCAGAGAAGCCAAAAACTAGAGGGGCTTGCTACAGGTCAGGAGCCGAGGCACATTGGCAGAAGCTTGTACCTGTGCTGACTGCAACTAGAACACTTCATTCTTGAGAGCTGCTGCTCTCCCTTCTGGGCTCTACAAAGTCTCAAGGCCGCCTCATCACTCTCTTCCAAGCATTGGCCAAGACAGCCATCCGTCAGACCAGGAGGAGGAACCTAGATGGGGTGGATCTCTGCACCTGTGCGGCCTTTTTTCACTCCCTCATTTGGGCATGCATCAAGGCTGAGTTCCTCTGGGTGGCATCCGCTGTCCTGAATTCTGTGCTCAGTGTCCTTCTCAGGGTCCCTCATCCTGATGTTCCAAGCTACATCTCTGTCCTTGTTTCCCCCCTCCAACCTTCGTCTCCCATAATCGGTTAGATTCTGGATTCTGTGGCTGCTCCCTTATCTGAGGGGCACTCCTTTTGTTGTTCTGATAGGCTCTGTCTACAATCCTTGGATTTAAATAGGGTGGCACCTTCAGCCTGTGCTAAATTAATTTATAAATAATTTGTAAAAACTGGAGTTTACATGGTGAAACGAAATCAATGTTAAGAGTAAAACCAGGGAAATTTGAGTTGATTTCTTCCTCACAAGCTGCTCCCTGTTTCAAAGAACAATGTGATTGAAACCTGCACATTAACCATTGGTTCAGTGACCTTGGAAAGCAAACCCTAAGCCTTCACTGATAATCTCTATACATTTTCTGATCTTTTGCCAGGAGAGCTGAGGGGCCGCTGATTAAACCTGCCTTCATTGCTACATTTCAGATAGCACTGCTGAAAGGAACAAAAAGTTTAAAGCTCCTATCATGTCTCTGAGTAAAATTTTACGTGTGCAATAAAGTAAGGACTGAATCCTGTGAACTTTTGTGTTGAAGGGTAATTGCTGGACTCGAGCTTTAGGCATAGAGGTCTAGTGCTCTCTGCCTGGTGTTCTCTCATAGCAAAAACCTGACTGCAAAAAAAAGAAAAAAAAAAAAGAACAAACGTGGCATTGATCTCCCTAACGTCCAGCCTTCACAAAGCAAAGTTCATCTCTATTCAATAGGAGGCTGGGACTTTCACTGCTGCAGACACCAGCAGCTGCTTCCTGATGGAATGAGAAAAAATCGGGTTTCAAAATTGCAATGCATCATTTTAGCCTTTGTCTCCATATTGAGATTAAATGTTGCAAGATTTCCCAATAGCTCTGTGTATGTCTCAGAGGCAGGTTGGTGTATGGGTGTGTATGAAGATTAAGACTGGCCTGAGGTGTAAAAATCTGGCTCTGGATCCAAATTTTGACTACTTCTACCCTCATCCCTACAAATACCCGTTTGCATCTCAGTGCAACTCACTATAGAGAAACAGTCTATCTGCGAATGTTAAAGGTGGCTGGACTTAAGTTTTGGTTCCATCTCTAAGCTAGAGGGAGATTTGATTAGGGGTGTGCTATACAATATATTTTATAACATAGCTATGTTCAGCACTTCACAGCATGACTTCAAATCAAGGACAGAACTCAGATTCTTTTGCTCCCTATGAACAGGCTCTTGCACTTGGCCTAAAGGAGAATCTGCATTAGTTGTTAGCGATATAAAGCCTCTGACATACACTTCAACAATTCTTATCCAAAAACATGCACACTAGCATGTTCATTTTATAACTGGTGATGGATTATTGCAGAAACTAAGAACTGACTGATATTGATCCTGGACTGAATCCTACGATCAATTCCTAGAATCTATGGGGGTAACGGAGTACTTCCAGAGCAATGCTGGGGCCCAGCAAAGGATGGGGAGCAGGGGGTAGCAGAGGCAGGGAAGGGAACAAGGAATTCTGGCCAGAATATTTAAAGGAAGGAGTTAGCGCCCCAAAATCCCATTGAAGTTCAGTTGGATTTGAGATCCTTTGAAAATGGCACCTTTGAAAATCTCACCTACTATGAGCATTTTTGAAAAAGTGGAGAGGCTTTTGTTTGTTGTGATAGATCCCTTTTGTTGTTGTGGACAGTTTGGGTGAATCAGTGGTGCAGTCCTGGAGTGGTTAAGGTGCTCAACTAGATTTCTGAAGGTTGGGTTTGCGTCTTGCTCAATCTTGCCCTGAAAGGCTATCTCCAATTTATCCAGCTACAAAATGGGTAACTAATCCACTAGGTGAGGGTAGTTAGAGGTGGTCAGATGTCCTTTACTCTCTTGGGGCCCAGATAGCCACTTTACTCCCTTGTGTACTGTTGGCTGTGAAACTGGCACGCCTTAACTGTGTTATACTGATGAGCCCTTGGCTTTGGGTGGATTGGATCTGCACTCTGTTTAGTCTGGGTCCAACAGTGAGTACTATATCTGAGTCTAGTGTAGTGCACCTGAGTTCCATCGCATCAGATGCCATGAAGGAGACCCTGCAGTATCTTCAATGTCACCCTCCCCCCAAATCTGTTAATGGCTACTTTACTTTTAAAAATTCAAAATCACCTTTTCTGTGTATGGGGTGGGGGGGGGGTCATAAAACATTTGAAGCTTTTAATCCTTTTCCCTCCGAACACTGCTATGCTGTTTGCACTACTCAAGAGCCCGACTCCAAATGAGGCAGCCATTCTTAACCTATGCAGACAAAGGGAGTGGTTCCCCTAGCAACAGGAACCATGTGGAGGTTCTCAGAGAGCTCTCCCCCCCCCCACTCGTGTTTTCTTTCAAGTTAGCGTTTTGCACAGCAGCATCTCAGGTGGAGACTCTGACAACTGGGCTAGCGGCAAACAACTCTTCTGGCTCTCCAGAACTAGCATTCAAAAAGCAAGTATTCTGCATGCATCAGACAGAAAATATGATAATCGTAGGTAAGTGAACTGGCAAGCATCCCAAGTTGAGGATGTTGGTGGGGAGGAAGTTTAACATGCTAAGAGACTGAACTGCTCAATGCTTTCCAATAGTATGTGTTTTTGTAACAGACACAGTGATGTGATACTTGCCTCTTTTACTGACATGCTCATGTCTCTAGATCAGCGGGTTTACTGCTTTGAGTAGGAGTTAGAAGACCTGGGTTCTAATCCTGGCTCTGCTGTTGGCTTGCTATGTGACCTTGGGCAAGCCACTTCACCTCTTTGTACCTCAGTTTCCTCATCTGCAAAATGGAGATATAAGAACACAGAGCATTGTGAGGATTGCATATGTAAAGTCCTATATAAATGTACTATTATCTCTGTGATTTTACGCACATTAGTATTACTTCAAGAGCAGGTATAGTTTTGTCAAGCAGTTCCTTATTTTCATTATACCTTCAACGCCATTTATTTTTTTCTGCAGGTTTAGCTACATATTTTTCCCTCCAGTACAGTACTTATGAATCTTAGCAAGTGTATAGTGTGTGTGTGTGTATATGTATATGTGTGTGTGTGTGTGTGTGTATATATATATATATATAGTGAACAGCTTTACCTGAAATGAGCCATGGATCTGGTTAAGTGAAAATCATGTTGTATTGTGGTGAAATTGAACGTATAATAACACAGTGGTTTTAATCTTATTACGTGCCAAACCATTAAAGTATGTCATTTTATGCTCTCTCTGCAGTTTTATTTATTATCAAAATGTTTGCAAACCCAATTTTATTTGAGCAAGTCAATATGTAAATTCCACAGGCTCTCACATAGCATGTTTCATCAGTGGATCTCAAAGCACTTCCCAGTCTTTAATGTGAAGGGAGGGGAATATTATCCCCATTTTATACATAGCCTCTCAGTGGCTTGCACAAGGTCACACAGGAAATCTGTGACAGAGCAGGGAATTGAACCCAAGTCTCTTAAGTCCTAGGCTAGGGCCCAAACAATTTACAGCATCCTTCTTCAGAACACAGCATCATGCTTTCTAAATATAATTTAAGGTTTTGGTCATATGTTAATTAACCCCATATATTAAAAGACTTTTTGTGTGGAAACAAACCATTGCTGAGTAATCGTATATGTTGGTCATTTGTGCATCGTCTCTCTGACAGTTCCAATCTGCAATTGGGTTGCATTATGCATGGACAGTCATAATGAGGGCACTTACTAATATAGTCAATTATTGCAGGCACTCATGATAACTGCACTTGCAAAGTAGGTGCACAGTTACAGGCATAAGCTGCCTGCAGATCATGTCAATGATGTACATTATTATTGCTTTAATTATTACTTTGTGGGTCTCGGGGCACATCCTGTGGGAATATCATTTACTAGATGTTTTTGCAGAACCTAACACAAGGGGTTGGCTCCTTTGGGGACTTCCAGGACACCAATATCGCTGTCCTATTGTTATACAAAGTGCCATGGTGGGATCCTTAATGGCTATAAATGGTCAAAGCGTTGCCTTTTATATCTCCTCTGAAAGACACCTCTATCAGAACAGTATCCCCTCACGGGTACTTTGGGGCTCTGTGTCATTATTGACTCAAAGGGAAGGGGAACTGATAACTCACGGCTACCTGCAACAGATAGGTGGTACCTGGAGATTGTTCCAAACATTCACACAGCTCATTCTTACCGGACCTGTGAGATTTGATGGGATCACTGCACAAAGGGGTATGGCTGCAGAGCCGACACTGCCTGGCTTGCATCATTACCAGAATCCAGATCATATCAGTAATGCTTCCCTCTTGCCACCTATATTCACTGGTTCAGGAAGGAGTTGTCTTGAAGTTGTTCTCAAGTTCAGGAGCTCTATGTGGCAACATATTGCAGCACCAAAATGGTCAAATATATTCTATCCTTATTAAATGATGATGTATCAGGACCTATCTGAAATTCCAGGTGCTTCACATATACCACACTTATCGAGCTGCTCATAGATAATATAAGACTGATCTGAAGAGAAGGGTTAGGGCGTTTTGTTTTGTTGCAAAGACCAAGATAAATAAATTGTCATTGATCAACAAGAACGGTTAGGAGAAGCTTCGTTAGGCAACAGGATGTCAAGGAGTCGGAGAAACTTTCATGCTCTAGCAGGAAAGATAATCACACCATTTTCTTGAGTTTATCCCTTGTACATCATGGGACTGTTGCTGCTGAAGAAAGGCAGGATTTATAAGTGTGAAATCATTTTCTATCCAGGCTGATTTCTTGTCTAAAAATTAGATGGCACAGCTCTTCCAGAATACCTGTATAGCTGTTTGCTATTTATTGTGACCGTTATCACAGCCCAGAGAAGGAGGTAGTCTGGAGTCAGACTGCCCAAGGTGCACTGTGAGTGGGCAATCTGCTTGTTCCATTAGGCACTGCTGGCAATTGCAGGGCAGAGGCAGGCCAAGACCCCATGCCTTCCTGCCCAATTTTCATCATAGTCCTTTCTGGACAGCTCGAGAGCATAGGGGCTGCTATTGTGAGTGGCTCCCATGCAACCCTTCACAATCTAAGCTGTTATGCTGGGGTTTTCAAAGGAGCCTTAAGAGACTTAAGTGCACAAATCCCATTGAAAGTCTATGGTAGTAGGTCACCTAACTCCCTTGAACCCTTCTGAAAATCCCAACTTCCTTTGTTCCTACGTACAAGAGACACAAATTGAAAGTGTCCCATACTCCAAAGATCTTAAATTCAATGGACTTAGAGAGGACTGGGTACACTGAGCAACCCAGATGATGTAGCATGATAAAAATATAAAGCGAATTATTTATGCTCACTCCTTGTGGGCATTGCAAGAAGAAGTGGCTGAAAACCTTAAAGGATTCAACAGATGCTTAGAGGAGCAACCCCTATCTCTCTGTCTCAGACATTATTAAAAGGTTGGGGGGAGCGAGAAAATCTGGTTGCCCTCTTCTGTATAGACTCTCTGGGCCATATGTAATGTTTCCAAACAAAGCTGACTTGCACGGAGAGATGCTTTGCCTCCCATTCCCATTTTTGTCATCATGTCGATCTTTGAGCAGATAAATGGTCTATTAGTTTTGTTTGTTTTGTTTTTGTTTTTTATGCAGAGTACAGTTTTTGACAAAGATTTGGCATTTTTAATGCAAACTCCTTTCCAAAAGCAACAAATGTCCTATATGCTGCCAGGTTTATATTTCTTCTCTCTATAGGAAGGCTAGCTTGGGGCTTTTAATGGACTAGTCCTCTCCTGCATGGTACAACTGATTTATTCTTTTATTGACGATAAGATGGACATTTCTATTTCTATTAATTCTTCAGTCATATTCTTTGTCGAACTTCCTTCCCCCCCCCCCTCATTTTCAATAACAAGATGATTTTTCTTCTGCAGCAGTTCCATTTCGTGGATGTTACCTTTTCCTACTCCTCTCCATTACGGTGACGTCCCATGAGAAGAGAAGCATTGCCTGTTTATTTTTCTCAGCTCTCTTCAGGATTGTCATTAGAAGTGTATGTGTGTTTGCTGCAGGGCAGCTGCTATGGATTGTCACTGACTGTACCCAGGGGCTTTCACTTTAGACTCTAGATTGATGCTTGAGGCAATAGAAAGCAAAATAAGAGGAATCGTCCCCAAAGGAAAGTATGTATGTTTTATCGCTTCACAGTCTCATCTTCTCTTTGTTGCCATCCCTAGCAATGCATCACTATGCCTACATAGGTAAAATATTAAGCTTTAGCCTTCTTAAGAGGGGTCCATCACCACCTGCATGTACCTCTGGTACCCAACCACTCAGAGACATCCTCAATCCCCGCCCTGTGGGATCATGTGACTCTGGTGCCAGGAGAATCACAACACAAATTAAATTCCTTTACTGTGTTTCCTCCACACCTTATTTGGAAGGCTCAGGCTTGGCTACCCCTAGTGGCTTTTCCTGGCTTTCTAGCCAACATAGGAGGATCAGCAGTGACTAGAGAGGGAGGCTGGTCTTGTGGTTACAGTATTGGCTAGAAACACATGCGGTCTGGGTTCTATCCCTGATTCTGCCGCTGATTTCCTGAGGCTTTAGTGTAAAGGTGATTCAGACTTGTATATATAATTTTAAAAGAAAATATCAACTAAACCCTTCTACCTAGTCATGGTCAACAATGACAGAGAATGGGGAGCGTTTTGGAAGAAAAACCAGGAGTTCAGCTTCAGCTGGGCTAAGTTGACATTGACATCAAGACATCCAGGAGAACATGTCACAGGGACGGGCAGAGACACAGCATTGGATGGGAAGAGGCACGTTCAGAGTGGAGAGGTAGATTTGTAACATAAAGGCTGCAGGTGAGCTATGAGAGAGGGCTAAGGACAGAGCTTTGTAGGGTTGATCAAATATCCTAAAAACCATTGTTCTTAAAACTTTCCAAGGCTCATATCACTTTTTCCATTCACATACTGACAATGCTAAGATACATAATCTTTGGGTTTAAAACAGAAATGGAAAGTTGAACCTGGATCTAAACTTCCCCAAAGTACAAGGTTACTGCAGACCTTGTTCAGACCTATCCCTAGTGTAAATCATATGGTAACACACTCCTGGTCAGGTCCCCCGCAAATATTCTTTTCATATGGGCAGTTGTGATAACCAGATATCTAGATCTTCACAAATCTTTGTTCATAAAAGGTTAGATTCTTTAGCACCTTCTTGGGTAATGTGGGAATACACAATGGCTGAATACATCCTTAAGGAGTACTGAATTCTTTGGGGACGGGAAAGGGTTAGCTTTATTTAGCTTGACACTAAAATGTTCTTTGTATCTGAATCCAGGCCTCGACTATTCTGACTGGATTTTAAAATGGATAGGGATTTCAAATCAAAACCAGACATTGTAATGGTTAAAATAATATTTCATGAAAGTTGACTTATGGTGCTCAGTGTCCTTTTGAACAGCAAAGTTAAAGGCATTGTGAAATACTTGACTCTGTGTAAAAGCTGCATGATTGTATGGTAGTCTGAGAGGGTTTCTGTAAAAATATTTAAAATTATGACCATATTTCAAAATCAATTAGAATACCGTGTGTTGAATGTATTCAGAAGTCAGTGCTGAGCTAGAATTGCCTTATTTAAATCAATTTAGCCATTTGTGTTTCTTTTATATTTTCTAAATCACTAGGCATTTTATGTATGGAAAAATCTATGTACTGCCATTGCAAAAAGGTCTGGAAAAGAACCGGCCATTTTTATTGAATTCTGTCTGGTCTAACACTTTTTTCTGGCTCACAAGTGAAGGTAATCGTTCAGTTTTTATTTAGTAGACAGCCAGAAAGTTATCCTTAAAAACATCAAACCTCAACATAGCATTTTATTTTGTTTTTGCATTGGATGTTTAAGCCCTCTGATTGGTTGAAAAAGTTTATTAGGGCTAAATAGGCTGATATTGCCTGTATAAATCATTGCATACATAGGGACCTAATATTCATAATTTTAAATGTGACATCCGCTGCACAAGACTTTCTCTGTAATCCCATTGCTTTTTATTTAGATGTAATATACAGTGAAACCCGCATTAAGTGCCAAGTCCAATAGACAGCCTCCTGCCTTAATATGGACCATTTTAAAGGTTCCTCAATTTCCAGAATATGTCCAGAATGATTTTGTTTGACCTTTAGTTAGATCAACTCTGCTAGACTGATTTCTGCTGGCTCCTTCGGGCATCACTTAAGACAGATGTCACTGTAGCTGACAGTGTTCTCCAGCATTTTAAGATCCCTAAATAAAGTACGTTTCTTCCTCCATTGTCTTTGTCAAATGAGCGTAAAGCAATCACCCACATTCATTTATATTTGGGACAGGACGCCTATCTTTTGGTTAAGTGCTTTGTACATTTAGGGGTAGATCCTTAGCCAGTGTGCAATGTCATAGGTCTATTGCTATTGACTTCAGTAGACCTACAACAATTTATACAGCTAAGTATGTGCCCCTTAGAGCAATACATAAAGAATAATGTAATTTCACATGGATAACATAATTTATGCAGCTGAGCAGTAGCAATTCCTGAATATTGTCCTTTTAAAGGCAGCAAAATGGGATTGCGATGGAATTTACTATGGTTTAATGCTTTCTGTTTCATTAATCTGGGCTATTCATTTTCTTCCAAGACATACAGTAGTATTATTGTGAAGGTGGTATGTGTTTACACTGAACATTGTCAGTTGTTACAGCATGGTTAGAATGAGTTCAGACTTAGAATTTAGATTAAATTTACATTCATCGTCCAGGAAAGGGAAAAAAAAACAGGGTCATTTTCTATATGCTGTCATAGTAGAGATAGTAATGGAAATAAAGTTAAAAAATTGTAGCATGTAAACTTGGGGGGTAATTAGAGAATCTAAAGGAGAAAGGAGTATGATATTAATACCCCACTGTATTTGCAGTGTAATCTAGTGGGGTTACTTTGTCACAGTGTATAATGTGCCTTTGCAGACACAGATGGCTAAAAGGAAGATTAATGCATGTGGTCCTAACCACCTTTCATACCTTTACAGCTAAACATTATTTATAGAAATCAATTAGTTCTCTGTCTCCGCTATTTTATTATGAGCCTCTGTCCAAGTTTCTGGCAAGCTCTTTAAGAGGATGATTGATGGTAAACTTACAAAATGAATAAAAAAGGAACTCCTCTGCGGGAATTGGTAGTGAAGAGAAAGGCAAATGATAGTAAAACACAAACTTGGTGATATACTAGGAACCTGTATGTATAGAATAAGTGTGATCATTATTACATGCTATTTTTTCCCTAAAAGACTTGAGCTCAGCTTAATATTTGCTGCGGAAAACTAGATGAAGTTTTACATCTCCTATTTAATTTGTGGCAATGGCAGTATTATTTACGTATGAAAGTAGCAAATGCTCAATACATTGTATGATCCAGCAAGCACTTACTCACCTGTGTAGTCCCATTGAATTCAGTTACTTCTGTGCATAAGTGTTTATAGAATCAGGCCTTTGTGGCTTAAATTATTATTTAGCTAATGAAGGATGCTGCTTTCAGGACTCTGGTTGATTTGCCTATGTTAGTAATAGAATACAAATCCCAGTGGCTCCGATCCTTCCTGCCCAGAGCCCTATTGACTTCAATGGGATTCCACATTGGGTCTGCTCACACAGTTCTCTTTGCAGGACCAGGATCTACGATTGATAGGATTTTCAGGTGCTGATGAATGGAAAATTATTTATTTTAAGTTAACTGGGCCTTTCCAAACCCATCAGTGAGCTTTGGGTCAGGCTCACATAGCAATTTTCATCTTCAAAGTACTTTAAAAATATTAACTAGTTCATTCTCCTCAAAGGCCTGTCTATAAAATGGGGGTAGTAATACTTGCTTTACATATCCCAGAGCGGAGAAGTGACTCACTGAATGAAATGAAATTCCACGTTCCCAGTCCTGTACCTGCAACTCTATATCATGCCTCTCTCCATATACAGTAGTATAATCTGGGCATCCAGGAAAGCAGAGTGGTCAGGTACTGGACTGGGAGCCAGGAGACCTGAATTCTAATCCTGCCTGAACCATTAAACTGCTGTGTAGCCTTGGCGGAAGTCACTTCACTTTCCTGTTTCTTTTTATCTTATTTACTTAGATTGTGAGCTCTTCGGGCCACGGATTGTCTCTTAGCGTGTGTTTTCACAGTGCCTGGCACAATGAGGCCCTGGTCTCAGTTAAGGTCTCTAGATGCTACTGTAATACAAATAAATAATAATAAAAGTCTGTAATAATCACCTTAGAGGTTTTAAATTTAACAAAGTGGTGATCATTTCAAAAGCTTCAAAAATGTGTCATGCTGGTTGTAATGCTTTACCTTAAGCTTGCAAAACTATTTTTTTTCCAGCTAAAGTTATTAACTTGTCTTTGATAGAACAAATTGCAAATCACTGACCTGTGTATTTTTCTAAGCAGTGAATATAAGGCATGTGTTACAGATAACTGTATAACAACATTTCCAGTTCACTATAGAGCACGTGCACTACCCGCCGCACCCGGATCACTGCCATTGCTGCAGCCTGAAGAAGGCTGCAGGCCCAGCTGGAGGCAATTATGCACTTTCTGATGGGAGATTGTGAGCACCTGGGCGGTAATCACTGGGCTAATGAGGTAATTGGGAGAATGTAAGTGGAAAAAACAAGAAGCAAGGGGCAGCTCAGAGGATGAGCCTGGACTGAAGTGTGAGGGCTGCAGGGAAGCCAACCCTTGTAGCAAGCTTGTTACTATGCAACAAAAGAATAAATGCACACCTTGGTGAAAGATAACAATGTGGTGTGTTTTTGTGACTCCGAATCCTCCTGAACTGGCCAGACAGTGCCGTTCAGCAGGTAGCGACAGAGATGCCCTGCGACACACGGTGGCTTTTTCCGGGAGCACTAACTCTCTCAAGCTGAGAGGAGGCTTAAGGGGAACCTGTGTGTAGGAAGGAGATCTGGGCAAGATGCTGGGCTGGCTAATGAAACAGCCAAAAGGGATGCAGCAGGCAGAGAGGCAAGCACTTCTGAGCTGACACGTGCAACGGCAGTGAATGTTGCAAGAGTTCATCAAGGCCCAGTATAGCAACAGCTCCTGCAAAGGCTGGTGAGTTCCAGTGACGGGGCTGGAAATCGAATGATAGGCCTGGGACTTGGTCAAATGGCCCCAGGGGATGACCCTGATGCCTTTTTACTAACCTTTGAGCAGGTGGCTACTAGCACCAGACAGGACAAGGGTGCCCGGGCACTTTGGCTAGCTCCTTATCTGGTCAAGAGGCTCAGGCAGCTTATACAGCCTTGGGCGAACGCCAGGCCAAAGACTATGATACACTGAAGGCCACTATTTTGGACCGAGTTGGCCTGCCAGCTGAGACATACTGCCAGACATTCAGGGCAGCCAGCTGCAGGTGGGATATGTCCCAGGGCCTTTGTACAGAAATTGTCAGACTGAGCGACTCAGTGGTTGCTGCCAGATAGACAGGACATTGAGGCCCTAACCCTGAGACTGTAAGAGTCTGGGTTCAGAGGCACCAGCAGAATCGTTAGAGATGGTGCTAAGTTAACAGAGGAATATGTGGAGGTGGACTTTCCATGGAAAGAGCTCCATACCCCTATGACCAAGGGTAGAGGGAAGAAGGTTGAAGAACAACAAACAGGGGTAGCTCAGAAGGATGCTCAGAGGGTAAACCTGGGCTGCGGAAGCCCATCCTTTCTGAAAGCCTCCATTACACTGTGTTACTATGTAAGAAAATAATAAATGCATACCTTGGTGAAAGATGACAACCGGCTGTGTGTTTGTGACTGTGAAACCAACTGCCCAGGCAGTCCCAAAGAATTTATAACCTTGAAACAAATATCTATAGTGAATCTTGTGTTCTTCTGGGATTCCACTTCAGGCTTAGCCCTGGTCAACTTCTCCCTTGTTTTCTGTCAGTTTCCATATTACAGAATAATTTTTTTAGGATTAATTCTCCCGGTGTGACTGCTTGCTGCAGCACTTCCAATTTCAATTGTTAGGCCATTTGTTGCAAAATGGAATAAATGTGCAACAGCATAGTTCATGATTTAAGACACTATGCTTCCTTTGGAGGATGAACGGGTTAGTAGAACCCAGCTTGTGATGGCAGTTTTTTTCATCACGCGCTGTTATGAAATATGAAGTACTGTGTGTGTACGAGAGGGGTGTATGCTTGGTTTCCTGCAAGTCCAACAGTAATAAGTGTATTTGCCTTTTAAATAATGATTAGCTGGTTGCTCGAGCGCATTCTCCTACATTCACACTGAAAGACTTCGCTTTATGAATGTTGAGGCCTAGCTGGGTGTATTTTAGGCCTGTTACCTCTGCCAGTATTCCATTCCTTTGGAACTCTGGTTGTACAGCATCAGTGCAGAAAGGCCTCTTTCCTCATGCGCAACCTGCCTTTCCAGTATTACGTGGAAAATTTGTTGAGGATAGTAAAATGTTCAGTGCATAGTTTGAAATTGTTTTGGAAGCTGATGAAACAAATATGGATAAACTGAGGAATTCGTAGATAATCCTCTAGGGAAAATTACAGTCATTAACTAAAGACTATGAAATCATTAAATTAGAAGTACTCTGCTACTGAAAGTTCCACAATCATCAGCTGTGGCTTCTAACATAAAAATACCAGGCAAGGACCCCTTGGAGCATACAGTGTGCAAAGGGTGGTTTGTGGTCTTAGGAGTTTGTCTTGCTGTAATAACCAAATGGTGTTGCAAGCTGGCGCAGGGGGACCATAGGTGCTGGAGCTCAGGGTGCTGCCATCCCCCCGAACCCCGGCTTGAAGTGGTTTCCACCATATACAGGGTTTACAGTTTGGTTCGGTGGCTCTCAGCACCCCTACTATAAAAATTGTTCCAGAACCCCTGAGGAGGAGTCTATTTCTGTGCAGTGGAGTGTAGGGGAGTCTGTCCAGAACTTGACTCCTGGTGGCACTGGTTACTGCTCTGTGTGGGTCAGCGAGAGGGGATATTCCCCAGCCGACAGAGGAGCGGGGAAGAAGAGGCATGGGGTGTGGGTGAGCAGGGACCAGAATGGGGTCCTTGTTGATGGCCAAGAAGTGGCGGGAGATGAGTGGGAACCAGAATGGGGTCCCTGCTGAGGGAGGTCCAGAATTTGCCACTCCTCCCAACATCTGAATTGGCAGCACTTCTGGCCACCCTTCCAACCGGCCAGTCCTCTGCACATGGAGGCAGCTACACGCTGATGCAAGTGCTAATACTTGTGTTACCTAAAAATCATATTGCAGGCAGTGGGGATTTTATGTGAGCAAAGGAACCCATGGGCTTTGGGTATCAAATATGATCAGTGCAGTGCACCGGCCACATGAGATGATGAATTTCTAATATCCCCATTGGCACTTTAGCTGCAGTTCAAGAAAGTGACCCTATTCAGGGAGGGCACGAAAGCACATACTTAATGTTGAACATGTGCTTAAATGCTTTCCTGAATAAGCATCTTTCCCAAGTACTTCACTTTCTATTTCTAATCAGATGCTGCTTGCAGTGTTTTAAAGCTGGAGGTAAACATGTGCAATGTTAATGCACAACAGCAGCAAACCAAAGCTGGTGATACATGTGGTATTTCTGTATCCTGGATAGAACGGCCTAGTCTTGTTTCACGGTCATTTGGGCAACAATCAGAGAAGCTCCAAACACACACTTTGATACAGATAGAAATACTCTCAGGGCAAAGCATATAAATTGCTATTTCATCCTGTTCTATTGTAACAAGTCCCCCCCCTCCGAGACTGAAATTACTACAGCAAATTCATAATATAGTAAAATAACAGTATTTATTTCAGACTCCTGTGCATTAAATTTGGCAGAGTATTGGTTGCCAATGCTCCTGCAGCTTTTTCTACAGGATATTTTCAAGCTTTTTTTGTGGCGGTGGGTGTTTACAGAAAGCTTATGCACTTTTTGGATTATATTCATCTTTTTGCATTTGGAGGCCAATCATCGATTCCTTTTGGCTTTGATTGGCATAACATTCATCATTCGGGACTGATTCATTTGGATTTTATAAATGGGGCTGTAATATGCCATTCTGTAAAAATTCTTTCCCCTCTCTTAAGGTGTTTAACTCAGCTATATATAATTCAACACAGAGGAACATCAAGCTTTTTGAGTCCCATTTTCAAAAGCCACTTAGGGTAAAACTTTCAAGACTGCCCAGGTGACTTAGGCTGCTAAGTCCCATTTTCAAAGCTAATTTAAGCATTTAGGAGCTTGAGTCTAACTGAAAGTCAGGGGACTTAAGCTCCTAGTCACTTAGATGCATCTTGAAATGTGTTTATAAAGTTCACTAAAATGAAATTAAAGTCTGGAATAGGCAGAAGCAGAGAGAATCCCCCTGCAATGAATAGAAAATTGAAACTTCACTAATTTGTGAAAAATGCTCACTGTTTTTGACCAATTCTAGAAATAAGCCTTAATCCTGACTTGGAAGGTGAAATGAACTGTAAGGGTTAGGGGAGAATTTAGTCTCTTGCCAAGGAGAAATGAATAGCGCAGGACTGCCAAATTAGTTGGTGGATTTTTTTGTGACTGAAAACTGTCTGGAATCACCAAATGACTTAAAAGTCTGAATTCTCAGTGGGGAAGTAATGGCTGCAGACTGCGGCTACCAGAGGGAATCAATTAGAGTCACTTGCAATGGTGATATTGGCACCAGCCCATCAAGACCTGAGGGGTGAGACTGTCATAAGCACTCGGCATTTTCCTAACTCTGTTCCCATTGACGTCAAAAATCCCACCCAAGACTGTTAATCTGTTTCACGCAGGCCACAGATCAGAGCAGTTGAGTATTTTTTAATACATCACGAGTAACAGTTTAAATATAGGTTGTGCCTGGCAGGGGCTAATGAGGATGTGACCAAGTGGTCACAACTTTATTATAACAAACAATAGAGGGCTACCTCCCCACGCCTGCCAAAGGTATCCTGGCCTGGAAGTACTGAACCGTGAAAGGAGGGCGGCTAGGGTCAGCCCATAGCCTTCCCCACTTTTGATGGCTAAATCCAGACCAACCTAGTTATCCAAGACCCACTCAGCTCACTTATTGGCCCACCAGCGTTTTGGGATTACCATAGCCATGGCTTGTAGATCCAGGAAGGCTACTGTACAGAGAAACTCTCAGCCTCATCATGAGAGCACAGGCATCCCTGTGATTCCATCCCCCTTTTGCACAGAGACTGGGTTGATAAAGGTCATTGACTCATTCTCCCATTGTCATGGCCACTCTAGGACTGGGAGACCCAGCTGCACCACCCCACGGATGGGTCTCTAACTCCTCCTTAGGGCAACCCACCACAGCTACCACTAGCCTTTTGTTTCACTGGTGTCCCCCAGCAGCAAATGTTGCTACTGAGTCCTGATCTGTAACAATTGTGGTCAGGTTTACAGCACTGTGTTCCCTGTAGGTGTTTAGCCACCCATTCATGAGCCCTGTGTGTGACGCTATGGCCAAGAACCCAGATCACGAGAGGAACCTGCCGTTCTGGTCCTACAATTCCAGAGTGCAAAAGTGAAAGCACAAGTAATGCCATGAGACTAGAAGTGAACCAATAGCTGTCCAAGCAGGGTAGCTATGCAGTCTCAGTGAGGGCATGTCCAAACGTGGATGGACATAAGTCCCAACAAAATGAGTGTCACCCACTCCCTGCTTGTATCTTGTTGTCCCTGTGGCCATCAGTGGTACCAGATGGAACTGCCCCAATTTGTAGCCATTTTGTTCAATCAAGTGTTTTGCTGTTTTTACTGACTTCTCTAAGTCCATTTAACAATGTAGGGTAATGGCTTCATGCTCCCTGCTAGAAGGATGTGCTGAAATGAAATAACCTGATGACAACAACATGCATAGTTAAAACCTTAGCATAGGTGGAACCTACCCGTGTCTTTAACTTGACTATTTAAGCTGACCATTGTCTGGGTTTGGTGTTACGTCTTACTGTGACTGAGATATTCTCTTTCACTTTGGCTATTGTATGTTTGAAATGTTATTGGGATCAAATATTTGTAGGCTGCGATTCTCAGGGTCAGAAAGTTAGGGGGCCACCTCCTATTGAATTTCAGTGGGACCTGAGCACCTACGTCGAGGTATGTCTGTCATTTCCTGCAGATTAGTGACCGGCTCAGCAGAGTTAACCCCACTCGGTCTTCGTTTTGCAGGACATTCTGGTGCTGTGGGCATTAGTCCTGCATTGCTGCAAGACACGTGCACCCTGTCTTCCCCCATGCAGCAGTCCACTGTCAGCACACACAGAGTTATGTGGATCTTTTTTCATGGGTGATGCATTTTCAGCTGTCACATACAGCAACTTTGCAGCAAATCTGTGCCTTTTGACCTAAATTAATCAGCTTGTTTGTATCCTCAGCAGTCCAAACAACATGTATGTGTTTGCATGTCTGTGTCATACTGGCTGTGTGGGTGCAAGTTTATATGTGTATAAAATTTGTATGTAATTGTATGCAGCATTTTGGCTAAACAATAAAATGCACAGTGTTCGTTGTGATGAATGACACGCTATTGATAATGTCAACAGGCAGGAGGGACTTGTTTGCGCAGCAGGAGAGCGTATGTTAGTACAACTTCAGCATTCAGAAACTTGTTAATGCTAGCACACCTCTGCCTACCAGTAATTAGGCCATAGTCATTCTCTGACAATGTCTGAGAACTCCTTGGGGAAGTTCTAGTTAGCAGGGACCTGAAGGAATCCCTTTCAGTCTTCCTGATCAACAGGGAAATGAAAAATGAGTCAGCCTTTCTATCCCTTTTAGAAAAGACTGTCTTGCTGCCTCATGGGGTCTGATTCTGGGAAGGGACTTGTCCATCATTATTGACTCACCATATTGCTCTGTAATATAGCGTTATGGGGCACATCCTCAGCTGGCTCAGTTGCCCTGAAGGCAGTGAAGTCAATGGAGCTATGCCAGTTTACACCATCTGAAGATCTGACCCTCGTTGAAAGCGATAGTAGAACAAACAACTACCGTTGCAGTCGGGAAGTCTTTTCAACACAGAAGAAACCAACATTTAAAACAAGGAATCAAGAGAGCTCCGCAGCTGGGGTTTAGATTGGGGCAGGGCCTATCTTTTTGTCCCACTTTGGTGCAGCTTCTAACACAACAGGAGCCTAGTCCATGACAAGGGTTCCTAGGTGTTGCCATAATACAAATAAAGAATAAAATCTTCAGACCCTGAGTGTGGAGTTCAACCTTTGCAAAGGTATCCTCATCTCTCTCTCTCTCTCTCTCTCTTTCCCTCCCCGTAGTTGGTTTCTAGCCCTTCCGCGAAGCACATATGGAGGAGGAGGGGAAGGTGAGCTGGAGTTTACCCCTTGTTCACCAGACACCTTGTCACCTTGTCACGTAACAGCTCACAATGATATAAATGTCAGTCAGCTTTCATTTCTTATTTTCTCCAGAGAAGGTTTCTTCTTTGGTGTGTAAATGATTTTGTGGCTTGTTTTCCAGGAACAATGTGGGTTGAGGGTGGGGGAGGACAGGACATATGGTGTCTTTTTCTGGTTTAATATGGACATTACAAGGGGGGGAAAAGTTAGTTTCTTAATTTAGAAATCACTCGGGGAGGCTGATTTCTCAGAAAACATAAAGCTCTGCCACATCACTTTTTTCACAAGTGATTAGGGAAGCTGCTGTTAGGCAATTCAAAAGAAAAATGAGAAAACCACAGAGCCAGGATATGGGTGAAATCTGGGCAGTCATGTTGAAATGCCATCTATTGAGAAGAAGCATTCCTATTGTCCTTTTTCCTTTTCAGTGCTCAAATACAGTGGTGTTGCCAAAGTGTTCCCTTTGAAAAACTGAGCTGAAAATCCACCAGTTTCTTCAAATCTGATCTGAATTAAGTTTCCCAGTATTTTATCTAACAAGTTTTCCCAATCCAGGTCCCAAATAAGCAAGGTATTTAAGATCATGCCTAACTTTTAAGTACACTGGCATCAATGGGACAACTAACATGCTCAAAGGTAGACATGTGCTTAAGTATCTTGCTGTACTGGGTCTAAATTCCCAATCTTTTATGATCAGTCTGCATTGGTCCCATTGCCAATCTGAAATTGGGGAAGCTCCCCAGCTCTCTGCATGTTGATACAAAACTCCAAGGGATTGGAAAGAGATCTCACCCCCTACATACATTCACAAATGCTTAACATTAACAAGTGCTTAAGTGGTTTGCTGGATCAGAGCCTTAATAACCAATAACTTGTATTCATGTAACCCAATATTTGCAATCAGTAACTTTGTTGCATTTCTTCCAAGAGCAACCTGTAGCATGCCAGAAGTTCAATACCAGCTGTATCACATGCATAAGCTGACTCGTCAGGGCACTGGACTAGATGACCTCTCGAGGTCCCTTCAGACATAAATGTGAAGTATGTATCCAGCTCTTAGTGAAAGTCAATCCCTGTCTCTGTGTGTTTGCACTGTCCATAGACCCTGATCTCAGCTAAGTCACTAGTCAGTGCCATAAAATAAATAATAATCAGAGTAATAATCCACCAACTGTTCTTACAAGATGTTCAGCAACCAGCCTTTTGGATTAGGAAAGAATAAAGTGGTTTTTTTTTTGCCCACTAAACCTGGTGGTTGTCAAAAGCCATTATGTAAATACTCAAGGTTACTTGCCTCATTATCTGTTTTTTTGGTTATTTTTCTGCCTCGTTTGAAGGATTATCAGGCATCTGAAATGCAAAAAGAGAGAATTTCTTTAAGGGGCTGATTCCAAACCCATTGGAGCCAATGGGAGTCTTCCCATCCATTTCAATGTTAATTGGATCAGATCCCGATAGAATAGCTTTAGGCCCCAATCCTTTTAAGCACATGCTTAACTTTAAGTATATGAGTAATCCCATTGAAATCAAGTTAAACACGAGCGTAAGTGTTGTGCTGGATTGGAGGCATAGACAAGAAAACAGAATGTCCATAGTGATGCCTCTGACTGAAGTGTTTCAAGAGGTCACTAATGAAAGGATTTCTAACATGGTTTTACTAATTACTATTGTAATGCCCATCTACTCTGCTCAGGATCCGAGCCCAGGTCTGGTAGATGATGTACAAAAACCTAAGAACACAGTCTCTGCCCTGAAGAGTTTACAATCTAAAAAGACTGGTGGCAGAGAAGGGGAACATGGAAAGGTGGGAGAAAAGAGTGTAATAGACAAGCAAAGGTCTTAGGGGTTTGATGGGCACATGGCCTGTTAGTTGCATTTCTTTTTCCACATCTATGTTTTGTTTATAATGTAATCAATGAAAGGTATTGAATCTTTAAAAAAAGCAGAAAGCTTCCAGAATTCTTGCTTCTGTCTAAGAATCTCCATGGCTTCCATCTCTGTAGTGCCTGAAAGCCTCACAAATATTAACGGATGTATCCTCACCTCACCCCTGTGAGATATGGAGCTTTTATAGATGCAGACTTCAAGCATTCCAAAGAATTCTCCTATGGGTTGCAGTCAGTGATGGGAGAATCAGCTGCGTTCGCAAAAGAACCATCCGAAATCTTGGTGCAAAACTCGGACTGAATAACTTGACCTCAGCTGAACCTGAAATTTTTTTGAGATTTGGGCATTATTTAGGAATAATTTCGGCCAAGACTGGAAGCAGAAATATCATGAAACTAGCTTTGCTAACAATTTTAACAATGCAGACAAATTAAGTAAATACTGGAAATCTACAAAGAATACCATGAAATTTCTAGCTTGGTTTCCATATTGTCAAAGCTCTGATAAATTTGGATAGGCCTATGGCTAGGAATCCAAATATTTGGAAGCTTCAGCAAACTGTCAAATCTATTCTAATTCCCTTGCTAGTATTTATAATATTGAAAATGTCAGAAATACAAAAGAAAATACTCATTTCCCAGCTAAAGCTATCTTGAATAGCAGGGTTCATCAGTTTAACGACGATGGGCATTGAAATCAGTGAAGGTGTGCCAATTTCCTACAGCAAACCATTTGCCCCTATGGTAATAGACACCATCGTAAATCATTAGTTAGATTACTCTGGATTCAAGAAACTCTCAACACTTCTCATTCCACTCAACTGAGTGAGAAGAAAGCAACTAACTATGGATACAGTTCATCGGTCGGCATTGCAAATTCCCTCAGAACTTGTGCTCCTGCTTTGCATACAGCTTCCATCGACCTCAACGGACACGCAATAGCACAAAACATGCAATAGAGATGCATCTTGTCGAACATCCAGGAGAATTTTGTACTAAGCAAGTTTACCTTTGTGTGCAGAATAGCAGTGTAAAGAAGTGGCATGGTTACAGACGTTGTTGAAGAGGAAATACAAAGGCTCTCTTACCTGAAGGAATGAAATCTATCTTGTCATCTAGCTGGAAGACTTATGAGAAGGAATTTCCTGTTGTGGCCAATTTAACCTCTCCTTCTCCTCACTCCCCATTACACCTCTGCTGTGCCACTCCTCCTCTATCTGAATATGTTTTCAGTACGGCACATTTAGTTATCAATCAACGGGAATCTCAGCTGTAGTTGTGCTTGGTGGACAAGCTGGTCTTTCTTTACACCAATGGGGAATGCCTGAAATAGCCAGACACACAGTACTGATTGATGCAGCCACAGTTTACACGACTAGCTTCAGACAGTTTGAAACTGCAGGAATTAATGGCTTATTATTAGGAAAATACATCTGCTGGACTTAAATCTATTTAAACATTGCAGACAAAATCATTGGAGTTAAAGTTTAGTGCCTGGCTTAATGGGTATGAATTAGATTACTGTCTTTTCTTCATATTAATATTTTTATGTTTTAAAATGTTCTGATTTTCTTTTAAAATAATTAAAATATATGCATTAATTTCCATACTCTAGATCAGAGGTGGGCAAACTACAGCCCGGAGGCCACATCCAGCCCTCCAGACTTTTTAATCTGGCCCTCGAGCTCCCACCGGGAAGAGGGGTCTGGGTCTTGCCCCACTCTGCAAGGCTCCTGGAAGCAGCGGCTCGTCCCCCCTCAAGCTCTTACGCATAGGGGCAGCCAGGGGGCTCAGCACGCTGCCCCACCCCAAGCGTCGCCCCCCGCAGCTCCCATTGGCTAGGATCCTCAGCAAATGGGAGCTGCAGGGGCAGGGCCAGCAGACAGGGCAGTGCACAGAGCCGCCTGGCCTTGTCTCCATGTAGGAGCTGGAGGGGGCACATGCGCTGTTTCTGGGAGCTGCTTGAGGTAAGTGCCGCCCGGAGCCTGCCCCTGGATCCCCTCCCATGTCCCAACCCCCTGCCTCAGCCCTGACCCCCCTCCCGCCCTCCGAACCCCCCAGTCCCAGTCCAGAGTACCCTCCTGCATCCCCAACCCCTCATACCCAGGGCCACGCCAGAGCCCGCACCCCCTCCCACACCCCAACCCCCAATTTTGTGAACATTCATGGCCCTGAATACAATTTCCATACCCAGATGTGGCCCTCAGGCCAAAAAGTTTGTCCACCCCAGTCTAGATTGAGCTTTTGTCTTATATTTTTGAGCAAGGGAGTAAAATCTCCCTGTTTAGCTGTGTGAGACCTGCCCAGAGCATAGGTCTAGTGTGGAGAGCAGCCCCTGTTCTCCAGATTCTGCCCCATGTGAACAGGGAGTGGGAGGAGCTTTGGCTCTGGCTCAAAGAAGCTGCCCAAGTGCAAGGGGGATAATGAGCTGCACCCTTTCAAGGGCTTCAGTAACTTTCCTCCCAGAGCAAGAAGGAAGCAGGGGAGGAATTTTGCCTCAGAGAGGTGTCTGACTCACAGAGCCATCTGGAGCTATTCCTGGACTGGCACAATCCAGCTCTAAAAGCATCGCCTAGTCTCGTGTGTGTACTTGTGTGTTAGAACTGGGCCCAAAATACAACCCCAGACCTGGAAGATCTGGACTCACATCCTTGCCTTTATATTTATTGGTGCATATTTAGAGCTGTATATTTCTGTGTGTCCATGCATGGTTCTGTGTATACATGCTTTTGCATATATTTCTGTGTGCTCTGACATGTGTCATCGCATACAATGTATTCCATTTTCCCAACATCTCAGGCAATGGCAGGCAGAGCTGGGCAGGGGGCTCTTCAGGAGGTGAGCATATCATGCAATAGCCAGGACAGCATGCAGCCCCACTACACTTCCATCTGCTGATTTCAGGGGTGCCTTCTACTGAAGATGTTTCTCTGTGGGTTCCATAGTTACTACTGCTACAAGGATCATGGAGTGGCTATGATCCACTAGCGGGAAGAGGAATCAAAAGGCTACCTCCTGAGTCCTCACAAAAGACACCAGAGGGACCATCAAACCTCAGAAGCTATTGGACCAGAGGGAAGGCCAAACACCAGTATGATATCAAAGATAAGAGGCATAGTCCCAAGTCCTGGAGGAGAAGGTTATTGGCATGGCAATGCTAAAATGATGGAGGCCATAAATACCTATATTGATAGTCTGGGAGAGTGCCTCAGGGATGTGTTTAGAAAACTGTGCAACTGTAAAATCATGGAGCCTCATTCTAAAGGTCAGAAAATCAATCAGAGTGGAAAAAAAGAATACTATGTGACCTATGTGTTCAATAAACAGACATCTTCAACTCTGAATATCAATAACTGCCATGAACCGTTTTTGAAGGAGCTATGGACCAATAACTATTTGGTGAATAACTTCGAATAAACAAATTTTTAATAAAATCACAATTTGTTCATGGACAATCTGCAGACAGAAGCACAATTTAAATTAACTGTTGCTTATGAAAGTTCTCATGACATTTCACTTCTAAAGTAATTCATAATTCAGATCACTTAGCAGGAAAAACTTCACAGATGGAAGGATAAAAGCAGGGATAACCAAGCTAAGACTTGGTTATTGTTCAACTCAGTTGTAAAATCATATGTGGGAAACCACAAATAGTGGAATGAAATGCTAGACTCCATTGGTTTGAATCACCCACTATTGTTTTTCAGTACTTTTTTTTTTAAATGGTTACAGTTTGTACTTTTGCATGATCAGATTCCCTGGTGCAATTATGCACTTAATGCATCACGATGTAATTATGTACTTAATGCATCGCATATAAATAGTAACATAAAAGGCACTGAGAGGTTTCTGTAGCAAACTTTTACTTACAGGTCCTCGGAATGCGCCAAATATTTATACTGTCAGCACAATGTGGGATTAAAGACACTTAATATAAAATGCTCCCAATAATTCCTGAAGAGTGTTGACCCCATTTTCTCCTACATCTTTGAGTAATACTCAGTGATTGCTTTGAACACTGCCATTACTGGAAATACACATACTGAACAAGAGCCCTTTTGAAAATTCTAGTTAGACTTGTGCAGTAGAGTTGAACACACAAAGCAAATTGATAAAATGTAGCTTTATTTTGCTAGGTTTCAGAGTAGCAGCCGTGTTAGTCTGTATCCGTAAAAAGAAAAGGAGTACTTGTGGCACCTTAAAGACTAACAAATTTATTTGAGCATAAGCTTTCGTGAGCTACAGCTCACTTCATCGGATACATGCCTAGTTTTGCTAGTTTAGCTTGGCTTTTCACCCAGAACAAGTCACATTCTAAAATGCCAAGCACAATGGTGCCATGTAAATAATAAATATTCGGGATAGATCCTGCTGTCTTTGTCCATGCAAAACTCCCAATGATTCTAATGGGATTTGGGATGTAAGAGGAATGTGAGGTGGTCCCAGGGGTTTTGTATTGGTCTAACTTATGCCATCAAAATTGCTTTGTCTCCATAATGCTTCTTTTAAGAACATAATAGCTGCCATAGTGGGTCAGACCAATGGCCCATCTTCCCCACTTTCCTGTCTCATGCCAGAGCTTCAGGGGGAGTGTATAGAACAGGGCAGTTTGGGTGATCCATCCCTGTCTTCCCCTCCCAGCTTCTGGGTCACCTTGAGCATGGGGTTTTGTCCCTGATCATATTGGTTAATAGCCATTGATGGACCTTATCTAGTTCTTTTTTGAACCCACTTGTACTTTTGGCCTTCACAACGTCCCATGGCAATGAGTTCCAAAGGTTAATTGTGATTTGTGTGAAAAATACTTTCTCTTGTTTGTATTCAACCTGCTGCCTATTATTTTCATTATAATTTTCATCAGGTGACCTCTGGTTTTTGTACTGTGGGAAAGGGTAAATAATACTTTTTTCCACACTGTTCAGGATTTACAGATCTCTATCATATCCCCCCTAAGTCACCTCTTTTCTAAGCAGAACAGCCCTAATCCTTCTAGTCTCTTCTCTTATGGAAGTTGTTCCATACCCTTGATCATCTTTGTTGCCCTTCTCTGAGCCTTTTACCGTTCCACTATCTCCTTTTTGAAATGGGGTGACCAGAACTGGACACAGTATTCAAGGTGTGGGTGCACCCTGGATGTATATAGTGGCATTATAATATTTTCATCATATTTGCTATCTCTTTCCTAATAATTCCTAAAATACTGTTAGTTTTTTGCTGCTCATTGAGCTGAAGTTTTCAGAGAACTATCCTTGGACCCTCCAAGATCTCTTTCTTGAGTGGTAATAGCTAATTTAGAATCCATCATTATGTATGTGGTTTTGGATTTTTTTTCCAATGTATATTACTTTGCACTTATCAAGGTTGAATTTCATCTGCCATTTTGTTGCCCAGTCACCCAGTTTTATGAGATCCCTCTATAACTCCTTGTAGTCTGCTTTGGACTGAACTGTCTTGAATATTTTTGTATCACTGGCAAACTTTGCCACTTCACTGTTCACTCCCTCTTCTAGATCATTAATGAATATGTTGAATACCACAGATCCCAGAACAGATCCATAGGGAGACCATTGCTTACCTCTCTCCACTGCGAAAACTGATTTATTCCTACCTTTTTGTCTCCTGTATTTTAACTACTTACTGATCCATGAGAGGACCTTCCCTGTTATCCCCATGATTATTTAGTTTCCTAAAGAGCCTAAAGGGACCTTGTCAGATTGATTTTAAAGGGACCTTGTCAAAGGCTTTCTGAAAATCCAAGCACCCTGTATCAGCTGGATCACCATTATCCACGTGCTTGTTGACACCCTCACAGAATGCTAATAGGATTGGTGAGGAATTAATTCCCTTTACGAAAGCCATGGTGACTCTCCCCCAAGAAATTGTGTTCATCTCTGTGTCTGATAATTCTGTTCTTTAATATAGTTTCTACCAGTTTGCCTGTGTGGTGGGGCGCCTGCCCCACACAGGTAGATGGAGGGTTAAAGCAGCCCTCAGGGAGGCTGCACACAACCCAGCCAATGGGAGGAGGGCTTATAGAAAAGGTTTGTTAGAGCATCCAATCAGGGCCAGGGAGGGCCATATAAGAAGGGCTGCTCAACGGAGCAGGAGCAGTGTCTCCCTGGGTGCAAGGGAGAAGGACTGGCTGCCTTAGAGGAGTACCTTAGATAGAGCAGTGCTGGGCAGGGTCAGGGGAGCAATAGGGAGCTCCAGCATGAGGACTGCCAGACTGAGGCCCCTGATACAAAGGGCTGGGAAGGTGCTAGGACTATGGGGAAGTGGCCCAGGAAAATAGGCAGCGGGAGTTGGAGGAGCAACAACATGTGGCCATATAGGGTCCCTGGGTCAGGGTTTGGAGTAGTGGGCAGGCCCCCCCCTCTTTCCCCACTTGCCACAGAGGGGGTGGCCAGTATTCGGACTGCAATTACCCCTTGAGGTGAGGGGCTAGACCGAAGACTGCGGTAGGCCACAGCGGCAAATGGATGGGTGAGAGACAGCCTGTTCCCCCAGAAGTGGGGAGAAAGAGGAGTGGGGCACAGCCGGAGGGCTGTGCGCAGAGGAAGATGCTGTGGTCTGGGGTCTTAGATGTGGAGCAGAAGTGACAGCAGTGAGACACCACTTGAGGAAGGCGCACCTGCAGCCAAGAGCTAATTACCAGAACAGCCAGCAGGAGGCACCGAGGTGGTGAGTCAAGTCCCGTCACAGCCTGGTACTGAAGTTAGGTTCCTGTCAATGCTAGGGTTGCCTCTGGAGGCCTTTTTAAAAATCGGCTTTACATTAGCTACCATCCAATCTTATTCAGCAATGGTTAGTGGATCTGCAATTTCATATTTGAATACCATGGGTGAATACTACGTGATCCTGGTGACTTTTAAAATCAATTTGTTCTAAAATCTGTTTACTGCCCCACATTGATGTGTTAATCATTTTAGATTTGTTACCCAAAAGAGAATAGCTCTGATGTGGGTATGCCCCCCACATCCTCTGCAGTGAAGACCGCTGCAAAGAAATCATTTAGCTTCTATGCAATGGCCTTGTCTTCCTTGAGTGCTCCTTTAGCAACTTGGTCATCTAGTGGGTTCACCAGCTGTCTGTCAGGCTTCCTGCTTCTGATGTAATTAAAAAAATCTTATTGTTCATTTTTGCCTCTTTAGCAAGTTGCTTCTCAAATTCTTTTTTGGCCAGCCTTCTTCTACCTTTACACTTAACCTGCCAGAGTTTGTGCACTGTCCTATTATCTTTATAAGGATCTGACTTCCAGATTTTAATTTTTTGTCTCTAATGGCTTTCAGTGCTCTACTGTTTAGCTATGGTGGCATTCTTTTGGTCCTCTTATAGTCTTTTCTAATTTGGGGTATGTATTTAGCTTGAGTCTCTATTGTGGTGTTTTTAAATAGTTCCCGCGCTGCTCACAGGCATTTAACCCTAGTGTGACACAGTGTTAGCTGCAGCACGCCGGTCACTTCGATAATTGCATAACTGAGAAGATTACAGACTGAACTGGAATCTATTAACCTGTTATGGTGGGGACTGGTGACCCGTGGGGACAATGGTAGGGCTAATGAGATGATTAGCTCAATAAGGGAAGCTATATAATGGGCAGGAACAGGAGTAAAAGGGGGGAAGCTCAGACTGTGAGCTAGATGTGGTAGAGAAGCCAGGGTGGAAGGCACCTCCTGAAATGTACTGTGCTATGTTCTGCAACGCTTGGAATCTAAAGATTAAAGGTACCCAGAGGGAAAAGAAACAGAATGTGTGTACGTTGTGAATAAGAGGGCGCACAAGCGGGCCAGGCTGTGTGGCACGTCGGGTAGCTGAGGGAGCACCCTGTGACACCTTGTGATGGTTCCTTATCATTTCCATCTAACAAGCATTTTCTCCCTTCTCTTTCCCTCTCCTCAACCCAGTATCCCATATGAGACCTGATCCTGTACCATTCAAGTCAATGGGAACTTTGCCATTGGCTTCAGTGAGTGTAGAATCAAGACCATGGTAAACCTAAAGCTGTTAAAGCAGGTCATGGAAGAAAGTCTCCCTGAAACTCTCCATTACTGTTGGTCATCTGACAAGGTCAATGAGTAGAGCTGAGGAAGTAATTGATTTTTTGCTTTGGTGGCCAAGCCAAAAACTCCACCCTACTCAATTTTTTCGGGTTGAACAAAGAAAGTTTTTGTTTTGTTTTTCCATTTTGTTTCGTTTTGGATGTTTTTAAACCATTTTTTTAAAAAGGCTAGCTACATTATGAAATGAAACATCATTTCAAAACAAAAAGTCAAAACATTTCATTTTGAAAATGTCAAAACAAAACGATTTGAGTTTAAGGGCTTTTTTGGTGCAACTATTCACCAAATTCAATCCAAATTCATCAATAGTTTTGATCAATCCGGGACAACGTTTTTTGCTAAATAAATTCTTCCTCCAAACACTTTTGCCCAGTTCTGTTACAGTGAGCTGCTGTTTAATCAACAGTCTTTCTGCTGGGACTTTGGCACTTCCTCTTCTTGGATGCAGACTGTGTCACAGAAATACTGGATTTGAGGTTAGGCTGAAGGCATATGGGGCAAGGTTTTTATGCTGGACTAACTGGGTTGTCCATCCCTAGAAATAATGCTTTTGTTTCTTTTGCCCTGAAGGCTTAATTTTGCCTCTTTCAAATCAATTGTACCAATCAAATCTGTGGTATTCAGGTTCTAGGACTGGGGCTGTAATAATCCTTCCAACACATTCCACTCTAAGTATAGTTTTCTGTCAAAGGCCCTGGTCTGTGAACAGTTACACACATGAGTCACTTTACGTAGCTGGGTAATCTCACTGAACTCTGAGTCAGATTTTTAAAGATACCAGGGGCCTACACCTACTGGGATTTTCAGAAGAATTTGAGTGCCTAACTTCCACTGCTTTCAGTGCATGCCAGGAAGATGATTTAGAAACCTAACTTTTAGGCATCCAGAAAATCCAGGGATGATGCTGCAATCCACAAAGCCAAGTTAGGCACCCAGGCTCCCTATACCTTGAATAGGGAGAGATAGGTGGGCGCCTCAGAAGGCGATCCTCAAAAGCCGGCACACTAGGCAGGGAACTGCCTAAGGTAGCCAATGGGAGATGCTGATGAGCCCTATGCTCTGCCTCTAAAATAGGTGCCTAAATTCAGGCTGCAGGGAGGTGCCTAGCTCTGTGTAGCAATCCACACATGGGAACCTGCCGTCTGGCATCAGATAGCTTAGGCCCCTGAGGTGTTTCTTCAGGAATGTGTTGGACACCTATCTCACTGCCAGTGGCTAAAGTGCTTGCCTGGGATGTGGGAGACCCAGGTTGAATTCTCCTTTCTCTTCTGGAGGCAGAGAGGGGATGTGAACAGGAGTCTTCTATGTCCCAGGAGTGGTGGCTGAACCACTGAGCCATGAAATATTCTGAGGTTGGATTCCCTCAGTCTCACCTGTGGCACTCTGGACAAATAATGAAAGCATGGTTACAGCAGGAGGACTGGACCCAGGGTCTTCCCAGGTGCGTGCCCTGCCCCCCAGACTACAGACTTATTCTCTCTCTGGCCCAGTGACTGTTCCATTGTGGATAAATACTGAAATAGCCATTGGGCCGGAGAGAGACAGGGAGAGGGAATTAGGTGTCTGCACACCTGGGAGGAGGAAGCTGTACACGTGCTCAGAGCCTGAAACACCGGGGGAACTTGTACCCTGAGAAGTCAGGCACTGAGTGAGATTAGGCATCTACTGGGTTTGGCAGGATTTTTGTGGAGCCCAAACTGGGACTTAGGTGCCTAAGTCAAGGGTTTAGGCACCTAATTAATTTTGTGGATCCTTTCCATAATGCCAAAGTCTGTCGTGTATTATGCCCATGCAACCCACTGGAGTCGGCTGAATAAGAAAGAAAGGATGGTCTCCTGATTAGGGCACTAGCCTAGGCCCTGGGAGAAATGGATTGGTGTGTACTCCTGTATGACCTTGGGCGAGTCACTTTGACTCTGTACGTCGGTTGCTCATCTGTAATATGTGGATAATAGCACTGCCCTGTTTCACAGGGGAGGTGAGAAGATACAGGCATTAAAAACCTGAGGGTCTGTGATAGTGGGGGCCATAAAAGTACCAAAGATAACGAACCTATTTTGACAGGTTTCAGAGTAGCAGCCGTGTTAGTCTGTATCCGTAAAAAGAAAAGGAGGACTTGTGGCACCTTAGAGACTAACACATTTATTTGAGAATAAGCTTTTGTGAGCTACAGCTCACTTCATTGGATGCATTCAGTGGAAAGTACAGTGGGGAGATTTATATACGTAGAGAACATGAAACAATGGGTGTTACCATACACACTGTAACCAGAGTGGTCACTTAAGGTGACCTATTACCAGCAGGAGAGCGGGGGGTGGGGGGGAAAACCTTTTGTAGTGATAATTAAGGTGGGCCATTTCCAGCAGTTGATAAGAATGTATGAGAAACCGGGGGGGAGGGGGGGGGAAATAAACATGGGGAAATAGTTTTACTTTGTGTAATGACCCATCCACTCCCAGTCTCTATTCAAGCCTAAGTTAATTGTATCCAGTCTGCAAATTAATTCCAATTCAGCAGTCTCTTGTTGGAGTCTGTTTTTGAAGTTTTTTTGTTGAAGAATTGCAACTTTTAGGTCTGTAATCGAGTGACCAAAGAGATTAAAGTGTTCTCCAACTGGTTTTTGAATGTTATAATTCCTGATGTCCGATTTGTGTCCATTTATTCTTTTATGTAGAGACTGTCCAGTTTGACCAATGTACATGGCGGGGGGCCCATGATGGCATATATCACATTGGTAGATGTGCAGGTGAACGAGCCTCTGATAGTGTGGCTTATTTTGAACCTAGTTTGGAAAAACATTTTTGTCCTGTATTTCAGTGGAAATATTCAACAAAACCGCTACTGTGTTTGCAATTAGAATATCCGAGGCACGGCCTTGTAGTGAGCCCTCTGCTGTCGCTACGTGAAGAGGCTGCTGTGATGTGTCCCTGCCTGACACCTGTTAGAAGCTTTTGTTTCCTCTTTGGGAGCGTTTCAATGTATTGCCAAGGTTTACTGAGGGATGGAAAGGAGACAAAATGAAGCTAAAGTGATGGCCATGAACACAAAGATTTATTTAATGTTTCTTGGCTACTAATTTTATACTGAGGTTGTCCTTGTTCTGCTGATCTGTACACCTTGTTCTTTACAAACATTATGAGCCTGGTTTTGTATGCTTTCTCACTACAAGTCATACTTACTCCCATTGAACGCAGTGGGACAATTCATATGAGCAAATTCCTCAACAGAAAGGTTGCAGAATCAGGTCCTAGTTAAATAAGCCTTGTGACATCGTGTGTGGTAGGTGAATATCCCTATTTCCATTTTACAGAGAGAAATGGAAGCACTGAGACGTTAGGTGACTCAATCAAGATCACAAAACAAGTCAGTGGCAGAGTCAAGAAAGCCCCAGGAGTCCTGGTTGCCTCTAGAGCATTCTAATCTCACTTTATTTCCTAGGAGTTGCCTGTGTCCGTTAGGGGTTTTTTGGGTGATGGTGGGAGAAGATTTAGAGCCTGATTTGGATCTTCCTAACGCTGTATTACACCGGTGTAAGCAAGGTCAGAATAAAGCGGTGGGGCTAAATTAAAAAAAAAGCTCAGGGCCAGATTTTCAAGTGCGCTCTCTCTTGCCCGGTGATGATTTAAGTTTTTATCCACAGGAGAACAGCCATTGGGCCAGAGAGTGGGAGATGGGAGACACTGCAGGGATAAACCTTGTTTGACAGTCTTTTAAATGGTATAAAAGATGGTAAGAGCTGTCCTTGTGGGGAAAAGGAGAAGTTGGTTGAGATGGGCTGGAGCTGTTGTTATTGCTGCTATAGTTAAAGTCTAATTCTGTTTCATCCCAGGTGGTGGGTGGGATTCAGCTGGAGCCAGTGGAGGTGTTGGTGTTATCTGGCTTCTCTCTCTGGCCTGGTTTGGTCAGGACATCTTTCACAACCAGGATGATGAAAGCCTGGGGCCCAGGAGACAATGGGAGTGGTGAAGCTTGCTCCAGTAGCCAATATTTCTCACCCAAGTCTTTCTTTCCAAAATGGGGAGTGATGTGTGGAATAGCCTATCCCCTCATTAGTCTGTTCACCACTTAGACCTAATATCTGACATGCCAATTTTGGCTTATTAATTTTTCGGTCTTCAACTCCTCTTGTTTACAAGGCATGATCTTAACACAGTCCTTGAGTTATGTCAGTCGGCCTTGTGTTTGGACTAATTCAGACTTCCTGTCTCCTTTTTGTACCTTTTTCCATCAACATTTGTTGTTATAGGTTATTGTGACATTTTATAAACTTTCACTTACTTACTGGGAGTCAGGAGACCTGGGATCTATTCCCTAGATTAGTTCTATTCCCTGTTTCATCTGATTTTCACATTGAATTTCTGGAATTTGTATTTGATGATAACTCATGAAAAGGAAAAGTGAAGCTGAGCGGTGAAATATGGCTACTGAGCCAAACTCCCCAGAGTCTGTGTGTGTTTGGATTCAAGGCTTTGGATGGTGTCCAGCTATAATTGAAACCACCAAGTTCTGCACAGCGTGTAAAATTCCTCCAGAGATGCCTGCCTGAGTGTTATCAGCTAGAAAACCATGAATGGTATGAATGTTTAACATGTTTTCTGAGAGCCAGACTCTTGGCCAAAACCTTTAAAATTGCACTCTTAACTTTCGAGCGATTAGGCTAAGGAAACATTGTAGCACTGTCCAATTTATTCTTGTTTAAAAACAGAGAAAAGTAGCTTTCACAGGTCTTTAAGGTGGGCTTTTTGCTATGGCATCTGAGGATTAGCATTCAACAGGAAAGAAAATAGTCGTCTTATTGTTAAATCCTTTACCTCTTTTCTCTCTCTTTCTCGGGAGCATTTTTATGCTTGATTTTATGCATGATTCCTTAGCTTGAGCTATTTGACATTGGACTGGAATTTCTATTTTGACCCTTGATGTCAAGTTATCTCTTCAGTTTCAAGAATTCATGTTCCGTGATACTCGTAACATAAGAACATTGGTGGGGAAAATAAGAATTCATTTAGACCTGTACAATGGAACAAGGTAGTGCTATGTATCGATCACACATTAGGAGTACACAAGAAACAAATGAAAAGCTACATAAGCTTTATTAATTTCTGATTTTTAATGCATTGATGTTTCTTTTTCCTGTACTATTAAAGGACCCCTGAGAAGAGCAGTTATTGAATATTACTTGGGTCACTGTGTTTGGTTTACCTTTGGCACTGCAGATACTAGGGTGCTGTTTGTGAATATATGCACTGCTTTGACTGGTGCATGAAACTAACTGGTAGGTCAGGTATGGTACTATGTTTCATAGATTCCTGGTGGCATGGGGCATGGATCCTAATGCTAATGCTAGTGGCTGTGGGGTCACATCAGTGTATTCATGGGATGTGAAGAGTAAAAGTTGCTGTACCTTTACATCAAATTTAGATTCTTTTTTTAAAAGATCTGTTCTGTTTCAAAGAGTAATTATTTTGGGGAGGTCCTATGGCCTATGCTACACAGAAGGTCAGACTATATGCCCAATGGTAGTCCATTCTGGCCTTAGAATCTACGAATCCTACCATACCTCCATATGCCACAATTTTGAATGTAGTCGTCCTCAAGCATACCAGCCACAAAGAAGGCCCTCTCAACTGTCTCCTATTCTGATGTCCTTCCTGGAAGTAGAGCTTCATGTAGTTATCACTTCCATATGTACTATCATAACCCAGTAGTCACCACTGGTTCTGTTTATGGTGCCTGTGGCTCAATAATGAGATGGGTATCAAGGCATCCAGAGTTTCCATGATTAATGACAACACATTTTGGAAGTGATATTAAACCTTGTGCTTCCGGGTTTGAGCCAACCTCTAACTATTAGAGATAAGGATGATATGGGGAGCAGGTTATCCCACCTATGTCTGCTGTGGTGTTCTGACAACTTCCTCTGAAGCCACTGTCAGAGACAGGATACCAGACCAAATTAGATCTTGGGTCTGTTTCAGTCTGGCAATTCCTATGCTCCTAATAAGATATTTGATAGGTTGTTTCTTGTTTTTATTCTTGTTGTGTCTCTAAGAATTAAATAATGGAATATTTTACAATTTAGAGTAAGGGGTAGCAGCTGCATGTGACCTCCTGAGTGTATAGGTTTGGAGAGGATTCCTTTTTTGGTACCCTTAGGGCTATACTTCCAAAAATCAATTTTTGACTAAGTCTTCTACCAAATTGCAACTGCTAGATACTTAGCTAAAAACCAGGAATTCATATGCATTCCTGGGGCAGCAGAGTCTGCATCCTCCTAAAAATGCAATTTTTTATTATATGTCTTTGAATATGTTCATGAGAACATAAGACTGGCCAGACGAGGTCAGACCAATGGTCCATCTAACCCAGTATCCTGTCTTCTGACAGGAGCCAATGCCAGGTGTTTCACAGGGAGTGAACAAAACAAGGCAATTATGGAGTGATCCATCCCCCGTTGTCCAGTCCCAGCTTCTGGCAGTCAGAGGTTTAAGGACATACAGAACATGGGGTTGTGTCCCTGAGCATCTTGGCTAATAGCCATTGGTGGACCTATCCTTCATTAACTTATCTAATTCTTTTTTGACCCCAGTTATACTTTTGGCCTTCACAATTCTCCTGGCAACAAGTTCCACAGGCTGACCATGCATTGGGTGAAGAAGTACTTCCTTAAGTTTGCCTATAATTTTACTGAGTGATCCTTGGGTCTTGTGTTATGTGAAGGAGTAAATAACCCTTCTCTATTCACTGTCCCCACACCATTCATGATTTTAGTTGTCTCTTTTCTAAGCAGAACACATTTGAAGCTTTCATTTTGGTGATTTCATGCAAATTTATGTTTAGTACATCAGTACTAACATAGGAACTGACTCTGTGGGTGCTCCCAGGCTGGAGCACCCATGGGGAAAAAATGGTGGGTGCTGAGCATCCACTGGCAGCCCCCCCATCAGCTTCTCAACAGCACCACCCACCCGACAGCAGGCTCCGCGAATCAATGCCTGCCCCACCCCACCGCCTCAGCCCACCACAAACAGCTGTTTTGTGGCATGCAGGAGGTTGGGAGGAGGGGGAGGAGTGAGGATGCGATGTACTTGGGGGAGGGGGTGGAACTGGGCAGGGCGGGGGCGGGAAGAGACGGGATGGGGCCGTAGGGGAAGGGGTGGAGTGTGGGCAGGGCCTGGGACAGATCCGGAGGTTGAGCACCCCCTGGGGCTTTGGAAAGTTGGCGCGGTGAGTACTAAAATAGTCCCCTTGACTTCAATGGCTATACTTACTGAAAAATAGACCTCAGTGGGCTGCTGGTATACTTAAAGTTAAGCAACTGCATACGTATTTGTAGGCCTGGGAGGGCCTGACACAAAGCCTATTGAAGTCAATGGAAAGAGTTTTTGATTTCAATGTGCTTTTATCAAGCCTCCAGTGATTTGACTAAGTTCACTCAAGAAACCAGTGGTGTAGCCAGGATATCAACCAGATCTCCTAGAGTCCCACAGGCAAGACCATCTTTCTCAAGAGGTTCATGGGTCTCTAACATTAGTATTACCTCTGTGGTGAGGGCTTGAACACTGCATTAGCAGTATTTCATACTCTTTTTTTTCTTCCCCCTTGTAGTCTTTATTTCTTGTTTTCTCAGGAGTGGATTTTCTATACTGCTGTGACAGCATTGCTGCACCCAGACAGGAGAATTTGCTGGATATTTTATTAACTCGGGTGCCTTCTGTGTTTCGTTCCCCAGCAAACTAGATGTACAATATCTGTACCAGTGACTGAACTAAAAATACTAATTTTAAGTTGGAAAGTTAACATTATTTCCTTTGCAATATGCTTTGCATGAATTCTTTGAGTGCCTAAAGGATTGTCACTTTTATCCCCCAGCCAAACACTGATCTGCGCAGATGAATTCCTGCAGTACATCTTGATGAAACATGGGGAAGAGCAGAAATAGCTTTAAAAGGGCTCGGACCACTTACTGCGTCACAAAAGATTAATTTGTTTTTTCTTTAAAACATTTTAATGGTTTGCACTATAAGTGTATACCCAAGCTAAGATAAAGTGAAGGCACAGTCAGCTGTTGGGTCTACAAAAAATAAATCCGTGATCTGAAGTTTACCCTGGTAAAATAAAAATGTTGTTGAGAGTTACAGGGGGGAGAAAGTGTTGTGGGGAGGGGTGGTTTCCACGTGGTTTAGCCTTTTGTCTTTCTATGAACCTATTTTTCTGCTATTGGAAAAATGATCAGAACGTGCTCCTGGATGTCAAAGCAATGGCATCCCCAAAAGAGGGGAGATTAGGCAAATAAATGGACAAACTGGGCTTCATATTGATCCCACAGAGCTTTGCAAATCAGAATTCAACTGACTTCACTGAAGTTACACCTGATTTGCTTCCAGGGCCACCACTGAAGGGAGACAAATAATTATTATCATTGGCAGCTTGACTGAGTCCAGCCTTTTTGCCAACAAAGCGGGCAAAGGCATAGCCTGCTCATGTAGGATCTGATCTTCTGGGGTGCTGAAAATCCACCGCTCCAAGGGAGATTAATGGGAGTGTAGGCAATCAGTCCTCTTGGAGGCTGTCTTTAGTGCCAAAAAAGGGGGGGGGGGTTTCTGGTAACAGTGAGGTAAGTCACATGCAATCGTTATCTTATTGTGAAATCCTAGTGGAGAGAAGGTGCTGACAGTGCTTACTGTGATGTAGCTAGGCAGGGTCAACACTAAACCCTCCACCTGTAGTTCACCTGGACTACCTACACCATGGTAAAAACTATGGAGCCTGGTCGTCACAAGGATTTCACAGTGAGATAGCAAACACTCGTTAGCTATTTGAGCTCTTCATTGCCAAAGAAGGGTAAAAATGCACCTTTCTTTGGCAGTGAAGACCTCAAATTAGGCCTATAGCATATAGCTTTCTACCCCTGTTTTCTCCCATTTTGTGGCAAAAATCTTTAGGAGATAGAGGCTGCAGGAAAGAGCTCAGTGTAACCATAACATTCAGGAGAGCAAATATTGGCCTTGGAATGCATCATATCACAAAGTGTTAGCAGAAGTATATCCCTGATGACTCCCTTCAGCTCTACCCCAGGCTTCTAGAATTGTATTAAATGACATTTTTGTAAGCCACACAGGTTTCTACAGTAAAGTATGCTTATAATATCTCTTTCCTGATTTGAACAAAGACCAAAAACAAGCCAGGCCTGTTGCTTTTAATGCTTACATAGCTGTTCTGACATCGGAAATATCCCAGTGTGGACGCTGTCCTCTGGGCCATCACCCTACTGCAAATATTGGGAGATTTTCCAAACCACACAGTAGCTGCTAATTTGTCAAATCCACAATGTAAGTTCCAAATACTTGACTATGCAGAACTAGCTATAAATAATTATATTTTCCAGAAATAGCTGTATTTACCTGTTGTTGCTAGTCGGGTCAACAGTGGGAAAAGAGCCAGCATAAAATGTAGCTAGTTAATGTTTTTCTGTTGACTATTAACATTCCGTGACATCAAGGCATAAGATAAGCTTCAATGAGGAGAGACAGAGTGTGCTTAATCAGAACAGATGCTTGTGTCTTCTGATGCAAATTCCCATTCACTGTCATCCGTGCAAGCTGATCATCTGTGCCTTCCTAACACTTCCATGAGAGTGAATTTTCAGACGGCTTTTTACTCGTGTTCAGTGTTCACAGCAAAGGATTCCCAGGAAAAGCACTGAAACATCACAGAGGAATTTGCTCTTACATGAACCTCCATTGACTTCAATGGAGTTGGACCAGGAATTAATTTTGCCACTTTAGCTCACCTCATAAAACTGATTTTTTTTTTCTTATTATCATACAGCTGTTCCACCTTGGGGTAGATCAAAAGATCTCACAAACTAAACATGGTTGGGTCTAATTATTATTTGGATGGAAGAACTCCAAAGTAAATCAAGGGTTGTCCAGAAAATGGTGGTGGTGATTCACTAGATGACCATCTTCCTTCCAACTGTGAACCAACCTCATTCCTTAGCATGGTACTGATTGCTCTGTGCTGCTATGTTCGGATGAGACATAAAAGCCAAATCCTGAACACTTGTGGTTGTTGAGGAGGTGCTGGAACAAACTGATATATTTAAGAGTAGTGAGTCCCCAGGACCTTCTGTTCAGAGTGTAAGGTGCAATTTTTTGATCTTACCTTCTGTAATAAAAATGTGTGTGTGTGAAATTATATTTTTTTAAATTCCTAAACCAAAACATTTCACTGCACATGCTTTTCCCCCTGGGGAGAGGATGAGAGAACAAATATGACAGATGTCAATCACATTGCTCAATGCATTACTGGAAGGAGCTCAGACTCTACTGTGATGAGCGTGTTATAAGGACCTATATAGAATAGATTATATTCATCAGTGAGTTCAAAAGGAGTTTAAAAATAAAGAGGCTGACAAAAAATAAAGTTACTAATAAAAGTATGCAATCTCATTAAAATCAGCCCCATAATGGAAATCTGGAGGATAGCAAATGTGGTGTATATCTTTAAGAAGGTGATCCCAGGAATTATGAACCAGTGAGCCTTCTTCAGTCCAAGGTGAATTAGTTGAAATGATAATTACAAATAAAATTATAGAACATCCAGATAAACATGATATAAGGATAAGTCAGCACAGCTTCAGCAAAGGGAAAATTGTGCATCTATAATCTACTAGAATTCTTGGAGCATGCAAGCAAAGTAGTGGAGATAATTTTGCAAGTGAAATAGTTGAGCCTTACTCTAGTATAGAAATAACAATGGGCTTCAGTACAAAAGATAAAAGACCATATTCTCTGGTCTGCTTCAGCTCACTTTGTGAGCCTGTTAAATGAATGTACGTTGGCTAGAGAAAGCACTTGGAGAATTTTCCCTCTGTACTAGGAATCTCCAGCCAGTGTAAAGTTGGCAGAAGCCGTTCTCCCATCTGGCATCACTGCTTTTTCTGATTGAGTTCCTCCTCCTGGCATAAAGTGGGAAGAGGGTGGAAAGGAGCCATGTTGAAGGGAGGGGGCAGGAGGCAAGATGGAAGTGGGCTTCCTAGGGGCCAGAAGTGAAGTGTGGTGGGAAAAGAGTCTGCTAAACTGGATTCCCTGCCTATCATTAAAAATAATATACTTAAATTACATTAAATTCAGTTAACACATCCAACCTAGTGCTTAGTCATTACATTCTGTATGTGACAAATCAAGCTTGTGACTCATTTAGCTTCAGAGGACAAGTCTAGATTTAGGGGCTCTTGATGCAAGATTTGCACTTATATTAAGTAAGGGAAACCCATCCAAAGGCTGTATTTATACTGATTGGTTGAGAAAAGGGTGTGTGCTGCCCAATCACATGAAGGTTGAGTTGGGGGAGAGCAAAGAGGACTATCATGTTGGTTGTACTGAAGAAGCAGCATCTTAAGTGAAGTTAAGAGTCCTGTCTGAGCAACAATCTGCTAACAAAAATTATCAACAGGCAGACAGGAGTTGGAAGCAACAGTGGCAAAGCTTGGAAATCTGTGCAGTGCACTGGCATATCTAAGCAAGGACATCTGTTCCTTTACATTCTGCTATATAGCATAAAGCCCTTGGTTCCCCACCAACACATTGTAAAGAAACACTCGCAGCTTGTGTTTCTGTACCCATGTACAGAAGCTCGTTAACTGGTGGAGTTCAGCTGTCAAGTTTCCCTGTGTGAACCAATTAAAAGAAGCTAATTGGAAGTATTCAGCTCTTCAAAATATTTATGAACGTTGATGCAAATATTTATTTACAGATCATCCGCTTGCAGATTTTCCCATCTCTGTTCTTTTCATGGCTGTTTGTAGCCCATTAGTCCAAAACATCCAGTGCTTGAATTAATAATGAATTGACGAGCTAAAATGTTTAGTGTTTTTATATATTGAGCAATAGATTTTGACAATGTATTTATACTTCATCGACCATGAACGTTGGAATTTTTTTCCTTCCAAATTGGATGGCTATCTCTATATTTTTCATGGCCAGAATTTTCCTCATTCTGTTGCATTATTTTCATGGTGTGTCTTTGCTGATGGATGCTGATTGCATTGATTCAATCCCATAGGATTCTTTCACCAGTTACAAATGGTGGCGCACACGATGCCCCTTCCATCAGATCTGAATTTTCTCTTTTGCCAGCCTTTTGTGAGAGATGCATTTTTGGGATGATGCTTTCCTGAACCTATATTATTTATACATATTCCATTCCTTACAATTAACCATGGCGTTGGAAGCTGAGAACCCTACCAAAATATGAGTCTAGCGACAATGCTGCCAATGACTACCCTGGAGGTACAGTTCTTCAGGAGAGCCACTGAAGATCATCAATCTTTGTAGAGGTCCTCTGAAGATATTTCAAGCAAATAAGCCATCTGGCAACTAGATAAAAGCTGGCTTCTGAATCTGAACTCCTTTGAGTTTCAGGGCGTGCCAGTTTCAAAATGCTAAATTTCAACTTGCCTCTGTGATTTATGATTCTAGTTCAGAGCCAAACCCAGGGGGAGTGTCTGTGTTCGCTTTTGAAGTATCCAGCTTTTTCTGCTATTGGAGACGAGATGCAGAAGTAGATCTACTCGCCTGTTCATTTGCTGTACTAGAACAGACTATTTGGTTTATGTAGTCTGATGTCCTGTCTGACGCTAGTTAATCCTGAACTCTCCCCTGGAGTATATTGAATTGTGTAATGATATACCATAGAGGGGAAATGTCTTCATGACCCCAGGTGATGAATATGACTTCAAAAACTCAATATTAGCATGTGATGGTGGGAAGATCAGATAAGATATTTCCTGAGGTCTCTTACAGTCAGTGATTGTGTCCCTAGGGAAATCCATGCAACAGGGCTATTTTACATGGCGAGTTAATGCAAGGCAAGCCAGGAAGTGAATCTACAGCTCACCAGCTTGTGGTTCACTGATGTCCATGTGGCCACTGCTACAGCACAGCGAAAGTCACAGAGTGCGCACTTCAGGACCTCCCACATGGGACATTAATGTAGCACAAGCTGGTGAGCTGTAGATTCATATCCTGGCTTGCCACACACTAAGTCACTGTGTAGACAACCCCGAAGGGAATACCCTTTCAGAGATCTAACATTTGCATAAATGACAGCTGGCATTTCTCTGAAGAACTGCATGTCCCATATCATTAAGGGGATTCTCCTTTTGAAGATTTTCTCACAGTCAAGGGGATTGCATTTGATGTGTAGCTGTAACACTGTAACCTGTATCTTTTAAGGGTAAGGAAAAATGAGCTGAAAACAATTTCACCTTTTGCTATTGTTTTGGTCAACATGATATTTGTAACCTCTGATTTGTTCCTTTGCTCCCATCCCGCTTGTGTATGTTTAATGTCTGTGGTTGTTTAAGAGCATACACGTAAAAGGCTACGTTGTGTCTTTAGACACAGCCCTGAGCAGAGCTGGGAGAATAATGATTTTTTTAGTAAACTGACCATTTTGAAAAGTTGAAAAAAAATCATTTTGGGTCAGACTGAAAACAAAAAATTTCTAACTTTTTGGCGAATAAAAAAGTTTTAAAAAAATGTTTCAACAAAAGTGAAATATCTTGTTGTGATTTCAACCATTTTTCAACATTTTTGGATTTAAAATAAAATTAAAGGAAATTTTGAAGTGAATGTCATTTCAAACTGAAAAATCGAAACTTTTTTAAAAATATGTCAAACTTTTTTGACATTTTTCAGTCCTTTTTTGTACATTTTTCCCTCCCACTCTGCCCCCCAAATGAACAATTTGGCAAAACTGACATTAATTTGTGAGACAAGGTGGGTGAGGTAATATCTTTTATTGGGCCAAGTTCTGTTGGTGAGCGAGACAAGCTTTTGAGCTTATATAGAACTCTTCCTCAGGTCTAGATTGAATTTGTGAAATATTTTGGTGTCACTGAATCTGAATGTGCCTCTGAGGTATCCCTTCTTAGGCACAATTATTATTCATAATTATTATTTATTTGCATTGCAGTAGCACCTAAGGGGTCCTGTCAGGGATGGAGTCTTCATTGTGCTAGGCACTGTACAAACACAGACCAAAAATACTGTCCCTTCCCCCAAAGAGTTTATAATTTCCTGTCCTGCTCCTAGGTGGAAGTAAGTAAATTGCTGCAGCTTCTCAAAGTATACAGCATCCCTTCTTCTGTTGATGAATGAGGTAGTGTGGGAGAATTAGGGATTAAGCCAAGGTCCCCCCCCATTCTTGGTCCATCTCTGCTCCCTCCCCTTGTGGTGACAATGTATGCGGAGCAGCACTGCACTCTGTATTGTGCACCAAACCCAAAATCTGGATAGGATCTTCACTGAGCAGAGCGGTGGATTTGCGGGGCTTATTGCATTGCTTTGGCACAGGTACAACCTAAGCCCAAGTGACTAGCAGCTGTCTTGATGCTCCACAGCTCTCGCTAAGAAAGCTTCTCAGAGTCTTTACAGTTATCAATAATATGGCAACCATAAATAGCTTAGCTTTCAGGGAAATCATGGAAACCTTTTTTATGGCTGAAAACCTGACATACAGACAGACAGGCAGTTTTCTTTGCTCATTCATGGCTGAAGGAGAACACACTTTCTGAAACTCTATTAGACCTTTCTCTAGGTAGGTAACTAGTCAACATTCTAAGTTTGTTTCCTAGCAACATAGATTTGAAAGACACCACAGGACCATAATTTTGCTGCAGTTTACCCCTTCCCCCTATCCCAATAAAATAAATCCACAAACATGTTTGTGTTCCAGCATTTCTTGGAGGAATACTCCTCCCAATTAAAGATTCTTTTTTCCCAAGATGCCACCCAACTCTTTCATTTCTCAGCAGATGAAAAGCGCTTGCTGCCTTAATAAACTGTGCGGGGAGCAATGTTCCAGGCACCTCAGACTTAAACAGCCCTATTGCTTTTCAAGTATTCCTAATTATGGAATCCTAAAGATAAATGCATTGGCCCATCTTTCACTTTTTCTGTATGGACACTGCATTCTCCAGCTAGGCCAGTAACAAGCTGCAAAGAGGAAGTCATTTCTTCATAGTTGTGTAAATCTGCTGTGATTGTTCCCAGGGAGGACGCTGAAAAAGCATACCATTTTACTTCTTTCTATTTCCCATATTCAGAGTCCAAAACATGGCAATGCCAATTAAACTTTCTGCATTAGATTGGGAGACAGGTGGTTGATGAGTATTTAAATGATGAAATGGCAGGATTGAGCACCTTCAGCTGAGCCTGAGGACTAGCCAGGCCAGCCCCCAGGCAGATTGATGGGGTCAGCTAGGTTGTGGTAGAATTGGGTTAGCTGCCCGATTGGCTGAAGAGAGCCAGCAGGCTTGCTTCTAAGATCAGCAGCAACAAGTTGCTGGCTGCTCAGTGTTTGGCCCACAGCTGTGATCACTTTTGCTCCTGCCTAGGCCGTATCCCCAACCTGACTCCGGCTCCAACCTGTGGCTCTGGTTCCTGGCCCCCTTAGTCCAGTTCTAACCCGTGATGTTCTCCTTTTATGCAAACCAACAATCTCTGTAAAGGGACATCTCAAAGGTTGACAGGCGCCCAAATTATGCTGCTGTGATCCTTTTAGTGAAAAACTGTATCAATCCTCCCCCAGAAAGACTGCAACCACAATCAGCTCTTAGCCTCTAGGCTGGATATGTGAAACTTACCAATGGATCAGGTCAGAAAATTTTTGTTATAAGAGTTTTCCACTGGGAAAAATGCCATTTCAATTGAACTAATTTTTTCCCCCAAAATCGTATTGATTGTGACTAAATTTCCCATGAAAACAAATTTTTCATAAACAATTTTTTTTAAAAAATAGTTCCATGGGATTTTTGAAGATATTTGTTTTCGTTCTGATTCAGAAATGGAAACTTTGGTTTTTGTTCCAGTTAGCAAACAGAGATTCCAAATTTCAACCAGCTCTACGTACCAATGATAAGAAAGGAAGGATGGCCTTGTGGCTAAGGAACTGGACTGGGATGCAGGAGACTCAGTTCCAAGCTCTGCCTTTGACATCCAATATGATCTGGAAAAGATATGGATGTGCATCAGGAGTATTTTTGTGCATTGAGGTGGTATGCTACCTAGTTGCTTGCATTGTGGGGGGGGGGACACCACCTTTTACCAGGTTCTGCAAAAGGCAGGAATTTGCCCTGTATTTTTTTACTAAACTGATTTCCTGGTATCTGAGACTGGTCTGTCTATACTAGCACAAGAGCAGTCCTAAAAGTTTGGATTTCATGCTGCAGAATTGTCTCCTGAGTTGTCAGGGCAGTAAGTCACTCTGTAGAAATATACATGCTGTGTAAAGTGTAGCTCCTATGTCTGCCTGCTCTTTCAAAAAGGGGCATCTGAAAATGCTGGAGCTGGAACAAAAACACAGTTTGTATTGATTGCCCAGGTTATCTGAGGCAAAGCGCCGTTTTGCTTTCTCTGGATAATTTAAGGCATCTGTTATAACCAGTGCTTTCAGACATCCATCAGGAAAAGGATGCAGCACTGCAGGAGTGTGTTTTGCAACCTCAGATGTAAGTCCTTTATATTTAGCCTTGCTATAGGTGATTAAACACGTAATGTGCTGTGTATAGAAAAGTTAATGTGTCTCTCTTTTTTTTCTTTTTGTATTGTGGATGAATGCATAAACGATTGAAGGCGTCAGATCTAAGCCATAGTTAGAACGCACAAATACTTTTAAACTGGCTTTAAGTTAATAGACGCTGATTTTTGCACCCTTTCCAACTACCAAAGCATCTATTGTGCGTATTTAGGAGGCATAGTCTTGCCATCCATAATTTGTATCCCAAGTTCTCGTTAGATGCGTAGTCTGAAAACGAACACAGATTTATGAAGATACCAACATCAGTCTGTGTTGTTGCTTTCTGCAGGTATTGCTTTGGATTTGGCTACATGGGAAGTTAAGCCTAATTAACCAAAGGTGTGAATTTAAACCGCATTCGTTAAAGCGTATTAACCCCCTGCATGGGAGTTCTCATTCAAAAATAAAGTGGCCTTAATTCATGTCCAATAGAAGGGCTGTCTAAATTGTGGCTGCCTGCCTGGGTCCCCTACAGAGAGCACACTGCCCAGAAGCTTCACAGCACTGCCTGGTACAAACCTGCCCCTGACGCACCCTTCCCAGCCCCATCTTTTATGCCAGCACTTGTGAGGGGGTCCTCAGAGGGCAGCTTTACAGCCATCTTCCAAATTGCCTGCACTGGGGAAATCCTCACCCAGGTAGAAATGGAATGTATAGATCTCCTTTACACCGCTCTGGCCTATTCCCCAGTGTAAAGCGTCCAGAGTGGGGTGAGGCTGTCACCCAAGCAGCTGTCAGAACACTTTGAAGCCTTCTGGAAAAAAGATATTGTAGAAATATGGTATTGTCTCTTTTCCCCGTGCAGATGTATTCCTGATATAGCAACAGCCTGTTTCTTTACACAGATGACATAGATGTCAGACTTATCAAAATGTTGCAGTCTTCCATAATTGTGCTAGTCAATGCTTCTATGAAAAGAAAAAACCCAGTCAATTTTTAGTCTGCATTAATTTATGCCATCAGGATTACCACCTGTGTTAATAAATGTCTTGTATTCTGAATGATTGGAATGAGACAACTAAGAAATGAAGCTGAAAGCAAGTAATCAGTCTGCTGTCCTAAGAGGTAATTTGATAGTATGTTGTCTTTTTACTATAAATGATTAAAGTGTGTAGGGGTTAGCTAGTATCTTCTGCACCATTTTTGGTCATAAATTTGTTTTCGGTTAAACAAAAAATCCCCTTATTAATGTAACTGCTAGGGCTTATCTACACAGGGAAATAGATCACCATAGCTTGTCTATACAGGGAAATTGACCACCACAGCTATTCTGGAATAACTCCCCGTGTGGACACTCTATGGTGAAATAAAAGTGATTTTATTCCAGATTAATTACTCCCCTTTCAAGTGCCCATATGGAGGAGTTATTTTGGAACAGCTAAATTATAGCTAAACCGTTATTCTGGAAAAGCTATACCAGTCAGTTTCTGCTGTGTAGTTAAGGCCTTAATGGTTTGAGATCTCCAGCAGTTAACAGTTAGTTAAAATAAGAGTATTGTCAAATCTGGGATGCTAACTGGCTGTTGAAGAGATGGCAATAGATAATAGCTATATATCCTTCTGCAAATTCATTATTGTTTATTCATCCCTATATTCTGCGATAAGGAATACAGACTAAATGCTCTTAGAACTTGCTATAGATTTTTCTAAAATTGTTTATGCCTCTTTTGTTTTACTTGACATTAGATAAAAGAGCTTTATAGTGTCTCGCATCTCTGCTCCAGTCAGAGCTGTGCCTTTATATCAGGGAAGGGTAAACTACGGCCCGTGGGCTGGATCCGGTCCGTCAGGGCTTTCAGTCTAGCCCGCGGGATTGCCAGCCCCATGGCACAGTGGGGCTAAGACAGGGTCCCTGCCTGCCTTGGCCCCACGCCACTCCTGGAAGCAGCCCGCACCACGTCCCCGCAGCCTTTGGGGAGCGGGGGGCCGGAGGGCTCCGTGCGCTGTCCTTGTCTGCAGGCATCGCCCCCGCCAGCTCCCATTGGCCAGGAACGGGGAACCGCAGCCAATGGGTGCTTCGGGGGCAGTACCCACAGGCGAGGGCCTCGCATGGTGGAGCTGCCTGCCCCACTCACCCCCAGGAGCCACTGCCGGACATGCTGACCACTTCTGGGAGCAGCACGGGGCCAGGGCAGGCAGGGAGCCTGCCTTAGCCCCACTACACGCTACTGCCACCCCAGAGCCACTTGAGGTAAGCAGTGCCGGGCCGGAGCCCACACCCTGAATCCCTCCCGCACTCTGCACCCCCTGCCCTGAGCCCCAAACCTCTGCCACACCCTGCACCCCCAACCCCTCCCCTGAGCCCCTTCCTGCACACCACACCCCCTCCCGCACCCCAACCCCCTGCTCCAGCCCTACATTCATAGCCCTGCATACAATTTCCCCACCCAGATGTGGCCCTCGGGCCAAAAAGTTTACCCACCCCTGCTTTATATAGTACTTCAATGAAGTGTCCATGTGATATCCAGTTTCTCTGGGAATTTTATACAGCATAACATGTTGGAGCTTTTTATGGTGCCTATCTGTAATACTAAGGAAACCAGAACTATGCACCAGGTTTGGCCCCACTCCTCATTGTTTCTATGTCTAATCATGTTATGTGAATTTCCCCATTTTACTTTCAGTACCTCTGTTTATCCTTTATGGGATTTTTGACTGCTGCTATACACTAAGCTCTAGATTTCATTGTATCAAACACTAAGGTGACTGATTTAGCTGTATTCAACACAAACCACAGCAGTGCAATATGAGGTGTAAATTTAAGAGTAACTAACCATAGGATCAGTGCTGGGTTCTTCATCACTGACAAGTTTTAAATAAAGACTGGATGTTTATGTAAAAGAGATGCTGTAAATATTATTGTGGGGAAGTTTCTATGGCCTGTGTTTATACAGGAGGTCAGACCAGATGATCAGAGTGGTCCATTGGAATCTATGAACCTGTGAGCTCAATCCTGCAAGGTGCTGAGCACTCTGACCCCGATCTAACACGCTACTTAAGTACATGCTTAATTTTAAGCATTTGAGTAGCCCCACTGAAGTCATGTGCTTAAAGTTAGGCATGTGCTTAAGTAGATTGCTAGATAAGGGCCATAAGGGCCTATGTGCTTGACTCCATTCACAGTATGAACTTAAACCAGGGAAGTTTGTTACCTGCGCCAGGTGTTCACCACAAAGTTCTCTGGTTTGATCACAGCTGGCATACTGCTCGTGTATGGCTGTGTGATGGCCCTCAGTTACATTTCTTTCTGCATGGCTAGATGGAGGAATAAATGGAATATTTTTGTTTGGTCACTTCACTGACAAATGGAATAAAAGTTCAATTAATATTTCAAGTTGTTGTTTTCCCCTTCTTTGTTTTTCCTCCTGTGCTTCAGGTTTTGTAGAAATCAGCCTCATTATATTCAGCCCTTGCATTTTTATTCGCATTGCTTTGTGCACATTTTCTCTTTTTTCTTGCATCTTGTTGGACGTATTTGGGGAGGGGGGCGTTGCTTCAAATTGTTTGAGAAAATTAAATACTAAAGAATAAACAGTTCATCCCCAAAGACCTTTTAGAAGGTTGACCTTGTCAAAATTGAAGCCTTTGTTAGATAAAGGAACAACATTTATACCATATGAAACCGTTGTTTATTAAAACAACCAAAACCCCAAAATGATTAGTAGTAGCACAACAAAGTAGACAGACAAATTCTCAGAGACCTTACTATACCACAGGATTTTTCACTGCACTCTTTAGTGAAATAAGGTAATATATTTTCATTTGCTCTTGAAAATATATTTTGTGTCTTTTTATTAGTTTTACACAGCTTGCATGAAGAAAACAAGCCAATAATGCTTTGGCCCCATTAATGATTCACATGTTTGTTATATATAAATTTTTTTTGTCCCAGGGGATTAGGATAGCAATAAATTATGAGTTTTATGGATAAACGGTGCACTCTCTTGATTCATGAGCGTGGAAGGAATATGTCTGAAATGTTTGTAGGCAGAAAGTATTCTCTAATTATTATTATTTGTATTACAGTAGCATCTCGAGGCCTGAATGGAGATCAGGACCCTGTTGTGTTAAGGGAGAGAGAGCCATCCAGGAAGCTTACAGTCTAAATAGACGACAGACAAGGGTGGGAGGGGAAACAGAGGAACAGAGAGATCAAGTGACTTACCCAAGATCACATAGCAGGTCAGGGCTGGGAATAGATTCTAGGCCCCCTACCTCCCAGTCTTGTGTCCTAGCCACTAGTCTATACTGCCTCTTATTATGTATCTTTAGCTATTTCTTAAGTACCAACGTGGATGGTGTCCAAGCGTGGATGACCTGAAAGAGGAGCATGTCCCATCTGTCCTGGGTCCAAGAACAACAACACAAACATTTTAAAAAGAAAAGGAGTACTTGTGGCACCTTAGAGACTAACCAATTTATTTGAGCATGAGCTTTCGCGAGCTACAGCTCACTTCATCGGATGCAAACATTTTAAAACAAACATTTTAAATAGGCAAACTTGCAAGGTTAGCAAGTTTTATAACAGCTTTGTCATTTCATATCTGTGAAGAACACTGTTCCAATCAGAATTTAATATAAATATAACAAGGCAAGAAGAAATTGGTCCAAGAGATAGGTTTGGCTAAGATTTTGGTTACACTGTACATGCAGTGAGTTCAGTCTGGCATTCCCACTTGTCATTCAGACAAAAATGTGTACGGAAATATTCAGGAAGGATAGTGGGCCAATAAGCTCTGGTAGGCAAGTTTGTAGATACAGTGATCTCTGTCAAAGATGCTTACATTTCTTGATGAGTTGTTTTAACTATGAGAAAATAAAGATTGTGTTATACCAACTTCTAAGTTTAAGGCATAAAATCTATCTTGAGCATGTTGTGTTCTTCTTGTGGGAGCTTATTTTTTATTCACTCAAGATGGCGGGGGGGTGGGTTTCGGTTGTTTTTTTGGACCTCAAAGAAGTCAATTAGGTTATTGTGCAATCCGCTGCAGACAACAAAACTTTGCCAACTGAACATCCCATTAGTATTCCTACACATGAGAAGCAGGTCAGGGAGTCTGAGTTGGAGGGTTCCACTTACATTACAATGGGCCTGAGGTTAAGAGCCATCCAAATATTAGCGGAGAGGGAAGAGAAGTATCCAATGTGGTGAGAAACCCTGGCACTGTTGTATGTACATGAATTATTTCACAATCCCACTAACACGGGAATCTTCAGCCCATTTACTGTGCATAAGTGCCAGACTAGACCTTATTGACATCCATCAACATTCCAATCAGTTGTGTCATTAGCCCACAAATGCCAAGAAGGGCATGAGTCTTCAAACTAAGAATTTAGTAAAGAAGAAAGGAAAAAAAGGACCTGAAGGCTGAGTTATATTTAACTCAAAGAAAGAATTTTTCAGACAGTGAAAAGAGTTTATAGTAGACACCCTGTTCAGCCTTAAGTGTAATAAAACTTTGTCCTTCTCTGGTACCTTGCAAAAACTTTCCAAATAGTCATTAATCTAACAACAACCATTTAAGCACTTGGTAAATGCTGTAATTCTATTTACATGATATAGGTGTAATCTAATGCTGGGGAGGGTGGACTTTTAAGGTCCCTCCTCTGAAACAGTTAGGGCACTAACCTAAACCTTTGGAGAGACCAATTCCCTTCTCCGCCAGATTTCCTATGTGACCTTGGGCAACACATTTATCCTCTCTGTGGCTCAGTTCTCCATCTGCAAAATGGAGATACCAGTACTGTCCTACCTCATAGGGGTGTTGTGAGGATAAATACATTAAAGATTGTGAGACACTCAAATATTATGATAATAGGATTACTCATGTGAATAAATACCCCCCACCCTTCTATCATAGATATCTGTAGATTGATCTAATATCCTTTTTTCAGTGTTGTGTGATGTAGCTATGTGTCTCCCATTGCAGTTCATCAAAGTAACACAACTTATGTAGGTGAATATATAGGAAAAAATGTCAGTTTGGGGGTCTGGCTTTGGTTGAATTTTCATTGCAAACTTCATCTTTTAAGATATGGAATTATTTTGTCCCTGAATTAGACTCTGTAATTCATACATATAGTAGGTTATGTTGCTTGTTAATGGAAATAAATTGCATTGTGTTGCCACTATGTGTACATAATTTGTTTATACTACATGCGCTGCAAATATATTAACTCATTACATTTTGTATTTTCAAGAACAGTATGAATATGTTCAGATGCCGCTGTTATTTTTCCCCTCATTGTTTAAAACCTCATTGTCTACTTTTCTGAGAATTCATTTGCATTAGAAATTACATTTTTGTTCGAACACTTGGCAGATAGTAATTACCACTTAAAATGTCAGCTGAAATATGCCAAAGCTGTGGTTCCCATATCTATTCTCCACATTATTTTATTGTCCACTAAAGCAAATTAATTATACTGTGGTTCTTTTGCAAGTCAGCAGGAGGCAACTGAAATGGATGGAAACCAAAGGGAAAAGGTTAAAATAAAAGTTTCCACTAATTTGTTAAATTTTCATTTTTCTTTTCTCTATGGTTTTGCCATAGCAAAACCTGGAAACTAAATGCGTTTTATTGGTTTGTGCATTGGCCTAACTCTGCTCCCACTGGAGTCAGTACAGATTTCCCCATTGATTTATGGTGAGAAGAGAGAGGTCAGTGCTGAGTGCTTTAGAAAATCCCATCCTGGCTGTTCTACAGGTTTTTGAATGAAAATTAGGGGTTAGACTTGCAAAACCACCTTGGAGATTTCGACACCCAAATCCCATTAATTTCTAGTGGGAACTGGGTGCTCACATCCTGTAAATGACTGAAAATCTCAGCCTAGATTTATTGGTCTGAGGGTTTATGTAGAACTTAAGTGGCACACTGGTCTTCTCTACAGGGGTGATTACATGTATAGTGCTCATAAAAAGTGCCAAACTGGTCACCGTGGAGAATGAAGTCCTTTCTTAGGGCTAGATCCAAAACCCAGGGAAGACATTTCTATTTTCTTCAGTGGGCTTTGGATCAGGGCCTTTATCTACCCCCAGAACAAGTGTAGTGTTGGCAGTGCACACTTCACCCACACACTTCCCAGCTGAGCTTTAGCTGAAGAAACATATCTTTAGGGGTGCAAAGAAAATGCAGTGTCCATGTCCCATTCTTGTCCTCTCCGATGAGCCTCCCATTGACAATACCAATTAATACTTGTTGCAACAGCAGCTGTGTGCTGTTATGGATAAACATCATGCATGAACTTGGCCAGCACAATTAACTCTTTGCTGGAGAGCTATCAATTAGTATTGATATTTGGGCACCACTGACTGGTTCTGGTTTTGAAGCAGGACTGATGTAGAGGTGAAATTCTCACTAACCTGTTGCCAATATTCTGAACCACACATTTCCCAGGCCCAGTAGGAAACATAGAAATGAGCAGCTGCAACACCTGCTACCGGTTGTACAGTCGAAGTGATGACACTTCAAGAAGCGTGTGGAAATGGACATCATTTCACTCAGCCACCTGTATGATATAGTTATTTTTAGTGGTATAGTTGGACAGGTTTGGGGATTTAAAGAAAGGAAGTGAAGCATGAAGTGCAATATACAACGTTCCAGTGAGATTCAGGAGCAATATAACTTGAGCTGCTCAAAATACTTCAAAATTTGAAATTTTGATGGACAAAAAGGTGGAGAATTTTTTTTGCAAAATTTTCACTTTTTTCTCCATCTTCAGTCAACTGTGGAGCATGTAAGAACAAAATTAAAATTCAAAATGATTTTTTTCATTGAAATTTCAAATTTCAGTATAAAAAAGGAGCAAAAACAATTACTATTTCCCAACATTTTCTCCTTATTTTTTCAACTACCTTCTAACAGTAGCATTGGAATCCAGATGTTCTGTTTTCTGACATTTCTGGTATAAATGACTTACAAAAATCACTGTGCAGTAACAGTGTGTTTGGAAAAAGAAAAGGAGTACTTGTGGCAGCTTAGAGACTAACCAATTTATTTGAGCATAAGCTTTCATGAGCTACAGCTCACTTCATCGTGAGCTGTAGCTCACGAAAGCTTATGCTCAAATAAATTGGTTAGTCTCTAAGGTGCCACAAGTACTCCTTTTCTTTTTGCGAATACAGACTAACACGGCTGTTACTCTGAAGTGTGTTTGGAAGTAGCTATAGGTCTATACTGAAGGGCTCTCTTTGAAGTGAGGAAACAAGTGAAAAGGAGGAAACCTGGAATTCAGAAAAGCTCACTGGCTACATGACATACAGTAAATCCAAAACCTGCAATGAAAGGGTTAAAGGAAGGTCTGATTCCAGTCTGAACCAGCAGCAAAACACACAAGTGCAAATGGAAAGATGTAAATCTGATCTCACAAGTCTAGACATAACTAGGCAGCTACTTTTAGCAATGGTTCTATATTGATTTTTGGATTTAGTTTTATTTAATGAACAGACTATCCCCCCCCCCCACTTCATCTCTAATTTTGATTTTATTTAATGTAATGCCACATTGTACATCCATTTTGCTTTTTGTGGGGGGAAAAACCAAACCATAATGGGCTTCAGCAAGCAGTTTCCTGTACGTTTTTAGGAGGATGTTATGAAAATTAGAATTGCATCTTTGACCCCATTTCATCTCCAGGCATCTGGCTTGCAATGTTCTGTTTGGTGACATTTCTTTCTTCCAATATGACTTTGATAAACACTTTCTGTAGGCTGCCCGCTCTTTCCATTTCAAAGCATTAGGGTTATTTACTACGGGCCTGCAAACTTTCCTATTATTTTCCACTGGCCTTTGTACCAAATAAGTTAGAAACCAGCACCAGTTTTGTAGCAGATTGATTATGTGGCTGCTGATGGCTGCTTCTTTTGGTAGTTTTGAATTTCAGTTCAGAGTAAGAAGACCTGTGCAAGTCCTATAAAATTATATCTTTTTTGCCTTTATTTTCCTCTTGCACATGATGCTTTTATTAAGGTGATATAGTATTTTTATTTGCCGTGAAATCTTAGTTCCACAAAACTAATTTGGTTCAGATGGCAATACCTGACATACGAATTTTTAAGAACTTTGATGACCTACAGAACAACCAAACTTCTTTTAATGCACCTTTAGCCAAAGAGACATATTTTTCACTCCATAATATCGACTATATAATAATTCTGTATTACAGCAAAACTCAACTGAGATCAGGGCCCCATTGTGCCAGGCATGAAACGTACACATAGTAAGAGAGAGTCCCTGCCCTGAAGAGCTTACAGTCTAAATAGAAAAGACAGGTAAAGAGTGGAGGGAAGAGGAAAGCACAACCCTGGGAGATATGACCATTTCAATTAGCCTCATTTTACAGGTGGAGAACTGAGGCACAGGGAGACTAAGTGATTTGCCCAAGGTCACCCAGGAAGTCTATGGCAGAACTGGGAACTGAACGTACATCTCTTTCCAGTGCCCTAGCCATAAGCAGAAGACACCAACCCTCTTTGCTGATTCCAGAACTCACGCTCCAGCCCAAGCAGGAACATCAAGGCTGCTATTTCTTGCCCCATAGGGCGAGCCCGAGTCAGCTGACCCGGGCTCTGAGACTCATTGATGTGGGTTTTTTCTTTATTTGCAGTGTAGCTGTACCCTGAGTGAGGCCAGCAAGATGAGCCTGTGATGGGAATGCAGAATCACACAATGTGGGCGAGGCCCATAGCAAAGTTGTTGTTGTTGATTGTTTGTTTTAATATAATTATTTGTCTCCATGAAAACTAGATACCAGCAGTGACAGAAATTGCAGCCTTATAAAGGTTACCATTTCCAAGTCAATGTTTGCAAGCAGTCACCACAGAGTGGAATATGGTAATTGCCCTATCTCAGATACCACTATGCTGGTAAATGTTGACTTTGGAATGGTGCCTCAGGCATTACTTATCTCTAAACTACTTACAAGTTCCCTCATATTACTCTGCTGCGTACTTGCTCTACTTTTGATTCTGGTCTGAGAGAACAGCAGAGAATGAGATGAAGTAATTCAGGATCTGTTTTTCAGCCCTGCTGAGCTCCCATGGGCCCTATCAATCTCCACTGGACATGCAGATGCTTAGCATCTCTGAAAATAATGGCCTCTGCCTCACTCTACAAATAGATATAAGTACTGGGTAGATTGTCCTGTAAGTCAGTGACCAGTTATGTTTCATGCATGTAGAGCCTCTTAACAGATTTGTGATGAGTTACACAAAAGCCTTGAAGAAAATAGACCCAGTATGTGTCCTAGTAATGATTTACTAGACAAAACATTAAAGAGTTGGGTTGTTCTCTTTCCATTGTGTTTAAATTAATATGTCTTTATGCAAGTCTGGTTAATTGCATGCAAGTTTTAGCTGGACTGTGTCAGGGTTTCAAATATGAATATAACGGAGCTGAAAAAATGCCCAGCATCAAGGGCTGTAGTGTATACACAGTGCCAGGCACCCTTATCTAGCCATATAGGCACTTATAAGACTCCCATTCCCATAGTACCTGAGCCACTCCATCCCTGCATAACAAATTTCCAGTGCAAAAAGGAGGAATGTTTATAAATAGGATGCATGATCACTTTGTCCCAAGAGTGGGTACCTGGGGAGACAGTTGCAGAGGTGTTTTTGAATGAGAGCAGAAGTGTGAAGAGCTGATTGTTGTTTGCTGCTTCAGTGGATTGTAGTAGTGCATTTGTGGGGTAGCACAAGAAAAACGGCTGCCAGGAATAGGTAGGCAGCCAGTCCTAGCTGAAAATGGCAGAGTTGTATATTTTTCATTGTCTGTTTCCGTGCTGATAAAATTTAATCTGACATCAGTGACGTTGTAGCTTTAAAATCACTCACCCGTTCATGCTTCCAGAAAGGACTGGTTTAGAGCAAACGAAAATAGTAAGCAATCACCTTTAAAGGCTAGGAAACAGACACCAAAACCCAGTGAAATGACCAGATCTCCCAGGGTTGTGCTTTCCTCTTCCCTCCACTCAGGGTTCACTTGATGTGAAAAGCTTCCATTCAGTTTCTCTGAGGTAGCTCTAGAGGCTGGCTGAAGAGATTAACTAGCCCACACCTCTTCACTGTTCTCTGGGTTCCCCAAATGACAGAATGGTATCCACATGCTGGTACCAGCGGTGGGGAGCTGGGAATGAAGAGCATGCTGCTTTGCTGGTCCAGGGGAAAATTCATGAGTCTCAATATTGGAAAGAGGCAATCAGCAGGCCTTTAAATTTTTCCCATGACTGGGGGACCAGATTATAGATTTCAAAGTTTGCTTGATCAGCCCCATGATTATCTGAAGGTTTTAGTTGTTCCATAACCAGGATTTAGAACTACTGGGTTTATAACATCATGCTGATCATGGAAAATACTTGTCAAAAATCCAGTCTCTCCCAGGACCTATTACTGCTGCATTTGTTTGGAAGGGGATGGGGTCTCTGACCTACTGGTTGGGTGTGCAAAGCCCTGAAGGTGACCTACGTGCTTCTGAAAATCGAATCCAGATCGCTGTCCATTCCCTTTCCCACAAGGCCGTCCTGGCTGACCAACATCAGCCCAGTAGAGGGCTCATTAAAACTATTCATGCAGTAGTAATGAGGAAATACCGTGAATCAGGCAGTCTGTCTGGTTACACCAATCCAAAGAAACAGGGTAAATATTGTTCTTGTGAAATGGGGCCAATACGTAAGCTTTGTTATGTCCTCTGCCATTTATTAGCTGCTAACCTGAGATCAGTCAGTTCATTCCATATAACAGCTTTACTGAAATTTCAGTAGCATCATTTCACAGCACCAACCAAGCATTTATTATATTTTAAAGATAATTAAATGTTTCATAATTTGTGGGAAACTTAACTTTTATTATTCCTCTGACATGCTTTATGGCAAAAATTATAATTAGATTATTTGAAGATCCATGTACAAATTTTTAAAAGTTAACATTTTGCAATAGGATTTCAGTTCAAATGTTTCTCTATGGTTACATTAACACTAGTTCTGTTTCAAAGTTAGAAAATAAATTGCCTTTATACTAATTTATTGGATAATAAAAAAGTCGCCAATAAATAGAGCCAGATCCTTAGCTTGTTTAAATGTGATGCAGCTTCATTGAAACAAAATGGAACTGTGCCACTTCTCACCAGCTGAGGATCTGACCCGCTAAGTATAAAAATGAAAATGACATGGAAACAAAATAGAAACAGTTTGATATTAATGAAAATATGCACAAGCTCTTTCACCATTTCCTATGGCTCTTTACCCAAAAGAAAAACTGCTTCTTTATTCAGTCACATAGCAAGATATTGCAGAATGAATGGAACGTCACCAAAGAAATAACACATTGTAACTAAACCTGGGCACGTACGCCAAATATTTATTCCTCAAATATTGGTTTGGATTTCATTTAAATTGTATTTGTGCTTCTTTTTTATTTTGTTTGTTTCCTGTAAATATCCTAGTGAATGAACTTACTGAAAGAAATGTTTGCAGAAACAGCACGTTTAAACAATTACTGGAAAACTGAGCAGGTAAAAAATATGGAAAACATTCATAATTTTTTCCGCAATCGTTTTCTTTTTCTTGTTTTGAAATTCAAAAAAATTTTTTTTCATTTAATTGACGTAAAATTTTGAAAAATTTCAACTACTTCTACTGGAAAATGTTTGCAGAAAGGGATTTTTGAATTTATAAGTATGAGTGTTAGAATCACATTTCTGGTGTGAAAAGTTATCCTTACTCCTCTCATGAGGAAACAGAAATGTACCATGTGAAATAGCACTCTAGTTAAAGCAGCTCCAATTTTGAATATGAAAAGCTCTTACTCAAGCTGCAATCCGAGAATCATCTGCAGAAAATATATATGATAATTTCAAATAAAGTATAAATTCAAGAAAATTATGATCTCTCAGCAGTTTGCATGGTGACAGGTGGCATTTCTCAAGTAATTAATTATATATTGTTCTACCAGCTCCAATCATGATTAATTTTAAATGAACATTGCTGCTGAGAAGAATAGGTTTGCTTTATGTTCAGGTGACTAACAGTATCACAGCTGTATGGTACCGGGCCTGGTACAGTTACCTTCGAAGTTAATGGGAGTTTTTCCATTGACTTCAATGGGCATTGGACTGAGCCCTTAGTAAGGGTCTGGAGAGATGTATGGGCCCTTCAGTGTGATTGGGAGACATGCCCCTTTTATTGGGTAAGCTGCTGGTCACTTAGAGAGCCCAGAACAAAATGGTTTCAGGGCACAATAAGGATCAAAGGACAGTTCTGTACAGGCAGGAGAGCCCAGCCAATAGAAGTTAATGTGCACCAGGAGATGTAACTATGACTGTTTCAGTTTTATTGCATCACAGAGTGGGACGGCCCCTTCAAGAGAGTTGGGCATAGCCTCACCCATGACTAACTAGCTGCCCTCTAGGCAGTGAGATAAAAGACCAACCTGCAGCTCCATCAAGAGAGCTGCAGGGAGGCGGGAGACTCTGGATCAGGAAAAGGACCTGGAATGGGTCTTGCCACACCAGCTAGATGAATGACCTCTGTAAGCCAAAGCCCAAGCAGCAGGACCAGGTTTATCTGGTTTTATTCATGTTGAAATGTGTTTGTGTTTGAACAATAAATGCATCCCTGGGAAAAGGGAAGGAAATAGCATTACTGAGGAAAGATTCATTGCTGAAGGTGGCTGGTGAGTTGGCCTGCTGGTTTAAATGAGTGGGGAAACTGAGGCAGAGACATGGTCCGATGCTGGGGTTGGGGACACCAAATGCTATATTGCAACAGAGTTCTGTTCAGTTTCCCAGGCAAGTGCCTCTGTTCCTGAATAGTCTTCCCAACTCTCCTTTCTTTTCAGAGTGTGCCACAAGCTATGCAATATAACAGATCAGATCTGTTTAGTCAAGATTAATTTTACAGACAGAATCATTTAGCAGACAGTTCACACAGACTATCTGGGCACTAGCTTTAAAATAAATGAAATCTGTAGAGCAAGTTCCTTGTATAAAATGGTCTTGGTCTATGTTCGGGATCAGCATATATGGAATCAAAGTGAAATCCTATATGGGACTAGAAAGGCGGTGGTCTTTATACCAGGGTGGTCTTAAACTGGGCTTTAATGTATGTACAATATACAAACATTTTTGACAGACCATTAACACCTATAATCTTGTAAATATTTGCAATTTTCTAGATCATAAATATAGCTACATAAGCAGTTCTTTCAGGACATCATTTATACTCCATTAAAGGTTAATTTACAAGTTAGTGCCTTATAGAAAGAAGATATGTGTACTTTTATGTTAACTTTCTGTAAAGGGAGACCGGTGTCTCTGACAGCAATTTGTAATTCTCCTGTGGCACTCCCAGTGGCACCATTCAAAGCACTATGTGAATTCTTTTCATCAGCTCATGTTCACAGCAAACTTAATCTTCTGTTTTGAAGGGGAGGGGAGGAGAAAAAGATCTTAGGTCTTCAGTCTGCCTTCCCAAGCATCCAACTGTTTGTTTAAAGAGTCTCCCCTGACACACATGCTCATTCGTCACAGTGCTCAGATACCTGCTGCTGAATCTTAACCCAACTTAACCAACGGAGTTTGGTATTGCTAGACTTCCAGACCTTTCAGAGGGGGACGGAGGTAAACAATGGAGGATTGACCCTATAGGCCACGACGTTATTCACTGTAATGGTGTTTGTGTTTTGTAAAGATCAAAGGTGCACAGAACAAAAATTGCTCAGTTGTAGACCCAGGCTGGGATGTTCAAAGGAGCCTAAGGGAATTAGATGCCCAGCTCTAGATTTGGCCATCTAATTTAAAAATCCCCACCTCGGGGCTTAGAGAAGGATCTGGAATTAACCATGAAGCTCACAAGCTGTAAAAGAGCAGAGTGTAAAATTCAACGGTTTTGCAACTTAATTTTTTTTTCTTTGTTGGGATTGTGTAGTTAAAGAAATTAAGTGGTTTAACAAGCTGCAGGTAGCCACAGGTCAGCAGAGGGAAACGAGATCTGTCAATAATGCACATGCTGCATTGTGTATTGTTGAGATAAAACACTTGCACTTTCCCAAGCTGGCTGCTCAACAGGGGCATGACATAAGTTCATGCAGCCTTATTCGTTAAATCAAGCACTACAATTCTTCTCTAGCAAGAGGGGGGAGAGTTCTTTATATTTCTTACCAAATGTATTGCAGTAATATAGTGCTGTCATTCATGCCTCAGTAGAGCATTTGGGCAGTATTTCCTCTAGTTTCAGCAGCTTTTGTATGTGAACTGCAAAACGTTCTAAGGGTCTGTTTTGGGTTCACCCAGACTTTCTTTGAGCTAGCTCTATATGCTACCGATGACCATTGTTCCTCTTTCAGACAGAACCTAGGCAGCTTTTCCAGGGCATCCAACGTTAATCAACACACACTTTTCTTTCCCACCCCATGACTATCCATGAGGCTCAAAGGAAGAAGCTGCCCTCTGCAGGCCTGCACTTAATGTAACGTATTTCAAACTTAGGGCCTGATATCATTCCGGTTAAATTCAGCTGAAAGTCTCCCATTGGGTGTAGCTGGACTTGTATCTGTCCCTAAGCTAGGCAGGGGGATCACAGTGTGCCAGTCACAAAGCTTTAAGTCTCAGGGCTAGCAGTGCATGTGGTTGGAAAACACTGCTTTAGGCACCAACACCAGAGATGTGTTCTTTAACTGCATGGTGAGGAAAATCGATGTTGATGCCCAAAGAGCTACTGCTATATGCTAGGAAGTTGCTCCTTAATGCCAGATGCTCGAGGGCAGTGGAACCTTGACAGAGAGTGGGAGAGAGACATATTAAAATGACATCTGTAGAGGACAGCCCTGAGCTTATGAGGAGGCACATAAAAGGGTCTCCCGCATTCAGTGGGGTGCTGGATTTGTATTTAGTCACCATAAGTAGTGGCTGTAATTTTTATTTAAATAACTACCATAAATATTGCTCTTTAGGGGTGGGAGGAATGTATCTTGGGGAGGAGGGAACAAAACAACCAAAGCTGGTACTGAAGAAAGGCCCATTTAGGTCTATCGCACTGGAGAAATTGTTAAGGAACAAGTTTTCTCTTATGTATCAACGTTCACCGGCAGAACTGCCAAGGTCAGGGAGCACTTTGTATATCTGCTGTGTTTGTGTCCGAATAGAATTTGGTTTCATAGAGCAGAATTCATACTCTGGCACTCCAAGTCCTTTACAATATCATTCTGGTCCCAGGCCTGCTTGTGGGCCTGTAACTCAGGGTTGCACTCCCGGAACAGCCAGTTGTGTGCCCTGTAGTGGAACCAGATTCAGCAAGCACGTGAGGAGTTCCATTGACGCCAATGAGACTATGTAAGGCTCCGATTCAACAAAGGATGTGAGCATGTACCTAACTTTAAGCACATGACTAGTCTCATAGGGCTCAGTGGAGTCACCTAGGTTCTTAAAGGTGCACAAGAACACCTGTGCTTTGCTGAATTTTTGGGTATTTTAGTAGGAGCCAGCCAAGCAGTGGAAGATGGGAAATGACTAAAATGGAGGAGCATTGTGGGCTGCTACCTGATAGAGAAGGAGGCAAGTTGGTGATTGGTGACTGCCATGGGAGGAAGAGCGAAGACCTTTGTATATGACATTTCCCTCTTTCCCTGGGGTCAGAGATGGGAGTGACAAATACAATGAATCTCATAACCTGAGCACAACTGAGATGTAAACTGCCGAGACAGGGTCAATGGGAAGTCCCACAGGGACATTTTTGCATTGATTTAGGGGTCTTTTCTGCCTTTCTCCTTTGGAGCCTCTGCACTCACATTTTTAGCTGGAACTATGAAACGTTCTATTCAATTTTTGTATTTGCCTACATGCCAGGGATCAGGGTCTGCCGCAGTGCCGGTCTCTGGGCGACCTCACAAGCACAGCTGGCCTGTAGTAGGCTGCCTGATTGGCTACATTGCCTGACGGATGGGAAGAATCAGCAGACCAGCTCTTAAACTCAGCAACCACAATGTTGTTCAATGGCTGCTCAAAGCATTTTCCTACAGCTGTGATTGCCCCCTGTGCCTGCTTGTTCCTAGCCGTGCTCCCACCTTGTTCCAGTCCTGCTCCTGCCTTGGTCCCAGCCTTGCCTCACTCCAGGTAACCTGGCTCTGACCCTCAGCACTAATTCCTGACTTCTGGCCTCTGCCTTAAACTCTGATCCCGGGCTCCTATTCCTGGCTGCTGACTCCTGCACTAGGCCTGACTCTCCCGTGTCCTGGTTTCTGCTGCTGGCCTGTTTATTAGTATGTTGTTGAGGTTCCTATTTTGAATCCTTACCTTGACTCTTGCAGGAAATATTTGATACGATCCCATAAGAAATTAATAGATCTGGTCAGAAATAACCTTAAATTAGAGCCGGTCAGAAAATGACCCGTTTTTCCCAGTTAAAAAAAAAATTGACAAACAACCAGTATTTTAAAGTTTTCGTCAGTGTTTTTCTTTGAAAATATTAGAGTTTTCATTGAAAACCCAAACCTACAAAACTCAAATGTTTTGTAAGTTTTTAACAACTGAAACTATGTTTTAGTTTAAAGCTGAAAATTTGGTGGGGGGGGGGGTTGCAAAAATGTGTTTTGTTTAAAAGCCATTTTATGGGAAAACAAATATATTCAGATGAGGGGTGAAATTTGGAAAGCAAAAGATTTTATTCCTGAAGACATAAAGGATCTGTGTGTCTAAGCAATTTGTTTTCCTGTCTACCTTAGGTGGAAAGGACCTTAAAGCAGGGGCCTTGTCATCTTACATGTTTGTAAACTACCATGCAAACCAAGAAGAAACTTCACAATTTGCCCTGAGTATGGTGCAGTGCATTCTAGCATTGGGTGACAATTTTGACCAAAAACCTTCCATAGAAAAATTCCCAACCAGTTCCAGTGCAGAGCAGGAGCAGCCTAGAGCAGCGTTTCTCAATGACGGGTCCCTAAGATCTCCCTGACCCAGTTTAGGAAGGCAGCAAGCTGGTCCCTGGTATCAAAAAGGTTGAGAAACAGTGGCTTAGAGAACTAAGTTTATGACTCCGGGCTGGTCTTCACTAGGGGGAGATTGACACTGCAGCAGAACACTCACCAGTCGACCGCAGAACTCAACCTCTCCAAGAAGATTAAGGTAAATTGACCGGAGAGCATCTCCTGTTGACGCAGGGCAGTGAAGACACTGGGGTAAGTTGACCTAAGCTACGTCGACTCCAGCTCCAGTTATTCACATAGCTGGAGTAGCGTAAGTTAAGTCAACTTACCCCCTAGTGAAGACAATCTCTGAGTCCTGATTCCTTCCTTGACTCCCTCTTGTTCTTGGCTTGGAATAAGTTCTATCACTCTCTTTTTCAGAGAGGAGCTTTCTCCCTAATGAGCATCTGGCCAGCTATTCTGAATGACGAACAAGTATAGAGGGCAATCAGTAATTCCAGGAGGGTCTAATTCTCCCTTTCTCATACCACAAGAACAAGGGGACTTGACAATGGCTAGGATGCTAGTGTGCCAAGACCACAGCCCATAGTAGTGACCAGTATTATCCCATTGTTTCCTTGTGCTCCCCTGTCAGTCATTCTGTATCCATCTGTTGCCTTATTCTTAGATTGGAAGCCCCCTGGAGCAGGGACTGTCCTTTTGTTCTGTTTTGTACAGTACCTAGAACAGTGGGCTTCTTGTCCATGACTGGGACTTCCAGCTGCTACAATAACTCAAAGAATAAATAATAACCATAAATTCAGTGAAACTGAAAGGTGGCCAATTCAGAGCTCATACAAGGAAACACTTTTTCACATGATGAGTAATCAGACTGTGGAACACATTTCTGCTGGAAGTTGTTGAGGCCAAGAACTCAGCAAGAGTCAATGAAGGAATGGGCATTTTTGTGAATAACAAGAATAGCCTAAATTATCATAGTTAACACATTTTGGGAGGAATAATAACTTCATACTTCAGAGTCTAAACTAGTCTTTGACTGCTAAGGAGCAGCACGAGACCTTCATGAGAGGCAAATTATCCCACTTAATGGGTTTTTTGCACCTTCTTCTGAAGCTTCTAGAAGTGGCCACCACTGGAGACCAGATAGTGGACCAAATGGACCATAAGGTCTGATCCAGTATGACTGTTCCTATGTCACTCCCACTTCCCTCTGCCCTTTCCCTGCCAACTCATTCTCAGTGAGCAGCAAATAGCCCTTGCTTTGTTCCCCCAGGCCACAGTCACTATCTGGGCAGGGCCTTACTTCCTCTGACTTTCCTCTATGGCTGAGTGAGGGTGGTGGCAATGTATTCTTAAGGACCTGCTCCTACAAAAAATGTATGCAACAACAAGGTTAGTCATGTGCATAAAGTTAAGCATGTGCCTAACCGCTTGTGGGATCAGGGCCTACATTGTACCGACATTAAATAAATATTCCAGGAACATTGCTGAATTACAATAAATATGTTGTCTTCTTGATATGTGTATTGCCCTATTCACTTCAGTGGAATTAGTCTAGATTTACACCAGTTTAGAAGTTAGGCTCTCTCCTGTGCCCCAGTTTAGTCTACCAAAGGTGTGAATTACAGCACACACCAAAGTGCTGCATTGTAACTCTCCCATGTGGACTCTGCAGACATGAACTAAAAGGTTCCTATTTTTCATTTATGTAGTTCTGTTTGACTTTGACTACATAAATGTGAAGTAGGAACCTTTTAGTTCCCACTCACTGTGTCTACACAGAGTAGTTACAGAGCAGCACTCTGGTGCACACAGTAATTCACACCCCTGTAGTCTGAGCTGCAGGACTGTGTAGACAAGCCTTTAGTCTAATGCCTGTGTGTGGTCCCATGGGTTATTACATCCACTAATTTGGTTAGTAGAATGATATTTGACTCCTTGGATTCCACAATAACGTTAAAAATGTTAGCCCTCTTTGTAGACAATTACGATTTATTTTAAAGGAACCCAGAACCAGAACAATATAGATTGAGAATCAATTCTCTGATGTTTAATTTCCTAGCATGAAAATCAGCTCAGGTACATTAAAGAAAATTGAAAGGGGATATTTGTCAATAATTAAATTCATGCTTTAAAAAGTCTAACAAACATTCTTAAAATTATATGAAAGCTTGTTTTCTTACGTAAATCAGTGCTTTGTGAAGGTACTTTCAATTACCTAACCTTTGAAGTAGTAGCACACCAAACAGTTAGACATTCAAGAGGCTTTCCAGTGTGTTACATTAGGATGCTATTAAATTGTACCTCTCCTTTCCACTGATTTTACCTACTTCAGTGTGCATGTGGATCTTATGTCTTTCTTTTATGTAAAGAATGGAGAACGGGTTTTGTGCATGTGATGCCTTTCCCATGCACTGAGGGTTGTGGGGAAGGAATTAGCGGCTGCTGAGAGGCAGTGCATGATCTAGTTTTGAATACTTTGCACTTTGTTATTGTGCAGATGTTTATAATAAAATAGAACTAAGCAGGCCAAAACTGATTTTATTTTTGCCTAAGAAATTGCCCAATAAGGGCCAAGTCCTGTATCTGTTAAAGTCAATGGGATATTCACCACTGATTTCTCAGTCTGAGCAAGATCTGGCTCCTAATTTAGATGAAAATCAATTTTTTGTTTAGTTAGGATTTGTTTGTTTTATGTAGAAAGTGTTTTCATTGGTGCATAAGCTTTTACATATTTGTTTTTACCAATAAAACGCAAGTAGTTAAATAATAAGCTTTACAGCAAATGTTTTTTAAAAAAGGAAGAATGAATGACATTTAAAATATTATTTTCATCTGACTTCAGTTTGCTCTTGGGTATTAATATTTCAAAGGCACATTTGCAGATGCAAGTTACATGTTGTTAGAGTGTTGACATTAGCAAACAACTTAGGGACACCAATAAGACAAAGTTTTTTCGCCCTTATATTTTAAGGAATTCATAGTGTAAATGGATTTTACTGTGGAGATGTTCTTGAGATCTGGGAATTATAGACAAAAATAACAGAAGGGGTGAAGGGTGGCCCAATGGCTAAGGCACCAACCTGGGAAGGGGAAGACTCAGGCTCAGTTTCCTGCTCCGCAACAAATTTCTTATGTAACCTCGGGCAAGTCACTTAACGTACATCTACATTTACAGCACTGTGTAGAGTACTGACATGGCACACCTAGCTAGCACGAGTATAAATAGCAGTGTAGATGGCGAGGCGTGACTTTGGCAAGTAGAATGGCTTACGTGCCTGAACCCTAGTGTATATACCCTCGATGGCGGTCTGGAGACCCAAGCGGTCCTACACTGCTATTTTTAACAGTGTAGTGTTCCGCTGCCTCCCCTGTGCCAAAGCCTTTCCTCACCGCAGGGAAAGCTGGGAAAGACTCTGGCAAGCCTTTCACTGCGGCATGTAGCTGTTCTTTTACTGTGGCGTGTTGCTACATGCATAGTGCCTGTACTCTACACGCTGCCATAAGGTGTAGCCACGGCCATGGGTGACGGATATAAGAGGCTTGGGGAGGCTCAGCCTCCCCAACTGGGCAAGAAATGCCAGATGCAGCGCACATCCCTGTGGAGGCGTGCCAGCACGCCGTCTTTGGAGCACCACTGCCAGAAGCTCCTGAGAAGTTGGCGGGGTCACCAGCACCCACACTGTGGCCCTGCCCAGGCTCCGCCTCTTCCTGTCTCCACTCCACCTCTTCCCCTGAGCCCTCCCCCCCAAATCACTCGGAGAGGAGTGGGCAGAGGGGCCTCGGGGTAGGGGATGGAGAGGAGCAAGCGTTGGGCAGGGGGGACTTTGGTGGGGGGGCGGAGAGTCGTGGGCCTGGGGGTTCTGGCGGGAAGAGGCAAAGTGGGAGTAGGACCTCAGGGGGAAGAGTCCAAGTGGGGGCGGGGCCTTAGGGTGGAGCAGGAGGCGGGGCCATAGTCCAGGCGCCTGTGGGCCCCCCACTTCTAGGGAGCTTCCAGCACTCATGCCCAGCATCCCCAAATGCAAGAATCACTCCACACCTATGGCCAAGGCCTTAGTTTTCTGTGCTTTGGTTCCCCGCCTGTAAAATGGGGATAATAGATTTCCCTACTTCTCAGGGTTGTTGTGAGGATAAATAGGTTGCAGATTGAGGTGCTCAGGTACTACGGTAATGCGGGCTGTATAAGTACTTAAGATAGATAGCTAGTGGGATAGATTTTGCACAGGATCAGTGTGCAGGGGCAGTAGTACCTGGTAGGTGCGTACCTTGCTGTGCCTCCAAAATATTCCTTATTTTATACCACCATCTGGGAAGAGTGATCTCAAGGAGTGGGCATGGTCAGAGAACCAATAAAAATATACCCTCTATGAACTGATAATATTATGGATGAGCAAGTGATAAAGGCAAAGTCAGGGGTCATGAGAATCAGTGTGTGTATTACATCTCAGAAAGTGAATAATAATTGGGGTAACTTATCTGCAGAAAGGATGGAAGGGTGGGGCTCAAAATATGAAAAATATCCAAGGTGTAATGGAAGTGTCGGATAAAGCATGCCAGCCCTGACTTATTAGTAATGCTTAACTTACACCCACTTTTACATCATGTATGAATATAGCCCAAAGCTTTCAATCATAAATTGTAGGAAATAGGGGTGGATGGTTACTACTATGATAATTTGCTTGTAGTAAAGCTTAAAGCTGTTCAATCAAAAGTATTAATAATGTGCCTTAAAATGATGTGAAGAAATAACATCATAATGGAACCAAAAAGACATATCTATATCCATGTGAAAAGTGACGGGAAAGTGTTCTCTCTAGAAGTGTTTTGACATCATCACAATTATAAGGCAACAGTTTCTTTATTCAGAACTGCTTTCAGGGAGGTGATGTGTTTTCATTAGGTTGCTGGTTAGGTGAATGACAGGAGACTATTTTTCAGAATGGCGTTTATCATTGGTTACCGATTAATGGGGATAGTTTGCATGAGAAGATGGTGATAATTTTCACTGAACACAGCATGTCCTAACCTTGTCTCACTGACAGTGTAAACCAGAACTGACAGCAAGAGGTGACAGAGCTGTTTAACTCCAATCCCACTCTGAAGGTGCAAGGATGATTCCATAAGGTGATCATCAGCGTAGTGAAGAATGGAGAGCCTAATTTTTTAGAGTGAGACAATCTAACAGTGACCCAAATGTTTGCTGTCGTAGCTCTCCTGCTGCTTTTCAAAATGGGAGCCCCCATTCCATCATCACCCTGACAAAGGAGCTGCTTTAACTGGAGCATAGCTAGGCTGTAATAAATGCCTGCTAAATGGCAGTGGAAAACTGCCACTTGGACAATTGCATGTGCGTTGTAATTTGTGTGTTATAATTCTTCTACCAGAAGGCTATTCTGCAGTATATATCTCAGTGCTGACTTGTCTGTCTTTTCAAGGAACTGGTATTTCTTTCATCATCATCTTTTATCATTGTCAGAAGCTGGGACTGGGTGACAGGGGGACGGATCACTTGATAATTGCCCTGTTTTGTTCATTCCTTCTGAAGCACCTGGCCACTGTCTGAGGACAGGATTCTGGGCTCGATGGACCATTGATCTGATCCCTGTATGTCCATTCTTAGGTTCTTATCTGCCACAGAATAGCACTTTATCAGATTGGTAAATGACTCCGATTTTTTTATTGCCTTCCTACCAAGATGGGATGGTCAGACATCTAAATTCCAGGGGAGCCTACAATTGTCAAATTACAATCTCAGGTCACAGATTTAAAAAGGAAAATGGCTTTCATTATTCTTTCAGGTCCTTGTGACTGCGATTCACTTATTTTTAGGGAAGGACAAGGGATTACATGCCTGTTACACAGTGTACTTAGTGGTGCAGGACAAGCTTTTTTTATCTTCTTTTTTTTTTTTAAGTGTTTTCTGAACTGTTCTTGTGCATGGAACAGGAGATGGAGAATTAAAACATGAAAATAGAAGTCAGGGTGTTTGGTTTCTATCCCAGGCACTGCTACAAATTCACTCTGTCACCTGGAGCATTTAAGTACTCTGAGCCAAAATATCCAAGGTATTTAGGTACCTAAAAGTGCAGATAGGCACCTAGTGGGATTTTCAAAAGAACCTAGGCAGGTTAGGGGTCTAACTCCTATTGACTGAAATTAACCAGTTAATATCAATGGGACTTAGGCACCTAACCTGGTTAGGAGCTTTTGAAAATCCCACAAGGTGCCTATTTTCACTTTTAGGTACCTAAATACCTTTGACAATCTGGCCTTCCACCTCAGTCTCCCTGTCTTTAAAGAATGCTATTCTACTAAGTTTTATGCTTGATGTCTGTAAATGCAATATAAAAATTACATTATATTTCTGAGCCCACAAAATGTCAAGGCACGTACATGGTAAGGGGACGAGGGCCATCCGGTTACCTAGTTAGATAAATAAATTCATTCTGTTTAGCATGCAAACCTAAAATTCAACATTACAGCTTTGCTGAGGTGCCTTTCTTTATCTTCCTTTGCCAGATTTCAGAGTACCAGCCATGTTAGTCTGTATCCGCAAAAAGAACAGGAGTACTTGTGGCACCTTAGAGACTAACAAATTTATTTGAGCATAAGCTTTCGTGGGCTACAACCCACTTCATCGGATGCGTGCAGTGGAAAATACAGTAGGACGATTTTGTATACATAGAGAACATGAAACAATGCGTGTTACCATGCACACTATAATGAGAGTGATCAGTTAAGGTGAGCTATTATCAGCACGCAAGGAAAAAAACTTTTTGTGGTGATAATCAAGATGGGCCATTTCCAGCAGTTGACAAGAACATGTGAGGAACAGTAGGGGGGGAAAATAAACATGGGAAAATAGTTTTACTTTGTGTAATGACACATCTACTCCCAGTCTTTATTCAAGCCTAATTTAATGGTGTCCAGTTTGCAAATTAATTCCAATTCAGCAGTCTCTCGTTGGGAGTCTGTTCTTGTAGATCCTTGATGATGCACTGGAGAGGTTTTAGTTGGGGGCTGAAGGTATGGCTGACTTAGAACAACGCTTCCTCAGCCCTCATCCCCTAATGCCCCTACTCTACTTGCACTACATTGATGACATCTTCATCATCTGGACCCATGGAAAAGAAGCCCTTGAGGAATTCCACCATGATTTCAACAATTTCCATCCCACCATCAACCTCAGCCTCAACCAGTCCACACAAGAGATCCACTTCCTGGACACTACTGTGCTAATTAGTGATGGTCACATTAACACCACCCTATACCGGAAACCTACTGAGCGCTATACTTACCTACATGCCTCCAGCTTTCATCCAGACCACACCACATGATCCATTGTCTACAGCCAAGCTCTACGATACAACCGCATTTGCTCCAACCCCTCAGACAGAGACAAACACCTACAAGATCTCTATCAAGCATTCTTAAAACTACAATACCCACCTGCTGAAGTGAAAAAACAGAGTGTCAGAGCCAGAAGAGTACCCAGAAGTCACCTACTACAGGACAGGACCAACAAAGAAAGTAACAGAACGCCACTAGCCATCACCTTCAGCCCCCAACTAAAACCTCTCCATCGCATCATCAAGGCTCTACAACCTATCCTGAAGGACAACCCATCACTCTCACAGATCTTGGGAGACAGGCCAGTCCTTGCTTACAGACAGCCCCCCAACCTGAAGCAAATACTCACCAGCAACCACACACCACACAACAAAAACACTAACCCAGGAACCTATCCTTGCAACAAAGCCCGTTGCCAACTGTGTCCACATATCTATTCACGGGTCACCATCATAGGGCCTAATCACATCAGTCACACTATCAGAGGCTCGTTCACCTGCACATCTACCAATGTGATATATGCCATCATGTGCCAGCAGTGCCCCTCTGGCATGTACATTGGTCAAACCGGACAGTCTCTACGTAAAAAAAATAAATGGACACAAATCAGACGTCAAGAATTATAACATTCAAAAACCAGTCGGAGAACACTTCAATCTCTCTGGTCACTCAATTACAGACCTAAACATCGCAATATTACAACAAAAAAACTTGAAAAAAGACTCCAACGAGAGACTGCTGAATTGGAATTAATTTGCAAACTGGACACCATTAAATTAGGCTTGAATAAAGACTGGGAGTGGATGTGTCATTACACAAAGTAACAGGTTTCAGAGTAGCAGCCGTGTTAGTCTGTATTCGCAAAAAGAAAAGGAGTACTTGTGGCACCTTAGAGACTAACCAATTTATTTGAGCATAAGTAAAACTTTCCCCATGTTTATTTTCCCCCCTACTGTTCCTCACACGTTCTTGTCAACTGCTGGAAGTGGCCCATCTTGATTATCACTACAAAAGGTTTTTTTTCTCTCCTGCTGCTAATAGCTCACCTTAACTGATCACTCTCATTATGCATGTGTGCATGGTAGCACCCATTGTTTCATGTTCTCTGTGTATATAAAATCCCCCGACTGTATTTTCCACTGCATGCATCCGATGAAGTGGGCTGTAGCCCACAAAAGCTTATGCTCAAATAAATTTGTTAGTCTCTAAGGTGCCACAAGTACTCCTGTTCTCTTTGCCAGATTGTTCATCCCTGGTTTCACCACCTGGGATTCCCCTCTGAAGATTCAAAGCACTTAACAAAAAGAAAAGGAGTACTTGTGGCACCTTAGAGACTAACCAATTTATTTGAGCATAAGCTTTCGTGAGCTACAGCTCACTTCATCACTAACACGGCTGTTACTCTGAAAGCACTTAACAGTGTTTTAGGTGGATTCAGTGCCTTCCTTGAAATCACTTGTGAGATTCATTCTGCTACTGATTTTTAGCCTATGGCCTTGCAAAACAAACACTCCATAGCTCCTAATCAGTCCAAATCTGTCATCTACCAGCTGAGGTCACCCCTTGACCAAGCAACTCTTTTCTCAAGGTTTCTAATAGGATAAAGGACAATGGGCTTAAGCAGTTCTGGTGTGTGAGGTGAGGGAGTCTGTTGTGTTTTTGTTTTATTACCAGTTATTTTCATTGCAAATGACTCTGTGACCCTAACCTGGAAATCAACCATCAGTTAACCAGTTCAGTTTAAATCAAAACCATCTAGCCTCAAGGGAAATGCTTCCCTGAAGCATGCAATATGCTTTGGTATCATCAATAATGTCACCAACCGTATTCAGCGCTCAGAAAATGAATAGGAGTACTTGTGGCACCTTAGAGACTAACCAATTTATTTGAGCATGAGCTTTCGTGAGCTACAGCTCACTTCATCGGATGCATGCCGTGGAAACTGCAGAAGACATTATATACACAGAGACCATGAAACAATACCTCCTCCCACCCCACTCTCCTGCTGGTAATAGCTTATCTAAAGTGATCATCAAGTTGGGCCATTTCCAGCACGAAATGGCCCAACTTGATGATCACTTTAGATAAGCTATTACCAGCAGGAGAGTGGGGTGGGAGGAGGTATTGTTTCATGGTCTCTGTGTATATAATGTCTTCTGCAGCTTCCACGGTGTGCATTCGATGAAGTGAGCTGTAGCTCACGAAAGCTCATGCTCAAATAAATTGGTTAGTCTCTAAGGTGCCACAAGTACTCCTTTTCTTTTTGCGAATACAGACTAACACAGCTGTTACTCTGAAACCCTAAAATGAATGTGAAGGGTGAATATTGCAATTAACAGAGACCAGTTAATAGGAGCCCCTTGGCAAGTGGGATTCTGGGAGCTGTCATCTCATTTTGGTGGATGATATCTGGCTCCCCATTCTGCCAATAGTGCAATATGCTATTGTACTATCTTCTCCTCCTTTCCAGACAATGAGAAGAGGGTCTGAGTAAGGAGCTTTCTTCTAGGACATGAATTATGCCATTTCATGGATCATCCAAAGACTGTTATTTGAGGATGAGTGGTCTGACAATCCTGCCTCAGAGACATACTGCGTAATATTTATGCACTACTTGCCTGCATTATCCCAAGAGTCTGAGGTAATTTCTATTCCAAACCTATTTCTTTTATATAGCAGTGCAATGCTATTACAGAGCGATCACATGGAGAATAGATAAAACTAGAGATGGGTGGGATATGATTTTCCCATCCCACAAGAGTTTACGATTTCAAACGTCTCCTCTCTCCTGAACCATGACAAAAAGCCAACATTTTGAACATTTTCACGAACCAATAATGCAAAAAAAAATAACTAAATGGGGTCAATCAAAACATTTTGTTCAATAATTTCAAAATGTTTCATTTGTTGATTTTAACAATTTTTAGTATAAATTAACTAATTTTGATATGAAAAGTCATTTTGAATAAAAAAAGAAACTTTTCATTTTAACAAAAATGTGGAACCTTTTTGTTAAATATTGGAACTTTTTTCAAATTGGGAAATTCATTGAAACCAACCCTTTCTTGCACAGTTTTGGTTTCAACAAATCGATGTTTTCCGATGAAAAAAGGTTTATCTGAAAAATTCCTGGCCAGCTCTAGGAAAAAACAACAGTCACACTGCATGGTGCACATACTGATTTTAAGCATTAACTGACACACTACAAGGAAAAATGTCTCTGTTCTTACGGCATGCATGCACACTAGATCCACAGCTGATGTAATCTGACATACCAGCTGAGAATCTGGCCCTTGTATGTACGGGACACATTTCAGTAATTGTCAATGAAGTCTTCCAACCTCTTTTCTGTAAATACAATTGTTCTTGCTGTGATGGAGAGTGGGGAGACTTCTTGTATTGTTTAATCTCTTGTCTCCAAACCACAGTGGTATCCAAGATAGTAAGGTGGTGGGCACATTAACACTTGAGATTCATGAGGCTTTTTTATTGACAGTCTTATTGAAGTCAGTGAGAGTTGGAGACGCTCAGCATCTTTTAGGATCTGGCATTCTAATATAGTGATAGATGCCATGATAAAAACTTGACAAATGAACTTTGGTTGATATGGACAAGTTGTAAAATGATCAGCTATTCTAGAAATGGCTTTAACCTATGATGTGCCTGGTTTGGTGTAGAAATGACACAGGCAAAACATGTTCCTCAGTCAAAGAATGGTTTGCAAATGCAATTCTTAAAGAACCCATTGAAACCCACTGAAGTTAATGGAAAGATTCTCCTTTTTTAAGGTATCATTGACTCTTAACAGATCGAATATGTTGATATGTGATTCTGTCATTTATTCGTTTTGCTAAGTGCACAGATACTATAAATGCCACTGATTATCTTCTTCATCACAATGTGACAGGGTTAGCTAAGTTTTCTTTTTTCTTTCTCTCTCTCATTTGCTCCTGGATTAATAACAGTGCAAAGTCCTTTGTTACCTGAAATTTGTGAAATTGTATTATGTCAGTGTGTGCTGGAACTGGAGGTGAAAATAAGTTAACATCTTTTTATAAGGAACCAATAGATGTAAAAATTCCATTGTAATTACTTTCATACATCAGTGACTTTTACATTTTTACTAGCAAGCTTAATTTTCACTTCATGCCCACCTATACATCCTTTTCCGATTGTGTTAGCGGTACTTATGCTATACTGAAAAATACTAGATGGTAATTAAAGTTGGTCATGTAACTGGCAGCAAATGGCTTTTGCCTCTCTTTCTCTTCATTTGTCTGCAAGCAGAATACAATTTTTTTCCAAACTTTTTACTGATTCAAAATGATTCACCAGCTAGTTTTGGTGAAAAATTCTTTGTCTACTGATCATGCATCAGCATTGTCAGTCATCATGACTGTTCGATATTCTAACTTTTAACCAGGTACATTCATTTTGATTCGATAGATAGGTCACATAATATGATTCTGTTCCTTGGCAGATGAGCCAAAATATTAGTGTCAGGTTTCTGGTGTGGATCCTCTTCTTTTTATACATAACACTGTGCTTTCTTAGTGAAATTCCCCTCTGGACAGAGGACAAGCACAAGTCCTAAGCAGTAGGACTGGTCAAAAATATTCCATCAAAGCTTTTATTGATGAATAATTGGGTTTTTGACTACATGTAAATGTTCACAAAACATGTCCTCTTCCCTTGAAAATTTGTATTTATGTTCTCAAACATATTTTTAGTTGGGGTTAAATTTTTGGTTTTCAATTTGCCAGAAACTGAAAAAAAAATTCAGTTTTGAACAAAAACTCAATTTTTCCCACTGAGTTGGCATGGAAATTACTTTTTATTCATTTTCTTCAACATTGTTAAGAGGAAAACATTTGTTTTCTATCCAACTCTACTTTGGACGCATCAGTAAATCCCACTGAAGGGCTTTTGAGGGCATAAGAGAGAATTAAGGGGTGTATAAGCTTACTGAACTCTGTCAGCATGGCTATGACTTCCCCTCCTGTGAAAAGTCTCCAAAAATCACTTAAAATTCACTGTTTCTGGGAACAGCAAACACAGCACAAGAGTGAACACAATCTAAACAGATGCTTTAAAATAATCAACATTTAGAGGTGGTTTTTTTCAGTATACACTTTGCTCTAGTGCTAACCTTGTAGGAAAACTGTTAAATCCAACAAAATAAAATGGATTATTTTAAGTGACAATTCATTTTCCTGACCATTGTAATTCATTTTCTGCATGTCTCCCCGTGCATTTTTTAAGCCTTCCAAAGAGATTCAAAATTTTCTGCTGTAACAGAGATTTTCTTATTAAAAAAAGGTCTAAATTTTAGTGTATCCAACTCCAAAGAGCATCTGGGGATCTGTTTGGTTTTTTTTTTTCCAGAAAGGCCAGAGCAGTCACTCTCTGCAAATCAAGCCCATTTAACTTATCTCAGGTTGGGCACCCAAAATCACTAGTCACTTGAAAATTTAGTACAATAAACTCAGAGTGAGACAAGCTAGCACTGGTAAAAGACAAAAGGTTGATCACATGAACTAGCCTCTGAAGGTTTTGTGGCCATTTTCACCCACTGCTGATCTGATTGAGACAGGAAAAAAGGAACGGGCAATCTTTGGAGAAATCCCAAAGAAGGATTAGTTGAAATCCCAAAGAAGGATTTAGCTGAGTCTATAAAAGTTGTTTCTGAAATATCAAATGCATCCGATGAAGTGAGCTGTAGGTCACGAAAGCTTATGCTCAAATAAATTGGTTAGTCTCTAAGGTGCCACTAGTACTCCTTTTCTTTTTGCATTCAGCTATTGTGTCCTCTCCCCAAATAGGCAGATAGGATTTTCTGTACGGGAGACCAATTTCCAAAGCAAAAACCAAACGCTGTCGCGGGAGCGCCTCACATTTTATTTTGTTGTGTAATTTAGCGATGACCTGTTCACTTCTGTGACTTAACTTCACATGCCCCATATATTTCTGGGGTGCAGTTGGCTCACAGCACACACGCCGCATGGCTAACTGAGGCACTGTCTGCGCATTCTGAAATAGTATCTGAATATAGAGTTTTCTTTACATTTTGGCAGCTGATTGACAATACAGAACAGCATGATGCTAAAGTTCCTTAGGTATTGTTTTGTTTGTTTGTTTGTTAGATTTATTTGGAGTTGAAGAAAGACAAAATCTCCATTCAGTGATGTTTCCCATCTCTGATCTCCTGTATGATAGGGAAGGACTTTCTTTATCTACACATATTACTCTCATAGGAATCCTTTTGCCAGACGTTTCAGCCTCTATGAAAGGTCATTGTCACAAAAATTGTCATTAGCAATACAACATACGTGTGTTATAGCTTCTTCTCTTTGGAATTTGAGATGTGCTTCTGATGGGACTGTCTTTGGCCATTGGGTGTTCTCTGTTCCCTCTGCTACAGAAAGATCAGCATCACCTAATTTGTTCTTTCTCTGATTCCATTTGGTACTATGGGTGCTTCTGAAATTCCCATCCAAGGAGCTTCTCTTCATTATAAAATTGTGTCGTGTTCTAAGATGACTAAGAAGAGTCTTGTTAGCTGGCAGGTTGACCACTTTGCAGTCAGTTTAAACGAATCCTGTTCAGCATCACGCCAGCTAGAGAAGGATGGCCCTAAAATCAAAAAACACTTCTTACAGATTTTGGATTTTGCCTGCCATTATGCTAAAATGGCTCCTCAGAGCCTAGAATGGGATTGGATATTTTTCTAAAAAGAGAGGCTGTTGGTTCAAACAGGAATTACTATATTTTGGGGACGTTCTATGGTCTGTCTCATGCAGGAGGTCAGACCAGATGATCACAATGGTCCTTTCTGGATTTAGAATCTACGAACGTCCCTGGAATAAAAGCCCAAAAGATTGAGAGACATCATCCATTCAAGCCTAAGATCAACCCTCTATCAGGCTTAAAAGCCAGTGTGAGATGTTAAATTAGAATAATAGTCATTCAATCAAAACCTGCAAACGTATTTGGACACTTTTTATTTGTATTATTGTAGCACTTAGGCTTCCCAATCATAGATCAGGACCCCATTGTGCTAGGAGCTGTAGACCCTTATTTATCTATGTCATGTAGAGACTCACCTTGATGTCTGAGTGCCCTAAATATGGCTTGGGATCCATTAACGTTCCTAGATGTAGCAATCAAATACATCCCAACCTTCCCACCCTGGGTAAGATAAAGAAATCCCATCCTATAGCTCACATAACACAGATAAGACATTGTGAGAACGCCGATTAAAAGCTTCTTTCTTTAGGAGTGTGTAATTGCCTGGGCGGAAAGGGAAAACCCTTTCAGACTAAAACTAATTACATTGAGTCACAGGCCAGAAGACAACTTTGTTTTCTACATTTCGTGAACTAGAATCATATTTTACATGGAAGCAATCCTTCCCCACCTCCACTTCCTTTTTAAATAGTGATTTATACTGTATTCTTCTCTTACAAACCTCAAAAAATTTCTGAGTTCCAAAATACAAAATGTACCACACACACATCACAAGCCCTTGAACTATATGAAATATAGGATACTCTTATTATTACTGGTTTACATTAGAAATCTTAAGCTTCTTATGTAAATCCACAAGGACAATGTTTACTGTATATCGTCCACTAATCACACAGCACAGCAAGGTACATTAAGACTATTAAGTTGGGGACCTCTTTGAGCTTAGGTATTGGAGAACATGCTATATTTCCTCTTTAACTGATCATTTCCTTGCTCTTGTCAAAGTGTCCTGAAATTCAACATTCTCCCCCATGTACTTTGTGTCTGATATGTAAGAACATTCTATTTTTAGACACTCTTGACATTGTCAATGTTCTCTTAGGCTGCTAAGCACATTCTTGTTTCCTTTCTGACTTTTTTGCCCCTGTCTTTCTCAGGAATCAAGTTTCAAAGGCTGAACTTTATTAATGACTAGCGGTTCTTTCAAACTTCCATGGGTATCTTTCAGCTGACGGGAAGATATAGTCAAACTGTGACATTTTGCTGTAATAATGTTTTCATCAATCTGCAGAATTACTTCTGCAGAAGGCTCCATCACATCTTTAGCATGTGCATCTACACTGTATATTTTCAGTTAAGAACTTCTTTACACACCTCATTTCAAAACCAGTGATGGCTTGGGGAAATGGTAACAGGATATATCGCCAGTACTTTGCCCACTAAGCCTGTGTCTAGATTAATTTCATTTTACCTAATCTAATCTATGTTTTCATATCGCAGTTATCACCCTAATATGTGAGTGGCTTGAAATTCAATTGCAAAAGGGGTGGAAGTTCCAAGATAGAATTTTAAAAGAGAAAACCAAAGGTTAGCTAACCTTGGGCAAGGTTCTCCTCTCAAGAAGGCAGTGTGGATACAGTGTGAGTAGGCAGCACAGCCTAATGAATAAGGCATGCATAGACCTTGGGTCTATTCCTAGCTCTGCCACTGATCTAGTGAATGACCTTGGGCAAGTCACTTTACCTCTCTGAACCTTTGTTTCCCTCTCACCTATACAGCACCTAGCACAGTGGAGCTGTGATCTCCACTGAGGTATGTAAGTGCTACTTTATTGCTGCTAGTACTAATAGACCCAACGGTGTAAATCCATTGATTCCATGGAGTGATTCTGGATTTACACCAGTCTGTGAGCCTGAGATCAGGAACTATCTCCGTCTGGGTTGGGTTTGTTTGTTTGTTTTTAATATTTCTTTATTGGAATGAGTAGGCAAGGAGTATCAGAATAGAATGTTCTTTCCTAACACAAAGCGGACAATTGCTGTCATTGTACTCCTTTGTTTTTAGCTTAAAGTGGCCTATAACAATGTATGATTTTACTTGGCGAGTCTCCTCTGCTCTTACGTCAAGTGATTTCGCTATAATAAGTGATTGCTATGTAGACAACTGAAAAAAGTGTGGATTTGTTTCAGTGGACAGCTTTAGCCTCAACAAATTACGAGCCCACATACAAGGGAGCCGTGGTTCTTCTCAGCTTGATTCCCCGTTCCCCCTTGTAGCTTAATGTTTGCCTCGAATGAAATTAATCTTATTCATAGCGTACGGTGGGCAATATAACCAGCTGCACTATTGATTCTGAGAAAATATCCTATATTGATAATACTTGTTCATATTGCTTTTCACTAAACACAGCTGGGACCTTTTGTTGTGTAGTGAAGTTTGTTTATTTCAGAAGGAGGAGGCTGTTTCCTGGCTGAGTCCCTGCCAACTGGGACAGATAAGAAAGAAAGTTTGCAAGCTCTCAAGGATTTGAAAGATAAAAATTGAGTAGTATGATCCTCGTTTGTTTAATTGTCAGGGAAGAACTATTGGAAGATGAAGGCAAAATGCCTACTGAATAAAGTTCTGTTTGTTCAGGGAGAGTGGATAATCCTAAAACTCTCATTGGGGTCTTAATTAAAAACAATGTGGTGTTGTAAATCGCAAACCCTGCAAAACATCGCAAAAAAATGCACTGTTAAAGCGTTAGGGCTTATGTTAGTGGACTATATGTAATAAATCTGTCTTCCATCTGAGAATCTCTGGGCACTTTACAAGCATGAACGATTTAAGCTTCACTACACCTCTGTCAGGTAGTTATTTTACAGTTCGAACATTGAGGCACAGAGAGTGAAAGGGACAGATTTTTAAAGGTATTTAGGCACCTAATTCCCATTGAAATCAATGGGAATTAGGTACCTAAATCTCTTTTAAAATGTGGTTTAGTGTGACTTGCCCTGGGTTGCACATCAACTGGCATTGTAATCTAGGTCTCCTGAGTCCCAGACCTGTTTGTTAGCCCTCAGACCATCTTTTTCCTCCCCTTAAAGGAACAGATCATTCCATCTGAAAAGCGGCTGCCCTCCCTAGCAATCGTTGAGATGAAAACATGAACCTTCTTTGCAAGTAGCACTGCCTTCCCCATTCCATTTTTAAATTCATAAGTAGTCAGTCTGTTTCGGCAATATACCAGTAACTAGAATGGTTTTCTATTGGAAAATGCTAATTTGTCAGAATTGAAATGTTCTGCTGGAACATGTCAATTTTGATGAAATTCCAGCTGACCCAGTCAGTTGGGACTAGCCCTTTAAATCATCTAGAAAGAGAAACAGAAAAACAAGCTCCCCCCAGAAAATCCCACCTGTCCTCACCAGTACTTTTGGGAAGGTGTGGTTTTAACGGGTCCTGACCAGGCTGGTGGTAATGGCAGCACCCACGTGATCCCTGCTGGCAGGCAGAGTATAACCGTCATGTGAATTTTTGTATATAAGAATCATTACTTCTTCCATTTTATATGAAAAAAAGTATTTGAGGGAAAACAAAAGTGGGGCGCACATGAAAAAGGAGTGGTTTAGAGTTACAAAAGCTGGGGAAGGGAATAAATAATAATACCTAGTTCTTACATAGCACTTTTCAGCCATAGATCTCAAAGCACTTCACATAGGAGTCAGTATCATTATCCCCATTTTACAGATGGGGAAACTGAGGCACACAGATGTGAAGGGACTGGCCCAAAGTCACCCAGCAGGCCAGTGTCAGAGCCAGGAATAGCAGCCTGGTCTCTCGAGTCCCAGTCCAGTGCTCTACCTGGTTTTGCAAATCTCTATAGGTCACATGACTGATATAATAAGGCCAAGGTGTTTCATATATGCCTTTTCATGCCAGAGAGGCTGCCTCCTTACATCTCAATTCAGCTGATTTTAATTAAAAAGAGTAAGGGGGGATTCAGGATGGGAATCTGTCATCTCTCCTTTTGATAGTAAAAAGGGGCTGGTTCTCTGTGTTGTTTTCTTGGTTTCAGTTGATGAGAACTCCAAGTCTTCAAAGGTCAGGAGTTAGGTCTCAAAATTCATGAGATTTAAGTGAGCTGTAGCTCACGAAAGCTCATGCTCAAATAAATTGGTTAGTCTCTAAGGTGCCACAAGTACTCCTTTTCTTTTTGCGAATACAGACTAACACGGCTGTTACTCTGAAACCTAATAAAATGTGGGTTCTTCTTATTTGCCTTCAGGCTTTTTGAATCCATTGGGAGCATTTGGGTCACATTTTCCATATTTTCTCTCCTACTATGAGGGCTAGAATTTATTTTTTAAATGAAAGCTGAGGTTCTCTTGTAGATACAGGAGTCCAGGTGCTGCGAGAAAAACACCAAACATCCCAAAACTCAGAATAAAATCGTGTGTGTTAGCAATGCTGTAATTCTATGTATGTCCAAACCTTGCTCACATGCTGGTATTTCTTCTTTTAAAGCCCTACTAGTTCAAGTGATCTGTGACAAATTTTTATACTAAATTAGGAAGGTTGTTTTTCATGAATAGCGCCCTAAAGACAGCACAGATCTTTGATGTCTCACAGAGGCAAGATTCATTCTTTTGGCTGATGGCGTAACAACCATAGCATAAAAACTATGTAGCTTTCCAATTGCAGCACAGGCTGGATGTTCCTTTCTAGCATTTCGATAGCTGTATGGTCTATAATACGGGAGAAAAATCCAGTGGTATCTTGATTAAAACTTTATTCAAAAGCCAACCTATATTTTAAATGGATCCCAACCCTGCCTCTGAATAATCCTTGATAAAATGTGGTTCTGGATCCAGATCTGAACTTAACTATGCAGGGGCCATATCATGTAACTTAAAATTACTGGGAAATCATTCGTTCTCACAAACTTCTGCAAACCTCCAAAACAGTGAGATTTGCAAAACCTTGAACTCTAAAAGGGTTTCCTGTCCCTTGTTACATTGCATTGACATTTAAACCAACACATTTTATACTGTACCAAAACTCAAGTGTTTTAGTTTATCATTTCATTGTTCAGTGGTATATGAAATGGCAGTTTCACCAGTCCAATATATGGTTTCAAGGGACTCTAGCTGAACATATGGGTGCTTGCATGCATCTCATTGTAGGACCAGGGCCTGTGTGTGTGCATACATCATCTGCACGTGTATATGTGTGTATGTCTATGTTTATATATATATATATATAAAAAACCACACACATACAAAAATAGAAACAGAAGAAACACACCTTTGGACTTACGAAAAATAATATAAGCGAAAAGTTATTCAGTCAGGTTTTTTTGCATTGTGTGAATTCAATTAATTTTTCCCTCTATTGCACCTCATAATTTTTCTGAACAGAGACTATTAATCATTCCAAGTTGTGTAGAAGTTTGTGGGATAGCTGTAAGATCACCAAACTCTGACCCGGGAGGAAATGAGTTCCAAAAGGTGAAAAGCAAGCGGTTTCTTAATTAAGCCACCTAAACCACCTGCTCTTACAAACACTTATTAACTCAATTCAGATGAACTCAAATTAGCACTTTTAGCTCAAGTGAATATGCGCTTCATTGGACCATGTGGCCTAGTTTGCAAACTGATATTCAATCATTTAACATAACTGCAAATTATTCTGCCCATCTGTCTCCTGTGACACCTCAGACTAAATTAATATTAGGGTGGTGAAGTGCAAACATTTTCTAAGTGTTTTCTTTTTAAAAAAAATATATTTAGCAGATATTTGTAGAAGCTTGTTACATTTTTTACACCTTTTTGAAAAACTTATTTTAATGATTTTTCTTTTAAAAAATTGCTGGATAGGGAAGTGGAGTTGGGACTTACATATTCTACCTTCCTTCTAAAACTGGAGTCCACTAACATACAAGAGGGTCATTTTGTAACCAGGCGTGCCAGGCACCTTAAACACGTGGATTTAGTGAGTTTGGTATAAGAAGGACTACTTCAAACAGTGATTCTCTAGATGGGACCAAGAATGATCTTAGCAGCAATATGAAAGATAAAAGACACTTCTGTGACCCGGGGCCTGACTGGAGGCAGAGCTGACCCAGAGTATAACTTAGAGTGGCCCAAGGACTGTTCTAAATTACATAGACACCAGAGAACGCCTGTCAACCAGGGATCACCCAAGCCAGCCCAGAATCATCCTGTATACGTTGGGAAAAAGTGAGAGGCATAAAGAAGGAGAGTCGCCAGCTGTCCTGTTAGGGCAATGAAGGTGCAAAGGGGGCCAAGGCAGGAGGTCAGGATTCAGCCCAATATTCCTGCCTTTCGGTGTTAGCTGTAGCCAACCTCCTCCCGTCTCTTGGTTGCTGCCCTGTCTTCTCTCAAACTGAACGTATGACACATGCTTACGTACCTTGCTGAATCAGGGCTTAAATGGGGAAACCCATACTAGGAATCTTCTTATTGCTGCTTACATTCTCCTTAACCAGGAGGAAAACAAAGGTAAATGAATTGCTGAAACTTGCTCTGAGAAGTTGAAAGGTGAAAACAGTTCAGAATCCTTGTCCTCCGCACCCTCCCCCCATGTGGGGTTAATTGATTCATCACTCAGGACATACTGGGGGTGTCAGAATGAAAAGAGAAGCTCTAAGCATAGTACAACTAAAGGTACATGATCAGGTACATAAAAGAACAGGAGAAACAACGAGGAGTCCTTGTGGCACCTTATAGACTAACACATGTATTTGGGCATAAGCTTTCGTGGGCTAAAATCCACTTCATCAGAGGCATGGAGTGGAAAAAAAGTAGGCAGGTATAAATATACAGCACATGAAAAGATGGGAGTTGCCTTACATGTGCTTTTACATGCTTTCATGTGTTGTATATTTATACCTGCCTACTTTTTTTCACTGCATGCATCTGATGAAGTGGGTTTTAGCCCACGAAAGCTTATGCCCAAATAAATTTGTTAGTCTCTAAGATGCCACAAGGACTCCTCGTTGTTTATGCTGATACAGACTAACACGGCTACCCCTCTGAAACCTGCCAACATTAAAGAACAGGGATTGCCTTCTATTACACTTTGGACTGCGGTAGAGGAGTTGTGATACCAGCAGTGACTAAACAGGAAATTGTAAGGATGTTGATTATTACTGCGGGACTAACATAGCTATATTTGAAAACACGGATGAATCATCTTTGGGGCTTGAGGGAGGAGATGAAAGCGGCTACCCTTTGAAATTATTGTTCTAGTTACTTAACCATATTAAAAATCTGTTCTCAAATGGGAAGTAATGTGTTTTGACAGTACGCTGGGCGCTCTGGTATAGATCTCTTACGCTCTACATGGAAAAGCTAACCTCAAGTTTGGTTCAGTTCCCTGTGTGAATGAGTCAGGCCTTTCATTGTTCCATTTATAGAAGAAATGGGCATTTTGTTTGTCTCAGATGAAGAAAGGAAGTTGTGGTTAAGGCACTGGAGTGGGATGCAGGAGAGTACTTCAATTCCCAGCTCTGTCACTGACTTCCTGTGTGACCGTGGCCAAGTCACCTAGTCTCTCTGTGCCTCAGTTCCCCATCTGTACAATGTGGATAATAGCACTTTTTGTCTATTTAGAATGTAAGCAATGTGAGGCAGGGACTGTCTGTTACTGGAAATATGTACAGTGTCTAGCACAATCAGCCCCTGATCTCAGTTTGGTGCTTAATGATGTAAAACTCACCTTAAGAGACCAGCAGTACTGGCTGTTTAGACAGGGTCTTCACTAAATGTAGAATAAAATTGCACTGGAAAGATTGGAGTTGCTTCAAAGTGATCATTTCTCTTCTGTCTGTGTTTCTGTACTGCTCCTATAAGACTGGGGTTTCCAACTGACAGCAATTTTCACCCTAACTAATAAATAAATAAAGAAATAATCAGATCTGCCCAGCTGATTCAAGTATCTACCAATTTTAGTCTTTGCAGAACTAGCAGGCCCCAAAAGGGTCACGTTCTTATGTTATTAAAATGACCCTATGTCACGGTTTTACTGGGATAGTCCTGATGTTTCATTTTAGTAATCAAAATATTTGATTTTTTTTTTTTTATCCCTACAGAACGTTTGTTCAAGACGTATCGCTGCCCTGAGTAGACACTGCTGTGGTTACCAGGAACAGACAGTCCTGTGAACAAATGTTTGCTGTAATGAACAATGTTTGAGGCGAAGGGGAAAGTCAAGCGATTGCGGACACTATCAAATCTGTTCTTTCGCTCAGACTAAAAACTAATGACACTAGTTCAGTGTTTCATGATAGACTTGTTCAGATGCTAGGTTACGGGGGTGGGGGAATGTGCCACTCCCAGAAACATCCCATACTGCTGCTGAATCAGAAGCTGGTAGTAGTGACACCTGCCTGCAGACATTTGTTCCTCAAGCACACCGTTGACATTGGGTGTCGCACCCTTACAAAATGTGGCTGAAATTGTTCCACTTTCCAATATTAAAGATGCTGTCACCTCATAGCTAATGAGTAAATGAATAACTTTCTTTATATCTCTCTGGAATCTTTCAGAAAACGGTTTCTGCCACAATTTGTGCTCTTTTCACACTAGTTTTGATCAATGGCAGCTTTTTCCCCTTCTTCCTAATCTAGAAATTGCCAGTTATGAAAAGCTTGTTAATTTCCCTTTGTAAAATGTGCTCCGATTACTTGGATGTAAACACTGTTGCATCACTGCTGGAAGTAGTCCCAACCAATCGATATGTGACATAAATTATCTCCATGAGGAGCGGCTGAATAGATGGCATGAGACTGACAAAATATCACAGCTGCACTTTGGCTGTTGACAGCTTCATTATTGCTATGGCATTCAACTGGGTAATTCATTTCGGAGGAACAGCAATATCTCCTGTTACGTCTAATGGCCTGAATGTAATTTTGCAAGCTTTTTGAAAATGAATGTGCTCCCTCATGTTTAGCTTTGCCCTGGAATGGAAAACAATTAGTGCAACCATTAGCTAACAACATTGAACACTCACTGTTACCATAGGGCAGCAGCTCCAGCAGGAAACATTAGTGATAAGTTCCGATCTATGTATGGGTCATGGGTGGCCTTAGCAGCTGCTTTTTGATTCATAATGATTATAGTCTTCATGGACCTGATTGTGTTCTCTCTTACACTAATGTTACAATGAAGTATCTTCATGGATCTCAGTGGAGTCATTCTTTATTTACACTCGTGTGGGAGAATTCAGACCCCCAAGTGACCAGATAGTTTTCTAACCACAGGAAATGATAAGCCTGTCCCAGTGAAGACAAGGACAGTTTTTCCATTGACTGAACTGGGAGCAAGATCAGGCCCCATATGAAGTTTTTAAAAATCCTGACATGATTAGTTAGGCTTCTTAACCCCAAACTTTACTTCCAGTTTTCAAATCCCACTGTTCTTTTGAGCATTTTGCATCCTCTCTATGTGCATAGGGCTGGACTCTTAGCTGGTGTAAATCAGTTCAGCTCCATGCTTAATTTGTGCCCGGGCTTGCCAGGGGTGAGCCATAGCCCCTCTGGGCTTGGCAGTTCAAAGCCCTGGCACCTCTGCGCTTGCCATGTCAGATATGAATGTAAAAAAATTGCTTGAGCTTTCGCACCTAATTGCTTGAGCCCCAGCACCTCTTTCATTACCAATTAAGCACTGGTTTAGCTCCATTGACAATAGTAGAGCTAAAGTAGCTTACATTCACGGAGGATCTGGCCTAGAATATGCAAATGATTCCTACTGAAATATCTTGTGCAAATTTGCCTGGTAGTTAAGAGTTGGACATGGTGTAACTGGGACAGCGCAGTACATGTGTGTTCCTGCTGTTCCGTGGTCCATTATCTTGCCTGTGAAGAACTGAGTGAATACTGCCACCTATTGTTTGATGAAATAAAAATTTAGTGTTGCCCACCTACCTTGAGATGCAACACACCATCTGAGCATTCCCATTCAGGTAAGCAAAATGCTACGTATGTTATCACTTTGCATAAGACATAAGTACAAATCTGATCAATGGAACTGGAATCCAGCAAAACATACTGCTTAGCTGCAAAAATATCTATTGTATATACATTTGAGGCTACCACAGGGTAAAAATTATGTTAAACATTCCAGTTAGTCAGCAAATTAGGGAGGCCATGGTAAATGAAATATATTGCAAAACTCACATCTACAGGAAAATAAATCATCTGCTGGAATGCAAAGTGGCTCAGTTAGTGATATGCTGGACGCAGCTCACCTTGTAAGGTGATCGAAAGAAGGATATGAAAATGTCCCCACTGCAACGTGTCGCTTCCCTAGTACAGTTTGTGGAAACAGAGTAGTTGAACTATTCAGCTCAACTAATTCAGGATGAAATATGGGCAGCTGAAATATTAAATAGCTGATGTGTATATAAGTCAACCAGTGGAATCCCCTTAATCGCCAAAGTCTAAGAACATGTGAGTTCCTGCACCAGATCAGACCAACCTGTGGCACTGTTTGTTTTATCTTAATCCCAACTTCTTCTTCTCTCTGTGCCTCTCAGTCTTTTCTTCCTCTTCAGAAATCAATGGCGGTATCTCTGGAACTCATTTATACTCTCTTATTCAGTCACCTTTCCTGATCATTTATTCCATGTTTCTTCTCCTTTATGATAAGTTCCCTCCTTAGCATACTTATTCTTACTTTATTTATTAAATGTTATTTTATGTCCTTTCATTTCTGAACTTGCAATCAATGAACTTAAACCCACGTGGCAGGAAGGGTTTTCAATGCATTAATTTCAGTTAATGTTAGCAAAATAGTTATTTGTTAAAGAAGTAGCCTGGACAAGAGAAAAGTCTTTGTTTCATTTTCTACCAACTAATGTTTGCACTGAAGAATACGGAGAAATACTAGACACCATGAAAAGATAAGTCATGAGGTCAAATCCAATAGCCAACCTTCAAAATGAAAGCAGAAGGGATAGGAAATATTGGCACAAGGGGAGGAACCACCAGGAAATGGTCATGAACAGACCAGTTGTATTAAATTGTCATCACACTCTGTTTGTCCTAAAGCAGCCAGAGAGCTCTCATCCATAGGAGAGTTGCACAGGTAAAGAACCTAGATATAGGCAAACCTGTCCCTAGACTAGTGATGACTGAAGCTAAATCAAATATTTACATCTTTATTCCAATGGGGATACAAGAACCCCTCAACGTGGCTTTACTTGCTTCTGTCGATTTGGTGCTCACGCTGTGGGTAAGTTAAATTAACTGTCATCACTCAGATTTTCGTCTAAGCTATGTATCAGACTTCATCTGGTCCTTTTGCTAAATTCATCTGGCCCACAGGACAAGATAAGACTCCACAGAAGAGAAGAAAATCGCTGAAAAAATAAGTTTCTAATCCTCGGTTTCAGAGTAACAGCCGTGTTAGTCTGTATTTGCAAAAAGAAAAGGAGTACTTGTGGCACCTTAGAGACTAACCAATTTACTTGAGCATAAGCTTTTGTGAGCTACAGCTCACTTCATCGGATGCATACTGTGGAAAATACAGAAGACGTTTTTATACACACAAACCATGAAAAAATGGGTGATTATCACTACAAAAGGTTTTCTCTCCCCCCCCACCCCACCCTCCTGCTGGTAATAGCTTATGTAAAGTGATCACTCTCCTTACAATGTGTATGATAATCAAGGTGGGCCATTTCCAGCACAAATCCAGGTTTTCTCCCCACCCCCTTCACAAAACACCCCCCCCAACAAACGCACTCTCCTGTTGGTAATAGCTTATCTAAAGTGACAGGTTTCAGAGTAACAGCCGTGTAAGTCTGTATTCGCAAAAAGAACAGGAGTACTTGTGGCACCTTAGAGACTAACCAATTTATTTGAGCATGAGCTTTCGTGAGCTACAGCTCACTTCCGATGAAGTGAGCTGTAGTTCACGAAAGCTCATGCTCAAATAAATTGGTTAGTCTCTAAGGTGCCACAAGTACTCCTGTTCTTTTATCTAAAGTGATCACTCTCCTTACAATGTGTATGATAATCAAGGTAGGCCATTTCCAGCACAAATCCAGGGTTTAACAAGAACGTCTGGGGGGGCGGGTAGGAAAAAACAAGGGGAAATAGGTTACCTTGCATAATGACTTAGCCACTCCCAGTCTCTATTCAAGCCTAAGTTAATGTATCCAATTTGCAAACGAATTCCAATTCAGCAGTCTCTCGGTGGAGTCTGGATTTGAAGTTTTTCTGTTGTAATATCGCAACTTTCATGTCTGTAATCGCGTGACCAGAGAGACTGAAGTGTTCTCTGACTGGTTTATGAATGTTATAATTCTTGACATCTGATTTGTGTCCATTTATTCCTTTATGTAGAGACTGTCCAGTTTGACCAATGTACATGGCAGAGGGGCATTGCTGGCACATGATGGCATATATCACATTGGTGGATGTGCAGGTGAACGGGCCTCTGATAGTGTGGCTGATGTTATTAGGCCCTGTGATGGTGTCCCCTGAATAAATATGTGGGCACAGTTAGCAACAGGCTTTGTTGCAAGGATAGGTTCCTGGGTTAGTGGTTCTGTTGTGTGGTGTGTGGTTGCTGGTGAGTATTCGCTTCAGGTTGGGCGGCTGTCTATAGGCAAGGACTGGCCTGTCTCCCAAGGTTTGTGAGAGTGTTGGGTCATCCTTCAGGATAGGTTGTAGATCCTTGATAATGCGTTGGAGGGCTTTTAGTTGGGGGCTGAAGGTGATGGCTAGTGGCGTTCTGTTGTTTTCTTTGTTAGGCCTGTCCTGTAGGAAATGGCCTACCTTGATTATCATACACATTGTAAGGAGAGTGATCACTTTACATAAGCTATTACCAGCAGGAGAGTGGGTGGGGGGAGAGAAAACCTTTTGTAGTGATAATCACCCATTTTTTCATGCTTTGTGTGTATAAAAACATCTTCTGTATTTTCCACAGTATGCTTCCGATGAAGTGAGCTGTAGCTCATGAAAGCTTATGCTCAAATAAATTGGTTAGTCTCTAAGGTGCCACAAGTACTCCTTTTCTTTTTCTAATCCTCGTAGTTGCAAAGAAAAAGCTTGGAAAGATGACCCGAGTGTAACTGATGCAGTGATGACTGCTAACAGGATTCCACCAGTGCGGAGAGAGATGGCGGAAGAGTGGGTGGGATCGGGGCAATGTATATCATCCCCCATCACTGGCCCCACAGAGCTCTGGGAGCAAATACATACCGGCTTATACTAAGGCCCCATTTCAGAAAGGCACTTAAGCATGCACTTAACTTTAGGCATGTGCCTAAATCCCATTTGCCTTGAGTAGAATTAGGCAGATGCTTAAGTGCTTTGCTAAATAATAATGGTTCTTCTTATTCCTCTCATCTGTAATCTTTATGGGAATTAGATTCTTGTCATCGTAATTTACAATGGGCAGCTGTAGAAACTATTGTGGCGTAACAAGAGGAGTATCAGGATATTAGCTGAAAAATAGGCAGCAAGAGCAAATTAAAATCCTAGCAGAAAAAGGCCAGGTCGCTGTGCTAATGTCTACAGCTGAACAAATAATTGATACTGAACAATTTGCTGGATGAGTCTGGGCACTTTTTATGTTTGTCAGAATAACTGAGAGGATCTCATCTTCCTCAGATATGTGTGTTAGAATTTACTCATGAGCTTTCATGTGACGTTTCCCCTTCTCCCTCACTCTATGGATGGATCACATTTCCCCTTTTCCCTCACTCTATGGATGGTTTACTCTTAATGTTCAAAGTGTGGTATTTTAAATCTGAGTTGTGTTGGTCATTGTATTTTTTGTTCCCTGAATCAGGAAGAGCAGGACTTGATCTGGGTCTTCCACTCCTCTCCCCCCACCCCCCAGTCTTCTTAAATGGAAACGTATTTTAAAAACTCAAAATTGCTCATGAAGCAAAATAGTTGTTTACCAGTCAGCCCTACTGTATATCCACATGGATAGGTTACTAGACTGAATGAGACCAAACCCAGCTCGGCCACTAACTTTCTGAGTGACATTGGACAAGCCACTCTGAAATAATTGTAAGCAATTTAAAACTGGAACAAGAAATTATTGATTCCGTATATTTGTCAGCATTGTTTAACTATTGGCTAACAAAGTGCTTTCTGAAATTCTAAGATAACTTCAGGAACTGATCCATTATCAGACCGAGTTATACTTCACAGAGCTCAACTCAGATGTCTGAAGCCAGCTGCGATTGACTTTGATAAAGAGACCTGCAAGGTGCTGTTCAACATGCCAGCTAGAAAAGAATCCTGAGCTGAACTGAAACTAAGGCATTTGTTCTTGCTTTTTAACATCTATACCTCTGTTGCCTTGAAAGGACTTTGAGAGGCTTTCAAGTTCTCGCAACCCACACTAAATGCCCCCAGCTGGTATAAATGAGTGTCGCTACATTTACTTTGATTTACACCAGCTGAGGATTTGGCTCTTAAGTTTTATATTTGAAACTTAAATTAAAAACTTGGGAGAAATAGGGAGCTCTCATAGTTATTCAGCAGTCGTTTAATTACATAACACCTTTTTTTCAATTTATCCCCACACCCTCAAAGATTCCCACAAACCACGCTTTTCCTCATGAGAATATGTGAGCAAGATTGGCACTTCCATCACAGTGGGCCTTGTTCAGCCTTATGTCTCCCTGCTGATGTGCTTTTGAACAAGACCCATTCTGACAGATCTCCTTTGCCAAACGAGTTCATCACCACTGAAGTAGTCTCCAAACTAGTTCATCCTCCACCATTGACAGAATGGTGCTCAAACGGGCCCAAGCCGAGATGCAAAGATTTTCTGCAGTTGCAATTCACATGTGATTTATTTGCATCCCAGGAGGTTTTCACTGAGTCTTGAGATTGAATGAATCAGAAAACCTCAAAGCAAAACAACCACCAAGTTTCACCCAGTTCTGATCCAAATCCATTTCAATGTCAAATATTAGGCCCAGTCTGGCAAATCTTGTCACTGAAACCTGGGCTGGGTTGCCAGCTTAGAACAAAATCCGAAACCAGTTGAGTTCTGTGGAGTGCCAAGGTTTTGCAGGGAACACTTTGCACTGCTCTGACCAGTTAAACATAAGCAGCTAACATGTCGGCACTAAGCAGCAAACCTGTAGACGCTTAAAATAATTCCAGTGCTCACCTTCATCAGTCCAGACCTCTTCTCAGCTTCACTAGGTTTACTGAAGTCTGACACCAAGTTTCAAAAAACAGATTGGAGTTCTTACTCCATACTATGCAGCTTATGCCTAACAGATTGCTGAAGCTATAGTTAGTGGAAGGCTATGATCGCTATTAGTTGGCCCCAATCTAAGGATCATTGTTTTGACTAATCACCTGAGATGGGCTCACGCTGCAGAACGCCTAGATCCACATTTCAAACTCCCCAAAGTTTGAAAGCACTTACCATTCAACACAGAAGTCAGAGTTATATTCAGCTGTCCAGGCAGTTCTGCTGCAGGCTGTGTAAGAACAGACCCCATGTCATGTAGGGGCATAGGGACAGATTCTGCTCTCAGCTGCACTGGCGTAAGCAGGACACCACCTTGCAAGAAGAAGCTCAGCACCCTCAACTTTCTTTTGAAGTGGATGAGAATCAAGCATGGCCACCATCTCCCAGAGCATGCTCAGCACTTTCCAGAATCATACCTGAGTAACTGCACTGAGTCAGAGAGGCTACTCCAGGCTCACTCTAAAACCCACAGTGCCTACAAAAAACTGAACAGTGGGCAGGCTACTAGTATGTGAGGTCCCTGCCTATCACGCTGGCCAGTACTGTTTCATTGTTCCGTTGTACCCCCTGGTTGGTCTGTTTGTATCCACCTGTTGTTTTATATGTAGATTGTAAGCTCCTTGGGGCAGGGACCTAGCACAGTGGGATCCTTGCCCATGACTGGGGCTCCTGGGCGCTATGATAATACAAATAATAATAGTAAAATCACTCTTATAGACAACTGATATAGACACATCCCAAAGTGAGAATCTAAAAGAGTCTTTTCATTTTATTCTGTTGCTAGGTGCTTAACTTTTATGGTTGTTCGAATTTAACCAGGAAGGCGATCGAAAAACATATAGTGCTTTACTTGAGCATCTTTGTTTATCTTCAGTCCAACACATATCTGTATTTTTAGCATTCTGAGGTTTGGCAAACTTTTTGCATATTCTGACTTTGTAACATATTACTGGGTTCAATGGGATCCAGGTTTTACATTTTCATCTATACATTTAAAAAAAAACCCACCTCTTTTTTGTCACTGTTTTTGTACCAGGCTGTACTGTCAGAAGCATTTTAAAATTAATTATTGGGGACCTGTAGTAACTAAAATTTAAGCATCATTAAAGTTGTACGTGCTGGGGTGGGGGGGAGTTACGGGTTTCATAACCTTTTAAAGATAACCTATTCATGCTGGGAGCTTTGAAATGATCTTGCAGATGTCCCAGAGCTATGGCTATGGTTGCTGCTTTTGTTGCTATGATTGCAGACAGCTGTATTGGTAGCTTGGTGAAAGAAAGAACAGTACATCATATGCAATCATGAATTGCTGGACAAAGTGTAGGGCGAGGATTATTTTTCTCTTATTGATTTAACTTAGAACTAATTGTTTTAAGATGACTGCATTAATGTCTTTTTGTTCATACTGAGTGACAATTGACTACAATTCCCGTTTTGTTTACTCTGGGCAGTGATTACTTGTTCTACTTGCATGCTGTGCTGATCAATTCTTAGAGACACAACAGGCTAAAAGCATACAGAAGTCATGGCATCTTTGACTACAGAAACAAGAGCCTTAGATACCGGTCATTACTATAGCTGCAGCACTAAGAGCACAAGTAGTGTTAAGACATCAGATATTTTACTTCAGATGTTTCATAATTTGTTTTTATCTTTGGTTTTTGCACTGAGATTTAATCAGTGATCTTGGACGTCAGTAATTGCTTGTAGTAAGCTCTTTCCTTTTTTGATCATTCATACAGTGTAGGAAAGAGGCTGAACCAGAAAAGAAAGCAAAGCCAATGTGAAATATTGAATGAAGATAGTGGACAATTACTACCAACTTGTTTCCATTCTGCATTGTACAGCCTAAGCTGGTAAGTCAAATTTAATTCTCTAACTCATATGTTCTCTAGCTATGTGTTGGTGCATGAAATCACTTAATAAATAAGTGTGTGGGGGGTTTTATTATTATCTATTGTGTGTGTGTGTATTTTTTATCAAATCTTCCAAAGTTAACACATCTACACCTATGCTGTATTTATACAGTGTGCCTGCATATACAGTATGTTCATATGTGTATAATCGACACACACCGATATGTAATCCAGGGATTTGTTTTTCTTTTGCAATGTGATTTTAGAAACTGTGCGTGAATATTTGATCAGTTCCCCAAGATGAAATAAGCTGCTTTCAAGGGTAGGTTATTTAAATGGATTTTATCTAAAATCTGCACTTTTAAAACACATGCCTGTTAGGAAAGATTACTTAAGTAGTGCCTGGGATGTGTGATCAGAAACCTGATCACAAAAATTAGATTACATTGTGTACAGTATGAAACGTGTTGGGTGACTTCCCTCTCTTAGTTGGTACATGCTAAATGAGAGTGATAATGAGAACCAGTGTCTGCATGTGATGGCCATTACTAGTGTAAAATGTCTGCAGAAGGCTGTTTGCCCGGTGATTCAGATATTCATTATTGGAACCATTTTTGTTGTGATTTTTAATTTTTAAAAAAGTGGACTACTGACAGTATTGGTTATGCCCAGTTATAATGTGAGCAGATGCTCTGCAGGCTACCCTGCAGAGCACTACCTATGCCCCCAAACCTGCAGCACATTTGTCGTCAATTTCTTGATTGACTGTGACAAGCGTTAGCCAGTTAGGTCAAATATTGTGACGGTTATTGTGATGTGCACAAAAAGACCTATTCAGAACAGCACTGAGATCACCTAACTCATTTAAATTTGTGACCTAAGCTAGATATGTGCTGTGGTTTCCAGAGGTGAAAGCCTTGAATATATCATCCCCACTGCACCACCTAGCACCTACCGGGTTTGTTTTTTATAATACACTGCTACCAGTTTAACTCTAGAAATCATCCATCCTTCATCATAGCACATCTTCAATTGTCCATATGTTAAAAACATGAAGACATGTCCAATGTGTAACTTCAGTGAAAATGATGTATGTTTTGCTGTATCATCTGACATGGCTCTGAAAGCTAACCTGAATTTCTTATAAAAAAAAGCCTAAAGATGTTCTTATAAAATTGCTTAGATGTTATAAAACTGCTACCAGCCAATTTGAATATCCCTGCATTTGGAGTAGTTTTGAATCATGTGAGTTAGAGATGAAAAGACCCCATAGATTATCAAATTGCCTTCCCAATGCAGGATTGTTCCGTGTTTTTACTGAGTCTAGTTTCCATCAATTCCCTTGGGAGACAGCTCTCCAGCTTAATAAGATCACACTACTAGAAAGTTTTCAATGAAATGCAGCATACATTTTCCCTTTCCTTTCTTTCATCTCATAACTGCTTATTACATATCCCATTGTGCTGTCCTAAATGCAGTAATCGTCAGCAATAATTTGCATTTTACAAACATTCTATGAACATGCTGATCAGGACTCCAATGAATTTGCATTACATTATTTCCAACTGTTACTTGGCTGTTGTGTGCTTAGTTCATGTGATGTTTTATGTACTTCTGTTCGTATATAAAAATAGCCCAGTGAACATTTTTAAGGTCACTGATGACCTAATACGGGATCAGTGTGGATGTGCTACTATTGTCACATAGAAAAAAGGTGTCACTGAATCACTGCAAGCTTTATAGCTATGTTTACTCAACCTCCTCTTTGACCTATCTCTCCTTGGATAAAGAGCAACACCCATGGGGTTATGTGGTCATAAAGATGTATATTTTTCATATATGCACAAATAACATAATAATAGGTTGCTCTTGTATAGCATTTTTCATCAGCAGATCTCAAATTTCTTTACAAATGAGCCATATATTATCTCCATTATACTGATGGGGAAACTGAGGCACAGAGCAGTTAAAGTAACTTGCCCAACGTCATCCTGCAGGCCAGTGGCGGAGCAGGAAATAGAACCCAGGTCTCCTGACACCCCATTTAGTATTATAGCCATTGGGAAATACTGCCTTTGTACCTGCATATTGATTTTAAAGATCAGCTATGGCTAACTCATAAAAAACCACTCATGGGTAATTAAAGAGACAAGGTGGGTGAGATAATATCTTTTACTGGACCAGCTTCTGTTGGTGACAGAGACAAGCTTTCGAACTACACAGAGCTCTTCTTCAGCTCTGGGAAAGATACTAAGAGTGTCACAGCTCAATACAAGATCAAACAGATAGAATATATACTAACTACTAATGCTAAACTAAGGGGCCATTCAAGGTGAAGTGGCCGGTAACCCTCCAAGCTCAGCATCAGGAGCAAGCTCCCCACACACCAGGCCACATCAACTGAAAGCTGCATCAGACCCTGCCAGAACAACAGATGCAAAACCTGCACACACATCTCCACGGCTACAATGATCAACGTCCCCCACAACACACCTTTCAAGATCCAGTGCACTAAATGTTCCAGTAACAACTATGTGGGTTGAAACCAGACAATCACTATACTCTCAAATGAGCACACACAGGAAAATGATAAAAGACAAAAACATCACATCACCTGTGGGTGAACATTTTTTTCACAAAGTGATCGCGCTATATGTGATCTATCAGTCCTCATCCTCAAAGGAAATCTGCACAACACTTTCAAAAGACAAGCCTGGGAGCTTAAATTCATAACTTTGCGAGACACTAAAAACCATGCCCTTAATAAAGACACTGAATTTATGGCTTATTACAAAAATCTGTTACCAACTAACCCCCTTTTTGTCCTGTGACTGCAGGGGTGTTAATGGTTCCCTTTCCCCTGGAATGGCCCCTTAGCATAGGTGCTAACTACTTATGCTAAACTATATGTTCGATTTTTTATTTAGCTGTGACGCTCAGAGTACCTTTCCCAGACCTGAAGAAGAGCTCTGTGCAGCTTGGAAGCTTGTCTCTCTCACCAACAGAAGTTTGTGTCATAAAGGATATTACCTCACCCACCTTGTCACTCTCTTAACCTGGGACCAACACAGCTACAATACCACTGCATACATCCATGGATAGAGCAATCTACTGCAATGGTCCTCAGAAGGGTGCTGTTCAAATGTTTGGTACCTAAACGTATTTTGTCCCTGAGGTTACACTAGCATCTTTCTCATTTGTATGTAGCAAGCCTCATTCACCACCATGTTACTCAAGCTGCACAGTGCTATAACTGTCGAAGTCAATGGAGCAGTGATATCGATTTTTAAGGGCCAAAGCAACCATCATGATTATCAAGTCTGACCTCCTGCCTATCACAGCTTCCCAGAGGGATTGCCAGTGTGCAACACAATGGTCCAGCTGTCCATCCTTAGCAAATGGGGGACTGGGCTCTCCTTTAACAGAGCATCACCCAGCAGTCAGAAGTCATGGGAAATCAAGACTGCTGACATTTAGAGAAGATTTGTTCAGGCTCTGCCACCAGCAGAGGCTGAATTCCCCTTCTTATAAAAGAGGTAGGCGTTGGTGGCAGGGTCCACTTGGGTCGGTTAGTGTATGACACAGTAGTGGGCACTAGCATTTACACCCCCTGGTATGGACTAATGCGCCATGTGGGTAAGCGCTTAGAATGGCATTGACAGGCCAATACATAGGTTGTTTGGCCTGGCTCTAGATGGAAAGGCAGCCTATTTAGTTACACAGGCCTAGATTCTCAAAGGTGTCTAGGTGCCTAACTCCAGTTTATTTCAGTGGGAATTAGGTCTGTAGTGTAGACATAACCTGACAGCAGCACCGCTGTACCACTGCAGCTGTGCCGCTGTAAGGTCTCCTGTGCAGCCATTCTGTGCCGATGGGAGAGAGCTCTCCCGTCAGCATAATTAAACCATCCCCAACAAGCGGCAGGAGCTATGAAGTGCATCTCAGGCCGGCATAGTGCTGTCCACACCGGCGCTTTTGTCAGTGAAATTTATGTCAGTCGGGGGACCGGTGTTTTTTCACAGTCCTGATATGGGTGTAGTTCACACTGTTGTTCTTAGTTCTTTAATGATTTAATGGGATCAGCTGGAAGTAGCAAGCATCGAATGCCACCATTGCTTGTTCTTAGTCGTAGCATGATGGTATTTCTAGGCTTAAGAAGTCCCATTCAGTACCAAGCAGAGCTGCTTGACTTGTTCGTTACAAATGAACCTAGCCCTTTTCTCTTGCTGTTATCAAGGCATTTGCAAACCATTCATCATCTCTGCAAATGCAAGGGGAGATTTTCAGAGGCGCAGATGGGAATTAGGTGCCCAAGTTCCTTCGACTTTAGTGAAAGTTGGGTGTTTCCTGGTCCCCTGGGCCTCTGAACATCTCCCCTGCATACACTAGTCACAAATATCTGCTCAGCCACTTGGACAAACTATTTGCAGCCCCTGGATTATTCATGAAACTTCCCCTTTTACTATTTGCAGTACATGACTGCTCACTTTTCTTGTGTGGGGTAGCCTCTGCTCCATGACTGGATGCCTGGAACTTTTAAACAGGCGCAGAGTGAATTGAACTATGTTGTGAGTGTTTGCAAGACCCTTCACGTTATTGGTACACAGCGTTTGGCGCTGATTCTTCGCACACGCTGCTGTACAGAAGGAGCCATATATTGTAGTCAGTGCAGGGTAAAGCTGATGTGAGAGCAGATGCCCTTCGTGTTTCAAATCTGTTGCTCGGTGGAATACAGGGAAGCAGGTTATCATGGGGGCATTCCGAGGGGCTCCTTGCCATCACTCTGAGCGACTGAGAATAAAGTGATCGTTGGTAAGGTGCTGAGTCACCATTAAATATTAATAACATGAGACTGTGGGATCTGATGATCTCTGGGGGCAACACACCAAATCCAACCACCTCTTTAAACGTATCTTCACACTTTCATTAGAAACTTATTGAACTAATGGCAAGAGTCTGAATAGGGAGTTAATGCGAGCACACTCTTAACAGCCATTTTTAAAAAATCGTTTTATTTCACTGACTGCACCTTTGCTCGTGTTTTCAATTAAAACTCCTGATTGAGCCGCTCACTGCATCAGTAAAACAGAATGGTTTTTGCACTTGTCGTGTGTTGGCCGGTAAAATCAGCGCTTACTGACCGTTTCCGCATCTGGTTCATGGAGTATGTGGGGGCAGATCCATGCATGCTGCTCCAGATGTAACCAATGTGATTCCACCATGCGGATGAGGAAAAAAGGATTTGTGGCACCCATGCTGAGTGTTCACATCCCTTGTGTGCCATAGAGACCAAGTTTGGAGGGGCTCCTTTCATATCCCCATGTCGCTAGGTATGGGGAACTAGGACTAGGGGGAAATCTTCCAATATATGGATCCACGGGATATTGCCCCAGTAGGGGACGACTGCAGCACCATGCAGAGTGATTCCACTGCTGCTCCTCAGCCGGATGGGATGGAGGGGACCTTCCAACCCAGCTTCCTGCTACCCTTACAGAAACCCCATTCTACTAAACTTGGCCACTCCTGAGTGTTACTTTGCAGGGAGGGAGGAGAAAAGAAGAGGATCATTTACCTCAATTTCCCTCTACTGCAAATAGGAAAAATAATTCCAGAATTTCAGGTAAAGGTAGATTTTTATTTTTATTGTAACCTCTGTATAATATTACAAGGTTCCTTGGTCCAGTGAATGGAACACACTGTAATTCAAAAGACCTGGATTCTGTTCCTGCCTCTGCTGTTGATCTGCTGTGTGACCTAGGCAAAGGCACTGACTGTGTCTCTGTTTCCCCTGCCACCCTTTGTCTGTCTCATCTATTTAGACTAGCTCTTCGGGACAGCGACTGTCTTACTCTGTGTTTTGTGCAAGTGCTTAGTGCACTGGGGTCATAATTTCAGTTCAGGCCACTGGGCTCTACTAAAATGCAAATTAATAATAATGAAAAAGCAAGATAACTTCTAGTGTGTGCAGTCTCACATGGCCATCAGGCTCAATGAAAGACGATCCTGGAGATCTTCGAAGGCCTGCTTTGCCTTGCATCCATTTTTTGCTCATTAGTTGCAGGGATGCTGCTCACACAGAGTTCTGTTTTTGTTTGTATACACTGGTGTGCTGATTTAACCAGGAAGTCTCCTTGTCACATGTCCCAATTATCTCGAGTCTCTGGGCATATGTTCGTCATTCAGAGAACTTCTTTATTTGTAGTACCTCGTTAGCCTGGGAAATGTGTGAGGTTATTTGTAAATGGACACCTTTGTGTTCAGAATGTCTGCTGTGCCACCATTGACCAACGGGAATGGAAGACTTAGAGGACTTGTGAGAGTTGGCGTTGAGCTTTAAATCTTAGAGGCAAATTAAAGGCAAAGAGCAGCCGCAATTACGGGACAAGAAAGTGTTTAGTAGAAAAGCTTTTATGACAATAAATGGTAGGGCCAAATTGCTAGGTCCTGATTCTGCAATCCTGCTTGTTCTGGTTGAATTTAGGGAATATCATCACTTTACATACATAGAGTATAAATCCCTTTTCCCAGTTCTCATTTAACCCAAACTCCTCCCCCACTTTTTAATTTTTTTTTTACCAGAATTGTTGTTTTTCCCACAATGTGACTCACTTCGTCAGTTCCCTGGGTATCAAACCCACGTGTTAGAGCTCTTATTCCTCCCATTGGCTGGCACTCATAGGGGTGGTCCCATTGGTGTCTACATCATACACACGCCCATCCACAGATGTCAATGGGACTATCTCTGTAAGCAGCAACTCAGCAATGGAAAGGATCTAAAATATGGCCCTTCGTATTCTTGGGGTGGGGTTGGCCTACCTTAATGGAAGTCCATTGCTGCATAAGTCTTGCTGTGTGTGTGACAACAATGAGTTTTGAACAGATGAAGATAGTGTAGCAAACCTGTATCCAATGGCTGCATTGCCTTCTTTCTAGGAACTGCCCCGTGAAAATGACACAGCAAATGCAGAACTTGAACCTTTCGCAGACAAAAAAGAACAGTGGGCCGTCGTCTCCAAATGCTGCTAAACGACTGTATCGCAACCTCTCCGAGAAGCTGAAGGGGAGTCACGCATCTTTTGATGAGGCATATTTCAGGACCAGATCAGATCGACTCAGTCTCCGAAAGACTTCTGTGGTAATTACTTCATTTGTAACAGACTGTCATATTAGCTAATTTCACCTTGACCTCGCTTCTCTGTTGTACCCCTGTCTTCATCCTTCTTCATCTGCATTTTGTCTGTTCACTGACCTGCTCGACACACACCTGTTCCTGAGCTTATGACACAGAGGAATCCCACTGATGTGAAGCACATGGTAATAAGCACTGTGCTTGATAGCAGATATTGGGTTTTTTTCTTGTGGGCCAGATTCTGGAGCCCCCTTGCAGTACCAGTTCTTTATTCCATGAGGAGTCCACTTTTAAGGTGTAAGGTTCGACACAGTATGAGTAAATGTGGCAGAATCTGGCCCTATAGATAAGGAAAACGTCGAGCCCACTTTGGACACATAAGGAACGATCATTTTCTCTAGAAGTTTGATGTATGCGCCAATGGCTCTAAACAGCAAAGGAAGTGACAGTCGAATAAGTACAAGGGTCCCAGGCTAGGATGGTGAGCACCAGATCAGAACCTAGACAGAGAGCCAAGGACCCACACACATCCAAGCTTTTGGCACTCTCCTCTGGTCGCAAAGCCCATCTATGGCCTTGATTGTACGAGATGCTGAGCACAGCACATAGGCACTCGCTTAACCAAGCGCAGGACTACTCCCGTTGACTTCAGTGGGGCTGCAGAGACAGCCTCGTGCGCTGCATTCTGACAGGCTCGGACAAACAGGCAAAGACCTCCATGGAATGACTCGGGCCCAGGTTCAGTAAGCAACACAACCTCATCTGTTTATTACTGGAGGGAGGTTCCGAGGCAGCTGCCCTCCTGCTGCTGGTGTTGCAGATTTCCTCCCCTCTGGAGGCAGGAAGGACACGCCCTTGGATTTCTACTCCGAATTGCTTCTTGAGGGAGGGGAGGAGCAGCCACCTAGAGGGGCTGCCTGTGGATGTGCCAAGAAATGTCTGCTCACCCAGCCAGCACGGTAACAACGCATGGGCTTAAAGTTAAGTGCTGTGCTGGATCAGGGCTAGTGTGCTCAGCACCTTGCAGGACAGCGCTGCCTAAGGCCCATATTGCTAATGGGAACCATATGACTGGCCAGAAAAAGATGTATGGCTTAGATTTCCTTAACATGTGCAAATCTGCCTTATATGTAAGAAAAATTGCATGCAGCAGTATAAGTGCTGAAGCCCTAGGAGAGTTAATTCAAAACAATCACAGCCCGTAGATCAGGCTAGATGTTTCTTTCATGAAGTTATAGGGCTAGATTCAGCCTGGCCCTGTTAGAGGGGCATGGCAGTAGAGAGGGCATTAGCAGACTGCTGTTCTCTTACATGGCCCGCAGAAGAGCTAGGCAGAACTGCAGCCCCTGTGCGCTGGACATGACAGGACGGCTCTGTCCCCATTCCTATGATGGGCACAGGGGATTGGCTGTCTCCTGTCTTCCATGCACTGGCCAGGGGAGCTGCCTGGCTGTGGGAGAGGTAAGCAGCTGTGCATGGGCTTGGTAATGGGAACATAGCCTGTGTGCTTCAGGAATTTCTTCTTTGAGGCACAGCACCTCCTGATGCTGCCGTTGCGTCAGAGCAGCTACACCCCTCCCCTTAACAGGAGCTGCACATAAATGGCACTATCTAGCCCAGAGATGGGCAAACTACAGCCAGGGGGCTGCATCTGGCCCTTCAGACGTTTTAATCTGGCCCTCAAGCTCTCGCCGGGGAGTGGGGTCTGGGGCTTGCCCCGCTCCATGTGTGCCATGGCTCTGCGTGGCTCATGGAAGCAGCAGCATGTCCCCACTCCAGCTCCTACACATAGGGGCAGCCAAGGGGCTCCTCATGCTGCCTCCGCCCCAAGCACCGCCCCCGCAGCTCCCATTGGCCGGGAACCAAGGCAAATGGGAGCTGCAGGAGCAATACCTGCAGACAGGGCAGGGCGCAGAGTTGCCTGGCCGTGTTTCCACATAGGAGCCGGAGTGGGGACATGCCGCTGCTTCCAGGAGCTGCTTGAGGCAAGCGCCGCCCGGAGCCTGCACCCTGACCCCATTCCATGCTCCAAATCCTTGCCCCAGCCCTGATCCCCCTCCCGTGCTCTGAACCCCTCGGTCCCAGCCTGGAGTACCCTCCTGCACCCCCAACCCCTCATCCCCAGCCCCACCCCAGAGCCTTCCCCCCCAGCTGGAGCCGTCATCCCATCCTGCACTCCAACCCCCAATTTCATGAGCATGCATGGCCCACCATACAATTTCCATACCCACATATGGCCTTTGGGCCAGAAAGTTTGTCCACCCCTGATCTAACCCATGAGAGGGGTTTGTACAATGAAGTTTGAATGGATCCATTTTGGGGAGCATTTGGATTTAGGGGGTTTGCTACAGGCCTAGGTATAGGAGTTAGCGGTGGAAAAGGCCTACTGGGTCATGATTTCCACCCCATCTCCTGTCTTTTTTTTGTTTCTTCTTACCAGGTTTTTTTAAATCATGTCTTTTGTATGATTACTGAGCTGGCAGATGCACTGCAATACCAGGCTGATGCATGGAGTGGATGGAATGAGTTCCTAGCCCAGCTCCCTGTTCCAAAAATCCACTTATTTTGCAGTCCCAGACAGGGAACACATCAGATCTTAAACTGTATAAATCTGTTCTCAGCCAAAAGGCTGCGGTGCAAATGATGGCTGTGGAGACTGAACTCCTCTGTCACCTAGAGAGCTGCTGGCTTGCTCTCTCACTGCCCACCATCCTTCTCAGATCTGACCTGTCAGGACCCCCTCTACGCGTGGGAGTGTTTGTTTCAGTCCTCAGCCTTACTGACAAAACTCTATTGCCAGGTATGATGTGGACAGTTGTATAATGGGAAATAGATCGAGCCTCACTACTTTTATGGCCTCCAATCCATTATGCAGCCATGAAAGTGTAATGGCTTTTTGCCACGACTGACCTGCTGTAGGCCAAATGCTAGAGGTGAAAGTTTCTATATCTCATCAGTGATCCAGAGCCTGATCCAACACCCATTGAAGTCAATGACACAATTCCCACTGACCTCCGTGGGCTTTGGATCAGGTCCCTGCTAAGCAAGCCAATCAACCAACTATCTATTATTTTCAGTGTTCACTGTGGAAAATAATCAGGAAACTACCAGTAAGGAGTAAAAATATGACACATCAAGGTGTTAGCTGATACGTTTTTTAATCCTAAACCTCAGCTTAAAGGACATCTGTGGTATAGGGTCAACACACTGATTAAAATCAGATTTCCAGATGAGAGAACAGGATTTTTAGACCCTTTACTCACCGTCCAGTGGTGAACAGGTTTCTCGTCATTCTTTCTATGCAACACTTTCCATTCAAGAAATTTGTTGTCCAGCCAGAGACATAGCCACCTCCCAAAGCTGCTTTATTCTCCCACTCATGTTTGTCAAAGCAATTCCTTGCTGGAACTAGTTTAACATTTTGTTTCCAACTCCAGCACCAGACATGGGCTTTTCTAGGTAACCCAAAGCAAATAGCTCCATGAGACTGCGTTTTTAAACACTCGGCACTTAATCACTTCACTGGAACATAGCTACTGCTTACCGCAAAGCAGCACGGTGGTTCTTTTCAAAGTGTACATTTTTGCATCTGTGTAACACCCTCCATAAATTAATCTTGTCGTGCAACTCTGTTAAGGGAGTAGAAACTTGAGAATTGTCCCTAAACTGCACTTGATCACTTGTAACTGGGCCATCAGATACTGCTTGCTCCCAGTGATGTTTTCACAGTGGAGAAATATACCATGGGTGCAGATGAAGTCGGATGGCACTTTTGAGTCATTTTGATGGTACCAGCTGGTCTGAAGTTGAACATGTCGGTCTGATGAGATTACAGTCCTCCTTTTCCCCCATTTGAATTCCATCCCCAGGAGTTGCAGGTGACTGAATATAGTATAGCAAATACTAAGGGATGTGTTAAATAAGAGTTTGGTGAACTATTTGCGTTAACTGATATAGTATATAAAGATATTGCTTGTTTGCAAACTGCGCGCTACCGGGAAGAAGGATGGTCTAGTGGGTGCAGCACTTCACTGGGACTTGGGTTCAATTCCTAGCTCAGCGGCAGATACCAAGTGCAACCTGAGGCAAGTTACTTAATTTACCCTTTCCGCTCTCTAAAATAAGAGGCAATATTTTGCTCTCACACAAGCATATTATGAGAATAAAACCCAGTAATTATTGCAAGATGCTCAGATATGATGAGGAGGAGGAGGGCCATATAAGTACCTAGATAAAAAGAATAGACTACAGTTTCCATTGTTTTTTTTTTCCCTCAGTGTTCAAAACTGTTAGACAATTATTTCATGCAAATACTTTTCAGCCTATTGGTTGCTTCTGAATTGTTCATTCAGCATATTTGCAATTTGGCCTCTGCTGTTTTGATTGGATGCCAAGAGTAGGTTACAATACATGCTCTTCTCCTTGTCTAGATGAGAGCAACTCTGCATCAGATTTTCTGTGTGATTATGAACTTTCGTATTTGCATTTTGGGGTGAACTAATTTAGGCCCCAATTCAGCACAGCACTTAAGCACACGTTTAGGCGCATCCCTGTTCAGTAAAGCTTTTAGGGCCACATTTTCAAAGGCATTTAGGCAACTAAAGATATAGATAGGAGCCTAATATGATTTTTTGAACAATGTCTATGTAGATCTCACTGGGCACTTACTGGCATCTTTAGGTACCTAAATATCTTTGAAAATCTGACCCGTTAGCCTTTGCTTAACTTTAAGCATTTGTTTAAGTCCCATGAAAGTCAACAGGATTTAGGCATGCACTTAAATTTAAGCATGTGCTTAAATGCATTGAGGAATAGGGGTGGTTTGCTGAATTAAGGCTTTATTGAGCCTGAATTTAAAAAAAATCTCATCAAAGTTCCCCAATAATTTGTGCAATGTTCACCCAGAACTTGTTTTAGGTACAGCAGCTGTATAGCACCCAGCCTGCTGTCTAGTACCATACATATAAAAACAGTATATGTTTGAAAAAGAAAGGGCCAAATTCTGCTCCCAGTTATAGGCTAGAAATCCAGAGTCATGCCCCTGAATTCAGTTCAGCTACACAATGCACACTGCACAATTTGGCCCCAAATTATAAAGCCTATTATTTTTTCTGCTTTTTCCTAATGCAAGGATTGCCCCTATATGATGTAATGTCTGTAAGACTGATTTTGAGCTTTGCATTAATATGAAGACAAAGTAAGTGGATGATTATATTTGGTCTTTAAATAGCGCTCCATAAACACTAGTCAGATAATCTTCATTGCACTGGTATAGTTTCTGTTTTCAAATTGGATGAACATGCAGGTGCTTCTGACATATATTCTGAAATTAATTTTGAATTTTGCTTTCTGTTAATGTATGTGGCAGTAAAATAGAGAGCTCAAATATTCACAGGAAATGAACTCGAAAGGGTACCAACTTGACTGAAATGAATTTATTTTGAAGTCCAAACAAATATGCCTGGAGAAACAAAAAGTGGCATTATTTGCCAACTCTAATTTTTAATATAAAGGTGGTTTTGGTAGGATATAGTTCATAGTTCTCCATCCTTAGCCTTAAAGCTGCAGGGAGAAAAGGAGTGTAACCTTTTGCTCTTCTTATCTGGAATGTTAATGACCCAATTTAAAACATGTTAAATGTGCCTAGACAGCATAATAATGGGCAACTATTAAATACATGTAATAATATCTAATTCCCATTGACTCCAGTTGGAGTTGAAGACACTCGATATGTTTCAGGATCCATGCCACTAATGAAAAGCAAAGTGTTTTATCATCTCAGATGGGAGGGGAACCCCACAAACACATGAAGAAAGTGCTGAGTTCTAATTTCAGAGTGATCCAAATCAAGCATTAGAAAAGGAGGGGAACAGATGTGTGGAGCTGCTGTGTAGTGCAAGGCAACTGCTGCATTGCAGTAAAAATTTCTCTCCTTTTAGGTTTTGCCTTACAATTGAGAAATATGTGACAGGATCTTTTCTTACATTGAGACGTGCCCTCACCAATGACAGTTTGCCTTTAAAACTGTTCAAATTATGATTTAGATAACTGGATGATGATCTCTATCCATCTGCCATTCATTCATCTATCATTTTAAGATTTTTCTCTTGCACCCCTCCCACTAGCATCAAAGCACTGGGTGGGTATATGAAATCTGGCTATTAGAATTCCTTATATTAAATACAAGGAGAATTAATTAGTTATCTTGAGTGTCTTTCCTGAGTAGTGTTTATGAAATGGAGTTGCTTGGAAATTGTCAGAGAAAAACGTTTACTTCTCAGTTTTTTATCTTGGGCTCTCAAAATAAAATGTACAGAAAGACCTATTTTGAACGCAACAGGTGTGATCTATTATACAACCTTCTTAGAAAGGATTGAAAAGCTTAAAGCAAATGTGTGTTATTTATGGTAGCTGAGGTGAAATGAAACAGGTGAAAATTTTGAGTGCAGACAATTTTAAATACTGCTAATCTCTGTTCTGGGTGGGCCACCGTATCTACTTTATCACAGTAGTACCACTTAGAGTGGCTGCCCGTTTAAACGTTTAGATAACGTCATCTCAGTAGTTGCAATATTTCTTGTATTTCCCATGTTGAGCAATGTCCATGTTTCCTCTAAGCAGAAGGTGTGCTGCACTGTTACATTCTTTCTCATAAAGTTATTGTATACGTTTAAGGTAGTTGTTTGCTTGTTTAGAACATTATAGTTAGAGCTGGTCAAAAAATTTCTAACTAAGTTCTTCCATCAGAAAATGCCATTTTGTTGAAAATTAAACTTTGTGCTGGAACAAGTATGGTTTCAGCAAAGGTTTGTTTTTAAAAAAGACAAAACTTTGAAACAAAGTGTTTCGATAAGGTCAAAACATTAGGAACATTTTGATTTTTCATTTCAAAATGTACGTTATAATTTTTTTAAAAAAGTTGAAATGGGAATGAAACATTTCAATTGACCCAAAATACACAGATTTTGAAAATTTTATTCTATGAGAAATTTTGTTGGGGTGGGTTTTTTTTACTTTTTGGTTTGGGGGTTTTTGGTCTTTGATCTGCTTCAGAGCTCAGATCTATTGCACTGGAGTTGGGGATCTCATCCTAGTATAGAGCGTACATCACAGAGCCCACCACATAATGTGGAACAACTAGCAGAGTATCAATTCAACAATGCCATTGACAGGTATTAAAGATATACTAGCAGAACTGTCTTGAAAAGCTAGTATAGTCCTATATCCACCAAAGCATCCATTAATTTTTGGGTGCCCAACTCGAGACATCTTGGGCCTGATTTTCAGAGGTGCCAATCACCTGCAGCTCCAGCTGAGTTCAATATTATCAGAGCTTCCCTTTCACAGGTAATAATTATTTTCCTCTAGAGGTCCACAGATGCCTCCTTGGAGTCTCCATAATCCCTTCATTTATCCCCTTTTTACTTTCCAACGCTCCGCCAGGCCTCTTCTTGCAGCAATGAGGGCCTGAACGCAGAGTTCAGCAATGCTTCGCCTTCAATAGGCCAAACGGGAGAGCTAGTGAGTGCGCTGAGCTGCCTCTGTAACATTTCCGCTTCCAGCAGCGAGGGAGAGCCAAGCTTCAGTCCTGAATCTCTTTCTCTCTCTCATATCCAAGTATTTCTTTAATGCGCCCTTCAGCACAGTACATCCACCCAAACTGTAGCTCCCTTGCACGGCAACATGCTGAGCTCTCTTTGCACAGCTGGGCCAGTTGCTTCTAATAATTCACTTTTAAAAGAAGAAAGCTGTTGGGTAATTATCACAAAGGGACATTGAAAGGGAGTTTAAAGTAACTTGGCAAATAACACGTCACCACTGTAAGCCCTAGAAGGATGTTTTCATAAACAAAAACCCTGCAGACCGTGCTAGCTTCCGGCACCTGCTTCTCCCCAGCTCAATTAAGGAGTGGTATGTTTCTTTACATCCTATCTCTCTTCCTTTATCACTTCTCTTAGTTCTTTTATCTATTGTTGAGGGGAAAGAGGGCCTCACTGTCCTTTTCTAGCCTAGAATAGCGGAGAAGATGCTAATACATGGTATATCCTTGGGTTCTATTTTTCAGGTGCTCACCCACTCAATCCTGCATTTTTCTGAGTACCACACAGATACACGTATTTGGTTGCCTGCCGATATTTTGGAGGTACCCAGACAGCTAATCTACTTCAGTCCCATCCCCTCTTCTTACTTAATGATGACAAGCTCCACTGAGTTTCAATCCTTCTCCTAGTCACAGGTTTCCTCTGGAAGCAGGTGAAATTATTAGGGTATTTAAAAATGGCCTAGGGCTTGTCTTCACTGCAACAGTTAGCTTGAATTGGTACACTCAAGTTATTGCCGTCGAGCTAACCTACCCTAGCTCAAGTGAGACTGTCTACACGGCACAGCAATAGTCAAGTTGCACGGAGTGATTACATTCGCAGCTGCTGGGTAGTTGTGGGTATGTCTATACTGCAAAGTTTCCTCCGCAAAGCCTTACCTAGGTTACTGTATCCTCCCTGTTTCGGCTGTCACTTTTGTGTCTCTGGAGGTGTATCCCAGGGTTCTTTGAGCTGAGAAAGGCTAGGATTCTTTCATAGTCAGTTCTGTCAGTTGTGGGAGAACTTGTCTGTCCTTTGGGGAAATTGTGGGAAGGGTGTTGGAGGATCATCAGAACTTATGTGATCTTGCTTGAGTCTTCACTGCAAAGTGGGTGGATTCCAGCCTGAGCTTTCACCCATACCCCAAGCTGTTGAAGCAAGCACAGGTTCAAAGCACAAATAAGCACATGCTTGGGGGGGGGGGTGGGTTGTGTGTGGATGGTAGAGGGATGTGGGCAACAATGCATGCATGCGCTAGTATTACAGTGTAGACATACCATTTAACTTGAGCTAGAGGTTTTTTTGGGTGGATGGGAGTCAGATTACGAGCAAAACTCAAGTGATAACTCCAAGCTCTTATAGCAGTGAAGAGAAGCCAGATACACTGCTAGCATGCAGAGACTGCTGCCTATTATGCTGACAAATATTATCTCTCTTTTTTTTTCTTACTGGTACTCCCCGTCAGTTGTGTCTTGTCTTATAATTAGATTGGAAGCTCCTTGGGGCAGGGACCATCTTTTTGTTCTGTTTTTATACAGAGCCTAGCACAGAGATGTCCTGCTTCATGACTAGGGCTTCTTGGTGCTATGGAAAAACAAATAATAATAATAAGCCCTGAAGAGTTCAGAATTTATGAGCAATTTCAGAACCAGTGCCTGGTACCAGCTCATGATAAAGCTGCAAAACACTTTTTGAGTTTTGCTTTGTTTTAGCTGGATGTTGATTACCTTGGGTTACATTCCCCAGTGTTTTGCTTTGAGTTTTGGAGTTTGAACAACCTCAGAGTCAAACCCTCTGCCAAAACCACAAACTTTCACCCCGTTTCACATCTAAATCTTAAAAGATCACTTCTGTGGCTTGGTTTCAGGACAAACCTGTAAATCAGCTCAGATTTGCTTTGGAAGGATTGTGAACCTCATTGAACCTTCCAACGAACCTGAACTGAGTTCAAGGGTATAATGAAACCTGAAGCAAGGGGAGATGGGCTTTGTTGAAAACAATTTGCACATCTCCAGGGGGAGACGAACCTACTGGTAGGGCCCTTCCTGTAGTTTTTACGCTTGGACTATAGGATTGGGCCAGTGGTCCCTTGAACAGGATACAAAATAAAACTTGTGGCTGCCATAGGAAGAATTGTAACTAATTTCTGCTGTTGCTGATGTACAGAATTTCCAGTGCAACGAAGCTATGTTTGAGGCGGTGGAACAGCAGGATTTGGACACTGTTCAGATTCTCCTCTATCAATATACACCAGAGGAGCTGGATCTGAACACACCGAATAGTGAGGGATTAACTCCCTTGGATATTGCCATCCTGACAAACAACGTGCCTATCGCTAGGATTCTTCTGAGGATTGGCGCAAAGGAAAGCCCGCACTGTAAGTATAGCAGAACACAAATTGTGTTGCTCCAAATAATCCATACTAAGGGCTTCCTCGTGCTCTGGGAGGCTTAATTAAATTACATAAAAGAGAAAAGCCCATCTGCTTTTGTTTGTAAGATGAATACAGGCAGCAATGACACCACGACAACTGGAGACAGTTGCAGGGGTATTTGCTTCCTGAGCACAAGCTCAGCAGGTCTTTCCTGTCTCATGTGTGAGCAACCGGGGTGCAACCTACCAACCCAGCAAATCCCAACCTCGAGACTAGCTTTAAGTGGCTCTGGGGATAAAGTTAGCTGCTTGCCGTGTGCCGTAAAGAGGGAACACACCAAAGTCACGTGGGAATGGCCTCAATAATGTCCAGACATAGCTGTTCACTTTCGCTGGTTCAGTGTGTCACCCATGAGTCTCCATAGGTATAGCCGTGTAGGAACATGAAGACATACGTATTCCACGTAGGCACAGGATCCATATTTATCAGAGTTATTGTTATGATAGTAGTTAGTGTGAGACACCCTAGTGCACACTAGAATTTACACCCCTCAAGTGCAGATAGTATAGACAATGGTAGTTTATATGATGCTATAGGGTTAGGGCTCATTAAATACTTGACAATTACCAATTATAGCTGCTCAAGTTACCATGGTATGTGCAGTAATCTCCATTTTAAGTATTAGGTTTATGTTTTGAGGCTTGTTTAATCTTCATTTTAAAGCTCTTTGGGATGAAAGGCACAAAGCAGAAAGCAAAATCTATTACTTGACTGCATCCTCTCTCTCTGGGTCACACGGCTCTATGGACCCGTCTGCCGTAGGTACATTGTCTACAAATGCCCCATTGCTGCTAAAACTGGTTCATGTCCACTAGTGTTAGCAACATTGCGAGCCCTAGCATAGATGTACCAAGACAAGTGGCAAATTAATCACTTACTGTCTTTCAGTAGAGACAAGATGTCTTTCTAAAGTATATGCTGTACTTCAGCTATAGGTAGGGCTTCTGATTTTAGGTTTTAAGTAAAAAACACCTATAAAACACCCCAAATACAAAAAAAAATTAGTGTTTATCCAATGAACAGCCAAAAAGATATTGGAAATGGTTACTCAATTCAGGTTGACTTCCCTGCTTTCCCTATAGGCAGTGTCCCTGGCTTTTATCTAACATTAATTCATGCTAGGTACTTTAAATCTGCTTCTGCTACTGAGTGCAGCCAATGCCTACTTTCCAGTGGACACTCCATAGATAGGGAGGACTGTACATGCAAACAGAATTTACAACACTTCTGCATTATGAATTGTGGATGCAATTAAAAAAATTAATAAAAATTTTAAAATCCATTTTGCTTGAAGATGGAAATGACTATTCTTGACATCATAAACATTGTACTTTTTGACTACATTGGGATATTAATATGATGGGAAAGGACACAATCTCTCTATATGATGGTGAGCGTATTTGTATTATTTTATTTTTTATTAAATATCAGCTTCTATCTGTGGTAAAGATGCGTTATAAAAAATGTCAGCCTAGTGCCAGGGAGAGGTATATGAAATGCACTAAATGCTAAACCAGGGATCCATAACAAATTTACAAAGCTTAAACTAACATGTAAGTCATTTTTATACATATAATAAAAATTAAAGTTGATCCTATTTAAACAAGAATTTTAGGATGTACCCCCCAAAAATCTTCTCATTTCAGTATATAAAAAGTGAAAAACCCTGATGTTTGCATATCATCACAGAACACAAATTGCTAAAAAATGAACTTAATACCACCCTGAAAAACAGAAGCCGTCACTATAAATTACTGGACTCAATCATGTTCAGGTATCTGGTCTGGGTTATGCAGGAGGTCAGACTAGATCAGTGGGTCTGGCCTTAAAATCTATAGATTTAGGCCCACATTTTTATCATTATTTAGAAACCTATTGATGTAGATAGTTGCCAGTGGGGGATTTTCAAAAGTGTTTAGTGCTTCCACTGGGCACCTAGCTGCATTTTAGGAAAGTAAATACCTTTAAAAATCTGGTTCCTAGTTCCTATTTAGAGCATGGCCTATTTATGCCATTCAGCCAGTATAAAAGGACCTCAGTGTACCCAGCCTTAGGAATATGTAAGATGGGCTACCAGCTGCTGGCAGGGTTACCAGAGCTAAATAACCGTGTTAAAAATGATTGCCTCAGCCAGCACCCCATCCAAGCTAGGGCTGTTTAACATTATTAACACCAGTGGAGCTGAACTGATGTTAGCAATAGTGGGAAATCTTTAGAAAATAGGTAGACAGGGCCTGAGTCAGTAATACAGAGCTCATAGGTCCCTAATGGCACTGAGTATATGAAACAGGCTAATAGACTCTTATGTCTATGGAGTAATGGGACGATTATTCTGGTCCACGCCATGGTGTCCCAACGAGGTAGCAAGGAATGTGGAGGTATATCACTGTTGAGCTAACAGTCCCATTAAAATCAGATTACCACAATTTTAGGGCCTGATCCAAAGCGCAGTGGAGTCAATGGGAGTCTTTCCATTCACTTTGTTGGGCTTTGGATCAATGAGAGAATGACAGTAGCAATGAACTGGCAGGATGGCATCAGTAAATATGTGGTAACTGCACCAATGAAAACTCAGCTCAGATTATACCTCCTCACTGCATGGGAACACTAATAGCACTTATTGTGGTTATAAAACTATCCTTTGTCTTCTGTCATGGGACTTTTCCTGCATAATTTGGGGAGTGTGGTGGGGGGAGAATTTACCAAGTCAATTAATCAACCTTAAACCATGACACAAACTCTGACGCCTTACTTTTGGCTAAAAATACACAAATATATACGAATTTGTTTTAAACTGTCAATGCCTATATTTAGGACATTCCCAGCAAGGCTATAATGAGACTGTGTTTGAAGGGTTCAGCCACTGCAGACTGTGTCATTAATTTGAAGTTAGTTAAATTAACAACATTTAGGACTGGCATGTCAATCTCAGTGCTCCAGGAAATTGCACCTTGAGGCTACTCACATTGCCAATTTTTTTCACTAGAGAGTGTATGTGTGTGCGTGTGTATGGGTGTGTGTGTTGGGATTTTTTGCCAGACCCTCAGTGTTGGTACACCTTTATTGCTTTTCTATGTCCACAGCACTTATATTATCATTTATTCTGGCCTCCTTTAACCTTCCCAAGAGATTTTTGCATAGTGTAGCTGCTCAGTGAAAAGAGTTGTGTTTTTTTTTTGCTTTATATTTATTTGTTTATTTTTCTGTCATGGTTCATGACTGAGGCTTTAAAAAAAAGTGTGACAGCATTTAGAGTGCATGATTGACTGCTGAAGCAACATTCATTAACCATGACAAATCTAGAGGAAAACACAGTCTTGAGTGTTCTAAACAGCAGTAAAAAAAAAAAGAAAAAAAAAGACTAAACTAATTTTTCATTGACCTCATCTGTAAATAAATGCAGTCTGATGGCAAGCAGGGGCAATCATAAATTAGTATTCATTTCCTGTAATTAATGCAAACATGCCTATGAACACGGAGAATATGAATATATAACCACTTCATTTCCATTTCAAAATATGCCCACCAAATTTCCACTTCACTTATCATGATTTTCAGTTTTTCTGATTGAAATAATGGTTAAGGCTTTCTCAATAAAAACCAAATCACTGGGTTTTTGTCCTTGAGGATCTAAAGTCGCTGCTGGAAAGTGTCTCATTCAAGGCTCCATGGAATGGCTTTCAGCCTCTCTGTATTTGTCTCCATTGTTCGAAGCTGGCAGTAATCGTTGTTTTACCCTATTCTGCCCCCTTGCCACACTTCACAGACCCTCCTTCCCTGTTAGAGTGAAATCCCCTTCACCCGCATGGCATTTGGGCTCTGGAGGCCTGACCCAACATCCAATGGAAAGACCCCCATTGACTTCAATGGGCAGAGGGATCTGGAGGTAGAACTCCCACCTGTCCCTTCCCTGTAGCATGCAACTCAGTTGCAAAGGCTGTTGGGCAGCTAGACACGTATAAACTTGGCCTCTCGCTGGCTGCCTCATTTGAGACCCTTTCTGTGGTTCAAGGTACCTGTGCCTGGCAACTCTGCCCGCTATCTCCGCCCAGCACAGCCCCTGGCAGTCATGCCATCACTCTTTTCTGTCATGTGACTGTTACACGTGAGGCTCAGAATTCTTTGTTTCCTCTCCAGGGCAATGTGGCCTTCCACTGGCCTTCACAGTGGGCCACACCCTGAAACCCTCCCTTAGTTTCCAGCAAAACACACAGGAGTGGGCCACGGTGCGGAAATCTCCCCGAGGTCACTCTTGAAGAGCTTTCCTTGCACCACCCCCACAAGTGGAAGGAACTCGGGAGCTATGGATTGTGGAGGGCATGCCACCTACCAACCCTCACAGACCTTGGTGATTCAGAGCGAAAGGAGCCCCGACCCCCAATTCCAAGGGAAAACAGCAGCCCTGCTACAAGAATAGCTCTTGCTTTTCCTCTCCCCTTTCCCCTGCCCATTAGCAGCAGGGGTCCAGCAGGAATCACACACCATTAGCTGGGTCCCCTTGTAGCTACAGTGCCATCACTTTAGAGAGGACACAGGTGACATACCTCCCAGCTGCGTTACTTGGATTTCTGTGTGGAAATCCAAAAGCAAATCAGAGAGCAACAACTCCCACTTCCAGATCCACGTGGAGCCCAGTCTGTGCGAGCCCCAGCACAAGCTCATTCTTCCCTTAATTACCAAATAGGCAGAAGGATATAGTGCAGTCCCTAGAATATTTACATTAAAAATGTAAAGCAGGTTGCTTTACTCTCCCTGCTCTCAGAGTCCACTTTGTGCTGTGTAACCATCTCTCTCTCCTCCACTGATTTTATTCATCATTTGTTCTCATCTTGGCTTATTTGTGCAAAACTAAGTACAAATAAAATTAACATGTCCAGTGGTTGTTGCCTGTAAACATTCTACACCTTGCCAAGGCCTGACAACTGTTGAGTTGAATCTTGATGAGGGAGATAAGGTTAGATCATCCTCTGGAACTTGGAACAATGCCAGTTTACACCAGCTGAGAACCTGACCCATAGAACCTTCCCTCTCAGTCCTGATATGCTATCAGATATGCTCCACACTTACCATTTGCATGGACCCAGGAAGGTCTGTCACCCTTTGCTGGTCTCACAGAAGGTAGCGAATTCTGAAGATGTCAGCCGAGTGCGGTAAGCATGGCTATGTGTCCACAAGATGTCCACATGAAGAATGATCGTACTTGGCGGCGAGAGGCTGCAAGCCAGCTTCTGAAAGCAGAGCTCTAGAGACGACCATTCTTCAAAAACCTTTAGGATGTCAGAGGTGTGGAGTAATTCTTTACTCTTCCCCTTGTGGTTGTTAAATGCCCGATGACACTTTTCACATTAGTAAGTGGGATTATCCTTGGACTCCTGGCTAAGCTCCAGTCATGATACTGGGGTTTGAAATGAAAACATGTACACATATATGTATACACATCAGAGTATCGCTCGGCTTTTTTCCTGGTGCAAAACTTCTGCTTTATCCGAGCTGTTGGACTGATTTTTTGATATAGTGGAGTAGCTATAGAAGGCATCACTTAACACCCAGATCTGGTTACTTTTGCTCTTATGTGGGGTGTTTTTTATCTCACAGCAGGTCAGAGTCCTGTCCCCATATCATATATGTTTGCATTCTCAGAGATGCCTTGGTCCCTTTTTAAATGGTCATTGCAACTTGCTCTTTGGCAAGGTTGGTTCAGATCCCATAAAAGACATAAAGGAGCCAGTAGCCTGGCTGTGTCCCTAAGCCCCATCTTCCCCAGCATTGCTAAGAGCTGTGGCTTGTCGTGGTAAATTATTTCTGATGAATAGGGCCCTTTTTTTTGGTCCAAGGCAATTACGACTCTGATGTTAAAATCAGACAGCTCTTGTGGAAAGTTACTGCACTCCACAGCAAGATTATTTCTGGTGATTTCAGGAGTCCTCCTCCTTTACACTATGTCCTGAATTTTGACCACCACCTGGATTTGCCACTTTTCCTCCCATGTTAAATTAAACAGCTTTGCAAATAATATTTTCTAAATTGTGAATAATTTGATCAAACTCCCCTAAATATTTCAGAACAAGAGCAATTCTAAACCAGTTTGCTCCACGTAACTTCACTAGGCAGTCGTGGCGGTAGTTTGCATTACAGTAGTGCTCCCAGACCTTGACTGAGGTTGGGCCCCATTTTAGATTTAACCTCTGTAGCTGTCATTTTCCGTATGTTTATACAGCACTTAATGCAATGCGGCCCAGACCTGGCTGGGCTGTCAGCACTACTGCTATATAAATGTTAAATAATAATAATACACACACACAGACACGTTCAGACAGTCCCTGCTTACAAGACAAGGCAGGCAAATGAATTATTATTACCCTTCTTTTACAAATGGGGAGTTCAGGCACAGGGAGACTAAGTGAATTGCCAAAGGTCGTTCTGGAAGTCTGTAGTAGAGCACAGAAGTGAATACCGATCTCCTGAGTTCTACTTCAGCACCTTAACCACAAAGCCATCCTTCCTGGGCTTCCAACAGCTGTTTCTTTTGACCTGTAGATGTTTGTGAATTTTATGTTTTGTCCATCGTTGACCACAGCTTTTTGTTCATTAGAAGCGTATGGGTTTTTATGACCAAGTAAAACTGAAAACTGGGTGAAAACTGAAAAGCTTTAATTTTGGCTGTTAATCTTTTGTAATAATCTGTCAACGTGAAAGAAAAGGAGGTAGGGTAATTTTGGTTTGCTTAAGACACTTTCAAACATATGATAAATACTTGAACTTCAACTTCCTCACCTTACTCATGTGGTTAGTCTCATTTAAACAGGACAGATCCTCAGCTGGTATAAATTGACATAGATTCATTGACTTTCATGGAGCAATGCCAGTTTACACCAGATGTGCATCATTTCACTTCAGTAGGGCTACTCGAAGGATGGAGAGGATTTGGCTTTAAATGGGTTGTGCTAGTGTAAGTGAGGACAGAACTTTATCATGCCATCAAGCAGTCACTTGCATTCCCCTTTTCTTGGCAGTTGTTAATATGGAAAGCAGGTCAATGCATCTGAGCACCTTGGTCCAGGAAGCCCAGCAGCGAGTAAGTGAGCTGTCTGCACAAGTGATGAGTGAAGGTCTTAGTATGGACAACACAGACAAAGAGAAACAACTAAAAGCGTGGGAGTGGAGATACAGGCTATACAAGCGCATGAAAGCAGGCTATGAGCATGCCAGTAAGTAGAACCAAGGTGGTTATACACCTAAAAGGAATATGCTTTAAATAAGAATACTTTGCACTTGTAGAGCAATTCTTTCTCTACAAAAATGCTCTAATCAGTCCTCATGATGCCCCTGGAAGCAGCTGAAGGTTATAGGTGGGGAAACTGGGCACAGAAAGTAAGTGACCTGCCCAAAAGTGGAAAGGGAGTTGGTGCTAGAATTTGAGAGGCCCAATTATCCTGACAATTGCATGTGTGCAGCTTCTACAGAATGGGAGTTGTGTGCTCAGAACTGTTCGGATATTCAGACCCTAAAGCTCCTGGTACAATGTCTAATTCTTGCACCATTAAGCCACACTCCTTTTCCCTTTCCCCTATCTCCTTGCTTTTACATTTTCCTTTCAGGTTTCATTTAATGTGATTAAAGATAGTTGCAAAATAGGGACATCTGAGGAAAAATGCGGGGGAAATTCAACCTTTTTATCATAATTTGAGAAAACAATTAAACAATTCTGTTGGTGGTGAAACACTAGAATGAAGTTTTCACACAGAAAATTGTGAGAAGTTAATCCTATTTGTTGGCATCTAAATGCAATACTTCGACAAAGAAAATGAGCCAATTTCAAAAATTTGGATCTTTTTAAGCCACTCTAAATGTGGTTCTGTGCAGAAAGGCATACTGTGGCACTTGGAGAGGAGTAGACTAGAGATTGAAACTTCTGTTTGTATAAAATTTAGATCTTTTGGCTGTAATAGATTTAGTGACAAACAATCATTGTCACCATTAACATCTTTAGAACCACCTTTCAAAAAATCTGTTTGCAAATAATTAACTTTATCTAAAGGGTATTGCACACCGAGAATACTCCTCTAATGTATTTATGGTGTTCTCTGAATTAGGATATGGGGAATACTACACATGTAATGTTCATTACTTGCAATGACAAAATTGTAAACATATTCGGCCACATCCGTAAGTGATTTCAGCCAGTGTATCTTCATTTAATTCAGTGGTGCTACACTGGTATATACCAGTAACCAGCTGAGGATCTGGCCCATCAGCCAGCATGTGTTATGTTACATGACAAGAGTTTGCTTAATGCCCTTATCCTAAATTAGATGTAAAAAAGTTAGATAACTATATCATCTTCATCCACATCCAACATGACTTCAGAATCGTTTACATGTTCAAAGGGATTGCCAGTTTTTCCTACAAACAATAGGTAATTAATTTGATTTCTGGACTGAATTATTCTTCGAACTGATCTATATGCTCAAAAGAGACTTCATGCCACGACACGTTAGAATGACCATAGTGAAACATATACAAAGTAGCTGTTACAATCTTGGTCATTTCTAAACCAGAATAATGTAAAAATGTTTTTCTGTCATGTGATACATTTGAATCTGTTAGTGAAATCTTGATGATTTAATTAGCTCTTTATGGTACTTTTTGTCCCTTTTCTTTCCTCCCACCCACCCCAAAAGATTTATAGGGGCTTTTCATTGACATAATTAACATTATTCTGTTCTATTGGGTTACATATGTACAGGAAGATATTTTTAACCCAAAGGAGCTGAAAACCATGATAGAAACAAATGGTGTCTGCAGGATATTGTTAGTTGAGGCACTAATTAAAATGTTCAAAAGGCAAGGAACACAAACACTTACGAACCAAAGCTCACAATTGCCGGGTGGTTTTCAGTTGGTTCTTTGAAGACACACAAACGTTGTTTGAATAGGATTTGTTGTGCTATGGACCTGATGTTTTTTCTTCTCTCCCAGGAGCCCCTGAGGCGCCAACCAATGTCTGTTTCATGGTAACAAGCAGCACATCACTCACTGTCACCTTCCAAGAACCTCTTAGCGTCAACTCGGCTGTAGTGACCAAATATAAAGGTACTGGATTTGAACATATTTCATTTACCTTTCTTAAGAGTGCGCAGAAACGTTAGGGCTCAATCATGAGCTATTTACTTGCAGAAAATATTTTGTTCTGAAAGTCTCATTTGGATAGAAATATTTCATTGGTTATTTGTGTATACATGAGAATGTTTTGGATGGGATTCCCTAATGAGACGGTAAGACAAAAAGACAGTTCACCCAAACCATTATCCATGGTGCCTTGAAGTTAGCTTGACTCATTGTGGTTAGAACATGGGATGAGCCAGCTTAAAAACATCAGCTAGCCTGTGGGCTTCTTAACAACCCTGTGTGTCCTTGCCCATGCCAAAGCCACACTGCCATCCCTTAAAGGAATGCCTCTGGAAGCTGAAGCTGCTGGCTGTGGTTTCACACAGCCCAGCTAATTAGCTGTTCCAGTGCCGCCACATAATTCCTGGAAGAGTATCACATTAGGGGTGGCACCAGTTACAGTCTTTAAAGTGGAATGAACAGAGAAAATACCTTTCTCTGAACAGTCCTGCTAAACACTCCAAGCACATGCAGCTCATCAGCATTGTTGTAATGAATATTAAATACAGTTCATGAGACTGCGGAGAGGGGCTTAAGTATTTAAAATACTTCTTTTTGTAAGCAAAGCAAATCTATTTTTAAAGCCATTGGTGTGTTTACATGGACTCTATTAAGCTTCATCCTGACGAATTTTAGAAAGGAAAAGCATCATTTTTTCTTTGCTGGAATATTTCACGTGAAGCCCATTCTAGTTCCTATCCAGATTAATCCTGTACACTTATACTAATCACCCTAGTAGCGGTAATACTCTACAATTCCATGGGACCTTTCATCTGAGGATCTAAAAGCTATATGTAAACAATTAAGCCTCAGTTAATTAAGCCTGGCCCACACATTCAGGCTGTGTCTAATTCTTGCAGCGTCTTCCTTTACGACATCTCCAAAATCCAGCCTTTTGTCACAGCCCACACTGCCAAAACTCCTGTCCAAGTCCTTATCATACACTGAACACAACAATCTTCACCTTTCTGACAGGTTTATAATGGTTTGCAAATTGGTTAAAATGAAGTGGAGAGAGGCGAAGGCCAAAACTTTCAAACTTGGGTGCTTAAAGTTAGGTATCTACATTCACATTTAACACCTAAAATAAGTAATCTTGTTTTCAAAGACACTGAGTAACCGTGGCTCACATCAACTTCAGAATTCATTGTCAATGTTGTGTCCAGACACGCAAAGTGGCCCCAAACCTGATGGTTTTAGAAGAGAGTTAAATCACCCATATTGCAGCTAACTAGCTGTGCAAAAGCGATTTAGTGATTAAGAAACTAGACCCCATTTTTCAAAAGTAACTTAGGAGCCTTCAAATGACTTTCACCGATAGTTAGTCTCCTAGGCACCTAAGTGCCTATGTCTTTTCTGAAAGTGAGACTTGGATACCTAAATCACTTGGGTTAAATTTTCAAAAGCACCTAATAGGACAAAACTCAGATATATCCAACATGCAGGGGACCAGTGAATCTTGTACAAGTCATAACTTCACAATAACGTAAATTCCCAAATACAATTGATTCTTTTTTTAAAATATTTACTTTCCAAAGGTTGTGTGATATTTTCCCCACACACAGTTGTTTAGTTTGAATCTGTTTTATAGCCTCTATCCTCTTTTCTGCAGATATGAAGGCAAGAAAAATGTTACCCAAATTGACATAACTTTCCTAAATCTGATTAGTTCACACTCGAGTGCCTTCATTCTTTGAATAATCCATACTGCTGACTGTTCTATGCTTGGTCAGAATGGCCATGAATTCTACCAACATGTTCATTTTAAACCCTTTATCCCAGGAAACTTGCACATTTAAGGTTAGATGAAAAGAAAGAGCATTAATGGGTCCTGTTGGCGACTTGTGGGGATTAATTAAGCACAATATATGGAATTGTTTATTACACTGCAGAGCAAACTTCTTTATGTTAAAATTAACCTTTCAAAAGAGCACTCATGTTTTGAACAAGGTTAGAGTTACTGTTCCCACAAAGATGGTTTGATAATATTAATTGAGAACCTTTTAGCGAAAAGTATAAGCCCCAATTCAGCAAACCACCTGAGCACATACTTAAGTGCTTTCCTGATTGGGGGCCATAAATAGTACATTACTATTTATTTTTAAGAAAGAAGAAATCAGGAGAGATAGTAGTCTTTCTCCTCCTCACTACCAAACTCTAATAATGATGTTTTCAATGGATCTATGGATTATTTTGGATAAGTATCAAGATTAAAGTTGCTTCAGGTACTTAACATTTTGACAAGCTGCCAAGGCCCTTTTCATGGCATCTCTTTTGACATGTTTGATATGTGGCTTGAACCTGCATTGTGGAATAACTTTTTTCCCCATGTGCCTATTTGTTCAAAGTGATTCAGAAACATGTATCAGAACATTATCTGAATCCTGTGCAGGGTTTTCCTTGTAATTATATAACTTCTAAATAATAAAGGACAATAACATTTTGCATTCTCTTTAACCCATAAAAACAATTTACTTCCTTTAAGAGACTTAATTGAAGCACACAAGGTAGATGGGTGTTAACGTTGGGGTCCCAGCTAGTTTCCAGTTCTGTGACTGCATTCTGCCAAGCCATTTCTTTAAGGATCTGAGATATTCTTTACTTCCTACCGTGGACTGCCGTTCAATCTTACTGCCACAATCCTAACGGCTCCTTTAGTTTCCCTCCAGAGAAGGCTGCCTTATGTCAGTGTCTGAAGTGAAATGATTCCTATGTATATAGTAGTTCAGTAAAGTGTTTTGAGGCTTGAGACAGGCATGACATAAATCAATAATAAGAATAATAATAACAATAATTGTAATAACCATCTCCAAGCTACAGAGAAATATTCATACCAGTTCCAGGAAGACCCCACCCCAGCAAAAGGATATTAAGGATTACATTAACTCACCAGGAAAAAATCTCAGATCGACTAATCATGCCCTGAGGACAAGCTTTGCACCTGAACCTGCAAACACTTGGACTTGCCTACACTGTATAAACCTCTTTGCACCCTCATGTAAATGTGCTGCGCTGGTGTTAAAAAGTGAATTACACCACCACGGCTTACTCCAGCTTGAAATTGGGTCAGTTATTTTGACATTGAGGCAGTGTGTCTACAGTGGAACTGGATGGGAAACAGTTTTCCCATGCCGTGAAGATTTTCAAGATATAAAAATATTTTCCCATTCCGAAGCAGGATTAAAACGTCGAAATCTTGAAAATTTTCACCAACGAAAAATCTAAAAAAAAAAAAAAAATCTTGTTCCAGGTCAATTGATTTCTCGGGTATTTAAAAAAAAATTTTACTCTAATTACCTTAAATTTGGAAACAAAAATGTTTTGAACCAGAAAACTGAATTTTTTCTTTTAGAAAATGTCAAAACATTTTTTTCAAAAAAATACTTGGAGTAAAAAAATTCATCGAACCTGACCTTTTAAAAGTTTCCGCTTCAACAAATCAGCGTATTTCAATAAATAAAAGGTTTGATTGAAAACTTCCTGACAGCTCCAGCCTGCACTACATGTTTGTACCAGCATAACTATACTGATGCAAAAAAACCCACAAAACCATAACACCAGCATAGACGAGACCTTATTCCTCACTGTTGTCCCATTGGAGCCTGGAAGTAGGGCATTCAAGAACTGTTGTCTTCAAGAAGTAATCCTTTTAATTGGTGTCCTCTCTCTCTCTCTCTCTCTCTCTCTCACGTGTGCACACGCGCACACACACACTCACAGAGTTTAATTAAATGAAAATCACTTTTCAACATCATTAACCAAAGGTAATTGTAAAGATTGTTGCGAAATTCAAAAACTGCACTGGAGGAAAAGTATTTTGCCAGTCTGGAAAAAATGCTACTTCTCTTTCTTTTCTTTTTTTTAAGCCAGTTTTTTGTTGTTGTTGTTGTTGTTTTCCCCCTACAATAGATGTAATTTCAGGCATATATAATCTCCTTTTATTGCACAATATTATTTTATACGAATCTCCTGTCAGAAATGCTTGAAATTCCCCAGGCATCAAGATAAACAAGAGCATGTGTAATATCAGAAGATAACCACTGAATGAACCACCAATGAAAAATTACCATGAAATATAGTCTCAAATTATACCCCTGAGTTTCGTATATCTTATTAATTTTGAAGAAAACATATGTTAGACAAATAAATTTTCTTTTGGTGAAAAATGTGAAGCTGCTTATGTTTTTGAGTTTAGTTATGTAGCTAACAGACCTGAAAAATTCAAGTCTGAAGCTGTAGTAGGAAACAGAGAGAGATTCTAAGTCGCCCTTTAACTGAGCAATTTGAGCTGCTCTACTATCTGCGTGAACGTGGATCCCAAGGCCCACATGACAAGCTTCACAAGCTGTTTTTTCAGTAGCAGTATTTGCGTTTAACAAGGTCTTACAAAGTTCTCTGGGTGGGTTTTGAAGTAGCTTCCCAGCCTGACATCGAGTTGGGGGGACGATGATTTGTTTAGACCACCTGATCCCCCTGTTACTATTTTCTTTTTATTAATTTTTTGGTTAAACATTTTACACATTTCTGTTTGTCAATAGTCCCCCACTACCTCCTAGGATTTCTGCCTGGTGGAAAGTATGTTTTTCTTTTATGTCAATTTTGTAGCCTTAAAGAAAAAGTCAAGCAGTCAGGTTAGATCAAGACGAGGTGGAGGAGGGAGAAAGCAGCTATTGCTTGCTCAATTTTTTACCAAAAAATTATTCCATACCTCCTTTCCTCCAGGGCAATTTGTGGTTCACCTCAAACATTTTTTGCATTAGTATAATTTTCTTTAATTACCTCTAAGTCACTGGTTCAGCCCAGGTCAGAAGTGAAGTGGCCAAAACTTGTTACCGTCTGATGGCTGGCTTGGTGTCCTATGTGAAGTGAGTTTACTGGGCTCAGCCCTGCTCCCAGAGAAACGGGTGTCGATATTACCAGCACAATCGATGCAATTTGGCACTTTTGTTGGAAGTCTCAGTAGGGGGAACTGAATGGATCTTGGAGACTAAAAAGCCATTTCATACTTAGAGGGGAAACCCTTTTAGAGTCAGAGTTTGGGACCCCCAGTGTGGCAGAATGGGGAAGCTTGCACAGATTGGCTTGCATTGTACACGCTGTATAGATAAATAGACCTTCATTGACCCAGGCTCTCAATCAGTTACCCTTTACAAGCACTAAGGGGAAGATCCAAAGCCCATTGAGGTCAGTTGGGGGTATGTCTACACTGCATTATAAACCTGGGTCTGTGGGACCCAGGCTTGTGGACTTGGTATGCCCAAGCCCATACCTGTGCATTTTATATGCTACACAGACGTTCGAACTCGGCTCCGTGGCTTGAGCTGCATCCACACTGCAAAATGACAGGGGTTGACCTGAGTCACACCGGGACTTGGCTCTGACCTATCCCCCAAGCAGGATCCTAGGACCTGAGTCCTGACTGCTTACTGACCCCATCAGACTGATTTCTGTGTGGACTGATTTGTGTGTGTGGTTTGGGCTCAAACCTGAGTCAGAGCTTGGGCTTAATGTGCAGTGTAGACACACCCTAAACTAGGAGTCTTCCCTTGAAAATCTTTACTTGAAAAATCACAGTTTAAGATTGTAAAAAGAATTTAGGGAGTTTTCCTGATCCATCATATTTTATTCCTGTGAATAATCTGTACTCTCATTGACTTCTCTGGGTCTACACACTGTGACAGACCCAGACCAGTGGGGTACAGGAGTCTGGTAGAAGGCAAATATACTGGCCACTGGATGAATAGTTTTCTGTTCCCTGAGTGACCAGAGCAGGGGCTGCCCTAGAGCAATCGGAAACCTTCTAGAATCAGTTAAGACAGGCAAGCTAATCAAGACACCTGGAGCCAATTAAGAACTTTCTAGAATCAATTATGGCAGGTAGGCTAATCAGGACACCTGGTTTAAAAAGGATCTCCCATCAGTTAGTAGGGGGATGTGCAAGGAGCATGGAGTGAGAAGGCATGTTGCGGAAGGACGGAAGAGTTCAAGCATGAACAGGCTTCAGGAGGAAGATCCTGCAGTGAGGATAAAGAAGGTGCTGGGGAAAGGCCATGGGGAAGTAGCCCAGGGAGTTGTGGCTGTCACGCAGCTGATATAGGGAACATTGTAGACAGCTGCTATCCACAGGGCCCTGGGCTGGAACCTAGTGTAGAGGGTGGGCCTGGGTTCCCTCCATCCCTCCAACTCCTGATTGGACACAGGAGGAGTTGACCCGGTCTGTGAGAAACACCAAAAGGGAAGGTCTAAATTGCAAAGGGATCTGCCCTGTTCCTGACTCACTAGGTGGGACACAGAGACTGCGGGGATTGTTTCTCCATTTCCCCCTTGCTGGCCAGTGATGAGGTTAGCTGAGCGGACGGCAGGTTTGAGCCAAACTGAGGGCTGCCGGGAATCTCTGAGGCAAGCAGATCCGCCAATAAGCGCAGGACCCACCAAGGCAGAGGAGGAACTTTGTCACAACACACACACGCACAACCTCCCTCTCGTTCTTTCTCTTTTTATATATATAATAGACAGTATGTATGTATGTGCAGGTAATCCAGCACACATATGCACACAGGTTTTGTAAGGTTGTATTAAACTGGTCTATCAGTAGAACTTGCACGTGTCCTTTTTCTTCTTTTACATATGACACCTACAGCCTTTTCCCCCATCTCTCTCTCACGACAGCCATCCCCATTAAACGTTGTCACTGAGGAGTCAATAAAACAAACACACATACTTCAGCTCCTTTTGACTTCAGTGGGTAGGAGCTAAGGGTGCTGACATAAACTCCTAGTGTATGTTTACACTGCAGCTAGAAGCCAGCCTCCCAGCCCAGGACCAGACTCTCACTAGCAGGGCTCAAGCTACCATGTTAAAAATAGCAGTGTGGATATTGCGCCTCGCGTGGAGACTCGGGCTAGCCACCCGAGCTCAAGCCCGGGGGACTGGGAGGGCTTGAGAGACTGAGTTCATGCCCAAGCCGCGATGTCCGCACTGCTATTTTTAGCATGCTAGTCTGAGCCTCTGACTTCCCAGGTTGAGCGCTCGCTCCCAGCTGCAGTGTAGACATACCCATAGGACTGAGCCCTTACCAAGAACTGTGATGCTGTAACATTAAGTTCCAATGAATGTTTTATAAAGTGCTGCAGCAAATGCTACATCACAACTTGAGTCTACCCACAGCTTAATGGCACCATATATCCAAATTGGTCTTTATGCCATGTTTGCCAACCATTCTAAGTATTTCTGTATATTTTTAAACGTTCTTTTTCCTTCTATCCCCAAATCAGTTCTTTTCTGCATTAAAAATGAAAGAATACATTTCTTTGTAACATATTCAAGTTTATGCTGCAGAATAGGTGTGGTCTGGTATTTTATTTTTACAGTAGTTCATTTACGGCATTTTATTAGGTCTCATGGGCACTTTATTTGCACACTACATTTCGGTAGCTAACAAGACTGTGCAACTTGATTTCTATTTTTATGCCCAACAAGTACAGAAATGTGTACATGTTAAAACAAACCTTTCTATTTTCAAGTCCTCTCAGCTTTTGTAGTATCCTTTGGACTTTTTTTTTTTAAAAAAAGGCTCTTAAACTTTAGGACTAGTTTAAAGATACCAGAGACAGATATGACAATTTCCTGCAATATTCTGGGTAGCTTTACTGAATTAAGTTTAAGTATGTTTGGAGTTCATTGTATTAAAAATGCAAAAGTTGATGTGTTATTGCCAAAGTACCATAAATGAACTACTGTAAAAATGAAACGTGGTGTTGTGGGATTGTATGTAACATATCTGGGGGGAGACAAGACTAATGTAAACCCTGGGAGAGCTATGAGCATCAAAGGGCTATTTGAGACAATGGGCCAGACAAGAATGAAATTTTAATTAAGTGGGTTTTGCAGGAAATCAGGGGGAGGGAGGATGCAAATGTACCCCCTTCAGCTATGCCAAGATTCAGCCTTTTAGAGTTTCTCTCTGAGGAGGAGACTTTTGTCTGGCTGATTACCTCTTCACGATCTCTACAGATCAAAGACCCAGGCTGCGTGAAGGAAAGACTAATGTACACATTAGTTTCCTTGTTCCGAGTGAAAGGGTGTTATGAAATTGTGACCACAGAAAACCCCCTGGGTAGAGTTTGAAGGACAGAGTCCTACCAGAGCCCTGGTTGGAGTTGAGGGTCGCTGGAAAGCATATTAGCTTCGGTTTCTTTCATTGGTTTGTATATGTTTTCTCTATAGTGCTTTCACCGTAAGAATTAATGTGCTTGCTTAGGAAAAGTTGTGTGGTGTCTAAGAACTGTGATAATTACACTATTCATAACCTCTGAGAAAAAGACAACGCAAGCCTGCTTAGTGAGTCTGACTCGCTGGGAAACTCACAGTGTAAGCAGAGAGCTGGGCAGCCTGGAAAAACCCCAGTCAGATGGGAGAAAGACATGGGTCTCCAACCAAGAGAGGTGACATCATCTGAGGACTGGGTGCCCTTGTAGGACCAGGAGATGGAGTATAGTGGCAGTTGCCCTGAACTGGGACAATATCCATCAGCTAGGGTTAAATATTAAATGAAGGTACAAAAACTAATGTAATTGATCAACCAAAAACTACTCAAGTCAGTTATTCTGATCTTCTGCTTTGTGTTTTATGAGCATTTTGAGCAGCCAGTCAAAGTGAATGGCAATGAGAAACCCAGAAGACTTAGGGTCTGATCCTGTCCTTATTTTGGGTGAACAAGAAATACAGCATCATACCTTTAAATGGATGATTTTTAGGAGATGTTGGTTTACCTTTTACATTTGCTTTGACTTAATAATAATTAATAAGTAATAATTAGGGCTGTCAAGCAATTAAAAACATTAATCATGATTAATTGCGCTGTTGAACAATACTAGAATACTATTTATTTAAATATTTGTGGATGTTTTCTATATTGTCAAATATATTGATTTCAATTACAACAGAATGCAAAGTGTACAGCACTTAGTTTTTATTTATTTCGATTACAAATCTTTGCACTGTAAAAAACAAAAGAAATAGTATTTCTCAATTCCCCCATTGCAAGTACTGTAGTGCAATCTCTTTGTCATGAAAGTTGAATTTACAAATACAGAACTCTGTACAAAAATACTGCATTCAAAAATAAAGGTGTAAAACTTTAGAACCTACAAGTCCACTCAGTCCTACTTCTTATTCAGCCAATCGCTCAGAGAACAAGTTTGTTTACGTTTGTCAGAGATGATGCTGCCAGCTTGTTTACAATGTCACCTGAAAGTGAGAACAGGTGTTCACATGGCACTATTGTAGCCAGCATCACAAGTTATTTATGTGCCAAATACCCTAAAGATGCATGTGTCCCTTCATGCTTCAACCACCATTCCAGAGGACAGCATCCATGCTGATGATGGGTTCTGCTCTAAAAGGATCCAAAGCAGCGTGGACCAACACATGTTCATTTTCATCATCTGAGTCATATGCCACCAGCAGAAGGTTGATTTTCTTTTTTGGTGGTTCGGATTCTGTAGTTTCCGCATCAGAGTGTTGCTCTTTTAAGACTTCTGAAAGCATGCTCCACACCTAGTCCCTCTCAGATTTTGGAAGGCACTTCAGATTCTTAAACCTTCGGTCAAGTGCTGTAGCTATCTTTAGAAATCTCATATTGGTACCGACATATGCTGGGTCATTATCTGAGACGGCTATAACATGAGATATATGGCAGAATGTGGGTAAAACAGAGCCAGAGACATGCAATTCTCCCCCAAAGAGTTCAGTCACAAACTTAATTAATGCATTATTTTTTTAATAAGCTCCATCAGCACTGAAGCATGTACTCTTGAATGGTGGCTGAAGCATGAAGGAGTATACAAATGTTTAGCATATCTGTCACGTAAATACCTTGCAGTGCTGGCTACAAAAGAGTGCACACCTGTTCTCACTTTCAGGTGACATTGTAAATAATAAGCAGGGAGCATTATGTCCCGTAAATGTAAACAAACTTGTTTGTCTTCATGATTGGCTGAACAAGAAGTAGGACTGAGTGGACTTGTAGGCTCTCAAGTTTTACATTGTTTTGTTTTTGAGTGCAGTTATATAACCAAAAAAAAATCTACATTTGTAAATTGCACTTCCATTGCACTACAGTACTTGAATAAGGTTAATTGAAAAATACTATTTTATCATTTTTAGAGTGCAAATATTAGTAATCAAAAATAATAATATAAAGTGAGCACTGTACACTTTGTATTCTGTTGTAACAGAAATCAATACATTTGAAAATGTAGAAAAACATCCAAAAATATTTACTAAATTTCAATTGCTCTTCTATTGCTTAACAGTGCGATTAAAATTGCTATTAATTGTGAGTAATTTTTTAAAATCGTGATTAATGTTTTTAGTTAATCATGTGAGTTACGTGTGATTAATGGACATCCCTAATCATAATAATTAATAATTAGTATTTTGCTAGTACTTTGCATTTTGAAAGCACTCTTCAGACATTAGATCAATAACCCTCACATCACCCCTTGGGCTTCGTGAATAACTATTATCCCTGCTTTGGAAATGGGAAACTGGGAGAGAAAGGTAAAGTATATTGTGTAACTTTGGGCAAAATATCAATGGCATTGCCAGGATTAGAACTCCAGCCCTCCTTGTTCATAGCCTCATTTTCATTCCACCAGGACACCCTGCTTTTCAGGTGGCTAAGAAATGTCCCTGTAGGATGGTTCTTGCCTCTGCAGCTCTAGTGAGGGCTCCCAACCCCTGGGGTCACCCACTGCAAATTTTACAGGAACCAGAACCCCTCCCGCTGCTGGAAGATGTTAAGCGGGAAGCTCCGAAGGAGATTCTCATGGAGATTCCCTGCCTTTCTCTTGCAGGTCTCACTGAGCCAGAAGGTGATTTGACCCATGGCATACACACGTGCATGGGGCCTGAAAAATATTGTGAAATCCACTTTCCTATCAAGTTAGAAACATGTCACAGTCTGACAACATTTCATTCATCTCATCTAAAGCCCACAGTGGTCTATGGGATTCTTTCCATTGACTTCAATGTGTTTCGGATCAGGCCCCTAGATCTGGTACCAGCTCCTTGCCTGGCTGCAGGATCCAATTTTTCATAATGTACTGTGCAGTTGGGGATCCAGTCAAGCTCATCTCTGTGGACCTTGCAACATCCAAAAAACTTCAGTGTGCAGAATCCAGGACCTTACTGTACTAATATTGGGTCTCTCACATGGTCCCGCCAATTGACAAATTACATTGAACTACCCCATTTGCAAGTCCTGCTACACTTTGTGTTCCTTCCTATCCCCGTGCCTGGATCATGTTTCCTGTATGAAGAAGAGTTCCATGCTCAACGTAATGCAAGTACAGTAAGCAGCAAGGGACACGTTGGGCAAGTAAACCCATGTTTGTGTTTGCTTTATCTTCACTGAGCGCTCTGCTTCTGTCTCTAATGCTTCTGATCCTCTTTCTTCACCTCAAAGTTGGTACTTTTGTTGGTGAAAGTAAAATTTCACAGCTTAGGCAGCCCCCATGCTGAGCAGAGAATTTCTTTGATCCCCAACCACTATCTAATGGCATTTTAAAAAGAATTTAGGGATTAACTTAGAAAAAATAAAACCCCTAAACATAAGTAATTAATGCTCTCGGCAAATAAGACTTTTTTTTTATTTAATGTTTCTAACACTGCAGCACTAAAAGAACAATGCTGGCATCAAACAATTTCACTTGATGGCTGTTAGTGTATTTTCTTTTGTTCGGTTGCCGTTAAACATTCTGATACCTGAATGTTGGGCACATGTGAGTGAAATGACCTTTTTTCTGTGTATGCGTCTTTACGACTGTTCATTTTTTAATTGGATTTTTGAATGTAGCAGAGTTCAGAAAGAGCCTGAGTGCAGACAATGCATGCATCAGTCATGTGTGTAGTCCTTACTGGTGTGCACCATCCCCATGGCTTTGGTGGCACAGCTTGCTTGAGTCAAAACTATTCCCTGGGAATGGGGGGCTTGTAAGATTGGGGCCAGAAGCAGTTATGCTTTTCTAAGACATGTTTCCTTTGGACTAGAATCACACTTACGCTAAGGCCCCTAGTAAATTACATGTGATCAGGTGCTCCTATCTCCTCATCCCCTGCCCTTTAGAGAATTTGAAGGAAGATCCCAAGTGTCTGTTGGGGAAAGTGAAAATTGTGTATAGGTCTTGTGGGGTGCGTCGTGCAATGCTTGGAATTAGAAAAGAACTGAAGAAACTGAAGCAACAAAGATTGGCCGTAGCTGGAGAAAGGACACTGGATGGAGTAGACTAGTGCTGTGAGGTGGTACAGAGAATCCTCTTTCTTAGATGCCTGGCTGATGAGTCTTGTTCACATGCTCACAGTTAATCTGATCACCAGATTTGGGGTCAGGAAGGAATTTCCTCCCATGTCAGATTGGCTGGGACCTTGTGTACGTCGGGGTGGGCGGGGGGCTCCTTTCTCTGCAGGATGAGGCATGGTTCACTTGCCTGGATCATCTGGGTATATCTCACTTAATCAACTCCGTGCTGTTGCAAAGGCCTCTGACATTGAAGCACATTGCTCCCTTCTATTCTCCGCCTGTGGCACACAATAGTTTAGTCCCCCAGGGTTGCAATACTTTGGTCTAACTTCCCAACATAAATCAAATCTTTGGATCTAATTAAACCACAGAGCAACTTGGTAAGTAATTTAAGTGTGAGTGAGGAAACAAATGCCAAAAGAAGTGACCAATTCTGCTGTGGCTTGTGCTTTCTGTTTATTCAGGAAAAGGTGCTCCTTTCCTGAATAAATCAATGATTGGGGTGGGCGAGATGTTTTATTACCTTCGCTGTATCTCTTGTCCGTCCATCCCTCTGGTGAGCTGCCCTACACTCTGCGCATCGCCCCCAAAAAGGGAGCGGTGGGAAAGAAACAGGTGACAAGAAGCCTATCCCTTGTTCTAAAATGTAAAGTGCATGAATTGGGTATTTTTTTAAAAAAAAAAAAGAAAAAAAATCTTGGCTAAAAGTAGGTTACATAACTTAAGCCAGTCTAAAATTATGTGCCAGCAATTTACATGAGTTTTATGTAACTGTTTATACTGCTGTTTATTTAAAAATTACTACTTATCTTGGCAACCGCAGCTACACACCGTGCATTTGCTAGCTCCGGAATACAGGGCACCTTCATTAAAAACACATAGTCACCAATATATTAGATACAAAAAAAAACCCTGCTCTGACATAATGTTAAGAGTCAGATAGAAACCCGCAACAGCAAGGACATTCAGTGTTCAAGACAAAGCAGGCCTTTCGGGTGTCGAGAACAGGGCTGGAGCATGCTCCATCCTTAATTCACCCAGCAGCGCTAAGGTATCTTACAGCTCAGCTGCTACAGTCTATAAGACGAGCTCTTGTTCTTGAGCTCTTATAAAGGACCCTCTTCATCCGTAGATGTTTATACCTCTGCTTTTGTGGGTTCAAGTCAGACCCATCACACTTTTAAAATGCTGAGGGTAGACGGTCTTTTGTTCTTTCTTAAAGTCCCATCATCATGTTATTTAGAGCTTTAATTTTACCAACCTTTAAAATGTTGCCGTCTCATGTTTTATTTTATGTTTTCAATCTACCTCTCCATAACCAACATTAAAAAAAACCTTGTCAATGGCCATTTTTTATGTAGGACCTACTCAAAAGCAATATTTAGTGCCCTCTCACTGCTTCTGCGTGTACATTTTTAAGCAACAACGTGCATACCCCAAATCTGTGCAGCCGTCTTTGAAAAGGGTTGTGCATTAACAATCTAAACCATGAAACAGAAGGGAAAGAAACTAATATTTGTGAAATGGTAAAAGAGACAAAATTGGTAGGAAAGTAACTTTTATTCTCAAGTTTGAAGAAGGGAATAAGAAACAGTGAAGAGTTAGAGGCTATTAGCCATATAACGGTCAGCCTCACTTCAACAAAACAGCAGTATCATCAGCATGGGACAGTTCCACAGACAGAGCCACTTCTTAGCTTGGCCTCATGAGGACTTGCAGGATTATTACAGTATTGTTACTGCCCTGTATTGCAGCTCAGACTGGAGGGTGTCCTATGACACTGGCTTCTCTCTCTCATTGCCCCATGTGAGTTGCAATATCCGTTGCAAATTGAATCCAGTGCAATAGCAGTAAAGCCATGTCATACCTCCATAGTCCAGAGCCCTTTGTCTAAGCCTTTCACCAGTAGAGACCCCGCCTTTCACCAGTGTAGCACGTCTATATGAGGGGTTTGCAAGTTACAGCAGTGAAAGTTGCTCTAATACAGATAAAGGCCGTCTGAGGCATTCCAGCTAGCAGTCTCTTGATTTAATCAGGAGGAGTGTTCTCAGCTCTGGCACTTGCTTTTTTGCTTTGGTTCACCATAGCCCAACCCCGATGTTCTCCATCATCCAAGTTGTCTTCAAGAATCTGATTCTCGATTGCCCTGCATCCCAGTACAAAGTGAATGTAAACTGTTGAAGTTCTGATCTGGTGATGTTTTGCCCTCCCTTTGCACCGGTGTGAATAGCAACATCAAGTGCAGGGCAATCAGTGGTGAATTAAGGCCCAGACTATATGACTACACTGGGGGGGAGGGAGGGGGAAGAGTGGTCTTAACTTAGGTTAGCTAACTCACATTAAGGTAGCAGTGTAGACATGGCAACTCAGCTGTGAACTTGGGTTAACAGCCTGAGATCCACCTCGGCACCCCTACAGAATTTCACCTGAGCCACTAACCTGAATTAAAAGCCAAGCTGCCGTGTCTTGACTGTGAATTGAACCTGAGTTGTTAACCCAAGTTAAGAACACACCTTTTTTTGTTTTTTGTTTTTCTACATAAAATGTGAGTCAGGAACTGACCGGAACAGGAAGGGAGTAGAGTTTGGAGTACAATGGTGGTGAAGAGCCTGGGGAAACTATTTGGAATAGAAGTCTCAAATAAGACCCAGAAGTCTTAATTCCCGGTCTCCTTCTCTAACAAGAAAGGAACAGACCCTGCTTCCCTCTGAAGTCTATGGGAGTTTGGCCATTAACCTGAGCGGATGCGGGATCAAGCCCTAAATGATGCCCACAATTCTCTGGTCCTACCAAGTTGTGCTCAGTGCAGGAATGGGGCTTGGTGGAAGGTGGTTTTGAGCGACTTTTGTGCTTCCCCTATTCTCAGGCTGAACAGTCTGTGTCCAAATTCCAGCTACTTGGAAGCCAAAGTGAATAGACATTCTGGCTACATTCCAGCTATGCCCAGTACACTAGAGGAATTCTTTGACAAGCAGCTCCATCTGGCTTATCGCCTTTTTGCACCACTGGAATGATATAAAGAGGCTGTAAAACAATGGAGCATTAGTCTCTTAATTTCTGTGTATGTGTCAGATTGTGGATGACACTGTGATGCATCATTAATATTCCATGTCCTTTTAAGCATCCTCCTGAACCATTGCTCAGAATATTACCATCCCAGCAACTAGTATTCTTACCAGGAAGTGCATTTCTGCAACATGATACCATTGCCTTTTATTCATACAACACTAAAAAAAATGCATTCAGATCCGGTGGTGCCAGTAATTTATTCATTTCAACCAAGCTTTGCAACATACACTAACACATAGTTAAAAAAATATATATATATGCAATGAAACTTCTGCCAAAATTGCTCTCAGTGCGCTCTGAGATGCACCAATAAGCACATTATCCTTACCGTGAAGTATTTTTCTGTATTGTGGGCCTCATCAAATGTCAATTGAAGTCAATGGATGCAGTCCTGCAGTTAGAAATTATTACAGTGACTGTGAAGACTGTGTCACAGACATGCTAGCTTCTTTTCACTGCGACTGTTCTATGTAAAAATACTACTGTGTAAATAAATAAGCCACAGAACAAGGTTTACTATGCAGTAATATGCTTTTAATTTGCAGTTGACTGCAGTTTATTTCAACGAAATCTAAGCCTAAACAGGCTCAAAGTGTAGACATACCCCTAGTCACACCCGCAGAGTGGCAGCCACTCTCCCCTGGACACAGTAGCTAGGCACCTGCCAATTGCTCAAGGGAGTACTAGCTGAGAATGTTGGCCAGGTGCCGAGTGAGCATATTAGAAAGAATCACTTGCCCTTATCTCATGCCCCCAGCTAGCTGTGTGAGACAGGGCATCGGTTTGCTCGGAGCTGTTAGAACTGCTTTCACCTGTTTTCAATACATTTTTGTTTTATTATTTTGAAAACCTCCTCTTTTGTTTTGATGGGTACAATAATGGCTGTGGAGGGAGGGGACCTCAGCCTTTTCTTGCTGTTCGTAAAATGCATACCTTTTTATTACCCAGTTTCTTTCTTTGAGTTCTGTGATCTCTGAATATTTGGGGAAATGGATTATTATTTTTATTATTTTATTTAATAAATTATTATCCTTCAGTACTACATCATGGGGATGTTTTGTTGGGGGTTTTTTTTAAAACAAATAGCCTTCATAACGTAGAAGATCTTTAAGCATAAAAGGGAAAGTTACTGTCTAAAATATATCCCATAAGTCACCAAAAAATCCTGATCATGACTCTGTACTAGGGCTGTTGATTAATTGCAAATAGGTCACGGGATTAACTCAAAAAATTAATTGCAATAAAAAAATTAATCGTGATTAATTACAGGTTTAATCACACTGTTAAACAATAGAATTTTAGTAAATATTTTTAGATATTTTTCTACATTTTCAAATATATTGATTTCAATTAAAACACAGAATACAAAGTGTACAGTGCTCACTTTATATTATTTTGTGACAAATATTTGCATTGTAAAAATGATAAACAAAAGAAATAATATTTTTCAGTTCACCTCATACAAGTACTGTAGTGCAATCTCTTTATCATGAAAGTGCAACTTACAAATATAGATTTTTTGTTACATAACTGCACTCAAAAACAAAACAATGTAAAACTTGAAAGCCTACAAGTCCACTCAGTCCTACTTCTTGTTCAGCCAATCACTCAGACAAACACATTTTGTTTACATTTACAGGAGATAAAGCTGCCCACTTCTTAATTACAATGTCACCTGAAAGTGAGAACAGGCATTCGCATGGCACTGTTGTAGCTGGCATCACAAGATATTTATGTGCCGGATGCGCTAAAGATTCATATGCCTCTTCATACTTCAGCCACCAAGCCAGAGGACATGCTTCCATGCTGATGACACTCATTAAAAAAATGTGTTAATTAAATTTATGACTGAACTCCTCGGTGGAGAATTGTATGTCTCCTGTTCTGTTTTACCCGCATTCTGCCATATATTTCATGTTATAGCAGTCTCGGATGATGACCCAGCACATGTTGGTTGTTTTAAGAACACTTTCACTGCAAATTTGACAAAATGCAAAAGAAGGTACCAATGTGAAATTTCTAAAGATGGCTACAGCACTCAACCCAAGGTTTAAGAATCTGAAGTGCCTTCAAAAATTTGAGAGGGATGAGGTGTGGAGCATGCTTTCAGAAGTCTTAAAAGAGCAACACTTTGATGCGGAAACTACAGAACCTGAACCACCAAAAAGGAAAATCAACCTTCTGCTGGTGGCATCTGACTCATGATGAAAATGAACATGCGTCAGTCCACACTGCTTTGGATCATTATCGAGCAGAACCCATCTTCAACATGGACTCATGTCCCCTGGAATGGTGGTTGAAGCATGAAGGGACATATGAATCTTTAATGCATCTGGGCACATAAATATCTTGCGACGCCGGCTACAACAGTACCGTGCAAATGCCTGTTCTCACTTTCAGGTGACTCTGTAAACAAGAAGCAGACAGCATTATCTTCTGCAAATGTAAACGAACTTGTTCTCTGAGCGATTGGCTGAACATGAAATAGGACTAATTGGACTTGTAGGCGCTAAAGTTTTATATTTTTATTTTTGAATGCAGGTTTTTTTGTACATAATTCTACATTTGTAAGTTCAACTTTCAAGATAAAGAGATTGCACTTCAGTACTTCGTATTAGACGAATTGAAAAAATGCTGTTTTTTTTACAGTGCAAATATTTGTAATCAAAAATACATCTAAAGTGAGCACTGTACACTTTGTATTCTGTGTTGTAACTGAAATCAATATATTTGAAAATGTAGAAAACATCCACAAATATTTAAATAAATGCTATTCTATTATTGTTTAACAGCGCGATTAATCGCGATTAATTTTTTTTAATCACTTGACAGCCCTACTTTGTACGATTGGATAGTCGGGAGTTTTGTTAACCCCTCTGCAGAATTCCTGCATTTTGTGTGCTCAGATACAATCATTCTCCTTTGCCTTTCCTTTAAATTCTTCCACTGCCTAAGAGCACTGTCTGCTGGAGGTCACTGATCGTGATGTTTTGCACTCCTAACATGTCTTTGAGCAGCTCATTCAGACCCTTCTGGGTTGCTCCAAGTGCTCCAGTAATCACTGGATCATCTTTGTTCTTGTTGTCCATAACCGTTCCGCTACATGGCAGAGTTCTTCAGACTTTGCCATCTTCTCTTCTTGTTTCTTTTTTGTGTTTCTGTCTGCTGGTATGGCAATCTCAGTTAACATGGTCTTATTTGTCTTCTTTTCCGCAACAACTGTGTACGGCCTGTTTGCTTGCACTGTTCAGTCTGTGACAATTGCCAGATCCCATAAAATCTGAGCCTCTTCATTCTCTAGAGCGCTTTCGGTTCAGTGGTTATAATACCGCATGGTGCGTTTAAATCCGTACTTGCCACAGAGGCTCCAGTACAGACTTGGCGACCTCATTGTGTCTGTTCACATATTGCCTCCTGCCCAGGCTCTTCTGAAAAGGAAGAGACACTGGAGCATGTGACGAATGCCTGCTCAACAGATGCCCCACCATCGCTTCCTTTTCAGAACACATTCTGCAGTTCGGGGAGCAGTTCTGCTGGTCAATTTTGTTTTGAATGCAATTAGTCCTTAAGGTCTACTCTTGTGCACTCATAATGAGGCTTTCTGTCTCTTTTTTGAGGTATCCTTCTACAAGCCATTAGCCGTTGTTAATATTATGTAACTGTATTAGCATCCAGTGGTCTCAAGCAGAAATGGGGCCCCATTATGCTAGCTCCTGTCCGAATACATACAAAGACACAGGAGCTGATTCTCATTTACACTCAGGCCTTTTTACACCTCCCTGGCATCTTATAAGGGGCCTTAAAATGGGCATAAATTACAGAATGGTGTCAAGGAGCCTTAGTGTCAATGAAAATCAGGGCCACACTCCTTATTGAAGGACTTTCATTATATTAAGGACCAGGTTCTGAAGCTAGTCGAGATCTTCACCCCTGCTCCAAATCCTTCATGCTGGGTAAACCAGGCAGAGCAGTGTAAAGGGACCCTAAACGCCTTGGTTCCCACTGAAGGAGGGTTCTCCTGGCACATGCACTGGTGAAGATAGACATAATGCTGCCTTCCAAGGACTCCCCTGTAAGCCCTGAAGCATGTGGATGTGCTGGGGCAGGAGGGGCATGCTAGGACAGGGCTGCAGCATGCAGCAAGCCAGAGATTTCTGGTAGCACTACAGCCCTCGGGGCTTCCTGTGGGGGCTGCCATAGTTTAGATGGCCTTCCTGGGCTGTGTAAATTTATGCACAATCCCCAAAACAGCCTAGGATTGGGAAGGTCCAAAGGTGGCTTAAAGCTCCCATAGTCTCCGCTCTCTCAGAGTTTCGAGCATTTGTCTTACATACACAGGACACACACCATTTCTCATGCTGAGAAGTACCTTACTCTGGCTCTAGTCCCATTGGGCTGAGTGGAGCAAAATGCTGTTCCACAGAATCTGGCCCTAAATGTCACCATCTTGTTTTACCTGGATCTGTGAGAAGAAAAAGGGCAGCTGAAATGACAGAAAGCCTGTTTGTTAGATGCTCAGCAGCTTAGGACTGGCTTCTCCAATGTACCCTACTGCAGTAAGGGAACATGTCCATGCTAGCAGCATGCATTCCAGACTTCAGTTCTAAGTGATTTAATACAGCTGAGTTATAAAACCCTGAAAATCATGGTTTACAATGGAAACTCTGACAGGCCATCAAATATAATGGCACTTACAGGCACTGCTATAATTAAACCCTCCACACACCAAAAACGCTACAACATCTTACAGTAACAATCTCTACATGTTCATAGAGGCGGATGGAGATAGCCCCGTGACTCCCATTAAAGCCAGCGGTAGATAGGTAGTTAAAACTCCACGGAACTCTAGGGAAATGTGTCCCGAAAAAAGCCAGAGGCAAATGGACAAAATCAAGAACAACAGTGTTTACTTAGCAGTGAATGTTAAAGTGTTTGAGAACATAGCATATAATATCTAAGATCACACAGCACTGTCAGGGAGAAAGGGAGTGCTGAGCATGGGGGATGGAATGAGAAGAGAAGGGAAAGGTGGTGGCATGAGCCTCTTGTTCTGGCAACCCTGCAGACATATGGAAATTAATTGCTAAGCAGAAAATATTGTGAAATATTATTTTCTTTTTTTCCAAATAAGGCAGACTCAGCTTTACCAGTGATCTGTATGAGAATCATATGCTCTAAATAGACTTTTATCTAGTGCTTGATCTTAAAAACTAAAGCTGATAACAATTAAACCTCTGAAAATAGTAACCTCTCTGGGGAATTTTGGGGGTCTAAAATGCAAAAATCTTTGCAGCAACTTCTTCTCTCAGTTACATTGGTGTAAATGCAAAAAACTAATGGAGTTTTTCCACACTTACATCAGCATACCTGAGAGAAGAAGCTGGTCTCTAACCTTTAATGACATTGTGGGGTTTGTTGAAATAGATGTCCAGGATGACAGCTTGTCCACAAGTTTGAGTCTGATGCGTTTTTGAAGTGGACAACTATTAAATCCCAGATGTGTGAGTCTTCAATAGTAACTGGCCTTTGACTATACCCCTGGTACCTGCCATTGCTAGAGTATAATTTTTTTTAAAAAAGAGAGGCTATTTTCCTGTCAGCAGTCACACTTCCCCACTTGCTTGTGCTCCTTTTAAAAACTATTTAACTTGTCTGCATCGCTCTATTTTATATTATTTTTATGTTCTCATTCATTTTTGCAAGGAATGGAGGGGGGAGATTGATGGCAGTGGGACTGATCCTGTAAATCTTTCACTCATGAGTACTTCTTATAAGTTAATGGGAAGACTTAAGTGAGTAAAGATACCCCAGCATCTGCTTAAGCCCACAGGATAAGCCCCTTCAGTTGCAAAGTATATGTCAATACAGCATCATTTGATTCACTTTCATAGTGGGCTACTGCTTAGTAATTCCTCATGGTTCTGTGTGACTTCTGTGATTATGTAACACAATCTGAAATGGAGTAGAGATCTGGTCCTATGTCCTCTGAAGTCAATAGAAAGACTCCTATTGACTTCAGTGAGCTTTGGATCAGGCCCAGAGAAGATAATTCTGTTGCGGGTTGGGCAAAATATCATTGAAGCTGGTGGTTGCAACTCCAACCCATCATTTAAGATAGCTGATGCTCCTTTATAAAAGTCCACTCCTAAAACAAATATGTTTGCGAGTCGACCCAGGAATGAGTACTACATGTACAGAGGGTTTCACTGGATATTGTTCTGGGTGGGCTGGTGGAAGAGAGAGAGAAGAAAACTACACACACAGCACAGCCAAGCACAGTGTGGTGCTGGCTAAAAGAGTTTGGGGGCTATATGCCAAGAAACTATCTCCTCTTTGATTCCTCCTGTGTTCAAGGAAACAGGACTTTGTACATTCTTTGTAAATAAACAAGATTGCATCAGAGGTATCTGGCCCCATCCCATTTCTCCTCCTAACTGGAACAACCTGCAAGAACCCAAAGTTTTATTAGCCACTCAGGCCAACTTTTAGGCCAAAAAAGGGGTAATGGCTCCTGCAGTAATAGCTACGTGATGTGTTATAATATGTAGGCCATATTTACTCTATCCTGGGATGCAATGACTGAAAAATACTTGGAGCTGAACATGAGCTCCCAGTGGGATGCTATAGCCAAAAGGGAGAATGTGATCCTTGGATGCATAAATAGGAGAGTAGAGTATTTGGTACCATTCTCACTGCTGCTGGAATACGATCCATTTCTGGGATTGGCAGTTCAAGAAGGATGTTGATAAATTGGAGAGGATCCAGAGAAGAGCCATAAGAATGATTGAAGGGTTGGAAAACGTGGTTTATTGTGATAGACCAGTGGTTCTCAAGCTGAGGTGATCCGCTGACCCCTCGGGTCCATGGACTATGTCTAAGAGGTCCGCAAAAGATTTAGACTGAAAACTGACTGGCCAGAATTCATATATTTACAGACAATAGATTTCCAAAGGGGTCTGCAGCTCCATTCAAAATTTCCAAAGGGGTCCGCACGTCCATTTGAAATTTTTTAGGGGTCCGCAAATAAAAAAAGATTGACAACCACTGAGAGAGACTCAAGGAGCTCAACCTGTTTATCTTACCAAAGAAACTGTTAAGGGATGACCTGATCATAGTTTATACATACCTATCTGGGGAACAAATATTTCATAATGGACTCTTCAATCCAGCAGGCAAAGGTATAACACGATCAGCTAGTTGGAAACTGAAGCTAGAAAAATTGAAACTGTAAATAACATGTACATTTTTAACAGTGAGGGTAATTGACGATTGGAACAATTTACCGAGGATCAGGGTGGATTCTCCATCACTGCCTATTTTTTTAAATCAAGGTGTTTTTTCTAAAAGATCTACACTAGGAATTATTTTGGACAAGTTCTGTAGCCTGTGCTAACCAGGAGGTCAGACTAGATGATCACAATGATCCCTTCTGGCTTCGGAATCTATGATCAGAACTTGGCACTCGTGTGAAACTTCACTGATTCCCTGGGGCTCTGCATAGGCACAAGGGTCCACCCACGCAAATCCATTTGCAAGATCAGGGGCTTTCTATTGATTTTGATTTATAGGCTTGCTTCATTGTGTTTGCAGACCAAAGTCCTCCACACAAGATGTTTTTCCTGCTGCTGCTTTTTCTTTAAAAGGAAGTTGCTTAAATGAGAGCAAATGCGAACTGAATATAACTTGCATGCCAAAACATTTTAAATGTACTTTTATGAAAAGCTTTTGAGCTATTTTTTGTTATTGAGAGACACACAAACCACAGTCAATTGCTGTTCACAGTGTTGTGAAACATCATCATTTTGTCTCGCTATAGTCCCATGGGAGAGCTAATAGGGAAATGGGAGGTGGCGGGGGGAAGAAAAAGAAGGCTAGTTAATTTCCGAGTTGCTAAACTGCCTCAATTTCTTTACCTGACACTGAAATCTGATTACATTTCACCCTTGTTATTTATTTTCTAGTGGAATGGAGCTGTTCTGAAGACTTTTCTCCTTTGGCTGGGGAAATAATCATGGACAATCTTCAGTCTTTGAGATGCACCATCACAGGCCTCAGAATGGTAAATGCCAAATCATTAATTTAGATCTTAAACTCCCCAAATGGTACACGGGCTGTGACATTTGCATCCAGGCCTCTTGGCAAGAACAGCAGAGTGCCATTCCTCTGACAACAACTGCCAGTTATTAAGCATAATATGTCTGGTATCCATAATCTGAAAGTCACAAAGGAATAGAGAGACAGCAGGAACTGTTTTGTAAATTGTCATGTTATGGGGAGATCAGAAAAGATTGGAATGAAAGCCGCTGCTCTCTGGATCACAGGATAATCTTAGTGCAGATCAAAGGCTCCTGAGAGATCCAATCCTGACTCCATATCTGATGGTTAAAATAACAATTCTATCTCCTCTACCTCATTCAGGAACAAAGTCACTGATTGCAGTCTTTTCAGAAGATGTGTATTTTCATACAGATAAGAACTGGGTCAATGACGGAGAAAATCTCTCATGAATATTCACTTGGATTTTTAAGCAGGCTAACTTGAACCATATGTTTGTAACGCTTTTCTGCAGGCTTTTTGTGAACATTTGTGCAAGCAAATTTTGGTTTTGCAAATACTTGCCGAGAACAAACCTTGTTCAAAATTCACACAAATATTTGCGCTGGAACCATTCACTTGGGGCTTGATCCAGCACACACTGAAGTCAATGAGAGTCTTCACTCGGGATTGAATCAGGCCCTTAAGACAAAATAACAGCAGAGAGAAAAACAAGTTTATGCCAAAAACCCCTCGCCAGTACCCTGAAGCACAGGTGTTCGAGATCTGACTGTCTGCTTGGGTTAAAATTCTCAAATGTGTATGCCTGGAAGCATGTCTACACTGCAGGTGGAGGGATGATTGCAGCCCATGTAGGCATACGCAAGCTAACTCTAAGCTAGCAGTGAGGCTGCAGCACCACAGGCTTCAACCCAAGCTGTACAAGCCCACCCTGGTCACTTACTTAGGCAGCTAGCTGCTGGAGCGTCACTCCTATAGCCACTCATGCTAGCTAGGTCAAAGCTAGCTCAGGGGTGCCCACCCCTGCAGCAGTCACAGGTCCGATTGTAGGGTAGATAGGCAAAGAGTAAAGTGATGGGCACAATATAAAAACCTCCCAGCCAGAATAGAACAGGCATTTTTTCAGTCTGAAGAGCTTTGATTTGAAACTTTTCCAGGCTGCCGGGCCATAGCCTGTATTTCCTGCATTTGGGCTATGTTCTCAGCAAAGTACCTCAAAGTACCTTTATGTTCCCCAACGTACCTCAAAGTACCTATGTTCTCAAAGTACCTTTACTAGACATAAAAGCACCTCAACTTGCATAGTCACTTTCAGGGGCACATGTTAACAGCAGAGCCGATTGTATGCTGTCTACACTCACACTCTCTGCCAAGGATGCCGTATCTTTAAATGAAGGGCAGGATTTTCGAAAAGCACTCCTCACTGGGCTAACGCTAGTCTCATTCAAATCAATGGTAAAGCTCGATGGGAGCCGTGTTAGGTGTCTAGACGCTTCTGTCTGCATTGGCGCGCAGGCTGTGATGCAGGACTGTGGAGCTGTCCATTAATGTCAAGAGTCTCCCTAAGTGATAATTGATAGTTTGTAATGTCTCTTTGGGACCCACTGTGGTCCATTAACTCAGGGATCCACCCGTACTGGGATTTTGTGGAGATCTTTGAACTATGTCTTCCAATCTCTCATGATATTCTGGTCAAAGCACCTTGGGTAGTATGTTTGGAGGAAGGTGACTCTGGGTGTGGGAACATTGTCTAGTGGTTAGAACACAGGTCTGGGCAAGCAATTGCTGATTCTGTTCCCAGCTATGTGACTGAATTTTTATGTGACTTGGGCCCAGGATCCACAAAGGAATTTAAGCTCCTAACTTCCATTGATTTTGTGGATATGGGCCTTAACCTCTGTTTCACCATGGGGGAAACAGACGTAATATCTGCTACTTCATGGGGTGTTTTGAGGATTGAAAAGTGCTTGGAAATCATCTTGATGTCCTAAATTTAAAGGTGTCTCATAAGTGTAATGTATCACTTATTTGCACTACACAGTCTCAGTCAAGAGACAATCCGTTCCAACTGAGATTGTAGTTGTCAAAATGCAGTAAATTGCAATCTGCCACACACTCAATCACTATACATTCCTTCTCCTGCCTTTCTTACCTGATGCTTTGTAGCTGAGCTATTTAAGTACTCAGCTGTACTACCTAGCTACAATGGAATGAAGTAAGGCGTGAACACCAGCCCTAGTTCTGAGTATCCTAGCTCTGGTGGTGTGACGAGGTGTAAAGGCACTTGAGCGTGTAGGGAGTTACCAGGTTCCTGCCTATCGCATGGCTGATCCAGGCAGAGTTATAAAAGGAAAGAGGAAGCTGATGCAAAGGAGACTGCCACAAAGGATGTGTCCTCTCTCCCAGTTGTGTGAGGCTGGAAATGCCTGAGGCATTTATAATTCAGTAGCTTGAGTTTATTTGCTCTAGTTTTGAATTTTGGAAACAAAACAAGTCTGAGGAAATTGCTGTGAGTTGCAGGGGAAGGCTGGCCCAGTGACTAGGGCACTCATGTAGGAGTGGGGAGGCCTGGCTTCAGATCCCTACACTGCCACAGACTCCCTGCATGATCTTGGGCTAGTCACTTACCCTCTCTGCCCCCACTAGGACTTCCCTACCTCACAGATTTGTTGTGAGAAGCTTGCAAGGCACTTGGATACTACAGTAAATTGACCATGTAAGTACCTGAGATAGAACAAAGAAGCCTGTAGTTTCCTTCTGTGGCTGGTGAATCTGCCCACAAGCTTACAAGCGAGTTAAGGTCCTGATCCTGCCAACACATAGTGCTGGAAGTAGCTTACTACTGTGGTGTTAGTGGGACTAAACACTATTCGCAGGACTGGGTCCTAAGGACCAGAATCTGCCACCCTGATGCACCAGTAGTCCCACTGAAGTCAGTGAGCCTGATTCTCATTTATACTGAGGCCTGTTACCATTGCCAGAGCGGCATACGGACATCTTCATGCAAATGAGAATCAGTCCCCTAGGGATTCCTTGTGAAATAAGGCACTCTCCAATGTGACAGGTTTCAGAGTAACAGCCGTGTTAGTCTGTATTCGCAAAAAGAAAAGGAGGACTTGTGGCACCTTAGAGACTAACCAATTTATTTGAGCATAAGCTTTCGTGAGCTACAGCTCACTTCATCGGATGCATACTCCAATGTGAGTAAGGATATAAGGACCTCATCCTTAGTTATATTCGTAGGGCTTGTCTACACATCACCAGAGTCTGGACTACAGGGGTGTGAATTGTAGAGCAATCTAACGAGTCATGCTCTAACTGTTCCAGGTTGACTCCGCCAGTGTAAACTATCTAGTATACATTCATGTAATCCTGTTTGAAAGGGGACTACAGTAGAACCTCAAAGTTATGAACACCTCGGGAACGGAGGTTGTCTGTAACTCTGAAATGTTTGTAACTTTGAACAAAACGTTATGGTTGTTCTTTTAAAAGTTTACAACTGAATGTTGACTTGATAAAGTTTTGAAACTTTACTATGCAGAAGAAAAATGCTGCTTTCCCTTTATTTTTTTTTAGTTATTTACATTTAACACAATACTGTGTTTGCTTTTTGTTTATTCGTTTTGTCTCTACTGCTGCCTGATTGCATACTTCTGGTTCCAAATGAGGTGTGTGGTTGAACAGTCAGTTCGTAACTCTGGTGTTCGTAATTCTGAGGTTCTACTTTACATCAGTGTGAGCTGGGTATCTTTCGGTTTTGTGCCAGCAAGGTCTACATGGAGCAGTTACAGCTCAACACGTTAGAGCACTGTACAGTTCATATCCCCATAGTCCAGATTTGTGCCATGTAGACAAGCAATGGTCAAAACAGATTGGATTAGTAAGGAATCAATCATCTTTGTACCTCTGGTTTGAACTGAACCAGAGCCTATTTTCAACTTCAGAAAAGTTGGTTTAACGTTTAGTTTGTTTGCGTTTCACCTTTGCCAGCCTCAGTGCTTCCTGGGTTCCTCCAGGACCAGAGGAGAAGGACCAAAATATCACAGAGGGAGGCTGTTTCTGCAGTTTTTCCAACCTAACTAGAATGGGAAGTGCTGTAAATCTAGCAAAAACATCTGTTCTCATAGCAACTCCAGCCCAGTTTTTTAGACCAAAGAGGATGGACAGTTAGATAAGCTTTGGGTAAACTTTTTAGTATTTAAACAAAGCAGATTTCTATTGATCCCAGTCATAGGGATTACTCTACTGCTGGGAGACAAACAAACAAACAAAAAACCCCTAAAACTGAAATCATTACTTCATTATATATTTTCATAGGCCCTGATTCTATGACCTTTAGAGTGAGTAGTACGTACATACTAATCTCTCTGATTTCACTACTTTGCCACTGACTCACTGTATAGCCCCGGGCAAGTCATTTAACTTCTCTGCACCAATTATTGAGTTCAGTGGCCCTATTAGGTATGAGTTAGGATTGTAGAACTGGCTATAAGTAATTTTAAAAGTCGCTATGATAAGGGGTTCATTAGTTGATGTTTGTATGGGGCATTGAAGAAGCAAAGTGCAAAGTATTACTGTTAATATTTTTAAGTGAAATGTTTAATAACATTTTGTTTCCATTTCAACGCATTTGCAGGGCCAAAGTTATTACGCTCGTGTCTCAGCATACAACATGAAAGGATGGGGACCTTCACAGACTACCACTCCTGCCTGTGCTTCTCCTTCTAGTAGGTTAAGATCACCATGATTGATTTATTAGAGCTACTTTATCAGAGTCTTTTTGTTTTTAAAGTGAATTTGACCCATTGTCACCCAGGAATGAAATAAATAAAATATAACTTCAAACAAAAAAAACCTGGAAAGAATTATCCTGTACTGTTTCCACTTCCACACTTTTTCCAGTCCTTTGTCAGCAGGTTGTCTCTTTAGGACCTGATCCTGCATACATATATGCACAAGAGTTAGGATTTTGATCCTTATGTCCTTTAATAGGCTTCTGTCATATTGAACTTTCTATAATGTAAGGAAAAGAGAAGATCATAGTCTGAATCTGAACTACCATCAGGAAAACATTGATAGCGCAGACAATTCTGCCCTGTGCATTGCACTGAAACAAACATTGTGGGTCCAATCCTTTAAGACTTTGAGAGGTGTTAATTCTCAATGAAGTCAATGGACTGCTCATATAAGTAGAGATACTTATGTGCATGCATGTTCACAGTAGTAGTTAAGTAATAGTTAAAGTGTTCCACATGACTGAAACCCATCTTCTTTTTAAAAATCATGGTGGGTTTGCTGAAACTCCACTGGGACCGTAATTTTTCTTTTGCAATTTTTTAATTTATCCTAATGGCATCCTATTGTTAGTCACTTTTCCTGGATTAGTATTCACTGCTGAATTGGCTAGGCACATTACAGCTTCCCTTGTATTGATTAGTGTGGTGAAGGTTTTCATTTTATTGCATTCGCACTTTCTTTTATTAGGCTAATGTAACCAGTTAATAAGCTTGAATGGTAATGTGAGAACATAAAGGAAGCTGGACTGACACTAACTAGCTGAGAGTTGTGGGAAGTGGAATTTGGGTAAATGAGGCTGTTACAGTACTACTGGCTTATTCTGGACCGAATTCTGCTCTCACTTACACCAATATAAATCCAGAGTTACTCTAACAAATTGACCCCCGGTGGATTGATCGCCGCACAGTGGGTCCACCAATAAGTGCAGACAAACCCTCAGTGTCAGTCAACAGCATAACCCTGCAGAGCAGGGAACCCCTGACAAAACAAGTGGCATTTTATACTGGAGCCCTGTATTGGACTGAGGTATTATTCTGGGAATATTGTATTGTCCCATCCTTCTGACAGTGCCTCTTTCTTTGTATTCTTGTTCAACCTTTTAAAAATACTTTGCAAGAAGGGCCTGATCCAAAGCCCATTGAAGTCAAATGAAGTCTTGTCACAGACTTCAGTGGGCTTTTCCATCAGGCACTATGAACCCAAACAAGAGCTGGTCAGAAAATGGGGTTTATTTTCCTGGAGAAAGTTAAGACTTTGCATCTAAAAGAACCTGCTTTTTTTTTTTTAACTGAAAACTTCTCCCCACAAGTACCCTCCCCCCCCCCCCCCCCCACACACACCCAAAAAATTGGTTTTCAAGTGAAAATTTTTGGGATTGGCTTTTTCGGTATTCCAACAAACAAACATTTTCAAGGAGAGCAGGCACATTCCAGCAAACTTTTCCTTTTATCAAAAACCCAATTTTCTGTCGAAAGCAGTTTTGATGGAAAGTTTTTGACCAGCCCTAACCAAAACCCTGTGGCCCTTCCTGCAGCCTGCCTATGCCACTCTGGCAGCATTATGGTGCTTCAGTGGCCTGGGAGAGAATGTCCCCAGTTTAGGAGCAGCCTAGGGTCGATATAAGCAAATGAACAGTGGCCTTCCTTGTGGGCCCTGTTGCTCTGGAGGATCATGGGTGGGAAAGGAAGTGCTCATAGAGCTCGGTGCTGCAGGGACACAAAGTTGCAGAGCAGCCATAGGCAGCCCCAGTTAAGTAAGAATTAAGGCCACTTTGTCCCCACAGCTTCTGAGAATCCAGGTGGAGTAAAGCCACCTTTCTCCTACCTCCTCCCAGGCAATGCCTTCTATGACAATGGTGCCACGGCTGCAGGTGGGGCACTCGTGGCAGGCTGCAGTGTTATTTTTAGAAGAGGCAGGCATGGCAACAGTAGAAAGAGACCAGTCATCGCCCATGATACATATGGAAATTTACGCATGGCCCCCGTGTGTCAAAGAACAGTGTTTCAACAAGACCATTGGCATACGTTTTCTTCCGGGAACACGGTACTATTAAGCAGGCCCAGATCCTGTTGTATAGCTGGCCATTATGGTGTATTTTCATTGTTATGTGTCCTCAATGACACACGCTCAAGCTTGAGTGAGACTCTGTTAGCCTAAGTTTCAACTCTTTTTATGAGGTAACGTTAACGTCAGAATTTCAGCTTGCTAAATAGCAACATGCTATTTATTCATTGGTCCACTTACAGTCAGCAGGACTTATTCTAGTGAGAAGGTCTTTATCCAGGGGACTGCCTTTACCACTGGGTTTGAAAGCTAGCAAAGCAAGTACTCAGCAAGAGCAGTGTGCCCCTGGAATGACACTGGTGTAACCGAGCAGAATTTGGCCCTAAGCTACGAACTAAAGTTAGATTCTTGAACACTCTATAAAATGGTCTATAATGACCGCCAGAAAAATATGCTAGTGCAGAGTTTCTCAACCTTTCTGATCCCAGAGACCAGCTTGCTGCCTGTGCCAGGGAGATCTCAGAGACTGGCACCGGCCCGTGGACCGGTCGCTGAGAATCAATGTGTTAGGGGAATTAAAGATCCAGGGTTCAAGCTTGACTCCCATTCCACCCCCAAGGCACCGAGGGATTGCAAAGTCAATTAATCTTCTTGGCTGGAGATTCTCCTGGCATGGGGGACTCATTGAGTGCTGGCTTCTAACCCCTCTCCCTCCCCCCACGCCCCACCCCCCGCCCCAGCTCCAGTGAATGTATTCGAGGAAAACTTCGGCAATAAAAGAGGTATGGCCAGAATGCTGCTCTGCTCTGGCCATCCCCAGCTGGCAGATGTCCCTCTGAAGGCCAAACCAAGCTGAGCTGTTCTAAATGACACCAGCCTCCAGCCGGCCCCAGGATCCGCGAGCAGCAAATGGTTCCTATGTGTCTCCCCACATACCTGCACCCAGTGGATACCGAATATAGCTAAGAATTGATCTCCCAGTGTTGACCTACAAAAGTTATTGCTTTTGACGTCCACCAGAATGTCTGACATAAAGGATACTTCTCTACAGCTGTTACTTCCACAGACTATAGCAGTAGCCACTGTCCACTACATCCACCCGTACGTGGGGCTTGTTATCATTGTAGCAAGTCAAGGCTAAAACACATTTAGGTCTCTGGCATGTTGAGTCTCTGGGAAGGAATATGTCACTCTCAACTTAAATTAGTACTGTATGTTCAGCAAGTGAGCAGTTAGCTGGTGGCACATGTCTTCTGTGCCCGCTGAGAAGAGAAGAAGGAATCTGTTGATGCACTGACATGCCAAGGGCACGCTTTTATTTGTGAAACCGGGCTGTGTGGGGTTTTTTTTATTTTATTTCATTTTATTTTTGTAAATAAAAGAAGTGTGAATATAACATTTTAAATTGTCTGAAATCATGGCTCGCCTGGATTTCATGAACTCAGTTGATTTTCTCACGCCCATGACAAAGAATTTGTGATGGAAGGTTTTAGTAAGGCTGAGATTTTAGCTAGCAAACCAGGAACAGGTTTTCAAAAGTGCTGAGCCCAGCAAGCAAGGATGTTCCAATGGTTTGGGCACCATCAGGAGACCTGGGTTCGATTCTCTGCTCCACAACAGATTTCCCATGTGACCTTGGGCACGTCACTTAGTCTCTCTCTGTGTCTCAGCACCCCATCTGTAAAATGGGATAAAGGATAATTATATTAATGATTGTGAGACATTCAGAGGCTATGGTAAACCCCATTTTCTGACCAGCTATGGCAGTAGGGGGCATATAGGCACCTCAGCTAGATGTTTCTGGCAGTAATTGTCACAACAGAAGCTGCTGGGAGCTGATTTCTGTTGAATCTCTTGCCCTATATTGCTATTATTATATTATCTATTTTGCAGGGGGAGAGGAAGCTTATAGTGTAGGCAGTGCCATTCCATCCCATGTGCATATATGCAAATCCCCCCCCCCCAACAGCCAGGAAACATGAGGAGCAAGAAAACATTTTAGAGCCCTCTTCTCCTCCTTTACATTTCCATCTGTTTATTTCTTTTGTTCAACAGACTGGAAAGACTGCGATGGCAGAGAACCTAGGCACTGGGGACATACCGAAGCCCTGGAACGTCTCCTTCAGCAGGTTCGAGCGGCTCATCAGCATTACAGTTGCCGAGGTAAGGATAAAAAAATCTGTGGTAGGGCACCAGTCAAAGCCTCTGTGGCGCCTGTAATTTTAGCAGTTTCCTAACTGGGTCATACCTTCTCATTCATCAGGAAAAGAAAGATATTAATATTGGCCCATCTGGAATCACTTGAGCGTACTATCTTGCTCTTAACCCTTGCAATAAGTCAGATGCAAACATGTGAAAGCAAGCGTGCATCCCCGCTCTCATTTAATTGTTCTTCCCTGAAAATTGTTTTCATGCAGGGATCCATGAAAAAGCTTCAAGGATCTCTCTTTCTATTCTCCGCCCCCCACCCCAATAATTTTTTTTTAACTATTTTGGATCAACAGAGAGGACTTGGCCACCTCCAGATGGGAGACACTATGTACTCTAGCAGAGGTGGTGCCAATGGAATGAAAAATTGTTGTACTAACCAGTGTGAGGGCAAGACTGCTACGTTTTTTTTTAACGTAACAACCCAAAACGGGGAGAGGGTTCGAATCTCAGCCAGTTCTGCGCTCTTCATTCATGGGAACCAGCCTGTGCCTTTGATAGCTCAAGAGTCAAAGCAGCAGCCTGGGATACTTTTTAAAGCTGTTTAAAAGTCTCTCTTCTATATCGACTGTTGAAATGTTCCTATTTATTTTTTAAATCCGATTTCTAACTGGAATAAAGCTTGGAATTTGGTTTTAACTGAAGAAATCAAACTGCTGTGAAGTTGTCATTTTCCCCTGCTGTTTTACTTATCATATTCCAAGCTGCATCAAACGATTCACATTCACAGAAGTGCTTAAGACTGAACATGAAAGATGCAGCCTTAGTTCTCTGAGTGCAAATATGCCATAATCATGATGATCAAGGGTCTGCCACAGTCCTATTGTAACTATGGCAACTTAATTCAGCAAGGCTATTTGGAAATTGAAAAGAAATATTGCAAGAAAATAGAATGTTTCTCCAATGAAGAGTCACAAAAACACCATCGTTTGTAGAGGATTTTGGAAGTGAGCTGCAGACTGCATATTCTGACTCTTAAATAGCTGGCTTCATATAGGACTATGAGAGGAGCTGTTTTGCATGAGACTGTCTCCCCTCTCTGAGCAATAGCAGATGTCCAGGGTCTTTCAGGTCAACTTCTCAGTGGAGGAGAAATAAATGATACAGAGTCTGGGTATATTCCAAGTGTAGCTTATTTTATTTGCACACACACCAGTCCTGGAGCAGAAGTGGTCACAAACTGCATGCAGGGCAAGCCATTCTTTCAGGAATCTCAGCCCTAAGCCAATGCCAAGTTCCTAGGGAACACCTCTGCCTCAAGAATTGACTCCAATTGGAGATCAAGGCAGAAAGCAAATTCGGCTGCTGCTTTCGCAACTCCCATTTCTGTTCCTTGCCTAGAAAAACTAATAATAATACAGTGAGTTTTCCCAAGGCTGAGCATTTTCTTGCATGCTAAGAAAAAGAATTTGGAAGACTCTCTGGAACAGTACCATCTGGCAGCACCCGCCATGGCACACATTCTTACTTTGGATCATATAAAAATTCTCAATCGCTTGTGTTGTAGCAAAGCATCACATATTGGATGAATGAGAATTGTAACATGATAAAAGAGCCTTTGGAGACTTGCCTAAGCTGTGTAACTGGTGTCAGCCCCTTCCATTTCAATATTTTTATGAAATTAGAGGCGCCTGGAAACTGTTTGCATTGAAGTACAGTGGGGGGAGGGAACTGCAAGGTCACTTTTGCTCTGCAATTTGCAGCTGGGAGTTGTCAAGCTGAACGGAAAGCCAGGTTTGTAGCAGGAGAAGGGTTGCCTAGTGGGTGGATCACGGACTGGAAGGAAGGACCTCATGACTCCTGTCCACTGAGAACTGGCTTTCGTAATAGTTTTCATCAATCTAACACTTTGCAAAGACTGAGCCAGCCCCTCAGCTGGAGTAAATCAGCACAGCTCCACTGATCTCAATGGAGCCACACTGATTTACACCAACTGAGGAGCCGGCCCATTATTTAGTTAGGCCTCACAACACGTCCAACAGAGTGTAAGTAAATGTTGTTACGTCATTATACAGAGGAAGTGACTGAGGCTCAGAGAGGTGAAGTGGCTATGAGTTAGTGTCACAACCCTGGTCTCCTGACACTCAGTCTTATGTCAAATCCACTAGGCGACACAGCGCTCTTCAGGTTAAACCTTTAAATCTGAGGGTCAGAGTTTCAGCCAGTGTAAATCAGCATAGGTATATTGACTTCAATAAAGCTTTGTTGATTTATGTCCGCTGAGGATGCGGCCCTCTGAGTCTGTTTCTGCAGCATAGCTGAAAAATAGGACAGAATTTGCTCTCAGACCATCTTTACCTGTGTAACTCCATTGGTTTAAGTGAGAGCAGAATCAGGCCCAGTGTTTAGTAGAAATTAAGACTAGACAGTAGTAGAAGTAGGATTTTAACACAGGCCTCCCTGGCCTCCAGCCTTGTGCTCAATTCACTAGACCATGCTGCCTTGGTGAATGAACATCAGTAACAGATCCATGACTGTGTAGATCCCACTGACCAAAATCTCCCTATATAAGGGGAACTCTAAGGGCAGCAGCTGCATTAGTGCTCCAGCATGATAAAGGAGGAGTAAATTCCCCAGTCTCCACAAAGAGCTCTGCACAAAGCCTGGTTGTCAGGCTTTGCACGAAAGCCTGGAATTTGGCCTGGTGTGTAGAAAAGCTCACAAAAGCACCAGGAAGAATACATTGGAATGTACAGTGAGTTTAAGAGCTTTTGGAATTAGATCAGCTGTTGCTTTTGAACCTGCTCTGTGATATGATGAAATCTCCTAGGGAATTGCTTAGGAAGCTTTGCTTTCATATGTTTAATCTTCTGGAAAATCCTGATGATTACAAACAACAAAGTCATCCATTTGTCTTCATAATACCATGCTACAGAATAGCGTAACCAAGTTACTACAATTACATATGTCCTGGCAATACTTCAGTTGTACTTTTAAGTGCTTTTTTTAATGTAGGATCATTGATTCCAAACAAATTCTGTGCAGGAAGAAGTAATTGTGTGGTGCTTTGTTACAAGAGAAACCCTTGTCTTCACTGAAATGCTTTCCAAATATTTTCTTTCTGGGAGCTAGTTGTAAATATATTTTACTGGACAAGTCAGAGATTAATTTTTAAAAATATTTTAGTAGTAATTCCTTTCATAAGCAGCAGAACCCATTCTTTTCATTTAGCAAAGGGGTGGGAGGGGGCTCTGATTTCATAGTGCATCATATTTTTAAAGTTTTTAGCTTGAACTAAATGCATAGCGTGAATATGAAATACCAGGCCTGAGGGGGCTTTCATAATGCCATGGGTTGAAAACAACGCACAAAACTATCCATAGATTATAAAGCCAGAAGAGACCATGATGACCATCCAGTCTGAACTTCTGGTATAACTCAGGCCAGAGAACCTCACTCAGTCATTTCTGCACCAAGCCCATAACTTCTCTTTGAGCTAGAGCATCTCTTGTAGAAAGACATCCAGTCTTGTTACAAAGGCTTGAGGTGATGGAGAAGCCATCACATTCTTAGGCAAGTTGTTCCAGTAGTTAATTGCTCTCACTGTTAAAAATGTACGCCTTTTTTTCTAGTCTGAATTTGTCTCGCTTCAGCTTCCAGCCACTGGATCCATTTTCACACAGGGTGAATTTCAGCCCCATGTGCCAAGTCAGCACAAAGGCTAGGCACTGCTTATGCCCTCAAACAGGGGTAAGTGGGCTCTGAGTCCTGAATAGGACTTGTGCTGACCCGCTTCATGGTTGAATTTCACTCTGAATGAATATAACTTCTATGGAAATCCCTGGCCTCATTGGGTTGGAGTCTCCTCTGATAACAATCTGATGCTGGTGTAATTCCATCAACATCAAAGGAGTTACTTCTCATTTATACCAGTTGTGAGAGAGGTACTTGCTTCTGCAGTGATGGGATGATAGACAAGCAGACCCTTTCCATCCAAATGTTCTTCCTTGTCAGGAAAACAGAAGAGACAAAGTAACAGAGATTCTTTTAGAGACTGGTGCCATGATTATTGTACACTGGAAGCCTGGGTGCAATTTTGCTCTTATCCCTCCACAATTCTGTGTGTGTTGCTTTTTTTAAATATCAGTTGCATTTTCCATTATTTAGGGGACAGCAAAGAAACAGTTAGACATCCTGCCTAAAGAAAGAGAAACTGCCCCTGTTATAAATTTACATTGGTGGTTAATTGCTTAGCACAATCCAAGTTTAAATGTTTCTGATCTCAATCTAATCACTAGCAATTCCCTAATTTCTGCCAGTAAATGTTTGTGCTACGGCTTTTGTTAAGTGAGCTCATAGCGTGGTTGTCTTATCATTTATTAATGTTGACTTGCTCTGCTGCTACTGATATTTTACTAGTAGGGGCACTCCATGTTATTTATTAGTTAATTAAATAACAGACTATTAAAATTCCATTTCCTCTGGATTCAAATTATCCTCTAATCCCAGCTCCACATTGCTGGCTTCTACTTACAGAAGATTGTAAAACAAAAGCGAACAACAATGTGGGAAAGTTTACAGTCTTTTATGTAGCTTTACATTATTTCTTTTGCTGTTGGCATCTAAGAAGCTGTGGACTGAATCCAAACCACTGAATAGCCCAATAGCATGTGTGCTCACTTTAAATGTTCCCTATTATTTCAGTGCTATAATCTCTGTGCATTTTATGTGGAGTTATGTTGCTTTGCCTGTAGCAACTCAGCTCCCGCATACACAGGAGAGAATCTAATTTACATAATTAGGATGGAAATGGTATTGCTAAACTGGTTTTAGTCAAGGAGGAAAGGAAGCATGATCCATGAGCTTTAACACAGTGTTTGGTTTACATTATGGAGATACACTGACATACACTCACTTGGCAGTAATAATGATCCATGAGAATGTTTTCCAAGTACTGTCGTTCTCCAGGGGGCGGGGAGAAGGCAGAACCAGTATTTGAAGGATGTAAACACTGAAGAAGGAGTCAGGGGTGTTACTTAGAGTAATGGGGTAAAATTAAGGAAAAGTAAATTGAAGATGAACGTCGGAGAAAGGATCTAGAGAGGGCATGAGAGAAGGAATAGCCCTAGTTAAGGCACTGGCATGGGAGACAGGCTTCAATGCCTGGCTTTCCTTGAGCCACTCATTTAATCTCTCTCTGCCTCAGTTTCTCATTCTCTGTAAAACAGGGATAATAATCCTTCCTTTGTCTTGACTCCTTAGATTGTAAACTCTTTGGGGCTAGAACCAACTCTTAATTGCAGTGCCGAGCAAGTTTGGGCCTCTAGTTGCTACTGCAATACAAAGAATAAGAAAACATTACATTATGGGAGACCTAGTTGTGAAATTATTGCTCAGATTATTCTTCACCTATCTTCCCTCCAACTGTTGCCTCTTGTCTCTAAGACTGTAGGCTGAGATGTTTAAAAGCAACTTAATGTCGGCCTAACTCTGCTGTCACTGATTTCAATGGGAGCCGTGATACACTAATGCTGAGTCGAGCCGGTTGGGAATTTTTCAACGACGCATTTTTTTCTGGTCAGAAAATGCCAAATTTGTCAAAACTGAAACTTTTTGCAGAAACGTATAGGTGTTGATGAAGTGTTTGTCAGGAAGTTTTCTCAGGCCCATGTTGGAATTTCTGGTCAAAATGGGAGAGTGAGAAGAGGGGTTGGCGGAAGGAAGGAGAGAGAGCGAGGGATGAACAAGCCTACCCTTGAATAGCCATTAATTCAGTGGTTAGGGACTTAGCTGGGATGTGGGAGTCCCGGGTTCAAATTCCTGCTCAAAATCAGGCAGAAGAGAGAGCAAAAATAAATGCAAAAGCCTCAGTTTTTTTCACACAGCGGAATTCTTGTTTTCCAGCCAACCCTAATACTGGCTATTTTTGAAAACCCCATCCATAAATTCTTTGGAGACGAGATTGTTTTACAGTGTGGGACAGATTTTGCTACCTGTACTCATGGTGAGTAGCAGCTTACTACCGATGTAGTCCCATTCAAATCAATGAGAATACTTGTGTAGAAAACAGCTACTCAGCATAAGTAAAGGGGGCAGTATCTGGCCCTGTGTCTTTGCAGAGCCTGGCCCAATGGAGGTATGATCTGATTGAGGTCTCTATGCACTAATAAAATACAATTAGTAAATAATAAATAATGATAAAAGGAATAATCTTCCAAGGGAAGAACTTAGCTTGAGACATCTAAAACTAGACCAGACAAAGCATTAGAGACAATACAATTGAGAAGAGTTTTGCACTGGAAAGAGTATGGATTTGATGACCTAATAAGTTTTTCCCATCTCTGAACTGTATCATTGCATAATAAATTCACCTCACTTGTTCTCTTTGTGTTTGCTGTTTGGCAGAGCAATAATTATGCTAACAATGTATCTTCTTTCTGTGGTCTTCAATGTGCAAATTACGGTGCAAATTTATTCATCATTTTAAAATATGTTGAGTACTTCCACAGATGGGGTATTGACAGGAACAAATTTAAATGTTCAGACTTAGAACTTGTCAAGGAGCCACAGTCAGACACCTTCTATTGAGCATTAGAGGCACGAGGAAAATATGTTACCCTGAGAATATCCAAGGAGACTGATTAGCAACATGCAACAAACAGTTTTCGGCAAAGAGCTGGCAGGATAATAAGCTTTTCCGAAACAGAAAGGTTAACCTACAGATGTATTGGAGGTTCAGTCCAGATGCTTATCCAGACTTCATCTAATCAATGAGAACATCTTGGCCTTTTAAAACTGAACTGTAATTTCACACAATTACCCTTCTTTCTTTCCAGATCAGCCAGAAATACCATGAGACTTGTCTCTCTCGGACTGGTTCTCCTCTCTTTGACGCCAGTGTTAAATAGAAGTGACTCCGTTGAAGTCAATGGAGTTTCATCAGTGTAAAACCGGTTTTGAAAGCCTGCTCCTCTTGAGAGCTGCATGTAAAAAACTATACACCAAAAGCGATTTGCAAAGCACAACAGTGACTTTTACTGGTTGTACAAAACCTGTGCACAGTGTTGCAAGTTCTTGAGTGCTATTTACTGGCACATCCTCTAAAAACTATTTACATATATCTTTTGTAGAGCACTCTCTTAACAGTTCCCCCCAACTCCCATTGGGAGTCTTTTTATTGGCTTCAAAGGAAATCGGATCAGGCCCTCAGAACACTATTTTAGCAGAGACTCAAGAAAGCTAAAAGCGATGTAACCAATAAAACATTAACCAAATTTTTTAGAACCTCTGAAAAGGGTGATTTCTTCTGTTATCAGATCTGATCCACCCATCACGCGTTTACAGTCAGACACACAGTAAGGTAGATTTACACCTCAGCTTGCCACGAACTAAGTATTCACATAGACACTTACGCTGTCTTATTTAATCTTTTATTGATGTCACCAAAATGTTAATGTCTGACATTGCTTTTGTAAGTCTCATCCCTCCTTTCTAAGTGTTTAAAACCAAAACAAGGAGATCAATTGTTCCATTACTAGGAGCTTGAGAGTATAGATGGGCTCAAGTCACAAAATTTGGAACATGACTTCAAGCATCATAAAATTCAAGGGCATTCAGATCTGGAGCTTTGTTTCCATCCATTATAATTATAGGGACCAATTGCAAAATTCAGAACCAGATTTTGAATGGCATAAAGCTCAAGATCCAAGACATTGATTCAGGCCTGTCCTTGCTTGGGAGCAAACTAACAAGATTTTTTTCCAGATTTCATTGGCATTAGGAGATCATTTTAATCTTCCTGATCACCGACAGCATGAACACGTAAGGAAAAGGGGTTCATTCTTGAAATGCTTGTCTGTGGATAGGCATAAACATACTGAAAGTAATGAGATGGGAAGACACAAATTTTCTTTATATTTTACTGTAACCTTAAAGTCACACTCTGATTTTTTTGTTGGTTTTTATTTTCCATTTTAGAAAGTTCTAAACTACAGAATGCTGGTCGCAAGCAATCAGTCTCCAGGAGCCTGAAGCATCTTTTCCATTCTTCAAACAAGTTTGTAAAGACTCTGAAACGGTTTGTCATATATTTCATTTTCCCAAAATGCCAATTTAGCTACAAATGGGAGCTTAGACACCCAAAAGACCGCAACTCAGACATAGCTATGGACACGTTCTCCTGTGGCTTAAATTGCCGTAAATCAGACATAACCGTGGTGAAGTCCATGAAGGTATAAAAAACAGGGGTGGCTGAGTGGAAAATGAGGCTCATTGAGCCTGAGCCAGCACCCACTGAAGTCAATGGGAATCTTGCCATTGTCTTGCTGGTGGCGGACTTATAACATCATGGAACTTTGCACGCAAAACCACAATGCTGTGATTTAAATGTTTTTGACATGCTGGTTTTGTTGCTGCTCAGTAGTGGAATTTCGTTTGTTTATGACATAAAATGTAGGGTGTTGACAGCCTGCTTACGTATATTTATAATACCCCTTCACCAGCAAGCAACCCACCTGAGAGGTCCCTAATATTTTTAGCTAGTTCTGCGACCTTGGTGACCCAGGCAGCACTGAGCCTTGATGGTTTGGTTTCAGTAAATGAAAGTTGCCCACACTGGATTACTACTTCTTTCATCACCAAGAGCGTTCCGTTTGCTTTTTCTTCTTTGTGTTTTGATAAGAGTTTTGATTCTTCCAAAAGTGCTCTCTGGGGTCTTTAAATTCCCTAAAGCGACTGGTTTATGTCACTAATTACAAGAGTAAATATTGAAAGGAATGATTTCTATGACCAGTTTTGCAGATATGCTGGCCAAATTATACCCTGGAACATTTATGTAAATCCATAATAGCCCTGTTGATTTGAGTGGATTTACTCCAGATTTACACTGGTGTAGAAATGAGCAGAACTTGACCCATTATTTGTAGAAAATACTAACATTTCATGATTTCAGAAAACATAATGACCCCAATCATCCACTATTTACTCAGGCAAAAATCCCGCTGAAATGGATGTCAACGGGTTGTTTTACTTGAGCAAGCCGTGCAGATCAGAGTCCTAGATAACGACATTGTGGTAGTTTCTTTTGTTTGGAGCAATACATTTCCTGTGACCATTTTGCAGGAATCACTGGCTGAAGTTCTATGGCATGTGTTACGCAAGAGGTCAGACTAGATTATCAAAAGTGTCCCTTCTGACCTTAGAATCTATGGATCTATGTGTCTTTGCCTATCCAGGACACTTGGTGCTGATTTAGACAGCTATTGAGACTCTGATTGCTCGCTTTCTTGTTTGTCTTTCTTCCTTTCAGTGGACTCTACATAGCTGTCATATTTTATTACAAAGACAACCTGTTAGTAACCAATGAAGATCAAATCCCAATTGTGGAAATTGATGACTCTCACACCAGTTCCATTATGCAAGATTTTCTGTGGTTCACAAAGGTAACAGGCATCTAATTTCATATAGTGACTCTCAATGAGTGGTCTGTACCAGAAATTGCTCCAACCTTAGTATATTTCCGGAACAAAACATGACAGGAGTGAAGAAGCTAAGTGATGAAGCACAGTCAGGGCCGGCTCTAGGTTTTTTGTCGCCCCACGGAAAAAAATTTCCACCCCAAGCTCAGGTGGGGCTGGGGCTCGCAGGTGGGGCTGGAAGCGGAGGGAGTGATGTCACCTTCTCCCAGCGCCTGCAGGGGCTTTGCCCCCTCCCCCGCCCGGCCGCGCAGAGAAGCCCCGATATAAGGGGTGGCACAAGGCAGCGCAGCAGCCAGGGCACAGATGAGGGGGCGCAGCCCCGGCTCCCCGGCAGGACTCGCCCTCTCCTCCCCAGGTAGCGGCAGGGCCCTGGCAGCTCAGCATCCCGGGGCTGGGGCTTCCCCTTCCCTCTGCGGCCGGGGGCGCGGCACCCTCACCCCGTCTAAGGGGCGCAGCTCCGAGAGCACAACTGCCCCGAAAAGAAAGGGTGGCTGGAAGGCCGCCCCTGGAAATGTGCTGCCCTAAGCACGTGCTTGCTTTGCTGGTGCCTAGAGCCGGTCCTGAGCACGGTACTTTTTGCTTGGGTTAATTATTTTTCCTTCTAACATTTTTAAGGGATAAATCCTGCCTAACCCATTGATGGGCATGGAAGGCACTGGCCAAAGCAGAATTCATTCACTGAGATGTCTAATCCCACATGACCCGATTTCCAGTTACTGTTATTTAAGGGCTTCTGGGGAAAGAAGGAAGGAGTTAAAGAACATTAACCACTGACCAGAAGTTTCAAGGGCTGGTGTTTTGATTGTCCAGGATTAAAGACATCTTCACCTTATTTTTTAACCCAAGTGGACACTGAATCAATCTTACATGAAAATCCACAGATGAACCGGGATAGGTGCATGCTGTTTATGAAATGCTCGCTCTCTCTGTAGCTAGATATGGGATCTTTTTCTAAGCCGCGCTCTCTCTTTCTCTCCAGTCAGTAACTCTCTGCTTTAGTACCACCCACAGAAACTCAAAATGAACAATAGCTACTGATTTTTCCAAAGCCAAATATGCTTTTATTTTTGCTGCCACTGAGAACAAAGGGGATTGAACTGTGACATATATTTTGCAGCTGTCTTGTATGTGGGATGATATCAGATGGCTGAGGCAGAATATGTCCATATCCATGTCCTCATCAACAGCACTTCAAGCCAGGCAAAAGATGGTCTCAGCAACTGCACAGTTACAGGTTAGTTGCACTGCATATTTTCAGTCGTTAATTTCATTCATGGTCTCTGAGGAAAGGTGCTACCAGCTGTTCTCTGCCTTAGCACTCCCCACGGGCTCGTCCTTGGGAGTAGTATTACCATCTGCTGTGAAGTGAGCTGCTGCACCTGTATCTCCTGCTGGAAAAGAGTGGTCAGGTAACAAGTAAACCCTAGGAAGCGAGGGGGAAGGAGAAACAATGACAGAAGAAGAAACAAACATAATGCAGCAAATAAATATCCCAAATACGCCCAAGATTTTGCAGGTCGGGGACACACAGAAAGAGAGCAGCAATCATAACCCTGAGATATATTACTCAAAGGCCAAGATGCCTCATATGGAAAAGACCTTTATATTACCGTTATTTGTATTACTGTAGCACTTATAGGCCTCAAGCAAGATTAGAGCCCCTTTGTGGAAGGTGCTGGGCACACACACAGGAAGAGACAGCCCCTACCCCAGAGAACTTGTAGTCAAAAATGACATGGCAGACAAAAGTTTGGGTGCATTATTATACTCATTTACAGACACATTAAGGCTTGGATCCCCAAATCCCATCACATGTCAATGGAAGCCCACAGTTACATATGAAGTCTGTGGTGGCAATTGAATTTAGCTCTCCAGAGTCACAGGTCAGTGGTGTAACCACAAGACCATCCTTCCTGGCTATAGGCTTACAGAATTGAATAGAGATTGTCAAAGAAAAATTGATCAGACACATTAATAACACTTCCTTTTCCCCACCTTTGGTGTGATTTGTGTATGTAGACTGTAAACTCTCTGGGGAGGGCGGAGTGTCATGCGTACATAGGGTGCCTAACACAATGGGACCCCTTTCTCAGTTGGGGTCTTTAGATGCAAATAATTATTGATAATGATAATAATCCTAGATCTCAGGAAACTGCATGGTGAAATAAATGACTTACCTGGGGCCTTTATACACCAGAGCTGTCAATCTATCTGAGTATTTCTATGCCCCCCCATCCCAATCACCAGGACACTAGAATTATCAGGGTTGGAAGGGACCTCAGGAGGTCATCTAGTCCAACCCCCTGCTCAAAGCAGGACCAATCCCCAACTAAATCAAACATTAATGTATTTAGTTCATTTTACAGATAGGGAAACTGAGGCACAGAGGGGTTTTGGTTTTGGTTTTTTTGTTTTTTTTTAAATGACTTGCTCAAAGTTACCCAGAAAATCTAGAGTGGAGCCATGGAGGGAACCCAGCTTGCCTGAGTCCCAGCTGGTGTGTCACTACAAGACCACTCTTATTCCTATTCCAGATCACGTCAAAAACGGAGTTTTATGGTATCCATGATATTCTGGCACCTAGTGACAAACTAGCGATGTGGGCATATTAGGAATATCTTTATATTAGTTTTTTATTTATCTACAATGAAAGCTGTGCCTGAGACCAGCCTTCCCAGGCAGCCACCTATCTTGGGAGGTAGACCCAAAATATCTGCAAATGTCTGGAGTACACGTCTGCTCCCTCTTCGGCTATGACTGCACCAATCGAGGAGGGGATGTGAGCCCCAGCTCAAGTTGAAAACTTGCAGGAGCTCTCATCAAGCTACTGTGCTAAAAATAGCCATGGCGATGTGAGTGGCAGGATGGGCTAGCCACACCGAGTATGTACCTGTTCGTGACCCTAGGTGTGTACTCAGGAAAGCCAGCCTGTTCTGCAGCTCATGCCCCCACAGCTACTATGTTAGCTTGATGAGAGCTAGCACGAGTATGTCTCCTTGAGCTGGGACCGCCCTGCATCCCCCCAGCTTGAAGTGTAGACATACCCCTTATTATAGAACCACCTATTTTAAGCAATAGATGCTTGTCAGAGCTTTGAGTGGTCACTTCACAGATTTCACCATATTTGCTGAATGCCTCCATATAGAGCGGCGAGCTTGGTTTCTGTGGCACACATTCCTATGCTGAGCTGAGTTTAATTTTGCCTGCGCAGATTGTCTTTAACAGACCATTGTTGTTAATACTCTTTGTAAATGTACAGAGACTGTATTTTGAGATACCCAAGATATTGGGCACATCGCATTCAATTTGCTAGCAGCAGTTATAAGAGAAGAGCTGGAAGCATAGAAAGATGGTGTGTTTGTCCCTGTGGTATACTGCTCTGGTGGTTTTTTTGGCAAATTTATCATCCTAAACATTTGTTCTATCAGTTTGGTCCCCTGATGAACATAGGACTGTCACCAATCTGCCAGCCTTTAGCAGTATGTGGTCTAATGGAATCTACCCATGAAGGGTCTCAATAAAGTTTATACAGTTGAATAAACTTTATTGAGGCTGTTTAACAGACTGACTCCATAGGAACTTAGGACAGAGTGGGAGAGATCAGTGACAACACAGCTGGTAAGGGACTAGATCAGTGGACTCAAAGAGACTGGGGATTGTAATTTTGCCTGCTGCTACCATTAGACAACTAGAGCAAACAAAACATAAGTGATAGAATGCCACGCCGCGGGGGGAGGCTCAAAAATGTTTTTTGCTTGTGTACTAGCAATATGTTCTTGAGTCATCATAGGCTCTTCCATTCTGTCTGCTGGAATTCAGTTCAGAATCTAGTGCTGTCAATAATCCCATTACAACAGGTTTAATTAAAAATGGCAAATATATGACCAGCTTCTGGCTAGTGTACTGTCTCCCATCCCCTTCCTAGACACATATGCCAGTACATACTGAAAAATCTACCCCCTGCCATGCTGGTAGGGTTAGGAGGCTAATCTTTACAGGCAGCAAAAAAGAAGAGCATGTGGCAACATAGCCTTCTCCAGTATGCCCTAGAGAGGGCTACATAAAACTAAAATAGCTACTTAAAGCTACTTATAAATGACAGCCACTGTACTGACTACCTTGAGTGCTTAGTTTATAAACAATTTAATAATACAGATTATAAGTAAATAGTGCCTGCTAAGTGCAGATAAATCAACTCAGGGTAATCTATCAGTGCAGAATGTCATTAAGTTAAAGTACAGCTACATACTTTCCTATATGTACAATGTGCTACATTGTCAATTGAGTTTTTCCTTTTAAACAATCTCCACCCCTTACCAGCTTACTGTAGATCTCTTGAAAACTCCGAAAGTCATGAGCATATTTTAAATGTTAGGCATTTTTCTTTAAGACATCTGGGAACCTCTTCAGTGGCTGGTCACTGAAGTCAGTGTGCTCACATTGACAAGCTGATTCTTCCTATGTGGGGAAAGGGATTTTGACAGAGGTTAGTTTTGTTCTTTTTAATAAATTTATTTAATCTTCAGATATTTTGCCAGAAAAATTTTGGCCTGGCAGATTGTTAGGGTCTCTGCTGTTTTTGTCTAGCACATTTTTGGTTTTCAAAATAAAAGGGGCGGATCAATACCTCTCAAAAGTCCCTCTTGTCAAGAGACATCACTCATTTTAGTCCCAGATTTACCTGACCTGCATTCCGCACATATTTGGTGTCCCCTCACTTTTACTGCTGGAAATAAATTACATCAGAAAAAATAATGAACCTGAATTTATAGAAAGTGACTGACCCTAAAGGAGGGAGTTCAACAGCATTTTAAGTTTCCAGAATCAGTCATTTTGGTGTCCCTTGTACAGCATCTTTGACACCCATTGTATCCCACAATCAGGCCTGGATAGGTTGGAATGTGTATGCAGATCTTCAGTCAATATAAATCAGCTTGATTCCATTGAAGTCAATGGGAGCAGAGTTAGGCCAACACTGAGTGCTTTTGAAAATCCCACCCTATATTCACAGACCTTGATGCAACTAGAAAAAAAAATTCTGCCCTAGGTTGTGTATGTAAATCACATTGCAGTTTGGTCTTTTAAAAAGACCTTTTGTCATAATGATCAGATTGATATTTACCAGTAACCTCTGTCTACACCAGCTGAGGAATTGCCCCCAAATTCTACAATGCAATTCTCACACATGCAACCCAGGGCAGAATTTTTCTCTGATTGCGCTGAATGATGTTGGACATAGGGTTGAAATAGCAGAAGTGCTTTGCATTGGCCTAACCAGCTCCTCCTGAGGTCAGTGGCAAAACACTCATTGAGTTCAGTGGGAACAGAGCTAGGCCTACGCCGGAAATGTCACCCTCCTGATGTGTAATGGCTAATATTGTCCTTTGTAATCTGCTTCCTTTCTAGAACTTGCTGGGAACTCACAACTTAGGCAGAGTTTATTACGAGCCAATCAAGGACAGACATGGCAATATCCTGATAGTTACGATAAGAGAAGTAGAGACTCTCTATTCATTTTTTAATGGCAAATGGATGCAAATATCCAAGCTACAAAGCCAGAGAAAATCCCTTTCAACTCCCGAGGAGCCAACGGCATTAGACATCTTGCTCATAACAATCCAGGTAGCACTTTTATTTATTTTTAAAAGCCTGTGACTGTGAGCATGCTTTATGGAAAAGTCTTACAGGTTTTAGACCCTGATCCAATGCCCATTACAATGCATGGAAAGGCTCCCATTGAGAGTAAAGTCTTCCATTGCCTTCAATGGGCATTGGATTGAGCTCTTAATATGAATAAAACTAATAAGACTCTATAGAAATGACTTTAAAGACCTATAGTATATAAAGGAGACTGATATATTTTCTGTAGGTTTTTGGAACCATGCTGTAGAATTGTATAGCAAGGGATGTAATTCTCTCTTATAGGATGGCTCTGAACAGCTATAGAGAAGCTACCATTTTCTATTATAGACTATATGATTTTTCCATCAGAGATTGATCACTAAAACCAGGTTTTATTTTTGAACCCAGACAAACTCAAGTTTCTGGGAGTTGCTGAGGGCCCTCAACTCCCAGTGAAATCAGCTCCCATTGAATTATCTACAGACCATATCCTCCCATCTGTTTTTACGTCAAATTCCCAGTGGACTTCAGTGGTGGAATGACGCCAAGATATTGGAGTGATCCTGCAAGGTGAAGAGCACCCCCGACTCCCATTTAACATCTGTGAGTTGCAGGTGCTCTGTACCTTGCAGAACTGTGTCTGTTAAAGTCACATCCTTCTGTTGTCTCATGCACATAACTCATATTGAAGTCAAGAGAAGTTGTGTGTAAGTGACAGCAGGATATATCCTACAGAACGATTTATCAATATCTCTTCTCTCTAAACCTAGGGATCACCTCCTCATTGGAAATACTTCCAGACAAGTTATTGTCTTAGCTCTGTCTTGGGTCACTTCAGCTAGATATTGACTACTGTGGCTAATTGTGATTTATGGTCATTTTCTTGGGTGGTGACTGTGTGCTTTTGTGCACCAGAAGCTGATGGGTAATCATACGTACACATTACAAGGTTTGGGGTAAATTAAAAGATTTCCAAATGACAATAAAATATACTTGATCTGGTGCTCGACGTACTATATAAAATATGTCTCACAGGTGCAAAAAAATCCCAATCTGGGCAAAAGTTTTATATCAGGAAACACAAAATACAGGTCCGATCAGGTTTCCACAGAGATCCTAGTGGAAAAATTTCCCCCTAATGGTTTGCACATTCCTGTGTAATGCCCTCCCTTTCTTGTATTACATGTTGAATCATCAGGCGGGTATTTTGTTCATGAAGTGCTCATGAAAATGAAGATCTAATTGCACTAGTTAGAGCCAAGCATAGCACTGGCAAATAATGTGATGGTTCCAAGGGTGAAGGCAGAGGGCCAGGTGGCTTAATCCTTACTCATTGCAGAGGGACACATTACTCAGGATGGCCGTCAACTTCATTTATTAAGGTAGTCTTTGGGGAATGCTATACATAGCCCGTTTAATGTCTGCTAGCTACAGCAAAGAGAACATCGGTGCCAGTCCTTTCCAGGCTCTTTTTGATGGTAAAGTTCATTGTGTTGAAAATGTAGTGATTCATTTGACAATACATTTTACTTTGGTACTATACTTGACAACCTGGTGCACACAGAAAACTCCTCATTGATGTTAGTAACTGTAGAAGGAATTCACTGGCGACTTACACTGTGCATAAAAGAGCCCGGAGCACAGATCAGAGAGGAGAATTTTGCTTTAGGACTGCAACATGCTTCTTATTTTTGGATAGTTATTGTTTTACAGCTGACTCCTACAAGGTGCTGAGCACTCTGAGCACCTGATCCACCAAAACATTTAAGCACCTGCTTAACTTTAAGCACGAGTAGCCTCAGTGCATCAAGCTTAACATTCCTAACTGCAAGAGGATTGTGGCTGTGCCGAGAGTTAAGCATGTGCTTACATGTTTTTCTGGGTTCAGGACACTCTTAAAGCAAAAGACCTGCTATAAAAGCATTAGCAGATCTCTCTTCTTATCTGGGGGAAAATGGGCATTTATATGTAGGAATGTTTCTGTTCGAACAGGAAACACTTTTCTACCACAAAAGAAGCCAGCAGCGCCTCCCTCCTGGCTTGTATCTGGGTTACCTGAAACTCTGCAGCTCTGTAGATCAAATCAAAGTCCTTGTACTGCAAAAGCTGCCCAACATTCTGTGTCATGTTAAAATCCGAGACAACAGCAATGTTTCCAAGTAAGTGATTTTTTTTTTAAATACTCATTAGTTTAAGACAGTTGATCAAACTTGGAAACTCAAGTGCCAAGTGTGTGAAAATATGTTCGGTTTATGTGGCACCAAATATGAAATCTACCATATAAATAGAAAGAAAAGGAGGACTTGTGGCACCTTAGAGACTAACCAATTTATTTGAGCATAAGCTTTCGTGAGCTACAGCTCACTTCATCGGATGCATTCAGTGGAAAAACTCCTTTTCTTTTTGCGGATACAGACTAACACGGCTGCTACTCTGAAACCTACTATATAAATAGAAACAGAAGATGCAGATAACTAATAATTAATGCTGATAGTCACAACAGTACTGTCAATAATTGCATCACATTGAATAAAGAGGAGTAAAGTGAACTCAGAGGTTTGCAACCTACAAAACATTGAGCACTCTGGCCCTGAGATAACAAGAAATTTAGGCACTGAGGCATTGAAGTCAGGAGGACTGCACACCCACGTAAAGATAAGCATGTGCTTAAGTGCTTTGCTGGTTCAGGACCAGAGCACTCACCACCTTGCAGAGCCCTTGGAATATAATATTTATTTAGTTTATGAATTCTACTGTATGCCCCTTATCGACCATCTATCACGTTACTTGTTAACATTTAGAGCTAAATTCTACTCGCAGTCATAATCCCACTGAATCTATTGTTGGTTGAGCAGGTATAATTGTCAACTAAGTTTGGCACAAGCTGCGTATCATAGAGCTCCATATTGACCTCAAATGTGCACATGCTTACGTCCATCTATCTGGTATACAGAGGGCCTGATCCAAAGCCCGAACTGGTTGAAAATCCCACCAGTTTCACTGGGATATGGCTCAGGCCCAAAGACCCCAATCCTGGGGCTCTGCCTGGGTCCTCCAACATGACTCTGATGGTAGGATCTGGACCGAAAGGCCTGATCCAATGGGAGTCTCCTCATTGACCTTCAGTGGGGGAATGATCAGGGCCTAAGAGGGTGTTAAGTCAGTTTAAAATATACTCTGATCTGTGATACCTTGTTTGTAACTCCCTCCTGCCCCTAAACGATAAAATAGATGATGATTGAAAAAACACATTTGTTCAAATGCTGTCAGCTCTGGATGTGCTCTCTGTTGGGTCAACACATTCTTCCTGGTTCTGTCTCCACAGTCCTCACCCCTGGGGCAGTGCACCAGTGCATTTTCTTTCTTCCTCTGTTTGTTTTGTTTGTTTGTTAGCCCACATGGTTCCATCAACCAGCCAAGAACTTGGCAAGATTCAAATATGGGCTGGACATTAATATGGATAACAAGACCATCCAGCATTGTAATAGTTAATACTAACAACAGTTTTACATTACATTACATCCTTCCCTTGGTAAACAGGGCAGAAACTAGTATCCTCTATTCCCCTCTGTCATTTGCTATTGCTTCCATCTGCTCTGTGGTGTGGAGCTTGACTATTCTGCCTAATTCTAAGGGTTCTTCTTAAAGCATCTCTTGGGCATCCTCGTTTCCTCACACCAGATGGTTTGCACTTGACAGCTTCATGTGGGAGATGGTGTTGGCATCCAGGGTACATGTACCATATATATCCAGTGCTTCTTTCTGATTCTTGTGAAGATGAGCTGCTGGTTGGTGTTTTCTTGGATCTCTTAATAACAGTTTTGGAAGGGATGCAAAACCTCATGTCTCAGGGTTTAAAACAATCTCTACTATTAGGAATTAGGTTCAGACCTTCATATGGGGCAGATTGCCCCATGCCTGCCTATTGTGGGGTTTCTTGCACCTTCTCCTGAAGCATCCAATGCTGGACGCTGTTAGAGATAGGATACTGGACTAGATGGACTATGGGTTTGATCCAGTAGTGCCATTCCTATGCTCATCTGCTCTAGAGCTGAATCCAGTTCATTGGCTGCATTCAGTATAGGAGATGTCTGCAGCTGATCAGACATTGAACTCGCCAGTAAAAGCAGCTGTAGACCAACGTATGTTTTAAAGGACATGGAATGGAGTTCTTCTCCAAGAAAAAATCTTGCTGAAATATTTCAAAGGCAGTCGATTTTCAGATGTTAGCAAGGAATGGGTCAGTTTGATGTACACGTGCTAGAAAAATTAAACAGAAAACTTTTTTAGGTTGGTTTTTTTTAATCACAAACAAGCAGGACTGCATCATTTTAGAACATTTGACTATTTTAGGATTAAACCCTCAACAGATCCCAAATGCACATACTGTAAATTCTTCCTTGTGCACTGAACTTTTGTTATATTTCTAATTTTAACTCGACTCAACATACAGAAATGAGTGGGAATGGCTCCAAATGCTTTCTGGCTTGGAATCGGTGGAAAGTGTGGATCATGCTTCAGACTGCCCTACTCAGTTGTTCTTCTGTGAGCTCCAGATGGCAGTGAAAGCTCTCCTCAAACAGATCAATCTACCTCTGCGACAGGTATTGTGCTTTGTGACATTGATCACCTTTATTTTTTTTTCAATTGATTCTTGGGAACATGAATGAAATCTAAAAACTGTATATAGTTCTACTAGTGATTACATGTTAGAGTTGCAAAAGCAAAGCAATCAGAAAGAGTTTATTTAACTAGGGTTATTTTAAGTGTATTGGGAATATCATCTGGTAAAAATCACCTTTAGGATAGCATGCTTTCCTGGAGTATATGAATATATGGGACTAAAACACTCAATCAACAGGGCCAGTTTTTCAGTAGTCTTCCTCATTTGCATTTGCAGGCACATGCCTTTGTCTTTGTGCAACTGCATGCATGAGCAGACAGGCACTTTTGCACACACATCAAGCAGTAAGGTGTCCCTTTATCCTACTTGCAAGGGCAAATATGTATTTGCCTATGGCCATGGAGAATTTGCAAATTCCTGTGGCTGCACCTGCAGCTATTGTAAGCACTTATAAGAAGGCCAGCTGAAAGTTTGGCCCAACATGTACTATTGAGTTTAAATTCTTTTACATCCAATGGAAATTTGGTGCTTCTGAAAATGTAGCTCCAGTCTTCCAGACTCACTGCCCTGGAGACTGAAATCCTCCACCCACTGAATAGGGATAATATAGGCAGGAGCAGTGCAAGCTTCCCTAAACAGTGGATGAAATCCTGGCTCCACTGAAGTGAATGGCAAAACTCCCATTGACTTCCCTGGGGCCAGGATTTCACACAGTGTGTCAACTGAGATATCGCCCGTTGAGGTGAGAGCATAGGTGAGCCTCCATAGCCCATTCAATCCTTGGCCTCTGCTGATGCTGCCATTAAAAATGCCCATTAGGGCCAGCCGTAGTAGTGGAGACCTGTCTAGTTGGAACTGAACTAAGTCCCAACACAAATGTATTTCACATCGGCCATTAAGCAAGCCTATAGTGTGTTTATAATTTATTTTTCACTCACACAACGCTGCATGAAGTAGGAACTTACTGTGGTTATACAACAAAAGACACTTATCCAATTGTAAGCCACTGGTAAGTGGTCGCTACCAGTCCACCTCTGTGCCCAAGCCATGGGAGATACGGGTCTGTTACAGCCCCTGCAAGGGACTCTGGATCTTTAACTTAGGCTATAGCTGCTCGTTCTTTTAGGTCCCCGATTCAGTCCCTGGTGAGTTGGCCAAAATAGCAGCAGATGCCCAGTCACTATGGACCAGATTGCCTACCATTTACTTACACTTGTGTGCAGTTGCTCACACAAGTATTCGCCCTCACTTTAGTGAGGCTACTTGTATAGCAATATACAATGCATGGTGAGTGAGGGTATCAGAATCTGGCTGTATGGCAAACTGAAGAATAAAGCAAATCTGAACAGGTAAAGAAGTTGCTGGAGAAAGGATAGAAAAGATTAAGAGAGAAGCCAAGATGTGGCTGTGATGGAAGAAAAAAATTAAAAACCGTGAGCCTAATTCTTATGTGCAGGAAGGTCACTTTACCTGCTCTGGCAATGTAAAAGAGGCCTTACAGTGGAACTATATTATTGGTATAAAGAAAAGGAGTACTTGTGGCACCTTAGAGACTAACCAATTTATTTGAGCATAAGCTTTCATGAGCTACAGCTCACTTCATCGGATGCATACTGTGGAAAATACAGTGAGGAGATTTATATACACACAGTTAAGTGTGTATGATAACACCCATTTTTTCATGTTCTGTGTGTATATAAATCTCCTCACTGTATTTTCCACTGAATGCATCCGATGAAGTGAGCTGTAGCTCACGAAAGCTTATGCTCAAATAAATTGGTTAGTCTCTAAGGTGCCACAAGTCCTCCTTTTCTTTTTGCGAATACAGACTAACATGGCTGTTACTCTGAAACCTGTCATTATTGGTATACTCGCTTTAAAGGCTGTTTACACTTCAGAGAGGTGTAAAGTGGCCTTAGTGTAAATGGAAATCTAGTCCAACTTTTCAATGAAACTTTTTTATTAATACTGAAGGGCTGGGTTTAGGCCCCACACAGACCCTGTGCCAATGCAAAATCCAAATAAGACCTAAGTATATCCAAAATTAAGACTTTCTCATAAACTTTAAGGTCAGAAGGGACCATCATGATCAACTAGTCTCACCTCCTACACATTGCAAGCCACAGAACCTCACCTACCCACTCCTGTAATAGACCCTAACCTCTGGCTGAGTTACTGAAGGCCTCAAATCATAGTTTAAAGCCTTCAAGTTACAGCGAATTCACCATTTACACTAGTTTAAACCTGCAAGTGACCCGTGCCTCATGCTGCAGATTTGCGGCCACTTCCTCCCATTTCAGAATCCTATACGGGGCTCCATGCTACCGGGTCCCCAGGCAGACTTGGAGTGCTCATGCCAAATTATTCACTTTTTAAAAAACTAATGGAGTTCTACTGAAGTCAGTGGGGACTGGGCAGAGTGTAAATCAGAATTCAATTTGTTCCTTAGGCCCCAGTTCAACTACGCACTTCAGCACATGCTGAGCTCCATCTCCAATCAATGAAGCACTTAAACACATCCTTACAGCATGTGTTTAAATGCTTGGCTGAATCAGGTCCTTAATTGTGGATTAAGGAATTTAATTTTGGATTCAACAACGGTATATAAGTGTTGTTATTTATTATTTGTATTGTAGTAGCACCTAGGAGACCCAATCATGGCCCAGGATTCCCTTGTAGCCTGCACCATACAAATACAGAACACAAAGACAGTGTTTTCCACGGCAGCTACACAACAGCCTTCATCCAACTACTATTTGTGCCGGTTTCCCTTCATGCAGCACTTGCTAAATCTTTTCAGTCCTGTGTTGGGGGAAGGGGGGTTCGCATATTTCTCTTAACCAGACCTAAATTGAATCTTAAAGGCTTTTAATTGAATCCATTTTCATGTTTTCACATAATTATGCAATCATAATCTTGAAAAGCATAGGGCATGTGATCATTTTCTGCCTAATAAGAAACATAAATGTTGTTTTCAGGGGGGTTGTTTGTGTGGGTTTTTTTTTTTAATGTGGAACATTACAGCTTTAAAGCCTGATTTTATGTAGCGAAATTAACCCGAGTTTAAGTCCCCCTAATATTTATGTTTTATAAAAATTCCAAGCTTGATGTTGTGCACGTTTGCTTTAATGTTTTATACCATTTGGGGTGTTGTTTATATAAGTGCCATGTTGTAACTCTCTCCCACTTCTTTCCCCGCGCGTGTCCCTCTGCAGGCTAAGCACTTCCGTCTGTATACACAGGAGGTGTTGGAACTGGGTCACAATGTCTCCTTTCTTCTCCTGCTCCCCGCCTCAGACGATGTCTGCACTGCCCCAGGACAGAATAATCCTTACACCCCACATTCAGGATTTCTTAACCTCCCTCTTCAGATGTTTGAACTCGGTATAGTAGCTTGCTTCACCTAGAAATATTAACCTAGACTCCTTATAATAAAATCACAAAGTTGTATCTGTTTTCCCCCTTGTCCCAGTGGAGAGTCAATAAATCACATGATGGCTTTGGCAACAACACTACCTATAACTGTGTACAAGTTATAGAAGGAGCATAGCGGCTGGAGTATATACTATAGCCATCATTATTGAAATGCAAAGCATAGAGCAAAAGCCCACAGTTATCAAGCATAAGCCCTAGTCTATTATGGAGGAGGAGGATGCGGGGGTGGGGGGTTATACTGCTCATAAGATGCCAAGCCTGATATTCTGAGAGCAGCCACAAAAATGTCTTTATTCTGAAGTGAGGTTGGCATCATCGTGGAGAAGAAGTAGGTCAATGGACAGATCTTGCAGTTTTATAGTGCAGAATTATTGCAGCTTTTGCTATAGAGGATCCTACTCAGGGCCTGAGACCCCGGCGCTTTAAGGATGTTCACACATCAGGCCCATCTCTTTGCTTTTCATCCTGAAATACCAAAGGGCCCAGTGCTAGTACAGGGATGCAGCAAAATCCCCATGGTGAGGTGAGGAAGAATCCTGCATCACAGCCACTTCGACCTCCCTGTCCCACTGCAGTGCATGCTGGGGTGGCATTCCATAGAGCGGGATCTCCTGGCTGACTGATGGCGAAGGAAAAGATGCTCCTGACACCCCTTTCTCTCACTTCCCTCCATGGAACGGAGGGGAGCAGCCCAGAGGATCTCACAGTAGGTTTCAGAGAGGGGATAAGAGAGGCAGCTACTGAGCCTGACGTATTTGCTGGAGGAGAGACACGGGGGAAAACCCAGCCCCACACTCCTGGCCTCTTTCTGTTTCCTCCTTCTCCCCTTCCGCTCAGTCACCTTGGAGGGGAAGGCAAGAGAGGGGCAGCAATGGGCAGTCCCTGAACCCCAGCAAAAGCTGTCACCCCAAGATAGGGAAGGGCAGGAAAGTGCATTCGTGGTGGGGGTAGAAGGGCTGCAGTAATTGTGTGTCTCTCAGGCTGCATTCACTGATCAAGGGGGGGCTACATCCGTTGTGTGTGCAAGGGGAGAGGGGAGCTCGTATTAATTGGGAAGGGGGGGCTGCATTAGGAATTGCGTATGGGCAGGTGGGGAGGTAGCATGAACTGAGTGTGATAGGGAAGAAGGAACTGGATAGCAGGAGGCTATGGGAGGTTAGGAAAAGGGAATCCCTGCCCGGGTGTCTCCTGGGACACCAGATACAGGAAGAGCTATGCCTGAAGAATGGTCTGTTTTGGGGGTAACTGGACAGAGACCTCCCCTTCCTCCATAGTCCTTCCTCAACCTGGTATCCCATAAGAAACCCAGGCAGGGACTCTCTCTCCAAACCTCCCAGGAGCCAGGATAAGAACACTGGTTCCAAACGTTGGAACACCTGAATGTTGTTGCATGTTTGGACCAGAAACAGAGACCCACTTTTAAATATAAAATTGTTTTGAAGGATGTTTTCGCCCTGGGCAAGTCAAGTAAACCAGATTTCACTCTGTAACAGGCCTCCTTCCCCTCACTGAACCTCTACCAGGCCACAAAGCTGATTTAGTGGTGAAAATTTATACATCAAAAAACATGAATGTTGCTTAGGGTGCAACACACAACAAAGCACACATGTTCTGCATTTTGGTCATTGTCCCATGTCTCAGTGGTTTGGGCCACACATTGGCAAGCTTGAAAGTAGAGATTTATGAACACGCTGTTAGCTCAAGATAGAATATAGTCATGAAACAAATAGCCCAGTTTCAATTTCTCTGTTTTCATTCAAATATATAGTGGATGTGAATAGGGTCGCGCTTTTGAGTCTAGTCCTGCACAGACGAGGGTCTTGTAACAACGCAGCAGAAGGCAAGGAATGTGCGAATGCAGCCGATTGAAATATAAGGAAGCAGGATGTACTGAGATTACACTTTATGCTTCTTGTGATTCAGAAATAGAGAAATCAAGCATTCAAGTCACAGGTGTGTTATCCTCTGTCACTCAGTTGAATCCCCAATTAAATCTATTTTGGGTTCTTATCCCAGCACCTCACAATCTTTAATATATTTATCCTCACCAGGCAAGAAATTTTATCCCCATTTTGCAGATGGAAACCGAGGCCAAGATAGGTTAATTACCTTGTCTGGGGTCACACAGGCAGTCTCCCCAGTGCTAGGCTAGGGCTCTAACCCCTGGACCATTCTTCCTCGTGGATTCATTTCTGCCCTTGCTAAAGCTGAGTCAATTCAGATGCAGAGCGGCCAGCTCACCGCTGTTTTGACTAGGGTGGAGCTGTGTTCTTTCCCAGGAGGATGTACAGCTGTGTTATTTCCAAGGCAGTATTCTAAAATTCCATTGGAGACAGTGTGGTGGTAAAATAATAGATCAGACAGGTAAGGAGAGGGTAACTCAGGATCTACAGTCAGGCTCTGGGTACAGACCATGTTGCCCATGCGAGAGGGGAGAAATTAACTCGATTTGCTTAAGTGCATTCACATTGGCTGAAATTCCCTCCTGGGCAGAGGGCCTGTGCACCACTGAAACCTCACTGTGTGATGCATAGGTCCTAGGCAGGAATGAGTCTTGCCTCTTGTGCACTCCACAGATTAGTCATAGACCAGGGTGAGGCAGTGTAGCTGCGACAGCTTGCTGCATGCAGTAGAGAAATGGTGATCACTCCTACGGCGTTCTGGGCCCACTCCTCGCTGCCCAGCGAGGCTCCGGTGATAAGAATGTGTAATATAGTGGAGGGAACAACACTGAAGGCTAAATTTTACTCTTTAAATAAAAAAGTAACCAATCCTATGGCCGAAAGCCGATGATACGTTCTCTCTGATTTATTACATACGTCTCCCCAACATTCTATCAAATGGCTGTGTTTCACATCGAAAATATTAGAAGCTTCCATTCCCCATTAGCTGGTGGCTACCAAATATATAATTGCAAAACCACAAAAGACTATGTTGAAGTAACATTTGTTAAAGTAACATTAAAGGCTCTGCCTTAAAACCACAAAGGCTAGGAACTTCAGCACTGAAGCTGAAACCACGGCTGTAATTCACTCAAGAGTGCAGCACATATGGCATATATGCTGTAAGACCACACACTGTTCAGACTAGATCTTGGCAATATCTAGAGACAATGAGGGGAGAAAGCAGAGCAAAGAATTCTGTCTTTGACTCTCCATTTTCTGGGGTTCTTGGGTTCAGATTAGACCTCTATTATTCTACAAACAAAGTTGTTGTAGCTTGATTTCCTATATTTGTTCTGTCATGTGGCGTGCAAAAGAGAGAAAAATATATTTCTCTATTTTTGATTGGAACACAGGCACAACTACCCCATCTCTAAGTCCCCTGCCAAATGGTTAACAAACCATTCCATAACAAGACAAAAAGTACCTCACTACCATACCAAGATATGTACTATACGACTGAGGTTAGTAAAATACAAAGGAAACTTGAAGTCCTCTGATAAGTTGTAGGGACAGTACCAGGTCCCCAGGAAGCAAGAGGTTGTATTCTGGGTTTCCTTCTTTCTCCCTATGCCTGAATTTTCAGGGGATGGACTGTGAGGAAAGACCCCGAAAAGCATAATTGTTCTGCCCAAATTGGGGCATTTTCTGAAATACAGGGTATGTTACTGCAATGATCAACACTTTAATTATTGCCCTCAGGTTAGCCTTGCTTGAGTGAGAGCAGGCCTGCTCAAGCTGCTGTGTCCACGCTGGTTCTCCTGTATGGCACTAGGACTTGTGGGGACATATCCCATGGTTCTTTGCACTGCAGTAAGCTCTCCGAATTCTCTCTCAGTAAACTGTGGGTGAATTTGTCTGTCCTTTTTGGGCAGAAGAGTAGAATTGTGGGAAGGACTAAAGTTAAAGTCATCAGCCTCATCAAGGCCACGTACAGAGACATGAAGTTCTCTGCAAGGGTGAATAACTGTCAGTGAGCGGGATGTGGGCGGTCATGTCCAATGGTTAGAGCAGGAGTCAGGTGTCATAGGCCAGGTGCCAGAGCCAAAGACAGAAATCAGAGCTGCGGGTCAAGGCTGAGTTGCCTGGAGTGAGGCAAGGCAGGAGCTGTCGCAGCTGTGGGCAAATGCTTTGAGCAGCCACCTAACTGTTGCTGCTGCTAGGCCTCATAGCAGGTTTGCTGACTCTTCCAACCCATCAGGTGGTGTCGCCAAATTCATTAGGTTGCCCAGCGTCTGGCTGTGCTGCAGGCCCTGGTTTCTGATTATTGAGCTGTTCTTTGTGGACACTTGTGTAAAATAGGGCTGCATTTTATCTCCACTGTTGTTTGGCATAGCCGTAGGCTGGATAATGAAGCGTGTTAGCCAAACAGACAATGGTATAGCCTGGGTACATGGCAAATGCCTGGAAGACCTAGACTTTCCTGATGATATCACGCTATTAAGTGACACCTCTGGAAAGCTACAAAGGTAGACAACCTGGCAAAAACAGCAGGCCAGGCAGGGTTCAAAATCAGTTTCACCAGAACAAACATCCTTGAAACCCAGACATCAAGTGAGAGGAGAATCAGGTCTTTATTATTTATTTCTGGTTCAACGTGTTCCATCAGGAATTTCAATAACTGTCTAATTAAAATTTGTGTTCAAGAAGGTAAGGATTTCAGGAGCGGAATGTAATACTAATTATTTTTTTCTCTGTCATTTTCACAGTTCATTTTTGCTGTTACAAGGAGAAATTTATTAGTCTGTATTGCCACCTTTCTGCTGTCATAGAGCTGGACTCTCTGAAAACCCAGCAGTCCCTAAGGGAAGCAATTTCAGACAGGGAAGTTGCTGCTGCCAAACAAAGACACCAGCAAGTTTTAGACTATATACAGGTAACAGTCTGTGTCTGAGTAGACCAAAGAGATTTTTAAGGTCTATAATTTGGAATCTAAAAGTAGAATTATTTGTAGACATCGTAAAAAGACTAGTGGTGTCAACATTTTATTTTTTATGAAATTCCAAACCCAGAGCACAATTTCTCCAATGGTTGTTTTTATAAAAGAGATTTTTGTAATGGATAAAATCAAATGACAATTACACTAGAATGTTGTAAAGAAATGTCTCAGTTTTGGTTATAGAACTGACTCCCTCCGTGTGAGGGAAGCCAATGCCAAGCACAGGGCATTAGTCTGGCTCATAGCTTCTCTCTTATACAGGACATACATTTTTTTCTCATTGGCAGGTTGCAAAGAAAAAAAATGAAAGTTGTTTCAAGGGCACATGCTATAGGAATAGATCATTGTCAATAAAAATGATCTGAAGACAATGTGATCCAGTGACAACACAAAGAACCAGGCAGAGGCGGGTTATCTGTGTGCTAGGGGGCCTTTACACCAGGGTGACTCTTGCAAACTATTTTGGTAACTAATACTCCCTGGTTGAAACTTATGACTCTTCCACAAAGCATTTATGGATGCAGTCCATCTACAGGACAGGACACAAATCAGCTGTACAGCCCTTACTCTCCTGCAACTCAAGCCTTCTCCAGTTGGAATATGGGCCGACACAACTATTCACCCCCTCTGTAGAGATTGGTGGCCACTTAAAACTACATAATTATGGACCAGCTGACCATGACTGTGCTGATCTTTGTCGTGCAGTCAAATCCACCTTTGCAGTAGCCTCTTTGGAGCTGCCTTGGAGCTTAGTGTTACTTCACACATGGTGGCATATCTCACTGTGCTCCCACTTTAAAACTGCTTTCTCCCCAAGTCCCTCCACACTCTCACACTCAGCAGAGCCAAATTGGTCCTAGTGCATGAAACCTTCTCGGGTTGCTGGGGGAATGTATGTATTTTGCATGAAGGGTGAAATTCACCCAGGAAACCCAGCAGGTCTCAAGCATTAGGACCAATTTGGCTCTTCTGAGCATGGGAGTGGGAAGGGATCTGTGTGCGGCAGGGGGAGAAGCAGTTGTCAAGTGGCAGCGAAGTGGGACATGCCACCCCATGTGCAGTAAAACTAAGTTCCAAAGCATCTCCAAAGAGGCCACTGTGTGTGTATAAAATTGCAGGGAGAGCTGTAGATGCAGCAACTGTCCCTGCTGCTCTAGGGTGTCTCAGTTCACATATATATTCTGAAGAAAACTTAGGAGAGTACTTTAAACCCCCATGTTTTGTACTGAATTATTGTGAAAACGTATTAGCCTTGTCAGTTTTCCTCTCAAATGAAAACCAGCTGTATTCCACCTATTGGCGAAAATATCTCAGCCCACCACATACTGCAATCTTCAGTGGCAACCACAAAACCACAAGAGCATTTGTGTGATCCCAGATCTAAGACAGTGTTGAAGTTACTACACAAACCAAACATTGTAAAGAGCAAAGGAGTCTATATAAATGCGCTCTGAAAAGGAGTCAGAAGGCAGCCAAAAAGAAAAAGAAAAAATAGCAGATAAGGTACTTGGAGTCTAAACCAGCATGGTAGTAAGAAAAGAAATGTGTAGGCATATTCTCCAGCAATTAAGCTGAAATTGCAATTAAGTTATAATTTATATACTGTAATGCTTCAAATACTCTTAAACTGTATAAGAAGCCTAGCTCATTAAATGTGACTGGCCAGGTATCCCAGGAGACACCTTATAATGGTATTGGGGAGAAAACTGATTGGCTTTACATTTTAGTAAAAATATTATCTCTCCTGCATGCAGCTAGGGGATGAGTTATGGAATGGAAATCTAGATTTCTCTAAGCCAAATGGGCGAGGCGAATGCTAGCTGATTGGCCAATCACATCGACCTCTTGGAGTTACACTGAGACCTTGAAATGAGATGGAATTATGTTGTCAAGTCCCTTTATTTCTCTACAGTTTGCAGTAAAATAGGTGAAAAGCTCCACTTCTGAAGACGCTCTGAAGCACTTCTCATTACCCTGGGGGTGAACATCCCAGTCCCATTGAAGTCAGTCGCAAAACAATCATTGACTTCAGCGGAGCCAGAATATGCCCTTGATTCTTATTGTATGTACTGCTTGCTGCTTCTCTGCAACTTGGGAAACAATCCTGATTTGGTGTAAGAGAATGGGCCTGGCACAAAGGGCTCAGAGTAGAATTCTGGGGTGCCATAAAAAGTGATGCAAGTGACATAATGGGCCTAATTCTCCATTGCCCGGTGCCTTGTGCAGCCACTTGCACCAATGCCAAGCATCGGCAAAATCCTCTGTGCCCTCACTTTGTGTTGGTGGAGATGATGGCAGAAGGGGCAGGGCAATGGAGAATCATGCCAGATGGGTGCAATTTGCACTGCTATGGCACTGAGTGTGCCACTTACACAACAACGGGGCAGAATTGGAGGTTAAGCAAGAAGGGCAACCAAAAGAGAGGATGCGTTGAATTGAAAGCCCTATGCAATCTTCATTTGCAGCCTCCTATTAATTGATTCCCCCACTGAAGCCCCATTCCACACTCCCGGCACGGAAGGTACCACTCTCTTATGCACACTCACCGACTCCCAATTCAGCACAAGTTATATTATTTTATCACTCACACCCTTTCACTGACCAACTCTCCCATTGCTCTTGCCATCACTGCAGAAAGTTAGCTACTTTGGCTTCAAGGCATCTCCATTTAAGCAGCTTTAATGCTATCCCTTAGGACTCAGTCATGCTTTATGTGAAGCAGCCTGCACTGGAAGAGATGTGGCAGCCCACAGGAAGCTCTGGAAAGGGACCTGCATCACAGGGAGCTTGCACCCACGGCTACATCCCTTCAAATGGCTGCAGCAGCATCCATTCCGTTGTCAAAGCACTTACATCGATTAAAAATAACCACTCAGTTTCACTATCAAAAGACATTCTTCACTTTAACAGGTGCCCGTTTTCCTCTCTGTGCAGACACTTAAAGTCACATCCTGCTATCGATTTATCCACACACCTCCCATTGCCTCAAGAGGAGTTCAGGGCATGGAACTCTGGCACAGATCCCATTAGTATTAATGAAATGGATGCGAACTAGAAAGGCTTCCAGGGAGAAGGTGGGGGCTTTCGGGCTATTGATCCAGTGCAGATGCTTTCCCTCTATGCGTAATGAACCAGTGTGCTAGAGGTTTTGAGAGGGGCATTTTCTTTTATTGAAACCAAACTAAAAAAATAAATAAAATCTAACATCTGACCAGTGGCCATGATGAAATATGTTAGTGGATTCTGTCCAGTTCTCAGCCTACAGCTGTGGCCTTCGTTAACATTGTCACCACAATAATTAGCCCCTTGTCACCTAACTCAACTGATGGGTAAGGAAACTGAATTGCACCTCAACTAGCCCTACAGGTGATCCCTTCAGGCCAGTTTTGAGGCCCTTTGGCCCAGTTGATAGAGAAGGTCAAACGGCTATCGTATGTGTTGTGCCTGTTTGGTAAACAGATGAAGGAGGCCTTCATTCTCCAGCCTGTCACGTTTCACGTGCACTAAATTCTCACCAAGAGTTTATGAAACCGCAGGCTTGATTTTAATTTTCACCAGCAGAACTCCATTGATTTCTGTAGAGTTCTCCCCCATCCCCGATATTACACTGGGGCAGCTTAGCGCTGAAGCAGATCCACTCTTGTTAAAGGAGGGATCTAACTTACAAACCTGTCACTTCACTCTGTTTGCCAGCTCTGATGAGGAACATTACTGATCACAGACCTGAGTCAATGAGCTCTTTCCTTTGACTTCCGTGGGCTTTGGATTCCGCCCTCTGTGCTTTAAAAGTTCTACAGGGAGCAAAAAAAATTCCCATGTGAGCACAGGATCTCCAGGGATTTTTGGTGAAATGTCACAACTTTTTGTAATCATCATGTGAGTTAAAAGGCCAAATTTAACCTTTGAAGGCACCCAGGGAGTTCCCATTGACTTGAGTAGGAGCTGAAAAGCCAACATCCTGCCCTACTCTTCAGTTTTCTTCTGAACATCCACTGTGATTCTTACAGGTAGAGCCCTGCAAATCTGCGGATATCTGCTTTATATCTGTGGAAATCCACATCTGCAGATGCGGTTGCATTGTTTACCATCTTTGCGGATCGGGGATCAGATGCGGATCCAAATTTTTGTATCCACGCAGGGCTCTAACAGTGAGATAAGGTGCTTGTGTGGGTATGGATGCAGATGTGGATACATATAAAAGGTAGAGTGCAGCTCGTGAGTCAGATACAAGTTAATTATCGTGGATCAGAGACGGATCCAAATTTTTGTATCTGTGCATCTGTAGGCTCTACCTACAGGAAACTGCCAGTTGCTAATGGCTAGACAGATGGCCATCGGGATTTATTATTGTTATTAATATTTATAATTTATTTATATCTTTAAAAAAAATCCATCCAGTTACGCAGGTGGCTAGTCTACACCATCATGTTGTTCTTTAAAAATCTGTTCTCCTGGTTCCCTTCCCCCTAACCCTGCAGAGTATTTGTCACACCTGCTTGTTGATGTTCCTCAGGGAGCAATCATGTCTCCATATATATATATATATATATATATATATATATATATATACAGTGCCTAGCACAATGGAGCCATGGTCTGGATGGATTAGGGACTCTGGGCATAAATGTAATATCAATAAAGATAACAGCAGAGGCCAGATTCTGTGCTGGCTTGAATACTGTGGAGCCCCATTGGAGTTCTTGAGAATGGGGAAAGCCAGAGGGAATTTGGCTTTCCATGTTAAGGGCAAGCTTAGAGAGATAAGGTGGGTAAGGTAATACCTTTTATTGGGAATCGCCAAGACCTGAAGCAGAGCTCTGGGTAGCTTGAAAGCTTGTCTCTCTCCCCAACAGAAATTGGTCCAATAAAAAGTATTACCTCCCCACTTTGTCTCTCTAATATCCTGGGACCGACACAGCTACAACACTGAAAAGAAGGCAGGATTGTCACTTGCCCAATGTGCCAACTTGTTCCCCTGCAAGAGCTACCCACATTGCAGGTCACAGCGTAGGTGGAGATCCCCATGAAGCCACTACTCCCCTGCGATACAGACGGGTGGAGATTGTGCAGAGCCTTGACTCCGCCCTCCCCCAATATATATTGATTTAGGGGAAGGGGTGAGAGAGAGAGAGACTGTCTGTAGGTTGGTGGTTAGGACACTGGCCTCGGATGTAGGAGACTCATGTTAAAGTCCCTGCTCTATCTGATTCAGAAGGATCTGGAATGAACAAGTCTGCTCTGAATCAGGCTCAGCAGGGACTTAAGTTGGGTCTCATACATCTCAGTCTGTGCCGTAGCCACCAGGCCACGCTCACACATGCCTGCTTCCCAGATCAAAAAGCTCAGGTTTTGATCCAAAGATGGACATTTTGACACAATTCTTGTTTTCCTAAAAATGTTCCAGAGTCTTGTTTTCATTCCAATGCAAAACCAAACCAAACTTTCAAAACCTTGAGAGTTGCCATGAAACAGAATTGTCATCCTCGAGGCAGCCTAAGCATGGGCCTGAACCTGAACATGAACCCAAACCCCTCAAAGCTGGTCTGGATTTGAATTCCCTTGCTTGGGCCCATCTCTCTATGCTCTGTCAATGGTGCTATGTAGATTTATACCCTGGTTCTATACATCTTTTTGTAAAAATTAAATGAAAAAATAAAAATATGTAAAAAGAACTGGCAATTTCTGTATATTTTTTAAAGAAAACCAAAATCAATACCTTCAGCACTGAGTGATTAAAAATTTTCACTGTTTTTGTTTGTTCTCTTTTTTTTTTTTCCTTTCTTCCAAAGCAAATCGACGAGATCTGGCGTGAAATGAGATGGATCACAGAGGCACTGCAGTATGCCAGGTACAAACAGCCGGTGGCTGGCTTGCTCATAACAAAGCTTGTGGACCTGTCAGAAGAGCAGAATCAGAAGAAAATAAATTCAACATCCTCCCATCTAGATTGTCTTCCATCACCACCACCCTCACCAGAGGCCAGGAGCCAGAGGAGAAAAGCCCTGAGTGGTAAGAGAGGGATTTTTTTTCCCCTGGGTGAAACTGAGTAGAAAATCAAGACGTCCCCTTGATCTCCTATTTGCATCGGGAGCTAGTCTGTGGTATTTTTTCCATGCCTGTTGAGGTATTTTAACAATTATTCCGTTTTATTTTTTTATTTTTAGTGTTATTATTTATTATTTAAGCTGACAGGCTGGGTAGGATAATCATAGATTGGGGGAAAGAGGTATCAAATTACAGTGCCTTCCAATACCTACTTTCAGTGTTTTTTTCTTGAATGTTCACTCTCAGTATAATCTCAGAATTATAGAAATTGCAGATGGAAAAACCATCTATTAGCTCAGTCTCCCCAGTCACCGCAGTATCATTCCCTGCAGTTCTCCCTTCCCCTCACCATCAATGGTACCCAGTCTTCTCCTTCTTCCTGCCCACCTCAGTCTCTTTTTTCACACCACCCCCCTTCCCTCCCCACACATGGAATGCCTTCCCCAGACTGGCAGCCTAGACATCACCTTCTCTGCATTCAAGTCCTTGGCTTCGGGCCTGACCCAATGCCCAGTGAAGTAAGCAGAAGGACTCCCTTTGGCTTCAGGGCGCAATGAATCACTGTCACTCCCATTTTCTGCAGTCCCCACAAGAAGTGAACCAGACAATACAAAACAATAAATACATGCGTGCATATCCCTCAGCCCACACCACTTCCCGCAGCCCCCATTGGCCTGGAACGGCGAACCACAGCCAGTGGGAACTGCGATCGGCCGAACCTGCAGACGCTGCAGGTAAACAAACCATCCAGGCCCGCCAGAGGATTTCCCTGATGGGCTGCATGCCAAAGGTTGCCAATCTCTGGCCTATAGCCTACCAATGTTCTGTTCCCTTGGTTCTGTTCTTGTAACCAAATTATTTGGTGTCACAGTTATGGGCCTGCTTGCACCTTTGGCCCCTTTCCAGTCTCCATCAGTGCTCCACCCCACACCTGTCTCCTTGGGTGTTAAGCCTCATGCCCTTACCTGTCTTGGGGTGGAATTCACAACTCTCCCACTCTTCTACTGGGATCTGGGTACAACACCCTGTCTATGACAACTGTTTATTATCATGCAAAACCCACTGGATACCTGCATTTCTTCACTTCAGGAGTCCATGACCAGTGAAATAGCAACCAACAGCCTTCTTAAAACAAGTATGTTTATTAGTAAATGGAACAAAGCATTAGAGAAAATGGTTTCAAAACAACAAACAGAGAAAACACAAATTTAGTCTCATCTAACGCTGTACTTCATTACAAGATAAATTAAGCTAGCATGCTTCTTGAGTTACAAGAATAAAACAGACCCAACTCATAAGACCCAACTCTTAGTGCGTCAGACCAATGGTCCATCTAGCTCAGTATCCTGCCTTCCAGCAGTGGCCAATGCCAGGTGCTTCAGAGGGAATGAACAGAATAGGCAATCACCGAGTGATCCATCCCCTGTCGCCCACTCCCAACTTCTGGTGAACAGAGGCTAGGGACACTCAGAGCATGGTATTACATCCCTGTTCATCCTGGCTAATAGCCATCGGTGGACCTATCCTCCATGAACTTATCTAGTTCTCACATCCTGTTAACAACATGGGCCCTGGCAAAGAGTTCCTGGCAAAGAGTTGACTGTGTGTTGTGTGAAGAAGTACTTCCTTTATTTGTTTTAAACCTGCTGCCTATTAATTTCATTGGGTGACCCTAGTTCTTGTGTTGTGTGAAGGAGCAAATAACATTTCCTTATTCACTTTCTCCACACCAGTCAATCTTTTATAGACCTCTATCTTATCCCCCCTTTATCATCTCTTTTCCAAGATGAAAAGTCCTAGTCTTTTTAATCTCTCCTCATTCGGAAGCTGTTCCATACCCCTAATCATTTTAGTTGCACTTCTTTGTATCTTTTTTAGTTCCAATATATCTTTTTTGAGATGGATCATCCAGATCTGCATGCAGTATTCAAGATGGAGGTGTACCATGGATTTATAGAGCAGCATTATGATATTTTCTGTCTTGTTATCTAACCCTTTCCTTATGGTTCCTAACATTCTTTTAGCCTTTTTGACTGCTGCTGCACATTGAGGGGATGTTTTCAGAGAACTATCCACAATGACCCCAAGATCTCTTCCTTGAGTGTTAACAGCCAATTTAGACTCCATCATTTTGTATGTATAGTTGGGATTATGTTTTCCAACATGCATTACTTTGCATTTATCAATATTGAATTTAATCTGCCATTTTGTTACCAAGTCACCCTTTTCTGAGATTCCTTTGTCTCTCTTCACAGTCTGCTTCGGACTTAACTACCTTGAGTAATTTTGTTTTGTCTTCAAATTTTGCCACCTCTATTTACCCCTTTTTCCAGATCATTTATAAATATGTTGAACAATACTGGTCCCAGTAGAGACCCCTGGAGGACACCACTATTTATCTCTATCCATTCTGAAAACTAACCATTTATTCCTACCCTTTGTTTCCTACCTTTTAACCAGATACTGATCCACGAGAGGACTTCCCTCTTATCTCATGACTGCTTACTTCGCCTAAGAGCCTTTGGTGAGGGACCTTGTCAAAAGTCCAAGTACACTAACTCACCTTCTTTTAGCAAGTCCGATAGCTCTTGGGACCCAGCTTGGTCTTCCCTTGCCTTCCAGCGAGTATATCTCCCTTAGAGCTGTGTGGAAAGCTAATGTTTTGTTTGGCTGGCAGTTCTGAAAAATGAAAATCAAACAATTGTTTCGGGTCAACCCAAAATAAAAACTTTTCAAAAATTTTGGCTCACCAAAAAGTTTGTTTAAAAGATTGTTTCAGGTCAAACAAAACATTTTATCTGACCCAAACTAAACTTTCTGTTTCAGTTTTGAGCATGTTTAAAAGGTAAGGGTGGTAAATAAAATTGAAGGAAATTTCAAAACAAAAAGTTGTTCTGACTGGAAAAATCATACAGAAAAATTTCACACTGCATTAGTCTCCCAGAATCTTCCCCTTCTTGGGAAATTCCCTTTTCTCAAAGCCCCATCTTCCCTGTGTCACCTGAGCCTAGTTTCTATATTTGATTGCTCAATTTTTTTGTTACAGGGCCTAACTGTGAAGCCTTCCTTTTGCCTCAGACTGGGTTTGCCCAGCCAGTCAGCCAGGCCATCTAGGAGAAAGCCCTTGCAATGGTTGCTCCATTGTATGGGTGGCATTTAGACCCATAAATGGCTTGCAGTCACTGGTGCATGATTGTCAGAGAGTGTGCTGAAAGTGTCTGCTCCTTTCCAACATACCAACCCTCCAGTTCAGGAATCCCATACGCAAAACACATCTCAGCGTACAGGTCGATACTAATCACTGAGCAGCCCCACATTCATAGCCATCGAGTTTAAGGCCAGAAAGGCTCACTAGATCACCTAGTCTGACCTCCTGTATATACCAGGCCACCCACACCACTGCATGCTAAATCCAACATACGCATTATATTCAGGCCATACTGCATTTGATGCTGTACTTGGGAGGTAGTGTAGCCTGTGGGGATGGCAGCATTGGCAGTTCTGGTTTCTGTTCTGCCACTTGCTATGTGATTGTGGACAAATCACTTTGTCTCTCTGCCTCAGTTTCCCCATCTGTAAAGTGAAGATATTAACCTGCAGTAGCTATCCCATAGGGCTTTTGTGAAGAGTAATTAATGTTTGTACAACGTATGCAACATATATGCAACAATATCAACGTGAAGTATTCCAGAATTAAATTCATCCTTCTGCACATGGCCAGCACAAGATCTGTGCATCTCTTAGGTCTGTTTTGAGGACATAAGTGGTGTGCTCTCCCTGGGCTGGTATGCATACGCATGAATTTCATCCATGATGATTAAGTCCTGTGAACTGCAAAATATGAAATATAAGTGGCTGAGGAATAGTGAGCCCAGGATGTCTCTTATCATGTCTGAGGATTTAGTGCTCCACAGAGGCATCAAAGAACATTTCAGAACATTGAGGTCAACTGTTCCATGTTCATCTCGGATCATATTTTCCTCCCATCCTTTGACAACTCTTTCTTTTTGCACTATTTCTTTCCTATGCTCATCTGGTTTTGTATTAACGAAGCAGCTGACTTTCTGAGCCATTGGGTCCAGTTTGGTTTAATTGTTGTTTTCAGATGGCTCGGTGTCCCAAGTGATCTGAGATGGACCCTTTAAGAATATAAAATTAAGCAAATTAGTAAAATGCTATACCCACTTCATTGGCTGCTATCGCTGCTCTGAATAGCTGGAAAATTAAATCGATGAAATAAATGGATTGCAGCAAAGAAAATTGGAGGCAAATTAAATGACAGTGCCTGTTTCATTAATAGAATAAGGACTTCGGGGGAAAAATAAATCACTGTTCTGCTGAGCTGTCATTAAGCAATGAGTTAATGACATGGTAGAAACAAAAGCTGCAGATGCTGCATGGAACAACTGCCACAGCCTTTTTGGTCATAATAATTTATTTTTACTTCTAAATGGCAGTTTCCTACTGTCAAGAAAACCAAATAAATCTGCTCCTATTTGAGTAAAAGCAAAAAAAAAAAAAAAGCCCAGAGAATTTGGGTGGAAACTGTGGCCTTTATAGAAGCATGTGTCCCTGACTTTGATTTAATCCATTATATATTAATGTTCTCCTTTGATTTCATGGTCTCTCTCTAGGCCAAATTCTCCTTTGAATAACATGGTGCAAATGCAGAATAATCCTCTTGGATTAGGTAGAGATACTTAGCATTAACACCATGTATCTAAGAGCATAATGTGTCCCCTAGGTGGGCCTGATTCATTATTGCCCTGCGCCTCGTATATGGTCATGTACACCAATGCAAGGTGGGTAGTGGGCATTATTTTATACCAACTCTGTGCTTGCTTTGTTCTGGTGTAACTGACGACCCCGATAGAGGGCAGCAGAGAATCGGACCCATGAGGTCACGTCCACCGCTATTTACGTTCCTGCAGAACTCGGCCCTAATGCTGCCATGACAAAAGAATGGCGATGACGTCGGTGCGGAAGCCAGTCTGAACTTTGATTAATAAATTCACATGTGGATTAAATTTGTCAGTTTGGGATCTGGATAAACATTCCTTCAAAAGGGCAGACTTTGCTCTTGCCGCTCTATATCTTTTCTCCATGCCTGTTAAAGACCGGTAAGGCCACATCCTGCTCTGGATTACACAGGTTTAAATCAATTCACTGCTTAACAGCGGATAGAATTTGGGTTACAGTTTCTCAAAATCCAAAATTTCAATCTCCATGAAATTCAGTTGGAAACTCAGAAAACAAGATTACTTTAAAATTTCATCTCAACCCCAGTTCTTCCCCTTTGCTCACCTCCCATCACTTCATTAGTCCTTTCTTCCCTTCCTGTTTCTTACTGTGACGTTATCTCCTGGCTAGCATGCCCATCAATCCACCACAACCATCTCCTCTTTGCAACTGTCACCTGGCCCCATGGAAAATTCCACAATGGAAATACACAGAGGTTGCCAGAAACGTGTCTGATATTCATTTTGCTCCCGAGTTAAGAAAATATGTTAAGTGTATTAAGCAGTTCTTTTAAGTGGGGCTGTGTGTCATGTTAGTGGTTATTCGGTTTTAATGAGTCTTCGATTTTCAGATTCCCAGCCCTGCTCGGACGAAGAGGGCTGCTCTGAAGTGTTTCTTCCAACCGACAGCGACTATGATTCCAGTGATGCATTGAGCCCCAGAGAACTGGATTTGGTTTATTCATCCTCACATGACATATCCCAACAGGCAGCGGGTGGCCTGGGCGGCAGTGCACCTGATGTCCTCCAGGCCCATGATATGAAGCCTCACCTGACTTTGAAAGAAGACCCGAAAGGGGGCAGTGACTTGGATGCCGAGGCCAAATACTGCACGGAGTACATGAACAGTCTGACCACGGGAGGGTTCACATCAAAAAGCCTGGACAAGACTTCCAGCTCCAGGCAGCCTTTGAGTTTCTTGGGGAAAAAAACAAAGCTAGGGAAACATCAGCACTATAACTACTTCAGCCGGCACCATCGCTGGCTGCGAGTGCACAGCGAGACGCAGCCCGCCTCTCTTTCCGAAGGCGTGTACACACAGCATCTCACACGAGCCACGGAATTATCACAGGAGCCTACCTCCAGCCACCAAATAAGGATTCCCGTCGATTGTCCTCGGAGCGCTTTCTTACCTCATGCTTCGAGCCTCCCAGAAGATGGGAAAGGCAAGTACCATGAATCAAGGCAGAATATCCGTAGGATATACGTAGAGCCCTACAAAACCACGTTATCAGGCGAAGAGGGCAAGCCCTGGGCCCTGAGTATGCAGTCCGTAGAACATGGAGATTTGCACGATACCACGGGACAGGAAATGGGTTTGGATGATCAATCGAATTCTCCCATCTCTGAAGTATGCAGTAGCACGCTTTAGGAGTTTGCACTGGGTCATTGCACTGCCTCGCACCGCCCCCAAAATGGCCTTGTGAGCATTCTGAATTTAGGACCATATTTTCAAAAAGACCTTTAAAATGCAGATCCTCAACGGGCGTCTCGTTCCACTTCCTTTACCAGCTGAGGATCTGGCCTTAAATGGGTATTCCCAAAAGCGCATGCCAAATCACTCGCATCTGCAATTTTGCAGGTGTAAATAATAAACATTTACCATCTAACTTAATGCTGCATGGTGGCAAATCAGATAGTTGGGCATTGAAATTTGCTTAATTACTCACACCAATGTCTGGGCATGCAGAATTTCAGGCACATATGATTTTGCCTGCAAAATTTGGGGGAAGCTGGTTAAAGTCACTTTAAAAATGTGGTCCTAAGCTTTTATTACTTTTTTTTTTTTTTGCTATAAATATTTCCACTTCCCAACATGCACTTTGTGTGGATTTGGCTGGAATACAAGTAAAGCACTGAGTGCTCTGGTGAATGAAAATGCCACAGCTTCTGGCCATTTCAGTGTGTCTATCACAAAAAATTAGTGCCAACTGTAAACACTGGCATAGCCCAGTACAATTGCTAGCATAGGAGGCTTTGTTTCAAAGGCTTAGATTTAAAAGAACATAAATACCAACTTATTCTGCAGCCCTAGATGAGAGAGAATCCTTCTAGATCAAGAGTAGAGGGTATTGGCGGGGTTTGCTGTAGCTGGCCTGACTAGTGAATGAATCATAGGTAGGCACAGGAGTTTCTCTAGCCCTCTGCATGGGGATGAAATTCATCCTGTTATAGGCAATCTCAGATTGCCATGGGAGGTGGATCTAAACCAGGGGTCTCAAACACACGGCCTGCGGGGTTATTTTCTGCAGCCTGCCAGCTCCCCGCGGCACCCCCACCTCCCCCCAGCATTTACCAAGAGCAGCTCTGGCCTGGTGCGCACCGGGGGCAGGGCAGACTCCCTGCCTGCCTGCCCTGCCCCCATGCCACTCTGGGAAGCAGCTGGGACCTGCGGGGGGGCACAGGGGTCTGTGTGTTGCCCTGGCTGCTCCTCCAGGTACCTCCCCCGAAGCTCCCATTGGCCGGGAACGGGAACTCCAGCCAATGGGAGCTTCTGGGGAGGTACATGGAGGAGCAGCCAGGGCAACACACAGACCCCTGTGCCCCCCCCAGGTCCCGGCCGCTTCCCAGAGCGGCGCAGGGGCAGGGCAGGTAGGCAGGGAGACTGCCCTGCCCCCGGAGCGCGCCGGGCTGGACCTGCCCCCCGAACTTCTCCTGCAGCCAAACCCCCTGTCCTGAGCCCCCTGCTGCACCCCACACCCCTCCTGCACCCCGACCCCCTGCCCTAAACCCCCTGCCGCACCCCTCCTGCACCCCCTGGGGGCAGGGAGGGGGCGGAGTTGGGGTGGGGATTTCAGGGAAGGGATTGGAATGGGGGTGGGGCTGGGGCAGCAGGGCGGGGGTCAGTGGTGTAGCCCTGGGGCCAACGTACTAGTTCTCATGTGGCCCTCGTGGTCATTTGAGTTTGAGACTCCTGATTTAAACCATAAAACTCAGATCCAGACCCTTTTCTTTTTTTCCAAATACCCCCTCCAAACTTCAGGGTTGTTTGGATCAGTGGTTTTAGATTTAGACCATTATGGTAATTCTGAGTTGGAACTAGATTAGGGAAAAATTGGGGGGCAGTTTGCATCAAAGATTTTGGTTCAGGCCTCATCTCTGATCACTATGTAAACATCAATATCATTAACAGGAGAAAAAAGATTGACTTGAAATGCCCCATTTCTTAAGGACATATCAAATCCACCATTGATATGTCACTTCCAGCTGAAATAAGGACCACAGTACTCTCACCCTCCAGAAGATGTCCTTGAAAACGAAATCCATATTAATCAGAGGTGTAACTCTTGGGTCATGTTACTACGTATATCTTTAAGACTTGGAGAAATTAATTAAAGGGGAGAGACACCTCCACCCCAGCTGTTGCACAAGCATTTGACTTCTATTTTTTCTTACACAGCTCTTGAAGTTTAATTTTATAGGCCATCTTCCTGTGGGTTAAATTCCCTCATTCCATGTATGCCCAGCCTTCTCCGTTTCAATGTTTTAAATTCCACATGGATAAGTTGTAAGGCCTCCAATAAAGAGACTTGAATTCAATATAAAGGTAAGGATTTGCCCCATGATCTGTGGGCCATATTAAAATACCATATTCCTATCCCCAGTGCTATTAAAATCCCCCTAATGCTTAGCACCCAATCCATAAATTCAAAAATTGAAGTTATTTGCCATTTTATACTCGGTTGGTGTGTGGAAGCCAAGAAAAGAGTCTTTGCTCTGATATAAGGGAGCTCAGTTTCTTTGAAGGGTTTAAATATGTAATTCCTCTTATTAGAAGTGGAAATTGTATATGTAACTCCTGATGCATCACACCGGAAACGTATTCAATCAGGCTCAATGAGGATGGGAAGACTCCCATTGAGTTCAATGACTTTGGATCAGACCCACATTGAAAATTCTAGTGGGGAGAAGGGGGTGAAGAATCCAGGTGCCAATCTTTAGTTGGAATTGTATGAATTGTAGGTTTTATCTCACATGGGAGGGGAAATCCTGATGCAACTAAAAAGTGTACCACAGAACCAAAAATTGGTGATGTCTACTGTCAGCAAAGTCAGTACCAGCTTGTTACGTTGACTCACGGTCACTGGTATAATGCCCCTATCAACACAGACCAGGACAATCTGGTGCTTTTGAATTGCAGGCAAAACATGCAACTGTGCAAAATATAGTGCCTGGCCCAATGGCCTCTCAGTGCTACTGCCACAGAAGGTGTTTCATAATAGTGAAATACTAGGCCCAAAGCTTTCTGCAGACTACGATGTGGTAAAAAGAGATGTTACATGGGCCTTGCTAGAGAACTGCTTTCCTAAATCGAAAACCACCTCACCTTGCTCTGGCTCTCCAAGGATATGGCAACCTTAGGACTGGAGGTACCAAGGTCCACATCAGAAAGAACAGGCCACACCCTGCTAGTCAGACATAGATGGAAAACTGCCCACCCCCTTTTTTTTTGTCTACCCCTGCTGTTTGATTTTCCAGAAGCAGCCCTTCCTCTAATAAAATTCCCAGGGCCAACTTCTCTGCTGGTGTGAAAGGGTTAACTTTAATGGAGCCTGGCCTATTTACACCAGCAAAGAATTTTGCCTGAAGATTGCAATCCAGCTCACGATTCAGCCCCCATCTTCATTCCAATGTTGCTATAGGTAACACTGTTTAAATAACATTAATCAATGCACAGTTCCTTTATCCCATTACCTCCACGCCGAGGTTCTCACACATACTTTAACTTTCAGAAGTACAACCACATGTCATCACTTCATTTTGAAACAGACCAGCCGAACCGTCGAAGCAGTGAGTGATAGGTACTGGGTATAAGTACTTTCAGTGGGAAGACGTTGGGGGCGTCATTTGGGTGGAGTTCGTGTCCTACTAATCACCATCCCTGGCCATCAAGTGAGTCATTGAGTCCCTTATAAGAATGTTAATAAGTGCCCAGTGCAATAAACCGTAGGGAAAATGTGCCTTTCTGTATTAGAGAACAAAATACAGTTATAATCATAATACTTTGCACTTCTATAGCACCTTTCATGGCAGGATCTTCCAAATCCTTTCACAAGTGATTATGATTCAAAAGAGACCCCTGTGAAGTAGGTAAATCTTAACCTCAATTTACAGTTAGGTAAATCAAGGCACAGGAAGGCTAAGTGACTTTTCCAAGGCCACAAAATGATAATAGAGCTCAGAATAAAGCCTTAAAATCAAGAATAAAACCTAATGATGAATCCCAGTTCCTTGTTCCAACCATTCGACAGCACACCCAGTAGAACTCAGTTTCCCCTCTAAGAATCGTGCACAGATATATAAAAGGCCAAGGTTCAATGCCTACGATTCAGCTGAATTTCATGGGTCACATCCTCCTCTGGTATAAGTGAGCATAGCTCCATTAAAGTCACTAGGGCTGTGCCTGCTGACACCAGCTGAAGACCTGGCCTTCAACGGGCATTCAAGATTCACACGCATCCAGATAGCGAACTGGATTGCTGCTATAAAATCAGGTACCCGACATTCATTCTGATTTGCCCACGAAGGAGAGTATTTTCACTTGGGCTGAGCGTAACCCTGCCTGTCTGCAAACCTTATGTGTGCCTGCAACTGGTGCACCCACAAATGAATTGCGGGCCCAAGTCTGCATGGGTGCATGTCTAACTTTCTAATTTGCGCTGGCAATTAGGTAGCTGAGTGTATAACTAGGAAGATGCTGCATCTGCAAGAAGGTGGCCTGCGCATTGACAAGTTGTCTCAAAAGACCTATGGCTAAGTGGATCTCTCTCCTGTGCTTGCATGTTTGCTCTGTGAATTAGCCTCTACACACTAATTAACGATTGGATTTGCCATGCAGCAAGGGCACACGCACAGAAAGCTATAAATTATGACTTCATTGCTGTAGTGTAAATATTTTAAAATGGAGCCAGTGAAGTGGGGGAGGAGGGAATGGAATATTTTATCCCGAACGTTTATGTTTGGAGTATTTAAAGAGCAATGTTTTGGAAAGAGATGGTGCATCTTTACGTTCAGTGGGTTATAAAGAAATGCATTAAGTTGCTGGTCAACTCTTTTAAGATGTTTAAACACATGGCTCATGACTGTTATGTAAAATTTCAATGCAGCCTTACAAACAACAAGGGTGTAGTGTATTTGAAAATATGCTGTACAGTCTGGAAGCTTATTCTAAGTTTTTGATTCAGAGTTTCTCTGAGGTGTTGAACTTTGCCATCAGCAAAAAGTATTTTTAGAAAAGGGCCTTGAATTTTCATACAACGCCGATTTCATCAAGTTTTGGTCTCCGTTTTTTCCACTACAGCAGCACACAAGTAGTAAGAATACTTCTGTATCTCCCTCTGTATATATATTTTTTTCTCTTCTGCTTCCACTGAGGAGGATTAACAAGGCTAAATCCTGCCCTCGCTGACTCAGAGAGGGGAAGTAGGGGTGCGGGCCCGTGACATCCTCTGCAAAAAGTCAGAGCAAGATTCCCTGAGGTGATCCAGGAAAAGTGCTCTAATGCATGCTTTGCTGCGCCTCTGTGCAGGAACAAAAGGCAGCCATACCTGCTGCCAGCTAGTGCTTGCAATGACCATGGTAGTCTTTCCGTTGACTTTAATGGGTTTTGGATAAGGCCCGACATGTAGCCAGAAGCTAGTTATGCCTCTTACTAACCCACAGATCATGACTCTCAAAACTGATGTACATGAGCCTTTACGTTGTGTCTTCTAGCACACCCTACTTCTTGAGTGAAAGAAGAGCCCACCTATAACCTTTTTGCCCTGCTTTTATGCATCACTGCAGCTGGGGTAAGATTTAGCCTTCAAGTTGGTCATCTTATGACAGGACAGTGTAGCGTTATTTGTTTTTTCTTATCACTTGACTGCAGAAAATCTCCTATTTTGCTAGGAAGAAAGAGGGATATTGTTTTGTTTTCTTTTGTCATCATTGCCTTATGTTTTTATTATTCGTTAATTCTGGGGGACAAAAGTTAATATTTAGTTTCTCTAGAAATAAAAAAATGTGATTAATTTACTGCTATTCTTCCTTCAAACTGTGAACTACGGTTATTTAACCAGCAGCCCAGTGGCAAATTTTTTGCTAAAGGGCACAGACTTCTTGCATTGCATTTTGATTTATATAAAGATCAGTTTGGGCCCACTCATATGCTTCTTGGGCCTAATTCCCCTCTTTTTTTGATACCAGCATAAATCAAGTGTAGTCCCACTGAAGCTGGGCCAGGCCCTCAATGGCATAAATGAGCATAGCTCCATTGACTCCAAAGGTGCTATGCTGATACACCAGCTGAGGATCTGGCACAAGGGATTCACCATGAACCCACTGGAGTTATACCTGTGCAAACCTGATACAAGTCAGAGGTGAACTAGGGCACTTATCTCAGGCAAAATCCTTCTTGAAATCAATGGGAGTTTTGCCAGAGGAAAGGGCTGAAGGATACAGCCCTCAGTGCTGCCGTGCTGTGTATTGTGACAGAGGCAACTATTTCATAATTAAACACTACATTAAAAAAGAGAAAGGACCAACTTTTATTCCCTTACAAATGCATCCTCCGTTAAATGCAATGGGAGTTGCATGGTCTTGCCCCTGGGAAGAATTTGGTCCCAGCTTTTTTAATTGAAAAAGAATTAAAGGCTGCTTTTTTTTCCCCAGAGAAAAAGTAATTTAAGTGAAATGAGCAAGGCAGTGTTTAATTGCTTCCTGCCTTGTTTGTACATAGCAATTTGGCTGTTTATTGGTTGTCTTTGTTCAGATTTTTATTGTAACCAGTTGCTATATATGCAACCGAGTGTATGTTAAAGTTTAAACTTTGGTATAGTATAATGCACAATTTTGTGTGCTTTAAATCTTTGTAAATATACAGATGCACAATATATGCTCTGTTAAGTGTGATCAAGGGACCTTACACTACACTATTTTCATGCATATGTATCTATAAACTGTTTGAAACTATCAAAATATATGTTGAGGATGGCCATGAGCCAAGAATAAATGAGTGTGCTTTGACTCATGCTTCTTGAATAATTACTGGAAGAGGCATATATATTAAGTAAAATAGAAAATGAAAATAATTTTCGAGACTACAGGTATTTTTGATAACTTCAAATTTGTTAAATACTATTTTAGAAAAATAATTGGTCAGATAAGAAATATTAGATCTATTCGAGTGAATCATAGTCCTCAAAATGTTCTTTACATGGAATACTATTTTTGTCTGATCAGATATCATGGAAACCTAGTTCTTTTTGAGTTTTAGAAAGCAAGTGCTGTTGCATTCTTGCAACTCACATAAGCTGTTTTAAATCACATTTCCAGAGCCTTTATTCTTCCCTAATTTAAAAAAAAGTGTTACCATATATACATGTGTATAATCCTAACTACCATCTATACTTGTGTATAATCTTCAAGTATCATCCCACAGATCTGCTGAGTGACCACTATCAGGTCATCATATATGTGGGTCATACAATCAGTGCACAGTGGTCATCGGGCATATAAGGAAAGCAATTTCTTCTTAGGCCAAAACTTTCAAACCTGGGTGGCCACAATTTGGCTCATATCCCTATAGTCAGGCATCTAAACAGAAGTGATCTGATTTTCAGAGTGCTGGGGGAAAAAACAGCTCCCACTGAAGTCAAGGGAAATTGCAAATATGGTATAACTTTGAAAATCAGATCACTTAACTGTAGGTGCCCAATATGAGTGTATGAGCCACGCTTTGAAAACCCAGGTTTGAAAAGTGTGGTTTCAGTCTATACATTCTGTTTATAGGACAGGGATGCACTAGTGGCTGCTGAAATTCAGGCACCAGGACTGCCAGACAATTGACAATATAAGAACCTGGCTGGAGGGCAGACAGATAGTCTGGCTGCTGTGCAGGCCTTATTGTTTTAGAAGGTGTGCATGTGCAATGACATGGCAGACAGAATCTGCACCTGGGTGTGTTTCTGGTGTGAATCTGTGTTTTTAAAGCATGTTGTGAAAATATAGTAGACCCAGCACAGTGGGTGTATAATATAATCCAGTTGTTGTAGTCAAGAGCGATGGCAGACGTTGCCTATCTAGGGAATTGCTCTGTCAAAGAGAAGCACACTCTTCTGTTGTAACTCCACTTCTCCTCTTCCCATGTCCCCTCAGAAGACACAGGAAAGCACTGTAACAGCAATATGATAGTACTTAAGGGGATTAAGATTGAATTTGCAACATTTAAGCAGGAAAAGGAGAACACTGTCATTTACAGTAATGAAATACAATGGGATTGATGTCTACATAGGACACTGGTGCTTATTTAGGTCATCATTGTTTCTGCAATGGAGGGGTCAGCATATTTATTTTAGGTACTCAGATGGCCCCAAATACCATAATATCTGAGCACCGTACAATCTTCCATGTACTATTAGCCCCACTGTACAGGAGGAATAAGTGAATTGTCCAGGGTCACATAGGAAGTCTGTGGCAGAGCAGTGTATTGAATCCAGCTCTCTGGCAAGCACCCTAACTACTGGCCCATCTGTCATCTCTGTCTAGCTCCTGCACAAGTATATATGGTAATGTACACTTTAGCATGTGCCCCTAACTCAGCCAAGACATGTGAACTCATTGTAAGCGTCAGAACATTCACATCCCATTGGAAACCCTAGGGCACTTTCATGCATTAGAAAATATTTCAACAAAACATAGCCAAAGTGGTGTTAGACAACGGGCCAAAAACCTTCTTAACATGTGAAGTAAAACATGATCCTCAATCATATCTCCTTCCTTACATTTTAATTTCTGAGAATTAACAATTTCATCACACGTACTAAGCTACACGAAAATGAGTAATTAAACTACTGTCACAATAATACAAAGGAGATTTACTAGAAAAACACCACCACTAGCAAGAAGGAATATTTTGTCTGCTTGTGTTTAAACGACTTTGGTGCATTTTTGCATGTACCATGCATTTTTAGAGTATGGTTGTTTGTACATTTTTGCTAACCAGGATTTTAGATTTCTTCTTTGTATAAGAAGATATCCAGGTGAGCATTACACTTCTTATAAGACTTTACAGCAAGTTTGTCATGGTTATTGAAGAGGAAGGACAGTGCTGTTTTATAATTGCCTCTGTGTCGTACATTGTTTTACGGAAATGCTTTTGAACCAACTGGAAAAAAAATAACAAACTCTTATTGGCATGTTTGTGACTTGCTCTTCTGACAGCAACAGATAACCATTTTGTTGTCTTATCCAATTGCATTGTCTTTTCCTATGTAAACTATCATCTTTCCAAGCAAATTATTACCTTATTTTTTAATTCTATCTTCAAATAAAAGGTTATTTTTTTCAAACACAAACAAACGTGTCTCTTTATTAATAAACCATCCGCATCCTGGATTGCTATTTTGGAATTTTTTTTTAAATGATGGTACATTCAGTTAGATCAGAAACACTTTATTAATTATGCTGGTGGTTTCTTATAGCTTTTCAACCAATGGTCAATAAATATTTGATTGTCTTCGGAATAACCCTTCGCATAGAACTTTAGCCTGAAAGTCTGTGGGACTTGTGCACTTAAGTGACTTAGACACATCTGAAAATCTCACCCCGAGGCAAAAATTTTCAAATGTGGGTGCCTAAAATTAGGTGCCTAAATCCATATGTATGTAGGTGACTAGCTAGAAGTGGCCTGATTTCCAGCCCTGCTGAGCCTCTACAGCTCCCCATGAAGTCAAAGGTGTTTTGGGGCATTCCTCATCTTTGTAAATCAGGTCATTTTATTTAGGTGACTACATATGCACTTGAGTGTCTAATTTTAGACACACATTTTTAAAATTGTGGCCCTAAAGCACTCACTCCCCTCATCTTGCTTCCCCGTATTGGATCATGAATAACAAAGCACCGTGCTCAGAAGTCCTGCAGGGGGACGTCATCTGCACCCTGGGAGGAGCAAGCCCAGCTTGAGCAGGACAGAGAGGAACATTTCATGGTTCCTTTTAGATTGGTTTGAGTGGGAAGAATGTTGCTGTTTTATTTGTGTTGTTTGTGTCCCTTGCTCTTCTCTCCCCAAATGGTCACAAACAAAGGGCCAAATGGACTACGTGGGGTGACTACATTGATGCTGATGGTTACACCTCTGTAGGTCAGCTCTGAATCTGGCCCCAAACAAGGGTTTAAAAACAAAAAAACCTCTTCTGGGTCACCCTTGCTCCAGCCCCCGTCACACGCCTGTGGTTTAGTTCTGAGCCCCTTCTCTCTCTCCTGGCTCCATCCTGAGCCTGCTCTTCCTTGAGTCTGAGTCACACGAGCAATAACCCTGACTGCTTAGCCCTACTCTGTGCCTCAGCTGTTCGGGCAAAGCTTCCCGAGGGACTCATGTTGGAGTACAACCCCAGGATTGTCAGGCCTCTGGCTGGCAGTGCTGCAGAGGTGACATTCTAAGGACTCTATTTTAATCTTCTGGAGTTCAGCCAAAGACTGGAATTCAGCTGCCAGCGCGGGGGGAGGAGCGGGGGTGCGTTCATTGAGTGACCTCCCATCAGGAGAGGTGCTGGTGTTCCTTCTGAAACTACTGGGGGCTCTTTCATTGAGCCTGACCTCCCATCATGAGTTTTACCAGGGATCCTTCTTCAACGGCTGGGGACTCAGCCCCGGCACAGCTCCAGCACGCAGCATTCTGGGCTACTTGTCTCCAGATTTGTGTAAGATGCACCAACTGTAAATGCATGGAGAGTGAAGTTTCAGGTACCTTTTAAAAACAGTCCTGGGCGGCGAGGTGGGGTACCACTGACTTCACTCTGCCTTGTAGAGGTGCATAGAGTCCTGTGCCATTTTAAGCTCTCCCTCATCTCCTTGGCCAGGTGTATATATGTGCAACCAACACTTCAGTATGTGTCCTGTGTCCACTCGGTGCTTGACTCACAGATCCTGGTTCTTCGAGCTCCTAGGTCGAAAGATCTCTGGTTTAAACCTGGGCCTCATCCAAGACGGTGATGGTCCCATAACTGAGGTTTTATCCTGCATTCAGACTTCTGTGGGCCTCAAGGGACTTCTACGCTGCGCTAAAAGACCCGCGGCTGGCCCAGGCCAGCTGGCTCAGGTTCACAGAGTTTGGGCTGAGGGGCTAAAAACTGCAGTGTAGCTGTCCAGGCTTGGGCTGGAGCCCAGGCTCTGGGAGGGTCTCAGAGCCCAGGTGCCAGTCTGACCCCAGCTGTCTGCTCTGGTACTTTTAGCCCCTCAGCCTGAGCCCTGTGAGCTGCGTCCGAGTCAATTGACCCAGGCTCTAAGACTTGGTGCTAATGGGTTGGTTTTTTTTATTGCAATGTAGACATGTCCTCAGATGCTTGGGATGAGCTTGCTGTGTGCAGAGGAAGGCCATAACCCACTGTTCAACAAGTATTATGTGATGAAAGTCTGTTATGGACCCCAGTCTCAGAGGCGAGCAATTTAGCTACCACAAACGTGGGCGAGTGCTACCACACTGAAAATAGCTGGGTAGATGTTGTGGCTCAGGCTCTGGGTGGTTGACCCAGGCTGGGAGGCTCGCTGCTACGGGCTGTGTAGCTATACCCATAGATGTCTCTGGTTCAACCTCTCGGGCCAGCCAAAATGGCGGATGTTACAGATGTGCTTATTATATCCTTGCACGATACTGTCCTATAGAAGAACATTTAATGCATCAGAAGCACAAACTAAAGCCTATTTAAGTCAATGAGTCTGAGCAGGCTTTAGATCAGGCCCCAATTCCACAGTTAGATCCCACGTTGGTATATACTGCCAAGCGTTCTATATTAATCACACGCATGGATAGTCATGTCAGCACATATTTATCTGATATTAAAGGGACACTGCTGAGGTTGATGGGTTAAGATTTTTACCTCCTTTAAATAATAAAATCACCTGTTTTTTTTGTATAATTCTTTTTTACTGAAACAGTGTATTTCTCCTATCATGATAGTCTAATGTACTTTGAAATAATAATACCTTCCCAAAATAATGCTGGTCATTCAGGGAAGGCTATAAAGCAAGATTCTCCTCTAATTTACACTGGTTTTAATCTGTACTAATTTCACGCATGTTCTGCTGAAAAGCATTTAGGTACCCCGGTGATGAGGACAGTATATAGAGTTATTCTGGATTTATACTGGAGTTCTTGAATGGTGACTGGTGTTATTTTTAAACATTTTGGCCATTTCATAATAGAATTTCCCTTTACCCACACTCACACCCCCTTTTATTTGCTTTTCATGACCATGCCTGTGAGCAAAATTCATTTTGCGACTCAAGGTGGAATGTCCTCCTAAAAGATATGGTCCAGTTCAGCCACAGGCTACTGGACTGAAGAATTACTGGGTGAAATTCTCTGGCCTGCGTTATGCAAGAAGTCATCCTGGGCTCCAGCCCAAGCCTACACAGCAATGAAACAGCCCCACAGCCCAAGCCCCGCGAGTCTGAGTCGGCTGGCACGGGCCAGCCGTGCGGGTCTAGTTGCTCCGTAGACACACTCTTAGCTGACCAGTAGCACAGCTGAAATATGGAACTACAACTACTGAATTCTCAAAGCAAGATTCTGAAACAGATTGATTTTTTTTAACTACTGCATTTTCAAGCGGTATCGCTGGCTGTTTTGTAAGTATTTAAAAGTATTTCCTGAATTTGTCAAGGCTGCTACAGTGCCTCTACTATTGAGATTAGGTTTTTCATTGCTGAGAGGACAATTATTATTATTAACTATTTGTATGACCGTAGTGCCTACAATTAGTTGTGTGGCCAAGGTTAGGGAACTGTTGTGCTAGGTGCTGTGCAAACACACCATAAAAGACAGTTGGCGTGCTCAGAAATCATCTGGGACCCAAAAACAACAAGGAGACTGGTGGCACCTTGAAGACTAACAGATTTATTTGGGGATAAGCTTTCGTAGGTAAAAAACCCACTTCTTCAGATGCATTCTGGGACCCAGGTGCTTGAAAGAGAAGTTCTTTATTCAGTGATCAGTTCCAACTGCCTCTGTATGACAGACCAGGGACTCTGCAGCACCCTTTCCCTAGACTTCGTATATACGAAACTAACCCACTTAACTGCACAGTTCCCTCTACCTTAACAGCCTCTGCCCCAAACAGCTTACCCTCTGAACAGCCAGAAGAGGCAACATTCTCCCCATTTTACAGATCAACTGAAGCCCCAGAGTAAGTGACTTGTCGAAGGTCACACAGGCAGTCTGAGGTACAGATGGTCAATCTCCTGAGTCCCAGACTAGTACCTTGCTCACAAATCCACTTTTCCTCTCAAAATGTGATGTCGTTTGCAAAGCGTGGACTATGGACTAATTCCGACTGTCAGTGAGGGCAAGAGCAGTGTGATCAGCAATTCATTCCATGATGACTTAATTGGGGCTAGGATTTAGACAGTAACACTGCACAGTCCAGGCTAGAGCCAGAGAGCTGCAAGGAGCTGTTCTTCCCCCACCTCCTTTCTCCCTCCCGCTCCCCCGGAGCCTCAGTAAAAGAGCCCCTTTGTGTTTGCTACAGGAGTCCTGTCTACTCTCTGTCACAGGGGACACTATGGGATGGAGGGCCGAGCCCACATCAAAGTATCATTATGTCTCAACAATCATATCTTTTTATGTAAGGCTCTATTATCAAACACTGGATTGACTCAGCTCAAATAATAATACATATTTCTTGTCTAGGGCTTTTCAACGCACTTCACAATCTTAATAAGATTTATTTGTGTTTAGCCTCACAATAACGTGTCAGGTAAAGAAGTGCAGTTATCCCAATTTTATAGATAAGGACCTGGGAAGCTAAGTGACTTGCCCAGGGTTACACAGGCAGTTTGTGGGAGAGCAGGAAATTAAACTCAAGTCTCCACTAGAGCCCTCACCACTGAACCACCCTTCCTCTGGCATGTTAACAGCTCTCATAATGATGAACTCTTCCAGGGAAGCAGATTTATTGAGAATCGCTAGACCCGAAGAGATCTAATACTAGGCTGTAAATAAATGCTGCCGGGCTGAGAATCGTTCTTCATGTGTGGGCATTCAATGCTTGGCACAGTAGGGCCCCATTCTTGATGGGCATCTTTGTATGGCATCATTGCACTCTAAATACTAATAATTTTGCAGCTTCGCTCTTCACTCAGGTGCCTGGTAAGCTGCACCGCTGTGTTTATGCCACTGCATGGTGCTGTGGGAGGCTATAAAGCACCTGCATTGCTAGGCCCCCCTCATGTGATTCTAAGATGGCTTCCTTCGGAAGGAGCATAGCGACTTTCCACCTGAGAGCCAGAGGAAACCCAGAACACTAGGGGAGTCCCCCAGCCACCCCAAGGTAAGAGTGTCTTCTGTACTGTAAGGGAAGGAGAACAGAGGAAGCTGGCACTGCCCTGTGTGCCCTCCAGCTGGTTTCTCCTTTTCAAACACACCCTTGAGGTGTCATATTAGGGAGCACATTGTGGGCATTAAGGAAACTTCTGGCACTTTTTGTAAGAGTGTGGCGGTGTTACCCTTGTCCTGAAGTATGGCAGTGCCCATGTGGGGAATTGCATCCTGCCTCTCTAAAATTCCTCCCATGTATAGCATTCCCAGTCCTCTACCTTACCTGGGGCAAGAGTTGCTGAGTGCTATCAAGCAACTGCCACATTTCACCCCCCAGCATAACTGCATTTTGGGAAGGGACGAGGAGATCCCTCTGTATGGCCTGCAGGTTATATTGTAAAGCATTTTGGGGGCCATCAGGATGCTGGCAGCCCTGGCTGTCCTTAGCATTATTCTCGGGAAGCAAGACGTGTTTGTGTTGTAGCGATGTGTGCCCTAAAAGGGGAGCTTTCACTCTGCTTGGGAGTCTCGTGGCACGGGCAGCTTTGAAACACCAGATTTAAAAAAGCTGTTTCTGACAGGGCTGCGTTAACTTGTATTAGCGGTTTTGCTGAATCACACATCGTTGACTCATCACAATCTAGTCATCTGACTTGAATGCTGTTTGGCAAGCAAGGCCCATTGAAGTCAATGGAAGTCTATCCACTAACTTCAGCACACTTTGGATTTGGTGCCATGGGCACAGCAGCCCACTGCTTATGCCATAGGCACCGACTCTGGGGGTGCTCTGGGGCTGGAGCAAAATAGTGGGTGCTCAGCACCCACCAGCAGTCCCACTGATCAGTGCCTGCTCCTCCCCCCAGCATCTGCTGCCTGCCGGTGAACCCTGCTGATCATCTCCTCCTCCTGCTCCCTTCCCCCTGCCCCCCCTCCCCCGTGCCTCCTGCCTGCTAGTGATCAGCTGTGCTGGGGCAGGAAGAGGTGGGGGGAGGGGCAGAATGGGGTGGGAAGAGGCAGGGATGGGGACTTGGGGGGAAAGGATGGTGTGGGATCAGGGCCTGGGGCGGAGCTGGGGTCCAGCACCTCCAGGGGACTCAGGAAGTCAGTGCCTCTGGCTTACGCCGTCATTAGGAGACACCTGGCCCACAAGACCAAGTGGGTTTAGGTTTCTGTATATGAGGCTTATTGACAATCGGGGGCAGCCTATGTGTCATCCCTATAAAACACCTCTCTGTAACATGGTTTGTACATGCATTCTTGGCAATGGTGAACGCACAAAGATTACTCTGTTCGAATGATTGCATCACCGCAGGCTTCTGAGTTACTCCAAACTCAAGATGCATATTTTAAGTCACCCCTGCTGTTGCTGATAATTTGTTCCATATTTGCCATATCACTTAGCACTTGCAAATGGGATTCTTTGGAATGTAAATATTAATTAAATAGCTGTAGTTAAAGCAAGCCAAACTCATCACTGACGCTTTAACTCCACAAAGGAGTTGACACCAAGAATGATTTTGGCCCCAGTGACTTTCACCTTACATCACTTTAACACACATGAAAAACCAGAGAGGAGCTTTTCTCCTTCCCTTATATTTAAGTTTAAACACTGCTTCTTGCATGGCTGACTTTAAAGCGGATACTGAAAACTAGAGTGATGTCTGCCCAAAGAGAGACTCATGCCCAAAGAGTGAGGTTACCCCAATTGTGTTGGACCATTGTTTGTTAAAACATAAGCAGATGGAAAAATGCAGAGTAAAATTGAGAGCAGCGGTTCTCAACCAGGGGTGTGTGTACCCCTGGGGGTACACAGAGGTCTTCCAGGGGATACATCAACTCCTCTAGCTAGTTGCCTAGTTTTACAACAGGCTACATATAAAGCACTAGCAAAGTCAGTATAAACTAAAATTTCATACAGACACTGACTTGTCTATACTGCTCTATATACTATACACTGAAATGAAAGTACAATATTTCTATTCCAATTGGTTTATTTTATAATTAAATGGCAAAAATGTGAAAGGAAGCAATTTGTCAGTACTAGTGTGCTGTGACATTTGTATGTTTATGTCTGATTTTGTAAACAGGTAGTTTTTAAGTGACGTGAAACTTACGGGTACACAAGACAAATCAGACTCCTGAAAAGGGTACAGTAGTCTGCAAACGTTGAGAGACACTGATGTAGGGTTTATTCAAAGACCAAAGTCGCCATATTATTTGCCACAGTGGAAACATGTGAGGGAAGGTTTGGGCAAGAGTGCAGGTGCACTGAAAATAAAATAAAAGGCCTAAAACAAACAAGCTCTTATATAACCACCAGTGCATAGTTGGAATTTGTATGGAGACCTTATTCACTAAAGTATTTTGCTGGGCTCCCACAATAGCTGTAATAAAAATGGCAACTCGGAAAAAACTACCTCCAGCATATTTTCTACCCACCACGTTCCACCCAGCTTCTACAATAACCTTTCAATTCAATTTTAACAACTATTTTATATCTAAAATATATATTTCAAATGGCATATTTAGCCCATTTGTGAAGAGAATGCCTTTATTCAGCCCATGATGCCCAGTTTATGGCTTGCATGTTTCTCATTTGGGACCAGGCTTAAGATGGATGAGATCAGCCCAGTTGGGACCATCGCTGAACCAGCTGGTGAGCGAGAGGTTGCTTTTGGAACCTAGAAACACAAGGATCTCTCTTTTGACTTGGTCCACAATATTTGCTAATTAAGTTCCATAGAAAAATCAGCTCAACCAGTGATGTAAAGCAAAACCTTTCAGCTCTGGCACCTGAATAGGTGAGCTGATTTTTAAATATGCTAAGCCCCCAGCAACAACCATTGGAGTCATGACAGCTGAAGAGTGCTCTGCCCCTTTGAAAATTAGGCCATCTCTTTATGTTCCTAAATACAGATGTTGGAGCCTATTTTTAGGCACCCCTTTTTTACAAAATTTGCCTGAAGTGGCTACATTTTTTCCTTAGGTGGTTTTCTTCTTCCTCTTCCCCCCAGCCAGATAACACTTCTTTTTAATCTCCAGCCTTTTTGTTACTTGTTCTTTTTATCCACTATCAGATTAACCGGACAGAATTCCCTGCTGTTGCAATAGTGGGACCATTACTGAAATACTCTGTCCAGTTCTGGAGTCCAAACTTCAAAAAGGAAGTTGACTAGTCAGAAAGGATTCAGGAAAGAGATACAAGAATGATTCAAGGTCTGGAAACTTTAAGAAACTCATTCTATTTATCTTGCCCAAGAGAGGGTTAAGAGATGACTCAATTGCCGTCTACAAGTGCCTATCCGTGGAAGAGATTTCTGACAGCAGATAGCTCTAATCTAGCATGAATTTTCTAGCAGGAAAAAGCATAATGAGATCCAGTGGTTGGAAGCTAAAACTAGAGACATTCAATAACTAGAGATCAGGTCCAGATTTTTAACCATGAGGGTAACTAAACTTTGGAATGAACTTACCGACAGAGGTAATGGGTTCTCCATCACCTGAAGTCTTCAAATTGGATGTCTTTCTTTAAAAAAAAAAGCAATAGCTCAAACAGAGACATGGGCTTAATGCAGAGTTTACTGCGTGAGGTTTTTTGGACTGCCTTATGCAGGAGATTAGGCTAAATGATCATAATGCTCTGTTTTGGCTTTAAAATCTATGCATCTGTGCTTCCAGAATTGCCTCCAACACACAGAAGTGTGGTTGAACTGAGCAGTTTTACAGACAGACTTAGATGACTAGTTCCGTTTTTGTGAAGCTTGAATTTATGCCGCAATTAGCTCACAGAAATTATCCGGAGTTGCTGCAGGCAAAGACCCAGTGAAGCAGTTGGGCTAATAAATCAGCCATAAAAATCACTTCCCTATTAGATCTTCAAAGGCCTGTGGAAAGAAAAAAAAACAAATAGCATAAATCTTCATCAGGACAGGTCACAACCGAATACGAGGGCCCTCCTTCTGTAAGGCAATCAAGAAGAGAAAATTATTTCTCCTAATCAGTAGTGGTAGGAATAATTTATTAAGATATTTTTAGTTTCATGGCTTATATTGGTACCCTTGCCACACAGTATCATTATGGGCTAGATTCAGCTCTGTCTGACATCAGTGGAGGTACTCCAGATTAATGCTGTTGTAAGTAGTTGCTCGGGGTTTACACCAGGATACCAAAGATCAGAATCTTGTCCTATGTGCACGTAACTCCCACTGACTTCAGTTGGAATTGCTGATGCATATGTGCTGAATGTAATCATAACCCGTAATATAGCACTTTTTAGCAGCAGCTCAAAGCCCTTTACAAAAGCACATAAGAATCGTTGTCCCTATTTTATAGATGGGTAAAACAAGGAACAGATAGGTGTAGACTTGCCTTTGGCCATTCTAGAGCTAGAGCGGCCCTCGGTATAACTTAGATAGCCCTGGGGGCTGTTTAAATTACTGCAGCCTCCCCAGGCTGCCTCAGTATAGCCCAGAGTCTCTACAGCACTGCATCTTGTGGCCTCAACCTCAAGTTTCCCTTCCTGCCCCCAGCCTCCTCTACTGGGACTTGCAATTAGGTCCTGGGAAGGCAGCCTCACATTTCCCAGAAATAAGCTGGATAAAGATGAATTCACTGGAAGGAAAATGAATACAGATTTGGTACACCTTAGCCCAAATGGTAACCAAAGGGCTGCTTTTTCGAGGAAAACTGAGAAACAATAGTGCAGACCCTGTACAGGGAATTGAGCTTTGCTTGAGTTAAACCTGCAGTACTGGGCCTTAATTTAAATCCAGAAGTATCTGCTGGATGCCTCCTATAACCAAACTGTGTCGAGCAGCAATTCCCAGTTTTTTTAAAGCTGAGCCTCCTTTCATGAAAATGAAACCCATCCCACCTACCCTAACATCTTCCCCTCAACCCACCATATTTTGTTAAAGACCTACACCTCTTAATGTAGTACATCTTCACTGCACCCCCAGCTAGTCCTTTGTACCCCTCCTGATAGATAGATCTTCATAACAAATTTCCTTTCCTTGCTTATATGCTCGGATGAGCAGTAAAATAGTTAAGTGTTGACAGGTAAAGTATAATAACTGACATTTGACTTAGCACCCACTGAAATGAATCAGGCAGTTCAGAGCTATTGTTTCAGGCTCTCTGCAAACTCCAGCAAATATTGCTGCCTCAGTTATACTGCCTTTTGAAAGTTTCCTTTGCAATCATAACACCTAGTGACATTTTTTAAATGAAAGCTGAGAATATGGAAAACAATGGCGAGATCTGGCTGTGTCCCCCACTTTTCCATCCCCGCAGTCAGTCCTTCACACCCTACGCTTTGGGAAATATTAGTGTAGGGCATTCAGCACAGAGATCTGGGACTCAGTGTTCACTTTCCCCAGAGATGGGCCTGGACTAGAACATTAAATCTTGGGTGCAGTGTATGCATTCAGTGGTCACTCCGAAATTATGCTGCTTGCAAGAGCTCTGCTCTCTGGCTGGGCAGCTCAGCCCTTAAAGGCACAGTACCTAAAACTCCAGGGTGGGGAGTGCTGGAATTTGACATTCCCATAACAGCACTGGTTGTGGGATAGGACCGAACACAGATGGGGATCTATTTTTCACATCCAGATTGGATGCAGCAGAAGGTGACTGAGTTAACCAGCACTGAGCGCTTTTGAAAACCCTGACCTGACCCTTTCATTCTCAGGGGCAGTAAATTCCCCCATGTTAACTATATGTTATGTGAGTAGATACGCAAGTACTTCGTTATTTGTCGCTGAATCTCAGCTTGTGCTCTTCCTAGGATGCTCTTTCTTATGTACCTGTAGGAATATTTGTAAATTATCTGTGAAGTTCATTTTGCCCATGTGGTTTCTGAAGCATGTCTGGGCGTAGGAGATCTTTATCTCTCAGTCACTCTGCCTCTTTTAAGGTCCTCTTCTGCCAGAACCTGGTCTCTTATCATCAGCACTTAAGTATCACAAAAACTCAGAGGAGCTTTATGACCAGCAGACCTGTTTGTGCTGCATGGGCCACTGGATGCAAACTGTGTCCTGTTTGTTAAGACTAGTCCTCTCGTAATGCAAGTACAACAACACTTTGTCAGCCGCAGTGAACATTTAAGTAGCTGAAGTATCTATTCAGCCAGAAGCCTGCCAAGTCCCCAATGTGAGTGTAGTTTTGTACAGAAATATGCAGCTAAACTGGTGGTGGCCATTGAGGAATTGAGCTGCAATCAACATCAACACCACAAGGACACAATATTTTTCTCCTGATTACAACACGTTCATTTATTTTGGAATTCTTGTGCCAGCTGAGGACTACAGGGCAGTGACAGTAGAAAAGCTGTCCAAGTGCCAAGCAAAAGAGAGAACAGCATATGTACTTATGTTCTGAAAAGGGTATGCTAGAAAGCAGTGAAAAGACTGGGTAGAGATTTAAAAGAATACCCTTCCATTAACATTTTGAAGGCAGCTCGTAGATTGGTCCCACAGCAGCTGCCAACAATGTGCTGAAATGATGCATAGTATATCGCTGCTTGCTGGATTCTCACATTCAGTCATTTCACTTGAGAAGGGTTCTGAGTTTTGCAGGCTCAGAACCATTTTAAATGGGGGGGGGGTGTTTTAAAATTAAAATATGTGCTTGCCTTTCAGATCGTCTTTGCAAGCCACAGTGGGTATGTATACACTGCAAAGAAAATCCCGTGGCACCAAGTCAGAGCCCAGGTCAATTGACTGGGGCTCGGGCTGCAGGGCTAAAAGTATCAGTGTAGATGTTCCTGCTCAGGCTGGAGCCCGGCTCCGAGACCTTCCCCCTTTGCTGGGATTTGGGATTTGCTCCAGCCTGCCTGAGAATGCCTGAACTGCTACTGTTAGCCCCGCAAGCCAAATCGATTGACCTGGGCTCTGAGGCTCAGTGCCATGGGGTTTTCTTTGCATTGTAGACAAGGCCAATGATTGTAGGCTGTTTGGGGGTGCGGTTTGTCTCCTCACAACATAAGCATGTACCCCCTAACACAAAAGGGCCATGCTTTCTGATTAGGACCTGTTTTAGGACCCACTGTAATAAAAGAATAAGTAACCAAGAGATAATTGGTTTAATTTTTTACGGAAAATTAAAATCAGCATTCTGCTCTCCAGTATATACAATATACACTTTTTTTTTTTTAGCTCTAGAATGTGATGCATTCAACAGTTTGAAGACTGTCCCTCCAGCACCGTTGTATTGCCTAGTGTCCTTTTGGGTTTAGTAATGATTCAAAGCATTGAGCTGTTAAAACCTACTGCCCTCGTTAAAGGATACTGAGGCTCAGGAGACGTGGAATCTATTCCCCGCTTGGTCACTGGCCTGCTAGGTGACCTTGGGCAAGTCACTTTACTGCTCCGTACCTCAGTTTCCCCTTCTGTCAAATAGGGATAATGATGCTTACCTAAAGTGCTTTGAGATGTAGTGAAGAAAAGCACTATCTAAGAGCTAGGGGATGGTATTACTTGTTAAGAGAAGTTGTCAGGTGGCCATTCTGATCTTATTTCTCTCTCAGATACTCAGGAGTAAATCCTCTGAAGTAAATGGAATTGTTCAAGTGTGAAACCAGTGAAAGTGAGATGAGATTCCAGGAGCAATGTAATAGGTGCATATTGGTATTTGCCATATTACTGTGCAACGGCAGCTAAAACTTTTATAATATTTTATCTCACTGAAGCATCGAAGTTTTAAAATAATAAATTAAAAACTAATTAAAAGGACAAAAATAAATGTTTTCAATCTAGACTTCAAGGAAAGATAAGGCCATACCTGATGTCAAAAGACAATGCATTCCACAGAGCCGGGGCAAAATATTAAAACGCTACAGCAGAATACCAAAAATGCGAAGGACGAAAACAAGGTCTCCGATAATGCTCCCAGTATGTGTGCATACTAGGAGGAGCTGGAGTGGATTTTCGCCAGGGAATTATGTCCTGGGCAGTTTGGAAGGCACCCTAAGCACTGTACAGACACCTAGTAAGAGACAACCCCTGCTCTGAAGAGCTTACAATCTCAAGAGACAAGACAGACAAAGTGTGGGAGGGGAAACGGCACAGAAAGGTGAAGTACCAAGGTCACAGAGCAGGCTCATTCCAATGCTCTCTCGTTGGACATGCTGCCTCTCATGTTTGTTTTCCCCTCAGTTCCCTTTCAGTTTTAGAGCTATTCCCTATGCTTAAAGTGAGGAATACCACTCAAATCACTATTATACCTAGAGCCAGGAGGAGCCTTTAATAGGGCCTATTGGATATCAGCTTGAACTTTCTAGGTTTGACATGCAACTTTGCCTATAAACCTAACTGACATGTCTGGTTGTGGCAAGGGGCTCGGGAAAGGAAGCACCAAGCGCCAGAGGAACGTACTGAGAGATAACATCTAGGGCATTATGAAGCCAGCTCTTTGCCACTTGGCTCATTGTGGGGTGTGAAGCTCATCTTGGGCCTGATTTCTGAAGAGACTCCGGGAGGGTCCTGAAGGTATTTTTGTAGAATGTGATCTGAGATGCTGTCACTTACACAGAGCACGCCAAGCAGAAAACTTGGATGTGGTCTATGCTCTAAAGCTCCGAGGTCATACTCTGTATGGATTTGGAGGCCACACATGTGTCATTTTTATACTACTTTATATGTTCAAAGCACATCTCCCGTTGAGTACGGTTGCAGCTCTGAGCACTTAGCACATTGCAAATCTGACCCCAGCTGTCTCACCTTTGGCATCCAGAAAATGAGAAACTCACCATTCATGGCCACCTTGATTTAAGTGACTAGTCCGGCATTGCATAGGAACTTGGTAGCAAAGGAAGGGATAGAATCTAATTGTACAGGGTGGCATTCAACTGCCTAAATCTTGAGATCATCCTTTCTCTTCCTGCAATCCCCTGCCTCATTTGCTACACACATTCCAACTTCGGCAACAAATGAGGCAGAATCATATGGACAACAACCTTTTACTACGGAATCCTGGTTCATTCCAAGAGTTCTGTCTGTCCTATGCACTAAATGAAGCAGGGTTCCTGTGGAAAACATAGCATGTAGTCATATAGTTAAAGACTATCCTAAAGGATAGGGGCACATTCCATGAGCAGAGGCTATTTCTCTGGTTTCTGGGATGCAGAACGTTGTGAAAGGAAAGGAAACACCCCCTCCCCAGCACATTTCCATTTCCTCTTCTCCTCCTCCCTCACCCTCTTTGCTGAAAACAGGGTTTGAAAGTCTCATCCGGATCCCAGTCCCAAAATCCTCTCTGTCTAGGAGTCATGTTTGAGAGAGGCCTGTGGGACCAGGCCATAGGCAGGTGTTTTAGGAAGTGGTGCTTTGAATTAAAAAATGAAAGGCAAGGGAACTCAGCTTCTCCAGTCTTGATGGTTCTCTATGTATTATGATCATTCCGCCAAAGCCAGGGACTATTCAGCTAAAACAATAAGTCCAACAGAGACAATGATTAATGGTGAAAACTAAGGAGGCTGCTTTTAGACAAAATGGTACCAGCACCTTGCTGTCGATTCATAATTTCCTTCATCTAATGCTGTGAGGGTTCCTCTGTGTGGCTATTCAGGGATTTCACTCCAAGTTCTGATAATCCACCCAGCAGTGAGCTGCAAAGGGACATTCAGCCAGCCCTCATTCCTGCCTCCAAAGGATTTCACATTTGATCTCACTCTCTCCAGTCATGTTCACTAACTTTCGGAGCTGATCCTGATTCCACTGAGGTCAGTGGGGAGGTTTGCCACTGCCTTCCATGAGACCGGGATCTAGTCCCCGCAATCCAACTGGCGCCCGACTCCTACTGACATGGAATTAGCTGGGAAAATTGCTCCAAGGTCAATTGGAGAGGTTTAAAGCATTTCAGAGAGGAAAGTAATGAAAGGGGGAAAGTTTCAACACCAGGAGACCTAGCTTTACACTGAACCTAGAATTGCCCGGTCTTTCATTCAGAGACACTCATCTAAGTAGCACAGCTGGGTTAATCCCTTGAAGAACTGACACTACATAACTTCGCTCGTCTAACTTGCTGGAAACTCCTTGTAAGCCTGAGCCACAGCCCGCTCAGCTAGGGGCTGCAGCCGACCGCCTCCAACACCTTTCCAGAGCAGAAAGAATGTTAAAAAGAAACATGGGGGTGGATTTTTTCTCAAAACATCTTTGAGTTTTGACAGGTCTCTAGAGCTAAGAGAAAAGGGAGCATTCCATCTGTGTACAAGGCAGTGTGAGCTAAAGTATCTGGAGACCCAGGATTCCCAGCTCTGCCACTGATCTGCTGGGTGACCTTGGGGAAGTCCTTTCATCTTCTATACCTCACTTTCCCCTCCCACCCTTTGTCAGTCTTGCCTATTTAGGCTGTAAACCCCTCTGGGCAGGGACTGCCTTTCACTGTATGTTTGTGTAATGTCTCACACAACAGGGCCCTTATCTCATCTGGGCACTACAGTAATACTAAAAAGAAAAGGAGTACTTGTGGCACCTTAGAGACTAACCAATTTATTTGAGCATGAGCTTTCATGAGCTGTAGCTCACGAAAGCTCATGCTCAAATAAATTGGTTAGTCTCTAAGGTGCCACAAGCACTCCTTTTCTTTTTTGCGAATACAGACTAACACGGCTGTTACTCTGAAACCTACAGTACTAATAGCTACACTACTAATAGCTTTAGGTGAGCAAATTCTAGCCAGAAGAAGCTATGAGAAGCTGAATTCAGTGACATAATCTCTGAGCAAGAGTGGGCAGGCATGCCAAGGACTCTGAAAACTTAGACGTGTGCACCAGATTGTGTGGGGTCTTTTGGATCCCCTCCCAAAGTCTGTGATCAAGCTGCCTCCACCAGACCACAGCTATCCCTACGTGCTGTTGTCTACATGTTGAGGAACATTCTAGGGAGGGGTCTTGAAACAATCCTCTGACAAGCCACCCTCAGGGTTCTCCTAGTTCCTAATAGAAAAGGAGTACTTGTGGCACCTTAGAGACTAACCAATTTATTTGAGCATGAGCTTTCGTGAGCTACAGCTCACTTCATCAGATACATACCGTGGAAACTGCAGCAGACTTTATATATACACAGAGAATATGAAACAATACCTCCTCCCACCCCACTGTCCTGCTGGTAATAGCTTATCTAAAGTAATCGTCAGGTTAGGCCATTTCCAGCACAAATCCAGGTTTTCTCACCCTCCACCCCCCCACACAAATTTGGTCAATCAATGGTGGTCAAATTTGTGTGGGGGGGTGGAGGGTGAGAAAACCTGGATTTGTGCTGGAAATGGCCTAACCTGACGATTACTTTAGATAAGCTATTACCAGCAGGACAGTGGGGTGGGAGGAGGTATTGTTTCATATTCTCTGTGTATATATAAAGTCTGCTGCAGTTTCCACGGTATGTATCTGATGAAGTGAGCTGTAGCTCACGAAAGCTCATGCTCAAATAAATTGGTTAGTCTCTAAGGTGCCACAAGTACTCCTTTTCTTTTTGCGAATACAGACTAACACGGCTGTTACTCTGAAACCTAGTTCCTAATGGTTTTCTCTTGGCTCCTTTCACAAAAATTAGAGCCCCAGCCATTGTCAAAGCTAGTCCTAGTCGAAAGTCGACTTCCAACCAACTGTCAAATAGCATGCTAAGGGAAGAAGGGTGGGCTTACACTTCCAGCACTGAACGGGACTCTGGAAATCTGGGTTCAATTTCTATTGCTGTCACAGAGTGGGTGGCCAAAGGCAAGTCACAGTGATGCCTGTGTTCCCAGACTTCTGCTTATATGCTGTAACTCCTTGCCCCACCCTTTGTCTGTCTCATCTATTTAGATTGCGAGCTTTACAGGACTGTCTCTTACTATGTGTTTGTACAGCACCTAGCGCACCCAGGCTCTGATGGTGACTGGGGACTCCAGGCACTACTGAAATACTGGAACAGAGCAACTCTAGCAAAGATTTCTTCCCATCAAAATCAGGTGAACCTCCATCTCTCTGTATTCAGTAACAGTGAGCTGATTCCAATTAAATAATAACTCCTTGAACAAGTGGGCCAAACTCCAGCCTTTGCGTTTGAAAAGCTGGATGTTTTTTTCACTCCCCTTCTACTTCACTTCCAGCCATGTGAAAGTGACATCTACATTGTCAGTGTCTGGCTCTACCAGTGGTACAGGTCCATGAGGTTTGGATAAGATTCGGGTAAGCACCATGTTTAGGTCCGTATGTCTCTGCTGAGCTTCCAAACCTGACCCAGGTAAATATAGAGTCATGGACTGATATCTGGATGTAGATGTTTCCTAACCAGCTTGGCCTTCTTGGGGGTTGGGTCGGCAGTCCTGGTTCTTTAACAGCACCATTCCCGCTCTGGATATGCTATTATCTGTGCACACCTATGGAGATGCATCTTCAACAACTAAAGAAACCAGGAGGCGTGGGGAGTCCCATTTGTCTGTAGCTGCTGCATTATAAAAGTTCTGGACCAGCTCTACAGCTCTTGAAATCAATGGTGGTCTGTCCATTGAGCTCAGTGGGCTTTGCATCAAGCCCTTCCATCCAACTGGGAATGATGCTTGCGTATGGACTGAAGGATCGGGCCCTTCGCTTGCAAATCTTTACATGAGGTGTCTGGTATGTTCCCTACCTGGGTACTGAACTAATCAATAAACCCTTTGCAGCACAAAAGAAAAGCTGCTTATTTATCCTTCCAAACTGGGGGTTGGGGGGGGTGTCCCTGGTTGAATCTCACCGCCCCATCAGGCCCAAGGCTAAATGGTTGACCCTGGAGTGGGCCTCCCTGACTAAAACTGACAGCGCTGGGATGGAAATGTATCCGCTCCTTCTGAATCTGCGGGCTCCAGATAAGATTTATCAGGCGGGGGGTGAAGGCATGACCCGGGTTTGTCCTGTGGGGGGGGGTCCCTCGGGGGCAGGAGTTAAACGCTGCAGAGGGAACTGAGAAGCCCCACGCATTGTGCTAGTTTCCAGTATCTGTTACCCTCTCCTGGACAGCCCTGTGCCCCAAGCATCCAACCGGCCTTGGCGCCCTGGGCCCTGCTGCCTTCGCATTGCAAAACCAGCAGCACCCTCTGCCCCCGGGGGGGTGGTATTTTTGCTCAGCCCCAGGATCCAGGCACAGGTTGATGGGGCTGGATTTCCTCCCCCCCCCCCCCCAGCTCATCAGCAACGCGGAAGCCCGGGGCGCTGCGGGCCGGGCGCAGGCAGGTCGGAGTGGAAACTCCGCAGGCTGCGGGGCTGGGTCTCCCGCCAGACGGGCGTTGCGGGGCTGCTTGTCCTGCAGCTTTCACGGCGCTGTCAGCTCCGGGGGCGGCTAATTGACGTCTTTCATCCCGAGTTAAACCTGCTCTCGAGAAGAAAGCAGCGGGGAGGGGAGGGGAGGGGGCGGCCCCGGGAGCCGATTTCGCACGCTTGTTTCGCTGCGAATGAAGGCAGGGTGTGGGCGACCCTTGGGAAGCCGGGGGGGGGGGAGATGATGGGGAGGGGGGGGGATTGTCTATTTTTAGTGAGGGTTTTATAGAGTGGATCCCCGCGGTCTGGCTCCACACTGAAATATTGTCCTAGTCTCAATGACATAAACACGGGGCCAGCCGGGGATCCTGGCGCCAGCTTCAGCTAGGGAATGTGAATGCAAATAGCAGTGGGGTCCAGGCAAGAAATCCCGGACTGTAATTTACAAATCAATCCCAAACCCCTTTCGCTCTCCTGGCTCGCGTAGGGCAGCCAATTGCCCCGCTTCTGAGACAAACCACGGCCCCGGCTTAGTCACGGGCAGAGTCTGCCAAGAGGCTGTTAATGGGATAAGGACCAGGGGAGTTTAGGGGTAATTGACAAACAAACCCTTCGCCAGGGTGAAGGGAGCCCTGGGTCCTGCTGTGTTGTTAGCAAGGCACCAAGCAGTGAGAAACAGACCGCTCCCGGTTCCTGGGGTGACCCCTGGATCTGAGCTTGGTTTGGGGATTTTCACCAGAGAAGGGAGAATTTCAGGGGAACAGTAAGAAGCCATCACTTTCCTGAGACCCTTGAAGCAGGATTGTGCCCTCTGTTCTGATGTGTGGCTTGTATTATTCCGCGCCCCCTCCCCTTTCGGGGTAATATTCTCAAATCTGCTTCTCTAAACCAGCGATCAGATCATATTCGAGGTGAAGTGGCCCCTTTGCTTGAGAGATTCAACCCCGCTGTTCACATCCTGCATGGGGGGCCCTCTCCGCTTTCCCAAGTGTGGCTGACCAATAATTGTGTTTTGAATGTGCACAGTGCCTTGTTCCAAGGATACGTTGTCCTATGAAGAATGTTTGTGCTGGTGACAATATCATTATTATGCTTAAATAGGGAGGCCATTGTTTGTAGATAGATATACAGAGAGAGAGAGAGAGAGAACTAGCTCAAAAACATCATACCATTTGGGACAAATATTTCCCACCTTTGAAAGGGTAAGTCCTAGCTGTATACTACTTTAAGCTGTTCTACTTTAAGCTATGGTGCAACTTAATGTAGCATGCTAAATAGCATCTTAGTGACACGATTTTAAGCCTGCCATTATTTAAACCTCAGACATACTAAGGCGAATCATCTTAAAGCCAGGATGAATGCAGCAAAGCCATAATTATCCCAGATCTGATGCCATGGCCAAACTATTAATTACATATCCCTGGGATACCTTACAAGTGATCTCCCAAACACTGTTTATGCTATAGTGTAGAGTTGTGGGGAAAGAATAATTAACGTTGATGAACTGAGAATAATCTCTCGAATAATGTTTTTTAAAGAGTTTTCTGTTCGCCTGAGTGTATGGAAGGGACAATCGTGTATAAGGGATGCTTTGCAGTGAACAAAGCCGTAACTTGTGATTGTTTTCTTTGCTGGGGAAGTGTTTTCCGTAACTGTTTTGGTGGGGTGTGGATGTGTGATGCTTTGCTTTGCATTGCTTTGCTTTGCTTGAGAGGGGCTCTGAAAGCTTTTGAGCCTGTCTTGTAATTGATGTGTTGTGTAAACTGCAATAAAGGAAGGGTATTAAAAAGGGGGAGCATTTTTAATGAAGATGGGTAAACACGCCCAAAACGTAACTCTAGATATAAGAAAAATAAAAGCAGCTGGGGGGCTTCTGAGACATTGTTTGTCTTGAAAGTGATGAGAAGAGGAACGATCAAAAGGCTTGTTTTACTACAGTCATGCTTCATTATAGGGGAGGGGAAGGCGGGACTTCCATAAGCAACCTGGTTGCTAGAAGAGAGAACCCAACTGGCTTGCATGGCCTAATTAATCCCTGAACCCATTCAAACACCAAGAGTAAATGTCAGACCTGTGCCTGCGAAGCCCAGATTTCACTGTGTCCTCGCCTGGTTCCCTTTGCTTCCACGTGCAGTTGAGAGAGACTTGAAACTAGCCAGCTACTAAAAGTCAAGTAGCGTTTCCCAATCCGTTAGAACGTCGATTTCTGATTGAAGTCAGTGGAGAGACTTCTACTGGCCCTTAGTGGGTTTTGGATCAGGCTCCTTTGTGTCTGTTTCTATACTTGAATCCATCAGATCAACCCCATGCATCTCTGTTTCCGTCTGCCTGGTGTCTGAAGTGCCTGAATCATTCCACTTGGAGCTGAAATACAAGATTTACTGGGAAATATTCTCTTTAAACAGACAGGTTTTTTTAAAGCCAACCGGATCTTTGATAGCTCACATTCTGGGACATTTTATTGTCTTTGACCATAATAAGTAGAGCCAAGGTTAACTCTATGATTGCAGCTATTTAAAAAAAAAAAAGTGCTCCATGATCATTTTAATCCACTATTTTTTTAAAAGATCAGATTTCCTAAAAGGGCCAAGAGTAACAACCAGAAAAAATTATAAATACAAAATCTCCCGAAGCAAGTTGCAAGTTAATCTCTTTCCAATTATTAAGACTTCACCTTCTTTTCAAATTCTCTAAGACATTCACTGATTTAAAAAAGAAAAGTCTATTGATCCCCTCTCCCAATTCTATGGGTCCGAATCTGCTGTCTTTACTCAATGAACTAAACAGAAAACCAGTTTCTTTTATACATTGGTCCTAATTCTGCTTATTAGTTACACCGAAGTAAATCCAGGGAAGCTCCATTGAGGTCATTGGAATTATTCCAGATTTGCACCTGAGCAGGATTTGGTCTTGTGCGTTGTTTTTGAGCTATGCACATACAGTATTTTTAATCAGGCCCTGCCTCGCTCTGAGGTCAGAAGTAAAGACCCCACAGTCTGAGATGTTTTAACATTTGGCCATGTCTACACTACAAAGTTAAGTCGACCTAATTTATGTTGACGCACAGGCACCGCAGTAATTACGTCGCTAGTGCACGTCTACACTTTGCTTCTTGTACTGGTGGTGTGTGTCCTCACCAGGAGCACTTGCACCGATGGAACTGTCACTGTGGGGCAGCTTTTGAAAGCCAGCAATAGTCGATGAAGGCAATGCAAGTGTCTACACTAACATTGCATTGACCTAATTACTTTGACTCTACACCTCTTGTGGAGGTGTAGCAGGATGGTTACATTGGCAGGAGCAAAATTTTAGTGTAGACACTAGTTAGGTCAACTTGAGCTGCCTTGCATCAACCTAACTCTGTAGTATAGACCAGGGCATTTTCTTTCCACTAAATCTGTCAGATTTCTCAAGAAACTTGCCCTGGGGCCTGATGCAAAGCCCACTGAAGTAACTGACTAGTGCAGGGGTTTGCTGAGCTAGCTTTGATAAAGGTGCTTTTAAAAGCTTCATTTTTTTCTCCTGTGTTTAAAACCAGGAGGCTAACTATGATGTAATCGGATTTTTCTTCACCCCCACTGAAGCCAGGAAAATGAAGTAGCTGAGAGAAAGCGGGGTTGTCATTTTCAGCCAAGTGGCAATCCATCATGTGGCAGTAGACAATCAGCAATAAAACATTTCAAGGGCTCCATTGGTGCTAACTAGGCATAGGGGCCTTTTTAAATATCAGAGGTGGGAAATGTTATGTATTAGGTTTATTCAGTAGCTGGCATCAATGAATCACACACTCACACTCGGAGCACTTGGTTGGAAGGGTGTTTTAAATCGCTGTATTTTCTTTGCTCTATTGAATGCCTGTCGCCCTGTTATCTTTAGTCTTAAAGACCCTCTAGACTAGTTTATCTCAATAAACATCTATCTGAATACATGGCTGGCAAAATAAATAAATTCCTAGCCTTCAACTACATGTATGCTACTACTGGAGGGAGTTTGTGTGAATAAACTAAGTTGCCTGTATGTAGATTCAAATCCCAGTTAGGAGCCACAGCTTGTAAATATAAGTGTCATAATTTTTAGGCTTAAAAAAGGAAAGAAAGAGAGAGAGAAAGAAATCTCCTCCTGGTTACTGCTTCATCTTTGCCAATTCTCTCACCGGCCCCCCACCAGCCTCTCTTCCCATGATGAATCTGTCTGCGAACTGTGAGGCACTTAACCAGCTTTGGTCTGGCATTTTAATTTCTCTCCACTTGATTGCTGAGATGTTAATATTTGGCATGAAAAGCAGGAGGTGGGGGGAATAGGAGAACTTTTGGTTTACTCTGCTGCAGACCTTGTGTGGGGGGGGGGGAGAGGGGATAGAAAAAGAAAACTCTCCTTAGTTTCTCCTTATGACCAAGTGGGGCTGTAGCCAAGAAAACTCCAGTCTGAGAGGTTCAGATTTACTGCAGAAGACACTGCTGAGAGAGACAGAGACGGTGGAGTCCGCCTCCCATGATATATAGAGCCAAGGGGAGGTATAAATACCCTCCTTCTCCCCCTTTAAAAAAAAAAAAAAGACAAACACCCAGGATCCTGTCTCTGGCTGGCTTGCAACAAGGCGCCCTCATAAAAGCTAAGATAAACAGTTTATCAGCAGATGAATGCACAAGTCCTGCTCCGAAGACAAAAGTCTATACCTTAGGCAGAATGCTGGAGAATGGGCTGAGAATCTGGGTGGCATGGCATTTTAAAAGCAGGGGTGAAATGAAATAAGAAAAGTAGAACAATCCTTTAAGGACCCTGTGAGCTTTTTCTTTTATAGTGTTTTTTTGCAAGGCAACATGTGTGTGTTGGCAAGATTTCCTCTATAACCATTAAATCTAAGAATTCTTAGAGGGGCCTGAGCAGTCACTTATATTTTAGATTTCGGTCTCTCCCTTGTTTTGTATTTTCATTGCTTTAATGCATCAGTCATCTGAGGATTTACTCAACTATAAAACATTCATTTCAGAGCTTAACTACAAAATCTATTATTTATATACCATTTATCACTGTAGATACATATCCTCTGCCCAAACTATCCATCTTCTCTTGGGATTCTAAGGTAGAACTTTTCTCTCTCAAATATTGTTTTCTTTCCGAAGTAGGACATTGGTGATTGTTTTCTTTCATACCAGCTGATCACCTACTAGCCCATACATGGACAATACCATCTTCTAGAACTCTGTCTGAATCTAGAAAACACATGGGCTCCTGCACTTTGAGGAAGTCACACTATCTTTCAAAGTGCAACTAAATATTTTCAGTTAAGCTCAGCCTAAAGGACTGACCATGAAAATTGGAGGAGCTTCCTGTAAACTGAATCCAGGGTTAGGAAGGATGGTATTGGTGATAGCACATTGAATAGACACTCACACAGTTTGGGTTCAATTCCTTCCTCTACCCCAGATTCCCTGTATGACCTTGGGAAAGTCATTTAATCTACCCTTTGCCTTAATTCCTTATCTGTAAAACAGGGATAACTCCCCTCTATTGTGTTAGGTATTAGGAGGATAAACTCCACTAATAATTGTGATGGTCTCAAAGGCTATCTGAATGGGAGATTTTAATGGGCTGCAGATCTGGACCTAAAAATATAAATAATTACAATTATTTTAATTGTTACACCTTTGCACTGTATAAGACCCAGGAATTATATTTACTACACTTTTTGTCTTGAAAGCACTTAACAGGCATCATCTAATTACACTTTGCAACATCTCTGTGAAATCGATAGGTATTATTTCCATTTTCCAAATAGGGAAACTGAGGCACATAGGCAAAGTGAATTGTTCAGAGACACACAAGGCATTAGAAGGAGAGCCAAGCATAGTACTCGGGGATTACTGGGTGCCCTGCAATGCCCAGAGCTGTGGATTGTGTTGTCACTATTTACATACATATAGTAACATACAGTCACCATATAATTAGCGAATAGATTTAATAATAAATTAGCAAGTCATAAAGGGAACAGAAGCCATGTTTAAATAAATTTCAGTGAACATTAGATTGAGTCCTGCATATATTACCAAACTGGCACAAGGAAATAGGTTTAATGGACATTGTGGCTTAAAAAACAAATGGGAAGATATGGCTCAGAGTGTTGCATTAAATCTGAATGTCTTTGATTTTGTAGGTTTAAGTCAGGTCCTTGAGTAATATATTTCCTGTGCAATGCCTCAGACATTCAGAGTGGTGCATGTTGTAAATGCTTCGTGATCCGATATGTGACCACAAAGAAATGGCACCTTAATACTCCTCCCATTGGCGCCCTGTGTGTCTTGCAAGTTGTATTTGTTTTTGTTTTTACCGAAAAAACACAGTTTTACTACTCTCAGCACTCCAGAGCCAATAAAGCTGTAGTGGCTGGAGTTGTGTTCTCCTCTGCCTCATGCATCATTGCCAACAGAACTGCCAGCTAAAGCCCCCCGTTGGCTTTTGGCCTGTCTTCCCATCCCAGGGAGGATTGGCACTATGCCCCAAGTCTGGATCAGGCCCTTTTGCTCGAGTTTCATGTATTGGCTTCACCAACAATCTTCAACAAACCCCAAAATAAAGCAGCTCAACATAAATCCAATAGTTAACTGTTCCTGTCCAGGGGCTTCCTTGCTGGAGTTTCCCAACCGCTGGCAGCTCTTCTTCAGTCCTCCTAAGTATGTCTACATGATAATGCAAGCCCAGGGTTAGCAGAAGTTGAGTTAGCAGACCCTGGGTTTGTTAACCTAGGGCTTGAGTGTCTACACTCATTTGTAATGACAGGTTCGGAACTGTTGAACCCCGGGCTACGCTGCATTATGCGGGCCCAAATCCAACCACCCACATCCCGGGCTTCCTAATACCCTCCCAAAATGTGGCCTCTCTAGCCCTTTGTCTCTGGGGCAGGGTGGGAAAACTTGACTGACCACCAAACTTGACTGTCCCGAGGACAAAAGTCAGCCTGTGGGATACTTTTGGCAGATTCCCAGAGCACGAATCCAGTGGGGCTGCATACACTGCAAAGCAATAGGGCTTGAACCCTCAGTCCCAGCTTGACTTAGGCTTGGACCCTCCACCCATGGGGTCCTGGGTTAGCATGATTTGTATATAGACAGAAGGAGGGATAGGCTTGAGCCTGAGTTCAAACCCTGGGCCTGCACTGCAGTCTAGATCATATCCCCTAGAGGTCATCTGCCTAGGAGTCCCCTGCTTCAGGGCCTGCCACAAGAGCCAGCTTGTAGCTCTTCGCCCTCAACTGAACTCTTTCTGCCTTTATAGGAATCAGATACTCATCAGGCAATCATCTGATCCCTTAACCTGTTCTCAACAGGGCTCCCTCCCAGAACTCAGCTGTCTGCCCATTTGCCATAAAAACCAGATCCCTCTGTTACAGCCCAAACCCTGCAAACACTGTATAACATGTGTAACTTTTTACTCACATGAGTAAAGCAAAACGTGTGTTTGAGTGGCTGCAGGATCGGGACCTAAATTATGAGTCAAGAATCTTAACTACACTGCAGAACACGGCTTTGTTTTCAGACCCCAAGTTGAGCACTTGCCATTAGTTTGTGTGTGAGAAAACAAACATTTTTTTCTGAGTCAACTCAACACTGAGCTCCCTGTGAGAGAATCAATATGGATCATCGGAATGTAACTCTCAGTCGCTTTTCTCATCAAAACTTCAGAGCCCTTTTAGCCTTGTATTTTTGTTAGTTTCCTTGTTCTTAAACCCTGGTGATTTTAAAAATGAATACAAAATATATATATATTGACTTATGGCCCCGTACATTTTCCTCCACGGAGACTGAGGCAACAGAAGAGACTTGTCATAAGCGTGTAGGGAGTTTTGCCATTGACTTCAATGGGTGAAGGTATGGCCTAATGTCTGAGACTTCATAGAAATCCTTTGCACAGAACTGAAAGCGTTACAAAATGCTCCTATGAATTGTGCCTCTTCAAGAGCTCTAGCAGTTATGAAATAGCTGATCTATATAGGAGTACACACGGACAAGGGCGATACATACGTAGAATTGTTGACTCAAGTATATGTTGATGGATCATTGACACAAAGCATTGTTTATGTCAAGTTAATGTGAGCTTGCATAATTGCAAATAATACATTAAAAGTGTGCCTGGCAATTAGTTATGGATGGTGTTGGACATGGATAGGTAGACGGATACAAAAGTTACATGGATCACCTGCAACACTCATTGTATTTGCTAAAACCAAAAAGGAAAAAAAGGCACAATACTGAACTATATGAAAAACCATAAACTTAAATCAGCTAGACCGGGTTACTGACTCTGTAGCTAGCTAGCTAGATAGATGGATAGTTCTCTTTATGTAGGTAAATGTATAGCTTTGACTTCGGACCACCATCAGAAGTATGGGAACTGCTTAAAGCAATCACTTTGTCCGTGGGTAAAGTGACATCAGACTCACCAATCAGCTTCTGCTAAGCCTTTCTGCATGCAGGCACAGTGGGGGTGAGTCCAGACACATACCTTCTGCCTCTTTCTGCCTGAATTGCATGAAAAGTGAAAGTATTGAGGGTGTGAACGATGAGCAAGCGCTGCCCAGCTCAGAGCAGCTATGGGGTTAATTGCTACTGCTACAGTGGGTAATTTGTAGGATGCAGGATTGGACCTAGTTTGCAACAAGTCAGGGACTCTATTTAAGAGACAGAGGCATAACCTCAGGTTGGTGTAAACTGGCATAGTTCCATCAAAGTCGATGTTGATTTATGCCAGCTGTGGATCTGGCCCAGTATCCTTATGAGACTTCTTTTACAAGTAGCTTGTGCCTGTGTGCAGTGGTTAGAACTGTGCGAATCTTGGCCCTTTCGGTTCACATGGGATTCAGCAAAATTCAGTCTTGGGTTCATGTTAGGTTCAGACCCCCTGGGTTTCACTGTGAGTTTTATAAAAGATTGACACAGCTGTAGTGGTAGCTAACTTTTGTATGTGGGCAATTGCTGAGAGCTGAGATTTGGCATGCCAAGTTCCAGCAATGAGCAATATTTTTTTTTCCCAGGGGCTGGGTAAAGGAAGAGATCTAAACTTCCAGGAAAAGAAGCTATCTCATTGAAATGTGACACACACTTAAATAGCAATGGTGGGAGCACGTATGACAGTAAGATCCTCTCTACAGTTTAGCTCCAGCTTGAATTTCACCCTCTCTTTAATATTGATTATTAGAATTATGTTTATTTTACAGAATATTCCAAGCAGTCACAACAGAAACAAAGTCCCTGCTGAAGGATCCTACAATCTAAGACACCAGCCAGCAAAACGTATAAGCGTATGGTTAACTTTAAGCACATGGATAGTCCCATGTGACTTAAGCACTGGCTTAATTGCTTTGCGGGATCGGGGCCTACCTCAAAATGGATGGAGGAAAACTGAAAGAGCTAAAGGCTCACTGTCAGTTACTGGTAACCCTAAAAGTAGGAAGCCACGCCAGCTGCAAATGAACTGTATCAAAGGCTAATACTAATAGAAGTGTGTTCACAACATTTCAACATTAAAAAACTGCTATTTTGTCTGGTTTTAAAGATTCTGCTGGAGGGTTTGCAACCCAAATATTGCATCATTGTGCTAGTTCTAAGAACCAGAGAGCGAAACAGACTGTAGCGCAAAGTAGAGATAGGACTGAGATACACAGCTGATGTCCATATCAGGATTTTGAAACCCCCACCCCTCAATAAACAAAACCAAAAGGATGGTCCACTGGTTAGTGCACTAACCTCGAACTGGGGAGACATGGGGTTCAAGTTCTTGTGACCTTGGGCAAGTCAGTTAGCCTTTCTGGTCTGTCTTCCTCTCTGAGGATAATAGTACTTCTCTACCGCCTGGGGGTGTTGTGAAGTACGCAGATACTGTGGTAATAGGAGTCATGTTACGTAACTTAGGCTGTTCTGATCCATATTTTTCATTTCAACTTAGAAATAAAGCACAAGTCAGATCTGCATCTGGATTTGATAACATCCTTACCCTAAAGTTCACTGGTGTTCAGCTGTAGCATTTTCAGTCAGGCCTATCTCTACACAAAAGCAATGCCGACCAGTTGGCAGAAGCTGGTGCAAAAAGCTAACAGCATCAATGGTGAAAAGTAATTCAAATGTTTAAAACTATTTCAGTTTAATAATCTGAGGGGCTGTCAGCAACATCTTACCTGTTGGATGAAATTAAGGCTTCAATGAGCAAAGCACTTAAGCATATGCTTAAATCCGTGAGATTTAAACAGGTGCCTAAAGTTAAATGTTAAGTGTTTTGCTGAATCTCCCTCACACTTTAACTTTTGGGGTGTATTGTATCCCCCATTCCTCTTAACAGTTCTGGTGGAATACCTTATAAGTACATCTTGGTTGTGTGAGTGTATAAATTGAGTGGTTCAAAGAACCAGATGTGGGCATATCTGGTATTCAGTGAGCACATCTTAGAATGTGGTGTTGGGTTTATAAAATGGTTGTTTCACTTTAAAAAAAAAGAAATAGTCACTTTTTAGAAAAAAATCACAGTTTGGCATATAGATAATAGTCCCTTGTATACTGCATGCTTTCAGAAGAGTCTAAAGTCAGAGAGTAACATTTTGCGAAGTGCGTAAGTTCCATTTTCAGAAGTGACTTAGATACTTCAGGAGCCAAAATTCCAAGAGATGTAGGCTCCGAAGTGCTTAAACCACTTCTGAAAATGGAACTTTGGCTCCTAATTCAGTTAGGCCGCTTTAGAAATTTTCCTCCAAATCTTAATAGAAGACAATGCCATTCACCTTTATAACATCCTGATGTGTCACTGATCGGTATTCAGCCTGTCTCTATCTTCTAATGGACTGACAAGATCTATAACTATCAGTCCCCGTCTGTCTGTCCCCCCATGGAAAAGTCCTAACCTTTCTATGAGCTATTTTAAAAATCCCCCAAATCACTTTAATAAAGAATTATAACTCTGGTGTGGAATCCTGTATGCTGGGTTTTTTTTAAAGGAGGATCTCCTCCTCGATTAAGCTCTAACGGTTTTAACAGCACCCTCCACAGAAACCAAGGATTTCATCCCCATTAGTTTCTACTGGCCTTTTTTTTTTTTTTTTCTTTCCCCCTATTTATATTTACAAAAAAAGGCAAAACGAGGCTTATTCAAAAAGGGGTTTGAACTCATTTAAAGCCAGATCACGTTTGGAGGGTTACAAAGAAGGGGATAATGGAAAGATAAGGATCTAAAACTATAGTGATTTTGTGCTCAGGCGGATAGTGCTTTATCAAGAGCTCTCAAGGCCCCCCTTCTCTCTCACACACACACGCTCTCCAGGGTGGGTCTAGCCTTCTGCCCAGAGACACAAGCGCTCCTTGCCACCAGCAGAGGGCTCGCTCCTCCCGGTTAATTAGCAAGCAGGAGCCAGGCGACTTAGCTCCTGCACTTAGGGAGAGGAGGTGTCTGCAGAGTCCCTGTCGGGCTGGAAGCCAGCATGAGTGAGTGCTTAATAGGAATTACATCACAGGCCCATGTGTGGAGCCGGGCAAATAAACCCCCAGCAGCCAGGTAGCTTTGGAGGGGGGGGGATAGAGAGAGAGAGAAGCACCGTGCACATGAAGGGACTCCCGGGGAGCTGCAGCGCTCCGCTGCTGCGCCCTTACCCGGAGGGCGAGCTATAAAGGCACCGTCTACACTCCCACCCCGGCCCTCCTCTGCTCGCCACCCTGCAGCCCCCAGCCCCAGGGGAGGCTTCCATAAAAGACCCCTCACTTGTGCCTGGAGTCGCTGCTTACCCTGTATAGCCGCGGGGAGGGGAGAGGGGGCGAGATCCATCCCCACCTCGGACAGGAGCATCTCCAAAGCCGCCCGCAGCAGGACGCATGTGAGCAGCAGCTGGGGGGGGGGGGCAGAGACAGCGGTGGACCGTGCTCGCAGCATTCCCCACCAGTGGGTGGCTGGTGGGGTGTAGCGAGGGGAGAGCAAAGCTCGTCTGGACTTTTGCGGGGTTGGGGGGTGGGGGTTGTGTGTGGTTTTTTTAAGGGGGGGTGGGGTGGGTTAGGAGAGAGAGTCGGTGGTTTCCATGGTGATGGAGCTGAAAGTGCAGGAAATTTAAAGGCTTTGGATCCTTGCAAAGCAGACAAACTGGTGCCAACGAGCGTGGCGGCTGCTGCTGAGGAGGAGCAGGCTGCTTTGCAAGCTGCAGCGGGGAGCCTACGGGAAGGAACTGGGGGGACGAATTTGCACACACACCAGAAGACCACCCCAACCCTTCTCCCGCGCGCACGCTCTGGGAAGGGGGAGCAGCAGCGGGAAGGAGCATTTGCCCCCCGAAAAGCGGCGCTCTGCCTCCCGGGGAAGGAAAAGCAGCAGGAGAATTTCGCAAAGGCTCTTCCAGGAGGAGAATTCGCTGGAGAGAGGAGTTGCAGAAGGAAGGGGGCTTTGCTCCTGGCTGCTTGGGGCGCAGCCTTTGGGGGCGGCGGGAGCGGATTCCCCCGAAAGACAAACTGCTTGGATAAAGCCCCGTACACGGTTTTTTTTGTTTTTGTTTTTCTGATGCATTTGCTTGCACCTTCTTCCTCTGGTGCCTGGTGAAGCCAGCCCCCCTCCCGCCCTGGCCCCCCCTCCCTCGCCGATCTCCCCGAGGATGGATCATTCCCAGTGCCTTGTGACTATTTACGCCTGGGTGGTTCTGCTGGGTCTCCGGATAGAGCAGGGCGCTAGCCAGCATTATCTGCACATCCGCCCGGCGCCCAGCGACAACTTGCCCTTGGTGGATCTAATCGAGCACCCGGACCCTATCTTTGACCCCAAGGAGAAGGATCTTAACGAGACCTTGCTGCGGAGCCTCATGGGCGGGCACTTCGACCCTAACTTTATGGCTGTCTCCGTGCCCGAGGACCGGCTGGGGGTGGACGATCTGGGCGAGCTGGACTTGCTGCTCCGGCAGAGACCCTCGGGGGCGATGCCCAGCGACATCAAAGGGCTGGAGTTTTACGAGGGGCTGCAGCCGGGCAAAAAGCACAGGCTGAGCAAAAAGCTGCGCAGGAAGCTGCAGATGTGGCTCTGGTCCCAGAGCTTCTGCCCAGTCCTATACACGTGGACCGATCTTGGCAGCCGCTTTTGGCCCCGCTATGTCAAAGTGGGCAGCTGCTACAGTAAAAGGTCTTGTTCGGTCCCAGAAGGCATGGTTTGCAAGCCTGCCAAGTCGGTGCATTTAACGATCCTGAGATGGAGGTGCCAGCGCCGGGGGGGGCAGAGGTGCACATGGATACCCATTCAGTACCCCATCATTTCGGAGTGCAAATGCTCCTGCTAGGACGTGCACTTAAGCCCTCCCGCCCCCCGAAGCCGGACGCCCAGGGTGGACTTGGCTGCCCCATCCCTCCGTTAAAAAAGACAATTGCTTTCTGGTTAACGTTGTAATGCACTGTAACGTGTAGGAGAATGTATATGTGTGTGTATATATGGCACCGTTTTAATTTACTATTAAAAGGTCAGTATTATACGTGAAATAATCCGCGTCTACTGTATTTTTAAGACTATTATCCTGGTCATTGCTAATGTATCTTTTTATTTCTTGTATTTATATGCCAGACACAGAGCGAGATCGCTTCGCTTTGGGCGAAGCCCCCCCCCCCCTTTTTTTTTTAATAAAAGGATTAAAAAACAAACCAAACTTTTGATGAGACGACGTTTTAAAGCTGTTTTCCATTCTTCGGAAAGTGTGTGTGTGTGTTTAATGGACTTCAGAGTTTAAAAATGAATAAACGCCTAGAGCACAACGTTATTGTAAATAGAGAGGACAAATGTGGATGACTTAAGCCTATGTCAGTGAAGAGTATCTGCTATTTATTCTTTATATCCCTGTAGTAAAAGTGCAGCGCAGAATTAAAGTCAACCACTAAAACACGAGCCGGGTCGATTTTGTTTGGTTTTTGGTTTGGATGCGGAATCCAGGCTGGATTCCCTCTTTCTTGGTGTAGCTGGTTGATGGATTGTGTATGCCGAGCAGGCCGGTTCTCTGTGGTAAGGGGAGGGGTCCCCGTCCCTGCTCACGACTGTGTGTGTTATCAGAGACCTAACCGACCCAGATGCTGGGGGATCTGACTTTGCACGTGGGACTTAGCTGCTCACTTCGCCTGGGTGCCGGGGTCCCTTGCTCGCCCGACTCCGACAGCGCCGCTGGTTTATAGACCGTGTCCGCTCTCCCCCATTGCCTCCGGCCCACACCCCGGGGCGTGCTCCCTGCAGAAGGGCAAACGCTCCGTGGCAGACGTTTGCTTTAGCCGCTTGACATTTCATTTACCACGGGCCACGTGTCTTTCACACCTGCCGTTGCGGTGGGAGGCGGCTGGAACTGCGGCCGGGGGCTGGGGGGTTCTGCGCCCAGCAGCCACGTTGGGCGCCGGATTCCTTTTCCCGAAGGGGAAACGCTCCCACCGATCAACCGCATTAACCCTTCGGGCGCTGGAGCCCCAGGCTGCCTCCTCCTGGCTGTGCAGGTGACCATTTCCAACAGCTGGGGATCGAAAGATTTCCCCCCCCTCCCCTGGGCATGGCCATTGCTTGGAAATTGGCTTCACTTGTGGCTGACTTTTGCTGCCCAAATTTAACCCAAAAGGCGTGTATTGGCCGTCACCCTATCTTTGCTGCTCCAGAAGAAACGCTGGGCTGATGGGATATGAATGAGGGCTTATGTTACATGACAGACCGCTGAAGGAAATACCAGTCATGATGCTAGCGTACGGAGGGAGGGGGGCGGGGGTAACTTTTTGTTTTTGCATTTCTACGGGGATCCCACTGACAAGAGGAGGTGTTTCTTCGGTTGTGTTCTCTCCCGGTAGCTACCTCCCAGGTACTGTGACATTAACATGCTTTGATCATTTCCCGTGGTGCGCGCCTTGGATTGTAACTTGAGCTCCAGACGTGTTTTATTTGAATGGTCCTGAAAATGCACGTGTTGGAAAGTTTTCAGATCAGTACCGCACATTGCCCCGTTCCCCCCCCCCCCCCCCCCAGCTTCTTGATTCTAAAGTGATCTGCCTGTCTCCCTTCCAGCCTCTGCGATTCTGTTTGCGTTAGGGGCTCTCTCGTTACCAATAAGAATTGGCCATCTTCAGTAATGTCTAAAGAAGTTGTTAGTCTCCAAAGTGCCACAAGTCCTCCTTTTCTTTTTTAAGAAGGAAAGACGCGCTGGGGTACTTGAGACGAGATATGTTCCTTCTTGCTCAATAAACTTCCTTGGGGCTCTACCCCCAACTAAGTATTTGCCTTGTACGTGCTGGGAGACCTATCTCGTAGATACCAACTGCAAAAACAAACTTTCCGCCTGCTCCTCTGACAGTGCAGAAAACGTTTTCCTTATTTGTCTTGGAATCAAAACCTTTTTTGACAAATCTCAGGGAATCCACGCTAATTATTTCAAATTCTTTCATTGACAGAACCCAGTCCTGATTTCTGGAATTGTGTAGCTTTCCATCTCCCAGGGCATATTATCTCTCAGTCGGTGCATTTCACGATCAGCCTCTTTGCTCCTTCTTTCAATAGTTTTGGGTTTTTTTAAAAAAAAAATCAGCTCTTGGTACATTTGTGGGGTATTCATTAACTTAGGGAGGAGGAACAGAGGCATTATTACTCAAATAGAAGGCACCCTGCCCCCAAGAGTATCTAAGGGTTCATTGTAAAAGGATTAAAAGTTAAAGACCTTCATCTTATGATTCTTTCATTTAATCTTCGTGGCGCCTGAAAGACATGCTGGATGGATGATCACATTTAAAATATTCCTAATGCCGGCTACCTTAGGACTCCAGGCAGGGCAAACAAATGTAATTTATTTCTAGAAGAAAGAGGATATTGAGATGTTTACGTTTCTGACCCACCATTACCATGTATGTTTGTAAGGTTCTGACAAATACCCAAATAACATTAAAATCAGCCATTCATCACACATGAATTTATGCAAAACTCGCTCTGCCTGGGGCCAATATTTTTTTAGACCGAGTTTCACTTGCAAAAAAAATTATTTAAAAAAAAAAAAAAGCCAAAAGCTCGGTATTTCATGACCGGTAAACAGGAGAATTATGTGAACAGAAACTATTTCATGCTGGGATGGCAGCCAGGGACTGGGGAATGTCAACAAAAGTTCCCCGAAGGTTGAAAATGTCACTGGAGTACAATGCAAGGTCCTTCCCCCGATTAGCAAACCTTCCCGAAGTAATATTTCCAGTTCCATTCATTACTTACTTACTCTGTTCACCAAGTAATGCACGTGTCTCTGACTGGAGCAGTTGCTGCACAGAGACCCCTCATCTCTAGACACTGCATCCGATCTGACTGCTTGGTTAAAGGTTAAAGTGGTGAGGGGATGTAAGTGTCTGTCTGTCTGTCTGTCTGTATTTACACGTCTGAGTGTTGTTTTTAACCTGACAGTATCCCTTTAATCAGAAATCAGTTATGGCTTTGTTAATAATCCCTTTGGTTTTTACTTCTGTCAGCAGGCAGAGGGAAAATAGGCTAGTCAGTTTCATTCTGGATTCAGGTCAGTTTCACTTTCTGCTTCTCCTGCCCCTGCTGTTGCAATACTTGTTTTATAGGCACTTCGGGACAAACAAACAAACAAAAAACTTTCTGATTAATGCTTTTATGCAAATATTTTCTTGATATTCAATTTTGCAACATTTTGTAATCAAAACTTAAATTAGGGATCCTTTCAACTGAAATCAATTCATTTGTATGGTGTCCTTCATATGTGGTACCACAAGAGAGACTTCACAGAGACTGTTATAAGCGGGAAATAGAATAGAAAAGGAGAAGGCAGAAAGTGCAATTTAAGTTATGACACACTTTTCTTGTTCTCACATTATTACTATCTTAAAGTACAATAGACTATTAAATATCAAGAGATTTGAATTCAAATTCCAGCTCCGTCACAGTCTCTTAATCTAAACCAAGTGGCTTAATCTCTCTGTGCCTCAATTCCTCATCTGTAAAGTGGGGATAATGGGAAATACTTTCTCTCTCACACACTTTGTCTATCTAGAGTTTACTAACTCTCCTGGTCAAGAACTATCTCACACTATATGCCTGTAGTGGACACCTGAGGGCCTGCTTTTGTTTGGGGGCCTCTAGGTGCTACTGAATTGCACACGGTGTCCATCACTTTTGCCACTACAGGATTGTTGTCTTGCATTATTTTCACTAAGGCTTTGTTGTTCTGTCAGAATCAATGTGCAGGTTTTGAAGGAAGGTACATTGTTGGTAAGCACCATTTTAAAAAACAAGAATTAAACAAATGCTGTGTGGGTGAAAATAAAACCCAAAGGTAATTTCCCCTAAGATTTGGGATACGAAAACTCAAAATTAAACCATTCTAAAAACACTATCTCTGTACAGAAAAAAAAAAACTGAGGAAATCACAGAGCACAAAGTGTTAATATAAGGTGTCCTCACACCTGAATTTAAATAATCCTGGACACCTTTGTTCATTATCCTCTAGTTCACACTGCCATCCTAGTTAAGAGCTATGGATCTCCTGCTTCAGGATGTGCTGGCAAGCAGCAGGTACGAGTGAGGATGGAAAATCAGGTGAATAATCCTACATAGAAATAAGGGTAATAGCCCTTTTAAAGGTATTGGGTGACGGGTTTCCTCGTCGTAGTTTTTATGGAGAAATATCCTTAATTGAGTAACATCAACAGCTATTAATAAAATCCTACCAGTTCATGTTACTTGGGTTGTGTTATATAAATATAATCTGGGTTGTGCCTGCTAGATCTTGGATCTTTTTAAAAAGAAGATATTCCAGCTCAGAGACTTGCCAGGACTCTTCATTGAAAGTCGAAACAAAAATTACGACGTCATCATAAAATGTAACATCATAGCTTTCAAGCTAAGCCAAACCAAAGGTATGTTGGCAGGGGAATGCTGCCACCTGGTAGATTCATGCTAGGAATAGATACGATAAACTCATTCACTGGGGAGGAGAATGGCCACACACTTCCTGGAGTACCCGCAAGGATCCTGTAGTCTTTATGTGCATGTAAGCCCATTGGGAGTTTTGCTAGTACACGCAACTGCTGCAGAATTTGTGTCAATGCTCTCTTTAAGGGAGCAGCTACAGCAAGTTTGAAGAGACCCTTTCATTCTCTGCTTCACGCAGAGACCAGACAAGAAGCTCCAGTAGTTACAGAAAAGGTAATAAATATGTGTACTTGAAAACAAAGGTTGGGATGGTTGAGAGCAAGAGACATGGGTATTAAGGGCCTGGAAACCATGGAGTGGGTGGCACAGGATCTGCAGCTTGCAGACCCCCTCTCATGGCGTTTTTGCACCCAAACCTTGCTGTTAGGGATCCTGGTTTCTGTGCTGAAGTGTGGGGAAAGCGACCGCTCGATGTGGCAGGCTTTCCTGGAGTCTAGACCGTTACTAGGACAGAAATCCACATGGGTCAGCCTAGTATTACTGCCCACTGCGTGGCACCTTGCTTTGCTGGAGTGAGATGAGGGGCGGTAGCACATGGCTACAGGGGGCTGCACAGGACAACACAACACATTTACTCGGGAGCCAGGCTGCTTGGGGAGAAACCAGGTAACAGTGCAGAGGACCTAGCCCCTCAGGTGGATGCTTCAGGTTCTGTAGCACAGGGAATCAACATCCCCTTAGATCTTGGGCTCTGCAGGGGTTCTTCGTTCCACCTTCTTCCCTCTCCATGAAGCACCAGCACCACAAGACGATCGTAACAGACTTTTTAAAATAGGTTTTCCCTCCCTGTCCTTCCATGGGAGGGGTGTGGCAGGAATACAGACACAAGGACCATTGCACAGAACCTGAACAGATCTTCTAATGCACAACATTAAAACCCATAGATCACAGAGAAGGACTGAGCAGCTTTGTGGGGGTTGATGATGGTATAAAGAGCTCCAATCTAGCAAAGGTAGTAACTGAAAGCCACAGTCATCTGATGCCTGCTTTGGGGAAATGCTGGTCTCTGTCTAGGTCCTCGCAGACAGGCATCTGTATCACAAGCCAACGCCATAACTGACACCCTTGTTGGCCATTTCAGCAGAAAGGCCGAGGGTAAAAGGATGATGAAGAGGAATTAGCGTTGGGCTTGTCTACAAGGGGAGTTGCTGGTGCACACCAGCTAGTGCACACTGTCTACTCCATGTGTGGACTCCCTTATTGTGCAGTGTGTGTGCCTTCAGGTGCATAGCTTAATCCCTAGTGGAAGTGTACTAAGCTAACCTGCCTGCCACAGTAAGAGTGTCCACGTAGGAGTTAGCGTGCTTTAAATTCACACCCTGGCTCACTGCGCACCAATAACCCATGAAGAGAAGCCCGTGGTTGACATTTGAAAGTTATACCTTGTATAAATATGTTGTTTGGGGGGGTGTTCATGTAGCAATATACCAGTGTAACAATATACTAGTTATACCAGCGTAACCTCCAGTGTGGATGCAGGTATACCAGACAAAGGTTCCTCATGTTGCTCCACGCAGGAGTAGCTATTCCAAGCTCCAGAGGGCTATCAAGCACTTTGATACTAATATAACTGAATCCAGACCCCGGGGGGTGTGCCACTTTGACTATACCAGTGTTGTTAAAGCAGTACAACCGCTAGTGCTGATTAGAGGTTAGCTCAGAGGTCGCTCCTTGAGGGGCCCCAATCCTGCAGCCATCCATGCGTGGAACTTCAGTGAGTGTTCCCAATGACAAGTACATGTCTGACTGGGTTGGGCACTGTTGTGTTCATGGCGTGTACACAGAAGATAGATAAAAAGACAAAATACTCTTTCTGGAGGAGTATAAAACTACTTTATAGCTTAGAATCCAGAATGATAACCCACAAGAACCCCAACCAAGAGAAAGAGAAAGCAGGCTGCTCCCTAAAATAGAGAGGCACAACTCCCCCTACCTTACTTTAGGCTGACTGTAAACTGACTCTGATCACAGACTTTCCTACAGAGCCCCCAATCTGCAAGCTGGACCAGGAAAACCCCTGAAAATTTAAAGTGACCACAATTTTAACCCAGGTTTCAATGCACCACAGGCCCCTGGTCAGACAAAACTTGCCTTGCCTCCACCTCTGTTGTAGCTCCACATAATAGGGAACAGTTGACGGCTCTGCCTACACTTCAACCCGAGGTGTAATTCACAGTTCACGTAGACATACCCACACTAGCTTTACTCTAGCTCGCTCGCTAAATATAACGGTGAGGACGTGGCAGCACGGGATTGCCCACTCGGCCCCTCTGGGTACATACTAACATTGCTAGCCTGTGCTGTAGCTACATCATCCCTGCTGGTTTTAGTGAGCAGGCTAGACTAAAGCTGGCCTGGGTTTGTCTGTACCAGCCACAAGTTACATCTCCAGCTGGAATGGAGACGTAGCCTATGTGGTAAACCGGCACTTTTTTCCCAGCAGTAAATGAATTAATTGGTAAAGAAATCCAAAAATGTTACAGTCTAAAAAGAACATCGAAGAATCAGTTGTATATTTCTGAAAAGGTCAATGTAAACATCACGTGGCTGTCTGCAATGGGACCTAATATAAGATTAACTGTGACTGAAAGACAGAGAAAATAATTTTCCCCTATTTCTTTTCAGTTTGTTTTCTTTTTGCCCTTGGCAGCACGTTGTGTCTAGTCAGTTTCATATTTTTCCCCTGCATAGTCAGCTGTCCCCGTTGTTCTGTGGTTCTTTCTTGCAGCAACAGGGCAGAGATAAATATTTAAATGTGACTGTAAAACCATAAGAACTGGCAAGGGGACTTTTAACTCTTTTTCCAAAATGGACTGGATTTCAAGCTGCTGGTGTCCCCTTTGAATGAGAGAGTGTCCATTGATACAGGTCACATCCTGCAAGTCTTGCTCATGTGAATAATACTTGCTCACAAGAGTTAGGTCATTGATTTGAGCTCATGGGAGTAAGACTAGGCTGATTGAGGTCTGTAAGATGAAGCCCTACATTCAACCTGTAAGAAATTACTTTCATGCCCTTCAGAGCTCTTAGGCCTGGATCCTGCAAACTGCTTGGCATGAGCATCCCCCGGTAGCTGCACAGAGCCCCGTTGCCTTTGACAGGGCTGGAAGGAGTCCATCTATCGGGAGCAGCCTGTGGGATCACGACTTTGTTATGCACACACAAATCAGAGCAGTCTCATCATTAGTATTAGAGTGTGGAAAAGTAACAAACCAAAAACTAGAAACACAAGAGGGCATTGATGCTCGACATCAGCCCAGGTTTCTCTGATGCTGCCCTGTGGGCTTGATGTTGAAAGGCATCCTGAGCATTTTGGCCTCATCCAGCCAATCATTTAAATCACATCCGTAGCTTAAAGCATGTGCATAGTCCTATTGAAGCTTATAACTTTAAGCACATGAGCAGTGCTAAGCAGTGCTTTGGATCAGGCCAGTGCTCAGCATCTTGCAGGACCTAGCCAGAGGGAAGCAAAAGCAGCTTGGGTGCTCAGAAGAGGGCTGTTTTACCTAAGCGAGAACAGCTGAGTGTTGTGGTTTATATAAAACTATATGCCATGTATGTGTGGCATGTGGCAGTAAATGAAACACTTACTTCAGAACTTATTGAAGTTCTTTCAGCAAAAAAATTACCGTGAGGTTGGGTTTTATGCTTTGTTTCAAATGAAGCAGTGATCCTAATTTGTTACTCCAGACTCTGCCATGGTATCTCGCTCATATCTTATGGGAAATTAGATAGAGAGATTTGAAAGAGATCATTTCAGTTTTCCATCTACGGTACCAAAAAATAGCATCAGTCTAATGAAGTGTCATGGAGTCAAACGGTCAGACCGTAATCATTCACAATGTATTTAAAACAATCTTAAATGAAAGTTCCAAGCAGCCAGACTTGGTTCCTCTTACCTTTTGAGAGATGCCAGTAGACTTTAAGGTCAAGCTGGGGTGCCTAAAATAAGGCATCTAACTCCATTTTCAGGTACCACGAGGGTTCAGGGGTGTGGCCTGAATTTCAGACACTGAGTGTTCACAACTCCCAATAAGGGATCATGTTATCGGTGGGGGTCCTCAGCCCACTTCTATATCAGGGATTAAATATGTGAGTAGGCGTCTAACTGTAGGAACCCAAATTTTAAAAAGTTTGGTTTAAGAGTCTAGGGTAGGATTTTCAGGACCTAAATGAGAGAGGTGCCCACTTCGCATTGACAGCCAATGGGATTAGGAACCTAAGTCCCTTGGGAACATTAGAAAATGCTCCCCCCAATCCTGCCATCACTTAAGTCATGAGATCAAGAGCAGACCTCATATTTCCTCTCAGGCCTCATAGGTTTTATCTTGCCTGTGAGAAAGTAAATCAACATAATTAGAGATTTACACCAGATCTTAGGGGGTGCAAATGGCCATAACTCCATTGACATTTTTTCATAGATTCCAAGGTCAGACGGAACCATTGTGATCTAGTCTCTTACCTCCGCTATAATACAGGGCACAGAACTTCCCCCCAAATAATTCCTAGAGCAGATCTTTCTAGAAAAATGTCCAATCTTGATTTAAGACTTGCCTGAGATGGGAATCCATCATGGCTCTTGGTAAATTGTTCCAATGGTTAATTACCTTCACCATTAAAAATTTATGCCTTATATTTCCAGTCTGAAATTGTCTAACTTCAACTCCCAGCCACTGGATCATTTTATACCTTCTCCTGCTAGACTGAAGACCCCCACTGTTAAATATTTGTTTCCCGTGTAGGGACTTATAAACTGTGATCAAGTCACCACTGAACTTCTCCTTGTTAATAGATTTTGCTCTTTGAATCTGTCACTGTAAGGCATGGTTTCTAATCCTTTAACCATGGCTCTTCTCTGAATCTCTTTGCTTGGTCAATATCTTTCTTGAATTGTGAACGCTAGAACGGGACACAGTTTTTCAGCGGCAGTTGCACCAGTGCCAAATGCAGAGATATCCTCTGAACTCCTACTCAAGATACTCCTATTTATGCACCCAATGATCACATTAGCTCTTTTGGCCACGGTATCACATTGGGAGCTATGTTCAGCTGATTATCCACTGTGACCCCCAATCTTTATCAGAGTCACTGTTTCTCAGGACAGAGGATCTGACCTGTAAGTATGGCCACATTCCTTGTTCCCAAATGTATATGTTTACATTTAGCCATATTAAAACACACATTGTTTACTTGTGCCCTTCCTACCAAGTGACTTAGGTCACTCTGTCTCAGTGACCAGTCATCTTCATTATTTACCACTCCCCCAATTTTTGTGTCATCTGCAAACTTTATTAGTGATTATTTTGTTTTCTTCCAGGTCATTGATAAAAATGTTAAATAGAGTAGGGACAAGAACCAATCCCTGGGGGACCTCATTAGAAATGAATCTGTTCAATAATGATTCCCTGTTTGTCATTCTATCAGCTATCAAATTTTAATCCATTTAATATGTGCCATGTTAATTTCATATCAGTCTAGTTTTTAATCAAAATGGCATGCAATACCAAGTCAAATGCCTTATAGAAGTCTAAATATATTCCATCAATACTTGCTTTTTTTAATCAAACTTGCAAACTCATAAAAAAAGATATCAAGTTAGTTTGACAGGATCTATGTTCCATAAACCCATTTGATTGACATTCATTATATTACTCTCCTTTAATTCTTTCTTAATTGAATCCCATATCAGCTGCTCCGTTATCTTTCCTGGGATCAATGTCAGACTGTCAGCCTATACTTACCATTTACCCCTTTTAAATATTGGCACAACATTAACTTTCTTCCAGTCTTCTGAAACTTCCCGAGTGTTCCAAGATGTATTGAAAATCAACATTAACAGTACAGTGAGCTCCTCAACCAGCTCTTTTAAAACTCTTGGGTGCAGAGTTATCTGGACCTACTGATTTTAAAATGTCTAACTTTAGTAGTTGCTGCTTAACATCCTCTAGAGATACTAGTGGAATGGAAGTAGTGTTATCATTCATGACATGACTATGTCATCTGTTCCCCCCCCCCCAAATATAGAACAGGAATATGTATTGAACACTTCTGCTTTTTCTTCATTATTATTGATATTTCTACCATTCCGTCTAGTAATAGACCAATACCATTTTTAGGATTATTTTTGTTTCTAATATACTTAACAAACTCGTCCTTATTGTCCTTAATGCTGCTGGCCATAGATTTCTCCTTGTGCCCCTTTGCTTCCCTTATCAATTTTCTATAATTCCTTACTTCTGACTTAAATTCAGTAATGTCAACTTTTCCTTTCTTCTATTTGTTACGTGTGTGTGTGTGTGTATATATATATAATATATAAAAATATGCCTTCACTTCCCCTCTAAACCAGGTCAGTTTTTTAACCAATATACACACCTGTCTTGATTGTGGCCTTTTTGGATATCTAGTAAAGTGTTCTTAAACAATTCCCAATTATCATTCACATTTTTTTGATTAAATTTCTCCTCCCAGATTATATGATTCAAGTCATGATTACTCGTACCTAAGCAACCGTTAATTTTTAGTCCCGTGATCAGTTCCTCCTTATCTGCCAAAATGGGGTCTAACATAGAATTCCCCCGTGTTGGATACAACACTTCTTGACTTCAATAGAGCTATACCAATTTATGCCAAATGTACATCTGTACCTTTATCTTTTTCTGCAGCATGTACACTTTCAGGGTGCTTTTACACAGCAACACCTTGTTGCAAGGGATGTTAGTGGTGGTACAAGAGTGAGCAGTTATTACATTATTTTTATCTATTTTTGTCAATATATTTTTCTAGGGCTGGTTCAAATATTTTAATAAACATTAATAAAAAATAGCATTTTAAGGCAGATAAAAAAATTCTCTGAAAATATTTTTCTTGGTTGAAATTTTCCAGCTTTCTTTCAAAAACCAAAAATATAAAAATTTGCCTTGGACATTTCCTCTGGAAAACAACAGGCATTTTTAACCTACCCAGTTTTTCCCGAAGAAATACAATAGGGTCTGACGCTACATGAATCGCTCATGTGATGCTCTTATTGTAATCATCAGAGCTCTGTCTGAGTTAAGACTTCGAGATTGGGCCTATTGCAGTCTCCATTGAAAAGGGTTTTGTGCCAGCTTTACAGTGTGAAGGGGTAGAGTTCATGGACACAGCAGAAATGTTTCACTGGTAGTTTGACTACTCCAACCAGCGGCCATAAGCAGGTTTTGAATCTTCATCACCACAGACTACTTGTTAATCTAAATGACTTCAGTAGTAGGCGCCTATCTTCTGGTTGCACAAACAATTAGAAAGGGACATGATATACACTGTGCAAGTGTGTTATACTAACCTCCCACTTTCCAGCTGGTGACAGATGTTAATGTAACCTCAAACAATATGCTGCTAATTTGAAACAGGAACTGAAACAGGATCTGAAGAGAAATAGTCAAACAAAAAAGAGTCCCATTCAATTACATCACATGAAAGCGGACAATTAAATATTGACAAATTGTGTAAGTAATTGTATACAAATGCAAGAAATCTAAATACTAAGATGGGCTAATTTGAGTGCCTGGTATTAAATGAGGGTATTGATGTAACAGGCATCACAGAAACTTGGTGAAACGATGATAATCAATGGGACACATTAAGACCAGGGTACAAATTATATAGGAATGGCAGAGTAGGTCACACTGGTCGGGAAGTGGCACTATACATGAAAGAAAGCATAGAGTCATATATAGTAAAAATCTTAAATGAATCAAACAGTACCATAGAATCTCTATGGATAGAAATTCCATGCTTGAATAATATGAGTATAGCTGCAGGAATATACTACCAACCTCCGACCAGAATGGTGATGGTAATTGTGAAATTCTCAGGGAGATTAGAGAGGCTATAAAAACTGAAAACCCAGTAATAATGGGGGATTTCAACTATCCCCATATTGACTGGGAACATATCACCTTAGGATGAGATGCAGCAATAAAATTTCTAGTGACCAGTAATGACTGCTTCTTGGGGTAGCTTGTCCACAACCCACAAGGGGAGAAGCAGTTCTTGATTTAGTCCTAAGTGGTGCACAGGATCTGGTCCTAGAGGTGAATTTAGCTGAGCCACTCAGTACTAATGACCACAATGTAATTAAATTTAACATCCTTGTAAGGGGGGAAATATCAAAGAAACCGAACACAGCAGCATTTAAGTTCAGAAAGGGGAACTACAGCAAAAGGAGGAGGCTAGTCCAATGGAAATTAAAAAGAACAGTCACAAGAGTGAAATTCGTACAAGCTGCATGCAAACTTTTTAAAACCATCATAATAGAGGCTCAAACTATATGTATATCCCAAATTAAACAACAAACAAACAGTAAGAGGACCAAAAAAATGCCCCCATGGCTAAACAACAGAGTAAAAGATGTGGCTAGAGACAAAAACACATCTTTTAAAAATTGGAAGTCAAATCCTACTGAGAAAATAGAAAGGAACATAAACTCCGGCCAGTCAAGTGTAAAAGTATAGGCAAAAAACAAAACAAAATGATTCTGAAGAGCAACTATCAAAAGACACAAAAACTAATAGCAATTTTTTAAAGTCTGTTGGAAGCAGGAAGCCAGCCAAACATCAGTGGGGCCACTGGACAAAGTGCTAAAGGAACATCCAAAAGGATGCTAGGCACCTTACCGTAAAGATACCAAAGACAAGGTATCTGCCTCAAGGCACTTACGATCTAATTTCATCCCTGGATCAGATGGGTATAAAGCAGTAGGGAGAGGTGGGCAGAGGAGACAGACAGGAGTTATAGCAATTAGATTGTGGGATTTTTCAGCAAAGGAGAGTGCACAGCACGGTGGACCAGAATTTTTTTAATAGATAAATTATTGATTCATTTCTTGCAGGGGCATTGTCCGCTTGCTTACCAAGCTCTGGAGACCTCCTGCTTCTGTGGAGTAAGAGCTCCTGGAGTTACTGCTCCATGTCTAAATGCTGATGTTGAGTCATACTAAAAGCCTAATTCTGCAGGGTGCTAAGCAATCCCTGAAAGGCGTTGAGTGCCCTGAGCCCCCATTGGAGTCCATGTTGCTCAGATACCGTGGTGATGGGAGTCAATAGAAGAACCTGGATAGATAAATGCATAGACTGCCACAGTACTGTTTCCAAGGAAATGCATACAGCTGTGCCTTATGGACTATCTATTTTGTGTTAATCTGCCTTTGCAGATTCTGAATTGGAACCAACAACCTAAGATCAACTCAAGTGAGAGTGCGTTCTTTACACAGGCTGAAATTGGTTAGGAGGCCACAGGACTCTTCTTTGTGGTCTCCTATGCCTTGAACTAACAGCGAGAACCAACAAATTGCCTTGGACTTTGGCTCTAAGAAATGGCATCTAAGAATGTTGTTTCATGCTCTGGAGTAAGGGGCCTGGTTCTCTAATCTTTACTTATGAGTAGTCTTTCTTCACATACATAGTCAATGGAACTACATGTGTAGGCCAGGACCTCCTGCACATGAAAAATGGAAGGGTCTTGGACCCAACCCTGAGATTTTGTGCCTGACATCCTTTGCGTCTCGATGTGCATCATTTATTTCTTGGTGTTGCCTCCATGCCCCCAGTGCATGTGGGCATTTCTTCCTTTCCATTGATTTTAAATCTCCAAATAAACATTTGTAGGGTCTCCAATGCACACAACAATCTGACTTCTTGGGATCCTGAAATGGATGCAAACTGAAGTCTTGCTCCAGGGCCCTCTGAAGTCAATCAAAAGACTCTTGTTGACTTTAATATTCCCAGTACCCTCATTTGCATGGTTACGGCTTGAGTTTTGCTTCTCAATGGCATGTTTTCCAGACACGGCTTCACACCTCTGCCTGGGTGCACAGGTCTGATCTGAGCTGTGGTCAAGCATAATAAATGTTATGGTAACAGATGGGCAGGATTGCAGCCAGTCAAGAGAGCCCATTTAAGTGTGAGGGTTGAGAGTAGAACTCGCAGGTGGGAATGGCCAAATGTCTCTCTGTACTGTGGTTAAGGGGACCTATCATTGCTAATTCTGCTGTGGGCTGCCTTAACTTAAAAAAGAAATACTTCCCTCACCACATAAGGAGAGGTTTTGGCCTGGTGGAACTGACTGGGTGGTGCAACAGGAGGCGGGGTATAGAGAGACATTCTAATTAAGTCTCTATCCCCTTTTGTTTGTATCATTTTAGGAAGCCCCTATGGAATAGACCAAAATAAGTTTCTACCCCTAGCTGAATGGGTTGTCAGGGTGCAGAACTATATTCTGCAGACTTATGCATGTGTAAGGGGCGTGTAACATTTTTGTCTGAATGGAGCCCTATGTTCCCATAATTTATAGTAAGTAATCTTATTTGCAAAGCATGCCCTTACAGTTTTAAAAAACAAGTTAATTGACCTGCATAAAAATCAGACATGTCAAAGTTTTCCATCTCGACACAAACAGCACATTGAGCAGCACATTGCTACAATAGCTATGATGCAGTCTGGGTTACCTATTGAGATATTTCATAAACCAAAATGGAATCTTAAAAAGTTTGTCAGTTTCACATACCTTGGAGTTGCTGAATTTAGGCAGACTAATTATACAATGTTTTATTTTTTTTCCTCTTGTGTAAATAAACTCAAACTTGTGTCTGAATTTTGGCAAGGGGCACTAGAAGCTAATTAGAAGCTGTTCCCAATGTATTACAGTATTACACACAAGATGCCTTTTCTTAGAAAGGTGGACACACTGTGTTTCGTTTAATGAGTGTGAAAATATGAGTTTCTTAATCACTCGCAACTTATAGTTGTAAGCATACGTGAGCCCTTTCTCAGAAATGAAAAACATAGCATTGTTTTTTTACGAACCGATGACAGTTTTAAGTTAAAGTTCCCGTTTATGTCTGAAAGAGCTAGAAACGCCTGAATCATCTGAGTCAGAAATGTTGAGGGGGAAATTGGGGAGAGGGAATAATGTCCTATCTCACAAACTTGAGCAATTACTGAAGCCGACAAGCGTACGTCACTTGGCTTATGCTTGCAATGTGATCTAGCATGTTGCATCACTTCTGATATGTTTTATTCACACTGTTGCAACGCTTTGGCACATGATATAAAATGGACCCATAGCTACAAATACGGTGAGGTCATGGGGTCACATTTACTTTCTTAGGGCTAGATTGTGCTTTTTGTACGAGGAGGAGAATATGGGGTAGTCCACAAGTGCACCACTGCAGGGGTAGCCCCGGGGAGGCATTGCGACTCAGTTGCAATTATTCCCAGGGTCCCCTCTTGGCTGGAAAGTGGGGGCAGAGAATACAGTAACAATTTATCTTTGAAGTATGAAACTTACCTCTTCCCCTGCAGCCAGACAGCTCAGCTCTGCAGTTCAAGAATAATCTAGAAGCAGTAAAGAGAAGGAAGCAAATAAGACATGTGATGAAAATTGTGCACAAATAGCCTTCAGTGTATAGCCTTTTTCTCTAGTCTGTCTAGGAATGTGGTGATTGGTTGATTTTTAACTTGATGAGACAGGCCCCAAATCAGGTGGCATAACATTACATGCAGTGGGGTCCAATCCTCAGCTAATGTCAGTAGGTACAATTCCATCGCCTGTGGTGAAGCAATGCCAATTTACACTGACTGTGAGTCTGGCGCAGGGACTGATTCAGCGACTCCTACTCCCAGTCAATGGGGCTAATCCAGGCTTAAGGTACTTCTCAACAGCAGTAAAGGTGCAAGAATCTGGTCCATCATCATTTTTAGTCCTCGTAAAAATACAAATGCTTGGAAGAAGCTCCATCATATTATTTAAGGGTAGCAAGAATAAGTGTTAGCCTCAGAGTAGAGGGACAGACTAGATGACCTCTTTAGGGGATGGATCACTGGATAATTGCCCTATTCTGTTCATTCCCTCTGAGGTATCTGGCACTGGCCACTGTCGGAAGACAGGATACTGGGCTAGATAGACCATTGGCCTGAGTCAGTATGGTCGTTCTTACGTTATGTTCTTACTAGGTCCCTTCCAGCCCTACTTTTCTATAATTCTGTGATTCTAAGCCCTCAGTTGCTGGCCAGCATTACTGAGTCAGCCCAGGGGAAGAAGTGATCTGCTGGTGCAGGCAAGCAACAAACCATCACTTCATCAGAGTAAGAAGGAAACTAATATACTCTGAAAGATAAAGCTGAGTAACAGCGCCTCCCCCAGGTATTCCTGGAATGGTGCAACTGTGGTACAGCTCCTTGCTCAGGGCGGTGCCTGAGGTCACAATCTATCCTTCAGTAACATAAAAGAGCTTAATAGCAGAACTGCTTGGAAAATGGCTGGGTGGGGGTGGTGAAGATTTTAATGAAAAAAAATCACTTTTTCATTTTTCTCAAGATTTTTAGAGGAAAGCTTTGACTTTTCCTCAAAAGAAGTTGGCTTTTGTTTTCATCAAAAAAAAGTGTTCAGCTAAAAGCTACTGAAAAACATTAGACAAATGAGGAAAATAATTTTGTGGGGACAAAAACATTTTTGTGGAAAAAATTCTCAGTTTTAAACCAAATATTTTCAATTTTTCATTGCCCAGCAATGAAACTTAATTTGTTTTGCTTTTTATTGCATTTTTGTCAAAAAAAGTCTTCGAATTTTTTCAGGTTTTTGTTGAAAAATCCCCAAAGCAAAAAGTGGTTGGTTTTCAGCGTCCGAAAACTGAAAGGAAAAAAAAAACAGTTTAAAATGAGGGGAAATAAGCTTTCAGCTGCTGAAAACAGAAAAGTTTTCACTGAATATTTTTTGGTGGAGAAAGCATAATCTCCCAGCTTGCTCTAGTCCTGAGAGCTTCCGGGAAAAGTCCGAATGGAAGGAAGGATGGTTTTGTGGTCAATACTCTGGACTGGAATTGGCTTCAGTTCTTGGCTTTGTCACAGACTCCATGTGACAAGTCACTTACACTTTGTGCCTCAGTTCCCTATCTTCAAAATGGGCATAATACTTCCTTGTCTATTTAGATTTTAAGATCTTTGTGACAGTGACTCTCTTACTATATTTGTGCATGCTGCCTAATCAAATGGGGCCCCTATTTCAGCTGGGGAATTTCCCAGTGCTACTACTAATGAATGAATATAGGTATAACTAAATAGTCCTCTTGCTCTGAGTTTCACAGGGTTTGAGTTCCTACAATTGAGCATTTTGATACACTAGGCCAACTCTTCAGCTGGTATAAATCGACATCAGTCCACTAAGTCAATGTAGTTATGCTGATTTACACTGGCTGAGACTCTTGGTCCAGCACTGTGTTTTTAAGAGCAAGCAAGGAAGGTTGGTTTAGGAACCCTTTTGTTAGTACAATTAGCATATTTCATATTTACAGCATTTTTTTAAAGTTCTGTTAAAAATAAATTCCTGGAGTCTTGGATAAATAAACAGTTGTACAGAAGAGTCCTCTGTAGCCACGAAGTTGCCAAAAATGATCAGTAATCCTCAGTCAGATGGAATGTACAGTTGGCAAGAGGATGGCAGGAAAGCATCCTAACCAGTTGTGCCTCATATTCCCATACAATGAAAGATGCCAAGATTTTCCATTAGCGTCTGTGATGCAGTTGACGATGGGAGTGTTTATTATTAAGAGTGCCTTGTTTTAGTTAAATAACCAGTTAAGGGCTCAGTTCAGTTGCATATTTTTCCATCACTAGCCATTGATTTTCATACAAGCTGTTTTATTTGCTTTTGAAAATTGACTCTCCTTTTCCCTGCTCCATTAAGCTCAATTTATGTCCAAATGCAGAGTATGTCATGTCCAGAGGTGATGAGGTTTCCAAGTTCTAAAAAGAAATACATTAAAATTACTTTAAAAGTCATCTGAGGCTTTATACAACTAGTCTGAGGCTATATATGACTTGAGAATTGATGTCCAGCATCCTGGCAATGAACAATGGTGTAATTCTATGATTTTTTAAAGTAACTACTGATTTTGAGAGCCTCAGTTTTTGAGTTCACAACATGGGACACATGACGGGGGCCCCATATTCAGAGGGTGTGTCCCCAGCAGTTTCTGAAAACTGGCCTCCTTAAGGTGTGTCAAATTGGGATCCCAAATACTGACAGAACGCAGTGCTGGTCAGTTTGGAAATCTTGCCCCCTCTTCATAATATATATATGCACAGCCATAGGTACTGGGCCAAATGCTGTTTCACTTACAGTGGTGCAATTCCCACCTGTTTCAGCCGTAGTTGCATCTGTTCAACTGAGAGCAAAATTGGCCCAGTGAATGTAACCTACCAGTGCACAAGACACCACAGTTTTTAAGTTACATGCCCCATGAAGCGCATCAGAGCACTGTCACTGCTTGCATTAGTTATTTGCCCTGATCGGTAAGTTTCAACAGTGGCAGTGCAAGGCACAACATGAAGACAAAGCAACAAAGCAGTGACAAAATGGGAATCTGCTCAATTCAAGGTTCTCAAGTCTGGCTGATTGGATCCAGCTCCTAATAAATATACCTGCTAAATATTCCACAGTGAGATTTATGTGATTTGTTTTAAGCCAACAGAATAGCTATAAAACACTATGCCACTTAGAAACAATGTCTGCTGAAAAGTTTAGTAGCTTAATTGTAAACTTTAAGCATGTCAAAATGTTTAGTGCAGTCAGAAGAACACAACTGTGGTTATATAAGGAGTGACTGTGTCTGCGTAACACTTACATCTTTTCAATTAGCCCTGAAAGCAAAAGTATAAAGACGGGAAAATTAAGAGAGACTGAAAAGAGCGCCCATCATTACCATGATTAAGCCCCATTCACATTCAATTTTTCAGTTTTCCTGCTCATCAGAACACAAAAATACAGAGACTTAAATATTTAAGGAGTAACACAACTCCAAATGAAATTAATATCTACATTAAAACAGCTATCTATTCTCTGTCCTGCCTGAGAGGGAAGGTAGAAAGAAAACAATAGAGGGTCTTCGATATGGAGCCCTGAAATCAGATACTAACAAAGTCATGCCGGACCACGGAGATATAATACAATATCACCTTTTCATGTTTAGACTAAAGCGTTTTCATTTCACATTATACTTAACATAACAGTTTTAAACCAGCCACAAAGAAGTGACCTGGTATGTATAATAAGCATTGATTCCATTCCCATACGTTTCATAGATGAATCCATTATACTAGTTCTTTATGGGATTAACTAAAATGTTCCATTTTGAATGGAAATGTGTTTTTTTTATTTTGCTTTTCATTTTCTTGACAAAAAGGAATAAAAGAAAAAAACAGGAAGAATGAGTGAGCAATGCTAAACTTATTAAGAAAATGCATGAAGTTTTTATTATAGAATAAAAGTTGGCTAGATTGAATATTGTACTCCAGTGTGTGGAAAGTTCCATGAGCACTGTGAAAAGATTTCCTATTTCCCGTGGACTGAGAGAAGGACCAGATGGTCTTTTTCACTGAAAATAACAATTGGGTGATGAGAATCAGTCTCGCTACAGCTGGGTCTCTGCCCTCAGATGTGCTACTGTTTGGGAGGTCGGATGGTCTTGTGGTTAAGGCACTGCTTGGGGATCCAAGAGATATAAATTCAGTTCCTGACTCTGCTACAGACTTTCTGCATGAGTTTTGGTAAATCACTTTTGTCCAATCCTACCTTTTGTCTATTTAGATTATAAAATCTTCAGAGCAATATGAAATTTACTATGTAGGGCACCTAACATGATGGTGCCCCCTAATCTTCAGTGGGGCTTCCAAATGCTACTGGAATACAAATAATAAAAAGCAACACTAGGCAAAATAATTATCAATGTGTGAGACACAGGGTTCCTTTTTTATTTTGTTGCAGAGATGTGAAAATGGGCTGTAGGGAGATCTTACGCACACAGTGAATTTGTTAAAAGAAAAGGAGTACTTGTGGCACCTTAGAGACTAACCAATTTATTTGAGCATGAGCTTTCGTGAGCTACAGCTCACTTCATCGGATGCATACCGTGGAAACTGCAGCAGACTTTATATACACACAGAGAATATGAAACAATACCTCCTCCCACCCCACTGTCCTGCTGGTAATAGCTTATCTAAAGTGATCATCAAGTTGGGCCATTTCCAGCACAAATCCAGGTAATGGCCCAACTTGATGATCACTTTAGATAAGCTATTACCAGCAGGACAGTGGGGTGGGAGGAGGTATTGTTTCATATTCTCTGTGTGTATATAAAGTCTGCTGCAGTTTCCACGGTATGCATCCGATGAAGTGAGCCGTAGCTCACGAAAGCTCATGCTCAAATAAATTGGTTAGTCTCTAAGGTGCCACAAGTACTCCTTTTCTTTTTGCGAATACAGACTAACACGGCTGTTACTCTGAAACCAGTGAATTTGTTATCTTTGTTCTTCGACCACATCTGTCATGTGAGGATCTTCAAGTACTTTACAAATTAATTTTCCATGGTTCCATTGTCAAGTAGATAAGTATTTTTAGTCACATTTTACAGATAAATCAATGGAGGCATCAACAGATTGAATGACTTTCCCAAGGTCACACGGTTCATCAGTGGCTGAGCCAAGAATAGAATCCAGTCTCCTGCTCTTACCACTAGATCACACTCCTTCCGTGAGTCAAAATATATTGAACATGTTTAAATTCATTGCACTGAACTGAGATAACCTATCATTTGACAAATGCGAACAAACTCAGTGATCCTAGCCTGAATTCTTCACAAAACTTCTACACTTGATTGAACTTGAGGAATACAAGAATGGTCTTTATTTACAAGTGTTTTGATAGGGTATCAATCTGCATATGTTTAAAACTACAGCACAAATAGGATAACTCCAAGTTGACTCACAAGCAACAGAGTAGAAACTCACCCCCCCCCCATAAATTATCATCCAAACCCATGAGAGTTCATCCAAAGAGACTATCTCAAAAATACAGAACAACGGCTGCTCCAATGCAATCTTTGAGTAAAGTAGACAGTTTCTGGAGGCCAAGAGCAACGATCATCTGGTGTAAACTTAGTTGGATGAGAAATTAAGAGGTGTATCTGATCAACTGGTTTATAGCAGCTGGCTTTACAGTGCTACGTTAATTAGAGGTTTTTCCAACTACGACAAACAGCTGAGAAAACACTGCCCAAGCAAATTTCCATAAACTGAATATTTTGTAGGGGGACATCAACCTGGGGGTATATGGTTAGAGGCCTCACATTGCCTATAGTGAAACATCTTGGAAGTTTTTACAAACTATAGAGGATGACTTTCTAATCACTGCATTCCATTCTTTGGCATGTGTTATGCAGGGGGTCCAACTAGATTCTGATGATCATTTCTGGTCTTAACCTCTATGAAATCTTTGCTATCTATAAAAACTAAACATTAGCAGAACAAAGCCTGAAGGTATTTCCTCAGCAAAGCTCCCCCATATTTCAAGCATTAGCGCCACGATTATATAGTTTTATTGACAATTCAATTGCTTGTCAATTACAGTTGACTTCAATGGCAGTTTTGCTCAGTTAGGCATCCCTGGCTCGCCCTGAGTCATTAGGGACATCCCCCAGACATAACGTACTTGTGTCTTCCATCTCAGTAAGGACCTGATTCTGTCCCCATCAAAGTAACTGGCAGAGCTACTTTAATGGGAGAAGGAATCCTGGCACCTTATGCAAGCAACCCCATTGACTGAACCTATTGTCCAGGAAGCAATTTGTCAGTACTAGTGTACTGTGACACTTTTTGTATTTTTAGGTCTGATTTTGTAAGCAAGTAGTTTTTAAGTCAGGTGCAACTTGGGGTAGCAAGACAAATCAGACCCCTGAAAGGGATACGGTAGTCTGGAAAGGTTGAGAGCTACTGCTTTAGGATGAACAGTGCTCTAGAAAGAGAAGATATTAACTATCTCCAGTATAGAAAATATTTCCTGATTTTCAAGTAATGTTTTTATCAAAATGCTGTCTTTGATTACAGATGGTGATGTAAAACAATTAGGATCTCATTTTTATTTGCTGGCACACTGATTAACATTGATCGTGTTTTAACTGTGGTCAAAGTTGCATGTATTAGGAGATTTAGGAGATAAAAGATTTGCTGTGAACGCTGTATTTCTTTATAGATGTATGTCTCTCAGTGTATAAATTTGTGTGAGCAAATGGCTTGCTACAGGTCATCCCAGTTCAGGAGAGCACTCAAGTATGTGCTTCGGTTCCCAAGTCAATGAAACTTAAGCTTGTGCTTTACTCTAAGCTCCGGCTTAAGCCATTGTCTTGAATAGTGATGTATTTAAACATGTGCTCAAGTGATTTCCTGAACAGGGGCCATAAACTGTAGTATTGTAATTCTGTCAAATGGTAGGTAGATTCCAGCTCACAGGGAGTTCAGGTTCACCTACTAACAGTATGCCCTAGTTTGCCATGAGTAGTAACCTAATATTTTCAGGGATAATGCAACATTTCCCTGTTCTGTTTTTTGTTTTTATTTTTGGAACAGAAGTGTTTACACAAGAGTCTTTGTGGAGATTTAGGGCACAGAAAATCCTAGTTGTGGCTCTATTAACCTCATGTGCCATTTTTATAAAAAGCCACTTTAATACACTGTTGCATAAAGTATATAAAAAAAGAAAAATCCATTACCACCAAGAGGATTTGCAATAAGGTATTAGCCTGGTAAGAGGGTTAACAAGGTTATGCTTTCTTTTTTATAATAATAATCAAGGCACAACTTAGTACAAGCGGGTAATATGCAGTTTTGTTGCCACAGGTTGGGATTGTGCAGACAAAAAACACTGCAGGGTGTTGGTAGAGATATATATTCATTTCCCTGACACCAAGATTATACCCTTTTCCCTGCATTTGTATTAGCCCAGGAGTGTATTATACATCGTAACACAGAATGGCTATTCAGAGTTCACTGATCATTGCTTCCTATCTTTAAATGAGATTATAATATGGCTAGCTCGGAATCCTGGTACAGCCTGACTGAGTTATGCCGGGACACTTAGTGGCAGCAGAAAAATACAAGTCCATAAAAGATCCCCTTGTAAAGCTGGAAGTGGCGGAGGGAGAAATGCCTGCTAACCTTCTGCTTATCAGTGGTTGCCACTAGAGCTGGGGTGCCTGGCTCCCTCCAGTAACGAGTAGAACGTATCAGACCGGTATTTAGCCTCCCCAAACTCTGACTGGATTTTACCCTCTTGTGGATGGAGAACTGGGGAGAATCCCCTCACATAGTGCCTCACTGTAGGGTACCATGTGGGGGGTTACCCACACAGGAATGGCCATGAAGTCTACCCCAAACTTCACAGATTCAGGCCTTCCACTTCCCCAGCAGCTGTGCAGGGGGAACATCAGCAGCTCTCTGTCAGGGCCTCCCTCTGACCAGGGCTGTCCCTGGTAGGGAAAGACTCCACTGGAAAGAGTGTGGAGCCTGGGGCTGCCTTGTTCTTTCTGTCTAATTTCTATGGGGGCAGAAGGGGATGATGTGCATCCACCTCCGATCCGCCCAATAGCCTGTCTAGTCTCCACACCTTCCGCAGGACAGAACCTCTTGGAGAGGCCTCCATGTGATCTGGGAGGGTGGGGCAGGGCAGTGCCATTGAGACAGCTGTGTCCACCTGCTATTTGTTGATGAGCTGGAGCCTAGGTTGATTACATTCTGCCTGCCTAAATTTGCCCTGCAGTTTCAATTGGACAGGAGGGGTATAGTTTTTCTTTCACTTAAACCAGTGTAAATCTGGAATAACTCCACTGAAGTTAGTGGAATTACACTAGGGAAAGGGAGAGGAGAATCAGGCTGATATTCTGCACTTTCTGCCTATGCTGTTGTACAGCATTGCTATCGCTGTTAAACGCTGACCACCCCAGAGCTGGTTGCATTTCTGTGATGAATGACCCCTCTGTCCAGCTTGTCTCTTTTTGTTTTAATTCTGCAAAGCACTTTGGAATCCTCCAGAATGAAAGGCGCTATATAAAGGCGAGATTGTTGTTATTCGGATTTGGAAATAGCCTTTCTGAAAATAGTAACTAGTAGATTAAATGCCAGACCAGGGTGAGGCAATACCGCTTTGTACACAGAGAGGATTATTAGAAATATTTCTTTAGAATGATACCCAGAATGTGAATTACTCTACTTGCCAGGTTACTTATGAAACAGAAAAAGTTACAGAAGCACTTATGTAACATTGTTTTTCAGGGAAAACTAGGTGGTGGTTTTTCTCAATGGCTCCAACAGCTAAGTGGCCTAACATCTTGCAAAACCCCCTCATTGCCATTTCCCTCAGATTTCTTTCTAAATGCAAGAGCAAACACATCAAAGCATATTCCTGAATAACAAAGAGCAACCTCAGAACACAGAAGTGGGCAATCTGGAAGACAAGCACAAGCTTGGATTATTTGATGGGTGAGAAAGGTCCGTTTGTTTTTAACTGCCCTACATATAAATCATCTATGAAAAAGTTTATTTTGCACATGTCTGGAGCAGTGCAAACAAGCAATACAAAGTTGAATTTTTTTTTCTTTTAGGGGGAAGGCAAGTGAGCCAAAATGTTAAGAACCCCTCCTACCTTCAGAGCCTAACTCTCATTTACATCAAGGGCCCTTTACTCTGCTCTGGCAGCAGGTGGAAATAAGGCCCTTTACCCCATCGGAGCTGTGTAAAGAGGCCTCAGTGTAAAATTTGAATAAGTCCCTGGCATGTTCTCATTTTCCCAGTGCAGTGATATTTATAAACTGCTACTCTAGGCTTTGGAAAGGGTGAAGGGGACATTTTAATATCTGGGGCTGAGTTCTTCTTAAGAATGCCATGATTATTATTATTATTATTTATTATTTAACACGCAGAAGGGAAAAGGCTTCATTATTCACCTCAGAATGTTAGGCCAGAGGCAAATATATGGGAGGTCTCTGGTGACACAAAGTTATGTTGTGCCTAGTATTTAGTCTGTCTAATAGAACATGCAGTTTCACAAACTGAGACGGCTGACAGCGAGCTCTTTCAGAGGGTGTGTAATTCAAACAATACTACTGGGTGCTTATTTTTTTCATGATATTTTTAAGCTTGATATAGAACAACAACAAGAAAACCTCCTCTCCTGCCCAGTAAAGCTCTGGCTGGGTGTTTATGTCACTCCTTTAATGGGCACTCATATTTTAATGCCGTATTTTAAAAATGCATTTACAGAATTTTTTTAATTAAATTTTATGAGTGAATTTACTGCTCATGAAAGTGAGTGATTAATAACTCTGGCTAGAGTCAGATGCAGTGTGGCTAAGTCTTATGCAAACTTCCTGGCCTGGCTCAGCCAGTACATCTCAGCCTTGACCTCTTTTACCCCAGCTCCTTGAAACACAGACTAGTAGTCGTGTGAAAAACTGTGGCACATTGTGTGGCGGGTTTTTTGGTCACATGCCACCAAGCAAGCCATGAAGAATTTTCCCTTGGAATCTCAATGGGATTTTCTTAGTATTATTTATGGGGCATTGTTGGCATGCCTGGTGCTATGCAGATGAGTAAGAACACGATCCCAAAGAGTTCTAAAAGGTAAAGGCCCGATTTCATTCCCTGAGAAGTCAGTGGGAGGTTTTTAGCTGGCCTCAGTGCGAGCAAGGATCATGCCTCCCTGTTAGACAGGCCCCGCTCCAGCAAAGCACTTAATCACATTTGTAACTTTAAACATGTGAATAATCCCATTGACTTTAAAGGGATACTCACATGCAAAAAAGTCACACACCTGCTTTGGGGACTATTAAAGTCAAGAGGTAGTGGAAGCACCGGGTGTAGAGACACCAGAGCAGGACAGTGATTTGGACTTGGAGCACCAGAGGTTAAAACCCCATGCCCACTAATGCACCAGAATCCACATTAGAAATGGCATTAATAAATCCGACTTCCCTGTTGGTCCTGACCTTGTTTTCCTTGTGCAGCCAAAACTTCCCTTATCTCCAGACACAGTTTTGGATTCCCAAGGAATCTAGGACCAGGCTGTCTACAGGAAAGTAAGTCTTTGTAATTTTTCGGGGGCTGTTGCTGCTTTCCACTTGCACACCTCTGTAGCTTCCCTTCCCATGTAAGTGCCTATGCTGCTTCCTTCCAAGTCCCCACGATCCCGCTCCCATGTGACACTCCTCAAGTTTCCAGACATTACCCTTTCTGGCCCTTCCCATACCAGCTCCTGGAAACACTGCATACGTACCCAGAAGGCTCCTCTTTTCTCTGCTGCAGGATCTGGTCTTACTTTCCAAAAATGCTTCTTAGTATGACAGTCATTGGTATATACATATGCATTTTCATCCCCTCCTTTTTTCCATTTGCAGTGTTGCCAATTTTCACAAGACTTGGTGTTTATTTTTAAAGACCCAGCTCCTGGAGTCCTGTGAATAAATCAGCATCACAGCTTTCATTTAAAAAAAAAGTTTCTTTCCTTCATGGCTGTGGAGAAAAGCTTGAAAATGGGAACCCTAAAGGCTCAAAATACAGAAGTCATAAGAAAACCTCAAGCTTTTTATTGTTTGGTTGGTCAGTTTGGTTTTTTAAATCTCATTATTTTTGAGGCCTGATTCATTATTTTTGAACATTTGGTATTGGCAATGTTACATTAAACACATCCTGGTTTATGTGGGAGAGGGAAAGAGACTTCGTAAAGCTCCTTGTTCAAAATAAAAGGTACCACCTATTTATAAATGGTATCATTTAAAATTGAAGAACAACTGAATTGTTTTAGCAGAACTGGACAAGCCTGGAACAACCAGTCTAATTACACTTGTTTAGTTTTTTCCCCCACAAAGAGCAGTTCTGCTTATTGTCTAGAACGGAAAGTCTAATGAATGTCAGTGGAGATAAAACGCATTTTCTTGTGAAATTTACGTCTTATAAAGTCTTGTAGGATATGGTTATCAGAGCAATTTTTGGAGAACAACCATATCTTTAAAGATCAACATAAAATCAATCTCAGAACATCTCAGATATAACCTATGGGTGTCCTGTGAGTGTCAGTGCTGATGCAGCAATAGGGTATACATGCAGTATAGTTCAGCAGTGCTTTATGCATGCATAACCTATTCTTGAAACCTATGCATGTGGTATGGGTTAGCTGTGTGGAATACAGCTGAAGACTTAAATCTGAATCAGAGACCCCAAATGCAGCATCTTGACTGTAAAGACACCACAGGTATGTCCACACTGCAATAAAACACCTGAGTCTGACCCATGTCAGCTGACTCAGGCTTGCGCTGTGGGGCAATGTAGACATTTGAGTTCAGGCTGGTGCCTGGGCTCCAATATCTACACTACAATTGTATAGCCCTGCAGCCTGAGCCTGCATCAGCTGACACAAGCCAGCCGTGGGTGTGTTGTTGCAGTGTAGATATACCCCCATGTGAACCTGTTAAACTGACTAGAGAATACTCACAGATTATGCTTCTTCATGACATGGCCCGAGAGGTGTATAAAACTGTATGCATAATGTGCATCCATATTATCACATGTAAATTTGACTTTGCATATGAGTATACCCAGATAGGTATCTACTGTAAATGGCACATCCGTGGTACATCCTTTTGCATACACCATTGTGGTAGCTGGGCATATACATTTGGTGCACAATTACACATTTTCTTCCCCTTTTGAAAATCTGGCCCTTAATGTCTAGGAGTAGACAGGATCTCTATTTTCTAGGGTTCCATAAAATTGTATGAAGCCCATATAATAAGCTGCTTGGAATTCAGTGAAGCTACCTCAGAATGATTAAGATAGAACCTATTCTATTCTTCGTTATCTTTAATGTGTTCAGAACATGATCTGCAAGAGAGTCATTATGGAAATTGCTAATACAGAATGTAGCACTAAGTAAATGTAATGCAGATTAAATAGCTTGGTTATGTTCACTTGAAGCTACAGTCAAACTGTTATATAAAACTCTGCACTGATCATGTCAGATATTTTGTTTCCTGCTGAGTTTTATGTTGTCTATACAGAGTTATATGGGGAAACTGGGATAATTGTGCCTAGAACTGCATCATTAAAGTGCCCCTTGTTCCTCTCACACTGATGTAACCTAGTCTTTAAGTCCCAGTAAGTGAGAGGAGAATCTAGCCCAAAGCTTTTAACATGTCTCTCCTGAGGGAAATGTATAGAGTGACCATCACATAGGACTTGGCAGAACAAATATTTACCTGTACAGGCACTGAACTTCTTATTAACTGTGTATAGCATTTTCCAATGAATAGTCAATGTTTGGCTGACACTCAAGTGGCCTAACAGCTAATCTTGCTGGCAGTTTCTGTGGACTGCAGACTTAATTATCTCCACTCTCCAGGTATTCTTTTTAGAGATATAGCCAAGCATCCCCACATTTTAGTGAAGATCACATCTAAATGAAAATTTTAAGTGCCAGATTCTCAGACTGAAGGCAAGGGAGCTGCGCTCATCTACACCAGCTGAGGCTCTGGTCTTAAACTTAACCCCTGGATTCAGAATAACCTGAATAACTCACAGCCCAAGTGGCAAGCACTCCAGGACATTGAGCGAGTTTGGATGTGGATCCAAACTCAAACTTCCCAGCTCGGGTCCCTGTTGTCTTTTATGATTGATTTATTTTATTACTTGAGGGTCAGACATCACCCTCAAGAGAAATGGTTTGTGCCATCAAAGTAACAATGCTGTCACAATTTAGCTATTTCCGTCTTATGAAAGAAATTATTCACAGGGTGTGTCTACACTGCACATTAAGGCAAAGCTCTGACTCAGGTTGGAGCCCAAGCCCATTTTCCATCCACACACAAATCAGTCTGATGGTCAGCAAGCACTCAGGACCCTGCTGGGGATGGGGGGGGTCAGAGCCCAATTCCTCCTGTGGCTCATGTCCAAGCCCTGTCATTTTGCAGTTGGACACAGGTCAAGCCACATCCCCGAGTGAGACGGTCTGCATAGTACAGTATGGATGCACTAGTATGGCTGAGAGACCCGGGTCCAGCAATTTTAAGCCCAACTTTACAATGCAGTGTGGATGCTCAAGCATGGGCTTGGAAATCTCAAGTCCACAAGCCCAGGTTCCCAATTCAGTGGAGACATACCCAGAGAGGCCTGATTCTCCACCCACTGACGCTCCACTGAAGTCGTGGAGTTACACTGAGTAGTAGCTATAGTATTACTTTAGTATCTAAGGTCCCAACTGAGATCAGGGCCTCATTGTGCAAGGCAATGTGCAAACGCACAGTACGAGAGAGCACCGGTCTTAAATTACAATTTAAATAGACAAGGCTGAGAAAGGAGGGGAAGTGAAACAGAAGGGACCAAGAGCTTGTCTACATGGGAAGTTAGTGCAGAATAAGCTAGGGCTGTGACACACTAATTCCTCATATGGACACTTTTATTCCGCACTAAAAGTGCCTTTGTGCAGTTTAGCTTAGTTCACGTTAGTCTATACTTTCTGTGTAGGTAGACAAGCCCTTTGTCAAGGCCATACAGAGGCAGAGCTGGGACTAGAACTCAGGTCTGCTGCTTCCCACTCCACATCCCTGTCTACTGCATCACACAGCTGTAAATTCTCTCTCTCTCTCTCCCTTCCCCCCCACCAAAAAAAAAGGTCTTGTTTCCTTCTGCATCAGAACAGAAACAAAAAATCGACATTTCTTGAAAAACAGAATCCTTCTTTTCCAGCCAACCCTAGGTATGACTAGTAGCCATTCCTCTCTCCACTTAAAGCCCCTGCATAACTCTCAAATAGTTTCTGCATTCTTCTGTTCTGCTTTCCTCTCTGAGCATAGGTGAGTCCATGGAGCCCAAAGCTGTTAGACTGAAATATTCCTCAAGAAAAAAAACAATCCTATGCAGGTAGAGTCATTTTGTTAAGAAAATATTAAAAAGTCCTATTAATTTGAGGACATACTCTTATCTGTTGGCTTTAAACGTGCAGCCATGGGCATGAGGAATTAGGTGTGCCAATCCCATTAACAGTAATGGGAGCTGCGGGCTTAATTCTCTGCATGCTATGCTGAAAATGGACCCCCTTAAGAATACCGTCTGTATAATTGATTTGTGGCTATTTGTTTGAACTTGCCAAATGGATTTCTGAAATGTTTGTAGCTAGTTTTTGAAGCGCTCCCATGCTCAGCCAGACACACACGTTATTAAGGGATTTCATTTGACATTTAACAATTTTGTATATTAATATTCCCCTCTTTTTCCTAAATCGACATAATCCTGCTAAATCCTAGCATCAACAGTCATTACACCGAAAGAACAAGAGTTGCTGGTGCCACTGTGTTCCAACATTGAATTTTGTGTGAGCTTGGCTGATTCGGACAGATTTATGTTCTGCTATTTCCTGATCTGTGAGCAGAACCTTGCAGGTTGAGCTCTTTGAAAACATTCACGTAAACAATCTCACTTCATTACTTTGAAAGAAGTGGAGTCTGTGCCATCTGCTCGTGTCGTGACACCTTAGTGACACAGAAAGATAGCTTTTCCTTCTCAGCCCCAGATAAATAAGCCTTGAACTGAGTCCCCAGGCACTTGTAGGCAGTGGAGACAAAGAGGCCACATTCTGATCTTAGTCCCATTGAAGCTGTCCGCTTTATTTTTCATTGAGCGACTCTGGATTTTAACTAGTAAGCAAGAACTTTCGTTTCTCCAAGACCTGGTTGATTTCGTGGCTCCTGTTTTGACTGGGAAAGTCTTGTGATGTCCAGTGGCAGTTTAGAGCGCCTTTGCATAGAATCCAGAGAGATTTAATGTTATTATGCTAGTTATTTAAGACTGGTTCTATATTATGGGTTTACAGTGGAACCCATCCCCATAGTATCTGAGCGCCTTCAATGTCATTCCTTTCCACAATCACAAACTATAAGCCATGTTTTGCCACCCTTACTCAGGTTGAAAATGTCCTTACTCCGCAAGTAATCCCATTAAAATGAGTGGGGCTAGTCAGAACTGGGACTAGTCAGAACTGCCACCCCCCTTCCACATACGGTTCTGGGCATGAAGGAGTAAAGAGGGTTACTCCCTCTTTAATTCCTCCACAGAGTAGGGGGGTGGGTAGGGTAAAGAATGGGTGTCACGCTGTCTGCAATCCCGGTCACTAGTCAGCATGGGGAGGGGATGTTGTCATTCACGGTTGGGTACAGCCCAGCAATCAGTTTCTACCCCACAGGAGCAAGGAGGAATCACTGGAAGAACTATGACTCAGAGGTGTGGGTCTGTTGCACAATGCTTTGGGAGGTACTCTTGCGGCAATGCAGTTTACACACTATCCTTTGCTCCAGGCTGTGCCTAAATTCACAAGCTAACCCTATGTGACTGACAGCGATCTATGCATCGTGAGTTATCTTATCCAGAACTGGTGCTGTATTAGGAAAGGTAAACACTAATCCCAAGGTGGGTTGGGGTGCAGAAAGTGGACAACACACTGAGCCCCTAGTAAAGAACCTTCCTGATAAACAGAAGTACCAAAACGTCTTGGTGGAAGATGTTTGACTTTCTTTTTCATCCCACCTAGTCTGCATTTCAGACTAGTGAGGAGGTTTCAGCACCTAACTGGGAAGTCTCAAGAAGACAGAATCTATGCGCCTTTTTTTTTTTTTAAGCAGAATTCCCCATTGAACTCACTCTGGAGCTCTGCTTCATGGCCAGTGGTTAGTAGCTGGAACATGGCTGCCACCTCCAGTCGCCCCGTCATGGCCTGGGGAGTCCATGGAGGCACCCTGCCATCAGTTCTGTCTGGGTATTCTGCAATAATTGACTCCCAGACCTAAGCACTGAGAACAAGCTCCCTCTTTTACAGAGTACTCAACATGGATTTAGCCCTGCAAGTCCAGGTCTTCTCCTTCCGGGTTCAGGAGTCCCACAGCCCTCCTTGTTGGGGCCTTGCTGAGTCAGGCCAGCAGTGTCTTTAATGCAGCTTCTCCTAGCTGGCCCCTCTTTTCTTAGTCCTTTTGCTCCCTGGGTAAGGAGAGGGCAGAAGGCAGCGGTCCTTCTTCTGAATGTGTCTCTCTTGTTATGAAAGAGAAGGCAGCATATGCTGCCCTCCTTCCCAGGGCTCATCCCAGTTGGCTGGGAGGAGAGGAGCCTTGCCCCATCCTGTACCACAAAGTTCCTGGTCCTTGGCCCTTAAACGGTAGTCTGATTCTTCCCCAAGCATTAACTATTCCTTCAGAACCATCATCCTCTCTCCTAACACCTGTCTCTGCCCTTCCATAGGCCTGGGTCCATTCAGAAAGTCCTAGGAAACTTAGAGGGTTGCACCATGGATCAGGGGTTGACTGACCCTTGATCCCTACCATCCTTGAAAGGGACGGTCACCCTATTACAATATCCATCACTATCAAATCAATGTTTCTAAAAGGTCTAACGCTGTGGTATCTGGCCCAATGGTAGCAGTGCAGGATTTGCCGCAATGAATCAAACTTTGGCCTATCAAGTCCAATATCCTGTCTCTAGCATAGGACAATATCGGAAGCGTCAGAGGAAAGCATGTCTCCCCATCCCGTCCCTGATAATGATGCACCTAGCCAAATGTGCAGCGTTACATGGATAGGGGGAATCCTTTCTTGACCCATTTTGCTGCAAAACATGAACTTAGACTCAAGAATTATAATATGTCCTTTTAAAACCTTCTTATCATAAAAAAACCAACATACACTTGTTCGCTAATTACCAAAGTATTCTGTTTGGTTTTAGTTAATCTACCTAACCACGTGTCACATTTCAATGGTAACTAATGGAAAGATCTTGCGTGTGTGATTCAGACACTTTAAAAATCGCCAGCACTTGTGAGCTTTATTTCTTAAAGGATATGACACAGATTTGTGGTCTTGATATTTTGCAGTTTCCTCCTATTAGAATCTCTTTAGAGAAGTTGTGGTTGGTGCCATATGAAATAAATGAACTCTCATGGATAAGATGAATGAGGTTTTCATTTAGTTAAGGTACTAATGTAGATAATTTACCAGCTGTAGCAAGATAGTAGAGGGGTGGCTTAGTGACACTTCAGGTTTTGCCCAGGCAAGGCTACTTGGAAAGACATGTTCAGATCTCAGCATTATCACCTTGGTCTTTCCAAGGTAGATGACACAAGTATGATGGAGTTTTCTGGAGGAGTGGCTGTGACCTTAAAAATCAATGTCTTGTCTAAATAGAACACTTTGTACTTTTAGTAAGTATAGAGGGGTTTCCTTGGCCAAACTGTCTAGTCCCAGCTAATAATACTGGAAAAATCAAGAGTCTGGTCTATGCCTAAGAGAAAACCATGTATTAGTCATGCTATAAAACTTAAATTCCATTCTCCAGGAGTGAACCTAATTTGAATTCTATGTGTTGCTTATTTAGATTTCCGTCTGTAAGCATCTCCTCATAGCATGTAGAAGAAGGATACAAAATAGCTTCTGTCAACAGATCTTTTGGGTGTTACCGTGATATAAATATTTAACAGTAATAGTAAATTTTTAGAGGTAACACACTCAAGTTCCTTTTATCATATTCTTTCACACCCTCTACTGGTTGTGCAGCAGTACTGCAGCTTTGGAGGAAAGCCACTTTCATGCGAAGTATGTTTGACTCACGCAGAGATGGAATTATACAGTGAAATGGGTAACTCACAATGAAGGGGATGGTGAAAAAACCCTACTTTCTCAACCTGATCAGAGATGGCCAGTCTTTGTTGTCAGCACAGTAAGGAAAGGATTGTATTGTTTAGGGTGGCCATGGGTCACGTCCAATGTGTCAAAGGGGTGGCAATGAAAAGAATAGCTGCAGACTTGTATGCATTTTTGATCAGTAATATAGTGTTGAGTTATTTTAAGATTCCTTGTCCCCTTGAAAGGGTGCACAGCCATTTATTATATAAATCCGTCTGAGGCTGAGTTGTCTTCACTCTGCATTCTGGGCAGGCTCCGTGTATTGAATCACACAACGTATGATGGGAGGCGAGGGGAGGGTTGATTTATGCTTATTTATTCTGTGCAACTACAAACATCTGCGTAGAAATTAAATATGGACATTTAGGAGAGACCTGCCCCACCCCCTCTTTTTTTAGCCCTACAAAGGCAGCCATGTGGTCAGCATCTGGAATATATGTGGGAATTATTCAAATGAGGTGTAGTACTCACAGCTCTAGCCTAGGCCCTGAGAGCAGCAAGAGGAGAGTGACTGAATCAGCCGCGGTCGTGCACATGGCACATTTTTATATACCACAGCTACATTCCAGTTGTCTTGTGGGGGTTTTGCCACTAGTGTCTTATTGTCCTATCCAAATGATTCTCCATTTGCATATCAGTTATTAATACTGTTTTGCCCATTTATAGCAATTTCTAGCCACAGATCTCAAAGCCTTTTCCAAATACTAATCGAGCAGCGTCGCATCCCTGGCAGGTAGGAGAATATTATCATCACTGTTTTCAGATTGGGAAACTGAGGAAGGAAGACCTTTGAGTGGCCTGCCACACATCGCGCCAGTGGGAGAGCAGGGAATCGAATTCCCATTGTGGGCTTTAGCTGGTGGGCTACGCCTCCTCATTCTCCTCCAAAAAGAAGGCATAAAATATGCGTTAAAGGTCAAGGGATATTCACCCCCAGAGTCCCCCATTATGTCTGCCACAAGGATCCAACTTCTAGAGCAGATTCACCCCTTACTGGATCCCTTTCTCTGGTGCTGGACTCATTAGACCAAATCAATGCCTACCGCAGCTGTGTTGTCTTCAGTGCAGCTCCACCAGGGATGTATTTGGCCCATTGTGAGCCTACACAATACATTCCTGCAACTTATGCTTGAACTGCTCAGTAAGTCAAGGAACTGGTCAGTAAGCAAGGCAAGCCAGAGGCACCCATGCTCGGTTTGCCATAGCTAAAAATTCCTCTGCCGGCTACACATACTCCCTGCAGCACATCTTCCCTATTACCTTTTGGTGGCATGCCAAAGGTCACCCAGGGACTCCACAGCAGAGCTAAACAGTGAACCCAGATCTCCAGTCCAGTGTCTCAACTGCACAATCATCCTTACACTCCCCATTTCCCTCTTGCTTGTAGAGAGATTTCTCGCTCATCTGGAGCCAATCTCAGCTGGCCCACAGGCAGCAGCAGGGACTTTGTTTTTCCTCATTTCCTAACAGGTGCTTCTGTCTTGCTCCCAGAAAAGCATTAAAAATAGAAGATGCTCTTTCCTGTGAGAGAGAGAGAGACTGGGGCTGGAAGGAACCAAATGCTGATTTTTTCCAGCTGGCTGTAACTAAAATGCAGCCACGGTCACTGCAAAGCCAAGTGAAAATGGCTGATGCTGACCCTTCTGATCACGTGGCCTAGATCATTCAGCCAATCAGAGGCAAGAGTAAAATACCATGTGACTCATTTTATGACCTATCCCAAAACTGAATCAGTGTCATACCTGAACTACACTAGAAACAGCAGCTAGATAAAATTTGTTGATACTCAGGTGGAGCAAAAAACATCTCTAGAGGTTTGCAACCACCGTAAAAATTCATGCAGAAGCTCTGCTGGATCATGGATATGGCTCAAAATCAAATCAAGACTGATCTGAAGTACTTCTGTGGTTTAACTCAAACCATTCGTTCAGCTTCTGGGTGTAAAGCTCTTGTTTCCCAACCCAAGCTCAAACTCTCGTTGACTTCGTGGGGCTCAGGATCAGGCCCACAGCTAGAGCCATGAGGACTTACAACAACCAACATGGAAAGTTAAGAACTGGCATTGAAAAACTACAAAATAAAGCTGTAAAATGAGGCTGAGCTTAATTAAATACAGTGGAGAAAAACGACCAGGGGGGAAATGTAGTTAATCACTGCTGCTTGGCCTTTTGGCTAAGCTCAAATATCAGTTTAATATCTGATAGATCCTCAATCAGGGGAATGTAGCCAGTAATCAAATAGCTTTTTCCCATCACTCACAGCAAAGACCCGAAATGTACTTTTTCCAGAGTTTAGAGCCTTTCCCCCTCTATTCCTGGCTGGTGTCAAGTTTCAGAAGGCCCTGAGGCTAAATAAGATGTAATTTCTCCCATGCTCCCCGAAAGTCTCTCCCTGTTCTTCCCAAGTAGCCACGCATCTCAAAATCAAAGGCCAGATTGTGAACTACAGCAACTCGTTACACCAGTGGTCCTGTCCGCATCCATCTATGCAAAGACTCTCCCCATCAGCTGCCACGGCAATGCATGTGTGTGAGTAACCACTTACCACAGTGAGCTAAGGGTTCACAATCCGGACCTAATTATGCCTCAGTTTGGTCTGTTCTATAAGTAATCAATGGAGTGACTCCAGATTCACAACGTGGGCATGTCTGGCAGGGGGATGGCTATGTTAAGACTATATAATCATAATCCCCAGCCCTTCTTTCTTTCTCTGTTCTTCTAATGAATGGAGGAAAGAACACCTCCATGTATGTTCGAGGAGGCTGTTTCTCTCTCAGTCTCTCTGGCGCTCCTGCCTTGGCTCACAAACACATGTACAGTTTTTAAAAAAAAAACTTTACAGAATGAGGTTTTTCAGCAATTCCATTGGCCCCTCTCCTTGGAGCGTTTTGAAACATTTTGACAGCTTAGCAGCTCAGTGGCGCAATTTTCACACAGCCTTAACTAGGATGGGCAAACAACAGAGAAGGCACTTGATTCTTGCCAGAATGTGAATCTCTGCAGAGCGGGTCACTTGTGTAATCTGTGCATGTGTGTGATGTACCTTATCTTACAATGACCATTGCCAGGATGAGACTAACAAATCCGCAAAGACTTTCCTTGCAATGTTCTTCCCCAAAGAGAAGAATCCCTTGTCACACTATCCTCCCACCTAAATCAAACCTAATAAGCAGCATTTGCTACCAGAGGTTCCCATAACTCACGACCAGTGAGGATGCTAGAGTTTACATGCCCTCTAGTGGACTTGATTAATCAATAATCAGCATGTTTGCATCACATCAAACAGGGCTGGACCCAATTCATGAAAAATGAAAGGCCAGATTTTCCCTTGACTGCTGCAAATCGGCATCACTCCATTGCTAATTGGCACCAGCTGAGGATCTGGGCCAACTTGTTCAAACAAATTAGGGTGATCCAAATATGTCACTAGTGCTTGCTGATTTCACTGTGCAAAGGGGAATAACAATATTTGCTGCTTTATGTGCCTTCAATACATTTTGCAAACCTAGCATTTTTCATCTCAAAGACACTTACCTTTAGTTAATTAAAGGGTCAAAAAAATCTGGCAAACTGTTTTTCAAAAGAAAATTGGGGTTTTGGCAAAATGAAACTTTTTGTCGAAAATGTCTCTTTTCCATAGAAAATTTAACATTTTTCACGAAAAAATTTTCAGCTGAAAACTTTTGGTTTCCAGATGAAACTTTTGGGGGTTTTGGCTTTTCAACTAAAGTCAAGCTTTTCGGGGTGGGAGGAGGGACATTTTCAAAACAATTCTATGAATTAACCCTTCCAATATTCCTGTAAGCTAGGTACGTGTAATCTCCATTTTATGGATGGAGTAGCTGTGAAGTTAAGGGACTTGCCCCAAAGTATTCAAGGCTGTGAGTTATGGGAACTCAAGGCCCTGAGTTAATTGATTCTCAAAATATATCTTTGTGAGGTGGTTAAATGTTATACCCGGGGTTGCAGGGAAGTTTCCTAACACGGCACCCACATACCAAAGTCAGGGGTAGTCTAGAAATGAAGAGATGGGTAGATTAGTCTTCCTAAAGTCACACAGTGAGTCCATAGTAGAATTAGGACTAGCACTCCAGGACCCTTAATGTGTCACTCCCTGTACTAACCACTGGACCACACTGTCTTACTAAATAGAAAGCTTTCTGTTTTGTTCTTGGTTCCACAGAGGTGAACCTTGTAACCTGGAATCACCAGCAGTGTTTGGTTCTCAAGCCATTGTCCTTGCCCTGGATGTCTCTCAGTTTTGAAAATTGGAACCACTTAGTGTATTTACTGAGTGATGGTGCAGTAACGTCAGTGAACAGCCCATATGTATGGTCTCGGTCTACCATTAGTGAATATTAGGGTAATTCCTCCTGTTTGTGAGGAAGAACTTTTGAACCTTCCTCTTCACATTAATTCAAACAACTTCCAACCCATTTAGAAATGCCCACATCGGTTGAGTCCTCTTAGTTCTTAGCATTTCTTCTTGTCTTTAGCATCACAGAGTCCATGTTGGTTTTGCCTATTTGCCTTTCCGGTGGCAGGCTCATATGACTTGCTGTGCTCACACTACTTTGATTCATCATATTAATTAACATGTGATATTTAGTTTTCCAGCTGGATGCTCTTTGCCTTTCAGCACAGATAGCCAACAGATCTTGGTCTGGACACATTTGTGGATGAATCTGAGCTTGGCTTCTGAATTTTTCTCTGCCATCTGATTAATAAGGCTTAGGCAATGCTACATGCATTGCATATGTTGCGTAATAATTCCTGGAAAACGGTCTGTTTTTTTTAATCTAAGAATTTAAAATTAGAAGTCTCAATCAAATTGCATAGATTCTTTGTTCTAGCTTGAGGAAATATATGCATCTGATTTATTGCAATATAAACAAAGTAGGGGGTATCCATGGGGGAGGGGGATAACGTTGTGTTTGGCACTCCCATGGTGATATCTGTTATCAAAGCCTGGTACAAACATTAACCCTCACAACCCCCAGTGATGTAGGTGAGTGTTATCCCTACTTTGCAGCTGGGAAAACTGACACAGAGACTGAATTTTGCTAAAATGTGACTTAGCGAAGGCTGCATATTAAATTAGTGATAGAAGCAAGCTTAGGCCTGGTCTGCACTGGGAGGAGGTGGGATCGATCTAAGTTACGCAACTTCAGCTACGTGAATAATGTGGCTGAAGTCGTTGTACTTAGACCTATTCACCGTGGTGTCTTCACTACGGTGAGTTAACTGCTGCCCCTCCCCCGTCAATTCTGTCTGCGCCTCTCATGGCGCTGGAGTACAGGAGTCGACGGGAGAGTGCTCGGGGATCGATTTATCGCGTCTAGACTAGTACTTTGGCCCATTGCTAGTACCACGAGGGTGGAGCTAATGGTGGCAATTACAAGTAAAAAATAACCTTAGTGTGGACAAGACCGAAGTGATTGGTTCTGCTCTTCTCTGCAGCCCATGCTTCCTTCTCATCACACTCTTGATGTCCACCTTACTCCACCTCTACAAAAAGAGGCCTTGATTCTCTTCTCACTTACCCCATCATAACCACAGCCATAGATTTACAGGGACTTAAGGGGGACGAGAATCCAGAACGCTATCTTAACCTTTTGTTTTCCGAGTTGTTTGGTTTTTTGAGTATAACCATTATTGATCCCACATTAATTCACTTCTCCCAGCCCCACATACACCCTTCCTGCACACACGCATCCCTGCCAGCTTCCTTTTTATTCAGGATCTTTTAACAGGTTTTGTTGTTTGATCCCGTGGAGGTGCTGTACTGTTTAAAGGGTCAGATCCTGCACTGGTGTAAAGTGCTGATATTCCAGCTACTTAAATGGAGCTACACCTATTCATACCAAGGGAAGGTCGGCCAATGCGTCTCAATGACATTCTCTATTGAAGTCAGTGGAGTCGTGCTAACTTACATCAATAGACAATTTGGTCCAGCTAGATGTATTACAGTGTGTGTTTAGGATGCTCCAGTTCCATGGCAGTGGGGAACTGTATTAGTGGTACTATATTTATTATGGCTATTTTATGGTATTACTTTGTTACTGTATTTCCCTAATATCTCAAGAAAAGAGCCAGGCATTCCTATCATACGTTTTAACACTAATCATTATATCCTGCAGCAGCTGAAAGCACTTTGGCAATCACTAATTGTCCTACACTCTATAGGTAAACTAAAACACAGCTCAAATGATTTGCTCGAGCTCATGCAGCAAGTCAGTGATGGAGCTGAGACTTAGAACTCAGGAGTCCTGACTCCCTGTCATCTGTGTTAACCACTAGAAAACACTCCCACCACCGTAACAGCAGGTATAATAGAAATGAAGATTGTCACTCCAGAGGTTTTTAGGTCAGTGGTAATGAGAGCACTCAATATTTTATAAACCAGTTAGGTTTCCCGTTAAGGACTTGATCAAACCATAAACTGCTTGTTTAAATAAGCTCCAAAAACAAAATGTACAAGAAAGCTGAGGAGTAAGAAGACAACATCCAACAGCAAACTCAAATGTTTGTTGCTGATTAAATCTCCTTACTGGGGTGAGGCAAGGTACTTCCATTAAATATACAGGACCAAATTCATCCCTGGTGTAATTCTATTGTGGCTGGTTGAGTGATACTATAGTTACACTCAAATGAATAATGACAGGTTTCAGAGTAGCAGCCATGTTAGTCTGTATTTGCAAAAAGAAAAGGAGTACTTGTGCCACCTTAGAGACTAACCAATTTATTTGAGCATAAGCTTTCGTGAGCTCAAATAAATTGGTTAGTCTCTAAGGTGCCACAGGTACTCCTTTTCTTTTTACTCAAATGAATATTTGACTTAATATTTTGAACAATGTTAAAAATTCTGAGGGTCAAATTATGCTCTTGGTTTCACCAGCACTTATCCAGACTAAAATACTTCTAATCTCATGCTGGATTTATGGTAGAGTAATTCCACTGGGCCAGATTCTCAACTGGAGTAAATTAGTTTAGTTCCATTGGAGCCAGTGCAGATTTACACCATCTGAGGATCTAGTCCCTATTTAAATGCACCAGTGTAAACGGGTTCAGAATCAGGCCCAGAGCGTCTCTGGATTTACACCGGTATAACAGCAGAATTTGGCCCAGTATCCGACCCTATACAACTATACAAGCTCCAAGTGTCACAAACCTGAACCTGACCCCAGTTCAGCCTTCTGATGCTTGATATGTTTTAAAATTACACTGCAGTAAGTGTTGCACATGCTGCGAGAGTGTAAATCATCCCAAACGGCTGCAAATCATCATTTGTTCTCTTGTTTCAAAGCAGAGACGGAGAAGTGGCTGGTGATACTTGGGTGCAGTTCAGATATTCCAATGCTCTGATGTACGGATTTTTTTGATTCTTTCTTTGAACTCCTTTCCCACCCCTGCTAAAAGAAACAGACAGATCTACTGAGTTAAGCGACAGACAAGTTGGAGACAATGGGCCACTACCCCCTGCACTCCCTCTCCCAACACACACACACACACACACACACCAAATTTGCAGACATCTGCTAGCTGGAGCTCGACTCTGCGGTAATAAAGAAGTGCTGGTATTCATGTGATGTGCTGCCTTTAGCAGTCACAAATGACTGAAATTAACTTCTGTTCTATGGGCCTTAACTTAGTTTACGACTGGGGGTCTTTTGTTTTATACGGCTATACGGAGGTGCCTTTGCCATACTAAAGATTTAACTAAATTATAATGAATGATCCTCACCAGCACTGTGCCCCTAATTAGAACAAGTCGCACAGACATATTGTCTCCTTGATTTCCTCTGTTACATTTCTCTCACTCCCTTTCTCTGCCTGAGACACATGGGTTCCATTAAACATTTTAGTATTTAATGTGGTTCCCTTAAATTACTTCTCGAGTTTTCAAGTCCCATTTAGAATTGTATGTTACTCTCTTGACTGTGGTTTTGATTTTGTTATGTTTTATACGTTTAGCCAATCATAATTGCTCTTCTTCCCCCCCTACTGGAGAGTTTTTAGATGTGTCTAGGCTGTGACACCTACTTTAAAAACACACACAAAGAGCTCTAAAATAGAGTTGTAAAATAGCACCTAATGATTTATTTATGTAACCCTGCTTGTTAACTGTGTGAAGAAGCCTCAGTGCAATGAAATGCATCTATTAATGAAAATTAACATCTGCTTTGAAAAATTATCTTTACAGTAGCACTTAGATGTTCCAACCAAACTCAGGGTCATGCTGTAATTGGGGCTGTACATAGACCTAATGAGTCCCAATCTAACTAGAAATGATAGATGTAGGATATATTATAGTATCCCCATTTTAAGATGGGAAGCTGAGGCCAAGAGAGATTGTTATTGTTGTTAATCTCTCTGTAGCATGTCTCCTCAGCAGCTCCAGCTACCATGTGCACATCAGACCTGTCCTCTGCTCTATACACTAGCTTCCCATAGCCTATCAATTCAAGTTCAAGGTCTCAGTCCTTATCGTCAAGGGCTCCGTGGCCTGGGTGCAGGGTATCTAAAAGAACTGGGATAAAGACCATGGTCCGTAACTTTACTTCTCTGCCATAATGGGACTCTACAATAAGAAAAAAGCTAGTCTGGGTGGAAGACAAAACTTTCTTAGGCTCTGGTCTGAGACTGTGGAATGAATTCCCTCAGGAACCAAGGACCACCTCAAACCTCACCACCTTCTGTTCCAAGTGTAAGGTGCATATTTTTGGCCTTGCCTTCCCCAGCATGTGTATCTCAAAACCAAAAAAAACCCCTACCAAAACAAGACACCCCACTGCACACGCTTCTCCCCCTGGGGACAGGAGGAGAGAACAAACAACACATGGCAGACAGTAGTCACATCACGTAATGCACTACTGGATGGTGTTCAGATACTATGGTGATGAGTAGGGGCATAAAACCCTGTATAGAATAGAATTATTTATTCTTTGTGTTGCAGTTGAGCCTATGACCCCCAGTCATGGAGCAGGACACCATTTCATAAGGCACTGTGCAAAAAGATAGTCCCAGTCCCAAAAAGTTAACAACCCAAGGGCTTTTTCTATATGATGACACTGACCAGCAGAATTATACCAGTGTAATTATACCGTGATTGTTATACACATAACTCCTCATGTAGACACTCTTATTCCAGAAAAAAAGTGCCCTTTTCTGGTTTAGCTTAAGGTGCTTTGAAAGCGGTAGAAGCTAAACCAGAAAAAGAAAGTGACTCTGAAATAAGAGCGTTCACACAGGGAGGTATAGGAATATAATCATACCAGTATAGTTCTGCTGGTCAATTCTCCTGTGTTGACAAGCCCCAGGTTTCCTTAAGTAATTTACCCCAGGAAGTCTGTAGCAAAGTGGGGACTGAAACCCAATCTCCTGGGTCCCAATTCAGTCTCCTAACCACAAGACTCTCCTTTGGCTCCTAAATTAAATTTTTGACAGCACTTTTCCCACAGTGCTCTCAAGGGTCTTCACAGACATTAATCACAAACCTGTTGTGAAGTAAGTATCTATTTTACACTAGGATGAACTGAAATGTATTGCAGATAAGTGTGCTCAATAAATCACACACAGAGTCTGTAGCAGAGGTAGGAATAGACCCCATCCACTAGAGTCTATTAAGTCTGTGACTACATACCCTTGATGTCAAAGGCTTGGGCCTGCATCTCAACACCACTGCTACAATATTTTAATGGCTCCTTTCGACACAGCAATGTACGTGCAAGAACCAATTTTCACTGAGGTTGTTCCTTGTGAAGGTCTGTCAGACATTGGTCCCACTCAGATTTAATCCTGGTGCTTTACCAGTGTCACTTGTTATGCAGATAATTCTTTAGTTTCCTTGATATCTTGGCTTCCAGGTTTAAGCTACAAGGAGCTGAAAATTATCTCTGGAGCTAAGATAATGAAACCTAAAGCTTTAGGTAAAAAACTATCAGTTAAGCCTTTGTCTGGAGTGCTGACGTGTTCACAAATGGGTAACTTGGCTTGTGAGTAACATTAGCAGACTTGTGATTCCTCAAATATGTCTAGGGATAATTGTGTTTCAGCCTTGTGTTCTTTATTATAATCCACCAGCTGATAATGTGTGACAGTGCAGATAAGGGAAAGAAATTTGTCAGCAGGATGTCTTTCAATCGTGTGCATTCTACCCACAGATGCAGTTGGACTTTTCTCTGAGGTAATGACAGACTATGCATCTTTTTTCTTTAAAACAGTGAAAGCCAGGATTGATGACAGGCTTCATTAATGCCTTTCTTACCATATACTCATGGAGATTGTGAGGATACTATAAAGATCCCAAAGGTTTAGGGATTTCTTTATGAAAATATTCTTCTGTAATGGTGTGAACATGAAGTTTTTGTTCATATCATGGGTTTGGTCACACTTTATATTAAATATTATTATATTATTAAATATTAAATATTATTATATTATTCCTCAAAATGCCGATGAACATAAATAGCACAATTTGAGATCACAAATTCTGGCACCCCCCTTAGCTTATGCCTGGAGTTCGTCTGCGATGCAGTGTCAATGCAATACAATTCATAGGTACCCAAACATCCATCTAGTCTTAAGAAAAATCACCTTTGTCCAATACACAGGCCAAAAAAAATGGTCACACACACATAATCGACCGTTACATCCCCCCAGGTTTTAATGGTGTAAGGCCACATCTTGTTCACTTTTCTCATACAAATCTGCAGAGGCTGGGCTAAAATATGCAACTGGAGGAGAATGAAAAACTACTGACACACATTAACATGTATATTGTGTTTGAGCATGTGTGGACAGTAGGGAGTTCGGTGGGACAGGTGGAAGGTTTCTCTACCTATCTATACAGGCATTTAAGGCAGGTTCTTCACTACGGTATCTTTTGTATGACACAGAATCTAGGGCAATCTCAACACCATGAGTCTGCAGCAAAATGCATACTTTGGGGAAGACGACAGTGGACTATTCTAATGCTAGCACTTGGGTATGTCCTTTGAACGTTGTGTATGTGGCAATTGATTTCCTAGTCTGGTGACAGAGGAAGATCCAGGGATGTTCCTGCATTTGTTTGGCCAGTTGATCTCTATTTGTTAGCTCTGTCTAGCCAACCACTTCCCTGCAGCCCCTGGCAGAGCCAGACATTCTACACATGGAATTCCTATGGCATAAGAAATACTCATTAGTGTGGGATACCTTTCATGCTAAATATATTCCCTTGTGGCCTGTGCATTTCCTCTGTCTTTCTCAGGTCGCTATTACCATGGTACCTGAGTAGCAATGCTGACAACTGCAAACTCCCATGTCGGTTTATCACACTTGTACTAAACGGGCCAAACTATCTCCGGTACTTATCTGACGCCCATTACCATAGTAATTGAGCCCCTCGCAATCTTGTAATGTGTTCATCCTCACAACACCCCTGTGGGGTTGGGATTATCCCCGTTTTACGGATGGGGAACTGAGTCACAGAGGGACAAAGTGACTTGCTCGAGGTCCCATTGGAGGTCTGTGTCAGAGGAAGGAATTGTACCCAGGTCTCCCAAATCTTAAGATAGAGCCATAACCACTTTGTTACAAGCTGATGGGGGGAGCTACAGGGCTGTCACTGCAATCTGACCCACTGTGAAAATCCCGATTTCCAGAATTTAAAGAGTTAAAAGCCAAGAAGGCAGAACAACACCAACAAAATGCCAGGCCTTTGATTTAATAAAGAGATAATCCTCTTTCTATTAGCCACGGTAATAAGGACTCACCAGTAGTTAATGAAGGAACATACACAGCTATGACATCATGTGAACAGTACAATGTCTGTGGAACTTAAAACAAAAAGGATTATTCCAATTTATCAGCTCTGAGCCAAAAGCCGGCGAGGATGGATCAGGAGTAAATTTTAACATGTGAAATGTTTATTGAAGCACTAACATGAGAGCGGAATTATATAGCCTAAGTTATTAAAAACAATAAGCTCCTATTTCAAAAGATTTAATTTATATAGAATAATATACACCCAGCTCGACATATGGCTGGAATTCCAGTGAGTCATTCCAATGACATCATGAACCACAAGAGTGGTGCTGCATGGGTTATCAATGTCTCAAAATGCACCCCGCACCCCTGGGAAGGAATTACAGCCGCCTCCTTCCACTGGGGTATAATTTACCAGGCCTGATTTGGTCTGATTGACTTCAGTGGCGTGCCTCCTCATTGACACTGGTGTGAGAAAAGAATCAAGCCCGCTATTTATAATTCATGATGAAGGGGCTCCAGGACCTCTGTTGCTGTAATGCTTGCTGGTCGCACTGTGGACTTTTAAAAACAAAAATGACCAAGAACCTTCTGCAGAACAAAGCCCACTTGAAAACCAGTGATCAAATAAAAGAACACAGGGTTCTGTTCTCAGGGCCTCAATCTGATCTTGTGAACAGTGCCTTCATGGCAGTGTGATTCCACCAGCCTGGATTGCCCCCCAAATCCATATACAAAGGAGACCTCCGTACATAGACCACCCCACTCCCATGCAGAACAGGGGTTCAGCCACTTCCACTCCTCACTCATCCAGACCTGTGGAGGTTTCTCTGAGGATCTAGGGTCCACACCAGCAGAAAGTAGCTGGGGATGGAGATGAATACCTATCCCACCCCTGTCCTCCACAGGGAATACCTAGAAAAAGTCCAGGAGCTCTGGGGCAATATTATCTTATCCACCAACTCCCACCCATCCGTGCTGGGAGAAGCTGCAGCTCGGGTGAAGCTGCTGGACCCATGCTGCCTGGGAGCCAGGGACCAATGGGAGAAACAGGCTTCCGTGCAGATGGTCTCGTGGCTATTTGGGATCCATCAGGTTTGGGGTGGCTCTAGCAGCTTGTCCCTTGGGGAAGGTATAAACTTACACCCACAGCGGAAGTGGAAGAGTGGATTTCCTTGAGCCTTTTCCCATGAGTTTAACGATGGGAAGGGGATGGTTTGGCTCATTGGCGTCAGTGAAGTTATGCCTGATTTACACCAGCATAGGTGAGATCAGAATCAGCCCCCTAATGGGATATCACAGTTGGTTGTCGTTGCAATGATTGTCTTGTCACGATGCAAGCATTCTGGGTCAAGAAGATCCTTGGCGTGAGCGATTGCAAATCTATTGATCTCACTGGCCGCTGCACCTGCTTACAGTGTGTCTGGATTTAACCCTGTGGCTTCAAAGGAGAAATTAATACAATTTAGATACAATGGGCCAAATTCTGCTTCCGTTTACTTAATTCTAAATCAAGAGCAACTCCACGGATTCCAGTGGGTTTGATTCGGATCTCCTTTACACTTGTGCAAATACAGAATAACTTCACAGAGGTCAGGGAGAGAGTCACACAGTGGTAACTGAAAGCAGGGTTTGATCTGCTGAGCCTGTGGTGATGCTAATGTCAACAATAATACAAGTACAGAGGGGGCAGACCCCACCATATTGCATTATTCACACGGGGCAGCAGCCAGCGTGTTCTCTCTGACTCTGAAACTTGCTCCTGTTGGTCCAAATTTGGTGACTTTCCAGGCACGCTGCAAAAGATATCTGTTTGATAGGTCTCTGGAGAAAGCTGCGGGTATGCTTCCTGGATGATGAAGGGGGTAGACTAGCCAAGTTCCTGTAGCACTGATGATTTTAATACTGTTGAGGCTTAATATAATTGTATTTACTGTATGATTAATTATGTTAGGGAGCGGACAGCCTTGGATAGACATCTGTATTATTTTGAATCTAAATGAATAAACCGATTGTATAGTCTGAAATTGAGATAGAGTCTGAGATTTTTCCAAGCAGACTATGGGAATTAGGCACCCAGCTCTCAGTTTGTAGGAAAACTCCCTTGGGCTTTTTTTATAAATCCCTGCCAGAATTGTTTCCTAAATGGAACGTTTCGTCACAGCTTTCTATGAATCACCGGCAGGCCTGCGTGTTCTCCAATTTGAATAGTAAGTACAGACTCCTATTACTTACATTCGCCATCTGATTCTTCATTGTTCTTTTTTGATGTCGGTCCTGAGTGATGATCGTGTGAATTACTGCTCCTGATTAAACGGGTTCCGCTCCGCTACCACATACTGCGTTACAGAGGCGAATGTCGGAGGAAGCCACATCAATAAAAGAGTGGCTGAATAAATGAATCAGGAAGAGGACATTTTGGAGCAAATGTCTTAGTAGGGTCGTTTTTCTAATTATAGGACGGTGAGGTTGGAGACTCGAGATGCCCAGGCGAAGGATGGAAAAAAAATATATCCAACTGAATAAATAAATCTCTTAAAGAAAAAGATAGTTGTCTGCCAAGAAACTTAATACTAAATGTTTGGATTGCAGTTCTGAAAAGATTTAATTGGAGATATTGCCCTAAGAATATGTAAATAGTCTCTCAGTTCCTTAAGTAAAAGGAGAAACAGATGCCAGGTTTAAGATCTGAGATGTAATATGAAAAGCACTGAGGCTTCTAAAATGTCATTTAAAATGTATATAATTAGATTCTTATCTCCTTAAGGGATTGTACTATGCTTTGCCCAATATAAGAGGTAAACTCCTTATAGATACCTTCCATAACAAGAGGTTCTATTGGCTGCTTAAAACTCACTGATGGAGTAAATTCGAACATCTGGATTTTAAAGTGCAATGTAATATTTGAGATGGGCTTAAGGCACATCATGTGCATCTGGATTTTGAACATCCCAGTGTTCGTAGGATTTGCGGTCTGGGTTTTTTGCTTGGACCCATTCTAATGATTAGGGGATTCAGATCTTGGTTTAGAGTTTGAATTTCCTAACATTTAGAGGTTTCAGCCATGGGGTTTGGGTTTGGGCTCACTTCTGTTTAAAATAAGACTTAAGTAATAATTCCAGCAGGGTGAATGAGTTTGGATAAAATAGGAAGTGACCCATCTGCAATCGTTACTGAAGCTTAGAAGAGTTTGGTTCCATTTTTATTCATTTAGGGCCCAGCCCAAAGCCTCTAGGAGTCAATGGAAAGACTCCCATTGATTTTAGTGGGCTTTGGATCATGCTTTTAATTTTCTGGCTTGTCTTTGCACTTCCGGAATTTGGTCAGGACCAGCAGGGAAAGCAGTGAAATCCTATAAGCTGGGTGTAAAGTGGTCTACGGGGGCTGGCTCGGTTATTGCCCGGTGACAGACTTTCGTTCATTTATAAGAGAACATTAGGCAGTTCACCCAAATGCAGTTATTGCACCTCTTCATCCCCCATCAGCAGCTAAGACCCACCCAAGAGATTTTTGTTTTGCTTTGCTGGGTCTGTGACTACAAGCCCTGCCCCAAAAACTCTTTTCTCATGGCATCTCGGATCCAGCAGGAATTGGGAAGTACCAAGAATTGTGCACAACTTCCAGCCCAGTTCAGGTCAGAGCTGTGCAAAACCCCCATATGGAGACCCAGGACCAAGCCTGTTTGCCTGATTTTGTTACAAACCTGAAATTAGGTCAGGCTTGCTGAGACCCCGAGCTGAGTTTCTAGTGATGCTAGCTCTGATTGGCGGTTCTGGGAACAAACCATGAGGATTTTGCTAGGATTGCGTTAGTTCCTTCTTGAGACCAAGCAACCCCTGCCAGTTTCAGCTGAGCTCCTGGGGCAGTGCTGGAGTTCATTCCAACCCCAAAGTCAAAGTAAAGCGCTGTGGGTCCGAAACTAGGGAAAGGGTTTGCAGCCATCCCCAGGATCCCAAACTGGCCTGGTTCAAACAGCTCTAGAGGAGACAACCATGCATCGTGGTAGGAACCACAGAGGAATGGCAGCAGGGAAGCATGTATAGCCCAACAGTAATCCTGCTGGTGCAGGGCAGGACAGCTCAGAGCATCCCAGAGGAGATGGGCATGCTGCTGACTATGTATGCTTGGGGCCATAATGTGCCAGTGGGCAGAGGAGTTAGGCCTGCTCCCTAGTGCTTTGTTGAGCTGAGGTAGAAATCCTGCCCTACAGAGGTGTGTGAGTATTCAGGAGTGCTGAGCCAAAGCCTATTTAAGTCAATGAGCATCTTTCCATTGACTTTAGTAGGTTTTGGATCAGGCCTGGCTATGGTGAGGGAAAAGAGTCTCCTTACAACTTCTCTCAGCAGCACATAACACAGCTAGCTTTCCTGAACTGGGCAGGAGGTGTCCTCTAAGGGCATGTCTACACTGCAATTAAAAACCCACGTGGCATGGGCCAGCTGACTCAGGTTCTAGGGGCTTGGGCTAAGGGGCTGTTTAATTGGGGTGTAGATGTTCGGGCTTGGGAGGGAGCCTGTGCTCTAGGACTCTGCGAGGTCGGAGGGTCCCAGAGCTCAGGCTGCAGCATGAGCCTGAACTTCTACACCACAATCAAAGAGCCCCTTAGCCCCGCAAGCCCAAGTCACCTGGCACGGGCCAGCCATGGCGATCTAACTGCAGTGTAGACACACCCTAAAAGCTTCCCCCATCGCACAGGGGAATTGCAGACACATTCTCATTATAGCCAAAAACTACTGAACATCAAGGAAAAGACTCTCAGTTCAGTGTCAGCCAACTTTGAGACCCACGCCACGCCACGGCTCTTTGCCTCTCTCGACCCAGCCCTCTCTCCCTTCTCCTTTTGCTTCCTCTTGTAAAGCTCTATTTGCAGTACTTAGAGCATGCAGTGCTCAGAGAGGTCAGGAGCTAAGGGGAACTGATATGGCCATGGGATATTGGGGGAAGGGGGGAGGTGTAATGGACACACCATTTTACAGGGAGCTCTCCACAATTGTATTGTGTCTGCAAATGTTCCCCGGCCCCTTGCCCAGGAAGGAGGAGACATTTCACCAAATAGACTTTTCACGCTAAAACCTTTGAAATATTGATAGACCGCAGACCAGCTCCTCAGCTGGTGTCAGCGGCCCCAGCTCCACTGAAGTCAATGGACTTGGCCCATGCACAGCGTCTGAGGTGAAACCCAATCTCATCCAAGTTAAATTTTACAGTTCAGAAATTTTGAAAATTTTGAAAATTTATAGGGAAGTTTTTGATTGAAAGGAGCCCATTTCTCTCTCTAGAGAAAGGTCCTATTTTAGAGCCTCCCTCAACCCCCAAATTCAGTATTTGATAGTGCAACAAAAAGTGAAATCTGCAAATACTGAGGTTTCCAGGTTTTCCCTGAAATGGTTTGGGACAGCACTAGAAACAGAGCTTTGTCACCAACTCCTTCTCCTCCCCCATCCTATAGGAGCTGCCTCCTGTCCCTGCTCATGAAATAAAGCACTAATGTTTCCTTCTAAATGAGGAGGGGATAATGACCAGGCCTGATCCAAAGTCCATTGAAGCCAGTAGATAGCTTTCCATAGACTTCAATGGGCTTTGCATAGGGCCCTAAAAGAATAAAAGGAAAAGGAGAAACAAATAAAACATGCAAGGACAAGAGGGAAAGAGAGTAGATGATGAGGGGGACTTCGTTCTCCAGGGTTCTGACATAGTTCACTGTCTGGCACTCCCCTTTGACCCGGCTGGTTATCCCTCAGCTCAGATGGGTAATAAAGCCTTATAGGAATTCCCCTACTTTGCTCACTGTAGCTGTGTGAAGGGTCTGTAACCCATCCCCTCAAGCCCAGAGCTTTACTCAACTGCTCTCGTGTCATGTTTAGAATCCAAAATAATGTTTTTCCATCGGTGGGGGGGACTCTTTGGAACGGATTTTGACTCTTGTGGGAACGGTGGAGCTGACCTTAGTGGTGCCATCCTGTGAACTGGCTAGTGCAGACTGGTTGGCACCTCTGCAAAGACTGAAATCATCACCTTTGCCTCCACCGTCTGCCTCTGAGCTCAGCTCTCCCACACGGCAGTGTAATGTGCCTCTTGTCTGCCACCAGTCCAGCCGTGGAAGTTTGGAAAAGGTTTAATTTAGCTCTCTCTTGAATCCTTTCGTCCTGCCAAAAAATCTGAACTTTGGTTCCAAACTGAGCTTAGAAATCCTGATTCCAAGGGGAAGAGGAGGGGAGGAGAGAGGAGAAAATGGGCTGTTGTTTGAAGGCGAAAAAGTGATGCTACCTCACAGTGGTATTTCTCTGCTGATCATTTATTTTTACATTTTTAAAGGGATGGTTGGTTTGTTGTCTTTAATCTGATTTAATGCTGTATCACAAAAGGTTAGCAAATAGGACCCAAATTTGGGGCAACAGTGTCACCTAGTGGCCAGATAAATGTATCCTTGGTATGTTTTCCCTAGGGCTCTTCACTTTCTCATCCTATCTGGCAATGCGGGATCCGATTCTGATCTTGCTTACACCAGTTTTACACCAGTTTAACTCCATTGGGCCAGGCTTTGCTCTGAATTGTACCAGTGTGAATCCAGAATCACACCACTGATCCTAGCGGAGCTGAGAGTGAAATCTGGCCTATCAGAGTTCTAGCGGTACAGAGCAGAAGGGACCTTATTGTTGCCAAGAAACTAGGAAACTAACCAAAGGCCAGAGCCTCAGCTGGTGAAATCAGCGTAGGCCCCCTGAAGTCAATACATCATTGCCAACTCCCACAATTTTATCGTGAGTCTCTAGATATTTGGAATCTTGCTTAAAGCCCCAGGTCATGGAGTCATGTGACTATGCAAGAATCTCACCTTTTTTTAGTAAGTATCTAGCCCTCAAAGTTGTGGAGAAAAGCTTTAAAATGTGACCCTGGTTCACCTAAAAGGTTCAAAGATCAGAAGGCAAACAAAAAGAATCCAATAGGTATTATTATTATTATTATTATTATTTAATCTCATGACTTTTAAGCTGGTCTCATGATTTGGGGAGAACTGACTCATGCTTTTTGAATGCTTGGAGGTGGCAATACTGTACTGCAGCTGCACTGATTTATGCTTGCCTACGATCTGGCCCAAACGATCTATCTAACACAATAGAATGGATTTGATTTAATTTCCCTTCCCTTGGAAATACCTTTTCCTTTTTGTTCCTTTCTTGCTGGAGAAAGACCTGCATTAAAAGCAAAATGCCCCAATTGCCTCTTAATTAACACACACACACACACACACACGTTTAGGTAGCTCATTATTCCAGTGCTTAACAACTGTCTCTTTCTATCTGTGTTGATATTGCAGCACAGAGCAGCAATGATCTCACTACATGTGAAGGTGATGGGTCGGGGATTGCTGATCCCCAGCTATTAAAGCTTTTGATACCTAGGGATTTAACAAGTGAGGCATGTTTCATCTGGGTATGTAAGGAACAATTATACAACGTGGCATCAACTGGAGAAATTGCATGTGATGCAAGGTATTTCTTTTAATTTTCTTAACCTCTAATTATGTCAGCTGTGACAAGCAGTTTAACTACAAGCTGTCAGAGAAAGCTCTGAGACTACTCCGGATATCAGCAATGAGACATTTCAAGTGATCTAGCTGACCTAAGATGTCAAACGTTATATGGCTAATACACCACGTAAAGAGCTGCACAGAGCTGTCAGGATATACAAGGACTCAATTCTGTACAGGCTCACCATTCAGTAGGGCTACTGACACGGGAAAAGGGCTGCAGGACTGGCCACTAGGTACAGAAATATAAACAGCAGGAGTAATTAGATATCTCAGAGAAGGCTACCACCTAAAGTGTTACTAGTCATGAATTCACTAATAGCTGCAGACAAAGGCTTGATCCAAGAAGCAGTACAACAGAGATATTCATAGGACTAGAGAGAGGGAGCTTTCATCTTGGGAGATACTCAGGTACTAGGTACCAGCATAAGATCATGGATAGGTAGCTAGAGAATGCTTATGATTGGAAATTTAAAAGGAGCCAAAGGGCATTAGGCAGCCAATGCAATTGACGTGTTAATGGGAGTTTCAGAGTAACAGCCGTGTTAGTCTGTATTCGCAAAAAGAAAAGGAGTACTTGTGGCACCTTAGAGACTAACCAATTTATTTGAGCATGAGCTTTCGTGAGCTACAGCATCCGATGAAGTGAGCTGTAGCTCACGAAAGCTCATGCTCAAATAAATTGGTTAGTCTCTAAGGTGCCACAAGTACTCCTTTTCTTAATGGGAGTTGTGCACCTGACCAATGCTCTTTTGAGAATCCCATTTCTCTCTTCTATTATGCAAAGTTATGGGATCCTTATATAACCATCTTTCAATGAGATGTAAAAAGCAGGGGCGAGTCCTCAAGTGATGTAAATCACCAGGACTCCATTGACTCCACCAGCTCACACCAGCAGAGAATCTGGGCCATAGGTGCTGACCATTTGTGGTCATTCAACATTCTAGGTTGTTGGGTTTTTTGCAAGATGTTTTAACCCCCTTGCCCTGGCTAAATTCCAGCATGGGTAATTACAATTCACTTTGGTAAATCCAGTTGAGTAATTAGTTACATCCAGATAAATAAATTCTCCTTGTAAGTTCAGTTGGATGCAGTATCCTTTACTTTCTGTCCTATACCAATGTGTGGTGTTACTGTGTGCTGTGAAGCACTGGCCATGTCTCACCCCAGAGGGAGCTGGGTGTTGATGAGATTCCTGTCCATTGTTTATAAGTCCCTATTGAGGAAGGCATTATACACACAAACACATACACGGCCTGATTCTGATCTCACACCAGCTTTACCAAATGACTCCACTAAATTTAAAAAAATTACTCCTGCTTCAGACCAGTGTAAACTGAATTACCGAATGTACCCAATGCCTCCCTGAGTGTGCAAGGAGCCTGAAACAGTAGCTCTTAAGGGATGAGCTGCCCCATTCACCTTGTTCCTGAAACCTACTGCTACCCCAAGGACTGCTGGGGCTTCGGCAAGGGGGCAGAGCCTGCCTTAATTCAGCCCTGGATGTAGGTGTGAACAGAATCAAGCCAATGAAGGATAATGTGCTTTCAGAATGTTCAATTAATGAAATGTTCTGGCAATTCCAGCTATACACACACAGTCTGAAAACTGAACTAGATCACATTCCTTGAGGGTCCTTGGTCTACTCTAGTGGTATCTCTGCGACAGTATTAGGCTATGTAGCAGTGGCAGCACTTGCGGGCCCCCCCCCGCCCCCCCCCCGCCCCCCGGGTTTTTGTATTTGCTCAAAGTACCATAGGCTGAAGAGCTGGGGTAGGATAGGGCCCAATCACTTTTAAGCAGTGATCCTGTACTAAATCCGTATGTCGCCCCTGGAGCATTGCTCCAGCTGCCTGGTCTCAACGCCACTGAAATTTGACCTGGCCACCCCGGGCTAGCCAGGCCAAATTTCAGTGAGTGGGGTTAGAACCTGGCCGCACAGGGTCTCAATAACACTCAAATTTGGCCCGGCTGCCCCTCCGTCCAAGTGGAGGCACCAGCTCATGCACTCTGTGGGTGAGAGAGAGGGGAGACTCCCCAGCCAAGGAAGGCCCAGGATCCTGGGGGTGGGGGAGGAAGGAAGGGTGGGGACCGGCATTGGGTTCCTGCCAAGGAAGGACAGGGACTGGAATCTGCCATGCCCCCAAGAAATTTCTAATGGTATCACTGCTATGTAGGGATACTGGGCTCGATTCTGATCTCACTTACAGCAATGTAAATCAGAGAGAATTACATGGGAGACTTGTAGTGGGGTAAAACTGAGGTAATCAAACAGAGACTCAGACTCTCTCTGGGCCTCGCTGACATGCCAAAAGCAGACAATAATATTTTGCACTGAGATGTCACTTTTCAGCTGAAGTTTTCGCAAGCAGTAACTGAGCCTCAAAATAGCCATTTTACAGATGGGCAAAATAAGGCAGAGAGAGGTTAAATCACTTGTCTAGGTCAATAAAGTGAGTGTGTGAATGAACCAGGAAACAAACCCAGGAGGCCTGCCTCCCTCTCCGCTTCGGTGACCACTAGAGTCTGTGAAAATCCCATATTTGTGGAAACAGCCTTCCACACAACAGGGAGACCTGGTATGATTTCTCTGTAACCTACTGTGTGCATGGTGTATGGAATCTCAAGCTTCCAAGACTATATTATAATTGGCAAACAAATGCCAAAGTAGCTATATTCACAAACCTTAACTATTCCACAATAAAGATGTGGGACCTCCTCAACAGCATCAGACCCTTAGACATACATCTAGAGCAATGTTTTATAAAGAAGAATAAGAGAATAGCTTTCCTTATCATCAGTGGGGGGGGGGTGGGTTCCCCAAGTTCTCACAGCGATAGTTCTCTATATCCCAGGGGCTTGGTAAACACCACTCACATTTCATGCTTCATTAGCTTCTTCTGTAGTTTAATCCAGGCTGATATAGAATGCAGTAAATCCATCCAGGCCAATCCCCTGGGTGTGCCAGGCACTGTATGCTTCAAGGCATGGCTGGTCAAATAAATGGCTATTGTGACACTCCATTACGAAGCCAAAGAGTCAGACAGGGAATACTCAATTTGTATGTGCTCTCAGTAGACATAGTGGAACTAATTCTCCGTTGGCTTGTACCTGGTCTGTTCATTTACATTTGTGCAAAGAGGGCATAAAACCATTGCACCATTGCAATCTGGCCTGATTCTCCTTCAATTCTTAGTGGAATAAGTCCACTGACTTCGGCTAGAGTTTCTTCTGAGTTCCACCAATATAAGAGGGAGGAGACTCAGGCTCAAAGTTGGATGAATTTCGCAGATACCCTGGGCCATGCTCTCAGGTGGTATAAATCAGCATTACTCCTGTGATGCCTCTTTAATGCCCCCATGAAGGAGGGCAGCCAGGGAACAGCGAACCCTGCTCCAGGGAGAAGCCCAACAGGCCGGAGATGGGAATCAGCTGATGCAACTAAACAGCACCTCATGATTGGGCCCCATGCTCTCAGCTGGACAACACAGGAGGACCTAGCTCGAACAGGAAGAGGAGAGATCCAAAAGAGAGAGTGGGGGTGCTTTCCTGTAAGAGGCTACAGGCCGGTAGGCCCTGTGGATCTGTCCCCCCAGCCCCCGGGCTGGGGAATAGGGCGACCAGCTAGCAAGTGTGAAAAATCGGGACGGAGCTGGGGAGTGATAGGCACCAATAGAAGACAAAGCCCCAAATATCAGGACTGCCCCTACACAATTGGGACATCTGGTCACCCTACTGGGGAAGGCCCTGCCCAGTAGCTTCCTGAGGCCAGAGGGCCCCAGTCTGAATCCTTAACCAGATTGTTGTTTCTTTCTTTCTTTGTGAGGCTTATAAGCAGAGCTCTGAAGGAAGGCATACGAACTTGGCTGACTGTTTTTCCCCAGCTGGTGATTAGGCCTGCCAGTTTAAAACTCTCTTGGAGCCCGCTAAAATGGCTGGGAATATAATATGCTGTGGACTGGGGATATCTTAGAGATGATTCTTCCATCAATAATTTTGTCTTGAAGCCCTCTGACAGGAGGGAAATCTTATTGGCGAAGCCTCCATCCTCTGCCGTTATCTGATACATTCAAAAACTGGAACATGAATGATTCTATCTGTCCTGCTGTTATTTCACAAGGAAATCATTCAAATACAAAAGCTGTGCCTGAAGAGTCTCTCTCAATCAGCTGGCCCTACAGATTTTTACTTAAACCACAATCCATATAAAAGTAGGAACAAATTTTAAAAGACCAAAAAACACGAGCTTCAAAACATTCTGGATTTACACCAGTGTCACTGAGATCAGATCCTGGCCCTAAATCAAGACCTCCAGCTATCAATGCTAAAACAACAGCATCCTGTTAGAGTATAAATTATATCCTACAGCTCTGAAAGGAAGCCTCATGCTGTACCTAAGCTTTGACTTCGGGAGCAAGGACTGTCTTTTCTCCACAACCAAGACACGCAAAAGTGACCAGTGATTTTCAGGTGCTCAATCTGAGACACCATTAAGGGGCTCGATTTTTCTGACCCTCTAAAAATTAGGTATTTTTAAGGCTGCCTCAAACTAGGCATCCAAAAACTGAGGCATGCAAAATCACTAGTCACTTTTGAAAACATTGATGTCTGTCCATACAGAATCTAGCCCAATGGGGCCCTGATCCCTGACTAATGGATGTGGGCAAGTACTGTGATACTAAGGATAGTCGTCATCAGAGATGTTGGATTTTGATTGCTGTCTGGCAAAATCAGGCTTATTCAGAAATAAGTGAAAAATTTCTGAGGTTATACAAAACCTAAAAACAAGGTGCTGGCGCTTCATGCAGAAGGCAGGGTTTTTTCTCTGGCTGTCCAGGGGAACACACTGTACTGTAGCTATCATCCCCAGGAAACGGCTAATGAGTCTATAATTATGGATAGTTATTAGGAAAAGCTAACTCTCCTTTGCAACTCTGGGGCCTCGCCAGCCTGCCTGCTTTTCCCCTAACAAAACTGAAGTTGCCCATGACATTCTACTTTTGAAGATGAGTTATGGCCAAGGAGGAAACATTTCCGAAAACGGTGCAAACTTTGAAAATGGTTCAGGTTCGGTTTGGAAAGTCAACAGAACTGCGGTTTAGGTTGGTTGGGAAACATCCCAGATCAGTTTGAGCCACTCACACAGATTAGTTTATACACATTGCAAATTTCTCTCCAAAGCAATCTCTTCACAGGGCTCTCCAGCACCAATGGGATAATCTATCAAATACTTGACTTCGCCTTGCACTTTGAGGCCATGAAAAGAGAAGTTCCCCTCAAAATGCTTTAAGCATCTGGCCATGAGATGTTTTAAACTTGATTCAAGGAACATGCAGAAGTGTATTAATAATCCACCACTGGGAATTGAATACACTGTGATACAGTTATTCAGGGGTTGGGGTTTGTTTTTTTTTCATCTCTCTCACTCCCTCCCTCTTCTAGTCCTGAATAGCGTCTTGGAATTCTGATCAGGAATGTAAAGAATAAATGAGTGTGTTGGCTTGGAGAGGCGAACCGATGCTGCCCCTCACAGATGATAGTAACGTTTACAAAAAAGAATTAATGAAATGGGTGGCATTCTGATGTCAGAAGGATTGGAGCCAGAGGTGGTTTGCTAACGGGCGGCTCTGCATGAATCTCCCCAGACTGCCGAGCAGTCAAGGAGATTATATTCTCAACTGTTAAAGCTGTTTACACATACCAAGCAGCACTGACTGCCTCTTTGTGGTGAGTTGTTTACATGAATTTATTTTGGGAAAATTCCATTAGACGGGACCAAGATTTCTTCATAAATCATTGAATCTAGCTTGTGTACTGATAAAATCTGGTTAGTCATTTATTCTTTTGGGCAGTGTTTAGCTATGTGTGTTCATTATATGGAAGGAGCAACTTACGTGGGTAGTATAAAAATAATAGATTGCCTATGGCTGCTTCGCAGTTGTGGACGTTTTGCTCTTCTGGGAAAAACTGTATTAGAAAATGAGCCTCATCGCTCATCCATCTAATATAACTCACTAACAGAGTCACAGATGTACAGGGTGCTCCACTTCTGGCTAAGTAAGTGAGCAGAACACCCACACACACACACCCCAGGTAGACACTTGAACCACCTTTGATTTAACCCCTTTAAAAATGGGTCTTTTGCAGATACTCTGTGGTCTGTTTGTCAAAGTCTGCATTGGCCGCGCTCTCTGTTGCCATAGGGACCTGGTCAGGGATATCAGTGCTACTACAATAGTCATTTCTTCCTTTGGCAAAGCAGAACCACTGCTGTCAGATCCTAAGCGCACATCAGCTGGGATGGAGTCTTTGCCACCTGGAGTTTACTCCTAGCCCAGGTTTAAGGTTCATAGGTGCTTGGTAGAGATGTGAGCAACTTTCATAACTAAACTCAAACCAGGAGAAAGTCACCTGATTTGTTGCTTGCTTTCTTGCTTAGCCCCAAATCATGGCAGGTTCACAAACCTTTCTACAAAGCAGGCCCAAGTTTTGAGAGGACCCAGATTTCATTCTCTAGTACTGGATAGAAAGAACCATCCTATATCCTTGCTCTAGAATTCCATAAGATGGCTCAAAAACACCTACAGACAGGATCTCATTCTCTTAAAGAAAATCCATCATTTTTAGGATCACTTCTATAAAGGCCTCCTGGTTGGTTCTACCTTGATTAAATTTTATAGGAATGTTCCAGAAGCATCATGGCTAAAAGGATATCAGTCTTACCCCTGATTCTCAAAATAATCATAAATAATAACGCATGTTCCAGAAGGAGGCTTATCAGGAAGTGAACTGCATTGAGGTCACTAGAGGTCTGCCAATTTAAAGCAGCAAAGAACTTGACCCACAGGGAACCAAATGGAAAAACGGGGATGCAGATTTGGATTCTGAATCACTTGTCCTCCAAGTTTACAGGGGTTTTGATCCGGGTTTCAGTTTGGGCTAATCTCTAACTTTATATAGCACCAACCTTCCTCAAACACTTCATGGATAACACTGGAATCAGCCACCTCCGGGGTAAAAGGCAGAAATGTGCCACAAAACTCAAAACAGAAGCTGAGACCAAGGCCACCAGCAAACCCTGAAAAGCACCATGGGATCTTTGACATTCCTACAGATAAACCAGGATCTCAAATGATCTGAAACACTCACTCACCCAGACTGAACTGCATGGAGCTCAGTTAATCTGCCTCCGTGCAATGTTCAAGTTGGCCCTGGCAGAATTTGCATCTCTTGTGCCTGGCAGTCCTTGTATTTTTTTGATCAGTGCTTAGAGCTGTAAGCCACCCCATGTGGCTTACAGAAGAATGGACTGTCAGCCCCACAAGAGTGAAACACCTCCTGATGAGGCTGAATGGTGGTGGAGATTGGAATGAAAAAATTTGTAAAATGACAGTGAATCCCTTCATTCATCCCGTGATCTAGTTTTAGCCCCATGAATGTATGTAGCTAACCTGAGCATAATCATTTAGAGGAGACAGATTTTGATTGTGGCTCATGCACCCATCCTTGGTTAGAGCAGAATCATCGCATTGCTCACATATGATTTAATGAGAGTTTATGGCTAACCTGTGTGATAAATACTTGTGGTACCCATTGAGTTATCCTCTGGATGCAGTTGTGGGGCCCGATTCTGGTCTCGCAGACAACAATGTGAATCAGGAGTGACTCATGGACTGCACTTAGTTACACTGGTGTGAAGGGAGAGGCCTCCTCTTTATCTCTGCAGTCTCCGGACGCTGCCAGGGAACATTTCTTCACAGAAACTTCCAAAGTCTGACCTATTTGGGGCTACTGCTCTTCCTGCTCCCTAGCGCATTATCCAAGCCCGCCCCCACCGACAAAGCCATTATGCAATTCATCACCTCTTGGGCTTTGCTTTTGTGTGTCAGATCTCCTTATTGGCCCAAGCCTTCTGGATAGTCTCTCCATGTGCATATGACTCATTTAAGGTGAGGATCTGGGAGGAGGGGTCATCAAAAATAATGGAGGAAAAACAATAGCCCCTTCTAAACAATAGGCAAAAGATAGGACAACACGAATGATTCATAGGTTAGTCTCAGGACAAACACAGTCAAATAAACGGTCCCCGGAGTTAAAACGTTTAAAGGATGGCCAGACAAATGTGCTTGGAATGTTCCACCCATAAGCCAAGAGGAAGTCAGAGGAATTAGAGGGGCAAACAGAAACGAGACGTTAAGACTGGCGGCTGCCCTGCCCCCAAGGTAGATGTCATCAGATCCGTCCGAAGGAGGGAGGGGTTGGAAGATCCATCACCGGCACAAGCTGGAAGGGAAGGGCTGGAAGTGCCAACTCAGCACATCCAACCTGTGCCCTGGCTGCAGCCGTCTGGAGGAGTCGGGAGGAAGATGGTAATGCTGACTGCTGCCCTGAGAATGCCCTGCTTTGCCAAGGTTTAAAATACCCCAGTATCAGGGGCTATCTCATCATCCTGGGCAGCTCATTTTCTATATGGCTTTGGAAAGGCTGTATGCACTACTGTGTAGGGGGATCAGATCTGGGGACAGGCTGAGGAGGTCTGTCACTCTCCAGTTAATAGAAGGGTGTCAGAGAGATGACGTACTCAGTCGAGAGGGAGAACAAATAACCAGAGAGCTCCCAGCTTTACATGTGATGCTGTTAGATACTGACTTCAGCGATGCCGCTCATCTCTGTAGAGATGGCAGCTGCAGCCAGGGGAAGAGCCATGTGAGCAGGTGCAGACTCTGCCGGCGTTCACCCTCGAGGAGGGCAGGCTGCTAAGCCACCTCCCCCTAGCAGCAGGGCTATCTCTCAGCTGGGGCTCTGCAGGAGCTCTCTCTCTGAGTCTGCTCCCTGGGGGATGTGCTGAATCAGCATATCTCCCAGCCAGCTTGGCCCTGACCCCTTCTGATTTGGCCCCACCCATTTTGTGTGCTGGACCAGCCAGGTCTGAGTGCTTTCCTCCATCTGGAAGCCTTACTGCTGGTGGGGGCCAGCAGCATGGGAGTGAATTGGGCTGGAGAAGAGTGCGGTTCCTGTTTTATGCGTTTATGCCCGGAGCTGTGAAGTAGCAACAAACTTTAGGCTGCACAGTTAATTAATTTTCTCTCTCTCTTTATTGTGTGTTTAGAAACTATTGGCAAATCTAGCGATCATGAAAACACTGGCCAAAGCCAGGTATAGTGTGGGCAGGTTCTGTGTGAGCTTCCCCCACATGTCCCTGCCAGTACATCTCCAGCCCGACCCACTCCATCCCTGCTATTCCGGTCTTTGTCCTCTCTAAAGCAGACACTACAAGCTTGTGATGAATTGAGGCATATTAGGAGCTAGTTTTGTGCTGTGGACAGATGCCTGCAGAAGACGTCACACTCCCTTTCTCCCTTGGCTTCAGGCAGAGCTTAACCTGGGTGTCCAGAAGTGGAAGGTGAGGGAAGATTACAGGCGACTTTGTGGACTAATGTGGAAAGCACAGCTGAAAAGGAGGGCCATAACCTCTCTCTCTCTCTCTCTCTCTCTCACACACACACACACACACACCCCATAATCTCTCTCTCTCTCTCTCACACACACACACACACACAGCCATATGCAATATTGCTTTGATTTCCTCTGCCACATTAGACCTGCTCCATAAGAGTCAAACAGAGAGTGCAGTGCCCTTGGCTGGATGGATGTGGGGGAACTCCATGGCCTCTATCTCTGTGTTGCCTCTTACACCATTCCCATCCCCATGGTGCCTGAGTCCCAGCCCCATCCCTTCCCATTGGCAGAAGCTAGAGAATCAGTAGAACCCTTCTGCTCCAGGTGTACAAGGATTCCCAACCCCAGCCCGAGGGTCAGGAACCCATTGTTCTCTATCCCTCCCTTCCACACACATGCTGAGGTAAGCCATACTCAGGCACCAGAAAAGGTACTGAGCAGAGTCTCATCTAGTAGCTAGGGCACTGGACTGGACAGGAGACTGGGTTTTCTTCCTGGCTCCGCCACTGATCTTCTGCATGAACTTGTGAAAATCTCTGGCCTCTCTTTCCCCTCCCAACCTTTGTCTGCCTTGTCTAGTTAGACTGTGAGCCTTCCAGGACAGGAACTGTCCCTCCCTTTGTGTGTGGGGAGGTCCTCTCAATACTACTGCAATAGAAATAACAATAACTAAGGACCAAAGATTAAATTCTCCAGCTGCAGTCAATATCTATCTGCCTGAGTGAACACAGAGTGAGGACTTTGGTGTTTGGCCCTTCTGAGAGCAAACTTTTGATGTCTCCAAAGTTCAAATCCTCTGAAGACCAGGGAGGAAACTGTTTAGCTTTGTAAAGAACAACCAGACTAAAGACAAGTAACTGCAAGAAAACTGGCTAGCAAATGAAATACAAAACTTGCAAAAACCCAAATTTTCCCTATTGGCTAATGGTGCAGACTATAAAATAGATTTTTTTTTTCTTCACAAATCATTTAAACAGAAGTAAAAAAAAAATCTGTAGTTCCCGCTGCAGAAGGCACCCTGAGGAATAAAAAGTGCAGTGAATCATGGGTATTTTATTACTAGTTTGTGTGTCTATCTGATGGCAAGCATCAATGGCTTCCCTTACGGAGGGTCCCCTTGGGGATACAAGAATGTAGGGAATAGCTTACTAGTTTCTGTGTCTGTCTAATGGCAAAAATCCATGGTTTCTTATAGAAGATACTGCAGCAGCACTTTAGCTCCTGTGTTTGACTTTCGGGTGGCAAATTATAAAGCAGGATTGAAATTCCCTCACTGGTAAAACTGCCCGCTGTGCAACCAGCCCTGCCGTGTGGGGTGCTAGCCTGGCACAAGAGGGGCAGGACCCTTGCCATGCAGGGCGGAGGGGCTGCATGTTGCCTGCCGTATTTAAGGATGGGGATACACTTATTTGTAAATAGCCGATGGAGAGGATTAAGAGACAGAGCGTGGGTGCCAGGAAAAAATCCACAGAGTTTAGCCAAAGGAGCAAAACTCAAATAGCCGTTGGAGTCTCCGATTCACACCGCCCCGTGGCCTAGGAGTGTGGTGGTCAGGAATCACTCTGGGTCCACGGTGTTTGACAGAGATCCTCTTTATTCCCAGACCAGTTCCAACTGCCTCTGCATAACAGAGCATGGGCTTCTGCCGTGCCACTCCCCTGGATTCCCGGGCTGGGAAGCTAGCCTACTTAAAGGTACAGTTCCCAATACCACAGTGAGCCTTGGGAGAGAGAGTCTTCTCAGAATGGATGTTCAATGATATGTGATGTAGTGAAGGGGCATTATAACAAATCACCTCTGATTATTAACATGGCGGGAGTGCTATGGGCCCCAACTAAAACTGGGGCATGGCTGGGGTGTCATGTGCTTCAGTTCCACTCCGCTGGTGTGCATTCATCAGCTGGCAGAAGGTGCAGCAGCTTCCTGGTCTGCCAGGGCATAGGGCTGTGCATTTCCAAGCTAAGACTGCAGGAGCTGTGATCACTCCCTAGCCGCTACCCTTCCACTCCTCAGAGCCAAGAACCTGGGCCATAGCAGTGTATAAATGTAATTAGTACTTGTGATGATAAGCATCTATATCATTAGTGCATGTGAATCGGCAGGATTGGGAGCTTTCCAAATCACGCACTAAAAGAGGAGCAAAATCACATCTTGCAACCATGAAGCAAACTCTACAGGGCAATTTTAGATCCAAGACAAGTCTGTCAACTTCTTATTGGCTACAGTGTGGTAAGTGCTCCCACAGGGTCCAACCTTCTTTATCTGCTGGCAAAGGGCACTCGGAGAGGTGTAAAATTCTTTCCTAGTGAAGCAGACCTCAAAGGATCTCAGAGAAAGTCACTTGAAGATGAGTCCTTCCAACCTTGCAAAAGCTACTTTCTGCAATCCGTTCCCTCTGGGCTCTGATGTACTTGTACATTTCTAAGGCTCACAGATCAGGATGTGGGGTGGTGGGAGGTCAAATAACAACAGCATCCCGAGGGAATGGCTTTTTGGAGAGCAGATTCTTACCCATATTGCCAAATGGATACTGTGCTTTCTATTTAGCTTGTAGGAGCTTCAGAGTCGGGGCTATCTCTTGCTAACAGCATCTATTGTAACTTTGCAACCTGCCTGGAGCAAAAGGCCCCAGGAGCAGCCCAATGAATGAATTGTGATTCAGAGTCTAAATTCCTCCCTTCTTCTCTCCCCTCTCCCTCCGCCCCGCCATTACTCAGGGGAAGAAATCATTTACTTTGCCCAACATGTGCCTGACCAGCAAATCGGGGGCAGAGCCAGGGTTCCTTCCACTCTTCTTACCTCTCAATGCCCCCTCCCCACCCACTTGTTTACAGTGGGGGGCTTTTGGTCAGGTCACCCCTCTGCTCATCCCCATGTCAGCAGGATGTAATAGCAGCAGAGAAGTTGGGAGGTGTCTTACTCCCCAGAGGGCTGTGACAATCTAATCCTGGGGGTTTGTACTGCACCCAGCACAATGGGGTTCCATCTGATTTGGGGGCTTTGGGGCACTATTGTTATAAAAGTGATAATTAGCACTGGAATTGAACTCCATTGTGTTTGTGCTCAGGATCCAAGGTACCTAACAGTCCCACCAGCAGCTTAAGACCATTATTATTTGTGAAACACGATCAACGTGCTCTGAAAATGATGGGTAAAGGAATTGGCCAACCACTTCTGTGCTCATCTCTCTCATGCAAACCCACTGGCAACTATTTTGTGGATTCATAGGTTTCAAGTCCACAGGGGACTAGTATAATCATCGAGTCTGACCTCCTATATAGCACAAGGCAAAGAACCTCACTGAGTAATTGCTGCATCCACTATGTCTGTCTGAGCTAAAGCGTCTTTGTTATAAAGAAAGTGAGTGAGAGAACCTGGATTTGTGCAGGAAATGGCCTAACTTCATTATCATGCACATTGTGTAAAGAGTTGTCACTTTGGATGGGCTATCACCAGCAGGAGAGTGAATTTGTGTGGGGGGGTGGAGGGTGAGAAAACCTGGATTTGTGCTGGAAATGGCCTAACCTGAAGATTACTTTAGATAAGCTATTACCAGCAGGACAGTGGGGTGGGAGGAGGTATTGTTTCATATTCTCTGTGTATATATAAAGTCTGCTGCAGTTTCCACGGTATGCATCTGATGAAGTGAGCTGTAGCTCACGAAAGCTCATGCTCAAATAAATTGGTTAGTCTCTAAGGTGCCACAAGTACTCCTTTTCTTTTTGCGAATACAGACTAACACGGCTGGTTACTCTGAAATTTGTTATAAAGATATCTAATCTTGCCTTAAAAGACTCCAAAGCGGTGGAGAAGCCAACATGTCACTCGGTCAGATGATCCAATAGTCAATGACTCTCATTTTAAAAATCTGCCCCTTATTTATTTATAAAAACAAATTCTCTCATGTTGACGTTCTAACATTTAGGGATCCCAATAAATGGGTGTTGGGCACCTAAGTACCCAACTAGTTTAGGAAGCTCCTTGCTCAGCTTTCTGACATCTGAGAATCCTCTTCTTTGGTGCATAACTCTTCCCAGATCTGGGTGCCTAACTCAGGGCTGAGAATTGCACTAGGCAGAAGGGCATTTAGGGATTAGGTATTGTGAACACTGAGCACTGCACTGCCTAAGTATCTTTGTGAATCTAGCCTATGAATCCCACTGAAAATCAACGGGATCTGTGCACCTAAACCCCTTAGTTGTTTTTGAAAATCTCCGCTTTCCTACACTAGGACCACACCCTGCACTGAGAACTGTGCAGAGGTACCTGTGTGGTCTTCCATGTCAGATCAGATCCTTGCTTCTGTTTACCATTTCAGAATACCAAAATGGAATTTAAAAAACAATCCATATAATAGCATCGCTCCTCCAATGATCTGTTTTATTTTTTTCTTTCCTCCTTTCATGGAGACATGAAGTGCCTCCATGCTGTCATTGTGGTTACTCTCATTTTCCCTGGCTGTTTATGTGGAAAAATCATAAAAATATTTGGTGGGTGAAAGAGAGATGTAAATCACTTTGGTGGTCTGATGTAACGAGAATGGAAAGGCTGGATGTTTCCCTTTTAATCAAATAAAATGCACAAGCACTTTGTTGATGGGGTGGGGGACACACTGAATTGCACAACAGTTTCACATTTTCCCTGTAATTTTTTTTTAATACAGAGGAGTTTGAATGTACTGGATGCAACTGTAACTAGGACAGCCACAGTTCAAAGACCTCTCACCATTCTGGCAAGGTTAAGTAAGCATCCTAACAAGGCGATCCACCCAGCCATGGGCACAGGCATCTGAAATTAACAAGGCTCTGTGAGAGATGCGGGGGCGGGTTCTCCCATGGAAAGGCTTTTGTGTGACTTCCCATGTCACAAATGGCACATAGACATGCATAATGGGCCTAATCTACAGGAATGGAAACTGACCTTGCTGGGCTTTGGGTCGGGCACAGTAAGGGAAGAACAGGCCCCCCTAAAGATAACAGTTTCCCCAAAGGGGTGGGTTGAAGCGTTGTCAGCACTTAGTGACTGAAGAAGAGCTCTCTGTAAGCTCAAAAGCTTGTCTCTTTCACCTACAGAAGTTGGTCCAATAAACGATATGACCTCACCCACCTCGTCGCTCTAATATCTTGGGACCAACACAGCTACAACAACACTGCAAACATGGTTATAATATGTCTGTCCTGTGAGAACCAAAGCGTTTAATTTAAAAACAGACAAGTGGACGCTGAGGTGAACCAGCTATTTTATTCAGGCGCTCTGTGATTCTGTCCCAAGTTGCTTATAGAAAGGAAAATGAGTCAGTATTCTTTTAATCAAATTAACAAGACACTGCATTAACACAGGTATTGAATTAGTGTCAAAGCATCAAATTACTTACGTCATTGATTTAATACAGCAGATAATCAATTCTTACAAATCCTAAAACAAAAATCCAAGGAGGTGGCAAGGGAAAATAAAAGGTTGCCCCACCACTACCTTCACAAGAACGTTATTGTGTAGCGTAGATATGTCTAAATCACCCAAGCACAATGACTAAGTCCCATGTCTCTGATTGACAAACTGGCAAAGATCCCACTGCTTAGAGATCTGAACCATTGCTCGCTGAACCAGTGGGGAAGCACCAGCTGTGCAGTGTCTAAGCTAGTCATGTGGTTTTGTGTTAATGACCATTGCTGTTTTGCCCTGTGTCCATGCTGATACCAAAGGGAATTGTGGGAGAAGAGGTCAAATTCCCATAATTCCCTGGGAAACACCCATAGGTACCCTGGTGCCTGTGCTGTTTCCAAGTCAACCAGGGAAAGCTGGCTCAGTAGGGGCTTACCAAGCCTCCAGGATTGCCCTGGAGTCTCCAGGAATTAAAAATTAATCTTTCATTAAAGATTATGTCATGTGATGAAACCTCCAGGAATATGTCTAACCAAAATTGGCAACCCTAAGGGTCAGGCTTCCCGATACTGAGCAAACACAGGTTTAAATCCAGGTTTGACTCAGCCCTTCAGCAATCTCCTTGGCTTGAGAGATGCTTTGCTTGTGGGGGGACACAGATTTTGGTGATGTTTGAATCCTGATCCAGATCTGTTATCAGACTGTGTAACTAGTTGCTGTCTGTGCTGTGGGCTGATCCAATGGCTTGGATCCAAACGCCCATCAAGTTTAGGAAAATTGTAATCTGAAGCAGAATCCGGGCACTGATCTGAATTTAGCAGTCTGGGCTCATCTCTGATAATAAATACATTAGATTAAACAGGTTCAAATGAAGCTGGAAAAGGCTGAGGCCGGCCACTACCACTGAGAGGGAGGCAAAGGGTTTGGGACAGGGACTTTTGTGTGGGAAGCCCGAGGAGACAATGTAGGGAAGGGAGTGCAGCAGCAGGACAAACAGTGTACGGTGAAATGCTGGTGCTTGGGGACTTCCCGCTTGATCTCACTCAAAGAAATGCTGAACAATTCTACTTGGAGCAGCTGCCGTTGTCCCTATCTGGCAGGCATTAAAATTACTTCCTCTCCTAAAAGACACTTAACTGAATGGAGAACGAGTTTGGCAACAGATGAATGCTATGTCTGGCATTGGAAGTATCTAGAGCTGGAGCAGCAGCATGAGTAGCATATTCTGGATGAATATGGATGGGTATAAAGAGAGCAGAGTAGAAAGCAATAAATGTTTCTCTAATGTCCCACAGAGGTTTTTTTTTTAATTCTAAAGGACCTAACTGCATGCAGCTTTGACTGTTTCTCTTAACGGTTGATTTCAAAATAGGTCATGATATCACAAGCCAAGATTTCAACTGGAAATAATGACAAGTGGCAACAAGGATAGCATATTAGTCACAAGTCCTTACATACAAGTTCAGAATTATCCCTTGCTTCTTTATCTAGTTGTCTGAGCTCTCTTCCCAACGCGATCTAATTAGGATCAAGGCAGGTTTACACTTAAAACGCTGTATTGGTGCGGCTGTTGTCGCACTTTAATGAAGACCATCTATGCTGCCGGGAGAGAGCCCGCCTGTCGGCAAAGGCAGTCCACCTCGGCGAAAGGCGGTTGCTATGTGGGCAGGAGAAACTCTCCCGCTGACATAACGCTGTCTGCATCGGCACTTTGGCCAGTGTAACTACATCGCTCAGGGGTGTGGATTTTCCCGATGGAATTCTGTAGTGTAGACCTGCCCTCAGTGACGCTTGTAAAGCAAGTACCTGTCTTGTTGCCTGTCTAATCTATTTAATTTACCTAACCTAGCAGTAAAAATAGCCGTCCTTTTCTAAGCACAGAGAAGTCAAAGGGTTCAATAACTGATATTACCTCACCCACCTCATCTCACTAATAACCTTTCAAGGCATTTCTAATGTACTCTTCACTGTGACATTTTGGCAATAAATATAACAATTTAAAGTCTCAGTTTTGGCCAGATAAGGACCATCTTCTCTGCTCCTTATTCCACAAGTCTACCTAGGCATTGAGGTTCGGGCAGGTGGAGTTTTGGAATTTTCCCAAGTTCCACCCACAAAATAAGCCCCACCCACGTCAGATGTGAAAATGATTGTACAAAATCTCTGGAACTTGCTTCCCCACAGGGTCCAAGAGAGTCTGAATTTGGCGACCTTCTGGGCACACTGCAGACGCCATCTGTTAGGGGTTTGGAAAGGGCTCAGTGCATGTTCCCAGAACTATGTGGGCGGTGGAATGGCTGGCCACCTGGTCATGTTGGCTTGGCTGAGCTGAGTTATTGGTTCCTGTTGAAATGTTTGTTTCCTGACACTGTTGGGAAGATTGATAATGTCGTTGCGTCACTAATGAAGTGTCAGAGTGCCTAGAGCCTTTGTATAGGTGTCTATTTTACTATTTAAAGCTAAAGAAAGAAAATAAACATTTTTAAAAGTGCCTTTGTCTCTGACTTTGAGTGCCCAAGGAGAGACGTCTAGAGCTTGACTTTCAAGATGCCAAGGACCTGCTGCTCCCATTGACTTTAGTGGGATCTGTGGTTGCTCGTCACCTCTGAAAATGAGATGGATGTCTCAAGTCAAATACCCAAAAATGGAGGGACCCCAAATCAGTGAATGTGGATCTCTGTGACATCATGTACTGCCAGAGCTGGGGATAAAACCCAGCTGTCCCGACTTCAAGGATTCTGATCTCACCACTAGATCTTACTAGCTAATGGGGGAGAGGAGACGCTGACACATCCTGCACTATAGTGGTGCTCTCTTGTAAGGCACATTCTGTATCAAACTCTTTTTCACCACCATCCCCACCTCCCTGCCTCTGACTAATATACTTTTTTATTGGCCACTTCATTTGACTCCTCTGTGCTTAGAAAAATACGAATATTTATTTCAGGATACTGTAAAGCTTTTTTGCTGCAATGACTGCTTTCTGATTCCAGGCGAACACGGTCATGTGAAAGAACCTATTCAAAAATCCATCGCATTCCCGTCCTTGTAATTTATGCAGTCGGGTTTATACTGTAACTTCACATATCAGCTCTTGTATGCCCCCAAATTAATTTGCTTTCAGAGCAGACAGAGCTGCTAAAGTGGCCACATACAGAACACCCATCTCACACTGGAATTATATTGTCCCTAGGTGGGTTTCATTATCATTGCTGCTGTTCCAGCTGAAAACACTGACAGAAAGTCAAGCAGATTAAAAACTTTCACAAATGTCAGCATTTCAGACCTTATGGGCCAGCTTGTGCCATCTTGACTGTGGCTGAGTAGTACCTTATTCCTTCTCTAGCCCCATTGATTTCAGCAAAATTACTCAATGAGTAGGTGTATCAGAATCTGGACCTAAGAGAAATTGATCTGTCTGGGCTATGCTGTTAACCCCTTACACATGTTGGGGAGCAGTTACCCAGATAATGCTTGTGCAAGTAAGTGCTCACCACTGTGTGCAAGGGGGCCACCACCACATGGAAGAGAATCACAGTCTGGCCCTGGGAAACAGCTGTTGGTGCACATGCTGTGTGTGCCAAGAATGCGGACACAATTCTGAGTGCAGAAGGATGTCCCAGCACGCTGGGCACTAGCCTAGGACTTGGAAGACCTAGGTTTAATTCCCTGCTCTGACATGGACTTTCTTTGTCACCTTGGGCAGGTCACTCAGCCTCTCTGTGCCTCAGTTCCCCATCTGTAAAACAGGGAGACTAGCATTTTCCTACCTCTTGGGGGTGCAGTGAGGATAAATACGCTAAAGGGGTGAGGGGTCCAGATTCTATGGTGATAGGGGCCTGATTAGTACCTTAGATAGTTTATCTGACTTGAGTTTCCCTCTCATTCCTTTCACAGGATACAGCAGCCTTGGGTTTCAATCTTCTTTAAGTTTCAGAGTAACAGCAGTGTTAGTCTGTATCGGATGCATCCAATGAAGTGAGCTGTAGCTCACGAAAGCTTATGCTCAAATAAATTGGTTAGTCGCTAAGGTGCCACAAGTCCTCCTTTTCTTTTTGCGAACCTTCTTTAACTATCTTTATAATTACTGTCAACTGCGGCTTACGGCATCCTGTCAAACATTCTTGAATGGGATGTTTCATTCTTGCGATGCCCTGCTTTACAGCTGACCGTCGGGCTGGGGTGTTTTCTGCTCTTCATCATGAGAGCAGACACCTTCTCTGCTCTGTCCTGACAAGCTTCTCGATAGCCACCAAGCTCTTACTATTTCCAGGCACTGTTTGCCCTGAGAATCCTTTACCCACCTCTGCCACAGTAAACACACAGTTGGCAGTGTCATTTTCTCTCCCAGCTTGCTCATACTTTCCCTTCTGTAGCTCCTGTGCTCCCCCACCCAGCCTTTCTACTCCTAGCACGTCAAATTAATTCAAAGGGTTTGTTTATCCATTCTTCCCCCTCTTCACCACAATGTGAGTGGTCCACCCTCTAGCTTCCAAAAGCCAGTCACCCAGAGATAAACAAGGTATTTTTCCAAATGTTCTAAACATTGGCCATTTGAGTCCAGCGGCAAGGCCCAAGGATTCATCCCCACTTCAGTGTGCCATTGCCTTAGGGCCTGCTCCTGTTGGGATCAACTATGGCTTTGCCACAAGCCCTGAGTAAGGGGCAGCATAGAATTGTGCTGCCTCAGAAGCAGACCAGGAACCAGATTGTGGTCCATAGAGTCACATTCTGGTTCCTCGGTTTCCCCCTGCTCCAAGGGAAAACAATCCGCTCCAGTCCTATTTCTGGCACAGATTACTCCCCATTCCATCCCCGCCAGCTGGCATATTGTGGGTGGGGAGTGCCAAGCCAACATGCCCCCACTCTCTGCCCCTGCCTGCCTGCTGTTCTCCCGCAGCGCTGTGACCTGCTATATGAGTAGTCAGGAACTGTTGACCAGAACTGAAGGTGAAACTTTTAGGTGCCTTCAGCACAGGCCCAAATCTTCTGGTCTGAATTTTTCATGTTGGTTTGAGTTTCATCACTAAGCTGGTGATGGTTCTCATGGGTTGAACAAACACTTGGGAGCCCACTGCACAAAGCAGACAGCTTAATGAACCCACAGGTTTCAACTGGAGTTTTACCCCGGAGTTTAAACAAACCTCAAAGGGGCTCGAAATCACATGAGCCAGAAGCACTTCGTAGAGTAGGCAGAACCTCTAGATACATTACAATGACCTCACCAGAGATCTTGCATTACATCGTTACTCACTGCCACTACCTGGCTTACAGTGCACACTTCCATGTTAATTTTGCGTGCTCACTTTCAGATGCCATCATCTTCCATGGGCTGAAACCTACAAAAGAAGCCTGTCAAAACCCATGAGAACCAAACCCACAAGTCACACAGCTCTACTTTGGTTAATCATGGGCCAGATTCTGCCATGCTTACCAATGCTGAGTACCACCTTACTCTATGAGTAGTCCTGTTCATTTCAAGGAAGATCATACTTAGCAAAAGAAAGGGTAGCAGAATCTGGGCCTGTACTGCTACGTAGATTTATTTTCCTTGCAGGAGAACTATGATATAACTGGTGTCCATGTATATCATGTACCCTATGGCCACAAATTCACTGGTACTGGGAACAAATCATGGATAAATCAAAACAAGTGTTAATTATGGTCCTAGAGTGAAATCCCACATCTTGGTGTGCTACACCAGGACTTGTTCACAGCTGTTATTTCCACTTGACATTGTGGTTCGGGATGTTGTGATCAACCCTGGAAATTCTCCAAGATGTGTGCCATGGGCGGGGAAGTGACGTGTTTTTTTTAAAGCTGTGTAAGACCACAAATCATTCAAACAAGATATTTGAAAATATTTCTACTTTATCTATCTGCATTGATCCTACTGATTAAATGGGCAATATTAGGCCTAAAGTAACCCTCATCCAGAGTCTCGAAATGCTTCCCAACAGGTCATGGGCCAGATCTTCAGCTGATGTAAATTGGCATTTGAAGTCAATGGAGCTACATCAGTTTAAAACAGCTGGGGATCTGGCCCTCTGACCTGAAATTCCCGGTTGAAAAAAATGTCCATTGAATTCTGGATTTTTAATTCTAGTCATAGAGCACCCCTGAAATCAATTTGTCAGATTCAGTCACACTTATTCATGCTGTGTAGTATCATACCTCTTAGTAGAGGTGGTAGAATCTAGCTCAGTGGGGCTAGCTGTGGAATTAAGTAACTAAATGTGACCAAGGGTGACCTATATTATCTTACACAGGGGCCAATCCTCTCACCCTTAGACACATTAAGTAGTATCTTGATTCCATAAGTAGTCATCTTGACTGTAACAAGCATCATAAGGTTTCAGAGTGGTAGCCGTCTTAGTCTGTATCCGCAAAAAGAACAAGGAGTACTTGTGGCACCTTAGACTAACAAATTTATTTGGGCATAAGCTTTCGTGGGCTAAAACCAACTTGATCAGATGAATTATGAAATCAGAAGAAGTAGATTTTAGCCCACGAAAGCTTATGTCCAAATAAATTTGTTAGTCTCTAAGGTGCCACAAGCATCATAAGGTTATTCACACAGGAGAGACAACATGAGAGAATGGAAAAAGAAGATCTTACAAAAGAAAATCAGGATTGCTAAGGAGCATCTTCTTTAGGATCTTGAATAGAGGTGGTGAAAAAATGACACGTTTTTTGCAAAAAAATTAATTAAATATGTTTTTAGCATAAAAAAAATGTTTTCAACCCACCTTCTCTGCTTCCCTGACCTACTCTGATCTGTCTGATTCTTTCACTTCTTTAGGAGTTAATTGCTTTTCTTTGTCCCATTTTCTTTTCTTTTCTTCGCAGACAGATTAGACTAGGAACATTTAGTGCACAATGGATCTATTATATATCTGTTTCACATCCAGATCTAATATGCCGCTTCATATCTGTCCCAGAACTTGTATTTTGATGCAGCATTGCTGTACTCTTCTATTATCTCAAAGCACAAAGAAAATGCTGAGGAAAGAAGTATGGACAATGTAGTTGAAGAGACAAGCCCAAAGCCCAACCTGCTTAAAAGATACCACCTTCTTTTTAAACATGGTACACTGCTCCTTGAAACTATCAGTAGCAGAGTTTCAGGATGAAGAGCCAGGTATGCAAATTTGTTTGCTGGCCAACCCTATGATAACAAACTCAATAAATTGGGTTTTCTTTGCAACAGCACATTGGCACATGCATACAATCCTGGGGGGTCCATTTTAAACCCTGAAAGACGAAATGTCTGCCTGAGTAGAATTTGTGCCGTGTGCCAGTGAGAGGTCTCAAACTTTTCCATAATGTGAACCACATCTTAATATAGAGAGATTGTCTTGCCAGCCAGCTCTTTGTGAACCTGAGCAACTGGTCCATAGACCACCATTTGGGATCTTTCAGCTTTGGGAATAAGCACTGTGTATAGGACAAACTCCATGGGTGTGTTGCTTCTTAGCACTTCTCAGGAGCTAATCCATTTTCCCTGTGTCTCTGCCTGCTTGTCTATTCAGAGGTCAAGTAGCTTTCTGGCTGACTAGAATGCAGTAACTCTAGATGCCAGGTGGAGGGACAGCTCCAGTTTAGACTTCATTCTACAGCAGTAGGATGGGTGTCAGTAGGTCCAACGGAGGCTGGGCCGGGGCCGGGAACGGGAATGAAGATGAGGGTATGTAATTTACCTCACCTCATGCATCACCACCGAATTTGGTCCCAAATGAGTCTCACCCTGAGCAACTCTTGCGTCCAGCCAAGAGATTCTTGCCTGGCTTCATGGCAACAACATAAATCAGCCTCAGGTTCATGTGAACGTTTTGCACATTTGAGCTAACCTTTACACAAATCTGGTGGGTCTGCCAGGTCTAGGAAATGACATGAGTCTAGGAAAGTCTCCTGTGCCTTGAGGGTGCGTGGTGAATATTTCACGTGGCCTTGACGAGCTCTTACAGAATATTTCACTCTCAGAATATTTTTTCTTTCCTTTTTTTTTTTTTTTAAATTCCCTGTTGTCAGGCTGTTACTACAACTGCAGACAGGATGCCATAATCTGACACCCTCTCCCCTGATACACACCTGCTAATGTGCTTACAGGCTAGGGAGAATCTGCCTGGGCCACGAAAGCTGGGATCTGAGTATTGTGAAGGTGGTTTAGGATAAAGAAGCATTCATTAAGGGTTTTTTTACCTCAGTTCCCTTTATATAACCACTAATCCTCCCGCTGTCGAGGCTTCGTGGCTCGTCCAATAGTGCTGATCTAGCACCGTCATGGTCCTCAAGCTGGGTGAATTGAACTGGGCTCTCTCCAGAGCTCCCTCCACACAGCCTGTGACTCGACTGAGTCACTCATGGGGGTTGTGGGTTAGCGCCATCTTGTGGCCCCTAAAGTTATCTCACAGGAAGTAGACTAGGGAGAGTCATGGAGAAGGGGTGATCGAATCAGATACCGAAGCCTTCATCTTATTATCTCATTGTTAAGTAAAAGCATTTCGCTGACATTTGAAAGCCCTTGTTTTCTTGAGAACGCTGCATTTTCCTTCGGTCAGCATGATGAGGAGCATAGAATAAACCCTTTGATAGATAATCATTGAGCTCTCCGGGACATTACAGCTCTGCACGGGTTAAGAAGTGATTTCCCCCATTTCATCGTTACACAATTGGCCTGGCTTATTCCAGTGTGGGGCACTCACTATCCCCGAAGAATCAGATATTGGCCGTTCTCAGAGCAGGATACCAGAACACCCAGTCGAAAAGGGACCTTCCCCGGCCTGGTGAAAATGAGCAAGTGAGGGTGGGGGACAGCGAGCGACAGAGGGAGGGGGGATGGAGTGAGTGGGGCGGGGCCTTGGAGAAGGGGAGGGGCAAGGGTGTTCGGTTTTGTGCGATTAGAAAGTTGGCAACCCTACAACTGACCAGTGGTCGAACCCACTATGGCAAAACATCCCTATAATGCCAGCAAGCCCCACTAGATTTTCCCCTGAAGCAGGAGGCAATTTTCTTTGAAAAAGACAATGTCAGGTGTTCTTTCGCCCTGACTTTTGCCCTTGAATCAGCAGATGCTTACAGCCACAAGTTTCACAAACGTCAATGATTTTATTTAAAAAAAAAAAACAGAAATGAAAAAAAAAAACCCTCTCCTCTAGCTACAGCTCGCCTAAAATTAGTTTGGGGTTTACTAGACACATCGACTTCATGCTGCGAATGCTGAGTTACTTTCTGTGTTAAAAAAATATTATTGTTTACCTAACTGTTCTTCAGTGAGAAATGGGTGTCTGTTTCTTTAAACGGAGAGAGCTGAAGGCAGACAGAGCGGCTCCCAGCTTGTTTGCCGCCTGTGGGGGGAGAGAGATGGAGAAGAGTGCATCCTGTTGTTGAGTAGAAAAGGAGACAGACGGACAGACAGACAGGAGGAAAGGGTCCCCCATGGATGTTTGCAAGAAGCTCTCTCTCCCTCCCCCAAACTTGGTCCTCTGCCTTCTCATTTTTAAACCGAAGCCCTGAGTTCTGTCAGTGCAGCCCAAGATAGAACAGGTTTATTAGCGACAAGAGATCTTTCTTCAGCCCAGCTCTGTGGGGAGCTATATTTCTGTGTAATGGAAGGGTCACAACAGACCCAGGCATTTAGAAAGATTTTATCCAGAAGATGGTATTATGACTGTTTCGTAATTTAAGTCTCTGTTTATTTAAGCACTTGGGGGTTTAAAAACCAAAAAAACCTCTGCATGTCAGATCTGTGCTCTGGGCGCATGTGACTGGGATGGGACAGGACTCAGCAGAGGCTCAGCACCAGAGTTCAGGGAAAGTTGGTGGTTACATTTGGATGGGGTTGTCATCAGAATCCATCACCGCCACCCCCAACCCAATGCGCGCACACACATGTCACCCTAAGTTGCTCTGTCGTTCCAGTGAATCTAAAAAGCCTTAAGCAAAGCTCTACCGAAACTGCTGAGACTCTATTCTTCCCCCCGCCACACACACACACACACCCCCAAAAAAGCCCCATAAATCAGCACTCAAAACTCAGCCCAAAGTTCATTCCTGTCTTGGTCCCAGCACGTTCACTCATAACTCAGTCTAAGCTTCCATATTTCGAATCCTGACTCCTTCCTATCTCAGCCCCACGGGCGTCTGCGTATCTCGGACTTCTTTAGATTGAGCACCTTGTTCTCCAGAATGCTGGCGAACGAGGTTCCAGTTATGGGATTTGCAATAAAGCCTGAAGCCAAGACACTTCTGTCTGGTTTAGGGTTTTGTTCCCTTTGGAATCGCACATTTTTACACTAAGGGTCAAACTTCCTGAGGTTGCCTCTAAAACGGCAGGTGCCATTTTCCACATTCAAGCTTTGAGCGTGCAACTTTTCTGCGCTCAAATCATACCAACGATTTCAGGCGCAATCAATGCATTTGTGCCTGCGAGTCAAGAAGCCGCATGCCTAATTCACGCTTTGATTTGCACATCCAGATAGTTTTCAAATACAAATCTGAATGTTTGGGTGTATAAAATTGGGCCAGCCGTCTGAGAGGTTTGACTAAGATCCCTTTGAAACCATGTCCTTAGGAATAGAAATTTGTGGGTCTCTTACAGTTGCACTCAAATGCAAAACCTTAGCTCCAGCCTTGGCCAAATTAAGATATTTTACCAATTGATATGCTTATTATTTGTATTACCCATAGCACCTAGGAGTCATAGTGATGGACTATGACCTTATTGTGCTAGGTGTTGTATAGTACTCATACTGTTAAAGTCTACTGTGCATTACTGAAACCTAAAAACTTCAGAGATCAGAGTAAAGGTTGAGTGTGACTAAGCTCCATAGACAGATAGATTGCATGTGCTCAGCTGTCTATAAGAGCCTTTGAGAAGTGTGTGCATAAGTTAGGTATTATGACTGAGTTGTAAGGCATGTGAATTGAGCTGGGTCTGGACACTAGCATTGCAGTAACTGGTGATCTCCTACATTTTTAGCATCTACTACATCTGCTGTATAATTTACCCATCCCTGTCCCAACTTGGGTGCATGTTACCACTGAAGTATAAATGTAGTTGCTGAGTTCATAGATATGATTATGGGTATTATAAATGTCAGATTGCACCAAACTGTAAGCTCGTTAGGGCAGGGGCTTTCTTGTTATGTGTTTGCATAGCTCCTACCACAATGGGGCCTCTGTAATAAAAATAAGAAGTAACAAAAATCCAAGTACAAAGGAAGGTGAACAAAGGGTGCAAAAGCTATTATCTAGTAAACAGTTCCAACTTTCTTTCTCTGTCCCTCATTCACAATGCTGCCTGCCAGCCCCTGGTAGGACAGCTGAAAATGAGAAAGCCTTGGGCTAGAAGTGGACAAATATTGTCTAGAGGAGAATGACTTTCTTGCTGTCGTTTCATATATTTTCATTTTTGTTTAATTGCGGGCACCGTGTATTCTAAGCAACCGTATTTAGCCATCTCTCTTGTGCGAGGGGTTTATTTCCCTGCATGTGTAATTTACCACATGTGCTATGGTGTTGCAATTCATTTCTCTCTTGGCTGAACTATGACATTCTGTGGGGATGGGCATCCTGCTACTGGAAGCCTACAGCCACAGGTGCTGTTCTCGTTAGACCGGCTCTCCTGAGAGGAGGGCCCTGTATTTCACCAGCAAAGCTATTTGTGCTGATGGAACCGAATTAAAAGCAGGGGAGTAAGTTAACTAGATGTCTTTGAACACTCCTCAGACCTGGTCAATGGAAAACAAGGGGGCAATTGCAATGCTGGAAATAGCCTCTACCAGCCCTTAGGCAGCCATGCATCTCAACCAGTGAATGAAGAGAATGCCCTTTGGAGTAGAACTGAAGATGCTTGAGAGTTAGGTGTGTACTGTGTATAAATAATCTAGGACTCTTTAGTAATCTCAGGAGCCATTTCACTTGTTAGGTAGCTGTTGCCATTCCTCCCTAACACTGGCCTTGCAATGGTCATCCATGACTTTTTTACTCCCGGTCTATGTTCCAGCAATGCCCTCTACCAGGGGCTCCATTTGAAATCTGCCCAAACAGCTGATTGCTTCCTGAGTAGGGTGAGATGCTACGAGCAGGTAACCTGTGCTGTTGCTAACTTCCAGGTACCGTTAGACCCTATAATGCCTGGGATGGCCTTGGAGCAGCTCATATGAGAGACCAATTTATATACTATCCCAACAGTTAAGATCCTCTGGGGAGGTCCTGCTGTCAGTTTCCAAGTTAAAACACTCCAAGGCTGATACATTGCTTAGCTGAGGGCCTCCATCTTCAGAATTGTCTCCTCTTCACTGTTCACCAGAGCATGAGTCTTGTGAGCTTGAGGTCAAGGCATATTTATTTGTCCCATCATAAATTTCATGGTTTTATTGCAAGGTAGAATCATGATTATCGGGTATCACCAAGGGTTGTGTACTCAGGTGTCAACAGAGAGAGACAGAGACACTAGCAGGTCATTAGGATGAATGTGGATAGTGGTTCTCCTGGACCTAAAGGTTGAGATTTTCCCTGACTGAAGGATGGGAATTGGGCATCCAGATCCTTAAGGTGGCTTTGAAAATATCAGTTCAAGCATAGAGCAAATAGAAGCTCTACCACTGACCTCAATCATCACAGGATTAACCTCCAGCTTTGTAAATAAGCACCTGCCATGGCAATAGGAGGTCTGAGTATCATTGAAATAAATAAATTCCTTTTTAATATCATTCAGCATGAGTTACCAGGCATGCTGGTCATGCTGTGAGCAAAGGAAATCGGAGATTTCATTCTATGTCCTAAGTCAAGTATTGCCCAGCAGTGGTATAGGGAATGATTTGCTTAAACTTTACGTATAAGAAGAGATGGGTTTGACATGAACTTGCAGATCCAAACATCCCACAACTTCATAGGTTCCCAGATTTAAATCCCAGACACAGATCTCACAGGTGACCCATCTCTGTAACAGACTAAACAAAAAAAACCAAACTCAGGTGGAGATTTCCATTACCAGCTGGAGGATGTAGCCCAACAACTGGGAGCTGGCATTGAAAATCTCCACCCCAGATCTTTCCCCACCCTGATCTTATTGGGGTTCAAACTCCTGCCCCAGAGCTGGGTGCAAAATTCGCATCTCAATCCAAAGGCTGAAGCAGACAGATACGCAAACAGGACAGTTTTCTCATGGAGGAAATCTCCTACATCTCATTGATCCTGTTGTGGTCTTTTCAAAGCAGCGTCCCCCTAATTTTGATTTAAAATAACCCACCCAATTTAAGAGGAAAGTGGTTTTTTAACAAAAATTAAATAAAACTCAGCAGGGATGGTTTTATACTGTAATAAACAAACATTGGGTAAGCCTTGAAAATGCCTCCGGCATTGAAAGAGGCCTGATGTCACCACATGCTATAGATGAGCTATATTAACAGGATAATGAGAGTTACTGGATAGCATCATCTCTTTCATCAGCCCACATGATGCTAAACATGTGTAAAGCCAAAGAGCACATCTAGTTGCAGGTTCCTAATATTGCGTTTCAACTGTATTAATTTTACTAATTAAAATAAATTTTTCTTCTGTACTGTAGACAAACAGTAATCAGGCCAAAAGGAGAAGGCTCCAAAGACTAAGACAGTGGATAAGATAGAGGGGCCTAGTTCCTCAGATGGTATAAATCAATAGTTGTGGAAGTTTCGACTGAGCAAGGACTGAAGGATTTGGCCCATCGTGACTTTAAAGTGTTTCTCACATTCTGGTCATTAGCCAGATGTTTCAGTGCAATTGCACTCCCAGTGTCCCACAGAGAGGGTTTGTGTGTGTCTGCGACACACTGAAGAGGTAAAATGGGAACTTCCACAAAAGAATGGCTGAGCTTCAGCGTCAGTTTTGTTTCCTCATTGTTGATTCTGAACACTTGTTAAAACTCAGTCAGATATTCCCTCAGGGAGCAGCAGCTTCCATTATTTTAGTCTGGAGAGAAAACTCCGAGAGTTGGGGGTTCAGCGTGGTGTTTGTATCTGTTCTGTGTTCTCACCTGGAGTATACTGTTCAGTTTTGATCTCAAAAAATGACATAGCATAAGTGAAAGGGATTGAGAGAAGGCTACGAAAATGATGCATGGAAAGAGGTCTGTACGAAGAGAGACTGGGGAAAGGGGACCTGTTTGGTTTAGCAAGGAGACACATAAAAGGAGATTTGATAGATATATGCAAATTAACGAATGGTATAGTGACAATAGGCTATGTGCTCCTGTTTACACATCCTTACAATTAATACTAATTCATTTATACCTAGCTCTTAGTACTTTTCATCCACAGATCTCAAAGCATATAACAATGGAGGTAATATCTTCACTTTACAGATGGGGAAACTGAGCTAGGGGTGGTGAGGCAACTTGCCCAAGGTCACCCCACAAACCTGTGGCAGAGCTGGGAACAGAACCCAGGTCTCCTGAGTCCTGCCCAGTGTTCTGTCCACCAGACCACACTCCCTCCCATTAATTAATGAACAAAGGCATATTCAACGCAACTGAACGGCAAAGCACTTTACACTGATGGAGGGAAATGCTCTTTTTTACACAATGCCGAATTAGCTGGTGGAACTCATTCCCACGAAACACCACTGAAGCCAAGAGCTGAGAAGGATTTTTAAAAGTATTAGATCATTACATGGAAAATGAGAACATCCACAGTTACATTAAATTATTTATTTATTATTTGTTAATGGGGGACATAAACCCTCATGCTTCAGGGTATAAACCAACCTCTGAGGGTAGGAAGGATCTGTCCCTCCAAGCAAGTTATTTCAAAAACATCCACAGCCAGGTTATTTGTCCCTATCGCTAATGTGGTGGCCAGCAGAGACCGGATACTTGCGCTACCCTAGCCCCCTTCACAGTAACACTCTTGCCCAAACTGCACCCATGCTGCAATATATTCTGTTAGGGCCCAATCCTGAGAGATGCTGAGCACCATCTGCACATAGGGTGACCAGATGTCCTGATTTTACAGGGACAGTCTTGATTTTTGGGTCTTTTTCTTATATAGGTTCCTATTACTCCCCACCCCCTGTCCTGACTTCACATTTGCTGTCGCCTCAACTGCCATGAACTTCATTCATCTTGCATGACTGGGCCTTTCACTATTAGCAAAGTTTGAGAACTAAAGATGATGGGCCTGCTTCTGCTCCCATTGGCCTCTGGAGTGATCCCTGCCATGTGCCCACCCAGGGCAGTCAGGAGATCTAAGCAGTCCCCTGGATATCCTCCCCGCATCAGCAGAACCCACATAGCAGGGAGAGCAGCTACTCCCTAACCCAAGCAGATAGAGTGCAGGGAGCAGGAGGAAAGTTGGCTCCAGCCCCCAGTGCACCACAGCTGATGCCAAGGACAAAGTGGCCTGTGCCACCGAAAGAACTGGTACAGACTAATTCTCCCACGAGCAAGGGGGGGAAAGGGACCAGGTTGTGAGTCCCAAAGTCACAATCCTATTCTTACCTGCTCCTGGAACAGCATAGCTAAGTGCTTCCACTTACTTCGACTGCCTTATATGATTGAAATAAAGAGTCATCTATACAGTAGATAGAGTACTACTTGTAGCTACCTAGAGATATTTAAACACAGTACTTGCTCGGTGCAAAAAAATGGCTTCTTATCCACCTAAGGGATTTCAGCCTCCAACTCTCTTTTTGTAGCGGTTCACCTTGCAGCAAGCTCAGTACCTTCAAATGCTGCCTACGAAACATTCTCAGCCCAGAAGCTGTTTTAATATTTTAAATGTTTTTCTCCAGCATTGCAGCAGCTGTACTATAAATAAAAGACATTTTTCTCTCTGTCCCTGGGCAGCTCTAAAGCACCAAATGGTAAATAGGGAGGAAAAAAGAAAAGAAAAAAGTTTTGTTCCTGGATTGGAACTTCTCCTAAATATCAAATATTAACCCCCCAAAATTCCCTCCAGGGCTATAGATTTGATGTTAGCAAAACTTCCTGTCTTGCTGAAAGGCTCTAAAACAGTCAGGGTTTAAAAATGAATTACTCCAATGAGAAAGCATGCCTGAAAAGCTCCATTTCTGCAGCTGGACTGCTCCATCTTCAATTCAGATCCAGTCCATGTTAAAATATTGACTTGTGTTCTGTAACTTGGAGCAGTTAAAAAAAATCTATTGGGCTTTATGTATTTTGCTTTCATGTGGCATTGCTGGGTGTAAGCCTAGAGTTTTGATTGTGGAAATTGTAAGGCCAATGCAAATTTATGGTCAACAGGTCTGCATTATGGCAAGCTATGGCACTAAGCACTCCTCCCATGCTGTCCCATGTCTCCACCCCTTCTTGGAGCGGTGGCAGGTTTCGGAGTTAAGATGAATGGGACAGTTTACACCTTTTGGAGCTATTGTTTCAGGCTGCTTGCAGATTCAGGCAGACATCCATTGTACTCAAATCACATTTTCAAGCTTTTATTTGCATCCACCAGGACAAGACATTTTTTTTAATGAGAGCTGAGATTCTGATCTCATCACGTGACTCCAAGAGCTGGGGTTGAATAGTACCTATGCTTTAATCCAGACCAGACAGTAGTTTTAATATCCTTTTTCAACCAGTTGGCAACTTCTGTACTAACAAGAAAAGGAGGTTCCTGCTTTTTCCAACAGTCCATTTGGCTGGGTTATTTTGATTTTTGTTATGGTTGCACCTGGGACTTTATTGGAGATCAAGGCTCCATTGTGTTGGGCACTGTATAGTAAGAGAGAGTCCCTGGCCCAAGTCCAAGTAAACAAGGAAGGATTATTATCTTAATTTCACACATGGGGAACTGGGGCAGAGAGAGGTTAAGTGACTTGTCCTGGGTCACACAGGAAGTCTGTGGCAGAGCTGGGAGTGGAGCCCAGAATTCCTAAACCTCAGCTTAGTGCATGAACCCCAAAAGTCTCCCTCCTCTCCACTTTGAGCTATAAAATGACAAAGATGAACATTGCATAAGGGCTTTATTAACTTTAAACAAAGCACTCATGTGAAGCAGGCAAGTGAGGATTATTATCAACATTGAAAGATGGGGGAAGTGAAGCAGAGAGGTGATGGACTTGCCCGGGGGCACAGGGAGAGGCAGAGTCTGAGCTGGGATGCTGGAGGCCCTCACTCTGAGTCCTGTGCTTAGGCCACTAGATCATGCCTCCCTCAATCACATAATACAGTTGGCCAGATTCTCTGATGCAGTGCAGCCGCTGTCTACTACACTGCCAGCACAATCCGGCCCGAGCCAGTGTAAGCAGCTCCAGAAGGATCACCCTAGCATGGGTGAGCCTCTGGTGGTGCATAGCTGCCTAGAGGCTCTTTCCTCCTGAGTGTTGAGAGTTTAGCTAAAAAGGGAGGACGCAGCTCCTGATCCCCCACTGTGTTTTCTGTTCCTTGAGGGTTACTAGCAACCAGTGGCCACTCTAGTTATAGGCAAACTAGGCAGCTGCCTAGGGTGGCTGATTCCTGAGGCAGTAGATTTCTGGGTGACGTTGCAACCTGGCACACAAGGTTGCAGCACCCCTCAAATTCCCCCCCTGCAACACACACACACTTTTGCAGTCCTTCTGGCACCCTTGGAGGGAGGCGGCATGCTGAAGTTTTGCCTAGGGTGGCAGATTTTCCTGAGGAGCCACTGCTAGCACTACAAAAAGAAGGATTCTGCGTGGACTCCTCCTGAAGGTCGAAACAACAGATTGGACTTCTACATAGATTCCTTCCATCAACGTGCACAGGCTGAAATTGTAGAAAAGCAGCGTCACTTGCCCCATAACCTCAGCCGTGCTGAACACAACACCATCAACAGCCTCAGGAACAACTCTGACATCATAATCAAAAAGGCTGACAAAGGAGGTGCTGTCGTCATCATGAATAAGTTGGAATATGAACAAGAGGCTGCTAGGCGGCTCTCTAACTCCACATTCTACAGGCCATTATCCTCTGATCCCACTGAGGATTACCAAAAGAAACTGCACCATCTGCTCAAGAAACTCCCTGAAAAAGCAGAGGAACAGATCTGTGCAGACACATGCTAAGAGCCCCGACCAGGGGTATTCTATCTGCTACCCAAGATCCATAAACCTGGAAATCCTCGATGCCCCATCATCTCAGGCATTGGCACCCTGACAGTGGGATTGTCTGGCTATGTGGACTCTCTCCTCAGGCCCTACGCTACCAGCACTCCTAGCTGTATTCAGGACACCACTGACTTCCTGAGGAAACTACAATCCATCGGTGACCTTCCAGAAAACACCATCCTGGCCACTATGGACATCGAAGCCCTCTACACCAACATTCCACATGAAGATGGACTACAAGCTCTCAGGAACAGTATCCCTGATAATGTCACGGCAAACCTGGTGGCTGATCTTTGTGACTTTGTCCTCACCCATAACTACTTCACATTTGGGGACAATGTATACCTTCAAATCAGCGGCACTGCTATGGGTACCCACATGGACCCACAGTGTGCCAACATTTTTATGGCTGACTTAGGGGACGAGAGCTAAGGAAGCGTTGTTCTAACGCCCCTACTGTACTTGTGCTACATTGATGAGATCTTCATCATCTGGACCCATGGAAAAGAAGCCCTTGAGGAACTCCACCATGATTTCAACAATTTCCATCCCACCATCAACCTCAGCCTAGACCAATCCACACAAGCGGTCCATTTCCTGGACACTACTGTGCTAATAAGCAATGGTCACATAAACACCACCCTATACCGGAAACCTACTGACCGCTATACTTATCTACATGCCTCCAGCTTCCATCCAGGACACACCACACGATCCATTGTCTACAGCCAAGCTCTAAGATACAGCCACATTTGCTCCAATCCCTCAGACAGAGACAAACACCTACAAGATCTCTATCAAGCATTCTTAAAACTACAATACCCACCTGCTGAAGTGAAAAAACAGATTGATAGAGCCAGAAGCATACCCAGAAGTCACCTACTACAGGACAGGCCCAACAAAGAAAATAACAGAACGCCACTAGCCATCACCTTCAGCCCCCAACTAAAACCTCTCCAGCGCATCATCAAAGATCTACAGCCTATCCTGAAAAATGATCCCTCACTCTCACAGATCTTGGGAAACAGACCAGTCCTCACTTACAGACAGCCCCCCAACCTGAAGCAAATACTCTCCAGCAACCACACACAACACAACAAAAACACTAACCCAGGAACCTATCCTCGCAACAAAGCCCGATGCCAACTCTGTCCACATGTTGATTCAAGTGACACCATCATAGGACGTAATCATATCATCCACGCCATCAGGGGCTTGTTCACCTGCACATCTACCAATGTGATATATGCCATCATGTGCCAGCAATGCCCCTCTGCCATGTACATTGGCCAAACCGGACAGTCTCTACGCAAAAGAATAAATGGACACAAATCTGATATCAGGAATCATAACATTCAAAAACCAGTAGGAGAACACTTCAACCTCTCTGGCCACTCAGTAAAAGACTTAAGGGTGGCAATTCTGCAACAGGAAAGCTTCAAAAACAGACTCCAACAAGAAACTGCTGAGCTTGAATTAATATGCAAACTAGATACCATTAAGTTGGGTTTGAATAGAGACTGGGAGTGGCTGGGTCATTACACATATCGAATCTATTTCCACATGTTAAGTATCCTCACACCTTCTTGTCAACTGTCTAAATGGGCCATCTTGATTATCGCTACAAAAGTTTTTTTCTCCTGTTGATAATAGCTCATCTTAATTAATTAGCCTCCTACAGTTTGTATGGCAACTTCCACTTTCTCTGTATTTGTATATATATATATATATCTTCTTACTATATGTTCCATTCAATGCATCCGATGAAGTGGGCTGTAGCCCACAAAAGCTTATGCTCTAATAAATTTGTTAGTCTCTAAGGTGCCACAAGTACTTCTGTTCTTTTTGCAAGCAGTCAGTTGCTCTAACATGTTGCAGAGGGACCGGGTAACAATAGAATTAGGGAAGCTGTAAGCCAGCTTTGTGTATGTGCAACCTGACTTGCACTGTGTGAAGTTGGGTTGTGCCTGTGGAATGGGGCCCCAGATCTGCTCAGAATGCAGAATGCTGTGGTGGGGTGTGATATTTTCATTAGCTGCCATTTTGTTGCTTCTTTCCAGAACACAATCAAGCGATGGCTTCCATTTGTGGATTCATCTTAGGGCCCGGTCCTCCACTAGGTCCTGAGCAGGCCCATTGAATTCCCGGGGGGCTACCACACGGGTAGAATTACTCATGTGCTTAAGATCGTGTAGGATTGGGCCCTAAGCAATTCTGTTTCTAAATTCCAGATCAGGTGTGAAGCATTGATCTAGTTACTTTGAAATCAGTGATGTTCTGTTGCTGTGCTGTTCAAGGTTTTTCCTCTACTGTGCCTCAATGCATTTGACAGATGCTTCATAAAAACACTAGCGTTACAGCACAAAATAGTGTGTATGATGTAGAATAGCAAATATATGATAATACTGTAGAGACCAGCACAGTATTATAGCTTAGCATAGAACAGATTTCTATGAACAATTCTCTGTAAGTCTGGTTCTTGACCATGTGGCCGGTCCATATATGGACAAAGGAGAGTGTCATCTGATACCCATAGTTTGTTTTCTGTGTAGAAATCTGTCCTTATTTAACCCTAACTACATGGCAGTATGCTTCCAGGAACTTTTTGCTTTGCGAACATAACATTTTAAAGGATTTTTTTTTAAAGTCAGTGCAGTTTCATGTTTAGAAGACTGAGGCACCCAACATATCCTACTCTGAGTAGGGTTCTTTGATCGGTTGTGATGCTGCATGAATGGTAAATATATTCTCAGACTCAGAGTAAATATTCAATGGCATGTAACTCAGGTATAAAGGAGTAAATTTTACACAAGTTGGCCACAGACGCCTTGTCATTTCCCAGTAAATTAAAGGGTCTTCCATTGGACCTATAAATTTATCACACTAGTATTCTTCCATGACTACAGAAACAGACTGACCCTGTTTTGATAGAGTGTTCCATTCCCTACAGATAACCAGAGCTCCATGCTGTTTGTGTGTGTACCATGGCACCTATAAATTGAGAACGAAACCTTTTTTGCTGCTGCTCTCAGTGTTAGTCTTTCTGTTTTACTGACTGGTAGTTTTTTTTCCAGACCCTTGATCAGATCCTCTGCCAGAAAAAAAAAAGACTTCCCATGTGCTCTCCCAGCTACTCACAGGCTTAGAAACCATATCCCTATGCCAGAAGCACTGCCGTTCCCAAACCAAGCTTCTTTCTCCCATAAAGAAGTACACAGTGGGTTACTCAGCGTTGTGCAAGATGCCTAACTGCTGTTACAAGATTCTCTGTTTTAATACCTACTCTCAGCTATGCTGGTGTAAGGCTGAAGTAATTTCACTGAAATCACTAGTGTTACTCTGGCTTTACCTCAGTGTCACTGAGTCCTGAATTTGGCCCTCAGTTGTATGTAATTTTGCTTAGGGCTACGCTAGATCTTGTTATATCCTTCCCCTCCTTACAACACTGTGAAGGGCAGATTCCCAACGTGCCAGCAAAGGGTCTCGTGGCAGCAGAAGCAGGGAGGGGTGGAATTTGGGGTGTTTTCTGTTGATGGTGCACTCCCCGCACTGAAAAGAGCTCAGTCGGTAATCCCTGAGTGCCAGTGTACAAGGGGCAGGTGGGAGTGGGACACAGCTGAAGTAGGGCCAGTGGATCTGCTGCTATACAGAACCTCCTGTCATATGCTGCACTGTGGTGGGAACATTTAACAGGCCGTGGAGGCTACTTCACAGGTTGGGCAGCAGTTGCCTCCAGGGGACAGTTCTGCTATTGCTCTATAGCCCGGAGGTGAGGATTCCTTCTTTCCAGTGCCCTTCCCTATGGATCTGCCCAGCTCCCCAGGGGTGTTGTCATCTGGAGAAGGTTCACGTCCGCAGGACATTCCCCACCCAACACAGAGCATTACAAATATCACCGAGGCAGACATGTTAATATAAAAACAGCTGCACAGTTGCCATATTCACACAATTACCATGGATTAGATTGTGATAAAACACCATTTTTTTAGTTTGTTTTTGGCAGATTCGCCAAAGTGGGTTAAGTAACTGCAAATCTTGTAGGATAACGAGGCCTTATATTTTAACATTCCGCTTTTTCTACAGGAAGTTAGCAAACTTCAGGTCTGATTTTTGTGATGTGTGTGTGTACTACAGTTAGGAGCATGGGATCATGCTGCAAAAACTGATGGCATAGTGTAGTAACAAATGGTGCAAACCGTTTCTCCAGGCCAGGTCCTCAGTTGGTGTAAATAGGTGAAGATCCACTGCAGTCCGTTTATACCAACTGAATATCTGGCCCCGAATATTAAACATACCCGTCACATTTCTGGTACCACTGCCGAATGCCAGCCCTTTGTCCTCTTACCTGCAGGGATTTTTAATATCTGGTTAGGTGCTGTTTGCTGCTAGATTCTTGGGATGGGGGGTGGGAAGGCACAATGTGTTCTGTCCCCAGAGAACAAAAGCCCAAGCAGACACTATGTTATTATAAATTTACATCATTAACAACATTTTCCATTCCAATGGCTCATACACAATGATTTACTTTCCACCTTGCTTTGGTTCTCATTAGCAACAATAATAACAAATTATAAAACTATACGCGTATATAGTGTGTTCCATTTAAACATATGAATAATAATAAATTAAATCTGACACCCTTATGAGGCAGAGAAGCATTTTAAAGACAGAAATGGAGGCCCAGATCCACAAAGGTATTTAGGCTTCTAACGTCCAGTGAAATCAGTTGAAGTTAGGATGCTAAATACCTTTGTGGATCTGGGCTAGAGAGTTTAAGTGACTTCCCCATGGTCACACAGCCAATCAGTGGCAAAACCGGCATAACCTGCTGGTCAGTCTATATTAGACATCCCCCTCTGTAGCTGATGCACAGAGGATGTGTGTTCATTACAACGTTGGGCTCTTTAGCTCAAGTTGTAGATCTTCGCATTTTCAGTTTCTGGGGCCCTTGGTTCTGTCTCTAAAGTTGGCCAAGAGGGCTGCTGTCACACCAGGAAGTGAATACAATCCTCTGATTTAACTACTGGGCAATACGGCCTCAAGAAATAGGCTGAATAATTGTAATGACCAACACAAGCCCTGATCCTGCAAACACTCAAGTATGTGAGTATTACTTACCTGAGTAGTCCTACTGATTATGGGACTACTCACATGCATGTTTCCAGGATTATGAGCTTATATAGTAGAATATAGTCCTGGGCTCTACTTCTGTGATCTTTGTATCATACTGCATTTCACCTGATTAAACACTCCAGCTGCCTCAGGGCCAGGTATGGTGTTTGTATAGCACCGGTGCTACGCATCTGATTGGCCAGACAAGCTGTAGACCTTGTTCTGATCTCATTTTTACAAGTGCATCTCAGAGTCACTCCAATGAAGCAATCGGAGCACTGCTATGGTTTGGGGGGTGCGGCACATTCTATGTAACTGTGCAAGAAATGCCCTTTATTCTGCAAAATACAAACCCAGGCAACGATCTATCCTGATTATCTCTATCCTGTGTCTAGACCTCTGTCCTGAAGTCATCCCATTGGGCTTTGACAGAGATAATGTGGGATATCCTGTTCCACGTGTGCTGAAGGAGATAGGCACCAGTGAAGCCTTGGATCCTACCACCCCCAAAGTTGGAAAAGATTGAACCTGACCGTTGCTAGTGCCCCCTTTCTATAATAGACTGATCTAAAACCCCGGGCAGCTCAGACGAGTTTGAGGCTTGGCCCGTCCCTAGAACCTGTATACTCTTGGCTTGATGCTGGATCAAGATTAGGGACAGGCAATCCCATTTGATAAAATAAGATAATTTACCTTAATTCAAAGTTTAATTAACTTTTTGTCATTTTGGTTACTTGGTTGTCTTTTCATTTTTTTACATCTTCACCTCCTGGACCTGAAAAAGGACTAAAATCTCTGCAGAGCTCTCACCATTTCTAACCATGTATCTGACAACTCAAGACATGCTGTTCTCACAAATTTTCTAGCCCTTTTTCTACACCTTAAGAGTTCAGCTAACCTTCCAAATTTGTGGATGCTTCTTTAGGATGAGGCTTAAAACCAAAATCCACTCCTGACCCCTTTTGGTCATTAAAGGACAAGGGTCCCCCTCCCACAATATCTTAGCTAGGTTCCCACTCATGTAATTACATTCCACCAACCTAAATACCAATTGATGTTATTATTACTTACATAAATTATCAGAGAACAGCAGAACTCTGCATTCAAAATAATCTCTACTCCACAGGCATTGAACCATTGCAGACTGTGCAAACTAGAGCTGCAAATTCTGAAAAACTGCTTTTCATGAACACTGGTCCAAATTTTTAAATGCATTTGCTTTGGCTGTGTTCACGCCTCTTTTGTGTTTGCTTTTCACAGATGTTCTGGGATGGGATTTTAAATGAACCTAAGCAACTAACTGACTAACTGGCTTTCAATGAGACTTGGACTCTTGAAAATTCTGCCTCTAGCAAGTAAGTATTCCTCGTGCAAATACTCACGAAAGGAGAATAATTTCAAGTAGCCAAAGGATTTGAGGAAATCCCAATCTGCTCACCACCCATCTACAAACAAACTAAAAAATCCACATTCAGTGAATAATTTTTTGGTTGTAAAGTGTTTGTCGAGCACTAGTCCAAAGAGACCTATTAGATCATAACACATAGGTGTGCCCTAGCGCATGGGGTTCTCAACCTTAGGGTCATGACCAGGTCTGGTAGGATCATGACCACCCTCATTTTTTATGGCTAAATGGAGGAGGTGCCAAAAATAATGAACAAAGGTCCTGAAACTTTTTCCCTTGTAATATGGGGTCACGGAAGGGCAAGTTTGAAAATCGGTGGTCTAGTGCTTTCTCAGGACTTGTGTACCCGACGCCACGGTCTGGACTACGGGGGTGTGAATTATAGTGCTCTAATTGCCCCATGTTGGCCCTGCAGGTGTGAACTAAAAGCTACCTAGTATGCCAACATGTATACCAACACAGTCCTGTTGAAACAGGTCTACATCAACGCGAATTAGGAATCTGTGAGTTTGCACCAGCAGGGTCTACTTGAAGCAGTTAGAATACAACATATTAGCATGCTCTAGAGTTCACATCCCCATAGTCCGGACTACAGTGCCGTGTTGACAAGTCCTAAATCATCTCCATAGTAATTCACATCACCACAGTTATTCTTTACTTCCTGTCCTAAACCACTGTGAAGTATTGCTGTGCCGTGTTAAGCAATTGCTCAATTCAACCCAGAAGTGGCTGGACTTCGCTGTCTGGAAAATTATTGCTATATAACAGTGCAGAGTTTGTACAGAGCCCAGACCTACAAGACTTTAATACATGCAACTCCTACTTAAACCAATAAAAAAGAGGGCTTGCTGGATTAGACCTTAATTTAATGAAGCTACGTCTTGGGTAGACAGACTCGCGCTAGCTCTGCTCAAATGAACGCGCTAAAAATGGCAGAGTGGACACTGCAGCCTGGGCTAGCTTCCTGACTCCACAGTCTGAGCTCAGGTGGCTCATCGGAGCTGCTGCCTGGGCCACAACATCCACATTAAGAAAAGGAATACTTGTGGCACCTCAGAGACTAACCAATTTATTTAAGCATAAGCTTTCGTGAGCTACAGCTCACTTCATCGGATGAAGTGAGCTGTAGCTCACGAAAGCTTATGCTCAAATAAATTGGTTAGTCTCTAAGGTGCCACAAGTACTCCTTTTCTTTTTGCGAATACAGACTAACACGGCTGTTACTCTGAAACATCCACATTGCTATCTTTAGCCTGTTAGCTCAAGGAGAGCTACTGTGTGTCTGTCTGCCTTGGCTGGGAGGCACGTGCCCAGCTTCAGAGTTCTTCTATCAGGTCAATATGATTGTTGTTGCCAGTAAAGCACATAAATTCAGCAGCTGCTGAGATCTTGACTAGCAAAGGGTATGTTGTCCAGTGAGACGGCCATGGGGCTAAAAGCAAGGAATTCCTTAGTTCTAATCCTATAGCTTCTCCACAGACACTTTATCTGACTTTTGGGCAAGTCATTTCAGCTTGGATTTCCTAAGGGAGTTGGCTCCTTTGAAAATTCCAGATGTGATTTTTCTTTTTCCTAGTTTCTTCATGTGTAAATGGAAGTTAGTAATATGTCCCTACCTATTTCACAAGGGTAATGTGACTTTGACTGGAAACTCTTTGGGGCACAGTCAGTCGTTTTGATATATGTGTGTAAAGCACCTGGGACCCTGATCTTTGACTGGGGCCTCCAAATGCTATCAAAATACAACTGTTATAATAAATAGTAATCATATAATGTTCAAACCACACTTTGAACATGCAAAACACTATCTACATTCTGTGTTATTCTGCTGCTTATAGTTAATAATGAAGTACTGAAGATGGCACGATGTGAATCCATTCTGGTGGCGAAGATTTTAACAGGAGCACAAAATGGCATCTCTGGAATCTAGTGTCAAAATGCAAAGTAAAAGGTAACAGTAAATAACCATGAGCTGCTACAGTTCCCGTGTGAAAAATAGAAAAGGAACCATTCAAACTTTTTTTTATGGCATTGCCACTGGCACCAAGATGTGACCAGAGATAGACCCACAATTAAGCCCATATTCACAGGAATCTTGGATCCAAAGGGGGGAAATGTTTAACCACTCTCTCTAGGCTTGGGTTGCTTAAAAAGAAAAGTGACTTTTTATTTCAGTATCTGAACCCTTTAGGAAAAGGGCGCACATGAATACGAAAAAAAAAATGTATCAAGCAAGACTGCCCTTTCAAAATCAAGTATATGCTTCAATTTGTATGCAGAAACATTGACATCTAGTGGTCAGTTAGTTTACTCACAGGTCTGAATATCCCCTGCACCAAGCTTTATTCCAGTTTCAAGTCAGAGAAGGCAGAATGGGATCAGAAATATTGAATATAAAACAGGTTAAACAACCATAAAACCAAACAAAAACATCGTGTTCATTTCTTGCCTAGATGAAAGCTTTTCCCAAGTCTTTCCAAGCCTCTCCTGTAAGAGCTTCTGGAAACCATCTATTCTGCTGAACTTTCCATCTTCAGTGTTGACACAGCTACTCTGAGTTCACCTTCATAGCCCTTGTTCATACTACGTTTAACTGTGTTTAGCTGTGTTATACCCCGTTATGTCTGTAAGTTCCATGGAGGGGGGATCCTGTTCTTTGTCGAGCACATCATGGCTTCTTAAAAATCATTTAGATAGCTTTTTGCACCCCTCTGTGTTGGTGTCTTCATAGCAGCCAGCAGTCTGCAGCTATGCCTCACACATGCCCTCCCTTCCTTTGTTAGCCATGATCTTTGCTACTGCTGAGCAAGCTTCCGAAGGGTCAGAAGTCAGATATGATTGGGGTATGTTCGGTTCTTAGGCCAGATCCTCAGCTGGGTCCACTGACTTCAGTGGAGCTACGCCAATTTACACCAGCTGGGGACCTAGCTTCTTAAATCTGCAGAAGTAGGTTGGAAATCTTGAGAGTGATTATCTATCATCTAGGTTCCTTGACTGAGTTCATCTTCATGGCATTTAAGTGTCTTACACAAATGATCAAAGTATCTAAAGATACTGCTGTGACCCAGTCTGGATTCCTCACTCCTTCCCTTTAGGCCATCATAGTTAATTCTCTCTTCTTCCTTCTGTTTTCTCTCCCCTTATTCTACCTGCCCAGATTTCCTGTAAGGTTTCTGGTACTCTGTACCTCTCATCAGGTCAGGAACACCTCCAGAAGAGCACCCCATATCTTTCAGTTCAGTGTCCAGTCCCAGTCAGGACCAAGAATTGCAGATGCATGTGACAGGGAGTTTGGTTTAATAAAGTATTTGGAACTTTGGAACTCCAGGAAGGTTACATAGGGTTTGGTTTGCATTTCGGTGTCAGTGTGGGTTGACAGGTTTCAGAGTAACAGCCGTGTTAGTCTGTATTCGCAAAAAGAAAAGGAGTACTTGTGGCACCTTAGAGACTCATCTTTATCCTGTTGTCTCATCCTCAGTGTGACCGAAGTTAATGAAAAGAACAGGAGTACTTGTGGCACCTTAGAGACTAACAAATTTATTTGAGCATAAGCTTTCGTGGGCTACAGCCCACTTTATCGGATGCATAGAATGGAACATATAGTAAGAAGATATTTATACATACAGAGAACATGAAAAGGTGGAAGTACCCATACCAACTGTAAGAGGCTAATTAATTAAGAGGAGCTATTATCAGCAGGGAAAAAAAAACTTTTGAAGTGATAATCAAGATGGACAGTTGACAAGAAGGTGTGAGGATACTTAACATGGGGAAATAGATTCAATTAGTGTAATGACCGAGCCATTCCCAGTCTCTGTTCAGTGTTATCTAGTTAATGGTATCTAGTTTGCATATTAATTCAAGTTCAGCAGCTTGTTGGAGTCTGTTTTTGAAGCTTTTCTGTTGCAAAATTGCCACCTTTAAGTATGTCACTGAGTGATTAGAGAGGTTGAAGTGTTCTCCTACTGGTTTTTGAATGTTATGATTCCTGATGTCAGATTTGTGTCCGTTTATTCTTTTGTGTAGAAACTGTCTGGTTTGGCCAATGTACATGGCAGAGGAGCATTGCTGGCACATGCTGGCATATATCTATCTGAGGGATTGGAGCACTTGATTGTCACTTCAAAAGTTTTTTTCCCCTGCTGATAATAGCTCATCTTAAATAATTAGCTTTGTTTTTATAAAGATTAAATTATATGTGTGCTACTTATATGAGCCGATCCCTGAAACCCAGGGAAATCTGAATTGGCTTCTGATTAAACAGGGATCTATATTAAGCTCCTGTTCAGCCCACAGCACTGTGGTACAATGATACAAATTCAAATGTCCTACTGACCTTTAATGATGACATTCTGCACTTAACAGGTCTGTTAATTATTTTATCTTTCATGAGTAAAATGTTAACACATCATAATATATTATGTCACATACACCATTCTGATTGGTGATATAAAATATAATGAGAACCAATAAGATGATAATAAAATAATAATTTGTGATTATATTTACACAATACTGATGGATAATACTGGTCATATAAGACCAATTTCTTTCTACCAGTGTAAATTTGGGGTAATTCCAATGACTTCAGTGGATTTGCACTGGTGTAAATGAGAGCCAGTATAATGATAGGCCTGTGTAATGATATATAGAACAAGGTCTCCATTGAGACTTATAGTACTATCTTCTTGTTTTAAGCACCTCTTTAAGTATGCAGTAAAGGACAAATACAGCTGTGCCTTCTTAGGTTGGGAGGTTTCCCTTGCGTTGGAAGTGGTGAGGATTTGGGGGACAGAGAAGGGGGTGCACGAAGAGGCACAAGACGTGTCCCTGCAAGGGGTCTTTAGACAAGACCGCACAATGAGATTTTAGAATCAGTATGGGGGTGTATGTGTGTTTAGAGCCAGAGGAATGCAACAGAGATGGCGTGCTATGGCCAAAGAGACTGGAATAGCAAACAGCTCCAGTGCTACTATCTGGCCTTAGGTGTAAGGATTCCTCCCTCCCATATCGGCCTAAGGCCCATCTGAAAGACTGAGGCTGGCTGCTGGGGAATGGATTTTCTCCTCATTAAATGGCCTCTCACATATCACAGTGTAGCTGTAAGACATAGAATAGTAATATTCTTATCTCTCACGTTGTTTTAGCAGATGTCCTGGGTTCACCAGCTTATTTTTCAGTAACTTCAAGAAACCCTGTGACAAGGTATAAAGCATGCCAGCAGGTAAGGGACTGCTGGGTCCACATGGCTGGGCAGGGCTATAAAAGGAAAGGGGAAGCTGATGCAAAGGAAGCTCCCACAGGGTTAGTCTGTGTCCTCTCTCTTCCTAGCGGGCTGAGGCTGGAAAGGCCTCAGGTGGTTATTGCCCAATAGTCTGAGTTGAGCCCTAAGAAAGGTATGTGAAGTGACCAGTAGTCGGAACTTTTATTTCTCCTTCTCCAGCCAGTGAATCTGCGCGCTGGCTTACAGACCCCTTTCCTTGCTTCGGCGAGAGATCACTAGACGCCACCAGGAGGTTTCTCACAGCAGTGGAGCCTCCCATTTGATTTCCCAACCATCCAATAACACTGCCTGACTTTTTCAACGTTAGGGAATAAAATTGGTATGATCAGCATTCAGGATCTGAGGGTATGACGTGAGGAGAAAGGCACAGCACAAGCAGATTCACAATCAGCTTCTCCCTGAAAAGCAGCACAAATGCCTGTAGGGGAACAAACAGATGAGTGCCCCTGGTGAAGCACTTCCAGGTGGAAACAGCTCCTAGTTGATCCAGCTTACGCCTAAAAGCCTGGTTCCCAAGGATGCTCCACAATAGCAGGTGTTCACATATTCCTTATATATGTTCATGTGTCCAAGGGAAGGCAGTACATACTGTCCGTTCGGCAATAGTAAAGTAGCCTTACCTACTTTAAAGTATCTTTAGTGTCAGAACGGATCTGTCCTTTCCTTCCCTCTTTGAATTACCAAATTCTGCCCTCAGTTCCACTTGTGAAATCCTACTGAAAAATCCATGTGGCTGTATGTATGTAACTGAGGCCCCAAATGTATTATTTTTGTCTAGAAACTTCACTGAATGGTGGCATTGTCCCCAGCCAAAGACATATATCCAGTCTATACATTTCCTCTGTCATGCTTTGCCCCAATGAATAACATGCACAGTTCATATGGTAAATATTGAGCCACACCTGACTGATTTTATCAACACACATCGTCTGATTTCAGTGTAACAAAATCAAATGTCAGTGGATTTGATTTGAGCTTTTATTACATCATAATAAGTGAAATAACTTGCGAGGCAACTAACATAAAAGGTTAATGCTGCATAAATGTTATGCTTCACTACAATATTATTAAACCTGTAGAAATTCTATTATCCAAAACCCCAAAGGGTGGCAGCCTTATCATGTTTTTATTTTCCATCCGTATTCATTCCTTTCTCGTAAAGCCTCCTCCTGCTTCAATATATACTAAGATAGTGCCCAAAATAAACATGTTCTAAGACAAGTTGGTGATTTATTCTGCCCCATTCCTAAAATCTTGGGAGAAGCCCTAGATTCATGCATATAAACCATTAGCTTACCTATGGGTTGAAAATTTATGGTGATCTACATGAGTCAATTAAATTGTTTTAAACATGTATGATTATGAAAGAAAGCCTTGCTACATACTAAGAATGCTCAATATTCCAAAGACATTCAGCTCGATAGCTAGTATATAGCAGATGCTGGATGAACCTCATCCTGTTTAACATAATCATAGACCGTTTCCTCTTAAATGCACCTGGGGAGATCTGGAAAAGGAGTGGGGAAATATTGTTAAAACACAGAAAGATATGTTGACAATATTAAGAACTTACACAGTGCTTCACATCTTCTAAGTGATGTACAAACAGTAATCTTCACAATACGCCCATACTGGGAACAAGAGTAAAATTGGGCCAGCTGCTACATTTTTTGGATGCTGCCATCTTATGTCCCAGAAGCTAAGCTTCTGGGGGGGGTTATTTGTTTTTTTTTTTAAAGGGCCAGATCTTCTGCTTTTGTAAGTTGGTGTTTTTCCACTGAAGGTCCAGATTTTCAAAGGTATTTAGGCACCTACAAATGCATATGTTCAGCAGCCTAGTGAGATTTTACGGGTTCGGTGGCTAACTCCCACTGAACTCAGCAAGAGTCGGGCACTTTTGAAAATCCCACTTGGTGCTTTTTGAGGCACCAAAATACCTTTGAAAATCTGATCCTAAGCCTATGTCTACACTGCAGCCTATGTCGGCATAACTTATGGCAAAGAGTCCTGTGGCACCTTATAGTCTAACACATGTATTGGAGCATAAGCTTTCGTGGGTGAATACCCACTTTGTCGGATGCATGTAGTGGAAATTTCCAGAGGCAGGTATAAATATGTAAGCAAGAATCAGGCTAGGGATAACGAGATTAGTTCAATCAGGGAGGATGAGGCCCTCTTCTAGCAATTGAGGTGTGAACACCAAGGAAGGAGAAACCTGTAGGAGAATACTTCAACCTCCCTGGACACACAATAGCAGATTTAAAGGTAGCCATCCTGCAGCAAAAAAACTTCAGGACCAGACTTCAAAGAGAAACTGCTGAGCTTCAGTTCATTTGCAAATTTGACACCATCAGCTCAGGATTAAACAAAGACTGTGACTGGCTTGCCAACTACAAAAGCAGTTTCTCCTCCCTTGGTGTTCACACCTCAACTACTAGAAGAGGGCCTCATCCTCCCTCGTTATCCCTAGCCTGATTCTGACTTGCATATTTATACCTGCCTCTGGAAATTTCCACTACATGCGTCCGCTGAAGTGGGTATTCACCCACTAAAGCTTATGCTCCAATACGTCTGTTAGTCTATAAGGTGCCTCAGGACTCTTTGCCGCTTTTACAGATCCAGACTAACACGGCTACCCCTCTGATACTTGGCATAACTTATGTCACTCATGGGTGTGAATAAACCACCCCCCTGGGCAGGGCCGGCTCTACCGTTTTTGCCGCCCCAAGCAGTGAAAAAAACTGTCGCCGCTGAATTGCCACCGCAGCCGGCGGAACGGAGAAGCTGTTGCCGAGTTGCCCCCCCCGCGGCGGAAACACTGCCGCCCCTTTCTGACTGCCGCCCCAAGCACCTGCTTGGGACGCTGGTGCCGGGAGCCGGCCCTGCCCCTGGGCAACATAAGTTCCACCGACATAAGCGTTCATGTTCACAGCGTTATGTCAGTGGGAGAGCACAACTGCTATGAAACGATGGTAGCTGAGACACCACAGAACAAGCCCAACTCTTTGCAGGGTCAGGCATATGAAGCAGAATCTCAGATACCACCGCGTGATTGTTGTTAAATGCCACCTTTTTAATGATGAGCACTGTGAGTTTCATACTGCCACAGTCCAGGTGCCTAGTACTGTACAAATAATCACAAGGTATAAACAGATGAGCAGGACAAGGAGTGCAGGGAGATCAGGAGCTGTATTAATGAGTGCTGCTAGGCAGTCACCACCTTACTCCCAGGTAGTAGGGGATTATGTAGTCTAGTACTTTATTAGCATGATACAAATCATGCATAAACTCCTGTTCCTTCAGACATGCCTACTGTCTGCCTGTCCCTTCTCTTTTTTGTATCCTGTGCATTTGTAAGGAAGAGAGCAGGTGCAAAGAGAACATGAGACTGACTATAGCTCAGTATAGAGTTCAGAGTAGCAGCTGTGTTAGTCTGTATTTGCAAAAAGAAAAGGAGTACTTGTGGCACCTTAGAGACTAACAAATTTATTTGAGCAGAAGCTTTCGTGAGCTACAGCTCACTTCATCGGATGCATTCAGAGAATGGATATTCCTGTTTTTGTGTCTTTTTGTAACTTAAGGTTTTGCCTAGAGGGATTCTCTGTGTTTGGAATCTGATTACCCTGTAAGGTATTTACCATCCTGATTTTACAGAGGTGATTCTTTTACTTTTTCTTCTATTAAAATTCTTCTTTTAAAAACCTGATTGCTTTTTCATTGTTCTTAAGATCCAAAGGTTTGGGTCTGTGTTCACCTATGCAAATTGGTGAGGATTTTTATCAATCCTTCCCCAGGAAAGGGGGTGTAGGGTTTGGGGAGGATTTTGGGAGGAAAGACGTTTCCAAGTGGGCTCTTTCCCGGTTATATATCTGTTAGACGCTTGGTGGTGGCAGCAATAAAGTACAAGGGCAAAAGGTAAAGTAGTTTGTACCTTGGGGAAGTTTTAACCTAAGCTGCTAAAAATAAGCTTAGGGGGTTTTCATGCAGGTCCCCACATCTGTACCCTAGAGTTCAGAGTGGGGAAGGAACCTTGACATGCATAGAGTTGTATGACTAGTGAATAACCTTATTTACACCCATGTCTTGCCTCCACTAACACTTGCTGTAGAATGCTGCTCTCTGCACTAAGATCTGTATGATCAGGGCCTTTGTGTGAACTGAGGTACGTACAATTCTGTGCTATAAGGCAGCAGAGCAGTTGTGGTGTTCAGAAGATTTTAAGTGTATGCTCAATTATTTCAGTTTTAACTTGCACCCTGGATATTAACCATTGAATAATTTACCAAGGCTTGTGGAGGATTCTCCATCACTGACAATTTTTCAATCAAGATAGGATGTTTTTCTAAATGATTTGCTCTAAACATTATTCTGGGAAAGTTCTCTGGCCTGTGCTATACAGGAGGTCAGACCAGATGATCACAGTGGTCCCTTCTGGCCTGAGAATCTATGAAAAAAATAACATTCTGTGCCAAATTCTCTGCAGGTGTGAACTGGCATAATTCCATTTACTTCAGTATACATCAGCAGAGAATTCGGACCTTTATTTTGAAGGAACTATGATGCTTCACAAAGCAGAACACATACCAATAACTGTTGAAAAAACAAACCCTTTAGACTGGATGAACTAAATTCCTGTTGCAATGCGGGTAGCAGTGTGGATTTAACCAGTGTTCAAGGAATTGTTCTTCTGATCTCTGCTCCAAGCGCTGGAGGTAAACCATGTGTTCCTGTTTAGAGGAAAGAAAACAGCATTAAACTTATGTATTCACTCAATTCTGGTGTAAACCCATTGAATTAAGTGGAATTTCACCCCTTACAAATCTCACCATTGTTACTGAATTCCGTCAATAGTCAGGCTAGTAGGGGTGTTTGCTACATTATGGACCAAGTTTTTAAGGCAGACATTTGCATTAGTGCTAAGAGATAAATTTTCATGGACACTAATTTTTTTTAATACACACAATAAAGCTTCTGCTGGCGAAGGGGGTGGACATGGATTTTTGCAGGAACATCTACAGCAGTCTTCACTGAAAATTGAGTTCTACTAGTTTAAAACCATGGAATGATTCTGGGTCACTGTGCAGTTCTAAAGGGGATTCTGGTAAGTACCAGTCATTCACTGATCTTCCTTACGAGATAGATAAAATTCTATGTTTTTTCCATGTAAGTAAATAGAATGTGTTTGGTATGACACTCCCCCAGCCATTTAAAAGGGTTCTAGTTCACGGGTGTAAACAGCTTTCCTGCACACATCTCTCTGTTTTCATCGTTCGTTTGAACACTGCCAGCATACCAACATATATCATGCTGAACTTTTACATGGCACGTTCTTTACCATCACCTACTGTAACTCCATCTGGATATGGATCACCTAGCTAACAGAGAAACGCCAGCCCACCTTTAGTGTCACTTCTTCCCCATCCTGCATGATTTTTGAGGTCTCACAAACCATTAGGGCTAGAAAGAATTGCCATATATCCCAGCTTTTCAGTAGTGTACTACCACTTGTGGTGGTCAATGAGATGTCATTCTTTGGGGTGGTCACTAGTCCCTTGGATGTGTTCAGTATCCCTTCCCCTCCAAAACACCCAAGGTCAATTATATGTGGCGCTTTCACAGAGTTATCTGATTCTGTTTCTTCCTCAGTTTTATGCTTATAAACTTTATTCACTCTGAAATCCCAATTTGTTTTCTGAATGACCTTACAACGTATGTATATAAATAAATGTACAGTAGCAATGAATTGCTTACTTCCTTATTTGACAAAAGCACCATCTGTTATGTCATCAATAATTAGCACAGATCTATAGTGCTTCTTAGACTGTGATCCCTCAGCCAGCCGGCTGGCCTTCTCTAGAGAGGTATATGCTCCAAATCATTGTTTGACTCAAAGTACTTGGTATGTCCCTTTAAGCATATTATGATATGGGCCACTTATCAGTTCTGGTGGTGTCAGTCCTCTGCTTGAACTGAACATTACACCTTAAACCTAGGGCACTAGATTCAGGATGCAAGAGAGATGAGGTAACCATCAGAATATACTGGCCGAGATTTTTAAAGCTGCCTATGGGGTTTTCATACTCCAGTAGGTATCCAAATCCCTTATGCAGCATGAAAACTCAGCCAATGTCATTATAAGTGGAGAAAGTAGGACCACAGAAGTAAAAAAATAATTCAGGTCTGGTGCAGCATCCTTGAAGTTAATAGGAGTTTTGTCATTGACCTCAATGGGCACAGGCCCTAAATAAGTAAAGGCAGAGGGGAAATGAGTCACATGGCAATAATCACAGGCACTACCAAAGTCCATTTCAGAAATAGGGGGCTTTTAAAAGTACCTTTGGAATTTACTTGCAACTGTCTTGAGAAAAAAATATTAGCCAGCGATATCTGTGGTACCTTCTGCCAAAGTGGGGACTTCCTCAATCTGCTGATCCACTAAAGAACTAATCCATTTATACCACTCCCATTCCTGTGGTATCTGATCTCCAAGGGTCCAATACATCTCCTGCTGATGTTAATTAGAAGCCTCCCAGTCGACTTTATTGGGAACAGGAGCAGACTCCCTCATTTTCAGTAGTTCCCCAAAATAAAATCAAGCTATGCCCAGTGCATTTTCAGCATTCAGAAATGAAAACCCGCAGTAGTCATTAGATCTCTCCAAAGGCAGGCAGCTGAGAAATGGGTTACTTTCACAGCTGAATGTACTACTCCACAGCCACGTATTCAATCGATCTGATGTGAGATACAAAAGCAGTGTCTTGCCAGTGGTGTAGCTACTAGTTTCTGTTATGAAATTTTAAATAAAATGTGTTTGAAAAAAATAGGTTTTGCACAAAATGAAGTGTGTGATATTTCCACACCTAAAGCCAGTCTACACTGGCTACAGTCATTGCGTTAGAACCTGCTTTGTAACCAGGGATTCTTAAACTTCATTGCACCGTGACCCCCTTCTCACAACAAAAATTAATGCATGACCCCAGGAGGGAGGACCAAAGCCTGAGCCCGCCTGAGCCCCACTGCCCCAGGGATGGGGGGGGCATAGCCAAAGTCCAAGGGCTTCAGCCCCGGCTTGGGGTCCTGTAGCCTGAGCCCTGCCAGCCAGGGCTGAAGGCTTGGCCATTGACTCTGGGTTGGGGGGCTTGTCTTTGGCTTCAGTCCTGGGCAGTAGGGCTCGGGCTTTGGCCCCAGGCCCCAGCAAGTCTAATGCCAGCCCTGGTGACTCCATTAAAACAGGGTCGCGACTCACTTTTGGGTCCCAATCCACAGTTTGAGAACCAAATCCAATGCTTTTTCCCCGCAGTAGCAGACAACACCTCAGGTCCTCTGTTTCCCCATTCCTCAATTGTCCCAAAAGTTCCATGCAGGGTGGTAAAATATTTGCCTCGCTTTAATACTAACTCATATGTTCTTGGAGTGGTGAGGAGGGAATACAGAGACACCTGTCGTTAACTGCTATTTTTTTTTTTTTTTTTTGGTTAGTTGTGGTGGTGGTGAGGGGAAAGGGCTCGTGTAAGAAAAAGAAAAAAAACTGCTGACAGGTTGTCAGCTGTCATTTAAACTAGGCACATTAAACGCCTCTCCTTAGGAAATGTAGTTACAATGGAAATGGCCAATAAACTTTCCCTTTAGCACCCTAAGTAAAATGCACTAATGAAATCAGTTATCAAATCCTGGCTGCTTTGGGAGTCAGACGAAGTACAGATCTTTTCCTAAGAGTCTATATTAAAGGTAAAATCCTTCCTATTTAATTTGCACTAGTTTTGATTGTCCATGAACATTTAAACTGGATGTATTTTCTCATTAGCACACATGCTCTGCAAAGGGATGGTTGATTAATTGCTCTTCAAAGCTTAGCACAACTAAAAGGACTGTAGAGAGACAAGGTGGGTGAGGTTAATAGCGTTTATTGGACCAACTTCTGTTGGTGAGAGAGACAAGCTATTGGGTTTACACAGAGCTCTTCTTCAGCCCCGACTGAGCATGAACTGGCTTAATCAATGTACCATTTACTTAAAATAAATTAACAGAGGTAGTTTAGCAAGTGTGTTCATCCCAGTGTAAATTTCATCCAGGTACACAGGACCACTTAAATTCTGTGGTCAGACTGTGCAAGAGGCTGCTGGAGATACCCAAGGGAACCTCTGCACTTCTTATGTGCAGAGAAGGGAAAATCTCCATTCTCAACATAGGCTGGTATGGAAAACTGATGAGAAAATGGGTTTTTTTCTTCTGGAAAATTTAAATTTTTTCTCAAAAACCAAAGATGGGGAGAGGTGAATGAAAAGTTGCCGTTTTCTGTGGACAAGATGGTTTTGTCTAAAAGCCAATGTTTCATTAACAGAAAAAGCTTCAACAGACAAATTTCAACCAGCCCTAATGATGTGGAAAGTGGCACTGGGGAGCGGGCAAGGCCAGACCAGCAGTGAACAGAGATCCACCGCTGTGTGGCTCCTATAACCTTAAGACCCACCCCTGCAAGTGACGACAAGAGACTGCGGTCATTGTTTTAACTCATTACTGGGACTTGCTGTGAAGGCTGTGTGAATTTCACCTGCCTGGATCACAAGTTCTATGTAACATGTTGTTGTGCAGGAATTTATCCAATCCATTTTTTCTGACCTACCCTCTTCTATTTAATAGCCATCATGGTGTGGCTACGTATCATTTTAGGTGGAACCTGGGTTCCTGCTAATGTCCTGCAGCTGAATGAGGCTGTTTGACCGTAGTTTGAAACCAGTATAATCCTGGATGTTGAGGTCAGCTGTGGAGCCCCTGGCTAGTGTTTTTTGCTGCATTTTGGCATGTGGGGTACGGCTCCCATTGTCTCAGGTCAGTGGGGCCCTCTGATGTTGGAAGAGTCATTGTGTCAGGGTTGATGTGATGATGCCAACGTGGTAGACAAAGAGGAGAGTATGTAAGTGGGAGAGTTGTAAATTCAGCTATCCCTGACTGCCAGATGGGTTATTCCTGGCTAGTATGCACTAACCAGGGGAGAGAGGGAACTACCAGCCTTCCCCAACCACATGCTCTGTACACACTGGGCTCAGGTCTGCAAGGTGCTGAGCGCCCTCAACTCCCGCTGACATAAGGTGTACTCAGCATCTTGTCAGATTGAGCCCATTATGCGCATCGTATATGCATGGTCTATTGTTCGCTTTCTGGCTTCTGTGGCTTTTAGCCTCTTTACAACCGTATAATTTTAACACCGTTTATTGACTTTGGAGAGAAATGTGCAGTAATTTTTAAATGCTGTAAGTAGCTTTTGAGAAGTCTGGAGCTGTATCACACACCCTGTCAAAAGTAAGTAAAACGGAAGGCTCCTCTCTGTCTTTTTTTTTCTTTGTATTTTTAATGTGCTTAATAAGCAAATAATAGTAAATACTATATGAAAAAACTGAACGTTACTTTACTCTAACAATTAAGGAAGTGTATACTCTCCTAATGTATAACCCTATCCCTAGCGCTTGTAGAAAAAATGTATGGATGCAGCTAAATGGATTTTAAAGTCAGTTCTGAGCTACCTAAATCTCCACACTGCCCACTGACACCTGCATCCCTCTGCCAACTTTCAGTGCAAAATGTAAAGCAAATGACCTTTTGTACTGCAGAGTTTAATTTTTCAGAAATAACATGATGAACTCAACATTTGTACAGACGAGAAGCTATCTTTTGGCCAATAATTGATTCTACGCTTTAGAATGATGACAGACGTAGATTATAGATAAGTCCCACACTTATGTGCAGTCCCGAGATATATTCATAATTCAGAGAATGCTATCCAACAGTAGTTTAAAGAGTGCAAAGGGGTTTACAAAATATTTCATTCCATTGTTTAAAAGAGTGGAGTTTGCAACCAGATAAACTGATTGAGTAGAATCCTAGCTATGCAAATACAACATTAAGCACAAAATACAATGAACTGTTTTAGTGTATTCATTTTTAAAGTAAAAATTAAAAATCACCCTCATTGGCTCATCAGGGAAACCTGCTTTTCTTGGTCTATCTTCACGACGGGTTCTCAGAATCTGTTTAGCTTCTTTTTCAGTCAAAATTGGTGAAGTATCTAAAAGGGGAGGGAGGAAGAAATAAAGTATGAAATTAACATGAAGTTAATATTTTATCTTTCGGGTCCATGGTGAAATGTTTTCAGGTCTGATTTTTGTCAATACACAAAGTGTTCTTTCATTACAGCCCCTTCCCAGGGGATATTGCATTCCAGAAGAGATGAGTGGAATTTTAAACCATTTTTATAATATACTCGTGTTTTTTATAAGCTAGTGCTACTGACAATATGCAAAACCTACTCAGAACACCATATTATTACAGTTCCTGCCCAAAATTAGAAAAATATAACTGCACCATCTACCTATTTAATATTTTTATTAATGCTGACAGTTTTTTGTTAAATGCATTTCTATGATGCACTATTTTTAGGGCTATTTTTCAAACCAAAGCTAACTAGTCTGACTTTTGTTGAAATAAGTCTTAAGACAAAGAAATTGCATTAATGGTGAAATAGTCAAGGACATCAAACATGTAGATTTATAAATGAAAACATCTTTTTTTTAATCAATAAATAACTCCAGGGTTGTGATACAGAGATAAAAATGCCTAGTATAGTACTATGATTGTTAAAAATAAAATTACTGGAAGGCTGCAGTATAACACGATATTTAATGTTATTATACTGTAACTGGTAAAAAAAAAAGCAAATATTAAGATATTTAAATACAAGATTAAAACACTAATATTATTATCATATGCACTCCAGCTCTATGAACATTAGCCAGTTTGTTTTATATGAACTCCTACCTGTAAAAATGGTCAGGATGACCAAAATGAAGAGAAACACAAGTAACTTCTTCATTTTGATTCTGCTTTCTCTCAGCCTGTTCCAAAATGAATAACACTGACTGAGGTATTAGTCTACTTGAAGCAGCTACGTCAGTCACAGATGTTTGTTTATGCTTTGACTAATTTGACCTACAGTATGATTTTGACTTTGAAGACATCTGGGTCCAAGTTTTGAATATGGCTATTGTCAGCTTAAACATTCTCTGTTCCTGACCCAAAAAAAAATAGAAAAGCTTACTATTCCACTGGGGGTTTCAAAGTTATACTGGATATGTTAACTTTGTGGAGATAAAACACATTGCATCACATTCAGCATGGCAAGGTATGGTTTTAATAGCGTGATTCAAGAGAAATAATAATTAAAAAAAAAAAAACCACCAAGACTCCTGAGCCTTAATTTGGCAGGCAGCCATGTGTCAAAAGGTGCTGCATATATGACCACGAAAGCTTATGCTCTAATAAATTTGTTAGTCTCTAAGGTGCCACAAGTACTCCTGTTCTTTTTGAGGATACAAACTAACACGGCTTCTACTCTGAAACTTTATTCAAGCACAAAGTTACATCTTAATACATTGGTTTAACTTTTGCAAAGCCGAACTACCATAGCTAAAGTATGGAGAGTTTATCAAATGGACAGAATCGTGGAAATTAATATTCATTGAATTCTACTGTTTGCAGGGAAAGTCAGTAATGGACAAGATTGTAAATATCCTTGCTAGTGAATATAAAGTGATGGGAAGAGGACATGTCTGGCAGATGTATAGAGAACAATCAGATTTCTAAAAGAGTTAGCTTACAGGTTTCTGTCTTTTTAAAAACTGAACTTTTGTACTTCCCCTGAAGTGCAGGGTGGCAGACATTCTGCACCATCCCCACAACACACAGTAGTTTTTAGGATTCGAAATAACTTTTCCCTTTGAAACTCCAGTGGGTGGAATGTAGTCAGAAAGCAACAACTCAGTTTAGAACTCAGGTAGGACTGCAATGATTAGCACCCATTCCAGAGGGAAGAGTACCACCAACTGAATCACCACCACCTTGCTTCCAGCAGCACCTGGATTTCACTTGATCTCCCAACCAGGCTTGACACGTCTTAGCTTATAAAATCTGACTAGCATGGTGCAGCTGCCACTGTAAAGACTGACCCCACTCAAAATAGCCCGTGAAGAGAAGCAGTGAAATCTAGTGAACTAAGCATAGAGCTAGTAGCAAGGAATTCCTGGGTTCCACTCCCAACTCCTTCAGAGACCTGTTGTGTGGCTATGCTCAAAAAGGCCAACGTTTTCAAAAGTACCCACTCATTTTGAGTACCTTGATTTTTTCAGTGCACAACTTGAGAGACTTACAGCCTAACTTCCAATGGATGAATTACGTATTGTTAGGGCCCTACCAAATTCATGGCATGAAAAACGCGTCACGGACCATGAAATCTGGTCTTTTGTGTGCTTTTACTCTATGCTATACAGATTTCATGGGGGGAGACCAGTATTTCTCAAACTGGGGGTTCTCACCAAAAAGGGAGTTGCAGGGGGGTTGCGGTATTGCCACCCTTACTTCTTCGCTGCCTTCAGAGCTGGGTGACCAGAGAGTGGAAGCTGTGGGCTGGGCGCCTATCTCTGAAGGCAGTGCCCCACCAGCAATACAATACCAGGCCACCCTTACTTCTGTGCTGCTGCCTTCAGAGCTGGGCGGCCACAGTGGGGCAGCTGCTGACTGAGGATCCGGCTCGGAAGGCAGGAGCGCAGAAGTAAGGGTGATAATACCAGACCATGCCATCCTTACCTCTGCACTGCTGCTGGCGGCAGCTCTGCCTTCAGAGCTGGGTTCCCGGCCTGCAGCCACTGCTCTCCGGCCACCCAGCTCTGAAGGCCACGCCACCAGCAGCAGCAGTGCAGAAGTAAGGGTAGCAGTACCGCAACCCCTCCTACAATAACCTGGCGAACTCGCCACAACTCCTGTTTGGGTCAGGACCCCGACAATTACAGCACTGCGAAATTTCAGATTTAACTATCTGAAATCATGAAATTTATGATTTTTAAAATCCTATGACCACGAAATTGACCAAAATGGACCATGAATTTGGTAGTACCCTATGTATTGTATAGTGTGAACTTATGTAATTGTTAAGAATTTTTTTCTGGGTACTTCCCTTTTTGTTCTCTCTTATTGCCATTTTCCTTAATCTACAATAAAAGTCATTCAGGCTGAAAGTTTATGAAAACACGTTTGCTTGGGTACAGACTGTTCAAAGAAAATCAGCTCAGATTCATATAAAGGACAATTCATGTTTAACAAATGTGATTTGGGGGAAATTTTTGACACAGTACCACCTAAAAGACTCTAAGGGGAGTTAGGCACCCAGATGATATTGAACTTCAGTGGCAGTTAGGAGCCTAACTCCCTTAGGCTTGTTTTAAAATCCCAGCCTATAAGTGCAGTTTAACGTTAATGTGGTAAGTTTGGTATTAATAGGAGTGTTCTTGACTGAATACAAAATTGGCTTAGTTATCACAATCAAAGTAGTGAGAGATGGAAACTGATCAGATAAGATGAATGGCAAGCAGAGTACCACAGTCTACTTTTGTTCACACTGTACACCTGGAGGAGGGAACATACATTTATATAGTCCTTGGCTGAGTACAAATTTGCAGAGGACAGAAAACTGAAAAGGCCAGTCAATGCCAAGAGAAGGATCAGATTTAAAGGGAGCTAGATAGAATAGGGGCATAGGCTGACAAGATCATGCAAAGCAACATGGGAAAACTATGAAATAAAGAGGACAGAGATAATGAGTGGCAAAAAGGTTTAGAGTTAAATAATACACTACAATACACTAAGCAAGAAAAGGATTGGGGCCTGATAGTAGACATCAAATTATAAAATCACTGTCTAGTAGCAGTGAGGAAAACAGGCTACTTGGATTTATTAATGTAGACATATATCAGAAGAAAGCACATTGGAACAATGTAAGGAGATGCTGAGTAGGGGTGGATCCCTTACTGCAAGAAATTTAGTTTAAAATGGAAAAAAGAGGGACAAGGACAGTGTAGATTAGAAAATGTATCTATGTTCTAGCTATCTGGAAAGGCTACAAACATTAGGATTGCATTTTCTGGAAAATAAGAGATTAAATCAAATTCAGGCCACCTCTTCTGTAAAGGTGTAAGCGGCAAAAAGTTAAATGGGGAGGGAAACAGTAGGGTGCCAGTATTTTGTTCTGCTGTTTCAGGCTTTCACAAACCCCAATTTCTGGAGGCAGAAAGAAGGCAAAGTTCTATGGGAGAGGGCATGGTTAGCACATTTTAGTACAACACTACTTGACCCAGCATCCCTTATACTTTAGGCTGGTGATTTCTACTCTTAACAGCAAAACTCAGCAGAGGAGATGTGCATAGAGCTGCAACTTGGTCAAAGGCTGAGTCCATGATATTTTTGCAGCTTTTATATACACCCATTTTGTTTCACAAAATTGAATCAGACCTGAACTTAGCCTAAAAAGAGAATACCACGAATGTGGTAGTGAGTAGCCTCAGAATACAGAAAGGGCAGATGCCAGGAAACTGACTGGGAGAATGACGAGCTCAAGAACAAGAATATAAACTGAAACTAAAAATAGAGGGGAGTCTCAGTGCAGAATTAAATCTTACTTTCTGTTGACAACTATGTAATGGAATTTAGAGAGAAATTCTTTATGTTTGAGGTAGTAGAAAGAAAAGTTACAACAGTATAAGCCTACCCACTTAACCTGCAGAAGAGACCCTGTGTTTGCTTTGTTCAGGGTCCTGAACTTCTACTGTATCTAGCCATTAAATTTGCTCTGGAGTTGCTGGACTGCAGTTCTGTGTGAATGGCTGAAAATAAGCCTTTGATGGGCTCTTGCAAAACCCAACTGGAGCTTAAAAAGGGAAAGCATAAGAATCTTTAAGGAGCCAGTACAGGATTTAGGATTTTAGAGGTCAGGCACTGGTATTAATGAGTGAAGCCCTGTGCATTGTTTTCAAAAAGTTACAGAGCCCTGTGGCAACATAGGACTGGATTCTGCCTTCAAATGATATGAATCTGTGATGACTCTGCTACCCTCGGCACAGTGACTGCCGAATCACACCCATGGTGCCCAGAGCAGAGTCTGCGCACTGTATCTTTAGATGGATCGCTGTTCCTAGTGGGGTTACACCTCTGTGCTGGAGGGGCCCTTTACTTTGCAGACCATTCATTTTCAGTCCCTGAACCAGAGGGGCCTTTGTTTTACCCTGCCCTGCCTATGAGTCCTCAAGCAGGGCTGCCCTGCCTGCTTCCCCTCCTCTTTCCCGTGCCACTCTGCCCCTCCAGTTGCCTGATTCCCCTCCTCTCTGCTGGACCCCTCTGCCTCTTACTGGGCCCCTCCATCTGCCTCTTTCCCTCCTCTTTCCTGTGCCCCTCTGCCCCTCCAGCTGCCTGCTTCCCCTCCTCTTTACTGGGCCCCTCTGCCCCTCCAGCTGCCTGCTTCCCCACCCTCTCTGCTGGGCCCCTCTGCCCCTCCAGCTGCCTGCTTCCCCTCCCCTCTGCTGGGCCCCTCTTCCTATGCCCCTCCAGTTGCCTGATTCCCCTCCTCTCTGCTGGGCCCCTCTGCCTCTTCCTGTGCCCCTCCATCTGCCTCTTCCCCTCCCCTCTCCTGTGCCCCTCTCCCCCTCCAGCTGCCTGATCCCCCTCCTCTCTCCTGCACTCTTCTTCCTCTGCCCCTCCACCTGCCTCTGTTTCTTCCCTTCCCTTCCCTTCCCCTCTCCTCTGCCCCTCCACCTGCCTCATCCCTTCCCCTCCCCTCACCCCCCTGTCCTCCCGCCTTCCTTCTCTCTTTCCATCCCTCCCTCTCCCCATTTCTAGGCCTTTTCCGGTTGCCAGCCCGTCTCCTAGCAACCCCCATCAGCAGCCCCCGCCCCCCGCATGGGGCCTCGTCTCGGCTCCTTCCGCTTCCGCAGCTTCCCCAGCTCATCCCCCGGCCCCGCTGCTGCGGCTACGAGTCGCCCCCCCCCGCAGTGCCGCGAGCCGGCCAGAGCCGCGGCCGGAGACTTCTCCCGCCGCCGCCATCCCCTCCCGCCCACGGGTGAGACCCTCCCCTCAGGGGGACCCCGGGGCGCGAGCAGGGCCGGGGGGAGCTGGTGGGGCGGAAGCTACTTTGAGGGAGGGGAGTGTCCAGGGCCGGGGAGGGAGGAGGTTGTAACAAGGTAGGTACCTAATTCCCGGTCATCATCCCTGGGGGAGGGGTAATTATCCTAGGGAGTGGGGGAAGGGCGGCATTGGAAGGGAGGGAAAGAGAAGAGCTGGGGGGGAGGAGGAGGGAAACCCCAAGAGAAGGAGGTTGTGATATTGGGGGGTTGTTAGAGTGGGGGGGTCAGTATTGTACCAGGGCTTTCATGGGAAGGGGAATTAAAGCGAGACTTGATGGAAACGGAGGCTGGGTGGAGTAAATAGTTTAAAAGGGTGGAGTGTGGTAGATGCTGGACCAGTTTGTGGGCAAGGGGTAGTGCCTGACTTAAGAAGAGGCAAGGTTAATGATCACACCCCCTTTTGTGGCCTGGCTGGGAGAAGCAGGTATTGGGAGAACAAGGCTATTTATATCAGGGAAAGTGAGGCTGATCATTTGTCAGAGCAGGTGTCTCACAAGAAGGGTGGGTTCTGATAGTAATTGGTATATCAGACGCAAGGGGAAAGAGAGGGTTTCAGGATAATACCAGGGTGGAAAGAAAAGCAGAGTTTAATTATCATGATAACAAATATAGGGTATCCAGTTGTGAATCAGGCTTTAGGGAGAAAGGGAGTATAATAAGAATAGGGGGAAAGTTAAAATATACAATAAAGGATGGTTCCTAAACCCACCCACAGTATCCCTGAATTGGGAAGTGAGCCCCAAGTTAGCCCTGCTTGTCTTGTTTAATTTGACCATTTAGACAGGGAAAGCTAAAATCCATAAGGGATGGAAGGGGAGGAAAACAGCGGTCCTCCCTCCTCAGGAGTGTTTGCAGACTGGAGTTTGGCCTTTTGGACTCTGTGCTCAGTGATCCTGCCAGTAGTGATCACCTTGTGGTGCAGTTTCCAGCGATCCCGGAGGCAGGTGCTGAGGCGAGACATCTTCCGCAAGAGCAAGCACGACTGGCATTACACAGATCTCTTTGGCCAGCCCACCTATTGCTGTGTGTGTGCCCAGCACATTCTCCAGGGAGCTTTTTGCAACTGCTGTGGGCTGTGTGTCCACGAAGGGTGTCTCAAGAAGGCCGACCGGCATTTCCTCTGCAAGGAGATTATGATGAGGAGCAATGGTGAAGCTCACACCTCTATGGCACATCGCTGGATCCGAGGCAACGTCCCGCTGTGCAGCCATTGTGTCGTATGCAAGCAGCAGTGTGGCACCCAGCCCAAGCTTTGTGACTACAGGTACAGAGGAGGAGTGTGCTTGCATATGCAGGAAGTACAGTATTATGTCATTATTGTAATTGCTGTGGCAATATTTGGTCATCTTACTGCTAAATGAAATGCTAGAATAGTTCAAGCAAGTTGTCTAGCATGAAGGTCCGTTAGAATTTCTCTCGGGGCCTGATATCAATGAGACTGCTTATGAAGTAAGGTGCTATTCAGCATGAGTAAAGATGGGAGAATGGAGTCATAAATTAGGGGTAAAGCATAGCTCACTATGTCATCTATTTTATTATTATTTGTATTACTGTAGCACGTAAGGCCCCCAATCAAGAATTAAGGCTCCATTTTGCTAGACGTTGTACAGGCATGTAGTAAGACAGTCCCTGCCCCAGAAAGTTTACAACACTGCTCCTGCAACAATTTATAATTTGTTTAACTTTACACACTGTGAGTAGTCCCATTGAGTTAAACAGAACTACTCACAGTGCATGAAGTTAAGTAGGTGCATAAATCTTTGCAGGATTGGGGCCTGGACTTATGACAAAACACAATACAAATTAAACAAGTATAAGTGCAAAAGTGTTCATTCCTCCTAAGACTATATTGTAAGCTCCTTAGGGCAGGGACTCTCTTTGTTCTGTGTCTGTACATCACCTAGAACAACAGACTCCTGGTCCGTGAGTAGGTCTCCGAGTGCTACAATACTACAAAGAATAATAATAAGCAGAACTCCCTGTGAAAGTTAATGGCGAATTCTTAAAATGTCACCTATTAACTTTTGATTTGGTATTATAGATATTTATATTATAAGGTAATGATAAGTTATCTCAGTACCCTGAAATTAGCTTTTATTGACTTCAGTGGGACTACTTGTAGAGTAAGGTACTAGTCAACATGATGAATGTCATGGAATTGGTTCTGAAAAAGAGAACTGGATAAATTAATGGAGGTTAAGTCCATTAATGGCTATTAGCCAGGATAGGTAAGGAATGGTGTCCCTAGCCTCTGTTTGTCAGAAGGTGGAGATGGATGACAGGAGAGGGATCACTTGATCATTACCTGTTAGGTTCACTCCCTCTGGGGTACCTGGCATTGGCCACTGTCAGTAGACAGGATATTGGGCTGGATGAACCTTTAGTCTGACCCAGTATGGCCGTTCTTATGTTCTGTAAATATTATCCTCGTGGACCAAGTTCTGTTTTCGGTTACTCCACTGTAACTCCATTGACTTCACTGGACATACTCTGGATTTACATCACTGTAACTGAGACAAGAATTTGTCCTCTTATATTTACATCCCTCATTCTACAGGATAAGTTTCTCGAGTGAATTCCTGGCCCCCACCCAAGTCAAAAGGAGTTCTGACACTGATTTTATTGGAGTCAGGATTTCAACCCAGTGTCATCTTATGTATGCCTGCATATAGGTTTTGTCACGTGCATGTTGTTGTAAATTATGCATTGACTATTTGTGGTCCATTTTGTGGCTGTTTTTTTGCAAGGCTCTGTTTTGTGCCTTTGTTTTTCGCTAGGCTATCATGAACAAAATATAGGGTATTATACTGTGGGATGGACAGGTGCCTGCCGCCTCATATTTACTTATGCAGGTAATTTTCATGAGGCAAGCTAATTAGAAGAACCACTTTAGGAATCTTTTGCCAGGCTCTGAAGCTGTACAGCAGCATGGACGCATAGTCAAAGAATATATTTCTATGTATAAAACTACTATTCTTCTACTGTTAAACTCTCGTTCAGTCTTGGCAATCATTTATTTAATACTGGTTGCACTGTTGCGTGATTCATCTGCAGTTTACAACATAAATTGTATCTGTTTCCCATCTTTTCTTCCTGTCTCTCTTTCCTCCAGTGGAATTTTTGTGTTTCTCAAGTTTCATTGTTTTTTCCAAGATTTCAGGAAATATTGTATTTATTTAGGATGTCTGCATAGTGCTATAATTAACTGTGCGTAGTACTTTGTATAGAGAATGAGGACACAGCATTTTACTCCAGAGGGTTTACAATTCCGGTGACATACACATACTGTGATGTAGAGAGATTATAGCAAACGAGAGAAGGAGAGGGATACACAAAAATAAGATTGAGGTTAATTGTCTTCCATGGTATGCAGAGTGTTTTTATTTTTCTAAAAATAGTTAGTGCATTGGTATTAAGGAAATAGTAAGTTATTGTTGAAGGGAGGTTAGCAAAAAGATGAGCTGGAGCTTTCAAATAGTCTCAAAGTGAACAATAGCATTCAAAAACATCTTTTGGCAGTCAGCTGGTATGATAAAGAAAATAGAGTGTTGATCCCAAGCAAAGTATGTACAGATCTGGCATATTTGTTCATTAGTAACTGCACTGTCTGAACTCTTTCAGCGTAAAACCTGCCCTAGCAGCAGATGGATATTCCTGGAGTTCCTCCACTGTCTGTCTAGATGTATGTCTGGACATTGGAATTGTCTTGCACATTGTCAGAAGCAGTGCGAGCTTCACAGTGAAAGTTTGGAGGTTCAGTACTTACTTGTAAATTAAATCTGCTGTTACAGATCAGTTGTATTCTGATTTTCCTAGGCACCTACTCTTAGATAATCTTTTCAGCAGCTGCTGATTGCTGAAAAACCCATGACTGACTTCCCTCTATTGTTCAGTTAAATATCTTTGACACAGATGAGAGTAAGTGCATACTAGGGTAGAGGAAGTTTAATTGTGTCTATAATGTTACAAAGGAATTATTTCTTTCCTTGATTATACTTGCTACCTATTTTTACCCAGCTTTTATATGACACCTTGTAAGCGAGTAGAGCTCCAGAAGAGCAAACAACTAACTCATCTGTAAGGAGCCTCAAGTGTGTTTGATTGAGGGCAGGATTCATGGCCCACAATGAAAAGAAATGGTCACCCATCGGGAATGTCAGTGTCCATGGTATTAAGAGCTGGATTAATCGAGGGACTCCAAAAATAGCTTCCACAGGTGCTTAAATCAGGTTCTTGGATGTGGTGACCAGGATTAGCCTTCTGCACATGATGGCAATAGGTATTATAATATTTCCCCCTATATTGGCTCTCATCAGGACACCTGTAGGAATAAGTTAAATAGCTGAGCAACTATGTGCTGTGGGATTTTGTGCTACAGCTTTCCATAATGCTGTACAACTCTTAGAGCTTACGATTTAAAGGGATGCTGTCAACTTTGAAAACTGACATTATTTACAAATTTATTATCGTCTTACTAACACTCAATTGTTAAATTAAAAAGCATTTTTGAAATTCAGTTTATTTTTTACTATTTGAAATTTCCTTTTTCAGTTAATGAAAATTGATGAAGCTATTTACACTTTCACTTTCAGGTTTTCAATTCTGCAGTGTTTGTGTTGCCAGCTGTGCAAGGGAATATTTATTTGCTTATAGCAACTGTTTCTCTTGGAATTACAAAAAATGTTAATGGTTCCATTGGTTTTAAATTTCGTAAAAGCTCATTTTTACAAAATCCTAAATATCTGGCCAAACTTGAGCTGACAGTGACCTTTCAGTAGTGGATTTGAAGCACAATGTGTTTGTTTTCCTTAATTCTACAGAGAACTTATTCAGTTTTGTTTGTTTGTAATGAATTATGAATATGTAGTGTGTCTTGTAATATTTAATAGTAATCATTTTGGTATAAATATACCTGGAGTATTTTTTTTAATGAGTGCACCAAAAAATTAGGTGTTTTTTTTCCTACTTGGTTAACGATATAAATATCTGCTCTGTTTTTAGATGGAAGTAAATATTGTTCCAGGATGCTATTTTGTCAAGTTGTCCAAAGGTCTGAAACTTTTCTAGTTATATTTTGATATCTGCCTATTTGAGTCTATTCCCAGTTCCTTGGAAATAAACGTCTTGACTTTCTGCACACTCCATGCTGTTAATGCTCATGTATTCCAGCCCAAGACTGTGTGCACAGTGTAGTGTGCTGTCTACATTCACTTTTTTTAATACAGAAGTTCGGCAGTGAGAAGAAAGGCATGAAGAGTTAATTGATACCATGTCAGCAGTTTTTCTATATTTGCCTGTTCGGTTGTGCTGGCAGTAGCAACAGTAAACACTAGTTTCAAAAAGTAAGAAATGACAGTATAAGTTGTGCTTTCCACTTATTAAATCTTTGTTACTGGAAGAGGAGTAAATGCCAGAAAAGCCCAGATCTATTTTCCTATGTGATAACGATCCACGGTTTTCTCTCCTTTATGTCACTCTATGTGTGTAAGTCCAGTAAAAGGGAGAAGAGAGGGTATAGTTATTTGATCAGAAAATATGTATATGGCGGGGGGGGAAGAAACTACTTCATCTCAAGGCAGGTAGTAAATTATCTACTGACAGTTTATGCCAGTTTTGTCTATTTAGGGAATTGCATGTGATGTGGTTACTTGGACTTGACTATTATTATTATGAGCAATGTGATATTGAGAACCTTAAATATACTTGCCTCCTATTTATATTATTATGAGAGAATATTTGTTTCATAGCCTACAAAGCTCTGTGTTAGAGTTCAAGAATGCATGACTTCTTAACTTCACATAGTTTAAGAAAAGTATTTGGTTTTCTAATGTATCATACAGGGACTTTAGAAGTGGAAACGACCTACTTGGTAAGCTAGTCCATAACTCTGTCAGTGTGGAACTCTTCCCTACAATACATTTACTAGTGCTTTGTCCAGTCTAGTTTTAGTGTGCCAAGCTACTTTGAGAAGGAGCTGGCTTTTTCTTACTATTCAGTCTGAATTTTTTATTTTCTTAATTTCATCCCACTAATACTCTTTTTGTCTTGAAGATCAGATCTAATAAGCGCCAATATATTCTAATTGGGGTCACTGTGCACGTAAAATCCAAGAGTACCCGCTAATAACTCATTTGTCCCATGGTTCCTCCAAATCTGCTCTGAGTTTTTCTGAGTCTTTTTATCGGCTCTGCTGCTGTCTACCAGCTACACATTTTAAAATGAATGGTTGTTTGTGATTTAAAAAATTGTGCTATAATGTGCTGCAGTCTCATGCTGCATTGCCACAATCACCATTATAAACTTTCTCCATCATCTTCTGGTCGTTCATCCAGGGCTTTGGAGCGGAGCGCGGAGCAGCTCCAGAGCAGTGGAGCTGCAGGTTTTTGCCTGGAGCTGGAGCGGAGCCGGAGCACAGCTCCAAAGCCCTGCTTTCATCTCTCTGTTCTGTCCCCATCCCCATCCAAGACCACCCATTAAAATACAAACTTTTCTCAAGTCCTCCTTTATCATTTGAATCCTCAGCAGTATCCCACAGCTTCTTTGTGTTTCTTGTCTTTGCTTTCCTCAACTGGGAAAAATTCAGTCTTGTGCAGAGGGTCCACACAAGGCCAGGTATCCCATATAAAAGCCTGCACTAGTAGGTTTAAATTGGACCTTACTAATGCATTGTCCAGATCAGATACGTGGGGATAGAGTCATCCACTGTTCCCGTCCTTGCTTGGCTTTGTCCTTTGCTTTCTCAACTTGTTATGTTGTGTGTGTTTAGTTTAGTTCCCTGTACTGATGCTAGTGTTCCACAGATGACAAGGATCTTGGGGCAATAATCAAAAAGAATAAAAAGTAATTGCCACCTGGTACTTAATTATTTTAATTAGATGCCACATTACAACATTAAAAATATTGTATATCAATCACTCGGATTATGCATTTAGAAACACAAATTTTTCTAGATCTTTTTAACACTTCATCTATTTTATATGGCTTTTTCAGTTGTTCCAGAATATTGCCGTAGGGATTCAAAACCAAAAATGTGATTATATATCATTATTTTCTGAAGTATCTTTCCCTACTGTAGGACAAACTGTTACGAAGTTTGATTGTAGCAGGTTTCCCCCAATAATCAGTCTGATGCCTGCTAGGGTTTCCCCTAGTTTGATTAATAAAAAGATATTTTTAGACCATGTTTACTCTCTTCTGTTAATTCTCTAAGAAAAGGACAGCTAGTTTTTCTGAATTAGACCCTGCAAATTTCCGAGCGTGTAAGTGATGTTGATAAAGTAATTTAAGGCAAGATTCTACACTATTATTTTATGATCCCATTGCATAACTTGTGCTGTATTAATATACCTAATTTTATAAAGTGTTTTTGCGTAGCCCTATATAAGTAAACTCAACCTTTCAATCCAAACAATTGGTTAGAAATCAAGTTAAACCACCATTTGAACTCTTTTTGTTTCTGTTTTCAGGTGCGTTTGGTGTCAGCACACTGTACATGATGAATGCATGCAGAATTCTTTAAAGAGCGAGAAGTGTCGTTTTGGAGAATTCAGAAACTTAATTATTCCACCATATTACTTATCCACCATTAATCAGATGCGTAAGGATAAAAGAATTGATTATGGAAAGGTAACTTTATTGGGTTTTTTTATAATACATAATTCTAAATATTAAATAAGTGCAATGATGTGGTGGTGGTTATACACTGAATCAGTGTTTGAATACATAAATGCTAAGTGTGTTGACTTGAATGTATTAGTCATTTTATTAACATCCTGGTTGAGATTGAACAGATTTTTGCACGTAATTATTCTGAGGTGACACTGAGGCTATAGTGCCTTGCTTTCTTAAACATCTTAACCACAACTGTTTAAATCCCATAATCATCTTTAGTCAAAAATTCCAAAAGTAATTTATCCTCAATTCCCTGTTATATGTTTGAGAATATTCATTAAATCTTTAGCAAAATCTGTCAACAGAGCCGTTTAAAAGAAAACAGTTTCCATGCTCCAAGCCACTACTGTAGATATTGGAGAGAAATCCTATAAAATCTTTTTAAAGGGATACCTGATAAATAAGCAGGGGATTGGACTAGATGACATCCTGAGGTCTCTTTCAACCTTAATATTCTATAATTCTATGAATAAGCCTGTTAAAGAATAAACTTCCATTTTACCCCAAAATTAAATATTGTGAAAACTAACTGACCCTTCAAAGAGGTACAGCTGTCAAATAAAAATATTTTCTGTGTACCAAAATAGAGCGTATTGCATAATGCAGAGTGTCAACACTCACAGTACTACCACCAGTTTTGTGATTGGGGGACTGTACCCTGGAAATTAACGACTCAAATGATTTAGGGATCATAGTGAGCAGGCAACTCAACTCAGCATGAACTCCCCAGAGCGATGCTGTGGCAAAAGGGCTAATGGGATACTTGTATGTATAAACAGGGGAGTAGTGAATAAAAGAGGGATGAGGTGAATTTATTTCTGTATATGCCATTGGTGAGGCTGATATTAGAACACTATGTACAGTTCTGGTGTTTACGGTTTAAAAAGGATGTTGGGAAAACTGGAGAAAGTACAGAATAGAGCTGAAAAAAGGTGATTCCAGGGCTGAAGGAAAATGCCTGACAGTGAGAGATTTAAAAAGCTTAAACAGAGTAACAAAAAGAAGACAAAGAAGTAACTTGACTAGCATATAAGTACATCACAAGGAGAAAATACCTGTACTAAAGGGCTATTTAATCTTGTGGAGAAAGGCAAAACAGGAACTGGTGACTGGAAGCTGTGCCAGACAAATTCAAAGTAAAAATAAGGCACACGTTGTTAACAGTGAGAGCAATTTAACCACTGGAGCAAACTGCCAAGGAAAGTGGTGGATTCTCTAATCTCTTGATGTCTTCAAATCAAAACTGGATGCCTTTCTGGAAGATAGGAGTCAGTCAAACAGAAGTTATTGGGCTGGTTACAGGACTAACTGGGTGAAATTTAGTGGCCTATGATATACAGGAGATTAAACTAGATGTTCTAATGGTCCCTTCTGGCCTTAAAATCTATGAATGATTTCAGACCAATTTTAGGGGGCTCTTGTGATAAAACACAAGCAGCTCAGAAATGTTACCTGAGGTGCCTGCATTTCCCCCTTCAGCCATTACAGGCTACTGTGCTGTTTATGCCACAGGCAGCCAACCCTGTGTGCTCTGAGCAGGGCAGATTCCAGGACAACAGAACCAGCCCTGCTCTGAGTTCAGTAGTCTTAGCCCTGCTATCCCCACCCCAGTGCAGGAAAGTTATTGGATGCAGGAGCACAGAACAAACTTCCTCCCTGCAGGCTGAAGATATGGGACAACCGCTGGATCCTGCTAGAGGAGAAGTTGGAAAGTGGGGGCCTATAGTTTGGCAGGGGGTGAGGGGAAGAGCAGGCTATTGGAGCATGCTGCGGAATTGGGATGGCTGCAGGAACGTGCCAGTAGGGAGCCTGGAGGACTGGCAGCAAAGGTGAGGGGAAAGGGAGTTGGTGCCAGCATTATTGTGTATGATTCAAGGTTGAATTTTCAACCTGTAATTCTCACACGCAAATTAGGGTATTCACAGGGGAGGTCAAAAATCTGAAGACAGACAAAAAGCAAGATTTTCTTCTTCTCTTTTTTATTTTTGGTTCTGTCTGCTGGTATTTGAACCCTTGAGGTTAGCAGTACTGAAAACATGAAGTCAATTTAGAGTGGAACTTGCATGTTTGTGTAAATTTGATAAAAGCTATTTGTAGAAATGTTCAACTTCGCTGATAATTTTCTGTATATCCCTTTATTATGGAAATCATTTGTGTTTGAACAAAAGCATTATCTGTCCTAAGCCATGTTTTGATTCTTCCATAAGAGTATAGTCCTGTGTTTAAGACCTCAGTGCTGCTGTGGAGATAATTCTGATGTGATTTCTTTGCAAGATCCAGGTGTAGAAGAGTGAGGAACTGTTTGAAAGCTCTTGTTACAAATGATGATTAGCAAAAGTGGCAACAAGAAACTATGAAAAAACACAAAAATAAAATGACTGTTAGTAGCTGTATTTTGGCACTTCCAACTAAATCTTCATTGGCTGGGAATGCTACTGGTTGAAATAAGTTGTAAAACTTAATTACTTATTTGCAAAGGTTGCTTGTTTCTGTACTTACTATAAAGAGGGAATTAGCTACTTTTTATTTAAAATTATGGAGTAATTCATTTTCTCTGTCTTTGTGTAAATGGGGAATGACGTTGGAATTCAAAGCCCCTCATTTCTTTCAGGTTTGTCACATTTGTGTACATATGGAATTTTTTTCTTTCTGCAGTTGGCATCCTCCTATTGTAAACACTGGACCCCAATAATAATCCTGGCTAATACTCGTAGTGGAAACAACATGGGCGAAACATTGTTGGGAGAGTTTAAGATTCTCTTAAACCCAGTTCAGGTAATTGTGGAGGAAAGCCAGAACTATGTAATAAACTAAAGACTCAATTAAGATCACCAGCATTTTGCTTATATATGGATTACAGGATCTTTTTAAGCAGTTTGATACAAATCTCCAGCTAAGGAAACAGACTGGTGCAGTTCTCATTTGAAGAAAAATGGCCATCAGGATTTTAGCACAGGTCTGCAAAGGCAACTTAAGGAGGTTTTTTTTGTTTTTGTTTTTTTCTTTACAATGAGTTTAATAAGGAGCTAGGTGTCACCAAGATTTATAGAAGTTGAACTTGCAATAATCCCCTCGCTGCTTTTATTTGCCATAAGTCTCCTATTCATTCAGGAAGGTATGACGTTTTTAAGATTGGGAACAATTGAAAAAACACTTCAAATCATAAGTAAAATCATAACTCTTTCTTTTCACTACATGATGCGTTGTGCAATGTCATCACCTTGATCACTCTGTCTGGTGCAACGGTCCTGAGAAAACTATGCGGGTTTGATCTGATTCTTTTGAAGCTTTTTAAATCTTAACTTTACTTGTGAAAATGGCAATACATCTGGCTATTTTCCTGTGTTGCCCTCTGTGTTGCCATTGTCCCTTAAACTCAGCTGAGAAGGCACAGGATGCTCTGACATAAGGTAGCTGTTCCTAGACTTTCTGATTACCTCTTAATTCTCTTCCTCCAAAGTTCAAAGCAAGAGCCTTCAATGATTTCTGCTAGTCTGAATTTAAGGTCTTTGTTTTAAAAAAACAAAAACCAAAAATCAATGCCAAGAGTAGTCTCAATGAATAAACTCTTTTTTACAAATTGAATTTTAAGTCTTTTTTTTTTTTAAAACCGTTTTTATTTCATTACTTTTGGTTCTTGTAAAAGTGAAGGATTGACATTACTGGATTTAAAAAAAAAATCCAATTTGTTTTGTTAATATGAATATTCACTGAAATAACTACTCACATGAATCTGAGTAGGATTTGGTCTTTGGTATGACCATTTGCCAGTGTAGTTGTCTGGAACTTATGATGACCAGTTTGCATCCTGAAATATAAAAGTGAAGATGTTTTGATCTGTGAAGTAAACCCTACACTGTGTGTCTTAACTTACAGACATTTTCATTTTTATTTTCATTTGTTCATAGGTTTTTGATCTGAGCAAAATTTCACCTGCCAAAGCACTCCAGCTTTGTACCTTGCTGCCTTATAATTCTGCTAGGGTACTTGTCTGTGGTGGGGATGGCACAGTGGGCTGGGTCCTGGATGCAATTGATGAAATGAAGATAAAGGTATGGTGTTTGAATACCTTTGCATGTATTGTGGTGAAATACACTTTGGCCAGTTACAAAAATTAAGCCCTAATCTCTTATCCGGATATGGGTCATTCCTATCTTTCAGAGTAAACCTATTAAGAAAAGTATTTGCTAAGTAGCTTATATACAATAAAGAGATACAGACTTTGAACGTTTAATTTAGAAGCCATTCTGCTCACGGAGTGTAGCCTATTTTATGCGTTCCTTTGCAATCTAAAGAGAAATTTAATTTGCTGTTAATGGACTTATTAATATAGTAAGGTTCTTCTGCTCTGGCTGCTTATTTCTCACCAAAAGTATTCAACTTCTAAAGCCACCAAAAATAATGACACAATTGCAGTTTGTGACTTTAGAAAGAGATTAAGGGACAGAAGTAGATAAATTATTAAAGATTTGGTTTTCATTATACTATTACTTACTGACAAGAAGTGAACAAACTTTGTGTGTTTAGTATTGTTTCTAAATAGAACACGTTTTCAGTTTAAGAGGTGTCAGCAAGAACTCCTGGGATGTCTAATTCGATTGTCACCCTTTCTGCCTAGTATCCACACACCTACCTCCTTTTCTCTACAGAAAAAAAGAAAACAAGTGGTAAAGTTCTCAAAATTGGATAAGAAAAATGTAATTTCCATTTCCCAATTTTCTGGAGTCAAAGTGAATGTTATATTTAACTAATAATACTTTGTAAAGTACTGTACTGAAAGCTGCAACTGGGTCATGATGCATATCATAAACCTATGAATGCTTTTGAGAGAGACATATTTGCTGGAACAATGAAATATGTGGAAGAAAATGTCTTAATAGCCCTGCAGAACTAACGTACTTAAGATGGTGTGAGCTGGATTCTAGGCCCTCTCATGCCTCCTTAGCAGAGTTCTTGACAAAATTTTATGCTCCTGAAAACGCATTACAGGCATTGGCAGTACATAGGTATTCCTCTGAGGGCCGGGCTGTAAAACCTTTATCACTGGTGGTAAGTGAAGGGAGAAAAGAGCCCAGCTTGACTCTCAGTTCCCTGGTTGCAGGGCTGATAATAAGAAGAAACATCCTTTTTCTTATAAACATATATATCCTGATTAAACAACAGTAACCACGATGCCACTTTTCAAATTACTTCTCACAGCTGAAAACTTAAATCTCACAACAGCTCTATGAGCTAGGTAGATACACCAGCTTTACAGAGGGGAAGCTAAGGCAGTAAGGGAAAGGCAAGACATTTTCCAAAGGGGCTGCTCGTTTGGGGATATGTTATTTTTGTGCATTTGGTATTTGCCTAGTTTAAAAATTCCACCTTTCATATTTACTTGATCCCAAATGCTTAGATTTGACATTTGCCATGCTTACAGTACATGCTGTGCCACTCTGTAATAACCATTGAAGCAGCTTTTCTGTTAATGGTGTTCAGCTATCTTCGGAATTTCTGGGGATAATAGGGAGGGAGAAGACTCTAGAAAAGGAGATTCTAAAATATACCATTTCTATGTCACAGGGACAAGAACGGTATATTCCACAAGTTGCAATCTTACCTCTTGGAACAGGTAATGACCTGTCTAATACGTTGGCTTGGGGTGCAGGTTATGCTGGAGAAGTCCCAGTGGAGCAAATTTTACGAAATGTAATGGAGGCAGATGGAATTAAACTAGACAGGTAAGTAACACGGTACAAAGGTGAATCCCACAGCACCTTTACTATTTTGTCTATAAACTCCAGAAAGCATTACCGATCAACAGTAACACCCAGTGACCGCAGAGTTTTGATAGGGAAACACAAACACGGTGTGCACAGGTGTAACTGCTCCAGTGGGAAACTAGGGGGTACTGGATGTCAGAGATGGAGGCGCCTCTGCTATGCAGCTTCTCCAATGCTGAACCTTTAAATATTTAATCAAACCTCTGAATCTTCTGAGGAACATCCATCTTCTGATTATAATTTCTTACATCGCAGTTGTTGGTTACTTATTGCAGTTTGAGTTCAGTGAGAGTAGTTCATCTTCTGTCACTTGGCTAAATAATAGCCTTTTGTTTTTTCAGATGGAAGGTTCAGGTAACAAATAAAGGATACTACAATTTAAGAAAACTAAAGGTATGGTTTCAAAATTACTAAAATTTGGATCTTACCAGATGCTTGTATTAACTGATTATTTTATTTCCTACTTGCATATGCTTTTTAAATAAAATAAAATAAACTGCCAGGCCTGAAGGTTGTATAGTAATAATACCTCGCAGATAGAGCACTTCTCATCAGAAGATCTCAAAAAGCTTTACAAAGGAGATCAGCACCATTATTCCTATTTTACAGATGTGGAAACTGAAGCACAGGGAGGTGAAATAATTCCCCCACAGTCACTCAACATGCCAGTGACAGAGCCAGGAACAGAACCCAGATTCCCTGTGTCCCAGTCCAGTGCTCTGTTCACTAGGCTTTTCTCTTCAATTCACAGTACCGTAGGAAAGTAGATGGAAGCTTTAACAATAATGGTATTGTAGCATTGAAAACAATGAACTGCGTTGTTAATTGGCTAACACAGAAGTGAAGCTGTTACGCAAGTTTACAGCAGTGCTAAGAACGCTATTCTTACTACATGACAATCTTATAATTCACAATAAACAAGAATAAGAAAATAGGAAATGTGAGGAGGATTGCAAATCATGTGTTGCCACTCTGGAAAGTTTCAGAAAAAAAGATATAACCATTTGGTATATGGAAAAGATAAGTAACCTGCCCGTAAAGTGAATACTTATTTGAAAGAGTGATCTAATCTCACATGAGTTTTACACTTTTGTGACTGACATCAGTAGAGTTACCCCTGATTCTCATCAGTGTGAGAGAAGAATCAGGCCCTAGTTTCAGGGGAGCGGAGGGGCTTGGAATAGTGTTTGAGGGAGTTGATATCTGACTTGTTACAGGGTTAGTTGAAGTTTCTGTCATGCAATTCCAAAGTTTAATTAACTGTATATATCTATATTTGCATATTGTAGTTAAGTAGCACCGTCTGCTGGAAAATGTTGGGATCCACAGAAAGAAATGCAGGATTTACAGTTTGTTTTCTAGATCACTACATGTTTTGCTTGCAGACCTGGCATTAAGAACCTTTATCTTATTTTTAGGGCTGTCAAACAATTAAAAAAATGAATTGCGTGATTAAAAAAATTTATTCATGTGATTAATCACACTGTTGGTAATAGAATACCATTTATAGAATACCATTTATTTAAATAATTTTGAATGTTGTTCTACATTCTCACATACATTGATTTCAATTATAACACAGAATACAAAGTGTACAGTGCTCACTTTATATTTATTTTTTATTACAAATATTTGCACTGTAAAAAACAAAAGAAAGTGTTTTTCAATTTACCTAATACAAGTACTGTAGTACAATCTCTTTATCATGAAAGCTGAACTTAAAAATGTAGAATTATGTACAAAAAAATAACTGCATTCAAAAATAAAACAATGTAAAACTTTAGAGCCTACAAGTGCACTCAGTCCTATTTCTTGTTCAGCCATTCGCTCAGACAAACACATTTGTTTACATTTGCAGGAGATAATGCTGCCCACTTCTTGTTCAGAATGTCACCTGAGAGTGAGAACAGGTGTTCTCATGCCACTGTTGCAGCCGGCGTTGCAAGATATTTACATGTCAGATGTGCTAAAGATTCATATGTCCCTTCATGTTTCAATCACCATGCCAGAGGACATGCATCCATGCTGATGACGGGTTCTGCTAGATAACAATCCAAAGCAGTGCAGACCAACGCATGTTCTTTTTCATCATCTGAGTCAGATGCCACCAGCAGAAGGTTGATTTTCGTTATTGGCGGTTCGGGTTCTGTAGTTTCCGCATTGGAGTGTTTCTCTTTTAAGACTTCTGAAAGCATGCTACACACCTCCTACCTCTCAGATTTTGGAAGGCACTTGAGATTCTTAAACCTTGGATCGAGTGCTGTAGCCATCTTTAGAAATCTCATATTGGTACCTTCTTTGCGTTTTGTCAGATCTGCAGCAAAAGTGCTCTTAAAAAGAACATCATGTGCTGAGTAATCATCCGAGACTGCTATAACATGAAAGATATGGCAGAATGCGGTTAAAACACAGAGCCGGGGACATACAATTCTCCACCAAAGAGTTTAGTCACAAATTTAATTATTGCATTACTTTTTTAATGAGCATCATCAGCATGGAACCATGTCCTCTGGAATGGTGACCGAAGCATGAAGGAGCATATGAATGTTTAGCATATCTGGCACGTAAATACCTTGCAATGCTGGCTACAAAAGTCCCATGCGAATGCCTGTTATCATTTTCTGGTCACATAAATAAGACGTGGGCAGCATTATGTCCCATAAATGTAAACAAACTTGTTTGTCTTCGCGATTGGCTGCACGAGAAGTAGGACTGAGTGGACTTGTAGGCTCTCAAGTTTTGCATTGTTTTGTTTTTGAGTGCAGTTATGTAACAACAAAAATCTACATTTGTATGTTGCACTTACACAATAAAGAGATTCAACTACAGTCCTTGTCTGAGGTGAATTGAAAAATACTGTATCTTTTGTTTATCATTTTTACAGTGCAAATGTTTGTAATCAAAAATAACAATATAGAGTGAGCAGTGTACACTTTGTGTTGTGTTGTCATTGAAATCAATATATTTGAAAATGGAGAAAAACATCCAAAAATATTTAATAAATTTCAATTGGTATTCTATTGTTTAACAGTGCGATTAAAACTGTGATTAATCGCGATTAATATTTTTGAGTTAATCACGTAAGTTAACTGCGATTCCTCGACAGCACTACTTATTTTTAAAAATGCTACAGTGAGCAGTGAAAGTGCCAAAAGAAGCATTTTAGAACAAAGGATACTATGAACGTGGTCATAGGGCTTTCCTTATCTCTGAGGAAGTCCAAGGGTAGCTGAGAAGTGTGTGCAAAACTCCATGAATCCAACAATAATTTGTAAGTGGTGGCAGTGTATTGGTAAGTGCAGAGAGTCGGTGACTATTTTAATTTCATAGGACCAAATTCTGCTCTGTAACGTGGGTGCTTCTCCCACCCCGGGGTAATTCTCATCAAAGCACCTATATAACTGAGAGCCTTTAATCATTTTATGTTAGCTAAGAACCAGTTATCTGCTGCTTCAGATTACACACTCATAACTTCGAATTTGCATATTGCTAGGATTTTGTTTTCATGTCTCCATAATTTTAACTAGAGCTGTTGTCCCACAGGTGTTCACAATGAACAACTATTTTTCCATAGGACCTGATGCTCTCATGGCTCTCAACTTCCATGCGCATCGTGAGAAGACTCCCTCTCTGTTTTCCAGCAGAATTATTAATAAGGTGTGATTGATAAAATAGCATTTTCCACTTCTTGCCAAAGATACTGAGAATTGCCACCCTTTAATCAAATGACTGCAAATAGCCTCCATTAATTCATGGAAGTATTTAAGTATCAGCTGTTTTGTGTAACAGTCTGAGACAAACTTGGATTTTTTTTACATTGAGTAGCAATCAAGCAAAACATTTTTCTGCCTCTTAATCTAAGATCATGTTTTACTAGTGTCTAGTTTATTCTAATGCAGGGATAGGCAACCTATGGCCCACATGCCGAAGGCGGCACGCGAGCTGATTTTCAGTGGCACTCTCACTGCCTGGGTCCTGGCCACCGGTCCAGGGGGCTCTGCATTTTAACTTCATTTTAAATGAAGCTTCTTAAACATTTTTAAAACCCTATTTACTTTACATACAACAATAGTTTAGTTTATATATTATAGACTTATAGAAAGAGACCTTCTAAAAACATTAACATGTATTACTGGCACGCGAAACCTTAAATTAGAGTGAGTAAACGAAGACTTGGCACACCGCTTCTGAAAGGTTGCCGACCCCTGTTCTAATGTGTATTTCCATGTTGTTGTTCCTCAATATCATGGTTATGCATTCTAGTACTATGGCCAAATTCTCTTTGACTTCTGTGGAAACAGCTCAGGCCACTGATTTATTGCAGTTGTGCAATACAACTGTGGAACTACACGTCCAACCTCGGAAACTGCCATTAGGATCCTATTTTCCCTTACGTGAAATTTTTCCTACATAGGGAAAGAGAAACTCTTCTTGTCTAGCTCCTGGAGTTTCATCTTCATTGTTCCATTGGGTGTTCAGGGTTTATCTCCCTGGGTCAGGAAGTTCATTCTCTTTCAGCAGTACATGTCTTGAGATGCACAGGGATCTTGGTCAACTATGCGGGACTGTTGTCTCCACGCAGCTGTTCTGCTGGCCCACCATCATGCTGCTATTGGCTTATTTACCACTCCATATTCCTCGGTTGTACAGTAGTGGCGAGAATATGGACTCTAGTACCAGCAATGGAACATGCTTCTTAGCGCTACCTCTTCCCGCCCCAGTTTTAGAAGAGGTCCAGTCCTAGAGCTCTTGTAGAGGAGCTTCCATGGGGAGCTTATGATGGGTCTGGTGCATTTCTAGCCAGGTTCCAGCTGTTTGGGTTGCTCTCCCCTTCTAGAAGCAGAGGGAAAGACTCTTGTTCTTAATTACCTGCAAAGCAGTCTTAAGTATATTTATCTCTGTAGAGCTTCTCAGTCATTTGGAAACATAATGGACTGGAGCAATGGCACTGCCCAACTCTGTTTAAAAGTGCAGTACTGATTTAATTTTGAAAGAAAAAACTTCCTTGCACTAGATAGTAATTACTGGGTCATCCTCTTCCTGAAAACTTAAAAGCAAAGAGGATACACAAATATCTCCTGTTACATAAAAATTTCAGATTGAGCTCTTATAACCATAATTAAATTATCTTCGTCTTTCTCTCTGTTTCTGATACTGGTTTCTCTTTAACTTTTTGTAGGCTGTTTATTTTTTCTATGGAACCAAAGATTGTTTAGTACAGGAATGTAAAGATCTTAACAAAAAGGTTGAGGTAAGATATCTGTGTTCTCTCGCTAACTCACTTTATTCCCTGGGGGAACATACATCTCCCTCCCTCAAGAAAGCAGGATCTTAAATGGAAATGATCTAGTAATTTTTATAAATAAAAAAGTCTTAAGCAACGCCTAAGTCTAAGTTTCCACTAGGTACAATCATAGAGACCTCTTAATGCATACCTGGATATTGCTTACCTTTTGATATAAAAGCAAAATTAACTTGTGGCGACTGACTATTCAGGACTTACTGTACAGTATCTAGTGCCTGATGCTAAACCCATTGAAGATTCCCATTTACATTTATGGACTTTGGATCGAGCCCCTGCTGTAGCTAAAATCCCAATGTATAGGTAAAACTTGCTCCAGCACAGAGGGACTACACAAGTCTGAGTCACAAACCCTTGCAATTGTAATGTGCTAGTTAATAATAGAAATGGGGGTGGTAGGATACGGTACCATATTATGAAGTCAAAAATGTTTTCTAATATGTTTATATTTATTTTATAAATAACACACATGCTGATCATATGGGACCAGGTCCCATTGACTTCAGTGGGATGCCCACCCTAATGTATGAAGAGAAGTGGCACATGCCCAAGTACAGAATTTGGCCCACAGTAACTTACTAACAATCTGTTGTGTATCTGTAAAGCTAGAGTTGGATGGTGAGAGAATCAATCTGCCGAATTTGGAAGGTATCATCGTCCTGAATATTGGATACTGGGGAGGTGGCTGCAGATTATGGGAAGGAATGGGTGATGAGCCTTATCCACTGGCAAGGTATGTAGTGCCTTAATGGTTATAATATATACTTTTTTATTACAGCGTAAGGGCCAATGGGCTTACGTAAGCAGTCCCGTTAATCAGGGGGATTGCTCACATGAGTAGGTGCTGCAGAAGTGGGCCATAAGATTTTAAAGAGTGTATTGAATTTGTTATGCAGCAGAAGGCAAACAGATAGTTTTAAGCTTATGTACTGTAACAGTCACTTTCATTATAGTTTTATCTATTAATACAAAGACTATGTAAAGTTTTTTTATACAGTTATTTCAGTGGTGTTCCCAACTATTTTTTTTTATAGTAAATTTCTCCTTTTCTAAAATTTAGATATGATGATGGACTGCTGGAAGTTGCTGGAGTTTATGGCTCTTTCCACTGTGCACAGATTCAGGTGAAATTAGCAAATCCTGTTCGACTAGGACAGGCACACACTGTGAGGGTACGTATGATTACCTTTACCCAGGTTTTTCAGTGAATGTGTCATCTTAGGCACTCAACTGCTGATCACATCTTTGTCTTTAAAAGTGGCAGTTTGTCGGGGAGTCTGGTGTTCATCTTTGTTGGAAAAGTTTAATTGCCCCTTAAATTGCACCCACATAACTCCATTATGGACACCTTATACATGTGCGTAACTAACAATATACTAAGATTCTCTACTGGGAGGCTAAAATCTTGCTGTATCAGTACATAGGCAATAGTTGTAAATGAAGTATCTTTGGCTGGAGCGAACTGTTATGATTCTATATACGCTCTTTTATTTAATACCAGCTGATTCTGAAGAATTCAAAGATGCCAATGCAGGTGGATGGAGAGCCATGGGCACAGGGACCCTGCACTGTTACCATAACTCATAAGACACATGCACTGATGTTATATCACTCGGGTGAACAAACAGATGATGATGCTTCCAGCATGTCTGAGCAGGAACACACAAGGGAACAGACGGATGAAGACATATAAGTTCTGAAGAATTTTACATAATATATTAATCAAGTCTCGTTAAAAAACTTAGAACATTTAATATATATTTAACTATCTCAATAACTATACCTTTATGCAGTAAGGTGTAGACTTGTGAGTGGCATAGGGGTAAAAAAAAAAAAAAAGCCATGCTTTCAAGTATTAATGGAAAATCCTCCAGACTAACCCTTAGCAAAACACTTAGGTGTATACTATCAAAATGAAAATCTCACCATAACTTAAGCTGATTTTTCTTAAGGCTAAATGTCGTTTTAGTATGTCTTGAGAATACTATTTTCTCTTTTAAATAAGCAGTATGTCTTACTCAGTTCAACAATATATTGTGAGGTGCACATAAAAGAAATAGCGAAATGTGACTTCGGGTAGCATGACCATCTTTTAAGACCTATGTAAGAAGACTGTTTCTTTTGGTGACAATTGGCAACACTTTAAAAACTGTTACAGATAACTGATCGTGTCTGATGATGATCTGAAAATAGCAACATGGCAAGTCAGTCTGTGCCACCCCATTGATCATAAATACATATATGATCTGGTTCAGTAAAAATGTATTATTTGCTAAAACAGATGGAGAACATATGTAAATTTTGCTTCCTGACTAGGTCATGCAAGGTGAATAATAGTTTGCGGGATTTAGAACTTTATCTCCCATTTAAATTTATGACCACAAAATAACATTATTACAAACAATGATACACAAATTCAGAATAGATGTAACAGTAGATATAAACATCCTGTTTAGGTAACCATCAACATTTCTCCAGGTAAATATTGATCTAGGTGAAGCTTCTCAGGTTTAAAACTTCGTGGTCGCCTCAGCAGAAATCAATATTTGCTCCTTAGTTATTTTATGAGTGAGTAATTTAACCTACAAAGCCAAGAGCTTGAAGCTAAGGAGTAAACCTGTCACGAATCAGTCCAGTTGAGCGCATGTACTGCAGGTGATCTCCAAACAGTAACTGAACTTATAGTAGATGTGTGCTGCATACGTTAAGCCCAGTGACAAGTTAAGGAAAGAGTCTTGGTCTAAACACTGAATTTTCTTACCTCTTTTGTCATTTTAAGCCAGTGCCCTCAAATAACTTTCCTTTTGTTTTCTGTATGCTAGTTTAAAGGGACACTGTCAAGTAGGGTAGGCCATATATCTACATTTTGTAAACCAAATGGAATTGTTTTACAGAATCTTAAAAAAAAGTTTCCATGGATTACCTAATGTTAATGAAAACTTTTTTTTTTTTTAATTTATTTAAGCATTTTTGTACAGGTTTATGGAAATCAAACACAACAGCATTATATGCATGCATGAGAGACCAGGGAGTTAAACAGACCCTTTCTGGTTTAAATTTTCCATGCTGAGTGAAATGCAAAAAGCAAACATAGTTTATATGGTAAAAAGTTAATTACATTTTTGAAACTCTTCCATTTTTAATAATCTTTCAAGATAAAAATATGTTTTAACTTGACAGTGTCCCTTTTTAAAAGTTTACATGCTAGATTCTAAATACTACTGACATTAGTAAATTCATATTTAGACAGATTTGCAAGGTGTTCATTATATATGTGATTAGAATGTAATGAATTGTAAATGTTGACAACAAATGTAAATTTCATACTTGGTAGCCTTATAGACCTTCTTTGAATTTGTAATTTATCATGTAAATACACAGCGATTTTGAGTCACAAAGGTCCACATAAAAAGTAAATTAAAAATTCCTAAAGTAGATATACCATGTTATAGATAGATCCACTATCCAAACCTTCTCTAGTTAAAATTGACTTTAGGTTATACTAGCTTAAAAATCATTTTAAAATGGTACGCCTCTATTTTATTTATTTATATTTGAATAACTTATTCACACTTATTTTTAAAAATATTTATTTAAGTATTATGTTCTTATCCTTGTGTACTAATGTTTACAGGCAAGTTATAAAGCTCTGTAAAAACTGGGTATGTATTTGGAATGCAGATACATTAGAAAGGCAATGACAGGGTTGCTTGATCTAAACTTATTACCTGTGTTGGGAAGAGTCATCTAAAGTTTATCTGGAAATTTTCAAGATATATTTCAACACTCGTAGGATCAAAAACTGTTCCGAATTTTTAAAGTTTGAACCCCCAGCCTACCCTTAAAACAAAACTTATAAAATGCTTTTTTCCTGGTCCTAGAGAGAGGGTAGATTGAAAATCCATCCTGTCTCTAGATCAGTGTTTCTCAACCTCTTTGACACCAGGTGCCTTCCTAAATTGTGTCAGGGAGATCTCAGGGACCTGCGCCAGTCCATGGACCAGTCATTGAGAAACACTGCTGTAAATGACAGCACAGTTGGTGAGAGTAAGTTGTCTCCCAATTTGTTTTGTTCTTGGTTGGAGGAAGGAAACGTAGGTACAGCACTTCAGACAATGGGGTATTGGCCAGCAGGTACTGTATGCAGACAAGCTGGATCCTTCCACTGACTGCAACTCACTGAGCACTTCTCAGGATCTGATGCCAATTGGGTGAAATACTCTCTGGGCAGTACAAATCCATGAATAGCTTTGTAGTACAGGAGGAGAATGGGCAGTGAAGGTAACACTTCATCTAATACCTACTTAGTAATTTTGGAGAGCTGCTTTCTGATGATGGCCCTAATTGTCTCAGCCAAATCATTGCTCTTTGCATGCTGATGGGAGGAGAATTATGCTGCACGTATGAGCAATTAGAAGCGACTGAATAGTTGATGGGTAACAAATTTAGATGGTGTATGCTTGGAAAGCCTTTCAGAAAACTCTATTTGAGGATTGGAGAAGATTGCACTTGCTATAAATTTTTATCTCAAAGTCAGATATGCCATACCCACTTTTCCTGCAATTGTCTCTAGTTGTCTACAGGTCAGAGGACTTTTTAAAAACATAAATGTTAAGGCTAGAGTTCAAATATGTCAAGTGATCACAGGAATCTTCCAATTCCCAACTTACCACCCTGTGGGGTTTTGGGGGTTTTGTTTTAAACTTCTCTTGCTCAACTGTTTTATTTTAATCAAAACTTTTCAGTTCATCATAAATTTAGAGTCAGATTCACGACTGTGAATTTCTCCCTGTGCAACCACTTTAGTCTGACTGCAGAAGTTATAAGTCATTATCATTTGCCCCCCACGTCTAATCTGCATATAAATTAAATAAAGACACTTTTCAGTTTTAATGGTAGTTGCTCATGTGCTATTGTATATTTATCATGGTTGTGAGTCTGATGAAATTCACATTTTTAAAAAAAACAGATGTGAGAAAACATGAAGCACCTGATACAGTTTTGTCTATTGATTATCCTATTTTTTAATTAAAAATAGGCTTTGACAATTGGAAACATAAAAATATTGCAATATATTAGTTATTCAGAAGAGGGTGCTCTGCTATTGAAATTCATGCCCTACTCTAAGAAAAGCAACACAGCATTTACAGATGACATAAATTATGAATACATTTAATTTCTTAGAGGCTTTTCATAAGCATATTAATTTGAATAAAATGTACAGCTGTAGAAATATTGAGATATTAATTTAGCAAGCATTCAGAATATTCATTCACAAAGCTGTAATTCTAGGCTATATTGAGATTTTATTGCAGCATATGCTAGTGTACCTAAAGATCGGTCAGTGCTTCTGTTATAAATCCTTTTCCTGGGTTTATAACCTACAGGTTAAAATGTTTTTGGCGGGCTTAAACTTGCGCACACAGTCTAGATATGGAGTGATCTTTTTTCTCCCCTCACAACCCCCTTACTTATTAACTTTCACAATTTGTATATATCTATTTTTCTTATAGTAGTTCACAGGTCAGAGTAAAAGTTCTGTATTCTTGAATCTTCTGCAACTTGTTTGTGGTTTTAAAAGCAATGTTCCCAATCCATGAGGTGGGCCCTACACCTTTTCTATTTTTCCCCTTGAAATAAAATAGTTGAGGTCTGACAGTAGTTGCCATTCACGTTTATCTTTTTTATAAGAAATTGTGCCACTTATTGGCTAAGATATAGTTATAACCCGATGCGTACTGGTGGTCATGTGTTTACAGCATACTCCAGCGTAGCGCCAAAAACCATCACAACGGGTAAATAGCATGGTTCAGATTCTCCTTTCCAATGCATTGATGAGACTCCCCTTTTAAATGGACACACCTAACTTTAAATCACACGTGTGTTCTGAACATTTTTGTAATCTGCTAATTGTTCTGGATTGCATTCACTTCAGCTGGAGTAGTGGGTGCTAACACTTTTGAAAACAGGCCCTTACTTATTTTTCCCTGTTTGGGCCTTTTTACATTCTAGAATTCTACAATATAAATGCAATCAAGAGAATCTGATTTTGATAACAGGATGAAGACAACCATGACTTAGCAGTCATAGACAGGGCAAATCTTATTCGGCACCATGTTAACCGACCAAGATTAACTCCTGGTCCAAGCAAAATCTAATCCCAGTTATTTGGCTTGATGATGATGAATAAGATTTGTCTGGTCTCCACTAACCATACAGTCACAATTGTCAGTATTATGTTAACTAACCAGCACCAAAGGAAAGAAAAATATTTGTAATAGCAAAACGTGCTTATAAAACTATAAAATTGACTGGGGCACTCAGGCAGTTGTAATACTAGAAACTTCCTTCTAATTCACTTTTTGTAATTGACTCGTTTTTAAGTTTTTGGTATCCTTGTAAGTCAGAGCCATTCTGAGGTCAGTGCACAGTTCTGTGCTCATATTTAGATTGCATTTCAGTCAGGTATTTTTCCTTGTGTGTATAGACTTGTATCCTGCACTTTATTTTTATTTTTTTAATGCGATGTTAGTCATGGTATGTTTTAATAGGTGTAAAATTTAGGTCCTCCCTAGCAGTCCAATGCACTTTTTTCTAGAAGATAATATTCACTGAGGAGACAATGCTGATTATTTCCATTGGGTTTTGCAGTCTTTGCGCCAAAACCTACAAAGATTTATGAACTTGATTAATTTTTAGCATGTATGTCTAGCAATTACACTCAGCACTGTGCTTGCAGTGTTCTTCACTGGGGTAAGCAGGCTTAGTTGCGATCCAAAATAGCCTCCTTACAAAGTGCAACTTACTGTCTTTAGCTGGAAAAAATATTATCTAAGTATTGTTCCGTAGCTTTCAATTGCATTAAAAATGTTAATGTAATACATGTTGACTTCTTAAAGAATACCCGAATGTTGAAAACATACCACTGTTCCTTAGTTCAGAAATAAGAGTAACACATTTTTGAAATTCCTTGTATGTATGCTCTTTGTTTCCTATTTCATTACATAGTATGACTGCAAATTTCTTCTTTTTTTTTTAAACTGTCAACTAGAAATAATCTAGAATATTTTTAGATTTAAAAAGAGATTACTGCAACATTTTAGTACCCTGGTTGATCCTACTGAATGTGAACTATCCACTTTAAAAAAATATGCTCTGATCTTGTTCTTAGGAACTGTAGCTGCTTATTGAGCACAGTGTAGGGTAACAAAACACCGCTTGTTTTGTGTGAACAGTACTTACACATTCCGTATGTTTAAGGCCCATTCCTGCAAGCACTGCCTGCTCAAAATTCCTATTTGCTTCACTGAGTGCTGAATATTCACTGAGCCCAGGATTGGGGTCCTTTGGGATAGATCTTCAGCTGGAGTAAATCAGCAGTGTGCCATTGAACCAAGTGGTGCTAGGCTGACTTACACCAGCTGTAATGTTTTGGAAGTCTGAATTACTTTCATAGTTTTAAACTATCCTTTGTTTCTCTTTAACATTTCCCTGTCTTCTGTGCCCACATCATCTGCAACGGTCTTTACATTTCCAGGTTCAGAGTTGTTAATTTAAAATGTTTGCATCCATCAAATGTAACCCTGATTATTGTATTGGCTTCTCTTTAAAGAGGAAATGGAAACTACTGTTGTTAGGATTTCAGTCTGTATCTTCAAAGTTTACATTCCTCATTAGCCATATGTCTACTACTAACTCATGTAGCTCTTAGAACTCTAGCCATCTAATCTTTATAGTTTTTTTTATAGTAAAACAGAATGATTTTTTATTTTTGTAGCATATACCTTCAATATGTATAATAGAAATAATGATTCAAAAACCATACTATGAATATTGTAAAAATGTGAATTTCAAGAGCTGTAACTGTGAGTTAGTCAGTCACTTAAATAATATTTGTGAGAAATTACCAGCACATCAAAGGTTTACAAAAGCCTATTCTTTAGGATAGAAGTAGTCTGATATTGTAATATGTTTGTATTCAATGTGCATACGCAGATTCTGAAATTGCACTAAATAAGAAACCAAGAGTTTTTTACAAATCTAAGCACTGGATCAAAATGCTGAATTTGTAACATTTAGTGTTCTTTTTATCCAGAAAAAATGATGGGTGGTTGGTCAGTGGTTTTGCCACCAAACGGTAATGCGGGAATCCATCAATTTATTCAGAAACATAAATTGGTGCCTAATGTTCCATAAGATGTGGCTATCATTCAGTGAAGTGCCCAGAAATTAACAAATGCCCATTTTTCCACCACCACCTCCCCATATTCCCTTCCCCACCCAAAAAAAGAAAATGACACATTGTGTATTCACAGCTGCAAAGTGCTTGAGGTCTTCTTTGTAAAAGAATGACCAACCAGCATGATACTGCATTTCCAAAGTATCTTTTTAAAAGGCAGAAGATACACTTACATTTTCCTTGGCATCAAGAGATGCATGTAGCCCCCCAGGTAGAATTAGCTGCTCTTCTGCTTTCAAAAAGAATGAATAAGCTGTAGGGGGAAAGTGGTATACAAAACTCTAGTCATAAAAGTAGGGAACAGTTTTTTTGTTTTTAAACAATCTTCTGTACCTTCCTGTACACAAGCAGTAATGTGACTTTGGAAACTTTTTGTGGTCAAACTTTTTGCTTTATGTTTATTTACTCTTTGGGCTTGATCATATTCTCCTTAAGCGACAATACGCCCATTGACTTGAATGGGAGTTTTGCTTGCCTGAGGAGTATGTGTTTGGTCGCTTTGACAGTGCACTGACCAGTTTAGTTAATCATTGCATGCAGGTGTTGTGTATTTTGTTGAGAAGTAAAAAAATATTTGAGCGAGCTGTTCGTAAACAATTGTAAATGCAGAGTAACTCCCAGGGAAGTCAGCAGAACTCCTTTGATTTCAGTGGAGTTACTCAGATTTAATCCGTTAATTTGTGTCCTGCTCATTTTTATGACTTAGAAGAGAAGATGTGCAGAAAGGAATCCTTTTGAAAGGATGTCTGCTTCATATTCCTCTTAGATGTTTGTAAATAAATAAAAACTATTTTCATACCACTGATTCTGTTGCTGGATTTCCTAAAGCATCTTTCTGTTGTCTTGTTGATCTGTATTGTATTTCTCTATATGAACTAGACTGAAGAAAATGTGTGTGGATTAAAACATTTGAATCCATTTTGTTTGTTCCATGTCCATTCACAAATCTGAACATCAGCTTTCAAAATCTGTAATAAATTAGTGAGAATATTTGACACCTACCGGTAACTTTGTGTGTACTTTTTTGTACTCTGAAGTAAGACAAATATGTTATTTGGTGAACACTAAGTATACACTGTTTTTTACACAACACAAACATGAGGTCCCTGACCTAAGGAGCACGCACACAAAAGAGAAAAGATGGGTCACCCTTAAAATTCAAGACTGTAGACAATCAGTAAGGAGCTATGATCATAGAAGGATTTTAAGACTTCTTGGTATCATAATTTATCTGTTATAACAGGTGATGATACTTAAATAAAAACTTTCCTTATGATTTACCCTTCCTCTCCCAATTTTTTTTAACAAAAATACCCTATTTTATTCCTTATGTAATTAACATTTCTAAAAGATGTTGCTGGTTATTTTCCTTAGTGAAATTGCCAGCTGTGATGATAATTCCTAAAGCTGCTGTGATGAAAGCATTTGCCATGTTTTCCTGTGGGTGTCCATATTCTTCTGAAGTGAAGAAGGCATAACCTCATGTATCTTGTCAGGCTTAAGAATTCCAGCTTGTTCTTGACACTCCAAGCCAGCCCCCCCCCCACTAGTTAATTGACAGATTTAACACCTACACAGCAGCTATAAACCCGCCAGTGCTAGCCTCAAGAGTTCCCTCTGCCTAGGGGAAAACTCAGGTGGTATAAAGCTGCTGTAGTAGCTCCAGCTCCCTATACCCTCTCTGTACTGCCTTGGGTCTGGGGGTGTGGTTGGAGCAGGGTGGGCTTAAGGCCACCTTTGCCCCCTCTCTCCACCCCCCATCCCCTTTATCTTTGCAGAGTACAGCTCCGCCACGGCACTGAATTTGGCCCATCGTTGTTACTATGTTTTTCACTTGACCTTTCATCACATGATCTGCGAGCACTTCAATAAATATTGGGCCATGTCAGTCACTGGCGTAACACTGTTGAAGTCTATAATTTTTACTGAAAAAGCAGGACCATAATTTACACAGCCCTGGAATTTACCCTGAGGGTGAGCTTGGCTCACCGAAGAGCCTGTTTCCATTGAAGTAGAATGAAAGTTTTGCCATTGCCTTCTTGAGAACAAGTGGGAGACTGTAGTCTCTCAAACCATGTTTTCACAGATGGGGAAACTGAGGCACAATGAGATTAGTTACATGACAAAAGCCACATAGTGAGTCCGTAGCAGTCGGAATAGATCGCAGGCCCAGGATTTCTTGTTTCAACCCCTAGCCCAAATTGCCACTTTTGGTAATTGTTGAGGTGGTCTTGATTGATTTTAAGATTAACTTCTAGGAAGGGGTTTTTTTTATTAAAAACTATACTGTTTTTAAGGGGCATAATGTTTAATATGTAATGAAAGAGGTGCAGGGCCTCAAGCAATTTTTTTATGTTCCTTTCAAGCGGCAACCCCAGAGGTGCCAGGGCTGTGAACTGCCAAGCCCAGAGGTGCCGGAGCTCAGCCCTGGCAATTTCTGGCACAAATTAAGCCCGGCGTTTAATGCTTTGCGTTTTCTAAAGAGCTGATGGTAGTTTTATGTGGTTTCTTCAGTGACGGCTGGTAGAAGAGACACTTGTTTTGTGTGGCAATTTAAAGAGAGGGGCCCTGTAGTGTTTTCGAAAGGGATAAAACTCTCCTTTTTACTGCATTTTAAGGGGTCATTGTCTCTGGTATTTCACATAGAGGTAACGCTAGATTTGTGTGGCCTTTTAACGGGTGTTTTTCTTGAGACTACTCCAGGGTTTGAATGGTAATAAATATAAACTGCCAAGCTTTTTTTTTTTTTTTTTTTAAATTGTTTTAAGATTCCCAAGTCGTTCACAGAATATTTCAGGGGATCTAAATTATACATTTTTTAATATATTTTAATACAAAACATGGAAATCCATGTCATCCTTAATTTCTTACCTGCTGTTTACCTGGGTTAAAATTCTGAATTTCATCTGCAGCGGGGGCAACAATAACTTTAATAACTAACCAGCTGTACTCACGGGTTTCCAAACAGGAAACTTCAGGCAAGCTCCTCAGCTAGTGTAACTGCATAGCAGGATCTGGCCCCTTGATTTTCCCAGGAAGCTCTTCTGAGTGTACTTTCTTTATTTTTATTTTGACCAAAACTAGAGAGAAGACAACAACATTCGAAGCTCCACGGATGGGCCACCAGTCCTAGTACTATGAAAGTACTCTCAAATATCTATACAATTTGATGCTTGCAAAGGGATGTCAGTTTTCAAGGAGATATGGGAGAAAGTGAACATCACAATTAGAGATTTCTGTTAATGTTACACAGTCTTTAAATATGGGGATTGCCTTTCAAAGAGTGATTTTCTGTAAAATGAAAATGAAGGAAGAGCAACTTAAAATGTCTTCCTGGTGTGTATTTACTAATGACTTTAGCAGGAGGGAAAGTCTTGATTTGTTTTTGATCAGCCCCTTAAGTGCTAATGATTCCTGGTCTCTGGGGGCCAAGGATTTGTAAATCCACCTACCAGCCTCAGATAATGTTTTGTCATGACCCATGTTTATATGAAGGTGATGAAAGAAAAAAATCTTGAGGACAAGTCAATAAAATAGGCGCAGAGCTCTTAGTGGAAAGGGACAGCAGACCCACCGCTTCTGGAAGAGGTTCAGAGATCAAGTGACTCAATGCTTTCTCCTGACGGCAGCAGATGGGCTGCTTTGGGTGTGGAGGCCTTTGGACTGAATAAATCCTCCTAGGGGGCCACTTCATCATCATGTCAGTTTCCTCCCAAGTCCTCTCTTTTCCACATCCCCACCCTGACTGACTAGCACAAAGGCAGGGAGCTCCAGTATCTTAACTCCTATACTGTGTTACAATCGAGCCTTTTTAAAGACTATTTGCATGTTGCTTTTTACTTAGGATGGGCTCAAGTCATATATATATTCAGTGGCTCTTTCCTTAGATGCCTGAGACAGTCGTTCCACAGAAGCTTGACACTATTGTTCACACAAGATCTTATTCAAAGATGCCAATTTTTCTTTGCCTCATACTTTTAGTAATATTTTCACACAATGTACTGAAGTCAACTATAGATCTACAATATCCAGGTCTTTTAGATCCACTGTCACATACATTTTGGCTGAAAGCTTTCTCTAGGTGGAGAATATTATGAGTTCAGAACCTCATGAAGATGAAAGCAAAGCCCAAGGATTTCAAATGAGTGCATAAAGTTAGGCTTCTAAATAAATGATCACAATAGTGAAATGCTCAATACAATCCGATCTCTTACTTAGGGGTCTAAAGAGGGATTTAGGAGCCTACCTTTAGACTTTCACTTTTAAAAGTTTTGACCTAAACACTGTGCTGCCCTTGATTTCTGGAAGCCTTTTTTGCAATGATTACATTTCCCCATGTGGAAGGAAAAGCTTGTGGTGGAAGTGCAAAAGTCCCAAATCTCTGCATGCAGCTGCAGAAAATACTCTGTTAGCAACAAGGTAACAGATGGCCTCCAAGGCTTGGTGACCATGGGCTCTGTCTCATTGAGAGGAGGAAACAATACCATGCACATCTTAGCATGTGCCACCCAGCAGCCTTCAGGCACATTGTCCTCACCCTAGTGCAAAATCCCAATTCCATGCTTAAGAGCTGCAGAAAAGAGCGCCAGTCTCCTAAAGCTGCAAAAGAGCCGCTCCCCGTGTGGCGCATGGAAAATTTGGAAAGGGCAATACATATAGAAATCTAATTATTGGCAGGCACAGCCCAGCGTTTAGCGGGATAATCGCAGGGCCCTCATGCTTTCCTGTGCATGGACCCCTGAAAGCAAAAGTTAAAGCTGTTGAATTCCATCAATCATTCAATGGTCGCTTGGATGATGTTGACATGATTGTGTTGTTTGGTCTTAAATTGCAGTGAGAAAGGGTTATTAATCACTTTAAAATATTTTAAGACCAAGGGGGGATTGTCTCCCTGGTTAGCTATAATGAGAGGCAGAAAGGGCTAAGTAAATATACTTCCTGTGATATCTAGAGGGGCGTAGAGCTCCCGGTTGCGCAATTATCTTTATTTCCCACTGGGCAACACAACTCCCTGCCTAAAACCGCTGCAGTCTAGCTCAGGGCCGGAGTCACTCCACCGTGCTCTGCGGGCCAGGCTGATTTACACCAGCTGAGGCTCTGCCCCTTGGTTCCTAAATCTGCTTTCCTGAAAACGACGCTCAGCCGTTAGTGCTGTGAGCAAAGCTTGAAGCCCGCGTGCGGCAGCGGCTAGAGAACTCGCCCTGCTCGGAGACCGGGTGCGGGCCGTGTGTCTACACGGCTGCGGTTCCTGCTCGGGAATGCGCAGCGGCGCGACACGGGCCCCAGGGGAGGGATGGGGTTGGACTCCAGCGGGTGGAAGCAGCTTTATCCCAACGCCGCGGGCTGAACTCACCTCGCCGGCTGCCCCCTGGAGCGGTCCGGGCCTGGGGGGGGGAACGGGCTGCATGTCCCGCTGCTGGGCGGGCAGCCCCGTTTCGACAGCTCGCAGCAGCCCCCGGAGGAGGCTGGACGGGGGCGCCTAGCGAGCGCTGCTGCCTTCCCTGCCCCCCAGCCCCGGGTGGGGGGTTGAGAGGGCAAGGCGGGGATGGGGGGCGCGGTGAACCTGACCAGGCGGCAGGAGCCCCCCCCATGCACCCTCCACAGCTGGCCTTGCCCCCCCCCACACACACACATCCAGCGGGGGAGAGGGGGTGGTCATTTGCTATTGCAATCAGTTCTGCTGCCCCGAGCCAGGACTGACTGCCGCCATCCCAAAGCCAAAGAGCCACTGGGGGGGGGGGAGGAGGTGTCCCAACAAAGACCCCCCGCCCCCTCCCCGCTGCCCAGCTTTATAACGCGGCAGCCCCAGGCCAGGCAGCAGCGCCGCGCGCCCGTGCTCTGTCCCGGGGGCTGCAGCCAGCGCGTGCGGGGCTCTGGGGCCGGGCTCGGCGGCGTCCGTCCCCCCCGCCTCCCCCACCAATGTCCCTCGGGCGGCTGCTGCTGCTGCTGCCGCTGCTGGCGGGGAGCGGGCCGGAGCCCTGCGCCGCCGACCGCTGCAGCTGGAAGGGGAGGTAAGAGCCGGCCAGGGGTGTGCAGAGCCCGGGCCCCAGGCGGTGGGGAGCCCCCAGAGCCGCGGGAGGGGGGAGGGATTGTCTGGCAAAGCCCCCCCCCCACCCCATTTGCTAGACATTTTTTCCACCCGCTCGTCGGCTGGAAGAGGGACCCGCCTGGGTTAGGGGCTCGGAAGCGCAGCGTTGGCCGGGCTCCTCAGGGAGACGCCGCCCGGGCTGGCGAGGTGCTGCGTCGCCCCGGCTGTCTTATGCCCACTGCTGGCGCGTCGCCTGCGAGGTCTGTGCGTGACGATGGGGGAAACCGAGGCACGGAGCCGCAGCGTGAGGTGTCTGCGGCCACCCAGCGAGTCAGGAGCCCAGCGCGCCAGGCGCCCGGTCCCGCGTTTCAAGCTTTTCGCACCCAGCGCGGGAGCAGGCCAAAGCAGGCCAGGGCTCGAACAGCAAAGGCGGGCCCTCATTAGACAGCGAGAACACTCCTGCCCTCTGTTTCGCTTCTCTAATGAACGCCTGAACCCTGACAGCAGAAATATGCATCAGACTGGCTTCCAGGAGCCCCCAAAGTCAGTCTGGTTTACCATGGGGTGTCAAAAAGAACAGGAGGACTTGTGGCACCTTAGAGACTAACCAATTTATTTGAGCATAAGCTTTCGTGAGCTACAGCTCACTTCATGGGCTGTCAATCTGTGTTGAAAGATTTTTCTCCTAACAAATCAGTGTGTCTTCCATGTCAAATGACAGGAAGCTACAGAACTGGTGGGAAATTTTCAACGCTATTTTTGTCATAATTTTGAAGGAAAACAGGGTTCCAGTTTTTCACAAAAATTACGAAATTGAACTTTTTAGCCAGCTGTGGTAATAAAGAGACTGGGCCTGATTCAGCTCGAAGCGCCGTGTGTTATCAAAAGTGACTCCAAATTAATGAAATTCATAGAACATCAGGGTTGGAAGGGACCCCAAGAGATCATCTAGTCCAACCGGCTTTGTCCCAGATCCCTAAATGGCCCCCTCAAGGATTGAGCTCACAACCCTTGGTGTAGCAGACCAATGCTCAAACCACTGAGCTCTCCCTCCCCCCTAAGTGCACTGAGGTAAAGCTGGTGTGAAGAAGATCCAAATCAGGGCCAGCCTACAGCTCGTTGTTGAGAAATGATTCTTCAGTATAAGCTTTCGTGAGCTACAGCTCACTTCATCGGATGCATTCAGTGGAAAATACCACTGAATGCATCTGGTGAAGTGAACTGTAGCTCACGAAAGCTTATGCTCAAATAAATTGGTTAGTCTCTAAGGTGCCACTAGTACTCCTTTTCTTTTTGTGGATAAAGACTAACACGGCTGCTACTCTGAAACTCTTCAATAGTTGCTACTGGTAACATTTTCAAAGTCCACCTGACTTGGGCATTTTCAAGAGTGACTTAGGCATTTGGGCACCTAATTCTCATGGAAAGGCATTAGGACTTGCTCCGAGGGGTAGGATTTTCCAAAAGGGCTAAGCATTGCTCCCATTGAAGGCAATGGGAAGTTTGCCCTGGTTTGGAATGGGGAACAGGGCTAGGTCAGCGCCGAGCACTCTTAAAAACTCTACTCTACTTCTAAAAATGGGACATAGGCTTAGCGTCGAAGATGCAGTGTGGGCTCTGAAGCCTGGGACAAAGGGCGGGCATCAAAGTGCTATCTGCATAGCTATTCTTAGAGCCCCATTCCACTCTGCCGGCCCCGGGCTGGGAGCCTCCCGGCCACGGGCTGTGGAGACGTACTCTGAAGCACGTTTGAAAAGGTTCCCTTACATCTGTTACCATGCAGCTTGCTACAGAAGCGGCTCTCCTTTAGTAGCTGCCACTAGAGAACTAATTATATGTAGTAGTAATAATCATTAATAATGGAGACCATAAGTCTACATCCAGTTGTTGCTGTAAAAGACTTCTGATGCACACTGCTGTCTCCGCTTGAAAACGGGGTGAAAATAGGCTTGTAGGGAGCAATCCAGCAGTGGCCAGGAGATAGACGAGACTTACAAATCATCCAGGCTGGCTCTGACTCCTGAGGCTCATTTCTTTCCCTGTTTCACGTACAAAACAAGGGGCTTGTTATTTATTATGTGTATTCTGAAGCCCCGCTGAGCTGGGGGCCTTGTTGTTCTAGGCACTGCACACATAAAAAGAGATGGTCCCTGTCTGGAAGCGCTGGCAATCTTGAGCTGCAAGACAAAGGGTGGAAAGGGAAACAGAGGCACAGAGCAGTAACATGGGTTACCCCAGATCACGAAGCAGGTTAGTGGCGGGTTAGGGAGTGACCTCACTCTGCTGACTCCCACTAGCTTGTGCTGCCTAGGTGTTGTTCATTATTAATGATGTATTTTTGGCCTTGCCTTGGCAGTGGTTTAAGTTGGGAACCCCGTTCCCGCACCGTGGAGCAGGTCCACCTACGCTGCACCGAGGGCTCCCTGGAATGGCTGTATCCAGCCCGAGCCCTGCGTGTTGTCCTGGAGCCCAACTTGTCGAGCACCAGACACACCACGGTCTGCATCAAGCCAGCGAGTGACTTCCAGGGTGCCAGCATCTACGTGGAGCGCGCCGGGCAGCTGCACCTGGTGGTGAGCGAAGCCGAGGAGGCGCGGCTGCGCCACGTGTCCTGTTTCAGTGCCCACACGCCACAGCGGGTCGCCCTTTTCCTGCAGGCTAGCCCGCAGAGGGATATCAGCCGCAGGATGGCCAGCTTCCAGTACGAGCTGCTGAGCAACCAGAGTGCGGCGGGCCCTGACTTCCAGAAAATGGCCCTTGTGGAAGGTAAGGCTGAGATCGCCCATAGGCCCCGAGCCTGCAAATGGATCTACTCAGGTCACCCCCTGTAGTGCTTGATCCACTTCTGTAGAGGTCCCATACCGGTGCAGGACTCCATCAACAGGGAGCCAATTTCATGAATGGGGTTCCTCTTTGCAGGAGAGGGATAATTGCTTATCTGTGAACCCCAACACCTGCCCCTCTCCCTGCTCCCCTTGTTAATACATCACATTGATCATGGGAGATGTTTACAGCACAGAGTCTCTCGAGCTACCCTGTTCAGAGCTCCAAAAGCAGGAAACAGATTTCAGAGTAACAGCCGTGTTAGTCTGTATTCGCAAAAAGAAAAGGAGTACTTGTGGCATTTAGAGACTAACCAATTTATTTGAGCATGAGCTTTCGTGAGCTACAGCTCACAAATTGGTTAGTCTCTAAGGTGCCACAAGTACTCCTTTTCTTGATCCAAAGCCCATTGAAATCAATGACTCAGGCTACTCTCCTCACACACTTCACCAGTCTGTTAGCAATCATTATTGTACTGATCAGTAACTGATTCTTTTGTTCTTTAGCGATGTGCCGTCCTTGTGACAACATGGAGCTTCTGATGGCCATTTGCAGCAGTGATTTTGGTAAGCAGACTTACAGGAAAATATTCTGCCTCTAATTATGCATTGATTATTTCGTTTTATTGCCTCTTCTTTAAATACCGTGATCGTCTTGCTCTTCAATCTGAGAACGCCACTCGCTTGTGTCAAAAAATGAAACGTAAAAAGATGGGATAAATCAGAGCTGCAGATCAAACACAGTGAATCTAGGCAGGTGGGAAGGCAAAGTAATTTTTTTTTCTTTCCACATACACTATACACACTCCCTCTTCGGCATGAAGTGTTTTGCTGGAATCATTTTGTCACAGTCCCCTTGTCTTTCACTTTCTGATAGTTTTGCACACGCACACACATGTACAGCAGAAATATTCTTTACTTACCTTCCATCTAATTGCACAGATATGAAGAATTTTGTAAAATCCCAATTTATGCAGGTTGGCTTTTTCCAAACTGATCACAACTTAAAACTGCTGTAATGATGGTAGAGCAATCCTTGTGGGAACAGTTCCTCGCCATGTGTTTCACTGTGGGGCTGTACCCAGGGCTTAAATTCAGCCGGAGTTGTCCGGAGCGGAGCTCTGGTAAATATTTTCAACCCCCGTGGAGTTTTTACAGCATGTTGGTGGCTCCAGGAAATACTCTATGAGAATTAAAGCCCTGGCTGTACGTTCTACCCCCTCATCAAACTTTCCCAAAGTGAGTCTGGTTATAGATGCAACCTCACACAGATATTGTAGAACATCAGATGCAAACAATGTTAATGGACCTGATCCTGCACCCTGTGGAAGTCAATGGCAAAACCCCAATTTCCACTGCCCTTGATCAAATTAAAAAAAAGAGATATTTTTGAAAACCATTGATGCTGCTATGCCTCAAGGAGATCCTTTATCCTTGATAAACTCAGTGGGTGCAACCTTGAAACTGAAGCCAAATCAGAAATAGTTCCTGCTACATAATGCCAGCTCTTGCACATGACAAGGTCACAGATAAATTTATAATTGTCCTTTGTACATTCCCTTTCATTCTACTCTTTTTTCTTTCATATCGTGCGCTCAGTGGTTTACTATACTTAGCACAAGTACACACACACACACACTCTCTCTCTCTTTCTCTTTCTCTCTCTCCCCTGCTCTGGTTACTGATGGAGTCCATTGTTTGTGACATAAACTTAGTTGCATGAGAAGATTTACCCTTCATTAATGACACCGTCTTTCAGCCCCAGCCTAGCACATCCCGTTTGAGAAAACAAATGCATTAATATACTATAAAGTAATAAATAGGGGAAACCCTTAACATGATGCTGTAGCAAAGGCTTTATCTCCTTTACTTCATCTTGCAAAATCTCTACTGATCTGTTACTTCTCAGTATTGTCTCTTGCTCTGCAACATGTCTTTTTTTTTGTTTTATTGCACTGATTTTTCCTTTACACACACAAATTATACCATTGTAATTATACTCGTCTAGTTAAAGCCGTACAACCTCCCTAATGTGGACACAGTTAAATATGCTCATAGCTAGGATTGGCAGAATTCAATTTTTATTTTTTTCATAATTCCAACAGATAATATCAGTGTTTATATTTAAGCTTTTTTCAATTTGTATCCATTTAAATGTTCAGTTGTGCAAAATTACAGATTTTAATTATCTTTATTTTTATCAATTTAAACTTTCACAGTTGTGGGAACTTATGTAATGAAATCTATTTAATGACAGTAGACATTGAGATTCAAACGTCAAAGGTTTCTAGCCATTAAAACACAAATTGTCTGTGTTGCATATTAAAATATCCAAAGGAAATAGCCTTACATCAAACTTCAATAAATTCTCAAGCTGTGCTTTTTTTACTTTGCCTAACTGTAAATTTTGATGATCCTGGATGGAAATATTGTGTCAGTTTGTGTGTGTGTGTGTGTGTATGGTGAAATCAACATTTACCAACACTTACTGATAAAAATTGACTCCTTTCAAGCCTACTTATAAGCTCTAGTGATATAAGACGTCTTTGTAGCCGTATAACTACATCCATTCTAGGGGTTGTCCTGGGAGAACTATATTGGCATATCAGAACAAAACTGAATGCAGCCCAGGTCTTACCATGAAAGTGTATTCCTGTGCCAATCATCTTTCTTCCTCATTTGAACTAATTGATGCAATCTCCCCCATTGTTTCTACTTGATGAAGTTATCAGTTCCCATGCAAACAGCTCTCCCTCTGCGCAGCCTGCAGCCCCAGAGACTGACAGATGTGGAGGCCCAGGGTGCACAATGGGGGGTATTTATACTTATAGCACCATCAGACCAGAAGAAATAGCCCTTTGAACGGACTCTATTTATGACCTGACTTCCTTGCCCTACACTCACAAATCGCTATCATCAACTTTTTTGATTAGAGAAAATAGCTGCTAATGAAAGTGTAAATGACACCATGAGTGAATGGGGGCTTTATGGTTAGTCTTAAGGCAGAGGTCTTCAGTCACTAGGCCATGAGCCGTGCAGGAGCGACTTTGAGGAACAGGAACAAGTGCATTATAGCTTGTCAATAGACTTGACTGCATCTGATTAAAGATGCTCACACAAAGGAGATGAAGAGCAGAGCGGAGACATCTGTTGTGCTCAGCCCTTGCATCCCTTGAAAATTAAATTAGCTAAGGAAGTTCCTGGACTTTTCAGAAATAAGCTCTTTGTGCCTCTTACACTAATGAGACCATTATCCCCAAAGGAAAGAGCTGATGGATATTTTGCAAAGTTCCAGCTAAATGGGTAACCTCTCATTTGCTCAGGGACTGTTGGCAGAATGGTTGAGGGTCGCTCTTTGCGCATTCCCTGTATTTTGGATTCAAATGGAATTTGTTCTTGAAGAAATGTAATATGAAAAGTCAGTTCCCATTGATTGTTGGGGGGAAGTGGGGAACGGAGAGGAAGATTTCACATCGGCAAATAACAGGCATAAGTTTTGCAGCTGTGAAATGGATGACATTCTCTGTGCTGGAGACACAAATGATTAAACTTATTTAGGCCTTTATTCTATTTTTATTTCTCAAACCAGCTTTGCTAGTTTTTACAGGTGGAGTGGGTTGTGTGCAAATGGCATGATTTAAATGAGGCATAAAGGTTTCTGTTGCTCCGAAAAAAGGGACTGAATACGTACGCTGGGGAAAATGGAGGGTTTTGTCAGTAGGAGACAAGATTAGGTGTGTATGCACACTAGGCTGTGCTGAAACAAAAGGGTGAGGTTTTCTGGTACACTTTTCTAGAGTAGACCAGACCCAGGGTCCCAGTCCTACACTAGCATGGACCCTGCATCCACAGAAGGGCCCCCTGGAATTCACCAATAGCGTCCAACAGAACACAAACCATTACACATTCAGAGCGCTGCGTAATAACAGTTCCCTCTATTTTATTTTGACTTACAGGTCTAGTTTACATTAGGCCAGATCCTCAAATGGCATAGCTGCATTGACTTCACGGGGGCTGTGTCGCTTTATACCACCGGAAGATCTGGCCTTAAAATGTCTGTCTTGTTCCCTAGTTTTTAATTTATTTTTTATACAAGAAGATTTCATATTGGGCAATACATTTTTTAAAAAATTGAGTGCCCTGTAGTTCTTATGGAGGCAGAACATGGCTGCAGATTGAGTCTGATGACGACAAATCAAAACTTTGTCAAAACAAGGCTACTGATCAAATTATGATTGGGGTGAATTTTTGATTGCAGTCTAATATCTGGCCATACTTGCACTGTAGGAATGAAATAGCTAGCTTTAGTTTCCAATTTTTTTCTGATCTTCTATGCTTTACCAGTCATGGTGTTCTCTGAAGAAACCTGAAATAATACAGTACTGTAGAATCAAAATGCTTTGTACTGGAAATCCAAAAGATAAATCAATGACCTAACAAATGGCTCTCGATTTATGATCCATGGAGCATCAGGGGTCTTCATCTGGGGTTCTCAGAGGGAAACACTTCAGCTGCATTTGCACTGGTACCTATCAGTGCACCTCTACCACTGGCAGCAACATGAGAAATGGGAGTGTAGACAGAGCCCTGTTCTGAGTCCTGTCCACACTACTACTTCCAACAGTGCTTCAACTGGTGTACAAAGGCATAGTGGGGACTTGGAGTGATGGTCCATGACAGGGTCACTCGCTGGGAACAGAGACTGAAAACATTTAGGGAACCCTTGAACTAGCCTGTCCTTGTATGTTGGTGCACACAGCTGCTGTGTTGTACCCCAGAAGTGGCTGCATGTCAGCAAGTTCTCAAACAGGTAATTAATTGTACAGTGATGTGGAACCATCGGTATAAAAGGTGCTAAGTAATATCAGAAAATTAGTCTTTCTAGGGAAAAATGCACTGAAAATATTATAGTAGCTGAACTCTTTATCAGAAACAGCTGTGCCATAACCAACTCACTATTCATGTCATCTTCACATCTAGTCGTGAGAGGATCGATCCAAAATGTTTCCCATGACCCTGAAAATCACATGTCCCAGGTTGAAGTCAGCGTCCAGAAAGTCTACAGGCAGAAAAACAAAATTTTCCGACAGGACGAAGCAACTGGTGAATGGAGGGGCCCCATAAAAACCCTGCTGCAGTGCAAGGTAAAGAAAGGTGCTGGAGATTTCCTGTTCACTGGCAATGAACATTTTGGAGAAGCTTGGCTGGGCTGTGCCCCTAGATTTAAGGACTTCAATTCTATTTACCAAACAGCCAGAGACAGGGGAACAAACCCATGTGAGTTTCAGTTTAGCTGAAATGCATGTCACAAGAGCGCTGACTAAAGGATTGCAGCCCCGTGTTTGGGTGCTGTTCATGAGGTGCAGCAAAGGCTGAAGACAGATTTCACTAGAGCTAGGGCTGGGAGAGCCTCTTGGAGTTTATGACGCTATGAACCTCTCAAACCAGGACAGTGAGGCTGCAAAATGGTTGAAATTCATGAAGTGCTTTGCTTATAATTCAAATACAGGTGCCTCTCCTGCCTCCAGGGGACCTTCTGATTTTTTAAGGGGCTGCTTTTCCCCCCTAGCTGAAGAGTAGCCTGTGCTGAGTGTTAGAGGTAGGAGATGCCTCACAAAATCTAGGATGCCCTAAGTGGGTGTCCTATCTGTTTTGTATTTTTCGTTAGCTTTTTTCTCCCCTATTCTCCCCCCACTCTTACTTTTTTAACTCTGTGCTTCCGTTTTCACTCGGTAGATTCCCTCCCGCCCACATACAGTAAGGAGAATGCAGACTCAATGACATTGAGAGTTTGAGTTGAACTACTAAGCCCCCAGCCTATCAGTGGGTTTGTCAGTTTCCTGCGGTTTCTCTCTTGGGAAGTTACAGTTCAGTAGAACACATGCAAACTAAGGGCTCTGGGGCATAAGCTCAGCTTCTGTAAACCTGTATAGCTCCCAGGACTGCACCAGTTTATAGCAGCTGAAGGACCTTGGTGTAGATAAGGGCTGTTGTGATGATCATCACTTTGGTTAACATGAGTTACTAACATGATGAATTGTCCCAGTTCAGCCAAGCCCTATAAGAAAGGTACAGCAGGTAAAAACTGTTTATTTCAAGGCGAGTCTTGCATGGTTAGCCCCCACCCCACCCCACCCCACCATGCATTTTAATCACAACTCATTGTAAGTAGCAGTCGATGTGTAGAAAGTGTTCCAGTTGAGACAGAACCGAAGGTTGTGCTGTATTGAAAGAGGTGCAACGGATGTCCTGTTATTGAATCTAATCTTCCTGTTTGTTCAATATTGTGATTAAGTAAATGAACAATGCTGTTAACGTTTGCACTGTGAACTTTGCGCAGCTAAAACGAAGAGAAGTTTTGAGGAACTTAAGTTTCAGAGACAGTTGCGGGCATCCCAGAGTCGGCACTCACTTGCTCTTCTGAAAGTCCGTGCCCCCTGAATATCATTTGTAAGAGTGGGCTTGTCTAAAGGGATAGTGTTATTTGGTTGGTTTTTTAAAGTGCAGTCCACATTTCCCAGCTGTACTTTGCACTTTCAAACACTGTGTTTGCTGATCACCTATGTACTGTATTTGACTGTTTTGTATATTTGGGAACAAAATTGTACATGCTGATCTTATACATGATTGTGTATTTGTTTTGCCTATGAGTACAAAAGCCCTTAGCTGTATCTCAGCACCATTACCTGGAAAATAAAATATTTTGTTTTCAAAAGCTTGAGGATAGATCAACACTACTTTAGTAACTTAGTCTTTCAGAAGAACTTGTAGCTTACATGGTGTTTTACGGAGTGTTAGGTGTTTTTAATGATCCACTATGAAATTAATCTGGGTACAAGGTATGTACGTATAAAGGCCTGCATATCAGATAATATAATATATAGTTTTGCAGGGCCTCACCACTCTTGAATTTAGCAACCCGAACCACCCACAGGCTGACAGAATAATGAACAACACATGAGAGATCGTGCATGTTCCTATTCCAGCCGTGCTACACTCTACACCCATTGCACTGCATTAAGAGAGATCTAAGGTCACGACTATCCAAAGTAACAGGTAGAGTTGGTTGACATTTTTTCAAATTTATTTTTGTTGTTTGGAAAAAAAAAAAAGAAAGAAAAAGAAAAAAAGAAAGAAAGAAAGAAAAGGTCTTTTTTGGGAAATTGAAAATGTTCCCAGCGTTTTTATATAAAAATGTATAGCTCTTCCCCTCCTTCCCCCACAAAAATTAAACATGGGAAAAAAATGAGGGCGGGTTTTCCCTTCCCCTCACCCCCTCTTTTTCTGGGGCAAAAAGGGGGAAGAAAAAGGAGCAGATACAAACACGGACGAATTTCACACCAGAAACTAAACAAGCAGAATGCAAGTTATTTTGAAATTTTTTTTTATAAACTTTGCCGTGTTCGGCCCAGCTCTAGTAACAATTCGAGCCAGGTGCTAAACCAGAGATTCTCTGAGGTAAAGAACTTAGGAAAGAGGGAGCCTCGCAGCTAGAAGTTTCAGAGTAGCAGCCAGGTTAGTCTGTATCCGCAAAAGGAACAGGAGTACTTGTGGCACCTTAGAGACGAACCAATTTATTTGAGCATCAGCTTTCGTGGGCTACAGCTCACTTCATCGGATGTTCATGAAAGCTGATGCTCAAATAAATTGGTTCGTCTCTAAGGTGCCACAAGTACTCCTGTTCTTTTTGCAGCTAGAAGTGTTAACTGCCCATATAGTTGCTAAGTGATCCTGTAGCCGTTGTAATGAGTGATGCCTCAGCTAGCACCCAGAATAGTCCTGGTGTAGTAAGCTTGAAATCAGTTCCCTAATGTGCTTACACCAGGGCCAAGCATTTCAACAGCAAGATCAGCTTTTGATAGGGCCTCATGTTTAACAGATGGGCAAAATGCCTAATATTTCACTTTGGATAAAAGGGCCAGTTAAAAAAAACCTGCTACAATATGAAGTCAGACCATGTACATTCAAGACAAGGTAGACAGTCACTGGTCAAGTAAATAAGTCAAGTGGTTGCGATCAGGTCAGGACATTTGGATTTTGGCATCTTGTTTCTAAGGAGTCAATTTGGGAAAGCTAGAATGGCAGCCCACCAGGTTTCCTGAGCACTGATTCATTTCAGAGCGTGGCAGAGACGATTTCTTTCCCTAATTTCCTACCTGACCCAGTTTCTGAAGGGTCATACCAAATCATAGCGTGTGTTCTGAAGCTATACTAGACTAAAAGGTAACGGGAAGACTTCCCAGCATTAGCTGGATTACCCCATGCATAATAGGAGCCAGTAAACACATTCATGTGCCCCTTATCGTCATCCTGACAGTAAGAGGTTATACAGACTTAGACAAAACAAATTATGCAAGCAGTTTGTAATGCCCACAACTTCATTATGTGAGTCACTTAATGCGACCCAGTTCACCCACAATGTGTTTGTTTGATCTGTTTGGAAAAGATGAGGCAGAGACTAATTGTGTGTCAAAGCCATAAAGCACTTGACACAGACAAGCAATGAAAAATGAAAGAAAGCAAGGTAGGTCAAGAACCAGGGAGCTATATAACATCATAGGTGAAGAGCTGGCCAGAAGTCATGCTTAATACATAGATGTAAGGTCAGCTGTAAGAAGCTGGCAATGGAAAGGCCGTCCATGTAAAATCTATTCCTCTGCAAATTCCCCAAATAGCAGGTATACTGAAACCCTTGCTGAAAAGTCCTAATAGGGAAATAAGCAATAAGATCCTACAGAAATTATTCTAAAGCCACCTGTATCCTTTCTGGGAGCGTGTTGATCCAGCCTCTAGAATGGCACAGAAAGGGCATCATGCTCCTTGCAAGTCTCCAAGGTGATTAAAAAAATAAGCCTCTCAGAAAGGTATTTTTGATTACATTCTACAGGACTTTTCCATAAAGGAAAACATGCAGCAGCTTTTAAAAAAAAAAAAAAAAGCTCCCCTACACCTATAAACAGAGCAGGTACAAGTTTGTTTCAAAGTCTAGAATGTTCATAAAGGTCCGAGGCCCAAGCATCTGACCCCACATAAGATCTCCCCAACAGAAGGGCAGTGGTAGCTTTGTGTCTCCTACTTTGAAACAATATTATAGTAGCTGAGCTCGTGTTCTTCCACTGAAAGGGCCCGATTCTGTGAGGCGATGCACACCCCATTGATTTATATGGGTGGGTGATGCACACAGCATCTTGAAGAACTGGGCCCTTAGAATTAATCGTAGCAGTAAAAAAGGGGCAAACAAAAGGCAGCAAGTGCTACCAGGGCATGGGGGATACGCCAGATAGTTGGCTGGGGACACAGAGGTGGCCCTTTTCCTCATCCACTCCAGGACAGGAAGATCATGGCACATGAATGCTCAGTGGCTGCCTGTTTCCCATCAGGCCCTCAGGATATACCACGGAATCCATGTGGGTAGTATTTTACCCTCCCCTCTCTAGCCAGGTGAATTAGACCCACTGCCTGCAAGTAGAGCTTTCCCCAAATTCAGAGACTAAGCTCTCCACCGAGAGCAGCTCCTCCCATTTTCAGACAGCAAATTCTCCCCCACGGAAAGAAAAAATCAGTTTAGTTTTCAGGCTACCCTGATGCACCCCATTGTGTGGGTAACGTTCACACGGGGAAAGGGTTAAACCAGTCAGTCGGGCCTATGGCTTCAAGAGTGATTCATGATTTTGTGCACCCACCTTGCCACACATTTAAGGGCCTGATTTTCAGAGGACTTAAGGCATCTCCAGGCACAGTGAGATATCCAAAAACGGAGACACCCAAAATTATCAGTCGCATTAGCAAATTTGGGCCTAGTGCAGATCTAATACAAGTGTAAAGCATTCTTCTCATCACTGCTGGTGAAAACAAAGCAAGACTTTTTCTTTACTGTTCCTAAATTTAAACCAGTGGATTTTGTTTACTCACAGAAAGTGTGTTCTGCATGTTCCTCCCCACAATTGCATATCAGTCTTTTAAACTCTTCTAAGAAAGGAGTGACGCTGGCCTATAAACTGTCTGATTTGTAACATTTCATAAAGCAGCAGTGTTCTTTATGCAGCTAAACATTTGTTCTTTCCAGGACTTGAGCCTGCTCTGTAGATTCAGAATCAAAAGAGGGACAGAACATTTCCTTTGATTCATTAAAGAGACAAAAACAGCCTTGAGAATCTGTAATGAGTTTTTGAATGACTGGACCAACACCATCCAGTAACAAGCTCATGAATAGACTGCAGGGCCAAGATTAGCTTGTTGACCTCACTGGATTTGTGCCTGCTTATACCAGGGTGAAATTTGGCCCCTTCAGAGAGCAATGGGTCTTTTTCTAATGCCAGCCGGACCTTTTCACGTATGGCTTCAAAACACAGTCAATTTTTAACGTTTCAGTTTCAGGGGATTGTGATCAGTTACATGAATACAGGTTGACTCATTTCCTCATAGGTTTAACTAAGTCCCACTTTCTAGACTGCTAAATTTTTCTTTTAAATCAAACCACTTAAGCGGCTCTGGTACTTTTTAGACCATAGCTCAAGGTTGTCAGTGTTTCTCTCAGCTAGAGGGAAAGGATAACAGCACTATTTGCATAGTCACTGTAACACCCTGATACTTCAAGAGATGCCCAGTTAGTAGCTATCATTTTCTGGTAGTTTAATGCCGCCAGTGAAAAGGCAGCATGGTCCAATGAACAGTGCCCATGGCCAAGAGTTCGGAGACCTGAATTTTATTCTTAGCTGTGCCTGTGACTCAAGTTAATCAGTGGGAGGTAGGTCCCTTTAAAATCTGGCCCTTAACTTCTCTGCGCCTCACTTTCCCTACCTATAGTCAGGAGATTAATACTTTTACCTACCTCAGTGTAGCATTTTCAAGTGCTGCAGCTGAACAGGGCTAAATGTGACAAGGCTACAAATCTTGTAGAATTTGGCAAATTCAGGGTGAGAGGGTTAGAAGAGCTAAGCTGCTTCTACTAGAATAATTACTTCTCATTAACACGCTCTCGGCATTTTCATTCGGAACTCTTACGTGCTGGGTTTTAAAACCTGCTCATACAAGTTCATTCTGAGCTGAGACTTGGCACATTCAAACTCAGAAGACAATGATGGTTTAATAAGTATGTTTATTTCTCCCTCTTCCCCAATTCTCATTCCACTGAAGTCAGTGTCAAAACTTCCACTGAGTACAAGGGAGCTGACTCAGACCATCCAAAACTTTTTAGGGAAAAATGCACTTAAAATACTATAGTGACGACCTTGGTATCAAAGTAGATAAAAGAGATTTACTAATTCTGTGCCTCTGTTTTTAAAAAAAAAAAAAAAGAGCCACCACATACTTCAGATTAATGCACCCTACAAAGGGTTAGGAACAAGACTTTAAGATGGAATCAGTTTTATCCTGTAGGAATACCCATGCTATGTTATCAGCACATCATCCCATTACAGGTTATAGGAAGGAGGAAGGATATTTTGCAGGAATTGTACCATGCCACCCAAAAATCTGCAACCTCTTCCAGTCCTTTTCGGTCTATTCAGTCCTGTCAGGATAATCTAGCAAAAGTTTTCTGTTTTTACCTTCCAGATACAGGGCTTTATGCAAGTAGTCCCGCTGCAATCACAAGGACAAGTCCAGGTTTGCAGGGTTAAGTCCAGGAAAAGTAATACCTCCAAGCTAGTTACATCCAAATGCTGAAACGTGGCTGCACTTTGTGGATTCTCTCTCTCTCCCTTCATTAAAGCCATTTGATTTTTGAAATGAGAAGTATGTAACAATAACGCATTGAAAAATACAAACTTTCAATGAATGGGAAAATTTTAAGCGTTTAATGCACGCACACACCACCAACCGAGTCTGTTGCCTAAAGTTCTGTTGAATCATTTTGGGATCAAGAATCGCTCACGTTGGCATTTTCACCTAAATTATCTGCCTCTTTTCAATTAGCTTTTATTATTTTAATGGTGGCTCCTCCCCCCGCAATGCTTTGGCTTCACTCCCATAATTGCCTATATTTTATGTAAATGGAATTGTTACACCGTAAAATGATATACAAATGTGTCTACCACACAAAGTCCAATAAAGGGCCTGAATAAACCCATTATTTACAATGTAACAGCATCCGATAGCAGCCTGGGAAACACAGGGCTGACAGATGTGAGCCAGTGACAAGGCTTGAAAAAAACATGAATGAAGAGGGCTCCGAGAGACCACAATTAATTGACTTTTAAAGTAACTCCTTTTTTCCACAGTTCTCCTTGGCTGAGCAGGATTCACAAATTGCTGTCTTGAACTTTTTAATGGGACAAAATAGCTGCCCATGAAAGTCTAAATGACATGGCCTTTGAATAGGAGGGGTACAATGGCCACACCAGGACATGTTTTTAACGGACATATTGATTATTTGAGAAGTTGCAGCCACTCAATTGAAGGTGGGGGGTGGGGGACGGTGAGAGGAAGAAGTAAACGCTGCACATTGTAGAAAGTCTAAAATTATTTCTTATGAGGGAAACAAACATTTGGAAACTGACGGTTTGATAAGTGTTTCCATACACACGTCCACAGGCTATTGTTTGCGATCTGATTTGTCCTCATTTGCATTAGTGTAAATCTGGTTTAACTTTATTGAAATCAGAGTGAAACCAGCATTAGTGAGCTCCAAATCATACCCTAGAATTTAATATTAGCTATGTCTCCTCCCACCCCCCAAAATTACGTGCACATGGATAATGATCACGTCACAATACTCTTCATTTTCTTCTATGCCCTATAGGCCCAATGTTGCAAGACCTTATTCAGGAAGGTTCAAAATATGTATTTGTCTCCCTTTTGAAGCATTGGCCAAATCCTGGCCTTTTAGTCATGCATATAACCACGTGGAAACTGCATGCAAAAATGAGGAGAGCATTCTAGAGTCCCTTTTCCCAGGAACCTTCATAAAATAAGGTCAACATACTTCCCAGAACAGAAGTTACAAACGAATACCCAAGCAATGAAGTCTTGGCTGACCCATCGCATCGAGGACAGAGCTGTGCACTTGGACATTGGAGCGCCTAGGCATCTTACTACCAGCCAGAAGAGAAAGGTGTCTTGCTTAAGGTAGCACAGTGGCTCAGGCTGGGCTCTCATATACACCAGTCTGATTTCTTTTACATACATTGTTTTGAAAAGACAAAGCAACTGTAAAGCCGCTTGTGTGGAACAAACTCCCCCCAGGAATCAAGGGCTACCACAAACCTCACCACCTTCAAGTGTGAGACACCCTTCTTTGAGCTGAGAGCGAGAGCACACCCACCATGTAGACCTTAAGGCAAAAACCAAACTCTCCACTGCACACTCAGTTCTTCCGCTGGGAGAACCCCCACCACACACACAGAGGCACGAAAGAGGTTAGGCGTTTCTCAATGTGCTCTCAAGCTACTCCGGTGATAAAAGCTGTATCAGAAGAGAATATTCCTTTTTTTTGGTGAACAGGAAAACCCAGGGGAATAGTTTTTAAACTAGACATTGACTCACTTCTCCATTGTCTTCTTTTTAGGCGAGGTGGTGTTGAGGAGAAATAGATCTCTCTCTCCCCCGATCTTTTCCCCCACGGAGACGCTGGAAAGGAAAAAGCAAGCCAGGGACAGAGATCCATGTCACTTAAGAATACCCATCACAGCAGGTGGCGTTCTCAGTAGTCACCAAGGATCACATTCACTTAGTTTTTGTCTGGGTGCTCCTCAGTCACTTATATCGACTTTTGCGTGGCGAGTGCTTACCTAGCAAAGAAGGTCCTCCAGCCCAATCCGGGTCGCTGGGCTTTATTATGAAAGAAGTATTAAATAACTATTGCTAGTTACAGGCTGCAATCTTTTAGGCAATATGTATGCTAAGAGACTCCCTGGTGCATTTTTATACCAGAGGCAAGTCGCAGTAGTCACTCCCTTTTCCTCCAGTTTTTTGCTTATACTGAATTCTGTCTGCAGCTTCCGCTGGGTGCAATAATGTTCTACACCTCTCTCCCTCAACCATAATGTTGTGCAGTTGTTTAGCAGTTAGTGTCCCAGCCCAGAGCTGGGTGCATTTCAGTGGCAGACGAAGAATGCTCTCTGTATAGTTCGTGAAGTGCTTGGGTACTTTTTAGAAAGGCTCTATATAAAAATTGTACAACATGGTTTGTCCCTCCCTTCCCCACAATACTCCAATCACTTAATCAGTTATAAGACACCCCAAGTACTGTTTATTTGTGGATTATATAGTCCACATTTATAGGAAGCAAGGCCTCTTCAGTTTAAATCACTAAATACGTCATTTCATGACAATCAAACTTTATTGAATTCACAAAACTTTCACTCAGCTGCAGAATCAATAAAAGATCATAACAGATATTAGATTCATCACACCATGCAACTTTTACATCATTAGTCCCAACAACACGATAGACCTCCCAAATACATGGCTACAGGCTTCCTTGATGAGACAGACTGTAGGTGTTATTGATGCATCACTACATAGAAGCGTTAAAAGCGAGAGCACAATAAGTATCAACTGGCTCTCAGGACTATCCTAGTTACTGTAGACAATTTTAAACAAAGATGCATTCAATAAAACTCATTATAATTGTTATTTTTCTTAGCAACAAGATTTTTTGTTAACCAATTTCACATGCAGAGAAATTACAGAAAGAATGATCTAGTGATTCAAGCATTTTGAATATTTGTGTCCTTCCACTCGTTACATTTTTGCACACTTCCCACTCCCCAAAATGCTCCTGGCTTTTTGGGTCACCTTTCTTCCAGAGTGAATTCCTAGAAAATTAAGTTTAAAAGGACTTTTCTTATGGACAGAACTAATCCACTGGATGACTATATCTATTGTCAGTATTAAAACTGATGAAAAAGATACTATTTTTATACCATTATTGGAAGAGGAAAAAAACTCTACCTATGAGGTTTTAGCTGCATCATCTTGAGATTGCATTGAAAACAATTGATCACATTTATTATGCTACGTCTACCATCAACTGTTTTACAACAGATATTCCATCTAATGTAGTGCAAGTGTATCAAGCTAAGCACTAAACACTATAACTTAATTGGCTGTATTTGCAAGAAACTGTTAAGTGTTTCTCATTTGATTTTATAAGAATAGTATAGACATCTCAACCACGTGTCTTGCAGCTAGCCTGAAAATAAAAGTTACCAATACAACTGTTTGTCCACCCCCGCTAATCCATGACACATATTCCATATCATACAGTAGTGCAACAATCCCCAAACTATGGTCTTCATTTTGTGGATCTCTGTCAAAGAGCACGGACTACAAGAATTGGACTCCCACTGCTGACAGCCATGGGCAGCACAGGAATACGCAAGTTGCTACCACAAAGCACAACCTTTCCCAAGATTACTCCAAAGTGGCCCTTTACTGCTCTGGTGCATTGCAGGATGGGCAGACAGGCCTAGAGAATACTCATGCATCCAAAAGCAGAGATCCTTAGAGGGACTGTCCACCGGGAGTATTTTAAACTCTTCAGTGGGGAACAACATTCCAGCACATCAGAAAACTTGGTAGGCTTCCTTATGTGAAAGGGAATCCAAAATGCCTGAATACTAGTTAAGACTCTTTATTGGAGAGCATGCACCTCCCAGACGATGAGTAAAAACTAGAACCACTTATGTGGATAAAAGTCCAGAGCACCTGAAATCTCTGCAGGACTTCACACAAGGAAAAGATCCCAGATCCCATAAAAATCCTAGAATTCCTCAATAGAAAGGAGGACTCTTTAGGGAGGGAAAGAGACCAATGAGCACCTACAATGAATACAAGGTAGGACTCTTTTAAGGAAGTGTCAACTGCCCATTTCTTATGGAGGAAAAATCCAAAGCTCTCCTGAGCAATAAGCAGGATTCATTATGGGGAATAAGACCCCAGAGCTCCTGAATATTTCAACAAGACTGAGATCACCTTAGTCGGAAGGTGGGGGAACCCAGCACATGGAAAGCAGTGAGACCCACTTTCCAATGAGTCCCCCCGTGCGTGTTCTTGATGGGCCATACATCAAGGGTCTTTTGTCCCATCAAAGCATCTTTTTCTTCTTGGCAGTCACACTGGATAACATCATAAAGCTCTGTCTTTGTCCTGTCAATTACTTGGTTTCCAACTTTGTCCAGCACTGCACTGGTTTCTTCCTCGTTGTTCACGCTCATGTTGTCTATGATCCTTCCTGTGAGGAGTTCTACACAGTCAGTGAGTTCCTGTCTCTGATCAGCTCAGCATCAGCTCCTGCTCTCTAAGCTATTTTAAGTGTTTTTGTCCTGCATTCCAGATTGCTTTCCTGCTGAACTGGTTTTGGAAAGATGAACTGGCCCATTCTATATTTCAATACTACAGCTATTCCAAATAACCCCACTGTGATCCAGCGCTGAGGTCATACTAGTTCCTTAACTAAATCCCTTTTTGACCAAAGGAATATTATTATATTTTTGATATCTGGTGTCTCTGAATGACTAGACAGTTGACGTTGATGTTAAACATCCAGGCTGGAATGCTGCAATACTTTGCTTTGCTAAAGCACTTCAGAAACTTCAGCCCTTGTAAAATTCTGCCACCAAAACTCTTGTGAATACTGTCTCCTCTCTAATCCTATAGTGTCTGCAGTGGCTTTGCATTATATTTCACAGGACATACAAAGTTCCATTATGAAGAGCTTTACATGTCAATAAATATGGTCAATTTCAGCATCTTCCCAGTTCTTTATGGACTGGTCTGAGGACCGAGATCTAGCAAGGAAAGCCTCTCAATGACTCCTACTTATCAGCACAAGACATTCAGATCTCCAACCTTTAGCTGCGTCCCCTAGTTGTTTCTCCAGTTTCAGAGGGTTTTATAGTTATGAACTACAGCAAAGGTCTCCTATACCGCAGACAATGCCTGGAAGGAGCAATTGCTATACAGGTTCCAAAGTAAACCCATGTCACAGCACAAAGTAAAAACAATGCATCAGGAGAATAAAAAAATGCATTCCCAGAAACATATTCTCCTTCTATCATCCTTTGCAACATGTTGCTAGTTTAGAAGATTCGCCAGCCCACATGCAGATTCAATGCCAAAGGGGACACATCGCTCAGAACGATGCTTCAATTTTGCCCTAAGGCAGTTTTCAGACTTTTGGAAGCCACTGTAATGATCTCAGTATCATGGCCAAATGGCACAAAGACTTGGTACTCAGGGAATGCCATACTTCGAAAGAGAAACTTCTCTGACCCTGCGGTGAATGAGCAGAACATTAATACTATTAGGCAAGCCCAAGATATTTTTCTCCACTTCTTCCCACAACCTCCTCAAAATGTAAGGAGGTATTGTAGAGATTCATAATGTGAAGAAGTAAAGCACCCTGATACATTATGTGAGACTGGATGCTTCATTCCAAAAGGCATAGCAAACAGACCCTTTAGATTACCTAAAAAACTAGATGTGTTTTTTTAAATTCTGTTCATTTCAAACAGGGATTTTATTTTTTTTCAATGGTGGCATTGAAAAGCACCTTGATCTCTACGGCAGGAGCAATTTGTGGTGCTGCTCACCTTTCCGATCTTTAATACCCCGCAAATGTTCAGAATTTGAGTTGTTCCATCCCATCAAAGCTTTCTTCAAGACAATTCAGATACACAAGTGATAAATCAGTAACTTCTTAACCCTAGCTACTACAGAGGAATTTCTGCAGGGCTTCTTTCTGAAGACACTTGGCTTCGATACATGGTTCTTGGTTATATCACGGTCACTTGCTACTTTCCTTTAAAAGTTTCTGGTCTTCTATTCCAACATGCTACCCCATGTTGGCTTTTACCATTCAGCGCTAAAGACGTGTATTTATTTAATTCAACCCACACCCATCTGCAATGGTGTTAGACAAACCACGTGTAGGAAGTATCTTCCATAGGTTTAACCATTTCAAAAGGCCCCCCGATACCTGTGCAAGGCCGGTCTCTTGCCTATAGACGACTGCCTGAGCAACAGGAAATCAGACAGCAAAAATCAACCTCTAAAACTAGTGACGGGATAGAGCAAGAGAGGTAGAGGACGCTGCTGGGCTTTTTCAGAAAAAAAAAAAAATTCCTACATTTGGGACAGAATCAAACTCCCACTGACATCGGTGGTAATTGGATCTGACCCTTGTGTTTAGCCATGAAAATCATTTGATTTCGTCTCATAGTCATCATTTCTCTTTTAAAAGAAGAAATCGGGTTCTTTTAAAGACTTTTGCTTGAACCACCTTTGCTATCTAGTGATTGCAGGGAAAACCTCCGAGAGTTTTCACGGTCGTCAGTGCTCCACCGATGGATTTAGGAATTCAGATGGGAAGAATGGGATGCACCAGCCCCCAAACTGCATATTACAGCCAGTTAAACCTCCTGCCCAAACAGAGTGATATTGGTGCGGATAGACCCGAGACTCATTTGATGCATTGTGTGGCAAAAATCTGGGTCTCCCTCTGTAGAAAAAGGAACAGTGGAGCTGTTGCGTCCCTCTTCTTTAATATTGCTATAAAAACTAGGTGCCTTATTTATTACAATTTAGGAGATTTAAAAATAGAATTCCTGTTCTGCCCTTTGGGACCTTATTTTTGTAAGTTATAAAACTGGAAATATTCACAGGTAAAATCTTCTTTGAGATGGAGAAAAGTTCTCGCTCTCCTTTACATTCATGTGCAGTAAAAGCCACCTTTCTTCACACATGTCAAACCAGAGCACTAAATCCACTCTGTAGATCTTGCTTTTCTAACCAGTAACTTCCCAGTACTTGCAGGACTGCAGTCTAGTGGTTTTGGATAAGCAGAAAGCCACCAGAAAAAGCCATCCAGCAAGCTAAAAGCAAGAACGTATGTGCTTTGAATTAAATGAGCAAGCTAGAACTACCATAGTGAATCCCTGAAAGACAGAGAGGGAGCGAGCAGATGTAAATACCCTGAGCAAACAGATTCAGGTGTGACAGCCTATTATTTCAGCTGGCACAGCGAAAGGATAGTGCCACTGGAAAACACCCAGAAAGCAGGATAGAGCGCTTCAGTGAACTGCGCTCTAAATTTGTAGATCAGGTTATGTTTCTCGCCAACACCCAGGAAAATAACGAAGCCTCCCTCATAATTGAGCAGCACACCAATCTTGGTGGCCTTGGTGTTGGGCAGACATTTCTCGAGATCGTTATGCCAGGCTGAAATTTTTGAATTAAACCACTCAATGCACCAGGAGTTGCTGTTCCTCCCCAGGCGGCTGTCCGCCCCTTCCCTCTCCATGCTCCCGTAGCAGATGCCGATGCCGCAGAAGTTATTCCGTTGCAGTTCCACTTCCCAGTAGTGGATGCCCCTCTTGAAGCACTGGAAGCCCAGCACTTGGGAACAGTAGGTGAAGCGCTGAGGGTGGGGGTTATACTTCTGGGGTATTTCAGAGACCGACATCTTGGTGTTTCTGTCTGATAACAGCACTTTGTTATGAGCGGTGTTGAAATCCAGCGTGATTTTAGCAGCATCTACGGAAAAACCCATCGATACATTATAAATACTAAGGCAAGGTGGGGGTGCACGGACAGGCATGTTCGTGTGTGTGTATGTACAAAGAGCGGGGGAGCGAAGGGATGGAACAGTTACTGGTCCCACTGCTTACTCTCCACTAGCTTCCCCTTTTCAGCGCGGCAGCTAGTGCCATGCAACACACTTTCCCCTCCGGGTGGGGAGACAGGTATGGCCACTGCAGTGCGGCCAGGCTGGGAAGGAGAGGAAAGGTAGCAGTTTGAGATTCGCACACACACACATATGTTTACCTCAGTGCTCTCTGGCCACATGATCCCCTAACTCAGACATAGTGTTACACACAGTCCGATCACTGCCACATATAAAGTGAATGAGCTAGCGATGTATTAACTAATAAAGACAGATTAAAAACACAACCCATCCCACTAAACCATATATCCTCAAGGTCATTTTGACCGGGTTACACCCCCCACCCCACCAATCACCATAAGAAGTGCGGCCTCCAGGGAATTAACCCTGCATCCACTACTCTTTGGCTCTGATCCAGCAGAACTGGTGCACAGAAAGAGGGAAGTGTGGGTGTTGAGCAAGATGCCTGCAGTCAGGGTCTGCCACCTGGATCAGTACATGGGGACGGGGTGAAGGCAGCGCCTGCTGATCCATCACTACGCTGCACCAACAGTCATTCCTCCAGCAGGCTGGGCGCCCAGGCCAGGACCCGTGGTGGCGCCTGTAGCCCTGAGACAACGGCCGTGGTTGTGGAGTGGGTCGACTGCTGCTCTGTGGCAGGGGTGATTTCAGGGTGGCGGAGGAGAGTGAAAGGATCCCTTCCCGCTGTATCCCAAGGGAACTGACAGCACGGCCCTGGTACTCTGGCAGCGCAGGGGTTATCGATGTGGCACTGAAAGGCATATGGCATCATCAACCTACACCCCTGCTTGGAGGTGACCACCCCTACCAAGACAGAGCTCTGCAACATGCCCGGCTTCAACTGGCATGAGAACCCCAGGCCATAAGCACAAGTGGAGTGCCAGAGGGCAAGCGAGGCAACAAGCAGCATTCCAGAATGCCGCCAACACGGCGTAGCTGTAGGGAGATCACCAGAGTCCTAACCATTAGCGCTAGCAGAGAGTACTGGAAGGGAGAGAGCCTCACACTCTGGGTCTCGAAAGCAATCCACAACTCTTAGGGGTCAGGATGAGACCTTCCTGGGGTGGGGGAATGATCCCATATCTACCCACCGTGGGCTTTCTTCTGAAGCATCTGGTGCTGGCCACTGCCGCAGACAAGATACTGAACTAGATGGGCCATGGGTCCGATTCACCATTGCAATTACTATCTTCCACTCTGAAGCCTCCCTTCTTTTAGGAACCTAACACTAATTTTTAAAAATGCCTTTGGCGCCTAAACACCATTAACTTTCAATGAACCCCACCTGCGGGGCTGAATTTTTATACCGTGTCCCAACAAACTCATTTGGAACAGTGATCCCAAACCAGCAGGGCCATACGTGGGTGGACCTCAATTAAACTTAGTGTCACACCTATGCTAGCAGTGAATTTGACCTACTCTGGCAACAGGTCCAGTATTTTAGTAGTTAACAGCCTTACCCTTTTTCTAGTAACTCCCCTCATATATATCAGTTAACCAGCAATTTCAGTACATTAATAAAGCCATAGCAACATGAAGATCCAGAAAGAAGTGACTCACATAATACCAGTGAAGTCTAACATGATCATAAGAAGAGTCAGTCATTTTTAAAATGTAACACGTCAGGTTACTTACACTCCAGAAGCTCCTCTCTCGATTTTGTTAAAAAGCTTTCAAGGGATGTTGCACCTGGATTCGCAGTGTTTGGTGCTGAATTTATGCAAGAGAGAGACAACAATAGCATGTCACTTAATTTGTCATTGGGGAACACGCAGAGTTCATACAGTTTCTTTAAATGTAATCCAATATTGTCCTAAAGCTAAATCTATGAATCTCAGATTAACAGAAAACCAGAACCCCTCTGCACATGGAACAGCCTGGAGAAATCCCAGTGGTTGTATTAAAGAGCGTATTACTAGAGTGAGTTCTGTTCGCCACAGAACAGGTACAATATGGAACATGCCAGCCAGGCAGCCCCTGCCCTGACCCACTAACAGTCATTACCCTTTTCTGCAGGGACCAGCTCAGGGGGGAAAGGCAAACTGCAGGCTGAGTTTACATTTTCGTGTGTCTCTGTAGAGCCAGCCCCTGGTGGCTGCTGTGATAAAGGTTCTGGGTGTGGACTGCTCACTAACTTATTTCACACAGGCCACGACTGACCTTGGCCAGATTTGAAACTGTGACAGAGGTTAAGCGGCTTCACATCTTATTGCCAAGTCCCCTGTGTCACCCAGTTCCCCATCTTATACTTTTAGCTACTTTTTCCTCGAAGCGTTCAGCAAGTCATGCGTGAGAGGGGGACTTGCAACCTGACTGAGCTAGTCATCATGGGCCCAATCTTGCAGGTGGACAGCACCTCCCGCAAAGCCCTCAGCACCCTCGACACCCATGAGAGAAATCAGGATGGAGGACACCTTTCCCCTTGCAGGAAATACAGGCCTACATCTGGGGGAGTTTTTCCAGGGACTTTGATGCAGCTGTTCTCAGGCACTGTGTGCATTTCCTACTCCTGCTGGAATTCTGCACCACTGCACTCTGCAGAATTTGCAGAGAACTAATGTTCCCTGCAGAATTTTTTCTTTTTCCCCACACTGAATTTATGATTTCTACCAAAATGCTCCCGCTGTCAGCCCCAGGTATGGCTGGGGCTCTCGCTGGGGGCTCCTCAGGCCTGGGGAGAGTGAAGAACTCTAAGGAGCAGGGGCTGAAGTGAGGAGGGTGGGGGCTGATGGGGTGAGGGTCTGTACTGATGGTAGGTTCTGAGCAGATGGGGTAAGGACTGGGAGGATGAACTGAGAGCAGGGGGTCGATGGGGTTAGCGGGACTGAACTGATGGGGTGGTGATGATGGCTGGAGGACTGAACTGAGGGAGGACTGAACTGTGGGGGGTTGATTATATTGTGTTTATTTGACAAATAAAATATGCAGAATTTTACAATATAACAGGCAGAATTTTAAATTTTTTGGCACAGAATTCCCCCGGGAGTAATTTCCTCACAGCTTAGCCAAATGCAGCCCAAGGCTGCCCTGTGTCACCCCTGCACTTCCATTCCAGAGCCTCTATTAACCCAAACTTGACAATTACGTATCTTCCACATGCAGTTCACATTACCACAGTGGGGGTCTTGGATCCTCCCTAGTGGCTCGTCCACAGAAGAGGTTAATGACTTTTCTACAGAGACCAGCTAGAGGACTTCGTCCTTGGGCTCAAGCACTAGAGACCAGGCTTTTGGTGAGAGGAGTCTGGGGTCCAGTCCCCACTGACTTCCCACAGAGGACCATTCTCACACACAATTTTGTGAGTTAAATTGACACGGCCAGACACCTCTGTCCTGAAGAGACATGAGGAGCCTTCGCAAGCTAAGCGCTCGTTTCCACTTGCCTCCAGCACACTGAAGTCAGCCATCCTCCACTTTGCATTTTAAGTACTATGTTTTGCTTTGCTTTTTGGAGTAAAAGTCTCTTGAAGTTCTGCACTTACCAGATTTGGCAGGTTTTTTTTTATCCCCTGAAAAAATAAAAGGTCTCTGTTACTCAGTGCAAGGCCGGGTGTACTAACATTTAAAAACGACATCCACTGACACATAAGAACAACACTGCAGCTGGTACAGCTCTGCTGAAGCCTGTGGAATTCCTGCAGTTAACAGCAGCTGAAGTGCTGGCACATTGCAGAGCAGCACAGACTTTTTCAGGCTGGAAATTAATTACTACACATACACACCCACAGAGTGTACTTGGTTGCTTACTTCTCCAACAGGCTGACACATACACTACCAGTCAGTTTAACTCTGACAATATAGGGCCTGATTCTGCAGGTGCTCTAGGCACAGAGCTCCCGTTGAAACCAATGGAAGATCTAAGTGTCAAGCACTTCAGGGTCAAGCCAGTGGTTTTTAAACCACTACTGCACAGCTAATGTAAGACCCGTGCAACACTGCTTGTGTCTACATCCAAGATAGCTAGTTGCTATATGTTTGTTTTGCCTTCTTCAAGAGCTCTAGCTACAGATTAATAGCTCTATATTATACGTAGGTCATTTCTTCATGAGGTGATTGTTTTTTTAAGCCAATGGAATGGAGGAGACCTTGCCAAATCAGACTGAAAAACGTCAAGGTAAGAAACATCAGTTCAAAAGTGCTTACCTAGGGCACTTTCTTGGTACCTTGCATTGGGACCCATAGATAATCTCATCTGCCTTCCCTCCCCTCCTTGGCTTCAGCACCTGGCAGGATTGGGCCCCAGGAGCATAAACATGAGCAAGATCAACAAGAACAATGAACAATCCATCACTTACTCGTGTCTGCATCCTCACTCGACTCCGACTGAGGCTTCTGAGGGGCTTTACCTATTTTTGGAGCTTCTTGTGAAGGGAGAAGAGAGAACATGAGCAAGCTTATAAAGCAGGACGCATCACATGCAACAACAGTGGAGGAACAGACATTTATGGGCAGCTTAATCGAGACTTCGGTTCCTTGCACCGTTACAGTGGAATAGCTGCACTAGCAGGCAGAGAGCTCAAAGGCCAAGGAGAGGTTTGCTTAGCCTTTCCACCTGCATGGACACACATAGCAGAACCTGAGCTACAGACCAGCAAGCCACCACACCATGTGCAATTTGCTTGGTTAGCCCTCACTAGGCACTCAACCAGATGTTCTCAGCTCCCACTGGGTTTGCACCTTGCAGAAAGAACTCTGCACCTCACAGGACCAGGGCCCTGGATTATAAACCAGCATCAACGGAAGGAGGGAGCCTTTTGGGTGGGTGCAGGAGCAACAAACCAACCCTGCTTGGGTCCGCCTTTCAGTGCGCTTGCCTGCCTTTTGCGGCAGCCGTTACAGGTACACGCCCTCTGGCGGCGCCTAAGAAAGAGGAGGGGCATGAACTTCCCAGTGCTGGGCACTGCCCTGTTGGGAGGGATGCCACCACACAAGCACAAGAGACAAGACACGCAACAATCGGCCACATGCACTGTACAGCTGACATCACTGGGGTGTACAATCTAACCAAACTGAGGGCTGGGGGAATAATTTCTCTGAGCTGTCAGTTCTAGTCTTCTTGGCGAAGCTTGCTGTTCAAAAAATGTTTTCAGACAGAGATGTGGTTTTCAAGTTGACGGTGCCCCTTAGTAATCATCTATTTGCTCTAGAGGATACTGTTGCATTGACTGCTAGAGGGAAAATTGTATGAGTAGCATTTAGGTTTTGATGGCCACATTGTTAACTTACGTGATCCCACAGCTTTTCTTCCAGATGCCGAGAGTTTATTTGAAGTGTTTATTTGAAAAGCCTTAGGTTTCCACTGTGGATTTGCTGCAATGAAATCACACACACCATATTTTACAGCTGTATTGCTGTAACAAGCTACAACGAGAGGAAGGATAGTCTTGGGGTTAAGATATCTGGCTGGTACTCAGGAGATCTCTGCCCACATTTGTGGCAGAGCTGGGAGTTCAATTAAAGCCCCGCTCCTGTAAAGACTCCTGCTCAGCTTAATGGGGCTAAGTTAAGATCCCGACTCCACAAACACTTCATCTTTCTGCATCTGTAAAAATAGGGTAATAGCGGTTTCTATCTTTCTTAGAGCTTTATGCTGCCAGACATCACTGTAAGGTCTCAGAACCTGGCAACAGGAAAGGCACTAGTCGACTTCACAGAGTCTCTAGCTTTTTCCCCTTTCTCTATTACAATATAAGCTGTTTGCAGCAAGGACTCTCTCTCATTGCATGCACAGCACCGAGCACAATGCAGCTCCCAGTCTACTGTAATACTGATGAACCACAATGCACAAGTTTATAAAGATAAGCTCATTACAATGTTGTCGTCTTCCTACATCTGATACAAGGTACAACAAAAAAAGCTTGGTCTTGCCTGAGAGTCAGGTACAGTGATCAGTACCAGTACTTTGTAACTGTTTAATAAAAACACATTTAAAAACAGCCAGGGAAGGAGTGAAAAAGATAGAAGCAGGGGAGAAAGGAGGACAGGGCGTGGTGAACTTACCCTTCTCCTCCACACTTGGTCTGGACTGTCCACCTGCTGTTACGGATATTTGTATCAGTAAGTACAACTGTTTCAGATACATATTGATCTTTATTAGCAACCCTTACAATCCCACTAGGTTGTGTGCAGCAACAAAAGACCTGGCTCTAGATGTGATGAAGATAGCGTGGCCTCTTCAGACACTTTGTAAACAAGCCAGATCACCCTTCACTTTCCAGCACAGTGCATAGGCCTTGCCTACATTGGAGAAGTGCATCAGTTTAAACTACATGGATTTTAAAAAAGTCTACTTTTTTTTGAAATGGCACAAACCCCTAAAACAGGCACTTAAACCCAGTTTAAGCATCTTATTTTAGAGGTTCAGACCACTTAAACTAGATGGATTTTTAGTTATAGAGAAGTCCACCAGTTTCCTACAGTGGTCTATAGTTCAAAAATCACCCCCATTCTGAGATTTGCCTTTATCCTTAGGTATATAGCTGACCCATGCAGCTAGACTGTACTTACTAACAAAAGTCTGATCCCACAAACACTTACTCCCTCTAGATTTTTTTTCTTTTTCTTCTGAGTGACAGTCACTTTTATATGACTGAACTTGAAGTTGAAGAGCCATGCCCAGGCTGGCTACCAAGGTGAGTCAGCAGAATAACTCTGCACGTCTACAAAGAGGGTATAAAACCTGACACCCTGTCACACTTCAAGAATGTACTTAATTTCAGACAAAAAGTACAGCTTAACACTTTTGATTTGATAAGAGGGATATCTGTCCCATCCAGCAGGTCTGACTTGCAGACATGGAGCCAATAAACTAGAAAGCTTAATGGGGATAACCCAGCCTTCGATCAGTGCTATAAAATTCACTAACATATATTTCACATTCACCATTTTACTCTTGGCTCCATGATTTCAACCCAGCCCTACTTCCCCAGCCAAAGATCACGTATCAAACAACCAACTTTCTGCTCTCTACAACAGAACTCTACAACGCAGAGGAGTATGGAAGGTAAACAACGTTCTATGCCAAGGCTGCAATAGCTGAACAGATGAGGGAAAGCCCAATGTGCTAGGAACACAGATAAACCCGCCTATAGATATACAGGAAAAAAGTGTCATTCCATTTCTTCCCATATTTTTAATTCTCTTGGTGAATTTCTCCTCATAAGCCGAGATACAAGACTAATTTCTTTATTTATCACAGTCTACTTCTTGATGATAATATAGCTTTTTATGAGAGTACTGTCAAAGCAAAAATCAGTGGGAAAGTATCAAGACACTTATAAGTTTATCCAAATGTAAATAAAGCGTACCACTGTTTAGTCCTGTTGACAAGCTTTAAACAAAAACACACCTAAATCAGTTCTCTTTCCTAACCACCCTGAGTATTTAACTTGTAGTATTTCTATTTTGAGAGGGAGGGTTTCATTACTTTACAAAACAGCTCAATTGACCAACAGTTTTAAAACATCCATATACAAAATTGTGACAAGCCAGAAAAGTCTGCTTCTGAATATTTTAAATTTAAGGGGTTATACTATTTGATCTCTAAACAATAAAACAAGGACCCACAGTGGTAATTCTCTCTGAAATGATCATACCTTCCATTTTCTTCTCCTGAGGTTGATTCACCGTTCGTTTCACTATTTCTTTAAGGGAAAAGGCACCTTGATAAATGGTGTGTATCAAGTTTTGGTCCAGATCGATTCTGGGGATGAAAACATCTTTGGTTGAAGTCTGTCGCAGTTTCGCTGCTTTCTGTAATAAGATATGGAAGAGCTCATGAAGTCAGGGATAAGTCACTGCATAGAAAAATTTGAGTCTGGAATGTCATAACTGGTTTAAATTATTTTACTTCTGCATTATTTCTTCTTATGTGTGTTGATTTATTGGGGGGAAGGGAGGTTATATTCGAACACTAATCAGTCATGGCAAAATTCAATAAAAAGTACCCTACATGGATTATTTTCTCATATGATATCTGAAAACAGAGGAAAAGCTACTGTAGATACTGTCATAGCAGTGAACTTCACTTACACCACGACTACTTCTCTGGTTAACTGACCCAACCAGGAGGGGGCAACTGTGGCTAAAGGCTGGGAGAAAAGAAAGATAAACTGGAGGATAATTTGCCTATAAAAAGGGAGAAAATGATTATGCAGACAACAACAGGAATAACAATCCTAACCAGTGATTCAATAGGCAAATAATATCACTGCCTAGAATACTCACAGGACAGTTAACTCAGTGGACACATTTCTATGCCTTTTATAAAGCCAAGTCACATCACAAATTATTAATATAATCTTTATAGAAAAATCTCTTTTTATGTACAGACAACAGATTGATAAAAAGTCAGAGCAGGGCTCCTGCAGAAGTCTCTTTCTGAGCTCAAACATAAAGTCAAACATCAGCACTCACCTTTAAAAATGTAATGTCATCATCTTCAGTCAGTGTCATTTCAATCTGGTCCCTGATGACCTGAATTTCATTTTTCTTCTTTCCCAGGACGTTATGGACATAATCAAACTTATCACAGACTCGCTTTTCCTCTTCTTCAACCTTCTTCATTGCCTGGTTTTCTTCTTCTTCTATTAAAGCTTTAATTTCCAAGAACTCACTTCTGAGCAAATCCATCTTTCGGGCAGCTGTCTCCTAAATCACCAACATATTAACATTGGTTTCAAAGTGGCTACTTGTGGGGTAAAGCCTTGAGTGAAATATCTCTGCCTTCATTCCATTTCCCCACAGCAGCCCCTCAAAGGGCCTTATCCTTCCCCCCACATCAATGGCAAATCTCCTATTCACTTCAAAGGGAGCAGAAACAGAGCCCATCCCCACCCTCGCCCCAAAAATCACTCAGTGTTAGGCAAGAAACAAGGCAGATTGTGCCATCTTGTGGTTAAAAGGAGAATTGCAAATCAAGACTTCAAGGTCTGTTTCCTTGGGGAAGTCAAAACACCTCTGTGCTTTAGACCACCCATTTTGATAAGGATTATAACAACTCTCGTCTCACGGGGGTTTTGTGAGGCATCATTAACTAACATCTGCAAAGCACTTCCAGATTCCCCAAGACAGACTGGCCCAATGGGGGTGCAAAGTTATTATTCGGAAGGGAGGAGCTGAGTGTGATGTCTCTGACCCATCAGGGTATTTGCATGTAATAGCCCATTGGTCATCAGCATGGATTGAGTTTGGGACCTCTGGATTTAACAGCACGAGCTAAGAGACCAGATGCATTAGCTTGGAGACAGTAGCAGACTCAGATCTTCGTATGTGGTCCAGCTATTAGAGGGCGACAAAGGTCCATATGGAGTTAGAACAGGTTACACTTCCTCTCCCCTTACGCCAGCTGGGTGAAGCTCATCCCTAGCATCAGAAGGCCACAGAAATTCAGCTCCCCATGACATCAGAGTCAGCAGCAGGAGCCTCCAGGTGACCATTTTCAGTTATGCCGCTCCCATGAGGTTACATGGGCATGCACACTCTCAAGAAGCCCCTGCTCCTTTGTACAGCAGAGATGACAATATCAGGCAGTCAGCACAGCTCACGGAAGCGCCACGTTCAGAGGGCAGTGCCATGCACACGCCTGCTTACTGGTAGGGGGGAGAGAAAGGTGGAGGAGTTTAAACAGTCTCCAGTCAGTTTGGCAGTGAGATTGCACAAAGCGTGCTCTCACCCCAAAGAGTGCCAGCTGGTTACCCTCGCTTTCCCCAAGAGGGATTCATTATGGGCTGAATGTGGTTCTTTGTCCCCTTCTAGTGACTAGTCTGCAATAAAGAAGGACAACGCATCTGATCCCTTAGCTAGCATCTGTAGCAATCTAAGGTAAACCAAATTAAGGCCCCTTTCAGTTCTGAAGCATGTCCATGCACGGGCTTAATGCAGTTTAACTAATCCACTTTTAATTCACACCTTTAGTTAATCTGGATTAGTTTTCCTGAGTGTCCTCACGTAGACAAGCCCTGACTGACATGCCAAACATCACAGAGAAGAGTCTGGAGGTGGAGCATGGAACTGAACCTGTGTCTTCCAAATCCCAGGCTAGCACCCTAATCACTGGATTATCCTCCCTCTTTAGGGAGCAGACTCCCACTGACTTCAGTGGGCTTGGACCAGGTTCTTATTCCTTTAGCTCAAGCTGTACAGGCTCATGCTTTTCAGTGGGTTCTAACTCCATTGTTAGTACCAACGGGGATTACCATGTAAACATAGGCCATTCTTAGTCAGATGATTACAATGCCTTCTGTACACTTCCTGTCAAAATACTACTTATATGGGTATGTGACTAGGGTGACCAGATGTCCCTATTTTATAGGGGCAGTCGATATTTGGGGCTTTTTCTTATATAGGCGCCTAGTACCCCCCACCCCCTGTCCCGATTTTTCACACTTGCTGTCTGGTCACCCTATATGTGACAGAATGTCCATGTCCACACCATTGTAATTATTTTTGTCTTGTAAGGAATCACTTGAAAAAACTCAAATTTGCTTGTCAACATTGTCCTGATAAAATGTGTGTGGCAACACTGTATGCGAAGTTATAATACTTCCTTGTATGATATTATTAATACACATTCCAAACCACAGCCCTACCATGCAAAATTTGGCAAACAGGTCTATCCTAAAAAAAGTAATGTGCGTTCTGCTTAATTTGCATTTAAGCAGTAACCGGAGTTATGAAGCAGGAAGGGGAGACAAAGGAAGTTCAACAGGTGGAAAAAACCCAGCAGGGAATATTCTTCCACATAGACTGTGTCTCCTGACTGAGACTATAAAAAGGAGGAACAAACACCCCAACCCCTCCCCCACATCCATTCAATGCACGTGAATAATGAAGTAAGTAGCCGATGGACTCCTGAAAGCATGTCGTGAGAAAACTTCACTTTGAATTTAACAAAGTTTGTTAAATTAGGCACCAGTTGCAGTTTATCTTTATTTTTCTTGTAACCGTTTCTGACTTCTATGCCTCATTACTTGTACCCATTTGAAATCTCTCTTTATAATTAATAAACTTGTTTTATCTAATCCAGTGTGTTTAAATGGAAGTGTGTGGGAAACTCCATTTGGGGTGTCAACTGTGTGCACATTATTTCTATTACAGACAAGGAGACTTTATATAAGTTGTATTGTCAAGGAGAGGGCTGGGCAGCACGGAACATACATCTCGGGGTGGGGGGAAAGGTGGTCACCCTGCACTATAAGGCTGGTGAGAGCCAGCCAGCGTGTAACCCAAACGAGGCTGCCAGGCTGCAGTTGCACAGACATTCAGGGTGTGGCTTGCATGCTGGAAGGCTGTTTGTGAGCACAGGAACTCCTCACTTAAAGTCGGCCTGGTTAACCTTGTTACATTGCTGATCAATTAGGGAACATGCTCGTCTGGCAGCCACCTGATTTGTCCACTGCTTGCAGGAAGAGCAGCCCGTTGCAGCGAGCTGGTGGGTGGTTGGAACCAGGGTGGACCGGCAGCCCCCCTGTCAGCTCCCCCTAAGTTCCCTGTGCAGCAGTCACCCAGCAGGCTATCAACTGCTGGCAGTTCAGCTGTCCCTCCCCCCACTGCCATGTGCTGCTCCTGCCCTCTGCCTTGGAGCTGCTTCCTGAGACTCCTGCTTGCTGTGGGGGGGGGAAGGGACAAAGAGGGGGGCTAATGTCAGGGTGTCTCCCTGCTCCTGCACCCCGCTTACCCCATCTTCCATAGAACTGAGGGGACACATGGAGGGAGGGAGCTGCTGCCTTAAGCAGCAGCTGCAGTCTGGTCTCAGCTTGCTGATCTAATTAACAAGGCAGTGTACTTCTGACCCCACTCTTCATACTTAAAGGGGAAATGCGCATCTCTCTCTCAAACACAAACAGGGTGTGCCTCTGTCTCTGTCTGCCCTCCCTCCTTTCCTGCTGCCTTGTTGAGAGTGAGAGTTAACCCTTGGGGGCTCAGCCAATTGCTAGTTCATCATTTAGCAGGAAGGCATTCCCTGGGAAATATCCCACCCTCTGACTCCTCCACCTCAACCAAGCTTCACAATCATCATCGCTCTGTACCAGTATTAAATCATTTGTTTAAAACTTATATGGTGTGTGTATATAGATATATATATAATATAGTCTTTTGTCTGGTGAAAAAAAATTCCCTGGAACCTAACCCCCACATTTACATTAAGTCTTATGTGGAAATTGGATTCGCTTAACATCGTTTCACTTAAAGTTGCATTTTTCAGGAACATAACTACAACATTAAGTGAGGTGTTCCTGTATCCCAGGTGGGAGCTCCTTCAGGAAGGTATTATAAGGCACCCAAGGTTGCAGGGCAGGGGTGACACAGCTGCTCATTACTCTGGATTGTACCCTGGTACGTCACAGGGTGTTCGCTTAAAAGTCATTCTTATCTGAGTATTACAGCACCTTATCAGGAGCCAAATACAAGAAGCAAGGATCCCAGTGGCTAGCATAACCTCAATAGCAGAACAAGAGCCATTTTTAAACAAGGGCTATCCACTTACACTGGTTTGTCTTTGCAGCACCCTCACTTCATCCAGTGCCAGAGAAGCTTTTTCACTCTGACTATACAGCTCCGTCAGTCTGTTCTTTAGCTGTGACTGCAACAAAACAGATCAGACCCCAAATTAAAAGCGTGGATACTGCACCTCTTCCCAATATGCACCATATAAATAGTGAAAAGCAAATTAAAAGGTTAGTTTTAATCAACCTTTATCACCAACACTGGATTTTTTTTTTAAATCCATTGTTCCTTAACTGTACAAACAAATAAAGACAATCTCTGTACACAGTTGGGACGGTGAGCAAGCACCACTGATGCAGCACCATCTTTTCCGAGTTGTGACGCACACGCAGTCCTGTAATAATGACATGAGTCTACCAAGGCAGTACTCCTATCACAGCACCTCTGTCAGAGCACTCTTATCACAGCAGCCTTCCTGGCTCTTGTGGGTTTAAGAATGAACCTTAACATAGTTTTAACCTAACTCCACCCTAAATAGGTACCCCAGATCCAAAAAATAGGCCTTCAGATTGGCCTACCCAATGTTCTATTATCTTGGCTCAGTTTCTCTCCAGTGTGTTGCTAAGAAGCCCTGCCCAACCGTGTTTAGGTTCTACTTTGTACACACACACAGCAATACAGTTTGGGCAGGATGAGAAAGGTTTGTTATACGAATTCAATACGTCTCACTAATGGTTCAAATTGAGCTACCTGGGGAAGCACATTTGTTTTCACCATCAGATTTCCCAGCCAAAGCATGTTTCTTCGACCACCACCACCCAGCCTGTGCAGAAGACTTTTCAGCTGAAGTTCTTAAAAGGCTGAAGCAAAAGGAGGCAAGTGTCGTTCTCCTCATTTTACAGAGAGTAAATTTGAGCAACAAAGGTGAAGCGACGTGCCCAAGGTCACTCAGCAGGCCAGTGGCAGAGCCAAGAATAGAACCCAGGTTGTGCTGACTTCCACTCCAGTGGCCCACTGGGCCTCAACATCACACTAGCTATGCCTGGGAGTCACAGAGGTGTTTGTGCATAAACATGTTTATGGCTAGAACCTAAATTGCAGAGCTTGAACATCTCACATGGAAATCAATGGACGTCTTAAGCACAAAGGCTTGTAAGACTGGGCCCTTAATAAGCTATGTGATTCCTCAACTCCTCACACTTTCATCCCTCTTAAAACCACCTTGCGAAGGCTACTTTCCTGGTCTACTACACACAGATTCCGCCACTTGAAGAATATTTAGGACCCATTTCTGTGAACCTCGGAGCACCCACTCCCTTTTAAGTCACAGGGAGCGGAAGGTGCTCAGCTCCTTACTTGCTCAGGCCCTCTATCTAGATCTGACTAGCTCTAATGGCTGTAAATCTGAAGAATTAAGAGCTCACCACTGGCACAAGTTCTTCATAATTCACTGGACTGTTGTCAACGGGTTCAAAAGCTGCAGGTGTGCACCTGTGGTCAGAACGGAGTCCACAGACACCCCTCCCCCATCCTATCTGTGCAGGCCCACTCAGAGCCCCACTGAAGCCCCACAGGCATCTCTGCATGATGCAAGAGTTTGTGGATCTGCAATCGAATCATTGTAGGCAGCCTTAGTACACACAGTACAATGGTGATAAAAACAATGGAACTTCACTACTCCGCTGCGTCCCCATGTGACAAAGGCTAAGCCACCATGGATGTTGGCAAGGTCTGCAATAGCTCCCCCAAAACAAGCAAACATGAACCTGAAAGCCACTGTAAGGCTCAAGCATTCAATCCTACGCCAGCAAATCTCACGCTGACATTGGTGGGGCTTTAGCTGTGTAGGACTGCAGGATCAGGGGCCTAAGGCCTGTGTCCATTGAAATACCTGGGAAACCCTTCCATTGGTTTCAATGGGCATCAGGGCTAAGTTTCCAATCCTGCAAACACATTTACAACTGTGCGTGGTGCTTACTACAATGGGCCCAATCCTGGGGTAAAATGCTGACCCCTTTGATGTCCATGACTAAAGTCTGAGAGAGCTTATTGGGCCCAGGATTTCACCCCAGGGATTTTAAAGAGTAGGTGAACTGGCTTTCTGGATGTGCAATAGCTGTGATAGTTTGAGGTACATGGCTCCTCTGATATTGACTTCTTTCCACACCGTCAGCTATAAATCTTTTGTTTATCTTTCCCCTCTTTCCTCTGAAAAGCAGTTTAAAGAAAATTACAAAGAGGGCAGTCACTGTGAAAGATATTTCCCCCCAGGAAAGAGTCAGAGTGGCTACCCAACAAGTATATGCAACAGCAACAGCAAGGACAGACCTAGCTGCTCTGGAGACGGAGGTCTGCTTTAGCCATTAAAGAACATTTCCCCATTGCAACCACTTCCCTTACCTATTCACTCCTTTGGCCTGTCCCCCAGCCAGTCCAACGCCAGTACTAATTCATGCTAAGTCTGCGGGTGATGTTATAAGATGGGCAACCTAGGAATGAGCCTGAGACCACCACCTCATTGCACACAGCTCACATCTGGCTTCCTCCTGCCCTTTCCCTCTCCAAAAAAAAGCCCTTATTACAACTCAAAAAGAGTCACTAGTCTTGGCTAAAAAATATTAACATAACTCCCTATAAGCCTGAGGTCAGACTGCCCACCTTGGGCATCTTTGGCACCGGAGAATATCAGACTGGGGCATCCTGTGCCAAGTTCTAAAGCAGCACTATGTCCCCCAGAACAGTTTAAAAAAAAAAAAAAAAGGCCTTAATAGTCCACGCCTAGATGACTATCCAGCTGATTCATGCACAGAAAACTCCCTTTTGTGCCCAAGTGGCTCCAAAATCTGGTCTGTATCGTGGTATGTCATAAAATGTTCTCTTAAAAGAGGAAGAGAAAAAGATTTCACAGGCAGTGGAACTGACCTTCAGAGCCTGTCTTTTTGTTATAAACTAACCTGGTCTATGGTCCTGATGGCACTTTTGGGGCCCGCAATTCCCTAACTACCACCCCAGACTGCTGCTCCTAAGGCCGCCTCAGCAGTAGTAGGGGCAGCCGTCCAGGATCTTGAGAAGGGTGCAAGGGGCATCTTCTAAGACAGGGGGTCTCATCCTTTTTCTTTCTGAGCCCCCCCCCGTCCCATGCTATGAAAATTCCATGGCCCTCCTGTGCCAAAACAACGGCTTTCCTGCATATAAAAGCCAGGGCCAGCGTCAGGGGGTAGCAAGCAGGGCAAGTGCCCGGGCCCCCAAACCACTAAGTTGTTCAGGCTTCAACTTCAGCTCCCGGTGGTGGGACTCAGGGGCCCCGGGCTTCTGCCCCACACGGCGGGGCTTCGACTTTCTGCCCTGGGCCCCAGCGAGTCTAATGCCTGCCCTGCTTGGCAGCGCCCTCCCCGACCCCGAACCCTGCTCGTGGTCCCCCAGGGGGCCCCAGACCCCTGGCTGAGAACTGCTGTTCTAAGACTATGTTTCTCAATGACCGGACCGTGGACTGGCCTCAGTCCCTGAGATCTCCCTAACACAGTTTAGGAAGACAGCAAACCGGTCCCTGCTATCAAACAGGTTGAGACACACTGTAGACCAGTGGTCACCAACCAGTCAATCCTAGAGGATCTCCTGGTTGATCCTAGAGGATCTCCAGCAGTGCAGCGTGGCTCCCTGCCTGCCCCGGCCCCATGCCGCTCCCGGAAGCGGCCAGCGCAGCCCTGGGGGCAGGGGTCTCCCCTCCGCACGCTGCTCCTGCCCGCAAGCACCGCCCCCCCCAGCTCCCATTGGCCAGGAATGGGGAGCTTTGGCCAATGAGAGCTGCAGGGGCAGTACTTGCAGAGAGGGGCAGCGGGCAGAGCCTCATGCCCGCCCCACCCCCCAGGGCATGTCGGCTCCTTCTGGGTGCAGCATGGGGCCCCGCGGAGCAGGCAGGGAGCCTGCCTTAGCCTTGCTGTGCCGCCGACTGGGAGCCACCCAAGGTAAGTGCTGCCCGATGGGAACCTGCACCCCAACCCCCTCCTGGAGCCAGCACCCCACACCCCCTGCTGCCCCCCAACACTCTGCCCCAGCCCGGACCCTCCTCTCAGAGCCAGCACCCCACGCCCCCTGCTGCCCCCCAACACTCTGCCCCAGCCCTGACCCTCCTCTCAGAGCCAGCACCCTGCTGCCCCCAACACTCTGCCCCAGACCTGACCCTCCTCTCAGAGCCAGCACCCCACGCCCCCTGCTGCCCCCCAACACTCTGCCCCAGCCCGGACCCTCCTCTCAGAGCCAGCACCCTGCTGCCCCCAACACTCTGCCCCAGACCTGACCCTCCTCTCAGAGCCAGCACCCCACACCCCCTGCTGCCCCCCAACACTCTGCCCCAGCCCGGAGCCCTCTCCTGCACCCAAACTCCCTCCCAGAGCTGGCACCCCTCCTGCCCCAGGCTGAGCCCAGAGCCCCCTCCCACACTGAGAGCCCCTGCCCGGTGACAGTGAGGGAGCGAAGGAGAGGCTGCGGATGGAGGAAGCGGGGGCCTCGGGGAAGGGCGGGGGCGGACCCTCCCATTCAAAAAGCGATCCCGGCGGCCGGAAGGTTGGCGGCCATAGCTGTGGACGGCCAGGGGGCGGGAAGAGGTCAGATGACAGCGGCGCCACCCCAGCCTAGTGCCCGGGCCAGCGCCGGTCCGCGCACCCCCCACCCCCGGCACGGGCCCCTCGCCCTCCTCACCTCCTTCTCCGCCTTGGCCTGCGGCACCGGGCCGGTGAGGCAGGTCCGGTGGCTGACCAGGCAGACGCAGCAGATGCAGCTGGCGTGCTCCCGGCAGAAGAACTCCAGCAGCTTGTTGTGCTCCTGGCACTTCCTCCGCTGCAGGTCGCGCAGGGGCGGGCACAGCGGGTGGTCGCGGAAGGCCGGGCTCTCCTGGTGCGGCCGCAGGTGCTCCAGGCAGAAGGAGGCCATGCAGGTGAGGCAGGTCTTGGCCGCCGCGGCCTCCAGGCAGCTGTCGCAGGCCACCTCGGAGCGGCTCCCGTCCCAGCCCTTCTTCTCCTCGGCCGGGCCCGCGGGCTGGGCGCTCTGGAACTGCTCCACCACCCGGCACAGCACCGTGTTTTTCTGCAGCTCCGGCCGGCGCGGGAAGCTGGCCCGGCACTGCGGGCAGCTGAAGCCCGCCAGGAGGCCGCTCCAGGTGACGTCCAGGCAGGGCCCGCAGAAGTTGTGGCCGCAGGGCGTGGTGACCGGGCTCTCGAAGAGGCTCAGGCAGATGGAGCAGGTGAGCTCCTCTTCCAGCCCGGCCAGGGAGGGCACGGACGGCGCCCGCACTAGCTCCGCCATGGCCGGTGGAGGGTCGGAAACTGCTCCGGCCAGGGCTGTGCGCTTTGGGGTGCACCGAGCATGCTCAGTCACCCAGGGCACCCGCTCCGCAGGCAGCGGGAGAGGCGGGCCTGGGGCGGGAAAGTGAAACTCTCGGAGAGCAGCGGGGTGGCGGTTCCTGGAAATCGCGTGGAGGGGGAAAGTTCAGCGCAGAGCCAGGCTCTCGAGCAGATCCCTCCCCCACCCCCAGGCGGCAATTTTCCCAAGCAAACCGATGCCACCCCCGGCCACAGCTCTCGGGGGCAGGGAGCCGCTGGGGCTTAGTTCAGATGCAAGTGCCGCCGGGAAGAGGTTTCCTGCCATGTATTGCCCTTCCTCTCCGCTGCACTCTCGCCCCTTTTGAGCTTGGGCGGCGTGACACTCAAACAAAACTGCTCCGGAGTGCAAGACCTGCAAAGCAGGAAAAGGCCATATAAAGTTGCAAGGCGTTTGCCTGTCCGCGCCCCGTCACACAACATGCAGAGCCACTCGTGCACCGTTGAGAATGAGCTTGGCAGCCCCTTTAAAAAGACGGCAAATCGCCTGGAAGATCTACAAAAGCAACAGGAATTTGCAATATTTAAAAAAAAAAATTGCAACATGATTTTTTCACACGTTTTATTGTGAAGTACTCGTTCGATATATATCTTACATTTGTTTTATTTTTAAATAGTTCTTTCACCTTCAGGTCAAAATGGTCAATGCATTGATGCAATTTTTGAAAAAATCAGTATTTCCTGTTGCTACCCCGGATGTCTTTAAAGACAGTCCAGTAGCTCAGTTACTAAATAAAACAAGGTTATGTTGATTCAAAATACAGACCAGAAAGGCAAATATGTATTTTTATATCCCATGCTATTGCCATATATGACCTAAAAGTCACGCTACACTCACATTAACCAGACCCACAGTAAGGCTCAGATTTACTGTCTAGACCAGCATAGTATTACTAGTATCCTGCCAAAATAACCCTACTTGGCCACTAATATTCAAGTCCACAATGCTGCAATCAGATGAAGCCACTGAGACTCCATAAAGGTTCAACGGTCCACCCCATGGATCTGACTGCAGGATCGGCCCCCTAAATAGCTCATGACTAAGGCTACATTTTAGTCATGGGTATTTTTAATAAAAGTCATGAACAGGTCATGGGCAGTAAACAAAAATTCACAGCCTGTGACCTGTCCATGACTTTTACTGTACTATATACCCCTAACTAAAACCTGGGCCAGGGGCACTGTGGGTGCTGGGAGGTGGCCTGTAGCCCCTGCTGGTACTGGGGGGAGGCAAGCGGCAGTGTGTGGCCTGGGACCTCTGCTGGTGCTGGGGAGGGGGTCAGATTGGCAGGGCTAGCAGGCTCCCTACCTGGCTCTGACCGGCATGTCCCTGTGGCTCCTAGGGAGAGGGGCAGCCAGGGAGCTCCGTGCGCTGCTCCCGCCACAAGCGCTAGCTCTGCAGGCACAGCTCCCATTGGCCGGGAACCACCGCCAATGGGAGCTGCAGGGGCGGCACCTGTGGGCGCAGGCAGCACGCAGAGCCCCCCTGGCCCTTCCGCCTAGGAGCTGCAGGGACATGCCAGTAGGAGGCAGGGACTCCCCCCCAGATAACCTCCCCCTTCCCCATAGCCCAACCCCCTGTCCCAGCCCTGAGCCCCTTCCCGCACCCAAACTGCTGCTGGCCCAGGGGCTGCGCAGCTCAGGCAGCCCCTGAACCAGTAGGGCTGCTGCAGAAGTCACAGAGGTCACGGAAAGTCACAGGATCCGTGACAGACACACAGCCTTACTCATGACTATGTTGCTTGAAATTCACAGTTGTTGAATCATTTATCTGCTTGCTGCAATGCTGTGATTTTTTTAAATCTCATTTCAGTATTTATCCTTATTCTTTTATTATGCTAAACCATTTCATAGGTGGAAAAAATAAGTTTGATTAGGATGAACAGCACAGTACAAATAAATGGCCAATAATGAAGTTCACTTTTATTTTTTTCTGATTATATTTGGATGCTGTCCATTTTCTACACCTGCGTAATTGTCTGTGTAATAAAATAAAACAGAAATAGTAACGAAATAGTAATAATACTTTGCACTTCCATTCAAGAATCTCTAAGCATTTTATAAACATTCCTTAACTAGGGCTTACAATACTGGTCTGAGTATGTAGGAGTCACCTCTGCAGTGGGAAACAGCAGCTGTACGACAGAGAAAAGGAATACTGCACAACAATTTAGGATTAGAATCATGCACAGCATTGCCAACCCCAAGCATTCAGAAATCATAAGTCAGCCCTCAGAAATCATGAGATTGATTTACAGATTGTGAGATTTAAAAAAAATAACACATTTGGACTATTTTTATTTGCCTTCTGGCATTTGCATCTTTACGGTCCCATTTTCAAAACTATATCCATAACCGTGCGGACTAGAAACTTACTTTTTAAAAAACCCTTAGATTCTGGTGTATTCACTTGACTGCAGAGTCTAGGGCTTAAAAAAAATGCCAAATATTGTGATCCTTGTGATAAAATGTCACGACTTGGCAATACTGCATCTATGCAGTCAAAAGCGCATGAGGCAGTGTTATTACCAAGGTTAGAATTTGAAAGAGAGTAACAATACCTATATTTGCAAAAGGTGGCATGGGATCTTTAACCACCATGGTCAGGTCCTCCATTATAAAACTTTAGAAATCTCCCCTCCCCTCATATAATCCTCTAGCTCAGGGGTTCCCAAACTTGTTCCGCCACTTGTGCAGGGAAAGCCCCTGCCGGGCCAGGCTGGTTTTGTTTACCTGCTGCGTCCGGAGGTTTGGCCGATCGCAGCTCGCTACTCCAGGCCAACGGGAGCTGCTGGAAGCAGTGGCCAGTATGTCCCTCAGCCCACGCTGCTTCCAGCGGCTCCCATTGGCCTGGAGCAGCGAACCACGGCCACTGGGAGCCGCAATAGGCCGAACCTGCGGACACGGCAAGTAAACAAACCGGCCCGGTCCACCAAGGGCTTTCCCTACACAAGCGGCGGAACAAGTTTGGGAACCACTGCTCTAGCTCCATGCTGGGACTGGTTCAGTGCTGACTCAAAAGGAAGGGTGCCACTTATAAATTCCTAATAGCTCTTCATGTGAGAAATGAGCAAACTGACTAGCATAGTCTAAGAATAGATGAAGAACTTCCCCTACTCCTTGAGTCAAGCACTATATTTTTGGTTTGAGAGTAGCAGCTGTGTTAGTCTGTATCTGCAAAAAGAAAAAGAGTACTTGTGGCACCTTAGAGACTAACAAATTTATTTGAGCATAAGCTTTCGTGAGCTACAGCTCACTTCATCGGATGCAGTGAGCTGTAGCTCACAAAAGCTTATGCTCAAATAAATGTGAGTCGCTAAGGTGCCACAAGTACTCCTTTTCTTTTTACTATATTTTTGTGCTTTCTGCATTTCTGGTTTGTGGAGATCATGAAAACTCATCAGAGGCCACTTTGATGTCTGACTCGACTGAAACCCTGATGTTCTGGAGTTTTATCTCCTAAACTGTCCCATCAGATTTCTAAACCAAAAAGATCTGGATAATTTTGTGGTGCTTATGCAAATCAAATTGGACTTCTGACTCTACTGGTGTTTGGCTTCAATGACTGTCCTGCTTGGTCCGCCCTATCACATCATTCAGATCAGCCTACACTCACATTCTCTGTGTACACTGATAACAGCTGCTGCAGCTGTGTATTATTGAGCTTTATCTGAATGTGCAAACAGTGAGTAACAAACAATGCATGCAGGGTTGAGTCACTGACAAAGTTACAGTGCATTTTTCCATGCTATGGCCCACTCCTGTGATTAAGAAATGAGCTATTGTTTATGCTGTATTTGTAAAGGACCAGGGATACCAAGGTGTGCATATAGAAGCTGTTTCAATATAAATCTATCAGGAGCATATTTTCCCCAAACCAACTGTTATTAAACCAATTATATAGAAAACAAAAAAGAGAGAAATAGCTTTCCAATACTTTTCAACAGCTCATAACTTTTGACTAACCCTGCCCAGTACCTAAACTAGCCAGCACTACCGCACAGGAAACTCAGGTTCAATTCCCAGATATGACAGCTGTCCCTACAGGGCTAGCTGTAAGCTGTGAAAGTCAGAAGCCCTGTTTCTCAGATACACTAGAGCTGCTTTGCATTACTGCACTGATGCACAGAGGCCTGAAAGATGGTGGAGCCAACCACAGGAGGATCAATCTAGCACAGAGGACTGGTACAAGAGACATAGAATTACCACAATGGATTCCGTGCTACCATCCCCTCTCCTGGCTGTCAAGGTACTGGGCTTTCATGGACCTCGGTGATTCCCCCACTGCAGTTAATAGGCAGGATGAAATTAGTGTAGCCCTAAGCTGCTGTAAATTATGCTGGGAAAGTGCACAGCCAGTAATCCATGCCTAGCATTTCAAATACATCCCAGTGGTTAGCACTGTAATTCATATAGATGCTTTTTCTTAAATTCTATTTAAGACAGAGGTCTAAAGTGAACCTGCATTGAGAGCTGCTGATTTTCCAATTTACATATGATTAAAAAATACATTAGCAGGGGACACTGGTGTTTACATCTGTAGCTGGTCAGGGACCTGCAAGAGAGGAAAAGAAATCTCATAAAGCCTAAGAAAAAGTGGTTAATTTGTAACAATGAATCCTTACAATAAAATCTCTTAAGTGTTTTTGAAGACTGAATCACATAAACATTATCACTGCGAGCTTAGGGCTATTTATATGGATTTTACCTCCACAACTAGAATTGCACCAGCACGATTTATCTTGCATGAACTATCAGGAAATGAGGAATTATTTAGTGGACTTCATTTTCTTGCTTAGTAATATGGGTGCTGACCTTGCACCGAATCTCATTGGCTTCTCATTGGGGTTCTGCATGGGCACACAGCCTTGCTCATGTAGATGCAGCAGCATGAACAGGGCCTTAATACGGTTGCCCAGAAAAATTAAGATATTTTTACATTTTAGTTTAGCAGCTGAACACAAAATGGTTGAGAAATGGAAAGTGGATAGAGATTTAAAAAAAAAAAAAAAACCACTGTTGAAGAGAATTCAATGCCTGTAACCCTTTGGTTTGTTGCCAGCACTCTAACAGTATTATGAATGTAATAGAACATACAGGCTTCTGGCAAGAACAAAGAAACATGCCACTTTCCTAAAGAATTTGCAGATCCAGTATTAGCACAAATAGCTGGAGTACAGCTTATATGCATGTACATCTCCTGAGAAGTGGATTAGGCGTCCAAACCTTAGAATAGTGTAGACAAGAAAAGAGTGTCAAAGTGTTGAGAGCAATTTTACTCCTCCCAATTGCTAAAATTTTATTGTTCAAAGGAACATCATCTTAATTATTTCTGTCGATACCAATTTAAGGATGGGACCTCCACGTCTCGATCTTTTTAATGTCTTTGGGGACACTGGAGTCTAAAGATAAGCAAAATACTCATCACTGATGAAACAAAGAAAGAAAGAAAAGGAAGCAATGACTATTTCAGTTACTATCTCTTCTGTTATATCTCACTTGTGGAGAGTTTAACACAGATTATTACACTTAAGAGTGAGTCTGCCTCTGGTAGGAACATTCTTCACCAGGTAAATTGTGACCAAAATAGATTATTCCTCCAAATCATTAATGAATTGAACCTTAGTAGATATTAGATAACTAAGACAGTTTACAGCTGGGCAGAGGGATTTTGTTTGAGTCAGAGAGTCCTATTTGGTTTATCATAGATAACCTATATATGGGCAGACATAAGTGATCTTAACTAAGTCCTATGAAAGGGAAACAAGTATTCAGTTATTTAAAAGAAGTCATTCAAGAATTAAATTAGCGATGTTTCTTACAGGTCCACCACTCAAGGAGTGGTCTTGAGGCAGTCAAATTAATTAAGAATCTTTAGTTTCACTTTAAATCCCATTACGTCTGTTTTATTCAAGGTCATCTTATGTTTCCCCTCCAAAAGGGTATAGTCCAACCATTTCAGTGTTTAGCATGAGAAGTTGTTACTTCATCAAATTATGTCTTTTCAACATCCCATTAAAATAATTTCAAAAAGAATTTTAATTATTCAATTGGCAATGCTTTTGGAAACCATAAAAACTGTTTTCCAAACTTTTCAAAAATATGCATTCATCCATCAATTCTCTCTCACTTCCGCTAATCCAGCCTGGAGTTGAGACTCCTCCATACTTTTGTTCTAAGCTTACCCCACTCTGAAGTTGTGTGAGGAAACTGTTAGTCCCAAAAATTAAGTTTTAGAATGGAATCTTCTATTAAACTCTGTGCATTATACAAAATAAGACTTCGCCACTTCCCCATAGTCTACAATCAAAAACAATGTAGTATTGTACCAGTGCATGCAAGAATGTAAAAGTGACATTAATTAGTAACTGACTACATGCCAACCTTTAAAAACTGTTTTGAAAATATCAGCCCAGGCGCACCATCTGGTCACCATCTTTTGATGTGATTTTGAATGGCGGGGGAGAGGGCAGATATCTGACTTGCTAGTCAACAAAATACTACTCCCAAGTGGGCAGAATTTTGTAAAGCTGGAATATTTTGATTTACATTGGTCAATTTTAGAGATATACAAGATGCAAGGCAATTGCAGATGCAAAAAAAATGAAATCTTAAAAACTATAATAATCCAAGGTGTTTAATATCTAGGTACATTACATGTTTCCTCAGTAGCTGTAAAAATAAAACTATAATAGGACTTTGTACAAACTCTGTATTCACTTAATGGAAATTTAGTCTATTCAAACAACATTGTTTCGTACCAACTGACTTGATTTGTGCTTGTTGAGGGATTTGGTGGACTATAAAAACAAGACTCTTACCGTAATGAAATATTCTGCAATACTGCCACCCAGAGGCCAAATACAATTAGTAAAGGTGTATCTTCAAAAACCTTCTGTCTACGTACTTATACTTCTATTTTTATTCATGATACATTGTCACATTCAGCTGTAGAATGGGGAATATGGATCTTGGGTCTGTTGCACAAAATACATATTAAATGTCAGGACTACTCTGTTAGCAGATGACATTTCTGCTATAAGATATTGCAAAATGTTTCCATTTAAATAAATTGTTTGCAATTCTTTCGCAGAAATGAAAAACAAATCAGTAGTTACCTAAAAACACAAACTTTTGGGGATAAAACTTATTTGGCTAAAAAATATCTTACTAGTATTTTTTATTTATGGTTTCAGTTCTCAACTAAATATAGTTTTTCATTTATTCATTATCCCATTTTCTAAATTTAAAAAAAGTTAATATTGCAACACAAAACAATGCCAAATGAAAAATAACCAAAAATATTTGAACTGATCATGTAGAATGTTAACATTTTTGTATGTCTTGTATTTACACAGTTAAAAAAAAAAACCTTAAAGAATATTGTAAATTTACACAATGTTATAATATAGATAAGACAAGTTCCCTAACTCAAATAGAGTACAAATCTAGATAAGAAGCCTATGACACAGACAATATTTCAGGAGTCTGTTGTATCTAGCTGTTTTCTTATGTCTTATACTTAAGATTATGAGGTCTTTGAGACAAGGATCATCTTTGTGTCTATGTGCCATTGTGCTAAGCAATGTACAATCAGCCCTCCTAGGTGCTACCACAATATCAATAATACTGAAAAAAGCAACAACCGAGTATTACTAGAAGATACTGAACGAGGTGGGATTTAAGGAGGAAAGAAAGGGTACTTGGCACAGGACAGTGAAACTGATCAACACAAAGGGCATCAGAACAGTTTTTTAAAGAAGTGCATACAGATTAATTTAAATACACATAGGAACTGCCTAGAAGTGTTGGACTCCAGTGTTCTAGTCCTTGTTCTGCCACTTGCTTTACATATGGTTTTCAATTTTGCCATCTGCAAGAGGAGGATATCTACCTACCTCTCAGGGGTATGAAGCCCTTTGAGATGTTCAGATGCAATGTGCTATGGAACTGCAAGAAACAGCATTTATGCCAAGCCTTGCAGCAGTGGAGGAAGATAGCACACTGAGAAGTGGAGTATGTGTGTTGTTAGCTATCGAACTTGTGATGAATTATAAATGTTGTTTTAAGTTCTCCTTACAGTGAGTTATCTTTGTATTGTTGTTATATTGCTGTACCCTTACAGAGAATAAACTTAACTGGAGCTAATGTTTTTAAAAGAATTCCTGTATTTCACATCCATGAGCGAGCAATTCCTAAATATGTAACTCATGGCTGTTTGGCAGAAAAACTGCTGTTTTATTAAAAACAATTTTAAAAAGAGAAGCAAATGTACTTTTCTGTATTAAATACACCAAAATTGCCTTTGAAAAACTTATTTATAGTTCCTTATACACAGTTTCATTTTTAAATTATTTATTAAAAAACATCCAGTGCATTTGCTGTCTTCAAAACCAAAAGAAAGTACTTCACAAAACAGTGTGTCCATACAACTATTTACACATATGGAAAATGAGTTCACATCTTAGAGTTTTACGTTCTCGGTGGTCGATTCATTAGTAGGAGAAGGTTCAACAATCAGTCTTGGTTCAATCAGTGCATCCCAGCTTTCAGTTACCTGAAACAAACATGTAAAATATTTAGCATGGAGAGAAACAGATGAGAATTTCTTTTATTGTCTATATTTGTGCTAAGAAGATACATATCAGCTGCTCATCTATACAAGAACATTACTAAACAAGAACTACTGTATCGTACAGAGATCCGTATGGTGAATCCCTACTCTGCTTTTCTGCTTTCCCAATACACACAGAATTCCACTGACATCAGTAAAGATCCACACATGTAGGGAGAGTAAAATACCAGATGAATAGACAAACTTGTAAAAACTGAAATATGCTAGACATAATATTGAATTCTGTTACATTAAGAAAAAAAGTCTTCAAAAAATTTTGTTCAGTGAATTGTGTATATACATCTATACACCTGTGTAGCTACTAAATAAGGTATAATGTTGAAGTAATGATTGCTATAAATATACACCAATCACTATAAAGAAGCAATTATTTCTTTTTTGTTTTCACTCATTTTCATTGAGACGCATTGACAATAAGAAATCTCACTAAAACAAGTAAGTTCTTTACCAGCAATGAAGTGTCACATACAACTGATAATATTTCAACTGTGCATAGCACAAGGCCAAGCACTTTAAAGCATATTAACACACCTTTGTATCCTGAGAAACAGCATATTCTATCACTTCAGCTCCATCTGCAGACTCATACACCAGATCAAACTTTCCTGGCTCTTTCACCACTTAAATAAGAAAAAAACGTGATTTCCTGTTAGTTTTATATAAATGTAAAAGTAAACATTATTTGTATAATATTTAAAAACTAGTCAAGTTCATTTATTTAATCAGCAATACACATTACAACAAACATTGATACAATCATTCACTCCCCAGGGGTTCAATGAAGCAGTTGAGCAGTAATGACCATACACTACTCTGTGTTTATACTACACTGTATCACACTATACAGTATCAACTCATTAACCTAATTTGTTTGCGGTAGGGACCCATTTGTCACTGTTCAATTCTACACTGCATATAACTGCTATATATGTATCAGAGATAGGTGACCTAGTTCAACCCCTTCCAAATTACAATACAGGTATCTAGTTAAGACCACACAGTAAAATCCAGTAAAAAGTCAACATTTGCCAACTCAGTCACAAATCTCTCCTGATTTAAGTATAAGGAAAAACTATGTCAAACTCAGATGTGTGGCAGCTGTTGATAAATGCTGGTTGTTAAATGGCAACCACTATACTTGCATTCAGAATTTCAATCAATTATTTGAGGTGCACTCCATTATTTGGTGTAGGACTAAGTCCTTACAAAGTAAAGTCAATGGCAAACCTATTGACTTCAAAGGACTTGGCCCTAAAATTTCTTCCATTCACAAGCATATGTCTATTCCATTTATTTTCATTTAACATTTTAATCTTTCAGATGATACAGTGCCATTCTAATGGGACATTGTTCACTTTCTAGTACAACTCAAAGTGAACTTTGTATGCATGATGCCACACCTGACAAGTCATTCGAGTATCCAAACCTGCTTGGCAATATGTACAACCAACTTCAAGACAGCAAGCAAGTACCATGGATTTATTGTATTTAACATATTTTAATCTGTGGGAAATTTTATGAAGTTTGAGGTAATGCTGAAGAAATGTGTCTGAAAAATTGTAATATATCGTCTTACAGATGTTTACCACTGCAGCAGAAATGACTTAGATATTTACATACTGCCTTCTGGAGTTACATATACTTGCCTGCTGAAGAGGAAAGAATCTCAAGCTCTAGCTGTTTGTTATCAGCATTCCAACTGATTATTTTTCCCTCCTTCAAAAAACAACAAAAGTGGTCCTATGGTGAAGCATAGCAAATTTGACAAGCACTGTATTTCATATTGCATTACAAGGATATGCTTGAACACAGCCAGAGCACATATTTCTATTTGAAGAAGTCTTTTGGCCAGTTCTGAAAAATTAACTTTAAAACAATTAACTTTTAAACAATTAACTTTAAAAAGTTTTAAATGAGCTGAAATTAGTAATACTAATAAACCCCAAATCTTGTATTGCCACAGTCACTGCGGATTAATGTAGCAATCAGTCAGCTATAAACCAAGTTTTCTTTGAAACTGCTGCAAAGGTTTATTTTTAATAATTCCATGAAATGTCTTAACAACTTCAAACAAATGTGCCGTGTCTTTCAATGTTCTTTTGCATCCAGAAGCTTGGAATATTTCCTCACATTTTAAATTGTTTGCTCTTAAATCAGCAGAATTGTTTGCATGTGTTTTTCTAATTACAACACTAATACTTTGAATAGTTTTGTATTTTGTAATTATTTTTTATTTATATTGGAAATAGTCTGCATGGTAACAAGAGAAGTGGGGGGGAAATATACAATGCACAGAATTATAAAATATCTAAGACTCCCCCAAAATCTTGTCTTACCCACTACAGTATTATACATGCATTTTTGGAAAAAATACCTTGTAGTCAGATACTTCAGGAGTGTAATTGTCAGTTAATTCCAAAAGCTGTTAAAAGAAAAATATAAATCATTAAAAGACATGAAAAATTATATCTCCTGCTTCTGGCCCTTGCTGACGCCACTTACTATCCAGCCTGGGCCCTATCACTGAGGTGAAGTGCATAAGAGCTATGCATTCTGCTCCTAGACCCTAATGCTTGCCCCAGCTAGTATTTCATAACTGATTGCTCCAGTGGCTTTCCATTCAGCTTGGGCTTCAAGAAGAGATCACTGTGACTCCAGCTTCCGCAGCACCAGTGATTGCTTTAGTTATTTTTGATTTGGGAAATGAAGTAGCATTTTTATAGCAAGGTTTGTGATGATCTCACAGAAACATCATACAGAAACAGTAACTTAAGAGGATTTTCATAGTGACTTCGTTTATGTGTGTGTGAAGCACTTCTCTCTGGGGTGGTCTTTAAGGAGTTGTTTGTATCACAACAGCTTTTCCAGGGAAAAGAGAGGCATTCTGGGAAGGTTCCAAGTCAGCTTGATTAACTGAAGCTTGACTCAAGTGGTCTGAGGGAAGGATCCATTATACAGATTTGTCTAGGAATTCCTACTGAAATTGAGGGGGAGATGGAGATATGACATTTCTTTGCTTATGTTATTTTATTAAGTTAAAACAAAATAAACTTAATGCACCAGTTCCAAAGCTTTCTAAAATAGAGGCATCAATTGATTGCCTTCAAGTTGTGTCTTTAGAGTAAGACAATTTGAAAATATACACACAATCAAAACTATAGCAGGTTCTTTTATTCAAGAAAATACTTGGTTAGAGAGATGAATGAATGATTTTAGAGCTAGTTGCAAATACAAGACATACCAGAAGGCTTAGAGGGCTTTGAACCAGTCAGAGTTTCAGATTTCTTATAAAAAGATTTAGATGAAAATGTCATTCACTGACAAAGGTGAAAAAGGGTTCTTTGGATACCCAGTTCTTATGTTAATGGTTGAAGACCTAGCTTTATAGTTCATCTGGAAAGGTTGTGATGTCAATCCTATTAGGACCCATTTTTCCTCATCTAACTTACAAGCTAGGGGAACCAAGGTTAACTGCATATCAGGATAAATGCAAACATATTGTCTGATACTTCTAGAGCAAAAGTCACTAAATAATGCAAGTTTGAACATTGCAAAATTTTTGGATGTCACAGCTAAAGTAGCTGTGTTATATCCTGCAAAATGTATTCTACTGGTACATCTGAAAGAGATCTGAGCCATATGACTAACACTATATATTTTAGGATTTCCTTACCTTAAAGGCAATTTTTTCCCCTACTTGTGGAGGGGCAGCTAATAGAGGTAGTACACTATATTCCCTCTTTGGAACTTCCACTGGATTCTGTGAAATAAACATTAAGCCCATTGATTCAGTTACTTAATTAACAAAAGCAATATTAATGCTGTATGAAAAAACTCTGAGAAAATCCATCACACAAACCAGCATCCAACCCAAAAGGTAGAGCACAAGCTATGTGTATAATGTAAAACAACAGTATTTTACAAACACTTGTTCAGGATGTGAGTTAGCTGGCCTTACCTGTATGAACAGTACAATTGTATTCTTTACATTGGTCTTATTCTTATTTTTTTTTGTTTTGTTTTTACCATTTATGCTCATTTGATGTGAGAGACAGTGTTCCCTGGTGGGTGGAGCACTCAGATGGACATCACAAGACCTGAGTTCTATTCTCAGTCCTGGCACTGGCCTGTTGGGTGACCTTGGGCAAATCAACTCTCTTCTGTGTGCTTCAATTTCCTATCTGTAAAATGGGCATAATGATACCGACCTTCTTTGTTAAGTGCGTTGAGATGCATGACATAAGAACTAGTGGTATTACTGTGTTTTTGTATATTCAATTACTAAAATTTTAGTAAGAAAACTATAAATTTTAAAAAAAATCTTTAAAGAAATGTGTTATTAGGAATAAATAGTCACCCACCTGGATAACAACTGAAGTGTTTGTTGCTGCTTCATTTAACTGCTGCTCTTTCTGGCTTTCACGACCGTAGTTGAAGAAGAAGCTATTGCTTTCTCCTCGGCTTCGACCTCGACCCCGGCCCCGGCCCCGGATCATCCCACGACACCCACGGCCCCTATTTCCTCTCCAGAAGAAGTTATCCTCTCCTCTTCCAAGTCCCCTTCCAAAACTGCTAGGGTTTACAGCTGGTCCTTGACTGCTAGTTGGCAACTGTTTATCACCATTTCTTACTACGGATTTATTGAAGCCAACATTTGCTATGGGCTTTTTAATAACAAATGTCTCTGAATCTGAACTATCAGACTTTGAAGAGGATGTCTTTGCCTTGGGGGACTTTGACATAATGTTCACAATTGGTGGATTTTTAGGCAGCAATTTTCTCTTTGAGTTACTGCTTTGCTCCTCCTCTTCCATACTAGAGTCAGAATCTGAACTCGAGGACTGGGGTTTAGCTTTTTTACTAATTGCAGTCTTAGGGGAATTTTCATCTTTAGACTTGGCAGTAACTTTACTAGCAGTAACAGTTTTTATAGCAGAATTTGCAACAAGTTGGGATTTGTCTCTGTGTATGGTTGCTGCCACAGGTTTATCTGAGGATTTATTTTGTTTCATATCCATTACACTGTCAGATGATGTGCTGGAGGAATCACAATCTAAAATTCCCCCTCTTTTTTTGCTGGACTGGGCTGCAATGTTTTTTACTGTGCTACTTTTACTAGGACTCAGAAGGAAACTGTTGTTGGCCTTTTCTAAGACAGTCTTTCCTCTAACTGCCCTTATCTTTCTCTGCTTAGCATCCTTTCTTTCTTGCTCCAGCTCTTTCTCCCCCTCCAACTTTTTTTTAAGCTTTTTGGACTCATCAAGACCACTGTCCTCCTTACCTCCTGTGATACCATTTCTTCCATTCACCTCTTCTTTTCTTTTTCTTTTCTTGGACTTTTTCCAAGAGTCTTGAACATTTACAGAGTCCTCTTCCTTACAAGAAAGATGTTCAGAGTTCTGTTTCTTCTTCTTCTTTTTCCTTCTGTGTCTGTCATCTTCACTTTTAGACTCCCCCTCCTCTTCCAACTTTTGCCTGTGCCTTTTTCTCTCTTTTCTTGATGAATAAGTGATACCGTTACCCATCTCATCACAAATATCTGCAACTACCTCTTCCAATTTAACTCTGAAAAAGACAGAGAAACCAGCATTCAGTATAACTAGCAAATTAATATTCCTTCCTACATATTGAGTTTGAAATAGTTATTAGATTATTGTCTTTTAGAAATGAGGATGTCACAGCTATTCACTTAGCAGCTAAGGAATATTACCTTAGTAGATGAGGAGATGCACCTATAAATCTCCCAACAAATTATGCCACCAGGGACTAAACTAGCTGCCATCAAACAGCCTAAAATCCCCCTATGCTCACTGGTGGGGGGAGGGGCACAGATAGTGTGCACACACTACAGCATGTCCCTGTTGCTTGAGGGGACCACATGCCAGTGCAGATGCCATGGAGTAGGGGAACTCAGTGGGAAGTCTGCAGGGAACATGCTTTCCTCCAGTACCTAAGAAGCCTTGTCTTGCACCCCAGATTTCCTCTAGCCACACAAACACACTTTAGGTGTTTGGTCTGAGGCACAGGCTGTAGTAGGAAGAGAGCCCTGAGACATAAGCCCTTGTATCAAAGACCTGCTATGAGACAAAACCTGCTCACAAAATCTGACAAAAACAGGGCTGATATTGCAGAAATACACATTCCTAAGAAGTGCTAGTCACAAAGTACTCACGCAAACACATCCCGATATCAGTGGTACCAGAATATCCTGATATCAGGAATGCTACAAAAACATTTCCCAAGGATAACAGGAACACACTGACCCCTCCTAAAAGATAAGGTCAGGAAGAGAGTACGTAATAAAAATGTTTTGATCCAACCAATGTGTACAAGGTGATGTGTGATAACTACCCACGTCAGGGAGCCATAACTAACTATGTCAAATGGGCAGTACTAACTTGTTTGTATCAGAATATAAAGATGTATCTCAGAGGAAGTATCTTTGTCTAGCCTAGGAAGGAACGGAAAGTCCCGCCATTCACTGAGCTGGTCCATTGTTACAGGCATACATGTATTTAGTGTTCCGGTAGAGTCTGCGGGATACTAGTACCGTGCTTTGACAACAATAAACCTGGCTGGGTGCCTTTGTCTCTTAACGAATCTTGTGGGCGTTGGGCGGTTCGCACAAGGTTTGTCGTGCCAGCTGTCTGCACAGGGCTGGGGCAGCACACAGAGGGAACTCACACACACACGCAGCCAAATATCTGTCAACATCTAACCACACAGGCTTTGTGGGACATTGCAGGCCTGCCTTCAAAATCTCAAGATTTTAAGAGTATGTCCAGGCAACAATAAAGATGCTTTTCAAAGAGAGTTGAACCTAGGCTACAATATGACCTACTGACATGATTTTAAAGGTATTAAAAGGCGTCTGCACAAGGGGAAGAGGGTGTTCCAAATCGTGTTAGCTAACTATTTTCAGAAACAGGTTTTCCCACCACTCGGCAAGAGCGGAGTGGGGCAGCCATGAAAGTAGAGTTGCGAACCCTCCAGGATTGGCCTGGAATCGCTGGGCATTAAAGATTAATCTTTGATGAAAGATTATGTCATGTGATGAAATCTCCAGGAATACATCCAAGCAAAACTGCCAACCCTACAGGAAAGAAACACTGCAGGGAACGGAGGAGGTGCAGAGAGACGGCTCCTGGCCGGCCTCCCTGGAAAGCGGAGATTTGAGCCTCGAGGCCCACGCTCCTCGAGCCACGTGGGGAATGGCCGAGTTTCCTAATAATAATAACAATAATAATAATAAAAAACCCCTCTTATGCCTCCATTTTTCAGTCCCAGACGAAAGCACCACCTTGGGCCAAGGGATCCTAGGCAGAAACGTCAGGAGCGTCTATCTCCCAAGGGGCAACTGAACCCTGGCCAGAGGTGCCCCCACCAAGATTCGCTGCCCTTCCCTTCCCCCGCCACCTGAGGGAGTCTCGCGCCCTCCCCGCCGCCCCCGCTACCTAAGGGAGTCGCGCGCCCCCCCCCCCGCCGCCGCCGCCGCCGCCGCCGCCGCCTGAGGGAGTCTCGCGCCCTCTCCGCCCCCGCTACCTGAGGCGCGCGCTCCCGCCCCCGCTACCTGAGGGAGTCTCGCGCCCCCCCCGCCCCCGCTACCTGAGGCGCGCGCTCCCGTCCCCGATACCTGAGGGAGTCGTTGTCCCGCACCAGGCGCGCGCTCTCGGTCGGCGGCAGCAGCGCCCCCTCCAGGAAGAGGCTGAGCTGAGCCCGGCGGCTGAAGCCGAACTTTTCCCGGATAAGGCTGATGAGGTCGGTGACCAGGCGCACTTGGCTGGGCTCCAGCAGCAGCCAGCACAGCGAACATCCCGGGCTCCCCGGCGGTGGGTAGTCGAAGAGCAGCCGGAGCCGCACGGGGCCCCCTCCACCGGCCACCGCCATCTTGGACACGGAGGCTGGAGAGGGGAAGCGGATGCTACGGTGCCCAACGCGGGACAAGGGAGGCATCACTCAGACGCCACCTGTCGGCAGCAGCGGCGAACTGCAGCCCGAGAACAGTGCACGCTGCCGCAGGGAATGGCTGGATTGTCACTCGCTGGATCACAAGTGTGTTCATCTTGATCTTCAGTAACTATTGTGAGTTTTATCGACTTTGGTTTTACCGTAGTATTTATTTTGACGACTACGGAGCTCAGCACAGGATCAGGGCCCACCTTTCCAATATTGTTCCCTACTTCCTCTTTTTCATAGTGACATTCATGAGAATTTGGGCACTGAGGAGCCATCTGAAGATGAGCTCTGTGTGCCTCGAAAGCTTGTCTCTCTCATCAACAGAAGTTGGTCCAATAAAAATATTACCACCTTGGCACAGAGGAGTGTCTGTTTTAGACCCTGCTGCTGCAGCTGGCTATGCATGGGCATTAAAATAGAGCTGGGTGGAGCCAGATGCAGGACCAAAGCCTTAATTATCACTTAAACTCTCTGTCCCCCACACCTTTATCCCTCCAACACATCCCATGTAAAGTTAATCATGTAAAACAATTCTGCTCCTATGTTCTTAGGAGAACTGATATTAACATCTTAAATCCATGATACTGCAGTCCGATTTACACAGTAGAGCCCTATGTATATGTGGAGCCTCATTAACTTCAGTAAAAAGAAAAGGAGTCCTTGTGGCACCTTAGAGACTAACCAATTTATTTGAGCATGAGCTTTCGTGAGCTACAGCTCACTTCATCAGATGCATCTGATGAAGTGAGCTGTAGCTCACGAAAGCTCATGCTCAAATAAATTGGTTAGTCTCTAAGGTGCCACAAGGACTCCTTTTCTTTTTGCGAATACAGACTAACACGGCTGTTACTCTGAAACCTGTCATTAACTTCAGTGGGATTGCTCACATGAGAAAAATTACTCTTGTACATAAATGCTTTTGGTTTGGGTCTGCAAGAGAAGAGCAAGTAGTTCTTCTAGAAAGTGTCAAATCTGAATAGCATGAAATGAGAATCTGAGATATATGGGCATTGAAAGAGAGAGAGAGAGAGAAGGAGAGAGAAATATTTCCTTAGGATTATGTCTCCAGGAAGAATGAATTTGGAAAACCTAAATCACTAGAAAAGTTGTGGAAATAGAATGATTGTAAATCCTTTTAGCACACACAAATCACTCCGTGATTTTATACACAATTCCTTTCCTCATCTCACAGGCTGGATTTAGTGTCCAGCATCAGAAAAACCAGTAGTTCTCAAGTAGACAAGCCCAATAAATTCTATAGCATAACATGGGGAAATCAGCCAGGTTGGCAAGGCAGCTAAATCTAGCCGCGCAGATAGAACCATGTTAAGTGTAACTGGCATCTTGACTGCAGCACAGATATCTGTTGTATTTACCATGCAGGGAAGGAGAGAGGGCGCCCTGGGGCAGTAACCGGCTCCCTTTATAACCAGAGAGCCAGCACTTCCCTTTTCACTACGCAGCTGACTGGAGACCCGAGTCATATGATTTTCAGTCAGGAAACTCCCCAGTTGCTGCAGAGATGGAGCTGCTGCTTAGCCAACATGTTATCCCGCTGCTTTTCCTGCTGACGTTGGGCTCAGGTATGTTTGGTAGGGGGCTGAGTGTCCATGAGGAGTTATTGAAGCTAGGGGTGATGGACATTACTGGCAAGCACCTTTCTCCTAAACTTGCTCTAAACCGACTGTTTTATGGCTTGTTGAACTTTCAGGCATTTATTGTTGTTAGGTGAACACTAAGGAATGAATGATGCCTCCTTTTACCCTACATACCCACCCCCCAGATATTTTTTGTGCTAGGCCCTGGCAGAAGCATCTAAATCCAGATGTGCTGAGAGTTTTGTACTGCGCTTTCAAAGTCTGAGCCTTTTTTAAGGGGGTCTGTTCCAGGCTCACACTGTTTTAAGCTTTGCCTAGCCGGCAACGTTAATTATGTAATCCCTTTCTTGGAACGCTCTGGCTGTTCACTTAGTCTTTCGCAATGGAAAAAGTTACCAAGCGTGTTCAGGGTCAGGCCCTAAGAATATATGTAACTTCACCACATGTAAGTACCCACACTGAAATCAATGGCAAGTATTTGTGTGAGTCAGGGATCTGATCCGGTGTCCTAGAACGTATATATACATCTGCTGCAGGAGTATTCTGCACCCCACCCACCCGTAGGAGTAGCTCTTTCTTTTTACTCCCATAAAAGTAGCCTTGCATTACTGAAGTGATAGACAGGCAGTCTTTTATTTATGTGGTATGCATAAGAACTGCTGTCCGAAGCCCTGATCCTTCAATAAGGAACATGTGGATGGCCCTTTGCCCCACATGGAGCTCCATGGACTTTAATAGAACTCTGCATGGGTCAGTCTGCACAACCTCAGGATTGTAGGTTTGGGGATCAAGTTTGAAAATCAGGTGTGTCAAAAAAATTTTGGTTGGGGGTGGTGCTTTAATTTGAACATGATGTGCCTCTCTTTAATTTAGAGCTCTGTGCTGTGCACCCTTAAGCTATAGTGACAGTGTTTATTATGTGGCTGACCTTTTTCCTGGAGAAAAGGGTCCACTGCCCCTAGCTGAAAAGCATCAGCCTAGTGTGGGGTGGGTTAAAGATGCCAGGTTGTTACATAGAACAGGATTTAGATGGAATCTAATGCTCTAAACTCTGCTGATTCTCTCACCCTCCCCGCCATCCCTGGTCTCCCAGGACAAGTGAAGATAAGTCTCTGCTGTTTATTCTCAGATAAATACTTTTTTCTCAGATAAAACTAAGAATAATGTAACTGAGACGTTTTGGAGCTTACTGTCAGGGCTATTGATAAGATATAGGTGGGGAGACATTGTTTGTCTTATGTGGATAATTGTCTATGCACATGATCTATTAGCCTAGGTTTTAGATGAGGGGTCATACAATTGATGATCTCGCTGGACCGCTAGGGTTCTTACAATAACAAAATAAATTGAAAACACAAAAAAGGAAAAAAGAAAAGTACTTGTGGCACTGTAGAGACTAACAAATAGTTAATAAGTTGAAAAAACAATATTCCTTGTTCAAATTGCATCTCTCTGATTTACTGCAAGCAATTGTATAATGCAACATTTACGGGGTTATAAACAAGACAAGGACTTGTAAAAATTAGGCTGCCCCTCTGCACTTCAGCTGTTAAACTGCTTTCAAGCCCAGCTTCAGGATTTTTCCTGAAGTTAGAAAAATAACTTCAAGACACACCGATGTTGACCATTGTAAGCAACTGCCCAGTTAACTCCTAATAACTGATTTAAAGTTAGAAGCACACTTCTACTGGGAAATTTATGTGGTTTAATTGCAAACATTTTAGTTTACTTGAGGCTGACTTTCCTTCCTACCACAAGATTCTTGTGGCCTGGCCTTTTGGCTTCCACCTTCAGCTTCTGTGATCCAAGCTCTTTGATACTGGGTAATGGAGTATTCCCTGAAGTGAAGCTGCCTGAAAATTAAGGTCCCTATCCTGCAATTGGACCTGGATCCTATGCAGATCCTTGCATCCACTTCAGTGGGCCTCCCCATAGGCACATGGTCTGCTGTTTTGGATCCAATTGTAGTATCAGGGCCATAGGTCTTTAGAGCTTGATACCAAACTCTCTCTCGGAGGTCATTGCTTGATTGGGCAGCAGAGACTTTTTCTTGAGTATAAGGCAAACGCATTGTTGCACTTCAAAGCAGATAGCATTTTTAGGTGATGTTAATAGTCCCAAATAGCTTGTCAACTAATGACACAGTCTAATGCTGAGGACCGGTCGAGGGTGCTATCCTTATTTTTGAAACCATGACATGATGTGAACTGATGAGCTGAAGTCCATCTTGGCAGTAAGAATGAATGTGGATTCTTGATGCTTCAAAGTATCAAGAAAAATATCAAAGAGTCACTTCAGAGCTAAAGAGAACATGGCTAACCCAATTCTGTTTATAATATCATTCTACATGGTAACCCTTCCTCTACTTGTAGTGTTTTCAAAACATTCTGATAATGCTGCTAGCAGATTGTAGGCTTGTTCAAGGCCATTCATGCTGCTGCTCCTGAAATCCAAGTGAAACGGCGCCCATTCAGAATAAACAAGCACTTTAACTTGCTGTTGCACAGATGTGGAGCAGTTCTTAACCCAAATTTCTGACAAAATAGATGGAATCATTCCTGTACTATGCACTAGGGCATCTTTACTGACCAACCTGCTTCCCAGTTACTGGACAGTCCATATTGTTCTAGTGACTATTTTGTGATAAAGAAGACTAGGGAGGGGTTTAAGCTTTAAAGATCTGCTCCCTACAACGCATCTGCATCATACACCATAGTAGATTACGCCCATTGAAGTTAATATGAGTCTTCAGCAGCCTTCACTGGGCTTTGGATCAGGCCCTAATGATGACTTTTCTTAGGGCCCTAAACTTAACAATATTTGGATACTATAATAACATGATTTGATCGTGCTTGTAAGACTGGGACCAAACTGAGGCTGAAATCTTGGCCCCATTACAGTCAATGGAAGACTTGACATTGTCTTCAATGGCACCAGTATTTCAGCCCTGCTCTTTGCAAGTACTTAAAGGCATGTGTGTTCTAGAAAATTTATTCCAGCATTTGGACAGCTGCAACGGTGGTAAAGATAATGGAAGGCCCCAATCCTGCTAACGCTTAAGTACATGCATAACTTAATTCCTGTGGGTAGACCTGATGAAGTCAAAGTTATACAAGTGCTTAAATATTTGCAGGATTTGGGTGGAAGTGTGAGTGGAGTCAGGATTCAGGTGTTTTGTTCAGTAGTAAATATTTTTGAATGAGAGTGTTTGTAATTACCACACCCAAAATTAAAACGAATGGGTCTCGGCCAAGTCTCTGTTGGTCAAATGTTTCACATGCTAATTTAGGTTTGGCAAGCTGGTCAGCTGACAAATAATGTCAACTGACCAGCTATTATTTGATCACCGTCAGTTATCCTAACAAGAATGCTCTAATATAGGCAGTGACCTACCTTTGTGATTGCATCATGGTGCCATTCTTTCATTTTTTAGATCTTCATTTCATTGTGTTTCATATTTGTCTGAGTTAAAATAACTGAGTTAAGAACTTACTTTTTGTAGTTAGACATAAGTATTTATCTAAGGCCTACCCTACTGCAGACCATAAAGTCTTTTTCTTTTTTATTACTGTTGTTACTGTTATAATAAATTAGTTCTGTAAAATATTTGACGATTTGACAATACTTGACCTGTTGTTGACCAATTATTTTTGGACTGGTCAAATGCCCATTCTACTCAACTGAATCGGATACCCCTTTTCTTTAGGTGCAGTTATAAAGCAATCAAAAGAACAGAAAGAAGCATGGGGATATGTAACAGTCAGAAGCAATGCAAGCATGTTCTGGTGGCTCTACTATGCAAACAACTCTGCCAAAAATTTCACGGAATTACCTCTCATTATGTGGCTTCAGGTAAGATATTGTGAAAGCCGTTTTAAAAGGAATCTTGATTTCTGTACCATTCAGCATACTGATCTGCCATGATATTCTAGCTACACAGAAATAAGATTTTGAGCTATGACTTATTCTCTGAGTCCTGTCTGAACTAGGTTTTCAGGTTAGAAAAGAATACTGAATATGTTATCAAGCAATTATCTAAATTAATGGGACACCTCACCTGGAATATGTGTTTAATTCTGATCACCCTATATCAAGAAGCATGTAGCAGAAATCAAGACAGTTCATTATTCTTTGGATTGTGGTTGCACTTAGTGGCCTCAATCCCTTTGTGCTAGGCACCCTGCGAACGCATAACTAAAGAGCAGATCCAACTGTCTGAAGTCAGAGACAATTGGTGAAAATGATAAGAGGCCTAAAGAGATTTCTGTATGGAGAGAGGGAAAAGATTGGGACTTTTTATTTTAGAGTGGAGACCAGTTCTATCCAATCAGAGAAGTTCAAGACAATGGTGTGTGTGTGTATAATACACACACACACACAAATCCTAGACACTATATTACAGGAGCTAATGTTGAATATAATCCACCAGTTGACTCAGTCTTTCACGTTCTAGATTAATTGTGCAATGGGTAGTGCACATGCTGTGCACCTGGGGACAAGTGACTCTTATGCATGCACCAGTTCAGTAGCTGACTCTTCCATAACCCACTGCACTGAAGTGTGCTCAGCTCTGGATGGGAAGAAAAGCTTCAGCATGGTATCTTCCTAGCCTAAAGATAATCAAATGCTTTCACAGATTAATGATTGAGTCTTTTTAAATTCCTCTCTCTCCACAAACAGGGCATATATATATATATATATATATATATATATATATATATATATAATGAAGGAAGACAGGAGCTCCCTTTGCATTTTAGCATGCAGCACCCAAACTATTGCTGTGTAACTCCAGCGATCTAACTCTATTGGTTTGTCTTGATTCCCCAGATTCTAATCAGCTTTCTTGTTTTGTTTTTCCCCCGTAGGGAGGTCCAGGAGCTTCAGGCTGTGGATTTGGGAACTTTGAAGAAATTGGTCCCTTGGATGCAGAACTGAAACCAAGAAATACAACCTGGGTATAGTAGAAAGCTTATGATTGGTAATCTCAGCTTGTACTCATTGACTTATAGATGAGATCCTTGCTTTCTTAGTCAGGTGATTGACCAGGACAAAAATGCCCCAAGCAGTACAGTGTCCATCTTAAATTCAGCATGTCCCAAGATAAAATTTTTCTGTAGTTCTACTTTTAATCCAACAAACACATTTAAAGTGGTATCGAACCATCCTCCTCCACATGTTTGCAATAACTTGCTTATCTTTGAATACTTTATCCCTAAAATGCGGTAGTAGGGGAAACAGCTGCTAAGAGCAGCTCATTTAGGCATAGGCTTACCCATTTGATTTGGTGGAGGAAACATGGTTCGGTGAATTTGTCTGTAATACACATCTGAAACTGGGGAAAGGGGAAATCTGCACGTATTGGTAATTGAATGGAGACTTCATACAAATCTACTTTCTCCTGGTTGTATAGCTGCAGGCAGCCAGTGTACTGTTTGTCGATAATCCTGTTGGCACTGGATTCAGTTACTCAAATGATAGTAATGCGTTTGCAAAAGATCTCTCCACTGTATCTTCCGATATGCTGGTTCTTCTTAAAGAATTCTTCAAGTTGATGAAAGAATTCCAGGTAAGGAACTCTAATTTTGTTTAATAGCATTAAAGAAAAATGTGGTTCTAACCAAGGCATCAGAGAGGATTAGTAAACAGCTAGACAGAGGAAGAAAACAGCCTCTCCAGAAGGTAGCATACACCACTAGCTACTGCACATTAGAACAGCCATACTGTCTCAGACCAATGGTACATCTAGCCCAGTATCCCATCTTCCAATAGAGGCCAATGCCAGGTGCTTCAGAGTGAATGAAAAGAACAGGGCAATCATCGAGTGATATATCCTTTGTCGTCCACTACTAGCTTCTGGCAGTGAGATGCTAGGGACATCTAGAGCAGGGGTTGTATCCCTGACCACCTTAGTTAATGACAATTGATGGACCTATCCTCCATGAACTTATCTAAATTTTTTTTTCAACCCAGTTAGTTTTGGCCTTCACAACATCCCCTGGCAACGAGTTCTACAGGTTGACTGTGCGTTGGGTGAAGAAGTACTTCCTATTGTTTGTTTTAAACCTGCAGGCACAACTAATGTCCTTTTTTTCTCCCGCTGACTTAAAGGTGAAATTGGATGTCTAATTGACATCTATTGCAGCTGCATTTATTTGTGCTTCTGTCCTTGGCCCCAATCCTCCATTCAGGCCGGTGGATTCTTGTGCCTGTAGTGAGCCCCACTGAAGACAAAGAAGCTCTGTGCATACAGCATTGTAGGATCGTAGCCTCTCTAGGTGCAACTCAGAATGAACAAACAAAATATCGAGTGTTTGAGGGATGAGCAGGTGCAGTTTGGATTTTATGTGGGTGGTGGAGGGTGGGCAAAATGTATATTGTGCTGGGAGTCTAATAGCCTTATTGTATGGTTTCCTTTTCCAGACTATTCCATTCTACATCTTCTCAGAATCTTATGGAGGAAAGATGGCAGCTGGTATCGCTTTAGAGCTGTACAAGGTAAAGCAGTTCCTTCCCTATGTGAGTGAATAACAGCGTCTTCCTTGGGGGCATGTGTATTTCTCATGTCTTAAAGAAAGGTCTAATGGTGTGTTGATTTTTGTTTTTGAGTAGAAGCTTTTTCATTTTTTAGAGAGTAAAATTTCTTCACAGTAGAAGAGAAAGATCTTAGCCAAGCTAAGAAGTGGATAACTAGAAAATGACTACATTGTGCCCCAGGTCTCAGGGTTAAATAGACCACAGGCAGCCTTGTTGGGGTTGATTTTCAAAGGCACACAGGGTAGTTAGGTGCTCGACTCCCACTGGAAGTCAGTAGGAGTTGGACACCCAATTCTCATTTGTGCCTTTGAAAATCTGCCTCATAAATTCTCTAGCCCAGAATCTGTTGCTTGACTCGGATGATGCAACAAAGCCCTGAATACAACATTTGTCTCTGACAAGTGACAAGGCTCTTGAGGACTCGAGATCACTGAAAGAAGCAGCTTATTCTCAAAGGCTCACACTGAATTAGAAATTTCATAAAACTTTGAGCTTTTCCATAACTGGCTTTTATAGATACAGTGTACATGCAAACCATGTATTCCCTTCCTATCTTCCTTCTGCACCTGAGCCTCCTCTGGTGCTGTTGTCTTATCCTATGGTAATCCTGTCAGGCCATGAAATTCAAGAATGAATTCAGCGACTCTTACAGAGCCTCCTCTTACCAAGACAAGTGACAATGATGAATTGATAGTCATTTGGGACATAAATGGACTCTCATCAGATCTCATTTGTCATTGTGTCTTGATGCTAGTTAAAGTGAAAGGGCTGTTTCCTGTAACACAAAGGCACTTCTGCTTATCTTGCATTGTGAAGCCTGTTTCTACCATTTGCTGGTTAAGGAGAAGAACTAGGTAGAAGATCCTTGTTTACCTAAATGTGCGTTAAAAGCTCTCTTTACATTATTTTTAAAGGCTATTCACGATGGGAGCATAGAGTGCAATTTTGTTGGGGCTGCTCTCGGAGATTCATGGATTTCTCCTCTAGGTATGTTTATAGGATTTTTGTGAACTTCTCCCTCTCCCCAAAAAGCCCACATCTGTCTTGAATACTGTCTGTACCGACTTTAAATGGAGCAGATCTCCAGTGAATGCGGGAAATCTAATCAGGGTAAATGTACATTGATGTTTCAAGGAGCTGTAATTAAACCAGCCCCAGTCTAGAGGTGTCAGAAATTCAAAATGGCCTCAGGACAAAGCTCGTAACAAACTCATGTTCCTTTAGATGGGTGGCAGGGGAGTGTCCCTAAAAGTCACTAAAAGGTCTGAAGTGTTTCAGTAAAAAAGTGCTTCAGTTAAGGCTTAGCCACTGAAGGATTCACAAGACTGCAGCTGATTTGACATGCTCCTTGATTTGGGGGCCATTGACTTTGGGCATCCAGAAACTGTGAAACTCAAATGTGAGACTGCTTGAGGCATGATTTCTCAGAAATACTGAGAACCCATGACTCCACCTGAACCCTGCACCTCTGAACAGCAGATCAAAAGTGTCCACTCTTGAATAGTTTGGCCTTATGTTATCCAAGCACACTTAAAAAATGGCAGGTAGGAAAATGCTTGTTTTACTACTAGCCTTTACAGTAGATAGGGAGCTTTACATCGGGAGGTCTAAGTGTTTCTAAATTTCCACCACATCTGGCTTTTAAACTACTGTTTGCGTTTTACCAACCATCTCTAAATTTACCACTAACATTAGAAGCCACCAGCCACAGCAGTGTGATAGTCAACAAAGCTGGGATGACTGTTTGCTTGGGGAGAAAGAGGTGGAGATGAAGGACCACATCAAAGCATTTCTTAGCATACTGATCCTGCAGTGAGATCTACATGGGCAAACCCCATTGGAGGATCTGGACTTAGATGCGGGAAGTTAGAAGAGTAGGGTGCTATAGGCTTACCTTAAACAATCTTCCCCTACCCTAGCTTATAACTTCTCCTCAAAAATCTGACTTATTTATATTTTTTTGTCCTCTTGCACTGTTTGCAAACAGGTGAACATTGACTGACTACACAAATCTGTCTACGTGTTCTCATGCATTAGCACTGTGCTGCAATGTTTGAGTTGCAAATGCTGCAGGAGAAATGTCTATTGGTTGCTTTAAACGGCTTCCATTGGCTAACATGTGGAGAGCTAATGTCACGGTGGTGGGTTTAGATTTTGTAAACCGCTTCAGTGCCTAAATTTTGTACTAAATTTGATCTGACAATGCCTCCTTATTGAGTAATTCCTCTTTGCCTCTCTATGCTGCCATCACTATTATTTCTGCTATTTTAGAGGGAAAATTTTGTTGGAGAAATTATTAGATGCTTGAAACCTATTTTGTTTCTCTAGATTCTGTGCTTTCCTGGGGGCCGTACCTTTACAGCACTGTAAGTATTTACTCCATCTCTGCTATTTGCAATAATTGTTCTGGTTTTTAAGGCTTCATTCAAGACCTTACACTATACAATTTAAATCCAAGAGGGGACTTCCATTTCTAGGTTAGCTTTCAACCAGTATACTGGTAATTATACTGGTAATTAACAGGGCATGACATTGACTTATGACCTCAAATCAAATTCTTTCCATGAGCAATTGGTTGGTCTCTCCCTGTTTGCATTCCAGTCTCTCCTTGATGATCAAGGTCTAGTGGAGGTGACTGCTGCTGCCAAAAAGGTCATGAATGCAGTGAATAAAGGGCAATACACACTGGCCACTGAGCTCTGGAGTCAAACCGAGGAAGTAGTTGAACAGGTAAGAAAATGCTGTCTGGCATCAAGATTAGTAAGTAACTTATGCTAATGGCTTATGGAAATGAACAAATTCAGGTAATGCTCTGCTATTAACGTACAGATAGGCCAGATTCTCTATTACCCCGCTCCTTGTATAGTTGTTCACACCAGTGCACTCCGTGTGCTACCATGCTGACTTGAAAGCATTTGATGCTCTCTTTGCACTGGTGTAAATGACTACCCAAGGTGGTTGGCAATGGAGAATGAGGCCCAGATGTGTGCAAAGCAGTACAATACTAAGGTTTTGATTGAGTAAAGCACTTAAACAGATTATTTAAATTAGAGCACATTAATAAGCCCATTGACTTCAGTGGTATTACTCAAGCTTAACTTTAAAAACCTGCTTGGTTGGGCCAAAGTAGGTGTTTTACAGTGATATGGTTCACTTATGTGACTTTAAAAAAAAAAGTCACCTAATGCTGTACTAAAACTCAAAGACTAAGCTAAAAACTGCTTCTCGTTTCTGGCTGTCTTGCAGTTGTTAGTGTTCTGTGCATGGCTGGTTTCACTTCCTCGTTTCATGCTCTAGCACGATACTTTGGCTATCTTTTTGCCTTTCTCTCCAAGCCCATGTAACCATTCCTCCCAGCTGCAATGTGTATGTAACAGGGATGGCAGAGCTGCTCCTCTTTGGTTGTTGCAATGGAATGATTTCTGACTTCTACATCAGAACATCTAAATATTTAAAATTTAATTATGGGAAATTTGTTGGGTCTCGTTTTTAATTCTGAGTAACTTTAATGGAAACACACCTCTTCTCTGGTCCATGTCCAGTCTGTTGGCTGTATTGGGGATGTGGTGAATCCACAGTTCTTGGATTCATCTAGATATGATGAATTGGCTGCATCAGTTGTTCCAGAATATGGATGCCGGATATTGATTGACACTATCAAAAGGGAGCACATGGGATGGCTGAGGCTGATGTGATAGGAGGAAACTGAGAAATGGGAAGCCTCATATTGAGCAAGGCCTAGCTGAAGGGAGCATCTGGGATATTGGTGGCACTGAGGCTATAGCTGCAGCTGGTGGAAAGTCTCTGGAGCCATGGATGGGGTGGTGGGATTCCAGGAGATTCCTGCCTCTTCAAGGCTAGGAAAGAAAATCAGTAACAAGGTGTATGCTCTCCCTCACTCTCTCTCAAACACAGTTGTATGTGAACTTTGGGAACTGGAAAAAGCCCTTTCCCAAAATCCATCGTCAAAAAGGAGGGGAGCAAGGGACCAAAGGCCCTTCCAAAAAGGCCTTCCTCAAAATAGGGGCCAGAACAGGGAGCAGAATAGGGCCCCATTTAAGTAGGGAACATTGACCTCTCTGGTCTGCGGGGAGAGTGCAACCCTCATGTGTTAGAGAGATGTTTCTCTTATAGCTATTGAAATAAAATGTCCAGTCTGATATATCCTCTTCTCTCACTCTTTCAGAACACGGACAACGTGAATTTCTATAACATCCTAGCCAAGAAGTCTCCAGATCTCAAAGCCTCGAAACATGAAAATATCAATCTTAGTAAGCTGAGGGGAGCATGTTTATGACGTTAAGCTTCCAAGAGCCTGATATGCAGAGGTGCTGAGCACCCAGACCTGTGGTTGTAGGTGGTAGGCTACTGTCTGTGGCTACCACATCTTGCGAAGATGCCGAGTGTTCTCAAGTACTGAATTTACTGGCCTCCATACAGGGAGGGCTTGAAGAATCCTCTTGAGGGATATACCACAGCTGTTTTGTGGCATATACTTCCACCTAGATACACCCTGTGCACTCTGGATATTAGTCACGGGCAGTAGTAAATACATTACTCTGGAGCTTCACAACCTATGAACTAATTATGTCCTCCAAACACTTGCATAAGATGATCTGATTAGACACTGGCCTCCATCAGCCTTCACGACATCACTTCTTCATCGCCTTTAAATATTTACATGGAAATAAAATAATTGTTTTTATTACCGTCTCTGTTGGCTCCCAGAGACAGATGGGGGTGGAGGGATGAGGTGAAGAGCCCTGCTTACTTTTAAAAGTAACAAGTGGTTGCAGCTCAAAACTAACTTGTCTGGTGATGAGAAGAGTTTATGTTCAGGCTTACTAGCTAAAGCAGAAACTTAGCCCCAGAAATGTAGTGTTGGGAACAATATGCACTGGCAGAAAAAAGAACAAGATAATGACTCTGTTCCTCATCTATCTTTTGACCATGCTATAGGCCATGCTATAGGCTATTCTATCTTCTACTGTAGACCTCTTAAAAATCAGCAAGTCTCTTTCTCTGTGTACTATTGCAGTTTCAGTAGAAAAGAGTTTCTTAGATCTGAACTGAATGAGCCTTGATAAAACTTGTTTTTGCCTTGTAGTGTTTGTTTATCAGATACCATCTTAGTGCCTATCCATCATCTTTAAATCCAACACCCTGTGCTGCAGAATAAACTCTTTTCTTTCCTTTCAGTTAAACTTTATCAGCGCCATGTCGAACGTCTGCATAAGGACAGCTTAAGTGACCTAATGAATGGACCCATCCGAAAGAAGCTGAGAATCATTCCTGACTCTATCAGATGGGGAGGTACTCTACCCTCTGACATGGCTCTTATGGGCAGCTTGTCACTTACACAGTATTGTAGTCTGTTCAAAGCAGTCCTGATGCTCTACCACATAAAGTCTCCCTGACTTGCTTGTTAAAATTCTCATCCTGCTTGGGCCCAACTGTAGGACAGGCTCCTAAAAAGAACCCACAACAGGGAACTGGGCAGGCCTATGGGCATAGGCATGATTCTGGTCCTTGTGATTTCCTCTCTAGCCTGCTAGGGTCTAACTAGGTGCACACCCTGGAAGGGAGAGTATGCCTCATACCTGAGCAGCTGAAAACTATCTGTGCAACTCAGTCTGCCAAAAGGATTCCTAGCCATTCTCCTCTGCCAGAAAGCCAGTGCTGTGAGAGTTCAGGGAAAGGAGGGTGTAAATCAAACCAGAGGGAAACATTAGAGAGCAATGCTGAATACCTGCCAGGACCCTTCCAGATCTGTAATGGGAGATGGAAACTGACAAATCCGCATGTGCAGTACTGTTAGAAACATGTGCTGTGCTGCTTTGATATCCCCTGTGTATATGTGGAACTTGGCCATTCTCCAGTCACTCAGACTGATCACTGTGGTCTGGAATGTACCGTTCTAGTGGTTGCTTTTCTGCAGCAACAAATTGTATTTCACAGCTCTTGTCAAGCCCTGCTGCTGATGCCGCAGTTTAAAGATGACACACTTAGTCAATTGCACTGTCTTTCATGTTTGGATCCATATGAATAGGTCAGTCAGAAGAAGTCTTCTTACACATGGCTGAAGACTTCATGAAGCCTGTCATTGATATTGTGGATGCACTGCTGGCAGCCAATGTCAACGTTACTGTCTATAACGGACAGCTGGATCTCATTGTGGACACCATGGGTAAGCATTCATTATTCTTCTTCTCTCTGAAGAGAAAGATGTACACTGGTTATTAACATTTATACTTGAATCTGTATGGCAGCCCCTGTACAAGCCCCCATCTATATTACTTACGTGGTCCCACTACTATAATACCTAAGCACCTCACAGTCTGTAATGTATTTATCCTCATGACACCCCTATGGGGAAGGGCAGTGCCATTTTCCCTGTTTTATAGATGGGGAACCAAGGCATGAAAGGACTAATAGACTGACCCAGGGTCACGCAGGAAGTCTGTGGCAGAGCAGGGAAGTGAACCCAGATTTCCCAATGGACTATCCTTCCTCTGCATTGAGATACATTTGTATATCTTACAAATCACACTGTCACCCTTTCAGGAACACAGGAAAGAGACACATAGATCTTATTCACTTTATAGTTTTCTTGGAGAGGGTTTAAGCTGGGTTTGTTCCCAGAAGAGACCAGGAATTCAGTTACCAAAATCCACAGATTCCATCCCTTCCCCTCCCTCCCCACCCCCCCACATTCTGTGGTGCAGTGAGGGGAGGGCAGCTCTATGTAGGGGTTAGTGCCTCCAACTGCTTCCTGGTGCTCCTCCTCCATGAGGTCCCTTAGTACTCTTGGCAGAGCACCCTGACTGCTGCTGGGAGAAGCAACATGGCCCATATATTCCAGACACATTTTTGCATCCCTGGAGAGTCCCTGTCATAGTTTTTTGGAAGGACACGAGGGAGCTGGCTGCCCTCTGACTACCCCAGCCTGCTCAGACCCATGGGCTTGGTTCCCTTCCTTTCTGCTCACACAAGGCTATGGGAGCCTTTCATCTTGAGCAAGCATAGGTGGGTATGGCTGCTTCTTCCATGTAGCTTTCCACTGAAGCTATTGAACAGACCTAGAAAAGTCTGTTTGCAGTGCTGGATAGTTAACTATCCCTAAATAATTCTCAGTTAATTAGATTAAAGCTCGCTTTGCTGGGAGCATTAACTCTGTGCTGATGTGACTGGCAGTAAATGAGGCCAGTTTTTTTCTCCCCTTCTGTGGCAAAATAAGATCACTAAAAGCAGATTTGAAAAGTGACTTTCAAGCAGTTTTTTAAACAAAGACTGTTTCTTTCAGGAGTTGCAAGTGGCTTGTAAAATATACACAGTGGTATGAGACATCCTAAAAGAGGCACCAAAATGGGCACAATGAGTCACTCAGTAAATTATGCAAAGCTTCCGTATGTGCCAATAGTTCCAGCACAGTCTGCTGAAGCTGTCAGTGCGGCTCTCCTCATCCAGCCATCTAAAGTAACAGCTGCACACTCAGGCTGTCCACATTGCCAGCAGAACTGGTTGCCAACAGGGAAATTGAGTAGAGCTGTTTGGAAAACAGGCGTTTGTTTGTTTGTTTTTCCTCCTGCAGAAAATGTTGACCTTTTGATTTCCACACCCCAAAAACCAAAACCAAAATATTTTAGTTTGGAAAAGCTGCCATGGTACCTCAGGGAGTTGTAGTTCGGGTACCTCATGCTTCCATTCTTTATAGGTTGAGCTCTCTGTTCACCCAGCACCTCCCATGATGCACCACAGTCTCACCTGGTAGTGATGGGAGGTGGTTGCATCATGGGAGATATAGTCCAGCTGGGGAGCCCAAGCCATAAAAAGGAATGTGGATGTGAGGAAACCAAACTACAATTCCCATGAGGCACCACAGCAGGCTAGCCAAATTGAAAATATTTTTGTTTTCCAGGCATTTGGTATTTAGATTAAATGAAACTTCACAATATGTGCCTGCTTCCATGATAGATTTTGTTTGTTGGGAGACGGGGGCAGGAATCGACCACATGAAGCAGCCGCTTTTTGTGAAAAGCTTCATACAATCAAAATACCCAATCTGCTGAAACACAGTTTAGACAGAAAATTTTTGCCCGTCCTAGTACTGAGCATGAAGTGCTTAAGAGGAAGGACTGTCTTGCGGTGCAGCCACTGCCTTGGGATTCAGAAGAGAGGGGTTCTGTTCCAGAAGCTTCCTATGTGACCCTTGGTGAAGCCACTTCAGCTCTGCCTCAGTTTCACCACCTTTCCTCCTCCACTATCTGAAAATGGGGATTATAAATTTTCCCTGCCCTCAGAATTTTCAATGATAATTCATGAATATTATGAGATGCTCAGGTACTACAGTGATAAATGCCCTAGATAAGCCTATAAATAGTTAGCCCCCAGTGGATGCTCTAATTTATGCTATGGGATGAATAAGCCCCCAATCCAGACCAGATTTTGGGAGGCACAATGATGGTTTTGTCTCCCCAGCCATCCTCCAGTTGGGCTGCACCTCTGAGTTGTACCTTTGAGAGCTGCAGCCCAGAGTCTGTCCCTCAGTCCTGAGGACACTGCTAACCATGGTTCCATGAGGAACAGGATTCACTGTTGGAAACTTGCTTGCTTTGCAACAGAGTTGGGAGGCAGAAATTAAGTTTGAAGGGAAATGCTGGGCTAGGTCTCAGATCACAGGGACTTGGTGCTAGGAGATATTGCCCCACTCTAAGAATTTGATCGCATTAATTGCATCTCTGCCATGCTTACCTCCAGCTTCTTGAATTACATATTATGGCACAACTCCTGTGTAGTTTGCCAAGTGCAGCAATCCAACCTGGCTACTCCTGAGATGGAGCCAACAATAAGGGTGGATCCTGGGGGGCTTTTTGTTGTTTGTTGTTTTTTGTTATTATTATTCCTGTCTAACCCTAGCCATTTACTGAGGATGTGGTTTACTTCAGTGTCTTCTCTTATGTCTTTCCAAGCAACGCAGATTATGCTGGTGGCATATTTTGTTGTTAACTATTTTACTACGTGCTAGGTATTTTATAGCACAAATAAAGAAGTGGCCCCTCATCTCCCAAAGCACGAATAACTGAGTTATCATCTTTCCGGCCTGATGCTCTGACTCTGTAACCGTCCCCCCACACACAGCCACACCTACTTGAATCCCTCCACTGGATGCCCCTTACCCATTAGATTAGGTGGAGGCTTCTTGCCCTCTCCTTTAAGGTCCTTCACAATTCTGCCCCTCCATACCTTTGACCACATCACCCCACCCACTCTAGCCTTGCTCACCCATTATGTCTACTTCCCCTACAAGAATTTATGGGCCTTCTTCCACGCAGCCCCCTACGTGAGAAAGGCCTTCTGAATTTATCAGTAAAGCCAATGCCCCCCTCCTTTTAATTCAAATGCTTCTCACAACCTACTTCTTCCTTGATGCCTCCACATAATTAGCCCACTAACCACAAACTAAGCAGCAGTCAGGTGGCTGTATATTTATACATGTAAAACACGACTGGTGCATATATAAAATTGGACGTATTGATTTAATTTCTTTCTCCTGCCCTACTGATATTGATTGCATTGAACGGCAGGCCCTTTGGGGCAGGGACCATGTCTTATTATGTGTTTGTACAGAACCTAGTACAAGGTGGCCCAATGCTGACTGAGGACTCGGGGCGTTACCACAACAGAAACCATTAATAATGGTGTCAGAAGTGACACAATGAGTGAGTCTAATGATTAGTCTGGAGCAGGTGGGGTTGAAGGACATGTGCACCTGCCGAAGAGCACATGCTTGCTCAGCTTAAGCGCATGTACATCACGATTGCTCAAAAGTTTTTGCTTGTCTTTAAGAGACTCCGCACTTGTGAAATGAAGACTTGTGGTCCACATTAGGTGTCACTGGAATATCTCACTCTGCAGCAAATCCGCCAGACTTCATTCTGTTTCCTTTTTCTCCTTTATTAAAATAGTCTCCTGTACCAAGTTTATTGCTGTAATCTCTCAGCTCCTAATTGCTAAGAATAGACGGCCCAAATCTCTCCTTTTCCATTCCTTTTCATGGACAGCCCAGCAATCAATAATTCTTTAAATAGATGCTATTTAGGATGTCAAAACTGGTAAGACAAATTGGAGTGCCACAAATGGCTAATTTTGAGGTAAAATTAAACTGCACTTCTTACAGCATAAATTGCTGTAGTAACTGAGCGGTGGTTTTAAAAACAATAGCCTTTTTAAATGTCCTGGAACTGGTCTCTTTATTTGTTGCCTCAACACTCTTCTCTTCCCTAGCTTGCTCTTGAGAACAGAGGTTGCCTTTTCAGACTCTCCTGGTTGAATGACTGTAACAAACAGCAAAACAATGGCCCTAATGCAGACCGTGTTTCCAATGTATGCTTGTGTATCGCAGCTTGTGCTGTCAGCTTGATCCTGCAAGGTGCTGAACAGCCTCAATTCCTACCACCTTGGGACAGGGAATCCAGCAACGTGCAGGACTTGTGCTTGTGTTGGTATAGGTATACATTTAGAACCAGAATGAGGCTTATTTTGCCCAAGCATGCATTCTGGTGGGAACCACTTAACATTGGTCTGATGTGCCCCCCTGAGCTGAGGAATTCCTACCTGCCAGTGTTTGTGTAGCAAGGGAGGGCTTCAGGGTGTTGTATGGGAAGGGGAATGAAAATATGCTGGAGTTGCTAATGCTGCCACTTCTCCCAGAGACGTCTCTCTCTAGGAGAAAGAACAGGAGGACTTGTGGCACCTTGGAGACTAACAAATTTATTAGAGCACAAGCTTTCGCGGGCTACAGCCCACTTCATCGGATGCATAGCCCATGAAAGCTTATGCTCTAATAAATTTGTTAGTCTTTAAGGTGCCACAAGTACTCCTGGCTTTTTTTTTGTGGATACAGACTAACACAGCTGCTACTCTGAAATCTCTCTAGGAGAGGGTGCTAGGTAACCAGGCACAAGCTGCTTCGCTCCTCTGTGTGTCTGTCTTTCCCTCCCGCTATTGGTATGTCTTGTCTATTTAGATTGTGAGCTCTTCAGAGCAGGACTGTCTGCTATGGTTAGAACTGATCAAAACCTCTGGGTCAACTTTTGGAATTTTCAAGAGTCTCTGACCCATGGGGAAGAAAATCCTTTGAAATTTTTAATTAAAAGTTTTGGTGGTTGTTTTTTGTGGTTGCAAAAAAAATTTGGTTTGAACATTCAAAATTTTTTGACTGACTATACTTGCTATATATTTGTTCATATAGCGTTTAGAATAATGGGACGCCAATCTCAGTTGGGATCTTTAGATGCTGCCTTACTATAAATAATAATGAAACATAACTCTTCTATCCCTAACTTAGGCCAGGAGGCATGGGTTCGGAAACTGAAATGGCCTAAACTGAAGCAGTTCAGCCAACAAAAATGGAAGGCTCTGTATGTATCTCCAGAATCCTCTGAGACAGCTGCTTTCCATAAGTCCTATGAGAACTTGGCCTTCTACTGGATTCTAAAGGCTGGGCACATGGTAAATAGCACATTTGCTAAAAGACAAAAGAAACCTAATATTAGTCAAGTTGTAAATGATGTATCTGTCTGCTTTCCCTGCATAATATGGCTAAATGCTTTCCTACATTTGCATGAACGCTCCCAAATCAGACTATGTAGATTATTCCTTTGATTAATTATCTTCCTGGTTTGAAGATCTGGCTTACACTCAGACTTTGCATAATACCCAGCACAGACTTAATGGGCCTTATTCTTCATTTCTCTGTACTGGTGTAAACAACTATGCATTGTGTGGAGCACAGGTTGTAAAATGCTGCCTTTCTGGTCTGGTAGCATTTTACACCCAGTACTTTGCTTGGGTTTAATTGACCGTTGAATAAGGTAATGGAAAATCAGATCTTAATTCAATACTGTCTCTAAATTGTTTGAACAAAGAACGGTAATCTGCATTTCATCCATCTTTGTAACACAGTGTACATGTATCTACTATATTGAGAAAAATGTCATCTTTATGTTCTGTATAACGATACAGAACCATGGGAGGAGGGTAAATCTTAATTGCACTTTCCTTGCAAACTCCAAATATTAGAAGCCTATTCAGTCAACACTCTGAGGCTTGTTTAAGGGCTTGTCTACACTGGCACTTTACAGGGCTACAACTTTCTCACTCAGGGGTGTGAAAAAACACACCCCTGAGCACTACAAGTTTCAGCACTGTGAAGTACCAGTGTAGACTGTGCACCAGGGCTGGTAGCTATGCCCCTCGTGGAGGTGGGTTTTTTGTTTTTTTTTTGGTTTTTTTAGACTGCTATGCCGCGACTACACAAGTCACGTTAAAGCACTGCCGTGGCAGCCCTTTAACGTTGCCAGTGAAGATGTGCCCTAGGTGAAGACCACCAAACTGTGTCTAGCAGCTTCCCAGCCGGAAACAGTTTCAGAATGCAGCCATCTTAATTCACTTCTGTTTCTTGGTCTTGCCGTGGAATTTCCCATAATTAGTCACTTTTAGGCTTTCATTGTATATTTGTAACCGCCATCCTCATGCCCTGCTAATTGCACTATTCATTTCCCTCCTTAGCAGAAAAGTCTTAATACATATAAATCCTCTCCCTTAATGACCCTCCGGAAATGTTACCAGTGCTACCAAAAAGCAGGACTAAAGGGTTGATTATCCTTTCACTGGCTTTTCTTTTAAATGGGAGTACATCTATTGTCTTCAGTAAAGTTACTCCCACTGGTGTAAAACTAGCATGAGATCAGAATCAGGCCTGCTGTCTTCCTTCCCGCAACCTTGGAAACAAAAAACATCCAAACGCTGAACTCCATCCAGTTTACTTTCAGGAGTCCTAGAGCAAGAACCTAAGCTTGCTTCTTGAGTAGGGACATTCCCATGGCTGTATATCTGCTTGAGGTACATGGAATTTGCTTCTAATGTTGTCAGTTCTTACTACTTGGGAGGAAGATTGGACCTCTGTTTAAGGAATAGAACTGGGAGTTAGGAGACCCGTTTTCTCTTCCTAGCTCTACCTCAGATTCCTGTTTGACCCTGGGAAAGTCACTTTAGCCCCACGGGCCGCGTGTTTGAGACCCCTGGGTTATTTCCTGCGGCCTGGCAAGCTCCCTGAGCCCCCCACCCCCACCCTCCCGGAGTTATTTCCTGCGGGCCACCAAGCTCGCCCCCCCGCTCCTCCTTCTCACAGTGCACCACATCCCCACTCCTCTGCCTACCTACAGGCACTTAGCGCTTTCCAGGAGGGAGGGGGGAGGAGCAGGGAGCTGCATGCTCAGGGGAGGAGGCAGAGAAGAGGTACGGCAGGGGCGGGGATTTGGGGAAGGAGTTGGAATAGGGGCAGGGAGGGGGCGGAGTTGGAGTGGGGACTTTGGGGAAGGGGTGGGAAGAGGCAGAGCAGGGGTGGGGACTCATGGAAGGGGTGGGCTACGGGAGGGGGCAGAGGGTGTCAGTGATGCGGCCCTTGGGCCAATGTACTAGTCCTCACGTGGCCCTCCTGGTGATTCAAGTTTGAGATCCCTGCTTTAACCTGTCTGTGCCTTTGTTTCCCCATCTTTACCTGACTGCAATCCTCACTTGGAAGGTACTCTCACAATGCACTAATATCAGGGAGCAAGGTGAAGGCTGTCCTAGAAAAGCAAGTTAAATATTAGTGTGACTATGAAACATCTAGAGCTCGCTGTCTGCTTCTGCATAGCAATTAATAATGCACTCTCTTTCCCTATGGTAGGTACCATCCGATCAAGGGGACATGGCATTGAAAATGGTCAGGATGGTGACACAACAAAAACACTGGTGAAATGGATGCCAGCTGGCATGATTTTCATATACAACTCCGGTGCATTAGCAGAACTTGTGCCACAAACTGAACTTCAGAAGGAACAATCACAATTTGGAAAATTAGCCTCTTTTACACTTTGGAAATGTGCCAGGCATTTAAAGAGATACATGGTTATTCTTAAATGAAATTCTGCCTTTGAATTTGTAAACTGTGATTTTCTTCCTCAATACTGCTCACACGGACTTTTCCTGTGGGGACTTCACTCTGATAAATAACACACTCAGCCGCTTCCTTGAGCATTGCCCAAATGCTCTGTCTGTTTATGCACTAATATTAAGGTGAGTTTGCTGCTTTAAAGATTCAACCTTAGGCAGCAAACCTGCTTCTATAAGCTATGGATGCTTTTTCCTAAACAGATACTTGGCATCTGAGTCAGATGACCTTGCTTTCTAGACGCTGCAGAATGCCTGTGCTAGGACTTCATTTTGGATCCAGATCCAATTTGGACTGATGTGTGTTCATACTGAGCCACTCTTTCTACTCCTGATCCTCCTTTTCCTTGTGCATTATCCAAGATTTGTTTTTTAATGCACTCAGTGCCACACAACCATCCCTCAGTAAAACCTTCCTTTCCCCATTGTTCAAAGGGCATGGATGCTTAATATAATGAGAGTAAACAATGTGGCAATACTTTCTTTTCATAGAGTACGCCAAAGTTCTAATGGATAAGAGCTTCTGGCCTCAACCTAGAAAGTGAAAAGGAGAAGGTTATTTTAGCGATAAGGAGGAGGCATAAGTCAGAACAAATACCCCATCCATATTTTTCTAGATCTTGGATTGCATCTTGCAGTGAACTATTGGCTTTGCAATTTGAAGTGGAGATTCTTTATAAAGTATACTTATCCCCGTTCCCAAATGAAAACAATCACATAAATGAGGTATTTAAATCACTTCATTCCTGTGGTACAGCTGCAATCCCCTTTGAAAATGACCCCTTTTGTCGACACTCAGGCAGCTTGTTCCAGTTGTCAGAATCCTAAATAAATAGCAAACCGCGCTGTGGCCCCCCCACCCATGAAACTTCAGAGTATTAGCTTTGCAGCTTTTGCAGTGTAATGCTATGTAAACACACGTGCAAGAACTCTGCTGTTAGAGCATCAATAAGCTGAAACTGTGCTATGGGGAACTTTGGCAATGCAGAAACAATCTACCTTTCCAATAAACCAGTGGATCTCACTTAAATGCTGCATCTTTTGGAATCAAGTTGATTTGATGCCTAAAAACTTGTACCTCTATGGTCTGGCTTTGGGGAATAAAACCCTCAGTGCTAAATAATGAATCCAATTGTTACAACTGTGCTGATCTATATATTGATCCTGCTCTTGTCACCTTTTTTAACATGTTCTTGAAGTCAAATAAAAGGCTATATTGTAATGGATTATAGCATTTTCTGCCTAAAAGCAGCAATGGGAGAAAGATACTGCCATGTGCTCCTGTACTTTATAGGTATATAAGTGGTAGCTAACAGCAGCAAGTTTCTTCTCCCCTTGCCCAATGCACAGAAAGCGTGGAGGGCAAGAATCAACCTGGAACCAGTGACTTGCTTGGCTACACTTGCAAGTTACAGCGCAATAAAGGAGCCCTGGGCGCACTAGCTCACTACTCGTCCACACTGGCAAGGCATGTGGAGCGCTCTGACTCCGTGGCTACAGTGCTGTTGGTATTGCACCTCAGCGAGTGGAATAACGTTTGCTGTGCCCCCCGCTGGAGCACCGCAGCTCCAGTGTGAACGAGGTGTTGCTTTACTGCACTCTGATTGACCTCTGGAAACGTTCCATAATCCCCTTAAGTCAAGTGGCCACTCTTGTCATTGTTTTGAACTCGCTGTAGGAATGCAGATATGCCCTTTCAAAGCTCCATTTCTGACAGCTGGCTGCTTATCCGCTCCGGGACAAAGGAACCATTACTGAGGAATGCTGCTTGCTTTGAGTGAGTGAGTGAGTGAGTGAGTGAGAGAGAGGCGAGGGGGGTCTGCTGCTGTCTGCACTTACACGACAGCATGCTGACATGCTCTCAGCCCCCCAAAAACCAACTCTCTCTCCCTCCACATACACACAACACACTCCTTGTCACACTCCACCCCACCCCACCCCGCATTTGAAAATCACATTGCAGGCACTTGCATGCTGGGATAGGTACCACAATGCACTGCTCTTTGTGGCCTTGCAAGAGCTGCTAACGTGGCCCCGCCAGTGTGCTTCCAGCTGAGAGTGTAAACACTCGGCAGCGTTTTCCCTGCTGCGGTTTCCGAAGGCTGGTTTAACTCCCAGCGCTCTACAACTGCAAGTATTAGCCATGCCCTTAGAGGAACAGCTGGTTATGATCAAAGGGAGGGATACAAGCCACTTGCCTTGTTTCTTCAATGGAGAGTCATTTTCCCCTTTCTTAGTCATCGCCCAAGGTAGATGGTGGCAGCAGTTCTGTTAGCCTGCAAGCTTTTGAAGGCCGATTACTTCCTCTGAAGTTGTTTCAAGCAGGAGTACGCCAAAGTGCAGTAGGAAACTTCTCCGTGTAGGTTAGCAGGGTCTGCTTGGCTACTTAATGCACAGCAAGCTAGTGTGCTGTAGGTTTACACTCCAGCTTGCTGTGCACTAACTCTTTCTAGACAAGCCCTTGCCGCTACTTTAATCAAGCCCCTAGAGAGATGTTGAATGGCTTTTGCCGTTTCCTCTCTCGCTCCAACAGTCTCAGCCGTTCCAGGCTTGTGCTTGTTCTGAAATATTGGGTGTCCCTGTGGTGCAGCAACCATGAGGCTGATTCAATCCATTGGGGTTTAATTAACTTAGCTCAATGCCTTTTCCCACACACTCGGGAGCCCAGCTTTTCAAGTACAGTTGGTATGTTCAGCTCAGCAGTGTAAGTTCAGTAATGTTCATGATGCTGCTGCAACCCAGAAGGGATAGTTTGGTTCAACAGCAGGAGCTGTAAGGCTGAACACACAGGTGCAGTAATTGCTGTGACTAGAAACTCAAGGTTTTGGTGTTGGGTTTTTTTGCTTTTTTTTTAAGGAGCGCTCTATATAAATTTCTACGTCTCACACGGAGAATTGAGTGTAAATGGGAAAAAAATGTAATCACTTAACATTTTCAAGATCGCTGTGAACTGAAGGTACATGGGATTCAGTGCTTAAAGAGACGGAGGTGCTCATGAGCCATTCGGATGAAGTGGTTATTGGAAGGTCTATGTGCTGATCCAAAGGATTTTGAAGTACAATCTGTTCTTGGTCTCACCATACCAGCTTCAAGGCAGCTTTGTACCCATTCACTTCTCCAAGGCTTTTTTCTTTCCAGTGTAATTACTAATAAATGAGTATTTATTCACCACAGCATTCTTTACAAACTATACCCAGGAAACACTTGATCCACTACATGGGTTCAACTACCTCTGGAGTGAAATGCAGCAGCTGTTTACTACTGTCCCGCATCACTGAACTCCCTAGGACAGGAGGCAAGGAACACAGGCCTACATTTTCCAAAGGGGCAACTGATTTTTGGGTGCCCACCCTGAGACACATTAATGGGTTCTGATTTTCAGAAGATGCTCAACACTTTCTGAAAAATCAGGCCTCTCAAATTAAGCACCCACAATCACCCGTTACTTTTGAAAATATAGGTCATAATGGACATATTAAATAAGAGCAATGTGATTTCCGTTCTACCTATACATGGGCATATTAGAGGCCAAATGAGGCGCGGACACCAGCCTTAATGTACCTTTTCTAGCTCAAACTGCTATTGAATTTTACATGGCAAGTGGTCAAGTTCTGTCTTCTGTTTCATCTGAATAATGGCAGGTAGCCCCTTAACCCCACCATCCCTAACAATAGCATTGGTAACTGGTTCAGACTCAAGCACTGCACTTCCATCACCAAGAGCACTTCCTGAAGAATCTAGGTTTCCTTCACCAATATTCATCCAAGTCCTGAGGAGCCCCGGTGTTATAGACGGCACGTAGAGCTGATGGGAATTAAAAATAAAACCAAAGTTTATCAAAATCTCAAATTTTGATTTAAAAAACTGAAAAAAGAATTTCATGCTTTTTTTTAAACCATTTTCCAGTCATTTCTAGATGTAAGATTGGATTGCAGTACAACCTGGTATGGCTAAATGTTTAAATGGTGGGATGCCAAAGAACAAGAAGGCATTAGCTATTTATGGGGGAGGACTTACACCATCGTTGCTTTTGACAGTATGTTAAGAACTGGATTCAGGAAACCATTTTAAGTGCCTAATAAGAACTTTACTGAGCCTATTACATTATGAACAATGCCACTTATTACATTCCAGTAGATGGCACTTTTTATATTAAATACATATATGCAGCCCTCTCATAAAGTAATCCCACAACATTGTTTACATTAAACTCCATTTTAAAGTCTTTTGAGGAGAACATAGAACTGCCAGACTAGATCAGACAAGCGGTCCTTTAGCGCAGTATCCTGTCTCTGAGAGTGGCCAAATACCAGCTCCTTCAGTGTACGATGTGGCGGGGGACCCCAACACCAATGGGATATGATAAACTAACTCACCCATAGGGGAGTCTGCCTGACTCCAGAGAGTTAGTGGTTGGCTTATGCCCTGAAGCATGAGGTATTATAGCCACTATGTTTTATCTTAGCTAAACAATAAGCGTTGCAGGGTGTGTGGCAGGGGTGAAGAGGAAAGGAGAATAAATTTTAGAATAACTGGAAGTCGATAAAAGTCAACACATACAAGAGCAGTAGCGGTGTCTAATGTAGCATTCAGCCGCACCTACTAGAGATGTTCCCTGACTGATCAGCTGTGGAATACCCTTTACTGTCATCGTTTTTAGTCACTGCAGGTTTTCCCTTTAGAGAAGGAGGGTAGTTTGTGACAGCAGGGACACACTGGGGAAGTTTAATACTAATGATCTGGTTTTTAAGCATAAACAAATTTATTTGCCTGTTAAAATTCATAAATTGGGTGAAGCTTTTAAACTGTATCCATCTACATCCAGAACACTGATCCAACTGTGTTTTCCCCCTTCCAGAGGGGAAGTAACTCCCAGTTCTAGAGTCCAGCCACTTCCGCAGTGGTGAGTGCAGGGTACCTGGGCCCACTCACTACTCCAGGTCCCAACCCAGGGACCCTGTAGATAGCAGCCTCATGCTGCGACTCCTTAATTTCCTCCTCTGCTGCTTAAGTTTCTTGGGCCACTTCCCCACGGCCCCAGCACCTTCTTTGCCTTCTTCTTGGGGCCTTGAGCCAGCTAGTCCTAGCAGCTGAGGAGCTCCCTCTTGCTCCCCCAGTCCTTGCTAGTTGCTGCTGCAGTGTCCAAGGCACTCCTATTCTCTCAGGGGACACAGTCCTCACTCCCTCAATGCCCAGAAGCCACTGGCCCTGCTCTGCTATGCTCTGCAACTCCCTTTTATGTGAGCCCGCTGGGCCCTGATTGGCTGCTTCCTGCGTGGCCTCCCTAGGCTGCTTGGAGGATTCACCCTCACTGCTCCTCCCTGAGACAGGGTGTGACAGGCCCATGAGGCCTCCATTAACCCCTTCCTCTTCGGTGTGGGGTGAACAGCCCATTCCAGATACCATAACCAAAACTACCACCAAGAATAGCTGGCAAGAGAGTCGTTGCTATTAGTCTGCTCTTCCTGAGATTCCACAACCAATGCAAACAGCTCTGAAAGCAACCTACCCAGAGATGAGTGCATTAGACCTCAATTCAGCAAGGGGAGTATGCATATGTATATGCATCTTGCTGAGTTGGGGTCTTTGTTCTCACTTTGCGTTCCGGTTGCTTGAACAATATCTCCATCTAATGTAATGCATGAATTGAATTAAAAAATTAACCCTCCAGCTACTGCATACAGACAGAAACTCATTCAGCCAAAGCATTCATTGGGCTGTCACTCTGGCAAATAGTAGTAAAAATTCATATAGCACTTGAAAAACAAGACCAGAACACTTGCAATGTAGAGGGGCAAACATCTCATGCTTCAGGAACCCTGATAGATTTGAATGTATTAACTCAGTTCTATGGCCTTGCCTACATTTGTTTCCCCAGTCTTACTAGCAATACTGATAGGTAGGCACCATACTATGTAGGATTGAATAAGGTTTTAAGATGCCATGAATCAATTTTGCTTTAAGCTGTCTGGAATAATCTTACTTACAAGCTGCCTTCAAAAATGACTACCACAATCATTCTCCAAGAGCATTATAAAAGGCTCCAGAACCAGCTCATTTAGGCTCCTTTTAGAATTGCTTCCCCATTCCTAAAATTTCCTCTTCAGTGATGTTTCCCTGTAAGCCTTTGGTCACTTGCACTGTCATTGAAACATGTCATTGAATCATGCTGTTTTCATATATGCTTATCATCACACGAATGGGCAGAACCGTAATGACACTGCTCCTAAATTCTCTTGCATAAATATTGTTGACACTTCTCCCCCTCCCCCCCCTTTCTTCCCCCCTATAGTAGTCAGTTAGCTTGGGCTTTCTGCTCATACAAATTGCTGTCTGGCTTTAGTTACTAGTACAATATATCATGATCGAATTTTATTATCACATCCCAATTCTAGTTGCTATATCTATCCACAAGTATGTGGGAATTACATACCTTGCTGCCAAATATCATAAGATCCCAGAGGAGAAGCTCTATTCAATTGTCTAATAATCCATCACAGACAGGACAAGGCTCGATGGCATTAAAAAGACACTTTTCTTTAAAACTCCTCAACAATGAAAAATAACTTACTAAATAATTCAGTGTGAGTCCATGTGCATTTTGGGTAAATTAGCTTAAACAATGTCAGCTGATGTCAGTACAGGCTGAGGCTGAGGCTGATTGAGGATCCAAATCCCTTTGGTGACTGAAAAATCTCAGCTTTAATTTCTAAAATAATGGTTCCAAGAATCTGGAGAAAAGATTCTGCTGGATTCGGCAGTGTCCTTTTTCATGTCTCACCACACCCCTGAGGTATGGCTTAGTGTTTGAGAGCACTACACAATAGGGGGCCAGCCCTGGCTCCTTTTTATGCCCCATTTGGATCACCCTAAACAACTGCACTCTCTTGCCCTGTTGTTCACAGATACAAGGATACTAGATATTTACCCAAAGCTTCAGAGCCCTGGTACAGTTCAGATACTTACCCAATTATGGCCCCCTATCTAGGGGTCTCTTCCCAATACACCCTTCAGGAGGCTCTACCATGCAGAATAGCGAGGAGGATCTAAACTTCTACCCTACCCACACAACCTCTTCCCTTCACAAGCCCTGGCCCTCTCCTGCCTGATGTCTCTGCTGAGACACTAAATGGTGACCTACGGGGCCTAAAACCTTCCAATGCCTTTTGGAGTGACCAACAGCCTGGCTGCTTTACCTTGTTAGAGTGTGCAGCCTGGTGGTGTCGTGTCTTACAGTCTGGGGCAACTGGCAGCCCTCCCATCCTGCTTGGAGTCCTTCAGAAGGAAAGCTGATGGGCTCCTCTCCTCCCACTTTAGAAGGGGGTATGGTGGGCCCTCTCACCAAAACCCAGCCTGCAGATGGCCAGAAATCCCATTAAAACATTCTCAAAGTGCTGTGGCGCATCTGGTTCCAGTGCATGCCAGAAACCAGAGGAGGTTTTGTTCCTAAGTGTTTTGAAAACTCAGGTGGAGGGAGGCAAAGGAGGGTTACTTTATCCAATCCCGTCTTTATCTCAGCTTCCGAGGTGACCAGTGGCTATTGTGATTGGTGCCAAATTCCTTGCTCTTTTGCATTTTCATCTGGCAGCATTTCCTGGCTACTGGTAGAGGTGCAGTGAAGTGATCATCCACTTGGTGGAGTTAGGAGACTTTAAAATACCATGGGAAAATATTGTTGTCATGAACAAAGTCAGGGGCCAGCTCAATCAATACAAGTGCTCAAACAGCACTTGAAGACACCACAGGCCAAATTCTCCCTTTGCTGACACCAAGACAGCCCTGCAAAGCTGAATGAGGACAATTTGTGTCACACTGGTATAAATGAGAAGATAATGTAACCATATGATTTTACTTTGGAAATGGTTTGATTTGAACTAGCACAGAGCTTTCTCCAATACGTTCCTGGGAATAAGAATTGGGGCCTTTGTATTTATAGGTGTTGAGCCGGTAACAGTCATGCAAGCCGAATGACAGCAACAAGACTACAGACGTACAAATGACAGAAGAATATTCCTTGCAGTTGTAATCCCAACATATCACTCTATATTGTGACCTGTATTTAAGCACACTGTGTCTTCAAATAGAGTGCACACCTTAAACACCTTCCCATTTCACCTTAGGTAAATTGGTATCATTGCCAGTGTGTGTGCAGTATTCCCTACAGTTACAACTACAGGGAATACGGCACATGCTAAGGCAATGCATAAGAAATACTGCCCATACTGAGGTCATCCCAGTTAGCTATCCTGCGAAGACTTACCGCATGCACTTCACTTTACGTACTGTGAGTAGTGCCGTTTAAGTCCCTGCGACCATTCATAATGCGTACAGTTCAACCTGTGCCTACAACTTTGCAGAATGGGAGAGCGGTGGTCAAAGTCACTTGGGATGTTTTTAAGGAACATCACTGTACGTTACAGTTTTGTGCAGAGCTGACTGAAATTTTCCCAAATTCAATGGACATTTTCAAATTTTAATTGGAAAAAAAGTGGGAAAAAATGGTGGTGACATTTTGCCAAAATTTCAAACCAGCCTGGCAGAACTCCACGACCGCTCAAGAATTTTTTGACCTTAGAGGACAGCAGGAGCAGAATAGGACATGAGCCCCCTATTGGCTGTTGCCCACGTCACCTGTCCTCACTATCTCTTCTCTTCATCTGATTTACCTCAACAGTTTAAAACACAGCAACAACAAACTGGAACCTGCATCCTACTGTTACCATAACAACTCTCTAATGTCATTAATGGCAATGTCCTGGGGCAGAAGGTTAACTATTATAAATTAAGATCCCCACTGAGTGATATTATGAGTCCCGAGAAGTGAATTCAGCTCATGAAGATATTTTGCGAGGTTATACCTAACAATGTCATATCCAAGAATGTAGATGTTGGAAGGCAACCACAATTGCTAATCATAAGGTCACCTGCCATGGGTAGTGCAGTTTCTACGCACAGTTTCCGACATCAGATTTAAATTAGCTAAATAAGTAAACATGACACTGATGGAAAAGCAGCTCATTGTAATGAAATCCCGCAAGTGCCGCCAACACCCAGTGGCTTTCAATGAAATATCACATCCCAAACTATTAACCCTCAACAGGCAATGCTGGCAACCCCACCGGAAATGATATTTCAGTTGCAGAAACCCTAATTTGCTGCCTGTAAAAGATCAGTTCCACAAAGTATCACATCTGAGCTGAGGGGACTTCTGGCAATGACTAGTAGAGTGAGAGACCGTGTAATATCCACACAAAACCTTTTCTTTATGTAGGGGCTTTTAAGCTAGAAGAAATCTAAACACTGAATAAAATATATTGAAAGATCACTTGAAATACCTTGAAATGCAGCCACCTCTAATATGGAATTCTGCATCACCAACGCCACACACCCATAATTAAAATCCTCCCTTTTCTCTGAGCCAGTGACAAAACTCTTTAAAGAGCAGCTATGGGTCAGAAAAGTGACTGAGTGAGAATATTACTTGTATTACACTAGCTCCTGGGGACCACTGTCATGGATCAGGGCCCCATTGTGCTAGGAAGTGTACAAATACATAACAAAAACCAATCCCTGCCAAAAAGAGATTACAATATAAGTAAAAATGGCACCTTCATACTCAACAGATTAGATCATTCTATTCAGAGCTACTCACTCGACTGACAAAAGATAAGTAGAGATGGGCCTGAACCAACGCCCTACAGAACCAGATGCCTCTGAACTTTGGTGTGCTCAAAATTTGGATCCAAATTTTGCCACTGACAGAGCCTATATCTAACACTAAGTTTTTACTAGTTTTTTCCCCTGTTATCACTGCACAGTGCCACTGTGGGAGACTGAGCTGGATTCTATTCTGTCTCAGATATCACCCAGAGAATTAACTGCAAGCCACTTGCAGAATCTTTATTAGTGGTGATGACACATGGGAAGAAAGAACCCAGAGTGATTTCAAAATCCCACAGAAAGTTTGCAGAGCTGGTAGTTTGAAAAGCATTTTTCTACTTGTAAACCAAGCAGATGTGATGTGGTGTCTGCCAGAGACAATACACATGGTTCCCCACAGCGCCATCTTCACAGTCTCTTTTCAAAGTAGGACTAGATTTTAATTATCTTTTGAATATCTTGCCTGAAGATTCAAATGCATTGTGCTCTGGGGTCTGACAGGAGTTTTTCAGCAAGCCTCTATTTCAGAAACACAAAACAAAATACGTATTAGCCGTAAAAATGTTCCATAATATAATAAGGCTGTTTCACTAGTACAATGTGAAATATTTTAGCGTGCTATCACCCCCATGTGATTTTATTCTGTGTTGGAAGTGCAAGTTGTATCCAGTAGAGGGGCTTGCTCCATATTTTACGCCCTCTCTTGAGTGGGAAGGTTACTCTTGTGATTAAAGTAAGTATAGCTCCAGGAGAGAGAAGATGTGGGATCTATTTCAGGCTCTGCTGTAGCCTGATTCAAACCCCCTTGAAATGGAAATTGTTCCATTGATTTCAATGGCCTTTGAATCAAGCCTTTAATTGACTTCTTTTATGATCTTGAGCCAGTTACTTAACCTGTCTGTAAAATGGGGTAATAATACCTTCCTGCCGCACAGTGGGGTTGCAAGGCTTGTTTCATTGATATTTCTAAATTACTTTGAGGTCCTCAAATCGAAGCTGCTAGCCACAATTATTCTTAATGATATCATCACCTCATCTCCCTTTTCCTAGTGACACTTAGCTATATTAGTAGCTTTTATCATGTTAAGCATCCTGCATTTTTGCAGAATTCTGGTTAGTGATGTTTTGCACTAAGATCCTGCAGACACTTTAAAGGAACATTTGTTATTCAAAACCATCCCTTGGTTGCCTGTGAAGCCTTTAAGGAACTTTGTATAAAATAGATTTTAGGGCAGGATTTTTAAAGCTGCATCCAGATTCTGGATGTCCAATTACTTATAATTTCTAATGGGAATGGGGTATTCAAATCTTTTAAGCAGCTGTCACAGCCCTAGCCAAGCTGCCCCTGCTGGACACTCACCAGGTCACTGCGTTTGAGTCCTACATGCTGGACCATGCGCTTTTAACCTTTCTGGAGTCTGAGCAGAGTCCAGGCTCATGGTTTCTAGGCATGCTCTTGGGGTGCAGAGTCTCTTTCTGTCACTCACCTCTGAGAGTTGGGACCCTGCCGTCCAACTGCCCAGGTCCCAAGACTCTTTCTGTGGAGAAAGAGGTGGTCTGTGGAGAAAGAGGTGGTTAGGGACTATTTAGAAAAGCTGGACGTGCACAAGTCCATGGGGCCGGACGAGTTGCATCTGAGAGTGCTAAAGGAATTGGCGGATGTGATTGCAGAGCCACTGGCCATTATCTTTCAAAACTCGTGGCGAACAGGGGAAGTTCCGGATGACTGGAAAAAGGCTAATGTAGTGCCAATCTTTAAAAAAGGGAAGAAGGAGGATCCTGGGAACTACAGGCCAGTCAGCCTCACCTCAGTCCCCGGAAAAATCATGGAGCAGGTCCTCAAAGAATCAATCCTGAGGCACTTACATGAGAGGAAAGTGATCAGGAACAGTCAGCATGGATTCACCAAGGGAAGGTCATGCCTGACTAATCTAATAGCCTTCTATGATGAGATTACTGGTTCTGTGGATGAAGGGAAAGCAGTGGATGTATTGTTTCTTGACTTTAGCAAAGCTTTTGACACAGTCTCCCACAGTATTCTTGTCAGCAAGTTAAAGAAGTATGGGCTGGATGAATGCACTATAAGGTGGGTAGAAGGTTGGCTAGATTGTCGGGCTCAACGGGTAGTGATCAATGGCTCCATGTCTAGTTGGCAGCCGGTGTCAAGTGGAGTGTCCCAGGGGTCGGTCCTGGGGCCAGTTTTGTTCAATATCTTCATAAATGATCTGGAGAATGGTGTGGATTGCACTCTCAGCAAATTTGCGGATGATACTAAACTGGGAGGAGTGGTAGATACACTGGAGGGCAGGGATAGGATACAGAGGGACCTAGACAAATTGGAGGATTGGGCCAAAAGAAATCTGATGAGGTTCAATAAGGACAAGTGCAGGGTCCTGCACTTAGGACGGAAGAACCCAATGCACAGCTGCAGACTAGGGACCGAATGGCTAGGCAGCAGTTCTGCGGAAAAGGACCTAGGGGTGACAGTGGACAAGAAGCTGTATATGAGTCAGCAGTGTGCCCTTGTTGCCAAGAAGGCCAATGGCATTTTGGGATGTATAAGTAGGGGCATAGCAAGCAGATCGAGGGACGTGATTGTCCCCCTCTATTCAACATTGGTGAGGCCTCATCTGGAGTACTGTGTCCAGTTTTGGGCCCCACACTACAAGAAGGATGTGGATAAATTGGAAAGAGTCCAACGAAGGGCAACAAAAATGATTAGGGGTCTGGAACACATGACTTACGAGGAGAGGCTGAGGAAACTGGGATTGTTTAGTCTGCAGAAGAGAAGAATGAGGGGGGATTTGATAGCTGCTTTCAACTACCTGAGAGGTGGTTCCAGAGAGGATGGTTCTAGACTATTCTCAGTGGTAGAAGAGGACAGGACAAGGAGTAATGGTCTCAAGTTGCAGTGCGGGAGGTTTAGGTTGGATATTAGGAAAAACTTTTTCACTAGGAGGGTGGTGAAACACTGGAATGCGTTACTTAGGGAGGTGGTAGAATCTCCTTCCTTAGAAGTTTTTAAGGTCAGGCTTGAGAAACCCCTGGCTGGGATGATTTAATTGGGGATTTGTCCTGCTTTGAGCAGGAGGTTGGACTAGATGACCTCCTGAGGTCCCTTCCAACCCTGATATTCTATGATTCTATGATTCTATGATGCAGGCTCCTCCAGATGCCTCAGTTGCTTAAACACCTTTCCCAAAGTTCCAACCTTGTGGGCACTCTGGTTTACAGTTTACCTCTGTAGGGACATGTAATAATTAAAGCAAACAGAAATCTTTTGCAAAGCCTGTGTCCATCACAGTTAATCTAGACAGCACAAGAGCCATACAGTTCTACGTAAAAAACAGTAACACACCTAGAAGCCATTACCTGCCTCAGTTTCCTCACCAGTCTTGAACATTCTTTGGGACTTCATCAGAGTCCTTTAGGGTGTCCACAATATCCCCTCCTGCAGCTCAGGGCTTCTCCTCTCTCTCTCCTGCAGCCAGCTTCCTTCAGCCTTGTCTGGTTCCACAGCCAGAAAGTCCCTCTTCCTCCAAAAGCTTGTCCCTCTCTCCTGCCCAAGCTTCCTTTGTCAGGCCAACCCACCCAATCTCTATGTTTTTAAAAGGCTGTACCAACACCTGATGGCTTGGCTCCCTCTCCTGGGAATATTCTATTTCTTCAAACCCTAGCCTTCTACAGAGAAGTTGGAGAAAACTGGATTTAGCTTGGATGCAGTTCTTTTTTCCTTCTGCCTGAGCAAGATCTATTCAGGTGCTGATAGCCTTTAATGACTGATCTGTTCATAGAGAAGGCCCTTCATTTTCAGTTTGAACTGATTTTTACTGAAAAATTCCTGAGTTTTACAAAACTGTTATTTAGTTTTTACTGGTTTTCATTCAATTTTTGGACCGCTCAAGTACATGAAAATACTGATTATGTTAAGCAAATCCAATAGGTTACATTAGTATATGTGTTTATGTTAATAATAAATGAGTCTAAGTGTAAATGCAAGGCTGTGTATTAAAATAAGGCAGTGTAATGAAAGATACACATGCATATGCATGTACGTGCCTATGTGAACATACTGTTAACGTGCCATTCATGAAACAAACCACAGCATTACACTGCTTTAACTTTCAATACTCTTACTTTCTCTATTTGTTGCTTTTTTTCTGCCTTCCCATCCCATAATATTAACCATGATATTTACCCAGAAAACTGTTACGTTAATTTTTACTCTGATTTTCACCTCTTTTTTAACTATTTGTAATAAACACGGATAAACACCCAGGAAATTATTAAAAAAAATAAAAACAAAAAATAAAGGGCCTTGTTCATAGATAGACTTGTAGTCACCACTCCCCTGCCTCCTTCATGCAAGGAGTATAGGGCATTCAAACACAGTAAAGAAAATCATTAGACATAAGGAATATAAACAGTTGATTAAATCAATCTGGAATTTATAAGTTGTACGTAGACCGGTTCTGCAAACTGTCACAGCAGCTCTGGAAATCTCAGCCTCAGTGCTTTGCTGTTTGCCTTCTCACTCCTAGTCAAGTCCTGTGATGACTAACGGCGGTAATTAACTTGTTAAATAATAACCACCTGTTCTGGCAGGGAGAAATAGCCTTTTGTACTGACAGATACCTCCTAAAAAGGTTTGGAGGATATAGAACATCAGCAAGAAATTAAGCCTACGACATACAGTCCACTGACAATAAAAGGGAACTCCCACTCAGTTCAGCCTTTCATACTGTGTCTTCCAATTGCAGTTGCAAGGCAAGTGAGTATAGCACACATTCAGCTCAGCCTCCCTGCCTCAGTGCGCCTGGGCTACTCCCAGCTTTCAGATCTCAGTCCTTAACTCCCAAAATCTCGCTCCTGCTGCTCACATCTCAGCTCCCAGCGCTCCCGGATCTCAGCTCTGAACTCAGCTGTCTACAGTGACAGTTTCTTTACCGTACTTTGCAGATCTCCGATATCGGCCTTCTTGCAGATCTCACCGGCACGCCAGTTTTGTGAGTTGGTTTTCAGACTTCAGCACCAGCTCTTCAATTTACTGCCTTAGCTCCCAGTGCTTCTTTGTAAATGTATCTACAGCTAGGGACAAATATGAGACAACGTGATCTAGACATTGAGCAGGCAGATTTTGTACAAGCTTCCCCATATTTGCCAGTGCATAACCACCCTGACTTGCCGCTCCCAGCCCAGGGACACTGCTCCCTCATCACAGGACAGGAGGAACGCCCATTGATGTCAGTGGAAGTTATTTCTATTCTGCCGCTGGAGAATGTGTTTCTTTGTGCTCATCAGGCACAACCAGTCATGCCCACTTCTATAGCGCAGTATGCAATGCACATCAGTGCAGGCTAGGATCTGCCATGTTGCAAACTTATGATTGTATCCACAATTCTTGTCCTATTTGGTGATTTTCCCTAAGCTCCAGCTCCTGGAGTCAATTGATTACAAGAAAATCTCAGCTTTCATATAAAACTACAAGAAAGTTTCTATATACACAGATTGATGGGATCAGAATTAGCTGTTACCACTCAAGAAAGATCTTGGCGTCATCATGGATAGTTCTCTGCAAACATCTGCTCTATGCAAAATGGCAGTCAAAAACCTAACAGAACGTTAGAAACCATTAAGAAAGGGATAGATAAGAAGACAGAAAAATATCATAATGCTACTATATAAATCCATAATATGCCCACACCTTAAATACTGCACGCAGTTCTGGTTGCTCCATCTCAAAAAAGATATATTAGAATTGGAAAAGTCACAGAGAAAGTCAATAAAAATGAGCAGGGATATGGAACAGCTGCCATACGAGGAGAGACTAAAACAAATGGGACTGTTCATCTCAGAAAAGAAATGACTAAGAAGATGATAGACATCTATAAAATCATGAATGGTGTGGAGAAAATGAATTGATCTGGAAGTGTTATATACCCTTTCATATAACACAAGAACTAGGGGTCATCCAGTGAAATTAATAGGCAGCAGGTTTAAAACAAACATAAAGGAAGTACTTCCTCACGCAACAGTCAACCTGTGAAACTCATTGCCGGGGGATGATGTGAAGATCAAAAGTATAACAGTTCAAAAAAGAATTAGATAAGTGAATGCAGGATAGGTCCATCAGTGGCTATTATCCAAGATGGTCTGGGGCACAACTCCATGCTTTGGGTTTCCCCAAACCTTTGACTGCCAGAAGCTGGGACTGGACAACCAGGGATGGATGGCTTGATAATTGCCTTGTTCTGTTCATTCCCCCTGAAGCACCTGGCATTGGCCGCTGTCGGAAGACAGAGTACTGGGCTAGATGGACCACTGGTCTGATCCATTGTGTCCGTTTTTATGTTCTAGATATGAGGGTTATGGAGAAAAGCTTGAAAAGTGGCCCTAAAGTCTCCAAAACCAGAAAGCAGATAAAAGAACCTGAGATGTATTATTTCTTTCACAGGTCATGAGCTGAGAGACAATCTCTAGATTTTGGAGGCCCTATTTATGATTTTTAAATGCTGGAGGTTGACAACACTGAGGAGGAGATTGCCAAATCCATTCTCCCTGTAGCCAGTTTTGAACTTGGAGCTTACAAGTCCAAGCCCAGCACAATGGCCCTGAAATCTCAGGATGCTGCTCTGACTTCACAACCTTTTAGTTCCCAGCCACTCTCTGATCAAACACTTTGCTTCCCTTCTCTTACTTCTTACCAATTCTCTGGCCTCAAATCTCCTCTTTTATCCCTTGCTTCACAGCTGACTGTTCCCTTCTTCTTGCACCAACTATCAAAATCTCACCTCTGAGATCTCTGCTCTTTGTTTTCTGCTCCTAGAAGAGGTGCCCGTTTTCTCTTATTAGCAAAGGGCCAGTTGAACTCAAGGGGTTTATGTTTTTCCATAAGGTTTGGCAAATTCAATCTGCAGATTTAGGAAAAGGGGGAATAAAAAGGATGCCTATTCCCTGGCTGGCTAAGGTATCTCTGAGTGTTTAAAACAAAATTAAAAGGGAAATTAAAGTTAGATTGTACAAATACATTTGCCTGCTGGGATTTGCCGGCAATCCATGGATTTTGAACCCAGGTCCACAGAGTTCTTGTCTATCATCACACTGCAGCTAACAACTTACTGGCAGCAACTAGAATCAGAACTCCTTGAAGACCAGCTCAGATAGACGGCATCACCCCTGAGCCCCAATTGCTGGAACACTGGAGCTTCTGGTTGGCCTGCTTCCTCTACTTAAGCCGGAAGGAGGAACAGGAAATCATCCATACAAACGGTTGACACTGGGACGAAGTTGGCCAGTGATAAATGTAGGATGGGGTGGGAGGGACCATCTCCCCATGCCAACCAGGGTTCAGAACCAAGAGGTCATGAACTGAGAGTCAGATACTAGGAATCAGGAGGTCAGGGTCAGGAGCAGGAAGTGCTGGGCTCTACCATGCTTTGAGCTGCTCATCGAGCACTACCTCACCCTGGCCTCCTGACTCAGCCTGATTCCTGACCTCAGCTCCTGACCTCCTGGTTCTGAACCCCCACTGGCATGGGAACCCAGCACCCCTGCCCTATGCTAACCACTAGGCCTGGCCATTTATATCCTGGCCCTGACACCCACGGACTTCAAAGTCAGTTTCTTCCATGATGGAAAGACCCTGGTAAACATCGGTACAGGAGCAGAAAAACCTTATACATTTTTTTTTAAATGTCAGGACAGAGTATTTATTTAAAGGCTGTTTTACAGAAACTGGAATTTTTAAAATAGGTCACTTAAAGTAGTATCAAGGTGACAGTGTCATTGTAACCCCTGCCGTCTATATGTGACCCCTTCAAATTAAGGTGACAGGATGTGGGAAGCTTGCACCACTTCTGTTCCTTGCATTGTCACTGTACTACGGATCAACAGAAGACATCAGCCCACAGGGCTGTCAAGCCAGCCCTCTTCATGAACATTACATTTACATACAAATAGGATGAAGTGCACATTTGGAGTACCAAAACTTCTTGGGGGTGTACGCCTCCTGCCTCCCAGGGGAGGAAAGCATTTTGGCTGGCTTCCTTCCGTCATGGCATTTCCAGAGACATTAGGTGGAATGTGAGGCCTTTGTTATTTTGTTGTGTTAAAGCAAGAAATTAATGAGATAGTGTTTCAATTCAAAGTCCAGCGCTAACTGTAAAATCTTTAGCACAGAGCATTTTAAGTGAGCAGCCTTATTGACAACCTGCAAAACATCACTCATAAAATCACACACAGTGTAAAACTGGAGTAATGGCCACTTGTGCTTATTAACAACTGTGGCGCTTTTGGCAAAAGTAAGAGTGACTGGCCAGATTCTGAGCCATCAAGTACCTAAGCCTAAACGAACTCATGGTACCTGCTCCAAAGGCTGCCTCCAAGATTCACAGGGCCGAAGGCATGGTGCAGAAAGAAGGACCCATTCTTTGTCCATTCCTTTGACCCACTCCTCAGAAAGCTCAAAGACTAGAAGGGTTATTTTAAGACGGGGGGGACAGCGAAAGTAGCAAAAGGCTTAAATTAAGAAAGGATAAATTTACACTGAATAACAGGAAGGCCTAACTTGCAATGGCACGTGAGTCATTAAATGAGTTAGTCATGTCTGACTTATATCACTATGCAATATCCCCTCTTACAAACAAACACTGCTGCGGGATGTTTTCTGAGTAGCACAAAGTAAGATGCAACTATTCGCTTTACCTGGATCAGACAGGTGTTTGCCTTCTCTTTATCTTAGTCACAAATTTTCTTTTCATTCCCAGCCCTCCTCCATTTAATCTTAATATTTAATTTTATATTCTACTGGCATCTAATACTGAGCTGTTACATGACTTTTCATGTACTTTTCAGCTGTGGAGCTCAAAGCACTTTATAAAGGAGGACAAGTATTATCCCCATTTTACAAATGGGGAAAACTGAGGCACAGCGGGGTGGAGTGACTCAGTGGGCGAGTGGCAGAGCCAGGAATAGAACCCAGGTTCCTGGAGCCTCAATTCCATGCTCTAACCACTAAAGCATGCTGCCCCCTTTGCTGTTAGTTTTCTCCCACCCCCCTTCTTGTTCTCCCCCTCCCATCCCCCTTCTCCTCATTCTCCCCCTTCCTTCTCCCCTTCCCCTGGTTCTCCCCCTCCCCTCTCCCCTTCCCCTGGTTCTCCGCCTCCCTTCTCCCATCCCCCTTCTCCCCTTCTCTAGGTTCTCCCCCTCCCCTCTCCCTTCCCCCTTCTCCCCTTCCCCTGGTTCTCCCCCTCCCCTCTCCCCTTCCCCTGGTTCTCCGCCTCCCTTCTCCCATCCCCCTTCTCCCCTTCTCTAGGTTCTCCCCCTCCCCTCTCCCTTCCCCCTTCTCCCCTTCCCCTGGTTCTCCCCCTCCCCTCTCCCCTCCCCCTTCTCCTGGTTCTCCCCCCCCTTCTCGCTTTCCCCTGGTTCTCCCCTTCCCCTGGCTCTCCCCCTCCCCTCTCCCATCCCCCTTCTCCCCTTCCCCTGGTTTTCCCCCTCACCTCTCCCATCCCCCTTCTCCTGGTTCTCCCCCTCCCCTCTCCCATCCCTCTTCTCCTCTTCCCCTGGCTCTCCCATCCCCCGGTTCTCCCCCTCCCCTGGCTCTCCCGCCCTCCTTCTCCCGGTTCTCCCCCTCCCCTCTCCCATCCCCCTTCTCCCCTTCCCCTGGTTCTCCCCCTCCCCTCTCCCATCCCCCTGGTTCTCCCCCTCCCCTCTCCCATCCCCCTTCTCCCCTTCCCCTGGTTCTCCCCCCCCCTCCCATCCCCTTTCTCCCCTTCCCCTGGTTCTCCCCCCCCCATCCCCTTTCTCCCCCTCCCCTGGCTCTCCCCCTCCCCTCTCCCATCCCCCTTCTCCCCCTCCCCTGGTTCTCCCCCTCCCCTGGCTCTCCCGCCCTCCTTCTCCCGGCTCTCGCTCTCGCTCTCCCTCTCCCTCCCCGGTTCTCCCCCCCCCCCCGTTCTGTGGTCCCTCCCCCCAGCTGGCTGATGTCACACGCCGGCGGGAGGCAGCCGGGCGACCATGGCTGCGGCCGGCTGGCGCCTGGCGCGGGGCTGCAGCTAGGCGCCCGGGATGGAGCCGGGCGGGCTCGGGGGCCAGGCCGACTGGATGCGGCTCCTGCGGAAGCTCAAGGAGGTCTTCGACGTGTGCGACGAGGATGCGGCCGGCTTCGTCCGCGTGGAGCGTTTCGTCGCCCTGGGGCTGCAGTTCGGCCACGGGGATGAGGTGAGAGGGGCTGGGGGCGCGCCCAGCCCCCGAGCGGGGCAGCTGCCACCGGGGCTCCGGTTCCTCCAGCGCCACCCGGGGCTCCCTCCCCCCGTTCACCCTGCAGCGCCCGCCCGCCTCTCCCCCCCACGTCCTGCATCCCCTCCCTTTGCACCTGCAGGCTCCCCCTGCCTTGGGCTCCCGCATCGCTGCCCCTTTGCGGCAACTCTGCCACCTCTTTTAACTAGGGCTCCCCCTCTGATCCGGGGGGGCACCCCTGGGCGCTCCGCACCGCAGGGCCAGGCTGCTCTGGGTCAAATCACGTCCGAGGTGATTGCACGGAAATGCACTTTCTCCTGCAGCCTAGAGCAGGAAGAGGCACCCTCAGGGAGCCTGGGGCTACTTCTCTGCTGGTTTGACTCCAGACCCCTCTGGCCAAGGGGGACAGTTATGTTCCTGCAGTTAACCCGTTTTGCACCTCTTCTTGGTTCTGTTTTCTAAAGTCTCTTTCTCTTGTCCATATGGAGAGTAACTTCGCTGAAGTCAATATTTTGGACGTCTGGCTTTGAACATACCACCCTGCTGCCATTCAGGCAAACGGGGCAAACCCTGCATTGCTTTCTCTGCGAATAAACAGTGGGATAAGGCCATGCAGAATTCAGCCCCATATGATTTTTTTTGTCCGAATCAGACTGCAGGGACAGGCTCATATTTTCTTTAGTTTATTTCCTGCCCGGCTCTTTTATGCTGATGCAAATAGCCACCTGACTCTCAGAAACACCTGGGTTTGACCTTGTTTACCAAAACTGGGCTTTCTTTCAATGGCAGCATTGACTTTCTAAGCAGAAATACACCTGCGCTAGTGAACAGATGTGATGGTTCTGCTGTTTAGTTTTTTTGTTGTTGTTGCTGTTTTTTTTGCCAGGCATGACTGTTGTGGTGAAAGCAAAGGTTTCTCCTCCTTAGCTATGTGGATAATCTGAAAATAGGTTCCACAGATTACACAAACAAGACTCTCCTTTGAAATGAGTGCCTTTATTGCAAATCCTGTTACTCCACCATGGGTCTGTCATAATTCCTTATACATGTAAGTCCTGTTTGGCCTTCTTGGTGTTTAAAGAACACAGAGTGTGTTCTGGAATGCATGTGGAGCCATTTAACAGCATCATGTTAATCTGCAGTGACACTCACAGAAAAGCTGTGTGAGTTAGAATTATGGACCAAAGTCAGTCTATCGTTGACACAGGTATAAATCTGGAGTCACTCCACTGTCTTCAGTGGAGCTATTACTTTAGTGGAACCATTATCACTGCATTATAGTAGTGTAAATAAGAGTAGAATTTGGCCCAATATTGATTAGAATAATTGCATGAATTTCAATTGGCCCAGTTCCTCTTAAATTATTGAGTAAGAGAGAAATCTCAAACAAAGTGAACCAGATATGAAATCTTGTATTTCATGAGAAGATTCCCCCCTTCAGAATATGATACCTCATCTCTGGGTCACCACATAACAAAATGCTCTGGCACTTGAAAAAAGGAGGCAGCACCAAGAAAACAAAGCTGGTGTCAGGATGAAAAGTTCTGACCTTTTAAAATGTGGTAAAATAAATTAATCTGCAGAGATTGTAAAGAGAGAGAAGTTTATAAAAGGGTTCCGAGGAAGTACTATAGCAAAAAAAGCATAATAAATTCATAATTCTTGTCAAATCAAGTTACTAATTTTTGGATCAGCACTAGTAATGAAACAAGACTTGTGAATTAAATTAAAGAAAGAGGATACAGGAGGCTCCATTTCTTGCATCTAGTCATAGACCTGTGGTTGAATATTTCTTTAATGAGAGATTAGAGTTATTATTCAGTAACCAGTAATATAAGGAGAAGAAAGGACTAACAGGAGTGAGCTCTATTGATCTCTCTGTTTTTATTTGTCCCTTGAAGAATTATACATTCCTATATACACTAAGGGCCTAAATTGTTAAATCTATGTTGCAAGAAGCATTGATTGTACTGTGGGTGGTTTTTGTATTACTGTATTTATTTCATTCCTAGATCAATAACCTTTTCTTGTTGGCATTTAGGAAGGTTGGTGAAATTCTCTGGCCTTTGTTTTGCTGGAGATCAGCCTAGATCAGTGGTTCCCAAACTTGTTCTGCTGCCTGTTAAGGGAAAGCCCCTGCCGGGCTGGGCCGGTTTGTTTACCTGCCGCATCTGCAGGTTCGGCCGATCATGGCTCCCAGTGGCTGCAGTTCGCTGCTCCAGGCCAATGGAACCGCTGGAAGCAGTGGCCAGTACGTCCCTCGGCCCTCGCTGCTTCCAGTAGCTCCCATTGGCCTGGAGCAGCGAACCGCGGCCACTGGGAGCCGCGATCGGCTGAACCTGCAGACGTGGCAGGTAAACAAACTGGCCTGGCCTGGCAGGGGCTTTCCCTACACAAGCGGCGGAACAAGTGTGGGAACCACTGGCCTAGATGATCAGGTTCCTTCTGACTTTAGAATGTATGGAAATCTATCAGGTTATTAGGAGGGGAGCTGGGAGAATAAACTGGAGATAAAAGGTTGAATCAGATGATGTCTTAAAAATGTCTTTATTTTTTGTAGATGAATGTATTAGAAATATGTAAAGAGTGAGGGTTTGATGAACTAAAGTATTGTATTGGAAAATTATAAACCATGACTGGTGTATTCTGAATTTTGGGAGGGGCCTAGATTACTGACTAGGTGCCAGAAAAATAAATAATATGCAAATAAGAGATTAAATTATAGGCTGCAGCATATGTCTAGTTAAACAAGGTGAATGGTAATGAGAAATGCCCTGTAATCATCACTGCATTCTTGTTAGTTGTAAGTGACAATGTTTGAAAAATATACTTACAAAGATGAGAGAAAAGGGATTTACCTCTATATCTTTAGTAGCATGCATATTACAATTTGTCTTAATTTCTCTTTGTATAAGTAGTCTGATCTGAAGCCTGTTGAAGTAATTGGAAAGGCTCTCATTGACTTCACTGGGCTTTGGATCAAGCCCTCAGTAGCTGGTATGCTGCATTGTTGCTAGGTTTGGGTGGACCAAACCAGAACTTCACATCTGAACTCCTTTAATTTTATATTGTTATGTAAATGTGGATTCATGTCCCCTGCCTCTACAGTTTTGGTTCTGGGACAGCTCCTAATCCAGAAGGGTTGGTGCTATTTTATAGCTTTGAGTGCTGCAGCTAAAATATTACCGTTTGGGGCCAAATCTCATGAGACTCGCTTATATGATTTCAGTGCTGTTGAATCTGCTGCTAAACCTTAGCCCTGATTCGGTCTCAGCCACAACCTAAACATGATCATAATACTGCCTTCTCAGATTCATCTCTAATTCTTCCCAGATATCACCAGATAAAATGGGAGGGGCTGAGAGTTTACAAGAAGGAGGAAATTAAAGAGGGCTGGGTGTGTTATGGTACGTTTTGAAGCCATTCCAACTTCACAGGATCCTTATTTTATAGTCAACACCAAGCTTTTCCAGTACCCATGTTAAGTAATCACTGTTCTTTGACATGATGCTTCAAGAGGATGTATTTCAGATGCAGTGATGGTCATCAGAGGAGCAGACTGAGTGCTCTAAGAATGATGGCCTCCTCCACTCCTAATCAAGTTATTGATTTCCCAGTGGAGTTCAGCCAAACAGGTGTGCCACGAGGCACTGCAGGGAACAGCAGCAGGGAAATATGGAATGTGCATGGCAGGAAACGATAGGAAGGGTGTGTAGGGCGATCAGTGTGGGGAGGATTTAATTGGACCTGTAAGGCACATGGAGGGAGGAAGAGAGTTTGTGGGCAAAGAAATATGGAGAAGGGAGGAAAAGAAGGGGAAAAGGGAAGGAGGACAGGGATGTCCATCAGAAAATCAGAAAAGGCATTAGGACCCCGACTGAGAAAAGTGGTGATGTACAAACTGCACTGTGCTATTTAGCAGTGGCTGAGTCAGGTCTGCTCATTTAACTGACAAAGACAAGATTATTCCCTGCACGGACAGGTTAGCTAGGAGACAGCAAGCTGGACTCTGTTCTGTTCCATGCATCATCGACAAACATGCCTGCTCCTTTCTGACTGCAGGATCTTCACTGCTGGCGGTAACATAAGAGGCAGGGAAAGTCTGGCTTTCAGATTCTAGGGGCAGAGTTTGCAGCATGGGCAGTTTGAAAAATCATCTCTGGACTTCTCAGCTGAACCAATTTGATATGCATACCACTGGGAGAGATTTGCTATGGAACCGCAGACAGAGGCAATGATCCTAGTGCAGATGTACCGTAAATACTTTATCGTGGGTGGATAATGACTTTGCCATTCTGTTTAAAAACGTGTCATTCAAAATGAACTTTATTTACTATGTATCACTGGTGACCTCAGGAGACAGAAAGAATCAGTTTCCCAAAACAGTACAGCCATCCCAAACTTGCTTCCATAGGGGCCTAATAACAATTGTGCAGGAAAATCTGCAATGTGTCAGATTAAATTAAACCTAAGAGATGCTGCCAGAGAGCTGCCTTGTCCTCTTTACCGTAGTCTAACGCATGATAATTCATTGTTTAAATGTACTTTTGGTTTTTATTCTACATTTTCTGGGCCAAATCCAGCTCCCATTAAAATAAATGGGAATCTTTCCATTGGCTTTAGCAGAAGATTGATTGACCCTATATGTTAATGATTTTAGCCTTTCAGTTCTGTGTATCTTATACCTAACATATGAAGGACCAGATTTTGCACTGTTGCAACCCAAGTATCTATAACACTCTCAGCACAAATAGTCACAACATTGCATTGGTGTAATGAGAGTGAAATTTGGCTTGGTTAATTCCATCCTTCCCGACTTTATCCGACAATCCGCCTCTGTGCCTTCATATATTTGTAGCTAGGGCCAAGCAATACCTTGATATTACAAATTCTTGAGTTATTTACCAAAGTTTGTGAGAATTTAACATAGTATGAAGTTTTTACCCTTTATGTGGTTGGTAGTTTGGTTGGTTTGTGGTCAACATGATGAAATTTATCATTCTAAAGAGATCAGGAACTTTCTGAAAATTTGCCTCAAAGCAAAATTTTGCAGCAAAACAGCAGGTTTTTGCCTGGAAAAAGCAGCCCTCATGTTCATCGGCACAGTCAAAATAACAGAGGTGAAACTTGAAAATGTTTAGCTTTTTCATGATTAAACTTTGGGGATTTTTATGGTTCCTATCACTGATGATGAAATTATCTATTACCCTATTTAAAACTCTCTATGGCAGCAACTTTTACCCCACTCCTCCTTTGTTATACACCCTCGATGAAATCCTGGCTTCACTGAAGTCCTTGGAAGTATTGCCTTGTTTTCACACACTGTCTTAAATTAGGCTCTGAGCTCTATAGGGGCAGGGTCTATCATTTTATTCCTAGACCCTGATCTAGCAATGAATTCCATGCGAGTGAACCCCTGTGCCCAGGCAGAGCTCATTACAGGATTGGGGCCTTATTGTAATTCACTGAAGTCAATGTAATTACTTTCATACTCACTGTTAAGCACGTGCATAAGTGTTTGCATGATTGGGGGTTTCGTTTTTAGCACCTAGCGTGATGAGGCCCATAGGTGCTGCAGTTGTAATACAGATGTTAATACATATAGGATGGAGCAATTCATATTAAACATCAAGGGTCAAATAATACTAAGTATCTTAAATGTACATGGTGCTTTTACCTCAAAGGCTCCCCAAGTACTTTACAACATATGGTCCGAACCCTACTGCCTCTCTCAGCCAAAATTTTCACTGGCTTCAGTGAGAGCAGGAAGATTACATGTAGCTGTGGCTTTTAAGGAGATATTGTCAACTGAAAACCACATGTTGCAAACAGATACATTTATTGACTATGAGACCAGGAACAATGGAGGGTGGGAGGCTTTTCAAAAGCATTGATGGGAATTCGGTGCCCAATTGTGCCTTTTGAAAATGTCCCTCTTAGATTATTACAAGTAAAAGAAGTTTAAAGTTCCAATTTGCTTGTCACTTTTCCACTATTGTGCTTGCTTTTTCCTTTAGTTATGGATGCTGGAAATCCATGACATCAGTTTCACTTTTGTTTATAGTCAAATGCCACTTTCTTTTTTCTCCTTGATACAATGCTTGAGGTTTCAAATGCTGCAAGGCAATATTTGTTGGTTTAAAAACAACTGTTTTCATTGGATTGCTTTTTATTATGGAAACATTTCTCCTGAGCTTTGGTTTAGTACAAGCTTGTTTTTGCAACACTTACATGATGGCCCAACTTGAAGTAACGATTGTCTCTTTTACACCTGAGCTACAATGCACAATAGTTTAAAACAGAAACAGTGGAACCCTTTCACCAGTGAATTCTTCTTATTTATACTCCAATAGCATGCAGAGGCCCCAGTCACACATTTAATGATAGTCCCTGCCCCAAAGATCTAAATAAAGGGGAAAAGCTGTGGTGAAATGACTTGACCAAGGTCAGCAAGCCGGTCAGTGGCTGTGCCTGGGATAGAACCCAGGTCTGTAGAATACTGGTGCAGCACCCTATCTATCCACTAGACAACGCTGACTCTCTTCTTGGCGACTGCATGCAAAACCCACCCCGCAAATAGCTGTTATTGAGATTTCCATGTTGCTGAGCAATTTGTTACATAAGGAGTGGAAATGCCAGCCTGCCAAATGTATGCCCACTCACCAGGGATTGTGAAGAAAGATGTGGAAAACACACTGCATTTTAAATACCATGGCTGGAATTTGTGTAGTCACTAGTTGGGGAAACACTTGTAGCACTGAAAAAGCCAGAAGTTGTTTGCCATCTGATTTCTTGTTACTTAGAAAATAGTTGCACTTGCAGCTGATGTGTCTAGAAGCCTTGCAAATTACATATTAAATGTGCTCAGGTTCCTGGCAATGGGTTATGTGAAAGTGTGTATCTTACAAATCTGTTGCCAGTGAATGTTTCATAATGCTAGATCCTATTTAAACTCTACATTCAGTTTTCAGCAACAAGTGAAATATAATAAACATGTTGACTATTTATTTTCAGAGACGTAATCACCTTTTGGAGCATTATTTTTAAAAAAAGAGAAAGCACAGGTGTTCATGCTTAGACAGCAGTGTGCGTAATATTAAGATCAACAAATACTTGCCAGGATAGAAACAGAATTCCACTTAAGAGGGAACTTCAGCAGCTCATAAAAACCTGTAGGGTGTTATCAATTATACTGTTGACAGTAACTCCACTGGAGTCAGTTTCAACCATGTAGAATTGGTGTATGTGAGAGCGGCATCAGGCCAGATGTACACAGAATCCCAAGAGCAAATCCCCACCTTTCTTCTTTGGCATGTAGAGACCAATAGAGAGTAGCAAAGCATCAAAATATGGGGGCATGCTCTTGAACTATCCTCTAGGGCAGTGGTTCTCAACCTGCGGGCCGCTTGCGGCCCAAACAGCACACACCTGTGGCCCGTGTGACATTCTCAGGGCCATACAGATAGTGTATATATATGTTGTATGGATGTGGCCCACATAACACACAGAGAGCTGCATATGCAGCCCACAGTGATAAACAGGTTGAGAAGGACTGCTCTGCTCTAGGAGTATCTGTTGAGGTCATGCACTGAAGCAGAGGGTCTACTGTAAATAATTGCTCTGTAATGGCCTTCCTGTACAAAAAGCACTTCTCCATTGCAAAAGTGGTCTTACATAGCGCCTACGCCCCTAGATTCTTCTCTCAGCTATGCTGGTGACACTCTAGAATTAAACCACTGAGGTATATGAAGTTCCTCCTGATTTACACCAGTGTAACTGAAAGCAGAATCCAGCAATGTCTTTAAATAGTTTAATGTATGCTGTAGCCTTATAATAAGCATCTATCAAATATGGGAAATAAGACCTGTAACTCTGAGATTTCAAAGGAAAAGTATTAGAGCATGACCAAAGGGTGGTGGTATTCTGATGACAGAAGCAGAAAAGAATTACTGCTTTCCTCGTGCTCTGCTTTTCAGAGAAATACTTCTCGAAAGAACAAATAAATATTCACCCAGCCATGCTGAGGACAGAAGGGCAGTTCCCACGCAACCGCATTCTCTTGTATATACCTAGGCTGGTGCACATTTTGACTCGCTAAAGTAATTTGCTAATGACCAGTTATTTAATATCGTTTTGACTGGGTAGGGAAAAAATTCTACTCTGAAAACTGTACGCTAGGATGCTTAATGGATTTTGGATTAGTCAAGGTACAGTTGCTGTAGCTTTCCTAATTCAGTGCAAGCCAGTACTGCAGTGTGCTTTAAACAAACCTACCGGTACATCCTACAATCAAGCATGTATTTCCAAACAGGTGACATAAAGCAGGCTTAGTCCTTATTGTTCATCGTATGTTTGCTACAGCACTGTAATGAGGAGATATGCTGTAAGGTTTGCTGTGCGCTTACAAGTCTAATTTGTTATGTAATATGAATGCATTTCAGAGATACAAGCACTGGGGGTGGGTTACACGCACACTTAAGAATTAGCTACTGCTGTATTCTGAAATACATGACAGTGATCACAATGAGTAGGCTTTTGTTAAAAAACAGAGAAAAGACAGTAATTCTTGAATTTTTTATTTAAATAACTCTGCTTTAGAGCTACCTTGAAAGATTATCTTTGATATAGCTACAGTGGCATTGTGTTGTCATGTGATCAAATGCAAAATCTTCTTGAGAAAAACCTCAACATGTAGATCCTGCAAATACAATCCAATGCTGCTTCCATTTTATATATTGTTGGAGGTAGAGTTTGAAATTAGGGAGGTTAATTACTCAGCTGCTTGGCAAGACTGGATATTTTCTATGTAGTTTCTCTCTCTCTCTCTCTTTTTTTTTTCCATGCAAGATTCAGTCTGTGCTATTAAAATGTAAAACTAGTATGTCTATCAAGCAATTAAAAAAATTAATCACATTTAAATTAATCACACTGTTAAACAATAATAGAATACAATTTATTTCAATATTCTTGGATGTTTTCTACATTTTCAAATATATTGATTTCAATTACAACACAGAATACAACATGTACCGTGCTCACTTTATATTTATTTTTGATTACAAGTATTTGCGCTGTAAAAAAAGAAAAGTTTTTTTCAATTCACCTAATACAAGTACTGTAGTACAATCTTTTTATCATGAAAGTTGAACTTACAAATATAGAATTATGTAAAAAAAAAACTGCATTCAAAAATAAAAAAATTAAAATTTTAGAGCCTGCAAATCTACTCAGTCCTACTTCTTGTTCAGCCAATCGCTCAGACAAACAAGTTTGTTAGGAGATAATGCTGCCTGCTTCTTGTTTACAATGTCACCTGAAGGTGAGAACAGGTGTTCTCACGGCACTGTTGTAGCTGATGTTGCAAGATATTTACATGCCAGGTGCGCTAAAGATTCATATGTCCCTTCATGCTTCAACCACCATTCCAGGGGGCATGTGTCCATGCTGATGACGGGTTTTGCTCGATAACAATCCAAAGCAGTGTGGACCGACACATGTTCATTTTCATTATCTGAGTCAGATGCCACCAGCAGAAGGTTGATTTTCTCTCTTGTTGGTCCAGGATCTGTAGTTTCTGCATCGGAATGTTTTAAGACTTCTGCAAGCATGCTCTACACCTCGTCCCCCTCAGATTTTTGAAGGCACTTCAGATTCTTAGCCATTGGGTCGAGTGCTGTAGCTATCTTTAGAAATCTCGCATTGGTACCTTTGCATTTTGTGAAATCTGCTGTGAAAGTATTCTTAAAATGAACAACATGTGCTGGATCATCATCCGAAACTGCTATAACGTGAAATATATGGCAGAATGCAGGTAAAACAGAGCAGGGGACATATAATTTTCCCCCAAGGAGTTCAGTCTCCAATTTAATTAACACTTTTTTTTTTAATGGGTGTCATCGGCATGGAACCATGTCCTCTGGAATGGTGGTCAAAGCGTGAAGAGGCATACAAATGTTTAGCATATCTGGAATGTAAATATCTTGCAATGCCGGCTACAAAAGTGTCATGCAAATGCCTGTTCTCACTTTCTGATGACATTGTAAATAAGAAGAGGGCAGCATTATCTCCTGTAAATGTACACAGACTTGTTTGTCTTAGTGATTGGCTGTACAAGAAGTAGGACTGAGTGAACTTGTAGGCTCTGAAGTTTTACATAGTTTTGTTTTTGAGTGCAGTTATGTAACAGAAAAACCTACTTTTGTAAGTTGCACTTTCATGACAAAGAGATTCCACTACTGTCCTTGTCTGAGGTGAATTGAAAAATACTATTTCTTTTGTTTATCGTTTTTACAGTGCAAATATTTGTATTAAAAAATAATACACACTTTGATTCAATTACAACACAGAATATAATATATATAAAAATGTAGAAAAACATCCAGAATATTTAATAAATGTCAATTGGAATCTGTTGTTTAGCCATGCCATTAAAACTGTGATTAACCGTGATTAATTTTTTTTAGTTAATCACTTGAGTTAACTGCGATTAATCAACAGCCCTAAAAACTAGTATTTTTCAGGTGTGACGTGTGTTGGTGTTTTCCAGAAATTTGCTCATGCGACTCTGGAGGGTATTCAAATTTCCAGTGCATACGGATTTTACCCCTCTAATATGATTAAGCTCTGAAAAGTGAGTTATGCAAAATTGTTCAAGGAAAGGTACAGTGTTTTGGGGATACAGGAGAATTTCCAGTTGGATGCTAGAAGAAGCTAACATGGTCTCAAGGCTCCATTGTCATCTGCAATTTAGCACAACCCATTGATAACCTGCAGAAAGCCTTTCAGGCTAACAAAGTGGACACAAATTTAATTCCCTTACAGTGTTCATCGAAGTAAAATGATTTCATTATTCCTTGTGCAATCAACAATGCCGTGTTTCCCATTAATGGCATCTGATTCCAGAGCCAAACATTAATGAGCATGTTAGAAACTTGGATTTTTACTTTGTAAGGTAGGCTAGCTTCATAAGACTACTTTAACTTTGTTCATCTATGCAGGAGCTACAAATGAAATCATAGCAGTGTTTAAACTGTGCAGTTCCTTGTGAGAGATGTATGTTCTCAGGCCTTGATACCTGCAGATGTTGCTGAATAAATACCCATTTGTGTGTGGCAACATAGCTAACTCAGACCAGGGTGTGATTAAGTAGATAATAGGAAGTGGCAGACACAATTGCTGGTCGTATAGAATTTGGTTTTATAACAGCAGTGTGACTATAAACAAAAGCACTGTATAATACATCTCAATTACTTGCCATTCAAAAGGTAATTAAAGGGCCTCACTTGAAGGGAAAGAGAGTGTTTCCCTGTGATTAGAAATGAGTGCGATTAAAAACAAAAATATCAAGAGTCCTTCCTAACTCCTGATTTTTAGTTTAGTTCTGTAGCACTCCCTGCCTGTGAATGAGTGACGGCAATTAAATGCACAGACAAAATACTTATTCAAAATACCTGTGAGAGACAGCATGGTCTAATAAATAGGGCACTGGGCTGGGAATCAGGATATAATATTTTAGTATTATCTAAATGATTATGCTTTATAACCACCGTGCTAATTTATCTTGAATATTCCTTTTGCTTTAGGAATACAACTTTGGATGGTGTTTTGGACTCAAAATGACAGTACGATTAAATGCATGCTGCTCTGTATGCATATTGTAGTCCTAATAGGATGCCATGTTACTCATGTATAATTACCATTCTATTGCTGCCTTTTTGGTGCCTCAGACATGGTTCTATTTCCTAAGTTATGTAAGTCTGTTCCAGCTGCATATCTCAGGCAATCACCACACATTCATTCTTTCCTTACTTTGGCTACCTTGCCATACAAGAACTGGTGGGTTTTGGAATATTTACTTCAGCAGAAATTTTCAGAATTTTTGATATTTATGCACCAAGCCACAAATAGCTTATTTTTATTATTTATATTCACCAATAATATTCTTCATAATTTTCCAGCCCTGGAAACCCACCATTATTTGTCTTCTGTTGCTGTGCCACCTACTACTGCATATTTTCTCCACTCCTTCTGGCTTGTTCTGAGCAGCAGCAGTCACTGGGGGGTTGTGGATTTTATTTTTTGCAACGAGGAAGTGGAAACGCACAAATCCTTTTCGTTCCAGTTTCTGCTGCAGCTCCATGTGTCACAGTGAAATGACCCTTACTGACACAACCCAGACGGTATTTTGAACATAGGATTTATTTTTTCCTACTCCACTTCTGTTGTTCTGATTTTTTTTTTAAATTAATATGCATACACAAACAGCTTTCTTCATGTTTGCATGTTTTGAATAGATTTCAGGGTCTCTGTAGCAAAATATTGTTGTTTTCATTATTTACATATCAAGTGACTAAATGCTCACTCGAACATATTTTACCTAATTAAACCATATGACAACCAGTAGTTCATGGTAGCTAATCTCTGCAACAGCTATGAGTTTAGAGCTATTTCGGTCAGAAAATCTGATAACAAGAGGATGGACAGAGAGAGGGACAAAATAGCCTCTACTCATTGTTTCCTCTTTGATCCCAACCCAGTAGTCTATTCCATGATTGGAAAATATTACAGTATCCTACAATAAAGGCAGCTACTCTGCATTTTATATCAACATTGCTACTGGGAACTATAATGCCGTAGAAAGCTGCAGTACTGTTGTTATAGGCGTTTCCTTGTTAGAACTTGCTCGTGTTCCAAGCACTGAATCAAAATTCAGCGGAGGTCACTCAAAGACTGGCTAAATACATAATCCGGTGGAAAGACTACTCAAATGTGGAGGAAGGGATCCCAAGAAATGAAAGGGTAAATGGCAAAGGGCAGATTTTGTCATCGCTACTCAGTGGGACTACGAGTGGCATCAGTGTGAGGCAGAAGTTGGCCCTCCAGGAAATCCTGGTCCCACTGAAATCACTATTGAAATTCTCGTACATTTCAGTGGGAATTATGAATTGACCCGAGGATTCTACCTCAGTCCAGCTGGTCAGCAGGGCAAACTCTTTCTCTTTCCCTCCACGTAAATGTAAGATTCCGTCACTGCAAATGGCACTTCCAAATAACCACAACCCAAAGACTACTCTCGAAATGGCAGCCTGATGCCAAGAGACGCTTTTGGTTTTGACCTGTTTTAGAGGAGGAGGGTCAAACATTTCTACTAAGAGCCAGACTGTGATACCCTTATTCCCCTTGACTAGTCCCGTTGATAGGGCTCCTTAGCATAAGAGTATGGCAATAGAGCACTAAATGGTTAGCGCTGTTTCCGTCTCCTTTGAATCTACAGTACAGTTGCAGTGCCATATATAATGCAACAGACTAAGTGAAATGTAGAACATAGGGCTGGAAGGGACCTCCTAGCTCATAGAGTGCAGTCCCATACAGTTGCAGGCAATCCCACCATATAATCTCATTCCCAAATGTAGCTGTGCCCAATCCACAGAGAATATGTGTCTGTCATAGCTCCAGCAAGCAAGCTGTGTCTCTTTAGCACAGGCTGTATGTATTTAACTCTGGAAGTCTCTAGTTCAATCCCTGGTGTATCAGCCAAGATGGCAGCTGTCAGACAAGCAGAGACATATTTGACTACTCACTGCAGCAGCGGGCTTGCTGACAGCCCTCTCCCATTGTGCAGCGTCAGGGTGGTTTGCTGGGCCAGCCCATTCAAATGCAATGGCAGTGAGGGTGGCTGAAAGGTAGTTGGAGCCAAGCAGTTTGTATCCTGTAAAATTTTGTTTTACAGTAGTTTAATTTTCACACCCTGCTGTTGCAGGCTGCATACAGCCTTAATAATGATCGCCACGTAACACTGCATTTACTTGCCACGTGACACCTCTGCCGAACTGGATTGTGTCTCTGCAGAGGGTACTACCTTTATAGGCCAATTTCATATTAAGGAGAGAGGTATTTAGTGAATGGCATAATAATTGCCAAACAGCAGGTTGGAGAAGACAGCTCAACAATGTTGGGGTGGGAGAGAAAGTGATGCTGATGAAAGCACCGTGGATAACTAGAGAATCGACTCAGTAATTCGCCGTGGGCCATGTACATTTGGATTCTGGACTTCAACCCTTCTTTAAATGTACACAGAGCAACTTGAAATAAATACAGATGCATCCATGGTTCAGTCAATTAATGTTTGTCTGTAGAAGAAGCAGCAGCTGGAAGAATTTTGTAGAACATACGCAGAGGCATCTCTTGTTTGGTATAAAACGGGAATCTCAGGAAAGAAATTGCGCTGCTGGATGGCTTATTGATTTCATTGGACTGCTTGAGTCAGGAGAACCCCAAGGCTGCTAGATCCATGGAGATCCAAAGTTGGTGTATCAGTGAGAATGCTCTGTGTGGGAAATCCTGCATTGACCCTGAAGCCAGGTGGAGAATCTAATATCTCTTCTCCATCTCTGAATATTACAGAGTCTTAAATATATCCATATAAACTTGTGGGTTTTAGGGAGAGGGGGAATGATACCATTTCAGTGCATGTCCCTGCACTTTCTGCCTAATTTTGGTAGATACTTGGGTCATTTCCAGCCCTTCCTATGTGTCCGTGGGAGTTCTGCCAGAGTGAGCACTAGAGGATTCGCCCAATATTACCATAATTTCTTTGGCTGTAGCTTGCCATAGGTCTGGGTCATGGTTGGCTTATTGCTCCCTTCATTTCACAGTATTTCGTTGTAAGTTCAGACTGTGGTCTTGAGCACATGAGTTTCTGACTGCGTGCAGCATTTGGAGTGGCCTTTCTTGAGTGTGAGACTCTGCTCTGAAGAACTAATCACAGGTTCATTCCATCACTTTGCACTAAGAAGGAATGCCAGGGGAGCTGAGAGAGTGCGTCTGGGCCAGTGCACTGGGAGAGACAGTGACCGAGGCTGATAAAACCTAAAGTGCTGAGAACTTTCTGCAAGGAAAGAGTATTTGTTCCTGCTTTTAGTCTTTTCAACACTAGTAAAAGATTTCATTGTAACTGCGTAACATTGTATGTACAGCACCTTGCACAGTGGGGGCCAGTCCCTGATTGGCGCTACCACCGCAGAAACAATAATAGCTGTTGGGATGCTTTCAGAAGGAATTCTCACTGGTGCCTTAAATTGACGTTTTGAGTGAGCAGATCTGAAAGCCCCCTTTTAAAAAAATGCATAACTACACTGAGAAGACCAATTATGTTTTTCTTCACTGACAAAGAACCAAGAGTTTTTAAGGAAGTAGAGGTCAGGCAAATTGTGGGTAACAATATTTCTGTGAACTCCATGAGCTGGTGTATAACTGGTCACCTGCAGGTGGGGCTGATTGGTTGGTTAGTTTTCCTCTTAGTTTTTCTCTTGCCATTTTCAGGTTTGGAGTTTTATATTCTCAAACTTCAGAAGTGGTTAAGAATGTCCCAGGTGTGTGTTAAAGCCACTCCCAGCAATGCCTGCAGTTTAACTGAGCATAGCTGGTGCTGATTTTATCTGAGAAGAAAATGGGGGTCTTTCTTGCAAAATGGTCATCTTTCCCTTACTTTTCATCATCTTTCTCTTCCATCTCAGAATTTTCAGCTCGGATGATAAAGGGAGAGTATCTCTGAAGGATTAAAGCTTGCACATATAGACAAATTCTGTTGTTTGTAAGTCGGGTTTCCTGGAGAAAGGCATATGGAGGAGCATATGTGCATGTGATAAAGGATTGCTGAGCTCATCCGGTGCAGGATTGCTGAGACTGAGAGCTACAGCTGAGTGTGCAGCATTCACAGAGTATCCAGTTCTTTCAATTCTGGTTTTAGGGAAGAGTCCCAGAACCAGAGAGTTGGCTCAGCTAAGGCCACTTTGCACTGCCAGAGAAGTGCCAAGTGACCTTAAAGCTGCCGTGGTCTGTTTAAAGCTGGCATGGCTCCCATGGGTCTCAAGTAGGAGTGGAACAGGCCTTAGCCCTTTGACTGGGTAACCAGTAAACAAAGGAAAGGCCCCAGATCTTCAGGATGGCAATCTCGCTGGAAAATACAACATTCTGTTTGAAATCGAAGAATTCAGATAGTGAGTCAGGAGGCATCTGGAAGGAGCTGGATACATTGTGGGGATCGGCAGCTTGATCTTTATTAATTCGAACTGACAAATCCTTTTAATCCACACAGTTTTGCTCTTCTCATTGGGTAATTACTAGTGCTGAAAATTTCCTTGGAGGAAAATTGCACTCTGTCAGGGTGATGCCTTTTCACTTCCAACTTACATCTCTGTGGCCCATTCAAAGCTCTTGTGTCCAGTTTGCTAGATTTACTGGAAAGGGGATGTTTCATTTGCTCCCAGACAGATGGTCTAACATGCCTAGTTTAGAGAATGAAACTAGTTTGCATGGGTTGTTGCCAGCAGCCATCATATACAAAAAAAAAATCATACTTGCTTTGTGCCTACTCCTGGCAACTATGTGTGAAGCAGATAAATGGTGTCTGTCATAAATTCTGCATGTCAAAGGGTTGGAATATGAAAACCACCTCTTGGGCTAAAGAGATGGATGTGGGCAGGAAAACCATTCATGAATGACAAATTGATATTAAATTCTCTCATAGGAAGTACCAACTTTAGAAGGGAAACAATACTCCTTTTCACCTGAATAAAAAAGTGGGTGATAAAATAACTGAGCTTTGCCCTCAATGGGAAAACTGCATTGACTTCAATCTAAACAATTCATGTTCCGATCCAAAAAGCCAATGCCCTCCCCCAAGTCCCTAGTGAACCCACCTCTACTGTGATGCCTTTAAGAAATCAACTAATCTGTGATGTTGATGGTGGGTACCTGCTTGGAATGAGCTTTATGCAGGCATGGTAAATGATTTAAGTTCTCCCTGATTTGAGGCAGAGTCACACAGATAATCTTAGTGGAAAATAAAATCTTGGCAAAAAATCTTCAGTCCAAAATATTGGACACAAACATGTTTTCCTTCAAAACCAGATCCAGGTGACTTCTCTTCCTTCCAATATATTTTTGTCATTGAACAAACATAATTATAACAATAGCAATGGATATCCCATTTGTCACATGTCTATTTCAGTCCCTCCATGGTCCTCTGCGGATGTCCCAGGACACCTGCAGATCGTGTTCTGCAGAGACATTGTGTTTAACTCTGACGCTCGTGCACTGTGCAGATGAATCCTGTTCCACTGCCTCACTCCAAGTACCAAGAAACAGCTGGTACTGCTTAGTGATCTTCCATGTCAGCAGTTCCTTTGGGGCAGTCAAAGTGATTTTCTGCATGTTGGCATGTGAATCCAGATTTCATCACGCATTTCATGCCTAAGGGTGTGTAGTGCTATCAGGAGTAGAGGACGGAGGAACCATACAGTAGCAGCATATTGAGTATCAGAACTTTCGATAGCCTCAGGGGAATCCGTGTGAACAGACTGTTCTAATGCAGATCACCAGCTCTGTTTCATGATCTCAAACAGTTCGTTGGCCCTATATGGGCTGCCCCATGTTGCTGGATATTATTCAAAGGGGTACCTGTGCACGTTATTCAGGTCTCACTGTATGCTTGCCCATCACTACATATTGTTTTTTAGTGGTCCACATCTCTTCCTCCCCCTCCCATCTAGACACTCTGACATTCCATTCCATAGATTCTGAGTCTGGAAGACAGCTGGAAAAGCCTCCTTCCAACCATCACACTTGCTTTCAGCACGCAGCCAATGCTCCCTACAAACTGAATAACACAAGTGAGTCCATTAAACATGTGATGGTGAATGTAAAAGAGGGAGATGAGAATTAAATTGGCCATTCTGTGTAAATGGCGACATGAAACATGAACCCCTTCCTACGGAGAAATACCAGTAGCCCCTCTGCTGTGTACTCTGGTTACCCAGCACTGAACCCACACAGAGATCAAGCCAGAAAGCCCACTACACCCAGAAATCAACAAAGAAAAAGAAGAGAAGGACACTGAGTTGTTATATAGTCGTCTTCTCTTTCAGTCTCAGGAGGTCAATTGGCTGGAGCCCACAATAAACATACTGAGTGGAACTTATTCCTTAGAATCATGCAGCCCCACCGGTGTAACTGAGTACAAGTGACTGGCAGAGCTGAGGGGAGAAGTTGGCCCATCTGTCTCTGAGCACCTCTTAGATTGGAGGTACAGTAGTATCACTTTCTTTTGCAGCCCAGTTTAGTTCATCCCTACTCAGAAGGTCTGCAATTCCCTTGCTGCTACTTCTGTGGGCTCATTATATCTCAGTGTGTTGTGGTAGGTGGCTAAAGTTGATTTAAACTGGCACAGTCCGTTCTTTCTACCACCTAGATGTAGTAATTGTACAGCAAATTAGCTCCTTTCAAGAGGTAAATGGAGCTTTGGAGGAGTCAGTCTAAGTAGATATAACAACGATGTTTTACATAACATTTCAGGTGGAAGCCCTGCTTGATAGAGTTGAGTTGGTAGAAGAATGTGGCTATAAATTACCTCTGGGATTATTACAGCAGCCTGCTGCTTTTCACCCCTCTTTATTAAAAGCACTGGCTTTTTAGCAATATGTGTTGTTCAGTGGCATGTCTCTTAATTCAGAGCTTTCCATTGTTTGCATTTTTTTAGAAGAGGCGGCTCTGTTTTCTAGCAGCATTGCCATGGATTCCCAGGAGCGGGGGTGGGGGGGGAGAGAGAAGGATTTTAGACTGACCTCTCGCAATAGAGCATTTTCTGTAGCCTCTGTTTTTGGATGCCAAGGGGATAGGTTCAGATTCTGCCTTGCTTCTGTGGTACTTATGAAATCATTCAGCCTGATTTGCCTCTGGCTTGCCCCGAGGTAACTCCATTCATTGGTGTGAGGTGAAAACCAGGCCCATTATCCATGCAGTGGTAGGTCCAGTCCACCTAACATTTGACTTCTCTAGCCCATGGAAGCAATTCCATGGATGGTTTCCCCAGAGGCTATTCCTGGTCCTGAAGCATTAATCTCCTCAGCCGGGAGCATGCAGGCCACCCAGTTAAGCATTCCAGGAAGCTCCAAATGCAGAGGCAGAGACACAGCGGCTCTGGGGAAAAACCAGCTCTAGATTTTGAGAAACCCTGTGTGAGATATTTGGGGTCCCAGTGAGACCTCAGTCAGTCGTGTAGCGTGTTTTGTGGGTAGGGCAGGGAAACTTGGCAGTTGTCATTAAAACTTGGCCGGTTTGAGCTGGAAGAGTGCTAGCAGCTAGTAGGGGTTGGAGACTGGGGTGCTGGGCCCTCAAGTTCATCTCAAAAGTTGTGGGGATCGCAGCCGATCAAGCACGTGTTCTAGGCTGACTTTGCTCTTGGGAATGAGGGAAGGAAGGGAAGAGTCAAAGTGCACTGCAGGCCATAACTAATGGGTAGTAAATGTCCTGTATAATATTCCCATTCCTCTGCTGGCACTGGGGCCTGGCAAAGAGCAACTTTAGTGGTAAAAGTCTGGGGGTCACTGGGGGGTCTCCAGAATAGAGCAGAGAATGGGAAATCAGGTCTTAGGGCTTGATTTTAAGAGGGGCTGAGCACTTGCAACTCCTGCTGATTTCAGTGGGAGAGATGAGTGCTCAGCATGTCTGAAAATTGGGCCTCAGTTTCCCCCTCTGTTAAATGGGGATGATAATATTCCCCTTACCTGCTTCCGAGAGGTATTATGAAGTGCAAAGTGTTTGAGAAGCACGACCCAATCCTCAGATAGCAGGTGTTGGAGCAATGGGAGGTATTACTATAGTTACAGAAACCCTCTTAAACTTCCAAGTCTTTATTTACTCTCCCACTCTTGCTGTAGATAGAAACTTTTACCTTTTATGTTCAGCCTTTTGCTCATTGTGCCTGATTCAGTTCAGCAGCGCTGTCATCAACAACATCCATTTTGTGTTGTCATTAACATTGATCTGTGGCTTCACTGAATGAATCAGGCAGATGGAACAGGCTAAGACTAAAGGGAAGGAAAATCTTCTCTCGGCCAACAAATATATTTATAGTTGTCATAAATATAAAGGGAAGGGTAAACCCCTTTGAAATCCCTCCTGGCCAGAGGAAAGCTCCTCTCACCTGTAAAGGGTTAAGAAGCTAAAGGTAACCTCGCTGGCACCTGACCAAAATGACCAATGAGGAGACAAGATACTTTCAAAAGCTGGGAGGAGGGAGAGAAACAAAGGGTCTGTGTGTCTGTCTGTATGCTGGTTTCTGCCGGGGATAGACCAGGAATGGAGTCTTAGAACTTTTAGTAAGTAATCTAGCTAGGTACGTGTTAGATTATGATTTCTTTAAATGGCTGAGAAAAGAATTGTGCTGAATAGAATAACTATTTCTGTCTGTGTATCTTTTTTGTAACTTAAGGTTTTGCCTAGAGGGGTTCTCTATGTTTTTGAATCTAATTACCCTGTAAGATATCTACCATCCTGATTTTACAGGGGAGATTTCTTTATTTCTATTTACTTCTATTTTTATTAAAAGTCTTCTTGTAAGAAACTGAATGCTTTTTCATTGTTCTCAGATCCAAGGGTTTGGGTCTGTGGTCACCTATGCAAATTGGTGAGGCTTTTTATCCAACATTTCCCAGGAAAGGGGGTTGCAAGTGTTGGGAGGATTGTTCATTGTTCTTAAGATCCAAGGGTCTGGGTCTGTAGTCACCTAGGCAAATTGGTGAGGCTTTTTACCAAACCTTGTCCAGGAAGTGGGGTGCAAGGTTTTGGGAAGTATTTTGGGGGGAAAGACGCGTCCAAACAGCTCTTCCCCAGTAACCAGTATTAGTTTGGTGGTGGTAGCGGCCAATCCAAGGACGACGGGTGGAATATTTTGTACCTTGGGGAAGTTTTGACCTAAGCTGGTAAAGATAAGCTTAGGAGGTTTTTCATGCAGGTCCCCACATCTGTACCCTAGAGTTCAGAGTGGGGGAGGAACCTTGACAATAGTCAACAGTAAAAAGAAAGGAAATACGGGGAGATAAGTGTACCAGGATAAGAACAATCACTTTAGCATAGATATAGTATTTTTTTTTGTAAACAACTTTGCCAGAATTCAGGGGCTGCCCTTTAAAGACAAGCTGCCACCCTGGAATGGAAGTTAATTTAAGATCAGAATACGTGTTCAGTGCCCCTAGTAAGCAGACTCTGATGGCAGTTCAGCACAGGAATGAGGTTTAACTAACCTTTTAAAAATCCATTCTTCCCCATGGATTTCATGGGATTCTTGATACCAGTAAGGCAATTGCAAACCAGGAAATGCTAAGGGATTTCAGAGGGGGAAAGTGCATAAAAAGATGCATTGAAACTGAATTCCCTCCAGATCCAGTTAGTGCTTTTGGAGCGTTTCTGGCTTAGTTCAGTTTTCATTGTAGCACTGGTTTTGCAACTGACCTTTTAAATCCCAGTGTCTTGATATGAATGACCAGGACTGGCAATTCATTACTAAATTTGTAGTTTATCTGCAAATACGTTTTGTCGAGTCTGGAATTTGTCTTTTCCCCAGACTATAGGAGCACTTAATAGCCACAAAGATTAGGCCCTGAACCTGCAATGGGGTCTGTGTAGGGTGGACACTATGAGCGTAGTCCCATTGGTGTCCGTGGAATTCCATTCAGCAAAGGACCACCCACAAGGATCTAGTTAGACGTGCAGTGCCTTAGGTAGGAAGGATGCTCTTATTGTTAAAATATAAGAATGGGAGTCGACCGGTTTTATTCACGGTTCTACCATAGACTTTCTTCCGTAATGTGAATCTGTAATATGTGGGTTGTTTTTTAAGCCTTTAGGGTTTATGCTTACCAGTTTTCCTTTTCAGCCATGAAGGATAAAAACTTCTTTTTAAAATGAATACTGAGATTTTCACATAATCACAGGACTCGAGGAGCTGGGCTTCAAGGAACACACCAAATACTATTTAACAGGCAAACCTCACAGACGTGAGCGGGCTTCCAACAAAATTATCACAGCGGCATCCCATGTGACTCTCTGTGTTTGTCAATAGCATTTATCTACTTCAAAGAGGTGGTTGTGAAGAAAAATTAATGAATATTTGTAAAGCTTCTGTAATCCTCTGATAGAAACTGCTATAAAAAGGTGAATTATGTTGCTATTATAATTTTGAAATATTCATATGGCGGTAGTGCTCAAAGGCCCCGATCAGGATCAAGGCACCATGTGCTGAGTGTTGTACAAACACAGATAAAAAGACAGTGCCCACAGGCACAAGTAACTTAACCTTATAGCAGCCCTGTGAGTAGGAAATACTCTGATCCCCATTGCACTGGGGTAATTGAGGCAGAGGTTTCAATGGTTTGGTCAAGTCCATCGAGGGAATCATTGACAAGAGGTAACATTTCCAATGTGCCAGATTTTTAAAAGTATTTAAGCACCTACAGGTGACAGTAGTTGCCTAGTGGGATTTTCAGAAGTGGCTACATGTCTGTCTGCATCTTTAACTACTTAAATACCTGAACACATTTGACCCTTAATGATGTGAGAGTCTTAAGGCTTGTCTTCACAAACAGAACATTAACCTACAGTGTCCCAGCCTGCCACATGCTAGCCGTCTGCGTGGACCCTGCTGCCGTGCACTAAGAATTCCCTAGTGCGTGTTGACCTACTTCCGTTTCAAGGTGGAGTAGATCAAAACACACTAGGGAACTTATAATGCAGGGTCCATACAGACAGTGTGTGGCAGGCTGGGACGCTGTAGATTTCCATCCCATGTACCAACAGTTTGTTTAGACAAGCCCTAAGTCTGCTTTTTAAAAGCGACTTGGGCACTTAGAAGCTTAAGTCTTTTTGAGAGTCAATGCAACGGAGGCTCCTGTGGGTCCAAGTCACTTTTTAAAAGGGGACTTAGGCTCTCAAGTAATTTAAGTGCTTTTGAAGATGTTAACCCTGGCCTAGATTTGAGCTCAGAAGTTTCTAGTTCCTTGGCCACTGGACTGTACCTCTCTCAACTGTTTAAATACAGCTATTTTCCCCCTAGTAGTAGAGGCTGGTTGTGCTTTCTGCTATTAATGAAAGAGCTACAGCTCCCTTTAGGTGAATTTTCAGTGATATTTATTGCCTGGCATATCAGAGACTTTATAACAAGCTGCTGTGATTCCCACAAAGGTTTCTGAAATTGCTGTTAAATGGGTCACTGTGCATCAGACAACATAAACAAGTTCAGTGCTGCTTCTTGGAAGTGGTAAGAAAAAAAGGCTTATCGTGATGCCTGTCCGTGTGTGAACTGCTGTTTGAAAGAGACCCCATGCACAACTCCTAAATGTTCAAATCTATTCAACTAATATTTTCTTAAAACTCACCAGTCTTTTAGGTCCCAGCCTGTCAATTAATGTGACTCAGCTGTGTGAATAAATGAGCACACTTGACCGTGGTTTGAATTTACACTTCCAAACGTCTTAAGAGGTAATGAATATTCACGGTCTGCCACATGCTAGGAGATCTGAAATGGAGGCTTAGCTTCCCGCAGACCTGGATCTATCTCCACATGCATTGTTACAGCAGTGCTGTCTCAGGATGCTGGAGGATGGCATTGGTAATAATCTTTTTTTTTCAAATGTCACGAGTGGGAATGCAAAAGAGTGTAACTGCTGCCTTTGAAACCCAGGTAGGGTTGCCAGGCATCCGGTTTTCAACCACAATGCCTGGCCGAAAAGGGACCCTGGCAGCTCTGGTCAGCAGTGCAGTGGGACCCTGCGGCTAAGGCAGGCTCCCTGCCTCCTCTAGCTCCACGCGGCTTCGGAAGCGGCCGCCAGGTCCCTGCAGCCCCTAGATGCATGGGCAGCCAGGGAGGCTCTGCGTGCTGCCACCGCCCTGAAGGCCAGCTCTGCAGCTCCCATTGGCCGGGAACCGCAACCAATGAGAGCTGTGGGGGGTGGTGCTTGTGGGTGCGGGGACGCGTGGAGCCTCCCTGGCCCAGTCCAGTGAAAGTGAGTGAGAATGGGGGACAGCGAACAAGCGAGGGAGGGAAGGGGTATGGAGTAAGCAGGGGTGGGGCCTCAGAGAATGGGCAGGGCAGGAGTCTCAGAGAAGGGGCAGGGCAGGGGGCGGGGCAGGGCAGGAGTGTTTGGTTTGTTGTGATTAGAAAGTTGGCAACCCTAAAGCCAGGTTACATCCTGCTGTATTAATGCTGTAGGACAAATTCTCCTTTCAGCACCACTCTCTTTGCCTTTAAATGGAGTTGCAGAGGTGTAACACAGAGGAATTTGATCCTATATTTTGCAGACATTTAGGGGTGAAATTCACTCCCTAGGCAGAGGCAGCACAAGAGCGATCCACTACTTAATAGGGCAGCTGCTGCTCAGCTCTTTCTGAAAACCAGACCTCACTGAGGTGTCTCAGGTTGAGTGCCCAAGATGACTCATGGCTTTTGAAAATCTGGTGTGGTATAAACACTATTTATAGTCCTTTGGGGTTGATAAGGATCGTAAGCTCTTTGGGCGGGGAATGTTTTTTTTTGTTCTGTTTGTTCAGCATCTTGCACAATGAGGTTCTGCTTCATGACTGGGGCCTGTAAGCATTACCACAAAGCTAATAATAAATCTTATGAATATCGTGCTTCTGGGCACATCCCGGTGTCTCTCCTTGTAACCCTCTGCACCTCTTGCTCCTGTTTCCCGTTCTTCCTAAGCAATGTCAGATAATTAATTTACTATAAAATTAATATCTGAACAAATCTTTCTGCTCATGAAATCATGTTGACTGAGTGACACTAGCATGTGGCAAGGGACTGCTATGTATATTTTGCCCTTTCTTTCCAAGCTTAGTCTTTGGGGATTTTTTAAGAAGACGTTGCCTTAAAAGGCCAATTATGGCTACCTGTGCAATAGTTTTCAGATCTGGAAATCTGTGCTCTCACTAGAATCCATTGATGGAATATTTATAGGCTAAATTCATCCTGCATAGCAATGGGCTCAACTCAGTTGGCTTTAGATGATCAAATACGTTTCACTTTGACCGAGTCTTGTAAACATGGGGTGAAGTCCAATGAGAGTTTTGCCATTGATTTCAACAGGGCCTGAATTTCAGTCATGCTCTTTACTGGCATACAGATACCTGAACTAAGGAAAGCTGATGATGGATTTGTTGCGGGAGAAGGGCTTGTTTTGTGTTTTGGTTTTTTGCTTGAAGCAAACAAAGGGACTCCTTGCCAGAGCTCTTTGGCCAATCATCTTGAAAGATCTGACATCAGGGTTGCTGGACAAGAGGAAGGGACTTGGCTCCATTAGAGAACTCTTAAATGAGAAGGAAAAACGACTAGAACACCCAGGCAAAGTTCTCTTTGGTAAGCTGCTTTCAGTGCCCTGCACATGCTGGGCCTGAGCTCCAGCTGATGATAAAGTCAGAGGTGACCGGGATAAACCAGAATGTATCTGGGTGAGCTGCAAAAGGTATTGAGTTGCAATGACAGGCTCAATACATGACCCTCAGAAAGCTGCTTCTGATCACCATTTCCTCATCTGGAAAAAAAATGAGAAGTACATGATTTGTTATCAAAGTTGAACAGATGATTAATGCGTAGACAGACGTTTCAGACATTTCACCGATATTGCTGTGCTGTAATCCCAGAATCCCTGATGCCAGAGAGCAGTTTAAGGAGCCCTGTTTCTTTGTGCTGAAATCAATTCTATATATAAAAGAAAGAACGTGGCAAGAACTCATTTACAACAGCACATTTCACGGAAATCAAATGCTGCATGCAAAACTGTACCTGCTTCAGACGAGTGTCACCAGCCATTGCTGGATAATTTGGACCATGGTCAGAGTGTGTCTGGCTGAAAAAGGCAACGAATGGGGGAAATGTTCAGCAAAACAATTGAGCACATGCTTAATTCCCATTGAAGTCAGTGGGACCAAGGCACATGCTTAGAGATAAAGGTGTAAGTTCTTTGCTAAATAGGGATGGCCTTAAATGTTTACAGCTGAGCGCACTCTTAAGTGCTTTGCTGGGCTGGAGCCTTAACCCTCATGGAAAAGACCTATATGATTAAATAGCATCCTGTATGGTTTTAATAGGATTCTATAGAAAATACTTTAAAAACCTATAGAATTTAATAGAAAATTATAACTTTTCAATATTTTAACCACTGTGTAGAATTCCATAGCAGGAATAGACTACTTTATTAAATTCTGTAAGATGGTGCATAAAAAAAACTTACCAACTCTGTTCAGTGCCATAGTACTTTTCCGTAAGGGGGGTTAATTTATTACTTGATTCAATTTTATTATCTGTCAGAAGAGCAAAGCAATAGAGGGAGGTTATGAAATTATCTTCATTAAAGAGGTTCAGGGCTAGACTAGATGCTGTCTGTCAGGGATGGTGTCGAGATTATATCGGTCTTCTCAAGATGTAGCGGAGGAGACTAGATGACCCAGAAATAGTCGTTTGTAGGGATGATTCTAGGAATAGGCCAGGCTAGGAAATAGAGTAAGGAGAACCAGAAACGACTGTCCCTGGGAACATGGGATTTGATGCCGCAAGGTGCTGATTGCTCTAGTCCTGAGCCAGCAAACCACTTAACGGTAAGCACATGAGTAGCTCCACTGACTTCTCATAGCCCTGATGTCAGAAACTTTATCCCTGTTCAGCAAATCACTGAAGCACATGCTTATCTTTGAGCAGATGCTTATGTGCTTTGCTGGATTGGGGCCAAACTGCTCAGAACCTTGGAGGACTGAGCCGTTAAAGCACAGAACAAGGTTGGGAATCTGCAGATCCCACTGTTCTCAAATAAAGTGGGCCATATATTTTCCAGCAGGGTTTCAGTCAACCCTGCAAGATCAGATGCATCCAACATTCAAACAGAGTGTTCAGATGAAAAAAGAAAAGGACTTCTTGTGGCACCTTAGAGACTAACAAATTTATTTGAGCATAAGCTTTCGTGAACTACATCTCACTAGCTCACGAAAGCTTATGCTCAAATAAACTTGTTAGTCTCTAAGGTGCCACAAGTCCTCCTCTTTTTTTGCTGATACAGACTAACACGGCTGCTACTCTGAAAAGTATTCAGATGACATATCTGCTCTTGGCAATGACTTTTGATGCAACAGGTGATCTTATTGCCAAAGGGCCACCTTTTGTCACTCTGACCCCAAACCATTAACTGTTCCTATTGGCAAAGGGCTTTCAAGTATATGGATAAAATAAATGGAAGTACAGAGCAAAGAGAAGAAAGTCTTCTTCGTTGGATTACTTTGAAAGGCGAAATTGCCTTTTTACTTTTAATAAATAAGGACCATTTAAAATCCTCTTTAATCTTCTGGCAAAGAACAATCTGAGAGCTCTTGGCTGCACACAGTGCGAAGCAAAAGATGTAAAAAGACGAAACAACCTTTGATGCAAGTCCCTCCATTACATACTGGAATTAAATCTGATCTATTAAAATAACACTGTCATAGAAAAGATGCGTTTGCCTGTCCCTCTTGTCTTACTTTGAGTATATAGCATTTAAGATAACCTTCAGATATATTTCATGATTTCTTAATAGCTATGTTCTTATAAGTCAATGGGGAATCTGTGCAATCAAAATAACCAAGCAAATGATTTACCCTGAGAGTGGTATGCAATTGTCTGATGACTGTTGTTCACCTAAATTCACAAATAGCATGAACTTTGTTACTCTGGCAGTATTTTAACTACAGATATAATGACACAGTCTACTCAGTCATTTTGCAGTGATGGGTGGAGCAGACTTGGAGAAATAAACTCAAAGAGTCTCAGATCACCCCTGCACTTTTCAAATGTTCCTGCTAGGCAAATGTTTGTCTCTGCAATAGCAGAAGTCCTCAGGAGGTATGTGTGCACTTTATTGTTGCAATTCTTGTGAATGTAAATTCCAACTGTTGCTTTAACATTAATATACCTAATGAATGAAATCCTTGCCCCACTGAAGTCATTTGCAAAACTCCCGTCACTTCAATGAAGCCAGAAGGTCACCCAATGAGAATAATGGCTAACCGTGTAATATACAGGGATAAACTGAGCTCTGATGTAAATGGACATAACTTCATTAAAGCCAGTTGAATTGGACCCATTGACATTCAGGTTGAATTTGTAGAATCACAGAAATATGGGGCTGGAAGAGACCTTTAGAAGTCATCAAGTCCAGCCCCCAGTGCAGAGGCAGAACAAGATAAACCTAGATCATCCCTGACTGGTGTTTGTCCAGCCTGGTTCTTATAAACCTCCAATGATGGGGATTCCCATCATTAGGTTAGATATTAGGAAAACCTTTTGAACTATAAGAATAGTTAAGCTCTGGAACAGGCTTCCAAGGGAGGCTGTGGAATCCCCATCATTGGAAGTTTTAAGAAAAAGTTGAACCAAACACTTGTCAGGGATGATCTAAGTTTACTTGATCCTGCCTCAGCACCAGGGGCTGGACGTGATAAAAACGTACGAAAATCAAGATATAGTACGTCTGCTTCCACCCATCCACTTCTCACTCTGTCAAAAAAGGAAATTAGAGAAGCAAGGTGGGTGAGCTAATGACTTTTATTGGACGAACTTCTGTTGGTGAGAGAGACAAGGAAATGAGGCTGGTTTGGCATGATTTGTTCTTGACGAATCCATGCTGGCTATTCCTTATAGCTCTGTTATCCACGGGTGCTTACAAATAGATGGTTTAATAATTTGTTCTAGTATCTTTCCAGGGATCGAAGTTAGTCTATAATTTACCGGGTCTTCTTTGCTCCCCTTTTCAAGAAAAGGTACTATGTTTGCCCTCCTCCAGTCTTCTGGGACTTGCTCCATAAGTTCTCAAAGAGAATTGCTAACAGTTCTGAAATAGCTTTTGCTAGTTAAGTACCCTAGGATGAATTTCATCAGGCCCTGACAACTTGAATACATCTTACATATCCTCTGTGGATCAGGGACAAAGGGGTGCAGATAATACACACACTGAAAAGTGGGTTAAAGGAGGATGCATTAACTGTAAACAGAAGTCTACCAATACATTGTGACAATTTATTGCAATGACGCATTCATTACTCAGTACAACACAGCAGGTGTTATGAGAAACGTCAGATCTATATTTGTCACGAGATCTGCCTAGTTACCTACAAACATTCAGCAGTAATCTCATGACCCTTGCTGTCTTTTTTTAAATAGCTTTTCCAGTATGCTCTTTTTTCACTTGTTTCCGAACCAAAAATAGGGTGTTTTTGAACCTAGTGTTCAAGGTGTTGCAGCTCGTTGCCTGCTTTTTATGACAAGACTCAGACATTGCCAAAGCAACGGCTTGTGACGTGCAGCTAATTTACACATCAATGGAGATGTTCAAAAGACGGGAGTTTTCAGATACTTTTTTGATTTTTAGAAAACAAAGCTTTGAAAGGTATTTTTTTTTTTTTTATAAAGACTCAGATTATTTGTGACGACTAAATGGCTACATCCTGCAGTCCCTAATCTAAGTACTTAGAGGTCCTACAGCTTCATGGCATCTGATGCTCAGATGGACCACCTGAAATCAGTGGAACTTAGAAGCCCAAATACCTTTGAGAATCTGGGCCTGAGTCCCTCAAAAGACATGAATGGGCCAGATCCTCAGTGGATGTAAATTGACTCCTCCATTCCTCTCACTGAAGCTGAGTGAATAATTTACCATGGTTAATTTGTCTGATGACTTTTCACTTCACTTTCTGGTCTCAATTTGTCAGTGAACAGGCTCTCACTGGTTTCACACTAGTTTAACTCTGCTGACTACAGTGGAGTTACTCTTTGTTTTTGTTGCTGTAGGGAGGAGAATCAGGCTCCTGGAGGCTAAATGCTGCTACCCTTCGGAACACTGCCAGTTAAGAGAAGGAAAAGACGACCAGTTTCTTTTTATTCTCTCGTCTGTAATCCTCTGGAGATGGAACCAAGACCTCCAATGCATTAACGCCCCTTTGGAGCTGGATTTGCTTGCAGTTTCTCTCTGAGAGAGGGTTTTGGAAAAGAGCTAAAATTATTGGGGGGGAGGGAATAAAAGGTTTCTGGGTGGGATTTTCAAAATGTTAAAGGGAGTTAGGAGCAGTTTCCATTGACATGGGGTCACTACTGCTATGGCTACATCTTCTCCTTCAGGATTATTATTATATGTATTGTGGTAGCACCTAGCAGCGTCAATCATGGACCAGGATCCCATTGTGCTGGATGCTGTACAAAGACAGAACACAGAGATTGTCCCTGCCCCTAAGAGCTTACAATCTAAGTAATTCCCTTAAGTGCTCTCGAAAATCCCATCCTCTGTTCTTACGTTCTGAATGGCCTATCTTCTGGGTATCTTCTCCTTTTGGATAGGACTTTTCTCCCATGCACTTGGTTCCTTGCTGTGACCAACAGGAAATTTCCTCAGGCAAAACTGAAATCCAGATCTGAATTTGCAAAACATCTGGTCAGGTTGCAGACTAAGGTCCCAGTCCTGCAGTCAGCTCTGCACCTTCATGGATCCCATTGGCTTCAGTGGGGCTTTGTGTGGGAGCAGAAACCTATGCAGCGCTCGTTGAAGGATTGGAGTCTAATTGATCAGCCACCACCTTCCTGGGAGGGGAGAGAAGGTGAACTATCTCAATCATCAATATAGAAGTTGGTCACAAGACAATTCCTTACTAAGGGCATGCAAGGAGGTTCCATGGTGGGCAAAACAGAACTAAACAGATGCACAAGGTGAATGAATACAGCTTGGAATCACAGTGGCAGGTTTGAAGAGAACTCATAAACTCATATTGACAATGAGTTCAGTGTGCTTAGAAGTGGGTTTGACTTTAAAAGTCTGGGACTGACTCTGAACACAAGCAGCCCCGACACTGTAAAATCCGCTAACGAGCAGCCAGCAGAAATGCTGGTAGATGGATTAGAGTGATCGCTGAAAGTCTGCAACTGTGGGAAGAGGTGGAAATATTTTCTCAAATAACATCAGCATGCTTCTCTCCAGGTGGAACCAGAAAGGTCTAGTGGCTCAGCACACAAGTGATCAATGCATTCAATGTCAATTCCTTTTTTGCAAGGGTCAGTACTTTTTACTGGTGGTTAGCATAACTTTTTACCTCTATCTAGCAGTCCCCTCTGGCCAGATCCTGTTGTCTTTACTCATTCCTGACTTGGGTAAGTCAGGAGGAATGAAAACTGCCTGAGTCATAGCTGCAAGATTTTGATCTCTAACTTTGACTTTTCAGTGTTTAGGGTGAGGTTTTCAAAAGCACGCAGCATTGGCTAACTCCACTCCTATCAACGCCAGTGCCTTTGGCTTCAATGGGAGCAGGGTTAGACCAATGACGAGTGCTTTTGAAAATTCTTCTTTTTTTTTTCTTCTTCAAGGACAAATGCTTAAATATTGGCCAAAAAGAGGAGGAAGTATATAAGTAAGCACTGCCCGAGCGCATTGTGGGAGAAGGATGTTGTGTGAGTGAAGATGAATGTATTAGTGTATGAGATGTGTAACTACTAGACAGCCAGGGCAAGGTCACAATATCAGGTAAGAGAAAATGGGCAGAGGTGCAGTATCCTGTGGAATTTTAAATGCTAAAAGCTAAAGAAGCCTGGGTTAAGACGTGCCTGGGAAGGAGAACATTTAAAAGAAAATCCACATATTACATTGGCATTGTCTCTGTTTCCCTCACAAGTTAGATCTAATTCATTGGTTCTCAGATTGAGAGCTGTAGGTATCTGTGGTCTGTGGGCCTTTGTCTGCAGAATGAATCCTTTTGAGAACCATGCAGGGGAGTTTGGGAGAGCAGGTGGTCCGTGGGAGTATCTGTCTCTTATCAAGTGGGCCAGGGAATGAAAGAATGGGGCGCTATTGATCTAATTCATCCTAAAGCTGCCATACACCATCTATAAATAGAAAACTCAGCAGTGTTGTCATGTGGAAAAAAAATAGAGATGGACCCAAACCAGAACACAGGATCCTAACATGACCCCGGTCACCACCCCAGAAGTTTGAGGAAGTTCTGATCTGGATCCAGCTGAAGGCTCATGTCTGCAATAGGCTCAGCCAAAACTCCGAACCCAAATGCAGGCAGTGTGTTTCTATAAATCTGCTCACCATCCCTGCCCTTTAAGTTCTGATTTCCCTGATGTTTTCAAATAACAAAACAAGAAGGGGGGGGGGAGGGGGATTGTGGGGGTTTGTTTGTTTTTAAATCTTAGGCTGAAAACTAGCCTCAGTCCTATCTGCCGAAATCCCAGAAGCTACACGTTTGGTTCCTGTTGGCATAAAACAGATTAGGGGGATCTGACTGTGTGCGCTGGCATTCTGAAAAACATTGGGAACCTAAATAAGGGAAGACAGGGGATTTAATGACCCAGTGGAAAAACAACAGGAAAAATAAGTGTTTTCCCTTGTGAATGTTATTAGTTGAGCAAATTCTATTTGGGATTTTTTATTCCCTTAGATTTGTCCTTGAAGGACTTGGCTCTGATCTCACGTTGGTATAATGCTGGTGTAACTTCATTGGCTTCAGTGAAGTCATTCCTGATTTCCACCAATGTAAGTGAGATCCAAATCAGGCTTGGAGTGTCTCTGCTAAAATTTAAATAGCTATGCCAGTAATGCTTAAAATTCCAAAGCCGTATTCCCAAAGCAGTTACGTAACGTCGATACAGAAGAAATGGGGAGATGATTAAACCTACTTCATAAAGGCTCTTACGTAAGCCATCAGAACAACAAGAATCTGCTGAAATTCTCTGCCCATCCAAAGATTCTCCTCCCTGTTCTGCACCTGGTGGAAGAAGATGGAAACTTGCATCTCCTCTCCTCTGCCAAATATTACCTTGTTGTTGCGGGAATCCCCAGTGAACATAGATCTGTTGCATCCAGCTCCTGTGCCATATCCCTCCCCATGCCCTGGCATAAGGAGTGTTTCAGAAGTGAGAGTGGGCCTGGCTGGAGAGTGCTGTGCGTTTTATCTATGAAGGGAAAATACAGGCACATTAAACATTGCTGCTAAAATAAGAAGCCACATTTGCAGTGTTTCCTTAATCAATGCTTTATCTCTATGTTCTCCAGTGTAAATTTTGCCCTTTCAAAGAGAAGGAGTAATAGACATATTGTGGCTTTATTGCTTGGGTTACACTAGCTTCAGATCTATATCCGCACAGAGATTGTGTGCCTACAATTGGAAGTGTTTGCATCTTGGGTGGTAAAGCAGAGTGTTTATTATTATATGCTGAGATTCTCTGATGAGAGGCATTATACAATCTGAGTGCAAAGCATTATTTATTACTATCTCCTGGTGTCACTGAATCTTTCCTTCTCTTCAGGGTCCTATGCTGCGCCCATCATTGTGTTAAGTGGATAAGCCAGGTCCTGTACATTTCATAGTTTCATAGAGTTTAAGGCTAGAAGGTACCTTTAGATGATCTGATCTGACCTCTTGCCTATCACAGGCCATCAGTTTTCACCCAGATATAGAGCTTAGTAAAATGTTTTTGGTAAATTTGCTGGAAGAAGCTGTTTTGGGGTGACTGAAACCATTTGCAAATTTGGGACAAAATTTTAGTAGAAACTGATTTTTGTTGTTGTTTTAGTTGAGTTTATTTTTCAGTTCGGCTGCCAAACCAAAAAATCAATTATTCACTCAGCTCTACCCAGATTCTCTTATATTACATCTCGAGACTTTAGCTAGACTAGAACATTTCAGCCTTCAGGAGACTAAATTGGCGCAGGCAGAGAACAGGAGAGGGCAAGGCCCTCCCAATGCCGGAGGCCCCTGCAATGGCAGGGAGCTGGCTAGGTGAAAAATGCGCAGATGACCCCAGCGGTTGAAACTGACTCCATGCTTCAGAGGAAGGCAAAAAGAAACCCAAGTTCCCAGCCAGTCTGAACCCACCCCAAATCCGGACATTTGTTTGTCTGTCTTATTTCCAGACGTAGTAAGAGACTAAATCCAGATCAAAACAGAGCAGCTGCAGAAGACCTGCTACTTGCACAACACAATGCAGGTGCTCCACATCTCTGTGGTTGCTGACCCAAGGATCTGGACCTTTATGTTTGGGAATGTGGGATTAACTCCACCAAGGGGCCTGATCCCGCAAGGTACCGAGAGGCATCTGAAGGCAACGGGAGTTGTGCATGCCCAGCACCTCCCCGGATCAGGCTCTCCGGGACTGTTGCGTGAGCCTAATAGTAGCACTGATGTGATCTGCTGTTAGAGCAGTCGTATCTCTTGCTGTATTATATCAGCCCCCTGTTACCATGAGGGTGTTAGCATGTCACGCCAATATGAAATAGGACCAGTCTTCTGCATTGCCAACATTTCTGAGCCACAACAGAAATGGCTGCATGTTTCAGGGGTGCCTTTTAGGGTACAACAGGTTTTCTTATGAGTGGGAGATGGATTGGAGACATGCAAAGCTGAACAGTCCTGTCACTCATACCTCAAGTTAGAGGTCGGCTATGTAGTTATGCAGCGTATCCTGCACAGACCTTAATGTGGCCCAGTTAGCCAAGTGCAGCCCCGACCTCAGTTGGTGCGACTCCTTTTGACTTCCCAGGGAGACGTGCTGATTTACTCCAGAGCTGAATTTGGTCCGCTACATTGAGCTTTGAAAAGCAGCCATGACTATGAACCTGATCAGTGATTAAATCAATATCTAAGGACGAAAATTAAGAATGCGACAAGGACAGCTAAGGACTTTCTTGGATTGGAGATGAGAGCAAAGGTTTTAGTGTTTTGGTTGGAATAAAAAGATAACACTTTTTGCCTTATAATGTATCTTGTTGGGGAAGTACAAGATAATTGGGCCTCAGACACAGCAGGGGTTTTCTGAGGTGCCTTTCAGATGAGATGATGGTTAATAATTATTTGAAAGAGCTACAGCATGTCTATCTTTATTATCCCACCAGAGCACACACAGTGCTATTACTGGTGGGAAAACAACACTGAGTGCTAGCAAAAGGCTTTGATTACAGGGATGAAAGAATACTTTTTCCTGTTTTTTTCCCCCCCCCCTTAACTTGCTACTTGTTAACTCCTGCATTTGACCCAGTGTTGTGAATTATGCTGTGGTGTTCAGGCTGCCAATCAAGTGAAGAATTTGGGAAGATGTGTTCGTTTCTACGCATCTAAGCTGATCTATGCATCTAAGCTGATCTATCCGCTTTGTATATCTGCCACAGGAGACCCTGCATTTGCAAGGAGGGGATTTGGGTGCCTTATCCATCTCTGTTCTCTCTAATCTGCCTATCTCTGAAGTATCTCTGCACAGATCTCTTGAGTAAACTGAAGTCAAAGTCTCTGCTATGCTTTACTAGATAGTCTAAAGCAGTGGTTTTCAAAAAAAATTTCTGGTGACCCAGTTGAAGAAAATTGTAGATGCCTGAGATCCAACGGAGGTGGGAATGAGGGTTTCAGGGTGTGGGAGGGGGCTCTGGACTGGGGCAGGGGGTTGGGGTGAGGGCTGCAGGATGGGGCTGGGAATGACAGGTTCAGGGAGTGGGAGAGTGCTCTGGGATGGGGCAGGGGCTTGGAGTGCAGGAGGGGGTCAGGGCTCTGGGCTGGGGGTGCAGGCTCTGGGGTGGGGCCAGGGATGAGGGGTTTGGGGTGCAGGAAGGGGGTCCATGCAAAAATGTGCTGATATTGCTATGACTCTGTCCTGCCTCTCTCTCTGTCCTTGCTGTCTGCCTCCTCACCTGGGACAGGGGATTGGGGTGCAGGCTTACCTCTGGCGGTTCCTGCTCAGCGGCGGTGCTAAGGCAGGCTTCCTGCCTCTCCTGGCACCGGAGACCGCACTGCGCTCTGGAAGTGGCCAGCAGCAGGTCCAGCTCCTAGGCACACAGGCACCGCCCCCCCCCAGCTCCCATTGGCAGCGCTTGGAGCCCTGTGGGCCCACCACCTAGGAGACGGACCTGCCGCTGGCTGCATCTGAGGTGCTGTGCTGTGTGAGAACAGGTAGGGACGAGCCTGCCTTAGCCGGGCAGCACCGCCGACTGGACTTTTAACAGCGTGGTCGACGGTGTCCAGAGCCGGCACAACCCAGTGCCTTTCATTCTGCGACCCAGTACTGGGTCGCAACCCACAGTTTGAAAGCCTCTGGTCTAAAGCAGCGGAGTTTAAATCTTTTTTTTTGGACTTCAAGCCACACTCGACTTGAGCACTGTTGCAGGAGGTTCACAGGTACCTTATAAACTTGTTCTTTGTAACTTAACAAAGTGACCCTGCCTGCTGCAGATGGAAGCATTCACCACAGGCTAAGTAAATTGCTTTCCCTGGTGCTGTATAATAATACAGCTGCGTTCTCGTACAGTGCCTTTCATCCAAGGGTCTGAAAGTGCTGTTTTGGAAGGAATGGGAAGGGAGCAGACAGGACAGAAATAAGCATCGGGAATTATGAGGTATAGTCCCATGGTTGCCACTGGCTTCTGTGTTCACCTTTCTGGGCCTCAATTTCCCTCTCTGTTAGATGGGCATAAAATAGTTTTCTACCTCACACTGGGGTAGCAAAGCTTAAGGGACGTGTTAAGATTCTCAGAAGAAAGCATTGTTTTTTCCACTGTTGTACAGAATGCAGTAATTATAAACCTATGGGTCCTTATTTTGAAAAGTGGCTACTACTTTTGACTACTTCAGGTTTTGGGATCCCAGCTTTGGGCAGCTGTTAAAGTCAAAGAGAGCAGTGCTGCTCCCTACAACTGAAAATCAGGCCCTGCAAAACAGCTAAGATTTTCAGAAGTGACCAGTCATTTGGAGTGCCAGAGCTGAAATCCCTTAAAGGGGCGTGACTTTGAGAAAGTGACGAGCATGCATCCCCTGGGAGTTGAACCCCCTTAATGTGCCTCTAGCTGGGTCCCTCCCAAAATTGAGGAACTCTAAATCTCTAGCCACTTCTGAAAATTTTGACTGTGGTGGTGTCTGAAGTTAGAAGCCACTCCTGAAACACTGGGCACTCTTCTCCCTTTGCACCTGCTTCCTCCAGGTAGGGACTTGGTCCAGTATATTGAGCACGGAAAATCAGCCATGAATATGACTCCAGAGTAGAATTTTCACAATTATTCGGGTGACTTGGGAAGCACATTTGAAAGTCAATGGGACTTGTGGGGTAGATTGTCAAAGATACCAGTGGTAGGTAGGGCCACAGGGGTAAGCACCTAAGTCACTTAGGCACTTTGGAAAATTCCACCCCAAAGAATTAGTTCAACCAATATCTCAGGATCAAAAGTAAGAATGATTCTAGGAGAGCCAAGGTCCTTGGTGGCTTCAAGACAAGCTCTCATAGGATCATTCCCATAGAGAACTGGGACTTTGGGGACAGAAGTCATCAAGACACAGATTCCCTATGGAGATCCACTCCATAGCACTCACAGAGGTACATTTTCATTTTTCACTCAGATCCTGTTCACATTAGGACCTGTAATCATGTTTTGAATGGTTTTTCAAACTTGGCTACAGCTTAACACACTTGGAAGTATCCACACTAAACAGGGTTACATACCATGTTGGGAACCTGCGCAATGGATCACCTAGGGAAGCAATCCCTCTAGCAGAGAGGTGGTTTCATTTGCCGCTGTTGCTGGGGGAAGGGATAAGCAACCCCTGTCTACAATGGATATGTAAGTTCCACAACAGTTTTGCATTCGGTACAGTTCATAGGACTTTATTCTCTCAGGGTTAGATGGTGACATCTGTTAGTCTTTAAGGTGCCACCGGACTCCTTGTTGTTTTTGTGGATACAGACTAACGTGGCTACCCCCGATACTTTTACACCCTGCAAGGTTCATCCTCAGAAAAATCCAAATCAGACATTAGGATGTGGTCAGATTTGCCTGGATACATGGCATGTGGAGTTCATACACATTAGGGCACAGGGTAACATCGACTTTGATAAGAGCACAGGTCCTCATGCCTAATTATGCTGTGTTCATCAACATGACAATAGCTTCTCTGCACATAATTGCCAGGGGCAGTTCAGTGGCTTCTTACCTTCCCTCCGGAGATTTTACCTTGACACATGTTCTTTCTGATTCTGAATTTTGGCTGTCTTAAAATCATGCACTGGCTGGTGTTAATGTTCTGAGGTGTCGATTGGCATTTCTCTGGGGATGCCATATGCTGAGTAGAGAGAGCCCAGAGGTGGGACTGCCAATGCCCTGAAGTCCCTTGACCCCTACCCCCTACAGAGTTATGAGAGAGTCCCTGGAAGTAGGCGTTGAATGGGCCACTTCTCTCAAGACTTGGATTGATGACAAGATATAGTTGCTCAAATCTGTGCCCTAGGATAGCATTACCAGGAGAAACTTATACACAAGAGGAAAGTGTGATTTTTGCATTTGCTTCAGTAGAAATGTTTGCTCTGGAGAAGCAGAGGGAAGAGAAGCAGAGGGAGATGGTGTGTGGGGGTTTTTTATTTGATTTTGTAGAACATGCAAAGTAAGTTTTTGGAAAAAGAGTTTCCAAACTCAGGATCTCTAGACTGGTTATGTGCTGTTAAATTAGCAGCAGTGCAAGTTCCATCTGATCAGAGGGGTTTTGTTTTGTTTTGTTTGTATTTGTTTCGGGTCCGTGGTACGTATGTGACAACCATGGTCAATTCATTGGGGAGCAGATTTTGTCTTGGGTAAATGTCCCATTTTGGATGATCCCTGCCCCTTCTGGTCCATCCTCATATTGCACCAATCCCCCCCTTTGAATGCAGTGAACATGGAAATGGACCATGTGAGGTTTCCATGGAAATGGGCTGCCTCCAATTAGTTGTTAATGAAGTGTGGGTTGTTGATGAAGTACAGTCATTACCAATCCTCTCCTTGAAAATCCTGAACCACTAACCAGTCTTTTGGTCAGTCAGAAGGAAAAATTACAGTTTTTTTCTTTTCCTTTCCCTCCTTTTTTCCCTCCTGCATTGTATATTTTTAGAAGCTCTCCGTCACTGTGTGTCTGTTGTTATAACTGTAATTGTTGCAGAAGACTGGAGAGCATGCCAGCTAGGTACAAATCAGCCAGACTTGGCATTTCTAATAGCTTTTATGTAACACTGCGTACTACACCCAGTTCTTTTTACAAGTCTGTGTACAAGCCAAAAGCCTGCTGTAGTTTTGCTGCCTAATGTGGAATGAGATTCTTTAGGGTGAGGCTCTTTTCATTCTGGTGATTAAACTGAGTTCATTGTAAGATAGAACCATGGACAGAAAACATTTGCATGGTTTTGGGAGATTCCTGGAATACAGCATTTGCCATGGATACTGAATCTGTTTTAGGTACATGTGTGGTCCCCATTACTGTAGAATAGGAGTGCCTCCCTCTCTTTAATGCAGCTATCCTCACAACAGCCATGATAGGGCAGGGCTGTTATTCCCATTGCACGGATGGAGAACTGAGGTTCAGAGAGAGAAAGTGACTTGCCCAAGGTCACACGGGAAGTCAGTGTCAGAGCAAGAAATTGAACCCTCATCTCCTGAGTCCCAAGCTAGAATCTGATTCACCACAGGCACTGACTTTTTCCAATGTGTTGGGGGGTGCTTGACCCCTGGCTCTGCCCCAGACCCTGCCCCCACTCTATTCCTTCCGCCAAGGTCTTGCCCCCACCCCACCTCTTCCCACCAAGTTCTGCCCCCTCCCTAGAGTGTGCCCCATCCTCGCTCCTCTCCCCTCCCCCTCTGAGCCTCTGCACACCGTGAAACAGCTGATCGTGGCGGGTAGGAGGCGTGAGGAGGGAGAGGGAGCTGATGGGGGGCTGCTGGTGAGTGCTTAGCACCCACCATTTTTTCCCTGTGGGTGCTCCAGCACTGGAGCACCCATGGAGTCGGCGGCTATGCGAATCACCATTTGTCCTTTCTTAACTGAGCACTTGCAAGGCCGACAGGCTTGATGTTTGACTTGCTTTAGCAAATCCAAGCTATTCACATTCAAAATATCTTGACGTGGCTAAGATCTTGGAGCCTGATCCTGCAGCTCTCTAGTCCCTTTTACGTTAATAACATTGACTCTGTGGCATGATCAGTAATTCCAGTCTGGGTGAACTATGGCCTGTTGTCTCGGGAACCAGATTTTTACTGGCTGTTCCATGTGGTGCTATGCAGCTTGAGAGTTTTGTTTGAGTGAGAATGGAGGGATGAGTATGTCAGCTCAAAAGTGAATGTCCTACACAAAGGTGGGCAAACAGATTTTTGAAAGATAATCCTCCACCTACCTATCACCTCTCCTGGTCCTTTCCCTGGTTCTAGATCCAAAGTCAAATAAATAATTTTTAAGGTTATGAAATACTGAAATAAGGATCTCCCTTCCCTCCCCATTTTTTCCTGACCTTTCTGACCAGTATCCCCATCCACCGTGCCCAAACACTCCCCCCAAAGCCTGTTTGTTTTGGTATTTCCAGTGGGGCCTAGGAAGAGAAATGCCAGAAATGTTACTAAAAATCCTATTCTTGAGAGATTTCCAGCCCATTGTTACAAATTCAGGTGGTCTAGCTATTTCAAATAGGGATCCAGATACATAGATGCTTATCTGCTGAAGCTTTGATAGTGCAGGTGAATTCTCAGTTTGCTTTATATTACTGCATCTTTTATAAAGAAACTCCCATGCTGCAATTTTGGGACTCTGACTCCGGTACGTGAAGCTTTCTGGCATTATGTAACTCGACCAGTGTTTGCTTTCCATTATGAATTCCTTGTGGGTTTGCTGTATCTTGAAAGGTTAAGAAGTAAGAAGCAGGGACAGTAAGTTTCTAAGCCATATTTGCAAACTTCTGCAGATGAGCAGTCACTGTACTCAGAGTAACATCAGGATGACAGGGCAGCATGGGGAGAATCTGCTTTATGGAGAACAGGGTCATTTGTTATTCTTTTCTGAGTAGGTAATTTGTTCTAGGAGCCAGGTTGCTCTGGTGCTTGAGAGAGAGGCCAGTCAGGGGAAGTGGGTTCTAACTCTGACTCGGCCATGGACTTTCCTTGTTGTCAATATGAACTGGCTATCCAAGGATGGAATGAGCCATGGAGATTGTAGTTACCTCTCACCCATGTTAGAGGTGATACTACTAAGTCAGGATTGAGTAGGTCAGTAACTGAAGACTTGCACTGCTGCTGTCTGTACTGTACCTGTCTTAGTGGATAAACTAAAGACCTTGGTCTCCAGGGTTTCCAGTCCAGCCCCTTCCATTAGCATTCGATGTACACCAAAATAAATGTAAAATAGACTTGGGTAGTACATGCAATATACGGGCTAGATTCTCAGTTGGTATAAATCAGCATAGCTCAACTGAAGCCAATCGAGCTACTCTCATTTTAACCAGCTTTGGCCCTGGCCCTATGAATTAACAACAGAGATCCAGAAAAATGCGAGAAAGGAAAATAAGGAAGGCTTGAGTTTACTCCAAAAGGCCAGAGACATAAGTAAGTAGATGTGCTTATGAGACTAATGCAAGAAAGACGCGAATATTTCAGAAGGTGCAAAATTATCCACATTGTATGGTAAGGATCATCTTTCAGTGTCCTGAAAAGCTATGCAGAGGCAAGGCACAACAGGAACAATTTCTAGAATGATGACACCCTTAAGAAGTGAGTTTACAGTCCGCACATTCCTCCTTAGGCATGGAACCAACTCTCAGAAGAAGTTCGTAAAGCCGCTCGCCTGTCCTTTTACAAATCACTCCTTGAGTCTCATTTCTGCTGTGATGCCCACCGAATACTGCCACTTGCTAACAGTGGGGCAGATGGTGAGTTGAGATTGCTACTGATTGGCTTATTATGCTTATGATTTCTACATGGAGGCCCAAATCCATTCAAGTCAATAGGAATCTATTGACTTCCTTGGGCTTTGGATCAGGATCACAGCTGACTCATGATATTCCTGTGACTCTGTCCTGCCTCTCTCTCTCTCTCCTCGCTGTCTGCCTCCTCACCTGTTGTCTTGCCTGTAACTAAGACTGTAAGCTCTTTGGGGTGGGGACTCTCTCTTGCTGAGTCTTTATTGCCCCTAACAATGGAGCCTTGACATGGTTGGGGCCTCTTGACACTACTGCATTACAAATAATACACAGTGGGTCCGATTCTGCTCTCCTTTACACCAGTGTAAATTGTTCTGCTTAATCAGGTGCTCCCATGGCTGGCCCTAAAGGAATTCTTTAAACAAATGAAAATACAGTGCGTACTGTACTGTAGGAAGTGTCAGATGCCGGAGCTTGCATCCAGCAGAGCATATGCCCTTCTCTGAATGACAGAGACAGCAAAGGTAAAATCCATCCAAGCTCAGAGAAAATGATGGCACTGGAAATAAACCAAACTTAATCCAAACAGAGCAAAGTTTAGAGACCCTGATAGCGATGCCAGCCCTGAAACCAGCAATACAGAATACACGTTGTAAGAAGGGGGCCCCATTTTACCCTTGGGGGTGATAAATCACAAGGCCATGTACTTAATCCCTAACAGGCCCCTTGGTGCTTCACAAAATGGGCCACTGTGAAATTTCGGGGTGCAATCCAGACCAGTGAGGGGCCATGTCACCCCTGCCCTGTGCCCTTCACAATTAGAGTTGCCAACAGTCCCTTATTTTTTCATCTCTGTGCAACAAGATCGGGAGTTGCCAAGTGCTGCAAAAGCAGTAAGAAATACCCCAGATGAATGTAGGTGAGTGCTCCTTGTTATTAATTATTATTTATTAATTACTAATAAATGGTGATAATAATGATAATATAGGAGGTGGGGTGGCAGTCCCCTTATTTTTTAAATACAACGTTGGCAACCCTACTCACAGTGCTTCGCTCACAAACAGCTTGCCCCCATGCAGGTAACACCCTGAGTGTCTGTGTGTAGCTACAGCCTGCCAGCACACTCCAGTCACACTGTGGCTTCCACCAGCCTCGGCTACCACATGCAGGGTGATCCCAACAGACACCCAGTCCTGGATTTTCCCAAAAAATGTGTGTTTAGCACTGTCCAGACATATTAGGTCCATTGCCCCTCTAAGGGGATTTAGGTACAACTGTTAGCCACCTTAAATGGAGTTACCCACACAGTTCACAGCACTGGATTAGTTTTGATAAATAAGCTTGTTTTATCCTTAAACTACAAAGAGAAGGGTTTTAAATGAGTTCAAGTGTAGGGCATTAAAGTCAGAAACGGTTACAAGAAAAATAAAATGCTTCCTAGTACTAACCTTAACAAACTCGACTTGGTTTAAGGTGAAGTTCTTATCACAGGTCCCCAGTATCATTGCTGACCAAGTATCAGGTCAGGATCTGCTCCCAAGGTCCAAACAGCTGTTTGTTTTGTCGTCTTAGGTGAAAAGAGAGAGATGGACTGGGAGAGGTAACTTGGGGTATTTGCCCCTTACTTTTATAGTTCAGTCCCCCTCATAAAGTTCTTTTTAGTTGAGAGCAAGGAGGCACTGAGTCTAGGGGTTGGGGGGGAGGTTTCATGCTGTCCCTTCTCTCCCTTCTATTTGCTGAGATGAGGATTTTCTTTGTCTTCTTTCTCTAGCTGTGTGGGGACTCCATTACATCTCATATGCAAATTGAGGTAAACACACATTCCTTTGTTTAAGACCAGTTTGCTTGATCAGTTCTACCTAACTCAGGCTGCATGAGTTTGAACATGTGCCTTACCATCATACAGGGCCGGGGGGGAGAAGGAGGGGAAAATTTTAAACACAATGTTGCTAGATACATTTCACCATGATATTATTGAACAGTGAGTTTTCAAATGATACCTCACAAGGCATATTCTGTGCAGAGATTAATACCATAGTGTGTAGGGTGTGAATACCGGGGCACATTCCATCACAGCCACCTAATAAGGAGCTCCCTACTGTGCTTGTGTAGTGAAATGTGAAATGAAATGAAATGCCTCCCTTCTCTTTAGGTTTCTCCCTTGCTCTCTAGTATTGGATTCAGCTCCTGTCTTCTGTGCTGTGCGTTTACAGATGATAATAGGGTGTGTAACTGAATCTGCTCACACAGATGAAATTGAGCTGTCAACCAAATAAGGTCTGAGGTGGGGAAAAGTATATTCCATCCTGTAAATAATGTCATCAGCCTTCTCATAGGCAGTGCAAGTGGCAGGTGACCTGCTGTGATGCTGACTACGGCTGAAATTTTTAAAGGAACCAAATAAGCTTGTAAAATCCCAGTCCAGATGCCTGAAATTTGGGGTTAGTTGGGTACTAGAGGATGCCGATGTTTTTTGTCCCTTTCATTCCGATCCAAAAGCAAACCTATTATTACCTTAGAGTATTTAATTCCGGGACTAAACACCAGATGAAACTGGTGACATGAGCTAACTAAATATGTACTGCAAATGCATTTACCTAATTTTGTGTTACCATTCATGTAACTATATGGTACAATAACTCCACTAGAAATTATGGTAATTGCAGAGTAACTTAACATCCCTATTACTGTATTGTCTCCTGAGAGCCATGCAGATAACTCACCTCAGCCACTGTATCGCTGGTAATTAGCGTAACAGGTAATCTTTGTTTTCTTGTGGGCAGAGGAGGTATTTTTGCTGCCCACATATTTCAAGTCCTGTGCGGTATTGTGAGATGCAGCTGGGGCCTTGTAATCCTCTGTGAGTGCAAATCTCCCATGATATCTACATCCTCTAGGTTTAGGTTATCATTCCCAGAAGGCACTTTTATGGTGGAGGAAGATAGATACCGTGCTCAGTTTGTAGCAATAAGAAGGAAGTCAGCCGCTCTGAATGCTTAAGAGATGCTGCCGCTGAAAGATCTGGTGAATACACAGTAATCAGCTTCTGCCTGTTTAGAAATTTCACAGGGGATCTATAAAATGTCAGAAGCTTTTAAATTGATAACTGTGAAGAGGAAGATATGCCATGAATTGAAATGTCAAACAGACTGTAATTAGTTATTTTAATTCTTAAAGGGACAGGGCCAATTTAAAAATAATGTTATACTATATGTTCTTATCTGTTGTAACAGAGATGAGGATACTATTGGTTCTTGGTAACCTCAGTTTAGCTTCCTCCTCCTCTTGCATAGGTGCTCAAGGAAAGTGTTATAAATTGACTGCTTGGGAGACAGAAGAGGCTATGATGCAGTTGGCCTCTACACCCAGGATATTATTTAAGCCCCAAGGGCCTGATTCTCTTCTCATTTACGGTGGTGTAAATCAGGAGTAACTCCATTGACATTCCTTAAATGCAGTCTGCTTGCTTTTCTCCATGTGGGTGACAAAAATGGGCTAGTCAGTTTCACAATCCATTGTGGTCAGTTTCATGGCTGGGCTCACATGCCCTGGCACAGTGCTATAATGACTGCAGGGAATGTGTAATTGTTAGAAAAACAAAATAGATATTTCCATTGTAATTCTGTTTGATTTTAAAGTTAAATGAAAAAACACAAATGCCATTAACAGAGATGACAAATTGTATAAGGTTCCTAAGCAGAAAATCAGAAAAGCAAATCAGAGTTACAATGAAACATCCTGGGGGTAAGCCAATATGGAAGGCAGCAGGGGAAATGTGCAAGACCACTGTACCTTCCTTTTAAAACTTTGTTAGAGCACATGTTTGCATGCACACACGCCTGCAAAAGCCATGCCCATACATGAAGGCATGAACACGTGTAACCCCACGTATGTATATGTGGCAGCCGTTATCTTGGGTGACACTGAGAACTGAACCGGGGACCTCCAGAGCTAAATATGTGGGACCAACTCCTCAGCTGGTGTAAACCATTATAGTTCCATTGACTGCATTGGTGCTATGACAATTTGCACCTGCTAAGAATCTGGTCTGTGACTTTCTACAGCTGGAGCTAAAGAGCCAGGTGCAGTAGCAAGCTTGCATCCTACATGGATTTGGCACAGAGGTGAGAGATGTGACACATGCTGACTAGTGAGTTACACATGCACATGTACATACAATACATAATCTAATGATAATACCCAACTCTTATCATCAGTAGATCTCAATGCCCTTTACAAGGAAGGCGAATACCATTATCCCCATTTTACAGATGGGGAGACTGAAGCAATGGGAGGTGAAATGACTTGCCTGAGGTCACCTAGCAGGCCAGTGGCAGAGCCAGGAATAGAATCCAGGTCTCTGGAATCCCACCCCAGTACTCCATCCACTAGACTACCCTGCCTCCCCTCCACATGCATGACTCTTTCTTTGGGCACCGTGACAGCAATCAGGCTCATTTGGGAGTGCTTCTGCTAACACTTCCAGACGTGAATCTTGCATGGCTGGCTGGCAGGATGCTCCCATTAGAGGAATCTCTGGGCTGGAATCCATTTTGCCCAGTTAGTTCCACGGAGCCCAACTTTATTGACTTATAAATCACAGAGTAAGCTCCAGTTTCTGTCTCAGGTTTTTGGTTAAGGAGGTGACATTGAGGATATGCCTTTTTTGTGTGTGTGTGCATGAGGCCAGTGGTTCTTTATGTGACTATGACAATCTCATAGAGCTTTATAGCTGTTTTGTAGTCTACAAAGAGGGTATTTTGGTTAACTCATATATGTGCCATCAGAGAGATTGTTTTTTGGACCAAATATCGCCCTGTCATTATATGCATAGAACAACAGGCCTCCAGTCTCTGACTGGGGCCTTCAGGTATTACTGCAATACAAACAATAATTAATGGGTGCATTTTAAAAATCTAAAAATACATTTAAATTACTCCTGTGTAGCCACATTTTCTCTCTTGTTATAAGGTCCCTGTACTTTGGCTCCCAGTTCCATTCAGCCCCTTTAAAACCAATAAAACATGACAATGCAAGCAACAATGCTATTTCTAATAAGGAGGACATGTAGAATCAGTGCTACATTATTGAACATACTCGTGTAACTTACAAAGCTGGGCAAAGAATATATTTTCCATGCACTCAGCCTGTGTATTTATCCATCTTTGCGCAAAAATTCTGGCTAATTATCATTATCCAGTAGAAATCAAAGGGTATTGTGAATTTCTGCATGTCATCTTATCTAAGGAGAATTTCCTTCTTTGCTATTTTAATGAGACACTTGTCTGTGGGATTGGTGAGGAGGTTGTTGCAGGTTCTCTTGGGTTTCTTTCTCTGTTTTGAACAATTACAATACATAGCTCTGACATAAATAAAAGGCCTGTGAGAAATAAGAGAGATGAACATTGCTGACAGTATTCATAGCATGAGGAGGAGATGATTTCTGCCATAGAGCTGCTATAGCTAAGGGTCTGTCTGTCAGCACATCTCTTTATAAATTGCTATTTTCTAGCAGCCTCTGAGTATGAAAAATCTTTTAAGTCATTTTGAAGTTACAGGAGGGCAAAGTGACCTGGAATCTGATATGACCGAAGGTGTTTCTTCCAGCTTTAAAAAAAAATTCTGCCGTTTTAGCCATTTTCAAAAGCACCTAAGTGACTTAGGAGCACAAACCCCACCGACTTTCAATCTGAACTGTGCTCTTAATTCACTTAGACACTTTTGAAGATTCCACCCACGGACCTTTGTGTACTCAACAGCAGGGTTTACACTAAGGGAGAGCAAAGGGGAAGAAGCTCCCGTTTCTCTCCTCAGCTAGTGCTAGTGAAAGCTCCCCCTCCTGTTCAACCACTGTTTACAAGTCAGGTTTCAGAGTAGCAGCCGTGTTAGTCTGTATTCGCAAAAAGAAAAGGAGTACTAGTGGCACCTTAGAGACTAACCAATTTATTTGAGCATAAGCTTTTGTGAGCTACAGCTCTTTAATTTAAACCATGGCTGCTTGAGCATGTAGAATCGCTACTTCCCAAGCAAAACTCTGTGAGGATTTTAACTTCACACCCACAATGCCCAGTGCATGGCATGGAAATTCACTGTAGAGAAAGCCAGCATAAGTGAGGGCCATGCATCACTTAAGCTTGACTCAGGGCACAGTCTAGCAAGGCAGCAAGTAGTGAGCCTGATCCAGCAAAGCCCTTAATCATGTGCTTAATATTAAGCACACATGAATCCCTGTGGAAATCAATTGTTGGGAAATAATTGATTTCAGTGGGAATATTCATGTGCTTAAGTTAAAGCACATGCTTATGTGCTTTGCCAAATCAAGCCAGAGTGCTCGGCACCGTGAAGGGCCAAGCCCTGAAGCCATATTGTGAGGGTTTTACGGGACCTAAGTGGTGCATGGGCCTTTTACTGGCCCTCTGCACAGGGTGAGTTTTACTCACTCAGCACAGCAAGCATACTGTATTATATATCTTACACTTTCTCAAGCCTTTCTAATGAATCTTCCTCACCATCCACAGGTGTTGCCCTCTGCACATACTAAGAGGCATACCTGCCAGATTTTATTCACAAACATAAAAGTCGATTTTCTGATACAGGTAAGATGGAAAAGGCAGGAGAGGTTTTCCCATAATGATATCGGACAACATTTTTGTCCTGCTATCAATCTACATTTTGTCACATTGCCGTGACTAATGCAATGGCAGTTTGCTCCATAAGGCCTTGCTCTCACGAGGCTCTGAGTGGCTCTAGTCTGATGTGTCTGTCTAGGCCAGTGGTTCCCAAACTTGTTCTGCCACTTGTGCAGGGAAAGCCCCTGCTGCGCCGGGCTGGTTTGTTTACCTGCCGCGTCCGCAGGTTCGGCTGATCGTGGCTCCCAGTGGCTGGGGTTCGCTGCTCCTGGCCAATGGGAGCTGCTGGAAGTGGCGGCCAGTACATCCCTTGGCCCATGCCGCTTCCAGCAGCTCCCATTGGCCTGGAGCAGCGAACCGCAGTCACTGGGAGCTGCGATCGGCTGAACCTGCGGACGTGGCAGGTAAACCAACCAGCCCAGCCCGGCAGGGGCTTTCCCTACACAAGCGGTGGAACAAGATTGGGAACCACTGGTCTAGGCCTTTAGCCTGTGCTTAGCACTGTGCACATCTGTCATACCTAAGCATTTGCAGAAAGTGCTCACCATCCTGGAGGATCAGGCCTTGAGTGGCAATGTGCTTTCGAAGAACCATCTCAAAGGGCAGATTCTGATACCCTGATCAGTCTGAGTTGTCACTTACTCTTGGACCAGTCCCATTGTCTGCAGTGAGTCACTTGCCACTTCTGCAGTTAGAGACTCCTGACATCTCATCTGATCTGTCTCTGCCTTGCTGTGTATCCTAGGGCAAGTTACAATGGTGCACATTTTCAAAAGTGGCTCCTATTTTTGGGTGACATCTACATATATTTGGGTAAAAATTGAGGTACTCAGAATGTAAGTCCATTTCTGAAAATGTGGCCCTTAGCTGGGCTCGGCAAAATTCGATTTTATTTGGTCATAATTTCTACAGATAATCTCGGAGTTTATTTTTTTCTATTTTTATTGATTTAAATTTTCACAGTTACAAGAAATTATGGTTGGAGGGGTCAACATCACATGTCAGAATATACACAGTAAATATCCTTAAATCAAACTCTAATAAGCTCTCAAGCAGCATTTTTCTTACTTTGACTATCTATAAATTTCTGTCATCATCCATGGAAATATTTTGTCAGTTGGTTGTATGTGTATGAAATTGACGTTTACTTGACATTTACTGATTAAAAATCTGACCCTTCAAACCCTGCCCTTAACCTATCCGTGCCTCCTTTGTAACCAACTGGATTTACCGGTAAAGTTGCTGTGTTTTGAGAGTGGTGTGTTCTGAGTCCCACCCTGTGAGTCAGGAAGTCCTGTGGGCTAATCCCAGTCCTGGCACTGACTTCTTTTTCTGCCTTGAGCAAGTCACTTGTCCTTTGTGTGCCTCAGTGTTCTGATCAGTGAAGTAGGGCACGTGATGTGCACCTTCAGACCTTACAGGGCTGGTGTGAAGATTGATTAAGCTTTGCACCCCAGTGTGAATATATAAAGCCCTGTGTAACTCCCAAATCCTTTATTCCATTACTGAGCTGCCAGATCTCTAGCTTCACTGTCTCACAAATGGGGTGTTATTCCTTTTCTCTGCTTTCTTCTTGATAGTGGCACTCTCCCCTTTCAGCCATCCATTCTTAGCACTAGTCATCCTTCCTGCCAGCAGGCCAATGGGATCTGCTCTCTCCTTCTCATGAGCTCAGTGGTGTCAAGAGTTGTCATTCAGATCTGTCAGCCTCATTTCATACCCGGCAGTTATTCCCATCGTAGCTGGCAGTGGTTACAGCACAATTTCTCCTCCATTTCCTTGGGGAAGGACGTTATCTCTGAGATACAATTCTCTGAAAGGTTAAGCATCTTCCTCTACAGCTAAGTGGAAGATTGCACTTTTAGTAATACCTTTCCGTATGATGTCTGTCATCTTAGCGAATGTGAGACAACTTTCCATGTAGGATTCATCCTAAATGCATGCCTCCTAGGACTTCTCTGAAGACACTGATTTGCCAAATACGAATTTTTATTCATTCTTTAATTTCAGGGATGTTTTCAGGCTTTTACAATTAAGATCAGATATTGAGTCCTATAATTCATCTCCTGCATTTGTGACCGTGAAAGTCCAAGGTGGTTCTTCTGTTCCCTGTTTATGTCAACTCCTATTTCATCTCTAGTTTTATATCTGGAAAATGTGGTCCTGAGAACAACATGGTTTCTTGGGGTGTGATCCCCATCTGACTGAAGATGCAAGGACTAGGGCTTATATTTCAAAAGTGACTAGTGATTTTGGGTGCCCAACTTGGGGTGCCTCAGAAGGGCCTGATTTCCTCTCATCTCATCTAAATGTCAGGCACCTTTAGCATGTCTCAGGTTGGCTCCCAGAAATTGCAGCACCCCAAATTGTGAGTCCTAGACCTTTTTATTTTAATATAAAATACAGTATCATACAGTATCTTAATAGATGAACAAATAGGGCAAATAAACCATGATTGCCTGAATAAGACCTAGTTCTGATCTTAATTAAACAGTGTAAATCAGGAGTAACTCTCTTGATTTCAGTGTGAGTTTGGGATGCACAAGTAATGCTAGCTCAGGCTTTAATTCTGCATTGTGCCCTAAATTGCATGTTACCCCAAGGTTTTGCACATATGGGTTTGGGTGATCTAGTAGTGTTTGTGCAGCCTGATGGATCTGAACACTCCCCGACTTTGATGTGTTCCAAGTCTGGATCATAATCCAAATGTTCCAATCTCCTCATGCTGGTCAGGTCTCTCAGACTTATTTATTTTAATTGCATTTCATTTTTCCTTTACAAATGATGACACGATCAGCTAAAGTGGTGTTGCAGGCCTGCCAGCAAAATGGCTGTGAAAGTATGGACCTATGATCTGGTGATATGTGCCCTAACCTATCCTTCCCTTCTCCTTTAATAACCATAATTACTCCATGGATTAGATCCCACTTGGCTGATGTCTCCAGAACAGAAGCCAGGAAAACAACTATTGTGGGTGCAAAAAGAAAAGGAGTACTTGTGGCACCTTAGAGACTAACCAATTTATTTGAGCATAAGCTTTCGTGAGCTACAGCTCACTTGTGGGTGCAGGTTCACTTAATATATCCAACAGCGTGGTCGCACCTGGGCCCTCACTTGTGTGCACCCCCCATGCAACGGGAGAATTTTTTCTAATAAATCCATGTTGTATTCCCTTCAAAATTAACCCTGTGTCATCCAAACATTTTTCTCTTTTCCTTTGAAGACAAGGGTATTGCGCCAATGTACAGAGCTTGCTGAATGTGCCTCTTGATCTTGTATGCAGTGTTGTAATAGCCATGTGGGTCCCAGGATATTAGAGAGACAAGGTGGGTGAGGTAATATCTTTTATTGGACCAGCTTCTGTTGGAGAGAGAGATGAGCTTTTGATCTTGGTCTTATTATTAATGCAGTATTTAATATCTGTTTTTACTTAGCAAGTAAGCTGAACAAGTGTGATAATGAGATCTGCTCTAGTTCAGCTTGTCACAGCTTTTGCTAATGGCCTCACACTCTGTAAAGCTTGGTTTCAGCGAGAGGGACAAGGAGGCAAAGGTGTTAATGTAGCAGTGCTGCTTATTTTAGCATGTGAATGAATCAGCCCTTTAAGGAAAGAGTTCAGCATGTTAACCCATTGTTCCTGGAGCAGATACAAAAGTCTCTATACAGGACATGTAGATGGGACATGGTTTATTTTTAGCTTTGCTTTCTGTTCCTATGGTATTCTTCTGTGCTATGCAGGGTCTCATTCTGGACCCCAAAACTGGGGATAATGGGCAAATTGAATCCAGTTCAGATCATGTTTGTTTCAAGCTACTTTAGACCAGACATTCTCACACACTGAACCATGGATCTCCGGTGGTCTTGAAGAGCTGTCTGGTCACAAGATGATGGCTCCCTCTCATTTCCAGCTGCTAAAGTACATTAGAAGGAGCAAAACAAACAAACAAAAAAACCCCAAACAAACCATGAAATACTATCCCAATATTACTTATCCAGGTAAGCAATAGATGTAGTTGCCACAGGACTGGCATGGGGCCAGATCCAAAGGCATATAGAGGTCAGTGGAAAAACATCCGTTGATTTCAGGGTTGGATCCAGCATCCTTTGGGATAGTAAATGGAATGGGAGGTGATTTGTGTACTTCGAACACTCTCTCTATTAAGATCTGATTCACCCTATGTAGAAGTTCAGGCTGTTGGAAATGTAACTCCCTTGTTGCTACATTAGCTCGTATGTTTTGGGAGTGCTCCTGTATCAAGAATTTCTGCTATGAGCTGGGTCAAAGGACGAATAGATGCTAAGTTGAAGCCCTCTCACTTCAGTTTCAGTCTTGGATATGTTCCTGGTACCTGGTAACAAGGCAGCATGGTTCCAATGTGCAGCTTTGGTTACTAAAAACTGAATCCTGCAAAAATGGAAAAGTTGATCCCCACCAAATACCGATGCCTGGCTCAGGGATATGACTGACCTTGCAGCTAACCAACAACTGCAGGCCACACAAAAGGGAAGGCCCAACACATTCAAAGCAATTTGGGCTGACTTCTTAGAGGTCTATGATTAACATAGATGCTGAAAATAGGTATGTCACTTTCCCTCCCTGCCTTTATCCTAACCCACTTTATTTATTTTGTGTATTGTGATGAATCTGGCATATTTGTTGTATTTGGAAAAATTAATTAAAAATTATAAATAACAGTGAAGATGTTCAGAGAATCCCCTGCTTTTAGACCTCTAAAAAGGTGTAGGATGCCTAAAGGAAGCGGCATTCTTATAACTTTTCCACCAAGTTTCTTACAACAGTGAAGGTTATCTTTACACTTCTCAGAGTAGCAGCCATGTTAGTCTGTATTTGCAAAAGAAAAGGAGTACTTGTGGCACCTTAGAGACTAACCAATTTATTTGCGCATAAGCTGTAGCTCACGAAAACTTATGCTCAAATAAATTGGTTAGTCTCTAAGGTGCTACAAGTCCTCCTTTTCTTTACACTTCTCTAAGTGAGGTTAGCATCAGGTCCCGTAACATGCATTTTATTTCCAAGTCTGTGCATGGTGCAGTGTGAGGGCAAGGTGTTAGGAGGACATATGAGTTTCATATATCAGGAAAGAGATAGCATCCCCAGTAGGATACGCAGTTCAAGAGAAGTGATTTTCTAGGATTTTCGTATCCTCCTGGATTAGGAAACTGAACTGGAAGGTTGTTAACCTCAAAGCCTGGGTAATATGATATGCTCAAAAATTCCATTTGTCACTCTGTCCTCACTGTCTTTGTGCCGTGTGTTTTAAAAGCCTGAGTAATTTCTTGATGAACAGTATAAGACTTTGTATGCATTTCCATGGAGCTATTTGGATTTCTGGCAGCAATGCACATTTACCAAAGTTCATGAAGCAGTATTATGTTCTCTTAGAAGCCTATTTCCATCTTTAAACAAATCCATCCCTAATCTCTTCTCTTTGCACAGTACCCTCTGGCTGATCTCTTACTGTCAGGAGCTAATAAATAACGATTTGACAGAATAATAAAACAAGATGATGCGAAGAATCCCCTACAGGGAAGAGTTTGCTTGTGACACACCTGAAATTAAAAATACCACAGTGTTTTATTTAACATTCATATTGTGTTTGCACCCGGAGGCTGCAACCAGCTTGGAGCACCATTGTGCTAGGTGCTTAGCACAGACTCATAGCACATAGCAGTTCGTGTCCCAAAGTCTTTTCAATCTGAAAGACAAGACACAAAGTGAGATAAACAAGTGGGCAAGGTAGAAAAAATTCCATGTTCTAGCACAGACTGGCTCTGGGCATAGCTCATAGCCCATCAGTACAGGCTGGCTTCGTGGCTCAGCTGGTCAAACAGCTGGCTACTGCACAGGAAGACTGAAGCATTGTGAGGATACAGCTTCACAGAACATCACTGAGCTGAGGCTGTTGGTTGGAGGGCCTGGGCAAAAAACAGCTGCCAGGAGCTGATCTGGGCGGATATAGTCAAGATCAAGGCAAGGGATCAAGGGATAAACACAGTAGACGTGTGGATGAAAACAAAAGAGCCTGATTTTATTCCCGCGTCAGAGCATCAGGCTTAACTTCACTAGATTTGATGGAGCTTCACTATGTCAAATTGGAGTGAAAGAAGAATCCGACCTAGTGACCCGCCTCAATATCATGAGTCATTTCCTTGGGGAAATAAAAGCCACCTGGCATATCCCTTTGGCTATGGTAGTGAAGGAGATTGCACGCCCTCCTGTTATCCCTACCAAAAATATTAGCATGTCAGCAAGCACAGGAGACGCCACACAAGTTCTCAGTAACAGAACCCTCCGGAGAAATGCTGAGATCTGCCTCTTTGTTCGCTTGTTATCCCCTTCCCCAGACAATGGTTGTAAGCAAGTCCAGTGATGGCATCTGTGAAAGAACCGTGGGTCTCATTTTGTTTTTTCTGCATCGTAGGGCGGTTGTCAGACTCTGAGGTGTCAAGAAAAAGCTTCTGAATTCTTAAGTGAGGAACCACAGGTTCTCGTCTGTGGAGCAGTTCTGTGCTTCCGAGTTGCACTTACAGATCGCAGGGAACAGCATTAAACTTGACCCGAGTTAATAACAAGAGATGTCAGCCTAGGACTGGAAAATGCCCTTTTTAACAGTGCCCTCTTCATGAGCATTCCTCCTCCTGTGCTAAATGCTCCCTTTCTAGTGTGGAAGGGGAATTCAGCTCAGGTGGATAAGCACTAGTTAAATCACTATCTCCCTTCACAGGAGACGCTAGGAATAATACTAGTTTGCAGTTATGGCACCTCTGACTGACCAGTCTCAGAGCATTTCAGAGACAAGAGTTAAGTAAGCATATGCTTCCCCCTCTGTGGAGAGGATGAACGAACAAACAACACGTGACAGATGTGTAGTCATATTGCTTAATGAACTACTGGAAGGGGCTCAGATGCTACTGTGATGAGCATGGTATAAGAACTGTGACAAAGTTCCTGCTCTACCTTGGTGGGTCTTGCGCTTATTGGCGGATTTGCTCACCTTGGAGCTTCACAGCAGCCCTCAGCTTGGCCGTTTTTCTGAACCCACAGTCCAGGTCGACTCTCCTGTGTCTGACCAGGCGTTGGGAGGATTTGGGGGGAACCCGGGCCCGCCCTCTACTCCAGGTTCCAGCCCAGGGCCCTGTGGAATGCAGCTGTCTAGAGCGCCTCCTGGAACAGCTGTGCAACAGCTACAACTCCGTGGGCTACTTCCCCATGGCCTCCTCCCAACACCTTCTTTATCCTCACCATAGGACCTTCCTCCTGGTGTCTGATAATGCTTGTACTCCTCAGTCCTCCAACAGTCCGTGTTCTCACTCTCAGCGCCTACTGCCTCTTGCTCCCAGCTCCTCACACGCACACCACAAACTGAAGTGAGCTCCTTTTTAAAACCCAGGTGCCCTGATTAGCCTGCCTTAATTGATTCTAGCAGCTTCTTGATTGGCTGCAGGTGTTCTAATCAGCCTGTCTTAATTGTCTCCAGAAGGTTCCTGATTGTTCTGGAACCTTCCCTGTTACCTTACCCAGAGAAAAGGGACCTACTTAGCCTGGGGCTAATATATCTGCCTTCTATTACTCTCCTATAGCCATCTGGCCTGACCCTGTCACAGAACCTATATAATACAGAATAAGTCTCATGTTAGCCCTGGGAGGTAGCTAAATATTGTCCTACCCATTTTATGGACGGGAAAACTGAGACTCACAGAAGTATGTTTATTTGTACATGGTCCGTGTGAGTGACTGGTAAAAACTGGAATTCTTGAAGTTCTGTCTCCCAATCCCTGGCTCTAGTCCTTGGACAGCTCTACCTCCCTAGGAACATGGGTGCTGTCTCCCCCTAGTGGGGTTAATTTTGTTCCACCCTCCATATCCGATCCACCTGGAAGTCATAACATGTATACAGTAGTTCCAGACCCTGCCTCCTCCCTTGGTGTGTGTAAAAAACATGTCTGCAGTCCCTCCGATGCCAGCTAGAAAGTGCTGCAGAGTGTTGCTCTCTGAATGGGATACAGAGCAACTCGGAATACTTAAACCACTTGACTATCATTGCATTTCAGAAGGTTAACAGGCACGAGGTCAGTTGCTGTGCAGAATTTCTGCAGTGCTTCCTGTTTCCACAATTCAGCTGCATTCTCCATCTGTTGACCAGCTGAGATCAGGTCATATTTTCACATGGCATCAATAACACATGAGCACCAACAGCTTCCCCTTTCCTTCAGATGCATTTACCATCTACTGTGCCTCCGAACCCACTTCTCCATATCTGTAGCTACATAATTCACTGGCACATTTCATTAGCTCAGCTCTAATGCAGCAAAGTCCTGCTTTTCCTTTGGGCTTTTCCCCCATCTGGACTGAGGCACAGGGGATCAATTTTGCCACTGCTTTAAGCAGCTGCATCTCCATTTGCTGCTAGGACCTGATGCAAAGCCCACTGGAGTCAAAGAAAGGACTCTCATTGCCTGCAGTGGGTTTTGGGTGAGGCCCTTAATGGAGTGTCACTTGCACCAGCAATGAATTTGGTCCATGGAGGTCAAGTAGCTTACCCAAATTAGAACCCAGTACCAAGGCTTGGCTTCCAGCAGGTTATTCAGAATGTCTCTGTGACAGGTCGCCCCCAGGGTGCCACTTGGAACTGGGGTACCACTGAGCCTGCCTGACCCACCAGCCTGGGGTCCCTTCACACTGTATTGCTGAGGCAAGCCAGCCAAGCCCTCCCTCAGGCTTCAGACTGCACTTTACCAGCACACACACAGGTAGGGACACTCCCAGCTGCAGCTTTATGCACACAAGCTGAGATCAGCTCTGTATGGGGAGACTCAACTAAGGAATTGCCCAGTACTCAAGTGCATACCCCCCTCTAGAGGATAGACCCCAAATTGTACCATCTTGTGCTGCACAGAGACTTGTATAGCGTAAGCTCTTTACATTTGCTCCCTCCCTCAATGTGGAGAGAGAGATGCAACGGCTTTTTGCCCCCCAGCTATGAATTCCACACACTGGGCTTTAGACAAAACAAAAACAAGTTTATTAACTACAAAAGATAGATTTTATGTTATTATAAGGGATAGCAAACAGATCAAAGCAGATTACGAAGCAAATAAAACAAACATGCAATCTAAGCTTAAGATACTAAAGAAACTGATTACAAGTAGTAATTTCTCACCCTAAATGTTGTCTTAGGCAGATTGTAGAGATTCTTGAAGGCCAGCTGCACTTACATGCAGCTTAAAACTTCAGATATTTCATTTACAGGCTAGACAACGTTCCAGCCTGGGCTCAGTCCTTCTCCCCTCGTTTAGTCTTTGTTTCTTAGCTGTTTATAGCAGTCATCTTGGGCGGGGATCCAGTGAAGACCGAACGAACCTAGATGATGTCACTCCCGCCTCATATGGGGGGAACTCTTTGTTTCCAAACTTAGTTCCCACGCCAGTCAGTGGAAAAACACTGGTATTCCCAGATGGAGTCCAGTACCAGGTGACTTAGTCACATGCCTCTGTAGCCATAACTCAGAGGTTGTTTGCAGCGTCCCCAGGAAGACTTCTCTGTGGGTGATAAACATCTTCTGAGATGTTCTCTATTGTTCTCTCTAATGGCTCTTCCCACAGCAAGCCATCTAGATTGCATTCTGTCTGGTGGGCGTTCCCAAGTGTAAACACACTTGTAATTGATACATAGTCAATATTCCTAACTTCAGATGCAAAAATGATACATACCAACAAATAGGATAAATATTCAGTAAATCATAACCCCTCCAGTGATATCTCACATGCCTTATCTTGCACAAAATACATCATAATTATGCCATACTCATATCATAGCAATATCTCTATGAAGAATATGAGGGTGTAGTGTCACATTGTCCCATTAAGGTTGAAATTAACATAGTAGTTTTCAGTCACAGAACTCCTGCAAACAAGCCAACATCGAAGTATAAAGCCTGCTGCTACAGCTCCGAGAGAATACTTACGCTTGAATTTGAAATTCAAAGCAACCTGCCAGTTATCAGTGGAGCTATGTGCCTGACCTCTTCGTGCCTGCTTTTTGATCAGACAGCAGGTGACAAATTCATGATGCAGTTTGCAGTGACAAAAATCACATCATTTACAGTACACAGTCTCCAAAGTGGGCAAAATGTCAAGGCCTCACCTGCAGATTCATCCTGATTCCTACACGCTGGCCGCCTCCGGCTCTCAGGGGTGCACATGGATGTTGGAGATTCCAGTGGAGTCCCTGGCATTTATTGCTGGGACATGGAAGTGTGCCCAGGCCTTATGATGCCATACACAATGTGGCATTGCAAGTGGACATGTGCAGTGAAGATCTGGGGGCGTGGTTATATCATCTGGGGATCCTATATCTCTTCACGGGCACCTGTGTTGAGACCTAATGCTACACTTGTTCCCCAGATTTCCATAGCTTGTGCTTTAGATCATTTACTCTTTTTCTTTCTGTTGTGATTGGGGCATATCATCAGTTTTCCCTTCTCTTGGAAACCTTCCGTCTAGTCTTCCTTAATGGTCTCCAAAGATATGTACTCCATGTTCACCATATGATCATATGCACACGTGCTGTCACCCCTCAAACTCTTCTTCCCAAGACTGGGAGAGGATTGTGGAGAGTGGTGGTGAGGAACCAGAGGTCACCCACTGAATTTTGGGCCTTGAGCCAAACAGGTTGGCAGAAGCCCCCGATTGTCTTGAACTGGCCTTGGGTGAAATATTCGTGAGTTTTGAGTTTACAGGAAAAAGTTGGAGGCAGTTAGAGAAAACGAGTTAAAAAATACAAGCTGGCAGGATCCCTATAGCAAAGCAAAGGTAGAAATTCTGTAGACAGAATGTTAGCTGACAGCTCCACTGCTTTAGGTAGACAAACTCTAGAGAACAAAGTAATTTTCAGGTAGCAAAATCATAATCAACAGAAGGAACAGTGCATTCGATTTTCCTGCCTTGTGGCTTTTAAAGGAGAAAAAAAGTGAAAGGTACAAGATATTCTTATTTAATCAGATAACTTATTGACACAAATTACCATATATACTTGTTCATTAGCTGAATTTTTTTTAGTAAAAAAGGGAAGCAAAAGAAATGGGGGTCGGCTTATGAACGGGTATAGAGAGAGGGAGAGCTGGGACACAGCCCCTCCCGCCAACAGAGGGGACAAGGAGTGGCAGCACAGCCAGAAGGGAAGAGGCGGGGCCAGAGTCTCTCCGCTTCTGGCCACACTGCTCTCCCCACAACCTCCGAAGCAGCTGCAGCTCCGGGGCTGGCAGGTTGCAGCCGCACCACCCGGCCCGCCTGCTGAAGCATGCTGCAGCCGTGCCCCCTGCCCAGCCCGCCGGAGCAGATCCAGCCAGGCCAGAGACATCCTCCCCTGGCCCGCCCCAGCTAAGGTGGGAAGGGATGGGCTTACTCCCCTGACCCCCAGCTTCTCCCTCCCACCCCCCCCCCCCGCCAGAATTTCCCCACCAGTTGCTGTCCCGGCCTGTCAGGGTAATCAGCTGACGGGCTGAGACATTTTATTTACTTAGGTTTACCTCCATGCCTGCGGACACTCAAGGTAAACAAACTGTATCGGCCCGCCAGCGGCTTATCCCAGGAGCCAAAGTTTGCCGACCCCTGAATTATAGGGTCGGTTTATGAACGGGTCATAAAAATTTCCATTTTTACTTATCAATCTTGGGGGAGGAGGGTCGGCTTATAAACGGATCGGCTTATGATCGAGTATATACGGTATGTCTAAGCAGCCACTTTATCTGGCTTTGCACAGCCTGGATTCTAACTGCATCTGAATTTTGTAACTGCATTTCAAACAGCTAATGTTTTAAGTAATCTATGGTCTTTGCGCCAAGAGAGAGAAAAGCCAGTCTGTTCAAATTTAAGAGAACATAATTCTGCAGTTCCCTTTTATAAATAATGCAAGAACCTTTTGAACTCCATCCCACAATATTTACATATTTAATCTCATTTTCCAGCATTTTTAGACTTGGTCACAAATACTCCAGATGCATGAGATCCTGTCTGCATGTTAATGGAATCACCTGCAGGATAGCTTGACCTTTAGTAGGAAGGTTTGTTTTCCTTTCTTGTGGCTCATAAGTGTTCTCAGTCAACATTATAGGAGTGAGACACATTCACAGATGCCTGCAGCATAGATGGTGACATTGCCAAGGTTATAATGGCTTATTTCGGGTAGCATCTTGTGACTACAGCCCAGATCCTGCAACTGCCTGTGAGCAGATGGATTCCTGAGCCTGCATGGAACTTCACTGATGGAAGTCAAATCAGTTGCAGCCAAAGCTTACAGACCTTCTTCGTAACAAAACCTCCCATGCCCTGTTTTTAAGAAGATCATTTGCAGTCCATGGGGCTCTGTGAGTTTGTGTTCCTGGAGACAATTGCAGGATCAGGGCATCAGTCAGAAAATCCTCGCTGAAATAAACACTGTAACCTTGGTGGGTCAATATCCGATGATGATATTTTTCATTAAATGGAAGGAGGTTAACAATTCTCTGTAACCCATTCTAGTGGACTGGCAAGTGAGGCTATAAGGGTATGTCACAGGGTGACACTGGCCCTTTAAGAGGGAGGAGGGCCAGTGCACTTGTACCACGTCAGCTGACCCATATTAGGCTTAAAAAGAGGGCACCCTGGGTTAGGGAAAGAAAGCGAGACCCAGTGAGAGTGACCTTGTGAGTCAAGCTTGGAAGAAAGACTAGAATCCCCTGGGAGGGGAGGCAGTGAGAGCCTGAGATGCAAAGGGGGAAGAAAAACCCCAGGAGTAATAGCCCAGGAGGAGCTAAGAACTGCCGGGGCAGGAAGGGGGGGGTATGTTTTGCCTATGTTTGAGAAATAAAGCTGCCTAAAAGACTGTGGGCCTGGTCCTGTATCCTTTGCAAGCTGGGAAGAAGCCCTGCCTTGTTACAGGGCTCTTATGATCAGGACAGGGACCGTTAAAAAGGCATCTTCAATGGTTTCCCATTTCAGATAGGATCAGTTTTACACATGCGTCAAAGGAGACTTTTCTGATTGCCACCAGCCCAGCGTCTGGTGTCTGGAAACCAAGCTATGTCCTTTCTGCTTCCTACTGTCCACCTTCACAACAACCAGCAGCAACAACAGCTCAGGGATCTGAGCCTCGCCAGTGATTTTGCTGCCTGCAAGATAGCGTATCGTTTTCCCTCGCACCGGGCTGTATTGGCTGTGCAGTGTGGAAAAGAGAAAAGAAAATCTTATTTGGTGATTAAAATGTGCAAATCTGACGTGGAAGATCAACAGGAAGCAGATACAGAAGGATGGTCTAGTGGCTGGGCAGCAGACACAGTGTGTGACTTAAGCTCGTAATTGAAACTTTCTGTGCCTCAGTGTCTTCAATTTCAAAGTGACAACCTATCTTTTTGTACAGGCAACAATCAGATAAATTGTACAGTCCTAACCACTGCCAGGGACCACTACCTCCTGGCCCTAAGGCTGTGAGAAGAGACAGCTGGAGGGAACAAGCATGTTACTTCATAAATATCTCAGAAGGAAGGCTCTGAAGCCACAGGGGAGAGCAAGTTCCAGAACTGAGGACCCCTCCCAACTGAGCTCCACTCTGCTCTGGGGAACATAAAGCAGGGGCTGTCAGAGGGACATGGCAGCAGCAAGAGGAGATAGTAGACTGACAGAGCAGGTCCATCAGCTTGAGTTGTACCTGGAGGAGCTACTAATCAAGTTAGTCAGGGCAGCGGCCTTCTTTGCAGTAGGCGCTGCAGAAACTCATAACGAAAAGGTGGGCATCTCTAGGTGTGACCACAATACAAGTAATGTTTATTGATTTATCTGGGGGCAGATAGTAAACACTTTCCTCGTATTGGTGAGCAGTTACTCCCAGGAGTAGTTCCGTGGACTTCGCTGAGGTTACTTGCATACGTGCTCTGCGGTGGAAATCAGAAGCTCGTGATCTGGTCCTTATTTAGCAGTCTGTGTTTGGTGTCCACCTCCATGGCCTGAGATCTGTGCAGCTCAGTTACAGGCTCCCCTGCTGGCTGATTAAATCCTCCGCTGCCTGCTATTAATAAGAAGATCGTTCCAACGCCTGGCCACGCTGATAACGCATAGCCGGGCTTTGCTGCCCCTGAGGCTGCAGCCGTGTGCCAGAAAGTGAACTATCCCCTGGAGGATGGAGGAAAAAAACACATTCCTCTTGGATTCCCAGGCAGAGCTGCAGATTGTGATTAATTCCCTCCTCCCCATACACCCTGGAAACTGCCTTTGATCAGTGACCTGCTGTGTTTCTAATGCTGTCTGGGTTCCGGTTCCCTCGGATCAGATTTAGGAACTCATTTTTGTGAGTCGGTGGGGAGTCTGGCTGAGGGCCAGACCTTGCCACAGGCTCATTCATGGAGCCCTCTGTGCTCACTCTGGGCTTCACTGCTGCAGAGGCCAGTCAGAATAAGGAGTGGGGCTGTGACAGGCAGCATTTACCAGTGGTATTGTGCAGTGGTTAGGTACCCGGGTCACAACTCTCCCTCTGTCTCTATCACCCCCTGCCGGTGGTCCCAAGAGAGAAATCTCTGACGAGGGTCTCCTCCCTGCTCCTTCCTCCGGGCCTGTGTAGCCGTCTTTTGCAGGCCCCTTCCTTGCAGTAAGGACTTCTGCTGAGCTCTTGCTCAGGTGCTCTCCTCCGATCCTGTCTGGCTCTCTTTTAAGCTCCTTCTCCAGCTGGAGCAGGTGCTGCAGGTGTGGTGTCCCCTGGACCCAGATCTTCTTCTTAATCCCTGGTATCTCAGTGTGGGGTTTATATTTTCATCATGGGCGCCTACCGTTAGTGGCAGCGATGTTGTTCCTATGTGGCTGCCCATCCTCAGGGTGGGACTCGGAGTCTGCCTCAGCTGCTGTGTGTGGCAGCCCTGGGACTGGGGATGGTGTGAGTTCGGGGGGAACTTTTCTGATGGCCCAGTGAGTGCCCACCCCGCTTGCTGACAGACAGGGAGACCGAATGGACAGTGGCAGGGGAGGGAGGCAGAGATAGCTCTGGGCTAATAGATAGCTCTGAAGCACGCCTGTTAGCCAGCCTGTTAGATGCAACCGGGCCCTGGGGGTAAAGAACCTACCCATGGCCAGGAGAGCTGAAGTGGGGGAGGGAGAGGAGAGAGATTCCCTCATACCTCCCCCCAGCCTAAGTATGTGCTTAAGGACTCACAGCCTCCCCTCTTCCCCCTAGCAGGAGCTGTGCAGGGGATGCCATTCGCTCTTTAGAGCTGCAGTAATCTCTGTCACCCAAGCCACGGGAGGATGAGACTCTGTATCGTGTATCTCAGAGAGGGAGGGAGCTCATCTGTGGGAGAACCAGCTCTGTGGCTCCCTCCTGAAGAACAGGAACAGAGCCCCTCAGTTCTGCAACAGACCCAGCAAGGAGCCTGCTTATGGCAGTGTCAACACTGATCAGGGCTGGCTTTGAGGTTGGGGGAGGAGGTTTTATTAAATCAATGTCCTAGGCCGTGATGCTTGCTAGCAAGAACTGCACAACTCCAGAACATCTGTCTATTTGTATTAACATCCTGCTTCCCCCTGCAGGTCAAGGTTAAACGTCAGTGTGACAGCCACCATTTTGGCTGACATTGAGGATTGAACTGAGGATCTCCAGTACTAAAATCACAAGCTGGCATGGTTTGTGCTAAAGAGCCAACCCCTTCTTGCTAGGGCTGCAACAGACTTGTATGTTCTGTGAATTGGGCACACGCTCACCAGTCTAGCACCAGAAAGAGAAGGAAGAGAGCAGAAAAATTCAGCCCCAGGCTTTGTAGTCCAGGCTAGTCCACAAGCTGCAAGGATCTATCTGGCTAATAAACTCTACAGCAGAGGTCCATGTTCTCAGACAGAGGACATCAATCTTTTCCACTTTGGGAAACAAACTGGAGAAAATGAAAGTTCTTTCCTTAGTGTTTCACTTACTTGGGTGGATGGGTGATTATCCTCCCCATATAAATTTAGATCTCAGTTGCAATAACATTTCACCTTAGCCAACACACACTACTTTATTGTGTATCTTAGCAAGACTGGCGGCTCTATAGACACAAAGTGATGTTTGCCACATGCTGCTTTCTGAAATGTAAGAGCAGCGTGAAAGCATGCTGAGGGCTACTTACAGCAATGGAAAGGCTGTAAAGAAAGAAAAGAAGAAGGGAAAAAAACCCGTCCAAACTCAGTGAATAGGAGAGGGTTCTGTGATGAAAAACAACACATATAGTGAGGTATGTTACTGAGCAGAGATTAGTAACACAACTAGTGCAACCTACAATGAGTCTGGATTGCTCTGGGTCAAACTGAAGTTGATGTGGGAATCAATGGATAAATGTCTCTGGCTTGTGCTATGCTGGAGATCAGACTAGATGATCACAGTGATTCCTTCTTGCCTTAAAATGTATGAGACTGAAGCCAAGAATTCTCAACCTCTTATTCTCAACCCAATTCTCCACCCCTTATTCACTATTGTGGGGAAAACTCACAAGACTACTCCTATGAAAAGTCACTATTGTTAGTACATGCTTCACAATCCAGCCTTGCATATGGATTTAATGTATGAGAAGTCTCCTGACTAAATCCCCCCACATACAGAAAGCAGTAGCAAATAACAGAGTGGGGAATGGATGAGTCAAAAGACTGGACATTTGGAGCCTTTTGCCTCGAAGTTGCTGCCCATGTTGACACTGACCAAAAGTTGTTTCCATCAGAAGGCTGATGGCTTATGTGGATTGAGTTGTTTTGTTCCAGTGTCCACCCCCTCCAACCATAGTTGGCATCTGTTGGCATCCTTGTTGACAGACTTTGCGGAAAAGCAAGGGTGAAATCCTGGCCCCACTGAATTGAGTGGAGAAACTCCCAATGACGTCGGTGGGATCAGGATTTCACCCGAGCATTTACATTGTTCTTAAACCTAATAAACATTTGGTCACTTTTAAGTATGGTTAAAATTGTTCTCCCTTGTTCCTTTGCATCAACGGGGGCGTTGGGCTAAGTGTCCTGTTAAGTCACCCTGAATTCTCAGGCTGTCTTCAGAACCACTAGAACTTGTATTTCAATTCAAGGTAGCCTCAAAAACTTGGGAGGGCAGACGGCATTTTGGTTTTGGACTAGCCCTAGTCGTTTTAACTTTTTCAAATAGGTTTTCTAGCAAAGCATGAAAAAATGCCACCGACATCATAGAGGCTTCTTGAAAAGGGATGAACTTTTTGTTCTCTTATGTATCTATTTTAGGTAATCTAAATGATGCTAAACAAAGGTCTCACCTTTAACAAAGACATACAAAATGGCATCTATGGAATCAGTCTGTTCCATATAGGTAGTCTATAGTTTCTGGGTCAGATCCTCAACCAGCAAGGTGAGTCTTTCTCTCCATGATGGCTTTGTAGAAGATCTTGTGTTTAAAGCATTGGACTAGGAGAAGTGAGTTTTCTTCCCACATCTGCCACAGACGTTCTGTGTGAGGTTGATAAGACCTTTGATCTTTCTTTGCCTTAGTTTTCCCAGATGTAAAATGGAGATGATATGACTTCACATTAATGTTTATCAAGAGCTTTGAGATGTGTCTTGGGTACTTGTACGGTGACCCTGTCCACCCTGGATGGAAGGCTCTGAGCAAAGTGTTACCACTTCTCTCTCTGTACTGACTTTTATCCTGACACTGAATAAAAAACTCAACATGTTTAATGATGCCTCCTCAGCATAATTGCTTAATGACCCACAAGAATCAACATCCCATTGATTCAGCAAGGGCTTGACTCAGCTCTTTCAGTGCCAATGTGTCCTCCCAGAGGGCTGGTGCGGGAGGCTCAACTCCGTATTGCCCAGATATGCAGGGGGATAAGGAAAGCTTTCACCCGCCAACTCTGGGTCCAGGGCCAGCACAGTCTGCTCATTTCACTCGTGCATGAACAGGCTGCCTCACCCACTTGGTTAATGGCACTGCAAGGCTTCTGCTTTTTTATTTGATAGGATAACACTGTCTCTGAATAGATGGTGTGGTTGGGAACAAAAAGGATACAATGTTATGCAGCCTGGTTATTGGACTGACAGATCCTTAACCTTTTCAAGGGTAATAAATAATTATTGTAGTCTCAACAGCCTTTTGCCGTTTCAGAGAGACTGCTTAATTGCTGGCAGTGTGCTGTCAGAGGAGAAAGGGGTTAGGAGACTGTTTCTCTACAAAGCTAGGCAGGAGAAGGTTTAATATGGTTGATGTACACAGCAGAGAGGATTTGGGTTCGTGTTGGTAGCACGGTTCATTTTGATGATACTGGCTAGCTGCTCAGCTACAATCTCAGTAACACCTTCCTTTTATCAGTCTGAAAGTCATCGGAATATGAATTGTGCTCATTTAAAAACTAATGCACGCCTCCCCCCCTCAAACATCCATTCATGAGTGTATTATGCAGCAGCGCCTAGAGGTCCCAACAGTGCAAGGCACTCTAAAAACTCACAGTAGGGGCAGTCTCTGCACCAAAGAGCTTCTAATCTAAATAGACCCCATATAGAAATGGTGGGCAAACGGAAGTGTGGCATTATCCCTATTTTATAGGTGGGGGACTGAGACAGAGAGAGATGAACTGACTTGTCCAAGGTCATATGGGGGGCGGGGTTTGTTAGGACCAGGAATTGAACCAGATCCCCGCCGTGTCCCAAGTCAGAGCCTTTTCTATAAGACCATCCTTATGTTAGCTGAGGGTTAGGCACATGTTGTCACTTTTACATTTCCATGCAGTCACTGCAGAAGGAAATGCTGTGGGCCCATTACCCCAGTCAGTGTAACTTCAGAGTGGCTTATGGAAGTCGACGGCATTGCTCTGGATTCAACACCAACGTAAGCGAGGACTGAGTTTGGCCACATGGAATTCGCATTCCCTTTCTAGCCCAATGTACCTTTAATCCCACCCATCCTCTCTTTTCCTCTGAGTTCAGTATAGAAAGAGGTTCTGGAACTTTCCATAAGCAGAGAACCACCTATGCTCAGGCCAGAGAAGGAGAAAAGGGGACATTATAAATCAGGCTCCAATGGCCGTCTTCCTCAATATGACAAACCTTGTATGTACTGTAAAACAAACCCGTTAAGCTACAGAGTTAGCAGTTGGTGAAGCTAGGGGGAAAATACAGTGAATTAAAACAGTCTAGGGCGAGCATTGCACTGCACAGTACAAACACCCTGAAATTCCACTTGTCCTAATGTCCAGCAGAGTTCACCCCGGTGAGGAAATCCAGGACAAGCAGGATTTTGCAGCCACAGGACTGTACAAGAGTCCTTCCTCCCACAAACTCTCCTATTTTACATTCCAGGGGTCAGATTTACCTTTGGGTTAGCCTGATTTTTTGCTGGTGTAATTTCATTAAAACCATTGGAATTAGTCTGGTGTCAAACTGGACTAACACAGTAGTGGATCAGGGCCCAGGTGTGCCCTCTGCACTAAACACAGCAGGCGTGCCGATGAGCCCCAGCGGAGTGGGTGTCTTTCCATGTGTCCCACTGTATCTTTGAGATTGGCACTGTCTTGCTTTGCTCACCCATCCAGTGCTACTTACAAGAGTGATGCTATCTTAGGGTTTCATACTGCCACCTGTCACCAAAGTATCTGAAGGCCTTCCACATAAATTCAATAGTAATAGCAAAGTTCTTAGGGTTAGGGAACATTGAATGGCTGGTGCTTTGATGGCATTCTTGGAATTGTACCACCTCCTGGAGCAGAAAGGTGGCTAGAACTGAGCTATGTGACTGGGTTGGTACATTGGGATATGCACACTGGCCATGGGTAAATCCTGCTGGTCCCTCCAAAAATTGTTATGTTAAAATGAGAGAAGTGAAAAATAAATTTGTCTCCTGTTCAGGAGAACTGGAGCCATAAGTGGAACAACATCCTCCCATCCTCAACCATCAGCTGAAAACCAGATCTTGGAAAGGGAGGGTGGAATTATGTGAATTGATGTGGAGAAAAATGCTGTATGACAGTCCTAGAGATTCAAAACTTCTTTCTGTCTGGAGGGTGTGTTCAAGTAGATGGAGACCTAGGTACATCAGACATGTCTGTGTGTATTTATGCAGAGATTTTATTACAACTGCATACACAAATGTAGCCTCAGCAGATCTAAATTAACACAGCCCCATTGACCCTTGCTTTACACCAGCTGAGGACCAAGTCCGTGGTGGGTAAAGTTCTTGATATGACTCGTATGTATGTATGTATGTTTGCCAGTTTGTCTCCCTCTATTTTGTAAATTTACTTGCTTTATAAATAAAATCTAAATTAGCATCTGTGAACTTAAATACAAAGTGGACCTGGAGACTGAAACAATTTGCTTGGGGATAATTTCATTTCCTGTTAAAGCTTTGCTTCATAGTAAATACTAATGCACTTTTGTAGCCAGTCACAATGCACACACCTGGGCTTAACACATTCGTATGTGATTTGATTCAGAATTGTAATTAGGTGTTGTCAGTAGAGTGGCAAATAAAATCATTGGATCATTGAGAGGCTTTCAGGAATAAACTTATGGTGCCGGTGTTATACAGGGACCACAATCAGATTATTGTTATTATTGTATTATTAAACTGGGCACAAGCATCCCAACTGGTTACAGGAATTGGTAAGTTAAAACCAAGAACACAATTTCCTGCCTTTTAGCAAGACACCCAAAAGGAAATGGAATTTGCCTAACTGACCCTGTGAGCATTTGAAATAGTGTTTACTTATATTGCAATGCTGTGGGTTTGCTGTTTGTCAGGGAAAGCCATGCACCAGTCTTATAACCTTAAAGTCTAATGTCTGCCTAGATATTTGTCTCCTGTATGCATCAGGCCAGATTCTCAGTGTGTGAACATCAGTGTAACTCCCTTGAAGTCAATGGAGCTATGCTGATTGACACCAGCTGAGGATCCAACCGCAGATTTGTACTACTTCACTGAACAGAAAGCATTGCATCTGTTTAGAATCTTGATGCCATGACCCCTGATGGCCTAGTTGAGTCTGATTACATCGCTTTAAATATATCCAGAAACAGGGCCCGAAGAATAGGTTTGGTGCTCCATTTTCTTTAGCTTTCTGTAATGTCTGTGACATTCTCTGACCGTGACCCAGTTGTTTTCTTCTGTTGATGGTAGTTTGTATTTAATAAGTCTCAGGAAGGAATTGTAATCAGTCTCCTACTTCATTAAAGCTGCATTTCTGTTGAAAGTAGGCATATGTTTTGTGACTATAGGGTCAGATCCTTAGCTGGTGTAAATCAGCATAGCTACATTGACTTCCAGTGTTGCCAGCTCTAGTGATTTTATTGTGAATCTCACAGTATTTGGTCATTTTCTTAAATGGTCACTCCTGGAGTCTCATTACTTTGTGCAAATCTCGGCTTTTATTAAAAAATGTTTTTAGCCCTCATGGGTGTGGGGAGAAAGCGTGAAAACATAAACCAAAATCCAGAGGTTGTAAAAAAAACCTCAACATTGATTGTTCCTGAGAACTCTCGTGATTTTTAAGCCAATCTTCTTATTCAGACTTGTGAGTTCTGACCATGTACGGGTTGGAATAGTGCACTGCTGTGCTGACTGACACCAGCTGAGGATCTGGACTATGGTCTGGAGTGGATCTGAGCAATGGAACATGCATTAATAGAAATGATATGGGAAGCACGAGGTAAAAGTTTCCAAGACTTCTCTTGAGATACTCATTGATAGGGATGCAGTCATAGCTGACAAGTCTCAGCAAACCGGTGGAGCAATGAAAAGGCTGTTCTCTGAGTCCAGAGCATAGATAATATGATAATGGCATGCCCCAGGGCTATCTTTGCTCTTGAAGGAGTCTCCCCTGTCTTCGGGAGGCTCACTGGTTCATAAATACTAGCTTCGCCATCACTTCACTGAAAATGGAATGGTGCTGAAACAGAATGTGCTAATTTGGCATAGGCCATCAGCAAGGGAAGTCCTTTGAAGTCATCTTCACAGGGCATTGTACCTTCACATGTACTTTGAGTGACACCCCACACATTCAGACTTCTGCCTGCCCAATCTCTAAAACACATCCATGTTTTAAAATGTTTTGGACATGGAGTAGAATTTCTCAGCAAGCCGGAAGCCACCATGCTCCAGATCCCATGCTGGGTGAAGAAAGGAGAAGAAGGAGTTTGCAGCTTTCCTGCTATTTGGTTGGTCTAGAACAGTGATTCTCAAACTTTTGTCCTGGTGACCCCTTTCACATAGCAAGTCTCTGAGTGCGACACCCCCCACCCCCCTTATAAAGTAAAAATACTTTTTTATATATTTAACACTATTATAAATGCTGGAGGCAAAGCGGGGTTTGGGGTGGAGACTCACAGCACACAACCCCCCACATAATAACCTCATGGCCCCCTGAGGGGTCCCAACCCCCAGTTTGAGAACCCCTGGTCTAGAAGAACCTAGGCCATTCATTAAAGAGACTAGACAACTTGCCCACGGTCACACAGGACATCTGTGGCATAACAGAGCCCAGGTCTGCTGACTCCCATCCTTTGCCTCAAGCAAAAGACCCTTCTTGCCATCAGAGATGAAGATAAAGGGTAAAAAAAATTAAAGTACCAAAGTCCCCAAGCCTCTTTTGCAAATGAGACATATGCTCCTAAGTCAGTTCAGTGCTTTTGAAAATTTTACGCTTTATCTGCATCTGTGACCTCTTGTCACAGTGCTCCATACGCAATTATACATTGGCTATCCTGCTGGTCAGGTCTGCGGTGTGTACCATTCTATTTCCTTTGCATGTGGGTGCATAATGTGTTTATATCCTGCTGGATCTATGCTACCAGAGTACCTGGTAATGTAAAGGCATTCTGTTGCTTGCATTCTTCATGGTACCCCCTCTTCCTTTCATATATAACACTTACCCTCACTGGCTGTGACAGAGGCATGCCAAAGCTGTAAATTATGTTGGTTTGGGGACATAACATTCCGTCGTATCAGGCAGCTTCATGCCATTCAGCAGTAAATCTGAGCTGATTTATGTCAGCATAATGCATATGGCTTCCTTCAACGAGCTGATCTGTGACAAGCTTGTTAGATCAGAGATGTGTACGTGATGCCAATTACAGAGGGATGGAGTGTGTCTCCAGCTCGACATTATGTAGCCATAGGAGGTTGAGCAAAATATTGTCTGTTGTTATGTTGTGCACGGATTCTGCTTGAGCTCTTATTTATGTCTCGTGCACCAAGAGCTGTATTTCATGCACGTATGGTATGTGATTTCCTTGAACACCTACACAAAAACCCCCATCCCCAATTAGAGCCACTGTACATCCTGGGCCAGCCACACAGGATTTGTTCTTTGACTTGGATGAATGTATAATCTGAGCAGCCATCCATGTATTAACAGGCAGGGCTGGGGGGAAGCGTTCCCACAGCTCTTAGAATGTACAATGTGAGTCATGTCTTTCAACGGTCCAGAATAAAACACGAGGAGAGAGATTACAGGTGGGAAAGGATGATACCTGAAATCTGTATCTGAAGAGAGATCAAAGTCACCCATCAGGGGTTTGAGTAAAACCACTCAAGCAGAGATTTGGAAGGAATGCTGTTTTCCACCTCCGTGTACTGCTGTCCCCCACACGCTGGAGAGTTACTGCACTGGTGGCTCTGACCCCATAATTCACTAGAATACACAATCAGAATATAGAGAAATTAGGCCACCAGGGAAGTTTACTTCCATGCATTTATTTGGGTTCCTTGGAGTTTCCTATTTGGCCTTGTTTGTAAGTAACATTAATTTTGACTTTGTTTTAACCTTATTGCTCTTTGTTTAATTATTTGCTTTCTGAATACTACTATTACTTAGCTGTTAGATTGTGTTTTCTATCCCTTGATCTCAAAGTATGTATGTATCCTTACAATTTCCATTTTATAGGGAAACCAAGGCACAGGACAGTAAATGAGTTCATACAGCAAGTCAGAGCTGGAAATAGAACCCAGGTCTTCTGAGTACCAGTTGGACAGCCTGTCCATGAGACCATGCTGTCTTTGTTTTTCTATAGCACTTCTTAATCTGGTAATCTCAGAGCAGTTAATACACCTCAGTTAGTTAATCCCTGCACCATCCCAGTGAGGTAGTAGATTATTATTGTGTATCCCCATTTTACAGGTGGATAAACTGAGGCATGGAAGGCAAATGTGGGTAGCCCAGTGTGCATCAAAGCATGGGATGGACTAAGTGACCAAGTAAGTAAACTGAGGCATGAAAAGGTTAGTGAGGATACATAGATATCATCCACTGTGATCAGCATCCAGGAGTCCTGCATGCAGGAGTCCTGAATCCCAGAGAACAGCTGTAACCACAAGACTACTGTCTCCCATGATGTAATATCAAAGAGGTTTGTGTAAGGATGACTGCCTCTAACAGAATCTCCCTTGATGTGTGCTGTCCATGGTTCTGGCCAAATGCTGCATTTTGCCATCAGACTGACAGCACATCATTATCAGCTCTCCAAAGGTTTTCGCAATAAGAGAACTTCTGTAAGATTTCTCCCTAAACTCACTGCATGCTGCAGAATTCATCCTACAGCTCTTTACTTGCCATGTCTGCATGAGGGGAGCTGCAGGTGATTTTTTAAAAAGAAGGAGGGGAAAGGGAAGGATTTAGCCTCTGGATCAAATTGTTCCATTCTCCCCTACTCAACACCAAGCATTCTGCACCATATATAGATTCTTAAATCCACATTGCTGTTTTCCCAGATTCATTCATGGTTGATCCATTTGACAGTATCAAAATAATGTATCCAACCCATAGGAAAATACCCTTACCCCAATTAAGTCAGTATTTTATCCAGTAATAAGCAATTCTATGGCATGCATCACCATAGTATCTTACGTACCTTTTCTCCATATGCCAGCAGGAAGTTCTGGTTTTTGTTCCCCGTTCTGCAGCAGATTTTCAGTGAAACTGTGGGCAACTCACTTAACCTCTCTGTGCCTCATGTTCATCATCTACAGAATGAGGATAATGCCTTGTAAAGCACTGGGCGACTGGGGATTGTATGTGTGCTAAGTATTGTTATAGCAAATACGCAGCAGATATAAATACAGTTTTATGGGGGGGTGGGTTTAAAGATTTTAAATAATACATGTAAAAGGTAATTATATATTTAATATAATTGCAGGGTTTCTTTAAATGCAATTAACTGGGAATGTATGGTTTGTATAGAACAGGTCTAACACATCTATCATTACTACATTTTTACTAAAGTGTATTTAAAACAGTACAAAACCTGTTCACATGTCTGACTAACATCTAACTTAATCTGTCAACCCAAGAAATTTAGCACTATTCAGGGTAGTATCTAAGGATCTGAGTCAACAAAGTTCTTAGGCACCTGCTTAAAATTAAACAAGCACTTTTGTACTTTACTGAACCAGGGCCTAGGTGCTGTTGTATGTACCGTTGCTGAGTCTTCAGGCTGATTGGAAGTGCATACTGAATGCCAGGGCATGAGACTGAGCACTAGGGAGCGGAAAGTGGCAATTCATCAAAGTTTTACCTATTGCTTATCTAAGCACCTTAATTAGATTTCGTTGTTCTAAATAAGAGCTTACTGGAGGGACCCATTGCATTTGTTACAAGGATGCTGGGTGGAGAAATAATCTCAAGAGCTGTCAGCTGGTGTTCTGGCTCTGGTTGCTCCATCTGGGTCCCAGCTGGAGGTGTGGTTCATGAGAACATTACTCCATATGCACACTTCCACAGGCTACTTCTTCTACATGTTTGACTCTGCTGTTCCAATGGTTCTTGGAAACTGACAGCATGTGATGTAAGCACCCTGGCATCATGATTTCGAAAACCATATTTTGTGTATAGGATACACTGGCAAACTGAACGGCCCCAGCAGTAGACTGAAATGCTGAAACCCTGTTGGTTTTACAGCACTGCCAGGCTTTCATTAGGATGGAGAATATTCCCATTGATCATAACCCATCTAAACAAAATGGTCTGGGTATACTGGATGGATAGAATAGAAGTGAGGAGGTTTCATGGTCAGACATTAGTGCACCCTCTAGAGGGCCTTAAAGCATTCCGCAGGGTTTTGCTAGCACGTGAGAAACCAACAAATTGAGAAACTGGGTCACCAGGATTCATTCATTTGCTGTGTGTATTGTCAGCTGGGCTTTGATTGCTGTTCATACCGGCATGTTTAAGCTTGCATTCTGTCCTTCCGAATATTGTAATATCCTGCATTCCTGCTCTCATTGCTCCTTACAATCTTATAATAAATCTTAATATAATATATAGTATATATTGATGTAATAATTGGTCGTATTTATATTGTAGTTGCACCCTAGAGGATCAGACCAAAGTCAGACCCCCATTGTGTTAGGCATTATGTGCATACAAGTAGTGAGAGAGAGCTCTGGTCCCAAAGAGTTTACAATCTACATAGGTTAAAGGGTAAACAGGCACAGAGAGGTGAAGTGACTTTTGCCTATCATCACAAAGCAGGTCAGTGGCTGAGCCGAGAATAGAATAGAAGAGTCCTCTGACTCCCACTCCAGTGCCCTATCCACTGGACAACTGCCTCTACCTTTGCTCTATAGGAGCTGGAATTAGGGCACCCCCTGTCTCAAAGTGGTTTCCATCATATACAGAGTTTATAGTTTGGTTCAATGGCTCTCAGCACCCCCACTATACAAACTGTTCCAACGTCCCTGCTTTGCTCTCTTCCCCTCCCCCCACTTAACTGCTTTTTTGCTTTCTTTTCCCACGCTTGGTTTTGTGCCTTCTTTTGATCCACTGCGTAGATTCACCAAATTCCCTCCCTCTTCTTCCTCCAATCTCTCCTGAAAAATCCTTCAACCCTTCCTCAATGTGAAATATCTCCCTCAATATACATGCAAATTTACTGCAGTACACCCAGTGTGATCCCCTTTGGTGGGTGATAATTTACATCAGAAATGCTAAACCACGAAACTGAGATTATAGAAAATAATATGGCACTAAACAAATTAATCTCATATTAAGATTCCTTCACTTTTAATGTTCTTGGGTCTCTCATATACAGTCTCTCCTATATTTTATGCCATGGAAAGTCACAAAGGTTTGGTTTTATATCTACGTAGATAAGTATTTTTACCTTGTACTGAATTTAGTTGCGTACTGCAGATATTTTTGAAACTGGTGTTTTCTCCATAAGAGCGTGACCAAGATAGAAGCAACACATAGTAAACTTTGTATATTCTTTTCTAGGTGGAAAAATTGGCTAAATACTTGGACCCAAATGACCTGGGAAGAATCAACTTCAAGGATTTCTGTCATGGAGTTTTTGCTATCAAAGGTAAGTAAGTACTGTAATGCAGCTTTTTATAAAATACCCAGTTTAACTCAATAATGTTTTCTTAGGGCATGGGGCGTCAGAAGATTTGATACTTACTAGGATAGATGCTGGTGAATTGTACTTTGCTCTTCTGTCTCACAGAAGTATAATCAATAAGATGCTGATCTTGCAAAGAGTTAGGCACATGCTTAACTTAAAGCACATGATGTGTCCCATTAAAGTCAACCATCAAATTAAGCATGTGCATGAGTCTTTGTAAAACTGGGGCCTTATTTCTTTAAACCACCTGCATATTTAGACAGTCCACAGGATAAGGAGCTCAGTCTAAACGTGAATGAATTCACATGTGTAAAACTTTGACTGTACCTGAAAAGCATCAGGTTATCAAGGTCACTGGGAATTTTCCATGATCTGTAACTTCAGTCCACACTGGGTTAATAACCTTTACTCATGAATGGACTTTTCCTATACAGTTTCTCCAGTGTAAGAGACGTTCTCAACTAACAGCTGTAGATATTTATATTTGAATTATGTTTGAGTTCTCTATGTTCCACAGACAGTTTTCCCAGGCAAAAGAGCTGTGGAGGCTTTGGTTAAAAATTCATAGAGCCGTATGAACGCAGTGAACAGTTTTCTATGAAAGTTTACAGAATGTTTGATGCTATTTGGGGTGATTTTGTGCTAATCCATAGATTTCACTTTTATATACATTTTTTTTTTAAAATGAACCGAAAACCTACAAAAATTCAAAATCTGCAAAAATTAAAATTTCTTAGGTTGAACTTTGAATTCCAGAGCCACCTTTTTGTTCAAAGTGATCTCATGGTTATAATGAATGTGTCATTTTTAGCACCCCCGCCCCAAAAAAAAAAGTAGATGGGGGGAGCTGGTATTTTGTTTTGTGGTTTTGTTTGTTTAGTAAAATGGGCTCATTTAGGCATTCAGAGCAACACATAAAAAGGAGAAATCACATTTTGCCTATTTTTTCTCTTTGCTGTGAGATGAATCTCTGTTGAAACCCTATGTCTTGTCTTTGGATCTATCTTCATTACTCTGATGACAGGGAATGCTAGCTGTAGTGTAGGGCTCTGCCTATTTTGGGGGCATCCCTGCTGCTGCATGTCCCGGGTGCAGCTTAAAATTTTGTTGATTTAGGGGCATGCAAAAGGGATACAACAGGGGAGGAAAACGTCCATTGTCTTGGCCTTCCCATTATCTTTCATATATGGATCCTTGGCATCACCATCAGCCACCATCTCAAATCAAAGAGTATTTACAGCTATTTAATAAAAGACATCCCATTTTATGTATATATTTTACTGCAACTCTTAATAAGGAACTAGATCCATCACTTACCTCACCCGATGAAGGTTTTATTGGTCTTCAGCCAGCAGAGACATTTTTCTTTCTTTAAAACAAATTGCTGTGATTAAAGTTGAGAAAATGTTTGCTCCCCTTCCAAAAATGAGAAGACTCCACCATGTTGTCTCTCATTTTTCAACAGGGCTTCGTGTGGCAAGAATAGCAGTGCTCTCGTTCTCAGACAAAAACAATCAATCCAACTAGGCTGCAACCGATTTTAAATATGGCCCTTTGACACCCTAGCCTATTTGAATTGTGTATAGTAATCAGATTAATTTAGCAAGATGAGACACTATGATAAATCCCAAGGTTTTGTTCTAATTGAGTATGAATCTGTGTTATTCTTAGTGGTGGAAGCCAAACATTTACATTAAAAAAAATTTACTACCCTAATTCCTTGCCATATTTCTTATTTATGGGACTTCAGATTAAATTGTCTCATCACAGAGCTGAGCTCTTGGGGATAGTTCCCTTGATATTCCGGGATGAAGGATAACTTTTTACTTGGCAGAAGTGAAATACTTTTGTGTTCCTATTTGGGAGTTGTCTGTGTCGTGAATCTGTGTTTAAACATTGGGATTGAAACATCTAAGTTTTCTGGAATCCTGGATTCACATCCCAGCAGCCAAGAATCAGCCTTGAGGGAGAAAAATTGAGTTCCATGAAGTTTAGAAATTTGATTGAATCTCTCAGATGAGGTCTTCAAAACCAGCTATGGATCTGGTCCAAAACTCCAGAACTCAACGCTCCCAAACATTGGTGTATTTGAAATCCAGATCTGTAGTTTGCAAGCAGCTCCTGTATCCATAAAAAGATGAATTAAAACTCTGGATCCAAACACTCTTGAACTTTGGGATCTGAAATCAGTGGCGTGGCCCCTACCCCTGCTGAAACCAAGGCACTGCCTGCTCTGCATGTGTGTGAAAAATCTCCTGGCTCTTTCTGAAGGAAGACCCTGCTGTTTGCTAAGGTGTCCCGTGTGTCGTCTTCCCCCCCCCTCCCCCGTCCCATCTCTGAGCTGGACAAACTCCACATGGCCCTTGACCTAAGACTCATACACCTCTGCAGCCGCTGCTGAGATGGCAAGTAGAAACAAAATTAAGCCTTCTCAGGCCTCTAGCAGTCTGCTTTCTGGTGTACATTGACAGCGTGCTCCTGATTTCCTGGGATGGAGGATTTAGACAAGCTGAAGGAGCAGTAATGGGGGATATAATGGGTTGGAGGAGCTTAGTCTTGTTGGATTTGTCTGCACTGAAGTAAATCACCCTGGCTGGCCTGTGTCAGCGGACTGGGGCTCTCGGGGCCTAGGCCGTGTGGGGCAATACAATAGATGTCTGGGCTCGTGCTGGAGCTCAGGCTGCGGCACCTGGAACCCGAAGGTCTACACTGCAATCTATCAGCACTGCAACCTGAGCCCCGTGAGCCCGACTCCGCTGACATGGGCCAGCCGCAGGTGTTTTATTGCAGTTTAGACATACCCGTTGTGTATCTTCTGATGAAACTCTAGGCTGGAGGAGATCCTATCTCTTTAAGGAAAGCCTCTGTTCTTTCTCCTTTGTAAAGGTGGGTTATCCAGTAAATGTCTTGCTTCAGCACTTGAGTAGTAACGCTGCTGTTGGGGCCCCTTTCCTAGCATGATTACGCTCTGCTGCAGACCGGGACTGGCTTGTCATCAAGATAAAGGCTGTAAAGCTTGTTTGCTGGAACATCAAAATAAAAAAGTTTAGCTCCTGGTGTATCTGCACTCTCCAGCTGCTCACTTCATGCCATCGGTTCAATTAACAATCACCAATCAGGAGAACTACTGCCGTCAGATATCATCAGATATCGGCTTGTTGTGAATACACCTTTGAAATCCTGGCCCCAGTTACATCAGTGGCAGAATTCTCACAGACTTCAGTGGGGCCAGGATTTCATCTGTTACATTTGACCACTGGGTTCAGTATTTGATCATTTTGATTGTAAACTGATTGAGGGCCTGATCCTGCCAACAGTTGCTATCAGTCATAGTGCTTACTGACTTGAGAAGTCGTATTGACGGCAGTGAGTTAGTCAGGGTAGTAAGCATCATGCTCAGGAGTGTTTGCACAATGATGCCCTTAGTCTGGTTAGTAAGGTTTAAGTAAGTACATTTGACATGTTTGTTCTATTAAGTACCCCTGTTTCTATTCTCATAGTGTTCTTTGTTCTTTTCTTTGACAAAAAAACCTATTCTATATAAAAAAAACCCTACCAAACAAATAAAGGATGAGCTCTCCCTACTGGCCCTGTAGCTGCAGTTAACTAAAAAGTATGACTTCAGATTACATTAAAGGAACAGGAAAGAAAGAGAGTTGTCACAGATTCTCTTGCATTGGAAACACATGAATATATATTTATATTTTTAAGTAGAAAAGTAGTAGAGAAAAATGCATTCAGACTTCCAAGAGGCTATTTAAACCATGGAAACCACACAAACAACTGTACAGTAATTACTGTATAATGTATTTCATATGAGGTATATTGACCAGTGTTATATATCCTGATTGTTTCAACACAATACCATCTATTATAATGCTAAAGTGCAAACAGTGCTTCTTGAGAACCAGATTCTAGTCCCTCTGCTCACCTGGAGCAGTCGTTTATTCTGCATGTGGTCCCATTGAAGTCCTGGGCATGACCTTTTAAGTTGCCTTTTAAAGGTACATAGGTGCCTAAAGATGCAGGTAGGTGCCTAGGCCTTGATCCTCAAAGGAGTTTAGGAGTAAAGTGCTTAGGCACTTTGAGAAATTCAGCTCCAAATCCGTTAGCTGGGAGAAGTATGAGACAGCTCTCTCTGTGGATCAGCCACAGAATGGGAGGTGTAGATTACATCGATGGAAGAGTAGGTTACAGATGTATGCGGTGACTGACTTAAAATCAATGTCTGTGGCTCATGCCCTTATACCCGAGATCAGGACTGAGCCATGTGAGTGCAAGAATGGCAATAGGGCACCAAAGTAAAACTAAAAATCTGGGGTGAACCCTTTCAGACTAGCATTCGCTGTGCCACTTACACGGTAGGTTTGACCCAGCAAATCCTTGCTCTTAGAGTGCTTCTTACTCACAGGAGCAGTCCTTTTGACTTCAGTAGAACTAATTGCTTGAGTAAGTCTTTGAAGGATTGGGACCTTAGCTAGTAAGTAACACTCTAGCTATTTAATGAAGTGGGGTTAGTGCCTCTTCAAACCTTTTAAGGCTCAATTAAATTTTTGCTTAATATAGCCGGAAGCCATAAATGAGCCTAATACACCATTAAAGATCCAAGGGTAAATAAGTGAATAGCTACTGCTCCTAGGATATGTGTCAGGAACCAGCTACATCCAATTAAGTAACTGGATTTGATTTCCTATAGTATTAAAACTGCTTAATTGCCCATGAAAATTACATGACTCAGGATGGTTAAATTTCCTTCTTAGAGCATTTGCAGGAAATTGCTTTGTGATTCTGTTTACTTTCCTTCGAAACAATTGACCATTCAGTAGGGTTTGAAGAGCACTGCACCTTTGCTGTACAGAACTGTCGGACACACAAAATCATCCAGAATCAAAAGAGACCCGTGGCCTCCAGGGCAAACTGGGTTAAAGGCACTTACCCTGGTGTAAATCAGGAGTAAATCCACTGAAGTCAACACAGTTACACCAGATCAGAGTCAGGCTCACAATTTTAGCCTCAATTTTTAATGTCCTTGTTTTTGTGGGTATTATTTTGCTCCAGTATACAATTCCCCTCGTTTTGAGGCCACGTCCTCAGATGGTACAGATTGCACAGCTCCTTTACATCACTGAAGTCAACAGAGCTGCACAGATCTACATCAGCTGAGGATCCGGCCCATAATCAATAAGGCTGTATTGATCCCCGTGCAGAGGCATAAAATTACGTCTTTAGACTCTAATTAATGCTTGTCATGTCAAATAGCGCTTTGGGCTTTAGCACAAAGCTTACACAGTGCCCTTATTTACACTCGTTCTGGATGAAAGATTAGACTCTTCCCATAGAATCATTAACTCAAAACCAACATGGTGTAAGCTTTTATGAAATTACAAGTGAATAAGAATAAAATAGTGTATTATAATTAGGAACACATACTCTTATAGGTATCGTGGTAACAGCTACAATTAAAATTAACCTTCAGCAATGGAAGGGCGCCTCTCAATTACATACAGATCAGAAGGTACAATAAAAATATATACATAGATTGAGTGCTGGTGTGTGGGGAAGTACTGGCTGGGGGGGTAGGATGTATGCTACAGGGTGTGGGGGAGATGGGAATGCTGGGTGGTGGTGTGGGGATTGCTGGGTGGGATGTGTAGAGTGTTGCTATTGACAGGTGTTTGGGGTTGCTTCTGTGGAGAGGGGTGCCGAGTGGGGGTTGCTGTGGTAGGGACTGTAGAGTGGAAAGTACTAGCTGCAAGGAACTTTACCTCCCTGCTGCACTGAGTTTCTCCCTCTGAGGAGAGGGGGAGAGAACAAACTTGACCAGATGTGGTCACGTTGCTCAGTGCACTGCTTAGAGGGCACTCAGATACTGCAGGACCTACATGGGCTGGGATAGAATAGATTTCACTTTGTGATGCATACATATGAAAGAATGTAAAGGACAGATTCTGATCTCTGTTAGACGGGTGCAGATCTCAAGTAATTCCATTGATGTCACTGGCCTAACAGAGATCAGAATCGGGTCCTCTGTCTCAGAATTGATTTGATGCCTCCATTTCTTGATAACTGCAGGTAAGTAAATAACTTTCTTAAACTAATGGCCCAAATCTGGACAGGCACTGTTTTTGTGGGTGCATTTTTACTTCTCCATGCAGCCTTGCACCTCCCCACCACATCTTCCCCTTCAGTGGCTTGAGGGCTGTATTCTAACAGGGATAACAATTCCCTACCATATAGAGATATTGGGAGGACAAACGCATTAAAGATTTTGAGGTGCTGGGCTATTGTAATGGGCATCTGTAGTGGGGTGTGTACCTCACAAAGGCCCTGAATGGGCTAATGTGGGCCTCAGAAGTCAATTAATGTACCAAAATTGGATTAGTGAAAAAAGAGGAAGAAGATTTTTTGAATTGTACCCTAGAGCTGAGGATAATGATGTACTTCAGAACCTGGATAGGAAAAATGAAATGATTTTGTTCAGACAACAAATTGGCCATTGTGGCTTAAACAGTACATTTTTTTTAAATAGACAGACACAAAGATGGCCTATGTGTGCTCTGTAAGGTGGAAGAAACAACTGATCACCTTGTGTGGGTCTGTGAGGGCTTCGATAATGAAAGGGAAAAGCTTACTGAGGAATTCAAATGTCTTAAGATATCAAAAGTTATGTTACGTTATTAGCGGAAATGGGGTAGTATTAGAAAGGAGTTGTTACATTACCTGAAGGACACAGCAGAGTGAGAGAATATAAACCGCTAAGTATTTAGGAATTACAGCTGGTGGCGACTAGTGGCTATTCAGTCAAGTCTACTTTGCCATGAAAGAAAGAAGCTGTGGGGTAAGAGGCTGCAGTCACTCTGTGGGAAGAGGGAGGGTGTGAGGAGGAGGCTCATGGGGAGACTATGCCCTGGGATCGTAGCCTGAGTAGAGAAGGAAACTAATGGTTACTGAGAGTGGAACAGTCTTTATTGCTAAGCCCTGGCAGAAGGGCAGGTTCTAGACTTCCAGGAGGGGAGCGAGCCCTGGGAGATGTTTAGTTAAGGAACGAAGCATGGGGAACTTGAGGCCTAAAAGGGCAAGCCTGAGGAGGGCAGAGGTTAGGTTAAGTTTACTCATTACATTTGGAATTTTGTTAGGGGATTCCAGGCAAGGGCCCTGAGAGTCATGGCCCTGCATGAAGGGTTAACCTGCAGAGGTTGTGTGGAGAGAAGGCCTGAGAAAAGCAGGGTAGGAAGAAGCACGGGGAGGTGGCAGCAAGGAGTTGTATGGAGCAGACCTTCGCTGCTAGTTATAGGGTCCCTGGGCTGGAACTAGGTGTATTGGGAGGGTCTGGGTACCCCCTTACCAGCCTCCAGAGAAGGTGTCATGAAGCCCCCCGATATAAGGGGTTGAGGTCAGTGGAAGTCATTGGACAAGGGGGTGCAAGGAGTAGAAGGCCAAGAGTTAGGCCCAGAGACTTGATATAAGGACACTGGACTTTTATTTGTGAGACTCCATTACCCAGGAAGGAGCGGGCTTATGTCATACATTGATCTTTAGCAGAAGGTCCTTTTGTAGAGTGTATCGCAGAGTTTATGGCTCTGGAGTATCCAAGGATTTGCAACAATTCATGGCTAAAATCCTTCCTTTATGCCCCCTATTGCACTACATATTCCAATGCAATAAGTCTCGCTTGCCAAAAACGGTGTCCAAAAATGAATATGATTGAAGGTTTCCAACCCCCGCCAGGGAAGGGGAAAAGAGAATCACTGGCAGCTAGTAGGAAATGTTTTATTGTCCATGCTTGGAAAAACAAATAATAGTCTAAATCAACCTCAGTTTGTCTTTCTTTCCATAGATCCTAACATGGTAAGGCCTTGTTATACCATTAGGTAGCCAAATGAAATGGCTCCAATCAGCCATATAAGTGGCTTTCAGTGGTGCTGCTTTCTGGAAAATGAAATTATAGAAATAATGAAATGTCTTAATGCAGGAGAATCTTAAAGTAGCCGGCAGATGTTCCTTAGCTCTCTTGCCATGGTTTTTTAAGGACAGATTCTAGCCTCGAGTATGCACTGCTGCACAGCTTGAAAAACTGGCAATGGAACATCTGCAAGCATGGACAAGAGGGTATTTTTTCTCAAGATAGGGTACCAGTGGCAATAAGTCCCAGGCATGCCAGATCAGAACGCAGCATTGTAAAAATCCCCATCAGAAGCCATAATGTTTGCCCTAATCTGTAAGGAGATACGCCAGAATAAACCTTGATTTTTCATTACATCCTGTGTGGATTGTGATATTTCAATTTAGCACGCTGGCATTTTCTAGGCTGCCAGCCAAAATGGATGCTTGCGGTAGGAAGACACAGGTAAACATGTCTGCAGAGCCATGTGTTAATTCAGTCATCCATTTGTAATGTGCCCTTCCTGTAAACCTCCCAGGGCACTTGTAAAATTCAAATTAGCGCTAAAATAAAATAAGGAAAAGACGTGATTTTCATGCATAAGCATCCATCATAAAGAGAACAATCCTGAATACAACAGCTAATCGGTTTCCATGTAAACATGTCAGGGGCTTTCCTCTCTGAAAAGAAAGGGCCTGATACAAGGCCCTTAGAAGCTAACAGACACCCACTAACTAAGGGTATGTCTACATGTCTAAATACGTACCTCCCAACCCAGGCACACAGGCGCTCACTAGCTCCACGAGAGCTAGCGTGCTAAAAGTAGCAGTGTGGACTCGGTGACATGGGCTAGCCACCCCCAGGGTCTGAATTCAGGTGCCTAACATGAGCCGCTGTCCCAGCCACAACAGCCACACTGCTCTTTTTAGCACACTAGCTGGAGCAGAGTGAGCCCAAGTCTGTCTGGGAATCATGCTCCCTGCTGCAGTGCACACATACCCCTCATGGGTACGGGCCCAGAGAGGGGAAAGCAATGATCAGCTCTTTAAACACACGGCTTGGAATTATATTCAGAGATGATAAAGGGTCCAGTAGTAGCTGATCTTCCAAAGTGACCGTGCATAGGGAGAATGCTATGTTGGGAAGAAAATCTGGTTTGCACTGGGGGGTGATCAGAGTGGTGAATCGCTAACAGAGATTTTGTTACTGAAATACGTGTCTTACCAGGAAGCAAACCAAAGCCCATTAATGGGAACCTTTCCGTGTATTGATTGGACTTTGGATCAGGCCCCAGATGGCTGCAGTGTTGTGTTTAAACAATCGCATAGGGGAAATCCCCTCTCAGCAGCAGCATTTCCTGACCCTCTGCCTTTTTTTAGTGTCAGTGCAGTGTAGCATGCAATTTCTTCCCAGCCTGATGAGCAACACTAATGTCGCTGGGCCAGCCTGCGTGACAATGGAACTATGTTACCACAGGCAATGCTGGCTGCTGGATATGTAGACTCCCACTATCCAGTGATGTTCAGCCGGACAAAGTGTCACCTTTGCAGAAGGAGACTGTGTTTTACCTGGGGCCAAATCCTGATCCCATTGAAGCCAGTGGGCATTTTGCCATGGACTCCCATGGGACCAAGATTTGGCTCATTTTGCATTTTTTAAAATATATGATGCTAGGTGATGCCTAATTCTGCTTCCATTGAAGTCAGTATCAAATGCCACATGGCTTTCATTGGGTTCTGGATTGGGCATGTGGGACTCAAGAGTCCCAGTCTGGTAAGGCCCCTCCACCTACCATTAATACAGTGACCAGGGCAGCCCCCAGGGAGGTTCGGTGCAGAGTGGGGCAATTAATTTTTCCATATTTTTATCCTGGTGTGGCATCATCATCCTGAGTTTAAATGGGTTTGGCCATGCCATGGCGTCCCCAGTATAGAGTCAACTGCTGGAAAAACCTAAAAGTGTGATGAAAGCCAAAATGCAAAGAGGGAAAAGATGTTCTTGTGGGTAAAACACAGGATCGAGGCCCAGAGGAGCTGGGTTCTGTCCTCAACGCTGTCATAGACTAACCTCTCAGGTTCATTTCAGAGGGACCTAAGGGAGTCAGATACCAAACTCCCCTTAATTTGGGCACCTAATTCCCTGAGGCACCACTGAAATCACCAGCCTTCATGCCTCAGTTTCCCCCTCAGGGAAATGGGAGGTAAAAATATTGACCTTGCCTCATAGGCATGTTGTGAGGTTTTAATTAATGCTTTGGATCATTTATAGGCCTTTGGCTGGAAATGCTGCGCTATCAGCCCAGTGCTGTGGTTGTTACTAATGCAGGAGGGAAAAGTGGGTTGAAATTAAGACTGGCGATATTGTTGAGGGGAAGTTTTACAGCTGTGTAAACACATCTCCTCCATTACCACTGCCTGCATGCATTACTGAATGGTGCTGGGTTTCTGCAGATAACTCACTCTAATGAATATGTGCCCAGTGTCTCACACAGAGAGCTTGGCGGAGCAAGCAGTTCGTTTGTGCTTTAATGACTCCCATGACACACGGGGGCAGTAGACAGCTCCGTGACTAATAAGCTTTTGTTATTAATGGCAAAAGGTGCAAATAGACAATTAAATTATCCTCTGTAATAGGACTATGGAGAAACCTCCTCAAAGCACAGACCAGCACATGTTATGGTCACAGCCATTGGGAACAAAGGGATATTGATGAGTGATGATCCAAGACAGAGCGATCTACAGAGGGAAATTTCCTCATGGGGAAAATGAAGGTTAGCTTTACATACGTCATACAAGAAACCGTTTTTTGGAGTACTGGTGCCATGGGAATCGCGTGAGCAAGGCAATCTCAGGGATGAATACGCAGGATCATATTCCTTTGTGTTAATGAAGATTTTTAATAAGTTGTAAATGTTCCCAAGCAATACAACAAAAGGGCAGGCTCCAGTTGTAGACAAGTGGTATTTTAGCTATGTCTGTATATGTGTAATGTGACTTAGAAGGCTAAAATGAGAGGTGAAAATACATGTTAAGATACGAATAAGGTAGAGCTAATAACGTCAGTGATGGTCCTACAGTCCACATAAGATAAGCACTTTGCAGGTGGTTCTGCTCTGGAAGTGACTCTGTGAAATACCTTTGACCTTCTTTGTACTGAGAAAATGAGGGGTGTTTCGCAAATGTGTCGATAAACATGTTTTTAAACATCACTAAGGACCTGTTGTGGACCAAGATAGGATTGTTTAAAAACATGTTGGCTAGTCCTGGCCAGTCCTAGGGATTCCGCTCCCGTTGGTCAATATCTAGGGTTGACCATGACTGGCTAATACAACACCACTGAATTTGTCTACACTAGGTGCAAAGTGGTGTTTAACAACATGTTAATTAGCATGTATTAGCTAACACTGGTGTTAGCCACAGGTACAAATCCCTACCATACACCTGGTGCATGTAAGCTCCATGGTGCACCATTGCAACTCATGGTTTACCCAGTGCATTGCATCTACAGTAGGGATTTGTTTAGCGACAAAGATGGCTATGACCCCAGTGTAAACAAAGTCTAAGGGTATGTCCTCACTGCAGAGTTAACTCGGGTGATCAGCACCTGAGTTAGCCTCAGCTGGGTGTGAGTGACCACACTGCAAAGCCACCCTCGAGATACTGTGTCCTCTCTGGTGCTGCACTCACCTGTGTGTGTTGCTAGGACTTCGGGAGGCATATCCCACAGTTCTCTGGCAATGTTGATTTTCATTTTGAATCGATTCGGAATTTCCCCTGGGAAAACCCACATTTTTGGTTGAAAAATTTCAAGAGATGATTTTTCGTTCAAAATTTCACACAGGGGAAAGTGTTGGTTTTCCGGCCTCCTCTGCTGGTATGCAGCGTTGTGGCCACATACCTTCCCTTCCTTATGCACAGCCATATATTCACCCAGAGGTTGGCCACGCCTAGAACTAGAACTTCAATTAGCGCGGCTGTCAATACGTATTTTTATGCCACCTTTTTAGTTCCCTCTGGTTTGCTGAGTATCATGTTCATTATTGCCAAAACCCTTTTGTTCTGTTAAGCACTTTCCTTCATTGCAGCTGTGACTTAGTTCCAGAGATTCTTGGCAATGCCTGAAGTTCAATTCCTTATTGGGGCCTTGCTTCCAGAGTTCATTGAGCTATGCTGCGTCTTCTTTAGTTATCTTGAATTTCTTCTTTTCCTCTGCAGCATTCAAGCTAGAATTTCACTTTTTATTTTAAAAATACCAGTTGTCCTCCCTTTCTCCTGATCATCTCTTATGGCAGAGGAGAAATCAGGCTACCGGTTGTCCATGTGGTGCTCTTTGGATCATAATTTACTTGACAGCTGCTTTATCTGCCCTGTGTCATTCTCATCATATGCCAGTGTGCGGGGAGATATTGATCCCACGTATTAGATCCCTTACAATTTGGTGGTGTTCTCCCGCTCTTTCTGAGTGTGCCTTTCCTTTGTTAAGGGATTCTATCTCCATCAGCAGAGGGTGTCTTCTTCCTGTAATTCTCCCCTAAAGCTATTATTCTTTCCTTTTGACAATAGGAGTGAATAATCTGCTGGCAACATAATTCCGTGTGATTCACTTTTCGTGACATTCTCCTTCTGGCTCACCTGCCTTGTGGGTGAATAGCAATGTGTTATGTCACAGCCAAACGTACCACATTAGTGATGAGGTAGAAAGAGAAATACCATTGGATAATTGGAGCCTCCCAGTAAAATACCATATAAAATGTGTCAACACATTTTAGGCAGCACGTCTGTAACAAGCTGGTTAAAATAACCTGGGCTGTTATTACCTCTTTCTACAACTCAATACACAGAGAACAATCAATGGTATTTAATGGGGACTGAGGAATTTCGCAGCTCCAAAGGCTTTCTATATTTGTCTTGGGCTCTCAGATGAGAGAGCCTAAAAGAAACGCAGACATTGATTTTCCAGCCACTAACATGCTTATTAACAACAGAGCAAATGCAGCAGTAGTTGTGAATGTGAAGTAAGCAAGTAGGCGTTTGCTCACATAGGACCATATGCTCCCTATTGTGAGACGTATTTTAATAAGATGTTGGAGTTTCCCGCAGAAAGCTCTGTGTAACATCCAGTTACCCCCAGCAAAAAATCCATTTCTACATTGTATGATGCCATGCCAGGAGAATCACAGACCAAAGCCAGGCAAAAAGTTGGTAATGGAACCAGGTGAATTCAGACTCCCTTGATCTGATCACTAGGCTACTTCGCCTTCTTTAACTTACTTCAGTATAAATCAGGAGTGACTCTGGTGACATCAGTGGAGTTATACTAGTGTCAAACAGGCATAAAGTCAGATTCAGACCTGAGAAATACTGAACTGTATCCAGAGTTTGACTATAGGGATTTGGGGTTTGGTCCATCTCTTTTTCCCTTCGTGCTCAATGGAGCTAGATTGACTGGATCAAGCCACATTTTGGTTTGGGACTGAAGCAATCCACACTTGGGCAAGCCCCATTGCACAGCAGTGCAGGACATCTATTTTGGGGATACCATCCTTCAACTTCCCAAAAAGAAGACACTGCCGGGGGGGAAGGGGAATTCAGGGGAGGTACAGTTGGGGGGTGGTGGAGGGGTGTGTGTACTGGGAGGGGGTGCCTGGGAGGTCCTGGAGGTCCTCACTCTTGAGGTGGGGGGCAGCATCACTCCCTGTCAAGGTGGCAGGGCGGCTGGGGCAGGCCCAAGACCTAGTGCCAGCCATCCGTCAGCGCCTCCCTGCCTCCCCCCGCGCCCCAGGACTGGGATCTGGTGGCTGCAGTGGGGGGACCAATCGGGATGCAGAGCCAGCTGCACTGGAACAAATATCCCCTCTATGGACAGGCCCTCAGTCTCCCCTCTGTCTGAGGCTTGCACGTGCCTGTGTGAATGCTGTAGTAGGACAGACACAGAAGGAGCTGAATGTTTGCTTTTGCTTCTGTTGTCAGGCTGTGAAGAGTTACTGAAGGATGTGCTGGCTGTCGAAAACCCTGGGTGTCGGCACTACGAGCCGCGGTACGTGGATTACTACTACCAGGTAAGAGATTCACTGACTCTGCCCACTAGAGGGTGCCACAAATAAACCGGCGGGCAAACCCGGAGCGCAGCAAGTGACTTGTGGAAAGGAGCTAGTAGCGAAAAATCTGTGCCATGCAAGCGCTGCTGAACTACAGAAGTATAAGGGAGGAACGGATCTGGGTATAAAAGCTGGTCCACATGCAGACGTGCACCTACAGAACTGAGTTGGTTACAGGTAACTGAGTTCGTTAAAGCAGCTGAATTCTTTGTGCACACAGGCGCTCGGTAGAGTTCATTTCACCAGGAACTACTGGTGCTACACCAGGATTTGTCAGCTGCTGGGAAGCAACTGCCATCAGTGCTGTTATCGGTGGACCATCATCTGTTTGCCAGTGGGGCCAGACCCCCCTAGATATACAGTCCTCTATAGGATCATACAGGTCCTGAGAATCCTTAGCTCTATAGAACCCCTGTAATTTCTAGTGCGTGTCAAAAATGCTCCAGGCAAGGGTCGGCCCGTGGTCCCGCCACCACCACTCTGAGCAGGGGGCGGCCTGAGGCCCCACCACCACTCTTCCGGGCAGGGGGAAGCTGCGGAAGTTACGGAGGAATCTGTGACCTCCGTGAAAGACTCGCAACCTTAGGGCCTGGGGTATGTTGGTAAGAAACAAGCAAATGTTTTGTGCACTGGAGGTCTGTACGGTTTAATTGCTGAAATCACCCTGATTACCTTTATTACCCAAGGGAAAAATATTATTTTCCCATGGCAGAGATGAGACCTGTTACTGTTAGGGTTGCCAACCCTCCTGGAGCCGCTAGGAATTAAGGGACGTAATCTTTAATTAAAGATTAATATGTGATGAAGCCTCCAGGAATGCATCCAACCAAAATTGGCAACCCTAGTTGCTGTGCCTATGAAGCATCTGTTAAATGATCTCGTCTGTCTCAGCAAGGGTGCGTTCTGCCAGCGTTTTGAAGAGCAGGTCAGTTCCCCTTACTGGAGGGGCCACTTACAATCAGAAGATAGGAACAGAATTGTCTTTGAAGCACTCTCTAGTGATGTTAGAGGTGATGCTGGAAGGGAATCCTCTTTCAGAATGAGGCTCTATCTACATAAAGACAAGTGCAACGCCAACTCACCGCATCAAACGATCGGTTAGCAGCAGGATCCAATTTAGCAGTGGATGAACTTCCAATGTCTGGAAGTTCTGCTTAAATATGCTGTCCCCCATCCCAGCTGCCCCCAAATGTATCTACTTATTCAAACCAGAGCTGGAAGAGTTCTAAATATTCCTGGGTGTATTCCAATATTCATACCAATAATGTGCTTACCCCTTCATCTATACACACCGTCTCTGAGGAGTCATAGGGTAATTCACTCTCCAAGCCCTGCTGATCTTTGGTGTCTCTGCTCAAATGGCCACAGTAGAGGTCAGAGATGATGGCTGTTATTTGGGATCTAACTACCTGCCAACTGGATACAGGTCTGAGACCAGCACCTCATTTCACAAAGGCTGCCAAAAAGTCATTGGACAGTAATGACCATCATTACCTCCTAAGGCGGAGTGCAATTCAAACCGCTGGCATAAATGTTCTGTATTCCTTTATCAATCCCTTGAGCTTTCCAGGCCCATGGTCCCCAAGTTTAATAATTTTGCTGCTTTGTGGATAATCTCACATGGATCAATGCAACCTCCCCAAATATCCTGTAACTGGAGCATTTATTTCTTCCTCATATGTTTTATTTCATTTTTAATCTTTCTAATACCATATCACAGTGAATGCCCCAAAATACGATAGACCAACACAGTATTGGCATCATAAATCATGCAGGAAGGAGAATATTTGCCAGTATATTCTAGGTCCTTTGTCTGGATACTGAAAACGGAGCAAGCAAACCAACACCATGGTGGGAGGAAGAGTCAGAGCTATATTAAAATAAACACAACAGTGCAGCTGTTCTTTCTGCTGGTCTGAAATATACATAAAATGCATTGAAAGGACTTTGGTTATGAATTTATCAGAAAGACAACATAAAGTCCCCACCACTCATGGTTGTTAACCATTTGTATGTTACTTCTTGTGGAAGTTGAGGTGTTAATCTAGGTGTCCACCTTGAGTTGCTACATTCTGCCAAAAATTCCCTTTTGCCCTTTATGTTACAGTCTTCTGGTACAGTCTTCTCCCTCACTTCCCCTCCTAAAGCCTGTTTTACGGTCAACCCCAGGAGAGGGGAGACTGAGGCCAGGGACAGGCCTGAAGTCAGACCAGGAAAATCCCTGCTGCACTATCCAGAAATTCCTTAAAAAGTGCCCAGAAGGTGAGTTCTCCCTGACTGAGACCTGCTGCCTCTGCATCCTCCTTCCAGTTCATGCAGCTTCGTCCCACAGCATATTGCTCTGCATTGGAGCTGAAGACACATAAAAAGTCTGTAGCACACTAAAGGCACGGCCACCCTGCTTTACGAAGCAGTAACTTGGAACCTTCCTCCAAATAAATTACTTGACCTTCAGCCCCAGAATTTGTCTGCACTGGAGTTGGATCATCGCCTCCTATACACGTGTCAGGGCTCTGATCACTTAGTGGCGACCCTGGCGAATTCGGGACCCCATGAGACACCCCCTACATTGTTGGGCCCAAATCCTCTGCTTGGTTGCCATCACCTGATGCTGGGCCACAAAGGCTTCGTCCGCCCAACCTTCCCTGGAGAGATGAACGCGTGGGCCACCCCCTTTGTGGTGCTGCACAAACCACCTCTGCTGTTTGTGAAGATTGACCCCACCTCCATCTTCTCTTGTGCAGTGGAACTGTCCTGAGTCATCTGCCCAGGGGCCCCCAATGACTGCGGACATGGGGGCAGCATTTGAGCCATAATGTTGGTTAGAGTAGGGCAGAGTTGTTGGGACTTATTTGTATTATTGTTTCTTTATGCTGAATAAGAATAATGGTTCATTTCCTATGTGGGCAGCGTAAGAGTGAGGACGTCCTTACCTCTTCATTTCCTTGCTTCTCAAGCTCCTTGGTTTTGTAACTGATTAGATTGATGGCGACCTTACCTGGTATCCTGAGCCGGATTCCTTGTCTTGAGATAGATGCTGGGTAGACACTATGAAAGGACAACTCAGAAATGAAAAGCAGGGGGCTTCCTTAGACCTGTACCATTGCCATGGGGACATCTGAAGGCAAGCAAGTGCTCTTTAAGCATTGCATTCTCAGCCTTGGGACTGCCGGAGTGCTGCTGTGACATACTCCATTCAAAGCACTGCTGAAAAGGGATTTCTTTGTCTTCTAGAAGACGGCAGTCCTGATACTCAGGCTCAGCTGAAAAATGTAACATTCCTGCAACCTAGCGGCTGGAAGAGGCCTGGGAAGAAAGTTACCTTTGCTGCTAAGTCTTCTTGGAGCTCAAGTTGCAAAGATGCTGTACTCAGATCCTTGATTCAGACCTTAGTGTGGACAGATTGCACCTGGATTGGGGAAAAAATGCACTCACCAGGTTCAAAATTGGCTGCTTTTTGTAATGCTGTTATGGAAACTTTGGTGGCAGTACTGGGAGGGCCCCGAGGGTTTCCCAAGCACCTGTTGCATAGACAGTGCGCTAGATTCACCTTCAGCGGAATGCAAGCGCCTGCCTGCCTGCCCCTCCCCGCCCCGTGACGGAAAGTCTGTGTGGGAAAAGGACATCGTGGCACAAGCTGCTCACCACCCCCAATCTGTCCGAGGACTCAGCTGGCAGAGCCTTGTCCAGCGGGGCAGAAGAAGAGAGACTAATTTGAAGTGCTCTTGGAACTGCACTTTGTAAGTGCAATTTTGAAAATGTTCACTAGATGTCAGCATAAGACTGAAGAAAGGCCGGTGAGTGAGCACCTCTGCTTCCTCCACTCTTGGAGTGACACCCAGCTGCTGCTATTGGGGCTTTCAGTCCCCCAAAGAAGAGAAGATAAAATAAGTTACTTTTGATGTGCACAGGGATCCAGGCCTATCAGCAACAGCAAGAGTTTCATGCCCAGTTCCCTATGAAAATGTACTGGCTCCTGACAGGTGGCCTGGTTCCTTAGTGAAGGCAAAATCTTGGTGACGCTAGCATTTATACAGGTACCTCTCACTGCCTCAATTGAGAGTTGCCCATCTAATTTTCTTTGCCCCCTCCTATCTGCATCCCGTGTCTAACCTCAGGGATGCAGTTAGGGGAAGGAGCAAGAGGCAGGATGCCTGAGCTCTGCAGCTGCATTGAGGGGGAACAGAAACAGGATAGTAAGAAGCTGGGTCATGAGACATGTCCCCTTTATTCCACCCAGAGAGTTGCACTTATGCTAACCCTGGTGTTCAGCTTGCTTCTTTGTTGTGATGCTGACTCAGGGGTTTAGAGGCCTGGTCTTGGGGGAGGAAGGAGGAAAAATAATACCCTGGCATCACAAGTTCCCTTCTCAAACACTACCAAGGTGTTGCCTTGCCCCCTCCTCCCAAGTGCCCACTCTGCACAGAGATGCCCAGCTTCAGCGCAAAGGTGGCCGTGTGAGAGGAGTTGGAGGCGGCGCTGAGAAGGAGGATGGCACATGCCGGAGCTTGAGAGATGCACCGAGCCAGCGGTGTGCGCAGGTTGAGACAGACAGGGAGGAAGAAACCGCTGCGCATCCAGCCTTTAATCCCAGCCAGTCGGGTGCAATTCATGTGACCTGATATTTAAAATCCCCAGGTATCAAGGGTTTTATTGCAGTTCATTTGACACCTTCTAAAATGGTCCCTTTTCCCATTAACAGTGACGGTGTTTCAGGGTTTGTCTGAGGAACCTGGGCCATCGTTTGAGTGAAGACAGAACAAAAAATGTTAAACTTTAGAACTTTTAAAAATTGTGTTAAATGTGCAATTTTAAACATAGCATCTTTCAACGTGCAAATGATCATTTCACAGGGCTTTTTCACCGGGGAAAAAACACTGTAGTCATGAAATGGCCTCGACTGGGAGGATGGGCGACGTTTCATGCACACACAAAAATGTCCTCCGGTAGTAGACCCAGTCCTGTTTTCTATGTCTCACTCGTTAGCCATTAACAACATTTGATTGTCATAAGGACAGAACCACTGAAGTCTCTGTGTAAAGGAAGAGGAGGAGTTCAGAGACCAGTGTTTGGTGTTGGTACTTGTCCTGGTGTTTGAGATTTGGGGTAGGTTATGTTGTGGTTAACATAACACAAGAGGGTTCTTTTGACTAAATACAATCTGGCAATATCTGATTCTGGGATGGTGCACTGTCTGCGGTGGACTTCTGATGGGTTACAACTAGCTGTTATACCCCACCCTAAGAGCTTGGTCCCATTGACATCAGTGAGCTTTGGGTCAGGCCCTGAAGGAGAGAGTTATTCCCATGGAGATACAGTGGTTCCCTGTTGTTACCATTTGTAGATGAAGCTTTTCCAAGGAAGAGAGAGGAAGGGCGGTCCAGTGCTCAGAGCACTAGCCTAGACTGGAAAGTGCAGGGTTCAGTTCCCTACTTCACCATATACTTCCTGCGGGACCTTGGGCAAGTCACTTAGCCTCTCTGTGCCTTAGTTCAACATCTGTAAAATGGAGATAATAACACAGTCCTGCCTCACAGGGATGTTGAGAATAAATACATTAGATGGTGTGGCGCTCAGATCCGATGGTGATAGGGGTCATGTAAGTACCTAAGAAAATTAAATGCATATAAGGAAACAGAGCTTTTTATATATGCTAGAGTAAGGTACTATGGGTCTGATTCTCACATACACTAAGACCCCATTACATTTACATTGACACCCACTTAAAAGTCCATTTACACTGCCAGAGAGATGTAGAGCGCATAAGAACAGCCATATTGGGTCAGACCAGTGGTCCATCTAGCCTAGTATCCTGGCTTCTGGCAGTGGCCAATGGCAGATGCTTCAGAGAGAATGAACAGAACAGGCAATCATCAAGTGATCCATTCCCTGTCGCCTAGTCTCAGCATCTGGCAATCAGAAGCTTTGCCATCTTGGCTAATAGCCATTGATGGACCTATCCTCCAGGAACTTTTCTAATTCTTTTTGAACCCAGTTATACTCTTGGCCCTTACAACATCCCCTGGCAATGAGTTCCACTGGTTGACTGTGTGTTAAGGTCTTAGTGTAACTGAGAATTCAGGTCTACATATTTTTAACCCAGGAGGAAAACAGGAAGTCAGTAGGTATTGATTTTTGGTACACCACTCCATTCAAAAATAATAAAGACCCTCTCTCCTCAAAAGAAAAGGAGTACTTGTGGCACCTTAGAGACTAACAAATTTATTTGAGCATAAGCTTTCGTGAGCTACAGCTCACTTCATCGGATGCATTCATTTTTTTCCACTGAATGCATCCGATGAAGTGAGCTGTAGCTCACGAAAGCTTATGCTCAAATAAATTTGTTAGTCTCTAAGGTGCCACAAATACTCCGTTTCTTTTTGCAGATACAGACTAACACGGCTGCTACTCTGAAATCTCTCCTCCAAGCAGCTCCAAGGCTTTCAGGTAAAACTAGAAGTGCTAAGTGTTATTATTAGCCAAAATCTGTCTTTAAGAGCAGAATGTAAATGCTCTGAGAGTTTGCTAGAAATTAGGTTATCAACCCTTCAGTTTCTTTCCCAGTGTTTGTGTGGTTGTGGGTTCAGAACCTGCTGTTCTTACTCAAATTTGAAGTCAGTGAGAAATGTCTTGAGTAAGCACTGCAGAATTTGGCCATGGTGAGCATCCACTAGGGTCTCAAAGCCATAGGTCCTCTTTTCATTGGTGGACATTTGAAAAAGGGAGAGCCCACTGCTAAAAATGCAATAAGAGAGCTGTGGTTTAGCTTTTGTTTTGTAGAAACTCATTGACCAAGTTTTTCAAATCCAAACAAGGGGTGACTTGGATCCATTTTATCAGACCCACCCAAATCTTTGAGGGGAGAGGTGTTGAGATGCAAGTCTTGGGCTTTGTCAGATCTTTGCAATAAGAAAATGAAAGTTTTTGATTTTTGCAAAACATTGCCAGTCATATTCGGGTTTTGCAAGAACAGAGGGGGCTTGGATCCAGCTTCCATATTATCCAGGTACCCAACATTCCTAGCAGGAGGAGGAGTTGGATGAAAGGTTCTATGTCTCGTTACCAGTGACATCAGGCATTGGTGCAAGCATCTGAAAAGCTTCTTGAGAGGAGCCAGAAGACTTAACATGAAAATAAGCAAGCAGTTGTCTTCTCATCCAGCATCAATACACAAATACTGTGTGTGAACCTCTCCTTTCTTGGGGAAATGCAAGATATGGCAGCAGTACCGTTTCTATTTTAAATACGATTAAATGGGGCAGTTCAGTGGGCTCTCTTTGTTTTGTTATTTACAGTGCTGGATTTGGTGTGTTGGCCATATCCTTGCTGCTCTAGACTGTAAATACAATAGTCAATCCTCCTCTTAACAAGGTACGGGCTGATTGTTGTGTGTCAAAAGAATGAGCCGCCTTTTCAGTCCAGAGTGTAATCACCAGCTTGCCAAGGGACTAATTATACAGTACGAACAGTAGAAAAATTGTTGAAACATGACAAATAAATTGTGTTTGCCTCTGGGATGGAGCTTGGCATACCAGTTGATTTGCTCCTTGGAAAATATTTTCAGTAGCAATTAGAGGTTCCCCACTGATTTCTGAAGCTGGAAATGGCTGCCTGATGGGTATTTGCTGACACCCAGCTCAAGAGAGAGAGGGACCCAACGTGCTGGAAAGACATTAGGGTCTGGATGGGTTTTTTTTTTCAGTGGTCTGTAGGAGGAACAAATGTAGCACTTTGAGACACAGCTGGAATGAGAAGAGTGTGGGTGTCCATTTGCACAGCCTGGGCTGCCTTTCTCTATTTATTGAAAATAAATAGGGGGGAAAACCAGGAAAGAGTTGGACTCACTCTTCAGGCCACCTGTGTATCCAACAGGTCCTTCTGTTTTTATTATCCTCCACCTTTCTTGAGTGAATCTCTGTTTCTTCTTCAGGAGGTGTCTACACTAACGGTTTATCCCAGTAGACACGGGGTGTGCTGCCAACTTGGATGTTTTAAATATCTGCCAGCTTTGGAAAGTGGGTAAAATCGTCATCTTGATATCTTGAGTCCCTTGCTGGGACATTTTCATGTCCCTTACTATTAGCATTTAGCTTGGGGTTTCCAGCACCTTTCTTTTGGACAGGGAACAAGGCCTGGAAGTATTGCCATTAGCTCTACCTCTGGTCTATTACTGGTCAGCCAGGATGCTGGAACCCAACATCCCATCTGATTGGCAAAGGCTTCACCTCCCAGCTCATCTGAAGCTCACTCTGGAATCCAGAGTGCTTGTTTTTTTGCTACATGTTAATCTAATCGTTATGCAGATCTTACTCAGTAAGGGGGGAATTCACCCCTGTACAGAAGTCTGTACAGCACTAAAATCTCCCATAATCCCACAGAAGTAGAGCTGAGTGAATAATTGATTTTTTATTTATTTATTTATTTATTTTGGTTTGGTGGAAAAAAACTTTTGTTTCAGGTCAAACCAAAATGGAATGTTTGTTTTTGTTTTTCTCACTGGAACAAAAGAACAAAACAAATGTTTTGGGTCCAATAAAATCTTTCATTTCATTTTCAGGTGGTTGGTTGTTTTTACTCTCTTTAAAATGTAAATCTAACTAAGTTTCAAAACAAAATGTCCTTCTGAAATGAAAAGACAAAATGTGTCGTTTCGACTTTTTCAGATTGTTTTCCTTTTACTGAACCTATTTGTTGAGTTTGACCTGAATTTGAAAATAGTTTTGGTTGACCCAAAACTGCATTTTTGGCAAGTAAACTATCCATCAGAAAACTCTCACCCAGCTGCACTCAGACGTGGAACTTAAACAGTGCAAAGGGCCAGCACACAGTCTCTGCACAGGGGTCAATACCACTCCAAATCCTTCCTATTTCCGTTTTCAAATGCTTTGCCCTAAACTACCTAAAAACAGAGGTGAATCCAAACCAACCGCCTGGCAGCCTTGACCGCCTGGAGCCCCTATTCTGAATGGTCCAGCAATGGCCCATCATTACTTCAGAGATAGGTTCAGAACAATGGAAATACCAAGTCATGCATGATCGGAAAATATCAGTGGATCATTTTAATACAGATAGGTCAGCTAAGAGGGACATTTATTACTACCCAAAGCTCAAATTGAGCCCAATTGCACCTTGAAAAATCTCTGTTAACTTCACTTACTATTTCATAGATATCTGCTCTCCTGGTTTTGGCGGGAGCCAGCCTGCCGTGAGGAAGGTAACTCCTGACTAATGTCTGACCAAACTGAAACCAGGGAGTACAGAAAATCCTTAGCAATTCCTATTTGCACAAGAAATCAAACCTGAAATCTTGACCAAAGGGGTCAGACTTCCAAACGCTGGATGTTTTCACAAAGCTCCTGTACCTTTGAGACTTTCCCATTACTACATTTTACCTTAATAGGTCTGGCTTAACAGGGCGATGCTTCTAATAATATCTGGGCTTTTTCTCACACAGTTACAGTAGCAACTGATAAAAGTTGTACTGGACTTCCTTTGTCCTAGCCATATTAAACTCATCTTCCTTCTGACAGGCCTGATTCAAAGCCAGTTGAAGTCAAAGGATATAGGGTCTGATCCATTGGCTATCTTGCATTCAATGCTTTACTTTTGACAGATGTGTTTACCCATGGAGGTATGATTGCAGCACGGGGAGCAATAGCAATGAAGCCATAGCAGTGCGTGCTAGCCGCCCAAGTAAGTACCCCATGTCCCGGGTGGGCTTATATAGCCTGTACTGCTAGCCAGATTAAAACTGGGTTGGGTATGTCTCTGCATGCTGCATTCACACAGCCCCATTGCAGAGTAGATGTGCCCTCTGATTAGAAATGTCTTTACCATCTTGGCTGGTACAGTTTAGGCCACTGAGCTACTGGGTTTATAGGCAAAACTATTTAACCTGTCGTCGTTTTACATTAAGCCCAGTTGTTGCCCAGCTCTTAATTTGAGACAGATCCTATCTCCTGCCTTCCTGGAATGTACTGACAGAGACACCCCATCTTGTACCATTTTAGTTGCTCTGCATCTGCTATCAGTGGAAATACCTTCCCAAGGACCTTGTACCGGGGAGAAAAACACCAGAGATAAGATATCGAGAAGCTACGTTAAACAACATAGCGAGTCAAAGACTTATTTTTTCTAGTCCTGTCTGTCCTTATCAGGCTCTACTTTTCTACCACCCACACTCTTTCCTTTGCTGTTTTTTTAGCTTAGATTGTGTTTCCAGCCTAGCAGATGTACGGCATTTAAGCATCACGTCTGAAGTCCCCCGTTCCTTCCTTGGCCCAAGATTCTCACAGTGTTTACAGTACGCAGCAATCCACACAGCGTATATTTTTGAGCCCAAAAGACAGTTGCTTTCCTACCAGCCTGCTTATGTGTCATCCACCTTCATACTGTGGAGCAGGGAGGAGACTTAATGTCCGTTTGTGATCTAGCCTATAGTAAGGGGAAATGCATCATTGCCTTTCCCCTGGAGCAGGCTGGGAGGGAGACTGTTACTCAGGAAGGCTGCAGTACCACCCAAGGATGTGCTTCAGCCCTGCTTCATGGTGCTCACTGGGTGTTGGCTCCTGTGGGGTGGACACGTGGGAACTGATCTGCTCCCCTCCATATTTTACTGCCATCCCTTGAATTCCGTCCCTGCCTATAGCTGAAGTCAAGCACACTGCCTCTAGTAATGCACAGGGGTGTGAGCCCCTTCTCTCCAGGGACTTCAGTGACACCTCGCTGCAATGCAAGGGCTGCAGATTTGCCAGCGGAAATGAAGCACATAGCATCTGACACATTCAGTTGCCCACAGGTGGGCGGGTAGAGAAATGAAGGTTGGAATATATAATCTGCTTGATGCAGCATCGAGGGCCTGCCTGACTCATTCACTCTGGGCTGGATTGTGCTGTGCCCCTGGGTGGGTGTGCAAGAGAGGTGAGGATGCCCTTGTGTGACATTTGCAGGAGTAATACACAATCACAGACGGCAACCCCGTGAGAGTGAGGATTCTGGAGACCAGGGCTGGTTGGCCCTAGGAGGAAACCTACTGTGAATCAAACCTCCGTCCAAAGACACTAGGGCAATGGGGAAGGGCTCATCCAGATCTGTACTTCGTTGACTTGATTTCTGCAATAGGCTGTGGCAAAATCTGGGATCTGAATGCTCCCAAATTTTGCTGACGATCGGATCCAGACTGAGCTCGTCTCTGTTGCTCGGTATATTTCAAGGGGAGGCAGGGGGCTCCTGTGATTTCGGTCTGTATTATTATTACGGCTGCTCTCTTAGGGCATGTCTACACTGCAGTTTTATAGCCCTGCAGCCCAAGTCAGCTGACCTGGGCAAGCCACAGCCATTCGACTGGTCTTTTATCCCAGTGTAGATGTACCCTGAGGGGCCCAGTCCTGCAAGACGTTCATTGCCCTCAACTCCCACTGACTTTAATGGGATTTGAGGGTACTCAGCACCTCGCAGGAGTGCTCAGCATCTTGCAGGATCGAGCCCTTGGGGCTCATTCCAACTCCTGGCGAAGGCGATAGACAGATTGTGGGAGTTAGGTTTGGCCCTCAGTTGCTTTTGGTTTGTTTCAGACGTGGTGCGATGGGGTCTGCGGGCCCCACATTGAAGCAGGGCACAACATTGGGCTAGGGAGGCTGCACGCCTCAACAGGTGCAAGGCATATTAAAGGACACTGGTAGCGTAGGGGGTGGGGAATGAGCTCCATGTGGCACCAGGAAGCCAGGCAGATGCTGAGAGCTGTGCAGGGAATGGCAACCACTTGGTGAAGGCTGCTTTAGCAGCAGGAACTTGGGTTCCCCTCTCACCCCTTTGGGTGTTGAAAGCTTAGGGAGAGATTGATTGACTGACCTGGGCACTAAGAACCTGAGGAGAGTCTGCTAAGCCAGTGACCACACCCCAAACTGAGGCACTCCAGACTAACAGGAAGTGACCAAGGGGGTAACATAATTTGGGGTGCTCAGTAATTGGGCTGGATATGTGGAGAGACTCCCTAGGGCCCTGGGTCAGGACCCAGTGAAGTGGATGGGCCAGGTCTCCCTACCTGGCCCACCCTGCTCCTTTTTAGTGACGAGCTCTGGGGGGAGAATTTGGAGCATGAGGGGGTGACTGAGGCTGCAGCTGGGGCCCCCCTCTGGGACGACTAGACCAGCGGAACTTGTAAGGCCACGAGATGACCACGAGGCCAGCTGGTCACCAGACCTTCCCGCTACACCTGGTTACCACCTGACTCTCCTCATAGGGATTCATAGCCTGAGCATTGTCAGGAAGCTCTATAAAGCTCAGCCATAATCTTATTTACAGAAATGAGAAGAGTCCATCTTGCATGGCGGTGGCAACAGGCATACAGTCCCCCGACTCTACGTTTATGGCACCCTCTGAAGGCAACGCTTTCAGCAATTCATTGCGCTTGTTTTTCCCCAAGCTTCTGAAGGCGCATTAACTACAACTGCCAAGAAGCCTCTGATGGACGATTACCCAGAATAGCAAGGCCCCCCCATTCAGGGCTAATTTCCATGGAAATTAGCTACTTTCACCTGACAACATTCTGAATTATATTTTTAATGTTTGTGGCGACATCCAGAAATCCATGTCCTTTGTATAAAACACCTGCATTAAAAATAATCCGCCTGCCTCACTGCTTACACAAAGGGGAAGGGAGGGAGAAGTTTCCACAAAGAACTTGCTCAAAACAACAGTTGCAGCGTGGTTCCTTCCACATCGAGAGCTGGCTGGGAATTTTCCAACCAAACGGTTCCGTCGGGAGTCTATTCCAGTTTGTTAAAATTGAAACTGTGGGACTGGGTTGGTTTTGATGAATTTCTCATTTCAAACTAAAAGTAAGTTTAGAAATTGTCGAAACAGCCTGTTCTGACATTTTCAAAATGAAAAGGCTCCGTTTGGTGCGGAAATGAGTTTTGGTGTAAAAAATAAATGTAAATGTATCGTTTAAAAGAAGGGTCAGTTGAAACGGTTTGAAATCATCTAAACACGAAACATTTTGACCTGATCCAATTTTTTTTTCACAAAATGGACGAGTTTGACTTTTCGTCCTGATTTGGGATGGGAAATTTTAAATCGCCAGCATTTTCACAGGGCAGGAAAATCATTTCCGATCCAGCTCTATCCAGGTCATATTGGGGACCTGATTCTGCTGCAGTTGAATTTGATCCTATTGCCTTCAATGGCAGTGGGATTGGGCCCAAGATGCAGAGGAGATGATTTTTTTTTTCTTACCTTTCGTGACCTTGCATAATTCAGCAGCCCAGCAGAGGACTGTTATATTTCTCCCCAAATGTAAGGGCCTCGTTTTCAGCCAGGATTCAGCTGAACTTACCTTTTTGTGCCTGCATTTTTTTGCATCACCAATGAGTTGTGAGCGCAAATCATACCACTGAGATGACTAAACACTTGGCTCCATCCATTTCTACGGGCAACAACAGGTGACCTGCTGGCCTCTTGTAGCGAAAGCTCGAGTCAGTGGAGGTGGGGAGAATAGGAGGTTTTCTCTCCACACAAGGCTTGTCCAGACCAAATCCTAGCATCCATTACTGAGCATGAACATTAAGGATCAACTTGTGGATGGCCCTGCAAGGTTGCTCCACGAGGAGAAGATGCAGACCAATCTTTCTTCCCCCGCCCTTTCTCATTCCTCCCCAATGCCCCTGCCTGAGATTTGCATTTTTAAAGGTTTTTGCATCTCCTGTGGTGCCATTTTGCCATAAACATAAAGCTCTTCTTGTTCACGAGAAACAGCACTTTGCATAATGAAAGTGAAACAAGCCCGTACACAAGGATGGGGGTGGAGGGAAGCCGGTGGTTCCTTGAATTCTCATTGCTACATCACCTCCTTCCAAATCTGCGTTGCTCATTGCCTTCAACAGGCAATCTCAGGGGAGGAAACAAGGGAGAGGAGTCAGTAACAACTGCTATAAATAGATGGTGCTTTGAGGAGCACTTTGTATTACATTCAGTATCCCTGATAAAGGGATTCCAGAAAACCAGGCTGGGAAAGCAAAGTGTGTTCTGTTGGTGTTTGTTGTTCTGTGGCTGGGGAGGGAGAGGAGGAGGAGGAGGAGAGGTGTGCAGCAATGTGTGGGATGACAAGCCTTTTCAGAGAGACATGCAAGGGGAGAAATGACTTGTTACAGAGCTGTATTTGTAAAGTGATTCAACCCCACAGCATTCCAGCACAGCACAATCTTAAATGGAAGCCAGAAAACAAAATGGTGAAATCACAGCATGAGCCCAAGCCAGACCCTTGCACCCAAAGTGCCCTGCCCCACCTCTCCCACTCCCTCGGAAAGTTGGGAAAGTCTGGTCCAGATCCTGGCATCTTGACCCATGTTGAATAGTACTCTGTGAATAGTCATGTTGACTTCAGTGTGGTTATCTAGTGAGTAAAGTGCTACTCAACAGGAGAAGGAGTACCAGGATCTAGCCCTTTGAATCTAGAGCTGGATCCGACTTCCCAACTGACCCTTATCTCTATCAGGGGCTGAACCAAAATGCTTGATCTGAACACACACTGAACTTGGAGAAAGTCAGCTCTAAATCCAAATCCAGTATTTCTAGTAACATGGTTTCTTTGCCAAATAAAGTACCCGCACTGGAATAGAATAAAACCCAATCACAACTAAATCAGCCCCCACAAAATGAAAGCAAAAGATGAAAACAACAAATAAAGACAGGTAAAAACCGAACAAGGGAGGTGGGAGGACCGAGAAGTCAGGGCACAAGACAATGGCAGGAGCAATTAAGGAGGAACTAGTAGCATGTCCTCCTCGAGAGGTTGTGCTCCATCTCATGCTGCGTCTGGCTCCGCCCCGGTGCTGAGCAAGAGCAAAGAGGAGCTGTGCAGTCAGTAATGGTGTTGCTGCCGGAAAGTGAACATTCTGACATAAGTAAGCATTAGTAATTTGCTTAGTGTTCACATTACTTTAATTATCCAGCCCAGGGGGGAGATGGCTGGAAGAACGTCTCGTGAGGCTGTTGAATTTGTATGTGATTTTATTTTAGGAGGATGGAAAAAAATCCTCATCAATGTCACATGTATAATGCAGAAGAGAAAATTGCTGTGATCCATTGTTCTGGGAGTTTTCATTACATCAAAACCATCAACAGGAGCCAGAGTGGCTTTTGTGGGCCCTGAAATTCATCAGCAGGCCTGTCATTTTTAAACTCCTTTCTGATTTTTGCCAGTTTGCTGGAGCAGCTGGACAAAAGATGCATTAGCTGGTGGGGCAGGAGTCCTACATTCTACAACGGTTATAATCTAGGGATGGGCTCCAACACCAACATTCCGATTTCCTGTTGTTCAGGATGTTTGGCTTGTCCCAATGTAATGGGGCCTGCTGGACAGGAAGACTGGACCTGTGATTAAGGCACTAGGACTTGGAAGATCTGGATTCAATTCCTGATTCAGCCACAGGCTCCCTATGTGACCTTGGGCAAATCACTTAATCTCTCTGTGCCTCCGTTCTCCATCTGTAAAATGGGGACAACTGTTGTGACGGGATCCCTGGGTTATAGTCTAGGACCATGGGACCGCTGTGCCTCCTGAACTCTCTCCAGCCTGGGCTTTCTCTCGCAATGCCTTGCTAGTGACCAGCAGCAAACCCCTCTAGGCATTGTGATCACTCAGCACAACAGCAGATGGAGCCTCACACGCAGCTATATTGCATGAATGCTCCCAGAGCCACTCATGAATCACACAGAGAAAGGCACCAGCCAAAACCCCCCCACCCACCCCCCAGCCTTATACCTCAGGAATATATTGTCTTGCACTGCTTAAGATGGGCAGTGCAGATTTTTGAATTGGTTCGCCACTTCAGCAATGGAAAGTGGGCCTACACCAGCCTTTGCAAAACCTGAGCAGATTTGCCACACACTTCATACAAACTCATTGGTAAAGATCAACAGTTAAACAAATTTATTGACTATAAAATATAGATTTTAAGTGATATTAAGTGATAGGCAAAAAATCAGAGTTAGTTATCAAAGGAAATAAAATATAAGGACACAGTCTAAACTCTCAACCCTATTAGACTGGGAAACATCTGTATTAAGCAATTTTTCTCTCCCCACTGGATATTGCAGTCCTTAATATACAAGTTTGTTCCTTAAACCTGAGCCAGTCTCCTGTGTTGGAGTCTTGTCTTCTTCTCAGTGTCTTAGTTGCTTGCAGTGTAGGTGGGGACAGGAGAAGGGCCCAGCATATGGCCTCTATTTTACACCCTCAGTCCATGTGCTTGGAGAGCACAAGTCCAGGTACATCTGGATGTATTGCTAGGTCTCGACGCAAGGTTGAGCAATTCCTCTGGTGTAGCCTCATGCAGGTGAGCCTTTGCATTGTAGCTCCCTTGCTGGACAATGGCTGTTGATGGGTTGTTTGACACCCTGCCCAGACATTGGTTATTTTCCTTGCCATTGCCTCTGGGGAACTAATATCTGGCTGATTCCCCAACTTACAGCATGTTTTAGTGACCACCATACAACACGATTCTCATAACTTCATATGCATTAATGATGCACATATATGGATAGAGAAATGACTTTCAGCAGATCATAACCTTTACCCTGGTACCTCACACAGCCTGCTTTATATGTAAGATCACAATTGTATGAAAAAGAAGAATATGGGGGTTCCAGGATGCTCTCCCAAGTTATAGAATGTGACCGATACTACCTTTCTTTCATCATTTGCCTCTATTTAGACTGTCAGCTATTCAGGGCAGAGACTCTCTTACTCGGTTTACTACAGCACCTAGCCCCATCTAGGCAGTATTGTAATAGTGCACAATGTGGATCTTCTGGATCTGTATTTGGATTTGGAACATCTCTTAGAAGACGGTGGTCTTTGCTTCTGGGATTTTGGCTTGTTTCCCTCTCTAGGATCTAGTATGGGTGTTTTTTACAGCAATATATCTGACCCATTGCTAATAGAAGTCACATGCATACATCTCAGGGTGCATTGAACCAGGGGAGCTTTGCCTTCAGGGTCTGCTGTTGACCAGAGTGTCTGCTGAACACAAATCCAAACAGTTTCTTATGGCCAGGCATCTGGAGTACTGTTTCTTCTAGGCCAGTTGTGAGGATGTGGCCTGCCCTCTACTCCTCCCTCTGCACTAGACATGTAAAGCTAGAGCACAGGCTCTTCTTGGCTGGTTGCTTCCCCATGCTGATGGACCACTCACACCTTGCGGATGGGGATGTCGAGTTCACAGCTCTGCAGGCTCCCAGGTTCTTGGGAGTTGCTTGAATTAAGCTATTAAGTCTCAGTATTGAAGTGAGCAACTAAAAGCTTTATTGAGCACGACTACCCTGCCAGGGTATCTGCTCATCACTAACTGAATCCTGCGCAAACATGCATGGCGTTCAGCACATTACTCAGAATGGATTCTTTCGGAACAGCCACCTCTTCGGTTGTTCCAAAGCTATGATCAGGAATCTGGAGGGTCCATCCCCGGGAAGCATGGGTGGGGTTTTCCAAAGCACTCGGTATTGGCCTAACTCTTGCCATTGACTCAATAGCAGTAAACTCCCATTCAACAATTTTGAAAATCCCTGTGTCAGCCAGCAATGTCTTGGTAGACAAGTCTAAGCCACAGTAACTCAGCCTGGTGAGCTCTTAATGTTGGGGTTGAGTTTGGCAGACTGCTTTTTGACCAGCTCAGATTTCCACCTGCAGTTCCGCTTCGTTGACCCATCCCTAGTGGGTGCTCATTACTTAAGATGAAACTATAACCCGAGCATCTTTCCTGTTGTTCACCACAAGAGCACCCTCAGAAATCTAGCTGGTTTTTTTTTTTTCATTGTTTTTTTCTTTTGGCTCTTATTTTGTGGATGTTCGTTATGGTTTTCTTCACAGCTGGTTCCTTGGACCTCACACAAGATGTCATTATTTTCCTTTAGCATAAGGAAGTCAGAGGAATTTTTTTTGCGTAGAACCTCTATTTTCAAGAGACATTCTCTGACTCATCCCTATTTTTCCTTTCTGAAGAATTTAAGATCTCTGAATCTGGGCTGATTTTGGTTGGTGCTCAGTGTTGTTTGGCGTTTTTTGTAGAAGATGGAGCTGTTTGTTGCCATGGTGAAGCATTCCTTCACTCCTTATTTCTCCATAGAGAAACCAATTTAGAACATTCAAAGTGCTGTGGATCGCTCTTTGGAAGGAGGCTGAAATGAGTGAGAACTGGCAATTGATTGCTTTTAATTAAGGAAGCGACATCATATTGATTTCGTAATCCTTCAAGTAAGTGCTGTTTTGTGTCTAAATCAATACTTGCTTTTGCACTCTGTTTTGCTTTCCAGTTTCTATGTTCTGTATTGAGATAAAATCCTCTGCTTAAAAATAAAAATATTTATATGTCAAATCCACGATGCCTTGCAAATGACATTATTAATAATATTCATGCAAATAATTAGTAATATTGTGGGAGCACCCCCTGTCAGCTACGTTCTTTCCGGAAACGTCCGTGCGGCCCGTGCCGCTTCCCGCAGCTCCCATCAGCCGGGAACAGTGAACTATGGCCACTGGGAGCTGCGGGCAGCCATGCCTGTGGACGGTCAATGTAAACAAACTGCCTTGCGGCTCGCCAGCAGATTTCCCTGACGGGCCGCAGGTTGCCCACCACTGCTTTAGATGCTACCAAATACCAATAATGAAAGAAGCAGAATAATAGGCAATTTATATGCATGTCCATTCATGTTTATATGGCACTAGATTGGGATTTCTTTGTGTCTCGTAGTCTGACAGCTGAAATCTTGGCTTTTTCCTGTCTTTTTCCTCTCCTTTATTTCATATGTTGTTTATTTCCTTAGTTATCAATGCCAGAACATCATTTTTTCAAAGGGTATTCACTGGAACGGCTGCAAAATTGAAACATAGGCTTTCTGGAGCAAAAAGCCTGGGTTTAAGCAGACTAGTCCTTTTTAACAGGGGGAAAATAACCCTGTACAGACAATTCAAAAGCAGATCAATAAAGCCAAGAATCCAGGTTATTTTAAAAAAACTGCAAAGGAAGATAACTGAGAACAGATGCTCACTGAACAAAACTCTAAATCCCTCATTGCACACACAAGAATGGATTTGCTGCCTCTGTTCCTTTTTACCTTCCCTCATCAAACTGAGAAAGAAATAGATGTTATCGAGGGAAACTTATCTCTTTCTTGGAAAGAAAAAAACAACAACCTGTTATAGTGCAGGGAGACTTCCCACTTGATAAGCCAACTCATCCTGAGATGCTGCTGAATCTGATGGGGATGAGTTTATTATACAACCACCAAGGTGCTGTGGGTCTGAAACAGTCAAATATAATAGCCTTCTGCAGGTCCCACCAAAGTTATCCACACCATATTCTCAGGTTAACCAACTCACCACCCCATCTGCCTCCTGATCCAGAGTTTCAATTCAGTTGTGAACTTTGCACATATCCCACTTGTCATATTCTATTCCCAGCCTTTGAAGGGCCCAGTCCACCTCCCACTGAAGTTAATGGAAAGACTCCCATTGATTTCAAAGGGTGCTGAATAAGGCCACTTACCGTTTTCCCCCCAACCCCAATAACTGCTCAGTCACCCTTTTCTGGCTGTGGTCCCCAGGCACTCAGTTGTAATCATCCTACCGAGGAGAGAGCACATGGCGTGCTGTGCCTTTCCCTTTTCTATGAAAGGTTACTTCCAGGGGGGTTGCATTATGACTTCTGCATCCCCATTGGCTATGCAGCACCCTTCCCAATAAGGGAACCAAAACTGTTTCTATTCCAGCTGCATGACCCCATGCCCATCACATCCTGATGTAATTTGATTTCCTTTTTGATAGCTCTCCCAACGTCTAATTGAAATGGCCCCACTGGATGCTTAAGTGACTTATATGGGAGGCTGGAGCGTCCAAGTAGATGGAGAATCAGAGTGGGAGTCAGGAGACCCGAGTTCTATTCTTAGCTCTTCTACGGAGCACTGTATGACCTTTGGGAAGTCACGTCACTGCCGTATGCCTCAGTTTCTCTTGTCTGAAAAACAGGGGGTAATGATACTTACCTTCCATTGGGAAGAGCCTAGAGATCTACAGATGAAAAGCAAAGTGTTGTTATGTTATCCTGTTTTAATATTAAAGCAAATGAAACCCAGTTTTAAATTAGATATAATATTCAGCTGGCTCAGCAGAGCCATAAATCAGACCTTGATTATCTGGTCTATTGTTAGAAATCTTGAAGAGACAGTGAAATGGAGAGCAAGGCTAAGCCGACCAGTTTCTAACTGAGAAAAATATAGGCCAGCATCGAAGGGAAGATTTAGGAAGCATTCTTGAGGAATTTGTGCGACGCAGCTGCTGAAATAACAGCATGAAACTGCAATTAAAAATTAAAAAGAGATATGGGTTATTTGACCTTCTTTTAATCAGAGATGGAGAAAAACTCTGCCTAGACGTAAGAGCACAAGAGAAATTCTTCTTCCCCTGCCAGGAATTTTAGTGCCAACGAAAGGCTGCTTTGGAAAAGTTTGTTTTAAACTCAGCTGACTGAAGGAAGGAAGCTGCTTTTCTTCTGTGTAGCATGGGTCACTTTCAGAACCCCGACTGACTGGCAGAAATGAGCCAAGAATGGCTGTTGTTATTGAGTTATGTTATGGTAGTGCCCAAAAGCCCGAAGTGAATGCAAGGCGGGGGGAGAGCTGGTGGTAGGTTCTGTTCAAATGCATAGAGACAGACAATCTGCATACAGTTAATAGACAAGGGGTAGAAGATGAGATGGAAACACAAAGTGACTTGCCCAAGGGCACCCAGCCAGTCATTGGCAGAGCTGGGAATGGAATCCAGATCTCCTCAGTCCCATTCCAGTGTCCTATCCATTAGACCACACAGTTTCTAAATCCATTTCACTATGCTTCTACCCAGACTCAAACCCTGTTCTCATTTGGAGAAGGTCTGAAGCAAAACTCAAGATCCCCAGCCTGGGGAAGCTGAGCTCCAGTCCCAGGCCAAGTCTAGTCTTAAAGTATACACCTTCAGCTCTCATTAGGATTAATGGAAAGTACGTGTGTAGATGTTCTAGGCATTCAGAGGAGTAAATAGAACCTCTGTGTATTTTTATATATCCCTGAACAGAGGGAGGTTGTATTAGTATTAACTGGTTATTGGTTGTTGTATTGAACTATTTATTGGCGGTGTGCACGCCTTCAAAAATTGTTGCTTCTTGCCACTCCACCTGAGTATTTCATTGCTGTGTCCTTGAAGGCTTATGCCAATAAGGAAGATTCTGTGAGGTGAGTGGGACATAAGCTGTACCATCAGGAGGTGAAAGATATGGTAAGAGACCCTCCAGCATTCTGGACAAGTCTAATGGATGGAAGAGGTGAACCTGTCCAGAGAGTGAAAATCTTTAAGGATCCATTAAGAACCGGGGGCCAGATCCTCAGCTGGCATAAATCAGACTAGTTTCAGTAAGGAGCTGAGCCTGTGTTTCCGTTTATCTTTTGTTTCCGCCTTATAAGATTCTATAATTGTCAACCATTGTTTTTCCCATAATCCCTAATTTTAAACCTTATAGCTTCATCCCTTGCAAGAGATTCATTTCCTTGTACAGCTAAAAATTACTTTCTAAAGCAAAACGGCCTGCAATACTTAGATCTCCAAAAAGGGCCTATTGCCATAATCTGCATTTCAGACCAGCTTGTCTCACGGGATTATCTCTTCAAGAGCCTTTGTGTTGCGCAAAATATTTTGTAGATAATGTTCATCAGGTTTTTTTGGATATTTTTCTGTGACTGTTTGTCCCGCTGGCTCAGAGTTCTTGCAATGTGTTCAACTGAATTTCATCTCAGTGCATCCCACAGAGAGCTGACATCAAATATTCATCCAGAGATTGAACTGAGAACTAATGACCCACTTTCTCTGATGCGCATAATGTCCTTCTATAGTAGACAGTTGTGTCTGTACTTAGTGTATGTTCAAAGTTGAGCCCTGAGTGTTGAAATCATCCAGAGGAGGAAGCTCATTTTAAAATATATACACAGAGAGAGATAATGGCATTGGGGAAAAGTCTCCAAAGCCTCAGGAAAGAAAATTTACGGTCACCAAAAATTATTAAAAGTGGGGAAAACAGGGCACAGGGGAAAAAAAGATAAATGAAAAGAAGGTGTGAGTTAAAAGGATGAGCAGTTAGGAGAAACCTACATCTCAATTAGGATGGATCTTCCTTTCCTGACCTGCTGTATATGGAGAAGTGGGTTAGGGTATTGTGTTGGTGTTATGTTCTGCAGTGGCTATTGCTTGTGTTTGCTTGTTATTTCTAAGAGTGTGTCAAGACTTCTTTTCAAGACACAGCCATTAGAATCTCATTAATATTCTGCCTCACATGACAACAATTTTAAGACAGGGCACTTGTTTTATATGTACATCTAAGGCTAGAGTTTCCAAAGATCCTAAGGAAATTAGGCACCCAGCTTCTACTGAACTTTAGTGGGATTATGTCACCTAACTCTTAAATTTCTTTGAAAATCCCAGCTTAAACTATTTCAGTGTTTGTCCCTTTAAATTGTTGCCTTTTTTAAAAATGAGCTTTCACAGTTGGGTAAAGGCTTACAAAGAGAGAATTATAACTTAATACTAACTTAAGTAACTGTTAATTATAAGTGAATTTTGTGAAAATTTAGGGAAGAGACCTAAATAATTTTAATTATCTCAACATGTCTTTGCAGAGATCCGTTCCTAACAGTATTTCCTAAGAATAACTATTTGTTTGCCGCAGCTCTCTTGAACACAAAGATAAGTGTAGATCGATGGCAAGTTACTTTACGATGCAGTCTTTCCAGAGCTTATAAAGCTTCTCTAGGAATTCCCAGGGCTTTCATTGCTTGTGAGCCTGTCAATGGGCAGACGAGCAAATCAATGTGGTTTTATTTCAACAGTATTTTCAAATATCTTGTTCTCGACATTTCTTTCATGGCAAATATTTGACTTGCAAAATCAATTATGAGATGTTTTTGGAAATTATTCTGAGCAGGGAGCTTTGTCGTCTGTGCTCAGCTCCCTAGCACTGAATTCAAATGGGTTTTCACCTGTTGACTGCTGTATTTCCCTGCCTGTGAAAGGATCTTGAGTAATGCCAGTTCAGATCCCCGCACTGATACATGCTGTTACAAGCCAGTGTTATCAGAAGACGTTTATAAGAAGACAAGGTCATCCTGTCTTGTAGGAAATGGTGGAGGGTGCAGAGTTCATCTGCAGAACCGCCCCGGACCTGCCCCGTGGGATGACTTGTATCCTTGACACAGCAAGACCTGACCGCAAAGCAATGTTCTGTCATTGGAATGTATCAATATTGACTGAATTTATGTGATTTCTCAATCAAAATTCTTAAGGCAGGATAGTCCTGGACCACTCCCTTTAGGATCATTGTTACAGCTGATCAGAAATGGGTTTGGTTTTGAAAAATTAAACAAACCAAAGAAGTTAATATTTGTTGACACGTTTTTTCCTTGTTTTCATCAAAAAAGCTGAAAATGGCACATTTTGGCTGAAAACCTCAAAATGTGCCCAGTTTCATTTCTTTCTAATGACACCCCTCCCCCCCCCAATTTATGTTGACAATGGATATTTCCTGTGGAAATTTCCATTTAAAAACAATTATTTATCGGAAAAGCAAGTTGCTTCATGCAGCATTCGCTGTGAGCATTCACGCTCCTGTGCTGATTGGCTCTTTACTCTGACCCCTCCCACCTCTGTCTTCACAATCTGTAGCCCCCGCCCCTCCCCTTTCCTTCTTTGGTCTTTCCATCTAGCTAATCCCCTCCTAAAATAACCCCACTGAAAGGATTTAAATAACAAGACAAAACTAAAAAATTACCTCACTAACATGATGTGTGCAGCCATAGCGTCGTTCACTCTGCTTGTAAGTTCTCTCCAGTTCCTCTCCCTTGTGTCTGTCTTGTCTAGACTGGAAGTTCTGTAGGGCAGAGACTCTCAGATGCTAAGTTTGTACAGTGCCTCACACAATGGGGATCCCTTCTCAGTTGGTCACAAAGCAGTACTGCAATAAACATGATTAATCATAAAGGTGAGGCAGGTTTGGGGGGAATTGGTAATTGAGGTACAATGAAGTGCTGAAGTGAAAAAGAGGTGATTATACAGGTGAATGGCAGGCAGGTTGAGCAGATCAGTTCATCTGTTGATTAGTGTGTGGCTTTAAATATTGTCAGGTGTTCCCAGCACATGGCAGTATGTGCACTTAATATGTATGTATGTTACTGTAATAAACCAGTCAAGTCAGAAGTGACTCCATGAAATTACCTGGGTGTAAAATAAGTGTGAGAGGAGAATGAGCATCAAGGGCCAAATTCTGCCCTCAGAATTTGACGTTAAGCTTCAGAAACTTGACGGAGGCTAATGGGAGCTGAGGGTGTGCCGCACCTCTGCAAAGGAAGCCATATTTAGATGCCTAAAGATGGATTTAAGGGTCTACGGTTAGGCATTCATGACTGATAGGGTGCCCAGATGTCCCGATTTTTGGGTCTTTTTCTTATATAGGCTCCTATTACCCCCCCACCCCCTGTCCCGATTTTTCACACTTGCTGTCTGGTCACCCTAATGACTGAAAATGTGGACCTTAGCCTCCCTGTCACAACAGCTACAATGAGAATACCAATACTCCCCTGGACGCTGTGTTAGTTTGTTAGAGAGTAAAAGTCCTCTCTGTGTACCACTTAAAGGGAACGTCTGTACTTGGAGCTAGGGATGTGATTCCTGGCTCACACAGACACACTTGTGCTCGCTCTCATCAAGCCTGTGCACTAAAAAGAGTACCGTAGCTGGCAAAGCAGCGGGCAGCAGTATGGGCTCCTCATGCCAAGTACATACCCTTGGGGTTCAGGCGGGTTTGTACCCAGCATGGATAGCCCATGCTGCCGCTCACCACTGCCCATGCTACCACGGCTACGCTTCTGTTCTTAGCACGCTAGCTCCACGAGAGCTAGCATGAGTGTGTCTGTGGGAGCTGGGAAGCATACCCCAAGTTCAGAGTGTAGCCAGAACCCAAGCCGGGGAGCCTAGGCCTTGGGCTGAATTTCACTGTGCTCTTTGGGAAGCTCTTTGAGACCCTCAGGTGAAAGTGCTCACGAAATGATGTTGTTCTTGTGTGTGGCTATAGTATAATTTCCCATTAGAGAGCATGGAAGTAACTTGTGGACCATATTCTGCCACGGTATCAATTTAGTGCACTTATATGGCCCTGTTACCGTAGCCTCTGAGCGCCTCACAGCCCATAATGTATTTATCCTCACCACCGTGGAGATAAAGTCATGCTGTTATTCCCATTTTACAGATGGGGAACTGAGGCACAGAGAGGCTAAGGGCCAGACTTCTGAAGGTATTTAGGCACCTAAAGATGCAGATAGATACCTACTGGGATTTCAGAAGCACCCAGATGCCTAAATGCTACTGATTTCAATGGGAGTTATGGGCCTAGGTGTTTTGAAACTCCCAGTAGGTACCTATCTGCATCTTTAGGCACCTAATACCTTTAAAAATTTGGCCCTAAGTGACTTGCCCAAGTTCACACAAGGCAGAGCCAGGAATTGAACCTGGGTCTCCTGATGCCCTAACAACTGGAACATCCGCCATCGCTGCTGTCTTCTCCCCGTACTCCCTTTGAGGAGCACAGTGCTCCAGGAGTCACCCCAGTGAATCAGTGAGATCTGTTTGTGAAGTACAGTCCTACTCCATGTGAACAAGGCTTGCAGAATCTGAATCTATGTCTGCTCACATCTTTGTTGCCATTTACAAAGTCACCGTGAGGAGTGTGATGCCCACTTCCCATTAGGAATTAATGGGAATTGGGCATCCAGATCCTTTAGGCTTTGAAATTCCTACCCTAAAAGACCAATGAAACAGTGCTCTCCCCTTTTTGCTGCCAGTGTTACTCTTTAAACCCATTTTATTTTTCACTCTTTCTTCAAATCGAGGCTCATCAAGATTCGAGTCATGAATGTACCCTGCCGTGTTGGCTCAGACAGGGTCTGTGCAGCTTCCAGCCTTTTCTTCCCTATCAATGTTTCAGACCTGCTGCCACTAATCTTTCTGCAGCTGCTGAGGGGAGGGGAGAGAGATCCTTCATTGGCTTCATTTTCTTCTAATAACGTACATTCAGAAACGTCCATGCAGCAACAGGGCCCTTGACAATATGGCTGATTATGCGACATCACTATTTTAATTAGAATGAAAGACAAAGAGGGAGCGCAATCAAAGATTTTGCACGCAGGGAAGGAATTGATTTATAAAGCAATCAATCTGCTGGCTGAGACAGAATTTTTTTTTAAGAGACGGTTCTAGCCTGTTTTCCTAAATTAAACAGTTCGTGCAAAAATTCTCTTCTCTGCGCTCTATTTCGGAGAACAAACAAAGGGCAAAATCTCTTCTCAGTTAAATTCTGTACAGTATCTTATTGAATAAGCTATGGAGCATGAATCCCTTTCCCCTAATAGGCCAGGGTTCAGGTACATCGGTGGGGCAATGTTGGAAAACGTTTCCTGTGTCGTGAGCCACATAGGGTATGTCTACAGTGCAGCTGAGAGCGAGCTTCCCAGCCTGGGTGGAGAGACTTATGCTAGTGGGGCTCAAGCTGGCTAGTGTGCTAAAAATAGCAGAGTGGACTTGGTGGCTCGAGCTCTCAAGCCCACCCAACCCACTAGGCTTGAAAGCCTCAACTGCAATGTCCATACTGCTATTTGTAGCACAATACTTCATGTCCTGGTAGTGTGAGTCTGTCTGGGACCTGGGAGGCTTGCTTGCAGCCACAGTGTACACATACCCACAGAGAACTTCATTTCCTGTGGCTCTCAATCTAGTTCCTTTCAGCTTCACTAAGGGCTGGTCTACACTAGAAAATTAGATCAACCCACCTATGTTGCTCAAGGGTCTGATGTAGTTAAATTGACCTAAATCTTTGTGTAGACAGTGCTAGGTGGATGTGCTTAACACTGTAACGTGTTAAGCACAGACATAGGCTAAATTCTGTAGCGGTGAAATTCATCCTTATTTTGAGGGCTGCATGGCAGTGAAGTGGGCCTTCTGCTGACCCTCTTCACAGGGGGAATTTCACCCTAAAAGCAGTAAGAAAATCAACCAATAATTTTGATTCTTACTAGTCTTCATGGCTGTTGGCTCTATCGTTAGTAAGCATGTCATTTATTGTACACCCAAACTTACCTGTGTCTCACAAACCTGGTGTCGTCGATCTGTTTACAATATGCCCTATAGATCAGTGGCCCCTGGGAGGCTGCATCTTGAAAATGAGTCACTTGAAAATGTTCTGCAAGTTAAAGTGAATCCCACATCTTTTCAAACATCCTCATCTGCTCTTGTTCGTTGCCGCCTCATTTTGGGGCTTTGACATTCATTCTAACGTTTACGCATCTGGGCCTTGACAAGTTGCCAGCTGTCCTTATGTTCTTGCTGGCCTCCAGCCATTCAGTGCTAAACTACTCTTCCAAACCTTTCAGAGTAGCAGCCGTGTTAGTCTGTATTGGCAAAAAGAAAAGGAGTACTTGTGGCACCTTAGAGACTAACAAATTTATTTGAGCATAAGTGTAGCTCATGAAAGCTTATGCTCAAATAAATTTGTTAGTCTCCAAGGTGCCACAAGTACTCCTTTTCTTCTTCCAAACCTTGTTCACCTCTACCCTGAACCAGAGATTTGGCTTGAGATATCTGCACATGTCAAGGATTTTTATATTATTGTGTCCGTATGAGTATGATGAATGGTTCCCTGCAACTCTGCCTGTGAATGAAATTCCTCTAATAATGTGCATCGGCCATTGCTAGTTTATTTACGTTGCTCCTTTCCATAGCAGTCAAAGTGACTGTGTTTCTGACTCAAGAAACAGCAACTGACAATAAGTGACTTGCACATGCTTATTTATCTCCTGGTGAAAAAATTCGGTCTGTGACACTAAGTTAAGAGAATCAGATGCACTGAGAGAGGAAGGACAGGCTTGTGGATAAGTAACGGTAGTCGGAGTCAGGGGAGCTGAATTTAATTCCTTGTTGTCACAGACTTCCCATGTGACTCTGGGCAAGTCATTTAATCTGTACCTTGGTCCCCCTTCTGTAAAATGGGGGTGATAATACTTCCTTTGTGTTGCCTCTTTAGATTTTAAGCTCTCCAACTCAGGGGTTTTCTCTTAGGCCTTGGCTACCCTACAAAAGTTTTGCTGGTATAGCTATGCCAGCAAAGACCCCCTAGTGTAGACGCTCTGTATGGCATCAAGAAATTTTTAGCTAAACCACCGCCATGAACAACTCTATTTAGGCACACAGCAGCACACTTCTGTCAACATAGTTATGTCTACACCAGGAGTTTTGCCAGCAGAGCAGTGTTGGTGAGGGGGTGTGGTTTTTTCACACCTTTGATCGACTTAGCTGTGCCAACAAAGCTTTGTAATGTAGACCCTGCCTTACCGTGTGTTTGTATAGTGCCTAGCAGATCTCTGTTGGTGGAGCCCAGATGCTACCCTCAGACAAATAAAAATACTCATGCGCCATCTTGAATCTACCCTGAAACGGGGTAAAGTGCTCAGTGGTAAAACCATAAATGAAACTGCATCACTGTTGCTCCCCTTTTGAGGAACTCGGTGAAATGTAGTTGTGAACTCTGCAAAGTTTTGATTGCTCCAGTGCCATTGATCATGGCAGGCATCCAAGCTTTCTGGCTAATGGGGAAGTTGTGGCACTCATCAACTCTGAATGTGTGAACAGCAGCAGGGGTCAGACAAGGACAGATTATTATGCATCTCTGCAACCCTGTCCGGACTTCTTGTCTCATCCCTGTGTGCACTAGTGTTAGTCCTCCTGCATAATCCCTGGGACCTACTTATATATTTTTTTCACAGCAGATATATTTGAAAATACTTTCTCGAGTTGGCCAGTTACAGATGCAATTGCTAATTGGAAAGACATCTAGCTAATGGATGACTGCAGGGGCAAAGTTCAACACCACTCATTAAGGACCTGATCCTGCAAAGCGCTGAGCATATCCTGAGAGATGGTGAATGCCCAGCATCCTGTAGGAGGCCTGTAGAGCTTCACAGGATCAGGCCCTAAGAGAGGAAGCAGCTGTAAGAAGTGCTAATGGTACTTTCCACTAGCAGTGGGGAAATGGTGTGTAGAAGATGAATACTGCAAGCCAAATCCTGCCCCTACATCCCAGAAAGCCATCTTAATAAGCCCTTTGAGGATTCCTCAATAAGAGATTGTGAGATTTAACAAACATGGGCTACACTTAGCAGATCAGTGTACGAGATGCTCCTAGCCGTCAACATTAAATATCAGAGCATGTGGATTGAGTCTTTTGGAGATTGGGGAAAGATTTGCTTGTAACCTGAGAGGCTGCAACAATAGAAATTAACAAAAATGATGTGAGTAAAGATTCTCCATTGGCAGCTGGGACAGCCACTGACGAGCTGGTCCCAAATGCGAGTCCATTTTCATTCCTTCATCTGGCTGATTTGCTTCTATTTTTTTCCCAATGAATTAGAAAATTTTCCACCCACCCAGCACCTCCACCACCACCATGCTATCTTCTGGGAGAGCACTACTTAAATGGGGCCAGATTAGCATAGGATTAAGCCTTGTCTACCCTAGAAAGTGGTACTGCTTTAACTACTCCAGCATAGTTAAAATGGTGCAACCTCCAAGGCTGGATGCAATGATATCTGTATAAAGGTTCTTTACAACAGGTTAGCTATTCCCATATGGGAAAGGGAATAGATATACCAATATAAGACAGCTTTATAGCGGTATAAATCCATGCTGGAGTCTCTATCAGTACAACTACATAAGTAAAAAAATCACCTGTGCCCGCTAATTGACATAGTTATACTGGTATAAAAACTGTGTAGACCAGGCCTACGGGTCTCAGAATCTGGCTCAGAATACACGTGTCTGACTCCCACTGTTCAGACCCTCCACCACAATACAAGACTAGCATGACCTTGTAAACAGTAAAAGGAGCTGGAGTGTATTTGACTTTCCTTGACTTGCCTTCTCCATTATCCATCTCTGAAGTGATAAAGGGCTCAAGCTATTGACCGGGTAAGTGCTCTAAGTGGCTTCTTTGTGTTTAAGCCACAAAAGGAAGAAATATTTTTCAACTTCCACTGTCAGCAGTTAGCTTTGCCGTGTTTCTGAGCCTAGAAGCAAGAAGCAGCGAGATGGAGGTGGTACAAATTATGAAGGGCCATCAAGAGCATGTGGTGAAAGAAAGGTTTCAGAGTAGCAGCCATGTTAGTCTGTATTCGCAAAAAGAAAAGGAGTACTTGTGGCACCTTAGAGACTTCAGTAAGTACAAGTACTCCTTTTCTTTTTGGTGAAAGAAAGAAAATCAGCCTTATTCTGGATAAACTTTAATTGACAGGAAAAGACTCAGCAAAAGTTTCTGCTAACAAGTGCTGAAAATAAGAAGCCATGATTTGTGATATATTGGACACTGCGGTAATTTTTAAAGCCAACGTGAAGTACATGCAAATCTCCTCTGGCTTTGGGTTTCATTGCAAAACTCACACCAGGTTCATTGCAAAGGTTGTTGGGATTCACAAGCTTGTAAAGCAAACATGGGTCCTTTTATGAGGGTACTGTGGCCGATGTATGGGTCTGTGTCAAAAGCTATCAAAATGTATAGGTGAGACTCATCAGGATTGAGTGGATCTAACTTCAAAGCAAAATTTGGAGTATCTGAATCTGCACACATGGGAGACAAAGAAAATCCTCATTTGAAAATCTGCAGACTCAAACCACCGCTAATTTGCAGTGATGGGCAGACTTCAAAAGGTTCCTCATATCTGCCCTATCCAGACTTCTTTAGCAATGAAATGGGGCTGCAAATTACCATAAGAGCTCAGTCCGACAATCACCAGAGTCAATGGGAAGACTCCAGTTGATTTCACTAGGTGATGGATCAGACCCAAGGACAAGATTTCTTCCAAGTTTCACCTGGACTTCCAATACTGCAGGTTCCATCCTCCTTTTGAGGAGAACAGAATCAGACCTTGCAAGAACAGCCAATCTGGGGATATTTGAATCTTTCTGCTCCCAGTCCAGGAGGGAACCAGGCAACACAGAGATGTGCCAGTACATTTTTTGAAAAGTTGACTAAAGCTTTTTTAAAAAATCTCTTTATACAATAATATTTTACCCCTAAATCTTTTTGTCCGAGTGGTATTCATTGTCCTCTTTATGCCATTCATTTCTCCCTATTTGTAAACTATAATCCGCTGCTATGGGTTGTTTTAGCTATTTGCAATGCACCATGTTTAATACCAAATTGAAAATTCTTTGTGAGTTGAGACTTCAATGTCATGTGGTGACTAATTTAGATGTGCAAAGAAATCAAGATGGCTTTTTATTTACAAGTAGTTAACACAATCTATTGTGTTTGATTTAATTGCCTTTTGTGTGTGCCTTTACATCTCAGACTGGGAAGGAGAAAAATCCAGGAGTAAGATATCCTGTTAAATAGCAGTGGCTTTGCTGTAGCACCAGAAGAAACTTAAACTATAGTACAACTATAGTGCTTTCTGACAGCCATTGAGTAGCCAGATTGAGGTCTTTTTGCAATACAATGTAAGTCTACAAAAGGAGCATTACACTGAGCTGGCCCTGCTAGACTAAAGTAGCTGATTGCAGATGATTCACAGTGAATCTGTGGTACATAGCGAACTCACTAGTTTTTTGTTGTTACTGAAATTGTATCAAAGCAATGCATGCCTATATAATACTATGTATAAACAAGAATATGTAGAAATAGCATTAGGGAATTGTGCAGGGATAAAAAAAAATTACGCTAAGGTCCATCAGCAATATTGCAACCTCAAGCATTCAAAAAACAAGAGTCTTGCCCACAAAAGTCATGAGATTGGCTTCAAAAACCAGAGATTAAAAAAAAATAAATTTTAGGTTCTTCTTAATTACCTCTGCTTTTTGAGCCTGTAGAATGAGCAGTTTCAAGCTCTTCTCTGCAACCATGAAGACTTGAAACTTAGCTTTGTTTGTCTAATTTGTTTGTTGAAAGTGAGTTTCTCATTTAATCACAAGCCTCCAGCAGCTGGAGCTTTAGAAAAAACACAAAATGAGACTCTCTGTAAAATCACGGAGAGTTGGCAACACTACCTCAGACACCAATTTTGCAAATTCAAGACCACAGTAGCCCAGTTAGGCCAACTCTGCAAACCCTGCAGGGTTTTAGTCTCATTTATACTATCACTCTTATACACTGCCACATTAAAGTAAGTGACATTTTCATCCAGTGTAAGGCCCCTTTGCACTGCCAGCACTGTGGTATGCATGAGAATTTGCAAACTGACTCCTGCAGTTCTGTTTGTAGTGACTGAAAGAGAACCAGCACCAACAAGTTTGCTTTAAGATTTTCATTTGGATCCCCAAGAAATCCTCACACATCTCTCCTTTCTGGGTGCGGCTAGCGTGGCTCCCTGCAGAAACACTCCAAGTGAAGGTAGCTAGAAGTAGAGTTGGGCAGAAAATGGTTTTCCCTTCCTACAAAAGTTTGTGAGAATTCAAAATTTTTCCCGTCCTGAACTGGCATGAAAATTCAAAATCTTGAAAATTTTCTCCAACTGGTCATCTGATGAAAAAGAAATTAGATCAGATCAAATCAAAATATTTTGTTTAGATAATTGTAAAATGTTTGTTTGTTGCCATTTCAAGCTTAATTTCTTAACTTCCTAACGTATAAATTTAACTAAAATTTCAAAAACAAAAACTTGTTTTGAATCAAAAAACAAAACATTGGTTTGAAAATGTCAAAAAGGGATGTTTTGACAAGTTCAAAGCATTTTATTCAAAAAACATGTGAATTAGGAAATGTGTTGAAACTGATCCTTTCTCGCAAACAGTTTAGACTGCAGCAAATTATAAGAACCGGCCCCTGCGTACTCCCCAAAACATGTAAGGGCTAGATGGTACCACTTTGTAACGTTAACCCCTGGAGTCAGGGGATACTGCCTCCTGTCACGTGATGGGATATTTTGCTTTGGAATCTAGACCCCGGTGTTGTGACCGGGGGAGGGGAATGTGTTTCATTCCAGCGCTCCTGTATGTCAGACGCTTACTGTGGTCTCTTTACTATCCCTGTTGAGGTCCAGCTCTGCACAGCTGCAACACTCACATTTTTACTCCGGGAACCCTCCAGCCTTTTCTTTCTTTTTTAATGTAGTAGCACTTCTGCTTAATGGAAAGGATGGGGGTCCTGAGACAGGCTGGAGGATGGGCAGCTCTTGAACGAACACCTTTTTTGTAATATAATATGCGCACTATAATTAGTCAGCATTTTTAGAATCCCCTCTCTCCTTCCAGGCTACAGGCACATGCCAGGTGGTGATGAGTAACAAATGATGCGGCTTCTCTGCTAGCTGTTTAGACTGCATTTAGAGGCTCAAGGATAGCACTCTGGACAGGGATGCAGGAAACCTGGGTTCTATTCCCAGCTCTGCTGCTGGGCAACCTTGGGGAAGTCACTTCACCTTCCCATGCCTCAGTTTTCCCATCTGTAAAATGGGGATAATGATATCGACCTCCTTTGTAAAGCACTTTGAGAGCTGCAGAGAAAAGAGCTGTGTAAGAGTTAGGTATTATTTAGGGAAATGTGAAAAAGCCGTAACATTTCCCATCAAACAGGCACATCATTTGGAAATGTTACAGCCAACTACAGTTATTCCTTTTCTAGGTTAGAAATGTCACAGCTCAGAGGTGGTTGTAGCTGCCATTATCTACCAGCAAGGAAACAGAAGGAAATGACTTGATAAAACCATACTGTTTTGTTAGGCAAATTTCCCTGTGTCAGGCTAAAAGATTTCTGCATGTTGATGCAATTTCAAAGATTTAGGTTTCCGACATGCTTAAAAAAGAAAAAAAGCCAGGAGAGGAGGAGCTAATTTACCTTCTCAGCGTTTCTGAAAGATTCATGAAAATTATGACTGTAAGAGAGTTACATTTTCAATCAAGCTTATCCTATAAAAGTATAATCTCAGAGTCTGCTCCTGCCACTGTAGCAAACTTCCAGATTATTGTATTATTAGTAGCTGTAATATTTACTCATATTGGGGTACCACCTAGAATCCCCAGCTAAGATCGGCGTCCCATTGTGCCCTCACTGTACAACAGCATAATCAGAGCAGTCCCCGCCTCCAAGGGTTTACAATCTATATAGACAAAGGAAGAATTATTGTCCCATTTTAAGAGATGATGAACTGAGACACAGAGGGATTTGGTGATGTGCCCAAGGTCCCACAGGAAGTCTGTGGCAGAGCTGGGAGTTGACTCTATCTCCTGAAACATGTAAGGCAGTCAATGCCTTAACCACAAGCGCACAACAAGCTCTTTGGGACATGGACTGTCATTCGTTATGTGTTTGTACAGGGCCTAGCATGACAGGGACCTGAACTGGTTGTGGCCTTTGGACATTACCACAAAATAAATGTTTAAATCATAAGAAAATTGCCGAATTGGGAAGGGACAATAGATGCTAAGGAAGCTGGACAGGACTTTTTAAGGAGGACTGATCAAAATGTTTCCAGTGGAACAGTTTTCCTCCAGAAAAAGCTGATTCAACTAAATTGAAACGTTCTACGAGAGCATCTCGACTTGGTTGAAACTTTTGATGGAAGCCCATCTGGTGAGCTGTCAGGCTTCACTCAGGCTGTCAGCCTCCCTGGTTCCCCCACAACCTGCCTGGGAGTCCAGGGGGCATATTTCATTTTGGAAACACCAAAACATTCCCAGGACTGGTTCAATGTTTCTCAAATGAAATACTGCAGGATTTCATTGGTGAAAAATGTCCACATTTTGGCTGTGTGGTTCCCATTTGGAATGAAAAAAATTCCAGAAATCTCAAGTTTTTCCTCAGGGTAGAAATTCTGTTTCTCGGTCAGCTGTACTCTTTAGTCACTTAACACGCACACTTCTGTGGTGCAGGACATTTCTCCACTACGCAATCATGTTTTGGCATGCCACTGTGAGAAATATAGAACAGAGCATGTCGTCAGGATGGTGGGGAGAGGCACTCTTTGACTTGATTGAGGAAGAGCCAGCAGTAAGACAGCATGATTATCTTCCCACCAGTAAAATGAACTCGGGTGGCATGAACAGCAGCGCTGGCAAAAGTAATTCATTCCTCCTGCCCCATCAGAGGATGAGTCCTCTGATGATGGAACTCCTGTGCAAGGGAAAGAGGATGAATAACCAATGAGACCTCCTGTAGGAGAGGATCCGGGGCTGACAGCCCGAACCCCAGTCGCTCCAGGGGCTGACAGCCCAAGCCCTGCCACTGTCAGCTCCAGGTGGCTGGTGGTTTGGTCAATACGGAGAGCCAGATAATAGAAGCTTGGATAAACAGGGTTCTACTGTATATCAATAAAGCATTGTATTCAACTGATATCTATATATTTTGTGGCTAGGGAGTTAAGGTTCAGCATTTCATTTTAATCACAGAAAAACACAGATTTTTATGGGGTTTTTTTATCAGAGAATTTTGGGGGGTTTATCATGAAAAATCTAGGGTCCCTGATCATACGTAGTCCCACTAAAGTCAATGGAACTACTCATAAGAGTAAAGTTAAGCACATGTGTAAGTGTCTGCAGGATCAGGGTTTCCTTGCTAATGGAGGGTAAAGGATGAAAAAAAGAATGAAGTTGGTTTTGAGAGGTATTAGTGCTTAATGTATTTTGGTGTAAGTTATGAGGCTGATTAATCTTTAATCACCCAAGGGCTCACCATCACTGTAAGTGCAATAAATTACATAGTGTTCAGTGCACAACAGTACTCAAAGCAGACCGAGAAAAGTGGAGAACTCCCTTGTTTCTGCAAAGATTCTACAGGAAGTGTACGATATTGTAAAAATCAGCACTACAAAACAGGTGTGATCACACCCTTATGCCCTGCGTTTCCTGGAACATATGGCCGTCTACATCACTCTTTAAGGGAACGCATCTTTTTTCCCCTAACTCAAGTATGAAATGAAAATACTTTTTTTGAAGACTCAGGAGGTGAGTCCTTGCTGGGAAAAAATGTTTAGATCCTTGATTTTTGTGCTCCCTTTGAATGACACGGAGAGAAAGAGCACGTTCATATGCCTTGGGATTTAGGCCTTACTCCAGGAATTAATTTTAAAATATCTGCAGGTGTATCCTGCTTCGTACAGATCACTCTAGCACTAACGAGAGAATCAGATGAATATCTGCCGTGAAAATGCTAATCTGTGAAATGTGTTTGGTGACCTCCCTCTGTACAGTTCCTGGGCAACACCCGCACTGGCAAAATTAAGACCCGCAATTCACCATCCTGGTAGCTCTACCAGCAGTAGCGACATCGGAGGCTGGAGGGTAGGCTTGGATATTTTTACCATCATGTCATCTCATCTGTTCGGGACAGATCTAGATAATAGGGTGGTAAAAATGAGTGAGCCCTCTCTACCCTTGTGCCCCCACCATTGCTACTATGGGGTAAGCTTCACACATAAATTATAGATCCTACTTTTCCTAGCCTAGGCAAGATCCAGGTAATCAAGCCTCCTCCATCCACATCATCTGGCCTGTAAGAGTGAGTTTCAGCAGACACTGATGTCCATAGCTAATTGGGACTATAAGCAAAGGCTACACCGTGGGATATTATTTGCTGAAATGCAAATACATGAAACTATCTGCAGCACTGACAAAAGCCAAGCATCCACTGTTGTTGAAGTATTTTGAAGCAACTTTCCCCATCAGCGCCCTGGAAGATCAGTGAAATACAAGTCAGCTGCATGAAAAATATGTTTCTGCTGAGCCCCTGGATTAGCTAGGTCTGAACTGTGTGCCTCATTTGCCTAATGGCATGTGCACCAGTGGGGAGCTTACACTGCTACAGGCTGTTGGCTGAATGTTAACTACCTTATGGCGAAACAGATGATTTCTCTTTCCGGTGCTGGAAATGCACCAACCTTCAGAAACTCTGACGCAACAAATAAGAACAGCTCATGAAATGTTGGCACCGTTGATTCTTAGCCTAGACCTGATTCTGTCTCAGACCTAATGTGGATTCAGACCCTGATACCACCACCTTTGTGATCTATCTCTAAGCAGTGATTGATAGAGGGTACATGGATAAAATCCACTTGTTTCATGTGTAAACGCTGAAGAACAGAAAGTGGAGGCCATGTGATAATTCCAGAGAAAAATACTGCATTAAATGCTTCAAATTGGCAAAAGCAATGCATGAGTTTGCTTTACTTGAATCAAAGAAAGTTACCCAGTTGATAACTCTCCGTGTGATACCTTTTCTGAGGTTTAGAATTCATCCTGTCCTCCTGTTCAAAAGGGCATTTGATTAAGAATGCCTTGACCAGGCTAAGAATCTGAACACTTAAATTCTGCCATTGGTTTCTTGGCAACAATACACAGTTGAGAGCCCTCATCAGCAAAGATAGACAGAGCATGTCCCAGGTCAGGTTTCAGACCCTATTTGTTCTAAGCCAAGAAAGAAAACTTATCTGCTAATAAGAAGGACAGCACCTTTCAGGGAATTTGCAGTTCATTAAAGACCCCTGTGCATTCTTTACGAGGTAAGTGCAACTTTTAAGGTTTAAGTTAAGACGGGGCATATTTTCTTCCCCAGAAGCTGTGTTGTGTTGTATAAATTGTAGATCAGGTCTACTTTAAATCAATGCTGCGTATGATAATTTAAACATGAGAAGTGTGGTTTTCAGTGATATCTGTGTGTGTGTGCTTTGCAGAACCACCCAGACTGAAATGGATAAATCTTATAAAAACCTTTCTACAACGAATAGCGCAGATCTTTCTTTCTTTCTCTCTGTTCTCCCCCCATACACACCCACATTTTGTCTACCTTTCCCTTTCAAAGGAAATTGAGCTAGTCATACTGTAGATTCAGTGCTACCTCCATCAAAGCTTTTTAGCATAAACATGATTGGGACCTGAACAATTTCCATGAAGTTTTGAACTCCCTTTGTGAGTTGATTGTGAATCTGCATCTTGTATTTCTGAAGCAACGGGGTGGCATAGCATTCAGGCAGCCAATGAGATATTTCCATTGCATGTGTGCCAAAGATGGAAGGCATAATAAAGAAGTGCGTTATGAATCTGGGATACTGACTTAGGGTGATGTTTATTTGATAACAAAAGTGTTCATATTTTTGGACAGTAAAATAACTAGGAAACAGGATATACACAGTGATCTTTCAAAACTTCAATGATTTTTACATTCTTTGGTTTTCTAGCCCTTTTTATAGAGTAAAAAGTGATTGTTTTAATGTAAGTGATGTATAGTACTCACAGAACAGAGTGGAGGGTTGCTACCGTCGTTTAGGAACTGGGCTAAGATTCAGGAGATCTGGGTTTAGTTCCTGGCTCTGCCACAGCCCTCCTCTGTGATCATGAGTAAGGCATCTAATCTCTGTGCCTCAGCTCTCTGACTGTACAATAAGTGTAACACGTCCTTTCTCCCACCATTTGTCTGTCTTGTCTATAGAGATTTTCCGATCTACAGACTGTCTCTTACTATAGGTCTGTACAGTGCCTAGCACAATGGGGACCTGAATTCTGTTGGGATCTCTAGCAGCTGTGATAATACAAACAATTAGTTGTAATTAATGCAAATTTTAAACAATACATGCATGAGTCACATGGCGCACACATGGTATATTCTGTAAAGTAATATATTTGTATCTGGCATGTATTGATGTTAAACTGGATATTTAAAACAAAGACATAGTAACGATCTGTCCCACTGGTTTCCATCAGTGAGTTAATTACACTCAATTTAAGCACTGAATGCATTAGCATTATCAGTCAAGGTGATTTGTGTTGTATGTGCTGTGGTTATTTTACAGTACAGTTGCCCAAAACTACCTCCTTATCGGGGCAACTCTGCAACAAGGCAGAAAGAGACTGTTGCTTGTATTTCATATGGGATTGTGCTCATTCAGCTCTCTAAAAGACAAGTCTATTTCCTTTGGATTCTCTGATGTGCGGGGGGCCATTTACTGCCACCCTTACACATGGTGAGTAGTACTTTATTCTGCAGCTAGACATGTTGGAATAAATGGAGTTACTCGCCCAGTGAAGGACTGTTGAGTGTGATGAAGGGGGTCAGAATCCGGCCATTAGGCTGTATCCAACATTGCATTAGAAGAGAATGAAGTTGGGACTCAGTTTATTGGGGCAGCTTGGCATTTTGTTCTTAAAATGCCTTTTGGGCGGGGGAAGGAGGAAAGAGGGGAAGGGCAACTTTCCTATTCGTATTAAAGGGACTTATGCACGAGTCCAGAGAATAATAAACCTCTTTGATTCTAGTAGAAGATTGGAAAAGGGGATAGGGATCTTGCTGGCTGTTTTTGTTACTGGTCTAAATGGATCTCTAGTGCCTGCTGGGATCTGTAGTCCCTAAATAACAGCTAGAGCACAAGGAAATGAGACCCATTGGTTAGTGACGCCTTCTGCGGATGGTCCCTTTGCAGTGTTGTGTATTCCCAGGACTGAACACTCTATAATCTTTCCAGTCAAGAAGTGACAAGGACACAAACTGACCACACTCATGCCCACTGTTGATGCCATTTTGGAAATACTGGGTCCGGTGTTTGGCTGGTGTAAGTCAGCACAGCTCCAGTGAAGGCAGTTGTGCTGGGCCAATGTATAGCAGCTGAGGACTGGGCCCTTTCTTTTTTAAACAGAGCGCAGAACACCTTTGCCCAATAACAGCTGTTCTAATTTGTTCCCGTACGTAGTGAGCTGAGCTGTGTCCCAAGTTCAGGGGGATTCTTGGAATGACACACATAGATGATTGTGTGAGATGGGACCATCTGGGCCTTCTGGTCCAAGCTCTCATCAAGGAGAAGGAGTTCTGTGCTCTGCTCTTTATAGCCTTATCTCACATCCATTTGAATGCCTCTGCATTTCCTATAGCTACTCCGATAGGCAACTTCCACTGCCCGCTTGTTCTCATGCTGTTAGGGCCTGATCCAAAACCCACTGAAGTCCCTGGGACTCTGTCCATTGATGTCAGTGGCTTTTAGGATGGGCACTTTGGCAGGTTTTCCTTTTTTTCTTAACACCCAAGTTAAAATTGTTCTTTTGAGCCATCCTGCTCAATTGCTTGGCACCAGCATCCACCGGATTCTCATCTGAATGTCAACCAGCAGAGGACAACTCCCATGAGACTGGCTGACAGCCGGCAGCTAGCGCACAGACTCAAGGAGCACAAACTTATTGCATGTTTATCATCTTCCACTTGTTATCATTCCCTGGGGGCAACTTCTCTAACAACCCAACTTGCCTTATGCCCTCCATCAAGTCCACCGTGCTCACACCTCAAATCAATGACACAGCTCAGTGGCCATGATCCATTTCCCATTGTGGGGGTACGTGAAGTTTAACCCAAGGAATCTGTAGATGTCAACGGTGTTGTTTATAGCTGATAGATGTAGGTCACTGATGAATTGTCCCACTGCGGTGATCAATCGTGAATAGCTCTGGAAAACCCTCAGAAGAATAAACTGCCTTCCTCTTCCATCCTGGCACAATTGTCCCAAATCTCAGCTTCCTGTGAGTCTGTTTAGGGAATAACATGATGCCTCTTTAGCAAAAAGGGAGGTGGAGGTGGGGGGTTCTGGCTTGTTTGTTTCAAGCATGTACTAACTGTGGGCTGCTTTAGCGTTTCATTTTTATTTTTTCCCCTTTCCTTTAATATTTAAAAGGGCTCTCCGAGAAGAATGTGCACAAGGCACTCAGCACCTCTCTCTTTCTGTTGTTAACTTGATGCCTCAGTGAACATGCTCATGCTTGTGAAATAAAGCATCCCCCCTTGGTCAGCTCTAGCTTGGACCAGTCTGCTGAATATTTAGGCTATATTTTCCACGGCATGCATCTGATGAAGTGAGCTGTAGCTCACGAAAGCTGATGCTCAAATAAATTTGTTAGTCTCTAAGGCGCCACAAGTACTCCTTTTCTTTTTGCGAATACAGACTAACACGGCTGCTACTCTGAAATCTTCCCAACCCATTTTCTTTCTTCCTTTCTTCTTTTCTTCCTCCTATTCTCCAGCGAGAGTGCCACCTAATTAGGTCACTGATTGTTTCACACTAAAAACCTTTCAGGAGGTTTTTCAGGAGCTGTTTTTTGTTAGTCAAAGCCACTTGTTCTGCTTCTCTAGCTTTGGTGATATATGGTTCTCTTGTCGAATTTGAACACTGAAATATTACTTATTCATGTGGTTGAGGTTGTCAAAGAAATGCTAGCTCCATGGCAAGCTGCTGCTGACTCCTCAGGGAGATCCCAGAGAAACACTGTACTGAGAGAGAATTCTGCTTTTCAGATTCTGCCTTTCCTAGCTGTTCATTAGCAGGGACATTTGCGGAAGATGAGGATTCTGGGGCTCCGCATTCTAACAGGTGCTGCTGCTCTTCCTCACCTGAAGCCAGAATCCTTTCTGAGTGTAGTATCTTTGTTATCACCAAAGCAGGCCCCCTAGGACTACCTGTCTGATGGGTAAAGAGATCCAAATTTGGCCCTTAGGTAACATAAATCAGAAACCAAAGCCCTGGATCTGGGTCTCCAAAACTTTGGACTAATTCATGTGCAAATCTGGATCCAGACTCCAGGCTGCTGCCTAAGGGCCTGACTCTGTCTCCTTTGCTCATGTTGAGTGGTACCTTACTCCACAAGTGTCTCTACTGAAATCAGAAGGACGACTCTCAGAGTAATATACTGTTCAATGTGAATAAGGGTGGGGGAATTGGGCCCTATCTCTGTCATAGAACAATATGAATTGCCAGACTGGATCAAAGCCGAGATCCTCTAGTCCAATATCCTGTCTCTGAGAGTAGCCAGTACCAGATGCTTCAGAGGAAGTTATAAGAACCCAACAATAGGCAGCTGTGGGATAATGTCCACCCTCCTCATGGGTCTCATCCTGCTCTCCAACAGAGATTGGTTTAAACCCCGACGCAGGCAGTTTAATGTCCCATCCAAAATGGTTGTTGTCACTAAGTATAACAGCTCTGGATCAGGGGAGCTGGAACAGCTTATATAGTGAGGGTGTTGAAAGCCATTAAACCAAACTGTAAACCCTGCAGATGATGGAAACCACTTCAAGCCAGGGGTGCGGTAGCACTCCCAGCATCTTAGTTCCAGCACCTATGCTCTGGATATAAATGATATCCATACATATATCCAATCCCTTTTGGGATCATGTTGGCCTGTTTTAAAAAAAAATCTCTAGTTTCCAACTCCCCCTGACTTTAAGAACAATCAGATTCAGGAGGAAAGATTCAGCCATGAATCTGTAGCTTACTTACTGTAGCTTCACAGATTACAGTGGGACTAATCGCAGAGTTAGACACTAACCAGTATGAGTAAGAGGGCAGAGAGTGACCCTAACAATTTGTTAAAAGTTAAAAGAAACCTTTTCTTCTTTCAGAAGGATACTGCAAAGTGCTTTGAAATGTACTAATGAAACAAGAGCCAAGTATTATTATTATTTCAATCACTGAAATTGATATAGTCAGTTTATACTATGTGTTAGCCATTAATACTCATTAATCTCAAGATAAAGGCTGCTTTCTGCCTGAATATACAACAACAGAAGGCATGCACTTGAAATACCAAGACTGGTCCTGTCTGGTCACTGACAGCGTTTCTATGAGAGGTCATTCAGAGTTGTTTGTTCATTTATTTATTTTTGGATCAGCTGTGTACAAATGACAGGGCGGGATTGGCTTTGGATTTGTTCAAAAAGATGCTGACCTGTGGCATTTGATCTTAGCGGCAGGCATGGTACCAAAGCATCCAGCTGCGACAACGCATGAGTGAGTTCCTAGCTTTAATCATGAGGGGATAAGTGTTTAGCTTGGTACGCAGGGATCAGAAGCACAGGCCAGGGTGCTCTGTGGCACTCTGCAACTAGAGAAATCTCCTTGGGTAACTGGGGAGTGACCTTGCTTTTTTATTTTATTTTTCTCTGTTACTTGCTAAAGCTGTGACTCAGTGGAGAATTTAAAGCCCCTGGAGAAATGAAAAACAAATGAGAAAATCAAAGCAAGCCCAGAAAGTGGAGCAAGGAAGGCAGAGAGGAGGGAGCTGATCAGCCCCGTGCAGAGGGGCCACCCACTTGTGTTCCACAGAAATCCTCGAAAGCCTTATGCCAAGACTTTGCATAGGGGTGAATTTCACCCTGGACCCAGGTTTGGTTTATATTTTTGTGGGAGTTTTGTTTGTTTGTTTTTTTCACATTTAGGGATTTATCCCTCCCTCCTTAATCAGCCAAAACTCCTATTAAACACAATGGGAGTTTGAGTAAGTCAGGGATTGTAGGATCAGCCCTTCATTTTGAGCTGGGGTCAGCTTGCAACAGCGGTACTGTTCGAAGAGGTCTGCATGATGTTGAGCTCTGCTAGAAATAACAACCATCCTCAGTGATTCCACAGTCCATCAGAACACGGGGGCCTGCTCTGTTCCTGTGGAAGCACCGAGAGCAGCAGGAGCAGAGTAGGCCCCAGATCTTTACAGGAGAAAGTGTAAGGTTACCAGCTGATTAAACAGACTCTTTCAGACCTGGCACTGTTGTGAAGCTGCTGAGGTGAAGGTTGTGGAGAATCACAGGGTTCACTTCCTACAGGGATCAGATTTCAAAGTAACAGCCGTGTTAGTCTGTATTCGCAAAAAGAAAAGGAGGACTTGTGGCACCTTAGAGACTAACCAATTTATTTGAGCATAAGCTTTCGTGAGCTACAGCTCACTTCATCGGATCCACGTATATGCATCCGATGAAGTGAGCTGTAGCTCACGAAAGCTTATGCTCAAATAAATTGGTTAGTCTCTAGGGTGCCACAAGTACTCCTTTTCTTTTTCCTACAGGGAATGAGTTCCCATCAGACAGGAATGGCAGACTCTAGCCAAGAGGAACCCAAAGGAGAAATGGCGGCAACATCTAGAAATGAAGAGCCCCATGGCCTGATTCTCCTCTGACTCACCCAGTGGGCTGATAACCCAGCATGACAGCCCACTGCAGAAATATAGAGCAGGGCCAAAGAAAGCCTGTTTTGTAACTCCTCGCATAAACTACAGTGGCTCTGGTGGCTGAGGGAGAAATGCAGGCATTACGCTGATCTGTGGAGACCACTTGGAGGCTCTGAAATTTACAGTGTCCTGCTTTCCGGCCAAATGCCCAAACAGTCTAAAATCATCTAAAATCCCTCATCTAAACTCCCATTGACTTCAGTGGCACTTTGCCTGAGGAGAGTCTGAGTGAAAACTGAGGATCTGGCTGTTGGGGCTTGATCCTGTACCACTGAAGTAAATGGAAGTGTTAACCTACACTGCAGCAATGGCAGGATCAGGCCCTGATGGAGGAATTCACTCCTGTGCAGAAGGCCAGCACAAGGCCTATCGTCTATGCATCCCTTCTGTCCCTCTTAGGCCTTCAGGTCTTGCCCTGGCCCCCTGCACAAGGGTGAATTTCGCCCTAAGTGAGGCAGAACCAGTTCATTGAATCTCATTTGTGTTCTGAACATCTCAGGACGAACAAAGGAGACACTCATTTCAAGCCAGGTTTGTGCTGTTTTTGCATCAGAAGTTGTCATCATAGCAGAGAAACAGCACTTCAGGTTCCCTCTGCCTTCCTACCCCGCTTCCTTCTTCTCTTCTCCTGCTAACTAGTAGGGTACAAATTATATTTGCCGTTCAGGCACAATATGGGTTGTGAGCTGAGATGACTAATGCTACATGGACACCCCTCGCTGTGGAGGAGGATCCTAGAAAGCATCGCAAACACTGTCTTTGGTTACAGAGCCTGGGGGCAATAGGCCAAATACATACTCAGTGGAACTCCATTCATGAATTTGGCCCTCTGAGTTAGGTGCTTAGTGCTGTCCAGGAGAAGAAGCAGGACCCTAATTAAGGACCTAGTCCTGCATCCCATACTCATTGAAGCCAAGGGCTGAAGGACCAGGCTGCAAGCTAAGGACACTGAGAAGTGTGGCCTGGAGCTGGTGTAGTGAGCATCATGGCTGGGGGCAGTGGGGAGAGCAGACATCGTGACACTTCCTAGCTGATATTGAGGTAAAAAGAGGAGTTTTGGTAGAAAGATGCTCCAGGGATCGGCGAGCAAGAAAGGATTTTTGGGGCCAGGGACCATGAGACAGCCCCGCAGATGGCAGGACAGACTGCACAGTGCACACATTACACAAAGATATTCAGGAGCCCATGGGCTTGTGATGCAGGGAATTCACCAGAGGGAAGAGTACCAGGGAGTTAAATCCCGGCAATTGGAACAAAACTTCGGAGACCTCTATGCTTGGCTAGTCTGTCACTGTTTTTAGGCCCGTCTGTCTGGTATCAATACGGCAGAGAGGGAAACAGTTATAAGCTGACTGGGCGACACTCCGTCCGTTTCCTCCTGTCTTTGTACCCATGTAGCTGTAGCCAAATTGCTATAATGGAGAGGGACATTTATTTAATATTAAGGGGCAAATAGCAGCTGGCCCTTGTGGAGGTGCAGTAGGAGAAGGGTACTCAGGCCCCCCGCACTGGGATTGATCAGTCTCGATTTTACCATCTCCATTCCCCTGAGCACAGTGACTGCTTCTTTCTAGTGCCCTGGAGCATGTCACTCTAAAAGTGGGGTAGGAGGTGGGGCCATGGTCCTGCCCTGGTCTGCACCAGCCGGCACGTCTCACCAGCCATGAAGGGGAGCATACACTGAACAAGCCTAAGAGGAGCCACATTGGTTGGGCTCACAGTGCCCGCTGGGGCAATGTATTTCTCCCAGTGCCTCCAAAGTGGGCCTGTATGTAATGGGCCCAATCTGTCCCTGAGTGACAGTAGGACTCCAGGTATTAGTGACTGATAGTAAAGTATTCCCTTCTTTGCTAGTAGCCTGTGTCCTTGCCTTTTATTTTGTACCAAGCATCCAGAAAGGGACTATAAGGGAGCATGACCCTACAGTCAGCACAGAGAATCAACAGCAGTTGCCTTATGTAGACTTTACAATTTATTTCCTTCAATTTCCTCTTGTCTAATTGTAGGAAGTGGGGTTGCTTTAGGAGGGACCACCTACCATATTACTGTGAGCTGGCAAAGCCTTTTAACTGGTTTCTCTTAAGCTTTGATCACCCAAATGTGAAACAGAAGCAATTGAAGTGTGGGAATGGTGACAAAGTGTGGAAGACATATGTGCAGGGGAGCTCAGCACAAGCTGGCAGAGGCATAAATGGCGTTGGCTTGAAATGGGGCTAAATATTAGGCCTCGGGGCCTTAGCTGTGTTCTCCCCTGCATCTGTAACAAAGCAAGGGAAGTTTCCTCTCTGGAATGAATGGAGACTCTCCTGTTGAATGAACCCTCATGAGTTCAGTAAGCTACACAAGCCCTGATATCAGTCGCTGGACCAACTTTTAAAACTTCCTCCTAAAATGTATCCACAATATTTGCATACCCCACATTCTGCATTTGTGCATGCAATATGGGTAATTGTGCATGCAAATGCTATCAGCGGAATTATTATACATATTTCTAAGACATCAACCACCCCGGGGTACCTGAGTGCTATTGTGTACATTTAAAAATGCATCAAATACCCTTCAGAAATACTTGACAGGGTAAAAGTCGTCTCTGGCCAGGAGGATTAGCTACATCCAGGAGGTTGCAGGGGGCAACTCCATCAAAAGCAGGGAAATGATTCCATCATCCCTTGAGTTTAGTGGAAGAATGATAAAAAGGGGTGTGTGTCCCCCGGAACACCCTCCCACCTATCACTGGGCAGGACCAAATTCAGAGTCTCACTCCACTCACCCGCTAGAAGCTCAGGGGGTTGCAAATCGTAAGGCCAGCCCTGGTCACCAGATAGGGGAAGCAAAGTGGTTAGCATGAGAACGATAAGCCCCAATGGGGCTACTCAAGGAGTGAAGATACTATTCAACATGACTTGGGTGCCTAAATAACTTTGAGGCTCTGGACCTTAGGGCCTAATCTAAGGTCCCTTGAAGTCAAAGGAAGGACTCCCATTGACTTCAGCAGGCTTTTTGATCAGGCCCTGGTGGAAATGCTGAAGCTTGTCAGTTTGTTCAGTGGGATTCATATATCTGGCGACCAGCTTGCTTTAGCTCCAGTGCATATTGGCAATCCAAAGAACAGTGGCTTTTCCAGGAAACCACATATAGTGAGATGAAAATTGGTTTCAGCTGAGAAGCTCCATTCTTCAAGCTCTGAGAAGAGTTTAGGCCTTGATGTTAGCCATTATTTAATAATAAAAAGCTAATGTCGTTTGGGGAGGGAAGACAATTGATCTGGGTTTTCCTCCCACCGCACCCTCATTGGCCATGCTCCCAATAACTGCTGTGCTCGGTTGCTTCAGATCACTGCCCATGTGTCAGTCATTTGGTCTGAGTGCCAGAGAACAGAAACACAGATGCAGAAGAGAGTCAAATCCACCCTCCATTCAATAGCAGGAAATTAATCATCTCAGATACCTTATTTAAAGAGCTGATCCCTGGTATTAGAAGAGGAGGAGAAACACGCATGGTTTTCTGCCAATGCATGGTGGGGAAAATCCTTTCCTGACCAATATGGGTGACCGTTCAAGAACCACCATGGCGTAGCTCTTAATCAAAGACGTGTGGGTGAAAGATGCTCAGTGTGAGGCTTACCTACCACTACCAGTCATGTTATACATCCCCATCTGTGTCCAGTCCACCAAGCAGATGTGTTTGTGAGGCAGACTCAGTAGCTAGGAGCTGTATCTCAAACCTCAGGGTGTCAGTCAAGATGGCAGCTGTCACATGAGTCTAAACGGCAAACACCAACTCAGTAGAAAGAAAAGGGGAAAAGTTGCTTTCAGAAAATAAAATATAGGACTGGGCATCTGGAAATCTGGATTCTAGACCGAGCTCTGCTACAGTCTTCTTGTGTGAGTTTTAACAAGGCACTGAACTCTGTGCCTCAGTTTCCCCAGCAGAGACATAATAGTAACGATTCTTACTAAAGTCAGAAGGGTGTTGTGAAGTTAAACTGGTTGATGTTTGTACAGTGCTTTGGATGGCCCTTTTAAAGTGCAAAGTATTATTCTAAAATTTGGCACCTGTGAGTTGTCATGAAAACATCCCTGCCCCCTTCCCCCAGATTTTCCTCAGTGACTACAAACAACTCCCCCGAAGGCTCACAGTTCCTGACTATAGTGTGCACAACTTCTGTCAAGTGCAATTCCATGAGTTTGGTCAGCTGTTTGTGTAGAAGAGCTTCTTCGGTGAGAAGTTAAGAATGTGTTGTGGAGTGATTAAGAAAGTCCTGTTGACAGCCTGGCAGAAATGTAGCTTTGCCTTCTCTGCTGGTATTTGCAGACTGAGATAATCCCAGGTTCAGTGCACAGGCACAACACTGGACAAACATTACTTCCAGATATCCCTTGTCTTATTTTGACCACACTCCATTTCGCCAAAGTGACGTAACAGCTGCTCCTCTGGAGGCTTTTACACCCAGCCTACAGCAGGCGCTCATCTCCTACACATCTAAAATATTTGCAACTTTGTCAGCACTTACAGTCACCTTATATCACAGACTTGATGACTCTCTCCTCCCTGGAGCTAGACTCTTAGGCCACGATTCAGCAAAACACTTGAACATACATGTAAGTCCATCTCTATTCAGCAGATCCCTACTTCAGCAAGGTATTTAAGCACATGTGCTTTAATGCTTCATCCTTCAACAGGCTGAGTGGCCTGGCCTTTGTCCAAAATCACGGCACAGACTCTACCCTCCTCCCGTTTTGGCCCTACATTAGTACCTTTTGTCAACAGCATTGAATGCTGGTGCCTACTAAGTCAAAATGTAAATAATGTCAATGAATCGCTATAAAACTGTAACCTAGCTTTGTGTGTCTGTCGATACAGCCAAAGTTCCAGCCTTACATCATCAAGTGTTGTGAGCATGGAGGCTTAAGCATGCAGTGCAGAAACCTCCTGCTGTCTCCCAGAATTTCTTGTACATGACCTTGGTGGTGAAAAACAAAATAGTTTTCTTCATTGGTTGTTCCTACAAAATCATTAAGGGTCTGAATAGTGAGTAGTACTGAATGCCTATCTTTACCCATTGTTGTCTCTTGTTATGATCTGATACCTTGAGGACTGACTTCTTCCTAGTTCTGAGTTCAACTTCCAGACTGGCTCCGCTTTACATGGAAAAAACAGCTGGTTAACCAGCTTACCCCCTCTTAAAGGCAGTGTGCCTGGTTAAACCATGTTAGTTGCCCAACACAGGCTAACATCACAACTTAAATCCTTGTCTACACAAGGCCAGTGTCTTCTGCAGGTCTAATCCACACTGTCTCCTTAAAGCCACAAATCAGTCCACAAATGAAGATTTCCAGATCACGCTGCTTAGCCAAAAAAACCTCATCATGCAGGGAGTGTTGCGGGGCTTTTAAAATTGACATCCAGTGTTGTCAAAGCTCTGGCAGGTTCCTGCAGCTGTTGCCTACAACTCTCATTGAGGGAAATTGTGTCAGTGTATGGGTCAAAGAACAGGCTTTTCTTAGAATAAGAAACCTACATGATACATAGAAACTAGCATACCATAGGGAATCTATGAACGGCAGAAATACGAAATCCTGCCCAGTGCCAATTAAATACAGATAACAGGCCCATCTGTAATCAACTGACATTTATTGAAGAGTTACTAGGGTTTACACTTACCACAACATTCCACTGGAATCATTAAGAATACATGCAAGAGATGACCCAATAGACCGAAGCAGCAGGCTTGAACTGTTTGGATTCCTTGGAGCCACAGGTCCAAAGGTTGGCATGGTCAGCTCAAGCCTTCAGTGGTAGAAACATTAAGGTCTATCTATCTCCTCCTTCCTGTCACCATTGTCAGTGTAGCACCAGTTTGATGGGGTTCTGCTGTATGGACATTAAAGGTCTCGTTGAACTTTTCAATCAGGGTTTGAACCTTAGACAGAACATGTTCTCTTTCTTTGTGCTGTGCATAATGGCTTCCATTCTTCCAGTCCAGTCTCTCTGATTCCTGATGCCTGCGACAGGACTAACCCTCAAACCAGCTCTCCTGATGCAGTGCTGCAGTTAACCCCTGCATAGTTCCCGTGTTTAACCACAGGAAATTTACTTCAGAAGAATCATTTGTACTAAAGATGTGCGAGTTTCCCATTTGTTTAAATCTTTTTGGCCAAGTTCTGTTCTCACAGTTCTCCATGGCATTACTCTGGATTTATGCCAGTGTTAATGAAATCAGATTCTGGTCCGTAGTCTTAGATTGTAAACTCCTGGGGCAGGGACTGTCTATTTGGTCTGTGTTTGTACAGCACCTAACACAGTGGGGCCCTAGTCCATGACTAGGCTTTGAATAATAAATAATAATTAACCCTGATACTGTATTAAGAATCCTCATTATACTGCTTAACAGAGGCTATTCTTGGACCTTTTGGGGGGGGAATCAGTAAATGCTCCTAGTAACGCTGGAGTGCCATGGAAATCAGTGTCTGAGCACTTACACCCCAGTGGCACAATTTCTCATGTTCCACTAATAAAGTATGCTGTTGGATGACATGCTGTCTGGAGCGGCTCACGACCGTGAGTGCCAGTCTCAGGGCAGAAACCCCAAACTGGTGGTATGTTCTATAATTAGATTTCACCAACCCAGTAATCAGTCTGAACTCCTCAGACACTATAACGGTCTTACCGTGGAGTCACAGTCCGTCCCCTTGGGCACTCCAGTCTCTCTTGCCACCCAGGCAAGCTGAACTATGTGATAGATGGTCACTTTACAACAAAAATCACAACAATATTCAGGTTAGTCCCAGTCCCAAAGGACCAGTTACTTACCCCACATCATTTGTACTTAGATCTGAAACCAAGGACAATGCCTGTAGCCAATCCTGTAATAAACTAATTAAATATTTATTAACTGAAACAAGAAATGAGAGTTAATTAGAAGGTTAAAACAGGAAACATATACTCACACGCAAGTTATAGTCTTAGCTTTAAAAAAGTAATATAAGCGTCTATAATAAACTTGGCTCCACCCCCCACCCCAGAGCCCCCTCATTCACCCCAAATCCCTCATCCCCAGCCCCACCCCAGAGCCCACATGCCCAGCCAGAACCCTCACCCCCTCCCGCACCCCAACTCCCTGCCCCAGCCCAGTGAAAATGAGCGAGTGAGCGAGAGTGGGGGTGAGCAAGCATCTGAGGGAGGGGGGATGGAGTGAGCGGGAGGTGGGGCAGGGGGCGGGGCAAGGGTGTTCGGTTTTCTGCAATCAGAAAGTTGGCAACCCTATACACAATGCCTCATTTGCCATCAATGGGCCATCTTGTGTGCAGGACAAGCTTTTTCTCTTAATTAGTGCTTCTCTTCCTCTTTGGTGAGTTACACAATTATAGAGGTTTACTCATACAAACACTCAGTATAACTTTATACCATGGGCTACAGAGGTTATACTTGAGATCAATACATGCAGCGTCCTACACTAGTCATAAGGTCCAGACACCAAACACATTCTTACAACTCAGATATTTATTGTAACTATACTAAGCCACAGGTAACCCAGGCTGGTTTCCAATTATGCATTTGTCAGTGTTCAGTGAGGCCCTGGGCCTTGACGTGAGCTGGCACCTGGTTTGCCAGCATCACATTGGATTTCAAAGATTTTTATTTATAAATGAAGCTTCTTAGCTATGACAGAAAAACTGCACTCTTGAGTGCAGCTCTCTACCATCCCAACAATGTGCATGAGAAAAATGCTTCAGAGTGAAATCTGTAATCTGAAGTCACCATAGGAGGCTCTGGTGCATATTTTAATGGGCTTACAGAATGCCTAAACAGTTTAATTCAGCCCTTTGCAAAAGCATTAGCTGGACAGAGAGCTCCACGAGATCAGCTACACGGCTTTTGTTTCATTCCTCCAATGAAAGTTTAAAAGGAAGTGGGGAGGTGAGTCAAAATCCTGGACACTTGGTGAGGCATAAAGCAAGAGGGATCAATGCTAAGTGTATTTCAGACAATTTTTTCATGCAGGCATCAGGCTTAAGGTTAATGCGTATGTTTTTTTATCCTGAAACTGAAATACGAGGTGGTAGGGAGTTTTTAATTGCATGAGTGGGTATTTAGAAGGATATTGTGAATATGACTGGAATATATTCCCCTTTTATCCAAGGGGAAGATTTTGACAAAAACCTCTGTTTAGACATGGTTAACTAAAAATATATTAGATTTCTCATTGCAAACACCCATGCTTATTAATAGCTAATATTTTTTAAAGAACCATCCAAGTCCATCTGTTACAATTTCTGACTCAAGTACTGAATGTTCAGGACTTTTGAGAGGTTTGCAACAATCTCTGCTTTAATTGTAAAGATGTTTCAGGCAATTCTTTGAAAATGACTGTAGAATTTTTCTGAAGCTTAGACTTCCTAATCTCTTAAATGCTCCGGTCAGTAAATCCTGGGTCAGATTCTCCTCTTGCTAAGCCAGTGTAAATCAGCAGTAACTACACTGAAGCCAATGGATTTACAGCAGTGTAAAGCTAGCTTGAGATCAGAATCACACCCAGTGAAGTTATTGCAGATATACACCAGCATCAGATAAAATAGACTTTTACCTTTATCAGTAAACCAAGAATTTGGACGCAGCATTGAGAGGTTGCATACAAAGTGAGTGATTAATAATACTCGATTTTTGAATTGCCACTTGTAAATAGGACTAGCCGCTGGATACAAGATTTATGCACTGGGAAATCTACAAGATAGAAAAGCCTAGATTTTTCTCACTGGTCACAGGATATCACCATTGTGACATGTAAATCCAGATGACAGTGCATTTATCTGGTTGTTAAACAATTACCTCCTTAAGAGTGATATTCCCATGCGGAGTTTAGGGTCACCACAACCCCTGGAGTGTGACACAGATTGATTGCAAACCTCTCCACTTGACTCGCTTAGCCTCTTCTTGCATGTTACAATGAGGAGATGAAGCCCAGAAGAGCATCCCATTTTAGAAGAATCTGCTGCAATATTAAAGCTGCCATCACTTCTTGTATTGTCATAGGCAACTAATGCATTTTGCTGATGGGCACTTCCTATCAATCATTCCTCATGAAAGTGACTGACTTGCTCTGTTGATTGACAGCTGTGATACTGAGGTTATTGTGCGTAGGCAGTCAATGCTCAGGAATGTTTTTACTTTTCCTTTCTGCTAGTCTGGGAGGGTGGGTTCTTTGTGTCCGAGGAGGGTCTGTCTCAAGCTAGGCCTGCCCAGGGCAAATATTAAAATGTTGCTCTGCTTAGAAAAGTGATTCTGGGGGGAAAAGAACCATCCGCAGGGAAGAGGAAGGTCCCATCTGTGCTGTCATTAATTCTGCACTACCTCATGTCAAACTCCCTCGCCACTCTAATGTTACACTGGGTATGAAGCAAGTTTCATAGATTCATAGATATTAAGGTCAGAAGGGACCATTATGATCATCTAGTCTGACCTCCTGCACAATGCAGGCCACAGAATCTCACCCACCCTCTCCTGCAATAAACCCCTCACCTGTGTCTGAGCTATTGAAATCCTCATATCATGGTTTAAAGACTTCAAGGTGCAGAGAATCCTCCAGCAAGTGACCTGTGCCCCATGCTGCAGAGGAAGCCGAAAAACCCCCACGGCCTCTTCCAATCTGCCCTGGAGGAAAATTCCTTCCCGACCCCAAATATGGCGATCAGCTGAACCCTGAGCATGTGGGCAAGACTCACCAGCCAGATACTCAGGAAAGAATTCTCTGTAGTAACTCAGATCCCAACCCATCTAACATTCCATCACAGGCCATTGGGCCTATTTACCATGAATAGTTAAAGACCAATTAATTGCCGAAATCATGTTATCCCATCATATCTTCTCCTCCATAAACTTATAGAGTATAATCTTGAAGCCAGATAGGTCTTTTGCCCCCACTGTTCTCTTGGAAGGCTGTTCCAGAACTTCACTCCTCTGATGGTTAGAAACCTTCATCTAATTTCAAATCTATTAGGTACATAGGTACAGATCCTCAAAGGTATTTAGGGTCTAAGTCCCATTGAAATCAGTACCTTTGAGGATCTGAGCCATAGGCACTAGTTCAGCAAAGCACATAAGTACATGCTTATCTTTAAAACCATTGTCACTTAAGCACCTGCTTAAATTTAAAAACACCCTTCTGTGCCTGGTTAAATCAGGCCCATAGAAATTAAATCTTAAATTAACTCCCTGTCTCAAGTCTCATAGTGTGTTTTGCCTTCTCAGCATCTGTCTTTCAGATCATGACCTCTTTGGGACAGGGACTCTTTTCGTATCTTGTGCAGCTCCAGTCATGTTGTCAGCACATCATAACGAGCAGTAATAAAGTACTGAATCTCATCTCCGTGACAGGGCAATCATCCAGCTGTAGGATGGGTTCTTCCTCTCTTCTAGTTACTGTATCTTGTGTTTTGGCAATGGGATGGGGTAGCAAGACCTGAGTGTGGGGCCCAGTGTTATAAGGGATCTAACTGGTCTGGACTAATAGGAAGGCTTTGTTCATCCTTGGGTGTCTGGGCTGTCTCTGCAACCCTAAAAGCCTCACTTTGGGCTCTCAATGAGAGGCCTAAGAGAAGCAGCAGCGTTTTATTTAGCAGGGTTTTCTCTGGCAAGGCATTTGCTCATTTTCGTTTTCCCTAGTAAATGGTCTAGTGACTAAGGCACTGGCCAAGGGCTCACAAGACCTGATTTTTATTATGGGCGTTGCCACTGGCCTGCTGTATGGCCTTGGACAAGTTTCTTTGGCCCTAATCCTTAAAGGTCTTTATGCACCTGACTACCCTTTGATTTCAACGGGAGTTAGGTGATTAAATACCTCTGAGGATCCAGGACACTCTGTGCTGGTGTTTCCTTCCCACTCTTTTTTGTCTTTTCTATTTTCAGGCTTGACGGAATTCGATTTTCTTTTTTTAATGATTGCAACAGAAATATTGGTGTTTATTTTCGGCACTTTTTCCGATGTTTATCTATTTAAATATTCACAGTTGTGGGCAATCAAAGGGGGGGGTGTCAGACAATAATTACTTAATGACAGTAGATATCGAGATTCAAAAAATTAAAGCTTTATAGCCATTAAAACGCAAATTGTCAACTTCACATGTTAATAATGTACAAAGGAAATATCCTTAAATCAAATCCTAATAAGTTCTCAGGCAGCATTTGTCTTACTTTGCCTAGCTGTACATTTTAATTATTCCTGATGGATATTTTTTGGTCAGTTTGCGTGAAACCGATGTTTACCAGCATTTACTGATAGAAATCAAATCCTTCCAAGCCTGCCTATTTTTCAGGCTCTCTGCGAGAGGGACAGTCTTTGAGTCTCTGTATAGTGCCTAGCACAACAGGGCCCAGATTGGTATAATGGTTTGGAGGACTTTTAAAGGCATTTTCTGGTTTTGTCTGACTTGACACATTTTCTTGCGCAAAATAAACCCTTCTGCACAGAAGAATCATAGACTTGGCACTGCTGTATTTACCTTGCACCACAGGGAATGAGAACACAGTATATAAAAGCAGTCCTCCGTACTCATTGGATGCAAGGAGCTGAGACAGTCCTTGTGGGAGATTATATAGTAAGAGGTGACCTCGTTTTGCTTTTTAAGAATCCCATCGGTAAGACGAGTAAGAAGGTCGCATACAAGCTGAAAAACTGATAACAATAAAAATTCTCCCACTAAATGTAGATAAAACAGAGCTCGTATTTTAAACTCAAGTGCTAAATTCTCTGCTTAGAATCCATAGACTCTTATACATTAAGGCCAGAAGGGACCATCATGATCATCTAGTTCAGAGGTTCTCAAATTTATTTGATCAGGCCCTCCTTATTTGTATCTGTCGTCATTTATGCACCCTGCACAAACACCTATACTGCCACCCAGCTCTAGGAACTACTAAATCTCAGAGGTAAGGGAATGTGCTGTGGATTACAACCATCCAGAATGCTTGGCTTGTAAATGTTTGGTTTTGTGTATATCTCGAAGAGGTCAGGCTAGAATCCTCTTCGCGTACCTGATGATAACACTGTACATATATGAATTTTAAACTATGCTTATTTAGTATTATCCCACTATATAGATGTGAATCTGAAAATCATTATGAAATGTCTAGCAGACACTATTCAGACACTATAGGTTTTTTCTCCATATATTAATAGTTTGGTGGTGGTTCATTTTTAGAGAGATGCCTGAACATGCCATGTGAACATTGTACCTCACAAACATTCAATTAATCCTCACAACAATCCTCTTGGCTAGGCAAATACTATTATCGCTATTCTAGGGATGGGAAACAGAGGCACGTGGCAATCAAGAGACTCCCCCAAGATCACAGTAAGTCCCTGTCCTGTGCTTTACCCACCAACCTTCCTTCATCCTCAGAAGTAAGGGACACACAGTTAGAGAGTATAAAAGAGATGCTATAGTTGATGGTAATAGCATCAGTATGTTCTGTCTGAATTTACAGGGTATGTGGTGTGAACAGTTGTATAAGTTCATTGATCAAAGACACACTAAGGCGCTTGATGCTTTACATTTCTCTTCCTTGATATATATTGTTTATCAAGATGATTTAAAAAAAAGAAAATGCATTTTCTAGATGATCCAAAATCTCATAGACCCTGTCCTCCTTTGGAACATATTGTACATTTTATTACATCTTTGCTGCAACTTTCCACAGAAATAAAACTTTGATGTACAGCGTAATTTAATTGATCGGAATTACATATTGCCAGGCTTCTGAGATATATATGGAGATTTAACTGAAGAGAAGAGAGAAATTTGCTTTGGACATGGATCAATTTTCTGGAGGCAATGATGAATGAAGGGACTCTACTCATATTTTTGCTCCCTTAAGCCCCCACCTAAATTCAGTTTCCACTTTCATCTATCAGGCAATGTATGTACACGGTAGCCCATCAGAAACCAAGTATTTAACAGTATACAATGTGTACCTCCCTATATTGACAAAAGTACTATTTGAGAAAAATACTCAGGGGTGAGGAAAATACACCCTTCTTCAAAATTTACAAAGGGGGATAAAGTTTTTATGGTGGGGAGAGAGTTTTTGGGTGTCCTCCACAGAAATATTTTAAATAACTACTGTACTGATGTATATTTGGAATTGTGCATGATGTGTGGTGCTTTCTGGTTTCAAAATATTTCTCGTCACAAGTATTTTAATATCTATTTTAATCAGCTAATAGGGAACAAATTATATATGAAAGATCATAGAGCTTGAGACAAAATAATGTCCATGTTGCATATAAAAAAATATCCATTGTCAGTCCAGTTACAATAAATGCTAGAGTCAGAATCAACCATCTGATCATTATCATCATGTGCTTTATGGTCAAGGTGTCAGTCTAAACAGAGGGGAAATTATAAAATATACAGATGAGCTTTGAGTACAGTGGGTTCATTGTCCCAAGAGAAACAAAGCAGTGAAGGGAGGTCTCAAGTGGTTTGGTTTTATAGCTGCTTCTGCTAAAGGCAAATTCTACAAGCAAACAAGTGCAGATTGTTTCTGTTATTGATTGCTACGCTCTCTGCTTTATTGAGACCACATGGCACACTTTTTTTCTGTTGCTGCCTCTTATTAAAATGGACAAGGAGGTATCAATCAGCATTTGAAAAGATGAGTCCCGAGAGTCCCCTGGTGGCATTTTCCTGGCCTAAAAAGAGGCTTGCACATTTGATCCATGGATGCTTTTAGTGCATTAATAAAACTGAAACCTCACTTCCCGAAATGGTCTTGTAAACTCCAAGAGTTTTGTGTGTTACACAATGGGCCAGATCCTGAGAGGTGCAGAGGACCTGCAAGGTCCTCTGATTTCAGCATTGCTTGGCAGTGCCCAGGATTTAGCCCCCATCCTCAGCCATAATGGGGAGAAAATACATATATGATTTTATTTCAAGCTAGATTTTACTGCCTCAGCAAAGGATCATAAAATTATTTGTATTCACAGGGGCTGTTTCAGCACAGCTGGATTATTCCTGATGTTGGCAGTAATCCTGAAATAAAAACCCCTGGCCTGTCTCAGAGCCCTAGATCCACATGGAAATATGGTAGGGAGCCAATTCCTGCATTCTTAACCAAGCGTCTAATTCCACATTTCTTATGCAGCCAAAACTGCAATGATTCCAATGGGTTTTGGTTGAGCAAGCAATGCAGAATGTCCCCCCAAATGGAAGAAATTTAGGATTCAATCCTGCAAGGTTCCAAGTACCTCCATCATGGTGCAGTGTCCTCAATTCCCACTGACATCAATGGGAGTTGAGGGGGCTCAGCAGCACCAAGATCTGGCCCCTAGTGCTATTCTAAAACATCATTATGGAGATATGGCCTTCAGAGAATGTGTATTTCTTTAGATCCTTCTGTAGATTTGTTTTCCTCTATTTAAAAAAACCCTCCCAGCTTCTGTAGCTACAGGCTCACTCCCTCTGAAGCAAAGCAATATACAAAGACATCAATGAAATAATGGTACAATCAGAAGGAGAAAGAATCCCTTTAGACTAGGTGATCCAAATCTCCAGACCACCACACCATGCTCCTGTCCCATATTTACAATACCAAAGCTCACCAAATCATTGTCACTGGAGAGCAGCAGCCTCAGTTTTGTTGATACCAGACAGAATTCTGTATATACAGGGAACACAAACAATCACCATCATTTCGTGAAACCAGTGAGTACAAATTCAGGGCCTGATCGTGTGCTGAGTCGGACTCAAAGGTCCTCAGCACTTCATAGGATCAGGTCCTCATGCAGTAGGGACTAGTTTATACATCTGATATACAATGACTTTGAGTAACACCAGGCATTAATTTGGCCCATGCTCTTCTCATCTTACCCTCGTATTGATTGTAGCTCCTGGTGGACTGTAGAACTCTGTGGCCTCTGGCCAGTTTGATGGTTTGTTATATTACTTATCAGCAGATAGTCAATTATTCCTGTCCTCGCCCTCTGTTTCCTTTTTTCTTTCTATTACTAATTGGTTATATCACAGTTGTACAAACTTGGGGCAAATTTTATATACACATAAACGTCATTGAGATACACTTGGCACTGAACTTTCCATGTGATACATTCTACAATTGGCAATTCTTCTTTATGGTTCAAGTGAAATGTAGAAACCTACAGAACAACACAACCTGGCACTCAAGGGACCAGCAAAACCAAGTGCCCTTTAGAAATAGGACCATATATACTCCAGGCTCACCCCCCTCTGGCCCCTTTATGGTTGGTAAAAGCTCCAACAGCCTCATTTCCAGCCAGGAGGCACTGCAGAAGAGAGCCATAAAGGATCCCCTTAGAAAGTCCTGGCATACGTGATGTGGCAGGGCAGCAGTGCTGTGGCCCACAGGGCAGCCTAGGGGGATCCACTGTAACTTACACAGCCCTGCAGCTTGAGTTATGCCAGAGGTCTCTGCAGCCCCTAGAGCAGCTCACCATGGGGAAGGTGCAAAGGTATCTTAAAGCCGCCTTAGCTCTCCCTCCCCCTCAACTGCAACCTCTGTACTGTGCCCCTCTTAGAATATCACCCCAGGTACGCATTGGCTTCTGCAAGTCCCTGTGCCAGTTTGGGTGGATCTGGTATGTTGTCTCCAATTAAATTGTACTGGAAGTCTTGGGGTTGCTTAAAGTGGTCCTTGAAGATGGGGGTTGACTCTTGCACGTTTCATTGTCATGTCATCTCTGATTTAAAACAAAAAGTGAATTACTCCGCGTGAGTGCTCCCTTATAATAGCTTGTCCCTATAATGACCCTGTCCCCCGAGAAACAATGGGACAACCAGATCTGAGGCTGACTTTTGTCTCTGTCTCTTCTCTATGGCCCTCACGCACCTTGCCTGACAGCACTCACTGGGGCAGGACAGCCCAGATGCACTGCCTTCAGCGGGCTCCGTGATAGCCGTGAAATCTCCCCTAATTCAGATTACCATGTCGATTGCCAGGAAGGACGAACAGTCCAGCAGAGCTGGTAAACGCTGCCAGACACAAAGCAGGATGTGGGTGTGACCACTCTTAGCTACGCTTCCATCTCTTGTCTAACCAGTGCAGCTTTGCCTCCTCCACTGAGATGTACAGTTGCAACTTCTGCTCCCCAAACACAACCCCCCCATTCCCAGCTTCAGGGTCAGAGCTAGGTTTCCACCCTGGGTTCATCTTGTGTGTTTGTGTTGCATCAGCAAAAATGCATACAGAAACGCGTAACTTCCAACAAAGGCCTGAGCCCATGTGCCATAGGCTGACAAAGCTGTCTTTGAAGTTAGTGGTGGTTTTGCTTCCCATTCAGTGGTACTTTTGCCTCTTTAAGGATTACCGCCTTGAGTCCCAAATGGCATCATGGGACGTGGTTATTCCAGGAGCGCCTCAGCATGCAAGGAAAGTGCACACACTGCACCAACCTGCACAAAGGTGCATCTGGTCAGCTCACCAGCTGATGCAGGTGGTAGAACCATGGCTCCGCCTCCTCCTGGCTCCCGTTGGGGTGGAGCTCCTGGAGTGACAGTGCTCAGGAGAGCAGAGTGTTCCCAGTCTTATCTAGTCCTGGTGGAGGTCGGCACAAGTGAAGCGTGGCTCTTTGTATCCTTCCCCTTGCCACACCCACACAAGGCCCAGGCACAGTCTGGCTCTGTAGTTTACAAAGAAGACAGTTGCTTTTTAAAAAGTGCTATAGAATCAGATCCCTTTCTTTTAAACGCCCGCCCCCTCCCAATTATACTCCAGTCCAGCCTTGCAAAATCCTGCTGGCCTGTTCACATGGGGCATGTATTTTTGTTTGTTTGTCTGAGGGTTTTTTTTATTTTTCCCGCAATGGACAAGTAAAACAGCATTTGTTTGCTTTTGTTTTGGGCAGTTCTTTACCATCTTGGCAAATGGAGGATGAAATAGATTTTTTGCCCGAGCTGGTAAATTTTCATGACGATTTTGCAAAAGGCTCTTTAGCCGCAGACTGACAGCCACTATTACGAGGCCCCCTTCAAACACTGAAATGAAAAGCCTTCGTGACCCAGGTCTGCAGATGCAATGAAAAGTACAAATCAGCTGCTTGTCAGAAGGGGCTGCCTGTCTTCGTTCCATAATCTGGCCTTTGCAATCATTTGTATTGATGCCTCGACCCAACCGCAGCCTGCCCAAGCTTCTGAAGAGGAACACAGACAATCTCCAAATACAGTCTCATTAGGCAACTAAAATTTAACCTACTGGCAGCAGAGAGGTTGTGAGCCCCTTAATCCCTAGAGATGTTAGGACTCAGTTCCCTGAAATAGCTTTAAAATGTAACTGGACGGAGTATGGTTTGGGCCAATTTTTGTACAGATTTGCGGAGCTGATACTAATGCCTCTCCCCCACCACTACTGTTGCCTTTACAAGGGAAAGTCTATCGAAAACTCTTTATTTGGTACATACTCATTGATTTGCCACATTGTCTGCTTTATTCCCAAGGACAGTATGCAAGCAAGCACTCTGCTCTTATTCATGGTGATGGGAATCGAAGGGAGACTAGGCCCCCACAGGGTAAAAAACTAAATTGGAACATCGGCTGCTAAAATAAGTCTGTTTGCAGATGCTTGGGTCTGTTTTTTTTTTTTTAACAGAATCAGCATTCCATGGGAGACATTTCCGCGTTTGGTGATACTGCTGCTCACTGGATTTCAGAGCCAAACTCCTCAACTTGTCCTGGGAGATGCAAAGAGGTGGAGGGGAGGGGAGAGAACTGCAGAAATGTCTGAAAAAGCTCCATCTGGTACAAAATGCTGCAGCATATCTGCTTAGCCACCACACCAGTGCTCCCCCCTACACATTGACTCACCAACGAATACAAAGTCCACTTCCAGATCCCTGTCCTCCATATTCAAAGCCTTCCAGGGGAATGGCCCTAGCTGTCTTAGCATGTGAGCCCAAGCCCGTTGAAATCAATAGGAGATTTTCCATTGTCTGCACTACACACTGGATCAGATCCTTAGGCCCAGATCTTCAAAGGTGTTTAGGCACCTAACTCCCAAAGAAATCAATGGGAGTTAGGCACCTAGATACTCATGAAGATCTAGGCCATAGAGACCCACTCTTCCTTTTTGACCATGACCTAACATCTGTGTTTCATCAGAGCAATGAAATTGGAGGAGGCTCATGAAAAAAATGAGAGGCTGTGGAACTCACTCTCACAAGAGGTGAGAGACCACAAACATAACCGCCCCCCCCCACCATCAGCAAAGCCTGTGCCAGTGACCATGCTGGTCCTTAGAAAGCCCTTCCTCAGAGTCTCTTCAATCCTCACCTAACCCACTTACCCTCTTCTCCCCTGCTCTGTCCCCCTCACCCCTTCCCTTCAACGTCCTCTTGCTCTTCATTTTGCTTTCTATTTAGCTTGTCCCTTCCTAACTAACCTCCCCACCCCAAAATTTTTTGGAATAATATGGTGTTTACTGCCATCCCCTTGTTCACTCTGCTTGCGTTACATCCCTTTCCTTCACCCTGGGTCTGTCTTGTCTATTTAGATTGTAAGCTCTTTGGGGCAGGGACCACCCATTACTCTGTGTGTGCACAATGCCTAGTGCAATGGTGCCCCACTCTCGACTGGTTCTTAGGCACAACCATACAGAACTTTAATAACAATAATAATTTACACCCATCAAATTCCATTTGCTTCAGAGGAGTAGCTCCTGATTTACATGGGTGGAAATGAGATCAGAATTCAGGGCAACTGTAATCAGTGGTCTGGAACATTACATGCTCTTTTAAGCAGGGCAGTTATCTGCATTAGTGATTTGAAGAGAAGTTAGAGAAATTAAAAACAAAAAGATATTGTTACATAAGTATATGTGCTAAGTAATCACACATATTCAGGCAGAGAGAGATTGATTAAAGGCGCTTGAATCATGAATGGAGTTGCCAGTTTTCAGGAGATAATTAAGATATGTCTTTGGCCTATACAATCTGATGATCTCATTATCTTCATTATTAATTAGGTTCTGCTCCTCATGTTTCAGCTCCAGTTTCTTGTCATTATCATGACTAGCCTGCAAGTGAAAGGCTGGTGGACTTGAGAGAAACAATTCTCCTTCTGACTCCAGTATAGGGCTCTGTTCAGGGGGTGATAGGGAAGGAGGCCCCAGCCTTAACTCAAGAGGTTAGCAAAGCAGTTGCAGGGCTTTGTATGAGATCTGCAAGGCATCATACAGTGAACCTTTCAACAGCCTTATTCTGTGAAATATTTACCAGGCAAGAGATTTGGAAGTCAATGGGAGATGAAATTGGTCAATGCCTCCAAAAGTGAAGCCAGGTGTAATTTAGGCCCCTACGTTTAGATTTAGCTGCATCATTCTAAGCACCCAAATTTGAAAGTTTTGCCCTTTTATTTCTCAGGACTCTGCTGAGCACGTCCTATGAGGTACTGGGGCTTTCCACTCCTATCAAAGTCAAGAAGAGTGAGGGCGCTGAAAACCTCCCAGGATGTGCTTCAGTTTTCTTTTCTGTAGTGTAAGGATAATGATATTTTCCAACCTCCTAGGCATGGTGTGAAGTAGCCCACCCAAACAGTGCTAAAATCCTGCCGTTGCAGGAATACCCCCAGGATCATGACCCCCACCCAGGGTAGGGTGAGACTCTAGCACAATGTCTGCACCAGGGTTTGTGAAGTGCTGAGTAATGCAAACCACTGCAGGCTGCTCCAAGAGACCAGTGTGTATGAACAGCAAGACAAATGGCATCATCATAAATTAACCTTGGCTCCTCTGCTCAACTCACAATAGGTACTGGACAGGATTCAAAGTACACAGCACTTTGAATGCAGCACGTTTGGTGGGCTGAATTTAGAAAAGGACCCAAACAGAGCGAAGAGGGAGGCTGACCTATTGCTGTTGGCAGTGTTTTTAGAGAGGAGGGTGCCTTACAGCTGGGCACAGCACAGGCATTCTTTGTCATTGTACAGCTTTTTGAAAAACCAGAAACGAGGTGATTCAATTTATGACACTACAAAGCACGTGATGCTAAAAGTCTGTATGCACATGCATGTGCGTGCGTACACACAACCTCCTCGTGTGCTATAGGATAAGTCAATAGTGTACTAATCTGGACATCCTGCTTGGCTTATTACATACCAACCCTCTGCAGAAGGGTAGACTGCCCCCGACACTCAGATATTAGGGGGGTGAGGACCATGTCGGTAACTAGATAAGAATAAAATAGCACTGTACTTTTGAGCATCAATGCTATTTTGATTCAGGAGTTTTTAACTGTGCCACTTTGTCAGGATGTTACCTGAGTGCCAAAGAGTTGGTAACTGCCCATTTTCATGCATGGGATTTCACTCCTGGGAACTATTCAATCACTTGTCAATATAAGTAAACGTAAGGACCTATGAGCCAGCTATTTTGGTACCATGCAGCTTGCAATGTATTGCTCCAAATCTGCGCCTATCTGAGACCCCCGTGGTCATCAATAAGCTGCACAAATACAATGGCCATTTGGAACTTCACAGTGACAAGGGACAGAAGTCAGATCCTCCAGAAACACAGACCCCCTACTTCTTGGGCTAAAGGAGAAAGTCTGATAGAGGTCCATTGTGCCTGTAAGGCCATTGTAAGGGGCAGCACTGAGGGAGACACAACACCCATAGGGGCGGGGGGAGGGAGGGGCACTGGGAGGCATTCTCCTGGACCTCCCCTGTTGCACCAATGGGAGACTAAGTTGTGAAACCTCTTTCTAGGGGAGCAACACATTAGGGAACTGGGCTGGAGCCATGGTCTGATACTCCCTGTCTAGTAGAGGCAGAGAACAATTTGGTAGCAGCCCCTGCATTCCCCAAGTGCAGGTGTTGCTATTCTGGGCAGCTTTGCACAGGCCATGCAAGTGGGTGCTCCTTACCCCTCCCTCCCAGTGCATGGCTGCCATCTTGCTATTCGATGTTAGCAATAAAGTGTCTACGACACACACTTGTGGAGTTCTGCTTCCTTCCAGGAGAAGACAGCAGTGCTCATCCAGTACAGTTTGTGCTGCATTCCTCTCCATAAGGGACAAAAAACACAAACCAAAAAAATATTAACAAATATTAACATATTTATGTAATTGTGAAATATGAAGGAACTGAACTTTCATATCAGTGGAGAGGAAAGACAGAGCATAACAACCAACGCTTAATCAGAATTAACTTTAATAAGAGAGAGAGATGGGCCTATCTGGTGGTTATATTTATTGCTTAATAATGTTTTCATACAGGCATGCCTTAGCACGCAGTGAATGGTTAAGAGTCATATATTTTATAGGAATTTTGTTCAGTAACACTTTATATCAACAAGACATTTATAAATTCTTAATTATTGCTATGTAATACATTACACAGCCCTGGGTAGTGTACTTCGTAATAAATTGAATTCATATATTAAACATTAGTATACATTGTCTTAACTTTCATATCTTAAAATAATATCCTTTTCAATTGGCTTTATCTTATCATCTGTTAAACATTTATTACTTGTACACATCAGTCAACACAATACTTGTACACATCAGTCAACACAAGTTATTAAAGAATATATCTGCATCTAGTAATCATTTTACAAATATATACAAATGCATTGCACTGTGTACCTTAAAGTAATACTGGGTATAATCAATAATAACAACAAAGACATTTCCTACTTGTATCTGTGGGGTAGCTATGAAAAAATGTATTATGCAGGTAGCTGTTTTATTTATTACTGTTATTTATTCTGGAATGACTATGACATACAATCATCTCTTTCAAACTGAGCCCTGTAAGGCAAAGAGGTTCGAGAAGTTTTCTGTTTAATAAGGAATGAAAGTGTCAACTCCTTCCAGACCTGTCATAAAAAGTGCTCCACCATTATTTTAGATCAGCAAATGGAAAAAGATATGTGGGCAAATTTCTGCTCTTAGTTACACCATTGTTCATTGAGCGTAGAATCATAGAAGATTAGGGTTGGAAGAGACCTCAGGAGGTCATCTAGTCCAACCCCCTGCTCAAAGCAGGACCAACACCAACTAAATCATCCCAGCCAGGGCTTTGTCAAGCCAGACCTTAAAAACTGAGTAACTTCATTACTCAAAGCCAATTGAGTTGCACCAGTGTGAGATCAGAATAAGGCCCATGTGTGTTGAAATGCCACTCTAAGGAAAAAGGCTATGTTCTGCAGATCTGCACTGTGGATGTTCCGGCTCTGGTGGTCTTGAGAGCCTGAGCACCAGCCACACATTGCTATTTTGAGTCTGTTAATCTGTGCTGGGAGACTTGCTCCCAGCTGCAGTGTTAGACATACCCTGGAGGGCTCACTGTGATCGCAAGGATCTGAGCATGGAGTTCTTAGTGCAGGAGTGGGGCCTAATAGGCAGCTTAGTTGTATGTATGTGAACAGTAGTGTATATTGGCTTGATGTGCATGTTTCTTTCTTGCAAAATCCCTTCATTAAATTAAACCTCAGATTAGATCTGAAGCAATGTCTCCCATCCCTCATCAGAAAAGGAAGTATTTTCAGTCTTTTGTTAAACCGATTAAACAGTTTCAGAAGCTAGTTCTGTTAATTGCTTTAGGCTTTGCACAAAAGGGTTGAGGCTAATTAATTTCTTAATTTTCTTTCTTTCTTTTGAATTAGAATAATTTTTAATTTATAAAAGAGTCATCTTCTATTATGAAAACGAGAACAGATTCAGGCAGCATCTGTAGCATGCAACTTTAAGACAGTGAATGGATTTACATGGCAAATAGACATCAGTATAGTCCAGCTTCAGTGATATACTCCATTCTAAACTCCAGTTGTAGTGTGTTAAGAGCTCTCAGAAGTTTTGGGTTTCCATTCATTCTTTTCCCTCAATGAGGCTTAGAAAGCTTTGATGGACTGAGGGGAAAAAAAGCCAATAGAAAGGATGTCATGGGTTGGGTAAAACATATATGAATTTAGAAATAAACAACAACAAAAAACTGGAAAAGATGGTGAAGTATGAGAGGAAAGAGAGAAATTTCTGAATAACCAGAATTCCCTGCATGATTCCCTGAACCAGAACCCTCCCCTATGTGAATCCTTGAAATCTTTCAGAATTCCCTATGGCCTTGATTCAATACATCTAGTGAACTGGGCACTGGACTGGACTCTGTAGACGTGGGTTGTATTCCTGCCGCTAGCATGAATCTGCTGTGTGACCTCGGGCAAGTCAGTTCCCTTTTCTGTACTTCTGTTTCACTCCCACCCTTTTTCTGTCTCCTCTGCATAGACTATCTGGGCCCCAAAGGGTTTACAGCCTCTTATAGTGTGGGTCCAGTGACTAGCACAATGGAGTCCAGATCTTGGTTGGGCTTCTAGGTGTCACTATAGGGACTTTAGCATGTAAATCTAAAGCATTTAATGCTTTGCTTAATTGGGGTGTATAGCTAAGAACTAGAGTTAAAAATTCAGTAGTGGCTCTTTCAGTGGTAATATCAGCAAGACTTCACAATTGTTTTAAAATGGCCTCAGTTAACTGGGGGGCAGGTGGGGTGGGGGCTGACAGCAGGTTTCAGAATGTGGCAGCTTACAGGGGAAATAATTGTGTACTGGATCAGTCTTTTCTTGTTCAACTCCTTAATTATTATTGGTTTCAGAGTAGCAGCCGTATTCAGAGTATTTGCAAAAATAAAAGGAGTACTAGTGGCACCTTAGATTAAATTGGTTAGTCTCTAAGGTGCCACTAGTACTCCTTTTCTTAATTGTTATTGCTGTTTTCAGCTTCCTTTGGGCCACATTCTGCCATCTGATACACTTCAGTGTGGTATGTGTCTAAGGACAGAATTTGGTCTGATGACTGGAATTTTATAGAGGGTGATCAGTTGCTACTATTTGTCTGGGCTTGAGTCATCCAATGCAAACTCACAGAAACAGATTTTTTTTAATGTTTTTGTTTTCATTTCTTGATTTTGGCCCATAATTTGCTAGCATACAACTGTGGTGAGACATTGTGAAAAAGGAAGTTGCACAACTTCAGAAAACTAAAGTGAATTCAAGGTTACAACTTCTGTAATGTTTTGATCCCTTTTTGTATTTTTTGCTTTTCTCCTGCTGCTCACATTACTTACAATGAAATGGAAGGTTTCAGAGTAGCAGCCATGTTAGTCTGTATTCGCAAAAAGAAAGGGAGTACTTGTGGCACCTTAGAGACTAACAAATGGAAGAACACAATACGCTAAGTGTCCTAAGCATATTTCTTTTGATTTGTGAGACAAGATGGGTGAGTTAATATCTTTTATTGACAGGTTTCAGAGTAACAGCCGTGTTAGTCTGTATTCGCAAAAAGAAAAGGAGTACTTGTGGCACCTTAGAGACTAACCAATTTATTTGAGCATGAGCTTTCGTGAGCTGTGGCTCACGAAAGCTCATGCTCAAATAAATTGGTTAGTCTCTAAGGTGCCACAAGTACTCCTTTTCTTTTTATCTTTTATTGGACCAACTTCTGCTGGTGAGGTAGACAAGCTTTTGAGCCACACAGAGCTCTTCTTCAGATCTGGAACTCCCAGGTCACAGCAAAATGCAAGATGGAACAGATTGTTTAGCATATGTAGTTAGCACATATTGTAAGGGACCATTCAAGGCAGAGTGGCCCATTAACACCTTGGCAGCCATAGGACAAAAAGAGGGGGCTAGTGGGTTAAAGATTGTTGTAATAAGCCATACATCCATAAATCTTTCCCTTTATATCATACTGACAATTTTTAAAATGATACAAAATAGTGTTGCATCACATTCACAACGTAATGTTTTTGTTTCATCTTATTCTCAAATAAATATAAAAACAAATGTATAATATACCACTTGAGGTTCTCATTCGGGGCTTGATCCTGCAAAGCCTTGCTCACCCAAAGAGTCCAATTGACTTCAGTGGAGCTACTAATGCTACCCCTGGCCCTCATCCTTCAAACATGCAATTGACTTCAAAGGGACTATTCACCTGAAAGTTAAGCATGCATGTATGTTTTTGTAAGACTAGAGCCATAGTAGCCAATTAACTTTAACAAGTATTCCTCCTGAAACTCACCTATAAACATTCCTTTGTCCTTCCCTGTTTCAAATCTTATCTTGGGAGACAGGCCAGTCCTTGCCTACAGACAGCCCCGCAACCTGAAGCAAATACTCACCAACAACCACATACCACACAACAGAACCACTAACCCAGGAACTTATCCTTGCAACAAAGCCCGTTGCCAATTGTGCCCACATATCTATTCAGGGGACACCATCACAGGGCCTAATAACATCAGCCACACTATCAGAGGCTCGTTCACCTGCACATCCACCAATGTGATTTATGCCATCATGTGCCAGCAATGCCCCTCTGCCATGTACATTGGTCAAACTGGACAGTCTCTACGTAAAAGAATAAAAGGACACGAATCAGATGTCAAGAATTATAACATTCATAAACCAGTCGGAGAACACTTCAATCTCTCTGGTCACGCAATCAGAGACATGAAGGTCGCTATCTTAAAACAAAAAAACTTCAAATCCAGACTCCAGCGAGAAACTGCTGAATTGGAATTCATTTGCAAATTGGATACTATTAATTTAGGCTTAAATAGAGACTGGGAGTGGCTAAGTCATTATGCAAGGTAGCCTATTTCCTCTTGTTTTTTCCTACCACCCCGATGTTCTGGTTTAACTTGGATTTAAACTTGGAGAGTGATCAGCTTGGATGAGCTATTACCAGCAGGAGAGTGAGTTTGTGTGTGTATGGGGGTGGGTTTTTGGAGGGGGGTGAGGGAGTGAGAGAACCTGGATTTGTGCAGGAAATGGCCTAACTTGATTATCATGCACATTGTGTAAAGAGTTGTCACTTTGGATGGGCTATCACCAGCAGGAGAGTGAATTTGTGTGGGGGGGTGGAGGGTGAGAAAACCTGGATTTGTGCTGGAAATGACCTAACCTGATGATTACTTTAGATAAGCTATTACCAGCAGGACAGTGGGGTGGGAGGAGGTATTGTTTCATATTCTCTGTGTATATATAAAGTCTGCTGCAGTTTCCACGGTATGCATCTGATGAAGTGAGCTGTAGCTCACGAAAGCTCATGCTCAAATAAATTGGTTAGTCTCTAAGGTGCCACAAGTACTCCTTTTCTTTTTGCGAATACAGACTAACACGGCTGTTACTCTGAAACCTCTTTAAGAATGTAATAGTTTTCAGATGAGTGACTGATGATCCTCTTGTACCATTAAGAGATATGTCATGACATGAGACATCAGGGTAAATTGATATCTTTCCACCTAGCCTCCTACCCCAATCTAGGAGAGTTGTTTCTTGACTTGTACCTTCTTACCTGCCACCATTCTGTTTACCAGATGATCTTCATTTTCCCCAGTCTCTGGAGTCTGGACATACTCCACAGTCATGGGCTGCTTCTGAATACAATCGTGTTCTGTGATTTGTTTGGGAGCATAAATAAATGAATACAATCAGGAACCAGGGTAAAACAATGGAAAAGAGATTTCTGAAAAGGCAATTGCTTCTACTAAAAGAAGTAAGCAGGTATCACTGTCTTTGGCAATTACAGTGTGGCCTGTAGCCTGATTTGGCTGGCTAAGCCACTGTACCATGCTGTGGGGTGTCAGTAGCCATCCAGCACTTGCTCCATTGCACAGTGGTCTAAGATCTTTCACCTGTGCCTCAGAGCAAAGGAAATTCCAGTGCTTGCCACTGTCCACACTAATGCATGTGAGATCCAGGCTTTTTAATTTTATTTTTAAAGCCAAACTTAGATTCTCAGAAAGCCAAAGCAGCTCCACGTTTTAACATTTGTATTTAAAATATTTTCGGATCAAGTGAGAGGCACCAATGGAGATTTACAAATAGAAATTACAAGGGAGTTTTTGAAAGTTTCATCAAAACAAATTGTAAAAAGTGGTCCTTTCATAAGGTGCACCTGAAGAAGTGGGGGGTTTTACCCACAAAAGCTTATGCCCAAATAAATCTGTTAGTCTTTAAGGTGCCACCAGACTCCTCGTTGTCCTTTCATAAGAGTGGTAGACTACAAAAACTGTCTAAAATGTAGTCTCGATAGGAAAGCATTTCCCTCCCAACTTGTGAGATTTAGGAACATAGATCATGAAAGTGTGTGGGGTAAGGTTGGTTTGTTTGGTCCCTGCACTCGGAACCTGAATGATGATGACCCATTAACAAATGAATCCGTTCACCAAGGTCAGGGAGGCTGAATGAATTTGACACCTGGTTTAGTAACTTGTCCTGCCGGCTTTGCAAGGCTGACCCAAACACTCCCCACAAAATAGGGTGACCAGACAGCAACTGTGAAAAATCGGGACAGGGGTGTGTGTGTGTGGGGGGGGTAATAGCCTATATAAGAAAAAGACCCAAAAACCGGGACATCTGGTCACCCTACCACAAAAGCCTGTTTGGTATCTCACTAAGCGGGTGGGAGACGCCCACACACAGACCTGTTCTCAGGCTAACTCACACTCTGCGAGATGCCCCATCTGGGATTAATTTACTGTGGTTCCGGAAAGGGGGTTTTTGCTGAGTGTTTCAAATCTCCCTTGATGCTGGATTGAAAACGCCCCCCGGACTCGCCCTGCCCAGCCTGGGAGCAGCCCCGGGCCTCCGAACTGTTGCCTTGAGTTTGAGCCGTGAATGACCTCCCCAGCCCCTCCTCTTTGGAATCTTCATACGCCCAGCATTGTGATGTCACGGCACTGATACCGAGCGGATACAATGAACCCCCGGCTCTCCTAGCAACCGCCAGCGGGGGCGTGGCTTTCGCGCTACTCACTGTTGCCTAAGGTGGGGAGAGGGGAGACGCGCGACGCGCGGGTGCTGCCGCGGAGCGGGTGTTCCCAGCTCGCTGCGGCTTTCCGGGCGCCGGCTGCTTCTCCCTGCCCCCTTCCGCCGGGCTGGAAGTGGGGTGAGAATCCCTCCTTCCCGCCAGGTAAGCCAGGGGGAGAGAGGCAAGACAGAGGCTCAGGGAGAGGCAGAGAGAGCGACAGGGTGGAAAAGAAGAAAGGGACCCGAGAGAGGGAAGGTTGCTGCAGCCACCTCCCTCCGGAGTGACCCCAAGGCGGAAGTTTGGAGAGTAACAAGCCGAGGGCTGTGTCTCTCCCTGGGCCTGGAGTCGGGGGTATCTGCTCCTGGGTAAGGCTGCTTAAGCTGAGCTTCGCTGTTCCGCAACTTCCCCCAATTGATCAGAGAGAAGGGAGAGGCTTGGGCTGGTTCCCCACGGCCCTGAGAGAGCAGGAGCTGGGCTTTCATTCACCTGCCTCCTCTTGTTTCCCTCCGTTCCCTTCGCTGCTTGCCAGGCTGGCAGCCCTTCCCCGAGGGGTTGGAGAGGAGCTTGCTCCATTTCGTCCGCGATTCTGGGGGTGGGGGCAGAGGGGAGGGCACTTACCTGTTCTTCCGACGCCCCAGTGTCAGGCGTCGGGGGCTTGCAAGCGGCATTCGAGAGGGGCTTGAGCTCTGTCGGGACTGGTCAGTTTGCTGCTGTGTGTCTAGTGATAAATACACCGATGACCATGTTGCAGCCTGGAAGCAGATTATGTAATTTCTACAGATCTTTATTTTTGGTCTACACAGGGTCACTTACTCTTGCTATTTTTGCAGTGGGCAAGGGAAAGCTTCTCTCTGTTCCATGACTTTTCAGATTGCTTGTGGTTTTGGTTTTTTTGCTTGTATCATGTCTTTTGAAGTGGTAGAAATCCCGGCAATAAAACTTAAATATCTAAACTGTTAGCCTGCTTTGATACATACATTTCTTCTTCCTCCCTCCCCCCACCACCGCTTTAAATACATGAAATTGGAATGTGTAATAATAATCACACCCATACAACCCACCCCAGTAATAGCGGGTGATCTTAGCTAATATAAATGTGTCAGTAGGCTACTACTGTTGCGTTCCAAGAATACTTTAAAATGGGAAAATCATAAAGCGGTAGGGGATTCTGTCAGCATTCAAACATGATAACCTGGGGGCTTCAGTGAAGGCGTGTATCTGGGTTTCTCATTGCGAGAGAGTCAATCTCAGTAACGCACTGTGCCCCAAAACGTTTTAATCTCTGTCATTTTGGGGTATTTTAAGTAACTGTGGGCTGCTGAGTCTGAGGTTTAAAGCTAAAAAAGTTACTGTTTATGTTTAGAATCAAAGCCACAGACGTATCAGAATTGTAGCCTGAATCCCAGGTCCGTATCATAGGCATCTCTTGTTATATTAGCAAACCGATGGGATTTCCATAACTTCTTTTTAAAACCTTTTTCAATAGCACAATCACAGTTGTGATTGTATCTACCTTCGATAAGCAGGCTGGTGGAGTAGACTGTCTTCTCTGAATAGCTTCTGAAAGAAGTATTTGTAATTACGCTTACAGAGATGTCTACACTATGCTTTACAGCTGTGTGTGTGTTAATATGATAAAACAACTAAAAATTGAAGGGTAGAGGCATACCCTATGTTGATGGAACTAGAATTTGTGATAGCCCTGATCTTAGCATTTGTGTTTCTCGCAGGTGGGGCGTTACAATGTGGTTTATATGCAGGCCCAGCATTAATATTTCTTAAACTAGTCTAATTAGTCATTCAACATTAAGTAAATAATCTTAAAGAGTAAGTGAGGAGGAGTTTGTTTGTTTGTTTTAAACAGGCACTGCAGATGGTGAATTGGGAGTTAGGGAGGATATTAGGGCATAATTTTTACAAACCTTAGCTTCTACTTTCATTTTAAAGATTACACTCCCAGTTATGCCTGTGTCAGAGAGTTCTGTACCACATAGCCAGTAACTTCGTGTTAGCCTAGCCTTGTAGCAAATAGCACCATCTTAAACAGCTGCAAGGACTGAGAGCTTACTCCCTCCTAAGAGGTATCAGAGTTTAGGTGGGACTCTTTGATCTTGAATGTGAGGTAAACTAGGGTTTGTCTACATGGGACACCCAGGGAAAATTAATCCAAATTAACAAAAGGGGTGCATTTAAACTGGTTTAGTTAATCTAAATTAAATCCCTGTATGGATGCGGTATTCTAATGTAGTTTAACTAATCCACTTGAACAGGTCATTCAGATTAACTTTCTTGCAGGTCCACGTGTAGATAAGCCCTAGCTATAGCCCCAACCAAAAATGCATCTTTAATCATAAAAAGAAAAGGAGGACTTGTGGCACATTAGAGACTAACCAATTTATTTGAGCATACGCTTTCGTGAGCTCACAAAAGCTTATGCTCAAATAAATTGGTTAGTCTCTAAGGTGTCACAAGTCCTCCTTTTCTTTTTGCGAATACAGACTAAACGGCTGTTACTCTGAAACCTATCTTTAATTATATTTGCCATGCCCTCACCAACACAGGCTGCTCACCAATTTGTTTCCCAAGGCAAGATTTTCTCCTTCTGCTATGGAAATTGTGGGGTGTTCTCTCTCCAAACGCTTTGGGTTTGAAACTGTTCATCTTCCCCAGGTTCCCTTCCTTTCTAGTGAGTGCAGTGTCACATAATCCATCCAGGAGTAGGCAGCATCTCAGGAGTAAACAGCTTCAGTTTCCTTCTCTTTGCTGGAGTCCTTGGCAGACTTGCTATATGACCTGAATAGCAATGGTGTAGACAAGGATAGGCAACTATTCTAGAGTGCAAGGTCTTAAGGGCAGGGACTGTCTTCTAATTATGGGGACCTTATCAGAGCCTCTAGTCACTACCATCAATAATAAATGAAGTGAAGGCTGCAATAGGGCAGGCTTTGAATGGTGGTAAAGCTCCAGTTAAACAATGTTTGCACAGAGCAGGGTAGTGTAACTACTCTTAATGTGTGTGTGAAACTTAACAGTTAAACTTTAGCTGCTGCACTACTGCAAAATTCCAGTGTTGATGTGCTGCATTGGCCTGAGAGTGACTAGACAGCAAGTGTGAAAAATCAGGATGGGGTGAGAGGTAATAGGAGCCTATATAAGAAAAAGACCCCAAAATCGGGACTGTCCCTCTAAAATCCGGACATCTGGTCACCCTAATTGGCACAGTTTAACCTCCTGCAAACTGTGGCTTATACTGGAGCAGTGTCTACAATAGGGTTTAGAGTAGAGCAGAGCAGCTATGTTGTTGTAGTAACTCTGGTGGTTAAAACTCTAACATAAAGGAGCCCTGTAATCTATGTCCCCAATCCTACATGCTGGGCCACATAGACTGCTCCTCCGTGATCGTTCATATGACCTAGGCTCGGGTATAATGGTCCACCCAGCTGGAACAGCTTGCAGGATTGGGACCTAGCTTAAAATAAGCAAGTGTAACAAACAAAAGAAGAAAATGGGGAAGAACAGCATTCTGACAGCAGTGTTTTGTTGTTAGGATGCATTCTGCTCTTTTGCAATATTAACAGAATGTTGGTGGTTTTTAAAATTCTCTCTCCCATCTTCTCAGCCATGCGGTACAGAAGTGGTGACTTGTTTTGTATTGTTGTATGATTTTATGATAAAATCAACAGTAATCATAACTTTAAAAAGTAAAGTTCCCCCTTTCCCTGCATTACTCTGTCAAAAGGCAGCTGTTCACACAAACTGTGATGTAACAAGAAAGGTGAAGTTTCTGCCTGTAAGAGGCTAAATTAGCTGTATTCTGTGATAGACTATGCCTAGAAGGTTTCAGATGCATCCGATGAAGTGAGCTGTAGCTCACGAAAGCTTATGCTCAAATAAATTGGTTAGTCTCTAAGGTGCCACAAGTCCTCCTTTTCTTTATGCCTAGAAGGGCTTATTACTTGCATAACTGTCTTCTATTGAATGCTAATTTAGAATTCTGCTGTAGTTGTGTTCCTTTGTGTGCAAAAAAAAAAAACAACCAAACCCCAACAACCCCACAACAGCAACAAAATACCCCAACAAAGGCATGTTTAACACCCTACTAAAGAAGTGGAGATCACAGATCAGAAAAGAATAACCACTTCCCACACAGACGCTCACCCTCCTCTTCTCCACACTGTTTGGGCTATCCACTCCCTTTGAGAGATGGTTTTCCCAAGGGCACAAGTTCATTGTAGTTGCTCTCTGACCAAGCCAGTATTTGTTTGTAGAAAACACATGTGTACAGTGAACTCTATGCAGCCCTTGCGTGTATTGCCCTCTGCATACAGACTATTGACCCATTGGAGCAGATTGGGAGAAATACCACCTGGTATTTTCAGGCACGTGACTAGCTGAACTGGTCTTGCTGGCTCAAATTCCATATTGTAATTGCATCTTACACTGCTTTCTATGTTGGCAACTTAAGAAAAAGAAAAAAAAGCTTTAGTGTCTTAACATGATTAAACTGAAAACTAAACAGCTAACATACGAGTTAATCCCCTTTAGTGTATCTTTCTTCTTGGGGGTATATGTTACAGGCTTTGTTGTGAACGAAAGTTCTAGTTAAGGCTATGTTCAGGCTTCTATTAAAAATGAATCCCGTCTTTTCACAGGCTTGTAACAAGTGGAGTTCTAGATCTCTTTGACTCTTACTTGCTGTGTGACTTTAAGCCTGTGTTGGCATAGCCCCCTGGTGTAGACACAGCATAGCCAACAGAAGGTTTGGAGTTTGTTTTGTTAGTGTAGGAACACCACCTCCCTGAACATTAGTTCAGCTGACAGAAGGCCACTTTTGTCAACAAAGCTGCATCTATATGGGTTTTTTTGACACCATAGCTGTGTCACGAGGGGTGTAGTTTTTTTCACAGCGCTAGCTATGCTGATGTCTTACATGTAGACCAGACCTAAATCACTGAAGCACTTATGAACATTCTTACCCTGAGTCCCATTTTCAAAAGTGACTTGGGCACTTAGAAGTGCCTATGAGACTTACGTGCTCAACTTCCATAGCCCAAGTCACTTTTGAAAATGGAACTCAGGTGCTTGCAAATGTAACCCTTAACCTTTCTGTGCCTCTGTTTCCCTTCTGTGAAAGGAGGGTAAAGTATCCTTATCCCCCTTTCTAAAGCGTATTGAGACTTCTTGATGAGAAGAGCTATAAACGAGCATTGGAATGAGAGATTTCTAATCAGTACTGGAACTTCCCAGCGTTGGGCTTAGCCCAGAGGTTTATTTTATTTTGCAGTTTTCAGGAAATTTGACTTAATCTGCTCTGGATTTACCAGAGAGAGGAAAGGGTTGGTTTTTTTGTTGTTTTTTGTCTTCCAGATCAAAAAATAAAAATCTTTTTGGGCACAATAAATGGAAAAATCACTCCTGGACCTAAAGTTTGCAGAACCTAACAAAAATGATCCTGCCCTTTGTGGCACATGGGGTTGGAAGAACTTCCCATTCTCTGTTGCCCGGGCACTAGATAGTGATAGGAGATGGTATTTTAAAATTGATCCTTTTTGCCCTTTGTTCAGCTCCAACAGTACCTTTTCCTTCTGAATTCACTTTCAAAGGCAAGGAACAAGTTATTTCCTACTTAAATATGATTTCCCCACAATTCTTGTGCAATCCCTTATTTTACAATACACAGCTTTTGATTTCTGTATACCCTGTTCCATGTCCATCCATCCCCTTTCCCAACACTATGCCAATGAACATCTTTCCCTCCTGCCGGACAAAGCACATCACTGATGCAATCTAACTGCTTTCCTTCATTCTAGGGAATGTTTGGCTGCTTTTTGCACCCAGATTTCCTCTCTCCTCCCTCCCCCAAGCTGCCCAGATCTGCAATAAGGCTGCTAGGGAAGCTCTTTATCCATATGCCTAGTGCACGCTCTGGCAAGACTTCTCTCTAAATTACTGTGTATCCAATCCTTTGCCCTTGAGGCTTCTCAAGGAAAAGAAGTGCTACAATTCTTGTGTGCCTGAGCTCCACGATCTTCTAAGCAGAGCATGCTAGTTTTAATGAACATCTTGTATTTTATACACAAGTGTTAGTTGCGGAATTGGGCTGAGAAGCCATTTCTTCAGGGGCTTGAGCTCATGTGAATAAAGAGATAAAGTAAGTGCTTCCCTCCAATACACCTGTCTGCTTCATTGCATGGTGTAACATTGCACTCAGGAAGTAGTAATATCATTTCAGAACAGCTTTGATTTTTGGCTGAACAGTATTTTAGGGCTTGTCTATGTTGTGGAACGACCACATGTTAACTAGCACAAAATGAATCATGACTTAGCTTCGGTGTACATCAGGATTGTCGTGGCTAATATGACAGCTGGCCGGAATTAGCCAGATGGAGCACCCGGGCACAGCGGTGTTTGCAGTCACCTCACCAAGATAACACTGTGGTGAAATTGCTTATGGTACAATGGTGATAAATGCTCATGCGCCATTGCTAGGAAAGGGTACAAATGTTTATTTAGGCAAGGCTCTGAGAGAGAAGAGTCCTAGGAAGAGGTCTCTAATGAGAGTTTGACAACCATACCTCTCTCCCACTCCCCCACCCTCAAGCTGTTCTTGGGCTGTACAAAGGAAAGAGATTGCTGTGACTTAAAGCAAAGATTTCTCATGAGTGTTAATTATGCCAAGTTTATGCTGTGGTGCTAAGAACTTATTTTTGGTAAGTGCCATGTGTACACTGACTATATTTTAAGTGTTACCCAGGGTTTATAAAACAGAGACACTCTCTTAGCATGTACCCTGCAGCTGGGACACAGCTCACCTTAACTTGCTTTCTAGCATGTGCTTAACAATTCTATCATGAAGGCGAGACCTTCAGGAAAGAGGCATCTGGATTGCTGTTCCCTGTGCAGATGAATGTGGAGGCAGGCTGGAGTGCCCTCCCCCTCCTGTCTCCAAGATAAGCCAACAAAGAGGGTTATCAGCCATAAACGTGTAATGCTGAAAGAGAGCTGTGACTCCGTTTTGCTCTGGTCAGCAATCTAGAAGCTTGCATGATAAGAGTTTCACATTGTGTAAACAAAAAGAAAAGGAGTACTTGTGGCACCTTAGAGACTAACCAATTTATTTGAGCATACAGACTAACACGGCTGTTACTCTGAAACCTGTCATTGTGTAAACACTGTGAACTGTTATCTAAAATGTCAATATTAATTGGCTCCTCCATCTCCTGCTAGCAGTGGTCACCTTGGTCTTAAAGTGACATTTGTGACAAACACGGTATAGGCTTATTTAAAAAAAAACAAACCTCTATAAGTCAGGATGGAAAATGTCTTGCATTTCAGAAGGAAGGATTTGCTGTGCAGTGCTGGAAAGAGAAGGAGAATGAGTCTGCCACTTAGAACCAGTGGCAGAAAACCTATCTGCACTGTGGAAACGGGGGGAAAATATTCCACAGTTGTTAATGCCGGGGTGCTGACCGTCATAAACCCAGCCTGTTCTCCCACCCTAGAGACACACCCTATCTACATCTTAGAGCATTAATGCTCGTGTTGCATTCAAATGATAGCGGCAACTCAGTGAGCCTGGCAATCGATGCTATCTCTTAATCTCTACAGGGAAGGCAACTTTCTTAGCTGCTCCAATTAGTTCCCTGCTAAAATCACTAAATTTCAGTCCCTGCTAATGTCCAGAACTTCCCAGAAAAAAAATGCACGTTGAAAAGGAGTGCTTCAAACTGGACCCTGATATTAAGAGGTCTGGCACTTCTGTTACCACCGGTTACAGTGACAGGTGATGTAGTGCAAACACTTCTGACTCCTGCAGTCCCTGGGCTGGCTTCAGTCTGCAAACCATTTTCAGGCATAGTAATCGAAGGACTGGAAGGGACCTCCAGAGGTCATATAGTCCAGTCCCCTGCACTCATGGCGGGGCTAACTATGTAGAAACATTCCTGACAGGTGTTTGTTTAACCTGCTCTTAAAAGTCTCCAATGATGGAGATTCCACCACCTCCCTAGGCAATTTATTCCAGTGCTTAAGCACCCTGACAGTTTTGGAAGTTTTTCCTAATGTCCAACTTAAATCTCCCTTGCTGCAATTTAAGCCCATTGCTTTTTGTCCTATCCTCAGAGGTTAAGAAGAACCATTTTTCTCCCTCCTCCTCCTAACAACCTTTTACATAATTGAAAACTGTTATGTCCCATCTGTCTTCTCTTCTCCAGACTAAACAAAACCAGTTTTTTCAATCTTCCCTCATAGGTGATGTTTTCTAGACCTCAAATCGTTTCTGTTGCTCTTCTCTGGACTTTCTCCAATTTGTCTACATCTTTCCTGAAATATGGCACCTAGAACTGGACACAATACTCCAGTTGAGCTCTAATCAGAGAGGAGTAGAGCAGAAGAATTACTTCTCGTGTCTTGCTTACAACACTCCTGCTGATACATCCCAGAATGATGTTCACTTTTTTTTTTTTGCAACAGCGTTACATTGTTGACTCATATTTAGCTTGTGATCCATTATGACCCCCAGATCCCTTTCCACTGTACTCCTTCCTAGGCGGTCATTTCCCATTTTGTATGTGTGCAACTTATTGTTCCTTCCTAAATGGAGTACTTTGCATTTGTCCTTATTGAATTTCATCCTATTTACTTCAGACCGTTTGTCCAGATCATTCTGAATTTTAATCCTATCCTCCAAAGCACTTGCAACCCCTCCCAGCTTGGTATTGTCCGCAAACTTTATAAGTGTACTCTCTATGCCATTATCTAAATCACAGATGAAGATATTGAACAGAACCAGATCCAGAACTGATCCCTGTGGGACCCCACTTGTTATGCCTTTCCGGCATGACTCTGAGCCACTGTTAACTACTCTCTGGAAATTATTTTCCAGCCAGTTTTCCACCCACCTTATAGTAGTTCCATCTAGTTTGTTTATGAGACGATCATGTAAGACCCTATCAAGAGCTTTTCTAAAGTCAAAATATACCACGTCTACCGCTTTCTCCCCCCCCCCCTTCCCCAATCCACAAGGCTTGTTACCCTGTCAAAGAAAGCTCTCAGATTGGTTTAACACAATTTGTTTTTGACAAATCCATGCTGACTGTTACTTATCACGTTATTATCTTCTAGATGTTTGCAAACTGATTGCTTAATTATTTTCATTAGCACTGGAAAATGAGGGTCAGTTTACACTTTCTTAAAAAAGAGCACAAAGCAACTGTTGAAAAGCCCTGGCTTTGCCTAGTGCTCACATAGTTAAGTGTGAAGGGCACAGAAGTAGAAGTTTGTTTTGCAGTCAACACATTGGCCCTGAATTGCACTACTGTCTGAGCCACTGATGTTACCTTATACATGCAGATGACTGACAGCACACTAGAGTATATTCATGCTCTTGCACTGTACCTCGATTCTTACCAGCTTTATGGGGTGCTGTCCAGCATTCAATGATAGACTGAGTCTAAAGAATTCCCTCTCCTAGAAACCCTTCTCAGCACACTCCAGCTTTGTGTCAGGTTAACTCTAAAATTGAACTTTAAATGTTAGACCCAAGTAACTAAACAGTCACACAGAGCGACTGCTCTGAACAAACTAATTTGTAGCCTTAAAATAGCGTCTCATTTTGTATAGCTCAATAGAATAGTAATTCTCTACATATTGATCTCTGACTTTCAAAGATTCATTTTAAGCACCAGATGCTTTGGAATTCCTGCCATCATCCGTCATCCCTTCTTGCTAGACCAGAGGCCAAGGCAAGGCTTCTGTTCCCCTCTACCTATTTCTGAAGGTTTAATTGAAGGCATTCATTCGTATGGTTGCCCACCAGCCACAGCTGGGTGGGTGAGGGTTGCCTGCTGACAGGAAGTTCTAAAACTTCCCAGTGAACTAAAATGTAAAAGCACGATTTATTAACTGCTCAGCTGAGCACTTCATTCTGTGCTTGTCTCACCAGATGCAGGACTTTGGCCGCTTTCATTCAAACAACTGCTGAGTAAATCACCAGCTCCTTGCATCCTTCTGAGAACTGAAGGAGAAATTACATCCACATTTAAAATAAATATGTAACCGTTGGTTTAAATACACTTAAAGTGGAGAACGCACAGGGTGGCTGGAAGTTTTCTAGTAGAACCCTCCCCCATACTAAATAGTCTGAGATGTTGGCTTTCAAATTCAATAGGCTTTTTTCAGCTGGGACAAGAGCCCATTTTTCTAGTAGGTTTGTGATACTAAATAGTATTTAGATGGGAGGCCGCCAAACCTGGCGTATCTCTCCATGGCACCTGTTCCCCTCCCATTGTACAATGGCGACTTTTCTGGTGTTTAGACTGGGAAGGAAGGACAGCTCTGACATACTGTTACTAATTAGGATCAAACTGGCAGAATCAATATTAAAGCAGGAAGACCACTCCGGTTGAAACTGAGTGCCAGCATCCTGGCTGTGGTCACTTGGTCAAGACTCCTGTTGCCAATTATATGCTTGGAAATCCTAGTTTTAACTAACTAGACAGCTAAACTGTTGTAATTCAGGGTGAAATCTGCTTCCATTTTTGTACTTCCCTACATCCTCTAGGGTGTTGTGAGGATAAACTTCAATGCTTGTGAGGTGATCAGATGCTATGGTTGTAGAGGCCAGATAGCTGGATAGTACTTGCAAGCAACTGTTTGTACCTCCTTTTCGATCTGAAAGGATTCATTTGGGTGTGTGTCCCTTGGTTCCAGACTGCTCATTTTCAAATGATAAATGTCAGTATTTGAATTTAGGCAGTGTTGTTGCAGCCATGTCGGTCCCAGGATATTAGAGACGCAAGGGGGGGTGAGGTAATATCTTCTATTGGTGAGAGAGACGAGCGTTCGAGTTTACACGGAGCTCTTCTTCAGGTCTGGGAAACTTCGGCCATGTCTACACTAGCAAGCTTACTGCGGCACAGCTGAACCGATGTGCCACCGTAAGATCACACGGGTAGCCGCTCTATGCTGATAGGAGAGAGCTTCCCCCATCGACATAATTAAACGAGCAGAGATGCTCTCCTGCTGACAGTGTTGTCTGCATCGGTGCTTCTATCGGTGTAACTTACATCACTCAGGGGGTAAGGTGTTTTTCACACCCCTGAGCAACATAAACAGGAGTGCTATTGTAGACAGGGATTGTTTACACTGCGAAGTTGTCAAAGTGCTCTCCTGCCAACAAAGCTAACGCTGCTCGCGGGGCTGAAGGTATTTTGTCAGCAAAAGTGCCGACAAAGTACCAAAAAAGAGCACTTACACACGTTGACTTTTGGCGACAAGGCTGTATCGACACAGCCTTGTTGCTAAAAGCTGTGTGGTGTAGACAAGCCCATAGTCTTACTCAGTGTCACAGCTAAATACAAGATAGGCAGATTGTTTCACATAAGCAGTTAATGCATATTTCAAGGGACCATTCAAGGTGAAGTGGTCCATTGACACCTGGGAAAGTGGGAAGCAGTTGGGTGGGTTGTTAATGGGTTATATATATTTTTTGTAATGAGCCATAAATCCAATGTCTCTATTCAGTCCATGATTTTTTTTTTTAGTGTCTAGCAAAGTTAGAAGTATTGAAGCATTTTAATAACTGTCTCTGTCACTTCCAACCTGGGGACAGTTCAGCCTACTAACCTTCAGGGTCAGACCCCTCAAGTTGCGTTCCCTCGAACCATCTAGTCATTGAGCTCCAAAATGGCTGCTGTGTTTGCCTACATGGGGCTCAAAGGAAGACAGCTGGCTCTAATAGAGCACAGAAATCTGGGTTCTGTTCTTGGCTCTCCTTCGAATTTGCTTTGACCATCTAAAAGTCACTAACCACTCTGCCCCAGTTTATTCATCTGTGTTAAATGTGGATAAGACTTAAGCCTCACAATTGCCCCTCGAGGGAGGGAATTCATTAATTTTTGCTAAGTGTTCTGAGATCCGTGGACAGCAGGTGTTCAACTAAGTACTTACTGCAGAGCAAATTCTGCAGCATCTCTCACTGGCATGTAAAGCACTTTGGGATACCTTGAGTACTGTACTTGATTAGACAATAATACCAGCGTTGTGTCACTTAATCCCAAACTGTTGTATTGTTTGACATGCTGTACGGTCTGCTATACAGGAACCTTCCAAAACCATTAGTCACAATTTTGTTGTCTTGACTATACCAAGCAAAATAGGGAGCAGACGATAGTAAAAATCCAGGTATATAATTCATTTTCCAATTGCATCATTTGCCTTTCTATTCCCTCCGTAGGTTTGTGTGTGGATTTTTGAGACAATGAATGACTTGGGGTTGCAATGTTCTATGCATCTTAAACCCTACCTAAATATTAGGGTGGGGGAGGTTAAAGAAAAGCTGAATAGTGTGTGTTCCAATCAGTCTTATTTTGTACAGGAGTGCTTTCTTTCTAGGCACTGTAGGAAAAACTTGAGATTTAATTTTGAATTTATGCTCATTTTTAAAAAAAGTTTGTGTCATTTTGTAGAAGTGGGTATATAAGCTTCTTGTGCTAAGTGTACTTTCAGCACTGACAGTATGTATGAAGCGGAGATTACTGATATTAATGCTGAACGATTTAAATATTTTGATAGCTTTAGCTAGTAATGTACACTTGCAAGCATGTTGCTTAGTAATGGTATTCACTAACTCCAGTTTTAATCTCTAGTGGTGGTTCTTGTGGCAGTTTCTCTCCCCCCCCCACCCCCCCTTTTACATGTCATGGGTATTTTCTTTGTCATTTCCTGTGACCTGTTGCTGCTCCATTTGTGAATATTTAGGCTTGGAAGGATTCTATGGTTATCTGTAAACATCAGTTTCACTCTGTACAGGAGCAAACTGATTAAAATATTTCCATCAATGATTGAAATTTACAGATAGGCAAAGTAAGGCTGCTTGAAAACGTATTAGAGATTGATTTAAGGATATTTACTTTGTATATTTTCACATGTAATGTTGACCCCTCTCCCCATAATTTTGTGCAATTGTGAAAATTTAAATAGATAAAAATAGAAAAATGCTTAAAATAAACATTGATATGATCTGTCAATTACAAATTATATATAAAAAAATTTGAATTCTGTGACTATTCCCTGGAAGTTTGTAACCTCATGTGCCTTAAGCATCATTTAGATATACTCTTTCCACTTATAAAGATAAGTCTTCGGTAGGTACAGAGAGAAAAGTCTTTTCTCTAGCAATGACTCTTCAGCTAACAGATCTCAGAGCTTGACCACTGAAAGATCATAAGAAGCCACTCTGAGCTTGGAGCATCCGCACAATTGCACAGGTTTGCTTCAAAGCTCTAGGAAGGGTGGTTGTTTCACGTGTTTGCCATTGACTAACACAACTTGTATGGCCTTCAGCAATGCAGATGGCTTTAACATTTTTGAACTTTGACTCCCACAACCTTGCCTTACTGAAGTTTGGAGATGTGGTTAAAACACCAAAAGCCCATCAACAAATCAAGACTAAATCTGGTAGAAACAACCTATCAGGAGACTTGGATTTGTAACAAAGATTGGCCTTTAAAAAAGCTATATAATTCCAAGAAAAGTATTCTAAAGTGTGGGTGTGTATATGTACGTGCACCCCATATATGTAGATGTGATTAACTCATTTTACCATGCACCTTTGGCTGCCCTCTGGCATTCCTGACATTTCCAAAACCCCAAGCAGTTTCACACAGCTGCCCTCAACCCCCTGTATTGTTTATAATAGGTAGTGCTTCTATTATAACGATGACAGGCGCACTATTCAGCTTGTGCTGAGAACTTTTATAGTGCACCATGGAGGGAGAGAAGTTGTCTAATACAAAGGCTAGATTGTCTTCCATCTGGTGGCAAAGATCTAGAGCGCAACAAGCCATCAGTTTACCCTACCCACTTGATAAGCTGGCTGCACGTATGGCCTGTACTGTGCTAAAGTCAAGTCTCTTAACGGGGAGTTCCTCATAGTTCAGGGGTTCTTAAACTGGGGGTTGGGACCCCTCAGGGGGTCACAAGGTGTCAACCTCCACCCCAAGCCCCGCTTTGCATCCAGCATTTATAATGGTGTTAAATATATAAAAAAGTGTTTTTAATTTATAAGGGGGGGTCGCACTCGGAGGCTTGCTATGTGAAAGGGGTCACCAGTACAAAAGTTTGAGAACCACTGTCATAGTTCATGGGCAGCAACTTTTGTCAGATGAGCCAATAGACTCCTTTTCTGGAAAAAGAAAAGGAGTACTTGTGGCACCTTAGAGACTAACCAATTTATTTGAGCATAAGCTTTCCTGAGCTACAGCTCACTTCATCGGATGCATAATTAAAGTGGAAAGTGCAGTGAGGATGTTTTTATACACACAGACCATGTAATCTCTGGTCACGCGATTACAGAAATGAAAGTTGCGATATTACAACAGAAAAACTTCAAAACCAGAGTCCAGCGAGAGACTGCTGAATGGGAATTCATTTGCAAATTGGATACAATTAACTTAGGCTTGAATAGAGACTGGGAGTGGCTAAGTCATTATGCAAGGTAACCTATTTCCCCTTGTTTTTCCTACCCTCCCTCCCCCCTTCCTCAGACGTTCTTGTTAAACCCTGGATTTTTGCTGGAAATGGCCCACCTTGATTATCATACACATTGTAAGGAGAGTGATCACTTCAGATAAGCTATTACCAGCAAGAGGGGGGGGGGGAACCTTTTGAAGTGATAGACCATGAAAAAATGGGTGTTTGTGTGTATAAAAACATCCTCACTGCATTTTCCACTTTAATTATGCATCCGATGTAGTGAGCTGTAGCTCACGAAAGCTTATGCTCAAATAAATTGGTTAGTCTCTAAAGTGCCACAAGTCCTCCTGTTCTTTTTGCGAATACAGACTAACACGGCTGCTACTCTGAAACTTTTCTGGAAGTGGCTGTTATGTGTGGTTTTATAACGATTAGCTTCCTCTGGGTATAAAGCAAGTTTCTGAGGCGTTGTGGGCACTTTTGCAGTAAACTGGCTACCGGGGGCAGGGCTTAAATTCAGTCAGAGCTGCCTGGAGTGGAGTTCCAGTAAATATTTTCAAACCTGCAGGGCAGAAGCCCCAAGCCCTGGCATGTCCCACAGGGCTAAAGCCCCAGAGCTCTGGAAAATACTGAGAATTTAAGCTCTGACTGAAGGTGATGGTTTCCCAAAGCCTGTACCTAGAAGGAGTTAGAAGTGGCGATCTTAAAAAGTAGAGGAATAATTATCATTGGAAACAATAATACGTGATGCTGACACACAAGAGCTAGGTATAGTGTGTGCTGTGACTTATTATAAATATACATTGTAATACAAATTTAAAATGTAGCTCATTAGCCTGTCACAAATTGGTAGGGAGGAGGCAAATGAGCACCTAGTACTCTGGAGAGAGTGACTGTCTATTTAATTGCTAATGGTCCTTTTTAGAGAGTCTGGGCTCCTATTATTAGAAAACTAAATGTAAGCTGTTACCTGCAGGATTTGGAATGAGAGTCTGTCATGCTGCTATTGACCTTCAATTTCTCACATCAATTTGTTTTAACACTAGTGAGATTTACCTGCTGTGTAAAGATTTACTTAAGCAATATGTGTTTCAGTCAAACTTCCAGAGTGCCACCTTCTCTTGGATCACAGATTTTTTTTTTTTTTAACAGATCTGGATATTTCTGTAACAGCAGCTAATGTTTAATTGCATAAAACCCTTAAGAAATGTGGCAACTCTGAGGCCATGTGGGTCACCACGCTGCAGCAGACATCCGGGGTGACTCATGCCCATCCTGGGCCTGTGGATTTCCAAGTTGTTGTAGCTGTCCAAAGATGTTAAAAATAAGCAGCACAGGTTTTGTATATAAATATATATTGGCATTTTTCAAGGCATTTTATAAAGGAGGGAAGAACGGTTATCCTTGTTTTACATATGAAGAAACTGAGGCAGAGAATGTGCCCAAGGTCACCCAGCAGAAGAACCAGGAATAGAACCCACGTCTCTGAAGTCCAGTGCAATGATCTAGCCACTAGGCAGCTCTACCTCCCCTATGACTAATGTAGTGATGTGTAGATCTCTGGTAAAATTTTCAAAAGTGGCGAAGTCCCATTTTCAAAAGTCACTTAGGCACTTTTGAAAACGTTACCCCTAGATCAGTCACTGTTTAATGTGACTAACGTGGAAAAGATCTGTATTAAAGTGCCCTTTAAATACAGTGGCCCTTAACCTGGTGACATCAGTGAGCATTCAGAGTATATGTTGAGGAGGAAATCCACTTCCTAGAAACTAATTAGTCCAACGTTCTGCAATGTCAGTAGGGCTCTATAGTGATTTGCATAAGGGATGTTTCTTTGCAAAAGCGTATCTGATGTAGAGCCGTGGGAGGAACCAGCAGTGCAGCAGGGAGTTAACTGCTTGTGGAAACAACTTGTCTCAGTCTAGAGATGTGAGGGTCAGTGACTGCATACCTAACAGTGAAGTATAAGAGGGAGCAGTTCTTCATTATATATATTTATTTCCTCACTGGTTGTCAGTGGTGGTATTCCATGAATACAAGTAACTGAAACTGAACCAAGATGCCAGAGTCAAACTTAAGCCCCCACCCTGCAAAGACTTGCACATGTGCATAACTCTGAGCATGTGTAGGCCCAGACTACAGCTGGCCAAAGGGTGCTAGGTGTCCAAGTCCCATGGGATACAAGCACCTAATTCCTGTAGGCTCCTTTTTAAAATCCCAGCCTACTAGTGCTTTTAAAAATACATAGAATGCAAAATAATCTGGTTCCCCCCCACCCACACCCCTATTTTTGCCGGACTAACTTTTGGAGGACCCAGGGAATTGGAGTGGGTGTCCTTACGTGAATTAGTGGGGTGTTTTGAAGCTGTAGCATACAGCATGTTTTCCTCCCAACTGTTTTTAGGTCAATGGCATTAAATAATTCTCTAAAACTCTAAGTTCAAAAATCTGAATAAAAAAATCAGTTTTGCTTTCATATAAATCAGGGCTCACAAACTTGGTCTCTGTAACATTATAATCCTGCTAGTTCCGCCAATGTCAGTCTTCCAGGAAAAAATAGGATAGATAAGACCTGAATTTCTGGTAACGATTGTTACAAATGGCTGTTTTCAAGATGTTGAAGTTTTCTTCTGGTAAAGAGTAGTTCCTTGTTGCTTCAGCTGGGTGACAAAGCTGTTAGTCACACCACACTTGTCTCATGTCAGAAACTGCTGCTCCTTTATAATGTCCTCTTAGTAAGGGGCTTCTTTAATTTTACAAGTGAAGATTAATCTTCGGCGTTTGACTGGTTCTTGTGTTTTCAAAGCATAGAGAAAATAACCGAGCATCCACAAGGATAGACCACAGCTCCCAGTATATGCTAATACATATACCAGCACTGCTATGTGCTGGAAGAGATGTCTGGATAACAACAAAACTGGAAAGCATACAAAAATGTATCTGGCTAATGACTTGTGGTAATTGCAGTAGGGTGGAGGGGAAATTTGGGCCCAAAATTCTTCTTCCTTTCAACAAATAAGCAAATAGCTACTACTAGGTCCTGCATTTCTACTGAGGTTATATTACTCTATGACCAGTGAAAATCTGTTCCCTCCCTACCTTTCTTGATAAAGGACACTATGGGAAAAGAACATTGCAGATAAATGAATATTGGAGACCAGAGATTTCCGGTTGTGCAAGATGGGGACATACAAGCCCAGTTGTGAACAGGAGTCAGTTCTGCCCTAGTTGACACTCGCTGTCAAAGGCAGGTTGTGGTTCCAGACAAGCATTCCTGCAGCTGGCTCTCCGTAACACTATGTAACGCTGGTTAGAGGTGTGCAATGTTTTATGCTTTAGGAGAAGCTCTGTGCATTGAGTGTTTGCAGGATCGGGCCCTCCAAATGTGATTAAATATGATTCTGATGCGAATACCAGCATGCTGATGGTGTTTTTAGGAGAGGGATATGGCTGCTGCTTTCATTTACTCTGCACATCTTGCCACAAACTTGTATGCCTCCTGACTGTTCTTTCCCTTCCATGGACAGGGTAGCGAAATCCAGGACGGTGCCTATTTGGACGGTGAAAGTGTGTACAGTGAGTCCGAGCTGTTTCCTGATGAAGACACAATGACCCTGGCCCAGCAAGAGGTCCACCATGAGTCCGACATGGACAGTGCCATCGAGAGTGCGCAGAGCTCTGAGGCATCCGACGTGTGCGGCAGTGAAGAGAAGGACAGCGTGCTCAGTGGACTCTTTCTGCCTGTAGACAAGTGAGTGGTGAGGTGCCTGTCAAGACATGAGTCTTGTGCAGGGGAGGGGAGGTTAAACCAGCTGATCCCTCTTGTTTTAGGCCTGTCTGGGCTGAGGTTCTCCGACATGTGGAATTAGGTGTCCAGATCCCTCTATTTAAAATGAATGGGATTTGGTCATCCATCTCCCCTAGTGGCCTTGGAAATCTCAGCCCTTGTGTCTTCTGGCTTGTTCGCCAGGCTCCAGTAGGTTGAACCTGTGTCTGTCCCAGCCGAGGTGCCACAAAGTCCCGCTTTATAGTGACAGCGCTGGTTGAGTTCTGATGAAGTTTGAGCACTGTGCTAATTGCCAAAAATGGGTGGGTTTTCCTTGTTCGCCTTCCTATCTCCTGGAGCCCACTTGTGTTAGGACTCCAGTGTGAATCCACAGCAAAGCAGCAGAGTGTGCAGGTGCTTCTTCAGCCTTACTCTTCTGTCACGCTCAAAGGATGTGAGGGCTGGGCTGAAAAGGCTTTGCAGATGTAGTTGAGGAGCTTTGCGTTGCCATCCTGTGCGTTGGATTCCCCCTGAGGTCAGGAGGCACCGTTCAGTTTGTTGGCCGCTAGGGCTTTGCAGGCCTGGGCCTGTGATGTTAACAAGTCACATCAGGCACCCAGAAAAGAAGGATCAGATGATTAGTGCCTGCCTGTGAAAAGTTTGGGGTAAGTGACTTGCCCAGCATCGTGTAGAACCTCTGTGGCAGAGGCAGGGATAAAATCCAATTCTCCAGGGCAGTATTCAACTGCCTTAATCATGACCCTCCTTTCTCTTCCTGTAATCCATGCCTCATTCACGGCATATCTGCCAATCATAAACTGTGGGAGGGATGGGTTGGGAAGGTCCCAACCACTGAAGCGTTTCTGGAGTTGTGGGTCTAGATAACAGAAGAGGAGCAAGGTGTAGGCCTCCAGTCAGTTCTGGTTATGGGGAGCAGTAGGCCTGGAGAAGAAGGATGACCTCATGGTTAGGGTGCTAGTTTGGAGCACCTCGGTTCAATTCCCTGCTCCACCACAGACTTCCTGAGTGACCTTTGGCAAGTCGCTTAGTCTCCCTGTGCCTCAGTTCCCCCTCTGTAAAATGTGGATAATAGCCCTGCCCTACTTTGAAGTGGGGATCTGAGGGTAAATACTGAGGTGCTCAGAAGCTACAGTAATGGGGGGCCAGATGAGTATCTAGGACAGTAACTGCAGCTACTGGGTCTATACAAATTTTGGTCCCCAGAACCCTTCCATGCACAATCTTTACTGCAACCTTTAAGAACAGAAGGTGTTAAAATGCTTTGCTGACTAGTTACTAATCTGTCCCCTCTTCAGGGAGTAATAATCTGATAAATCTCCTCTAGCAGAATTTAAGCCTGCCTATGTGTATGGTCCCAAATGTCCTCTTGTTCTGTGCAAGACTTGAGTTGCCCTAAATTCTGGCTTTGTAAATTATTGACCTTTAGAAATATGAATTACAAGTGCATCTCAGCAAAGGAGGGAAAAACGAGAGCCTACATCTGAAATACTGGCAGGGGGCAGCATGTGAAAATGACATTTGTGCCATCCAGCCACCATTCACTTTAAAATGTTGCTTTGTTTAAACTTTAGATTCCAGAAGAGACCAGGTACAGATGAAAGGGCCCTGCTTGTGAGCTCTCATGCAGAGGAGTCTAGCTTCTTGTAAAAACAGCAGTAATGCAGAAACGGCCGTATTGTCGAGGAGACTTGAGTCAGGCTCCCATTTCATTCCGGCTCTGCCACTTACTTGTCATGTGACCTTCAGCAAATTATTTAACTCTGTTCTCTACCCCAATTTTTTAAAGTGCTTCCTGAGCCCTTAGGTCAGTTTTGTGTGTTGTGACACCCTCTGCACCAGAGGAGGAAGCTCATGAAAGGCAAGGGAGCGTGAGGCATTGAAATGTTGTTACAATCTAAAGTTAAAGAATCTTGTTTCACCGATTGCCATATCCCTTGCCCTTTAAGGTCAGTTGTCCTGTCAACCTGACAAAACACACACACACACACACTGTTCTATGGGTTTATTGCTGTAATTAGGGGTAGGTTTTTTTAGTAAATGCAAGTGGATCATGAAAGCTTTTGACTTTTGAATAAGAAGTTGCCAGCCCAAACCAGCTGAGAAAACTGCCTTGGGCAAAAGGCAGTCTTCTGAGAGTTGGCCTCCTACCCATTCTGATGTCTTGTTTCAGGTCAAGTCCTCACAACCCCTCTGACCTCTCCACCTATTCCACCGCCTCTCTGATCAGTAACGAGGAACAATTTGAAGACTATGGGGAAGGAGATGATGTGGATTTTACTCCCAGCAGTCCATGCCCTGATGATGAGACCAGAACCAACGCCTACTCTGACCTTGGCTCATCTGTGTCTTCCAGGTTGGTACTTATTTATTTTGACAGCGTATTCTTCTGAGCATGTGTACAGGGGCCATACCAGAACTTCTTGGATTGTCTAGTTACTTGAAAACTAAAATTTCAATTTCTGCCCACAACACTACTAGCAAATGTCTTTCTTGTAAAAGCCACAGCGACGACTACGTTGTTTCCAGTGCCCGTAATGTCAGGTCACACTGCAATAAACCCCCTAGCTTTGCTCCTAGATTGATTCTCTTTATATATTGCAACACTTGGATTTTGCAACTATTAGAAATTGACTGACTTAAAGCTGGAAATCAGATTAGACCTTGAACAACGTTAGTGCTTGTGCAATGTTTGGGGATGACTAGTATGAATGTCTCCCTCCTTTTTAGCATTCTAACACTGTGTGTATTAAATATTCCCTTACAAAAAGACATGTCTTGTAAGGATGGATGAGCTTGTATTGGAAAAAAATAAATACGAAGATTGAACCTGAAAGTCTTAAATCTCTTCAGGAAGTACTCGCTCTTTAGTACTTGGAGAGGGAGAGAGAGACGCTGAACTACAATCAGCTGATCCTGACTTTTTCCATTACCCTGGGCTCAGAATAACCGAGAATCAGACTCTCAGTGGTTCTGATAGCACAGACCAGTGGTTTTCAACCTCCTAGAGTATGTGAGCTCACCGGGGGTATGCAAGAAAAATCCTGTCATAGCAGACAACACATTGTATTTAGTCAGACTTGTCAATCTAATCATGGGTATGTTATGACCCTATCTCAGATAGGGGTATGCGGTAGACTGCGTTATTTGGAAAGGGGTACGCAGCCTGAAAAGTTTGAAAACCCCTGGTATAGACATAGCAGAAACCATTTGCTCTTTTAAAATCCCTCCTCCAAGTGGGATTTGGTATTGTGGTAATTAGCAGCATATAGTTGATCCGAATGGGCTCTGGAACCCCATCTCTGTTCCTGTAGCTGGCCTTGACAGAGCAGGTGTGATGGGAGTGGCAATGCATTCCCCAGCACGCTTACTGCAACGTGACTATTTATGAAATACCACTAAGAGGGAAATGAATTTGAATTAGTAACAATAGCCAGTAACAGGTCTCCTTTCCCGCAAACAGTGCTGGGCAAACGCCGAGGAAAATGAGGCATGTTTATAACAGTGAGTTACTGGACGTCTACTGCTCCCAGTGCTGCAAAAAAATAAACCTGCTTAATGACTTGGAAGCGAGGCTGAAAAACTTGAAAGCAAACAGGTGAGTTGCCAGCACTCCGTTCTCAGCAGTCCCTTTTGAAATGGGGCTAGCCAGCACTCAAAGCAACAGCTACTAAATAAGAAGGGGAAACTGCGGTAATATGCCCCATCTTTTTTCCTGTTAACTTGTATCCAATACATCACATCTAGCTAGTATCAAATGTAACAGGCAGTTGTTCTTGTTGAAGAATAGCATAGGATATTCAAACCTTGCCTGATTTTAACAAGAACTTCTCCCTACCATCAAGAAACTATTTCTCAGTTGGAGCACTAATGTCCTCTTCATTTTAAATACTTAAACAATGAGATCTTGAATTGCAGAGTGTGGGTGGTATTTGCCTGTGGAACAACCTCCCCAAGGAAGTGGGAAGCCCTACTGCTCAGCACCCATGGATAAAATACTGTTACTTGTCTGAGATTGTTCCCTGTAGCACGTTTCTATCACGGAGGGAGATAAGTTGATCTAATGAGTCTCTGGGATGGATCCTCAGCTAGTGTAAATTGTCATAGCTCCACTGCTGTGGTCATGGATGTCAATGGGACTGACAGTTTACACCAGCTGAGAATCTGCCCCAGGATCTCTAGATTCTATGGTTTGATTCAAGTGGCTTGAGGATTTTATTAACCTAAAACCAGATTTGGGAAAAAAATGCAACTTTAAAACCAGGATGATGGTGACTTCCTCAAGAGTTCTAGCTTTTTCCTTTATATCTCTGTCCCCAGTATTGCCACCCACATGTAGATAAACAGTTGCAAAGCATTTTCCTTAGACTCTGAAGGAGTCTAAATATTTCTACAAATCCCTTGCTTATTGTGGCAATTCATCTGTGAACCTTTAGCTCCCCCTAGAAGCTGAATACAAAGCTTGCCTTGTTTCACATGCCCAGGAACTAGAACTTAATGCACTTCATCTAGTCTTGATAAGAAAACAATGACCAAGTATATGTTATGTAACAGTTACAGCTGCTGTCACAGCAGTACGTAAAATGTGATGGTTGTATCTTTGACCATTTTGGTATGAAATTTGACGTTGCAACTGACAGTCCTGAATTCAGAGTAGTGTTCTGCTTCAACAAAAGATGTGCAATCAGTCTCTGTCACAGAGCCGTGCATTTCTATGTATCGTGGGGTAGGGGTGGCTAGTGGATTTGCTCGTGTGTATGAATTGAAGCAGATACTGTTCTACAGTTTCATTTTGACTCAAGCTGGCAAAAATCCGTTTAAATATGATAGTGCTGTTTGTACTGAATATAGTATTCCCAAATTCATTTTATTCATGATCACGGTAGCTTATGGCTCTACACCCAACTTCATGTTGCATAAGAATGGCCATACTGGGTCAGACTAAAGGTCCATCTAGCCCAGTGTCCTGTCTTCTGACAAAAGCCAATGCCAGGTGCCCCCGAGGGAATGAACAGAACAGGTAATCCTCCAGTGATCCATCCCCTGTTGCCCATTCCCAACTTCTGGCAAACAGAGGCTAGGGACACCATCCCTGCCCATCCTGGCTAATAGCCATTGATGGAATATCCTCCATGAATTTATCTAGTTCTTTTTTGAACGCTGTTATAGTCTTGGCCTTCACAACATCCTCTGGCAAGGAGTTCCATTAATTATTAGAGTAGTTTATGATTAAGTTTTATGACCGTGTTTTGGTGGAGCAAATTAAAAGCTAAAATAAGACAGCTGTATATGCTGTACGGAACTCAATTGGCAGCTAAACTGAGATTTTACTGAATTGCACAATAACCAAATAAACTGCTTGCTTACTACATTATTCCTTCTGTCTCCATGTAGCCCCAACCGAAAAATCTCAAGCACAGCTTTTGGAAGGTAAGACACTTGAGCTCATTCTGAGTACTTTGAAATCATTTGTGACCAGAATTCATGCTGATGTCACGGATTCATACTGAGAATGAAGTACTCAAAAGAAACCAAATAGGGTGTGCAGAAGAGAAGCTTTAGGTGGGGAGGAAGTGTCGGGGGGGAGGAGGTTTGACATGGTTGTGGCTGGAAGCAGCCGCATCAGAAGAAATGCAGCTTAAGGTTAGGATTCCTCCTTTTCTCTTCCCTCCCCAGTCAAGTAACACATTTAATTCTGAGTTAGCTTATAAAACAGAAGTTGGTTAGTCAAACCCCTATTTACCGGGTTTGCTGACTTATTTCTATGCTGATTTATTCCACGCTCACTACAATTTAATGTAGTTCTTTGTCCGCAACTAATTCTGTATGGTCTCAATTGAGAGACTCTCAGCACCTCCTGGCATGAAGTCCCTGGTGAAGGAATCAATTACCCACTAATGTGGAGGAGAGACTGTATAGGCGTGGCATTGCACATGAATGAGAAGCTAAGCTAATTGAATTCCAAGTTAGCGTCATGTTGCTGAAAGTGTTGTAATAAAATCTCTTCTGTCTGGAGGCCAACATAGCCACTTGGGTGCTGGATTTAGGAAGAATATAATTTCTCTGATTATAGAGCTGCCGCCTTCAATATTCCATAAGTGAGCAAACTCATCAGAGCCATTCTAGTCAGCAACAGGCTCTTGGAGTGGACAAGCTGGCCCAGTAGGTGAATCAGCAAGTTGTTTCCTTGTTAGGAGTTTGAAAAGATGCCATCCTGTTTGCATCTTATGCCCCATCAGGAATTACTATTTTATTGCCTTCCTGACCTAGTTTTGTTGCCAGAGGGCAAAGGGAATTGCCCAGCTGTTTAAAAATGGTGGTCACTCCAGATTCAGGTCCAAGTTAAGACTAAGTACACGGACTTGGGTGGGGGAGGAATGCAATACTCATACTGGATCTGGTCCAGGAAATCTTAATGCTACCCCTCTTTCGGAAGCAGTGACTTTTTGTATGTACCGGACAGTGGCATATCCTCTCTCTCAAAGTTAAAGCATCATAATGTGGTGAGGAAAATCTGCAAACATGCAGCTTGTACGTAACTTCCAAACAGGTAGTTTCAAACCTGTCTTAAGTATTCTTAATTCTTGCATATTGCAGCATCACACAGTGGAATCTTCTATGTTTTTTCTGTAAATAAAGAGAACTTTTGTGCCACCTGTTCTGCAAAACTGATAGGTATAGCTACACAGAAGCCTATCAACATCACTTAGGTCCCACCTTCCCCCAGATTTGGCATCTAGCATGTAAGTGAACATGATGTTACATGCAACTTTAACTCCACATCTGGCGTGGACAAGGACAAATAGCGGTTAACTATAAACAACGAACCTCTTTTTAACCCTGCCTAATTTGACAAGCAACAGACATTTGGATCGTGGAATAAACGTATTGGTTAAAGTAGGACGACAAAGTCAAGTGTAATCAGAGCCATACGTAGTTAAGTTATGTTGAAGCTATTGCACAGATGTTAGCTGGGGACATTCAAGGTGCAAAGCCAGTCCATAAAGTAGACTTTTTTTTTCCCCCTATGTTGTAAAATAATCCTTCTGCTCTTCCAGACAACTCTTCCACAACAGTAATTTCAGCAGCAGCAATGGCAGCATGGAGGACTTGTTCCGAGACAGCATAGACTCATGCGATAATGATATCACTGAAAAGGTGAGGAGCCTTCATATCATGATTGACAGATTCAGCACAGCTCTTGTTGGTGCAGCCAGAGACCTGTCTGTCTACCAGAAAGAGCCACCCGAGGTGGCTAGTAGATACGGGCAAGATCAGTCAGGATCTCTAACGAAAAGTGAGTAGTAATGGAATATCCCAAAGTTCATGTTCACTTCCTCTCCCAAAAGAAATAGAAGAACCTAACCAAAAAGAGAATGAAAGTACAAGCTAAGAATTCTTTATTGAAATATGATGACATCTAACGTGATTAATATGTAAGCCTTTCACGGAGTAAGAAAATGAAAAAGCAACAATGGGTCTGATTCTTATCTCCACTAAATGCCTGGTCAAAACATAGCTTTTGTATCAGTATTTCAGTTGCACATGAGGTTATTTATATATAATATACATTTTTTTAAACTAAAATGGTTATCCCAGTAAAACTCTTGCATGGGTACAGTTATAGCAATATAAAGGGGTTTTATGCCAGCACAGTTTATTCTCTTTTCCCCCCAGGGCTAGCTATGCCAGTATAATGGCATCTACCCTAAGCGGTTGTACTGCTTTAACTACACTGGTATAGTGATAGTGGGACAACTTCTGTGTAAAAAAGAAAGCCCTTACCTGCGCTCTGACAGTGTAAAAGGGCCTTTAAAATTGATATGCCAATAAAGCCAGTATGGATGACAAGTACGTCCATTTATGGCCCCTCTGGGCTGCCAGAGCAGCATAAAGAAGCCTTAATGTGAATGAGATTGGGCCCAATGTGTCTGTCAATTCCATTATCGAGGTAGCTGCTCATTTTGCTGCAGCTTAGCTCAGTTTCCCAAACTGAGGCCCACTGGGCCTCAAAGTCCAAAATTTATATAAGCAAACCCAAGCTTTCAGTGCCCCATTTTGGAGCCCAACTTCTGAGGCGCCTTACAGGGGCTTGATTTTCAGGGAGGTGAGCACTCCCAAATCCAGACTCAGGCTCAAGGCATCTCAAGTTGGGCACCTAAAATTAGGGGACACACTTGGCCAATGTGACCTGCCCAAGCTGCAGCAGCAAGTCCATGGCAGAGCTGTGTATAGAGCCCAGGTTTTGCCTTCCAGTCTGGGGCCCTGTCCCACTGCATCACTTTCCCTCCAACAGGCTGACCCTACAAGGGCCCTTCAAGGGAGTCCTGTGAGAGTCACTTTGGTAGAAGCCAAGCCTGCCTACCGCCTTGGAGGATTCACCCTCATAAGCACTAAATCTCATTGCACTACCTTGTTGCAAGAGGCTGAGTGTTATTCATGCAAATGAAGTAATGACAATCTGTCTATTAAAGTGATGCTATGCAGCTTAATTTCTCTATGTATCTAATTCCAGTAAATATGCACTTCTAAGCGTCAATTCATTGTGCGTTTGCATTGATCAGTTTTTGGGGACGTGACCTTAAGGGAAGATGAGAACTAGATGCACTCCTGCTCTCTTGGAAACCTAGACCCTTGTATTAAATTTTGCCTTTGGCACTCAAGTGCAGCTTTGCCCCCTGTTGTGGTTTAGATGTAAGAGGCTGGGTGGGTGTGAAAGAGACTCAAATCCTCTTCTCTTTCTAGGTCACTTATTTAGAAAAAAAGGTGACCGAACTGGAAAATGATAACATGACAAACGGAGACATGAAGAGCAAACTGAAACAGGAAAACACGCAGCTAGTTCACAGGTAATAAAACATGCAGCCTGCTTCCTCTGTGCTGTGTCACTGCAATTCCTTCAGGAGCAGAGCTATAATGAAAGTGGAAATCCAGTATTGGGTCCCAGCTGCTTAAATAGAACAAAGTGTGAACTTTCAGGTGAATTTTGTGCGTGTCACTGTCATACACAGAGCAAGTGTCCTCAAAGCTTTTCATCTGGGAAGCCCAAAAAATGGAACTCCACAGCCTTGCTGCATGTGCAGTGAATTGTGTCCTTTAACCAAGAGTAGCAGTTATGGTCCTGCCAAGCAGAGTATCTGACTTGCTTGCAGCTGGCGGCTGTCTAGGGAGAGTCATCTCACATCATGTTGTGAAGGGGATGCCCCCATGTCTTTTATGGTATACATACTCGTGGCAGAAAACTGGCCTATGTTCACAGAGAGAACCCAGCATGTTAATACAGAGAATGGCCATAATGGAGAATTAGATATTCCTTAACTTTGGCTGCTGGGAAGTGTGCATAAAAGGATCTAAGTGGTAAATCAGTATAGAATAAAAGTGTGTGTGTGTGTATTTGATGCTCTTGAATGTGATGTGTGGGCAAGTGTTTGAAATTGTTACCAAAATGACTGACCTTCCTAGAGTTCATGAACTAGAAGAACTGTTGAAAGACCAAGAGACGTCAGCTGAACAAACACTGGAAGAAGAAATAAAACGGCATAGAGAAGCATACAGCAAGTATGAAAAAGAAAAGGGCACTGAAATTGAACTGCTAAATACAAGGTAAAAACATACTAGCTGGGATGATGTGTTGTTTAGATCCACTTAGAAGCAGAAGATCTAATGGCTGTTTTCCTCGTGTTTTTTGTAATCCACTTTTTCCATTAGTGTGTGAACCTAGATTGTATGTTGCCTTGTGTGCAGATGGTTACGGGTTAGATACTTAAAATAATTGAAGAGGAGTCACTTAGTTGTGTAACGTCCAAAGGCATGCTAAGTTTTTTGAGTGTAGGAAGGATCCCTGCCCTGGAGAACTTACTGTAAGACCCAAATTCTCCCAGCTGATCCCTGTTCACAGAGCCCCCTTGGTAGAGGTCTGCCCATGCAGAACAACTTGATAGACACACTATGTACCCAAAAGGACAGGAGAATGGGATATACTTGGCTTTTCCCCTGAATTGAGATTTGTTGACTCCCTACTCAAGTTGCATTGTGGCAGTGTGTCTTATGGCAGAAGAACAAATGTGTTATGTAAATGTACTTCACTAATGGCTTTCTGGGCACCTACCATCACTCAAATCAAACAGGAAAATAATTACCCTCACACTGCTGACAAGAACCCAACTGCAGTCAGCTGCCAGATGTTCTCCCAGATGTACAGACATTCAGCCAAGGGCCTTGCACTGGGCACTGAAGGATGCCAAGCTGTAACTCTGGCATATTGTGAGGCAGCAAAGCCTGTAAGAGAGCCTCCTGTGAGCATGCCCAAGAAATCTAGAAAGCACAATCAACCATAAAACTAGAACTTGGGCCAAGGACTCTATTCTTGTTGCCTCTACGCAGACACAGTCTATTTTATCTTCAACCAGGACAGGAAGGATGTGAGACTGAGTCTCTGCTGTCTTAGCCCTTGGAAAGCTGTTTATATCTATGCAGAATGGGTGTAAAAAGCTACTAGAATGCTGGTAAATTACTGCCCAAGGTTCAGGGTGGCAAGTCGGGCCTTGTGTGCTCTGTCTTTGTGCAAGAGATGCCCACTAGAAGCTTAGAAGACAGTAAAAGTTCAGTTGCCTCTTATTACTGGCTTCGTATACAGACATGTCACTGCTTTCTCAGCAACCATTGAATGTAGAAGTCTACATGAGCAGCTTAAATAAGTAGGTATTTGGCTTTCTAAAATTAGTGCTTCAAGGAAGGAACTGGGGCCAACTGTATCAGACACTTCTCTGTGGACTGGTTCCTTTCTCTTAGGCTCTATTCAGGGTCTTGTGCCAGGCCCGTCCCCCTCACATCCAAATGTCCATATGGATCTTTGGCCACTTAAACCAAATCAGTGATACTGCTGAAAACCACTGGGAGAAGTTTTGTCTTTAAACACCTAGGCTCAATAAAGAGACCAGATGAATGGGGTTTTCTGGGGCGCATGTTTCTCTCAATCCCCCACACTTTCCCTGCCGATTGTGTTTACTGTAAATCTTGCTGTCTTTATACAGGGTTCAACAGCTTGAAGAAGAAAATGGTGAACTCAAAACCACTGTTACGCGACTGAAATCACAAACAGAGAAACTAGATGAGGTAATTAAACTTCTGAGTGCTGAACATATCTGTGTAATAAGTGATTGCTAGTCAGCTGTGTGAGCAAAAATTAGTCACTAAACGATAGGGTTTTTTAACTGACAATCCCTAAAATAAGAGAAAAATAATGTAAATGGAATTGGGAGACCCTCAGTCATGCTTCACACCTAAAGGAATATTTCTGAGGCAAACTTCAAAAGTGACTGGCTCTTATAGTCCTATCCAAGACCCATTGAAATGAATGGGTGTCTTTCCGTTGACTTCGTTAGGCGTTAGATCAGAGGCATAGTGAGTTTTCCTTTCAGCATGGTAAAAGGAATTGCATTCTCCTAAATTAGTTTGAAAACTGAAGGGTTTTGCAAGGAAAATGATGGCAGGGGATAAGGAGGAGAGTTCTTGGTCTTCAAATGGCAAGTTTGTGTCATGTGTTTAAGCTTTTATGCTTTTGAGAAATTATCTCCCTAAACTATATACAGAAATATCCCACTTCTCTGGCTCTCGGAAGAGTTCTGGAATAGTCACTGACAGATAAAGTACCTGTTTTTGTTATCCTGGGAGGCTGCTTGCTTATATAGTGGCCCCGATCCTGTTAAGTGCTAGTACACTCAGAATTTCCACTGATTGAATACAGCTCTGCATACAGATAGCTGGAAGGATCGACCTCCAGGAGATTAAGCTTCTAGTTGCAACGTGGCCCTAGAGTAGCTGCACCCATGCTGATGAATGGTGTTGGCCAATGAGCATGGTGTAAAACAATGATCTGGAAACATGATGGGCCGGGGGAGTCCAACTTGGCTATCAATCTCCTGGTTTGTTTCAGGAGAGGCAACGCATGTCAGATAGGTTAGAAGACACCAGTCTGCGGCTGAAGGACGAGATGGACCTGTACAAAAGGATGATGGACAAACTGCGACAGAACAGACTAGAGTTTAACAAGGAGAGGGAAGCTACTCAGGAGGTGGGTATGAACAGAGGTACAGAGCCCACTCCGGCAGCCCTTCCTTGCAAGAGTGAGTAAATCAATAGGTGCATTGTCACATGCAAGGGCTGCCACAGGAGGACCCAGGGATAATGTTGTCGATGTGGCATTTCCCCTTTGTGGCACTTATTGTTTAACCCTTACTTGTATTTCAGGAGGGCCTAGAGGCATTGAACAGGCTGGCAGCCCCATTGTGCTAGGCGCTGTACAAACACGTACTGATAGTCCCTGCCACAACTGTAGACTTTGGCGCTGCTCTCCCATGATCTCCATGCCTCTGAAAAGGTGCAGCTGTGAAGGTGCCTTTCAAGGTTCCTTAGATACCCTTGCACTTCATAAACTGGCTGTGTGATCAGCATTTCCTAAGATGGGCTGCTGAGGGGCTGGCTGTGTTGCAGAAGCGCCCAGCTGCCCCGGTCTGGATCAGAGCCACACTGCACCAGTTATCCTCCAAACACCTAGGCAGTCCCTGTCCTGAAGAGCTGATCAGTTCGTATGCAGGTGGTCATTTGCTGCTTATTAAAATGGACCATCCTGTCTTCATCTCCTTGCAGCTCATTGAGGACTTGCGAAAGGAACTGGAGCACCTGCAGCTGTACAAGCTAGATTGCGAGCGCCCTGGCCGGGGGAGAAGCTCCTCGTCTAGCGTGAGTGAATTCAACGCAAGAACGAGGGAAGTGGAAATGGAGCATGAAATTAAACGGCTAAAGCAGGTGAGCAGGATGGGGGCTCCAAGCCTCTCATGTTCATGGGGGTGATGATTGGATAATTGTGCAGAGATGCTGGAAAAATATCTCTAATTGTAACTTTTATCAACAAACTCCCAAGAGAAACTTTCATTGCCCTGATATGGAGGCTCTTTATAGTGTTTGCATTTAAGACTTCCCAAGCTCTGTTTGCTTTTTGAAAGGATTGTAAATGCAGCCTGCATAGTGCAAGAGCCATGCTCATGCATTTGTGTGTGTCTCCTATGCAACGACTCACATGGGTTGACCATGCGATCCAAACTGGAGGCTTTCAGATCCATAGGCCATGTCACTATTGATAAGGAAGTAACTCTGTTATCTGGCATCAGTAGTAGGCTTCTATCCTTTATATCAGTGGTCCCCAAACTTTTCATGGTCCTGCCCCGGGACCAGGAGTGGGGCTGCTGCTGCTGGGGAGGGGGGCCGCAGCTGCAGGCAGGTCTGGGGCTGGAAGCGAGAACAGAGTCATAGCCAGGGGCTGACGCTGACGCCAGGAGTGGAAGCTGCAGCTGGACCACAGTCAGGGGCCAGGAATGGAGCCAGAGCTGGGGCCAGGAATGGAGCCATGCCTGAGAGCTGGGGGCGGAGTGGGGCTGGGTGGTTCTCCCCCTTCCTGCTCTTGGGGGCTGGCCCAGGCCCTGCCATGCCTCCCCTTGGGGGGGGGTATGCCCCACAGTTTGGGGACCCCTACGCTATATGAACTAGACCCTAAAAGCAATCCATACATCAGTAAACGTGGTACATGTTCACACAGGAAGTCTTGTCACCTTGGCCACAAATAATAAAGGCATATTTGAGTTGGGGCACTTTTGTCGGTCTGTATTTTTCTCCCCAATATGACTAAGCTCCTAGGGGTCATCCCAATAACTCTGACTGGAGTCTGTGTTGCTTGAAGACTATCTCCAAAATTGGAATGCTTACAGTAATCATATTTGAAGACAAAGATGAAGATAGGGCTGATAGTTTTCCATTTTCTGTACTAAGTGGCTGAACAAAGTGAAGATACACATGGGTTTGTTTGTTTGTTCTTTTAAGTGTATCACGCTTGGCACAGAAGCTGATCCACAGCTGGGATCAGTAGGAAAGGTCTTCTGTGAAGACCCTGTAACATTCCACAATTAGGTGGAATTATTGTGTGGAATTTAGGTCTTTCTCTGAAACCCTACAGTGTTTGGCCATTCTTAGAGGTACCATTGTAAAGGGCAGATCTTAAAAAAGTGGATACTGACATGCAAAACAAAAGTGGTGTTCGCTTTCATGTTACCTGAGCAGTGTATTTCTTACATTTTATGAAAACTCCATTCCATTCTCTTTCCTATTTTAATAGGAGAATCAGAAACTTCGTGACCAGAATGATGACCTTAATGGACAGATCCTAAGTCTTAGTCTTTATGAAGCTAAAAATCTCTTTGCAACACAGACAAAAGCCCAATCACTGGCTGCTGAAATCGACTCTGCATCAAGAGATGAGGTAATGCAACTGAGAGCAAAACAATGCTAATAACTGAATATAAAAGTTCTAACAAGCAGGAACAGATTAACTGTCAAGGTGAAGGTTGTTACACAGACAAATCAGCAACATAATTCCTGTTCTGCTAGGAATGTAGCTAAATCTAGTGATCTTTTCAGATGCTTATTTTAGCATTATCCAACTAGTTTCATTATCAAAATAATAGAGAAATTCCATCTTAATATGGGTTTGTTTCAAAGGATGGCAGCTTTCAATCTAAAGGCGATCTATTTAAGGCACTGACTGCTGTTATAGACACTGTTTTGCTGTATAGCAGGTGCCTTATGGTATCTCATTTCTTCAAGTGTGGTCCCAGATTTTCTGATCAGATTTATTCCAGTGTCAAACTGGAGTAACTTCAGAGGATTTACTCTTGTATAACCAAGAGAGAATTTTGCTCATGATTCAAACTGAGTTTACACATTTGGCTCCTCATTTTCAGTTGGCACAGCCTGGGGAAAACCCGGCACACCTCCTAGTTGCTAAGAAGCTGTAAACGATACTGCATACTTTAACTAACCAGTCCACATTTGTCCCTGTTGATAAACCCATTCACCTCAATGGAGTTAATGCTAATACCATGAGTTTGACTGTTGATAGCTGACCTTTCAAAAAGCAACTGGCTAAGGATTTGGCCTATGTGAACCTTTGTGACTCCATTGACTTTAATGGAGCTATATTTATTGAAGACCTCACCCTATTTTGGAGCCTAACCAAACAGAACTAAAAAGTTTGTGTACAAACCCATAATGTAGACACTTAATGAAGTAGCACTTAGCAAGATATTCTAGAGGAGCTCTTACACTTGGGCAGGGGACCAGGTGAGATGATTCGAGAGGTTCTTCCAAGCCACAAGGGCTATGGACTTTGAAGGCAACCAAAGGTCAGTATTAGTATGTAAGTATTAGATAGTTTCCCTTTTTGCTTTTGTAAAGTGAGTTGTGGTATGGAACTTGTACCCAACTAAGCATTTGAATAGACCTGTTGACTTCAGGGGACCACTCCTGGGTTTAAAGTTAGGTGTGTGCTTAAGTACCTTGCTGGATCAGGGCCTTGTGGAGACTGGTTGTGTGGTGTCGCTTTGTGGAATTTTTCTCAGGGCTAGTCTACGCTAGAAGCCCTACAGCAGTGCTGCTGCAGTGGGTCTGGTGAAGATGCTCTATGCCAACAGGAGAGAGCTCTCCCATCGGCAGAATAAATCCACCTCTCTGAGAGGTGGTAGCTGTGTCGGTGGGAGAAGCTCTCCCGCCGACCTAGTACTGTCCCCACTGGCACTTACGTCGGTGTAACCGACGTTGCTCAAAGGGGGGGTATATTCACACCCCTCAGCGGCGTAAGTTATCCCAAAGTAGGTGGTGAGATAGACCTGGCCTCAGAATAAGACAAACTACGTGTTTGCTGCCACCAAAATAAGTCTTGTATCCAGTTTTTAATCTTACCAGAGCTAATGCAGAACTTCTGGATCACTGTCTAATACTGAGTAGCATGTTCAGGTGGTCCTGCTTAGATGCCCCTGTCTCCTTGTTAATTGCTATGGTTAGTCAAACAATGCAGTTTTGATCGAGGGAGGAGGGGAAGAATCTGGCACATTTTGTAAAAAAAAGAAAAGTAACCCTGGCTTGTGAGAATAGAGAGGGAGTATCCCAACGGGAATGACAGGCTACTGTTGTGTTGAACTATGTCTGATAAATTTATATTCCCGTCCAGCTGGAGACCTGGAGATGCTGGCCAAGATTTTCCAAAGTGACTCGTGATTTTTGGGGCACCCTGCTTTTTAGATATAAACAGACACACCAGAAACTGACATCCAAGAGACTATTTTTTTTTTTTTTTAGAGGGTGGGTCCTTAAGACTTTTTCAAAAACTTGTGCCTTAAATTGGGCCCTGAATTACTGTCACGGGACAGCTCTGGCCACTCTTTGTCATCTCAGCATTCCTGCCCACAACCTGGCCTGCTAATCTCTCTTGAAGAGGCAGCTGAGCCTTCAGACCTTCTACTCGCTCACAGTAGCAGCCTGGGATTTAGCTTCTAATCTGACCAAAAGAATCCACCAAGGCTGCCACAACTAACTCTTAGTTTCTGGTTTTCCTCCCAAAAAAGGCGTATCTTGTGTCTTTGGCTTGACGCACGTCCCGCTGCCACCATAATTTACAGTGGACCATGTTCGTTAAATTTCAGACCTGTTAACAATTTTTCATCATAATGTTTTCTCTATAACAGATTCTCACTGTAAATAGAAAATATAATAATTTTGGCCTGAGATTTTAAAGGCCACCTAACAGAACTGGATGCCCCCAAACCATTAATTTTAATGAGAACGGGGCATCCAGATCTCTTAAACAGCTTTGAAAATCTCACCCGAAACATGCTGTGTATATAAAGCAACTTGTCTTGAAATGAACTAAAGATACTCTCAATCCTAAGAGCCTTGGTGAAAGTACGATATGTACATTTCCCCTGCACGTTAATATAGCACCAAAGGTGCATTATTTATGATTAAAATAGATCTTTTTATTTGGACAGGAAACTGTAGCCTCAAAACATTATGTGTTTTAATTCTCACGCTGTTCCTCAATACTCTGTATTTACAGCACCCTTTTTTCTACAGATGTAGGAGTGCTTTAAAAAGGTTTCATTAATATACGCTCTCAGATGAGGAAACAGACACCCACTCGTTCATGAGCAGGCAGTATGGGCTAGTGGATAGAATACCAGGCTCTGAGTCGGGAGCCTTGGATTCTATTTACAGCTTTGCCCCTGGCTCAAGTGACTTGCTCAGTGCTACTTAGGGGTATGTCTACACATACAGCACTGCACCTATGGCACTGCAGTGTGTCCGGTGAGGACGCTCTGTGCCGACAGAGAGCTCTCCTGTTGGTATAATAAAACCACCTCCGAGAGCGGCAGAAGCTGCGTCAGCAGGAGAAGCTCTCCCACCGGCGTAGCGCCGTCTAGCGCTCATGTCGGCAGAACTTATGTCGCTCAGGGGGATGAATATACCACCCCGCGAGCAACATAATTTACACAGACTTAAGTGCCTGTGTTAGCCAACTGCATAATGGGGATACTTATCTACCTTTTTGTGTCTTCACTTTACGATCTCTTGGGGTGAGGGAAGAGCAGAGTATCATTAGAGGCAATGAGTAATTTTTTTAATACAAAGGGAACCCGAGGCCAAGCCTCATACCTACAGCATTGTGTAAATTAAAATTAGATGAGTGACATTTTGCAATAGATACTTAACTTGGGAATCTTTGTTTCAGCTCATGGAAGCTCTTAAAGAACAGGAGGAAATAAACTTCAGATTGCGACAGTATATGGACAAGATTATTTTGGCCATCCTAGACCACAACCCATCTATCCTGGAAATAAAAAATTGAAGGACAAAAAGCAATTGCCTGATATTTCTGCACATGCCACTGGATCTAAACATCACTCTGATACTGTAAATGATTCTATATATATCTTATGTGTGAATGTGGGTATGTTTATATGATGTCTGGTACACTTCTCTGTGAGTCATCAAATCGGCTTGATTCATTTTTTTCATGCACTTTCAATATCTGTGACAAGATCGCTACTATATATTAATGTTATAACAATATAACTGGATCACGCTGTTTTAGCTACTGGACATAATGACTCTACCTCTAGTGGTAAGGGTGAAATACAGTGGACACATATGTATGTCTCCCCTCCCTTTGAGAACAAGAATTACTCTTTCATTCTTTCAAATGAATGAGGGTACTCCCAAAAATTCAACATACCCAGGTTTGATTCCTGTCTGGTGCTGACGACATCACACTCTCTATTGAATTTAGCTTTGCCAGAGCTTTACTACTGAAACCACAGAGGTAAAAATAAACCTTTGGCCAAACCTGTGCATTTTTAAAAATGAATATCTGGGGGGGATGAGGCTCAGACTGCAGAATTGTTAATATCCATGTAAAAACACCATCCACTTGTTTGCCACTGTCAGCAAAAAGTGCTTTTAATATGAAGGCCACATATCCAAGTTCAGGATGATTGCCAGTCTGTCTGGTGTGTGTATGTGTTGAGCCTGGGTCCCTATCGCACTGAGGCATTGCAATGTACACCCTTATTTACAGGGGTTTATCACTGGGCCATTTACAATTAATTCTGGGATCCAACTCCTCTGCATTTGAAGGCTTCAACCAGGGAACACATTCTATTTCTTTTAACTGTTACTGACTGCATGCAAATCCACTTCATTATTTTAAAGAAAAACTTTAACTTAAACAAATAGCTCAATTCCCTTCCCCACAACCAAAGCACACTGTTGCACTCCTATGAGAGAGAGAGAGCTGGGGGGGGGGGGGGCATGGAAGAGAGAGAATGGTGGGGTCCTCCTACAGTTTTGTAGTTGGTTAATCCCTGATGTAAACTAATTTTAACCTTTGAGCGGTTAAAAGTAAAAATCACACTTACTGCACATTACCTTGGTGTCTTATGTTCCACCCCCAACCCCACTGTTTCACAAGAGCTTGCATTCACCACCCAAATTACCCATCCCAAATACTACATCTCCTGTCTGAATACACACATGCACACATTCATATGCTCTGAATTGGGAAAGTACATAAGCATGTGCTTAACTTTAAGCATATACTGTACTTAGGTCCCATTGGAGTTAAGGATATGCTTAAAGTTAAGCACTTGCATAAGTACTGTCCTGTCTAGGGATGGGTTTAAACACCATTTATGTGCTTCCTGAATTGGGTCCATTTCTTGTAGAATTAAGACCTTTTAGCTAAAAGTAAAATCAGCTAGAAGTTAAATGCTGTGAAATTTTATTCCAAGCACTAAACATTTTGTTTAAAGAGTGTAAAAAAAATTTTTTTTTTAAAGTTTAAAAAAAACACAAACACGGTTGGAGAGGAAAAAAATCCATCCTTTCATACCAATTGGCACAAGCAGGGACACACTCTGGTTGATTTCTCTGTAATCAAATGTCTGGCTTTGCCTACGTGCATAGAGATGTGTTCTAGTTTGTTTTAACACGCTCCTTGGAAATGGACGGTTGCAGTAGATATGACTGATTTTCTGTATATACTTGTTGGCAGTTTGTCTCACACCTACCATTGTCTTTGTATTTTTGTTTGTGTATCGAATGCATTTTTTCCATAATCTGAATACCTAGAGCATGTATTCTGTTACTGATGTAAATATATATATATTTTTTTTCTGCAGCTGCTGTAATCTTGCCTTCAGTGATATCTTATTGGAGTAACGGGCAGGTGTGGGGAAGCACTGAAAATTGTCTTTCCTGAAGGCAAGACAATAAAACCAATTCAGTTATTTATTTGAATCCATCAGTTAAGCTCTAGGTAGGGCCACAGGACTGGAGGAGAGCTAATGATGAAAATGTAATTGTCCTTTCAGGCCTGGGTGAACCGTATAAGGGCTTATCTCCAGTGGAAAAATGTTATTTTGGTGCTTAACATTAAACACTTAAGGATAGAGTCTTAGCAGAGGAGATTAGGAAGAAGGTATCTCTAACCCCTTTGCTCCCCTGATTTTGGAGCAGCCAGAGGGAAAAGTTGAGTCCAAAGTAATTATGCTAAATTACATGGGCTCCAGCGGTCTTGCACTGGTTCCATCAGTAGGAGATCAGGCAGAGCATCATCTCCTTCCCCTATAAGGGGGCTGATGGGGCAACTGATGAGGTTGAAACAGCTATGCCAGCTTAATTCTACCCAAGGATTTCCTTCTAGTGGAAAGATCCTCAGCTGTGCTTCAGCACTGAAGTTTCCACTTGCTTTGTGCTGCCTCTAAGTCTGTGCCATAAATCTGGCCCCCTGCATAGACATGGACTATACAGTGTTTAAAATCGTGTGAGCTGGCCATAATTAATCTTAAGATGTGATCTAGGTTTAGGTGGCCCTTGAGGTAAACTACAACCAGCAGACGCAATACAAGACCTGATGGTCCTTGTCTGTAAATGTGCTAAGGTACGTTTTTTACCATTCTAAAGCAATGAAGTTTGCAGCTGTAGATGAAGCTACTGCTGTTTCAGATTGGAAAGTGTTTCCTTATTTAAATATTAGGGGAAATACTCAGGTTTTCAAACATTTATTTAAAAAAAATGAAGTCCAACATTCAGAATTTTGTAGTATAACACTTTAAAAGCCTTTATTAGAGCGGGACAGTCAATTGATGCTTTGAGTAAAGAGTGACTAAGGTCTTCAGGTTTTGGTTAATAGAAAATTATTAAATTGGATGTTTTAGAAGCTGAAAGCCTGATCCTGCTCACATTGAACTCAACAGCAAAACTCCCCTGGAGTTCAGTGGATGTAGGATTGGGACGTACATAATTAGGGTCAAATTCGCCCCTGTGCACGGAGAACTTACATCCGTGGTAAATAGTCTTAAGTTTCACTTGAATCCTCACAATAGCATTTGGGCTACCTGTACACATAGGTCAATTTCATGCTTATAGGTAGATTTTTAAAACTGTTTAGCAGTTGCGTGGGGAGCTGCTCGGTGCTGAGAACTTGAAAATCTGTTCCTCAATCCATAGTGTTTGTGAGTGCGCTAAAGCAGTTGCCTTAAATAGGTTTTGATTGCATAGAAGGCAATTACATCCCCACTCCTGAGGGGAATGACTTTGTATGATAGCTTGTATATTTATTTTTAATGTTGCCTTTTCTTTCTGAATGAAGAAATTTATTTTCTCTCAGGAGTCACTATTCTAAAAAACAAAACTCTAGTTCTGGCAACTTTAGGTCTAATATTAGATCTGCAGTAACTAGTGACCTGTGTAAGACCAAGTTGTCTTTTGCACAAAAGCCTTGGGACAAAAGGTGTTTTTCATACAGGTGATGCAATGTCACATCAGTAACAAGGAGTCATTACCTTGACGGAGACTTATGGGAACACGACCTGCTATTAACATCTGAACTTGGACACAGCAGAGAGACTGGCCCTGTAGAACAATTTTGGCAGAGTGGGGAGGAGAGAGCCAGTTGTAGCTCCCAGCTGTGCAGGCTTTTGGATGCCCCTCCCAACTATATAGCAGGGGAAATGCAAGCAGGACCCAGGATCTAGTTTGTATTTACACATGCGCTGCCTGAGCCTGCAAACACTCGAGCATATGTGTAACCACTGCCATGACTATTCCCATTGAACTTGATGGAACTGTCAACAGAGGAAAGTCACTGATGTTGGCATTTGTAGGACTGGGCCAATCCAGTCATCTGTGCCATATTTAGTTGAGCAATGATTTACCTTGCTGGGTAGATTATTTCAAACTCAGATTAAAATATTAATCAGTCTAGTTTTTTAATGTTACCTCCAGTTTAGTAATACCACAATACAACGAACATTTCTATATTGAAATTGAGCTTTTTTGACTCTGACAGCCTAAATTCTGTCCGAGATACCATATCTGTATTTATCTGCTCCTTACATGGAGCAAGTTCTCTCTACTTCAAATCCTCAAGCTAAAGCAACATTGAGGTCAGCCTAAATGCAAAGGGTTTTTTTGTGCCATGGAAAAAGACAGTTTACTTCTTGCCAGAAGTCACACTCAAATATGAAACACTGCCTATTGTGGAAAAGGCACGGTTTATTTATTTGTTTCAGAGTCACTGAAGTCAAGCCTCAAATCCTTTCTAACATCAGTAGTTACACATTAAGGGCCAGTTCTCCAGTTGATGCATATTTAGTTTTGATTTCAGTGGAGTGCCACAGATTTATACCAGCAGAGGTTCTGGCCAAGAAACTTTAATTTGTACTGACATGGGAAGGAGAGAGAATGTTTGTTTTCCTATATTTTTGAATCATTTCAGTTTTATTAGTTCTGAAACTAGAGCTGGTTAGAAATTTTCATTTTAAAAAATTGACATTGACACTCTTTCACATGCCCACCCCTGAACTCCTTTTTTTTTTTTTTTTCTGAGCAGATCTGTAGGAGGGGGACCAAAAAAAAAGTCCAACTAAAAAGCTTACTTTCTTCAAGGCTGTTTTTTTTTTTTCTGGGGGGAGTGAATTCAGGGGTTTTGGGGGTTTTTTTGTTTTTTTTTTCAACCAGCTCTATGGAAGAATTACTATAGTTTTAATTAATCCAGTTGGGACACCAAGGAGAGATGAAGGTCTGAATTTCTGCTGGCATAAAATGGTGTAGTACTGTTAATGGACCCATGCTAGTCAACACCAGCAAAGAATTTTGCCAGTTATACTTATGGTGGCAATTTAGGACACTAAGGCTAATGTACAAATAAGGAGTGTGCCCTGTAATAACACACTGACCCAGCTGGGGAAGTGGGCTAATAAGAAAAGTCAGTATTAAATGTCCTCTCTGGCCTAGTTCTAGTAGTCTGGGATAAAGGTCAAGCATATTGGAATTTTAAAATTAAATCAGAGAAGTTAAATACCAGCAAATAAAAGATTGTCATCTTTTAAACAAGGGGGAACAGAAACCCTAATTTGTGTAGTGTTTTCAAGACAACCTGAATCAGGGGGCCTGATCGAACTCCCATTGAATCAATGGCAGAACAGCCTGTTGCATTCCACGGGAGCTGGATCAGACTTTCTGTGAGCAGATCTCTCACAGTGTAAGTAATGCTGCTCATCTGTGCATCAAGTGTCATTACGGTAGCTGCTCCCAGAAAGTCATCAAAAGGGCATTGCAGTCAGTGTAACGCAACTAAACTGTAATGTTAATGCTTCAATTTCATTCCTGTTGTGTAGTGCATATTGTTCTAGTACTTTCAAATAGAGGAGTATTGATCTCAACAGCTGTTTGTTACTTGATGCATAGCAAGTTGGGGGAGGGCAGAGGGGTGTTAATGAAACTTTGCATGTGTGTGTAGAGGTTGATACGGGTTACAGGATGCATTAGGTTTGAATTCTGTAACCCTGACGTACAACATTGTTCTGTCTATACAGGCTCTTTGGTGGGACACTTTTTTTTTTTCTCTTGTACTTTTGTGAGGTCAACTGAACACCTACAAATGAAACACTTTGGTAACTTAAGTTAAGCAAAGAGTATGTGATGTTGGTGCACACATTGGCTGAACTGGGTTTGTGGGTTCTTATATAGTTGGGATAGTCTGAGTCTGATTATTAGAGCTGGTCAAAAAAAAATTTGTCAGACACTGAAGAAAAATGGTATTTTTTTCTTTAAAATGTTTTAAAATATTCCTTTCACTCCCTCCTGCACCCTTTTCCTGTTTCTATTTTGCTACCAGGAAAGGAGGCTAAAAAAGGGGAGGGAAGCAAATTATTTAAATTTGCAATTTTGAAAAATTAACATTTGTTCAAATTTCCCATTTAAAAAAAAAACTGGCCTTTTTACCTGCTCTAATCATTACATCATGCCATTTTGCCTAGTGGAGATCTAATTGGTGGTCATTCCATTTTCTAAATCAGAGAGAGAGAGAGAGAAATCTGATCAAAAACTTACCAGGGGCAAATTCAAGTCTGTGGAAGGTTAAGGGTCCTTAACACAGATTTGTTTACCTACAGAACAAGGCAAATTATTGATAGCTTGTGTATGTTAATAGCAACCTGTTTGAGGAGGTTTTTTGGTGCTGAATGACGGATTTTAGGAAAGGTATGAGAATGACTTGAATCTCCCCTTTGGGGACTGATCCTGCGTTCCTTGGGCAGTCAAAACTCCCACTGACGTGAGGTTTGGCTGTCCAAGGAATGCATGCTTAGGTCCTTAAGCTACAGGGGAGCAGTGCTTCAAGCTGCCTGCATTATCCAGTTGTCTCAGCCAGGCTATGGAGCACCTGTTTTCAGGGCTGAGAAGGTATAGTATGGAGACTGAATATTCAAGTCTATAAGGTGGTGGGTTTTTGTGTGATGGGTCTTGCGTCGCTGGAGGTATCTGGTAGGCTTTTCCTTCCACTTTTCCTACCACTGTCTTAGCGCAACGGAACACTAATGTAGACTGGATGCTGGAGTTTGAACCCTCATGCTGCCCTGCCCTGAGCAGGTTTAAATGACACAGTGCTTGAAAGAGAAGCTGAGCCCAGTACCTTGTCTATGTTAGAGCCCCGCTGCTTCTATCACTGATGGAGGTGAGCCAGCATTAGCAACAATGAGAGGTGGTTTTAGAGGAGGGAAAAAAAGCCTATTGTAGGTAAGGGCTTAATTGCCCTATTTACAGTGACCAAGGAAAGTGTGTTAGCAGGAGAGCTGGTTTAAAAAAAAAGTGTTGGAGGAGATCCAAAATTTTGCCAACATTTCTACTGAACTTTTCCAAACGTCAAAATTTTACCAATTTCACACAATGTGACCAGCTCTAGTTCGTGGCTCTGTAGTGAGCTGTGCTTTGGCTTAATACAGAGGTGTTAGCCTCATTTCTTTGGCCAGCGTGAAGAGGGCCTCTGTAACACATTATGTGGGCCAAATTTTAATTTAGCTTAATAGTTTTGATGATGATTGTGATTCGGATGTTTAGCACTTGCTGTTGCAGCGGGGAAGAATGGCCAGAATAGCAAGGGACACTCCATACTCGCTTCCAAATAGACTTGGGCAGCACATGCTCTCATGCAAGAGAGAACAGGGGTTGTGCATTAGCTCCCTTTTGCTTATAGCTGATGCCAGTCCTCCCAATAGCAAGAATTCCAGCTTTACATTTCTTAGGTGTAAATCCTTCTTTGCAAGGTAGCTGAACCTAAAAGCCTGTACATGTAAGTAAAGTCCAAATCTATTTAGGGTGCAATTCTGCAGTCCTGTCTTGATCAGAACTTCCTGGTATGATCCATGATGTGAATTTTGCATGGGCAAGCTTTTAAGAGAGCTGAGGGGAAACAAACATTAAGAAGTCATCCTGGTTATCAGAAGCTCATACCAATAGACCGGGAGGGTAGTTGCTTTTATTGCATGATTTTGAGATAGATAGATATAAAATACACATACAGAGAGAGCTATATAGTGTAGAGCATTGTTGAGGATAATATTAAAGTGACTTTTGGCAGGCACCAGAAAGATAAGGTGCAGCACTTATCCATTCAGTGGACTTTGGATCATGCCCATAGCTCAGAGTAAATAACAAACTGCATACAGGAAGAGTCATTCTTCCAAATGCCAATTCACACTTGCTGGCTACCATGACTTAGCTTACAAAAAAACTAGCCACTAGCCAGGTTGCCCTTTAAGAGTTTACCTTGACTAGGATTTAAAGGTATGGTGGTAGAAGGGGCCAGCTAACTGACCTGTTCTAAAAGTCCAGACAAGGCCGTGTATAATCTTAAATTGTGCTGAGCTGTTCAACGTTGCTGATATTAAGGGAATTCACTGCCGTCTCTACACTAGACTTTTAGAACAGATTAGTCGCCACCATCAGACAATGCATCTTTAAATCCTAGAACCGACAGACCCTTAATGGGTCTTTCACAACTCATGTGCCATTAATCTATACTTTGAGTCAATAAAATCCATTGCACTGTATAATTTACTTAAAGTTGCTCCAGTAAGCAGGAGAGTAACATTTTTTAACTGGATCTCACCAGAGCACATCCTTTACCCACACCCATGTCCTTGCTCATCACTTAACCTTTTCACTGCTGCACAGAAGAGCATGTGCCTGTCTAGGTGTTTATACCGTGCCTACCACCCTGATATCAGAGCACTTTAGTGCACCCATTTTAAACAAATGGAGGAGAATACACCTGAAATGCTTCACATCAGGGAACTTTTAGATATTAACTCTTGGGACTTTAATCATGTTCAATAACCAGGCTAATCCTATCCACAGCTTTAATATGGGTACTGAAGACAAATTAAGATCCACTGTGTACTACATGGAGCATGTTGCAGCCAGTTGCCTTGATAGTTGAATCCACAGTATAGATCAGCCCTAAACCAGTCCAGAGTGAGGCTGCACGAAGACATTCCTCTGGGTTTTATTTCCTACTCCGCACAGCAACCAAGTTAAATGCAGTGATTAAAACCTATATTTGCAAGACATAGCCTTACCATGTAGCTTAGCCTAGCACTCTGTACCTCTATAGACAGATGCAGATCATGTATGGGTTGCTATAGTTAAGGGCACTTCAGCCAGGTCTGTGCTACAATAAATTCCACTGTAAATGTTACATTGCATTCCTTAAATTGTGCAGTTTGGGTTTTTGGAGGGGCCAATAAACTAAAATTCTTGCAGATTTTTAACTGTAAAAGTAATCCTTAGGTTACTTTTTTGGGGGGCTAAAACTTGAAGCATAGTGGAAAATATGTATTAATAAAACTGGATGTCTGATATTTCCTGCACCTACTTTGAACTTGCACACAAGTTTATTTTGTAACTGGATGTTAGTGTCACAGCTGTAACAATAGAGTTGTCCACTTTCATGGCACCATTCTTAGTGGAGTGAATTCACCGTGGCCTGTAGAGGTGGCATAAACCCCTCTGGACAACTTATGCTGCGTGTCAGGCCTATGAAGAATGGTGTGGAAAGGGGTACCCTCTATGCACCACAGAGGAGATCTCTTTGGGGTAGGCTGGCACTTAAATGGATCCAGCGTCCAGCAACCACCCTGTAGAGTGTGTAGAGAGACTGCAGCTATTCCACCCTACAGACTGGAACAGAGACCATGCATGACTGTACTGTAACCCCGCTCTTCCCAACATGTACCCCATCTTGTCTCCTACCCTGCCCAAAGCCCATTTCCCCAGGCTTGGTGCAGGGAGAATTTCACTCCATATGAATACTTTAGTATGCTACAGAGCAGTAAATGTTGCACTTACAGTATGTTTAAATACTGGTATATTTTGAGAATTACTGTAAATTCTATCATGGGAGCCATTCGGTTTGCTTTGTTGCACAGACTGTACTTATGTTTATTGCACGGTTATTTTTAGTCCTTGTGCCTTTACTCACCTGCCATGAGGCTACAGAGTTTTTTTCCATATTTTATCTGCTATTTTGGGCACATATATAATTTTTTTCCATTTGTTCATCTCTGCATTTCATGTACTGTAAAGGTGTATATATAAAATAGACCAGATTTGTATTTCATGTGCATCCATGGGATGTAAAAAACAAACAAACTCATTTTGTACAGGTTTTTCTTAGACGCACTTTGTCATGCCCTAACCTACTTAGCAAATTAAATTTAAAAATAATTAGCAGTTCTGTGTTCTTTTAGAAGCATCACATTGGATGCCTGGTATCTTTTGTAAAGGGATGTGTCTCTCTCACGCGTGGGTGCACACAAAAGCACTAATCTAGTGTGCTAATGTCATTTGTTATGAGGCCAGTTGTATCTTGTCCATGTCAGTGAATTCAAAATAACTAAACCTCTCCATTTAGTTAGGGCTTGATTTGACAATTTATGGTTTTTATTCACGGTAGAGGCGAGCGGTTTCCTTTTACTTCAAATGACCAGGAGACACAAATCTCAGCTCATCTCAGGTCAATTTCAGTTTAAGGAGTAGTTTTTTGGTGACTCATTTTGCCAGCTGAACCCAAAAGCAAAATCAGAGGGCCTACCGCTTCCCCCGCTGTATCAAAGTTAAAACTCTTTGTAACTCATCCTGGGATTCTTGGCTCTACGCTCTCATGCTGAGTGGGAATTTCTCCAAAGAAAGAGCTTCAGGATGCCAGGGGTTAGTTTGAAAATAAATGTGATGATACAACCTGAGGATGGAATAAGAAGTAACTTGCTGTCTGAAGGGAAGATCTACACATACTCTTTGTACCAATTTAACTGGAAGTTTATATAGTTAGATCAGAGCAGTTCCCTACTGTGGACAGTTATGCTGGTATAAAAAACCAAAAGGTGCTCATGCTGGGTTAGTGTATGGAAATAAGCTATACTGCTAGACCAATATCACCACAGCTGCACAGTGGGATTGCTTGATCTGATTATATTGATTTCTACATCAATATAGATAAAATGGTACAAAAATTGTGCAGAAGTGTCCTAATGGGCAGTGGGGGGTAATCCCCTTTACGGCCTCTTCAGAGGAATATCTCCCCCTGAGCTTTCACATTGCCCCCAAAGCTGCCGTGTCCTGTCTGTGAGTTTGGTCAATGGTAAAACTCCCAGTGACTTCAGTGGAGGGCTTAATCCAAAACATGAAGTGGTCAAGGAACAGACTCCTGTTGGCTTTGGATCAGGTCCTAAATACACTAGAGCAGGGGCTGTCAAACTTCATTGCACCGCAACCCCTTTCTGGCACCCAGGGCAGAAGCCCTGGGGCTTTGGCCGCACGTGGTGGGGCTCAGGCTTGGGCTTCAGCAAGTCTAACATCAGCCCTGACAATCCCATAAAAACAGGCTTGCGCCTCACTTTGGGGTCCTGACCCACAGTTTGAGACTCCCTGCACTAGAGCAGGACAGTAATACCCATTCAAAGCACTTTACAGATGGGGAAAATGAAGGTGCAGGCCTCATGAGCATCTTTGGGCTGTTAAAGCAGACCCAGGAGCAGAAGCAAAGCCTCCAGCCTCTCAGTATAGTTCCTGCTCATTCAACCACAGAATCAGAAACCAGAGTAGGAAATGTCCTAGGAGGTAGAGAGGATCCAATCTCTGGCCAGCCAGGGACCTGGCTTGAAAATTGCTTAGTGCCCTCAGATAGGGTTACCAGATTTGAACATTCAAAAAAGAGGATACTCTGGCAGGGGAGGGAATTTGCTCATACCCCCCCCTGCCCCTGACCCCACCCCTTTCCTGTCCCCATTCCAACCCCTTTGCCAAATCCCTGCCCCTGCCCCAGCCCTACCTCCTCCCTTGAGCACGCCACATTTCCCCTCCTCCCCCCTCCTTCCCAGCCACGCAAAACAGCTGTTTCATGGTGCAAGCACTGGGAGCTAGGGGGAAAAAGTGGGCACTTTCTCAAGTAATCAACATTCACTCTCTTTCTTGAATGATCAACTCTTCTTTGGGGAAGAATAATAATGGCAAAATCCCAGACATTTTTAGATATTTAAAAATTCCTCCCAGACTGCAATTTAAGAACCAAAAAGCCAGACGTGTCTGGGAAAATATGGACATATGGTAGCCCTACCTCAGAACTGCACCAGATGAAATTGATGGGAGCTGAAGACCATTTGAGGGTGCTCATCTCCTTAAACGATCAGGCCCCTGAACCATGCCTTACATCATATTTTCTAGTGCTTTTTGTCCATACCCGGTACATAGCATCGGCTCTTAGAGACAATGTGAAAACACATCATGGCATGTTGCAAAAATAAAAAACCCAAGAAGCTATGGTTTGAGAGTACCTCATTCCAATTCCCACAGAGCAGAAGTAAGTTGTAATGAATCTGTTGCCCACTTCACAGACCAGGGGATTGTAAAACTGCTTTGAGGGATGATTTTTGAATTTCAAAGATTGCTTGGCATGAACCATAACAAAACCCATCACCTGGTCACTGAAACAGACCTGAAATGGGTAGCCTACTAAAACAGCATGATTATTTTTAATCTCATCCTGTTAATTACAACACAAGTGGTATAAATATTGTTGCAGTGTGTCACCAGATCACTTTCTCTGTATTTTCTTGTGATATATTTTATGGAAAAAAGCTATTCTCAGTAATGCCGATCATTACAGGTAGCTGTAATGTTGTACAAACAGATGTGTAAATAAATTATTTGCTTTTCCTGCATCACTAAAAGGCTATGTCTTTACTGGGGGTGACTAACCTAACATTTTTCTTTACCACAAGTCCCACTTATACACTGCACACTTCAAATCACTTTAAACCTTTAACACTGTGCTTTGAGTTCAGAGAGAGGGCAAAACTAGAAGAGCCCTCAGTTACATCCATGCCAACCCCATTAACTTCAGTATTGTTGGATGGCTGGCACGGAGGATAGATTTACCTGACACTCTTATGCTGAGATTCCAGGAGTTTGTAGGATACATAATGTTAATACTTCATGGGAGTGATCTTTTAATTCCTCCAAGCACTGCTCTTTTAAGTCCAGGGGTGCTCCAGCTGTGGAAGAGTTAGCAGGATCAGGATACAGCTCCTGCATTTGGATCCATTTGCTGAGCCATGCGGTTAATTGGTGCATGTTTTGATTCCTTAATTTGTGGGAGGGGGCTGCACAATTTATAAGTAGCAAGTTATAGTAAATCTAAGAATTATGGGTATTACAATAGATTAAGGCCTCAAATTGGGCCATGTGCATATATTAGATAGTTGCACATGCATCTCTGTGACATAATGTTATTCAACTCCAGTATTGACCAACAGGAGATCATTTAGCTGTGCCAGTAATTTACTACATGTATGGGCTATATCAGCTAAGGCATATTTACCTCCATCTACATTACCTTGCAACAAATGGAAGTCTTTATTGCAGTCATCCCTACCGGCCACATTTCTATTCCTAAATGTGACTGGTGAAGGAACATTCAGCTTGCATCCACACGGCAGCTGGTTTCCCATCGCAGCACCGTTTGCACGAATGCATTCTTGGGAAACGTAAGCATCTCTGTCCAGCAGAGACACCAGGGGATGGAGTTCCTGAGAGACATGCAGCCAGAGCAGCACAAAAGGCAATGCCAACTGGGGAGTCAGATTCCCCATTACAAAGGGACTAGCCTGCTGAACTAGCTCCGTACCTGTTTAGGTTTATAGCTGGTTACCCATACTGAGTAGAACCACGTGGTGTCTAGACACAAATCATGCACAGAGCCAACCGTGCCAGTAATTAGTTACAAACTCACTTAAAGGTCAGTGTGTGGACAGGGCCCAATGTTAAGATCATGCTACCACCCCAGTTTTACCACCAGCTTCCCTAACCAATCTGGAGAGGAATTTTCCTTATCCAGTTATTAGCACAAACAGAGCCTGGTGCACCAGATGCAACAAAAAAACCCCTCTTCCAGAGTATCTCAGGAACACCTCTTCAATCTCCCTGTGTTACTGCTGCTGATTTGAATCCAGTCATTTCGATTGCACTGAAACACGTTAGCCCGGTTATTCACCATGCACTGTTCCTTGGCTTATCTCTGGAATTCATCTATACTTCCAGGGAGCAGTAGATACTCTTCTGTAGTCAGTAGAAGAATGAGACTGTCAGATAAAAATGAAGATATTTGCTGCTGTGTAAAGGTCACTTAGTACTTTACAGAGATGGAGCCTGCCAAGACATTGCAAGAGGAATTCTCACTTCTTGCAAAACTCTTGGCAGGAAAAAAACTTGATGGTAGAACTTCAGTGCAGTTTCTCAGGTTTGCAGAGACTGTATTACAATGCCCAGAAGGAGCCAACAAATAGTCATCACACTATCGTCAGACTCTTACATACAGCAAAGGGGAGATGAATCAGCAATCCAATAAAGAGAGAGTTTTAGTTTAAGATCCTAGAGGATGCATGAAATTCAACTCACCATATTCTAGTAGTAGCTTAATAAGAAATAAACACGCCATTATAAATCCCCTAATTAAGAAAAGCCTTCCTACCAATAAGTTAAATCTACCAACTCTGAGGACTAGAGGAAGCTCCTAAAGCTACAGTAAATTCTAGAGTTGGCATCACATTGGATCTCTAGGCCTGAATGAGCTTCTCCGCTCTGCTCCACTCCAAAACTGAAATGAGTATTGCAAGGCTAGAGCACGCTTCCCCCACACTGGAATAAGGCCTGTAGGAGGTTTAATCGTCCCTTAGCCCCATCCTAATAGACTGGACACATCAGCCCTCCACCTGATCCAAACTGGAGTCTTGCAGCTAGCTGCAAACACTGGTGTCTCTTCCAGCACCAAGAAAACTCCATCAACACATTATTCTAAAGGTAAAAATACCTAAGATGCTAATCTCTCAGGGGATGGATGATTTAGAATAGGAAAAGAGAAACCAACCTTGCAGATGGGTTCTGTCAGTCTCTCTCTGGGACTAATTAAAGAATTCTAATTCAGATAGTAGATATTGCCCGTTTAGCCCTTCCATGAGCCAATCCCAGAGGCCTGCATCCGTACTGTGACAGATTCCAAAACAGAGATACTTGTAATTCACGTTATATGAAAGGAGGCTGTGTGACTATAGGCATTTATGGGGCAACAACAGCATATGTGACCAGCACCTAGGGAAACATGGCACCTGTGGAGAAGCCAAAAGTGATGAAAAGCAATAGCAAGACTTTCAATTCATTCTTTATATAACCCTCTGTGACAGTCTGGAAAAGTACTCCGGAAATGTTACAATAATGCCTGCCATTAGCACATTTGTCATTCTAACTCACTGTCATGCATCTTACATTGCCGGCAGGGTAACATGATCAGGGCAAACCAACAGTCTTAGCTTCTTATATTTATCCCACTGCAAATGTAAGACGAACTCCTGTGACCATTTTACTCTCTTAACATAGCTGGAGAATAGCCAGGCTGCTGCAACACCCCCACCTTCTCCAGTAATCTTTTGCAGCTCAAAGTTTTGCTTCAGACATGGGTCTCACCTCTTCAAAAGCTCCCACTGGGCCTGATTTGCTGTTGCCCTGCACCTTCTGGCACTTGCACCTGTGCCAAGTGTGTGTTGAATGTTACCAATCTGATTTGGTAACATTTTACACCTGCTTTACTCTAGTGTAAACGACCATGTGCAGAGGAGAGGAGCATCAGGCCTCTTATGTATCGGTTAAACTTTTAATTCACCTCTCAAGTGTCAGATTGTCTGGCTAGAGTCTTAGCCTCCAAAGGAGTGTAAGGGGAGGACTCTTTTATAATTATCAGACGATCACATAAAATCAAGAGATTTTTTTTTTGAAGTTGCTCAGAGGGTTATTTTCTGAAGATCTGTGTTGCTACCTAGTCTGCAGGCGGATTCTTAATACAATGTGTACCCTTTTATAATACAGCTCCTTCCAATGCTTGATGGGATTTCTCCTTACAAGTACATTCATGCTCGGAGCTAGAGCAAAAATGGCTTATGAATACTCCATAGAGCTCTCTTGCTACCTATTATCTTCTGAGGCTTCCCCGTTTCCAAGTCTCCCTGTACTATGAAATTTTGGATATACAGCTTCATAATAGCAGGCTCAAAGAAAACACCCCACTCCCCCAGCTTTGTATGCTAAACTCAATTCACAAAAGAGATGGGAGGTGATTTTGTTCCCAAAACACAACAGCAGGTCAGGCTAACAAGCTTTAGTGACCCACTTCCCAGCTTAATTACTCGCCTGTATCACTTGCTGGGAAAATCAAACAGCTATTACATCTGGTGGAAACTGTGCGTGAGTTCAGCGTGCCACTACGTCTGCAATCTCTGAATAAGAAATGCTACTACTTCTTCCCTATGCTGTGCATAGGATCTTTAATTAATCCCAAACCCTCAGCTCCCTTTACAAACAGGAATTAAATCTTGCAACAAACACCCCTGTGAGCTGGGCATTATCTAACTCAGTGTTTCTCAAATGCAGCCACCAGGGGCTTTGCTTGCGGCCACAGCCTGGGCGGTGACTGGGGGGAGAGGAAGTAGTAGCCGTGGCTTCTCCCCCTGGGGTCACCAGCAAGCATTGGGCCCTTCCCCACTCTGGAGAGACAAACGCTGGAGGATCAGGCAGCTACTGAGTTCCTGGAGGTGGTGGGGCCAGTCTTGAGCTCTGGGGTGGCAGGCAGCAGGCTCAGGCTGCAGGACTTTGAGCTCTGGGCCCCCGGGTTCTGGCCCCTGGGTCATGCCGCTCCCATCGCCCCTGGCCCTTGCTGCCTACCTCCCCATCCAGAGCTTAATTTGTCCCGTTTCTTGCCCGGGCTGAGTAAATCTGCTGTGAAAAGTGATATTTGTATGTTTGTTAATACCACTTTTCACAGCAGACTTAGTAGCTAGCTGGGAGGCTGTGAAAAGTGATATTAACATACAAGTATCACTTTTCACAGCAGCAGGCTTACTAGCTAGCACATTTTAAAAAAAACAACCACCAGAAAAGCAAAAGAAACAACAACAAAAAAGACAAGAATGTGCAAAGCATCTTATTTGTGGTTTTATTCTGTTTAGGTCCAGTAAAGAATAGAGACAATTGTACATTATTTTTATTATTGAGATTGCAAAAAAAAAAAAAAAACCTATATAAATAAATTACAATGACTTGGACATGTGTATGTCCATATTTATTTGTTTGTTTTCTAAAGTTAATTAAGTATTTTAGGAAAAATTGTGAGAGCGGCCACCAAAAAATTTCTTGTGAGAACCCCTGATCTAGCTCCATTTCATAGAGGGAGAAACTGAGGCAAGATAGAGGTTAAGGGCCTTTCAGTAGCAGAACTGGGAAAAGAACTTGTGAGTCTGACCTGGATGGCAGCATCTAGGTCTTTTATAAAAGGAGATACACCACACACGGAACCAGTAGGTGAGCACACTGGTCAGTTCTTGCAGTTTGGCAGAAAGGGCTCTAATATATCTGTATTATCTTGGCATTCCTATTGCACTCATTCCTGTCGTGTCTAAGTGTCATAGGAGCTAATGTTTTCTGCTGCTTTGATCTGCTGTCTTCTGTGCTTGCTGGCCCATCTAATAACATCCCTCCTTAAATGTTATTTGCCCTAATAAATACAGCAGGTACCAGTCCAGCCAGCAAAAATCAGAGTAGACCTTTGGAACCAGCTGGCCCTAGAATCAGCAGAGGCAGAAAGAAGGTTAAGAGCAAGAGTTTTGAGTATTTCAGGATTAAGCCCATTATGTATTATTCTATAACCTGTCTCGTTAACACTCATTTGTAAAAAAGCATAGGGATGATAAAGTCTATTATATCATGAGCAGGCTCATGGACATCATGCATTACAATTTTGCCATAATGCTGTGACTATGACACTTAGTTTGTAACCATAATGACCCAGGGATACAGCATTTTTGTGAAGCTGAGGACAGATTTTTGGTGCAGGGAAAAATGGCACAATGGCCAGATTACAAAATAGATGCAGACATCCTAAGAATGCTACAGAGTGGATAATTAGGCTGCTGTACACATTATTCAATAGCCGCTGAACGTCTGTATTTATGTACAACTCTTACTTACCCTGTTGCATTTTGCATATGTAGGTTATGCCAATAAATTGCCCAATGTGCGTCATGAAATATTTTGATCCCTTTAGAATGGTTTGACCGTTCTAAATGTGGTTTGATTTAAAAAACAACATTAAAGGTCAAACATTAGACATTAAAAGTCACTACACTGGAATGCTGTCAGTAGCAAAACACCCCCCCTCCCCTGCACCTCAGCAAATTATTTAGTGTCAGTGAAACACCCGAGGGCCAAATTCTATCCAAACGACACTTTTGCAGATAAGATCTGTCATCACATTACACACCAAGCATGAGCCATAGTTCATTGTAACAGAGAAACATACTATTCAGTCTCAGAGCCAACGGGTCAGTTTTCTTTCATTATGCACAAAAAGTTTTTTAAATGTGTGCATTAAATATTTACCCTTAAAATTCATGCCCCTACTCCCACCGCTCCTGAAATAGGAAGGCTGTCACGAAGGCAGGCAACTAACCTCCAAAAGCACTGGTGGGAAAGCTAGACAAAATAGATCAAACTTTCATGTGCAGTTAAATACTATTCCAGCAGATGGCGTTATAGGTCTGTGTAGTCAATTTTTAAAACCCCTGAGCGGGAAAAGAAGTGGGGGATGAAGAACAAAGGAGGGGAAAGAGGAGCAGAGAATTTGAAATCTGGTCTGGGGATGTAGCAATCACCTTGTTAAAACACTGCTGCCTCCCGCAAAAACTTGTGCCAGATGCGTCAGAGAAAGGAGAAAAATGATGCAGCCAAAGAACTGTGCAGTCCGGTCCATATGGTCACTATCTGTATGTCTATACTGTAATTGTAGCCTATATAATCCATCTACAGTCATGCAGGGGAACAGGGACTGTGTCACTCTCACACCCTAGGACAGAGCAGGTTTGCACTTTTCTTGGCATGAAGGCTACTTAGTACAAGCACATGGTGCCATGGCGCAGTATACTGAAGGGGTTGATTTATATTTGTGTTGATGTATTAACTGAAGATGCAGGGGGTGAGAGATATTGGGTGGGGGGTCAGCCCTCAGTCTCCTAGGTATCATGGCGTTATTCCCAGGCAACACAGCCAGCTCTGGGAAATAGGAGCATTTCCCCAGTTCTCTGCCAGGTAATATGGACCGCTGATTATTCGCAGGCGATCATTTCCCCAGGGCTGTAGCTAGGCCCAGAGCTGCTGCTTGTGTAGGATTCATTCTCATCAGTCCTGTTTGCAAACACCTTGGAGCTGATCTTCCACTTGCAACTTGCAGCGAGTCCTCTAATATTTTCATCCCAGGGTGCACTTCTGCCTCCACCAGCTCCTTGGTTGAGTGGGTGATGCTGCTCGTTGAACAGATGCAGACCTCCTTGGTGCATGCATCCGATGAAGTGGGCTGTAGCTCACGAAAGCTTATGCTCAAATAGATTGGTTCGACTCTAAGATGCCACAAGTCCTCCTGTTCTTTTTGCAGACCTCCTTGGGTATGTGACACAAAGTATTGCCTGAAGGGAGATTAATCATACACAGAAAATGCTACCGAATAAAAGTCGTCCTAATTGCAATAGGCAAATCTGGTGGAGCCTATATAAGCTTTCTGAAAAAGTTCTCAGCATGTGTACTAGTGCTAAACTCTGTATTTCTGTCCTATTGCGAGCTGTGTTATCCCTTACAGGTTTGATGATAATTGGTGGATAGTATATTAGTTACTCCTTACATACCCACCAGTAGCTAAATAATCAATAATGCCTAATGCAAGTGCAGTTGTTCGCTTGGGAGGTGATTGCCGATGTTTTTTTTTAATTTGAAAAGCAAAGTTTTGTACTTAGCAAAGCAATTGTTCACTTTCCAAGCCAGCTATTCCTTGGGCTGAAGTTCTCAAACAAAGTCTGGGTCTTTACTTAATTACCCAAAGAGGGGGAGGGGTGTCTACATAAGAGAATACATGTACTTTTTATAGGATGCCATAAATCAAGTAAGACTGAACAGATGCATGGATACAAAGTGACATATTATAGAAAGCTCGATAGATTAAATTATATCATATACATATTCCCCTTAAATTATACTGTTTGCAGGAGGAAGACAGCAGCCACTAAAAGCCAAGTAATAAGGTCTATCAATTTAAAAACTGCAAGCCAGAAAAGAGTTATTTCAGTGCAAAGCTACATTATGTGTCAAAACTACACAGTCCAAATTCTCCCCTAAAAACAAGATCTAGAGTGAAATCACAACTGATTCGCTTCGTGGGGTCTGACCCAGCGTTAGCCACAAGACTAGAGATTTAGTGCATCTAACCCTAAAGGAGAAAAAAAACCCTACAGGGGTCGTTATTATTATTGTTATTTTATTTTCTTATCTAATGTATAATAATAGGCTCAAACTACAAACACGAACTCTCAGGCTGTCAGGAAATACGTTCTGAGCTGACACAGAGTATTGTTAGACTGCAGGATGGTCTCCCGAAGGAGTGAGGGAAACCCACTGTCTTGGGACATTTCCCGTGTAGACCGGACACTGCGCTCACAGTCCCGAGCGTGCGGCATGAAACACTTTGCTGTATGTGCATTTCACACGCGTGAAAGGTCCCAGATTGGGAGCTGGGGAAACAGCCCGGCTTCTTAGCCCTCTTTGCGGTGCGGTTACTGCAGCTACGCCAACGTGTGCATCGCTATAGAAACAAAGTGAACGCTGCAGGAAGAAGTGCTCGGTGGCTTAGGGGATTGGATGCGGTTTAGGAAGCGTCGTACCGCTAAGTCGCTGGTTCAAATCTGGCCGACCTTGGGCAGCGTTACTCCGCTGCTCAGATTTAAATGCAAAAACCCATGCAAAGGGAGGCGATGTCTGGGTAAAGACCTGCACTCCTAAATAGGGAGAGAAATGGGTGCGCTTTAAGGACAGGTGTGATATTCCGCAGCCACGACGGGGCTCTCTGGGTTCCCCTCCCTCGTTTTATTCAGATGATGCGGGGGTTGGGTTCTCTGTCTCTACGGCCTGTTGCGTGTCTGAAAGCTCGTTCTAGAATGAGGCCTAAATTGCACGGTGCATTACATGAGTCGTGGAAGTTTGTCTCTGGCTTGGCAACTGCTTATTTGGGAAGGTGCAGCCATAATATGCCACCTTGAAATCCCCTCTCCGGATGGGGGCGATGGATGCATGGGAAGCTTGGTTTGCATGGTTGCAACCACTTCTCCTAGAAGGAGCAGGGGGCTACTTAGCTGCAGGCGTGCTCTTTTCCCCTTGGCGAGGGTTGCAGACGGGAGATAGGGAAAGGTGGATTCGCCCTCTACACACACAAGGGATTTCATTTCCCTTGAAAGTTTGCTCACGGTCGCTTTGCAACTTCTGCCGGGTTTTTCAGAGTCTGGGAGAGGCAAATTGAATCACAGCAGGGAGACTTGGTTTGATGAATTCCAAGGTGCATTGAGGCCTGGACTGCTCCTCGCAGCTTTGTAGCTACTAGTGATTTTGGGGGTCCATTGGAAGGATTTTGAGGTGCATGGGATGGCAGTCGCGGGAGGACGCGCGCCGTTTGCGCACGGGAGACCTGAAAGTTCATCTGTAGCTGCTTTGCAGCTGCTGGCTTTTGCTTTAGTTATACTGGGGGGAAGGTGTAGGGGAGAAAGGGGGGGACGCGGTGTATTGCGACCCTCCCTCACACACTGCACGCGTGAGTCCCGGAATATCTTCCTTGCCTGCTCTGGAGCTGCTGGCGCTTAGGGGAACTGCATGGAAGGAGCGGAGGGGTGCAGCGTTGCATTACAATCCACCCGTCCGCTCCCCTCAGGCAGGCTGTTTTACATGCATAAGGCCGGAAAGTTTATCCGTGGCTGCTTTGGAGCTGCGGGGGGTTGGCAGCTGGCTGGAGGGGGAGGGTGCGCTGTGCCCCGCGCGGGCAGCGGCGGAGAGACCGTTGGGCCACGCGGATGGAACGCAGCCAGGGCACACAGGCCGTTGGGCCACGCGGATGGAACGCGGCCCGGGCGAACGGAACGTTGGCCCCGGGCGGATGGAACGCAGGCCCGGGATCGTTGGCGGCTGCCTTCCACTGGCTGCTTTCGCCTGCTGCTAGCCCGTCAGGCGCGGTGGCCAAGTGGTAAGGCGTCGGTCTCGTAAACCGAAGATCGCGGGTTCGAACCCCGTCCGTGCCTGAAAGGAAAACGTAGCGCCCGGACTGCTTGGGAGGAAGGGGGAGCCTGGCTCCGCCTCGTGCAGCCTCTTTTTATTTTTCAGCCTCTGCTCCGTTTATTGAGAGACACAAAGAGGGGGCCCGGGCTGCAGCGCCGAGGGGACCGTGTAACCTCCCCCTGCTCCTCCCCGGGGAGGTGCTACTGCATGCAGCGGGCTCTTCTGGCGCCGCCGCGCCACGGAGCGTCCAGCGGTCCGCACACGGGCCCCCCCGGCTGCGGGGCCGGGCGCGCGCCCACCGCCGGCGGAGCGCTGCAAGGGGGTGGGATTGCGTGCGCTCTGCAGACCCCTCCGAGCAGCGATCTAGGGCCCTAGGCTACCGAGACTGTACCGGGAGGACTGCAGTCGGGCAGCGTCTTTTCCTGCATTGCATTGCAATGCAAAGGGGGGGGGGGAATTGCAGCAGAAGAGCCCGTTTTCCAGCGTTGCAAAGGGGGAGGGATGCACGGGGTGGGGGCTGTTTTCATGCATTGCTCGTGTGTGGTGTGCTTGAGAGAGTCCGCGAGAAAGAAAAGGGGACTGGCCGCTGGGGAGCGGGTTTTCCTGCATTGCACAGGTCTGTGTGTGACGGGGGTGGAAGGACGGTTGTCTTTGCACTGGGAATGCAGCCGGGCTCCTTGATTTGTCATGCATTGTGCCGGGTTACAGCTGGGCAGCCCCAGTTTCATTGCATGCGGAAATTGCAGATGGCCAGTTTTCTGCTTTGCTTTGGGGGGTAGGGTTGCCAATTTTGGTTGGATGTATTCCTGGAGGTTTCAGCAGAGGACATACTCTTTTAATTAAAAATTAATAATTAATTCCTGGGGAGTCGAGGACAATCCTGGAGGGTTGGCAACCCTACTTTGGGGGAAGCGGGTTGGTGCTGAAACTGGAGAACCTATTGGCCTGGGCTTGGTCAGGATATTGATTAAGCCCTTAGAACACTTGAGTACTAAACAAATAATAACTGTAAGTGTTTAATACAGCTTGCTGTGCCCACTCCAGTCTTGTTAGTTAATAATCTTTCTAATTGACCAAAAACGTAGTTACATGCATGTGGTAGGATTGCCAGGTGTCCAGTGTTCAACTGGAACACCTGGTTGAAAAGGGATCCTGGCAGCTCTGGTCAGCACTGCTGACCGAGCCGTTAAAAGTCCAGTTGGCGTGAGGCTGGCAGGCTCTCTACCTGGCTCCACGTGGCTCCCCAGAAGCGGTGACATGTCCCTGCGGCCCCTTGGCGGAGGGATGGCCAGGGGGGCTCCGCGCACTGCCCCCACCCCAAGTGCCGGCTCCGCAGCTCCCATTGGCCGTGGAGCTGTGGGCGGAGGCAGCGCGCAGAGCCGCCTGGCCACGCCTCCGCCTGGAAGCTGAGGGACAAGCTGGCCGCTTCTGGAAGCCGCCTGAGGTAAGCCCTGCCCACACCTCCTCCCCCACCCCAATCCCCTGCCCCAGTCTGTAACCCCCTCCCGCACTCTCAGCCCTAGTCCAGAGCCCCCTCCTTCACCCCAAACCCCACATCCCCGGCCCCACCCCAGAGCCTGCACCCCCAGCCAGAGCCCTCACCCCATCCCGCACCCTGCTGCCCTCCCCGAACTGCCTGCTCCAGCCCTGAACCTCACCCAAATTCCCTCCTGGAGCCTGCACCCCCTCCCGCACCCCAAACCCCATATCCCCAACCCCACCCCAGAGCCTGCACCCCCAGCCAGAGCCCTCACCTTCTCCCGCACCCCAACCTCCTGCCTGAGCCCCCTCCCACAGCCAAATTCCCTCCTGGAGCCTGCCCCCCCCAGCACTCCAAACCCTTCGGCCCCAGCCTAGAGCCCCTTACTGCACCCCAAACCCCTCATCCCCGGCCCCACCCCAGAGCCCACACCCCCAGCCGGAGCCCTCACCTCCCCCCCACCCAAGCCTGGAGCCCCCTCCCACACCCTGAACCCCTCATTTCTGGCCCCACCCTGGAGCCCACACCCCCAGCTGGAGTTCTCACTCCCTCACACCCCAACCCCTTGCGCCAGCCCATTGAAAATGAGCGATTGGGTGAGGGTGGGGGAAAGCAAATGACAGAGGGAGTGAGGAAGGAGTGAGCGGGGGCGGGGCAGGAGGTGGGGCAAGCGTGTTTAGTTTTGTGTGATTAGAAAGTTGGCAACCCTAGCATGCGGTTATTTAACACTGGGCATGTATAGACAGTCTGGGATTTTCACTGTAGCTTCTGGGAGTTAGGTGTCCAATTCTCAGGGTCCGTTGCTCTCAGCCCAAATTACCACTGAAGATGCAGCAGGAAAACAGTGACTCCTTTCTGTTAAAGGGGGCGATCCCTTTGTGCCATCCAGGCCTGAGTGAGTGGCAGCTGGAGAGCCCCACATCAGGCCCTTAACCAAGGACACCAATCCAGGATGAATAAAGAGATAAGAGACACCGATAGCACACTCCTTATGGCTAATGAACAACTGTGACCCAAAAGCACCTCCCATGTCTTTATCTGTGTTAATAACTTAAGCTGTAAAAGAACCGATGTAGAATAGAATAGAGCTGGTAGCTCACTCACTGGTGATTTTTCCATAGGATCTATGTGAGTGTGTGTGTCCTAATGTATGCTAGAGATTGGTCTGAATTAAAACCCTGGATCTAAGACACCCCCAATGCTGGAAGTTCAGTTCCTCATCCAAACTAAAGCTCAGGCCCCTCCCTGCCACACAGCAATATGTTGTGATGGGCAGAGTAGGGAAAGGAAACCTTGATGCCACATATTGCAGTGATTCTTGTCTTACTGTTTGAGAAGAGGACAGAGGCAATGTGTTTTTGCTTAATAATTGTGAGTGTAAATAGTTCAATAAAGGAACATTTGGTGCTGCATGGCGGGTGGAGGATTGCTTGGTAAGCATGAAGCACTGAATTCTGCTTGCTTTCACCCTTGTGTAAGGGCTTTGGTTGGTTGCGACGCATAACTCCTGTAAATGGTATTGGGAGGCCAAATTGTGGTGTAAATTTGGGGAAGCATAGAGTTCCCTGGAGTTGCCCCTGCTTACATCAGTGCTGAATGTGGCCCCGGGACTCTTTGCATCTACATTTATGCAAGGGGAGTTATACCAGATTTGTGTAATGTACATATCTGCGACTCAGAATTCTAAAGTAGGGGGTCTGAGATGGATGAAGCTGAGAGTCACTGCTTTCAGGCATTGTTGCCCAGTGGTTAGAGTAGAGCAGTGAGGTTCAGTCCTCAAAGGTATTTAGGCTCCTAACTTCCATTTATATCCATGGAAATTATGCAGACTAAATACCTTTGCAGATCTGGGCCTGGGAGTCTCCTGTCCTGATTCTGCCACTGCCTTACTTGATTGCAAAGTACAAATGGTTAGATACTTCAGAAGACCGAAGACCTGAGCCACCTCTTTTAAAGAGAAGGCCACTTATTCTGGTGCCTTGGTGAAAGCTGAGCTCTTGGAAAATCTGTCCCTAATTGTTTTGTGCTTCACATTTACTCGCAGGCTAAATGGATATTATGCCGTTTATCTACCCCACATATGTGTTGGAAGAATTCATGTGTTCAAAAAGCACTTTAGACTCTTAGGATAAAGGGTATTACGGAAGGACACCATATTATCAAACCAGAGAAAGTGTCATTTAGATTGCACTGTAAAAGGCAAAGGATGCAATTCCTGTACATTGGATTAGTCAGCTCTTGCACAAAAGTGTGATGTGACCATAAGACTGAGAGCCAGGCATTTTCAGTACTAATTCCATCTCTGAGGCTGACTTTCTCTGTGGCCTAATAAGCCAATTACTTGTTGCTTAATTTCACCAGCTGTAAAATGGGGATAATACATTCTAACTCATAGCTGCATAGGCAGGGAAAATGTAATGGAACGTTGCCCAGCATCTGGAAGATGAAAACACTCAGCACATACGCAGGGTTTATGATTATTGCATTAATCTGGTCCAGCTTCATCAGTGTTTGTTCAGACTCAGCTGGCTAGAGACTGCCTGGCATTTACTGGTTTCTTCGTAGCTCGCCTGTAGGGTGAAAATCTTGGGCTCTGATCCGGCAAACAGACCATACAGATGGACCCTTGGGCTGTATTCAATGCATTTCTAATATGGGAAGGGTAGAGAGAAATGCAGTCCTGCATCTGGGACTAGATAAAATTTAAAACCTACAAATTTGGTTAAGAGATTAGAGAAACAGACGTTTCTTCCAAAGATTATGTCAGAAGGGGTTCCCTGTTAATGGAGGGAGGGATGCTATATTTCTTGAGGGTATGTATTGGAAACTACACCAACTGGAGTCAGGTTTCAGAGTAGCAGCCGTGTTAGTCTGCAAGTTTTTAGCCCCTGTAGAACAAATGATTACTAATAATATTTGTGCTTATCTACCAGCTAGCACAGTGAGGCTCTGACCTGATTAGTCCTTAAGCTCTACTACAATACGATGCAAACACACAATGCTCTTTGTACCATCTCCCCTGCTCTGATTAACCCCAGGCCAGTCCTCCAGGGTTCTTATCCCAGTCCTATCCCTACAGAGCCGAAGTACATTCCTGGCACCACCCTTTACACAGAGCTCTCTTGCTCCTTCCTTCTACGAAACCTGAACCAAAGCAATTGTGAGCCTCTTAGTGCAGGGACCATCTTGTAGTTATGTCTTTGTACAGCACCTCGCACAGTGGAGCGCTGATCCATGAGGGGGCCCTTTGACACTATTACAATACAAATAATAATACCATTGCTTAATAAGTCAGAGAACCTAAGCAGATTTGGTGAGAGACAAACAAATGAGCAGCTGCACTGAATTATGATGCAAGAGACTTTTAAAAATGCCTGTTAAGGGCCTAATTCTGCCATCTTTAGTACTTATATACTCACCCATATTGAACACAGTGGGACTCTGTGCTTGGAAAAGTGCCACTCAGCATGAGTAAGGGGGGGGGCAGGATCGGGCCCTACGTGTTACACTGTTTTATTCTCCAAGAAAACCACTCAGAAATGATTGATGGTGAATCTGATTTTTCTCCCCTACTGGGCAGTTAAGACAGACTGTGGAGAGCCTTTGTCCCTGGCATTTTGCTACTGTTGGGACTGTCAGGGTATCAAAAGGGTAGATGTGTTCATTATGCATCCTGCTGACCTTTGAACAGACAGACTCTGCAAAAGGAAATGCTTGTACTCCTCATAGCATTGGAGCTGCGCCAGGCCTGAGCCCTGGTACCGCACCTCTTGTGTTGGGAGATCAGATGCAATGAAAGAGCCCTGCTGTGTTGCATGTTACTATCAGACTGAATGAAAGTGCTCACCTCCCCGCTAGCTCCGGCATGTGATTTCCAGACCCACTCTATAGGGCAGCACAGTGTTCATGGGGGTTGAATGTGAGGAGCTTCCTTATCAGCCACTGTTGCAAACCTAAGGATGGGTGAACAACATGCCTGGTAATACTGTGTGTTTATAGCATGGTAGAATGGACACAGACGTGGTCTGTGTGGTGACTAGGGACAGCGAGGAAGACTGAAAACCAGCACTCCCAGTGTCATGTGCTGGGCAAAATGAAACCTCAAGCAAATTGTGAATAAAATCATTTTAATCCTATCCATGGCTCTGCTTTAAACATGGTGTAGGCACGTTTTTGCAGTTGAGCACTCAGACTGAAAATCTGTTGCACCTGAAAGGATTTGATTGACACTATGCTCAAGCTTGTTATTGGGAATGAAGTGTTGTCTAATGGTTAACACAGGGGTTTTGGAATCAGGACTCTTGGAGTGAGATTCTGTGCTGGGCCTCCAAGGAGATGTATCACTGAGAGCCCCACCTGGGGGGAGGTGGGGGCAAAGATGAGTTTAAGGTATTTGAACATACCCTTCCATCAGGAGTAGCAGGTGCTCAGCGCCTGGGAATCTGGCCCATACAACGTCACCATTATCCATCTGGGATACTGTGTCACCATTACCCATAGTGAATCTATTAGCAGAATTGTATAAACACGTGTGTCCAAAGTTATAGAGGTCTAGAGTAACAACAGGAGTTAAAAATCGTGGCCAGGTCCTCAACTGATGTAAATTAATATCGTCCCATTTAAGTCAAGTGATTTACACCAGCTGAGGGCCTGGCTCCACATTTAAAGAAAAAAGTTATTTCTTTTACTAATAATATTTCAGATAAAAATATCTGAAGGATTGGGAAAGCTCGCTTCCTTTTCAATCATGGGTGCTGCTTCCTTACATTATTACTTTATTATACTCCCTTTGGAGAATGATGCTGCATAGGTCACTTTCACTTTTGTTTCTAGGCAGTTTCATTTTATGGTTCTGGTGCACAACCGCCTTGTTTTTGTGTTTGAATTCACAGCACTGCGGGGATATGTTCACACGCCCTTCTGTCCTCCCCCAATCTCGCCTCTCCCACCATCTTTCGCCCTACCCCAAGATTCACTGAATTTAAAAAAAAATGAAATTTCCATCTGTTAGGTTTTAAAGTCTGAATTTTGTTTAGCAAACTAAATCTGAGGAATTAACTAATTTTTAATGCCCCTTTAAATAATCAAGAGACTCATGCTTTGATCCTATCAGCTGGAAGGCTAGGGATGCAAGATTTTCAAAAGTATCTGATGATTTTTTGAGTGCCCAACCTGAGTTGCCTGAAAGGGACCCGACGTTCAGAAAGTGCTGAGCACCCTCCAAAAATATGGTCCCTTTACGGTGTCTCGGTTGAGCACCCAAAAATGGAGACACTCAAAATCACTGGTCTCTTGAAATCTTGGCCATGTGTTAGTACAGTGTTTCTCATCCCACACAGATTGGCGGCTTTTATTCAGTCAAAAATTTTCACAACCCCTTTACATTTGTTATAAAAGTAAGCGTAGAAAATGTATTGATTAAAAAAACCATACGTTTGTGTAACTGATTTGTGTAAGTGTCAGGTTTCAGAGTAGCAGCCGTGTTAGTCTGTATCCGTAAAAAGAACAGGAGGACTTGTGGCACCTTAGAGACTAACAAATTTATTTGAGCATAAGCTTTTGTGAGCTGCAGCTCACTTCATCAGATGCATTCAGTGTAAGTGTGTTTCAAGAGGTTGGCAGAAAATATTTGACCTTGAAGGGCAAAGGTGTGCAGAGATTTGGGAAGCAAGGTTTCTTTTGCTTAGATTGTAAAAAAAATTCTCAGCGCCCCCATTACCTCTTTCATGACCGCCCCTCCCCCCCGGGGTTGCGACCCACCAGTTGAGAAGCCCTGTGTTAGCATGGGAGTAGCTATGCAAATCTGATTATGTAATATTCATGTGGAGTGACTCTACCAGAACCTATGTTAAGCTTTTGTGCCTGGCTAGTGTGAACATGATGTTTCCAAAAGCCTGATCAGAATTGCTGGTGCAGTTAATAAAAGCAGGGGACTCTTTTTCCAGACATTTTGTCTCCTGCCTACTCCCTGCACCGGTGCTTAATTTGTCATGAAAGAGGTGTCAGGGCTCAAGCAATGTTTTTACTTTCATAACTGACCCGGCAAGCCCAGAGGTGCCAGGGCTATGAACTGCCAAGCCTAGAGGTGCCGGAGCTCAGCCCTGGCAAGCCCTGGCACAAAATTATGCACTGCCCTGCACATAACACCAGCTGTCTTTGTTAGAGAAAATCTTGAACTCATTAACTGAAGAAAAATATAAATGCATGGGTCTGATCCTGCAAACACCTATGGATGCCAGTACTCCTGGCTTGAGCAGTCCTGCAGGAGCCAATAGGACTGCTCATATGAGTAAGAGCTAATGGGGGAGAAGGGGAGGGACTAAGGAGCATGGGGCTTCTGAGTCCAAACCTACCTTTATAAACAATAAATGGAAGATCCTGGCTGACGTGACGTGCAGGTAGCACAGTATAAAAAAATTGTGATAATATTTCATGTAGCTTAAGCCATTCCGTGAATGATTTATTCTATAATGTGGAGAGGCTGGTTTATGAGAAAACCAGACCGCTGCTGTGGCTCCCCTTCCCCCTAAAAAGCAGCTGTCCTAAATGAAGCTAGGGAACAGTATTTGCAGTGTTGTTGGAATCATAAATGTACAGCCGAGCAAACTAACACAAGAATAAGTAAACGCCAAACTGTGAAGTCATCACATGGTTACAGCAATGTGATTCTCATTTCCATTATGATTTAGAATTTAATAGACCAACTGAAGTTTGATCAAGAGGCATTTCTTGTGTCAAAATGAAAAATTACAGATCAAAAGGGTGACTTTGCAGACAAACATATCGATCTACAGCCCGGGTGACACAGACTTCCTGGAAGAGAGCCCAGAACTAAGCATGTCTGTGTTTTAAAGTCAAATGGCTGTAGCCTTTTACCACTGATGAATAAAAAATGTTTTTGTCTGCATGCTGAAGGCCTGAGCAGAAACAAAAATGACTTGATTTGTTCTGCTGGAGGCACAAGTATGTGTTTGGGAATAATATTCCTTAGAAGTTGGGGGTTTATTTAAAAAAAATTTTTAAAGGTGTTTGAAGAAGTCAGAATTCAGGTTAAAGACTTTTTGCCGAAAAAAAATATTCTGGGGGAAAATAGCTGCTTTTTCATTGAATGAGTCTAAGAGACAGCCCTAGGAGAAACCCACGGTGCTGCAGGAAGTAATGATGATAATTTGGCTCTTGGGGGACAGTCTTTTTGTCTAGGGTGTATGAAGTACTTAGCAGAATGAGGCCCCAATTCTTATTGGATTATCATTTTAATAGACATTAATAGATGGCACTCTTGCCTCTCAGTCAGCACTGAGCCAGTGGCCCAGCATTCTATTAGGCGCAGTGTGATGCTGAAGGCAGTCTTAGATAAGATGCAAAAATGAGGTCCCAGTCACATCTGTGAGGGAGGCAATGTGGGCTAATGGATAGAGCACTTCCTGGGGACTCAGGAGACCTGTGTTCTGTTCCTGGCTCTGCCACTGCCGTGATGTGTGACCTTGGGCAAGTCACTTCACCTTCCCAGGCCTCAATTTCCCCTGTAAAATGAGGATGATGATAGTGATCTCCTTTGTAAAACACTTTGAGAGCTACTAATGAAAAGTGCTAGCTAAGAGCTAGGTATTATCATGATTTTGTTTATTAAGGATCCCATAGTGATTTTGCCAGCGTGTGGGTGTCTCCTAAACAAATTCCAGTTTCATGGAGTCATAGACTATAGAGACAGAAAAGCACAACTCAGCAATGTCCATACCAGTGCAGGATTGTGATTTAGATAATTATGTTTTGCTCACCCAAATTCTCCCTGAAATACCAAAGGAATTCAATTGGTAACCGTCTGTGTAGTGTGGCTGTGTGCTGAGTTCTGGCCCAGAGGTGGCTGCATTTCACTAAATGAGATGATCTCTCCATAGCCAGTCATTTGTAATTTGTTTTGGGATACTTCTGGAGGTAAGGCACGATGTGATTATTAGATGTTGTGTTAATGAAGCACAAACAGAGGTTTGATATGACTGTTCTAATGCAGTATAAAGGTTTCCTATTGTACTAATGCAGTGGTGCACAGTCTGGTCTCTAAATATAAAGAAGGATTTGGGGGACCCATGCACAGTAATGCCTGGGGAGAGCCATCCAGCTCAGTGCTAGGCTGGGGCTGGACAATTCCCATCCGTTCTGCTACCTCTTCTACAGTTCCTGCAGGAGCTGCGTTGCCCGGAGCAAAGGAGCTGTCCCTGCAGGGTAGATCTTGTTTCAGCACAAAGTGGGGTCGGCGCCCTGCTCTCTGTACCCCCTGAAGATCTGTGGGCGTCGGTCCACCAAATCCTCAGCCCTCCAGACCCCTCCCACCATTGGGCATGGTTCTAGGATAACCTCTCTGAGGCTCACCTTGCTGAGTTTCCCTTCCTGAGGGTTTTTCTGCAGGAGGGAACTGCTCTGGTTCAGTGACGCAGCTGGAAAGAACGATGAAATGAATAACACTCTGTCTGCTAAGAAGCAGTATTGTTTTCCTGTTACCACAATGGCAACTGCTGGAGAGGCAAAATAAGCCTCCGATTCAGCAAGTAATCTCGCTGGCTTTTGCACCGCACGAGGCCATGGGAGCCCCTGGAATTTGACCTCCTCAGCTTTGCATAGGCTTGGACATATTTTTTTTTGTGCTGAACGGCAGCAGTTGCTGCGCTGAACTCCAGCGAGATGCCAGTTTAAGTTCCAATTGGTATGAGTGTAACAAAGCTTCAATTATGCCGAATGTTTTAGTTCCCCCTAAGGGGCTACTTAGAATCTCATCTCCTCACCAGTACGTCTGACCTCTGAAGCAACAGGCCTGCACAATTTAGGGGCTCCACTCCGTTACCGAGGGTAGGACTCAGCCAGCATTAGAATTACCGCAGAGGCTGTTAAAGCTTCCGACTCCTCTTTGTGACTATAGAATTAATGGAAAAAACCAGAGGTTCAGGGCCCAGTCCTGTAAACTTTGCACACTGGAGTAATCCTTAATCACAGGAGTAGTCCGGTCGACACCAGCAAGGGAGCACAGATTACTCCAATGAGTAAGGATTTGCAAGATGAGGACCATAGTTTTTACTTTCATGAGGTGTACATTAGGGTATAACTCCACAGAAGCCAGTGAAATTGTGTGGCTGCAAAGACAATGTAAATGAGATCAGAGTCAGGCCTGGGATGACTAACAGCTTCCAAATTATTAGTCCTCATGTGAATGGAGAACTATTTCCTTTGCATTCAGTACAAAACAATACAACTCCCCTGAAACAACATGAAGATTATGAGGTCAAAGCCAGGATTCAGAATTCCCCGTGATACACCACATCAGTGGTATAAAAAGCACATAAACTACAAACTTTCTTGCCTTTAGAGTTTGTATTGATTTCCACCATCTAAAGGAGACTGGACCAAATCCATCCCTTTACTAACAGTGATTTCACTACAGGGACACCAGGAGCGACTTTGGCCCAATAGTACTAATATCGTGGTTGATTTGGGGCAAGGGTATTAAATTGCTGCATTGAGCATGTAGGATATTCCTTTTTTACAGATGGAGGGAAAAGACTGGGAGGGTCTGAACACATAGTCTGTCTTCTTACTGCCTCTGAAATGTGTGTCAGACATCTGCATGAGAAATATGATGGAGTAATATTTCCTTTATGGCTACACCCAGATTTTTTTTTTCACCAGCAGTAAAGTTTGATGGGTCTTTGGCCCCGATCCTGCGAATTGTTTTCAGTGGGTGAACCCTTCTGTCAGTGTGCAGGGGGTCTGACGGCATGGAATGGCCTGTGGGATTGTCGCCTTATTTGGTGCGTAAGGGCTATGGGTCCGATCCAACTCCATTGAAATCACTGGGATTCTCACCACTGATTTCAATGGAAATTGGATCGGGGCCCAAATCTCCATTTTACTGATGAGAAAATTGAGGCAGGAGGCACAGGGAACTATTGTCCTGCCAGGTTTAGAACATAGCAGTTTCTGACTCCCAGTGAGATGTGATGAGAATAAATACATGAAAGTTTATGAGGTGCTCAGGTACTATAGTAATAAAGGCCAAATAAGCATTGTACATAGATCGTCCTGTGCGCACCTCTCCCCACTCAGCACACACTGAAACCTCTTGGAGCCAATGCAAGATTTCTGCTGTACAAACAAATTCTCACCTGCTACCTCTGAGCCCATTTCTTGTTAGACTCTAGTTGAGCTAAATCCCCTAATTCCTGCCCTTCATCAACCAGGGTTTAACATCATCACACTTCCAAGTTCCCAAATAGAGAACAATTGCAGCATATTTTGAGATTGAAACTTTAAAAGACTGAGGAAGGACTGAATGGACTGAAGGTCCCCCATGGAGGAAGCAGCAGCGTAAATAACGTTAGTTTAATCGGCAGGGGTTATGGAATGTAGGATTATGGTAGGATAAGGGGATTTCCCCATTGACAGCTGCTCCCACAAACATACCCATTATTTATATATGTAACTTGTTGTTCAGACAGTAAGAATTTAAACTGCCCATGACACCACTGTACTCGTGATTGCTGGTTCCACAGTTGTAACATCTGGTTACATATAGCTGTCTCCCCCAGGAATTGGCTTTAATAGATGCAACTGGAGCAGAGGTAGTTATACTAAGAAGAGGCACAGCTCTGTGTTTGAAAAGGAAACCATTATTTCTGAGGTTAATCATGGCTAGTTAATGCTTTTGTTCCCCTTCCCTTCTGGAGTAGTGGGAGCACTCAGTGATTCTGAAAATCAGGCCCAAATCATAGTCTCCGGGGCAGACTTTCGTCTATTCTACAGTGACTTTTAGTAGACTTACTCCGCATTTAGGGCCCATTCCTGCACCATTGCGGTCAATGGGAATAGAATTGAGGCCTTACATGGTGTGATTGAGGTGGGGGGATCTGGCCCTTTGAAGAAACATCTTTTCATACCACAGAATCAGAATGGATGTCCTTTGTGAAATGCACCCAGGGCTAGTAACTATGTCTGCATGCTCAACATTGTTGTCTTAAATTTGCAATAATGTACTAGTCTGACAAAAAAAGACATGATTCTGTATCTCTGTTATGGTCTCATACTTTCATCTAAGGACCACCAAGTTCAGTCACACTCACGTGAGCACAGTATCTTTGCAGGTTGGTCCACTGGTGCCAGAATTTAGTCTCTTTCAGTAACGAATGAATTCAGTTTTACCCATTTACATATATAGGCTGGAATTTGGCAAAGTGGCCCGGGGAGTAAAACACCCTAAATCCCAGCTATCAGCCAGATGAGAAAACCTGGCTTTGTTTCTTTTGGATTATTTCTGCCACCCGAGGACCACACTCTGTGAAGTTCAGCAGAAATCAATGGGCCTACTCACACTGTCAGGTACTACTCAGCATGAGTAAGGGTAGCAGAATCAAGTCCAAAGATACAAACCCAGATGAGCAACCTGAGAGACAGTGTTGACCAGTGGATAGAGTTCTGTACTGGGACTTGGGTTCTATTTAGTCTCTGCTGGCTACTTGTGACCAAATCACTTCACCGGTCTGTGCCTCAGTTTCCCCATCTGTAGAATGAGGATAGTGGTACTGTCCTCCTTTGTAAAGTGCTTTGAGAGCTAGAGATGAAAGGTGCTTTATTAAAAATTATCTGAAGGGATGGTACATAGTGAGCCTACAGTCAAAGATACTGGTCCTGATGTCAGTCCTTTTAGACATTAGTGTAACCCGCTCTATTGATTTCGGTGTTATTCCTGATTCACCCAGGGTCCAAGTAAGAGCAGAATGAGGCGTTCTGCATGGAAAGGTGAAATGTAACAACAGAGCAAAGAAGAAGAAAGATAAAAAGGAGATACGATGCCAAGGAAAGTTAAAAACACTGTTGTCTGGATCCAAACCCTTATTACTCAGAGAATTCTCCCCTTCAAGCCCATGAGTCACATTCTGACCTCTGGTGTGAATCTGGAGTAATTCAGAATGGTTGACATATCCTCTGTGAAATGTAGAGGGAAGTACTAACATCTCTGGAGATACCAAAAAAGGGCTGCCACAGCTGGGTCTTGGATCTTGTAAAAAATTAGGTGTTTTTTTTTAAACTTGACTATTTTCAGTAGTGAGTTAATCCATTGTTCCCTGGTTATTGTTCCGAGCCATTGTGAGTCTAACGTTATTAATATATTAGCCCTTTGGCTGCTAAACTGGTTCTAACAAACTGCTTACATTTATTTTTGGAGTTGTGAAGATGGTGATGTGTTACAACTTGATACAGTTGTGATCACATCGGAACTGAATGCAGAGTTAATCCTTTTCATAACCCCCCTACAGAATGGAGCTACCGTCTTGCTGTCCCCGTGCACTGGATTCCCTACTCCTTGGAGCACAGCCAGCAGGTATTTGTGTGGAGAAGGCCCACTCTGTGAAGATATGGTGAAGTCCAGAGCTCTGATCTTGTAAGGTGGGGAGTGCCCCCTGCTAGGTGAAGGCCTTGGCTTCAGTGTAGCTCATTCTGCTCCCACTGAAGTTTTGCCAGTGCCTTCCATGAGAGCAGGAGCAGGCTGTTTGGGAGCTGAGAGTACCTCGTAAAGGATCAGGCCCCAGCATCGGAACTTGTGCTGTGCCAAAATCCTGAATAAATGCCCCGTCCTGCTCCTATTGAAATTCATAGGAGCTTGACCTCGACTCCATTGGGAGCAAGATCAGGACCTGAATCAACATGCATGGTACTGAAAATAGCAAAGTAAACAGCTGTTTCACGGATGCTCCAGCTAAGCAATATGTGATCATGTTAATTTGGGAGAAGTATCTACCTTCCCTCTTGTGAATATGAGCGGTGGCAAATGTTCTATTCCTGGCTTGTTCTCTCTTCCTGTTTTTACATATTCTTAGCTTTGAGTTTTTAGGGCTTACCACAAGTAAGAAATGCAGCACCCTTTCTGTCTCAGCTGCTGTTAATGGAACTGGCCAAAAGGAGCAAGAAGAATATACTATAGAAAAACCCAGTATGGTAAAATAACGAATGAACAGCATATGCTACCCTGTGATCTCTGTAAACACAGTAATGATCTTATCACTTTAAATCAAATGTTACCAGTGTTATTCCTTCATGAAAAGTAGTTTCTATGTCATCACTACATCACTCAGGGAGAGAGCTTTAGTCCCTTGAACAGTGTTTGCAAATCTTCTTTTCACAAGAATTGCATTATTCTGTAGTGATGATGTGATTATCTCTATGTTATCATCACACATGGCCAGCAAGTGCACCAGTTTAACATCTACCTTTCATATATGTTATCTCAATACTTTCCATACAGTTTATTCTTTAGCCTTTGAGTCTGTGATCCCTTATTTATTTTGCATACTCCCTGATTCTAAACATTCAGCAACCTTCTAACCAGGGAACATATAACTTTATTCTCCATAGATTATTATTTGGTTTTCATGTTATTTGGGAGTGGCAGCAGACCAGCAAGAGCATGGGATTAGTAACTGGGAGATCTGGGTTCTTTTCCTCACTCTGCCATTGTTGAGCAACCGTGGCAAATCAATTAACTTCTCTGTGCCTCAGTTTCCCCTGTGAATAAAATATTTGCCTCTACAAAGCACTTTGAGGTCTTTGGAGGAAAGATCCTACATAAATGCTAATTGCTGTTTTTATTACATATATTATGGCAAACTGTTTACCTCGCTTTGTGGTTTGGAGATGTTTGGGCAGCTTCCACTCACCACTAAAATTTAACAAATAAATGATCACTCTCTGCATTGCCCTGGGTAATGGCCTCTATATAATTTAAAACATATTTCCCAAACTGGCACAAAATGACATTTCACAATAGCTACTTCTCCAGAAATTCTGTGAAATCTATCTATCTCATCACCATAGTCTCTGACCTCCTCCATGTTCCATTACTACAAGACACATGGATTTTCTAACCAAGAAGACTACAGCATCCAAAGTAACAAGTCACTTATATGCTGACTGGCTAAGTCATTTCTGATGTATATAGATGTACTGCCCTCCTTTCCTTTCACTTCCTGATGTATTTACAGCCTTGTCTGGGGCCCTCATCTCACCCTGTTGAGTATGAGTAATTCCCATTGTAGTCAACAGGATTTATTCATATCCTATGGGAGAAGGATTGGCCCCATGTATTATAAAGACCATTAAAGATGATGACAATCATCGGATCAGATGCAAGAGCGAGTTCTAATCAGGCCCAGAGTAATCAGGCCTCAAGTCTTCAAGCATGAAACCTAAGATACAAACATCCCTTGATATGTTACTCCTAATGAGATAGTGTGGGAATAATTGATTCTTCAGCTAAAATGGCACTGGACAGTTGCGTACCCATCTTGTGTATGTCATCTTGCCATGCAGAAATGTAAGGCAAGTTACCGTGTGTGAGTGTGTACACATGCATTCACACAGAAAAAGTACTCTTCATTTGGAAGATTTTCTTCTTTTGTTTCTTTTTGCAGTTCAAACATAAGGCCAGATTTTCACAGGTGTTGAGCACCTACAGCTCCCTTTAAAACCAACAAGGAGTCCGGTGGCACCTTAAAGACTAACAGATTTATTTGAGCATAAGCTTTCGTGGGTAAAAACCCCACTTCTTCAGACGCAGCTCTCTTTGAATTCAAGTGGAGTTTGTGGTGCTCAGGATTTCTGTAAAACAGGTCTATTATAACTGGGCATGTGAAATATTTTTGAAGTGGGATCTTGGGGCAATTAAATCATTTTCTGTTTACTTAAAATTGTTTCTTTTTAAATAAAAACTTGGATGTATTTCACATTGGCTTTAAAGCCCCCTGAATGAGTGACTGAGTTGAAAGCACAGCTCTGTTTCTCTCTCTCAAGTTTCTTCCTGGGGCTGTACAGAACTTTTGCTCTGTCTCTAGGCCCATCCAATGCTCTGTCTCTAGGCCCTCTGCACAGCCACCATGGTCATTCCCTACACCAGTGCAAGCCTGCAGTCACTGAACAAGAAATGTACAGTGTGGTAGCAGTAGATGCAACTAGAGTAGGAGAGGAATGAATCAGCAGTCCCTGGTTTTCAGTGTATGACTCTGACTGTATTGTCAGACCCAACATCCACTTGTAATTCTAACCTCATCATGATCATGAAGCAATATGACTTTATTGCAGAATTGCAGAGTCCAGAGATGGAGGAGACCTATTAGGCCATCGGGGATACTCCCCTTTGCTGTATTGCCCTAACCTGAGTGAATAACCCAATAAATAGGAAATGGGAATAGACCGTGTCTTCCTGAATCACACTCTCACACACACTCTCTCTGCTTCAGGACAACATGCTGGAGGCCACGACTGATGTGAGATCTAATCAGTGTTATAGTCCCTGGAAAGCTGAAGTACCGTGAGAATATGAAATTTCACATTATCTTAGCCCCATAAATAGCTGATATTAGCATAAGCTAGGTGAAAACCCCTACACAAATATTAATACAGCTACCTAAGAAAGTGCACAGGACTAACAGATATGCAGATTAAAATAAAGAGAGAGAGAGAGAAAGACAGAAAAATAGATAAGAGAAGTCGTATATGCAAGTATAAAGACAGCCACCTAGAAGGAGAACACATCCAAGGACAAGGTTCAGGTACCATACACCAATATACAGTAAAATATGAGCCTGCAGGAAGAACATCAGTTCTCAGATTCTGGCTTCACTGAAGTCAGATTGGATTGGACTGGATAAACAACAAGTACACAGCTCCAGTCTGAATGGCTTTATGTGGCCCTCATTCTATAGCACCTACACATCACAGCAGACGTGGCCCATGATTTTGAGTCATGACTACTGCTTTTTGACTGCCTCACTTTGAGACCCTGGCCTTGATTTTCAGAATGGCTGAGCAACCACCCATCCCATTCATTCCATTCCACCCCACCCCCTCTGAAAATCAGGCTCATGCTCTTGCAACCCAAGCCCCTGCAAAACTGAGGTATCCCTAACATCCGTGGCCTCTTTTGAAATGTGGCTGACACTCAGGTAATCCCTCTGCCCCTTCACTGCCAGTGCTGCATGAGCTCTAGATCAGTGGCTCTCAACTTCTCCAGACTACTGTACCCCTTGCGATGAACCCGATTTGTCTTGTGTACCCCAAGTTTCACCTCACTTAAAAACTACCTGCTTACAAAAATCAGACCTAAAAATACAAATGGGTCAGAGGGCCCTAGTACAGGTACTGACAAATTGCTTCCTTTCTCCTTTTTACCAGATCATTCTAAAATAAATCGATTGGAACATAAATATTGCACTTACATTTCAGGGGACAGTTTGCAGAGCAGTATCTCCTCTTTGTGTGAAATTTTAGTTTGGCCTGACTCCGCTGGTGCTTTTTCTGTAGCCTGTTGTAAAACCAGGCAAATAGCTAGAGGAGTTGTTGTTCCCCCTGGAAGACCTCTGCAGTGCCCTAGGTGGAAAGCGGCCGCTCTCCACAGTATCAGCTGAGAGATCCACTAGGGGGCCTCTCGGTCCCTAGTTTAGAGAAAGGAAAATCCGATTTGGATTGCTCAACTGGAAGCGAATGGAGAGAGAGGGAAAAAGAGGAACATTACTGGAAACAAGAAGGCACAATGATTTAGGGGAAACCCCCTGAAGCAGCGACTGTCCATTTCGTGTCTTGTGCAAATCCTAACTGACCAAATGATTTTTTTTGGGGGGGGTGGGGGGGAGGGTGGCAGCAACGGAAAGCCTCCAGCCTCCACATCTGCCAGGCTAACTTGCAGCAAGAGCTGTCTAATTTAGGGGGTGGGGACTAGGGTGCTTCCTTAAACAGCCAGGAGAGCGCGAGAGACTGAGCGCGGCAGGAGGGTGCGCTTCCCCTGTCACCCGTGGCCGCGGCGGCAGGGCCGGCGACCCCCCGCCGCCGGGCGCCCCGGGGATGGGGCGCGGACACGTGGGGCTGCGCCGGGCGAACTTTCGAAGGATCTTGCTCTGCAACTTGGACGGCGACGCCGCGGAATTGGAAACGTGTCTTAACGGTGCAAGGATCCAGTCGCCTTTTTCTCTCTGGTTTGGTGGGGTGGGTTTTCCCCTCCCCCTTCTACTTGGCGGGTTGGGACTCCCCCCCGGGCAAATGTAACAGATTTTTGCTTTTAATGGGAAATGTTGTCCTGTCCCGGTTGCACTTTTTTTTTTCTTTTTTTTTAATTTTTTTTTTTTAACATTTTTTTTTAACAAGGGCAAAGAGGAAGGGTGGGAAAAAAGTCGCAGCGCGGTCAATACCAGCTTAAATATCCGCCTTCTGGCGAATGGGCTGCGGCGGGAGCTGGCGGGGAGGTCGGGGGGGGGAGCTACCCATTGCTTCTCTCCACATAATTGTCAAGGCTTTGCCGCCCGCAATTCGGAGACCTGCTTGGCGGAGGCTCGGGCCGGGCACGAAGAGCCGCACCCGCACCCCCCCCCCCCGGTGCCCTGTGCCCACCACCCTGAGAGAAGGTAACCGGCTTTTTAACACGCGAGGACGATTTTCCCTTCCTCCCCCTTGTGCAAACTTCTTGCTTTCTGTCGGAAAAGCGGCTCCGCTCCGGCTCCCGTTCTGCAGACCGGGCCTGGCTGTAGATGCGCTTCCCGGGTGCCGGGGCTCGGCGCTGGGAACCGGCTGGCGCGTTAACCCTTCGGGGGTCGGGCGGAAAGCGCTGCCCCTCGGGCTGGCTCGAAGCATGAACCATGGATCCGGATTTCTGCCCCCCCTCGCCCCCCCCCACTCCTTTTGCTTCGTGACACTTGCTAGTCGCCGCCGTTTGGGGGCGGATTTAAGTCCCGGGAGCAGAAGCCCTGCTTGACTCCGACCCAGGGGCCGGGGGTTTGAGGGCGAGTGGCCTGAAGTCCGGGGCTCCCGCGCCCGTAGTGTGGGCCGATGCGACAAGGCCAATTGGCTGCGAGTTGATTTTTTTTTAGAACAGTCTCCGGCTGCCAGATCAGGTGCTAAAATCCCTCTTTTCAAAACGACCGTTCAAAGCCCGTGTTTTGCTCTCGGTGTCGGATTGGGCGAGTCTAGGGCTGGGTCTTTGCGGGCGAGATGAGAGGTTTGTGCATTCAACTGGCCTACAAAGTCCCAGTTCTCGGCTCCCAGGACCTGCAGTGCCATAGGGCAGTGAAACAACTGAAGAGTGACAACAGCTGAAAGTTAGAGCCAGGGGGTGGGAGAGAAGATCTTGGTTTTAAAAAACCATCATCGTTCTCAGGGCTATTAACTCTTGCATGCACCCACCCTGGCATTGTGCTGGTGGGAAAGGGGCTGACTGGCCTTGCTGAGCTGCACAAATCAGCAACAGGCTGTTGTGTTTTACAGATTTCCAGGTACTAGATGTGTGAGCTCTGAGTTTCTCCTGGTCCGAGGGACAGAACTTTAAAAATTCGTTTTAGAGGATGGTTAAATGTATTTCTTCACCCCCAGGAAACAACCAACTCACTTCTTTTATATTCTGAGTGTAACTAAACCAAGATCCCAGTACAATTCATCCTGGACTGTAAACAAATTCATTATTATTTGTTTATGTATTCAGATATGAAAGCTCAGAAGAAGGTTTTGGTTTTTTAACGGGGGGTTGTCAGCCATATGCTGGCAGTGGCTTCTTTCTTGGAGGGAGAGGTCACTAACTTTTCATACTAGCTGGGATGTTGTAAAGCCAAAGGAGAAGAGTCGTGCCATAAAAAATGTCACTCTGGGAATTTTGAAATGCTTTTCGCTTGAACCTCAAGAAAAAGTCCTACCTTTGCACATGGCATGCAGTTTCTGTTGTAATTAATTTTGACTGTATCACTTTGAGGTCCCATGATTCTTGACTGCACTGTAGGAGCACAATTTGCACATAATTCTAGAAAGCTTCTTTTAGGGGAAACAGTGAAAGCTATGTGCACTGTCAGCATTGGGTTTCTATAAAAAATCGGAATTCTCTGCAGGAACTGTCTGTGTGCTCACAGGACTTGTTTCTTCCAACTTTCACTTTCAGAAAACACAGCTGATCAGATTTTTGTAGATCTGGTTATTTATTCATATATTAAATAGCTCGGCCCATTGTATCTCTTTGTGTTAATATCACCAACCCTCCGAAACTTGCCCTAAAATTTGTCCTTAATTTATGATCTGCACCTTACAGCTCTAAATCGTGCCTATTTCTCCCATTCATACCCAGCTTTTAGTGTGTGTCTATGAATATATATATATATATATGGGTGTGCAGAAGGGCGCAATCACTAATAGAAAAATAATAATGATCATGCCCTTCTGCGTTACTATTAACTTTTTTCCTCCTCAAGTTCTTATGTAGGAAATATTTTGAGGGCCAAAGAGTTTTGCCTTGTTCTCCGTTTTAAAGGCTAGAATATTGAAATAGAACAAGGAGCAAGGCCAAGTAGTAATTGTATACAAATTGTATCAAATTTAATTGAGATTGATAACCTTTCTTTGGGATTTTTGAGACATCCTATAGAATTTAACAGATTTTTGTTTTTAATGGGTAATGTCGCATTTTAATATCTCTGCTCCAGAATTGTATAAGGATGATTATATATAAATATAGAAAGCATACCTTCTATGTTCAGTTTTATGTGGGATTCTGAAGAACCCTATCAGTTTCATCCCTATCAAATTCTAAAGGACTCATTTATAACAGTAATAATTATTAATATTTACATAATGCTTTTTGGTTGAAGAATCCCAAAGTGCTTTGCAAACGTTGTTATATACACACACACATTTGCACTGGGACATTGTTCATTGCATAATCAAATAATAATCTTCCAGAATGTATCAGAGGCATATTAGTCTTAACACACAAAGAATTGTTGCCCATGTGTAGACATTTATGATGTTTTCAGTTCATGACTTGAGCCTACTGTCTGTGAAGTTAGCGAGTGCTCGATTGGGCCTGATATCTTTATAAAACACTGAACTAAGAGCTGATTGGGAAACTTTCTTTGAAACAACATTTCAAGGGACTTTTTTTTTTTATTTTCAAATTTCTCCCCACCCCACCAGTTTTCTACCTAGCTCTGTCTGGTGGGTACATGAAGGAAAAGTATGTGAAACTAAGCAGTGAAGGCAAAAATCTAAAATGGTGGGCTTGCCCCAAGATTATAAATGTTGTCCTTGTCACACGAATGTGGTTATAGAATGTAAGTTCTGTCTCTGGACTACATGCCACCCCTCCTCCTTAGGGATCATTAGCCTTAAACTACATTAATCTGTAATGAAATCACAGCAAACTGATTCTAATCAGTTGCCCTGAAACATATGGGAGCTACAGCAAGACGAGCGAAGGTAGCACATTGTAAAAGTACATTGGGCGTACAGGGCTGTATCCTGCCATCAGGTTTTATGTGGGCTTGTTGATTCCAGTGGGGATTTAGACTTAAAAGCTGATGGTACGGTATAGCCTGTAGAGTGGAGACGTGGGAGAGATGTCTATTGCTGAATATGTCGCCTCTGAAGCCATATCCGTTGTCTTTCTACCTCTCTGTGCAACTTTTTGGACATCACTTTTTCTGTTTCAAGGGAAGTGCAATTTTGAGTCAAGATTATACACGTTATTTCTCACTACTCAGTCTCTTGGGACTATCCGATGAGACAGCTAAAGTTTTTCTTTCACAAGGAGTGTTTCTTTCTTGTGGTTTGCTTTATAAAGTTCCATAAGCTGCCAGGTTTATAACGATCTGAAATCTCTTATTTCCAGCAATATTTTTTTCCTCTCCTTCCTTGGTGTATTTTAGGCCAGAATTGTCAAAAATGACCAGTGACTGTGGGTTTCCAAATTTTGGGTGCCCAGTTTGAAACCTATTAAAAGGGACTAATTTTCAGAGGTTGTGTGCTCAGCTGTTTTGGAAAATCAGGCTCCTTTAAGTGTCTCAATTTGAGCATTCCAAAACACTCGTCACTTCTAAAAAGCTTTTTCTTTAACCATGTCATTCATCAAGGCGAAAGGACAAACTTTTTCAAGTACAATCCATCTGTTTTGAACCAGAGTGGATGCAGTTGTTTATCACGGAGAGAACTCTAGTGACAGACGTGCTGATATTAGGAATTTTATTTTTCCCCGTTCATCTTCATTATTAATATTTGTTTAGATTTCAGCAGCACACACAATGTGCTAGGCACTTTCTAAACACAGTCCCTTCCCCAAAGAGCCATACAAGCTAATGCAAATAATTTTTTGGCATCATTAAATTGTTCTATTTAACCATTCTGATTGGATTAAAAAAATCAAACTTGAATCTAAAATTCCCTCAACTCCTAAGTGATTTTGACAAATTACGAAGTAAAAATAATTCGCTTTTTTTTTTAATTGGACATGAAGCATATTTAGACTAGGCATCAGGTTTGGCCCAGCTAACACCTTAGAACAGTAAATGTTTCAAACTTCTGCTGCAAGTTGTTGTGCTGATGACAGTTTTCTTAACTGGTGATTTTACTGTTAATCTGTATTTCATAATGTCCTATGCTTTCTGGGTTGCAGGCTCAGTGAGGTTTTTTCTCTGTTAATAATGGGGCTTTGTTTTATTTTCACTTCTAAACTTTGCACCTCTTTCACTAATCTTTCTCAGTGTACAAATAGACTTTCCTCAGCAGTCAGAGCTGACAGCATGTACCCCCACAATAACCTAGTTCTGCGCAGAGTTGCTTGTCTCTCTCTTTGTCAGAGCCTTTACTGTGAAGTTTATTATACTGCAGGTTGACATTTGCAGCCTTCTGAAAGAGTTGGTGTATATTTAGCAGGTCCTACTCCTTCGGCACAAAAAAGGGCTGTGGTTTTGTCTGTGATAAGGCCTGAAAGAAAACTATCTGAGTAGTAAGGGCTCAGTTTGTTGAGGAGAGGGGTGGGGTTCGAGCTGGATTCTCACTACTTGAACTGTGGAGAGAGAAGCAGAATGTTTGTTTGCAGTGTTTAGGAACCACTGTCGCTCCATGTTTTCAAATAGAGACCTTCATGATAGGGAACCCCAAAAGCTGAGAGTCTGAAGAATTACAGTGGGGTCTGGAACATAATGAGCCTGGAGAATCCGTTTTACACATGTATGTGACTGAAGGAGTTGTCAATCTGGATAATATTCTATATGAACTGTCTGCTCTTTGCTCTGCTGTTCAGTACATGAGAGGGCCCAGATTTTCACAAGAGCCTAGCACCCCACTTGTACCCAACATGCTCTGCTCTTTTCGGAATCTGGCGCCCCGTGCACCCCCATGGTGAATGCAGAGCATGTGGTGTGCCTGCCGTGTATAACATAAGCTCTTTCTAAAGTGCAGCTCTTAAAGAAACACAGTCACAAACTATAGGAATGTTTGCAATTTTTTTTAAACATTTCTGAATGATAAAGGAAAGACAATGCTTCCAAATTGTCAATGCTGATGATAGTTTCCCTCCCCACCTGTATCTGAATAGCAAAAGGTCACTGATTCCAAATGGAAGAGATGGGGTAGATGAACAGCTAGAACACATCGTAAGTTGCCTGACGTTGCACTCTCTATCTGTCTCGGGGTTTTATTCAACCCTCATCACCGTAGTATTTGAGTGGCTTCATGTAAAACCAGCAGCAATAGCCAGTCCCTATGGACTTCAGTCTCTGGTGTTTCTCCTGTTTTGGGATAACAGCTCTGCTTGCTGGAGGGTTTTTGTGTTTTTTTTACTTTATTAATTGATTTATTGCTATGGGAACCCAAAAAAGGGTGTTGTCTAATGAACAGCTTAAGGGTTCATGACCTATTTGATCAGTTTTGGGGTAGTCCAAATGGTTACCCTCCCAGGGCCCAAGAGAGATGGCTCAGAGCTCCTGTGGATTCCACAGGATCTGTGTGGATCCTGGAGGATCCAAAGGTTCTGGTAGCGGAACCCTGTGTTTTTCCCATGCTGGTGGTGTGGGGGACATCCTGTTTCTCTCCAGACCTCCCTGATAATTTGGGGAAACTCCTTAAAAGTGTCCCAGGGTCCTCTACCATGGGACAATCTGTTCCCATTTTCCATTGCATTGCTCATGGTTTGAATATATTCCCCAGTAAGGTTAGCTATTGTGGTACCCATTATGAGTCTAGTACCTCTTATACAGACCTGTGGTCTTAGAGTCATAGAATATCAGGGTTGGGAGGGACCTCAGGAGGTCATCTAGTCCAATCCCCTGCTCAAAGCAAGACCAATCCCCAACTAAATCATCCCAGCCAGGGCTTTGTCAAGCCTGACCTTAAAAACTTCTAAGGAAGGAGATTCCACCACCTCCCTAGGTAGCGCATTCCAGTGTTTCACCACCCTCCTAGTGAAAAAGTTTTTCCTAATATCCAACCTAAACCTCCCCCACTACAACTTGAGACCATTACTCCTCGTTCTGTCATCTGCTACCACTGAGAACAGTCTAGATCCATCCTCTTTGGAACCCCCTTTCAGGTAGTTGAAAGCAGCTATCAAATCCCCCCTCATTCTTCTCTTCTGCAGATTAAACAATCCCAGTTCCCTCAGCCTCTCCTCATAAGTCATGTGTTCCAGACCCCTAATCATTTTTTTTGCCCTCCACTGGACTCTTTCCAATTTTTCCACATCCTTCTTGTAGTGTGGGGCCCAAAACTGGACACAGTACTCCAGATGAGGCCTCACCAATGTCGAATAGAGGGGAACGATCACGTCCCTCGATCTGCTGGCAATGCCCCTACTTATACATCCCAAAATCCCATTGGCCTTCTTGGCAACAAGGGCAGACTGTTGACTCATATCCAGCTTCTCATCCACTGTAACCCCTACGTCCTTTTCTGCAGAACTGCTGCCTAGCCATTCGGTCCCTAGTCTGTAGCGGTGCATGGGATTCTTCTATCCTAAGTGCAGGACTCTGCACTTGTCCTTGTTGAACCTCATCAGATTTCTTTTGGCCCAATCCTCTAATTTGTCTAGGTCCCTCTGTATCCTATCCCTACCCTCCAGAGTATCTATCTCTCCTCCCAGTTTAGTGTCATCTGCAAACTTGCTGAGGGTGCAATCCACACCATCCTCCAGATCATTTATGAAGATACTGAACAAAACCGGCCTGAGGACCGACTCTTGGGGCACTCCACTTGAATACCGGCTGCCAACTAGACATGGAGCTGTTGATCACTACCCATTGAGCCCGACAATCTAGCCAACTTTCTATCCACCTTATAGTCTTGGTCACAAATATTTATTTACTCGTAAAGAGTCCCACCTGACCAAGGCTTCTGGGCCGCAAACGGACAATAAAAATACAATGATAATAATAAATAACAATGAAATGCACACTATTAAAAGAGCTAACAAAACACTGATACTATTCTAATAACTTCTGGGGAATGGGACACGGTCAGTCCTCCATAAAATGGGAATATAATACTGTCCTCCTTTGTAAAGAGCTGTGAGATCTAGTGAGGAAAAGCACTATATGGGCCTAATCCTGCTTTCATTCACTGTAATTGAAAAGTTCCCACTAACTACGGTGGTGCTAAAAGCTAGATATTCTTATTTTGAATCTCTAAACTGCATTGTCAATTTTCTCAGTTTTAGGTATGCAATTTCCTAGAACTAAAATGCCAGAATAGCATTTGTTCAGAAACTACACTTTCCTTTATAATTCGATGAAGAACACAGTTTAAAACATGTTTAAATTTAATTTGATACGCTGTCTGTCAAAACTATAATCTAGCAAAATAACTAGATAGCAAGCTAACGCAGTTCTCGAACCAAAGATTTTGTGGATATGGAAAAACCTTTAGTCAGATCTGTGCGGTATTACAAAGGATGTGGCTTTTGAATCCTGTGCTATCCACGGGGTTAAATTCAAATATGTAAGTGCAGTAGTTTAAGGAATAAGTTCCAGAAGCTATTTAACTCTCGGCTTCATTACAGAGCTGTGATCAGGTTGAGTTAAGCAGAATTGCTGTATGTTGAAACATCTGGAATAATATCATATTCCATAAAAAGGAATTTTTTTTAGGAAGAGCAAGGATGGGCTGATATTTGAGTGAACGGAGCTAACAGCAACCTACAAATACTGGAAAACCAATTAAGAATTTATAGCGTGAAAGAGTAAGACCTTGTCAGGAATCTTAATTTTGACCACAATCTCTTTTAAAAACAGCAGCAAAATCTCCTTTTAAAACCTCAGACTTTCCCAACTAGATTGATCAATGGGAAGCCTTAAGGTCTGGTGGCAGTGCTCAGCTTATTGGAAATAGACTTCTTAACATATAATGGATTTTATTCCTATTAAACAAGTCCTGGCAAACATATATGGAGCTTTCCAGGCTAGGTGGTAGCGAAACATCTTGTTTGGGGAAACAAATCAAAAGATTTTTCATTGTGAAACAACAATTTGAACATAGATCAGTTTAAATGAGCTTGATTTTAAGAACACTTTTAAAATTATTTTGATAGTTCCTAGAAGAAATAATGTCCTTTATTCCACTTTTAAATATCTCTTTTATAATTAAAGGGATAGCGTTAATGACATTTTAAATCTAGGTTGTGTTTTAAAATTATTATTTTGTAAAAAACCTAATAAGAATACAAATGTGTAATCTATAAATGTTATTGCTTACTAATTTCAATAAAAACATTTTGGGGAAGGGAAAAAAGGAATCAAATACAAATGCAACAGTCATGCACTACGAGAGCTAGAAAGCTAATCTACACAAAAGTGAATTGACCAATGTACTTTTATCGTCCAAGGTGAACAAAATACATAAAAGTAAACAAATGTCAGAATAGTGAAAAGCACATTCAGATATTTACAGCTTCTGTCTTTTTAATGTCATTGTGGTGTTTTCAGTAAGACAGTTAATGATTTTTTTAATATTAACAGTACCTGTTTGAAATTCATCTACCCAAAAGACCTGAAAAACAACCTGAAAATATTAAGTGTTAGAAAATAATTTACATTTTAAAAAAAATCAAACGCTCAAGTACACTGAGTAACTTATCGGGAGTAAATTTCAAATAAATTTCCCCAATCTTAGTTAATAAAGACTTTTTAGAACTTAACCCAATATAGCTGCCTACTCTAACAGACTTCACGGAATCATTTTATAATGTTTGTCTGTTGCAGTTATAAGTGGTAAATTGAGATTAGAATTACAGAAAGCCTCAGACTAAATTTAGCTCTGGGATACATATACTGCACTCACTTCATTGGGAGAGTTTGGTTCACATTTAGCATAGCTGAGCTAGTTTAGCATCTCCTTGGGGACTAAATTATAGTCTGAATGAGGACATTCACACACATTTATGACATTAGTGCTATATGCAGTTGGAAGTTCTGCATAGTGAGGCTGTAAAACTAACACTATCTCGTCCCTCCTCCAAGGACTTTATTTAATTTCTTTATCAAGAGGCACTAAAAGCTACTAGCCACAATGAAATGGCGGCTTTTTTTGACAGTGGTTCTCCACTGAGATCTTTGCAAACACAGCAATAATCTTCCCTCTGCAGAATTCTCTCTGGAGTGACTTTATCTTGTGGTGATTACAGTGATCGGAGCAGTAGTTTCATGCAACCCTATTTTAAAGTGTAAACATTGCAAAGAGTAAGGAAAATGCTTACTAGCCAATATAGGGTGTTTATATAATATAGTTTGTCTAAAGTTTTGACATATTTTTTAACACTGGGATATTGTTCGTTTTGTTTTTTTAATCTGTAGCTTTATTTCAAAACATCTGGTGGGAGTTTAATCGTGAAAGATAAATTGGGATTTTATATTTATGCCACATTGTATGTAACCCAGAATGGAGCTGCAACTCTCCAAGGAACTAGTACTGCGGCTGTAAGCAGTTACAGCACATCCTCAACTGGTGTAAACTGGCTTCGCTCCGCCGAAGTCAATGGAGCTACATTGATTTACCCCAGCTGAGATGTAACTTTTGTGAACAGTACAATTTTCTGACAAACATCTGGAGAGTCTTTTCACCTGGATCGTTGTTCTCAATATTCCGTGCTAAAGAAATGTTTGTAAATTATGTCACGCTGTATTATCAATCTGAAACAGTGCTCTGAGATATCATTTTGAAGCATTCAGAGTAGCAGCCGGGTTAGTCTGTATCCGCAAAAAGAACAGGAGGACTTGTGGCACCTTAGAGACTAACCAATTTATTTGAGCATAAGCTTTCGTGGGCTACAGCTCACTTCATCGGATGCACATTTTCGAAAGACAAATACCTTATAACTAGATACTACTGTTACAATCAGCCGTTTTCAGGCTGTAAACGGATTTCAGTGTTTAAAAATTAAATTTATAAATACGCTTTTGCAAAACATAATGGGCCAGATCCTCAGCTACTGTAAATGGACATAGATGTTGACTTCAGCGGAGCTATGCTGACTTACACCAGCTGAGGATCTGACCTAGCTATCTGCAGACATAGGTACTTTTTTCCTTGGAGAGTCACAACTCCATTTTGGACGAGAAACAATGTGGTGTAAACATCCAAAAATAGCTTTCAAAAGTAAACTCCCACCAGACTGACTTGCCTGGAGTGATGCCGATTGACACCATCTGAGGATTTGGCCTGAACAGAGCTGTTTTCATGAAGTTTCTTAAACTTTCAACACTCCCCAGCAGTGCTGCAGCCCTGGACAGCATCACTAAGCTATTGTGTGAGACTCAGGAAGGAAAACGGCTTTAAACAAAAGTGAAACCGAGCAGGCTGTTTTCATTGTCTGAGCTTGAGGAAAACACAAAAAGGGATTGGACGGCACAAGCTAGGAGGCCAGAAGTTTTCCAAACTCAGCAGAGTCCTGTCTATTCAATAAATATGTATGCTGTTTATTTTATTATTATACAATGCAGGATTCAGAACAGCAGGCATTAGCCAATAAACCTAATCCCAAACCCTGTTAAAGTCCAGGAGAAGACCACCACATTGACCTCAGTGAGAGCACAATCAAGTACAGACAGGGTACTGTGGATCCAATCCTGCCGCCCTGAAGCCAATACTAAAACTCCTATTAACTAGAGTGGAAAGAGGATCAAGCCCCATTTTTGTAAATATAGTTTTATAATGTAAAAAATATAAATTTACTTTTTTCAGTCATTTACTGTGCAGTTCTTGGTAAGAGTAGGGAAGAGTAAACCATTAAAAATACAGATGCTGATCCTGACTAAAATTTCAAAAGCTCCTAAGTCACTTAGAAATCTAAGACTCATTTACAGTAGAAAGAAGTTTTGGCCTAAACTTTTTTCCCTTTGGAAAGTGCAGATTCGGGTTGACCAAAACACTTTGTGAATTTATGTCCAATTCACTAAATTGTTTCAGTAAAAAATAAAATCTGAAAAAATTGAAATGTGTTTTGGCATTTTCTAAACCAAAAGTTTTGATTTTTTCTAATTGAAATGACTTTGTTTGGAATTTTACTTCCATTTTAATTTTTTTAAAGGTTTAAAAAATGAAATTCCCCCCCAACTTTTTCAGTTCTCCTAAAAAATCATTTCAACCTGAAACAATTTTTCCCCAGTTTTTTTTTTGTTTCGTCCAACAAACCACAAATCCAGTTATTCACACAGCTCTCATTGAACGTGCTCTTTTGAAGGTGGAGCTTAGACACCTAAGTCAGTTAGGCACTTTTGCAAATGTTATCCTTTGCACGTTTTCTCTGGAGAATATTACATAGATTTGCTTAACGTTTATATACTCCTGGCCCTTTAACACACACTTTTTTTCTTTTCATATATTTTTAAAGTTATGGACATATGAAGTAGCTACTGTAACAGATTGCTTTACTGTTTAATTTATTGAGTTAAAGGTGTAGTCAATTGTTTGACCACAGTCACAATTCGTTCTTAAAAGTATTCAAGAGACTAAATAACTGAACGTAGCCAAATTTATTGTCTAAAGACAAAACAGTACAATACGAAAAGGAGACATACATACACTGCTTCCGGGAAGCAATTCTTATCTTATAGCATGTTCACCTGACATAGAAGCTGTGCTTTGGAAATATGCATTTAACCTAGCTAAGTTTATAGTATGGGTTTTACAAGTTACAAAACTTACTGTACGTCACTAAAATCCAACCTATCAATTTGTAACAGTTCCTTAACTTGTTGTTTTGATCTGTATTTTTCTTCTTTCTCTTTTGGATACTATATTCTAAACCAGTTGTCTGTGAAAATACCTATGCTAGGACATAGAATGTATATATTTTGCATTTGACAAGTTCTCTATGAGCTATTGCCAAAGCTGATGTCAGCTTTGCCAAGTGTTATGGGATACTTAGCATGAGAGAACATAATTGTGGGAAGGGCATAATACATTCAGTTAACATAACTTCCAAACACTTATATTAATACTGTGCACATTAATACCCATTAATGTGGTTTATACTATGCCTAACATATATGTATTGGCTAACAAATCATTGGACAGAGATCATATTCAAATACAGTCCCCATAGGCAACATTGCATATAGATTGCATATGTGTTGGTCAGACTGAACATTGTGATTTTACTGCTGCCCATAAATGATGATAACCTTTACTCCTATGAATCGTATGTGTTAGCAACAGAGAAAAGGACGATATTTAAAATATGAACTTTATGTTGCTGACACCATTCTAGCTTAATTAATGGAATTTAATAAATCAGGGACCTGTTCCTGTGACCTTTACTCACACAAGCAGGTTTTTGAATACAAAATTGACCCCCAAAATATAGCATATGTCCAAATATCACTTACAGTATGTCTAGCAATTGTTTCCTACAGTTAGACAATCTAAACAAGTTACAAGGGTGAGATCAAAGTGGAAAAAAGTCCATTTACAAATTCCCCAGTACATAAAAGCCATGTAGCAATTGAGTTAAGCAGATATACTGTCTAATAACAGACTTTTATTTTTTGGGGGGTGGAAGATTTTCTTGTATTTAATAGTAGATCGATGTAAATGCCCAAGAAAACACTGAGACTTTAATCCAAAGGCTGCACAGTTTTAAAGAGAGAGTTTATCCTATTAACAATGTGAAAGGAGAGAGAAAATTCAGGTTCAATGTGAAATCTTTCTGGCAATCTAATATTTTCTTCTTTCTCACTTTCCCTGGTGACTAAAATGTGCTCTTTCTTGAATTTACTGACAATAAAGAACAGAACTGGATTGGTTGAAAGTAGTAGCCACAATTTATTAATTACTGTAGCTATTTTCTTTCACAAGGGTTGTTTCTATTGGCAGATGCATCCTACAGAATTGACACAACCTTCTTCTCTAATCCTTATAATCAAAATCATTGCTGTCTTGGTTGGCCATTGAAAATTGATTTGCACATGCCACATGCTAATTGAAATCTCCTGGTCTGTCACTGTTAAAAGAGGTTTTGATCCGGGTGGAGAGTACCCCCCTTTCAAATTGGTCCAGCTGGCACTACTGATAGGTCATGTGGATTCCTTATTGAGAAGCCAGTTTGTTTATTTCATCCAACTTGCCTGAGCATGAGTTTCTGTTGCAAAACCATAAATGGTAGCAGTTATGTTTCAAGAAGTGGAGTTTTGTGTTGACTCTCTTGGTTCAATTTTTTCACCTTCTGGAAATGGAGGAGATTTGATTTTCCTGCAATTATGAGCTGGGAATAACTCTGTGCTGAGGAGGCGGAAAGATACAACAAGAAAAACACTCAAACATCCTGTAACGTTCTGGCTAATAAAATGTGACTTTTCACAAATAACCAGGCCTGACCCATGATTCATTGACTGCACCCTGTCATGTGACAGGCCCTCAGCTGGTAATAACAATATTTCACATTTTCTTTGGAGGATCTCAGATTGTTTCCCAAATACAAGCTAACTAAGGTGCCACAAGTACTCCTTTTCTAATCCCCCTGACACCCTTATGAAATGACCATTATTATCCCCTTTCTGCAGGGCTTGTAATTGGCACAGCCTAGAGAACCAATCAGTGCAGACTCCTTAGTACCGATCCTCTGTCTTCAGCACATGGTCCTTTCCTATCATGTGCCAGTCCCCCGAGATTGTATAACCGTTTGTGTGATATTGATACAGGCTCTAGAGGCAATTTTTTTAAAATGGAAATCAAATTAACCTTTTATTTTAACACTCACGTTGCACATGGCAGAATATTCAGCATAAGAAAGAGCGCTAGTAGACAATAGGCAAAGGTATGTGATATATTAATGTTACTAATCTTTGGTAATATCCATTCCAGGTAAACTAAACTAAAAAGTACTGATGTGTGTGATAAAGGGTGAATCTGAAGGTGCTTTTGGGGTGGGGTTTTCAAAGAAACCTGAGGGAGTTAAGCACCCAAATCACATTAAATGTCAATGGTACAACAGGGCCAGTCCTTAGATTAAAAATCCATATGTTGTCAATGGGATAATATGTTCCTTGATATTATTCATCATTCCTTATTTAATGGAAAGGAAATCATTTTAAAAAGCTAGTTTGCTTGGCACTTTGTTTCCTGATGTTGGCTTACTCCTTTTGCCTTGCTCAGCACTTTGGCCAAGGCACATCACTGACGTCCGTTCCTCTGCTGGTGGCGGTCAGCTGCATTGCCAGGTTCTTAGTGCTGCCGTGGTTGAGTCTTTCAGCCCATGTTTAAAGTGAAGCACACGTTTGTGTCTTGTTGAATCAGGGCCTTACATGCTTTAGGTGACTCTTTATTGGTTTAAAACCAACTGTTTCCATTACAATTTTAAGTCGACACATCTCTGATGATAGGATCTCACTGTGGTAAGAACAATACATATCCTAGGCAGGTGTTTGTGATACTAAGTTGGGTGTCTTTAAATCAAATAAATATTAAATAAACGTCTGATGTCTCCTAAATGCAACAGGGACTCTGTGTGCCATATTCTGATTTCAGTTATACCTGTGCATGGCCAGGCTAAAATCACTGATTTTGGTGGAGCTGCTCTGGTCTAACGCAAGTGTAGCTGAGATCAGAATCTGGCCTGCCCTGAGGTTGTTTATCAGACTCTAACCTCCTCTGTTATATCTCCTTTGGTACTGTCTTCAGTAGCAAAGCTTCCTTGATCAACCCATTGGGCCGGATCACCCTTCACTTAGTATAACCCAAAGAGGAGAACCCCTTGTGGAGTTTCTCCCCAATTAATTGGTCAGGCATTGCAGGGGCTGATGCAAACCCCTGCAGATCCCAAGGGAGCTACGTAACCCCGGAATCCTCGCCGCAGAGATCCAGTGCCTTCGTGCCACTGATGGATTCCCAGCACTTCCCCTTCTGTTCTTGTTCCCCAAGCAGTGTAGTACCCCAGCTGTCATGCCCACAGCACTTCTTCCCCCAGAGTCCAAGCTTGGTTTAGTGGTTTATTTTTGTCAAGGGCTTAGCTTAGTTTTGTGATGCTGTTGCGGGCGTGTGTCTGGGGTCCTTCTATCGAACAGCAAAGCCGACACTGATCATTTTAAAAAGTCTTTTGCAGCCATACACCATTGGCCAGTTTCGTCCCACTCACGGAGCCGCCAGAAAGGCCTTTCTTTGTTTATTATGGTGACTAAATATTTTATTTAATGTACTTTGTGTCGGGTACTGTAGGTGCCTTGCTCTGTGCTTCTGGTGTATGAGTCCCCTGCACATAAATAGTGGTGAGGTCATCGCAATGGGGTGAAAGAGTTAGATGAGCATTAAAAGTTACTATTTGAACTATTGGCTCCTGCATTGTTGGGTTGCTGTTTTTTCTAGGTAGACTCCATGGAAAATCTGCGTGGTGTGTTTGATTCTCCAAACCTGACAGGTTTCAAAGAGACACTGGCAAGATTAATAGGCCTCAAATGTAGCCTCCCCTAAAAATAACTTGGGCTTTCCGGCTCTTCTGATACAGGAGGGGGAAAGGGTCTTCCAAATTGAGGACATCAAAGCAACTAAAATGCAGATGGTTCTAAATGCTTCTAACCAGCCCTGGGGCCTGGGTGTTTTTCCAGTTATGCACTGGTACTGCCCCTCCTTCCCTCTGCACATACTCTCTGCTCTTGGATGTTTTAGTACTCCCATATAAGACATTTGCCCTTTCAAGAGTTGTATCTTTCACAGGAATCTGTGCATCGATTAGCACAGTAAACTGGACTCTCTGCAGTGGAGGTAGATAGGTGTAGCAAGGGGCAGTTGAATCTTCCTGCAGCAGGAGAGAGGGCCTAGATGTCTTTTGAGAGATGTGCTGCATACTTGTGCTGCATGAAGTATGTGGCTTCTGATCCTTTTGTAACTTTCATGTGTTGTTTTATCTGGACAGTGAACATGATAAGATGTGGCGCCTCAGGGCTCCGTCCTGTAACCCTTACTCACGTGAGCTGCAGGATCAGACCCTGAGCTTGCTACTGGAAGAATCTGAAGAATAAAGAAAGGGTTTGGGTTGATATTCATGTTGCTCAGATGATCTTGCCAGATACTAGCTGTAGCAGTGAAAGGGTGGAGGCTGACCTTCCATTCCTCCCACTGGCTTTGCTCACAAGAATGGTTTGGGCAGAGCGACAGGCCAGCACACACGCTGTCCCACCCCCCCAAACCAAAATGGTTGGGTCTAATTTCAGACCTATCATCAACCCTGCCTGGCAGTCTCTTTTTAAACCGTTGCCTTTTGGTGTGGCTAGTAACTTCCATTACTCTCTAAGCTAGTAACCTCTTGATGGCTGTCTGCATTATCTTGCACATCTGGTGCAACTTCACATTGCTTGAGTCACTGCATGAGGCCTGGTTGACATAGCGTGGGCCATGAAGTTATATGCGTTTGTTTGTACTCTGAGGTCACTGATTTAATATTTCCTTGGAGATCTATAATATCATTTTAAGGTGATGCTCAGCCCCAATCATAATTTCAAGAACAAATCGGAGACAAGGCTCTATTCATAAAGATAGTATGTTCTTCCAGGGGCTAAGTACCATAAATAACTGATTTTTGGATGCATGCATTGCCAGCATCTCTCAAAAGACGTTAATAAATTCCAAGGCCACATCTTTGAGCGTCAGCCGTTTTCTTGATGTTCTGTCCATTGGCTCATTTAAATACAATCAGATTCAGCTTTAAGAAACATAACATGTTTTTAGATTTCTCAGACTATTAACGTATTTTCAGCTGCTCTTGGTCTAGTTTAAAATAGAGAGAGTCCAAGTCTGCTGCCATTCAGATCAGCGGTAAAGCTCTCATGGACTCCAGCGGGAGCAGGATGAGGGGCTGCAGTTTAAAGCTGGTGTGAATTGGTGTTGGTCCATTGGCTCTGCTGATTTGCACCAGCTGAGGAGCTGGGCCTTTATTTGGGGTACAGAACATTTTGTTTTCACTGTTTGCATTGGAAAGGAAACTGTCAAAGTAAAAGCCCTGCTTTAAACAAACAAACAACCTTTTGTCTGTTATTAACGACCCCTTCAGATGATTAAAGCTGAAAGAATTTTAAAAATCCAATTTACTTCTCATGCTTGGTAATGATTTTTTTTTCTTTGCCTTGTCTTATTTTTGCATTTTGCTGAGCTTAGGCCCAGAGCCAACAAAGCACGTAAGCTTACCTTGAAACACACGACTTGTCCCTCTGATGTCAGTGGGATTTAAGCATGTGCTTAAGTGCTCTGCTGAATGACATTGGGATTGCTCACCTGCTTAAAGCTAAGCACACACTTAAATGCTTTTGTTGACTTGGTGCCTTGGACAGTGAAACTAAACTGCTAGGTCTTGCTTTCCATTTCTGGGGCACTTCGCATAGTGCAGCACTGTCTGGACTTGCAATGCCAAAGAGGAATGTTCAATCCAAAAACACTTACCTTGAGAGCTCCAGGGACTGTCCTTCCTGAGTGTCTGCAAGAACCAATCACCTAGCAGATAATGCTCTAAATGAATAATAACCTGTGAGTGAAGTTCTGGCCCCACTGATGGTAGTGACTCCAGGATTTCACTCTGTGATTCTCTGTTAAACTCTCTTTATTTTATTGTTAGCCTGTTTGTCCGCTTGATCTGCCTGTTGTGTCCTGTCTAATGTCTAGATCAACAGCTCTCTGGGGCACAGACTGTCTCCTACGTTTCTTGAATGTACAGCACCTGGTGCAACAAGGACATGATCCTGGACTGGGGCTCTTAGGCCCTCCCAGAATAATAAAGAATAATAAAAAGGTTGCTTAGTTTAATCAATAAAGAAAACCCCATTCAAACCTTTGAAAATAATAAGAGCAATTTTCTAATCTGGGTCCAAAAACTACTTGATGTTCATTACAAAAGAATAGATTCCTTAAATGAATGAGCCAGCTGGTCATGCTCCTTCCCAGGTGGGCCTTCTGCTGCTTTTACTCTGCTCTCCTTTACACCGGGCCTGGCCTTTGTGCTTTCTTAAGGACACCATTGTCGTCAGGGAGCTTTAACTTTTTTTTAACTGCTGTCATAATTTTAAAAAGAGGCAAATAAGTTGTTTGGATCAGAAGCCTGGCTGGTGTTTTATTAGCAAATGTGGACCAAGAACTCCCTTTTATTTGTATATCAGGCCCTGGGAAAAAAATTTCAATAAAATAAAAACGGTCTGTATAAATAATAATGAGGGTCTTATGGACAGTTTTGAGCTCTCATTGCCTGCAGATACAGAATGTGGTCTCCCACGAGAGGACATGGGAGATATAAATCTAATATTACACCTCCTTGGCGTCTGCATGAGTGTGTAAAATCTAGTCATTTACACTGCATGCAAAGCAGAATCACTAACCTACCAGCTGTATCCGTGGGGATGACGTGTTTGGAGCTTCAGCAGCTCCAAACAAGATGCAGTTCTGTACAGAGAAAGCGGCTGATATGTGCCAGCTTAGCTTACTTTATTTTGGAGCTGAATGTTAACACACCTGTTGGAAACTGAATCCAGCACAGTGCTGGGCAACTGGGGGCACAGCAAAAGGCTGTTCTGTTTACGATCAGAGGGCTGTTGGCTCTTGCTCTGTGGAGACTAGCTACATTTTAAGGGCTGTCGAACCAATGATGTTCTTCCTAGCCTACTACCAAGAAGTGAACAGGGAAAGGTTTGCACCTTTTTTAATGCAAGAGGAAGGCTGGGACAGTGGTTATGAAATTGGCCTGGAACTTAGGCACCCTGGGTTCGATTCCCTACTCTGCCCCAGACTTCCTGTGTGTCCTTGGGCAAGTCACTTAGTCTTTGTGTGCCTCACTTTCCTGAACCCTAAAATGGGGATAATAGCACTTCCCCGCCCCATAGAAGTGTTGCAAGACTAAATACATTAAAGGCTGTGAGGCGTTCAGAAAATGGAGATGTGGGCCAAGTAATGCAAAAAAGCAAAATGAGGTATTTGGGGGATCAGTCAGGACTTCTGATGAGTCCACCTACTAAAGCTTTTAATTATTGGTGAATTTACAAAAAGCCTTGGTCTTCTCACCCAAAACTGTGCAGCCTTGAATTTGCTGATTTATAGTGGGAGTTTTCAAAGGCATTAAAAGGCACCTAGCTCCCATAGACTTTCAATAGAAGCAGGGTACCTAAATCCTATAGGCCTCTTTAAAATTTACTTGGCTTGGAAGTTCTTTGCGGAAGGGTCCATCTTTTAGTTCTGTTTGTACATCCCTTAGCACAGTGGGGTCCCGGGTCATGACTGGGGCTCCTAGAAAAATCAATAATAATCCCCTAATATAAATCTCAACCATCCTGCCTCTATTAATAAATCAGAAGTAACTGATGCTGTTGGGAAGCTGGGTATGGTTTCCTACCACTGACAGTTGATTGTTACGGCTGACCTTCCGTTAGCGTACAGCGGTTTATCTTCTGATTACAGCATGAGTGGTATATTAACACATGCAGTACTAATCTGTGAAATGACCTTGTCTATATCAGTCTCTCGGAGCTGGAGAAAAGCCCCTTCTCCCAGCCAAAATGCCAGCTCTGATCTGATTGCCTGTTCCTTGTGTGTTCTTAATACAGAATTCTATTTGTTTGGTGCCCCAGTTGTTTAAGGTAAAAAAGCTATCGGGCAGGGTTTGCTGGGTGGCATTTCGATTGGCTTAAAGGGGGCGAGTGACAAAACGTCTGTGTGGTTGCACTGCAGCCTATAACCACATTGTTACAATATTTAGCTTGAAAGGCAAAGCTTATGATGACTAAGCACCTCCTGCACTGCTGGGCACTCTGAGCTGTTGCTGGGGGGGGATGTAGGGGGAGAGTAGGGCTGGGAAAACTGCCGAAGCCTTCCTGTGTCAGTTTTAACACAGCACAAGCAAGCCAGAGTGAAGCAAGTCTGTCAACTCTCCTAGCTGACAGGGACCTGGAGGGCACTGAGAGGCAGCAAGAAAAATGAGGGACTTTCAGGGGCAGCTGTGTTTTACTAACCCAGTCATAATGCCCCTAAAAATCCTTATTGTTCTTGCAATGTTCAACTAGAACCTCCAGCACTGGGAGGCCTTGACGAGGTAAGTATCAGCCCCTGGAATGAAGAAATGTGGGCATGTGGTTGTTTGTGTTCTCATTTTAAAGGGATACTGTCAGCTAGGATCCTTATTATTTTTTGAAAGGCAGGAGGAAGGGGTCTTGCAAAAGCAAATCTGGATAGGAAAGTTGTCATGAATTGTCTTACAGAAAGTGTATTTTATACTCAGAACCCAAACAACAATAATATTGTGCTTACAGCATAAGAGCAGGGAAGTGAAACGGATGAGAAACTAAACTGAAACTTGCTAATCTATTTTTTCCCCTTGACTAAGTAGAGTGAAATGCAAAATATGACCAAATAGCATACAGAATTAATAATACAGTTACAATCAGATTTAAAAAAAAACAACCTTTATTTTAGTAACCTTGATGTTTATAAACTCAGGTGTGGGGGGGAACCCCCAAACCTGCAAAGACTTACATCCATGCTTAACTTTACACACTGTAAGTCATCCCATTGACCATTCACAGCACATGAAATTATGTATGTGCGTAGGTGCCATAAGGACTGGATATTCAACTGGGAGAAATTGGCATATCTGCATTGACTGCAACAGAACCAGGCTGGTTAAAGCTAGCTGAAGATCCAGACCTTAAATGTTTACAGATATTTAAATTCAAATAAACAGTGTGTTTGCAGATTTAAATGCCCAACCCTGCAAATACTTGTGCTTGCATCCCTTTATGAAATTTCAAATGAATGTGCTCCTCTAACAGATTTTGATTACCAGCCTTTAAAAAAAAATGTCCAGAGCATACAATATTGCCAGCACCCCGCAGAGAAATGTGTCTTCACGAAGGAATACGGCCTCTGGTTGCTTTTCTCCTGTTTAATAAATTATACACATTTCAGTGATTCCCTTCAAACTTTTAACAAATTCAGAATGACACTTACAAGAAACCAGACTGAACAAATCCTCCCCAGTCATCTGGAAGGATCATGCTCCTCAGCCAAAAGGAATCCGCCACCAAACCCTTCTTCCTGTGGGGTGACGTGCCCCTGCCCTTCCTCCCAACACCTGGGTCCGCCGTCCATACTGAAATGAAAGCAGCTGACAGCGCAGCCTGGTCAGGAAAAGTGGGGGAGAAGGCAACATTCTTCAAGATGAAATATTAATTGGAATTAGAAGTCCTAGGTGCAAATTGGTGAAGAAATCTAAATAAAGGCCCCGATTCAGCCAGGAACTTAAGCCCAGGCCTAACTTTAAGCACATGACTTGGCCAACTGAAGTCAATGGGACATAACTATGCACATGCCTAAGAACTTTTGGGGCTGCATTTGAAAATCATTGGGAGTTTTGAGCTAAATTTCAAGGAAGGCAGGATCAGGACCCTGGTGACCCGGGGCCGTAGGGCGAAGTCCTGGCCCACTGAAGTCAGTGACACAATTCCTTTAATGTTTACATTCCCTATATACTCTTGTTGGCAGCCCAACTTTTTACCCTGCGCACTTCCAAGTGCTAACCCGGAGTCAGATCTTACGTAAAGGAAAGATTTCTAGCACGTGCTTTATAATCTGCTCTCCTCTTGCACTGGTCCATGAAATCTAATTTGTTTTATCCCCTTTAATGACCCACAGGGCCCCACTCCCGTGAAGTTCCCCTGGAGACTATATAGGACCTTCACTGCTCACCTGGCCTAGGAAGGCTCTTTCCACAAGGCAGTGCTTCCCTTTTGCTGCTTCGAGTGTACCTGAAGTTCAGTTCCAGCACTGAAGACAGAAGCGACAGCGCGTTTGAAATGAGTTGATACGTGTAATAACGTTAATCCTGGACCTTCCAGGTCAGGGCTTGGCCACAATGCCAAGTTTAGGCAGCGGCTCCCTCGCTGTACCCGTCTCTGGACAGACAAGCTCAGTCAAATGTGAATTCAGTTGAGTTCCACAAGGAGGCAGTTTATCACATATTCATGAGGAAGGGTCACTCAAGTCCAGAATCTTGTCTCTGTACCATACAGTTCAGAGGAAGGTGGAAGAAACCTCCTAGTGGACAAGTATGGAATTGCCGGCTTATAAAGGATATTTCTTGCCAATCCCCATGCTGCCCCTGTTGGCCTACACCTTGAGACAAGAATCTTTATAGCCCTTATATTTTTACCTTAACTTAACTGTGAATGTTTTCATTATGCACATAATTCACTATACTTTTCTGAATGCTGCTAAACTCTTGGCCTCAATAGCATCGTGTGGCAATGAGTTCCACCAGCTAATTATCTGTGGCAGGGACAGCCAAACTTACTGACCTTCTGAGCTGCATACGACAATCTTCAGAAGTTCAAGAGCTGGGGCACACCTGCCGGGGCTCAGGGCTTCAGCCCCACTCCTGCTGAAGCCCCAAGCTCCAGCAGGTGTGCCCTGAGGGGCTGAAGCCCCAAGACATCCCCCCCCCATCCTTGCTGGGCAGAAGTTCTGAGACCCACCCCCTTCCCCGCTGGGCAGAAGCCCCTACCCTACCACCCCACTGCAAGACAGAGGTCCTGAGCTCCCCCACCCCCAGTCAGGTAGGTGGAGAATGGGGAAGACATGGGAGGTCTGTGAACCACACTTTAATGGTAAAAGAGCTGCATGTGGCTCGCGAGCTGTGGCTTGGCCACCCCGATCTATGTATATAAAAAAGTATTTTCTTTTCTCAGTTTTAAATGCGTTGCCTTTTGAATTCATTGAACAGGCCTTTGTTCTTTTATTATGAGAGTGGATAAACAGGGGCATCCGATTTCCCTTCTCGATACCATTCATTGTTTTGTATACCTCCCTCATGTCCTCTCTTATTCATCTCCTCTTTAAACCAAACTGCCCCAATCTTTCCAGTCTCTTCAGACAGAAATCTTTCCAGGCCTCTGCTCATTTTTGTCCCCCTTTTCTGAACTCCTCTGTTCCTGTTGCATCCTTTTTGAGATCAGAAGAGAAGGCAATATTTGCAGGTGAGGATTTCTCATTGATTTATAAAATAGCGTTATAATATTCTCTATATTATTCTCCATTCAATTTCTTATATATTCTAATGCTTTAGTTGCATTTTTGACCACTTCTGTGCATTGAATAAAGGTTTTCATTGAGTTCTACAGTGATTGCCTCTTGCCATTTAAGCTTTTTGAAAGTCCATATCATTTATGTCAGTTAGTTCTTCTTTAGCCACTAGGAGCCTATGCCATGCTCTAGTAGATTAGAGATGCATGGTTTTCCTCAGCATTAACCATACAGGTTTGCCCCTATTCTATCATGTTCAACAATGTGTTTTATAATTCTATTTTTACATATCATTTTAATCAGTTTACCTGGTTTTGTGGTAAGACTTACCACTCTGTTATTCTAAGGATCACCCTGAGCACCTTTCTTAAAAATAAGGACATTGCTACCTTCTCGCTGATTTTAATGAGGCTGAATATTTTTCGTAACAATTCAGCTCCGTCATTTCATTCTTTCATTCCTTCTGAATTATTATTTGTACTACAGTAGTGCCTAGAAACCCCAACTGATATCAGGGCCCCATTATGCTTGTACATACACATGATAAGGGCTTGTCTACATAGGGAAGTTATTTCGGAATAAGAGAAGGTGTGAATTGAAACTGTGATAGCTATTATGGAATAAGCATGTCTACCTGGGGAGTTATTCCGGAACAGCAATAGTGGAATAGGTATGGGTACATTTCCCTGCGTAGAAAAGCCCTAGAAGACAATCCCTTCCCCCAAAAGAGCTCTCACTCTGAATAGAATAGACGGACCAAGGGAAGGAGAAAGGAAGGCTAATTATCCCCATTTTTCAAACTAGGGACTGATGTACAAAGAGATGTGATTTTTCCAGCGTCACCCAAGAAGTCTGTGGTGGAGCTAAGAATTCATCCCAGAGCTATTGGGTCCCAGTAGAGTGCCTTACCCACAAAATCATCCTTCCTCTCTACTGCCTGTCCTGGGGACTTGTTGCTCTTGTAGTTAGCAATTTGAGTCAGTGCTTCCTGTTTTGACACCTCCGATATCTGACAATTCCTCATCCTAAGAATCCCTAGGCACAGAACTCTCTTGATTTACAAGCATTTCCTCCTCTAACAACTGCAAATGTCTTCCCCTGGTACCGAGGTAAGAAGGAAGGGGCTGCCTGTTTTCCTTGGCAAGCCCTGTGGTTGTGATTAGCTTTATCTTTCTGCTTTGATTCTTATGTGTAGCACAGAGAGCATTAGCACGCCAGTAAATAGGCTGGAGACCAAAAAGCTACTCCAGCAGGATATTGTTAGTGCTGAAAACAGGAAAGGCCGGTCATGGTTAGAAACATGGACCTTTTTTATTGATTGTTTTGAGTTACTGTTTTTATGTTTTGAAGCATTTTAACACTAAAGGGGAATGTTTATATTTTAAAATAAATCTTTTGTAATATTTGAAGGATTCTCCCCAGCCTCCCCCTTCACACCCCAAAGACAAAACATTCCTGGAACTTAAGGCCGGGGACCATTCTGATCATCTAATCCAAACTTCATCATCCACACAAGCCATAGATTGCACACACCGGCTATGTCTGCACTTCAGTGAAAAACCCGTTGGTGGCCCGTGCCAGCTGACTTGGGCTCGCAGGGCTTGGGCCGTGGGACTGCTTCACTGGAGGGTAGACTTCCAGGCTTGGAGCCTGGGCTCTAGGACCCTGTGAGGTGGGAGAGTCCCTGAGTCCAAGCTCCAGCCTGAGCCCGGAAGTCTACACTGCAGTGAAACAATTTCACAACCCGAGTCCCGCAAGCTGGTACGGGCCAGCTGCAGGTGTCTGGCTGAACCATAGACACACCCAGTGATCATTGCCTTTGGCCATGCAACGTGGGCTTGAACTAGATTGTGCCTTTCAGGAAGACCTCCAATCTTGGTACAAAGACCGTGGCAATCTGTTCCAATGATTAATCCGTCTCTGTTAAAAATGTGCATCTTATTTCTTATCTTACTGCAGACTTCAACTTCCAGCCATTGGCTTTTGTAACATCTTTGTCTGCTGCATGAAAATTTCCCTTATATCAAATAGTTTCTCCCGATGTAGGTAATTCTAGTCCAATCAAGTCACCCCCACCCCCCCATAGGTATAGATACTGAGGAAGCTGGATAAAGCCTATACAGGGCCCCCCTCCCCCAAAACCTTCCTCAGGCATGGTCAGTTGTGCTGCACATGCCAGCTACATGAATTATGTGACTCTCACTCCTGCCTCTGCAACGCCTTCCTCCAGAGCAGCGGGTGAGGCCATGCTAGGTTCATAGTGGATCTTCCTTCTTTGCGTTATGGGCTGGCAGCAATCAGTAGTGTTCCACACTCCCTGCTGCTCTGAGCCATACTGCTGTGGTATCTGGGCCCCCTGTGCGTGGAGGACCCAGATCCCTATAAGCCCCCATGGCCTAAATTGTCAAGTGACTAGAGATTTTGGGTGCCTCGGTTTCTCAGTGCCCAACTTAAGATGCCTTGAAAGGGTTTGATCTTCTCAGTTATGATTGGCATTTTTCTGAAATCCAGGCTCCTTTAAGGTATTTCACGCTGGACACACACAAAATGGAGGCACCTAAAATAGCTGGTCACTTTTGAAAATATAAGTCAATGTTTGCGTGGGAAACAGCTGTCTAAGGGGGGCTGGTCTGAATCTGTGGAATGAACCCCGAGGAACTAAGGACCATCAGCAACCTCCCCACCTTCTGCTCCAAACATGAGGCACGCATCTTCGACCTGCCGAGCAGCATGGACATTAACAAACAAACCAACACCCATAAAAACCCCACAAAAACAAAACCATGCATTGCACACACAAGTCTCCCCCCCACCCAACAGGAGAGAATGAGAGAGACCAAACCAGGCCTGACAAAGGGTCATTGTGTCACTTCGTGCCTCACTGGAAGGGGCTCAGATAGGACGGTGCTGTGTGGCATAACGAACAGACTTGACTCATGAGCAAAGGTTTCAGGATGAGACTCCAACCAGAGAGGAATTAGCATAATGTGTTTCAAGCACAGCTGGAAACCTAGCTTGCGGGGTTACCAGCTGAACTGTTCTGTAATAGTATCAACTGCCACCAGTTCACAGCTCTCTTTTGTGGTGCATCCAATCAGATAGGAATTGTACTTGAGCCACATGATGTGAATTAAACCAGTGGCTGCAGGAAATACCCGAATTTCACAGCCAAAGCTTCTGATTCTGTCAATGGAACTCTGGTTAGCTGCGGGAACGCTTAATAAATAGCTGTTCAGAGGAGGAAATATGGTTATTAAGGAGACCTTAATTTTATTAGCATTTTAAACACGTCTTTCTGGGGGAGATGGATGAAATCCCAGTTGTCCAAGTCTCCCTTTAGCAGATGATGGTTGAGATTTTTTTCTTCTTTCTACATAAGATCAGAGCTGGTAGCGTTAAAACAGAGACTGTTTACAATGTGAGGGAGTTTGCAATAGCAGCTAGAAGGGGAGCAGCAATCTATGAGTAGGAGGACAGTGAAGATTAGGCCAAGATTTTCAAGGAAGCTTAGTGATTTGGGATGGTTCCGTTATTGGGTGCCCGACTTGAGTTACCTTGCAGGGCAGATGTTCACTTTTTTTAAAAAATCAGGCCCCTTTAAGGCTCTCAAGTTAGGCACCGCAAATCACTAGTGGCTTCATAGGTGCTGGAACTGGAGGTGCTGTCATACCTCCTGGCTTGAAGTGGTTTCCATCATATACAGCGTTTACAGTTTGGTTCAATGGCTCTCAGTACCCCCACTATACAAATTGAGTAGCTTTAGAAAAGTGTGGCCCTTACTATTCTAGGTATACTTGGTCGTGCTTCAGCACAGGGGGCTGGACTAAGTAATTGTGCGAGGTCCCTTCCAGCCCTACATTTCTATGATTCTGTGATGATCACTGTCCTCTGAATCCTTGAGCTTGAAGAAATTTCATTCCAGTTTCACTGTGGCTGGCTACATTTCCCCAATCTGAATGCCAGGCAGGGCTAAATTCCCAGGTAAGGCCGATGTCCCAGAGTTCAATGGCTGCATTATAAGCTACTTTAAGAAAAAAAAAATCAATATGCCATGTCTCCTGAATATTAAGGCTAAAAGTGGAAGGGATATGGCATCCCAAGGTAACTAGGGCAGTTGGTGATAGTGGATTAAAGGCTGGATTCTGCGGCTCGTAAATTCAGCTGTGAATGTTTGTCAGTGAGTCCCTCTGCGTATGAGTTATGGAGGCTGCAGGCAGCTTTCAGGAGGAGCCTGCCCATTTTTCAATGGGTTTCCCCCTAACAACTGCCTCTCGTCTGCCCAGACTCCCCTGTAGATAGGCATGAGTGGCATCTTTGCTTAACCATGGTGTGTTACTGTATAAAGAGTGACAGGATGGAGATTCAAGGCAGCAGCATTCCTGGTTATAAATAAGGGTGCAAGAGATTCTAAGGAATGGGTGCAGGAGGCTTTTATTTGCCTGTAGGGGAAGCCAGTGAAGTTTCATCTGTTGTCACCCATCTCAAGCCCCTACTCTATATTGCTGTAGAAGGAGAATCTGAAATTAGTGAGCTTTTTGCAGAAGCTGGATCAATGATGTGTTAGCGTCTGGGTAGGAGATTCTCCCCCTCCCCCCACACCAGCCTATTATTTGAGTCCAGCCGCTTTTTAAGTGCAAATGAAAGACAGAGTCATCAGTGATTCTGTTCTCTATGGACTGCGTTCTATAAATGTCCTTTTAGAATAGGCTTAATTTCACTTCTTCCATGGCTTCTATGCCCCTGCAATAGCAGCATAAGAACATAAAAACGGCCATACTGGGTCAGCCCAACGGTCCATCAAGCCCAGTATCCTGTCCTCCGACAGTGGCCAATGGCAGGTGCTCCAGAGGGAATGAACAGACAGGTTATCGTCAATCCTGTCACCCAATCCCAGCTTCTGGCAAACAGAGGCTAGGGATACCATCCCTGCCCACCCTGGCTAATAGCCATTGATGGACCTATCTTCCATGAATCTACCTAGCTCCCTTTTGAACCCCGTTATAGCATTGGCCTTCACAACACCCTCTGGCAAGGAGTTCCAGAGGTTGACAGTGTGTTGCGTGACAAATGCATGAAGGAAGGATCTCAAGGAGCTTTACAAACATTAATAGATTAAGCTTCATCTCTGAGGTAGCTCCTTTTGAAGTCATTGAAGTTCTACCACGGGATTTGGAACCCAACCCTACCCTACATAGCCAGTGATCCACATCCTCTCTGCATATATTTATTTGCATGAGACCTGTGGATCCTGTGTCTCTATGTGGGCTCTGACTGTCATCATGAGTGGCTTATGGCGGGTTGTATCTACTCTAGGCTTTCTGGGCTGGGGAATGTTGTCCATGCTACTTACAGTTTTCATGGACTTCAGGAATAAGAACTTGTAATTCAAGCCGCAAGGGGATGCGTGGCATATTTGACCTTCAACATAAAGGAAAAACTAATACATCATTTCTCGCCAGCGCCTTTCAAAGGTGATTTCTATCGTAAACTTCACAACTAAGCCAAACTGTATTTCACGGTCTCTTTAGTAACGGCCAAATCCTGTGAGGCGCTGAGTTCCCTCAACTCCCAGGATCTTGTCATTGATGATCACTGTCCCTTGGTCCTCAGCTATTTTAATCACCCTTGCAATACACACACACACAGTTCCCATTACTGTCAATGGCATTTGCCTTCCACCCACATGGTTTCCCTTGGGTGAAATGGAAAGATATTGTTTCCCAATGAATATCACTCTGTTAATTGGAAGTGCAGACACTTGATCTCCATAGGCTTGCCTCACAACTGTCATGGGGCATAGTCTTTGCACAGCAAGAATGATACTATCCGTGCTGCCAAGCAAAAGATCAGTACAGAGGGCAACAGGCTATTATGACATGACTATTTAAGTCCTCTCATTTCCATAGGCTGATGGCCAAAAGCTGTCCTGTGCGGTGTAGGTTTGGAGAGCGTAAGCTAATGCACGAAGAGCAGCAGTGTGATGGTAGCAGCAGCTCGGAATATCCACCAACTATACACCCTGGGCTGGAGGTTGGGAGAGTTTGTATCGAGGAGGCGAGTCAGAGCCTGAGCCACCACAGCCACCCTGCTATGTTTCGCATGCTAGCTTAAGCAGCGTGAACATGGTTCTGGGAAGCCTGTAGACACAGGCTGCAATGTTGCTCTAAGCTGAGCGGCTGCATGGTGTAGTGCTTAAAGCACCAGGCTCGGCATCAGGAGAGCTGAGTTCTAATCCAAGTGCCGCTTCTGGCTTGCTGTGTGACAGCAGTAAATCACTTAACCACTCGGAGCCTCGCTTTCCCGTTTGTAAGATGGGGACAGTACTGCTTGTCTGTCTCACAGGATGGGTGTGATGTTCAGTTCATTAGTGTTCCTAAACTGCTTTGAAATCCCTGACTGTCAGGTGCTAAAGAAGGGCAATGGATTAGAATTGGGCAGAAAATTTCAGCTGAAACAAAGCCTGGATGGAAAAGTGATTGGAAGCTGGCAAACATGTTTGTAAAAACATTCCCCATTTTCCAACCAGCTCGCCAAAGCATAAAGTCTTATGGAAAGAGCAATGTGCTTTCAAGCCACCCTTGTTACTGAGAATTTGCACTGCATGATCATGCAGTATTTTGCTTTTGCTCTGCTGGAGGGAGGGGTTGCCATCCGACAAGCAGAGTGACATGGGTGGAAGAGCAAACCCTATTCCCAGTACTGTGCTGAGTCCACCTGTGTGACCATGAAAGATGCCCATTGCGGCAATAAAGCAAGGTTCGTTTCATGTTCTGTAGGTAGCCAATGAGAGGGCAAAAAGAAAAGGACACAGCTGGTAGGGAATGTTTAGGTTTCTAAGAGGGTTTACACACGTGGGTAGTAGGGTAAAAACTACTCTATGAATCACCTCAGGAGGCGCTATTTAAAAAATCAGCACTTGTCAACAGGTACCAGAGTTATAGTCCATTCCAAATACAGTGTGAAACCTGTGGTTTCTCATATCCTATTGTGTAGTAACTTTTGGAAAATAGTGGGTCAACACTGTTGCTGTGGGCTGTTAAACTAGCTGCTGTGTTTCACCCCCAGGGATGGTTGCATTTCAGTAGTGAACTGCAATTTAGCAATGACTTTATTACCAATATAAACATGATTTCGGATCACCGAGTATGAAAAGCACTGGAGAAAGGCCATGTAAAGGACAAACAAAAATTGACCTTAAGAGGCCCAAACTAATAACACCTAGCAGTTCTAGCTCATCTGAAACTGAAGATATGGGAATACTGCATGAAAGGTCCAAAATAGTTACAAACTGCAAGACTGGCAGAGAGAGATGTTTATATTTGTTTTACATTTATATTTAAATTCTCCCAAATTCTGCTGGAGCATTTTCTGCTCTTCCAGATGTTTCCTTTTCTTCTAAATACTGAGCCATCGATGGACCAATAGGATGTAGTTTTGACACCTGGGAAAAGTGAGGTAGCAACCGGCTGTGTCCCTCTCAGGAGCTGTTGCTACATTATGCAGCTGACGGCCTGGCGCAGGCTGCAGATTAATGCCTTGTTTTCTTTACTTAACACTGTTATGGTTTTGTCTCTGCTTTGGAGGCATTTTATTTTTATCTTGGTCGGAAAAGGAATGTGTGCGCCTCTGTGAGAGACAGAGCGAGAGAGAGCAAGGGGCCGTTCACTTCATTGCTGTGCAAATAATGTCTTGGCATGAAACCTGCAGTCATTTAAGTTCTGTAGTTAAAGGCTGGCTATTGAAACATTTTTAACTTTGGGTTCTTTAAATAAGCAACTCCAAAACAAGGAAGCAGTCTGACAAAATTAGCGGCTCTGAAGTGCTAGAGCAAACCTCTAAGGGTCACTTGTTTATTGAAGGGAAGTTTAAAGAACATGTTTTGTTTTTTTTTTAATTTTATTAGTAGCTGTATATGTCAACAACTCAATGCATTTAGGAGTCTGGATTAGCCGAAGTTTTAGGTGTTGGCAGACGTGCTACAATAGAAGGGAAATACCAATGGAATAACTTTAAATATGATCCAATCCCGGATGATTCATTGGATGTGTTAAAGTTTCCTTTCAGACCATGTAAGTAATGCATGACTGGAGTGCAGAATGCCTATGACTCAGCTCTGCAAGGCAAAGGGAGGATGTCAGAATTACTCACTGGGACAGCTGGAATCTCATCTATTCATAGGAAAGGCAACTGAAGAGCTGATCTGATCTTGTATCTTTAAGGAGTTGAGTGTGCTTGTTCTCAGCAGTAAGCGTATGACCTTATTTTAGCAATTGAACTGGAAGTCGCAATACAGACATCTCTTTCTTTATTTCCATTTACAACTATTATTGAGAGATTAAACTTACATCCAGCTCTTCAGCCCCATTTCAGACAGATGGTGAGGTCTTTGAAATGCCCATCGAAACCACCTAAATACCTTGGAGGATCTGGGCCTGAGTGCTCTCAACACCCACTGAAGCCAAAGGGAGCTCAGGGCGGTCCGTGACCTTCAGGGGGTGCTCATCAGCTTGCAGAATAAAACGCTTAAAGGAGCCTGAGTCTAGAGTGCATAAGAACTTCAAAGCGCTTACCCTATTTTTTATAAGTATTTTTCTTCTTGTGCTATTGTGTCTTAGTGGTCAAGCTGGTCTGTGCTGTAGCAGGATACTAATGAAATAGCACCACCATTGTTTGACCTGTAGGGGCTCCAGCACAGGCCTCTCCCACTTTAGCTAAAGCACTAATTCTGGTGACTAGTAGCAGTAGTGGGCTGTTATCCACTTTGTGGACAGGCTATGAGAGGTGAGATACCATACACTTAGCTAGCTTGTTACACTACCGAAACTCTGCCTGTTGAGTGTCAATGGTAGGAGGCATAGAAAATTTGCCCTTGAACTGGAAGTTTGAATCTTGGGAGCTGTTGGGAAAAGAATGGATAATAGAAGGCTGGAATACAGCGCTTCATAGCACCTTTTGTGGCTTGGATGCATGGATGATATTGTCATGGCAAGGGCTCCCTGAGAGCCGGTGAATGTGGCTGTTTTGCAGTGTCAGGACAGAAGTGTCTGCAGCTGCAGTGAAGGGAAATGAGATTTTAGTTTTTAATGGCCAAGCTAGAGATCAACCCCATTATAAGTCCATTTTAGAGGGGCCATCTATCAAACACACCTGGCACTGTTACTGGATGAGTTACTCAGAGCTCACGCTGCCCTCAGCTTCATAATAGGACTCTGAGTGAGAGACCTGCTAATTTGCCAGCAGCAACGCATGTGCCCCCATCCCCTGGAACGACACAACAATTACACCGCCACTTGGAGCCATTCATTTTAACTCACCCCAAGTGACCAACGTGGCTGATAACTTCTTCACTGGTAGGTCTGTGGTTATAGACCACGTGTGGTCAATAGGTGGACAATGGGCCAAATCTGGACTGCCAGATGCTTTTGAACAGACCCCGAAATCTTTTTATTTCCTTATTATTATCATCAATATTATTATTTTTGTATTTTTTTCTCCGGAGTCTGGACCTTACCTATAACTTGACTGAAAAATGTGGACAAAAAGTAATTGACTCCCTGTTATAGACCATGCTTGAGGCTCATGTGTCATCCGGTCCTGCTGGCCTGAGCATGTTCTTTTCATTAACAGAGCATCCTTTCGAGATGGACACAATTGCCGCACAAGTCTGTGATTTAGAGACGGTAAAAGAACCCCAAACTCCTCTCTTCCTCCGTGTATGGCCCCTACCACCATCATAGCTGAGCACGGCCATTAATGAGCGGGGTGAAGTGCGGCTATTCTCACTTGACAGACAACTGAGGCACAAGGAAATTCAGAGCCAGATTTTTTTAAAGGTCTTTAGATGCTTCAATATGCAGGTTGGCACTGAGTAGGGCTTTCAAGAGCGCCTAGGTGCCTAACTTCTCCTCCGTTTCTTTTGTTCTCACGCTGGAAAAAAGCCACATTTCACAGAATCACAGGGTTGGAAGGGACCTCAGGAGGTTATCTAGTCCAACCCCCTGCTCAAAGCAGGGCCAATCCCCAATTTTTGCCCCAGATCCCTAAATGGCCCTCTCAAGGATTGAACTCACAACCCTGGGTTTAGCAGGCCCATGCTCAAACCACTGAGCATTTGCCTGCGCTCAGGGGCACTCGTCATGTCAACATCACCCATGCCACTGCTGCTCTTGGGCTCCGGGAGCAGGAGGTGCTGTAAGGCTCTGTGTTCCGATCCTTCCCTACCAGTGCCCAATATTCAAACCAGGGGCTTTTGAAACCCTCACTAGGCACCTACCTGGATCTTCCAGTGCCTAAATAAATAACTTTAAAAATCTGGCCCTAAGTCACACAGGGAGTCGGTGGCAGAGCTCACACAGGGACACACAGGGAGTCACACAGGGAGTCGGTGGCAGGTCGGTGACACCTTAAAGACGAACAGATGTATTTGGACATAAGCTTTCGTGGGTAAAATAACCCCACTTCTTCATTCACTCACAAAAGCTGATGCCCAAATACATCTGTTCGTCTTTAAGGTGCCACCGGACTCCTCGTTGTTTTTGTGGATACAGACTAACACGGCTCCCCCTCAGACGAACCCCAATGTTTTAAGTCCCCAGCCAGCAGTGAAACGTAAGACCACCCTGCTCTGCCAGGGAAGTGCTGTGTGACCTGGGGCATGTTACTTATCCTCTCTGGGCTTCTGCTTTCCCATCTGCAAAATGAAGAGAGCAGCACTGCCCTACCTCACAGGGGTGTTGTGAGGCTAAATACACACTAACAGACTGTGAGACGCTCAAATACTGTGGCAATGGGGGGGTCAGATTCGTACCCTGGATAAATAATCCACCATTTGTAATAGCAAAGTTTCTGCAGGTGAATGGGCTAAAGTCTAAAAGCAAGTTGTAGAAAGCACGGTGCTGGAATAGAAGATCAAGCTCCCCTTCTCCTCCCCTCCAAAATACTTTGAAATCTTGAAATAGTTGGGTGTGTAAGTGACATGTGACCTCAGGCATCTTGGACTTGCCTGGCCAGTGCTGGGCCGAGCACCTATTGACCTTGGCAGCTTTGCAGGAATTAGATTTTTGTTGTGAAAGAGCAAATGTTTCTTGAACAGCCCCATCACTGCAGGAAGCGCAAAGCAGACTTGTCTCCCTGGTGTCCGGGCCTTCTCTTCGTGCCTGGTTACTGCTTCAATAACGTTTGGTTTTGGCATTGCAAGAAAAACAGAACTCAGCATTAAAGGGACAGTGTCCAGTTAACAAAAATTACAAGCGGAATCTGCCCCTTGCAATGAAAGGCAATGGAGGAGACAAAAAAAAAAAAAAAGAACAAATGCCTGCAAAAGCTGGTTTCTGCTGGGCCTCACTCTGCTCTTACTTATTTGTGTAAAAGGGGAGCAATGCCAATGACTTCATCACAGGCACTCCTAGTTAGCAAGGCTAGAACTAGACCAGAATCAGGCCCACAGAGGCTTGGCTAGTTTGAGTATTGAATAAAGAAAGCAGGTCAGGGTAACATTTCCTTTCAATAGCCCTGGGCCCATTTCTCCAGGGGCCTGCATAGTCAATAGCTGGCATTTTCAATGGAGGCACCCATAGCCTATTAAACTTCTAACTCCTGTGGCTCCTTTAACGTTTTTGCCCATCGTTTCCCTTATGCTCTGGGCAATAATGTGCTGTTGGCTGTTGTTCTGCATTCTGTTCACTGACAGACTCCACTGCCCTAGAGAAACTGGGCATTGTTAATGGCTCTCCTGCAGCAGATTTGATTAATCAGGAGGACTGAGAGACACCGTCCCCACCTCGCGTGTTACCAGACTCGGGCCCTGTTCTGCTCACAGGATCCCTGTTCATTTCAGTTATGCTGGTGTGAGTGAGCACAGAGCTCAGCAGCAGTTTAGGCCTTTGCATTCCTAGAGGCAGTACTGTGAGTAAAGGCCTGCGACACCAAACAGTGGTACTGTGCTTGCTGTCAGAGCAGGCTTGTTTGTGCATTAAGGGTCAAATGCGTCTGCGGTGCTGGGGGCAGTGGGGTCTGGGGCCTTCCTTTGCACTGAGTTTATACTAGCAGAACTCGAATTGGAATCTGGCCCTCAGACTACTTGATCCAAGGGAAAAAGAAACCCAACAGCATCTACACATTTCCTGTACATTTCTAATGCCTGCACTGTCCAAAAGGCTCTGCCCTTGTGGTCTGCCCTCTGTGGCAGGGATCCATTGGAGAAAGCTGTTTTGGAAGCTATTTGTGCAGAATTTTTCATTCGCCATGTTACGCAGAACATCCAGGGGGCTTTAATATACACAGAGTCCAGAGCCTTAAATGTGGAAGCACGAATCATTGAATGCAAGACAAGAGTAAAGCCAAATGGATTGTGCATCTAACCCTGTCTGCTTCCATGTAAGTCAATGGGATTTTGGCCACACACAGTCTGATTCACGTCCCATTTGCACCACTTTTACATGACTGTAACTCCATTGATTTTCAGTGGCGTTATCCCCTGACTTACACCAGAGTAACTAGAGCAGAATCAGACCCATGGATTTTAGCAGGAGCAGGATTGGGCTCTAAGAAATAGAAGTAGCAATTCTTGGACACGATACAAATCGAAAACCTAAGGAAGGGCTGTGTCTGTCTTGTGTGCATAGCATGTTAGGTGAATATTAATGATTCAAAAGTCATAATAAGGTAGGTGCCTCTGGATTTTTGGCTGACTTTGGCAAGTCACCCCTGCAAGGTGAGAAGGATAAAACAATATTTTCATTGCAGAGCGCTATCCACCAGTAATAAGATGTTCCCTGGTGGAAGCTGATAAATTATTGGTGATTGTGTTGGAGAACTGCTGGGGGGTTAGGGATTTACACTGCTAAACTATATAAACAAAACGACATCAGCCAGAATCCAGTATCTACAAGTGCTGAATGCAAAGAGAGTCATAGAGGCACCTGAGAGATGATTACTCCATGAATCTAGGAAGAAGAAACTTTCTGTAAACTTCAGAATTTTTTTCTGTGCATATAAAATACCAAAACAATAAAAATTAGAAAAACAGCTGCATTGTACCAGCAACAGACAAATTGAGATTTCGGTCATTTCTGTTCAGAAACTCACAGCTGCCTTGCAATAACAACGATTATTTATAGCCTACTATGTGCAGAAATTAATTAAGAAAAGTGAATGATTATAATGAATGAATAAAATACAGTCACCACTAGGGGGAAGGCTGGAGCAGACCGCGAACTTCACCTTGCAATATAAGGTTTGGTATATTGTGTGTCATAATAGAACTAAGATAGGTATGTGTGTATTGCAGCTTGAGGAGCTAGGCACTATACAAACACATGGTATGAGACAGCCCCTTCCCTGGGAAGCAAAATAGAGGCACAGAAAGCTGAAGTAACGGGCTCAAGGTCATAGAACAGCTCATTGGCAGAAATAGAACCCAGGTCTGCTGACACACAGTCTTGTGCCCTAGCTACTAGCCCCCTGTCTCTTTTCTGTGCTATTCTGAAGTGTGGACATCATGTGTCTTCAACAGAAAGCCCAACCAGACCAAGAAATTCCTTGATTAATGAACACTTTCTGGTAACTGTGCAAACAAATGCTTTCCTGTGATTACTCCTTGTCTCCTTTGCCAGAGACATGAATCCTGGCCTGGACTGGCTTCTAGTAAATCTCAGAAATGAAAGTGTTTGCCTCTCACATTCCACCTCACAACTGTCCATTTAATGTTATGCTAGTTTGAGGGTGCAGCCATAACATAACTCATAACACTTCCCATCATTGTGTGCTATGAATGTTTACAGACCCCCATCCTTGAGGTGGATACCAGTCTTAAGCCATACCAGGCATTCTGTGCTATCAATGTTTGGCACTGAAATATAATTCCACAATTAATTTATACACAAAGAAGTACTTTAGTCATTGCAATGATAATGAAATGGAGAGCAGTCCATTAGCAAAAATTGGTTGTTTAGAAACAGACAAATAATTTTCTTTTCAAGTTATCTGTATTAAGGGATATTAATCATCCCTTTTTAATTCCCCCCTCCCCCCGCTTTTGGTGTGTTTTAAGGCATGAGTTGGCAGATAGTGGGGCCAATTCTGCTCTCTCTTATGCCAGAGTAACATCACTGACATAATTAGAGTTGATTGGATTTTCACCAGCACCGTGGAACACAGAATTAGGACTACGGTGCTTATAAATTCCTTTTAGCTTCAGATTGTAAGAGCCTAGCTTTAGCAAAAAGAAAAATCAAGGTTAAATCCAGTTTATTTTTAATCAGTTAAAAATCCTAGCAACAGTTGAAAGTAAAGTATAATTTATAAATGCAATTTTCATTCTTATCAAATTTACAACTGTATGCAGTTATGTTCGTTAATAACAATGTCCTTTAAACCACATTGTGAAAATCCGTTAGCAATAAATGCTTTAAAATGTACGCGAGGCTGTGACAGGTGATTTATTGAGGGCTCATACTGTTAAAACAATATACACAGCTTGAGCATATTTAGCGCAATTGAGCATGATTGAGAGCGCTCTATGATTAAACACAAACTATGCATATATTCATAAATGTACCACTTATACAGTGCTTTCTTCTTGGCTCTGATCACCTAGATTAGCTAGTTGTAACCCAAGCTACGGTCCTTGGTCCCAACCTTCTTCCATAATAGCTCTGGTCCTGACCCACATGCTGTGGGCATAGGAGGCTGAAGGTCATTTCTAAACGCTGAGTCCTAGGAGGTATGTTACACCCCAAGACACTGGGCAGCTGTATTCTTTTTTTTAAAAAGAGATGTGTCTTATTTATTGTTAATGAAAGGCAAAGCATGAGTCATGGATTAACTGGGGCAGTGGGAGTGTGTGAGAGTCAATCACAGCTGGTGAATGAATGATGCAGCAGTTCTGGGCTGTCTGAGGCGTTATGTTCTGCGCGGCAAATTAGAAGCGACTCTGCAGTGTACTAAGAATGGATCATAAGTTCCTCCTTCAGTCACTGATCATCCCTCCTCCTATATCTGATCATTCCCCAAACCTATACAAACGCACAGACAGGCTGCTGCATGGATGCATAAGGCAGAGGTGTTATAGTTCGGAAGCTACTACCTAAAATGTAGCCCAATTATCTCCTGAGGGAAAATTCCTTAGTACCTTTGAGGTATACATTTAATACACTATAGCAGAATAGAGAGACAAGATGGGTGAGGTAGTATCTTTTATTGGCCCAAATTCTGTTGGTGAGAGAAACAAGCTTTTGAGCCACACAGAGCTCTTCTGCGGGTAGCTTGAAAGCTCGTCTCTCTCACCAACAGAAGTTGGGCCAATAAAAGATAGCACCTCACCCACCTTTTCTCTCTAAAATCCAGGGACCAACATGGCTACACCAACACTGCAAACACAGAGCTGTACTGTAGCATGGCCAGCTCTCAGTGGTCCTTTGTTCCTACAGTGTGCTCAACTTATGCGAAGGAAAAGGTGGCAGAACCAATGTAGCAGACTGCCTCTTCTGTAACTCGTAGGACTGATTACTTTCTGTCCCAGCTGAGACTGCATCTCTATAATTACTTAATTATATGGGCCATAGCACGGCTAGCTGGCAGCTACAGATGCTTACAGCTTAACAAGTAAAAAACGGGGTGCATATCCCAAAGAAAAGAACGGAGAGCATGTTTACATCCTGTGACGTCTTTGCTGAAACACTTATAATTTGCAGGCTTGTGCAGAATAAAATGCCTCCATCACTCGGGAGCAATGATCGATTACATGGGATGAAGACTAGTGAATTTCTTGTCAGTGCTTGAGATGGTTGGTTCAACTTGTCTATCCAGATGAAAACAGTCCAGACTAATGCTAGCAGGACAATACTTGGCATCTCTCAGGAACCATCACTCTTGGATGTAATGTAATGTTCCTCCCCCACTTCATTTTCTCTCTTTCTCAGTTACTGCTGTGAAGGAAATGGGTTACATATGGGAGGTCCAGGGAAGAGGACTAGGGATGGACCATGGGAAAGGCAAGAGAGGCCTATAGGAAAGGAAAAGAGTTCGGATAGCCCTGGGATAGGTGGAGAGAAACGGGGACTGAAGGTGAGATTGGGGCCCTAAAATTTAATCTCTTTGGGAGGATGAGGGAGAGAGAGAGACACTAAGAAATGCTTTTACAAGGAGACACCTACAAGACAAAACAAAGGGTAAAGAAATGAAAATAAATCTATGCAGAGAGAAATGTGAAGGAAAACCTAACCTGTAAGGGAGAAAATGAGCATGAGTAGGAGAAATAAGGAACAAGGGAGAGCACGGAGAACAACAGAGAACATCTATGAGGAGAGGCATAGAAGGTGGAGAATGTTGGGGGGGAGGGGAATACAAGGAGAGGGAAGGGAAATTAGGCAGAATATTGTGGGAAAATATAAGGAAAGGGAGCCAACAAAAAACGGACACATGCCAGGGCCAGAGCCCCAACAGGTGTAAATGGGCATAGCTCCATTGAAGTCAGTAGGTGTAAAAGGGTATGACTCCACTGATGTTAATTGGGTCAGATCCCTACCTGGTGTTAATGGGTATAAATGCACTTAAGTCAATGGAGTTACACTCATTTTGCACCAGGTGAGGGAGGATTTTCAAATTGTATTGAAAATAACAAGTCCGTAAGTAGTGGCCTGGTTTTCCAAGGTCCTGAGCGACTCCTGCTCTTACAGATGTTCCAGGCATCTGCAGGGGCTTACAGTCTCTGAAAATGAGCCCAGAGCTCCATTTTATGCAACTTGGGAAGAGCTGGCACTTTTTGCATAGCCATGCCTCGTCTTTCTCGTTTTCTCTCTCTTTCCTATTGAGAGCAATGGTAGAAGGAAAGACCAACCCAATCCATGGCAGTTTCAGCTGCTAGTCCAGTGAAACTGTCACCCATTGGCTGCTTTCCAGACATCAGAGGTGCAGTTTGTTTTGCTTTCTCTAATGGGCTGGTAAGGTCCTCGATTTACATGTCTAAGTAAGACTTGAGGCATCCGTTCTGCTAGTTGAAGTGAAGTGTTTGGCTTTTTGGCAAGACTTGTTTGGCTTGGCTCTTAGCACTCAGTCAGTTATTAGAGTAAGCAATAAAAATGCATTGCATATTAGAGTCTATATTAAAACAACATGGAGCATGCAACACAAACCAAACAAAGCAAGGGGTTTCGTTGTTCAGACTTCCATTCTATCCTTTGCTCATTAAGTTGTACTTCAGTTTTATGGAACCAGCATTACAAGCTTTGGATGGATGAGCTTGTGGTTAGGGCAAAGTCCTCAGGACCCCAATACCTGGATTCTATTCTTGGCTCCTTCCACTGATTTGCCTTGTGGTTGCTTGGCCCAAGGTAGGGATGGACTTTGAGTATGACATGAGATTTCTTTTCAGAGTTGCTGAATGCCCACAACTAACTTCTGAGTATTTCTTACAATCTGGCCCAAGCTTTCAAAAAGACCTAAAAACTCTTTGTATCTCCATTTCCCCACTTATGTCAGTATTATATTATCCCCATCTCGCATGGATGTAGGGAGGATTAATTCATTAATGTTTACAGAGCTCTCTGAAATCTGCCAAGGAATAATGCTATAGAAGCATAAAGCATCATAATTATTTCACCAACCTGTGCAATATCATCTGCAGGCACCGTCACAAGTCCACAGACATGTAAATAGCGAGTTAATAGATAAGGAGCTAGAAGTGATGCTCAAGAACGCATAGCAGAGCTCCTGGATTTTGTAGAAGCAATAAAATTTGGTGGTGATGTGCACTGCGAATGACCTCCTCTGTGCAGCTCTTTATAACAGATCCTACCAGGGAGAGTAGATGAATTCAGGATCAAGTGGCACAGTGAACTCTGAATTGCCCATCCTCTTTTCTTTAATGTCAAAATCTTAGCTCCCCTTCCTGGTGTGTGTTTGTGCATGGTATCCTCTGCTCCAGTCTCCAGGTTAGAGAGTGACACGTTGGAGGTGGAGGAGTTCAGAGCTTTGAGTTATTTTGACATCATTTTGTCCAAACTAATGTATCTTAAAAGTAGCTCAAGCTGGTTTACAGCATAAATCAAAACCTACAAAACATTTCCACGAGAAACACTAATGTGGCACATATCTCAGCAGTGGAGATTTCTTAAATCAAGTTATTTTTATGGCTTCTGTAGTGCTGTATGCGTACACAGGACAAGAGGCAAACTGCCATAAAGATCTAAAGCTGAAAAGCAGGAGCATGTTCTTATCCTACAATATAGAGCAGTGGGTGGGTTTTAGAGCTGGAATAAATTGTGGCTCTCTCGCCTTTCTACCTCTGGTTTTTTTGGCATGCATGCTGTCTACTCTTCAGAGCCATTGACAATATCGTGTATGGGATAGGGAAGGAGATCAGTAACGTATAGTAAAGGAGGACGAGTAATGACCACAGCTGGCACCTTTGTTGGCAGTCTAGGCCGAAGCTAAGAATAGAATGGCTATAGACACTAAATTTAGGACTTCAAGGTCAAGCCTTGATAGATTAATTCACCTGAGTAATGTACTTTGATACCTGTGTATCCATTTTAACAAGGTACACTTCAGTTCTTCCACTGCTTGCTAACATTTTCATCTGGGAAGTATGGTTTCACCAGCCACTTTCTTTGAAAAGCCAAGTCCTATTGCTCATGATAACCTTTCTTTAACCTGGCTACCCAGTCATACCACTAATAATTAGTCCATTGGCTAAGTATTCAGATTCACAGGACTTGGCTTTATCATGTAGCTCTGTAACATAATGGTCAATGGTCTCACCTGACAACTGGCTTTCTCGGAAATATTTCTTTTCTAAGCATCATTTTTGTGTGGATCAAAGTATTATTTGAATTTCTGCCTGGCTTTGTCGAGCAATATGTGGGCCTTCCATGCTCTGCTGGGATGGATAGTACTGCAGCTCTTCAGAGCCTCTGAACAGCCACATCTTTGCATTTCTTCTGTATCAGGGCATCTGAAAACCACAAGAGATATGGTGGATGGTGAGCTGTGATTTTTTTCACCACTAAACTCCGTTCGTTTTGTTACTCCTTTTCCCACTCACCTCCACCCCTTTGGCCCATTGTGTCCATCTCTTGGATCCTGGCTGACACCTAGCTCTTTATGATAAACACTGTCTTTGTTGTTTGTCTGTACAGCACAGTGGGGTCCTGATCCTTGTTTGGGGTCCCTAATCAGTACCATGGAATAAATAACAAAAGAAGAATGAGACACAGCAGTGACATGTAAAACTCATAGAAAGTGGGAAGTATTTTGGAGAATGGGACATAACCCCACTTGCTCCGAAACAAACGAAGCCAATGCAATGGGTGTCCTTTAGCTCTTTCATTGTTACAATTCAGAGAAGCAACTTTAGGAAAGCTGGGTAAATTACAAGAACCGGATCACTGGCTTGAACAAGGTCAGAATGTTCCTTTGATCACTCTGTGCGCGCACGCACGTGTGTGCAAACTAAGTCACTATTTAATAGCAGACCTCACAGAGAGGAATGAATTTATGTATTCATGACCTGTAACAAGTATAGCGATTGTTTACTATATTCTGAGAGATCCAGAAGGAGCTATAATGTGATAATTATAAGGAAACCTTCCTAAATATATATTTCTGATGCATCAGCAAAAGCCCAGTAGGTCCCTCCAGCTGGCTTGGGAACATGTGAGTTAATCTCAAGCTTCAGATCATGCCACGCATTACAGATTGTGCAGCTATGCAGACTCCAGACAGGGAGGATGACTTGCAATTGTGAGGAGAAGGGGGAAAAGGAAGCAAAGAAGCAGGAACAAAACTACTTCCACAGTGCCTTTCTCAAGCATTAATTAACTTACTATTTCTGTGAGGTAAATACATAGTACGCCCATCTTCCAGATGGTTAAACTGAGGCACAGAGAGGATAAGGTAAATATTATGTCACTAATTCAGGATGTATCAATTTTTGGGTCCCCAATTTGAGGCAGGTTGGGCCCAATTTGCAGAATGCTCAGCACCCACAGCTCTCCTGGGATGAAATTATTAAGATTGTTCTATTCATTTGCACTAAAGTAGCATCCAGAGGTCCTAGCAAGGCTCAGGACCCCATTGTGCTAGTTGCCAAACAAACATTTACTGCCTCAGTTTCCCCATCTGTAAAAAGGGCAACCTCACAGGCGTGTTAATGTTTTGCAAAGCACTTTTGGATCCTTGAATGAAGGCCTCTATAGAAGCATAAATGGTAATTTATTGCCTCAGTATGAAAAAAAAAAAAAGTGTGTGTGTGTTTGACAATCAGCAGCCTGTTTATACTCCTATGTCTCATAGACATCTTGCTAAAAGGAGCTCCAGCACTGTTAGCTGATGGATTTTGGCACAGCATGTCCAGTTAGCCAGGCTCACCAGCCTCTTCTATTACACACAGAGTTTCTGTGTAACTTTGTAGGCTGTGTTTGATTTGCCTGAACTTAAACAGTAACCGCTGATTGATTGGCTTCCAAAAATACCCACCAGCCATGTTTGACGTCCAGAAAGCTCTCGCCGATTTGGATGGGGACCTCTGAGTTGGAAAGAGGCTGGAAAGATAGACATCTGCCATCTGGTCTCTTCTGTTCCTTCTCTCCCATCTGCTTTCTGACTCTGTTGCGTTAGTGGGATCTGGCAGAGACAGTCACAACTGGGGATAGCTTTGCACTGAAGCAAATTCTATGCTCCCTTCATGCTAGTCAGCACGAGTTACCATGGAGCTGCTAGTGAACAGCATTACAATGGCTCATAGATGCAGCGCTACAGTTAACATTCCCTCTTCGAACACTATTTATAAACCCTCTGCCAGGCTGAATTGTTCAACATTATTGATTACCTGGATTAATCTCTAAAGGACTGACTCAGGCAAAACTCCTCCAGACCTCAGTCAGGATTCAAGGCCTCAGGGCTGAGCTCACACACTGCACATCCATGGTTCCCTGGTTTCACTAGGAGTTGGAGGTGCTTTGGCACAACTCAGGATCAGGCCCCATGGACCTGATCCAAAGCCCACTGAAATAAATGGAGAGATACATGCAGACTTCCATGGGCATTGGATCGACCTAGAAGGGTACACTGTTCCAAGAGGCAGGCGTGAGTAATGGGAGCCATAATCCCCTCTGTAGCTCAGGAGAAAGCTGCAGATGTTGTAAGCTGGGCATGGTGACCATGGCCCGGAATGAAGCAAGAAAAGAAAAGCGTTCGGATCCTCTTTGACAGGGGTGGGCTTTGGAATGTAATTGTTACTCAGTGAATTAGAAACACCCACTATTTTGTTGTTTCATTGGAACAGGTTAACCAGGAACTGACTTCAACCAGGAAACCAGTTGAGAAAAGAAAAGAAAAGAAAAGAAAAGAAAAGAAAAGAAAAGAAAAGAAAAGAAAAGAAGCATGACTTGGAGTTTTTGGGTTTTGTAGTGGCTTAAATTTTGAAATCTGTTGCCTCTTCTTTCATCCGGCGAAGGATATTTTAGGTATTAGGTGCCAGGGACTTCTCAATGTAAAGTGAAATGTTTAACATCAGTTAATATTAAATCCTGTAAATTTAGAAAATTGTAGCCAATCTATTCTAGACACCACCCATTCTCTTGCCTATATATCCCAGACAGGGATTACCAATTTATTAAGACATTGAAGTTGTACTGTATGTCAGAATTGATACCTTGGTCCTGCAGGCTTTTAGGGGATATTAGACTGAAAGAGAGTTTAAATAACGAGGAACACTACAGGCAGGTATCTAACAATTTTGGTCATTCCCTGGCACCTTGAGCCAACAGATGGCCAAGCAGAGTTCAGTCTAGATAATATACAAAATGGATGTTACCTTATTAATGAAAGCATCTCAACACAGCAGGATCTTTTTACGATGATGCATTTTAGTTGAGTTAAACCTAGATAACGTACCCAATATGGTTCTCTCTGAGAGTACGTCTTCACTGCAGTTATCTCAGGCTCTTACACAGGTACTGCCTTGGTTCCTCTCCACATACACAAACTTCTGACCTAATTTCAGGAGTGCTTTCAACCTGCAATAGCTGGAATGGCTTCGGATGGGGGTTAGAGATTCTGCTTTCACTTGGGCTGGTAACCCACCCACTATGCAGTGAGGTTGCAGGCTAAATCACATGACTGCTGCTAGTCCTCAAGTACCGGCCCACAATTTCCCCCATGTGCCCAGAAGGACAGACAGGTTCTCCCATAATTTTCTGGGGAAAAATCATAGACTGGCTGAACACAGAAACCCATGGGATATGCTTCCACAAATGCTGACCAGAGGATCTGGCCACTCTGTAGAAGACTGGGAAATGGGACTTGTTCCTGGATATGGCTCAACAGTGTCATTAGCCCTGGAGGATCAGTGCAGCCGGGCGCTTTGAATCTTAATTTGACAGTTTGTACTTACTGGCAGTTGTCAACACAATAGTGGCCATAATTAGTACCCAGTGGATGTAAAATGCTACAGCATGTTCCAAAGCCACTGCTCTCTTTGCACAGGTGTGAGTGACTCCACAGCCAATCAAGCCTGTGTTGTTGTTGGGGCTTTTTAATGGGTAATTTAGAATAACCCAACCTGAAACCTTAAGAACAGAATTTCCTTTCATTGTCTTAAATGGAATTCACCTTGAGAACTGGTGAGAACATAGCAGGAGTGTTGCTGTAAGTATGCGGTGTGTCACAGTGGGAAACTGCATGGAATTCTACATTTCTACCGCGTATATTTGTATTGTGGTAGCACCTAGGAGCCTCAGGCTGTCATTGTGCAAGGCGCTGTACAAACACAAAACAAAAGACAGTCCTTGCCCCAAAGAGTTTATCTTTAGCCTATTGAAATGCTCATAGAAATCAAATTCATCTTGTACTTGACGACCTCTTCCATTGTCCATAAAATGGCCTCCAAATATTGACTACTGCTGTGCTTTTATCCGTATTCCCTTTTTTTCTCCACAACTTATTTTTTGGGGGGGGGGTTGTGCCTTAAGCCTGGAGACTAGGCTATCTGGTTATCAATCCTATCGTACTGCCACTTTCACCAAGACGCCATTGCCAGAGGCCATTCTAGCTCCCTGGCAATGTTCTTCTGCTTCCTAAGTTGTAATTCTACTGAGGCCTGGTAACCTGGCCACTTTAATAGTTTTAATTACCCAACTGTCTGCTTTGGTTAAACATAAAACCTTTTCATATTCTTCCCCCGCTCCCTTTACACACACAGGAAAATATCATGCTTCCCAGGCTTCAATACAGTATGCAACCTTCAGTTTCTTTTCCTTAATTATCAAGGCAAGGAAATCAAGTTTTCAGCAATTTCTCCCAATTCACATCCCTCTGAGGGCCCCAGTGTCTGCTTGCCTGATCGTCAGCCTTTAAAAAGATTTACTATGTATATGCTGCTTTATATCCTTCCTCTGCTTTTGATTTACCATTTTGGTATCCTTATCACTCTGTAACACTTCCTACGTGTCTGTCTTTATAGCTGTTCGCTTTCCCTCATTGAAACTGCCAAGAGCATTTCCTTAGCTGCAGTGGGTGACATTCAACCCAGCACACATCTCCTGCAGAAGGCCTATGCCCAAGAGAGCTTCAGTGGGACATAAGTGGCTCCTTGCGCTGGCCCAGAGCACAGGGGTGACATTAATCCCCCTGTCAACTTCCTTATAGAGCCTCAGACCTTTTAGGGCTCTTTAAATCCCTGTCCATCTGTCTTGCAGAAAATCTTTGCACCAACAAATGGTTTTGAGGAAATGTCACATTTCTCCTCTGCACCTCCCTCTGCCAGGCAACTGCCCCAACTCTCAATCCATCGCAGTGGAGATGGGACTGAAGCTGCAAAACTGGCATCTTGATATCAACCCTTTGCCCCAGTATCGGTGAGAGGCTGACCCCAAACCTGGGAACAGAACAATTAGGAGATTGAATTAACTGATTTCAGAGTAACAGCCTTGTTAATCTGTATTCGCAAAAAGAAAAGGAGTACTTGTAGCACCTTAGAGACTAACCAATTTATTTGAGCATGAGCTTTCGTGAGCTATAGCTCACTTCATCGGATGCATACCGTGGAAACTGCAGAAGACATTATATACACACAGAGACCATGAAACAATACCTCCTCCCGCCCCACTGTCCTGCTGGTAATAGCTTATCTAAAGTGATCATCAAGTTGGGCCATTTCCAGCACAAATCCAGGTTTTCTCACCCTCCGCGACCCCCCCCCCCCCAAACTCACTCTCCTGCTGGTAATAGCCCATCCAAAATGACCACTCTCTTCACAATGTGTATGATAATCAAGGTGGGCCATTTCCTGCACAAATCCAGGTTCTCTCACTCCCTCACCCCCCTCCAATGTGGGGGGGGGGAGTGAGAAAACCTGGATTTGTGCTGGAAATGGCCCACCTTGATTATCATGCACATTCTAGGGAGAGTGGTCACTTTGGATAAGCTATTACCAGCAGGAGAGTGAGTTTGTGTGTGTGGTTTTTGGAGGGCGGTGAGGGAGTGAGAGAACCTGGATTTGTGCTGGAAATGGCCCACCTTGATTATCATACACATTGTGAAGAGAGTGGTCACTTTGGATGGGCTATTACCAGCAGGAGAGTGAGTTTGTGGGGGGGGGGGGGCGGAGGGTGAGAAAACCTGGATTTGTGCTGGAAATGGCCCAACTTGATGGTCACTTTAGATAAGCTATTACTAGCAAGACAGTGGGGCGGGAGGAGGTATTGTTTCATGGTCTCTGTGTGTATATAATGTCTTCTGCAGCTTCCACGGTATGCATCCGATGAAGTGAGCTGTAGCTCACGAAAGCTCATGCTCAAATACATTGGTTAGTCTCTAAGGTGCCACAAGTACTGAATTAACTGAGAAATTCAAAATCATGCCCTGGCAAAGGGGCATGGGGAAAAGAGGGTCTGTCCCTGGCTACCTGGGAGCCATCGCTACACGGGGTTGGAAGAACACAAAGATGGGCTAAAGCTACCACTGAAGCCCCGCCCCTTATCTGTACCAAATGGTCTTTAACCACAGCTAAGGATCTTGTCTGTGATCTTTTAACCCAGCCTTTGAAGTTCTTTTCAGACTTGTTCTCCGAGCCCTAAGTGTTCCCCTCTGTAGGGATTAAATTTGGTAGTAAATTATCACATGGATGTTTATGATCACAATTACACCTCTTCCAAGAAGGATTTCACAGTCAATTGAGTCACATTATTCTTTTCAGTCTGCACTGAAATCCAAGCTTCCTGGGCAATTGAAAGCCCATGGGTTATGATTTCGGGTTATTAAAAACAGGTATAAAATGCAGATCATTCCCAATTGTACACAGACGCTATCACAGCGAGCCAGGCAGGGCACGAAATGGCTTTGACTGAATCCCTTGGATACAGCGAAACGTTCTTAAAAATCTTACGCCTTCGGAAGAGGAGAACAATGAAAGCTGATCATGTATGTGGCCAGGACCTTAGGCCAACTGCTGTAAAATGCTACAGGGCTCCAGATTAAATCAATTCTCTACAAATTAGGCACTGACATTTCCCAATGTAAAACCTGGTTCCCTGGAGAGGAAATCTCTGTTACCAGGGTAAATTAATAGAGCACTGGATACAACCATTATTCAAGCATGCAAGATACTAGGCAAAAAAGCTGGGGAAAGTTTTAAGCTGTCTATGGAGTTGCTCCATTCCATGCCATTTTCCCAGTAGAAAAGCAGAAGCACCTGTGGGTGAAATTCGCCGCTGGGCACAGAATCTGCTTGGGGCCCATGCATCAAATAGGCCTTAAGTGGGAGTTAAGTGGCACACAGTGCAACTGTTTGGTGGGGAACTCTGAAATCTAACTAGAATCAGGAACGGGAAATACAAACATTCTGTTTTACAAGCCTGTAGGCTGCAACGTAGAGTTGCCAGGTTTCCAGTTTTCGACTGGAACACCCGGCTGAAAAGGGATCCTGGCAGCTCCGGTCAGCACTGCTGACCGAGCCGTTAAAAGTCCAGTTGGCGGGGCTGGCAGGCTCCCTACCTGCCTCCGCGCGACTCCCAGAAGCGGCAACATATCCCTGCCGCCCCAGCTGGAGGGACAGCCAGGGGGGCTCTGCGCACTGCCCTGCCCTGAGTCCTGGCTCCGCAGCTCTCATTGTCTGGAAACTGCGGCCAAAGGGAGTTGTGGGGGTGGCGCCTGTGGGCAGAGGCAGCGCACACCACACAAAGCCGCCTGACCATGCCTCCGCCTAGGAGCTGAGGGACATGTCGCTGTTGTCGGGAAGCCGCCCGAGGTAAGAGCTTCCTGGAGCCCTCATCCCCTCTCGTGCCCCAACCCCTAGCCCTGAACCCCCTCCTGTGTCCCATCCCTCTGCCCCCACCCTGAGCCCCGTCCCACACCCAAACTTCCTCCTGGAGTCTGCACCCCGAACTCCCTCCTGCACTCCGAACCCTTCAGCCCCAGCCCAGAGCCCCCTCCTGTACCCCAAACCCCTCATCCCCATCCCCATCCCAGAGCCCACACCCCAGCCAGACCCCTCACCCCCCCTACACCTCACCCCACAGCCCAAGCCCAGAGCCCCATCCTGCATCCTGAACCCCTCATTTCTGGCCCCACCCCAGAGCCTGCACCCCCAGTCCAGAACCTGTACCCCCTCCCACACTCCAAAACCCTTGGCCCCAGCCCGGAGCCCCCTCCTGCACCCCAAACCCCTCATCCCTGGCCCCAATCTGGAGCCCACACCCCAGCCAGACCCCTCACCCCCACTGCACCCCAGGCTCCTGCCCCAGTCCAGTGAAAATGAGCAAGTGAGTGAGGGTCAGGTAGAGCAAGCGACAGAGGGAGGGGGGATGGAGTGAGTGGGGGCGGGGCCCTGGAGAAGGGGCAGGGCAGGGCAGGGGTGGGGCCTCAGGGAAGGGGCATGGCAGGGGCGTGGTAAGGGTGTTTGGTTTTGTGCGATTAGATAGTTGGCAACCCTAGCAGCCAGTGAGATGCTGAGTGCCCCCAACTCCCATTGAAATCACAGGGAAAGATCAGGTGCTGTAGACGGAGGAAGGTGTAGATCTGAAAATGATACTGGGCAATGTTTAACTTCACATGAGGTCTAGGCCTGAAAGGACTCAGCTCCTGAGGTCTCATCAGCTGCTTCACCAATAATCGGACAAATAAATCAATGTACAATCCAAATCCCATTGAAAGCATTTTTGGAGGGGATAGTGGTTTCACAACCTGCATCCAGTTCGATATCGTGCGAGAAATTTTTTCAGATCTCCATGGGGGTGCAACACAATTTATAAAGCAACTTTTCCTATAGGCAAAGTTAATTCCTACAGTAATGACTTATCCGAGCTGATGTTCACAAACATATAAAAACCCCTTTGAAGTCCCATGTAGCACATGTGGCTAATGGACTTACACAGTCTTGTTACAGGACTGAATTAGTGTATAATGGTAGCCATTAAAAAGCCAACAGTCCCCAACGGTTTCGACATTACAGAATTTGACATGCGCGAGTTGTTTCCTATTCTAATGACAGGAAAAATGCTACGTTATCCCATATGCTGTGATACTTTTAGTCACTTTTAGCAAATGCTGGGTTTTTTTAAATGACTTTAATTTACTATACTTACAACCGTACCCTAAATAGTTAATTGCTTGGTGGGGGGAGAGATGTGATTCCAAAATTTTCACATAATCTACCGTAATATCCTACGAAGTGGCCAAAAAAAAAAAAATACCGTAAGGCCACAATCCTGCAAAAGCCCCACTGAAATCAGTTCAGCTACTTGCAATGTGTAAAACGTGGATAACTCTTTGCAGGATCCGGACCTAAATCACCTTCTATACCGGTGAGGATTTAGTTCCACTTAATCCCATCGAACCTGTTTAAAATAATATTGAAGCACTTAGATTTTGCTAAAAATAGACCAGCAAATAAATTACACTGCAGCAGAGCAGATAAACTGTAACTGTTTACATATGATTCCGTCCTCGAACTGAGATTAAAGACTACTTCAAACATAGCCTTTGGCCAGTATGTCATACGAAATTCTGTTTGGTGTAACAGAGCAGCGAATGATTTTAACAGCCTTGTTAACCAGAGATTAAGAATGGAAAAGATTCTGTTTGGCGCTGCATATTGTGTTAATAACAACCGTGGGTGCAGGAGGGCTGTGACAATGGCCTGGACTAAATGCCAGCATTCCAGTTACCCTGGGAGGGGGCTGAATCGCAGCCAACAAACGCTGCCACAGAAGCAATGGTCTGAAAGGTCGCACAACCTGCACCTGGACTAGACGCCACGCAGTGGCGGGACGAGCTGTCTTCACTGGTTCCGTGCATCTCCTCTGTGTGCTGAACTCACGCAGCCTTGGAAGCGAACCCATGCGCTCCACTCCTGTCGAAGTCCCCTCCACTTTCAATGGGCTTCACTTCTCGCAAAAACAAGGCATAAGGCCGAGGGATGCTAAACTGGGATCATTTTCACTTAACTGTGAAACCACGTGTACTTTTATAAATACAGGACTCCGTTCTCCCCAGCCTCTGAACTACGCTGGGTGAAAGAGAGTGGGATGTGCTGCCATGGAGCAGATGATGGAGCCTGACTCAGCACCGGCCTTTGGAGGATTGGTGTCACTAGCCCCAAGCCACTCATCCATCCTGCCCCTGCCTGCCTCCAACACCCCCCTGTGCCATCCTGAGCCAGTGGCTGCCACCTGTTACCCCAGCAGCCAGTCTGTCAGCTTCGCATGGCAATATCTCTGCGCCTTCTTCCGTACAGCCTCCTATGCGTGGAACGTCCTTTCTGAGCTCATCTGTCAGGCCACTCCACTCTTCTCTGCATTCAAGTCCCTCCTGAAAGGCCTCTTCTGTGCCATGACCCATATGGGAAACTAGCAGCTGGATAATGACACGTTAGAGGAGTAAGGGGGACTACAGATAACTTTGTGTTAATATAACTTTATATCACCCAGATGGGGCCAATCACCTCCCTGAACAATTTTCTTATATGGTAGGTCCCTTCCCTTCCCTTCTGTCAGCTTTTGTGAGCTCCTTGAGGCTGGACTCCCACCTTTTTCTATTAGCATGGTGTGGGGACAACCAGAAATGAGTCAGAAAACATGAAACGTAGCAGGTGATTCCCTGGCACATGTTCCCGTTTTCTCAAAGCTCTGTAGAAAGTAACATTCTGCTCTCAGGGCTGTCCCTTCTCTGAGGCCCTGCCCCTTCTCTGAGGTTCCCCCCCCCCGCCCCCGTTGTCGCTTGCTCTCCTGCCAACATAGCGCTCTGAACATGACCACTTATGCAGACAAAACTTATGCCATGCACCCCTGAGCAACAAAATTTTTGCCAACAGGAGCGCTAGTGTAGACATGGCCTTAGACTCCGGATATATATGTTTTTAATCCAGCCCCACCATGTAGGGTTAATCAAATTGAGGGTTAATCAGGGTCCTCCTGTGTTAATTCTGTTCCAATTGCACATAGGAAGCCCAAGGGAGCGAATATCAACTCCTGGACTTGGAATGCTCTCTGCATCATTAATAGCTCATCAAGAGCCTGTATTATTGCAGTTAGTGAAGTCAGCCTTGATGTCAGACCTTCAACTTGGAGGAATGTCATTAATCTGATCTAGGGACTTGTAGCCAAACCTTTAGGATACCTTTCAATAGTTAGTGGCTGTAACAATGTCACAGTGGTAGGGAGAGGGACGTAGGTATTTAGATTTGTGCTTCTTTAGGCCTTTCCCCAGACATACAAGAAGCTAATGCACATTCAGAACAGGCTGACGATCTGAGGGGACAGCTGGGAAATGGCTTATGGGAGGAAGACACCTCAGGCCAGATCCAGCCACTGAAATGAACGGAGTAGCCCCAGGATACATCTGCCGCATTATGTTTTAATTCTTCCTACAGAATGGAGCATTCAGGGTCCTGGCGTCAGGAAAGTGATTACCATTAGCAACATCAAAATTGGCTTTTGAGTGTAAGCTCTTTGGGGGAGAGAATATTGTTTTGTTCTGTTTGTACAGTACCTAGCACCATTGGGTCCATGACTGAGGCTCTTAGGCACCACCATAACACAAGTAATACATAGGGATATTTAGAAATATTAACTAGTCTGGAGAGTTCATGGAACAGGCCCAGTTCTTCAGAACCCCCCCTTTGTGGATCTAACTCTAAGGGCTTAACTCTGTGCAGTGCTGAGCACCTTTAACTTCCTGTTCAGTCTCATGACTTTCTCCTCCCCTACAAGGGAGTGGAAGAGCTCAGCACCATCAGACCTCAAAGGCAGTTTGAAGGTAAGAGACAGCCTAGAATCAGCAAGTCCTCCAGAATCACTTGACCTCAATGTCTCAGTCCTTACTTTGCAAAAGCAGTCTACACACGCATCTACATCTACGTGGGCTGCCACTGGGCTCTTCAAGCCACATTCCATTTCCAAAGCGTACACAACTGAGAAGCCAGTGCAGTGAGCTAATCTAACCAAAGAAACCACTTCAAAGTGAATTACCTTCCCCTCGTTTGTTGCAGAAAAGGTGAGACTGAAGTGCAAAATGAACATTGCTGTGCTAGTGCTTTTCTCAAGATGTTTCCAACAACCCGCTCAAGGATAAAAAAAAAAATTAAAAATTCTGAGTTCTCCTTTCTGTTTTGCAGGAAACCAGCAGTGATTCAGTAGGAAAGAATTTCTTTAGGTACGGTTCCTAAGAGTATTTTTATTGTTTGTTTATAGCACAGCAGAGCCCAAATACCCCACTCCAGACTAAAGCCCCTATGTGCTAGGGGCTGTACAAAAGCATGTGAAAAAATGTGTCAAGATTTACAAAAATGACTAGTGATTTTGGGTGTCCAATTTGAGATCCCTTAAAGGGGCCAGATTTTCTGAAAGTGCTGAGCATCCAACCTTTGAAAATCATGCCCCTTTAAGGTGTCTCGAGTTGGGCACCCAAAAATTGAGGCTCCCAAAATTGCTAGTCATTTTTAAAAATCTTGGCCAAGGTCCCTGCCCTGAAGATTTTACAGCCTAAGTTTACAGCCTGTATGCCTAACCAGTAGTTGTTGCCATATGATGTGCACATCAGACCCGTTGTGCAGAGGGAGCCCAAAATTCTCTTCTGATTTACAGGGCATGTGTTTTATGTGCAGTTTGGATTTTTATTGCACATCCTTGCTATTAATTCTTCATGTGTACTTGGATTTTCAGAAAGGCTCTTAAGGATTCTAAGTAGCCATGAGATAAGCAGGAAGGTCCTCTGTTAGATCAGTAACTGCTTGAAAGAGAGGAAACAAAGGGTAAGAATAAACAGTCAGTTTTCAGAAGGGAGAGAAGTAAATAGTGGTGTCCCTGAAGGCTCCGTACTGGGCTCTGTGCTGTTCAACATATTCATAAATGATCTGGAAAGGGGGTGAACAGTGGCAAAGTGGGCAGATGATACAAAATTATTCAAGATTGTTAAATTCAAAGCAGATTATGAGGAGTAGTATCTCTTATAACTAGGTGACTGGGCAATACAATGGCAGATGAAATTCAGAGTTGATAAGTGTAAAGTAATGCACATTGGAAAAAATAATCCGAACTCTACACGTACAGTGCTGGGTTCTAAATTAGCTGTTACCACTCAAGAAAGAGATATTGGAGTCACTGTGAATAATTCTCTGAAAACTGCTCAATGTGCAGCACCAGTCAAAAAGGCTGACAGAATGTTAGGAACTATTAAGAAAGGAATAGAAAATATAACTATATAAATCTATAGTGAGATCACACCTTGAATACTGTGGTTGCCCTGTGTCAAAAAGGATATAGTGGAACTGGAAAAGGTTCAGAGAAGGGCAACAAAGATGATCAAGTGTAAGGAATGGCTTCCATAAGAGGAGCAACTAAAAGGATTAAGGTTGTTCATCTTAGAAAAGACAGCTAAGGGGAATATGACAGAGGTCTATAAAATCATGAATGGTGTGGAAAAAGAGAATTGAGATGTGTTATTTACCTTTCAACAATACAAAATGCAGGGATCAGCTGAAGAAATGAATAGGAGCAGGTTTAATACAAACAAGAGGAAGTATTTTTTCACAAATGCACAGCTAACCTGTGGAACTCATTGCTATGGGATGATGTGGTGGCCAAAAATATAACTGGGTTAAAAAAAGAACTGGATAAGTTCATGGAGGATAAATCCATCTGTGGCTATTACCAAGGTGGTCAGGGATGTAACCCCATGTGTGGCGTGACCCTAAACCTCTGACTGCCAGAAGCCAGGCATGGAAGACATGTGTTGTTCATTCCATAATTGCCCTGGCTGTACACTGTGTCAGCCACTGTTGGAGACAGGATACTGGGTAAGATGGACGATGGGCTGATCCAGTATGGCAGCTCTTATGTTCTTATGCTTCTATAGCTTCTTCTAGCTGAGGCTCTCACACATGTAAATGAAGCCACACAACACCAAGGAAGGTGGTATTATCCTCTCTTAATACAAAAGGAAACTGGGGTTAAATGACTTACCTAAAGTTACACAGTTTTATGATCACAGAGTACACACAGACACGTTAGATATGAACATAACTACTCTTGGTGGCAGGTTACAGCATAAGCCTACTTTATTTCTTAGAATGCAGAATGATGACACAGGCGAACCCAAAAACACAGAGGCAGGAAACAGGCTGGTCCTTAAGGCAGAGACACATAAATCATCCCCCACCTTGCTGGAAGCTTGCTTTGTTCAGACTGCTGCTCCCCAAATGCTTCACTACAGAGCCCCCTAGCCTGCAAGCAGGACCAGGAACACACTCCCCCTTCCACCGCCACTCACACACGCTTAAAACGACAGTTTGCAATTTCATCAGTTCTTAGTACACACACAGGACATCTGTGGCAGAGCTGGGCTAGCCCTCAGCTCTCCTGAGTCTCATTCCTGTGCACTAACCACTAAGGGTACAACTACACAGAAAAAAAAATAACCCACAGCGGTGAATCTCAGAGCCTGGAGTCTACAGACTTGGGCTCATGCTAAAGCACTAAAAATCGTCATGTAGCCATTCCAGCTCAGACTGGCACTTGGGCTCTGAGGCCTGGAGGCCGGGAGGTGTTTCAGAGCCCGAGCTCCAGCCTGAGCCAAAACGGCTGCACGGCTCTATTTAGGGCCAGAGTGTGAGCCTGACTCGCTCCTCCTGGGCTCTGAGAGTCGCTGCTGCTGTTTTGTTTGGTCTTTTTGCTGTGTAGGTGTACCCTAAGACGTCAGTCATTCTGCTACAAGTGGTCTGGTTCTGCATGATAGGGGGACCAGATGTCCCGATACTAGCAGGACCATCCCGATATTGGGGGGCATTGTCACATATAGGCTACCTATTACACCCCCATACTCCTCTCCAATGTATCACATATGTAACCCTACTTCGTGATAGCAATGGAAGGCCACAGAATCATAGAATATCAGGGTTGGAAGGGACCTCAGGAGGTATCTAGTCCAACCCCCTGCTCAAAGCAGGACCAATCCCCAACTAAATCATCCCAGCCAGGGGTTTCTCAAGCCTGACCTTAAAAACCTCAAAGGAAGGAGATTCACCCACCTCTCTAGGTAACGCATTCCAGTGATTCACCACCCTCCTAGTGAAAAAGTTTTTCCTAATATCCAGCCTAGACCTCCCCCACTGCAACTTGAGACCATTACTCCTCGTTCTGTCATCTGCTACCACTGAGAACAATCTAGATCCATCCTCTTTGGAACCCCCTTTCAGGTAGTTGAAAGCAGCTATCAAATCCCCCCTCATTCTTCTCTTCTGCAGACTAAACAATCCCAGTTCCCACAGCCTCTCCTCATAAGTCATGTGTTCCAGTCCCCTAATCATTTTTGTTGCCCTCTGCTGGACGCTTTCCAATTTTTCCACATCCTTCTTGTAGTGTGGGGCCCAAAACTGGACACAGTACTCCAGATGAGGCCTCACCAGTGTTGAACAGAGGGGAACGATCACTTCCCTCGATCGGCTGGCAGTGCCCCTACTTGGCAACAAGGGCACACTGTTGACTCATATCCAGCTTCTCATCCACTGTAACCCCTAGGTCCTTTTCTGAAGAACTGCTGCCTAGCCATTCGGTCCCTAGTCTGTAGCAATGCATGGGATTCTTCTGTCCTAAGTGCAGGACTCTGCATTTGTCTTTGTTGAACCTCATCAGATTTCTTTTGGCCCAATCCTCTAATTTGTCTAGGTCTCTCTGTATCCTATCCCTACCCTCCAGCGTGTCTACCACTCCTCCCAGTTTAGTGTCATCAGCAAACTTGCTGAGGGTGTAGTCCATGCCATCCTCCAGATCATTAATAAAAATATTGAACGAAACCGGCCCCAGGACTGACCCTTGGGACACTCTGCTTGACACCGGCTGCCAACTAGACACGGAGAATTGATCACTACCCGTTGAGCCCAATGATCTAGCCAGCTTTCTATCCACCTTATAGTCCATTCATCCAACCCATACTTCTTTAACTTGCTGTTAAGAATACTGTGGGAGACTGTATCAAAAGCTTTGCTAAAGTCAAGTCAAATTACGTCCACTGCTTTCCCCTCATCCACAGAGCCAGTTATCTCGTCATAGAAGGCAATTAGATTAGTCGGGCATGACTTGCCCTGGGTGAAGCCATGCTGACTGTTCCTGATCACTTTCCTCTCCTCTAAGTGCTTCAGAATTGATTCCTTGAGGACCTGCTCCATGATTTTTCCAGGGACTGAGGTGAGGCTGACTGGCCTGTAGTTCCCAGGATCCTCCTTCTTTCCTTTTTTAAAGATGGGCACTACATTAGCCTTTTTCCAGTCATCCGGGACCTCCCCTGATCGCCATGAGTTTTGAAAGATAATGGCCAATGGCTCTGCAATCACAACCGCCAACTCCTTTAGCACCCTCGGATGCAGCGCATCCAGCCCCATGGACTTGTGCTCGTCCAGCTTTTCTAAGGTCCAAACATGGAACCACAGCAGATTAGGCAGTAGGAAGTGACTCCTGTTCCCACATCTTCTGCAGAGTCTCTGAGCTAGGATAGAGGCAGGATCTGGAAAAACCACCCCATAGTTTACACACCTGCCATAGTTACCACAAGGGTTTCCGTGCACTGCTTTGCTTGGTGGGTTTGGAACAGAGCTGGATGAGCTTCTGCTGTGCAGACGGCATGGGTTCAGCCCTTCCCCCTCTCCAAATGGAGTGTGCTATGGTCATGGAGTCCCTCCTGGCTCTCCTGGGCCTGGAACCGGCTGTTTTACAGCCGTGACCATGACATCACTGTCAGCCAAGTCGAACAGCTACTGAAAGCCATGTGGGACAAGTGTAAGAATAGGAGGTTAGGAGCCAGGACACCTGAATTCCATGCCTGGGCCTGCTATTGACTCGCACGTTTTGCAAGTGACAAAGCTGCTCTATGCCTCAGTTTACCAACCTCAGCGGGCATTGTGATGCTTTGCTGATCATTTGCCAAGTTCTTTGAGAGCTTGGGATGAACAGCACTATGCCAGTTTCCTAAAAGCTCAACCCACAAAGGCTGTGGTAAGATCTGGTTGGCATATTACACTCAAACAACTGATTTAATTTGTCTTCTTATCCAGTAGTTTTACTGACCCTGCCTGCAGTATTGCTATTGATGTACTGCGTTGGTTAAAACTGATTGGTTTGTTTGTTAATCATCTCATTTATAGTCAGTTGTATTTGATTTAATTTTCCATACCCCCCCGAAATATTTATCTAGCAGCGATGTGCTGTGACTAGCTTTCAGAATTTTTGCCTCTTTTAAGATCTTCCTCTCACTGTGTTTTTGACGTGGTCCCAGAAATGAGCATCACTCATGCGTTAAAATCTTAACTCACCCTTAGTGCAAATAAGTTCTCTGGCAAGTTCGAGGCAATGGATTTTAACAGAGTTGCCAAAGTAGGTGTGAGGGCACCTGGTCCTGTAATTCAGTTCCTATTGATTTATCTTGTCCCCTTTCACAGCAGCAAACTGTAAATGCTTCCTGTGCCTCACCCACTGTTTGCTCCCTGCCTGACAAGTCTCTCGTCTAGCACTGATGGAATGCGTTAGTGAAAGGTGCTTGAGTCAGTGCTGAGACAGAGCTGTCATCTAGCGCCGGCCCCGCTCTCCTGGAGCCCACGCAGTCGACTTATATCTGTTCATTGTGAAAGGAAACCTGGGCTGCGTGCTGAGATGGCCATTAGCAAAAGCCACAAACCAAACTTTAAAAGAGACAAAAACAACCCATTTTGTGGAGTAGACATAAAAGCAAGGTATTGCCCAGCAACGGCCCTTTAAACATCCGATGGCATGTCTTAGGAGAGAGATAAAGTGGCTATGGTGGTGAATTTCTTTCTTTGAACTCAGAATTGCTTGCTGCTGGTTTCCTTTGGATCATGAGCAGAATACGCTCTATACAGGCAGTTATTACTCCAAACCTTGGTTCTTTATAGATTCAGCATGACATTTTTTAAATCCTATTTCACCTCTGGCAGCTGAGAACTCCAGCAGCTCTTGCTTTCTCTTTAAAGCAGTGGTTCCCAAACTCTTTACCTCAGGTCCTCCAGTCTCCTGGCTGGGGGGGTGGGGTGAGACACGGACAGAGGTAAGGGGGCCAAGTGGGGGCAGGAGCGGAACCGTGGACAGCAGCCACGGCTGGGAGCAGATCCCCGGGCACAGGGCTGGCAGCTGATCCCCGGGCGCTCCCTCCCTGGTGGCCAAGGCCTCAGCCACACCCCGCCCCCACAAATGTTCCTCTGTGCCAAGGGGGGCACACCGCACAGATTGGGGACCTCTGCTTTAGGGGCATCTTCTTTGTGCAGTTGGGAATTTACCTACCCCACTGAAGTTATAATTTATTTTCCATGGGCAGAAAGGAGGTTTTATGGGTGAGGCCCTGGGTGGGGGCTCAGAATATCTGGATTAGTCTCTACCACAGGCTTTCCATGTGACCCCTGCGGCAAGTCCCTTTCAGTAAAATTTTCAAAAAGGCCTAAAGCCCAGAACCTCCAAAGCACGTAGGTGCCTAACTACCTTTGAGGAGCTAAGACTGAATGACTTAGTACCTACGAGACATCAATGGGACGTGGGTGAGCAGTTACACAATGTGACTAAAAAGCTCACAATCTTGCCTTTAACAAACACGTTACAATAGGCCCTGATCCTGTCCCAACATGCTAAAGACTCTATTCCAGTTGTTTGTGGATTCCCACTCATTATAGGGGTAGCAATCACATTTTTTTGCACATGCAGCAAGAAGTCAGGAGTAGAACTCTTTGATGGCTGTATTGTGTAATGATCATTCACTCTTTCTTCAGCTTTAATTATGTGCCACTTTGGTTTTAAAAATAATGAAGGGGAAAAAACAAAACTATTTTTTCAAGTTTTTATTAATGTAAAAAAATGTTGTTTTAGGTGCATTTTCCAAAATGGCCCGAACAGCTGCCCTGCCTCATATCCCATAGCTGGGAAATCCTGCATGCTCACGTCAAACAGAGCTGTGCAGGGATTGGCATTTGTCAGGCTGTCAAATCAGCAAACTTCTGATTTTGCCCCTTCCTGAATTACAGGCTTGCTTTCAGCAAATGACCGGTTTTAAAAAGTCAAGCCAAGCCTCGTTTCAAAGGCTGAGAAATAAATCTCTCATAAATCAGCATATGTGGATTTTATTTATAAAGCTGTAATTCAATTTTGTTCTATAATTGCAATATACAGTGTGTATATATATCTATAGATACATAGATACAGTATTTTCTTTCTGGCTATAAACACAAGCAATAAACCGTATAATTCTTCTCTTCTGTACTGTACTTTTTTCTGCCTGTACTGCTGAAGTGATATCTTACCCCTTTGTATTCACTTCCACTGCACTATAGAATTTTTAGTGTATGTTACAGTTTGGTTTGGTGCTAGTCCAACAAAGTGATCTGCTTTTTTCATAATGCACATAAAGCCATACAAATAATCCAAGCACAGAAAATACACACAGTATTGCCAGCCCTAACCATTCAACAGTTATGAGTTGGGCCCTCAAAAATTCTGATTTTTTTCCCCCTAAATATCTCATTATTTTTAAAGGCAACTTTTTTATTTGTCTTCTGGCCTTTGAAACTTTCAGGTTACACTTGAGTCATGTTTTCAAGCTATTCTCTAAAACCACAAGAGCGAGAAACTTTTTTTTTTAATGAATGCTGAGATTCTCACGTACTAACAGGACTCCAGGAGCTAGGACTTTAAAAATATCATGAGGCTTATGATAAAATCATGATAGCTGGCAACACTGTGGGTGAAATTCATCCCCCAGTACAATTCCAGTTGTCCTAAATCAGTGGTCTTCCCCCTTTTCCAGCCCAAGACACCCTCAGATGGGTTTATCTCAGCTAACCAGGAACTAGTTCGGACCTCCCTCCCATTTAGCAGTATCAGAAAGACAAGGAGGTCACTACCCACTGCCTGTTTGCAACCCATGCCAAGAATCATCTAGTTAATTTATTATGTGAAACGATCTTGCCTGATCACTGGAGAGCGACCACCATCCATCTTGTTACCAGAGGCAGGTAAAGCTGATGCAGTCCTCAGTTAAGAAGATGCTAAGCACCCACAACTCTGGCTGAAGTGAATGGAAACTATGGGTGCTCAGCACTGCTGCTAACCAGACCTTGAGCCTGCAGTCCCAAGTCCGCCGAGTCTGCCACAACTGGTCCTGCAGTTACAGCTGGGGCATGGAGGGTGAAACAACCCAGAGGCAGCCTGTGAGGCCACACACAGTCATATTTTTCGGTTTTGGAAGGTCTTCCTGCATGCAGAGGACCCCCTGTTCCTTAGCCAGTCATTTCAGAACCCTCCCACCCCTCATATGTGCAGAGGGACCTAACTGATTAAGCATGCAGAGATGTGAAGCTGAGATGCCTAACCCAAAATCCAAGCCTTGGGTCTCACCAAACACTCTATGTTGCAGGGAAGGGACCCTCTGCAGTATAGATCTGTCCCTGATGGATCACCTGCCTTGCTGCCTGTATGGAATGCTACAGCTCCCCTGGGGAAACGGGAGAGGACCAGAAGCAGTTTGTGCTGTAGCCAGAAAGGTTAGATAAAAAAGCTCTTAGGTGGTAGATCATCTGGCCACTCCAGCCCAACCCATCACAGGGCACAAATGCAATGTACTAACAAATCGAGGTGCCAGATCTGTTTCTGTGGTGGTGCCTGAGATGCACAGAGCCACTGATGCTGGAGGTAAATGAGACATTAAATCTTGCAATGTACTGTACATTCTCCAGCACTTTGGGCAAGACTCTTCTCAGTTTTTGACGACTCCCATGAATTCACTTGAACAACAGGACTCGAACCTTCAGGTTAGTTTTTCCTTCTCTATTTTGTGATTAATCTGGAATAAGCCAGAAATTTGGGGCTTGCTTCTCCCTTCACTGCCATTCCCATCACTGGGAGTTTGCCAACTGAGGAGTCTGGTTCTGCCTTTCTTTGCACCCCCAAAACTCACACTGAATCCAGCAGTGGGTGATTTGGGATGCAGGGGCGGGCCCTTTATCCCTCTCCTTTGTTTAATCTTTGCCACCCATGCCTGTTTTTTCATACTGAGAACATGGGAAAGATTTAGGCTGAGATTTCAAAGTCCCACCTTTGGACAGTCAGTGGGATTTAGGCACCTAACTCCCTTCGGCCCTCTTTGGGAATTCGCGATGTAGGGCTTGGCTGCATGCAGGATTCCACTGGTTTAACTTGAGGTGTGATTTTAAACCACTTTATTGAAACCAATGCTAAAGGCTATGTGGCCACTTCGTTCAGTTTGACCTAGGCTTGTTGAGTCAGCATCAGTTGATCAGGAATCGCTTTAAGCTAAACTGAAACAGATTGAAAGAAGAGGGTCCACACACTTGCTTAATTAAGCCATCTTACTTAAGTCAGTGCAAGTTTGTGTGTAAACAAGCCTTTATACTATCCCCTCTCCACCCCCCGCACCGCATTCCTGATCAAATCCTTCATCTTTGACCTGTCTGCTTTGGCCGGAGAGGGTGGAAAAGATGTTTGTTTAGTATTGCGTTGTTCTAGCTCTCCTGGTAAAGCTCCTATCTTTTCAAATCAAGCCTCAATGCACTTTAAGGCACTGTCTACATAAAACAGTTGCACACCTTGTAATTAAAATCAGTTTTTAAACACTTGTTTTAAATCAGTGGACAAACTCATTTTGCTTTAAGGGGGACATAGTACAGTTTATTCTGATTCCTAAAGGATTTAAGCTAAACTAAAACAAGCCTGGTAAAATAAGCAACAAAATGTGTGTCTGGGATATGCAGCTGCTAGATAACCCTACCCAGCCACCTTTATGGCAACTGAATGGTGTTAAGATTGTTCCATGTGAATATAGCTACTGGAAAAGAGCCAGTATCCGTGAGGAAATAATACACACTCTCTCTCTCTCTCTCTCTCTCTCTCTCGGACTGTAGATATCTATTCTGGGATCTATCCCTGGAGACAATACCTTGTAGGCTGACAACCTTGCTGATGAGGCTCTGATCCTACCAAGTGTAGCACCTGGCTGCACTCGTCTGGCTGTGTGCTTCATATTGCAGGATCAGGTCCTTGGGACAGAGAGAGCTGCAGCCTTTGTGTTGTGAGTAAAAAGAAACATTTTAAGTATCTGTCTTCGGGTTTTGTTCTGTTGCCCATCACCGTTGTATCTGGGCACCTCCCACCATAATTAGACGAGAAACAGTGAAGTCCCAAGTGGACTTCAGGGAAGTAGCAAGGAACAAGAGGGCTGATCCGTACCTGAAGACACAAAAGACACTCCCTTCTAGCACTCACTGAAGAGCATCTCCCTGTCACCCTTCAGCCTTGTGAAGGACGGGCTCCACAATAGGACAGAAACTTGGCTTTGATTGACTTGTTGCAGCAATTGCTCTGCAACAAAGCTAACCACTAGCTAAATAAACTAACATGCTCCTGTGGTCATTAATAACACAGCTGGTCAGAAAATGTCCCTCCCACTCCATAGAAAATATCAATGAAAATGGGGGTGGGGAGGTGGGAATGTTTTTTGTGGAAATTTTCAGTGGGAAATTTTGACTTTTTTTATCAAAAAACTGAAAATGAAAATAAATGGCCAAAAATGCCAAAACCCAAGAAGTTTTCCACTGAAAATGTTCACATGTGGGTTTCCCAACAAAAAGCAGGTACATTCTGTGAAAATATTCCTTTTGTCATAAACCAACTTTTCAGTGGGAAGAAAAGGTGTCAGAAAAATTTAAACTAACCGTAATGAATAATAATACTTTGCTGTACTGCCATATGGCAGCTTTCTCCTGGAATTATCAAAGCATTTTACAAAGGAAGAGTAAGTATTATTATGGTCACATACCACCCAGAGGAGCCTGGTGAAAGAACCTAAAGAGAATATCCCTTTAATAGATGGGGAAACTGCGGTACGGAGCGGTAAAATGATTAGCTCAACATTAGACAGCAGAGCTGAGATCAGAGCCCAGGTCTTGTGAGTCTAAATCCTGGGCTCTGTAAACTGCCTCTTAGTATAGTAGAGATGGGCTCACAGCGCATCTAAGCACACCCAAATTTCATCCCTGGCACCCCATGTTTGTAATGGGCAGAAAAATACCCCAGATCAGAACATCCCTGACTTTTGAGGTGGTTTGGCTCAGGATAGTTTGGCACTTTATAGCTCAATCCCATCTCTAGCACATAGCTGCATTGGGGTGATAGGAAATGGTTTCTCTACCAATGTCTTTGATATGTGCTCTGAGGCTTGGTGTCCCAGAGCAAATTGAGCTAGCTGAATTCTCTCCAACCATCAGGCACTGCTGCTAAATAGATCATGCATTACAATCAGGGAAACAGTCGCACTGGAATTCATGTAAATGCTCCCCAAGGAAGACTCCAGAAATGTGGATCCAAATCCCCCAGAGACTTCTATGGAAAATATTTCTCTTCCTCTCTGCCCATGCATGTTAATTTTATAATTATATTTGGCAAATGTTTAATTCCTCAGAGAGCAGGAAAGAGAAGTTTATTCATTTAGGGCTCTCCAGTTTTCATGATTCAGGTTTTTAAAGGGTTCTGTGCTTCAAGCACTTTGGGGCCCAATCTTGCCAAAGTTTAAGCATGTGTGTAGCCCTTACTCACACGAGGAGTCCTATGATACACACTGCAGTGTCTTTCCCCTGCCCATCACAATAGGTCTAATGATTTGCTAAAGGACATACAGTAACCAAAGGATGTATTTTATCATGGAACTCATTTGTCATGATGCTGGATTTTATGCATCACAGATAAATGTCAACTGCATGTGCACATATATGTTTTCATGTATGTACATGCACATGTGGGCAAGCACACATGCACAGGGATGGGATCACTTCACCCATCATTACAATGTAACTACAGGATGATGTCCACATTATAAAAATCCACCCTCCAGACACACATCAATTCCATTTCTGTGCTGAAGCCAGCAGGTGATCCACCCACAAAGTCTACCATTAGCTGCTCACCCTGGCTGGTATTACACTAGAGCCTAGAAACCCCAATGGAGATTGCTGCCCCATTGTGCAAGGTGCTGTACGTACATACAGCAAAACACAATTCCTGCTCCACGGAGCTCATAATCTATACAGCCAAAGAGCAGATGAGGAAATTGAGGCACAGAGCGTCAATTGCAAAGCTGGGACAGGACCCCAGGCCTCATGATTTCCACTCCCATGCCCTGTTCAATGAATGACGCTGGCACTCAACAATACAGGCGGGCCACAGACAAGATTGAGACACAAGGGGTGCTGCAGAGCACTTTGCCCTGCTGCTGCTGTGTGGTATGCGCTGTGTGGCTAATGCCTTCCATTTCCAACATGGTCGGTCTAGGTATCTTAGGGTGTCGATGGGTTGAACGCTTCGGGTTTAATATAGCACTGTATACAACTTGGCCCACCCGACAAGGAACATTTACTCTAGGGAAAAAGGGCAGTTCTCTGTACATTTCAGATGTCCCATAAATTACATTAGGTCATGTTGTAAGTCAGTATGACACTTAAATGGGACACTTCACAATGCAGCGTTATGTACCATAGAGGGAGGTGATCACTCATACAGAAACCAAATAACCAGCTGCAGCAACTACCCCTTTCATTCAGGGCAGAAGTCACCCCTATGCAGAGAACCAGCACACGAGCTAGGCACCACTTACGTCCTATCGCTGGGATTTTCAAAGGAGCACTCAGGAGCTCATGGGGGACTTACGTGATGCGTAGGCCGTGTGAATTTTACTTTATATCCACATCAGCAAAACAGGGAGGTTCCCAGATCAGATACATGCATACAAGTACAATCTCCATCTTGTCAAACCAGAGCAAGTTCTGCTAGACTCTTTAATACCAAAGCCAGTCAATCAGGTTATGTATGTCTCCCAGAAGCAGCTGTCACATTATTTACCTGCAGTCGCATGGCACTCACAAAGGCATGATATTCATTTGCGAGTGACAGTTATGGGCCGTAGTGCTTTGGATCTATTGGCCAAATCTGAGCTCTGAACTGTCTGGGTGTCTAAGGAAATAGTCTGGGTCTAATCTAGAGTGAAGAGCTGTTCGGGAATATCTTGCTGAAATAGCCCCTGAGCCCCACGCGGATTTTTGTAGGCATTGTTGGAAACAAATCCCTACCAGGCTACAACGCCAGGCTCCTCATAAACCCACAGTTTAAACATTGCAAAAACAGGAAAAATAGCAACACACAATGCTATAATCCCCCTCAAAGCAGCAATTCAGTATCCTGGCAAATTGAGAATACAGGTATAAATGCAGCGGTCTGCTGTGTCTTGCCTCTGCATGGTTTCCTCAACAGGGACTTTTAGAGAAATAAGAGTCTAGGGCCTGAAAGCTTGTTCTTATCTTTAAGCACACGGGTTATCCCTCTGACTCTGCACAGGATTGAAGCTAAGTGCTTTGCTGGATTGGGACATAGGTGGGGAAGTCCCCAAGGAATGTTGGTGGGGGGGGGCAGTTCTTTATTTGCCCACTCACCCAAGCCTTCAGGAGGAGGGGCGGAGACAGTGAAGCTAATCAGGGAGGGATCTCTGCTCATGGATGCTTCCCACTGCACCCCAGAAAGAGGCTGAGCAGGTTGTGTCCAGCTCTGAACTAGGATTTGGGATTCCGTGGTGCTTTAGGGCTAGGGCTCAGCACTGACAGATCTGGCTGGAATGTAATCTGCTGGGTAGCATTGCCAATATTTAAAACATACCCCTCCTGTGTGTGCACCCCCGACAGGGCGAAAGCTGCAACCTGCCCACTTGTAACCTCTGCTCTACCTGCAGAAGAGATGGACCATGGAGCAAGACAGAGGCGACACACTGGCATTATTGAGGGAAGGGGCTGCTCCCGCAGAATACGTCTAGGGCAGAGAAATGCAAGTGGGAAAGAAAAGAACAGCTCAGACAGGAGGAAGGACGGACTTGTGGTTAAAGCATTAGATTGAGACTCCTGGAATCTGGTTCTGTTTCCAGAGTCACTTGTAATCTTGGGCAAATCAATTAATCTCTGGGGGCCTCAATTCTCCATCTGTCAGATGAGGGATAAGAATATGGGGAGGGACAGCTCAGTGGTTTGAGCATTGGCCTGCTAAACCCATGGTTGTGAGTTCAATCCTTGAGGGGGCCACTTAGGGATCAGGGCAAAAATTGGGGATTGGTCCTACTTTGAGCAGGGGGTTGGACTAGATGACCTTCTGAGGTCCCTTCCAACCCTGATATTCTATGATTCTATGTCTCTGCCTCGTGTGAGGAGTCGGAGGATAAACTTAGGCACTATGGTGATGGAGCCAGAGCTAGATATCTGTGCAGAGCTCTCTTGAGTGTTTCTAATGGAGGAAGCTAAGAACTTTTGGAGGAGCGAGCAAACAAACATATTGATAGGACAGACTAAGACAATAAAGGAGCATTTAAAAGGCCAAACAAAGCAATGGGAAAATCGACCATATTTTAACATTGGAGAAGCACATTCTGCAACCAGCTAGCTGGAACAGCTGGAACAGTGAGGGAGCCCTTACTGACTGGGTCATTTTCGTCCGTTGATACACTCTACCTGACAGGATGATGGAAAGACGAGAATCAACAAGCAACTACAGGGATCAAAGGGAAGTTTCAAATTGCAATAAATTACCAACCATCAAAGCTGAAATATGTGTGCGTGTGTGGGGTGTTTATACTTAAAACTCTGTTTGGGGAGGAGTCAGATGAAATTGACTGTCAGGATTCTTAGGAACGTGCTGAGAGAAAGCAGACTGTGTATACTGGAACAGGACGTATCACTAAGCAATAAGGACCTAAGGCAACTGGTAATTTGGCGGAGAGCAAGATTCCATCTAAGTGCCTTTCCCTACCTTTGGGAATGGAAAATACGATGCTGATCCAGTACAGTCCCTTTGCCAAGTGTGAAGGCATGGAGCCTGATTCTCCTCTAATTTATAACTGTTTTAGGAGTAACTGACTGAAGTCCATGGAATTACAGAACGCTGGTTTAAAACCAGTGGAGATCAGAATCAGGCCCCAGAATCCTGCTGCAGATGCTCTTGTATTTGTTAGATCACGACAGAGAGGAGGTGACTCATCACTGAATAGCGAAATGCAGTGATTCTGAAGGAGAGGTCCCACACAATGTACACATAAGACACAAAGATTGAGGACAAATCAATATTGTTAATTAGAGAACTACCTAGAACTTGATACTTTTTTTCCAGTACAAACCACAATGATGCCTAGCTCTTATATAGAGCTTTTGATCAGTACATCTCAAAGCATGTTACAAAGAAGGTCACTTATCAATATCCCCATTTTACAGAGAGGGAAAGTGACTTTGCCAAGCCTTTTCCAGATGTTTTTGGAAGATCTATTGGGATCCGCACTAAGACCATCAGACTCAAGAAAATGATTTGTGTATAGGTAGCATGTGAGCCCACTAACTTAGATGTTAATTATTCCATTGACTTCCTATTCCTCCTGACACCCTAGGGTGAAATGTTGCCTAGTAAATCACCGTGTTCTTGCTGAAGATATTTCTACAAACAAAGGGAATGGTTTGATTTATTTAAATCAGAAATTCTTTATACTCAAAATGAGCCAAATTATCTTCTGTTATTGGTGTAAATCCAGAGTAACTCAACCAGTTAGACCGTGTAACAGAACCCTGTTGTTTAATTTCAGTGAAGTAACACTGGATTTACACTGGTGTAACTAAGGCCACGTCTACACTACCTGCCGGATCGGCGGCTAGTGATCGATCTGTCGGGAATCAATTTATCGTGTCTAGTGTAGACACAATAAATCGATCCCTGATCGCTCTGCCGTTGAAGCGGAGTTGACGGGGGAATGGCCGCCGTTGATCCCGCACCGCGAGGATGCGAAGTAAGTGATTCTAAGTCGATCTAAGATACATCGACTTCAGCTATGCTATTCTCGTAGCTGAAGTTGCATATCTTAGATCGATTCCCCCCCCACCCCGTAGTAGACCAGGCCTGAGAGGAGAATTTGTTTAGATTAGCTTCTCCTAGCTATTTCAAAACAACAGCATATGAATTTTCAGTGCAAGGATAGGAATGAGAACTTAGCAAGACAGCCATTTTGCACCCTATCCTATGGGCATCAGAGCAACCAACCTTCATCTTTTTTTTTTAATTCAAACAACTCTCCTGAAAAGGCTTTCTGTTCCTGCATGCAGTGTGAAATTCTGCAGGGCTCACCTGGCTCATTTCCTTTCGGAGTTAGCTTTTATTACTGAACACTTATTTAAAATGGGGAATAGGGTGGGGTGGGGGAAATAAAAGTAGACACAAAAGAAAATCAAGCATTTGTAAAAACATGGCATGGTTTTTCCATACATGCTTCACCCATGAGTCAGGGGCCATATTGTGCACTGACAGATCTGCAAACCTGCTCTGACATGTGGGCAAAAGTTTTAGGTGAGCACATCCCAGCATGTGAAAAACACAGACAGAGACCAAAGGGAAAACAATTCCACCCCACATGCATGCAGATAGGAACTTTGTTCCATGCAATTTTTTTCCATAAGGTCAGAGAGCTGCTTTTCTGCTCCACGCCCTGAAGATCGTACACTTGCTGGGAGGCAGAGTCTAGCATTCTAGCAGGGTCCTGACATAGGCAGGGTCCTATGGGTGCAGTTACAAAAATAATCAACATTGCTCATGCTTCAATACTTGCCTTTACTGCCACATTTCCCTGACTGAGAATGGGAAACAAGACTCATTTCATGGCAGACTTATTTTAAGTGAGCTGTAGCTCACGAAAGCTTATGCTCAAATAAATTGGTTAGTCTCTAAGGTGCCACAAGTACTCCTTTTCTTTTTATTTTAACTGATTTGTTTTGTGTCACCCATTAGACTATAAAGATCATCCATCATATTATGAAACGGGTACACACCTTTCCCTACCCGGTCAGGACAATCTGGCTGAATCTCCACCAGAAAAGCATCTTTCAAAAGCCAGGAAGTTATTTTTCAGTGGCTTGAATTGTGATTTATAGATTGGTTTATTAGGCTGACCTTCCTGAAAGTTCTTAATTAAACTGTAAGGGTAAGAAATTAATCACCAGCATGGTTATTTTATTATGCATGTTCAGTAAACATAAAACTGCTTGAAATTTACATAATGTCTAACTGAAAACTCTTTAGTAGCCATAATTAAACTCTGATTATTTATAATTATTTAACTTGCTTTTTCTAAAGGGGAAGAACATTCAACATTTCCTTACCAGAGTTACCTACCTCAATCACAGCAGGTAATTGAGAATGTGCTGCTCCTGAAAATAAATATTTCACTTACTTTTTTTTTTTAAGTGTAGACACAGTGAAACCAGTTATTACTGAACTTACAGAAATAGTGTATTGCATGGCACATCCACGGTGCACAGGAACTGAACTCTGGTCCTTTCCCCTCTATCTCTCAAAATACTCTGACTTAACTCTCTTTGGATTCAAAGCCCTTTGGAAGCACCAGTCAATCACTCCATGCACCAACTCTGGGACGAAAGAATTCTCCACACTGAGCTAGATTGTACTTGGATTTCTTATCCATGCAAGGAAATGAAAGGACAAGCTGGACCATGGGGCCATGGAGTGCCCAGTTAGTCCCCAAAGCAGGTGAGTGTGGAGTGGGTAGTGACGGGCAAGGAACGGGCAGAATCTAGATGTCACCTCACACTTCACTCAGCACAGCGTGGACGTGTCGGTATAGGCAGGGCTGGCTCCAGCGTTTTTGCCACCCCAAGCAGCAAAAAAAAACAAACCAAAAAACCTTGCCGCCGAACACAGAGGCAGAGTGATGGTGCGGCCACCGAACTGCCGCCAGTGACCGAAGAAGAGTTGTGTCCCTGCCGCCGAAATCCTGCTGCCGCCAAGGGCGGATTGACGCCCCAGAGCCCAGCGTCCTGCCTCCCCTTTCCCCTTGGTTCGCTGGTGCCTGGAGACGCCCCTGGGTATAGGGAAGCGACTAATTACTGTAGTCTTTCCCCCTAAGCAAGGAGGATGCAGAGAGAAACTGTGATACAAAGAAGTGTCTACAGGTCAAAATGGTTCCTGGGATGGTGCAGCTTACGCACCGCTTCTTGCTCAGGGCTGTGCTGAAAATCATTCTCTAGCCCTAAGGACTTGCCTGAGGTGACAGAAGATGGCAGCCTCAGAGTTGAACTAAGAACTAGGGCGCTCCGGGTGTAGTGCTGTGCTCAGAGCACTAGCCCTTGCCTTGCCCACAGATGCAGCTATACTCCAATATATATTTGTTCTCTTTTTGTATGGGTGGCTTGTATCACAATAAATTCTCGACAAAGATACGTTATCAACTGCCAGTTTACCCCTGTGCTCTCTGGGTTTTTCCCCCTAGCTTGAGAGCTGCTATAACTTACACTCCACTTCCCAGAGCAGAGAGTAGCTGTCATGCAGAGCACCCTAGTATGTACCTAACATGTCTCCTATGCCAGGGTTTGACAGGGGGGCCAGTGTAGCTCTATATTGGCTGTAAAAAATCTCTTCACATGGGTATTGGTGGGTGGAGGGTTGGGGTGGCATTCCTGCCTATTTTAAGCCACCTTAATGCAAATACGGAATTAGTATAGGAACCCATTTAAAGGTTATATTGGGTTTTTATAAGATTTAGGATACATTACCAAGTCACCTGCATTTACTAGCTTCAAAGTAGAGCTGAATGAATAATTGATTTTTTGGTTCAGCTTGCAAACCAAAAAATTTGGAAAAATACATTTGTTTCATTTCCAACCAAAACTGAATTTTTTTGTTGTTGTTTTTCTCTATGAATTAAAAGAACAAAAAGAAGTTGTTCAGGTTGAAGAAAGCACTTTTGACATTGCATTTTGAAAATGGTGATTCAAAATGACAATGTCAAAATGGTTCATTTTGATAATTTTGAGCTGAACCACTTCAACATTTCCGAAATTTTTGTTTCCAGGATTTTTTTTTTTCAGTTGAAGCCATCGGCCAAATTTGACCCAAATTTGTAAATAGTTTTGTTATCCTGTGTCAATAACATTTTACAATAAAAATTCCAAAAAAGTGTGAACTTTTTAAAAACAAAAAACAAACAGACAACTGAAAACAGCTTTGATTTGAGTTAGATTTTAGCTAGGATAGTGGGGTCAGCACCCTTAGTCTTAGGAAAATACCTGTACTACTTAATACATATCTTAGAGGATTTCTCCATAGATCTCAGAGCACTTTGCAAAGAGAAGGGTTATTATTATTATTATTTTACAGATGAGGAAACTGAAGCACAGATATGTTTATTGACTTGCCCACAGTCAAACAGTGAGTCAATGGCAGGGCTAGGAAAAGATTCCAGATCTTCTGATTTACAGTCTGGTACTCGATCCATTGGATCACATTCCTACAGGATTTTGACTTTTATTCTACATCTCATCCCGACAGCAGCATCTCCATCAGCACAGTCTCCTAACACCATGTTGGGCAAGAAGAGCGCCACCTACTGAATTAGCAACCCCTCTCCCTTTGGCAGCTGGATGGCATCTAGGAGGTTCCCTAAGTCAGGCAGGAAGTTTGGTGCTTAGTTTGGGGGAGCGGAGAAGTTTGCATCATGAACTGCCAGAGCTGCAGTTAAATCAGAACATTTTATACCCTCACAAGTTATTATCAGCCAGAATTCTTGAACAACACGGTGTGCCCATGCGTATGATTCCTTCTCATTCAACCTATACCAGTTAGTAATAGAGAACAGCTCAAGCTGCAAAATAAAGCTCTGGAGATTAATCCTTCACCTCTCCCATATTCGGCTCTGATGGTTTTAGACTCAGGTCCATCTCTCATTAGTCCAGAATGTATTTATATACCAGTCTTTGGGGAACAGCAATGCTCAGTTGTCCTCAGATGTTCCTGTGCCTGGGGAGAGGTTTCCAGTTACACCAATTTATTGCAGTGTGACACTTACAGATCTAATTTCTTGAGAGAGATAACTAGGTCCAGTGCTTTCTGGCAAGGAGCTGAAATGTCAATGTGACAAGCTGATCGCTTACTGCATCATAACTTAATACATCCTGTGCATGTTTGGGAGGATGTTTTTGATGAACTAGCAACTTAAATTAGCAAGGAATTCTCAGCATGTGGATGGTCTTCTCATACGTCAGGTATCAGGATTCACCTTGAGCTGGGAGATCATTCCATTGTCATGACTCCACTTGCCGTAGCATTGATTTATGTCTCAAAGGTTGGTGGGGCAAGGGGAGAAATAGACACAATTATTCAGGGAAAGATGACGCTCACCAACAGACAAGATGGCACCATTAGCTTTCAAAACGCACAACCGCCTTCTAAACAGACTAGCAGAAAGATGGATGACAAGTTCTGCTTCTTGATGATTGGGGGCAGCCGGGGGGGGGGGAAGGGGAGGGAATCCCATATTATCCCATGCCAAAAAATGAGTAGAACAATTTCCCCCTGTTTGTGATGCTCGTGATTTCAGACACTTGAGCAAATATCTTCAGGATCATGCAGCCAGCTTAGTGGCTTTTTGTACTCTTCAAGGCAAAGAATCTTGAGAGGAGAACTAAGAGGATACTGTAATGATCAATTACAGCAGGATCAAACAGGATGGTTGATACAGGGTCATTCACATTTGGCACCACAGAAAAGCAGGACTAGATTTGGACCCAATGATTTCTCAATCCTTATCCTGGCTTTATCCAACTGTAATCCGTTGCTGTTTACAAGGTTGCTGCTGGGTTCACTCTACCTCTAGAGATGTGAAACTGTTTACCGTTAGCAAACTGCTGATGGCCACAGCTTTTGTCCCATGTACTTCTCGTGTTGCTACCCCATAATCCAAATATAGTCTTCTGTGATAGCCAAAAATCTGCCAAGATCTGGAAGCATTTTAAACAGGAGTCTCCTCCCAAAGGGCAGTACGCAATACAACTTAGAGTTGGAATAGTTTGTCTCTTTTCCTGTTGCTGGCATTCAGGACTCAGAAAGAAACAATCCTTCTGGAGATGAAACAAGTATACACAAACTCACAATCAGGAAGGTTAATTACTAGTATTATCATTACCAAATCTGCACACAATGGTGGGAATCTACCCTGCACTTCACAAACTTAGATAAAGGTGCATTCCCCACACACTAATGAGTTTACAATCTCAAGAAGATATACTCTAACCAGAATAACCAAGATTTCATACAAAATTTTAGAAACTTTTTTGTCTATTTTACACACACACAGGCAGGTGAAATCTCTTTCTAAAGGCATTCAGATACTACAGTGATATGGGTCATGAATACCTTGATAGGTAGGTAGATTAAAAAGATTTATCCACTTCTTAGGCACGCATATGGGTTTATGACCATAGTAAATTCTCATTGAACATGTGGTCTACAGAGAGGCATGATCATGTATTCTTAGCATATCACCGAGCTCCTGCAGTTCTAATCCAAGCTCTGATAATGATTGCCTCTGTGGCCTTGAGAAAGTCACTTAGCTTCTCTACTCCATTTTCCCCATCTATAAGATGAGTTTTGGCACTGAGTTCAATGGGGCCAGATTTCACCCTGGGCCACTGTTTCCTCCATTCACAATAACATAACCAGTCCCACTCCATTATAAAATTGAAATGTGGCCACGGCATTGTTAGTGATGGGCGGCTGCTGTTATAGGTGGTCACCTAGTGTAAATAAGGCTGTAATTCTTTGGACTTTACCCTTATGAACGTCTTCCCCCTGATTGGACACACAGGTTTGATACAGAGCAAGGGCGAACACGCTGACATTTCAAACCTCTTGGGCACACTGACATGGAAAAAGAAATTGGTGTCAAAAACCTAATGTCCACCCTTAGATATGAGATCAAGCTATTTTTGTTCTGCAGACCTTCAATGTGAAAATGTATATATGTAGGCCTAAAAATAAATACAAGGTAACGCTATTAGCATTACTAAAAAATGCCATATAATATCTCCCCTGACCTGCTCATTTCAATCAATGGAGATATTTTTGGTAATCCATTGACTTCTTTTTTCAGCTTGCTCTAGTGATGAGATCTTCCCCCTTATCACTCTGAGCAGGACCCATTCTGAACCATCTAACCCCTTCCAATTAATGCACTGAAACTGTTATATTGCAAAGGTGCACTTACAGCTTTAAAGGGACCCTGTTAAAACAGCAGCCACAAAATTTGATCTTCCCTTTTTTAGCCCTCCCCAGATTTATATGTTTGCAAAGTCCACATCATGTTGTGTGGACTGGGAGGAACAACAAAGCAGGCCAGTGTTTATGAGCAAATTTACAATAAAAAAATGGCATAACAATTTGCAGAACCAGCAGAGAAGAACGATTCCACATTACCATGCCAGACAGCATGCAGAGAAGGTAAAGTGTAGTTGGTAAGGAAACAGTTTCAGTTGAAAGTTCCTGCGGGTTTTTCTTTTTTTTAATAAAACAGTAGTAAAAAAAATATTTGTAAAATTGTGAAAGCCAGCAGTGTCCGTTTAAGAGAAGGTAAGGCCTGGTCCAAAGCTCACTGGACTACATGCGAGTCTGAATATTGACTTTAGTGGGTTTTGGATGAGGCTCATAGCGATCAAGTCTGTGCAGTTCTGAATATTTGTGCAGAGGGAACACAGTTCAATGACCTGATGTGCTGCTAGCCAGAAAGACCTATCACTATGACTATACTAGTGAACGTACAAGTACACTGTGAATGGTATGAATCCCGTGTACACAAATGCACAACTGATCACATTTTTTAAGACCTCCTGATCCAGATTCCAAATCACATTCAGAGCCAACATTGGTTCCTCAAGTACCTATTGATCTGCTCTTCCTTTTCCTCTCCACAAAATTTGTCCAGACTTGTGTTGGTGATGTTGCTACTGGCCATGGGTGAAGTTCTGAGTCAGTTGGTGTGATGCAATTCACACAGTGATGCTACCGATGATCCCTGGTCTCTAGGGCTAGACTAATTTGCAATCCTCTCGGGATGCTCTACCAAGAGGCCTGATAAAGTCAGAGCTGGTAGGGCTTTTTTTATAGGCCTGATCCAAAACCCGGGGACATGAATGGAGTTTATTCCTTGGACTTCACTGTGCTTTGGATCATCCACTATTAGCGCTAGTCCAGTGATCTTCAGATAATTTATCTGATAACAATGCCGTTTTTATTTGATGAGTATAAGCTCTCCACTGGCTAAACAATAACGACTGAATAATGTATTTCTTGAACAAAATCCTGTTAGTTTCCCATATTATTTATTTCCAGCATTATTGTAGCCATGTTGGTCCCAGGATATGAGAAAGACAAAGTGGGTGAGGTAACATCTTCTACTGGCCCAACTTTTTTGGGTGAAAGAGACATGCTTTTGAGCTCCACACTGACCTCAAGCGCTCTGTGGAGCTTGAAAGCTTGTTTCCTTCACCCAGATAAGTTGGTCCAATAAAAAAATATTACTTCCCCAATCTTGGCTTTCTAGTACATTACTTGACAACAACTTTTATCCAGTATTTGACCAGCTGTATTCTAGAGAGTTACATTGTAGGGCTCCACAAGAGCTTGATACGAAAGGGAAAATATATACGGTATGTTAAAATTATTTTTTATCTAAAATGCTTATGCTTTTGTGGGATATTGACAGGTAAACAGACACTTATGCACACTGGCATTTGGTACAGTATTATAACAGTATATAAAAGTGTACAATCATTTTTTATTTGGTCTACAAGTATGTCTAAAAAAATGTCAAGAACCACTTATTCTTTTTCAAGAGTGAAGCCAAAATTTATTCTGTTATTTTGGTCAGCTGCTATTTATAACAGAATACAAAAATACTTAAAAATAGTGCTCAACAATGGCAATCTGGGTTCAAGTTATTTTGAAAATGTGTGTGTATGTGTGTGTGTGTGTGTGTTGGGGGGAGAGAGAGAAAGAGAGAGAGAGAGAATACCGTAGCCTGAAGTAGTTGGCATCTAATGCCCCAAGCCTGCAATTGACAGCGGGCAGAGTCAGACGGACTGCTATGCCCACACAGAACCTTGCCGATTTCAAAGGGGATCTGCACAACAATCTGCCCACATGCTACCAATTGCAGGAACGAACGTTAAAGGTGGGAGAGAGGATGTGGCAAGCTGCAGAAGGTATTTAGTTACCCTATGTAATTTCAGACAGCAAAACATGGAGACGCTTTGGCAGGAGTTGGCTGCTTTCCCGTCCAGTGGACATTAGGGCACTATATGTGTATTAAAGAAAGAATGGATGGTCCACTGTGTGATGGGCAACATCCAATCTAGGCCATTCTGCACTGTACTGTAGAGGGGTAGATGAAACCAAAGCATGACACATTCATCATTGGCTGAGAGACTCACAGACACTACAGAGACAATGGCCATAGAAGCCAATAGAAAGCTCAATATCCTTTACATTACTATTGATGGTGAACATTGTTCTTTCAATAGCATTGTGCACAAAGAACCAGCTCCTGCTCCCTTCCCATCAAAACCAATGGCAAAGTCCCCACTGGCTTCCCTGAAAACCTGGCCCATAATGCTAAAAAGAAAAAAGTTAACTCAGAAGCTTTAAAAGACGCCGGAGGGGGTTTTAAGATGGTCCCTTATTACTTCAGAAGCAAATGGATGATTTCTTTGGAGGCGCAAAGGGAGAATTATTTAAAAGCTGCTTTTAGGCAATGACCAGAGAATACCTGAAAACTGCAACTGCCTGTTGTCTCAGGTTTCATCTTCCAGATTAAAATTCATTGGGTCAGCTTGTTTCCCTGGTTGTGAGTTTTTTAAAGCCAGCGTGAGAACAGTGCATGGGCTGAGAAGCAGGGTGCAGTTCTGTGAACTCCACAGAACTAGCGAGGTGCATTTGTCATTTTAGAGGGTTTTTTAAAAAAATTTAAATAAAATTCTTCTATCTGGGAACAGACGGGGCAGGAGGTAGGGTGGGGTCCAGAAATCTGAAGACAGATTCTCCACCCCTCCATGCCATCCCTAAGCTTCTTCTGGCTGGGGACAGGAAGGAATTGTGCCCTGTGCAATGCAGGTGACATTTAGGGCTGGTTATCTAACATTTTAGTGGCCCCTTTGTCCTGGGCACTGTGCAAACACCTAGTCAGAGACTGGCCCCTGCCCCCAAAGAATGTACAAACAACACAGATGAGGAATAGGAAGGGAAACAGAGGCATAGAGGGGGAAGTGACTTCTCCATGGTCATACATCAGGTCTGTGGCAGAGCATGGACTAAACCCGAGGTCTCCTGACTCCAAATTTTGCCTCCGGATTCTCAGCTGCTATAGTTTGGCTCAGCTCTACTGGAGTCAGAGTCACTGGAACTGCACAGATGTACACCAGCTGTGGAGCCGGCCCCCTGTGTCTCAAATATATTGAGGAATTAAGTGGTGGGATTTTCAAAGCAGCTAAGGACCTTAGACGCCCAAATCCTATTGAAAGTCAATGGGATCCAGCCACTTAACTCCATTAGACTGCTTAGAAAACCCCAGCTGAAATGGAGATGTCAAAGGATGGCTATTCGGCACATGAACAGGTCACCAACTGTTTCTATAAAAAGCGTATTTAGTGTTCACAGCTCTGTAACAGGTTAGTCTCTTCGTTAAGCTTTTAAAACAACCCTGTTTTTAATGAAAGGTTCTGCAACCAGGCCTAAATCCCGCCCTGAGCAAAGAAGAATGGCCACATTCCTGCTGCCCAAGCAAGGGGAGGAGGAGCATCATGCTGTGGGGGCTCCCTGTGCCCTGGGGTCGAGGAGTGTTTTGTGGACTGCAGGGAAGAGGACGGGCAACTCTGCAGATTCACCAGCCAACCCCTTCGTGTCGCAAGAGCGAGGAGTGCAGCTGCTGCAGGGGATGACTGACGTCAGGGCCAGAGAGTGAATGGGAAGGGGCTCACCCCCCTGGCCGTCCCCCAGGAGTCCTGTACCGTGTCCAAGGTCTGGCCCTCAGAGAACAATTTCAGCCAAACAAACACCTCTGGCCCCAAAACTTTATTTCCATTGACTTAAAAGGCAACGTTATTTCCACCTAAACTGCTGCAGATGCTCTTGAAAACTGCCTCTTTGCTTATCCTGAAGAACATGGGGGCCTAGTGCATACGGAACAAAATCCACTTCTGTGCAAAGGACCAGCTCAAGGTCTATGCACCACTCATGGCCCACAAATGGATGCAGAAGTCTTGTCTGTACTCTCTGCACACAGCATCAATTGCATGTATCTGTCAGAAAAGGCCTGGCTTCTGGAAACTACTGGTCCGGTATAACACAATGCCCCTCTAGTGGCTCTCAGCTCCCAGCATAGCACAGTCTCTGGCTGCCCACTATCCCCGCAACCGTTTATCTGGAAACCCTGCTGCTCAGCTTTTTCTTTTTGGTTGTTGTTAAATGGAAGTTGTGGGAACTTTTAAATATTCAAACTCAGGCACAGCCCGCCAGATTTCAGAAAAAGCTTGGAAAACACCAGCTTTTCACAGGGTTGGCTTAGCCTCCTGTTTTTCTGGGATGGGTTCCAGGTACCTGAGGACTGAAAAGCAGAAGAAAAAATGGAGAGAGTCAACAATTCACGTTTTTCCAGGACAAAGCTCAGATAAGCCCAAGCAAATCAAGTCAGCCAGGCACTCTACTAGGGCTTATTTGTTTCGGCTCTTAAATATTTTTAGCTGACAGTATCTTTTGAGTTCTAAGGGAAAATTAAGAGAGTCGTTGTTTTAAGAAGTCCTTCAAATCTCTTTCCTTTGATCTCCCCATGTACTCTGCATGGGTGTGTTCTCATTAAAACTAGGAAAGACCTGAAGATCTTGTTTCTAAGCTCCTAAGTATGGGGCAGGTTTGAATGCCAGTCAGCAGAAAACGGAAACAGAAGAGGTCCAGACAGTGAATGCTTTTGCCATACTACTTGATTCTGCTCTGAAGGATGCAATCACATCTGGGTGAAATTGACTCTGGAGCAGAGGACCTGCACCATATACGTCCTCCTTAAGCCCCTGGATTGTGTTATCAGCCCAGTTTATTAGCTGGTCAAATCATTTAAAAGCCATACATGTTGGATAATTATTTCAAAAAAACAACCTGGCTTCCGGGCTCCAGCAAATCACGTATTTGATGAGTATTACTTGACCTGCTCGTAGGGTATTAAAAGCTCTTGTGGAGCTTAAATGGTGCACAGGCTTTGTGCTTGTGTTCTGCACAGAGATGACTTGTAGCTTTCCTGAGCAAAAAGCCAGAACCCTCCCAAGAGCAGCCAAGCTGCAAGGATCATTAACGCAGGTCACAAAGCCCATGCATGGAATATGCAAGAGTGTCTTCAATTAAATATGCCCAAGCGTTTCCCTTGCATTAAATCTAGAATAATTTAGCCTCGCCTGCCAGGGTATCATCCACAAATGGTCTGTGTGTTTTTGTTGGTAGAGATGAGCAGTTTTCATGGAGTCTGAAAGGTCAGAAGGGACCACAACGATCATGCAGTCTTACCCTCTGCATAAAACTGGCTATAGAATTTCATCCAGTAATTCCTGTAACACATGGAATTAATCTTCTCTAAATAAGTAACTGATCCTCATCAAGCCAAGTAACTTGTGCCTGAACTATGGCATATCTTTCAGAAAGACCTCAGCACCTAGCACCGTGGGGTCCTGACCCATGCTTAGGGCTCCTTGTTGCTACACAACTAATAATCTGAAGACTCCAAGTGATGATGATTTTGCTTCTTCCTTTGGCAAGCTGTTTGTTGAGCCGTTATGGTTACAACTCCTATTATTAAAAAGTTGTACTTTATTTCCAACTTGAATTTTTCTAATCTCAACTTCCATCCCTGGTATTCGCTTAGGCTGCAGTCACCATACTAGCATGGGAGGGATTGCTGCCACTGATCGGGGTGCGTGAAAAAGTCCTCGTATGTATCAGTAAGGGTAAGCTCTCACAACTTCCATTTAACAAACCCCTCCCAAGTCATTCAACAGCGAAGGAAAGCAACACAACGGTGGGAAACAATTTCAAGCCACAGTCCGAAACTAAAATCCCAGTCAGAGAAAAGAAATCAATAGAAGTCTAATTGTAGGACAGGATTTTGACACTAACAACAGGGAATTACCTAGCAGAAGCTTTGATCTCTCCATAGGACAGGCATTTTGCTTAATTAAAGAAGAGGAGGCTAGCATACCCAGTAAGCACCACTAGGGAGCTTCAGTATAGACACTACAGTGATGGAGAACCCCTCCCTGAGAGGCAGAAGAATTCTTCTGTCGACCTAGCACTGTCTGCATTGAGGGTTAGGTCAGCAAAGCTTCGTAGATTTTTCACACTCCTGAGCATAGGTGCCGACTCCAGGACTGGAGCACCCATGGGGAAAAATGGTGGGTACACATTGGAATTTACCAGTTTAAGATTGTTGCAGTTCTCAGGGCCAACAGGTCTACGACCTTCAAGGGATTTCAAGGTCTTGCCCCATGGACTAGGTGATTTCTTTTTAACAGGCTACCCTGTTAAAAAGAAAGAAAAAAAACCAAGAACTAAAATAGACCTTATTGTGGAAACCTTGGAGTGGTCAAAAGGAGATTCTGACGCTCAGCTGAAACCATCAACTTTCACATGATTATTTTATAGCACTCGTAATGTTCACAGCAGACTAATGCAAGCAAGGACTCATTTCTTTTACATTCAAGAAACTGTTTATGTTGGCAGAAAATGTCTCTCTTCAAAGCCTATTAATGGTGAATTACAAAATAAGACAAAACAGTAAGTTACTTAAACTGGTAATCAAACCTGTTTACCTTGATGAAAGGAATGGTTAAGGGCAATGAAGGGTGTAGCAACACATGAGAGACTACTACATTGAGTCCAATCCTTCAAACACTAACTCTTACACTATGAGTAGACAAAATTCAGGATCATTTAGATGGGTATGAATACACATGGAAGACCTCTTTTTTTTTCTTTTTTTTTACCAATTGTACTTAGTAAGGTTAAAACTGATCACATTGTCTGACGAGATAAATCCGTGTCAAGCACAATGGCATAGGCAAAAATTCTGTGCAAATAAGTACCATAAATATTTGGTTAGTCTTGCTAGTTTTAGGCTGGCAGCCTTATACTTGCTAGCCATAGGCTGGCAATTTCGGAATAGGGTTTCGTGGGAATTGTAACATGGCAGGGATATTTTATGCACATAGATCAATATTTTGTTAATTGTCTGAAATTAATTTAAATCAATAGGAAAGCACTGTGATGAACTGCCGTCACATTTGAAGTTTCATGGAGTAAGGCCAGAGAGACCCCTGTGAGCATCTATTCCAGCCTGCAGCGTAACAGCGGCCAGAGTGTTTCACTCAGTCATTCCCGCATGAAATGCATAACTCCTGTTATGAAATGCACAGCTCAGCACACCACTGACTCTAAAAGCCCATTAGCCAATGCAGTGCTGTGCATTTGTTGCTGTTCATCACCCAGATGGTGACCCAAGAAGTTTAGTTACTTGGGGTCATTTCTGGCCTGGTAGCCAACTCTTTTTTCATATGATCACTAAACCAAATCCAGAGAGGCGCTGCGGACATACAATCCCAGTGAATCAAGCAGGGGTTACAGGGGGTCAGGCCCTTAAGGATTTGGCTTCAGCTTTTTGTAGCAAGTTTCTTATTTACAGTGGGCTTAATCTGGAAGCACTGACTCAGTTTCTATTGAAGTCAATGGGGGAGGTGGGGAGTTTGCCTAAATAAGGGCTGAGTCAATGCTGAATCAGGGTTTATGGACTTGGCCCAATACACACACATGTGTAAAATAATTGCTCTGACTGTTTGTATATGTTTTCCACACCACTGGGGAGACCTGAAAAATTCCCGTCCTCTGGAAAGATCCAAAAATGCAGGGCTCATCCTTGCTCTCCAGCTCAAGGGCACCATGCAGCAAAATCACAGAGACTGCTCACTTCCTGGGCTGAGAACCCCAACCCAGGGATATCAGGCAGTGAAATCACAGCTGCCCTTTGATGTATTTCATTGCACACAGTTCTTGTGTGCAAAGAAATAGGATCGCTCACACTCTTTTGTTCCCAAGGATTAAAGCCAAAGTCTTTATGCTCTCAGCATGAGTAGGATACCTGTTCAGGGAAGAAACCCTTAGATCTAGATTAGTCATATGCCACTGTCACTTAAAATACCTGTGCTGCCTGGTTATCCTCCCAGAGAGAAGATATCAGAATACGATCAAACAAATGAAAACTACATAGTTGCAAAGGATAGAGGTTTGGTGTGAAGACCTGGTGTAGGGCTATGGATGTGGGTCCAATCCTCTCCTCCGTACCCAGGCAAAACTCCCACAGAGCACTCATCTTTTTTAATCGTGTGGGAAAACTGAAGCAGCAACAGGACTTATTGTTCATATTCCTGTTTCATTACTTTCCTACCTGTGACATCTTGCCCTAGCTTGAACAGCCTCCGGCAGGCCAATTACACTCATCCAATGGAGACAGTTCCTAATTGTTGGTACGGCGTGAAAAGATCCAGAGACAGAACACCATTTAAAGAGTTGGTTTTCTTCACAAGATCCCCAAATATGCCTGTTCAGTACTAACCTGGAAACTCATGCGATGACACCTAAAAGTAAAGCCTTTGGCCCAATTCCTGTTTACACTGAGACGATGTTTCACCATTCTGACGACGCAAACGGGCCTTCTTATATCTTCAGACTTTGCTCCCACTTTCTGTTGGGTCCCTTTGCACAACTAGAGCAGAATAAAATGGCCTTTGTGTAAATGAGAAACAGGCCCAATGTATCTGTTAACATTGGCAGGGAAGTTTTTATTATTTGTATTTTATGTCAGGGGTCAAGCATGGGCTCAGCGGCATCTCAGCACATTGTTACTATTATTTGCATTGCAGTAGTGCCTAGGAGTGCCAGTCACGGACCAGGACCGTATGGTACGAGGCACTGTGACACCAACCCCCAGCGCTCAGTCACTGAAATCCTGCTGAGCCAGTCAACACTGTTGTTAGATGACTGTCAACCTAACTGTTACACATACGGAAACTCCATTATCTGAGACAGGGCCATGTTCCCAGCACTAAAGGATGGAAGGGCCCCTATTCCATACAGCAGGAGGTTTTGGATACTCTGATAATGGAGGCTTTACTTTATTCCAGTACTGGAGGAACATATATCTGGGTGCAGCCCATTGTAAAATGGACAAGTTCTCCATCCAATTTTTGTTGTCCTGGGCCTTATTATCTTGGGCCTTCAGTTCCTTTGTCTTCTTGACAACTGGTGAGGCCTAGCTCCATCAGACGGAAAACCCCGTAAGATACAGAAAACGTTCTGGATTATTATTATTTGTATGGCAGTAGCTCTGAGAGGCCGGGGACCCGTTGTACCACATGCTGTGTACACACACACACACACACACAAACAGCTCCTGGCCCAAAGAGAATACGGTCCACAATGTTGCCAATTCTTGTGATTTTATGTTTTGCAATACTTGCTAGTTTGCTTAATCCTCAGTTCCTAGAGTCAAGAATCTCGGCTGTCATTAAAACAGAAAACATTTCTAGCCCTCAAGATTGCAGAGAAAAGTGTGAAAACATATGACCTAAGTGTATCCAAAAAGCTGACAAACAGGACAGCAAAGAAAATGAATCCCAAATTTATTACTTTTTAAAAAGATCCCAGTTATTTAAAGCCAATCTCAAGGTTTTGGAGTCTTGGCAATTCTGAGTATACAAGTAAAGAGACAACAGGGGGATCCAGCAAACAGACAGGGGCGCACAGGGTAACAGTGCAGCAAATAGAACAGTGCAATAAGCAGTGGTCACTACACACCAGCTGCCTAACCACCGTTCGGGTTTTATTAGGCAGCACTAATATGAGCATCTCATAATGGGGATCATGCTCCATTTTCACATTGGATTACCACACTTGGATTCCGCAAGGAATACCTGGCATCAGAACAGAGCATGGATCCACCAGCTCAGGAAAAATCCTTTATTGAGGACCCCAGTGGAGAAACTCTTTCACATCCTGAAGAGTGGTCGATTAATCCTGACTTTACATTGATGAGCTGTCATGACATAGGCCCCGGCCCTGCAAAGCACTCAAGCACATGCTTAGCTGTAAGCCTGTCGCACTACTCTCAGGAAAGTTCAGAGTGTGATTAACTGATTTGTTGGAATGGGACCATACTTTGTAACTGTTCAGCCTCTCTGGTTGTTTGTATGGGCATCAATTAAAATGTTACATTAAATAAAAAAAGGGGGTGTTACATGGAAGGGAAAGGGGAGAGAGGGTAAATCAGTGGTGAAACTTGGTGGCTATGGGAGAGACAGGGGCTGCAGAAAGACTTTCTGGTTCCTAAAATAAGTAACAATTACAAACCTTCCATGGCTCCCAGAAGGGAAAACTCAAATGGTTTGCACTATATAGCTGTGACTTTAGTGTTCATAAATGTCAGTGTGGCCACAAGTCTGCAGGGCCGGGCTCAGTCAGAGACTTGCTATATGTTTAGCTCTGTGAGCTGTTTACAGCAAATAAAAATAAGCAAGAACAGGGAGCATATTGTGACATTCTCTACTGCAGAGCATGGAGGAGGCTGCCTGTGTTCTGACCATGCTTGCAGCTCAAGAGGAAAGGCCTCTGGGAGGGGCCAGGCATTCATTTAACCAGACCCCCCCAGCCACATCACATTTACATGAAATAAGGACACTAACATGGCTCCTGAGCCAGCCTTGGAGATTGTGGTGTAACTGCACTGACATTAATGGACATCAGCCCTTGGATAATAGGAACCACGAGCAGGGGAAAGGCAATCAGGAGATGCTGTACATCTTATTCACACAAGGGAAAAACAGGGGCTAGGAAGCACCAGAGGGATAAAATCTCTCCTTAGTATAACTTTCTTTGAAAGAGACGGTGGTCTTGTGGAAAAGGCATTAGGCCAGCTATTAAGAGACCAGAGTTCAATTCCTAGTTCTACCCCACTCTTCCTGTGTGACCTCAGGCAAGTCACTGAATTTCTGTCTCTCATTTCTCCTTGTGTAAAATTGGTGGGGAAATGCTTTCTTCATCCGCCTTGTCTATTTTGTTGTAAGTTCTTTGGGCCAGGACTGCCTCTTACCAGCTGTGTGTAGAACACTCGGCGTAATGGGGCTCTGATCTCTAGGCTCTAGAAAGAGTCTATTAAATTAGTAAATAATTTGTGCACTAAAGTCTGATCCTTCACATCAGCAAACTATCAGAAGTGTGACCAGACAGCAGCAGTAGGTTTTTTCCCTGGGGATTGAGGGGGCTGTGGGGGATAGGACGGATCCTTGTTTACTAAACATAAATCCACAGACCGAGTATCCCTAAGCACTCCTTGTGGGAAACATAAGCTTTTAATCTAGTCTGTGTGTACAAGTGGGATGAGTTGGGCGGCACAGGATTTATGCCGATGGGGTGGAATTTGAAGATCCTATAGAGAGTGACTCAGACCACCTGAGTCATTCAAGATCACATGTATGTCTCCGAGAGCAGAATCTAAGCCCGTCTTTCTGAGCAAGTTTCCAGATGTGTTGCACTCATCAGGCTGGATCCAGAGCTGTACTGAGCTGCAGGGGCTCAGCATCTCTGAGAATCAGGAACAGCATGGGTGGTTGGAATGACTTCTACCTCCTGGATATTATTCTAAACATGTTACCAAGAGTTATTTTACCCTCACTAGCAGCTCTGACCCTTCAGTTCTTTCATCCCTTCCTCTTACTTTATAAGTCCCAGGGGCCAAGCCTTTAAGTCCAGAAAGTTGGACTTAACCTTTTTCTTCTGGAAGACAGACTGACAAGAGTGTTGAAAGCAAGGCTTCTTGGAGAGAAACCTTGCAATGGCAAATAGGCTAGGATCCCCTCTGCCCCCTGGAATTTGCTAATACATTTTTCTATTATTGAAAGCTCCATGCTCAGAAACACACAAGAACCATTGTCAAAATGATCAAATGCCGGGGCTTAAAGTTAGGGACCCAAATCTACAGGCAAGCATCTAAGGTCCGTAAGCATCACAGACACCATGGGGAGTTGAAGTGACTTGCCAAGGTCACCTAGCAGGCCAGCGGAAGACATGGGAACAGAACTCAGCTTTCCTGAGGTCAGCAGGGATTTTCAGCAGCACTCCGTGCTGTCTAACATCTCCCATTGAAGTCAATGACCGATCTCCCCGAGACTTCAATGGGAGCGGAGTTAAGCCAATGCTGAGTGTGTTTGAAAATCCCACCCCTCAATCCGGTGTCCTGTCTGCTGGGCCATGCTTCCTCCCTAGAGCCTTTCAATGTAGACCCCATCAGCAAATATTTGACCAAAATGATGAACCCTGCCCTGTGCTCTAAAACAGAACAAACTCAGGCTCTATCTGAGGGAGCAAACTTCACAGCTGGGTGCCCTCCGCCAAAAATGCTTACCCGTAGTCCTCAAGAAGGCATGTTTTCATGATCTAGCCTGAATCTCAACCATCATCTACCAGGCAGTAAGTTTCCCTCTAGCTCCCCTGAATGGATCACAACCGTTTCCCCTTCCGTACCACACGCTTAAGAAAAAGGCCGCTCTCTACCAATGTAGAATCCTTCCACCAGCCAATACAATACAATTCATACCAAGAGAAAGACATCTAACAAGTGGAACCCTTTGAAATAAAACAGAGCTAGACACAGGCATAACACATAAAGCACGTTGATTCAATGAAAGCAACAGATCAACATCCACAGAAGATTTCACAAAGAAATGTATATATGATGTTTATTTATCTATTCATTTAGGTATTGGATCTCCCATTATTCTTTAAGGCATTTTATTACCACATTAATTCTAAAGGTATAAGCTGTTTTGCATTAGATGGGTCATTAAACATCTATCTGTCAGCTGCTGATAAACTGTGGGAAATGTTAACACTAGGTAGGCATCACTGGAATCCAGATAGAGCCACACGAGGGGCTAAGGTGAGATCAGTGGCTGCAGTGTTAGACGAGACAGTGGGAATTCTGTCTACAGTAGATTCCACTGTTGCCACCAGGAGTGGAGCTGAAGTTATTTACAGCTAAAGGTAATAAATACTGTTGCCACTGGATTCCCTCTGGCTGACCAGCCTCAATCTTGGAGGGCATTTGCAGTTTGCCCCTGGATTGAGAGCTGACTTTTGCAAAGAGCCCCCATCTCTATAAAGGCCAAAGCAAACCCCAGGCATTTGGTGGTGCTGGAAATCCAGATGCAAAACTGGCAGTTTGGACTCATCCATAAGTACCCGGGCAGAAGAACTGGGGCATGATTTTTAACACCAGATGCGTCTTTCAAATGACACAGTGGAAAGGGTTTCGTCACCATTCTGCCATTTAACAGCTCAGAAGTTGCCCACTATTGTCCGAGTCCAGTAGTTCATGCCCTTGTCAATTCAAGATTAGATAATGGTTGCAGGAATCAAGCCGCACTCATTGTTAGCCCATGTAGTTGTTTGATCTGATCTCTACCCTCACCCCCTCTTCCTTCCTATTGTTTGCGTGTATCTTGCATCATGTCTTAAATTAGACTGCAAACTCTCCAAGCAGGGACCGTCTTCTCTCTGTTTTTGTACTGCCTAGCACAATGGGGCCCCAATCCTGACGAGGCCTTTGGGTGCTACTGCACTATAAATATTTAACAGTGCCCAATCTTATGGTGCCAGAGGTTGCTCCTGGGACAGCAGTGCCACTCTGTGACTGAAGGAATTTTCAGCATGCTGTAGCCTAACGCCGACCGGAGTTGCATGCATTTAAACTCTGTCTCTTACTCATCTCCACCAGTTTGCACTGGCTCTGACATCAGTCTCAGCTAATTACTCCTCCACCAGGCACAGCATTGCATCAGCTGCGTCTCACTTATCTTTGCAACCTTATGACATGCGCTGTTCTGTGTCATGATTTTGGAACTGCCCTAGCAGACTCAGAGATCTGGCTTTATGATACTAACACAATTTCAGCTTTTTACGCTTCAACCTCAAGTATTATTTGTTTCGCTCTTGGCACTTCCTCCATGTCTGAGCTGGAACAGGTCCTGCGCTTGTGAGCATATCCGTGGCTAGCTGCTTCCCACCAGAGACTCCAAGGGCTGTTGGGCATGTCTCGCTGAAATCCCAAGACTGTGAGATCACTGACACCTCCTGGTGGGGTGTCAGAGGAAAGAACAGAGCCTAAACAATCCACTTGTCCATTAAGTTTGTTATTCATCGAAAAACCTAACAAAAAGTCTATACTTATGCTGCTAAATCCGAACTGCCACAGGCATGATGTGCACTGCGCCGTCATGGCATCTTCTAAAACATGAACCACCACAGGGGCATCACAGAGATTAACAGCCAGCATCTACACCAGCTGAATGCAGGAAGGTTGCACTGATGATGCTGATGGCAGCCAAGCAGATTCACACAGTGCCTCACAACTGAGCCCTAAGGGAGGTAGAACAGAGTTCCTTTAGCTTCATCATGTTTCAGTGGTCCCTATAGCACCGTTCCTCCCAATGCATTTCACAACTATAGACATACAGCACCACCAGAAGAGAGCATAGCACAGTGTGCTGCACGAAGGGAGGGGGTGGGAAAGGTGGGCTAAGGAGTCTGGGGCTTTAATGTTCACCATACAAACAAGGCCTCAGGCCTGACACTCCTCTGCCTTATACTCTGCCGTAATTCGCGCCTACCCAAAGCCTTTCTGATCCGGCGGCGTTTCGCATCCATGCTTCACGTCTGGAAGTGATGTGCAGCGTACAAGGTAGCGCAGAGTCAAGCCCTCTGCTTTGTAAAGACTCCTCCACCACAATGAACTGCCTATTACCCACTGTACCTCAATGACTGGAGTCAGCCCTGCAGGGCTGGGACCCTCAGGTCCCACGGAGGCTTAGAGCACCCAGCCATTCCTTTTCTAGTCCAAGGGTGAACCTCATTCCTGTGCACAGTGTGAATTCATGCCACAATCTATTGTACTCTTCCACCGTTGATGCAAGAGCCTTCTCCTCTGCAGCTCTGGCCATCTAGAGCCGCCTCCCTGCAGCTCTCGTCTTCATTCAATCCTCCATTTAACTTACAAGATCAGCTGAAACTGTCTCTTTTCTTCCTTGGATATCCCTTAATATCTCTAATGTCTCAGAGCTGGTAGAAATTTTTCCACTTAAAAATTATTTTGAGGACAAAAAATAGCCTTTAAAAGAATGAAAATGTTCAGGTTTGGGGAGTTTTCAGATTTTTTGATGTAAAAAACCAAAAAGCCTAAAATTGATACTTGAGAGATGCCTCCCTTTTCCTCCTCTCTTCCCTTTTTCCATTTTGCTGCTGAAAAGGGGAGGGAAGAAGGGAGAGAATGAGGGAGGGACCAGAAACTATTTGGATTTTTGGTTTTGGTAGTAAAAAGTCTGAAAATTTCTTAATTTTTCATGAAACACGCTGTCGATTTGTCGAGCTTCTCTCTCTCTCTTGCATTTCCCACAGCAACTCTATACAGCTCGTGAACACACTGCATGCAAGACACTAAAGAAAATAAATTGTATTAGAAATGGGCCACAATCAGAAAGTTCTGAGCTGAAACTTCCTTCAAGTTAAAGAATTGGGTGGGCTGACCCAAGCTCATCTCTGGGAGCCTGAGCCAGCTTTCACTGAAGTCAGTGAAAACGTTTCCGTTATCTTCTGGAAGACCTGGATCAGGCCCTAAATACATCGTAGTGGGGCATATTTCTGACAACTTTGTTTTGTAGTTTTTAAGTCAGTTTTTGGCTCTGTTCCAAACTAGCCTCGACTTTCTCTCTTTGTCAAAGCCATTTCCCCACTGGCTTTTGGACCTGAAACAGATTGAATTTCAGCACTGCAAGCTATTTGAACTCAGATCTTGTATGTGTTGCTTGCAATTACTGTAAGGGATCTTGGGGACTTTTGATATGAAATCCTCTGGCTCTAAATCAGCGTTTGCACGCTGCCCTTTTTTTCTTTTTTTTTTTTTTGCCTGGAGGTGGAATGTACTTTCTTTGGATCAGAAAAAGCTGTCTGCTACCATTAGAACTTCTAATACATTGTTATTAAATCATTTAACATAAGATAATAAGCTGCTACAGCAAATGTAGGTGACATGTCTACTGATTCAAAACAAACACTGTAAATTGATGGCTCAATCCACATGCGGTACTCACCATCTCACCATCTATGTACATGTCCCTCGTGTTCTCCTAGGTGAAGGTTTACACTCCAAAAAAGTTATCATAAAAAGGTCTAAATGCCTGCCAAGATTTAGAATACATTGTTATTGAAACACAGTGCTGCAGCACTGGCTAGTGCATTAGAAACACTTCATATTTTTGGTCACATGGTTATTTCTTACTGTTATTAAGAAGCCTCTTTTATTGTAAATATTTCCATACATTATAGCTGTTTACCTGTTCAGAGCTAAGAGATTGTCTGAATTTCAGGCTCTTTTCTCCGAGATGCAATTCATAACCCAGGGAAAATTTAGTTTGCTTAATACATTGGGGGAAGGGGTGGGATCGGGGAGGAAAAAACCTTCAGCAGTTTTGTAACTAATTTTGCTCTATTTTATTGTTCCTGATTTTTATGGCTGCCTGACTTTGCAGCCCAATTCTTTATCTTTTCCTCATGTACTGCCTCTGGAAAACTCAAACAGGAAATGTCTGATTGCTGAGTTACCAGCATGCCAGTTATTTTCTCCTCAATGTCCTGCAATGGTGGACATTTTAAAATCACTTAAGGGATCTGAAGCCACATGTCATCATGGATTTATTTAGTGCCTCTAGCTTTTTAATTAAGCCAGAGGGGACAGCTTAATGCCCTAGGTATCAGCTTTAGAACACTTTATGGTATATGCAGCTATGAAACCAGAATATCACTTTCCTTTGTGTACTGCACCTTCACATTTCCAAGAATTCACCCTGCGTGTAGAATTCAGCAGCCACTTTGTTCTCGGAGAAATGCAGCCTGTTAAAGAGGAGATGCACACACTGTGCTCTCACTCATGAAGTATTTATGTTTGTTCTAAAATAAAAGTAATTCAGAATGAAAGTATATGCATACTCTTTGTGTCTGGGGAAAAGATCATACCCGTAGACTCCCTAGAGCCAAAGGGTCTAGTCTCAGCAGAGTCAACTTAGCCCCTTTATCTTTCCAGAGTAGATACACTGAGTCCAATTGAACTGTGTGTGCACAAGGGTGGTGGATCTTTCTGGCCTTAAAAAGCAGATAAGGCCATAAAATTGATTGTAATCTTTAAACAGTGCCTTCTCACTCACCAGATCTGCTTCCTGTGTGCATTCAGAGTCATAACTACTTATTTCAGTAACAAATAGGATATTTTTACTATTTTCTACTCTTGTTAGTTCAACAGAGCCAACACAGCTATCAGAGAACAAGTTATTTCTATTCTTGCTTGCACATCAAAAGAATTTGTCACTGGAGCCTAAGGCAGAAGCTTTACCTTGATGCATAGAGGTGGACACATTAATTGCACTGATAACACAGAGTTCCATTGGGGTTACAGGTCAAATGGACTTAATTTGATCCACCCAGGTGCTGAGTGGTCATTGCAAGTTGTGGGTGCTCAGGACCTTGCAGGATTGAGCCTTTAGACTGTGAACTCCTTGGGGCAGTGACTGTTTTCCTTTATGTGTATAAGACTGAGCACATTAACAGCACTTGGTAAACAGGCTTTTAGGTCAATATGAGTCTTTCCACGAAAGTTGGCCACCTAAGGTGCCACTCTTCAGGAGAGAGACTAGGACTCTGGGAAAGGAAAGAAGCTGTTCCCAAGCTCCAGGAGCCTAGCCCTAAAGTATGGAGGAGGAAACAACCTGGCAAGGAGACAAGTTTCCCATCTCAGTGAGAATTTGGGGAAAGATAAGATGAGATGCCACATGGGTGGGAGTAGGAACAGTGAACCTACTTGTTGATTCACAGGAAGGAACAGGGACAAGATACATCTCTTGCCAAGGGCTCCATTACACCGAGCACCACCCCATTAGAACTCACATGGAAAGAATTTTAACGGCAGGCAGCAAGGCAAGCCAGATACAGTATCTCAGCACCGTGCCACCCTTCTCTAGCCAACAGGCTTGTTGTTGGTTTTTATACTGTGTGCATTCGGAATGCATTCATAAATAAATGCCAGATCCATGCCAGAATTGTCAACCTTTCTTCCACAAAGAAAATAAGCAGAATTAATTAAAAACACCAATGTTCCTCTGACTCATGGTCTCTGAGTCAGCCAGCACCAGCAACCCTGGCTTTTTATATTATGATCTGTATACCCATTCACAGGGTGTGCTATTCTAGAGCCTTACCAATTTCGGACAGCCAATAAGATGATGCCATAGTCTTTGAGAGAGGCTTCCAAACATAAAGCCACAAGAGAGTCTCAGTCATTCCTGAGGGTGGCTCTATGCACTAGACGTTACTTAGGAACTATATGTGGGTCCTGATCTATTGGGATCACAGGGAGTCAGTGTGCCCTTGTTGCCAAGAAGGCTAACAGCATATTGGGCTGCATTAGTAGGGGCACTGCCAGCAGATCGAGGGAAGTGATTATTCACCTCTATTCAGCACTGGTGAGGCCACACCTGGAGTACTGTGTCCAGTTTTGGGCCCCCCACTACAGAAAGGATGTGGACAAATTGGACAGAGTCCTGCAGAGGGCAACAAAAATGATTAGGGGGATGGGGCACATGACTTATGAGAAGAGGCTGAGGGAACTGGGCTTACTTAGTCTGCAGAAGAGAAGAGTGAGTGGAGATTTGATATCAGCCTTCAACTACGGGAAGGGGGGTTCCAAAGGGGATGGAGCTTGGCTGTTCTCAGTGGTGGCAGATGACAGAACAACGAGCAACGGTCTCAAGTGCCAGTGCGGGAGGTCTAGGTTGGATATTAGGAAAAACTATTTCACTAGGAGCATGGTGAAGCACTGGAATGGGTTACCTAGGGAGGTGGTGGAATCTCCATTCTTAGAGGTTCTTAATGCCCAGCTTGACAAAGCCCTGGCTGGGATGATTTAGTTGGGGTTGGTCCTGCTTTGAGCAGGGGGTTAGACTAGATGACCTCCTGAGGTTTCTTCCAGCCCTAATCTTCTATGATTCTATGATTTGCTTGTATGATCCTTAACAGTGGTCCAATTTTCTTTTGCTGGCATCCAGTAACTCCATTTCGTTACACCAGGGATCCACATGAGTCGAGATTTATCATACAAATTTAAAAAACCTCCTTTGTTTTGGATACAGCCACTTCAAAAAAATAAAGACTTTTTATGTTCTCACTTCAAATGTCTAATGAGCAACAACTGTGGAACAGGCTTCATTGATCATGTGTGAGTGCACACGCCATGTGTCCTCATGAATGTGTTCTGGAGGATGAGAAGGAAAAAGTAATATATTGACACCTCAAGGGCATGGAATATTGCTCATATGCTCACCCTAGAAGATGGCGCAAGTGGTCTTCTCATCCATCCTCCCCGTGGAAGGAAAAGGCCTGGGTAGAGACCGTCGAATCGCGGAAGTTAACGAATGGCTATGCAGGTGGTGTCGGAGAGAAGGCTTTGGATTCTTTGACCATGGGATGGTGTTCCAAGAAGGAGGAGTGCTAGCCAGAGACGGGCTCCACCTAACGAAGAGAGGGAAGAGCATCTTCACAAGCAGGCTGGCTAACCTAGTGAGGAGGGCTTTAAACTAGGTTCACTGGGGGAAGGAGACCAAAGCCCTGAGGTAAGTGGGGAGGTGGGACACCGGGAGGAAGCACGAGCAGGAACGCGCGAGAGGGCAAGGCTCCTGCCTCATACTGAGAAAGAGGGATGATCAGCGAGTTATCTCAAGTGCCTATACACAAATGCAAGAAGCCTGGGAAACAAGCAGGGAGAACTGGAAGTCCTGGCACAGTCAAGGAATTATGATGTGATTGGAAAAACAGAGACTTGGTGGGATAACTCACATGACTGGAGTACTGTCATGGATGGATATAAACTATTCAGGAAGGACAGGCAGGGCAGAAAAGGTGGGGGAGTTACACTGTATGTAAGGGAGCAGCATGACTGCTCAGAGCTCAAGTATGAAACTGCAGAAAAACCTGAGTGACTCTGGATTAAGTTTAGAAGTGTGAGCAACAAGGGTGATGTCATGGTGTGAGTCTGCTATAGACCACCAGACCAGGGGGATGAGGTGGACGAGGCTTTCTTCCGGCAACTCACAGAAGTTACTAGATCACAGGCCCTGGTTCTCATGGGAGACTTCAATCACCCTGATATCTGCTGGGGGAACAATACAGTGGTGCACAGACAATCCAGGAAGTTTTTGGAGAGTGTAGGGGACAATTTCCTGGTGCAAGTGCTGGAGGAACCAACTAGGGGCAGAGCTCTTCTTGACCTGCTGCTCACAAACTGGGAAGAATTATTAGGAGAAGCTAAAGTGGATGGGAACCTGGGAGATGGTCGAGTTCAGGATCCTGACACAGGGAAGAAAGGAGAGCAGCAGAATACAGACCCTGGACTTCAGAAAAGCAGACTTTGACTCCCTCAGGGAACTGATGGGCAGGATCCCCTGGGAGAATAACATGAGGGGGAAAGGAGTCCAGAAGAACTGGCTGTATTTTAAAGAATCCTTATTGAGGTTACAGGGACAAACCATCCCAATGTGTAGAAAGAATAGTAAATATGGCAGGCGACCAGCTTGGCTTAACAGTGAAATCCTTGCTGATCTTAAACACAAAAAAGAAGCTTATAAGAAGTGGAAGATTGGACAAATGACCAGGGAAGAGTATAAAAATATTGCTCGGGCATGCAGGAGTGGAATCAGGAAGGCCAAATCACACCTGGAGTTGCAGCTAGCAAGTGACGTTAAGAGTAACAAGAAGGGTTTCTTCAGGTATGTTAGCAACAAGAAGAAAGTCAAGGAACGTGTGGGCCCCTTATTGAATGAGAGAGGCAACCTAGTGACACAAGATGTGGAAAAAGCTAATGTACTCAATGCTTTTTTTGCCTCTGTCTTCACGAACAAGGTCAGCTACCAGACTGCTGCACTGGGCAGCACAGCATGGGGAGGAGGTGACCAGCCCTGTGTGGAGAAAGAAATTGTTCGGGACTATTTAGAAAAGCTGGACAAGCACAAGTCCATGGGGCTGGATGCGCTGCATCCGAGAGTGCTAAAGAAGTTGGCAGATGTGATTGCAGAGCCATTGGCCATTATCTTTGAAAACATGGCGATCGGGGGAAGTCCCGGACGACTGGAAAAAGGCTAATGTAGTGCCCATCTTTAAAAAAGGGAAGAAGGAGGATACTGAGAACTACAGACCAGTCAGCCTCACCTTTTTGGTCCTGCTTTGAGGCAGGGGGTTGGACTGGATGACCTCCTGAGGTCCCTTCCAACCCTGATATTCTATGATTCTATGATTCTACCTCAGTCCCTGGAAAAATTATGGAGCAGGTCCTCAAGGAATCAATTCTGAAGCACTTAGAGGAGAGGAAAGTGATCAGGAACAGTCAGCATGGATTCACCAAGGGCAAGTCAGGCCTGACTAATCTAATTGCCTTCTATGATGAGATAACTGGCTCTGTGGTTGAGGGGAAAGCGGTGGACGTGTTGTTCCTTGACTTTAGCAAAGCTTTTGACACGGTCTCCCACAGTATTCTTGCCAGCAAGTTAAAGAAGTATGGGCTGGATGAATGGACTATAAGGTGGATAGAAAGTTGGCTAGATTGTCGGGCTCAACGGGTAGTGATCAATGGCTCCATGTCTAGTTGGCAGCCGGTATCAAGTGGAGTGCCCCAAGGGTCGGTCCTGGGGCTGGTTTTGTTCAATATCTTCATAAATGATCTGGAGGATGGTGTGGATTGCACCCTGTCATAAATATAAAGGGAAGGGTAAACCCCTTTGAAATCCCTCCTGGCCAAAGGAAAAATCCTCTCACCTGTAAAGGGTTAAGAAGCTAAAGGTAACCTCACTGACACCTGACCAAAATGACCAATGAGGAGACAAGATACTTTCAAAAGCTGGGAGGAGGGAGAAAAACAAAGGGTCTGTGTGTTGTTGGTATGCTGCTTTTGCTGGGGATAGACCAGGAATGGAGTCTTAGAACTTTTAGTAAGTAATCTAGCTAGGTATGTGTTACATTATGATTTCTTTAAATGGCTGAGAAAAGAATTGTGCTGAATAGAATGATTATTTCTGTCTGTGTGTCTTTTTGTAACTTAAGGTTTTGCCTAGAGGGATTCTCTATGTTTTGAATCTAATTACCCTGTAAGGTATCTACCATCCTGATTTTACAGGGGTGATTCCTTTACTTCTATTTACTTCTATTTCTATTAAAAGTCTTCTTGTAAGAAAACTGAATGCTTTTTCATTGTTCTCAGATCCAAGGGTTTGGGTCTGTGGTCACCTATGCAAATTGGTGAGGATTTTTACCAAACCGTTCCCAGGAAGTGGGGTGCAAGGGTTTGGGAGGATTTTTGGGGGAAAGACGTGTCCAAACTACGTTTCCCAGTAAACCCAGTTAGAGTTTGGTGGTGGCAGTGGATATTCCAAATACAAAGGATAAAATTAATTTGTACCTTGGGGAAGTTTTAACCTAAGCTGGTAAAAGTAAGCTTAGGAGGTTTTCATGCAGGTCCCCACATCTGTACCCTAGAGTTCAGAGTGGGGGAGGAACCTTGACACACCCTCAGCAAGTTTGCAGATGACACTAAACTGGGAGAAGAGGTAGATACGCTGGAGGGTAGGGATAGGATACAGAGCATCCTAGACAAATTAGAGGATTGGGCCAAAAGAAATCTGATGAGGTTCAACAAGGACAAGTGCAGAGTCCTGCACTTAGGACGGAAGAATCCCATGCACCGCTACAGACTAGGGACCGAATGGCTAGGCAGCAGTTTGGCAGAAAAGGACCTAGGGGTTACAGTGGACGAGAAGCTGGATATGAGTCAACAGTGTGCCCTTGTTGCCAAGAAGGTCAATGGCATTTTGGGATGTATATGTAGGGGCATTGCCAGCCGATCGAGGGATGTGATCGTTCCCCTCTATTCAACATTGGTGAGGCCTCATCTGGAGTACTGTGTCCAGTTTTGGGCCCCACACTACAAGAAGGATGTGGAAAAATTGGAAAGCGTCCAGCGGAAGGCAACAAAAATGATTAGGGGACTGGAACACATGACTTATGAGGAGAGACTGAGGGAACTGGGATTGTTAAGTCTGCAGAAGAGAAGAATGAGGGGGGATTTGATAGCTGCTTTCAACTACCTGAAAGGGAGTTCCAAAGAGGATGGATCTAGACTGTTCTCAGTGGTAGCAGATGACAGAACGAGGAGTAATGGTCTCAAGTTGCAGTGGGGGAGGTTTAGGTTGGATATTAGGAAAAACATTTTCACTAGGAGGGTGGTGAAACACTGGAATGTGTTACCTAGGGAGGTGGTAGAATCTCCTTCCTTGGATATTTTTAAGGTCAGGCTTGACGAAGCCCTGGCTGGGATGATTTAGTTGGGGATTGGTCCTGCTTTGAGCAGGGGGTTGGACTGGATGACCTCCTGAGGTCCCTTCCAACCCTGATATTCTATGATTCTATGGCACTAGCGGGGAAGTGACCTCTTATAATCGATATCGAGGTCCATTCTCGTGGTGAGTGAATGCCCCAAAATTTTCACTGGCTTCAAAGAGTGTGAGAAAGGGCTGCAAGCTGGGCCTTCTTTCAGATGCCAGGTTTAAGCCCCATTACCGGTTATTTTAAAAGGAGCTCTGTTCCTCTCTCTTGGTGATGCATCAGCCTGGAATCATTTTGGTTCCATTCCTAACTGCAGGCTTGCGGTGTTTCAGCTGGTTCACTCCCCGTTCCCAGTGCAACGCCTGCATTGACGTGTGGATTAGAGGAGGCAACACACGAAGTGCTGGCATCACACATTGGCCATGGATTCCTCTTCCACCATGCACAGTCAATGGTGAAAACAGTCGCAGCGGTGCCGCACCTCAGGATGTATTTGCCAATGAAATCCTGTTACAGGGCATGATACAAACCTCAATGAAGTCCAGGGAAAGACTCCCATTGACTTCATTGGACTTTGGATCCGGCCCATTCTGTCCTTCCATAAAACAACCTCATTCTGGGCCTCTTCTGGCTTCCACTGAAGTGAATGGTAACCCCCCCACCCCCGACCCCACCCCAGAGACTTCAAATGGGGAGGGACTGATCCAGCGAAAAAGCCAGATTTGCACACTGCACAGTATTGGAACAACACAGAATTTTCATTGTATTTTGCATCCATCCTGCAGCCCTTCCTCATGCCACACAGCCATTATTTTGAAAGAGAGTTGCCTGAATAAAGGCTTCAAGATTGGGCTGCACTGAATCCAATTTCATTGTAAGCAAGTTCCACTCCACAGTAGTTAGATCATTGGTGTATATTATCTGCCAGTAACATGAGTCACCATCAATGAGCACTACTACTGACTAGGTAGCTATATATAGTGATGTACGTACATCAACAAATACAGTGGGGGCAGATGCTGCCCTGACGAACATCTATCAATTTCCGTGATGGTGGCAAGGGCGCAACAGAGGACCGAGAGCGGCTCAGTGAGAATACAAATAAGGCCAACATTCTTTAGCACTAGGAGATTAACCTGTTGCAAAATGCACCAGCAACTTCACCATCATATTGTTATAAAATCCACATTGCCAAGTCATGACTATGTTTAATAAGAAGTAGCCATCTCCTTATTTAGTAAAGCAATGTGGTTTACAGTTAGGGTTGTGTTAGCAGTTAGCACTTCTGTGATAGCTCCATTTTCTAGGGGATAATAACTTGGCTGTAAAAATTTTACTCTGGAGTGAAATTTAACAGAGACGTGGTCTTGACTACATTGCAAACATTTTTTTGGTAACGAATTTAAATAATATCAGTTTGAGCTGTTAAGTGACACAAGTACGATATAAGCATAGCCATTTCTGGTGAGGTTTTTTTTTTCTGCACTCATATATCTCAGAACCATATTTCATTACAAAAAGGGCCAAACTCAGTTCTATGACCATATACACCCTGTAAAAACACCTTTCTCACTCACTCTGCCCATGTGAGACTCGATCATCTGGTGGGTCCATTCTGCCACAGCGCGGGAGGCCGGGCATTGATGACTTCTTGAGGTCCCATCCAGCTCTACATTTCTATGATTCTACAGAAACATGTTACTTGTTGGGGAGCCTTGATACCTGGGGACATCCTTACAGTTTTCACACTTTTATTACTGAGAAAGAAGAGCCCATCAAAGGCTTCCCTGGAGCTATTTACTGCTCAAAAATATCCATCAGTTTAGTTCACTTCAGATCCCATCTGAAGAGTGAAGGTCAGAGCCTAACCTCTGTCACACCAGTGCAAATCCAGAGCATCCCTATTAAAGCAAATGGAATTACTCCAAATTTACCCAAGAAGTAACTGACACCAGTCTGTCTGGAGATGAACGTATTCTGAGCTAGACTCTTCACCCTCAGCCTTGGGAACGTTTTCATAATAGAACATGATGTTTGCGAAAACTAGTCCAAAGGTGGCTTTCTCCGTCTGTAAACATGTCAAGAGCAAATTGGCAAGCACATGACTACGTCATTGGAATGTGCAGGAAATAGCTGTAACTATACTTATCCTTAAAACAAATAGCTTAATTCCCACCACCAAAATGGTTTCTAACATGTTCTGCTCACAGTAACTTTGATAAAATACCGTATGCCCCTTAAATGGCTTTTAAATCTCAGCCCTAGCATTTCATTATGAGCTCATTAAAAGAGGACTGTTCCCTCAGACTTGCTGTGGTCACACTGCAGAACACTAGGTAATTAGAACCACTTCCCTGACCTAGGATAAATGTGTAATATAGCAGTCAATGTAAACGTTAGTTTAGGTTGCCAATGTTGCCATACAAATCAGCGCACAAGACTTGGCAGGAAACCTACCTCTGTTATAGTCAAATTTGGCACAAGCTGTAAGTCAGTTGCACAGTTGTTAAGAAAAACAAATCTATAGCATGGTAGTGCTTTACGGTGCTAGTATTTCTTTTACATTTTTGTAAAATCTGAGGGCCAAATTCTGATCTCATTTACACTGGCACAAATCCAGAGTAACCCCATTGCTCACTGTTACTCTGGTGTAAATATGATCAGAATCTGGCCTTCGGTTTGACTTAATGGATGGGTAAATTAGGTGAGACTAATTCTTCTTACAACTTCATCAGCCCCAAAACCTTATTGGTAGAGAGAGAGAGTATTTCAGCAGTCATTCATGCTGCTATAATTAATTGTGTGTCCGAACCTTCATTATAAAACCTCTAGTAAGAAAAGTTCATATATACCTGGCAAAAGTCCTGTTTGGATTGAAGTCTGGCAAACAAGCAAGAAGGCATTTTGTTTTTATTTTTTAATTTTTTTTTTAATAAAAGTTACTTTAGCTATTTATCATTTACATAAAATTTTTCATTTACACCTGTGAAAGAACTCAAAGCCTGGTGTTGATTTTTGTCTTGTGGATTTTTTGAAGACTAATTTTAAGGAAGTTTTTTAGGTTTGATGAATTCTGAAATAGAAAGAAAGAAAGAAAGAAAGAAAGAAAGAAAGAAAGAAAGAAAGAAAGAAAGAATACCACTGAGATTTGACAGGTTAAAGTTGTCCAATTCCATGTGAGAATAACTGTGTCAAGCATACTGTAATAAAGGGTCATTTTACTGTTGATTTTCCCATCAAATAGATCCCAACTGATAACTTGCTACATTCAGTACTGTAGCATATTTATAACACAGACCTAATTAACCTGCTCTTAAACCCAGTGGCAACACTCTGGTTGACTTCAATGGTGCAGAAATGAAACCTATTTGAGCAAGATACATTACACTTTCAATGAAGATAATAGGAATGCTGAACTGACATATGTAACCGACCAGAGTGACACTAGAAAATGCTAATGGAGTTCTGTTTGAGTAAAGAGTGCAGAATCAGATCCTAAGCAAATAATTTTTCCAACAGCAATATGTATTTTTTAGACCTACCCAATTATGCATTTTTCATTTATCTCTTTAAAATATGCAACATCAATTTTCTTAGTTTTAAACATTCACTGAAGTTAGGAGTTGAATGGGGAGGGGAGAAAGTGAGTGGTTCTCTAAGCTTTGCTTACAGAATAAGCTCTACCCACTTTAGATAGTAAATCACGTGTCTCTTTACAATCGCAAGAGCTAGAGACTTACAAAAATAAAAGCTGAGATTCTGACGGACCAGGCGGCAACCTGAGAGAGCTGTCAGTACCTTGGACCAGCCCAGTCCAAACTTTTTAGGTCACACAAAACCTAATAAATTCCAACCATCTGAATTGCATGTCATTGTAGCTTTTTCTGCTCATAAGAGCATGAGTTAGTAATGGAGTGAGAGACCAGTTAACATGCAGGAAGCTTAAAAGAAAGCTAATAGTAATAAAAAAAGATAGTCTAACCATATGTTCAATTAAAAAGAGTAATATGACTGAAAATCATGTCTTAGATATAACAAAAAATAGATCAAACAGGAAGTTGCCATCTTAGAATAAACAGTATTTTACAACTGTGTAGAAAATTAGTGCCTTTCATCACAAAAATTCCAAGGGGCTTCCCAAATTATACACAAACAACACTCTTGAAATGCAGCCATCCCTAGAGCATATTGTAGCAGCCAACTAGAATACAGCATGCTGCACAGAAGTAGTGGAAGAGGGACATTTTCACCGAAGTATCAGAGGGGTAGCCGTGTTAGTCTGGATCTGTAAAAGCGGCAAAGAGTTCTGTGGCACCTCATAGACTAACAGACGTATTGGAGCATAAGCTTTCGTGGCATCCGCCGAACCGGGTATTCACCCACGAAAGCTTATGCTCCAATATGTCTGTTAGTCTATAAGGTGCTACAGGACTCTTTGCTGTTTTCACCTAAGGACACTACTCTGCTCTCTGGCCTAACCCAAACCAACTGAAGTCAGTGAGAGTTTTTCCCATTGATTCCAGAAGGATTTGGACCAAGGCCTGTGTAAACATAAGAGAACTCAGGGCACTTTTAAGAAGAGGAGAGTTTTACCCTATTCATCTTGGTCAAAATCCCCTCTTCTTTAGCACGCTGAGTACTGGCTGTCACCCTACACCCATTTTAGTGCTGCTGTATGTACTGTGAAGTCTAATCCTGTTGGCTGTGGGCAGAACTCCCAATGGAGGTGATGAAAGCTTTGGCCAAGTAGTGACTAAATACTGGGACCCCTAAGCCTAACCCTGCAACTGATCCATGTGAGCACAGAGGCCTCCCTGCAAGTATCAGCTTGCTGGATCAGGGCCTTAGTTGTAAAGATTCATAGATTTTTAAGGCCAAAAGAGACCATTATGATCATAACAGCACAAGACCTTCTGACTTGACAGACCACCTGTCTCTTCCTGCCACGTTGATGCAGTTGTGACCAGAAGAGGTACTTGAGCTGAAGCCCCAAACTGAGTTAGGAGAGAAAGGGGCCAACGGTAGAATGTTCTCCATAAAGGGCCCTTTGCTCTGGAATAGACCAAAGTAGCCCTGATCTGTTGTCCTTTAAAGCACACTGCAAAGTTCATCTGTGCGTGAGGAGTAGGGTTGATGGGACTTGGATTTGAGTCGTAGGGTGAGGGAAACTGCATTTAATTGTGGGGATGGAGTTCTGCTGGTTGTAGAGAAAGGGGAAAGCTGCTATTTAAATTGATTTTCATGTTTGGGACAAGGGCAAGGAGCCTTGGATGTTGCCTCCAAAGAAATAACAAAGATGTTGCCTGGGATACATACAGTGGTCAGAATTTAATTGATATATGGCCCACTTAGTTTCATATGGTAGAATCCTCTTCTGGACCCACAAGGGGGTCTCCCTTGGACTCTCTTCCCTTCCCCTTACATTTTAATGAAGCCACTTAACAGTACAGATCTGAGTTAAAAGTAGAGTTCACTTGCATGTGTTTTGTTCCTTTCAGCTGAATGTTCAACCCTGAAATTGGAAAAAAACTGCCTTGCTATGGAAACAGAAAAATCTCAGCTGATCATAAAAAGAGCAAGTTATGAGCTCTTCAATTAGACCACAGACATTTTACAAGGGAAGGGAGTCAGGGTGCATTTTATTCTTAGAGGCTGAAATGTATGAGGTATTTGCATGGCATTATATAGGATGAGTCTAGATTTAGCTATCCAGCCCTGCAGATGCCTATAAAAATAAATATGGATCTAAAAAAGAATGACATCAGCCATAACTACTTATCCTACCAGGGATTTGGCAGGTACAAGTCAGCAAGAAACCAACTGCATTGTGTTGACTGGGATCAGAGCCTATTTCCCATCATGCAGGGCATCATGCCAAATCCTTGACACAATAACAATTTTTGCCCCATGCCAACTATTCCCAGTCTGGCAGTTCAAATGCACAGCCTTCTGTTGAGGTCATGGGACTGCAATGGCATCCAGGCTATCACAAACATCACTACTTTAGGAGGTGAAATGGGTGTTATACATGGGACTGTTTCCACCAATCCAAATCTCTTCAAGCTTAGAGAGACACAGGGTACAAACAGCAGAGCAGTACCATTACCATCAGGAGATAGATTGCAGGGACAATGACGGTTTCATTATCCAGAAGGACATGGCCCCCTCTCCAGCACCATATGACAAATGGATTAAGAGACATTCCAATGGTTGATTAAGATTCCAGAGGAGCCAGAGAACAGTGGTGGAGGAGAATGAGGAACCAGCAACAGTCCTGGTATTGGATGCACGTACCCTGTTTCACCTTGTCTCACTCAAGCTGGGTATTCTGCTAAAACATTCTCCATCAATGTGGCAATGAGAAAAGCACTTGATGGCATTAAATTCATCTCATCCATAGGGATGTTTGCTAGTGGCACAGGAACAGGCTTTTGATGCTTGACCCCCAGCTTATCGGAGCCACAGGAATCATTTCTTCCCCTTGGCTTCCTGTTTAATGAGTACGGCTAGTACTGAATAGCGTAATCCCAGTTGTTTTAATAATACACGTCTGCCATGACGACAATGCTAATTAAATACGTCTATATATCTATCAGCTGCTAATTAGCATTTCACGTGTGAATCCTTTCTGTGAGGGAGCCCCCTCTGTCCTTGGATGCTAGAAGGAGTGGAAGGAGAGGACAGCCTGCTTGCCTGGTGAGACACCAGACCCCTCCACATAGTTCTAAAAAGGCAGTGCGCCCTTAGTGAGACACGTGGCCTGAGTTATGTTTCTCTGTCAAAGCAGGTATATGAATGAGCTGATGGTTAAGTGTCGCAGACGTTAACAGACAACGTTGCAGAGAGAGCCCTCAAGGCAGCAAAGCACTTAAGCATGTGCCTAACCTTAAGCATATGAGTAATCCGATTGGCGCTAATGGGACTGCTCAGGTATTTAAAGTGCTTTCCTGGATGGTAGCCATAAAGCTTAGAACTCTGTTTTCACTCAGGCAAGTCTCTCACTGAAGTCAATAGGACTTTTAACATAAGAACGGCCATACTGGGTCAGACCAAAGGTCTATCTAGCCCAGTATCCTGTCTTCTGACAGTGGCCAATCCCAGGTGCCCCAGAGGGAATGAACAGAACAGGTAATCATCAAGGGATCCATCCCATTGCCTGTTCCTTACCCAAGTAAGGACAGCAGGATCTGCCCCATTGCAAGAAAGACTGTGCCTATAGCAGGAGGGATGCACTGAGATACCGAGAAATGTTTCATCTACAGTTTCTTCTGATATCTTCAGCTGCTCCTTTATTGTGTGTATTTTATCAGCAGTGGATGGGAGACAGCCCACTCCCACTCCTCCCATCTTGGCTGCTGCGCAACCGGTCCAGTCCCTCCCCCGTCTGGCACCAATCCCTGCAGCTGACTTGAGCAGGTCCGGTGTTACTGGCCCTGCCCCAAAAGCAACAGACCTGCTATTTCTGACCACCCCCATGAGTCCAATCTTCTAGTTCTTCTGTCCAGTCCATGCTCTGTAACAGGGGCATCAGTACAGATAGATTCTGGGGAGGATTTTGTGTGGGGGGTGCATACATTATATCTGCACACAGAACATTCTCTGTCCCAAATAGCATCATGAAGAGAAAAACTAGGCAATTATTGCTTTCCTAATGACTGCATATGAAGTCTGGGTGAGGCTGCAAGATATAGTGGAGAATGTAGACCTATGACAAGTCTGGGTAGGCAAACCAAGTCTGGGAGGGAAGTCACCTGCCCCTCTTGTCCCATAGCAAATGACATCCCAATCTGTAGCGTCATGCAACGACGTGATGTTAGAACAGTGCCTCCAGTCTCAACTAGACGTTGCAGAAGAGACAGTCAGCAAGACAGCGAGAACTTCTCAATTGCTTTGGACTCAGACATGTTTGAATGACAACCCAAGGTGCAAGGCCACCGCTGTCCACAGATTTTTGCCTGAAAACGTTAACAGAACCTACACCGCAACGTAAGGAACAGCCTTGCCTGGGCCAGGGCATGGCTAGGTGGCCTCAGTCCACAGCTTGCTAGTTTCTCTGGACTTAACCCCACCCGTAGCAAGTGCCTGCGAGTTGCGCTTTGGAGAGCTGGCCCCAAGGTTTGCTCAAAAGATTCTGATCTCTGGCAGGGCGGGTTAACTCCTCTGAAAGCCCCTGCCAGCTTCATCTGGCTAAAAACCACACAGTTAGACCCCCAATGATCTGAAAATCTCATTAACCTGAAATGAAGTTGTCCTCCTATATGTAATAACGGGGGTGGAAATACCCTGCATGAGCTGAGACAGTGATCCAACTAATTCAATGCATCCTATTTCATCTGGATAATAGAAGTCGGTCTGCAGTTGTTTTAGGAAGCTAACTAGAGGGGGACAATTATCCGACTCTTTACAATATACCTACATATTCTAGTCCTGCTGTCGCTAGTTTTGGAGGCAGGGGTGGGGGGAGTTATTTACCTTACTATTGCTGGACTTGACACAGAACTTCTCCGCAGTGCTTCAGCTGTTGTTAATTAAAGCCGGAGCGCTACCAGCAATGAGTTACTTTGTCACTCTTTCCTACTCAGTGTGGAAGAGCCCAGCTATTTGTCTCCACTCAACAACATGGCTCCCCACCCTACAAAGACGTGAGTGTGGAGAAACCACAGAAGCACTAACATGAAGGCTGTAAAGTCAGCAGAAGGGAAGAGTGCTTTCACTAACATGCTCCTCATGGCAAGTGACACAAGCTATTTTCCCCTGGAGTCTGACCCAGGGGAGGGGAGAAAGCCATACTGGGGAGAGCTGGTTGGAGATTTTCAAAGCATTTAACAGAGCTACAAAAACACCTTTTTTTGACCAGTTCCATTCCTGAGCCTTGCCCTCTCTGGAACACTCACTATGGGCTGTACAGCACACTTCCACCTGGCAGTGAACTGCCATCAGGTGCTATCCACCCCCAGCACCCACTGCCAGCTGCTAGTTGGCATGAGGACATGGTGTTGACCTGCTCACATCCCCCAGCCAGATTGGGCCACCTCCCACTGGAGCAAGGAGCACCGGTAGGTTCAGTAATTAACAGTACATGTTGGTGCTCAGGGAGCACCGTATTCACCAGGGTCTGCCATGAGCACTCAGAAGGGTGCCCATTAAAGGGTCATGCCAGCCCCTTCCTTCCAAGAATTAAACAAGTGCACCAAGTTGAAAGCTGAAGATCATTTCACACAATGGGCAGTTGTACAACAAACTACGGGAGAGAGACTCGTTACCTCATGGCAGGTAATGGCCAGGACAGAGCCATGTGAGACTGGGTCATGACGGAGGATACCCACACTGTGTGTGCTGGCAGAAGGAAGCAGGATGGAGAACAAATTGGGTTCGACAAGTTCCAGCAGGTGCAACCCCAGCATTGGGAAGATGCTGTTCTTTCACCTGGGTTAGGGAGGACGCCTCCTTCACTTTTCCTGCCTCTTGGGGCCAAAAGGGAAAAGATTTCTTGAACCAAATAAGTCTTGGGCTGAGAGCCAAATTTCCAAGCCCCTTGATAAAGGGAGACCCATCATTCCTCTGCATTAAATGCACTACAATGTGCTTGCAAGACTATAACACCTGCTTCTTTCCTGCTATGTATAAGTCAGGGGTCGGCAACCATTCAGAAGTGGCGTGCCGAGTCTTCATTTATTCACTCCAATTTAAGGTTCTGCATGCCAGTAATACATTTTAATATTTTTAGAAGGTCTCTTTCTATAAGTCAATAATAATAATAATAGACAATGTATTGTTGTATGTAAAGTAAATAAGGTTCTTAAAATGTTTAAGAAGCTTCATTTAAAATTAAATTAAAATGCAGAGCCCCCCGGACAAGAGGCCAGGACCCGGGCAGTGTGAGTGCCACTGAAAATCAGCTCGCGTGTCGCCTTCGGTTGCCTACCCCTGCTATAAGTAGTTCACTCAGGAGCTTTTCTGAGGGTCCAAAAAGGGATGGATGGGCAAAACCTTTTACATTTCTATGGGGCGGGAGGGGGAGGCGTGGAATCCTAGAAACTTCTAGGAAAAGCAAGTTATTGAGTCCCAGTGCAATGTCATTCTGCCTGTCAGCCACCCTAGCTAGGCAGGCTTTGTGCAGCTCTATCAGCTCACACAGAAGCAAGGCTACACAATTACAAACCACTAAAGAAAGATCTACTTCCACATGACGTTTTGAACGTTCAAAGTTGGCTGTTTCAAAGGGTTTAAAGTAGACCCATTTTTCTCTATTTTCACTGAAATTTTTTCATAAAATTTTCTTTAATGATTTTGAAAAAAAAAATCTCTCCACGAAAGGCATGACTGTTTTTGCAACACAAAAAAATTCAACCATTTTTCATGTCAAAAAATCTGTTTCAAGTTTTCTGAGAGAAAATTCTTTTGGTTTAAAAAATTCAAACCAGCTCTCCAAACAGTCTCAGGATGATCCAAAGGGAGGGAGCCTGACCCTGTGATTAGGACACAGGCCTGAGAGTCAGAAGCTCTGAGTTCTAGTCCCAGCTCTGCACTGATGCCCTGTGTAAACTCAGGCGAAGCACTTCTCTGCTTCAGTTTCGTCCCTATAAAGTGACAACAACACTTCACAGGAGGCTTAGGTCATTCATATTTGTGAAATGTTCCCATACGATAATGATGATCCTCATAAAAGTGCAGATACAGGAAAAGACTTGAAGGAGGAAAGAAGGGGGGAGGAGAGAAAACTGGTTATGAGAGCTCTCTTCCGTGGTCTCTCCTCCACCCTGTAGCTTCCTGGAGAAACACTGCTCCTTTAATATCTTTGTTTAGCCATCTCTAAGTTTATCAGTGTAGGTTACACAATCATTTGCATGCAGGAAAGCTTGCAAGTTTGTGGGCTTTCCTACACACACAAACAGTTGTGACTGCAAACATTGTGGCTGCAGTTAGAAGGCTGCCTTGAAAACATGGCCCTTAGCGTCACCTTAGGTTGCTAAATAAACCTGTCTGGGGATTAACCACAGCCCATACAAAAACAGTCACCATCTTTTTATCACTGTTAATGGAGAGGGGCATTGGTAAGAAAGCACATTTGATTTTTTAAATCTGATTCATTAAACCTGATATTTAAAAAAAAATAATCTAACCTCTGTGAACAGCTTCTTCCTGGTAAATAAATATGCAAAGACACAGGGAATGCCAAGTGATCGTTTTTAGAATGTTTATACTTGGCAGGGTAAATACTTTCAGACCCTAAGCAACATTTTTGTGTGTGTGTGTGTGTGTGTACAGATTTCCCAACTGTGAAAAGAAAACAAATAACAGGGTTTCGTTTCTTGTAATCAGTATTTTCCTACATGACTTGGTGTTTAGGATAAAGCCAGATTATCTGGAGCAGTTTGCAAATTCATTGTTTAGGCTTCATTCTCCAGTGGTAAACATCCTATGATATGTATATAATACAAGTAACTATTTTTATACTTCAAAGTCTGGGCTCTAGGTTTAGGAAGGGGCAGGACACAAACAAGCTCTTTTTTCTCCTTTATGCAGGACAGCAGCTTTATTGTTTTTCTGTAAAGAGAAGAGATGGTTCACGGTATCACTATGGACTCCACACACTTGCATTTCTTGGAGGGATTAACAGCAGAGAAAATAAATACAAACAGCAGGCAGCGAATCCCAGCTCAGGGAAACAGCTGTGCTGAGGAGTGGGTGGCATAATCAGGGCTGGCTCCAGGCACCAGCGAAGGAAGCAGGTGCCTGGAGCGGCCAACAGAAAGGGGCAGCACTCGGTCCGTCATCAGGACGGCATGCCCGGGTCTTCGGTGGCAATTCGGCGGCGGGCCCTGCAGTCCCTTTCTTCCTCTTTGGCGACACTTCGGCAGCAGCTCAACCAGACTTGGTGTTGTTTTTTTCCTTTGCCGCTTGGGGCAGCAAAAAAGCTGGGGCTGGCCCTGGGCATAATGGCAAGGCTATGCAGTCTAGAGCCCTACTGTTCCACTACTCCTTTGGGAAGGTGGTGTCTTTTTATCCAGGAACTACATTACATAAGCAAAAAGTAATATCCAAAGTCCAAATGATGGCACTTTATGTCTACAGAGCCTTCTGTCAGAGGAGCTCAAAGCACTTTACAAATAATCCAGTAAGCCTCACAACACCCCCCTCCAGGTAGATATTATTTCCATTTTATATATCGGGAAACAGGCACAGAAAGTTAAGGACCAGCTTTTCAAAAGTATCTTCTAATTTTGAGTGGCCTACTCCAGACTTCAGTGGGACTTCCAGATGCTCAGCACCTCTGGAAATTCACACCCTTGGTGTCTCACGTTGAGTATCTAAATGACAAGATGCCCAAAACTACTTTGGAAAATGTCAGTTTGCCAAGGTCATGTAAGTCTGTGGCAGGGGTAGGAACAGAACCCAAATCTTCTGGCTCCTCTCCTGTTCCTTAGCCACAAAACTATCCTTCCTCCCGCAACAACTAAATATTTGGGTTTCGTCAACCATTTCCTTATACATTCCTGTGTGAACTGCACAGGGAAAAAGAAGAGGAGACTTGACATGGAAAATTAATTTTGGAATTGTTAAGCAGTGTCAGTTTGCCAGCTTTTATTTTTCTGGCCAATTCACTTCAGGCACTCACTGCCCTTACTGAAATGCTAGTTTTCAAACTGCCTGCCAGATTTCACAAGTGAGCCTGAGAGGACCTTTTCTGAAAGCCTTTCTTTGAGAAGTAGGATTAATAATAAGGATTCTAATTCTCATGGTGGTTGGGTTTTTTATTGTTCACATGGATGCCTGGAAGTGACCAAAAGCCAACTCTCCAGAGAAAGAACATCAATACTACAACGATAGCCCGTCCAGAAGTACAATTAGATTAGTTTGAGGGTGTGCACACTATTTCTTTAAGTCTGTAGCAAGAAGCTAGGCAGGTAGGGCCTGGGAAGTGTTCTAGGCAGAAGCTTTGCAGTCAAGGGGAAAGCAAGCCATGGACAGAGTAACTTTAGGGATTAATCCAGTTTCTAACAGAGTTCCTCAGCTACTAGTAGAACCTCCAGGCTGCTAGCCAGTGGATCTGCCTAGTCATGAATCCATCAATACTACTTCCAGCGCTCCCCCCTCACGCATCAAATTACAGGCAGTCCCTGCAGAGCAGTGCTCAGTAGCACACAGGGACACCCCGTCTGACTGACTGACTGTCCAGGCTCTTCACAACTTGATCACCACTTCCGCTGCGATCATGAGCCTTCTGTAGCCTTCACTGAGGCTGCTGGATTTGGTAAATGAGGAAAAACAAAGGCACCACCCTCCTTTACTTGCAACAAAATGCCACCAAAGCCTCGAACAGTGAGAAGCAGTCTCCGTTGCACTACTTACTCGGCACTTGACATACTTCAGGACATGCGCATTAGAGAGATTTTAGTTCCTACATGGCTATTTCCTGAAGCCAACGGGTGTCTCAGGGAAGCTTCAAAACTTCATTTTACCAGCCAGACAAAAGGAAGCTGAAGCAGGTTTAGCCTGTCCCAGATACAGTTTGTTTCTAAGAAATCTGCTTATTTCTAGCCTGGTCAGGCCACACAGCCTTGTGTTAATAACCACATTGACAGAACGTTGCATCCTGACAGCAGACAATTTGCACATAAGGAAATAAATGTTTGAGAAAGAAAATACACACTATCTATTGCACACTGTTCCCCATTACAGCTGTGTTCCTGCCCACTTTCACCCAACATCTGCCTGGCCATCTGAGAAGAATTGCAGAGGGCATGGTATGTATTTAGAGAATTCCAGAGATCTGGGGCAAGGAGCCTGGTTAGATTCTGCAGCTCAGTCGGCTATGGAAGAACGCTTGGAATTTACAGTTACATCAGCATACATCTGGAGTCACTCCATTGACGACAGTGGAGCCACTCTGCATGCACATGGGTGTAACTGAAAGCAGAATTTGGCCCGCAGACTTTGGGGTACTTCCTGGAAACTGACAAGATTAATTTAGCAACTTGAATATCAGTTGCCAAGATCAAGGTCCAAAAAAGAATGTGCAGCAATACGGAGATTAAAACCAGATGGATGGGCAACCAAGGGTTTGTAGTTTAATTTAACAACCTTGGAATTCTTGGGCCTATCAGCATCTTCATTCCTTGGTATGATTCAGTGAGTGTTATTACTTCTGGGCACCTTCATGGGAAGCAAAGCCAGATACATCCCTCTAATGATACAACGTAAGAGAATATACACATTTATGAGAGGCTTAAGAAGAAAAGGTTAAGAATATTGACTCTAGCCCAGCTAAAGCACTATATAATGAGGACATCTACACACAGCACATTAATATCCACCGAAGGAAGCTGGAATTTAAAATATGAAGAGCGAAAATAGTTTGGGGAGGGGTTTTAGTAGCTGAGCAAGTTGAACGTGATTGACTGCGCTCTGGACGGCTAGGAGCCTCTTCCATTAAGGTAGACTGAGGGATTTGAATGAGATTCACTGTAAGAGCCCTAGGGATCCACTCTAATCCAGTGGGGTCTACCCACTTCATCCTCTCTCTCTTTATCCATCACTCCAAATGCCCAGCAGTAACCCCGGTTCTGTGATCTGCTGTAGTCTCCTTATGTCAGCTCAGCTGTTAGGAAGGGGTCACAAAGGCAACTTAACCAGTCCCTGTGGAATGCCCCCATCCAGGGGCATTCTTGGGTGGTGTAGGGCTGATATGAGGGAGTTTACATTGCCTCCAGCCCCAGGTAGCTGTTAGCAGAAGGGAGTGGCCAGAGACGGAAGCAGACAAGTTCAGAGCACACTGGACTCTGACTGTTCTAGGCCAATAGGCCTTGGTGAGGCCCAGAATATCAGAAGCACAGCAGTGTTGTACAGTTCCCTTTGCTTCCCTCCCCGCAGCACAGCTCAGTAATCCTGGGGCTACTCCACTTGCAATATCCCATCAGAACTTAAAACTCAGCTTTATAGTAGCGTTGAACCAGCCCAGACTATGGGGTGGAGACTTGTTGAAATCTAAACCCTGAGCTGGATTTCATAGATTTCCCTGCCCTAAAGGGGATGGACCAAAACTCTGGATCCAAACATGCCGGAACTTCAGAGTGTTTAAAAGCTGGACCCAGAACCAATATTTTTGTGGTCTGGGTCTATCGAGAGATTCACTCTCATTCACTGGACTCCTCCCACTCCGGCTGCGCCTCAAATGAGGCTTTCCTGGAATTCTCCTACCATCACTTGAACATTGGTACAGCTGTGCAGGGAACATTAACCCTCAACACTTCCCCTGTGTCAAGGCACATCCTACAGATTTGCACGCATTCCAAGAAGGCACACTGAGCCAGGGCTGTCTGGCAGTAAGGTGCCCAACCTCTTAAAAGCCTCTGGTTGCGATTAAAGTGCCTCCATTTTAAACATGAACCTGTCCTTGTTTACTCTAGGGGGTGTGTCATGTTTAACATCCTGTTAATTAAAATGTGTTAGAAAACCCATTTTCTAGTAGGATATGTCTTGTTAGTGGAGACATGGCCTAGATATTTAAGTTACGTGCCAGCAATGGACAATCATTCTGGCTTGTTCAACAACACTTAGCTCCTACTGTGCTAAGCTCTTTGGGAGTCACAGAAGCACGAGCCATTTGTGCAAACAACAGCATGTGTCTGTTGTACTTGAAAACTGCAGTTCCTTCTTCCTCAAAAAAACTGCATTGATAGAGCTATATTACTCAGGGCTGTGAGTTATAACCAAGAATACACAGAAAATGCATTAACTGGATATACACCTGAACCAAAACCCATTATTGAAATCAATGGAAAAAATATTTGCATCTGTTTTTGGTAAATGAACTTGATTTACATGTTACAAGGTCACTGTCATGGAGTTTTAAAATTTCCTATTCAGTAATATTTCAGGAGTTTGACACTCAGAGACAGAAATCAAAGAGCAGGAGCTAAGTTAGTAATGCACAGACTTCTACACTAGCTGGAATCGTCATACCAAAATAGCCCACTGATCCATCTGGTATGGTCTCCTGCTTCTGAAAATGACATGATCCAAAGTATTTGACTTTTGCTTCAATGGGCTTTGAATCAGGCCTGTCATGGATCTCTTACCTGGTCCCATGGACAGTGCCTCAGTTTCCCTTTCTGGGCAAATGTGATTTAGCACCACAGCCATTCCAGGCTAATGGAGGTCCAGAATGAAACAGCCAGAAGTTAACTGCCTCATCAGGTTCCTTCTCTCAGGTGTTTCTCCTGAGGCCCAACTCATCCTGGTGCCTAGTGTACAGAGATCAAACATACACAACCGGAGGATCTAAGCTAGATAGTATGTGACTGGATCCTGGGTTACCTTGTCCCAAGCCATTGACAAGGTCATAACATGTTCTCACGCAACTGCTGTGGGAAATGGGTGAAGGAAAGGAAAGTTTCCTCCTTCTTCTGCTAGAAGTCCTGACCCTGGGCCCCGAAAAGAAGCAAAGGTCACTTTCTTCACCCAGAAAAAAACCCCTCCAAACAGAGCTCCCTGAAACACCAAAATAGCCCTGATCTGTTAAGGCAAGCTGAAAGATTCATCTGTGTGTGAGGAGGAGGAGGTTGATGGGGCTTGGAGCTTGGATCTGTCTTAGTGTGAGGGAAACCGTGTAAAATAAAAACTCCCTGTTTGGGTTTCTCCTTCTTTAATCTCTCAGCAATTCCACACTCTCTAATACTCCCTTAGCTACCTCCCTGGCTCTCACAAACCAATCCTGAGGAGCCCAACCACCAGCTGCTTCCTCTCCAACATGCGAGAGACAGTGGCTTATATGGCAGCAAGGTCCTCTTTCCCAGAATGCCTTGTGCCAAGGTCAGTGAACTTCAGGACCAGAGGTTTATTTTAAAGGGAAAGAAGTAGGTCTTATTGTAGCATCTTGAATGCTTCAGAGTAAGACACCCAAAATACATAATGCACCTGAAAATACCACCCCATCACATTCAGAACATAATGGTCCTGATTCTCCAGTCCATTACAACAGCCGTACACCAGTATTTACCATTAACGCTGCTGACTTCAACAGAGGACACCTTCTCCCTGCCCCTTAGAATGAAGGGCCTGATTTTCAAACCAGCCTACGTTTTTATGTGCATAATTTTACTCATAATTCCATCCTCCCAGTGCATTCGTGCTTTTTCCTTTTTTCCAGTTGAAAATCTGTAGGCACAGTTCATTGCAGGTACAGAACTGCATCTGCCAAAACAGAGGCCTGCTTTGAACAATCAAGCTCAAAATGCATTTGGACAGATGAGCATAGGAGCCAAACCTCAATCTAAAGCTTCCATATGGCAAATATGGGATCAAATGACCTTCCAGAAAAAGACTTCTCCAAAATAACTTGGCTCATCATATTTTCGTTCAGGTTAAATTAAACAAATTGTAAATCACACGACCTGGGAGCTTTCTTCTCTAAAACACTCTTAAGTATCACATTAAGCTTTGAGATCTTTATGTCGGATTCAATCCTAAAAAATGTGTTGAGAAAGAGAACCAGTTGCCTTTTCTTGGGGATGGGCGGGGGGGGGGGGCGGGTTGACCCTGTATAGATTGCAAAATTGGGATAAAGTAAAATAACTTTTTGTGAGATTGGGAGGTTGGAGTTTCTTCTCTGCAGGTAGCCAGCTAAAAGACGAGAAGGATTGAGGGAAGAAGTGTTCTCTGGAATCAAGTGGAAAAGGCTGATCTCTTTCCAGCAACATTAATCCCTTGCTGTACATGAATTAGAAGCTGATGCCAAGTTGTTTATCTCACACACAAACCAGATTTATCTAATGATCCGTTCAGAATTACTTCCAAGTTACAGTTACCTGAGCACCCTAGAGGCTTAACAGCACAGAAAAAGGTACCCAGTCTTGAAGGTTTATCACACACAAAGAATTAGCCCACGTGGGCTGTGAATGGACTCTGATGGCACCAGACATCAGCTGTCAGGCTTCTTGTTGAACCCTGACAAACAAGGGAGGTAATGGAGATTAAAATCCTCTCCGCTCAGTCCCGCTGTCCAAGGCTTTCAATCACTGCCCTTCAGTTGCAAAGGCAAACCAGTTTTTGGTTATCAGAATAGAACGCTCACTTCACACATTATTTATTTCTCCTCGGAAGCCCATTTATTGGCATTTGCCTAAGAAAATCCTGCTAACAGCTGCCTCCATAGGCGCCGACTCCGTGGGTGCTCTGAGGCTCGAGCACCAATGGGGAAAAAATAGTGGGTGCTCAGCACCCACCGGCAGCCCCGCCGATCAGCTCCTTCTCCTCCCCAACCAGCGCTGACTGTCCACCGGTGATCTGCTGTTCAGCAGTGTGCAGGAGGAGCTGGGGGCACGGGGGCAGGAAGAGGCGGAGGGAGGGGGCAGAACGGGGCGGGAAGAGGTGGAGTGGGAAGGGGCTGGGCAGGGGTGGAGCAGGGGTCCAGTCCAGCACCCCCGGTGAAATCACAAGGTCGATGTCTCTGCCTCCCCGTCCCGTTGACTGGCTTTGGGCTGTCTCACGCTATTGCCCCATCTCCCAAGCCTACTGACTAAGGGTGAGAACCTTCTACAGAGCACACAGCTGGGAAGAGGAGCAGTGTCCCCAGCCCCTGCCTACAGTAACTGGGCTGCATCCACAGTGCAGATGCTATTGCAGGGAATTCTCCGCCTCTCCCCACTGGTTTGAGAGACCAGTGGATCAACACAGGTGCTGGCCCACTGCCACACCACCACAGAGAGTGGCCATAGAGCGTGGCTCCCTTGTGCGTGGTGTAATATCGAAAAGCTCTTGTGGGCTTGCCACAGCCTATCAACCCCTCCCCCATGCAGCAGTCAGGACCTTCCCTGCCATGACAGGCCTGGCGTAGTGGAGGGAGGCGGGACTCAGCTGTGACTGGGGATACTCATGTCATTCCATGTGTCATTCTTGGACCTTTCCCCCTACAGGCCTCGAGTCTTTCATTTCCACCTGCCCCAAGCGTTGTATTTTACGGTAGCTCAGTGCTGGCCAATGGATTTCACCCTGCAATAACAGGGAGGCAGAGTCTGAAGGCTCCAAGGCAACAACATTTTCCAAAAAAATCCCTATTCACAAAATTCCCACTGAGAGACACTCTTATAGGAAGAGAGAGGAAGTTTTTTGTATAGTGGCTAGAGCAGGGTAATGGGAGGACTCCTGGGCTCTAATCCTGATGCTCCCGCTAATCCAGTGAGAAGCCTGGAGTTGATCACTTAACTTCTCTGGGTCTCATTTTCCATATCTGTAAAGTGAGTATTAAGATTCCCATCTTGCAGCAGAATTGCACCAAATAACATTCCTAAGTGCTTGAGATCCTTGGTTCAGAGATGGCATAGACGGGCAAAGGATAACTACTGACATAGGGAGAAATCTACTCATTGGCCCCTGTTGCTGATGGGTTCAGAGTGAGTTAAACTCTGCCACATGCATTCATTTCCAGAGCCCTTTCTAAATTTGCTCCTTCTTATTGGTGCCAATAAATCCTTACATTCCATCCATGCTTCTCTAAAAGATACAGACATAAATTCTCATTTCTACTTGGCCAGATTCGTGACTGAAACAAAAGGACAAGGGGGTTGGGGGAGAAACAACAGTGCAACTGCACATTTAGCCTACAGTGCAATCTTCTCTTGAAACACTCCAACCTCTTTCACATTTAAGAAGAGCCAAGAGCTCTATGGGCAGCAGCTTTAATGGCACACTTATTCAGAAGAATGCAACTTCAGCATCCAGCCAGGATCACAGCTGCAAATAACAATGATTGTACATTTCCTGGATGTAGCTAGTAACAATAATGAAAATAATACTTTGCACTTCTATAGCACATAGGATCTCAAAGCACTTTACAAACATTAACAATTTAATGCTAACCATGTCCCGGTGAAGAGGGCAAGTATCATTTGCCTCACTTTGCAGATGGGGAATGTGAGGAAAGTGGGAAAAGGTTAAGTGACTTGTTTCAGGGTACAGAACATGCTTGAGGCAGAGTCAGGAATAGAATAGGGTCTCCTGGCTCCAATTCTTATGCCTCAAACACAAAGCCATCACATCAGGGCTAGTACATTTTGCCACCATTTCCTCCTTTGCCATAATCATTGCCATGAATTTCTCAGGCTTTGCTCTACCTACTTCAACTTCCTATACAATTTAGAATTATTGTGCCATTCCTATACCCACAGCTCCCTTCTGCTTATATATTCTGAACGCCCTCTTATATATATAGTGAATCCCCAGTATGGGTAGCAATCACGCAGTCATATTGCATCATCTCAGCCCATGCAAACACCAGAAACAATGCCAATCCAACATACTTTCATCATTCAGACATTGTCTGTTGGTAGGAACAGCTAGAATTTTTTACAATATTTTCCACACAGTAGAGCAAGATATATTTCATTAATGAGCTGTGACATGTAACCCACCTTCCCTTCCTGGAACTGTGTAAGTTATTAGCAGTAGCTTTACTCATGCAGGTGATCATTCTTTTGGAGGAATTTGTATCCCTCTCATTAACAGGATTCTGCTCTGCTGTTGTGGTCATTTTGGGGTTTTTTGGGGGGTTTTCCCCAAATAACATACATACTTTTCAGCCACCTGTCTGAAAGTTGTAAGTGATACTCCAAGATGTTCTGCTGACAGGTTCCTTCTCCTGATGGAGTTCTCCCTGTAGACTGAGTGATTGCAGAGTTCAGGAGGCCAAGAGTCACTCTTCCACTCCCCACTAAATATGCCTCTGAGCTCTGTAATTAATCCCCGTGAAATGGAGCACAGCACCCCAACTGGTTCCTCTGGTGTGATGTAAAGAGCAAGCAGAGCCATTTAATATATGACTTTAGAGGTGCAGCTCTTTTAATGCAGAAATCCAATGGGTGTCTTGTTCAAGAACATAATAGAGACTGTGACAGGGTTAGTGGGACTGGAAAGGATTCTGCAGACCTAAGGAGAATTTAAACCACCCTGTGGCATGCTTAATTATAAATCAGAAACATCAATGTAAAGACAGTCCTGTCTCTTTAAAGGGCCAAACACAAATGCACCAGGGCTTCCCTAGTCAAAGTACAAGCTGAAGATGAACAGTATGGTTTTCTTCAGCCCCATCCGAAGCAACAGGCTAAACTGTGGATGACTCCAGCCAAGTTCAGAAGGGGGAGGGAGATATCACCTTTAGCAAAGGTGACGATAAATATAGTTAATATTACATACTAATATTTATATATTTCTTAGTAAATAATATCCACGTAAAATGCTGATTATTAAATCATATTAAAATTGTATGCAATATACTTAATTAATATCCTTGTAAAATGCTATGAGCTTCCTGGGTCAAAGGCATTACGAAAGCATAGGCCGAACCACTGCAGGGTGCGGAGGAACAGGTTCCCCACAACAATTTTCTCACCTATTTTACAGCTGGTCTGTCCCAAAAGCTGTGAGTGTGCTCACAGCTTCACAAAGCAGCACCGGTATCGTTAAAAGTTGTTAGGCGGCCCTTGCTCTTGTCACGAGTAACTTTTAGAATCAGACTCTACTGAAAGTTAGAGGACAGAGAAGCACAGCGAAGGGGATCTGCCTAATTTCAGGGAAACTGACCATCAAAACTCCTTACATACGACTAGATGGTGCATCTAGGCACCATCATGAGCAAGAGGTGGGTTGTAAGTTATGCCACCCAAGGGGTATCCCTGGCAAGCACTGTGCCTCACAGACATCCATCTGGGGCACAATTTCTCACCTCATCCCCTCTTGCTCTGGGAGGAGGCGTAGCTCACCTCCCTCTCTGTATCCAGCTAGTGGATATGGGAGGGCAGAGTCAAATTTCTGCCTGTCCAACCTGTTCACAGTGGGAGTATGTGGTGGGGATGGCTTGCCCTCAACCAGAGATGTGGACCCAAAATCCAGGATTAAGCAAGGAGTATTAGGGGGCATTACTCCCTAACCAAGGATGATCAATATATGGAGATGAAATTGTGATAATTTACAGACTGGTTTGTATTTCAAGGGAGCAGGATAGAAAGCTGAGATTTTACTGCTACATTTTAGGTAAGGACTTAGTCATCATTATAAATATAGTGTGATTCGAATGTCATAGCTAAGGACATATTACAAGAAGCATAACTTTGAATTTTGCTGCATTAATTATTTTTCCAACAGGATGTGAGACCAGACAGAGTATATGATAGCGAGCAGACAAACAGTCGAGATAATGCATCACCTAAAGACAAGGGATTGGGTTTAACTGGTGTCGCAGTCAAAGCTGGAGTTCTGCTACAGTAGTATCTAGCAGACAAGAAGCTCTTTGGGGACATTTTTGTTCTGTGTTTTGGAGATTGGTTGAAATAATGAGTTTGGGATAAGAAAAGTTCAGCAGCTACTGTGAGTAGAAGTGATTTCCAGTAGAAGCAGTGAGAAGAGTGGAGCGGAGTGTGGGAAGATATAGGCGGGGAGTGGTGGGGAGCTATGGTAAAGATGAATGGCAACACTTCAGAAAAGAAGGAGGCCGTTCAGAAATACAGAGTCAGTTGTACCTACCGTTTGTGAGCTGATGACGCACCAGGAAAGCATAGCAGTGCTGAGGGCAAGTACAAGGGAGTAAAGTGAGATTCGGAGAAAGTATTAGAACATGGTAAAAAACTAGTTTGTGAAGTGTAAGAACCCAAATTCAGCTCTACCATAAATGGGTGCCATTTTCATTTTAGGGAGGAGGTTTGTCACTGTGAACTCATAATAGACTGAGCATGTAACTGATGACTCTCATTTCAACAAGATGAAGTATTTCCGGTGTTGCTTGGGGGAGGGGCAGAAGCTGGAAAGAGGTGGGGTGGGGGTTTGGGGGAAGGGGTGGAATGGGAGCGGGGAGGGGGCAGAGCAGGGGCGGGAAGAGGCAGGACGGGGACTTGGGGGAAGAGGTGGAGCAGGGGCGGCGCGGAGCGGGGCAGGCTAGGGCCAGGTTGCTCATTGCTGCCGGCATCAGGCCCTCCGTTAACCTCCCAGGCTGCCCTGTACCCCGCATCCCTCTGAAGCACGGGGGACCCCAAAGCGCAGGGCCCAGGGTGGTTGGCCCAGGCTATCCTATAGACAGGATGGCTCTGCTTGGACTCGTTCTGGTCACCACCAAAAATTATACAAACCTGGCGCCTAGGTCTACCCCATCAGACCAACCATTATTCCCCTTTACATGGCAGTGTAGTCCTATTCCCGACACCAACTGAGGCTCAAGCCTAAGCCATTAATATTAAAAAATGTGGCTGATGTGCAATTAATTCCACATTGTGGCTGTGTCCTGGGCCAAAACTGTTTGGCTTGTTCATGACGAATGAGAGCACTGACACATAAATCTATCTTCCCTGTTACACAACAGAACGTCTAACTTCTCCCCCCATCCCCTTGTATTTTACAGTGCAATGGATTGTTTTACTTCTTTTTATTTGTGCTGTCTCCTAAGTTGTACTTGCTGCCATATGGATTCAGACTCTACTTTACATTTCCATAAAGCATCGCTCAACCCTTACTCCCATCGACCTATGGGTTACAAGCCTCATCCAAAGCCACAGAAGTCAATGGGCGTCTTTCCATTGGCTTCGGATCGGGCCATGTATTCTTTGACTGCTCTCCTTTTTCACATGAGCTGTCCCACTGACTTCAGTGGCACTGTTCTCCTGGAAGCAATAAGCAGGAACTTTAATAGACACCAAGTGCAGTGGCCAGGCTTCAAGAGTTGCTAATAGTATATGACTTTTCACTTTAGCCAGACCCATCAGTCTTCCCCATTATATTGATAGGAAATAGCTCTCCAAAGGGTACAAGAAATTTAACAGTGACCACTGGATTCTAAAGAGGGTATAAGGAGTGGTCAGTCAATTTGGACCTATTCTACCACTACCTTCCTCCAGTTTTATTCCATTTGTTTTACTCCATTGATTTCACTTATTGAAATCAGTGCAGTCACACCAGCACATGTAAAGCGGCATGGAAACAAGCCCACTGTTCTGAAACTTTACAGATGTCTGCTATCATTACATGGGAGAAGTATTATTCTATCAACCAACATCTATTTTGTTGGGGTTTTTTAATGTGGAAAATGTCAGTGGCACTTCACTCTATTTGTCTTTTTTTCTTCTTTAGTCATATGATAGTGTGCACTTAAAACCAGTGAATCATCAAAAAAAAGTCATGAAGAGAAAAATTGCTCATATGTATGCCTCTGTGGTCAATGAAATCACTGACAACAGGTATAATGGGAATAATTATATATTGCTGAGAAACTTTACCCAAAGCCCAGCTCTGAAGGCCTGTTTCAGAATTGTTCAGCAGTGGGTTCCAAGTTTGTAAGTGCCAGGTTAGGAGGATTTCAGATTTGTGTTATTGCAGTGAAATATCCTTCCCTAGTGCCTGTTATGTGCTGACACATTGTTATACTTAAGCGAGCAATAATAACTAATAGTCTAAACATACATTGATTTCCGTGGGTTTTTTAATTGACTTCTAAGTTGGGAAATATCTTGTCAATAGAAACTTGAATATGCAGCTTTTCGAGAATTTGACTCTATTGTGTAACTGATCTTTTTAAGTATTAATAGTTATTTGATTTATATTTTTATAATATTTAGAGGCTGATTCTGAAAGCCCTTAGTCACATGAGTAGTTCTTTACTCACTTCACTAATAACACTGAAGTTTCTGGGACTACTTTCCGGGAGAAGAAGGATGGCACAGTGGTTACAGCACTACCGTTGGACTTGGGAGACCTGGATTCCCTGCTCTGCCACAATCTTCTTGTGAGACTTTGGGCAAGTCACTTAGCCTCTCTGTTCCTCCGCTTTAAAATGGGGATAATAGAACATCCTAACTAACAGGGTTGTTGTGAGGATAAATACATTGAAGATTGTGAGGCTCAGATACTACAGTGATGAGGGGCATGGAAGTATCTTACATAGACAGTGAGAGTTTGCAAGATCAGGCCCTACAACTTTTTGATTCTCACACCTATTTCTCCTTCACGTGTCCACTTTTCATTCACTCGGTCATAGTAACACAAGCTCCAATTTAAAATGATGAGCAACTGGCATGTTACTGATTCAATATAATATGACCTAGAAGATCAGAAGTCAGTCCCTTTGTTGGCTATGTGAAATAAATTGGCCTCAATCCAGTTTAGCAGCAAGGATTCTAGGTAAAAAAACCACCCCTGCAGATGGTACTATTACTGGCAGTCTCCATGGAGAGGCTAAGTGCTTAATGGGCATTAACTAACCTCTCAATCTGATGACTTCTGAACAAGGCTGAGGCAGATAAGTGGAGCAGTGCAGTGGAGCACCATCCCCTGTGGCTGCCTGTTATACAGACAATGAGAGGATTCCAGTGTCCGGTGCTGTCAGCCCTAAGGCCTTCTGTGAATATTCAGTTGAAACAAAGACTAAAATAAAATGAATATACAAAGTCCTCCATGGTGTGAATCTAAACCCCCAAACCAATGCGGCTCTGAGAAATTAAAAAGCAAACATATCCACCGTGGTGAGTACAGCGGTGAAAGCACAAGGCTTTGCTGTCACTGTACTGTACGGTGACAGGGCACTGTTAGGAGTGGCATCCTGGTCACTGCTGCTGCTGCAGCACTGGGAAGAGTGCAGGTTTCACTGAAGGCAATTAATCAGTTTCCATTGGGGGTTACTGACACTTGGGTGGCAACTGCTGGGCTAACGAGGCAATTGGCTCAGTCATTGGGAGGATCTGAGTGGGAAGAACAGAAACCAGGGGAGCTCAGAGGGTGAGCCTGGGCTGAGAAGACTAGGCAATACTTACATACCATAACCTGGCAATACATTCTGTTATACAATGTCAGTGAAGAATAAATACACATGTGATGAAAGGATAACAAGCTGCTGTGTGTTTCTGGTTAAGAGATCAAGGAAGAGAGCAAACAGGGCAGCACACTAGGTAGCCACGGAGCTGCCCTGTGATATGTACCTTTATATTTCTAAGGACTCTCCCTGTGGCCAAAGACAGCAGCTATTTCGTTCTAAGAGTTGCCGCAGCCTGTTACAGAGGATAGACACACACTCTGCTCTCTCTTGGAAAATGTACCTGCGTGCTTTCCCTTAATTTAAAATAAAAGTCCTTTTAGACTTTATGTATGCTCTTTATGTATCAACAAACTCAAAACACAATTCAGATGAATCACACCGACAACATGAGACCCACCTGTCCCCCCTCCCGCCCTCACCAACACTAGTCTTGACCCTATGAGACGCTAAGTGCCCTCAACTCCCATTGACTTGCACTGAGGTAGCTCATCACAATGCAGTTCTAAGCAACGAGATATGTTTCTGAGAAGATCCTTTATGTCCAGAATGATTAAAGCAGTTAAGTGAGCTCCTGCCAATGCTAAGAACAACCAAATGTTCAGCTTACAGTAAAGAAAACCTGGTGAGATCTCAGCTGTAGTGCTATGTCCAGGTTAGGGCATCACACTTTAAGAAAGTGGGAACAAAGTGGAGAGAGTCCAGAGGAGAGCAATAAAAAGTGTGAAGAGGTTTAGAAAACCTGACTTATGAAGAAAGGCTGAAAGAACTGGACATGTTCAGTTTAGAGAAGAGAAGACTCACAGGACGGCCTGATAATAGTCTTCAAATATGTAAAGAGGATGCTGACCAATTGTTCTCCAGGTCTACTGAGGGTGGGAAAAGAAATAATTGACTTAGTTTGCAGCAGTGGAGATTCACGTTAGATATTAGGAAAATCTTTCCAACCATAAGGCTAGTTAAGCTCTTTGACAGGTTAGCTAAGGAGGTTGTGGAATCCACATCATTGGCTGTTTTTAAGAACAGGGTAAGCAAACACCTGTGAGGAATGGTATAGGCACATTTAATCCTGCCTCAGCGCAGAGGGATGGACTTGACCTTCTGAGATCCCTTCCAGCCCAACGTTTCTATGATTCACTTGAAAAAGCTACTGAAAATGTCCCTTTAAGGGGAGATGAGATGCTGCTGTAGTGTTTCTGGGAAATGTGAGACATTATATGATCTTAATTTATTCCAGAGTTTCCCTTTACTCTTTAACAATACAGTTCAGTCTCTACTGCCTAATGGCTTGTGGTCAGCTGAGTGTATCCAACATTTCTGTGCCAGGTTAAAAAATAAACAAAGTTGCATCTACTGAATGGTACAGTCAGAGGGGTTTGTACTACTCCCTTCCCAAAACCTGCACCATAACGTATGAGTCCTGCTTCAGTAGGGTTTGCATAAGAGTAGCAAATCTGTAGAGCCCTCTGGTATAAGGAAATATGACTTGGATATTTCATTCAGGTGTTCACAGTGAGTATTAGGGGACACAAGTGCTGGGGAAATTTTCAAACTAAAATTATTATTTCAGTCGTGAATAGAGGGAATATCTAGGACATGGTTTAAGGATGCCACCAGCATAACTTACTTCCACACACCACCTGAGAAGGAAAAGAGAGGTTGACCTAGAGAAACGTTACACAGAACAGTTACACAGAGGAGGAAGCCCGATCCAACAGCACAACAGTCAGAGCAGCACAAGATTGAAAGAAGGGGCAGAAACTGGTGGTCACCCTATGCATCTGAGGGCATGGAAGGAAAAAGAAAGGGCACAGAGGCCCCACCTGAGATCAGGGCTCCATTGTGATGGGAGATGCACGTACACCTAGGGCTTATCTTCACTGCAGAGTTAACTCAAGTGTTGCACCTTACTCGAGTCCCATTCACGCACAAAAATCTCTAACTCAAGTGTGGCGGTACTTCTAACTCAAGCTGCCTAGCCCATCGGCGGGTTCAGGCTACAGCCTGAGTTAGGCTGTGCTAGCTGCTGATAAGCTATGCTATCTGTGCAGCTCAGGTGTTCCTTAAGAGCATGGGACTAGGTTAACTCAGGGGCAATAACTCTGCAGTGAAGACACACCCTGTATAAGAGAGAGTCCCTGTCCTAAAGCTCTTACACTCTTAAAGCACAGAGGTCAGGAGAGGAAACAGAGCGACAGAGAAGTGGAAGTGTAACTTACCCCACGTTAAATACCTCAAAGGCAGAGTTGGGCACAGAACTCATGTCTCCTAGTCCTAGTCCCAGCCAAGGGATCTGTCCACCGGACCAGGCTGCCTCCCAAACAGTTTAAAATTTATCTAAAGGTAAATTGAATTGGAACTTCCCATGTCTGCAAAATTCCCTCCAGTGAAGAAGCTTGCTTGACATCTCCTTCCCAGGTGGCCATGCTCATGGACTTCAACTAAACTCCATCCCAGGAAGGAAAAGCCCTTGCATGGCAAAGCAAGGTACAGGGGAGATGGGGCAGCACTTGCAATGAGACTTGTTTGGCTTTCTATTAGGCACACAAACATTTTTGTCTTTCCCTCAGTGGTGTCAGCTCTCAAGCAAAACAAAGCTTAAAAAAAAAGCTGCAGGGCCAGGTCCTCAGTTGGTGGAAATCGGCATAGCTCCACTGACATCAACGAAGCCAGGCTGAGGTAAATCAGCTGAGACTCTTGCCCTTTACGTGCTCCTATCGGTCTCTCTACCTTCATTATATCCTTTCTTGCCCCCTCCATCCCCGGTCCCATTCACTCTTTCAGGTGCCTTTGAAATTTAATAACTTCCATTGTTGTATGCAGTGTAGCTGTAGCCATGTGGGTCCCCAGATATTAAAGAGAGAAGGTGGGTGAGGTAATATCTATTACTGGACCAACTTCGAGAGGGGGGAAGACAGAGAAAGACAGATGGAGATGGAGGAGGAGAAGGAGAAGAGCTCTCTGTGGCTCAAAAGCTTGTCTCTCTCTCAACAGAAATTGGGCCAATAAAAGATATTACCTCACCTACCCTGTCTCTTTGAAATGTAAAGCGGTGCTGGAGACCCCCACAGTCATGTACATGGAAATATAATCAGTTATTCCGTACATGGAAGCGTGGCTCTGAGGGTCAGTAAATTACAGACAAACTCCATGGAAATCTGGAGGCATGAATCAAGATGAGCCACTCTGACAGGTGCCAGCATACGGAATGGAGCCTGTGAGGCAGGCATGGTGAAGTCAGAACGAAAACCATTCTTCTAAGCAGGGCCAGACATAGGATAGCCAGCTCAAAATGTCAGATGCTCATGTGCCATGCCAATCCACTCTTGATGCATACATCAGTAAGTCTTCTCATTTGGCATCAGCACCTCTCCACTGAACACTCATTCCCTCTCTAAGGCCTATGAGGATTAATCTGTATTTGTCATGATTCATGATGAAAGACAGTCATTGCTCAGCCCAGAACTGGCACTTCAAGGATACAGATTCTACTCAATCTGCCTGCACTAACCCTCTTCCTTTGCCCTGCTTCCTGTGTTAAATACCATCCGCCAGCTGAAATATCTGGTTCTCCAGAACCATCTTCTAATTGAATTTCAGCAAACTTGACAGTAACCATTTAAAGCTGGCTTGTGGGTTGCGTATTTTCAAGAAGAAACCACTGTGAGAGACCTCGAAAAGTTTCCATTTGTTACTGTATTGCTTCTTGGTCCTTTTGTGCCTTCTTTACTTTATTGCTTTACCAGTCAGCTCGCCATGCCATCTCCATGCAAAATGCAATGGGTCCCTCTTCACTCAGTCTCTCTCTGACTTAATGGTGCTAATATGAAAGGCAGAACATCACTGAGTGTGACATTCAAAACAGAACTGCTTGTTCCTGCCCATAACAATATTTTGAGTGCAAATGTACTATTAAAGCATTTTCCCCTTTCTTTTTTACACAAGAATCGCAGAGTAAAAGTGCATTGCTTTTTCCCAGAAAAAAAGACAAGACACTTTACTACAGCTCTCTTCTGCAGTATTTTGTGGAGTGGCTTTTGAAATCTGTTACAGCAAAGGCACTGAACTGATCTATAGTACCATCAAAGAAATCTCCTCCAGCCAGTCTGTTATCTGGGGTCTGGCTTCCTATCCAGAAAGCCTGTCTGCTGCTCTTAAACAAAGCAGGGGTTTTGTTTTTTTAAAAAAGATCACCATTTAATGTCTTAAAATATATTTTTAACATATTCTCCCCTATGTCAGACAGACTGGGCTGTACGCCAGCTTTGACTGTAATGGAATCTTCCCCCCATCCCGTATGAAAGGCAGAAGTTAACTAGTTTTCAGTCCTCTGGTATCGCTTTCACATGTGTTCAGCATATATTGTTTCTTCGGTTACACTCCTGTATTCTGCAGCTTAATACATAATTATATTAATGCTTTGTGCTTCTGCAGCACCATTCACCCCACAATTCCCAAACTCTTGACAAGCATTAATTAATTAAGCTGCACAGCACCCTGTGAGGTAGTTGCAGCTGCCCTCTGAGGGGGATCCAATACAGCCCTCCAATTACGCACCCAACTCACAACTAGAGAGCAAACGCCCTCAGTCAGAGGGAGATGCGTTAGCCTCAACAGTTGCTTCCCCCAACCTACCAACATCATCTGAGTCTTATCTGGACTGAGCTTCAGCCAGCTAGCTCTCATCCATGCCCAATCTCCCCCAAACAGAAAAGGATGGTCTAGTGGTCAGAGCACTAGCTGAGTTCAAGAATCTGCTCCACCACAGACTTCCTGGGTGACTGGGCAATTCCCTTAGTCTCTCTGTGCCACAGTTCGCCGTCTCCAAAATAGGGATAAAAGCCCTGCCCTATCCCACAGGAGTGCTGTGAGAGTAAATGCATCAAAGAATGTGAGGCGCTCCAATACTGAGGTAACAGGGGCCATATATGTACAGACGACAGACGTGGGCTCGGCAGGCAGCAATACTGGCTGGGCTGGGTGAACTGGCAGTCTAGAAGGGGGTGTCATGTGCACATGGGCAGCAGAAAAAGTAATTTTCTTTTCAACCTTTTGTTAGAAACTAGCTAACTGGTCAGCGTGGCTAGTTTTGTCGTCAGAGCCTCAGTGTAAGGAACCATTGCAACAGGAGGGCTGAGTCCCCCCTAACCTTTGACCTCTTCTCCATACCTTGCCAAAAGGCACATGCTATGGAAGCTCCCTGTGCCCCTGTCAATGATGCAGGAACATCAGTCTCATTCATGCCATGGAGAGCTACAAACACACAGATGAGTAGAAGCCAAGACTCATCATTCTTTTTTTTTTTTTCTTTCATGGCTCTAATTGTCAAGTTACACGAGTCAGGTCATGTTACATGCACAACTACAACACACAGAAATGCAATATTATTTCTATAATACCGTTACTACAAAGCCTCCATCAGCCTTCCAACGAGCTTGTTATCTGGTCCTGGTCGGTACAATGGGGCTGGAGCATAAGCACAAATCGACTCCCAGGTCTCAGCTGTAGGCACAGCCACGACACATAAAACGAGGATCAACAGATGAGCCAATCTGAAGATTAGAAGCAGGAGCAAAAAAAAATAAACCACTTTGGTTTTTTGGTTCTCACATGCACGCTCTGTTTGTTTGCAATGAATCCCATACTTCCTCCCTGAAAACAAACCAGAAACCAAATACTTGCCCAAAGAGCTGGCTCATGCAGTTCAGCATGGAGAGGAGGCATCTAACGGGCATTCAACCCTTGGCATCTCTTTATTCATTATCCATGGCTATCGGGTGATTAAAATGTTGAACCAGGCTTTCTTACAATAAATATTACTATAAAATGAAGCAAAAGGAGAAGGTGGGTGGGACAGGAGATTGTTAAATTTCAATTCCTGCTCCAGAACCCTCTCTCTCTCTCTCTCTCTCTCTCTCACACACACACACACACACACACACTTCTTGCCAAATTTGAATTTTCCAACAATTGCACCAGCTGTTTCGGATTAAATATCAATGGTGGTGAGTGAAGCCTGTTTATGGTTGGTCCCTCAGCTGGGCTACCACAAACTCTCCAACTTCGTGCATGCTCTTTCCGAATTTTCCATTCTCAAAACAAACTAACAAAAATCAATCTCCCGCCTACTGACTTAGGGCCCAATCCAAAAGCCCATTGAAGTCGACGGAAATTCTCTTAGTTGGGATTTGGATTAGGACTTTTGGGTATCCAAAAATGCCCTCAGGTGTGCAGCAGAGTACACTGAACTGAAGTGAGAAATGCATCTATGAAGGCAGAATTTTACTGTAGGGTCCAGAGCAAGCTTGATCAAACTGTGGTCCCTGGAAACTTTCTTGATAGTCCACCAAATGAACCTACTTGAGAACCAAGCAATGGGGAAATGGAAAGGGAGACAGCTCATGACAAGACCTATAAAGTAGTCCACAGAATAAAATAGCTGAAATACTACTATTCTTACTGGGTAAAGGACAGGACTGGAAGCCAAGAGATTTGGGGTGAAATCCTGGTCTCACTGAACTCAATGGGAGTTTTGCCGTTGACTTCAAAGGAGCCAGGATTTCACCTCTGAGATATAACCTCAGCTGATCCACTGACTTCATCATTTGGACCCATAGAAAAGAAGCCCTTGAGGAATTCCACCGTGATTTCAACAATTTCCATCCCACCATCAACCTCAGCCTGGACCAATCTACACAAGAGATCCACTTCCTGGACACTACTGTGCTAATAAGCGATGGTCACATAAACACCACCCTATACCGGAAACCTACTGACTGCTATTCCTACCTACATGCCTCCAGCTTTCATCCAGACCACACCACACCACACAATCCATTGTCTACAGCCAAGCTCTACGATACAACCGCATTTGCTTCAACCCCTCAGACAGAGACAAACACCTACAAGATCTCTATCAAGCATTCTTACAACTACAATACTCACCTGCTGAAGTGAAGAAACAGATTGACAGAGCCAGAAGAGTACCCAGAAGTCACCTGCTACAGGACAGGCCCAACAAAGAAAATAACAGAATGCCATTAGCCATCACCTTCAGCCCCCAACTAAAACCTCTCCAACGCATCATCAAGGATCTACAACCTATCCTGAAGGACGACCCATCACTCTCACAGATCTTGGGAGACAGGCCAGTCCTTGCTTACAGACAGCCCCCCAACCTGAAGCAAATACTCACCAGCAACCACACACCACACAACAGAACCACTAACCCAGGAACCTATCCTTGCAACAAAGCCCGTTGCCAACTGTGTCCACATATCTATTCAGGGGACACCATCATAGGGCCTAATCACATCAGCCACACTATCAGAGGCTCGTTCACCTGCACATCTACTGATGTGATATATGCCATCATGTGCCAGCAATGCCCCTCTGCCATGCACGTTGGTCAAACTGGACAGTGTCTACGTAAAAGAATAAATGGACACAAATCAGACGTCAAGAATTATAACATTCAAAAACCAGTCGGAGAACACTTCAATCTCTCTGGTCACTCGATTACAGACCTAAAAGTGGCAATACTTCAACAAAAAAACTTGAAAAACAGACTCCAACGAAAGACTGCTGAATTGGAATTAATTTGCAAACTGGATACAATTAACTTAGGCTTGATTAGAGACTGGGAGTGGATGGGTCATTACACAAAGTAAAACTATTTCTCCATGTTTATCCCCCCCACCCCCACCCCCCACTGTTCCTCAGACGTTCTTGTCAACTGCTGGAAATGGCCTACCTTGATTAACACTACAAAAGGTTTTTCCCCTCCTGCTCTCCTGCTGGTAATAGCTCACCTTAAGTGATCACTCTGGTTACAGTGTGTATGGTAACACCCATTGTTTCATGTTCTCTATGTATATAAATCTCCACACTGTATTTTCCACTGAATGCATCCGATGAAGTGAGCTGTAGCTCACGAAAGCTTATGCTCAAATAAATTTATTAGTCTCTAAGGTGCCACAAGTCCTCCTTTTCTTTTTGCGAATACAGACTAACACGGCTGCTACTCTGAAACGTGACTTGTTGTGTGACCTTAGGCAAGTCAGCTAAACCTCCCAGGGCATCAGTTTCCACTGCTGTGAAATGGGGATAGTACTGCTACCCTACTTCACAAAGGTTTGGTGATGCATAACATTTTACGAAGTCCTCCCCTGAAAGCTGCTATAGAGGATCAAAGTATGATTACTCTCACAATATGGGTACATACACCGTCTGGATGTGACAGATGGTTCAGATTGCATAGTCACTTTGGAAAACATGGATTTCACAAGTGCACACATAATGCAATTATTTATGACTTGAACCAGCCCTCTGGGACTTGAGTACATATTGCTATTATCTCTCCATAAGCAGTTCGCACATATGTGCATAAGGACAGTTGCTGGCATTATAAGAGTCACCTACTGAGGGTGGAAGTCTTATGCTGGAGGGCAGGACCTTGAGGTGGTTTGTCCTTCTCTTTCTGTTTAAGTACCTTGACATACAGAATAATGACTCACATTAGGTAAGGTCCTGATCCAATGCATATTGAAATCAATGTCAGTCTTTCCATTGACTTCAACAGGCTTTGGATTGGTGCTTGAATGGTTCTGAAAGCCCTCAGCTTATACTGACTTCAAATGGAGTCATGAGCACTGGCACCTTGCAGGATCAGGCCATGATCAAGCCAATAGAAGCAGCCAGAATGGAATGGGAGCACAAATCTGAAAAGATCAATTTATAATTAACCTGGAGTCCGATTCATCATGCAGTAGGATTGAAAGAGGTACAGAAAAATGCAACCAGATGAAAACTAGTCTCAGGGGCTGTACTATCAGCGAAGCTAGATTGGTTGGTGTCCTTTAGAAAAGATCAGATTAAGAGGGCATGACTGAGCTACACAAATCTCTGGAGGGATCCTGAGATGGTGGAAGCCACTAGACTTTGGGATCAAGCAGTAAGTCTGAGGACATGACCTGAAAATAAGAAAGGCGAAGGCGCAGGTGGTGTTTAGCAGAAATGTCTTGTTCACAGAAACGTTAAGGGATAGTGAGTCACATGAAAGACCACGCGCTTACTGTAAGTGTTACCCGAGATCATCGACACAGAAACAACGCTGTAAAGCAGATGACAGTGATTTCTGGACTTTAACCAACAGGAAGGACAGCCAACATTCAGAAGGAATTTCTCAACTGGTGCAGGCAGTAAATAAGGTTCTCAGGAATGGTGCCAAATACAAAAAGGAAAGAACAGAGAAACCAGATCTGAGAGAACGCTGAAAGATGTTTACATGAACAATACCTTTAAGCTTGACAATGAGAGTGAAGAGGTTCAGAGGAAGCCCATGGTTAGACATCACTTCACCAGAGCTCTTCTCTCCTGCCTGCAAGGACGTGTTTACAGATTTACAATGGAAGGGTAAAGAAGGATATTGAGATTGCTGCTACATGATAGCTGGCAAAGGCATTACAAGAACCATTGGCTGGAAGCTGAAGCTAGAAAAATTCAGACAGGAAATAAGGCAGGAACTCTTAACTAAGGCAGGAACTTAGAGTAATTAACAATGGATAGTGCTTACCAAAGGATGCAGTAGAATACATTCTCCATCACTTTAAATGTTTAAGGCTCCAGTTTTCAAAAGGACCTTGTGGATACTGGGGCGCTAGTTGTGAATGTTTAGAGCAGCTGCTAGGGGGCACAGAACAAGGAGGTATGTGTCTATGTAAACAGGAAATAAAGATAGTCTTGCGTTCACCCCATCCATCATATTTGCTGGGTTTCTACAGTCTCTACAGATATTTGAAATTCAGTGGGATTTGGGCATCTAACTCCATTAGGCTCCTTTGACAATCCCAGCCACAATCAAGATTGGACATCTTTCTAAAAGATATGTTCTATTGCAGCCACAAACTATTGGGCTCAGTGCAGGAATCACTGGTTGAAATGCCATGGGCTGTGCTGTAGTCAGACAAGATGATCATAATGGTCCTACAGGATCTTAAAATCTGTGAGATACAGACAGAGTAATTAAGCAACCTCACTACTGGACAGGATGTTGGTTTCCTCTGCTGAAAACCTTCATCTGCAGCTGGCCCCTTCTCACTCTACAGATACGCTCTGGGGTCCTCACCATGACGATGGAACAAAACATAAAACCAGCAGCAAATCAGAAAAAGATGTGTGTGTGAGACATCGCATGGAGAGACAGGAGAAAAAGCCAAGGGATTAGAGAGCAAATCAAGATGAAAGACATCATGGGGTTTCTGTAGCTACAAGACAACCATGTTGCAAGAAGATGAGACACACTTACTACAGATGGATGACCAAGGGATGGTAGGAAAACTGGCAGCTGAAAATGATGAGAGCTGGGCTTGTAGCGTCTGTAGAAGCTTTGGTCCTAATTCAGGAAAGCATCCCTGTTCAGGATAGCACTTAAGCACGTACTTAAACTTATCCATGTGCTTAAGTGCCATCTTGAATACAGAGGAACTTGAGCGCATGCTTGTTCTCCTAAATCGGGGCCTTTGGGCCAATATTTGCAAGCTAAGGAGACAAGTAGTATATTTCTCCTCAAGCCAATTTTTTTTAATGAAAAGAGAAGAATAAAAGTATCACAATGTAGGGGAAAATCATGCTCTTGGATTCAAGCTAAAGACCCATGTATGCAGAATGAAGCTGCAGAGATGAGAGATTGTAGCTTTGTTACGAATTTACGTGTATTTTTCTGTAAACAAAAAAATGTTGAACAAATCCAAAGGCATTTTGTGCTGCTGAAATAAGGACATCAGGTAAAATCAAATACAATGTTAAGTAATTAATGATTAAACATTAATTAATACAAAGGAATTGAATACACTGCACAAGTACAGCGTCTTTCACCTAAAGGTCTGAAAGCAGAATACAACCACCAATTCCTATGAGCTAGCTGACGACTGTTGTTCTCGTGTTCCAGAAAAAGAAACTGAGGCACACAAAAGTTGTGACTTACCACAAATCCATGTTGGATCTGGGAGCAGAACATAGAGAGGCTGTCTCACTGTACTGTGTTCTACATAAAAGCTCATTGCTTGCAGTGAGAGACTTATTGTGACAAATAAGGAGCCCCTTCCTTGGCAATGGAAAGCATGCTGTTTTGCCTGAGTCATGACTCATGTGGCGAAGTCTTAATGATACCCTCTATAACATATGGGCTGACCATGTCTAATAAAGAGATCAGAGAAAGTCCATGTATCCTGCAGATCTCAAAGTGTCATCTGAAATGAGTTTGTGTCAATTCAGGCTTTATTTAAACACATTGTTTAGATACAGTTTATCCCTCTTGGTGCAGGGTTCTCTCTTTAAACTCTAAGATGTTCTTTCTTGCCCTGAAATGTTCACACATTTAGAAACATTTTGGAACCAGAATTAAATGCAATCAAAATTGCTCATATATCTTAACATATTTGATAATACCATGTGCCTGTTTTTATGAAGCATCACACTACAATATGTGCGTGTGCACCTGTTACACGCTCAGTGCCAGAGCAGTGTAAATGCCTTAGTGTAACTGATGATCAGGTCCATATGAGTTTATAGAATGCTATGCAATACGCATAAAGTACATAGGCACTCAGCTTCAAAATGTATAGTGAAAGCTTCCAGTCTTCCAGAGCCAGGAGAGTTAAAAGCAAATTCAGTAACTCAAGGACCACAGTGTCTTTCCCTTTTTATATAACATCTTACTTCACTGTGGCAAACAGCATCTCTCTGAAAATCGAGAGCTCAACACAACATGAGGGTTTTTCTCTTGGAGATATTATTATATGTTTGCATTCAAGAAGGCTCTTCCTGTTGTTGCTGTATTACTCCCTCCTAAGTGAAATATCTGGGCTCTCAAGAGTCTGTTCAGCTCAGCAATCCATTGTAAACACTAAGTTTTGAGTATGAACTTGTCCAAGAGTAAAAATTTTCAAAAGTGCCTAACTGATTTAGGAGCCTAAATCCCACTTTCAAAAGTGATTTAGGGCCAGATTTTTAAAGGTATTTGAGGGTTAAAATTCCAGACAAGCACTAAGTGGGATTTTCAAAAGTGCTTAGGCACCTAACTCCCACTAGACACATTTGAAAATCCAATTGCATCTTTAGGCACCTAAATACCTTTAAAAATCTGGCCTTAAGTCATGCACAAGCCTATGTCTCATTGAGTGTCAATCGGATGTAGGCTCTTGAGTGCCTAAGTCCTTCCTAAATTGCATCAGCCTTTTAAAAAAATCTTACCCCAGGCCTGATTATTTATTCCTACTCTTAAAACAAACATGAGTCACACTTTCTACTATGGGCATCTTTATGACTAGCTTATAAAGGACAAATACCTGTGTAACCCTTCTGCCAGGCCGAGTTGATAGCAGCAAGGGCCAGGTTCAGTACACAGGGGTTCCCTCTCATCAAAGCAAATGCAAAACTGGCTCGAGCCCCCACCCAGTGACCTGGGAAAATCTTACACACACCCCTGGGCGCCTCAAAGAGGCAATACTTCCCCTCTCGCAAGCACAGAGTCTCGGTGTAGCAGAGAATCTTTAATAACATGAGGTAAACAACATCACCACTAAATTGGGAAAACACCACAACTAGGGTTCATCAACCAAACCATGAGCAAAGACCCACCCCAGCAAATTGGGCCATGTCCTTTCCCTCGGGTTCTTGAGTCCCACAACCCAAACGTCTCTTGAGTCCAGCAATCCAAAAATCACCCAAAGTCCAAAAGGTCCAACAACCCCAAAAGTCCAGCCCCAGAGTTCAAAAGTTCATCTGCAGAGTGTTACTCCCCAGTCTGGGTAAAAATGTGCGTGTGTGTGTGGTGGGGAAGAGGTAAGGGACACCTTACGTGACCTGAAGCTGACTGCCCCACAGCTCCACAGGGCTTCACTCTGATCCGCTCCACAAGCGTGCTCTGCTCTGCTCCGCTCCGCCAGCCCTCCCACGAACGGCTACGCTCCACTCGGCTCCGCCAGCCCTCCCACGAACGGCTCCGCTCCGCTCCGCCAGCCGTCCCACAAACGGCTCCGCTCCGCCAGCCGTCCCACAAACGGCTCCGCTCCGCCAGCCGTCCCACGAACGGCTCTGCTCCGCTCCACCAGCCGTCCCACAAACGGCTCCGCTCCGCCAGCCATCCCACGAACTGCTCCGCTCCACCAGCCGTCCCACAAACGGCTCCGCTCCGCTCCACCAGCCGTCCCACGAACTGCTCCGCTCCACCAGCCGTCCCACAAACGGCTCCGCTCCGCTCCACCAGCCGTCCCACAAACGGCTCCGCTCCGCTCCACCAGCCGTCCCACGAACTGCTCCGCTCCGCCAGCCGTCCCACAAACGGCTCCGCTCTGCTCCGCCAGCCGTCCCACAAACGGCTCCGCTCCGCTCCGCCAGCCGTCCCACAAACTGCTCCGCTCCACCAGCCGTCCCACAAACGGCTCCGCTCCGCTCTGCCAGCCGTCCCACAAACGGCTCCGCTCCGCCAGCCGTCCCACAAACGGCTCCGCTCCGCCAGCCGTCCCACAAACGGCTCCGCTCCACTCCGCCAGCCGTCCCACAAACGGCTCCGCTCCGCTCCACCAGCCGTCCCACAAACGGCTCCGCTCCGCTCCACCAGCCGTCCCACAAACGGCTCCGCTCCACCAGCCGTCCCACAAACGTCTCCGCTCCGCCAGCCATCCCACAAACGGCTCCGCTCCACCAGCCGTCCCATGAACTGCTCCGCTCCGCCAGCCGTCCCACAAACGGCTCCGCTCCGCTCCGCCAGCCGTCCCACAAACGGCTCCGCTCCGCCAGCCGTCCCGCAAACGGCTCCGCTCCGCCAGCCGTCCCACAAACGGCTCCGCTCCGCCAGCCCTCCCACGAACTGCTCCGCTCCGCCAGCCCTCCCACGAACTGCTCCGCTCCTCCAGCCGTCCCACAAACGGCTCCGCTCCACTCCGCCAGCCGTCCCACAAACGGCTCCGCTCCGCCAGCCGTCCCACAAACGGCTCCGCTCCGCCAGCCATCCCACGAACTGCTCCGCTCCACCAGCCGTCCCACAAACGGCTCCGCTCCGCCAGCCGTCCCACAAACGGCTCCGCTCCACCAGCCGTCCCACGAACTGCTCCGCTCCACCAGCCGTCCCACAAACGGCTCCGCTCCGCTCCACCAGCCGTCCCACAAACGGCTCCGCTCCGCCAGCTGTCCCACAAACGGCTCTGCTCCGCCAGCCGTCCCACAAACGGCTCCGCTCTGCTCCACCAGCCGTCCCACGAACGGCTCTGCTCCGCCAGCCGTCCCACGAACGGCTCTGCTCCGCGTCACACAAGCAGCTCCCGCCGTCCCATGAACCGCTCCACCAGCCCATCCACAAACAGCTCCGCTGTGCTCTAGATCTTCAGGCGCCCCACTACTTGACACAGTGCTCAGTGATTTCAGCTCTTAGTAATTTTAGCTCTTTAGTGATTTCAGCTTGTAGTAGTGGGAGCCTTAGCACTGGTGCACCTCACAAAGGGGCCCACACCACCAGGTACTAATACCAGTCTCAAACCTCTCTCAATTCACAGAGTTTTGGAACCCATGTCCCTTGCCTAGCGAGTGCTACTTAGTTGATGGCGAGTCCCTCCATTATAACAAAAGGCCAAGTACAGTTCCACTGTCCTTGATTCCCATAATCAGGGTAATAACAATTTACTCTTCCTGCCCCAATAACAGAGACACTGGGGATCCCACAGCAGCCAAAGTGACCATTTGGGCAGCTATGGCCTCATTCTAAGCAGGGTGGGTGTGCCTATGCAAATGAGATCGGCCCCTGAAGTTCTTTTCCACAACTTGCCACACCTCACCACCAGATGTCAGGGTGGAGCTCATCCTGTCTCTGCTTACATCTGTTTAATAGAAGTTATAAGCATGTTACAGGCATGAGCAGTACGTATTATAGATGATTATGAGCTCATCAACAGAAGATGCTATAGATGGTCTAAGCAACCTATTGACCTGGAAAACACTATAATTGTAACAATCATTAATTAACACATCTATGAATCATTTATTAACCTCTGTAAGCTATTTATAAATGTGCCTACTGCAGGGGTTACTCGAAGGGTTGTGACTGTTGTTAGCCTCAGTAGCAAGCTGTATTGAAGAGGAGAGGGAAATGAATATTATATCTGGGGTGCTACTCGACATATTCAGCTATTGTTTTAAACTTTCACAGAGCATAGCATCAGGCAGAGCAAGTGTTGATACAAATGTCAGCACTCACTTCTCCTGTAGCTTCTTCAAGTGACAGAATGAAAATGCTGGTGGTGCTGATGGACACGCAGCACGAGAGACGTATGGACCTGAGAAGTGTTGGCCCTATCCATGCTTGCAGAGAGTACACTGAGACTCTGGGCTCTACATTTCATCCCTAAAGGATGGGCAAACTGGCTTCAATAAATAAGAACCTTCCCCCCTACAGCCCCAGGGGTCAGCAAAGCATTTAACATGTACCTTGGTCCATCCCTATTCAGCAAAGCAACTAAGCACATGCTTAACATTAAACCCATAGGACTTCAGCATGTGCCTAACGTTAACTTTGTGTTTAAGTGCTTGGCTAAATGAGAATGGACTGCTGAATGGGGTCGTAAGAGCCAGATTCTGCCACCTGCACGCGTATTGAATGGTATCTTACCGTGCAAGTAGCTCTGCTGAGTTCAGTGGGGTCACTCCAGTTGAACTGTGGCTATGGACTCCAGCCCTGTAATAATGCTTAGCCTCTATACAGCACTCTGTGCTATGCAAACATCAACTGTTAAATCCAGCACCACCTCTTGAGATGGGGAGTAAGTACTAACCCTGGTCTCTGGATGGAATGCAGAGATGCAAAGGGCGAGATTGGGTCTAGCCTTACATGGATGTGAAAAGGGGAGAAAGGGAGCGAAGACCCTTCCCCCACCTCCCTTATATCCTGCTCAGAGACCAGGCCCATCTGCCTAGCTGTCCTCCTTGCATGCAAGGATTGGGGGAGCCTAATGCAGAAAGCAATGCTACATGCTGCAAAGGAGTGAACCACCCAGAGGAGCTGAGCTACTGTGAGAGAAGGAACTATTTGGCCCTGTGCTTCCCAGTGCTTCCCCAGACACACTGAGCCTGGCCACCCTCTCACACCAGTATAAATGGCTATGGTTAAGGATAGGATAGCGGTTAAAGTTAGGGTTCAACAAAGCAACATCAATATAAAACAGGTGAGAGAGAGAGATCAGAATCAGGCCCATTGTAACTGCCTCAGAGACCATTTCTCCTGCAGAGGCAACTGGCACACAGCTCCCTCTCACACCATCACTAGGAGCTTGCACGAGGAGCCATTTGGCCTAACCTCTCTAATGGTGGCTGGAGAGTCTTAGCAGTGCCAAGCAGCAATTGTTTGGACCAACCTATGGATCTGAGTAGTGGTGATCCTATCCCTGGCGCAGGAAAACCGAGACTAAATCCCTTAGTGCACAAGCTCTTTCACAAGGACTGTGTGTTCTGGCCATGAGTGCAAGACAGGAATCACCAGGGAAACCTCCACAGCAAAGATTCACAAAATATCACGAAAAGGAGTGAAAAAATCTCCAGCATCATGAGGGATCAGCAAGGGCTTGTGAGTCTCAGGGCTCCAGGCAGCTCTAAAGTTTACAGTGTCCAATGTAACAGCTTGCACTTAGCTGGCACCTTTCATCCAAAAGGAACAAAAAGGCTTCAAACACACATAAATAGATACGCTAACTATACAGAGAGATCACTTCATCTGCCAGTTACTGCAGCCACTTCTGGGATGAGGAATGATAACAGTTTCACCACAAGAGTTTACCAGCAAACAGTAATACTACACAGTAGTTTAGGACAGGAAGTGAATACCTTATCTAAATGAAACGACAAGAGGGAACACAGTTATCCAAGCTGGAATCCGACCCGACATCTAGGGCAATACCATCCTCCTTCCAAAAATGCAGTGTGCTCTTAGACAGGAAGGAAGGGCTTGTTGTTAAGGCATTAGGGCGAGCAACTCAGGAGACATAGGTTCAATTCTTTGTACCACCACTGACTTTCTGTATGACTTTGGGCAACTCCCCACCCAAAAAAACCCCCTGCTTTGTGCCTCAGTTTCCCATTTATAAAAGAGGAATAATAATTCTCTTTTGTCTGCTTTCTCTATCTAGATTGTAAGCTGTTTGGGGCAGGGAGACTGTCTTTTAGTGTGTGCTTGAACAGCACCTAGCACAATGGGGCCCAGTTTGGTTGGTGCCTCTAGGCATTTCTGTAACACAAAGATGAAATACAGTCATGAGAATAATCTTTAATGACCCCAAATGGTGACAACCCCTGTTTTATGTCTTCTCTGGGCATCGACATTTGTCAAATACTTGCAGAATGTGAGGTTTACATACTAATTTACAATATATATGAAACACTCTGAAATATTTTTACCATGCCCAGTTTCTGTCCAATACATTCCCCAGTAACAATCAAATCCCTGTATTTTTGGCCTTTAGAGCTGCAGCAAGCTATTTGCTAGAGTTATGGATTCTGGCAAGGGACCCTTCCAGCAACCTTTCACCCAGCAGGCTCACACTTAACAGCAAGCCAAGAAAAGTCCTCAAAAAAACACCGAAACAGTGGGAAATTCAAACAGCAGTTCCAAGGAGCAGAGGAGCCAATGGGTCAGACTCTCATTGTAACTGGAAACTTTACCATAAAAGCAGTGAGCCCCGTCCCAACTGGTATCTTTCAGAATCCACCCAAAAGAGGAGACCAGAAGGGAAGGAGGAGGTGGTGAGAGGAAAGAGGGAGCCAGAGGAGAGTGGGGGAGACTCTCAATTGAGCATGATATCCAAAACAGCCTCACTAAATTGCTTTTCATATCTGAAAAGTGTCTGCGAGAGGAAGCGATGAGGGATGGGGAGGAGCAGGAAATGAGCAGTAAATCGGTCACAGCCCTGGCAAACTTGGAGATGAGAGCACACTTCCTTGCCAGATCCATTTTCCTAGGGATAGCCTGGCTTTCTCGGATGGGTGAATGCAACTCCTCCAACTTCACTCATATGCTATAAATTACATCAGTACGTTCCTGGAGAAGCCTGCCACAAGCTAAAGTATGTTTACAATGGGCCGAATTCTATCATTCCTATCGTTCCCAAAGATCATAGCCCTCACTTGGTGAACTCTTTCTCCCTGATATTCTGAAGAACAGGCATTGTGTACATTAAGGGCTAGATTTCCAACAGACTGAGCTCTCTTGAAAATCTATCCCTGACTGCAGGTGTTAAGTTAGTTTGCAAATCCAGCCCATAGGACCTAATCCAAAACCTACTAAAGTGAAAGGAAATGTTTCTATAACTTCAGTGGGTTTTGGCTCCAGACCATAGAGAAGCAGCTCTTTGCCCTAATCACTTGTAACAGCTATTTAATTTGCTTCTTGTATGTCCCCAGTGTTATATTTCACATCTCAGGGCCTGCTCCTACTGTCACAAAAGCCAGCAGGAGATTTGCCATTGACTCCTATGGTAACTGAACAATCGCCAAGGACAACACCATTTTAAGATTAGGGCAGATAAAATATAGGTTTGTGTATGTGTGTTCACCGTAAATCAATACTTCATTTAAATAAATCACTCTCTGTTATACTTCAGGTACTCTCCCCACCCCCACCCCCCGTTATGATGTGTAACATTTAACATAGAACTATTGATTGTTCTATAGTATTTGTTCGGTCCTGTAACATGAAGCCCATTTAAGTACTAATGAAAGGTGTTTGTTTTCATTTAAGATCTTACTGGATGTTAAGATGTATATAATTACACTGAATTAATGCACTTAGGGCTGTCAACCTGAGAGCTTAATATCTGGAAATTGCTGCCCAGGTTACTTTGAAATATTTATTTAATGTACCTTTCTTTTCTGGGAAAATACCATTAAAAGGAAAGAATGTTAGAATAACCTAATGTAAGCAGCACAGTCCCTTTAATGGAAATAATTATTCACTCTAGTCTATACTTCCTTTTTTTCCTGCAGTACCTGAAAAAAACGTACACTCCAGTAATGAGTTTTATTTTAATCTAATCTCTGATTCCATCTCACTCACTTCTATCTGCTTCATTTTATTGCTGCTGTCTTTAAGTAACCAGGTGTATTTGGAAGCTATCGATAAGAACTGATTTCACTGATCTGACTATAGCTTTAGGTGTGAAAATTCCTTTGTGCTAACCTATGCTGTCTTAAAAAGAGCTGGGATCATTGCAATTAGTGATAGAAATTACCTATTAAGGTCCTGATCCAAAGCCTATTGAAGTCAAGTCAATGGGAAGAATCCCAGCTACACTTTATATTAACAGTACATTCATGGATAGTTTATAAAAAGGCTTAATAAATTATGAATAGGTGCTTTAATAAATGGTTAATCAATTCTTAAAGATTGTTATAGAGTCCAATAGGTCATTAGGTTTCTTTTAAACATCTACCCTGTCTTATAAACATATTTATTAGAGTTCACCATATAACGGCATTTTTTCCTACAGAAAATGTTGAGTTTTCAGTAAAAACTGAAAAGTAAAATACTTCAGTTCTGAAATGCCGCCATAGTAACGCATGGGAGTTGTAATTTGTGTGCCTCACACTCCCCCCAGCCATTCTCCTCTATAGAATCCATTCCCTGGTTGGACTACATCTCCCATGATGCATGACTGGCTCCCATGTTGGGGAGGGGAGGCAGTGCATCATAGCAGCTGCATGGCCAAGGTGCACCACGGAAGATGGAGTCTAGCTGGAAAGCCCATCCTACAGAATGGGAGCATGAAGCACCTGGGCTACACCTCCCATGAGGCACTTCAGTAGCATTTCAGATTTGAAAGTATTTGCCAAAATATTTCAGGTTTTGGTAGTCAGTTTTTTCAACAAAAAAGTGAAATTTTTCCCTGGGGAAACAAAAACGCTTTTCATGTACAATTCTGTTTAATTGAAAACCCAATTCTCCATCAAAAAACAATTTCAGAGGGAAATGTCCAACCATTCCAAATGCTTATATCATCTACTAATCATTTATTAACCATTTATAAATTATTTATACATTTACTCTTAATATAAAAGTTGGACCATATGCACACTGATGTCAGTGGGTTTTGGTTTGGGACCTGGATCATCAAGACCATTCCTCCCCAAGGACAGGATATTGGTCCAAGTCTGCAAGGTGCTGAGCATCTCTGGAGAGGAGCACTTTCAGCTGCTACTGAAATCAAGGGGAATTGAGAGTGCAGAGCACTCCTGCAACACTGGGCTGCTACTGCAGAAGATACTCTGATACAACTGCCAAAATCAAAGCAACAGTTTCTCTCTACCATAGCATTATTTACCTGTAGATTTCAAAGCACAGGACTAGATGATATGGTAGCAAAAACACACAAGTCTTGTCTCCACTATGGCCTTTACCTTCACCAATGGAGCTGCTCCAGTAGTGAATTATGACTATGAAACTAGGTAATGTAGACAAGACCTGAGGGGTAACTGATATGCAGATAACCAGAAGAAGGTGCACATTAAATTTACTAAGACTAATGTCTACACTACACATGCTACAGTACTGTAGCTATGCCACTGTAGTGTAGATTCTACAGCAATAGAAGGGGTTCTCCATCGCTATAGTAAATCTACCCCCTTGAGAGGCAGTAGATATATCAAGGGATGAATTCTTCCATTGACCTAGTGATGTCTATAGTGGGAGTTAGGTTGACCTAATTATGTCACACAGGGCATGAAATTGTTCACAGCCCTGAGCAATGTAGCTATGTTGACCTAAGTTTTAGGTGTAGACCAGGCCTTAGACTCAGCTCTGAATTTGGACCTATTTCTGCAAAGAGGTCAACGTGGAATGACTTGTGGAAGAAGTGGACTTTAGGGAGGGATCAAGGGGACAACGAGGACACATGGTGGTGCAAAGAAGGCAGAAAGGAGCAGCAAGGAGGTTGGATACAGAGAAATGCAAAGTGGAAGCCAACAGGAGGGCAAAGCAGTGTGGAGCCTTGCAGGTGAAGCTCTCACTGTGCCCTCAGAATGAACAAATCACCAAAACACCATCCTGTGCTGGGAGATGAGGTGCGCAAGCCAGAGGATGTGGAAGGTCAATGCACAAAAGAAGCAGAAGGGACAGGAATGTGTGTGAGTGCATTTCGAACAGCTATTATTGCATCAGATATTACCCTGCGTGAAATAACGGAGTGCAATCCACCCAAATCTAGGCATTTGCTGTGTTTAAAACAGACTTGCAGGCCTCTTCCTTTGCCATGATTCACAGCCTCCTGTGCTGTGTGGAGTTGTTGAAAGTCCTAGGTCGCAACTTCTTGGCAGATCAACCAAGTGAAGTAGCACGGGGATTGATGGGACACAAGCTCTTCCCCTTTGACATTGCTTGTGCATGTTACCTGGTTTCTCTAACTATTCTCCAAGCATGTCACGTTTGTATTAGTATTCTGCAAAACCAAGAGGAAAATCCTGTTTATAGATTACTTGCCTTTACTGATCTGGTGAATATTTCAGAAGAGATGGAGCCCTGGAAGGATAAGCTCTTGCTGCTGAAGGATTTCATAAGACAGAGAGACAGGAAATTCGGCTGTGCATTAACAAGTTCCAGGAACACAGCAGGCTCCTGCACGCATGGATCTGAAAGCTGATATTACTCCTCTGCAGGAGAGCAGAAGAAATGGAAAAGATAGAAGAAACCAGACAAAGTTGTTGCAAAAGAAGCTAAGCATTGCACTTACTATGGATAAGTTGTAAATGATTTGGCAATCAGCTAGTTTAATACGGTCTCTGCTTTCCTCTGCAAGCAAAGTGTGATGAATAATAGGAAGACAAAAGCAATAGTTCTAAATGGGGGGGTAGGGGGAATAAATAATCAAATCTCCACAATTGTGTGTAAGAATACAGACCAACAGAAGTTGTTGCAGAAAATGAAATGTTTTGATTCAGTCAAAAGCAAACAGGTCAGCATGAGCAATGTCTAAAAGCCGAGTGAAACTCTGCAACAGAGCTGCAGCTTTTGTTGAGCTGAGCACAGTACTTACTCTTGCAGCTATTGGTTTCAGATCAATCTCACATGCTCTATATTTACACATCTGCACTTACGCTCCGTCTTCTCTGAGACGCGCCCCTCAGGCTGCAGTAGAAGAGATCTATTTATTTTTATGGATGTCTAGACGGTTGTCTTCACATCAGACAATGTGACCACACAAGAAATTCAAAGGAAAAAGGCCATAAACAACTGCAAAACAGAGGCATCCTGGATGATTTGAATTCTGTCCATTGACAAGGTAACCATCGCTGAGTAAGTGAACTACCAGACTCTTACAGCCAAACATCAACCTCTCCCCAGTCTCCACAACACATCACACAAACAGGCAAGCCTGAAAGATAAAGAAAGGGCAGGGATCCAAAACAACCATGGACTTCATTCTGCCATCAGTTACTCATTGAAGTCAATGGGTGACGCACCCATGTAAGTTACAGTTTACCCACTATAGGTATGATACTGAGAGTCAAAATTAGCCACACAGGTTCAGAAGGGCTATAAAAAGAATCTTCTGAAAATTAGTGTAATTGATTAACAGGCAGTTATCAAGTGGAAAACAGATCCTGAGTTGAGTTTCTGATCCTTTCCTCTCTTAAATTAAGAATAATATGTATTAAAAGAAATAGAACTTTGAAACATCTTATGATTCACCACGGCAGAATAGTGTCTTCCTACATGTTTGATTATATGACCAGGTGACATGTGATGGTAACGGAGTTTCAGCTCAAGACTGCAGAAAGAATCTGGGCTCTTAAACATGCACAAGTTTGGCTATGAAAAATCTACTTTCAGCGTTAACAATGTCCGTGCACAAACTCTTTTTTTAAAGGATGAAGGTTTTGGATCTTCTTTTTGGAACCACTCACTAGAGCACAGCAAGAGGAGTCCAGGTATATGTTTCATATGCCTCCTTTCTCTAATTTTTCCATTCCTTTGCTCACATATGTGTAAAATAGAGCTGGTCAAAATACAAAAACAATGTTTCAAAGGTTCTCCTGTCCTGCAGGTTTTGAAACACACACATTTTTCATTTCTTCAAAATTTTTCATTCATTTTTTAAATACAAATTCTTATCAAAAACATTATTGAAATTTTCACGTTTTCAGTAAATAAAAAATGTCAATAATAGATCAGTAATGTTTTCGATACAAATTCTAATTAAAAATACAAGAAAAAAGTGGTGTGGAAACAAAAAAAATTGGGAAAAAAATCAATGTTTATTGTGGGTTTTTTAAAGGCCATTTCACAATGAAAAAAACTTTGCACCAGCTCCCTTGCTAAAAGATTTCTGAAACTCTGACTATTCTGGCAATGGGGCTTATCTCAGGAACCTATTGATTGGCTGACCTCAGATTTTCCCCACCAACTCTACCTCAGCATCTGCCCTGGTATGCTAATTTTCAAGCCAATCCGATTAAGTAGGTGGTTTTTAGAGGATGCAAACTCACCTTTAAACAGAAATATAGCCACACCCTTAACTATGGAGCAACTAGCAATCATTCAAGGGTTTAGTCCTGCTGCTACTGAAGTCATTGGCAAGGCTCCCAGTGACCTTAGTGAGAGCAGAACTGGACACCAAGTCAATCTGACCATTTTAAGGCAAAGTGAGAAATAACTCTCTGCCATTGCCCGAACGGTAATACTCAAACCAGTTGGAAGAACACTCTTTCAGCAGCAGTTGCCTCATCTTCAATAGCAAAGAAGCCTCAGGATTTTTTGCGCAGGCATTTAAGTGAAAGTAAGGGAATATACATATGAGATCAGCAGAAACTCCCGAAGCAAACCCAAAATGAGGTCTTCTCATGGGCCCCTTAGAGGCATTTCAGCTTTTTCTTGCCATTTTTGGTTTTCCAAATAATGTACATAAACCTTTATTGCCAATAGGTCTCAGTGGTGTTTTTGTGGCTAGCAGGGTCACTTACAATGGAAATCTGAGCCAGGGATTAAAGAGGATACTATTTTTATGTTTCTTCTGGCAGAAATATCCTATTCCCCATCAGTGAGACCGAGCTCTAGAAGAGCTTGCAAAGCAATCTAACTCCTTGTATGCCATTAGCGTTTTCTTGGCTCTATTCTGACCAATCTTGAAAGTTCTTTACCATTCTGTTCTCCCACAGAGTGAAATTCACCCCTATGAAGAGGGCCAGCACAAAGCCTATGCATTATTTACTGTTTTGAGAATTTAAGTGGCAGATAGGTGGCTCTCTGAACAGAATGAGTAATATTCAGCGAATAAAAGAATATGAAAAATCAGAAAAGAGGAAAAATATCACAGGGATAATATTCAGTTCATTAAATTAGGCTTGACTGGGAAGACAACAACTAAATGTTCCAGCTGAAGCCTACACACAATCAGCCAGCCTCTGATGGTTCAGTATGTCAGTCGGAAATAGCTGACTTAATTCACTTCGAACATAGAGAAAGAAAAATATTTGGCACCTTTAGAAACTAACAAGGTTGGCAATATCTACTTACGTAGCCAGGTGATCTTATCCTCATTTACTTTCTCCTTTTTCTTTTTCATCCTCATTTGCTGTGTCATTGTCTCAAATTAGATTTTAAGCTAATGTCTCCACATGTGCACGTACAGACGCTCCCCGGGTTATGCAAGACCCGACTTACGCAAATTCGCACTTACGGAAAAAGTTCCATAAGCCAGAAATAGGATTTTCAAGTTGCGGAAATTTTTGCGTCATGTCCGGGTATACATTTCTGACTTACGCAAAATTCGAGTTACGCAAGGCTTTCCAAAACGGAACGACTGCGTAAGTCAGGGGGCTTCTGTACAGCACCTAGTACCATGGGGCCCTGATTGGGACTTCCGTGTGTTGTAATATTAATAATAATGGTGGTTAGCCAAGCACGAAAAATTCAGTAAATCAGGAGTATTATTAAATGCTCACAATTTAACATTTAATTATTTTAAAATACCGATTCAATTTAATATATGGGAGTATGGTCTAGTGATTACAGCAAGAAACTGCATGTCATGTTTCTGATCCCAGCTTTGTCACTGACTTGCTGTGTGTAGCTTTGAGCAAGTCTCTTCTGCTCTGATAGACCATTATGACTATTTCAGAGGCTTACCACTTCTGAAAAATCAAGCTATTAATTGTTCTGTGCTTCTGTTCCCCTACCTGTTAAAAAGGAGCTACTGCAACTCACCATATTCTTAGCAATGTTGTAAGTCTTAGTCAATATCTGAAAACCAGGGAGAACCTCACTGAAAGGCCCTAGCGTAATGTATGCTGTGATTAGCTGTAGGGCTCCAGAGCATTTCTGACAGACTAACTAAGGGAACCATGTGGAACATATAGAAACAGTTGTGTTGCTTTGTTTACCTCAAACTCTATTTTTTAAAACAGTGACAGCTCTGAGACTCCCATTGTCTCAAACTAATCTATTTTCCCCCTCACCACTTTACAATGAGTCGACTGCTAACTTCCTGTCCAGAGCAGGGGTCAGGCACTCCCAGCAGAGTGAACACCGTCCTGATCAGTGAATTATCCAGCAGGGAACGGTGAAGTCAGCAAAATCTGAAATCTAACCCTCTACCATTCTGACATCATCGACTTTAGGATGCACCTGAGCTCCCTAGGCTTGGGGCCTAGCGGGCTAAACTCTGTTCCCAAATTCAATTCAGTCCCATTCTACACCAGGAACCCAGCAAGCCTTCCAAAGCGCAGAGGGGCTGGAATGAAAAACTGCCTAGAGTTTTCTGTCTACAGCCTGCATTAAGCTTTATAGGTTTATGGTTTGTACAGGTTTTAAAGTAGCACATTCATTTAAATAAGTTTCTGTAGGGCTGAACAAAGAAAACCCTATAATACCATCAGGATTAATGGGAGACTCCGTGGTAGGTTGGTTTTGTCCCACATGAACATTTTACCACCATTGCTAACCCCAGCCATTTGAAAATCATGAGTCTGGCTCCTCAAATTCATGAGATTGGCTGAAAAATCATGAGATTATTAAGAATGAATTTGGGTTTTTTCCCCTTGGACTTCTGGTCTCTGAGCAGTTAGTGTCCCATTCAGATCGCATTTTTGAGCTTTTCTCTGCAACCACAAGGGCTAGAAACTGACTTTTTAAAAACATAAAAGCTGTGATTCTCATGCAGTCTCAACTCCAGCAACTGGGACTTTAAAAAAAATACCACACATCCCAAGAGCTGGCAACACTGGTTTAATGGACGGTTTATTTAAAAGAAGGAATAGAGTAAAGCATTAGTTTGGAGGCAGTACTGTCTTGTGGTTCAGGCAATGGGATTCAGGAGAACTCAATTCCAAGTTCCACCATGGATTTCCTGTGTGATCACGGACACATCACTTAAGCTGTCTGTGCCTCCATTCCCCACCTGTGAAATGGGGATAATAATCCTTTGTTGCTCCCACCTTTGGTCTGTCTTTTCTACTTAGATTGTAAGCTCACTGGGGCAGGGACCATCTTTTACTAGCGTTTGTACAGCACCTAGCACAACGGGGCCCTGAACTTGTTTGGGGAGGCTCTAGTGCTACCATAATATAAATAGTAATAGATGGTGGGGCAGGGGGTCTTTGGGATCTCGAAGTACTCTGTCAAGTCCCACCCTGGTATAATTCCACTGAAGTCTTTGGTGTTACACCAGGGTGGAAATATCCCCATTAACACTTAGTTCGTTTATCGTTTGAAAATGTGGTCTTTTTCTTGATAACAATCTCTGGAGGTTTGGAGTTTATTAGACTCCAGGCCCGTTTGCTGCCAACACTTTTGAACCTTATGGTTCTGGATTCTAGAGACACTGAACTGGGAGAAACAAAGAGTTTGGGGCAAAATAATTTTCTGGGAGGTTGCATGGTAGTTACAATAGGTGGTTCTTCCATTTCAGCTGAGAAGTAAAAACAAAATAGGGCTCCAACTTCTCACAGGGCCTCTAAGTGCTACCACAATACCAATTAATAACGACAATAATAATAATTAATTGGCTGGGCTGGGATGATCAGCCAGCTGGGGAGAACCCACTGTGTTATCGGATGAAGCAGGAAGTAAGGTGGAGTTAAGGTGCCTGTGTTCTATTGAAAGTCAATGGGACTTAGGTGCCTAACTCAGGCAGGTGCTTTTGAAAATATCACCTTAGGAGCCTAAATCAAATTGGCTTTCCTTGAGAGGTAAGCTACTAAGTCATTTTTGAAAATGGGACTTAGCTGTCTAAATCACTTAGGTCTTGCAGCACTGAGTGGAGCAATGCCTAACCACCTTTAAATATCTAGGTCTTAATCCCTCTGTACCTCAATTTCCCCACCTTTAAAAGGAGGGTAAGAATATTTGCCTGTTTCATCCGGTGTTGTGAAGCTAAACTAACATTTGTAAAGTGCTTGGGAGATTTTTAAATGAAGGCAATACACAGCAATGTAAGTAATCATTTACTACTATAATTATTATAAAAGCAGTTACACAGTTGGCTTGATTCGCTACTTACTTACACCACATTTACACCAGCAAAATGCCACTGACTTCAGCGGAGTTAATCCTGGCTTACACCAGTGTAAAAAGAGGAGAGTCATACCCACGGCTTCTTGGAAATCCTCACACCAGAAACAGGTCCTGCCTGGCTTCCACGGCCTGAGGGGGACGAAGCCACTGAGAGGAGAGAGAAGAAGAAAATGGAATGATTTAGGAGAGAGGGGAACAGAGAAAACGGAAAGGGAGGAATGATGAAACAACACCCGTATTTGGGGAACAGGGACCGTCCCCCAGAAGGGGAATGCAGATGTGAACCAGTGAGGGCTCTTTAAATATGAGCATCACAGGCTGTATATTAATGTTGTCTGAGATACCCAAGTAGAGCCCTGCCTCCGTCCCCTCTCAGATGCTGGAGTTTCAGATGGGAGAATTCAGAATGTCCTTGTTCCCCTCAATGTACATCTGTGTTTATTATTTTTTGGCCTGTGAAGCTGACAATGTGCAATCCTGTTCGCGTATTTTCTAAAAGAGAGCAGAGTTTGTTTATCTGTCAGCTCTAGGTGCCAGTGCTTAGTGTGTACGGGGTGACAAGAAAATAAATGGACCTATTATACCATATTTAGTCTCCTCCTGTCCCCTGTATTTGTCTTCACTTCTTGTGTTCTAAAAGTGGTGCTGCAGAACACATTGTACCGTGTTCGCGCCTGCAATTGCTTTGATCCTTAACAAGCACATTTTAAATACACGGGATTTTGCTTTAGCGGCCTGATCCTGTATTACCTCATAGACAAAACTTCCTACTGATTTCATTAGGATTGGCCCTTTAAAGGAGACTGCTCCTGCTGCAATGGGCTGAACTGGTTCTGCATCTTCCACTGCCTCCTTAACTGGGAGTAGTTCAGACTAACTCGTGGAGGAATTGCACAGGTTAGGTTTTAAAGGCATATAAATAATTCCTGTAGCATACAGAACAAGGCCAAAGAGAATTTATGAGGCTCTCTGGTGTGTATTTACAGTAGCTCTGTAACTGTTCAGCCTTTGTTTTCTGTGTACTGGATTTATAAATCTAAAGGTGAGAGCTGGTCAGAAAATGGGTAGGTTTTTTCCCATGGAAAGTGTCAATTTTTGTCCAAAAATGGAAACCCCCAAATCTGAAAATTGTAGGCCAAAAACTGCCAAAACCAAACAAAACAAAATTTTGCCTGAAAACTGCCAAACCAAAAAAGTTTCAATTTCCAGCCAAAAATTTTGGGGGGTTGATTTTCCAATAATAAACTTTTTTTTTTTTTAAAGAAATGACACTTCCCATGAAATCATTTATTTAGTCAAAAACCCAATTTCTGTCCAAAAAATAGGTTGCAACAGAAATGTTTTTCCCAGCCCCGTTAAAGCCTGCCACAGACAGGTGACCTCCGCCCTCCTGGAACTGAAGAAACAGGACTGATTCATTATCTACTGTGGGCAGCACTATAGTGCTCTACTTGTCCTCTGTCTCTCTCCTACAGTGCTGCGGCCAGTAACATATTGCCCTACCGTACAGTGTCATATGCACCATATTGGTGCTGGCAAAGACCCAGACAGTATGAGAGGCTTCCTGGTCATCCAGATCTCCTAGGCAACTTTGAAAGTCTCAGCGACACCTTTTGTGTTTCGTTATTCCCTTTATTTACCAGAGAGTAAATGCTTTGGGGGCAGGGATTGACTTTGCACTGTATGTGCACACAGCACCTGGCCCAGTGGCGCTCAGATCCTTGACTGGGGCCCCTAGACATTATCACAATACCAGTAATGACATGCCTGGTGCCAGTTTGCCAGTTATCCTACTGCCTGGAACAAAAGGATGTACCATCATCTCACCAGCATTCAAAGCCATCCAGGCTATCTCCAGGGGAAATAGCCCCCTCCCTATAAGAGCCAAAATAAATGGACAACCAGCTGACTTGGACTTTTCAACATTTAAACCCTATTTTCAAAGATGCTAAGCCCTGCAGCTCGCACAGACTTCATCTGGTGCTGCAGGCGTTCAGTACTTTCTGAAAACCAGGCCCACGTGAACATATTGCCAGACTCTGCTTTTATGAGTAATAGTTGGTTCCTGACTGAAGGTTTACATTAGCTCTTGTCATCAAAGATGAAGCTAAGTACAATCGGGTTAATTAAGTGGAGTTCCCTGTGGCATAACAATATTGCAAGGGAAATCAATTGAATTAAAAGGAGAAAAGAATGTAAACTGTGGGTGATGGGCAGATTTGACATCCGAGCCATACGGTCAAAGGGTCCCAGGCAAAGGAGTGCACCAGGCTGCTGTACGATACACAGCTAACTGCTGAGATAGGCTGGGATGCCTCACATGGGTGGGACATCAAGGACTCAAAAACGGAAGAAAGTGAATAGCTTGTCTGGAGAAGAAGTGGGAGAGGGGGGTGGATGGAATAATCCATCCCAGCTGTGCATGGGTATGGAGCAGGGGAATTAATTGACAGAATTATCTCATAATACACATAATTTTTGATGGACCCTGACACCACATAGCTTTAATGCACCCTGGATGGATCCCAGCTTCACGCAGATGACTGGGTACTGGGCGATGTTGCAAACTACTAAAGGGTTATGGAACCAGCCAAAAATCGTAAAATAGGTTACCATGGTAAATTACTGTTTCTAGTAAAATGTCCATGCAATGATTAGACCCTGAGCTACGAGAGACACTAAGGGAAGGGGATGTCTACCTAGCCTGTAGAAGCGAGCTACCCAGCCTGGATCGACAGACTTGGGTTGGTGCTCTAAAAATAGCTGGGTAGACAGCGCTTTGAAGTTGTGGCTCAGGCTGGAGCTTGGGCTCTGAAGCCTAGAGAGGAAGGTTTTACACTGGTGTAATTCCACGGACTGCAAATCGACTGCAATTGAATTATTCCTGATTTACACTGGAGTGAGAGAAAGGAGAATCAGAGCCCAGAACTACAAGAATCAAACGGATTAAAAACCACATTAGCCCAAGCCAGGAAAGTCACTAATACAACTAAATACTGTTGGCAGAGGGAAAGAAAATCACATGTCAAAGCTGAAGGAAGGGAGGACTTGGTTAAAGATTGCCTAACACACCTAACTGGTTCAGCCACAATTTAAGTAGCTCCTCAAGTGACACAGTGCACTCCTGCCAGCAAGGAGACTGGCGGCTTGATTCCCTTCTCACTCACAGCCGTGGTGCGCTGGTGTGACTTCAGAGGAGCTACTCCTGACTTACAGCAATGTACCCGAGAGGAGACTCAGGCCCCTAGACTTCAGCACCCTGTAACATCTGTGGCAATTATCCAGGCTCAAATAAGACACATAAGGAATGCAGTGCTGAGTGAAGCTCTTTTGTAACGCTTTACATTCTATCTTCAACTTGCTCAATACTAGTTCTCATTAAAAAACTAAATGCTGGCTGGGGAAAAGGAGTTTTTACTTTGAACTAATTGCAAGGGCAGGAACTCCGTTTGCATTTTAATGGCTAAGAAATTGACAACCTGAACCAGCAGCAAGAAATGTGGGAGGGATTTTTAATTTCTAATTTACAAGGGGATAATGTTTGATTTTCTTTCAGATCTTCCCCTCGAGCTAACTCACTGGGATATTTCAGATGGTAGGGCCCAGATCCTGCAAAGCATGTATATACCTGCTCATGTGATTAGTCATTATTACTACACTTGGATTACCATAAAACCTAGAGGCCTCAACTCAGATCGGGGCCCCATTCAGAGATCACAGATTGTAAAATCAAAAGTTACCTTGCGATCGTCTAGACTGACCTCCTCCATCAGACAGGCCATAGACTTCCCTGAATTAATTCCTATTTGAACTAGAGCATGTATTTTAGAAAAACATCCAATCTTGATTTTAACATTTCCAGTGATGGACAATCTATCGTATCCCTTGGCATCTTGTTCCAATGGTTAACTTTTTAGGCCAGATACACTCAAATGAATTTTGTGTAGGATACAATCTTTTTACTGTGCATGTGTGGGAAACAGCCAGATCCTTTCATGCCAAATTCTTTAAAAAAAAAAAAAGGAATTGCTGATCCTTCGCAATAGAACCAGAAATAGGTTATATAGAAATATAAACAACATATGGAATTCCCTACCCTTCCCTCTCTTTGTGCATGGGACCTGATGTTGATTTAAACCATGCCATGTTCCTTTACGTTTAAAGAGCTGGAACACGTGGGACGTGATCTTACATTAAGAAAACACAACATGTTTTTACTGCATTGTTTAAGATATTATGTTACCAAATCTTATCCCCTCGGTGTATTCAGACCCCAAAGTGTTAATATAGCTCCGCTTCCTTATATGGTAGTTTATGGAGGTGTATCAGGTTTTCGTGCTGGAATCACGGAGCTGCTGCGTGCTAACATGTTCATGTTGCACTGTATGTTAGCGGGAGCCTTTCCTCGCCTATTCTCCACACAGTCTACCCCACAAACGAAGCCCAAATGAAGACCCTCTGGCTTTAATAGCAAACAAAATAACAATAAGGAATAGGTCCATTCAAACATTCTCTTCAGACCTGGCTGCTCCTAAGGTTCCTCCATCAGGACTGCTCAGCCTACAGCCTATATCCTCTTTCTCCAGGAGCTGTTCCCAACTCCCTTATTATCCAACTGGAGTAAGGAGGCATCTGTTCCAGCGAATATACAGAATCCACTTAACTCTTTCCCAGGAGGATCAACAGCTGTGAATAGAGTGGGGTGCTTCAGGCAAATGCTGCCAGCCTGTAAACAACTGGATTAGCAGACTGTGATTTATGATGATCATTGTCTGTAGTGTAGTCAGCAGTTCCTTCCCTCACTGCTGAGGCCAGGCCAGGCCCAGGGCTTTAGGAGATAGATACATGAAAGATCAGAATTAACTATAATACTTGGCATGATTTAGCAACTCACATTAGGGAATGTGAGAGTGTTTTACAAACCAGCATTAACTCTTCTCCACAATACACCGGTCAGGTAGGTAAATATTTTTTATCCCTATTTCAGCCATATGTAAATGGAGACACAGGGAGTTTGCAGCATGCCCAAGATTACACAGTGAGTGAGTGGCCAGGACAAGAACCACGAAGTCCTACTGTAATGAGGAATTCATTCTTCAGATAAATATGTGCTTTGCAAGTGCATTTTACACCTGCATAAACTGAGACACAGACAGACAGTGACTTGCCCACGGTTACACGAGTCAGTACCAAAGTGCTACTTGTTCTTTATTGTACATGTGTGTCATGCATCACGTTAATCCCTCTGCATCCTTATTAATTAGTGCTGCTGACATACAGCATAGTCCAAAAACACCAACAGGACCTCGCCCTGTACACAAATGCAATGGCATTACAGATGTTCCCCGACTTACACAAGCGTTCCGTTCTGGAACGCCTTGCATAACTCGAATTTTGCGTAAGTCGGAAACGTATCTCCGACCATTACGCAAAAAAACCTCCTTTCCCTAGCTTACAGAACTTTTCCTGTAAGTGCAGATTTGCGTAAGTCAGGTTTGCGTAACCCGGGGAGCATCTGTATTATTACGGGGGGGAATCGTGGGCTCAGATTCACAGCTTAGTGATTTCTTCAGTATAGTTCTGACCAGTCACTGGCTAGTAATTGTGCTGGTCCAGTGGTTATCACACTAGCCAACTACATGGGACTCCTGCCATGCCACCGATGTCCTGTGTGACCTTAGGCAAGTCACTCTCTGTGCCTCAGTTTCCTATCTGTACAATGGGGATAAGAGCACTTCTCTAGCTCACAGGGTGTTGTGATTAAAGATGTTAAAGTGTTTTGAGACCTACTGATGAAAAGCTCTAGATAAGAGCTAGGTATTATTACTGTTATGGACCGTTCCTGACAGTCAGCACTGCACCCCAGCTCTCCTGTTGGGCACCATACTTATTGCAGCCTTGAGAAGCCAGATTGTGAAGGAAAGCTGCATTTCTACCTTTCTCTGCTATTGTCTAGTGCTTTAGTGCTGTCCGCCCCCTGCCCCTTTGATACTATTTCAAGCCCTTATAAGAAATATTTATAAATAAATATTATAACACCTGAAAATCAGAACCATAAACATTGTGCTCTGCATTAGAAATATAGTTTCTTGACTGATTTAATTACCGTGTCTGGATGGATGGAGTCACCCTCTACAAAGTGGTAGTGGATATTGGGTGCCCTGCAGATCAGTTTCCCATTGGAAGAGAAGAGACGGGGAGTCTAGGTATATTTTTAGTGTAAGCTGTTTTGGTTACCGAAAGAAACCTCACCCCAAACACCCATTCCAGGCAGCAGCTCCACCCAAGAATTGACTCTACTGCAAGAGATTAAGGCAGCGACCAAACACTCTCGCTAATTGCCACAGCTCTCCCAAAAAAGAACCTGCCGCGTCACACTAACAACAATACAGCATTTCTTCAAGGATAGAACAGTGTTTGCATGCTAAGGAGAAAGAATGCATAAAACAACGTAACAGCACCATCTGGTGACTTCTGCTATAGCAACATACATGTGAAACCTTTTGAAATATATTATGATTGACATTTTCACTGGTTCTTAACTATGGTGATAGCCTTGAGGTGTGGGCACTGAGATTACTAGTTACTGTGTAATTTTACATTGAGGCCATGGAAGTATTTTCTAGTTCTACAACTTAAGTCCTACTGTTCCAAGAGGAGGCTTCATTTAAAACAAGGCAATGTTAGATGTAACTGTCTCAGATATGCTGATCCCTGCTGCATATCAATATTATTTGGGGGATGAGGTTTCACCCACTGCATGGCAATCTGATGATTACAAGAAGTATGGTAGCCACACACAGTGCCTGAGAACAATCCAAGGACTTAAGAAAAAACTACAGAGCATGGTCTGTTTATTAAAGCTGCCCACCACAAAGGAAGTTATCAGCAGGCAACTCTCGAGCTAGATATGGCAGAAGCAAAGGGGAAGTAGCAGGTAAAAGCTACAACACCACAGGGATTTTTAAGAGGGTTCTGTGGTCTATGAGATGCAGTGGAGCCAAAGGGATGCGAATAGCAATTGTGTGAAGCTGTGAAGATATTCCAGGATGGCTCAAAATGATACAATGGGTCAATCATCTCCATAGATCACCGAGCTTCCTCTTTGTACCGGCATTATCTAACTACTGCAACTCTTAGACATGGGCCTGGATCACACAATTCAAACACACATCTCAACCTCCCTAAAATGTGAGGGGTTGAGGAGCCCCTAAGGATTTGATCTGAGTCCATTGCTAGTGCCCATACATGGCGTCCCTAGGAAGGCAAACTTGCTGTGTCACAGATGTGTCAGGGAACCCCATGTCCCCCATGGAAATTCAGTTTGTGTTGTGAGGACAGCTGTGCAGTAAGAGGGATTTAATGCTCCGGGTTGTAGTCTGTGTTCCTTTGAAGCAAGGACTGCCACCTCAGCTGGACCCCAGGCACATCCAAGAGGATAACATAGGATAAATCAGCATATGGCATTTGGTCTGTTTAAAACTTGCATAAAGACACAACCAGACCAGTGTGAGGGTGGGAAGGTTATTAGCTTCAGGAGCTTCTTTTAAAGATGGGCTTTACCCTTTTTTGCTTTTTTATGATTTTATGCTTTTTTATGACTTTATGATGAAAATATCAGGGATCTGGAGCTGGACGGAAAGAAGATTCTCCAGAAGCTTTGGTACATGCCTGTGCATTTAGGGTAGGATTTTTCTAACATGCCTAAAGGAGATAAGTGTCCAGCCCTCATAGATTGGCTGCCTTTCTGGAAGATATGCTTTAGCCAAACGTAGGGTGACCAGATGTCCCATTTTTAAAGGGACAGCCCCGTTTTTGGAGACTTTTCCTTATATAGGCACCTATTACCCTCCACCCCCATTCCATTTTTTCACAGTTGCTATCTGGTAACCCTAGCCAAACACAAGGTATTAGTCTCCTTACACAGGTAACACGGTGAAACGCCAAAGCCTGTGTTATACAGGAGGTCAGACTAGTCCATCTAAAGTGTCCTTTATGACCTTAAAATCTATTAATCCAACTTGTTTGGGCTCCTGGGAAAACCCAGCCTCACTGGGTAAGGCCAGTTTGCACCACTCAAGCACAGAGTGAGAGAGCTGAGATCAATTAGGTGATACTGATGCCAATTTAAATTTAATTAATTAATGCTCTTGCCACACTGAATGTACCCTGAGAATTTTTTGTAAACATGCTGTAGGGATGCCGTGGTTCGTACTATACTATGCTTTGAACTCAGAACTATTCTCAGATTTCCTGGCTGGAACCTCCTGATCCTGAATCTCTAGCCCAGCTCAGCTTTGTGCCAAAGTGAGGCCTGCAAAGCGTGGGCTGACCCTGGCTGCCTCCAGCCATCAAGGGAGGAAACGGGATCTTTGTATAGGAGTGAGGATAATTTTGTTAGGTATTCACATACTGCACTGGTGAGAGCCGTGGAGGGGCTTGATCCAAAGCCTCTTGAGGCCAGTGGCAGCAGGGACATCATTTCCTGGGAGTGGGGCAAAGTTATGTCAGCACATACCTATATACACCCCTATGAAAAGCCAAGGTAGAGGGGCAAACCAAGCAGGGGGGGAGGACTGTACCCCTTGCCCCACAGCAAATGATGCCCATGAATGGCAGTCTTCCCCATGGCTTCAATGGGTTTGTGATCGGCTCTTAAATGCTTAAATTCAATTAGGCATATAGACAGGAGACCAGCAAGATGCTTAGCCTGGGAAAGACTGCTGCAGGGATTTTGAGACAGGATCCGAAATCAGTGATTATGACAGTGCTGGTGACCATGACAGGAATTAGCACCCCATGCGCTGGGAGGGGACATTATTCCTGAGTGCAGAGCTTGTATCACGCACGCCCTCTCGGGGGGAGGCAATAGATGTAATGTGACTGCTGCTTATTACACAGAACCATCACGGTCTCACTCTTGCCTTGTGCTTCCCCCACCCGTCCATTGTACCTCTTCTCTCTCCTCTTATACTTAGAGGGGAAGCTATTTGGGGCAGAGGACATCTTCTTCTTCTGTGTGCATGTGCGGTGAATGGAGCAATGAGGGCCTCAACCCCACACTGGGGTCCCGGTCCTTCAGGGTGATCCTCCAGGCACGACCACAATACGAACAAACGATAATAAAACAGGAACCTGTTTATTTCTGATCACAGACAAGGTCAACCATGGCCTTTTGGATGGGTTAAAATAGGTGCAATGTGCACAGTTGTAATGCTGGAGTGTTTGCATAACCCTCTGCACTGGAAATAAACTTGGTGCGCTCCCATTCCAGTGATGGCTTGGGATCGAGTAAAAGGAATTCAGGCCGGGGAAGGTGTGGAAGCACATCACCACTAAAGCCCTGTCTTTACGGATTAATTTCTGTATGCTCTTTAAAATGGGAGGGGCGGGGGGGCGACTGCTGGCTGTTTCCTAAGGTGCCATGATTCAGAGTGTTATATACAGGGTAAGAATCCACTATCCACTTGTGTGAGCTGAGCCCTCTCTGCCTACCACATCCCCAGAAGCAGAAAGGGGAATGGCATGTTTGTTTTTGCACTGCTATGGGAGTTTAAAAATCCTCTTGCCCTATCTGATCTCCAGACAAAAATCTGGTAACTGCCAGGGCAAGCCCCTGATTTATTGTCACAGGGTGGCATTTCAGCTGGTCTCCCAGCCAGGACAACAGGCAGGAGGACATTTGGATCTCATATGAGGGATACAGTGACTAGCTGTCGAGAGGCTGACATACCTGAAGTTGCACCAGTCCCACAGCAATTGGCCTAGAAGCTGTTTCTGCTCTGCATCTTGCTTGCGGGGGGGGGGGGTGTCACATTTTCAAAAGCGCCTAAATTACTGAGGCTCCTACGTCCTGCTTTTGGAAGTGACATAGGCTCTTAAGGGCCAGATCCTTATAAAGTATTTAGGCACCCAACTCCTACTGGAATGAATGGATGTTAGGCACCTGACTAGCTTTGAGGATCTGGACCTTAACAGCCTAATCTTTATGAGAACTTAGTGCTGAAGGGACAAATGCTTCAAGGTATTTCAGCACCTCACGGGATTTCTGAAAGCACCAACACATAACACCCATGGGTGTTAGGCACACAGATCCTTTTGGAAATCCCACAGGGAGCCTAAATACCTCCTCCTGTACCTCCAGCAAACTCAGCTCCTGTAAACTCCAAAGCAGGCTCCCACTTTTAATCGCTGCTGCTCCCAAGATTGAGCAGCTCCCACTTGAATAGCAGCTCTTTCCACTAGCCCATGAAAAAGTGTTTTGAATGACGCACTCTCTGTGCCAGCAATATCAAATGGAAGATCAGGCAATTTATTCAGTTATCCACTGCACTTTATTACACATTTCTCCTCTCTCCTCAGTTCAGAATTTCCCAGAATGTTTTATACAGTGTTGTATTTCTTCCCCTCCACCAATGGCCACAGCACAGTACCCCGGCTAATCCTTCAAAATAATGTATTTTAAAAATCCATAACCATCTCTTGCCCAGTGATCCCAGCGTAGCATAGATGAGCTTTCAAAAGTATCCAGCTGACCCAATAAAATCAGGACTGTCCCGATATTGAGCAGTTTGTCCCGCATCCCAACCGAAGTACGGTCGGAACGCCATTTGTCCCAGTGTTTTGTTTCTGGTGCATTTTTTCCCCCCCTTAGGCGGCGGTGACAGGCAGGGGGAGCTCCTTTTTCATTGTTACACTGACCCGGCACGTCCGGGTCTTTGGCAGCACTTCAGCGGTGGGTCCGTCAGTTGCTGATGGACTTCGGCAGCGGGTACTTCTTTCTTCGGCGGCAAGATTTATTTCCCGCCACCGAACGTGCTGGGTGAGTGTAACAATTGAAAAGGCGCTCCCCCGCGGCGGTCAATATTTTGTATTTAGCATGTGGTCACCCTATATCCAGCTCCCTTTGATGACAAAAGATTCTTGTGTATATCATGGAGATTATCTACCTCAGTTTTACCACTGACTCAAAACATTGGCCTAATGCTGTTCCTTTTGAACACATTGTAAAGCTCCACCACCGTGTCCTTTAGCAACACTTGAACCCCTTCTGTGCCTGATGGGGCTGGATGATGGGACGGCAGGGGAGTTGGTGCACCTGCAGATTCACCACATACCTCTCCCCCCACCACGCACTGGGATGCAGGAAGGTCACGTGAAATTGAATCCGGAAGCATGCAAGGTTTTGTGTGCGATTCCCAACCACCACTGTGTCTAGAGCCCTCCATATCCAGAGGGATTTGGCCCTAACTCAGCAAGACGATTCAGGACAACTTACAAATACAGTGATAGATTTTGAATGGCGTATGAAGAGCCATTCAGGTAAAGTGTTTGTAATTAAATACAGGAGGCTCCGCCACAACAAGTCACCAATTTATTAAATGGCAAGATTTTCTTTCGCAGATGAACTAAATGGATGAATTGAGACTTTGGCCTACTAGCCATCTGACAGACTGGCTTTGTTACATCTATTTCCAGACAAGCCCGTGAGGAAAAGATGTTGCAAGAGAACCAGCATGCAGAGTACAGTGTGGTTAGGGGTTGCACTGTTTTGACGTTGGTTGGCTGGTTTTAAATAGGATTCGTATTTTGAAATTAGGCAAGAGGATGAGTTTCCCTTGCTACATGGAGACTCAATGTACAGCCTCACTGGTTGGGAAACAGTGTAGCCTGGAACAAGAAGAAGAGGCTAAATCTAAGGGTAAACTGAGGATTCCAAACTCCCACTCACACCAAAGGTACCGGGAGTGTTGCCATTGACTTCAAGGGGAGCAACATAGAGCCCCGGCATTCCACAGAATAGTTGAAGACACTGCTTCTCACACAGCAGTCTGAGGTGCTTATCTAGCCCCCCATCAATCACCTCACAATCCTCACAGCACCCCTGTGTGGCAGGGCAGTAGCACTAGCCAATTTCACAGATAGGGAGCTGAGGCACAGAGAGAATAAAGGCTCAGATCCTCAGGGAAGTTAGGGACCTATATAGCTTTTGAGAATCTGGGCCTAGGTGACTTGCCCAAGATCACACCGGAAGTCTGTAGCAGAGCAGGGAATTGAATGAAGGTCTCCCAAGCCCCAGACTAGTGCTCTAACTACTAGACTATCCATCTCAGCAGTGCACCTACATGTAGGATGGCAATAGCTACAACCAAGGGCTTCTCGCCACATCCTGGAATCTGGTTTGATTGTAGGGAGTAGGGCAACAGATGCACATTGGGAGCTTTAGGATGTGATGAGGTTGCAGGCTTTTCCCCTAAGAGCCATGCTGAGGCCATTTGGTTTTGAGTCAGTCCTAAACATTCAGTAACTGGAAAATAACATGAGGCACATGGCTCTAAACTGCATTGCCGTCTGCTCCAGAAACAGCCAGTTCTGCGCTTCTTTTTATAAGGCGGTCAGGTTCATGTTGGCACAGCACAAGAGATGTAGGGGTCATGAGGTATGAAAGGGTCAGAATTTGGCCTGTCTCTTTCAGACAGCAGCACATTTCCTTACTGTCTGTCTCCAGAATCCGCCCTGCAAAAGGCCTGAGAACCCTCTATATTTGGTAATATCTTGATAGAAACGGGTGAACCTCCTGCAGCTGGGTGCTTTGTGGACCTTTTGCACTAATTTCTAGGGTTTCATTTTCTGTGGATCACTTTCTCAACCTCATATACTTGAATTAAGGCCTAGGGAACCCAGAAGGAATTCAAGGAGTTACATGCAGGACACAGCCCTTGGCATCTGGTTAAAGGAGATGTCTGACTGTATAAAAGCAGCTTGGTTCATGGCAGCACACCAAGCCCCACATACATGGTCAGCCAGATGCATTAAACTACATCATAGATTTAAAGAAATGCCAACTAACAGAAAGAGCAATTATTCCCCCAGAAGAAGTACATCCATCATCTAAATGCCACATGTGGCTTGCAAACTCTTAGACATTTATAACATTCCATACTAAACTGCCTTTTCTCTGCTCCAGAGAAGGCAAATTCTTAAACTCATCAGGCTCATGTTTTATCATTATTACACCACGCACACCATGTAGGGCTTTGGATGGGGTTCCAGGCTGGAGTTTGGCCCCTAGAACACCTCCCGGGACACAAAAGCACTCTTCCGTACTGTCTGTCCTCAGAATCCTGCAACCAAAGGCCTAAGGACCCATGAGATGGAAATTACAGACATACCAGCAGGGCTGCTGAGACAGTACAATACCGGCTTTCATTGTCAGATTTATAACAGTGAATGCAGCATGGAGAAATACAGCTCTCAGTTTCTATGCAGTGTTGATGGGTGGTTTTTCTTTGGCTGCTCCACGGAGGCAGAAGTCCCGTCGCTAACTGTAAACAGCAGCCTGCTTTCAAAACCCAAACATGTCTAGTTTTCTTCCTCTCCGGGAGCCCTCTCTCTCCCTCTCATCACTGAATTGGAGCAGACTCTTGTTTTAAACTTGCCTCCATTTGTCAGCAGCCTGTAACTAGACAGACTCAGGGCGCACTGCATCCGGCCTGACAGGCTGTTACGCTGCCAGGTTCATTTCCAGGTTGCTGTTCCATAGTTAAGTTTCAAATGGCCTCTAAGGGTGCAAAACCCTGAAGAAACTCATATATCTTCCAGTGCTGGCACAGAGGATGCATCAACCAGAAAGAGCCTGCCCTTGTGCGTGAGCCACCTATAGCACTTGGGACTTTACATCTTCACAGCAGTGCACTCAATGCCCCTGGAATGTGAGTAACTAAATCTGCATGTCTCCATGTTACAGCTGGGAACCAGACACACAAAGAGCCTGCTTCTGAGTTCGGTTAAGGCCCTCTCATACCGCTCTGTCATTATCCCTGGCCAGAGTACACAGCAATATGGCTAGCCGCTGATTTCCAGGGCACAGCGGAGATGGGGGAGGCAAAGATGGCTTACAGCTACCTATGCCTTCCCAATTCTGTTGTCACCTAGGGGCCAAACCAACTCCTTCTACAAGTTAGATCAGCCACGAGGATGTTCCAACTTGTGACAGCTACAGTAATTTTCTGGGGACTGTTTTGCCAGCCAGGCAGTAGCAGAGGGCATCGAGCTGATGCTCCCTGGCTGCAATTACCACCACACCCCCTTTGGCTCATCTGTCCTGGGTCAGCCCAGGATTCCCCAACACCCACAGCACAAAGGAACTGAGGATCCAGCCCATCAATATTACAGATCCCTGGAAGAATGAGTAAAGGAGCTGCATCTCCCAAACCCAAAGCTCATGCCCCTTCTAACAAAACCAAGCTAATATTTCCTCCTAGATTATGTGGCTAACAGGCAATAATGACAAAGCTGGCTGAAAAAAATGAATTAAAACAGTAAGCAGGATTTGGAAAACACAAGTATAATTTGCTTTCTCCTCTGTGGTTCCCACTGGGCTTTTTCACTGCTGTCTCTTTTTCTAATAAATAGAAATGATCATAATTCCTCAGCCAATTACCCCTCCCACTGCTGCAGCTGGAAAGGCTTCTTGTGCCACTGCATCCTTTCACGTCAAGAGTCACTTAGTGGGTTCCTCCTGACACTAGCCCTGGTGCTCCGTCGCTCCTTTGTGACGACACGTTCTCTGGTCATGGCAATTCCTCACTGCCGCATTAGGCGGTTTAACTTGGGGCTACGCTACATACTCACTGGCAAGTTACTCTTCCCATTTCATAGGACCAGCAGGCTTGAATTAAATGCCCATGCTTGAGCCCAAGCCCGCAGGATGCTTCCCTAGGACTGCCCCAGAGCAGATGAACTGAATAAAGCACAAGTGCAATCACTGAATTCAAATAACGAATGCAGTTTGTGTGCGGTTAGAAGGTGCCTAGCTCTCAGTAGATGCACAAGTGCTGGGAGAGCCGGCGTAAAGAGCCTTCCCCTTCCTTGGTGCATGGGTTGGGCACATTCCCACTCCCTGCACTTTCAGTGGTTTAAAACCAAGGGATTTTAGAGCCACCAATATCATAAAAAAAAATCTCTACAAGGGAGGGGCGAAGCAAGAGCAGAACCAGGTCCCTGCCCCTATTCTGCACTGGCCAACAGAGCTGGGCTGGCACAGAGAGAAGTACACATGACACGTGCTGCTGAGATGTATACTCTACTCCCAGTGCTCCCAGAGGCACTGTGCATTATAATCGCTTTGCAAGCAGCTGTTGGTCCAGCCCCCTTTCACCCTTCGGTGTCTTTTGCTCTTTTCACCATAAACACAATATGAAAAAAGAAAATCAAATGGGCACAGTGGGGTTCAAATAACCAGGTTTCTTGAGTACACACAACATGCCAGGCCTAGCTACATATACACACTGTGCTGTTCTGGTTGGATTTTGGAGGCTTCTGGCAGCTGCTCTCTGTTTCACAATATTCTGGCGTAAGATCTCATATTTATTGTGTAAAGAGCAAAGGCACAACACACCCGAATGCAGGCCATGGCTTAAAACCACAGTCTATTCCACAGTCATCACCAGGTAAAGATAATTCTGCTTTACTCTGACAAGGCTTCTTATTAAAGCTGGTTGAATCAAATTTGACAAATTTCCAAATATTTCTCAGATCAATTATTCGACCGTTCACTTCACTATTTCCCCAGTTCTAGTTAATACATTACAAGGCATTCATTTGGCGTTACACTAAATACATGCTGAAGGAATCATGGGGAAACCCAGAGCTCTGCTTTATGTATACGGAAGTGAAATTCTCAGTGTGGTTCAGATCCCTGGAAGGAAAGCATCAATGAGAAGCTAAATACTTGTCGGGGGGGGGAAGGGGTCATAGAATCAGGCAATGCTCAAACCACTGAGCTATCCCTCCCCCCAAAGCATCAAGTACACGCTATACTGTACTAAACTCTGTTTTATCAAAGCAAACTTTCTTCCACAAAGAAATATTCACAGCTCTGGGAAAGGAAACACACTTATCAGATCATCCCTGTTTGCAAAGGAAATGAAAAATGGTCAGTGTTTGTAACATAAAGTGTTTTTAATGAGCCTAAGTGGAGTATTCTAAGCAAGATGGAAAAGTAAAACAACTTAGATAAACAAGCAGTATAACAGAGATTGTGTGATGTGATTGCAATTTATTAATTAACCTAAATGTGCTTTGCACCAGCCACCCGCACTGGCCGTATTTCATTGCCAACATATGCTCTGTGGGCTGACTGCAAACTGTCATGGAATGACAACACCTCTTGCCATGTATGAACATGAATAACAAGTCTATGCGGCATCACCATTTGTAGCCAGAGAAGAATGATGGGATCGCTAGATAACCACTAAACTGTTATATTTTACCATCCAGTGTGATTCTGCAAGAGAATCCCAGATATCAGGGACACCACCCAGCACTTCCCAAGCTTTCATGCTTCTCTGGCTAAAAATACTAATGGTCCTATTGCAGTCAGAAGGCAAATGAATGCAAGTTCGAAACCAGTTAAAGGTGGCACCTGAGAACAAGAAACTGGGAGCTTCATTAGTCCGGCAAAAGTCAGAAACAAAACTTTGGAGCTGAGGATAACTTCTTATAAAAAGTACAGTGAAAAGAATATGCTACACACCCATGGGAAGCTCAAATAAGACCAACCCACTTTGTTGGTAATTAAGAAGAGCATAAAGTATTGCAGCTTAGGCCCTGATCCTGCAGCTGAATCCATGCTGTCATACCTTTGTCACTCCATACAGCCCAATTTGAGTTCAGTGAGACAGTGTGTGGATGCAGGAGACTACCAACCCAGATCCAGTGGTGGGATCAGGGCCGTACTGCCCTGAGTACTACGTATATGAGCAGAAAGGGACTGTCCATAAGCAACAGTGACTTTTTTGAACAAACATGTTAATGATGGAGACAGTCATTGGGTCACTCCGTGCCAAGAATCAACAGTCTTGGACCTTAGGCTGTCTCCACTTTGCCACCCAAATGAATGTACTAGCAGTGTATCCCTAGGTGCATAGTGACCTGAGAATTAAATGTGTTTATGAACTGAAGGAAAAGTTCAGTGCCCACGGCCACTCAGTGGGAAGGATGGTCAGAGACTTATTTGAGAAAACTCCAACAAGATTTTCTGGGAGAGTGATCACTAACTAGACTTCATTTGCAGTTAAGGAGAAGGTGACTCTCTCAAAAGGTGTAAAACCTTCCAATTCTGGGCTGGGTATAAAGCCAAATGATTGGGGGGTGAGGGGTGTGTGTTTGTTTGTTTTTTCAAGCTGTAGTTAAGCAAATTATTTGCTCTTGCTTAAATTTAAGCTAATGGGGGCAGTCACAGTGCCAGACTATTTATGGCATAATGAAAAGTATTCCTCCTGCTCCCCACTGACACCAAGGACTGTCTGGAAAATGGAGACTTGAAGGAAATCATTGATCCACTGGTAGTCCCAAGGCATTATGATGGCAGACTCTGAACTCTAGGCAGGCCATTTTGTCATGGAAACACCAAGTGACAGAATCTTGGCTTAGTTTTGTTGGCACATGCTACAGTCTGACATTCCTGACCACTGCAAAAAATGTTTCCTGTATGCCAAGTGACTGCTCCTATGTAGGGTTCTGACAGAGCTCCACTGATAACGGCCCCCAATAGCTGCAATAGATATTCCATGTATCCATGTTGCCATGAATATAGCTGCTTGACTGGGAAATCTATTGGTAACTTGCCCTGTCATTTTGAAGGAAACATAGGAGGGAGATATTCAGATTAATACAAAATCAGGGGGCAAGACACAGTCTAATTTATTGAGCTATCAGAATTAGGACAAAAATTCTGCCCAGAGATACATACACAGGGTTCAATGAAAGGGAAGCATCTGCACCTCGAAATATGATAAACATAACTATGGAATCGCGTCTTTCCAGGAAGAATTGGACAGAACCAGAAAAAATATTAGACTATAATGACTATAATACTTACTGAAAGGAGGTATACTATTTCAAGACAGAGAGAGAGACTGCCACTGAGATGAAACACGTAAACATTTCAGACCTGATTCTCATTTATAGTATGGACCCTTTACACCACTCTGGCAGCATAAAAGGACTTTAAAGTGAGTGTAAACTATTCAGGGGCCCTAACCTAACTGAGACTTAAGCCTTCCTGTTGCCTGAGGTGAAAGAGAGATAAATATTTTGGAAGTGAATTTTCTCAGTGACTGATCAGCACATCTACAGTCTAGCCCTTTTGTGCTAGTGCCAAGAACAGATGGTACTGATGGCAAAAGAAGATACAATCTGCATGAGCATCGACTTTTGCAATGTGAATTTATCAGAGTTCGATGGAGACGCAGTGCCCTGGGTGAATAATTAATTATGATTGATTGACAAAAATGGATCAAGCTGAAATACATTAGAAAAGCTGATTTTGCTAAGAAGCAACGGCTAGGGACTGTAATTCACAATATGGACTTTTCACTCCTTAAACAGAGTTTAATTTCAGGGTTACGCAACTGGCCTTTCAGTTCCATGGTGCCCAGTATGGTGTGCTGTACTAGCATTTAGGATAACAGAGTGGCCTGTTTAGGTGATGATTTTATCCACATTAACTCTCAGAATTTACAAATACCTGGAAGTATAAGGACCTGGGCTGACGGTTTATCACAAAGGAGTCAGGAAGCAGACAAACAGGTATTCAGGACTCACCCCTAATTAGTTATGAAATCAGAGATTTCACAGTCTATTACGGCTTTCCCCGTACCAACCAAAGCACCATACAGGCAGACAGCAATAACATCTTGATCTGAGAAAGTCTCCAGGAAGCATCAATCCAACGTTCACAAAAACACCAACTCTTTTTTCAAAAGGTGTCTGACCTACACTCCTTCTGGGTGAAATTCTCTTAGATTCTTCTCGAACACAATCTCTACCATTTTTCATGAACTCACCTACTTCATTTGTGAACTAGCTAGCAACTCAAACTCGAGAACTAACAGGAATATATGCACCGATCAGTGATCTGGGCACAATGGCCAGTTCCAGAGGTTTCAGATGAAGGTGTAAGAAACCCCCACAGCATCCAATGGTGCAATAACTTGTCAATAAGAGGATCTTCTTCCCAAACCTCATCAGTTACAAACTGATGGATGAGAGTTTATAGTCAGGAATCTATCACTGCATTCGCTCATTATATTAGCCGCTGGTGAGAAAAGACAGGGGGGTTGTCAATATGGCAAGTCAGGGGATGGCAAAGTTGGTGAGCCGTAGATTCACACCCTGGCTTGCCACACACTAAATTCACTGCATAGACAAGTCCTGGGTTGGTACTTTATGGTACTCCTCTAGCAATCACTGGACAAGATACATTCTAGGGTCTAAAGTCTGTGAGATTGGGGTGGGGAGAGCGATACAGCAGATGCACAAGCCTGTATTTTTGAGATGGAGTCAGAATATTTATTTTAGTTTTCTGCCTTTTGCCCAGCCTTACTTTCTGCAACCTCACAGGAAAACACAAATACAGGACATCACTTAGAGAATAACCTAGTTAGTTACTGTCAATTGGGATCCTTTGTGTTCTTGGCACCCAGCATTTGCTGTTGCTTACATGAAAGCCAGAACAGGGATTATTTTTCCCATGGTATTTCAAAGTAAGGTAAAGGTTGAAAATTGCTCGGAAATTCACACTGAATGACCCCATCTGTCAGTGATCTGTAGGCTGTAAACCGCAGTGCTGCTGGCAGACAGGAAAATTATTATTTCAAGGGAGGGGAAAAAAAATCTGTATGCAGTAACTTGTAGGGTGCTGCCAGTGTTTTCACCCAGTAGAAGACTACAGAAGTAAATGACAATGCACTATTGTTTCTGTCTATAAGGGGAGAGGCAATATCTATTGGCTCCTGAACGGGGCCTAATTCCGATGTCTATTTTCTGCCTGGAAGTACTGATGCACTTTATTATGAACTTTGACATCACTATCTCTCAGCACAGACTATATGCTATGGTGCGTGTTCTATAATGGTGGTTAAATTTGGCTCTCACTGCTCCGCTTGTTATGGCAATGACTGTGAAGCTATGAACATTCTTCCTGGTTCTCCCTTCCAGTCTACTGACCTCAGGTCATGCAGTAGCATATTTGGTAAGACCACCCACTATTCAATACCTAGGGTCAATTAAGGACTGGGAGCCCAATTTTCAGGCACAGATGAAAAGATCCTGTATCTGCATACTGAAATCAACATTTAAAGGGTCAACATGGGCTTTACCAAGAGCCAGTTTAAGCATCCAGGCTGGATTTGGAAATCTTTCATAGATGCCCACTTAGAGACGTGGGCTCTCTTTGTCCATCTTCTGTTGCATTGGGTGGTTGGTGTCACACCTTCACTGTTACATAGAGGTGGCTTTGTATGTGTGCCGAAGACAGTCATTTTTCAAAAAGAAAAGTTCTCCCATGGAAGTAACCAACCCCATAATAAGTTGACAGTTTCTAGCCCAAGGCATAGATGTGCAGAGTGTCCCAGGGAGAGGATAGGAATACTTGTGTCCTCCTGCACTCCAGAGAATGGAAAGTACTGTGTTGATTCTTCTCATTAAGGCACTAAAAGCTCATATTGAATAACCACATTATCTTTATTTCACCATTGTAGAACACAGCAGTGGGGAACCTGCCGCCAGGACCAGCCAGTCAGTCTGCCCTGCCCCTACCTTCCAGAATGGAGGATGACTTTTGGTGTCTGCTCTCATACAACCCACATCCATGTGTAACAATACACCCAGTCACCACAGAGAGCAACGAATCAAATCCTATGGCAGAAAACTGGGACTTTCAGAAATGGGTGGCACAAGCAGAAAACAAAAGACACCTTCTAGGGCATTGCTTAGGACACGAAGGTATGGAAAAGGTTGGCGGTTTCTAGGACCCTGGATAGGAATGTCTGGTTTATTGGACCCTACTTGTCCTACATTCAGGTGCTGGAAGCCAGTGGAAAGATGCAGAGTAATTATTGCTGAGTAGTAGGTCCCAGTTGTTAATGCTGGAGGATGACTGGATTGTGTCCCCAACTGCCCCTGATTAGCTGCAATATCTTTGGCAGGTCACTTAAGCTCTGAGCCTCAGTTTCCCCATCTCTAAGACGAGGACATTACTCATGGGGCTGCTGTAAGAAGCAATTGATACTTGCAGGAAAAGTTAGCGTGTAGGTGCCAAATATCGTAACAGTTGTTCACATCTATTCCTATTTAGGCAAAGGACAATTAATAAAATAGCATGAAATCCAAGATCTACTCTTCTGGGTTCATTTCTCCCTTCATAGTGTGTTGTGGGGGGAGAGAAGGCAGGCATGACACCTCTGTCTGCCAACTCCTTAGATGAAGTCCCAGGCAACTCCATGAGTTCTCTAACCCCCTTTGGCTAATCCGCTTATCTATATATTGAAAGCCCATTTCTGGAGGAACAGATGCTCTCACTTTATCCTTCAACCTCATGCCTAGGAACTGTCACAATTATCTGATGCCAAACTCTAGCTAGGAACTAAGCCTGTCAGAATATGGATGGCCAATAAGGTTCAGAGGAGCTCTCTCATTCAAAACAATCCTAACCAATAAAGAAAAAAAATCAGAACCCAGTTTGTTAATTGAGACACATTCTGCATGGAGAGGCAAATCCAAGTACACACTTAGCAAGGGTTGAAGATGAAACAGAAAAAAGGAAGAACCAACAATAGTCTCTTAGTGAATCAGAGACATAGAAGGAGATACACAGCGAGCAATGGAACAGCCTGTGTAGGAACACAACTGGAAAATAAAGCATGTGTTATCAAGTACAAAAAAACTGAAGAAGCCAGACCTAAGTACAGTTAGATTAAAGCAGTGTTTCTCAAACTGGGGTCCACAGACCTGCAGGGCCCGCTGATCCACTCCTCCCCTGGAGTGTATGGGTCAAAATCCTTTTTATATTTTTACAAACATAAATCAAATAAACTAGATGTAAAGAAACCCTTTTTAAAAGCAAATTGTTGATTCTTTTAGGTAGGAACCAAAATCATGACATTGATTTGATTTAGCAGAAATCTCTGAATTATCTAGTGGAGTAAGGATATCAAGGTGCAGTAATTAAACAAAAAGGTCATTTTTTGACCTGTAGTAATTTCAAGTTGGAAAGAATTTTGTTAAACTGATTGTGAGCAAGGGCCTTTCCCAACCTGCTTTAAAACAAAGTCAGGGCACACTATAGCATTAAAAAAAATCAGCACCTTTCCTTGGGGTTGGTTATTAAATACTTTAATAATTACAAAGATCAGCTCGAGACTTCTCTCCAGGTTTGGCTGCTCCTAGGGTTCCTCCTTCAGGAGTGCTCAGCCAACAGCCTAGATCTTCTGTCTCTAGATAGCCACTCCCACCTCCTTCAGTGAGTCAGCAGAACCCACTTTACCCTTTCTCAGCATCAGAGCAAGGTGTTTCATACAAACTCTGCCAAGCCCATTACATTTGTTGTCAATGGAATCTCTTAAAATGTATCAGTGGTTGTTTTAACAACACAAGTTAGTTCCACATTTTGCAGACGAGACTTCAAAATAAGAAGTGAGTCATAGGTTGTAGGTTTGAGTTACTTCTGCATTTTTACATATAAATAGTAAAAAGCAATTTTTGGTATTTATTTTTCAATAGAGATAAGGGAGTTACCATGGCTACAAGACTCCAGCAACATGGTTTAAAGGATTAAGAAAAGGAAACCAGACCAAGGCTTGATATAGTCAGGTCACACTGCCCAGTGCTCACACAATGCAAGAGATGATACCAATAGGGGAATTTGAAACCAGTCAGTCTGGAAAAGATAGAGCACTGAACATAAAAACAAGCCAAGGATGGGGGAAATGGGACAGACTTGCGTGCCAGGGAGGCACATTTAGATTCAAGATATTTTAAAGTGTGTGGAACAACCCAATAGGGGATGAATAGTGCTGTGTTAAGCGTCAAATTTATTAAAGGCCTGGAGCAAATTAAAAGACATCGCCTTCATTAAGAAGATTCATTCCACGACGCAAGTGGTGGAACTGGAATATTCTACTTTGTGTGGATACAGAACAAGGGAAGGAAGGATGGCTGTATGTCCAAGGCATTGGCCTGGGACTCAGGAGACAAGGGTTCAATTCCTGGCTTTGCCACAAACAGCTTGCGTAACCTTAGGCCGACTCAGACTACCATACTTAACAGCAGCACTTAAAAGTCGTGGCTCGGGCTGGAGCTTGACCTCTAAGGATCACTCAACTCTGTAGGCTTTGGCACCTGAGCCACAACATCTACACAGCTATTTTTAGAGCACCAGCCCAAACCCCACAAGCCCAAGTCTGTCAACTCAGGCTCAGAGGCTCGCTGCCACAGACCTTGTAAACATCCTCTCTCTGTGCCTCAGGTCCCCCAGCTGTCAACTGCGTATGACAATAACACTTCCTTGCTCCATAGTGCGGGGCGAGAGTCAAATCATTAATGTTTCAGAGGTGCCCAGACGCTACCGTGCTGGTGACATAAGTAGGTAACAGATAGAACTGTTGTCGGCAAAAGCTCCCACAGCAGAATATTGACAGATAATACCCTCCACTCATTAACTGCAAGAAAATCATGTTACATCCAAACAAACTCCAAGGCAAGGACGCTTGCTTTGCACATACTAAAAGATCATGAACGCTTTATTGTCAACACACACAGTATAAACTACTTGTGGTATAACGTGACAAATTTGTGGCCACCTACAACTTCCAAATTGTGGCAGGAATAGCATGCAGATCTACCTCCTCCAAAAGGACAAGAAACAACAGGTAGTGCTCAACGGGACTCTTGGCTAACAGTATAGGGTCTCTGACATGCAGCTGAGCAGTTCTGATTTCTTCCAGCAGAGGGCAGAAAACTGAGTGTGATGCCTGTGCACGAACAGGAAGAAAGGTTTGCGCATAGCTGGCATAATGATGCTGAACTGCAGATGTATATCTCACACACAGAAGAATTTGGCTTGTTAGTGTGAATGATCAAGGGTATCTTTTGTTCCAGAGACAGAACATAAAAATTCTAGTTATCTGTCTGCATTTCTCTGAGGATGGGATTGCAGAAGGCCACAAATGTTGGCCTGCCCTTGATGTGTGGCCCAAAGCACTGCAATTTTCACACAGTGCAGCCACATTGACACTCTTTCTTGCTCTAGTCTTCAGCCAACTGAAGGGTAAAATAGATCAGGCAAATTACTATCAGTGAATTATGATAAGGCCATTTGTAGACTCATTTTGAAGAATTATGCAGTGGGAATTTTTTGAGGGCCACTGCCTGCAAAATAAGCTGTTTCAACCCAGCCGCTTGGAGACCTGCAGAGAGGAGCTGAGCTTGGAGCTCTGGTATGGCACTACGAATTGCTAAGCCAGGGTATGAGGACTTTGACTGGAACCAGTAAATCAGGCAAATGCCCTCTGGACATTTGGTAGCCCATTCCAGTTAATGTAAACTTTGGAAGCAGCTCTAGCTGTTCATCTGGGGTCTAATCCAAAACCTAGAAAAGTCAATGGAAAGACATATACCGGGGTTCTCAAACCGGGGGTTGAGACCCCCCCAGGGAGTCACGAGGTTATTACATGTTGGGGGTCACGAGCTGTCAGCCTCCACCTCAAGCCCTGCTTTGCCTCCAGCATTTATAATGGTGTTGAATATATAAAAATATGTTTTTAATTGGCGGGGGGGGGGGGTCGCACACAGAGGCTTACTATGTGAAAGGGGTCACCAGTACAAAAGTTTGAAAACCAGTGACATATACTGACTTCAGTGGGCTTTGAATTGGGCCCTTGAATAGCCAGGAATAGTAGAGTGCTCACTATTAGGGTTGGCAACTTTCTAACCACACAAAACCGAACACCCTGGCCCCGTCCCTTCCCTGAGGCCGCACCCTTCTCCAAGGCTCTGCCCCCACTCGCTACATTCCCCCTCCCTCAGTGGGTCGCTCTCCCCGACCCTCACTCACTTTCATTGGGCTGGGGCAGGGTTGGGGTATAGGAGGGAGTGAGGGCTCTAACTGGTGGTGCGGGCTCCAGGGTGGGGACAGAAATGAGGGGTTCAGGGTGTGGGAGGGGGCTCCAGGCTGGGGCAGAGGGTTGGGAGGTGGTGAGGGCTCCGGCTGGGGATGCAGGCTCTGAGGTGGGGCAGAGGATGAGGGGTTTGGAGTGCAAGAGGGGGCGCTCCAGGCTGGGGGGTGGGACCGAGGGATTCAGAGTTCAGGAAGGGGCTGCGGGTTGAGGTGCAGGAGGAGGTACGGTCTCCAGGCTGGGACTGCAGGGGCTGGGGATGAGGGCTTCAGGATGTGGCAGTGGGCTCGGGCAGGGGGTTGGGGCACAGGGGGCTGAAGGCTCTGGGGTGGGGCTAGAAATGAGGGGTTCGGTGTGAAGAAGGGGGCTCAGGGCTGGGGGTTGATGCTCAGGGTGGGGGGGGGCATGGACTTACCTCGGGCAACTCCAGCGGGGCTAATGCAGGCTATTCCCTACCTGTCCTGTCTCCACACTGTGCCCCGGAAGCGGACAGTAGGTCTGGCTCCTAGCCAGGGGTTCAGTAGGCTCACCCGCTGCTCTCGCCCACAGGCATTGCCCCCCCACACTCCCATTGGCCAGTTCACAGCCAATGGGAGTGCGGAGCCTGTGCTCGGGGCAGGGGCAGCGCACAGAGCCCCGCGGCTCCCCTGCCTAGGAGTCAGACCTTCTGGCCGCTTCCAGGGCGCAGCGCAGAGACAGGACAGGTAGGGAATAGCTTGCCTTAGTCCTCCAGCACCGTCAACCAGACTTTTAATGGCCCGGTCAACAGTGCTGACCAGAGCCACCATGGTCCCTTTTTGACCGGGTGTTCCGGTCAAAAACCAGACACCTGGCAATCCTACTGTAGTGAAGTGAGACTCACGGCGCAGCACCTCCTGCTAGTTGTCTTGGGAATTAGTGCAATTCCAGCCCAGAGTGCCCTCTGCAGGCTGGTGGCTCACCTGCCTCAGGCCCCGTGTCCCTCCCAGACCCCAGTACCCTTTACCTCTAGGTTCTGCCCCAGTAGTACCCCACAGTCTCTGGGTTTCCCCTCCCAGGAGAACCCGCAACCCTCTACCCCCACCTTGCCTCAGTGGCTACTGCCAGTCATCATCTAGCCCCCGCTCACTGGGGCAGACTGAAGTTTGTAAACCACTCATCACTGGCAAGGGGGGTTAGATCAGCTGCCTCTGCCTAACCCCAGGCTACACCTCTGCAGCTCCAGTACCTTCTTTAGGCCTTGCACAAGGTCTGCAGCCTGGGGAGTTACCAGGCTGAGCTCCTCTTGCCTTTCCCCAGCACTACTCTACCTCAGGTACCCTTCTCTCCCAGGCAGCCAGGTCCCTCCCTCTGCAAAGCTAGAGAGAGACTGCTCTAGTTCCTGGCCCACAGCCCTTTTAACAGGGCCAGCTGGGCCCTGATTGAGCTGGCCACACCTGTGGTCAGCTACTCACTCAGCTTCCCCCAGCTGTTCTCACTCCTCTTCCCCAGGAGTGGGGAAGCCACCTCACTACACCTACCCACTATGTCAATCAGATCCATTCCATCTACGTAATGTTTACACTGAGATGGGGGCATATTTTGCCCTCAACCCTGCAGGCAGAAAGCCCAGTGATGCCAAGGGGAGTTGCAAATGTGGAATTAGGGGAGTTTATGTCCCATCAAGGCCTGGTCTACACACAGATTTTTCTACTGGTAAAACCATTTCAGTTAGGGTGAGATTTTTTTTATCAAAATAGCTAACTCCCCAGTGTGGACCCAATTAGTCCACTAAAAATATGTCTTATATATAGTACCTATTTGGGAATAGCTATACCAGTATAAGCACATTAATACTAGTGTAATTGTGTCCACACTAAGGGTGCTTGTACAGCTTTAACTGAACTGGTACAGTTAAAACAATAGAGCTTGTGTTGCGGACAAGGTCTGTCATCTTGACTGGAGCTTTTCCCTTGTTTATTTTTTCTAGTGAAGCAAGTTCTCTAGCATTATCTCCTCATTTTCAAAAATGGGAAATCTTTGTCATTTCACACATTTCATTAGCTAGCATACTGAAGATGCTGTAGATAGCTACACTTTAGGCAGCTATTTTATGTATAAAGAGAGAGACTTTACATACTGTACCTTCTCTTAAGGATCCATTAAGATTTATCCTTGCATTTCACAAACTATGCAAATGAGGTATTATATAAAGCACTGAGAAGAATATGTGGACATGACTCATTATTTATTGATACAAGTTACTGTTCACAAAAATGTAGCCTCAGTTAAACAGAGTGGAATACATTTGAAAGAGGGAAAAATTGCTCGGCTGCAGAAGATGATATACTTTTGCAATTCGTTGTCATTTGGCTGAGCTGTGTGTGGTGATAATTTATTGAGGAAAGAAATATAACTTGTGCTGATATAATTGGGGCTGTTTAAAATTTAAATGAAGAATATAATTATAGGTTCTCATAGTTTCTCAAACTGATTTTTTCTCCCCTGCCTCCTCTACCTTCATTCTCTACATTCCCCTGATGCTGAAATCGAATATTTAGAAGTTCAGGCTCCATTGTCCCTCCAGCTACAAGTCACATCTCGTAAAATTCTGCATGCTGCTCCCTCGACTCAGTGCCTGTTGAGGGTGCTTGGCCCTTCACATGATCTGCTTCTCAATTTGGACTACTCTAAACATTCCCATTACCTTAAATCACATGAGCAAAACACACTGAGACGACCCTCTTGCAGTGCCAGCCACGTCAGCAAATTCTAACACTAGTTCGTTTGTGTGTTCTTAAGCCTCATGATGTCCTTTGTGCATTTGGCTTGATAGCTTGAAATTTGTTGACGCTTCTGGCACCGCAGGAGGTTGGAAGAGTTGCAATGTGATTTGCCCATGGGATTTAAAGCACCAGGAACTTGTAGAGTGGTACAAATTAAGGGCTTAGTCCTGCAGGGCACTGAGATCGCACAACTCTCAATGCCGGATCTGAACCTACCTGAGGAGGATCTAACCACTGATTCCACATGCTGGATACCAAATTTCAGCAGCGTTCAGGGGGAATGTACAGAATTAAGCTAGTGGAGTCAGGAAAAAAGAAACCAGTTTCAGAGGCAATGGGGACATACATTTAAATTTTAAATAGCCACAATTATATAAACTCAAATTATCTTTCTGTCCCTCCATAAATTATCACCACACATAGCTCAGCCATAGAACAATGAATTGCAAAAGGATATCATCTTGTGCAATGAAGCAGTTCCCCCTGCCCCAACACCTAGTGTCATGCTTCACTGTAGGTTTGCTATAGTTCCAAACATGTTCATTATCATAATGAAATATCATGATAACTTCTTACGAAAAGATGGTAATTATAAATCTTGTATTCTGATTGTTCAAATACAATGTTCCAGAGTAACAGCCGTGTTAGTCTGTATTCGCAAAAAGAAAAGGAGTACTTGTGGCACCTTAGAGACTAACCAATTTATTTGAGCATGAGCTTTCGTGAGCTACAGCTCACTTCATCGGATGCATACCGTGGAAACTGCAGCAGACTTTATATATACACAGAGAATATGAAACAATACCTCCTCCCACCCCACTGTCCTGCTGGTAATAGCTTATCTAAAGTGATCATCAGGTTGGGCCATTTCCAGCACAAATCCAGGTTTTGTGCTGGAAATGGCCCAACCTGATGATCACTTTAGATAAGCTATTACCAGCAGGACAGTGGGGTGGGAGGAGGTATTGTTTCATATTCTCTGTGTATATATAAAGTCTGCTGCAGTTTCCACGGTATGCATCCGATGAAGTGAGCTGTAGCTCACGAAAGCTCATGCTCAAATAAATTGGTTAGTCTCTAAGGTGCCACAAGTACTCCTTTTCTTTTTTCAAATACAATGTATACAAATGGGTGCTTGTTTTCCTTCTCAATGTACATCCAGGGTTCATCTGAGACAGCTGTCTACTGCATCAGTTGTTCTAACAACCATCACTGACAGCCAGCCACAAATATGAGGCTCTGATTACCCACAATTAGACCCGGTTTATGGGTCACTTGGGAATTTTGATTAGACCTATACATTTTTCATAGAAAGCAGAAAGAAAAAATGACTAGGCAGAATAGATGTTGATGCATTAAAAGTTTTTTCCTGGGAACAGAGGCACGCAAGTTTCTAACACACAGTATTTTATAAATGAACATGGGCAACCAACACAGGCAAAAGAAGCAAGTCATTCAGACCCATCTACTCTACATTCAGAAATCATTCAAGAAAAACATAGGCGAGACTCAGACCAGGTGTAAGAGAGAAAAAGAGGCTCTAAAAACGTGACACAGTTCCATGTAAAAGACTGCGGGGCAGATTTTCAAATGCTCGTAAAGAATTTAGGAATATAAGTCCCAGCCAAGGTCTATGGGGCTTGTCCTAAATCCTTAAGGCATTTCTGAAAATCTCCTCCTGGAACGGAAGCACATTGGATCAGTAACAAGAACAAAGGCCCAGATATCAGCATGCGTTGCTGGAACGCATATGTAACCCTGTGGTGAGTATGTGTCACAGGTCCCCTTTGTGCAGTTGTGCAGAAGATATGAATTATTACAGCCAAGCTACGGACCGTTAGCTCTTCAGTTCATGTTTTTAAACGCTGGGGGTCCCCAGTTCAATCCTCAGTGACTCAGCCAAGATAGCGGTCATCACATGCAATTCACTTCATCATGGGTAGTTATTCAGCTAATTATGGATAACACCATCACTCCCTTCACACTGATGTCTCTTTACAGATTGACCCTCATGATAATGATGCATTACACAGTGATGTGTCTACTATTCGGACTACTGCCAACAAGTCCCTGGGTTCTGGCTTTCCGCTCTCTGCCAATGATTTACTGCGTGAGCTTGGAAAAGTGATTCTTATGGCATAAAAACAGTGTAAACAAGTTCAAAACCAAGCCATTTATCTCTCTGAGCCTCAGTTTCCTTCTCTGTGGAATGGGAACAAATCTATTTACCAATCTAGCCGCAGAGTAGTGAGGGTTAGTTACCCAGTAAAAAGGGTGTGGAGATCCTTTGGCAGAAAGTCCTGCAGAAGTCCATAAGCATTATAGTTATCATCCACACAGAGCATCCATACAGATAATACTATCTGAAATTTGCAGCTCTCCCGGGCAACAGCAGAGAAGACAATATTATTATCTATTGAGCACCACAGGAGTGACAGAGTGGAAGGATGGTCAAGCAGTTCCAGGGAGCTAGCCAGAGACTTGAATTTTATTCCCTGCTCTGCCACAGACTTCCTGTGGGACCTTGGGCAAGTCACTTAGTCTCTCTGTGCCTCAGTTCTCCATCTGTAAAATGGCACTTCCCTGCCTCATGGGGGTGTGTGAGGATAAATACATAAAGATTGAAAGGTGCTCAGGTACTAGGGAGGCCCAATAAGTGCCTTAAAATAGACTGAACTATAACTCAGACTTACCCCCCCAGCCTTTTTTTTTTTTTTTGGCTGCTCATCATGGCCCCAGTCCTCCAGCTGGATCTTTTACTGCAGACCCCTGAACGTGGGTCTGATTGGAGATTTACAGTGCAAAAAGCTGAGATATTAAAGTATTTGCTTTACTTATAACAAGAAGTTAAGTTGAATTTTGGGGAATTAGGTGACTGATCTCTAATGTCAGGCTGCACTGAAATCCCTTGCAAAGTCACTTCAGGTGAGATTTCAAGCAACACTTGAGTTGGCGTAACACTGCTCTTATTGAAGTCAATAGGAGGTTTAATTTAAACATCAATGGGAGCAGTTAGGCCAATGCTGATGGTTTTTCAAAATCCCACCATTCAGCTCTTATCCCCCCTGATTCTGGGGAATCTTACTGAATTATAAGAAATAAAAATACAAGTATCTTCCTCTAGAATGCTGCACGGCAGATCCCCCGATTTCAAGATGACTTCCAAGATCTGAATTTCTTAAAAAACACTACCCTGGGAGTATGATGAAGACCTAGCCAGAGTCATTAATAAATCCTAGTTGGTATCACAGTGTAGCTTCACGCACCCAAGGTGTGTTGACAGTTTCATTACCAACAAATTGTTCTAAAAACAGATAGAAGTCCTGCAACTGCGAGTATCCCCAAGGTAGCATTTCCTATGTCTGTCCTAAATTCCCACTCATAGTCCTTCGAAGGAAAGGATCCTTAAACCAGGTTATACATTTTAAAGATGCAGTGGTTTAATTATGCAAATCTAAGATGGTGGGCCAAATTCTCTGCTGGTGGAAAATGTCTACTTTATACCAGGAGAAAATTTGGCTCCCAATCTCCTCTAGATTCATTTACTCCAGTTGCAAACTCAAAAATATTGGTAGTGAGAGGGTAAGGTAAGGATATAAGGGGAGATGGTTTATATTTAAAATAAGACATGGATTTTAAATGATGAAAGCTTGCTATGATGAGACCATCAATAAAATCCCGTAACTCTTTGATAAAAGTTTGGGACCAGAAAAAGCCTCCAAAACAATGAGAAAATGACAGATCACCTTTTCTTGGTACATAATAAGTGATTGCAATATCTGGCAAGGGATTACACTCCTTTCAGCAATAAGTAAAATCTTCTGTAGTGTCATCTTAAGCAGAATAAAGGAAACAGTTGAGCCAAAACTAAGGAGAGAGCAGGCTGACTTTCCACCCTGCAAACCATGTCACCCAGATTTTCACCCTAAGAATAATCAATGGAGAGAGCACAAGCAATCATAATCAACTCCATAGATTTCCAGAAAGCATTCGTCAGCCTTTATTGTGGTTCACTCTGGCACTACCTTGAAGTGTTTGGTATGCCAACAAAAAAAATTAACTTCATCAAGGCATCGTATCAAGGTGCAACTTGCACAGTTAAAGAAAATGGTAAAACAGACACTGGTGTCAAACAAAGATGTATTCTCACCCCTCTCTTGTTTGGCACTGCCATTGACTTCTTTGTATGAAACAGTGTAGACAGCTACAACGCAGGCATCATGTGGCCCAACAACAGTACAATAGAAGATCTAGATTTTACTGATGACATACCTCTTCTAAGCGACTGCTCAACCAACATGCAAAGGAAAGGCCAAAAGACTGTCCAGCATCACACAAAAAAGATAAGATTAATAATCAGCTATGAAAAAACTATTCTAATGAGAACCCCAGCAACACTCAATGCAAACATTACTTTAGAAGACAACAGAATAATATATCAATAAAAATAATATATAGCTTTTATATAGGACAAGTAGAGAGTCAATTCACATACCTTGGCATTAACAAGCAATCCAACAGAGAAGTCCAGAAGGAAATCATGTCATGAATTGGCAAGAAAGAAGCTGTATTTACCAGTTCAAACAAGATCTGGTCTTTATAAATCTACATTTTAAAGACCAAATTATAAATCTTCAATTCAAATGTTATTTCCATCTTAACTTATGGATGTAAAAGCTAGAAATCCATCAAAGTACAGACAGATGTCTAAATGCCTTCAAAAGCAAATGCCTTAAAAAAATATGAGGTATTAAATTGAATGAATTTATAACAAATACCAAGATTCGTCACGAAGTTCAACAACCTCTTATCTCTAAAGTTATCCAGAAAAGAAGATGGAAATATCTGGGACATGTGTTAAGAATTAAGCCAGAGTATCTGCCATGCAGGCATGCCATTGGGCAGCTGGAGAAATACGTAAAAGGGGCCTACTGAAAGGATCCCTCCACCGAACACTACTCAGAGAGGGAAAATGTATGGGACTTACCCACAGAGAGCACATGCAAAGAGCAGCCAGGGATAGACAGGAAAGACAGAACCTTGTTTGTGCCCCATGCAATGACTAACAGTGCAAGAAGGATTCAGCTTCATAATTTTAACAGCTGGTGGTCTCTGCACTATTCAACCATGTAAATAAAGATTTCATGGCAAAAGTGTAAACTAGTGTAAACTTTGAAAAGAGATGGAATTCAATATAAAATAAAACTAACAATGCTTTAAACTACTTTAGGGGCAGCGTGGTCTGGAGGAATGAGCTCCGAGTTCAAATCGAGGCAGTTACTGACTCCCCGGGCCTTGGGGAAAATCACTTCACCCTCCCCCGCCTCAGTTTCCCCATCTGTAATATGAGCATAATGGTACTCATTCACCTAGGTGAAGATTAATTAGAGAGTTCAAGGCCAGGAGGGACCACAAAGATGATCTAGTCTGACCTTCTGTATAACACAGGCCAGAGAACTTGTTAATGTCCGTGCAGTGCTCTAAAGATAGAAGTATTATTATCCTTGGAGAGCAACTTTCACATAAGGTTACCAAGGTGCATTCCTTTTTCTTTTTTAAACCATCATCAAACTAAGTACAACTCTGCAGTTACCATTCCAAGTCGAGTCACGTCTTTTCCCTTTACAGCACATGCCCTGCTGGTTTTGTCAGGGTACATTTTCAACATGAGGTTTTGTTCTAACTACTCTGTAACCTACAATTGCTAGGATTTGTCTGTTCGGCTTTTCTGGAAGGATGTGGGTGGAACTGTATTGCTTTTTATTGTGAGCAAAATTTATCACTCATGTCTGCCATCATTTCACACAGTACATGTGTGATTTAGATATTAGGCATTCGGCCCATTAAATATTTCTAAGTCCTGTGGTAAATGTCTTGATCTGACAAGGTGTCCAGTCATTGTCCTTTTATAAGCCCCGTTATCAATTCGGGACATGACTAAAGAGAAGAGGTTTATGCTGAATTTATGCACCAGATCTTCTGCCAGTGTAAATTGGCCTGGATCCATTAAAGTCAATAGAGCCAGGCCAATATTCATCAGCTGAGTATTTGACACTACATATTTATTGCTTTAAAAAAAAAAAACTCATTTGGAAGCTGCATTTGTTTACAGTTGGGGATGTGTATATAGGAGAATTTAGGGATGTGATATGAAGAGCAAAGTGCAAGAGCAAATCATTTGGTAATGTTGAAATTCCCTTGCAAAGGCCTACAAAATTGGGCAGCACGTAACTTATTCACCCTTACTCTATATTTTGCAATAGAACTCAGCATGATAACATAAGGCTCTGTAGTCCAGAGGCTAGGGCATTGTATTGTGACTCAAGAGTTCTAGATTCTATTCCCAGCTCTGCCCAGGACCTTAGACAAGTCATTTGCATAGTTTCCATCATTTGCATAGTGCATAGCATAACGGAGCCTTGAGGTTGATTGAGGCCAGGCACTACTGTTACACAAATACCTCTATATTCGTTATTTGTATTGTGGTGGTGTCTAGCAGTCATGGACCAAAACCTCATTATAGACCGAAAAAAGTTATCACTTTGTCACCAGGGGTCTGATCATGAAATCAATGGGAATCTTTCCATTGACTTCAGTGGGCTTTGGATTAGGCCTCAAGTCCTTAAAGCACCTTGAAGTAAGTCTACTACTAACCACGCTAATAGCGTTGCCAAGTTTCACATAAGGATTTAATGCATCACAGTGAATTAGGCGAAACTCCAGTTTATATTAATCAAATTCCTCTTAAACTAGGTGATTCAATAGAAGACTGAGCTCAGGCTCCTATTAAGAAGATGGAAATTTAATATAATAAATACATTACTGTCAAGATTACAGTTTTAGTTACAAACAGAAAAGAAACCCCCATGGGAGTAAATCATAAGTGTTTTTTATTACTTGTCAAATTCCAGTTAGATTAGACTATCATGGAGACAGAGCACCAGACATGAAGTTCCGATCTGGAACTGGATCATTTGGGAGCGATTATATCCAGGGTTATGGTTTGGGCCCAGTTTGTCTGATTCACAGATCCCGCCCCCACCCCTTTCCTGGAAAAAAAGACCATCCTGTCAACTTATAGCACAACACTGGACCAAGCAAAATCTATGGGGAAGGTGCCAGAGAAAGCCAGTGGCACAGACTGACTGCATCTGTGGTGGCTAGAGTGGATCCTGACTTGGCACATTCCTCAGATACCTTAGCCAAGTCCCCTTTCCAGCCAGCCACACCCACCTTCAGGGCTGCGCTGTTTCGCTATAGGATGTCACGACGAAGCCGGGTAGTGAGTGCCTTGCACTATCACAAATGCTGTGGGTGAGATTTGACACCAGCGAGTTCCCTGCCCGCTGGGCAGCAGTAACAGAAAATATCTGAACCTGGAGCTGAATCAGGCCCCCAGTCTTAAACCAGAAGATTCAGATTTGCAGTGTGAACCCTTCCCATGTCATAGATGAGGGCAGGTTGGATAACCCGTTAGTATTGCCCTGGTTCATGCATGTAGACGCCAAGAATCCCAGGACTCTGCATGGACATACTCATCCTACACCTACTGTTGTCAGTCCTCCTTGATGCGTGAATACTTCTTGATGCATTAATACTTCTACTGGCACATGTTTATCATCACCTCTCCAGGCAGGATCTTACCAGACAGAACAACCCTAAATGATACTCAACACAGGAAGAGTTATATATTTTGTACCATAAGTATTGCCCTTACACACACACAAACACACCACACTATCATGGTATGCAATGTGATCCCTACTGAAGACACGCAGAAGTTTCCCATTCACTTAAGTGGTGCCAGAATGCTGCTGGGTAGTTCTATGGGCTTCCATCACCATTGAGTCTGACCATCTCACAAACAATGAATGTACCTTCATAGCAACTCTATCAATAGGAAGAATATGGGATATTTCACATATGGGAAATTAAGGCACAGAGTAATGAAGTGACTTGCCAAAGGTCGCACAGGGAGTCCATGGCAGAGTCAGGAATACAACCTGGGTCCCCTGAGTCCTCACTCAGAGCCTTAAACATAAGGCTCACATTTGTACATGTATCAGCCCATATGCTGTACAGTCACTTACCAAAATATCAAACTGTTCTGGGAGGCACCTGGACAGAAGTGCTATAAAGATGCAAGATAATTATCATTATTACCGAACTCATGCATACAATTTTATGTGCACTCAAGTGATCAAGCTAACAATGCTGTCTCGGCACCAGTATACAGCACCTCTGATGCAGAACATCTCCGCATTATAAGCTGAACATAAAGGGGAAAAGAGACTGATTTTTCAGAAATGTTCTGAATAAACCTTCGGGGGCTGTTTCTATTCAGATATAAATGTGACGATCAAACTGAAATATTTCTATAGCCAGGATTTATCATTACAACTTTACACTTCTATTGTGGTCACAGGGGAATCTCGACAGTGCATTACAAAAATGAATTAAACCTCACGTCATGCCTGTGAATTACACATTACATATTATAATTTCCATTTATACAGACAGGGAAAGTGAGCCACAGAGAGATTAAGTGCCATCCCCAGGTCCCACAGCAAGTCCATGGCACAAATCCTAACTAACAATCCCCTTCTCCAACCACCAGATCCAATTCATTCCCTATTGCAAGGGCATGGAACTTACGACTGCATCTTTCTGGTTTAGGGTGTATGGAATGTTGAGTTTACATATAAGATCATTTAAAGGAAACAGGAATCCTCCTGCATAAAGGAAAGTTATAAAATAACCAATTCAGAGAGAAGTTTGATACTGTTAATCCACTTGTGTGTTTTGCTTTTATTTTTGCCTCATTTTATATTGGTTTCCAGGCATCTTTTAAGTTAATTTCACAACGAGCAAATCCAGGAAATAAATCTTCTCATTGGGTTTTGTTCCATGAATTACCATATATAATGATGCTCTGACACAGCATACTCTGCCTGCTGCACAGGATTTATTACACACTCTGGTATCCCCGAACAGGAAGGCTCTGCCATTAAATATATGTGGTTTGAAAGGAGATGGACACATTTTTAGGATGGTTACAAAGATGCCGTACCATTTTATCTTCTACGAGGCATGTTTGATCAAATCAGAGCTTGTAAACCAAGACCTCTGCTGCGTGTATGCTGGAGAGTGAGAGAAAGAGTTGTTTTTATGCGAATGATCTAGCTAGGGAAAAATGCCAAAGTTTGCAGCACACCTTTGTGTAAAGCACATTGCAGCATTACTTGGCACCAGACTCCGCAAGTCAAGCTTCTACTCATGTCAGCAGTCTTGGCACTTTTGGAGGAAGTTTGGCAGGATGGCAGAAAAACAGTACATTTCCCACTCCCCCTTTGATGAGGCCCCACCCCCATCCTTTGAACACCAGCAGCAATTAAAGTGTGCTTGGACAGTGCTGTCTGACTGGCCTGGAAAGTAATGCAACCTCTATTTTTGATCAGTCTTTTTCCTCCGAGGGAAATAAAAGATTTAATTAGCGTCCAAGGGGCATCTCCCTGAACTTGGAAAGGAAAAAGAAAAAAAAAAGAAGTGCTGCTAATCACTGTAACATACTAAAACAGGGCCAGAGTTTAGAGGCTTAACTGACTTTGTTGAGTAACTGATTAGAATGCAAAATAAAAGAATAGGTTACAGTCAGAGGCTTTAATAAACTAACATGAGTGAATAGATCCTCTTGAGCTAAATACTGATACACACCTAAACGTTGCAAACATCTTCAGAATAGCATTAGGTACGACTCCAAGAAGATTGGAATTGTCTCTGGCTTGCTGCTTTGGTAAGACAGCACCTGGGGTATGGCTTTATACTGCACTAGTAAGCCTGCACCTTTTGACAACAAGCCATGGTGTGAGGCCAGTCTTGCTCTGAGCAGTGGTGGAATAACAGAGAATAGTGTTTGAGCCCATGCCTCAGAAATAACGAGGAAAAAACAAAATAGGGCAATGACAACGGTGCAAGGATTCAGCAGATGGGACTGCTATAACAAATCCAGAACACCCAGGACTCCCTGACTGCCACTACACTGAACACCACGGTGAGCTGGAATTTCATTCAATGGCTAGAATAGAATCCTCCTGCTCCAAAAGCCTGGGCATCAACCTTGAGTTAAAAGGAAGTCTGTCACCTGTTGGCAGTATAAGAATACACAGTGTAGCAGTTCTGATTCTATCCACTAGAGGGCAGAGGTCCTCAGACACTAGCCAGTTCGTGCTATTGTCACCATTAAATGCAGCTCAAATGCCCATCACTTCAGTACACGAGCATCCTTTTTGGAGTTAAGAAATATCAATTTCTATCAGAAGGAACTAAACTCCCCTCCCCTCTCTCGCCTTCTTAAAGGGACCCCAGTCAGCTGGAGGTTTGAATTCACAGCTCAGTGCTTAGGAGAAGGCCTGCACAAGGAGATGAGACTTGCCTCACGTCTTAAAAGTGGCAGGTTTAGTCCCATCCCTGGCAGGAGCAAATTCCAAGCTGAAGGAATCAATGATTTTGGTGAGAGTGAGAGGGTATTTGATTTAGCCAGGGGGAGGCTAGGTTAAATGAGATGTGGCCCTACTACATACAATTGAAGACTCCAGTAAAGATGGGGAAGAGGGTAGATTATGGAAATTTAACAATTAAAATCAGGAATTGTAGGCTAAAATTGAAGGGGAAAAAGGTGAATTTAGCTTTCCTATAATAGGAATAAGTCAGTGGGAGTTCTGACTGCATGGGGACTGTATGTATAACACTTTAAAATTATAGTCTAATGAAATGATTGTTAATTCATTTGGCATCTATTGTAATAGATGTTATATATACTTTTAAAAGACTTCCACTTGAATTCAGCATCAGTTGTACATGCTCTTTTAAAGTAGATTTCCTGTCGGTAACACCAATGATTTCAATTGACATTACTCCTGATTCCTCTTTCAGTTACATGCATGACAATCTGACTATTCTACATATGTATGCGTGAATCTGCATGCGCTCTGTATACATGCCCCAGCCAGCTGCACCTGGATCCCCACCCACTGAGCCCCACTCCCCCAGCATCTGGACCCACACCCCCTGAGTTCCCCACACCCAGACCTCCCCTGCTGAGCCCTATCCCCCCACACCCAGACCCCCCCCTCTGAGCCCCAACCACCTTCACCCCCCTGCAGAGTCCCATTACTGTTGTGCCCAGAACCCCCTAATGAACCCCTGTGCATCCAGATCCCCCCTACACTCAGATCCCCCACTGAGCCACCTGCACCCAAGACTGCCTTACAAAAAACCCTCTCAACCCACACCTGGATCCCCCTACACTTGGATCCTGCCTTGTTGAGCTTGCATGCCCACACCTAGTGCACCTTGTATGGAGGGGCAGGGCCCTGGGGTGTTTCTGGGGCAGCCCCAGTCCTTGCGCTGTCTCATGGTTGGGTGCAGCCTCACTGCTGAGTCCGTGTCCCGTGTGGGGGGAGCTGCGCAGTGATCTCCCACCTCTGTGCAGCCAGTGGCCTGTGCTCCCTAGTGCCATGCTGGAGCCTCCACATTTATTTGACAAATACAATGTGCAGAATTTTAAAATATTGCGTGCAGAATTTTTAATTTTTTGGCACAGAATGTCCTCAGGAGTAATGTGTGTATATTACATACATCTCAGGAATGTTTATCATATTGAAAACATAATCACATATTTTATATTTAATGCTACCCACAATTTTTTTCCATCCTTACTGACTTTGCAAAGATTATCCAATGTAACCAGACCAAAACTGCTTACTTCACTCATGTTAGTAGCTCCACTGGCTTCTACTCACCCGGAATTATGCACCGTATAAAACCAATGCACAAGTCATATTTTCTCCATTGAAACAATTTAGACGTAACGGTGAGAAAAAGCAATGCAAAACTGCAAAATTGTAAAATAAAATAAATGAATAAATACAGCCCTTTTTGCAAGGCTGCTAAATTGGTCTATAGTCAGAACAAAAAGGAGTACTTGGGGCACCTTAGAGACTAACCAATTTATTTGAGCATAAGCTTTCGTGAGCTACAGCTCACCTCATCGGATGCATACTGTGGAAAGTGTAGAAGATCTTTTTATACACACAAAGCATTAAAAAATTCCTCCCCCCCACTCCACTCTCCTGCTGGGTAATAGCTTATCTAAAGTGATCACTCTCCTTACAATGTGTATGATAATCAAGTTGTAAGGAGAGTGATCACTTTAGATAAGCTATTACCAGCAGGAGAGTGGGGTGGGAGGAGGTATTTTTTCATGCTTTGTGTGTATAAAAAGATCTTCTACACTTTCCACAGTATGCATCCGATGAAGTGAGCTGTAGCTCACGAAAGCTTATGCTCAAATAAATTGGTTAGTTTCTAAGGTGCCACAAGTACTCCTTTTCTTTTTGCGAATACAGACTAACACGGCTATTACTCTGAAACCTATAGTCAGAACAGATCTAAACCCTTTTGGTATGTGTACCGCTATTCAGCTGTTCAGATACGAGTTTAATAAAATAATGTGACTGGCAAACTGGAGGCCTAAACAGTTGACCATAGCAATTATATGTGCAAACATGCAGCTATGGGTAGTTCCACTCTGCACAAACATGCAACTGTGCATGCATCAGGAAGGTTTAAATTAAGCCATGTCAGTTTAAAATACCTTGAGTGAGAGCTCCAAAACGAAAACAAAAGCGTCATTGTGAGACATTTTGAGAAAGTCACAGCTTTCTTTGGCAGCTAGGATTGTTCGCTCTGGTACTCTCCACCTGCGAGACTGTGAAGTTCCTTGTGCACGGTGGAAATTCAAGGAGGCTGCCCCAGAATTAGCCCCTCTTGGAGCCTGCCAGTTTAACTGAGAGGAAGTCTCCTCCCGCAAGCCTTGCTAGAGAGGAAGTGGAAGTCACACACTGCAGAGGTAAGGCACTCCAGATTGCCTAAAGCCCCCAATCCTCCTACAGAATGCAAGGACCTGCAAGGAAGAAAAGACCTTCTTTGTTCACACTCTCCCCCTGGAAGGCCACCCTCCGACCTCTAGGGGAGTAGCAAAAGTTCTTCACCTTCCTTCAGTATGTCCCCCTCATTGCTGTTTGCTCTCTTCCCATGGGGCCCTAATGACTAAAACCAAAAGACAAAGACAGCTGGCGACATCACAGCCTTTGGGGAAACAGCACTTTCCACAGAGACTCTCTTGCATTCTGTGGGGCCTTCCATCCAAGCCGCTCAAAGCATTTTCTAAACATTGACAAATGCAGCCTCACGGCATCCCCCAAGGCAGGGTGGTTTTAGTAACCTCACGAGGAAATAGTGGTGCAGAGAATCGCCCAAGGACAGCCAGAGAATCGGTGGCAGAGCAGAAAATGGAAAACAGTTTTCCTTACTCCTAGGCCTGTGCTTTAACTGCAGACTGTCCTTCCTCCCACCCAAATCTGACCCAGGACCAGGCTTAGATGAGTGCCTGATGCTTTGTGTTACCTGCTTATAGCACTGGGAGAACAGTGACAACTGCTTTATTTACACTCATCTCATGGAAGTCAGCCCCCAGGAAACAGATGCTGAGATATCAGGATTAAATAGTGGCTCCAAGAATGGAGGACCAGACAGACAGGGCAAGGAGGCGCAGAAAGAGGTTCAAATACCCATGAGAGGAGCAGTTCCACCACACACTAAGATACAGACGTATGACTTTGGGGGAGCCCACGGATGCCATGGGAAGACAACCCAAGTCCTGTTCAATGGCAATGAACGGTCAGTTGCCGGCTCCTACAGCTCCGTTGCTGCTTTAGGAGAGTGCACCCAGTTGCCAGCTGCTAGGCTGAAATGTTCAAAGAAGTTGAAGGGAGGTGGGTGCCCAAAACTCGATGAAATTCAGTGGAATTTGGGTGCTTAACTCTCTTAGGCGCTTTGGAAAATCCCAGCTCTCATGCTATGTGAATGCCATCCTCCTTAGATCACAGTCATTCAGGGCAGACATGCCATCCGTGCATTAAGAATCTGGAGCCTCATCCAATGCCCAAGAAGCCTTTCCATTGACTTCTATGGGTGTTGGACTGGGGCCTCAGTGAGAAGATCCAGTGGCCGTTACTATCTTAAAAACATGCCGTTAGTAATTCCATGCCCAGACACAATGGGGACTGCGTGCTTCAAACACAGGCAGAAAGACTTAACGTTATGGGCCTGATTCTCCTCTTACACAGTGTGAACCAGGAGTCAGTGGATTTGGGCCCATGTAAAACCAGCATAACTGAGAGGAGTTAACTCTCTCTCTCACTTCAGCGGATTTGCTCCACTACCACACACAAGCCAATTCTGGTTTTCTTTCCAAAAAATGTATTGCTTTATCCTACCGCTTTGAGGGTTAGTTACAGAGCATTTTGCATTGCTGTCCACTTACTCAGTGTCCGGTTTCACTCCCACCAGTTATCTGGTTTTGGGGCTCCCTTGTGAACTAAAAGTCTTCCAGTAATGTGGTAACAGCCCAGATGCTAGACGTTGCCTCTCTAGGTACCTATTTGAGGGCTGGTAATTTGAAACCTTTTATTTAAACCCCAGCCATCTTCCAAACACAACGTAAGAGATCAAAATTACTGTGCTTTCAAATTACTGAGAGCAGCAGGTGGGCTAGCAGGAAGCAATTTGTTATAAACATGATGCTGTCTACATAATGGTAGATGCTTAATCTCAGCAGTGTTTAATGGCCAACATGCTGGAGTAAAGTGCAGAACGATTTATGGATCCTAAATATCTTTTTTGTAATAGAAGACTGGATTCCAAGAAGGGTAACATGATATATGGAACCGACTATTTTGATTATATCTCAACCCTCTCATACAGCAACCAGGTAACATTTCAGGCTATTCATATCCTGGGATGGCTTAACGGCCTAATCTTCAGATTGAAACAGGCTTCTGGTGGTGCTTTTAGCTTTTCATCCCTCTGAGACACAGCAGATCCAATGAATGGTTTTAGCAGCGGGAAGGCCTAAAACAGAACAGGAAGCTTGTCTCAGATGAGACCTTACAAAAATCAGGATGCTGCCTGCTCTGCACAGATATTAAAGATACAGTGGCACATTTGGGTCCCAACCCCACACCCTGACTCTCACAAGAGTTTCCTAGGTAGGGAGACATTTTGGCCAAGGTCCTGGAACAATTTTTATATTACAGTGTCTGAACCTGTAATTCTTGCTCGTCTAAGTACCCCCACCCCGCACAGTTGCGCGCCGGACACATGCCGTCCTCCCTGGGGAGACAAAATACATTTTTAAACTGGAGGCCTACACATTTTCAAACGTGGCTAGTGATTCGGCGTGCAGGGCCGGCTCTAGGCACCAGCTAAGGAAGCTGGTGCCCGGGGTGGCAAATCAGAAGGGGCGGCACTCCGGCCGTTCTTGGGGCCGCACTCCGGAGTTTGGGGGTTTTTTCAAATTTTTTCCTTCTTCAGCGGCACTTTGGCGATAGCTTTTTTATTTTTTCTTCTTCGGGGGCTGCTTTTTCTTTTTTTTGGCTTTGCTGCTTGGGGTGGCAAAAAAGGTAGAGCCGGCCCTGCCTGAGCCTCTCTGATGACCACCAAACAGGGGGCTGAACTGGGAACCACCATAGATAAAAACAGGAGCTAGTACAGCTTGAGGTAAAGCTGTATGGCTGGGGCTGTAGCAGCTCAAATTCGAGGGGTTCTGTATCACACAATCCCCAGTGGGTTATACCCGACCAGAATTTAAAAGGGCCCGGTTTTCAGCTCATCATCATCTGAGAATCAGGCCCTTTGAAAAAAGTGTCTCAAAGTTGGGTACCCAACAATCACTCTTCATTTTAGAAAACGTAGGCCCTATTGCATATTTCCTGCTGCTTCCCAAGAGTCTTGTGTGTACGTCGAATTTTCAGCGACCAAAACCCCACATCTGCCTCCCTCTATAAGCACAGAAATGTAGGGCTGGAAGGGATCTCAAGAGGTCTTCTAGTCCAGCCCCAAGGCTGGCTCCCAGCACCAGCGTCCCAAGCAGGTGCTTGGGGTGGCAGTCAGAAAGGGGCAGCAGTGTTTCCGCCGGCCGCGGCGGCAGTTCGGCGGGAGTCCCTCCATTCCGCCGGCCGCGGCGGCAGTTCGGCGGGAATTCCTCTCTTCTGCCAGCCACGGTGGCAATTCAGTGGCGGCAGTTTTTTTCACTGCTCGGGGCGGCAAAAACAGTAGAGCTGGTGCTGCCCAGCCCCCTGCATCTAGACCAGCGGTTCTCAAACTTCACTGCACCACAACCCCCTTCTGACAGCAATAATTACTACATGGCCCCCTCCAGCCCCACATGGGATTGAAGCGGGGGGGGGGAGTTAGGGGGTCTGAAGCCGCAGCCTGAGCAGAGAAGGTGTGGCTGAGGCCAAACTCCAAGCCCCGCCACTCAGGACTGGAGCCCTTGAGCTTCGGCTTCAGCCCCAAGCCTCAGCGAGTGGGGTGGCTGGCCCCCAGCTACCCTCCGTGCCACGCAACTCCCGGGAAGCAGCCAGCATGTCCCCCCTCTGGCTACTACACATAGAGGCAGCCAGGGGGCTCAGCACGCTGCCCCACCTCAAGCGCCACCCCTGAAGCTCCCATTGGCCAGGAACGGCGGACAATGGGAGCTGCAGGTCCAGAACCCATAGACAAGACAGCGTGCAGACCCGCCTGGCTGCGCCTCCGCATAGGAGCCATAGGAGGGACAAACTGCTGCTTCCAGGACCTGCTTGAGGTAAGCGCTGCCCAGAGCCTGCACCCCTGATCCCCCCCTGTACTCCAACCCCCAGCCTCAGCCCTGATCCCCCTCCTGCCCTCTGAACCCCTCAGTCCCAGCCCAGAGCACCCTCCTACACCCCAAACCCCTCATCCCCAGCCCCCCATTAGACTCTGAACACCCAACCAGAGCCCTCACACACTCCTGCACCCGCCCAGAGCCCCCTCCCACACTCTGAACCCCTTAGCCCAGAGCTACCTCCTGCACCCCAAATCCCTTATCCCTAGCCCCAAACCAGAGCCCACACCCCCAGCCGGAGCCCTCACTCCCCTGCACCCCAATCCCCTGCCCCAGCTTTGATCCCCCTCCTGCACTCTGAACCCTTCAGTCCCAGCCCCTCCTGCACCCAAAAATCTTCATCCCCAGCCCCACCCCAGAGCCCGCACCCCCAGCCAGAGCCCCTTCCCACATTCCAAACCCATCAGCCCCAGACTGGAGCCTCCTCCTTCACCCCAAATCCCTCATCCCCGGCCCAAAGCCAGAGCCCACACCCCCAGCCGGAGCCCTCACTCCCTCTCACATCCCAACCCAATGCCTCAGCCTAGAGCCCTGTCCCGCACTCTGAACTCATTTCTGGCCCCATCCCAGAACCCGCCCCCTCCTTCAGCCCAGTCCCCTGAGCCAACCTGGTGAAAATGAGCGAGTGAGGGAGAGTGGGCAGAGTGAGTGACAGAAGGAGGGGGGAAGGAGTGAGTAGGGGGCAGGGCCTTGGAGAAGGGGCAGGTCATGGGTGAGGTCTCAGAGGAGGGGCACTGCAAGGGTGTTCAGTTTTGTGGGATTAGAAAACTGGCAACCCTAATCTAAACCAAATCTCCCTTGCTGCAGATTAAGCTGATTACATCTTGTTTTACCTTCAGTGGACAGAGATGCATAGATTCCAAGACCAGAAGGGACTGCTGTGATCATCTAGTCTGACCTCTTGTGTAAGGCAGGCCAGAGAACTTCCCCACAATAATTCCTAGAGCAGATCTTTTAGATATGAAGAACAGCTGATCCCCATCCTCTGTATAACAGCCCTTATTGTATTTGAAGACTCCTATCAAGTCCCCCGTCCCACAAGCCTTCTTTTCTCAAGACCAAACATGTACATTTATTTAACCTTTCCTCCAAGGTCCAGCTTTTCTAAACCTTTCATCATTTTTGTTGCTCTCCTCTGGACCCCATTTGTCCATGTCCAAAGCCCAAAACTGGACACAGTCCTCCAGCTGACTGAGACCTCACCAGTACTGAGTACAGCACAGTTACCTCCCACATCTTACATACGACACTCATGCAGCATGCCACCGAAAGACATTTGCCTTTTCATAATTGCATTGCATTCTTAGCTGATATTCAGTCTGTGATCCTCTATAAGGTCCCTTTTTGCAGTACTTGGGAGATGCGTGGAAAGAGAAAAATATAACACAAAACAATGGCAAAATATTAACAGTAATGGCCAATGCTCAAGGGTTTTCTGTTTTTGTTTTTTATCTCTGAGCAAAGAATCTGAGTTGTATTGATAATGCATCACAGGAGATAAACAGTGCATGTAAAACAGCAGAGATGCCCAGCTATATTTACAAGCACTGGATTCAGGATTGAATCAATACGTCATGGGATGCATTGTGAGGATCTAAATGTGCAGGGGAAGAAAAAGCCTCACAGAGAGTGAGAGAGCTTGAAAGTGATGTACCACCTAAATGAACTGGAAACAAATTGCACTTACAGCCTTGACAGCAAATCACAAGGTAACTGTCTCTTTCCACAGAAGTTATTGTAACATATACAAAAAAATTGATCACCATGAAACAAAGTTTACTTTGTGGCACTTTTATTGTTCTGCTTATGGGCCAGTTAAGAAAATGCTGAATAAATTATGAAATAATAGAAAGAAGGTGGCTCATTACAAGGAGTATTCAATATAACAATTTTAAAAGGCTACAACACAGGTTTATTGAAGTTGGCAGGGCTTATAAATCCCAAGTCCCATTACTGGGCCATGAAAAAAAAGAGGTGTCCTTCAATTTGTCATTGGCAATTTCAAACCTAAATGGCCTTGGTATAGAATGATAAGTTATTCACATGCTCGAAGATCTTCATGCTTACGGTATAATGTGCCAAACACCATGATGAATGTGGTATTTCATAGCACCATGTGTCCTGTGTATGTGATTTGTTCTAGAGGTGTATCCAGTTGACCAAGTATTTGTGTCATCGGAGATGCCTCGCTAACTGCGGCATGTTGTCAAAGGTTCAGAACAGCCATATAGGGACATCTGGCTTCAAAAAGTTTGTATTAGTTCAGGAGGAACTTGATCATTACTATTATTTGTATTGCCATAGTGCATAGGGCCCCTAGTCATAGAGCAGGATACCGTCATGTTAGGCATTGTATAAACACAGAACTGAGGACATCAGTTAGAATGTCCATGTCTGCCTCTGGGTGTTCCAGTTGGCAATTAGATGCCTAAAATGGGTATTTGGGCACTTGAGAAATAACTCCGTGCCTGTTTAAGCACCGAGAAGCACTGCAGCTCCCCCATGCACAGTCCATCCTACACCCAAAAAGCTTTACTTTGTGGAAGAAAGTCCCCTTGACATTCAGTGCTGGCCGGTGTGGGCATTTTTTTTTTAAAGGGACATCACCCAAGTCACTCACCTAAGGTACAGCTGAGAGGAAGGCGGTACTGGAACGCTAGAATGATTAGTCTTGAGCTGCTGTAGGCAACAGAAACTAGGACTGTATGAGGAAATAAACCCTGAACATAAAAATAGCATCATGTCCAAGACGTTTTCGTCATTTTAGTAGGACGGGGAAAACATATGATTTTAAGCCAGGTGGAGACCCAGTTCTATGGTACATATGCAGAGGGGAGAGACAACAAAACCAACACCTCTCCCCGCACACACACATACACCTTACACCCTTCCTACTCACTGCCCCAGTTCCTCCCCTCTGCTGCACACATAAGCAAGGAGAAGCATCATCCCCTAGGTTTGTAGTTAGGACCATCCAGCACACTGGGAAGACAACTGTTACAAAGAAAGAAACTATCCTTCACTATTTCCTTTTGCAAACCCACTCCTACCCCATGTAAGGCAAGGAGGATTTTTGCTATTAACTTTAATAGGAGAGGAACTGAGCCCAAAGTTTGCTGTTCTGTTTCCTTTTCCTATTCTCTGTCCATAGCAAATTGGAAAATGTTAATCTGCTGCTAATAAATTGTCCTATTATAGCGCATGGCCTCACAGATAGTGCCCATTAATTGAGAGCAGGACAGAATTGAAGCATTCTGGTTTTATTACTGTTGAAAAATATGTGGGAGCAGAGCCCACTGGAAATGCAGCTGCTTCCAGGGTGAAATGCCAAACTGTAACTACATGTCAATTATTCCCAAAGTTGCCAAAAAAGCCTTAAACTTTCTGGTTTGCATTTATCCATTGGGATGTCCAGCTGCGCACAGACTGCAGGTAAAAAAAGATGCAGGCACTTTGCATGACTCAGGAACTTTGTGGCGATCTGTGGCAGGTTTTCGGTCTGTTTCTGTTTCATTCATGCAGCTGAGAAACTGAAATCAAACCAGATGTACAGCACAAAAGGAATAAATCTCAGTGCAGCATCGCCAGTCAGCTTGGAAAATATTAACACGTGAAAGAACTAATCCAAAACCCAATGAAGTCAGTGGAAAGACTCCCAATGACTTTAATGAGCTTTGAACCAGGCCCTAAAGCAGTCGTTTCTCAAACTTTTGTACTGGTGACTCCTTTCATATAGCAAGCCTCTAAGTGCGACCCACCTTATAAATTAAAAACACTTTTAAATATATTTAACACCATTATAAATGCTGGAGGCAAAGCAGGGTTTGGGAGTGGAGGGTGACAGCTCGCAACCCCCCCATTTGATAACCTCACAATCCCCAGTTTGAGAATCCCTGCCCTAAAGACTATCGTTGCCCCTAAGCCTGGAGATATCCTACACGCTCACATTTCTGGGACGTTTAGGGCCTAATTCTGATCCCACTGAAGTCAGATGAATGTTACTGTTGACTTCAGTGGGAACAGGATTCAGCCCTTTCAGCCCAAACTCACCATTGTGTAACCCCGTTGACTTCTATGGGAACTCAGTGTCCTGCACCTGGCAGGATGGGCCCATTATAATGCCAAATGAAGGCCAAAAATATCATACATTTATACAGCACTTTTAAACCCAGAAGGATCCCAAACAGTTGACAAACTCCAGGCCAAATACAGACCTAGTGTAAGTAGGCAAAAGTGCCATTCAAACAGAACCATGCCTCTTTATACCAGGTCTGAACTTGGCCCTATTTTTTTATGGGCTCAGCACAGCTGTTGCTCTGCACATAAAACTCCCATTGGCCTCACTAATGTCAATGGGATTGCATGGATGTGACTGAGGGCAGAATTTGGCCCATGTGAAACTCCCTAGAGATAAAGTCTATTCCTTATATGCTTACAGTTCTAAACCCCAGACAAGAGTAATTGATTAACTAGAGATCAGACTCCAGAGCTCTAATCAGCTGACAAATCTCTCTCAGTTGCTAACATCATCCTGTATTTCGTCATGCATTGGAGGGTTTGCTGGACCTTATTCAGATCAGCTATCTGCAACCCAACTCTGAAGATGCCTCCTGCAATACAAAGATGTGATATTATAATTAATTCATTTTACTTCAACACACGTTTACAGGATCCAGCCCCAAAAGTCTCTTTATTGTGCAAGTCAAAAAGGCCAGCTGAGAGTAGAAAGAAACAGTGTAGTGCGTCAGTGTAGATGCTATCTATGCCAATCCGCCTCCCTGAGAGGCGGTAGCCAGGTCGACAGAAGAATTAGTCCATTGATGCAGCACTGTCTACACTGGGGGTGAGGTTGACTTAAACACGCAGCTCAAGGATGTGGATTGTTGACAACCTTGAGCAACGCAGCTGGGTCAACCTAACTTTTTAGCATAGACCAGGCCTCAGAGAAGGCACAACCCATAGCTCATTGAAGTCACTAGAAAGAATTCCACAGATTCCAATCAGTCGTGAGCTAGATGTATGTGCTATGGGAACTTGAGACAAAAAAACAACGTGTTCTCCATCAAGTTTTTCAGAGAATATCAGAGTTAGTAGAAGATCACTTAGGAACTACTAGCAAACGAGGCTGGTTAAATATGGAAAAAATTCAAAGTCTCAAAAAGAAGCTATAATAAACAAATAAATAAATACACTTCCCCCAAATGAGGAATAAGAGATTAAAACAGCATTCTCACCCTGAAGAAAGACAGTCTTATTCTTGTGGCCAGAAAGCATGCAGAACCCCATGAAATCATAGAGTGGGGAATTGTATCAAATGTTGAAAACCACCCGCAATCTCTCCCTGGACAATGACACTGATATTTATATCATCACCTTTAGGTTCCAGAGTCAACAGCGTATTTATTGCAGTCCAGGGAAGAGGCCTATGTTGTATTATTATTTAAGTCTAATACAATATGTGTAGGATTAAAAAGCTTTAGCAATGCACTGGAGTGCAAACTGGCAAAGCAACAGGCCCACATAAACTACATCCCAACATTCTGAAGTAAGCAGCAAAAGAAATAGGAAAGACTTTGGAGATCATATCTATTAGTTCATTAAGGATGAGGGTTGGTAAAGGCACAAAGTTGGGTGACTAATCTGCAATCTCATCTAATGAATAACCAAGAGAAAACCCTCAAAGTATTGCTATATTCAGATGTTTCCAATACTCTGGGAGATATTGGAAATGTTGGCCAATGGTTATAAAAATGGGGCATTCAGAACAGATTCATGAAAAGAATCCATTTGCCTGAATTCTCTGAGCATGTCAACAGGTAGGTGGGCAAAGTGAAGCATCATTTAAGTAGATTTCAGGAAGCATTGCACACCACACCAGATCGATTTAGAGAGTCAGAAACATGTGGCAGAGAGAACTAGTGACATGGGTTACTGATCGGATACAGATTACCAGAAAAAACAGAACAGTTCAGGTGGAGAGAAAGAGCATGTAAAGTACTACAAAGGTCCCTGAGAGTTTGATCACTGACTCCATTGGCATCAGGATTTGGCGCCTTGTCCTCAAAGTCAATTGCATCACAATAGCATACATGGGAAAAAGCATACTTGGGATGTTGTGCTCCATACTAGTCACCAGATTAAATAAAGAAGAGACCTGAGAAGAAGTAAAACAGAAGGCAGCTAAAAGGAGAGGAGTGAAGGAGTTAGGAACCAACATAAGTCAGCATTGATCGACGCAACTTCGCGGGGGAAAGGAGTGTGGAGGAAAGAGGATCCCCTAGAGGTACAGCAAAAAAAAGACTCAGAAGTGGAAAGAATAGAGCGAGCCAATAAAACACTTAAAGTAGCAACTAACTCCAAAACTAGGGGTCGTGGATTGAAGCTGGGCAGGATATTAGCAATTTAAGAAAAAATTATTTACACAACAGGTGGTTGGAATATAGAACAAGCCAGCTGCCAAAGTCAGCAAGAGCGCTGAGTAATGAAATTCAACTGAGGAGCACTCTCCTCTAGACACCTGTTTGGAAAGGGAAACACTGGGGTGAAGCAGGCTTTGAGGAAGGGGGTATTCTCCAGCGCTTGCTACAAGAGGCTTGGAGTCAGCAACATTCCTGCTCAATGCCAGCTGTCATAAAAAAAAAAAATTCAGCACCCAGATCATGTGATCGAGAACAGTGGAGAGTTTAAGAGAAACCATGGACATCTACAGTTTGTTCCTCAGAAAGAATAATCAACAGAGCAAACTCTAGAGATGGCAGATGCAGAACTAGATGATGACTGAAGAATTCTAGACTGACCACAGCCAGTGTCATTAATGGGCAGCCAGATGACCAAGTTGTTACGCAGTCAGGTCATGTAGTTAGAAAAACAGTATGGCTCAGAGACACCTAACAGACTGATCCATACTGAACTTCAAAAAGACCATGATAGTGTAAATATTATGAATGGGAGGAATGTAGATCTTAAAGGGGGAGATGTAATGGAATGCTAAAATGCATTACACTGTTCAGTCACTAGGTGATTACGTGTGTAACGTATCGTATTTAAGCTAACTTCAGCCATAGGGGGAGAGAATTAAAGCATCTTATACCGAACACATCTGGTATGTATCTCGCTCAGAAGGAAGCTCCGTAGCCAGTCCATATCTGGTACAGAACTATGATTAGCTCTGTCCCCTGCTCTGCTACTGACTCACCGTGTGACCTGAGACTCTTTGCCTCTCTCTGAGTGAGATGGCCCACCTGTGATTTGTGTAACAGTAGCAGCTATAGATCCCAGCCAAGATCAGGACCTTGGGAGATACTGGAAACGTTGGTTAATGTGTACAAATACACAGGAAGAGTCAGTCCCTGCCCCAAAGTCTTTATAATCTAAACAAACAAGGCGAAGAAAGCACTATTGTTCCCATTTTGCAAGATGTGGAACTAACACAGAGAAATTAAGTGACTTGCCCAAGGTCCCACAAGGAGTCTGTGACAGAGTCAGGAACAGCACCAAGATCCTCTGAGCCCCAACCCAGTGTCTTACCTTAAGACTCATATTTGTAAATGTATCAGACCCATATTTTCTACAGTCACTTAATAAAGAACTGGAAGTGTTCTGGAGCCATCTGGATAGAAGTGCTATAAAGATGCTAGATCATTATTATTATAGTTACTACCTAACTCCTGCATATAATTGTATGTGCACCAGTTATCCATGCTGCCTAGTTGCCAGAATACAGTACCTCTTACACCAAATGTCTCTTCATTATAAGAGAAATTAAGTGACTGGCTGAAAATCATATAGAACAGCGCCCGGGAGTTAAACCCAGATCACCTAAATCCCAGTTTGGGACCTTACCAATAAGGCCATCCTCCCCTCTGGGAAATGTATAGGGTCTCATCGAGGACTTGGGTCTCCACTGACATTTGAGAAGCATTTCCCAAGCCTTGGCTGGAAGGTGACAAGAGAGCATTGTATTATTCTGGACGATGTCCAGGTATTACAGTTAGGAACATCTGCAGGAACCAGTAGTTGCCTGTTTCCTGTGGCAGAGTGACTGATAGACGGGAGCTTCTAAGAGAAGTTATGTCATTCTGCATTTAAATTTAAGACACATTCCAGAGTGATGGACCCAAGATCCACTAAGAAAATACAGCATCCTGAAGAAAAGACAATACAAAACAGAGACACATTACTTACCCTCCAGAGAAGTCTGTGGTTGCAATAGACCTGTAGGAAGCACACCACTATGCTTGTCTGCATGCACAGTGAGTTACAGATGAGTTGTGAAGTGATCACTGCAGAAGGATGGTGCTACAACTGATGCTGGTTTGAGGAAACTAAGCTTCATTTAGGCATGTCTGCATAAGAGCAACGATATTACAGAGACTGCTCCAAAAGAGCAGAATTTACTCTTCTATCTAGGTGCTTCTATGGCTGGTCATCACAGCAACTGAGCGCTTCATAAACAGTAATGACTTTATTGTGATAACATCCCCCGCCCCCGTTTTTTAAACAGATGGGGAACTGAGGCACAGCAAGAGTAATGGCTGGACCTGAAGCTGACTGAAATTAAAGGAAAATTACTTGCCCCAAATGAGACAGGAAGTCAGTAGGAGTGCTGGGAGTTGAACTCAGAGCTCTTAAATGTCAGGCCAGGGCCTGATCCAATACCCATTGAAGTCAATGGGATTCTTTCTGTTGACTTGAATGAACAATAGACCACAGCCCCAGGGCCTTAACCAGAAGACCATTCTTGGTGCCAATTTGAAGTCCAAAAGTGATTATTGAGCAACTATGATTGATTGCCACAAAACACTGCCTCACAGCAACTGAAATGATGTGAGCTGAACACGCTTTGTAACAACCTGGCCCTAACCCATCACAGTTTATCATAAACCCTTGGAATCTGAAAGCAAAATCTGTTTCCTTAAAAATAAATACATATTTCCCTTCACTTCGTGCACACCAATTTATTACATAAGCACTAGGATGCACGGACTGCCATGTGCATATTTATATATTATTCTAGGGTTACTCATGGGCACTGAGCCACTGACACTGTTCTGGTTTTACTGTGTAAGAGTAAGGGAAACTCCTCCCACCAAAAAAAAAAAAAAAAAGAATCCAAATCCAGAAAGAATTGCACCGAGTATGAAAACTACGGTAGGAAAACAAGGTGGGCCACAATTTGGTTCTACTACTTCTGATGGTGAGACTAATATTATTAGGTATTAGCGATAAACGTCCTTAATTTGCTACCAGGTTTTTTTATTATTGTTGTTTCAACACATCTTTAATAGAAAATCATAACGTTCCCATTGCCTGAGAATCTAGGCCAATACTTTTATGCTTATTAAAGGCCACAAAAATTCCTGATGAGACATTTTGATTGTGTTCACTTTGGAAATGATTAGTCCTGATTGTTCAATGCATGGAAATATAGTGGTATGACTCCCTGTATAGCCCTCAGGACCACTGTGAAAGCACAGGGTAATGATATATATGATAAGAATGCCCACTCTGGGGAAAGGCATTGTATAAATCCTTCTCAGGCTACAAACTTCTGACCCAATGGACTGTCTATCCAGCTACTTTCTGAGCCAGTGTAATTCATGTTCATCCAGCTGCTGCCCATATGTGTGAAGTCGACACGCTAAGAAAATCTAACTGAAACCTGCTCCATGACAAAACTGCAATTGACTTCAGCATGAATAGGACTGGGCCATTGGTATGCTCTATACACAAGAAAGCATGTTCTTAAATGTAACACCAATGGTGCCAGATCCATCACCGCTGATGCCAATGGAAGTTTTGCGATACACACCAGCAACAGTCCATGTAAAGACCTGAAAATGTCAAAGAACTGAAGCTCTAGTCCTGCAAGGTGCTGAGCCTCTTCAGCGCCCAGCCACTGGCATTTGAAGATGTGTCACAGACTTGGGCCCCAATTTTGTTCTAGGTACCAAATCTTGATTAATTTAGACAAAATCTTTGGAATGCAGATTTGGAACAACTTAAAGGGAAATACAAGCTAACTCTCCTTTCAGCCAGCTGCAGTACATCTCTCTCTTATTCCCCTTACTCCCTCCCCACCAAAATGTAAGAATCTAATGATGAGACGTGACCACCTGATAGCGCGTATCTCTGAACTGTTGTGTGCAGCCTCCTGGGAGCTTAACAGACATTGTAAACAAAACCAAGTGGGAAACTGGTTCTATTTATTCTCATTTGATGGAGAAATTCAAACTGAAGTTGTGGTTTACAAAACCACAAGACCACGAGGTGCTAGTAGTGAGGCCTGGATGTTCATTTGATACCCACATGCCCCATGTCTTGCTAAAAACAATGGCACATGTATACAACATTCCTAGCATTAGCAGTAAATCACAGAATGCTATTAAAACATAGACGCAAACTTCTGAAGCTGCAGCATCCCAAAGTATTTTATAAAAACTATTGAGTATTTCAGGAAGTATTCCTGAACTGCAACCAACTCTGAGACCGAGCTGTGTAACAGCACAACCTTGCAGCAGTTTAGGACAGGAAACAAAGAAAATCACCATATCCAGCTGAAACTGTAGGGGAGTTTTAGGTAGGCAAGAAACTACTTAAGCTAGAATTTGGCCATGAAAGAAAGCTAACTTGCAAAAAGGTCTATGATAGGTTCTTTAATGCCCAGAAGTAATCAGAATTCCATTTTGTGGTCTCATCTGAATGATGATAAAGCGCCCCTTCTACCATACTGAGCTATTCCTTAGAAGTCTCCCTTCAAAGCGCTGACCTGGGCCTAAGGTGCTCAGAACACAAAGTAATGGATTCAGTATGAAAACCTAGATATGAAATGGCAGTTAGTTAAGATCAAAGGCCTTGTCTACACTTGAGTAGCCCCAGTTCAGCCATCAGTGGACAGCAGCTATTGCATCTACATTGGTAACATAGACACAGTCAAGCCAAGCTTTGCACCAGTGAACACCTTTGTTTGGCTAGCCTATCCTTATTGGTTCGCACCACTGCACACACCAATTGTTTCCAACAATGGCTGAATCAGGGGTATTCCTAAGCATAGGTAAAGCCTAAGACAGAGCAAACCATGCTCAGCTCTTAAGATTCCATGGGACTCTAGCTACAGTGCATGGATGTCAGTGTTTTTCCATTCCTGCTGAAGCGACGGACAGGAAGTGTGCATAGGAGAGCAAATCACAATGTATTTCCTTAATCAAAGCAAGAGGCAAATTTTCTCCTGAAAACATAGTGATTAACACCTAAATTTGATAAAGTTGCTGTCATGCAGATATGACTGAAAAGAGAGTCACACTTTTAGAAGTAAGCTCAGGAAACAAATTTAAAAGAAAAATACTTTGCCAGCTTTTGCTCTCTGTGCAGTTCCTCTACCATTTTTTCCAAGCAGATCCAGAAAACATAGTTCCTTCAGAGAGGAAAAAATTGCAGTTTCTTGTTGACTGAAAATCCAAAGGGTCAGATTCTCTTTTACACTTTAGGCCCTTTACCCCACTCTGACAGTGTAAAGGATCAAGTGAAAGTAAATTACATTTATACCCTCCCCCCCCTTTACTACCAATTCACTCTGCTGGAGTGGTATAAAGGGGCCTTAGTGTAGATGAGGATCAGGCCCTTAGTGTACCAGCAGAGAGTTGTGAATATATCACTTTTATTAGCCCCAACAGAATAGAAAGCAGTGTATCTGCAGAAGAAGGGAGCCTTGTGGCAAAAGCTCATGACTGGGAGTCAGGAGACCTTGGGTATATTCCCAGTTCTGCCATTGATGCCTTGGGTAAGTTACTTATGGCCAGATTATTTTTTTTAAAAGAGGTCAATTCTCATTTAAAGTTCTAGAGGAAATGGCCAGAATTTCAAACCTACTCAGCATCCAGCAGCTCCCACTGCCCCTGAGAGGGCTACCCATACCCTGGCTTCCTTGTCATGTAGTGGAACTAAACTGATTATACTTCCCATTTGGCTGTTGTCAAGTTATTGACTTGAACTGGGACCATACAGAACATGGTTGCAACCAAGGTCCCGTAGTGGCAACAAATCTTGTATAAAGGGGGTCAAATAAGGTGCCTAAGACACGGTTATGGTTTGCTGGTTATGACTATGTCGTCTATGTGTGTGTATCATTTTTGTAGTTGAAGTTATGAATATTGGCTCTATACTATCTGTATTTCAAACTTATGCTATGCTTCTGGGTGACATCGCAGACAAGTTGGTGTCAGCTCTGCCTAGTCTACTTGATGGCCCACTAAGGACCATTAACTATACAACTGACCCATTGAGAGAAGGCAGACATGCCTTGCAACTCAGCAAGGTATGCAGGGACATGCCTATGGACAGAACTCTGAGGTTTTCCCATGCCATGGGATGGACAGCTTGTCTTTGGAACAAAGAAAGACAGACCACATGGCAAGAGAATATAAAAAGCTGCTGCAGCTCCTCCATCTTGTCTTCAATCCTGCTTCATACCTCTGGAGGAACTTTACTACACTGAAGCTTTGAACCAAGGACTGAAAGACCCATCCCAGCTCTGGATGTACTCCAGAGACTTGATTTGAACCTGCAGTTTATTCCATCACTGCTGCAAGCCTGAACCAAGAACTTTGCCATTACTGTATGTAATTGATTCCATTTAACCAATTCTAGCTCTCATCTATATCTTTTTCCCTATATCTTTTTCCTTTTATGAATAAACCTTTAGATTATAGATTCTAAAGGATAGGCAACAGCGTGATTTGTGGATAAGATCCGATTTGTATATTGACCTGGGTCTGGGGCTTGCTCCTTTGGGATCAAGAGAACCTTTTTTCTTTTACTGGGGTATTGGTTTTCATAACCATTTGTCCCCATAATGAGTGGCACTGGTGGTGATACTGGGAAACTGGAGTGTCTAAGGGAATTGCTTGTGTGACTTGTGGTTAGCCAGTGGGGTAAAACCAAAGTCCTGTCTGGCTGGTTTGGTTTGCCTTGGTGTGCATAGAAACCCCAGCCTTGGGCTGTAACTGCCCTGCTCTCAGCAATTTGTCCCGAATTGGCACTCTCAGTTGGGTCCCACCAGAACCAGCATCGTTACAGCTGTAGATATTCACCCCTGAGCACAGGGCTAGCTCTAAATTTTTGCACTACTTACATCCCACTTAAACCCTATGATGAGATCAGGAGTGGGCAGACTAACACATTACAAGGCTCTTAATAAATACAATATGTATCTGGGGGAGAAAAAAAGTCTTCCATTCATTCTCCTTTTATTGTTTTGGACTGAGCAACAGAAACTCTCTAGTAACATATTTTCCCACCACATAAAAGTGAACCATTGTGTCAAAGACTACGGCTGGTATTGGATTAAAAAGTAAAAGGCATGGGTCAGGTAATATCAGGCAGGCCACAGATTATAGAGGGCTCAGCATTTGTCCAAAGGAATGTCAGACATCCCAGAGATAAAGGTAATGATGGTTAGGTAAGTGGTGCTGCCTTTTTCCTTTCTTTGCACTAACCCTTGCATGTGTCCATTAATATTAACCCCTTTAGAAATGCACAGATCCCTGGTTTTGGTTACAGGGATAGATTTTTCCTAGGGGGCTGGAGGAGTACATCAAATCTGACTGTTTTTAATTCACACAAGGGAAAGTGAACTGAGAGTCTCTGGGATAAAAAATATGAAACAAAAGAAGGTTTAACCGCCAAGAGAAATTTGTTGATGATTCATCAATAAGTAACAGACATGCCCATCTCTTCCTTAATGCAACTGAAATTCTAGCTAATTACTTTACCCTGTGGTCAATTCAGCCTAGTGGTAATTAATTCACTGTCATTAAATTGCATGAAGAAGTGACCCCAGTTGGCTTCTCTAGCCCTTTGCCAGAAGCTGCCTTCTTCAATCACATAGTACCCGTGGCCAGGTTATCTGCTGACTAACATTGGCCTCTTGCCTCCTCTCTAAACTACAGGCCAGAAATAGAAGGAGCCAACAAAAATAACTACCCGACTCCCAAAGAGCTCTGTGTAAGCTTGTCTCTCTCCCCAGCAGAAGTTGGTCCAATAAAAGATATTATCTCACCCACTTTGTCTCACTAATATCCTAGGACCAACACGGCTACAACTACGCTGCATAGGACTCCCACCAAACATTCCTGATAGAACACACCTGCTGCGGCGCTGAAAGAGCCAGGTAAGCCCCTCGCATTATGTTGGTTTCCATGGAGTACGAATAGAGTCCTAATGGATGATGGAAAGCACGACAGGAGCCACGGAGGGACCAGCAGCAATGGGTTTAATAAGGATGTGATTTAAAAAAAAGAGGGAATTAAATTGTTCCATTTTGAGGAGTTATTACACTATTTTTTCTGTTTTATTTCATTTCACTAGTGGAATTTGTTAAACATTGCACATAGCAACATAATCAGGGAAAAGGTACACAAAAGGATAGTCCAATAGTTTATGCACTAGCCTATAACTGGGGAAACTTTGGTTCAAGTCATTGATCTGCCAGACTTCCTGTAGGACATTGGGTACGTCACTTCATCTCTCTGTGCCTCAGTTTCCCATCTGTAAAATGCATTGCCCTGCTGCACAGGAGTCCTGTGAGATTCACTACATTTGAGATTGTGAGGCACTCAGATACGTCAATCATGGGGGCCATGTAAATGCCAGACAGAAAGAGAAAAACAATCACTTATATTTATTCAGTTCTTCTCCTTGCAAAGATTTTCAAATTGATGTGCACAAAATGCAGACAACTCTAGGGAACAAAAGGATGGCCATACTGGGTTAGACCAATGGTTCATCTTACCCAGTATCCCATCTGCCAACAACAGCCAATGCCAGATGTTTGAGGGAAGGAACAGAACTGGGCAATTATCAAGTGATTGGTTCCCTGTTATCCAGTTCCAGCTTCTGGCAGTCAAAGGTTTATGGACACCTGGAGCATAGGGTTGTGTTCCTGACCATCTTAGCTAATACCCATTGATAGATAAGTTCATAGATCTAAGTCTTTTTTTTAAAACCCAGTTATACTTTTGACCTCCAAAACATCCCCTGGCAATGAGTTCCACAGGTTGACTGTGCATTGTAGAAAGTATTTCCTTATGTTAATTTTAAACATTCTGCCTATTCATTTCATTGAGCAACCTCTAGTTCTTGTGTTATGTGATGGGGTAAATAACACTTCCCCTCTCACTTTCTCCACACCATTCATGATTTTGTTCACACCTTTATGATATGCCCCCTTAGTAGTCTCTTTTCCAAGCTGGACAGTCCCAGTCTTTTTAACTCTCCTTGTACGGAAGCTGCTCCATACCCCTAATCATTTTTGTTGCCCTTCTCTGTACCTTTTCCAGTTCTAATATACATTTTGTGATAGTTTTTAAATAAAGCTCAACCAGATATTATTTCCAAATGTTTCAGGGTAATTTATGCTGAGGCAGATCTTCAGCTGGCATAAATTGTCACAAGTTTCAATGCCCTATGACAATTCACACTAGCCAAGGATCTGCCCCTGCATTTCATTGTTTACAGTAATAAGTGACAATTTAAGATTATGGATTTATTGTGGCAGAATGCTTTGGACTAAGTTCTACTTCAATTTAAGCAAAAACAACTATTTAGGGAAAAAAGCATAGCAACATAGCACATTAGTTTAGGACAGGAAATGAAGAAAAATTGTGTTTCCAGTTGAAACTTCCAGGGAATTTGTTAATAATTATTATTGGCCATCAGACTGAAATTATCCATGTTGGAATTTGGGCAGGACACCACCCCCTACTCTTGCGCGTGCAGACACACACACAAAAAGTGCCAACAAATCTTTAAGGAGCTCAAGCAAACAGGGCATGTCAGCCAAAAAAAGTATTACCTCCGACAGCACATGGCCAGTTAGCACCACAGGAGGCATTCATTCAGTACTAACTCAGAGGAGAAACCACCACCTACTTATCCCCCAAGAGCACGTCTGCGTTCCTTAGAGGTCTCTCATTTACATATCAAACCAGCCCATCCCTGTTTAACTTGTGAGAACTGGCAAGATCATAGTACAAAACATCTTGGGGAGAAAAGAACAACTGCTGGGACAGCAGTGATGGGTGGGATGCACAGAATGCTTTAGATCTACCCCTCTCTCTCTTTCTACTTGTTCTCAAGGAGGACAAAATAGCTGTTTGTGCTGGGAAGATATTTGTGGCCAGTGACTTCAGCCACATCCGCTAGAATCAGGCTTTCATCCACTCAGCTTGGGAATAGCTGTATTTCTCATGGTGTGGTTAGAAAGACATTTTTCAGCAGAGAATCCAGTTTGTTTCATTTGCAAGATGCCTGTTTCTAGGGTGTGGGCAGAAGGAGTAAATCAGGACTGAATAGAACCAGGTAAAACAAGGGGACTCTGACCCTTCTGTAGTCAGCCATCTATTCGCACTATACATTCGATAAGCGCTCTCACTGGCTGCGTTCTCCTAACATTGTGGACTTTCTCAGCCATGCACCATCTTATTGTTACAGTTTTCCACGTATAAGGCCCAAATAGATACGTTGAGCCAGGAGTGACTCGTTTGAGGTGAGGCGAGAAATAAAGAACAAAAGTAATGTACCTCAGGAGAGAACGAGAGAGAGAGAGCACAGCGCATAGACCTCCCTCTGTGGGAGTCTGCACTGACCACAAACAACAAACCGCCCACTCAGTTTAACCCACGAGGAGGGGAGTGTTGGAAATTGAAAGGTGCAGTGCACAGGGAAACAAAGAGACAATTTTTATGGCTATGTACCAGTTTATTATTTGTCAAGTGACAATAACGTGCTTCTCAGTCTGACATTCTCAATTTTCCAGATAGTTGTCATCTCAGGACTCCAAGCAATTGGTTCACATGTCCTCACCAGTTTAACGCTTTAGCTTGAAAAGGAAAATGGAAAGGGCTGACAACTACGAACTTAAGCAGCCCGCGTTGATCCTCAGAAGGTCTATTTCATGGTGAAGATTGATCTTCTGACAGAAACAGGCTCTGCTTTGTTAGGCTGATTGCCCGTGCTTAGGCTTTAGAGTTGTTGGTTTTTTAAATAAATGTTTGAGTGTGGCTACCACTGTTTCCTTTGGTTACTGAGAAGCCTGTCAAGTTCCCAGAGTGGGGATATTTGTGCTGATTTAAACCCTGGACAGATCTCCAGATACACCACATAGACCGGGATGCAGCAGTAGCTCAAAGCCATCCCCATGACACTGTCTCCCCTACTCATGAGCTCCCCTCCCTTAGTTGACAGCTTCACCGACCTAGGAAACTATGTGTAGCTTCCATGGGAGGTCCTCCTTGCAGAGGGAGATGTGCGTCTCAGGCCAATCCCATGGGCAACTTTGGACAGCAGCTTTGAACTGGACTCTGTTCAGTGGGAATCCAGTGCAAAGAATGGAGCACACAGAGGAGTAAATGGGCTACTCTCTTTTATATCAAAGGGAATTTCCTTAGTGCAGCTTCCTTCCTAGATATAATGAGCTGCAACTATTCAATTGGGACATCATAAATCATGGATCCCTGATGAGGCACAAGCTTCTGGCCAGTCACAGATGGAAGTGGAGGATGTTACACAGGAGGCAAGTTCTTCAAAGCACTTCTCTCTTCCTCCCGGCATCACTCCAATCTTGCCTGGGTTCAGCTTTAGCCACCCATGGCATTTACATTCATTCCACTGGATTCCCAGCTGCTTTTCTCCCAACTGCCGAGTTCAGCTATTCGTTAGGAAAGCTGGGAGGTGCTCCAGTTTCTGGGTGATGGAAAGGAGGGGAACTTGTGAGGTCTGAAGCTAATCTTTTACCTTGAGGTATTTACACGAGAGGAAGCGAGTTAGAGGTGGGATCCCAGCATTATGGCCAACATAGACTTCAGTAAAAGCGGCAGGTGCTCAACACTTTTGAGGAGGGGGAAAAAAAAATAAATTAGGCCATGTATTTGGGCACCTCCATATGCACTTAAAAGTCTAACTTTAGGCAGAAGTGGGTTAGCCGGAAGGGGGTTTCACTAGCCAGGAAATGGAAACAAAGCTCCAAGCCCCAGTCCTTTTAAGCTCTGTTCCTCAGACCTTGTTTATTAACTGCCAAACAATCACAAAAACTTAACTGATCAACACTGGGCAATAATTCCCATAGAGTTTTGACCTGCCTTAGCTAGCCTGAAGGGGAAAAGGCCCCTTAGCTCCCCTTTGACCCAGCTCCCCCTTCATTTTATACTTCTCCCCCAGCAGCCATGTGACCTGCTAGTTCTGAGTTTTAAAGAGCCCACAGCTGTAACAGCACACTGGGATGTGTGAATGTACCCCAAGATCCCGTGTGCCTTCTTACACACCCTCTGCTGAAATCTGAGGTTAAACAAAGATATTACACTATGACTCCAAAACACTGGAGTCTCTAATGGGAGTTTTAGTGCAGCTGCCAGAGGATCTCAGGACAAATTGTCACTCAAGATGGTCATCCACCTAACCCATTGTTTTGTAGCTCACACCTGCACTGATGATACATTTATCTCAGCAGGTTCATGAATCAACATTTGAGGACTTCTTCCTCAAAATTATAGGATCCCTGTTTTCAAATCTAAAATATATAGTTGTGTTCTCTGTGACCGTAGGAGAAAAAGTCTGATAGGATCTAAAAAAAGTTTTTACCTGGTTATTATAGTGTCTCTAGTATGATTTATTTTTCTTTTTGCATATACTGACTGGACTGAAAATAGTTACAACAGAAAAAAATATAGCAATCTTTGTTCCAATGCTGAATGTATGCATTAACTTGAAAAAAGTTATCAGATGTGAAATTTAATATGAGAAGCAATCTTTGCCAGCAGGTAACAGAAAAGCCTATTTGTAATGCTTTGGAGCTTGTGAGGAATTAATAACAGAGAAAGAAGGAATATCATCAGGCCAGAGCCTTAGCTGGTGTAGACCCGCATCACTCCATTAAAGGCAATTCTTATTTTTTATATTACTGTAGCACCTAGTAGCCCCCACTGAAGTTAGGGAGACATGGTGCTAGGTGCTGTACAGACATATAGTAAGAGAGAATCTCTGTCCAAAGGGCTTGCAATCTGAAAACAGACAATGCAAGAGGAGAGAGAGACACGGAGTTGGGACGTAACTTATCCAAGGGAAGAAAGAAACTCTACACATTGGCAGGGGCAGGCACAGAGACAGAAGGGCTTCAGCAGGGCCTGGTGGATGCTGATGAATCATCAGAATATGTTCTACACTTACGAGTCTGGACACACTCTCCCCTGTGCTGACTGGCTGTTTGCTCCAACTCCCTCAGTCCCCTCACCTGAGCCTCGTGCCACCTAGATTCCACTCTGCAACCCCGGCCTCATCCCCCTCACCCCCCTCTGTGTTTCATTCAGCTAATCCCCTCCCAACAAAACCCCACCCAGATAAAATTAAAAATAAAACAGTGGCACTGACATGCTGTTTGCTGCCCTCACGTTGTTCTCTCTGCTTGCATGTTCCATCCCTTTCTCCCACTCAGTGTCTACCACATCTATTTAAGCTAGGAGCTCTTTGGGGATTGTCAACTACTCTATGGCATAGTGCCCAGCACAATGAGGCCCCTAGCTGGTCGGTCCTTAGGCCCTACCATCATAATTAACATAATTAATTAATTAAATAAATAATAAAAGGTCCCCTGACTCCTAGTCCAGTGGCCTGTCCACTAGCCCATACTGCCATCTTGAGTCAATAGAGCTACACCAATTTACACCAGCTGAGGATCTGGCCCATTGATTTCAGTGGGTATTAAGAGCACTCAGTTCCTCTCAGATGGCAGGCTCAGTACCTTGCCCTGAGCTAACAGGTAGACAGCCTTGAGAAATTCTTCTCACCTCCTCAGCCAGGGGGCAAGGAAGATTTTCACTGTCACCAACACTGGCAGTAAAGGGCAGGCAAAAAGATCTGGTGCCTGGACTAGTACATTCTATGGTGATTCTGCCAGACAGGCTGAAGGATCTAACATCCACGTGCACCATTCCTTGCTGTACGCGTGCAGACTCAGTTTGCAACTCTTCAGCCTATCACTTCTCAAAATTCTGGCAGCAAGTTCGTTCACGCCAGGGGCATTACGAGCAAAGCAACACTGCTCCCAAAAAATATAAATCATTAACGTGTTTGGGTACATCGTTAAGCAACTGAAGAACATATTGCTCTACCTGGCAAAAAAGCAACTCCTTCTTGGAACGAGATGAAAGACTTTTTTTTTTTGTTAGTGAGCAATCCCAAACAACAGCTACCAGTTAAACTGAGCTTCCTTCTGCCATCTCATTCTTTTAGTGCATGAGCAAATCCTGCTTTTCTTAACATGACACAAAGCACTAAAACTGAAGCAAGTGCTCATATGCTCTGTACTGCTGACACACAGCAATGGTTTATGTCAATAGCAGTTCTTTGGCCAGTTGCCTAGAGGTTTAAGCTTCCAGATATTGTATTTGTATATTCAGTTGAAGAAATGTATCCTCACATCTTCAGTCATACTCACATCAAAAGGGTGGCAAAACATTATTAATTAGACTAGCCTAGAACTGGAATTTTCCACAAGGTTTGGGGTAGTTGCTTTAGTCTGTGCTTGCACAAAGCCCCAACATCAGTAAGTTTCAATAACCATTGGCACACAACTATACATTTCCATGTAAAGTGGAAGTACCTGTTTGCCATACACTCCTGCAAATATTATGGGCCAGATTTTCAGCTGATGTAGATCAGAGCAGCTGCACCAGCTGTGGATCTGTCCTTTGAGCTTTCTCTATGGAGAAAAATTATAGTTAAAGTTGAATTCAAATTTCCATTATAACACAGCCCCCCCTTTATTTATTTGGCATAAACTCTCTCAAAGATTCTTTTCATGAGCTCAAATTTTCCATGCATGCTCTCAGCCCAGAGGGGAAATTTTGAGGGAAACCCCATCAGCTATTTTTAAGTTATTGGAGAGTGAAAAGAATTCAGCTTAAAAAATTAACCTTTTTTTTTGGGGGGGGGGGGGGGGGGGGGGGGGGGGGCTCACAAATATCTCAAACTTGGAGAGAGGAAGGACATTCTTGTGGTTAAGGCAACAGGGCTGGGACTAACACCACCTGGGTTCAATTCCCATTCTGCAACAGACTGCCTTTGTGAAAGGGAACTCATTTAATCTTGGTGCCTCAGTTCCTCATTTGTAAAATGGGGATATTTACAGTCTCTCACTCTTTGTCTGGCTTCTCTATTTAGACTGTAAATTCTTTGGGGCAGGCACTTCATTTAACAGTAACTAGAATTTAAAACCACCCTAGATGTACAATGAGAGAGAGTTTGTACCACTGGGAGAAATTTAACTCTTCATTGCTTGCCTTTATACACATAGGGAGGGTTTTCCTAAGTGCCCAAGGGACCTAGGAGCATGTTGCCACTGAAAGGCAATGAAATTAGTGCCTCTATCTTCCTTATGTGTTTTTGAAAATCCGACCCTTAAATTTCTAACACTTACCATAGTACTTGTATAGTTTTTACACTGAAATATAGATACAGCATGTGCGTGTTTGCTATACAAACACGCACATGCAGCATGCAAATTCTTTCCCTGTGTTGTCCAGTTGTCCTAGCAAGCAGGAGAGTACACACAACCAACCCCCATTCTGGTAGACTCACATAACAGCTGGGCAAGATTCCACTATGATTGGGTCATCACCAACATGCCATCAGCTGACATTCAAGGGTGAACGTAAACACATGCTGCTCCTTTTTAGGAGAGCCGTCCGCTCTGCATTACCTCTAGTCCCCACCCGCACCTAAGTCATCCCACCATGCACCAAAGAAGGGATGCCATCTGCTCTTGTGCCTTTGACTTCTGTTTGGTGGGAACAGGAGGTAACGGATCAGAACAGGTCTCGAGAGCAACATCATACTGGAAAGCAATCACTGGAAACAGACCAAGGCTGACTAAATAATTACCAGGGCTGTTTATGCTAGGATGGTCTAGCAGTTCAGGACAATCAGCTGCAGCGGGCACCACCCTACTGCGTTACCATCTGACTGATGTACGCTAGTCTCATTTCCATTACAGCTAATACAAGAGCATGTTTCATTAGAATACACCACTCTAGTTCACACGAGCAGCTCTGAAGCTACAAATTGGTACCACCTTCTGCTGATATTCTGACAGAGTTTTGTCTACAGCCTTTCCAGGAACCTCAAGACAATAAGTGGAATAATAATATCAAGAATAATTAGCACCAAGTACTTTTCTAAACCATTGTTAAAGCCTCACAATATCTCTAGGAAGTAGGTATTAATTAAGGAAGAGGGAAATTGTGACTTGCCCAGGGTCTCATAATAGCAAACCAGGAATAAAATGCTGGAGTTTTGACTCTCAGTTCCCTGCATCAGAACACACTGCCTCCCATGCCACGGTAACCTTGCATGCTCTTAATAGCACTGCACTTGTGAGTGGAGCTGGTTGAAAAATGATTTTTTTCCCAGGTAGAAAATATAGATTTGTGGAGAAAATTCAACCATTGAAAAATTTTGGCTGAAAACTGAAATATTTTGATTTGGAAATACTGCTGTAGTACCTCATGAGAGCTGTAGTTCAGGGGGCTCAAATGTCCATTCTCCTCTATAGGCCAGACTCCCTGGTCAAACTACATCTTCCATGATGCACCAAGGTTTCTCCTCTTGGAGAAGGGAAGGCAATGAATCATGAGAGTCCCTTGCCATGGTGCATTATGGGAGATGTAGTCCAGCTGGGGAACCAAGTCTGTAAAGGAGAATGGGGTTATGAGCCAACCAAACTGCAACTCCCAAGAAGGACCCTGGTAGCAATTTCAAATCAACTTATTTTGGTTTTCAGCCAAATATTTCAGGGTTTGGAAGCTTTATGGGTTTTTTAATAATGAAAAAAAAATCAAAATTTTCCACAGAAAGAGTCACAAAAAACAGAAAAATCTGTTTAGTCGAAGACAGAATTTTCCAACATAAAAGTGTTGACAAATGTTTTTATTAGCTCCCATTCTGAGCATTAAACTGAGCTTTTGTGGCAAATGGAAGACCCCTATACCTTGAAAAACTCACCTTCATATTAGGCTAGTGGTGAGCGGAGACTTCTGTTTTTCTGATAAACCCTGTTCATTTTGTCCTCTTACCCACCCCCACTCTGCTGCCTGTTTTTCAACCTGTTGCATCCTGTCTCACACATAAACTGTAACATTGGTGTTCATGCCAGCACAATGGACCCCTGATCCAAAGCCCATTGAAGTCAAAGGGAGTTTTTCTATTGACTTCTATGAGCTTGGGATCAGGCCCAGCATGCAGAAGTTTATTAAACTTCTTCACACTGATTAATACACACACACACCACTAATGGACTTATGGCTGTTAAAAGCAATTTTTGCCAACTATACACCAGTAGAGATTGAGTACAGAGTACTCAAACATTTATACAAAACATTGGGGTGAATCACAGTCCAGCATGCTTGCAAGATCCTGAGATTGTAACAAAGTGCAATGTCCTACAGCAAACCAGCATTATAAACTGTCATGCACAATCTCGTGTAGGCAGCACAGGTAACTTTCCACCGGGGCTTCAGCACAGACTGACATTCCGATTCCTGCCTACAATAGAACGTCACTAATCATCACTTCGCTAATCCACGTTTTATTAAGTGCACCAAAACCTCACCGCCTCTCCTTTCCCCTTAGCAAAGATTTAACAGCAGGGCACTGGAATGAGGTCTCATATTACTAAGACATGAGTATTTTTAACCAAGTGTGCTGCGCACATTGATTTGGACATTCTGAAGTAGTTTGATAAATAATTAGAGCTAAAACTAGAGTTGACAAAATAAAAGCCAAATCTTTGGTGAGAAGAGAGGCCATCTGGGGTTTCAGTTACAAAAGCACATTCTAACAGAATGCTCCTATTGCTCAGCACTTCTCAGGATTTGGTCCTGTAGGAACAAAATACATTCCCTGATATAGGTGCTTTGCTTTTTTGCTATATGTATGAACTTACTCTCTAGCTTACTTGCAACATGGTTTCCCAGCCATTCCTGCCTTCATGAAGTAGTCTGCATCCTTTAGATGAAAGCCAACAAAGCTCCATAGTCAATTAAAACATTTGATTATGCTCTGAACTAAGAAGGCGCTGTCTAATGTGGTGCCTTATCTCTGTGCTCAGCAACCCCTACTATCTCTCTGAATTAGGTCATACAACTCAACCCGAAATATCAGCACTGAGATTCTTTGGCTATGACAGTTTCACTTTCCAAACCTACCAGATGTTACACATATGCCATGCTTAAGACTGGAACTAAAACGATAGTCCATCATTAACCTTCTTCCTGTTTTCCAGGACAATTTTAAACAAGTGAAACAAATAATCAGTTCACTATCTCGTTCATTTTGTTTCTTTTTGATTATGTCTGTTATTGACTTGGGGCATGAATATGGTTGCCAACTTTCTACTTGCACAAAACCAAACACCCTTGTCCCACCCACGGCCCCACATCTAGCTCACTCCATCCCCCCCAGTCTCTGTCACTCGCTCTCCCCACCCTCACTTTCACCAGGCTGGCTCAGGGGATTGGGATGCAAGAGGGGGTGAGGGCTCTGGCTGAGGCCAGGCATGAGGAGTTTGGGGTGCAGGAGGGGGCTCCGGACTGAGGCAGGGGGTTGGGGAATGGGAGGAGATATGGGCTCTGGGCTGCAGTAAATACTGCAAATGAATTTCTATTAATCTATTTGGAAATTTGAACAAATTCACTACCACTATATTTATTCCTTGCTTTTGCTATTTCCACCAACATTCATGAAATCAAGTTTTACTGGCACAAATGCAGACAGCAAATTTTAAGCTCATGAAAAGCCAATTTTATATTCTCTTTCCATGTGCATCCATCCAAAAATTACAGACATTATCGTCCCAGTCAGGAAACAGAAACAAAACCATATCACTTACGTTTTATCCACTGTAAATCCACCAAGTTTGGGAGGCTTTAACTAATTTCTTTAACTTTAAATATGTTCAGAATTGTAATTGAATTGCGTTCATTTATTGTTGTCGGTTTCTTTGCTGGATTTGATCAAGGACCCTAGCTGGAATGATAGCAAAGTGACAGCATTCTTCTATGTATGAAGATTAGCCTTAGAAGATAAAGGAGATGGGCGAGAGTTTTTCCCCATTTAGTCACTGGTTTGAATCAGAAATCATTACATGCTGACATCCATACAGCGATTAAGAGAGTCAGGGGATCTCTCAGTCCACTTTCCAGTGTGCAGGCGTTCACACCATAGAATAAAAAAGGTGTAGGACGGGAAGAGACCTCTATAGGTTATCTAGTCCAGTCCCCAGCACTCAAAGCAGGACTAAGTAATAACTAGACCATTCCTGACAGGTGTTTGTCTAACCTGTTCTTAAAATCCTCCAATGACGGAGATTCCACAACCGCCCCAGGCAATTTGTTCCAGTTGAACAAATTCACTGTGACTACATTTGTTCCCTGTTTTTGCAATTTCCATCAACATTCATGAAATCAAGTTTTACTGGCACAAATGCAGACAGCAAATTTGAAGCTCATGAAAAGCAAATTTTATATTCTCTTTCCATGTGCATTCATACCAATACTGACAGTTAGGAAGTTTTTCCTAACATCCAACCTAAATCTCCTGTGCTGCAATTTAAGCCCATTGCTTCTTGTCCTATCCTCAGAGGTTAAGGAGAACAATATTTCACCTTCCTCCTTGTAACAACCTTTTATGTAATTGAAAACTGTTATGTCCCCCTTCATTCTTCTCTTCTTCAGACTAGAACAAAGCCAATTTTTTCAATCTTCCCTCATAGGTCATGTTTTCTTGACCTGTAATCATTTTTTTTGGTCTCCTCTGGACTTTCTCCAATTTGTCCACATCATTCCTGAAATGTGGAGCCCAGAACTGGACACAATACTCCAGCTGAGGCCTAATCAGTGTGGAGTAGAGAGGGAGAATTACTTCTCGTGTTTGGCTTATGCCATTCCATCCCATCAGAACTAACACCTTGGTAGGCAGCCTCAGAAGACAGGCCGAAGGCTGAACGTGCATGGAGACTGAACTAAGACGACTGGCAGGGCAGTAGAGAGACCACTTCTTTTGCTGTATCATCTGAGGCTAAACAGAGAACTTCATTCTCCAAAGCTGCCAGTCCTGGCATTGTTCAGAAGCATCACGGACACATGGTGCCAGATCTTCAGGGGTATGAATCAGCGTAGTTCCATAAACATCAGTGGAGATGTGCCCACTTACACCAACGGAGGAGGCGGCCCACGTAGACTGACATTTTAAATTAAAAGACGAGGAGTATAAACTCAAATCATAAGAGAGCCTGTTGAGCCGTACATTTCCAAGTGAGCCCCACGGAAGGCAGCCCTGCACACAGGAGTAATAGCATTGATTCAATGTGTGTTAATGTTACGATTCATTATCTAATCCAGGCTTGAAGTTCAGACTTTGTCAGCTTGTTACAAGAGGTCAAAGTTGGATAACAGAACATGGCACCTGAGCAGCAGCATATCGCCTCCATCCCAGGCAGCCACACTCCCGCCATAGCAGGGCTTAGCACCTCCCATCTTTAAGGATTGCCTTTCTTTCTTCCTGAATGAGGACAATGCTGGAAGGACACTCTCCAAGCGGCACTGCTGGTGCGGTCCGTACCGTACTAGTACTTCATTCTCAGCTCCCACAACACGCTCACTGGAGGAGGCTTTGGAGCTGGTCAGGTGGGTGCCCAGAGCAAAGCTCACTGCAGCCGAACAGACGTGATACTGCTCCAGGCTTCTGTACGTACATCTTTGCTGCCCTCAGTCATTCAAAGCCTGCAAAGCTACTCTAACCTCCTGCCCCTTGCTCCAACTGCAGTCAAATATTTTCACTTCTGCAGTTGCTTTTTGTACATGGATCTCAATGCCCTTTACAGACACTCAATCAAGCCACAAACGACCCCCTTTTATTGGGCTTCAGTGTTGTTATCCCCATTTTACAAAAGGGGATGCTGAGACACACAGAAGTTAATGGATACGTTCCCAGAGTAACAAATCTGTAGGGCATGGTCAAGAACTGAAAGAACTCCTCACTCCCATCCTTATGCTTTAAATGGGACACCATTTCTCTCTCCATGAAAGTATCTTCTGCCTGGGCACTGCTCTAGCTGGGCACTCAGGCACAGGACTTTAGTCTGCCAGAGGCGTTACGAACGGATCACAGCACACTCGTGGCAGCAGCATCCCCAAGCTTCTTGCACGGTAGAAGATGCTAGTGGGAGGGTTTTTAATCACTGTTAATTCAGCACAACTGGAGGTTTGTTCAGTATCACTGGCAAGCCTGGTTTTATACACAGCACAAACTGAGATGGGCCAAGCTCCAAGATGAGAGCAAGCTACATACAATTAGAAACAGTCCAGAACTCAGTTCCAGAGCCTGATCCAGATCCAAACTCTCCCAGAGCTTGAGATGTGCAGTCAATGTTCCCATTCACATCTGTCTTACAGAAATGAGCGAGAGTCACAGGTTTCCCCAGAGACAGAAGGGGTTTGGACCCAGTGACAGAGTTTGTCCCGTGTCTATTTAAAAGGCTCATGAAACCACATTGCCTGCATCAACCCGATACTAACATATTTAACACCTGATTTTTCACCTCTCCGTTGCTGAGTTAGCCTTTACACTACATTTGTGCTTTCACTTCCACTGTCATTAGATACAGTAGTTAGTATAAGTCCCAATTCCCAAAGCAGCATGCCGGGTTTTTCAACAGACACAACCCAAATCAACGCTCACAGGAGTCCTCCCATGTGCTGCTTTGAATCTTTAGGAGTTAACATCAAATTCTAGCTCCTCTGTCTATACAAAAAAGTTACTTAAGTGCCAGGTGTTATCTCCTAGGGCAACTGCTGTGCATACAGCACAACAAAGGAAATATTCCCTCTGTTATTATAGACATAAAACAAAATCCTTCCTTGGCATAACTCCACTGAAGTCCGCATCCAGTTACAGGGATCTCCTCCTAACAAAAAGGATCCAGTAGCTCAATGCAACTGACGTTGCACCAGGATTTTTTTTTTTAAATAAAAGAAACCCATAAACATTCTTATTTGGATCTGCTGTAAGGGAGGAGTATTTCCCACTGACCAATGGTTTCTGAGAAAACTTCTGCCTCTGTGGACAGCTGCTACAGGAACTCCCCAAGCAATAAGGCTTTGAATTCTGCAAAAAAAAGTGTTAAACTCTTTCCAAAAAGCTAATAAAACCAGCTCTTCTGTGTAATGTGAGTTACACCGCCTTTATATTTGTTAGATCTCACTCTTCCAAATTACACTGTTGGGTTTTGCTTCAAGTGAAAGTGGAGGCAAAATCCCAATGCAGTATTTTGTAGGTCATCCAAAACCACACACACACTATATACACACACACACACACACCCCATACATACACACCTGCAGCGAGTGTGTGTACTAACACACTGTAAATAAGTAAGCAATGACCAAACCCAAACCAAACCTTTAAATCTAAACACAGCTCCATTCTCCCACTCCCACTCCACTGGGAATTTTTGGCTTATTCAGACCTGAAGTCCTGGGTGTGATTTGACCCCTGCATTTTTGGGTCCTGGGCAGATCCAAACTCACAGGGAGAGGTCATAAATATATCTCTTCATTGAACTTCTGTTTCCAAACTAGACCCTGCAGCTGAAAGAAGCAGCTTCACAAACACAGGACAATTGAAGTACTGCCATGCTAAATGCCAATTTAGCGTCTGATCCTAAAATCACTGAGGTCAATGGTCTTGGATCAGGCACTTACTAAGAACGCCTAAAAGCATAGAAAGACCTATAGTACTTAAACTCTTTCCAGAGAGACATTTTATAATTCATTTGGTCTTTGTCTCCACCTGCTGATATGGAGGAATAATACTCTAGCTCTTTGTATGATATTAGAGGGGAAGTATTGAATGCGTTCCTCGTTAAAAAAAAAATATTCATGCCTTACAGATCAAAGAACATTAACCTTGTCTGTCATAACTGTCAGATATTACAATAGCTACTATTAAAAACCCAACATTCAGAGGTAACCACACTATCTTCCCTTACTTAGAATAAAAGATACCATGAGGCTATAATTACAGAAGACTGGCGATTTTATGGTATGCTCTGCCAGTAAAATAAGAAGCTCCTGAAATATAAGAAACTGTGTTGAGAAGAAATAACTATTTTTAATTAAATGTAAACAGGAGAGAGGTTTGTGGGATCTTCCTAAACTGAACTGAAAGCTGAAAATGGTCACAGCATTTGATTAAAATTGTTCTCAAACAGCATCCAGCAACGGTATGTAAATACATAGACGTCCAAGAATTATAATCTAAACTATCACCTGCCTAGGCATAAACTAACCCTGGTTATGCTCAGATGTTAAGGCAGTAGAATCATAAACTAAATTATCATCATTAAAACTTATGCTGAGCCTCATCTGTAATTCATTCAGAGATCATACAGATTACAGAGTTGTCGGCTCTACAGCTGCATGTGCTCTGCATCTATTAATTAATTCCACAGACAACATACAAATTTTACAATTGCAACTGTTTTCCAAACTGGGATCTCTCAGGTTATTTCAACAACTATATTTACCCGACTGGCTTTATTTCTTTCCTGTCACTAACCTTCTCGAGATTCGGACCCTAAAGGGAAGGCAAGCCAGGGGGTGAGGATCCTGTTCACTGCTAAGCCAAGTTGATTTATGCCAGCATCTGTCCGCACCAAAACTGGGGAAGCCCCAGGAGCTCATTAAAGCGTTGGCTGAAATTTTCAGAACAATGGCTGAGAAGCAGCCAGCCTGAACGGCAAGGGGGCACAATTGTGCCCTGAGCAATCTGGTATTTTTATTTACTCAAACCACAAAATGCTTCCCATTCCATGGAATGTGTTAGAACACCAAATATAAAGTACCAGGAAATTGCATATTAAGGTGCATGCTTGCTTGGACTGAACATGCTCTTTTCAGAGTTGGCCCCTGGATTAGAACTTCACAGACCACATCTGGATTTGGATCTCAGCGTTGACGATCAAGCCATGGGTGTGTGTTCACTATAAAGGAAACGATCACTGAAAACAGTGATTGCAGTGTCCAAAATAAGAGCTCTTCAGACCTTGCAGGACAGATGTGTTGTTGGCACGGTCAACTGGTGGGATGACAGAGCCATGATCACTTTGGTTTTATTTCCCTGCTCCACATTTAATATTGTTTTTCAAATTAGTTTGGGGTAGTTTTTATAACCCTGCTAAAAGTATAATTTGTTGACCATGAGGGATATTGCCTAAGAATGCAAGAACTGCCATACTGGCTCTGATCAGTGGTCCGTCTGATCTACTATCCACTCTAATAAGCAGCAGCAATTATATTTGAAGAAGTACTGAAAAGCACTTTGTGGCAATTTGCCACCATTGCGACACTTGCAGCAGTAGAGCAGTGGTTTTTCAACCTTTTTTCATGTACGGACCCCTAAAAAGTTTCAAATGAAGGAGTGGACCCCTTTGGAAATTCAACCCGTGGTCCACGAATCCCTATCACAGAAGTCTTAGACTGAAAATTGACTGAACAGAATTCTACTATAAATGTTGTATGTGCTCAGCACGGCATTTGACGCAATGTGAGAAAGGGTGCTAAAACAGTGGACTTCTATGGTACTGACAACAGTTCCAGGTTTTGAGCTGTAGATGAGGGTAGTCACATATTTTTGATTGATCAGAAAAATTGAATGCCTTTTCTGGGATCTGAAACTTTATTTTCATAGTCACCTTTTGCGGATCCCTTAGACATAGTCTGCAGACCCCCAGGGGTCCACGGACCACACATTGAAGACCACTGCACTAGATGCTACAGAGGAAGGTGCAACCTGCCCCAAGTGGACTATTACAGAATAACCTTTCCATAGTAAAAAGAACAGGAGTACTTGTGGCACCTTAGAGACTAACAAATTTATTTAAGCATAAGCTTTTGTCAGCTACAGCTCACTTCATCAGATGCATTCAGTGGATTGAAGTGAGCTGTAGCTCACGAAAGCTTATGCTCAAATAAACTGGTTAGTCTCTAAGGTGCCACAAGTACTCCTGTTCTTTTTGCGGATACAGACTAACACGGCTGCTACTCTGAAACCTTTCCATAGTAGTATCTTCTTAGTGCCCATTATTTAGGTTATTTCTACACACTGCAATTGGGGGGTGTGATTGCAGCATATTTAGACATAACTGGCTTCGGTATCCATAGCAGCGAAGCCACGGCAGTATAGGCCACAGCATAGGCTAGCCACCTAAGTAGGTCCCCAGGCTCCCTGGCGTGCTGGTACTCTGGTGGCTAGCCTATGCTGCAGCAGCTTCACTGCTATTGGTAACAGAGTAAGCCAGATTAAAACTAGCTCAAGTAGGTGTATACATGCTGCAGTCAACCCTTTTATTGCGGCATAGACATGTATACATTTAGTGGTTGGCTTAAGCTCTAGAGAATGAGTAGTAATATCCCCAACTTCTTTTAATGTAATTAAGTGTTAGTATGGAGGTCTCATTATCCAGATAACATGTCTAATTCTGTTTTAAATCCTGCTAAGCTCCTAACTTCTTCTATGACATCTTTTGGCAATGTGTTACAAGAGTTAATTAAGTGCACGTAAAAACACTAATAAAGCTCAATCTGTCTGACTGAAAAAAATCTGATTTTCAACCAACATTTTGGCCAGGTACTTTTCCAGATCTGAAATGTGTCCAGCCATAAAACTAGGGAAGTTTCTGTAAGTACAGCAACCTTAAAAGTATCTCTTTTTTAAAATTCATTCAGCAAACAACGGAACTGAGATTCAGCTCCTAAAGAGAAAAAACCCATTTCTCCCAGCAGACTCAGGCTCTTCAATACATGAAACTATTCCTGGCCACCGCCAATGACGTCTGAAGCGCTTTCTACCATAATTGCACAGCAAACAGAATTTTCATCATATCAATACTGACAATGAAAAAATTGCTAAATGGTTCCTACTTCTGCCATTATTGCTCTTGACAGTGTTTTACTGAATTAAGTGTTTGCACAGGTCCATTTTATATACAAGATATGAATTGACAGCACAGTTGTGCTGTTGCTAATTCCAAGGCTGGCATTCGCAGCAGAGATGGGGACAACTTTCAAAGACCTGGTCCAGATCCAAATAATCCCAAAGCGTGTGGTTGTTTTGATGGAAGACTGCTAACTAAAGATGGGCCAGAACACAATGAAATGTTCTCTCTGTATAAAATCCACTTGCGATAGTCCTTCTGGAAACCAGCTTTTGTGAGGATGAAAAGTGCCTAGTGAGAAGTATTAGCTTGTCACTATCATTAAATGTGATGAGGAAATCAAATGTTAGGGTTGGCATTACCACTGAATGACGAATTAAAGTACTCTCCATAATACAGATTGGAAATAACCTTAAAGGCGTACAGAACTTTTTAATACAGTCAGCATTTCCTGAAGATATTTATTAGGGCAATTCTTAAATAGGATGTATTCTGTCTTCCCATAGAACAACTAGGAATTGGATATTAGTGTAGTAAGTCCTAAGTGTCCATAGCCTTGAACATTAACAAAAGTAATAGTAGCGCTCATGATCTAAAATTATATTAAGAACACAGGATTTGCAACGCTGAGCCAGACCTTTGTTACATCAAGTCTATCTTATACCAATAGGAGTGGACAGTACCTAATGCTTCAAAAGGATGGTGCAGAGGTAAAACACTTAGTGTTTCTAGCCAACTAAAAGACCCTGCACAGGATGGGGAAATTCTCTCCTGAATCCTATGGCAATGAGCGTCTACTCTGGAGACCTTACTCTGTAAGATGCTGAGTACACTCCACTCTCACTGAAACGAGCTCAGTTAAACACAAGTTCGGTCTTTAAACTATCCTGGCTTTTTTTTTTTTTTTTTTTAAAGCCAGCTACAGCCTGTGACTCTTGGGTATTGTCTGGCTTCAAAGTGGTTCTTCATAATCTCCATTTACAAAATCCTGGCATACAGTACACGGGAGATGCATTTAAGGGCACAGGAAACTAAAGGCTCTTAGGGAACTAATCCTGCCACCGCCAAAGTAATGGGAAAATTCCAGTTGATTTCAATGGGAGTAGAACCAAGCTTTTACAGGAGTCATTTGCCCTAAATGTCATTGAATACCAGCCACATTGCTCTGGATAGCTCTGTCTTCAGACCTACTTGCCTATTGCCAAGAGAAAAATCCTAGCTTCACACAGCTTTTGTTTAAGCATCTTCTGCAGAGTTTTGGAGTTGATGGGAAGAGGTCAGATTTGCCACGATTCATCTGGAAGAATTTCTCCAGTTAGTCTAGCAAGTCAGTGAAGCAATAGCACCTGCTGGCCATAAATGTAATGTTCCCAGCAACTCTGCCCATTTTGACAGAGACTCTTTGGTGTCTGGAGGATTCTTAAACTCATGGATTTTCAAAGTGAGCCAGTGATGGTCAGATTTATGAACAAAAGTACATGCGCTTCTATAGTACCTTCCATCCAAGGCTTTCAAAGCTCTTTACAGATTTTAAGCAAGCCACGCAACATCTCTGTGAGGTACTTTGCTTAAACTCTCTACCTTAGCTTACAGATCTCTGAAACATTGAGAGTAATAAGTAATCTACCCAAGGCCACTCAAGTGGCAGAGCTTGGTAGAGAACCAGGAGTCCTGACTCCCAATGTTTTCCTCTAAACACTAGACCACAGCAACTTTCTCAAGTGACAGCCAAACTTTGAATATAGCTGGGCTTTCAATTTAAACCAGGTTCTCGGCTTCCTTTGAAACACTGGTACAGAACAGGAGCTGGGGATGCCCAAGTCATCCTCACATTATTGCCCCAGCAAAGTGGATGGGGAGACGCTGTAGTCAGAGTGCACTACAGCTCCTTTGGAACTGTACCAGCTGGCACAGTTTAGAGCCATCCCCAGGCTGCTCTAAACTCTTCAGGAATCAGCCAGTTTTACCCAAGCCCTGTCTGCAAAGCCTCGGACACAGCAGGGAGTTTTCGCTCAGGACTGCTGTATTCCATCCTAGCTCCCCACCCTGCAAACCCACACACGTGCAAGCTAAATCTTATTCACAAGGAGCAGTTCCAGTAAACCCAGAACCCATGAGGGGCAGGCTCGAGACCTCATCCATTACACATCGAATTTTTTCAAACTCATTTTGATTTTGTTCATTAATTTTACTACAGGTTTCTAAAGCAGTCTCAATCCCTGCTGATTACCCCTTCAGTAAAACTAATTAGGAGTTCATTTTGAAAAATCATATTTCTTTGGTGATAATTTCCTCCAGCTTCTCAAAGCTGTGATCATCTTCCAATGTTGATTGTTCCTGCTTAACATTCAGGACTCAGGAGACAGCCCAATGCAAACTGGCTAGCTAGCTACTCAGATGGCCCTCCCCATAATAACATCTGAACATCTCACAATCATGAATGGATTTTATCCTCACAACAGCCAAGAGATAGTGCAGTATTACCCCATTTTACAGAGGGGAAATGGAGGCATGAGATAGATTACATGACTTTCCCAAAGTCACTCAGGAAATCTGTCTCCAAGCTGAGAATCAAACCAAGGTCTCCAGAGTTCCTATTCTTTAGGCAATGCTGGAACATTAATGAACAGTCAAAACAAAAAACAGTCTCTGAACTCTTGGAGCTCTCTTAGTGTTAAATCCTTAGCCATCAATTCCATGGCCCCACTGGTCTTGATTTCGGCAACACCTGTGAAACAAGACATCCCTATCTGTATGTCCAACTATAGGAAACTCAGCCATCTCCACCTGAAGAAATAACGATGCAGCTGCATTTTCCTTCGGCACGTTTGCAATGAACACTAGTATCTAAGCTTACTGAGTGCACTTGCACATTACTATACTGAGGAGATGTCAAGAAAAGAGTAGCCCATCCTTTACAGCAGGTTAGCTAAATCTGGAGTGTACAAGCTATTCTGCCGAGGGTTTTTTAAATAGGCTCTTTTAATACATTCTTATATGTCACAGTACTACAAACCTCATAAAACTTGTGCATGCGAGTTACCCTAAATATTTAAGATAATACAACCAAAATTAAAACAAATTTCATCTCCCCATTCTTAATAAAAAAAAGAGAGCCTGAAGGACAAGGTAATCAGCATGCAACGTTGCTTAACAGAAAAAAATTTCAAAGGAAGACGCCATTTAACAGTCCTCGAGCCCTCCACATTCTGTCAGAAGGTATTAACAAGAAAGGGGCAGCTCTCCTGTGAGATCAGACAATGTAACAGAGAAAAAGTAATGGGTTGAACGTTGCGAAATGAGTGTCCCTGAACACAAGCATTAGAGCTGCTTCAGAAGGAATTTTAACAAAAGAAGCTGTGGGGCTAATTATGTTGTCTCCAAAGTGTTTAAAAATAAAGGGCATTGAGGGTTTACCCAGAACTTTACCAAGACAACAGCAAGGGCCAGACAGGCAAGCAGCAGCTTCAACGCTACCAAGTAGAAGAATGAAGATGTCACTAGGATGGTTTCTATGGTGAGGTATCTGGATCCTGTGTTCCTATCCCAAATGTAAAAGATCCAATACAGGCAGAACAAAATGACAGCTAAACCTGAATCTCACTCGGGCATCCATGCTTTATATTTAGAGAAAAATCTGGCCAACTGAGCATCAAGTAGCTGTTCCTAGATTGCAGCAGTCAGGAACAGGTGCTAAGAGCCCAGTAGTAGAAATACGGAATAGCCAAGAATGAAGAGGCCTCCCTGTTAATATTAGAAAACTGAGGATACTTGATAAGACATGGGGGGCGGGGGGAAAACAGATGGTACATACAGCTTTAAAATAGTGCTGGACAGTGAAATGGAACAGAGGAGCACTCTCCAAAGGCTGAGCATGGGAAAATGGGCTAAAAATAAAACTGACTCTCATCAACATAATGTCTAAGGTAACATCCTACAAACAGGTGCAGCACAAAAAGTTACTGTTGAATAGTCCAATTTCAAGCTGCAAAGCAAGATCTGTCTGATTAACTACGAGACTGGGATGAATCAGACAAGAGATAAACCAGCACATAAATACACTGCATTTGTAGCATAACTCTCTCTAAGGAGATACTCTGAAGAGCCCCCCATATTTTCCCACTTCAACACCCCCACAATGTTGTGCTGCCTCCATCAGCCTTCCAGACACAGAAAACTTGGATGGGGCCTCCCTTTGGAGATCATCCATGCAGCTCCCCATTCAGCCAGAAGGGGTGCTGCAGAGCAACACAAAGTCCTTGCAGTCTCTTCTGGTTTAAGAAGCAGGAAACCAGAGCGGGAATCACTTTTGGTTCTTCTTCAGATGATGGCCCCTATTGTATTGCACTGAGCTGGTGTTCTCACATATACCAGAGCAGCATTACAAGACTTCTAGGCTGTCCACATGGCTGTTTCACATCCAGAACAACCAACATTCTCCTAATGGGATACATAAAGCTGAAAGCAGACAGAGGAAGAGAGAAGTTAACATACGATATTGAAACCCACTGGTGAGTGTGTGCTGCGTGTCTTCTCTGAGCTTGATCCACAGAGGACTGGAATCTGTTACAGTCCCAGCTGGCTCTTTAGTTCAAACTGTGTCAACTCATGCATTTAGCTCCGGAGGTTCCTGGTTCAATCGGTGGTGTGCTGGCCAACATGGCTGCTGTCATAATATTGCAAGCATTTAATTCCTTTAACTTGATTACCTACTGCCATGTACTAGAGCCAAAAACTAAAATAAACTTGAGACCAAAGGTCCCAGACAGAAGCAGCCACGAGCAAAAGAAAAAGAGCAAAAGGAAAACACAACCCCAAAAGGGGAGATCTAGTGAAATACAGAGGACAAAATAATCAAATAGGAGTCAAAAGCTCTAATGCCAAGCCTTGAAGAAAGCTATGGAGCAAATTCTGACAGAACACAGAACGTCAACAGTGTCTGAAGATGAAAGTCAGCACAGCTGAGCAAGAGCAACTGAGCTGAACTCATAAGTCTTGGAAAACCAGAGAGGAAGAGGTGGAAACCCAAAAACCTAGAGCCTACATTATGGACACTTCATTGTCTAGACATCAGCAAGGCCTCAAATTGAATCCTTTGGCTCTTAGGCAGTGTGCAGATTACAAATGTTGGGCGTTACCAATTCCCATGGCCCACAAGCAAAGATCAGCTGGGGCACTGAATTCAGCCAATGTTGCAGCTCTGGCTTAGTTTCAAAGGGAGCCCAATTAGGTGATGTTAAGGTTCCTTCCCCACTCTGAACTCTAGGGTATAGACGTGGGGACCTATATGAAAAAACCCCTACGCTTATTTTTACCAGCTTAGGTTGAAACTTGCCCAAGGTACAAACTATTTTACCTTTTGCCCTTGGACTTTATTGCTGCCACCACCAAGCGTCTAATAAATATATAACAGGGAAAGAGCCCGCTTGGAAACGTCTTTCCCCCCCAAAATCCCCCCAAGCCCTACACCCCCTTTCCTGGGGAAGGACTGATAAAAATCCTCACCAATTTGCATAGGTGAACACAGACCCAAACCCTTGGAGCTTAAGAACAATGAAAAAGCAATCAGGTTCTTAAAAGAAGAATTTTAATTGAAGTAAAAGAATCACCTCTGTAAAATCAGGATGGTAAATACCTTACAGGGTAATCAGATTCAAAACATAGAGAATCCCTCTAGGCAAAACCTTAAATTACAAAAAGATACAAAAAACAGGAATATACATTCCATTCAGCACAACTTATTTTATCAGCCATTTAAACAAAACAGAATCTAACGCATATCTAGCTAGATTACTTACTAAGTTCTAAGACGCCATTCCTGTTCTGTTCCCGGCAAAAACCTCACACAGACAGAGAGAAACTTTGTTTCACCCCGTCCAGCTTTGAAAGTATCTTGTCTCCTCATTGATCATTTTGGTCAGGTGCCAGCGAGGTTATCCTAGCTTCTTAACCCTTTACAGGTGAAAGAGTTTTTCCTCTGGCCAGGAGGGATTTTAAAGGTGTTTACCCTTCCCTTTATATTTATGACAGGTGAGCATTACAATAATCTAGCCTGACTGTGACAAAGACGAGACACGTATATGAAATTTGGTGTATCTTTTAATCAGGGTTATACTTTTGAGGCGGGCCGGAGCGAAACTTTACATTATCAATTAACCTAAAAACCCTACACCTCCAACTGCCAGCAGCAGGTGCTTATTTTATGTTGGCATCTTTGCAGTAAAACACACACAAAATAAATCCTGTTGATGTTTTACTCCTAGGGGAATTCTGCGCCACAGCGCATGCGCAAAATTTATGTCAGCCACATATTTCTTTGCTTCCCCGCAGAAAAGTGACTTTCTGATGGGGAAGCAGAGGGGCCACAAAAGTGGTCATCCATCTCTAACAGGTCAAACCAACTCCCCCTAACAATCTCCTACACTAAGGTTCAAAGAACAAATCCAAATTTTGTGGCCTAGACTTATATTCAACAGGCAAGCAAAGTCCCTGCCCCAGGTAGTTTACAATATAATCTTGCAGACTTTACTTATAGGACCAATCTCATTGAATGCAATAGGACTATACTGGCAAGTAAGAATAACAGAATCAGGCCCTAATTTAGACAGGTTCAATATAAGTGATTCAGAAACGCAGGTGCAGAATGCATCAGAGAGCAAGTGAGCACTGGGCAGTTAGGCAAAAGGAAAGCATTATGGAAGGTTTTGAAGGTCTCTTGGCACAAGGATAGTAACAGGCTTTTTCCGAGCACGGGGAGCTGGCCTACAGAAAGGCATGACATCAAAAGCAAAAGGAGACTGGTATTATAATGAATCCGATAAAGAACGTAGTTGAGAAAATGTCAGTGGCTTGTAGATTAGCACTGTGGATATTTATGGGCTCTAGGTTTGAGCATTTTTTTGGGATTAGCACCTGTACAACTCAAGATGGGAGAGGCAGCTTCAGGTTGTGATATACAGAACTATCCACACCCTAACGCAAAACTCACCAGCTTTTCCTTTTTCTACTAAGAGCGCGACAGCATTTTCTTCCCTTATTTACTGGCCAGTTCTTCAGGGACACCGTATAACAAGCGCAATGCTTATTGACAAGGATTATTTATCTACATTTCCTGCTAACTTGACTCTCAGGACACTGCTAAAGTCTGCCACCCTGTGGTAAAATCCCATAACAGCAGGTTTCCTGGCAGATAAAAAGAGTCCTAATAAGCATATTGGACTTCCTTAGGCCTGAGATGGGAGGATACTGTGTTGGCCCTCATCCTACCTGGACATCCAATAAGGCTCCACATGGGCACAAGGGTTTGCCTGACCAGACTGACTGCAAGACCAGGGTGCTAGGTAAGACATTGCTTTAAAAAAGATCTCTTCTGCACAGCTCCTAACAATATTTCATTTTCTTCAAGCTGGTTATAAACTGCTTATTTATAGCCTTAATTTGGTTATAAAATAAGAGCTTTCAAAATTTTAAACCAAGAGGTAAAGAAAAAGTCCCCCCACTGCAGGAAATACTGGAAGTTCCCTAGCCTCCATTATGCAGGAGGCAAGATTAGCTGATCATTGTGTGGTCTCTCCTGACCTTTAAAATCTATGACATTTAGACATTTAAAAGTTTAAAACAGCAGATGTGCTCATTTCTGTGCTGTTTCTCCCTTCCATTCCCTTTTCCCCAAGTGGAGGAAAAAAACAGAGGATCAGAATTAACATTCAGAACCGGATGGTTTTACAGGCCCCAGGAATATCAGCTAACACACAGCAACAAGCAGCTAGAGCAGCAAGAGGAACATAACAAGCATCTAAATATTCTTTGTCCAGGAGGAAAAACTCAGAGCTGAACAGGACAAAGCTCTGATCTTTTTCCCTAAGGTTCCCACCATCCCCCTCGAAAAGAGTTATTTTGTGCTCACAAACGGTACCAAAGACCTCAATATACTACAGACGTGGTACAGCAGAGGCAATGGCAGAGGAGCTTTCCCATATTGCTCTCTTCGTCCTTGGTCAAACGTCCATAAAAAGTCAGCGCGAGTCTGGATCAGGCCTTTATTGTGCTTCAACCCTGCCAGAAAGGGGCCATGTTTTAGGGCAAGTTGTTACCATCTGCAGTTCAATCCCTGTCCTCTCTCAGAGACTCCTAAAATGGCTGCCAGATGGGACACTAGTCCAATCTGAACTACATCGAGCTCTTACCACAATCCACCAGCTCTTATCACAGTCCACTGAAGAGGTATCAAATGGTGGTGACCTTCACTCACTACTGACCCATGCTAGAAATTAAACAGTGATCTAGTGATGAAAGGCTCAGCCTCCTCTTACCAATCCGTCTAAAACGGTTCCACACCAATATGCAACTGGTTGGCAGCTTTGGAGACATACTTTGTATTCACAATCCCAACCACACAACTGCCAACGGCACTAGCAAGAGTTGGCCAATGGAAATTCAGCCCCTTTATCTCATATTGCAGTTACATAAGATAAAATCATTGTAAGTAAACCAGCCTTCTCAGCTGGGAAGTGAAGCTCTGATTTAATCGTGCTTAGAGGTTATGTTTATATTTCACTTACCTCCCCCAAGAGCCAATAGTTAAAGCTGGCACTCCTCACACAGCTGCCTTGCCCTCCATGTGCCTCTCTGCCCTATAGTTTTATCCACAAACTTGCTTATCTCCATGATCAGCAATGAGGTACATTGTAGAGACCAAGATTCACAACAGATAAGCAATTTACGAAAGGTTATACAATGTGATGTGACCTCAGCTGGCTATCTAAAATTCTGCATCCAAAAGGAGCCAGAATAAATCTATGGCTTGTGACGTAGTAACTGGAGAAACAGAACAAGCATCTGGAGAAACACAGTTCCTTCTTCCTGAAGACTTGAAAGTTCTAGGGCAGCAGCGGCTCTCAGATTAGAAGTGCGTGCCCTATTGATGGTGCATGGAGTGCAATCAGGATGTGTTTTCAGTATCTGAATAAGAATCCATTGGATCTACACTGATTAAAATTATGAAGGTGGCTCTCCCAGTACTTTTGAGTTGTGCTGTATGCGCAATCTTCGAGTACTAGAACCACCCTTCAAGGCCTCTGCATCTCAGACTGTGCAATGAAGACACATGATGAGACGCATAGCCTGCATTGCAGAGCTGCTGAGCACCCACAACTCCAGATGGAGAGTTGGAGATGCTTGTGTTTAGTCCCCAATGAAAATCAGGTGCCCAATTTTAAACGTTGGCACCTACAGCCTAATTGGAATTTAGGCACATAAACATAGGTGCTGGAACTAGGGGTGCAGAGGATGCTGCTGCACCCCCTGGTTTGAAGTGGTTTTCATTATAAATAGAGTTTACAGTTCAGTTCAATGGTTCTCAGCACCGCCACTATACCATTTTTTCCAGGAACCATGAACGTAAATGCCCCTTTCATGATACATTCTTAAGTACCAATCCACAGGTAGAGCCTGAAGGTTCCAGTTAAAAGCTCCCACATGTGCAACAGAGGACAAAGAGTTTGTTGGCTGCAGGTTGAAAAATTCTCCTGGGTTGAAACTGGTTGAATATTCTGAAATTAACTACTCTCAGCCTGGAGAAAAAAAAACAAAACCATAAAAGGAACAAGAGTGAGGCAAGCCTGGTTTTGCTCCATTCAGGTCAGTGGTGTTACATCAGACATGACTATGGCCCATTGTATCTAAAGACTAAAATTCATGCCAGAAATGGAGTGAGAGGAATAAGACAAGTCACAGAGAAAAGCAAAGCCATGGTTTTACACAGTTGCCAGAAGCATTACTAAGTGGATGTAGGAGTGCAGATCCTCAGATGATCTAAATGTAAGTCAACTGCTGCAAACTTATACCTTCAAGTGAGTGGCACTGCTATGGGTACCCACATGGCCCCACAGTATGCCAACATCTTTATGACTGACTTAGAGCAACGTTTCCTCAGTTTGCATCCCCTAGCGCCCTTCCTCTACTTGCTCTACATTGATGACATCTTCATCATATGGACCCCCGGGAAGGAGGCCCTTGAAGAATTCCACCTGGATTTCAACAATTTCCACCCCACCATCAACCTCAGCCTGGACCAGTCCACACAAGAGATCCACTTCCTGTACGCTACAGTGCAAATAAGTGATGGTCACATAACCACCACCCGGAAACCGGAAACCTACTGACTGCTATACTTACCTACATGCCTCCAGCTTCCATCCAGGACACATCACACGATCTATTGTCTACAGCCAAGCCCTAAGATACAACCAAATTTGCTCCAATCCCTCAGACAGAGACAAACACCTATAAGATCTTTATCAAGCATTCTTACAACTACAGTACCCACCTGGGGAAGTGAGGAAACAGATTGACAGAGTGAGACGACTACCCAGAAGTCACCTACTTCAGGACAGGCCCCACAAGGAAAACAACAAAACACCACTGGCCATCACGTACAGCCCCCAGCTAAAACCTCTCCAGAACATTATCAACGATCTACAACCTATTCTGAAAAACGATCCCTCACGCTCACAGACCTTGGGAGACAGGCCAGTCCTCGCTTACAGACAGCCCCCCAGCCTGAAGCAAATACTCACCAGCAACTACACACCACACCACAGAAACACTAACCCAAGAACCAATCCCTGTAGCAAACCTCGTTGCCTACTCTGTCCCCATATCTACTCTAGCGACACCATCAGAGGACCCAGCCACACCAGTCATGCCATCAGAGGCTCATTCACCTGCATGTCTACTAATGTTATATATGCCATCATGTGCCAGCAATGCCCCTCTGCCATGTACATTGGCCAAACCAGACAGTCCCTACGTAAAAGAATAAATGGACACAAATCGGACATCAGGAATGGTAACACACAACAGCGAGTGGGAGAACACTTCAATCTTCCTGGACATTCTATAACAGATTTGAAAGTAGCTATACTTGAACAAAAAAACTTCAGAAACAGACTTCAAAGAGAAACAGCAGAATTAAAATTCATTTGCAAATTTAACACCATTAATTTGGGCTTGAATAGGGACTGGGACTGGCTGGCTCATTACAGAAGCAGCTTTGCCTCTTCTGGAATTGACACCTCCTCATCTATTGTTGGGAGTGGACTACATCCACCCTGATCGAATTGGCCCTGTCAACCCTGGTTCTCCACTTGTGAGGTAACTCCCTTCTCTTCATGTGTCAGTATATTTATGTCTGCATCTGTAACTTTCACTACATGCATCTGAAGAAGTGGGGTTTTTACCCATGAAAGCTTATGCTCAAATAAATCTGTTAGTCTTTAAGGTGCCACCGGACTCCTTGTTGTTTTTGTGAATACAGACCAACACAGCTACCCCCTGATGCTGTAACAATTAACACCAGTTGAGGCTCTGTCTCAGGATGTTCACGCCTAGGGAAGCTCTGTTCACTATCAAAGTTAATTAGTGGAGCTGTGCACTCCAGAGTACGCTTTGTAGCTTTTCTTGGTAGGTCACATACTTTCCCCTGCCATCCTAAGAACCTGTGCTACGAGCAACTGGTAATTCCCTGAACAACCTGCTGCACATCAATGTCATCCCGTAAAACATACTCAGTTTGCAATGTTTGCAATGCTGACCCCCCAGAGGGTTGAGAATTGCAAGTTTGCAACAGTTTCCTTTCCCTGCCCATGGGCTACAGGAACTTAGCCATCAGCTTCACAGAGAGTGACACTGTGACCCCGGAATTTAAAATGGAGTCCTGGGAAGCAGCAGATGGTCAAGATGGGTTGCTGCCATCAGCATTTCCCCACGAGCCTGCAAAATTATTGACATGATGCTGTTGATGGAGGAGGCATTTTTTCAGATTGAGATCCCAGGCACACAGTTTCAATGGTATGACCATATAACAGACTGCCAGGCAACACTCTATGCCAATTAAGGAGCACAACTCTTAAAAAACATAGTGGAAGTAAGTTATCTGGATTGTGTGTCACATAACAGCAAGAAATGCCTATCAAAACCTCCTCCATACCTTAGATGCTGCACATAATCAACAGAAAGCATGAAGAATACTTTCCTTAATTACTTGCTCCTGCAAATCATTCCCCTGGAGGATTCAAAGGAAGTGGCAAAAGATAAGTTTTATTTTCTTTGTTGATGTGTTCAAAGAAAAGTTAATACCCATTTTTAATATACTATGTAGCTCTTATACAGCACTTTTTAGCCACAGAGCTCAAAGCACTTTATAAAATGAGATTAATATCATTATCCCCATTGTACAGATGGGGAAATTCAGGATTAGGGAGATGACTTACCCAAGGTCACACAGCAAAGCACTGTCAGAGCCAGGAATTGAACCCAGGTCTCTTAACTCCCAGTCCAGTATTCTGTCTGTTAGGCTTCAATGAAAAGCCATGTAAAGCCACAAGATGTGTTAAATCGCAGCACAGAACATCCTGCCCTTTGGATGATGCGTTTCCCAGCAACTAGTTCAGGGGGATCTAGCTAAGTCACATAAAGAAGTTTAACCTAGCAAGCTTTCAAAATTGGCTTGCATAGTATTAATGTGTTTCTTCTTTTGGGGAAATACTGATGGCCCTGTTTCTGCAAAAAGATCCACCAAGACGACCCTTATGCCCATTGGCTTGAATGGGACTCCGTGCAGGTGTAAGGGGTGACCCTGCCAGGCATTTCTGCTTGAGTTGTTGGCTCATGTGCTACCTGATGGTGATATTTTAATTAAGAGGAACTCTTACTTACGATGACGTTCATGTCAATAGGAGAGATGGGCTCAAATGCAAGATTCCTGTTGGGACTTTGAAGACTCTACTGTCTGGGTATGTTTGGAGCTAAGAGATTTGGACTTAAGCCCATTAAGATGGGAGTCTTTTGAGAAATCTGCAGTTGGACTTCAAAGCCCACTGAAGTCTGGGGGGTATTCCAATCAGAAGTTTTACATTAGGCCCCTCTCTAAAGACCAGGGCTCAAGATGAACAAATTACTTTTGCCAACATACCCCCAAAAGCCAGCAATACATCTCTGCAGTACAAGACTCATGGTTTAAGATAGATTTCTGTTTACTAATAGTTTAAAAATGATCATAAAGCCTAATTTCCAGTCACTTAAAGTGTGGACAGTCAACCTAACAAGCCATGCACTCACCATTTCAAGCCAAGTTTTCCCTCAAATAAAATGGCAGTCAAGAAAGATACTCCTGATTCCAATTAAAAGCATAGCAGTATAAAGGCTCCTGTTTACAAGAAGAGTAATTCCACAATAGCTATTTCTGATTAAATCCATGTGTGGATGCTCTTTTTCTGGAATAAGAGCATCCACACAAAGAAATAATCAGGAATAGTTAATTCACTTTAAATTCACATCACACATTATTCCAGATTAATATGCATGTGTTGACAAGCTCCAGATTTAAATTCAAGTTAGATCTGAGATGTGTCCTACCATTTCTGAAGCACATGGGCTAATGCTTGTAGAGTAAAAGGGATTAATTTTCTATAGAATTTCAACACCAATCTACAGAATCCTGCAACAAGATTCAGTACTATAGGTTTTTTGACATAATTTCTAAAGAAAGCTATTTCATTTTTATAGAACTCTGTTGGTTTCATCTTTATTAAACCTTTTGGGACTTTACCCACAAGGGCAGTAATAACACAATAAGCTAAAAATCATACAATGTCCTTGTCTCTTCTCATGTTTTAAATAGTGGTAGAAATTTCTGTCCTATAGATATGCGATGCAGTTGTAGCTGCATCGGAGTACCTTTCCCAGACCTGAAGAAGAGCTCTGTGTGGCTCAAAAGCTTGTCTCTCTCACAATCAGACATTGGTCCAATCAAAGACATTACTTCACCCATCCTGTCTCACTAATGTCCTGTAAGTGTAATTTATAGGGAATTTTTAAAAATAGGAAACTAAAGAAAATGCTATAAATCAAGCTCACAGTGGCAGAAGGCTAAACAGTAGAGCTAGACTGAACCCAGATCCAAACACTTCCGAATATCAGGATGTTGGAAATCCATCCAGCTGTTGATCTGAAACTTGCTGCCAATAAAAACATTCACTGACTTGTCCTTTTGCTGCCCTCTGCAGGCCGGCACTATGTGCTGCCGGCCACAGCAGGAATTTAAGTGAAGAATGGCCCACAAAGGAAACAAAAAAGTTCTGTCTGAGGACATTTTAACCCTCACAGCATGGCAGTGTTGTTGCAGCATCGATATGAGAACGCAAAGTGGCCTTTTTAACGTGGACTGTGAGCCACTTTTGAGTAGTCATGCTCTCCCCAGCTTGGGGTTCTCAAACTTGGGGTCAGGACCCCTCAGGGGGTCACGAGGTTATTACATGGGGGGGTCACAAGCTGTCAGACTCCACCCCAAACCCTGCTTTGCCTCCAGCATGTATACTGGTGTTAAATATATAAAAAAGTGTTTTTAATGTATGGGGGGGGGGTGTCACACTCAGAGGCTTGCTGTGTGAAAGGGGTCACCAGTACAGAAGTCTGAGAACCTCTGCTCTAGCTTGATATTTAGACTTGGTTTCTCTATCTTCCAGATTTAACACATTGTGTACGCCTGATCCTGTAAACCACTGAGCACCCACAATTCTTATTCTAGCTCAGAGGTGGCTGTGGCCACTAACCATTGCTGAACGCTAATTCCCCAGCAAAACAGAGCTTTACACCTGATTTAGAAAAGGGCCAGTCTCCACACCCTAGGGAATGCAACTAGCGCTTTTCTGCTCTGCAGAGGAGCAGCAGGATGTGGGGAGCCCCACAGGCTGCACCATGGCACCACAGATGTTATGGACTAACTGTGGGAGAAATAACTAACCCCTCCATGAAGGGGACAAGATGGGAATGGCTTTAGCTTGCTACAGGCCCATCACTAGGTTTCTGTTCCCCACTTATGCAGGCTGTGGGGTAGGTGCTAGGATTTATCCTGGAATTGCTCACCTTGTGCCAGTTTAGAAGGTAGAACAATTCCCCCGTAGGTTTTTAGCAGTACTATTGATCCCAGTAAAAAGAAATCAATTATCACACCACCTATTCCCCTGACCACCCAACTGAATGAATTTTTCTGCAGCTGTTTGTTACTTTGTTTCAGTCTAGAACAATGAATGGTGAAGCAACCTAAGGGCAAAACAACATAAAAGTCATCCTTAGGGTGTTGATATAAGCATTGCACTTTCAGGGTCAATGCAGAGTTCCTACAACATATTAGCTTTAAAATTGCAGCCTAATTAATGGTTTTTTGTTTTGTTTTTAAACAACGGTCCTGTAAATTTACCAGTTCTGTATACTTATTCCTCACTTGTAGTCATTTGCATTAACTCCAAGGCAAAGACCAGGCGGCCAGAGATCTAGTTCTAGTCCCTGCTCTGCCACTGACTTGCCTAGGGTCACATCACTTAACCATTCTGCACCTTTGTTTCCTCATTTGTAGCACAACAACTTCCTGCTCCACTGCAGCGTGGCAAAGCTAACTCATGATCTGCAGAGCACATGGAGATCCTCCCTTGGAATACCCTGCAATTGGTCAGCAGGTAATCAATCACATGTGTGCTGGACTCCACTCCCTTTTAAAGGGGCCAGTCGCCTTGGCACATTCAAAGCTACTTTCACTAAGGCCTCAACTATGCAGTTCGTATTCACGTGAGTAGTCCCACTAACTATGATGGAATTGTTCGCATAAGTGCACGGCAACATGAGTAAATCATGAACGAGGGCTCTTGTTGACATTTGATTCTGCAGTGCCCCATGTTTGTAATGATAGACAAAAAATAATCTGTGTAAACAATGAAGCACTCTGTATTTCTCATAACTGATACTGTCAAACGGTACATTCCCCGCAGCCCATCAGAAGACCTGAACTTCAAACACAACTTGGTCATGCTACTTATGATGTATAATCTGTAAGAAGGACAGAAACATTTAATCCCAGCTCAACTCAATGATTAATGCCAAATAAAAAAAGAGAAAAAAAAATAAAATTACACAGATGAGATCCATATTAGAACTGGCTTATTCCGAGCTTATTATCGAGCCAAAGTTTAAAAATCATTCTTCCCAGACAGCTTTTTTTTTTTCTTTAAAAAACATGAAAATAAAACATGCTACAAAACTGCAAAGATCCCTATGGTTAGCATCCAGTCTGAGATCCTCTCTCCAGTTGATCATGATCAGTGGATTTGCAGCTCAATAACATTCTCAAAGAAAGTTTTCAGAAAAGCCCTGTTTGGAACCCAATAGGCTAGGTGAAGGAACCCCACATTGCATTGCATCCCGGCAATGGAGCAAAGTCCAATTTGTCAAGTGTGACCCTGAACAGGGGCAAACCTCAGTCATCTGCATCATCAAACTGGCCAACCTCAGGCATTCTATTTGGCGAACTCAGAGCGAGTGGAGCTGCATGGTGACACATGGGGTTATACAATGATTCTTCTTGCCATGCACATGATGCCAATAGATAATTTTCCTGAAGACTACCACAGTCGATATCTTCCGCGTCTAAAGAGGATTTTAAAAAATAGGAGAGTGTTATTAAACTGCGTTAGAACACTCCACATTGGCTATCACTACAGAGGGTTTGTCATAGCAAGTTATTTGCATCAGTGCAGGAATGTCAGTTTGGCTGACCAACATTACTGCATGAAACCTACAAAACCTCTGTACATCTGGTGATACAGATAGAGAAGCTTCAGTAAATTACCTGCCCAAGATCTCACAGAAAGCCTGTGACAGAGCTCGGAACAGAACCCAGAACTCCTGGCTCAGAGTCCTGAGCCTTAAGCACAAGATCATCCTTCCCTTTTCTGGTCTATGCAGCCACATAGGGCTCTCACCCCCACTACATCACAACTCCTCCTGTGCTCTCGCTGGTACCTAACAGCCTCTTTTCCCTTTCTGCCTCCTCCATCAACCTGCCAGCAACATGTGAGGAACACTTTGTTGGATCAAGGTCAAAAGTGGGGGAAGTTGGAAATGGGGTAGGGAGCTAGTGCTGACCCAGTTCATTCTCTAGCCTACAACTAGCTTGATTAAAATAAAATATCTTAACAGACGTGCCACAAAGACACAGCAGGATCCACTGTAAACATGCAAGGGGGTTTGCAAATAAATAGGATAATGCCATCTGGCTGCTGCCACCAGAGACATCAGGGAACCATGGGCGATAAAAAGCCATAAGCAGTGCAGCATTCCCACCAACAACTTTTCAGTGGTGTTGAGAAACAAAGCACCAAAACAGGCTGATCCAGAAAATAAATTAAAGAATGGCTGCAGGGCAGACCAAATGGATGGTGATTTGTGGAGATTAAAAAAATCTAGACAGAAGAGCTCAATGTCATTCAAGTCACAGTCAGGGCTTCCCCTCCAATTCTAGATTTGTGTGCGCTTGCAGGGCATGAGTCGTGGATCAGATAAGCTGGCTGTAAGTGAATAGGGATCAGTCCTTGTGCCAACTGCTAATCAAGCTCTCGGCAGGACCAAAGATTTTAAAAAAGCGTGTGTGGGTGCATGTGCTCACACCCAATCTTTAGTCTCATCTGCTCTGAGGCTAACCCAGAGGGAAACATACCGACACAGTTATCCACACCTTAGTTAACCCAGCACTACAAAGGGTCTATAGGAATTCTAAGGAGGCTAGCCTAGACTTTTCTGCCATTAACCTATGGAACTCAACTGAATGCTGCAGTCATATATAAAAGGAAAGATAAATGCTATTAAACAAAACAGCCAGAAGAATCAATACCTCCCAGGCAAAGAGGGAATTGTTTGATTTGTACAAATTCCGAGAGAGAAAGAGAATGACAAAGAGACAGAATGAGCCGGTCCTACTGCTAATCTACAAATTCTCGATGGGTTATTTGTTAAACACCCCACCAGTTTGCTAACTGAAGTGTCCACGCTGGTAAGGCACTAATTGCTCTCGTCTCCCACTAACTGCAGTGAATGTTCAGGGTTCTCAGAAATTCAACGGAGAAGCCCCTAACTGTGGAGCTTTCAGGGATGCATCCTAGAAACACAAACACAAGCAAGTTTACTCACTTGGCTACTCTTAGAGAAGTCAGTGGGACTGCTTGTCAGAGTAAAGTTGCTCATGTGTATTTGCAGGATTGGCTTGTAAAGGAACACGTTCAGGTCAGCGACTTTGTCTCTTTATACAACCCTCCAACACCGCTGTGCTCTACAGGAACATGACTGACAAAGCCCATGGTGAATCTCTCAGGAGGGAAGGAGAAGGGTCCTTCAGCCAGAGGGCTCTCAGCTACTGTATTCCCCACCACTGAAAGTCAGGAGGAGCCCATCTCTCCTGTTCCACAGCAATATACAAGATTTATAAAGGTCAAACCCCAAAGTAACTCCACACATAAACGTGCAGATTTTTCTCTTGCAGTAGCATCCAATAAGAACCCCACTGGCCAAGGAAAGAACCAAGGCTGTCACATTTGAACACAGCAATGTTTCTTTTAAACTACTGTATTTAAAACCTAGGTACAACTGTGCATCACAAACACACAAGGTAGACAGAAAGCAGTCAAAGGGTGTCACTACCAAATGCTCAAAACAGGAGAATGTGGAACTATTTAAATGGGCTCTCAGGAAAAGCACTCTCTCCATCCACTTAAAGTCCTAGGCTTGATGAAAGCATAAGAAAATCTGCACCTACCATATGGATTACATTCAGCATCCTCCAATTCTTTATCCCAGTCCTCTTCCTCGTACTGAGAATCAATTTTCAGCTCAGGGAAAGATGCATCCAACTCCCAGTCGTCAAGGTCACTCTGGAAGTCATCTAAGTCACCAAGCCATTTAATGGGAGGCCCTGAGGAATCTGAATGAGCAGTGTCACTTTCATAGCACGGGCAACCAGAAAATCTACTCTGGTGAGACTCGCCATCAGAAACGTTCCTTGCCAAACAGCCTGTAATACGACAGAAATTGCCAACAGAGATACTTAGGACATAAACTGGGGTGGTGAAAATGCTTTAATCTCATGCAGTAGTTCAACACAAAGACACTTTGTGAACACAGACCTGTTTTGAACAAAGCCCAGGAAGACAACAACACTTCTGCAAGCTACAGCTACAGACAGAAATCTACCCCCAACCCATTATGCTGTGCTGAGGCTGCAGAAGGAATAAAATTCTGTAACACAAGAAGAGGCATCAATTCTATCTAATTATAATAAGTCCAATTTCGTGTGTGTGTGTATTTAATACCACACTAATATTACTCTGGGCGTCAGATATTTCCTATGTTTGGAATACATTATAGATGGCCTGAATCCCATCACTAGCTTCAAACTCCCCCAAACTGAATTTCACAGCTGGTGGTTTCTCTCTCTAATGGTCTGAACCCAAAGTCTGGGTCTGAACTTTGCACCTTAGGCTGATGTTTAGAACTTACAGTCCTGTTTCATCATCACCACTGCCTCTTCACATCCTTCAAGGGGAAGTTTGTTGAATAACTCCAGCTGGAGCCTCCACAACAACAGGAATTTGTTTTGCAATATTGATCAAGTGTTCCTCTATCTAGGGATGCACGGAAAATGGGCAAAAATAATTTAGCAGAGTTCACTCAAGAAGAAGTTTCCCACCCATAAGTACTACACAGCTTTGTTGGCCTCTCCTAGCAGACAGCATTAGTAACTATTCTTTTTCACCTTGTTCTGATTTAATGCCTTTTTCCCTGCATACCTTTTCTAGGCCTCCAATTCACAACTGTCCCTCCCTTCACAAGTTCTTCTTCCTCATGACATGTGCAGTCACCTGCAGGCACCGTTATCTAAAAAAGCAGAAATACGGTTTTAAAGGTTTCAGTAGCTTTGCTCCTTAGACTCCTACACAGTGAGACTCCTGTTCCAAAGTGAATCAGGGGACCCAAGTGATCTACCTATGCCCAAGTTAAGATTTCATTTTAAATAAGCCCACAGACAGCTCCAGCATCGAGAAAACAGCAGCCTGTGGCCAGTTTCACCACTGCTGTTCAGAATCCTGTGGGAAGCAGTGAAATCAACACAAATCAATTTTAGAACTGCAACTGGCTGGAAAAGCTATGAGCGAAGAGGGAGAGTTAATGGAATGGAAACCTAACCCCTCCGCAGGAGCCCAGATGCTGGGGGAGAGAAAGAGTATCTGATCCCATTCTAGCAGCCAGAAGACTTGGGGAAAGGTAAAGGACAGAAAGAGAGAAACTAAGTTTCTCCAGGAGCAGAGCTGCCCTTTTCCACAGGCCCCAAAGCTGGGAAGCGTAAGACAGAAAGGAAATTGGGCTGCTCACTCTGGTTTCACTGGTACAATGGAGACAAGTAAAGTTCTGCTGGAGAACTGTCTCCCACGCTGGTACCAACACCAAAGTGGAGACAAGTGGAATATGGCATAGCAACAGCACCTCTTCACCAGTCCAGTAGTCCAGGGAAGGGTAGTGAAAGAGATCAAGCCAGCTTGTGACTTTCCAGATATGCATGAAACTCTGAGCAACTGACTACATACCTTGGGCTTAAGGCCAGTTGTGAGCAACAGGACTTAATCAAAGAGGAAGGATGTGGGGATGGTCCAAAGTTAGTGATAGATGAAGGGAGAAGATAAACGGTAGAGGCTACATTCTGTGTGTTTGTATAGCTTCCATCCTGCAAGTCACCCTGTGCAGGCTGACCCCTACACCTTTGTGGTGCTCTACTGAAGTCAATGGCCTATGAATAGTAACTTACAGGTTCCTTAGTATGCAAGTTCTCAACTTGTAATGACAGGTTTCAGAGTAACAGCCGTGTTAGTCTGTATTCGCAAAAAGAAAAGGAGTACTTGTGGCACCTTAGAGACTAACCAATTTATTTGAGCATGAGCTTTCGTGAGCTATAGCTCACGAAAGCTCATGCTCAAATAAATTGGTTAGTCTCTAAGGTGCCACAAGTACTCCTTTTCTTTCAACTAGTAATATATCCCCCATTCTACATCAGGGAGCAGCTACTGCAGCTCTAAAAGCAAGCCTTCATATTGTGACAATGACCCTTGGTTCAAATTTTATATCTGGGAAAGATTAGAAGACACTCTATTTCTTCCCTCTGCTAGAAAATAACAACCTTGTTTCCAAAAAGAAAAGGAGTACTTGTGGCTCTGTAGCATGCTCAAATAAATTGGTTAGTCTCTAAGGTGCCACTCGTACTCCTTTTCTTTTTGCGAATACAGACTAACACGGCTGCTACTCTGAAACCAATCTTGTTTCCAGTAACAGACATGGAAAACAGCCCCTATTTCCACTCTCTCCAAGGGAAAATTTAGTATCGGTTACACACACAAATATATGTATAGCCAAGCATCAACCCTGTGAACCTAACAAGTTAAAATTACCAAAAAAAGTCCAACAACATTCTGCACATTGCCAGAGACCTGAACAGCTCCCAGGAGTTTTGCATCAGCCCAAACATCATTTAGCCCTTTTCACAATTTTCATTAAGAACTTTATATTTCTGCCAGACATAAACCCAAGTAAGAAAATCAGCCTGAAGGGTCTAAAACATTAGGTTTCAACTAGAATCCACCCCACCTTCACTCAGGAAATAGCCAGCTAGGCCAGTGGGGGAGAGAGAGAGAGAGAGAGAGAGATGTACTTTACACTCCCTTTACCATGGGATCGGGGAAATAAATGGGAATTAAGAGAAGGAAAGGAAAGAACACCACAATATTTAAAGAAAACACCCACCAAACCCCTGCAGTTCTGTCCATAACCCCAAATCGAAACCCACACACTGAAATACAGAACTCCCATCTCACACACACAAACCAGACTCTCCCATAAATCTCCTTCTAATCAGCCCCAGGTATCCACTGCCTTCCTACACACCCCCTCTGCACACCCCTAACAGCCCCCACCACAGCCCCTCCCCTCCCCCTGCACACACCCCTCACAGCCCCTCCCCTCCTCCTGCACACACACCTATTTCCTCCCCAGCCCTCCCCCTACACACATCTCCATTGCCCCCTCCAGACCCTCACCTCTCCCGCACACACCCCCACTGTCCCCCCTCCCCAGACCCGACCCTCCCCCTGTGCACACCCCCACTGCGCCTCTCCCCCTGCACACCCCTCACTGTCCCCCCTCCAGACCCTCCCGTCCCCCGCACACACCCCCACTGCTCCTCTCCCCCTGCACACCCCCACTGTCCCCCCTCCCCAGACCCGACCCTCCCCCACACACACCCCCACTGCTCCTCTCCCCCTGCACACCCCCCACTGTCCCCCCTCCCCAGACCCAACCCTCCCCCTGTGCACACCCTCCCCCAGACCCTCCCCTCCCCCACACACACCCCCACTGTCCCCCCTCCCCACACTCGCCAGGCTCCCCGCTGCTTCCCACCTCTGGGCCTAGGAGCGGCTCCAGCGGATCGTCTTCCCGCTGCCGCTGCCGCCCCCCCGGCCCCTCCATCCCCGGCTGAGGCTGCCCCGCCCCTCCACGGAGGCCCCGGGCCGGGGACCTGCTGCGCCGCGCGCCCCCCACCCCCGCACGGGGCTCGCCACGCGGCCGGCCACACGGCAACACCGGGCAGCCAACCAGCGGCGGCGGGAGTGGAGGGAAGCACGTGCGGGGGGGGGGTACGCTGAGCGGTGGGCCCCAGCCTCCAACCATGGGGAATGGGGAAGCCCCTCCCCGCCCCATTGCCTCGGGTTATTCACAGCCCCTGGTTGTTAGCAATATGTCTACAGGTAAACTCACCCGCAAGCCTTTATTGTTCCTTTCCACCACAGCAGCTAACCCTGCTTCAAAAAGACTCTTCCTCCCCCCCCCACCCGCCCCATCATCAAAAAAGAAGTTGGTTTTTCATTCCTACCTTCTGCAAGGCAGGCGGGGCCCCTGTCCTCTCTGCCTGGTGCAGCCCTAAGCACCAGGTCAGCGTCGAGCAAATAATGGATTGTCTCTAGACTAATGTTCCGCCCGGGAATGGAGTTTCAATGGCAAAAGAGGGCAGCCCTGGAGTCTAACGTGGCAGTCTGGTCTCAGGACCCCTCTGATGCCACGAACACAAGACCTAAAAAGCTGAATCTTCGCGAATAGAAAATGTTAGCATGTTTATACTGACTACAACAGCAACCGTGGGATTAGGAGACAGGGCTGTAATGGTTTTCCCATAAGGAAATGAATGAGATTTTATTTTTAATCAACCGGAGCGCGCTGAGATTTATCTAGGGAGTTTTCCTTTCCAGCACTGTAGGGTCCACTTCACTACATCGTAGTCATGGCTTCCTGAGCTGTGGCTGCTAGCTGCATGGCCAGTTGATATAGCAGGCGAAAAGCCTGCATGGGACAGATGCTCTTACCATGGGTTGGTGTGAGGTGGGAAGGAGAGTTTTCCCAAGAGCTCACTCGGCCTGTAGCACTCAGTTAATGTAGTACAATGGTGGGGCTTGGGTAACGACTGCCTCTGTTCTTTAGCCAGGTAAGAATACTGACACCTAGCTCTTTACTTTGCAGCTCTAAGCACTTTGTGGAGTTTAGAGCCTTTATCCCCATTTTACAGAGACACAAAGAGGGGAAGTGACTTGCCCAAGGTCATCCAGCAGCCCAGTAGCAGAGCTGGAAATCAACCCCCCAGGTCTTCTGTGGTCTATTAGCCCACACTGCCTTCCCCTGCAAGAGAAACATCTGTGGGCTAGCATGTCTATGCTGAGGGGTTCTGTCAGTGCTCTGTAATTACTGGGGCATAGAAGAGCTTCTCATGCTGATTGCCATTGTGCTGGGGCCCTTCTTCAGGGCACTAGCTGTTCAGGGGAGGGTGATGTGGCCCTGCTCTTTTCCCTTCTTCCCTTATAAAGGGGCAGTACCTCACTGCTCTCCAGGGGCACTGGAACAATTTTTATAGTGGGGGCGCTAAGAGCCACTGAACCCAACTGTAAACCCTGTATATAATAGAAGCCACTTCAAGCCGGGGGGGTGCAGCAGCACCCCTCGTTCCAGCACCTATGCTGCTCTCTAGAGCTGACAGCCCAGTTTCAAATTCTACCCCAGTAGCCTTTCAGCCAGTACTGTATGTAACTGCAAGTAACTCATAAGAGATACCTCTTTAATCTGTACTGTACCTTTAATTAGTGGCCAAGAGTAAACTTCTCCATTTGAGCCACTCCTCTGAAGGAAAGGGAGAGATCTGCTCCTCTTTCTTACCTACTGGATCCTGTGAGCACCTGGTTTATTTGCCTGGGGAAGCCACACTTGTCCATAAAGCAGCACAGCACCTGAACATAAAAAACCCTCTAACTGATGACATTTAATTTGCAGTTGCACCTGTTTCTGCTTTCACAGGAAAAATCCAAGGTGAGAGAGTGAAGTCCAGCTCAGAAAGATTCCTCCCACTCCCTGTCCATGAAGTGGAAATTGAGCCAGAGTGCTAAGTTCCTGGTGAGATGAAGCTGTATCTACTTTCTGCTGCCTATAAACCTTCCCTAAAATGGTTACTGACCATACACTAACAGTAGATCTGCACTGCACTCTGGTCAAGACTAAACATTGGCCAAGGGATGCTACTGGAAGTCTTTAGGGCAAATTCAGCTAGGACAACACAGGGGTGTAAATTGGTTAGAAGTGTGTGCAACTGGTAAAGCAGTGTAACTTGCACCACCTTGGCATGCACAATGTATACAAAATGCGTGGAACATGGTAAGGAGTGCAAACTAGGAGCGGAAAGACAGGCAAAGAGGAGTGTTATTTTACATCTTAATTGGTTGCTTTTCCTATTCTATCCCTGCGGTGTGCAAAATAAGTAATTTATACACCAAGGGAGAAAACTTAGATGGGAGAAAACTATTGCCAATGTGTAAAATAAAGATGTTCAGCAGCCCTGCCCATGTTACACACCCACTGAAAATCAAGCTGATGGAATATCTACAGATACCTAAATCTCTGTTATCATTGGTAAATTTGGTATAGTAAATATAAAATACAGAAACAGATAATGAATGGAGGACAATGAAGAATGTGTGTGTTGTACAAGAAAAAGGTGTATTGGAAAACCCAAGATGGATCCTGGTAGTGGTGGTTTCAGTTTTAGGTTTCAGTTTATTCTATTGTTTACACCGTGCAAACTAATTACTGCCTTCTGAAAACAAGGTCATTCATGAATGCCAAAATAAGCCATGAGAGGGGGAGAAGACCAATTTTATTTGCTCTGGAGTTGTCTTCTCGCTGTTCATCCTTAGCCTTGCCTGACTGCAATCATCTTTAAATACAAAAAAATAAAAAGGAAAAAATTCTGGGCTAGTAGGTCTTAGATATTGTTTTGTGCACCGTGCAGCAGCCAAGATTGAATTACTGTAAGAAACAAACAATCAAACCTTAAACTGTGTCAAATCAAATTTGGTTTAAAAATCCCATGGCCACTAAAGTCTTGATATTTCATGGCAAGTCCCTTTCAGACAGAAATAGATGTTATTAACAGCCAAGCACCAACACTTTTCATCCTTGTGCAAGCCACAGTTCCTGCCCCCAAAGGATGCAGTCACAGGCCTTGTCTATATTAGAAAATTCTGCACCTTTTCTCCAGGAATGGCAGAAGCTGCACCAGAGATTAGTAGAAGTGACCTTTTATAAAAGTTGGTTTGCACTATTGGTTCTGTACTATTTGTATTATGGTACTGCGTAATGGCTCCAGTTTAAGGCCGAACCTAACAAACAGAGAACTCATGGGAAAAAATCCTAGAGCGTATCTTCTAGAAAAAACATCATCTTGTTTTAAAAAGTGCCAGCTGCATGCACAACTTCAGCAATCCCCACTGTCCCTCTCTCTAGCCATGACTAGTTGGAAGGCTCCTGGTAGACGTGCACCTTGAAGAGGGATTCAAAGGAGTGGGAAGTTGCTTTACAGACTAGATCAGGGAGGGCATGCCAGGGAGAAAAGGGTGGTAGGACAGCAAGCACGAAGAAGCAGAAAGGCTGGAGGTCAGGACTGTCATTGTTGCAGCTAGTGGGCTTTAAAAAAAAGTGAGGGTAAAATTTTCAAAGCACATAAGTGACTTATACCAAGCTCTTATACAGTGCTTTTCATCAGTAGATCTGAGTGCTTTACGCAGGCCAGTATTATCCCCATTTTACAGATGGGGAAATGGAGTTTCCGAGAGGTGAAGTGACTTGCCCCAGGTCACTCAGCAGGCCAGTGGCAGAGGAGGGAATAAAACCCAAGTCTGACTCTAGTCCAGGGCTCTATCCTTTGGGCAACATTCCCTCCCCAACTCTGATGCCTTCATCCCATTTTCAAAAGGGGCAGAAAGCTTTTTAAATGTTTAATGAAGACTAAAACAAACTTTATGTAGTGGAAAAGAGGAAGCAGGTAGAGGGATTGAGAAAAGGGTGACATGGTATAAATGGGTAGGCAGGTGGATTTTAAATAGACTGGAGGCCAGCGTGCAATGTGGGTGTGAGGGGTGCCACAGAGGCAGCAGCTATAAAACAAAAAACAAACAGCACACACAAAAGCAGGAGGAGTAGGGGGCCTGGCCCAGGGCTTGGTCCAGAGAAAAGCATGTATCTTGGACATGTTTTAGAGGAAGTCGCGGCAAGATTTGGATGTATCTGTGCTCTGAACAAGCTACTCTATTGAAACAGTTATTTGCTTGTATCTGATTTTATGTGAGTGATGGTTTGTAGATTCTTTAATTGTAGGTTTTCCTGTAAAATTAAAAACACTTTAGTGTAGCAGAGTGCCATAAAAACTGAATCATATTTTACAGGCAGTTGATGATGAGAATGGATTACTGGTTGGAGAAAGCTAATCCTGCTGCCTTATTTTGTGGTGCCTCAAGAGACTATGAAGTGGAAGAAAAAACATCTGCATCCTAGTCCTTCTGACACTTTTAGTTGTGATCCTTCTGATAGTTTTAGGGGCACTTCTAATGTCGCTTTCTAGGAACTAGGAAGACATTTCAAGGCTTGCAGTCGAAAGAGGCAACTTAATGGAAGAAAATTTACTGTTAACACAGCAATTCACTAACGTTAACCAAGAAAATCAAAGGTTGAGACATCAAAATTCAGTCTTGAGAGAGAGAATTAAAAGTTGGACTGCATCATGAAAATTATGTTTTCAGAGCACAGCTGGAACAAATAGCACCAGGAATTAACAATCAAAATAATTTAAATTAAAAAGTAAGGAATGGTTAGTGCCTTTCAATAGATCTGTTCCTAAAATGAAAACTGTTAGTCTCCGAGATTCGGAAGAATCTCTCTACAAAAGGGGTGGACAAACTAAGACCCATGGGTCGGATCCAGCCTGCCAACTGTTTTAAACCAGCCCTTGAGCTCCCGCTGGGGAGCGCAGTCTGGGGCTTGCCCCACTCTGGCACTCCAGACGGGGAGCAGGGTCTGCTTCCGGAAGCAGCGGTGTGGCCTTACTCCGGCTCCTATATGTAGGGGTAGCTAGGGAGCTCCACTCTGCATACTGCCCCCCCCGCGCCCTCCCCCCAAAACGCCACCCCCGCAACTCCAGGGGCGGTGCCTGCAGACGGGGGAGCGCGCAGAGCCGCCTGGCTGCAGCTCTGCGTAGGAGCCAGAGTGGGGACATGGCTGCTGCTTCCAGGAACCGCTTGAGGTAAGCGCTGCCCGGAGCCTGCACCCCTAAGCCTCTCTCTGCGCCCCAACCCTGATCACCCTCCCACCCTCTGAACCCCTTGGTCCCAGCCCGGAGCACCCTCCTGCACCCCAAACTCATCCTCAGCCCCACCCCAGAGCCCTCCCCCTCCCCACCATACTCCCCTGCTCCAGCCCGGAGCCCCCTCCTGCACCCTGAACTCCTTATTTCTGGCCCCACCCTGGAGCCCACACCCCCAACCAGAGCCCTCACCCCCTCCTGCACCCCAACCCCAATTTCCTGAGCATTCATGGCCCACCATACAATTTCTATTCCCAGATGTGGCCCTCGGGCCAAAAGGTTTGCCATTCCTTGCTCTACAAGCAGTTTATCATTTTCAAGGGTGGTGAATCAATCATAGGTAGCAAGTCAAATGCAAAGTCAGAGCAGTCCCTAATGCTTAGCAAACTCTTTTCAAGCAATTCTTTATTGCTCATCAGTGTCCAGGATGCTCCCTGTACAATTAGAAAACATTTTAATGTTCTTGTGCACTGCAATTAGTAGATTTCCAGAAAATATTTCTCTGTTTAGAAATATTTCTGTTTAACTATTTAGAAAATAGCTTCTAAAAGTTTACACAGGACTTTTCTTTAAGTTTATGGAAAGAGTTTAAATTGGCCCTATTGAGATATATTTAAATATAAAATTGTGAAAAAGAATGGATAATAGCGTATTTCAGTAAGTTACAATTTAGTAAATTAAATGACTGCCTGTTATGTTGGAAAGGGGCAAGGTTCACTACATGCAAATACTCTATCACCAAACCTCACTTTGAAAGTTGGTCCCTTTGCTTTCAGAATTACTGTTGCTTTACGTTCCATTTTGCATTGCTCTATATGGGCATGGTACCCAAGCTGCAGTTTCTACTGAAATTAAATTTCTTTGCATCTATTTTAGTTTTAATATAAACTTTTAAATGTGTGAAATCTGCTGTATAGTGGCTATTTACCGCACCAGATAGCGTTGACTGTTGGGAGCGTTTGCTCTCAGAAGTTCTCAGTGACAAATACACTGATAGATGCCTTCACTTGCTTTGTGATGAGTTTTTCCTCTTCTTTAACTGTGGATTTGTACCCTCTCACAGGAACTCACCACTGAGACATGCAACACTAGTAGCAGCTGTGTGTTAGGACCACAGATGAATTCCAACATTCTTGAAAAGAAAGTACATAGTAGGATGGTTCAGGAACGTATTTATTTTCAGAATCTTGGACAACAAATTGAAAAATCTGGACAACCAACCAACTCCGGAAATTCTGCGCTTTGATATTGTCTGTCAGAAACATTTGCAAGTTCAATGCAATCTGCATTTTTCACAAGTGTCCAGTTTGCAGCAAAGTGTATTTGGAAACAAATTTTTCCACTAGCTCTCCCTCTAGCATCTTCATAGCTCTCCAGTGAATGCTCCCGCAGTTTACTGGTTTGCCTTGGGGATGGCTTAGCTCCTCTTTGATGTAATCTAGCCAGAGATCTTTTAAAGAAAAAAAAGAAAAAGAAAATCTAGTTACGTTCTGATCTGGCTGTGTTAACACACACATGACCAGGCCCAACATAGAGGCTCTCCACATTAAAATGTTACATATGTGAATACAGTGAAGTCCAACTGTTTGATTCTTTGTACAGAGGAAGCTTTGCCTAGGGGTTATAGTCCAGACATGGAGTCCAGAGAGCTGGGTTTTCTTCCCAGCTGTGACAGAGACATGCTTAACCTATATGCAGACCATCTGTAAAATGGAGATACTATCCTCAAAGGGATGTTGTGTAAATGAACACGTTTACACACACTTGATTTGTACTTTTTACAAAAACTAGTGAGTTACAGATGCTTCGCCCTAGGCCAGCCAATGTCAACAAACCCCACAAGCCCTGACTCACACAAGTAATTCCGCTGACTTCAGTGGGACTACCCACATGAGTATTTGTTGGAATCAGGCCCCTAGACTAAAAGTTCTATGGGGCAAATTCACTGTGCCCTGTTAAAGGCACAGCATCAGCAAACTGCACTATGCAGTTTAGCAGACATACGGGAAGGAAGATCACCCCTTCTCCTAGCTTGATGGAAACAAAGACACTGAACAAAAAAGCCTCCATACCAGAATCTGCTACTCTGAAACATACCAGAATCTGTAGAACCAAACTCTCTCAGGGCACGTTCATAGTATTCTCTCAGATTAAGCATCTTGCAGGATTCCTAAGAAAGGAAAAGTTTAAAGACCACTGGTGGTATACAGAAACAAACCAAGCTGCTGCATTATTAGATACTTGAACAAAAAAGTTATGCTAATTAAATTGTTACACACACACACACACAACTCAGAAGTTTGAAGACTAGTTACTATATGTGACTTGGTTTTATATTACATGTTGTGGATCCACTTTAGAAGACAAATATGGAGATGACTGCAAACTAATTACATTATACTCAGACAACTACCCCCTCCTATTCAACTCCAAAGCTGTAACACATCCTAAAAAATACAATACTAAGTCAATATGTAACACTTACTTGCTCCTTCTCTATTTCGATCATTTTCCTGAAGAACTTGAGTGAAAATGGGCGACTTTCATGCAGGCTAAAATGAAAGCATTAAGAACTTTAGACTACAGATCTTCTCCAAACATATGTTAGAAAGACCAGATTTCAGATTTTTATTTTTCACCTGGTAAAGACTTTCTTTGCTTTCTTATAACCGCCATCTCTGTAGGCCCAATCAAGGTACTTCTCTTTCATGGTTATTGAGACAGATGGGGCTGTGACAAATAAGGACCTCTGCAAGTTAAACACACAAGATCTTTGCTACAGTTACAAAGTAACTACAGAGAACTATACCAAATAATTCCTTCCGATTCCTTGTCTCCATTTTCATATACACTGGCATCAAATATCTGTCTCCTGAGAAAGAGGCTGAATTTCAAGTATTGGAAAAAAAAGAGTATCCTAAACTGTAGCTGAAAAATGGCAGATGCAGAAAACCCAATATTTTTCAATTACAAACCTCTAAAATTAAATCAGAGCTAAAATTTCTTCCTTTCCAATATTCAAGTCAGTTTAAAGAGTTAATACTTTGCATTTCCATAGCACTTCTCATCTGGAGGCTCTCAAAATGCTTCACAAACAAATTAATTCTCAAATGTCCCATAAGAAGCAAATATTTTACATTTACAAGTAGAGAAATTGAGGCAGAGAGGTGAAGTATTTTGTCCAAGGCTACTCAGGGGGGTCTCTATTGGGATTAGAACCAAAATGTTTTTCCTCTAATTTTCTGGTACAGTATTCATACTCCTAAAGCAGGTTAGGTGTTGTGGCAAAGTACCTTGTTCTCCTCAGCAGACTTTTTAGCCTTGGAGACACCGGCTTGGGCAAGGCAAATCCTTACAGGTAGCACAGGGTCCGATGATTCCTTTCCCTGATCAGTCCCTTGTGCTTGCTTTCCTTCCCTTCTGGAAAGGGAGTGCAGCCTCCCTTCCTTGAAGGGTTCGGTGTCTTGCTGCCCTTAGCCTACTGGCAGCTTCCCTGCTTCTCTCACCCCACCCCACTTCCACCCTGGGGAGGGTTTAAAAAAAGGTCTCCAGCAGTTGGAGCCAGCTGAACTTAATTAGCTCCCTAGCAACCCCTTTTCCATCTGAACCTTATTTCCCCATGGTTCTCCTCAGTGGACAGGGAGAGGCCTTTTAATCCCGTGGGACTAATTACTACCCCTCCCTTTTTTGTAGCTGTTTGTCCTGGGTTTACCACAGTGTGCAAGAGAATATTTTACAGACTGACAGTTGAAAATAGGACAAAATTGTAAGCCACACAGATATTATAGGGGTAAATTTTTTAAAAATGACTTAGGAACCTAAGCCCCATTTTCAGAAGTGACTTATGCTTCAGAGTCTAACTGATTTAGACTACGCAGCCTGCGACAGCAAGCCTCCCAGCCCAGGCTGGCAGACTGGCTTGTGTTACTGTGCTAAAACCTGATGTGTAGATGTTGTGGCTCAGGCTGGAGCTGGGGCTCTGGAGCCCACCCCTCTCCCTAAGCTTCAGAGCCACAATTTCAAAGCGCTGTCTACACAGCTATTTTTAGAGCACTAGCCCCACTGCCTTAAGCCTGTCGAGCCAAGCTGGAAAGCTCACCGTCATGGGCTGCATAAACATACCCTTAGAGCCGATGGCACTTAGTCCTCTTTAAACATTTTCCCCAAATGCTTCAGCAGCACTGCACTCAGACTGGTGATCAAAGCCTGAGACAAGGGCTGCCTGTAGAAAACGCTTGTTAAGCATGCTCCACGTACTGTCCCAGTATCTCATGGCCATTATTGACGTTCTAGTCCATTTCTCACAGTAAGAGGATTATATTGCCATCAGCCAAATACCTGGTAGAGGGCTTCTGTGTCTTCCTTGCTGCTTGCTCCTTCACCCCATTCCACCCATAGAGTCCATAAGGGCAAACAGCCCTATAAAAGAAAAGGAAGCAGTGAAAACTCAGGGCCAAGCCTTAGCTTGATCTGCATAAAAATGCAACAGTCACCAGAGAGTTTAAAAACAATTTTACACACACATTTCCAGCCAACATCCACCCATGTTCTAACATAGATGCTGTATATCTGGATGCAAAATCACCCATCAAAAGGGGCTGTCATGAACAAAGGACTAGTTCCCATGCACAAACAGCAACTACAGATTACATATGCCTCCATAATCTTCCTCCTCTCCAAGTGGAAAATGTTGCCTGGCTTAACAGCTGGTAGACATCATGCTTGGAGTGGGTACTTTTGTATCTCCAGACAGAGAAGTCCAAAAGCAGCAGAAGGGGGAAATAGATACCCTTCCTGTCTCCTCCACCTCGTGGAGTTCAGCTGCAGGCACCTGGGATGGGGAGAATTCCTAGCCAGCTGATAAAAGCTCTAAACTCCATCCCCTTCCCACCCCCAGCACTTCGGGGGCAGCTGCCCGGCCATGAAAAGCAGGTATGCTGGGATGCAAGAACACATGGGTACCTCTCCAAGGCAGACACAGGGAATGCCAGTTGGCCACTAAAAGAACATGGAACCTAGCACCAGGATTCATAGTTCAAATCCTTGAATTTCAAGTTTAAAATTTTTTGAAAGTCATGATTTTGTTTGTATTTCACTGACAGACCTGAACATAGTATGTATTTTGAATGGTGAGCCCATATATATTTATTTTAAAGACTGGTTTGCGGCTTTACAATTTTAAGTAAATATAAAGCCACAGGTCAGAGAGTTCTTGTCATAGAATATTGCACAACAGATTAAAATGGTCACAGACCTTAGATTTCACCTGTCTCACAGCCTCCTCAAAACACTGGGCCACATCGCTGCTGTTCAGTTTGATTAGCACGTGCAGTCTCGTGTGCCACATTTCCACCGACTGGCTAAAATGTTTGGTTGCAGCTGCAGCTACCTCTGTGGCCCTCTCAGAAAGACCAACTTCCAGTAACAGGTGAAGCTGAAACAGCAGTTGAAGTTAATCAACAAGACAGGTCCACATAGTTTATCAAGAAATTAGGCCCTGATCTGGCATTCCTGCACACCCAAAGCTCTTATTTACTTGAATGGCAATTTTGGGAGTGCAAGTAATTCAGAATCAGGGCCTCAGTCTAGTACCTGCATATATCCTTACCCACGGTTTGTATAAAGTCTCTGGCAGCAAGGTGGACTCATGGGCTCTGCTGAACACACTCAGAGTCCTTTCCAACCTCTGAAAGAGAAAGAGAATAGGCTTTGCTGCTGTACATGCTGGAGTCTACCGAAATCAAGCTTACGTTTTCAAGCCTGGGGCTTTCTAAGGAGCCCAAATCCCACTGAAATTCAATGGAAGATGGATGCCTACCCCTTTAGCCTCCTTTGTAAATTCCAGCTTACAAGTGGCATTAGTTCCTCAGCCTTAAGGTTCCATCCTTCTTTTAGAGACAGATGCATACAGGTACCTTGCACACTGATTGTACAAGAAACATAGCAAAGCTCTCTTGCAGTTTTAAGGGCAGAGTCAAACCATAAATAGCTAATTTAAAGAATCAAATGCAAGGGAAATAGTTAAGGCAACAGCTTTCTTAATTCAGCCAGTCTGATTTAAGCACAGCTGTGGTGAAGATTCAGCAGTCCAGGCACTAAAGTCTGTTCATCCAGATAATGAAAAAAACTATATTTACCCATCAAAATAATGCTTACTTTAAGTAAGTACGATTTTGCAGTGCTGGTACAGCATATTAAGACGTTTGTCCTCCCACAGCGCCTTTCATTCAGAGGAGCTCACAGCACTTGACCAACTTTAACCTTCCTTTGCCCTCTGGGAAGCCAGGATGTATTATAACCCAGCAGACCGGTTAACTGAGCCACAGAAAGATCAAGCAATAGGCCAAGGTCACAGAACAATCCTGGAAATACAGGAGAGCCAAGGATTCCAGGTGCCCAGTTCTGGCCACTATGTTTCTGGGAATATTAAAGATCACCATCCCTTTTGTGAATGCTGCAGTGAGACTGGACAAGAACCAGATACGGCAACATGGTCTAGAGGCTGAGACAATGAGAGTCAGGAGACCGGGGTTCTATTTCCAATTCTTCTATTGACCCTCTGTGTGATCTAGGGCAAGTCTTTCTCTGCCTCGGTTTCTCCATCTGTAGAATGGGGATGATACTTAAAAGACTTTAGAAGGGAAAATTAAGATCCCTGGATTAAAACTGTTATAAATATAATGAAATTAAAAAAATTCTTTGCTGTTGGGTTATGTTCGACTCAACGTTATTTTTGTATAGCTTTTGTTTATAAAAGTATCATTAAAGAAACATATACAATGTGAGTTAGCAACATTTTCTTAAAAGTTCAGGTTTTATGATTAAGGAATTTTTCCTCCCCACTACAGGAACTCAAAGAAAGCCCCAAACTTCTGGTCATTTACTTGAATCAAAAATGTTTAATCAGTTTCAGGCTTTCCCACCCCATACAGAACAAGACTGATTCACATCTGGGTACATGCATGCCAATTTTCAGCTAGATGACCACATGGGAAGACTGATTTATACAGCCCTGAAGGAGGATGCCTAATAGGGAGAACAACCGATCCTTAATGACAGCTATCAGTCCAAATAACTAGCCAATTGTTCTCATATGAGCTGCATTATTTGTTTCAAATTGATGGAAATCTACCATAGTTTACAAGGATATCACGAAGACAGATTATGGAAGTCAGTGACAGCAGGAGATTTTGGTACTATGAATGTACGATGAATGCTTACCTTCCGTCTCAATTCCTCACTATTGGTTTTCCTGTTAAGTCTCTCCAGGCAAAAAGTGACATAGCATTTCCACATGGCCTCTGCAAAGTCAAAGGGACAGTTAACCACTGAACAAAACCATAGCAGAGAGCACAGACACCTGTCTTGTTGAATGAGATGTCCAGCACTACTACAATTATAAATACTATCAATGATGCATCCATAATTGTGCCAAATGAATATTTAAAATAACTTGTCTGCAATATAAACTACAGATGTTAATGCTTAGCAAATACCCTTCAATCCAATTGTAATTTTACTCTGAAGAGCATTCAGGACTCAAGTCAGTAAAGCATTTAATCACATGGTTAAGTCCATCCCCATTCATAACAGCACTTTAGCACATCCTTAACTTTGAGTGCATCCTCCAGTTCTATTGTAATCCATGGAAGTGAAGCACGTACTTAAGTGTTTTGTTGAACTGGGGCCAAAATGAGGATGAAATGTGGTTCCTGGCATGAAGGCCAAGGGCAGGACAAATGCACGGGTTGGAGATTATCCTCCAGGACCTAAAGGCACAGTAGCAATAGGCTATGGCTCCTAGTACCCAGGGAATTATAGACCAGTCAGCCTAAATTCGATACCTGGAAAGATACTAGAACAAATTATTAAACTATCAGTCTGTAAGCACCTACAGGAAAATAAGCTTATAAGGAATAGCCAGTGTGGATTTGTCAAGAACAAAAATCATGCCAAACCAACCCAGTTTCCTTCTTTGACAGAGTCACTAACTTAGTGAGTGGAGGGGGAAGCAGGAGACATGATATATCTTGATTTTAGTAAGGTTTTTGACAATCCCACGTGACATTCTCATAAGCAAATCAGGGAAATGTGGTCTAGATGAAATTACTAGAAGGTGGGTGCACAACTGATTGAAAGACTGTACTCAAAGAGTAGTTATCAATGGTTCGCTGTCAAACTGGGACCGCATATCTACTGGGGTCAGTGCTGGCTCTGATACTAGTCAACATTTTCATTAATGACTTGGATAATGGAAAGAAGAGTAGGCTTATAACATCTGTGGATGACACCAAACTGGGATGGGTTGCTAGCACTTTGGAGGATGGGATTAGAATTCAAAATGACCTTGACAAATTGGAGAATTGGTCTGAAATCAACAAGATGAAATTCACTAAAGACAAGTGCACGTACTACACTTAGGAAGTAAAAATCAAATACACAACTACAAAGTGGGGAATAACTGGCTAGGTCGTAGTAATGCTGAAAAGGATCTGAGGGTTACAGTGGATCACAAATTAAATGAGCCAACAACATGATGTAGTTCTGCAGTATATTAACATGAGTGCATATGTAAGACGTGGGAGGTAACTGTCCCAATCTCATCAACACTGGTGAGGCCTCAGCTGGAGTTGTGTGTCCAGTTCTAGGCATCACACTTCAGGAAAGTTGTGGACAAAGAGAGTCCATAGGAGAACTACAAAAATGATAAAAGGTTTAGAAACCTGATCTATGAGGAACAGTTAAAAAAACTAGGCACGTTTAGTCTTGAGAAAAGATGACTGAAGAGGGACTCTAAGTCTTCAAATATGTTAAGGGCTGTTATAAAGAGGACTGTGATCAATTGTTCTCCATGTCCACTGAAGGCAGGACAAGAAGTAATGGGCTTTATCTGCAGCAAAGAAGATTTAGGTTAGATATTAGGAAAACCTTTCTAACTATAAGGGTAGTTAAGCTCTGGAACAGCCTTCCAAGGGAATTTGTGGAATACCCATCACTGCTGGATTGTAAGACACACACTTGTCAAGGATGGTCTAGGTATACTTGGTCCTGCCTCAGCACAGAGGGCTGAACTAGAGGTCCTCTTGAGGTCCCTTCCATTCTTACAATTCTATGATTCTACTACAGCCCATGTCTTCCCACGGGCTGCCACGCAGAGATACCACTATACAGAGACAAGTGGCTGGTAAATCTATAGTCATTCCCTAAATGAGCTATATAAAAAGAAACTGTTTAAACATGTCTGGGCTACTGTTGTGTTTACAAATGCAATCATGTTCAGTGTAGGCAGGAGCCAAGTACAAAGATCCATTCCACTGACATTCTGTGTATGCTGCTTAGTTACAATATATCTGAATTCTATGGGTTTCATCAGACAGATGCTTAAAACTGATTATTCTCTACCAATGGTTTCCAAACAGGGGTCTGCAGAGATCGGGCTGGTTGCAAGCTTCGGACTCTCCCCATTCACTAAATCACATTCCAAAAAAAGCTAAAAAATAAATGCTTTTCCAGTATGCTATGCCAGGTAAGCAATTGGTGCCTTTGCTACAAGGATGTTGCAGGTTTGTGAGTGTGCAGGGACATGGCCCGTAGAATTGGATATGGAAGAGGTGGCTTCCCCAAGATACTCCCTTTCTATTAAGATATGGGCCCTGGCTATAAAATAGCTTAGGAAGCCTTGCTGCACATTTTTTGCAAGCGCTAGTATACAAAAATATTGAGAAAACCAATTTTAAAATAGAAGCAGAATTTCTAACCTGTGGGGAGCGCTGTCACCGCTTCCTCAAAGACTGCACAGCACCGCTCCTCCTTCTGGGCCACCTCAGATGCTTTCATCTGTTTAGATGAACATTCTGGGGATGGCAAGGACCCCTTCTCCAGCTCCCGACGGGCCATGTAGTCCCATGTAAGAGGATCATCAGCATGCTCGGCCTGCAAGCTAACCCACACAGTCTACAATGTCATGTGTGAACTGCCATCTTGCTTCAAGCTCATTCTAGAGGAGTGGACTTATGGAGTCGCCAATTGTAATTTACTCAAAGGGGATAATTCTAAGGAATTAAATTTCATTGATAAAATGTTTCACCCTTCCATAAGAGGCAGTTAACCAAAATTTTGGCCTGTTTCTTTGCAACAGTGCTTGAACTTGACTGTCAGCTTTAGAAGCAGCTCTTTTGGAAAAAGAAATGCATTGGAAAACTTAATATACGCAATTCCAAGCAACTAAGTGAACTAGGAAGTTATACATTTCCTGAAAATTGTTATCCCGAGTGTAAAAAGTCATTCTCTGAGGACAAGAGCTTTTTATCCACATTTTGTCAGCATGCTATCAAGTGAAGCCAATTTTGCATTATATATACACACAACATCCTCCTCCAGAAAGTTGGTTTGCCTGGGGCACCAAAGTTTGTTTGTTTGACACTAAAAATTGGTCTTTTTCTTAAAAAGAAGTCTTGTTAGATTTAACATTCAACTTCCCCAGTACAGTGTGTCTGACACCAAACTGTCAACTGGCCAGAAATTAGGACCTCACTGGCAATTTTTATTTTTTTTTAAATCAACTTACTTTTCAAGAATTTCTTTTTGCAAGTCTTGTGTAAAATCAAAGAGCTTTGCAATTGAAAGCAAGGACAGGTAGAACTCAGCACCTAAGATCAAGAGAGCAAAGAAACTCAATGACAAGTAAGATACTACATTCCTCTGGTACACTGCATTTCTGTCATCTTTGCTGGTTTTCAAAGGTTTTACAGATGTTTCCAAGAAAGTAAATATAATACTGTAAAATCTATCCAGCTACTGAAAAGTAATCATTCTAATGCATATATTAGGACAGACCAGATGTTATTTATCTGTTTATTTTTCACTGTCTATTTCATGTTAGTCATTAGGGAAAGCAAGGCCATGACCCTACAACCTATAGCGTCACTGGGAGGCTTTTGGAAGAGAACGGCACTTCTTGCTTGAGCGAGGACTGCAGATTGAGTCACATCCTTTTTGATCCTGAAAATATTTCTCTGTTTGGTTTTAATTGAGGTCGCAGTTGAAAAAGCAGATTTACAATTCAGCATACGGGGAAGAGAGAAGGGGTTAATGAGACGTGCTTTATAATTTGTATTAACATCACTACTGTGTCCAGAAGATATTTTTTGATTTTTACAAATGACTATGGGCCTGATCTTGTGTTTATGCAGATCTAGTGATTGTGAACTCAAACATAAAGGGTGTGGAAAGGCAATGGCTGCTATTTCAGGCAAAAGGCAGGTGAGCCAGAGAAGGTGCCAGCCTGAAGAAATGGCTATGAATTACCAAATAGTGCTACCCATTTAGTACCTCCATACTGCTCAGGTTTTGTGCAGGAAAGGGTGAATTGAGGACACATCACTGTGCATACAATGAAGCCAAGACTAGCCACACTAGATACCAGAGACTCACCCAACATGTTCGTTTTTCCATTAAACAAGAGGGGAGGGGAAGCATTCAATTACCTTTGATTTTCTGAACGGCATTTCTGTAGATTATTCGAGCCATTTCCCCATTAAGAACCTCCTCAGAATAACTGAACTCGCCCTAAAATGAGAGATAACTAACTTTAGAGAATTTTGTTTCTTTTTGAACTTCCATTCTCTGCAAAGAAGATTTACAACTGGTGATGGACATTTTCCTCCACCACAACACATCTCTGTCTAGTTTATACAGACAGATTAGAATTAAATCAATCCCTACTACAAAAGAGAGGAAACCAGTTTAACTAGTCTTCATCAGAAACCGGTAGTTACTTTTAAACAGGTGGGTATAGAAAACAAACAAAAATAAAAGGTCTTTACCAACAACTGTTGTGTTCCCTTAAGGAAAGTCAAATAAATATATAAACCATATGATCTGACCATAAACCTGTAGCCAAAGGTCTGATATCCACAGGAACGTAAGTTATAATTGAACAAACAGACTGGTTCCTCCAAATGGCTATAGATCTCAAACAGTACATTTAAAAGGTGCACTTCTAGCAGTGCAGTCAATTACAGCAGAACCTCGATTACCTGATCTAACTGGGACTTGGGCCAGATCAGATAATCAAAAATTGAGATAACCTGGAGAACGGGAAAGTGCAAAGCTGCAGCGCCATCTAGCAGCAACAGGAGTGATCATCCGCTTCTGGATCTGGGTGCGCTGGTTGTTCAGTTAATGGAGAGAGCCAAATAATGGAGGGTCAGAGAAACGGGGTTCTACTGTACTTCATACTTCTAAAACCCTCTATCTTAAAGAGCATTTGCTTGTCCACAAAACAATCCATTTTAAATAACAGAACTTGCAAGTATCCTACCAAGTCCATCTTGGCTTGTTCAAACTCTTTCTTTTCTTTTCTTTGCTTTTCAGCATGCATCAGTTCCATTCTGAAATACTGCAGGCAATAGGGAGGATAAAATGGGAGGAGAAGAGGGGGGTAAATATTTATGATGCACGTAAACAAACACATGGACATTTACTAAAGGAAGCCTTGTGAAGATTTGCACATAAGAACTTCCCTCCAATGTCTAGGAGTCCTATTGTGAATGACTTAAGTTTTGAAAAATAGCAACGAAGCAGCTATTTTAAAAACACAGGATTAATGCACCACAGTATGAAGTTTGCTGATGTATTTTAAGCAACTATAATATAGCTTTATTTGTGATAACACTGAATTAGCAAGTGATCAGTAAAACGCTTTGCAACAACAATTACATCTTAGTAATATTTCAGTTCATCGCAGCATCTGCTATTCCATCTTTGCTGAGATGTGAGGGGGACACTGCCCATTATATATGCAGATTATGAAGTGTTCATTTTTGCAAGCGATCACTGTATAGCCCTAGATCCAATTAACAGGCGTACGTACATTGAAATCAGATGACAGACCACCAACCTTTTTCCATTTTAGAAACAGCATCTGCTAGAATAGCAATCTTGTGACCCACAATCAGCACTGACTTTGCAGAAGGCTCCAGGAACACACCCTTTAAGCCCCTCTTTGGGATTTGTTTTGCACCAGTGTTTATGGTTGCTCGTGCCCGTGAAAGTTCACTTACTGCATAAAGAACTATCTAGAATAACTAGATACAATGCAGTGCCAGCTATTATAATACAAACTAAGAGGAAGTTGGCATACTCTGCACTCAGGCAAGACTCCCATTGACTTGAATGGGAGTTTCGCCAGAGGAGGGAATGCAAGCCTCCTGTGATTAAGCAACCTTGCAGTAATGTAATTACAAAGCTGCTCTTACTCTCTCTCTTCTCTGGAATTCACATTTACCAAGTAGAGACCTTCATTGACTTCTAAACTGGCTCCCTACAAAAGCCATTCCTCAAAACTCATTTTCTCAACCAGTATGCTTTGCCCATAGCTAATGATGTGAAAACCAGAACTAAGGGCCTGATTCTGTTCTCATTTAGATTGTTGTAAGTTAGAGGCAACTCAATTGAAGTCAACGGAGTTACAGTAAAACTCCTGGAGAACTAGGCTTTAAGCAAGTGCATGTGAGAGGACAGGGCAAAATAGGCTAAAGCAAACCTGATCACAACGTGGGCTATTTATACTAAATTGGTTAAGATAAAACAACTCCCCCAGCAGACAGTTTGGATGCCAAGCTCTAACCCAGAGCAATTTTTTCCTGTAGAACTCCCAGTGTCTAGAAACAGGCATTTAAGTGTAAGTCAGAATTGCTCCTAACTATAGGTGTGAGGATTTTACTCTGATTTGTTTAAAGCCAGTCTTGCAAAACTGTCATGAAATATTACCAATTTAAGTCCAAAACCAATAATCTGCTCACGCTTCCCAGGACAATGGGAAACTAATCTTTGCAAGACGGATCCAAGCAAACATAACTATACACAGAAGCAGAATCATAAACTCACTTCTTGATACAGTTTTGGAGACTCTGGATGAAAGCGCAATGCACGAAGGAACAAGTGCCTGGCACTTTCGGACGATAGGCGTTCCTCCATTTCCCACTTGGCAGCCATAATCCACAATGCTACAATGGAACACACAAATGGATCTGTATCAGTCTCTGCTACAAGACTAATGAGAGAAGAGAGGCAATTCTGGAAGGTACCACCGAGAAAATACAATACGTGACTTTAAACCCAAGGGGGGCGCAAGGGGGAGCTTAGTCCGTTCAAAATGTTCCACTTCAGGGATATTTGTGTAGTTCCCTGCTCTCCTTGGGGAAGGGCCTTCGAGGCCTGAGGACACCTACAGACACCATTTTTCCTGATCTGCTAGCACGACCCTTCCTTCAGAGCCCTCTCATTGCAGTGACATTCCCTTTAGAGGAGCAGCAAGGTGCAAAATGCAAGAGAGGGACTTTTAAGGAGTTGAACTGGGATCTCAAAGAGCAGTGGGTTGGATTGACACTAGTTTGTCACGGTAGCATATTATATTGTTCTTCTAAATGAACCAAACTGGCTGATTGAGGGGGGATTTGATAGCTGCTTTCAACTACTTGAAAGGGGGTTCCAAAGAGGATGGATCTAGGCTGTTCTCAGTGGTAGCAGATGACAGAACGAGGAGTAATGGTCTCAAATTGCAGTGGGGGAGGTTTAGGTTGGATATTAAGAAAAGCTTTTTCTCTAGGAGGATGGTGAAACACTGGAATGCGTTACCTAGGGAGGTGGTAGAATCTCCTTCCTTAGAAGTTTTTACAGTCAGGCTTGACAAAGCCCTGGCTGGGCTGATTTGGTTGGGGATTGGTCCTGCTTTGAGCAGGGGGTTGGACTAGATGACCTCCTGAGGTCCCTTCCAACCCTGATATTCTATGATTCTATGATTTGAATGCAAGATACTAAAAAGCATTTTACTGTACCTGGCTTGTTCGGATGAATGGCTAGCATGGCAGAAAACACCTTGCTAAGCTGAATTTTTTTATTCTGCAAAAACAAGAGAACTCCTTGAGTTTTACCTGTTGTGAACATTTTAGCATTGACCTGAACCATCTGCAACAAAGATGCATTACGGAGTATTGACAGCGACAGTACAGTTGTGATGAAAAAGGCATTTCCATTCCAACCCCACTATTTTTAGTAACTTCCCTCCCCAGCAAAAGACTGCCTTTTGGGAATGGCATTCCTCATATTTGTTCAGCATTAAAGATGTTACTTCTATAAAATTACAGAAAAGTAACATTTTGAATACTCACCCATTTCTTGCAAAAAGCCACATGTGACAACCACAGCTGAACGTCATCCTAATGAAAAGGCAAGGAGATAGGAAGAAACAACACTGCAATAATACATCTTTAGAACTGCTTGCATTTTGAGAAAAGTATAGAGCATACATTTGTTATGACTGAAGTAGAGCAGTCACTCTGCTGCTTGTGGTACTCCCTTCCTTCACACCTTCCACCCACGCATGCAAACCCCTGCATCCCTTCAAGGCTGCCTCAAGGATCCCATCCCTCAATCCCCAAATACAGTCTCCTCTTTCCCCATCATCTTCCTGCACCATACAGAACTCATCAGCACAGTTCCTTCATCAGGAAGAGGTATTACTGCCAGATGACTCAAGGAAATACCCTTCACCTGAAACTATTCCAAGTTTCCAGCCCTTGCCAGACAAATCCACATGGCAATATAAAGAACTACAGCCGCTAGAGAGAAGAAAGACCTAGTAGATCATACAGTCTATCTGTTCACAGGGCAGAACATTGTCCCTCCAAGAGGCTGTGTATCAGATACTGGAGCATTATCCCCAAACTACCACCATCTGTTTGAACAAACATCCATTTAACTTTTATTTTATATTCTCCTGCATTATCACAGATACTTGTTAGCAGTTATGCTTGTATTTATTCTCTTACATCACATTGCATCAAGAGGTTGTTTAATACTGCCAGGGCCTACATAAGGAAATATACTTACTTTCCATTTTTCTGTGGCACGCTTGAAGAGGCCATGTATTCTCTGCACAATAGAATACTCAATCTCATCCTTCTTAAATGAATATCCAATGCGCTGAGGGGTGGGAAAAAATAATCGTTAATTTTCCTGCCCTGTCAAGGTTTGATTTATGCTACTTTGTATCGTAAGGAATTCATCAACTTACCGATCTTCTTTTCTTGATCAGTTCCAACAGATTAATTTCATACTAGGGGAAGTAGAGAAAGCAATTACAAAGTAATTGAAAGAAAAAAGTTTTCAAGTCAAACCCTTTATAGCTGTTAAATAGCTAATCAGGGGGACAATAAGAATTATAGCCATGACAGAGTAGTTATCAAGTTAGAGCCAAACATTTGTCAGTTATGCAGCTATGGAAGTTGCCAGCACCCCAGTTGGACTATTTATATCAGGTGTGACATTTCAGACACTCTCAAGTTCAATTAATAAGTTAAATGCTACCATAAAATAGGTCACACTTTATTATTAATAATAAATTGCATTTCTCTAGCACCTTTAGGAGGGTGTCTTAGCTAAGTCTCAACATTTCTGAATAGAGAAGAAAGCTGACGCACAACAAAAGTAGGTGTCTTGTCCAGGGTCACATAGCAAGTCTGTGCCAGAGTCAAGAACAGAAACCAGAACACCCGATTCCCAGTCTGGTGCTTTAACCACTAGCACATGCTTCCTCATGTAATGTTAACGTTATTAAAGGACCTGACGAACACAATAACCCTTAATAAAATGTACCTGAATGTAATTGATAAAGTCTTCCTTATGGAGAGCTCTCCTCTGTATTTTGTATTCTAGAGCTGAGGCCTTCTTAATGACTGCCCTGGAGAAATGTAAGAATTCCATTTTTAGGCATTCTTTACTTATTTTTAATCCCAGAAAAACTGACATTGCTGCAGTGTACAGCACCACAGGTATTTTCTACAGGGCAGGTTTTAAGTTTTGTTCTTGTCATTCCTTTTCCATGTGGCAAGAGTCAAATGATGACCAAACAATGAAGTATCAAATTGTTACATGTGTTTGTGACGGAGGTAGGGTCCCCATTCTGTTCATTCTTGAATTCGTTCTCCGCCCATTGTGACATCCTACAGTTACAGGCACTGAGCCTCTTTGGACCTTGGGTTCTTAGATTGTCTCCCATACTACTCACCGTTTCTACTAAGTTGCTACAACAGCCTCAAGTAAAACACAAGGCAGATTTCCAGTCCACACACAGCTTCTTCTGACCCAGAGAAAATTAAAATTAAGCCAAAAACCTCCCTTTTCGAACGTTAATCACCATTCTGGAAAATGACTGCCTACATCCCTTAGAATTTTTAGTTTAGTTGCTAAACTGGTGTTTACTACTCCTGCCTGACAAAAACCTGTGCTCTGCTCACCACCTCCAACAACATGCGCGTGGAGCTCTATTTCAGCCTCCATTTGCCTCTCCCATAACTGGACCCAGGTGGGTCCTCTCCCACCCTACAATAACCTGGACTGGATTCTACCCAAGCCTCTGCCAGCTCCTCCTCACAGACCCTGATAGTACTGGCTCAGGCTCAGCCCCTTCTCCAATAATATGAGCTGTAGGCCAGCTTCTGCCTCCCACAACCAATGTCCTACACCCGTCTCCCTAATAAACTGGGCTCTGAGCTCCAGTGCAGCCCCAGTCCCCCCTCGCCTCATAACGCAGGTCCTGATTCTGGCTCAGCCCTTCATCCCAATAATCTCCATCCATCCCTCCCTCTAATAGCCTGGTCTCTGACCCCAATAACCTTGGTTCTGGTTCAGTCTCTACATCTCCCCAACAATATGGCTGTTGTCTCAGACCCCCCAGTAGCCTCAGCTCCCACCCCATAATGCAGCTTCAAGCTCAACCTTCCTTTCCCCACAATACCTGGGCTCTGTCCCTCTAGAAGTAATCCCTTGGGCTCCAGCCCAGTCTCCGCCCTGACCCCCAGAGGCCCCATCCACTGGGCTCTAGTCTAGCCTGGGAGAAGTTCTCTAGCCTCTACGGGCAGGGGCTCAACTTGACGATTGAGCTAATCCCTTCTGGCCTTGGATTCTATGAATCTCCCTGTTCATCCCTTGCCTTCATGGGACGTGGAGAAAATAGGATTGCTTGTTATTTCTCTCAACATACTCAGAGCATTTGCAGGTTCAGACGACGACTGTAATCAAATCTCATGCTTCCCGTCTTCAGACCATGCCTGGAGGAGTCAGGAAGGATTCCCCCCGCCCAGTGCACAATTGGTCATATGTGATTGCAAGTGGGGGTGGAGAACAGTCCACCTTCCTCTAAAGCTTCAGGGGATGGCCACAGAGGAGATGGGACAATGGACCAATGCTGCGACGTACTACAGAGAAACCTCTAGCTTATCTACCTGGCTGCTGTGTCTTGCTCACGTGCTCAGGGTCCAACTGATGTCCAGGTTTGAGGCTAGGAAGGACGCTCCCCCCCAGGTCAGATTAGCAGGGACCCTGGGGGGAGCGGGGACTTCCTCTGCAGCATGGGGCCTGCTGGGAACCTGGGCACCTCTTACCTGAACAACTCCCCTTCCCTGCCATTGCAGGGGGCCTTGGCTAGTTTTGTATCTCGGGGGCTAGCCCGATTAGACTGACTGGGTTCAATACAGGGGTCCTGCAGGGTATTTCCTGGCCTGAGACACACACGCTACTCACGGATCTCTCTCTCTCTCGGCCTTACACTCTATGAAACCAGCCCTCGGCCCGCCCCCCTCCGGACCTCCCCGGGCCCCGATCCCCTGGCCCAGCCCCTCTCACTTTATCTCTTTGCGCGTGAAGAGCCCGACCCGCTCCAGCTGCTCCAGCTCCGGGAGCCGGCCCTCGATGCGCTGCTCGATCCTCTCCGCCATGGCGGGCGCTGCAGCGCGGGGCGAGCGGCGCTGCCGGGAGCGGGGCCGGAGCACCCAGGGCCCATGTGCGACTCGGCAGCCCCGGCGCGGCTTCCGGCCTGGGCCTCAGCCCGGGGAGCCGCCACCTTCCCCGCCTTGCGCCGGGCACGCGGCTCTGCCGCCCCCCTGCGGCTCCTGCCGCCCCTGCGGCCGGCGCCGGCTCCCGAGCCACCGGCCGCTGCGGCAGCCCCCAGGAGCCGGGCTCCGCCCCAGCCCCCGCCGCGCAGGGCGGGTTTGGCTGGATGGGCTTCCAGGGGACCTTTCTCGAGCTCGTTTCCTACAGGCCCTGATCCCGCGAGTGGAATGCCAGGGCCCCGGGGCTGCCCCGGCTGTGTGTTGCCAGCTCGTGTTGGGAGTTGTTTCTAGGGGGTGGGTTTTGTAAAGCTGCCCGCTCAGGGGCCCTGTGGCTGTAGGAGACGCTCAGCTTTCGCTTAAACAAAAAATACATGTCTAGCCCTTTCAAGGGGAAATCTGGAAAATGTGACACCCCCCCCCCGCAAGGCTAAATAAACCCGGCGAAGAGAAAATATAAAGAACCCCTAATTTTAAAAATCATGATATTTTTTAAAGTAATTTTACGATTTTTCAAGGCCTGACTCATGCTTTTTGAACACTAGCGGATGGTAAGACTGAGCTCCTTGCAGAATCAGGGCGGGTCACAATCAAGGTGTGACAAAGACCTAGAATGAGAGGGAGAAATAAACTATTCATGCAGGGAACTTAAAATACTGTGTGATTTCTTCCAACGGGTCTATAACCTCAGTTCCATGGTCAATTGTTTCTGATATAAAGAATTGGCAACCATAGGGGACATGAAATTTGTGTAGACGGTAGGGAACCGTGGTTCTAAAATGAGTGATGCCCTGGAAATCAGGAACCTTTGAGAAGATTAGGTTTGATTTTAAAAAATCATGAATGGGATTTTAAATATTTAGTACTCATATAGAGCTAGATTGTCACAGCTTTTACTCAGCTGTTTGGGGGGAGTAAAACACAGCCTTTAGTCATAATATCATAATGTCACTACATAAATCCATGGTACACCCATTCCTTCAATGCTCTATGCAGTTCTGGTTCCAGCATCTCCAAAAAAAGATATATTAGAACTGGAAAAGGTACATAGAAGGACAACAAAAATGATCAGGATATGGAACAGATTCCGTATGAGGAGAGATTAAAAAGACTGGGACTGTTCAGTTTGGAAAAGAGATAACTGAGGGGGGATTTGACAGAGGTCTATAAAATCATGAATGGTTTGGAGAAAGTGAATAAGGAAGTGTTATTTACCTCTTCACATAACACAAGAACCAGGGGTCACCCAATGAAATTAACAGACAGCAGGTTTAAAACAAACAAAAAGATGTACTTCTTCCCACAATGCACAGTCAACCCATGGAACTTGTTGCCAGGGGATGTTATGAAGGCCAAAATTATAACTGGCTTAAAAAAGAATTAGGTATGTTCATGGAGAATATGTCCATCAATGGCTATTAGCCAAGATGGTCAGGGAAGTGACCCTTTGCTTTGGGTGTCCCTAAGCCTCTGACTGCTGGACAGGGACAGTGTGGGAGTGTCACTCGATAATTGCCCTGTTTGGTTCATTCCCTATGAAGCATCTGGTACCAGCCACTGTCAGAAGACAGGATGCTGAGCTAGATGGACCATTGATCTGACCCCGTATGGGCATTCTTAGGTTCTTAATCCTATGCTTACCCCTGCTCAGATCATAACTCCAGCTATGGAAAGGAGATACTCTATCTGTAAACAAATGGGCAGGCAAGATGCAGAGAGGTGAAACAAATCAGAGGATCCCTGGCTGTATTTCCCTTCTACCGCCATACTTGCCAGCCAACATAGCTGGCTGGGTAAACAAGGAGGCAAAAAAATGTTCCACAAAATGGGATAAACTTCTGCAGAGGAATTGTAACTCTCTGAGTCACAGTTCAGTCCCTGGTCTGTTCTTGTAGCAGTGTAGCTATCTGCTGCCCCTTACTTAGAGCAGATATTGGACAGTTACAGTTTAACCCATAGAATTTTTCATCCAAGGGTGAAAGTGATTTGCAAAGCAGGGAGGATTTAGAGAGGGAGCATTCTTACCTGCCTTTTACAGAGCCAGAATCTGACGTACACAGAGGTGAGCTGATTTCCCCAAGGCACCCCAATGAGTCAGTGACAGTGGTGGAAATAGGGCCCATGTTTCTCTGACTAACCTCTGTTCTTAGTGAGACAAAACACAGCTAGATCCTTCAGCATAAAGAGTGAGGTGTTTTAAAAGAAAAAAAATACTCCCTTAAAATTAATGCAAAATAAAAAAATCATCCACCAATGAGTGAGAATTTAAACTACAGTCTCCCAGCTTCGGTTTTAAATGTCTACAGCCTGGGTGATCAGAATTTTTGTGTGTGCCAGATACGCCAGAGGGCTTGCTGCTTTTGCTTCCTTGTGTGTTAACCAGCATCACTGATGTCAGCAGAAGGATCAAGCATACACAGTGTTAGGAGACAGATTCTGAGTTTCACATTACACCTTATGCCACCTTAGTGCCTCCCAAATTCCAGGTGCTCGGTCTATATCCCTGCCCTACTTCAAATCACCCCATCCTTGGCAAACCCCTGCATCCATGCTCTGCCAACCATATCTGGCCAAGGAACCGTCTGCCCTTTTTATTCCACTGGAGTGGCCTAAAGGGCTATAACTGGGGACTGATTTGGGCCCTGGGTTATTGGTGGGTATAGAAAAATAAAAGATGACAACTATTGTAAAAAGTACTGGATGTTTCTATTCTATATATGTTCTTTTACCTCGCTCCGCAACATAGTCTCTGTGACCCTTCCAGTAATGTATTAATTATTGTTATTATTTATTTGTATTATGGTAACACCTATAAGCCCCACTAATGGACCAAGATCCCATTGTGTTAGGTGCTGTACAAACACAGAGCAAAAAGTCCCTGCTCCAAAGAGTGTATAATCTAAGTATAAGACAAAAGAGAACAGATGGATACAGACAGACCAATGAGGAGTACAAAGAAACAATATTGGTTAGTATGACAGGCAGTACTCTCACCACACCAGCAGCCCTAGCCATTGTCAAGTTTTTTGTAGGCATCTTGACAAAGGAGAGTTTTAAGGAGGGATTTGAAGGAGGATAATGAGTTAGTTTTGTGGATGTTTACAGGAAGCTTGAAGCTTCTCCCAAGAGTGAGAAACAGCATGGGAGAAAGCATCTGTCATGTATTTGGTTTCTTATCCTTTCCCCCGGGGGAGAAGCATGTGCAGTGGAGTGTCTTGGTTTGGTAGATTCCCCACCCCCACCCCCAATATACCTGTGGTTGCTATGTGTTTATGTTTGACAAGGCTAGATCAAAGAAATGCACAGTGATGAGGTTTGTGATGGTCCTTAGTTCTTGGTCTTTAATTTTTTATGTCTGTTACAACTTTGTTTCACAGGTTTTTTTTCAATATTAGTAATTTTAATGGTAAAAATATGTTCTTAGTGGGGAGAGAGACAGACAAAACTTGTCCCTCTAAGTAATGGATAAACACAGAAAATTGACACTATTTAAAAAAAACAGTGGAACAGGAACATGTTAGGGAGAAGTGTGCTCTGATCATGGGATTGAAACTACAACCACTGAATTCTAATCCTGACTTTGCTAATGTAGTTTTGCATAATCACTTAAGGTCTGTTCACTTCAGGTGAAATTGTAGGTCCTCAGCACCTCACTAAAACAGGCCCTTAAACCCTTTTCTGTATTTGGGGGGTAATAACGTCTGTCTCCAATGGTGGTATGATAATTCATCTATTCATGTTTGTAAAGTGCTTGAAAGATATTGGGCCAAATTATCCCTGGTGAATGTCCATTGATTTTAGTGGAATTGTACTTAGAACAGCACTGAATTTGACATGGAAAATGATTTAGTATTAGTATATGAATAAGTGATTGGAATGACTACACTCAATTGTTTATCTATGATTTCTTTATGTTATTTTGTGCATACAATACCCTGGCTTTCCAATATAAAAACAATCTGAATTTAGAACATATCTGCTACTGTGCACTCAGACAGCAGCATGAAAATGAGAACAGACCAACATTCAGTGTGGGAGTTCAAAGCTTACAATGCAGCCATTCTCCTCTGTTACCTGGAAACCTCATGAAAATTCTATTTTTGATTCCCTGTTCCTCCATTTCATAAAACCTTGAGCTTGCCATTTGTTGAAATAACAGTGATAAAAGTGAAGCAGAGACACAAATGAAAACAACAAAGAGTTGTCTCTTGAAACCTTTTGACTGACCATCCTAAGCCCTAAAAACATTTTGTGGGGGATCAACATTTGCTGCCAGGCTGCTAATACTAAATGAAGACCTTCACCATTCAATGATGTTAATATTAGAAAAATGCCCGTGAATAGCCTCCAAATTACTGGTCGATGCTGGCAAAGATGTTTGTTTTTGTATTTATTAGTAGTTGAAACAACATTTTGATTCCTGTGTATTTTTTGAATCTTGATAGAGCCAACAGGTTTGCTTCATACTTGGCAAAGTCTTAAATGAGGAATGGTACAGTCTAAAAGCTTTATTATGGGTTTGGAAGCGAGGCACTCCTGAATTCTGATCCTGACTCAAATACTAATATGTGCCACAAGCCTACCAATCCTTACACAAGTGAGTCGAATCAGTGCTATTCAGATGCACACACATATGCCTCCTAAAAGTAAGAAAACATGCCACCAGGGCTAACCACAGTCTCTACCATGAAGTGTGTCTCCAGAAGGATTCAGTCATCCTGAGGCCAGATCATACATCTTACCATCAGATCTTTGACAGATGTGAAAATTATTCTTGTTCTATCCACACCAGAGTAACAATATGTGTCCAGCAATGCCCCTGGGGCCATTAATGCCCTTGTTAGAACTTGTCAAAGTACCACAATATCATCTGATAGGAGCATACAGGCAAAGCACAAACAACTCTGCATGACCCATTGCTGTGGGACTCAACGAAAGGAAGAATGGTGTGCACCAAAACAACAGAATCCCAAAGTTTTTAGTTTGGGGACTCAACATTTCGCTGCCAAAACCACATACACACAGAGTAGTCATGAGATTTAAAATGCTGATGATGACCTGACAGGACTATTTTCATAAACTGTGAGAAGGAGTTTGAAATAGTTTTTTTTATTTTCTCAAATAGCCCTCCCTTCACCTAAATAGATTAAGGATACAAATAAAAGCACCCCTACCCTAACAAAATGATCCTTAGAACAATTAACACTGTGGACTGTCAAAAGCTTTCATACCAAAGTAACAAACGCAGTGCGTGGCAGGCGAGCTCAGCCTGACCCACCAGAACACTGCACAGTGAATTTGTCATGCAAATCAAAATGGAACCTGACATGCCCTTTGTTCTTTTCCCTTTCAGGAAATCTACTTTAAATGCCTCCCATGTGCCTTGTTTTGGAAGCATACATTCGAAATGCATCAGTGCAAATGAAGAAGGGATCCATTAAAGATAAAGGAGAGTGGGTCTGGAGAGTCTCAGAAATGTTACTGGGAAGATCTGAGAGAGTGCTGTTTCCATACTGTGGGACTCACATGCTCTATTGCTGATGATACTACCACTGCTTTTGTAACGCCTCTTTAGAAAAATGCTCCTGGTAAAAGTTCTAGCAAGTTGCCTGAGTGTAATGTTTGCAAACATCCTCCTATGCAAAGCATACAATAATGATCTGGAGAAAAAAAAGTCATTGTGATTTACCCTTTTTTTTAAAACTTGTTTTGATTTACTTTTTTTAATTCTCTAAAGACTTGTCTAGGTTAAAATGCACTATGCTTAATGTGCATTAAACAAAATCAGTTTAAATGCAATTTAAACTGGTTGAAACACATCTGTAATCAGGGTTTGAGCTGGTAACTAAGTAGATTTTAAATCAATTAAAGTTTTCTGAGATAGACCAAGCATAAGCATCTCACCAACAGTACACAGCAGAACATGAACTTTAAAGACCAACTTTTAAACATTTGTGCGGGAAATCCTGACCTTGTTAAAAAAAACAAGAGAAAACTCCCATTGACATCAGTTGAGATAGGAGTTCACCATTAAGGTTTAATTTTCAGCTGGCCTCCTCTAGGACCTACAAAACTGTGAGATTTTTGTGTGTGCAAAAAAGATGTGGATGTGCCCATTAATTGAAGCAACTGAAACTTTGATCTTGAGAGAGGAATGGTCCTACCGTCAATACATATGCAAAGCTCTCCTAATTTTCTATTTAAAATAATTAGCTCCTCTAGTTTGCATAACTGGTTTTTGCATCTGCCAAAACAGGGAAGCAGTCACTGTAAATGTTGGTTTGACCCGCGGTAGGATGCGGATCCAACTGTGATGTACATCTGCAAACTTCCCCAAGGTCAAATCCAGCTTTGTGATTTGGGCCTGTCAGACTGATTTTGTACCTACATTGACATTGGTACATGTACTTTTCCTAGATCTATGTGATCATTTTAATTCCTATAGCAAAAATGCTTGTCTTTTTCAATGCAACTGTTCTTTCTTGCAGATTGTCTGCTTGTCTCTTACTCCTTATCAGTGCTGTGATTGGAAGGTACAGCAGTAGCATGCTATACTTCCCAAAATGTGATTCTCCCCATCTACTTTTTCAACCAGCAGCAGTGACAACGGGCATAAGTGGCCTTTTGCCTTGAGCCTGGACACAACTTATCAGGTGACTCACCCTCACACTCAGTCCCCCAGCGTAGGCAGGATCTTTACCCATTGCTGTAAATTGGTTCTGAGCCTGAACTTTGAGTCAGATATGTCTCCTACTCACTTCCAAATGTTCTGTGTCTCTGCTGTCGCCCCTAGATCTGAACATCTGTAGGCAGAGACATTTCAGTGAGGAGGAGCAGCAGCTCTGGAATGTATTAACTTTTGGGATGTGATGCAAAGCCCATCTGATTACTCAGTCTTCTGCCTGATTGAGAAGTGTGGGAGCTATATTTATACCTTTGCTTTGATTTTTGACACTTGGCATGTTAGTATGTAGTTGACATTTGTCAAAACAATTTTTTTTTTACTTTTTGGTGATTTGTATATGATGATTTTGTATTGGATCATTTGTATATGAGCCCGTGTTATAGCCACAATCTAAAATTTAATCAATAATCTCCTACATCAGTCCCACACTGATAACACTATAAAACTCATCAACTTCTGCAGATATCATTTCATTATACTTTCTTGCAGACACGCTTTAACTCAGGGGTTTGCCCACAAACGTTTCAGGCATGATCTTGGAAAACCTTATTCACGTGACTCTCTGTCTAATCTGTCTAGTTTCTCAAAGTGGGCAAAACTGTGGCCTGGCTTGCATGGTTTTGCAAAGAAATTAGGAGGCACAAGGCATCCCTTTAGGCCTCTGTACAGGCTATCCATATAGCGGGTAGCAAAGCAGGGAGATGCCTCGCAGAGTTGCTATATCCCCTCTCCACTCTGCATATGGGTAGAACCTTGTGAGGAATGGGGAGAGCCTTGGCTCTATCCTCCAGTGTGCCCCAGGAAACAGGCTGCGGCAGGGATAGACACAATCTGCCTTCCAGTGTGCAACTCTCTTCCTTCCCTTGCGGCAAAACCATGATTTAGCCAAGAACACTGTGACCGTAATCATACCTAAGCACCTTATAAATCAATGAGATTCTTTTTGCGTGTAAGGATTACACTTGTGAGTAAGGGTGATGCACCTCAATCAGCACTTAGAACATGAAGTAAAATCCTGTAAATGCTTTCTGTGGCAATAGCACAATATAAAATCTAAGACACGTGGTGATGTTTTGCAGGTAATTTTTAGTTAGGCTTTTATGCTTATGAATTTGGTGCAGTTGAGCAAACTGTGGAGTAGAGGAGAAACAGTTTCTGCACAGAACTTATCAGTGAGGTCACTGCTGGCAATAAAGAGAGAAGTTCTCCACACCTGACTTACTCCTGAAGTCTCCTTACTCACAAGATCAGGATTTTTTACCCTGAGTGTTAAAACTCATCCATTATTCTGAAAAAAAACCAAAAACAAACCATGAATTAGGCTGCTGGATAATTATTTTAGGGAGGTTTCCTCTTGACCTCTTTACTATCTATTGACTTTTCCTTTGATCCTCCTTTCTGTATTTTTTTCTGACTGGTAGAGAGCCTCATGTTCCACTGTAAACAGAACTAATGGAGAGAAACTCCAGTCCACATCTGTAACAGACTTCATTTTCACATCTTTCCATGCAGTTCCCCTTTCATCTCTGCATCTCTGTGTTTAATTACTAAGTCTGTTTCAACAGCCCCAGCATTTCACTTGCCCTACCTTTCACTATTTCCATGGCCTGATGAATAGAATCCAACTCCTGAAAGTTGACCTATTTTATTTTTAAATGAATCCTGTAATAAGTATTACCTATGTGACATTACACCACATAGTCTTCATAGAAATACGGTTATGATATGAATATGGCATAACCAAGATATACTTTATGCAACATGGCTCATGTAAGATATTGGAAAGGTTATGATTTACTGAATGTGATTATCCAATTTGTATGCATGTATCATTTCTGTATCTGAAGTTAGGAATATTGGCTATGAAACAATCACAACTGGGCGGGTATTTGGGAGACACCCACCAGACAACAGGACATCAGCCTTGATGGGTTGTTCGGAAGAAACAGCAAGACTATGAAGATACTGATCTCTCTCCTTCCTGAGAGTTGTCCTGGGACATAGCTGTGGGACATACTAGGTCAGGTGGTCCTGTCACCTGGTACTAAACACTATCATAGACTTCTAGTAATTTTCCACTAACAGTAGGGGGAGGTCAAGTTTGGGAAACAAAAGATTCCTGCATTATGTAAATCATATTTAAGGCTGGGGAGGAAGGCAAACAGGACTCCCCTCCATTGCCTACCCAAGAAGAAAAACTGCCGAAATTACCTGGTGGCATAGGCGCCAACTTCTGCTTGTGCTGGTGGGTGCTCAACCCTCCCTGCCCTGGGCCCCGCCCCGACTCCACCCCTTCCCCAAAGTCCCGCCCCAACCCCGCCCCCTCCCTGCCCCTATTCCAAATCCTTCCCCAAATCCCGGCTCTGGCCCCGCCTCTTCCCTGCCTCCTCCCCTGAGCGTGCCACGTTCCTGCTCCTCCCCCCTCCCTCCCAGAGCTTGCTACAAGGGAGGAGGCAGAGCGGAGGTGAGATGAGGCAAGGGGGTGGGGAGGGGAGGTTGGCTGCCGGTGGGTGCAGGGCACCCACTAATTTTTCCCCATGGGTGCTCCAGCCCCAGAGCACCCACGGAGTCGGCACCTATGCCTGGAGGGACAAAGGAGACCTGAGGAGAAAGGCAGGGGTGAGTCCAAGCTGAACTCTAAGCTACAGAAACTCTGCAACTTGCCTAAAATAATATTTAGGATGAGAAATTACTTCTTGAAACTAGTCTCTTTAAGATCTTAAGCTTAGTATGCATGTTTTGTTTTATTTGCTTAGTAATCTGCTTTGTTCTTTTTGCTATGCCTTATAATCACTTAAAATCTGTATTTTGTAGTTAATAAACTTATTTCTTGTTTATAACATAACCCAGTTTGTGCAATCCATATCTGAGGGGGGGCAAGAAGCTGTGTATAGCTCTCTTCACATTGAGAGAGAGGGCGAATTCTTATGAGCTTGTGCTGTGCAGATCTTTCTATACAACGCAAGACAATATACCTTTGCGTCTGCTCTCCAAGGGAGGTGGGCACCTGAGTGCTGGGGCAAGTCCCTTAAAATGAGTCTTCCCAGAGCTGATCTCAGTGTCTGTGTCTTTCTGCAGCTGGGTGTGGCCCTGCCTGTGAGTCTGCTTGAGGCGGCTTAAGAGCCTAGCTCAGCAAGACAGGATAAAGGGGGCCCAGGCTGGAGGAACAGGTGGGCTCAGTGGTATCCCAGTGCATCAGGTGGCACCTTTAAGGGGGGCAACCCGTCCCAATCTACACCTACAAGCCCTGGGTTTTTTAAATGATTTTTTTTCTAAACTATTGTAATTCCTATTTCTATGTCCTGGACTAAACAATATTTTAAGAGTCAAGGACCATTTGTAAACAAGGTATATTACTTTTTTTCTTCTTTGTGGATTTATCACATGCAGCTCTATACGTTTGCTTTTAAAATCAACACTAGATTAAGAGCCACAAAAACCTATTGTTTGGTTTTTTTAAAGGTAAAATTAGAAGGGGCATCTCAGTTAAATCATGACAGAAACCTATAGTCACTCTGAAGACTGGAGAGAAGGGACTGTCTATCAAGATAGCCCCTACCACCTAGTCAAATAATTACAAACTGGATTTAGAAATTCAGAACCAAGTGTCCAGTCCAGCTCCCAGTGAAGACAATGTAGAGATTTTTATTGATTTAATTGGTAGCTGCATTGGGCACTAGCAGTAAAATTCATCCCATTGCAGAGGGCTGTGCACAAAGTTTATGCATCACTTAAATTCCACTCAAGTTTTTATGTTGGGACCTAAGTGAGACATGGGGCATTATGCAGATCCTCTGTACAGAGGTGAATTTCACCCTTAACCCTTAACTCCTTAGTCAGTTTTTACAGAACTCTTACCCAGCCAGAATTCCCTTTGACTTGCGTGACAATTTTTCCTGAGTAAAGACTTTGGGGTTGGGCCCTCCGAATTTTTAAACAATGTTGGATTTTTCTCTTACTTTTTTTTTTTTTTAATGTTACAAAGTTTTCTTATCACAATTAGTTCAGTGTGTGGTATGTCGTTTTTTCCACTGAGTTCTGCTACAGTTAGCGGCGTATGGACTCCTGGGCTTGTACCAGAATGATCTATAACAGATCTGTGACCCTGCTGAGGCCCAGGAGTGGTCATTGTTACTAACAGCTGTGTGTGCCTTTTGTATTCATAACTTGCTATTCTGGTATATCCATTCCGCTGTCTAGATACTACCACAAACAATACTGCTTCATAAACACACCAATAAATAAATTGTGACCTGGACAACAGAGAAGGAACTTCACCATAGGAAAGTCAGGAAAAATGGATCAAAATAACACTTCACTGACCTGAGCACTATCTCCAGCTGAACAAAATAAAGGATAAGCAAGTCAATACAGAAGATGCAACATGTACTTTGCATGCACCCTTCATTCTCTCCTATGTCAGTGAGTCAGCCACCTGAGTAATCTGCTCACCCAGGGCAGTATATTGTGGGTGTATTAGCATTATCTGAGAAGCAAGTTCCTTATACGGGTGTCAGAGATTATGCATTTTGAAGAGGCATGGGAAAAGAAAATGCTGCTGCGGCAATACATTTGAATAGCTTGCTACAAAAGCCAGTCCCCACCTAAACACAAAACTGAGAATCACAAGTGGTTTCTCTCTCAATCTCCCCACACAGAAATTGCATCCAAATCCATGCAAAGAACTATTTGTTCTACGTGGAGCTGACAGTCTAAGCTCTTCTCATTGCCACACTCTAGTCCATCTAAACCAGTGGTCCCCAAACTTTTGAGGGTCACGTCCCCCCTTTCCCCTGTGTCCCTCCTGCCCCTCTGAGCCGGGAGCAGGGCTGCGACTGATGGTGAGGAGACATGGACAGGGGTTGGCATGGAGCCACAACTGGGCTGTGGTGGGGGCCAGCAGCCAGGCTCATGGGCAGGTGTGGCTCCACCCCCAGCCTTGCTCACCAGCCTCAGCTCCAGGCCAGGAACAGAGCCACAGCCAGCCATCAAGGCTGGGGATGGGGTCAGGTGTGCACGGGGCTGGGAGCTGGGGACATGGCTGGGGGCTGGACCAAAGCAAAGCGGGGGAGGGAGGGGCTGGATAGTGCTCCTCCTTCCTCCCCCGCCTCCCCATGGGACTGGCCTGGGCCCCACCATGCCCCCCCTCAGGGTGTGTGCCCCACACTTTGGGGACCTCTGGTCTAAACTACCTAAGATGTTCTCAGTTCTCTACCTATTAAAATAAAGCAACCCTAGACCCTAATGGGCAGAGTATGGAACTGAGACTATGAGCTGCCAAGCCACTGTTACCTGTCCCTTCATCCAAAACGTACCCATGACCTTTCACCCACCCACTCCCACATGGCTTCATCCCCCAAGGCTGTGGTGACTCCCTTCTTCAGTTTGCAAGATTTCATAGCTTCTGCTGACCACCCTCTATATGAACTAGGAAAGCTGGAGTGGGAGCTGAATTGCACCTTCCTAATGGAGCAGTTATCCCAATAATTTCTATGGCCTGTTGGTGCTGGAGTCACAATGGACTAAACATGGGTAATTGGGAATGTGACTAGTGAGCATGTGTTGCATGGCTCCATGTAGCCTATGGGACCAAAGCCAGATCTGTGTGCTGAACAAATAACAAAGTCTCTCCCTCAAAGAGGTTATAATCTAAAAGGCATGAGCAAGTACAATATAGAACAAACAGATGGCATGTGGTCATTATAGCTGGGACACTTAACATTTGCTATAGTTATTAGCCTTATTAGAATGGAAGTGGACCAGACAAAGTAATAGAGGCCTCACTTGACATGTCCAAAGACCTATGGGGACAACTGAAGATGAAAGCTACAGTTTGTTGTGTTTTTTGGATGTGCTTGTTAATGTACATGTAAGGAAAACACTCTGAAGACTGAATTAATGGCCTAAATTCAGTCCAACTGTAAGCAGGCACAACTTCCAGTGAATACCAATGGGCCAAAGTATGCAGGGATGGAAGAAGAGATTTTTACTAGAAAGGGAATCTAGAAACAAATTTAAAATGAAAGAATAAATGCTAAATACAAGGAAATGTCTAGCTGCTTAAGCAGCACTGAAAACAAACAACTCTCTGTTTAAGTCAAGGGGAATTTTGTGTATGGATCAGCTGTAGTATTAGTATGATCTGAACTTTCCTATAGCACATTCAAATACCTGCAACAAAATATACTTGGCATCAGTCTATAGAAAAAAGGTGTGAATTACTGGGTCAGGCCTTCCTACTCTCATGCTAGATTGCCCTGGTTAGCCTAAAAATCACCTGGTGCCTCAATGGGTTAACATCAAAATAAAGGGCCCTGTTGCAAGCTGACAGACAACATTCCCTCAAATGAAGGAGATACAAAGGCCCAGATTAAAGAAAGTATCACACCCTGTGTGCATACCCCTGCATGCACTGTCATGTCTGTCTATAAAAGGCAGTTGTGTTTCAATGTCCTTTCTGCTAGGAGCACCAGGACTAAAACATTCCTCACGTTTTGTTTTGAATGCTGCTGAATACCAACTACTGTGAAATGTTTATCACTTCTTGCCCTCTAGATTGCACAGATGGATAGTTTGTGTTTGAACCTATCGAAAATTGCTAATACTAAATAAACTTAATAATGTTACTGGGTTTTAAGGTTTCTTTCACCTTTCAAAAATGCAATCAACTTGGACAGAGGAGCAAGATCTCCTGATTAGAGCATTAGACAAAGATTTGGGGTTCTATTACTGACCATTTTCTTCTTGTGAGTTTAGCAATAATACTAATATTCATTGCCACTAGGCTTGTTGAAGAAGATATCTGAAACTCACCAATATAATAGGAGACACAAGTTTTTATTGATTTAAGCAAAATTGACATAGGGCATGTGGATACCTATGAAGAAAGTCTACATACAGACATGTATCAAAATAAAAGGTGTGAATTAAAACCAAGAAACGGAAGTGCACTTGTGCTTACTTTGATATTCTAGAATAACTAGCAACAACAGACCACAGTTCACTGCAGGAGAATTTAAGTCATTCCAAACTAAATATGATTTTGATCATATTACTAGCAGTCTACCTTACCCACAAGGAAATGGAGAAGCCGAGAGAGCTGTACAGACAGCCAAGAAAATTCTACAGCAGGAAGACTCTTTGTTTTTCTGAGTTACAGATCAAGTCCAGCACAACTCCTGATGGGAAGACAACTCAGCACTACTGTTTCAACTTTGGAAAAGAATTTATCTCCAAAATGGCCAGAAATTAAGAGTAGCCAAACTGGATAAAAAGGCAAAATGAGCCTATGATCACTTTTATAGCAGACCACACTCAATTAGAGAACTGCTGGGTCTAGAACCTGGTGACTGTGTTCGTGTCAAACTGGTTGGAGAAAAAGGGTGGACAACTCCAGCTGTCATAAAGAAAAAGAATTCAGCACCCAAATCACATGTGATTGAAACCGACCATGGGGACCATAGTTCCTCGGAAAAACAATCAAAAGAGCAAACGCTAAACATGGCAGATGCTGAACAAAAAGAAGACAACAATTCCAGGATTCCAAACTGCCCACAGCCAATTGTTGCAACTACAGTACACCCTTGCTATAACTGCCTTCGTAATAACAAATCTTTGGCGATAATGAACCTTATCCCTGGATCCCACCTCTTGTCCCGTGGTTCCGGCGGGGCTGGAGGAGCAGTCACGCCCACCACAGCTGAGGGCTGGAGAAGCTGTGAGCCACCCTTCCCTGCCCCCCCACCCCGACAGTGGGGCTCTTTCACTATAATGAACCCCTGGCTTGGATCCTGACGTGTTCATTATAGAAAGATTGTACTGTAATAGACAGCTAGATGACCAGGTTATTCCACATTCAGTTCATGTAATTAGAAAACCAGTACGATTCAGAGATGCTTAACAGACTGATATGTACTGAAATTCAAAGATAGTGTGATAGTGTATATTGTAAATGGTAGGAATGTAGAACTTAAAGGGGGAGAGATAATAGAATGCTAAATTATGTTATAGTGTGCAGCCACTAGGTGGCGATGTGTATAAACGACTTTATTTAAAGGAACCTCAGCCATACCTGGCAGAGCACAGAAGGATCTTAGGATCCACACATCTGGTGTGTATAAGCAAGCTCTGTAGCCAGTCCATATCTTGTACAGGAACATGACACTCTCCACCTAGAAAGTAGTCAAGTAGAAAGTGGGACGACAAAGGGTAAATGGAAACTTGAAAAATGTTAGCAGAAAGAAGTAAAACTTGAAAACGTAGAGGGTATCGAATACATAGAGTCTGATCCAATGAGGTGCTTGGTCCTTATCTCCCACAAAATGCCTTCAGGATTGGGTCGGGGCACGATATTTCAGCTATCTGATAATTACATTTCAGATTTGTTTTTCTCTACCACATTCTGCACAGCAGATCCCAGCTTTCTATTGATCACTCCCCAAATGTCCTGAAGTAGTACTCCCTGTTAATTACTAATAGTTGCCTTCATGAAAGACAGCATTAGCACAGGAATTTAATAGTGGATGAGCAATATAGGACTACACTGTATTCAGCTATTATTTTTTGCTGAGACTTATTTAAAATAAAAAAGTCAGAAGACAAACAAAAAAAAAAAGAAAACCCAGGAAATGCACAGTTGTGCTAGTGAAGCCACATTACTAACGAACTGATTGAAATGCCTTTATTTCTGGTAGTTACTAACAGCTTCTAAATATATATATATATATATATATATAGGCATGCATGCACATGCTCCGAGCCATGGTGTCAGCAATGTCAAAATTAGGCTGCCAGAACTTCAATTTACTCTGACTTCCTACTGTAAGGGGTAATTGGTTTCCTTCTTAAGAAGGGTCATTTCAACACTGGGCAGCCGTAATATGGAGGACTAGGAACACTGTGGCTGAACTGTGAGAAACAGAAGAGTGCAACTGTATGACATCTGTAAAGGAGCAAGAACAGCATCTAATTCTGGAGGGAGGAGAAAGTTCAAGATAAAACATATTAAAATGTCTATCTTTTTTCACATACAAGTCAGAGGGTACAAAATCTCTGCTATTCAATCCTTCAAAAGTTCAGAGGAATTCTAAGATGGGTGTAGATTGAAATGATGTCTGGGATAAGAGGGATCTGGGATTAAGCATATGTTTTTAATTGGCAAGAAGCAAATATTGACATTTTGGATATTGAATGCTAGCCCCACTGTTAGTACATGAAAACAAGACTGACCAGCTATTTTGAATGATAAACTCTGATATATATCCTAAAATCATCCCAGCCGAGTATTTCTTGACAATTTGTTCTGTAACTGACACACGTGACATTTGCAAAATGGTTGTTTTTATTGCATGCCTGAAACTGAACCTCTTGAGCTGGATGCATTCGCATTGTCACATGGTTTCCTACATAATTATTGCAAACATAACTGTTCTCTGTCATTTGCTTACCCTTGATTTTTATTTTTATCTCTATCTCTTGGTATAATTTTTTAGTAAGGTGCACTGCAATACTTTTACTACTTGCTAATACTTTAATTTAGGAAGCATCATTTTCACTAACCTTGAAAATATCTTCTGGCCTTTGCAAAATCAAGTCAATTTCCTTTAATAATCTTGCTCTGACCTAGTTTACAGTTATACCACAAATAATTTGGTCTTTAATTAGTGCGTCTGTTAGCTGTGAAAATTCACACAATTTAGGATTGCTAGGTAGGCCAATGACATAATGGTCTCCTATGACATATAGTCAGTGATCTCACTTGAAAGCTAGTTTCTTGCAAAGAAAATGTGGAGTTCCCAGGTAGACAAGGTAGCTGAGGTAGTATCTTTTATTGGACCAACTTCTGTTGGTGAGAGAAACAAGCTTTAGAGCTTACACAAAGCTGTTCTTCAAATGACTTCTTGAATAGCTATATCTAGTAGTTTGTAGTCTTCTTCATGCTCCTCTGGAATGTACTGTAGACCTCCAGTGCTTCTGGGCCCACCAGCTGCATGGAGAATTTCACCCTCTACAATTTATCTCCTATACCACTTGCTTTCAGAAAAATTTGGAAGGGCTGCGATCAACTTCAAGTTCCCTTTCATACTAAGGGATTCAGGTGGCTTACTTTGCTCAATTTTTGCCAAGGATTTAATTTTCTTTGCACACCATGTAATAAAAATGTTTGATAGACAGGAATATTGATATGAGATTGATCTTTATTGCCAGGCCCAAACACATGACAGTTCAGAGTTACAAAATGTTATACCCCTGTCAAAAGGCAAGGGTCAGAAGTAATTGATTCCAATGAGATACTCAGTATTGCCTATCCCATAAGAATGGCCATACTGGGTCGACCAAAGGTCCATCTAGCCCAGTATCCTGTCTTCCAACATTGGCCAATGCCAGGTGCCCCAGAGGGAATGAACAGAACAGGAAATCATCGAGTGATCCATTCCGTCACCAATTCCCAGCTTCTGGCAAACAGAGGTTAGGGACACCATCCCTGCCCATCCTGGCTAATAGCCATTGATGGACCCATCCTCTGTGAATGTATCTAGTTTTTTTTGAACCCTGTTATAGTCTTGGCCTTCACAACATCTTCTGGCAAAGAGTTTCTCAGGTTGACTATGTGTTGTGTGAAGAAATACTTCCTTTTTTTTAAACTTGCTGCCTATTAATTTCATTTGGTGACTCCTAGTTCTTGTGCTATGGGGAGTAAATTACACTTCCTTATTTACTTTTTCCACAGCAGCCATGATTTTATAAACGTCAATCATATCTCCCCTTAGTCGTCTCGTTTCCAAGCTGAAAAGTCCCAGTCTTATTAATCTCTCCTCATACGGAAGCTGTTCCATTCCCCTAATCATTTTTGTTGCCCTTTTCTGTACCTTCTCCAATTCCAATATATCTTTCTTGAGATGGGGCAACCACATCTGCACGCAGTATGCACTCCGGGACTGGGGAGGCTGGGGCTGGCCACCTGCCCTCCTGCTGCTCCAGGGCTGTGAGGTGCTAGCCTGGGGCAGGGCCGGTGGCTGTGGTGGGAAGGGTCTGTGGCCAACAGGGGGAGCACGGAAGAGGCGGAGCCTCAGGGTGGAAGGGGTGGGGCCTCAGGTGGAAGGGGCAGGACTGGGGACTAGCCTTCCCCAGCCAGCAGTTCACGTGTCGCCCATGTTCCTTTCCCTCATCCCATGTTCTCTTATTGGCCATCCCACACCACAAGGCCCCAAATCTTACATTTCACAGCCTTTGGGGCTCTTCCTATGTTACTCCAATGAAAGATATCTGAATGTGTTTCATAAGAGTTTAAGGCCAAAAGGGACCATTAGATAGATCATCCAGTCTGACCTCCAGGAAACCACAGGCCGTTACATTTCACCCAAATAGTTCTGTGCTGGGTCCTGCACTCATTGATGTAAATCCACAAAAAGAGGCCAAGGCACCACTTCTAAGATTGTTATTATTTTTCCAATTACAGAAAGAATCTTTATAAAGCATCTTTGTACTCCACAGTCTATTTCCTGGTAGACAGGATACATTTATGATTATGGAGCCACATGCGGTCCGTACTTCCAGCAGCCCCACATGCACACATCTGACTCACCAGGCTGGGATGTCAGCCTCAGTTTCTCCATTCAGAGGCCTGTCTGACTCCACTGTCAGAGATTAATTCCCCATTTGTCCTCGTCCCCCTGCTTGGAAAGTAGTCCTCTGGCTCCACCTCCTGGCTTCCTACTTAGAAGGGTGAGTCACCAGAAGCAGCAGAACCTCTCATGTAGGCGGAGGGAGCCTGTAGGAGGGCAGCAGACAATAGATGACCTTTAGGGATGAGTGTATTGTGATGCAAAGAGGAGGACCCCATATAAGGCACTATGGGTTACTTGGCAGAGGGTACCACATGTCCCACAACCAAACTTTGAACTCTTAGAGGTGCTCCTCACATGTTAACCCCATCTGTTGAGCTGCCTCTGCTCCGATCTGTGCATCATCAGAAGAGTGGCACATAGACAGCTCATGTAGGACAGCACAAACACCATAGTATTAGGAAGGAGGAAAAGACCACCCTATTAGATTACCTTGCACTCTTTGAGATTACAGTGCATCAAGCAGTTGTGATGCAACTGGCTCACTAAACACAAGATATAATCAGCAATAATCCTGAGTGAGTAGTGGAGAAAGAAAGTTAAGAGTTCCCTGGAAATTGAATAATCAGGGGAAATGGAAGTCAGGTACTCTGATTTTATGATGGTGAGCATGGTATAAATGCAAAGGACTTTTTAAGTACCATTATTTTTGTTTGAAAAGAGATTGCAAGGCCAAAGGGGGAGGGAGGAAGGGAGGAAGGAAGGAGGGAGAGAGAGAGAGGCATGACATTGACAGATGGGAGAAAATTTAAAATGAAATAATAAGAATAAAGATAAATGAACATTAAATAACATAAATTATACAAGCAGCAAAGAGTCCTGTGTCAAGCTTATGCTCCAATATGTCTGTTGGTCTATAAGGTGCCACAGGACTCTTTGCCGCTTTTACAGATCCACACTAACACGGCTACCCCTCTGATAAATTATAAAGAGGGGGTAAAGACTGTTTACAGAAAACGTCAGCATCTGACCAAAAATGGGAGCAAATAAGAAAGGAAATAAATAAAAAGCTATTATGAAAGGAACAATTTTGCAGAAAAAAAGAATGAAAGGTGGATAGTGTTGGAGAAAAAAAACTGAGGGTAATTAAAAAAAATTAACAAACAGAAATTGAAAGAGGAAATATATGTTATGATGTTAGCTAAAAAGGAGTAAAAGAGAATAGGTAAAAAAGCAAGGAGAAAAAAGTGACCAGGTAAAAGGGTACTATCAATCTATTCTTACAATATTTAAAAATTGTATTTTAATCTATTTTTATAATCATTCCTTGGATACTTTGAACAGAAATCTCCTCATTGAACAAAATTCCCTTTGCCTCTCTTGATATGTACTTTCTAGTTTTATTGGAGGATTATTCATAATGGAAGCTTTTGAATTTTTTTAACAAAATGAAGGTTTTACAGAAAAACATATGAAATGATTGCATGGACTTTGCAATGAGAAGCAAGAAAAGACAGTAGCTTTTGTTTCTGTATTACATAAATTCTTAAAATACAATAAAGGTAATAATACAGAATCAGTATGTAATATAAAGTTAGAATTCTCCCTTGTGACGTATTGCATGTTTTAACACAGTTGGACTTGATGTCATGGAGTCAATAATTTGACAAGTTTATTCTTCACACTGTTTTTCTATTTCTTTACATAAACATTAGAAATAAAAAAATACACCAGAGAACCATATGAATGCAACAGCTGAGGATCTAGTTATTGGCTGTATCAAAATTCAAGGTTATAGTTCCTGGGTAGTACATTTTTAACCAGGTGGCATTTCTCTCTCATATCATCAGTGTCAGTATGTTTAATTTCTCAAGAGATAGGGAATAGAGTTGGATGACCATGAAAACCTTTTATGTGCAGAGCCAACCATATTCCTGGTAAGTGGGAGTCATGCTACTAAATAAAGGAAATGGAATTGCATCAGTTTATTTCAGTGAGTTTTTCTTAACACATCTTTTAATAGTATCTCGTTTTACCACATAAAGGGTGTGCATTATGGATTGCTTCATGGCCCTGATCCTGAATTTATGCACCTAACTGTACATAAGTGAGTACTGGTATGTGTAAATATGGAAATAAGCACATTGTTTTTTCCTTGATTTTTCCCTCTCTTGGCAAAGAAAAGGGAGGGGAGAGAAAAAATAAAAAGAAAGAAAACATAGGGAAATATTTGGTTTGTGGAGGGGCAGATTATTTCTCAAACATCTTCCTCTGAGGCATTGGATTAGGGAGACTACAGAGCTGATCCAGTTCCTATGTTCAAACCAATGGCTATTTACAGTCAAGCCCTATTTAGTTATTTCAACTAATTCAGCTTCATTTGGCTCTTCTGGAGTTTTTAATGGTCTTAATCCGATTAAACCCCATAGAGGTCATGCTGCGGGGCAGCACGGGGGAGCGGGTGGGTGGAAGGGGCAGACGTGTGGGGAGGTACAAGGAGTTTTAGCTCTACAGGGCAGCGTTGGGGATGGAGGCAGCAGCGCTATGGGAGGGCATTTGCTAGAACTGGGGCAGCCTGGGGGACGGGAGGGGGGGCATTTGACATGAGGCTGGAGGGAGGCAGCCGCTGGGGAAGTTTGGGGGCTGGAAGAGATGGGTGACCCTACTGGGTCGGGGTGAGATCAGCAGGGGGCAGAGAGGCCTTGTGGGGCTGCCGGAGGGCAGAGCGGGCCAGCTCTGAGGGGGCACCTCGCGGGCAGAAAGGGGCTGTTACTAGTTGACTGACAGAGGCGGCGTGAGACTTCCCAGGCTGCAGGCAACCAGTGCTTACCCACCATGCCCCGCGGTTCGGAGAGCGAGGGGGAAAGAGCGGCCCTTTCCCGCGAATTCAGTTCAAAGGAGGGGGAGGGGGAAAGCACCGAGCGGCGAAGCGCACCGACCAACCAAACTCTTCCAGAACCATCTCTGCGTCACGCAGGGGCGGGACTACCGTTGGCCAATCCGTCGGTGCGGCGCCATCCTCGGAGCGAATGGGCATGCGAGGGAGGCGGGAGGAGTGTCGGCGTCGGGTTCGGCTGGTCGCCCGTAGGGCTGAGGAGAACGGAGCGGAGGAGACTTAGAGGAGTTGGAGCTCGGTGCTTCCCCTCCCCCGTCCTTACCCCGCCCGCCCCAGCCGCCCCCCTCCCTCCTCGCTCGGTCTCCGGTCCGCCGGTGCCTGCTCTGGGGTGAGGCCCATGGCTCCTCAGAAGCACGGTGGAGGCGCGGGGCCCAGCTCGGGCTCCGCTGGCGGTGCCGCCGGAGGAGGCGGCGGCGGCGGAGGAGGAGGAGGCGGCGGCGGGGGGTTCGGGGGCTCCGCGGCTGCCGCGGCTCCGGGCGGTAAATCCGGTGGCGTTCCCGGAGGCGGCGGCGGCGGCGGCGGAGGAAGCGGTTACTCGGGGGGCTCCTCGGCCTCCTCGGCTGCTGCTGCGGCGGCTGCAGCGCTGCCCCCTGTGAAGAAGCCGAAGATGGAGCAGATCCAGGCCGACCACGAGCTCTTCCTGCAGGCCTTCGAGAGTGAGCACCGGGAGCGGCCGCAGGAAGGGAGAGGGAGGGGCTGGGGGAAGGGGAGGCTCTGGGGGTTCGCACAGGCGAGAACGGGGCGCAGGGAGGCGGGTAAAGGGGGATGTCGGGGGGAAGGAAACGAGATCACGCCGTGGGGTAGGGCGTGGGGCGGGAGGTGAGCTCGGGGCCGGACTTCCCGGAGGGAGGAAGGTCTGGGGGCTAGAGAGGTTCGTCGCATGGAGCGGAAGCGGAGATCGGGGGTGGCTGGGGTGCGGGTAAGCCCGAAGTGGCAGGCGCTTCGTTCAGATTCGGGGCCCCTTTCGGGGGACGGCGCATTTGTACTCGTCCTCTACTGAAGCGCTTTCCTGGCGTTGCCTTTGGCCTCTGGGAAATGGTTGAAATGGGAAGATTTCAAAGGTGATTTTATGTTCCCTCTTACCCAGCCCGAGGACGCTTCTTGGGCGGGAGGGAGGGGGTATTTGCGCCTCTTCGGTTATTGCTCCTTTTTGGTGATTTTTGCGTCTCAGGCTGTTAAGGAAAGACTGTGAGCCTCAGTTAACTTAATTTTCTCTTCTGTGCAAAACTGAATTTTACTGGGTTATTTTAAGTTTGAAATTTAAGTCGCCGCCCTCCCTCTCTCAGCCCCCCCCCCCCCCCCCGGTGGTTCCAGGTAGGCAGAGAGTCACTTTGGATGCAGGATACAGTTCCTCACAGAAGCTTGGTCCGAATACCCAGGATAATAATTAACTTTTACATTGTGTCCTAGTATCCCAAGCCCTGCAGTCTACATGGTTTGAAGGAAAATTAAAATATTAAATCCAGAGATGGTTTTGGGATGAGCTTGTCACCACTGCAGTTATTTGTAATACATAGTAGTTAGCATTTTAATGTTTTTTGTGGGGAGTCTTGAGATCATTGACTAAAAATTCTTTACAACTGCTAATTAACCCCATCAATGAAGACGGAGGGAATGTAAATACTGCATTAGGTCAAGTGATGTAGGGAGGATTAAGTGACTTGCTCAGGATCACAAGTGATCCATGGCAGGACTCAGAATATAACCCAGAATACTTGAGCCTAGTCCCTGCTCTAACTACTTGAGAAGATGGCTTTAAATTTGGGCATGTAATGAGTAGAAATAAGTAGTACTGTATAAGGTATACTAGAATGTCTACTTGTGAATTCAGTTTTATAGCACTAATGTGAAAATGATACAGTAAAGAAATACTATTATTATTAGGATTTATGTATAATCTAGCAGTTGTGTATGTCATGAACACTTGTGTGGATTTTCTTTTTGAAGGTAATCTAATTGAAGAGGATAACTTATTTTTCATTTTGACTTGACAGTATGATAGGATTGTGGAATATATGTGGTTTAATAGGTATTCTTGGGAAAGTGTCTAATAAAGTATTGCTATAATGTGTGTTTTTTCACTCCTCACTCATTCCTCTAGGAAGTCAGAGTTTAAATTCAAGAAGTCATAGTCTGTTTTTAAATGAAATATTAAATCTTTGAGACAGCACTTGGTTTTCTTGTGTCTTTCTGCGTGGTAGTTATTTTTTACTTTTGGGTTGCTAAGGTGTTAAAGATTCTCTTAGAGGAATGAAGACCATAAAACATTTTTATTTTCTATGATATATCCGTAATCTTTTTCCTTCTGTTCTGTTTTTTAACTTGGTCCTAAGCATAGTAAAACCTTTATTTTTATCACCGTTTATAATTAACACAAAGTGAAATCTTTCAGTTTCTCAGTTGGGCTGTGCAGAATTCAGGACTGAGATTACTTAAGGTTTTATGTGGAACTGATTTTTAAAATAAAGTACTTATAAGTAAAACTGAATTACATTTGTGAAAATAAATGACCAGAATACTTTCTGTAGTGCACCGTCCTTCTTGTTCATTTGCTGTTTTCAAAATTCATTAAATCACAATATAATTGCCAGTCACTAGAACAAATTAGGTGTCATGAATATAAAAATAAGCAGCTAAATCTTATATTAAAATATTGAGATGGCCGGCTCCCTTACTTTTAAAAATAATCTTGTGGGGGACAGAGTGGGAAATACGAGTTGTATAGGAATTTTCCGCTCATTTCACGCACTCCAGTTTGCTCCGTATTTCCCCATTTGTGTTAAACTGAAATAAGAATATTCACCAATTTAAGTGGCTTATACCTGTTTATCTTAAACTGATTCTTAATTGACTTAACCTAAACTGAAAGAAGAGTTCTTTGTGTAGCCTCTTGAGTTGGTTTAAAATGACACCTGTAGTTTGACCAGTGTATCTTCTCATGTAGATAAGGCTTAGTTTCTTGACTGGTGGCTACCAGTCATTATATCAAAAAAGTTAGTATCCAGCATGATTATAGAGTAATAGACCATAGACCCACTGTCACCAGTCAGTGCTAAGTTATGGTAAAGACAACTTGCTGTTGAAATGGTGGTTAATTTACTAAAGTTAACATTTTCCCATCCTGTGAGCTTTCTGACATTTCTGTCCTGGCCTAAAACCATTTATATCAAGCATTTTTGTACATGTGTAAGTTTCATAGGTCATTATGATTGCCACTCTGAATTAAGACACTCTTTTGGCATGTAATTATTCACAAGTGATGTCTTCGTACTTCACAGCAAAGTAAAACAATCTCAAGTTGTCTGATACGTTAATAGCAGACTAAGCTATATATCAGACACTATAGATTGGGCAGGGAGAAAACTTGCTTAGTGTTAAAGAATGCTTTGGGATTACTTTAATAATTAGCAGTTTTCTGCCTCTGCTCACCTTCTAAAGGCTCTAAGGTGTAACAGGGGCTACATCTTTTCATGAAAAATCAAAGGTAGATTAGAGTTCCAATAGTTGATATATGCTATAGTGTAGTAGAGTGAATAAAATGTTGATCATGTTACAGATAACAAGTGGATATTTAAACTCCTGTTAATCTGAATTATGATTTATACATCCCAGTTGTCACATAGGTTTCACTTAATGTATATTTAACTTTAACAGCACCTACTAAAAACTATTTAGAATTGTCTGTATATTTGCTTGTAAGCTTAATTTTTTTTGTGGGGTATAAGATGCACCAGATAATGTCTATTTCTTTCCTATAGAACCAACACAGATATATAGATTTCTACGTACCCGGAATCTCATAGCAGTAAGTAATTGTTGATCTTAGTCTATTTCTTCACTTTGAATTTGTAGGAATCTCCAACTTAAGCATTTTAATTATTTTTCCATTTCTTTGCAGCCAATATTTTTGCACAGAACTCTCACGTACATGTCCCACAGAAACTCCCGAACAAATATCAAAAGGTAATTTTATTCTGTTCGGAAGCTATTCCTAATATTTGAATGTTAACTGATTATTCTCTCCCATTGCTCCATTTCTATTTTGCACTGTAAATCGGTCTTTTCAGATGTAGTGTGAGGCATTAGGCATTCTTGAAGTTGTTATAAGATTCACACCAACTCAGTTTTGAAATAATTTGCAAGGGAAAAGTGCATGTTTATAAACTGAATTGTTTTTGTAATGATGAACCTCATCCTGCCAACAGTTCAGCACATGCTTAACTTCATGCATGGGAATATTCCCATTGTCTTCATTAGGAATACTTAAATATGCAAGTTAAGCATGTGCGGGATCTGGGCCTAAATTCTCAATAAAGTTGTTGGCAGTAACCTTTGACAAGAGATAGATGGATGAAGGCCCAATTTCCAAGGTTCTAAAACCAATTATTCTTTATTACCTGAATCTTATCTAAGTTCTGACTTAGATAATCAATGTATATTTTTCTAAAGAACACTGCCAGGTTAGCTAAATGAGCATGTTGGGAATTCTGCTTAAGCTGCTTATGTAGGAAACTAAATCAGCGTTACTTTTCTGTAATTGTTTTGAAAGTCATTTAGTGCAACAGTCAGTTAAAATTAATGCTCTAGCTTTATTTTTAAGATTCTTTTTAAATATAAAGGCTTTAGAACCATATCTTTTCTTTGAAATGGTTACATTGAGTTGCATATGATTCAATACAGGGTTTCTGTTTTTAACATATGGCAAACTAATAGCTCCTCTTGGTAAAGGATATCTGCAGTTCTATAGTTGAAGACTGAAGTCCTTAGAGTTCTCTGGATGAAAGGCACAAAATGTTTGGTGGTTATAATTATTTCCTTAGTCAAACAGCAAATCAATCACTATTCTATTGATAGTTAGCAGCCAAAAATTTTACTGGTTAATCCATTAAGATATTATAATAAGTTTGAATTGCTTGAAAAAAGTATTAGTGTGGAATGGAACATTAGTAATGGTGGGTATTTAAAGAATAGTTATAAAACATAAGAATGGCCATACTGGGTCAGACCAAAGGTCCATCTAGGCCACTATCTAGTCTTCCGACAGCGGCCAATGCCAGGTGCCCCAGAGGGAATGAACAGAACAGGTAATCATCAAGTGATCCATCCCCTGTTGCCCATTCCCACCTTCTGGCAAACAGAGGCTAGGGACACCATCCCTGTCCATCCTGGTTAATAGCCATTGATGGGCTTATCCTCCATGAACTTATCTAGTTTTTTTTGAACCCTGTTATAGTCTTGGCTTTCACAACATCCTCTGGCAAGGAGTTCCACAGGTTGACTGCATTGCGTGAAAAAAATACTTCCTTTTGTTTGTTTTAAACCCACTGCCTATTAATTTCATTTGGTGACCCCTAGCTCTTGTGTTATGAGGAGTAAATAACACTTCCTTATTTACTTCCTCCACACCATGCATGATTTTATAGATCTCTATCATATCCCCCCTTAGTTGTCTCTTTTCCAAGCTGAAAAGTCTGAGTCTTATTAATCTCGCCTCATATGGAAGCCATTCCATACCGCTAATACTGTTTGTTGTCCTTTTCTGAACCTTTTCCAATTCCAGTATATCTTTTTGAGATGGGACGACCCCATCTGCATGCGGTATTCCAAATGTGGGTGTACAATGGATTTATATAGAGGCAATATGATACTTTCTGTCTTACTATGTATCCCTTCATGATTCCTAACATTGTTTGCTTTTTTAACTGCTGCTTCACATTGAGTGGATGTTGTGTAGGCAGTAAATAAAATTGGCAACCAATGAGGACAGACTTGTATTTGATCCAACAAAAAATATAAAGTGCAAATTCTGTGAGTAGGCTGTATTCCACATTCTCTTATTTTGTTTTAGTTAATAATCAGCATTTAATGTAATTTCCTTGCCCTTGAGGATTGTAGGGGTCATTTCCACTTATTGCCAGTGAATGGAAGATAGTTTTTTTTTTTTTTTAAATCTGCACCTACAACCTGTTCTTCCTTCTTAAAAGGAAATTATTGACTCCCAATAGGGGATGAGCTGAAAGCATGTTCTGACTTCCTGTCATGAGTTAACTTGCAGCTACTTTTTTAAAAATTTCTCATTACAGTTACTACAGTGGTTTGGATAGTTTATCTTGACTCTCCCCCTTAATTGTTCGAATTGGCACAAAGCCAGACTTAAGAAATGATGATCACTGTTTCTTCAGACTGCTTTGGACCTAGGGGGCTAGCTCATAGTTTCAAACTGCCATTCTCCTTTTCCAGCAAGTTCTCCAATGGCTATTCAAGCAACCTGTCCTGTACCAAAGACTGCCATGTCTCAGCCTAAATCGTATCGGTATCTAGTGGATATATCAAGCAAACTATACCATATGCAAGAACAGATTTGTGTTGTGAAAATTATCACGTGTTTTCATTCTGGATAGTTAAAATGTCTCCCCTCCATTACCTGAAACTTGTTTGGTTTTTTTCAGATGCCTCTTGTTTGTTGCCAAGCAACCACAAGTGATGTTTTGCATGTACATTAAGCATTATTTGCTGCTGTCTTCCATAATAGGAAATTTCTCTTTCCTCAGCTGGATAAGTAATGCCCAGATTCTCTATTTGAAAAAATTTCTTTACTAACCTTAATTAATGGGTAAAATATACCATCTTTTCAAATCTAGAAATCTACTTTGACAGCTGTTGTTTCCATATGTAGTGAATATGTTAGTGGCCATTTCATTTATAATAACTAAAAGTTCAGGTTTTCTGAAAGTAATCTGCTCCATTGAAATCAAGTCAGTAATTAGATGTAGGAAAAATGGAGAAGCAAAGCTGTTTAATACTCTTTACTTTGTAAAGAAAACAAATGTAATACAACAGTTGAAGTAGATTTACACAGTATTTCTGAATATTCAAGGGAAATGTTTTTTCAGCTAAACTGCTAAATCCACAAATGCATTTCCCCCCAAATCTTGCTGATGGGTCTCTTGTTAGACCTGATCTAAACTTAAACTTTTGCCAGCACAGCAGTGTGTGTCAGGAGTGGTGACTTTTTTTCCCCTTTCCTGACCAACATAGCTGTGCTGGCAAAAGCCCTCATGTACATGCACTTTATATCAGCAAAAAAGTCCTTTTGCCAGTATAGCTTACTCCATTCAAAGAACTGGTTTAAAAGAACTCTTTTGCTGGTATAAATGGCATCTCCAGTGCGAGAATTGCTGGTATACCTCTGCCAGTATATCTGTAGTGGCAAACATGTAGGCCAGACCCTAATTGCCACTGTTTATTCAACAGGAATCTGTACAACCAATTAAGCTCTTACTAAGAGCTTTATGTACTACCTACTCAGTACATCAGACACTGATTGCAGGGAGCAAGAAGCTTGAAAGGATTTTTTTATGAATGGGGGAGTGGAAAATCTCATTGACTGAGGCTTCTATGTGGGGAATTTGTACACAGCTTGAGCATGATGAAAATTTTAGTGGATTCATTAGTTCTTGAGAAATGGTACTTATGGAAAAGCTATCTCATGACCCATTTCTTTTAGCTATTATAAGTCACAATGCATATATAGTAAATACTTAATTTTCTCAAGTGATTTTTTTTAATGCATAGCAATTTTTTTTATTTAAAAAGCCTATTAATTGCTCTGGGTATTTACAATAATATATAATTGTTATCAATATAAAGCAACATCTGCAACTGTATATGATATATTTACATACCACAGTAATAATCATCTCCACTCTCAATATCCCTGGTCTCTCAAAATATCTCAAAAAATGCCGGACAAATTGTAACTAAATCACTTACACTGTAGGTTATTCAGGAGGAGAGAAACTCATGTCAGAAATGAAGTTTTCAGTAAAGCTTTGCTTTGATGTAATTTTGCATTTTATTTTGTTGTTTTTTAATCTTTTTTGAACTGTAACATTTTCATCCTAGTCTTATTACAATGTCAGATACAAATTTTTATTCTGTGCATGTAATCCAGAAAAAAATACTTTGGTGGGTTTTTTGACAGAACTGGCTTTCCCTGTTTCCCCAGGCAGTAGTTTAGACAGTGAGCATGAATTTTTCTAGTTTTCAAACTATTTTCAAGTTTGTGGTGAGTGTTAAAAATTTTGCCTTTGAAAAAAAGAACCCAAAAAGTCGTACTGTTGTTGCATATCTATATATTGAGGATAAATTGGTATTTCATTAAATACGTATTTTGTGATGATGTATTTAGTGCAGAAGGGTGACCAAGTTGGTAAGATAAGTGGACTAAGTTGGTTTTGGTTAGCAATTCTTATTGTGAAAATGTTAATATTAAAGATGTTTGGAGAAACTTGTGCTTTAATATTGAGGCACCCTACTATTTTGATTCTTATTACCTTGTTAAGTGTGTGCTGCTTGACTGGGGGGAGACACTTAAGTTACTGTATTGCAAGCATCAGTAAATGGTGGTACACTGAAAATCTTGCATATTATGACAAAATCATTGCAATGGCAATGTGACATATTTTAGTCTTCAAATATTTCAGCTGTGATTATCATGTTATGTAATGTCCAACATAGACACAAATCTAGTTAATCTCTTCTCTCACTTTCCTTTTATGAAAGTCTCCCATGACTCTAATCATTGTCTTTGTCTATCTCTGGACCTCTTCTGTTTTTTGCCATCTCTTTGACAGGGTGACCAGAACAGTACTTAAAGTGAAGTTATATCATCGATATTATAGCAATATATGCATATGGCATATTTCAAAGTTATATTCTACCGCATTTTTTAAGCATCGTGATGTTTTGTTTTTTGCCTATCTCTCTGTGTATTGAGTAGATACTTTTTTCCTGAGTTCTATGGTTTAAAATCTAACAATGTGTTAAGAGTTCAGATAATTTTAAATATGCACTACGTTGCATCTGTCAACATTGGATTTCATTTATCATATTGCCCCTTCACCAGCTTTGTTGCGTCCCTCAGAATTTCCAGTGTTTTCTCTTGCGTTGACTAATGTACTTTTGTCATATGCAAATGTTGCTACTTCAGTCTTTCAGTTTTTCCCCATCTTTAATAAATATGTTAAACATCAGTCCTAGTACAGCTACCTGGGGCATCTCATTATTAACCTTCTGATGACTTGAAAATTGATAATTTATTCCTTCCCTTTCACTTAGCCATTTTCTAACCAATGACAAAACTTTGTTCTTGAGCCATGATTGCTAAGGCTTTGTCTAGGCTGAGGAATAGCCCTCATTCAGCAATTGGTATTGGCTTGTACCAGTGTAGACAAGGGCATGTCAAGGTTTTCACTGCTTGAAATCTCAATTACAAGTAGGGGTAAACCTTGATTGTACGCAAACCCTGCATGCCCTTGTCCACATTTGGGTTAGTAATGGTGCTGCTTCACTGATTGCCAAACAGGGACTATTTCCAACTGTAGTCAAGGCCTTAGTTTTCTTAATAGATTCTGTCAAAGGCTTCTTGGAAGTTGAAATAAATTTATTGATTCTCCTTATCCAGTATTTTGTTGATATGCTAAGAGTTCTAGTACACTGGAGAGAGAGAATTTCCATCTACGGTAGTTATGCTAGTTTGTCCTTATGTTCATCTAGGTGTTTAATAATTTAATTTTTTTTTATTACTGCTCTGTCTGGTATGATGTAAGGCTCACTGGATTGTAATTCCAGATAATCCCTAGGACTAATTCTAAAGATTCTCCAGAATAGTAGCTGATTTTAATTATTACAAGTTAAGGTATGCTTAAGTAACACACATGCCAAATCTGATTACTGTTAATTTCTTCACTGTTGGTTTCAGGGTTGTGGGTTTTGTTTTTTTAATTAATTCCTCTTTTTAAAAAAAAACAAAAAAAAACCCCTCTCTTCCCCCAAAGCTTAATATATCCGTGCTAGTTTTGGTAATCCCTCACCTGAGAATGTGGTGACTATTATTTAGTAAGTATAGTTGAAGCACTGTTGAAAAAAGTTGCTTTTGTTACTGAGCCTTAGTTTGAGTGGAACATCTCCTATTCCATGGTCTAAAATTAATTATTTCAAAAAAGTAGTAGTTTGCTTTTCTACCCAGTGTCAGCAGCATACGAGAGAGTCAGTTTGTATGTGGAGAGTTGCATGACCTATATTATCACTTTGTTGTGGGTTTGCTAGTAACGTGAATCTATTTTTAGCTAAACAATCACTCAAATAAGTGAGCAGTTTAACATAAATCAAAGCATGAGCCGCTGAAATTTTTTACAAGCTGGAACTTCATATAAAGTTTTAAATAGCTTTATTTTTGGCAGTATTTTAATAAATGACACTGCCAGTGTAGAGCTCCTTAATAAATTAAATTTTTAAATGTTTCAGAAAGGCAAAGAAAAAGAAAGGAAGTAAGAGATGAGAAATTTGCAGTGGAGTAGGATAAACAACTACTCTAAAGTTAATAAAAGTTGTATATTGAGATTATAGTATTAAACTATACTTGCAAGTTATCAAAATAAAAATTATGGACATGAAGGCAACTTTCAGGGAATTCATACACTTGTTCGTATCGTAAATATTGCATTGGCCCAGTTGTTACATTTTGAAATGGCAGGCTTTTATTTTTTAAATGCTATTTGAATGTCAGTAAGACTTGAATAAACTAGTTACAGTTCAGTTAAGAATCAAAGTAATAGTTTGATAAGCTGCCAAGTCACACTTACCTTTTAATTAATGTTTTGGTCTCCCTTCTTCACATTAGGTTTTAAATAAACAAACATCTGAATTAATATTGGTGACTTTTAGTCAGTGAAATGTCAGCAAAACAAGACTACCAGTAATACAAGTATTGACTTTTCTAAATCTAAATGTGGAAAATCTTGCTGGTGTATTGGTGTAACCTATAGCATTGAAGGGAATATTTTTTGTGACTTTGAAGATGAGGATTCAATCAGTTTACACACCAATCTTTTTTATAAAGGCATCTCTATTGTGCATCAGTTTAGAGCTAGAAAGTGCTCATTTAACTGCTTTAAAATGACTTTCTGGTTTTATACCCCATCTCTTGTTGCTTAGGCCTTATTTATGTTTTGCCATAAATATCTGTTGATAACCATTAGGTAAGCTTCTTTGGTGGTAGCAATGGAAGGGCAGGAGTGCAGCCATACCAATAAGATCTACTTGGAGCTTTAACTATTGTGCCATGTAGACTTGTTCTGAACAGTTACACAACTTGGGAATTCATATGGTATCTGGGAGCCCTGTCTGGACTGTTGGTTCGACCATTTTTGTTGCTGGAGGAAACTTCTGGCAAAAAACCCCCAAACTTAGTGTAGACAAACCTTTCTTGTTCACTGCCTGTTGTATGGTAAGAGACCATGTACTGGGTAGAAAAACATTCCCTGTGGTCTGTGTTCTTTTCTTCTCCATCTGTCTTGCTTAGACTAGGAAGAGAAATGCAAAGCGGGGCTGCACTTGCTGTTAGTGAGTGGATAAGTGCATTTATCCTGAGAGTCTGGTACTAGTCAATCTAAAGAACCTTGCTGGAATCCAGGATGGAACTTTAGTCTTCCTGAATTAAAGAGAATTGGAAGACTAATTCTGAAAAATTTTGAATAACCTCTGCCCAGAAATGTTGTTTACAGCTTAATGCCCATTGCTGAATACTGTATCATATAAGATAGAAAGGATGAATAGGTTGATGTTAATACCTTACAGGGGAAAAAATGTAATGTGATTATTCCTTAAGATGTAAACTCATTTTCCTCTGAAAAATATTCCTACAACTGGTCTGTTAGTGAATGTCTCCTTTGTATTATGTTCAGAATTCACCTTGTTGAGGAAAGAAATAATCTTTCAAGAATTAAATATAAATAGGCCTGCTTCTGCCACATAGTAACCACATTTCTAATCCTTGTATATGGTTAATTTGGGACAACCTGAGAGCAAATTTGTATGTTGATAGTTGGCATGGCAATCAGTGTAAGGAGGTTGATTTTTTTTCTAAACAATATTAAATGTCATCTTTAGTCAGACATATTTGTACCAAAGTTTGAGTGGACCCCCATCTAGCTGTCTTGCTGATATTGAAGAGTGTTTTAATAAATTGTGTTGCTCTACAAAATTCTATCATTTTAATTTCTGATAGTTTAGTAATTAGTCCTGTGATTATGATACTGAGGTCCAGCTTTTCAAGCAGTTGTCTTTGACTTCTCGGGCCTCTTCTTAGGAGGGAGAAGTTAGAACAGCCGGTTAAACCAATATTTGAAGAAACTGATGTGTATACTGAAATTTGTTTAATATAATCAGAATTTTTATTTCAGTTAATATTGTACGTAAAGGAAATACCTCTAAAAATGAAAATTACCTATTATTCATGCATTTTATTTTTCCACAGGAAAACGTTCAAAGTAGATGACATGTTATCAAAAGTAGAGAAAATGAAGGGAGAGCAAGAGTCTCACAGGTATTACCTGCTCATATTTTTATCAATAAATTATGTATGGCTGTCAATGAGGGAACAGGATAAAAGGGAGTGATTATTACAGGGTGCAGTACCTGCCACATGAGTGTAGTGTAGCATCCAATTAATATTTGATGTGTATGCACTCTAATAGGTTGAGTACTTACAAAATATAAGAAATTGAGAGGATAAAAGACAAGGTTACAAAGGATCTGGCTTTCTGTGGGCTAGACTTTCCAGTTATTTCTACTGTTTATATTTTAAGCACCTTAAGCTTCTTTAGCTTTTAAAAAATAAAAACAAATAAACTTACGCGTAACTGAGTTGCAATGTCAGCAGCTGATCCATGAAAATATGTTTAAGCAGTGGAGAAGATTTAGCAAGATTCTGACTGTAATATTCTCATTTTTCATGTGATTAGTTTTTGCGCTGCTTCCTGCTTTCACAGGTTCCTTTATTCCTGGTCTTTATGAAAAGAAATTATATTTTTCATTGAATGAATTTAACAACTTTTTAAATGTTGAAGTGCCTGTATTTTAGAACTCTGTAATTTACTTTTACAGTGCTCTTAATAAAAGAAAATTAATTTCTAGGACTGTCAAAAAAAGTGATCAAAAAAATTAATCGCGCAATCAAACAATAATAGAATGCTATTTATTTAAATATTTGTGGATCTTTTATACATTTTCAAATATATTGATTTCAGTTACAATACAGAATACAAAGGGCACAGTGGTCACTTTATATTTATTTTTGCTTACAAATATTTGCACTGTAAAAAACAAAGATAGTATTTTTCAAATCCCTCCATTGCAAGTACTGTAGTGTATTGTCTTTATCATGAAAGTTGAATTTACAAATGTAGAATTATATAAAAAACAAAACAAAAAACCAAACTTGAATTCAAAAATTAAAACAATGTAAAACTTTAGAGCCTACAGGTCCACTCAGTCCTAGTGCTTGTTCAGCCAATTGCTCAGACAAACAAGTTTGGTTACATTTGCAGAAGATAATGCTCCCCGCATCTTGTTTACAATGTCACCTGAAAGTGAGAACAGGCTTTCACATGGCACTATTGTAGCCACTGTCACAAGATATTTACCTGCCAAATGCGCTAAAGATTCATCTCCCTTCATGCTTCAACCACCATTCCAGAGGATGTGCATCCATGCTGATGACAGGTTCTGCTCACTAACAATCTAAAGCAGTACAGACTGATGCATGTTCATTTTCATCATCTGAGTCAGATGCCACCAGCAGAAGGTTGATTTTCTTTTTTGGTGGTGTGGATTCTGTAGTTTCTGCAACCGAGTGTTGCTCTTTTAAGACTTTTGAAAGCATGCTCCTCCACACCTTGTCCCCTCAGATTTTGGGAGGCACTTCAGATTCTTAAACCTTGGGTCGAGTGCTGTAGCTATCTTTAGAAATGTCACATTGGTACCTTCTTTACGTTTTGTCAAATTTTCAGTGAAAGTGTTTTTAAAATGAATAATATGTGCTGGGTCATCATCCGAGACTGCTATAACATGAAATATATGGCAGAATGTGAGTAAAACAGAGCAGGAGACCTACGATGCTCCCCCAAAAAGTTCAGTCACAATTTTAATAACGCATTATTTTTTTAATGAGCATCATGAGCATGGAAGCATGTCCTCTGGAATGGTGGCTGAAGCATGAAGGGATATATGAAAGCTTAGCATATCTGGCGCGTAAAGACCTTGCAATGCCGGTTACAAAAGTGCCATGCGAATGCCTGTTCTCACTTTCAGGTCACATTGTAAATAATAAGCAGGCAGTGTTATGTCCCAAAAGTGTTAAATAAGCTTGTTGGTCTTCGTGATTGGCTGAACAAGAAGTAGGACTGTGTGGACTTGTAAGCACTAAAGTTTGATATTGTTTTGGTTTTGAGTGCAGTTATGTAACAAAAAAAAATCTACATTTGTAAGTTGCACTTTCATGATAGAGATTGCATTACAGTACTTGTATGAGGTGAACTGAAAAACACTATTTCTTATTTTTAGAGTGCAAATAGTAATAAAAAATAACGGAGAACTGTACTCTTTGTATTCTGTGTTGTAATTGAAATCAATATACTTGACAATGTAGAAAAACATCCAGAAATATTTAATACATTTCAGCTGGTATTTATCGCTTAACAGTGTGATTAAAATGGCAATTATTCACAATTAATTTTTTGAGTTAATTGTGTGAGTTAGCTGCGATTAATTGACAGCCCTATTAATTTCATTACCTTTAATGGCCTTTTCTTCTTCTATTATGGTGCTTATTGTAGTGAAAGCTGTTCATTAAAGATTGCAAGATTTCCACCATAACCCTCTATTCTCATCTGCTGGGGAAAAAAAACAAATCTCCTTTGGTCTGTGGCTTTCTGGGTTTGATCTGAGCCCACATAGATGCATTTTTTGAAATTTTATATGCTTTCCTCAGCAGTGCTTGAACTGCTGAAGCAAGTCAGGGTGGGGTGGGGGGGAATACTTTGCTTTAAAGAAGCATTTTAAATGTTTTTTATGCAGAGAAGAAAAGAGGCTGATCTTAAACTGAACATCATATATGACTATTGCTCAGTGGGAATTATTGCTGTGCATTTGAAAAAAAAAAAAGTTATGGTATTAAGCAATGAAACAGTGGGTTTAATGAATGTCCAGCTAAGTTTAGTAAGTTTTGTAGTTTGGCATTGTGGAAATAAGCAAACAGTTGAGTTTAAAATGTGGAGTTATGAAAAGCATACTTGTGTAGATTCATGCAGGTGGAGCTAAAATTTTCTAAACAGTTAAAGGTTTGAATCTAATTTTTTTTGAAAAGCATTTGGATCCTTAGAGCAGTGGTGGGCAACATGTGGCCCATCAGCATAATCTGCTGGCGGGCCATGAGACAGTTTGTTTACATTGACCATCTGCAGGCCCAGCTGCCTGCAGCTCCCAGTGGCCGCAGTTCTCTGTTCCTGGCCAATGGGAGCTGCGGGAAGCAGGGATTAGCATGTCCCTGTGTCCTGCGCCGCTTCCCGCAGCTCCCATTGGCTTGGAATGGCAAACCACGGTCACTGGGAGCTGTGGGCGGCTGTGCCTTCAGGTGGTCAATGTGAACAAATTGTGTCGTGGCCCGCCAGCGGATTACGCTGACGGGCCACATGTTGTCCACCACTGCTTTAGAGTATTAGCTTTATTTTGTTCCCATTTTGATCTTGTACAGCAGACATTTTAAAATAGAGTAAGGTATGCATCTTCCTGTTCCAATATAAGTATTTGAGATGTCAGCTCTTACTTGGCAAGGTCTCACATCATACTTGGAAAACTTTGAAATTCAACATAGCAAATCTAAAACTTGGAGTGACAAACTTCTGCTTACTTTGACATTGTGATGGTTGTAGAAAAACAGATATTCGGGTAACTAGTATGTTGTCTCCATAAACTGCAAACAGTTATTGACAGATTGGCCAACAGTGGGCCAAAGGTCTCTGAAACATAATTTTATTTTGGTTTTCTATATCCAATTAATAGCTTAATTGAGTTCCAAAGAAGTGTATCTGGACTGACTTTTTATAACAAATTACAGTGCAGATCAACTTTAAACAGCTCAGGTATAAAACATTGGAAACTTTAAGAAAATGAAAGTGTCTCTTAAATAGCTAAAAATAGTTGCACATCCTATACCTATCTTGAGCAACTTACTGTAATTTTATAGTTATACTCCTGTTTTTATAAAGCTGCTTTCTGCTGTACTGAAAGACTCTCAAACTTGAGAGGGAGATGAAACTGATTGCTTGCAAAGAACTCTCAAATGCAAAAAGTAAACAATTTAAAAATATCTAATCTCTCAATTAGTGTTTTGTGACAGTAGCTGATACAAGAAATCACACTTCTCTGAAAGTAAGTCGATATCTGTCCCAGTAACTGTCAGCATTTTGGAATGTGCACAATATATATTTCACTTGAATTTGACTTATAGGTGAAGTGAAAATAAAAATCCCCAAATCAGTAATTTATGCAGACTTGCATTTTAATATAGTTTTTTTCTATTTACTTTCCAGTACCAGATTGGAAGGGTTGGGTTTCCTTTCAGCTGTTAATATTGCACACACCCAACATACGCAATGAACACTACTCCTTTCGCTAAGTATTTGATGCCTCAGTAATTACAATTGCACTTAATAGTTTCAGTTGCAGACCCCTAAAGATTTTGCTTTTTGGTTCCAGCAGTATTCTGAGATGGGTGACATTGTGACCATTTTGTACTATTAAGCATTTGGTGCACTATGCTCTAATGAATAAGATTTGTAATAGAGGCTTAACAGTTTTATTTGATGGATATCATAAGTACAGAAAATTTCACCATATTCTATCAATACAAAAATATTAAATCTGTATTTATAGAGCAAATGAATAACATATAAGCAGTTGGTAGAAACTATGATGGGAAGAGACTAAAGCATACATTGTACTTCTGAGGTTTTAGGTGCAATTCCAGTGAATGAATTTCTTCCCTATCCTAAATTAGACATTGAGCTACTGTAGTATTTTAGGAAGGAATATGGTTGAATTTCATTAACCCTGTTTATGAACGTCCACAGTAATTCTTTTGCTATGGGATATGGTATATCCTGATGAGCAGGTCACATTTAGTTCTTCATGCTGGCTTTATATTCTCCTTTAGTGCAAAACTATTGATGATCAGCTAAAACATTTCTCTAGGTTGTGTTTAATGGCTTATGAAATTTTATGCGTTCTATAAATTATGGAACAGAGCCAGACAATGGAAAGACTGTAATATTCTTGACTAACCAGAACATTAGAGAAGCTTTTTCACAAACTGAGAATCATTCAGGTGTGCTTTTGCACTCTTCTTTATAGGCCTCTGAGGGAAAGTATGCTTTGCAAAGTTTTACAAAATATTAGCTGAAAATTGGTTATGAAGCACATGTGCTACATTGAAATCAGCTTATTTTGGGAATTGTGTAAATCAGTAACTAAACACTTAGCTTATTCACTAATCCAGTTAAATTGGTTTTGCTTACAATTGTGTATTGTATAAGTATTGCTTGCTTGAAATAAGCCAGATGGATCTCTGGTTTCCAAGGATTGTTCTGTAACCTTACTGAAGCAAAATATCCAAGTTTAAAATACATTTGTTTGTCCTAACACCAAAATGTTTTGCTTTGCTCCCTCTACTAAACTTTCAATTTTAAAAATATAAAATCAATTCCTCATCTTTCTGATGATAATGCAGTCTGGCACTATAACATTCTTTCATTCTGATGTAATATACAAGTCAGTGCAAGCATTGTCTTGTAAATACTAAAGCAATTGGGGTACTTATTAAAACATCAGTAGTTTGAGGATTTCAGGAAATACTTGTCATGCACTGACAAAGCACCCCAAGAAAGTCTGTGTTCTAGGGTCGATTTTATTTTTTTAACTCAAAGCCATTTAAATCACCATTTTTAATCGTAATTTAAATCAACCAGGAAATCTTGATTTAAATCTATTTTTAATTTTTTTTCAATTTTATTTTTAAACTATTTTTCTAAAGATATTAACAGTTTAAACATGTTGATTTACAATGAAATTTAGCCTCTACACTAAATATGGTGGTACTTTTTGCTAACCTGGAAGTCGCACTATATATATTTGAAATTATGTAGCATAACATATATTAGATACTTGATTTTTGTTTTTTTATGTTAGAAAATGCTGAATGATGCGTTTTGTATTTACTAGCCTATTTTTTTAACTTGTGATTTCTCAAGCTATACTTGGATGGAAATTAGAATTTAAAATGCAAAAAGCTAGCTTTTTAAATTAAAACTACTTCAAGTATACCAGGTGCATAAGAATAAAAATTTACCAAAATATGTTCTGCATTTAAAACTAAGGAAGTATTATCTGTAGTTAGTGAATTGAACTGAATGTTTCTGTGCACCATGTCCTTCAGTGTTTTAGGACAAGTAGATGTCATCTTCGTATACCTAGGTTTATTCATACATTGGAATAGGGAAAACAAGCTTTCCTGCTTTTTCAGCTTCCTGTCTGTTTTTAATTTGAATGAAATAGTCACAGAACTGAACTAGCTGAATAAACTGAAATGAAAAATATATTCTCTCCAACTGTAGAAGAGGCTGCTGCTGATTTTTTTAAATTTATTTTTATAAATCAGTTTTTATTTATCCTGCTGGCTTCATAAATAGTTCTAGAGCCTCACAGGCCATATTGGGGAGAAAAAAAACTGAGTGAAGTTATTCAAGATGCCCAACTGCCCCAAATTAAATGTTTTGAATGCTGCTGTGACTTATATGGGACGCTATCTAATACAACAATATTTCATCAAATATTATCAATTCTATATGTAGAGGACCTTAAGCACATTCAGATTTTTAGCCTCTGGTCATAGTGACAGCTATTTCCAGAATAATTCCATATTCATTTTTCAACCGTATTCAAATGTATTAAATTACCTCATTCTGAGTTTAGTAAATCCACCGTATCCAATTCTTAAAGCAGTATAATACGAAAAGTAGGATGATCTGTGTAATAAACTACAGTAATATAAAATAAAATACACAGTAATCAAACCATTAACTGCATGTGTTGGAGGGTATATGTGTTTTAAAGGTGGGTCTACTAGTCCCACCTATTAAGATTGACCATCAGTTGTCATAAGATCCAGTTTTCAGTTGCTAGTAATTTTACTTGACTTTAGATTTGTGCCTTTTGCTATCCCATGAAAATAGACCCAAATTTTATCAAGTTATAATAAGCCTTTGAAAAACTGTAGTTCACATATGCTTAGTAGAGACTTCTTGGATTTTAACAGCTAAATCTCAGAAGATCCCATTCTCAGTGTGCATGCTTGAGCCTCTCACAGCTCCTTGTGCTCACCATACCGCATGTGCCATTGCCACAGTGACTGAGTATGCTTCAGTCCAGGGCTACAGGTGAGAAAGCCAGACTTTCTCTGTAATGGCTGCTGCGGGCTGGGGCTGACCAGTGGAACTGTGAGCAGGGAGCCTGTCATGTCACTCAGTTGACCACCTTGCTGGAACCCAGGCAGTGTGGAGCAGGAAGCGGTGTGATTGGAATGCAGAGGGGACAAAAGCCAGACTGGGACGAAAGAATGGAGTAGATTGTGACAAGGAGTCTGGGGAGGTTTGGGGGAGGGGAAAATGGGAGGCTGAGACTCTTTGGAGGAGGAGGGCTGGGACTTTGGAGGCAAGGTGACAGAAGTGTGACAGGGAGGTTGGGACTGGCAGCTTTCAACTGCAATAACCATGAGAGCTTTCAGAGTAGCAGCCGTGTTAGTCTGTATCCATGAAAAGAAAAGGAGTACCCACGAAAGCTTATGCTCAAATAAATTTGTTAGTCTCTAAGGTGCCACAAGTACTCCTTTTCTTATAACCATGAGACAGTCCTTTCTGTTCCTGCAGTTCCCTGCCTTATACACCACACGCCTTCTAACTTCAACAGATTAAGTAGGGATTCTACAGATAGAAGCCACTCTTTTTATGCAAACCTGATTCATCCCCAGAGTAGGTTCATCCTGTGCACAAATACTGGGGCCTTGTGGGGAAAATATAGTATGTGATATAAGACTATATCATAGTGCACAGGCAACTCTAATTCTTTCACTTCCTAACTTTTGAGTGCTTGACATTTCTATCGGAATGTTCTTTTAGCATAGATTTTGTATGTAGTATATTACAAAATACACCCTCAAACCCTTGTCTTCAGGCACTGAGTATTCATTAAGGTAGTGGTCAAACCCTCTGCCTTCTGAAAACGTTGATCATGCCGGGGTACCTTTCTGTATGCAAAGAAGTTTGTCTTAAAATTTGCATCCAACTGCTATATTTAATATGCTGAAGCTCTGGAAATTACTAAGTTGCTCTAATTACTAAGGAGACAGTTTATTCACTTAATGATTATAGATCTGATTCTGGTTATAGACTAATTCTGAGGGATAATGTACTGAATAATCTTTGATTTTTGAGGCAAAAATACCTATTTATTCTAACTTTTTTTTCCTGTTTAGCTTGTCTGCCCATCTGCAACTCACATTTACTGGTTTCTTCCATAAAAATGGTATGTCTGTTAAAATTCATTATACTACATTATAATGTGTAATAAACCTCTTAAACGTTCAGTATCAGGGAATACACTTGAGCTGAATAGATTTGCCATATATTACAATCCCAGATGTTTGTACAGTGTATTTTTTTAATTGCTTTGAGCTCGACTATCCCACTAGCACAATACTTATATATTTTTACTTTTTACAATAGAAAAATGCGTACCTTCTCATATGTACTTTAGATAAGTGCTTTGTGACATTAATACTAAGCAATAAAATGTTGCAAACTTTCACTCAGTACATGCAGATTCTGTTAAAAGCTTAAAGTCTTTGTCATGCTTTTAAACAGTTAATAGCTAAAAGTTGAGTTGAGTTGTTCTCTTTAAGCAAGTATCCATATGGAATTTTTCTGGTTTTCTTGGGAATTTGAAGTGGAACAAAAAAAAAAATCAAGTAATGCTAAATTCCTATTTTGAGGTTCCACAAAGTTGAAAGAATATTTTCATTGATATAAAATATAGACCAGAAATGAAACTGAAAATGCCATACCTAGATCTTTAAAGATGAACTGAAATCTTGTATTTTGCTAATGATTTACAGTTGTAAATATCTGTATGTATATATGCAGCCGTAACTTCACAAAAAGTTAATAGAATTCTTGAACTACTAAGATGTGAGTCCATGGTTCTTTCTCCTCCAGTTAGAACAGGAAGCTGTGTTCTTTATGGTGCTTTAGATATTGGTAATTTATTAACTCTTACATACCCGAATTCAGTTCTTTGCAGATAAATAAAAGAAAATTACTTTAAAATATTTTATTTTAAAAGATTTATTTCCAACTTTTAAATGAACACATGTATTCTGTTAGTGACCTTTTTTGTAGTATTCAAAAAATATTCAGCTCACTTAAAGATCTATATTTTTAGTATGGGTAATGGTGTCTGCAAACATTTATGCTCTCTGAACATTTTGTATACTTGGCCTGGAAATTTTTCCAAAATACACTTAAATTATGGTTAGTAGCATCTGGATTTGAAAAACTATTTTGCCAGTGATAAATGGGAATTTTGTTTTGGTGAGTGCGTGTTGCTCCCTTGATCTAGGAATACTTCTGAGTGTTCCTTTTGTGGAATTGAAGAGGAATATCCAAAGAAGAGTGCTGGTCCCACTGCTGCCCTGATTCCATTTGGGAATGCTTATCTTCTGTTTATACCCTCAGGAATTTTTCAACTTGTTGCCTCTACTCTAATGCTTTATCATGGAAGCAACAAGGAGATCAAGGAGCCCATACCCTGTGGTGAGAACAGAAGCAAAAGAAATCACTGGTTGCTCCCCATGGCCTGGCAGAGGATGGGGGTGGGGGAAACGAATGCATAGTGCTGTAGTCTAGTTTCAGACACCTAATGATCCATTCCTCCCAAATATGGTCTGTGGACGACACCTAATGGGAAGCACACTATACACAACTTCAAATAGTTGGTGTATAGAATGGGGACGCCTGGGTGCTCTCTATGGGCCCTGCTGACAGACCATGTCTTTTAATTTAATTTCTGGCTTAGACTCCCTGTGTTGGTAGGTTTGAGCAGATTTTTCAAGATGTTAGCATAATTGCTGTAAATCATTCTGTGACTGTTGGTAATGTGGCTGCGCTGTTTAACTATGAAATCCTCATACGTTGGTGCTGCTCTTTCAGTAGAGACATATGCATAGTGAAAACAATATGATTGCATGTTCATCCTAAAGAACATCTCTCATGAGCAGTAGTGAATACTAAATATAGAAAGTTTTGTGACAGACTAGCCATTGACATGCTTTTTTGGTGTGATAGTAAAAATTATTCCAAAAGCTCTCAGAATAATGCTAACTACTTTTTATTTTGCAAATTAAACACAGCTATGGTTTTTTGTATATCTGCTGGTCGGTATTCTTTGATAGGAATGTCTTTCTGTGAACATTTGTATTCTTGCATGAACAGGATTAATTTTCAAATTAACAGTGAAAAATTCTCTTAAAACTAAAAAGCATGTAAATCTATTACAATTCTTAAGATTGCTAATGCCCCTGTAAGTAATTAAAATTTGCAGGTGAGCTACCAAAATTGTTACTAAATTAAAAACAGATCATGCTTGTTCAGTGTGAATATAATGCCAGTAGGAAGGTGAGTTAGGAGACACAGGGCATGGTCTCTAGTATGCTGACAACTCTTTGATGTCTCATCTGATCTGATAGATGTAATTGAACATTTTACTTGGTGTCTGAGATTTTGGCTTTGGATGAGGGCTAGTTGGTTTAAGCTTAACACAGATAAGACTGGGTGTTTCCTGAGGTAATAGGGTGGGGGTGGCAACTAGAAGAAATGGCAGATTATGAAAGTCCTTTGATTGTGAAACTGAGTAACAAACTGGATATACCTCTGCAATTTTAAGTATTAGCATCTAGCTGTCACTGATAGTTCAAGGTAGCAGCTTTGACCAAGACTGCCTGTTAAATATCTGCTGGTCAAGAGCAAAACCTCTTTTTTGGATGTAGACCTTTCTACAATGATCTGCGTTTGTTGTCATCACACTGTTGTGATGTTCTCTGGGGATGCATCTTAACTTTTTAGAAACTAAGTTAGTGAAGAATATGGTTGTCCAGTTCAGTGGTGCAACATGCAGAAAGCACATTGTAAGACCATCTGTTTCACCGCTTTTCATGAAGCCATGGTGTGAGATATATGTACTTTTTTTATAGTAGGTGCTTTGGGCAGTTTTTATTTTGGTTGGAGTAAGCTTGGATAGATAAATTACTGTTTGGGATTTTTTAAAAATCTTTTAGTTTATATTCATATTTACACAAGCACCTAGAGCCATGAATAGTGCTCTGAAATACATTTGCAGAAATAGAAATATTCAGATGAGTAAGGAAGAAAAGAACTGGACTGCAGGAATGTTGCTAGTTAATTTAATAAGGATTTGATTTACTTAATAAGCAGCAGATCAGTAAAATAAACTAGTTTCCAGTACACTCAAATTGTCTGAAATAGTTATTTTACTTTGTGATGGTTCTAAATTTCAGTTTTAAGAGGACAGAGTTAGATCTGAAGAAATCTGTTCAGTGCTGGACTGGTCAGTCTGTATTGCCAGAGACTGAATTTGTTCTCCACAAATTATCTTAAATTGACATGATGAGGCCTTTATTTACACTGTAAATGTGTTTGATTTTTATTGGCATTGATGATCATACTACTGGTAGTAGCCATCTTGAACATTACATCAATTGGAAAATCTGTAGCACAGGGATTGTAAAATTATTTATTTTAAACTGGATTTTTTTTCAGTTCTCTCGTTGGTCTCTAACACTCTGCTTGGGGTTGAAAGTTGTGATTTCTAACTGATGGCATTTGGGTCCTTGGCAATGATGCAAAGTAAATTGTAGATTTGGGAGGAGTAAATAAGAATTTTTTATGGGAAATAATTTAGGTCACTCACCTGAAACTGGAGTTTTCTGGCTTTTCTTAACAAATCCACATTCACCCTTTTTTTCCTATTGCTTCAGAAGCTTGTGGTTGGTGAATGTTCTACTCTGCCTCTGGGCTGTACTACGAACCTGTACAGTACCCTCAATTACAATTTTTAGTTATAGCAGTACTGGGTACATGTTTATGATGTAAACTTGCATTTTGGCATGTGGATCTGTGGGGGAGACCTATTTGGATAACTCCAGTTACAGGTAAATGATTCAGTTTTTTACTGGCTGTTTCCTTAAAAGGGGAGTTAAAAACTAGAGTTGTACTTTACTATGAACCAAGAGCTAAAAAAAGACTAATGGAAGTGAGTTTGCCCTGTTATGTTAAACTTTCAAACATTACAGATCAACTCTACTTACATTTTTAATCTGCTAATAATGGAGCAGTTATAAAGTAAGATTCTTTCTCAAGATGGGGAGCACTGAAATTTCAGTAGGAGTGTGTGACTTTAGAACTTTGCAGAAAGTCCTTGTATCTGAAAATGGCAATGATTTAAAAAAAAAACTGCAGTAAACTTGTGGGCACTGAATAGAGTTGTTACTTTTTCAAGATTTAAAATATTTTTCTGTTTAGATAAGCCATCACAAAACTCAGAGAATGAACAAAATTCTGTAACCCTGGAAGTACTGCTTGTGAAAGTTTGCCACAAGAAAAGAAAGGTAACATGACTTGAGAAACATTTCATAAATGTTAAAGTGCAAAGCTTAATTGATTCCTAAACATCTCTTTAGCCTCCAGGTTGGTAATGTTAGTTAATGACAGCATGATGCTTCAGTTAAGAGATTAAATTGATCTTAAACTTACATTACTACTAGAGAGCACTACCTGTCTAAATTACTTTCTGTTGATTATGGATGGAATTTTCAAAAGCACTTAAAATTGGCTTTATTCTGCTCTGACTGAAGTCACTGGGAGTTTCTGATTTCTGCGGGAGCAGAGTTGACCTGTACCGATCACTGTGGAAAGTAATCTTATAGGAAAAGCTGCTTAACTTGTTGCCTGCTGTTCTACTTATGGATGCTATCCTTAATCTAGATGTGTGTTTGGAAGGAAATTAACTTCTCACTTTCCATTTTTGCCTGCCAAGATATTTTTGGGTATATTTACATTTTAGGAGGCGCAATTTTTATTCATTCAGCTAAAGTTGTAAGATGATTTCTTTCTTGCAGATCTTGAAAAATCTAAGTGGTAAACTTTCCCTCATGAATGTGGGTTGCCTAAGACATCAATTAAAAAATCTAGTTCCCATTTAAAATATTACTAGCTTGTATTGTTATGAAGATAACTTACCAAATGTAGCATGTCTTTCTGAGTTTGCATATAGCTATGAACAATGTCAGAGATAGGCACTGAAATGATTTACAGGGGATGAGGTACCCCCAAAAAGAGAACTGGGTGAAGAATGAAGAAATGCAGTTTTTTCTTTTATAACATTAGTTAGGCTGAAAAGGAGTACATTAGTGGAGACCTCCTTTCAATTTGAAGAGGAGTTATAAAGCTTCAGATTTCCAGATGTCTAACAGCAGAAGCCCAGTATAAAAGATGGTGTCCCAAATTGAGACCTTTCTTACCACCTCAGAAGCTGGGCTTCTCACAAAGGCACTGCCTTGGACTTTGCTGGTGGCCACACCAGCACTCATATTCATTTAACTACGCCACATGCATTTGTATCTGCACCTGACTAGTAAGTGGGCTAAAACTTTTCAAGCTTTTTTCTCTTGGATGAAACCTACGTAAGAGTGTAATGACTGTAGTGGAGGTTCTCAAATTTCAAAGAGATGTTCAGCTTTATTTAATATAATTTAGTCTCCTTGTACATCTCACTTAATTTGCTGTGTTTTTCAACCATTCTTTATGTAAGACATTTTCCATTTTTTTGTCCTGTCACCAATGTAAATCCATATTTCTGATTTATCTCCATGTATTTTGTTTACATTGTGGTGATGTCCAGAGGCAGATTAAAATAGGCATTGTACAAAGTTATAGGATAATTGCTGTACTTAGGAGCTTACAACCTTTTGTATTCCCCAATCATCTGCCACCTCTTCTCTCCCTTTCCTTGCTCTGTTCTGTGTTCATTTTTTATATTGTTTCTCTGAAATATTTTTGTTTGACAAATTTAGTGTACTACAGTAATTTTCAGAAGCCTTTCTGAATTAGCTTACTACTTTAATTATACTTAATGCTACACCCCGGCTACCAGCAAATTTCACTTCTTGAAATTAGCCATCCAGATAATTGATCTCCAGGATCAAACCAGACTAATCCAACCAGACATTTCCTTATATACTCTTAAATCCCTCATGACTATGGAAATGTGGAAGCCAAGTTGTGAATCTGTTTCCATTTAGGTTTAAAATTAGGGAAAGTACTTTGGCTGAACGTTCTTAGATGCCAGACATTCAGACCTGCTTTTAAGATCTGTCATGTAATTCAACAGTGTTGGTTACTATTTAGGGGGTGGACAAGTAGAATGATGGGAGGTAAATGTTGATTATTTTAAATATAAATTTTGTTGCGAGTTTAATCATTCTGAAGGTTTCCTGCCTTGTATATCCAATATGACAAAAGTGCTTCATGATTTGTTTGGGAGACACTGCATACGGCAAACCCAAATCTCCCAAACATTTCATTAAGACCACTTCGTAATATTGGAAGGACAAGACGAGAGCCCTTAACAAAAGATTACATATTTTCATTATATATATTGTAAGTAAATGGAATTAAATGGGGACTAAGAACTACTTTACGGTCTTATTGAATGCTGCATGATAGTGTAACAAATTAATCACTTTTCCAAAAAGATGGCTGCTCCCAGAAGCTATTATAAAATGCCATTTTTAACTACACTTTCAAATTTCTGTTTATGCATGCAAAACCTGCTGTTTCAGATTGATAGTTCCTTGAAATTTGAATCTAGTCATACCAAGAGGATGCATTGTTTTAGGCAGCACTGTTGTTTCCAAAATGACGGTAGGGCAGATACAGATAAATTTTACATATTTTCAGATAGTGAAGAATTTCCATTTAACAAAAACCCCAAACCTTAAAAACTTTCTTTTATGCTTGCAGGATGTCAGTTGTCCAATAAGGCAAGTTCCTACAGGTAAAAAGCAGGTGCCTTTAAACCCAGACATCAACCAAATAAAGCCAGGCAACTTCCCATCACTCGCTGTTTCCAGCAATGAGTTTGAACCCAGCAACAGCCATATGGTGAAGTCTTACTCGTTGTTATTCAGAGTAACTCGTCCAGGAAGAAGAGAATTTAATGGAATGATCAATGGTGAGACTAATGAAAACATAGGTAAGATCAGTTTTTGAACGTGCATTTGTCAGGTTTAGCTTATATGTATGTATATAGTCTTTCAGAATTTCAGGTTGACTAGTCATGCTCAGTAGGATCCAGAATCAAATATGGGTGACTTAATTGACTTCCATTAGTTTGTAAAGATGTCTGTTTCAAGACAGTACTAGAAAGATAGCATGCCTTTAGATACACACCATATATAATGGGTTTTGGTATCGTATACACATGTAATAGCTAACTTTTATCAAGATGTATGGTAATGTGCATATAATACCAAAGGCTAGCTCTGGCACAGAGTTGATGATATAAAACAGAACTCTGGAATCTCTTCATTCCTGCTGTTGATTAATTGTCCTGCCAAAACACTGCTGGAAGGTTACTAGTGACTGAACTAAACGGATTCCACAGATACTGCTGTGGCTTTCATTAACAGAGCAAACTTTTTTAAAAATAAAACTGACTTAAATCTAATACCTTAATTTTACCAGAGAATTATAGTATTCCACAAACATCAAAGCTTTAATGGTAGTTTAGAGAAAAATAGTCCAGTTCTTTTTATTTTTGCTTTTAATTGTTACAATACACGATGAAAAGGGAGGGAGAACAAGGCTCAAATTCTGTAAGCCAGTTTATCTAACACCAAGTTAAAACGTGATTAACACTATAAGAATGGGGTATCCTAAAATGTTACTAATATTCAATTTAATGATAAAGTTCCAAAAAACATTGATCATATTACATTAATCCTTGCCTCTGTTACTAGTTAAAAATCACACATGTTAACTTAAAATATATAGTTGGGTCTTTATTCACACTGACTTCCCAATTTGCTGGAATTGCCTGCATTTTTAACAATTGTATGCAATATTTTTGAAATGCAGATGTCAATGAGGAGCTTCCCGCTAGAAGAAAACGTAATTCTTCAAATCGTGAAGATGGAGAAAAGACTTTTGTGGCACAAATGACAGTATTTGATAAAAACAGGTAATATTATGAAAATCAAATGGTTTTCTTTTGTTACTCATGCAATTTGATATTAAATGAAAATCTACTTTTGAATTTCATTTTTCTCAATTTTTGTATTCTACATTTTCAATGTGTAGATCAGTGGATGGCTGAAACAAGTGTTAGCTTGGTCTTTGCTGTGAAAGAGTAAATTCCTTGAAAAACTAGTTTGCAGATTTCACAGAGGACGCTTCAAACCTAACGTTCTTTTATAACCAATGCAGAAAACATATTCCCTGCTAAAACAAGTTTTAAGATCCTCCTGCGGATAATCAGCATAAAATCTGTCCCCTTATCAGTTGTCAGAGACAGATGTAACTTCTGTAGTCTTATGGACCAGTGACTGCATAATTAGGAAAATAGCTCTTAAGTACATTAGCTAATATTTTATTTGTTGAGAGAGAACTTTCTCCTTACCCTGGTGATGCAGCCACATATACTATCCCATAATCATCTCAAGGATAGATTAGTTATCCATTACTTCAGTAACACCACAGTAATTGCATATTTCTCCTGTCAAAAGCATATTATTTATCTGAATAACAAGTGTGTGCTGCCTCATTGTAAATATCAGTTACCATTGATTATGCAGATTTGTTTAAAGAAAACTGGTTTGTGTTTTTATTGATTTGTTTGGTTATCATAAAACACTTATTAAATGTTTTTGTTTTTTATTAAGATAACATGGCACTAATTAGTGTACTTAGTTTTTTTAAGGCAGTTTGCACTTATTTACAACTTAAAGCAATCCAAATGCTTCAGAAGATACCCGTTACTCAAAGTAACGGCAAGTGAATACTCCAGTATTCTGTGTTTTTTGTCATACAGTGTTGTAGCCGTATTGGTCCTAAGGTATTGGAGAGACAAGGTGGATTAGGTAATATCTTTTTTTGCAGAGGTTTGCAACCAGAGGTCTGGGTCCCACGGGGGGGGCCACGAGCAGGTTTCAGGGGGTCCGCCAAAATAAACCAGAGAGCAGGGCCAGCGTTAGAGATGCTGGGGGCCTAGGGCAAGAAGCCCAAGCCCCGCTGAGGGCTGAAAGCCGAAGCCAGAGCAACTTAGCCTCACGGGGCCCCCTGTAACAGAACATCAGTGTCTTGTGCTGACACAACTCAGTCTGCATCTATATGCATGCAGTTCAGTACAGTCCTGGTGTCTGCCTTTTTTGTAGTCAGCTTGGAACTCACTTGTGTCCAGAGTTGGGTTTGATGATTTAACCATACTGTTGTCTTCTTTGAAACCTTGGGATATGACAGTTGTTTTATTTTGTGGAGCACTGGGTAGGAGTTCTTCAGAGTAGAACCAGTCCAACTCAGCCATATGTACCGGATGGGCCAAGAAGTGTATGGCCAGCTGTTGGGAAGTGGAACCAATCTGTCCTCAGTGATTTTCTGAATTGGCCTAAAAGCTTCTGTCATGTCATTCCTTTAATAGAATACTCCTGGGGAAATTCTGCACCACTGCACATGTGCTGAATTTATGTCCCCTCCAGATTTCTTTGCTTCCCCACAGAAAAATGACTTTCTGATGGGGAAGCAAAAGGAAGCCACAAGAGCAGTCATGCAGCCCTCCCCAGCAGTATGTTTTGGGTGCCCAGGGCAGCTGGCAGAGAGATAAATCACTGTGGGGTAGGTGGTGGGACTGGGGAAGACCCGGCCAGTGGCTCCTACCCTGTGCCAGGCTCAACTGCTAGTCCCAGCTGGGTTGTGGAGGACGTTGCTCTAAAGCACTATCAAGGTTTTGGTGATTGTAACACAAGATTGAGTTTGGAGTTCACCATTACTGTTTGAAGTAGTTTCAGTGGATTTATGAAGTCTGCTGATTTTACCTTTTATCTGTGTATGTTGCATAACGGTTTTTAATGCCTAAGTAATTGCCTGCACTCAGATTGAAGAGCTGTTAGAATTCTATTAGTTGCAACTGTATTTTGGAAATCTGAGTTTCTCTTGCATTGGTTGCCTCTTGTATTGTAGCCAATCCCTATCCACCAGAAGCAAAAAGTGTCCTTTTTCACTTGTTGGCAAATACATTGCTCATAAGATACTGATGTGGGACACTTCAGGTTCAAGATTGCCTCCCTGTCTTGTCTATGGAATATCTGATGATGATAAATATAATTAACTAACCTATGAATATTCAATACATCTTTACCAGAATATAGCTTATGTCCTGGCATCCAAATCAATACTCAGCTCACTTACACTGTAAGCAAAGATCACCTTTAGTTTAGGTTAGTGGTTAGGACTAACAATTAGCTAATAATTATTTCCATAAGTTCTCCTCTTTCAAAAATATAAATTAACTGTATCATATGTTATGTATGATATTTTGTCTAAAATGCATAGCAGTGCATTTAACTCCATCACATATCAAAAATATCTGAAAAGTAGTTAAATTAATCTTAAATATCATCTTTACTGCAAAATCAACAAAATTCAAGTGCATATCAAGTGACCAGAGGAAGTAGAGTATGAACTTCAACAGAGATTGTTCCCTGTGTTTTCTGATAGCACAGTATTCCAAATTACAAACGTATTTCATATTTAGTACCTCTTTACTTTCTACTTATTTTTCTAAGTTACAAATGGTTAGCTATTTTCTTTTGTTTTTATTTACCATAAAGTTCAAAATTCAGCTTGGTAAACATCTTTTTCAGTTTCAGCAAATTCAAATTATGAAAGAAAACATGTTTCCCACTTCAAAGATGCTTTCTATTTCATTAATATCATTCTTCATTGTCTGAGTTGCCAGTTTTCGCAACTACACTTCCTTTTAAATTTTCCATAAAAACACAATCATTTATATTAATCATTTGAGGCAAGTATTTTTTTAATCAGTGTTTGGGGCAGAGTATCCAGAATAGGCAAATATTTAAGACTCAGTCCTCCAGTTGGGATTTCAGATTTCAGATATATTCCCTGTTAGTCTCCTTTCTTTTTTCTTTCTGTGCATGTTTTCTTTTTTTTCTTCTAAACCTCTTTCCATTTTCTGAATGGAGTAATGATGGATCATTTCGCGGTTTACCAAATGCCATCAAGAAGCAAAACAAATAGGTCTTTGTTACGTTTATAACTTTAGACTGTTGAAATTCTTCCACTATGGTAAACCATGTTTCTTATCTAAAGGCAAAAGGTAAGGCTCTTCCAAGTCAATAAGCAACTATTACAGTATCACCTGCTGAGACATCTAAAAATATAGGCAGTACTGTTTTCCTGCAAGGCATGATTCTTATATCGAATACTGATAAAATAGTTTGGATAAACTGAAGTAGCACTTAACTATTTAGCAAGCAATTTTGTAAGTTTGTTTCTTTCTGACATGGAGTATGCATTTGCAACTTTATGAGCTCTTGATAGGAATTGGAATGTGGCTAGTAAAATAATAGTGCCCTGAAAAGCAAAATATAACATCTTGCTAGGAAGTGAGCTCATGGGATTGTATTTTGACATTACAGAATACTAAGGGCTTGTCTACATGGGGCGTTAATGTGGTTTGGCTACTACTTGTAAAGTGTAGTAAGTCAGAGCGGAGTGTGGGACTTCACTATGCAGCAAGCTAGTTTGCTGTAGATTCATTTTCTGGCTTGCTGTGCAGTAACATCCCATGTTGACAACCTTTAGTTGGTGTTTCTGTATACCTTCAGAAGTGACATAGAAACTTGTGCTGCCATTAAACATTTTCTAGTATATGACTTAAAATTGTACTTCCTAGTCACTTCTGTGTTGCTCCTCCATGGTGTTCAACATGAGTGACAGCGAACTTAATTAAATATTTTTCTGTAGAAATCTTAGCAGCCGAGCTTGCATGGCTGACTTGAGAATAATCATGTTTGAGATGAAATGTTTATACAGATTATCTAATGCATATGCTTTGGCATTGTCCTTACTTACATTGTCAATATCTGGACAGAAGTGAAAAAGCACAGTATCGTGCTTGAATTGTCTGTTGCAGTGGAGACAAAGGTGTGTTGTGAAGTTTTTTGAGAACTTCATTCATTAAACCAACTGTCTTTGAAAGATGGCTTCTGAAAATGGCAATGGTGGTGAGTGGGACAAATTCTTCAGTCTTAGGAGTCCTGATCTGATATCCTGGTATATTGGTTTGTTGACTGGAAGTATTAGAACATGGATAATTTGGGTATTTTTTGATGACATTTGGTCAATAGGTTTTTCATTTACACGAAGATTCTCATCATTGCATTCATTTTGTATTTAACATTTATTTTCTCGTATCACATGTGGTATTCTCTCTAGGATTTTTTTGTCATACTTTGTTACTAGGTGTCCCATTTTCATCAGTTTTTGTTTTAGCTGAGATGCAGGCTGTGTTGTCAAATACACTTCTATCGGGGGGGTTGCATTAGTTTCATGCAAATGAACTACTTTGAGAGATTTTGTATGTGTAAGTTCCATTGAAATATATTTGACATTTTAAAAACAGTGAATAAAATGTTACTTTGTGTGTACAGGCGCTTGCAGCTTCTGGATGGGGAATATGAAGTAGCCATGCAGGAAATGGAAGAGTGCCCAATTAGCAAGAAAAGAGCAACATGGGAAACTATACTCGATGGGAAGGTATGGACCATTGTCCCATTAGTCTACACAAAACTTAACAGTTAAGCTGCTGAGATCACTGCTGATCACACTGACCTATGTTGTTCTATTGTTCACTTGTATTCCTCTGTCTGTATCATCTATTGTCTCTTGTACTTAAATTGTAAGCTTCTTGGGGAAGGAATCCTTTCTGTTTGTACAGCTCCAAGCACAGTGGGGTCCTGGTCTGTGACTGAGGCTCTTAAGCATTGCCACAATACAAATATTCAATAATACTCTAACTACAGTAAAATTAAGGTCACTACACAAACTAAACTTGTGTAGAAATTCTCCATTTCTTTGAATGCTTGCTCGTTTCGATTCCAAGTAAGTGTGTGCGTGCTGTGTTCACAGTCGTTGGAAGGTTTTTCCCCTAGCAGTACCTGTGAGGTCAGCCTGGGTGCCCCCTTGAGCCATGCCTTTATGGCGCCACATATAGGTCCCTGCCAACCCACCGCCGCCTCATTTCCTTCCTTCCGCCAGCGATGGTTGTTGGAGCTAAGGGTCTTTCTTGCTTCGGCAAGCATTTCCCCTAGTGATTTTTGTATCTTCAATCTGTAAAGAGTTAGTTAGTTTTAGTTGTAGTTAGTTTGTATTTAGGGGTTCCACCCCAGTTCGTTCCCCGCTTGGGGTATGCCTTGATCCCAAGGATATAAACCGTATGGGACCTGCTCAAAACTTGGGGCTACATGCCGAGGAGGTGGTCGAGTCAGTGTACGCCCTGGTGGACATCCTAGCTCCCAAGGGGCCCTTTAGGGTAGCATTACCCCTCATAAAAACTATCCAGACCACCACTAAGACCTTGTGGTAGACTCCTGCCTCTATACCCCCTACAGCTAAGGGGGTAGAAAGGTAATATTTAGTACCTTCAAAAGGGTACAAATACCTGTTTACTCATCCACAGCCAGGGTTGCTAGTGGTAGCTGCTGTGAATGAAAGAGAGAGACAGGAAGCAGGGCTCAACCCCAAAATCCATGGACTCAAAAAAGCTGGACCTCTTCAGAAGGACGGTGTACTCCACAGGGGGCTCCATCTTCAAATTACTAACCAGCAAACAGTCTTGAGCTGATACAACTTCAATTCATGGAATGCCATGATGAAGTTTAAGGAGCTGATCCCTGCAGACTCTAGACCAGAATTTGCAGCTGTGGTGGAGGAGGGAAAGGCAGCGGCACAGACCTCCTTACAGGCCTCCCTGGACGTGGTGGACATGGCCACATTGACCATATCCTCCGCCATCACAATGAGGAGAAGTTCAAGGGCTTCAAGTCTTGGGCCTCCCCCCAGAGATCCAGCAGACAATACGAGACCTGCCCTTTTAATGGGTTGGGGTTATTTTCAGAGCAGGCGGACTCAAAACTCCGTAGCCTAAAGGATTCAAGGGTAACATTGAAGTCCCTGGGCCTGCACACTCCTGCTACCCAGAGAAAGCATTTTAAGCCTCAGTCTCCTCCGTGTTTCTACCCTCCCTAGCCTAGGTAGGACTTCTCCAGGAAGCGGGGCATGAATAACAGATGCAAGCCTCCCCATTTGCTGCCCAATCAGGGCCAGGGCTCAGTGAGGCAGTCCTCTGGCTCCAAGCATGCCTTTTGAGGGTGTGCTGAGGGGAGGGGGCACCATTCCAGTCACTGGATCTTCCCCCTGTTGTCTGAACCATCTGTCCCCACTTGTATCGTGTGTGGGCCCAGATAACCTCAGACTGCTGCGTTCTCCACATGGTAGACATGGGATATTCTCTCCAGTTCTGCTTTTCCCTTCCTGGCTCCAACTTCTTATGCAGGAGGTGCAAGTGCTCCTAGCTGCAGGAGCAGTAGAGGAGGTCCCTCAGGAGCTATGAGGCAAGGGTTTTTACTCCCAATATTTCTTAATCCCCAAAGTCAAAGGGGATCTCAGACACATTCTCGATCTGTGAGGCCTCAACAGATTCAGGAAGAAACTGAAGTTCCGCATGGTCTTTTTGGCCACCATCATTCCATCCCTGGATTCAGGGGACTGGTGTGCTACCCTCGACTTGAAGGATGTATACTTCTACATATCAATAGTTCCGTCCCACAAACTCTTTCTCAGGTTCATAGTGAATCATAGCCATTACCAGTTTACAGTCCTTCCCTTTGGCTTGTCAGCAGCCCCTCGGGTGTTCATCAAGTGCATGACAGTCGTGGCCGCCTTCCTACAGAGACAGCAGGTGCAGGGGTTCCCATATGTTGAAAACTGGCTTGTTGAGGGCCGCCCCAGGGCTCCAGTAGATGCACATGTACATCTAATACAATTGAGCTTTGACAGTCTGGAGCTATTGCTAAATGTGCCCATGTTCACCCTATCCCCAGCCCAGAGGATAGAGCTTATAGGAGTTGTGCTAGACTCCACCCAAGCCAGGCCGTTTCTGCCAGAGTCGTGCTTCCAGACCATGTGCTCCACTATAGAGGACTTCCATTTTTTCCCCACCACACCGATGACAGAGCTGCTTGAAGCTGCTCGGTCACATGGCTGCTTGCACATCCGTAGTCCAGCACGCAAGGCTGCGGCTCAGAGCCCTTCAGGCCTGGCTGGCTTCAGTATACCGCCCAAACAGAGACAGTTTGGACAAGGTAATCTTGCTTCCTTCTCAGGTTGTTGAATCTCAGCTGTGGTGGCTCAACCCTCAGACAGTTTGTGCAAGAGTGCCCTTCTCTAGACCGCAACCAGCGATGTCGCTAGTCACAGATGTTTTAGCATTGGGGTGGGATGCGCATCTAGGTGAACTCAGGATGCAAGGCCTCTGGTCCCAAACAGAACTCTTGCTCCGTATCAATGTCAGAGAGTTGAGGGCGGTTCACTTAGCCTGTCAAACCTTCCAATCCCACCTGGAGGGCAGGTGTGTATTAATCAGAATGGACAGTTCAACAGCGATGTTTCATAGAAACAGACAGGGTGGAGCACGCTCCTCTCCCCTAAACTAAGAAGCCCTCAAGCTGTGGGACTTCTGCCTTCTGCATAGCTCACTCAATACACCTAAAGGCGTCTTACCTTCTGGGATCCCAGAGCAAGCTGGCGGGGACCAGCTCAGCAGATCCTTCCATGGCCGTGAGTGGTCGAGCTGCTTGGACATTGTGAACGGCATTTTCCAATTGTGGGGAGTTCCCCAGGTGGACCTGTTTGTGACGAAAATGAACAGGAAGTGTCAACAGTTTTGCTCCATCCTGAATCACAGCCCGGGCTTGACTGCGGACGCGTTTCTCCTCCTCTAGAAGGACCATTTGTTCTATGCTTTCCCACTTGTTCACAAGGTCTTGCTCAAGATCAGAAGGGACAGGGTGTCAGTCATTCTGATAGCACCTGCCTACCCCCGCCAACGCTGGTACACATCACTCCGGGAACTGTCAGTAGCCGCTCCGATCACCCTGCTGTTGGTGCTGGATCTCATCACCCAAGACCACAGTCGCCTCCAGCACCCCAACCTCGAGTCTATCCGACTCATAGCATGGAAGCTTCATGGCTAAATGCCATAAGTTGGTGTGCGCTGAACCTGTCAGGGAGGTCCTCCTCAGCAGCCAAAAGCCGTACACTAGAGCCACTTACTTAGCTAAGTGGAAGAGATTTTTCCATTTGGGTGATGCAAAGGGGAACGTCTCTGACTCAAGTATCAATACCCTCCATCTTAAACTATCTGTTGCACTTGAAGCAGTGAGGTCTGGAAGTGTCATCCTTAGAGGTTCACCTAGCACACCTTGCCGTTCCACTCAGGGGTGGACCGTCAATCAGTCTTCGCTAGCCCGATGGTAGGCCGTTTTGTCATGGGTCTGGAGAGGTTATACCCTCCAGTCAGTCATCTAGTACTAGCATGGGATCTTAACCTGGTGCTCTCCAATTTAACGGGATCTCCCTTTGAGCCCTTAGCAACATGCTCACTCTTCTACCTCTCATGGAGAGTAGCATTCCTGGTGTCAAGGCTTTGATCTCAGACACCCTCCTGGGTGAAGTTATTGCCATCTGAACCTCCATACGCGGTCTTCTACAAAGACAAGGTCCAGTTGCAGCCTCATTCAGCCTTTCTGCCAAAGGTGGTATCTCAGTTTCACATAAGTCAGGACGTTTTCCTTCTGGTGTTTTACCCTAAGCAACACGTCACCAGCGGGGAACAAAGACTCCATTCCCTAGATGTGAAGCGGGCTTTGGCCTCCTATGTTGAAAGGACAAAACTGTTCTGGAAGTCTAACCAGCTCTTCATTGCCAAAGCAGACAGGATGAAGGGCCTCCCTGTATCATCCCAAAGAATTTTGTCATGGATTACATCCTGCATTTGGGCGTGTTACAACCTGGCAAAAGTGCCAGCTCTGACACTAACAGTGTATTCTACATGGGTGCAGGCCTCCTCGGCCACTTTCCTGGCACAAGTCCCTGTACAGGAGATTTAAAGGGCAGTGACCTGGTCCTCAGTCCACGCATTCACTTTGCATTATGCCAGCATGCCAGGAATGATGCAGCTTTCGGCAGACCGGTGCTTCAGTTAGCGAATCTGTGAGCTCCAATCCCTCATCCGATGGTCTGCTTGGGAGTCACCTACTTGGAATCGACATGAGCAAGCTCTCGAATAAGAAAAAAATGGTTACCTACCTTCTTGTAACTGCTCTTCAAGATGTGTTGCCCATATCCGTTCCAAGACACACCCGCTTGCCCCTCTGTTGGAGCCTCCAGCAAGAAGGAACTGAGGAGGCGGTGGGTCAGCAGGGACCTATATGCAGCGCCATGAAGATGTGACTCCAGGCCTGACCCAACAGGTACCGCTAGGAGAAAAACATTACAACAACTGTGCATGCGGCATGCATATGCCTACTTGGAATTGACATGAGCAACTCATCTCAAAGAACAGTTATGAGAAGGTAGGTAACTGTTTTTATGGCACGTGGTGTTTCATCTCAGTGCCACATTAATTTGAAAAATCGGTTATATATTACATTTGACTCGGGCAGACCTAGAAGAATATGGTCCAAAAGGAAAATAGTAAACAATACATTTAAAAAAAAAAGGACAAAGAGAACTTCTAGAAAAACAAGCTGGAGCATAAAAACACAATCATAAGAAGATTGGTGATCATGGACTTTTGGGCCCTCGCTTATATTGATGAGCAGTTATTCACACAAGTAAGCCCATTGAGGTCAAGAACTTTCCATGTGAGTAACTGCTAACCAGTGTACGAGGAGACAGGGAAGGAGAGTTACAATTTGTCCCTTAGTGTTAGCATTTTTAAATTTAAACTTTTTTAAATGCCTATCTTGAGAGTACAAGAGTCTAAATTTAGAGAACGATTACAATTATGATCAAAAGCCACTTGTACATTTTGATTTGTTGGGGAAAAAAGTGTCACTTCACCCCATAAAAGCTTTTTCATTCGAAGTAATTTCAGTGTTTTCCCAAGTAAAAACATGGTGGCTCTTTTGTTTTCCCCCACAGAGGTTACCTCCATTTGAAACATTTTCTCAGGGACCTACACTTCAGTTTACCCTTCGTTGGACAGGAGATACAAATGATAAATCTACAGCTCCTATAGCCAAACCTCTTGCAACACGAAATTCAGAAAGTCTCCCTCAAGAAAACAAGCCTACTTCTGTTAAACCTGCTCAGACTATAGGTAAGTGAACACCCAAGTTCTCATGTTTTGGGAACACTGACTTTTTTTTCCTCTTTAACAATCTCTTTGAGCTCTTCTACACTGAAATGCCCACTTCAAAAATTCCTCATTGCTGTATTACTAAATTGAAAAACAAACCTGTGAGGTCCCTTGTTACACCAGTGGAGCTATAAAAGATTATGTAAAACCACTGCAGCTGAAACAAATGGTGAATGTACTGGTTTTCCTAATTTATTTTTTGTAGGAGTATTATATTTTCATTGCTTTTACTGAAGATTTTTTTAAATGGAATTTTAAAGTAAGCAGAACATGGAATAATTTCCCATAAGTTTATTTTAAGACTAGCAGGTGAGATCAGTTTAAATATTCATAAGCAGATAGATAAAAGCTTATCTTAAATACTGATCTGATGTAAGTCTTCGGAAAGGTAATGGTAGGATCTAAGGATACTTTTTCTAGGATTTTCTGCTTTCCTAGATTGCCTTCATCTTTCTAATTTAATTTATTAATTGAAATTTCATCCAACTCATGCATTATGGTGAAAATGATCCTATTAGGCCAAAATTTGGCATTCATATGACAATTGTGTAACATTAACCAGTTGTTTCTAACATAGTGGAAAAACACTGTCTGAAATAGTTGGCGTTTTAAGTCAGAATACATTTTGATAAAAGTTTAAGAGACAGATGTTTGTCATTTGGCATTCATCAGAATATAGAGATTTTGTAATCTCTAGAGCTAATTTTTATATTGTCTGGGAATGGTATTGAACTGGTAATGATCTCCTTGATGTGTAATTGATATAGTGTATTGTAAACCTAAAATACATGTACTATTCAAGTAAGATGAGTTTCTTGTCAGGGTGTTCAACTTTTTGACCTTTTTGCTCTTGAGATTTTGCATTTGACTAGCTGATGGAAATTACTTACTCTTAGAATATCAGACTTGTACTTTCCATCTACATGAAAGAGGAGTTCTGAAAATTGTACTAACTCAGCCTTCACAGGAGCTGAATAGCTCCAATTTCTACCCATTATGCTCCGCGGTAAAACTGTGTACTGGTGTCCTGTTGGTAAATTAGAACAAAGCTGACTTAGTCATTTGTAATTGTCTGAGGTAAATTAGTATTCATAGAATATATGTGAAGCTTTAATACTCAGATTTTTGTGTTTTTGTTGTTGAACTGCTTCTTTTGACCATCTTTCTCCTCAGCAACCTGTTACTGGAAGAGTTAGTAATTCTAAGGATCAGAGCTCTAGATACTCAAAATCTTTCAAACTTTGTTCTGTCTTTCCATTTTGGTTAAATAAATTTTCTCTTGACACTTTCTTTTTTCCCCCCTTCATTAACCTGTTAGCGTTTACTGTAAGGTCTTCCTGTAACGGTTTGGGAGTCTAGATTCAAACTGTAACAATGTCAGTGTTTAAAATGTTTTCTTCATCACTGCATCAAATGTCATTAAAGTCAAGCAATATTGGATAGAGTGCTCTTTTCAAATTCATTTAATGTTCGTTCAGAATGCTTCAGTTAGGAAAATGACTTGTTGAAATGTTCACTGTTTCATTCCCATTTTAATTTATAATAGAATTGAAGACTTTAATGGATTACTGTAATTAAAATTTTTTTAAATGATAGTATTAATTTTCTATTTTTGCATTTAATTAATCTTGAATCTTTTTTACTCAATGCAGTATTAGTGGAACAGTTGGGTTTTTATATACAGATGTTGGTGCTATTGTGCAAATAGACATTTAAGTCACTTTTGTGTTAGTATAATCTGGCCCACTACGTCTTCAGAGGCCTGTTTTATCATAACCTATTGATATTCGCTGCATACCTAAATTAGACATTTTTTTCAGTCATCTGGCATAGTAAAATTGGTTTAATTTATATGAACTAGTATTTTGATGAGCACTATTGAAATGCCTATACATAAAAATAAAATGGCAAAATATACACAAGCCTAAAGAGATGTCTTCAGTACCTATTTAAAAGCTGTCACCTAAATTTGTAAGTGGGTCATTTTTGAAAGTGTATTTTTGTTGCATGTAAAATTATACCTAGACTGGATTTGCATTGAGAATTATAGTGGCTATATTAGAAACCCCTTGTAAAAGGGATTAATACAGGCACCTGTCATAGCTATAGTGTTGGACGTAAGGTATGAAAATGACATTGCACTCTTTTCAAAAAAGACATTTCTCAGTTAAAGATAGTAAAACTTAAAAATAGAAAAATGTACCTTTTACTCATGTAATAAGCCTCGCTTTTAAGCATCATTGTTGAAATCTTGCAAATCTATTCAGATTTTCAAGATATGAGTAAATTGGTAGATTACTTACAAGAAACGTACTTTACACTAGTGTTAAGCATTCTTTGAAAACTGAGGTCTGGTCTACACCTAAAACATAGCTATGTCACCTGGGTGTGAAAAATTCATACCACTGAGAGACATAGTTAAGATGACCCAAGTCCTGATGTACCTACCGCCTGTCGGGAAGTGAGGTGGGGGGGTACTTTACTACAGCAATAGAAAAACCACTTCTGTTACTGCAATAAGTGTCTACAGTGGTGCTGCAGTGCTTGTAAGGTAGACACATCCTGAGTTACTGAGACACTAGTTAAATTTAAAACATTTTAAAGTGTGTGTGGTGGAAACACACAAACATCCTTAGTGTGAAAGGTGTAGCAGTTGTAAGTGATTTATCGTGTCTGTGAAATATGTACTGGATTAGATATGTCAAACATACAGATTACTAACCAGTTCCAGCTCCTGGAGCTTAATTTGTATTACCAAGCAACTTGATTCTTATTTGATCACTTGTTTCCTGCAATGCTGACAACTGAAGAAACTTCAATACTTAAAGTACATACTCAGCAGGTAGAATGCAATCCGATAATAGTACAATGTCTGGAGGAATGTTTAAAAAAATCCTGAACAGGCTCTCTATCTTAATTGGTACATCCCTGATTTTGTCATCTAAAGGACTGTAGTGCTGTTAGTGTGTGTGTTATGTTCAGCTGGATCAGGAAGCCATTTTCTTGCTTTTCCAGAGCCTAGCTCAAAAGCTACAGGATAAAATCTAATTGTAAATTCAGTCCCTGGAGACAGGCAGTTTTTGATAGTAGATAGGGAGAGCCTTTAAAACTGACTGGGTGTTGGTCTCCTGCCTTAGTCTTAATGGTTTGCAGTTTCAGGATTTCATTGAATCCAGTGCTTGGATTCCTGGGTGACAGCAGTGGCTAGCCCAGATATTGTAAGCTGTTCCTTGATTCAGATCTAAACACAGTTCATGCCTTTTCAACCTCCATGTTGGAAAATTGTCATATATTTTGGTTAAGGTGAGACTTAAAGGTCACTCAACTTTAAGTTATACAAAATTCAGTAATCTGCATTTTAGGTTGCTTGGACTGGCACAGCCACAACATCTAGTTTCTACACTAGCACCTGATTCACTTCAGGGTGTTTATTTATAAAATCTTAACTGGCTTGGAAACTTCCAGTGTCACTCATAGGTTTTAGCTGGAATGCAGTTGTTCTGTCCTCCAGGATTTAATTCCTAGAGGTTGAAGGAGGCAGTTATTCTCTTTAGAGAGTCCTCTCTGTTCTGGAGTTTCTTCTTCTAGTTTGCTAAAGTCTGATGCCTTTAGAATGGTAGTGCAAGATGCATTAATTGAATCTGTCTTGTTTGCTGATTTTGGTCCATTGGAATAGTAGCTGTTTGTGGCTGGAGGTAATAACGGGAGAAGGTCTGTTTTGTGGCCACTTGTTTCCAATAAGTGCACGTTTTTATAATTTGCCCAACTATTGTGTTATACAGTAATAAACTACATGGGTCACAAGTGGCCCCTGCCTCTATACAGCTTCTTCCAGGGGATGGGAATTCATTTAACTACTTCAGGTCGTCTGTGTAGTAATGCAGACACCAATCAGCAACAGCATCTGTGCCCAGCTCTCCAGAAGTCCATACCCATCCTTCACAGGATGAACCTTAACTTCCTCAGCCATACTTAGAATGGCAGCTGCACCTTCCAGGAATCTGAGATGCTGTCCAGAATAAAGTACTGAAATGATGCTGTCCTCAGTAAGGCCTTCCTGGTGCCAGATCCATTTGATTAATCCTCCACCCAAACTAGGGATTAGAGATGGGATAGGAGCTACTTCATGACTTTGGAAATAGGGACTGCTAATTTAGCCCAGATAAACTTGGGTAAGTCCCAGTAGAGGAAGTCCTCAGGAGGAAGTCGAATTTCTCCTCTACTGGCAAAGTTCCACTTCTTATTGCTTCTCCATGCCAGGTCTCCTGGTGGTCCACTGTTTCTCCGGACTTGGCTAATGGTGGAATTGTTGAGCAGAGTAGCAGTTGACTGCAGAAATGAACAGAGAGATAAGGAGCAGGTTGTTGGCCAGAAAAGCCGCATTACTAATTTGTCTTCCATCAGAGCAGCTTATCAAGCAGGCTGGCTCACCAAAGAGCATATTCTCCCAGATGAGAGATCCCACCAGGGAAGGTGGTCCAAAGCAATCTGCAAGCAATAAACAACCTTGAAGGTGTATTTATCAAAAACAAAACTATCAAGATTCTGCAATAGATTCATATCCCAGGACTTTGGACCAAGTTGTTGTTTTTATAGTGGAGGAAGTTTCTAATATCTACATCTTATTTCCTGAGTGCTGAGAAGTGAAGATGCACAGAAAATACCTGGTTATGACATCTGCAGGTTGGGATGGTCTGTTGTGGAACCCAGGCATCAAAGGACAGGATCCGATACAGCTTTCCGGAAGATAAATATGCTCTGAATGTTGTCAGCTGTGCTCCTGGCAGACTTCCTAAGGCAGACTTGTTAAAGAATCTCTCTCTAAGACAGTAAAACCTTTCAGAAGATTGGCTTTGACCCTCTGCTAAATCCTGAAAACCAGAAGAAAGCCCATAGCTTACTACCCAGGAGTAGATGGTACAAAGAACAAGGGGTGTAGGTCCTCTTCTTGCTTTTATGTTGGTATGCAAATTTTCACCTGTTCATAAAATCTTCAGTGCGGCGTGTCTGCATTTTGTAAACAGCTTGAAAATTGAGATTCTATATTTAGTGGCTAGAGACTAATTTTGACCCATTTTGTTGACCATTCAGAGGCAAGTAGGTTTCATAATTGGTCTCACTTCTTAGTGGGTAGACTTTAAGGATCAAGTTGTGTACTTAAGTCTCTCTTGTCTCTGACCTCCATTTGAGTCTACATATTGCATTTAATTTTTCTGGCTTACTATTAGTAACTTGCCTCGTGGACACGATGTTACTGCTGAATGAAAGGAATGACCATAGTGGGCTAAAAGGGAGGCTGTTGGTAGAGACTGTCTGCCAAGCACCTATTTGATGTTTGAATCGCACTGTCAACTAAGGAATTGTTATATGCTTATGTGACACCAAAACTTGGCCCTAATATTAACCAAAAAAGTTTGATTTCAGGCAAAAATTCTAAATTAAATACTTGTTGTTTACATTATAGCTGCATTTGATACTGTGTGTTCTCTTGTCTGACTTAAGAAATCTTTGAAATTGAATTTAGGCAATGTGTTCTGAGTGAAGTCATCTGAAGCTATATTTTTCAGTGTTTCCCACCCAGGTCTGTTTTGACTATTACTAAAGAAATATCTTAATTTAAACAGAGAAGCCCTGACCAGAAAAGAGAACATTGTTCTAAACTTGAAATGTTCAGGTAATCTGAAGGGTTCCCCCAATCTGGAGAGCCACTTGGTGTTTAAATGATAGTTGTAACTATAGATTTGAGAAGGAAGCTGAGCATCAAGACTCGTTGTTTGGTGAGCTACCCAACTCAGAGTACACCAAAGTAGCTCATTCCCTCCAGAATGAGGGAACCCTTCATAGAGCTGCTATATTCAGGTGAGAAACAATGTCCTTTTCCCATCACACTAAACAGACGTGTGCGTCTTTATACATATGTTCTTTTTGTAGCTGTGAAAGAATCCTTGCCAACAGACCTACAAACAAGAAAAGAGAGAGATGTTTTAAATGAACCTCGACAAAAATTACGAATATTTTACCAGGTATTGAAAGTTTTAATACCATTAAGAATGGAGGAGTACATAGTGTTATAGAATTTAAATGTTCAGGCCTGATCTTTATGCAGTTTTTTCCCATCTGTGTGAAAGAGGAGGAATTTTTAGCTATATCTGCAGCACTGTCCCAGTTGGTGCTTCAGCAGAATAGTACTTCCCCCTAGATCATTCCCATAGGGAATATGTGTGCATGCTGGGTTTTGAGGGTGGGGGACTAATAAATGAAAGATTTCAGATAATGCTAATACCAACCTTTTTTTTGTTTGCATCAGTTCCTGTATAACAACAATACAAGACAGCAGACTGAAGCCAGAGATGACTTGCACTGCCCATGGTGCACGTTGAACTGCCGCAAACTTTATAGTTTACTCAAACATCTTAAGCTTTGTCACAGCAGATTTATTTTTAATTATGTTGTAAGTAATCTTACTTGACAGTTATCAGTATGAAACAGTCGGTCATAGATACTGTATGATACAGTGACATCATTGCCATTCTGTTGTAAGTCGTATAGTAAGGGTCAGCTCCCTGTTATGTGAAGCCAAAATTGGGCCCCAAGAGATTCTCCCCCTGCTCCCCAAAATTGACTTAATCTTTGACAGTACATTAGAATCACTTCAGTTTAGAATATTTTTCTTCTCACTGTAGTTGTCTTTTGATACTATGTATTCATTTGTATGATGTAGTCAGTAATTTAGATTTAAAATCGAGAATTTCCAGAGACTTTAGGAAGCAGTTAACAATTCCAAGTCCTGTTAATTTTACTTCCTTTAGTAAGGGACTGTATGCGAAAGATTACTTAAGTGTTTCCTTTCCAATGCATTGTTTTAGTGGTTTTCAAATCATTAGATTTATTTCTGATTTCCTTCATTTTAAACATTTAAGATTCCTGTTTCCTCTTTTTGTCTATATCATGTCCATACTGTAGCTTCAGCACTTGGAAATCTGGTTAGAATATAGGGCAAGGACTGCCAGGATTCATAAAAACTTTTGAGGCACTCTGAATCACTTCTGTATTTGTGAGCTTCTGAATATTAATTTTTAAACTTGTTACTTTTATTGAGTTTTTCAAATCAAACTGATGGTTTTGTATTAAAATTCTTGGATGAAAACGATGAGAATGAAGCATCCAGGATGAAGAGTCCTTTATTTGCATCTAAAGGAAAAATTATTACTTAAGTTGTCTGGCTATCTCTGGGGAAGGAAGAGGAAACTAGAATCACATGAGATTGGATACTATGGATGCAATGATTTTTTGTAAGGCATTTTGAATTTGAAGAGTCACTGTTCTAAAACTCCTTGAGGGATTGAGAAATGGGGGATAAATCCTGTTACAATAGTGACTTTCCTTTACTATGCTAAATATATTTACCATTATTTGTTACAGTATCATCCAAAAGGTGCTAGGATAGACGTTTCTATCAATGAGTGTTATGATGGCTCCTATGCAGGAAATCCTCAGGATATTCATCGTCAGCCTGGATTTGCCTTCAGTCGCAATGGACCAGTCAAAAGAACTCCTATCACACACATCCTTGTATGCAGGTAGGTGAATACAAAGTGAAGTGGTGGTCTAGATATATTGCATGGACCAAACTCTGCCTTTACATACCCGTTGGTTTCTGTAAAGTTGCACATGGTTTGGGGGTACAATTTGTTCCTCTGTTTGTTTGAAAACCAGGAAAGATATTCAAAGTGAATGAGCAGTTGTATTTTGAAAAGTGACCCTGTAAAGTGGTATTGAGGGATGATAATATCACCAGTGACTCCATATAAAATTTGTTCACTTTTTAAGTAAAAAGGTAGCCATACCCAGCTCATCCTGTGATCTGAAAGATAAGGTTTGTTCTTTGTCTTGTGCTTCACCAGTAATGATAATTTTGAATTTGGAGCATAGTTAACACATATCTGTGTGAGACAGAAAAAAATCCAGCTGAGTCTTCTATATGTACTGGCTCTAAAATGCTAACAGGAGTAAAAAGTAGTAAAAGGGTATTGTTACTGAAGCAAGCAGATATGACAAACCTTGCTCTTCGTGTACGTTCAGTCAAGTAACAATGTTATTTTTCGTATTCTATTTAATCTGACTGTAACTGCGCTCTTAAATTATATTTTGCAGATACTTGCACAATAACTTATTCTCTGAGGTCTAATGTGGTTTTTATGCTTAATCCTTTGTATTAGATTTGCAAACTACAATATATACAATTCAATAAAATGACAAGTATTAGTAATTAGTACCACTGGTGACTAGCGTTTGCATAGCTGAAGTCTGATAGAACTGAAAACTAACATGCTTAGTTAATTTTTTTATTTCATTAGGCCAAAGCGTACAAAAGCAAGTATGTCAGAATTTCTTGAATCTGAAGATGGAGAAGTGGAACAGCAAAGAACATACAGCAGTGGACACAATCGGTTATATTTCCACAGTGATACCTGTTTACCTCTCCGTCCACAAGAAATGGAAGTAGACAGTGAAGATGAAAAAGATCCTGAATGGCTGAGAGAGAAAACTATTACAGTAAATTATTCTTTATGTACAAAGATATATTTAGATGAATTTTCCTTGCCTATGTTTTATTAAAATTATCCAGAAAACAATTTGTCAATTTTGCTAAGCAGAGTTAGTTTTCCATCAGTCAGAAATCCAAATAGTGGTGTGTGTATATATACACATACCTGCTCTTATTAGACTCGTCAGATGGCACCTAGCCTTTGGGATTAAAGCCCTGAGTTAGAGTTCCACCACTAACATTAAATGTTTATCCATTTGAACTGCAGGCACTAAAGTGAACATGAAGTCTGTCCTCACTTGCTAATCCAGTGCAGTTCACATAATCTTACAGGCTCCCTTCATTTTCATATGTTGCTGCTATTTAGTGCAGGAATACCAGTTGATAACAGGAGACATATGGAAATGTGGATGTAGTAATAAAGGACTTGTACATTACGTTTTTGCATTGTGTTCTACACCATGATCTACCCTGACTGAAGAGTGTTTTGATGAATTTACAGGAGCAATTGTTTCTGTGAAATATAGGTGATTGAAAACCAGGAAAGGAAGTTCAAAGTGAACAAGTACTGTATTGGTTAACCTTGAGATTTTAATGTTTGTTTGATATTTTCACTGCAGCAAATTGAAGAATTTTCTGATGTTAACGAAGGAGAGAAAGAAGTGATGAAATTGTGGAATCTACATGTTATGAAGCACGGGTATGATAGTTTCTTAATTTTTACTAGAATAGACTTATTTTATACCATTCTTTGCTGCATCAAAATTGACTTAAAATACACAATTAAGTTGTATGTGTTTAACCTTTTAAATGTAGTGGATCCTCCTTTCCTTTTTACTCACTATACTCAATCTTGAACAGTACCCGTCAGAGGATATTTAAATCCTGCATTTTGATTGCAGTTTCTGGAAGCTGGGGCATTTGGGATGCTATTTCTAATTATGCCTTTTGATCCTCGAGGGATCATGAAGTACTTTAAAACTGCATGAAATGCCTCACTTAGCACTAAATTACAACCAGCTCTGGGGAGAAATGGAGCAACTATTAGTGCACAAACATCATTTAGAAAGGATGTAAACATACCATTGTATTCAATGGAAATTGGAAGAGGGAATTTAGGTAGGCAGATTTGTATTGCTTGAATTGTAATTTGCCAAAATGTCTATGCTAACTCTCCCTTCTCTTGCAAAAAGTCCAGTAGAATCTTCAGTAGTCAGAGCTGCCCAGGGTCTTGGATGAGACATAACCTTAAGAAACACTACGTTTGCTAAACAGTGTAGCATGTGTAAAGGAATTTTTCTCTACACTTAATGTGTTTATTTTCTAGCCTTAATTTTTCAAAGCCAAGTTGAAAGGAAAACCAAACATCTGATCTGGTGTAAACATAAATCCAGCAAGTCAAATACCTTCTATAGCTAAGGCCACAGCTGTATTGCATCAATTATGACCCCAGAATCATGAAGTACACCTGTGGTTTGATGCAACCTAAATATAAGTCCCATAAATAACTTATTTTAGAACTGTACATACTTATGCTAATGATGACATCATATGCTGAAACTAATTGATCCAACAAGTCTATACCATGATTTAATTGATTTGTTTGTAATTCACTAAACAGATATAAAGCACTTAAAATCCAGAGTTATCTTAGTTATTCAAAGGGAGATCAGTTTAAAAGAGGAATGTTCTACAGTGTGTTTGCATTTTCTTACTATTTTAGATTAATCACTGGAAATTTTGAAAGCTTTAATATCTAGAAGCTACCAGGCTCTGATAGTGACATTTACTATTAGTGATGTGAACTACATGTTGTATTGCTTTTGATTTCCGAAATGTTTTACTTCCATACTGACAGTTTTTTAATTTGACAGGTTTATTGCTGACAATCAAATGAATCATGCCTGTATGCTGTTTGTTGAAAATTATGGACAGAAAATAATTAAGAAGAACTTATGTAGAAATTTTATGCTTCATCTGGTCAGCATGCATGACTTTAACCTCATTAGCATAATGTCAATAGACAAAGCTGTTACTAAGCTTCGAGAAATGCAGCAGAAGTTAGAAAAAGGAGAATCAACTACCCCAACAAATGAGGAGTTTTCTGAAGAACAAAGTGGGACAACAAATGGATATAGTGAAACTAACACGAGAGAGAGAGTTTCAGAAACAGATAGTGTCTCAGGGGTCACAAAACAGAGTAAAAAACAAAAGCTCTGAAGGAAAAGGCAAATGCCATTCAATGGACAAACATTGAAGTGACATTCCTAGGGTGCATGAGTTCTATAAAGAATTAAACAAAAAATTACACAGGTTCCAAACAGGCACTGTTGGATGGAAATAAATGATTTCAACAAGGATATTGTTACAACAGGTTCCTATTCAGTTAATTATGCAAGTACTACATGTATATCAGTTTTGGTGATGTAATGACAATATTCTAGGAGTTTGAGCATGAAGAGCAATACAAAAATCTTTTTGTAATTTTAGTAATTAGTATCTTATCAACTCTACTGAATTTACATAATTTAAATATATGTAAAACAGTTTTTTATATTAAGGTTTTTGCATCTGTACCTGGCTGTTTTTCCTACCATGAAGTTGTGAAACATTGGGATACAATTTGAAAGGGGATTGGGATACAATTTGCTTTTTTTATTTAGAAATACTCCAGTTAGCTTTTTTGTGAAAATATGCATCATTATTTAAAGTTTAACCTTGATCCTTGTTTTTTTTGGAATCATTTATCAATTTATGATCATCATAAACCACAAATTGATAATTTTTTTACACTAAAATTGTAAAAGTTTGCAAATTTAACATAGCACTTCTTTGTCTTGTGCCTGTTTGGAAAGATCTTGGCTTTTCACATTACAGACACAGTGAAGTACCATCTTGGCTTCTTGAGGTTACTGGCAGTTTGTTTTTTTTGTGGGTAATTCTGATGTATTGATCGCCCAGTGTACCATTTTAAACTTGAACATTTAGCTACTTTCTATTTTTATTACACATTTACACAGCTACACAAGAACTATCTGGTGTCTAACTCTTTTTTAAAGGGTTGCATCATAGTGTGCCATGCTAAGGCCCAGAGTCTACAGTCAGTATGCAGTCATTACTCTGATAAATACTCCAGTTGGAGTTATGCATACTGTTTTGCCTGAACATAGACTGCAGGATCAGGCCATAGATTTAGTTTGGGCTTTTGAGATACCACTCTTCAGGAAAAATGCACTGTAAAATTGGACCAGAAAATGTGTTGCACTTCTTATGCAAGTATTCTGTGATGTATTGTATTCAATACAGATACTAAGATGCTGACTAAAATATATTTGAGCAGTTTTGCACTGCTGTTAACACATTTTATGCATATGTTTACAGATTTTTTCCAATGGAAAGTGGTTTCACTACTGGTACAGTATCAGCACCGAAGGGTTTATTCAAGCAAGCACTGTGGTTGTGACATCACCTCAATTTTTTATTATCCTTAAGATATTGCATTTTTCATATTCTTTATTTATAAAGGAACAATGCTGCTGTAAATACAGGTATTTTTAATTTTTTATTTCATTCCATCACCATAAGATGCATTTCCCTATTTTGTTTAAGGGATATATAAGCTTTCTAATGGTGTCTTCAGAAATTTATAAAATGTAAATACTGATTTTGATGGTCCTTAAGATGTGTTTAACTGTGAGACTATTTAACTAATGGTGTGGATGTGATTTGTCATCCAGTATTAAGTTCTTAGTCACTGATTTTGTGTAAAAATAGGAAAGAGGGAAACTGAAGCTTTCATTACAAACTCTGATTTGTCAATTCTGAGTTATAGCAAACTCTAATTATGCCTCTGGGTAGTAAGTACATCAAGCATTTCTCTCTGGCTTTAATTTGCTAAAGCTGTGCACATATGTAAAAAAAAAAAATAGATTATTTTAGGGGAGATGTAGTTCTAGAATTATTGCTTATGTCATTTCTTAAGCAGTTATGCTCTTAATGCTTAAAAGAAGGCTAGCATTGTTTGCACAAAAAGTTGGTGATCCCCAAAAAGTAATGAAATTACTTCTGTCCAGTAAACTTTGTATGTCATGTCAATTTATAATAAAAGCTGAAAAAATCCCTTTGTTTTCTATTTATAATAAAGATGCCTTTTCTATATGTACCCTTAATGAGAAATTTTGAAGAAATCATGTAAGCTGGTTAAAAAGCATTTGAATGGTACAGTAGATGTAAAGAAAGAAGCAAGTTCAGTTGTTTAAATGAACCTTTGTTTTTACATTAAATGTTTATTTGAAATCAGATTTTGTACATAAAGTTCAGTAATATAAAATCTGCCACCCTTGTTGTCCAGTCATTTTGTGTGCGTGCAAAAAGGCCACAAATAATACCTTTTCTGAACAATGTAACTTTCTCTTCCATTTTCAGTTTTGACCAAATTTGGATTCTCTACAGTCTCCATCTGTCAGGTTGTTACAATTCTCCTGTCTATATTAAAGTTTTATACTCTGACCCATCGTTGTGCTATCTGAGTGCTGTCCCCATAAAATCAGTAATGAAATCCCTAATGGACTTCAGGGAGTCTCTGGTTCTGCTCTTTTGAAGGTTTAAAAAAATCCGCTCTAGATTTTTTTGTTTCAGTTACAGGTTTTTATTCCATCATTTTTTGAGGGTGGGTGTTTGGGGTAGATGGTGTATATGTTATGAGCTAAGTTCCCTCTAACTGTGTGGCCGCCCAGTAGGCTATCAAGTGCCGTGCACTTCAGGGATCCCTCCCCCCATTGCTGTGCTGCTCCTGCCCTCTGCCTTGGAGCTGCTCCTGGGAGCCTCTAGCTTGCTGTGCAGGGAGGGGAGCACTGATGTCAGGGTGTCCCCCTGCCCCCATCCCTGTACCCCATCTCCACAGAGTGGGGTTGGGGGAGACGCAACAGGGCTCAGGACAGAGGGAGCTTGTTGGCAGTTGCTGCTGTGTCTGGACATGCTGATCTACTTAAAAGGGCAATGTCTCTGTCTGTCTCTCTCTGACACTTGTGGTGGTGTTCTTGATACTTCTTTCAAAGTGTTTTAGTTTTTGACTGGTCTATGCATTTCATAATTTTTATTTCTCTTACACTTACATTTAATTCTTTTGAGTAGTGAGTTCTAAAATGCCTAAACTCTCCTGGCTGGAGCAATTATCCCAATGGTAACTTTTAACAAAATATTTATTCTATCTAGGGTTTTGGTTTCTACTGATGGTGCACATCACCTCAATATGGGTATAACAAAATTAATTCTGCACATGGGTGGAAAAAATTAGCGGGAACACTGGTTGTGAGGTAATGTAATGGCAATGATTTGAGGCAAAATGACTTTTGAGTCAGACATGATCTTTCAGTCAGATCTGAAGAATACCACTGGTATGTATTCATCTGTGTATTGGTACTTTCCACATTCCAGTTAACACATTTCATGCTGACTTCCAGGTCCTTAGTTATGACTTAGTTTTTCCTTTGTCTGAAAATAGTGTTTACTTGGTATGAACTCTGTGATCCAGAAGTGCTTTAGTTGGACCTGAACTAAAACAATCAAAATTTGGACTGTGAATGTATCTAACTCCCCCAGGAAAAGTGTACATAAGAGACTTGTCTAGCTTCTGAAAACTGATTAGGCTGCCCTTTTTACTAGCCAAAAAGCTGGAGTTGAACTATGCTTATTAAAATGGATATAAGGTTCATCGGTCTAGTGGCTGTTGAACAGTGGACAATGAAGAAAAATAACCTGTTCTTCCCATTCAGAATAATTCAGATGAAACATAGGTTAATACTTTTTTTGGGTCTGGCTTAGGTTCAAGCAGCTACTTTAAGATAGCTAGAGCCTAAAACCATAATTTGATTGCAATTTGTCAGATATGCACATTTATTCTTTTAAGAAAGCCAAGGAGGTGGTGCCTTTCAGTTAGCCGTTAAACTGTCTGCCTTTGCTCATGTGTATTATAGATCTCATGATCCTTGTTTTAAGATTAGGGGTTGGTACTTTGCTGCCATCTGTGGGGTAGGAGATGGGTACTGTCAGTAGTAGTCCTTGATGCTGACAGATTAAGTCCCTCAGAATTAAAGGTGCTATGACAATCCAAAGATGTGAAATGAATGTAATGGTGTCTGTCTGGAAGCTTTCTGCCAGTCTGTATTTTGAGAAGATTTTAGAAGCTCTCTCCTTGAGGTTGAGCATGAAGCACTACTACCATCTATGTACTTTGGTCTAAATTCAGACTAAATTTCTCCTGGGAGTTATTGGTCAGTGCTCCAAGTCTTGTTTGATGTCTGAAATAGTGATGTCGGTGCCAAAAGTGCACAGGCTGGGGCAAGGGAGGTTATCTAAAGATAGATTCTGTTTGGTTAAGGCAGGGCATTTGTGAAAAGTTGGGATTGTTACTTGAAGTAAACCTGCCATTATCTTGTACATTAATGGAATAAACTGCATACTTAAGTCAGTGGATGGATAGGTGCATTACTACTAATGCAACCAAGATCTCAGGATGTATGTTTGAAAAGGCTGTCTGAAGGATTCTTTTATGTACTTAAACTAACAAACCTATATTTACAGGTTATAGAGCCTTCTGCTTTTCCAGGAGCACACTGCAAGTTTGAAAGGCTCCAACTGTACAGTGATGGTATGTGAGGTATCCTTATCATAGTACAGGACCCTCAACCTTACAGGTTTGGGGTGGCAAGCATTTATTGTTTGGAGTCTCTAATAGAGCCTGAGTGACTAGTATTGGGGAATTGTTTCTTGGCACTGGTGGAACAAGGAGAGAAGTTGTCAATTTCAATCTGGATTGAAAACCTGTGTCCTTGGAGACGGCCGTGAGGATGTAATTTGTTTGGTCCTGATGACTGAGTGCTTTGTTTAAGGAGTTCGGCTCTTTCAAGTGGAGGTTGAATGTAGGTGCCTTGGATGTGGTGTGAGGCCAGGACCTGAAAACCTGGAAATATTATAGGGCACATTACCAAAAAGCAAGGACTCTTGACAGAAAAGGTTTGTCTCCCCTTCCCTTCCTAAGATGGTGGACAAATGGCTGAGTTAAGGAAAGGACAGCGTGAGGCAGCCCTGAGGCTCATGAAGACAACCAAATCTGAGGGAAGCATTTAGAATATTTTCCAAATTAATGCTGGTAGGATGAAGTGGTGTATTCCATTCTTTAATCTTCAGTGAATCCTGTTTTGTTTAGCAACTAGTGGTTATATTTGTCAGATCAGCAAGGATATTTGGGGTCGTCATTGCAGGAAAAAAAAGAACTAGATACATTCATGGAGGATAGGTCCATCAGTGGCTATTAGCCAGGATGAGCAGGGATGGTGTCCCTAGCCTCTGTTTGTCAGAAGATGGGAATGGGCGACAGGATGGATCAATTGATGATTACCTGTTCTGTTCATTCCCTCTGGAGCACCTGGCATTGGCCACTGTCAGAAGAGAGGCTGCTGGGCTAGAGGGAACTTGGGTCTGACCCAGTATGGCCGTTCTTATGTTTAAATGCTTCCTGAATGGGGTTGGATTCTTCTACAGAAGATGTGGTGACCTTCTCTAAAAGAATTACAAAAAGGGAGATAAGTGGAACATATTGCAAGGGCAAAAATCTCTCCAAACACTGAAGAAAACTGTTACTTTCCAGAAAAAGGCAGTGAAGTAAGGATGCGTGTTAATCAACATGCCAGCAAAGGAAGGTGGACTTTGACACAAAAGAATTCAGCAAAGCTGCGGCTTGACCAGTTAGAATTGGCAAATAACAATAGTAATGGCCAGATGGAGTCAATATGAAAGGAGTTTTCAGAAGAGATGGGGAGATGCTGCTGGGAAGGGGTGTTTCACCAGTTGAGATTTTGTGGGAAGGAAGAGTCATGGCCAATAGTAGGTGAGCAAAAGGCCGGGGTGTAGTGAGGCAATGCCTGAAGTAGGCTGCATCAAGTCCATAGAGAGCTTAAATATGCTGTTTAGAAATGGATCTTGAAACTAAGAGGGAGCCAGTGGAGTTGTGTGAGGATGTGTTTATTTTATGAAAGGAGGCATCAGCATAGGCTAAACTGAGTAAGAAGCCACAGAAAGGAGTTGCAGTGAGAGGAAATTAAGGCATAGGTATGTTAGCAATGTACATGAACAACGATTATGCAGGTTGTGGCAAGGTTTGCAGACCTATATAATGAGCAAGGCAAGTTTCAAGTATCTTTGGTCTTGTGGCAACTGAACTAGCTATGGCATAAAGGGAGAAATTACGCTTGTCTTGTTCTTCCCAACAGTAGCACTTCTGAGGTTAGAGGGAAGAATCAACAACAGTGTTAATGTACACTTCAGTAGCAGGTCCTGTGAAAATAACTAGAAAAGAACTAAGATGTGTTTGTTTAACTCATACAGAAAGGATAATAGTAAAGCTGCACTTGATCTGAGTAGACATGTTTATGGATAGACCTGGTTATGCTGGTCATCTGATCTATGGACTTATTAGTATAGGGCTCTTCCATACTTAGTTTGAACAGATGCTGAGGTGTATTCCGGAGTGCGGGGTGAGGAGAGCAATATAAGCAGTGCTAACAATTAACAGACATGCACAGAGTTCAGGGATCAACTTTTATTTTTAAAAAATAATTTCACAAGACAAACATCTGTCATTGAGGTAAGTGAGTATTATGGCTTCAGAGAACATACTTTCAAAGTTTCATAAGCAGTTTTGTATTTACAACAAGCTGTTTTGCATGACTTTCGTATTTAGATGTGGAACATGTTTTGAAGCAGTTGCAAGTGTCAAGCCTTCAATCTGCTGAAACCTTTAATTGTTTTGGAGAAGCTCCTGCCACAGTAATAAGGTTCTTTAAAAGGATTAACAGTACAGGTGAGTACTTTGATGTTTGAAGAGTACCTATCTAGTAGTTCATGCTGTTAGATTTGTTGTAGATGATCACAAAAGCTGTCTTTACAAACAGCTGGAAGCTGACATTTTGGATAACAGCAAAAGATGGGTTTTAATCTAAGTGACTTATCTACTTAAACTTTGTGATCTACGGTAAGACTGATTTGACCTCAATTATACCCTCCCTAAAAGCTGGAGAGTGAGGTTTGTTGCAGTAGTGCAGGGGCTAGTTTACCATGCTGGACATTTCTCAAATCTTGTACAACTGTACCAGCCCTTACTACAGATTAAATTTTTTTAAACTGGTTTGTAGTATGTACTGTGAACAAGCTGACAGAGAACTATCTCAGATAGGAGTATACTGAACTGTGTGAACAAAGCCCTATATAATGTATCTCCATTTTATCTTTTGATAGTTACCTATTCTTACCAGCCCTTTCACCAGAAGAGGGAGGTGTACATTTGCCTCAGAGTGAATACCCTTCTGTCTTTGCTTGAAGTCGAGTTTTATGTAGGTTAATCATACACACCCACTACCTAAGTCACGGGGAAAGGGGTCAGTAATATCCAGTGGTTAAGGCATGGGCATATGAAACAGACTTATGTTCTGCTGCCAGCTTCAGTGCTAACTTGACTATTGGCAAGTTGTACACTCTGTTCTGCTGTAAATTGGGATACTACATGAATAGTCTTCAAAAGCACTTTCCTAGATATAGATGAACTATATTATGTTAAAAAAAAATTGCATCAGATCAGTGGTCCATTTAATCCAGTACACGAAATGTCCTCTATCAGCTGCTTCAAAGGAAGAAATCCTGCACTTAACCTGTTCCCAGACAAAGTTGCCTCCTAATCCCCAATGAACGATTTATATGATGAAGTTTGAGGATCCAAAAATCTCATAATGAGTATTACCTGTAGCTGATTCTTAATTCTCACCTTCTTTTCACAGTAAATCTTAATCTAGTTCTATGGTGGCTGAGGAGAGTTTTGGTATCTACTTGAAATTTCTACTTTTCACTTACATTAATATATTTCATGTGTAACAAGAACGGGAATAAAAGTTCCTACTTTAGCTTCTTCCCACTTTCAACATGTTCTCTAATGTGAATAATCCCTCCCATCTGAGTTTTTCCATGCCCCTAATTGTTGCCCGTCTTAAAATTAACTTGCTTCTCTTACATCCTTTCACGGTGAAGACAGGAAAAATGCATAGCCCAAATGGGGTAACTTTATTTGAGACTAGGATATGGGGCATCTGTAGCTACCACAGCCATGGGTATATTTAAATGAAAGGAATAGGGCAAGGTCTTACGATGTTCTATATCACCACCCGTATTTAAAAAAACTGCCACAATTGCTTTATATAAATAATATTTGCTTTTGAGGTAAGCAAAGGTTTTTTAATATATTTATTGTATTTTAGGGCTCTAAACACTTTCTTGTTAACATGCTCTTGTAAACCCAAGTAACACTAATAGTCTCTGGACTAGAAACAGGCCTAGTTTAATACGGTTACCCAGTCATTTATAACTACCCTGTTCAAATTCATAATAAATTCCTATACTACTACACTTTGTTATAATAGAGCAAGAAAATAAGTTATCATTCTTTGCTTTATGGTTTGATTTAAGTTCCAGAGTTCATGGTACTAAAGCGGGGTCTTAAGCATGGTCCATGTGGTTTATCAAACTTATTCCAGAAGACACACAAAATACTGTTCAGTATTTGAAGGTAAAGCACATTGGTAAAGAAATGACACTTAACAGCCTGACTACATATTTCAACATACTTAAGGCTCAGACATTCTTATTTTGGGGGAATGATGACAAACCGTACCACAGCCAGAAGAAAATGTATTAGGCAGAACCACGACAGTTCTGACTTCTTAAAGTTTAAGCTGCAGCATTTTGTAACCAAGTCTATCTGAAATTTACTAAGGTCATTTGCTCTTATTGTAGGTGGGATAGATAAAACTTTGGACCGTTAACCCTAAGCCAAAAGTGTTACAGGCTTGTTTCACAGAACAGCAGCAGTAAACAAAGTTCATTCCATTCAATATATGTACCCTGAGGTTTTTCCAGTTTTTATTCCAAGGCTGTATGAAATTAATTGCCTGTTTAGCTTTTTATAGAGTAATAGATCATGTTTTCCATTATTTTGAAATGAATTTAAGTACAACATAGTGACCTTCAAGTGATGTAAAGACAAGTTTTGTTAAATCCAAGTTAGATACTAAAAGCTGGAAAAATGAATTCAACTTTTAAAATTTACAGCGAACAACTAGCGAGGCTAGAACACTAACACCTTCCAGCCTGGGTAGGAGAATGAACATCCAAAATATAAAGAACCACATGAGTGATCAAGTACCCAATCAAAAACTACTTCCCTGTTGTTAGAACTGATGGTTACTCTGAGTTTGGAGTTTCCTCCCTCGTTGTTGTTGGGACCTAAATGCACAACTTCCATGTCAAATGTCACAGTTGATCCACAAGTAACAGCAGGCAATTGGTTTGTCATCTCTTTGCCATTTACAAATACTGCCCCTGAAACAGTCAAGAGATGTAAACATTATTTCTTACAGTACATAATGGTTAGGGGCAGACATTGGCTGTACCACTGATGAAGCCCCAGCACATTCCCCCCCCCCCCCCCCCCAAGAATTCAGGTCATCACCTGATTTGCTCACTACTCAAACCCAAAGAAAACTGACATGTAAAATCATAACGAAACTTTGTAACAGCTATACCAATTCTTTACAACTCTTAGCTCTTCCCAAAAACAGAATAGGTGGTATTGACAAAACATTTTAAGCAGCTCCTGTGACACTGTGCACTAGCATAATAAGCAAATGTATTAGCTGAAACATAAGCGCATTAGAACTCCACTATTACATTCCTTATACACATCAGGAAACAATCATCTTAAAAATGTTTTCACTTACCCTCCTATCCCAAACTATTAACCATTGACTTTTCAGTGATAAAACAGAAATTAGCTCTTAAATATTTAATTAAGTTAAATACAGAGAGTTAGACAAGCATTAAACGTAGACAAGGATTAATTATCAAAGATAGGACCGCTTCCTATCTCCAGTGCATTTGCTTATCATGGACTGACTGCAACATCAAGGTAGGAAAGTTGTCAGTACCATTAATTCTTTCATTGTAAGTGCCTCAGGGCAGGGACTCTCTTTAGATATTTGAGTGGTGCTTGGCAAGGTTTTGGGTAATTGATTAATAAGATGGAAGCTTACCAGTTGTACTGTTCTTTTATCAACGTAACCTTTAGTAAAAATCATTGTACTTTTTTTTTTTTAAAGAACATAAGAATGGCCACACTGCTTCAGACCAATGGTCTATCCATCCAGACCAGTATCTTGTCTTGAGAGTGGCCAGTGCCAGATGCATCAGAGGGAATGAACAGAACAAGGCTATTTATCAAGCGATCCATCCATATCAACTGTCATCCAGTCCCAGCTTCCGGTAGGCACCAATTTAGGGACACCCGGAACATGGGGTTGCATTCCTAGCCTAATAGCCACTGATGGATCTATCCTCCATGAATCTACCTAATACACGAGACACAGGGCAGGCTTCAACAGTAGCAGTCAGTAAGAGGAAAGCCCAGCTCCAAGCAGGTTTTCCTAAATGGGCACTAGTCTCGGGAAATGAGTTGATTTTTTTTTGAAGTCTTAAAACAACACATGCAAGTTGCTATAGCATACACAGTATTAAGCGAATTTGTGAATGTTTCAAGATCCGCAAGTATACTTCGATGTGGTTCATTTCGAACAACATAGAATTCGATTGCTCAGGTTGCTGGAAGCTGTAACACCATTTCAGCAAAAGATCTAGCAGTTAGGGATAAATAAGATGTTAAAAAGCACACAATGTACAAGAGACAGCCAAGATCTTCATAAACAAGTAGATAATATTCAACAGTACACTATTAATAAGCTCACCATTTGTACTAATGCATACTGCTTTATCTCGCTGTAAAGAATCATAGCCATTCTGCTGTTCCACACACACTCCTATACTGTCTCGTTTGTCTGGCTGACCAACTGTTTCGATTCTATGACAAAGAAAGTTTTGTTAAATTCTGAAGTTTTAAATAAACAAAAACCAGTAAAAACTGCACCAAGGTTCATACCTAATCAGCACTACCTTATCATAAAGGACCTCTTTACAATGGCCCCAAGGTTTCCACCACAATTTCACCTGAACTTTGAGACCACTTCTGCTGAGTAACTGATCATGTAGGTCCTTAAGATGAGCTTCACCATATACTTCTCTTCAGCCTGTAGCAAATGCTCATCGAGCAGAGAGGTTACAGATGTATCTTTTCTCACAATCCTCAAATTTTCACTTTTTTTTTGATGTTCCCCCTAGTGATGTAGCCTGTGGCCCACCACTTTCAATAGTTGTGGAACATGGCTTTACTCTGGCTGTCCCATCTATTAGCATTTGTACCAGTCCAGGCAGAATCACAAATTTAGTCACTGTCTACCAAACTGTCAACATCACATTTTTAAGGCACAAAGCTCCATTTCTGGCAGGTACAGAAGGCCTAATGTTCAGCAAAAGCTCCTTACAAGGGACTCAGAACATAACCCTGACTTAAGTTCTAATAGAGGGATTGAAAGTGGGTTTAATACAGATGATATCCATGACAAGAGGAGGAAGAAATCCTGCAGAAGAACAAGGTGCAATCTCTATCAGATTAACATAATACACTTTTAAGGAGTTGCCATTCATCTATTTGAAAGGAAATGTAGGAGCAGTGGTGCTAGTCAACTGTAAAAGGGTAAGTCACTGCAGAGAGACAATAGAAATTTGTTAATGTGAATAGACTTGTACCTGATATTTGCAAATGTCAATTGTTAGGGTATTGAAAATAAGCCCACGATATGGGCACCAAGGTGCTCAGAGGCAGGCAGCCAGCCAGCTGCCACTACATAACTTCTGAGCTTTCTGTACTTTTACCATAGTTCAAATCTTTATTAGAAGTTATTTTAAAGTGACTGTCACTAAGGAACTGACCAGCCATTTAGCCCTATTAATATGAAGCCCTATGTTGGGTCATGGCTCAATCCCTCAGGGTGAGAATGTACTGACAGTTGCAGGCTGTTTCTCTAGCTTTTATTATAAAGATTAGCAGGTTCCCTTAACAATTGTGGGAACCTAACTCATCCTGCTAACTTTCTTTGGATAGAGAGACCATGCCTCTGGTGGGGGCAGAATCTTAAAACAAGTAACAGGAAAAGTAATTTGCAAGCCTGGCTTCTGCCAAAATGAATTTATGATTTTGATAAAGAACAGATAGTGAGACTTTTTCAATGATCAACCAAACAGACTTGTGTTTATGGATGAACCATTAAAACCTAATGTCCACATCCCAGCCAAAGGCTAATAATCAGGCCTATAAAGGGAGGGAGGCCATAGAAGCTATATGTTTAAAGATACTTCTATAAATGGATGTGTGTTTTTCTGTCCTGTGAATCATACATTTACCTCTGTTACTCTTCGTTGCTGCTTAAAGATGCTGGGTAAAATTTTCAAGAAAGTCCATGTGATTTATGTTGACTTTCAAAGAAACAGACTCCTAAGTGGCAAAGTCATTTTAAAACCAACAGGATTTAAGCTCCTAAATCCCTTGAGCATTCTTGAAAAAGCAACCTGCCCTGTTTTGGTGGGGATTGGTTTTTACTGGAGCTGAGACAGCTAATACAGTAACTCCTCACTTAAAGTCATCCCGGTTAACCTTGTTTTGTTGTTACCTCGCTGATCAATTAGGTAATATGCTTGTTTAAAGTTGCACAATGCACCCATATAATGTTCTTTGGCAGCCGCCTGCTTTGTCCACTGCTTGCAGGAAGAACAGCCTGTTGGAGCTGGCTGGTGGGGGCTTGGAACCAGCATGGACCGGCAGCCCCCCTATCAGCTCCCTGCTCCCCTAAGTTCCCTGTGTGGCAGCCACCCAGCACACTATCAATTGCTGGGCACCACAGCTGTCATCCCCCCCCACTGCCGTGTGCTGCTCCTGCAATCTACCTAAGAGCTGCTCCCGGGAGCATCCTGCTTGCTGTGCAGGGGGGTGGGGGGAAGAGGAGTGCTAATGTCAGGGTGTCCCCCTAACCCCCCCCAACAACCTTATCTCCATAGCGTGGGGGGGACAGGACAGGGCTCAGGACAGAGGAAGCTTGCTGGCAGCAGCAGCTATCTCAACTTGATCTACTTTAAAAGGCAATGTACTTAGAGTGGGGTCAGCATCCTTAAAGGGGAAATGTGCATCTCTCTCCCACCCACAGGGTGTGAGTCTGTCTCTGTTTGCCATGCTGTCTCCCCTCCCTCCGTTTGTGCTGCCTTGTAGAGTGTGAGGCTGCATTAACAACGTGTTAACCCTTGAGGGCTCAGCCGAATGCTAGTTTATCATTTAGCAGTAAGGCATTCCCTGGGAAATATCCCACCCTCTGACTTCACCACCTCAACCAAGCTTCACAATCATCATTGCTGTGTACAGTAATAAATTATTTGTTTAAAACTTATACTGTGTGTGTGTGTGTATATATATATATTTATTTATTTTAAAAAGGGTTTTTTTGTCCAGCGAAAAAAGTTTCCCTGGAACCTAACCCCCTGCTATTTAAATTAATTCTTATGGAGAAATTAGATTTGCTTAACATAGTTTCACTTAAAGTAGCATTTTTCAGGAACATAACTACAATGTTAAGCGAGGAGTTACTGTAACTTATGGCATCAAGGCAGCAGAGGTGTTCAATGCTTATTTGCCTTCAGTCTTCATCAAAACATTTAATGGTGACCAGATACTTAATACAATTAATATTCAAGGGGGAAGGAATACAAGCCAAAATAGGGAAAGAACAGGTTAAAGAATATTTAGATAAGTTAGATGTATTAAAGTTGTCAGGGTACTTAAAGATGATTGCTTCAGCTAGTTCCTTGAGAACTTATGGCAGACGGATGAGGTCTCAGAGGACTGAAGAAGGGCAAACATAGTAGCTACCTTTAAAAAGAGGAACAAAGAGAACCCAAGGAATTACAGACCAGTCAGCTTAACTTTGACACCTGGAAAGATACTGCACCAAATTATTAAACAAACAATTTATAAGCACCAGCAAGATAATAAGGTTATAAGAAATAGCTAGCATGGATTTCTCAAGTACAAATCATGCCAAACCAACCTAATTTCCTTCTTTGACAAGGTTAATTTCCTAGAGGATGGTGGGAGAGAAGCAGATGTGATACTGATTTTAGTAAGGCTTTTATCACAGTCCCACTTGACACACTCATAAGCAAACCAGAAAAATGTAGTATAGATTAAATTACTATAAGGTTGGTGCACAAAGTAGTTGTCAGTGGTTCACTGGCAAATGTGAAGGATGTATTGTGTGGGCAGGGGTCCAGTACTAGTCAATATTTTCATGAATGACTTGGATAATGGAAGGGAGAGTATGCGTATAAAATCTGGGGAGGTCACTAATCTGGGATGGGATGCAATTAGAATGAGAAGGATTAGAATTCAAAGGAACCTAGACCAATTGGAGACTTGATCTGAATTCAATGAGATGAAAGACCAGACCAAGGTACTACACTTAAGCAAAATCATATGCCAGGGGTTTTCAAACTTTTTTCCATTTGCAGATCACTAAAAAATTTTTGTATGGAGGTGTGGACCCCTTTGGAAATCTTAGGCATAGTCTGGACCCCCAGAGGTTCACAGGTTGAAAGCCCCCGAGATATGCAGCAGTAGTGCTGCAAATATCTAGGGGCTTCAGTGGATCACAATTTGAATAAGAGTCAATGTGATGCAGTTGCAAAAAAAAAAAATGCAAATATTCTGGGTTAAAGGAGTGTTATGTAGTAAATGTCCTACTGTACTTGGCACTAGTGAGGCCTCAGCTGGAGTACTGTGTCCAGTTCTGGACACCACATGTTAAGATGTGAACAATCTAGAGGGAGTCCAGAGAAGAGCAATAACAGTGATAAAAGGTTTAGAAAACCTGATCTATGAGAAAAGGAAAAAACATTGGGCATGTTCAGTCTTAAAAACAAACTGGGGGGGGTACTGATAAGTCTTCACACATATTACGGGCTGTGCTGTCCACTGAAGGTAGGACAAGAAGTAATGGGATTAATCTGCAGTAAGGGAAATTTAAAAGTTATTCTTAATATTTAACTTAACTGTAAGGCTAGTTAAGCACTGGAATAGGCTTTGAAGAGAGGTCCTGGAATCTGCATCATTTGTGGTCTTTAAGAACAGGCTGGACAAATGTCTGACAGGGATGGTCCAAATATACTTGATCTTGCCACAGGATAGGAAGCTCATCTTGATAACCTCTTGAGGGCCTACATTTCTATGATTTGTCCAACTTTACAAAGATGCAACAGCAGCTTCAAGAATTGGAAATTAATAAAGCCCTTTTTTTATATTTTATGAATTACTAGTTAGTTCCGTCAGGATGTACAGGAGAACTCCAAATTGGAACCATGTTGTACTCTCCTATTCTATCAGGCTTTTCAGTTCTCTGGAAATCATCACTGAGATTGCTTTATAACATAGCTTTCAGCTAAGAAAACAAAAATCCAAGTGTCTTGAAGTTGTGCATTATGAATTGATCCACAATGAGAACTAATTGTACAAAAGAACATTAGATAAGGTTTACAATTCTCATCTGCTATAGTTTGTTTTCATTAGGTCTAGTCATTATTGCAGTTTTATAAATATTAACTTAGAAATGTTCAGATATCGTAACTTTGTACATTAGAGAATATCAATTCTTTGCCCCTCCAGTTAATGCAGCATCTCTGATTTTTTTTGTCTGGAAATATGTATGTTTTCATAACAAAGCTGACCAATTGCACTAGCTTATCTGTAAATTTAAAACCCATTTTCAAATAAGTGATCCATGGCTTAGATCAATCACCTCATGCAAGGTGACTGAGCAGATCACAGAAAGAAGCTAGACTAGTAGTAGAGGGAAGACAGAGCCATCGCACAATCAGCAGGACAGAACAATTGGACTTAAAGGCAACTGTGTAGAAATTCTTACAAACATAATATGCCAACACACACAGTATAAGCACCATGGGCATGGTGGCAGGCTGGGCACCCCAGTAAGGGGATAAGCTTAAATTGTTAACAGGCCCATGGGTTTGGTGCAGGACACTATTTCTTAACTTAATATTTTTGTCAATTCCAGCAGCAAACCATCCCAGGAAGCACAGCCCTAGACAGGAGGAGTCCTATATATATAACTTTTAGAAAGATTTAGCTATGAAAGTTTCAGTGGTGTTCAGGGGTAAACTGCTATTCATTTTACTAATGAAAATCATTTGATCTAGAATCCATATTTAGGAGGACTATTTTTCTCTGCAGTTTTGGAGAACTTGTAACCTGGAGTTGTTAAGTGTATCTAGAACATGCAGTAGAAATACTATTTAACAGACCATGTTTTAAATTCCATATCATCACTTTGTTGGAGGGCAGCATGCAGCCCACAAGATGTCCTCTCCTTGTAACTGCAGGGAGTAGACAGATGTACAAGATCAACCATAGGTTTTTATAGTTAGTGAAATCGAACACTCCCCAGTTTCCATTAATCTCAAAACAAAGACGCACAAGCCACCATCCATCATATGCACTTATTTATGAATTAGCTGCATGTAGATTAGGCTAAACCTACCAGAGTCACCAGTGCACACTGTGTTGCCTGTCAGACAGCCTCATTTACTCTGCTGTATCATCTTGAATTGCTAGCGCAGCTGGACTATTCTTGCCTTCCTACTGCAAGTATAAACATTACGAACAACTGCAGTCTGAAGAGCAGGGGGTGGTCACCCTAGAGAATCTCTCACCATCCCTTCCAAGCACAGCTCCATGGGGGCAGCAGAGAACTGGGAATAACATTGGCCCAGGCCAATTACATCATACCTCCAATTATAGCCTCATCTAAATGTCTTGGTTGGTGACACTCCAATCAAAGAGATCTAGTTCTAAGAAGGGGACATACGAAATGCTGTTTTTATTACAGCTTTGCTACTCACTGGAGAGGCTATTATGCCTCCTGAATATATGACAAGAAGATTATCTGTAACATGAGTCTTGCCCGTTTCTATCCAGGAGGCTGGTTATCCCTTTGTGAATGTACTGCTGAAACAGATGGATAAAGCCAAATGCTAAGTATTGCATCTCGTGAACTAGCAGAATCTAATATATGCTTTGAAATGGGAAGCTCTTGTGGGGATTGGGGAAAGTAACACAACCTATTTTCTAACTTTCGAGATTCTCTTAAAAAAACACCTGTTCCATCAAATCTTTTGCAGACACATGTGGCCTAGTGCTCTGTGATATAGAAACATGATCTTTCCTAAAAGAGAAGGAGCAAAATCCACACTACAAAAAACTGCACATCAAAAGCATTTTCATCTCCATTATCAATATGAAAAGGTAAGACACTGGTGTGAAACAGAACCAGGGAAAGCCTCAAAGCTCTGCATTTAATAGCAGAGATGCTTTTGTACAAAGCAATATTAAGCCTGGTGTTTTATTTGAGATGGAATTTTGGAGCCCTTTGCATCCATGGCAGACAATGGACAGTTGAATATGCCCATGCCCTATGACCAACCAAAGCCAACAGAATCCAAGTTTCAGGGTTAGGGTTAATGTAACTTCATCTAGAAAGCTACATGGATAAACACCATAATCACACCCCCTAAACTACAAGCGGAGTTTGCAGCAGGATTGTCAAGCCTATTACACAAAAACTGTCAGTCTGTGTAATAAGAGAAAGTTGGGGAAAAGCTATGGCTATGTCTCTTAGATCTACAATCACAACTGACACTGCCTGGCAGACGAGACATCTCTAAAGGGACTCTCCTCTTCCCCAGCTGAACAGCATCATCTCAAGGGAAGGGCTCAATGCAGAAAAGCTGCCAAGGTTTCTAATCTCACTGTTGTGCCGGACTAAATTCTTAACCCTGAAAGTAAGTTCCCCAAGCTACCTTTTCCCCTCAGGAGTTTCTACAGATGGCGAACAACAGTCATCTGACCAGAGCTATAATTATGCTGGAGGTGGTATCTTTTTGAGAACTTACTCCACTGTCAATTAGCCATTCTTACACTGTCACAGGAAAACAAAGCTCCAACAGTCCTAGAAGAATCGGGAAGGTTGGGAAAGACAGAGGTTACTGTTTAGGGGACCTAATCCAAAGCCCACTGGAGTCAATGGAAGAATACCAATGGGCTTTAGATCAGGTCAGAGCAGTTGCTGAGACGCGCCAAAAAAAGTTCTAAACATACCACAGGTCCACTCAGTCTAGGCTAATTTGGGGATCTCATTGAGGAAGGAATAGAGCACTTCAGCTCCTGTTTTAAGTAAGGATGGATCCTACAAGAGGGTCTTGGACTTTGTCCTGAAGAACTAGGAGGTGGAAGCAAAAAGAGGAAGGGTCAGGCTTCACACACAAATTGGACTGCGTATTATGTACACACCACTAAGTCAGTGATTTGGGAGTTTACAACTCAGAGGCACAGTGAGGCTTGAGTTCACTGTACAACACAGCGGTAGCAAAATGAGACAAAACAGGAAATTCCGTTTGCGTAAGTGCCTCATGCAATGGCAATATAGCATGTACTTGCCTGAACGTTAATGTCTGCCCACAGAAGTAAGTAGGAGCTTTGGAGTAGAGCACACCACATGACTGAGAATCATTTCGAAGTGCTATGTTTCTTCGACTGCTCAGGCTGTAACCCTCCAAACCTGCTGTCCATTCTTAAAACAAAAACAAAAACATGAATTACCTCACTGGCTATCATGTGGGGAAGGAGCTTCCGTTGGCTGCATCCAGTCTTTTTACTTCACGTGCAAGTTAGAGTCACGTTACCAAAGCTCTGGGTCTAACCTCTCATTGATGTGCAAAAGGAGTGAGAGAGAAATGAGGCATTTTTCTGCAATATTGTGATTGTTGCCAAAAAGATTAACCTGCATTTGACTCTTGGCTATGATCACTTACAAAGAAGTGACAAAAATGTATATTACACAGTTTTCTTATAAAATTAATTGGGACTAAAGATAAACTGGCATTTCTCTCATTTCCAGCCAGTTTAAGAACTAGCCTTATAGACATTTACAAACTTATTGGATGTAGATTTTCTATAATAATGAGGGAAAAAAATAGGAAAGATCTTCAGTTTGTCATTCAGTGTGTCTTATTAACCCCTCAAGTACTTGTCTAAATAACATCACAATGAGATACGCTTCCATTGAGAAATGAATTCCTAACTTTCCACCCTCAAGGAAAGCAAAGTCCCAGGCTATTACAGAAACCAGAAATCCTTGAGGAAAGCCAGAAAATAGTTAATGCTCCATTTCTCATTACTTCCCTTTTGAATTGGTTGTAGGTAGAAAACCCCTGAAAACAGGCTCTGACACAACAGGCATGACAGATGTGATTTAAAATTCTTCATGAAACACAGAACAGAATCTCACACTGGCATTTTCCAAGTGCAGGCACTGCTCCAGCCCAAGCATCAGCTTGATAGCTACCATGTGTGCTACAGAACTAGCTGCAGTTAAATTTAAGCAAAGAATCCAACTGTAGAAGGGTATGTATCTAATTACCTTGTATTATTTAGATACACATTTAATTCCATATATTGCAAGGCAGGAAACTCCATTGTCTTCAGACAGCAAACAGCTCCTCATAATCTACAGCACGTTATGTTTTTTTCACACACACTATAAGCTTCAGAAGACTAACAACAAAAGTTTATACCATGAGGAACTAATGTAGAACGGCCAGTTTGTGGAATACTCCATGGACTCCATTCCTGGCGTCCGTCACCCCGGGCACAGACTCTGAACTGGTAATCAACATTTGGGTCGATATGTAGTACTATGAATTCCATCTCTGAGCCAACATACACATCTTCAAAGTGATTGGCAGTACTCTTGCGATACTGAAGCCTGTAGTCTTGTGGTATAAAGTCATCATCCACCTAAACAGACATTTATTCCATTAACAAGGGATCATGACCATTTCTTCCCTGGATTTCTTTGAACTACAATGTATCCCAGTAGCAGTGCAAGTTACCAACATTTGTCCTTCACAAGGTAAGGTGACCAATGGTTGGTCTTTGTTAAAACAGCAGCCAAAACACAACATTCTTTCATACTTCTGGGGAGGAATGGCAAGGAAGATAGAGCCATCCAGCAGCAACTTAAATATGTATGGTCCTAGCAACCATATCTTTGATTTATTGAATAAAAAAGGAATGCCTTCTGAAAACTGAAGAAAGCAATTAGCCAAGTGTCTGATACAAAATCTGAGTTTCTTTACTCACCCACTGTACTTACCAGAGTACTCAAATATTTAAGGGTGCATAAGTTTAATGGGGTAGGGACTGTTTATCCCTATAAGTGAAATCCTGGCCTCATGGAAATCAATGGCAGTTTTCCATTGTTGATACAGCATCTCGCACAATGGAGCCCTATCTGCAATTACCTACTGTAATACATACCACCACCAAGTATGGATTCTACAAGATGTTTATTTCTGTGTCAATCTGTGCTTCTGACAAACATGTGACACTAAGACCTGTTTCTGCAATTGCTATTTAGATGATAGTGTCATATTTCTGTAGCACTCATCTGTTTAGTGGGAAGTGTTGTAGGCTGTTTTTTTGGGGAGGGGAAGGCTGGGTGAGGTAAGCTGCTGCCTCTTCCATTTCCAACAGTTTGGCCCAAGAAGAGAGGAGGAGTGTGCAGTTTTTTCAGCTACCTCTGCTGGCTTTTCTACACAACAGGTTGTAGACAGACCTGTTGCACTAATTGGCAGATACTGGGAGAAGCAAATAGGTAGCCCAGTGCCAGACCAAGCAGACTAGGGGTTGGATTCTCATGTGAAGGTCTTCCTCCACACACACTTGTGCCTCAAAATCTATCATTATGTGCACCTGGATCGGACCGTAACATACAATTTCTTCCGGTATATTTTAAATCCCAAGTCAGAAGGAGATGATTCCCTTGACGGAGAAAGAAGTGAAAGTGACGTTCAGTTTCTTTTGAGAAAGAATACCTTTTTTATTTTTTTTGAAACAGGGTCTAAAAGAGAATCTGAGTTACATTCATTCAAGAGATTTACTCACCTTACACCACCGGACTAGGATACCGCCAGGCTTCTCAGTAAGTTCTTCTATCTGTACAGGTGGCCGAGATGCTACAGTCCCATGGTTGAAGATTTGATTTTTCACTATAGTAAGAAGACAGTCATCCAGCTGGGCAGATAAACAAGGCACATCAACCAAGGCGGGCACTTCTGGCAAGCTAAGGAAAGAAAAATTGCTAACATGTAAGGGAGCAGCTTGTATACAATTCTATTTCAGCGATACACTTAAAAGACAACACATGTGGGATTGATTATTTTTTTAAGTCTATACTTCAAGGGACTGGTTTTAAAAATTAGAACATTAAAGGAATTCCAGATTTCAGACTTAAAAGACTGAGGAAGTAGCTAATATTTTTGGCCTAATGATGTTGTCTGTGTCTCAGTAATCTCTTCTCTTTCATTGGGATTGATGAAAACAATTGCAAACAGACAGTTCATATTTCAAGAGAGACCATCTGAGGACTGAACACTACTTGAATTATCAAGGCCAACCCCTATCAGAATCTATATGTAAGTGGGACAGCAAAGCCTGAAATAAACCTTTGAAATAAAAGCCCCTAATGTTCATTGCCTTAAAAAGGAACAAAAACAAAAAAAACCCCTATGGAGAGGCATGTCAATCGTGTTCCTTGCTGAATTCTCAAATCCCCCCACCAGATTGATGTCTCTTACCTATCCAGCTGAATGTGCAAAGCCTTTTTTGTAAAGTTGCACAGGTTTTCATTCTGCTCTCCCATGACCTCATGGATGACACTCTCTCCTGGAATGAAAGAATAAAAAAAATTGTTCCTGATATGAAAAATGCTCAAGAAAAACATTCTTCACATCAAAGAATAACCAGTGCTGAAGAGAACAACCAGTGGGGGGGGGGGGGGGGGGGGAGGTCAGTGTTTTCAATGCTCCTGCAAGACACTTAGCTGGAAGATACAAGTGTTGAAATTCTATTTGTTACTAATATATGCCTATATAGCATCCTCTCATGACAAAGAGCTTTGTAGGAACTCACAGGAGAGAGTTAGGTGATTTGACTGAGGTCCCAGACAATAACAGAGCTGGGGCCAGATGCCAGAAATCATGGCTCCTTATCCTCTGGCTCCACCTACTTGACAGCTCAACTACTTTAAGCGGGAAACATCATCAAAAGGCAGAGCATCTTTACTGATTAGAATCTCAAAAAGCTAAAACTGGCAAAGAAATTATAACAGGTTCAACAGTGCGCAGAATCAGGTCCTGCTCATCATCATTAATGTAATTTTTTTTTAATTTTTGCAAATGTAACGTTCTGTGATAGTCTGAGCAGTGCAAGATAAATAGATAAATAGAAAGCATTTCAAACACATCAGCTCTGATCCCCTACATTTACGTGGCAACCCCTGAAATTATAGGAATATCTACAGTGACTTCTGCTTAAATCCAGCTTGGACTCTTCCCAAGTTTATCATCTGATGAGTGTACAGTGATCTGTGGGAGATATGTGAGCTCAGTCCAGTTCCAAGTGCACAGTTGCCAACATTTAAAAAAAAAATAAAAATAAAAATGCACACTATATTTGGCAGCAAAAGATTGAATGTGCATGAAAACTGAATTCCCTTCTTGCTCAGAGGTGGCCCCTCTAGTTCAGAATAGAGCCACTGTATAGCAAAACTTTTACTGCCAGTGTCCACATAGACAGCTGTGGCCCAGTGGATTAGAAGTAGACCAGTGGCCAGGGATCCAGGAGCTCTGATATAAGGTTTTACCAGACTTATGCAAGTTATGCCACCTCCTGTGGTCAAATGGAGATGGTGTTAATACCAGCTTCACAGGAGTAGGTGAAACTATTTGGAAAGTAACAAATTGCTTTGGTGGATACAGGACTTCATTCAGACAGCAAAGCTAGCAACTTCCTTAAGCACAAAACTCACATCCAAGTGCAAGTAGCAGACTGTACGATATGTTGCAGTTCACAAACCAGAGAGCACAGTGGAAGAAAGTTAAAGTTGAGACAGACAAAAACAATGCAAGGAAACAACCAGCACAATCATAGCTGAAAAATGGCACAGAATAGGTTCTCCGGGGCAGGGACACAGTCAGTAGCAACATTCCTTTGTGTCTAGATATTTGGTAATGATATGGAATAGTTCACCCTTAACGGGACACCTCAACACTTCTATTGTTTTCTGTCCCAACTGCAAATCTTCTGGAGAAAAGCATGACTTTCCTTGCAGATATAAATGGGATGTGAGGGAGGGAAAGGTCAGTGACAGGCAGTACAGTATAATCCTTGAACTTCTGTACACTATGTTTTTACTCCACAGACTCAAAATAGCTTCCCTCCAGTCCCAAATGCTGGAACAAACATTCACTCTATTTTGGCAGAAACTCATTTTCCAATATAAAATAAACTCAAATCCAAACTTATTCTCTCCTAGAGCAAAAGCAATTGGACCACATAGGGTGAAATTTACCCCCTGTGCAAAGGACTAGCATAAGACCTATGCGCCACTGAAGTTCCACCTAGGGTTAAAATAAACTGCCAGATTAACAGTACCAAAAACAACACAAATATTTACATTTACATTGTGTAGAGAGTTGTCACTTTGGATGGGCTATCACCAGCAGGAGAGTGAATTTGTGGGGGGGGGTGGAGGGTGAGAAAACCTGGATTTGTGCTGGAAATGGCCCAACTTGATGATCACTTTAGATAAGCTATTACCAGCAGGACAGTGGGGTGGGAGGAGGTATTGTTTCATATTCTCTGTGTGTATATAAAGTCTGCTGCAGTTTCCACGGTATGCATCCGATGAAGTAAGCTGTACCTCACGAAAGCTCATGCTCAAATAAATTGGTTAGTCTCTAAGGTGCCACAAGTACTCCTTTTCTTTTTGCGAATACAGACTAACACGGCTGTTACTCTGAAACCTGTCACAAATATTTTGTTATTTATGGGGGCATCTGAGATACATTTTATTTTAAGAGGCCAAACACAATACATTGCTTCTGCTTTGGTGGCCTGGAAATTAACTTTGTGGTAATATAGACCTCTGAAAGTAGGTACTCTCCCCCTTTACCATTCCATACTTCAGCCCATTTATACTTAACCCTAGGGTTATATACACCAAAATGCTAAAATATGGATCCTCAAAAGCGAGAATTGATATGTTTCCCCCCACCCCACCACCAATTCTGCAGAGATCTTTAAACCTTTACTAGTGCTAGTTTAGGATAGGCCCATTTCAGCCAAAACATGCAGATCATAACATGCACTATGATCTACACGAGGGGTGGGCACGCTTTTTAGCCTGAGGACCACATCGGGGTATGGAAATTGTATGGTGAGCCATGAATGCTCATGAAATTGGGGGTAGGGGTGCAGGATGGGGTGAGGGCTCCGGCTGGGGGTGCAGGTTCTTGGGTGGGGCCAGAAATGAGAAGTTCAGCGTGCGGGAAGGGGCTCTGGGCTGAGGTGCGGGAGGGGGGGAAATGAGGGCTCCGGGGGGGACTGGGGATGAGGGGTTTGGGGTGCTGGATGGGGCTCCAGGCTGAGACAGAGATTCAGAGGACAGGAGGGGGATCAGGGCTGGGGCAGGTGGTTGGGTTACAGGGGAGGGGTGTGAGGGCTCCGGCTGGGGTTGCAGACTCTGGGGTGGGGCTGGGGATGAGGAGTTGAGGGTGCTCTGGGCTGGGATGAATGGGTTCAGAGGGAAGGAGAGGGATCAGGGATGGGGCAGGCAGTTGCGGCACGGGGGTGGGGAGGACTCTGGCTGGGGGTGTGGGCTCTGTGCTGGGGCCAGGGATGAGGGGTTTGGGGTACAAGAGGGGGCTCCGGGCTGGGATTGAGGGGTTTGGAGGGTGGAATCAGGGCTGTGGCAGGGGATTGGGGCGTGGGAGGGGCTCAGGGGTGCATGCTCTGGGTGGCCCTTACCGCAAGCAGCTCCCGGAAGCATGTCCCCTCTCCGGCTCCTATGTGGACACATGGCCAGGTGGCTCTGCACATGCCCCATCCGCAGGTGCCACCTCTGCAGCTCCCATTGGCTGGGAACAGCGGCCAATGGGAGCTGCGGGGGTGGTGCCTGCAGACGGGACATCACAGAGAGCCACATGGCCATGCCTCCACGTACTACGTAGGAGCCGGGGGGGGGGGGGGCGGGGGAGTTATGCCAGCTGCTTCCTGGGAGCCATGCGGAGCAGGGCAAGCCCCCGACCCCGCTCCCTAGCTGGAACACCGTAGTTTGCCCACCCCTGTTCTACACTAATCTTTAAGAGAAGACTTATAGGAATGTATATTTTAAACAGCCCCCTACCTTCCTGGAGCAGGTCATCAGCTGTACTGACTCCATGTTCTATTAGTTTCTGGCATTCATCCAATGGCTTGATGCTCTCTTGTTCTATGACATCCACTTCCTGCAGCAATAACACTAGTCGCTCATCCAGCAGCTTCCTCAGGGTCCCTTTTAAATCATTAAAATGCTGCTCAAGTACATCCCTTGTCAGAGCTGCGCTCTCTCTGATCTGACTCAAGACAACAGAAAAGAGAAGGATTCAGGGTAAGCAGCTGAAAAGAAATATTCCTTTATCATTGTGAATCACATTGCCTGCATTTGCTCGTGGAAAGCTCTATGCTAGGTCAACTTTTACAAAGGCTCTCAGACAATTAACAAACCTACTAGGATGCTGTCCATTGTAGGATACTCATTTGATTAAGGGTACAAAGCAGGGGAGAGAAAAGGTAGTGAGGCTACCCAAGCAGAAAGACAAGCGATGAAAGCAAAGTAAGACTTGTAATCTTTTAGAGAAAGATTATAAATAATGAGAACAGCCACTGAAACTGGAAGAGAGGAGAGTATCCTTTATGACAATTATCTTCCCCATACACAAACTAAAGACACGCCTAAGAGTGATAAGCCTACACTAACAGGGTCACAAATCATGGGGACAACAGGATGCCTTTGGCCAACTAGGAGGCAGGCTACATATGCCATGGCCAAAATAGCCCAATGCAAATGAGACACATTGAAAATTTAATCAATTCAATCAAGCCAGACCACATTAAGTAAATCAATTTATTCTGGGACTATTAGACAATAAAAATGTGGCCCTCATTACTGCAGTATCTGAGCACCTCTATCTTGAGGTATTTATTCTCACAACACCCTTGTGAGGTAAGGAAGTACCATCATCCCCATTGTACAGATGAGGAACTGAGGCATAGAAAGGATAAGTGACTTGCCCAACATAACAGAGGAAGTTTGTAGTAGAGCAGGGACTTGAATTCACATCTCACAAGTCCTTGGCTAGTGCCCTAACCAGTGGGCAACGCTTCTTCTACTTTACTCAACAGATTTCCTTTCCAGTGTCTATAACCTATTTAAGTCTCCTGAGGAAAGTAAATACATTAGCAGCTTATTTGTTCTCAAATCAGGGAAATTCCTCCTCTCAGCAGAATTTGTGTTCATCCTCAATAAGAACATCCATAGACACTACTGTAACCTATGAGCTGCTCCTCAGAGCTGCTAGTCTTGAGCAGGTGCATTAAGGAGAGCAGCTCAGACACACAAGAAGTTTTAGAACAGAGTTACAACCAATGATATTAAGGCTATGTACTGAAAGTTAGAGAGAGAGAGAGAGTGTGAGTGTGTGTCTTAGGTAACTGCACAGGACCTGTCATGTCGTTAACACATTAAGCAGCAGTGTGGTATTTCCCATCCATCCAGAGCACTAAGACAATGGAATATCCATTCCTTGTGCAGCCGGTCCTTCCCACACACTGGACTCACTTTAGTAATGAGAACCGCACTGCAGCACACAGTATTAGAACAGAGATATAACTGTGCGTATTTTAACGTCAAAGATCTTCATTGTTGGTTCACCACATTGTACTTGAATATTTCACCATGCAGAGGCCTTATCCAAAACCCATTGCAGTTGGCAGAAAGACTTCACTGACTTCAGTGCACTTTGGATTAGGCCTATCACAAATATCACCAGCCAGTATTTGGAGAAACCTACAATTCAGCTCCACAGAGAGGAAAGAGAATGGTTTCAATGTTTACTCTGTCTGTACATCTGTGTGTTTGAGTCACTAATTTAACTTTAACAAGCGATTTCTAAGATACAAGAAGACTATCGCATAGTCTCAAATCAGATCAGACAAGTATCCGGTCATGTCCAGTACCAGATGCTCCAGAAGAGTAAGAAACCCTGCATTCAGTAGTTATGAAATATGCTGTCCCAAGTGAAAAATCTCTTCTTTCCTCCTATATTTAGAGGCTTAACCCCAGAAGCATGGGGGTTTGAATCTCTTCCAAGACTTTCTTTTTTTTGTATTTACTATTACAACTCTGAATAGTCTTGTTATCCATTTAAGTGACTGATCATTTGTTTGAATCTTACTAAGTTTTTTGCCTCAACCTTGGTGCAAGGAGTTCCATGGACCAACTCCACAGTGCGTGAAAGGCAGTTTTGTTTTGTTTTTGAATCAGCTGGAAATCGATCACCTTTGAGTTCCATTGAATGTTTCCCTTCTTCTTTTATTAGGAGTCAGGGTGAATAGTGAATATGCCACTATATCCATATTTGATCCTATGGATATCGTAAGAATCTTTATTATGAAAAAGTTGTTGTTACAAAACGTTTATTACAAAGTCAATTAAGAACCCACTGCATATAATTTTTTTAGGAAGGAAACATTTGAATACATGAAAAATTAATCACAAGCTAAAAGTGAGAATTAAACATTCTACTATGAAGTGCTTTTATGATTTACACACATAAGGAAATGCTGCAACATAAGCCAAGCCTTAGATGTAATTTCTAGATCTTTAGAAGTACTGACAACCAACACAGGAAGCTCTTGGGTTAGGTAAAGTAAATTTCCTCTTCAAGCAATCTTCATGAGCCTCTGCGGCTGCCACACAGCTTGGCTTCCCCTCACTTGTTATTTTAGTATTTAAGAAAAAAAGGAAGTGTTTGGCAGTGTATATACGAGGCGGGGGTGGAGGACGACAGAAAAGAATGGTTATTCCCCCAAACGCATTACCATTTTAGATGCGTATACAAACTCAATCGGTATCAGAATCTCAATGCTAGAGCTAAGAATGTGCAAACACAAGAGAGGATGAAAATACTGGAAAGTAAAAATACACACACAGACTCGAGGAAGGATTTGAATACTATAGTAAAATGTTCCAAAAATGGAGGTTGATGCTGCAATGCTAAGTGGTCTATAGAGCAAATGTTTCCTGCTAGCTCTAGCCCAGTCTTGGAGTCTTGAGATTTCCAAAGGCTCTTGTCCCCATGTGCATCCTGCATGGTTGATTCATGTCCTCCTTTGTCAGCTATCTCGTTAGCATAAACGCAATTGTGGCCAACTCAGCAGATGACCGAGGCCACAGTTGGAAAGTGAGTCCAGGGGAACAGAAACAAATGCATACAAGCACAGAACCATACAGCAAAGAGATCAACTGAAGTCGCAGGAACAAGGAAAGTTTCAGTACTAATGAATGCAAAGTCCTGTACCCAAGGAGAGGAAACAAACGGCACAAATAAAGGTGAAGGTAACTAAGCAGTCACACCCACCAAAGTAACAGAGCAGTTATACACATCATGCTAACACAAGTTTACGGTCATGTGTCCCATTATATTTTATGTTAATGAGCAGCACTACCATTGCAGCTCAGATGACAAAGTTTGGATGAGGGCAGTAGTCCTCAAACTTTTCAGGGTCACACACCCCTTACTCCTGTCTGCCCCCACCCCCGAGCAGCTGGGAGCAGGGGTATAGCCGGGAGCTGGGGCCCCGGGTGCAGGCCCAGCAGCCAGGGCCAGAAGCAGAGCTGGGTGGTGTTCCTTCCCTGCCCCCCATGGGGGTTGGCCTGGGGCCCAGCTGCACCCCCCTGAACAGTCCTCCACCCCTCCGGGGGGGCACTCTACAGTTTGGGGACCTCTGGACTAGGGGCATCTATGAGGCTCGTTACCTTCAGCAGTTTGCAATAACAACAACTTTGAAAACCACTGCGATTAACGAACATTAATCTTCCACTTGGTCATAACATCAGGGCACTAACCCTCATAGGTTTACAACAGATTTCTATGGTGATGGGATCAGTTTCAAGGAAATTAATTATCTGATCACAACAAAAATTTTGTAAGATTTAAAATAAATGAAAGACCACTCCACAAGATGAACTAACACCAAGGGGGTATCTCAGGTCTACAAAAAGCAAAGACATTCAGAGTATGTCTACACTGAAGAGTTAAATCAGATAATGGGTACTCAAGTCTGAATGCATGGGTATGGAGTCAGGCAATTATATGAGAATCTTAGCTTTGATTTTTTTTTTCTTAAAAGCAGATTTCTGTCTTTCAAGGTTGCAGAAGAAAAACTTTAAAACGGGAACTCTAAAAGCCCCCAAACCAGAAGGTTGATAAAAACTCCAAATTTTTAACATCTCATGATCAGGAGAGGGAGGGACGTCTCATTAATTTTTAATTCTTGGAGCTGGCAAAACAGCGGCAGTTCTCATCTCAGAGCTGCTCAGTCTGACGCAGGCAACAATTACCTGCATCAGTTTCGCTCAGGTCATGTTCAGATTTTTTTCCCCTCAAAAGGGCCAGAGACTTGTTTTAAATTGAAGCGTGGATGCCACATAATCTGAAACCGTCCCAGGACAGGGGAGCGGTGTGTTCCAGCCCATGGACTCGGGGTGTCCCTACGCTGCTCTAGCCTGCCCCCTCCAAGAGTCACCCCACCCCCTATTTCCTCTCCTCAGCACAGCCCCACCCTCACAGCTCCCTGCCCAGCTCCCCTTGACCTCATGCCCTGCCCCTGCGCCCTCAGCTCTCACCCCAACTCTCAGGCCCGCGCTCCCAATACCCCCCCCCCGTGCCCCACCTGCTTGCGCGCCTGCTGCAGCCCCCGCAGCCTCTGCTGCAGCTCCCGCCGGTAGCTCCGCGCCGCCTCGACGCTCTCCCGAGCCTCCTGCAGCAGCAGCGCCTCACCCTCCGGATCCATCCCACTCCCTGCCCGGGCTGTGGGGACCCGCTCCTGGCAACAGCCGCCCGGGCTGGCCTCACACCCGGAAGCGAGCCACATCCGGGCAATGAGCCAGGCAGGGGGGCGGGGCAAAAGTTTTGGGGTTTTTTTTGTTGTTGTTTTTTAAAATCAAGGAAAACTTTATTGATATACTTAATGACAGGTTTCAGAGTAACAGCCGTGTTAGTCTGTATTCGCAAAAAGAAAAGGAGTACTTATGGCACCTTAGAGACTAACCAATTTATTTGAGCATGAGCTTTCGTGAGCTACAGCTCACTACATCAGATGCAGAAAGCTCATGCTCAAATAAATTGGTTAGTCTCTAAGGTGCCATAAGTACTCCTTTTCTTTTATTGATATACATGGCACACAAGCTAGCATTGGTGGAGCAAAAGGAAAGCAGAGTCACCAAACCCAGGTCCTGATTGCAAAAAGCCCCTTCAGAATTCAAGGCTATCTATGTTCATTCAGGCCCATCACTGAAAGGAAACACATCATTATACTTATGTTGCATAAGACAAATACATTGATATGTACAATGAATTACCATTGAACGTATTGCCACATTTTACATGTCTACACACTAATAAACTAATAATTCATTAGAGCAATGAACATACACGCATTGCATTACAATGAAACTATTTTTAATTTCAAATTTAAAAGTCGCTTTGTGCCTCACTTTCCCAACTAGAAAATAGAGATAATAGTACTTTCTTTCCTCTCTTTCCTGGGTTGTTGTGAAGATAAATACCACTGAAGATTGCGAAGCACTTAAGTGCTAAAGTAATGGGAGATAGATAAGTACCCAGGATAGATACATAGTATTAATTACTTATATGATAAAAAGAAAAGGAGTACTTGTGGCACCTTAGAGACTAACCAATTTATTTGAGTGAGCTACAGCTCAAATAAATTGGTTAGTCTCTAAGGTGCCACAAGTACTCCTTTTCTTTTTGCGAATACAGACTAACACGGCTGTTACTCTGAAACCTTACTTATATGATGTATCTGGCCTTGCAAAAATCAACCTGTCCAATCATGAGGGACAAGTAATTTTTTTCTTATACACTTAAGGCCCTGATACTGCAAGTAACTCCATCTGGGTTGACCTCTACACTATACTGACCCAGGCCCTATCATATTATATTATAGTAGGTCCCATTATGTTAGGCAATGTACAATAACAAGAAGCAGACTCTAAACAGACTCGGCTAACAAATGGTGGGAGGAAAAAGTGAGGCATAGAGAGGTGAAGTGACTCGGTGTCACACAGCATGTTAGTGGCAGAATAGGGAACAGAAACATGCCTCCTGAGCCTCAATCCAGTGCATTAGCCACTAGCTCATGCTGCCTCTTCTCTCATATATATCATTTTATTTAGGACCCATGACACGTGCAAACTTACACATGTGCTTGATTTTAATGCACCATGAGTGGTTCACTGAAGTTTCACAGTGCATTAAGTTAAACACACACATAAGTTTTTGCATAATTAGTCTTATTTTGCAGTAGTACCCAAAAGTATGAATCAGGACTGAGGCCTTACTGTGCTAGGCACAGAGGAAGCACTGCTTCAGAGCTCATGGCTAATCAAAAGACTCAAATCATATTTGAAAAAAAAATGTTTAATGCAGCTCATGATTTTGGGAAGACAGCAGGCACTCCCCAGTACCCAAAACTCTTGCCAGGAAGACCTCTTCCTAAACAGTCCTTAGCCCTTCTTTTGGGCTCAGCTTCTTCCCCTCCTAGGCTCCGGTCTGTCCCTTCTCACCTTCTACTGTAAGTCCCTAAACCATTGGGTTGCAGGGTAGAGACCCCAAACTGCCCACTCTTTCTTTCCCAGGGTCTTTTCCCACCTACCCAACTCAGTCTCCTCACTGGCCCTTTTCTGGCTGTCTAGCGAGCCTCCTCTCCCTCTTGAGCTGAGGATGCACTCCCAGATTGCCTCTGAATGGCCACAGACAGCCATTGTACATACAACAAACCTAGTTCTTACACATGTGCTCCTCCAGCATGTGACCCAGCTATCTTTCATTACTGCCACCCAAACCTGGCACAGGTGAGCAAGCCCAGCCCCCTCAGGACACTGATGGTGTATTGTGGGGGGCCCCCAGCGTGATTTCAAGGGCCAGGAAGCAGTGGCAGCATGTGACCTACACTCCACACTTCTAAGGAGAGGCCAGTTAAGACTATCTCTTCTGGGACCCCCACCCCGAGATGACTGAGATGAGGCTATTTTGCATTTGCAGAAAGTTTGGCCTCTATTACTTCCCATTTCTACCTTCCGTTTTTACGTCAGGACGCTGTACGCGCTCCACCCCCCTTTTCATCAACGTGCAGGCGGCGCGAAAACCCAACTGACAGCGAGAAGCCCCTGCTTCGCCGCGAGACCTCGGGACTCCACGAAGGGAGGAGGCGTGACCAGTTGGCGCTTAGACCACGTGACCGTCGGAAGGCGAGTCCCTGAGGCGGCTCGAGCCGTGCCAGCATCACGTGATGCTGGAAAGTCTTGATGTGTAGGCCTGCTTGGGTCACGTGGACCCGTTGGCCTCGCCCCCCCCTCCCCCCCCGTCGCGCCGGGCTCTGCGAACCTGTCCCGCGCGCGCTTTTTTGCCTGGGTTCTTCCGTCGCGCGTTAATTCCTGTCAGGCGGCTTCGGCCGAGCCGGGCGCTCTTGCCCCATGGCTCTGGGCCAGGGGTCTCCCTGGGACTGAGGGATCCTGCTTCTCCCCCTGCCGCGGGGGGGGATGGTGGGGAGAGTGACCATGGCCGCGGAGGCTACTTCTGCCCCGGGGAAGGACAGTGACGCCCCGGTGAGACACCCGCCCCACGGCGCGCTGTGCCGTAGGAACTGGAGGACTCGGGAGCCGGGGCCCGGCTGGGGAAGGCGGGTGATTTGGGGTGGGGGTCATGGCGCCTGCGGGGACTCCGGGGCAGGGTTCTGGCGTTGAAATGCGGGGGAGGGCTCTGGGGGCGGGAGTCCTGGTCCCACTGTTGTGGTGCTGTGAGGTGAGTCTTCTAGGTCAGGGGCTGTGGGGCCTTGTCCTGGGGCACGAGCAAGGAGTTGGGGTGCAGCGAGGTGAGGGACATGTTACTGGGGGGGTGTTTGGAGGGCTGATGGGGGTAATGTGGTGGGACAACTCAGTGATGTGATGAGGCAGGGACGGTCTTGCTGTACAGCACCTAGCGCAACAGGGCCGTGACTGGGGCTCCTAGGCACACCAATAAGACTAATAATGTTAATAAAGTGATGGTTTGGTATTGCCGTCTGAAAAGGTTCAGGGGCTCTGATGTGGTGCTGTGGAACAGCTTCACAATGTGGCATTGTGGGTTTCCCGTGGTATGGTATTGCAGTTTACAGATGTCCTGGTTCTGTGGGATGTATGTTTCATGCTGGTGCTGCATCAGTAGTTACTGTGGGGGTTGTTGTTGGTTGTTTGTTTGTTTGTTTTTTTTTACTGTGTGTTAAACATCTCCAAATGCTGAATATTATTGAGCTAAGACATGAAGACTCAACATGAAAATGTTGTCCTGTTGCATCCCACCAACCCAGCAGCCCAGTGGTAAATGTCAAATAACAATTGTTACCTTGAATTTATACGTCTCTAATACTACCAAAGTTATGGTTAAGTTTTTTCATTGATAATGTTTGTGGATTCCCTGAAGGCTTAAGGAGTCCACTCAATTTATCTCCTACAACAAAAAGTATAGCAAAGTGTAGTGTGTTGTTGATATTTAAGGCCTCGTCTACCCACAATATTTTTATTGATTTTAATTGTTTTGGTTATGAGTGTGGTTGATTTTTACTGAAATAGATAATTTGTACACCCTACTATAGAAACAGTTATACTGGTATAAAGATGGTTCCTTATTTTAGTATAGCTTATTACCATAAAATTAGGGGAATAATTTGTACTGGTTTAAGGACCTTTATACTAGTACATCTGCATCCACTCTAAGGGGTTGTATCACGTTAATTATACTGGTTTCCAACCAGTGTAAAGCAGTACAAGAACTGAGTGTAGACCATCCCTTTCTATCAAATTCACAGGCAAATGCAAGAAGCATAATTAATTTATTACAAAATAATGACATTTGTACATTGTGAAGTTGGTTCAGTAATAGTATGACAAATAAGTGGTACTACTTATATGTTGGAGAAAGAAGTAACATTATTTTCTATTTATTGAAAAAAATTAGAATGCTTAATTTCTTTTCCTTGAGACATATTTTAATATTAATATTTGCATTTCAATAGTGCCTTTAGGCCCCAATCAATATCAGGTTTGACAAGGTGCTGTACAAAGGTGCACTTTGGTCACTGCCCTGAAAAACTTAGTCATAGATCATTTTTCTTGAAGATAGGCTTCCTTAACTAAGGTAGTCCAGGATCCTTTCAGAGCTGTTTTAGGCCCTGATCATGCAATTAACTTCCTGCAGGCAGACCTCTGTGCAGAGTCTCACTAAAGTCCTTGTGGCTGTGCAGGGGTCTACCCTGCCGAGTGAATTTCAAGTGAGCTTCCCTACCCAAGTTGCTGGATAGTTTTATCTAAAGTTGAAACATCTGTTGGAAAGAGTGTAGTAATGTTGAAATGCACCAACATATGAGCTTTCCTTAGAGAAAAACTTGCATTTTTCTTTTATCCTGTTAAATAGTTTGGCAATGTACTGTTCAGTGTTACCACCTTACATACCTCATTAGTCTAAGTAACTATTACTCATTGTTAAAACTAACGTTGATTTTTTTTCTTTCTTATAGCCATGCAAGAAGCGAAGAGAGGAAGATCCCCCTATAAAAACAATTACAAAATATTTTTCACCATTAGCAAGAACAGTGGATAAAGTGTCACCACCAAAATCTAACAACATATTGGATTATTTTAAAAAGACTTCTACAAATGAGAAGACCACTTTACTCATTGGAGTTGGAGAGAATAAAATAAACCAATCTTACCAGCTGTGTGTTGATGATGGCAAAGATTGTAAATCACCTTTGAGACCTTCTTCAAAATCTTTTTCAAAGCTGAAAAGGAGAGGGAAGAGAGTTAATTTAAATAGCAAATTAGGAGATATTAAAACACCTGAGAATCAATGTGTGATAGAAATTAATAGCAATGACAGTACAGACATGATGAAACCAAAGGAAGAATGTTTAAATACAAGTTTTATTGCTAACAGTGCTTCTGCTTTACTTGCCCAAAAATGTGTAGAAGAATTAGCAGCAGATAATCAGCAAAGCAAAAACTCTTCAAACACTGTCACCTACAGAAAAGATGCTAAAAAAACTGGATCGGAACTAAATATATCAAAAAATTACCTAAAGAAATCAAGGAAGAGAAAGCACAAAGATGATACTGATTTGTCTGAAAATTCCTCCTCTGAAAACCAGCTGAATGAAAAGGAACTCAAAGATAAAAAACAAATCACATCTTCTAAAATAATTGAAAGTAAGAGTACTGTAAGTAATTCAAGCCTTGAAGTTAATGTGGATAAGACATCACAGTTAAATGATAGTACAGTCACAGTGTCATTTGAGGACTTTTTGAAAAGTCAAGGAGAAAATAAAGTGGATCAAATTCCAGAAACCAGAATGCCAACACTAAACAATTTTATTATAGCAAGTGAAACAGACAAAAGTGGTAGTACCAGTGACCCTGAAAATGGCGAGGAGTCTCAGCAACTACCTCTTAGGACAGTAACTGTCCTTGCACAGATTCATCCCATTCCCCCAAAATCTCCCTCTCTGCTAAAGGAGCAGAAGGTTTCTAGGAAAATAGCTTCTATCTTTTTGAAGCAAAAAGGGTATGAAATAGAAAGAGAAAGCAATCCATCTGTTTTAGAGATTGAACAGACTGAACAAATGACTCAGAAAAGAAAATCTAATGTAGTTATAGAGGAGGAAGAATTGGAGTTAGCTGTACTAGAAGCTGTAGGTCCTGAGGCTATGAAGCCAAAATGTACTGTAGAAGAAAGACATCAGTTTATGAAAGCTTTTAGACAACCAACATCTGATACAGTAAAAAGTGGAGTTAAAAAAATACCTGGAAAACTTAAGGAAGTCAGTGAAAAGCCTTCAAAACAAAATGAGGGAATGGAAGAAAGTGAAGCAGCCTCAAATACAAGACATGAAAGTGAAATGCCAAAGGATTATATTGACCAGCATTCACATTGTAGTACCAAAAAAAGTAGTACTACTAAGGAGAGAACTAATATGCTTAAAAAGAAAGGAAAGAAGGTTTTGGAGACTAAAGAAACAAATGTTCTGAATAGTAGTGGAAATAACGAAAATACTGGGGCTAATGCTCATATTAAGGAAAAAACCTTAGATGATATAAGAATCTTATCACATCCGAAACAGAATGAATTAAGGAGGAGCCTAAGGCAAAAGAAAATTGAAAGCTTCAAAAACATTACACCTGAAAAAGCTAGGATTAGTAATACTGTTTCTGAAAATGCACTAGGTGATAGTCCCCTATATGCTTCCACACCAAAATCAAGCAATAGATCCTTGAGGAAAAGTAACATGTATAAGGCTGAGGTGATTACAGTGCCCTTTGATGCAAAGAGCCCAATAAGGTAAAAGTTTGCATTTTTAGAATATCTGGTATATTTTGCCATGGTAAATAATTTTTATCTACTAGAATGGTTGCTTATTTATATAAATTTCAGCATTAAAGGTGGGATATAGATAGTAAGTGGATTGAGAAGCATTCCTAGGTTTCCTACAGACTAGTGGGCTGGTTGAATAGCAACATGGAAGAACTGAACTTTTGACTGGTCTTAGAACTGGTAGAGCCCTATGCTGCAGTTGCTGTATATACCTGGAACTTTGCAGCATCAGGTCCTTAGTCCAAGACTGGAGATTCATTTCTTCCATAGATGAAAGAATATTGTTACATTCTGGAGCATGTTTGCAGTTTTGGCATATGGGAAGATGTTGTAACTTCTGCTAATCTGTTGAAAAGCGGATCACAATAGGTGAGTAGAAAATGGTGTGCAAGATTAAGTATCCTCAGACAGCTAAGAATTCCCTCCTACATTTCCCAAGTCAAAATTCTGATTTTTTTTTTCTGGGTTTCGTTTTTAAATCAGTGGAATGGGATAGGGAAGCAAAAGTTCGTATTCTGTGTCTGAAAGCGTTAAGAATAAATGAACTACAGTAACTTGACACACAGAAATAGTCTCTCTCTGACATGAATGTTAATGTCATTTGGGTTTATGCCTGTACTCAAAGGAAAAATACATTTAGCTCCTTTATTCATTAGGATTTTTGCCTCTGACAGCAGTCAGTCTTAAATTCCAATGACTGTGGAGACTGAGGCCTCCTTTAAAAAAAATTAATTTCATGATTTTTTCCTTGTTTAGAATGAGGTTTACTCGAATAAATGCATCTAAAAAATCTGACAAAGCTGAAGCAATGGAAAATGAAGAATTTACTCCAAGAAATATAAAGGTAGCTTAAATAATCAAGTCTGTTATGTGTTTGTTTGAGAAGTCACTTGTAGAACATTAAAGTAAATAAGAGTAGCACCTTCTTGTTCCCAATTGTGTAAAGTTAATAAACAAAAACTTGAAAAATCCATTCACCTCAGGTGCAATGGTAAATGAGGGGACCTACATCTTGAATTATTACAGAACTTAAGGTAAAATTTTAAAAATAAAACATATTTGGAAGATGAGTGTAATCAGATGCAATGTCTGTCTGCAGGAAGATGGATCCAGTGGCATAAGCTTTACCAAGGTACATCTGAGTGAAATGGGACTTCTGTTTTACTGCTGTTACTCAGGAAATGTGGAAAGCAGTAAAACTGTGAACAATCATGTCAAGTTCCTGCTGTAGCTTGGGAAAGTCATAAGTAGCAACTGAGACATCCACTGGAATTCTTAATTAGAGAAAAAGACCAAAATACTGAAGGCTGTGGGGAGGAGGGAAGGGTAGAGTTGTTGATATCTCTTCTTGACAGACATCACTGAGGAGGCTGTGCAGGGATATCAAGAGCCAGAAAGCTCCTTCTCTAGCTGCTCTGAGGAAGGGAGTGAAGCTTCAGTTATAAGGCATCTTCTGACCAGAGGCTGATACAAAATAGAGTCTCCGATCAGGGCCCAGGTACAGCCCCCTGGCAAAAAACTCAGCATCTCATTCCAAATAAGCAAGGTTGGGCTTTTTGTCACCAACCAGACCTCGCTGGTGGAGCCTCCCGGCTTCATTCATCTCTACTTCTGGCTCATAGGTTTACGCCTCCAGCATGGGTGGGCTGAATTTGGTTTCAAGTGGACAGATAACCAGTATACAGTTGTGATGATGATGCAGTACCCTTAGTCTTGAACATGTTTCAGTAGGTGTGAAGCTGCTTTCAACAATGTACCTGAGAAATCTTTATCAGAATGATATTGTAGTACAGTTATATGGCAGAAACAAGCCACCTTAGACTTGGCAGTGCCTGGCATTCTAGGTGGTATTTTCAGCAGCAGGTGCAAAGATTATTCACAGAGACCCAAGTGCCTCCAGAACTGGGTTGATCATATTGGGGGCAGTACAAGAAAGCTTAAATTATTATTGCCTGTGCCCAAGAAAGCTTAAATTATTATTGCCTGTGCTCTAGTTGTTTGTTTCATGGATAAATTACAAAATCTCTTTGTATGGCTGTCAGTTAGGCGCCTTTCATAGGCGGTAAATTATTTAATTCAATGTTTATATCTTGTCTGCTGCTGCTCCACACTTAATTGTCTGTCTATCAGTAATCCCTTCCCTTCTGCGTGATAACTTGTGTGGAGTCTTTGTGAAAGCAGTAGCCAGTGATAGCAATAGACTTGTAAGCGTTATGGTCCTCATGATGATCGCAGGTTTAGCCAATATTCTCTATTTTGGGGAACAACCTGTGGCCTGTGTCATACAGAAGGTCAAATTAGATTATCGCAATGGCCCCTTCTGGCCTGGGTATCGGAGTCTCCTGATAATGTGCTTGCGTAAGATGGCACCAAATAAGATTTCCCTTAAGGAAAAACAGTGATTCCCATAATCATTTTATTTCCTTGTAAATTGTATGCAGCATGATCTTTAAGAATGATGTAATTTATGTAGACTGATTTTTAATTAAATGTAGAATACATGGCTATAAATGGTCAGACGTTATTGTTATTTTGCACTTTGTTGATAGATGAGCTATACTTCTAAAAATATATCTAAAGCGAAACAATTGATTGAAAAAGCAAAGGCCATACAACATAATAAATCAAAGGCTAATGAAGACACCCCAACACCTGTAAGACGCTCGTCTCGACAGCAAGCTCTTGCTGAAAAGAAAAAATTCCAAGAAAATGAAGTAAGTTTGCAAATTTTGAGTAGTATAGAATCCGTATTGCTTTTAAAGTTTAGATATTCTCATTTAAGCAATAATTTAGTTTTAATGTCTTACCCTATGTACATATTTCTGCTGTGGGATATGTGAAGTGAATGCTGATGATGTGGTAGCATAGTTTTGGTTTTACACTATTAACTGGTATGAGCTGGGTCTGAAGATTAAGGGATCATTCCTGCAACCACATGGGCTGTGGAATCAGACTCTTAACAGGTATTGGACATAGCTTACTATAGTGTTCTCATTGAGGTTTTTACTTTGAGTAAAAAATGTCAATTTTTTTAATCAGGAAACCGGTCATTTTAACCAGAAGACGCAGGATCTTGGTTTCTTTAATATCCCTAGTAGTTACAACCAAAAGGGATGGGGCATGCCAGAAATATATGACCTATAAGCGTGACTGTTCCTAAACAGAATGACGTCTCATGGGCAATCTTTGAAAAAAGTTCTAAAATCACACCAACTTTCACAATATTCCTTTTTGTAGGAAAAAAGCTCACTCGTGTACTTGCTTCCTGAGCTGATTTTTTTCCCCCTAAAACTTAGTCTATATACCCCTTTGTAGGAAATACAAGTAGAACTATTACATAGAGCAATTTTTGAGCTTTGCAACAGTGTCTAATTTATCAGCTCCAGCAATACCTATCACGAATTGGTAGGGTTCACAATTGGAAACAGTAAAAGGAACAATTTGGGGGAGGAGGTTGTATTTCATTTTTTATCAATTTCTTTTTGTTTCCTGTCCAGGATTCAGTGATAATTTTAGACTCAAGCCCAAGTATTACCACTGCTTCTACACAGAGTGTGGAGAAAAAGCAAAAGAAACTTCGAAGTTTAAATGATGTATTAGGGAAAAAATCTAGAAATATGAAGGTTACTAAGAGCTCGCACGGTAATTGGATTTAAATAAACACATTTAATTTTTATTTCAATGTATAAAGTGCCAATCTTGAACACCAAGACCTCCTTTGACTTCTGATTTGTGTGCTACACTAATATATAATTAACAACAAAGAAACTGTGTATGAGTCCTCTTGACAGTGTGCTTTAAATAGAATAGAACAATTTTGGAAATCTCTAATTTAAAGAAACTAAAATTATTTCTGGTACTCCACCATTCCTCTTTGTCGTCCTGCTAATTTATGTGGTTTTATAATCATACTTTTATACACTTGTACTGAAGGAGAAGCTGACTGTGCACAGATTACTGTCTGACTCGCAAGGTAAAAGTGAAACTAGAGAAAAATATTTTACAGTGCTAAGTAAAATATTTTTAGACAGAAGTTTTTAAGTTGACAGTGTCTCTAGAGTGAGAAAGCTTTAAGGGAATTAAGTTACCGAATAAGTCTTTCATGAAGAAAAGTATATTAGATTTTAGGAATATACTAAGGAGATGAAATTAGGATGAAAACATAATAGTAGCAATTATTTGGATGTTAGTGCTAATCCAGATCTGCTTTCTTTTTAAAGGAAAAATAAGAGTTCCACCTTCATTCCTGGGCAAAAAAGCTCAAAACATTGCAGATGAACCAATTGTAATTTTTGATGAAAGCAGGTCAGTCCAGTACAAATTGTATGTATGATTTATTATAAATTAATTCTTTCATGGTCGTATTGAAATATCCAGGTTTCTTTGTGAGCCTGTCATGTTACTGCACTTTGATGTGTACTTTAAATATTATGTAAAAATGTTTATTCCGGTGTTTAACCACTCTCACAGTTAGGAAGTTTTTCCTAATGTCCAACCTAAACCACCCTTGCTGCGATTTAAGCCTATTGCTTCTTGTCCTATCCTCAGAGGTTAAGAAGAACAGTTTTTCTCCCTCCTCCTTGTAACAACCTTTTATGTACTTGAAAGCTGTTATCATGTCCCCTCTGTCTTCTCTTTTCCAGACTAAACAAACCCAATTTTTTCAGTTTTCCCTTCCTTTACTCCAGGGTCATTTCTAGACCTTTAATCATTTTTGTTGCTCTTCTCTGGACTTTCTCCAATTTGTCCACATCTTTCCTGAAATGTGGTGCTGAGAACTGGACACAATACTCCAGTGGAGGCCTACTCAGCGCGGAGTAGAGCGGGAGAATTACTTCTCGTGTCTTGCTTACAGTACTCCTGCTAATCCATCCCAGAATGTTTGCTTTTTTTGCAACAGCATTACACTGACTCATATTTAGCTTGTGATTCACTATGACCCGCAGATTCCTTTCCGCAGTACTCCTTCCTAGGCGGTCATTTCCCATTTTGTATGTGTGCAACTGATCATTCCTTCCTAAGTGGAGTACTTTGCATTTGTTCTTATTGAATTTCATCCTATTTACTTCAAACCATTTCTCAAGTTTGTCCAGATCATTTTGAATTTTAATCCTATCTTCCAAAGCACTTGCAACGCCTCCCAGCTTTGTATCGTCCGCAAACTTTATAAGTGTACTCTCTATGCCATTATCTAAGTCATTGATGAAGATCTTGAACGTAACCAGATCCAGAACCGATCACCGCAGGGCCATACTCGTTATGACCTTCCAGCATAACTGTGAATCACTGATAACTACTCTCTGGGAACAATTTTCCAACCAGTTATGCACCCACCTTATAGTAGTTCCATCTAGGTTGTATTTCCCTAGTTTGTTTGAGACTGTCATGCGAGACAGTATCAAAAGCTTTACTAAAGTCAAGATATACCATATTTTCTTAAAATATGCCTTAGAGCTGTGGGAACCAGGAAGTTGAGTGTATATTCCATTTTTAGGTTTGTTACTCTTAGTAAACCTTAGTGCTTAGCAGAGATTGTAATGTGTAAATTGTCTGTGGTACTGTTCAGGGCAGCTATACCTATATTTGCCCTCAATGGTCCAGCAATGGCACCCACTCTCAGGGTTTCGGCTCCCTTGTCCACGTCCTCTTTCTGGAGGAGACACGTATGCCTCTCTCCTGTCCAACAGGGGTATCTCCAGGCTGAACAGTTTCCTGCCTTCAGTGTATTATTCCCAGCGAACGACTGTCTAAGCAGGTTTCTTTTTGCCCTCTTTTCAGAGTAATAACAGTGTAATTGCCCACAGTTACAAGTTACCACACAGTTCTTACTAAGCAAGCATATTTTATTCTTAAGGTAAAAGCACAACAGGGAAAATATATTAAAAACAATAAAGAAACTAAAGACATGCTGATAAGCTTACCAGAGTTCAACCCCTCATAAGGCTCTGGCAGAAGTAGTCCTTCAAATCCCCACCTAGGGTTTTTTTGTTTCATGTTCATCACAGCTTCTACCCAGAACAAGCACCCAGTCTTATGGGGCCTTAGTAGGCCGAAGTCTTTCCAGTCCTTCCCTCAGGGTGGGGCCCACCATGGACCAAAGGTCCTGTCCTTTAGCTGGATCAGAACAAAAGCCTTGAGTCAGTTCATCACCAAGTTATTTATCCGTATGTCCTTTCTTTGTTTGTTGGTCTCTAGAGAATCCACTTTGAACCTTTGAAGAGACCATGGATAGGTAATCAGTTATACAATGGGTCCCCTCTTCAGGGCGAAGCTTCAAAGGTCTGATAATCAGAAGAATTATGTTAACATATCCCCCTTCTCCTAGAGAAGTTATATGCAATTTCACAATAATGCATAAACAATTTCAATTTTAATACAATGGATACCACAGGTATTAAAGTTAATTCAGGATTGCATATCTGTCACAGTCTGGGATGAGTCAAATTGCTGGTAGGGATAAGTAAACTTTATCCATATTAAACACTGTTGTGAACTCTGCATGCTTGGTAGCTTGATTGCTTTTCATTGTTTGACTTATTTCAGTTTCACAACTGTTTCATTGTTTCACTTATTTTATTTAAAGCCAAGATACATCTGAAAATTCTCAAGATGATGAAAAGTTCAAAGCAAAACGTGAATTTTTGATGAGTGGTTTGCCAGAGTCTCTAAAAAGACACATTGCAAAGAAAGCAGCGGTATTAGAAGCATACTCTGTGGCAAGTTGCTGTTTTCAGACGGTCGTCCATGTACAGCAGAAGGATGATCGTAAGTTTTTATTTGTCTGTGAGCCTGTGTAAATTCAAGTAGATCTTTAGGAGAGCTATGTTGAAAATTTAAGATTCAAAGACCAAGCTTTTTAGTATAACTACGATGGAATAATTGGCAGCTCCTACTTTTTTTTTGTGTGTGTTGCAGTAACAAAACTAAGTAAGTTTATTGGCATAAAAAATAGTCTTGTCAAATACAAATTTTAAAACAGAGCTCAGATACTTCAGTAGTATGGAACATATAAATTCCTAAGTAGACAAATAGCATGTTTAAAAGTTATAATACATAATAAAATAGGACTTGAAAAAGCTACTTATTTAGAGAGTAAAAATCTTGCTTTTGGCCAGGTGGGAAATGGAAGCAGCTGATTCTTTTCTGAAAGGAAACAGGATAAGAAAAAACAGAGCAGTCCAGGTGCTGCTACTTCTAACATTGAAAGAAGCTTGGAGAAAAGGGACCCCTGGGCTGCTTGCTTTTTCCATAAGAGATGAGGGATTGTGCTGTTATGCTTTCTTTAAGAGGATGAGAGAGAGGGACCAAAGTAGTTGGAGCAGTAGCTGTTGTCTTGAAGAGGAAGGAGTATGACTGAATTTCTCCTGGAGGGGATCGGACTGGGGGAGTGACAACCTTGCAAAGAACTAAAGGAGCCCAGAATGTATTAAGAGGGGTGGGGAGAGCCCAGGATCACTAGGTGGGAGGAGGAAGTATATGGGAGGGTATCCAGAATTGTTTAGCTGGTGGGAACGTGAAGTTGATAGGGATGTGAAGATGTTGCAATGTAAATTAAATAGGCTTGTTTTAGAGGGTATAGCAGTTACTTCTCACTTGTCCTTAATCCATGAACTCAGCCTCCTAGACCTTTTTCTTAACCATGTTTCAATTCTTACATAGGTTGTGTGGTGTGGAGGTTGACATCACCGTCCTGTCCTCTTCTAACCAAGCTAAGAGAACTAAACATTGAAGTAACTGATGTCACAAAACTCCCTATTTCACTTGGTGAATTCTCAGTTATAAATTCAAAACCTAGTGGCAACAATTCTTCAATTGTGGTTTGTATTTTTATCTTTTATTGCAAAAATAACTAAGGGTCAATCAAAGTGGCTTACATTTTCAGGGCTTTTGTTCTTTTACAAAATCCGGTGGCCTTAATTAAGGCATCTGCCCATGATTAATTTATTTAACTCAAAGTTGGTTAATGTAGCTTGCTCCTTCCTTTATAGCATGTCAAAGGGTATGTAGTCATTGTGCTTAACAAACTAGTTAAACAATTCTGCTATAATAGTGAATTTTTTTATGTAGGTTTATTTGGTCAATGCTTTGGGGTATTTTGAATTGCTTTTTATTTTATATTTATTGCAGTTGTCTGGACAGAGATCAGCTTTTCCCAAAATAATAAGGAAGTATTTGTTGGAAGAGATCAGATCTTCTAACTCACAGTTTCCTGTGAGAAAAGTTTTTTACCAGTTTCTGAAAAAGCAAACTGAAAATGTACTTTTCAAAAATAAAAAACAAGGTTAGTAATGTATATAACTAAAACCACTGATGACCTAGAAACAAGTAAATTTCAGGACAATTTAAATGTTTTTAAAAATATATAAATAGAAACATGATCTGAATAAAACTACAGTAATCTTATTTTGGGTCATTGTGATTTTAAAGTATTTCTAAAATTTTAGGAAACAGTGAGAAATGTACTGTCAGTACATTTTGAAGTTTTGAAATGATGTAATGCATTTTATTCTTTGTTGATTAGTATGCATAAAGGACCATGAAACTATAAATTCTGAACTAGATCAAATAAGTTCTGAAAATCAGAAAGAAACCAAGAGGAAAAGAAAAAAAACGGAAGAACACAAATCAAAAAGAAGAAAACAAATTGATAATGTAGAGACTGAATTAAAATCCAAAACTCGCAAGAGCATAGTTACCCAAGTATCCTGCATAAAGCAAGCAGACACAGAAAAAGTAACACACATGGAAACAAATAAACCCCAGGAATCTGATGTTAAAACAACAGAAGACAGTGAACTTGGATCAAAATTAAACCCTGTCTCTGGTAACTTTTTATATTTGCTACTTAAATTCTTAGAAAATGCTCCCATATTAAGTGAATGGACCTAGTTGAGGCTCATGGAATCCCCACAGTGTGCTGCAGAGCACAGTTCCAAATGGTCTCTTCAGCAGATCCACAGAGGAGGAATGGAGGAGAGTTGGGAATGTTGTCAAATGGATAAGCCACTCTGGAGATAATGGCTTAACCCCAGAATGGAGTGATTAAATCAAGGCAGTATAAATCATGATTTAAAGTACTTGCTTTAGGTAGTGTTGGTTGCAAATGTAGCAGAGTCTATTTGCTTATCAATTTTGTGTTAATTTGTGCTGTTCCCACAGCAAGGATGTTAATGAGCTCCTAGATTTGTCTTTTTCATTGTATATAAGTATTTTAAATGTGAAACTTTTTTTTTGTAGGAAAAAATCTTTCAGTAAAACCTGAAATTCTGTTGACAACTAGGAAACTAGTCAAAGAAGCAATATCTCCACTGTAGAAATTTAAGACTATATGAAATGGGAAGAAAGTAAAGAACTAGTAACATGCAGATAAAATAGCTGATTTTAAATTTAAAAAATCCTGTTAAATACTGATTTTTTTATAACTATTTTCATCCTGCTTAACCCGTGTGTGTGTGTTAGGCCCAATAAAGGGGTAGCTGGGTGAAATTTAATGGTCTGATATGGATGTCCTTTCTGGTCTTAAACTTTATGAATCTATGCATGGAGTCTGTCATGAACTTGGATGTGTTTGTGTGCATGATCGTCCAACAGGGTGAATTCCGTTATTTCTTTGCTTTTACCCCCCAACTTTCATATAGTCCCCTGCACACAGCCCACTTATACAGGCTGTGTGCAACGACCAGCATTTGGCTTTAAGCACTTGTTGTGAAGTGTCTTGGCTCTTTTTTTTTGTTGTGTGAGATGGTCCATTTTCCCCCTTCTTGTTCTCTTAATTCCGGTGTTCCTGCAAAAAGTCTGCTATAAAACTATCATAAAATTGAACTCAACTTGCTTAGTTTTTCTAGATGCAGAAATGTTTTTAATGGACAATTTCTATTTTCTTCACTATAGGTGGTGAAAAGGAAGATGTGCTCTGGACAGAAAAATATCAACCTCAGAACTCCAGTGAACTTATAGGGAACTCAACAGAAATAAAAAAGTTACACAGGTCAGATATGAGAAAATGTATTCTATTGTAAACATATAATTGATTTTAATGAGAGTTTTTGAGACTGTCCCACATGGCATTCTCATAAGCAAGCCAGGGAATTGTGGTTTATACTAAATTACTACAAGGTGGATGCAATACTGGTTGAAAGACCATACTCAGAATAGTTATCAGTGGCTCACTGTAAGACTGGGAGGATGTCCCACAAGGGTCTGTCCTGGATCCAGTATGATTCCACTCCGTAATGCAAACCATTAATGAAACTATTGAAAGTATGCTTATGAAATTTGCAGATGACATCAAGGTTGGACAGGTTGCAAGCACTTTGGAGTACATAATTAGAATTCAAAATAGCCTTAACAAATTGGAGAATTGGTCTGGAATCAACATGATTAAATTCAGTAAAGACAAGCAAAGTGCTACACCTGAGGTGAAAAAGTCCAAATGCACACCCACAGATTGGGGAATACCTAGATAGGCAGTAATAAGGCTGAAAAGGATCTGGGTGGTTGAGTGGTTCACAAATTGAATGAGTCCAGGTCTACATTATAGACCTATGTCGGGTGCGAAAAATCCACATGCCTGAGCAACGTAGTTATATTAACCTAACCCCCTTGTGTAGACAGCACTATGTTGACGGGAGAGCTTTTCCCATCAACATGGCTACCACTTCTCAGGGAGGTGAAGTAACTATGCCAACAGAAGCAGCTCTCCTGTTGGCATAGTAGTGTCTTCACTAAAGCTGCGCAGCTGCACCGCTGTAACACTGTACATGAAAACAAACCCTGAGTCATCAATGGTGATGCAGTTGCAAAAAAGGCTAATATAGTTCTTTTGTGTATTAACATGTGTTGTATGTAAGACATGGTAGGTTATTGTCCTTCTCTACTCAACATTGGTGAGGCCTCAGCTAGAGTACTGTGTCCAGTTTCAGGCACCACTTAAGATGTGGATAATTTAGAGCAGTGGTGGACAACCTGCAGGCCGCGCCACTTCCCACAGCTCCCATTGGCGGGAACGGTGAACTGCGGCCACTGGGAGCTCCGGGCGGCCATGCCTGCGGACAGTCAATGTAAACAAACTGTCTCACGCCCCGCCAGTGGATTACCCTGTTGGGCTGCAGGTTGCCCACCACTGATTTAGAGGAAGTCCAGAGGAGAGCAATAAAAATGATAAAAGGTTTAGAAAACCTGGCCTATAAGGAAAGGTTAAAAAAAATGGGCATGTTTAGTCTTGAGGAAAGATGACTGAGGGGAGATCTGATAAGTCAAATATGTTAAGGGCTGTTATAAAGTATATGAGGATCAATTGTTCTCCATGTCCACTGAATGTAGGACAAGAAGTAATTGGCTTAGTCTGCAGCAAGGGAGATTTTAGGTTAAATATTAGGAAAAAGATTCTAACTGTAAGGATAGTTAAGCACTGGAATAGGCTTCCAATGGAGGTTGTAGAATCCACGTTGTTGAAGATTTTTTAAAACAAGTTAGACAAACACCTGTGAGGGATGGTCTAGGTATACTTGGTCCTGCTTCAGTGCAGGGGGCTGGACTAAATGACCTCCTGAGGCCCCTTCCAGTCTTACATTTCTATGGTTCTGTTGTCTTAACAAAATAATTCTGAACATCACAATACTGGGGTCTTTTTTAAGGTCTGCAACGTTTGGTATTATGTTGCAATAAGATTTTTGCAATACTGTGGAAACAAGTTTAATGCCAATTGATATAAAATGATCTGCTATCCCGAAGTTTTTATGGTAGCGTGTTGGAGTCTCAATCAGGATTGGGGCCTTCTGGCACTAAAGCACAATAGACACTGAATTTCTACATTTGATTCTGGGATGGAGTGAAATGTTTCCAGTGTTCAGGCTTGCTAGTATTTCAGTAAACTTGATTTTGTCAGACTGATAGCAGTGGGGACTGAAATCTTTTATTTATACACAATGGGCATAACATGTGCAATAGGAGCCAGAGCTCTCCCATGGTTTCTTACACATATGCCTCAACCTGATAGATATATTATAAAATGGAGAGTATTTGCAGGATGGAGGATGGTTTAGTCCTCATGATCATCCAATCCTTTTTGCTCTTCTTTTGAGACTGCCTAGATGGGTGCTAGTTATTGTGGTGGCTCTTCTGATAAGGACACCTAATTTTTTGGTTGCATCTATCAATGCAGTTTCCCAGCACTTGTCCCCTAATGATGAAACTGCCACCATAATTCATGTCTCAGACACCATCAAATAGTTGTTTTATGGTAATGATTTTTGTCACAACCATTTGTGCTATATTAGAACTTTTCATTTATGATGCAAATGAAAGGCTCTGCCATTTAAACAAATGGTAACTAATTGCAGTCCAGGTTGGTGGTGACTGCGACTAAAAGATGTTATCTGACCGGTGTTTTGGGCATCTATAGTAAACTGAATTGATCATCATACTCCTGGATAAGTGTCCCTGACTCAACACCACTATGACCACAAAGATTGCTGCTAAAGAGAACATACTTTTAAAATGCATGTTTAATATTTAGACCATCCTCTGTAATCATGGCAGTTTCAGTTTTAGTAATAGCATCAATTGTGCCTTAACAGTAAAATGGAATGTTTCTGGGGAATAAATAATTCAGATTGTGAACTCAACAGAACCCTAACAAAGACCTACATTGAATGTTTTACTAAAAACATTTACTTTAGAATAATAAACTACTAATCGATCTGTTTGATCGGTCTCACTATTCTCTGTGGTTTATTTCAAATTCTTCTTGGGGGGGAAAAAAATGAATACAATTGTTTCTACAATTGGCTAGGATAAATGGAGAGTGGAGAAGGAATCCTTGAAGAGTTCTGAGCTATTCCATCTGAACTTGGGTCAGTTTATTGAGTAATATTTAATATATCTGTTCTTGGTTTTTTTCTGTAGTTGGCTGAAAGAATGGAAAAAAAGAGCTGATTGGGAAGAAAAAAGAAATCAGAAGAGTGAGAAAGATGACACTGAGAGTCAGCAAGGTGCTGGAATCTTTTCCACATTTTGCAAAATATTGACTTTAAAAGACATACAATCTTTGTTTGAAAAATATTTTAAATTATTGGGTTTTTTTTTAAATATGGAAAGTATTCTATGTTCGCATTGTCTTATTTCCCTCTGATGTGAAATGGCTAGACTTGATAATCGTTAAAATGATTATTAAATTGTTTCCTTTGGTTGAAATAATTGTGTAGATTCTATGGACAGCATGGATTTTAAAGATGACAAATCTGAGAGTGAGGAAGAGAATACTCTCTGCAATACTGTGCTGATTACTGGCCCATCAGGGGTGGGAAAGACTGCTGCAGTGTATGCTTGTGCTCAGGAACTTGGTTTTAAGGTTTGTTTGTAGTCTGCTTTTCTAATTTGTACCTAGCATTTAAAAAGTTATTTTTATACTAAAGGGTATCTGAATTCCCTTTTCATAAATTATTCTTGCAGATATTTGAAGTTAATGCCTCTTGCCAGCGAAGTGGTAGACAGATCCTATCTCAGCTAAAGGAGGCTACTCAGTCTCATCAAGTGGACAAACAAGGTGTAAATGCACATAAACCTTGCTTCTTTAACAGCTGTAGCAGCACTAAGTCCCCGAGTAAGTGGCATTTATCTTACTTTTCCTTTTCCTTCATCTGAAGGAAGCTAAAAGACATTCATATAAAAAGTGGTAAACTCAGTTTTGTCAGACTCTGAATGTTTTTGCTTTATTGTTTCAGGCAAAAAAAAACAAACCACTCTATTTACTGAATTACACTGTTTTTACAGTGACTTTTAATTTGATTATCCCCAATAATTATTTCTGTGTTGTAGAATAGTGCTACAGCACTTGTATGGGAGGTTAACCATAGGTGAATTAACAAAAACAAGGAGAAAAGTAACTCTGCATACTGCTGCTTACGTTAGACTGTCTTGTACTACATACAAAACAGCTGAACTAAGCCCAGTTCTTAGTTTACCTGAGAAGTGTTTGAGAATATATTTTACGTTGAAGGCTAATGTAAACCTTGTCTTTCAGAAAAAATAAATTCTCCCAGGAAAGCTATTTCACCAAGAAAACCTCCACTTTCACCCAAAGAAACAGGATTAAAACGAAGTTTACCCCCTAAAACATTAGCAAATTATTTCAAAATAACTTCTAAGCCTGAGAGTAATGAAGAAATAGTAAAACCTCAAGCAAAAAACAAAGGTAGGTATTACTGCTTATAATGGGGTTATTCTGTTTGAGGTTGGAAAAATTGTTAGATTTTAAGAGATGCTGTAGTTCAAAAGGAATTATTTGGGGGAAGTTGTCTGGCCTTTGTTGTACAGGAGGACCACAATGGTCCCTTCTTTCCTTGGAATTGATGAATCATACTGTGCAAACAACTTCAGAGATAATGTAATACAAGAGAGCATGATAAGTAAATGTGTATTTATACCTTAAACCAGTGGTGGGCAACCTGCGACCCGCGCCACTTCTCACAGCTCCCATTGGCTGGGAACGGTGAACCATGGCCATTGGGAGCTGCAGGCGGCCGTACCTGCAGACAGTCAAAGTAACAAACTGTTTCGCGGCCTGCCAGCAGATTACCCTGACAGGCTGCGTGCAGCCCGCAGGTTGGCCACCACTGTTTTAAACTGTTTGTAGGCATTCTAACATCCCAAATATAGGCTAGCATGTATAGAAATGGATTACATGAAATATTGAAGAATAATCAGCTATGACACAGACTAGACAAAGCATTAGAATATACATTATTATTTGTATTATAGTAGTTCCTAGAGGCCCCATCCAAAATTGGGGCCCCTTTCTTAGGTGCTGTATGAACACATAATAGGAAAGAGTCCTTTCCATGGAAAGGCCCAGTTACTGCAAACACTGAGGGCATGGCTACACTGAGAGTTTACAGTGGCACAGCTGCACCGATGCAGCTGCACTGCTGTAAGCTCTCTAATGTAGCCGCTCTAAGTTGACAGGGGAGAGCTCTCCCGTTGGCTTAATTACTTCAGCCCCTATGAGCAGCAGAAGCTATGTTGGAAGAAGAAGCTCTCCCACAGACATAGCATTGTCCACACTGGAGCTTCTGTCAGTGTAATTTATGACACTCGGGGGTGATTTATATATGTGCTTTACAACATGAGTAGCCTCATTGACTTCAAGGAGACTATTCACTTGTGGAAAGTTAAAGTGTTTGTTTGTCTTTGCAGGACTGGGCTTATGTAGTCTGATAAAGAATAGGAGAAAGAAAGCATTACAGCAGCCAACAATCCTGCATGATGGATTAGATATCCTAATGAGTTTCTCCTATCTAATTTTTATTCTTAAATGCTGGGCAGTCAGCATTTCCCAAATAGTCAGTAATCCCCAGGAAACTATGCAGATCATTGTCCTCTAGAGACATCAGTGTTTGAATATTTATGTTGATGCAGTTGTTTTCACTTCATACATACAGGGCATTGCTAGGGAACTAATGCATTGTACAGTTGCCTATTAAACTGCTTGAATCATCTTTTAACTTTACTCTGTCTATATGCAGCAAATACTCAGAATTCATCGAAAGAAAAAGTGGATATTCAAACTAAGTCAACAAACAAGGAAGTGGGAGGAGAGGAACCCAACAAAAAAAATGCAACATCTCTTATACTCTTTGAAGAGGTAAAACTTAAATATGTCACTGATGTGAAAAATTAATAGTTCAGTCATATTTATTTAAGTATAAGGATTATTATCAACCTTTAAACTAATTCAGCTAGAGGTCATTTCACCCATATAGGTATTTCTGAACCAGACTTGCAAAAACTATTCCAGATGAAAAATCTACTCATTTTGTACCATGATGATTAAGAGTGAAGAAACCTACTTATATATTTTATCCACCCATGAAAAAGTTACTCAGAGTATGCAAATTGACAAACAAAATTTTGCAAGGCTATTCTAAACTACATTTATTTAATTCTGTCAAAGCTATTAGATTCTTATTTAGAACTGCATAAATGCAATATGTAATGTTTGTTTTTTTAAATTATCCAAGTACCAAATAATGTTTAAAGCATTTCTAAGCAGGCATTAAAAGATTTTTTTTTTCTCTTTTTCATACTTTAACATAAATAGCTGAATCGCTTTTATGATGCTTCCTTCACACCTGCTTCTCCCTCTCCCCCAAATAAAAATGCATTTTGCTTTAGAATAAGTGTGGGAAACTACAGGCCAAAATGTAATTTAGAGAAAATTAGTGCTGTTTTGCCCTTAACCATAACATCACTACTACAATGCTATAAAATATTGCAAAACTTGAACATATAAGACTTCGTCCTAAAAGTTTTAGGTACGAACTAGTGGGTTTTATTTGTAGCAACTATATTTGTTTTAGGTGAAAATTACATTACTGGTAAAAGCTGGACACTGTAGTTAAAAAATAAACTACATGACTTTCCATAACTATGAAACTATTACTAAACATTTTACACTTTATTTGTACTGTCTGTAGGTTGATATAATATTTGATGAAGATGCTGGGTTTCTAAGTGCAATAAAGACATTCATGGCCACTGCAAAGAGGCCTGTAATTCTTACGACAAATGGTGAGTAATACCCATTTCAGTAATGGGACTTTGCAGATGTAAGGGTCCACCTGGATAAATCTGATTTACAGTATCAGGATCAGAGAGAGTAGGATGCAAATATTAATGCAAAGTTAATGTATCTGGCGTTCTCTATCGAAACAGCAGCTGTGTTTTTATATTTACAAAGGATTATTTTACAAATGGTATATTTGAATATTAAGGAGAGGACACTGCTGTTTTCTTGATGGCTGCTTTAAGAAATAAGGAAAAATAGTTCTGAAGATTAAAATTTCACAAGGTTTAATTTTGTATCTTTTGTGTAGATCCAACTTTTAGTTTAATGTTTGATGGTTCCTTTGAAGAAATCAACTTTAAAACACCCTCTTTGGTAAGTCTTTTTCTTTTGGAATACAGATAATGTTAATATCTTTTAGTTTAGAATTTAATTAGCATAACTGAAAACCTCAAATTTGAGTTTGTAACTTTTAATTTGTAGGTTTAAAAAGTTATATGTAATCTATTATATTTACTGTTCAGTTCTGTAGAAGGATTTATTTTCAGACTAAAGCAAACAATTTCATACAAGATACAGAATATTTTATATCTGTAGAAGTTCCATTTTAAAGACTTGATTTTGCCAAAATTAGCGTCAGTCACTGAAAGCTAAAAGAACCCTATTGCAGGGTATTTATATAAAAGAAACAGCCCAGTATGATGATGATGTATACTGGCAAATAGTTTTAATTAAGGCCAAATGTATATTTAAAAAAAACTATTTTTTTAAAAACTTCAGTAAAAAATTAAAAGCAGACTTGAAGCTAATTTTTTAAAATAAAATATTTTTGTTCTTTTCCCTTCACTTTCCAGTCTTTGGATTTTAAATCTCTAGGCTACCTGATAAGAGTTAAATGAAAGAAAATCCTCTAGGGCAAATGTTGCTCCGTAAATACTACGGATCGTGGGGGCCCTCCATGGTCATGAAAGAGGACACCGTTAGGAGTTGGGGGAACCCATGCAGAAGAATTTACACTCCCATTTGCTGTGAAGTCCAGTATGGTGATGCCTCCCTCTGTGTACATACAGTAGGAATTAGAGTTGGGTTTGGGGATCACCATTCTGGATACCAGCAATTTTAGTCCTCTTCGCTAGAGAGAACACTAGATAGGAGGGAATTTCTTGGTACATTACAGTATACAAAAGTAATTTGCTTCTAGTGTGACTAGCCATGGTCTGGATAATTGTGTTTGTCTTTCAACGGGGTTTTCTCATATGCTTTATTCTAGGTAAACATTGCTAGCTATCTACAAGTGCTCTGTTTGGCTGAGAATCTACGAACGGATTTAAAAGACTTTGCCACTTTGTTAACCACAAATAACTGTGACATCAGACAAAGTGTTCTTTACCTACAATTTTGGGTTAGGAGCGGAGGTGGATGCTTGAAAGAAAAAAGTTTAGCACTTCATGGTAAGTTGATCCAATTTTAAAGAACAGACATAATATAGTAAATTAAGATTCATTCTAAGATGAAGAATCTTTTGCTTTTTATGAAACAGTTCTTAAATACCATTGAATACATGACAATTTTCTGAATACAATCAACAATTTTACTGTAGGCTTTTTTCTCACAGTATATTTAGAATAATTAAGGGACTGGAAGTTTTGACGTCTGCATTTATTGCACTTGTTTATTGCCCTTCACCATTGTGTCTGAGAGTAAGGCTTTTCATGGTTATTACCCCTTCGCATTCTTCTTATGAGTAACAAGAGTGGGCAGAGCAGAGAGCCAACCTAGTTCCCCTCAGCATTGGGAGTTAGGCAGCCATGATTATAGGCACTTCGAGCTGCAGTTAGCCCAACGCAGGAGTGTTGCTTATGCTCTTGGAGATTAAAAGTGCAACTGGAGGAGGAGGGAAGGAAAAAAAGGAGAGGGGATTAGGGGTTGGGGGCATGGATGAGATAACAGACTGGGAGAAGGAGAAAAGGCAAAACCTGGCCCCAAAACGAAGAAGTGAGGATTTTCAGTGGATGAGGAAGACTCTGGGTGTGTCTACAATGCAGTTTAAAAAATCCATGACTGGATGGGCTAAGGGGCTACTTAACTGAAGTGGTAGATGTTTTGGGGCTTGGGCTGCAGCCCGGGCTCTAGGATTTTGAGAGATCGGAGGGTTCTAGCCTGAATGTATACATGTTAATTCAACAGCCCCTTAGCCTGTGTCCAGCAGCCCAAGTCAGGTGGCTCAGGCCAGCCTTTGAGTCTCTAACTACAGTGTAGACATACTGTAAAGGGGGACAGAAGGAGCAGGAGGCAGAGATTGAGTTGATTGCTTACAATGGAGAGGTAGCAAAGGAGGAAGAAGGGAAGGGAGAGATTTGGAAGCGTGAACAAACATGGGTAAGTGGACATTGGTAATTGAAAGTCAGTAATATTCAAAATTACAGTAAGAAGTCAAGATAAGAATAGGATTTATTTTTTAGCATGCAAAAGAATGACCTGAGACAACAAAGGGATAATTTTAAGCTTTGAATTTCTATGCACAACTTGTATTTACTTTATAAGTAAAACCTAATATCTTCTGTGTAGTGAGAGGAGAGGAGCCAGAAGGAACAGATCAAATAACTTGCATGGAAAACACTGGTTCCGAGAATGATCTTCCTCAAACTGAGATGGAGCTTCCAAAATGTGATACTGGCTTCATAGAGACTTTGCTTGGCCTTAAGAACATTTTTTTGCCTTCAGAAGATTTGTTTTCATTTCTTAAGGTATTTTCATGATTAGGTCTGATTGCTAATATTTTGAATGAATTTTATCTGAAACATATGTGGATTTGCTATAGCTCTTTATATGTTCTAATAATTTTCTGTAGCATTTATCGCAAACACAGTTATCATACAAAAATATTTAGCCGCAGTCTTCAAAAGGTCTGCTTCAGGGATTATGTAAAACCCAAATTGGGAAATCCTCAGTAACCCAATAATATACAATCCTTTGGCTGATGACTACTGAGGTGTATGCGAATAGGCAGCTTTGTGTAATAACATAGTGTGGTTCATATTTCATTTATTAAAAACAATTATGGTAATGCATTTTATTATGTTTACATTGTTTTTATAGCATAAAATCACAACAACAGACGAATGGAGTAAACTGATACAGCTGCTCACAGAATTTCAGATGAAGAAAGTGGATTTTATATATAGTAACCTTGAATTTATTCTGCCTTTACCAGTTCATGTTCTTCCAGAGCCAACACAGAATTCTAATCCTTCATTTAAAAGGACTACAGCAAATTCTTCAAATGACATACCTCTTGATAGTAATTACTCTGAAAAAGCTACCCCTGTCAAAAAGCCTAAAAGGATGAAGCACCAGAGAAAGATTGCTTTATTGGATGATAGTGATTTATTTGATACTGAATTGAACTACTCTTCTGAATTTATAACTTTGCCATCAGACATTCCTGAATCATGCTTGGAAGAAAACAAAGATGGATTAAAATTTATGATGAACGAAAAAGAAAAACAATTGAATACTGAAATCCTGGAAAGGAAAAAAAGCTCTGCTCTTGCTTCTCATTGTCTAAATTCACTAACTGAATTTGTGGAGAACATGTCTTTCTTAGATTGCTGCCTAAACACTAATGTAATGAAACCAAAAGAGTTTTGTAAAAATGAAGGGTTTAATTGGACAAATGGCAAGATTAAAAATGGTCTTTCTGATGAGTTTAGCACAGAAAACATTGATTGGTGGAGTTCTCAAAGCTGTAGTGAACTAAAGGCAGTTGTAGAAGCACTCAGTTTTAATAAGTGCTCTGCTAGTATTTCACAAAGCATGGAAGCCTCCTTGAACCCCTGTAAAACACTAGGAAGAGATCAAATTGAGGGAATCACTCTGCATATTTCAAAAGACAGAAATGATGTATACTTTGGTCAATCAGTTGATTTAAGGTAAGACTAAAACCTCACTAACATATGTTGCAATGCAGTACAAATATCACCTGGGGCGGGGACGGATTCACCAACCCTCATCCCACTAATATTTGTACTGTCTCTTGAATGTGGACTTCTGCATAAAAACAAATGGCCCGATAAGGCCTATTGTTAATTTCTGTACACCTCAGAAACCGACAGTGGCCATGTAGTTCTCATTTTTAGGAACATTTTTTCTAATAGTAATTACTTAAGATTTTTTTAAAGTCCTCCATTGTTTTGAATGGTTATAGTACGCTTGATCGTGAGTGGTAGCATTATTCTCGTCTGCTATAAAAATTGAGTATTTGCCTGGAAAAGGCCACACACATTAGAGAATTAAGTGGAATAGGCAAACTGATGCTGCCTGCAAGCCTAATCCTGCAAGCTCTTACGCATGTGAATGACTTCACTCGTGTGAATAGTGTCATGCATGTAATTTGGACTCACTATCTTTTGCAGGATTGGGGCCTGAGAACATTAAAACTAGGTCAAATGTGGATATTTTTGTAGTATGTCTTCTAAAATCAAGAGAAGAAAAACCTTGAATATGGCATTAGAGTAAACTGTCTTTATTAATGTTAACAAGTATTAATATAAAGGTTTGATTTTAGTCTAAAACAGAGTAATCACCTATTATACCAACTTCTGCCACATATGGTAAAGAATACTTAACTAATTACTGTAAAAATAGATACATGGAGAAATCTTCTCGCTGCCATTCCAAATTGTTTAAAACAAGACACTCTGCCTGATTGAGCTCCAATGTAAAAATGTGTTGACATGTATATAGATGGTATCAAAATGACTCAAAGGTCTAAAATGGGCACACGTTGTGACATGAAAAAATTAGTGTGATATAGCGGGAAGCCTGTATTCTAGCTAGCCCCAACACAGGGCTCTTTGCTGCCAAGAACAGGTGTTCTGGAGTGCACCATGGGGGGCGTGTGGGTGTGTGCGCTAAACATATAAATGAGGACCACGCCTAGAAAGACCTCCCTCAAAACTTCTTTTCACAGCTGAACTTGGAGAATCTGTAGAGCAGACAGCTTCTGTCTTGTGGTCCCTCCTCTGGGTGTGGCTTTTTGGGGGGGTCTACACACAGCCTACAAGTCAGATTTTGGTCCTAAGATTCCTGGAGTCATAAGATGATTTAGTACTGTGTAATAGTCATAGTTTGGGGAATTTTTGGATAGTGACCAGACATGCCAAAAATGCAGAAATTGGGCTTGTTTTTGGCATAATTGGCTTGTGAGTTGCTTGTTGGCTAGTTTTTGCTTTTTGCTTGTCTGGCTTGTAGCTTGTTGCTTATTTTTTTGATAGTCTCCTGGCAAGGCCGGGAGAGAGTCAGGGGTGTACAGCGGGCCCACTACAGTCCCAGACTGCATGCCAAGGAGATCTAGTCATAGAGTGTGGGGTTCTTAGGGATTGGCTTGTTTTGGCCTTGGTTTGAAATGGAATTAGCTTGATTTTTGGCTTATTGTCAAAGTCGGGTGCTTATTTACCGCATGAAAGTTGGCAACTGTGATTTTTGTGGAATTTTTTAAATCACTGTTTTTGATCCTCATGGAGTTATATTGGTATTTGTGTTCTTGAACAAGAAACAATAAGGATTCATTCTCCTTCTTTTCAGCATTCACAGAAAAGCACAGAAGAGGCTGGAAATCATCAAAACTGTGTTTTCCACTAGAACTCCTTTAAGCCTGGTTAACAGGCAAGCTAGCATAACTGAATACTTGCCCACCCTCCGCAATATTTGTAGGTCAGAGAAACTTAAAGAACAAGGGAAGACTAAAAGAAGGTAGGTTTAGGTTTACCCTAATCTCTGCTACATTTTAGCATGATAGTGTTTAGTAAACTTTAGAAACATTTATCAAGGAACTTCATCAAATGAATGCATAGACAGTTTGTTTCTTAAATGTGCTGCATTCAAAATCATTGCCTAATTTTTTTAAAATGGACATTATCAATCCTCTTCTGTTCACTCTGATTTCTTTTGACAGGTTCCTGCATTATCTTGAAGGAATTCATCTTGAAATACCCAAAGGAACAGTTTACAGTCTGGCAGCTAACTTCCCTTAAAATATTTTATACCAGTAGTGTCTTGTACAGATTGGTCTATGTGGTACTTTGATTTTACCATATAATTTAGTTTTTATTGTATATTCAAAGAGCCATTTGTATATTAAATCTTTGAGTATTTAACAATGCAAACTGTATATTTCTGTGTGATAGTATTGCTTTCCACAATCCAAATGTGGGTTCTTTTGGTGCTTCTGTCTACTCCAAGTGTGTTCGAAAGCATTTAGTCTATCTGTGCACCTTTTGGGATCACTTTAGAATTCTTTCCTCTGATTGCTGCCCTAAAGGTGCACTTTCCATTAAGGAGAATCAATCCATGTCTTGATCAATCCATGGGTAGCAAGAGGTGCTTGAGTAATGAACCATTGCCATGATTTCCACTCAAAGTCTTTTTCCATGAAAAGACTGCTTCATTGGCATAGGCAGTGGTTTCAGCCTGGATCTTCAGAAGAGTTGCCAAATAACCTGCCTGATGCAAGACTTTTGTAAAAACTGTAAGCCTCTAACTAATCACAATAATAAATTAGGGGAAAAAATGAGTAAAAAATGCTTAACATGAAATAAATTAAAGTACTGTGTCTCATAATGTGCATATTTGTATACCTCAGTTTCATTTTATTCCATGAATTTTGTTTACAGTTGCCAGGCCAGTATGATTATCTTAAATGGGGAGAAAATGTTTACTGTAATCCTAGATGGGGCCCAAATAGATTAGGCAAGATTTTGTAAATAACACTTCTGTATCTGCATTACTTCTGAATTATTTAGTAACATAACTTCTGGTAATCTTGTATATTGTGTTCTGTTTTTTTATATTGTATTTTATATTTGAAAGACTTCAGCCCAGTTACCTGAGGTTAAAATCTGTTTTATATCTGAAAGGAAATAAATTTGTGGGTGAGACCTTGGTACAACTCTTAATATTCTGGCAGTATGAAAGGTAAGATTTAAAATGTGATGATCTAAACCCCCTGCCTTTTATCACCTGAAAGTATTTTTCTAGATGACACCTTTATTTAAATAGCCACTATCACAGCCAATATCACGTTTGTACTGTTGCTCTAAAGACTAACATGTAAGGTTCAATATAGGGACACACAATTTCACATCAATTAATCAGACGTTCCTATAACTTTTGAGGAGACCGGTTGTTTTAGCACCCTCTGTAGCTGCTTTCTCACCCTACCTTTTCCTGGCTTCTTTCCGTTATAGTTTACTACTGAACATGCTTATGATAAAGTAAATTGTTGTTTTAAGATTAGTGCAGGATTTCAAGCAACAGAATGTGGTGTATATTTATTAAATGGTAGCTAAACAGCTCTTAGTGAGTTGTATCAAGGGTCTAAACGCACTAGATATTTTAAGTATCAATTGATTCTGTACAGTTTTGTAAAGAATAAAATATACCCACTTACGTTTACAAACTGTATACGGTTCTCTATGTAGCTGACCCATTTAAAGGTTTTAATACTACACAAATCCTAATCCTATTTCAGATTTTTTTTTTTAGGTTTAGAAAGTATGCTCGTTGTTGGTAACATTAAAAAAAAAGCCACAAAACCCCAACCTGCCAAAAATGTTCAGTTTTTCAGGTTCTTTCTCTACCCAGATGTGGGGGTAGTGTCCCTGGGTCCTCCTTGCGGGGAGGAAAGGGGAACATGCATCCCATATGGCTTAGGCTTAATGTTTGGTGTTATTACTTCTGGAGGAATTCTGTGCATGTCCAGTGCAGAATTCTTTTCTTTGCAAAAAATAGTCCGCTCAAGAAGTGCTGTAGTTCTGCCTTTTGTCTCCCCATACACATACCCCTGATGCCTCTAGTACCACTGGTGCTCATAATACTTCTGGGAGAATTCTGCACCACTGCACAATGCAGAATTTTGCAAAAATTAACATGCGTGCTGAATTTCCTTTCCCCCATAGAAATGGGCTGCAGTGCTGCTAAACTGCCACTGACCACAGCAGAGCCCAGCTTACACATAGAAGACACTGCTGGGGGGAGGGAGAGGGAACTAAGGGTTCCTGGCAGCTGCAGTTCCCGGCATGCCCTGAGGGAAGGAGAGGGCAGCGTGCAGGAAACTCCATGCAAGCCTGGGACTGAGCATTGGCTATTTCTCCCTCTGGATCCCTGGGCTCTGGAAGGGATGGGGTGTGAGTATCTGGGCTGGGGGAGCCCTGCAGTTGGGCCCTGGGGAGGAGGTGGTTTGGGTGTATTGGTTGGGGAGGAAAGAGTTGTAGGTGTCTTGCCCCCCCGGGCTGGGCTCTGGGAGAGGGGCAGAGAAACAGGAACTGGGTTGTCATAGGGGTTTCTTTAACTCTCTATTCCTGGGGGGATTTTTGTGTGTCTATTGTTACAGACATACTTGCGGACAGGTATTTTGAAATAAATTACCAAAATAATTGAAAGTGGCATGATTATGTAGTGTTTTGACAAATTTGCAGAATTTTTAAACTGTGTGCAGAATATTTAATTTTTTGGCACAGAATGCCCCCAGGAATAACAAAGCTGAGATCTCCTTGCTTGATGAGGTGTGCCACTCAGTGGCTGATCAGTGTGGACCTCTGGCCTGATAGGGTATGTTACTCCTCAGCTACTCCAGCCCTTCCCTTGGAACATGTCACTCAAGTCCAAAGTGTTCATCGCCAGTCCCAGTTTAGCAGTATCTATCAAAAGGGAGAAGGAGCAGTAGTTGGAGAGACAAGTGGAGGCAAGAGTGGATTTGTTTAAGAGGGGAGAGACTAAAACATGTTTGTATGGTGGGGGGAGAGTCAGAGGTTAAGGAAAAGAGTAAGGTAGGGGATGGGAGTGGGCACAAGGGAGATCAGGGAATGGGATCACTGGGGCATGTGAAGAGGCTGGAGGAAGAAAGTAGATTGATACTGCTACAGCTGTGACTAGAGGGGTGGGGAAGGTCTTATTTTACAATCACTCTGGAAGACATATCACACTCGATTGTAGACAAGGGTTTGTCTACACGTGGAATGGTTCTGGATTTATTCCAGAATGTGTCTACATAATCAGGAACAACTGTGTGTAGAAAAGCCATAAAAATCAGCATCTGTTCATTTGGAGGATGAGCTGCTGCAGCTGAGGTTACAGCCTCATGTGACATACACATCCTCCAAAGATATTTTGAATACAGAAAAAACAGATTGCCTTGATAGATAGCAGTGAACAGCACATGTAAACTTGGCTTCTGCTTATCAGCACAACATTTAATGTCAGTCAGTATCTGATACTTGATCAAAACATTAGAGTTAAGTTTATTGTGGTTCTGCTCATAACAGCAAAAGGTTTAAGTAGCGTTATTTAACAAAAGTTCATAGAAGGCTAGAGCCTGTAGTAATGAATCACACATCTCCTCATCTCTGTTTTGTGTGACTGAAGAAAATAGGTTTCTGTAACATACCACCTTATTCCGGGGAAAGGACAACCGGGGCTGTTCTTGGGTAACAGACTGTAAAAGAAACTGCTTCACCAGGTCCATTCCACTAGTTCGAGAGTCTCCTACCATCAGTCCAAAGTGTTTCCCTACAGTGCTTCGGGCTATACTTAGTACCTTGTGCTGGCCATCTTGCATAAATGTCTTTTGTAATAGGGCATACAGCATAGCTTCCACAGTGCGAAGATGTAATGTTATAGGAAAGAGATTTGTATTTTGAGCAGACAGTCCATTTTTTTCCAGAATATAAAGATCAGCTTCAGGAATCTTAGAAACTACTGAAGAAATCTAGAAGGGGGAAACAAATAAACATGAATGCTAGCACCAAGGATTCATTTAAACCAGAAATCAACACAAGAAGATTTCATAGTTATTGTCTCTCAAATATGAAGGTGGTTTTTATAAGAAATTATATAGTAACTGTCTGGTCAAAACTGGAATGTAGTCTTCATGAGACCTTTACCCATTTTGTGGGAATTTCAATTTAAAAAGTGTCCAAATTGCATATTTTTGACAAGCTCTGCTCCTGTACTACTTTGAAGAGCACTTGAGTCTAAATTTAAAGAAACTGCAATTATGGTGAAAATGGGAGAAAGTTAACCAGTCCTCTGGCACACACAAAGTGTGCTGAGAAGATGTCAGATTATAAATACTGTGGTAGAGTGACCGTTACAAGCAGCTCAGCCTTAGTTTTTGTAAGTACTTTAAGGGTATGTCTAGCTGCAATTAAAAACCCATGGCTGGCTCATGCCAGATGACTTGGGCTCATGGAGTTCAGGACGTAGAGCAGTTTAATTGACCACGCTCTAGGACCCTGTGTGGTGGGAGGGTCCCAGAGCCAGAAAGCCTACACCACAATTAAACAGCGCTGCAGCCTGAGCCCTGCAAGCGCAAGTCACAGATGTCTACCTGCAGTGTAGAGGGAGGGAATGGGTGCATCTCTCTTGCAGAGTCTTGTACTTGCAGAGATCCAAAAAAAGTGTTGGAAAGAAGACAGCCTTCCCATTTCTGTCTGCAACTCAAGTCCTGCACACACTAATTATGGGATAAATTTTGGGGCTTACTCACCTGCTAGATTCTTTATCAACGGTTGATTGCAGTAGTTCTACTTTACAAATGTTATTAGGGTCTCTTTTCAACTCTGAAGGATTTCTAACTAGATCAAACTAGCAAAATAAATACAGCTTAGAATTGCTAAAATGAAAGCCCTGCCTTGGAACATTAAGTCAATTTTTACATACTGTACAATGACAGCCCTAAGAATAAGCAATTTAAGATTAACAGAGATACAAGGGGAGGAGTTGATATTTATTAAAGTCTCAAGCATATGCTACTTACTTCTTCCAGATACACTGCTGGAATATAGGTTCCTTTCATGAATCTACCACACTCTTCTTGTTGCCAGTCATGAACTGCTAGATTTCGATCAACATGAGCCCATGCAATTTTACGGGTGCCAAAAACAACAGACACAATGCTATCTAAAGTCTGAAAATGAGAAAAAAAATTATTCTGCATTTTGAATATGTAAAACACTAAGTACTAAATATTATTTGATGTCTTGGGGAAATACCACTTAACAAGAAATGTATTATATTTACTCTTCGATGAATTATTAAAATGTTTGATTTATGGGAATAAGATTATTCTGAAAATAAGAGTAGTTTTTTGATAAAATCAAATTAAAAATGTTGTATACCTCCAACCTCTCTCTCTCTATTTCAGGTTTAATAAACCTCATTGCAGGCCTGGTATCTTGTATTTTTCTCTCTCTTCTATCTCCTTTCTCAGACGGATTGAGGATAAAGTTACACACCTTAACAGTAGTTTTATATTGAAAGAGAGGCACGTTCAATAAACTCTGCAAGTTCTGAAATGGTCCATATTTTTCCCTATGCTTAATTACGCTGACAGATTTTCGTCCTCGTAATAGTTTAATGGTGGAAAGCTCTCTCTCAGATGCTGTGTTGAGCACTTGCAGGATGACAGCTTGTTGTTCAGAAGAGTACAAATTAGAGAGTGCATCTTCTGGTGTCTTGAAGGTTTGATTCGTTGTTGGGGAACTGACACAGTTCTGTTGTACAGCAGATGTTGATTTTTTCTGACACCAGGAATGGTGCAGGGGCTGAAGCTGACATGAACCCAAAGGGACATGAAAGAAATACCTTCCTGAAGAAAAAATGAGTTAAAACAATGTCTTCATTAACTTACTGAACACGTACATCCATACCTCATTGTGAGGTGCCCGTCTCACAAATTTATTTCTGTGCCATACAAAGAAAAAAAAAGCATTGGCCAACTTTTTAATTCCTGTTAATTAAAATTGGCTTCAGAAATCTAGCATTTCAAACAGGTTATAGAAAAATTAAGAATTCAAGAAAAGGGCCACCAATCATTTTAAACTTCCTCTGCTATTTGTGTTGATGGGTTTTTTTATTGACATTTATTGCCACCCATTAATGAGCCACTGTTCTATGACCCCACTTAAATCTAGCCCTGGTAAGTAATGACCCAAACCCAGTGGATAGATGTTCAATGACCTGTGAAATGAGTTGATTGTTTCAGTCTGTTTCTTAGGGGATAAGTATCACTTTCACAACTGCTACTGGCTGTTCCCCAGATGCTAGCTGCAACAGATGCTAAGGAGGGAAGGAGCATGGAGACTGAATTACCCTCAGCCACAGAGGTTACTCCTCTGAACCAAGGTTGGCTTGAGGCCCATGGGGGAAGAAGTGTGGTTTGTATTGTTCTGCCTATTGCAGGCAAATGGACCACTTTAGTCCACAGGGCTGTCAAGGTAAATTCATCAAGGAATAGTGAATAAGAGCAGCAGCAGAAGAGCAGTGTTACCCATGGGCCTGGGAGGGCAAATCCCACACCAGTCAGAGGCCTCCTCTACACTATGAGGCTGTCCATAAAGCACTGGAGAGAGGCAGAGGCTTAACTCTGCGTGTTTATTTTAGTGTTGGACCAGGGTAAGTGGGTGGGCCTCAAAAGATCACCAGAAAGTGTTGTTTGCAGTGTAGTTGTAACCTGTGGGTCCCAGGATATTAGCGGGACATGGTGCGGGAGGCAAGATCTGTTACCAGACCAACTTCTGTGGGTGAGATGAGCTTCCAGCTACAAGAAAGAAGACCGCTGTAGGGCTCGTGAGCATGTCTCTTTCACCAACCTTGTCGCACCCCAAAACGTGCTCACTGCTATCTGATCAGCCCCTAGGAAGGAATCCAACAGGACTAGTGTGTCAGGCCAGTGCTGGACGCAGGGCAACCAGGCCCAAACAACTTCCAAGCAGCAGGTTTCTGCTGCTACCTACCACCCAGAACCAGGTACCCCCAACTTGGCACAAAGGGGGTGGGCCACTCCTTCACAGGCAGACTCTCCCTTGGAATCTCTCCCTCTCGCCCCAGACAAACTGACCCACCCAGAATCTCTTCCTCTACCCCCCCCAACGACAGTCTGACCCCCCAAAAATATCTCACTCTCCCCCCAGACAGACCGACCCCCCCCCCGGAATCTCTCCCTCTCCACCCAGACAGATCGACCGACACCCCGCCGCGGAATCTCTCCCTCCCCCCCTCCACAGACAGACTGAACCCCCCAGAATCTTTCCCTCTCCCCCCCCAGACAGACCAACACGTCCCCCCAGACTCTCTCCCTCCCCCCCAGACAGACTGACCCCCAAAAAAATCTCCCTCTCCCCCCAGACAGACCGACCACCCCCTCCCGGAATCTCTCCCTCTCCCCCCAGACAGACAGACCGACACCCCCCGCGGAATCTCTCCCTCTACCCCCACCAGACAGACAGACCAACACTCCCCCCCCGGAATCTCTCCCTCTCCCCCCTCAGACAGACCAACACGTCCCCCCAGACTCTCTCCCTACCCCCCCCGACAGACTGACCCCCCCCTCCCGGAATCTCTCCCTCTACCCCCACCAGACAGACAGACCAACCCTCCCCCCCCCCGGAATCTCTCCCTCTACCCCCACCAGACAGACAGACCAACCCTCCCCCCCCCAGGAATCTCTCCCTCTACCCCCACCAGACAGACAGACCAACCCTCCCCCCCCCCCCGGAATCTCTCCCTCTACCCCCACCAGACAGACAGACCAACCCTCCCCCCCCCCCGGAATCTCTCCCTCTACCCCCACCAGACAGACAGACCAACCCTCCCCCCCCCCGGAATCTCTCCCTCTACCCCCACCAGACAGACAGACCAACCCTCCCTCCCCCGGAATCTCTCCCTCTACCCCCACCAGACAGATCGACACCTCCCCCCGGAATCTCTCCCTCTACCCCCAGAGAGACCGACTGACTCCCCCTCCAGAATCTCTCCCTCTACCCCCCCGAAGACAGACCGACCCCGCAAAAATCTCTCCCTCTCCACCCAGACAGACCGACCGACTCCCCCCATCACCACCGGAATCCCACCCTCTACCCCCACCAGACAGACCGACCGACTCCCTCCCCCAATCTCTACCTCTCCGGAGGAGGCTCGGGAGCCAGGCGCTGAAACTCATCCTGCCCACCCAGCCAGGCCGCGCTTCACCCCGGGTGGGTCAGGGCGAAAGAGGCCCCGGCCCCCCCGGCTGGTAAGAAACGTTCCGGCCTCAGGCGGGGCCGGGCAGAAGAGAGATTGGGCCTGGCTCCCCGCAGTGGCCTTCCCCTGTACTGCCAGCAAAGCGGGGGGGGCGGGGAGTAGCGCAACATAAGGGAGTGGGGCAATGCCACAACTGCCCTAGCCCCAGGGTGAGAGCCCCAACCCCAGAGCCCCCAACCCGCCTAGGGTCTGATCTGTGTGAGCCGCAGCCCCAGAGCTCTCAGCCCCCTAGGGTCTGATCTGTGTGAGCCACAGCCCCAGAGCTCCCAACCCTCCTAGGGTTTGATCTGTGTGAGCCCCAACCCCAGAGCCCCCAACCCCCCTAGGGTCTGATCTGTGTGAACCACAGCCCCAGAGCTCACAGCCCCCTAGGGTCTGATCTGTGTGAGCCACAGCCCATGAGGTCCCAACCCTCCTAGGGTTTGATCTGTGTGAGCCCCAACCCCAGGCCCCCTATCCCCTAGGGTCTGATCTGTGTGAGCCACAGCCCCCAGAGCTCCCAGCCCCCTAGGGTCTGATCTGTGTGAGCCACAGCCCAGGAGTTCCCAACCCCCTGGGGTCTGATCTGTGTGAGCCACAGCCCCAGAGCTCCCAGCCCCCTAGGGTCTGATCTGTGTGAGCCACAGCCCCAGAGCTCCCAACCCCCCTAGGGTCTGATCTCTGTGAGCCACAGCCCAAGAGTTCCCAACCCACCTAGGGTCTGACCTGTGTGAGCCACAGCCCAAGAGTTCCCAACCCACCTAGGGTCTGATTTGTGTGAACCACAGCCCCAGAACTCCCAGCCCCCCTAGGGTCTGATCTGTGTGAGCCACAGCCCAGGAGTTCCCAACCCCCCTGAGTCTGATCTGTGTGAGCCACAGCCCCAGAGCTCCCAGCCCCCTAGGGTCTGATCTGTGTGAGCCCCAACCCCAGAGCCCCCAACCCCCCTAGGGTCTGATCTGTGTGAGCCACAGCCCCCAGAGCTCCGAGCCCCCCTAGGGTCTGATCTGTGTGAGCCACAGCCCAGGAGTTACCAACCCCCCTGAGTCTGATCTGTGTGAGCCACAGCCCCCAGAGCTCCCAGCCCCCTAGGGTCTGATCTGTGTGAGCCACAGCCCAGGAGTTCCCAACCCCCCGGGGTCTGATCTGTGTGAGCCACAGCCCCAGAGCTCCCAGCCCCCTGAGTCTGATCTGTGTGAGCCACAGCCCCAGAGCTCCCAGCCCCCCTAGGGTCTGATCTGTGTGAGCCACAGCCCCAGAGCTCCCAGCCCCCTGAGTCTGATCTGTGTGAGCCACAGCCCAGGAGTTCCCAACCCCCCGGGGTCTGATCTGTGTGAGCCACAGCCCCAGAGCTCCCAGCCCCCTGAGTCTGATCTGTGTGAGCCACAGCCCCAGAGCTCCCAGCCCCCCTAGGGTCTGATCTGTGTGAGCCACAGCCCCAGAGCTCCCAGCCCCCTGAGTCTGATCTGTGTGAGCCACAGCCCAGGAGTTCCCAACCCCCCGGGGTCTGATCTGTGTGAGCCACAGCCCCAGAGCTCCCAGCCCCCCTAGGGTCTGATCTGTGTGAGCCACAGCCCCAGAGCTCCCAGCCCCCTAGGGTCTGATCTGTGTGAGCCACAGCCCAGGAGTTCCCAACCCACCTAGGGTCTGATCTGTGTGAGCCACAGCCCCAGAGCTCCCAGCCCCCCTAGGGTCTGATCTGTGTGAGCCACAGCCCCAGAGCTCCCAACCCCCCTAGGGTCTGATCTGTGTGAGCCACAACCCCCCCGTCCCCAGGGCCTGATGTGTGAACTACAGCCCCCAAAGCTCCCAACCCGCTAGGCTCCACCCGTGAGGGCCGCCCACAGTACTACCCCAGAGCTCTCCTCTGGCCGGCGGGGGGGTGAGTGACGTTCTGCAGTAACCAGGAGAGCAGGATAAAGCAGGGCGGGGGGGGGGGTCTGTTCTGTTCTCGCCCCCCTCCCCCACCCCGAGAATTCGCCCTGGCGAGCCTTGTCCCGCCACCAGCACAAGGCTTTCCCTGCAGTCGCTGGGCTGCGGGGCTCCCTGGGCGGGTCCTGCCGAGGCAGGGGGCAGTTGTGATCTGGGGGGGCCGAGGGCCGGGGTGGGGGGGAGGAAGCTCCCTGATGGGCGGTGACCGAGCCTCTCCCACCCGGGCCGGAGCAGGAGTCGCGTTTCCTCATTTCTAGGCTGAAGTGCAGCCGGGCTAGGCTGGAGACTCGCCCCCAGCAGCCCCGGGGCTGCGGCAGCGTGTGGCCGTCCGCGGGCGGAGCGGCCAGGGGCAGGATGGTGGAGCCGGATTTCACCAAGACGCTGCTGCTAGAGGTGCTGAGGGCAGCCGGGACAGGGAACGCCCAGTGCGCAGACTGCGGGACAGCCGGTAAGAGGAAAGGTCCCTAGGGCGCAATCAGCCGCATGGGCTGCCCCACGGCTACCTCTCCCGCCGTCTGTCAATCCCTGTCCCTCCCCGGATTGAATCTCCACTCCCCCAGGACTCCACCTCTCCCTCCCTTGCCCATATGCCCACTCCCTGCTCGGGACCTGTTTCTCCATCCCCTGTACCACTCTCTCAAGCTCTCTCCCCCTCTCCATTATCCAGGACTGCTTCTGTCCTTAGTCACTTCTCATCACTCAGGACCTCCCTGTCCCTCCTTCAACTCTCTACTCCCCACTTCCCCATTGGGACACCCCCGGAAGTAGTGTGCACCCCCCACCCCACTCTCCCTCTTGCTCTCCCAAGCAGCAGCCAAGCCCTGCATTTGATTTGACTGGAGAGTGAGGCCTGGGCTACACTTAAAAATTAGACCCACCTGGCTGCCTTGCTCTGGGCTGGGAAAAATGTCCTGCCCTTAGCGCTGCAGTGAGGTCGCCCGAACCCCCCGTGTAGATGTGGCTAGGCAAAGCGAAGAATCGCTACATGTAGAGAGGTGAATTTACTACAGCAGAAGAAATACCCCTTCCCTTGATGTAAGAACCAGCTACCGTGCTACAGTGGTACAGCTGGAGCAGCTCTAGTGTAGATGTGCTCCCCCCCCCCCGCTGTGTGACTTGTGCAGCGCACTGAGCTCCAGTCTGCCTCTTTGTGTGACAACATTATAGAGATCCACCCACACCCCCGGAGCTCCCAGCCCACCTAGGGTCTGATCCGTCCTGCCAATCCAAGCCATCCTTGTGTTTCCCGTGATCAGGATCCTGCTGCCACTTAATATCAGAATTGTAGCCATCAGTGCTAGTTAGCTATGTCCTGGACATGGCTAACTTGTACTTTGAGCTTATGCTTAAATAAATTGGTTAGTCTCTAAGGTGCCACAAGTCCTCCTTTTCTTTTTGCGAATACAGACTAACACGGCTGCTACTCTGAAATCTTACTTCACAAAGTTCCTGAAACCCATGCGGAGAATAGCAGGGAACTGCCACGGCTTTTCACTTCTTTTACTGAAAGAATGTGAAAATGAGCAAAGCACACTTCAACAGATGACATTTAAAGGGACAGTGTTCATTTACCTATCTAGTCAATAAAAAAAAATTATTTAAAGTAGTTTGTGGTTGTACATCTGTCCCTTAGTCCTTTTGCCCCTTCTGTGATTTTACAATCACATTTTCTAATTGTTTTAAATGTTTTCTGTCCGCTAGTGCTGTGTGAAAGAACCACACAGACAACAGGGGCGGTGGACTGAGTATAGAGAGGGACCAATGAAACTGATGATATGCTAAATGCTGTCAAAACACAAAGGGAACACACTTTTTCTCCCCAGTCTCTTTCAATGATAGTAACCATTGGTGTGACTTGGAGCAAAGGTCAGTGAAAACTAATCAGAGAGAGGGTGATTTTTAAGTTGACGGTGTCCCTTTACAGCTTTGGTTTCAGTCCTCACACTGGTGTTGAATAATAATAGTAGTAATAACAATAATAATACTTTGTATTTATGCTTTTCATCCATAGACCTCAAAGTCTTTTCTAAAGATCAGTAAGCATCATAACCCCTATTTTACAGATGGGAAAACTGGTGGACAGAAGCTGAATCCAACATTTGCCTAACTGGTCACTATTCAGTGTTTCAGTTTTGGGGGCCCCCACTAAAGCTCCGATATGGGCCAGATTCACAAAGAAACATAGGCGTGGCAACACTGAGCATCGCCACGCCTAACTTTGAGGTGCCTAGAGAATCACTTGTGATCCACAAAGCCTGAGTTCACCGCCTAGGCTCCCTAGACAATGAAAGGGGAGAGATAAGTCCATTAGAATCATCATCACGATGTTCCCATTACGCCTCTGGCCTTTAGGGCAGTGACGAAGCTCCTCCACTCCTGTCTGTTTCTGCCAAGTCTTTCAGTGGTTCCCCAGCTGTGCCCCAGGTTTTTCAGCTCGGCTTCCACAGCTCTTCGCCATGTTGTTTTCGGGCAGCCTCATTTTCACTTGCCTTCACATGTCCATTTTATTGCTACTCTGGTGATGGGATTTACAAAAGCCAGGACTCAAGGCGGCTCCCTGCCTAAACTAGCCAATGGGAGAGGCCAAGGTGAGGCATATGTCCTAATCCTCACTCCTCTCAGGGAGCTTGATGTAAGTCTGGACTGGAGGGAGGCACCTTCCTCTGCATGAGAGTCTCAGCTGCAAATCCTCTCTTGGGGTTAGGCACCTATGCTGCTTTTGGAGGGGGCCAGAAGGTCCCTCAGTACTTTTAGCCCCAAGGCTGGGGTACTCACCTTGGATGTGGGAGAGCCCCCAGCTCAAACCCCCCTCAGCCTGAGAGGAGAAGGGATTTGATACCTCTCAGGTGAGTGCCTAACCATTGGGCTAGGGATATTCGGATGTGAGGCTCCCTCAGTTGGTCCTGTTGAAGCTGCTCCACTGTGGATAAATAGTGAAAGGATCATGGGGCGAGACAAAGAGAGAGAGAAAGCAAATATGTGCAAGGCTGACTCTGTACCCTTGGTGGTTGGAACACTCACCAGGGAGACTCAGGGTCCGGTCCAGTCCCCCGGCTCTGATGACTCTTTAAAATTATCCACAGCAGAACAGCTTCAGCAGTACACATTGAGGGAGCCTCACATCAGAATATCCCATAGTCTGGTGACAAGGGCCCTGCCCTAAGAGGTAGTAGATCCCTGTTCAAATGCTTTCTCCCTCAGGTCAAGGGGGACTTGAACCCGGGCTCTCCCATATCCGGGTGAGTGGCCTAACCACTGGGCTAAACATTATGAGGAAGTTCTGCCTCCTCTGTCATATTGTGTAAGCTCACCGATCCACTAGGCAGGCTCTGAGCTTGTTTACCACCTTGGGCTCCACAGGTGAGCTAAGCAAATCAACACCTATCATCCCTGGTTCATGAATTGCTCTGGGGCTTAGGTGTCTGGCTGCCTCATGTGTGGCTGCAGGGCATGTGTGCAGAGGCAGAAACGTAGGCGCTAGGGAATTTTACTGCAAAATGTAGGTCCCGAGTGAGTATAGGTACCTACAGGGTTTAGCAGCACTGTGTGAAACCCAGTGGGGCCTGATTCTGGGATTTAGATGCTTAAAGTGGCAGTTAGACACCTAATTCCTATTGTGTTTCTAGCCCTAAGTGCCTAAATCAATTCTGGAAATTGGACTTAGGCTCCTAAGTCACTTAGGAGCTTTTGACAATTGTACCCCAAAAGCTTAATTTCCAGTGGTGCAGAGCACCCACAACCTTGTGCAATTGGCATTACATTGACACCAGTGGTCAAACAGGAGTTTCAGGTGCTGAACCAATAATGAGCCCAGGTTCTACTCTGCCATTGCCCTGCCCATATGTACAGGTTTCCTCTCTAGCTTATCATCCACATTTATTTTTAAAACAGATGTTTGATTGCAAAGCTGCAGAATAACGGGCCATTTTCCCTGCTAGTGTAAGCAGGTGCCATTTCATTGACTGCAGTGGAGTGAGCTCCACACACTCCAGGGTTGGATTTGATGCAGATTCTGATGTGGTTTTGATTAGAAGATGTACCCCGCATACGGTTGTCCTCTTCTCGGTGTTTTGCTACATGCTGTATTGTATATTGCACTATTGCCTTCTTTCAATTTGTGTTTAGATCCTGAGTGGGCCTCTTACAAGCTTGGAATATTCATTTGTTTGAATTGCTCTGGGATTCATCGCAACCTTCCTGAAATCACCAGGGTCAAATCCATCCACCTTGACTTCTGGGAGAATGATCTAGTAGAGGTACAGATGGAGAAAGCAAGAATTCATGTCCACTCTGCTGTATTTCAGCACATCCTTTTCTGTCCCGTGTTCCAAAATAGCCTGCTCAGATTAACAAAAACCACAGGGAGCCAAATTAATCCCTGCTGGTAAATCTGGGGTGCCTCTGGCCCACAAATCAAATCAAAGCACACTAATAGGTGTTGTGCCTCTAAAGTATTATGATGTATTATTTATACAGCCCCATAAGTGCACATTGTGTTTTATAAGCACACGGTGGTTTTCACGTATATAGTGTCTTCTACCTGAGCATCCCAATGCCCTTTTCAAACATTAATTCAGCCTCCCAACTCCCTGTGGAGAGGTGTATGTATTATTATCCCCAGGGAGGAGAGTACAAATGGCTAGAGACAAACACATACTGGTGTGGGGAGGCTGGCAAAATGCACAATCTGAGCAGAGCACAATGCTACATTTGATCCTAGTTTCATTCCATGTTCACGTCACAGTATAGATTTTTCTGGTTGCCAGTCAGCTAACTGAAACGTCTTTTGTTTTGCAGTTTATGAAGACGCATGGGAATCTCTGTGCCAAGGCTAAATATGAGGCAAAAGTCCCTCCTTTCTATTACATCCCCCATTCCAAGGACTGCCTGTAAGCTGCTATCTTATTCAGTGCTGCAAACCTTTACAAGTCAGTAACTGCTGCTTCCCCCCATAAATGTGTCTTCACTAACAATTCCCAATAGCATATTGGGTAATCTGAATGCATGTCAGGTCATGCAGGGAAAGGACCATGTATCTTGACCATCAGGGCTGCAGTGGAAAGGACCATGTATCTTGCCCATACCTTGTATGTTGTTAAGTGACTTATGTTTTTATCTTCTTCTTTCCTATAGCATATGAGCTGTGAATTCAGTTTGAGGACTGTAGTTGTAAACTTTTTTTCTCTGAGAGGTGGTTTAATGGCTTAAACATTGGGATTTCTGGTGTCTAGGAGCCTAAGAACCACAGGTTCCATCCCCATTAGTGTCAATTTGTACCTTGAAGGTTGTTAAACTGGTACAGTCGTTCCATGCGTTTATATGGAGGAGATTTAATAGAGATGGGAAGCAGTCCTGGAGTTTGGATGTTAAAACAAAGGTTATAGGTTTCGGGGATACCAGTTTGGCTCTCATAATAGAGAGAGGCCTGGGCTGTGAATTCTAGACCTGGTGCTAAAGCTCAGGAAGGTTGGAAGGTTGGATCCCATCTTTAGGATTAGGCCTGTTCTAAATATTATTGATTAACTCATCAACTTTGTAAAAGCATGACTAAGTTTGCTGGTGCACGCCATTGGCTTGGGACCCAATTCTGCTCCAGTAGAATCACTGGGGCTCAGATCCTCAAAGATTTTTAAATGCCTAATGTCCATTGAAATCAATGGGAGTTAGGTGCCTAAATACCTTTGGGGATCTGGGTCTGAGAGTTTTGGCATTGACTTCAGTGTAGCAGGAGCAGGTCGTTGATTAGCAGAGTCGGAACTCCTGGGTTCTGTCACTGGCTCTGATATTAATCTTGGCTAGGCAATTAGGGATTTGACCTGGTTCTCAGGCCATGTTCTGAATGAGCAGGAGGTCAGCACTAAGATGTCACCTGAGGTTTTAAGAAGATTCAACGGCTGAAATAGAAGGTTAAAGGAATTAAAGTAGGAAAGAGAGGGTTAAATGAGAGGTTTGTTGGAATCTGCTCTATAGTCTCCCCCTCATTCTCAGGCCTGTCTGTGCTGTAGAATTATAGGAGTTCCCCTGCTTTCCCCGATCTCCCTCCTGGGCTTCACTCCTAATCCCAGCCCTGTGTTCCCGCATAACAGGAGTTCCCCTAGATAATACTTAGTCCTGCCATGAATGCAGGGGACTGGACTAGATGACCTCTTAGGGTCCCTTCCAAGTCCTACGATTTTATGATTCTTTCCTCTACCCCCTCGCTCTGCTCCACTTCCTATTTCAAGCCTGCCTTGTTCCATGAATTCCCCCAGTTTAAGGATTGGTCCCAAACCATAGAGGAGAGCCCACGGTTGTGAGAACAGAAACTGGGGAGCTGGTTTTCCCAGTGATAGGGTCGATCAGAGAAAATTCCACACTCTACCTTAATTTCATTTTCTAGGCTTGGCTGCCTGTGATTTGGCTCCAGCGTGTCCTGGAGCATTTTCCAGCTCTAAGGCCCAGATGTTTTCAACAATTCACAGTGACTTATTGTTGTTATTATTATTTGTGTCGCAGTAGTACCTAGAGGTCAAGGCCCCACTGTGCTAAGTACTATACACACATGTAACAGGATAGTCCTTGCCCCAAAGAGCTTGTAATCTAAGGATCAGAGCCTCTTCTGCCGTGAATCAGCGGAGCGATGTCAATTTACACCACCTTCAAGTCAAGCCCAAAGATTCGTAGCACAATGCATTGCTTACAACCACGTGAGCCCCAGCATCCAAGATGGGAACAAGTCATCCAGCTTTAGGTTGCACGGTGCAGGCAGGGAATCTGCAAATTTCTCTGCGTTGAACCCTACCAGGAACAGTGGTTTCTGACTCCCCAAACTCCATTTTGCAGCATCTCTCTGGTGTATCCAAGAGCTAGGGAAGCTGGGCTAGTTCTTCGGGTGGTTTTCATTTCCTCCTGTTTGCCGTTTACATTTCCTCCTCCCTACAAAAACACACGTTAATTACTCTGCCCTTTAGGGAACAAGATTCTTCTTGCAGCTTGCATGGAAACTGCAGCCAGAGAAATAACGTGAGCGTGATTTTAGTTCTGCTGCCAGCAAATAGCCATTCCTACCAGCCTATGTTACCTAAGCAAACAGTTACTAAATGTTTCCCAGTTATATTTTCTCTTTGGCCTCAATTGCTCTCCCTGGAGTCAGGGGAATTAGAGTGAATTTGCACCACTCAGAAGCTGTCTATTTCTATGCCTCAGGTAGCATTGGTTGGCCTCATTCTGTACGTCGCTGGAAAGGGCTGTGGAATGTCAGTGAAAGGGAACAGAGGCAGATCTAACTAATCCGTATTTCCTCTCTTCAGGGTTTTAAAAGAACAATGGATCAGAGCTAAATACGAGCGGGAAGAGTTTGTTGCCACCAGTGTCTGCTATGAAACAGGTTCCTCAGGTGATTGTCTGTGGAGGGTTTTTAGTCTGGTGAGGCCAAAGTCCCAAGAACTGCAATCCTGTGTGTGTCAGCCTGATGCCGAGGGTGAGCTGGAGCGACTTTGTTTTCAGTCAGCTGCGAAACCCTCGTCCTGTTTGATCTGTCTGAGTGGCCAGCCAAAAGCCTCTCACCTGAGAGGCCCAGTTTCTGAGGGTGGGCATCAGAATAAGAAATCCCACATGGGGACACTCAGATTGGCCTTTAGGCAAGTAAAACGGGCATTTTCTCACTTCAAGTCCAACGTGAGCACCCAGATGCCTGGTTTAGGGAAGCAGCAGGGGCGGTTGTTGGAGTGGTGGGGTTGGGAGACCTGGGTTCTATTCCCAGCTCTCCAGCTGACTCTGTGACCTTGGTCAAGTCATTGCAGGGTATGTCTACACTTCAGTGAAACACCCATGGCTGGCCTGTCTCAGCTGATTTGGGCTTGTGGGGCTTGGGCTGCAGGACTGTAAAACTGCAATGTAGACAGTCGGGCTGGAACCCGAGCTCTGGGAGAAGGGGCCCAGAGCGCAGGCTCCAGCATGAGCCCCAGTGTCTATACCTCAATTTTACAGCCCCACAGCCTGAGTCATTTGACAGAGGCCAGCCGTGGGTGTTTAACTGCAGTCTAGACATTCCCTTCGGGCCTGATCTTAGTTACCCTCTCAGCAGGAATACAGAGCAGCACCACGAGGGTTAGAAGGAAGCACACTCCCCATTTTCTGTCGTTTGGAGAAACTCCAGTCCCGATCTTTGCTCTACCCGGGAGATTGTGAATTATAACAGAGAACAGTAGGAGAGCTACAGCCTGTGCTTCCCCGTGAGGCTCCCAAAGGCTTTCCAAACAGTCAGTCGTTCTCCCCATCGCTCTGTGAGGCATCCAGATTTCCCATTGTACAGCAGGCATAGCGTGAGTACATGAACTGACTTAGATCCTGCAAAAGAAGTAACAGGAGTAAGATCTAGGAGTCCGGACTTCCAAGTCCTTGCTCTAACCACTCCATTCCAGTGTCTAGTATTCCTCGTATAGAAAGGGGCCTTTCAGTCTGGGGAGGGCCAAGGGGAGGCTGTGAAGAGAGAACGTTCAAGTGATGGAAGCAGGTCATCCGTGTTAGTTAGCTGGCAGGAGTGCCCAAAAGGTGCTAGGCTCAGGAATTCTCACCGACCTCCAGGAGGTTCACCCACTCCCAGGAGCCATCCAGTGCCTCTCAGGATTGGGTCCCAGGTGTCAGGCTGAATGGAAGATGGTTGCCCTCCACTGCTCCATAGTTCCAAGGCGAAATGAGCACCTAGAAATCCACTTAGACAAACTGCCCGGCTCGTGTGCTGCCTTGGCTCTAGCACTGAGGCGCCCTTGCTCTTGTTAGCGTCTGCAGGCAGCCGTGAAGGATTTCTGTGGAAGCGGGGGCGGGACAGCAGGCAGTTCCTGAAGAGGCGGTTCCTCTTGTCGGCAACAGAAGGCGTGCTGAAGTACTACACCAAAGAGGTGAGTGCCCAGTCCGACCAGTGCACCATCACTGTCCCCGTAGGCACAACCGCTGGATGTTTTGCTGCTTCCTAGACTTTGCTGCCAGGCCCAACCCTGCATTTGGAGGGGGGTGGGGATCCTGTGCCAGGTAACATCTGTGATGTCTGATTCAGCTCCCATCCTACCTGGGAGCACCTGGTCCTTCTCCCCACCTCCTCTGGCCCCCCAGCAGCCTCATCCCCGTCTCTTTGGTGAACCATGGAAAAGGGACTTGGGCAGTTGAGCAGGAAGAGGAAGAAGGGTTCTGCTGTCAGGAGGCACCTCTGGTTTTACCAGCAGAGTTCTCTCGATGCACATGCATAGGACCCTGCACTCCACCTCATTCCTCCCACATCACACGTGTCTACGTGTCTACACATGGCAACCTCTAATTTATGGTTCTCCAGACAATCAGACTGGAGAGACTGGAGTTGCACAGCATCATTTCTCAAGAAAAAAGTCATTCTCTAGAGCAAAATGTGGTTTATACGTGACGCAGTTAATCAAGGCATCAGGCTTCTTCAGTTAGTGCAGGGTGGTCAGTTCAGTGCCCTTGCCAGCTTCAGACATTGCAGGAAGCTGGTCTGCAGCTCCCTAGGGGCCTATTGGTCATTTGTCTCCATAGTTCTTGATTAGCCTCCATAAAGTCACTGCTGACCCGGTGACATTTTCCATTCCACAGTCTAAAGGTCCAAAAGCTGTGATCAGCGTAAAGGATCTGAACGCAATGTTCCAGACGGAGAAAATCAGAAACCCTCATGGGCTGCAGATCACATACAGCAAAGAAGGTCAGACAAGGAACCTCTTTGTCTTTCATGAAAGTGGAAAGGTAAACACCACATTGATTTTGTAATTAATAAGGTAGACTCTTGAACCTTGGGTCTGTAACATGGAAGATGTCTCTGCATCTCTCTCTTTCAATCTCATCTGAAATCACAAGAGATTTGCAGACTATAGTTGCAGAATTCTACAGTACTATTAGCTACAAGTACCCGTTGCTATCTGTCTCCTGCTGCTCTGCAAGGCCTAGGGTTGCCAGGTGTCTCATTTTCGACCAGAATGCCCAGTTGAAAAGGGACCCTGGTGGCTCCAGTCAGCACTGCTGACTGGGCTGTTAAAAGTCTGGTCAGCAGTGTTGCAGGTCTATAGCAGGTTAGTCCCTACCTGTCCTGGCACTGTACTGTGCCCCAGAAGCAGCCAGCAGGTCCGGCTCCACGCACTGCCCTCGCCCCCAGCACCAGCTCCACATTCTCATTGGCTAGGAACCGCAGACAATGGGAGCTGCGTGCGGGGGGAGGGGGTGTGTGCCTGCAGGTGAGAGCAGTGCATGGAGCCTCCTGGCCCCCCACCTAGGAGCCAGACCTGCTGGCCACTTCTGGGCTGCAGTGCGGTGCCAGGACAGGTAGGGAGCCTGCCTTAGCCCTGCTGCACCACTGACCAGGAGCCTCCAGAGGCAAGCCTGTGCCCCAACCCTGAGCCCCAACTCCCTGCCCCAGCCCTGAGGCCCCCCCAAACCAGAGCCCCCTCCTGCATCCTAAACCCCTCATTCCCAGCCCCAGCCCAAAGCCCACACCCCCAGCCCAGAGCCCATCCCCCCTCCCACATCCCAACTTCCTGCTGCAGCCGAGAGCCACCCCGCTGAGCGCCTCATTTCTGGCCCCAACCCAGAGCCTGCACCCCCAGTTAGAGCCCTCCCTCCCTCCCCCACCCCAACCCCCTCCCCGAGCCCAGTGAAAGTGAGTGAGGGTGGGGGAATGTCGTGAGTGGGGGGCAGGGTCTTGGGGAAGAGGCAGGGGCAGGGCCTCAGGGAAGGGGTGGGGCCAGGGTGTTCGGTTTTGTGCGATTAGAAAGTTGGCAACCCTAGTAAGGACCTGGCCCTGCAAAGACTTACACATGCTTACTTCATGTGCTGTGATTAGTCTCAATGGGTCTACTTACTGTCCCAAAAGTTAATCACATGCATGAGTCTTCACAGGATTGGGACCTAACTTTGTATAATTGACTTATACAATTCTGCAGTTATATTCAAGGAAGCGTTGTGATGGTCTCTATTTTATACAGTGTTTTTCATGAGTATCGTCATGTTTTGCATTTTAATTCTCTCCAAAACAACTCTCAGACTTAGATCAAATCTATAGAGGTTTTTCTGATTTTCTCAGAAGCATGGTTGTTCCCCAAGCCAGTGCCCTCAAGCCATGTACTCACATCCAAGACAAATCCAAATTCAGAAGGTTTTAAGCAAGTGCTCATTGAATCAATTAAAAATTATTCCCACAGTCTCTGTGAGTTAGATTCTGATCAGTATCCCAATAGGAATATTCCCATTATACCTAGAATCTTCTTGAAAGGGCATTTTCTAAATTATTCTTGATGTTTGATGTTTTATTAATATCTGGGATGTCTTGGAAACACATAAAGAACAAGCCACAACACCTGATCCCAGTACAGGTGTTGCTGTAACAGTGACTAAAATAGCATTGTTCTCAAATTTATTATAAACACCTGCCTGGGATGGTCTAGATAATACTTAATCCTGCCTCAGTGCAGGGACTAGACTAGATGATTTATCAAGGTCCCTTCCAGTCCTGTGTTCCTATGGTTCTATGATTATGCATAGTGATAATTAATATACCTTATATTTGTAATATGTTAATGTCATTCATTCATCCCAAAAGTGAACCACAGGCAACGTGTGCTACTACCCATTAATGGCAGTCCATGCTTGTCGCATAGCTTGTTTTTTCTAGGAAATGTTGTCTAATGGTTAAAGAACTGGAAGGCAGGACTCCTGGGTTCTCTTCTCAGCTCTGCCACTGAGTCACTATGTGACCTTGGGCGAGTCACTGTCTCTGCGCCTCAGTTTCCCCAAGGCGCTGCTGGAAGAAACAATAAATGTTTGCAAAGAACCTGCAGATCCTTTGGGTGACAGGTGTTCTAGAGAGGCAGCAGCATTATCCCACCACATTATTCCTGTCATTACATCTGTATTTGCCGTCTCCCCTAGGAAATTGTTGACTGGTTCAATGCCATTCGGGCAGCGCGTTTCCATTACCTTAGAACCACCTTCCCCACCGCTCCTGAGGCCGAGGTGAGAACTGAAGGTGCTTTAAGTGTGGAAAAGCATCATCTTCCTTTCTGTGCTTGTGCCCTCTTCAATAAGAGCATGGCATTGGGAATTCCTCCTGCATTCATGTTCCCTTCTTGCAGCCTGGGAGGGACCACAACTATGGGCTTTAATAGAGACTCATATGGCACCTAATTTCCAGCCTGCATCAGCCTGGCCACCAAACTTCTGCCTGCAAGATCTGCATGTGGAAGCAGTGTCATGTGGGAAGCTGGCCCTGATGCACGCAGACTGAGTACTTAGATATCAAAGTACCTGATGGGTATGGGGAAAAATTCCTCTGTGTGGGAACTGTAACTTTTGTGTATAAACAACTGCAGCCCAAACACATACAGAGGCCATTTTGGAGAGTATGGTTCTGTAATGCTGATTTAGATAAGACCTACTGGGAGACCATACATCTGTTTTCTCCATGGCTCTGTACGTTCTGAGGATCTTTCAACCTGAACTGCTGGGGATCCTCTTTTTTGGGATTCATTTACTAGAAATATATTTCAGACAAATAAAGAGAGGAAGTCAGGTTTAATGGCAAGCACAAGGGACTGGAAGCCAGGACTTCTGGGTTCTCTTCTTAGCTGCTTACTCAGCTGAGCCAGTTCATCTCTCCATGCCCCAATTTACCCATCTAGTAATAATGAACAACCTGAGGGGGAGGGGTCTTGTGAGGCATCATTCAGTGATTTCTTTAAAGGAACCTTCAGACACTGTGTAAGTGCAAAATATCATCCTTTCTCCAAGTGACCAGACGTTTCTTTCTAAGCTTCTCTAGCCCATAATGGAGAATTAATGGCTTGACCAAGAATTTTTGTTTCTCTATTAGCCATTTTCTTTCTGTCCATGTGCTGTGACCCTCACGTTATATTTGTCAGTCACTTACAGTCTGACTTTCCATGCATCCCATCAGGCCCTCTCATCCTCCCTCTCCAGTGCTGCCACTGGCTGGTTACTCTCAATCTTCTGGCACCTAGACTAGACTCCATTAACCCCCTTCATACTCCTGTTGATGCAAGCACAGGTCCTTTCCTAGTGGAGTATTCCATGGTCAGCGATACACAGAGGTGTAATATTGAATGTTACTCCCGTAAGCGGAAAGACACCTGTGGAGTCTGCTAATCAATTGGGCAGCTTCTAGGTTATTTCTGCATTTTAGTTGAGGTGTTTCTCCTTCCCATTGACATGACAGAGTTTGTCTCTCTGCGTGTGTGTGTATTTCTTCTGTCTCCAACATGCTATTCACTTTGATCAAGCATAGGTAGGGTTAGCGTCTCCATTTTCAGTATAACCAGACAACAGCTCATTTAGTACCACTTAGCAGGTAAGTTTTGGTAGGGAGTGTTCAGGACAACATAGAAGTGGGGAACATGCTGTATACATACAGTATACAAAGGTAGATCAAGCGTGGGAGCTAAAATATGGTCTCCATTTAAAATGTGACCCTTAACAGAACGAACATATGTTCCTTCCTTTTATTAAGTAGACAGACAGATAAGCAAGCAAAACCCTGCTGATTATTTGCTTTGACAAATTAGAAGAGAACGCTGGGTGTGACTGAGCTGGTAACCAATGTCTCTTGTGTTCTTCTAGCTCATACCCAAGATTTCAAGGAATTATTTCAAAGAAGGCTATATGGAGAAAACAGGGCCAAAGGTAGTTCCACTTGAATTTCATACCTGGTTAAGCACTACGTAAATGCTTGGCACTAGCCAAACATGACTCTTCCCCTGAAGTAGTATGTTTGCTAATACTGCCATGATTATGATGAAGCAGTTTGCTAGGAGTCATGTTTAAGTGAGCCCCAGTTAAATGGAATAGACCAAAGGTGGCCAAACTGTGGCTCGTGAGGCACATGCAGCTCTTTTACCATTAAAATGCGGCTCGCCGAGTCCCCCACCCCTATCCCATTCTTCACCTACCAGACTGGAGGGGAGGGGGGGAAGCTCAGGACCTCTGCCTGCAGAAGGGTGGTGCAGTAGGGGCTTCTGTCCAGCAAGGAAGGGGCTCTCAGGGCTTCTGCCCAGCGGGGGGTGTGTGTGTGTCTTGGGGCTTCGGGCCTGCGGGGTACACCTGCCAGGGCTCGGGGCTTCAGCCCCGCTGCAGCTGAAGCCCTGAGCCCTGGCAGGTGCCTGACGTCCCAACCCCTGGCTCCCAGCAGGTGTGCCCCAGCTCTCGAACTTCTGAAGATTGTCATATGTGGCTCAGAGGGTCAGTAAGTTTGGCCACCCCTGGCATAGAGTGCATTTCAGTTTATACAGTGTTTTGGGATCCTGTTTTATTTCTGTATGAAGATAACTTTGAGGGTTTCTTCTACGGTGTGGCAAACTAAAAGTGTGATGGAATAATTGGGGGCAGTATTTCTGGAATTGCAAAGTTATATTATTTAGCACAAGGAGGTGGCTGTATCATGATCTTCTTTGTTAACTGCAGGTCTGTATCACCATGTAATACCCAGTATAGCAGAAGCATTACAATGCGGATCAGCCTAATGCAATCCTCTGCCCCCATCTGTTCTCCTCTTGTATGTAGGCCCTTTGTCCTAGCCCACCAGTTCAGTAAGTGAAATGGGGGAATTCAGTTTTCTTTGCTGGCATCACGATCGGTGTCAGATTGGAAACCAAGGGGAGAAGGCTCTGTTGCTTCTCTGACATTCCCTAGCTCCCCACACACACTCAAGCTCCATCCTGAGTCCGTGCTACTGCTTAAAGGATCAGCAGTGAAGCACATAATGCTGGTCTGAAAGTAGCGTTTGTTAGGCTACTTCAGGGTAAACAGGTGTTTCAGTGTGTCTGCCTGCAGGTAGCACCATGGCACCTGACCTTTGGAAGGTTCCCAACCAGGAGGACTACAGATACTTGTTTTTTTAATGAAAGTCTAAATTCTGCAGAAGCTGCAGCAAGCCCCAGAGAAGGGCCTGCCTAGCTCAGCACAGAGGAACGAGTGGCTCAGTTCCATTTCTGCCTCACGCTGAAGATTACACCTCGGTAAAGAATGTGCACAAGTCACTCGTGTTAACATCGAGGGAGAAGGGAAGTGAGGCTCTGGGCACAATGGTGAACCACAGAACTGCGTTACACTGAGGAACTGAAACTGAGCCAATGGGCAGCGTTAGCAGGATACCAGAAGCCTGCCAGGAGTGGCAGAACCCCTGTTCCTGGGAGCCAGATCATTAAAGAGCTGCTTCTCTCTCTGTAGCACAAGGAGGCCTTTAAGAAGCGCTGGTTCAGCCTGGACTCTCAGGAGAGGAACCTGTTCTACTTTAAAGACCCGCTGGTAAGAGGAGCACTCATTCTGTAAGTGGAGCCCCTTTGCAGAGGGAAGGTAGGGGGCTGGGGGTTCTGTGCCACCCACCCTCCAGGAACAGCACAAGCTCAGCACCCATTTGGGCCCCGTAGTGAATGGCTGGATTTTCAAGAGAGCTGTGCATGTCGGGAGCGGATCACTTGGAGATGAGTGGCCTTGAGCTCTTTTGAAAGTTTGGCTGTCCCTGGGTAGCAGCTGTCTAGGGTACTTAGGGTAAGATGAACAATAAGGCAGAGCCTGGAATAGACCCCAGTGCTGTGTTTTAAACACAGGACGTCCTCCCTGTGGTCTTGGTATTACCAAGCCTGCCCCTGCCAGCTCCAAAATCTGCAGTTCCCGAGTTCCCTATTTTGAGAATGCTTTTGAGTTTTTAAATCTCAGGGATTTTCCCTGACCCCTGGGTCCACCTACTCTGTGTCCAGGGCAGTTTCCCCTCCATATGGAACCTATTGCTTCTGCCTTTCAGATGACAGCATGGTACTACCCCTGAGAGCAGTGAACCACTGTAATACTATCCATGATTGTCCTGCTTTCTCCTACCTAGGATGCCTTTGAACTGGGCCGAGTTTTTATTGGAAGCAAAGAGCAGGGATATGAGGTCCAGGCTGACTTGCCCAGAGGAGTCACAGGGAAGAGGTGGAAAGCTGGGCTCACCATAGTCACGCCACACAGGAAGTTTGTGTTTGTGTGTGAAAATGACAGGGAGCAGAAGGAGTGGACAGCGGCTTTGAATGAAGTCATCTCCCAGCCTCTGACAGCCTAGGACTAGTGGTGAGTTCCGGAAAACTGGACTTTCTGCGTCTGGTTCATCACTGGTCTGTGGTCTCTTTATGCCAGCTAGGCTGGCGGTAGGCCCCCTCAGGGAATATCCCTGGCGGTAGGGCTGCTTTGCCCAAGTGCAGCAGCCATGGGCAGAGAAGAGTGTGGGTGGGACTGGGCATGGCCAAGAGGGACCCCCAAGTGGGGTCCCTGCAGCTACTTAGGGCAGCTCTAGACTGAACTGGGGGCTGCACTGGCCCCCAGATCTCCTGAATAGAGGGGGGACAAGCCGCTTCTGCGCTGGCATCTGTGACAGCGTAGGGATCAGTCTGCCCCCTGTCGCTTCATGACCAGTGGGACAATGTCAGCTTAAAAATCATGGCCAAACAAGAGATTTACTTAGGAGCATTTCTATGGCTGTCCTCACCAGAGCCTCTGAGAGCTTCACAGACACTATTGAACCTGATCCTCTGGTGCTGGCCAGTGTTCCTGTTTCTTGGAAACTCGGTGATGCTTCGGTCTGATGACTCACATCACCATAACTCTCAAGCTGCAGAGAAGCACTGTATTGGTGTGTATGTGGGGGGGAGTTGTAGCCAGCCTGGTCAGCTGGGCTCGGCACTCAGAGCCTCCTGGCTGCAGGCAGGAAATGTTCCAAAGGAGGCACCAGCTACAAGAGGGCTTCACAGGCATGGCTGAAAATAGCTCACAAAACTGACAGATAGAATCAGCAGGGGAATGAACATGAGGAGGGTCAAAGGCCCGGAGCCAAAGGAGAATGTGGGGGGAAAGCCACATACCCTGAATGTAACTGAATGCAGAATCAAGACAGATCCTAAATCCCAAGTGCTTGCTGTGCAGTCTCAGGGCCCAGTCTTTCTGACTAGCCAAGCTCTGCTCAGTACAGTATCTGGGGTGGGGAGGAAGAAGCAAGGCAAAGGTTTGTGGTTTCCGCTTTGCAGTTCCTGAGCTCTGAGGCTGGCCAGGGATTGTTCTATATTACACTTGGCTCCCCATGGCCCCAACAGGCCATTTTGGTAGTCAGGAAGAGCTGGAGCACAGAGGCCCTCTAACCATGTCCCCTTTTGCTCGGGGAGAGAGTGAAGGAGTGAAAGGAAGTGAGGGAGTTGACCTGCAGGAGACTTGAAGCTTGGAGCAGGCTTGCTGAAGGGGCCAACCAGAGACACCTGGTGCAGGAAAGGAACCTCAAGCTGCTGCTTCCTTGCAAGAGAGCTGAAGCAGGCCTGGGTGGGGAAGGGAAGAGACTGGACCGACCCGACTGACTTACTCACACTGAGAAGCTGCAAGGGTGTCAGCTGGGGCAGGGCAACTGCAAGCTGATAAGAGAGGCTATGTGAAGGAATCTTTTTTGCTCACCCAGGCTGTGGGACCATGCCCTGGGACAGATTTTTGGGACTCGGTGAGTGACTGGGGAATTTCCCAGTTCCCTTCCCCCAAAAAGGAGCCCAAACAGGCTGTGTGTTGAAAAGACAAACTTTCATTAAAGCTTCTTGGACTCTTATTAAAGGAAACCACCTCCCCCAGATCCTTCTGTGAGGGGAGGGGATGGGGTGGAGAGGAGACAGGTCACCCCTCCCTCATGTTCCTACATCCAACCATGCCTCCTTCACTGCGGGCTTTGAGGGGCAGTGGCATAGAACCAGCTACACTGCCCGGTGGTCCCCCAGGCCAGGGGAATCCTCAACTGGGCTATTAAGTTGGCTTTGTAGCAAAGGGTCTGGCTCTCAGCATCACGCATACCTGGTCATTATTAGTTCTGGGTGCCATTAATTGTCTGTGTCTTGTTCATATTTCGGCAGAGGCCACTCTCGGGCTGCGCTGACCACCAGACCAGATGACTTGGGCACACGGGTTGAGGTGGGAAGATAAACTCAGAGACATTTTACCTGCTGACAACTGTTTTTGCCTTTGTCTTCTGTCCCGAAAAGAGGGGAGCGAGGGATTGCATTTCCAAGGCTCATTTCAGTCCAGCCTACAAGGGCCATGGTGTTTGGTGGGATGTGGACACCTTAGCAGTAGGAAGCAGACCAAGATAACCACACTCAGTTCATGGGACTATCAAACGTTGTTATGTTCAAAGAGCCTTTTGGCTGCTGCTGACATGGACTGCACTGGAGACAGCGACCAGGAGAAGAGAGTGCTGCATCCCGGTGTTAAGGCCTACAGGGGGATTTTCAAAAGGGCTTAGCACTGGCCTAACTCTGTTCCCACTGAAATCAGTGTGTCATGACCCACGGGTCTCAAACACGGGCCCACAAGGTTCATGGAAGCTGCCACGTTCCAGCCCACCACCCAGCAGCCAGCTGGCAGCAAGTTACCTGAGACCCATGAACCTCAGCTCCAGTGTAAGGCTCCGCTCCTGAAGTCCAAATGGCAGAGTCCCAGGGCAACTGATCGTCCCGCTGGCCCTACTGAAGCCAGCAGCAGGAACAGGAAGCTGTCTGAACTGGGGCTGTTCTGGACTGTTCGCCTGTGCTCCCCTGGCTTGATCTTCTGGCATCTGCCTCACGGTTCCTGACGTCCAGTTTGTCTCCTGCCTCTGATCCCCTGATATCCTGACCCAGCCTGACTCTGGTTCCTGACTTGTGGTTTGCTTCTGACCTCGTGCTATTCCGACTCCTGTCTCATGCCTGTGGATTTGGCTCTATTAGGTCTGTCTAACCCGGCTGTGACATAGTGGGAGTTTTACCATTGACTCCAGTAGGAGCGGCATTATGCCAATGCTGAGCACCCAGCCTACGAGCAAATCCTAAGAGGGGACGTGCAGCCCTAACTCTTGTTGGCTTCAGCAGGTTCTCGGAACCTCCCAGGATACGTCCCATGGGTTAGAATGAAAGGACTGCCCCCTTTTGTTATAAGTGGGTCCAAGGCCCTGTGTTGGGTTGTACGTTTTGGTGACAAAATCCCCAAATTCTGGAAAAATAAAAGACAGTTTTGACCTCCTCTGACTGCCTATGTAATCACAGTAGTAAGGAATCCCTGCACAGCACCCTTTATCCCAGGATCTCAACTCTGACCCCATATTACAGATGCGGAATCTGACAGACAGGGAGAGTAAGGCCAATTTTGTCAAAAGCAAGGACCAATCTTGGGCATCCAGTCTGAGATACCTTGGGCTTGATATTCAGAAGTACAGGGCCCTCACAATCCACATAAATACAGTTGGGGCTATGGGCCGACACTCTCTTGACAATTAGGCCTAAATTGGGCACACCATATCAGAGACCACTTTTGTCTTGCCTTTAGGCCCACAGTGAATCAGTGCCAGAACTGGGGACAGGACTCAGGGGCCATGACTCCGAGGCCCTGATTCACCATTACCCTGCACCTTGTGTAGTTACTTCTGCCACTTCAAAGGGAACGCAGACACCCCAGCATAATGAGGTAGTGTTTTATCCCCACTCTGTGCCGGTGTCAATGAATATTGGGCAACAGTGAATTGGGCCTTTTGTCCTCTGCTCTAATCACAGAGAAACATTCTCTCCTCTCGCTGCTAGGGCTGGGTGAAAGTTCAGAGGGCTGGTCCAGTCAAGCAGCCGGACATCTGGATGTTTTTCTTTGTATCTGGACTATTTTAGTCTGCAGATCAGGCTGGAAATCTTGCAAGCAAAATGTATGGTGAGGCTGCCTGCACTTACTGATATGTTCCAGCCTGCCTGAAACACCCAGAGTAGCTTGCTTTTCCTGCTGAAACGAGGAAGTGCCTGTAGGCCGGGGTGTGTGTGTGTGTGTGTGAAATGTTTCAACTGAACTCTTCTGAATCTCTGAGAAAAAGGTCTGGGTTGGATCCTCATTTTATTTATTTGAACGAGTTCATCATCATCTGGCCCTGAGCAATCTGCTTCTCAAGCTCTGCTTGTCCCTGTAGCCCCCAATAACCTTGCCAGTGGAGCTGCCTCTGCCTCTCCAGGAGACCTGATGAATCAGGCTGGTTTCTGTTCACCCTCTTATTCAAAAATCTTTTAACAGGCTAATCCTGCATCCAGTGAAATCAATAGCACAGCTCCCGATTGACTTGAATGGTGTTTCAGGCCCTAGATCAGTTTTGAGCCACATGGTTTTACGTTCCTGGATTTTTGCTCTGAGTTTATCCAAACTAAACACTGTGAAGCCAAACCATAAAGCAACAATTCATTGATTTAAGGCCAGAAGGAACCACTAGATCATCTAGTCTGACCCCCTGGATAACCCAGGCTCTAGAATTTCACCCAGGAAAGTCTAATGCGCTACCAAATATGCAGACCCACAAGAATTATGATCCACGCTGTATCTGATGATTGCTGGGGGCCGAAGATCTGCTGTATCACCAGCTGTGATCTGAGTTTTGTCATGAAACCAGGCAATTCACTCTCAGGAAATGAATGGATGCATTCTGAGCTTCAATAAATATTTTGTTGGGCCTCAAAAAGTTTTGCATGGCTGGTTTCATTTCTCTGTTCAAAATAAATTTAAGCCTGAACCAAATCCTGAGATCAGAGCTCCCCTGAACTTTGGGGAAGTTTGGGTCACATACTGAACTTAGGCTAAGTCCACACTGCAATTGGAGGCATGATTGCAGCATATGTAGTTATCCCTGTGCTAGCTTTAATCTAGCTAGCACAGCTAAAAATAGCAATGAAGACAGAGCAGCATTGGCTTCAGTCTGGGCTAGCAATATGAGTACATACCTAGGTGTCTTGTGCAGATTAAAGCTAGTGTGGGTATGCCACCTGACCTGCAATCACCCCTTCAGTTGCAGTGTAGACATAACCTGTGTGGCTCAGACCCCGCTCTAACTTAAATCATAATTTGGGTCTTCATTGTGATAGGACATGCTTACTGAGACATGCTTGTCCTATATGATTTCTCTGGGCAAGATTCTGATACTTGTGTTGAGTGGCACCATACTCCACAAATGATCCCATTGGTTAACCTTCTAGAGCTACTTCAGGCCTGTTCAGCACCCCAGAATCCTCCATAGTGCCAAGTGCTAAAGTCATGACTCCAACCCTGGCCCAGCGCAGCCTCTGTGGTCCACTGGGATCACGTGTGGAGTAGGCCCCATCAGTGTGAGCAAAGAGATCAGAATCTGGCCCAATTTATTTTTATGTCTAGAGCTTTGTCTCTTGATTCCCATCCATCAGTTTGTTTTATTTTTGTCTCTTGCTTTTTATTTACTTTATCCCGCTTGTCTTTTCCAGTCCATTTTAAATACTGAACTGCTCTTTTCAACCTGTCTTTAACAAGAAGAATGGAGGAATCCCTGTACTGCTGGCTAAAGGTTTGAAGTAGACTGCCACAGAAGTTGCAGATGTTCAGCTGCTTTCAGAATCAGGCTGATTGTGTGTGAAATGAAATGGCCACAAGAGAGCGGCAGAGGACAAGGAATGGGAGAACGGCTGGCTCTAGTTATTGACCAAGCTGAAAATGGATATGATACCTTTAAGGAGACATTTTTCTGAGCAGTCCTATTTCGGTTCACTTCCCCTTGAAGAGGCTTCTTGTATAATGAGACTCTTAAGCGGGTGATGATTAATTTCAGCCAGATCTCTTGTTGCTAACACTCAGTCCTGGGCAGCCAGGCTTTGTGTGTTTAGCAGAAGGCAGCTAATTGCATGACACTGAGACAAACACCCAAAACAAACTCGGAAGGAGGGAGGCATCTCATGGAAAAGCGTATTTCCAGCCAAAACCAGATCCCAGATCTGTACTGCCCCAAACTTGGAGAGGTTTGAGATCCTGATCTGCCTTTGTGATTGGAGCCCATCTCTATGGACAACTCCCTGTGAATATTATTATAGATCTAATGATTTAGATTATACAGTGGCAAATATTTGCCAAGATAGAATTCCGACCTGGGGTTGGACTCCTACGTAACAGACGGGTGAAAAAGGAATAGAGGGCTCCTCCCCCTCTGAGCTCACTGGTGGACAATCTTTCATAAGCATAAAAGAAACTGAAAGTTCTGTCTTTTCTCTCTCCTGGGGGCCATGGCGACTGCTGCTAATCCTGTCAAAAATCTCCAGGACGAAGTGACTTGTTCTCTTTGCCTGGACTATTTTAAAGACCCAATAATAATCACAAAATGTTCCCACAGCTTCTGCCGAGCCTGTATCACCCAGCACTGCAAGGACCCAGGAACCGATGTCCGCTGTCCTCATTGTAGGAAGAGCTTTCAGCAGGAAAACTTAATCTCAAACAGGCCGCTGGCCAACATGGTGGAAATAGTCCAGCAGTGTCTGAACAGAACTGCCAAAAGACAGGGAGAGGAAAGTGAGGCAGAGAAACACCAGGAAGTATTGAAACTCTTTGGTGAAGATGATCAAGAAGCCAGTGAAGCCTGGGCTTGGAATTCTCAAGCTGGGCTTCCCCCAGACAGGAGAGCATGGGAGACCAAGGTATTTACTGTGTGCTGCATATTTAAATAAATAATAATAATAATTAAGTAATCAATAATACCTAACACTTGTAAGAACTATAGGGCCTGATGTGGAGGGAGGGATAGCTCAGTGGTTTGAGCTTTGGCCTGCTAAACCCAGGGTTGTGAACTCAATCCTTGAGGGGGCCATATAGGGATCTGGGGCAAAAATTGGGGATTGGTCCTGCTTTGAGCAGGGGGTTGGACTAGATGACCTCTTGAGGTCCCTTCCAACCCTGATAATGGTTCTATGTCAATTGGGAGTTGAGGGTGCTCAGCATGCTCAGTAAGTACCTTGCAGGACTGGGCCATAATTCAGGATATACTTCCCCGGGGTTGTGAGAAGAGAGTTTGGCTATGTCTTTGCCAAAAAGTTAACACTGCTCTCACAACATTCATTTTGCATTTTCTGACTACTTTGTGTTCGCTTTCCCACATCACCATGACAGTAACGTTAGTGGGCAGATGTAAGGGAAACAGGAAGCCAGATTACTTTTCCTAAAGCAGCTTTTATTTCTGGTAACGACTAATGGCCTGAGGACCTGATCCAAAGCCCACTGAAGTCAATGGAAAGACAAAGGGGCTGTCCAGGTGTAATTGAGGTGCACTGTACATACCAAGGTACAACCATCTAACTAATACTACTTGACTGATTGGCACCTAGATATCACAGTGATGGGCACACGTTGGGCCCAATTCAACTCTCATTGAAGTCAGTAAGAGTCATTCCGTAACACCTCACTGTAGCAGTTCTCAACCAGGGGTCCATGGCCCCCTCAGGGGGTCTGCCAAGCAGTGCTGCCATTTGATTCACTGGGTCCCAGGGCAGAAAGCCAAAGCCCCGCTGCCCTGAACCCCGCCACACAGGGCTGAAGCTGAAGCCTGAGTAGCTTAGCTTTGCAGGACCCGCTGTGGTGTGGGACCCCAGGGCAATTGCCCTGCTTGCAACCCCCTAATGCTGACTCTGACTTTTATGACAGGTTTCAGAGTAACAGCCGTGTTAGTCTGTATTCGCAAAAAGAAAAGGAGTCCTTGTGGCACCTTAGAGACTAACCAATTTATTTGAGCATGAGCTTTCGTGAGCTACAGCTCACTTCATCAGATGCATACCGTGGAAGCAGTTTCCACGGTATGCATCCGATGAAGTGAGCTGTAGCTCACGAAAGCTCATGCTCAAATAAATTGGTTAGTCTCTAAGGTGCCACAAGGACTCCTTTTCTTTTTTCTGACTTTTATGTACAGAAAAACAGTTGTGGCACTGGTGGGCCATGGAGTTTTTATAGCATATTCGGGGGCCTCAAAGACAAAAGTTGGGAACCCCTCCTGCAGATAATCAAAACCACTCCACGTATTCAATGGGTGGAAGGAGTTAATGTTACCATGAGAACCTTGACATCGGCATTTCCTGCCCTTCTTGTCTTTCAGTTTTCAGCCTTAAAGTTATTTTAATGTCATCTTTTATTCATTTGCACTTTAGTTCTTTTAAAAACTAAATAATTACTGATATGTGTCACAGTTGCCCCTAGAGATCTGAGCCAGGGTCAGAGACCCTTGCACTAGGCTGTGTATACACACACCCAGTGCCCCTCCCCAAACGGCAAACAGTCCAACTAAAATAGCAAAGACAAGAAAAATACCTTAATCCCTCCAGGACGAATATACTGATTAAAAACTCGCTGTAGTGCAGGTAGCTTTGTCCAGCATGATTAATAATGGGTATATTGTATTTTTGGATCCACTTTTGTTGTAATCCTCTCTGCAGTTGCTCTTTCATTTCTTAATTTAAAAAGTTATTAGTTACTATTGTGGGACCAAATAACAGCAGGTGAAATTTAGGGGCTCGAGACGCTAAGTAACTAATTTGTGGCTGCAGTGCCTTCATGGTATGAATTGCACCCACATTAAAATTCTGCAGCTCTGACAGGAGAGGCTCAGTTAGGTTGGGCTGAAAACCAGGCAGTTGGATTGATGTGGAACAGATATTCTGGAGAGGTAGATTTCCTGGGCTTGCCTCTCACAAATACATTAGTGGTGCAGGGTGACTTTCACAAGGCCAAACCTCAGCCACCTGGGAAAGTCTCTCCATGCAGGCCATGCTATTTTGGGGCACCACTGGCTTCCCTTTTGGGGGGAAGAGGTGTATTTAATCATTGTCCTTCGCCCAGTCTGTGTTTGTTGCCAAATCTAGTAGTGTTGTTGTTTCTCTTTTGCTCCCAAGGCCATGTGGATCGAATGCTAGTGTAGCGAGTGATTTTGGACAGGGCGCTTTAGCAAATAATTCAGCCCCTGGGGAGATGTGTGTGTGTGTGGTTAAATTAGACTCACCTACCTTTGGTATAATGACAGGTTTCAGAGTCGCAGCCGTGTTAGTCTATATCCCCAAAAAGAACAGGAGGACTTGTGGCACCTTAGAGACTAACAAATTTATTAGAGCATAAGCGTTCGTGGGCTACAGCCCACTTCATCGGATGCAAAGAATGGAACATATAGTAAGAAGATATATATACAAACAGAGAAGGTCCCACCTTCTTCTTACTATTCTATGCATCCGATGCAGTGCGCTGTAGCCCACGAAAGCTTATGCTCTAATAAATGTGTTAGTCTCTAAGGTGCCACAAGTCCTCCTGTTCTTCTTTCTACCTTTGGTATGGTGCTTGCAGCCTCTGGGGCAAGGTATCCTCCAAGCTGGGGCCCACAGAGTGAGGGAGAGAAGGGGAGGGTGTTTGCAGCCCCTCCAGGCTGGAGTTGGGCGGGAACTTTGCAGCCCCTGAGGGGGATCCCACGCCTGGCGGGGTGGATGGGTCTGCAGCTCCTAATGCAGAGCCCCCTGGCCTGCCTAGGCGGGGCCCAGGGGAAGGAGGGCGGAGCTGGCCCTCCCCAGCCATGGCTGCGCTGCCTGTATGGCTGGGTCCCGGCGACCTCAGGTGCCCCATCTGCCTGGGGCTGCTGCAGAGCCTGGCCACCCTGCCATGTGGCCCCAGCTTCCAGCCAGCAGCACCTGCCCTCTGGCCCAGCTCTGTCTGCGCCCCTGGCTTGTCCTCCCCCAGCTCATTTCCTGGCGCCAGGGAGCTGTCTACTTGAGGGTCCTCATCAGCCAGCTGCTGCTGGCCACTCATTCCACCCTGTCTCCCTGGCTCTCCCAGCCCTCTGCTGTGGATCCTGGGTGGAAGCAGGGATAGTCAGGAGCCCTGTGGCAGTGACTCTCAACCTTTCCAGGGGACTGTCCCCCTTTCAGGAGTCTGATTGGTCTTGTGTACCCCCAAGTTTCACCTCATTTTGAAACGACTAAAAATACAAACGGTCACAGAGCACTAGTACTGACAAATTGCTCCCTTTCTCGTTTTTTACCATATCATTATAAAATAAATCAACTGGAATATAAATATTGTACTTACATTTCAGTGTATACAGAACAGTATAAACAAGTCATTGTCTGTATGAAATTGTAGTTTGTACTGATTTTGCTAGTGCTTTTTATGTAGCCTGTTGTAAAACTAGGCAAATATTTAAGTGAGGTGATGTACCCCCGGAAGATCTCTGTGTACCCCCAGGGGTACGCATACTCCTGCTTGAGAACCACTGCCCTATGGGACCCCCCACAGGTAGGGGCCTGAGGAGAAAAGGAGCAGCTACCCACCACCACTCTGAGTTCTGCTGGAGAGGGTTGGTTAGAAAGACTGTACTGCTGGGCCGTCTACTCCCACTGTGTCATGTAGTACCTTGTGTCAAAGGCTGCAGAGAGGTCCTGTCTTATGAGCATGGAGATCTTATCTGACTTCTTATTCACCACAGTTGCAGCTCCATGAGGATAAGAGCAGTGAAAGATACAGTTATTATTAACTATTATGAATATTTATTATTTGGATAGTGGTAGCATCTAGGAAGCCCCCATCAGAGATCAGCTTTAGGCACCCCATTGCTTTAGGCACCCTACACAAAATACAATGAAGAGACAGTCCCTACAGTCTCTGGCCCTGGTCCAACAAGGCAGTTAAACTCATGACAAAATTTTAAGTATGTGAGTAGTTCCATCAACTTCAGTGGGATTAGCGTCATGCTTAAAGTTAGGTTTCAGAGTAACAGCCGTGTTAGTCTGTATTTGCAAAAAGAAAAGGAGTACTTGTGGCACCTTAGAGACTAACCAATTTATTTGAGCATGAGCTTTCGTGAGCTACAGCTCACTTCATCGGATGCATACCGTGGAAACTGCAGCAGACATTATATACACACAGAGATCATGATGCACTCACAGAGTGAGTCTCTGTGTGTATATAATATCATGATCTCTGTGTGTATATAATGTCTGCTGCAGTTTCCACGGTATGCATCCGATGAAGTGAGCTGTAGCTCACGAAAGCTCATGCTCAAATAAATTGGTTAGTCTCTAAGGTGCCACAAGTACTCCTTTTCTTTATGCTTAAAGTTAATTATATACTGCTTAAATACTTTGCAGGACCTGGGGCTAAGTAAGGCAGTGTTAACAAGGCACAGGTATTTTTCCCACCATGGCCTTTAATCCTATCACATTTTCTACTGGGGTTCTATAAATAAACATTCATATGTTTCACTTTAAAGGCAAAATTGGAAATAAGTGAGGTCTCCAAGCAAATTGAAATGGCCCAAGATGCCATCAGCAGCAGCAAGCAGGCCAGCACTGAAATGAATGTATGTATACACATGATCAACCCCTCTTAATTTATACGTTTACCCATCACTGAGAGATGCATGACCACCTTTATTTAGGACCACATGGGGCAAGGGGTCTGCCCAGGATCATCCTCCTGTGCATCCACCTTTTACTCCTGCACCCCTGGTGGTGTTCTCTGAGGAGTGTTGGATATGGCGTCAGCTGTTATTATAACTATGCTCCGGAGCTGGTCAGAGTGGTTGCTCCAATCTTATGGATGCTATTTGCCTCTTTTGCCTGCCTCCTAGGAGTTGCATGTGATATGTCTGTGCCTCTCACAGCCCTGAGCGCAAGGGACTGAGCTAGAATCTCAGTCTCCGTGTTACGACACTGGCTGAGGACTGCTGTCCTTTCAGTAGCCCAACTCTGTATTCCTAGAGCAACCCAAAACTCCCATTGCAGCCAATGCAGGATTTTGCCAAGTATGTGTATTTATTAAGAGCACTGTCTTCCTCTGAATAAAAATAATCATGCTGAAATGAAGTGGTCACTTGCCAGAGCGGGTTAGATCAGGCTTTAGATGCTGATGTTCCTCACCTCCTTGTTGCTAACAGAACTCACTCCACATCTGCTACCTTTCAGGAATACGTGTCTCATATCAAAGGCTTGATTACTGAAGACTTCTGTGCCATGAAACAGTACCTTGAAACACAAGAGAGAGCCACACTGATGGTCATTGGACAAGAGCAACAAGTGGCTCAACAGAAAATAGAAGAAATGATTGGCCATCTCACCGCGAAATTGAACATGCTCACAGAAATCAAAACCCAGCTGCAGAACAGGCTGCAAAATAACGCGATGGAGCAGATGAGCGTAAGTAGAAATCTGTGGGCCAATGAGCATGTACTGAGCATGTGCAACTTTCACTACCTGCATTAGTGCTCTTCTTCAGACTTCCCAATGCTGCACTCTCACTGGTGTAGAACAACCAGGGTAGTAACAGTGAGAGCAGTAGTGTAGATCGGATGCTGCCATTGAGACCTGCTCTGAGCAGGGTTAGACAACACGGGAGTTACAGCGCCAGCAGCTGGTCTAAGTAGGGCTCCCACCACGGCTGCTACTGGGAGAGCTTACAGGTGAGGAATTTGAAAAAAAAAAAAAAAAGAAGTGTTGACCGACCTTCTGGGTGCAGATTCAGAACCAAAGGTTTTTTTTGTAGAGGGAGGCAAGCTTGTTTGTATGGTGGCTTAATGAACAAGTCTTTCATCTCTAGAGACTGGTGTTTTTAAATACAGCTCTCACTCAAATCCAAAGCAAAGATAAGATCCAATTATTCGGTTATATTTCCCTTTTACAGACAAAGGGCATGTTTACATATAAAAGTATAAGAGTCTTATAAAATCATTAAATATATATTAAATGTGCTTTTGAAAACTGCCTGCCCAGAGCTCCTAACAGAGCCCATTTTGACACCACTTTGACACCGCTCTTGCAGAGCATTTTTGGGGGATAGCAGGAGGAAGGCACAATGGTGCTGAGTAGCCAGACCTTGGGCCTGGGCATTACCATTAGAACCACTGGGAGAAGGGAACTCAACACTGGATCCTGCACCTGGATCCAGATGTACAAAAAGCCACAATCTGACAATTGAGAAAGAAGGCTGTATTAGTTAAAAAAACAACCTGGTTTAGAGGAGAAATGAACAGCTGCTTAAGTTAGATATTTTTAAATCAGCAGGTCTAGATAACTTGCATTGAAAAGCTCTAAAAGAACAGTCTGAGGAGCTCACTGGTCTCTTAACTTTGATTTTCAATAAGTCTTGGAACACTGGGGGGAGTGGGTTCCAAAAAACTGGAAGAAAGCTAATTTGTAAATATTGTAAAGGGGTAAATAGGATGACCCAGGGAATTATAGGCCTGTTGGTGTGATGTTGATCTGGGGCAAGATGGAAAAGGCGATATGGGATTCAATTAATAAAGAATTAGTGGAGGGAATTAATTAATGTAAATCAGCACGGGTTTATAGAAGACAGATCCTGTCAAACTAACGACATCTTTTTTTTATGAGATTACAGATTTGGTTGATAAAAGTAATAGTGCTAATGTAATATACTTAGACTTCTGTAAGGCATTTTACGTGGTCCTGCACAACATTTTGTTTAAAAAACTAGAATGATATAAAATTAACCTGGCACACATTAAATGGATTAAAAACTGGCTAACTGATAGGTCTCAAAATGTAATCACCACTGAAAGGTGATTGTTTCTAGTGGGGTTCTGCGGGGATCAGTTCTTGGCCTTATGCTATTTAACCGGCTAACATAATTCTTGGATGCATAAACAGGGGAATCTCGAGTAGGAGTAGAGAAGTTATATTACCTCTGTATTTGACACTGGTGCAAATGCTGCTGGAATACTGTGTCCAGTTCTGGTGTCCACAATTCAAGAAGGATGTTGAAAAATTGGAGAGGGTTCAGGAAGAGCCACGAGGTTGATTAAAGTATTAAAACACAAACCTTATGATGAAAGGCTCAAGCAGCTCAATCTATTTAGCTTAACAAACAGAAGGTTAAGTAGTGACTTGATTACAGTTTATAAATACCTACGTGGGGTACAGATATTTGATAATCGGCTCTTCAATCTAGCAGAGAAAGGTATAACAAGATCTAATGGCTGGAAGTTGGAGCTAGATAAATTTAGACTGGAAATAAGGATGATTAACCATTGAAACAATACCAAGGGTTGTGATGAATTCTCTGTCATTGGCAATTTTTACATTTTTAAAGTTTGGAATATTTTTCTAAAAGATATGCTCTACTCATTTTTTCAGGGACGTTCTATGGCATGTGTTATACAGGCGGTCTTACTAGATGATCACAGTGATCTCTTCTGGCATTGGACTCTATTAATCTAAGACTGATTAGTTTTCAGAAACTCTAATTTCTCCCCCCAGATTTCTAGAGTCTGAGAAGAAAGTCTAGAGAGAAAGAAATCATATCTGTGGGGGTCGGGTGGCTGTTTATTTAGACAAACTATGATCTGACTACAGAGACAAGTCACTGTATGAGTTCTGTTGGAGAAAATATGTTATTTTCATTTTTGATCAAGAACATCTCCTTCAATATTTTCAGCAGGGTTTCAGGTTCTTCTCCTCTGATCACAATATTATAAAGAAAACTCTCTCTGTAAAGTATAAGATTTCTGGAGAGCTTACTGGTACTTTCCTCTCCTGACTTTATGAAGTCACCAGAAATTCTTGATGGAATTATTGCCATTTGTTTAGCTCAAGCTACCCTTGCATTCATCTTTTCTGTCATTGTTAGGATACGTCATCCAAAAGAGAAATTTACATAGGCTCTCCGATAATAATGAATAAAATTACTCTTGATGCTAAGAAGATTTGTGTTGTCACAAGTGCTGTAGAAGAGCTCAAGAAGCAATTGGAAATGTTAATATTGAAGAAATATCCTGCCCAGCTGCCACAAGGTACATTTACTTTATTTGTGTCTTCTTTTGTTGTGAAACCTCTTGACTTGTTACAGGACTTGATCGTGCAAGGTGCTGCTGAGCAACTCCTGGAGGGTCTGTGCACTGTCACCTCCCTTTGAAGTCAACACCTTGTTCGGCACCTTGTTTGTAGGGTTGTACTTATACTACGTAGAGGGACACTGCTAGGAAGTTTGGGCTCAAAATGTAAGATTTGTTTTTAAAAAGTATTGCTGAGTATAATAGAAATAGAGAGGTGTTTGTAGCATTTTTTAAAACTCTGGGGGGTTTTTTGAGGTGGAGGGAGTGTTCCAAATTCCCTTAAACAGTTTTGAAGACCAAAATAATAATGTGCTATTCCATGGACCATGGGAACCAGAAAGTGAAACTGACTAGAAGCAATTTGGAAACAGATCAGTTATGTTTCATTCTCTGTTTACTCTTTTAGATATCAATGTTAAACGATTTTCCTAAAAGAAATGCTGACCAGAAGTAGAGTCTTTACTAAGAATGGGCCAAATTCCCAAGTTCTTGCTCACAGAGAGTTGTGCTTTAGCAAGGACTTTGGGATTTGGCTCAATATTTGCTCATGTTCCTAGTACAGTTCTTATGCTTAAGAAGGGGGCCTATACACGTAGCAGATGATTAGGAGAACTTCAACCTAAGGACCACAGGCCTAGAGTAGAAATGATTACTTATAAAGCACTATGTGCTAGGTGCTGTACAAACAGAAATAAAGACATGGTCCCTGCCCTAAACTTTTCAAATGCAATAAGAAACTGAACGAGAGTCTCATTTCCCCATTAATGAGAAAACTTCAGAATAATGTAACCAAGAGGGAGTTAGCTGTGAGCAGATCCTCCCTAGTGAATGTTTCCAATGAGTAGTCTCTTTTGATTTTTTGTTATTCTCCTTTCAAGTATAGTCTTTGTACTGTGGGGACTGGGGTACCAGTTCTGCAAACACTTATTCACATGCTTAATTTTAAGCATGCATATAGGTGTTTGCAGGATTGGGACCCTATGCAGCAGGCAGCAACAGAAGTACAAAGTATTAACATAAAAGCAAAGTTGTTTCCAAAACACTTGTGCCAAAAAACCTTTCACCAGAACTGTACAGATTAATGTTGAGAGTGACTCAGATGTACAAAGAAAGTTCCAAGTGGCAGTCTTGCAAATTTGCATTACAGTGTTACTTCAAATCACAGAGACAGTTCCATGAGTGGAAGTATTTAATGTTTTAGAAATACTCATGCAATTACACATACCACAGTGATGAGCACAGTATAGGAACCTGTATAATAGAGAGTTAATTTGTGTTTACTTGTACAAATCATGCCTAACTGGTCTGTTACACATCTAATTGGTCATATGTAGGTACAGTGACTGCACCTGCATGCAAAATGTTTTGATAATTATGGATGTAAAATATATATACCAACTGCACAAATATCTTTGCATGAGTAATTGCATACACATTCATCTAGAAATGTAGGTCAGAGAGCCTTTTTAAAAATGCCAGCTATTATATTTTTCGTATTTGACATGTACAGTAACTATTAGCCATTGCAACTGTATTTTGGTTCATGAATCTGTTGTTTGCCTTTTATTCAAAGAAACCCCTAACAGAAAGATTTTTTTCCCTCCACATTTATTAGAACCTGTAGCTTTGCGTCAGGAGAGGAGTGTCTGTTCCACATCTGTGGTGTCTGCATTTGACAATCCAGAACCGGTTATTTCAAGTCAGTTTTCTCAGTGTAAGTATGTAAACCAATGTGACCACTGGATAGCAATATTAAAATGAAGGATTTTAGAATGTTCACCAACAGGGCCAGACCCTCACCTGCTCTGATTTGGTGTAGCTTTCATTGACATAAGAGGAGCAATGCCCATTTACACCAGCTAAGGATCTGGCTATTTACTTTTCAATAAATTATTTATTTTAAAAGAAGAAATTTTCACAACATAATACAAAGTACTGAATCTGTAGCTTAACCACTATTCAAACATATCAGTCTAAAAACTATACGGTAACTTGTTCAAATGAACTCGTGTTTACTTCGATTCTGATGGGGGTGGTAAGTATTCCATTTATATCGGTAATGGGATCATTGTGTTGTAAGACTGTGATTGGGGACAGAGTCCAAGTTGTAGGTACCCTTAGCGTCTGCTGAAGTCTGTGAGCCAAATCCAGAGTCCTTAGTGAGTTTTTTCTCAGTACTGGCAGTCAGTCAGTGGAGTTTGCTTGAGTAAGGACTGGGCCCTGGATTTGGCCCCTGGAATTCAGTGGGAATTAATGGTTCTCAGCAATTTGCTGGACCAGGCAATTTATGAATTAATTATTAATATTATTATTATTATTTTGTTAAGCTTCAGTGTTTGCTCACTGCTAGAAAGCTGGCATTTGGATTACCCTAATGGGGTACACATCCAGCAGTATGCAGAAGGCACTTCAACTTTTGGCTGTGTTTCACCTTTGTTGAAAATGTTTCATTGCCCAGTCTCCTTGGTGCCTTCAGGTTAGAAATTTTCTATTATCTATTCTAGGGGCAGTGAACGTGACCTTTGATCCCCAAAGAATCCATCGTAACCTGGAGATCACATCTGAGAATAAGAAAGTGATTGTATCCCGTTTTCCACCTCCTTATGAACCAACTCCCAAGAGATTCTGCTTCAGCCAAGTGATGTGTTCTCAAAGTTTCTCTGAAGGACGCCATTATTGGGAAGTAAGTACCAAGGACAGCGGCGGATGGGCTGTTGGAGTTGCTGATGGAAATATTGGTAGAAAAGATCAGCTGGGGAGAACTGAACTATCCTGGTGTGTGGAATGGACTGGTAAGAATAAACAGTTGTCAGCATGGCACAGGAACCAGGAAACCCAGTTAAGTGAAGACAGACCCCTGAAGGTTGGAGTTTTCCTTGATCTTGCAAACAAGCACCTGTCATTTTATTCTCTCACTCATAAAGAAACACTCTTGCATACATTTGAAATCAATATCCTACATCCTGTTTACCCTGCTTTCTGGCTGTATGGTTTGGATGAAGAAGGATCCTTAACTATAAATCATATCAACAGGGACTAGTCTGCAGTTCTTATGGAAACTGAAGATTTAAGCTGTGAATTTCAGGGTTGCAAGAATAGAGCTCTTATAGAGCTTTATGTTTTGGGTGTGAGGCTTTTATATCATGATGCAGGGCTACCATCTGTAGCATAGTGGGAAGGTAACAGCTGATATGTTTTCTTCTTCTGCTTTTCTCTATTTTCTCCCTCCTTGTTACAAATCCTGCCTGATCTGCCCTGTCTTTGTTAAAGCAGGGTCTGGGGGTGTTATGTTTAACTCGGTTACACTCCCTGTTTTCCTGCACCTTAACTTAGCTTAACTTTTTGCTCAAGCACAGGCCACAATTGTGTCTTCTCATAAAGCTTTAGGTAGAGTCAAACCTCAGAGCTATTGTATGTAAAACCCTGTTCTTAACAGTTCCCAGTCAGCTTGAAAAAGAGAGTACCTACATTTTCATGGCACACAAACATTTAATACACTCAAAAACATTGTTAATAATATTTGGAATACTTAGGAATAATTTATCTGAAGCTATTTAGTAATAAATCTCCTGTGTTTGCCATAGAGACCTCCCTGCTTTGTTGCTGTTACATATATCTAAATGCAAGGCTTTAACATACATTTACACTTCTGTACCTGGGTACACACATTCCTCTGTGATCTTCTTTCAGAGATGATATCTCAAATGCTATAGTGTCTAATGACTGCCACACCCTACTTCTGCATATTTTTGGTCTCTTCTAGCTGAGTTGCCCTGTCCTGCACTTGTGCACAGATGTAGTATTCAAACAAAAGTCTGTCTTCTCCCCATTGCTTTCTCTCCCCTTTCTTTGGGCCCTGCAAAATTCAAATGCTGCAGTACAGAGTACATTGACATGTGCCTAAGTGTTTGTAAGATCAGGGCCCTAAGAGTAAAATTTTGCTCTCTGATCTTCATGGAGGATCTAGGCTCCAATATTTGCGTATTTCCAACAGTGAAGATTTCTGCACGGTTAGGGAAAGCAGAACATTGGCGTTTACGGCCTTGATCTCATAAACATTTACAAATATGCTTAACTTTAAGCACAAGTCTTCCCTCTGACTGAAGTCATTAGGACAACACTTGTGCTTAAAGGTAAGCACATTCATAAGTTTTTGCAGGAATCTAGGAATGTAGGTCTGTTGTGTGGATCCGAGAGATGATGCACATGGGATGACATGCAGGTTAGTTGGCCCGGGCACATAACCACAGTGATATTTCTTTCCCCAAGTTGACTTGGAAAAGAGAGAAAGAGCAGCAACAAAGTGGGGAGCATACTGAACAGGATTTGGGCATTTCTAATTTCCCAACTGCAGGCTGATCGCGGCAGCTCCAGGACTGTAATTTGTTATTCTTTGTAAAATAACCCTCCCGTATAATCTGAAAATGGGCACTTTACATTGGTTCTGGCTTTTCATACATACCATCTGCATGTCTCATTTGCTGTCTTTTACTTTGTGTCATTGATGTGGATGATATTTTTATTAAAATATATGAAAATCTGAGTGTGTGTCTTTCATTACTGAAATCCAAATCACAATCCCATTGAAACCAATGGCAAAATTCCAAATGACTTTGATGGAATCAAGATTTAGCCCTTAGGACCTAAACCTGTTGCCTTTTCTCTGGCAAAACTCTCATTGACTTCAATAGTTTTACACCTGAGTAAGGAGTGCTGGCTTTGGCTGTTAGTTTCTAGGTTACACATACAAAATGAGGGATGGTTACACAATACTACAGTCAGTGTGTTGTATTTCACGAGATAAACCGCACTGTGAATGCCTGATTGGTATTTAATGGGCACTTTTTATTCAAGTTTCTGATTATTGTAACTAAATGACCCATTACCAGATACTTCTCTTTGTCTTTGTAAAATAGAACCACCATTGGAGGACACATTACCGCCTAGGCCTATGGGAAACATGGGGGCACAGACAGAGGTGGAAACAAAGGCCATAGAACATTTGCGCCTGAAGGGTCCAGTTTGTGTGGTGTTGACCTGCGGTGCACAGGTGGCATCGTGGGGCCTCTTGCCCCTCACACTCGGCTGAGCAGGAGGACTCCTCTGTGCATCCTGCTGGTTCGAGATGCATAGATGGTCTCTTTGCCCTGAGGGACAGCAATGGCCCAGGGTCCCCAGTGTTTGAAATTCTCCTCCGCCAGCCCTGGACTCAGTGTGGAGAGAGCACGGAAAGAGCCGCCCAACACACGCAGACACACTCATGTTCCAGACGTGCCTGCTCCAGGGGCGGACATACGGAGCCCCGCAACACACACAGAGCAGGGACAGACTGTCTACACTGTGGGTGAGTCTGTCTGACACAGCCTGGACAGACAGATTCACTCATTCCCAACACAGACACACTCAGCGCAGGCTCCACCGCTGTCCCCGACCCTGGCCCGGCCAGCAGAGCCCCGCGCCTAGTACTGGGCCCTCACCGCCAGGGGGCGCGCTCGTTCTCGCGCGCTCGTGCTCTTTCCTCGCGCTAGCGTGTCCCGCTCGCCTTGCCGTAGCCGCTGCCGCCGGGGGGCCGGAGGACGGAGCCGGCTGAGGGGGCCGGAGCGTGCTGGAGGCAAGGCCAGGCCAGGCCGCAGCCTCCCCTCCCCTCCCTAACCCTGATGCGAGCGGGACCCGGAGCCTGGGCCCAGGCTGTGGGGAGATGAAGAAGGACGTGAGGATCCTGCTGGTGGGAGAACGTGAGTCGGGGAGGGGGAGGGGTGCTGGGGCGGGCAGGAGGGTTGGGGCTGTGGGGGAAGGGAGACGGGAGGGGAGGTGGGGGTTAGAGGGGTGTGGGGGGAGGGCAGGGACGGGGGCTGAGGGGGTAGGGGGAGGGGAGGTGTGGGGGGAGGGCAGGAACGGGGCTGAGGGGCGTGGGGGGAGGGCAGGGACGGGGGCTCAGGGGCGGGAGTTAGAGGGGCGTCGGGGAGGGCAGGGACGGGGACTGAGGGGCGGGGAGGCGGGTGTTAGAGGGGTGTGGGGGAGGGTAGGGACGGGGGCTGAGGGGCGTGGGGGGAGGCTGCTGCCATCTGTGCTCATCGTTAGTTCGTATTTATGGGTGGAGAGGCGAGGGGGGGATTCCTCCCTTTCCCAGGGCTCCCTCACCCCCTGGCTTGGAGATGGGGTTCATCTCAAGGCAGCCCTCAGAGGCTGGTGACCAGGAGCCCTGCTTTGTGTGTGGGTCGCCGAGACCATCCTTCGTAAGGTATAAAATCGCGCACCCCCCCGCCCACCGTGCAGACTGCCCCGCCCGCAGCCGGCAGATCTCTTCTCCCTGGCATAGTGAGGGGAGAAGAGGTAGCTGAGTGCCACGGGGAAGGTTCTGTTGTGCAAGTTAAACAGCTTAATTAAAACTACCCCAGGAATAAAATAGGTCGTGTAGGAGGCTGTGCGTATTCAATTAGTTTGCAATTACCGGAGTGAATTTTTTACAGCCCTTTGCTAGGCAGATACCCAACTCATAGCCTATCACAAAACTTTGCATACATAGTTTGCATACTTCCCAGCTGGCCGTTACAGAGTTCAAGTGTCTGGTGGTGGCCCGGCCCGGGATTGAAAGTATAGTAAGGCATTTTTTATATTCTGAATTTGGAAATTGCAAACACTTCTTTAAATACGGTTATCAGATGGGCACTGTGGTCTTGTGGTTAGAACAGGGGATTGGGAGTCCAGATTTCTGGTTTCTGCCATTGATTCATTGTGTGACCTTGAACAAATCCCTTGAACTCTTAGCCAAACATTTGGGAAAATTGGAGCCTAAATTTAGGTCCCTAGGTCCATATTTAGACACCTAAATCAGAGGCCTAAGTTTCAAGTGTGCTGAGCACACAGTATATCCCACTGAAATTAATTTGTAAAGCACTTTAGGGTCCTTGGAAGCAGAAGTACTATGTGAGTGATAAGTATTTAATATAATACATAATTATATTAAGAATTTACAGTAGTTCTTCCTTGAAAGGTACTGCTAACATAATTTCCCTGGCAACTGTAGGCCTAGCATGGTTTGTAAAATTATTTTATAGTGTGGTAGGTCATGTCTACATTGTATGCGGAAACTTTTAGGGCCTTTCTAGAGAACAATGTTACAGCATGATTCTCTAGAAATATGTTAATATGCTTTCAAATCTCAATGTAAATAAAGACAATACATGGCCAGATTTTAAAATAACAAGTTTATTTGGCTTTAAATATATTCTTATTCACTTGAATATACAGCTGAATTTTTCCTATGTGACTTCTTTTCAGAACCTGTCCCTAACCGCGTTTCTTTGTTACTAGCTCCTGTAACACAACTGTGAGAGGTACCACTGCCGGCCAAGCTGACTTGCTAATTCACAGACAGTACAGAGTTTAAAATTGGGTTGAGTCTAGGTGAAGCTCACTCTGTATGGAAACAGGCTGCAAGTTTTAAATTAAACAGTCTTTCATATATTGGCATTGGATGGAATTATCAAAAATCTATATAGCTAGTGGATTAGGTAGAAAATATATAGGCTAAAGTCATGTATATTGTTATAAGATGTTCATTGTTGTACAGTATTAGATTAAATGTTATATAACTTGCAGAAGACATGTTTATAATGTTAGAAATGAGGACTATTCAGAGATAAAAACATGGTTGGGAGAAAAACCTAATTGCAAGGTCACTACATTGAAAATGTGCTTAGTGTATTTTTAGTAGAAAAACAACCAGAATATTTCAATGTGACAGATCTACAGTAATGAAAAATTGAGTATTTTGCACTGGTTCTGCTACAGTGATTTAAGTACAGATGCAACATAAGGCTCAGTTCATATCTGATAAATGGGCACAGATCTTGTTTTGTAGGTGATATGTGTTTCTGCATTTCAAAGACCAGGACTGAGCTGAAAGCACAGGCCTCGTTTGATTTCTATACTGGGGGCCGGGGGCAGCTCCAGTCAGGCCAGTGAGGCTGCGCGTGGGGGGCAAATTGCACACCTGCCTGAGGCTTGCAGTTTGGGGGGGGGACACAATGCCTTCCCGGCCCCTCCCCCCAAACTACCCCTTTGGCTGGAAGTGTATTGGATTGCTGAGGTATGGGTTTTTTTAAGAGATGCATAATTGATAGTAATGGGAACTGTATTGTATCGATAATAGTACATACATACAGCATGGGTTGTTCAAACATCTCTACCAATATTCCTTAACTGTTTATTTTTTAGGGACTGTTTCTAATAGAGGTGTAAAGTTAGTTCAGTCTACGTGCTTATTTGAATATTGGCTTGTCAGCTGAAACTGCCAGTTATATTAATGGTAGTGAGTTTTTTTGTTTGTGATGTGGACACATCCATTGGACTGGAACCACAATTCATTTCACCTAGGCCAAAAAAGAGCCATTGGATGGTAATACCAGTCTGTGTCAGATTCAGATTGTGACATAAGGAGTGAAAACCATTGTATCCTAGTGTACCCCCACATTCATTCAGTCCCCATTGCCATGGTTTGCATTAGAGGCTTTTTTTTGTAAACTGAATACTGGGATCCAAAATAGCCAACCTGTCATTAATCTTTAATAGCCATTAATTTGCAGAGAAGCTCCAAAATGCTGTTTTTAAACTTCATGATGTGAGAGGTTTAACTGTCATGCTCAGAAAAGAGAGAATCCAGGTTAAACATTTAACAATACCACACAACTTTTTATAGTAAATCTAACTGACAGATAAGCTATTATCGCTAAGACTAAATAAAAAATAAAACTAAATTATAAAGATAAATGTTCAACCCAGATTTAAGCAGAATAAATTTAGTTTCCTGCATCTCAAGCAGTAGAACTGCAGAGAAACAAGACAATAGAGGCTTCACCAGATCAAATATTCAGGCAAATTTTGCCATGACACAGATTTTCCTAAGCCATTCTGTAAAAACAAAATGCAACCCAGCCAGGAATGTTACAAATCAAGTCAGTGAAACGTTTGGGACCTAGAGCCCATAACACCATATGAGTGAGGAGATCTTTAAAATTAATGCTGCGCTTGTTCTGCAACCATGTTCTTCATCAGTTAAAATTATGCAAAATCTTATCAGCTAAACCAGCTCTTAAAGAATTGCAGCAGTCTGTTGTATTTTTTTTTTAAAGTAATGGCATTTCCACTCAGTTATTGGAACAGTAGTTCTTTCCTTGCCTGCAAATAACCCAGCTAATACCATGAGGTCCTGGTCCATGGGCTAGGGCTCCCAGGCACTATGGTAATACAACTTATTATTATTAATAATAATCCAGAGATCCCCACACCTTTATCCTATGGAGACCCCTTACTTTCATTACAGTTATGCTCCCCTCCCTTTCTAGAAGGGTGTGCATGCAACCTCTGAGGCCAATGCAAAATTTTCTCCCTGAATCAGCTATCAGGAGGCTGAAGTGTAGCAGGAGGAGACTCTTGTTAAATGAAGGAAGATTGAGACTAAAATTAACAGAATTTATCAATATTTATCAATATTCTATACATACCAAAGCAATTTGTGGTCACATATCTATCTTGAAATATAAATGTAGATTTCTTCTTGCCTGATGAAACTGAAACAGTTTAGTAGTTATCAAGGGAAATAGCTGATAGTAACTTGGAGCCAAGATGGTAATTAGGTTCAACAAAAAAAATATTCTGTTTCATTAGAGATATGAGTTTAAGGAAATTACCTGACATTTAGGACTGGACATTGCAAAGATATGTAGGGATTGATTGCCAGAGCTTGAAACATTTGCTAAACATCTACTAGCTGGAAGTAGAAAATGGCAAGTAGACCTGCCATCCCAAGCTGTTGGGAAGGGATGAGCTTTCTTCTAGTGTCCTGCCTTTGGTTCGTGCTTGAGAGTTCCTGCTAACCAAACCTGGTACCAAATACAGAGTTTGATAAATTTGAAACTCCACCTTCTTGCTGTAGAAGAAGGAACTATCTCTCTCTTGCCTGGCAGCTACAAGAGGAGGAAGATGAGTCCTCACTTCTACCCCTTTTCCAGGCTGCTGAAGAGCTTTTCAACTGTGTACATCTCACTCAGCCTCCAGGTTTTGTGCCCTCTCGCTTAATGAGTAATTCCATTGCCTGCATTTGTTGCTGCAAAGAACTTTCCCAACTAGGACTGGTATAATACTGTGAAGCTGAACAGGGTCTTGTTAATTTCCTCCTTTGACTGCTTGGCAAAGCAATGAACAGAAGCAGAGGCACTGATGCAATCTGTCTGCAGACTCAGGAAGATGACATTGTGTCTGTTTATGCTTGGACCAGATTTGGCAGGTTTATGTTTGGAAGGCTATCTTTGCAATAAAAAGAACTAGACACTTTTTAAAAAACATGAAAGTGCAAAGCCTGCAGATATTAAAGATTCAGTTTCATTCGCTTGCCAGAGCAAATATCTTGCTCAGTTAGAGCAAATTGGTGACAGCATCAAGTCCTGGTGACAGCATCAATAATGCAATGAGGGAATACATAATAGAATAGTTCTTTTCTGTTCAGTTTCTTATATCATGCTCATCACCATCGTATCTGAGCATCCTCCAAAGATAAAACTAATATAATGACTAACATGTCTGGAGTGGTCTCTCATTTCCACTTCTCCAAGGAGCAAATTGTTCATATTTCCAAAGGTAGTATAAATAGCATATAATCCAGAATTAAGTATCGTAGTATGGTACATTGAACAGGAGGATCAGTAATAGTAATGCATAGTTCGAGATAAAAAGATGAGATTTTCTATCTTTGTTTTTCAGTTTTTGCGAGAAAGGTGTAATTTGTCAGGTTCAGACTGAATCCGTTTTCGGGGTACATAAGGGATACTGTTCATTTTTTTTTTCTTTCTGGAGCTCTGTCAAATATGCATCTTCATGCTCAAATGCTGCAGATTGTAATGACCGCTTACCTTAGCCGTCATGCTGCTTGGCTCTGTTGTGCTGGAAACAGCAGGTTTCTTCTGGAAATAGTACAACAAAGGGCAGGGGGTCCAATGACAATGGAAGGATTTTTTAAAATAAATCTTTAGCAGGATCCTAAAAATTGCCTACCCTTATTCAAGTGGTCCTAGTGGTCTTTTTGGGGTTACACTCGTGATTAAGGACTATTCATATGTGGGCACAGTATTGAATTCTTAATTAATTAACTTGTATCCTAAGAACAAATAGTTTATTGTCCCGCACATTGAACTAACTATAAATAAATTGTATGAATTTCACACAATATTTAGTTTTTAAAATTGAGAGCCTGCTAACGTTTTTCATTAATCTGTGACCACCTTCTTTTTAATAAAAAGAAAAGGAGTACTTGTGCCACCTTAGAGACTAACCAATTTATTTGAGCATAAGCTTTCGTGAGCTACAGCTCACTTCATCGGATGCATACTGTGGAAACTGCAGAAGACATTATATACACAGAGACCATGAAACAATACCTCCTCCCACCCCACTCTCCTGCTGGTAATAGCTTATCTAAAGTGATCACTCTCCTTACAATGTGTATGATAATCAAGTAGGGCCATTTCCAGCACAAATCCAGGTTTTCTCACCCTCCGCTCCCCCCCCCCCCCCCAGACTCACTCTCCTGCTGATAATAGCTTATCCAAAGTGACCACTCTCCTTACAATGTGTATGAAAATCAAGGTGGGCCATTTCCAGCACAAATCCAGGTTTTCTCAACCCCCCCCCCCAAAAAAAAACAAAACAAAACAAAAACACACACACACAGAAACTCACTCTCCTGCTGGTAATAGCTTATCCAAAGTGACCACGCTCCCTACAATGTGCATGATAATTAAGGTGGGCCATTTCCAGCACAAATCCAGGTTTTCTCACCCCCCCACCCCCATACACACACAAATTCACTCTCCTGCTGGTAACAGCCCATCCAAAGCGACCACTCTCCCCACAATGTGCACGATAATCAAGGTAATCATTGTAAGGAGAGTGATCACTTTAGATAAGCTATTACCAGCAGGAGAGTGGGGTGGGAGGAGGTATTGTTTCATGGTCTCTGTGTATATAATGTCTTCTGCAGTTTCCACAGTATGCATCCGATGAAGTGAGCTATAGCTCACGAAAGCTTATGCTCAAATAAATTGGTTAGTCTCTAAGGTGCCACAAGTACTCCTTTTCTTTTTGCTATATCTCAGACACTTACTACAGTGATGGAAAGGATTTTTTGCCCCCTTAAGAGGCATTAGCTAGATTGACAGAAGAATTATTCTGTCACCTCGCTGTACCTACAGTGCGGGTTAGGTCGACCTAACTACATCACACAGAGCACAAAAACATTCACTGAGTGACGTAGCTAGGTCAACTCAAGTTTTAGGCATAGACCAAGCCTTAGTCCGTTGTTCTTAGTCCAGCAAGAGCCATGCCCTTTATCCCAAGGACAATAAGAGTCTGGGACTGAGGTGGAATCATCATGTCAAGAATAACTATAGTATAAAAGTAGGATAACATATGTGAGATTCCTAACCTCTGATCTATGGAGAGCTGGCTGGTCAGATAGTACTTGCTTTCCTTATTTCCAACTGCAAAATTACATTAAAAGAAGCTAAAAATACATTAATCCTTTCATAATATTTATTATCAATGTAGTAATTGCTATAATCCACTTTGTGAAAAAGTTTGGGGATCCTTGATATATAATTGTGCAACAGCATAATATTCTTTGGAGGACGATGCAAGTTCTTTTCAATAGCAGCCTTTGTAATACTCTGTTACATGGTAGCTGGGTCTCCTTTGCTCCATCTTTATACAGTAATTACTAAAGGTCATGTCACTGATCACTTTAGAACATGGTACAACAGTAGCCTAGTTGATTAAAAAGTCAGCACAGAATCTAATCAGTAATCTGAGGGTCAGCTCTGATTTGCCTAGTAATAGCGTATGGTACTTGTTGGATTAAATATCCTCTAATGAGCAGAATTTCTTTCTGAACTTTGAGAACCTCACTTCTTTTACCTGGATGAGTTGAGACTAATGATCATATACTTGCCTCTACTTAATGTTTTCCTTGTGATGAAGCTAGCCATGTGAAACTACCAGGATCTTTTCATGCCAGAATATTTAAGATAATGAGAAACCAGAGAAGCACAAAGTCAGCTAGAGTTAACTCTTCTTACCAGTATTTTTTTTTAACTATACATCAAAAGAGTGCTTAGTGTTTTGGCAAACATAGGAAAAAAAAACGTCCTATCTTCATGGAGTTTACAATCCAAGCTAGCTTCAGAAAGTGCTGCCCGTAAATGATTGCTCCCTGTAGTATATTCTTCACTGTCCAATCTGGTTTTATTGCAGACATCTCTGTCCTTTCATCTTTTTTTAATGGAGCTGTCACTTTCTTGTTACGTTCATTCTTTTCATCCCTTTCCTTCCTGAATTCTTGTGCTAAAGTAAATGTTCTGTATGCATGCCTAACTATTTTCAGAGGTGCTACATATTTGTAGTAATTTGAGGCTAAATTCTGCTCACCTTAATCATGTAAAGCTGGACAAGACAAACAAGATTTGGCGTTTTGTTCCCTTAGCTGAAAAGTTTAGGCATGTATCTGAAAACACATAGGAGACTGACCCATGTTTCTTTACCAGAAAGGTCCTTAAAGCAACCCTGTGAAGGAGCTGAGGACCCATGTTTAGATTTTATTAAGGAACATTTTTGTTAACATTTTAATATTGAAAGTTGTAAAATGTTTTTAAAATACTTCCCATCTTGAGATAGAACTGTAACTATTCAGTGTACTAGAAGGTTAAAACAAATATTTTAATTCCATTATTTTTTCCCCTTCACAGCCAGAGTTGGAAAGACATCACTCATTATGTCTCTTGTCAGTGAAGAATTTCCAGAAGAGGTAGGACATCCCTATTTGTCCTCTAAATTGTGCTTCTCTGCTAGAAAAGCTACTTACCCTTCACAAAAATGTGCATGTAAATTAGTGAATTTGTAATTTTAAATCTATCAGTGGATTATTTTTTTTTAAATGTGGAGCTTTTATTATTAAAGTATTTAAAAGGGTGATTAAAGGTATTGCCTTCTTCTGGAAGAGTGACTTAAACTGATTAGAAACATTTCTGTATGGAGAACAGGAGTCATATTTAAGTTACTTATTTTTGCTCATTCTTTTCATATGCTTAATTGAATTCACACTTGTTCTTATTGATCCACGTACTCCTGAAGTGTTAGTCCTTTCAAAATTGTCAGAAAATAACATAGGTCAACAAAAGGGAATAATGGAGGAAAAGATGTTGAAGAAGAAGGGGGGGTAATCTCTCTGCCAGAAGGCATTACTTGTAAAAATGTGAGCATCTAATTATATAAATAAAGGTGAAGCGTTCAAAACTTATCAAGGTGTATAGCCCTTGCAGTAGTAGTAAGGCAGTGTCTGTAATTCAGAATTACTTTGCATTGAGTTATTTTTTGAAGCATGTTTTCATAACCTGCAGATGTAAATAATTGTGTCTAAACCTTTTTCAGAAAAATGTAGAAATGGTTGGGTTTTATTTAGTTGGTTATGGACTGGATTATACTAAAACATTTATCAGGCTATTCCTTTGAAAAAGGTAGCAGACAATAAAACTTGTAGTGTCTTATTGTTAACACTTGCTGGATTCCTTTTCTTGACACGATATTAGAGGAAAGATAGCTTACCTGTGTAAGTAAACGTTTAAAGTTTGGAATGTGGGACTTGAAGCTGGCCTCATATATCATGAGCGTTCACTCTTTAAAACTGCAATGTTGTATTTCCTAATGTAAGGCAGTATATGTCTGAAGTCTATGAGCAAGGCTGCAAATGTTTTAAAATACTATTACATTACGGATGTCACTATTGGGGCTCCTTGCCATTGTTGCCCCTCTAAATGAATTGCAGCACTACATGACCTTTTTGTCTTTATACAAGTAGAGTCCACTTCAACAAGTGCCTTTTTAAAGGAACATTTCATCTACACTCAGCATAGCAATCTGATTGCTGAAAACAGCAAAGATAATTTCAGACCTAACTGTATCATATATAACTCTTCAGAAGGACTTGCTGGAATCATGCATGTGTTTGTTATGCAGCTCAGAACTGTGTAGATGTGTCATTGGGGTCGTCAGGTGATGCCATAATCATGCTTAGTAGAAATGTGACTATGGTCTGCGGCTTCACACAAGGCCATTCTTTCAGCAGTCAGGCTTGTAAAAAGAACATAAAGATATGGAAGGACAGATTTGCCAAGCAAAAAATCTGAGCAGCTGGATGAATTTCCTGTAGACTTAAGATTGATGTTACACCTTGGTGTTGTATTGTTAGGAAGGCAGTATGGATTAGTGGATGGAGCGCTGTACTGGGACTCAGGAAACCTGGTTTCTATTCCCAATTCTGCCAGTGTCCTGCTGGGTGACCTTGGGTAGGTCACTTCACCTCTCCGTGCCTCAGGAGTCCTCATCTGTAAAATGGGATGATGAGACGTGCCTGCTTTGCAATCCATGAATGAAAAGCGCTATATAAGACAGATATATTATTTATTTATTACTATGTTCCTGAATCTGGATGTAAATTACTATTTGGTAAATTGGGGAATAAATTACCTGTCATGGATGATGTACAAAATTTTTCAAAGCACTAATTTTCATGAGTATCATTTTTGAGCTCCCTGTAAACTTCTGTAGATGTAATATTTAGCAGAACCTATAAAGGAAAAGAGCCTGCCACGTTTTGTGACTTTTTGGGGAGAGAGCTTTAACTATTGCATGTCATCACTATTAGACAAGTTTCTCATACTTTGGAGAAGAAGAGTGGTTTTCATGGCTCCAGTCGCTTCTTTCAGGTCAGTGGGAGTTTTGCCATTTACTTCAATGGGAGCAGGATCAGGCCTCATAGGTCATTTGTGCAAAAAGAATAGAAAAATTAAAATGAGATTTTTTGGCAGCACTTTTAATCTGGCATGTCCACACAGCCAAAAAACCCCCAAACAAACCTGCAGCAGGGAGTTTCAGAGCCCTGGTCAACTGACTCAGGCTTGAGGAGCATGCACTGCGGGGCTAAAAATAATAGTATAGAGGTTTGGGCATAGGCTGTAGCTTGGGCTCTGAATCCTACAAGAGGGGAGGGTCTCAGACCCCAGACTTAAGCCTTAGCTCGAACATCTACAGTATTGAGCCCTCCAGTGTGAGCCCTGGAATCCCAAGTCAGTTGAGCTGGGCTCTGAGACTTGCTGCCACAGGTCAGTTTTTGATGTGTAGTCATACCCTTAAGACATGTCTACACTGCAATAAAACACCCATTGCTGGCCCATGTCAACTGGCTTGGATTGTGGGGCTATAAATTTGCAGTCTAGATATTCGGGCTCAAGCTCTGGGACCCTCCCCCTCGCAGGGTCCTACATGCCTGGGCTCTAGCCCAGAGTGGAACGTACACACTGAAATTTTATAGTTCTGCAATCCGAGCCCCATGAGCCTGAGTCAGCTGACATGGGCCAGCCAAGTGAGTGTGTTGTTGCACTGTCAACTTACCCATAATGGCTAGTTTAGCGTAATGTCCTTAGAAATGGATGTGGAGATAATAGCAGAAATAAAGAAGAAACCAAAAATTTACCCATTCCACAGAATAGTATTACTTAAATGATATATTTAAGCTTAAGGCTTAATTGTTAAATATGGTATAATTGAACAACTTTTAAATGATTTACAATTCAGACAGCAGTTTATTTGTAGGGTGCCTTGCAATAATGCTGCTTCTAATATTTTGGGTCCGAGATTTACTTAAGCCTTCATTTGAAGTCTTTTCATAACAATGATATTCTGGCACAGCAATGCTTAGACTTGAAATCCATCACACGGCAAAATACAGTATAAAAAATGGCAGAGGCTTTAAGAACATAAAGAAAACAAACCTTGGTGAAAAATCTAACAATTAATAATCACTTCTATTTAAAGTTTCCTAATCTGTGGAAAAATTTATCTATGCTCTTTTTAAAAACCATCATTAGATGTTCATTTACCTGCTTTACTGACTGTTTTTACAGAGGTTTTCCCTTCTGACTGTTTGTTTACAAATCAAGGTTCCGCCACGTGCAGAAGAAATCACCATCCCAGCTGATGTCACCCCTGAAAGAGTGCCAACGCACATAGTGGATTATTCAGGTAGTGGTTCTGCAGTACACCTGGCTACGTGACTTACTCTGGTCCAGGGTTGCTTTCCTGCATCAGGAGCCTCATCAAACCTTCCAGCTTATGCCAGGAGCCGGCAATCAAATTGTTATTTTAATGTAGGTTTTTTGAGGGTCAGTGTTGAGGTAGATTGACAGGGACTGATCCTGCAAACTCCACTCAGCCTAGTGCATAGTGTTGTGGGTAGTCCCTCTGAAGTCAACAGTAGCAATGTTCTAATAAGGTCCGTGGGTGGTCTGATCATGGTAGTAAGTGTTTGCAGGGTCAGGCACAAGGCAACTAAATTCAGGGAGATCCAAAACTTCTCTCATTCCATTAAGTGAAGAAGTCACTAAAAATGTAAGCAACTTTTACACATTCTGTGTAATGTGCTATCTTGGCACAACAGGATGAGATGACAACATAGTTTAAACTTCTATGAATTTCTTTACTCTTATTTTCATTCTTTTTAAAACGTTCCCATCTCGTCTGATGCTTGTTAAATAAATATTAATAGGCTGAATACTGAAATTGAATAGAAGGCATAAATAAATCCTACTGTTACCGAGCAGGCAGAAACTCAAGTCAACAGTTAAGTTTTATGCAATGCCTTAAAAGTCGTCAAACTCAGTCTCTGTTAGGCAAAATAGAAAGCTATTCCAAGGTCAAGAACCCCTGAGGAAAACTCCCTTCAGACAATTCAGACAAAGGCAGGGTGAGGCTGCATCAACAGATTTCCAACTGTTATGACTGCTCGGGTGACGTTAACTTTTTTTGTCAGTTTGTGTGTCAGTGTTAATTTTAATGTTTCGTGTCCACTAATATTAGTACATATCTAGGTTTGTATGGTTTAAAAATCAGAGTAAGTCAAATATCGGAGTCTTTTTTCCTTTTAGTCTCAATTATTTGGGAATGCTTGAGGTAATTCTACAGTTGACACGAGCCAATTCCTATGATAAATGTGATTTTAAATTATTATGTTAACTAAAGATCTTACTACCACCCTGTTTCAGGTTTGTCATGTGAACAGCAGTGGCAGTACGCTAGTCTTTCCTTTATTTGAAGACAGAGCCGTACTTTTCTCTCAGTAGCAAACACTTCCTCGGGGTTGTGATAAAGGAGAAGATCACTTTCTAGTAATTACCCCAAACTCTGCCCACAACACTTTTGAAGTTTGTTTCTTTGTGACATTCTTTACAAATGATTTTATAATTCCATCCCCTTTTGATGCTATCCTCAATTATTTTCCAGTTTTAGTACAAAGTATTTTATGACCACCTCCCCGGGGGTTTAGGATTAACTGTTGCACAGCCAAGAGTTTTCCATGTTGTTATATAAAATCTCTCAGACAGATATAGCAAAAGCTCTGATTTGCTAGGAATGCAGTGGAGCTAGTAAAATTATAGGCTCCAGGCTGGAACTGGCATTTGCTCACAAATTTCCAGTATGACCTTTAAAGCTGAATAATTGCACTGGCAAGAGAGACTCCCTCTGGAAAGCATCAAGGATTGGGTCTGCTACATTTTCTTCCATCCCCTTCTTGGGGTGCTCAACTGATGCTGTTGTTCTGAAATGTAAATTCCAGCATAAAACATGACATTGTAGAACAGGAGTGGCCAACCTGAGCCTGAGAAGGAGCCAGAATTTACCAATGGACATTGCCAAAGAGCCACAGTAATACATCAGCAGCCCCCCATCAGCTCCCCCACCCCAGCTCCCAGTGCCTCCTGCCCACCAGCAGCCCTGCCGATCAGCGCCTCTCCCTCCCTCCCTGCACGTCCCAATCAGCTGTTTTGTGGGGTGCAGGAGGCTTGGAGGGGGGAGAGGAGCGATGACATGGCAGGCTTAAGGAGGGCGCGGGAAGGGGTGGAGTGGGAGCAGGGCTTGTGGCAGAGCCAGGGTTGAGCAGTGAGCCCCAGCACATGGGAAAGTTGGCGACTGTAGCTCCAGCCCCGGAGTCGGTGCCTGTACAAGAAGCCACATATTAACTTCTGAAGAGCTGCATGTGGCTCCAGAGCCCCAGGTTGGCCACCCCTGTTGTAGAACAACAGGATCAGTTTAGCACCCCAAGAAAATGGCAGAAAATGTAGCAGACCCAATCCCTGATGCATTCCAGAGGGAGCCTGTCTTGCCAGTGAAATTGTTCAGCTTTAAAATTCATACTGGAAATTTGTGTGCAAATGCCAGTTCCAGCCTGGTGGCAAGGGCATCAATTTCACTGCCTTTGCATTAGAAGCGTATTTTTGTTCCACACACTTAGCTAAAAGTGATTAAAAATCAAAAGGGCCATTGCCAGGATGGCTGTACCTGGAATGAGTATTGTAAAATATTCTCTGGTTTAGTTCATGATTATATAGAATATTAATGGCATTTTTTTCCTGTTGCATGCAGAAGCAGAGCAAAGTGATGAGCAGCTTCACCATGAAATATCACAGGTAAGTGACAGTTTGTGATTAGCTAGAATCTACTTAGGCAGCTTGTGCTCCTTAATTTTCCTCTACTGTTTAAGAAACTTTTTAAAAAGTTTTTCACTCTAGAGAGCTTCTGGCTTGAATTATTGGAAGAGAGTCCTCCCATTCTTTTCTCTCAACACTTCCCCCACCTTCCTGTTAGAACCTTTTGTCACAGCAAAGCTTCCTCTGCTTGAGGAAGATTGGGTGCTCTTTGTTTTCTAGGAAATGCATCAGAGCAGTAATCACTATTAGTGAGAAAGGATTGCTTTGTCGTAATTCAAATCATATACTCCTTTGAAGGTTGAGCGCTCTGCCTCTGCAGTGCTTCTGTATGGTAGAGAGAGGGGCAAACTCGTGACCTGGCAGTGGTAGAATGTGATGTTGGCGAGTCTAGGTTGATCACAGTGAAGTATAGGTGGGATGGCAAAGCCCAAATCAAACTTAAATCTTCTTAATCTCTGAAAACTAGACAAACAGCTGTACCCACATAGCACCACCTCTCCTGGTTCCCATTTGTAATATTTGTCAGGGCCAGCCTTACACACAACCTGTTACGTGGGATGCTGTGCTTTCTGCATACCTATTGCAAATGGTCAGCTTTGCCTTTTCCACTTACTAGCATGCCCAGAGAAGATGGCAGCTCTCAGCACAATATTCCTCCCCTTTTGACAATTTGGGTTCATGTTCCTGCTTGGCTGGTGGAAAAGGAGAAACCAGCTTTCTTTCAGACAGTCAACGAAGGGACTGACAGCATTTGCAGCAAAATGATCCCAGTGCCTGAAAAATCCTGTTAGCTTTTTTCCTGTCAACCTGTTGCAGTACCCTTATGAGTGAACTGCTGCAGTGGGGTGTTTGTGAAGTTACTAAGAATCCTTCATTTCCTGCCCTCACTGCTTTCTGAGCATCTTAAATGCACCTTTGTATATTCTATATATAGGCAGTTTTTTCATGTCCTATCCTTGGTGGGTAGCCAAACTCGAGAACTGCAGCTCTGGGACCAAGGAAAAATGGGTAATCTGTGACAGTTCAAATGTAGATGGCTTAGAAGTCTGTGCCACCATTGCCCTGGACTGTACCTCTGCAAAAAACTGATTTGGGCATTTCTTAATATTTTTCATTTCTCTGCTCTCTTCAGGCCATCAGTCCGACTCTAAATTGTATGAGCAAGCTAGGGGCACAAACACTGGCCAACAATGAAGCATTTTTTACTCTTTTGTTGTGATGTTGCTAGGTATGCTTTTTAACTGTTTGCTGTTCTAGGGAATCCACACATTCGGGATTCAATGGTTTCTCTTTTTCATTTTAGGCTAATGTAATTTGCATAGTATATGCTGTTAACAACAAGAATTCTATTGACAAGGTATGATGAAAACACCTTTTATAGTATCTAGCTGCTGTTCAAGATGTATCTCCTGTGACAGGGTACCTGAAGGCACAGTGAAAACTTTGTACTTAAATATTTAAAGTGCATAAAATCTCACTGGAAAATATTACATAGTGTGTAATCTACCAATAGTATTCTTTTTCTGGTGGTTCCCATCAATCGTCTCTTTTTCTTGTTTAACACTGACACCTCAGGGTTTTTTGTTGGGTGTACCATTTTCATAAACAAGGAGTACTGGATAAAATTCTCTTCTGAGCTTGTTAATGCCATGCAATAATCAGCTAGGAGTGTTGCTATCAGTCAGCTTATGCTTTTCCTTTTTAATTCCTACTCCCTCTTGGCCAAAAGTGGTGCTCCTGCCAACTCACAATAAGCCCAGAAAGCAAGAAACCAGGACCAGCCATGCTCAAGTTTATTGTATGCAATTTAGTCATATTAGTCGAAGTGTACATTTTCTTGGTAAGTGTTAATTTCTTGCTTTAGGTAACAAGCAGATGGATTCCTCTCATCAATGAAAGAACAGACAAAGATAGCAGGTATGTACTGAGAGGGAGGAAAAAACATAAAATAGACCTAAATATTAAGGTGATGGGGGTGGTTAAATTACATTGAGGGTCTTGTTCAGCCAAAAAAGACAGATGTGAAGTTAGTCTGAAGTAGTCTCATTGCCTACATTTTTTACAGATATTTTCAACTAGCAAGTGACTTTTTAATACATCAGATATGCTATTTTAAAAATGTCATTGATGGCTTGCGCCATATATGTGAATGCCTTCCTAATTTTTCTGCTGTAATGGCCTACACGAGTTTTCTTCTGATACCAGTTAGGCTAAGAGACAGTCCATGGCTTGATCACAGTGCTGTCTCCATGGGCAGGCTTCTGATTTATTCAGGCACCAGATATTTTAAGTTTTGTACAGATCTATGAAATGTTGTTGGAAGCTGAGAAATTAAAGGAGAGCTTTGAAGGAAGTTCCGTGACAAGCTAAGCATAGGAGACACAGCTTGTATTCTGAACTTCCTGCCTTTGGTTGGCTTAAGCCAGACCCTCATTTTTGTGTGTGAATTTCTGGTTTAGCTATTTTTAAAACAAAACCCAGAAGAAAAAAATCGTTCGTAAGAATGTTGTCCATTTATTGTCCGTGTCTGCTCTTTCTGAGTAATCATGAGCTACTTGGGGATCACTTGTAGTGCAATGTGGAAAATGATTATTTTTACCCAGTGGACCAGCTTTCATATCTTTACAAGGGTAGTGCACTGTGCAGTAGGAATGTCTACAAAATATCCATATGAAATTGTGTGTTCCTGTGTATAATGGAAGCTTTATAAGTAATTAATCACACTGTTTAACTTTTCTAAAAAATCAAAAAACAAGTAGAGCACTTTGTGAGTTAAATGCTTGTCATATTCATTTGTTTGACACCGTTATGAAATAAACCTAAAACTGCTAATTTATTTTTGTTCCTGCTCTTTACCATTGGTGTCTAGTTATTCATAGAAACAACATAAATGCAAATTGTTTACTTCCTTTCTAGTAGAGTAAGTTGCCAAATAAAATAGATATTTTCAGCTCCCTCTCATTGTAAATCTCTGATAAATCTTATGTTTTCAGGCTTCCTCTTATATTGGTTGGAAACAAATCTGATCTAGTGGAATATAGCAGTATGGAGACCATCCTTCCCATTATGAACCAATACACAGAGATAGAAACTTGCGTAGAGGTATGCTCCTAAATTTTGGAATTCATTCTGAATGAATAACAAGTACCACATTGCTGCCAAGTTTATACTTTTTCGATTGTAGTAGTGATAGAGCAACTCAAAATGACTGCGTTGTTGTTGTTTGTATCGCAGTAGCGCTAAGAGGCTGCAACTGAGCTGGAGCTAGTCCCCGTTGAGCTAATCATTGCAAACATATAGGTCTCAATTTTTTTCAAAGGAGTACAGTATCCACTATTAAGGACCATATTTCCAAGAGTTCAGCTTCAATTTAGATACCCAAAGCAATAGTGAAATATTTAAGAGTTAACTAACTAATTTAAAGACTTATTTTTCAGTGTTCAGCCAAAAACTTGAAGAATATATCTGAGCTATTCTATTACGCACAGAAAGCTGTTTTACATCCTACAGGGCCTCTCTATTGTCCAGAGGAAAAAGAGGTACTTTATTTCTTTTTAAACGAATATATGTGTAGTAGTAGTAGTAATCTTCGTTTTGCCAAACCCTTTTCAGAAGACAATTACATTAAAATAGTAAAATATTTTTCCCTTCTTGCTTTTTATGCTACTTCCACCCCAGTAGATTTTTTTCTTGTTTCATTATTTCTGTCTAAGTGTCGGTCACCATGTGCCAGCTCCGTTATGCCTATAGTCTGTGACATTAATCAGAGCCGTGACTTTAACTAAGTCCTGGGGGGAGAATGTTGCAGGATGTTCATTTTACTTCACAATTAATTACGTGTACAAACAATTGCAAATTGATTTTCAGATTTGATTTGGTCCTGGTTGTACAGTTATGCCAAATGTAATCTGATATAATCTGGTTCCAGATTCTTTCTCCATGAACGCAGATGTAAATTCTAAGTAACTCTGTTTACTGCAGTGTAGTTACTCCAGATTTACTCCAGTGTAATGGAAAGCAGAATTATTTCAGAGCACTCTTGTGAGATTTTGACAAGAGAGCTTCAAGATGAGTGCATGTTTTTTCTAGTGTTACAGTAACAGCCATAGCTAGTTTCTTAGTGCACAAGGAAACTGATTAAATGAATTACCTGGGTGCATGTGGATTTTTGTAGTAATAATAATATAGGTTGCAATTAATAGAGGCACTGAATTTATCACTTATTGTGCATTGTCACTTCATCTTGAACAGTGGGGAAAGCCACTTCAGTCTCCAACGTTGAGTAAAAGAAAGCCACAAAATAATCGCAGCTTGACTTTGCACATCCTGATTTTGCCTGGTGCTGTTGTGTCGTGACATTGTATCACCACAGTGCAATTAGTGTTGTCATCCCTTTTCTTTCTCCCTCTTTCTTCACCATTTTGTGGCTGGTAGTTGGAGAAGAGTTTTCTCTCTTCTCTTTTTTCCCCTCACCATCTTATTTATTAAAAAGAAAAGGAGTACTTGTGGCACCTTAGAGACTAACCAATTTATTTGAGCATGAGCTTTTGTGAGCTACAGCTCACTTCATCGGATGCATACCGTGGAAGCTGCAGAAGACATTATATACACACAGAGACCATGAAATGGCCCATTTAAGATGCCTTATTAGATTTATCTTCATTGATAGGCAGAAGATTGTTCTCTAGTCTGATCAAATAAATAGGCTTTAATCTTAGAATTAGAAGTAGAATCATAGAAACACATGGCTGGAAGGGACCTTAAGTGGTCATCTAGTCCATCCTGCAGTGCTGAGGTAGGATTAAGAATACCTAGACCATCTGTGACATGTGTTTGTTTAACATGTTCTTAAAAACCTTCAGTGACAGGGATTCCTCAGCCTCCCTTGGAAGTCTGTTCCAGTGCTTAACCATCCTTCTAACTAGAAAGTTTTTCTTAATATCCAACCTAAATCTCCATTGCTGCTGATTAGTCCAATTACTTCTTGTTGTATATTCAGTGGACACTGAGAAACACTGATCACCATCCTTTTTATAACAGCCTTTAACATATTTGAAGACTATTATCAGGTTTCCCCCTCAGTCTTCTTTGCTCAAGACTAAACATGCCCAGTACTTTCAATCTTTCCTCATAGGTCTTATTTTTGTTGCTCTCTTATGGATTAATGTATTATCTTAAAATGTAAATATTTTAAAAGGTGATCATACAGGAGCTGAGCAAGGGCATAATAGTCTAATGCAGTGGTTTTTAACCTTTTTTCATTTGTGTCAATTATTTGACTAATTTTTGGTTCTTTTTTTTCAAATGGAGGCGTGGATGCCTTTGGAAATCTTAGACATGGTCTGCGGACTGCAGGTTGAAAACCACTGTGCTATGGTAACAATGACCTTTCATAGTCTGCAGACAAGAAGTTTAAAACCACTTGTCTAATGCACCTCAATGTATATTAGGAAAGGCTAGGAAAATTATTTTCTTCAAATTTGTGTCAACAAATTAGTTTTTAAAAACTTTTTACATCACAATAAAGCAACAAATACAGAGAACTATTTTTGGATATTTGTGTTTTTGGATACTTTTGGATTGTTTAGCCTGCAAAGATAGATTCAAGATTTTATATAATTGAATTTAAGGAAGTTTAATATCAAAATGGACTTTTTGGTAATCTTTTTCTGAATAGAAGTTTACTGGTGCCGGGTTTTGTTGGTTGTTTCTTATATTTATTAATTTTCTAGGTGCCCATTCTGAAAATCTAAAACAAAACATACATTAAATTGCCAATATCTATTTGAATTCTGTTTAGTGCTGTCTTGTGGTATTAGTGTGATTATTCTCATCTTCAAGCCAAAATAAAGTGAATTTTCCTGTGAAAGTGGGTCCTAATTTCTCTCTTGATCTATAGATGAAACCTGCCTGTATAAAAGCTCTGACTCGTATCTTCAGAATCTCTGATCAGGATAATGATGGCACTCTCAGTGATGCAGAGCTCAACTTCTTTCAGGTAGGTCCCTACTATTTTTTTTTAATCACCCCCTATTTTCTCCATACCTAGTATATGGTAGCTCAGCTCTAAAATGCTATCAAAACAAGCTGAGGTGACTGGTAACCTTTGGATACCAATTTTTAATTGTTAAACTGTTCACTGGCTAGATCGGGGTAGGCAATCTATGGCACGCGTACCAAAGGTGGCATACGAGCTGATTTTCAGTGGCACTCACACTGCCCGGGGGGGCTCTGCATTTTAATTTAATTTTAAATGAAGCTTCTTAAACATTTTAAAAACCTTATTTACTTTACATACAACAATAGTTTAGTTATAGATTATAGACTTATAGAAAGAGACCTTCTTAAACGTTAAAATGTATTACTGGCACGCGAAACCTTAAATTAGAGTGAATAAATGAAGACTCGGCACACCACTTCTGAAAGGTTGCCGACCGCTGGGCTAGATTGTGCCTTTTAAGGCACTGCTCTGTGCTTGGGGACTGGAGGCTGACTTAACCGAAATTTCCTTGAGTTACAGGGGAGCCAGTACAATGGGCACTGTATCACATAGCAAATAGGTGCATTATGTACTGTCCTTCCTGCTGATGTGGATTTAGGGAAGGCCGTGTTCCCCTTGGGAAACTATTACCATCTTCAGTGTCTCCACTGGGATTGTGCTTTTAGTCCTGTGTGTTGGATGGCGGAAGTCTCTTTCCATGCTCCCACTGGGTAGTGCAAAATCTTGCCCTATATAAATCATCTTTGTATTGTTGATGCCCATAACAGATACTGGGCCTCATTCTCCTTGAATGCTGGTGTAAAATCAGGAGTAATTCCACTGAAGTCAATGGAATGACGCTGGAGTGAGATGAAAATCAGGTCTAACATTTCAGATATCGAACTACATTTAACCTTAAGTATTAGAGCTAAGAAATGGAATGCAGAGTTAAAGCTTCTCCTCAAACCTGAATTCACATTATTGTGGCTAGCTATTGCTAAGATTGTAATTCAGTTGAATATCCTGCGTTTTTTCAGTTTAAATTTGCAACACTTTTCTTGAAAAACGAAAAAGGGTTTTTCTACATCCCTACCTCTACTGATTAGTGTGGGTTTAAATACAATTCTGAGGTTCCCCAGTATTGCATTTCTGTTTCTTTAAACACCTGTTCCTCTCTAGGTGGCTGTGATTCTTTAACAGTCTTGAAAACTGAAGCAAATAATAGATACCCTGTCCTGTTCTGCTCTTTTGTGGGAGCAGTACCAACGAGCAAGGAACTGTCCTGCCTGCTCTGCTTAATTTAGAGTTTGCTTGGATTGCCCCTACCACTAAATTAGCATAGCTCTTAGGGCTGTACTTTGAATAGGATATGCTGTATGATTGACTTAGTATCAGTGTTTCTAATATGCCTTTTCCTTGTTTGTTAGAGAATTTGTTTTAATACTCCACTAGCGCCTCAAGCATTGGAAGATGTAAAGAATGTAGTCAGAAAAAATCTAAGTGATGGAGTTGCTGATAATGGATTAACATTAAAAGGTAGGTATTGTTTGAAGAGAGACATTTAAAGTTGATACAAGATAGAAGTCCATGTGTAATCTGTTGTTAAAGGAGGAAAAAGGGGTTGAAATACGATTTCAGTTTCTTGCTCCCTTGGCAACAAGAGCTGGTCATAACTTGGCTGTGGCGTGGGATAAACTGAGGAATAATCGGGGAGAAGGAAATGGTGTTCCAGTGGAGAATGCTTAAGGGACCAAAATGTCTGAATTAAGTGTGCTGATTCAAATAAATTCTCTCTTGGGCAAATTCTATAGTTTCCATTTAGAGTAGGCTCTTTGTTTAGTTTCACCAGAGGGAGCCCTAGCATAGATAAAGCATTGGTTCCCACTAGCATTCTAGTGACTGCTGTGTAGATCTGTTTGGAGCAAGCTGTAAAAATTAAAGGCAATATCTTTTCTACTACTTGTGGGAGCTGCAACTGTGAAAGCAAAAGTGAGAAATTGTAGGGGGAAAAGCCTAATCTATATGCGGCCTTAATAAATCATGTGTGGCTTGAACTGGAGGAGTAATCTCAGTTTTTAGTAAAACAGGGAAAGTACTTAAGCAATTATCCTTGAATTTTGGTGTAGCAAAACTAATACATGCTTCTGTGAAACTACTGTAGAAGGTTGTCATTCTTTGTATGTTTAATGGAGACTATATAAAAATTTTTAGCATGATACAAATTAAAACCAGCCTTGTAATAAAAATGCTGGGGCTAACACTTAGGAAACAAATTTTAAGAAAATAATTATTTTGGCGATCCGATTATAGAAGTATTATAATTGTACAAATTGAAGGTACAGAAAATGTCATGTATTCATTAAGATTTTATATATCCTGCACTATGCTTTTATGTTTGTGTATTTTGTTCACCCAATTTAAAAAAAACAACCACTCTCAATGTAAATGTTAAATGTTTGAAAGCCTTCATAGTCTTAAGAATTATCATTTAATTTCAGGTTTTCTTTTTCTACATACACTTTTTATTCAGCGAGGAAGACATGAAACTACTTGGACAGTATTACGCCGCTTTGGATATGATGATGACCTAGAGCTCACACCAGAGTATTTGTTTCCTCCGTATGTTTCAGTTGTTAATTTTCACCTATTTATATAGAATTTGTATGTCATGCCTTCGGATTGCTAAATCAACTACTTACTATACATACACAACTCCCAACTTTGTCAGCAATATTTACATTAACACATTATGGGGTATATAGTATATAATAATCTCTTGATGTATGTGTCACTTCAATTATGCATGTGCATTAAAGGCCTACTCCAGTGCCCACAGAAGTAAATGGAAGTTCTTTCCAATAACTTCCTTGGGTGTTGGATCAGACTTGGAGCAGAATAATACCATTTTATACAGAGAGAGTAGAAGGATGAAGGAATTCCAATTTCGGTGTGTTAGCAGAAATGTCTAAACTTAGGTTTCATAGTGTCACCTAGTTTTCACTGTGGGTTGCGTATGGAGAGCAGAGGGACAAGGGATTTGCAATACCAGATCAGACTCTGTTCATTTCACTTCAGAATACTGTCCCTGGCAGAGGTCCATATCTCATTCTTAAGAGGAAAGCAAACTTTTGTCCCTCATAATGCCAATTGTGCAATAGGAGTCAGATTGCGGAAGAAGGAAATTTCTTCCCTGAACACTACAATTGGTTTATGACCAGAACATGGGACTTAATTATCCTTTGTCCAACTATGACAGAAGGAGGACAGGAGACACTGGATGTGGTTTGATTAGGCCACTATTTTATTCCTAAATGTCAGGGAGTACCTAGCAGATAAAAGTGTGCAGTGCAGGTAATTCCATAATCATTTACATGTACTTGGTGGAGGAGGAGGCTGCTGTCCATCTTCCCCCTTCACCCATCTCAGTACCCAGCCAACTTGCTGCTTGGACCTTACCCCCACCCCTTGAATGAGGGTTAAGGGGAACTGTAAATGGGGGGCAGGTTCCTTGCCGTACCAGTCATCAGAGCCCCAAGTCCCCCATTTCCATATTCCTTTTAAGGAATACCTCCTTTAAATCCTTTACCAATCCATTTTATCTGATCACCATATCCCTTCCCAACGGAGTAACTGCACTGGACATCCGCCCCACACTTACACAGTGAGTTGTGACATGATAGCCTAACTCCCGTTTCATGTTTGCCCCAACTAAGTCCCTAGCCATTGTGGAGAAGAGGGAGAAAAAAAAACCCTCTTGCCTTGGCCAGTGTGGTGGTGAGGGAAAAAATTCCTTCCCAGTCCCCCGAGAAAGGAGCGACTAGTGTAATGCCCACCATTGATCATGACAAAACCTGGTATTTAACTATGGCCATTGGTAGAAGGGTGGGTGCTGCTCTACCTGGTCCAGGTAAAAGAGGGCTTTTCCTGCAGAGGCATAGGCCTAAATAGTCTCCCCTCTCTTCTGGTCATCTGGGGGGGATAGATCAGTGTCCCTGCTGACCTGGTTTGAAGCTGCCCTTCCTATAAGCCAGCCAATAGCCCCAACTGCTTAATATGCGGTGAAGTCATTCTCTTACCATGCATAGTTACAAGTGAGATAGTTATAAAACTGTCCAGCTCTTTTTATGGCATTTAACTCCTTTAGGATGAGATTTTCAGAGGCTCTTATTTTCTTTTGACTATACCATCCTTATCTTTTTCATTGAATGCTGCTGATATTCCTGTTGTATCTGAAAGTGCCTTATATTACAGATGATTTTAGAACTCCTAGTAAACAGTGCTTGCTGTGTTTTCAGTGAAACAGAAAAGGAGCTGATTGCAAAACCAAAACCACTAAATGCTATTTTCATGTTTATTTCTTGGAAGAATTACATTATTTATTATCTGACTAATTTTTGGTTCTTTTTTTAAAATAAACAGGCTAAAAATTCCTTCTGACTGCACAACAGAATTGAATCACCATGTGTATTTGTTTCTCCAAAGCACGTTTGATAAGCATGATTTGGTAAGCTTTTAGTCTGACTTAAGTGGTGCTTGTATAATGTTTTAATTGCTCTCTAAATCTTAACTCTTTGACTTGATCAGTACAACGGGATGTTTATCAACAAAATCCAACCCCTGATGTCCAGCAGTCTTTTTTACCTTCTATTAGGATTGGATTGAAATTTATGAAGCTGAACCAATTTTATTTTTCAAACTCAAAGAAATAATTAGGATTCAATATTCATCTTTAATGTGGCACAGGAAACTAAATCAATGCTTTTATATTGGGAGAGCCATCTTCCTTGTGTTTAAATTGTTCTGTGAGCCAACCAGGTAACATTAGTACCCTACTCCATATAAAGTCTATACATGATGTCAGTTTATCTCCTACCTGGAACTAGGCTTTGTTAGCTCAAGTAACAAAAGAATAAAACTCAGCCTAAGCTTTCTGTGGAAGCCTGGCAGTTCCTAGGGTTTCCTGTAGGGCTTCCCTGTTTCTTCTTCCAGTTTTCTTGGACCAAGGATCATGCTTCCCTCTGCTCTTGGAGTTGAATGGCCAGCACCGGTTACAGTGTGGCAGCAGTTCTGTGAGGGTTCTGACTCCTGATAGGTTGAGTCAACAGAACAGCTCTTCCCTATGCAGGGTCAGATTCTGCTACCCTTTTAAATGTTGCTTTGATCAGTGATATTCCTAAACCAGGAAAAATGTTCTTACCATGTTATGAAATTGTATTTAAAATAATATTTATTTTACACTCACAGTCAAGAATGCTAGAAATGACAAATGCCTATGTAGGAATAAAGATTGAATAAGGCTTTAACAAGAGAGTCAATGTTTTGGGAGTTTGGGCTTATTCTCCATTTTATGTATTCAGATTCTTTATTTGAAGGAACGGTTGTGGCCCTTTCTTGTCTGTCTGAGGCCTGTTCTGCACTAGAAACGCTTGTCGCATAGGGATGCAATTTTTCTTTTAAACAACACTTTTATACCAGCAAAAGCCCCAGGGTAGATGCAGTTACACCAGCAAAAAAGTGTTTTTGTCTATATAACTTATTTTGTTAAGGAAAATGTATAAGTTATACCAGCAGAAGCACTCATACGCCAGTATACGCAGCTGGTATGTTTACCCTTTCTAGCGTATACAAGTCCTGAGAATCCTTTTTTAAAACTGGTTATCCACCTGTTGTAAGAAAATCCTTATGGAATGAATGCTGCACAGGCCATTCAAATCCCATGCAAAAAATACTTTCCTTTTGCAAGTATGTTTTGATGAGAATATTATTAGTATCTGATGTATAACTATGTGCATATTTCTAGGATAGAGATTGTGCTTTGTCCCCTGATGAACTCAAAGATTTGTTCAAAGTCTTCCCTTATATACCATGGGGACCTGATGTCAACAACACAGTTTGTACAAATGAAAGGGGATGGATAACATACCAGGGGTTTCTTTCTCAGTGGACGTAAGTACGGTACATTATATGTTGCTGTTGCCCAGGAGTTACATTAGGACCTTACAATGGCCTTACATTAGGACTTCATGTGATGTAATAACCTATTTCATTGCACATTTATCTGCGTAGTTCTAAATATGCTATGCAAATCTTTTGTTTAAAAAAGTTAATAGTAAATCTAGTGAGGTAACTGAAAAAATCAGTCGCGTTTAACATTTTTTGATGAATGTTGTTAGAGCGATCTACTTCTCTGAATGCTTTTAAATAACTATGCTAATTGACATGCCACAGTTTTGCAGTATGATTTAGTTATCAATCAGATCTAATCAACTATATAGATAGCACCGACAGTGTTGCTGCTTAAACGTTTATAGCAAATGTGATGCCAAAACTGTGGAGATCTGTTTAACAGATGAGTTCCTGAGACTGCTGTAACCGTATTCAGAGAAGAGATTGTAATTCTCAGAGTTAGACACACAGCTCTTGTTTTAAAGGGAATAAGAAAGACTATTGCATTTGAGACTGCAGAACTAAGTTACTTGCTCAGTAAAACGTCCTTTCCATTTATGAAACCATGCTTTATTTGGAGCCAGAGGTTCTCGCTGAAATGCCTTGATGAAGTTTGTTTACTCCCTTAATGAGGTTTAGTCTGCATTATAAAGTTGTTGCACACGTTTGGCTCAGCTACCAGTGTTCCCAGGAGAGGCGTGCTGACTTAATGTGAATAGAGGTTGAATTACCTTGTACTCTGGAGAGAATGGTAGTTCCTCAGTAAGCTGGAGGTTGTTCTCCAGTAGGGCTTTCAGAGAAGTTCACATTATTTTTTTTGGCTGACTCCTTTTTGTTTGTTGTTTTGGAAACTTGCAGTACATTTTCCAGAACTTTTATGTCTGTCATGTTTACATAACTGACTTGTAGAGAAATTCACTTAAATATCTATTGCTGATTTCATGGTGCTCTGCTAGTTCAGTAGCAGATGAATATCGCTGACTAGAGCCAGGTGTAGCATGGAAAACATGTACAAGCTTCTCCATACTGCTCAGTCAACACAAATCAATCCTGATCTCCAGCATCTTGACTATACTAGTCTTAGTCTTTTTATCCTCCTAACCTACCTCTGCCAATGTATTTCCATTCACCTGGATCCTGTCACTTGCTTGTCTAATCCTGAGCCTCTCCTATCCAAACATTTACCAGTCACATTAAATTACATGGTGTGGTTTTTATATGAGCATCCATGCTTAAAGGGGCTAATCTGAAATCACTAAATTTCTTCTTACTTGACCTACATAGGATTGAAACATAGGTCTCCAGAAATACTAACTTTCTGTACCAACCAGCCATTGTCACAAGAATATTTAAGGGATGTATATTATTTTTGGATTTTGTCAATCCCGCTGTCCTTAGTTCATTTGAGATCATTGATAATGGAGCCCCCCAGAATCCAGTTTGTTTGATTTACATAATTGCTAAATCAAATGTAACCATGTACTTGCTATGTAATTAATGCATACTTTACCAGTATATCACCTATGAGAGAATGTTTGATATTTATCTAAGAAAAGCTATTGGATGATTCCATTTCAGGTACCACTTAAGTTTCTTTTGAATGCGGTAAAGCACTTTAGAGAACTAACATGTAGGAACAGTATTGAGGACATTCACTATAAGATCCCATTTTAAAGCTTTCTGTTGAAGATCTGCTATTATGTAGAAAGGAAGAAAGCCAAAATGTTGAAGAATTGACCAAAGCAATAGAGCTTTTGGAGCCACTGTGTGGCCTGCTGCTCAGAGAACTACAGGCTGTTCTGGAATTTGGGCAGTGTCCAATGATCATGGCTTCAGGACTCTCACCAGATTTTGGAAATCTGCCTGAAGTAGTATGATTATTGAGTCATTAATTGTCACCCTCTCAATAGTTAGTCAGTATTTTCTCTATATATACCTCCTGTAAACATTAAAGATGTTGCTGTCTTCTGTTTGCTTTCCTCTTGACAGTGAGTTGGGAATACAAGGGAGGAGCAATCACATTCATTTTGTGTTGTGAAAAGCATTGTATAGGTTGTCAGCATGGGTGGTTTGATCTTAGCAGGGGCTGCCCCCATAGTATAATGGATTCATTATATTAATAAAACTAGGGCCATTTAACTTTAAAACACGTGTGTTCTCATCACTGTATGGCACCAGAACACTCTGCTTTTGCCAGATGTAATACATAGGGCACAAGTACTTTTAACAGAAATCTGGAATGGTGGATGTTGCCAATTTAGGAATGATTGTTTTGGGATTTTTTCCCCTCTCTTTTTTTCCTTAGACTAACTACATATTTAGATGTACAGCGCTGCCTGGAGTACTTGGGCTATTTAGGCTATTCAATACTGACAGAGCAAGAGTCTCAAGCATCAGCAATTACAGGTAAGTATCTGAAATGCTGTTAATACAGTTTGGGAGCTTATTTTAAAAGATCAGTTTCATACATCCAATTGCCAAGCTGTAAATTGAGTTTAAATGAAATGTTCTGTGTGTTTTTTTCTCCTTTCTGCTTAGAACACAGACATATTTTGAAAAGGAATAATATCCTGGAGAGCATTCTAGTTTGTTTATAAAAGTAAAAAAGTATATATGTAAAAGATTATGACTTTTATAAATGACACCATCATATGAAAAGATTCTCGATTCCTGTTGAATTAGTTGGCATTTGTTCACTTGAACTTTTTAAAAAGTGTGTGCCATTGGGATATTAAAGATTTTTATTACAGATGTTTCAAATATGATTTAAGTAATTTAACTGTTCCTACTGTAGGAATTTTAATTTTTTTTTTTAAAGTAACTAGAGATAAAAAGATAGACCTCCAAAAAAAGCAGACTCAAAGGAATGTGTTCCGATGTAATGTTATTGGGATGAAAGGCTGTGGGAAAAGTGGTGTTCTCCAGGCACTTCTTGGAAGAAATCTAATGGTAAGAAACATTTTCTTTTTAATTTGAGTTGTAATTAAATAATATTGAGAGTTAAGTTTGGGTAACAAAATTCTGTTGACAGCGTGCCCTGACTGTGATGATTTAGTTGGGGATTGGTCCTGCTTTGAGCAGGGGGTTGGACTCGATGACCTCCTAAGGTCCCTTCCAACCCTGATATTCTATGATACTGTGATTCTATACAGCTAGCTGCCTTAAACTTTTCTTGTTAGCACTAAAGTTTGGGAAAGCCATCATGGATTGCAGAATTTTACAAATTATCAAGTAAGTGAACAGATATGGCAATTGAGGATACTGCCTTGCAAAATGTGCTTTGTTCGTTTCCTTTTACGTTAGTCGTTTTAATCTTTGATACTTCATGACTGACAAAATGTACTACAGCTACATGTTTACTAGCATACTATGAAGTCTTCATAATATAAGAAGAACTTCACCATAGTTCTCTGATATTAAGCAAGTGCAACTGAGTAGGAACCTGAAAAATTATTTAAATACAGTTTTTATGGGGAGGAAGTTGCTATTGATTATTGTCTAACCTTTAAATTCTTTGTGTTTTCAGAGGCAGAGGCAAATACGTGCAGAGCACAAATCTTACTATGCGATGAATACAGTCTATGTATATGGGCAAGAAAAATACTTGCTGGTAAGACTACATCATCAGGTTTTTTTATATATTTATTTTGTATATATATATTAATATATATATTTTGTCAGTCATGAAGTATCAAAGATGTAGTGTGTATATATATATATAAATTTTAAAATATGTTGTATTAACTGGTTTACAGAAGGCTACATTTACTTGAGGCAATTGTTTCTTGTCTGGATTTAGCTGTCTTGTGTTCTGGGTGTGAGTGCTTTTTTAAGACTTAAATACTTTCTTTGAGCAGCGTTAACTACAGATTTCTAGCTGCTTGCAAAATTAAGTTTATATAACTCTGTAAATTATTGATTGTGCAATATTTTATTTTTGGCACCTTCCCTTAAAATGTACCAAAAACACTCTGAGATCATCTTAATTGCACTTATTCAGTTGGACTCCTGTTACAAGGCTTCTGTTCTGTTGTTATATATCCTAATTATCACAACACCTAATTTAGAAAACATTCAACTTCTCAAATCTAATACACACATCAAATTAAAATCTTCCATCTTATTTTCTTTACTTCTAAACATGTAGTCAATGCAGTGTTAAGATACTTTTCAGCACTTAGGCTGTAGAAAATACATCTACCCATTTCTAGAGTATGTATGTGTTTTCTTTGGGCTCGTTTGCATATTTAGAGAGATTCCAGCATAAGACAGAATAGAAGGGGGAAATATAGCAAGGAATTTACAGGTCACAGAATGAAAACCTGTCAGATGGATGATAGTTTAGTTAACCCTTGAAACACTGGCACTGATATATTGCCAGACAAATTAGTGTTTTAAAATGTATTCAGAATCTTCAACAGGTGAAGAAGATCTGTGAAGATTGGAAATACCCTTTAACATTTGTTTAAATGTGGTTCATTCATCATAATTGGAATGCTCCCTTGTTTTGCAAGTTCTTGTTTAGTCCTTTGCTCAGTGGTTTTGACTCTAGGATGAGAACCAGATTGAATGGGAATATAAGGCATTAGGTGGTTTCAGCAAATATTTCTTTATGCTGAGAGTATTTTGGTTGCCTGCAGATGTGGTAGTAGCAGGTCTTGTGCTAGCTTTATGGCACGTTCTCTGTGTTGTTTTGAGCTTGAATAAATCTAATAGGAAATTAAAAAGAAAAAGAAATCAAAACAGAAGAGAGAGTTATGCAATTAATTTCATAATATCAAAGCTTTTTTCCTGCTTTTTCAGCTACATGATGTTGGTGAATCTGAATTTTTAACTGATGCCGAGACCATATGTGATGCTGTTTGCTTGGTGTATGATGTCAGTAATCCTAAATCCTTTGAATACTGTGCTAGGATTTTTAAGGTTTGTATCTTTTGTACGTATCTCATTACACTGGTTCACTAGGGGGAAAATAAATCTTCACTTTCAGTTATCAGCATTCCTGGCTGTCTGAGTTTGGCACCAGAAGTGCATATGCCTCCTGCATGATTGCTGATTATTTGCAGTTGATGCATTTAAAAATGCAGAAAGAGCTTGGTGGGCTTCTGTTACTAATGCCCAGCTATGGTTTAGCTGCCTATGCAGAGCACTCTGCTTCTAGAGTTGTGCTCAGCTAAGCCTTTGAATGCTTGATGTTGCCACGAGAAACAATAATAATAGGCTATTCCAAGTTGTTTGAACACATGAACTCCTGTTTGTCTCAATATTTTTCTTTTAATTTGCAGCAACACTTTGTGGACAGCAAAATACCTTGCTTAGTGGTAGCTGCAAAGTCAGACCTACATGAAGTTAAACAAGAATATAGCATTTCCCCTGCTGACTTCTGCAAGAAACACAAAATGCCTCCACCGCAAGCCTTTACTTGTAACACTGTTGATATACCGAGTAAGGATATCTTTGTTAAACTGACAACAATGGCCATGTATCCGTAAGTAGTCAAGCATCATAGTTTTCATACTGCATGGATCATGACAACACTGCATGCCATTCTTAACCAAGAGGGTGGAACTCTCTGCCTCATTTAAGTTGTTTAGCATCAGAGAGAGGTGCTAGTGATATCAGCGATTTAGAAGGTTCCATTAATCCAATAGATACAGAGTTCTGTTCTCTTCATGTATGCATACATAACTCATTGCTGTTAATCATTGTCAGTGGGGAACTGTGAGCATATGCAGAAGAGACTAGACTCCCATATGTCATAACTACTAGTGTAGTGAGTTTATTAATGTAATAATAATTAATAATATAATGAATCATTGCTACAAAATGTCTTAACAGTAACAGAGAGTGCAATTAAGATATAATATTTCATACACCTATGTGCGTCTGAGTTTCAAAGGTACTGAGCACCCACAGTTCCCACTGACTTAAAACTAAATTGCAGGTGCTCAGCACTTTTGAGTCCATGTTTAGATATAGAATTCTGGACAGTAGTGGTGGCTTTTGAATGGCTATTGGTGATATGCCCCTGTCGTATTATATCCAGTAGATGCATGAGTCTGAGAGCCATAACATAAACAAGTGCCTTTCTGGGAGATTACTTTAAGACTGAAAGTCACTGAGACTACAGTCATGTACCACATAACTAGGAAAGTGACATCTAGGATTTTTCTGTTTTCTTACATACAAAATGGTAATCAGTATTTGATGAACTGACACAACGTTGTTCACATTATATAACACTTAGCAATAAGATACAATCCATGTTCTACTAAAATGGTAAAATCATAGCATATTTGTAGCAATTATTTTAGGTATATAGAAATGTATCTTAAATATTCACCGAATTACACATTCACAGTATGCCCTATTTGTTGTTTAAAGCAATGAAAGAAACCATTGAGATGAATGACCCAGTACTGTTTGGTAATATTTTCAAGTCATAGTCATAAACAAATAAAAATTGACTTACCTGACAATTATTGCAATTCAGATCCATAGACAGTTATGATTCATAACATTACTTAGTGTACAATAATTCCCTAGAAATGCACTGAGGTTTCATTGGTTAATAATGCCTATGTAGGACATGTAATTAATAATGTTTGTGACTTAGTTTCACAAATCTATTAGCTATTACATATTTTATATGGTGCCCAAATATATATATTTGTCAGACTTCAGATTTAATATATTTAAAATTACATTGCTTCTCACTAAGCATCTCACTCTGTTGCTAACCATACTTTACATCCCTCTTTAGTTGGTAGGTGGAGCTTTATGTATTGTGGTGAACTAGATATACATTATTAAATAACAGATGGATTCTAGTATGACAGCTGGCACTGGCTTTAAATTAAAGAGAAGTAATGTCATCTTCAGCCAGAAATCTAGATTTTAAAAAATGGGATCTCTTGAATTAGAGCAGTAAGGTTTCTGTTTTGTTTTTTACTTTTGGTTTATTCGGTAGTGCTGGAATATTAGGACATTTAAAACTGTGTGTGGCACTGAGTATTCGTTTGTCTTAGAAATATCCCTTATTCCTCCCTGGTTTTCAAGCATGTGTATATTAGTTTGTGGGGGAGGGAAGGGGAATGGAAAAATTGGTTATTTGTGTCACTTTATAAAGTAAAATGTGTTCTGTTACTGAGTGATAGAAAATGTGGCTTCTTCAATTTTCCTTTCCTTTGATTGAGAAGAGGGTGTTATCTATTGCTGTGCAGACACATTCCATTCAACCTTTATGATACTTTGTTCCTGAAGACAGATATAACAAACATTTTTATTAATGTTTGTGTTTTCCAGTTTTTATCTGTGTAGGAGGAGGCGTTTGCCAGTGTGTCATCTAGACGTAAAACATCTAGCCCTGGAATTCTGCACAGCTTTAGTCTACCCTTGCCTCCCTGGCTGACCTTTCTTTTCCTCTTTCAAATGTAACTAATTTATTCCTAAATCTCTTGGTTTTGGCACAGCCCTAATGTGTGCCTGATTTAATGAGCAAGATCTCAACTTGTGTCCTTCTGTGTGTTTTTGCAGCCATGCCCGATTACGCTGTATGTGCGCCTGCAACAGGTGTACATTTTGCATCTGTCAGAACTTCCTCAACTCAGACTTGCTGCAATCTGTAAAGAACAAACTCTTCACTGCAGTTCTTAACAGGTCCTTAACTTTATTTACTAGGTACCAGGCGTGCTTTTAAAATACTAAAAAAGAAAAAAAGGCAATTGGTAACTTTATATGATGCAGATTTTCACTCCATATCCACCAGACAGATGCTTCTCTTAATATTTGCAGTAAAATGAGTCAAGTTTTATGACCTCTTTAACTTAAAAGTATAGTTGATCACTATATCAACTATAGGCCTTAATCTAATAGTAATGTATTGAAGCATTGCCATCTTGATGCTCAACTCAGCCAATTAGGCGATAGGTCTAATTCTTCAATATTTTGCTATCTTTTTAGGTAGATAGTCGAGAATGAAAAATTAACAATGTTTTAAAATCTGTTTAGTACTAGAATAATATATAAAACACCCATGTAGTATGAATGAGATCTGTATCTTTCTTAGACATGAATTTTAGAAATCCATTTTATTTAAGTATTGTTGCAGGCAAAAGTAAGGCTTATGTAGAGCAGTACTATTCAGTGTAATTATGTTTATAATACAATTCATACCACTTAACTTGTGGGAGTTAATACAAAACACATTTTACTAATCTTCAGTTTGTACAGATTAGTGGATATGATGTGAAGAAATCTGCAGCTTTAACAGCCAGCTACTCTTGAACAAAACACAACCTGCTTATACACTTTAAGAAAATTAGCTACTGTAGAAAATTTTTAACCACCCAAACATTCAAGTATTTTGGAAAAAAATAATTGATAAATGAACATTAAAATATTTTTGATAATATTTTTCATAATTGAAAACAGTGCTGCATCTTGTCTTACTTGTATTGCAGGCTGTGTTGGTTAAACCCCTGTCTTTGACACACACACAAATTACTAACAGCTGAAATTCTGTCATCTTGGCCCAGCAAATGAATGGGAGTTCAAACCGAACAATAATTCTGTAGTGCGGTGGCTCCATGTTCCATATTTTTCTTGGAGTGACAGATGGTTGTGATATGCATCTTGGAAGGTCAGGATTAGAATGCATTCTTGCATATCCTGAAAGTCTTGTGTTGCATGTTTTGTGTGATACCTTTTGTTAGTTTCAGATCATTATAGTCATAAAACAGAGTAGGCATCATCTTTGTATGCAGGCTGTATGTATACAAGGGCTCTGATGGTATTTCTGATTTGTGTGCAGAGAGTATGGAGAGAGTTTTAGTGAAATGTATCTTTTCGAGTTCAGTGTACAACTAATAACAGTACAATGTGAATTTATAGAAGAGAAACCTTTTAGCTCAGAAAATTAAGATTGTCGACTTAGAAATGACAATGAAACATTTGACGCTATTCATTCGTGTTGCATCTTTTCTACATAAATTGTCCCTCATAAAGTCCCCTTGAAACTTGTTCCCACTCATTTATTCAAACCCAGCCATGCAGCCAATTTAACACACTTGAAAATCTCAGAAAACAGCAACTCTTCAAACTCCTCAGTAGGAAGGCTGTGAGCGCCCCAAGGGGATGAGGGAGTCACATAATCCATACCCAATTCCCCTTTCAAAATGGCCATGGATAGTTGTCCCTGTTTCTTAGCTATATGCTGCTTCTTCCCCTTGCTGCTCTCCTATTTGAGAATCCTCCATCAGATCCCTTACTAGATTGATCCAAGATAATAGTGGAGACTTTGGCTGACATGCTGTCCTCTGTTGGCCAGTCTTGCAGTGCAGTCACCCCCAGTCCTTGACACTGTACGGTTGGGAATCACAAGCACCAGAATATGTCACCTTCTCTGTGACAGGTTCAAAATTTGGAGGAGGAGGAGAATTCATGGGAGAGCTTCTGCCCTGACCATGTTGGAAAAAAGTTTACTTTCTATGATCTGTTGTATTGGTCATTTACTTAAAGCGAATTGTCTTTACTTTAGGTGTCCAGCTCACCAATATGTTTATTTAACCAGCTCCCCTCCTTTCTAGCTCTTCCTTTTCCTCTCACAGCATTTGCTTACCGAACCCCTAAAGACCATGGGATACGTAGTTTCACACAGTCTCTCCACACTTCAGTAGAGTGAACTGAGTAGTGTGTATGTAAATAAATGTATTTTAAAGAAAAATAGAACCGATGAAGTGAGCTGTAGCTCACGAAAGCTTATGCTCAAATAAATTTGTTAGTCTCTAAGGTGCCACAAGTACTCCTTTTCTTTTTGCGAATACAGACTAACACGGCTGCTACTCTGAAACTAAGATGTTTGTTCATTCTCATAAATATTGTTTCATAAAATGAAAGCAGAGATTAACCTTTAATTATAGACTAACAAGGAGAGCCACTGGAGGTGTTTTTCTGGTTTAACAGAATAGGTAGATTTAAAGAACATTTTCACAGGGGAAACAAGGTATTTAAAGAAAGAGATAATGAGGGAACATTATTTGATGTTGATTTAGTGTCTATAAAACACAACCTCAACAGAAAATGCATTTGAATTAAGAAGTTTTTAAAATGCAATTGTTATGCCTTGTATGGTTTTCTCTGCTTGCTTCTACAGCTGCTTACCGCTAAGTCAGAAAGTCAGGAAAAACATTACTTAACTAGGAAGCAAGGAGACCTGTCTCAGTGGAGAAGCTAATGTCATGATCTCCCTCCCACCCTGAAATATTAACCCTCTAGATAGCAGAGGAATGCATGATTAATCTGTAAACTGAAATGCATTTAGATTTAACGCCTAATTGCTATTGTTAGCAGGTGTTGCTAGTTAGTGTTTATATATAATCATGATGACAAAATATTATTTTGTAATCATGTTTAATATTCCAAACCCAGCAGTTAACACAATAGCAGTGATTTTGTGCAAATGAAATATCATGCATCCACCTACATTCAATGTCTCTTGTGTCTGACCCTCTTTATGGATTCTTTTGGGATTTCCTAGTTTAGCAGAAAAACAGATTGAGAGAAATGGGGACGTTTATCCATTTAATGTATCTGTTATGGAGGAGCAGGATTGTTGGTTTGAACTACCCAGGATCCTTGTTCATAGATTCCACTAGGAAGATGGCACTGCATTCTAAACACTGCAGATTGCATGCGTGAGAGAAAGCACTTGTTCGTATGTTGTTGTATTTTTATATTTTTAATTTGTTCTTTCCTTTAGGTGTTCATTTTCATTTGTCTGGCTGGCATTCACTCTCCTTTTACTACATTATTTTACCTCTTTTTAAAAAAGTTTTTCTGTGTAATTCTAACCCTTTTTTAACCATCAACTTGAGGGGGTTGTGTTTTTGGGGGGGTTTTTTGTTTGTTTTTTTACTATGCTGCATCTATTTGGAATGTTGAATGAGATTTGTTTTTTCTTTCTGCTTTGTTGGTTTTAAATCATTCATTCATCTTGTTTCTCTTATACAATAGCTGCATTTTACTCTGGCAATTGAGTTTATGGTTAAAAACAAGATGTTTGTATTTATTCTTATGCATGAGAATGATGATGGTTCCATCAGGGAGATTTTTTCGGTTAAGTTTAATTCTTAGATTCTGGAATTGAAATAGTGGAAATAAGAGTGGGGTTTTATTTAACATATTTTTTTAAAAAAACCTTGCACATAAAAACATGATTATTTCAACAGTTTTAGGATTTGTTCCTACAGTTTCAGTTGCCTATAAAACCCTCCTTCTGTGAAACCCAATCTGGAAAAAAGCACTATTTACTGACTGTAATAGAGAAAAGAGTAGTTCCCTGAATCCAGTATAAGTGTTTAGACTTTATGGTGTAGTGCACTTACATTTTTAGGGAATATGTTCTTACAGCCTTCCAAAATCACCATAAAAATCTGTTAAATTATACAGGCAAATTATACAGGTATTCACTTCTACCATGATGATGATGATGAAAATTAATGCTCTTTTATTGACCATTTCCTACCACTCATTACTGGCTATAGCCAAGCAGAATTTTGCAAAGCTATGCTAATGCACTGTTTTACAAATGGGGTATCTTGAACTGGCTTTTTACATTGTCACAGGCATTGTGTGTGCACTAAAATGCACTTGTTGCTTTTCATATATTAGATGGCTAATGGGGAAAAAATTCTAATATCCAGAATGTGTTTACAACATAGAAAATTACGTGCCTAAATGTAATATTTAAATGAAAGCTGCAGCAACTTGCATGTATACTTAGTGTGTTTTTATTTTAAATTCAGTTGCTTAACAACTTGTGGCTAAAATATATTGTTTGTCAAAGTAAACTGCTGTTGCTTGCTGTTTGTTAATTTATTATTTATCATTTGGTGTAAGTATCCATATGGCTGGTCCATTTCCGTCATGACAAGGTGGTGTTGACCTCATCTGCTACTCTTTTTATATGCTTTGCCAGTTAGCATGTGGAAATTTTTGGAGATTTTTTTATAACTAATATTATCTTCCCAAATTTGGGGTTCTTCTGCTACTAATGTTGACTTAAAAGCTTGTCTACGTTGGCCGACAGTTCAACCAGTTCCCAGGTGTAATTAATAGGCATGCTCAGTTAATATCTTGCTTACTGTGTGATGCTAACTTCTTGTGAGTTGTTAAAGTCTGTTAAAAGAAACACTGTTCTAGACTGCAACATACGTCACTAAAATAGCAGGTGATAAAACAGCTACTTGCCTCAATGTTTTAGGGCAATTTGAAGCAAAGTTCTGTGCTTTTTCTTTCCAAATTATTTTTAAACCTGGGTTCTGTTTCTAAATATAATGTGGAGCAAATGTGTCTAACATAGAAGTCTTATTTTGAAAGCTTAATAAACTACAGGAAGTTGATGAGCTAAATCTTATTACTAGAGGGCAAGATCTCATAAAACTCTGCATCAGTTTCTATTTCTAATTTAGGATCATCTTTGTCTTCTTGTTTAAGATAAGAAAAGGAGTACTTGTGGCATCCGATGAAGTGAGCTGTAGCTCACAAAAGCTTATGCTCAAGTAAATTTGTTAGTCTCTAAGGTGCCACAAGTACTCCTTTTCTTTTTGAGGATACAGACTAACACGGCTGCTACTCTGAAACTTGTTTAAGATAGGGACCAAATTCTTCCCTCATTTGGAGTTAGTGGAAGTATCTATTATTGGCTAACCTGACACTAGTATAATAGCTTCTGACATACCATTCATATATTACAGATTCCTAATCTCTCACACGTCATTTTAAAATTTTGAAATATTATTTTAATATATTTAGTTTGCCTGTGTATTTGAGATCAGAAGAAACTCCTAAACTGTGAAAGCTTTCTTTGATACTATTATGGAAGCTGTAGAGTTTGGGACAAAATTTCATGTGGTATAACCACATTAAAGTTGAACCACATGGAAAACTTCCCCTTTTTGTTATTTGGGGTTATTTTAATAAGAGATGTGAGTATGGCATTGAGTTGTGGAAAGATTCCATTTGCTGTGTACACCGATTGCTATGAAACATTTATAAGTAAAGGCTGGGACTTTCAAAGGAGCCCAAAAGAATTGGATACCCAAGTCCCACTGAATTTTGGTTGGTTCTGGACTCCTAACTCCCTTGGAAGAATTTCTGCCAAAAAGTACAGGGCATGATCCAGTGCTCATTGACGTCAATAGAAGGACTCCTATTGGTTTCAGTGGATGAGGGCTTGGGCCTTAGAGTTTGGTCAGGTTAATTTAGTTAAAGGAAAAGCTGCTTTACCCTGAGCCTTAGATTAAATGGAGAAAAAAATTCTATGCTGTGAGTGAGTCATTAAATTCTCTGATGCTTTGACATGGGAATAGGATTTTGGCATGATCATGAGACTACCTTAGTTGCTTTTAAAGGTACATGATAACTTTTAGCCATGCTCAAGGACTTCCTTATGTAATGCTTGTTAATATTCACATGTGCAGAAATGTTGTAAAAGGCCAAACTATAGATTGGAAATAGTAGTAAATACTGACTTGAACGATAGATGGAGCTTCAGTAGACAAGTTGAGATGCATCTAAATTAAACAAGTATAGAGTCACACTTTTAAACTGATGCATTTAAAATATATATGTAAATATTTTGTCAGACAATTTCAAATTTTTTTTGAGCTGTTAAGTATATCAAAAATATACACCCTTCAGAGTTTGTCAGTATATACACACGCTGTTCTATATTTTAAGGGGTTTTGAAACTGAGGTTTTAGTGTACATATTCACTCTACAAAAACATTTTAAAGTTATATTTTCTTAAAGTACAGACTTGACCCAACAATAGTAAAGGAAATCCATCAGAAGTAGAGCTAATACTCCTGTATTAACACAGCCTGTTTTGCTGAAGTTCTGCAATTAGGGTATGTTTTCATTACAGAAAGGTGTTCTTAACTTAGGTTAGCTAATTTGGGTTCAAGTAGCAGTGAAGACATAGCAGCTTGGCTAATAACACAGGTTAGCAATTTGAATTCAACCCCAGGATCCCTTATAGGTTTAACTCAAGCTGCTAACCTGAGTTAAAAGATGAGTTCCTATGTCTTTGCTACTATTTTAGCTTGAGTTAGCTAACCTGAGTTAAGAGCATACCTTTTTTAAATGTGTGTAGTGAAGACATACTTGTAGTGTACAGTGTAAGGTGTACTGCAGTATCCTGGGGTAAAATAAAAGTCAAGAAGCATAGGTTTCCAGCTTTTATAGCAGATTCCTTGCTCTTGTTGGTTAATGCTACAGCCTCCTAGGTCTTTAAGCATGCTCTTTTTTTGTATTTAATTTAGTTACCTAGTTAGCCATTGAACAAATTCCTATTTTTATATGTTAAGTTTTTAACAACTGCACAAGAGCAAAGAATTAGATGAAAACAAATGAGCAGCTGAATATAACTTGTGTGAGGTGTAAGTGTGGCATACATTGAGTCACTTCCTGTTTTGAACCATGCTATGAACTGCAAACTGTGCATGTGTGTAAAAAAGGTTAAGACTCCATATAGATGAGTTGGGTGCCATGCTGTTAGCAGACGAGGAGAGCAGTATTATTCATCAGGTGCACGCCGTCAGCTCTGTAGAAGATTCCATCTTCATGGAGTCATCTCTTGATCCACATTTACTTGAAGACAGGTAACGATATCCTAAATGGGGTGATCTTGCCATTTTTCGCCTTTAAAAAAACAACCAAACTACTTGACATCTAGTCTGAGATATTTCTTAGAAATTAGTTGTGGGAACTAATGCTTGCAAGAAACCATGAGTTTGGTCTGTTTCAAGATCATAATCTCACAGGGAACTTTTGAGTAAGAATAGGAATTTGGAGAGCAGATGTGAGTGGTTGTTCATTTCACTTCAGTAGAAATAAACAGAAGAGCCTGTGTCTGTTCTGCAGTGTGTGATACCCTAGTACGCAAATTTATATGTACAATAAGTGTTTATATACAGGACATGTTATTACTACAAATGTTTGCTAAACAATATTTTACACTGGTTTGTATGTTGTGGTAACAACAACTACATAATCCATGTTTTATAAAGCAGCATGATAGTTCTGTAATTCACATTGTATAGTCACCTAACTCTCTGTTTTGCACATGGTATATGCACAGAATATCTGTGTACTCCTTGTGCTGTAACTGCTTGTAAAGCTTCAGACAAATAACCCATTATTTTCAATATAGTTATACAAATTTATAAGATATATAAACTCAGCTATATTATGTGGGTTCTGTAAATCACCTCCATAACAATCAGTTTGAAACTTGGTGTGCTTTAAATTAAGGTCACTGTAATAACTTTTAACGCTTTATCTACTGCTTTATGGTAAGCTGTCATACTTGAGACTATTTTGAAGATGGCTAGCAGTGTTTAACTGAGCATGCTCACAAACTTTATTTGTGGTATCTGGGAGATGTGGCTCATTGGCTGTATCTATCTTGTCATGAATAATGTGGCTTTTTATGTCATCCAACCACTTTCATCCTATTGTTACATTGTTTTTTTTCTTCTGTTCATGTCACTGTCACTGCCTGTTCCACTAGCATGTCATTCTCTTAACAGTTTTCAATTTAGTATTGTGATGAACAGTTACCTGTTGCTCTTTTTGTGATTATATATTGGGGAGGGATTTGCAAATTGTCATTGTTGTGGTTCTAGCTTTTGGAGAAGTATTACTTGTCACTTGTCAGTTAACTGCTTGCAAGACAGCACTTTAAATAACTGGTAATACAACATTGCTTGGAAGGTTTAATTCTGAAAAGCAGAAATATGTGAACTGAGGCCTTTAAAAATATTATCTTACTAGTATTTCACTGTGCTGGGATATTTGCTCACTCTGGATGTGCAATTAATTATTTGTAGCTGCTTTCCCTTAGGAAGTAATTTTTGCTGCTGTCAAATAAGTCAGTTCCGCCCTCCGCCCATTCACAGTTGACTAATGACTTGATCCTGCAGCATCAGGTCCTAAGCCTTTAAGAGAAGTATAAATGCTTGCATTGATTAAAACTTTGTAACCCTAGTGGTGTGCTGCTTAAGCGTGACAAGTATTAATAATTTTCCAAAAGCAGATTTTTATTTGACATAACAAAGTGCTTGACATTCCTGTCATGAAATTAATTATCTTTATCTTTTTAAACTGCAGGCATGTGACACAAGCAGACCTCAAAAGTTCCACATTTTGGCTTCGAGCAAGTTTTGGTGCTACAGTCTTTGCAGTTTTGGGTTTTGCCATGTACAGAGCATTATTAAAGCAGCGATGATCTGAAAAGCAGTACCTGGCTCCTACCAAATAAAAATTTAAAAAAATTATGTACATTCTGAATGCTTTAAATTCTGCTAGAAATATTTATATATGCAGAGTTACTTTATTAATATTTGTAATTCGTGCATAAGATTCTTTTAAATGAAAGCTATAACTACAGTATTGCATAATGTGTGGAAAAAATTGCATTGTAACAGCCAACTAAAATGGCCTAATTTGTGAGGCTAAAAGGGAATATTGTAAATAATCTGTATATATTAAGGCAGTAAGACATTGCTTCCCAAAAAGTTATTAGAAATACTGTTCTTAGATGTTTCAGCATAGTGAGAGTGTATAATTGGAATTCATTTTCAATAGAGTAGGTTCAACTCAACGATCATACTTGTTCATGGATTACTTATTTATTTCAAATGCATCTGAAGTTTATTTTTGGGACTACAGGCTATACAAGGCGGAATATGTGGCTTTCTTTTTCTTTTTTAACTGAAGAGCCAACCAATTTACCCAATGAACTATATTTTAAGGAAAAAGTCACTGTGGCAGATGTGGCCTAACTATTTTGTATGTTACATGACCTCTGACGTGTTTAACTGTCTGAGAGTCCTCTTTTAAAAGAAAAAAGTAAACTTTAAAAACTGCCAGACAGACTTCATATGCTTTGTGTAATTCTGTGTTGCTTCACTTTCCACTATGTTTTATAGCCCTTTCAGATCAGATGGAAAACAATTTGTATATTATAAATGTTTATAATTCAAAAAGTGTTGCTGTTTAATTCCTCACGATAAATCATTCTTGTAAAAGCTGTGTGTGGGGTAGAACTACAATAGTACACCGTGCTTACTCTACTTTAATGTGTATTAGTTGCATGGTTCACAGTGGGTTATATACCTGGTTAGAATTACCTTTAGACAGCACCTTTTTTAATGGATCAACTAATCTAATGAATATAAAATCCTCATGACAAACCTATTTTTTCCATTGCGGCCTTTTCAAGTATTTCAATAAATAACTGTGTACTGTGCTTTGTCTTGATATCTTTATTTTTTAATTAAAGGTATGGTTGATGGCAAAAACCTGCTCTTCATCACATAGAATACTGTAGCAGCCCTTAAGCTGTCAAGATGTAAATGGCTTGGATACATTGATTCTTCTGGTTTATACTGTGACTCCATTGACTTCAATGGAGTTACTCCTGATTTTCACCAAAGAAAGACAGGGTTGGGTACCAAGCTCCACTGAAACAAGGGAATACATTGCCAATTCAAACTTTCTCCATCACTAACCATATTCTAATGCATTTTGATCCAATGGGGAAATGAAGAGGTTTTTCTCAAGATTATGTACTCTAAGGAGAGTAATTGCAATAAACACCTATTGTTGTCCAAAAGTTACATTAAAAAGTTCTGGTTTATAGCTGGCTGGTTTTTGCATGACCTACTATTGGCTGGTTCTAGAGGGATGCATTAATATGCTGAGCCCAGTGAAAAGAGAGTTATTTTCAGGCTTTTCGTTTTGTCTTGTATTTCCTTGTGTTATAAGCTGGGTAAAACCTTGTGATGGGTTGTGTTCAAACTGATGTGTGAACATGCCCTTCGCTTAAGATAGTTGTAAGAAATACTTAAAGGCCACACCTAAAGGAAGGCCTAATAGAATCTGCTCAGAAACTAGCCCAGGTAGGCAGGAGGTTCCATTAGATCCTGTGGCTAGATGTGTAAAAGATGACACAAACTGAGTACAGACAAGAACACAGAGAGAGGCTCAGGCAGAGGAAAAGTAAGAAAGTCAAGCAATAGCCTCTGTGAGCACAGTACCGTGTGAAAAGCTGGAGAGAGCACATTTGGATCTGTTGGCTAAAGAAGCTTGGTGCTGGAAGCTTAGAAACTCCTCCTTTTGTTTTTGGTTCCTCCTGTGTTTGGAGGAGCAGGACTTTGTACATTCCTTGTAAGTAAACAAGACTGCATCAAACAAAATACTAGACTCCATCAATTTCTGCTTCCAGCTGGAACATCCCTAGTAGCCCTGAAGCTTGACTAACCACTTGGGTAGAAAAGAGGCAACCCTGGTAACAGTGGGATCTAGTTTCATAGGAGAGGAATTGTAAGCTGGTGTTCCTGTTGACCCCAAATGGAGCAAGGGATGGTGATGCTTGCAGAAATCAAAGATGGACAAAAGTAATGTCAAACAAGACCTGGAAGGTTCACAAAAAGCAACGAAAGCAGCATGAGGAGGAGTCCCAGGAAGGGGTTGAGGGTTGACTTGCAGACAGAAGTCAAATCTCTGTTGGAGCGAGAGCTACAATGTTTCTAGACAGTTTGGGAAGCCCAATTGAAAAGTTTGGGGGCTGGAATGATAAGACAAATCAAAGAGTTGACAGCAACCTGACTGCTATAGACCAGAAGTTTTTCCCATGAAATAGTGGAAGGCAGGCAAGTTTTAGCCAGTTTGGAATTTGCTAACAGATGAGCTGCAGCAGAGAAATCATGTGTTTACTGGCATGTGCAAAACAGTCGGGGAGGAAGTGGGAAGCTTATAAAACTGATTAAAAGCATAATAGCTGTCTGCTACACTGTGACCTCGCCAGAGAAGAGAAGTGGTGGAGAGAGAAGATAAATGAGGAAGTTCACCTGCTCTACTCAACATCAGAATACTGAAAAGCTCCTGGCCCGGGGAATTTTATTACAATGGCTGTTGAAGCTGATTTGATTTTTGAAAGTTACTTGAAAAAAAGAAAAGATAAAATGGTTAGTGTTCTTTCTGGATAGATGCATGGTTTGGAGTATAAAATCTTCCATGGGAAAGGTAGTCACTAGAAATCTAGTTAAAGTCCTGTTTGGTCTCTAGTCCAAAACAAAGAAGTTAAATGTATAATTAAAGGGAATGTGTTTTTAGGCTCTTAATTTCTGTGATTATACAATAAGAAGTTAGAAATGTCTTTGCCTGTGTGACATGTCAAAATTGACCATAAAACGATTAAAAATGTCTTGTTTTGACATTTGATTATAAATGTTTGGTAGAAAAGTAAAATGATTCTTCTCCAGTTTTAAACAATTTTTTTTGCCTTTTTTACTGTGTACTGTGTAGCCTGCATATTAATACAAAAATACGTAAAATTACAATATTTATTTAAGGAATATATTTCAGTATTTATTGCTAATTCAAAGGACATCATTTTTTTTTAAATCTGAAAGTGTTACTGCTGTCCCGTTCTTTCAAGCATTTACTGTTTAAAGTTACGCATCTCTTTAAATGTTTGTAGGATGGGAAGCTAGGTCTGCACCTTGTAAAAGTGCTGTCATTGCTTAAGTCAGTTTTAGTATAAATATTTAAGCAATGTACTTAGTACACAGTAAATTTACATCAAAATATTGCTTTCATAGCAATAATGGGCTTTAATTTCTTCAAAGTGTAATGGATTGACATTTCATCGAAATATTTGTAAAGGGAGTGGATATTTGCACTGTTGCTAAGAATGCCTAGAACAAAGTCTGGTGTGTACATTTCTAACTTCCCTTTTTATTCCAGCTGATTTAATCACAGCAGGAGTGGGAAGATTCTGTGTAGCTCTGACAGCTTCCTTATTTTACCACTTAAAAAAACCCAACAGATTGCTGAGATAATGAAAGCCGGAAAAAGTGAAACTGAATAGATTTTTATCTACATTCTCATTCAATTTAACAAAGAACATGGATTTGTCTGACTACAATTTAGAATATATGTGATAGCCTTATGAATATGGCCTCAATTCAAAGCAATTAAGCAGATGTTTAAATCCTACTGATGTTCAGAGTGGTAGTGTGCACAAAGTATATATGAAAGTTAAACGCATGCTTAAGTGCTTTGCTGAATAGGGATGGATTTCAGCATGTATTAAATCAGGATCTGTATTCTGTATCAACATCTAATTTGTATTCAGTGCCTGCTGTTTTTATTCTGGTTTTTAGGGTAGCATAGCTGTCTCTCTTGTTTTGATTCTTCCACTCCTTCCAAAGAAGTCAGAAGAGATCTGGTAAAGGTTCTCTACTAGCTGCTAAATGGAATAGGTTTCAATTTGTAGTTTGTAAATACATTCCCAGATGTCCATATTCAATTCTGCACAGAGATCGTAGGAGACGGTGCTTTGTATAATCCATCTTTGACCCATTTTAAGTTATGGAGCAGCATTAATGTGCTCTTAGGAGTGTCTAGTCTAATGCTTCTTGCTCGGTAGGGAGTGGAAATAGGGCTCAGTGGCTAGAATCCTGGACCCTGGGTTCTATTCCTTGGTGGCCACGGACTTTTTGAGTGACCATGAGCAACACTTAATCTCTTCGTTCATCCATCTGTATATCTCTCTCTGAGATACTGAGGCTTCATCTTTGTAAAGTGCTTTGAGATCTTCTACTAGAGCATATCCAAGTGTAAAGTTGTTTTTTCACTGGAATTCCATGGGACGAAGATGAAAGGGGAGTAGTGATGGCCCAAAAGGTTCTAGATGTCTGACTTCCGAAAGACCTTGGTGCCCAACAGTTCCCATTCAGACACCTAAATGAAGTGGTCTTAGAAAGTGCTCTGCTCCCATGAGTCTCAGTGGGAGCTACTTCGTTCTAAGCACTCCAGAAAATCTGGCCAGTCATTTGTAGGTGGCCATATAACTCCACACCATGCTAATTTAGGCTAGCAGTTCTGTACATAACTAGATCTTGTTCCCATGTATGTGACAGCGGATTAATTTTGATGTCTATTTTAAGGGAGTATGCAAAAAAAAAAATCTGCCATTGGGGGAGTCTGCCAATGTGTAGGAAAGATGAAAAATAATGTTCTTTGAATTATTTTTCAAAGGTCACTAATAATCTAAGATGATGCACCTTCTACAAATGCTCACACAGGGCTTTTTTTGAGAGAGGAACTGGATGGAAAAGGATTCAGAGCAGCAACCTATAGGTGGGAAAGTCTCCATAGGCTCATCCCAGCCAGTGCGACCAGCCAGTCTCCACATAAATCAAACGTGTACGTTTATTGGGGACAGGGTCTCTGTTCATTTCCTGGTGCCATACACTGTAGGTTTAGCCAAAACAACATATTTAACTGGTTTGTATCTTTGTTAAATAAGTCACATACATTTTTGGGGAAGTTTGTATAGTTCCATTTTCATTCACTTCCTTTACAAAAGCCCTTCTCAGTTTGCTACCAACATGGTCCATTCAGTTTTAATAAGGCAAGACCTTAAACTATATGTAAAGGAACGTAGGCTGGGGCTACCAAAGGGACTGTGAGAGTTCTGCACCCAACTTCTATTAAATGTCAATGGGAGTTGGGAACTTAACTCCCGTAAACATGTGGCTTCTAAGAGAATGGCATGTGTGTGCATGTATCTATATGTAATAACGACTTTTGCACTTCTACAATTACTTTCATCTGTAAATCTAAAGGCACTTTACACATTAAGCGTCATACCACCCATTTTACAGCTGGGAAAACTAAGGCCCGGAGTGCCCACAGTCGCATAGTGAGTTGGTGGCAAAGTCTGCAATACATGAGAGAATCAACACCACTGATTTACATCTTGGTTTTTTCTAACACTTGTTTTGTTGTTTAAATAGAAATTTACATGGGCAAAGTATTGGTTTTGACTTCATAATACCACCCTCGACTTCTTTACAAAGAAACGTGGAGATGCAATAGGTGTATAAATGATTTACTTTCTCCGTCTTTGATAGCCTGGATATTTTTTCCTATTGATAACTGGTATGGTGGTGTTTTGCAGTTATGCCTCCCTGGATGCTACTCCATATACATAGTAAGTAAAACCTGTGATCAGACACATTTCAAGCTGTTTTAGAGAGACTCTCAGAAGTGCTTCTTGTATTTGTATTTGCACTGAGAGGAATCTTCCTGTGATCAGCTGGCTGAGGATTTCCTTTATAACCAAGGTGATATTTTCTGCATCCAATTTCCTGTTTAAAGGCAGTAGTCAGGCTCTGTAACTTTTGGAGAATCAGAGTTCAACACTCTGGAGCTGAGAGTGCTATAGATGGCACATGCTTCTCTACAGATACTGCATCTCACCTTGCTTTTCATTGACCCTCCTGGATCATGCAAGAGTAGCCTTGGCCAGCCGGAGAGCAAACTGCAGTTAGCCGTCCTAGACTGGAAGGATAGTTGGTATCACGTGAGACTTCAGGACTTCCTCCTTACAGTCCTACCAAATACAGGGCCCAGTGCTGCAAGCCCTCGACACCTACTGAATTCCACACCAGAAGAGCTGTCAGGATTGGACCCACACAGAATTAATAATTTCTATTTTGTACACATATGGGAGTAGAATGCAAACAGATCTTGCTGTGTGATTCCTAAATGACCAGCTATCACTTCTGAGAAGCCTACTAAGAATTTGGACAAGGAGGAGGGTAAGATGGACTCAACTTGACTCGTTATCCAAAGTTGAGGGTGGTGCGCTGCAAAGTCTTAAGACTGATGCACACTGGGACAGGGATAGAGATTCCAGAGGGCAGCACTTCCTTTCACTTCTCTTTTAAAATACAAACTAGTGGGCTGTAGTAGTTCTGCAGAGAAGCAAAGAAAATTATCATGTGAGGTATAAAGTCAACTCAGTAATAATGGGGGATTTCAACTATTCCCATATTGAGTGGATACAGGTCACCTCAGGACAGGATGTAGCGATAAAGTTCCTAGATACCATTAATGACTACTTGGAGCAACCAGTTCTGGAACCCACAAGGAGAGAGGCAATTCTTGATTTAGTCCTAAGTGGTGCACAGGATCTGGTCCAAGAGGTGAATATAGGTCAGCCGCTTGGTAATAGCAACCACAGTGTAATAAGATTTAATATTCTTGTAGGGGGGAAAATACCAAAGAAACCCACCACGGAATCATTTAACTTCAAAAAGGGGAAATACACCAAAATGAGGAAGTTAGTTAAACAGAAATTAAAAGGAATAGTCACAAGAATGAAATGCCTGCAAGTTGCATGGAAACCTTTAAAAAAACACCATATTAAAGTTATATCCCAAATAATAATAAAAAAAAGGTAAGAGACCAAAAAAAACCCCGTCACCATGACTAAACAACAAAGTAAAAGAGGCAGTTAGAGACAAAAAGTCATCTTGTAAAAATTGGAAATCAAATCCTCCTGAGAAAAATAAAAAGGAGCATAAACTTTGGCAAGTTAAATGTAAAAGCATAATTAGGCAGGCCAAAAAAGATTTTGAAGAGCAACTAGAAAAAGACACACAAACTCACAAATATTTTTTAAGTTCATCAGAAGCAGGAAGTCTGCCAAACCATCAGTGGGGCTATTAGAAAACCGAGGTGCTAAAAGAGCACTCAAGGAAGACATAGCCATTGCAGGGAAGCTAAATTAATTCTTTGCATCAGTCTTCAGAGGATGAGAGGGAAATTAACACATCTGAGCCATCCTTTTTCAGTGACAAATCTGAGGAACTGTCCCAGATTGAGGTGTCACTAGAGGAGGTTTTGGAAGAAATTGATAAATTAAGCAGTAATAAGTCACCAGGGCCAGATGTTGTTCACTCAAGAGTTCTGAAGGAACTCAAATATGAAATTGCAGAACTACTAACTCCAGCATATAGCCTATCACTTAAATCAGCCTCTATACAAGATGACTGGAGGATAGCTAATACGGAGATTCTAAAGATTCTAGAGCAGAGTTACTCAAACTGGGGTCTGCGAAGGTACTCTAAGGAGTCTGCGAGTCATGTCTGGCTCCAGGGGGTCCGCGAGTCATGGCCAGGGCCATTGGCCCCGCTGATCAACTCCTCCCCATCCCTCCCGCACACCGCTTGGGGGAGGGGGTAGAATGAGGCAGGGAAGAGGAGGGAGGTGAGGGTGGGGCCATGGGGGAAGGGGTGGAATGGGGACAGGGCCTGGGGCTGAGTGGGGATTGAGCATCCCTGGAAAAAATGAGAAACCAGCTTGATGGTCCATGAAAATTTTTAAATCAAAATGGGGGTCCTCGGGTTGCTAAAGTTTCAGAACTGCTGTTCTAGAGCCAGCATGGATAGTTCTCTGAAAACATCTGCTCAGTGCTCAGCAGCAGTCAAAAAAGCTGACAATGTCAAGAAAAATTAGGAAAGGGATACATAATAAGACAGAAAATATAATGCCACTATATAAATCCATGGTACACCCACACCTTGGATGCTGTATGCAGTTCTGGTTGTCCCATATCAAAAAAGATGTGTTAGAATTGGAAAAAGTACAGAGAATGGCAACAAACATTGTCAAAGGGGCTGGAACAACTTCTATAGGAGGAGAGATTAAAAAGATTGGCACAATTCATCTTAGAAAAGAAACAACTAAAGAGGGATGTGATAGAGGTCTATAAAATCATGAATGGCATGGAAAAAGTGAATTAGGCAGTGTTATTTACCTCTTCACATAACACAAGGACTAGGGGGCACCCAATGCAATGAATAGGCAGCAGATTTAAAACAAACATAAAGAAGTATTTCTTCACAGATTTTAAACTCAACCTGTGGAACTCATTGCCAGGGGATGTTGTGAAAGCCAAAAGTATAACTGGGTTCAAAAAATAATTAGACAAGTTCATGAAAGATAGGTCCATCAATGGTGATTAACCAAGATGGTCCGGAAGCCTCTGCCTTCCCGAATCTGGGATTAGACAACAGGATGGATCACTCGATAATTGCCCTGTTCTGGCAATTGCCACTGTCGGAAGATAGGATACTGGGCTAGCTGGACCATTGGTCTGACGCAGTATGGCAGGTCTTATGTTCAACTTGGCATAACCAAAGAGGTCAAGTAACACTGGGCCTGGTCCTCAACTGTCAGTGGAGCTATGCCGATTTATACTTGCTGGAAAAATTGGCTCAACATGTTTTAAATTTTTTCATCCATCAGGATTATAGAATGTTTTAAAAAACTTTTTAAAAAGTGCTAATAGCAAATCTTAGAGGTTGCACATACCTGTGGAGGATTCTTTATAGAAATGCTTTTTAGGTGCAGTCGGTACGCGAGGCACAAGCTGTGAAAGCTGATTATCCTTTCGAGATCACAATGGCAAACGGAAAGAAGAAATTCCTGGTAAGAACAGAATGTCAAATACCTGGCACATAGGAGGTTCGGTGAATTTTGTAGTGACATGGTAACCAAAGTGTATTCCCTAACTCACAGTGGAGCCAGGGCTGCCCCAGCTCTTTACAGTCTCAAGCCATGTTGCTCTGTTATAACATTATCTAATGATTTTATCCAGTACGCTCACAGATATAAGATTGCTCGACTATGGCCAAGACCTTTGTAGTTAGAATCTTTCCATTGACTTCACTGGGCTTTGAATCAGGCTCATAGTTTGCTATCCAATTTCTTGGAATGTCCAGCTTTCATCCCTAGCCTCAATGTAAAGCAAAAGATCACAAGTAAGAAAAAAAGATACAGCCCTGGACACGGGGAGGCGGAGAGGAAATGGTTACAACAGGCTTTGTGAAATTAACATGCATCAATAAAATGTATGTCCTTTTGTTCCAATGTCCCTGATGATTGTACTTCTTTTTTTATCAGTCTGCAGAATCTGCTGATTTACATACTGCCTGGATCGAAGTCTTATGGAAATCGATGCAGCTGCCAGGGCCTGGCAGAGAACAGTCAGCCTGCATGTGGTAAAACTTGTGCTGTAAATTTAATGTTGTGTAGTTGCCTGTGGTGATCTTCCTAGAGGGAGTGCGATTCCAAGCTTGACAAGAACTAGAGCCTTTGGGCAAGAAGGTCTAGGGGATCTAGGAAAGCTTCAGCCCTGCCTCGGTTATTTAAGTCACTTGCTTCCTCTTCCTCAGCAAGGGGAATTTTGTCTTCCTATGTACCAGCTGTTAAGGATGCTGTGAAACTTGTGTTAGTTCATGATTTAGTGCCTGAACATACCTTTGATTTCTTGGTTATTATGGAAAGTTAAGAGCGAAGTTTCTGATTTTGGTACCTTTGTGGAAATTTGTCTATCTAGTTGGACAATATTCACCCTCCCCGCCCCCCCCCCCCGCCCCACACACCCAGCCGCCATCTTACCTCAGTAGTGATGGGATGTCTTCCTCCTCCCTCCAGGATGTAAAAAATAATTCCTCAAAGTTGTGTAGAGCTACTGAATTGGTGATCCCGACTGGAGCAGAAAATTGTGTCCCAATCATTGACTTTTTACAGCATTTGTTAGCACGCTCGCATCACCAAAATGTACAGGAAATGTCTTTAGTATGTGAAAGCCGGAAAGCATATGCCTCAGTGACTGATGGATACTCGAAATTGGTATGTCAGGTTTGTTTTCTTCACATAACACCCAGTCAACCTGTGGAACTCCTTGCCAGAGGATATTGTGAAGGCCAAGACTATAACAGGATTCAAAAAAGAACTAGATAAATTCATGGAGGAAATGTCCTTCAATGGCTATTAGCCAGGATGGGCAGGGATGGTGTTCCTAGCCTCTCTTTGCCAGTAGCTGGGAATGAGAGACAGGGAACGGATCACTTGATGATTACCTGTTCATTCCCTCTGGGGCACCTGGCATTGGCCACTGTTGGAAGACAGGATACTGGGCTAGGTGGACCTTTGGTCTGATCCAGTATGGCTGTTCTTACGTTTTGTTTGTTGTTTTGTTAGGCATGATGTTCCTAGCTTGATGGAAAAAGCTCAAGTTGTTAGAGACCATAAGGAAGAAAATCATTACAACACTGTACTTTATGTCAAGGAGGCCTTTAGCTGCACATCCAGGGCCACTGATCTCTTAATATCAGAGGAGACCAAGAAAACCACTGATTTTCATACCGCTAGTGAGTTTCCGTATTTAATTTGAGTTTTGAACTTTGTTTCAAATATGAGTGATTTCCTTAAAAGGCAAAGGGCTTCCAGTGAGGATTTTCTGCTTTTTGTTATGTACAAACACTTCTCTGAGTAACTTACCCCACTGACACTGAGGGAGGTCTCTGAAGGCTTGGGGGACACAGGGGGTCCTGCTATTTCACAGCAGTCATTAGCAGTCTGGCTCTAAAACATCATTGTCATTGCATCATGTCAAACAATTACAGTTGTGACTCCCATTCACAATGATATACTTCCATTTCTCAAGCACCGTTCATCCAGAGATCTCAAAGCATTTTATTAATGTTCTGAAGCAGGTAAATGTTATTCTACCCATTTTGCGGAAGGGAGGCTTAGAGCAGTTGTGATTTGCCCAAGATTACAGATGATTCAGCAGCAAACTGGGCATGGAACCCAAGTCTCCTGACTCTGGATTTTGTTCTAAGTTTTAGACAATATATTGGAACCATTGGTTCAGAAACACAAACAAATCAATAATTAGTTCATTAACAAAAGTCCACCTGATACTTATCTTTTGTTTCTCTTCTTTTGAATCAAGATTTTAATGAAGACAGAGAGTCAGCTATTTATGAAACCCTGAAAGTGGAGACCATGGAAGACAAGCCTAGTGATGAGATAGGTGAGTACAGTGGTGATATTAAAGCTGTCACTGTGGGAAATGTGGTGAGCTATATACATTTTCTCAATTCTCAACAATTACCATGGTACTACAAAGTGCAGATCTGGATCTAAACTTTCCAAAGTTAGGGGGTTTTGGAGGGGCTCCTTATAGAGGCAGGAGCCAACTGCTAATTTCTAACATGCTTTCAAACTTTCCCAAAGGTAGGGAGTGTTAAGGGGCAGGGTTTGGGTTTGGGTTCGGGTTCAGGACAGTCTCTGCATCACTGCGATCTTCCTGTTGAGTAGAAGAGCAAGGCTACACTGCTTCTGGATCCCTCTAGCACCACAACCCCTGTTGGATCAAAGCAAGGTACCAACTTCCTGCTCCCAGGGACTGAGAGCACTTCCTCCACTCTGCTCCCAGCCTAGTGGCTTGGGATCTAAATTTCCCCCATGCAATCAGCTGTTGTAACTCACTGGGCTGATGAGCTGGCTCCTGAAGCATCTGTATGGAGAGTAGGTTTGGGTGAGTAACAGTGATAAGTGTAGAAAAGAACAAAGGCGGATGCTTTATCTCATCCCTCAGGCATAGATTATGACCTCAGGCACTCAAATGGTCCCAACTAAACCTCCCAACGCCTGTGCTCGATGAAATCTTTCCAGTCTGTCTAGAAGAATTCGGCTGGAGAAGGTCATGTTGTTCCTTCTGGACTCCATAACTATTTGCCATCTAGTAGTTAAAATAGGAGGTAACCATGGTGGTGGACTGATTCTGCCATTGATCCATTTTTTCTGATGATATTGGCTTACTTGGCAATTTAAACGGATTCCGAAGGATTAAGAGGAAGGTGGTAGGAATGCCTCTATCTCCCTCCGCTTATTGTAATCTTCCTACATGGCCTGCCATTGCTGGGGACTCAATTTACTATTCCAGGAATGGAGGGCATCTCTTCTCTTGAGGCACTTGTACAACTTCCTTTCTCAGTGTTAATGGGAGTCATTCCCTAGACAACCCATGACTGTGTGTGTGGGTATCTCTTCCATCTACTCAGCGTCAAAGCTACTCGAGTGCTGATGATCAGGTCACCCTCGTGTGCACGTTTGCAAAAATACTATGTGCTTGATCACCCTGGATGGGTATTTTTATGGAGGCTGATTAAAATATCACTACCACCACTGTCAACACCAATCCCGTCATCACTGTAAAGGTGGGTGGGCAGATCTTTTGGCCATGCTGGTGGGTTTTTATGGTGATTTTGCCAGACTGTTCTAGTGGCTAGAGATCCACACAGGCTTATAAACCCTATAAATATTACAGCTTTGTACTTAACAGTGGTTCTTCTTTAGCTCAAGTGATAAGAGTAGAAAGTGGGAAAGGAAGGAGGTATGGAGTAAAAGCCCCCCAAATAAGGAACCAGATATCTCCTAATATTAGAGAGGAAAAATTGTGCAATGGCGAGAGTGCTAGCCTGGGACTCGACACCAGGTTTATTTCCCTGCTCTGCCACAGACTGTCTGTATGGCCTTGGGTTAGTTGCTTAGCCTCTCTGTGCCTCAGTTTCCCATCTGTAAAATTTTTTACTTAAGGTAGCCAGTTACAGGAGTGACAAAACACATTATTTTCCCACCATCCAGGAAGTGGAACTCTAGTAAGAAGACAAGGTCTTTGGCCCCATAAAACTCCCTGAAGCATATACAACATGAGCACAAACATCTGAAACACTAAGCTGTGTCTTGTTGCCATAGTTGGTGATTAAGTCTTACAGAATCATTACATTGTGCACTGACAAGAGACTAAACCATTTAGAATTCAGTAGAACACCACCCGCAGTGTTGTTGTTAACGGTGCTGCTATTTATTTTTTTTCACTTACGTTACAGATCATGACTCTTATTAAGATGAGGCCTCTGTTATTTATGGGGATGTTATGAGAACCAAAAGTATAAAGAGATTAAAAAAGAATTAGATAAGTTCATGGAGGATAGGTCCATCAGTGGCTGTTAAGCAAGATGGTCAGGGACGCAACCCCGTGCTTTGGGAGTCACTAAACCTCTGACTGCCAGAAGCTAGGACCGGAGCACAGGAGATGGATCACTTAATAAATTGCCCTGTTCTGTTCACTCCCTCTGAAACATCTGGCACTGGCCACTGTTGGAAGACAAGATACTGAGCTAGGTTGACCACTGGTCTGACCCATAAAATTCCAAGTTTCAGGAGAAAGGAAATTGAGGCTAGTAATGATATTGGTGAGTGAACAACGCATAGCTCAAGTAGCTGAAGAAAATCATTCTGTGGGTGGTTTATCGTAATAGGAAGGTGGTAAGAACCATTTTTACTGGTGTCTGAGCTTTTTTAATCAGGACTCTAGTACTCCGCCATTGGGTGGCCATAGAATTTGCCACGGAATCTACCCCTGCTGTGGATTTGTGTTTCAGAATCTAATCTTTCCTTTAAAGGAAAAATTAAGTCTCTAGTCCTTATGGTTGTGAAGACTATCTTAATATAAACTGATACATTGTGGTCTCCCTGAGTCAGCAGACAGCCTGAAACAATAACTGAGTATGAACTGCCTTGTTCACCTCAGCAGGGCATCAACTCTGAAACCAAATGATGGAAGTTTAATCAAGAAGTTTATTATTTCATTGCTGATCATCTTACTCCAAATATGTAGCTAACAAGTTTATCCCAGATTGCCTCTCTCAACTTCCTGGCTGCTAGAGCCATATCTGTGCCCTATTTCACTCCCAAAGCTTCCAGATTTCCCCCTGCAGCTTGTACAGAGGAGTTATGTACTGTTGATGCAGAAAGCTGTGGCATGCCAACAACTGGGAATGTAGGCAGAGGCTTGGGTTAAAATGAATATAAACATAAAATGGGAACCTGGACGACTGCAATTATTTAGTGACCTATTAAACTCTGCATAAACCTCAACTTTTACGCGTACTTGGAACTGCTGCTGGATTTCCAGCCTCCTGCACTAGGAAGCCACAAGCATGCTGTGAGGTCTTGCTATAGGGTGCCAGTCCAGACTGCCATAGAGAACATGGCAGGCTCTGCCTGCCCACAGTGGAATGGAGTGCACCAGACCTCTCTATTCAATAGGATATCCTGGATGGCTGGTGAAGCATCGGCATGGCTCTGCTCTGCTGGCTGTGGAGGCATCAGTTTCTGCCAAGCCCCTGGCCAGTTGGAAGAAGGGGCGATGAGAATACTTTTGAACACAGCTGAAGAAGTGGCTATCTGAGTTTCAAATTGCACCATAAAGGAAGAACAGCAAGGTGAAGAGCTCCTCGCTCCATCCAGCTGGTCTTGGAAGGTTGGAACCCATTGTTTGAATCAATAGGGACCCAACACTTTTTGCAGCTCTGTAATTTCTCAGCTGCTGTATCATTTGGGTACATAGGCGCTGGGGTACAGCCACAGAGAGCCCTGTGAAGATGGGAGCTAGACACCCATGTTCTCCCAGCTGTTGCTGGAAAGTCTGAGTTAGGTTTGTACAATACAGTCTGGAGAGTTTGCAGGCATGGAAACTGCCTCTGATTCGATTGTATTATGGTTTTCATTAGGGGAAATTGGTGGAGATGCTAACGAGCAGCATGGAGCAGCTGGTTGCACTACGTCTGTTGTGTAGAACACAGAGTGAGCCATGTCTTGCTGTCAACAGCGCTGCCCCAGCAGAGGATGAATTCATGCCCGGAGCTCTTCAGAAGGAACCACTGGCTGCTAAGAAAGAAAAGTCTATTAATTTTAAGTGAACTGCTCCCATCCATCCCTGAAAATGTTTAAGACAAAAGTCCTCTTTAGGAAAAGCTGGATAGATGGGGTTTCCTTTGCTTTTCCTCTCAGGTTTCCAATCTGGGACCATTGTTGCTTTTACAAACTTTTCCCTGTTTGGGTTAATATTTTTTTTTGATTAATTAAATATGCTTTGTACTGAATTTTTGTTTTTCAAGCATTAAAAGATAATGTGCATTTATTTCCATGGTAACGTGTGAAAATAGCTTCTTGAAATATCTGACCTGCTCCCAGCTCCTGCAGATGGGAACAAGTTGCCAGCAATGACTCATTGCTACTTGTGAGGAAAATTATACTTGGTGATGGAAGCAACTGAAAGTAGCCAGGTAATTACAAATAAACACATTGCTAAGATGGACAAACAGAACTCCATGCAATGGCTATAGCAGCCTTCAAGTTCACTTGGATGTTCTTTCAAACTATGTAGCGCTGGTTATTAATATGGCAAGATATGGGCCACATCCTCAGCTAGCGTAAATAGGCGTCGCTCCACTGACCTCCTCCGTTGGTGTAAACTGACAAACCTCCTTTACTTCAGTTAATGGACCTATGACAATTTACACCAGTGGAGGATCTTCAAAGCACCATATGAACAATAGTTAAAAGCAAAAAATAGTGAAGGTGAGATGAAAAACTATTTACCTTCTGTGGCCTGAGTCCTGTAAACTTCCTGCAACCGGTGTTTTTAAGCTGTTACTCCCATGCTTTAGATGTGGTGACATCCTGAACCTGGGTCTGATCAGGTAGTTCAAGACCAGCTAGCAAGTGGGTCTGTCTGATCCAGGTGCAAAGGAAGTTTATTTTCATGCCGCTCACATTGGTTGTTGCGAATGGCCTGTTCTTTTTGAGTGTTTGGGGGGAAAATCTTATTTAAAAATGGCAAATATCCAAGGAGAAAGGAGCAGTGTGACTTCTGCAGTCTATTAATTTCCCTTACAAATCCTTCCTGGCAAAGACCTTGGGGTTGAAATGTCATTGCTCTAATTTATCTTCTGTGTTCTGCGTGTATTTATAACCCTTCTGTTCTGCTCTCAGGCTACGTAGTGATGTAGATTCCCCCTTTTTGTGTGATGTGTAGAAAGCACCTCACCTTCAGGATATGATGAAGCATAGTTTTGCAAATGATTCCCAGTTAAACATTGATTTAGGTTCAGTACAGGTTCTGCAAAGCTGTTCAGATGCATGCATCTGATTGTTTGTAAGGCCCATGTCCAGGTACCTGAAGGCAAGGCTCAATAGATCATCAGGGGCTGGATGACTGGTGAAATGGTACTTGGCCACTGTGCAGGATGGAGCGTGGGCAAGAGGAAAAGAAGCTGGTGGGAAAGACTTGAGCCTAAATAATATTTTAAATCACTCATTTAGGGCTCAGTCCTCAGCTGCCTTCCCTGCTCAGGCAGGGAGTGATGGAAGTGTGAGGCGCCTCTTTGCTTCCCTCCTACCCACATTGCTGCTCTGTGTGTGATGGGGAAAGCAGCCACCACAGGGTTGCTACTTGCCCTGCTGGGCAGACAGGCAGGGAAGGGGCAGGGCCTTGGCTTTGACGCCACCCTCCCCGAAACAAACAGGCCAGTGCAGCTGAGCCCGCATGGAGTAAACTGTGCCAGGTACAAGGCTGGTGCAGCCAGGGGCGCCAGGTTTGTATAATTTTTAGTGGTGCCCAGAACGGGTCCAAGCAGAGTCGTCCCGTCCATAGGACAGATTGTGGCAACTGCCCTGGGCCCCGCGCTTTGAGGAGATGCGGGGTCCATGCAGAGCTGTCCCATCCATAGGATGGACCGGGGCAACCACCCCAGGCCCGGTGCTTTGGGAGGCCTGCGCTCTGGGGGATGTGTGGTCCAGGGCGGCTTTGGGAGGTTAGCGGGGGGCCTGGCACAGGCATCAGTGAGTGACCTGGCCCCAGCCTGCCCCTGCTCCTCCCCCTCCCCACTCAAGAGAACTGAAGAGTGAGAACTTGTAGCAGAGATGCTAAACACTGCATTTATGGGATCTGCTAAAAACCTAATTTTAGCAGCCCAGAAAAGTGTGTCCGTGTTCCTGAAAGTGTGTGAGCCTTGTGTAAAGAGGAAGGCTGCCTTGAACATGGCATATGGATTCCAAGGGCCAGATTCTGATCTTTGTTGTGCTGGAGTGATTCTGTAGCTAAGATTAGCCTTTTTATCTTTCGAGCAGTAGCAATAGGAAGCTGCGTCACTGAAGAGCTTTGCTTATTCATTTATATAATGAGACTTTACTACCACTAGAGGGCAGTGTGGTTTCAAGACCTCAGTTTCTCTGAAACTACTTTCCACTGCAACCTTGATGCAATAATAGTACATTACCTGGCCTGCTGCAGTGTTTCCAGAGACTGATTTTAATGGCGTGCTCTTACTCAAAGTAATGGTGCCTGTTGTTTTTTTTATTCTCAGCTTGCTACTAGAACAGCTGGTCTTATTTCAAGGAGACCAGATGAACCTTATAGAACAGAGGTACAAAATCAGTGCAAGGCAGGTGCTTTGTTTCCATCGAACACAACCAGTCTGCTGACCAGTGATGCAAACTTCCTCACGTTAAGAAAATACTTCAGCTCAGAACTTGATGCAGCAAACTGATGGTGTATGTCTAAGTTCAGTAACTACCCCTAAGCTTTGAGAGGGTTTGAGCTGGAGGGGACGAAGGAGAGGATTTCCCTGTCTCTGATAGGAGCTCTTCCTCCCACTCTACATCAATTGCTACTAAAGCAGCCCTGGCAAGGACAATGCTTACACCTGGTTTTCAGAGTTGCTTCTGAGGAGCCCGGTTTTACCTTCTGAGTGCAGGTCTATTGCACCACAAGGCACGTGTGGGTTCAGGCGCAGATCTCAGCTTGTGTGTATAAACATGCATGTTCACTGTGGGCAGCTTTCGCGGTGTTTGTTGTTTTGCTTAAATCCCCAGGTCCTGGAGCCGTGTAATTCAGTGAGCACCTCGGCTTTCCTTTTAAAAAAAGTTCTCTAGCCCTTTCGATTGTAGAGAAAAGCTGGAAGGCTTGATCCAAGGGCAACCTAATGGTGCAAAACCAAAAGGTTTAAAAAACTCATGATCTGGGGAGCTTGACTCTAGATTTTTGAACAGCTGGGGCCAGCAGTGCTCACAGTCACACAGAACACAAGGGCTTTTCCGATGTACCCTCTGGGCAAAGTGGATCAAATAATGCACTGAGATGTAATGGTCGCTTATCCAAGCACTAAGAACAGGCATCCTGAAACTTCAGGACTGGCAGTTCCACAGCAGAGCTAATCTATTTTGAGGATAAACTTCCTCCTTTCTCCCACCTTCCTCTCCTGGGGGAACAAAATATTTTAGTGGAGCATCTGGAAACTTTGCAATATTCATCTGAATTCCTGCCACTTCTCTGATTTACAGCCCATTCTGCTCTACTGCAAATCGCTGCAGATGGGAAGAAGTGTTGTAAAATCCTTCCGAAGCATTACTCTGTTTCCCAGCACCTATGCAAATCATGCCGATCAATGGCTTAGTGGTACACAGCAATGTTGTGCATATGATTCCCCCCTCCCTCCGTTAGTGCTGCAGTCTGGCCTCAAGCCCCAGAATTTTGTTCCAGCTCTTTGTAACCAGTATTTCAATTAATAGTAGTGGGCAAAGGAAAACAAAAATAATTTGAATCTGAATTGAGCCAGATGAGCAGGGGCTGAGGGAGGGAAGGTTTTATTTTCAATAACAGGATGCCCTTCACAGTGGAAAGGGAGGTTGGCAACTTACCTTTTCACTGGACCTTGACTGCTCTCTTAAGAGTAACAATAGGCAGAGCTGCTGGAGCTGTGAAAAAGATCATGAGCTGGAAACAGAAGTGTGAGGGTTTAGTGTTCAGCAGTCAGACCTCCAAACTCTCCCGCTTTCCAGGGCCACCTTTTTCTTTGCATCCCTCACCAATGAGGCATCATCAATTTACCACCAAACAAGGGAGAAAAGAAATGCAAAAGCATGAAATCAAGAGGGCGAAAAATATTCATGCTAAAAAATGAATCATCCCTCTCCCCTCTTTTAAAATTCCAGGGTTATTAATGTTCTGATTTTTGTTTGTTTTATATTTGGTCTTTGGTAAAGGATACCGACCAGGAAAAACGTTGCAGCAAGATCCTCTTGAAGTGAATGGGAGTTTTGTGCACAGAACAGCTATAGATTTAGGCTTGAGCTAGCATGAGGTGATCTGGCATGATTTTAGACCTGACTTGGAACAATAGATGGATAAAGTAAATGCATTGACTAAATATTGCTCTTCGAGCATCCTGGAATATAATCTTTAAAGGGAAATGTTTGCTGTCTTTTCCACATCTTTCTGTCACTTCTCATGCTGTTGTTCACTGACACTGAAATCCTGCTTTATTTATGCTTCATGTTTCTTTAATATCCCTTCTTCCAAATGGCAAATGTTTGGTCTGATAGCTGGTGCCAGAAAGTAAAACGAGGAGAATCTTGAATCCACTTTGGAGAAGAGAAGCTACCATACGTAACTTTGATATTTAGAAGCCATTTTTACAGCAATGCCATTTTATAGCAATTTCTTCCCCCCCAAAAAGGATAGTGATGCCAGATTTGAAACACGTGATGTGGGAAAAAATAACTGGGCAAGGTTCTCGGTCTATAAATCCCAGATTAATCATAGATTAAAAATACCTTCCACTCCAACTGTGGTCGATCAGTGGAGCAGGTCAACTTAATTCCTCTGAACCTATCTTTTAGGCTTGAGTTCTCATTTTCTATTGTCCTGATACAGTATTCATTAAGTTACATTATGCATGAATGATATAAAAACACACCCTCCAGGAAGATGTTTATCTAACTTCCCAGCTTGAGCAGGATTCCAAGCAGATGGTATTTACAATGTTCAGTGAGAAGTTCTATTACAAACCCAGTTAAATACAATGATGGGAAAGGCTGGAAAGCAGGAAAGTTTAGGTCCCCTCTGTGTTTGATTCAGTCAAATCCATTTTGCCACCTTGTTCTTCAGAAATTCCATGGAACCCAAGTGGGAAAGAGATGTTTGGCTTCCCTGTCTGATGGGATAAAGTATAACAAAATCCAGGTGCATAAATTTCAACTTCACTTCATTGGTCCTAAATATACTCCCATGATAACTGGAGATTGGATGGTTCTCAGGATTGGGAATGGATAGAGATTTTCACCTATCGGAATGGAAATATATCTAGTGTTTTCTGGCTCTAGGTCACTACTTCAAACCCTAACCCAGCTGATGGACATCAGCAGTTGTTCATGTCTGAAGGTTTTTGATTGTCTCTGTGAAATGAATGTGGTGCATCTCGACCGGGGAACTGGTGTTACTAACTGGCATCCTTATTGGCAGACTCTTCTGAGGGGCCAAAGACTGAATTGGCATGGAGGTGGAGCTTTTGGCCCCATGTCAGAATTGGAACTCTGATTAGGAGCTGTGGGTCCTTGGTACCTCTAGAAATCAGGCAGAAGGTGCAACCCAAAATCATGGCTCTGTCTCTGTCGGAAGCCGGAGTCTAGGTGCTGGTTATTATCCGACACCCTCCATTTCAGTGGCAAGATGTGTGTATCATCTGTGATGTGCTTGGGGATCCTCTGACATGAAAGGTGCTGCACAAATGTGAGATGACTGCATCCCCTGCATCGCCCTAATTAGGCACCTAGGGACCCAAATTTCATTGGAAGTCAATGGAATTTACATTCCTAAGTCACTTGAGTGCTTTTGAAAATATTACCCTAAAAGCCTTAATACAACTTCATAAGGATGAACATTTCACAAGTTATCACAAGTACTTTATTGCTTTCTCTGTGGATATTATTTTAAAATCAAGAGTCTCAACTCAGTTGGTTCCTTTTCTTTTAGCTCTGTAATTGTTAAAGACCTTCTGTTAGTTTTTGCCTAGAGATAAGATAGACACAAGGCATTTTAAATGTATCAATAGCTTAAAAATTTCCAGATAACTTTACAATGGGCTCATCAGCTAAATAATACAAATATTGGAGTTAAACCATCGTTAGTTCAACCATTTTTCTACTACTACTGCAGTTGGTCTAATATTTCAACTTAAAGCATAACTCAATTGCCTCAGGAAGAAGAAAAAAAGGGCTTTGGGGCCTGTACTTACATCATACTCTGCAGTAGCTCAGACCTTGAAAAAACATCTAAGGGAAGCTGTCAGAATTGTTACAGTGCCATTTAAAATGAGATCTGAGCTACAGTAAAACCAGGGAGGGAAAGAAATTTATTTCCGAACCAGTGAATAATGAGGGGAATTTAACTGAACTCAGAAACCTCTCAAAACTGTAAAAGATCCTGTAGCAAGAAAAAGGAAACACAAGAAGCCAGAAGCCATGTTTCTTCTGTTTTATTTTGTTCTGTTCAGTATGGTTAGGGAGCTGTGGAAATGCTATCTTTAAAAAAAAAAAAAAATTGCCTAATGTTTATACAAGGCATTGAATGTGAAAAGCACCATTTATTGTTTTCCAAACTGCCAAAGAATCCCACCATTTTGGAGAAGGTAAGTGTTGCAGATGAAGAAGAGCAGAATTGCTATCCTACCCTTATCCAAATCCAGTCCTCCGCTCTGGGTTAGGGAAGCAGAGTGGTTTAGTGCCTAGAGCTGGCAGTTGGGAGTCATCTATTTCCAGCTCTGCCACTGATCCACTTGGCCAAGCCCGAATGTCTGTTTCCTTTGTAAAATCCATATAATAATGCCGACCTCCCATGGAGTTGTTAATCATCTGGAAAGCACTTCAAGATGCTTGGATGATGATACAGGAGGTGGTCAGCATATGACATTCTCCGACTGAGGGAAGAAAGGAAGGAAGTGCTTAAAGTTGAAATATTGCAAGGTAGAAATAATTGTTAGGATAGCTGTAGGTGGGCTGGGAGAGGCTATGGCCCAGTCATGTTCCATGTCAGATCACAGACTCCTAACAGCAGCACATTTGTGTTCCTCATAGTTTCATTTGATTGACCAGAAACATGACTTTTCCCCCATATCCATTTTTATCTCTGAATTTCCTATGGAAGGATTTGGTGCAAAGTAATTGGGAAAGGATTTTGATTCATCTTCCTTAGAGACAGGTTTCAGAGTAACAGCCGTGTTAGTCTGTATTCGCAAAAAGAAAAGGAGTACTTGTGGCACCTTAGAGACTAACCAATTTATTTGAGCATGAGCTTTCGTGAGCTACAGCTCACTTCATCAGATGCATACCGTGGAAACTGCAGCAGACTTTATATATACACAGAGAATATGTCTCCTTAGAGAGACATTCTTTACCTCTTAGCTTTGACCCTCCTATCTGAAAGCCTGTCAGTTCAGAATTAATTATAAGCATGACTTCGTTTTATGTTGGCAATTAACCTTCAGATACTAACTGGTCTCTATTTCAGGCAGATCTGTTATTTTTGAATAAGCCATGCCAACTTGTGTTGTGATCCCATCTGATGACAAAGCTAAATAACTCGTTTTCAGTGGTGGTGTAGTCGTGTTGGTCCCAGGATATTAGAGAGACAAGATGGGGGAGGTGCTATCTTTTATTGGACCAACTTCTGTAGGTGAAAGAGACAAGCTTTCAAGCTACACAGAGCTCTTCTTCACGTCAAGAGTTGGTCCAATAAAATATATTACCTCACCCACCTTGTCTTTCTAAAACTAAATATGGTCAGGTCTAGGCAATACTTGGACAGGAGTCCACTTCTAAACACCTAGGCACTGAGAGAAGTGGCTTGTGGTATCCAGCCTATTCAGCACAAAATGAACATCCCATCACAGAGTTAGGTGGGATGTTGTGCCATTTTTGGGGTGAAATGTAAAACCCAAGTCCTAACCACATGTGGTCAGGCAAGTTCTGCTGGCACTTCTCATGAAACTACAAGGGGTTAACCTCACTGTCCTGGCCCAGTTCTATCTTGGGGTAAATACATTCTATCTAAATTCCTCCTGAAGTTTCAGCCAGAAGCAGTGTTCTTCACTTCCTGCCCTAAACATCTGTTTAATTCTAGAGGCTGCTGCATTTTAGTGGTGGATGCAGTCTGAGGCCGGCTCTACACAGGTCTGTGCATTCAGCGCCAGTTGCAGGATCGAGGCTAAGGTTTGTAAAAGCACTTTGGGATTTTGTGAGCTGAAAGAAGTCCCATTAACAAGCTGTTTTGATTTGCTACAGAAGGTTTAGAAAACTTTTTTGTGTCATATGTGGATAGGTTTCCACCCCTAGAGCTTTTTATTGCATGTTAACTGACCTTTTCCGCTGCTTTACATGTAGTGGGTAGAACCGAATACTATTTTGCTTGGAATACCAGACATCACAAAGACTGCAATACAAATGAATAAAAAGCGGCAAAGGCAAATCATGCTTGATATTCTCAAGGCTTCCTTTATGGGGTCTTGAAAATGTTCCTCTGAAGTACCTACATACTCTGTATCCTCAGCAGTAATCCACAATTCCACATTCTATGTTGTAATTATTATATTACCAGGCAGAGCTGCCAGGTTGTGGAGTGTGGGAAACAGTCATCTAAATTAGTAAGGCAGGCAACAACTCACTCTATGCTTTTGTGGTCCAGAATAGCATCCTCAGTGCAGCAGGACCTCCCTGGGGGCCCGATGGAATCGGCCCATAGGTCACAACCAGCCCGTGGGACAATGCACAACAGTCAAGCATGCAGTGCATGCCTTGTATACACAGACAGCAAGACACTGGGTCCCAGATCTCTGCCCTTGCCTTCTCTGAGTGCCTTCTGTGCTGGGATTTGGGGTTGTGGACTCCCATCTGCTATTTACCACTTGGATGCCACCCTTTTGTTTCACACATGTCATCACACAGCTCCTGAATGGGAAAGCTCTTCTAGCTTCTGCAAACCTGGTCTGGGTAGAAATAGTGGCTGAGAAGTGAAAAGTTCTAGGTCCCATTACCAGCTTCTGGGCCATTCTGTCCTTCCTTGTTTTCAAGGAAGGATACTTGACTCATCACCTCTTCCTGGCTATCACTGGTCTGCTGGGTTTCCCCAGGCAGGCTCTGGAGTTTTGACTCTCAATTTCCTTTGGCTTTAGCTCAGGCTGTAACTGAAGTGGGAAGCTAAGACATTTTCACCCTGTGGCTTAGTAGCGCTACATTGCATAACCTCCTCTTTGAGAATAGGCTAGCTCTGTATTTTGATTGGAATACACCAAACTTGCTGCCTTTCTCTTCCAATCAGGGTTTCCTGAAGTTTCTAATCCAAACTCCAGATGGCTAAGGTTTACACCTCCATATCTGTGAGATGGGGGCAAATTCTTACAGTGCAGGATTAAAAAGAATCCTGAGAATGAGGAAGTTCACTGGCCTGCCCAAGATGGGAGTCTTGATTAAAAATAATAAGGAAACTATTAACTGCAGCTTGCCCCCTGTTTCCAGTTGCTCAGCAAAGGGAAGGTGGAAAGGGGTTTAATGTAAAACCCCTCCAGCATCAGAAGGGCAGAGAAAAGGGAGCAGGGGCTGCCCCTAGAGGGGCATAGTGGAGGTCAGCAGGGCTCAGAGAAGGGAATCTATGGGCTGGTTGCTGGGGCTAGGGACAGTACAGCTGTCAGGGTCGGGAGGAAGAGGTAGGTGGCTGTTACGGCGGAGAAAGAAGTTTGCAAGACAGTAACGGGGGGGCCGAGGGATGCCGACAGCGGGCTCTCTCCGCCGCTGCCTGGGCCCAGGGTAGCCAGGCTGCCTGGCGACCTTCTACTTCTCCCTGCGCAAAGGCGAGGGCGAGGTTCGGCTGCCGAGCGGGGCTCAGTGACTTCCCTGCAGCCTGGCCCCGGAGGAGGTGCTGGGCGCGGGGCTGTGGGTGGAGGCTCAAGGGGGACGCGGCCCTTTTGCAGGGCGATGGACGATCCACAGCCCAGCCCGCTCCGCCTGCGGCTGCCTCCGGGCGCCCCGGGACCCTCGCCCTGCCGGGGAAGGGCGGGCAGCGCGCTCAGCCGCCTCAGGCCCTGCAGAAATAAAGGCCCGGGGTGCGGGTCGGGGTCGGGCCCCTCCCCACGCCAGCAGGGAGCGGTTCAGCGCAGCGCCAGGCAGGCAGGTGCGCACCTGTGTGAGCCTCCTCCCGGAGCAGGTAGCGCAGCGGGCTGGAGTATCCTCAGGGGCCGGGGTAGCGCCGGTGGAGGGGACTGGTGAGCCTGGGCCAAGGGGGGCTGCCGTGGGGCCCGGGGAGGGCAGAGGTGAGCCTGGGGCTGGGGGGTTGCCGTGGGGCTGGGTGAGCCGGGTAGGGGTTAGCCTAGGGCCGCGGGAGGACAGGGGGGTGAGCCCGGGGTTGCCTGGGGATTCCCGTGGGGCTGTAGGGTTCCTGTGGAACAGGGGGGTGAGCCCGGGGCTGGGGGGTTGCCGTGGGGCTGTGAGTCTAGGGCTGTGGAGTTGCCGTGGGACAGGGGGATGAGCCCGGGGCCGGGGGGTTGCCGGGGGACAGGGGGTGAGCCTGGGGCCGGGGGGTTGCCGGGGGACAGGGGGTGAGCCTGGGGCCGGGGGGTTGCCGGGGGACAGGGGGTGAGCCTGGGGCCGGGGGGTGAGCCTGGGGGTTGCCGTGGGGCCGTGAGCCCGGGTCTGGAGGGTTGGCGGGGGGTGAGCCCAGGGCTGGGGGGCGGAGGGGGGGTTGTCGTGGGGCTGGGAGCCTGGGGTAGTTTTAGGGCGGGGTCAGGACCACCAGGACCTGGTCCTACCTGGCGCTGCGCCGGCCGCGCGGCTCTGGGCTCCCACGTGCACTTTGCCGCCCGCCCGCCCGCGATCCCTGGCGCTTGGCTGCAAAAACTTGTCTCTCCCGCGACTTGCCCGCCGGGCCGGGAGACCGCGCCGCGTCCTTGTCGCAGCCTCCCTCCCCCCCGCGCCCGGAGCCGCCGCCGCGCCCCCTCCCCCCGGCTCTTTGAACGCCCTGCTCCCTGATTTGCAATTCTGGGCTCTGCCTCCCCAGGCTCCGGAGGAGGCGCCGCTCCCCCCCCCCCCCCCCCGAAAGCGGAGGAGGAGATCGCCGCCCGGCCGAGCCGGCTCCGCGGCCGCAGCGCAGCTGGCTCCCCGCGTGGCGCGCAGGTGCTGGCTCCGGGCGGCGAGGGCTCGGGCGGCCGGCTGGCCATGACCGGCGGGCCCTATGCGGAGTGCGGGGCGCTGGGCAGGACCGCGGGCGCGGCGGCGGGGTTCCCAGGGGGCCAAGTCTTTCCCGACGGAGCCGGCGGGGGGCACCTGCCCGGTCCGGAGCCGCAGCAGACGGGCAGCAGCCGCTGGCACCGGCATGTCTGCGGGACGGCTCCTGCCTGCGCGCCCGGGAGGCTCCCTGCCAGGATCGCCCCGGCTGCAGGAGCCCTGACGGAGGAGGCGAAGCTCGGCCCGGTTTGAAAGTTTGCCAGGCACCCGCTAGTTTTAATTGCTGTAAAGATCCGCGGGGCTGTTTCCAAGCATGGGAGACAGGCGGCCGGAGGCTCGCGCCAGCTCTTCCCCTGCCGTGGCTGCCAGCTCCGAAGCAGAAGAAATAGAGGTTTTGGAGTCGGAGGATGTCTTGCCTATGGCCACAGAGGATGTAAGTTTCATTTGCTTCCCCCCCCCCCGGCCCCTATGCCTCAGCGGTTTTAATCGGATCAAGCTATTTATAACTGAACTTGAGCAAGAATAGAGCCCCCCGCCTCTCCCAAACCCCTTTTGAATTGCCCCCCACTCTCCATATCCCTTAGTCACATAAGCCACCGGTGAAATCAAGGGGCAGAAGAGCATTTCCAATGACTTTCTGCCTCGAGCCAAATCTTTCCCCAACAAATAAAGCTGGGAAGGGGGGATTTCTAGGGTGATATTTCTGTGGTGCCAGCAGCAAGCTGGCTGCTTCACAGATGTGTGAGGACATGGTCCCTGCCCCTAAACGCTTATAATCTACATACATTGAGACCGGGAATCCAAAGGGGGCTGAGCTGTAGCTCACGAAAGCTTATGCTCAGATACATTTGCTAATCTTTAAGGTGCCACAAACACTCCTTTTCTTTTTGTGGATACAGACTAACAGGGCTGCTGCTCTGAAATCAGCTCCCATTGACTTTCAGCAGGAGCCCTGTAGTTAACTCCACTTTGGTTCCCTTGAAAATCCCCATTTTAGGCTTTTTTTCATCTTAAAATCCTTTACAAACATTCATCTCTTCTGTTACCATGCTTACTTTATACTGTGCATTTTTGCCACCTAGAATCCAACAGAAGTTAAGTGTTGGTGGGTTTACTTAAACCCACAGCTATCATAAATATTTTCTGCCACTCCGAGGTTGTTTGTGCTTCAAGAATATTATCAAGGGCCTTGTCCCTACAATAGTTTTTGGAGAACTTTATAACAAGCGCCACATGGTCCATGTTCAAGGTGTGTGATCTGATGTTCTTTCATTTTCACTGTGCGCACACGCTGCCTTAGATTTCAACCTGAGTCCTGGTAAGCAGCCTAATTTAGTTGTAAACCTTAATCTCTAAAGATTCTTAAACAGCGAACTTCTTATTTACCAAGAGCAGCATCTCTGTGTTTATAAGTCTGAGAACCCATCTCTCCCCCTTCCCTTCAATGGTTCAGAAGAAGATTTAGGGATCCTGTAGCTCTCTTAACCCATGGATAGTAAAAGATTAATCACTACATGATGATGAGTGCATTCATACTGGGGAAAGTATGCAGCCAGCTAAGCACCTACAGAGCTGTTCGTTTCTCTGACTGAGGTGTTCCACTGATGGTGCTACAGTTAGGCTTCTAATTATCCTGTTTCTGATGCAAAAACCAACTGGTCAAATTGAGGGGGCTGCTATGCCATCGGTGCTTGAGTAACTCTCATTAGCATCAATGGGAGGGAGATTAGCAGACCCTTTCGAAATGTCTGAAGCATTAAGCAGCAGTACAGGGAAGTGCTGGAGGAAAAAAACATATATTTCCCAGGAGCCTTTCATATCTCCATTGGAACCCCCTAGACCAGGCGTGGGCAAGCTATGGCGCCGGATTCGGCCCATCAGGGCTTTGGATCCTGCCCATGGGATTGCCACCCCTGTGGCATGGTGGGCCCCGTGCCGCTCCTGGAAGCGGCTGGCACCACATCCCTGTGGCCCTGCGGGTGGGGGGCAGAGGGCTCCGCATGCTACCCTCACTTGTGGGTACCTCCCCCCGCAGCTCCAATTGGCTGGGAACAGGGAACCCTGCACCCCTGCCCTGAGCCCCCTCCTGCACCCTGAACCCCTCCTGCTCCCCAGCTCCCTGCCCTCAGCCCCCTGCCACACCCCATACCCCTGCCCTGAACCCCCTCCTGCACTTCACACCCTCTCCTGCACCCCAACCCCCTTCTCTGAGCCCCCTTGTACACCTCCGCACCCCTCCTTTGCCCCAAACCCTTGCCCTGAGCCACTTCCTCCACACCCCCTCCCACACCCGCTCCCGCACCCCTGCCCCAGCCCTACATTCATGGCCCTGCATGCAATTTCCCCACCCAGATTTGGCCCTTGGCCCAAAAAGTTTGCCCACCCCTGCCCTAGACCCTTGTGAACTCTCCCTGCCTCCCCATCTTGCTGTACATCCCCCAGCCTGTGAACAGTTAGTTTGTTTATTTATTAATGAAGCACAAGACACCTCAGTCTACCCATTTAGCTTTGATGACCCATGTTGACCTGTGGAGTGCGGGACCTGGTACTGGAATTCCAACCCAAGTTTCCCGTATCCCAGTGCAGAATGCTGATACCGGGCTACCAAGTGGTCTTGATGCTTTGAATCTTCTAGAAGTAGAGATGGGCAGTGAAGTGTTGAAGTATTTGGAGAGCCTAAGATGAAAGCTGCTGTGTGAGGACCTGATCCAGTGCTGATAGTAATCCATGGAAAGACTCACATGGACTTCAATGGGTGCTGGATCAGGCCCTAAGGGCAAAGAGTCATATGTTATTTAGGTCTCAGTCTGCACTACCAATATCATGTATTCTCTTTTTACAGTCCTGCTGTTTCTTGGCAGGTTATTGTCCCCATTTGCTCACCCCCTGCTCCAAGTGACTTGGGAGACACCAGTGCTCTCCACAGGCAGAATCTGATGCTCTTCATATGAACCCCTCAATGTAAATGCTGAATTGTTGTGTGGATTTTCCCTGTATAAAAGTGCTTTACAAACATTAATGGGCCAATCTTGCATTTTCCATGCACCAGATGAACATTCACTCCTTGTATGCTGAATTACTTAGCTGGGAGTTTTGGGTGCGTGAGGAAATCGTGATCATGGCCAATCTAACCATTGCAATGTCTCTTAGGTAAGGTAGGCAAAGAATCTACCTAATGACAGATGGAGGAAGCTGAAGCAGAGAAGTATAATAATAATAATTAATACATTTATTTTCAAGTGCCCTCCACCAAGGCTTTTGGGGCATCAGCAAGAATGAAAATGAAATAACATTTATAAATACAAAACATATAAAATGACCACCCTGTATAGCTATAACATTCAAGGGGTGACTTGCCCAGGGTCACAGAGAGAAGTGACCAAATTCTGAATGTTTTCTGTCCTCATAGGTCCATCCTTCTAGAAGCACGTAGATACTGGTTTTGTACTGGATTTCTTTCCCAGAGGGTAATAAACCAGGTATTGTTAGCTGGGAGAACTGAGTTTGTTTCTGGGTTTTAGCACTATATGTGGTCAGCGGCGAATTCCCATGTGTAACATTACATGAGAGCCTGGATGGAGCATATATAATTAGGGCCCTAAGTCTCCCAACACTTATTTATACAGAATCATGGTTTTGGGGTCTCTTTGGTAAGTACTGTAGCTGCTTGGCTGGCCTTTAAGAAAGAGCGTTCTGGTTTCCTTACTGCTATGAAGAGAGAGAAGCAAGCAATGCCTTTGAGCTACTCCAGCCTGCTGTAGAATCCAGTCATTAATCCTGCAGTGTGCTCAGCAGCTTCACTATGGTTTTAATGTCAACAGATGTTGAAAGTGCTGAGAACTGGGCCAGAGTGGACTCTAGGAATGGGAGAGGAAGAATGTCCTCAAGGTAAAAGCACACAGCTCGGTGGGATCTGGATTGTAATCCTGGCACTGCCACTAACTTGCCGTGTGACCTTGGGCAAGTCACATAAAGCCCACTCCAGCTCCCGTAGAAATCATTCTGAGATCTTTCTATTGACTTCAGCTGGAGTTGGAGCAGACTTTTTAAAAGTGTTGTGCCTCAGTTTCCCCATCAGTAAAATGGAGATAACATACACCAACCTGGAAGCCTGGTGGTGAGGCTTATTTTGTTGATGATGTAGAAGTGCCAGGAATCATTTATGTGCAATCTGTAAATAGAATGCTACAGAAGATGTTGTGAAAGTCCCCCTCCCCCATGCGATCAGTCAGTGAATTTCAAGTTGGGACTAGGAGGCTGCAGGATACCCTCTGAAAATTAAAACCATTGTGTTAGGAGCACGCCCAAGGCCAAACTGGGATCTGATATTTCTCTCTCTCTCTTTTTTTTTTTTTTTTTTAATTGGAAACTTGAGATAGGCTCACTGGCTTGTCTGCCAAGAACTGACACACAGTCGATTCCTATACAATGCTAATCACTTAAAAAAAAAAAAAGGGGGGGGGGAACATGCATACAAAGGAGGTTATGCTGCCACAGCCTTGGCTTCAAAGGAATGGCACCACTGTTGTCTTACAGCACTCGGAGTGACATTAAACAAAGCCAGGATTTAAAATATCGTAAAACATTAAAGCATTGGGCAGATTTACAGGGACAACTGGGAGTTTATACATGAATATCCACTCGAACAACAGCTTAACTAATTCCATGGAAATTCAGTGAATTAATATGTAAACCACGGTCTCTCCACTAGGTAGGCATACTAGGCAAAGCTCCAAAATTGACTGGAGGGAAATATTCCTTACTCAATAGTTAAGACTTTAACCAGAGCTCTACTCTGCATGTAACAGCAGATGCATTTTGCTTGTGTGAAATCTGGTGCTGATATCTTTCTCAGCTTGCTTTCATAAGTAAGTGAGGGAGACACAAATCAGGAGTGTTGTGCTGGGGTAGCCAGCTGGCAGGATAGGTATGAGTGGACTTTCAAATACTATCCTGGGACTAACTCTTATAGGGACCCTAGAACTCGCTGGGTTACCGTGTCACCCTCACATTGCCACCTGGCAACTTCTTCCTTTTCACAATGCCCCATAGGAATGAGACGCTGTTATGTCAGGTTTGAAAGTCCTACTGGGGAGCTGTCTGTTGCTCAGGCTTCCTGTGTTCTGATGGATTGTGAGGCTGATGGGGAATGCGGTGGTGAGCGCTTTAGATCTGAGGTTTTGCAAAATGTAAAACGTAGCCAAGGATTGGCTCGTTTAGTGTTCCCAAAGCACTTGAAAGCTACAACAGCTGTGTGCACCTAACTGTATGTAAATACGCACCTGACTCTGTATGTAGAGAGGGGATTCTCAGGTAACTCCTGCATGGTTCTCTTAATTGCACAGCTGAGGTCACGGGGTTTACTGGGCAAACCCTTGGCACTTGACACCCCTGAAGCACTGCAGAGGCATTAAGCCTCACAACACCTCCCCTCTGCATGGAGATGCTAACATTATTATCCCCATTTTCCAGATCGGGTCACGAGGCACAGAGAAGGTGTGACTAGCCCAACACCTCGCAGCGAGTTACTGTGAGAGGCAGGATTAGATGGCAGGAATTCCTGGCTCCCTATCCCATGCTTAGACCACTAGATCATTCCATTATTTGCCTGTTAAAGTATATTTCCAGAATGAATTGCATTCTAGTATAATTGCTTATACCTTTTTTTTCCTTTTTTCCTCCTTTATGCATTGCCTCTTACCTATCAGCACTGGAAAGCTCTGTTTGATCAGGTATGTGAACAATTCCTATATTTTATCATCCTGCTTTTGGTGAGAGAGGCTCTAACACTAGCTTGCTTTCCTGTGTACGTTAGACTTTCCCCTCCGCTCTGTGCTGCGTACATTCTCAAACTAGGGCTTTAATGTGTGGCCCATGTGAAACGAGTTTCGCCTCGATCCAGATCCCAGCGCCTTGGCGTCTGCCTCATAGGCACCACCACTGCAGTTACCTGCCCCCCATCCCCACAGGCAGTGCCGTTAGTGCAGCCAAGGGTTTGAATGGGCCCTGGAGACTGAACTACCCGGCCATCCATAGAGGTGATCTCCCCCAGGTCAGAGCTGAGGTTTTGTGTGTGTGTGTGTGTGCACGCTTGCATTGCTCCCAATTGTGCTGCACCTGTTCTCGGGCTAGGAGACCTTACTTTCCAAGGCTGTCAATCCAGCACCTTCCTAATGATTGCTACATTCTTTGGGCTAGATCCTCAGCTGGTAAATTGACTTCAATGGAGCTCCTTCAGTTTCTGCCAGCAGAGAACCTGCTCCTTTAATTTTAAAAGTTAAAAAAAAAAAAAAAAAAAATCACGTGCATCTGTTTCCACAGTGAAATCCATAATTTTGTCAACTAAATGTATAGGAACCAAATCCTCAGCTGGTGTAAACTGGTGTAGCTCCACTGATGTAGATGCTAGTTTTATCATCTAAAATTATAATCCACACTCCAGATTATCAATTTGGAGCGTGGATTATAATTTTAGACGCTATAACTAGCATGCTTGCTTTGTGGCATTCCTTCCATCTAGCACCATGAAATGCTAAGTAGATTTTTTTTTAGGGTTGCCTCCTTGACTTGCTTCTAAACTGAAGCACTGTGTAAATGAAATTGTAAACTATGGCTCTTAATGCCATAGACTTGTGTGTGTGACTATCACCTTGTGTAAGGGAGCGGTTCCTCTTACATTGGCATCATTCTAGCAGCACTAAAGTTCTGATGAGATTTCTCCACTGCTTTATGAGGCAATAACCCTGATCCTGAATGTGAATAAACTACAAAACCAAAGGCTGTGGTACAGCCTCCTCAGAGGGATGCCCTTGTGGCCAGAGGTGTCCGGTTATCATTCAGTAAATATTCTGGCTGCTAGCCATGACGAGTGTCCATTTATAACCCACTAAGCCATGCTCTATTATTAATCCATAAATCTAGGTTGAGTAGCATTTGTCCGTGTGCTGCACCATAGCCAGCTGGTGATGGGAGGCGTAGTAACTAGATTATTGAAATGGTCAATCATATTTAAATCTCTGTAGTATGTTTTAATTTGTTAGCGTTCTATGTATTAACATGGATTGCTCCCATTCAGAAGGCCGGGGTTGCAATAGGAATCAGTTGTTAGTTGCGCTTGAATGTTTGTTTCCACCATTCTGAATTCTTCTCTGTTTCAAAATTTTGTTTTACTTTGGAGCAGATCCTGCAAGCTCCCTGACGCCGCACTGAAGTCCTTGAATCCTTGCAGGATGGGGCTTTTGGCTTGTAGCTGACTTGGGCTCAGAGAAGAATCGGCAGGGTCTAAGTGGGTGCAGAGATCTTGACTGAACAGCAGAAGTGTCATGTTTTAAAAATGGCTTGATGGCAGTTGGATTTGTGGTACATGTCCCTAATGACAAGGCAAACAGACTGTAAATCAAAATCTCTCATAATTAGCCACATTTGAATTAGGGCTGCAATTGAAATTTAAGCCCTGTCAATAAGGCTTTATTATCAAAGAGAATGCAACCCACGAAAAACCAGTCCCAAGTTCTGAGTAAATCAATACAGCCTTTGTTGCCTGTGGGCAAAAGCAAAAAGCAGACGTCTTCCTTCAGCATTATATCAGTAAGACAGAAAACCCATTAGCTTAGCAATGAATAGTGAGATGCTGTTTGTCATGAAACACATTCCCTGTATCCAGAAATTCACTGCACCAAGAAAGGAGTGTGTTTTGTTTAATGCCAACTGGAATCTGTGTGAAACATGAGGTCAATATAAGGGATTTCTGCGGCACTGGCTAGAGAGCACAGATGCACTGAAACATGCAGCTCTGTTGTAAAGTGCTAAACCCAATTCCTTCTGTGTGTTTGCCTGGAGGGCAAAACAGGTGCCCAAGGATTTTGTGTGCATTAACATAAAGGGAGGACCGGTCTTCCTGGAAGTCCTGTGCTGTTACCGCTCTGATACTTGGCTCATAGTATTACCGTCCTTACTCCCTGTCAGCTGAACCATGCAGGTCTCTCCAGTCAGTCTTGTGGTGAAAGAGAACAGCTGGGGAGGAGGAGAGTAGGTGAAAGCCCTGGAGAGTGAGTGTGGGAGCCCTTGAGAATTCACAGGCTGTGATCCAGGCTCTGGCTGCTAGGGCGATGGAACTACCGTGAGGATAAATGTGGTGATTAGAGCTGGTTGGAAGATGATTGCTCTCCCTCCCCCAAGAATTTTTGATAAAATATTTTTCATTTTTATTGAATAAAAGGTCTTTTAAATTTGGGAGTTTCCCTGGGATAACTGGACATTTCTCAGTTTAAAAGTACAAAATTTGGGGGTTGGCTTTTTTTTGTAAAACACCCAAACATGAAAACAGAAACTTTTTGGCAAAAATTTCCATTTAATCAGAAACCATTTGTGTTAAATATAAGATCTATATGTTTGTTTGGATGGAAAATGTGCAACTGGCTCTAGTTGGTCTCGCTGATCACTGCCAATGATCCACACCGCCCCCTGCAGAAGGGTGAATTGCACCCTAGGCAGCCAGTCTGAAAATCCTGGAGATGAGAGTTGTGCAATTTCTGTTTTAAACAAGTAAAATATATAAAGCCTGGAGAACAGGTGGGTTCAGAACTGCCTGCTCTTCTGTGAGGTTTTAATATACCATGCCCAGGGCGAAATCCTGGGCTTATTGAAACCAATGGCAAAACTTCCCTGGACTTCAGTGGGGCTGAGCAAACAGACAGATTTTCAGTGTTGCAGCTCCTATTCAACAGAGTGCATCTGTGGTGCATTTTCATTTTGGGGCCATGGCCCTTAGCCAGTAGTAACTCATTGGTTACTTTTATATGGATTTGTACATTTATTTATTGTGCTCTTAAACGCCCCTGACCACGCACACTTTAGCTCTGCATCTGCCACTTCCAATGGGGCTCAGGCCGTGTTTGAACATTTCACCCATTTGTTTCCATTTAAAATCCTAACTCTGAGCAAAGCAAGGGCTGCTCTTTTCCTCCCTAAAATCTCTTGCTTTTCATTTGGAGAGGACTCATTTCTTGCTAACCATTGAGATGGATTACATTGCAGGTGGGGCAGAGAGACAGCTTTTGGGGGGCAGGTCTTGGCAGCATGAAGGCAAATGTGGCCATTGTCTTTTGCCTTGCATAAATAACACCCCGGTTAATTCTCTCTCTCACAGAAAGAGGGAAAGGGTGTTTTCCAATTCCCATGTGGAGGCAGCTTTGCCTGGTGGTTAAATTAGAAGACTGTGAGTCAGGACTCCTGGGTTCTATCCCCAGCTTTGCCACAGGCTTATTCTGTGGCCTTGGGCAAATTACTCAACTTTTCTGTGCCCCAATTATCCCCATTTTGGGGATGAGTGAAACTTAATCGCTGTGATAAAGTGCTTTGAAATCTTCTGATGAAAGTGGGCTATAGAAATGTGCAATGTTTATTGTCACAACAGACCCACGTTTATGCTGTTCCCCTAGCAGGGAGGGTGTGGGTTTTTCAGCAGCTCATTGATCAGGTTCCAAAAGCTGGAGTAATTTTGTCCTGGCCTCCGTGTCTGAGCTGCCAAGGATCGGTTCATGGGATGGGTTCCCGTGTCTAAGTACCCACCTCCCCCTCCCCACACCTTGGTCAGTGTCTGTGGGTGACAGCAGGGTATTTGCTTTAAATAGACAGCCTTTGCTACCCCATCACTTTGGTTCATCTGCCTATGAGTCTGGACTGCATTTTTGTTGCAGCTGTCTGAGAAGGCATGGATTCTTCCGTGAAATTTCGATGTGGGTGTGATGGTATTAGAGAAAAAGAGTTTACTGAGAATCTCAGGAGATGTGTGGGCAGCTAATGGGAAGCTGGAGCTCAGTAAGAACTCTGCAGACATACCACAGACCAGATGATGCATTCTTGTCTGTGCTAGGAAAAGTTAAATTGATGACAATAGTGTTAGGAACAGATGCAGCTGAGCCCAGTTTGCTGCCGTTTCAGAGCCATGGTTAAAAGCTGCTTGCAGCGAAGTCCTTGCTGTTTGCCTTATGAGAAGGAATAGGTCGCTTTCTTGGAAAGGGCCATTTCCCTGCAGTTGTGGAGATGCAAACACAACAGTCTTGTGCTAGTGCATGAGAAAAAGGACTACAGCCTGAAAGTGAAAGTGACTAGGCTAGCTTTGATGAGTGCAATGCAAAAACCAACCGGCATAGACAAGGGAAAGTCAATGAGACTTTTAAGTCCTTTTGGCTATAGGCCTGGATCCTGAATGATTGAAGGTGAAAAGTACTTTGCAGAATTGGGCCCACTGATCAAAGTTGGTGGTAACTCGGGCAAAGAGTTATTTTTCAAGTAAATTATCTTTATTTTAACAGTGACCCCTTTCTCAGTGTAGCCTTTAACACAGTTAACACTATCTATTTCCCATGCTATAGAGTGATTCCAGTTTGTTCATGTGGACACTATTGAGTTAAAAATCGCACTTTAGTATGAATTATTTTCTCCTACTCTTGTTCTAGGAAACGTCTACTGGCTGTGTTTAGCAAAACCAGCAAGATAGCTTAATTTGAGGTATTGACCATGCATGGCCAATTTTTCCGTTTGCCCTGTAAAATCACTTCTTTCCCCTTCTTTATGTGGGTTTTACACAAGGCAACAGGGATGGGGAAGAAAAAAATGGTGGTTATCAAACTGCAGAAACTGACGAGGGGCTCAAGGAGATGCAGAATATTTTCTAAAACTACTTTTAACTCCTTTAAAACGTTGGCTAGATGTCAAATTGTTGCTGTCCCTTTAACACTAAACATATTTTGGCCAATCCTAATTGTAACAACTGTCCCTATTAAGTGCAGTGTGTCAACAAGCAGAACCTTGTGGGATATAATATAAACTACGAAACACCCCTGGGTGGAGGGGGGCAGGGTATGTATATATATATATTTTTTAATGTGGACTAAGGATCTGATCCAAAGCCTAGTGGTGTCAATGGATGACTCTTGCTGATATCAAGGGGTTGTGGATCAGGCCCAAAAAGCAGGGTCTAGCTTTGTCTGTCCAGATCAGAGCTAGGGGATTTTTCCTCCTTCCCGACCAAGATTGGGCTTGTAAAAGGGGGAAAGAAACTTAAAAGCTGGGAGAGCTCATTTGATACCGCACAGAGGGGGCTTTGCATCTGTCCCATACCCTGAAGTCTAATCTCATTTACAGTTGTCAGTGTGGCCTGTTGGAGGAGATGAAAGGGAGAAGACAAGGAGGCAGAATATATTAGTCTCGAGCAGAGGGCGCTAAGAGCACCTGCCCCTGCCCCATTACCTTGAGATGGGGGCAACGATGGCAGCTGGACATGTGTCATCTGCTGCTCTTTGAGGCACGCTGTCCATGGAACACACGATTAATGAGTCAAGGGAGGGTCTATTGTAAGCCACAAAGACTCGGGGCTTAAGTAGGGCTCTCAATCCTCTTTCTTCCTGCAATCGCCATCACTTTACATTTCTCAAGTGGAGTAGGGAGGCATAGCCAGTCGCTGTCTGAGACCACAAAGCCTCCCTTTCGCCTCCCTCCCCAAACTGCTGCTGACCTTTGTCACGCAGCATTAACCTTTTGACTCTGCCGTTTTGGGCTTCGGGTTGGAAAAAATCAATGGAAATTAATTGCACTGTGTGTTTTTTTTTTTTTTTTAAGAGAGAATGTGTCGGGAGGTTGGGCAGTGGTGTGTTGTCGTTGTTGTTTTTCTTGAATGATGGGAAGTTTCTTGTGTGCTGATACTATATGGATCCCTCTTTCTTATAATAATGATTCCATGGTGCCCTGCCATCTGAGGGTCTCCAAGTGCTTTGCAAACATTAAGCCTTTCAGTATTTATCATTGTCCCACTATGAAAGAAGGGAAACTGAGGCACAGAGCAGTCAAGACTTGCTCAAGATGGTGCAGCTGGTCACTAACAGAGCTCTAATTCCCTGCTTTAACCAGAAGGCCCTCTTTCATCTCCCTTGCAGGCCCAAGACTGCAATCATCAAAGAGGAGTGGGTAGGTGCCCAAGAGATGGGGAAATGCTACTCGGTGAGGTGAAAACAGATGCATTTAGTTGATCTTAAATGCCTCATGAGTCAGATTTTTGAAACCAGGTGAGCACTGCTGTGTGCACTCACATCAGGTGTTTGCCTTTAGATGGCCATCTGTCTATATAAGAACAGCCATACTGGGTCAGACCAATGGTCCACCTAGCCCAGTATCCTGTCCAACAGTGGCCAATGGCAGGTGCTTCAGAAGCAATGACCAGAACCGGTAATCATCAAGTGATCCATCCCCTGTCATCCAGTCCCAGCTTCTGGCAGTCAGAGGCTAGGGACACCCAGAGCATGCAGTTGTGTCCCTGACCATCTTAGTGTCCACTGATGTACCTATCCTCCATTAACTTGTCTAGTTCTTTTTTTTTGAGCCTCGTTATAGTTTTGGCCTTCTCAACATCCCCTGGCTATGAGTTCCATAGGGTGACCTTTGTGTTGCGTGAAGAAATACTTCCTTTTGTTTGTTTGAAACCTGCTGCCTGTTAATTTCATCGGGTGCCCCCTGGTTCTTGTGTTCTGCGAAGGGGTAAATCACACTTCCTTAGTCACTTTCTCCACCCCATTCATGACTTTGTAGACCTCACTCATGTCCCCCTTAGTCCTTTCTTTTCCAGGCTGAGCAGTCCCAGTCTTTTTGATCTCTCCTCATACGGGAGCTGTTCTGTCCCCTTCATCGTTTTTGTTGCTCTTCTCTGAACCTTTCCCAGTTCTAATGGTTTGGGGTCTTTTTGAGATGGGGTGTCCAGAACTGCATGCAGCATTCCAGGAGTGATCCAAGTATTCATGACAGGTTTCAGAGTAACAGCCGTGTTAGTCTGTATTCGCAAAAAGAAAAGGAGTACTTGTGGCACCTTAGAGACTAACCAATTTATTTGAGCATAAGCTTTCGTGAGTTACAGCTCACTTCATCGGATGCATACTGATGAAGTGAGCTGTAGCTCACGAGAGCTTATGCTCAAATAAATTGGTTAGTCTCTAAGGTGCCACAAGTACTCCTTTTCTTTTTCCAAGTATTCATATGGCCCTTATGCACGTGCCTTACAACACCCAGGGCAGGGCAATTCTCTCCATTGTACGAATGGGGCACTGAGGCACAGAGAGAGCAAGTGACGTGGTTAAGGTCACCCATGAGATCTGTGCTGCAGCAAGGAACTGAACCCAGGCCCCTGAAGTCCACGGCTACCACGTGAACCCCTGGACCATCCTGTCTCACAGGTCACTTACTCATGCAATACCTGGCTGGTGTTTGTTCTTTGGTTGTATGTACACGTGATTTAGGCAGCCAAAGAAGTCTATCTGTGCAAGTTAATTTGCCTAGCTTTGAAAATCTGTCCTAACGTGCTGTCTTTCTTTAGATGGATCCCTGTGGTGAGAATCACATACACTAGAATGAATATTACTTTGTTTGCGCCTCAGTATTTCAGTGCTTGTCTGTGTGTGTGTGCGTGCCACAAAATTTACCTGCAGATTATTAGTATCTTCTTACCACATGCAGTGCAAACAATAAGAGTAACAACTACCCTAGAGAAGGGAATATCTCCCTCTTCCCCCTCCCCCCCCCCCCCCCCGGCGACATTTGCAACCAGTAAATCAGCAGCAGGCCATCAAGTCTGATGTTGTGATCCTCAAATGTTGTTTCTGTGACTACTGCTCCCCTGCTGATATCACATAAACAACACAAATAGTTATTAATAAGCCTATCCCACCTTGTCACATGCCTGTCCTCTGCTAGGACGCCCCCTACCCCCTCCCATGCAGCTCAGCTGTCAGATTCCCTACTCCACTGGCCGTTCCATTTCCCATGGCTGGCTTCTCTTCCGCTAACTTCCCAACCGGCATTGCATCAGGCTGTTCAGTTGGTCATTGTTAGCCATAAATGCAAAGCCTGCTGGAAATAGAAGCCATCATCATGCTTTGGGACTGGGTACCCCAGTGGAGATGGGCTCTGGCGGGTGGGACTAGAGGAATGGATGCTTCTGACCATGACAGTGATTTTTACACTTTCTCACGCATGTGCGCGCTCTCTCTCTCTCTTTACAAGTCGCTGTGAATCGCTTCTGATATTTAAAGGGAAAAACCCAGGTGACAAATTTCCAACCAGACTTATTGGGCAGACTGGCTAAAAGCAGTGAAGCAGTGCAGGTTGTGGCAGGGCTGATTGGCTACAATGGGTTGATCGGTTCCCCTCTTCAAGCTAGGGTGAGTGTTTCTGATTCCTGCCCCTTGACCAAGGTTAAGAATCCTGCTCGCTCTCTCTGCCTATTCCCTTTCACTCGCTTGCCCCCCTCCCCACCAACGATGCCAGGACCAGTGGCTTTATTTTCCTTTTGGCTCGGCTGGCACCTTGGCAGGATCACCTGATGGGACCTCCATAGGGATATCTGGAGACTACAAAATGGCTTATGGGCTGCAGCTTGCCATCTTTGCCCGGACTCCAGTGGGAGTTTTGCCTGTGCGGAGACTGCATGTTCAAACGTTGCAGGCGCTTGCTATTTGATTTGGCCCAAATGTGTTAGGAAACTAATAAATATAATTAATAGAAAAAATGCTAGAAGGATGAGTCCAGTCTTAAACAGCTCAGGCAAGTTTATTGTCAGCTTGATGCATCTCTGGATTTGTAAAAGCTTGAGGAAGTTTCTTTACAAAAATATATTTCTGTGCCCCCTTTCCACCTCTGAAATGTCTGGGAAACCAGATGCGATGGAAGTCAAATTGCACTCAAATGATTTTACCTCAGCGTTGCCAGTGTGATTTTCAGTGGCATACTTACTCTTCCATTTCAGTTTAATATGCTGAGTGGGTTTTTTTAGATACACGCTTATTCTTGCTAATGCATTGTTTGGAACATCTCGCCCTGCATGTGAAAAACCAGTAAAGCAATATTAATGTTTAAGCTTGTGTGTGGTTTTTATCTTATTTTATTTTATTTTATTTTTTTCTTAAAGTCTTAGATGCAACATGGCCAAATACTGCTATGCAAATTGCCTATGTGCTTAGTCTCACTCCTCAGCACTCTGATATGATTGCAGGTCCTGTCTCTATAGGAACAGTGCCAGCTGGCTAGCTAGTCAAAACAACTTGGAGGTTTCTCTCATTTCCCCCCCCCCCCCCCCCGCCAATCATCACTTATGCTTGTCACGTTTGAAAGGCTTCCAAAGTTACCTTTCAAGAGATCTGGTAGGCGAGCGCTTTCCCGTAGGTATGAAGGTCACACTGTGTTTCTATAGGGCTGTTGTTGCTAACCCACAAGTATATGTTTAGAAAATAAATGCAGCTGTGGGTGTGACATAAACTAACAAAATGCAGGAAATGCCTAGTTGAGGCTATGATCTGCTTCCAGCTCTTCACTCTGTCTAGCTTAGTGGCTGCACGCACTGGTCTGAAAACTTTTCAGTGTCTGATGTTGCCAGATCTCCTGAACTCAGAAGTGTGCAGAGCTCCTAAGCAGATGATTTGGTAGATGGCATTCTCTTCTCAGAGTCAGTCATTTAGCATAGTGCCGGGGGCACTCTGTGGATGTAGGTACCGTTCTGGGGTGAGAGCAGGCCTCGGAGCGTTTGTGTTCGTGTAAATTCCAATGACATTTTTGCAAGAGTAGAGTCACTAAGCCTAGTGCCCTGGTCAAATTCCCAGCTGGCTAATTGTGTGCTGCTGAAAATGCAGCAGTTTCACCTGGAGAAGTTGGATCTCACTTCCCCTGTTGTGTGGGGCTTGGTTTTTCAAAGGCCCCAAGAGAGTTAGGCACCCAGCTCAGTGAGAGTTGAGTACCTAACTCCTTTAGGCCTCTCTGACAAGGCCAGCTTATGACACCGGTGTAGTGTGCGCGCTGTGTCCCACCCCAGAGGTAGCTGGGTGGCAGTGGTGGCTGGGCCATTCCCGAATGTGCCATCTGTAAAGCTCATGTCTTGGATGGGTGCTGTAGATGGTATATTTGAGCTCAAGTCCTTTTCAGCTGCTTCAGCCCAGCAGGGAGCACAGCTGCTGCCATCTGACCCAGGGGCTGTTGCCATATCATGCCAGTGATTTCTAATCAGGTCATTATGCAAAGGGATGTTCCGCTGGGCTGCCATCTCGCTGTGCCCCCTTGTCAGCTGCACTGGGGCCAATCCACAGAGGACCTGCTCTTGAATAATAGGCTACGCTTGTCAGGGTGACTACCTGACGCCATCCGTGTCACACAGTTTGCTTCTGAGTGGGTCCCCAATCGGAGTTCATCTTTCACTTAAAACACAGAGATCCCTGGCAGGGTTGCTATGGGATCTGATTATAATTGGCGCTGTGCATATGCTGGGGCCTTACTCGGGGTCAAGGAACCATCAGATGAAGGAGTCTCACTCCAGCTTTTAATTCTCTCTTCCCTCCCAAACCCCAAAATAAACCCCTTGCATTGGTGAGATTTTTTTTTCCCCGCCATTGCTTGGGAACAGCTGGTGACCAGAGTAATGATGGGTGAAACTGATGTTAAACAAGCCCAATCAATCTTCCCTGTAGAAACCATTCTTCACAGTCTCTGATACTTGACATACTGTATGTGGCGTCTGCTTTGGAGCTTTTGGGAGGAGACAATCAGATGGGGGAAAAATAATCTAGGTAGTCAGAGGAAAAGCCAAGGGCCTGATGGCTATTGATAAATCCCTGGACCCAGGCCCTTCTTGGATAGCTCTTTCCCTAGGAGCTCTCCCCTCCCTGCTGTAATCCTTTAGTTATGCAGACGTGGCTGAGACTGAGGCCTGGTACGCGCTACAGAGTTAAGTCGACGTAAACTGCTTTATGTCAACATTGTAATGTCAATGTCTGCACTACGATGTTCCTCCCACTGATGTCACTTGCCTGCTATGTCGACTTAATTACTCCACCTCCATGAGAGGCTGGAGAGAGGTGTAATGTAGACACTACATTGCTTATGTTGACTTACCTGGCCTCCAGGAGCTGTCCCACAATGCCCATTGTGACCGCTCTGGTCGCTGTTTTCAACTCCGCTGCCCAGAGCAGTGGTTCTGGTGCGGAGCCAAAGACATGCCGCTTTTACAAGGTCCCTGCATGCGATCCTCTGCAAATGTACCTCTTGGTATGATCACAGAATATCATCTCCTCCCCTTTCCCCCTGTGCTTTGAACGGTGCAAGCCCTTCCCGAGACACCCTGCGCTAGAGTTGCAGTGGGAGAGCTGCTCGTGATGCACGGCTCTCTGGGTCAGTAAGTGCTGCTGCTGTGGGCGTGTGCCACCGACACAAGGAGCATAGCGTAGACACGCGCAACTGAACGGGTTCCTGCGGTGTCTGTGTGTCAACTTAAGGCGACATAATTTTGACATGCCCTGAGACTAACAGAGACCCTGGCCTCTGCAGCAAACTAGCTTCTGGCATCTGACTGTGATGAGATGGCTAGCTGGGGATATCCTGAGGATGGACAGACAGACTGCTTGCTTCCAAGACAGAGACAACCATCTCAACCAAGGTGAAGAACGGGAAACATACAGACCATGCCGCTTAATCCTGCATGGTTCTGAGCACATTGATCTTTATTCAGCAAAGCACTTACGCACGTGCCTAAGTGGTTATATGGGACTATTCACCTACTTAAAGTTGGGCATGTGTTTTAAATACACTTTCCTGGATTGGCACCGTAGTGCTGGGGACCTTGCAGGACTGATCCCTCAAAGAAACAAGTGATCTGCTCTACCAACGAAAATATTGGAAACTAAATGTTTTATTTCTGCTGATTTCCTGCCAGCCTTTCACAGGAGCTTTCATTTAGGCCTACATTGGGAGCAGGAGCAATTGATGGATTATTTTTTTCCCCTGATTGCTTTGCTAGAGCCCATGTAATCTATAGACTGGGTTAATACCACAGCTTTCAGGAAAGGGTAGAAATCTCTGTTCAGCCTTGTTTGAGAGAGTCCTGGCTGGGATAACACAGTTCTGCTCTCCAGGTGGCATTGGAGTCTGAGGTAGGGGCACTAGCTTGGCTCTGATCTGGGTTTCTCCTGATTTCCTGGAGTGCAATCAGAGAGCAAATGCTAGAGGCAACAGCAAACCTCCTTGCTGGGTGAATCCTTTGGGAAGGGTTGTGGAATGTGTTGGGAATCCAGACATACACCTGGCTGGCTGGCATTTCTAGAGAGACTCTATATAAGGATATTGTCAGTTGACATATTTTTCCTTCATGGATCTTCCTCCTTCCTTTTCTGTAGTACTGGTGCCTATTCCCCCAGCTACTCTCCCTCTGTGTTTCTGATAGTGGAGACAAAAGGTGATGATTGTCTGACTCCTTCATTCATGTACCAGTCATTTCAGCACTGGGAGCTGTCTGTTTTGTGGTACCTCAGAGTCAGCAGAGGGAGCTCACACATTGTTTTCGTGGGTCCTGCAAAAATGGTGGTTTTATTTCGGGCTTTTTTTTTTTTTTTTTTAATTGAATGGTCCACTCAGACAACCTGGCTTGGGAAGCGTTCCCTCCAGAGCAAAGCTGTCGCCTGTTCGCAGAGCAGGATATGGGAGGCTATACTGACATTGCCTTTGCTGTACCAGTTTTGTTGATATACAGAGGATGCTGGTGTCCAGGGAAATCAGCCAGTTCTAGCTCTAAATTCACTGCTTAAAGAATGGGTTTTCTGTAAAGCCATTCATTTGCTTTGCTGTTTTCTGTATTCTGCTTGCCATTTTGGAGAATTATTTTGGGTTGCATTGAGCCAGATATACGGTGTGTGTGCATAATGGCTCTCATGTCTGTCAGCATGTTCCATGGTCCGGCATCTTACCCATATCGTCTGCCCTAGAACCCCATTGCGCTAAAGCGGCCAGGATAGGGTTGACTGGGTTACCGAGCGTATTATGGGATGGAGCCACACTCCACACACACCTTGTTTGAAGGTGGGAGTCCCCTTCCCACTTCCCACCCCACCTCTTGTGATGCAATTGAACAAAGCAGCAAGTTCCCAGCCTGCAGTCCTGTGAGGAGACTTACTTTTGTTGCACTGAGCAGTTCCTTTACAAAATCCTTACCCCACAATGTTACCACTGGGGACCTTCAGAGGATTCGCTAACATCGTGTGTATATGAGACAGCCTCTCATCCCGAAGGAACCTGCTGAAATACAGCTAAGTGAATTCCCTGGCGGATGCACTCCAACCAGGACAGCAACACAGGGACCTCTGAAGTTCTGTCTGCACGCACCACAGCTAATAACATGCTTGGTGAGAGCCCTTAGTTTACTTCCTTTCACAGCATCTGTAGAGGAGTGTGTTAGGCAGACAGCCATTCCATCCAACCCTTTACAGCAGAGGGGTATGAGGCCCAGGATGCCAGAGCAAACTGCATCTCTTCCCCAAAGGTGCAATGGGCTGTTTGTACACACACATCTGATATGGGACATGTGTTAGGGCAGAGACAGTGACGCTGAGCTTTGCCTTAAGGTCATATTTATGGGTTCTTGATCAGCCGTGGTGTTAAGGCCATGTAATCTCTCCAGACGTGACAGCCATCAAGGAGAACTCCCCATGGGGAAGCGTGTTTACAATTGCCTCCAAAGGTTGGCATATGTATTTGAACCAAGCTGCATCCTTATCCTTTTGGGGCCCCCAGGGTTGAACTCTGGCTCTATGCATCGATTTATAGGGCAATTTAGGATTGCTGTTGGTGACTGAGAAGAGCTGGAGTAGAAAGTAATTTGCTGGCTATTGATTTATGGGCCTGGTAAAGAGTCATGAAAGGTGCAGTGAGAATTCTTTGGGCCTTGCTTGGTTCCAGTTGACTAGCAGCTCCGTCCCGTTATTTGACCGGGTGGAGTAATAAAGCTGGGAAAACGAATTAACTTCCAGGCCTACTGAAAAACAAAGTACTCTGCTCTTGCAAGCAACTGTGAGTTTATGGGCTAATAAGCCTGCGTTAATGACAAAAAGTGTAGCCAGAACACACAAAGTATGTTCTCTTTGGCTACTTCTAAGGCCAAATGACATCTTGGAGAGCTCTGCCTCGCTGGAGATAGCTTGGAGTTCAAGGTCTATTGTTATACTTCATCCTTTTAATTATTCACCTCATTGAGGCTTTAAATGAAGCTACCCAGGAAGGTTCTTTGCAGCTTTAAACAGGCTACGTAATGTAAAGCAAACTTAACCCTGAGCTTTAATGATGCTCAATCTGCTGTGGAGGACACTGGGTCTGGAGTGCCATAAGTGCTCTGCTCTCCGTTTCTATCCACTGCACCAGCCCTTTCCCTCCCATGGTAATAGCAGGGGATGAATCGAGTGGGTGCGGGGGAGCACCTGTAGCTTCCCATGAAGTTAACGGGAGAACCAGGAGTTCAGTACCTCTTGGATTTGGCCCTACCACACCTTGGTGGTGATAAACGAAGTCAAGGGCGTGATGTCTGTGGAGTTCCCCACTGCCCTGCTCCTGGCATTGTCTTTGCTCAGTGACGGTTGCTGGAATATTTGCCACTAGTGTCTGGAGAATCCCGCTTCACTCTTCCCTGGAGCGGTCCAGTGGGGACGGGAAAGGAGTTCAGTTCTCCCATTTGTTGTTCTTGAAATCTGAGTCATGAAGACAATCTAGAGAGACGCCCTGTGGTGTTTCTCTCCCTTCCTGTGTCTTTAGAGCAGCTGTCACCAGAGATTGACACCCGTTTAGCCCTGCAGATGTGGAAAACCGCAGTAGTGTGCCTGCTGACGTCCCTGCTCCCCGACCCGCTCCTGGAGGCGATCACCTGCTAGCGAATGGGAGAGTTTTCTTTGAAGTCGTCGTGACGCCGTCATTCGACCGGGCTGTGGGTTTTATTACTGAGCAATGTGTGTGCTGCCCGCTCCCAAGGAGCGGAGATGGACCTTGTGCAGAGACTGCTCTGTATGAAATAAATGCGACTCTGTGTTTCCCCAAAGAACTGGGTCGGGTTTCCGCACAGAACCCATGGAAAATGTGGGGCTTTCCTGCCCCCCTCACCCACTCCCTGCTCTGCCTGTTTTTTGGAACAAGTAGGGGAATGTGGGGGCTGCTGTTTGTATTGGAACAATTTGCTGACGTTGCAAGCCGGCTGTTTAAAAAGGCCTGAGGAACTCCTCAATCCCCCAAGCAGCCTTCTGCATGAGAGGGGACGGCACTCGGCTGGGACTCTGGTGATCTGGATTTAGTTCTTGGCTTTGCCACAGACTTCTTGTGTGACCTCAGGCCCCTCTCTGTCACATGGAGATAATCCTTCCTTTCTCTGTCTTGTCTGTTTAGTTAGTCCCTGCCCTGCAGAGCTTACTGTCACTTACTATGTGATTGTGCACCACCCAGCACAGCGAGGCCCTGGTCTTGCTTGGGGCCTCCAGGTGCTTCTGTAATAACAAAGAGCAATAACAATAATGAACTCTTTTCCAGCATTTGGACCAAGTACAATGACTCTCTCTGGTTGTTGATGGAACAGAAAGATACTTGGGCATTGAAAGAGAAACCGAGCCAGGGCCAAGTCGCTTTCCCCTGCCTCTTTCTTGTGGTGGGCAAGTTGGAGCTGGGGGGTAACCTAGGGACCATCTAGCACAAGATTATTGTTTTTCCATCCCAATAAAACGTTACAGAACCAATGGGTATTTGACCTATGTTTAGTGCATGTGCATAGCCAGTAGCATACAATTCTGCTCTCTTCACACATTAAATCAGCTCCCTTGCAGATTTTCACCTCCCTTCCATATCTGGCAGACTGCGTAAAGGGGGGATATTTTTACTCTGAAATGTTCCAACACTTCCAGTTTGGAGTCTAACATTTAGTTTGTCTCATGTCTGGCTCGTGGCTTGTGATATGAGCTTCACTGCATGTCATGTGGCTTTGGGTACAGGTGCAAACCTGCCCCAGAACGGGCGCTGTGTATTTTGGTTCATTTGAGGGGCTGAAATTGCATCATCTTAAACCATGCAAAGGGGAGAGAGCTTCTGTTACTAGAATAGAGACCTTTCTCTTAAGTGCAGTTCTTGACAGTGGCAATATTGGAATGGTTACCTTCTCCCTCTGGGTCACTATGTTCCGACTGCCCTGTATGGAACCACGCCTCTATTTTCCATTCTTTTCAGAAGACAACAATGTAGCACGGGCTGGGTTGCCAGGCCTGGCAGTCTCTCTCTCACAGCAGCTGCAGGACAACCTCTCCTAGACACTTGTCCTGTTCCTCAACCCAGGGCTGTAGGGATTGGACGTTGCTTTCCATCGCCATTCAAACCTCCTCTTCTCAGCTGATGGGTGCCAAGGGGTTACCTGTATTGATGGCATGTTGTGATGGGTATATCTATCTTCAAGATCTGGGCTGAGGTCATCAGCTCATGGTCCTACTTCGCCTTTCTCCTTTTGACAAGAAAGTGCTGACTTCTAGAGGAGGGAGAGGGCTATAGTTAGCGCTGAAGTTCAGATCTGGATCCAAGCTTCACCGAGGTCTGGGCCGGCCATGGTTGAACCAGGGGGGTTGGTGTGGCCTGTTATAGAAATACCCAGCTGTGAAGCATGGGCCAGGGTCAGAAGTAGAAAGTTGGGTGTATATTGGGTCTGGGGTTTTGGTCCTTGCTAGAAGAAATTTGTTGAGTGCGATAGGTATAACAAATACACCAGCATTATTTAGGGGACCCTGTCCTGTAACACTTCCAACTGCCCAGTGTCACAGCGCAGAGCAAAGCTCCAGTCCCCACACAGTGGCATATGTACTAGGAACAATCTATACTAGGGAGCCATAAGGAGCAATCCAATGGGTCTCTTCCATCCCTCTCCTAGACACAAATGGCATTTGCCTCGGCTGGGATTTTTGACAGCACTCAGGGTTGGCCTAACTCTGTTCCCATTGAAGCCTAGGGTAAAACTCCTGCTGAGATCAGTGGGAGTATAGTTAGGCCAGAGCCTGGCACTTATGAAAGCTCCATCTTGACACTCACGGGGCTGCTTGTTGTTGACAAAAGGGAAATGGCAAACTCCCTGCAAGCCAGCCTTGCAAGGACACAGCCATTCCCAGAGCCTATTTGATATGGAAACCCTGAGGCCAATAGCTTGTGGTCTTGGCCTACAAGCCTGTTTTAGGCCCTGGCTTCTCCTGCCCCACTGCACTTCACTTCCGCTGTCAGACCATCGTCACCAGGAGCATAAGGCTCCCTTCCTGGCTCTTCGTGCTGAGCGTTCCCAGCTCACGGAGAGGCCTCCCGCTAATGGTGAAATGGCTGTGAAACAGTTCAACGCCCAGACCATCGGCTGTTCCTGAGAGGCTGTCCGCATGTGCCCCAGCCCTTGGAGCACTCTTCTGCTGATTCAGTCAAAGCCCTGGACCAGTTCTGTCCTGACACCTGGTGCTGAAATGACCATTAATTAAAAGGCCCCTGGGCAGCTGTGGCTGGCTGGTGTGTGTAGGGCTGGGGAGGTGCTTGTCACCCTGACTCTCCCGGTAGAGGGAGCTGGTGCTGATTTACAGCCGATGGAGCACACGAGGAGGCTCATGTTTCCTACTGGGTCAAAGGTCTGACTGAGGCCCTGAGCACTGGGAGCTGCAGAGCTCCTGTTGTCTTGGCCCGCCACTTCCCTTGCCCAGCACGTGTCTATGGAGCTATAGCGGGGACAGCTACAAGCCTGCTTCTCCCGCCCTTCTGTCCCTTAGGAGGCTTGGGTGGGGGACTGTAAAAGCCTGTTGAGAGTGTAATGATGCAGGGAGCAGCATTAACTTCTACAAGGGAGTCCTCCAGGAAGTCTGAACGTGCCACCTGGAGCAGCTGTTCCCCAGCTTTACTGTCCCTGCATCAGCCCTGTCTGCTCCCTGGTATTGCCTGATGTACATGCCTGGTGTAGTGATTATGCAGGGGAGCTGCCTGTGGTTTGTTTTTTTTTAAGGGCAAGGTTTGCTTTCCTCCTCATTGAATTTTGGTCTTTGGCCACAAAGGTGGTGTGCCGCTAGGGCTCAATACTGGCTTCAGCCTGAAGATGCTGCTTTATTATTAATTGCAAGCATCTATTGAATAATGCCCATCACCGTGGCATCTGGGCACCTTACAAGGCTTATCAAGATCACAGCACAAGAGACCACGCACAGCCATCCCCGGCTGCCTGAAGTTTTACCAGTGCTGTGAAAGCAAAGCATGTGTGTTGGAAAGCCAGTTGGATGCAGCAGGAAACAGTTCTGGAGTAATTTGCTGCTGGGCTGGGCTGGTTACACAGTTGTTCCTGACTGGGCTGGGTGTCAGTAATGCCACTTGCCAAGTATTTTGCTAAATAAGGAGCAGCATGAAGAGACCCAGTGGCTGAGATCTGATTAACCTTTATAACTTCACCTGCATCTTAGTTGGATTAGCTGCATTTTTTAAGAGGGGCTTATCTCAGTGACATCTGATGCAGACAGCTTGCTAAGGCAGCAATGCTCCAACCAAAACGTTATTATCAAGCAACTTGCTACATACCTCCTGAATAGATAGTTACGGCTTCAACTTATTAAACTATTATCGCTGATGCCTACTGGAGGGGAACAAATAAGAAGCACTGAAGACCTAGATCTTTCTGAGGAGAGGGGCTGGACCTAGTGGCCAGATCACAGGGCTGGGCACCAGAAACTCCTGATTTCTAATTGTAGCTTTGACACAGATTCAGTCTGTGGCTTTTGGTCTGTTGTTTAGGCTCTTTGCCTGAGTTTCCCCATCAGCAAAATCCTTACTTATCTCACAGGAGTGCTGTGGGGATCAAAAAATTACAATGAAAAGCACTATACAGGTTCAAAGGATCATTATCTTTCCAGGTTAAGCTTCCTTTCTCCCTTTCCCGATCACATAAGCTTACTTTGGACCTTATCCTGTAGCATCTTTGGGATTTTTGCCTACTTCAGGGCTGTAGCATTGGGCTGATATGGAGGCAAATCAGCAACAGCTGGCATTTCTGTAGCATCTTTCACTCAGGTATCTCAAAGCTTTTCAGAACTGTCAGTATACTTGGCTTCACAGATGGGGAAACTGAGGCACAGAGGTTAGTGACTTGCCCAACATACCACAGAGAGGCTATGACAGAGTTGGCAGATGAACCCAGATCTCTTTGGTCCTGGTCCAGTTCCTTAATTCCAAAACTTTTCCTCTCAAAATTCTGCTCTTTAATATATAGGCTTTATATTAGACTGAAGCTAATTTCTGGTTCTGTTCTGTGTACTCTTTTATTTATTTCTTATAAATCACCACATACTTTACATGGACAGACCTTTAATTTCCTAAGCAGTGTTATCAGGTCTGAGCCCCTGCAGCTCTAGATGAAGTCATTCTGGGAGCTTAATCCCTTTGAAAATCAGTTCCACTATTTGTTTTGGGTTTGTTTCTTTCTTTCAAAGAGGGAGACTTGACATTTGCACTGGCATTTACTTCTGTTTTTCCAACCTACAGCACCATAATGGGCTAACTACTGTACAAGCCCAATCAAAGGTGCAGTCCTTACCCCAAAAAACGTACACCATATAGAATCCAACTCAGAAAGAAGCAGTACTGATTTACAGAAGGCTTTTGTCCAGAGCCCCTGTTCCTCGAGCAAGAGCCAATTAATTACCTCCTAAGCAAACTTAAAATAGAAGTCTCCTTCCTTGCCACACCAGTAACTATCCCTGGCACACCCACTGTTCCTGCTGTTCATTTAGGTCAGCTGTCTATCTTAGATATAATAAAAGGGTTAGTTACCTCTGGGAGGGTAGCTCTCAATTCTATATATGGACATCTGAAAAAGTCTGAGCTGTAATTTAATATCTGAGAGAGAGACTGCAACAGGAGGAATAAAAGATGCACACAGCTCCACTATAGTTATTTTGAGATCAAGAGTCTGACAGCGTCTAAAGTGTGTGTGTGTGTGTGTGTGTGTGTGTTATGTTTTCTATTTTTGCTGGTGAGAGATGGTCAGGACTGCCAGTCATAGTTATATAATAAATGGCATCTGGCTTCTAGTAACTAGACTGAATATTTGTAATTTTTCTCAAAACTGTCTGGGGGGGGTTGAGCACTCAGCTTCTATTAATTTGAATAGAAACATCCACATTTATTAAGCAGCTTTGGAAAATGTCAGCCTTTATACCCATATACACATTACACCAGTGATTTGGGATCTTAAACATTAGCCAAAAAGGTTTTGTAGTTTACCTTTTGGTCATTAGTCTTGGCGAAGAAGACACACGTGAGCTGTCGTTCAAGACAAGAACCCAAGGGAAAAGCAGAAGACCTTGTTGGTTTTTTTCTTAGTAGTCACTAGCCTTTCCAATTGCCTGGAGGTTTTGGGCCTCAGCAATAGTTGCTCTGACCACCAGGTTCTTATTCAGAAATTCTCTATCCATCTCTCTTGGGTGTAACCCAGCGAACTTGGGCTTGTGGTGCTTGGGATGTGGATCCAAAAATTGTAATGTGGACATTCGGACCTGGGCTGGAGCCCGGGATCTGGACACCTTCTCCCTGTTGCAGAGTCTTGGAGCCTGGGCTCCAGCCCAAGCCCAAACATCTACACTGCAGTTTTATAGCCCCATAGCCAAAGACCCGTGAGCCCAAGTCAGCTGACCCTGGCCATCCATGGCCACGCTGTGGGTCTTTTATCGTAACATAGATGTACCCATGGAGGCCAGTTTCTTTATCAGAAGGTCAGTTCCATGAACTGACTTTTTGTTTCCCTTCAACCTGCTGCTGAAATTAGCTAAAAGTTGCTCTACCTATGATGTGGCAAGATAATTTGTAAGGGTCACAAAATAAGCAACTGTGATGGGGTCCCTGGGGTGCAACCTGGATTGTGGGACTGCTGAGTCCTCCAAAACCACCAGCCTGGGTTGTTGTGTCTCACACTGTGATGCTAATGTCAAGCTACAAGCCACTGACAGGTACTGCACTTACACAGTCATCCACAGGCAGGGACACACCCAACAGAGTTACACGAATGATCTCCTAGCCACTCATGAATCATCAGTAGAGAGGCTCCAGCCAATTCCCCCCAGTTCTACCCCTACAACCCAAATCTGTATCGTCTTACACTGCTCAAGCCTCCCTTGGGCAGTGCAAGTTCATTAATTATTTCGCCACTCCCTCAGTGTGAAATGGGCACACACTAGCCTTTGTAAACTGAACTGAGATTTCCCAAGCACTTCAACCAAAAATATGCTGATTTAGGGAAAATATAAAATAGATTTATTAACTACAGAAAGATAGATTTTAAGTGATTATAAGTAGCAGACCTAGAGATGAAAGTTGGTTACCTAAGAAACAAAAATAAATCCGCAGCCTAAATTCTAACTTAAACAAACTGAGCAAGATTTGAATCAAACAGTCTCTCACCCTAGCAGATGGTACAAGTAGCTTACAATTCTTCAGTGCATAGACTGGACCCCCTTCCAGCCTGGGTGGGACTAATCTTCCCCAATTCAAAGTTTTTTTTCTTCCAGACGTTCTTCCAGGTGTTGAGATGGGGGTGGAGAGAGTCCAAGTGATGTCACTGTCTTTCTTTGTACACCTTCTTTCAGCTGCTAGAAAGATTCTTACTGTGAGGTGGTGGTCAAGCCATCTTCAGTGCATACATGCCTTCTCTAGGGAGCCTCTGGGATAGCAGATTCCTTTCTGATGGGCCATCAGCACCCATCTGGCCAGTGATGGGTGCTCCTTTGTCCTTACTGAAAGTCTGGCTGTGGGCATCTGCCAACCTCCTGATGTATTTCAACAGCACATTTAGCAATTCTTCCTAACTTCACATACAGGATATTAGTGTTCAACAAATCAAGACTTTTAAAATGATATCTCACAAGGCATGCATCTATACCCAAACATCTCCTCCTCCTCCTATCACAGTGGTGAATATGGGGGCTCCAGAGTGTTACTTTGAGGTACAGAGTGTCACAGCAACATACTTGGTTCAACATATATTAAGCATTTAATGTGGTCTCTAATGCAATGCAAAGTTACAGTAGTGTTTATATTTTTATTTGTTGCGATGGAGATTTTCTTTTTGGATCCTGTCACCTGTCAGGCTGTAGAATGTAACTGAATTCTCTTCACCTTTTCATGATTCACATTGGCATCTTTTATTCTTACAAATGAAAACTGGCCAGTTTCATAACATTTTAGATGCAAACTTAAGGTGTCTTCACTGGTACCTGGGTCTGAGCACCTGGATTATCCTAACTCAGATATGAGCATTCCTATAGCAAAGTCCTACCCATGTTACTGTCACCTCACTGTTTCTGCTCTCCTTTGTGTCTTTGGGGACATATCCTGTGGCTCTTTGTGCTGAGATGCTCTAGCATTCTTTCCCAGACAATTGTCTGTTGCGGGAGAATCTGTCTGTCCTACAAGAGGAATTGTGAGAAGGCATTGGAGGATTATCAGTGCTCAAGTGATTTTTGTCTGTATCCTCATTGCAAAGTAAGTGGGTCAAAGTGGAGCTTGGTTTCTAATCCACTCCACAGCTGGGTCAGGTAGCCTTGGCTAAAAGCACTTCCAAACCTGGGTCAGAGGTTTTTCTATGTGGATGGTAAGAGGTTTGGGCTAAACCTGGGTAAGAGCCTGGGTTAACTGTGCAGTGAAAATGTACCCTTAGCCTGTGTCTATACTAGGGGAAAAGGTGTGTTTATAAACATGAGGTACCTAATGTGTTAAAATTCTGATATAGGCAGGGCAAGTAAGAGTTTTACCATGTTAGCAGATTAAGGTAAATTCTAGAGTAAGGTCTAGAGTCTATCTTGGAGACCTAAACACATGTTAAAATGATAGCTGCTTTATCTACACTAAGGGTGAAATCCTGGCCCCATTTAAATTAATGATTGACTGCAGTAGGGTTGGAATTTCATTCTAGTGTTTTGACCCGTGTTAGTTAGCACATGTTAAAAATACACATTTTTCATACTGAAGACAAAGTCTTGCACTCAGTACACGTGCAATGAAATTGGTCATGTGACTTATTGAAAACACACACAGAAAGAGAAGATTTACTCCTGGTATGATGCTTGCACTTGTTTCAGTTGGGAAACCTGCATGTGTCACATTTTCTACATACTGATATAACTTTTAAGTGTAGGCTTTGCAGCCCATATATCATATACTGCCCATCTGTCTTAGTGAGTCATGGGCACTCCTCACTACTACCACTTGTAAAGAAAGTGTGACCATTAAATTGAGTTATGATGGATGTTAGTTTCCTTTTTAGGAATTAATGTATTCATGTAGTTCATGTCCACTGACCCCACAGCAGCTTGCAGGCTGGATATGTAAATTGCAAGCTACAGAGGATGACTGATCCATTAATAGATGGGATCTGATACCCCTAAAAATGAATGCATTTAATGTTGCATGAAGAATGGTTGGTTTGAATTTTGAAGGAGCCTGTGGATATCTTACTTGGCATTCAGTGTCTCAGGCCATTTTATTACAGTAGCAATAGAAGTGAGGCAACCTTGTGGCTTTGGACGGTTGGATGTACTATGGTTGGCATGTGGCTTACTTCACTTGAGCATTTTCTTCACTTGGCTTTATTTGAAACAAGGTGTGAGAGAAGTTAAACATGATGCAACAGTATTTTTAAAAGTAGTTAATAAGCTTCAATCTAAGTTTGCCTTTCTCCAACTCTTACTTCAAGAGACTGTTGGGTAGCTTAGGTCCTACATTTAATAGTTTTAATTTGTTTTTTGCAAAACCAAGTATTGATAGAAATAATTTTATTAATGGTTTTAGTTAGAGGGAAGAAGCAGGGAGGAGGAAAAAGGGATCCTTAGGATTCAAACATTCCCTTGCAGAATTTGCAATGCAGATATGAGACTGCTGTACTACTGCATTTGGACCAAGTAAAACTGACTACAACCAAAAGCAAAACTGACCAGTTTATTTTCATTGTCCCAGCCAGGTGCAATTAAACCAACAGCCCTGACTGTGCATAAAAGCACGTTGGAGTTATTTTGTAAATCTCATTCTAAGAAGCTAAGATGGTACAGTGAGAGAGGTAAGGAAATGCTGTTGTAGATTCTTAAATATGGGCTGAAATCCTGGCTCCATGAAAGTTAATAAGAGTTTTGCCACTGACTTCAGTGGGATCAGGATTTCACCCATGATTTGTAGGTTGACAGTGTCTCTTTAAAAGTGTAGATATGAAAATGTTTGAGTCCTTTGATCTGGATGTTATCAAAGGAAATTTGCATAGGATACATTACTTCCTAGGAAAATGTTTGCAGTAAATTTCATTTTTTGAGAGCATGATATTGTTATAAGAAAAGAAGTACTTGTGGCACCTTAGAGACTAACAAATTTATTTGAGCTCAAATAAATTTGTTAGTCTCTAAGGTGCCACAAGTCCTCCTTTTCTTTTTGCGGATACAGACTAACACGGCTGCTACTCTGAAACCTGATATTGTTATAGTTAATCAGACGTTTTGGGCCTGTGTTCTGAAGTAGCTGCTGCATCTCTCTATTCCTTTCTACACTGCAAGATGAATGCATTGGTTGTTTTTGGAAAACGTGGGGAAATAGGTATCTGCATACTAGCATCTGGGCAGAGTCTGAGTGCATTATTTGTCTACAGTTTTTCAAATATGCTGAGAGGGAACGGCTTTGAAGAAGTACAGCGTGATTAAAGTTTGTGTGTCAAAGAGAAGGGGAGATATTTGACTGGAGCAATTCTTTCTCTAGTGTCTATGAAAGGGTCTTCATAATATTTTAAAGATGCAGATTGAGAATTTAATTTTTTAAAAAGGGAAACATTGAGTCCAAGCTTAGCTAACGAACGGCCAATATCTATCTATCCAGTTGAAAATGCACCACCTATGAGCAGGCACTTGGCTGTCAAGCAGCCTCCCTGAACATGACCTTTCCGAAAGACTGGTGGGTTTGATCAAACAGAGTTGGTCTGAGGAAAGCCCATTGTTATTGTAATGATGTGTGTGGGTCTCTGTGTACACACAGTGCATCTATCTCGCGGACTGACCTGTTCTCACATGCTAATGCTTCGGGGTTAGATGGAACAATGTCTCCATTTGGCATTGTCAAGAAATGAGCACAGTTTAATACATTTCAATAAAGAAAACTCAACTTCTCAGGGAGCAGGGGACAGTAACAACAACAAATTTTCAGTGTGAAATGGCTGTTGTCTGCAGATGGCACCGCTCCATTGTGCACATTCTCAGTGTTAAAGAGAAGTGAATTTGGTTTTTAAAAAAAGAGGCAGCTATGGGTGTTTGGTGATGTCTCGCCTTTAAAGTAGGCGCTATTCCCAGTAGTAAATCCTCACAATCTGCCATTGACTACTGAAGTAAGCGCCTCTTTTAATTTGCAAAAGCAGCTGTGTTTGTTCGCAGTGGCATCAGCTGAATGTGCAGGCAAAACCAGCTGCTTTGCAACAGTCTCCTCCTGCTGCTGTTTGGTTTTTAATATAAATGTGTCCTGGGTTACTGGGAACCCTGAATTAACACGTTTATAGGCCTCCTCTTGACCCGTATACAGGTAAAACTCCCCCTGAGATCCGTGGGAGCGGTAGGTACTCAGCAGCTCCTGATTCGGAAATCAGCTACTTCTTTAAGTGCCTGAATATAAATAACTTCAGGTGCTAAAGAGTGTAATTTTTGGTCACAGAGGGAGTCCATCTTCCAGTCACATTTCTCTTGAGGGGGTGGGGAAATGTTTCCAAATGGTAAATTTGTGGAAGTGCAGCTCAAAGCGGTTGGGAAGCCATTAACCCCTTCACTTCCACTAAAGTGGTGTGGCTTTCATATGGTTACAGAGAATTCGCAAATGAAGGGCTTCAAGAGCATGAATGGGCAGCTGCAAAAAAAAAAGTCCTAGTCCAGGGGTGGCCAACCTGAGCCTGAGAAGGAGCCAGAATTTACCAATGGACATTGCCAAAGAGCCACAGTAATACGTTAGCAGCTCCGCATCAGCTCCCCCACCCCAGCTCCCAGTGCCTCCTGCCCAACAGCAGCCCCACCGATCAGCGCCGCCTCCCCCCTCCCTCCCTGCACCTCCCGATCAGCTGTTTCATGGTGTGCAGGAGGCTCTGGGAGAGAGGGGGAGGAGTGAGGGCATGGGAAGGGGTGGAGTGGGGGCAGGGCCTGTGGCAGAGCCAGGGATTAAGCAGTGAGCACCCCCCCCGGCACATGAGAAAGTTGGCACCATAGCTCCAGCCCCGGTGCCTGTACAAGGAGCCGCATATTAACTTCTGAAGAGCCTCAGGTTGGCCACCCCGTCCTAGGAGGTGAGCCATAGACCCTAGAACAGCCTTCTATTGATTGTATTGAGTACTACAGAGAAAGTGTGTCATTGCCTGGACTTTCGAACCCGACACCACCCCTCCCCATTTCCACCGCCACAGTCCTCCCAGTCAGAGATGGAATGGTGCACCATTGCCACAGGACCTACAGGATCAAGGCCTCCTATCTACAGCCTTAAAGTGGCTCTTGAGCCGGTTTATTTCCCACGGCCGATGCTGGTGCTGCTACAGCCCAGGAAGCTGTGAGCGCTGTTTCCGCTGACCCACTAAACTAAATCCTCCTGGAATCAATTAGCGCCAGTTTGGGCATGCAGCAGATGGAAAATAAACAGACTTGGGTGCTCTGGGGGCGGCCCAGTGACTCTGCAGGCAGCAGCCAGCATATGCGGCATCTGCATGGAAGAGGAGGGGTACTTCCTTCAGTGCATCTAAGCTTTTAGCTTTGGGTGCATGGGGGCAGGGAGGCAAATGTAGGGCTGGGAAGCCATTTATTGTTGTTGTTTATGTATTATAGTGCCTAGGAACCCTAGTCATGGATGTAGGGCCACCTTATGCTGTACAAACGCAGAACAAAAAGATGCCCCAAGGAGCTACAGTCCAAGTATAAGACAATAGACAGTGGGCAGATGTAGAAGCTGGGAGGGCAGGAGTACAAAGAAACAATGAGACAGTTGGTGATATGCAGGTGGTCTTAGAGTGGAGCATCTCAGACCCTAAAAGGCTTTTCCCTGAAAGCTTAATTTGCCCTCTTCCCTCCTTGCCACCTGCACGCCCCTGCTTAATGACTCCCAAAACCCAGCATGATGTTTCCAAAGTCATTTTTACTTTAGCTGCTTCCTCAGTGAGATATTAGAGGTTATACCTGTAGTGATCAGGCCTGGTCCATTAAAACGGCAACATAATTTTCACTGCCTTAGTAAAGGCTAATGTAAAGTATAATTAATTTTTATATGTGATAGGACAGGAGTGGAATGTCTCTTAGATAGACTAGACCGTTACACTTGCCTGGTTTGCCGCAATGAAGAATGATATGTACAATGAAATGTTTGGCATAGGAAAGTCAAGGAAAAGGCACACACGGTGTGTAAAGAGTGGGCCCATCCCAAAACTCTGTATCTGGGCATATATCAGTTTGTATAACGTGGTTTGAACGTGTGTTGTGTTCCCCTTACTGGCTAATACATGGAGAGGATGGTAGCCAACTACTGGTGACAACTAACGGCCTTGGTTAACTCGGGGGGGGAGGGATAGCTCAGTGGTTTAAGCATTGGCCTCCTAAACCCAGGGTTGTGAGTTCAATCCTTGAGGGGCCATTTAGGGATCGGGGCAAAAATTGGGGATTGGTCCTGCTTTGAACAGGGGGTTGGACTAGATGACCTCCTGAGGTCCCTTCCAACCCTGATATTCTATGAGGTGGGAGTGGGCTGTGATGTGCTGCTGAAGGACCTGGGTTCAATCCCTGCTGATGCTGATGGCCCAGGGCCATTCCATTTGCAACAAAAACTTGTACTGTTGGGCTGAATCAAAATCAAATCCCAACTGTTTCCAATGTTGGGAATCCTCCGGATTCAGGTCAAATGTTCCAGTCCCTAAATTTGGGTATTGCTTCTGGTCCATCGTGTGTGACTCTACAAGTTTCAAATCCCCAGGGTAATTCTTGTGGCAGGGGCTAGTTCCTGTTTAGTGAGACAGACATGGACATTGTCCTATATCTCCTTCTCTGTGGGTGAAATCGACTTACTGTCACGTCCATTTACTGTACAGGGTCTATCTTCAATAGACGGGCAGTCAAGGTAAATGTCTTGCTGGCTATGCGGCCCAAACAAAGTATTCTGTCCCTCCCAGGCAACCTGAAAGTTCAGTGATGAGCAGATCCTGGCCGTGCCTCTCCAGGAAAAGTCACCCATCTCCTCTTTGCTGTCATAAATTGTCAGCTCCTGGCTTGAGGGATTGCTGCTGAGTGTAGTGCTGCTGGAATCATTCTTTGGAGGATTGAAACTCAGTGGATTGACGGGGACTGATGCTGTCATGGTGGAGGGAGTTTGCCAACCATGATGCACAAGAACCATTGGTTGCTGTTATTCTGGTTAATCTGGCTCATGATTGGAGTGGCTCTTCCTAGACTCTTCTGTGATATGGTGCATGCCTGCATACAACGAATGGTTAGGGTTGCCAGTTTTGGTTGGATGTATTTCTGGAGGTTTCATCACATGACATAATCTTTAATTCAAGATTAATCTTTAATTCCTGGACACTCCAGGACAATCTTGGAGGGCTGGCAACCCTACAAATGGTGAGCAGTCCTGAGGCAGAGATCTGCAGTTGTAGAGGGTTTTCTGTCTTAAACTGCATTGTATTCTATGGGATCAGAATATAGTTGGGGAGGAGAAGACCTATTAGACTATTAAATCCAGCCTGCTATAATATAAAGAGCAGAATGTAGTCTGCCAATAGTATCTCTCAGATGACGACATTGCGTCCCAGTGGATAGGACATAGGTTTGGAGCTGGGAGTTCTAGTCTCAGCTCTGCCATTCTTTCGGCACCTTAGTTGTGTTTTGTTAATCTGTAAAACGGGGTAATGACACTGACCCTCCTTTGTACAGTTCTTCGAAACCTCTAGATGGAAGGCGCTAGATATGTGCGTGGGTATTATTTGTATGTTTGTTACACTGACGCTACGCTGTATCTCAGCTTTTGGCTTTCAAGCCCGGCTGTAGTATGCAGTGTTAAGAGTTATTAATTACAATATTTCACTGTTAATAATTTTTTTGGGGGGGGGGAGGAAAGGTGACTGCCTTGTTGGGATTCCCTCCGAGACCTCTTTCCCAAGAACTCAGTTCAGCTCCAGCCTTCATCACTCAAGTATCTAAATACAGCAATGCTACACTGAGCGGATCAGACTCAAACGCGGGGGGGATGGATGCAGGGTGCATCACAGCTCCAAAGGTGCACAGAAACCTTCTCCCTTTATATGCATTACACATCTGATTGCATTCACTATACATTGCATCACACATTTTTGGATTGGCTTGGTTACTTTGCAGGAACCAATCCCTATGCAGCATGCAGTGTCCATGATTTGACTTCCTCTTTATCTCCTCTCTACTTTCCAAAAAGAAAAGGAGTACTTGTGGCACCTTAGAGACTAACCAATTTATTTGAGCATAAGCTTTTGTGAGCTACAGCTCACTTCATCGGATGTGAGCTGTAGCTCACGAAAGCTTATGCTCAAATAAATTGGTTAGTCTCTAAGGTGCCACAAGTACTCCTTTTCTTTTTGCGAATACAGACTAACACGGCTGTTGTTCTGAAACCTGTCTCTACTTTCCTTGTCCCTTGTTAGCTAGTTCATAGTAAATAGTGTTCTCCCTCTGATCTTAGTTGGCTCAGACGTTCTGTCTTAGCCGACTGACCTATTTGCTTATTTTAGTTTGCCCAAACATTCTATTTTCAACCTGATGATTCATTTACTTCCCTAATTCTATCTTCAAAATGACGCCTCCCTCCATGTGTTAATTACTGATGTCAGGCCAAGCCTCAACTACATGCCTTTAGTAGAACTCTGCCTCTTCTCCCCTCGCCCCCACACCCCGTCTTTTGCTGTCCTAAGGCTAGTTCTATAACTATTGCAGTTCTGGAACTGACACTAGGTGGCAGAAGTGTCATTTTCGAATACATAGAGCAAGGATTGTGGGAGGAGTCAGTGGTCAGTTCTTTTCCCTGCTGTGCTACAGACTGAGGGTGTCTGCTGTAATTAAATACCAGCTGCTGGCTTGTGTCAGCTGACTTGGGCCAGCTGAGGGTGTTTAATTGCAGGGTAGACATACCCTCTGTGATCCTGGGCAGGCCAAGCAGACGAGTTTAGATTAGGGGATTGAGCGCAAGTCTTGGAGACTGGCCCCCTTCATCCTAAACTCGTCCCTGCAAGTGACCATATGTGGCCTTGGCCAAGTCACTTAACTCCGCTGACTGGTTTGCTCATGAGTGGAGTGGGGATAATAATAACTTGGCTCACAGGTTGGTTAACAGGGTGCAAATGCTGGCGAGAGTTGTTTTTATCAAGTGCAGAGGACGAGGATAAATAGGCTGCGAATGATACCATGCCCATATCAGAGTGCTTCAACAGTACGAGCTGAGAAGCCATTTCCTTAATGGACGGTAATTAGCTCCTTTGGTGGTTCCTGTGCCTGTTGAGCACGATAGCCCTTTACTGTAGCTTTTCCCGCCTTTTCCTGGCTTTACAGGATTTCATGAGGTGTACAGTACAGATCCTGGGGGAAAAAGCAGCTTCCATCATTCATAGGGTTGAATGGCTAAATCCAAAGGGAATTAACAAGTATTTTAAATGTGCTTGCCTGAAGCCCACTTCCCTGATATGTGGGCATCAAATATGATCCCCTGACATGTCATGGTTCATCTTTAATACAATACTTTGCTTGGCAACAGTGATTCTCATGGATTTCCTGCTCATTTCTACAAGACAAATGCCTTACATACATGGGGTATGTATGGGCTTGGATTTGGATCCTCTAGTCAGGACGGTGACCTTTTGGCTTAAGTCAGGACAGTGTCAATTTTATACCTGACAAATCCTCTATCTGAGGGCTGTAATTCCCTGCACTTGGACTGAAAATTTCATTTGAGGACGTCAGAGCACTTTATATAATCTAATTTAGCCCTGTGATTGTTCTAATTTTACTCATGTGGAAGCTGAGGCAAAGAAGGGTGAAATCTTAGTTACTACATAGGTACAAGGTATTCTTGAGCATTTCTAGTCTTTCAATGGGATATTTACCCAATGCCACAAAGTGAGTTAATGTCAGAACAGAGCTCAGAACTTCTGCCTCCTTGTCTTCTCCCCTATTCTTCCTAAACCAGCCTCTCCGATCTAAAGGTCTCTTACAACTACCACAATCCTATGGGGAACCGAGGAATTTCCTTTTTCTCGGCCTATTTCCTTAGCTCCAAACATCCCATCATTCCCTGCCAGGAAAAGTATTTTTTGCTTAAGATGGTGGAGCACCTACTGTGTAGCCCAGTCAGTAACTTTGGGACTTTGGTGTGGCTTCCTCCTTCAGCCAAGAACTTCATAAATGGCTAGTTCACAGAATGAACTCTGCATCGGCATTCCCTGGGCAAGGCTAAAATGTTTTTTTAGTAGAGGGGGGACATCAGACCAGCTGCCTGGGTTTGTGTCACAGGAGTGCTCTGCACCTGTGTCTGTGGAAATAGTGAAAATGCCAGTAGATGGCACTCAAGAATGCATAGCATAGTCCCTGGGTTTTGTAGGATCACTCAGACTTGCCATCTTGCCTCTTCCGTTACTGTTGGTAGCTTGGCTTGGTCACTGGCTATTGGTGCATGGGGCAGCTACTGTTGTTACACGAAGGTGGGGTGTGGGGCTACAGTGATCAAAGGTCATCCTTTCTCGAAAGGTGGCGCTTAGGACGAGAGGCTGATGACGGGACTGCAGAGAGCAGGCTCTGATTATTGTATTCTCCCACATTTTACACTAAACTAGTTTGCTTGTACATACAAGTTCTCTAAGCCCTATTGAGAGGAACACCACCACTGGGAGACTTTCTAGGCATGGTGCTGCTGTTTGTTACTAGAGCTTCTATAAACTATTTATAACAAATTGGCTGTATGTCATGTCTCCTACCGGCAGCACTACAAAGAGGTTAAGAGCTTACAACTGCTACCAAACAGTGGAGTTATTCCTTTAGCTCAAGAGTGGTAGATTTGATGATAAAGGTTCTAGCCCCACCCATAACAGGGTTGGAGCGTGTTGCACATTAGCAATACAACCCTCCCCTCCAGTCACAATCTGCCTGGTTTCCGTTTTTTTCACAAAGCAGGACCATGTTCTCTGCAGCTCACAAACCTTCCGGTGAACCTGGGCCAAGTTCTGGGGCTGATTTATGGCTTTGGATGGAAACTCAAGCTAAAACACCAATCAGCTTTTCCTGATGTCAAGTCTCTTCAGTGTTGCACTTGAGCTTGTTCTAACCAGCTCTGGGCCTGATCTGAGCACCCCAGAACCCTGAGGAAGTTTGGTTCCTCAATCAGGGCTTCACAACTGACACACCTCTCTGATGGGACCAAAACAAAATTTCAGCTCTAACCTGCCTCAGACTTGAAAGCCCAAAGGAAACCAAGTCCTTGATGAAGTATCACCATCAAATGGACTTGCACCAGCCTCTGTTACTCAATCAAGTTTGCTTTGAAGGTAAGGACAAATTTTCAAATGCACCTAAGGAATTTTAGGAGCACAAATCCCATTTCTTTTCCAAAGGGCTTATGCTCTTAAATCACTTGGGCCCAGATCCTTAAAGGTAATTAGATGCTAACTAACTCTCATTGATTTCAGTAGGATTTAGGTGCTTTAATCCCTTTGAGGATCTGGTCTATAGGCACTTTTGTAAATCTTCCCCTATAGCTTTCTTAATTTTTTTTCTTCTTTTTTTGTATCTTTGTTCAGGCCGCCAGCGGCCTCTAGGCCTGAACGCCTGGAAATTAAAATCTGATTTGTTGTTGTGATCCCCTTGCTGACTCTCCATTCCCCCTTTGCTCTGTCGGAGGGCAACCCTCCCCGTTTATGGTCTATTTTTCATCATGAAATCCTTTTAACCCCTCCCTCCCCCAGCTTGTCACAGAGGGCTGGGAAAGTTGACACTGGCACATTATGTTCCCTGTCTGAATTGTTGTGGGGTCGTGTTTATGTGGGGAAGGTCTCAAGACAAGAAGACCACCGGGCAGGGGAGGGTGGGGCTTTTCAATCTGTCTCCATTCATCCCCTGTGGTGGTGGGTGGGAAGGGCCTTGTTTGCATGACCGGATTTAGGGGGAGGTTTTTGCTTTGTTTTTTAGGCTCCTTTTAGAGCTGCTGCATTGGCCCCTGAGAGTACAACAAAGCACAGCATGCATATGAAATTCACAGGGCCAGAGCACTCCAAGTCTGGCGCAGGGGAGTGACACAATGGGGAGTTACTCTGCCAGATGCAGCCACTCCAGATTCAGCCCAGAGACCATCTATCAGTTCTCCAGATGAAGGGTTTTACATTGTCCACCCACAGCTCCAGTTAATGATTACCAGTGTGAGGGGGAACATCCCTGGGGCTGGGGAACAGAGGGTGGCCACAGTCTTTCAGCCATGGACCACTCTGGCAGCACCAATAAAATATGTAAATCCCACTCCACCTCCTCCTTCATTTGGCACCTCGGATGATGCTGTCGGCTTCTGGGGCAAAACCCCAATCAAAGCCTTCTCCGACACAGGGAGGTTTGCTATGTGTACAGCCCCAGCCCCCTGAGTTCTGGATTTCAGCGTGATTCCCCCAAGAGCAGCCTGATGCTCCTGAGTTCTCTGCCCGCATTGCAGGGCTGCTTCTCTTGGCCAGTGATCCTGAAATGCTGCTAGAAATACCCTGTGAGTTAGGAGGCTGTCAGAGCTCACTCACCAGTAAAGCCTGTAATAGCCTTTCGTATGCACTTTCCTTTCTTACAGCTCGGTCAGAGCAGAGGGAACCCATAGATTAGGCAGCAGTTCTCAAACTGTGGGTCAGGACCCCAAAGTGGGTCGCAACCCCATTTTAATGGGGTTGCCAGGGCTGGCTTAGACTTGCTGGGGCCCAGGGCCGAAGCCCAAGCCCGAGGGCTTCCGTCGTGGGTGGCAGGACTCAGGTTAAAGGCTAGTGCATGCTATAATCAGCACCGAGAGGTCTTGGTTGCAGGTCTTTCCAGTTGGACCAGGCTCTTTGTGCTGTCACGAGGATTGGTGCATCCTAGACCCTGTGCATGCTGTTTATGAAATCTTGCTGTGAATTTTGCAAACCTCCCTTTCTAGGAATAATAACCTCTAGCTCTTTCATCCATAGACCTCAAAGGGCTTGACAAAGGAGGAGCAGTGTTGTTATCCTCATTTTACGTATGGGGAAGCTGAGGCACAGGGCGGCAAAATGACTTGCCCAGAGTCACCCAGCAGTCCAATGGCGGAAAAGGGAATAGAATTCAGGTGTCGTGAGTCCCAGTCCAGTGCTCTGGTCATTACCCCATGCTGCCTCCTGTAGTAGAGTTGTCTGAAATTTTTCCAACACACTTTTTTCATTAAATAAATGAATTTTCCTCTAAATATTTAAATATTCAGCAAAATAGTTCGATTTCAAAGAAATTTTCGTTTTTTCAACATTCCCCCACCCTCCAAAATTTTTTTTAAAATGAAATGAAAACTTGTTTCATTGTGAATTGAAATTTTCTTTTTTTTTTTTGGTTTGCACAAAACAAAACAAAAATTTAAATTTTGAAATGAAACCAACACTTTAAATTTTTTATTGAATGTTTTATTGAAACATTTCAATTTTCCACAAGACATTTTGAACTAAATTGTTTTATTGGAAGTTTCTTTTATGAAAATACATATGGATTTCTTGCCCAGCTCTGCTTTCTAGATTGTGTAGAAACATCACCTGCAACTGCTGCCCCATCCCTGCTTAGAAGGGAGGAGGATATCCCTGTATCTTTTTTCCCCTCAGACTTTCACAGAGAAAAAATATTTCTTAGGTAGGAGCAGGTGATCAGTTGTCCTTCGCTATTTCTGCCCCTTCCTGATGCTGAAACTGGCTTTCCTGGAAGGCAGTGTTTTGTGTGTGACTGACAGTTTGGTGCTGTTTCTGGCTAGTTCCCTTTCTCTTTGTTCTGTAATATTGCGCCTCAAGGGGGGGTTAGCTGTGGGGCCTGAACCTGGGACTTCTGGATCTTAAAGCATGGGTCTCCACTGCCCAGGTTGAAAGATCTGGCTCTGTTAGCCACGGCTGCATCAGGCTCATCAACCTTGATACGTGGCTCACCTACCAGTAGAACCCACATGCATCTGAATAAGTGGTTTTTTTACCCACAAAAGCTTGTGCACAAATAAATCTATTACTCTTTAAGGTGCCACTGGACTGCTTGTTGTCTACCAGTGGAAGGTCCAGAGTACCACACTGAGTAGGTCCCTTCCTAGTTCAGTTTCCTCCTCACCTCTGTTTTCTCATGTTCTCTGCCACTTTCATTTCTCCTTCCTCCTTCCCATCCTATCTTCTCTTTCTCACTTTGGTTCCTTTCCTTATTTTCCCCCTTCCCTCAGCTCAGCTCCTTGGGTCACATCTCTCCAATCAGAATGTCATGTCACGTTTGCGGCATGATTTCAGGACTGATTTCTGCCCACAGATTCATGCACAATCTCATCGTTGGCATCCGTGAGAGCTCTGGCTGGGCATCTGAGTCCTGTCAACTGTGTTTCTGAGGCAAATGTTACTGAACCATTAGTAAACTCTTCTCCATACTGCAATGTTTGTGGGGTGAAGAGTGAAGTATGAGGCAACGGTCCGAATGATCAGTTCCAAAGGACAGCTTTGAATCTTGTAGTGAAAGAGCATTAACAAGAGCTGTGCTCAGACCAGAGCACCATATCTAAACACACCAAAGCTTCAGGGAAGTTCAGGTCCAAATCTGAAATGTTGATTAATGTTATGGGCCAGCCCCAAGTCCAAACATACCTGAACTTTGTGAGAGTTTGGGTCCAAAATTAGTGAGTCACAACCATCTGTAAAAGAGAGACTTCTCAAGAAACAAGTTTTATCAGACAACCTGATGGCTAGATGCATCCAGGACTTGGACAGTTAGCTGCCACAGGGAATTTGATGGCCATCTTTCTTCTTCCAGTGATGGGGATGCTTCCAGGATGCTAAGTTTTCACAAGTAGGACTCCATTTAGGTTTCCCAGTCCACTGCCACTGACACAGCATCTGCTTGCTCTTTGGGTCTGTGGCATTTATTTTTGTACGAGCAACCTAGAGTTAAAGCAGAATTCACTTTCCTGTGATTCCTCTCAGAAGCTGAGTGCTCATCTTTCCCTTTTCCCTCCTCTTATTCTCCATGCTCAGAAAGCAGCTCAGTCAGTGTTTGCCGCCATACTCACAAAGCCAAACATTGTCAAGAACTCATTGAAACCATCTTGATTATCCTCTACTTATTTGCATAAGAAGATTAACCGGCCTGTGGTATGTGGTGTGGCCATGCCTCTGCCTTCCTATGTGGGACACCTAGATTTGGGAATGGGAAGGAGGTCGGCTTCCCAGGGGTGATGCATAAAGGGGCCAGACTACAGACCTGGCACATGCTGTCCTCTTGACAGGTGCATCTGATCCACTGTAACAGCAGCCCCTGTCTGACAGTCTAACATAGTGCATGTTTCCTAGAAGCTAAAGATGGAAGGAAAGGCCTATTAGATCAGCAAGTACATCCGGCTGGTATAGGATTGTTCCATCAGGTACCTTTGTAATGTGTGTCCATTCCCAGGTGATGGGGCTTGCATTGTTTCCCTTGGGATGTGTCTCATTGTCAGGAAGTTTTTCCTGATACTGAACTTAAGTCCCTTTCTTGATTTCATCCCTTTGCTCCTAGGTGGCCCATCTGAATAATTCCTCTCCTTCCTTGGCTTTTGCTCCCCTCAGATACTCATAGACTGTTCTGTTCCCTGCCTTGAGTCGCCCCTTAACACAGCCCTGCATATTTAGTATTTTTTTAACCTTTCCTCATTATTAATCGATCCCTCCAGCCTGCTTGTGGACAGGTACCAAAGAAGAAGAGAGGGTTGGGTGAAAATTGAGTGCAAGCCTCATTCAAAGCTGGAAAGGTGTTTAGAAAGTGGGGTACGTTCTCTTGACCGGATACGTTTCAGCATTAGCCCCAAAAGTCTCTCAAACACTGATGGCAGATGCACAGCTATAGCTCCCTGCAGTGAGCCAAGAATAATTCATCTTCTCTCTCTCCCCCCACTCCATATGTAACATGCTATGCATATGCCCAGGCTGGCAGATGGAAGAGCAAGAAGCGGTTGTATTTGCAATTATGATTCTTTGTGTGCTTATCTGTCTTGTGAAGTTGCAACGTTCAAGCTTGTCGGTTTCTGCAGCGCGGCCCTTCAGGAGTTTCTTACAGGCCCTCATGTTCCTTGATTGTTTCCTCTTCCTGCTATTTCTCTATTATAATCCCTGTGACATGGAGAACATTTCCTGCTTCCTGTGGATACCTTTAAAATGTCTCCAAACACGGTATAATTTCCCAGTGGCATTTTTGGCTTTAATCTCTTTTAGCTCCTCCATAGGACTTTCCTTCCACTTGGCCCGTTATTTTGCATTTTGTTTTATATCCTTTCCTGTTAAGCTGCTGTGCACACCCAGAGCTGCTCAGCAAGGAGAGGGAAAGTATAAGCAAATAGTTAGCTAACAGGTCTCTGACTTCTGCTGGAATGCTCGTCTAATCCTCCCTCTGTGTTTGGGCAAATTACTTAACCTCTTTGCCTCAGTTTCCCCATCTTTACAAGCAGACTGCTTTTTCCCTAGCTCACAGGTGTTGGGAGCATTGATTAAATAATGTTTGTAAAGAGCATAATTAGTCATTTCAAAGTACAGTGCATGCCAAAGACCTCTGGCATAAACACACGGGGTTGATTACACCCAAGTCCCTAATCTAACTCGTGTTCCCCGCTGAGGTCTTTACATTCTCTGTCTTATCTAGTTTATTTTCTTTTTTTTTTCCCTAAACTGGTTTCTTCTCTCAGATAAATCATTGCTTTTATATATATTGCTTGGTTTTGTGCTGTTGTTGTGATGTGCTTTTAAATATAGTCTGTATTTATAGTATTTGTTCAGCACAAGAAACATCAGGTATGCGGGAAGAAAAGCTGCTTCTTGAGCAACGGCACAGACAGGCACCTTACACTTGCTCTTAAAAACCCTGGCGTATGTTTGACTTCCACAAGGTGATAGAGACGCTGAAAAGGCAGAACGGGGGACTGCCGTGAGATTCAGTCCAGTTCTCTCTGGATTGCATTTGCTTCTGAATGCTGTGTTCTGTTGTAGCCTTCTGTGCCCCCGTGATATCCAGCGTGGCACCTAAATACATTCCCAAGCACGTCAGACGTGATCGCCAAATGTTAAATTAAGTCAATAATTAATATTAAGAAATATGAACATCTTAAAGCACTTGACAAACATTAATGAGTTAAGCCTCACAGCTGCCCCATATGGGAGGTGTCATCATCATCTTACAGATGGGAAAGTGAGGCTCAGAAAAGATACGAGACTTGTCCCAGGATCATGCGGTTAGTCACTGACGGAGCTGGGAACAGATTCCAGATCTCCTGGCTCCCCATCCCATGCTTCACTCACAGATCCTCCAGTTACCTCTTTGTATATGCAATCCTGGCCCTATGTATGGGGGAAAAGTCTCACGCTGGGGCTTCAACATGAGCCTAAACAGCTACATGGCTATTTTCAGGCCTGCAGTGTAAGCCTGAGTCAGTTGACCCAGGCTCTGAAACTCACTGCCATGGTTTTTTTTGCTTGTTTTTTCCCCTTTGTAAATGTATCCTATTGCCTTGGTTCACCCCTGTGAAATGGGTGTGATGATCCAGCTCTGAGCTCTACAGATGAAGACGGTGCGAAGTGATACCATGTAAAATTCAAACCATGTCTCATGTTAAAAATGTTACTTCACTTTCAAATGCTGGTTGCCTCCTGTCAGGCTGGCTTGAGCCACTGCTCTTGAGCCACAGCTTTTAATTCTTGTGGCGTTTTGGCCTTTTGTTTTTCCTCCACTCGGTTTTGTTGAGCATCCCCTGGGGGGGATGTGTTTTCACGTGTCTGGCATCCGCCTGCTGCTGATTGAGTTGCTCAGAGTTCTTGAGAACTCGGTGGACTGGGAGCAGAGAAGGTGCCGCATGTGAAGGGATTAGAAGGGGATGGTAACACTGTCTGCTCTGGGATGCTTTTCTTTCTCCTTGATTAAAGTTCGTGCTGTGTCACTCATCGCTCTTTATAAGGGGTTGTCAAGTGATGTGGGAGGCCATTCTGTCTCTGCAGTTGCACTTTGTACCATTCTGCTTTCTGTCCACCTCATTTACCTCCTTATTCTTTCATTCAAGCAACATCTTTAGCTCTTTCCCATTCATGTCTCCTTTTGCTTTCTGCCCCATATAACACTTTCTTGCCTTCGGTACCATTCATCTCCCCCCTGCTTGTTCACATCTCTGCTTTCCTTTGCTCCATTCATCCCTGCATTCTTTTTGGTCAATCAAGGGGGTCTTCTCTTTCTCCGCTAGTACCCCGCCCACCCTTTGTGCCTTACAATCTTCCCTCCACAAGCAATGGTTGATGGAGGTGGTCAGCGAGGATACTGTGCTGAAAACTGCTCCGATTGGGGGGCCCAACCCATCCCCAACAGTGGCCCACTGGAGCTGCACCAGGATGATTTGGCTCAATATCTTTTACTCAGAAGGCTGAAAGATTTCCCCTCCTCCACAAATGTGTAGATGTGTGGGCTGTCTGCCAGGGGAATGCAGCGAATAGGAAGCCTACTGCAATTCACTAATACAAAGCTACTGGGGCCTGCCTTCCTTTTCATTCCCAGTTCTTTGTTTCCTTCTATCCTGTCTCTTCCTGCTTCTGTTTATGATCTCTTGTTTTAGGCTGTTTCAACTTCTCGGGCAGTTCTAAGGTATGATTCAGTGTCTGCTCTAATTTCCCATTACTAAAGAATGTAATTCTACCTCTCCTAAGGCCTTCACATAACTGTCTCTCTCCTTTAACTGTTGCCATCACCTGTATCGTCTCCGTTCTTCCATATCCTTCCTATAATAGCCTTCACCCAGACCACCTGAAAGCAAAGTTGGATCAGGCCAGCTCAGGACTTGAATGAGAGTGAAGGTGATATTCAGGAAATACTATTGGTGAATCAGTCAGTAGCTCTTAATTCCAACTTGGCACTAACCCAGCACCCCAGCCTGGTGATAGGAGGCGCTGTGTTGCTTTCAGATGAGACTCAGAACAGCCGCGCTGACCACTTGTGATCATTTAAAGATCCCACGCACTTTGTGAATGGGACCTCCCAACTCTTCCTGACGTCAGCATTGTGTAATGTTACTCTGGTCTAATTCTACCAAGGGAGCTGGCTCTGTGAATCTTCTTTGTTGTAACATGTCATGACAACTGACTGGGATATGTGCTTTCTTGACTGTCACTGAGATTTCCTTGCCATGTGTTGATCAAAGCACTTCTGCCTCCGATGGGGAGGCTGTTCAGCCCAGTCCATTCAGGGAAATGGGGAGCATTTAGAGCGGCAGAAGACACAGGCCAGCAGGTGTTAGAGGAGCCGAGCCTCTTTTAAACCTCAGCAAGTGTTGTCGTTTTCCGTGTCAATATGAAGAATTCATTACAAGCAACAAAAGAGGAAGAAATTACTAGTGCAGGCAGGGTTAAAGGAAAAAAAGTTTTGGATCTTCATAAGAGAGAGGACTCAGTTGGCAAAACAAAAGCTTATTGTTGGGGGAAAATGCAATTAAAATATGTGCAGCTGCTCCCATCAGTGGGTGATAAGGAATTCTTGCCATCCTGGGCAAAGCTTTTGGAAGGAATCTTCAACACACACTGGTGGCTGATTCCCCTTGATGACCTATTTTAAAATTATTTTAAAGCAGGCAAAAATGTTTTAAGGGCTCCTTACAGTCAAGCCAAGTGGGTCTGTAAGGGTGGCTCCATGAACAGCCATGCTGAATGTGGACTATACAACTAAAAAATGAGGTCTGTAGCTGCATTACAAGCTCAGCCTGGGACCCACCCGTGCATTTTCTGATGGTCTTATGCTGAAAGGATGGAATATGGAGCTGGGCTTGTTTATACGGCGTGTTACTGCTTGGTGTGCTACGCTTTCAGGTAGCAGGAAGGCAAGCCGCACTCCGGGACTTTCAATGCTTGGTAGCAGTGTCCACATGGGACATTGCCGGGTGGCAAGTTGGTATGTGTACGCTCGCATCCTGGCTTGTTGCACAGTAACTTGCTGTGTAGACAAGTGACTTAGGAGCCATTGGTTTTCAATGGGGCTTTTACAACAAGGACTTAAGCTCCTGAACCATTGAGGCATTTTGGAAATGTTACCTTCTGTGCCTCAGTTTCTTCATCAGTAAAATAGGGATCTTGCTTTGCCTCAGAACACCCTGTGACATTCTATACCTTGGGGGAGCATCTTGTAACTCCCATATTCCTCATCTGTATATATAATTGTGATCTTGCATATAAGCAGGCCGTGTGAGGGATCGGGGAAAGGTTATGATCTGCTGAAAGTCATTTCTCTATCCATATATGTACATCATTAATGCATATGAAGTTATGAGAATTGTGTTGTATTGTGGTCACTAAAACATGCTGTAAGTTGGGGAATCAGCCAGATATTAGCTCCCCAGAGGCAACAGCAAGGAAAGTAACCAATGCCTGGGCGGGGTGTCAAACAACCCATCAACAGCCATTGTCCAGCAAGGGAACTACAATACAATGACTCACCTGCATGAGGCTACACCAGGGGAATTGCTCAATCTTGCCTGGAGATATGGCTGGACTTGTGTTCCCCAAGCACATGGGACTGAGGGTATAAAACAGAACACAGGGGCCACATGCTTGGCCTTTCTCCTGCCCCCACCTATGATGCAAGCAACCAAGACATTAAGAAGAAGACTGAAGACTCCAAGACTCCAACAGACAAGGCTGGCTCAGGTTTAAGGGACAAACCTGTATATTAAGGACTGCAATATCCAGTGGGGTGAGAGAAACTGCTTAATCTAGATGTTGCCCAGTCTAATAGGGTTGAGAGTTTAGACTGCATGCTTATATTTTATTTTGGTAACTAACTCTGACTTTTTGCCTGTCGCTTATAATCACTTAAAATCTATCTTTTGTAGTCAATACATTTGTTTTACTGTTTATCTTTACCAGTGAGTTTGCCTGAAGTGTTTGGTAATCTGTTCAGGTTTGCAAAGGCTAGTGTATATCCACTTTCCATTGATGAAGTGGTGAACCAATTAATACATTTGCACTGCCCATCTTGAGCAGTGCAAGACTGTATATTCCGGAGTACAATGCTGGGAGCTGGGGGGATTTGGCACTGGTGCCTTTCTTCGTGTGATTCATGAGTGGCTCTGGGAGCATTCATGCAATATAGCTGCGTGTGAGGCTCCATCTGCTGTTGTGCTGAGTGATCACAGCACCTGGAGGGGTTTGCTGCTGGTCACTAGCAAGGCATTGTGAGAGACAGGCCAGGCTGGAGAGAGTTAAGGGGGCACAGTGGTCCCACGCTCCCAGGCTGCAATCCCGTGAGATTACTTTACAAATATCAAAGTGTTTTGAGATCCTCAGATAAGTCACTCTGTGTAAAATATGATTATTGTTAATATTGATTTGCATTGTCAGTAATAGTCTGCAGGAGAAATTAAGTGGCAGTTTTGCTAATGATGTACTAGACGGTGCAGCTGAATTCAGCTCATTTTCGTACAGTATGCATTTGTACAGTGCCTAGCACTGTGGAGCCCTGATGTGGGTTGGGACTCCGCATGTTACTGTAGTACAAATAACACGACATTCAGAGTAGTGGTTAAATAAAGAAATCACTCAGTAAAATAATGATGAAAAGGCCACACAAAAAAACCTACTTTCCTTTGTCAACAGAGGGTTTGTTTTTGTTTGTTTGTTTTGTTTTTTCCTATGGGTGGTAACGGAAAGCCAGTATATCTGCAAGAGAGTGAGCTGGATTTAGTTTGCTTTAACACATTCTAGTTGCATTTTTCTTGCAGAGTCTTTATTAAATAATAAAGATTTACCTTTAATGTTTCTGTAGAGGTTCGCTCATAGAAAGATCTCTGATGCACTTTGCAAATTTACTTAGATCCTCACAACAGCTGTGTGAGTTTGGAAGGCAAGGGTTACATCTGTTTGACAAACTAAGGCTCAGAGAGGCTCTTCTCCAGTCCTGCAGTGAGACTGGGATCAGGAAATGGAATGACTTTTAGTCCTTTGCTCAGACCACTAGACTACAGCACCTGTTGTTAAAAGCCAAAAACACAGCTTGAGTTTCTGAGCCTTCTTTGGATTTGTAATGCCGGCACTTGGACAAGTCTCTTAAATTTTAAACTAAAACATGTTTGACATGGAAGCCATTGAGAGGGAACAAGCACCACGATGCTGCTCCTTAGGTCTGTACAAAGTGGCTTGCCAAGGGTTATTCTTAAGGCATCTCCAAGAGCAGCAGCCAGTCGCAAGACAGCTTCTAGCCACCTGTCTCTGTATTATGGCAGTAACCCCAGTGATTACCCTAGCGCGCTGCAAGCCATGAATGTTCACTCACAAGTGTTAAATATCAGTGTTGTCATCCCTGGCTCCTCACGCGCTCGGAGAAGACTTCATCTCAGCAGCTCAGTTTTGAATACATCTGTGGAGTTATGCTGCACCCAAGTCTTCCCTCACTGAGGTTTGCATTACACTTTTACTTCCATGTGTCTTGGACAGCAGAGAAGTTTCTATCAGGAGCTTCATGGGCAGTTTAGGACCCTGTGACTGAGCAGTGCCTGATGGGAAGTCACTGTATATTGAGCATGCTTCCCAAGCAAATAATGCTGCTTAATATGAGTCACTGTGGGCTTTGGTAGTCACCATGTTACCCAGTGTGGATGGGACCTTGTTGTTACAAACCTGTGAAAAGACAGGTGTTTTTAGAAGCTAGGCCTGTTCGTTGCTTTTGTTTTTCCTTTGTTTCATACATTCATTGATTCCAAGGCCAGAAGGGAGCAGTCTGGATAACTCTACATCCAAGTGTTTAACAAGAGGTGGCTGATAAGATTTCTTGACAGTTAATGTCGATTTTCAGTAAGTCTTGGAACACTGGGGAAGTCTCAGAGGACTGAAAATGTCTAACTTTGGTAGTTTCTGTCTGACATCCTCTGGTGTTACTGTTGAAATGGAAAATGTTTCATCATCATATGACAAGAATACATCATCCGGCATGTTCCCAAATGCAGAACAGAAATATTTACTGAACACCTCTGCCTTGTTATTGACAGTTCTACCATATCTAGCTAGTAATGGACCAAAACTATTATCTCCGTGAAAAGAATTCAGCTGCTATCTTTGGCTTTGTTTATGCTAGAAAAACTAGTATCCATATTCCAGCAATGATTCAGCCAACCAGTGATAGCAACAGGAAGCCCTGTCTTCAAGAGGGAACAGTAAACAAAATGAAAAACCCTCCCCATTAGTGCAGGTTTAACTAACCTGATCATAGGAAGGGATCTGGCTATAGGAGCCTTGTCTACATTAGTTCTCCAACAACTGGTTTTAGCACCACTGTGAATATTTTTGTAAAATTCCCTAGTACGCTATGCTAGCACTTGCAGCTGTGATTATATCAAAACCCCAGTGCTTACTCTGTGCATATTAGAGTTGTGTACCGGTTGTAAATGCATTCCACCCCAAAGGTGACTGCCCTTCAGCTATAGGTGAAGTGGTTTCCCTGTATCTCCCTCACCTGCCTTACAGGGGTATTGAGAGACCTAGCTAATGTTAATATAAAGCATGTTGAGCTCCTCCGATGAAAAGCTGCTACAGAGGTGCAAAGTATGATTAACATTAGTAGGTCACAGTATTTAGTGTGGCTATCAAATATCTGGTAGTTTTAAGTACCTCTCCAGTGCTCAGGTTTTTTTTTTTTGATATTTGACCCATAGCCTGTATATGGGAGAAGTAGGTTTGATTTTAATTAGACTTTGGAACTCATTGCCACGCCATGTTGCTAAGGCCGGAAACCTAAAAAGATTTTTAAAAATCCTTCAACATTTATATCCCAAGTTATTCTCTCGCGTCCCAGCCAGGCCACTCACCTACACAGTGGGTCGATAGCAGAGCATGGACTTGAACGTGGATGTCTCATATCCCAGCTGAGCGCTCTAGCCACTGGGCTATTGGCTATTTTGGGAGTAAGTGGGGTAGGGGAGGTGGTCTCTCTTTGTTCATGGAAAAACTTCAAAAGTTCTCTGGTTTGTCCCACAATAAATGGGAAAATTTTAGAAATCTTGAACACTTTTGCAGGATGAGAAAACCGTTTCCTGCCCAGCTGTAGATATGGGTTTAGATGGACTTTGGGTCCGATCCAGCCTGCTAATTCCTATCTTCTTACGATTTATGAAATATGCAAGAGGTCCATTAAAGTAGAAAAATGTTGTTCTCTTTCCCTGATTCTCAACATCCCTCTTTTCAATCCAATTCCTGATTGAAAATAATCTCTATATTTTTGTGTTACTGTAGCACCTAGAAATCCCCACCCAAATCACGGCCGCATTGTTCTAGCAACACATAGTAGGAGATCGTTCCTGCCCCAGAGAACGTGCATTCTCAGTAGACAAGACAGGCAAAGTGTGGGAGGGGAAATGGAGGTGAAGTGACTGAACCTTAGGTCACACAGCAAATCAGTGGCAGAGCTTGGATTATAATCCAGGTCTACTGACTGTCTGGTTACCCTAGCCACTGGACCACATCACCTCCCCTTATCACTAGGACCCTTGTTACCTCTGAAGATTATCTGGCAAAATGTGCCACGCACCTGATACTGCAAGATTCAAAATTATGTTTCTATCTCAGAAATAAAATCATTCCTCTGCTTTGGCCCTCGGCCCTTTTTCCATTAGTCTTAATGCACTTACATTAATAATGGAAGGGGAAAAAGCGGATCTGCGGAGGGCTCAGTCTATAAACACATCCTTCAACAGGGTGACTAGCAGCAGCTCATGCCATTCTTGCAGGCTCATTGCTAATATGTCTCGCTTTCTGTCATTTAGGTTTGTCTGTCTCGCTTTAAAAGCTGCATCTCACTTTGCTGGTAATGGGGCAGCCTTTACTTACCCTGGATCCTTTCTGCAGAGCCTCTTCAGCTCCACAGTCATCAGGGCAGCGTGTTGGGTATAATTTTGTCCCATGTGGCTGTAACGCTGAATGAGATGGGGAAATGTGGGATTGCAGGCTGAACCCTTCTGAAATGCTGCTTGCAGTGCTGCCAATAACCTGAGCAGGAGAAAACAAGGATGGTTCTTGTAAGCTGATCATCGTGATTCCAAATGATTAGAAAGGGTGGGCTCAAATTCAGCAAATCTATGGGGTGTCTCTTGACATCACACCCTACTCTCCCTTGCAGCAAGATCCCAACTGGCTGAGGAAGGGGTGGGAAGGGGGCTCAGATTGGAAATGAGCCTGAAGGGCAAAGTTTGGATTCATATCCCTTTTGGTTCCAAAGTTTTGAGGCGTTTGGTTTCAGGGTTCCAATTTGGCATGTTATAATGACGCCCTACACTGCCAAGATCTGATCTGGATCAGTACATCCCTGAAAATCAAGGGGGGTTGAATCCCAGGTTTCACTTCAGCCTATTATAGATTTGGGCCAGCTACAACGTGGACCTGGATCTGAACTTCCACTAAGTGTGGTGCGGGACAGGGATCCAGTTTGGGCCCGTCTCTAATTCAAATCAGTGGGACCTTAGCTCCAAGCCACCCTGGTTTTGATTTTGGACACCTGACTGACTGGGCTTTTGTCTGTAAAAGCCCAAATCACCCCCTCTCTCCCTACCCTGGGAGAGAAGGCCCAGCTCTGTTTATGTTCTCCCACCGTTCTGAACTTGAGGGATTTTTGCCCATTTCTCATACTTTGCAGTTGTAGATCACCTTCCTTTCAAGGACCTGAAAACACTTTACAAACCTAAATGAACTAAGCTTCCCAGGTGCCCTGGCAGGGACATAAGTATTACCTCCATTTTACAGATGGGGAAACTGAGGCACAGAGAGGCTGAGTGACTTGCCCAAGGTCCCTCCAGAAATCTGCGGCAGTACGAGGAATGTAACCCAGATCTCTGGGTCCCAGGCCTGAACCTCAAGGCCATTTTCCCTCTCCGATTAGCTATCAAGCACTGGGTGGTGGCGTACTATGGAGGAACATGTGCCTGTGCGTGAACTACATTGGTGCGCTTGTGGACAGTGCTAACAAAAAGCTTTCAAGTGAGGTTTCAGCAGGTGGGAACGTCAAGAGAGCAAAGAAAACAAACAAGAGCAGTCGTTGATCTTGTTTTGCCTCCCCCTGCTGGCTGTCTAGACAGTAATCCCTCCGAGCCAAGTTATCATGGCATTGGAGGAAAAGGAATGGGAAAGATTCAACCAACAAGCACCTGCGGCAACCTCCATGTCCCTTTTGCTTCATGGTGCGTGCAGAGCACCATTTAGCCCTATGCTGGGCCATTGCCATGCACTTCCCAAAATCTGCCCTCTGCCAGGAAAGCAGCGCTGCTATTCAAACAGTTCTCTGCCCAGAAGGCCCTCTGTACTGGGTCGCACCAAATGTTCAGCATGGCAGCTTCTCTGCAGCCTTCTGTCAGGAGTTGGAGCGGGCCTGCCCAATGATTTAGTGAGGGGATTACCAGGGCACTTGGATGTTATCTGGCTTTTGAGAGCCGGTTTCTAGCCTTAAGGTTCACCTCAGGGCAAAGCAATCTAAAGCAGACTGAAAGTACACCAGGACAGCACTTAATCACTTGATGTTGTCTGTGTGGTGATGGGTTAAATTCATTATTTACAGTGAGAGAGAATGAGAGAACATCTTAGCGGATACCGCACTAATGCGTCACTGTGTGTATAGTTTTCAAGGACTGGGTTTAGGTGACTCTATTAATTGTGTGTGGAGTGGATTGGGTGTGTGTGTGGAGTTATCTCACAGCAAATTTTGCAACATCCCACCTTCCTCCCTCCTGGACCAGCTTAATCTCCATATGCCATTGTCCTCCCGCTGTCAGAAGTGAGAGCAGTTTCTCTAGGCCCCTGGGAAGATAGTTGCGGGCAAAGTTTTGTTACAACAGCTTCTGCTTTTGCTCTCGCCTTTGGTTTATTAGATGGGATTTGATCTGCTGCCTGATCAGTCCTTTAATCTTTATCAAAGCAGCTAATGCTGCATATTTTACCACTGTGTGCGAGATAATAAAATACTGTGTGAGCTCAAGCGGAGTAGCAGCATGAATTTTGGAGGCTGGTGAAAGCTAGGGATGTCAACGTAGTGGGACCTACAGCTATTTTGGGAAGCGTTTCTTTGCCTGTCTCATAAATTTCCTAAAGAGGGATTGCTTATGTGAAATCAGTGCTCTAATGGCATAAGTGTACCTGTCTGCCTAGCTACTTCTCATTGCTGCAGGATCCGGGCGCTTCACAAAAGCTCTTGCGTATATCTGCACTGGGGCTGAAGGTGTTACTTCCAGCTCGGGTGGACATACCCACACTAGCTCTGATTGAGCTACGGTACTAAAAATAGCAGTGTAGCTGTGGTGGTGCAGTGGGCTAACTGACCCCACTACAATCCTGTCTGAGAGCTTAGCCCATTCTACGGCTGGCGCTACAGAAGCCATGCTTCTGGTTTTAGTGAGCTAGCTTGATCAGAGCTAGTGCAGGTATGTCTGCCCGAGCTGGAAATTACACCTCCAGCAGAAACCTACCCTTCGTCAGCAAGTGCTGTTTAATAGCATTGGCCTGAGCCATGAAGCTTGGGTGAGGATCCGAGTTTCCTTAGTTTCAGTGGTGATTGGATCCAGGATTTTGGTTCCAATTCTACTCCATAATGGAAGAGCACAAGTGGGCAGGTTACAGCACAGATGCTATGGGTATGTGGCATACAGGAGCCATAGAATGGCACGTGCTCTGGAATAACCACTGGAACGGGTGGGTTTTAAGGAGTGTGGGAGGCTGTTCCAGGAACAGGGAGGGGTGTGACAGGAAGAGGAATAAATTGGCCCATGGGTTAAAGAGACAAAGGAGAGCTGTCAGGAGTGGGCTGAAGAGGATGAGGAGAAAGAGACAGAAGGAAAAGCATCAAAAGCACATGGAGGAAATGGGGAAGCCAGGGCGGAGAGTCAGATGGAGGGAAATGCAACTGGAGCACCAGGAGAGGAAGAAGCACATGAAGTGTGTGGGGGTTTCTTGTTCTTGACGAGGTTTGCTTCCCTTAGCAGTGTGGGGAAACTATGCAGACAGGACCTGCCCTGCACAGGGATTTCCGTGAGACAAGAGTGGGTCAGGGCTGGGATAAGAAGAAGGCATCACCATTTTATTTAAGGATTTGCATATGTACCTTTCATCCAGTGATCCCAAAATACTCTACAAACACACAGGCCACGATTCTCATGTTTGCTAAGGCCCCTTTACCCTGATCCATCAGCTTAAGGTTCAAAGAATGGGTGTAAATCACCTTAGCCAGAAGGGGATTCAAATGTGACATACTCCCACTTTTAAGGCCTCTTTCCATTGCCAGGGAAAATATACAGGGGCCGTGATATAAATGAGAATCAGACCCCCCCCCCCTATAAATTAGCCCCATGCCCTTGAAAGATAAGAAAGGATTGTCATTTCCATTTTACTGTTGGGGGAAACTGAGGCACAAATTTTTTTTAAGTGACTTCTTCCAAGTTAACAGCGGATTTGGGACTAGAGTCAGGAGTCCTGGTTGCAAGGACTATAGTCTCCCCAGAAATGAGGGTGTCCCTCAGGGTTGATCTCTTCTCTCCATGCTGAGATAATGTCACCATAACTGGGGAAACCACAGGATGCAGTAAATTCTGTGTGCCTAGGATAGATCTGTCACCCCAAAGCCAGAAAGGGATTTCCTGCTCATGCTCCTTTCAGTCTATGACTCCCACGGCTGCTCTGGTCCATGATAAGTATTTGCCATTGGCTGCTGAGCCATCCATCAACCTCATTCAAATGAGATCCTCGGAGTTGGGAAAGGAGCAGCAGCCTGGGCTGTGTTAGTGTCTGCAATTTCCCAAGATATCAGTGCATTGTTTAACAGCAGCACGTCTCTGACCCCCCACCCTATTTGTGCACTCAGTCGTGGCTGATGTGCCTTTAATTAAAGAGGCAGAACAGTCTGAGGTTTAATTTAACACCCTCCCCCCCCCCACCCGCCACCACCACCTTTAAAACAAAGTTTCCAGCTGCTTCCTTTTCCAAGCAGTCTTGCTGCTTAACTTTATGACGAGTTCATAACAATAATCATAATTAATAAGAGAGCTTGCAGTGGGTGGGAAAGACATGTGCCTCAAGTCTGGTGGTTGTTATGGTCATTAACATATTTACATTTTTGCTTAAGAGCCTGGTGGGGGATCAAGGGAATTAAGGGTAATTGTCTTTGAGATGCAGAGGAAACCTTGCATGAAATTGTCGTTAGTGCCCCATTGTGCCAAGTGGGCGTCCAGCCTTCCACATGCCTCAGCTCCAGCAGTTATGTTTGTTCGCTTACATACAAGCAGAGGGAGAAGTAACACGGCTGAGCTTAAAACGGGAAGCCACTGCCCTGAGTTGGATGACCGGAGTGTTTGTCTGGTGAGTGGCTCCCAGTTGAGGTTAGGAAGTCGGGGGCTGTGTGGATCTGATGTCTGCCCTGACTTGCCATCTTGATGGAACTGGATATGCCAGTTCTGTCTTGGGGGATGAGTTTCCAGGAATAAATTAACCATGGATAAATATTTGAAGCATCTTCTAGTTAAGGTCAGTTTCTTTTAACAGCTAGTTGATTTGGGGTAGGGTAGAGGGGGAAAGAGGGCATTTAAACTGTGCAGTTATATGTTATGTGATGGGAAATGTGAAGAAGCCACTAAATTCTCTGATATTTGTAGCTAGCTGCTGTTTTGGAATAAGGGTTGAAGAGTTTGATTTATTTGTGTGTGGATTGGAGGTTGGGGGTTCTGTTAAGATCAAATGGTCTAGATCTTGTAATAGACAAGCAAACCCAGAAAAATAAATATAAAAACCTACAGCATCTATGATGGCGCTGGGGTTTCAGGCAAAACATTTCAGAGATGGATACTCCAAACTGGGTCAGTCCCATTGTAAAGAGAGAGGCCATTTGTAAATATTCAGACTAGGGGAGTTTACAATTCAAATCTCAGTTTTCAAAATTGTTCAGATCCAAGGTTTTGATTCAAACCCATTTCTAATCAGTATCAATGAATGAATGCAAACTACATGAAATGCAACAACAGGCCGGCTGTACTGTGAGAATAGAGTTTGTTCCAGTTATAATATGCTTCGGATGCTGCAGGAAGTACCAGCTACCTGCTGCTGATCCTTTCATTTGGATCATCATTGGGAAGAGCACAGCAGCAGAGTGCCATGAAGAGTGAAAGGTGTGTGTGTAATAGTTAGGTCTTCTCTGACTGGAGAGTCTTCAAACATTGCCAGCATGGACTTCAGATGTCTGGGAAGTCACTTAGATACAAATTGCTATCAGCTTGAGTGACCAGATCAGATCAGTTTTGACTCTAATGCTGATATCACAGTATAGCTAGAATTTTTGTGCAGTGCTTTGAAGCTATGAGGGGCCTTATAACTGCTGGTTATTCTTATGAATGTTTTGCCATGCTTCAGCATATAACAAGTGTCAGTTAAAGCTATTTGTGATCTTTATAGCTCTTATTGCTTACAGGAAGATGTAATTCATGCCCGTTAAAGAAATGTATGCACTTCAAATTGCTGTGGATAAGCTTTCCTACCCACAAGCTACTTTCCAAAAGTCAAACAGTGAGCTAATAACATAGCTGGGGGTGGAGTCCAGGGGGTCTGACTCTTCCCACTGCTTTAACCACTAGACATATGGACCTCAAGTAGTGAGACGTTTAAACCTATGAGGTGCGACTGTATCATCCCTGAGCAGGATAAGTCCTTTCACTTACATTTGAGACTATAGTTAAACAATACAGTGAAGTAAAATGACTGTGTTGGATCAAATATTGTCAGTTAATCAGCATAAATACAGCAGTGTAGCTGGGATCACGAGTGTTGGAGATGGCTTGATTAGATGACTGAGTTTGTCTGCCTCTGATAAGGCAGCATAAGTTCTCCTCGATAAAGGTTATATCTGCTATTATGCTAATGATGCACTCTTTGGATGTATAGTTTTGACAACGCCATTTTATTCTGGTGTTGGGCAGTGCAAAATTAGACTATCCTTTGAGTTACAGACAGGGCCAACAAGCAGCAAAAATAGACTTGAACTGAGACGTCTAAGGGCTTGTCTATGTGACCATTTAGTTCACGACAAGCTGGGGTGTGAATCTATCCTGCAGCAGCCTGCCATGAAGTAACTGTCCATATGCATTCTGCTGACGCACATTTAACAATTTGTTAATGTGTGGCTTGACTGAGTCCTTTTTCAAAGAGGACTTGGATCAAAGCACGTTGACAGTTCGTTAATGTGCGTCAGCAGGGTGCACATGGACAGTTAGTTCGCAGCAGGCTAGTGCAGGGTAGAGTCATTCCCCAGTTTGCCATGAACTAGATGGTTGTGTAGGCAAGCCCTGAGTCTGGCTATGGTATTAGGATCCAATCTTTCAGCTCTCATCTCATTGCAAAGGGGGCTAGATGCAGCATTAGGATCTGAACTTCTCCAAAGCTTGAGATGTTGGGATCAAGGGGATTAATTTTGCCCTTTCTTTATTCGGAACTGGTGGAGAAATCAACCTTTGGGATTGGGTGCCAGTTGTCGAGAAGGCACGGCACATCACAGGGCTCATTGCAAAGACATAACTTGGCGCATGGAGGAAAACATACAGCATTGACTTTCTGCAGATAATTTCTTTTGTTTGTTTCCAATCATTCGCCCCCACTGACAGCTCCTGCATTGAGGCAACTCCTCCATCTCAGTTCGAACGCATGCAGCAGCCCCCTCCGCTCTGCTGTTAACCCCCTGTTCCCTCCCCCTTTTTGGACAACTGCATCAAAACAAAACAAAAAAAATAAGAGGCTTTTCAGAAGACCCTGGTAGCAACTGTGGAGGCTGTGAACCTCAATCCAGAGAGATTGTCGCAAGGGAAGCCATAGCATGCCTCTATTCAAGAGCACTCGCGTGAGCAGGTTGGCAGCTGACTGCTGAAGTTGTGCGGCAGAAGCCCTCTGATTAGGGGCTCAGCTGGCTCAGTGAGTGATCTGAAGCCATATGCACAGATGACCTCTTCGAAACACTTGGCCTTGCGCTGAGGTCAGGTTTGATGGAGAGCGCGGTGCCAGATTTAGCTGCTGGCATGCTGTTCCCCTGCCACCTGGGCCGCTTGCCAAGCCAGCCTTTCTTTTGCTGTGTCCAAACCAAGCCAGCTAAAAGGTGCAGGCATTCAAGCTTTTGTTCACTGCTAGGAAAGAGAGAAGGTTGTTGAAATCATGTTGCTTTCAGTGAACTCCCTTTCATGTCCAAAATGTTTCCATGGAAATATACCTTCTGCACTGAAATGCTCCTGTCCCGCCCCCCTTTTCCTTCCAACTTTGAATCCAGCCAACAAGCTTGATATCATTATCTACCAAGAGAGGCAATGGGATACAGGCTCTTCTGAGTCAAGTTGGAAAATCAAAGGCAAATCTCCCAGCAACTGAGACTAGACAAAATTGAAGTTACAGCAAATTGGTTTCGCCGTTTGGATCTGTTTAGTTTTTATGTTTAAAAAGAAATGGGTTCGATCTGATGTCAGTTTTGGCTTTCTAATTTGCTACACATCGCATTTCGGCGGATGTTGCGTCCAGATGAGGACACAAGCTGGCAGCACTTTGGCCAGGAGTTGCCTCGGGTTTTGCGTTAGGATGGAACCCAGCTGTAGTGGCCATGTGTTCAAACTGGTGTTCAAACTTCCTTGCAAAGGTGATGTTGTCGGGTTCCAGGCCAGCTGAGGATCACAAAACCCATTGTTCCTAACTGGTGCTGATTGGCATCTTTGTTGGCTGCCAGAGAGGGCAAGGATGGAAGGGCCTTGGAGAACGGACTATGTTGTCAGCACTGGTGTGGCTAGGTCACAGATAAGGCATTTTGGAAGGGGGAAGACACGCAAGGGAAGCTTTGTGGTGTTGCATACTCCATCTGTTCTGTGGATCAATAAGGGGCTTTAGTCTTCAGGGCTCTCAATCCAGCAGCTTTCACCAGCACCAAAGAAAGAGAGGAGATATAACATCTTTATGGATTCAGAACTACAAAGCCTATATCACATTTCATGACTGGATTAAGAGAGATGTAGCAATTAGAACGGGAAAAGATCTCTTGCATCATCTGTAGTAGTCCACAGCATTCTTTATAACAATTTAAAAAAAACAAACAAAAAAAACCTCTGTGCGTCTCTCCTCAATGCCTGGAGATACTGCTGTAGATCAATGAACTCAAGTGACACCAAGTAATTCGGTGAATTATAATCTTTGACGGAAATCCAATACATCCTGCAGATACTGAGTTAAAGTTAACAGATTGTCACCAGTGGAAGACCAGATTTCTCTGTACTCTGCTGAGAAGCAACAGCGTTCTTGATAAAAGTGGGGGGAGTTAATACGGAATTTAATGTGGGAATCTCTTTCTACTGAGTGTTTCAGAGGATACATTGAAATAGCAAGTGTCTGCCTTGTCATTTTTGGTTTAATATGTTGATTATCTCTGCAGTTCACACTCCCAAGAACCTGCTTGTAATCCATTTAGAAATAAAAGTCTCTGCAGCAACAAAAACACTTATCTGATTTGGAAGCAGCCATAAAACCGCTTTGCTTGTCAGTTTTCAGCACTGTGCCTGAGGAAGAGTCGATATTATTCCTGCTTTGCAAAGGTGTTAATAAATACAGATGTAAAACCATGCTTTGGATAGCATCTCTCGTTCAGGCTGCATCCGCCATGTACTTAAAACTTCAGTCACAAAGTTTTAAATTAAAATAAATAGGAGAGGGAGAGAGAAATTAAGATGCATCAGGAAGGGAGAAGAGGGCTGATTTCAGCTGAGGTTTGAAATGAGATGGACAGCTGATAAGATGGAAAGATGCGGGAAAGAAGCTCCAGATAACAGGAGAAGGGGAATGCTCTAGCATCTCTGGGGTGAGCTGCAGAAACCAGGCCGGTGTGAATGGAATGTAGGGAACAGGTAAGGAGATAAATAGACTCTACTATGTCCAAAAATAAGCAACTTTTCAATTAACAAGTCCAGAGGGATCATTCCGTCTCGTTCAGAATGCCTGAGTGTTTCATTTACTCCAGAAGACACTTCTGGCTCCATGTGACTGAAAACTAAAGACATACCTGAGCTGAGGAACAATGACATACGAACTTCCCACCTTGCTAAAGAGTTCAGCTTCCTTGTTCTAGCTCAGGCTGTTCTTCTGAAAATGACCATCTGACCACAAGGTGTCTCTTCATTCTCAGGCCTTTTAATCATTGTCTGGAAGCCCCAAAATCAGACATGGCCTTCTAAGAGCAGGCGAAGAGGGGATAATCAAGCGCACAAGCATTGCAGTTGGCCAGCTGGAATGGTGATGCTCAGTAAAGTTACTTGCAGTTGCTCAAGGATCAGTCGGTCGTGTGAAACTTATCACAACTTCTCTGGTTTGGAGTCCTGTTATGAACCAGAAATTTAGGCTGGATTCACCATACAGTTCAAAGAGGTTCATGGTTAAAGTATTGGGCAGATCTTAAGTTATGTTCCCACTGGATAACTTCAGAACTGGGCCTGCACTTTACACTTGGTCTCTTCCTCTCTAATGTGTCAAAGCAAACCATAGATCCAAACACCATATCCAAAGCTCATATCCAAACTTGGTGGCTTGGGTCCATGCCTAGTTTTGACCTCAAACCAGGTAGCAGTTGGTGCTTTGAGTTGTGTTTCATGTAGAGTTTTTATATTGGTTTAAAGCAACACAATTCAAAGCAAAATTTGGTTGGAAGTTTGAGAGCCCGCACAAGCACAAAGCAAATTAAAACTGTTCCTTCCTTCAAACCCAAACTACCATGCTTGCCAAAGTCTGTCAATGATCCTTTGTCTGTCCTGACGGATATAGATCTGTGTGATTTTAAACTGAGAATCATCTTTCTTTAAAATGACTTGACTTTGCCTCCATTTTGCCAAAGACCATTCTTTGTAAAGGGGGAAAATTAGCCTTTAGCAAGGAAACCACAAGATGGTGAATGGGCTTGCGGGAGGGGGCACAAGGGGTTGGTTATGTTTTTTGTTTATCTACCAGGTTTGAAGTTTGGGAAGGCTGCAGTGACAGTCTGTCACATTCTCAAAAGGTCTCTGGAGGACTCTCCTGTCCTCTCGGGATATTTTCCATCCAGCATTCTCACTATTGCAATGAGCCAGCCAGTATGTCCATGCTGCTGTATGTGTACGCGTGACCGCCATCTACTGGACAGAGTCAGAACCACTCAACTGTGTCAGAGTTGTCCTGCTAACAGTCAAAGGAGATTCTCCTTCGGCGGTTATAGAAGAGTCCTGTACTTTTTGGAATAGGAGTATCTAAGTTCTGTCCCTGCTGTTGCTGTAAAGCTACAGATGACCGCGGTGTGCATCCTGGTAATAACTGAGAAGACTTAGGCAGCCAAAGATTTGTTACACTATTATCTAGCGATTTGCCCGTAAGTTTTGTTAATGACATTGTAAATCTTAACATTTGCAATGCTTCCTGTCCCATCTCCTCAGGATAAGTGATTGGCTTGAGGCAGACCATGTGAGCTCAGAGCTGTACTAATGAATGAACTGAGACAGATAATCTCTCTCTGTAGAGTCACTTGCAAACACTATTTTTTTTCAGAGCTTTTTCTAGGCCAGAGGGGACCTTTATGCTCACCTAGTCTGACCTCCTGTATAACACAGGGCATAAAACCTCACCCCCATTATTTCTTGTAGCAAGCCCCTAACTTTCTGTTGAGCTAGTCAGAAGTTTTCAAACTTCATTGCACCGTGACCCACAGCTGACAACAAAAATTACTACACGACCCCAGAACGGGGGACTGAAGCCTGAGCCTGCCTAAATCCTGCCACCCAAGGCTGAAGCACTCGGGCATCAGCTTCAGCCCAGGGCAGTGGGGCTCGCCCATCAGCTTCGGGCCTGGGGCGTTGGCTTCAGCCCCGGGCTCCAACAAGTCTAATGCCAGCCTGGGTGACCCCAGTTTGAGTACGGCTGAGCTAGATCATAACTTTTAGAAAGACATCCAGACTTGATTTAAGATGTTCAGGTGATGGACAACATCCCACAGTCTTAGGTATCCTGTTCCAATGGTTGATTGCCCTCATTGTTAAAAAACGTGCCTCCTCTTTCTAGTTTCAATTTGTCTAGTTTCAGTTTCCAGCCATTGGATCGTGTTATGCCTTCGTCTGTTAGATTAAAGAGACCTCTGCTATCACAAATCTTTTGATGTAGCTGCCGATAGACTGTGATCAAGTCACCTCTTAACTTTTTCTTGGAGAGATTAGATTGAATTTCTTACTTTTCTCAGCATAAGGCAGATTTTCCATCCCTTGAATCATTTTTGTTCTCTGCTCATCCAGATCTGTTGTTGTGCATGGTTTTCAGTGGCTACTCTGTTCCACTCCCAGCGAAGTGCCCGCGTTTCACGGGTGGGTTATGTGGGTAATATTTTTCAAGCAGTGCAAGATTCTTTAGGGTGGAAAGTGCTTGACAAGAAATGCAAGTTGTGTTGTTTCTTTGCGCAGTATTTGACAGGATAAGGAATCTGAAAATCTACATAAGTTATCTGGCTGCTGGCCTGACAGGAGCAAGTGTTGACAGTTAGTTTTAACTTTACAAATAAAAGCATGAACAGAAATGACCACTCAGTTAAATGCATCTACTGGGCAAACAAAGCAGTACCTGCTGAAACTCTGTGTGTTGTGTTTACTTTGAAACGCAGACTCCAAGAGAGATCTATGAATCTGTAGGACGAGGCAAGGGCTGTAGGTAAAAGAAGTTTGAATGAAGAGGCTGATGGGAATATGAATTGGGCACATCTGCTCACTGAACAAGATCAGGATGAGAAGCGGGTGGTTGTACTTGAATACAAGAGTTAATTCAGGGAGGTTCCTTTGTCCTCCTAACCCTATTTGCCTCACAGTTGGGATTTGGAATTAACTTTAGAAAGCAGATGTTAGCAGCCCTGCAGGTATTAGAATTTTTGGGTTATGTCTCTGATTGCTGGGAGCTTGGCTTGGTCTCCACTTGCAAGGGCGGTGCCCCTCCTCATTTCTAACTAGTCGAGTTCTCACGTGTTCTGACAACTGATGTGGTGATCATGCCAACCAAAGACCTAAGGCTGCTCCTTAAGGAAATGGAAGGGTTTTCTTTCCTGCCCACTGATTTGGTCTCCTCATGCTCTCCCCTTCATGTTTACCTGGAACATCCTTCCCTGTCTCAGGCAGACATAGATTTTTTTGCATTCTCCAGCCCAGAGGCTACATCCAAGACAGTGTCCCCACAGCTAGTATAACTGGTCGTCTGGGACTGATTGGATGATGGTAGAAGAATTCTCTCTATCCCTTGGAGCAGAGACCTGTGCAGCCCATAATGCTACCAGCAAAAGTGATAAAACTGATGGCTTACATGGCAACACGTCACTCAGCAGCAATGCTGCTGCCATCCCTGCTGGGCCTGCAGCTGAACCCTTAGGAGGTCAGCATTGTAGGTGCTGTGTAATGCTGAGGAAATAATTCTTGCTTTGTTTTCTCCCTCTTAGTTTGACCCCGAGAGCACTGGCTACATCAGCCCTGAGAAATTCCAAAACCTCCTCCAGAGACACGGCTCGGAGCTGGACCCACACAAACTGGAGGTTCTCTTGGCCTTGGCAGACAATAATTCAGATGGGAAGATCTGTTACCAGGACTTCGTCAACCTGGTAAGTGAGCCACCAGGAGGAGCAGATCTCAGTCTTACATGCTGGGTTTGCTTCTGATGTAAAATGTTAAGCAAAGAGGAGCAGCCATTCTGTTCCGAGCAAAGATTTGCTGGATCCCTCCACAAACTCTGGGTGGAGTTTTTAAAAGAGCTCAGTGGTAGCCAAGCTCTGAAGTTGATGGTAAAGCTCCCATCAACTTTAATGGAAACAAAATTAGGCCAGTGCTGGGCGCTTCTGAAAATCCCCTGCTGTGTGTGTTTTAAAGGAGTTAGAAGGTGCCACCCCTGGGATGTTCCTTCCCCTCCATCTGCACTTTTAGCTTCCAGGCATTCGGGAGGATGGCAGTCTGCCAGGAGTTCCACACTTTCAGGGGAAGCACTGAGAAGCCAGCAACTCTCAGCGTTTACTTAGGTGAGACAGTTGACCAGGCTGCTTGGGTTCTGATGACCCAGGCTTCAGGGCTGCATGTTTGCAACAAACTCATGTGGGACTGATTTCCAGACTCGAAACTGCCAGTCGAGGCTGCTCATGGTGACCTGTTGTGCAGGATGGCAAATAATTAATGAAAAAATGGTTCTGTTGGACTTTAGATTCCCCCAGCCTTGGGATTTCCTTCCTCCGCCTAGGCGTCTCTGAGCGGAAATCATGATTGTCCAAATTGGGTGCTGAGGGCTGTTGTCAGCCATACCCCATGGGCCCTTAAAACTGACTGTGTGGTTCCATTCCCACTGCAGAGGGGCCTGAAACATGGGTAACATTTTCAAAAGTGACCTAAGGTGTGTCTGCCACTGAGCTGTGATTGGAGCGTGGGTAAGTTTACCTGCGCGGGTAACAATAGCATCATAGACATGGCAGCCTGAGCTTCAGCGTGGGCTGGCAACCTGACTAGAACTTCTGGGGAGCCTGGGGATGTACTCAGGTTGCTAGCCTATGCTGAAGCCTGAGCTGCAATGTCTTCGTTACTTCTGTTACCTAATGGAAGCTAGCTCACATATGCCTACCCACACTACAATATACCTTTGCTTGCTATGTAGACCTACCCCATGGCACTTGGGACCTTGCCTTCCATTGACTTTCAATGAGACCTAGACGCCTAGGCATCCATGTCATTTTTGAAAATAGGATTTAGGTTCCTACGTCATTTAAAAATGTTACCCTTTATTTCTGTCTCGCTTGCTGGCTTCTGGCTATGGGATCTGTTTGTGACCAGGATCACACAGGCAGTGCTAGAAATAGTCTTGTGCTCCATAAACAGCTACTGCTGTGAAAACAAGGGCGGGGGGAAATGGTGTTTTTCGATAAGCTGTTTCCCACCAGTCTGCTCTCATCTGCCCACGTGCAGAGAGACCTGCCTTCTTAGGCAAACTGGCCCTTCCGGGGATCCTCGGCTGACAGTAAAGATTCTCCTTTTTCTTTGCATCGTGCACTCTGTCTCTCTCGATATGTCAGTCAATATACTGTATGATGTGTTTTGTTCAAAGGTAGATTTCTCTCTGGGTAGCTGTAGGCTTAGGAATTTCACACGGTATAAAAAATTCTAACTAAGCCTGTGCTGATCCCATCTGACCAAAGAATGTTGCTAATGAGGCTTTGAGCCGTAATAATTCTCCAGCACAGGAGCTGGCGTAAACTGTGAGAATGGCCGGTACGGGTGCCTGATGTTAAAATAAAACTGGCAAGCAACCCGACCAAGGGGAGACGGGCCAGCCTAGCCTCTGAACCTGAAACCAGCAGCTGCCCTAGTCCACTCAGGGCGAGGTTAAAAGCTACAGTGAGGCTTGCTGCCTGTGCCTTGTGGTGTAGGGTATGAGCCCCTTTACACCAGCTGAGCCCTGGGGAAATAGGACATCTTCTCCATTTATCGCAGCTCGGGCTGGGGCTTGTTTTCTGTGTCACCTGCTCAGCAGGAACCCTCCATCCACAATTCCTCCAACTCTCGCCACAAACACACTTGCTAGTTTCACTAGCTCTGGCTCCATCACACGTTCTGCCCTGCTTCCACCATCTCCGCCTGCCTTGACTCGCTCTTCCCCTCCGCCTCCTCTCCCGACAGCAGCAGCACAGCGTGGGGAACATGGGGGGTGGCAAAGATGGGATGTACAGACTATGGGTGTTGCAGCCGAAGGGTGAGGGGGAAGAATCATAGAATCATAGAATATCAGGGTTGGAAGGGACCCCAGAAGGTCATCTAGTCCAACCCCCTGCTCGAAGCAGGACCAATTCCCAGTTAAATCATCCCAGCCAGGGCTTTGTCAAGCCTGACCTTAAAAACCTCTAAGGAAGGAGATTTTACCACCTCCCTAGGTAACGCATTCCAGTGTTTCACCACCCTCATAGTGAAAAAGTTTTTCCTAATATCCAATCTAAACCTCCCCCACTGCAACTTGAGACCATTACTCCTTGTTCTGTCATCTGCTACCATTGAGAACAGTCTAGAGCCATCCTCTTTGGAACCCCCTTTCAGGTAGTTGAAAGCAGCTATCAAATCCCCCCTCATTCTTCTCTTCTGCAGACTAAACAATCCCAGCAACAAGAGGCAGGTTAGGGCGTGGTCCGGCACATGTTGAAGCCAGTGGCAGGCTCTCATTTGCTCCATTGGTGCAGGGGTAAAGAGCTTGGATCCTGCACCATTGAAGTTTTGCCACTGACTCCAAAAGCTGCAATCCTGCTCCCATTATCTCTTTGTGCTCTGGTTTCCATGTCAACAACGTAGGAATAAGAGTGGGCTCCTGCCTCACCTTAGTGATGCTTGTTGAAATGCCACGGAGGCCCTGCTGAAAGGTGCTGCATAGTCCTGCTGCAGAGTGTCACTGTTAGGGGATGTTTCTCTTGGTCCCCCAGCAGTCCCTCCGTTTTATTACTTACCTGTTGTTTTCTCACTTTAGGCTGCAGGCTCCCTCTGGGTATCCTAGGGTGCCTGAGCTCAATAAACACGAGAAAAGCCTACCAGGGTCGAGCTATCAGGCATCCTGTTCATGCCCTCGGCTGTGGGTGAGCAGGGAGGTGAAATTACCCTAGGATGAAGCACTGAAATAGATCTGTTGGGTTTAATCATGCCGTCTTAGCAGCTCCTTGTGTGGTTTTATGTACACCGGGAAATGCAGCAGCAATAAATTGGAATGCTGTTTGGTGAGTGATCACCTCTCCCCGCCAGCTGAAGGCTCATGGACGGAGTGGTTGGTAATACCCCATGTTCAATGGTACAGGATCATGTTTCGCACCCATCTACAGTTTCGTGTGTTCAAAGTCCCGTGTGAGCATTTTACTACTTAAGCCTCACAACGCCTTTTTGGGACAAGTATCGTTAAACTCCTTTTATGGATGGAGAGAAGCTGAGGCAGAGAGGTGAAATAACTTGCTCAAGGCCACTCAGACAATTGTTGTTAGCCGTGGGATTAGAACCATCGGCCTTTCTTCAGGCTACCAACCAACATGCTTAGTCCACCCAGACACAAAGCAAATGTGACTGATGGAGTGAACACTAGGAGTCTGGAGAACTATCTGAAACCCATCACCCAAAGATCCTTTTTGACCCTGGCACATCATCCCCACTTATAGGAAGGGGAGTTACCTGCAGGTTTTGAAGAGAGGCCGTCCTGAACCATTACTGCCTGAAATGCTTGAACAGAAAGGAAAATGTCATACTTTATGGAGTTAGCTTGATAAGAAACTATTTGGTTTCCTATCACCTCTCCTTTTATCTCCCTCATTAACATATTTGCTTTAGCTAATCAATAGACCCGCAGGGGCTGAAAAGCTAAATTACTTATAAATGGTGCCTCTTTTTCACCTCCCCCAGGCTGTTTAGTGGGTGCTATACATCAAACTTTCCAAGGCTGCTTCTCCTTTCCTCGTCTTTCACTCTCCTTACAAGCTTCATGCCATGCTCTTCCTGGGGAAATAGGCAAAGAGCAACGTAGGAATAATAAAACTGATCGGGAAAAGCATGGATGAGATGGCTGGTTTTACAGCAATCTGATTCATTTGATAGCTGGGCCCTGCCCTGTTTGTTTACAAGCCAGCATGGTCTAGTGATTAAGGCTCTGGCTGGGGAGCTGGGTTCTGTTCCTGCCCCTGTGTGACCTTGAGCAAATCACTTCCCCGCTCTGCTTCTGCTCCCCGTCCACTTAGTTTGTAAGCTCCTGGGGGCAGGGAGGGTCTCTTAGGCACAGTGGGGTCCTGAGCTCGGTTGGGGTCTGTCATGCACATCAGAAGAATACGAAAACATTTCATACATAACCTCAGTTACCTTATCAAAAGACAGGAAGGAAAGCTCGAAGGGCAGATCTGAACAGTCTGTGCCCAGCAGATAGCCTCTTCTCTGGGGTTGCTGAGCTGTGGAAAGGTGTTCAAAGCAGAACTCTTTATACTCCTGGAAGTGACTGACCATCCCTTAGCCAAAGATATATGTTTCACTTTGGATGGGGGCTGGATGTCCTCAAAGATTGTCCCTTTAATTCCCTCTCGCTCACCACATTCACCCACCCACAAAGGCCTCACAGCAAAGAGGGAGAAATAAGCACTGTGAAGCAGAGAGTATCTCTTCCTGTGTGTGTGTACAGCTCCTGGCACACCGAGACCCTGATCTCAGTGAGGCTCTCTTGGCCCTACTGTAATACAAGTAACAAAACTCTGCCAAAGAGGATCCGCCCTTGGAAGTTTGAAGACTTGAGCCAGAGGTGGTTCCACTACTTCAATGCAAAAATCCATTGGAAATACCTGTAATCTAATGCCCAAGGTGCATGGACCTGTGAGTGCGATGAACTTCCATCTGGCACAAGCAGTGATAAATCTCCTTCAGGGGAATGGGGTGATATTGGAATAGATGGGGAAACGTGGGACGTTTCATATATTTATAAAAGTTCAACTGCTGGAGAGCAATTTTTCTTATTATCAAGGAAAACCCTGCATGGCAGCAAGAATTATGTTGATGAGCGCTTTACAAATAGCTAAAATGGAACGTATGTGATAGACAGATAATACCTGTATTGAAGTCCTTGCATATACGTGTCCTTGCATTCCATTAAAGTACTTTGAAGTCTAGACTGGATACAGTTGTTGCAGTCTTGTGTAGGGAATTACTCACAGCACTGAAGACCCTGGTGCAGTAATAAGTAAATACCTTGTGTTGGGTAATAATTAAATGCCTCTGCTTTTTGCTCTTCTTCTGAGGATTGATTTTCCTATTTCTATGGCTTTCTTAGTGTGATGAATTGATCTTCTTTCAAAGATTGTGGTGATGAATCTGGGGGAGGGAAACATAGATCATCTGTTATACACATCACGGCCGGGACTTTGAGTGCGGCTGGGTGTTTTTCTATCAATATTTATGAGTGAACACTCTGAACTGTTAAAACATTATTGATTCGTTTCTTGTGTGGCCTCTCAAACAAGTCCACATTACTGTGACTTTATTAGCAGCAATAGCCAGAGCCAAAATAGCACTAACAAAGCTCTAACTATTGGAGGCGGGTCCAGCCAGCTTGGGCAGGTTTCAGAGGCCATGTCTGATGTGGTTGGTAATGTAGGGAATGAAGAAGGAGGGAGATCCCTGGGTTCCTGCGTGTCACAAAAGCAGCTCACGGGTTTCTTCACAAACTTTGCCCACAGGGAGGTTGGGCTGGGTGTGACACTTGCTGTCACTTCCTGAAAGTCAAATAAAAAGCCCCTCGGACAGGATGTCAAGCACTGGGCTGGGGATCAGGAGACCTAAGTTCTATTTCCACCTCTGCCACTGCAACTTTGGCCTGTCTTTTCCGCTCTGCTGTGTTTCTCCTGCCATCCTTTGCGTGTCTGGTCTCTGTAGATCGTCAACTCTAAGTGCCCAGCACAGGGGAGCATTGATCTATATTGGTGCTGCAGTGACACAAAACATAAATAATCAGAAATCATGAATCTGTTTATCCTGATGGGCTACAACAGAGCCTGGGTATGCACTTATGGCCTGATACCGAGAGGTGCCGGACGCCTGCTGCTTTTACAAACCACGTCAGCAGCTTAGTACGTGGGGCTCCCCGGCCTGACAGACTCCCTGCTGCAGAGCCAGGAACTGAGCCCTGGTGAGAGACAAGGCTTCCTGACTCTGTGTCAGGAAGCCTGGAAGCTCTGGTGTCTCTGACTTTGGGGCACTCTGCTTGGTGGGGCTGCCCCAGGGCCACATACCCCAGAAGCCCAGGCTCCACGGAAGCCCACCATGCAAGCTGGCAGGAAACCTGTCTGTGGTTTGTCAAACCTGATATGTTTTTCCAAAATGCTTGAGGTCTAAATCTGTATTTTCTGACGAAAACCTGTTTTGTCAGAAAATTCCTGATCAGCTCCAGTCCTGGATGCATTACAGCCTACCTCTCTCCTTACATACCACCTCTCAGATCAGCTGGGCAGCTTCTACTAATGTCCCCAAGGTTTGGTCTGCAGGGACTAATGGAACCACTGTTTTGGTAGAGGACCTTCTGCTCTGGAATTTGCTTCACCGATTGGTCCAGCAAAGCCAAAATTGGCATGACCTTCAGAGCTTGCTTTAAAGCTCATCTTGTAAACTAGACTCTTCCTTTAGAGTGGCAGCTGTGTGCTATGGGGTAACCTGGGAGCAGGTTTCACTGGGATTGAGTTGATGTTTGTCAGTGTGTGTGTTTGATGATGGTCAACTGTCTTTGTCCCCCTCTAGTGGCTCAATCACATAAGAGAGATCAATTGCAATTGCTTCCAGCTGCCACGTTGGTTTAAGTGGCAGAGGCCTGTACTTTAGAGCTACATGTCCTGGGTGAAATCCAGCCAGGGCGCCATTATGTATGAGATATGGGCCCAGAGAAACTAGGATGGTGGCGTTATATACATCTTAAAATAAATCAAATACATAATTGAAAAGCATGGGTGTCTGTGTAATATAAAGGGTGGGCAAATTCTACTAACATTCATATTCTTTAAACATATTGTTTAAACTCTTTTTGTCCTTTCTGTGTTCATTTTCTGGAGATATTCTAACAAACAAGCTTATTGATTCTGGAATGTTTGTGGAAAATAGTGATCTCTAAGCAAATCTTAGAGGATATTCACAAAAAGCCACATTTAGAATTTAGTATCACACTGGAAAATGTAGTTATTCATCCAATAAGAGACCATAAACATTACCCACATGCCCTGCTTGAATTTTGAATAGTGAAAACTTGCAACAGTCTGCTTCGGAATAATCTACAGACCCCAAAATCACCCCTAGAAATTATTCAGCAAACAATTCAGAATAATGAATAAATTCTAGAACATTGAAGTCTGCTGATGCAGTTCACAGAGTGAAAATCATCAGGTAAATGAATCATTTTGAATGATTTCTCATCTATATGTATGAGAATCACATTGAGTATGTATAAAACATAATACTGCATCATATACGTATTTTATTTATAAAAGAACATGTTTTCAAGAAGCCACAAAGAACAGCAAAAAGCAATCACAAGTGGCTTTTTTTCTGTCTGAGACACTGGGAAGAAAAGCTGCTTGCTGGGAAAACAAATATGTATTTTGTATATTTCTATTATCCAGTTGGTTTTCTCTGGCATAGATGAGACACTGAAAGTACACAATGAAAGTGCTGGCTGTAACAAACAGCAACAGCTGCAAGAGGAGATAAAGCCCAAAGCTGTTGAACTAACTTTGCTACCTTCAGAGATGAGATGATCCAGAAAGTAATTACAGCTGAGACATTATTTATTGGATTGAACACAACTTGCCTTTGGCAGCCGGGGACCTCGCAGGTCAACTTTTTCACACCATGTCCTGCGATTCCAACAATGCTGAGCAGCAGGGCTACGGATCCCTGTAGAGATGGAGTCTCTGCTTCCCGGCCAAGCATTCTTTCTTTTCTCTCTGGAAACGTGGGACAGATTTGTTACATCAGACAAACCAGGTGACCTGAGAGCCGCACCAGATTCCTCCTCAGGCATGGCAGCAGAGCCAGGGATGGAGCAGCTGGTACAGTGCAGCCGGCAGCTTGGCTTCGGCTATGATACAAAGTAGAGGAGTGATACAAAGCAACTTCTAAGCTACTGTGTTACCTTGTAATACAATAGAGTTATTACCTGGCATCATGCCTTGCGCTTACAGTTTTCTCTTTTATGAAAGTCACTTAGATAGCCATGGACCCACAATATGCAAGGAAGGTAATTTCAGCCTAAGGCCCCAGGTGCGCTAGAAAAGCTTTGCAGGTATAGCTATATCGGCAAACCTCCCAGTGGAGGTGCAGCGTATACCTGCAGAAGAGTGCTTTTGCGGGTATAGCTTGCACCAATTCCCTGAACAAAATAAGCTGTATTGGCAAAAGCACAAAATCACACCCCTAACCAACATGGCTATACCAGCAAGTGTCTGCAGTAGACCTGGCCTTTTTCATCAGTGTCTCTGTGTATTGCATTAGCTAGTAGATAAAGTGCAGGTTTAAAAGTCCGGTGGACTTAGGTGCTAGTCCCTGCAATGCCACAGTTATTACTGTGAGAAATGGGCAAGTTCCTTCACCTCTCTGGGCCTGTTTTCCTGTATGTAAAAGGGAGATGGTAGCTACCTACCTCTTCTGTGGCTTGTTTAACATTAGCAAATACTGGCTGAAATCCTCCAGTGGAAGATGTGGCAGAAATACCAGATATTGTTTCATTGTGTTGTCCCAGCTCTTTGATTGAAGATTGTGGAGAGGAGCTGTGTTGTGGGCAACAGCTGTCTCTGGAAGGGACTGGCTGTTTCAACACCCTGGGAATGGCAGGCAAGCTCCTAGAAACAGCCCTCAGTGTGATTTACAAAACGCAGTACAGTGGGTTCCAGAATAAATAGCTAGCTGTAGCTTTGTAGTAACTTTAAGTTGGTGCAGCAACTTTGCTTTGAGCAAAACGTATCCACTAATTTAAACCAGATCCTTTGTTACCCAGGTCTGGGATTAGTGCCCCCAGTCAGAGTCTAGATTTCAGTGGTTTCTCAGAGGAGGCAAATCCTAGCAAAAGGCATTTTTTGTAAACGTAGTGTCAGCTGTACAACAATAATCAAATCACCCTAATCTGAGATTCACAGGTGCCAGCCATAGGTGCTGAAAGTGGGGGTGCTGCCGCACCCCTGGTTTGAAATGGTTTCCATCAAAAACAGGGTTTACGGTTTGGTTCAATGGCTCTTAGCACCCCTACTGTACACATTTTTCCAGCACTCCTGGCACCAACATGTTTCCTCCTCCAGGAAAACAGCCCAGCAGCCTTCCTGCTTCCCATCCTATCTCCTTTGAATTGCCCAGGCCATGTGCTGGCAGCCTCCAACACCACCTTGTTCTCTTTGAAAGAAAATAAATAAACCAAGGGTAGCATCTGTGGCCTCTGCTCTTCCTGCTCATGCATGACATCAATGCATGCCTAGCTGTCATCAGGGAGAAGGAAAGGCTAGTTTGGGATAGTTCCCCCTTCAATGAAGGGGGGGCGCTGTATCAGAATTTGCTATGAGTAATAATATACAGAGATCAGGGCCCTAATGGGCTAGGTGCTCTCCATACATAATAAGAGAAACAGTCCGTTTCCTGAAGAGCTTCCAGTTTAGACAAGACAGACAAAATGTGGAAGGGGAAAGACGGGTGAAGTGACTCCCCTGAGGTCACAGTCTAGTTGCTATAGCAGGCTTTAGGTGCTGTAAAAATAACATTAGTTATAAGAAACTGGGGCCCAATTCCGGTATCCGGTTATGTGTGTTTGTATGAAAAGCTCCAGCCAGAAGGAGAACCCCCCTAGCTCTTCCAAAATCAATGGAGTTGACATTCTGCTGGCTTCCTGTAGCATCTTCCAGCACTGAGCCACAAGACTTAAGGGTCCTGGCCTAAGTAAGCTGTGTGGGCATCTGAACCAAGGTCCATGGCTGGCTGGATAGCAGAGCTAAATAATTCTTCCTTGGTAGCATTTCAGTGCAGCCATTCTGCAGGCAAAAACAGAGGGCCAAAAGTTGGTTCCTGAAATTTAACGGTTAGTATGCTTTTTAAAATGTGCTGGGAAACATCCTCCAGAATTTAATAGAAAATAACTCTTCTATAGGTTTTATGAATCACCATATAGAATGTAATAGACATCAGTAGCCTGGCTATAGAATTTTATAGGTTTGCTCATAAAACCCATAGAAAAGATTTCATGAAATACTTAATACTATTTTGTTTAAATTTTCGTAGGCCTTGTTGGTTCAGGCCTTGATTTAACAAAGCACTTAAGTGGCTATTTGACTGGAACTCAATGATATATAAGCATGTATTTAAAAATAAGCGTATGCATAAGTGTTTCCTGAACTGGGGCCATAATCACTATTATATTCTATAGGACTTTTTGGTGGACTGGGGAATTTAATGAGGTTATGTTGGGACCTTTCCCTTTTGGAAAACTCCTGTAAAACTTAGTAAGGAAGAAACCAACAGAGTTTAACTGAAAATAAAAAATAGAGTTCTATTGAAATTATTCTAAAAACAGATCAAATTGAATAGAGAATTGTGTCCTTTGTTGGATTTTTAAAGCAGTATCTAGAATTTAATGGAGAGCTATAGCGTGGTTACAGAATTCTATCAATTCATTCTAGAGTTCTAAAAACAGATGGCTGCCTCTATGAAATTCTGTCGTGTTTCCCTTTTGGGTTGTAAAAGGCTCTGTGCAGCATGTCGTTTTATAGCCCTTAAAATACATTGTCGTCTTCGAACTTCGTAACCTTTTCCCTCTGCATTTTTTCAGGGTCACGCATTGTTGATAATTGTTCTGTGGACAAAACCTTTTGTTGGCAACTTACGTCACTGGAAAGAACCCTAAAAGCGGCCTCTCTGAGCTCTTCTGTTTTCCCCTTCCAGAGATCTTGGCGATAGCTGCACACCCCCACTATCAGCTGTGTTGCAAATGAAAAGTTCATTGTTTTGGTTTCTGAAAGGATTTTTCCAAGTTGAACTTTCTGCATGTTGTTAGTTTTTAAAGGGGTGGGACATGGCTCAAGTGCGGGAGCATTGCACAGCCTGTAGGCACACATGAGACAGAATCCAAGCCGTGCTGAGAACCTCCTGTGAGATGTGGCATCTCCTTCAACTCCCCAGCGCCCCTCCTCGACCCAGGCTCTAACTACTAACTGCACGGTCTCCCCAGTGACTGCCGTCTGACCTGCTTTAGAAGCTTTGTATGTATGTATTTACATTTTTCCTAATATGCTTTCCAAATCACATGGCTAACGCCCCGCCCCATTACCCTGGTGGTAGCACATTGCTAAGAACAGGGCTCTGTCATGCCTAGCTCTGGTGAGCACTGTGGGTGCTTTCATAGATGTTAGGTCCAGAAGGGACTATTAGATCATCTTGTCTGAAGTCTTGCCTAAGACAGGCCACAGAATTTAGTCCAGTATCAGAGGGGTAGCCGTGTTAGTCTGGATCTGTAAAAATGGCAAAGAGTCCTGTGGCACCTTATAGACTAACAGACCTATTGGAGCATAAGCTTTTATGGGTGAATACCCACTTCGTCAGATGCAGAATTTAGTCCAGTTACTCCCATATGGAGCCCAATAACTTGTGTTTCACTAAAGCATGTTTTCCAGACAGGCGATGGAGAATCCACCACTTCTCTTGGTAATTTGTTCCCATTCCTAATGGCCCGCCCCACGCCCCTTAAAAATTTGTGCCTTATTTCTAATTTGAGATTGTCTGGCTTTAACTTGCAGCCTTTGTTTTCTTGTTATGCCTTTCTCCACTAGATTAAAGAGGCCTTTGGTAATCCAATATTTTCTCTGTTGTGGTATTTGCACTCAGTAATCAAGCCATCTCTTGATCTTCTTTTTGATCAACATGAGGCCAGCTTCCTGGGACTGTTCAGATTGGAAATGGACCAGACCTAGGATCTGAACCCACCCACCCACTTCTGGACCAGTGTAGCTCAATTTGCTTTGGTTCCCAAGGGGGGGTGTTGTGCTCCTGGCTCCTTATCCCACCTTCAGCGCATCTTTTCTCACAGAGTGAAATCCTGGTTCCATTGGTGTTAATTGGTGTTTTGCCGTTGACTTCAGTGCAGCCAGAATGTCACCCAGCATCTCCGGCATCTGACTGTGCACAGCAGCTGTGCGGGATTTTCCTGAGCGTTGCAGCAATTGTTTGGGGGCAGGCAGGGTTCAGTTGTGAGCAACATTAGAGTGAGATGTCCGTAAGGGATGTGGTGAGGCATTTTTATAGGACTTCTGCTTTTGGCTGGAGAATACAGTTCTTTGTGTGTTTTTTTTCCTGTGCTTCTAGCTTCCTTTTTTACCTTACAGCAGGCCCGCCCATGGGGGGGGGGGGCAAAGAGGACAATTGCCCAGGGGCCTGGGTGATTTCAAAGGGCCCAGGGGCTGCCGGCTGCCACCACTGGCAGTGCAGCAGAGCTCCAGCAGGCTTCCTGCTCGCCCTCACTCCGTGCCACTCCAGGAAGCAGCCAGAACAACCCTATGGCCTGGGCAGGGGGTCTCCACGTGCCGCTGCCCGAGTGCCAACTCCGCAGCTCCCATTGGCCAAAGGGAGCTGCCGGGGCGGTGCCTGTGGGCAGCAGTGTGCGGAGACCCCCTGAGTCCCCCACCTAGGAGCCGCTGCCAGAGGGATGTGCCGGTTGCTTTCGGGAGCCACCCAAGGTAAGCGCTGACCCCCTGACCACCTCCTGCACCCCTTCTGTACCCCACCCTCCTGCCCCAGCCTAGAGACTGCGCCTCGCACCCAAACTCCCTCCCAGAGTCCACACCCCCTCTTGCACCCAAAGTCACTCCCAGAGTCCGACCCTGCACCCTCTCCCGCACCCAAATTCCTTCCCAGAGCCTGCACCCCTCACCCCTTCCTGCACTCAAACTCGGTCACAGAGCCTGCAGCCCGCACCCCCTCCCGCACCCCAACCCCATGCCCCAGCCTGGTGAAAATGAGTGAGGGTGGGGGAGAGCGAGCGACAGAGGGAGAGGGGATGGAGTGAGCAGGGGCGGGCCCTTGGAGAAGGGGCGGGATGGGGCATGGCCCCAAAGAGGGGGCAGGGCAAGGGTCTTCGGGTTTGCGCAATTAGACCGTTAGCAGCCCTATCAGGCAGGCATGCGGAAGCCCTGGCTGTGCTGGAAGAGCGTGCCCAGCAGTGCAGCTGGCAGCTCGCTGGGCACCACCCAGTGCAGGCGCAGCACGGCCCATATCAGGCGGACCGTGTCTGCGTAGGCGGGCGCGTGCGTGCGTGGGGGCCCGTGGACTGTTCTGCCCTGGGGCCCAGAATTGCTGTCAGTGGGCCTGCCTTACAGTATCTCGATCTGCTTCGCACAAGTTCATTGTTCGGTGATGCAGTGTCCACATTATACTTAGTCAGACTTGGCTTGAGAATCACAATGGGGGGAGGGGCTCTGTATCAGTGAAAAGCTGCTAATAAGAAAAGGAGAAAACCTTAGATTTAATCTTTTGACTTTTTTGGTGGGTCAAATATCACCATGACGATTTTGTTATCTTTGATGGGGTGAGCTTTTAAGGAGTTACATACCGTATCCCACCTGCAAGATAATGGGGAGTAGGGAATGATTTAAGCCCTCTTCTTTTGTTTTATGGTACTTGGGAATATTTTGTAGCGCAGTCATAAAAAGGCTATAAATCATATCTCCAGTTTCCTACTATCTGGCTTCTAGGGTCTGTGCTTCTATTTAAATAGGCTGATAGTCTGTACAGAAGGATTATATAAACCAGGGGTGGCTAACCTGAGCCTGAGAAGGAGCCAGAATTTACCAATGGACATTGCCAAAGAGCCACAGTAATACGTCAGCAGCCCCCCATCAGCTCCCCCACCCCAGCTCCCAGTGCCTCCTGCCCAACAGCAGCCCCACTGATCAGCACCTCCCCCCTCCCTCCCTGCACCTCCCGATCAGCTGTTTCTTGGCATGCAGGAGGCTCTGGGAGGGCAGGGGAGGAGTGAGGGCACCACAGGCTCAGGGGAGGCGGCAGGAAGGGGTGGAGTGGGGCAGGGCCTGTGGCAGAGCCAGGGGTTGAGCAGTGAGCCCCCCCTCAGCACATTGGAAAGTTGGCACCTGTAGCTCCAGCCACAGAGTCGGTGCCCGTACAAGGAGCCGCAGATTAACTTCTGAAGAGCCGCATGTGGCTCCGGAGCTACAGGTTGGCCACCCCGATATAAACGTTGCACTGCAGTAACTGGATGTAATTCTACAGTGCAGTAAACCCCAAATCTGTGATTCTAGGGGCACTGCCCAGTAAACCCCAGGGTTGCCCAAATGAGTCACGTCTCCGACGAATTCTTTCCCTAGACACTAAAACACCATTCCCTTTCCAGTGATCATTTTACGTATAAAAGACCTTTTCTGTAAAAACTGGAATCCGTATCTTCACAGTTCCCGCAACCAGGTGTAATTTCCGTTGGGCAGGATCTTCTCGTTCTTTCTAACCTGCAGATATTCAGTGTAGAAAACACTGAGTTTTTTTAGACCAGTCTCTTCTCTCCTTTGCGCCTGTGAGTGATACCTGCTGGAGAAGGGCAGCCTCCTGCACTGTCCCTCAACCCAGCTTAATTATTAACCTCATGGAGGACCTTCAGCTCCACCATGCAAAAACACTTAAATCACTCCATTTCTCTTTGGCTGTCTTGCTAGCTGGGCACACAGGACTCCTGGGTTCTATTTCTGGCTAACATCCAGAGCTATAGTAGTAAATACTGGGGGTGAGGGGAAAGAAGAGAAATAGTTCTGGAAGGGGTATAAAACCTCATGTTTCATTTTAAGCCAATCTCTAGCTCTTAGAGGGTAGAAGATTTCCTCAAGGGACAGATGATCCCGCAATTGACGGCTGCAGGATTTCATGCACCTTGCTCTGCAGCCTTTGGTGTGACAGATGTCAATCGCACTGGCCACTGTTGGAGAGGAAGATTCTGATCTAGATGGGCTACACATCTGATGCAGTGTAGCAAACTTTGATCAGCCTCTGACTTCCTGTGCAGCCTTGGGCAGGTCATTTAATTGTTCTGTGCTCAGTTTACCAATCTGTAAAGCAGGGCAGATACCCCGCTCGTCAGCGTGTGTCACATGTCTCCCTCTGTGCCTAAGCCACAGAGAACATGGGCCTGTTACAACTTTCAGCTTGACAGCCTGACTCTTGAGCTTGAGCTGTAAAGACTCATGCAGTTAGCTCTGGAGGTCCCTGGTTCAGTCCCTGGTGTTGGTTGAGATGGTGTCTGCCCCGTAAGTGGGGGCCTATCCAGGATCCAAACTCTTGGCCTTAAAAGCTTGGGATAATCTTCCTCTGTCCGGAGGAAGTATATAACCTACTGATGAGTGTGTGTTCCTTGTTCTGCCTAGCTAGAGGAAGTGAGTCTGTCACAGTCTGCATAGCACAGAGGGGACAGTGTAACAAACATTGATCAGTGGGTCTCAAATACTGTCCTCCTATTTGGATGGGGTGGGAAGACCTCAGTCACGTGAAGGTGAACTTACAGCACTGGGAGATACTTGTGGGGAGAGAGTGTTATTATACTGTTTACCGCAGCACCTATCGGGGCGGGGCGTGAGGGGGGCGTTTAAAGACACCAGTGACAAGTAGGCTCCCAACCCCTATCGAAACTCGCATAATGGGAGTTAATAAAATTCTGTATAGGGGGAAGATTTTCAGTGGCAGTGAGCCCCATTGGTGTGTATATTATGTATGTCCAACACATAAAACATAATGCTTAGTGCATGATTCGTATGTCATTGCTGACATACAAAGTGCTGCATGCATCCCATTATATGAGCTGTCATGGGGCTGTGCCAGGATTTTGAAATCTAACAACTGGGATACAAGAGGTGCTGTCTGAGCACGCTCAGCTTGTGTGTCATTTTGAGCCCATCTGATACATGGTATATGCAGCAGCAGATGAGACAGTCTAGTAACTGATCATTACGCTTATTAGAGTGGAACTTGGCATAGGAATTTCCATCCTAAGCCATGATTTCTCAGCTGTTTCAAATCACTTACAGCTGAAACTTGATACACAAGATGTCAAGTTAAATGGCCATTTTAATTTATTTATATATATATATAAATAAATAAAATTATGAAATGGTATAAATACATTTAAAAAAAGTTCAGTCACTTCAGAAAATTAAATCTGGGCTCTTTTCAGCTCAGAAGTCTCCACTCCCTCAACCTTCTTCCCAACGGCTAAACCAAAAATGAAAGGTCACAAGTTTCTGGTGTGTCAGTTAGTGTTGGTGCTTTGGAGAGACATTTGAATAAAGACATTAGGCCCCCATGCTGCAAGCATTATAGACTTGATTAACTTTGAAACTGGTGGGAATACTTATGGTAGTAAAGTTAAGCACGTGTAAATGTTTGTGGGAACGGGCCTAAGAGTTGTATAGAATGTGTTTTCTCTTGCTATATGCCTGTAGCCAGGCTACAGCATTGCTGTAATATAATTGGGTCTGAAGGCTGTGACTGCTAGAATTTACTGTGAAAGCAGTTACTTGTATCCCTCCATTCAGCGGCGTTGAGATGCTTCACTTCTTGTCATTGTCCCATGAGCAACACAACTTACCATCTGAAACTGAGTCTTCTAAGTTGGGGGGACATGATGGTCTGAAATATTTATTGATCCAAGGCCAGAAGGGACCACTGTGATCATATCGGCTGTTCTCCCAGAGAACACGAGCCATGGAACTCCCCCAAAATAATAATAATAATTAGTAATCATTTCCTGAAAAAATCCTTTACTTTAAAAATAATAATATTTGAAGTGTATAATTCCAAGGTAGGAGAGGAATTATTTGGATGCTGTTCAAAGGGAATTCACTAGAAGGGATGAAATTATGTGCTGAAAAGGGAAACCTTAGGAGATGCATTGAAAGTGAGACCTACCAACTGGGTATGTCTCTCTCAAGGGAAGGGTGGATGTTCTAGAGCTTGGGACATTTCAAATTAGTGAAGACAAAATACTGAACAGGGAGCAATCCTGTGCTGGCTGGGAAATGGACTAGATAACTGATTAGATCTTCTCCATCTGTAATTTCTATGATTCCTCAAATTAAAAATCCACTGCCAGGTTAAAGAAAAGACCTTGGTTTTTCCTTTGTGACAGTGGAGGCTCTCCAGGAAGGTGTTCATACGTTAATATGAAAAGGCGGAGGATGTGAAGCATATGTGGGAAATGAAATTGATGTTGAGCTGTGTGCTTTGGAGAGAGCCTACGCATATCCACTGTAGAGCTTTGTGGAAGTGTGGGATGAGGGAAGGAAATAAGTGTGAATCTTGAAAGCAAATTGATTAGAAAAGCAGCATTTATGAGTAAAGTGGGTTATAAAACTGAATCTGATGGAGGCTTTTAAAAGGCCTGTGTTAACCTCTCCTATTTAGTGCTTTGTCTCTGGGAGAATCCTATGGGGCAGGGAGGCTGAGCAAATTGCGTGTCACAGTGTGTTGGATGTGTTAAAAGTAGCCAGTTTAGGCTCAGTGGGCAAAAGTTGATGCTTTTCCAAGGCTTTTAGGGGCAGAAAATTGGGCTGAAAGCAGCCCTCTTTGTGGTATTTTGGGAATACTCTAATGGAGTGTGCCCCTCATAAGTCAGGGGACTGGGGCAGCTGCCCCTGAAAAGATCCTTTCTTTGGAAGAGCTGCATTAGTAAATTACTAGCTGTGAAGGGGATGTACCACAGTTGTGATATTAAATGTGTATGTCAGATTTTTCTTTCTCACTTTTCTCTAGGATGGTCCCCCAATACCAGAGCTGCTGCTAGTGAGACGTGGGTCTCCTGAATCTCTAAGATTCAGTTTGAGTTTTGGATAAAGGTTCAGGGTGGGAGGGAACGTCCTATTTGAGGTGAAGTAGTTCATTAATCCCTAGTTAAAGGGATTTCTCTAATAGATTTCAGCAGAGACAGGAGCCAAGGGACAGGTGTGTGTAGGGACGAGAACATTGAAGTTTTTTTGGCCCATAGCAGCTCCCATTTAGACACCTAATGAAGTGGGTCTGATTTTTCAAAATGCTCAGTACCCAGAAGCTCCCATTGTGGATCTTGTGAAAAGCTGCCTGTAATATAATATTTTGACGCTTCCAGATTTTCAAGTTCAGGTTTACCCAAAGCTCTCGATCTGAAGTCATGGGGAAAGTTGGTTCTAGATTGGAATGGCGCATTCGCCCATCCTTACAATGGCTTGAGGGTTTGTAAATCCTTGATCTTAGAAACAGTTCAGATCCAGATCCAAGTGGGCATAGTTTAGTCCCTTTTCCAGAACGGACTCAACACAGCGCCCCAGACGTTGAGCACTCTGAAAGTGGGGAGATATTCAGAGCTAAACTCTGGGCTCCATTTTGTCTGGGATGTTTATACCGCAAGGAACCCACTTGCCATCAGAGGTGAGCTGTGTGCCTACAGGTTCAGAGCTCTGCCACCATTACAGGCCTGTGCCCATTCGGCTGTTTGTCAAAGGAGGTTTCTTTCTCCCTTGCATCCTGAATAATAGAGAGCCATTTAGAGGAGACTGAGCCCTGAATGAGTGTGTGGCTTTTGTTCCTTTTTCATATAATACTTTATACACTCATTTGCCTGCAGCTTTAATATCATGCTCGTTAAAGAAGCTGCAGATTAGTTGCACGAAGAGAGGATGGGGTAGCCTGCCCTGTATTTCTGGATCCGCAATAATGTGTGAGCCAACAATGGACTCAGTGTTCTTTCAGCTGGTGATTAAATGCTTGGCTCATAAATACCAATATTATATAACCTCCAAAATCAAGTAAGTAAATTGTGACCATATGGGAGGCTCTGTTTGGGAAGATTGGATTCTTCCAAAGAAAAAACAGGCTTCTCATCCAGCTTCAGTCCAAGCAGAAGTAGTTACTTAATCTACTGTTTTTCTGTCTGTCTCTACTGCCCTGGGTCCCAGCTTTCTCAGGGGACGGAAGGAGTTCATGAAATTAATGTCTGATCCAAAGTCCCATTTACTTCAGTGGAGTTTGGATCATGTCCTGAGACTTCTGCTGTATCCCCACTCAATGGCCCTGGATCTTGGGAGCTCTATCGTGCACTGGAGCATTTGCACGTGACTGGGCCGTGACTATAATCAGGGTCCAGCGTGAAGGCTCTTTATCTTGGGGCCTGATCCGAACAGAGGCTCAGTACACACAATCAGCCCCCTCCAGCAGAAGTCAAATTCCCAGCAGTAGGAATCTTGCCATTTTTCATCCTCCCCAAGCCCTCTCCCCAAGCTTTTCCTTCTCTGTCTCCCTCCTCCATTGAAAATTGAGCCCAGTGTCTTTCATGACAATCTGCATCCTTGAAATGCTGTTAAATAATGCCTTTCTAGAGCAGCCAGCAGCAGGAGAGGAAAGCAAGGACAGGTAACGGAAAATAGAACTGTTTACAAGTGAGATTTGATTGAGAGACCGGGAGATACCTGTGGCAGTAGCAGCAGAGGAGAAGGCTTTCATGCCAGTAGCAGTGAGATTGTCGGAAAAGACTGCTATGAGCAATGGATGTGGGGACTAAGAAGAGGCAAGGGGCCTGACTCCGCGCTGCCCTGCATCTTGTGTGCCTGTGCTGAACGGATGTAAAGTGCTACTGTTGTGGTTTGGTAGCATCGTACACCCACTCCACCAGGGGTAAATGGTGACACAAGATGCAAGGCTGCGGGGAATGTGCGTTGGGCTGGAACAAGTCCACACCAAGAGCAGGCGCACAAGTTGCGCAAAGGCAGGTTCCTAGAACAGTGACGCTGCATCAGGCACCTGGAAGGGATGTGCTGCCCTTCCCTAGTTCCCGTCAAAGGGGTCAGCTCACCCAGCCCTAGAGAGCCGTACAGCCAAGGGGAGCATCCGGGTCCTGGGACACCCAAGCAGGAGAAGTAGTGAGCTGCCACCATCTGCTTATTTGTGACAGCTCTGGGCAATGCCCCACCAGCAACTCAGGGGCTGCAAACAGACACCCCCCTGCCAGAAATGGGCGGCTGCCCCATTGCCTCCATTCGTCTCTCTGGAGTGATAGTTTTACACATGGAGAGCTGGGAGAAGATCCACTGGAGAGCGAGTCAAAAAAATATCCCGAGAGAAAGAAGAGCTCTGCATGTCCTCTCCTGGGCTCCGTAATGTGCGTCTTATGGCAGGGGTGGTGCTGAAAACATTGTCTCCGTATTAATTAACTGAGGTTCTGGGCCAGACTCATTCCTGGTGTGAAGCTGCTGATTTCAGTGGTGTGACGGCTGGGGTGAATTTGAACCCTCTGTCTGTATCCTGAGCTGTAATCAGCCATTACACACTCATTACACATATGGAGAGGTGGCACACCATAAACCATCTTCTTACCTTACCAAATCCCTTCCAACATCTGTGTGAAGAGCCAGCAAAGCTTCTAGTTCTTGGAAACCCAGTAGAATGCACTGAAGCAATGCAAGACTCTTACTCCACTTCATTTGCAATTGCTTTTATTGATTAAGACCCTGTATGCTGAATATCAGATACCTCCTCTTTCAAAGGACCACATTTGGCCCTTGCAAGGAGACAGATTCCTTGCCCTATCTACTTTGATCCCATAGCCCTCTGTCTGAGTTGACTATAAGTGGGTAATAGCAGAGCATTTGGACAGATATCACCTTTCTATAAATCCAAATAAATAAAATTCTGAGGCTTCTCAGCACAATTTATTGGCAACTGGAGTCCATAGACCCAGGATTCCTGTTCTAAGCACAGCCCTTGTTGTGAAGACAGAGGGTAGAATGATAAGAGAACAAGTCGGCACAGACTTTTCATAGAATGATTCAAGGACAAAAGCTGCTCACTTTACTCACACAAGTAGTAGTGAAGTGGCTTGCTTGTGTGACTGAGGGGAGCAGGAGTTAGCCCTACACCTTGCACTATTTGCACCTAAATCTAGTTGACAGCAAAATAGACTCAGAAAATCCTCAGCAATTTAAAGATATTTTAGGGTTTTCACAAAGATAATGGAGAATTAGTTCACCAACTGTTGTAAAAGATGTTAAATGGATAGAGTCCCATTGCTGTGTCTGTTTGAAAGGGCCCAGTATAGCCTCCTGCAGCAGAGCGAATATACTAGAGGGACAAGTTCCTTTACAGGCGTTCTAAAGAAATCTACGTTACGGGGAAACAATCGTTACTCGTTTAATACAGTTTTGCCAGTGCAGTGCGTTTTCTAAAATGCCACATTTCTTTAATGTATCTTTTTAAAAAAAAAAGTCCCCAGGAAGATTAGATTAAAAACATATTTTTCTTATACATCACCCATTTAAAGCTAGTTTAACCGAGATTAAAGAACACCCCATTACTAAGGCCAGGTCCAAATGGATACTTTAAAAGCCAGTTAGAATACTGTGTGGAATGTAAATATAACTGCCAGAGAGCTAGAATGACACTGTAAATGTCGAAGAGACCACTGTTGCTAACGTTTCCTATCTGGGTAGAGTGGGGCTGTCTTTGCTATTTGCACCTGTCGTTGAATTAGTACATTTGTCTCTATGGCTGGGAGGGAAGAAGAGCGGAGGGGCTGCTCATTACTGTGTGTGACGGTAACCGAATTCAGTGCAACTCCTCCTCCTTTTTGCTGTTCCTGCATGTGGGCTCTTTATAGGGCTTGGTGGGGAAGAACATTGAAAGACTCAGGCACAGGTACTGACTTTTCTTTTTCCTGGTGGGTGCTCCACCCCCACTCTGCTACGAGGCCCTGCCTTTGCTCTGCCTCTTCCCCCCTCCCTTGAGCACCTCCCACCAGCCTCTGGCTGCTCCACGGCCAGCTCCGGGGCCTGTCAAACAGCTGATCTGTGGGCCAGCCCCGGGGGCCGCAGAATCACTGTGGCTGGTGGGTGCTGAGCACCCCTCTGTTTTTTTTTTTTTTCCGTGGGTGCTTGAGCACCGAGCACCCACAGAGTCGGTGCCAGTGGACTCAGGTATTCTCTGGAGAGATGTCAGGGCACTCTCTGAGGGTTTTCACTCTGTCTCATGATGCCAACATTTGCCGCTTTCCAGCGATTACCAATTTCTTTTGTCTTTTTACCATCCAGATGTGATTGAATACGGGAACACCTCATAGAGCTAAGGGACCGTGAACACAGGTAGCGGTGGGAACAAAGGGGTCTCATCTTTGGTTCCACTGAGCAAGTAGCTTCGCTAAGAGCTTCTATTTCTGCTTGTGTGTGGAGCTTGTGTTTAACCTTCGTCTCCTGAAAAAAAATGCTGAACTCTCTACTCGTTGGTAGCAAGTGCAGTACAGCCTAGTAAGCAGAGAAGGATCCTGGGATTCAGGACTCCTGGGTTCTAATTCTGGTTCTACCACTGACTTTGCTGTATTGCCTCCAAGCTCCTGTGTGAAAACTGGGGATAAAAATATCCAGTTCCCGGGGAGATTGTGGGACTCGGTTCATGCAGGGTGGGATTTGCAAAAGCTCTTTGCTTTGTCCAACTCTGCCCACGGGAGTCAAGGAGTTTTACCAGAGACTTCAGTAGGAGCAGAGTTAGGCCAATGCTGAGCACTTTATACTGCCCTTCCTGTTGCGCTTGGCTGGACAGTGCTGTATCATTAATTGGTTTAATACTAGTGCACTGCAGGACTTCTGAATTCACATTCCTGTGCTGAATGCAACTGTATCCTTGTCACGCTTGGGAATCCTATGCCAGTACAGTAAGGATGAAATCAGTCCCTATTCCAGAGCTGAATAACAATTGCAAACAAACCATCTATGGCAAAACCAATGCTGGGGCCTCTCGTGTTTCCAAACTGACTCCCCCCTTCTCCCCGCCCCCCCCATCTCTACAATGGTGATATGTGTTGTCAAGAGAGAATGTGATCATTTGCCAAGGGCTGGCAACACTGCTCAGTTCTAAACTCTAACTATCACTTTCTTTTGTTGAATATGGAAACAATGGTTTTCTGTGATTGTAGGTTGATGTAACATGGTGGGTAGTGGTGCATATTGTGGTAGTCAGGAAACTGAGTTGTTAACACATCACTGCTAAGCAGAGAGAGGTATCCGCAGCATTTGGGGCCTGTTAAGTTTCTCCATACTCAGTGGGCAAACACACACTTTCAGCCGGAATTACTATTTGGTTTTGATTGCAAAAAGAGTGAAGCAAGAGAGAACAGAAGTAAAGTCTCCGCCAGAGAGCGCACACTGACAGTCTGTGTGGTGCTGAACACAAAATAGATGCCTGCTTCTCCAGACAGTAAAGTCCTCAGCATTTTAAATGTGCTTTACACAGGAAACGGGGGGATGTCAGCACATCTCTGCCACAAGTAATCCATAGCTAAATACACTTCGTCAACATTAAGTAAAGACTTATTTGCTGGGACAGAAATACTGGGTGAGATTCTTGACTACTGCTTCAGCCCCTTTATCCTGAGTAAAAGGTCTGGAGTGGTATAAAGGGGTTTGAAAAGCCTGGGATCCAATTGGGAGGAGGATTCCTGCACCTCAGGAACACAGCTGTAAGGTTGCCTTCTGAGGACCCCTTGGCAAGCTCTGGTTTAGGTTGTATTCCAGGTCCAGGACAGGCAGGGTGTATCGTGGGCAGAACCACACACACAACCCTACAGAGATTCTGGGCAAATAGGATCCTAGAGCTGTCATTACACGGGAGGCCACACATGAGGTTTGAAGCCAGCTTAGCCCTCCCTCTCTTTGGGCTATCTTTGCCCCCCTTACAGGGGCAGCATAGAATCTTGCCCAAGCTGTTGGCTGGCCTATTACATCACCCACATCCTTTTGCTGCACTCTGCATCTTCTGCTGAGGGTCGGAGACGTTGAATAAGGTTGTTGGCAGTGTGTGTATTTACTCAGTGTGGTGTCCATGGCCCTTTGATGAACCCACTGACCTGCCCGGGATTGTAAAACTTGCATCTGCCTTCATTGGAAACACTCATAAAAAGGGTGGAAAGAAGAAGCAGCTACGACTTTGGCCAGCCCACACCGCTGCTTGTAGCCATTGGTATTCTGTGTCACGAGGCGCGAGAACTAGTTGACGTTTTCCTTTTATTCAGTGAAGAGCAGCTGTCTGAGCTAAACCGAAACATCCCCAAAAATAATTCACTTCAACATTTTTCACTGAAAAATTTTGTCATGAAAACTTTCATTTTGAGTTGAAAAATTGTATCTAGATTTTTGAAAACAAAAATAAAATTTTGGGGGGAGGGGAAGAGGGTGGAATTTTTCTCCATTTCCTACTTTGACTTCCCAGTGAGTGTGAGACAGAAATGGAGGGATAGTAAGAAAAGGAGAGAAAGGAGCTCCCCCTCCCCCACCCCAGTTATACAAGCATGGTAATGAAAGTGCAACAACTGTGATGCTGGATCTCAGTGCGTGTGCACGAGGCTCAAAAAAACCATGCCAGGCTACTAGGTGGTCACCCAAAATGGCCCAGAGCTCTGCCTCACGGCAATTAAATCCATGTTGCTTACTGCAATGATCAGTGGGCTTGAAGCAGCTTGGAACAATTACGCAACAGCCTACGCGTGCCTGAAAGCACAAGGTTCAGGCTTTGCCATCTTGAGGATGTTAGCCAAAACCAAAGTGATCTAAGAACCCAGAGAGGCCCGTGCTGTTGAACTGTATTTCTTTTGTTCAGCGCTGGAGCAGATGTTTTTGGATTACGAGGCTGCAAAAATGCAGTAAGTTAGGGGAAAGGTCCGCAGCTTGGCTTTTGGCTAGCACGTAGTGCTTTCTTGCCGCTTGTAAGGTGAGGAGAGGGGGTCAGTTCTGCTGCACTTAGATTAGGCGGGAATGTAATACTCAAGCATGAACAATAATGGGAGGCTGTAATTGCTTGGAAGGCAGGGTGCGTGCACACCTAGTTTATTGTCAGCAGCTTATCACATGAGAATTAAAATTACGATGTCTCCCTTAAAAGAGCCTTGTTTCCAGCTCTAGTAGTGTAGCTGGGATGCTGACAGCTGTAAGTGTGTTTTCTGTGCTGAGCGTTCCACTTGCATTTGTGTGACTTTCCTTTTTCGTTTCAGTTTTTGTAAATGCATCTTGATTGCTAGTGAGTGGTGCTAGCTCGACAGTCCTCCACTGGGGCCACAGAACAGGCCTCAGAGTGGGCAGTGGAAACTGCATGCTTCCCCTAAGACAGTGCCCGACTGACATGCCTCGAACCTGCCTGGGAGGGGACTCCCGTTAGGGCTGTGAAGGTAATTCAGTCTCACTGGCCCAGTTTTGTCCTCAGCCGGTCTGCTGGTAGTTTTTGAGATGTGACACCTGTTCACTCAGAACTGGAAGGAGTCCCTCAAATTCACCTCACTGCATTTGTAGTATTTGTCCATGTAAAAGCCTGGCTAATGCAAAATCCACTCCCCCACAATCTCTCTCATCCACAAACAAATGTTTTCACTTCCTAATCCCACAGAACCAAGGGCTCATCCAGAGAGAAAACCAGGCGTATTATATAGCAGCTATGTGATGCTGCTGTGCAACAGGTTTGTTTGCCATGCAGGCCAATTATCACTTTGCCAGGTAGTTAGGGCCTGATTTTTAAGACAAGTTAGACACACAATTCCATATGCCTAATTTGTGAGTGCAAGTGCTTTTATTGTGCGTGCAAACTGGGAAATTGTGTGCTCAAAAAGATAATAAGTTTAATGCTGAACATATTCAATCATGGTAATTGCATATGCAAATTAGTCACACAGTTGTAAGCCCAAACTGTCTGAAAATCTGCCCCTCTATTTGTTATAGTAACAGTTTAAAAAAATCACCAACAACATTGCAATCTTATAATAGCTAGGATTCTCTGAATATTAGTTAAATCTGTTGTCTTCTGTAGCTAGTGTGATCATTTTGGTACACAATACAAGTTTAGTATTTTCCCTTTGAAACTCTGTGTAAAATCTGCACTCAACTGCTGCAAATTAGGAACACAGTTGTTAGTGATGTGGTGCCATAAATGTATATGTCATTTACGACAGATAAAACGCATGTCCTGAAGAGCTGGAAAGGTGTGAGTACATAGGTCACAGGTTGAGCCACAGTGGGAATGCTTCAGAAATCTCGTGAAAACCCACCTGATCATGAAGGAAGAAATGGAGGATGCTTAATGTATGTTGTTTGACAGCTAGTTCCAAAGGGAAGTGAGTCAAAAGATTGATAAAGGAGCAGGCCATCAGGAGTGGGAAGGGCTACGGGACTTCCTGACCGTCAAAGGGAGTTCATGTTGCCCTGGTCAGACAGAACTCACTGCCTCATGATAGTCACAGACTCTGATCTTCTGGATCCCGCTGCTCCAGCCTGGTAACATTCCCCACAGACAGACACACTGAGCCTAGGCTCACAAGGCCCCAGGTGGGTAGTACTTCCACCTGAGAAGTTGCACTGGCCCATGTTTTGGGCTCATGTTTTTTCCCTTTTCTCTTTTCAGATGAGCAACAAAAGGTCCAATAGCTTCCGCCAAGCCATTCTGCAGGGGAACAGGAGGCTGTGCAGCAAGGCACTGCTGGAGGAGTCGGGACTAAGCCTGTCCCAGAGGCTAATTCGACATGTTGCATATGAGACCCTGCCACGCGAGATAGACCGGAAGTGGTACTACGACAGTTACACCTGCTGTCCTCCGCCCTGGTTCATGATTGCCATCACCATTGTAGAGGCAGGTATCCTACTGCGCCGCTCCTGAAAACCCCTCCCGGAGCGCGAGCAAGCGTAGGGAGACTGTTACCCCACACGTACAGACCGTGGCTCTGCCAATGCACCTGCCTCTCTTGAACCCGCATTGACGCTGGGGCCACGCTCTGTGCTCATTTGGTGATCTGCGCGAATAGGGACTAGGGTGAAACTAGCACATTGGCTTTCACGTGTAAATGGGAGATTTGGAATCGAGGTCTCCAAAAGCAGAAGTCTAGGTCGTTCATCTGATGCTTTCCACTGCGTGAGCTTCTGGTGCGGTACCTCAGGACAGCTTCAAAGTTCTGCTGAAGTTAGTTGTCAGTGGGCCATTAGGCAAAGGGTGGTGCCAGTGGAAAAGCTAAAACCTCTTGCGCCTTTCATCCAAATCCCCTTCAGCCTTTGAGCTAGATAAATTTGGTTTCTATGGAGCTTACTCACCCGGGGTTCTTTAGAAGGAGACAATACAAAGCAAGGTTCTGCACGCATGCTAAAGACTCTGGTACCTTTCATAAGGGGTAGGTGCTTGCCTTATCATTCTTCAATAAAACATGTCCTTACCCCTCCGCTTTCCTCACTTCCCTGCTCATGGGGTCTGCATTTCAGTGATGCTGTCCGGATGCAGTTTGTCCAGTGCTTTTGGGTCCTTTGCAGTGAAAGGTTGTATGTAGATTTACAATTTTGTTTGGTTTTGAGGCTTTTTTTTTAAATGCATCTTAATTGGAGTTTGTTAGTTCCTCAGAGTAGGAACCTTGTAATCATTCATGTTTGTAAATGGCTAGTACTCTCATACTGCTATATAAGCATGTTGTGATAGCTGGGGGAACCTATTGCACAAGTTGGATATTGAATTGTAGTTTATTTCTGTGGAGGGATGGTGTTCATTAACTGAGGAATCTCCCTGGTTTTCTAGGTTGCCTTTTTTCTTTACAACGGAGTGGTATTAGACAGATTTGTGCTGCAAGTCACCCATCCTTTATACCTGAAGAACTCATTAGTGTATCATCCTCAGCTCCGTGCTCAGGCTTGGAGGTACCTAACCTACATATTCATGCATGCCGGGTGAGTACTTCACAAATTTCAGAGGGTCCCCACAGCTGAGTTTCCAGAGAGAGAGAGATTGACTTGAATCAGTTCAGAATTGGATTTTATAAAAGATTTTTCAGTTGCAAATGGCCATTCTGTGAAGTAGAACAAATCGCATGCTGTTGAGGGACATAGTAAAATACTGGGCTGTTGTTCAGATGGGTTACCTTCAAAGTCCTTGTACTGGAGGAAATGGCACTAGTGATTCGATAGGTGGTGCGTGTCTCTCACTACTGAGCCAGTGACCCCGACATACATATCTGGGGCTATGTAGCTCTGCGCTTCCCCAACTGTCCATTTGCCCAATTTCCCCCAAGTACAACTAGGTGGATATTGGAGAAGAAATCTGCAAAAATGTAGCTGAATTTTTTACCCAATTTGCCACATTTGGCTTTGAGATGAAATCTGGTCTTGTAGCTAAAGTACTGGATTGGGTTTCAAGAGGTCTGCGTTTTAGTCCTGACTCTGCCACAGACAGCCTGTGTGAGCTTGGGTGAGTTGCTTAATCCCTCTGTGCCTATAATCTATAATTACTTAATAATATTTTGCTATCTTATTGTATTTGGTGGCACCTAGAGGCCCCAAATCAAGATTGGAGTCTCATTTTGCTAGGCTCTGTACAAACACACAGTATGAGACAATTCTTGCCCTGAAGAGGCAACAAGACAGACAGACAATCAGAGGGGAAATTGAGGCACAGCATGAATGGACTTGCCCAAAGTTACACAGGGAGTCTGCAAGCCCAGCTGGGAACAGAATCCAAGTCTTATGAATCCCTGTTTCCTGCCCAGTGTCCCATTCCCTGGACCTCTCTACCCCACAGGGGTTTTATGAGGCTTGCTTAATTGGTGTTTGTGAAGTGCTCAGATGCCATAGTGATGACAGCACCACAGAAAAGCCTGTAAATGGCTGAAATGTGCATGCTCCTTCTGTGTGTGTGCGGGCCAGTGATCTCTCTCTTTGCAAATGTCTGGATAGATAAGTTGTGGTTTTTCCCTAAATTTTTCATTGGAAATATCACCGTGACAAATTTCTCTGTGATAGTTCATAATTTGAACCTTACAAGGAAATGGCTAGAGACTCTTCCTTTTTTTTTTTTTTTTTCCCCTTACATGAAAGATTAATGGAAATCTAATCAGTGGTGCCCACTAAAATGCTGAAAAGATTCATCTGATGTTCCTAATTTGCTAGTGAACAGCTCCCTAAACTTCTCTCCTCAGCTCACAATTGGTCTTGTGCATAAGATCTCACCCAGATCTTTCAAGTAAACATCATGTAAATTTCCTAGGAGGAGCCAATTTTGTTTGAAAGACAGGGCAAAAAAAGAAAAAATTAGAAGAAATTTCCAAAACACCTGTGTCTCCTGCATGCCATGGCCCTCCAAAAACAGCCTTGTCCAAACACATCTCCAGCTGGAGGGTGGTGAGGGCAGATAGTGGGGGGCAGAGAAAGAGACACTTCTGCTGGACAGGACACAGACCACACATGCAAAATGTGAAGTGGAAAGGTCCATCTTTGAGGAACTCAAGCAAGGATGAGGGGAAAATTGGCCTTATAACAGAAAGTTACTCTCAATCTTAACTATTGAGCAGCAACCCAGGGCTTGTCTTCACTGTCAAAAAGCTGTGTTTTTTACCTCAATATAATTAATGCCCCTGAGCTATCCTGAGGTAAAAACTGAAGCAATGTCTGCACAGCTATGGTGCTGCAGTCATGCCCCTGTAGCGCTGTAGTGTAGACACTCCCTACAGTGACAGAAGGGGTTTTTCCACGGCTGTCATTAATCCACCTCTCCGAGAGGCGGTAGTTAGGCTGAAGAATTCTTCTATCAACCTAGTGGCATCTACAGTGCGGGTTAGTCGGTTTGTTTATGTAGCTCCAGGCTGTGGATTTTTTACACTCCTGAGCAATGTAACTTAAATTTTAAGCGTAGACTTGGCCACAGTGAAGACTAGGCATTGTAGTTTTAGTGTGAGGTAAACTCACTTTGGTCAGTCTCAGGCAGGTAGGGGCATGTATAGTGCTGACCTTGGCAAGTTTTCCTCACAGTAAACCTCAAGAGCCTTGTTTTCACTATGTTTTTACCTGAGAATCACTGATGTGCATGAATTACCTTGAGGTCAAAAATGTAGGCCTAACTCTCCATAATATGTACTTGTATACCTTGTGTATACATACACATGGGTGTATGTGTATTATATAGCTTGTACAGTCAGATAAAATAGCAAACTGCTCTGGGATCCATTTGAATGAAAGGTAAGATTATTAGCGTTTAAACTTCTTTCGTTATTGTTTGTAACAGGGCTTTCCAATCCATGAAATGTCACCACTTCGCCTTAGCAAGCAGCACTCTGGTGTTAGTCACACATCTTGCTTGAAAAGTTTGCCAAGTCCTTTATTTACCAAGTTTACTTCACAGCCCTGGCTGGTTTCGGAGGGAGGCGATAATGAAGACAGTATCGAACGTCTAACCTTTGTAAATATTTGAGATTTATCCCAGAGAGCCTCATTACTTTTGCAACGAATTCTAAATCCTGTAGATACATAACCATCAAAACCACACACAGTCCTGCTTGAATAATAAACCCTGTAGCAGTTTTTATGAGGAAGCAGCATCCTATAGTTGGATGGTTAAATGATCATTTATTGCTGACTTATCTGTATTAAGTACCTTTCGTATCAGGAGAATAGATAAATCCCGAGAAGGTAATAATCTTTTTACTGTGGGCCCATTATTCCCATCTCATTTTCAAAGGGCAGGCTAATCCAGTGGTGTGGAGTCTATTGCTGTTATACTTCCTGCTGAGACTTTAACATGGTAATTTGCATTCCTTAATTTACTGCGCTCGTCTGCTTTTTTTAAAAAATGAAAGTGACAGTCAGAAGGTGTTGGAGAAGAAGGCAGTTGCTAAGGCCAGCTGGCTGTGCTTCTACAAAGATTCCAAAAATGCACTGTTTGTGTCTCCATCCTCATGGAAAGAGCTTTATAAAGAGGCCTGAAAGCCAAGTCGAAGCTGTAAATTTTGCCCTTCTGCTTTCATGCAAAGCAGCTGTTGATTATCGGGGGCCCACCCATTTATTACACCGCCGTAACTAATGACTTGCATTGATTCTCAGTCCCATTTGTTTGGTCCCAGAGAAGGCTAACGTCCTAATAAATCAGTTACATTGTCATTTCAAGAATGACACATTCAAAGCTGGAGAAAGCTAATTATGTTTTATGGGTGCTTATTGACTATGGAACCTCTGATGCTCTTAGCTTGATGGGAAAGTGGGCTGAATAGGCTGACTCCTGGTAACGCTTTTAGGAACAGGCACATGTGTCAGGTCCACTGAAATAGCTTTTAGAGTCCCTCACAAGAATAAGCTTTGCCTGCAAAAGCTGCCTTGCTAAAATAAGGACAGTTGCTTGGTTTTAAAATGTTGGACATTCCCCAGGACGGTTACTAAGTGTCAGTCTCTTGTTTTCCTTCTATACAAGGGCAGTGAGATGCTCTGATTCATTCCTGTGATCTCTATTTGACTTTTGGTAGGCATTCCCAACTAAGTGCTTGAGTCCCCTGTACCTGCATGAGCAGAATGAACACAAGAAAATGACTATGCCCAGTGGCTCCAATGCTCAGAGCAAGCAGAATAAGCACATTCAGTTAGGTTACAGAAATGTCCAATAATGATAAACTGCAGAACAAATGGGGGGGGGCACACAGCGAGAGGGTTGGATTATTAGAGAATATTAGAAATTAGAGAGAGGCTGATGTCTTAATAGGTTTGTTTCTATCTTCCTTTAAGGACAGGATTGCACCATCCAGAACAAGGTCTAGTATTTTGTCCAGTCTAAGTTTCAAACGTCCCAAAGGATGCAGCTTCCACCACCTACCCAGGGAGAATATTCTACAACCTCCACAGCAGGAAGATTTCCCTGATATTTACATTAGGCAAATCACAATGCTAACATGAGGAAAGCCCAAAAGAACTAAATATACCTAACCCAAGATAAGTGATGACTACGGCACTGGGGACAGGATAACTGATTGGCCATTTGGGTAGTGAGAACACCACGGGTGACCAGGAACTATCTAGGATGGCATACGGGAGGCCGTAGTACCATCGTTAAAGCACTTGGGAATCCTTTAGTAGCAGAGGGGATGTGTAAATATTTGTATGATGCTTTAAAAAATAGAAAACAACAGCTATGTGCCAAGTGTTATTGATTAGATGTAAGATCTTTGCTGTTCTAAACTCATGACCAAACACAGTGGAAATCTACAGCATCGGTGTCTTTTTTTTTTCACAGATGCATCTGCTTGGGATTCATGCTTTCCGCCTGGCTCCCACGCAGGTTGGCACTTGTTAACGTGCACAGTAGGGATGGTGAACGACAGGCTGGAGTTCCGCAGGCAGCCTTGACGCTGTGTTTTGCACTGTAGATGGGAGTTGCACAAGCACTCAGCATGGGACTGTCTCTGTTTCTGCTGCAGCCCATCAGCATTGAATCATTGACTCTAGTGGGAGCAGAGCTAGGTCAATCCCGAGTGCTTTTCACAATCCCTCCTTGCACTTGATAGATCCCCCACATGAAGCCACCGTATGTCAGCCGAACATGAAATCTCTACCTTCTTTCTGCTCCTGCTACGAGCAGATAGGGATAGGCCCAGCAAATGTTAGGACATGGAGCGTGGGGTGGGGCCTGCTAGCACGAATCTTGAAGCTGCATTGTGTATCAGCAAGATGAAAAAGGAACTGTCATAGGACAGCTGTGCATAACCTAGAATTGCCTTGAAACTCACATGTCAAATTGATGTGCAGAGCGGGAGGGCATACTGTCAAGTGGTTAGAGCAGAAGACTGAGAGTCAAGATTCCTGGGCTCTTGTCTGTCTCTGCCACTGTCTTGCTGTGTGGCTGCAGGTCACTTAACTCCTCTGTACTCCGTTGTACCCATGTGTGGAAAAGGGTGTAATAAGAGTGTTGTGAGGCTCAATCGCTATTTGTAAAGAACTTTGCCGCCTTTGAAAGGACCTAAGGGCTGCAAAGGAGGATTAGCAGTAAAAGCAATAAGTGATGTAACGTGCTCTGAACAGCTTGGTTGTTGGTCCCCTGATTCCAGTAATCATGCTTTTTCTCTAGTATTGCTATTTATTTCCATGCAGAAGCTATTTCTAATTTTATACATGCATCAGTAGCTTCAATTATGCTTTGACAATTTATGAGGACTACACTGAGCAGGGTTTCACTTAAAGGTGAAATCATTTCATAGCATCTGCTTGGTATGATAAAAATGTTTTCAGGCGGGATATTTTACTCACTGTCTTTTTTATCAGGAATACCTGTGCCACCAAAGCTTGATCTTTTCAGAGTACAATTTGGCATCAAAAGGGAGAACTTCCATTATATAGATTAAAATACTATGTCAAGCACACTCCCAAAAGGATTTGATTTTGTGGAGCTGGACAATAGAAGGAAACCAGGAATCTTCTCTCAGTTGCATTCCTAGCCCCTGAATCAAACATAGTCTTCACTTAACCGTCTTCCACACCCAGTGTATTTGGTGGGTCAGTGCACAGTGAATAGTCCATGGCTCTACATTCCTGCTATATGCATTGGTTCACACATTTTCCCCCATGTCGTATATTCCTTTAGGCCAGGCCATGCCTTGTTGTTCAGGTTCACATTATAACAGGCTTGAATCTGAGTAATGTGTGGAACATTCCTAAAACCGCTGGTCTGAATCTGCAGACTTCATGTCATAGCAATCCGTTACCAATGCTACTGAGAGGGTGAAGTGTCTTCTTATGAAGATAGCGGCCCTTATAACATGGAAGATGAAGAGAATTTGGTGTAATCTTGGGAGGAGACAGAATTCTTATGAAAAGCTTTAACGGAAAAATCAGGGAGTGCACTCTACCTATCTAGAATTAGCCCATTTCATCTGGGGATTATTTTGTAATATTCTTTTGGAATAGTAAAAATCTAACATAATATCCATCCACAAAATTCACTGAAGGAATCCACCATGGTAACCTGTAATAAATGACTGGGGAGTGTGAACTGTATCCATCACAACTTCTCTTTGTTGGATGATGTCAGATCTGTTCAATTTCATGTGCCAAAATTGTCTTTTAGTGGCTGCAGCCTGCAAGGCTAAAACCCCCAATGTTACTTCTGGTGAGACTTCCTTAGGCTTTGGCTTTGGCTTTGTTTAGCTTTTAAACAAAGGTCATGGTTTTTATCCCCTTGCCACTGTGGTGGAGTTTGCAGTCATGGATTCATGACAAAATCTATGCCCAGGGGGATAGCTGCCTGTCTCTCCAAATGCAGGTATCAGAGCATGTGATATGAATATTGATGATAAATCAGCTGTAGGTCAGTGACTAAAAAAAAAAAATGCATGAAAGTTACATAGACTAAGCCAAAGAAATCTGATTAGAATCTAGATTGTGGCTCACTTGGCCTCCTCTTCCAAGACATCGTTATATTGTGGGAAACAAGGGGAAAACACAGTTAGAAAGAACACAACTAATGGTATTTTTCTTTGCCCCAGGATAGAACACCTTGGACTCAATGTTGCTCTTCAGCTTCTGGTTGGGGTTCCCCTCGAAATGGTGCATGGAGCAGCAAGGATTGGCTTTGTCTACATTGCTGGAGTTGTAGCAGGTAAGTGGTGTGTCTGACCCCAGATGACCACGCGCTGGAAGTATCACAATCAATGTTCTCAAAGGTTTGGGTGTTTATGGTATGGGAGGAAAAGGTGCCTATTCTTGACGTTTCTTGGGCAGGAGTTCTTTGCTTTCCGTGCCAAAGACTTGGGATGCTTGGGATGATGGTGGCCATTTAGCCTTGCCATTGTAATTCTAGCACTAAGGTTATAACACTTGAAACATGGATCCAATGGGGCTATACAGTCTGTCTTGCAAATAGCATCTGCAGGATGCAATATTTTGGGAATGACCCTGCACAATGGTGCTGATGTGGCCAGGAATTACTAAAGTACCCCCAGGTCTCTGCCATATCAGTTCTTTCAGCAGCAAGGAAGCCTTGATTTTAGCTCTTCATTTTCCTTTGAGGTGCATGCATTTCTACTTGGCAGGGAAAGCCAGGCAGGTACTTACAAGAACGTAGCCCCCATTCTGAATTGCAAAATTTTCCATTTGTTTAAAAAAAATATTTTAAACATTTGAGCCAAATTCTGCAAACTGTGCAGCCCGGGTGCCTTAAGTGAACCTCGGAGCTCCATCTGAGACTCAGCGGGCGTGAACCTCACATGCCTGGAAATCAAAGAAAGCAAAACCTCAGAGGCTTGTGAAACCTGTTAAGCAAAACCTCAGAGGCTTGTGAAGGCTCTGACTGGAGCATAGACACGTGGCAGCTTTGGTTCAAATGTGCTTTATCTGCTGAAAGACAGCAGCTGTGCCCAAAAGCCACCAGTGCTTGCTGTAGAGCTCTCATGCAGTACCTGTGCAGCCTGGTGAGCTCTGCTCCAGGGATTCCTGCTTCTGAAGTACTGGCAAGGCTTGTCCAACTCAGGGCCTTCATGGCATCACTGATCACTGGCGTGGTCATGGCATCATGACATTGCATTTGCATCACTGTAGTGTTAGCCCCTTGGGGATTAAGCAGATGGCCCGATATCTTTGCCATTCTAGGAGGAGGAGGCAGAGTTGCTCTCTTGTTCTGCCTTAAACTCTGGCTGGAATTTACAAGTTCAGAAGGAGGAGCAAAGTCAGAAGCCAAGATTTTTTTCTCTGTCTGTATTTGACTAAGATTTCCAGGAGTGACTAGGGAGTTTATGTACCAGCCCCTGCTCTCTGAATTGTCAGACCTCTTTAAGGGTTCTCAGTTTGGGCACCCAAAAAGCTCATGCGTATATCTCACGTGGTGGTAACAGCTGTGCAGTAAAATGCAGAGGCTGATCACATCTTTGTGTCCTCTGTGGCTTGGGCGGACTGGGACTCGGGGTGGCCAATGAGCTGGCTGGGGCAGGGATCCTTTGACTGCAGGTGGGGCTCGGGGCTCCAGCAGGGGAGGGGAGAAGAATAGGGTATGGTAGGGTAGGGACGGCCTCTGGGGTAGAAGGGGCAGGGCTGGACGCTAGCCTCCCTGAACAGGGGGTTCATGTGCTGCCCATGGCTGTGTGGACATACTCTAAGTCACTTAGGTGCTTTTGAAAACTTCACCCCATGTCTATTGAGCCATTGTGATCTGCAGAGTCCGAGGCTGAAATCTGGGTCTACCCCACTTACTCTGCAAGACTGAAACGTGGTTTGGCCCTGTTGGGTACTATTGTGTGGTAACCAGCTCCCACACCCTGCTGGCTTCTCATAGCGTAGCTGAGATCCAAGGCTCAAAACTGTGTTGGACACTATTTGGAAATATGCTTACAGCTTGACATCTTCGCTGAGGGCTTGGCAGATGGGTCTACGTTTGACTAACTGCTACCCAAAAAATACACAGACTTAAAAAAACCAATTGCTTATAAATGCAAAGTGAAAAACTAGGACCGTTTTGAGAAAAGGCCTATGCCCGGCAGCGCAAGCAAAGCAAGCCACCATTTAGGGTTTGTTGTTTCAAATCACATGGGAGCTCTGCAGGCTGACTCTGTCTCTTCCTTTGTTTGTGAGGTCATAGGTGGAATTGATTTGCCATCAGAGCCACCTCTAGTAGTGGGACTGGAAGGGAGCAAATCTGTGGCCTCAGCCTTTATCCTTGGTAGCTCTGGCCTGCTGTTGCTTGAGGACCGACAAATTATAACCACAGCCAGGATTTGCAGGCCCACACACGCTTCTGATGGGCTGGGCACGTCTTTTAGTTTGTCTCGGCTACCATGCTTCTTCTTATTCTAAATGAATTCTCTGATTTCCGTTCATGCACATGCTTTTCCTTTCATTAACTGTGCTAAGTACGCTGTGGAGGGCAGTGCTGAAAGTAATCCCTTCTTATCTCAAGGTGAATACAACTTGGAAATTGTTAACATGAAGAATCACAGGCAGAAAACCAGCACACGATATCCCTTTGTGGTTAGATTTGTTTAGCCAATTATTTGACGCATTTGATTTAAAACATGTTCCTGGTGCTTTGAACTGTGCTGGGAGAGTGAGTGAGAGAGAGCACAGGTTAATGCTGCAGATCGAAGAAATAGAGAGATAATACAGCTTGTAAACAAATGGGGCAGCCCAAACATGCTCATCCCCTGCCCTTAACTGACTTTCATCAGGAGGGATAGCTCATTATTTCTAATCTAATTCTCTCCAGTTTGCTTGGCTCTGCTATTAGAACCTTTTGCTGTGCAGAGATGGTGAGACTGAAAGGGATGTTTCCAGCACAGCGCCCAGGGATTTAATTGTGTAAATACTATTCTCATTAATGGTTCCTCATTAGCTTCTCAGCCAGAGAACAACTCACTCAGCCAGGCTCCATAAGAGCCCAGGAACCTGGCTACGTTTCCCTGGGGAGGGGTGTCTTTCAGCTACCAGAATTAAGGGGGCGTCCGCTCCAGGGTTAAGGATGCACTGAGATTTGCGGGTAAAGCAGGACTAAGCCCCTTTCTTTCTTACTTGGACTGAAATGAGTCTCCAGATTTAACACCCTAACTCTACAGGTGACAGCTACATTGAATATAGTTAAATATTTACTAACGTGTTGCAGAGGAAAAGCCTGTTAACAATGTCTTCGGGCTTGTCGACACAGACCAGTAATATGCACCAGCGGGGTGTGAATTCTAAGGCACAGCAACGCGTTGCACGCCAACTGGCCTGCGTAGACCATGATGTGATACTCAGAGCTGTGAGGCACCTCGCTACCACCTGTCCTTAGCATGAGAAATCCTTGTCTGGGCCTGTTGGGAGTCAGCTCCACAACTCCACTGGCCACACACTCTCCTCTAGGCCTATCCAGGCCCCACTCTCTCTGCAGGTTAACAATAGGCACGCTCCAACCCCCGTGCATCTCCCTGGAGGATCCAGACCTTGTTCCACTGGACACTCACAATATTCACAGATTCGCTGCTCCTGAAGAAGCAGTACATCCCAGCCGACCACTTCCATCTCAGGTCACCGCTCTGTTTAACACGCAACACTTAGATATGTTTATAGTGAAAACAAGGAAAAGTTTATTTAGCAGAGTATAGAGAGTCAAGTGATAGCTATCAGAAGTATTGAAACAAATGGGTACCTATAAAATATAATCATAATCCACATTCTAGAACCTAGACTTACTTAACTAGATACTTTCCTGTCTTACAGAGGGATGCTCACCCAAAGTCCTTCCAGTATTTTACAGTCAGGCTTGGCTGTGATCTTCCATTCATGAGACAAGTCGTGCTTGTCAGCTTGCCCCCACGGTGAAAGATCCAGGATGTCTGTTTGCACCCCAGATATATCAGAACAATCCATTGTCCTTATTCACAATCAGGACCTCCCCCTGCTCGTGGTTGTTTCCTGGGTACTCCTTCCTGGTAGATTTCTGGTGGAATCTCTTAATCAGCATCTGGCTCAGTGTGCAAATAGGCCTACACTGTGAAGCCTACAATACACATATGACCAGACAGGGAGATAAGTGTCCATTACCTCCTGCCTGAAAGGAGCCTGTCCGAGGCATGTCACCTCGTGGTGACCTGCCTTACCTCCAAGTCCTTAAAAACATAATTTTTAGTACAGATAAATAACTTCTTAAATATTATCCATCCATACATTCTGTGGTGATTATGATGACCTGCAGGCTACTGGCTCTTGGTAGAGACCTCACATGCCACCCTTTGGCAAATTAGTATGCATATATACAACCCAGGGGATCCCTGTAAAACTCTGTGCACCCTGTGCCCTCTGGCATTTAGTATGAAGTGGTCCCTGGGTCACAGCTGGCACACACCTAAGAGTTCCCTACTGCTTATTAACATAGTGGTGTTTGAAAAAGGGCTACGCTAATCTGCACTAGAGAATTTCTAGTGTGCACCAGCAGAGTCTAAACAGGGCAGTTAGTGGGAGACATGCTGGTGTGCATTAGAACTCACACCCCGCTGCTGCACACTACTGCACTGTGTAGACAAGCCCTGTGAGAGATTTGGTCCTGACAGACACAGCTTTGTGTTTGGCTCTTGACCAGCCATGTCCCAGCAAACTTCCCAGGCACACTCTGTGCCAGCATTGCAGGGATAAGATGCGCAGAGTAACACAACATCAGTTGTTTTCCCCCAATTGGGCAGAACCTGCTTTGTCTCTGCCAAGAAAAGCCGTCTGAGCCACTCAGATCCATCAGCTCCTTCCAGTACCACCACTGCCTCTCGAGCCTTTGCTCCCTTCCCTTGGTCCCTGGCTACAGCCCTAAACAACAGTTCATCCCATTTGCCTCTAGGGGACTCCCACCTCTGCCCCAACGCCATGTTCCTCCAGCTTCCATTGCAACTCGTTCACTCCTGAGCACCCAAGTCCCAGTCCAAATGAAGTCCCAAGGTCTGTTGGAGCGTAGCCCCTTTTGGCAAACTCCAGTCGATTTGTAAGAGGGAGTAGCTTCCCCTAGAGTGGAGCTGCAAACCCTGGGTTTCTGACAGCTAGGACTGCAAGTCTCCTACTTTGCCTGTCTCCCCCGCCCCCCCCCCATGCTCTGTGAATAGCAAGGGGACTGGCTAAGTGCAATTTTCGGGCCCCAGAGCTCTCTGTGTGTGTTTATGTACAGATATGGGTGCGTCTGCATATATACCTGTAACTATAGATGGTAAAAAAGTCAGCCATATGGAGCTACCATAGTGAAGAACATGGTATGAAAAACTAGAAAGACAGAAATGCATCACTCCTAATCCAGGGCAAAATCATGGCTCGCTCTGTGCACCCATGCAGGGGAGTAAAGGGACATAAGGATCCCCTTTTACATAGCCAGCACAGGGCAGTGACCCACAGTACAAGTGGGAGAGCTGTTGCTGCGAGAACAGAGGGGCAGGCAGGGATTGGATTCAGCAAAAGCTGGACTCTGCCTGCCCCACCCCCAGTGAGCCAGCTAGTGCAGCCGAGCTGGCATGGGGGAGAAGACATCTGCTACTGGTTTATGCATTGTTGAGTTCTGATTTAAGTACAATCAGCATGCTTAGGAACAGTCTTAGCTCGAGTTAAAGCCGATGGGGAAGTTAAAGCCGGTGGGGAAGTTTAGGGTTGAACTCAAGCTGCTAACCCATGTTAAAAGCGGAGTTGCTGTGTCTTCACTGCTATGTTAACCTGAGTTGACGCACCGTTTATTTTTTGCAGTGAAGACGTACACCGAGTCACAGTTCATGCTCTGGCCCAGGGGCACAGCAATGTTGCCTTCTGCTAAACTGTTTAGTTTATTGTTCTCTCATCCTTCCAACCCAGCCCACTCCATTTGTCTGCTTCATCCACCAGTTGTGTCCCATCGGGGGTGGGGGTTTAGTTAACATTTTCAAAGGTGCCTAAGACACTTAGGGGCCCAAGTCTTTTGAAAATGAGATTTAGGTTCCTATGTCACTTAGGTACTTTTTAAAATATTACCCTGTCTATGTTATTTGAATAGTGCAATGGAGCCTTGACACTTGATTAAGCCACAGTCAAGCTCTATATTAGCAGAGTAATTAGCAAAGTCATAAAAGTCCATTTGAAATGTTTTGTCCTTCTTAGGACTCTGCTGCTTTCAGCCGTTGTGTGTTTTTTCCCTCTTCCTTGCTAATCAGGAATAATCTCTCGTATCCTTGCCTCGTGATGCTGGCTTAGGCTTTGTCTGCCTTTTCTCTCCATCTCTTCAATTACTTTCTAAAATTCACAGTGAAAGGAGCTTTGTAACCTGACCCAGCCTGCGTCTAATTGAGATGAATAGAAGAAACCATGTCTTCTTTTGGATACATCATTATTATTGTACCAGCATAATTTGCTCTCTGAAATTTCTAGCTTACACACAACTTTTATTGACCATCCTGACAGGGAGAAGATGACGGGGAGTCCTTGTTTTCTGACTGAGCCTGTCTCTGCTAGTGCAGTGGGAATCTAACCGGGGAGTGTGCTAAGATGAGAAGCAGATGGGCTGTTCTGTTGCCTACTAGTATCCCAACCCATCTGGCTCTGGATGTTTTATTTTTCTTTGTGTTGTAAAATCCCCTTGTGGTGTTTGCATCCAGGGCTGGCCATGACCCGAGCAAAGTAAGCTGTGGCATAGTGTTTTTCATCCCACACGAGCTGTACAGCTCATGTAGAGTCATAGATTCATAGGTGTTAAGGCCAGAAAGGAACCATTTAGTTTGACTTCTTGCATGACTAGCATGACATGATCTTAGGCTAGAGGATTTCACTCAGTGTTGCTGCATCAAGCCCATAACTTCTGTTTGAGTGAGGGCACCTTCAGAAAGACCTTGCATCTGGATTTCAAAACTCCAGTTGACATGCTGGCTCTATCGCCGCCTTCTACAATGGCACCAGAAAGGGAATGAGCTGACTTGCTTGTAGGTCCCTTCTGGTAATGCATGGCTCGATTTCCCCTCTTCAGAACAGTTTGGAGTCCTGTAAACTATAAGGCCAGCCCTGTTGGCATCAAATAGTGATCTGAAGCAACAACTTTAGTCATTTCAACTCATCTTGGGTGCAGCACCTGGGGCTTAAGGGTGCACTTTGCAGGCTTTCTGCTGGCCCTTGGCACAGGGGAATTGGACCCTGAATGCAGCTATCCCACTGGTGTTTTCCCTTGATCCGTCAGTGCTTGAGCGAGTTCCAAGAGAGGATGTAAGTGTCTGTCTGTGTCCAAGCCGCTGTTTCAGAAAACAAGTGCATAGAAAGTGAGCGTGACATAGGAAAGCTTGAGCGAGCAGCATGGCAGAGTGAACTGCAGCACTGAAGATGTTGCATTATGGTCTGTCAGAGCACAGGAGTGTTGAATGCCAAACCCAAGTCGCATTGGTCCTGATTCTGTGAGGTGCAGAGCGCCTCCTGCATTTCACTTAAGGTGTATTGAGGTCCCTCAGCACTTGCCAGGGTTTGGCCTGCGTTCTCTTCCTCTTCGTTTCTGTCTTGGCGCAATGGGCGGGATGCTGACCTCCCTCACTCCGGCATGGAGGATTAGCTAGGGAATGCTGGTGAAGTGCACTGTCCCAGGCACGACCACCCCCTCAGGCCTTGGCTCTCTGTCCGCTTTCGAAGTGCTGGAGTCACGCTTGGCTCAACTGGCACTTAGTATCTCATTTTACTTATGAAGCAAGGAACTCTGTAGATTTCCAGTTATTTCATCTTAATGGGAAAATCAAACCGTGCTGGCTCTAATTTTCCTTTCAAAATGACATTGATGGTAACAGCTAGAGTAAACAAGGTTAATATGCAGTACAGGCTGCACGCTGCCAGAACCGCTGCACAGCTGAATAACCCATGCAGCCAGCGTCACCAGGGAAGCACTGGGCCCCGCTCTCATTAAAGAGAGAACAAAGTCGTTAATGGAAGAGAGTTTAACTACCAGGCAGCCAGCCGCTGCTGTTCTCCAGGACGTCCAGCATAGGGAGCTACAACCTAATTCCCGAGAGGAGTATTGGAAAGCTCAGCATCACTGGCCCTCTGAAGATGTCAGACAAACTCTGAGTGAAGCTTGGTATGAACCAGCTGGTTTCCTGGCAGACTTGTCAGCTGGTTTCTCCCAGCACTGAGCCCAGATCTGCTCGGGAGGTGTGAGAACCTGAGGCTGGCTTTGGGGAAGACACCAAAACACAAGTTTAGCATGGTTTGTATTATTATTAAATATGCCTATTTTGGTAGCGCTCAAAGGCCCCCCGTCGGGATGGGGCCCTGCTGTGCTAGTCACTGTACAAGCACAGAAAAGAGAGAATCCTGGCTCTGAAGAGTTTACAGTCTATAGAGCAATGTGAACGCTTTGCATGGGATGCTCTCCAAAGTCCCAGCCACCCACCCACACATTAATGACGTAAGCTTCCCAACACCCTGTGTTGTGGGGTGGTGTATAAACCCATTTCACAGGCTGGACAAACTGAGACATGGGGATATCAACGGTCAGATTGTGGGTTCTGTTGCATGAATGTGTAAGAGAGGACAGAGAGCCCTTCTCCTTTCAGCACCTGGTGCTTGGTGCCCAGAGTGCAAGATGTGGGGGAGTCAGGGCCACCAGCAACACCAGCCCAGGACCTCAGTGGCTGGAAGAACCACAGCCTGCTCCAGAGTGACTTGCCCAGCCTCACACAAGAAGTGAGCTGTAGAGTTGAGAACAGAACCCATTTCTCTTTCTTAACCACAGGAAGATCTTTCCTCCCCAGCATCCCTTCAGCTGACTTGAGAAACTAACTCTGGAGCTCTGGTTCTCTTCCCCATGCTGGGAGGGCAGAGAGGTCTAGGGGCCAGGGCACTGGACTGAGACTCAGGGGGTTCAATTCCTGGCTCTGCCACTGACATTGTGTAAGTTACTTCGGCTCTCTGTGCCTCTGTTTCCCCTCCCCCCACTTTGTGGGTCTCATCTGTTTAGATTGTGAGTTTTCTGAGGCAGTGACTGTCTCTTAGTATCTGCATGTGTGCGTGCAGTGCCTAGAGCAATGGGGCCCCAACCTCAACTGTGGTCTTTTGGTGTCATTGTGATACTAGCAATGAATGAGAACTGGATCAGATGCACAGATATTTTGAGCCCTGCAGGATGCCCAGTGGTCAAGAGGGAAAGGCCCTAAACTGGCTGAAGAAAACTCTTTCCATGTTGGAAAAGGAAGAGTCAATAAAAATGAGGAAGTGACTTGACTGTGCCCTGCTTTAGCTGGGCCTTTCTCCTCCTGGCCCTGCATGGATGGGCCATCAAGAGGTTACACACGTGTTTGGAGCAGGAGGTGTTGATCACTTGATCGTTCTGTGATTTCTACTGAGTCAAGCTTGCATTAAGAATAGTTAGCATTTCTCTTCTGTAGGTCTGCAGGCATTTTACAAGGTGGGCAAGCATCATGAACCCCATTTTATACAGCGGAAACTCACACAGGGGGTTGCTGGCAGATCCAGGAATAAAAACCCTCTTGACCGCCAATCCAGTGCCCCAGCCACTGCATCTTGCTGCCTTCTTGAAACAGTTTCCTCTACAACTGATTCATCCTTTTGTCATCTCCTGGATTTAAACTTCATTTGTCACCATCTGAGTTACTGTACCCTTCCCTGCTCTTACATCTTCCTAAGTAATAAACTGCACTTGTTCACCCTTATATCAGAACCCAGTGATCAGTCACGAGTCTCCAGTTCCTCCGCATTGTGCAAATGTTTATCTTGCCAGGACTAAAATCACTTCCATTTTATCCTCTGGGGGACACATTTATCTCTTTGATGGTTCTTCACTGTTTTCGCCTAAGCTGTGGTTCCTTTTGCTGAACACATTTTAAGATACTGTTAAGAGCTGGGTGAAACCTGGTTATAGGTTTGAGATTGACAGCGGTGTCATCCTTCAGTTGACATAACTGTCAGCATAAGCCCCCCTATGACAAAAGGAGTGTATAAACCCACCCAGGAACTTTTGCCGAGGGGTGTGTATATGTGTGTTGTGAGAGAGAGAGAGAGAGAGAGAGAGACAGACAGCAGAACACAAAGCAACTAAGAACCAAAGAGAGAAACTGAGAGAGAGAGAAAGCAAAACAGAGCAGCTGCAAGCACGGTGGCTGACCCTGATCAAATGTATTTGATGGTAGTTTTAAAGTCGATGTAAAAGAAAACGTGTCACTTTCCTGGCAGTGGTACTGGGCTTAGTCAGGTTCTCTAGTCAATTTATTCCCCTCCCCCAGTATTGCTGACTGCAGCCCCTAATTAGGGTGACCAGATGTCCCTTTTTTAAAGGGACAGTCCCGTTTTTTGGGACTTTTTTTGTATAGGCGCCAATTGCCCCCCACCCCTGTCCTGTTTTTTCACAATTGCTATCTGGTCACCCTACCCGTAATGCATAAAAGAGGGTGCAGGTGGAGAGTTCTTCTATCGGGGGAGATGGTAATTAGCTGTTTTCTTCTTCCAAGGTTCCCTGGCGGTATCAGTAGCTGACATGACTGCGCCAGTGGTGGGTTCCTCTGGAGGGGTTTATGCACTCCTTTCTGCTCATCTGGCCAACATAGTAATGGTAAGTACCAGAACGATTGTCAAGCCTATTTGAAAGGGGATGAATTCTGGGAGACTAGATGGCTCTGGGGAGATTGGCAGTGGGGCCTGTCATGGCTAACTCAGCAGTCTGAATCGAGCCTGGGTCAATAGTGACAAATATGGTCACAATCTGATGATTTCTTGGCAGCCTGCCAAGGATGTGAATGGGCCATAAAGAATGAATTGCCCTCTTTTCCCTAGAGGTGGTCCCTCTGCCCCAGGGTTGAGGTACATTGGTTGGAGGGGATACTGTATGTGGGAAGCTCTCAGTGCTCCCGTCCATGCACTTCTTCTGTGCATAGAGGACTTCAGTTTCCAAAGCTGTCAATCTGCCACCTTCAAACTTGTTGAATTTTTGTGTGTTTATTCACCCTGTCCAGATCTGGATCTGCCCTATTTTCTGTTTTCCAAACTCTCCCCTTCTCTTTGGATTTCCATACCCCTTATCACAGGGCACCTACACAAAGTCAGGATCCCAAATGCAGGTGCAAATATTGAATGTAAATAAACCCCATTGGCTATGTAATAAAACTTGTTTGAAATGATCACCAAAGAGAATCAGGAAAAATCGAGCAGCTGGAAGAAATGGTCTTTCGCTAATGCGGGCTGCATAACAGTTAGGTGGCTTGCTTTATAGAGAGAAGGTTCATTTCAGCATGCACAGAGCCTCATACACTTTGGACTTCTACAGTGCATATAGGCTGGAAGGATGGCCCAGTGGTTGGGACGCTAGCTTGGGAGTCCTGAGTTCAATTCTCTGGTCTGCCGTGGGTTTCCTTTGTGACCTCAGTCTCTGTGTGCCTGAGTTCCTGATCTGTAATATGGGGATAGTAGCACTGCCCTACCTCATGGAGGTGTTGGGATCATAAGTACATTAAAGGTTGTAAGGTGCTCAGATGCTATGGTTATAGGGGGCCATATAAGTGCCTTGACAAATATAGAGCCCAGGTATGTGACTCCTAGTTTCATATACAGGATACACTTTCCCAGTTCTACCTGTGTAAAAACTGGCCCCACGTGGCACGACAGTTCAGCTCTGTGCTTTCATCTCCACTCTTCTTCTTTTCTCCTTGAGCTTTTTTATTGTGTAGCAGCCAGTTAAACAATGTCCTCCCACAAGGTCTAACACACACACATGAATTTCCAAGATGGGTAATTCACATTAACTAAATGCCTGAAATAGACCATTTGCAACTGAGGGTGGGGGATGTATTTTCTCAGGGGCATAGCTTTATTGATGTCTTGGTACCTACAAACATTTGTGCAGAAATTACACTTTCATGAGATTAACGTTTTCTCTTTCTCTCTCTGCTCCTGCCCTTATCCCCAATCACTGGGCATCAGACTAAGAATTAAGGGTCCAGTCCTGCAAGGTGCTGAGCCCATTGAGCTCCCAATGATTTCTATGGGAGCACTGAGGCTGCTCAGCATCCCAGAAGAGATGCTTCATCTAGGGCCCTGAAAATTTTAGGACATTCTCTGATGCATGTGGCCACTTGCTCATACACACTGACACTTACACCTGCAGTTGCACTTGTGGCTGAGACGGATGGCAGTTTCCATGTGTAAATACTGAGATTTGTACCTTTAAGAATTTGGCCCTAAAAGTATCATCATAATTCTATAGCCCTCTATAGCTTTGCAGTTGCATGACTACAGTGAGCAGAGAACTCGGATTCGTATGTGCCACAATCACAGCATCCCATTCCCCTTGAGCTACAGGAGAATCTCTGTTAGCTGAAGATGATTTATGACACACTATTGAGCACTTCTGCTTCTATCCAGTAGAGGGCAGCATGCACACACACCCATCCACCCACCAGTGAGTTCATTCATTTTTAGTGCATTGTTCAGGTTTCTTGAAGTGTTGCATCATTTGACCTTTCAGTTCTCTCCTATTTAGTGATTGCCACAGTAGCACAAGTCGCTTTGCAAAATGATCAGTAGCATACCAAGAAATGACTGAACTGACTTCTATGAACCTTTCCTGCCTACCTGTTACTGGTGCTTTTTCTTTCTTTCTCCCTTGCTCACTTAATATTCCTGTGAGAATCTCTTACATAATGAAAAAGACGTTTTGCATTTGCCACTCCATCACATCCGTTGACAATACTCGTCTTTTTGCACGGACGGTTTGGAGGGGGAAGGGAAAGTATCTCATCTGAATCTTCCATTTCCCTTGTGCCTCCTGGTAACTGAAGGAAATTAAAATATCCCTGCTTGTAAAAAACAAATAAATAAATAAAATTCCTGAAAATAAATAAAATAATCAACAAGAGCAAGAAATAAAACATCTCACCGTAAGGAAAATAATAAGGGAAAAAAAGCCAACAAAGCTGCATAGAAATGAAGAGTAAAGGAGGAAACAGTATTAATCAGCATGAGCTCAGAGCCATCTGACTATGTTAGCTGTCTCTGTGGACAGAGAAAATGAGTTACTTTATTTTGCACGGATTGCATTCTTGCAGCTGCCAAAGTGATTTATACCGAGATCCCACATCAGACTTTGTATATTGTAAAATATTGTTTCAATACATTACCACCTGCTACATCAGGAGCTGGACCCGGGACCCCATTAATATTTGTTTTTTTGGTGTGTAGATTATTTAGTTTGTTGTTAGTTTGGCTGTAGGGAGCTGTTCTGGAACCTCTTAATGCTTTGATATCTCACGCTACCTTACACAGGCACAATTCCTTTGGAAAGAATCTAACTGAGATTGGGTGCCTAATAATAATACTACTTTGCATTTCTAGATACGTCAGGTGACAAGAGGTATATAAGAACCTAAATAGAATAGGGCTCTACAGCATCTTCCTTGTGAGGATTTCCAAGCGCTTTAGAAATGCAACTAAATTAAGCCTGCCTCATAGCACTCCAGTGAATTGGCTAAGTATTATCATCCTCACTTTACAGATTTGGGAGTGGATGACAGAGACTTGCCCAAGGAACCTGTGGTGGTCCATGTGTCTTAACATTCTGCAAGTGTCTAACTGTGGTCCAAGATGCATAATATTCTTCACAGTGTGAACCCATATCGAACGGCAGGCAGGCAGGCAGGCTTTGGCAGTCTTATTACAGTGCTGGAATTTGCTTGGTAGAGCAAAGTCTACAAACATTTCTGTACATTTTCTTTCTTTTGGAAATCACGTGCTCATAGGACTTAACTGTACTAGGAAATTACAGTGTATTAACCCTAAAAGTTACCCCAGTTAGCTGACACGATGTTAAACATGACAGTTCCTGTCTATGCTGAGTAAATCACCTTCGTTAAAGTGTTCTAATGCAACATAGTTTCCCAGTGTAAACAAGCCCATAGTTGGTGTATCTTTCATCCCTGAAACCCTGAGTGTTTCCTGCTAAATATAATGCTATTTTTATAATTAGGTTTGGAATATTTTTATTCTTATGGGTTTCAACTATATTAATGTTTATTTCCAAGGATTTTTTTATTTTACGTTTTGTTACCAACCTTAAATTTTGGCACTAGCTGGAAATTAAAACAAAACTTTATACCAATTTATTTAAAACCTAATTACTTTAGAAGTTGAGGTTCATAAGATTCAGAAATAGGACAGTAATATTATCAGACAATCCTATTTTAGAATAGCTCCCATTAGTTGATTTGCTAGATAAAACTGACAGCATTAGCTGTCTGAGAGTGCAACATATATGTATTTAATTTCTCCATTCTGTAACTTTTTATTATTAATGTGAGAAGATATTTCAGTCTTTTTGGATGGAGGGAGAAAATGTCAGTTATAGACACTCGGTGATTTAAAATCTAATCCTTCCAAGACTATATATAAGTATCAAACCAGACTGTTGACCTATAAAGATGTAAACTGGGATGAGATATGACCCCTTTATGAATGCTGACCTACTTGTGGGCTCCTAGAAATTTACATAGCAATCTGGCTCCAACTGAAGTAAATTGGGAGACTTGCCACTCAGTCCAACGACAGAGACATCTGTTGCTTACAATTTAACACATCAACAACCAAAGACAAAACCCCTGTTTTGGACGGATGTATTTCATGTAGAGATGAGCCAAAACCAAACTCTCAGATCCAAACAGCCTCAAACTCTGGAGAAATTTTCAGGAGTCTGAACTTTGGGTTTGAATCATTGACGTCAGTTGGAGTCTTTCCATTGATTTTAATAGGGTTTGGAACAAGCCCTTTGCGATTGGCCCCATCTCTGTAGTGGATTGATCCCAAGTGTTCAGGACTGGAGTTTGGAAGTCCACTTCCAAACTGTCCAGCTAGGGCCAGTGTCAGTTTCATGCCTCCCCTCCCTAACCTGTCCTTTTACATTTTGCCTTCCATGCAAATGGATGTAGATCAGGACAGACCAGTGGAAGAAGTGGGAGACCTGTACACCAAGGAAAATGCTCTTTGTGTGTTTATTTGTCTTATTAGCCTATTTTATATAGATTGTTAACTAGACAATCTTTTCACTGAATTCAGTGCATGCCTAATTATATTGCCAACTCTTCTGCTTTCTGTAGCTCTTTTGTACAGTTTCTTCTGTAGGTTAAATCCAAGTCCGTAAAGAAAGGGAGCAGATGCAGGCCGATCCCACAAGAATTACCCGAGTGCTGAATTTTGTGCACTCTGAGTAGTCCCTTTGAAAGCAAAAGTCTCCTCAGATCGATAGGAGCTGTCCATTGGTCTCAAAGGGCTTTGGATAAGGACTACGTTATGTACAGTTCAGCATGTGCTTCAGTCTTTACAGGATCAAGGCATTAGATTTTTCTAAGCTTGATGCTTTGGCTTCTTCCTTTATTAGAACACATCTTCTCCAGGTGTGTGTGTGTGTGTGTACACACAGATTTCCACACAGATTAGTACAGATATAAATTGAGTGCAATGCAGATCAGATCTGATAGCTGGCTCACAACAGATGTGGTATTATACCAAAGGCTCCTTATTGCAAAGATTACTGAATGTGGTTGTAAGCTGTTTTCCAAGATTGCTGTGAAAGGCTGGTCACATGGAAGGGGTCTCTCAAGGAAATAGTGGGATGCCTGAAATTCTTGGGGATGGAAATCAATGAACTAGTGACAGAAAAGTGGAAATCATGGTGAGAAGGTGAGTCAGTGGCTTTAGATTTCTCATGCCAGTTTGAAATGGGGCGAAACACTTGAATTGCTACTGCCAGCTGTGATGAGTACAACCATGTGCCAGAGTTCCACATCAAGTGGTCTGGATCACTCTTTGGCCCAGATACCAATGGTTCAAATCACATCAGGAAAAAAGGCAGAGTCTATATGCATAACATAAAGCTAAGTCAAAAGGCCCTTGATCCTCAGGGCTTTCATCTCAACCTCCAGCGAGTCAGTAGTTTCTCAGAGGCAGGCTGGTGTGTCCTGGCTGAGAGCTATTGCTCCTCAGAAATCCCAAGCTTTTCTGTCCCTTCTTTTTCTTCTTCTTCCCTCTTTACAGTTGGGCTTGCCCTCATTAGGCACCACAGCGGTGGGGGGTGTCGCTCCATAATTGGCATTTATCACAGCTGAACTAGGGCATGGCTACTTTGTCTGTCGCAGGCAGGCAGGGTTCTTAACCCTTTCCTGCCTTTGTTTTTGTGGGAGGGCTTGCAGACCCCATCACAACTACCAATGATTAGATTTCAGTTAAGATATCAAATGTGATCTACAATGTATGCTCTTCCATACTGCTAGCCAAGAGTAGTGAGCTCTTTGGGGCAGGGATCATCTTTTATTGTGTGCATGTACATTGCCTAGAAAAATGGAGCCCCTATCTGGGCTGAGGCCTCTAGGCACTATTATAATACAATACTTAGATTCTAAGCTCCTTGGGGCAGGTGCAGTCTGTTTTGTTCTGTGGTTGTGCAGGGCCTCGCACAATGGGGTATGAGTCCATGACTATGGCTCTTAGGCATACCAGTAATACAAATACATAATAATAATTAATAATAAATACTAACCATAGACATCGGGCTCCAGAAGGAGCGTTTCCAAACCTCCTTGGCTGGAATAAGGGGTTTGCGTCAGCACAGGGCTTTTTTGACGTGAGAGAGGAATAGGGAGACTATCGTGGGAGGGAAACTCCCCTCTTCTAATGCAAGCTTTAAAGATAATGCTTGTATTCTGAAGTTAGTTGCTTCTTCTCCCTCGTTTCAGAATTAATTTTAACCAAACTAAGCACCTCCTGTGGCTGGCAAAATTTAGTAAAAGTTTACTAAATATTCAATAATTTGAGAAATGTTTTGCTTTAATTAAGAAAAATAATTAGTTCTGTTAGTTTTCATTATGCCAATTAGTTGCCTCCAAGATGCATTTGCTTCAATGGCATGTCTAATGTAAATATCCTTTTATGGTATTTCTAAGGCACTTATTACTTGGTATCTAAGTGTTTGCACTGACAGAGGATAAGAGAAAGGATTAAACTCCCATCTGTTTGTTTGTGGGCCATAACCTAAATGATCTATGTATTTAATACAGCTGGCCAGGAAATGGATTTTTTTCCCTCTAGAAAGTTTTGACTTTTCATCAGAAAAACAACCACTAAAAAGCTTTTCGCTGTAAAGTATTCTGTTTTCAGGATTTTGGTTTTTTGATGAAAAGTCAAAGTTTTCCATAGCAAGCAGAAACTTTCTGCAAAAAATTAATCAAAAACCCAATTTTCTGTTGAAAAACAGTTTAGATGGAACATTTTCAACCAGCCCTAGTATGTAAGCCCTGAATATTCTGTCTAACCTTTTCCCTCCAGACCTGAGTTCATCCTTTAAATCTTGAGCACTGCAAACACTGCTGCAAACTTCCAGGAGGCAGATAATATCAGTGTTGGTTTATTGATCCTCTGATGTGATTTAGCTCAAGGGTGCGAGGTCATTCAGATCTCCTGTTTGCAAGAAGTAGAGGGATGCTGATGTCTCCATGCTCCTTCCTATACTGTTTGGATCAAAAGGAGATGGTAGGGGAAGAAAATATATTGCTGTAAAGAGGGAGAAATATCTTGGTATCTCATTGTTTTCAATGCTTGTTAATGCCTCTCTCATTACCCAAGAACATTCTTCTCCCTTAGTTCAGCTGGAGGAAGCAAGTGTGTATCCTGTTCTTTCATTCAGAACCCAACCACTTAACGCGTTGGTGAGATGATAAAAGAGTTAACTAATTATATTCTCTCTGCCCCCTTAACGCCCCACTACAAACCCTTCTCTGTTTGCTAGGCTTCCAAGCTTTGAGGACACACCCACAAAAATAGACCTGCAACATGTTTTTCCAAACTTAGTTTTACTGAGTCCTCACTCTGTGTGCAACTGTGTCCCTGCCCACAGACACACCGTGGATTGCACTACTGTACATTTCTAATTCAAATTGCTCCTTCTTATCATTTCTATGTAACATAATCTAAAACTTCTGGGATAACCTGACCTTACCTCCCCACATGTTTCCCTCACACCCAGTATGAACTGTAAACATCCATCAAGGAGCAAAAGAGCGTGACAAAAGAAATAGAAGTTTAAAGCCCATGTATAGCTGAGGGATTAAACAGGGATTCCCAGTTCTGTGGATTTACTATGCTTTCACATCTTCGTCTTCTGACCAGTAATGTGCAGAGTAAAGAAACAGAAGGATTCAACTGATTTATGAGAGCTGTCTAATCCTTAATTTGATGCGTGTCTGCTTTTGGCTTGGTGAGTTGAGAACCCTGAGGAGTGTGGCAAGGGCAGCACCAATTGGAGCAGAGCTTCCCATTATGTGTGTGTGGCGAGATCAAGTTCCTTGATGTTCAGCAAGTATCTAGATCCGTCTTCAGATTTCCACGGCATAAAAAGATGCATACATGGTACCCAGCATAATTTTGTTTTTGTTGTGTCCTTTTTCAGAACTGGTCTGGAATGAAGTGCCAATTCAAGCTGCTGCGCATGGCTCTTGCCTTGATCTGTAGTAAGTATTGTAATACGTTTGGTGCGCACATAATCCAGTTTTGTTTACCTTTGTCATTAGTGGTTATGCTAACCCAAGGCGGTAATTTGGCTCTATCGCTGGGAACCAGCAACCGGAATTCACAGCAGCAGAAACCTGATCACTCTAGAATGCAGAATCTGGATCCAAATGTTAAATGGGAGCATTTGAAAATGTACGTTTCATTGTTTAGCAGTGTCTGGCGTATGGACATTCATGAAGATCTGGGGTCTCGCTGCTTCTCTTTGAACACTCCAATAGGCAATGCTATAATAATAATAATGCACTGCACTTCTACGGCACTCTCAGTCTAAGGACCTCCGAAGTATTTGGCAGGCACCAATGAAGTAAGCTGCTCCAGACCCCTGTGGCAAGGAAGTATTATCCCTGCTTTCCAGAAGGGGAAGGTGATGCACATAGAGATAGAGACCAAGGACAAAATTGTCCAAAACCATGATGTTGCATTTTAAAAAGTAATGTAGGTACTTAGGAGCCCAAGTCCCATTGACTATCAATGAGTCTCACTTAGGCTTCAAAGGGCCAGTTTTTCAATGGTATTTAGGTCCCTAAAGATGCAGACAGGTGCCTAGTGGGATTTTTAAAAACACCTGAGCAGGCAGGAGTTAGGTGCCTCACCTGATTAGATGCTTTTGAAAATACCACTTGGTGTCCGTCTGCATTGTTGGGCCCCAGTTACTTGCCAAGGTTACACTGCAAGTCCGTGCCAGAGGTGGAAATAAAACACTGACCTAGTGACTCTGAGGCTGCGGCTTTAAGCGCTAAACCATCTTTCTCATGTTAATTTGAGTGCTTGAATGGGTAAGTTATCCAGCTGCTTGGACAGCTAATTAGTGGGGACTAGCAATTCTGAATAGCCTACTACAGGCAGTCTGTCAAACTAGTGGTTATTATAATATATGTATGATTATAAAGGTTTATTTAGCGCCTATCACCTGAGTGCCATATAAAAGGCTATAGACTAATTCTGCCCTCAGTAAAAAGAAAAGGAGGACTTGTGGCACCTTAGAGACTAACCAATTTACTTGAGCATAAGCTTTCGTGAGCTACAGCTCACTTCATCGGATGCATAAAGTGGAAAGTACAGTGAGGAGATTTTATATACACACAGACCATGAAAAAATACACATTGTAAGGAGAGTGATCACTTTAAGATGGGCTCCACTCTCCTGCTGGTAATAGCTCATCTTAAAGTGATCACTCTACTTACAATGTGTATTTTTTCATGGTCTGTGTGTATATAAAATCTCCTCACTGTACTTTCCACTTTATGCATCCGATGAAGTAAGCTGTAGCTCACGAAAGCTTATGCTCAGATAAATTGGTTAGTCTCTAAGGTGCCACAAGTACTCCTTTTCTTTTTGCGAATACAGACTAACACGGCTGCTACTCTGAAATCTGCCCTCAGTGACTCCTACCGGTCAAAAGACAAAAGCCACCCAGCTTCATAAAAAAAGCAAAAGGAGCTGGAAGGGGAAGGGGGGCCAAGAAAAGCTAAAACTGCTGGCAGCATCAGACACTGAGCTCTACCGGTAGCCAAGGCCAGGCTCTGCTAGACCAACAAAGGAAACAAGTTCTTCAGCTCCACCAAGAACCACCTGCACCAGCCCCCTCAGGGTCAGCCATGGGACCAACTCAGGAGTGCCCCAGCTGGTCACAGCTGCCACAAAGGGCATGGCAAGAGGTAATGTCAACTAAGAATGAAAGGCTGCATCTCTCCTCTTTTGTCTTGCTATGCAAAAGTGAACTCCCAATGCTGGTGCGCAAGGGATGGGCTCATCTGGAGAAAAAAAGAGGATAAAATGGATTTCCAACATTCTGTCCATGGCAAAATATTTTTCCATTGATGTGGGGCTTTTGTAATGTCCAAGTTAGACCCTGTTTCTCTAGGTCAGTGGTTCTCAACCAAGGTTACGCGTATCCCTGGGGGTTCGCAGAGGTCTTCCAGGGAATATAGCAACTCCTCTAGAGATTTGCCTAGTTTTACAACAGGCTACGGAAGTCAGTACAGACTAAAATTTTGTACAGACAGTGACTTGTTTATACAGCTCTATATACTATACACTGAAACGTAAGTACAATATTTATATTCCAATCAATTTATTTTATAACTATATGGTAAAAATGAGAAAGGTAGCAATTTTTCAGTAATAGTGTTCTGTGACACATTTGTATTTTTATGTCTGACTTTGTAAGCAAGTCGTTTTTAAGAGAGCTGAAACTTGGGGTATACAAGACAAATCAGACTCCTGCAGGGGGTACAGCAGTCTGGAAAGGTTGAGAACCACTGCTGTAGGTCACTTGTCTGAATCAGGCACAGGTCCGTAGTGACTGAAACCAGCTATCAGTAATCTATGCGAGGTGAACTGATGGACATAGTGCAGCTGCCAGAGGACAACACAACTGCAGTCAGTTTCTTTGCTGGTAATTTCATCAGAGAAGCCAGGAACTGAGTAAAGGTAGAACAAATCTCTCACCCCTAGAGGTGACCCTTCCAGTGCTGTGCTCAGGCACATGGGCCAGGAGGTGCAGAGAAGCTTGTGTTGCTGCTGCTGACTATGCTGTGCTTGTTCTGGGCATTCAGTTTTCAGAGCCAGTTATCTCTGTAGTGCTACATTATACTGTTTAAATTACAAAAATGGAAATGTAAAAATCTCAACCAGAGTCCTAGAAATAAATCTGGAAGCCTAAGAATGCCTCTCGCACAACCTCCAATTGAGATTTTTCTCTACAACTTAGTCCTAATTCAAGAAGAAATTCTGACTTAACATTTATAATTCATTTGTGATTCCAGCCATCTGCATTGCCTTAGGCACTGAGTGCGAATTGAAGGTACTTGGGCCTATACAGGATCAAGCCCTTATGTTGTAGGTTACTTTACCTGCATTTGAATAGATCCTTCAAGGTGTGCTGGCTGGCTACCTTGTGGGCATTACCCCAGGAGCAAACATTTGAAATCCAGGTATGGAGCCAATACTTATAACTTAAAATTCAAAAATGATACGTGCATACAGATAGCATAATCATAACCAGCAAATCATAACCTTTTCATAGACATCTCACTTGATAACCTTTGTACCAGATTTGCTGCAAATATATAACCATGGTTGCAACAATGATCTATGTGGTCATATTTTAATCAGATAATGTCACAGGAGTACAGAGGTGGTCTGATGTGCCTGACTAGGGAGAAAACAGATATGTCATGTGCTGACTGGACTAAGTGAAGAGGAGGAAACGGCCACCAAGAGGGAGATTTAAAGGAAGAAAAGATTCTACTGAAGGTGTCTTTGTTTCTACAAAAAAGCAACGAGAAGCATCTAGAGCTGAGAATTTCTGATCTAGATCTCTTTCTGAATTCCCACAAAGTTTGGGGATGTACAGAGCTGTGGATTTGGTTTGGCCCAGTCATTAAGGAAAACCAAAACCCACATTCAGGTTCCTCTTCCAAACATGTTTCTGCTGCCAGGCTTATCAATGACTGCCCAACAGCCACCTGGCCCAGCTCACACGGAATATTAAGTAAACAAAACAAGAAACCCTGTCATTACAATAACTGCATGAAGGTTGATTCTCTCTCTCTGGCATATACACAAGATCATTTGGGTTGCAGTTTCTGTTGCTTGCTAAGATTATCTTTGTGTTCTATGGTATGTCTGTGCAGTACACAGTACTGAACACATGGTCAGTGCTCAATGAATAGTAGAGAGTCCCAGCCAGCAGGAAACCAACCGGAGCCCTAGGAAACACCAGGACAAACACCAAAAATAAAAGAGCACTTCACACGATCTGCCTGCACTGATGTTTCATGTCTGATGTACAGTGAGCTGATTGGCCAAAACTGGCCTATATCATCCCCTTTGCTTGTAGGAGAGTGCACTTTCTCTCTGTTCAGTAAAGCAATGATCTCTGCATTATGAGATAGCAATAATGATCATGAGATAGCAAGAGATGTTTATGAAACAGCACATGCAGTTCTCCAGTCATTGACTTGAAGGAGCCCCAAGTGGAGGTAGAGAAGGATTGAGATGGACAAAGGGCTTATCTTTTCTCTATCTCTCTCTCTCTGTTCCAGTGAGCTTTGAATTTGGAAGGGCTGTGTGGCTGCGGTTCCATCCATCTGCTTACCCCCCATGTCCGCACCCAAGTTTCGTTGCCCACCTGGGCGGGGTATTGGTTGGCATCACATTGGGCGTGGTCATCCTAAGGAACTATGAACAGAGACTCCAAGACCAGTCCTTATGGTGGATCTTTATTTTTATTTATGTCGTCTTTGTATTGTTCGCCATCTTTTGGAATGTTTTTGCCTACAATCTATTGGATCTGAAGCTACCTCCACCTCCTTGAGAGCCTGGGACAGAGAACTCTGGAGGCAAAAAACTTTTTCATCTGCCAGCTATGTTAAATTAATCAAAACCAAGGATTTATTTTTATATGATTATTAGGGGATAAGTAAATGGTCTTCTGAAAATGCACAAGTTAAGGAAACATGTGACATCGTTTCTAACTGTACTGTATGCTGAAGAAGATTATTTAAGCTAAAACCTAACAATAGAACTGGCCTGAGAGAAGTTGGAACATGAGTCATACAGGTACTGTTAACACTCAGTAGGGACCCAATCCTGCAGCCTCTCCATTGTGGCTATTCCCCTGAGGAAGGGCTGCAGGATCAACCCTATGTTTGTAACTGGGCATTTACCACTCGCTTTATTAGCACACACATTGATGTTTAGTCTCGGTCACTTAAATTTTTCCAGGTTATGCTGGATCCATGACCAGTTGGTTTATGAAACTCCTGTGTTTAACTGAATAGTAAAACAAAAACAAGCTTCACTTTTACTAACTAGAGCATAGGTGCTGGAATGAGGGGTGCTGCTACACTCGCTGGCTTGAAGTAGCAATGACAACCCAAATACATGGTTTCTGCCTTCAGCACCCCCTCTATAAAAATTGTTCCACCACCACTGAACTAGATTTAAGGGACACTGACAAGGCAAATTGAATTTGGTTTTAATGGTTGAGTTTGACTGGTCAGCCATGCCACTACCATTGTCTTAATACTTGAATGGTTACTTAAATATTTAGTCCATAGTTTAGGCTGTCTTAAGCAACTTCCAAAGGGGCCAGCAAAACTTAGTCACCTATCATGGTAGAGATTGATCTTCAACTAAATGTCAAACAAAATTGCACTAGAAACCTTGGGGATACTATAAAGTGGTTGTTTCAGATGGGACACTGTATCAGAGGTGGCTCTTACCATCAGTACATGTTTCACTTGATTTTTACAACCCGTTGTGGTAAATAATTGGGTGGCGGCAGTTTAGGATTTTGCTAATGTTCAGTTGTGTTTTATATTGGTTGACAATCAGGTTGTTTTCTTCTGCCCTTTCTTTCTGGCTATGTATGGTCTAATGCCCTGTCTGCAAAGAGTTTGGAAAGCGTGTCAGAACTTCTCCAGCAGGGTTTGCTTAAACTCAGTTCTTGCAAGAAGAGTGTGGACATGATTTCCCTCACCAATGTAGACGGGAAATATGCAGGTTATAAAACCATGCTACAAACCATTCAGTATGCTAGAGGCTAAGTTTATCCACCAAAGTCAGCAGAGTTACACCAGGGATTTATTTGCCACTAGTTCCCTACCCAAGTGTGTCATCCCTGGCTTGGCTGGTATGACCAATGCTTGTAAAATACTGGGAATAACTGTTGTGCGTGGACACAAAGTCTTGCCTAGGCAATGGACCTTTAGGGGTTCCAAGCAACAATTAGTTGTGATGCCTTTTTGCCTAGCATAGTGAGGGCACAGGTTTTGTAGATTCCCTAACTGGTTTATAGTACAGTTTGTAAAGCAAAAAGGCCTAATAGCATGATTCACCATGCCTATATAGACCAGGGAAACCATTTAAAACCCTTTGTAGCATGGGCTTTAAGCACAAATCTCTAGTAAGGTGCTTATGTTATTTCACATTTCACTGTTGACTGCTAACTGCACAGCAGAAAAAAAAACAGTCCAGGAAGGTGGAGGATTTACCCTCTTATAGGTTTCCCTTAATTCCTCTGCCCCTTCTATATTGCCATAGATTTTAAGGCCAGAAAAGACCATCAGATCATCCAGTGTAACCTTCTTTGTAACACAGGCTTTAGTCATGAGGAAATTCTATGGCCTATCTTCTGTCTTAAATGTATGCCCTTGATAACACAAAAAAGGTGTGTGTGCAGGGTGTGAAATTCACACCTGTGCAGAGGGCCAGCAGGAGGCCTATGCATCAGTTAAATCTCACCTAAGACACATACTGGAGGCTTAGGTGAGATGGATCAGGTCATAGATCTTGTTGGTCCTGTGTATAGGGGTGAATTTCACCCATCCCAGAAGATGGGGGTAGGAGACATGGCTTCTAAATCACAACCTGAGAGGGTCAAAAATGCTCAAGTTTTGGGTGGGAATTTTTTTCATTTTTTTCCATTAAAAAAAATTTTTTTTTGCTGGACTGTTTTTGACCAGCTCTGTTTCCAAGGCTTGTAATTCCCCCTAGCTGGGGAAAACAGAATCCTGACATTGTCTCCTGAGATCTGGGCACCAGGTCTGGAAACAGGTGGCTTCCTAATCTCTGCCAAAGACAAGCTCACATAATTAGATGATTTGGGCACAATTTGGAATCAGCAGCGAGTTTTGTTTGTCTTTCAGTAACACCTCTCTTTGTTCCTGAGCTTTATTCTCTTGCCCACCTAGATGATGCCAGTGCTGATGCTGAGGGCTGTGACCTCCTCCCAAGTGTTAACTCAGTGATGTTCTTCATCTGTCATTTTAATCCCTGCTGCTTTGGATAAAACACTCTCCATGGTGAAAGCCTGACTCCACTAAACTCAATGGCAAAGCTCCCATTGACTTTTTAAGGGTATTAAATGAGCCTTATCTGCAAAGGAAACTTTTATTTCCCCTTCTTCTTGTGCAGTGTCTGAAAGTTTTGAAGCAACTGCAACAGCAACAAAATTGTTCCCTTTTAGTCTGAAGCATGGTTCATAAGACCCCACTTCAAGGAAGCCTTGTAATAGGAAACCATAAGGCCTATTGTTTGAGAGCACTTGTGGGTTTCTTTGGTATGGGTCCAATTCCAAGTTCCATTTTATCCCTGCAGTTTGGAGCCAGCTCTAAACAATCACATGTGCAAGAGTTTGGATCCCTTGTTCCAGGTCAGGGATCATTCTGGGTGTTTCATAATGATAGATGCAGTGTAGTTGTAGCTGTGTCAGTCGCAGGATATTCGAGAGACAAGGTGGGTGAGGTAAATAAGATATTGCCTCACTCATCTTGTGTCATAATGATAGAGACAGCATCCTTGAGTGGGTGGGAGAGCAGGGAGAGAGGAATAACTAGAGATTAGATAATTAGTTGCTAAAAACATTGTTCAGATTGGAGGAGGACAACATCTCTGCTTCAGTCCCCTTCTCTGGATATTGATAAATCATACCTTTTACAGGTGCCTTTAAACTAGAGCTGGTCAGAAAAAAGAGGAGTTTTCCACATGGAAAATTGTGATAAAAATGAAAAAAAAATTGTGTTCATTGACGTTTTCAGCAGAAAAAATGACTTTTCATCAACAAAACAACAATTATTAGCCAAAACTTCCAAAACCCAGAATTTTTTTGTCTAAAAACTGAAAAATGTTTCTGGTTTCCAACCAAAAAATAAAAACCCAAACATTTTTTAACTTTTAATTTTGAGGAAAGTAGACACTTCCTCACCACAAAAAAAAAAAAAAAAAAAAAAAAAAAAGCTTTGTCAAAAACTCAATTTTCCGTCAAAAAATTATATGGAACATTTTCAATCTGCCCTACTTTAAACTTCATCAAGATTTCTTCCGAACATTTTTATTTTTGGACTGTACCACATGGGAAGGAATTTACATGCAAATTCCCAAGGAACCTCCATTCAAGGGCACTCTCTCCCTCTAAAAAAATCTCTGTCCTACCTCTGTGTAAAGGTGTGTCAACTGCCCCTCGGAGTCACTGTTACGAAGAATGCAGGTTTGTTGTAGTAAAGTGCTGCTAGATGGGTCTTTGGTGATGGAGAGACTATTTTACATCCCATTTCAGCCTCACCATGTGTCAGTATTTGAATGAGAGAGAGGGAAAGAAATCAACATATTATCCATACTAGATAATTGAAGGCTGTACTCAGCAGCTTGCATGTTAGAAAACTCCTCTTGACCTCACTGAAAGAGGTATAGGATTAGCCCTTGAGGGCCTGTTTCTACAAATGCCTCTGTCCCAGCTGTACCTGTTCAGTGGCTTAATAATGGACTTTAGACTCCTAGGCCATCTATCTCCTCGTTATCTGTCATTCTTTTCCTGGCACTGGCCAAGATAGATCATCAGTCCAGGAGGATGAAGATGGATGGGGGGGATTCTCTGACCGTGGGACCATATTCCAGTTCTTCATCCATTCATTCATCTAGGCAGGGCTCCTTGGAAGATCTCCGCCAGCTTCTTCCATCCCTCCTTTTAATCCTGTGACCTGCCTCCCTAGCCCTGTTTGTACATTTTTGTTGTCTCAGTGATCTGTTGATTTTTCTGTTCTGTTGCTCCCTCCCTCATCTGAAGGAGCAGGCCTTCATTGCTTGGGTGGGCTCTGCCAACCAATCCCAGTTCTCAGTTAGGCTGACACCTGAAACCAGCACTAAATTCACACATACAGATGAATAAATCAAGCGTTTTATATTTCAATATATTAAGGGTGAATTCATCCACACACCTCACACAAAGGCAAGGAAATGAACATAATCTATGCTCAATGTCACCAGCTGAGAGATCAAGGGCAGTACAAGACACTTGGGCTGAGATCTTTACTCCCTCTTTTAAAAACTGTTTGATAGATTCGGACACTATTTTAAAGAGCTTGTGCAGTTTATTTGATATTTTAAAATGGTTAATATCAATCTCAATTATGCTGTCTTTTAAACTCAGTGAGTGAATAGAGGATAGATTTTCTCTTTCACCTCCAGATGTCCTTGCTGTTGCCGGTTTGTGTCAGAGCCTTAACATTACTCGTCTCCAGTCATTTGTGGATGAATTGGGACTTACAGTGGCTCTTCTCATCTGGTCACGAAGGAGCAATTTACATCGTGAATTGATTTTCTTTTTTTTTAATTCAGCTGCTACCAGAATTTCACATTATGTAGTTCAACAAAATGTGAATGTATTGGACCTTACAGATACTTAATTCACACACTCTCTCTGACATTATGATCAACATGAAGACACTAGTGAGTGGTGTATATTTTATAACAAGTTTTTTCTTGTGCTAATGTCCTTGGACAAGTATTTCATGGTGAAAAGAAGAGATGTGGTGAACCTGTAAGAGCTATTCCTATAGTCGATGTTGAATTGCAGCACAGCTACTGTATAGGATTATCCAGTATTGGGCTTTAGGGAGCAACCAGATGGGAGGGGTAATGAAGGCTGACTCAGAATCTGGGGACACGAGTAATACAACTCTTAGAGAGACACCTGCTGGTCAATTCAGAGGTTGACACTGGCAGCTGCTTTCACTTAGAACTCCATGTTGATGGCTCCTTCTCATGGGAGCCAAAAAGAAAGAAATTAATAGGGGGCAAAAAAAAAGCACCACCCAGAATGAAAAGATGAGTGTACAGTCAGTGGGAGTTGCAAGTTGCACCTCTTATTCTTAGATCCTTGGATCTAGAAACAGTTTTTCGCACACATCACTAATATTAAATAAAGGAAAAAGCCAGATAAGGAGGGATGGGATATGAGCTCACGAGAAATAACCTCTACATGTGGGTTAAGGAAGAAAAACTTTTAACTTTTGCTAAATCTTTAACTAAGCATTTCATGTCCTTTTTCCAGTCAGCCAGTAATACTTCGCGCTTACATAGCATATAAAAAATATTTATGAATCTTCACTACTTGCTTAGATAGAAATAAGTATTTTATAAATGAGGAAACTGAGGCTAGGGGAGTTACAACTTGTACAAGGTGACAAAGTGAGCTTTTGTCAGAACTGGGACAAGAACTCAGGGATCCTATCTTCCGGACCATGCTCTGTCCAATGGACCATACTGCCTCTGGTTTTCAGATTGGAGAATTTGGGTTTTAATTTGTATACAACAGATGGAATCCTATGCTTGGTCCCAAAATAGTGTGGCCATCTCACAAAGTCAATAGACCTCCGAAGATGTCCAAGATTTTGTGCCAACATTTTATTCTTGCAAGATTTTGGGCTGGATTTTCAAAAGCACTTACCGTATATACTCAATCATAAGCCGGTTCGTTTATAATGGGTTCTCAAACTGGGGGTTGGGACCCCTCAGGGGGTCACAAGGTTATTACAGGGCGGGTCGCGACCTGTCAACCTCCATCCCAAACTCTGCTTTGCATCCAGCATTTATAATGGTGTTAAATATATAAAAAAGTGTTCTTAATTTACAAAGTGGGGGGTCGCACTCAGAGGCTTACTATATGAAAGGGGTCACCAGTAAAAAAAAAAAGTTTGAGAGCCACTGGTTTATAAGCCGACCCCCCCCTCCCCAGATGGATAAGTAAAAATGGAAAATTTTTATGACCCATTCATAAGCCGACCCCATAATTCAGGGGTCGGCAAACTTTGGCTCCCGGGCCATCAGGATAAGCCGCTGGCGGTTTGTTTACCTTGAGTGTCTGCAGGCATGGAGGTAAACCTAAGTAAACAAACTGTCCCAGCCCGCCAGCGGCTTACCCTGACGGGTCGGAACAGCAAGTGGTGGGAAAATTTTGGGCAAGGGAGAAGCTGGCGGTCAGGGGAGTAACCCCTATGACCACCCCCCACATGACCCTACCCACAGCCTGGGACCCCCACACTCTCCCCATCCCATCCCTTCCCACCTTAGCTGGGGCGGACCAGGGGAGGATGTCTCTGGCCTGGCTGGAGCTGCTCTGGCAGGCGCGGCTGCAACCTGCCAGCCACAGAGCTGCAGCTGCTTCAGAGGTTGGGGGGAGAGCAGCGTGGCCAGAAGCGGAGAGACTCTGGCCCCATCTCTTCCCTTCTGGCTTTGCTGCCTCTCCTTGCCCCCTCTGTTGGGGGAGGGGCTGTGTCCCACCTCTCCCCCTCTATACCTGTTCTATACCGACCCCCTTCTCTGATGCTTCCCTTTTTTACTAAAAAAAAAAATTCGGCTTATGAATGAGTGTATACGGTAAATAAGTTAGGAGCACAAATCCTATTGATTTTCATGGGACTTGAGCTCCTAACATACTTAAGAGTTTTTGAATATCCCACTGTTTGGTTTTACCTGAACTTTAACCAGACCTGACCCCATGTAGGCATGTTCAGATCTAGCAAGCCAAAGGCCAATAGATTTGGGGTTCTGGTTTTGGTCTTTCTCTTATTATTGTAATTCTTTTTCTTTTAAAAAGTGACAGCCTTAGGGTACTGTGTGCTGCTGTTCAACAACTCCTACAGCTCAACGCTTCACAGCACAGACACTGAGAACTGGTTGAAGATGAAGGCAATATATTCAGCTGTTCACTAAAAGAATAAATCATGTGTGAAACAAAAACAAACTGTTTTAAAGGTAAATGTATTATTGTCATCATTAATCTTTGGCTTTTAATGGGAAGAAGCTCCCTAATGAGGTACTTTAAAATGCCAGAACATAGTACAGCAAATTGACATTGCTGAGCACTTTACAACACGGGACATGAAAAATTCCACAGGCCTGATTTATGCAGCAAAAATACATTAATTTCCAATGAGTTTAGTAGACACATTAGTCACCAAATGTATCCTGACTCCCCCACAGAGTCTGTTTAGTTTGCAAATAAAGCTAGATTTATGCGGCTTGATTTTCTTTTGCTTTCATCATCAATACTAATGCCTCCTCCAAGTGTTAATCACAGAGCACCAAACAATATAATTCTGCCTTAAAAATGCTGAATAATTGATGCTTCACCATCAAGGGCTAGGAGAACAAAATAATATTTGCAAGGTAACACGTTGTGATATGTTTCCAAATATTTTTGTATTGTGTACATTCTGTATATTTTTGTTGTAACAAATATTATTTGAGCACAGCTTCCATTAAAGATTTGGGGGGCTTTTTTTTTTTAATAAAGAGTGAGCTTGTTAATGTAACATGCCAAAAACAAAAAAAACACCAACTTGCACAGAGGGATTGTGTTTTATAAGTACATCAACAATTAAAAACTTAACAAGAATGTTTTGACACGAGTGATTTGATTTCAACTTTTCTATTTCATCATTGACTATGGAGATCAATTACTTATGTTTGTGTTTTGTTGAAAGTGTGCGGTAAAGGAAAAAAATTAGGTTTCTGCCCCCTTTTTTTTTTTCTATATATAAGGTAGGAAGAGAGTGGTATCATCTGATTTTGTTTGTTTTTTAACTTTAAAAATTCAGGTTTTGTCCACTTTCTGATAACTGGAACACTTGTGAAATTATGACATCACAAGAGACAGCAGCCTAAAGGTGGAGAAGGGGATTTTTAACCCGTCTGTTTTAACCAGGCTTTATTTTGGTTTTTTTTTTGTTAAAATATATTTACCACCAATGTCTAATGAACACTTAGGAGAAAATGTCTTTTACAGATTTGACACCCGCTTGAATTAAGAAATGGAGTTAACGGTCCTCCAGTAAAATAAGGAAAGACCACAAGTGATATTCCTGAAATTGCTTAGATATAAAACAGAAACAGAAACAAAATAAAAAGAATCAGCCTGCTTCATTCATTCATTCATTCATCCCAATTTAAAAAAAACAACCCTGCGGGTTGACGTTAAGAATAGTTGGGTTAAAGTATCGCTATGAAATTAATTAAGTAAAATTCTATGGCTCCCAAAATCCCAGTTTTTGTCAAGGGCACTTTCAAGAAGTTTGAACTCTTTCTGTCAGTCATACACCTGAATAAGTAAGTCACTGCAGAGCTGATAGGAACGCAACTGGCCTAAAATGAGTATCAAGTATATAGCAAAATGGAGGATTTTTTTTTTTTTTTTTTTGAAATACCAATTACCTTGTTCCTTCAAAGTGCAGATCTTGGGAAAATTGAGCCTAGAAGGAGCTCAAAGCAGGAACAGATAGATAATGAAGAGAAAATCCACCAGGCATGCAAGGTTTGACAGTTCCAGGCTGGAACCCAGCACAAAGGCAACCACATGCGATGGGACGCAAACTTAATAGGACTGCAATTGAGGTAAGCAGCTGCTCAGGGAAGAAAGGCCTATGCAAGTGGAAGAGATCAAAGTCTCACAAGCAAATGCTAAAAAAGCTGGGCTTTATAACTACGGGGTGTGACAGGTACTATATATATTAAATATGGGTAAGTATGAACTTGCTAGGACCACAGCGTGAATAATTTTTCTCCAAAAAGAAGAATGTGCCAGGTGATTCTCACCAGTAAAGGAGTGACTAACCGTGATCACCCCAATGACTGGCCTGGAAAAATCTGCCTGGCTCAGATACTAGAGCTAGAAAACTGTCTTAATAGCTTTGTACCAGCCATAAAGTTATGAGGATGGCAGCAAATATGTAGGTAACTCTATCCATTAAAGATGCCCTGAAGGTAACTCAGAAGCCAGAATATAGATTGTTCTTGTATCACAAAGGAGAAAGTATATTACCCCCAACACATGTAGTCTGCTGCTAATCCAGTAACACCTGTATTATAGAGCTTCAAAATGACCTGCCCATTACTAGACTGGGTATTTTGAGGCCAGCCTTGACTGCAAGCAATACACGCTGTAGCTCATGAAAGCTTATGCTCAAATAAACTTGTTAGTCTCTAAGGTGCCACAAGTCCTCCTTTTCTTTTTGCGAATACAGACTAACACGGCTGCTACTCTGAAACCTGACATTACCACTTGGGGCCTTCAGCCAACTGCTCCATCCAAAGTGGGTGAGGAGCAGCCTCATTTCTCACATCACCAGTCATCCCCTGGCAACTAGAGATTCTTGCACGGCAGATTGTAATGCTTAAGGTTAAGATTTTGTCATAGTTATTTTTACTAAAAATAACCAGCCAGGTCGCTGGCAATAAAAATTCATGGACGCCTGTGACCTGTCTGTGACTTTTACTAAAAATAATGGTGTGGGGGCCTGATAGGGGGATGACTGAAGCCCGAGGCGGGAAGTTTGTTCTCCAGCACTCACCATGTGCAGCAGCTGAGAGATGCGGGGTCCCCACTGCCTGCAGTGGCTTGGAGCTCCAGGGACCCCACCACCCACAGAGCCTGACAGCTCTGGGACAAGCAGCTTAGAGCTCTGGGGCTCCTGTGTCCCCACCACCTGTGGTGGCTCGGAGCGCCAGGGCCCCTGCCAGTTGACAACCACCCCGGGGCTAAAGCTGAAGCAGAAAATGTCATGGGGGTCTCTGAAAGTCACAAAATCTGTGATGTCCATGACAAAATCTTATCCTTAGCAATGCTTGATCTGAAGACATTAATCAGCAACCCATTCTTCATCATGCTCATATATTTCTTAGCATGGAGAGATCCCTTGCACCTGAACCAGTTAGAACATTGAAGGATCGGTTTTCCAAAGTTGTAAAAAATTTATGAAAGTCATAGAAAGCAAAATAGGTTATTGAGTGCTGCTAGTATTGGCTTACTGATTGATGAATAAAACATGCTGAAGGAAACTGTTATTACTCCTCAGTGATCCAGCATGCAGCCTGTGATGTGGTAACTGGTTGTTCTTTTTAGGCTACTTTTATTTTCCTCTCTGCCAATACACATCCTTTGTCCCAGCCATATGATGGTGCTATACTTGTAACTCCTCCAGAGACTGCTAGGAGAATAATATAAGCTATAGAGCCTAAACAGATGTATTCATTCATTGGAAATACTTTCTTGGAATTAAAAAGTAAACTATACAATCAAGGTTTTAAATTTATTTTATTAAATATGATTACAGCACAAGAAAACATGTACCTTTTAATTTTGATGTACAGCACTCAAAACGAACAGCAGTCACACGACTGGTTCAGTAAGGTTATTACAAGTATAGTTAGTGATGGAGACCTCTTCATAACAGGATAGTTCATTAAGTGTCAAGTTATGATAAAACACACTATGTGCAAAGGTTACATTCCCTAGCTAATCACTTGAAACGTGTGAATTTTGCCTCCCTAAGGACTATTCTTGCAGTCCTCCTCCGTATAATCTTGATAAAGGTCCCCTTAGTTTTGGCTCCTATTGCATCCAAAGTGGTGATTCTGCTGTCTACATTACTTATGGTTTAGAAAATGTATTTCCCATGTGTGAGAAAGTTCATTGCTGGAGTACAATGATGCATTTTCAAAATGAAATATATATACAGACTTAAGACCAAGTTAAATTCATCTTTATAAAAATTTTAGCCTGATTCTCCCCTGCTTTGCAACATATATGCAGTGTTGCTGTAACCCTGTCTGTCCCAGGATAGTAGAGAGACAAAGTGGGTGAGGTAATATCTTTTATTGGACCAACTTGGATAGAAGTTGGTCCAATAAAAGATATTACCTATTATCTCTTGCAGCTTATATAGTCATTTACACTTAGGCAAGGTGGATGTAAAACACTACCATTCTGATATAGCGTTCTTACACCTGTGCAAAATCAGTGATTACAGACAGTGGAGTATCAGACCTATCAATTTACAGATAACTTGACTGGTTTGACGTGTATACTCCCAGGCACACCTTCCATACAAGCCAGGAAAGTTTGTTTTAAAGACTATATTCAGTTTAAAACCAATCAGTTCAGTAAGCATAATCAACGACATAATCTGGTCACAGAAGTACAGATTTTCTATTTTAGAATTGAGGATGTGAAAACAAATAACAAGAACATAGGGCTTGTTGCCTGAGAAAATTCTCGGAATTGAATATGTTTAATTCATTTACTATATGTGATTTATCCAAATGTTTGTAGTTCTTTATATGACTTTTTTGTTTAAATAAATCTGATCTCAATGTTTAGCCATGCTCCTCTCTACTAGTTCTTATGTGTTAAACATTTTCTAAATGCTTAAAACTATCACTGCCATTTGGGTGAAAGTTTTTCTTATGACGTGATAGTAAAAAACAAAATGGTGTGGTCCGCAAAAAAGGAGGATCAGTTGCAGAATCTGATAAGTGTTGAAAAAAGAATGTCTGGATTTGTATAATACACTATATTCAAAAACTGAAGCAAATCTCATGCTGCTTTTTCTAAAAAGACCCAGATGTGAAATAAGTTTGAAATGACTGAATGCTTTCAAATATAATTTAAGTTTCTGCAATAGTGAATTCTGATCTGCAAAGAAGGAATTAATTATACAATTATATATAATTATAATATATATAATTATACAATAGCACAAAGCGAGTACAAAAATTAAGATCTTTAGGCTACTGCCGTTTCTCTCATGAATTCCTCAAGGACAGTTATTACATTTTTGGCTTCTGGCATTTCTGCTTGCTCCACTTTAACAATCTTCAGAAGGACATCTCCACTGCCACAGTTCTTTAGAAACACAAAACACTTAAACAAGGCATAATGGTTCATTTCTGCCTGACGAATAAACCTCTTCAGGTTGTTAGTGTCTTGTATGGCCTATAAACACAGTAACAGAAAATATTCCTCATTCTTTTATCTGTAGGGAAGGTATGCCAATACATAAATTTGGAGAAGTGGAAGAGTCTGCAGTAAGAATTTTATTACATACACTAGTAGACAAATCAGTTAGCTACAACTCTTGATAGGAGTTCCTATTGTAATTTTAAAGTTAGGTTGTTTTAAGAAAAAAATAAGTTGGTTTCTAAATCTGTCTGTCTCCTTTAGAGGATATTCTGTTCTTGTCCACTGAGTACAGCAAGAACGAGGCAAGCTCTCACAGTTATCACTATATCAATGCAAAAGTGACTATTTGCATAATCAGTAACCCTTCTGTCTCCTGCAAGCATATGCGTATACAAAGTTACCTTCAATTTAAAGTTCTCCAATATTTGCCGGAAGAGAAATGGATTTCCACCTTCAGCACCATTTAGAAAAGCCTGCATCCAGTCGTCACAAAATTTGTTGCTTCCTGTCACACGTTTAGGAACAAAGAAAAGGAGGTAAGGAAAAGTGAGTGTGTGTGTGTGCGTGCATTAGAGCACTGCATAGCACTGCATAACTATGTGATTATGTACTTAATCTCGCTCACACAATAATTGTAACTAACACCAGTAACGTTTGCCCTATGATATAAATATTCAAAAGCATAAAAATTCAAAAGATAGAATGTGTATGAGAAAACAAAAGAAAATGTAACTAATCCCCCTTTCTTGCTATTTTAACTAGTATAACAGGAAAATAGATTTTGTTTTCAGTTTCTTTGAAACATCTTTCCCAAAGTTCCAGGTGCTTTTAAAACTACAAACAAGGTTAAAATCTACAGTAAACTGTCAAAACAGAATAATACTTGCCCAAAATAACTATAATTATCTAACCATCTACATCCCTCTATATACCACTCATCAAAAGCCTGATGGAAAAAGTGAGCTCTGCAGGTTGATCTGAAGCTTAACTAACCTGAGTTTTGGTAGATCATAGAGCTGAGCAAATTCCAGATTCTAGGACCTCTCACTTTTAAACCAGAAATCAAGTGCCTCTGTGGATCATATATGGTATGATATCAAATGGGAAGAAAGGTGTTCTCAAGATAGCCAGGTCCCAAAACTTTCTGGGTATGATCCTGTAAGATGCTGAGCCTTCTCTAAAGATGAGCTGGATAAGTTGATGGAAGCATGTCCATCCATGATCTTACCTGCATTATGGAACTGAGGCTGTGGTCCACTACAGTCTATTACCACCGATTTGTGATGTTCCTCAGTCATGGCTATACACAAGGAGGTCATTGTACCTTCCTGAATGAGACCTTGGAGACTGGCAGCGCTCAGAAACCTGACATACAAAACTATTGTGAACTGCTAGTTTCCACTCAAAGAGCAAAACCAGGAAAGGGATCATACAATAAGCCAAGCAATTTATAGGCTATATCGTCTCTGTTTAGGTGTAATATTCTTTACCTGTGAATATCTTTCTTTATTCTTTCATCTGAATTTTTAACTTCAACAGGAGTGTAACTCAAAGCCTTTTAAAAAAAAACAATTTGTTTGCTGTTGGCTGTAGATATTTCACTTCTGTTACTATATTCATTATTATTATTATTATTACTATTATTACTAGCAAAGAGTAACAAGTGATCCTAGTTAAGTTGTTTTCCAAATAGTCTAGTAAGTACCAGATGCTAGATAAGTGCTCCAGACTATATTCATTACAACTATTTATACATTTTGAAAAGTATGTTTGTACTTCTATTAACCATTCTGCCCACATCCTTCTCATGTTCATTGTCTAGCAGTATATAACTCATCTTATTTTTTTGTTCTCAGCATCTTTCTACAATGAATTTCATAGACACTTAGTGTCCTTGTCTAGTCTGAGCAAAATGGAATTTGTATTGCCTCTCTCATTCTAATTGTAATTGAACACTAAGCATTCAATTTTAAAATAAGTCAGCTATAAAGTTATTAATTTTAAAATGTTAATTTTCCTGACTGGTGAATGAAATAGCTCGTACTGGCTTAGTAATACAGCTGAGAAAATTCACTTTGTATTGACTAAAGGGGGAGGTTTTCTTCATTCACTTCAGGGTGAATGGAAAAGCCAAATGCAAGCTACATTTACAATATAACAGGATCACTGAGTTGACTAGAAAAATGTTCAGAAGATGTTTTAGTTTGATGTATACTTACAGCATGTAACAAAAAGGTGAGTTTCTCCTGGAAGAGCTGCCCTACCCTCTGGATAGGGCATACAGAGTCCTCAAACCAACTTCTTAGGTAGGGTTTAATATAAGTCTCCAGGTTACTTTTCTGAAGCAAATTGAAACATTAAAGCTTTGATTCTGGTATAAAAATAAGCATATTGCTAACCCATTCCAACCATGCAAGTTGGATATCAATTCCTTCCTAATTTTGAACTACCATCAGCTAAAATCATTAGCTTGGTATCTTAAGTCTTACTGACATGAAACACCAGCTCTGAAAGCCTTTATATTCTACAAGAAGATGACATGTTATATTTGTAATCTATTCTGACATGTATCAGCAAGTAGTGTAGTAGATAGGGAACAGGACTGGGAGTAAGAACTTGGGTTCCATTCCCTGAACTTTTTCTTTCTTTCAAGTTTATTCACATAAAACACAAATCAACCTATCACCACTGCTTAGAAAAGTTAGGGGACTGAATGCTCATTGCTAACCTTTCCATATGCTATTATAATTTCTTAAAGGAATTTAGTCAATTTATTCACACTTCTGTGTGAATTTACCTATTAGTGTCCTAAGTAACCCTTAAGATTACTGTGCTTGGGAAAGAAAGTCTGATGTTTCCATTTGTTTAACTTGTATGGTGGGCAGCACTTAGTGTACGCACTTGTTTCACAGTATAGACAGTTTCTCATTTCCTCCTGTTTATGTTGGTCTTTCATGTACTAACTTTTTGTCAGAGTGATCAATCCTTATTCTGTAGCCCATGGGGCTAGCCTGCCAGGTTGCTATATTATACAATCTGTTTTTCTTTATTAGCTTGATTGTTTATATTGTTTTGGTTTATATTTCGGTAGATATTATTTCATTATATATTCCTTGCTGTAATGCAAAGAACCTACAGGCTTGTATCCTGTATGATTAGCTAGAGCAAGTTAGCATAAGTGTTTATAACCTTTGGGATAGATAAATGGTCTACTGGTTACCCTTTTGACTTTGGGGAACTGAATGGAAAACTGAATGTGTTCTACCAAAATTCTGGGATGTACCAGTAACCACAAGATACACGGCAAGAACATGGGTTCTGTCCTCAGTGAGTGCCCTTGCTGCACACCCTGAGAGTCCGGACAAAGTATTGAACTCTCTACATTCTCTAATTCTGTAGCCTGATTTGACAAGAACCTAAGTATCTTCTGCTCAGATCATTGGCGAGCCTCTAACAAATCAGCCCTATAAAATCAGGTTAGCAATTCATAAAATGTCATCTTTACCATTTAAAAAAATTCAGTCATAGAATTAATTAGATCTTACCTCTGAATCAAGGTTAGTCTTCAGGCCTTGAACATATATGTCCAACTCAAGTCTGAAAGTATCCTCTTAAGGAAATAAGATACATAAATTAAGACTTGCTCTTTGCCAATTTAGCATGTAGTAGGTAATCCCTTTTTTGGTTATACTCTGGAAGATGTGTACAAGTAGGCTAGTAGTCAATGAATTCAAGGAACTGGCAGCAGAGCTGGAAAAGGTTTCAAAGTTAACAGGGAAACACGCTACTTGTTGTTTTCATATGCTCTTTTCCCCACACCCAAATAAAGAGAGGTTAAGGAAAGGATATAGCTCGAGCCCTTTCTCTGAGCCTCCTAAGAAACAAGTTACATACTCTGGAGGGCTGATGTTTGTTTCCACTGTTGCTGTTTCTAGAAGCTTTTCTTGTTGGAGAAGACAGTAATAACAACCAACTCGAAATTCTGGTATGCTAGAGACAGAAAAAAAGTTGAATTAATCATATGCAGATGTGCCAAATAATGTAATGATTGTTCTAAATGAATTTCATTTTGCGTCTCACATTAGAAATTAACCAGCCACTGACCATAGGTGAAATCCTGACCCTTCTAAAGTCAATGGAAATTTTGCCATTGACTTCAATGGGGTCAAGATTTCCTATCCTACATTTTATATAAATTTGTGAATAATCAGATAATGATTAAGATTAGGATTTTGAATCCCTATGGTTTTTCACCTTGATCAAAATAATTCTGTCCTGATCAGAACAGTAATATGTCACTCTGATTACCTTTGACTGAGGTACATCCCAGAAATAAATGCAAGCTTTAACTATCCTATTTATAACCTCTTTTTAAAAAAAAGAACTGTTGTTCTCATTTTCCAACAAGGCTTCAAAAGATAAACTGACTTTAGAAATAAAGGCTATGTGCAAAGGAGAGTCAACTACAATATGTTCTCTCTCCCCCCATATATATGTGTGTGTGATTTACTTTAAAACCTGCTAACACCAATTCAACCTGCACATAGCAGCACATATACAACCTTCCTAGATCTTTTCCTCCTTGTTAACTGCACAGACAGTGTGATCAGAACAACCTGATCAAAACCACTTTACTATGTTTGCAGTTTTTCACTGCCACCTAAAGGAAATCTAAGGTAAATGCTACTGGCACATAACTAAACTGGGAGCCTTACATATGCTTTGACAGGCTGATTAGCTGCAATCAGGATTAAATTCATATGCAGCAGCAGATAGTAAACTTAGTGAGACTGCCAGCATTTCTTATCATTTCCCATGTTTATCACAAATTAAAAACAGTTCATTTTACTCTTACCTCAACTCCACAGATGCAACATTACCCATCCCCTCAAAAAGTGCTCCTTTAATAAGACGCTTAACAATAAAACTGCGTAACTCTGTCTCTGCTTCAGCTGGTAAGTTAGTATCCACCAAGGACAGGCTTTGAAAACAAGATAAAATTCTTAGTGAGAAAAAGAGTAAACTATTTTAATTCTCTAGCTGGGCATCTGCCCGACTCCAGCTGTAGGTTGTATATTTGCTTCCTTATGGTTATAGCAGAGGCTGAGCCAGGACTCCTGGAATCTGTTCCTGGCACTGCCTCTAACACATCATCTGACCTGAGGCAAGTCAGAAATGTATTCAGTGTCTTGTTCACTAGATTATGTCAATTGATATTAGAATTAAAGAATCCCAGATTCCCTTAATAGCAGGTCGCTTAGGCCCAGATTCACAAAGGGACTTGAGCATTGTGACAACAAGCATCACAGCGCCTAACTTTTAGGTGCCTACAAAATCACAGGAATAACATTGCAATTCAAAAAGCCTGAGTCAGCTGAGGCTCCCTAATCAAAGCATGGGGAGAGATAGGCACCTTTAGAATGTAATTCATAAAAGCGAGCATGCTAGGTGAGGAGTCACCTAAGCTAGCCCTTGGAGGAAGCCAAGGAGGGAGTGTATCCTAAGCTCTGCCCTCTAAGGGAAGTAAGTGCTTAAATCCAGGCTGCAGGGAGGCTTCTTAGGGAGACAAACACCTATCTCTTGTAGTGACTCATAACCAGGGAACCCTTCTCCTTTAGTTTGGGCATCTAAGGTGTTTCTTATGAGACTGGCATAGATAGGTACCTAACTCCACACAAAATGGCTGGAGGAGGAGGTGGTTGTAGTGCCCACTTGGAAACTTTTATCCCAGTGGTTTGAGTGCTCACCTGAGACATGGGAGACCCAGGTTCAATTCCCCCTCTGATGGAGGGGGGGAAAGGATTTGAAGAGGGGTCTCTTAAATCTTTCAGGAAAGTGCTCTAAACATTGGGCTATGGGATATTCTGATGTGAGGCGCTCTCAATCTCTCCTGTTTTATACAACATATAGCAAGACACTAGAGTAGCGGTCTGAGGGGAGACCCCGGCTCCCGTTCCCCTGCTCCAATGACTCATTAATTATTTATATTCAAAGACCTAAAATTATGTAGCTACGCTAAGAATTACTAGTAGTATAAAAGAAATGAGTGTGAACCCAAGGAGTATAATTTGCATTGGTCTATTATTGTAAGCCTCCACTCACCCAACTCAGAAATTCCATTTGGTGTACATGTCCATTATCATCTTGGTGTTTAATAAAAAAAAAATAAATAAACAGAAAAAAATGCCCAAGTGAATTCAATATAGCTTTCAGGGAGATTTGTACTTCTGATGCGGAATGTATTGTCTAACTCTGTCTTCCTTTTTGTATCTACCCAAATATGAAGATGTCAAAAGCTCTGAATTAGAAACTGAATGGGAAATGAGGGTGCTTAAATGGTTCTGCTGTGTTTGTTTTACCTAAAGTCTTCAGCAGAGGGAGTTTCTGGTGCTGCACTGCTTGGACTTCCATCATCACTGTCAACAGCCTGCTCTGATGAACTGAAAATCAAGGCATTTTTATGACTGATATTAAATATGGACATATAACATGTATACAGGTCTATTACCACTAAACAGGGCAGAGGAGAAAGAAGCATTGTGGGGATGGTGCAGAATGGAAGCAGCCTTTGAAAGTACTATGGAGTGGAGGACAAAGGGGGCGATGATGAGGGGAAGAAATTACTTGTTCCCTATTCCAGGGGAGACATAAAAAATGGAGTAGAGCAGCTAAGAACTGAATAGATAGGGAGGGTGAACTCCTTCTCAGACCTAAGGTTTTGGTAGCCAATGTAGGAAAGCTTAGTTCTGCCGTTGCCTGTGCTCTGAAAACCTCCAGCTTCAGTGCTGTCAATCATGTACCTTTCCAGAACATTAGCTGGAAACCCTTAGTTTCCTATCAAGATGCCCTCTTTATGAGTAGTCTGCATTTGGAGCTGTCCCTCCAAAACACAGTATGTTCTGGTGCCAAAGGAAGGGTGAGAATAATCCACTCCTCACCAAAATCTGGTATTGTCTCATTCATCTTTCTGTTTTTCATCTCCTCACCCTGCACAAATGAGCCCTACTTAACCAGAGCTCAAACTCAGCTAGGCAGTGGTAAAGCAGTGGAAACACGCACACTATCATAAAATCAGAGAATAACAGGATTGGAAGGGACCTCGAGAGGTCCTCTAGTCCAGTCCCCTGCACTCATGACAGGACTAAGTATTATCTAGCCCATTCCTGACAGGTGTTTGTCTAACCTGCTCTTAAAAATCTCCAGTGGTGGAGATTCCACAACCTCCCTAAGCAATTTATTCCAGTGCTTAACCACTCTGACAGGAAGTTTTTCCTAATGTCCAACCTCAACCTCCCTTGCTTCTTGTTCTATCCTCAGGGGTTAAGGAGAATAATTCTTCTCCCTCCTTCTTGTAACAACCTTTTATGTACTTGAAGCTGTTATCATGTCCCTTCTCAGTCTTCTCTTTTCCAGACTAAACAAACTCAATTTTTTCAATCCTCCCTCATAGGCCATGTTTTCTAGACTTTTAAATCATTTTTGTTGCTCTTTTCTGGACTTTTCCCAATTTGTCCACATCTTTCCTGAAATATGTCACCCAGAACCGGACACAATACTCCAGTTGAAGCCTAATTAGCGTGGAGTAGAGCGGGAGAATTACTTCTCATGTCTTGCTTACAACACTCCTGCTAATACATCCCAGAATGATGTTTGCTTTTTTTGCAACAGTGTTATACTGTTGACTCATACTTAGCTTGTGATCCACTATGACCCCCCAGATCCCTTTCCGCAGTACTCCTTCCTAGGCAGTCATTTCCCATTTTGTAGGTGTGCAACTTATTGTTCCTTCCTAAATGGAGTACTTTGCATTTGTCTTTATTGAATTTCATCCTATTTACTTCAGACCATTTCTCCAGTTTATCCAGATCATTTTGAATTTTAATCCTATCCTCAGAGCACCTATAACCCCTCCCAGCTTGATGTCATCTGCAAACTTTATAAGTGTACTCTCTTTGCCATTATCTAAATCATTGATGAAGATATTGAACAGAACTGATCCCTGCAGGACCCCATTTGTTATGCCCTTCCAGCATGACTGTAAACCACTGATAACTACTCTCTGGGAACAGTTTTCCAATCAGTTTTGCACCTACTTTATAGTAGCTCCATCGAGGTTGCATTTCCCTAGTTTGTTTATGAGGTCATGCAAGACAATATCAAAAGCTTTACTGAAGTCAAGATATACCACAGCTACCGCTTTTCTCCCCTCACCCCCTCCATTTTGCCATGAAGACCACTAGGACCAGAGTATGAGCTGTAATTAACCAGATGGATTACATCCCCTTTATTTGGAAACCACACTCCAAACCGTTACGAGTCTCAGCCACCCTCACTGCATCCTCTTGCACCCTCTTTCCTCCCTTCTCCTCCCTCCATTCCCGGAATTAAAGGCAGCTAACAACGGCCTCGCTCTCTCCTGCTCTCGTTCCCCCTCCAGCTGCATCATCTGTTGACAGCAGGAAGCAGTGTGAGGGGAGGGAGATGGCACCTGCAGGTCACTTTGGACTTTTCCCTAGGAAAGGGGAGAGAAGCAGAGGGCTGGGCCCTGTGGAGCGCGCTGGGGAGGAGGAATCCATCCAGCCCCTCACCTGTAGCCCTGGTAGCTGTACAGACAGTAGTAGCTATTACTGTACCGCTCCGGCCTCCGCTCCTCTGCCGAGCCGCCCCCTTCCTCGCTGCTCTCCAGCTCCCTCTCGTCCCCATCCACAGACTCCTGCAGAGATGGCAGCATCTTGCCCCAGCTCACCAGCTGTTCGTGTGTAGCAACGAAATCCGCCCTCTAGTCTCCTGCGGTACGGTGCTGGTCTTCCTGCTCCGCTCACGCCACAAACACTCAGGTTCCGGCTGCACTTGTTTCCTCTCCTGCCTTTCACACTGACACCGCTTCCTAGAATTACTACTGCTCCAGCTCTCAGTTCCTGGAAGGCAGATGCATTGTAGAGCAGGTGTCACAGCCTGCCCCTGTTGGGATGGAAGATGTTGCTGTGTGTATTCCCATGAGATATTTCCAATTTCGGCACAAATCTTAAAATCTCTCTCACTCAAAGAGTCCCAATGTGGCAGCTCTGAATCTATTTCTCTCCCCCGCCCCCATTCCAGACTTGCCCTCATTCAGTTTGGAGGGAGAATCTTTCATTTAGGATCTTTTGCAGTCTCCCTCTCTCTCTCAGAGGAAAGGTTTTACTGAATGTGTTTAAGTGATCGATTTTAAAATTAAAATTAACTCTGAAGCTGTTTAAATCCCCATCCACCAATCACTTTATCCTTTGCGGGAAAATCCCTAAATTTTACAGCAGAGGGTAAAAATCCTCTTCTGTATTCCTCAAAGTTCTTCTGTACTTTTATAAGCAAATTAAGTTTTTTTGCAAAGAAAAAACATATCTTGTCAATTACCATTTCATATGTGAATTTTAAAGTACAATTTATGTCCATAGCATGACATCCTCTGTTTATCCATAGAACAACTATGGTATTGCCCAACAGCAAGAGAGAGATAGCTCAGTGTTTTGAGCATTGGCCTGCTAAATCCAGGGTTGTCAGTTCAATCCTTGAGGGGGCCACTTAGGGATCTGGGGCAAAAATTGGGGGATTGGTCCTGCTTTAAGCAGGGTGGGGTTTGACTAGATGACCTCCTGAGGTCCCTTGCAACCCTGATATTCTATGATTCAAGCTTCTCCAAACAGCTCAGCCAATATGCCTCAAGGACAAGTTTGGTGTGACCACCTCTTTTGGTGACTATGATGGTTCAGTCTCTATAGTTCATTCATTGGTCTCTGTGCCGGGACTGTCAGGTTTGCCACTTAGGCCTTGTTTTGAGGGGACGAGATTCCACCCGTTTTGCCTTAGTGCCATGACACAGTGCATCAGTGCAGTAAGGCTACATGACATTGTGTTGATATTTTGAGGGGAAACAATGGCGTTTTCCCTCAGCGCCACCATACAGTGCATCGGCCTGGGGAAGGCACGTGGTGATGCTGTGCTGACATTTGAGAGGAAGGGATGATGTTTTTGTTTAGTTAAGGGCCTGACGTGAGGTGTTGGTGTCGAAACACCCCTGAGGACGGGGATGCTTTTTTCAGGGGAAAGGACTGTTTTGGTTGTGGCAGGCTACCATGGTGATGCCTTGCAATGAAGCTGTGGTGCTGCTGTGCAATCAGGTTGTGGTGATGTTCTGGAGTGCTGTTTTGTCAGCAGATAGGGGTCTGCAGGCACCTGCAGATGTTGCCTAGTGACACACAGACGCCACATCACAATGGCACAGTCTGTCCTGTCCAACAAGCCTGTGGGCACCTTAAACCTCTTCGCTGGTGGTTATCCGAATCCCTTCCCTCCTCACCATTATCAGCTCCCTGTGGCCACCAGGGCGTCATGACAGAGCGTTCTACGCCCCTAGGCGGGACGTGAAAGGAGGTTGAAACAAAATGGCTGCCGTCAGCAATCGCGGTGTTTGTTAGGAGACTCAGAAGCAAAGGGCGCCTGGTGGACGTCACGTGACAGCCCCGTCGCGGCGGCTGCTGCTGTGCATCCTGGGAAGCCCAGGGCTTGGAGGCGGCGGCAGGAGGAAGCGGCGCGGCCATTTTGTCTTCCTACGAGAGGCCGCTGGAAGGCCTCCGGCTGGTGCCTGCTTCTCGCCTTTCTCTAGTTCGGTAGCGCCACCGCGATGGGCCGGAAGAAGAAGAAGCAGCTGAAGCCCTGGTGCTGATATCCTTTGCCACAGAATGGGATGGCTTCCCGGCCGGGACTGGGTGGGGGTAAAAGGGAGAGCGCGGCCTGGTCTCTGTTACCCCGGAACGTGGCCTAGTCTCTGCTCCCCCCCCCCACCCCAATCTCCTGGCCGGGATGCTCCGCACTCGCTCAATTTCTTCTTTCTCCACTTTTTCACTGCCTGGTCCCGCGACTCGGGCTCTCCTTCCACCCCCCCCCCCCGGTCCTTCACCGGGAGTCGCCCCGCGCTCTCCTTCCCTCACCAGGAGGCGGCCTGGGCTCGGGCTTTTCTCTCCCTTTCTCCCCTCTCCCTGCGCTGCGGGACACGACCTGCTCCTTCTGCCTCCCGACCGCCTTGTTTGGAATTTCAGCTGGGTGGTGTTTGTGTCCTGGTATTCCCTCCCCGCCAGCTCCACCGAGCTCCTAGCGAGCCTGCGGTAGTGGGGTGAGCGGAGGAGTCTCCGCAGGAATAGATGACACTGTCCGCAGCAAGCTGCTGCTAGGTGGGACAGTGTGGATTCGTGGAGATGGAAAAAATCTTCATCTCTGCAGGGAGAGGCCGTAAAACTGTCTTAGAGAAACTTTAGAGAGACCTCACTCGCCTTGTGTGACCAACAGGGCTACAACTACGCTGCATACAACAGTCAGAGAAACCTTGGTATTTAATGAGACTTGGTGCTTCCCTCAGTCTCCTAAAGGATTGACTGCTGCTCTGAAGGCAGCATTAAAGATCAGTTCAATTTGCTGCAGCCAAAATTTTGTTTCCTAGCCACCGTTTTAAATTCATCTTTTGACAGAATTGTATTACACTTGATCTAACTCCCCTGGTTTTTTCCCTGTTGCCATTCCTTTAAGCTGTTTGATACAAAAATCTTAAAGCTTCAGAATGTCCTTAATAATCTTGAATAGGTATTGCAACAGGGATTTTGATGATGAGAAAATCCTTATACAGCATCAAAAAGCAAAGCACTTTAAATGCCATATATGTCATAAGAAACTGTATACAGGACCTGGTTTAGCTATACATTGTATGCAGGTAAGGCTTTTTTTAAATATATGCATAACTTGCCTCATGTTCAGTTTGTCCCTAGAGTGATACTGCATTAAAAACTTTTTTAAGATTATTTGTTTATTACTGCTAGAATCTCAAATAAAACTTTGCTACAGTTGCCTTGTTTAGGAAACATTGATGTCTCTCTTCTCTATTTCTAATACAAGAACATACATCCCTTTTTATAAACTCACTGGTTTTAGTAATGCTGTCACAAATGTACATGATAGCATATAGATTAAACAGATCATCTTGGCCTTTCATTCACACTTGACATTGGGGAGGATGTATTAGTTGGTTTTAAATCCAGAAAACAAGTTCCTAAAATGGCTTTAGCATCTGTGTAGTTTATATTGACAAGGGAAAATGCACTTCTTAGTCTGAACCTATTACTGGATATATTTAAACTACAGAGACTATACCAGTATAGCTACATTACATAATGCTGGCATGACTCCATAGTGTAGACAGAGCCTGTGCTGACTGATGGGTTTTTCCATCCGTATAGGAATACCAAGTCTCCAAATGATGGTAGCCATCAACATAGCTGCGTCTACACTGGGGGTAAGTCGACATAACTGTGTCCATCGGGGATGTGTTTTTTTCACATCCTTGACAGATGTCGCTATGTCAACCTAACTTTTAAGTGTAGACCAAGCCAAAGACTAAAATTTTTCTTCATGAGGCTGTATTTACAAAGACAGTTAAAGTAGTATTAAAAAAAGGGATAAACCATGTAGTTCTTATCTAAGCTAAACTGTGAATAATGTACTGTAGCACATGCCCATCTTTAGCAGCATCCCTTAGTTTAAAAGACACTTCTTTTCCTTGCGAAAGTATGACTGGACACATCTTTCCCCTCCCCCAAAAGTTAGGTTATTGAGCAATCTGATACAGAGTAAAAAGCGTTAAATGTATTATAAATGTAATGGAACAAATTGCTCAAAACACTTTCATGTAGGGGCCAACACAAATTGCAGCTGTTTGGGAGAGACATTACCAGTAGATGTTAGTTACAGATTTTAAAAAGAAAATTATAATTTAACTAAACATATGTGCATTTGTTATGGATTTGAGTTGAGGTGACAAAATGGATAGCCTTAACAGAATAATCTGTAAGATTTGACACTGCCTGTAGAAGTAATAAGAAAAGGAGTACTTGTGGCACCTTAGAGACTAACCAATTTATTTGAGCATAAGCTTTCGTGAGCTACAGCTCACTTCATCGGATGCATACTGTGGAAAGTGTAGAAGATCTTATTATATACACACAAAGCATGAAACAATACCTCCTCCCACCCCACTCTCCTGCTGGTAATAGCTTATCTAAAGTGACCACTCTCCTTACAATGTGTATGATAATCAAGGTGGGCCATTTCCAGCACCTTGATTATCATACACATTGTAAGGAGAGTGGTCACTTTAGATAAGCTATTACCAGCAGGAGAGTGGGTGGGAGGAGGTATTTTTTCATGCTTTGTGTGTGTATAAAAAGATCTTCTACACTTTCCACAGTATGCATCCGATGAAGTGAGCTGTAACTCACGAAAGCTTATGCTCAAATAAATTGGTTAGTCTCTAAGGTGCCACAAGTACTCCTTTTCTTGTTGCGAATACAGACTAACACGGTTGTTACTCTGAAACCTGTAGAAGTAATGTTATCAGTCACAAAAATCTTAGCTGATTGCAATAAAGGAATCTAACTCTTTTGGTTTAGGTGCATAAAGAAACAATAGATGCTGTTCCAAATGCTATTCCTGGAAGAACGGACATTGAACTGGAAATCTATGGTATGGAGGGCATTCCAGAAAAAGACATGGATGAAAGGAGACGGTTACTTGAACAAAAAACTCAGGGTAAACTTGAATGTTTAGTTACTTACATCATATTTTCACCATAATATGTTAACTAGATTAGAGCCTATAAAGAGGTGCATAGCTTTATCCCTATTTACTATGAATGACATAGGTGTAAGTAATAATATTTAATGAATGTATAAATTGCATTTCTGTAGTAGTGAAACTAAAATGTTATAGTGGCCCTGTTTTGATCCTGAAATGCAGTGTCTTACAGAGCTCTGTTTAAACCATAAAACTGTAATAGTTGGGATTCGTGCTCTGTGAAAGTAAATACTTTAAATATAGAATTAAAGCTGGTCCTGAGGAAATAGTTTAGCAACAGGATTTGTTTGAAGGAAAATCCTTAGTGGCCTGGGTTTTACATGGCCATTCAGATTTGATTAGTGGAGCTGCCTTGCTCTTTAGGTAGTGGAGGTAAGGAATATCATCAGTGGTTTTGGTTCAGCTAGAGAAGTTGATACATTCTGTAACTACTTTGGTAGGCTTTGCTGGCAACTTAAGTGACTAATGATATTTTCTCCTAGCCAAAGTAACTGCTTTGGCAAGTACCCGTCTGGAAAAGGATTATCCTGTTACATAGCAGGAACTGTGACTTGAGGGTGGATAGAAGAAAAACAGCATAAATAGAATAGAGGTTTGGACTTCTTGGATGCTAAGAATGCCTTTGTGAACTTCCCTGGCGTTCTAGCCTCCCCCTAGAGCCCTACTGCGTAGATTAAGCTGTGGCATGCAGACCTAGGTGGCAGTTCTTAAGAATAATCCTGGTAGGGTTTCTTGCCCCACTTTACCAACTCATACACACATATAACACAAGGGAGGAAGGGTTATGTAAAATTTTTCCTTCCTTCCTTCGTTAAATACATAGTTGCAAATTACCAGAAAGGTGGTTTAAAAGTTAGTTTCAAATTGGAACACCTAGGTAGTAGATGAAATCCTATGCTTTTAAACGCTGTAGATTTGTGTTGTTCTTAATCTGACAGTGTTCATTACATTTCTTTAGCAGAGAGCCAGAAGAAGAAACAACAAGATGATTCTGATGAGTATGATGATGATGAATCTACAGCTTCAACTTCATTTCAGCCACAACCAGTACAGCCGCAACAGGGATACATGCCCCCAATGGCACAACCGGGATTGCCTCCTGTGCCAGGTGCACCAGGAATACCCCCAGGTAACATAGGCTTTTAAAGCTAACATGGAAAAACCAAATACTTTCATTGAGATGCTACTTCAACGCTAGGATGATGGTCTGTCACCTTCCCAACACTGTTAGATATGACAGTATAACTTAGCTGTGCTTAAGCATCAGTCATGTCTTGACATCTTCTTTCTTGAAAAAAATACAACATTAAGAAATGTCACAATAGTGCTAGAAGGATTGCTGAAGTGAGGTACCAATCAAGGAAAAATGGTCATAATGCCACCTTTCTGGTCTAGCTTCAGGGTAGCTACTGCCTCTGTTTCCCCTTCAGTTCCTGGGACAATTACCTGCCTGTGGTTCTCCCAGCCTTCCCAGGAGGGGCTCACTGCCACTCCCAGAGTCCTTCAGGCCCTTCTTCCAGGGCACTGTTTCATTAGTTCAAACACAGCTCACAACGTAACACACTCACAATCAGTGCAGGCTGCTGGGGCCCAGAAGCCTTTCATTCTGCTTCCCTCTCTCTCTGCTCCAGGGGAGTCACATGAGCCAGACTTCTTTCTGTAGTTCCCCTTCAACTGAGCCCTCTCAGCCCTTTGTAGAAAACACCTATCTCCTTCTCAGGTGGGTCTTATAAATTGAACAGGACTGGCTGGCTTCTGACCCGTTACAATCCATAAACATGAAAAGCTAAATGTCACTGATGGGTTCTTTTTATTTAATGACAGGATAGTCTTTCTGTTGTGAATAACTTATTCCAAAAAATCCTTCCAAGTAGTAGCAATAAAAGGATTAATTTTGTCTCTCTTCACTTAAAAGCCTAGTTGAGTTTCAATTCTAACATGACCAAATGTAGTTTTCGTATTTAAACATATTCCTATTCCAGATTTTTAATGAGTCTATAATTTGTTCATCATTTTGCACTTCCATTCCTTAGACAGGGTTTTTTGTCCACATTGCCTACCTGTGTTACCCTTGATAGTTTTTTGCTTTTATATACTATATAAATTGACTTTTTGACACTAAAAGTGATGAACATACCTACATCTGCTATATCGGAGAAGCTTTCATTAGCCTGTCTCCTGATGCCATTTAAGAATTTCACTGAGGTTGGAAACTGCCATTTAGGGAAGCAGTTGCTCTGTCAAGGAGAGAAAATGCCCTAGTGAGGGAGCCTAGTTTGTAAGTGCTTAGACCACTAACCTAAGACTTGGGAAACCTGGGTTCAGTTCCCTGCTCTGCTACAGACTTCTTGTGTCACCTTGGGGGAAGTCCTTTAGCCTTGCTGTGCCCTACAGGTGGGAAACGAATACTTCCCTACTTCACAGAAGTGTTACGAGGAGAATTACATTTAAGACTATTGAGTGCTTTGGGATCTACTGATAAAAATGGCTATATAAGAGTAAGATATTACTATCTCTAGGCTGGCTAAATTTCTGACAAAATGCTAGATTATGTATACACTTATATAAAGAGGAAGAGCGTCTCTATCCCTTAGTGATAGAAAATTAGTTTTCTGATCACGTGTCCAAATGTAGTGATGATACCTGCCCCCATCCTTGAAAACTCATGCAAAATATATCTTCAAGCAGTGTTAAAAAGGATTTTTCTCTAAAGCTTGTATACAAATAGTTGATCCAGTCTTGTTTGTGTCTGAAGTGTCACACTGATAAATCTATTACTCATCTAAAAATTACTTTCAATTTAAAGGTATACCACCCTTGATGGCAGGTGTTCCACCAATGATGCCAGGAATGCCTCCAGTTATGCCAGGAATGCCACCTGGGTGAGTAAAAATGTAGGCTTAATCAGTTGGCCTATGTTCATGCAGTGGTTTTTGCACACTAGCAGTTTGCTATCTAAATCTATCATTAGCGGCTCTGAACTGTTTTAGAAAAAATCAAAATCTCTGTGGAACTTTGGGGGGTTTATAAACTTGTGTTAATTTTAAAGTTAACATAGGGCCTGGAAGGTTATACCACAACGTCAAAATGTCACTAAAATTTAGCAGGTCATGTGTAAATGTGGTGGTGGTGGTGTTGTTGCTCCTCCTCCTCCCACCCCCCCAGTTAATATAATTGGATGTAAAATCTTGACTTGCTGGTTTAAACCCTTCCATGAACCCATTGTCAAATTTTGTGCTGAGTATATACATTATTGTATCAGAGGTTATCTCTTGTTTTCATCAGTTGTGGATCCAACCAGGAACAAGCTTGTTAGTCAGTTTAAGATTTTGTTAAATGAGATTTACACAGACTGGTTGTAGAGTGTACAGATGAGTTTTTAAATTGTTAATGGGGTTGACACATAACACCCTATCACAATGTGTTTGGAAAATCACAGGTAGATTTTTTGATTTTTGTCATACATTTTCACAGATTACATCAACAGAGAAAGTACATGCAGTCATTTTGCGGTGAAAACATGTAAGCATCTAATTAATAATGTAATTTAGGTACATTCATTATGCCATTTTATGTCAAATGAAACGTGTCATATTGAGCCCCTCTCAATATTTTAGTGTTCCGTAACTAGGTTTTGTGTAGTGCACAGTTTGAGGTTTTCATTGTTAAGAATAAGGGATCTCCATCTGGATCTATAAGACAAAACAAAGGGAGATAACATTGCAATAGCTGTCTTGTTTCCTACTTCACCTTTCATTTTGCAGCAGTCTTCAGCCTCATTTGGTCAATCCCTGTGAGTAGTGGGTGGTTATTTTTTTTTTTTTTTTAATGAAAACATTTCAGTGAGGATTCATTGATATATAGCTTAAGCAACCTGCTTAATGTCATGTACAATTTTTTAATTAGAAAAAATTAAACTGTGGTGATCAGTCTGATTATTGCAGTTACATTCTACGTGGGTGTTTTTCTGTTTGGTTTTGAAATGTATAGCTTTGCCAATTTTCCCTGGTTTTTAGTCTGAGTGGCACTTAAAGCTCTTTGTCAAATTTTAATCTGGATGGATGCTATGCCATATAGTAAGGAACATAATTTGCCAAAAAACTGCACTAGTCTATCAAACCAATTACAATCTTATAGATTGTAGTTATGACTTTACATTGTTACCAGTTTAAAGCCTAACTTAACCTAAAACAGATTTCCACTCGTTCTTTTTTTTAAAATAAGGGAACATCAGGATAAGTAAGACTAGCCTTGGCCAATGAAATAATATGTTCTAACTTACTGTACTTTAGCCCTGTTCTTTTCAGATTCTAAGAAACAAATGTCCATTTCATTACATAATATCTCTGCTGTTTCTTGTAAGTGCATCTTCATGGTAACAGTAGGAGGGCCTCCCTCATCCAAGAGTTCCTGAGAGAATCTTTTGATACTGTGGGGTGCCTTCACTACTTTCCCTAGCCTGGTTGCAGGTGTTTCTAGCTTAAGAATCCTCATTCTTCATATGTTATCTTGTGGAAACCTTGCCTCCCATTTAATAAAATCCTGTGGTAACTAAATTGCTTACCTTGAAAAGTAATATTAGGACAGTATTTAATGTCTTTTTAGCTTATTTTAATGGAGTTTAGCAGCTACAGATGGTAGGAGGGACCATTGGGATACCAGTGTTCCATATTGGAGGAAATTTCAACCATATCCAGTAGGTGAGAGGAATTTATTCTTAGAACAGAGAAAAAGCCATGACCTTAGATGGGCACAATCAAATTCTGCTGTTCAAAGCATAGCGAGAATTACTGGAAACTGATTTTCTGATGTTTCCTTCTTCAGTACATTTGACGGAACTTTATGTAGTCATCTTTACCTGTTTGGTTGTCTGTCAGACAACATTGGAAGCAGAAACTTTTTTTTAAAATAGGAAGATGTGGTTGTGTATTCACAAAAATTGGCCTGAGACCTCAGACGTATGTAGTACCTGAAACTTCTGATTAATATTTTGTATAACTAACTTGATTTCAAGTTGACTCTGTCTCTTTACACATTGTTCAAGGTTAGACTGTTATTTATGTTATCCTGGAGTCTTTAAAAAATGAGGGGTAGTGTAACAGCATGATTTAAACAAATTTCCTTGGGCATTTTGTTAGTGGGGTACTAATTAGCTTAGCATTACACTTGGTATACAATTTATTAGTAGGCCACTTACACTGAAACTGAGCCAATTAATTGAAAAGGACATGCTGGAGTACCTTTTTAATGGAGAGACTAGGCCTGGCAGTCTGATATTAAATCTGATTGATGTCACCTTAAGGAATTGAGTCCCACATGAAAACTGTTTCTCTTCCTGTTGACAGTGGAACCTCTTTTATTGGGGACTGGTTTGTCTACTGAGTCAAGATGACTTGAATTCCTCTGTTGGTGGAAATAACTAGGTTACTTGCAACACCTTTAGCTTAATATTAGTGTGTGCCAATAGTCTCAATAGGAGATCATTAGTGTTCATATTAGTCTCTATTTTATATTTTAATAGGATGATGCCAATGGGTGGAATGATGCCTCCTGGGCCAGGAATACCACCTCTTATGCCTGGTATGCCACCAGGTAGGTCAGTGATGTCGAACTCATACTGTGGTGAGCTAAATTATATCTTTTATTTAACTTGGGGTTCTTGGGTTCATATGATTAAAAGTCGGGCTGTATGCTACCCATACTTCATACTAGATTTCTATAATTCAGTAGTGGCTTTCCACAAAGATAAAGGGTAGAATTTGGTGGCAAACTAACATTTTTAAATAGTACACTTTTATTTGTTGGAGAGGGAAAATGTGGAGAGTTGTTTTTCCTCTTTCATTATCCTTTCTCTCAAGCTTTTAAACGCTGAAACAGCTGTGAAAAGCAGCTGACTGGTACTTCAGGATCCTAGAAAAGAGAAAATCGCTGTTTTGACTGCTGTTACTGACAGCTGGCTGAAATTGGTGCAGTCTTAAACTCACCTGCGATCCTAAACTCAACTGAGTAGGCTGGAAGATTCACACCCATTAGGTAGATGGTATAAAATAAGTTTATTCCTGTCCAGAATTGACTGTATTACACTATGTTTGGGGGAGCCCTTTTGTCTTATTTCAGGAAGCTTTATATTTTACACAACAAATTTTCTCCAGACTTTTTGTTTAGGTGATCGAGTATTTTAATGTGTTTCTTTGTGTTGAAGCGTTGCTTTGCTTTAAATCATAACTATAAGATTATAAAAATTGCTTCATAGCTTTTCTCTTGTTTTGCTTGTAACCAGTATTGTGGGCATCTGTTAACTGTACTAACCGTTTTAGGAGAACCTTCCATGGCAATCACATGTCCAAAAGTAGTTTGGTTAAATCTTTTTTTTTTTTTAAATTACTAAGTATTGCAAGTGAGTTAAGTTGCTTAATTTAAAGGTCTTTTACGTATAATATGTCTACCGTCAGAAGAATTATGTTTCTGGTTGCCTTACCTGGTCTTTTAATAGTCTGCAATATTGGCTGTCTGAGGGCGCCATTTCCATGTCCTCTGCAGAGCAATCAGTCACAGCCTGATCTGAGTTTACACTTTGCTACCAGCCCCATAAAGTTCATTCTCCACTAATGACAAACAGTTTGTCCAGGCTTTGTAGCAGCCTTATCACGCAGTTGGCAGCTTAGGTTTAGTTAGTGAATCTTACACAGGTTCTCTGAGTTGCATGTGGAGTTAAAAGGAAAGAACTTGTACAACTGTGTTGGGGGGGTGGAGGAGTACCTAAGCTCCTGTCTGTCCTTTCCCTGTGTCTCAAAATTGAATCTGTAATTGTAAGGTGGAGGTGACAAAACTTCAGTCTTTCTTATAAGTGAGTGTGTTAATTTATATTATACATGCATATGTGTTTAATTTGTGACTATCTAAAACAGCTGTCTCTACAAGCTGATAAAATGTACATTGACATTACAGGCTTATCTGTGTCAAGACTGCACATATTGTTTTTAAAACATTCTGGAATAGTGTACTCAGAAGGAATATTTCTGTTCACCTGTGCTTGAGTTTTTATTACAGATTCTTTCCTATTTTCATAGGTATGCCACCACCTGTTGGTCCTCGTCCTGGTATGCCTCCCATGACACAAGCACAGCCTGTGACAGCACCAGGCATTCTTAATAGACCTCCAGCTCCTGCTGTAGCAGCACCCTCCCCACAGCCTCCAGTTACAAAACCACTTTTCCCCAGTGCAGGACAGGTAAGGTGACCTTCAGAGACTCTGGAATCTTAACTATCTAGTCTTGTCCCTTACAATGGACTATAAAATTAAATCATTGTGACTGTTAGTACTTCTCATTGAAGATACTACAAAAGTAATTGATAAAACTTCTCACCTGTTTTGACTCTTTATTGTAATGCAGTTTAACACTAGGCTGCTGATTTTTTAAAAGGATTTTTATTCACTTTTTATTTCCCCTGTCTTCAGTGTCTTATAGCAGCCCAGGAACTAGGTATAACTTCTATCAGCGGATGTGGGACAGTGGGGGATGGACAAAGCACTCTGACATTACTTCCCTTATGGAGGGGAATGGTTGGCTGAACTTTTTTCCTGTCAGCAGATGGAGATTTGGCTTCTCAAAACTTTCACTAAAGTTCACAATGCACAAGTCTTGTCATGGTTTGTTTTAAGCAGGATTTCAACTTGTGGCCTCTTGATTTTTTTTTTTTTTTTTTTAAGGCTTGTGACCATTGCCATTTGTTGTAAATGAATACATCCTTAATTCTTTACTTGCTTTCAAGTATGTTGCAGAAACTTTCATAATGTCCTTTTTGCATTTTGGACTTCTGCATGGAAGATAATCATTTACAAAAATTCAGTCCCTTGGATAAGAGATCCTTCCATATGGATATTTTCCACCCAATTGTTTGGAGACTGTTCACTGTTTCCTTTCTTTTATGCTACAGATGGGGACACCTGTCACAAGTTCAAGTACAGCTTCATCCAATTCAGAAAATCTGTCAGCATCTTCTAAAGCTCTGTTTCCTAGCACAGCACAAGTACGCAGGAAGTTGCAGTTTTAAAAAAGGAATTGCTTTGCAACTTAACCCTTTGGACCGTTATATAAATCTGAAATTGTCTGCCTAAACATCTTCAGATAATTGCTGTTATATTCCTGATTATGTTTAGCTGGTAAAACTACAAAATCCTTAATTGTATATTACATCTTGTAGGAATACACATTTCGAAGTGTTCAATTTCTCTTGGATAATGGGAAGAAATGAGAAATACTACATCCTGGTTCTGAAGGGTTAAAAAAGCATGAAAGCAGCAAAATGCATTTTAGTGGGCAGTGGTTAGCTTGATGCATGGTGAAACCTTTTTAGTTCATGCTGTTTAATCTTAATATAGGGAAACTCTAATTTGCATTATGTTCTAAAATTGAAACATTTGGCTTCAGTTAGAAGGTTGAATGGAGACTTGAAAATGTATGCTGGCTACTGCCAAAGCATTCCCTCGAGTGAAACTCATTTTTGTAGTATTTTACTTTTAAAGCAAAGTTGTCTTGTCTCTAATTTAATTTAAGCACAGACAGGATTGACTCCAGCCTCTTGTGTTTCACAGTGGACCTCAAATTTGTTTTCACTTTAATCATTAATGAGACTAAAATTTCAGGAAGAGCTGTAGACAGATATTTAAAAGACCTTTGCAAGACTATTGCAGTGTTTTTGTTATGGAGAGACTGCTTCAAAATTAATTTAAATTTTTAAAGTCTGACATGTTAGACATCTTATACTGAAAGGTTTAGTTAAAGCCAAGATTTTCAAAACATCTAATTTCATTAATGAATGCTAACACTTGGAGTTGTATTCACTAATGATTGCTAAAGTACACTAATTGTAATAACAGAAATAGAAATTCACTTCAGCATAGCTTGTCTTTACTAAAGCAGAGTGGTCCGTAAAGGATTTATATATTAAATGGAATGTTTTGGGTGAAATTATGCAAGAAAGTCAGCAGAATATATATGCAATTTTTATTTTGTACCTTTGTTTTAGCTATTGCTTTTGACCTGCAACATCTAGACTCTTACAGTGTGTGCACTAGGTTTTATTTTGTCTTTGTTTTCAGTTGCTTTAGTATTATGTGATGAGGCTGAACATTACTTTGGACTAGCTTATTTTAATTGTGTATCTTACTGGAAAGTTTCAGATATCAAACAGGTAAATGAGTCTTATTTTAAAAAGTAAGTATTTCTACTGATTAATTTTTTATTTCACAGGCTCAGGCAGCTGTTCCAGGACCAGTGGGTACTGATTTCAAACCTTTGAATAATACACCTGCAACAACCACAGAGCCCCCCAAACCTACATTCCCTGCTTATACACAGTCTACAGCTTCAACCACTAGCACAACAAACAGTACTGCAGCTAAACCAGCTACGTCTATAACAAGTAAGCCTGCTACCCTTACAACAACCAGTGCAACCAGTAAGTTGATCCATCCAGATGAGGATATATCACTGGTAAGTTAAAACCGTTTTTCTTAAGTTGATCAATGCAACTCACGTTTCCATTGCAATTGTTATGTGGTTAACAGGATACTTTTCTCTATCCCAGGATGACTTTAATGCTGGCAGGAGTATAAAATATGTTGAATTAATTTATCAGAAATTCATGTGAGGGGATATATCTTCAGTTTCAAGGTGGTGAATAACGTAATATAGAGTTAAGACTGCTTAACCATACCTTTATAAATGGTGAAACTGTTGCATTGACTCTAAGAATAACCCCTCCTGAGTGTGGCTCTGCCTTAATTGGCTCTCACTTCTGCAGGCTGATGTATCTGGCACAGTTCTAACTGTTATACAGACACATAGCTAGGCAGCCTGGTGCGAGTGAGACTGAGCAATTGTGAAGTGCTCCTGACAGATATGAAAAACAATTATATGGATGCTCTTCTCCAAGTTCAGAACTGAAAAATCTCAAGACAAAGTGCATCCTGCTTTCCTAAGCAAGGTTAGAATTCAGGTTAGACTTAGATTTGTCCTTTAGATTCCCAGTTCATTTGAGATTTTTTTTACATATAATTTTAGTATTAAGAAGAGATTGAGTCTCATCTTTTTCAGCCCTGAGAGGATTGGCTCCTTATGTGCAAAATATTAGAGTTGACAGTATTAGTATAGCAGTTTGAAATAGTTGAACTTGCACTATGTGGTAGCTTTCCTGGGAAAGAGAGATACTATTGGTAATATACTTGAGAATTTTATAATAGCAAATTTAGTTCTATTTTTGAAGCTACCTTTAGTAACAATTTCAGTTTTATAAATTCTGGCTTATGTACCTGGACATTCTGCACCAATATTTAAATTAATATTTCAACTACCTTTCTCTTTCTGGAGTGTTAAAACATGTATGTGTGCTGTATTTTTAGGAAGAGAGAAGGGCACAGTTGCCCAAATATCAACGTAATCTCCCTCGACAAGGACAGGTATCCATGGGCAATCCATCAGTTGGATCGCTTGGAGGTATGATGCCACCACAACCTGGAATTCCTCCACAGCAACAGGGAATGAGACCTCCTATGCCTCCTCATGGTAATCACACTTTTTCCTAATACATTTGAGTTCACTGAAAGCTTTTTAAATCTAGAAGCAGCAGTTAATTTGAAATGGATGGGTTTTTACAGAAATATAACTTAATGTTTAACTTTGTCTCTAACCTTTTGAATCCACTAAAATAGCTTTATTTTAAAATAACATTTTTAAAAAAGAAAACTAGTAGATACTTTTACTTTCATCTTAAAAATGTTTTGTTCATAGGTCAGTATGGTGCTCATCACCAAGGCATGCCAGGATACCTTCCTGGAGGGATGCCTCCATATGGTCAGGGACCTCCAATGGTGCCCCCTTACCAAGGTGGACCTCCTCGACCTCCAATGGGAATGAGACCTCCTGTAATGTCGCAAGGTGGCCGCTACTGATGCTACTACACACAGTCTAATAGGTTTGGAGATTAAACCTTTTCTCATCTTGTGCTGTTAATATAGCCAAGCTTCCGTCAGTTAAGGCTTCATTGTGACTTTTAAAAAAAAATATCTTCCCACATGCAAGGAACTATTGGACATTCTTATTTTACATGGGAAAAATTTATTTGGAATAATAAAACAGGAACTTTTCCTGATGTTGCAATTTATACTGTATGGCTTCTTTTTCATGTTTCATCTAGGTTTTTAGAAGTGAAGTATAGTAAATATGGTTCGTTAAATTGTGAAGGCGCTGGAATTACATGAACATACCATCTTAAAGGCAAGTTCTGTAACATTATGTTGCTATTTGTAAAGTGATGCCTTCACAGCACTTCAGGTGCTGTTGGACTTCATGTCCCCAACTTAGCTTGGTGAGGGCTGTAACTATTCCCAACTACCTGTACATTTAAAAGTCTGAACATGTAACAATATTTAATGTATTTAGCGTTCCTCCTGTTGCAGGGTTTAAGTAAACTGACCCAATAAGGTCGTGTGACTTTTCTGTACTGTTATAAACTTCATTGTAATAAAACAAGACAAAAATTTATATGCCTTTTTATTCATGACCAGCTGTGGACAACTGCCTGCAAGGTTTGTACAGATGCATGCCACAGTAGTTATTGGTGTAATAAACGCATATTTACTGCTGCTCTTTTGATATACTCTAATTCTTGTTTGAACTTTGTCACTTAGCTGCATGTTGTAGTCTCCTAAGCAAGTAGACATAGACCTGTACACTTATTAACTAACTTTTAAAAAAATGATTAATAGGAATGAAGTTACAGGGTACATCTCATCTATCGTTTATAATTTGTTTAAAATGGTACAGGTTTCTTTAATAGGCCTTTCTTCTTGTCCACAATAAATCTTAGATGACATTGGCACTTTCACATGTTAGCAAGATGTAATTGTGACCCCTGGCTGATGTAAATCCTAGTGCCAGATGCATCCTGTTAGTTCTTTCTTCAGATAACTTTCTTGGATGTGTGACTGCATCAATGCATGAACCTCAGGAGCCATTCAGGAGAAAACTTCTAGAAGCTTAGGTGCATGACACACACTCAGTGATTTTATTGCTACTGTATTGAAAGTGACCTGCAAAAAGGAAAAATAGGCCTGTGGCCCATGTTTTGCCTCTCTGATGTGCAAAGAATGGGATTTTGTTTTCTGCTTTTACCATAAATATAAGGAATTACAAATCTGATTGTCTCTGGGTGGTGGTGGTTGTTGGACACAAGATGACTTGTGGATTGAAAGTTTTCTCAGCCCATTAAGTGCCTGGGTGTTGAACCTTTGAGACTCTTCTCCCAAGTGTCTTAATTACTTAGTTAACAAATCAGAATTTTGAATCTGAATTTGTCTCTTACCTTCTTACTCAGATTAATTTCCTTGATACGACGTATATCTTACTTCTTTAGTTGACTAGTCTTCCAGTGTTGAGCTAAATTTCTAATGGAAAAATACAAACATGGGGAGAACACTTTTTGTGATGGGGGGGCTTCCAGGTCTTTTAAACATCAAGAAGCAGAAAATGGCAAATGTTGCTTTCCTTTGCAGATCGACTTTTAAATACAAGTTCCAGCCATAAGTTGTATCTTATCTGTGCCACTTGTGTTGTGGTGATACTCTTTTCCCTTGTTTTTCCATCGCATAGGCTGGCAGCCTTTACCCTAGTTTGGTCATCAGTGTAGTAGGTTTTCCTGTTTTTTTTTTCTAACACTAAGCATTGTGACTTATTCTTATTTTTGGAAGAGAGTTCTTTGGTTTTTTACAGCTATGGTTTGTACCAGGAACTTCACATTGCTTTTCTTTCGTGCCCCATCTTTTCAGTCTGCAAATTTTAAAATTAAAGATATCCAGAACATTGTGCTGTCTTCCAGTAGAGTATGTGGCCCCATGGAACTCATTATATAGTGTCTCAGGTTCTTTGGCATCTTAATTTCTAGTTATATGGCCTTGGTTTAACAACTTAGAAATTTATCTGGCAAATCTCCAGAAACTTGTATTAATCTTAAGCAAGATCCATAGCTCTCCAGATGTCATAAAGAAGCATTTTTCTAGGCACTAGACGCCGTTTACCTGCTGGCCATTCTGTCAGCTAACATGTAGAATAAATAAGCAGAGTCATTCAGTAATTTGCTTGGAAATGCATTATGAACTGGCCTTGAGTTTTCAGTTATCTTTTTTTCTCTCCCTCCCTCCCTCCCTCCCTCCCTCCCTCCACACTTTTCCATTTCTCTGCAATCATAATTTAATATGTCCATTGTTGTATTCCAGATGGAAGCTGGTTGTCTTCTGTATTCCTTTCTTCTAATCCCTCTAATCATTCAAAAAAACCCAAACATTAAAGCTATCCTAACACGTTTGACTTTTTTTTTATACCTCACCTAAAAACATTCATGTCAATAGGTTGATATTTGTATTGAGCCTGTAAAAACTGTGGAACTTCCAGCTTTTTCTCAAGCTCTTATGATGCTCTAAGGATATCTCTCCTCCTTCCCCCTGCTGTAGTTCTGTAATCCATTTTTAAAAAAACCTTTATTTTCTGCTCTACATCATTCCACCCCCCCTTTTCAAGGACGAGTAGTCAAAAAAAAAAACCCCAAACCCAAGAACCTTAATGCATGCATTGCTCACTTGATCTGCTCTACTAATTGTTGTTATTTGTCCTTTAGTCCAAAATAGTTCTCATTTCTTAAATAGTTACTGTTTGGCTGGTTAGGTGATAGCATCATTTTATAGCTCACAAATATTATTTTGGCTACTTAGAGGTTGGAAACATTTAGATCTCTTTATTTTGTTCCTAACAGGACCTGAATGGATGAAATCTCTTACAAATATACTTGGCAAAGTTTAGTTATCTGTTCTTGGTATTTCTCAGGTAGACACTCCCTGTTTTGTTTCCTCTACTAGGAGACCTGTAATGCAGCTACCTTGAGTTGCTGTCACTTCTTTTTCAGTGGGAATGTTCTTACAGAATTTGCTGTCTCTTACTGGCCTCCCGTTTCATTTATGTCCAGAGTGTCAGACTTGCAGTAGAGTTTCCTGAGGAGACAAGCTGCTTTCAGATAAAGTAATTTTTATATGGATTAACCATTTAAATCCCCTCCCCTAAGATTAGCATGCCATATCTCATAGTGAAATGAGAATTTATGATTAAATAAGATTGGTTGACTGACTTGCAAACTACATAACCAAATGTTGGTGTAGGCACTAAAAACATCTTAGTGAATAATTTTTAGGCAAATGTTTAGAAACAGATGAGGAAAGTCAATGCTTGTGCAAAAGATTAAGCATTTTTCGTTAGAAGATCTAAATCATTTTTAAAATAGCCTCATGGTACTCCTGTGAGGTAGACATATTCTAACCATTTTAGAGACAGAAAATAAGTGATTTGCCCAAGATCATTCAGCAAATCATTGAAAGAGCCAAAATTATAAACCAGGAGTCTTGATATCATCTCTTTCTTGAGTTGTTAAACCACCCTTCAGCACAGAGGTTACCTTTTAAATTAGATTTTACAAAGTTAACTGGTTTCTGTGGTCTCTAATCTGTGAGTGAACTAACTCTTTCCTTTGGTGAATGATTAGTAAGACTTTCCTCATGACTAGCTTTTACTCTTTTTGCAAATCATTGCTCCTCTATTTCAGATCATAGATTCAAGATACTGGTAATAAGTTTGAGGATGGGATGCATATCTGATAATTAAAATGAATAATTAACCCTTGCTCTGTGCATGCACAGGAGGACACAAGCTTCTAGAAAGTATTCAACTGCTTCTGTGGTTTGCATGGTGCATGCACTCATTTCGAGTGTATGGAGCTGCAGAGCAAATTACCTGTGTAGTGCACTCAAGTCAATGGTAATCCATTTTTTCTGTGAACTAATGGATAAAGTACAGCATATAATCTGAAATTATTTTGCAGAAACCAAAGAATTCTGAACACAAGACAAAAAGAAAAAAAGCAAGACTTGTTTAGTTTACACAGTGAGAAGGGCAATATAATGACTTCTGATGACAGAAGTTGAAACTGTAACAAACTAGCCTGTCAGCTGGTGTTGCAATTTCTAAAACTATTTTAAATTTTTTTTGTCTGGTACTAAATATCTTAATAATTGTACTGGTCTAGCTACTACAGAAGACACTAAGGTGAGGGTAAACTTTTCAGTGGCTGATGGGATTTTCACGTAACATTACTTTTTGTGAACTAGTACAATAAATGCCATCAGTTATGGGAAAAATACCCATAGACAACAGAGTTGTGTTCCAGTCATCAAGCTACAAATGAAGTAATCTAAAGTCAGAACTTCGTACAACTCAAAAATAGTCAGAAAGTATAAAAGGTTTAGTTTGGAATTAACAAACAAATGCTAAGGCAGTAACTTCTTTTGTTTGCTTGATCACTGGAATTTTGTTAATTTTGAATGCATGTCTTTCACTTAATTGGGTTATGTTTTTCTAAAATTTAAATTTTTCTTCTTCCTATAGCCCTGCCATAGGACAGGCTGAGGCAGAGTCTCAGTGTTGCCCTGTTCAGTCTGAGGCAAGTGGGATTTATTTTATTCATTCTGGGGGCTTTCACAGCTTTATGGCTGTTGGATATCTATGTCCCCAAACTTGCAGCAAGTTTGGTGAAGGCCCCTAAATTTAATTTAATTTAGGATTTTTATAATCTTTTGGTAGATGGGCTCTATATTAATATTCATACTTATTGGCTGTGGTGTTTTTGAAGAGGTTGGGGGGAAGGGATATTTAAGATCGATGTGGATGCAACTTTTTTCCCTTTATCCTTCAGCCATTTCCCTTTTTTCCAAATTCCATGCACTATTTTTTTGACGGTAATATTTAATAATGGAACTACATGTAGCTTATATGAACACATCTGTTGGGTGATGCTGTTGCCTTTTCTGGGGAAATGTATTGAATGCTACTTACTTGAAATCCAGAAATTTTATCATAACACTTTAAATCCGTTTAGTTATTAGGCCTACAGTATTAATTATAAGAATATTAGTCAGAGCTGGAGGCATAAAATTAGCTGTATTTATAGAACCCTGAATAATAATTTTCCATAAAAGGAAGGATATAGTGATATACTTAACATTTTTGTTTTCACATGTTATACCATGAAAGTTACACCAGAAGAGTAAATATTAATGTAGAGCCCTGCAAAGAAGAAATACAGATTTGAGTTGGTAAATAGAAAAAAGGAATGAGAAATTGAAGTTGTAGATTTTGCAAAAATGTCAGTTTGAAAGATTTCCTTTTCATCAGCCTCTTTTTTAAAAAGGCATAATATTGTAAAGTTTGGTGTGTTGCACCATGTATTCTAAAATCATGGCATTCATTGCGAATTTTGAGGGATTTTTCAATGTAACTTAACATGTTTAATAACTACCGTTACCATATCAACAGTATTGAAGATAAAACTGTACTTTTATTTAGAAAATGAGAACTTTACTATCCTTAAATAATTTTAAAATTACTGTTTGAGCGGACTGCCCTTTTGCCTTTTTCTTGCGAAAGCATTTGATACCTAGGCAATTTCAGCCTGAGAATAGGTTTTGTTCCTGTGTAATCTGACTGCCTCTTGGCAGCATTTGACTCTTACAATTTCCAAATTAAAAAAATTAATGTTTGCTAGGTTATTTGAAATTGCTGCAGCAGATGAGTTTTTAAAGACAGTTTTTGATGCACCATAGAAACCGTTCAATTTCTTTAACGTTTCCTTAAGTAATGGTTAACTTGTATGGCTTTCACAAGTCTGGTTGTGGCTCACATTGTCTTTAATACAATTGACTGTCACCTACAAGAGTGGAACGTGTTCCTTCTGCCCTGTTGCTTTCCCCCTTTGGAACTCCTGCCCAACTTCCCCACACTCACATTCTGAACCCCTTCTGGGTTTCTGATCCTTCCTGGTGAGCTCCAGAAACTAGTTCTAATCCTCACTAATGCCCAAATTTGTGAGACCTACGCACTGAATGTTAACTGTATTCAAGTAATTGTTGAGCAATTTGTGTTATATTCCTTATTCTGTCAGTTTGATGTTACCATTTATAACACTACAAGACAATACTACAGTAACTAGCATTTTTATACTAAATTTATTCAAGTTGTAAGAGCATGTTTTAGGTCACTTCACTGTCTTGTCTCCTTATTTGCATAAACTGGTCACAGGCAAGAGTTTTCTTGCAGAAGAGAATTGAATAAGTAGTGTGTTGTATGTGTTGCTACAGGTATCTGAATCATTCTATTAAGACTCAATTAATGAAAAGAGCCAGAGATATTTAGTGTTTAATATTCATTATTGATTCAGTCTGCCTTATATCACCATTTAATAGACTGACACTAAATAGTTTCCATCCAAATATTTGCATTTGGTTTGGTAAGTCTTCAGGTGTATTTTGTAGTAGAAATGTTCAAATGTAGATTAATGTATACCCTCCCCCTTGTCCATAGTGTACATTTGTACAAAGATGAGTATCCTTCTTTGATCCACACTTGGGTTATATCCAATAAACATATATTCCTTGTGGCAGTTAAATGTTCAGTGTCATACTCAAACCATCAATTTGTTTTCACCTTTGCATTGTTTGAAGATACTAGTTTAGGATGGTCATGAGAAATCACTTACTTGCACTTCCTATTTCTGTTGTGCTAATGCTCTTAATATAATTTAAATGTTTCTTCACCATGCCAAAAAAACCTGATGATTCTCTTGTATCTATCTTGTGAAATGAGACTAAGTACTGTAGTTCGTTCCTCCCCTATCACTGTAGGGATATTTTCTTTTCTGCACTAGTTATTCTCATGTAAATTTGAGAACATACTTCTTGGAATCCTAGTAGAAACTTTCATCTGGAGGAAGACTAATCGCTTTGCTATCTACTTCCGAAAGATGTACTCAGTGGCACTCCAGAATAATTCTGTAGGATGTTGTGTGTATTTGAGCTTCCTTTGCTATAATTTTCAATTCAATGCATTTCAAGTGGTATCGGAAATCTCAAGTTGGTCTTCAGACACAAGCTTCGCTTCTCCCTTTCTCCCTGTTCCTCTAAGGGAGTTTTATGATTTTCAAAAGTTTCTCGTTTTGAGATTTCAGTAAAAATTTGAAGTTCATAGGTCTCAGTGACTTCAGCAGGCATGCCAATATTATCTTAATTCAGTGCCACAGTTGATGTCCATGTATTAATTTGAAAGCAACAAGAGAGCAGTTTGCATTTGCTTTAAATATTCAGTGGTGATATATGACCTATAAAAGGTAGAGAGGCTTTGCTTTCCTTCTAACCACCCATAATGGCACACTGCTTTACATTATTTAATTTAATAGTTTTTCCTCAGCTCCTAGATCAACTGACCAATCTTAAGTGTTTCAAAAAGATCTCTGAACACAAATCTAGTTCTGAAGAAAAAAATCTTGCTCCTAGTGTGAAGCTTGTCTGACACCCTTGAGTGTGGATCTAAGGAGGATGTTGCCAGGAAAAACTTAAATTGTAAACAAGAAATTCCCTAATTCAAAGTAGTGTGAACTTACTGATACCCTGTGTGTCACAAAGTTGCTCCATTTCTGGCTTCCGTGTCTTTTCCCAAAGGCTCTTAAGAATCACTTTAAAATATTACTCTTATTTTCCTACATTCTAATGGAAGCATTAGGTATTATTCCATTTAAAGCTACAAGGACCTATATTTCATGGACAAGAAATGCTATAATGTTAAACTGCTAAATCAGGTGAACTTGCGCATATCTCTCGTTACATGCAAGGTAAATAATAGGAGTGGCAAAGTACATGCCATGCGTTAAGTTCTTGGATGCTTTAGAATGCTGTGATGTTTGCCTTATACAGAACACTTTGTATATTAGTATTAAATGCTGTCCCTTAAGTGCTGTGGAAAATACTTAATTCCAGTGTGCCTATTTTCAAAATGATTTCACTAAAGCAGGGTTTCTCAAACTCCATTGCATCATGACTGCCTCCTGACAACAGATTACTACATGACCCCAGGCAGGGGGACCGAAGCCTGAGCCAAAACCAAAGTTTGACCCCTGCTGTCCGGGGATGGGGCAGGCCGAGGAGGAGGCAAAGCCGAAGCTTGAGGGCTTCAGCCCTGGGTGGTGGGGCTCTGACTTCGGCTTCAGCCCTGGACCCCAGCAAGTCTAATGCCAGCTCTGGCGACCCCATAAAAACGGGGTCGTGACCCACTTTGAGGTCCCAACCCACAGTTTGAGAACCACTGCATTAAAGTAACTAGGATTTTCTATAGCCCAGTGATTCTCAACCTATTTACCATTGTGGGCTGCATCCAATACTACCTGTATGGCCCTGAGGATGTCACATGGGCTGCAGCTCTGTGCTGATTGGGCCACAGGTTAAGAACCATTGCGATAGCCAATCTGGAGAAAAGCAGTTAGTGGGTTTAGTGGCCTCTTTCTGCCACAAATGTAGTGGTGGTCCATTTTCGTGTTTGCCATAAAAACTTGTCCAGATATTAGTTTAGGAGTGGGAAAAGAACTGAGGATAGTTGCTTTGGAAATAGACCTTGTTGAGTTTTTGTGTTTGTGCAAAACACATTTAATCATCTGACTGTTGTGATTCAGTAAAAATACATTGCTCAGATGGCAGCTCTCTGCAGATCTCTACCTCATCAGAATAGGAAGTAGATAAGAATAATCACAGCTAGAATGAATACTGGTATCATGTTTCTGCTAGTGTATCTGCAGTTTAACTGCAACATCATTGCTGGCCAAGTGACCTACGTATACTGAGGACCTCTATGCAAGAGAGCCAGACTTTTAATCCACAATTTCTTGATCCCTTGGCCAACACAGACTTGAAATACAACAGACTCCTCAGGGTGGTTACAATTTGTGCGCCTCACTTCTCAACCCAACTTTTTTCTCAAGAGGCGTGGAAGGATCCACAGTCAGGAGTCCTGACCAGTCCTTGATTGGCCAGATGGTCCCCACGTAAAGCCCGAGAGTAAAGGAGGAAAAGGTGAACTACCAGTTGGATTTCCACTACAACATCCACATTTCATTCAGGTCGTCAGACACAGGGTAGTGTTGTTAAGATCCAGGCTTTTTATTCAACCTTAATTCAAATTATATCTAGTAGGATGGTATATCTTGAATGCTGGGATACTCCACACTTCTCTGCAAGTCTGTGCACCAGTTCTTTTGATTTCTCCAACCATCTGTCTCCCTAGCAGAAAACTCTAGTTTTAATAGTACCATTTTAAATGGTGCTGAACTCATCTTAAAACACTGGTAATGAGCTCATCTCAAGGTTTGTCTTGACTAGGAATTAAAAGGTAAGACCAACAGCTGGTGACAGTGTAGCATTCTCTTGTATAAGATCATGTTTGATGTAATAGATGATCATTTCGGGCTTCCTAGAATAGTAAGTTAAGAAATCTGATTTTTGAGGCCATGGGATTTTTTCCCTCTCCCCTCCTTTATAGGGTGTGTAGAGAGAAGACACATTGTGGCAGGGAAGTTGATAGGTCAGATGAGGTATGTGTTGCCTCAGGGTTTCCTTTTTGTTTTTGCTATATCAATATAAATTTTAATCACATTTCAAGAGTAATTCTTTTTAAATTGAATTACACATCTGCTGTTCCTACTAGAACTGTGTTAACTAGTCCCAACTTCAACCTCTTGGTTTTGAATGTGGGAATTTTCATCATACCTAAGAACAGCCCACATATACTCAAGGAATCCATTTCTCTGTTCCCTGATTTATGAATCACACACCAAGACAAAGTAAAACTGATTTCACAAACAACTTCACCTCTATTGCCTCAGTGAAGCAGGTGAAATTTGAGAAAATAAGTGTACCCAATCTATTTTCACTGAGTGCTCTTTAACAGGGTCACTCTTGCAACTACAACTTGTAATCCCTTAACATTCAGGTTTGTCCAAGAGGTATTTATCATATTACACTTGTCTGATACATGAGTCAGAAAAGTTTGAATCAAATTTAAAGGCAAATTAACCATAATTTTATAGCTGCCTTTAGTCCATTTCTTTTTTAAAAAGGGACATTGTACCAATTGAGGTTTGAAAAAAAAATTTTAAATGAGAACTAAATTATGGATAAACTCCTTGATTTAATACAACTTGTGTTTTTGTTAACTAGCAGCAGAATTTCAGCATTTGCTACTTACTGGTAGAGAAGAAAAATCCCACAGCACTGCCAGTACAGGTTAGTTTAATCTGTAAGTACCTGATGTTCCTGTTTGAAATACTGTGTTCAAATACCATTTAAATACATGAGGAGAGAGTCTTTTGATCACCTAAATGTAAATACGTCTTTGTTGTGTAGGATATATGTTGCTGTTTTCAGTAGTGAGTAAATTTGTAGAATTTAACAGTTAAAAAAAATACAGTGATTCTAACTACACCTAGGGGTACTATACATTTACAAGCACCTGATTAACGGAAATGGGGATTAAAAGTTTTGATAGTCGTTTTGGCAGTATTGAGAAGCTTAATGGACACATGGATGTGGATTCAACGGTCACTTCTTCAGTAATTCACTTACTACCGAGAGAGGTCATTTTACCAGAGTGAATTGGTGATGCAGGATTTTGATATTCGCTTATATTGGGGATTGGGTGTTCATGCCCCTAATACTGTAGCAGTAATTTAACCTTGACTTAAATTTTCTGTTTACAGACAATATGTAATATCACCTGACTTAATACCCCCACTCTCATATATTTGCTGTAGTAGGCCCTGTGCATGGGATTAGACTCTGAAATCCATTTTAGCCCCTTTCTACACTTCAAAGAGCTCCTACAAATGTTTTCCTCAGAGACTTTAGTTTACTCCATATTTCTTGCCTTTCCCTCATATTCCTCTTTATTTTCTCCTTCCACCCCTCCAGTATTGCTTAGTGTGCTTTATCTGCTTAAATTTGAAGCAGGTGACTTAATTGTTTGGATGTTTTTTGGTTGTGCAGTGTCCTGAGCGTCTCGAGTATTTTGAATGAAATTAACTTCAGAAGATAAAATTTTGTATGTGTACACAAATATACTGTGACCGTTTTTAGGTGCTCTACAAAAATAAACTCCAAAACTACAGCACATTAAAGATCAAGGAAAGCCAATGGATGGAGGTAGTCAAATAGAAACTGAAACTGTCGTCATCTCAATTTACCTAATTAGAGCAACAATCTGAATAACAATGTGATAAGCTGACATATACAGCTCCACCAAGTTGATTTCAGAATTGAACATCTTGCATAGGTTTTAAGAATTCATTCTCAATTGTAATAGCATGTTAATTTTTTATGTTATAGAAGAAAACATGCTGACTGGTTTTAAGAGCGGTGATAACCTTTGTAGTTTTAGCAGGACACATCATCCAGGGACTCTTATTATATGCTCAGGAATTCAGACTAAATGTTCACTTGCCTGCAAGTGGCAGCACACGCACTTCAACTTTCTCACTTGTGATGTGCCTGTTCAGACTTATCTTTTGGGAACCTGGCGGGTCACTTTTATATTGGCTTTAAAATTAATGTGTTGGCCTATAACTCCTAAACATGACTGGGCGTTATGTGCACGTGTAAAAACTACAGATTCCTTACTTTGAAATCAGTGACTATATGTAGTAAAGTTCACAAATCTTTCCTTTTAATTGATATTTTTTAAATAATTGTGAATCCAGTTGCTGTTTGTGGCACTAAATCTCTCACCTTGTTAATAAGTGGTTCCTTTGGACTGCAATATTCTGTGAGGTCAGCTTACAGGGGTTGCTAAAAAAGAAATTATTTAACCTTCTACTTCACAGTACCCCCAATTTGGTATTGAACACTCCCCTTTGCCACACCCATCCTCTAGTGCGGGGGTCGGTAATCTGCTGGCAGGCTGCGAGACGTTTTGTTTATGTTGACCATCTGCAGGCAGCTTCCTGGGGCTGCAGTTCCCTGTTCCTGGCCAATGGGAGCTGTGGGAAGGAGCAGGCTGCAGGGATGTGCTCGCCATGGCTTCCCGCAGCTCCCATTGGCTGGGAACGGCGAACCGCAGCCCCAGGGAGCTGCGGGGGGGGTGTGTCGTGCCTGAGGACGGTCAGCGTAAACAAACTGTCTCGCAACCTGCCAGCGGATTACCCTGATGGGCCGCGTGCGAAAGGTTGCCGACCCCTGCTCTAGTGCTTCATATTACCAAAAAGTACAATGCTTCACGATTGCTTTAATATAATGAGCTATGGTGGAAATGCCACCTTTCTGAGATTTTTTTTTGCCAATTAAATAGCCCACAGCATAATATGAATATTGTTTCAATAATAAAGAGCTAAGTGCATTTTCCTTTGACACAGCAAATTTGGATTTTTCTGAAAGGATACTGGGAATCTTTAGACCTGTCATTACTACACAAGTGATCTTAAGTTGAGCTTTTGGTCCATTGTCATAGCTGTCCTTTAACATACAATTGGATCTTTTACTTTACTGTGGCAATTACTTGGAGGCCACACTAAGAGTTTATCTATCTTCTGTGAACCAACAATCATTCAGGTATTGATATTAAAAAGTGTCCCAAATTCATGTTCTTTGAAGAAGTGAAGTGAGTGGGACCAAGTTAACTGTTTTTAGAACATTAAAATATGCCCATCAATCTGTGAGCACGTGTACAAAACTTGTAACAGATGGTAAAAGTATTGGTAAGAGGGAGGGGTAAACTGAAAGGTTGGTAAGTATGTGGGTAACTCTGTAAAATGCATGTTGACTGTAGAAATGGTAACTGTCTGCAGTTTAATTTTCATAGCATTCAGTTGACAGAGAAGTGTTGAAGACCATATGGAACCAAGAACAATGAATCAAACTTGCATTCTGTGTGTTCTTATGAGGCTCATATTTCTTCAGGAATGGGAAATTGGATATATATACTTCCATAATATGTATCTATTTAATTCTGACTTTCTCTAATGATTAAACTTAGTAATTTAATAAATGAATGGTTGCCTGTGTATTTTCTCTGAAGGAACAATTTAAAATTTGCAACACATTGTGTTGAAGTGCTTCACAACAATTTTAAGTATAAAAAAGTATGTTTTCAACCGACTTTCAGCTTAAATAGCATAATGAAATCAGGCAAATGAATAAAGACACAGTTTATCTGCAGAGATATTAGGTGACATATGCTGCAATAACATGCCAAACAATGCGTACTGCTCAGCTGTGTAAAACATTTAAATTGGGTATGTTAATCAAGTATTAGTCTTTGAGGCTACAAACAACCCAAATCAGATTTTTGTGCTCAGCCTTGCTAATTTTTTGGGGTGTTTTTTGGTAGCTTTTTAAAAAATTCTGGCTTCTTTTGTTTTCTGTAGGTCTCAGTAATGTAACACTGATAATTAAAATTAATACAAGCTCCCAAAACTGCTTAACTACACGTGTGTTAGTAAGACACAATACTGGAATAAACAGTGCAGCTGTGCTTTTAGGTTAAGGCATATTTGACCAAATAAGGACTGGGAAGATCCTTTTAGCGGGAGTGGTATGGGTACTAAATTGGCACAGAATAATTAAACACGAACAACTGATGTGCAGTACCTAAAAGTAAGTCTTTTACATATTTGAAGACTTATCAGGTCCACCCTCAGTAATCTTTTCTCAAAACCAAACATGTCCAGTTTTTTAACCTTTCCTCATAAGTTATGTCTTTTAAACCTTTTGTAATTTTTGTTACTGTCCTCTGGACTCTCCAATTAGTCCACATCTTATGTACCAAACCTGGACATAATACTTCAGCAGAGGCCTCACCATTTCCAAGTAGAGCGTGATAGTTACATATGACACTTCTGTTATCCAGAAGGACATTTGCCTTTTTTGCTACAGCATCACACTGTTGACTCATTCAGTTTGTGATCCATTGTAACCTCCAGATCCTTTTCTGTAGCACTGCTGTCTAGCCAGTCATTGCCAATTTTGAATTTGTGCACTTCTCTTCCTTAGTACTTTTCACCTGTCTTTATTGGTTTCAGAGCAAATCTTCAATTTATCAAGGTAATTCTGAATTCTAGTCCTGGCCTTCAGAGTGCTTGCAACCTCATCCAGCTTGATGTCATCTGCTAATTTTGTAAGCATACTCTCCACTACATCATCCAAGTTGTTAATGAAAACAAAGAATAGTAGTACTGAACCTAAAATGGATCCTACTTGCATAAGAACAGCCATGCTGGGTCAGGCCAAAGGTCCAGCTAGCCCAGCATCCTGTCTTCCGACAGTGGCCAGTACCACTTGATATCTCCTCCCAGTTTGATTGTGAACCATTGATAATTCTTTGAATCTGGTCTTTCAACCAGTTGTACATCTCTTATAGTAATTTAATCTAAACCATATTTCTGTAGTTTCCATATGAGAATGTTGTGGGAAGCAGAAGACTTGCCTGTAGAAGGAAATTAGATTGGTTTAGTGTTACTCGTTCTCGATAAGTGCGTGTTGGCTATTTCCACTTTATCCTTCATGTTTGAACAATTTGATTAATAAGTTGTTCCAGTATCTTTCCGGATATTGATTGCCCTCAGACATTAGTAATGATGTGTCTCAAATTGCTAGGCCATATGGCATCATGTACCTTTGACTCGTGTGCCCATTTTGCATGAAGCAAGGCAGGTGCCTAACTCATTCTTGCTAGAAACAACGTAGGCATCTAAAGTGACTCCTGGAGACAGGTTCCCTGCTGTGAACTGCTAGTACAAATAGGTACCTCCCTGCAGCCCCAGCCTAGGAGCTGAACTTGGAGTGGGGCTTAGCACACAACCCCTCATCAGCATTACCCAGCTTAAGCAGCTCCCAGTTTAGCATGCTGGCTTTTGTGGATCATGTTCTTAGGTGTCTCTCTCCCCACCCCCATTGTTCAGGGACCCTACGTACCTAACTCAGGCTTTGTAGGTCACCTTTGCACTCCATTGATTTTTCTGGGCACCCAAAGTTAGGCATTGTGACGCTGAGCGGATTTCGAGATCTGAGCCGAACTGCTTAGCTTCCAGAAATTCTGCACTAATTCTTACAGTCCAGCTGTCAACTGGCCAGCACAAGGTGATTTCTCCCGTGAAACTGGTTGAATAATCAATTTTTTGCCCTGCCATCCTTAGTTTAAAACAACCTTGCCACATGTAGCTGAGAAGGCTCTGAATGAGCCACATATAAAAGCTTAATTAGTATCCTGGTTCACCCCATTCCTCTTCTGCTGTAAATACTGAAATGTGAGGTTAACCAATATTTTAAGCTTGTATCTTTCCTCTGATGGGAGCCTCAGCCATCTGTGATTCAGACCTTTTCAAGCTTTTATCAAGTTAATATACAATTACAAAATTCACAACATTTCACAGAGAGTGATGATTCTAAGTCAAGTTTTTAACTCTGAAGTGGACAGTTAAAACAAAAAAAAAGTTTGTGCAGGAATACCATTTGCTGTTCCAATACCATCCATAACTCTGATATCAGATGCATCCAAGAAGGATTGGGGAGTACATATATGTCAGATCCACACTCATGATTGGTGGTCTCATTGGGAGTGCCAGTTACATATTCTAGAATTGAGATGGATACATCTAGCTTGCAAAGAGTTTATACCACTGATCAAAGATTCTTCCATTCAAATTCTCATGCTCAATCCACAGTGGCCTACTACATAAACAAACAGGGAAGTGCAAGATCAGATCTCCTATGTCAAGAAGCCATAGATCTGTGGGAGTGATATATCAAGAATTGTATCAGTCTTGATGATGGTTTAACAGACTCACTAAGCAAAAAAGTGACTTTATATCACAAGTGGGAATTAAAAGATTAATTACTGGACCAAATCTTCCGAAGATGGGTTTTTCCCCAAATAGACCCGTTCACTTTTAATCAGAAGAGAAAGCATCTGAAGTTTTGTTCTCGAGCAAGAAAGAGTCCAGGATCCATAGCAGACACTTTCATGATTGCTGGTTATACCATTTGATATGTGCTTACCTTCCTTTTCCTTTAATTCCAAGGCTTATTAAGGAACATATAGCAAGAAAAAGCTCTAGTTATACTTGGATTCTGGGCAGTGAAGGAACTGAGTAGTGGTTGGGGTTGCTGCACTCTCAAAACCCCTGGGAGGGGGAACATGAGCACAACCCCCTACTGGACACTACTAGTGAAAATGTTCCTCGCTACTGTGCTAAGGTGCCCATATACCATGAGTGGGATCCACATGTGTCTACCTCTCAAAGAATCAGTTACTATGAGATAAGTAACCCTTTCTGATTGAAAAAAGCAGAGCAGGTGTGATCAAGTTAGATATTCCAACAGCCTACAGCTTCTCCACTTGGAGTATTATTGGGGAAGAAAATCCAAGCAAGAAAACTTCTCAATTATCCCTTCTCAATGTTGCCTTGATACTACATATGCTTGATTTTGGAAATCTAATAGCTTTGTATGCAGCAGAAAGAAAAATAACTGGGAAAGATTTCAAATACAACCGTAAAGTCTACTTGAACCCAAGAGAGAGCTCATCGCTTTGGAGCATTTTCTGTACAACACTACTTCCTGCAGATTCAGCGTCAATCTTCTTTAAACAAGGTGACAGAGTCTAGCATTATTTATAGTTGATTGTGATGTAGACACATTTAAATCCTGAATTGTTCTAATGAATTCAGGCTTTGTGTCGTCACTCATATGCAACATGGATGTTGTATTAAGTTTAAAAAGTCAGCTGATTTTAACAGCCCTCTTTCTAACAATCTCAGTTTTAATTTAAAAGTAACTTTCCTCTTTCCCCAGACTTTGAACAGAGAAGTATGACTTAATCCTTGTGTATAGGAAAATAGTGGCTGATTATAGTTTCAAATGAACTGCAGAACTAAGTGGTTGCACGTAGAGCCATCAGATGTTGAGTATGTCAGAAAAAATTTCCATCTGTTTGCCCTTTTATCTTCTGTCTATGTTGAAGAACTCAATAAACAAGTTGGGATTCATGTAAAAGGTTGTTTAGTCAGACAGTATGCAAATGATATTTTAGTTTCCAGTGAAGTTTAAGTGAGGTAGTTGTTAATACAATAATATTAAAAGAAGCAAAACACAAACTCCAAAAATAATGTATTGTTACTTCATTAGAGTACGCTTTTTTAATACCTCATTAAAAATGAACTGGTGCAGTAAAGATATTTATAATATGATAATATAACATTAGTAAATTATAATAGAAATAAAGTACTAATGTTCAAATAAGACTATGAAATCAGTAAACATACAAGTCATGTCCTAAACCACATAACATGAAGGTGATATATCAGTGAGTGCCCTTTCTACAAAACATAACCTAGCAGTGTGAGAACTGCTCATGTTTAGTGTATTACCTTAGACAAATTTGAAAAATTGTAATGATGCTTAGAGTATTTTTACTTCAAACTATTAATATATTTTAAAAAGAAAGCTGCTAAGGTAGATTAGCCACTATTTCACCAATTTTACCTGTTTTTTTAAAAAAAATTGATTTGCAAAGTACAGCAAATTTTTTTAAACGCTTACTTTTCTTGCCCACCAATTTTCTTGCACCCTTCCCCCCAAAAATGGACAAATGAGTTGATGCACTGTTGAATTTGGTTATTCAATATGTGGTACTATACAACAAATGAAGTATGCTAAATAGTTAAGATACATATTTTGTTCATGTGTACAGCTTAAAATTTTACTTTAAAATTATTTTCTTTCCTTCATCTTGGAAAATACTAAAACCAAACTACAGAACACAATTACAAATTATATTCTATTTTATAATTCTTTTAATGCATCCAAGAAGCAAAATTAAATTACCCAGTGTAACAACTGTGGAATCCACAGTCTGGATTTTGGAGGAAAGGATAAAACTGACATTAACACCTGCTTAGTCTTGTGGTGCATTTGGCCTCATAGCTCCGAATGATCCTCGGTGGTTTCTCATTCTCTATCTCTTTTGCATTTTTCAGTTTTACCAATAACTAATATACTAGTGAGTTGCACTCTTTTGAATTTTTTTTCACTGATAAAACAAACTTAAAAAGTGAATGGACCCATAATTATTCAATCACTGTGATTCATGGTAACAGGTTTTCTTAAGTATAAGTTTCCAGACTTTCTAGATCTTCAAGCAGGGTTATTATGCTTCTCCCCACAATTCTTTGGGCTTTCTTTTTTTTCCTGGGTGTCATGTACTTTGATTTCTTGATGTACGTTTTCTGAATGTAACAAGTAAGACTAGCACAGTTTTCTAACAGTACAGTGGGTACTCTCAAGTTAATGCACCCAAGTACCTTACTCTATGGAAGAGTTTTTTTTCTTTACTTATTGACTTGAATATCATGAGCAACAAGCCCATTAAATGAAAATCCTAAATAAAATGTCACATTTTCATTTCCTTGAGGCACGGAATCATAATGTAAAGGTACAATATGAATCTGCCCAACATGACCCTGTACAAACAGTTTTCCATTCTCTGTCCAACCTGAAACCCTTCTTAGAACATCACGTATTTTACCTATATTCCACACATCGCCATGTTGCCATTTCAACCTTCGATCATCTAGGGAGCCACCAATTAATTTATCAACCCTGGTCTTGTGCATAATCTTTCTTAGACCACTTCCCTTTCCCAGGAAAAAATGTGTGTAGATTTTTTTCTTTCTTGGAGCAATATTTTTCACCTTGATGTCATGCATGCGTTTCATAGTCTGAAGAGCTGATACGAGAATATCATCTTTATCTGGATTAGGTTCTTTGTCTAATGCATCATCAGGCCAGTACAGTAAGGTGAGCAAAAAATGGGCACTTGCTGGAAATGCTGTTCTTCTCTGTTTAAAAAATCTATTGCTGAGTTCTCTAAGAGTTTCAAAAGGAAGAAGTTTGGAAGATCCAGGAGATAAACATGCTAGTGTAATGTGACACAAAATGTAATTGATGAGATCAGTATCCTCTAGCCTCTCTTTCTGTGGGTCATCTGGGTAAAAATTAATTATTTTTTCTAGCTTTTCAACTGACCTCATCTCCTTTGAATCTGTCAAAAATGAAAGAATGGTAGTGACACTGCCACCACCGTACTTATAAATGTTCATACGTCTGAGGAGTTGAGTTTCAGGTTCTCCTTTGTTTTCTCCCATAGGATACTCTGAGGTAAAGAACTTAGCATATACCTCAGACTGTCTTTTCAACCACTTTCTGGGATTGTAAACTTGTTCTTCCTTCTCCTTTGCCTCCTCATCTTGTTTCTCTTGGTTTTTATCTGTTTGGAAGTAACTTAGATCTTCTGAAATCCAGTCCAGAGCATTATAAATGTTCTGACGTAAGCCTTTTAAACGACTGTGAAGCTTTCCCCAGGGTTTTTTAATTTCCTCAGGAATGTAGTCTGTTAGCAAATAACGCACAAGCTCAGAATGTTCCCCTTGTGTGTTTCTGGGAAATACCTCAAGTGTAGACAGGAGTTTTAGTAGACGACATCCCACTTCAACCTCTCCAAAATATCCGGCATTGTTCATACTGTCGATCTCTGACTTTGCAGCCTGTTGTGCAGCCCTGAAGCATTTCATAGCTTTAAGGGCAGTTTCTATCATCTCAATGACTCCACCAGGAGTGGCCTCATACATCTTTTTGTCCAGAGTAAAACTAAACCATTTCCTGTACACTTGACCTTCTGTATCCAAAATAAAAGAATCATAAGGCAAATGAGATTTGGCTACCCCTGCCCAATATTCTGCATCCTCAAATTTTTCATGATTGTAATGCAATCGAGCAAGCTGCTGGGCAAAGAAGGCATCTTTTCCCAGGCATTCGTATGCAGTTTTTAAAACCTCTATAGCTTTTTCACAGTCTTCAACCTTACAGACATGCTCAATGAATGGAGAGAAGAGGCTGTCAGTATTGTCTCCCCTGCTCTTCTTGTCGCGTCGTATGAACAAATCTCTGATGAACTTCATGAACTCTTCTCGTCCAAATCTATGGTTTAAAAGCACTTTTTCCTGAAGAAGTTTCATTGCAATTTGACTCTGAGGCTCGCTTCTTGAGAGCTGATGCAGAATTTCTTTTGCAACCAGGTAATGTATGATATGGATAGATGAAATACAGGTGGTATTTTCTCTTAATTCAATAAAAATAACTCTTGCCTGTTCACTTAAGTTATTTTTGAAATCATACTCTCTCACTCTCTCTTCTGTATATGCCCCGAGCCCTAGAAAAGCTTCACAGTGTGATAATGAAATGTGTGAATTGTGTACATAGAAATTGAGCAAAGCAACATACCTCATTAAATTAGTAACGGGGGAAGAAAGGTCTATGCCTTGCAGCAGGTGCTCTACAAACTCCCTCACATATGTTTCATTAAACTCCTCACTCATTAGGACAAACGTAAGAATAAATGCAGGCTTGAAGTCATTCTGCTTTTTAAGTTTTTCAATTTTGGTTTTAAACAGGTGTTTCTCTTGGTCTGTCAATTTGTGAGTGACGGCAACTGTATCGAGGGGAGAAGCTTTGCAAAGCTTTTCAGGGACATTAGATCGTTTACAGCCCAAGAGGATGAAACAAGGCTTGGAAAAATGACTTCTTCGAGCTGCCATTGCATCCATTAAATCACTCTTTAATTCATCCAGATAATCTTCATCATAGTCCTCAATCAGGAGGATCACTGGGAGAGGATTCTTTATGTCATTTTCATCATATTCTCTAAAATTAACTGCATGCTTGGAGACAGTTGCAGTTGAATATGAAGATTTGACCACAGCACATCTTAAATCCTTTCTTCTTTTCCATAGTACTTGCCTTGCAATGGTGCTTCCTCCACTTCCAGGTTGATGAAATATTTTTAGTTGAGCCACAGAATACCTGATTCTGTTCCCATGCAAAATATCATCTAAGATTTTATGAACCTCTTCAGAGGCCTCCCGTTCAATGACTTCTCCACAGCTCCCTTTATCAGCAAGCCAGAAATTTTTCCAGCTGACTTTTCTACCTTGGTAAAATGTTTGTTCTATCTCTTGTATTTCTTTTGTGCTCAGAAGATCCAGTTTGATATCATCACATTGATCTGCACACAATATTTCAAGGGAAGACATTTTTTCTTCTTCCAGAGTTGGAAGCACACACAGACCTCTTGTGGAAACTGGTAAATGTCTGGGACATATTGCAGATGGCATCATGTTTTGAATAGTGGCATCTACGTGACTTAGCTTCATGCCCACAATGCTCCTCTGTTCTAATGTCTCAATGCTACAAGATGCCTGAGCTAGGTTAGCCCACTTCTCATAATTTTCTTTGGACTCTGCAATGCATATGATATAATCCATACCATTCATTTCTGTGTAGAATTCCTGGAAGGTGTCTACAATTGGCTTCTCCACAGGTGATGATAGTAGGAAAAGTACCACAAAAGATCCCTTTGGAAGGATTTCATCACAGATAAATGAAATGGCTTTCTTAAGATACTTCTTTTTCGTTCTAATCCAAGTGTCTTCATCACAAGATTTTTCATCCCCACGGAAGTCACTGCGTCCATTGCAAAATATCCAGCTGGTGTGATCAAATAGGCCCAAATGTTTTTGAAATTCAGTGGTGCTCATCTTGCTTTCATTGGAATAATTTTGCAAGAAATGTGACCTTGTTTCATGATGCTCTTTGTACTTGGCATATAAACCTGACACATTGGAATCCTCATCAAAATCAAACACACAGAAAATATTCATGCGCATTAAAAAGTTGACAGATTTCAGATCTTCTTTTCCACAGCTGTTTGCGACAAGAATGTACAATAGAGAATCATTCATATAGTTCTTGCCATCAGTGAATAGGACTGATAACTTCCGCCCTAAATTTTGGGAAATTTCCATAGGGTCCTCATTACTGGAGGACTCAGCCTTTTCCCTTCTGACATCCTTCTCTTGTAAACTCTGAATAAAAGCCACTAGCTCTTCATTCTTTACAGGCTCAGACTTTGTTCCCACTCTTTGATAGAGAACTGGAATTTTGTCGAAAATCACCTTATTACTGTGTTCGTTAAATCTAGGTAAGCGTACTTGAAAGATCTTTCCCTTCACTGTACTGGATGATGGTTCAATGTCAACCTCTACCACAAAGTATTGTTCTTGAGAGTCTTTCTGAATCACTTCAGTAAAAATAGGAGGGTGAATGCAATTTCTTGCAGCTTCTTGTTCAGATGGTTCAAAACATTTTTCAATGTAATCTAATGCATCTACGTAGATGTCTCTGTCTCTTACCGGTATGCCGGCTATCTGTCCGTGTTTCCAGCCCTTGTCTTCAACACTGTCCATTACACCAAAGTGTATTGTGCCATTTGTTCGAACATTCATGCAGGCTGAGGCATATCTAATCACTTCATAGGCAAACTTTGCTTGCAATCGTTGCCTGTCCAGCTTCGCAGCAGTTGTGAAAGATTTGTATTCATGGCAAGGAATGATCAAATCTATGATTCCAGTTTCCGGAGCAAGAATTCTGTTTTTCACATATTTAAAATTAATGTCTTCATTTTTAAATTGTCTGAATTTGCTCAGCGTTAATGATTCAACTGTATTTTCATGTAAGGAATGACTTTTTCTACTTCCTCTCCTGCAAAAAGTAGACATTGTTTTTAATGTGTGCTCCTTAGCAGTCTTTTCTACTGCCCCAGTGTTGTCTGTTTCTGAAGATCCCTTCTGATAAGATGTTACATGAAAACTTTCGTGCTGTGTGATGCTGAGGGCTTTTAAATCACTGTCTGTCTCTTCAGTTGGTGCATTAGCCTTCATAGACACAGCTGAATTCCTGTTTTTTACTCTCTTTTTATCATCATTGGTAGTGATATCGGAACCCAACACTTCTGAAGCTTTAATGCTGGGATTATCTGCTTGGGCTGAGTCTACCCCTGCATTTTTGTGCAAATGTTCCAAAAGTTCGTTTCTTTTCCGTGTTATTATGTGGATTTGGCCTCTTTTCATACCCATGCTTTTGAGGAAAGGTTCATCTAATTCTTTGAGCACTGGGCCAGTCACTTCCTCTTCACAGAGCTTTTCTACATATTCTTTCTTAATTCCAATAGATTCGAGCCAGCATCTAACATGAGACTCATTCCATTCAGCCAAAGGTAACATTTTGTAGTCTGAAAATGAAATTGTGTGTCAGTAGCACATACTTAGGGAGGCAAGTATCAGAGGGATAGCCATGTTAGTCTGGATCTGTAAAAGCAGTGTACACCCACTGAAGCTTATGCTCCAATACGTCTGTTAGTCTATAAGGTGCAGGAGGTCAGACTAGATGATCATAATGGTCCCTTCTGACCTAAATATCTATGAATCTATGAATCTATAAGGTGCCACAGGACTCTTTGCATACTCAGGGAGAGTTACTCTTCTTTTTTGTTTGTCTAATTTCACCACACCATGCACTTTGAATTAGTGTTCTGGTCCTCTTTAAAGCCTTGTCTAGACCCAGAGTTAAATGTGTGATGTTTTGCTAACAACATGTTTGAAAACTCTAGTGAAGACAAGGCAATTTGGATTTCAGCATATACTAATTGCATTGAGTTGAAGGCCAGGCTTCACCCACCCATGCCCTGGTTTTAACTCCCCTATCTTAGACTTTGTTAAAGGCAGCCTGGCTTGTCTACACTAGACTTCTCAAGCATGTTAGCTCAGTGGTCTCCAAACTTTTTGGATCGCGCACCCCCAGAGCTAGCTCTAGGGAAGCAAAAAAAAAAAAGCTGCCGCTGGCGTGCCGCTGAAGACGGAGCGGGGAGAGCCGCGCACCCCACTTTGGAGACCACTGTGTTTAGCTAAAACTTTCTAACAATGCACCTTTTATCCTAGTCTAGACAAAAACTAAGAAGAGACTGTATGGAGTAGCTGCAAGGACTAGTAGACAGTGTGAAGCTTCATCGTATCCTAGAGTTTAAGGGCAGAAGGGGACCGTTACATCTTCTGGTCTGACCTGCATATCACAAGACATTAAATGTCCCCTAGATCAGTGGTTTTCAAACTTTTTCTGGGGACCCAGTTGAAGAAAATGGTTGATGCCCATGACCCAGCGGAGCTGGGGCTGAGGGGTTTGGGGTGCAGGGGGTGAGGGCTGTGGGGTTGGGAATGAGGGGTTCAGGGTGTGGGAGGGGGCTCTGGGCTGGGGCAGGGGGTTGGGGTGCAGGAGCGGATCAGGGCTGTGGGCTGGGGGTGCAGGCCCTGGGATGGAGCCAGGGATGAGGGGCTTGGGGTGCAGGGAGGGGTTCCAGGTTTGGGGGGGCTCAGGGCTGGGGCAGGAGATTGGGGCACAGGATTGGGACACGGACTTACTTCCAGCGCCTCCCAGTCAGCAGTGCAGCTGGGGTGCAGAGGCAAGTTTCCCACCTGTCCTAGCCCTGCCGACCGCGCTGCACCTGAAGCAGCAGGTCCGGCTCCTAGGCAGAGGCACGCAATCAGGTCTGCGCAGTTCTTGCCCGCAGGCACCGCCCCCGCAGCCAGCCAATGGGACTGCAGAGCTGGTGCTCGGGGCAGGGACAGTGCACCGAGCCCCATGGTCACGGACCTGCTGCTGGCCACTTCTGGGGCACAGTGCGGTGTTGGAACAGGTAGGCACTAGGGCTGCCTTAGCTGGGCAGCACTGCCGACGGGACTTTTAATGGCCTGGTCGGCGGTGCTGACCAGAGCGACCCAGTGCCTTACATGCTTACAGTGCCTTACAGTACTGGGTCGCAACCCAAACTTTGAAAATGCTGACCTACGTACCCCTCTATTATTCAGAGATGTTAGCAAGACGAAAGCATTTCAGTCCTCAAAAGAATGCCTGGGCACACAATGTTGTAAACAGGAGAGGCCAAGGTGCCCTCGGTACCCAAGTCTGCAGGGCAGGGGCTTGATCAGATGAGATGTGCCCCAATGATCCCAGCAGGCGAACCACACCCCATGCTGCAGACTCAGAGGAAGGCAAAAGCTACGGATCAAGTGCTGAGGTCTAGTTAGAGTTGTGCCACTGATTTCCTCTGTTCTTGGGGAAATCACTGATTACTACTAAAAAGAAAAGGAGTACTTGTGGCACCTTAGAGACTAACCAGTGTCTGTTCCTTCCTCAGTGAGGATACCACCTCCTTACCATTCTCCCAGGGCTGCTGAAAAGATTCACTAGTTTGCCCCACACGTTAGATAAGTAAAATGTTATATATTCAAAAGGGAAATATTGTTAAAGCAAATTCCATTACCCAAGAAGTACAAACATCTTAAAAGAGAGACATACCCATTTTCTTGTAGAAGTAGTTGTTTATCCTCTTGCGCAGAAACTGATCTAAAGGGGGGGAAAGCCATAACAAAGAGCTTAACTATTTGTTTCTATATTGTTCACTCACTTTTGGGGGGATGTGAGGGATCCATTTATGTGTTTGTTATTTACTGAATTTAAACCTGGGTTTGCCATCTAGCTCTGTCTTTCAGACCCCAGTATGAAAGGGATGGAAAAATAAACTTAATGTACAAACCACAAGGTGAGAATCTCTTACTCATAAACCAGGGCCAGTAGCCATTCCCTCCTCTGCCCTGCTCCATTCTACTTTTTCTTGGGAAGCTGGTAAAAGCTGGAACAGATACAGCAGGGCAAGTGTGAAAAACTGGGATAGAGATTGGAGGGTAATAGGAGCCTATATAAGAAAAAGCCCCAAATATCGGGACATCTGGTCATCCTAAGTAGGGGCAGTAGCTGTCCAAGCTTGGTGCTGGAGGGATCAGCTGCAGGGGTGAACAGATAGCTTAGGCTTTTGGCCATTGATTCTTGGGTGTGTATTTCTCTTCTTGAACGCTGGACTGAAACTATTCTGATAACTAGATTTCAGATAGGCCACAGAACAGCCAACATAAGGCTAGCAGAATTATAATTTAAAAGTTTAACTACTGCATTAAACCTGTTACAGTGTGGTCTGAATTCCACCTCTTCACCTTTACAAAGGTCTGTTTATTCTGTCTTCTCCCCAGTAATGCACTTCTCTGGACAGTACCTTACGTAGTGCCAAATTAAGAGAGGGCTCTTAAGAGCCTGCTTAATGCTGCTTTGCTTAGTGAGCAAAAATAATTACTTGTCCTGCTCCTGTAGTCAGCTGGCAAAGTCTGTAAGTCAGTGGGACTCTGGTTATATCATGTATCAGAGGGGTAGCCGTGTTAGTCTGGATCTGTAACAGCAGCAAAGAGTTGTGTGGCACCTTATAGACTAACAGACGTATTGGAGCATAAGCTTTCGTGAGCAAATACCCACTTCATCGGAGGCATGCAGTGGAAATCCGATGAAGTGGGTATTTGCTCACAAAAGCTTACACTCCAATACATCTGTTAGTCTATAAGGTGCCACATGACTCTTTGCTGCTTATATCACGTAAATCAGCGAAACCACATTCTAGAGCCTTGTCTACAGAAGTTGTACTGCTTTATAGCATTATACTTTAAAGTGGTATAATCCTGTCCCCTCCTTACTGTTGACACACTTAGTTTGGCATAAAGGTGCCTTAAACTGGTGTAGTTTATTCCTATATTACAAACAACTTATCCAAAAGTGCAGTGTGCAAAATAATGCCCAATAATACAATTACACAAGAGAATGAGAAAACAGAAATTTAATAATGCCTGCAAATAAATATTTATAAAAGGTCCCTCAAGCAAACTGAGACAATAGAATAGACAGTTAAAGAATAACAGGTGACAGAATATGTCAAGGAAAATTTGTAAGTATAAATAATAGCCACAGACATTTCCGTACCACACTCTGACAGGTAAATTCTGCTCTCTCATGCCAGGTCAGTGGAGGCGGGTTTCTACACAGCTGAGATCCAGTTCCATAGTGGCAATTCCAGGCTCCTACCTGCTTCAAGGATGTGCTGTGAATTCAGATTTAAAGGCAGAAGAATCCTTAGAGTGGATCAAGAGAGCAGCCTGCAGCAAAAAGGCAAGTTAAGCAGGCGTGAGCATAGGATTGGAGAAAGATGGTCCAATTCCTGTGAAGGGTAGGGCGAAGAAGGGGCAGCAGGCTAGTGTGGGGGTGGGAGAGATTGGTGATAAGGGGTTAAAACAGAATGGGGAACAAATTCACACATTTAAGTAAACAGCAAGACCCTGGAACAGATGCGAGAGTGTGATGGGCATCTGCTACCTATGCAATCAATAGCCCCCTAAATTATTTTGCAAAAGCAACTCTAGATTGTACAAATACTTTTTAAAGTTCTTTTCTTTTTAGCTGATCTCTTAGCCTCTTGGTTTGAGGCCTGATTCAATGAAACCTTTCCCTTTGAGCAAAGTGGGAATGTTAATTCCTTGGCGGGGAGTGGTCACAGCCCACACCCTGAAGTACACAAAATGGGACCTGAAAATGCAGTGAGAGTTTTTGAGGAAACAAGTTATTTTTGACCGTCCTGGCTAAAAAGCTCCTCAAGGAGGCAGCAAAGTGTAAGAGCTGGATGTATTTCTAAGTTGTTACGTTCCTGATCAGAACCAACCCCACTGGGAGGATAAAAATTACCTTTATCCCGGCCCCCACTGAAGTTAGAGCAATCCCCCGTGGGCTGCCCTATGTTACAATCCACTGCTTATGGGCCTAAGGGGTTGTTTTGGCAGCCACAGAGTGGCTCTCAGTCCTATTTCACTACCATCATAGCGTGGTGTAGAGTGATTATGCTGCTTCTGTACCACAATGGGACCCTCCCCAAGTCCACACTATGCGCGGGAGGAGGGTTGTCAGTGACTGACTGCAGTAGTTTTGTAGCCCATAGGGGTAGCCTGCCTGCTTGCTTATATATCTTTTCTTATGGGTTTGATTGTTTTCCTGCATGTGAAAAGGGAATATAGAGAAACCATGAACCCTGGGGGCCTAGTTTTCTGGAGGTCAACAAGTTTGCAAATCAGGGTCTTAGATGTGGAATTTCCCCATCCTGAGTGACAGAAACCCAGATCCTCAACATCAGTGTTGGAAGTTAAGGGGGTGGGGATCAATGTGGATTCTGATCCTGCAGTTTAATACAGAGCTGCTCCAAGGGGACAGGATGGGTGGCTCTGTATTTGTGTGGGGCAATGCTAGGGTTGGGGACATTCATCATGGGCCCGGCAGAGAGCGATTAGCTGGCAAAGATAACGCCATCGGGGGCTGCATTACCCAGAGATCCACCCATGGGATTTAATCTGCAGAGAGAGTGGGGAGGCAGACTGAATACAAACTGGCAGGCAAATCTTCCTCTTAGCCCACTGCCACAGGCTTCTTGCAGAAGGGGCCATTGGCCCGTAGAAACAGATTCCTGCCTGAACAACAGGCCTCCCCGAGAGAGGAAAGGTTCAGAATCTGGGAGCGGAAGGAAGATAATAGGCCTCAGGGAACATGGCCGTTGCAGTGCAAGGCTTCATTCTTCTGATCCCTGCTATGCCTTAGGGAGAGTCACTAGCACTGAGTGACCCAGAACTAAATACCCACAAAGAACGTCATATTCATCCCCATCCACCATGCCCAGCCCCTTTCCCACCAAACTACATTTAATTAAGACGTCAAGGTTCTGAGTTTTGAGCCAACTCTCAAGTCGTGCTACAGGGAAGGCTTACCTGACTCAGGCTGCAGCGGGGAAGAAGCTGCCTGCTCGCTCACTCACGGAAGCGCCAGTTCTGAGAGAGGAAACTTTCCCCTTTACAGTTGGAGATTTGTTTGTGAAAAGAGGAACTGATCACAGGGCTGGACAGTAGCCCATGTTGGCTGATGTCCCCAAAAGTGCGTGGGAGAGAGTGCGAGAGCTTCTCTCCAGAAGTGAGCTTGAAACTTGTCCAAGTCTCCACCCACCAGACTGAGCCTGGCTAGAAATCATCAAGTACAAAGCGGGACACTTCCGTGTTGAGCTTTGAGCTCAGCTGTTCAGCTTGCCTTAGGCCTGGTCTATGCAGTTTATGGCCTGATTTAACCATGTAGGTTTTTCTTACTGAAATAGCTAAATCTGCACAACCCTCATGTGTAACCAGTGCTGGTGTTCAGGTGCTTTATAACACCTTTCCTTAGGGGAATAAGCTATCACAGTATAAGCACCTTTTACCAAGGTAGCTGCCTCCGTGCTAGGGTGGTAGTACTGGTCTGGTTAAAGCAGTACAACATTTGTGCGTAGGCAGCCCTTCGCTGCAGGCTGTACTGTTAGCCGTCCCAAATGAAGCCCTGGGGGGGGCGGGGGGGATGACAAAGAACCCCTCCCCCCCAGGGTGACTGGTCCAAGGTGCCCCCCTCCCGGTGTGAGTGCTGCTCCCTGCCAGCCCAAGTCCCCCCCTCTCCCTGCTGGCCCAAACCCCCTTGCTGCCTGCCCACACAGGGCCAGCCTGAGGCCCCATCCCCCCCACCACCCCCAAAGCCTCCCTGTTGCTCTCCTTGGGCTGGCCCGAGGCCCCCCCCTTCAGCCCCCTGCAAGCAGGACCAGACCGAGCCCCCCCTCCCCCCACACACAGGGCCAGCTCGAGGCCCCCCTCTATCCCCTGCACATGGGGCTGGCCCAAGATCCCTGCCACCCGCCCATGCAGAGCCCTGTGCCCTTCTAGGGGTTGCAACCCACTTTTTTGGGAAAAAATGCGCTTTTGTCTACTTTGCTCTTACCAACTGATGATCAGATCAGTGGCAAGAGCAAATGCCCATGTTTGCCAAAAAAAAAAGCGGGATGGCCAGACAGGGCTTATAAAAAGGGACTGTCCCAGCCAAAACAGGATGTAGGGTCGCCCTACCAACCTTCCCTTCCAGAAAAACAACCCCACACTCCAGGTGTTTTGTAGGAAATGTTCTCCAATACAAGGAACTGTTTGTACACTACAGGGATGGGCTGAAAAACCTTGGACTGTGCATAAATCAGGAATTGCAGGGAGATGTGCAGCCGGACCCTCAGTAAGAGGTTCTGCAGGAGCCCAAAGAGGCGCTGTGACCTGACACAACCCACAGAGCACCAAGGTGTCCCTCTTGCAGCAAAAGGAACAGGTGTTGGGGCAGGGTGTGGGTGTGTGTGAGAGAGAGAGAGAGAGACCCATGCCATGCACACACGCATGCTCATGGCTCTATGAAGGAGCTGCCCCAGTTTAGCTGTGGAACAAGAGTGGATTCCTCGCCTGCCCAACCACCCAGCCTCAGATGGATGGCAGCAAGTGGTGTTGAGATGGGTCATGAGGGCGAGGAAGTGGCTTATGTGAAGCAAAAACGTACAGGTAATCTCTGGGCGCAGTTTAGAGGTGGACCAGCTGAATGTCATGCAGGCAGCTCAAGTGGCATGGTGGGGGGTGGCCTGGGAGGCCTATGGGGAAGAGGGCCTGATGATGCATTCTGGAGGGCAAGGAGTGCGGGCTGGGCAGGGACCTTCCTGTATGACCGCTACAGGAAGCAGAAGGCATTGATGCCCTCACTGCTGAAACATTGGTCAGGGTGTGGCTGTGCAGCTGGCAGCAAAATGCCCAGGCAGGAGGGAGAGCTTTGCTGTTAGTTACTCCTTAAATTACCTCTCCTCAGCTGCCTGCCCTGTGATGTTGTCGGATCACATGTAGGGAGGCAGACACAGTAGTAAGGTCACAGAATACCATCTAGAAACAGATCTTAGCCTGAACCCATCTGTCTCTAGTTCCAGGGAGGGCATGTGTATCAGCTGCCCTGCTTAGACATATTACAGTAGTACTAGTAGCATCAGCCAGGTTGCAGGGGTGCATGCTGTACAGACCTATGATACAGGTGCTATCACCAATTTGTCAGAACAGGCTTTTGCTGTGAGGTGTCTCTGGGCCCAGGCTCAGTTCTAGGGAGCTGCTTTAAGAGCCATAGTTCAAGGTTCTTTTGTTAAACCCCCATTATTGTTCAAATGTCACATTAATTGCAAGCCACACCCAGCAGGGGGCAGCAGTGCTCTAATTGAATGGTTTCCGAACTGTGGTTTGGGACCCCAAAGTAGGTGAGCAGCCAGGCCATGGTAAGAGTTGTGGGGGGGGGGGGAGGCAGCTGTGGGGAGCCGCAGACCCTCCACTTGCCCAGGATGAGGGGGGTCAACAGTTGCCTATAACCCCTGTGCCTCCCTCCTCCAGGGCAGGTGGAGGGCCCACAGCTGCCCACGCTGCTCTTACCATGGCTGTGCTGTGCCCCCCCGAGCACCCCCCCAGCTGGAGCCTGGTCCAGGTGAGAGCTGCGCAGGCAGCTGTGGGGAGCTGCAGCCCCTCTTGCCCGGGGTGGGGCAGGGCAAGGACATGGGCTGTGGGGGGCTGCTTTTGACCCCCACCCATCGAATGCTTGAGCACCCTTTATCGCCACCCACCACTGTGTGCTGGTGTAAGAGAGGGGAGCCACTCACTCCCCGCCTCAATTCCTTTGTACTGGACAGACTCTGATAGAGCCCTCAATTCATCCACCCTCTGGCTGAGGTAATTGCCACAGAAATGCTGCCAGCTGCACCCTTATAGAGCTAATAGCCAAACTCTGTTTTAAAAGATAGTCCAGCTAAAGGTCCTCAAGAGACCCCTTTCCTGCAAGACCAAATGGAGAAGTGCTTCTACTTAGCCAGGTAAAAAGAAAAGGAGTACTTGTGGCACCTTAGAGACTAACCAATTTATTTGAGCATAAGCTTTTGTGAGCTACAGCTCACTTCATCGGATGCATACTGTGGAAAGTTTAGAAGATCTTATTATATACACACAAAGCATGAAAAAATACCTCCTCCCACCCCACTCTCCTGCTGGTAATAGCTTATCTAAAGTGATCGCTCTCCTCACAATGTGTATGATAATCAAGTTGGGCCATTCCCAGCACAAATCCAGGTTTTCTCACCCCCTGCTCCCCCCCCCCAAACTCACTCTCCTGCTGGTAATAGCTTATCTAAAGTGACCACTCTCCTTACATTGTGTATGATAATCAAGGTGGGCCATTTCCAGCACAAATCCAGGGTTTAACAAGAATGTTTGGCGGGGGGTAGGAAAAAACAAGGGGAAATAGGCTACCTTGCATAATGACTAAGCCACTCCCAGTCTCTATTCAAGCCTAAGTTAATTGTATCCAATTTGCAAATGAATTCCAATTCAGCAGTTTTTCGCTGGAGTCTGGATTTGAAGTTTTTTTGTTGTAAAATAGCAACTTTCATGTCTGTAATCGTGTGACCAGAGAGATTGAAGTGTTCTCCGACTGGTTTACGAATGTTATAATTCTTGACATCTGATTTGTGTCCATTTACTCTTTTACGTAGAGACTGTCCAGTTTGACCAATGTACATGGCAGAGGGGCATTGCTGGCACATGATGGCATATATCACATTGGTGGATGTGCAGGTGAACGAGCTTCTGATAGTGTGGCTGATGTTATTAGGCCCTGTGATGGTGTCCCCTGAATAGATATGTGGGCACAGTTGGCAACGGGCTTTGTTGCAAGGATAGGTTCCTGGGTTAGTGGTTCTGTTGTGTGGTATGTGGTTGCTGGTGAGTATTTGCTTCAGGTTGGGGGGCTGTCTGTAGGCAAGGACTGGCCTGTCTCCCAAGATTTGTGAGAGTGTTGGGTCATCCTTCAGGATAGGTTGTAGATCCTTAATAATGTTTAATAATCCCCTTGTTTTTTCCTCCCCCCCCAGACGTTCTTGTTAAACCCTGGATTTGTGCTGGAAATGGCCCACCTTGATTATCATACACAATGTAAGGAGAGTGGTCACTTTAGATAAGCTATTACCAGCAGCAGAGTGAGTTTGTGGGGGGGGGGGGGGGGAGAAAACCTGGATTTGTGCTGGAAATGGCCCACCTTGATTATCATACACATTGTAAGGAGAGTGGTCACTTTGGATAAGCTATTACCAGCAGGAGAGTGAGTTTGTGTGTGTGGGGGGAGGGGGGGGTGAGAAAACCTGGATTTGTGCTGGAAATGGCCCACCTTGATTATCATACACATTGTAAGGAGAGTGGTCACTTTGGATAAGCTATTACCAGCAGGAGAGTGAGTTTGTGTGTGTGGGGGGAGGGGGGGGTGAGAAAACCTGGATTTGTGCTGGAAATGGCCCACCTTGATTATCATACACATTGTAAGGAGAGTGGTCACTTTGGATAAGCTATTACCAGCAGGAGAGTGAGTTTGTGTGTGGGGGGGGATGGGGGGGGTGAGAAAACCTGGATTTGTGCTGGAAATGGCCCACCTTGATTATCATACACAATGTAAGGAGAGTGATCACTTTAGATAAGCTATTACCAGCAGGAGAGTGGGGTGGGAGGAGGTATTTTTTCATGCTTTGTGTGTATATAATACGATCTTCTAAACTTTCCACAGTATGCATCCGATGAAGTGAGCTGTAGCTCACGAAAGCTTATGCTCAAATAAATTGGTTAGTCCCTAAGGTGCCACAAGTACTCCTTTTCTTTTTGTGAATACAGACTAACACGGTTGTTACTCTGAAACCTGAAATTAGCCAGGTAAGTGTTTCTAGTTGTGTATTTTCTGCTATTCAGAAGCACTTTCTGAACATCCTTCAAGCGGGACCTTTCAAAGGGTCTCAGCCATGAAGTACTCACTCCATCAGATGGACAACTCAGAGACTAGGATGGAGGAAGCACCTGTGGTCCTGGGAAATTACATCTGGATCCAACTGGAGACACAGGAGGCTCGACCGACAAGAATAGTAGGATCGAGTACCAGTGTTGACGAGGCCATGTCAGTGCTAGGAGGATGAGGTGAGCAGGTCTTGTTTCACTTTGAAGATGACCCTGGAAGGTAAAGGAATCGGCAGGAAAGCATACAGGAGGGATTTCTTCCAGGATAAGAGACAAGCATCTGTCGGCGAGCCTGGGCTGAGCCCTTCCTGTGAATAGAACTGATGACATTTTCCCCCGAGATGAAAGATGGACCTGACCATATCTGGACCACTTGTGGTGATCAGAGAAGGATCTGCACAGCTGATCCACTAATGTGTTCTGTTTCCCCAAAGGGCAAGCAGCTCTGATATGAACTGAGCTGGTTATACAGAAGTCCCAGAGGTGAATTGCCTCCTGGCACAGTGGGTTTGACTGTGCTTCTCCTTGCCTGTTTATATAAAACAGGGTTGCCTAATTGTCTGTCAGAATTAATAGATTTTTTTCCCACTGTGTTAGGGAGGAAGGCCAAGCAAGCTAGATGTATTGCTCTTAACTCCTTGACATTTATATGAGTCTCTAGATCTTGAGACGACCAAAGATCTTGAGTCTACAGGTACCTCCTATGAGCTCCCCAACCCAGAGAAGATTCTTATGTGACTAGAGGGAGGGTTGGAAGCGGGGGGAGAAAGGGAAAGTGTAGTCTGGCGTACTGATCAACATAGGTACATGCTGCCCTGTGACCCAGAAGACTGAGGCAGCCGCATACTGTTGTGAGAGGATATACTCTCAGTTGCAGCACTAGGTCCTATAAAGTTTCAAACCTGGCTTGTGGAAGAAAGGCATTGGCCTTCATGGACTCTAAAGACTGCCCCGATGAATTCTATTGTCTTTACCCGTTTCAGGATTGATTTGTCTCAATTTACTAGGATCCCCAGTGCATTGAATGTGGACAGGTTACTGGATATGCTGGATAGGATTTGCGCCTCAGACCAACCTCTGGCCAAGCAGTCGTCTAGGTATGGGAACATGTGGACACCTAATTTTTGTAAGTGAGCTGCCACAATTGCCCTGCACCTTGTGAACACTTGAGGAGCAGCTAACAGACCAAAGAGAAGCACAGTAAATTGATAATGGCAACCGTTCACCACAAATCTGAGAGACTTTCCACAGTCGTGGCATATTGCAACATGGAGTTAAGCATCCTTTAAACTGAGGGCAGCGTACCAATCTTTTAAATCTAAATTAGGCATGAGATAGTCTTGGGGATCAGGAAGTAGCAGGAATAGAAGCCCTTTTCCCTGAGATACAACAGGACTTCCTCTATGGCCTGAAGAATACACGTTGAAGGGCAATCTCATGAGAATGGTCCCTGAAGAGGGATGGAGAAAGGGGTTGGGGTGGGGCAGAAATGAACTGGATGGCATACGTCAGTTTCACCATGTTTAAGATCCACTGTTCTGATGCTATGTGGGCCTAAGCATTTAGGCAGTGGGATAAGAAATTGATAAACAAACAATGGGGAACAAATGGAGCCATGGTGACTAGTACACTGTCCTTAACAAACCCATCAAAATGTCTGTTTGGACAAGGCGGCTGGATGGGATGAGCTCACTGATGCTGAAGAGGAGGGTGGTGGACGGCACCTCCTATAATCTCTGCCCTTTTTCCTGAGTGGATCTTGGGATCGAGGCGCATAATAGTATTTGTATAGCTGCTGCGGATCATACTGTTTTCTTTTTTATGCTGGGGTATAGATCTGAAGGGATTTGAGTGTTGCCCTAGAATCCTTAAGGCTATGAAGCCTGTCATCCATTTTCTCTGAAAACAGTGAGGGACCTTCAAAAAGAAGCTCCTGGTTAGTCTGTTAGACCTCTAGAGGTAAACCAGACAACTGCAACCGTGAACCCCTTATAGTAATTGCTTTTGCCATGGTTTGAGCAACCGAGTCTGCACTGTCCAAACCCCCCTGGAGGGAAGTCCTCTTACCTTCATCCACCATTACTGCAAATTCTTGTCTACAGTCCTCTGGTACATTGTTTATAGATTTTATAATGCTTTCCTAGAGGGTGAAGTCATATCGACTCACAAGAGTGTGTTGGTTGCAATCCTGAGTTGCAGGCTTCCTGAAGAAGAAAGCTTGCAACCAAACAGATTCAGCCTCTTTGAATCTTTGCTTTTCAGCATGGAAGTTTATTGCCCCTGTCTTTCCTGATCATTGGCAGCTGCCATCACAAGAGACCCAGGGGGCAGGGCGGTGGAGTAAGAGTAAATATGTTCAAATGCCCTAGAGAAGATGAAGTACCTCTTTTCAGCTCATTTTGCTTTGGGGGGAAGGGAGAAGGGTGTCTGCCAAAAAGCCTTGACTGGTTTCATGATGGCTTCATTAATTGGTAGAGCAACCCTGACTGGGGTTGCTGATACTGGGATGTCCACCAACTTGTGAGAGCTTTCACGCACCTCTTCTGCCTGAATGTCAAGTCCAGAAGCCACTCTTTTAAAAAGATCTCGATGAGCAGTGTGGTCCTCTGGCGGTGATGAGTCACTTGGACAGCTCAACAGCCTCATCTGGTGAGGAGGATGCAACATGCATCTGAGGTGTTGGTTGGTCTGTGGCTTGTGGCAGGGAAGGTGCCTGAGTGGCTGCTGGCTGCTTGGTACTAGTCTTGATACTGGGTACCAGGGAATGATGCTTTTTGGTAACAATGCCTCTGGTGAACTCTCAGTGAGCGAGATGGTTGAGGGGAGGTCCTAGTTGGAGGGGAATGCCCCATGGCATCCAGACTGGCTACTGATATGGGCCCGGGACCCATCCTTGCCCAGCTTGTTGATCCTTAGACGAGGCCCAGTGCTGGGGATGCTGTATGACCCATGGTCCCAATGACTTATGTTCCCCATCCTGGGTGGGAGACAGAGCACCACACCTCTGAGTCTGAGGAAGGAGAGTCAGATGCTTCTGCCATTGCAAGGGCAGATCCAGATGGAACCAGGGAGAGGTAGCCTGAGCCTGGAGATGGCAGTACCAGGGAAATCATGGGAGGCTTTCCTCTTGTCAACATGGGCTTTTGCAAAGGCTTGGGTTGTGGCACTGTAGGAGCTCGATATGGTGAGGTATTAGCAATGGACATCGGTACCAGCTGCACACCTTCCACTGCCAGCGATATTAGTACCAAGGGGCTAAATAAGACTCATGCAGCTGCATACATCTCCAGGAGGGGTTGGGATCAGCACTGTCTGCTGGCCAAGTGTCATTCAGTGGATGGCCTTGTCAGACCTGGCACCAGCTCTGGAAGCTATTATCCCCTCCTGGGAGATGGCGAGCGTTCTGGGGGGGATGTGTCTCTTGCCCAAATGCTTTGTCAAGTCTCTGCCTTTGTCTGGCTTTGGTACCAATGCAGTCAAGAGCATAGCTGCCAACTCCATGGGTGCTCCGGGGCTGGAGCACCCACGGGGAAAAATTAGTGGGTGCTCTGCACCCACTGGCAGCCAAGCTTCCCTCCCTCGAGCGCGCCGAGTCCCTGTTCCTCCACCTACCTCCCAGCACTTCCCCGCGGCCGCCACCAAACAGCTGGCGGGGATTTGGGGAAGGAGTTGGAATAGGGGCAGGGAGGAGGCGGAGTTGGGGCAGGGACTTTGGGAAAAGGGGGCGGGGCAGGGGTGGCAAGAGGCGGGGCTGGGCCAGGGCCATATGGAAGGGATGGAGTGAGAGCAGAGGCAGGGTCAGGCACCCAGGGGAAAGCGGTGAAGTCGGCACCTATGGTCAAGAGAGGAACTGAACCTTCAGAAGGCCTAAGCTTTTTCTTTAGTACCAAGGAACAGTCCCAAGGAGCCACAGACGCCTCCAGTGGTTCTGCACTGAAGCTGATGTATTTGGGGCGCCTTCCCCATGTGACACCTCTGAGGGGAGTGAAATGCTGCCTCCATAAGGAAGCACTTAACCCTCACCGGCCTATCTTTTTTCTTGAGTGAGGCTTGAACGCTTTGCAAGTGTAACATTTGTCACTAACGTTTTAAGCAGGCTGGGTGCAGGTCACTGACCAGCATGGGTTTCATACAGATTCAGCAGGACTTAAACCCCAATGAATGATGCACCATTCTGGTACCAAGAGAAAAAAAGGAGTCAAAAAGAGATCAAAACCAGAAAATTAGCACTAAAACTGTCTAAAACTAACAAACTACTATTTTACAACAAACAGGATCTATATGTAGAAAGGAGTGAGGGAAGCACTTGAATTAACAAGCCTGGATCGCTCCGACGACTGTCACTGGTGGTAAGAAGGAACTCTGGTGGGTTGAGGGAAGCTCTGCTCTCTTACACCAGCACACAGTGGTGTGTGGCAACAGGGCATTCACGCCACCCGTTTGGGTACTGCTGAGGGGGGAAAATGTCCAATATCTTTGTACAGGATGCGTGTACACCTATAGTGGAATGGACATGTGCAATCAATTGAAGAAGAACAAACAGCGGTCTCACAGATTACCTTAATGGACAGTACTCAGCCAGTCAGGGTTGGTAGCTGAAGGACTCCATTCTTAGAGATAGGCCTTCCCCACAATAAATCTATTGAACACCAACAAGAATAACAAATACCCTCTCTTCTGTTCCAGAGCAGGTGCCAGCCAGGGTCCCTCCAGAATACTTACTGCGTGTCTTGGTCTCAAGGTCGACTTTATGCCTTTCTCCTGATACCCAAAGTCATGAAGATGATCAGGCAGGGAGGATATGGCTACAGTGACACAAAAAGCCCCCTTAATGGCCCAGAGCATATTTAGTAGCAGACTTACTGCACCTGTGTACAGTGACTTATCTCTCTCCCAGACTTGTAGACAAATTCACCAGAACTTCCAAGTCTCCAACTGTTTAACCCTTTCAAGTCTCTACCAAGAGAATTTAAATCGATTTCTACAGTTTAAATAACATGGAACACTTTGTGGCTGTTTGGCAGTGGGAGGCAGGGAGAAGCATGCAGCATGGGTTTTTATAGTAAGGTAAAATTAAATAAGATGAATTTTAAAAAGCCCTTTGTAACAATCCCCATTTTGTAGCTTTCTTCTTCCAAACTTTGAGCAGAGGAGTTGGGCTTCATCAGTGCTTATAGGAAAATAGGAGCTTAGTTTTCAGCTACTTTTATATTAACTAGTTGTACCTAGTCAATGAGTATCTCTAACATCCTTTAGTCTCTAAGGTGCCACAAGTACTCCTTTTCTTTTTGCGAATACAGACTAACACGGCTGTTACTCTGAATCCTTTCTAGGGAAACCTTTCATCTAACTACCCTCTGTCTTATATCTGTGAGAGAGAGCTCAAATTAGGTTTCTGTTAAAGGGTTCTTTTGTCAAACTAACAGCAAGTGATATTTTAGTCTTCCATGGATGTTTGTGAGGTAGTAACAATGCAATAATTGTGAAAGAAGCAAAATGCAAACTCCAAGAATTCTTTATAGAAGTCACTGTATTGTAGTAAGTGCAATAAAAACAGACAATGAATCAGTACAATTAAGATACTTGTGCTCAGTGTTTGTCTTTTCAAAATTAATAAGTTAAAATATAAAAACTGTATGTTCAAACAGATTACATTAGGAAATCAGTATACATGTAAATCCTAAAACTAAGTAACAGGAGGATGTAACAATAAGCAGTACAGTTTCTTAAAGAATTTAGCCTTCCACAGTGTTAGAACTTCTTCAGTTTAGTTTCTTACCATAGACAAACTTCGTAAAATTGTAATGATGCTTCTCTTTTTTAAAAAAAAAAATCTTCAAACTATTATATTTCTCCTCTCCAAAATCAACAGATGTTTTGTTGCTTTATTGAATTTGGTTATTTAATACAGATAACTTTCACAGCTAGTGTGCCTGGTACTATACAACGGATGAAGTGTGCTGAATAGTTATGGTACTATAGTAATATACATAACTGGTATGGTAGAGATAGTTTATTAATAGCTATCAATTGTTCTCCATGTCCAATGGAGGTAGAACAAGAAGCAACGGGCTTAAACTGCACCAATGGAGATTTAGGTTAGATATTAAGAAAACCTTTCTAACTATAGGAGTAATTAAGCTCTGGAATAGGATTCCAAGGGAGGCTGTGGAATCCCCATTATTGGAGGTTTTTAAGAACAAGTTGGACAAACACCTGCCAGGGATGGTCTAGGTTTACTTGGTCCTGCCTCAGCATGGGTGGTTGGAGTAGATGGCCTCTCAAGGTCCCTTCCAGCTCTACATTTTTATGATTCCATGACTTAGCTGTGGGCCAATCTGCAAAAACCAATAAGTATCACAATAAAACTTAAAACTAAATCCAAAATTATAAAATGTTAAAATACTTATAAATACAGATTAAAAAAGACATACACCATTAATCTGTATATGATCACCATACTGCTAGCTTTTTCCTTATACTATAAATAGCATGATAATATACCTATCTATATATGGTAATATACATAAGTACTTTATATGGGTCACCTTAAAATATAATCTTCCCTCTTACTTTCCCTGAAAAGATCAAAACCAAATTATAGGTTGCAATTAATTACAGCCAAGATTGTATCTGCCAATAATTCATTTACTAAGTCAAAAAAGGAAAATTAATTACCTGTATTAACTACTGTGGAATCTGCTGTCCACATACTGCAGTAAAGACTAGTATTGATGTCACTTAAGTTGGTACATGTTCAGTCTGGTGGTGAATTTGGCTCCATATTGATAAACAATTACTTACTTTCTTTTGGGCTTTCAAACACCACAAAAAAACCCAACAACAAAACTTGACTATACATGACCATTACAGTTCCCAGGATATTCTGCATAGGAGTTAGAGGGGGTTACAACAGAGTTGTTAGACCTACTTAAATTCCAGTTCCATTCAGTCCGCCTCCTGAAATTCCACTAGATGTTAATATCAGATACAGGATTCTTCTTTACTTTCTCTTTTATCTGTTGTTGAACACTGCTGCTGTTAAACTCTTAAATATAACTACATTATTTTACTAGTGGGTGAAAGGAACTAATACAGATGTAAGGCAATCTAAAAAGCATATTAATAGGTTCCATTTATTCCAGCCAGTTGCCTGCACATAGTTGAAAGCAAGGACTGCAATAATAATCTGCTGCTCTTTCTTAACTGATGAAGCAAACTAATTTTAAAAGCAAAGGGGGCTGGGGCATATGAGTTATGAGGAGAGGTTGAGGGAACTGGGTTTATTTAGTCTTCAGAAGAGTGAGGGGGGGATTTGATAGCAGCCTTCAACTACCTGAAGGGGGGATTCCAAAGAAGATGGAGATAGGCTGTTCTCAGTGATGGCAGATGACAGAACAAGTTACAGTGGGGGAGGTCTAGGTTGGATATTAGGAAAAACTTTTTCACTAGGAGGGTTCTGGAGCACTGGAATGGGTTACCTAGGGAGGTGGTGGAATCGCCGTCCTTAGAGGTTTTTAAGGCCCAGCTTGACAAAGCCCTGGCTGGGATGATTTACTTGGTGTTGGACTTGCTTTGAGCAGGGGGTTGGACTAGCTGACATCCTGAGGTCTCTTCCAACCCTAATCTTCTATGAATCTATGACCAAAAATAGTTCAGTCACCATGATTACAGATTTTAAAGGGTTTCCTAGCATTCAAGATTTTGGAGCAGCTCCATCACTACTCTTCTTCTTATAAGTGCTGGGTCATATTTTGTTTCTAAGTTTGTGTTATTGATATGAAAACTTACATATCATTTCAGTTTTATATAAATAAAGGATGAAGCCTCTCTATGTTGAATATCCAGTTTTCTTCATCCTTTCCAAAAGACAATAACTTAAAAATTTCCTAAGGGGGAATTGAATCATGACAGCTACATTGAAACAAAGTATTCAGATACAAAACAATGACTTGAAAATTGCATATGGCAGTTGATACTAATGACACTATGTCAGAGTTGTACTTGCTCTAAGAGAAAGATTTAGTTCTCATTTTGGACAGTGGACTTTTTTTTTTCCTGTTATGTTCTTTTCAGAACATAACAGGAAAAAAACTTTAATACCTTGCAATGTTTTGAGTCTAGTGGGAATTTCAACTTAATGCACTAAGTACCTTATTTTTTGGAGCAAATTGTTTTATTTTTTTACCTGAATGTCATAGGCAACGAGCCCACTAAATGAAAATCCTAAATAAAATGTCACATTTTCATTTCCTGGAGGCACTGAATCAAAATGTAAAGGCAAAATATGAATCTGCCCAACATGACCCCGTGCACATACTTTCCCCTTTTCTGTCCAGCCATTCACTCTTTTTAAGACACTATGAACTTTGCCTATTTTCCATACATCTCCATGTAGCCACTTCATTCGTCGTTCATTTAGGGAGCCATCAATTAATTTATCAATCCTAGTCTTGTGTACAAACTTTCCTAGACCATTGCCTTTTCCCAGGAAAAAATGTGTGTAGATTCTCTTTTTTCTTGGAGCAACGTTTTTCATCTTGATGTCATACAAGTGCTTCATGGACTGAAGAGCACCTATGAGAATATCATTTTTATCCAGATTAGATTCTCTGTCTAATGCATCATCTGGCCAGTACAGTAAGGTGAGCAAAAAATGGGCACTTGCTGGAAATGCTGTTCTTCTCTGTTTAAAGAATCTATTGCTGAGTTCTCTAAGTGTTTCAAAAGGAAGAAGTTTGGAAGATCCAGGAGATAAACATGCTAGTGTGATGTGACACAAAATATAATTGATGAGATCAATGTCCTCCAAGCTTCCTTTCTGTGGGTCTTCTGCATATAAGCTAATTATTTTTTCTAGCTTCTTAACTGACCTCTCATCCTTTGAATCTGAAAACAATGAAAGCATGGTAGTGACGCTGCCACCACCATACTTATAAATGTTCATACGTCTGACGAGTTGGGTTTCAGGTCCGGCTTTGTTTTCTCCCATAGGATACTCTGAGGTAAAGAACTTAGCATACACCTCAGACTGTCTTTTCAACCACTTTCTGGGATTGTAAACTTGCTCTTCCTTCTCCTCTGCCTCATTTTCTTTGTTCTGGTTTTTATCTGTTTGGAAGTAACTTAGGTCTTCTGAAATCCATTCCAGAGCATTATAAATTTTCTGGCGTAAGCCTTTTAAACAACTGTGAAGCTTTCCCCAGGGTTTTTTAATTTCCTCAGGAATGTAGTCTGTTAGCAAATAACGCACAAGCTCAGGATGTTCCCCTTGTGTGTTTCTGGGAAATACCTCAAGTGTAGACAGAAATTTTAGTAGACGACATCCCACTTCAACCTCTCCAAAATATCCAGCATTGTTCATGTTGTCGATCTCTGACTTTGCAGCCTGTTGTGCAGCCCTGAAGCATTTCATAGCTTTAAGGGCAATTTCTATCATCTCAATGACTTCACCAGGCGTGGCCCCATCTGTCTCTTTGTCCACAGTAGAACTAAACCATTTCCTGTACACTTGACCTTCTGTATCCAAAATAAAAGAATCATAAGGCAAATGAGATTTGGCTACCCCTGCCCAATATTCTGCATCCTCAAATTTCTCATGATGGTAATGCAGTCGAGCAAGCTGCTGGGCAAAGTAGGCATCTTTTCCCAGGCATTCGTATGCAGTTTTTAAAACCTCTATAGCTTTTTCACAGTTTTCAACCTTACAGACATGCTCAATGAATGGAGAGAAGAGGCTGTCAGTATTGTCTCCCCTGCTTTTCTTGTCACGTCGTATGAACAGATCTCTGATGAATTTTATGAACTCTTCCCGTCCAAATCTGTGCTGAAAAAGCATTTTTTCCTGGAGAAGATTCATTGCAATTTGACTTTGAGGCTCACTTCCTGAGAGTTGATGCAGAATTTCCTTAGCAACCAGGTGATGTATTATTTGAACACATGAAATATAGGTGGTATTTGCTCTTAATTCAATGAAAATAAGTCTTGCCTGTTCACTTAAGTTGTTTTTGAAATCATACTCTCTCTTTTCTGTATATGCCCCGAGCCCTAGAAAAGCTTCACAGTGTGATAATGAAATATATGAACCATGTACATAGGAATTGAGCAAAGCAACATACTTCATCAACCTAGTAACAGGGGAGGAAAGGTCTATGCCTTCCTTCCAGTGCTCTACAAACTCTGTGACATATGTTTCCTTAAACTCCTTACTCATCAAGACAAACGTAATCATAAATTCAGGCTTGAAGTCTTTCTGCTCTTCAAGCTTTTCAATTTTGGTTTTAAACAGGTGTTTCTCTTGGTCTGAGAGTTTGTGAGTGACAGCAACTGTATCGAGGGGAGAAGCTTTGCAAAGCTTTTCAGGGACATTAGATCGTTTACAGCCCATGAGGATGAAACAAGGCTTGGATGAATGACCTCTTCGAGCTGCCATTGCATCCATTAAATCATTCTTTAATTCATCTAGATAATCTTCATCGTAGTCTTCAACAAGGAGGAGGACTGGGAGAGAATTCTTCATGTCATTTTCATCATATTCTCTAAAATTAACTGCATGTTGGGAGACAGTTGCAACTGGATATGAAGATCTGACCACAGCACATCTTAAATCCTTTCTTCTTTTCCATAGTACTTGCCTTGCAATGGTGCTTCCTCCACTTCCAGGTTGATGAAATATTTGTAGTTTAGTCACAGACCACCTGATTCTGTTCTCGTGCAAAATACCATCTAAGATTTTATGAACATCTCTGCAGGCATCACGTTCAATGACATCTCCACAGCCCCCTTTATCAGCAAGCCAGAAATTTTTCCAGCTGACTTTTCTACCTTGGTAAAATGTTTGTTCTATCTCTTGTATTTCTTTTGTGCTCAGAAGATCCAGTTTGATATCATCACATTGATTTGTACACAGTATTTCAAGGGAAAACATTTTCTCTTCTTCCAGTGTTGGAAGCACACACAGACCTCTTGTGGAAACTGGTAAACGTCTGGGACATACTGTAGATGGCATCATGTTTTGAATAGTGGCATCTACGTGACTTAGCTTCATGCCCACAATGCTCCTCTGTTCTAATGTCTCAATGCTACAAGATGCCTGAGCTAGGTTAGCCCACTTCTCATAATTTTCTTTGGACTCTGCAATGCACATGATATAATCCATACCATTCATTTCTGTATAGAATTCCTGGAAGGTGTCTACAATTGGCTTCTCCACAGGTGATGATAGTAGGAAAAGTACCACAAAAGATCCCTTTGGAAGGATTTCATCACAGATAAAAGAAATGGCTTTCTTAAGATATTTCTTTTTAGTTCTAATCCAAGTATTTTCATCACAAGGTTTTTCATCACCAAGGAAGTCACTGCGTCCATTGCAAAATATCCAGCTGGTGTAAACATCTAGGCCCAAATGTTTTTTAAATTCAGTGGTGTTCATCTTGCTTTCATTGGCATAATTTTGCAAAAAATGCGAATGTGTTGCATGATGCTCTTTGTACTTGGCATATAAACCTGACACATTGGAATCCTCATCAAAATCAAACACACAGAAAATATTAATGCGCATTAAAAAGTTGACAGACTTAAGATCTTCCTTTCTGCATCTGTTTGTGACAAGGATGTAACTCAGGTAGTCATCTATATAGTTCTTGCCATCATTTAATAGGACTAATAACTTACGCCCTAAATCTTGTGAAGTTTCTATGAGGTCTTCATTACTGGAGGACTCAGCCATTTCTCTTCTAATATCCCTCTCTTGTAAACTCTGAATAAAATCCACTAACTGTTCTTCATTCTTTAGAGGTTCAGAATTGGCCTTAAGTCTTTGATAGAGAACTGAATTTTTTTCACATATTGTCTTATTGCTGTTTTCATTAAATCTAGGTAAGCGTACTTGAAAAATCTTCCCCTTCACTGTACTGGATGATGGTTCAATGTCAACCTCCACCACAAAGCGTTGGTCTTGAATGTCCTTCTCAATCACTTCAATAAAAACAGGAGGGTGAATGCATATTCTTGCAGCTTCTTGGTCAGATGCATTGAAACATTTTGCAATGTTTTTATCCAATGCATCAACATAGATGTCTCTGTGTCTGACTGGCACACCTATTATCTGCCCATGTTCATAATCTTTGTCACCTTCAAACCTGTCCATGACACCAAAGTGTATCGTTCCATTACTTCGGATATTCATGCAGGCTGAGCCAAATCGAATCACTTCAAAGGCAAACTTTGCTTCAAGCAGTGGTCTGTCTAGTTCCGCAGCAATTGCAAAGGATTTGTATTCATGGCAAGGGGTGATCAAATCAATGACTCCTGTTTCAGGAGAAAGGACTGTGTTTTTCACATACTTAAAATTAATATCTTGAGTGCCAAATGGTCGAAATCTGCTCAGAGTTAAAGCTTCAACTCTTTTTTTATGCATTGAATGACTTTTTCCATTTTCTGTCCTGCCAAAAGTAGACACTGATTTTTCTGCGTCTTCCCTGCTAGACTCTTCTAGTGGACCAGAGATGTCTGTTTCGGAAGCTGCATGCTGTTGAAATGTTACTTGAGAACTTGGTACATTTTTAGGCCGTGTGATTTGGATGTTCTTCAAGCTACACTCTCTCTTTTCAGCTGGTACATTAGCTGTTGTAGGCATGTTAGAATTCCTGATTTTCATTTTTTTCTCCTGAGCATTAGTTGTTCTACCAGTGCCACTCAAGATTTCTGGAGTCTTAAAACTGGGATTATCTGCTTGCCCTATACCTGCTTTTTTGTTCAAACATTCCAAAAGTTCATTTCTTTCACATATAAGTACATGGATTTGGCCTTTTTTCATACCAATGCTTTTGAGAAAAGATTCATCTATTTTTCTAAGCACTGGACCTGTTACTTCTTCCTCCCATAGCTTTTTCACATATTCTTCTTTTATTCCAATGGACTCTAGCCAGTCTCTGACGTGACACTCATTCCATTCAGCCAAAGGCAACGTTTTGTAGTCTAAGAATAAAATAAGTTTTAATAAAAAATAAATAATAATAAATCAGAAAAAACGTGAGGTCACCCTGAGCAATTCAGTATGCTGTGTTCTTGTAGTTATAATCCTCCTTGAGAGCGAGCATGCGCATGTTGGTGGATTGAGTATAAAACTGGGGATCAGGAACTCCTACATTCTGATTCCAACTCTCACTCATTTGCTGTCTAGTCTTGGGCAAGTCACTGAGCCATTGTGGGTCTGAGTTTCCCAATCTGTAAAATGGGAATAATACCTATTTACCCACCTTGCAGGGCTGTTGAGAGGATTCACAGTTGTGTACCATACAGTGGACCATTTACTTGTACTTATATGTTTAAAAATAATTATGGGGAAATATCTTAAAAGCAAGGTACATACCCATTTTCTCTTGAAGTGGGTTTATCCCCCTGCTGATAAATGAAGATCTAAAGTAGAAGAAAACATACATACATGTGTTTCAGAAAATCGTTTCCACGTAATCCAGATTTACTCTATCTATACTGTAATTAATTTTTTGCACCATTTGTCTTTTTATGTACATTATTTCTTCATTTTCAAAATCTTGGATTGCCATCTAGCACTCTGCTTTTCATAGTCTGACATAAAAGTGGTGGAAAATAAATCCAGTAATGCATAGAAAATAACATAACTCATTAGTCATGAATTTGGGAGCTTAAATTCATAACTCTCTAGACACTAAAAATCATGGGCTGAATAGAGACACTGGATTTAATGCTCATTACAACAATCTATAACCCACTAACTCCCCTCCAGCTGTTTCCTCCCTCCCCTTTCCCCCCTTTGACTGGAGAGGCCTTAACAGGCCATTTCACCTTGAATGATACCTTGAAATATGGGTTAACTACTTATGCTAAACAATCTATTTCATCTTGTATTTAGCTGTGACACTCTGGTTAAGTTTCCAAGACATGAAGAGCTCTGTGTAAGCTTGAAAACTTGTCTCTCTCACCAACAGAAGTTGGTCCAATAAAAGATACAACCTCACCCACCTTGTTTCCCTGAGGGCTTGTCTATACTTACAGCACTGCAGCCTGCCACTGTAGCTCTTACTGAAGACACTATTCAGAGTAACAGCCGTGTTAGTCTGTATTCGCAGAAAGAAAAGGAGTACTTGTGGCACCTTAGAGACTAACGAATTTATTTGAGCATGAGCTTTCGTGAGCTACAGCTCACTTCATCAGATGCATACCGTGGAAACTGCAGCAGACTCTATATATACACAGAGAATATGAAACAATACCTCCTCCCACCCCACTGTCCTGCTGGTAATAGCTTATCTAAAAGCCATTTCCAGCACAAATCCAGGTTTTCTCACCCTCCACCCCCCCACACAAATTCACTCTCCTGCTGGTGATAGCCCATCCAAAGTGACAACTCTTTACACAATGTGCATGATAATGAAGTTAGGCCATTTCCTGCACAAATCCAGGTTCTCTCACTCCCTCACCCCCCTCCAAAAACCCACCCCCATACACACACAAACTCACTCTCCTGCTGGTAATAGCTCATCCAAACTGGCCACTCTCCAAGTTTAAATCCAAGTTAAACCAGAACATCGGGGGGGGGGTAGGAAAAAACAAGAGGAAATAGGCTACCTTGCATAATGACTTAGCCACTCCCAGTCTCTATTTAAGCCTAAATTAATAGTATCCAATTTGCAAATGAATTCCAATTCAGCAGTTTCTCGCTGGAGTCTGGATTTGAAGTTTTTTTGTTTTAAGATAGCGACCTTCATGTCTGTGATTGCGTGACCAGAGAGATTGAAGTGTTCTCCGACTGGTTTATGAATGTTATAATTCTTGACATCTGATTTGTGTCCATTTATTCTTTTACGTAGAGACTGTCCAGTTTGACCAATGTACATGGCAGAGGGGCATTGCTGGCACATGATGGCATAAATCACATTGGTGGATGTGCAGGTGAACGAGCCTCTGATAGTGTGGCTGATGTTATTAGGCCCTGTGATGGTGTCCCCTGAATAGATATGTGGGCACAATTGGCAACGGGCTTTGTTGCAAGGATAAGTTCCTGGGTTAGTGGTTCTGTTGTGTGGTATGTGGTTGTTGGTGAGTATTTGCTTCAGGTTGCGGGGCTGTCTGTAGGCAAGGACTGGCCTGTCTCCCAAGATTTGTGAGAGTGTTGGGTCATCCTTTAGGATAGGTTGTAGATCCTTAATAATGCGTTGGAGGGGTTTTAGTTGGGGGCTGAAGGTGACGGCTAGTGGCGTTCTGTTATTTTCTTTGTTAGGCCTGTCCTGTAGTAGGTAACTTCTGGGAACTCTTCTGGCTCTATCAATCTGTTTCTTTACTTCCGCAGGTGGGTATTGTAGTTGTAAGAAAGCTTGACAGAGATCTTGTAGGTGTTTGTCTCTGTCTGAGGGGTTGGAGCAAATGCGGTTGTATCGCAGAGCTTGGCTGTAGACGATGGATCGTGTGGTGTGGTCAGGGTGAAAGCTGGAGGCATGCAGGTAGGAATAGCGGTCAGTAGGTTTCCGGTATAGGGTGGTGTTTATGTGACCATTGTTTATTAGCACTGTAGTGTCCAGGAAGTGTATCTCTTGTGTGGACTGGACCAGGCTGAGGTTGGTGGTGGGATCCCCGATAATGTCACGGCTAACCTGGTGGCTGAACTTTGTGACTTTGTCCTTACCCATAACTATTTCACATTTGGGGACAATGTATACCTTCAGATCAGCGGCACTGCTATGGGTACCCGCATGGCCCCACAGTATGCCAACATTTTTATGGCTGATTTAGAACAACGCTTCCTCAGCTCTCGTCCCCTAAAGCCCCTACTCTACTTGCGCTATATTGATGACATCTTCATCATCTGGACCCATGGAAAAGAAGCCCTTGAGGAATTCCACCATGATTTCAACAATTTCCATCCCACCACCAACCTCAGCCTGGTCCAGTCCACACAAGAGATACACTTCCTGGACACTACAGTGCTAATAAACAATGGTCACATAAACACCACCCTATACCGGAAACCTACTGACCGCTATTCCTACCTGCATGCCTCCAGCTTTCACCCTGACCACACCACACGATCCATCGTCTACAGCCAAGCTCTGCGATACAACCGCATTTGCTCCAACCCCTCAGACAGAGACAAACACCTACAAGATCTCTGTCAAGCTTTCTTACAACTACAATACCCACCTGCGGAAGTAAAGAAACAGATTGATAGAGCCAGAAGAGTTCCCAGAAGTTACCTACTACAGGACAGGCCTAACAAAGAAAATAACAGAACGCCACTAGCCGTCACCTTCAGCCCCCAACTAAAACCCCTCCAACGCATTATTAAGGATCTACAACCTATCCTAAAGGATGACCCAACACTCTCACAAATCTTGGGAGACAGGCCAGTCCTTGCCTACAGACAGCCCCGCAACCTGAAGCAAATACTCACCAACAACCACATACCACACAACAGAACCACTAACCCAGGAACTTATCCTTGCAACAAAGCCCGTTGCCAATTGTGCCCACATATCTATTCAGGGGACACCATCACAGGGCCTAATAACATCAGCCACACTATCAGAGGCTCGTTCACCTGCACATCCACCAATGTGATTTATGCCATCATGTGCCAGCAATGCCCCTCTGCCATGTACATTGGTCAAACTGGACAGTCTCTACGTAAAAGAATAAATGGACACAAATCAGATGTCAAGAATTATAACATTCATAAACCAGTCGGAGAACACTTCAATCTCTCTGGTCACGCAATCACAGACATGAAGGTCGCTATCTTAAAACAAAAAAACTTCAAATCCAGACTCCAGCGAGAAACTGCTGAATTGGAATTCATTTGCAAATTGGATACTATTAATTTAGGCTTAAATAGAGACTGGGAGTGGCTAAGTCATTATGCAAGGTAGCCTATTTCCTCTTGTTTTTTCCTACCCCCCCCCCGATGTTCTGGTTTAACTTGGATTTAAACTTGGAGAGTGGCCAGTTTGGATGAGCTATTACCAGCAGGAGAGTGAGTTTGTGTGTGTATGGGGGTGGGTTTTTGGAGGGGGGTGAGGGAGTGAGAGAACCTGGATTTGTGCAGGAAATGGCCTAACTTCATTATCATGCACATTGTGTAAAGAGTTGTCACTTTGGATGGGCTATCACCAGCAGGAGAGTGAATTTGTGTGGGGGGGTGGAGGGTGAGAAAACCTGGATTTGTGCTGGAAATGGCTTTTAGATAAGCTATTACCAGCAGGACAGTGGGGTGGGAGGAGGTATTGTTTCATATTCTCTGTGTATATATAGAGTCTGCTGCAGTTTCCACGGTATGCATCTGATGAAGTGAGCTGTAGCTCACGAAAGCTCATGCTCAAATAAATTCGTTAGTCTCTAAGGTGCCACAAGTACTCCTTTTCTTTCTGAAGACACTATGTACATCAATGGGAGAGCTTCTCCTGTCAGCATAGGTACTCCACCTGACCAGGACACGGTACCTATGTTGACGGGAGAAGCTCTTCTGCTGAGATCGTGCTGTCTACACCGGGAGTTAGGTTGGTGTAACTGCCTCACTCAGGGGTGTGGATCTGACGTAGTTATAATCTGAACGATATAGTTATAGCAACATCAGTTTGTAGTGCGGACCAGGGCTAAGTAACCTGTCTCCCAAGTGCTGCACTCAAACAGCCTGTAGCTTGCAAAATTGGGAAAACACCTTAGATTTCCCCCATTCCACCTCTTTCTTAGCCAAACATGGCATGTTAATGAAGCCAAATTAATATTGATAACGACAGTGATAATGGGTCCACCTCTCAAATAGTGCTACATGGACAGGACTTAATCCTTGACTAATCTCCTGTATCACAGAACCTCCTGCTCATCTCAAGAGAGTGAGCTGGATACATTTTCTCATTTGCGAGACGCTTGCCTATGGGTAGGAAGAAATTATCATTGGGGCTGATTGGCATCCCATGGCGAGTTTTAGGGCTTGGCTAGATGATGATTTAGTGTGCAACCAGAGGGGTGTATGCTATAGTGTGTTCCAAGGGGAAGGGTCCAGCTGGAGGTGTGGACTCTGGGGTGGGGCTGGGGATGAGGGGTTTGGGGTGCAGGAGGGTGCTGCAGGCTGGGATCGAGGGGTTCGGAGGGTGGGAGGGGGATAAGGGCTGAGGTCCGGGGTTGGCTCAGGGGCACAGGCTCTGGGCGGCGCTTACCTCAAGCAGCTCCTGGAAGCAGCGGCATGTCTCTTCTCTGGCTCCTTCACCGAGGCGCGGCCAGGTGCCTGTGCATGCTGCCCTGTCCTCAGGCACCACCCCTGAAGCTCTCATTGGCTGCAGTTCCCGGCCAATGGGAGCTGTGGGTGTGGCGCTTGGGGCGGGGGCAGCGTGCAGAGTGGAGCCCCCGGCTGCCCCTATGCATAGGAGCCAGGTAGGGCCATGCCGCTGCTTTCAGGAGCTGTGTGGAGTGCCCCATCACCACCACCACGCTCCTTGACTGGAGCCTCGGAGTGGGGCAAGCCCCAAACCCTGCTCCTCAGCGGGAGCTCAAGGGCTGGATTAAAATGGCCCATACAGATAAGCCTAGACTGTTAGAAAAAATTTTCCCCTTCTTTTAGTGACAGTTCAGGTTGCAGAAGCACACAGCCAGCCACCCAAAACCTTACAATCATAGACATCAGAAGAGAAGAGTCGTCTCCATGCCTCATTGCCTTCATACTGCCTACAGGACTGTGCTAATGCACTCTGACACCTCCAACAGGTACTGAAAATCAATTCATAGGACTGGACGGGACCATCTGGGTCATTGAGGCCAGTCCCTGGCTAGCACAGGCCACCCCATTGTATAATCCTGTTCATAAAAGTATCAAGTTCCATTTTAAAACTATTACGGTTGTTTGCTCCCGCTATTCCTGTTGGGGGGTCCAGGACCTCTGTTGGTGGTAAGAAACCTTCTAATTTCCAGTCTAAATGTATTCATGGCCAGTTTATAGACACCAGTCCTCAAGTTTAAAGATCCCTTCTCCCTCCCTGGTGTTTTCACAGACAGCAATCCTATCCCCTCAGCCTTAACTTTGCTAGGCTAAATAAGACAATACACACTCCAGCTTCATCCACTTTGCATTGTAACCAAGGAACAAAACCAAACAAAAGCAATGCAACTTAATAGCAACCTCAGCAGTGTTAAACCACCTTAGCGCCCCAGTGACTTGGTGGGTGTGACAGCCATATGTGCTGCCCTGTAGATACAAGCGCACCCTGAGGTAGCCCTTAAACATTTTGCATTTCCTGGGTTTCAGAGGTTTAAGCATGGGGGGCACTCAACTTTCTGGAAGTTGAAAGGGCAGGAGGCTGTGCTAGGCAACCTGAGTGCCACTTTAACCAGGGGTTTTGGCAGTTAATTCCACAGGTTTCTTGAGAAAGTCTACGCATAGTTAGCTATCAAATACAGTCCCAGCCCTACTTCCCTGGCTTATATTTTAGACAAGGGGCTGTGCTGTCTGTGTAAAAAATGAGTTCACATCTCAGCTTGTTCCTGGTGCCAAATACCCTGTAGTGCAAGGTTTCTACACACCTGAGATCCAGTTCCTTAGTGGCAATTCCAGGCTCTTACCTGCTTCAGGGATGTGAATTCAGGTTTAAAGGCAGAAGAATCCTTAGAGTGAATAAAGAGAGAGCCTGCAGCAAAAAGGCAAGTTAAGCAGGGCCCCTGATTTGAACCAGCCTTGTTTTTGGAGAGATGAGAAACCCTTGGTCCTATAACTTTGATGGAGAGTAGATGGAGAGGTGAGTATAGAACTGGAGAAGGATGGTCCAATTCCTGTGAAGGAGACAGGGGAGAAGGGTCAGCGGGCTATTGGGACGGGGGGAGAGATTGGTGATAGGGGCTTAAAAAGGAATGGGAAACAAATGCACACATTTAAGTAAACAGCAAGACCCTGGAACAGATGTGAGAGAGCGATGAGTAGCTGCTATCTATGCAATCACCGCCCCCCCCCGAATTATTTTGCAAAAGCAACTCCAAGGCTGTACAAATACTTACAAAAAAATTCTTTTTAGGTGAGCGCTTCACAGCCCCTCGGTGGGGGGGCCTGATGCAGTGAAACCCCTTCCCCGGGAGTAGAGTGGGAACGTCAATTCCACGGCGGCCGTGCAAGGGGAGCTGACAAGGCAGCCAGAGCACTTGAGGAAACGAAAGTTATTTTTGACAGTCCTGGCTAAAGCTCGCCACGAGGGGGCAGCAAAGCTCGACCGTGGAAATGGAGGCGTTTGTGGGTTGTTTGCCAGGTGAGGGGATGGGCTCCAGAGACCACCCGAACTGGGGGTCAGGGTCAGCCCAATGGGGGGGGGGTTAATGGCCCTTAGCCCAGCCCCCAATGTCACCATCAGCAGCCCACGGGCCCACCGAAAATCCCAGCCTGCAGCAAAGCCCGGGGCACAGCCCTATTTCGCCCCATAGGCCCAGGGCTGGTGCAGAGGATGGGGACACCCCGCCCCCCCCGGCGGGCACGGTGCTCAGTGCCCGGTTCCGCCATTTGACTGCCAGGGACCAGGCACCGGGGAGAGACCCGGGCTGGGCCCCCGGGGACGACGTGCCGGGGCTCGGCGCCTCTGGCAATGGGGCCCCCCGCGCTGGAATTCCCCGGGCCGGGCCCCGCGTGACTCTTCCCGGGGAGCCGCCCAGCAGTTGCCCCGGCAGGGCGGGGGCGACGCTTCCCCAAAGCCCCCTGCAGCTCCAGCGCCCGGGGCTGCCTCACCCGTCGCCGAGTGCCCCGAGCGAGGACCCGCGGGGCGGCCGCGGGTTCGCAGCCGGTCTCGGGGCTGGGCAGCACCCCCGCGGCGGCGGGCTCGCCCGGCTCTGACGCGCCCAGAAGGGCGGGTGGGGAGCGAGACAAGCGGCTGCCGAGCTGGTGTCCATGTCACGCCCTCCCCCACGCAGTTAAAAATAAATGGCGCTAAAAAGACCGCCCCCCCCCCCCCAGCTCCCCGCGGCTTTCACTCGCGCTTCCCAGCCGCTGCTCAGCGCCCCGCTTGCGCCTGTTCCCGAGCCTGACCCGGGGTATGGTCGGCACCCGGCCCCTGGCCCGGTCCCAGCGCTCGGCTCGCGCCCGCCTGGCTGCTCCTAAAGCTGCTGCTTTTCTGCGTCCTTCGCTACCCTTCCTCTCGCGCCGGCTGGGAGCCATGCGGCCGCCCTGTACTGGGTGCCAGTCACTGTGTTGGGGACGCGCCTGCACTTTAAACTGGGTTTAAAGACCCCCCCCCAGCCCACAGGCGTGACTTGGGGCCGGAGCTAGCGGGTCTGCTTACCCCACCAACCTCTGGGCGCTGCAGATGTTTGCTTTTCTTGCACAGGCCCCCCCCCACCCCACCCCGCTGGCTCCCAGAGGACACGCTGCTGTAGGCCACAGCGAAAACCAATTCCATGGGGGGTTGGTGGCATTCGCAGAGCAGCGGTAGACTGGGTGCCACGCCTGGGCCCGAGACATGAGCAGCGTGGTGGGGCTCACAGCGTAAGGTGGGTTTGGGCTGACGAGCAGTGGCTGAAGGGAAAGGCCAGGGACGCTGCGCTCACGCCAGGCCTTCAGCGCAGGGATGCCAGCGTGACAGCTGCACTGACAGGCGAGACGGGCGTTGGGACTCAGAAGCTTGCCATGCCCAATTGCTACTGGTCAGTGGGCAATCATTTTGGAGTTTGAAAAGCCTCAGTGGGGACCATTGTCATGCAGGTGTGCAGGGCCATGCATCACTTTCCGCTATGCAGATCTGTGACGCTCAGTAAAATGCAGGACATAATGGATGGATTCACAGCAATGGGGTTCCTGAACTGAGCTGGGGCCACAGCTGGTACACGTATCCCAATTTTGAAACCAACCCACTTTGCCACAGTGTGCATGCATAGGAAGGGCTGCTTTTCTATGGTTAGGCAATCATTGGTGGATCACTAGGGATGCTTCACCAACATCTGCGTTGGCTGGTCACAGACATTGCATGAGGCGCATATCTTTAAGAACACAGGGGCTGTTCAGAAAGCTGCAAACAGTGACATTCTTTCCTGACCTGTGGGTTACCAAGGGCAGTGTTGAAATGGCAACAGTAATCCCAGGGGACCCAGCCTACCTCCTGCTCCCCTCACTCATCAAACTCCACACCAGCCACCTCGACAGCACCAAGGAAAGAGTCAGTCAGCAGGTGCAGGACAGTTGAACATGCTTTTGGTAAGCTGAAGGGATGCTGTCATTCCGATCCAGTCTTGTTAGTAAGGAACACCAAAGATATCCCAGTGGTTATAGCTGCCTGTTGTGTCCTGCATGAGATCTGTGAGGCAAGGTGGGGGAAGGGTGCAGCCAGGGCAGAGGGCCTCTGAGTTCAAACAGTCAGATACAAGAGCTTTAAAAGAGCTTAACACAGTGCTATGTGGCTGAGGAAGTGCTTGAAATTGAAAGAGACTTTCCTTAATGCGGTGTGGAGGCCTGTACTTTACCTGGCCCAGACTGTTTGGGGGCTGATTATGGTGCTTGGTATACCTTTATTAATGCACCTATTAATTTTGTGGTGCTTGCTGTACCTTTATAATTATTACACAGTTTGTCACTGCTCCTCTGCGTTCCATCAGCCTGCACAATAACATGCTTTCAATAGCCTTAGCCATTTCACAGCATATGTTGTGAAGTAATAAAGATGCATGTCTCCAAAAAAATAGATTTTTATTGTGTACCCAAACCAGTGCACAAGTGCTATGTTGCAACTAAAAACCAACTACAATAAAAACTTCTGAAATAAAAGAACAGAAAAGAATTTAACAAGGGGAAAGAACATTTATGGCCATTTCGGCTACCCTACAGCAACCATGGCTCTCGCAGGCCAGTGTAGGTGAAGCTGTGGTTTTCCTTCCTGTCCCATAGTATGGAGTGGTAGTGGGAGGAATTCAGCCCCTGCTGCCACCTGGAATGCGTGGGTGGGTAAGTAAAAGGAGGTGCTAAAATGGAGCTCTCCATTGACTTTCTAATTGTAGCCAATTATTTTATCATTCATTTATTGTGGGTGGTATAATGTTAGGATTATAGAAGTATAAGATTGGTTAGTAGTTGGAAGAGACAAATCTGTATGAGGTATCTAACTAAGCAGGGCTGAAACACAAGGCCTACAGCCTGAGGCCAGTATGAGTTTAGATTAGTCAGAGTTAAGAAATGCTTGATGTAAGTAAGTGACTGAAGAATAACCTGATGCCACAAGATTAAAAATTGTAGCAAGGAGTGGTATTGCAAAAAATTAGCTGCAAGATTAATTTTAGATTACAAAATGCCCTAAAGGTACTTTTTTTTTTTTTAAAACATGTTCCTTAACCACTGGATACAGGTTGTGCGTCAGTGCTGAGCATAAAAGGAACTATACACAACCTATGGAAAACAGGGTACCCCAATATTCTCAGGGGACACAATACAATTAGGGAAAAGAAGGCTGACACTTTCACACACATGCACAGGATATGAGGTATAGTCAGAATCACATTATAAAAGAGGGTGCCCAGATTGGGAAAATTGAGCTCCCCCTGGAAAAACTCCAGCAGGAACCCTCCGTCTACCGATGATCAATCCATGAGAGACCCAGCAAACTCTCATACTATCTAGGAGGATATGAGTATGACTATAGCTATAATAACTGCATAGATATAGTAGGATTTATCTCTGCTTGGATATTCATTGTTGGTAACTTTTAGCAATTTTATTAAAGAAGTTGTTCTAGTGAATGTATGTGTTACTTTCCTTAGTCTTCATGTGTTCTTAGAGACTCTAGATCTGAAACAAGTGGCAGAGGGAGCTTTCACTCTGTTGAGCTTGAGACTGTAGCCAGCAGAGCCAAACCCACAGTGGTGTAATACAACATTACTAAATGCACTGGATCCGAAGGGGCATGTAGCTGCATCGCTTCTTCCATGAGGCAAAGCTCCCAAGCCGGGAACGATCAGCAAATGGAGCAGCAAGCGGCGATATGGTTTTTGCCCAAGCAGTGGAGGCAACGTTGGTGCTAGTCACTCCCAGAGAAGGAGTGACGGCACGAAGCGCAGTACTTAAACCTGTCTTGCCTGGGCATAGTGCCCGGGCTGGGGAAGAGTCCTGCAAAGGGAAGGAAAGTCCAAAACGCTAACTAACAACTATGAACGGATAACTAATTACAACTAGAGAAAGAAAAAAACAAAACAAAAAAAACTACGTACAAGGAAAAAACAAGTGAAAACACAGTACACATAGCAAGCTAAGAGCACCAACAGGCGTTCCGTCTCTGGCCATGCAGCAGTAAGAGGGAACTCCAGGCCCCTCTGTTCACGGTTTGATGCAGCACAAGCTTCCAGGCTCTCAGGGAATATGTCCTCCAGTATCCTCTTCTTTCGTCTCCTCATTTGGCTCAGAGATTCCATGGGTGTGGTGGAAGGCTCCCTCAAGGCCACAATGGCAGCAGCTACAGATAAGACACACACAGGTATCATGTCTATAGTCACAACTGGAAGCAAAAGTTAAGTTTTGGAACCCCCTTTACTCGGTCCCTTAAATTTTAAACAAGACATGCTTATTGACACTTCAGCTTCAGAGTGCTTGTGCCCAGCACCATCGCTAGTCCCAGCCATGGTGAGTATGGCCCAGCAGAGGTGTGGGAGGAATAGTTCAGTTGTATGAAACAATAACATTTTAGCCTATTTCCATGGGTACACATATAGGGCAACGACACTGAATACTGGCACTGTTTTCCACAGGGGGTGGTGATTGTAGCCGATATCTCGCTCCTGAGAGTAACAAAAGCACAGAGAAGCTGCTGCTAGTGTCCCGAAGCCGTCTGGGCCCATATGCTGCTAGCCTGTTACCTGCAATGGTGCCTGACGAAGTCATCGCAGAGTGGCGTAGGGAAGTGTCTATGGAGGAAGAAATAAGGCTGCCGTCCCAAGAATCCTTCAGGAGAGGATTGCAGGGTGCCTCCATGAATGTTCCATCAAGGTCTCTCAGGAGGACTTAAGGGACATCCCTGTGTACATAAACAAACTGCTTCACATGGCCCCCGCCTAACTCTAGAGGGGAATGAAAAACAGACAACAACTCTACCTGTGTTTGTTGTACCACCACCTCTTCTAGTAAGAGTAAATATGTGTGTGTTCCAAGAATCAAGTCTTGTTTGTGATGTATTCTTCTGTAAATTGGCTACCTCTCAATGCTACTCTCGTGTTTACCTTTTGTTTTAGCTCCTGGAGGTGGAAGATGTCAGGCAAACAGGCTCCAATCCACATCTGTCCCTGACTGTTTTTGATGGACACCATGTTGGTGTGAGCTCACTCATTGTTTTTTCTTATGGCCTTACGAAGTGATGGGGATACTTGAGACAAAGATCATTTTAGTTAGCCTCTGAGCACATCTGTTTATTGTTCTATTTTAGGTACTTATATAGCTCCTATTACAGGAGTACCTGAGCACTTAATAATCTTATTGTATTTATCCTCAACATCCCTGTGAAGAAGGGCAGAACTAAGGGGAACTGAGATACAGAGAGAGACTAAATGACTTGCTCAAGGTCACAGAGGAAATCTGTGGAGGGGAGCAGGGAGCTGAATCCAGGTCTCCCGAGGTTAAAGCAGGAATGACTTTCAGAGGTGCTTGCAGACCAAGAAATGTTTGTACTAGTTGGGAAAGTTTGCAACATGGCACCAGTTCTGCTGCACTGGTATTAGCAATATTAGGAATCCTGGAATAGATGGGCCACCAGCTGCCGACGCCTTTCTAAACAGTGTCATGTAACTGCCCAGAACAGGTCTAAGCTGACACAGTGCTTAAAGCAGTTGCAACAGCCAGTGACTGACAGCAGGGCTCCTAACATCACAAAATGGAACTGAACCCATGTTAACAATAGACACACTCAAAGTCACTTCCCTGAACCACTACGAAGAATGGAGCAGTGGATAAAATAAACACCCTCTCGACCCATCTCTGATTTTAGTACAATAGCTAAGTGAATTTTGAATTGCAGGAAAAGAATGCTTTTCAAGGCTTCTAAAACACTGCAATTAATGATTCGTCTATAATTTCCTGTGTTCTCTGTGCATGTCTCCACTGCCCTCTGGTGGATGGAATGTCAAACTCAAATGTTTATTGGCCTAGTGGTTGCAGCATAAAAACTCTTAACAGTACGGCACAAGCAGGGGTTACCTTTAGCTCTTTATTGAGGAGTAAATATGAACATACCCTACCCAGCCCCTGTATCTATCTCAGAAACCTGACGCCTTGCTCAGTGGAGTTGAAAAAAAAAAAAAAAAAAGGCAAAATCTTCCCCCTTGCCCTTTTTGCTTGGTTACCTTTAACACGGGTTTTCAGACTCTTTCCCCCCCCAAAAGCCAGGCTAGTCCCATGAAGGTCAGCGGCAGACAGTGCACAGCTTCCTTTCTAGTCCTACCCATCTTCCCAGGCTGCAATGAGCGAACAGCCACTTTCACTAAAAGAGGGGAACACGCCTCAGTCTCTAAACCTATTTGTATTTATTATTGAGTACAAGTCATTATTTAGTAGAATTATAAAAGAACTGTACATTAGAGGTATAAAAATATGAAATAAACTTTGAATCATCTTAGGTAAAACTACCATTTTTTCAAGCTTTAAAAACATGTAACTTGCACAATTTGGCATCTTACCTTGACATCTGATTTCATACAATGTAAAACTAGGAAACTCCCCCAAATGTAAGCTTTAGAAAGGTGACTGCATTAGAAAAAGAAAAAACACACACCCCATAGCAATGCCCAGTCACACAAGTAACCGTCAATAATTTACTAGTTTACGACACAATGGCACAGTCAGACCAATTAAAAGCTTCCCTGTCCACGTGATTTACCCATTAACAAGAATAGACAAATTAGTTCCATTGAAAGATGCAGTATAGCTTTTCCTCTTCCAGTTATTAAAAAGTGGTTAACAGAAAACACTAGAAGGGTTTTTTTTTAAAGTATTTGGCATGCTTTATACTTGTACCATTTAAATTTGATACCACTTTGTAGTAAAAATTAAATAAATATAAATATGTTAAATAAATATATTGTAAAAGAATAATACACATGTATTACATCAGAACCCAGCATTTCTTAATGCTGTTCACACATTTAATGCTTGTCACAGCTTTAGGGCCACTGAAAAGGAATACTGCATCCTTTCAAATGTAAAGAAAATGTATATAAAAGCTTCACCTTAGACATCATTATCAATCCAGACATACAGGAACTCAGGTTCCATTGCTTATTACTACTTTCGTTCACCAATTAAAAATGTGGTCCATAATTTCACTGTTCTTTAGAGCAATTCATATTTAGATCCCTTTCCCGCTGCAAGGTCACATTGCCTCTGGCTCAGTAACTGAAGACCTTCTTAAGAAGAAAGAAAGGAACAATTTTAGCCAGTTACTGTATCCAACACACCAATTGGCCTCTTTCCTACAAAGAAACTAGAAACGGACATCTGAATATGCTTCTCCAAATTACGGTATACCTTAGTTTTTAATACTGTGATCTAAGCCAAATACTGTCATTGCCTTTCTGTGAACATTTGGCTGATCTCTCAAAACCCCATGGCATGCAGTCTTGCACTTGTGAAGTAAATAGAACTGATCGATTTTTCCAATTGGTAATGTATCGGATGGCATTGTATCTACCCAAGAATTGGGGACTAATATTCAAGGGTTGCACTGATTAATTAGAAATTACATTCTCTTTACAGGTTTTGGATATTTTCAGATTATTCCCTTTACAATCACTGTATTGTATCTAAGACACTGTTTCAAATGCAGAATATGGCAGTAGTGCAACAGCAGGTTTGGATGGTTCGCTACAACTAAAAGGCTCCTTTTCCAGATCCTCATGCCTAGTAACGATATGGTTTCAGTCACTGTGTTTGATTCTGTGCAGTAAAATATATGAATTATAAAATCAAGTACAATGTAAGTATGTTCAACAGCAGAATGATGTTTACACATAGCTGTTTGCACTCCATTTTCACTTTCTTTCTTAAAAGCTGCCTTAGGATAACTCCACCAGCTTGGTTCAATGCTTTTCTGAAGTTAGCTCTCATTCCTTGTGCTCCTATTGTCCTTTTCCTGCTTCAACGCAGACACAACATAAGGCACGTTTGGAAGCTTGGTTTCTTCAAAGAGACATTTTACTCCTTGATGATCCCACTTGTCCCTGCTAAAGGTAGGCCAATTTCACAGCCTTATGCTTGGAATGTTCATCACAGAGAAGGGAGCCCCATCTCCACCCTCTCAAATGGTATCTCCTGGAAGTCTCTGCTCTGCAGAATCCTGACTATAATAATGCTGAAAGAGTCGTTCCCGGCTGCAGATTTGCATTGCTTGGTAGGTGTGAAGGAGAAGGCGAGGGAAACGAGACGTGAAATAACATACAAAATAGTCTGGGATAGAGCCCAGCGTCTCCTGCACTTCCAGGGGCAGTTCTCTGTAATGATGTTTCTAGGGAAAAACAAAAAGATACAGAAGAGCATTCTTTATAGGGTATTCACTTTCTTCCTCTATGCAACATACTAAAGAGATCCCCATGAACAAGAAGCAGTTTAGTGGCCAAAGAAGACTTACTAAATGACAAGTGTCAGTTTATAGTGGTGGATTGTTGGCAGTAAGGTGGACCACCACCTAAGATAAGCCAATAAAAAGATGGTTTAGGTGGAAACAGAAAGGGTAACATTCAAGTAATTTAAAATGCTGTTTATACTTCTAAAGAGGGATGGAGAATATGACAGGTATGGGTGGCTAAAGTTTTACGTGGTACAGATTCTAAGGTGGTTTGATGCTGGTTCACACCCCCCCCCCCCCTTTACCTTATTTCTCATCGCCCGCAGAAGATCCCGTACTGAGCCCCCTTTATAGGATCTGAATTTTCGAAGATCTGCAAAAGCAAATAGGCTGTGTTTGTTTGTTTTTTTTAAATTAACTGATGTGTACAAAGTCCTCCAGGGAGCTGATCTGTTGCTATCTCCCATACTTGCAGCCAAAACACGTGAGAGAGCTGTTTCTACTGTTCTGGCCAGGTACATCAGGATCTGAAGTATTATAACCTTTTTCAAACACTAAAGGAAAAAAATCAGTGCAGGAGGCATATTGACAATGCAGAATATTAAACAGTTTGATGCATGTGTGACCCGTGTGATTTTTGAACTGTATCATCTCTGCTCTTAAAAAGTAAAATGTAAATACCGCTAAAGCCTGGTAAGTAAACAACGGAAAATAGGGCCTGAAATGGCCACACTCTTGTTTTTTGTGTTCTAAAATAAGGTTACATATGTGTGTGTGCACACGTGTGTGGGCAGGTGTACGTATATGTACTTTTTAATTTAGAACAATTCAGTACTTCAGTTGCAGGCCAAGTTCTCATGTAACAAATCTGAAAGACAATGGCATTGCTGCCTTCCTGTACATGCAGGTTAGGGATAATAGCTTGTAATTCCCTTACATTATTATGGAATATAATCTCAGTTACCTGTCTGAAGGGGAACCGTGATGTGCTCTCTCCAGTCCATTTTTACCACCTTTCTCCCTCCTCTCTCTAACTGCTTGACTATGGGACCATCTAGAGATTCTTTTTCTATTCGGTCACTCACATCCTGTAAGAAATGTTCAAGTTACTTCAAATGCTGTATTTTTACTTCCAACTCCTACCCACTCCCCACCCTCCCAATTACAAATTGCCACCCTCTGCCAGATTAAAGGGTGTCCTGAAAAATGGCTGCTTGCTGCTGTGAGACAGTACAATGTAATTGGACTGAACATAGGATTGGTAGTCAGGAGCTATCTGCTAGAGTTCTTTCAACATAGAAAACCCAACATGCTCACTGGACTGAAACCCTCCAAAGGGCTGGACATGTTCTTACCTGCACTGACTAAGCACACAACCTCACTTCTTTGTTCCTTACATTGCACGTTCATCAACTGCTGATTCTACATGCAACTATCTCAAAGACTTTAAACTTGAAGTTTTAGAGTATAAGATTTTAAAAACGTATGCAGAATGTTTCATCCTGGACAAAATAAAAAATTGACAAGACAGACCTGAAAAAACTGGAGCTGTCTTTCTAGATCCCAGAAGAATGGGTGCTTCAGCACACAGCTGGCAGACGGACGTTTCTGAGGATCCATGTTTATCATCTGCTCTATTAAGTCACGAGCGACTATGTCCTCTACGAGAAAAAGGGTGATTATTCCCAGACTGTCTGAAACAGTTAAAGTTGTTTTCAGTCTTTAAGAAGCCATCACGACACCTTCGAGTTTGTCAGAGATTTAGAATTTCCAGTTGGATGCTCAGCCTACAAAAAACAGGCCAAATCCTGCCCTGATTTGTAGTCTGTGCAACCCACCAGAAAGTCATTGGGGTTCAATCAGTACAGCTAAGAGCAAAGGTCAGTTCAATCTTTTTAACATCCTGGATTTACATGAAATTCCTCTTAAAACTATCACAGTAAAGCTTGGAGGGCTCAAAACTTTGCAATCACCTGGAATTTCATACGCTTTTGGACAGTAAAGTCAATAGTTTTAAGGGCTTCTAAGTTATGAAAAGGAGCTTCCCATATAATTACTTCAGGTGCTTGTACTTCACATTTGCAACTTTGGGGTCATGGTGATTCATAGATCTCAGACCATTTCCACTGGTGTTTTGGGAGCTAGAATAAACTGTGCAGTGCTTTACATTTAACAGAGTAGGAAAACATCCACCTACTTACCATGCTTCTCTGAATTTAAGGAGTCCAGACTGTAAACACCGAGTAGAATGTTGGCTTGCCGCTGCAGGGATTTGCCAAAGGGATGACTGCCTTCAGATACCACGTAATAGAAGACACAGCCAGCCGAAAAGATGTCCACAGTGTACGTCTGCAAATGAACATATGGTTTATAAGCAACATTACAATATAGTTTATTCAATACTTTGGGTCAACTTCACAAGTCAGTTGTGCATCTGAGGGAACAACAGAAGTTTCTATAATCACACTTCTCTCCACAATATTCTAAAATAATTAGAACATGGCAAATCCTGCACTAAACCCACCTCCAAGAACATCTCCTGTCTTAAGTGACCACTTAAAGTATCCCCACTTTTCTAGTACAATCCCATTCTATTGCTAAAGGCCACCATGAGTAAGTAACTGATTTTTGGTGGCCCCTTGGGTGATCACTTTGATTTCACTAGGACTACAAAATATGGAACAGGATAATACAGTAATAGCCCACTAATCAGAAAGTTCAGCCCTCAACAAGAGCTAGTTGTGTTCAGAACCTCTGAAAATTAGTCCACAGACATTTTAGTTCCAAACTAGCTTGAATGAAGAGGCAATGAACTGTGGATGTAAAGGTCTGACTGCAACAGTGTGACACTTGCCAATCCCACTCCATGGAACTTCCCTAACCCTCGGAACAAGAACAAATGTGATTGACTTACAGGGTTCTCTTTGCAATCTTCACTCAGCATCTCTGGAGCGATCCACCCTTCAGTGCCTGGCACACCAGACTGACGGCTAAAACTGTGCCTGCCCACTGCCAGCTTCTTACACAGGCCAAAGTCTGAAATCATGGCTTTGACCTTGCCATGGGCATTGGGCATTGAAATTAGGATATTATGAGGTTTCAAATCCCTGTGGACTAATACAAACACCAATTAACTGACACCGGGTAGCACCAAGAGCATTTTTAATTGTTTTATTTATTTGGAATGAAATCCTTTCACATTACTGAAGCAGTTTTTGTTAACGGTCAGGGATCTATAGGCTTAAGCTCAAGGCACCTATTGCCTATTCATTTGGGATGCCTATTCTACCCCATTTCTTTCAAATCTTGCAAGTTCTTGTTAGAGCCATCACCACCTCCACACATCCCCAGGCATTCCAAAGCCATCATTTGTTATATTCGACTTCTACAGCAGCTGAGAAGCTCAAAGCAAAAGCTAATATAGCAGGGAAGTATCATCCCCATTTTACAGCTAGGGAAAACTGAGGCATAGAGGGGTTGTGTCACATACAAGTCTGTGGAAGAGCTGGGAATGAAGCTAGATTTCCTGGTTCCCAGTGCTGCTCTATCATGGCCACTCGTGAATGGGCATCATGGAATGGCATTGTTATTTAAAAAAGGAAAGAAAAAGAATGAGTGGTCTCCACTTCTCCCAGCCACCCAGCAATAAACTACATGGCTGCCATAGCTCCCTGCACCAGGCTGACTTATTTTGCTTCTTAACCAATAAAACATACAGTAACCTGAAATTGAAACGAAGGGCCTTCTTACCAATATTGAGAGAGTGTAGATAAGCAAGACCAGATGTCGTCTGTTGCAGTAGGTTAATGGGCTGTAAGCCATGGCGACTGAAGTCCTTCTGCTCCACATACTATACATTATATAAGGGAAAACAGAAAGTAAGCCTAAAACCCCAGCATGTTCTTTGTACACTGGTCTCTACATAGATCCCAGGCCACTGAAAAGCTCCCTCAACAGAAGTAAATTCTGCCCAATCTAATGAGAGCTGGTTATAGTCTATCCCACAGACAAAGGGGAACTTTAAGACATCATACTGTACTAAAATTCCACAAGCCTGTTGCGCAGAGAGCCCATGTGCTGATCCACTCCAGCATGCTCTTCAAATGAAGGACTTTTATTTACAAGGGTATCCCAAATAAAAGCGAAGAGCAATAGACTGCCCAGTAAATCAGCAGAGTGAATTTTTTCAGCCCAGCATTTATTTATTTTTGCCAAAAATGCAGACTGAAACTTTGTGTCTTTGAGTCAAATTTGCTGGTTTGGGTCAAACTCCACCCCCACCTGAAAAAATAATTCTGAAAAAAAACAAAGTGTATGAGTTTTGACATTTTCAAAACATAACGTTATGATTTTTCCATTCAAAATCCCCTTTCATTTAGAATTTTATTGCAATTTTATTTTTAAAAAGGTTAACTCCTGCCCCCCCTAAAATTAAATTAAACTTTGTGTTTTGGGTTTCACTCAACTAAATTTTTTCCTCCCAGTTTGGGCACCAAAGCAAAAACCCAGCTATTTGTACATACTCATAGTAGTCTGACCTGTGTAGCACACGCCACAGAACTTCCCCAAAATAATTCTTGGAGCAGATCTTTTCGACAAACAGGCAATCATGATTTAAAATGGTCAGTGATGGAGAATCCCACACGACCCTTGGTAAATTGTTCCAATGGCTAATTACTCTTACCATTAAAAATTTATACCTTATTTCCAGTCTGAATTTGTCTGGCTTCAACTTCAAGCCATTGGATCGTTTTATACCTTCTCTACTAGATTAAAAGACCATTCTTAAATATCTGTTCCCCATATGGATACTTATACACGGTCATCAGCTCACCCGTTAATCTTCTCTTTATTAAGCTAAATGGATTGAGCTCTTTGAGTCTACCACTATATCGCATGTTTCCTAATCCTTTAATCATTCCTGTGGCTCTTCTTCGAACCCTCTCTAATTTACCAATATCATTCTCAAATTGTGGACAACAGAATTGGATGCAGTATTCCAGCAGCAGTTACACCACTGCCAAATATAATAGTAAAATATCTTGTCTATTCCGACTTAAGATTCCCCTTTTTATGTATCCCCGGATTGCATTAGCTCTTTTGGCCACAGCGTTATACTGGGAGTTCATGTTCAGCCAGGACCCCCAGATCTTTTCCAGGATCACGGCTTTGCAGGATGAAGTCTCCTATTCTGTAAGTATGGCTATATTCTTTATTCCTAGGTGTATACATTTACATTTAGTCGTATTAAAATGCATACTGTTTGCTTGCACCTAGTTTACCAAGTGACCCAGATTGCTCTGAATAGGTGACCTGTCCTCTTAATCCCCCAAATTTTGTGTCATCTGCAAACTTTATCAGTGATGACTTTTATGTTTTCTTCTAGGTCATTGATAAAAATGTTAAATAGCATAGGGCCAAGAACCAATCCCTGCAAGATCTGGTTGAAAAAACACCCACTTGAAGAGAATTTCCAATTACATTTTGAGATCTATTTGTTAGCCAATTTTTAATCCATTTAATGTGTGCCAAGTACATTTTATATTGTTCTAGTTTTTTTAATTACAATGTGGTGTGGGTACCTGTGATCCTAAGCAACCAAGTCAAATGCTTTACAGAAGTCTAAGTATATTACGTCAACACTATTACCTTTATCAACCACACTTGTAATTTCATCCAAAAAAAAAAAAAAATCAAGTTAGTTTGACAGGACCTATTTTCCCTAAGCTCATGCTGATTTGCATTAATTACATCATCCTCTTATTAATTGAGTCCAGTATCAGGAGCTCCATTAACTTGCCCAGGATCAATGTCAGGCTGACAGGCCTATAATTACCAAGAGATCCCATTTACTATTTTTAAAAACTGGCACAGCATTAGCTTTCTACTCTACCGCTCAGTATTAAATCTCCCTTATTTCCACAGTGAGAGCCCAAGATAGCTGGAGCTTTTACTCGTCAGTTTCCCTAGATGGCCTGGTTTTTAAAGGAACATAATTATGCTTAGGTTTTATCCTAGCTCAGAGAAACCTTTCAACAGGAATTTAATTCTGAGCAAATGCTGCTCATTAGCACTGCCCAGCGGAGGCTGAAAGTAGGTAGGCCAAGGTGTCCAGCATCTTACTCACACCAGGCTAAGCAAAGCCCTTGCCTCACTTCCCCCCACAAAGCTTTCCTTAGCACATGTGCCACCTCCACGCTCACGCTGCTGGGCTTCTTTAAAAGGCGGCTCTCAGGACAAGCTAAAGCCTTAAGAAGCAACATTTTAGAGAGGCTACTAGTGAGGGCAGCAGATGCCTTACGCATGGTGGGAGATACAGAGTGACTGAGAAGGAGCCTTTTTCAAGAACACATATAGAAGGTTCAGTAGACCCTTCTCTTATATCAGAGACCTGGGGAGGGCTGGGAAGCCAAATGGCAGGAACACACAGCAAAGGGGGAAAAGGAATGTTGTCTGGGCAGAGGAAGCCAGGGAGGAAGAAGGGTAAGAAAAAGTTTTCTTCTTCTGTTTTACCACCCAAGCACTGGCAGGCACTGGGACACTGATGCCATACCCCTTCTCTTTATTACAGTTGCTGATTACAAGATAGAAGGAAAACAGCAATTGTGTATAGCCCATGAGGCTGTGTTCTTTGCTTCTGGGATACCAGAGTATTACAGTAAATTGGGCTGTCTCAGATTCACCCTGGACTGTGATAACACTGAAGGGAAGATGATGATGATACAAGGAGGAAAGCCTCTTAACTACACATACAGCAAACAACTATGTTGTAAAATTAAATAACCAATTACAGATGGTGATTTGGGTAACATCAGAAATGTTGTCTGCATAGAACAGGTGCCTGAACTGCAGACTCAAAGCAGAGTTTAGAGTCTGCCATTGAGAAGCCTTTCACAGCCTGTTTTTTCTCTCTGCTTTTACCCCACAGCAAAACCTCTTTGCTTTAGCAATTTTTTATGTTTGTAAGTGACCTGTTACCTCCTGTAAGGTGGCAGCACAGAGCTCTATGGCAATGTACTGAAACTGCCTGTCCTTCTCAGTGCAGAAATAGCGGATCACGTTGGGGTGCTCGTCCGACTCACGCAGCAGCTGCACCTCGCGGTCAGCAAAGCTGAAGCATTCAGGGAGAATTCTTTTCACCGCCACATCTCTGTTATCAAATGTCCCTCTGTAGACAGTGAACCGTATAGTAGAGAAACCTCTTAGAGTCAGTTTGTGCACTGAGATAGGTGGGTTACATGGAACACATTTCACACAGATAGATTTAAAAAGCACTTCTCCAGTATTGGACAAGGTGCTTCTGTTCAATGCTTTCATTTCAAACAAACATTTACAAATGACGACATAACCCTGGATTTTTGTTAGTGAAGGGACACTGCAGAAAAGAGACGCGCACACACACACACGGACAGAGTGGTTACTTTTAAAAGTCCCATGGGAATGTTTCCATTCATATTAGACCATAAGAATTTTTTAAAAAATATTCAAAAAAATAGTGGGGCATTAATTGGGCTCTAAAATCAAATGCATGGATTGTCTTGTACCTGTAAACAATTGTTCCTTCAGCTCCATGTCCCAGTACGTTTTTCGGGCTAAATGAAATCTTGCCAACCATTACTATGCGTGTGTCCTCATCTGAACAAAAATAAGCAGCAAAAGGATTAATTTAAGGCAGATTTTAAAACTCAGCACTTTGCAGTTGCATATCCATATGGAGTCGGTATGTAAAACTTCCTCTTTCAAGTTTAAATGCACAACACTGAGAACTAAGAAAGAGGGAGGGAGGAGATCTAGGGCCAGGCTTTCAAAACTCCATATACATTGCTGATAAGTTTTTGTACAGGCTGACATTCAGATTTGGGCATGCAAACTGCACCTGGTGGACACCAGACTATCCAATCCATGATTTCGAACATTCTGTGTACAGATCAGGACAGCTCCAGTGGGGCTGGAGCCCTTTGGAATTTTGACAAAAGGTCATGGCTGGGGACATACATGAGACAAGCAGCTCTTAGGAGACAAGAAGCCCTTTCCAGTTTTTAAAATGCTTATGTGAATGTAGCATTGGTGGAAGGTACCGAACTGACAGCGCTGCAGAGTGGGTGCAGGCACTGTGCTGCCCTCGTGGTGGAACATACTTCCCTGGAGGGACCACAGACAACATGCAGAGGAGAGGGGAGAGTCCAGTTTCCGTGGTCCACTCAATTCTTGGCTTCTATTAATGCCAATATAACAATTTTTTTAAATAAGCTGGATTTTTCTGCATTAGGGTCTGGACTGAGGCCGCCAACCCACTTCAAATATGCCAATGAGCACATGGCCCATGAGCAGCCCAATCCTGCACTCCTGACCCAGGCAAACTTTCTAGTGAAGTCAGTGGTAGGATTAAGCCTAAAATGACAAAAACTTGTGGTCAGCATTGAAAAAAGAATGTGAAAAGTCGCCTCTCACTAGAAGAGCTCAAGAATAGGGATGGAGAGAATACACCCAATGGTGGACATGAATCCCAAAAATCAGGATTCAAGACCAGATGTCTTTCTAGGAGATGTTCTAGCTCAACCAGAAATCCTGGGCTTGCTGCAGGAATCAAAGGAGGAAGTTCTCTGGCCTGTGTTATACAACAGGAGGTCACACTGGTTCCTTCAGGTCTTAATCTATGAAATATTGTCAATATCCTATGTTTGTCGTCCCCCCACCCCTTGTTGTGCTTTGTTACCTTTGGCAGTGGGGGAAATGTTACAAACTTTCTGATTTGAATTCTTATTGGGACATACGATGAAAGAAGTTAGATTAACGTTACCTCCCTCTTCCTGCTCAGTGGAGAGACATCTCCCAGTGTCAGAGCCAGAGAGGTTGGAATACGCTGAGTGGTTTGATGCTTTGGGAGACACGTTGGGTGTGCTGGTAGCTGAACTCTCCATCTGCACATAGGAGGTGTCCAAAAAGTCTGCCTCTGGGGGGAGATCGCTGGGGGCACTGAAGGGCAGTTGCTGTTGCTGCGTACTCTTCAGAAGGAAAGAGATGATCTTAACACCACAGCAGTGAAGGAATAAAAATCTCAATAGACATGCAGACAAGGTGGCATGTCCATGGCTCAGCATCCAGAAAAGGCAGATTCTACTATCCTCTAAGTGAAAAACTTCTCATTGCCAGACTCCTAACTTATTTCTGGTAAGGCAGTTAAAGAGTTTCTGTAACCCAAACTGTTCTCTACCTTGTTATACGTTTTTAAAGCATGGTTGATGACTCAGGCTGGTTGTTTGTTGTAGCAAAAAATGGCATTAGTCTGAAGTTTATTTTCCCTTAGAAAAACATCTTTAGACTGAATAGCTACCGTTAAACAGTAAAAGTGTACAGGGCCTGATCCAAAGATCAGAGAAGTGGATGGGGGCGGGGATCTTCTGGTAAATTCAATGGTCTTTGGATCATGACCAAAAAAGCAAGCAACACACACACAAAATAACTATGGGCAAAAATCCATGGAAGAGTCTTGCAGGTGGAATAGGAAAAGTCTCAAGTGTAACGGTGTGTGTCACAGAAATCACTGCCACATCAAACATGCAGTAGCCTTAGTTATCAGATTGCATATCTGTGAGTTATCATGGTGATAACAGTTATTACTGATAGCTAATGGAGAAAGCAGAATTGCCCTTCTTTTATGAAGTCGTGACTCTTTTCCTCCCCAACTCCTGCATCATCTTTACCAGGCTAGGCTGCCAAACATTACAGCCCTTTCTCAGAATTCACTAGAATATCAAGCTCAATCAGCATTACCATTGGACAGGTGATGACGAATGCTACCCAGCCCACAAACAAAAAGGTGCTCAGGATGATTGTGGCCATGTCTTTCAGCATGGAATCTACGGGAGCCTCTGGCCGAGGTACAGGTGGACTGGGCTTCTCTTCAATGTCCTTTGGAATGGTAGGAGGCAATTCTTTTGAGGAACCTTCAACTATACCAATAACCTAGGAAACATAGAAGACTCCATCAGTTCAAAGTCTCAATGGATAATGTACGTTATATATGCTAGTACAGCTGTTAGTACAGTACATTTCAATGCGGGACCATTTCTTAAAAGCTTAATGACGTGCAAGACTCTCTTGGATGTAATGGTGGCTCACAGCAAAATTGGTCAATCTTCTGAGGACCCTGCAGTTGATTCATTCAATGGACTATTTCCACTGAAGACAATGGGAGTTTTTTATGTGCAAGGAAAGCAGGACTCAGCTTTAAGTCTGATATCAAGAGTTCTATAACACAGAATAATGCCAATGACACCCCATGGGAGGGTACTGTGCTGCACTTCCACAAAGAACTTGGGAAAATTCCCTACACTTTTTCCTACAGAGTCCAAGTTCTCCCAAAATTTTCATTTCCCTCCCCTGTAATTTTCCAGTGGCTTCTTCAGTTATTCAGTAATATGATCAGGTTATTCACAAACCTCCTCAAAACTGGCTTTTTCAGAGTCAGCTGGAATCACATTTTCATGCGGTTTAGGCAAACTGCTTGGAAATTTCTCCAGGATTTTTGTAGGGGCTGATAATGGTGTTTCATGGTGTCCTTTAAATAAAACAACATTTGTTACAAGAATTGTTACTTTTTAAGGCAAACATGCTTGATTTTGGTATCTCTGCCAAGAAGCAATACTCAGGGCTTATTTGCATTAATAAAATGGCTTGAGGCCATCACAGAATAGAGCGCAGAAGAACTTTCAGCCTCTTAGCTGGGAATTCCCAGTTATACAGGAGTGTGCTGTCTTGTAATGTGTGTTTGGAGATACTGTGGTTTATGACAGTTTAGAATAAAATGAGGCTGTCTTATGTGTACCTTAACGCCAGAGCACTGTCCCTGTGGAATGACCCAAAGCTTGGAAGATTTGGGTATATATCTGAAAACTGTGACATGCCCTTTGAAGTGAAGCAATGCTCTTGCTCTTAAAGGCTCTAAACCTGCACGTATTGATTATGGCCAGACTTCAGCAGGACTTGTGCTCAGGCTCTGGCTGCAGATTTGGACCCTGATTTTGTCTCTTGTTGAAAATAAATATTGAATAACTACCCTTTCAGTGAGCATTGCCCATCCTGTGCACTGAATGAGACAGGGGCCTTTGGAAAATACAGGATATGATCACGTAATTAAAAACTGTATCACAATGCATATGCATAAGGGGGCCAAATTAGGGTGGTAAGGCAAACTTATTTCTGGCATCCTCTAACTTTTGAGTGCTTGACTTTGCATCTTTTAATGTAGTGGTTTTGGATGTAATTTAAAATACTTTGTATATGGTAACAATAATCTCAGTTTGGATTATTGCTTTTGTCCACCAGAGGACAGTGCAACCGAGAGCGGGTGGAATATTACCGACTTCCTGGTACCTATTAACAGCCAGTGGTTCCTCCAGTAGTTGAGTTTCTTTTCTTTCAACCCTGCCGAAAATTTTAGGTCCGTACTAGGAGTGATAACACACTCGCCATTGTCTTCAATAGTAACTCCTTCTGTTTTGGGGCCCTCTAACAGAGGTATGGCTCGACCACGGGGCTAAAAAGGCAGAGATTTATTTTACAGTTAGCAACGCACTCTCTCGCTCCACAACACTTCACAAAGCCTCGCAGAATTTACCAGTCTAACTCGGACAAAAGACGGGACATAACTCAAAAGTCATATTAGAAATGCCACAAGCTTTCCCTTGGAATTAAGTAAATGTTTAACTCAAAATATTTTATTGCTAAATTACAGGTGGGAAGCGCCACCTTAATTTGGGGTTTACTTCATATACAATGCCTCTCATACCGTAGGGGCAGAGAGTGTTAGCAAGCAACAAGTTACATGCCAGCAATGCAGTAACTGCACGTAAGCATGAGAGCCATTATACCCTCAGCCATAGTTCACACAGCCTTGGATGTTAGATCCTGCATTACTGAGAGAAGGAGTCTTGCTTAGGAGGTGGGGTTGCCTCCCCCAACCTTGTTTTAAAAAAAAAAAAAATAGGAAAAAGGATCTTTACCTTCCTCCCAGGCTAGCCACAATCCAGCAAACAGAAACTTGCTTTAACATCTCATCATAATGTTGGTGCTTTCAATAGTATGAACTGGGTGGCAACTTTAACATCAATAACCACAACACATTGTGAATAGTGGTAGAAACAGCCTTGATATGTTACTTGAACTCACATGCTCTGGTTCAGATGTGAGAGAGTTTCCGTCCCAGCTCAGCCAGAGAGACACACTTCCTGACTAGCTATAACTGAATATTACTTACAGCACTGGAAACCATTCTTGAAAGAAGGTTGCACTGTCAAATTTTCATGGTTTTCTGTGGCTTCCTTGATTTGTAATTTGTTACTTTAAAAGTCCTAGTTGCTCAGCAGTCCTCTGTGAACTGCTTTTATTATTTAACTAAGATTATAGTCCTTATGGCTGTGAAGATCCCTTTCCAAATATGAATGGAGTGTAACCAGTGCAGGGCTTCTTACCCACAAAAAGTCTTCTGTACAACATTCCTATCCTTTATAGCTGGGAAATGTTGAACAGTGACAAGATATCAATCAAACCATGTAATTTAGGAAAGCATATTATGCTTTATCACAACAAGATCGAGAATCACTAAATAATCCATAACACAAAGAATCATTGTATCTATATTCTGTGTGTATTATGTCTATTTCTCATTTGAATGAATTTAAGTACTTAGCAGATTTTAAAATAAAAACCACTCCGTATATTTGAAAAATATATATATATTTTTTTCCCAGCTGAAACTGACACTTGCATTTTTTGCTATGACAAAGCTGTGAGTTTTCCAATGTTTTGCCAGGACAAACAGCCTTAAATGATAACTAGAGATGGGCCTAAATACTCCAGACATTGGGAGACCTGATAAAGGATTAATTCTCAACTGTTCAGCACAGAACCATGCCTAATACTAGAACGTGGGCTTGTCAAAACATGGTATCAAAGTCCTGAAGTATCTAACTTACCACAATAGCCACTCCTTCATGCACCATTGATGGAGATGCATACAAGCTCGTTGAGTATTTTCCTACATAGAGCGTAGGTCTAGAACAACAACAAAAGTTAGGGAGAAAGTTCCAAATGGCTGTTTTTACCACCTGAGTTACAAAGTTGGTCATGCACTGTTTTAGACACTTCAATTTGAGTCACTGGCATGATCAGCATTTATTTATTCCTGTACAAACACAATGTTCAGTAAATGTTAAAGAGCAAGGAGCCAATTATGTATTCTCTCCTTCTACTATCTTGCAATTTATAGAACAGCAGCTCTATTAAGTAATTGAATAGAAACACAATTTCTAATTAGAGTACTGCAAAGCACCATCAGTCAGACTCTGAAAACAATACTTATAACTTTTATTCTCACTATAATATTTATACTCACGTCAACTTGCTCTTGGTCTCCGTTTCCTTTGGAAAAGGATACTTCCACTTAGTGATGCGTCCAACCTCCCCAGACATGAAGGTCAGGTAGCGCAGCGTTTCTATTCCCACATTTGTGTGCATTACTTTCCGTAGTCCTTCACGCTGCCAGATGTAAAAAGCTACCACCGGGGAACCATAATTCTGAATCCACAGCACATCCCCAGACTCACTATCCACAGTCACCACCAGCCCGTCTCCGTTAGATACAAAGTGGGACATTTCTAAAACATACAAATACATGAGGTTATTTGAGTCTCCTGCTTATTCATGGCTATAGTAACACACATACATTGGCAGTACTTGAACCTTAAATGAGCTACTAAAATCTGTTAGGGCTCGTCTACAAGAAGACGTAATCCATGGCAAGCCAGAGTGTGAATCTATAGTGCATTCACTGCACACTAACTGGCTGTGTGGACCCTGCTACTATGCGCTAGTGCATGGCAGCAGGGTCTGCATGGCCAGTTAGTGCACAGCAAGCTACTGTGCTGTAGATTCACACCTTGGCTTGCCTCACACACTAAGTCTCTGTGTGGACAAGCCCTTAAACTGGTTCATTTTATATTGAAAAAGACAAGCCACTCACTAGGGCTAAAGAGTTCTCGAAATTATCCTGATGTAAATACATTCTTCTCTCTCACCAGTAGAAATAATATATTGTTTAGTTTGGCTCCTCAGCATATACTTCTAAGGACTTGCAGACCTGCCTCTTCTCTACATACAGAATAATCATCATATAAACCACAGTATCTCCAAACACAAACACACTTCTGTATACCTGGGAATTCCCAGCTAAGAGGCTGAAAGTTCTTCTGCGCTCTATTTTAAATGACCGGATTCAGAAAATATAGACAGCCCAATCCCGCAACACAGTATGCTTGGGCAGGCCCCGGCACCTGCACACAGCCCCCCTGAGTCAACGAATTATCGCATTGCAGGACTGGGGCCTTAACTGGGAATGAAAGAGCATAACCATGTCATGCACATTTCTTTTTGATTACTTCCATTAGAAAGAACTTTGACATTGATAAATTAGGCTGAAATATTCAAGATTTACAGGGAAATCCCAGTGACATTGGGATTTAATGCTACTTATTCCAGAGTCAAACATTTGTTTGTTTGTTTTAAAAAAACACAGTATCAGCACTGAAAAGCAGCAGACATTTCCCAATAAGATGAAAGGGAAGGTAACTGATTCCATGTAAAGTTTGCGATTTACCATAATTTGGGGGCTTGCTCCCATTGTGCAATAGTTTTGCAAGGTGAAGAAATATCCACTAGGAATCAGAACTAGAAGGTTCTTGTTTTTATTTCTAACTCACTAACCTGATGTTCTCTTCCATACCACAGGACAAGTTTCAAATTTCATGTGTGTTTTAAAGTTATTCTCTCTAGATCACAACCAGGCAGAGCCATTTTCCTGATCCACATGAAGCCCCACTGTTTTTAATAAACTTAGCCCTAATAGTTATCTCTTCCAAAATTTCCCCTTCCTCACAACAGCTGTAAACAAACGTTATCATCATCATTCATTCTGTGCTCAAACAGCAGGCACTGTAATTCTAGGGAGGATACACTGTATTCTTCATACATAATTACTGTCCTACTCTAATAGTCGTATTATTTTGCACTATCACACTTGTTGAGATTGTCAGGTGGAAGTACAAATCATTATCAATAGTATCAACGCTAATAATATTTTGTATCTCTCTAGTGATGTCCAACTGATGATGTAAACAAGCTTTACAAACATGATTTAAGCTTTTCAACCTCTTTATGTAGCAGGGAATTATCATCCCATTTTACAGCTATGAAAACTGAGGCACTGAGAGATTAGGTGACTTGCCCAAGGTCACACAAAAAATCTGTGCCAGAGCAGTAGGGCCATCCTTTCCCTGATTGGACAAGTTAAAGGATTGCCATCTATGCACTCAGATTGAAGAAGCGACTCCAGGACTATGTGGCTGAATTGGGGAGGGGGGAGGGAGGGTAAAAGGAGGGAGAAGGGAAGGGGGTAGGGCAGAGCAACTTAAAAAGATCAGTGTGTAGATACAGAGGCGGGGGGAGGGAGGAGCTGGTTCAGCCCATTGCAGAGAAAAATGTCAGGATATTGGAGCTATAGCAAAGTGAAAAAAAATGCAAAGGACAAGATCAAAGTTCTTACTGTATTTCACATCTTCATCAGGTACAGTGGCTGCATAATCAAAGTAGGTGGCATTCCATCGGAGCTCCTTATTTTTGGTATCATACATTGTAATAGTGTATTCTGTTAAAAAATACACACTCTGTGTAAATAATCCTTTGAGACAACAGAACTAGTCACCCGTCATGCCGGACACTTCTCAGGACAACACACATCCTGCTTTTCATGTTTTTAGCCTTCTTTTAGGTTTTTCCTGGCTCTAAGAGATATAGTCACACCTCATGGAACTTAAAGACAAAACTAATTGCTGTTCCACTGAAATCTACTACTCAAAAGGAAGCTCAGAAGACAAAAAGCAATAGGCAGTGCTCCAATCCATGTTATCAGCTCTTTGTGCTTCTTCCTCCAAGACTTCTTCTGTAGCCTTCCTACCTAATTTTATCTACAACCAATCCCTGCATTTAAAAATTAGGTGCAATATGTTCTGTAACAGAACTTTCGCAATAAAGATCATTTTAAAAAATAGTTTTAAAAACAGATTAATCTACAGATCTAATGGCAAATCTGTAAACACAGCCTACAGAGAGGCATCCCAAATATAGGTCTTTGGTCTATTTTAATCCTCTTCACCTAGAACGGAGCATTTGTATTTTCAGTATGACAGCTGCTGTCTCTCCATTTCCCCAACCCATTTATTCATGGGGACCAAAAACTTCAGATGCAACCAGGGCTACAAAGCTGCTAGCATGGTACATCATTGAATTAATAGAATTTAAAAGCCACTTTGCTTGGGAGTCAGCCCCAGGAATCACTTACACAAACACCACTATATTCAGAAACCACACATTAGTCTGTGAATGTATAAAATGGCACATCTCCATTGCTCTCTGAAGGCAAATCATTTTTTCTGTGTACATTGTAAAGCCACCACCTCCAGAAGTTATTCTAGGAGATTAAACAAACCTGAGTTTATTATCACAAGGTTATCCTTTGTGGGCCTGCACTAGGTTTAAAATGAACCCAAAAAGCCAAAAACTTTCTTTTAAGTGGTAGAGGGAAAAGTGTCTTACCAGTTCGCCCAAGATACAGGAGGGATGTTGATGGACAAAGGCTTTCTGCAAATGAAGACGTTAAGGTTTGCTGTTTCTCCCCAGTGACGAGGTCTATCACATACCAAATATCTTGCTTCTTTCCTGAAATCACCAGTTAAATTGCATTACTGTTCAGTCTGAAAATTACTCAGATACAAAATCCAGGCTCTTAGAAAAAGCTTTTTTGATTTGAGAAGTAGTTCTGTAGTGGGCCCATAGTTTGGGATTTTTTTCATGGAAAATGTTTAAAAGTTTTTTTTGTTAAACAAAATAATTTCGGACAATAACCAAAACTAGAAACCAAACAACACTGTTGTCCCCTCATTTAACGTTACTGACTCCTAGCAGGTACTGGCAAGCATAGTGACAACATTTCTATGACATCTTTATAAGCACTATCATGTAAAATAAGGTTATCACATTCACACTATCCAATTGGCAAATGGTTCCTGAAGAGAGTTTTGAGGATTGAAAATCCTATGCTAGGAGAGGAAGAAGACGGAGGTGCTGTTTGTTGTAGCACAGTATGGTGGGAAGGAATTATCAGTTTCTACACATGTAGGAACAGTACGACAATGGAACAGACTGCCTAGGGAGGTTGTGGAAGCTCCTTCGCTGGAGATTTTCAAAAGGAGACTGGAGTCATCTGTCTTGGATGTTTTAGACATACCAAATCCTGCATCTTGGCAGAGAGTTAAACTAGATGACCCTTGCAGTCCCTTCTAACCCTATGATTCCATGATTCCAAATTGATAAGGGATTTTAGTCCTAATAACCCAAATATCAGAGCCACAGTCTGTAGCAGCCTAGTTTAGAAAAATCAAATAGTTTACCTGCTTCCCGCCCGCCCCCCCAACAGTTTTCAACAGAGCAATGTGAACTGGAGACCTAGAAGGTAGGGAGAGAGTGCAGATTTCCTCCAGGTCTTAACAGATGTGGTGTCATCTCCAAAGATGCCAACCAGGCAGAATAATGTAAATCCCCCTAACTATTAATGACAGGTTTCAGAGTAACAGCCGTATTAGTCTGTATTCGCAAAAAGAAAAGGAGTACTTGTGGCATCTTAGAGACTAACCAATTTATTTGAGCATAAGCTTTCGTGAGCTACAGCTCACTGTACTCCTTTTCTTTTTGCTAATTATTAATGAATCAGGAGATCTGATTACAACGTGGTTAAAAGCTGTAGTGTAGATTCAACCTAGCCATGACCATGTAACCAGGCTTCAGATTTGAACCGTCCAGGACAGTACCCCAGTTCGATCTCGCCTACACCACAACTTAGAACCATGTTGTAACTCGATTTCCTGACTCAGTTATAGTTGTAATGTAGGCAGGGGCCTTTGGCTGGCTGAGGCAAGTATATTTATAAGCATGAGAAGGTGATTAAATATACCATATAACTGAGCTAAATATGTTTTTGTGTCACAGAATAAAGTTAATTATATTTTCTGTAGTGGGAGAGTAACTTTTTTTTTTTTTTTTAAAGGCAATGCAGTGGTTTGAGAAGCTATTCTCCTTCTAAGGGAAGGCAGTTGACTTTTTATCTTCACATGTCAGTAAGTGCAAGATTCTCTATCAGAAAATATTACGAAAGGCTTTAATTAACAGCCAAGGCTGAGATGACATTTTCATGCAAGAGAGCTCTGTCTGGTTTAGGCAGTTTGTATTTGTCGGTTGCTGTTGAGTAATGTTGCAATCTTCTAAATCAGTTAACCCATGGAGAGATTAACTAGAACTTACCCATGTACAGAATCCCATCTGAACTGCGACAGGGTGATGCTTGCACTAGCTCGGGGATTGTAAATGGAAGTTTCTAGAAAAAAAAATGAAAAAGCTCATTTAAATCATAACATTTTTACACTTTGAAATTAGTGCGATTTTCCCAGTTGTGTTCAAGGGAACAGGGTACCAATACAGCTCATGTGGGGACTTCTCAGTGTTTTACTAGAAATGTAACAGGAATGGAGGAAATATTTATAGCACAGAAGACTGGAGGCCAGGACTCCTGGGTTTTATTCCTAACTCTACCACCGACTTGTGCACCATGTCCCAACACTGTGCTTTAATTCCCCCATCTGTTAATGAGTATACATATATTTACCTGCCTTGCAAGGGTGCAACATTAGCATTTGCAAAGCTCAGTGATCTTCATACAAACCGTGTTATTAAAAAGGCAATGAATTATTATGATCGCCAAATTCTATAATGCTCCTGGGCACGTATCACATCTACATACTTGGTGAACAACCTTCCAGGATTTTAAGAGGCCTTCATCAGGAAGAGAAAAGTGACAAACAGAAGTGTTGCACAAATACAAGAGAGGCCAGGACTTTAAACAGTGAAATTACTTCCATCTAGCTTGGAACATCTACAATGATGCATCCAACCCGAATATTTTTACCTGAGGAGATTAACAGGTGAAAGGAAACATGATGTTCAGGACCGATTGCTACCTAGATCTACCCACAAAGAACACCAAAAATACAAACACAAATTAAGGCCACGTATCTGGGTGCATTAGGAAAAAAATCTGTCAGTAGATACTTCTCTGTTCAAAAATAAAAAAAAATGTTAAAGTTCTAAAAGGAAGTCATAGCGGCTGCCAGGAAAAGAAACTTGTGGGAAGCCAAACATTTTATCTGAGTTTCATCATAAAGCTGTTGCTTTACTCAAGTGTTCAGCTGACATCTGCGGGGTTGACTATTTCGATGCAAATATTTTGGAAGGGTTCACAGTTTAACCTGCTTACTAAGTGCTATAACAGCACCTGCTATTTGAGACAGCACAGAATCCACATTTATCCTAATATGGGTTGGACTTCTCAATAGGACTGCTAAAAATTTTATTTTTTTCAGGCCATAACTGTGTGTGCTGTATTGGATACGTCTCCCTCCCAGGATGCTATGAGGATTACTTAATATCTGGAGAGTGCTAAAGAAGTGGTGTTATCATCATCATTACATTAGCAAGTGCTACAAAAATATCAAAGGTGGGTCAAACGGGTCTGCCTTTTGTTGGTATCCTCAAGCCAAAGGGGTTTTCTGTAGCTCACAAGGAAGGCTGTAAATGTTGCCTGTCCTAAACTACAGGATGGCCCTTTGAACCAGAAAGCAGTGCAACTCGAATGTTGTCATTCCAGGAATTTGTATCCTAAAATTGGTACTGGCACTGAACAGTGTTTACTAGCCAATGTTGTCAGGCCTTCCCAAGAAATACTTGTTTCCAGTAAATGATTCAAAATGTGGGCAGCTTGCAGAACTTTACAACGCTGTCAGGAAAGCAGATAGTTGGGAAAGTAATTTAGGGACCTACCCTTTGTGCAATCTAATTAGGGCGCATGTGTAGACAGATTAGACACTACCAAAATATACTCACAGTTAAGCCTTCATTATTTTTGCCACCAAGTGTATATAAACTGCCATCGTTTGGGTCTGGAAGAAATGCTGGCCTATGAGTTAAATAGTGATTATAAATAAATTGAACACATTACACTTGTCACCAAACCAATAAGCAGCAATGGTCAGTGTGTGTGTCCTGGTGAAGACCATTTGACATCTGCTTGTTGACTTTAGAATATCTGGTTGTTCGAAACACTTATTAATTGAACATCAAAGAGAATGAATATCAGAACGGACACAGCCTATTAAACCTAAACTATTGTCAATAGTGTTCCTAGCCCAACTGAAGCTGGGTTGACCAGTATGAATACAATGCCTTGCAGTATAGGGATCATAGTTCAAATCTAATTTATATATAGTGGCAATAAAACCAGCAGTAACATATACAAACAAAAGCGGCTCAAAAGCTGGAGGACAAAAAAGCCTGCCCAAGCCCCACTGCCCTGGGTGTGGAGGGGCCAAAGCCCAAGCACTTCAGCCCCAGGCAGGGGACCTTTAACCTGAGCCCTGCCACCCAGGGCTGAAGCCCTCAAGCTGTTGGGCTCAGACTTTGGCTCTGGTGACCCCATTAAAATGGGGCCCCTACCCACAGTTTGAGAACCACTGAGATAAGGTACTGAAACTAAAGGTTTAGAATTTGAACACTGTTCCCCAGCAGGTTATGCTATTTCCCAGGCTGTTCAAGTCAGTGATCCTGAAATAGGCATGGTCAACCTGCTTGTGTTCCAGACAGGTGTTCCAAGCATGGTTTTTGGAGAGAAACAGTCTGAAGGAAGGACATTTCATTTGAATCCTACAAACAGGGAAAGTTTTTAATCTTTAATCCCATGTCTGGTTACCTGCGGTATTTTAACAGTTCCCTATTTTAAACTAAAACCAAACTTCATGACGTCAGTGAAAAATCAAACAAGCAATAGAGGGCTGAAGTAAACAGAGAAAGAGAGACTTACTCTTCCACGTGTGTTGGCACCTGGAGTACAGGATCTGCACAAACAGAACATGCGGGAGTCAATGTGTAGGCAATTAAAAGTCATGAACTCACACCAACCCCACGATTGACCATTTTGCGAGCCACGCTGGATGTTTAAGGGAGTCATCCATAGGAATGTATAGCATCATAACATAGCACCCATCTGATAATGCAAACAGGGCTTGTAAGTTATTGTATACCTCTGTAAGCATCAGCAGGGCACTTTTGCTCCTTCTAAAGCTACCTTTGTACTCAGTCCTATCCCGCACTCCTCATTCTCAATACGTAACTCCCAAAACCATCAACAGAGGGGGATTCGCATGAAGCAGCAGTGTCACATCATGTCATGAGTCATCTCTGTATCTTTCCTTGGCCACAAGCACACTACACTGCATGGAAAGGCACCTTTCTAGAGTGCAAAAAACTACCTCTTCTTCTAAAAACAACTTCCTTTGTGTCTGGTCCTTGGCTGCCCAGAAGGAAGCTGATCAGAATTCCCAAGCAGCCACAGTGACAGGATTCCACCATCAATTTTATTTAAACACATGTAAACATTCATTAACGTTATCGGGTCATGGAGACTAGAGAGAGGAGAATATAAATCTTAATGTCTGAATGCAAAAGGGCCTGCTTAATGCCTCTTTCATCTGTTTTTTATGATCACTCACTATTCTGTGTCTAAGCAGGCAGGCAAGCATATACTTCCTTAGCAAACTTCACACTTAATTTATGATGCAACTTGTAAACCGAGGACTTGGTTCTGCTCCCATTGAAAACAGCAGCAACACAGCCACTGATTTAAGCAGGAAGCAGATAGAGACTTAAACATCCTACTCCAAGGGAAAATATATGGGATATGGAATAATATACCAAATTAAAATGTCACTGAAAAAAAGCCACACTGAAAAAAAGAACCTCCTTCACACCTGTCTGTGACAGAAAGGATCATCTGAACACTTTAGGAAAAGTTCATGTAAATGATTTCTCCAGTGAAACTTCCCCAAATGTCCATTATTCACCACCTCAGCATTGCCAGCTCTCACAATTTTACTACACGTCTTGCAGTGTTTAGTATTTTTCTTGAAGCCCGATGCCGGATTCCCTGGGATTCCGTGACAATTACAGCTTTCATTTTAAAAAGGAAATTTTTCGACCTTTTGGATGCAGAGGAAAGCTTGAAAACATGATTCCTAAAAGCTCTCACAAGCAGGCACATTAAAAAAAAAAAAAGGTTGAGCTGCTTGTTTTTTTAATCTTCTGATTTTTTTAGGCTCTCCCTCATACTCTTTGGGGGTCCTGAGATTTGAAGGCCTGGGGTTCACAATACTGGTACCAACAGAGATACCCAAGTGTGCAGCATATACGCTTGTGTGCAGCATTTGAAAGAGGACTGTGTGCACAAAGCATGCATCCTCCACCCTCATCTGTAAGAAAGTTCCTTAAATAAACCAGAAGGTAGGGATCACAACAGGTTCTTGCTCCCAAAAGATAAAAATTTAAAATAATTCAATCAATAAAGAAAACAGATTAAACAGACCAAAGAAGCTACTGCCAAAAGCAACTCTTATTTATCTTTTACACCAGTTCTCTCGTCACACACTCACAGAAACAAAATGATGCAAGAGGAAGGAAATAAGGGCTCAAAAATTCACTTATGAGAGACTTGGATTGGGAAGCTGGCACATGTACTAGAGATTTCAAATACACTACAGTAATAGCAGAGCTATGCAAGATAAGGGCAACAGACTCATGATTCAGGGTGCCTGTGGACCCCCTGAAGTCCCTCCACTCCCCATGTATTGCAGTGCACACACTGCTAGATCTGAAGAACAGTAGCAGAGCTTCCCCCACACCTTCAGCCATTTCTTCCGTTCCACTAAACAGCCCCACAGAGCAACGGAGTTCAAAATACAACAGGATCCAGAGTTTTGTTTGCTTTTTGAAACCTAAAAGATGACTGAGTAGGTTCTTTCTTAAAGCAGACAGAGCAATTTAATTCAAAAGCACGTAAAGCTTCTGGAAGAAACCCAATTCGTGGGTGTGAAGCCAGCACTCTGTTATGCTGTTTAGCAATGTTACACTTGTAGATTAGATCGCCCAGGGAGGCCATGGCAATAAAGTGTTGATGCTCCCTACACACTAGTCCAGGGGTTCTCAAACTGGGGGTCAGGACCCCTCATGGGGTCATGAGGTTATTAGATGGGGGGGTCACGAGCTGTCAGCCTCCACCCCAAATCCCGCTTTGCCTCCAGCATTTATAATGGTGTTAAATATACTTTTAAAAAGTGTTTTTAATTTATAAGGGGGGGGGGTCGCACTCAGATGGGTCATCAGTACAATAGTTTGAGAACCACTGCAGAAGCCTGTGTATGTCATGGAAAGCAGAAACCAGGACACTACCTCCTTAAATCAATCATTTACTTAAAGATGAACTATCATAGCTATTATGGTTGGTCGCGGCAGGACAGGGATAGTGTTTAGACAAGAGCTAGAGTTGGCAATATAATGTACTGCTATATCTGATTTGTTGTGGACCCATGAGCCCCAAAAGCAATTACGTTTCAAAGACCTTTGAAATAGTACAATTAGGAATCACTTAGCTGCTCTATCAGAATAATTTTTCCACCCAACTACATAGAACAACAAACTGCAACAACTCCTTTCCATCTGTTCGGGGGAGAAAATGGTCTGAACAAACCCAATTTTTTCAATCTTCCCTCATAGGTCATGTTTTCTAGACGTTTAATCATTTTTGTTGCTCTTCTCTGGACTTTCTCCAATTTGTCAACATCTTTCCTGAAATGTGGCGCCCAGAACTGGACGCAATACTCCAGTTGAGGCCTAATCAGCACGGCGTAGAGCAGGAGAATTATTTCTCATGTCTTACTTACAACACTCCTACTAATACATCCCGGAATGATGTTCACAGAATCATAGAATATCAGGGTTGGAAGGGACCTCAGGAGGTCATCTAGTCCAACCCCCTGCTCAAAGCGGGACTGATCCCCAACTAATGTTCACTTTTTTTGCAACAGTGTCACATTGTTGACTCATATTTAGCTTATGGTCCACTATGACCCCCAGATTCCTTTCCACAGTACTCCTTCCTAGGCAATCATTTCCTATTTTGTATGTGTGCAACTGATTGTTCCTTCCTAACTGGAATACTCTGCATTTGTCCTTATTGAATTTCATCCTATTTACTTCAGACCATTTCTCCAGTTTGTCCAGATCATTCTGAATTTTAATCCTATCCTCCAAAGCACTTGCAACTCCTCCCAGCTTGTTATCCTCTGTAAACTTTCCATCTAAATCCATCTAATACAGGGGTTCCCAAACTTGGTTCGTGGCTTGTCCAGGGTAAGTCCCTGTCGGGTCGCGAGATGCTTTGTTTACCTGAGCGTCCGCTGCTACGGCCGCTCACAGTTCCCAGTGGCCGCGGTTCGCCGTTCCCGGCTAATGGGAGCTGTGGGAAGCTGATTTCCCAATCAGCTCCTCACTGAAGACGCATAGCAAAGAAAAAGCATGAGATGCCTGATGTAGGGTTTGGTTCAACTCAACAATAAAAAAATAAAGACCCCTGTGAAGTGAAGAGTGATCAGAAACCATAAGTGTCCATCTGAATCCAGGTGAGACAGACTAAAGGGAGAAAGAGATAGGACCACCATAAGCTAAGGTATTTATAGCCACAATGACCTCACAAGAAGGGGAAAAAATTGTTATTTGGTGATATGAGAGCATCATAAATCAGCAGTAAATGGCAAACGCTTCTGTTAAGTCAAACTTTAATTTAAATGTTACAAGCACTGCTTGAGGCACACACCAAGTGACTTTGCAAGTTCTTGATGAACTGATTATGTACAGAAATTTCTGATGTGGGAAGACATAAGCTGCCTTTGGTAATTTCAAAAGATTTATATTGTCAGTCTATCTTCAGCAACAGTACTTGAGCAATGCTGCCAAAAGCCCTATCTATGATCATCGCTTCCTCAAGTGATCGCTCACGATGATAAACCTGTACACTTTGGTTTTGAAATGGTATATTTGTTTTTTGGGTTTTTATTAAACTCAGTACAACATTATGCATTTTAAAAATCACTTACTCCCTACTCTAGACAAGGTCTTCGGTGACTATTTCTTGCCTCAACTCTTCCTTTAAACTTTTCAGACATTTTTAGTCTAAGGGTCTCTTATTTATCTGAATGTGAGGAGTAAGCCCATTGACAAACATGGTGTATAACTGGTGAGATCTGAATCCAGTTTCAACTTTTCTATTACACTATTTACTGACATACTGTAGCATGCACTCAAAGATAATTCCAAACGTCACCTTTAATTTAAAGGTTGCTCTAATCTTACTGCCAAAATCCATCATTATGTGTTACTTTACAGCTTGCTTCTAAATGGAACAGGAAAGGATGTGGTGCTTTTTCTTTGTATAGATTAGTATTTCGGGTTTTTCAGCTAATGTACAGCTGCAGGAACGGTCGGAAGGTTAGATTCTAATATGGAGTGTCTGCATCTGGCTTGTCCACAACCTTAGGCAAAGAGAGTTGTAGATCTTCTCTCCCCACAAAAAAATTAGAAGAATTCAATTACAAACAGCGTAAGTTCCATAAAGCATTTGTGGACTAAAAGACCTTGAGTTCAACTCATCTTGTAATGCTGGAGAACCTCCTCAAGAGGCATGTGCTTCAAGGCTCAGCTCAAAGTAAAGCTCCCCTCCCCCTTTCCTACTACCTAAGGTCTCTTAACCCAAGAATATGCTGCGATTTTATCTACCAACTATAACTAAGCAATATAAGAGAAGGAACATGTGTGTGTTCCTATCTCTTATGTTGTCTCTTACACACACACACACACACACACACACACCCACACACACACCCCTTAAGCTCAGAACTTTGTGAAGCTGTTAGAGAAGAGTGTCAATCATGACAATTTCATTAACCAATAGTACTCCCTTCAAGATACTGAACAATCTCACAACACCAGAAATCCAATTCATGTCATCTCACCTTCCTCAATCAATCTTTCCTGTTGCATGTCCCCAAATATGGAAAGAAAGTCTTGTAATGCTATGAAAATAATGAGCTCTACTGTGATGTAAAAAGTATGTTGTCTAGTACTTCAGTTAGATCCTTATAAAGATATCACCACGACTGTGAGAAAGTTCTTAAAACTTTCTTTCCTGGCATCGTGATTTCAAGCTCTATCTCAAAGAAAGGGAACTAGTGATTCCACCTTTTACTTACCCCCTCAGTGATGGTAATTTAATTTAGTAAATAGTCAAAATTAGCAAGGCAGGTGGACTAGATTAAGATGTTCTACTTAAGGGGCATGAAATTTTGTAGTACTTACTGCACAAAAAACAAAACCAAACACCAATCCCATTAATGGCCTCCTAGAACATTGCCTAAATGTCCCATATGAACCATAAGAAACAGCTGCCTATGTATCAAAAATACAGATCTGATTCATTTTCACTCCAGAGGCTGCCTGCAGCAGAGCATAACCTGACTGAGGAAAATCTTTTCTGTTCCTTTACCCGTAATACAGTCTATCCAGAAAGACTGGCTGTGCACATCCACTTGTCTCAATTCATCCGTTGAAACAAATTTTCTGATTTCCTTAACACTTACATTATCTTTAACTAAAGTTTAAATGCCCTTGTGAAACTTCCTTCACATGAAAGAGGGCGAACTTTTCTTACTCTCTGTCATGTGGTTTGGTTGATATCTCATCTTCTGGTAGCTCCAATGTTAGCACAAGCAGACTAGTAAAATAAAGAAGACTAGCCTACCAGAACTGAAGTCAAGCTTTTTCTACCTAATGGGCTAAAATGAAGAAGGCCCTGTCACATTTACTAGGCTCTTTGAGTGCACCCCCCTCAGGTCTTGGGCCTCGAGCCATCACTTCTCTCTTGGGGTGGAATCACGTAATTCTTCCACTCTCAGACCAGACCCTGGGCTGCAGTTCCCTGTGATCAACCGTGATTACCTCTGCAGGCCTGACTTATCTTCGTGCCTACAGTTCCATTTCCTCTGGGAACAATGACAGCAGTAACTAGTAAACAGACAGCTTCCTTAAAGAAACATATTATTTATTTAGAACCAAAGTATTTAAGAGAAAATGGATCTTAAAACAATAAACCCGTCTAGATGCATGCCTGCTTCTGCCTGAGGCTCACCATTCCCCGAACCTAGGAAAGACCCAGCTCCTTCAAACTCCAGCCTCTCTCTGTGTCAGCCTTTCTCCCTGGACAGCAACTGACAACTACCCCCCTATTCCCCCCCCCCCCCACAAGTCTTTTTAACTGTTCAGTGTCCCTTTGATCACTAGGCTCCCAACCTGGCAAAGCTGTCTCACTTCAAACTGGAGCCTGGACGTATGTCCTTGTCCTGTAATTGCTCCCCATATTTGTTGGGAGATTTTCTTATCTACATCTATTGTGCTGCTTTCCTGCTTGTTTTTTTGCACAGTGCCCCTATTACACTAGATCAAAACATTCATATAATTCAATATATAACAACACTTCACTGACCATTACACAACATAATTACATCTCACTATTCCTAGATTATTAAACACAGCAGCTGCACGTCTGCCACAGTCCTGTCAAAGCCCTCAAAAGTAAAGCTAACTCAGAGTAGAGAGATGGAAAAAATGATCGGCGGGGTCATTCAGTGCATAGCCCTAATGATGCGGGAGTAGAAAATAATTTATTCCTTGACATTTAACCAGTTTCCAGTTTTGCAACTCTTTTCAAAAAAGATCTTTACTATTACAAAACCATCGGCTGGAAAAATAAAGGGTTAGGAAATAAGAGGTTACTTCTAGATTCCCTCTGAGGGCCCACTTACAAGAAGAACAAAGTCAGGGAGTCCATTTACATAATGATTGCCCCTGGTTTTACCTCATTAATGGGGCCCAGTTATATCTCATTGGCAACAACATTATAACCAGGCAGCAGTCAAATGCCCTGACCCAGTTCTGCTTGTATTGTACTGTAGATGGACCCTACTAATGACAGACTAAATTAGTCTGGAATAATTCTAGACAGCACTTTGAAGGCACAGCCTGGGATTTTAAAGTAAAAAACAAAACAAAAAAAAACAACAACCCTGCCATATTTGTATTATTTGAGAATAATTCCTAGCAAATGGCATAATGCTAAAAGCTGTATACAAACATCTATCGCTTTACATTCTCTCTATTTGCCTCATAAAAAAGTAAGATTAAGGAGCGATTTGCCCTTTGACAGTTCTTTTTAAATGCATGAGATATCACTGCAGATTTCCTTCCATTTAATGTGCCTCTAGGTTGAACAGAAACACATGAAAACAGTGACTGAAAAAGGAGAAGTGGCAGATTCTGAAACAGCAACTGAATTAGTTGCTGCCACAGTGGAATGAACTGGAAAAAACGGTTTCTGAGCTGGGGTCTCATCAGAAGACGTGGACTAATGGACTGGGCTAAAAAGTGTGTGTCATCCCAGCTAAGTGTTGCAACTTCTTTCAAAAAGATTAGAGACACTGACTCACAGTCCTCTGGAGTTTGCTAAGGACAGAGGAACTGATCGCTTTCATGGATTTAACAGTTTCTCTTTCTAAAGTCCCTATGGGTTTTAATCTTTGGATCTGCAATTCTGTACCAAACAAACAATCTTCCAAGGCTCGGAATTATTATTATTTTACAGTAGGATCTATAGATCCCAACCTGAGCCCACTAACAGTGCTTGAAATATAAATAAAAAAAAGGCCCAAACCTGCAACTTCTATTCATGAATCCTTAACTTCAATGGGCTAGTCAGGTCAGTAAGGTTTTGGAGGGTCAAGATCCTTTTTATAATTTATATTGACAACTGTTACTATGCCCATCATTGTGCAGAAAAGAACATACAGTTCCTGCCCCAAAAAGCTTACACTCCAAATTAGACAAGACACTCTATACTAGCTGGGGAGGCAGTATGGAGAGGGTGTTGGACTCTGACTCTGGAGACCTGGCTCCATTTCTGGCTCTGCCACTGATCTGCTGGATGACCTTGGGCAAGTTACTTCACCACCCTGTGCCTCTATCAGGCAGGTGGGTCTGGTCAGCTCTGGCAAGCTGTCCACTCAGGAGATAGAAAACCAAGAACATCTGTCCTGGCTGGCTGATTTGTAACAGTTGTGCCAATCACACATACTCTAAGAGTCTTCACACTGACTCTGACAAGTGGGACAAGGCGAAGACAACGCAAGCAAGCAACCTTCACTGGCAATAGATATAGCCTCAAACCTGTGCATGTTGTATATTCCTTTGGAAACCACTTCATGGAAGAAGTGGATTGTAGGTAGGTAGGTAGGGAGAATGAAGAGAAGGATCATTTGGGGCAAAAGGGCAAGGAGACTGTTCCAACCAGGACAGCGACAAAGGATGCATAGAAATAAACTGGAGAAGGACAAAGACAAAATATACCCAAAATAGCACCCAAAATATACCCAAAATAGCAAAATGAAACACTACATACTTAAATTCTTCACTGTTGAAGATGCTGCTTATTAACATAAAGTCACATGTTAACAGACTAGCCCAGAGTGCTTTTTGGGGAGGGAGGAGGGGAGAGTACTTCTTACGAAACACCTTCTGAACAAAGACCACTGACATAAGACTTTTTAAAATACAGACCATTAAATTGATGACATTCAGGGGAGAACCATTCTTCAGATCTGATCTTGCCAGTTGGCTCTGGGCCGCCTACTGTAACGCTCTCAGATTTCTCATCTGCACTTTTTCTCCATCTCAATCTTCCCTGCTCTGAGAGATTTCCTTTCCTTCATTGTGGCACAGATTATAGTTTTGTGACCAAAGCAGGAGGCTGCCCAATAAGTCACTCGTAGGCTCATTACTGGCTGCTTGAGGGCAATGGATTCCATCTTCTTCTATAGAAAGAATACTGCATAGTTGTCAGATATGTTTAGTCAAAAGAACATAAAGAATAGAGTCTGAACTGCTGCATCCTAGCCTTGCAACACAAACTAAGGAGGTGACACAGAAGAAGCATCAGCAGCAATGCCATCTCTAACTGCAGAGCCCCATCGTTTTAAAAGAAAGAAGATGACCTTTCAATCCGGAGAGTTTTATTGATTAGTTCCTTAAGACATTGTAGATACAGATTCCAATCAGAAGGGTGAATGTTCACATTTTATGAGCAATAATGGTATGAAAAAAAGTAAAAATGGAAAGAGCTGCAACTCTTTCAAGCTAACATGGAGACTGCTCAACAGCTTGTGAAAAGTGCAACTTTACATTGCCTGGATTTTGCCCTAATCATAACTTTGTTTAAATGATTTTTGTTTGGTGCAGTGGCCTGATTATACCCAAGTTGGATACTCAGTCTCTGGATTCCGCAGATAGGCTGTCAGTACTGAGGAAGCTTGCTTGGTGTCCTGACGATGGTGAGAGGAGAAGATAAGAAAGCGTGTCACACCGCTCAGAACTAACCACTCCTTTTTTGGATCAGAGATGGCACTTCAGAGACTTGTTCAGAAGTGATGTCCACACCCTGGAGCCTCAGAATGCTACGGCTGGACCGTTTGGGGCTCCAGCAGGGACAAAGGCTCTTCCGGAATGGGACTACCATTTTTTTTCTATTAACTCTAGGACCATCTTTGTGAAGTGCATGTGATGATGCAACAGCAGTTACATGGCCAGTCGCTGAGGGCCCAATCCTGCAAAGTGCTGAGCACCAGCTCCCCACTGAAACCAATGGAACCTGAAGGCACTCAGCACCTTGCAGTAACTGACCCACAGTTCACACTGCAGATAACTGTATAGTGTGTGCTTTCCTTTCTAAACCATTGCCTCTCTCACTGTTTATTGACAGTTGATTTGTGCTGCACATGGGGAGAAGAGCGCCAGAGCATTCAAATCACCTTTCTTGGCAGCACTAGATGAGGGCAGGAAACTCAAACAGGTTATTGTGGTGATAAGAGGCACTAGTTCATTTACTTTGCATTCCTGTAATAGGTTTTAGTGCTAATCAGGACAAACTATAAATGGAAAGATGTTCATGTTTGTTTAAGCACTACTAGAACGTGAATAACCCCCTTCCTGATATTGAGTTTCAGCACATGAAGACACATGGCTGTTTTGTTTTTAAACAAGAAGGTACTATACAGTTGGTCATGCTAAACACCTAACCTCTTAAGTGTAATAACAAAACCCTATGTCACTGATAAACGATTTCACTGTGCTGTAGGCGACCTCCAGAGTATCTCAAGTCATGTGAACAACAACATATGCTTAATTTTCCGATATCTAGGGTACAAAGCAGCTGTCAGAGAACCCAGGCAGTATGTGCAACTTAGAAGTTTCACAGAAAGTTTTGTATGTGTTACAAACTTATACTTAACAGAGACAGACAGCACGACATATGGTAAACATGCCAAATTCAGTACTAATATTACAGTTCTTCTGGTATTAAACCCAGCATTAGAGCAGGATGGTAGCTGGTTAGCCAACTCCAATGTTGGGTATCCCAGCAACTGTGACACATCTTTCATGTGGGCTTTTCACCAACCTGGTAGCAACCAATGGAAGATTCAGAAATGACAATTTCAGTTAGAAATCTAATTTCCAAATTCAATTCCCAGGTCATTCATGTAGTTCCCTGCCTGTTGAGATTTCACAAGTTCACTAAACTAACCCAGAAGAATGCAGCTTGTTTTTAAATGAATTCCAATGCTAGTGACTATTACCATATATTTGTGCAGTGAGGTTTGTGTTTTCATTGTCATATAGAACCAAACTGGTGGGTGATAAACACTTCACAAAACACTAGTTGGGTATACTGCACATAGATAACGATCCAGAATATTAAACAGTCAATAAAATAAAACTAGCATGACCAGACTGGATAATCCAGTTCTATAGGGCATTAATGTACCACAACAACAAAAAACCCAACCCCCAATGGTGTTTTGCAACTTTTTTTTTTTTTTTTTTAATAAGGAAGAGTAACTTAAACAATCTGGACTTAAACTAGTGTCCTCTCTTATTTTCATTAGTTAGGTACCCTCATCCCTCCTCAGAGGCACCTAACCTCTTCCCCTTAATAAGACTGCTTACAAGTAAAGGCCAACTACTGCACTGAGTTTATACAAGCGAGTCAAACTCTACATAGGACAGTACTATACACTTATATTCACATATGCTGTGTTATGTCAGTATAGGTTAAAGTTTTTCTTAATATTAATATAGCTACAAGCCACAAAGCAATCGTGAATTGAGAGAGTAGTAATTTTCATTCGTCTAATCAAGAATGCTCAGGGATAGAGGGGATCTCTGTACGACATTTATATGGGTGAAAATATTGGTATAGAGGGGGGAAAAATTGTGAGGATACTCATAAACTGAGATTCCTGAAATTTCTGGCTCACTAGCTTAACATTTCCTACTCTACTGTGGATAAGAGGGGTTTAAAAAGTGCTCATTTTGCTCTTATAAAAATAACTGCTTGTTTGCTAGAACTACATTCAAACAATGAACAGTCTCATAAAGACAGAAGAACTGGTTTGGACCACAGAGATCAGACTAGCACAGTCCTTCGCCACCAATTCAGCCTGCAGACTGAAAGAGCAACTGGTTTACAAACACTGAGTAGAATGATGCAATCACTGTGACAGCATTTCATTTAGCTGCTTTCTAATGGATTTCCAAAAGGTGAGGAGAAAGGGCTACATCTCAAATATATCTTTCACATGTAATCAACCACCAGAGTCCAACCACAACCATTTTATTTTGTATTAAATGCCATGTTTTCATAAAGAAAAAATTGATAAAAGCTATTCTTAAAAGAGCCTCTTTCTTATTATTTTATGTATTAAATTATAAGAGTGTGCAGTCCCTAGCACACAGCTTGTTCAACGTCAACTATGACAGACATGAACCATTAAACTTGTGTTATCCCTAGTGTCATCTCCCTCAGGCACACAGCAGAGACAAGAGAGGACCTTTATACCCTGCCCTTTAGGTCAACAGACTTAGGCTTTATTGTACCAGTGGGAGAAGCATATTCCAGGGTTAAGAGCCTTCTACTACAAATCTTTTGCCTCCAGTTCCCAGTATATCGGCAGAAGAACCCCAGGGAACGTCTATTCTGTTCTAATTAGAGGCTTATAAGACACCTATCATGCCATAGTATTTGGGTGCCTACTCAAGATTCTTATACCATGACTCAGTTGCCATGGTGGCACATACAGAGAGTGACTCTCTTTCAAGTAATCAGAAGCCTATCTGTGTACAGTTTTATAAATCAGACTCAACACTTTCAATCACACCTGAAGCAACCATAGAGCTATTGCAGTATTCAGAGAATTAGTGCAATACATTCCCTGCTATGCTCCCCCACAGCTGGATGTGGGGAAAGCAATGTACTGTAGCAGTGCTTTGTGTAATCCAATCTGGAAGGGACAAAGGTACTAAAAAATCCTTGCATAATGACAGGTTTCAGAGTAGCAGCCGTGTTAGTCTGTATCCGCAAAAAGAAAAGGAGGACTCGTGGGGCACCTTAGAGACTAACAAATTTATTTGAGCATAAGCTTTCGTGAGCTACAGCTCACTCTCACGAAAGCTTATGCTCAAATAAATTTGTTAGTCTCTTAGCCTTGGTCTACACCAGGAGTTGAGGTCGAATTTAGCAGCGTTAAATCGATTTAACCCTGCACCCGTCCACACGATGAAGCCCTTTTTTTCGTCTTAAAGGGTTCTTAAAAATCAATTTCCTTACTCCACCCCCGACAAGGGGATTAGCGCTTAAATCAGCCTTGCCAGGTCGAATTTGGGGTACTGTGCACGCAATTAGACGGTATTGGCCTCCGGGAGCTAGCCCAGAGTGCTCTGTTGTGACCGCTCTGGACAGCACTCTCAACTCAGATGTACTGGCCAGGTAGACAGGAACTTTTGAATTTCAATTTCCTGTTTGCATGGTCACCTGCAGCTTGCCACGCTGGCCAGAGCTCATCAGCAGAGGTGACCATGATGGAGTCCCAGAATCACAAAAGAGCTCCAGCATGGACCAAACGGGAGGTACGGGATCTGATTGCTGTATGGAGAGAGGAATCCATGCTATCAGAACTCCGTTCCAGTTTTCAAAATGCCAAAACATTTGTCAAAATCTCCCAGGGCATGAAGGACAGAGGCCATAACAGGGACCCAAAGCAATGCCGCGTGAAACTTAAGGAGCTAAGGCAAGCCTAACAGAAAACCAGAGAGGCGAACGGCCGCTCCAGCCCCAAACATGCCACTTCTATGATGAGCTGCATGCCATTTTAGGGGGTTCAGCCACCACTACCCCAGCCGTGTTGTTTGACTCCTTCAGTGGAGATGGAGGCAACACAGAAGCAGTTTTTGGGGACGAGGAAGATGATGATAATGAAGTTGTAGATAGCTCACAGCAAGCAAGCAGAGAAACCGATTTTCCCAACAGCCAGGAACTGTTTCTCACCCTGGACCTGGAGCCAGTACCCCCCGAACCCATCCAAGGCTGCCTCCCGGCCCGCCAGGCAGAGAAGGGACCTCTCGTGAGGGTACCTTTTAAAATACTACACATGGTTTAAAAGCAAGCATGTTTAATGATTAATTTGCCCTGGCATTTGCGGCTCTCCTGGATGTACTCCCAGAGCCTTGTAAAAGGTTTCTGGAGAGGGCAGCCTTATTCCACCCACCACGGTAGGACACTTTACCACACCAGGCCAGTAGCACGTACTCGGGAATCATTGTAGAACAAAGCATTGCAGTGTATGTTTGCTGGCATTCAAACAACATCAGTTCTTTATCTCTCTGTGTTATCCTCAGGAGAGTGATATCATTCATGGTCACCTGGTTGAAATAGGGTGCTTTTCTTAAGGGGACATTCAGAGGTGCCCGTTCCTACTGGGCTGTTTGCCTGTGGCTGAACAGAAATGTTCCCCGCTGTTAGCCACGGGGAGGGGTGAGCGGCTAGCCACGTGGTGGGGGGAGGCAAAATGTGACCTTGGAACGAAAGCACATGTGCTGTGTATGTAATGTTAACAGCAAGGTTTACCGTGAAAGAGTGTACCCATTGTTCTGTAAAATGTGTCTTTTTAAATACCACTGTCCCTTTTTTTTCCCTCCACCAGCTGCATGTGTTTCAAGGATCACAGGATCTTCTTCTTCCGAGAGGCTAGTGAAGATTAGAAGGTGAAAAAAACGCACTCGTGATGAAATGTTCTCTGAGCTCATGCTGTCCTCCCACACTGACAGAGCATAGATGAATGCGTGGAGGCAGACAATGTCAGAGTGCAGGAAAGCACAAAATGACCGGGAGGAGAGGTGGCGGGCTGAAGAGAGGGCTGAAGCTCAAATGTGGCAGCAGCGTGATGAGAGGAGGCAGGATTCAATGCTGAGGCTGCTGGAGGATCAAACTAAAGTGCTCCAGCGTATGGTTGAGCTGCAGGAAAGGCAGCAGAAGCACAGACTGCCGCTAGAGCCCCTGTGTAACCAACCACCCTCCTCCCCAAGTTCCATAGCCTCCTCACCCAGACGCCCAAGAACGCAGTGGGGGGACCTCCGGCCACCCAGCAACTCCACCGCAGAGGATTGCCCAAGCAACAAAAGGCTGGCATTCAATACGTTTTAAAGTTTTCAACTTTAATGTGCTGTGTCCCCTTGTCCTTCCCTCCTCCACTACCCCTCCCAGTGCTTCTCTCCTCCACCACCCCTTGGCAGTTATCCCCCTCTTTGTGTGATGAATTAATAAAGAATGCATGAATGTGAAGCAACAATGACTTTATTGCCTCTGCAAGTGGTGATCGAAGGGAGGAGGGGAGGGTGCTTAGCTTACAGAGAAGTAGAATGAACCAAGGGGCAGGGGGTTTCATCAAGGAGAAACAAACAGAACTTTCACACCGTAGCCTGTCCAGTCATGAAACTGGTCTTCAAAGCTTCTCTGATGCGCACCGCACCCTCCTGTACTCTTCTAACCACCCTGGTGTCGGGCTGCGCGTAACCAGCAGCCAGGCGATTTGCCTCAATCTCCCACCCCGCCATAAATGGCTCCCCCTTACTCTCACAGATATTGTGGAGTGCACAGCAAGCAGTAATAACAGTGGGAATATTGGTTTCGCTGAGGTCTAACCGAGTCAGTAAACTGCGCCAGCGCGCTTTTAAACGTCCAAATGCACATTCTACCACCATTCTGCACTTGCTCAGCCTGTAGTGGAACAGCTCCTGACTACTGTCCAGGCTGCCTGTGTACGGCTTCATGAGCCATGGCACTAAGGGGTAGGCTGAGTCCCCAAGGATAACTATAAGCATTTCAACATCCCCAACGGTTATTTTCTGGTCTGGGAATAAAGTCCCTTCCTGCAGCTTTTGAAACAGACCAGAGTTCCTGAAGATGCGAGCGTCATGTACCTTTCCCAGCCATCCCACGTTGATGTTGGTGAAACGTTCCTTGTGATCCACCAGTGCTTGCAGCACTATTGAAAAGTACCCCTTGCAGTTTATGTACTCGCCGGCTTGGTGCTCCGGTGCCAAGATAGGGATATAGGTTCCGTCTATGGCCCCACCACAGTTAGTGGATGGCTTTGTTGCAATGGGATTCCCTATGACCTGCACATTTCCCAGGGTCACTACCCTTGATATCAGCAGATCTTTGATTGCGTATGCTACTTGCATCACAGCAGCCCCCACAGTAGATTTGCCCACTCCAAATTGATTCCCGACTGACCGGTAGCTGTCTGGCATTGCAAGCTTCCACAGGGCTACTGCCACTCGCTTCTCAACTGTGAGGGCTGCTCTCATCTTGGTATTCATGCGCTTCAGGGCAGGGGAAAGCAAGTCACAAAGTTCCATGAAAGTGCCCTTACGCATGTGAAAGTTTCGCAGCCACTGGGAATCGTCCCAGACCTGCAACACTATGCGGTCCCACCAGTCTGTGCTTGTTTCCCGGGCCCAGAATCGGCGTTCCACGGCATGAACCTCCCCATTAGCACCATGATGCCTGCATTGCCAGGGCCCATGCTTTGAGAGAAGTCTGCATCCATGTCCTCATCACTCTCGTCACCGCGCTGACGTCACCTACTTGCCCGGTTTCACTTTGCCAGGTTCTTGTGCTGCATATACTGCTGGATAATGTGTGTGGTGTTTAATGTGTTCCTAATTGCCAAAGTGATCTGAGCGGGCTCCATGCTTGCCATGGTATGGCGTCTGCACAGAAAAAAGGCACGGAACGATTGTCTGCCGTTGCTCTGATGGAGGGAGGGGCGACTGACGACGTGGTTACAGGGTTGGCTTACAGGGAATTAAAATCAACAAAGGGGGTGGCTTTACATCAAGGAGAAACAAAAACAACTGTCACACAGAATGGCCCCCTCAAGGATTGAACTCAAAACCCTGGGTTTAGCAGGCCAATGCTCAACCCACTAAGCTATCCCTCCCTCTCGTATTTCAGGCAGGACTTCACGGAGGGAGGGGGTGCAAATGAATACAAAACAAATCTGGTCTATTTCTTGTTTTGATCCACTCCATCTATCTTTTACATCTTTGGCTGGCAGCAGACGGTGCAGAAGGACTGCAAGCCATCCACATCTCTTGGCCGCTCGGCAGAAGATGGTACAATAAGACTGCTAGCCATCCTCATCTCCTGCCTGCCCGGCAAAAGATGGTACAATAGGACTGCTAGCCATCCATATTTCCTGCCTGCTCCCCATAAGATGGTACAATAGGATTGCCTGCAGGACTAAAGAGAGTGACCTGGTCAAGTCACTCCATATTTAGTCCCTGCGCCCATGTCTGCCCAGGCGCTCCTGACTGACGCGGCCAGGAGCACCTCGGACATGACGATGACGGCTACCAGTCCTATTGTACCATCTGCTGCCACAAGGCAATGGGTTGCTGCTGCTGTGTAGCAATGCAGTACCGCGTCTGCCAGCACCCAGGAGACATACGGTGACAGCGAGCTGAGCGGGCTCCATGCTTGTCGCGGTACGGCGTCTGCACAGGTAACTCAGGAAAAAAGGCGCGAAACGATTGTCTGCCGTTGCTTTCACAGAGGGAGGGAGGGAAGGAGAGCCTGATGACATGTACCCAGAACCACCCGCGACAATGTTTTTTGCCCCATCAGGCATTGGGATCTCAACCTAGAATTCCAATGGGCAGCGGAGACTGCGGGAACTGTGGGATAGCTACCCACAGTACAACACTCTGGAAGTCGATGCTAGCCTCGGTACTGTGGAAGCACTCCGTCGAGTTAATGCACTTAATGCACTTAGAGCATTTTGTGTGGGGACACACACAATCGACTATTTAAAAATGATTTCCAAAAAAACCAACTTCTATAAATTCGACCTAATTTCATAGTGTAGACATACCCTAAGGTGCCACAAGTCTTCCTTTTCTTTTTAAAAAATCCTTGCATTAACAAACATTAAAAAAAAAAAAAAAGGTCACAATCACCTTACCCAGTGCAGAAGAATAAACTTTAAAAAGGGGACATTATGTCCAAAAGCAAATAAAGCTGTACAACTATTGCTAATGTGCAGGCCTGAACTAAGACGTTTGGTACAGTAATCGTATCTATAACCTCTGCCTAAATGTTCTGAAACATTAAAAAACAAAAAATCAGATATAAAAAAAATCCAAATGTGAAAATATATACTGTACTGCTGCAGTTAGATATCAAGTCATGTCCAGAAGGAGAACAGCAGAGCTAAGGAATATGTTGTTCAGTATCTACATCTTTTTCAAAGATTTTTTTTTGCTTCTGCACCCCTATGTTCATCCTTTACAAAACCGTGATAAATTTTGTACAAAGTAGGTCTTGTGAGCCAGTATTTAAAAACTCATAATCAGAGGAACATTATTGTCCTGGTAAAATAAGTGTATCAGCATTTTATGTAAAGTTATTGAATATATACAGTTATTGAAGTTACTCCACAGAAGATAGGAGGACACCTCATACTCACCTTCTTTTAAAGCCCACTTGATTGATCCTGTCCTCTTGCTGACAGCATGCAAACTTCCATCAAGGGTTGAAACAAACAACAGCGTTTCTGGTACAGTCACTGAACTAGTGCTTCCATAGCTCTGAAAAAGAAGAGCCCATAAATTTACATTATAACTTGTTTTAAAATCTGTTACTTTTAATTATGTCATGCTGCAAAAAGTCAAGATTCTTTGGTTTTGCATGTAACGATTAGTCTGCTTTCTGCAAGACAAACTGTTTTACAAAATCCCTGCTAGGCAGCTGTGTATAGTAGAGATGAATGAATGTTACTCACGGGCACCCAGTAAACCTGAAGGACAGAGGAAATGGCACTGCCAGATAGGAAACTGAGGAATGGCTAGCACCAATCAGTAGATAAACTAAAGTATCTAAAATCCCAGCACTCATTTAGACCCCAGCATATCTCTTGGCTATACCTGCTCCCGGAGCTCAGCCCTCCTGATGTATCAACACTGCAAAAACAAGCTGTGTTAGACACTTGGGGTGAAATCCTGGCCCTGTTAAATTCAATGGAAGTTTTACCATTAACTTTACCCATAGTGTCAAGCATTCTTTCCTACATGGGGTACTATACTCTGCTATTCCTTTTGATACCAGTGGAGAAATCATTCTCAACTCTGGTTTGCATAGGCGGGAGAACTGGTTACTACTTGTTGTCATTTTCATAGCATAGACAGTCTTTGAGTCTAGCTATTATATACATGTAATTCTATCACAAGGCATCCCAAAACTATGTAAAAAGATAACAGAAACAATGAGGTTGGGTCAAAGGTGCTAGCAGACTAAACCAGAAACTTAATTTAATCACGCCTCTCTCTCAACCTGGTACAAAAAGAACCAATATATACCAACAGCCTCAACACATACATTTTGTTACAAGCCTTTAGTTATCACCCAAATAACTTCCTTGTTTGTAAACTGTATTTGTGTTGCCCATCAGTCTGCCATCTGCCTTGTCTGGGAAGTTTCAGAACTATATTTAAATCTCAAGCTACTATTGTTGGTAAGGTGAAACTATGTGCACTGATAACCCAATGACTGAAATTTTAAAAAATAATTCTAGATAAATTCAAAGTTTTAACCATATTAGGATTTGTGAAGGACAAAACATGAAGTTGCCAAGCTCAAAAGCTTTGGCTCACCTGTGGCTCTCTCCTTGGAAAATTATGGATTTTTCAGAACAGACCAATTCTGCAGTAATATACCCTAGTTCTTTTCTCATTATACAGCAGTATATTATAAAGTAATACTTAACTAACTCCTAGGTACCACCCACTGATATAGTAATACAGTGAGCATGCATGTTGCATTACAGCAATCATGAATATTTATGGCACAGCTTGATTTAAACTCAAAAAACAGTTAAAAGTACAAATCAATAACAGTCCTGAAAATAGGGATCGGAGATAAACTGCTGTAGGTGCAGAGGAAGGAAAAATATATCAGTGCTTAAACATAGTTACAAACTCAGTCAAATAATAAAAGCTACAAGGGGCCTAATGTTTAGACAAAAGACATTTCCAGTTAAATAATATATTTATACCCTGCATTATAGACCAAACTTTGTAATACTTGTTCAACAAGGGGCACTTAATAGCAGCCTCTCTCATGCTGGTCTGAAAGCGTGTAAGGCAAATGATGTCAATAATCAATATTCAGTTTAAAAGCATCTTTCCACACAAATAAAATGAACTGCAACACAGCAGGAAGAGGAGCTACATTTTAAAGACAGGGCATCTGAATCATCTTGCAAAAATTATGACAAGTTTTTTTGAAATCAAGAAGTGTCCCTAATTCTTAAGTTCATCGTCTTTTGGTCTTTTCCTACTTATAGCAGTTAGCATTTATGCAGCATGTTTCCTCTTCAAATACTGTACAAACAATCATTTGGTCTCATACTGTGTAAATCACCAGCTACTCCAGTGGAACTGCACTGGCGTAAACATGGTGCAAATGTCTGAGTAGGTCTGTGCTGTGGTTCTGGTGGGGGGCTGGCTCACATGGCCCCATAAGTCTGAAACCAGTTTTATTCAGCTACATCTGAAGAGAACCAGCACCAGAAGATACACAGAGGTGTCTCTGGATTGAACAGATCTCTTCACTTATAAAATACACAAGTATAAAATCTAATCTTAAACGAATACATTTTAATTTTAAAGTCACATCCTTTAAAGTGACTTAGAATAAGCTAAGTTGCTCACGAGCGAAGACCTGGTGCAATGGATGTTAGTCTGGAGAGATTTATAATAGAAACTCTGGCACAAATTTGAGCAGAACACATCAGAATAAAAATGGAACACCCTTTTCTGATTAAACTGTAAAACATTAACGAGAACAGCACATGTGCATATCCTGCCTAGAGACTGGGAATACACTGCCCATGCCTTGCCTGCTATTGATTCTGTGCAGACCAGTTTGCCCCAGGGCGGAGTTCAAGAAGAAAACATGTATCTGTAAGTGCTTGTCCTGTTGCATAGTTTTGACACACCCTTTTTCTGACGTGATTAGGATATCCTAAACCCACCATGAAAATACCCGGGGGGAGGGGGGAGGAGGAGAATGGTGCAATAAGGACTGAACCACATACTGTGCTTCTATGAATTTTTGGCACTAGCATCATCATCTTAACAGGCTTTGCAATACAGAAAAACTATCTGCTTGACAGGGTGCATCTTGATCTAAAGATTCCACCCAGAGTCTGTTGGAGCTATCACTGTTTTGTGGATTGAACTCTGTAGCAGAGGTTCCATGTGGATGTGATCATTGCAAGATCAAGACCCAGAGCTTTTAACCAGTAACACCGAATATTAAAGGTAATAGAAAATATTTTTAAATACAGTACTGTTCATCACCAGATCTCAAAGCATTTACAAAAATGAACATACATCATATCCTCATTTTATAAAAAAGGAGACTTAAGCACAGTGGCTTGCCCCACTACACACACCCACACACAATCAGTGGCTGAGCAGGCGGGGAATAAAGCACAGTATTTCTGGCTTCCAGTCCATTACCCTATCCACTCCACCATGCTGCTTCTCATAACTATACAAAACAGCTTTTCAGACAAATGCAGTGCAAGTCTTTTTAAGCCATCAATTTTTAATTTTAAAAAGTAGATTTGAAAGGTTATTTTTTTCTTTAATGTGGTTCTCTGTCAATTTTTTTTGTCCAATTTATTATTTTCAATATTTTATCTAATGCATAGTTATTAAAAATGCTCCTTTGACTTCACTGAAGTAGGGCATGGCATACATTTTCAAAAGTGACTATTGATTTTGGGTGACATGTTAGAGGCCAGATTTTTCAGAGGGCAAACTAACTAGCAATTTTGGTGGCTCAATATTTGGGTGCCCAACTTGAGATGCTTAAAAGGACTTCATTTTCAGAAAGTGGTCAGCAGCTGCCCTCTGAAAAATCTGGCCTCTAACATGTCACAGATGGACACCCAAAATCACTAGTCATTTTCGAAAATGTAGGCCTTACCCTACTTCAGTGAAGTCAAAGGAGCATTTTTAAAAACTATACAATAATAAATTGGACACAGACAAAAAAGATTGAAAGAGAATCACATTAAAGAAAAAAAAAATTACCTCCCCACACTATTCTTACCTTCATCAGCAATAGCACCATAAGACAAAGTGTGAAAAATCTAATTGCTTTTCATTATTATACTATTTAACATTTTTCAAGCTAAGAAATGCAAAAGTAAAAAGACCAATCAATTTCATTTTTGTTTATTGTAAGTTTCACTTTTAGGTTTTGACAATACAGTCCAGTGCTATCAATCTAATAAAACAAAGTGCTTACACTGGAATTTATTTGCTTTTTAAAATTTAAATTTCATGTAAATATGTGTATGGGTATTAGGTTTGTTGGATGTTAGTTTCACAAAACATTTTTTGTATATATTTTATGGACAAGATTATGCAGCAGCAAGATAGCCATCTAAGGTGCTTCTACAGAAAGATCAAAGACCTCACCCATATATCTCCTGTCCCACAGCAGGATTCCACTTTTTAAAATAACCTGCCCTTCTATTGTTCATTGTTGCTTAATATGCAGTACAGATAATCATGTTGGGGTTTTTATTAATGTTCAACAAGGAATTAATTTTTTTTGGCAGGTTTTTACGATGTGTGGTCAGGGTATGTGCCAGATCTTTCAGGACTTGAAATAGGTTATTGGTTCCCAATTATTTTGTTTGGTAAACTGAGGCAAAAAAACCCCTAAGTAATTTGTTCAATATCACACTGCAAGTCAGTGGCAGAACTAGGAATAGAATGCAGGAGTCAAACACTAGACACCACTCCATCCTTGTTTACACAGGTACTTTCCCACACCAAGTCAAAAAAATAGGAGACAGAACGACTGTGTTACAGAAGCAGTTGAAACCCTCCGTAACTCTGAACATTTTTTCCACCAAGTTATGTGAAACCTACAGTACGTGTTGTTCTCTCTCTTACGGTGTTATTTTTTCAGGCTTCAGACTTTTCCTGCAGCATTAGGACTATAGTACAATTTAATTCCAAATTATTTTCTTTCTATGGATCATCATCATCATTCATAAATTCAGGACATTCTGGTCTGGCATAACCAGATCTAACTTTCTGGTTTGCCTAAAGATTCAGCAAACAAACGGCACTAACAGAACAGAAACGCTTATGTTTGTTCTCATTCCCATGAAGTCAAATTCTTCCTCCCCAACAGGAAAATCAATAAAAGATGTGAGTTAATCTGTGATATTTGTTTTGGAGGGGATTTGCTCGAGATCTAACTGACAATATTCATCAGCAAAAATTTAAAAAACACAGCCGTATGTCTTCCAAGAGATGTTCATGCAATCAGGCAAGCTACATTAGTATTTTTAACCATTTTGATACTGTATAATTAACAAAGAGTTAATATTTAAAGCCATTGGTTCTTATTCTCATGAATAAACTTACTCTGAAAACAAAAACTAGTGAATTTTAATCAACCCTATAAATTTAAGGGAGGTTAATTTTCTGAATATCATCATTTGCACAATAATACTTTGTAATAGTACCTTTCATCTGGAAATCCTCACAGACGTCACAAAAGATAATTAAGCCTATCACTGCTGTGAGGTATGTAACCGTTTTTAAATATGCATTTTACAAACGGGTAAACAACCACAGAGAGGTGAAGTGATTTTCTCTTGGTCACATAAATCAGTGGCAAGCCCAGAAGCAGAAGTCAGGAGACCTGACTCCCAATCTCTTGCTCTAATCACCAGATATCACTTTCTTTCCAATATTGGTACAGCTGATACAGTAGCATTTTCTCTTCTGGGCCAGAAATTTAGGAATTTAATTCCATACCAAAGACTTTAGCTCAAACGCAATAACTGTAATGCAGTTCTAGGGTGAAGGTGATGTACTGTTTATTAAGGGTGCCCATCCTTCAGGTGGTATATTAAATCAAGGGCCTTTCTGTCTGACATGGACAGCCTAAAGTATAAAGTTAAAGATCTCACGTTACTTTGAGGAAAAATAAAAAATAAGAGAGACTCTGGGATATATTATCCAAGTATCCTGAGCAACTTTCCCTATCTTGATAATACAGATTCTGAAGTCCAGGACTCTGTGTTCAAGTAACTAGCTGCAGAATGTATAATGTCTGAATAGCTACCATAGCACTAAGAGCTACTAGTATCTAACAGCTTTGGAAATCACTCTGATGTACTTTAAATAGGACAGATACTATATAATATCTTACTCCATTTCACTAGGTATTTTACCTCCAATGATTAATGAACGGCAGCACCTAGTTCTCAGTTAGCAGTCTCTGGTGTGCAAACTGAAAGAAAGCAAGAAGTTTCTTACTCCTGTACGTCAGGTATTCATTCTTCCTACATCTAAAAATGTTAAACAGCTAATGTACATTTAAGCTAGTGTATACTTAAAGCACTAAAAAGCATCAAAACACAACAGAGGTCTTTTTAAAAAAAAAACAGATGAGCAATTTATTTAATTTGTTCAAATATTCTTTAAAACTGTTTGTAACAAATTAAATAGAAATTCAAACATTTTTTGTTGTACAGAGTGATCCATCATTCATCAAAAGAACAGGAGTACTTGTGGCACGTTAGAGACTAACAAATTTATTAGAGCATAAGCTTTTGTCAGCATCCGCAGGGCACTGCGCTGTTTAAAAAAAAAAGAAAACAAAGCATCACAGGTGAACCTATGAAATTAAATAAATGTTCCAGTTCTGAATTATCTATGAACCACATAAACAAACCGTGCCCATCAAGTTAATTGAACTTAATTACGTATCATCCTCATATGCCAGATGTTGCCCAACTGTATGTAGCAGGTTAACTAATAAAAGATAAGCTCATACTGGACACCTGTGGTGGTTTGTTTAAGGAGACAACCACTGAACTATAAATTTTAAACAACCTGTGTGTATGTCCACTTTATCCACTTGCTAACTCAGACTCTTGCCTACTCCAGTTATCAGAACGGGGCAATTATCTCCCATGTCTTACATACGACACTCCCATTAATACACTTCAGAATGATATTAGCCTTTTTTACAACTGCATCACATTGTTGACTCATTCAATCTGTGATCCACTAGAACCCCCAAACCCTTTTCAGCAGTATTGCCACCTAGCCAGTTATTCCCCACTTATGTGGCTGTGCATTTTATTTTTCCTTCCCAACAAATGGCTTCCTTCAAAAAGGAAGAAATAACATTCTATCTTTACATAGAACCTTTTTATCCCCAAAAGATCCCAAAGCACTTCACAAACAAAATGGTATTCAAACAGATATTACTTTATCCCACTACTAAAATGCAGTTATCTCTGGGGTGAAACACAGTTGTTAAAGACAGGAAGTGAAGATTATTGTAGCCATCCAAAACTGCAGGTAGGATTGAGGTAGGCAGAATGTAACAAATAGAGTTGTAATTTGGCCACGAATAAAATGGCTCAAGCAACAAATCTCTCTTCAGACTCTACACAGATTAACTCTGCTCTTCTAAACTACTCACTCTCTGAACAAGCATTTATCATCTCACAGATTCAGCTAGTTCCCCAACCAGCATTTTCACTTCCTGTCTTCTTTTAAGAAGTGAATCTAGTATGTATCATCACTGTAAAAAATAAACATATGCAGGAAATTCCTGTAGGAGCCATTACTAATAACTAGGAGAAACACAGTCAGGCTGCAGAACTGATCATGGATCAACACCTTCAATAAAGGAGAGAATATGGAAAGAGGAGAGGGTGAAGGACCTCAACTATCAAAGTCTTTCTCTCCAGAGATTAGGGGAAGAAGAGTCTGACCATCATTAGGGCACAATACAAAATTTGCGTTTTAGCACAAACCTCCCCACAGTAATGAAGGCAGAATGGCAGCCCAGCTCCTTGCATGCCAGCCCGACTGCTATCTTATACAGACTGAGACACACCAGAGTCACTTTAGCTGCTCCCTGGCTACCATCCAGACTTTATTTCAGCTTGGAAAAGAGACTAAGGGGGGAATATGACTGAGGTCTATAAAATCATGACTGGTATAGAGAAAGCAAATAAGGAAGAGTTATTTACTCCTTCTCATACCACAAGAACTAGGGGTCACCAAATGAAATTAATAGGCAGCAGGTTTAAAAACAAACAAAAGGAAGTATTTTTTTACACAACGCACAGTCAACCTGTGGAATTCCTTGCCAGAGGATGTTGTGAAGGCCAAGACTATAACAGTGTTCAAAAAGAACTACATAAATTAATGGAGAATAGGTCTATTAATGGCTATTAGCCAAGATGGGCAGGGATGATGTCCCTAGCCTTTGTTTGCTAGAAGCTGGGAATGGGAAACAAGGAATGGATCACTTGATGATTACCTGTTCTGTTCATTCCCTCTGGGGCACCTGGCATTGGCCACTGTCGGAAAACAGTATACTGGGCTAGATGGACCTTTGGTCTGACCCAGTATGGCCGTTCTTATGAGTTCTTCCATTGACCTGGCCACCATCTCTCAAGAGGGTGGATTAACTACAGTGATGGAAAAACCTTCCATTGTTGCAGCAAGCGTCTATGCTATGGCTCTGCAGCTGTAATGCAGACAAGCCCTGATATCACCACTGGATTTTTGAGTATAGGGAGAGTTACTCACTATATAAATTCATAAAAGCAGTGTTTGAATAATTACACCTATATTTCGGTTACAAAAGACACACTGGGGATATTCAGCATGTTTTCTCAGCAGGGGATATTCAGCTGCTCCAGCCCCTTATGCTGGCTGGCACCATCATTTGCCACAGAAAGCTTCTAACTTTTGAACAGCTGGTGCCATTAGCAGCTTGGGGTTTTCAGGTCTGAGTCAGTTCCTTACAGCTTTATTGTGGCTTCGTACAGATAAAGGCAACACCAACAGGAAGAGAAAAACAAATAAGATCAAAACCTAATAAAGCCATTTTACCATAGTGTGCAAGAATCTAAATGATTAGACTCAGAAACAATACCTGGAGATGCAGCACAACTCCTGAGGAGTCTCCACATACAAGAGAGGAACTCAAACATATTGAAATGTTCCTCTACTACTAAGGCTGCAGTACTGTGGATAGGAGGAAGAGGACCAGCCCAGAAAATGCTTCACAGCCTTAGAGTTTTGAAATCTTATAATGAAAACTACTATACAAGTGCAAACAATTAGAGAAATTGGTTATCTTCACCACATCACGGCACGGATGGGAAGTTGGAAGGCATCACTGTAGCTCCAGATAAATCACAGGACTTTTCTTGATGCCTAGATGTCATGATGGGTGAACAATATATTCATCTATAAGATTCTGAACAAAGGAGAAATCAGGCATTGTAGTAGGTGGCCTGGTACACCTGCAGTTTTACACCTACTGCCCTTGTTGCAGCTTTCAGAGTACAAGAGTTATGCCTGTATAACCCACTAGTTCTAAACTATTTAAACAAGGTGCAGTACCACAAACACAACTATACAAGAGGAAGGGTTGCAGCAGCCACTATATAGCAGGTGCCGTGCCTAGCCTATAGAAGGCACCACAAAGCCAGACCATTTGCAAATTTTGCAAAGCCTTTGCCTATAGGGATTGCTTAAAAAAAACATGGCGTGTCCATGGATTTCTGTTGTATCTACTCTTTACACAACGTTAAGAATATGAGGAACACCCCCCGCCCCAGAGACTACCCCCCAGAGTTAGGTTCTGGTAGCTTCCACAATAGAAGACAGGGAACCCATGAGAGGGCTTCCAAAATATTTAAATGGATACTACCCAATTCCTGTACACTAACATTCCCATAACTTTGACTTTGTGTGGCTCAAAAGCTTGCATCTCTTATCACCAGAAGTGGGTCCAGGAAAATATATTACCTCACCCACCTTGTCTCTCTAACTTTCCCACAACTAATACAAAAAATTTCCCAGAATTCACCATGACAAATTATAATTGCAACCATAATGATGTTTGGAAGGTATGTATTGTTTTAAAAAACAGTACTTAAGAAACAGGGAACTGAAGTGTTACTTTGTCATGGCCATATGAATTGTGAACTAAACAAGACACCTAAACTGCTTGTTGGTATATCAAAAATCAATATTTTCTTTAAACTCTCAGCTATTTTACACGATCAGTTGTACCTGGAAAGGAATGGAAAGTAGTTAATGTGCAAAGAGTTCTTTCTGCACACTCTGCAAATGGGAAGCATGAAAGTATCTTCTTACTTTTAGCCTTCAGATCGTTACTGAGTTTAAAGATAAAAGGAGAGAGGGGAGACCATAACTGAAGGAGGTATTCACACAACTTTCTACCACAAACCAGACTAATGTCTGTCACCTGCACAGCATATGACCCAGAAAGTTCTGAAGTATTAATCAGATCATGAAATTCTAGCAGCAATCTGCACTCTCATCTTAATCGGTTGGGTGTAGTATAACTGGAAGGGGGAGGGAATAATCTCACACCCACACAGCCAGTTCCCTTTTAGTCAGGTAGAAACCTGACATCGCTTCCTGGTTCAGTGACAGGGATAACCAGGGGCTATGTGCCTTCTATACCCCCTCTCTCATCCAAGGTCAGTGAATAAGGTGGGCGCTTTAGTCTGCATGGCTGTCAATCTAACCCTGTTCACAAGCACTAAATAAAATACCTAAAATAATAATAGCGTTGAAGCAGATTTTCACTCAGAACAGGCTTATATTCTAAGTATGTATGATCTATTAACTTTTACATATTTTCAGATTAAATGAAGAAAGGTGTGAGAGACTGTGTTGAGAAAAAACCAATGGCTGCACAGCCTCTTCGGATACTAGTGTGGGATGTTTTTACACTGGCTGTCAAGCCACGCAAAATAATCTACTTCGGATGCAGTTGGATACAACTACCTAATCTCCTCCCCAACACGCCAAACAGGTAAGACTCCAAGAAGCAAACGTGCCAGGTTCTTTAATGGACCTTAATCTTCTGCAACCTGGCACATAGCACGGACATTGCACAACTAGGATGGCAGTTACTTCTGGAATTCAGAACTCAAACTGGGACTAATATTTTGAAAAAGATAATATTAAGGTTGCAAAGTGGACACAGAAAGCTCCTGTACTGAAGAACTTATTGTCAGGACTCCAAAGGCCAATTTCTGCTCACTTACACCCAGGAGGTTGAAACCAACTAAGTTACATAGGTGTAAGCGACAGCAGAGTTTGGTCCCATGTATATCTCTCTTCCCTTCAACCCACTGATCCTGTAACAATGATGCCCCTGTTAAACTTTGTTCTCCCTTGCTCCAGGTGCCTTGTTCCATCACCTCTTGCTCCCTGCTTTTTTCTTCAGCCTTCCTTCATTCTCCATGCATAATCTCCAGCTGCTCAAGGATTCTCTGTTTATATTAAACCATTGAAAGGGTATTTATGTGGTGCTGCTTCTTATGCACTGCAGCAGCCACCTTAGATATCCAGGGTGCGATCATGAAGCCTTGAGCTGAACCCTGAAGATGAGTCAACTATTTCAGGCTTGAGGCACTTGTCAATGTTCCTTTATTTCCAATGCCCTATTTGTTTTACCTATTAACAAATTAAAAATCCATAAGCATATGCAACTCTTAATAATTCAAAATCTCCTATTAATTTTAATTATTCAAGGCACAGTATTTTTCAGCTAAGATTTTTAAACTGACAGACCCATTGCAAATTACTGACGTTGGTGAGTTAGCAAGTAAAAAAGAAGCCAGGAATGCTGCATCACAAGATCTACTTTATTCACAAACAACTCACCTGGAGAAACTGATAGGTGCTTAGTATAAAACAGAAATAAGTTGATTTAATAATTTAAATTCCTTCATGGCATATTTGTAAATATCAATAGATAACTGAAAAATTAACATGTGTAAATGTCTAAATCCAATTTTTCATTATTCATGTTGTTTACTTGGATTCTGCACTTCACATTGGACGATGAAAACAGACAAGTCAGTTTCACTTGTGTTTATTAGTGTACTTCAGCACTACCCAAACGCTGCAGCGTCTGGGTTGCAAACACTGAACAGACATGTTTGTTTGTTTTTCAAAAAAAACTGCTCAGCTGGAATTTTTTTAAATGCCCAGTGAAAAATTTTTTTTATTAACATGAGATCTTATAAAAACTTGTATTTACAAAGACTAAACTTGAGACAAGTTTAACCTGATGGTACCCAGAGAAACAGACTGCTCCATCACAAAAAATACTAAAGCTCCAATTCTGAGATGAGCTGCAGGTATAGGGGTCCACTTCTTCAGAACTCATTTCAACACTGGGGCCTAAATAGCTATAATTCAATACAAATTCTTGAAACAGATTCTCATTTCACATTACAATCATAGTCCAAGGAGATGTAATACAACACATTGTCCGAGAGATACGGCAGGATGGAGAATTAACAAGGCAAGACGACAGACCAAGCTATACCTCTTTAGTGGTAGCAGAAAAGATAATTATACAGAACACGTGAAAAGCTTGGTTTAGGTCCTCCTTCAAAAAACCACCCTCTGTGGAATCAATTATGAATTTTGATCAGCAGGATAGCTCCTTGCTAACCATGAATTTCCATCCCAGTGGTAAAATTACATGAAAGATTTAGAATATTAAAGGAACTATATTGCTCCTTTTGATTCTAAACAAGAAATTGTTGCTTTAAATAAAAACTAAAAAGATGGTGACTAATGATGGTGTTATCTGATATTTTAACTAGAAACCCAAATTTCTAGGTATTCTCCATGCCTTCACCAAGTTAAGCTTCAACAAATATTCTTGAGAATATAATGGAAGAGGGTTGGGTCTTTTAAGTGCTTGTTGCCACCAGCATAACAAACCTCCTCTTACTTAGACTCACTACCTCTTTGAGGGAAATAAATAAATAAATTACAAACCAACAAAGAAATGAGTTGAAACCAATTTGAATTAAAACAAAGCCAAAATAAAGTTGTGTTACAAATTCTGATATGTTTATGTATTTGTGCACAGCCGAGTATCAAACAGGATACTATCTATCATTTAGGAAACCTCTGTGTGGGTTATCAGATAAGTGCCCTATTTCTAGTACTTCACTTTTAAGACGAGAGAAAATTTGTCTAGAAAAAACTGGTTTAATGAAGATCAAATTCCTATGAGAATAGTTTCCTCCATTAATTTAGCTTTATTTAAAGACAGTGGCCTATATTTCAGAAGTGCTAAGCACCCATATCCTACTGAAGTCAATGGAAGCTGCAGTTTTGAAAAAAAATCAGGCCACTAATTCCTTAAAGTTTTAGTTCAGTAACTTAAAAGTATGCCATATTATTGGAGTGCTTATCATTAGGGACTCCTCAAGCGTGAGTAAACAACACCAAAAAGTATTCCATCTATCCACAATATGTCCCAAACCTTTTGCTTTATTGAAAGAGCTTGGATGCCATGAATTAGCTGTGAGCTAGAATAGCAGTCTGAATATTGCTACCTGTTACTTCAATAAAACAGCTTACAGCTTGTTAGTAAGCAAATCACAATGCCATGTCTTACCAATAAATGATTTCCACTTTTTTTCTGTTTAAATAAGAAAGTGTTTGGAAAAGATTATAAATGTGTTAGTAAATTCAACTTGCAATGTTTGGTGGGATAAAAACAAACACTGACATTTTGCTAGGTTTAAATACATCTTCACAACTTCGCTGCTACAGCCTGGTTTAAAGCACTAACACAAAACTATTGAAAGTATAAACTATTAACAAAAGACCAAATCCTGCATTCCTTGGGCACCCAATACTCACTATTTCAATGGAATGCAGAACAAGACTGTGTATTTATATTTGGAGATATTCTAGCAAAAGCAGAGTCTAAGCCTATTTCCACTGACTTCTATGGGAGCAGAATCAAGCATTTTTGCTACAGCAAAGAAATATAACTTGTGCTCCAGGAGACAAGGTATGGACAAAGTAATATATTTTTTAATTGAGCATCTGCACAATACTGGAAGCACGTAGCATAATTGTCACATGTGGTCTATGATTCAGGGCGCTGATTTTGTCAGCTAGTGCTCTAATTACATTGCTGGCTACAGGCTGAGAGTCACTGTGCATAATAAAACCAAGCCACTGAAATCAATTTTGTGAAACAGAATGAACTGATTTTGCAGCATTAGTAATTAAGTTGATGCTTAAAGGAAAGCTAACCAAAAAAATAAATAAAGCTACTAAGTTTACACTTTCTTTAGAAAATTAAATAAAATATAGTGGTCTTTATGACCTTAAAAAAATTCTAGCAACTATCTGTCAGTTATTTCTAGAGTCCCCGTCACTGCAGTGTCTAGTCACTGGTGAGTCTTCATAATTGCGTGCATGCACACGACAAAAACATGTCCATACACATCATCCCAGGAGCAGGCAGGGTATTGAACTATATGTAAATTCCACTCATTGAGGATTCTATCCTCTTTTTAGGTCAAATTCTGAGAGGTGCTGAGCATCATCAACTCCTAGGAAAGCCAATGGACTGAGGCCCCCCTGGGGAAACAGAACTTGTTTAAATATTCACAAGAACACTAGAGCCAGGAAGGGTAAGGACAGAATTATGCATATGCGCATCTGTACACTAAGCCACAGTTGTCAGGTCTAATCTTGTTACTATTCCTCTAAAGGAATATAAACACAGTAATTATTACAATGAGCTACCAAATGTATCAGCAATTCAAACCATACATACTGGTGTTATTCAATATAAACCTGAAAAAAATATGTCTCTTGTCATTAAGTCTTAATACTGTCTCACCTTAGTTTTCATGCATGTTTGGCAACTTAACTAACACTGCCTGATGACAGAAAAAAATGCTTCAGAAGAAAACATCTGATCAAGGCTGGGGTTTTCCAGTTTCTAGAACATGCTGCAGGTGTTGCACCTTATGTATGTTATTAGAGAGCATTAAAACTCAGCCCACAGGAGAGGACATACCAGTGTTCTAAACACTCATTTTATCCTGAACAAGAGGTTGCTGGTTTTGAGCTGTATAAGCTTCAAAGGGAAACAGTCAGAATTCAGGGTGTTCTGTTATAGCACTGATCACAAGGAAAGGGTTAAACGAACTAGCTTTCTTAAATATATTTGTCTTCTCAGTTCACCATAACACACTTTCTTTCAAATTACACAGTGTTATATTTCAGTGCTCTATAATATTTATTGTGGCACCACTGACTATTTATAGGCCACTCTATTATACTGTCCCCTGTTGTATCAAAGATGTTGTTCCCTCATAATGTCCTTCCATTTATTGCGTGGGCAATTCCAAGAACTGCTCACTGAGTCACCTAAATAATGAGGAAGGCCATGTTAAAATACAAGAAAAAATAAACTACAGACAAACAACAGCAATGGTATCACACAAAATGACAAAGGCTGGGAAATTAGGGCAGACGAACTTCTACAGCAGAATGTCCCCATTACTTTTTCTTAATATGTTCATCTATGTCTGTCCAGTTATTTGGGTGATCTGCGTTTTCTAGACTTTTCCATTTTCTTCACCTGGCAAGGTGAAGAGACTGGGACAAGGAGCAAGGGGTGGGGAAGAGACAGGATTGGTAAGAGGGGATAAGGCAGAAGGGGTCATGCTTGAGGGGAGTGGGCAGAAAAGTCTGCCTACTAGAGCATGTTCCCCTACAGGGACAGGGTCTGGTTGAGTGTCGAGATTGGGAGTGGGAGATGGAGAGGGAAAGGGAGGGGAAAGGGAGCCAGTAGGGGCAGGAATGAAACTAGCAGGGCAAGGAGACTGGGACTGAGAACCAGTGGGTCGGTGAAAGTAGGGAGTGGGAACAGATCGGACAGGGAGCCATGGTGCAGGGGAAGAACTTGGATGGGCTGGTCAAAGAGATTGGGACAAGGATCTGGAGGGGTGCGGGAAGAATATCCAGATTGGCCAAGGAGCCCAGGGAATGAGATTGGAACTGGGAGTCCATGAAAATGGGGAATGTGGGGTGTGACTGGAGGCAAGGATAGGAGAAAGACAAATTGGATAAGGAGTTGGGATGTGGGGACTGTTTGGGAAAGGAGACTGAGGACAAGGAGCTGAGGGCCTGGTGAACTTGGAATGGCTTGTCAAGAAGACTGTACCTGGGTGTGGGGAGGAGACTGGGAGGGGTATACCAGAGGGGTGAGACTAGGATGTGCAAAAAGATTGAGATTAGAAGCCTGAGGAGTAGAGACTGGGACGGGCAAGGTGAAGAGACTGGGACAAGGAGCAAGGGGTGGGGAAGAGACAGGATTGGTAGGAGGGGATAAGGCAGAAGGGGTCATGCTTGAGGGGAGTGGGCAGAAAAGTGTGTGCCTACTAGAGCATGTTCCCCTACAGAGGCTGGAGTAGAACCCAAGTTCCCTGAGACTCATTATTCCTCTGCTGTCCGCAAATATCTTTGAAACTTACTGACACAGTGTCTCATTCCCCTCTACTGCAGGTCCATGTCATAGAATCGTACGACTGGAAGGGACCTTGAGAGGTCATCTAGTCCAGTCTCCGGCACTCATGGCAGGACTAAGTATTATCTAGACCACCCCTGACAGGTGTTTATCTAATCTACTCTTAAAAATCTCCAATGATGGAGATTCCACAACCTCCCTAGGAAATTTATTCCAGTGCTTAAACACCCTGACAGTTGGGAAGTTTTTCCTAATAACCAGCCTAAATTACCCTTGCTGCAACTTAAGCCCATTGCTACTTGTCCTATCCTCAGAGGTTCGTCCCCTCTCAGTCTTCTCTTCTTCAGATTAAACAAACCCAATTTTTTCCAACCTTCCCTCATGTTTGCTACACCTTCAATCATTTTTGTTGCTCTTCTCTGGACTTTCTCCAATTTGTCCACATCTTTCCTGAAATGTCGTGCCCAGAACTGGACACAGTACTCCAGTTGAGGCTTAATCAACGCGGAGTAGAGTGGAAGAATTACTTTTTGTGTCTTGCCCACAACACTCCTGTTAATACATCCCAGAATGATGTTTGGTTTTTTTGCAACACTGTTACATTGTTGACTCATATCTAGCTTGTGATCCACTATGACCCCCAGATCCCTTTCTGCAGTACTCCTTCCTAGGCAGTCATTTCCCATTTTTTATGTGTGCAACTGACTGTTCCTTCCTAACTGGAGTACTTTGCATTTGTCCTTATTCAATTTCACCCTCTTTACTTCAGACCATTTCTCCCATTTGTCCAGATCATTTTGACTTTTAATCCTATCCTCCAAAGCACTTGCAACCCCTTCCAGCTTGGTATCGTCTGCAAACTTTGTAAGTGTACTCTCTATGCCATTATCTAAATCATTGATGAAGATACTGAACAGAACTGATCCCTGGGGGACCCCACTTGATATGCTCTTCTAGCTTGACTGTGAATCACTGATAACTACCTACTACTGATATCAGTTACTCTGTTAGCTCAAGTGGCAGTGGTCTGTGTGGTGGACCTAAAGGTTGCACCTCTCTTGATGACCCATATGGATGTTCATATGATGGAATTTCTGTTCTTTCCCCCAAACTTCTGCAATAAATGACACAGGGGTCCTAGAGACAGCAGTTTCTTCCATTGCATAACCCTGATTCATTCTCAGAGCAGATCCATCCTGTGCACTGAATGAGGCAGGGGTCCTGTGGAAAAAATAGTATATGGTTATGTAATTAAATACTGTATGATAATGCATGTGTACAAGGGGGCTAAATTAAGGTTGCCCAGGCAACCATAACTCTGGCATTTTCCTAAAGTTGAGTGCTGTAACATTAATAATGTTCTTTAATTAAGTTTTGTGCATGTGTAATATACATTTAAGCTATACATTTCCAATGTGTGGGGAAAATTGTACCTACAAAATATTTGTTTTCAAGTCAACTTTACCTGACTGGATGGAAGTTCCTTTTCAGAGCCACTACAGCACAGATGAAATATAGACAGTTTTGTACTGATCTCTTATGATTTGATAGTGTTAATAAGGATGAATTTTAAAGTAACTGTAGATTGTGAATAAAACCGATACAGCCTAACCTATTTTTAGGGTGGAGCAAAGGGGAGGGGAAGCAGAAGGGAAAAGGAGTTTCATTTCAAGCCCAGCACCAGCAATCCTAATTGTAACTAAGGAGTATTAATGTGATCTAGTGACTAGGGCTTTACACTGGGACTCAGGAGACCTGGGTTCTAGTCTCATTTGTGCAAGCAACCTTGGACAATTGCTCCTTGCGTGTGTCTCCTTCTGTAAAGGATAATAATCATAACTGTGACTAAATATTTTTTCCTAAAAACAAATAAAAGGCTGTCCCTGGACAAAATCATATATGCCAAGTTTAGGTTGGAAAGAATTATTATAGTTAAGTTATAAACTTCTACATACAAAAAGCACTAATATTAACTATGGTCCCAATCCTACAGTGTGATCCTCATGAGCAAACAAACTACTTTGCTCATACAGTGCCCGTTGATTTCAATGGGCTCTGAACGGGCACAACAGTCCACCCAGGCAAATCATCATGCAAGACTGAGGCCTATAGCAGTATGAAATGAAATGGGTTTTGCTTATGTAGTGTGTTTGGACCAGGTTTCATTTATAAGACGGACGCTGCCAGGCATAGGTGCTAGAAGTAGGGGTGCCGCTGCACCCCCTGGCTTGAAGTGGTTTCCATCATATACAGGATTTACAGTTTGGTTCAATGGCTCGCAGCACCCCCACTATACAACCTGTTCCTGCACCCCTGCTGCCAGGCCCAAAATTTAGGTTTTTCTGATGGTGTTGGCATGGTAAGAATTTTACAAAAGTTACTATTAATCTTAGATTTTTTTTTCAACATTAAAACACAGTGCGGGACTAGGAGACTATTTAAAGTTTTCCTCTGCAGTGGTCCAAATGCAACAGCAACGTGCTAAGCAATGAAACTCACCAGTATAGATAAACTGTCCAGACTGACTAGAATAAAAGAAGTAACCAACATAAATGGAGAGCTGCATCTTTTTTTCCTTTGAAGTAACCATATAATTATACCTAAAATTCAATACAAACTATAAAGTACAAAAATCATCCTAAATGGTGAAAGGCAAATTTGATATTTTTCTATAAGCTCCTTGTTTTGGTAATACCACTACACAAAAATTTTTAAGATAGTTTATCTTGACAGTATGCTTTCAACTTTTGCACTTTTCCTAATTGAGCAACAGTAAGAAACATTTTAGAGTTTCACAGTTAAGCATGTTTACTTTTTAAAAGGGGAGTGGAGCTGCGTAGGGAAAAAGAAAGCTTCCAGCTTTGCTTAACCTGAACTATAACCCCATCTATCAAATTGGTATTCTCAGGTGAACAACAAGCACGCCATTATACTTGCTTAAAAAGCATAACCTTAAAACTCCCTTCTCCTAGATTCAGGTATAGCTCAGATACCAAGAACTGCATGCCAGTTGGCCCTTTTCACTATCACTGGATCCATGGAGGTCACAAAATAGAGGCTCTTTTTCAGGAATGAGATTTTTTAAAGAATAGATCTGAACACATTTTTTTAAAAGCAAATAATTTAAAATCATCTGTCTCTGTAGCAAAAGCTAATTGCCATGTTAAATTTATCTGCAAAAAAAATTCACTTGTTAAACACACTATCTACCTTGGTGAGTCCATGGCTACGTTCTTTCCCATAGCCTCTTGATGCCCAATGATACTGCATGAGCAAATCCACACACAACCTGATTATTTTTCAAGAGGGTTTGTGACAGTGCATGGTGCACTTGCTTTTCACCCCCTAAAGATCAAGTTTCAAATTCTGAATAAGAGTCCCCTCTAGATATTTGTTCACATCACAAAGTCACCAAGTGCATATTTAGCATAACTGACAATTTTTGGTCAAGAGAGCATGGAAGTAAAGTAACAGATGAGCTGCAAACTGGGAACGCAGTGGACTGGCTGAGTTGTGTAGGAGACAATCATTTTTATCTCCACCATCAAGAGTGTTTAGGTTTCAGAGTAGCATCCGTGTTAGTCTGTATCCGCAAAAAGAAAAGGAGGACTTGTGGCACCTTAGAGACTAATAAATTTATTTGAGCATAAGCTTTCGTGAGCTAAAGCTCACTTCATCGGATGAGTGTTTAGGTGTTTCACAGAACATAAGAAGACAAGGCCTCTGATCTGAAGAGCTTACAATCTGAACAGAAATCTACAGATGGAGGACAGGAGACCGCATACAACAAAAAAAGTGAAAGGACTGAGCTGTGATGTTTTATCATGTCGACCTAGTTGCTTTATTTGTCTACATTATTTTGTCCATCACCAGTTTTGTTCATGCTTCTCTAACCAGCACCCCATCTGCTTGCTGCCAAGTTAATTCTATTTTTGGTTTGAAAATTAGTATATGTACACATCTATGCAGGAAATATTTAGATAGGGTATTACAGGTAATCATGGCAGATAGCAAGTGGGTACACAGCTGCATGTTTAGGACAGAAGTGAAACAGAGAAGAACGTCATCCACATGCATGCGTATACAGAGTCACTGGGCATTCAGGGGAAGAAAACGGAGATCACATAATGACGTTTAAATAGGCAAATAAACAGCTTTACAAAGATATATAAAAGTTATTGCCATTATTATTATTATGCAGACGCAGGCAGCTGTCTGACTTTGCAGATGTGACCTACATAAGTTACAGTAACCTCTTGGCAAGCCCTAGCCAAACACACCCAGATGGCAGCTCCCCCCTTACATATCCCCATAAACACCCAAAGCTAAGGCTGCAACTCCCTTCACACAGTGCAACTCCTCTCTGTGCAACTCCCTTCACACAGTATCCTTGTGGAATTGGGGGGAAGCAATTCCCTCCTCTCTCTGTTCACACTGTACCTCAGGCTGAGGGCACGTCCCCCTATCTCTGTCCCACACACTGAGCCCAGGGGAGCACCCCTACTTTCAGTGCCTTCACAGGCCTGAAGCAATTCTCTCTCTCTCACCCCCCCCCCGCCGCAAGGGGTGCCCAGCCCTGATGCCCAGGTCCCCCCACTCTTTTATACCCCTCTCCTCAGTCAAACTCTTGACAGAGCCCCAGGGAGCTGGGTGCCCGTCTGGACAAGGCTCTCAAACCTGCGGAGGGGGGAGCACACAGCCTGACCAGAGAAGGGCTCCCTCTCCCAGTCCAGTGGGATACATGGGGTAACTCGCCCATCTCAGCCCTGGGGGTGGGGTGCCGGGGGCAAGTCCCCACGCTCTATGCCCCCTTCCCAGCCCCCGGGGGGGCGAGGGATGTCGGGGGGGGCAACTCCCCCCTCCCAGCCCCCGGGGTGGAGGGCTAACTCCCCCCGGGCCCCTGCTCACAGCCCGGCTGACTGGTGTACATGGGGCTCCCCCGCCCTGCGCCGCCATCCCCGGGCGAGGCTGAGGCTGAGCCCGAGCCCGGGGCCGCCGCTCACTTACTCTGGGCCCCAGCACCAGCAGCAACGCGCCCAGGCTGAGGAGGCAGCGGCGGAGCAGGGCCCGGTGCGGGGGGCGGCCGCCCCGCTCCATGGTTCTGCACCGGGGGCTCAGCGGCGCCCGGCCGGCTCAGCGGCTCCCTGGCTGCGCCGTGATGCAGCGTGTCCGGCCCCCCTGGCCCCTGCGGGGCGGAGCCGGGCCGGGCCAGGCCGGGGAAGGCCACCGACGTCAGCCCCGGCAAAGGAGGTGGAGCAGACTGGGAGGGAGCCAGGCCCGGGGGCTGAGCCAGGGCGGACACGGGGACTTTGCCCCCAGCCCCGAGCTGCAGACGGGGACACCGTTTTATTGCGCCCGGGCGGACACGGGCGATTCCCCTGAACCCATGCAGAGGGACAGCCACAGTTCTGTACTCACCTTCCCGTTAGCCTTGCAGCTCCCATGAATGCTGCTCTCCTTCGTGGGAGCTGCAAAGCTAGCGCAAAGTGCGTTGAGCTCGAAATATGTATCCAGCACATGATATTATCTAGAGCAGTGCTACTCAAAGTGGTGGTCCGCAAACCGGTGCCGGTCCACGAGCCATCGGCTGCCGGTCTGCGCGCACATTGGAGGGCGGGGGTGGGAATTGCCGGTCCACCACATCAGAAAGCTTGAGAAGCACTGCCCTAGAATATATCAGCTCTGACAGTTCCCTTGTTAAAACTCTCTTTCAGTATTTGGGTGGTGGGGTGTACTGGTGTAAACTGCAAGTTTACATACTTTATACGTGCTCGAACCAAAAATCACACCAGAGCTTCAACACTCTGATCAATCGCTCCTTTTCTTTTTGCGAATACAGACGAACACGGCTGTTACTCTGAAACCGCTTATTCAAGGCAATTTATTGTTTTGGATGTGGGCTCCTCTGCATAAGAATTTAAAAAGTAAAGTACATATATACTCTGCACGGCCACATTTTCAGTACCAGCAGCACATATTCATTAGTGTGTGCCATTACAAGTGCCTGTTCAAATGAGTATTTAGACGTCTACATTTCCATTTGTACATACAGTAACTGCACACATGACCACTTAACCTGGGCAAGCCGAGATGTAAAAAAAACAAAAAACAAAAAACCCGTGTATTTTTAAAATGACCTTGAAGTACTATTTCTTTGAAAACTGCCTCAAAGATCCCGTGAGACAAGAAGGGTGAGGTAATTCTTTAAGAAAAGGGATTTGCTCTGCTTTGCCTGTCTTCAAAGTTTTCTGCCGCATCCCACCATTGTTCCATGGGACATATGCTTCTTGGCAACTTCCCTCCACCCCAGAGATGGCAGCATTTCAGTGGGTTTCTATGTAGATGGTTCTAAAGAGCTGTCAGAGCCTTTGGGATGAAAAGGGATATAAAAATGTCAGATATTATTGCCTTCCATGTTTAAAATTGTTATATATTGTTTCATATCTTTGCATCATTAGTTCATTGCTTATAATTCTTATTATTCATGTTCTGAAATTAAATTTCACTTTAGATTGAAATGATACATGCAGAGATGTCAGCTATGTAGTTCACATGCACATATAGTACATATTAAAACAATTTACCTTTTAGAATGGCTCAGCAAATTTTGAATTTCACATATGAGAAAACAGTCTTCAAAAATATGGAATATGAAAAAACAAAAATATGGAAACTCTTGCAAAAAATAAGCAAATAAACTGGAATCAACATTGTACAATAGCTATGAAAAACAGAGCTATGAAAAACAGCGTGCTTAGAAAATGCTTTATGTTTAATAAAAAGAAAACTCTTTTCTCTGGGCACAGTTAAAGTACATTTAGAAATGATCAACTCCCGCAAAGGAGAAATTAGGATGACATCAAATTCTGGAGTGGAGGTGCATCTCCATCTTCTCTTTATCTACTTTACCAGTTTCCATTGTAGATTGTTAGTGACTGGTCCCCCTACTGGGCAAAACACATCCTAGACATTACAAAGGTTTTAGATCACAAGTAATGTATTAAAACTTATGTTCTTAACATGTACAACTGCTGATAGAGATTAGCATGAGTATGTGAAAAACGACCTTACTGTTTTTCCTACTTATTTAGGTGTGCATGGGACTTTAAACACATACAGCAAACAACAATGAGGTCACACTCCTTAGCATCCACATAAAGGCCTGAACATGAAAATTCTGTACAGAGAATGGCTGGACTTCTATATAAGACAGATAACATCTAATGGCAACTGACCACAGAGATAGGGATTGTTCACAGGAAACAAGGTGAAGGGAAGACAGTTCAATATGTGGGATTTATGCATCTCCTCATTTAGCCATCGTAATCCTGAAATCCACGCCTATTAAAAAGCTTATTTCCCCGGGTCTCAGAACTGGTGTTTTTTAACCCAAGGCAGGCAGGATAAATGCCTCTGTTGGGGGTGGAGGGGGAAATCAAGAGAGCAATGGTCATTGGGTTTGGAGCTGGTTAATCTAAGCAAGCTCTGGCGCCCCCACGGGTCCCAGGTGGGCTCGCTGCTACCTGGTCTGACTCAGCCAGGCTTGGCCCAGCATGGTACAGCCAAGCTCAGCTATGTTCAACCCAAAAAGAAAAGGAGTACTTGTGGCACCTTAGAGACTAACCAATTTCCAAGGCCCCGCCCCGGCCTACTTCGAAACGGAACCGTTAGCCCACGGTGCTCTGGTTCACACCAGCTAGATGCGGTTAGCCCCAGACCAACCAATCCCCGCGCGGTCCGGTTTGGGCCTAACTGGCCCAATACAGCCCCGCCCCCTCATCATTCCCCCACCTTCCCCCGGCCCCGATCGCGCGAGACCCAGCCGCTGACGTCAAACGGCCGTGAGTCCTGAGACTTACATGTCATTGGTTGCTGATGAGAAGGGGCGGTGCCTGTTGAGGCGCCCGAACTATAAATATTGGTGGGCGGCGACGCTCTGCCTTTCGCTCTGCCTAGAGGGGTCGGGGTAACGCTGGAGGTGAGCGGCGGTGGCAGGGCCCAAATCCGCTTGAGGAGATGGGGGGTAGATGGGGCCGGGTCGGTGTGCTGTGGAGACGAGGAGGGCTAGTGGCGGGCGCAGTGAGGTGTCCCGTTGGCTCGGAGAAGGGGGGTGTCTGGCGGGGGAAGACCCATGGCTTGGGGCGGGCCGTTTGCTCTGGCGGTTGGGGAGGGAAGCGGGGTTGGGGGGTCCCGCCCGCGGCGGGCGGCGGCTGCTCCGGCAGTGGCGAGGGGGGCACGGAGGGCGGTGGCCCGAGGGGGCGTCGGTCTGGCGCGGGGAGGTAGGCGTGGGGGGTGGGGGAGGGGTTCTGCCCGCGGCGGGAGGCGGCCGCCCTGCGGATTGCGGGGGGGGGGGGGTGTCCGTCCCACCGGCGCCGGCTGCGGTGATGATTCTCCTTACACGTGTTAGACTTCTGACGCGGATGAAGTGAAGCCGAGTCTGAGCCCCCGGCGCCGGGTTCCTCTGGCCCAGGCGGGCCATGGCGCCCTGCCTTCTCTTGGGCTGCGGGTTGAGCCGAGCCCGGCCCTGCACCCAGACGCGCGTTGTGGTCGCCGAGGAGTCGGGGCCCTGCGCTGGGGCTGCGATCCTAACAGGGCTCCTGTTCCTTGCAGGCACGACGGGAGCCGGCTTGGGACCTATGCCCTGGAGACCTGCTGGCCCATTGCCAGCTGATTGGCTCGGTGTAAAGGGTGAGGAGAACGGTTAATAAAACAGTAGAAAAAAATTGTCTGTTTCTTTATTGTGCTCTCCAGCACTGTCTTTGAACTGGTGAAGTGGCCAACTCATAGCTTCGCTGGCTAAGCAACAGTGCAACAGGAAAAGCTTGTTCATAACTGGTGCTGCTTAGTTAAAATCTGAGTGGCTCTTTTAAGAGCAAGTAACAATCCTGTTACTGTACTGCTTAAATCTTAAAGACTATAATTAAATTCCCCCTTTGCTGAATGAAATTTCCTCTTCCTAGAGGCCTTGGACTGTTGGCAGTGAGGACACTGGAAAGATGAACACCTGTCTCATTAAAGTTAAGATCTCTCCTTGGCTGCATGACTTGTCTTTTGATGTCCTGTCCATAGGACATTGGCACTGCAGAATAGGCATAACCCTTCATAGAATTAACTCTTCCCATGACTACCTAGGAAGTTGTTACTGCTACAATGCAGCTTGTTCTAAAGTGGCCAATACACTTGGAACTGGTGGTACTTACAGAAATGTACATTTCTTCCAGCTGCTTTGAAACCAAGAGGCTAGCAAATGCTTGGATGAAGGACTATAAAACAGCAACTTCAAGTGACTAGGTTTCAATGGGAAATGAAGGTAGCATCAGCTATAGCACACTTGAAAGGGGGTGGTGTATAATATACAATTTTGCATTATATATGAGGGGGTAGAACAGCTTGCACCCATGTAGTCTAATCTACACTTGTAGTACCCCCTTGCTTGCTACACAGTTGGCTCAGTAGAATACAGAGCTGGCTTAAGGGTGGAGGGGGAAGGGCAGAGCAGAACTGGGTGGTGCTCCCTGCCATATACCCCCTGAACAGTCCTCTGCCCCCTGGGGGATTTACATGAGCAATAAAAATGGTAAATACTAAGCTTTAAGCAGTGGGTGAAAACTGAAATGCATTCAAACTCTGGAAGGATCTTAATTATGAGAGAAATAAGGCTAATAGGACAACTGACCAAAGCTTTTGGACAGTGAAATAAGATACAGTAGATGCTACCACACTGAAATAAATGCTAGATGTGGATAGGGAAAGAATTTTTCATTTCCCATGCATTAGTTTGGTTGTCTCCTAATTCAATAGTAGCTTTAAGATCTGTTTTCTCCCCAAGTTTGGCTTCACTAGTTTTCGTGCAAGGAAGATCTAGCAGAGGAATGATTAAGTTGTGTAAACAGTATTTGAACCACACCGTTTTTCTTTTTGCGGATACAGACTAACCCAGCTGCTACTCTGAAACCTGTCATCACAGCAGTGTGTAACTCAAAACTTTGATTTTAAAGCTTTTATTTTCAAAGCCAGAACAATACATTTTTTAAATCACTTACCCTAAAGCATCAGTCTCCATAGTCTCATAGTGCAGCTTGAATTGAACATACAATAAAAATGAATTTCTGGAGGAAAGTAACAGGGAGGTACCACATGAAAGTGGCTTCCCAAATACATCTTTTGAAAACATCTTGCACAAACAAACTACTGGTCAAACATAATTATGCAGAAATAACTTACAAGCTATGTAATGTGTCTGACATGGGATAACTTTATTTCAGAAAACAAAGCAAGCCAATTGTAGTTACCCACATAGTTTGATGACGAAGTGCAATATAACAATTGTGTAACAAATCTGGATATCTTTACACATTAGTGCATTTAGTCCTTTGACTTATTAGTTATTGCACATAGAAATTTAAATCATATAAAAGACCTGCGTACAAGACATGCAGACTTCATGAAAGGCAAATAATGCCGATGTAGTAATGAGCGCAATACCAGAACAGTATACACAAACTGGAATGGTTACAGGAGTTTAGGTAACAAATATAACCTGCTAATATTGCAATTAAAAGTAACCAAAAATAGGTGTTCAAATATAGACTTAATTTTTAAATATATTAAATGCTAATTTTATTTATGATGTTTCAGGCAAGGTGCTGTTGAAAAAAAATCTTCACTATGATAGCTTCATTTAGAGCTGGTAAATAATCAAAAGTTACACAAGATCATTCTGATTTACAACAAATAGGACTGAACACAATATACAAAGTTCTTAAAAATTTACTTTTCAAAAGAAAAAAAAGCAAATTATGCTATTCAAAGGGGAGCTACAAAACTCACCTTTGTAAACAAACATTCTGACAAATACATGAACAGTTGGCAACACTGAGAAAAAAGTCACATTAAATATCAGATATGTAGTGTTCAAATAGTTATTGATTTAATGCATACATTTAATCTCCACACAGGATAGAAATAAAAAGGCAGTTTTTTTCTCATAGTTTTGGCCATTTATTAGCAGAAACAGTCCTTAAATCTGTCATAACCAGTTTGTGATCAGCCTGAACAACTTCAAATGCTTGAATTCCTATTTCACATACAAAACTGAGAAATAAACACACAGATGTCAAAATCTCCCTTCAGTTACAGCTACAAATCCTCACCAGCATCAGGTGATTTGAAGTCACTGGGGACGCATGGCTATCACTGATCAGAATTTAGTCCCATGGTTTGCATGTAAACACTCGTGTCTCAGGAAAACACAGCAACAAAAACTCCTATGAGAATCCCACAGTTTATTTCATTGTATTAGAAGCTCCATAGACAAGTAGGGTAACTATTTCTGGTCAGTATGTGCAGTTTCAGACATTTTCATGTGTGCTCATATCTTTAAACATTCAGAATTAATCACAAACCATGGTGATTGTACCTCACTGTGAGGCAGGCTTGCTATGGTTTGGTCTCATGGCTTTGCCAAATGCTTTCTTAAATCACAATAACCCCACCAACTCCCACCTTCACTGATATTTGTGAGTGTGTGTTTTATGGCTACTTGCTTCCCAAAAAAGCACTAACTTGGTATGAAAAAAATAAGTTAATATGTATACCCCACCTAAATGGATTCAAAATATTACCTATACATCCAATTTACATTCTTTTCTCCTGAAAGCATTTCATATTTCAATTGCTTGACACAAGCTATTGACTGCAGAAGTGAAAGAACATAAAACAGTTCATTCTACACCTCCAACTGCCTGAGAGAGAAAAATAGTCTTCCAGTTGTATACATTTGTTCCTGCCAGAGGATTTGGCATGCAGTTCCTTTACTGCAAAAGAACCACCCTTCAATGCAGCAGCATGATGTATGAACACAAACTGACCACAATTTGTGTCATCAAGCTCCTTGATCTATTACAATTAGATTTTTTTTTTTTCTTCAGAACAGGTCATCTTAACCTCAGTTAAAATCCTGACAGCAGCCATTACAAAATAAATCAACTTATAAATGGAATGAAACTTTGTATAAGTGCAGTAAACAGGAACAATAACCAGACATGTTGAGCGCAAAGAAATGGTTATAGGCAGTCCTCTTTAAAAAGATGTGGCACAAGTTAAGGACAAAACTACTGCACAGTTTAAAAAACCATGAAAATAAATTTCTTAATACTGTACACTGCAAATCTTCACATTTCATGGTTGATCAGCAGCCTCTGTGACTGGATCTTTTGAAGGGCACGTAGATGAGCGGGGATCCATGGCTGAGTGCATTAGAGGAATATAAACATCATCCATGTTTGGCATGACAAAAATTTTCTGTGAAATAAAGGCAAAATTAAATGCAACTTAGTTTAACGTGTCATTCAACATTTTGGGGTTTCTGATTAGCATCATTCAAAAGTAAGTAACATACTTAAAATCAATTTCGGTTTCCTTGGGTTGGCCAGAATTTGATGCAATTTGTACATGCAAACTCCGCAGTGCCTACCAGTCACAACAGTTTGGTTAATATGTGAACTATACCCCATATTCTTCATAGTAAGTATGGTAGGATTATAGCATAATTATTGTGTATTTTATGCAAAACAGGTCATGTGAGGGGTCATTGAAAAAGTTATGATTTGCCAAATATCCTATTTGTATGCATGTATCATTTTTGTATCTAAAGTTAGAAATATTGACTATGTAGCTGTATTTCATTCGTGCTTACTCTGGGTGACACCCACAACTAGCCTTTCTGGTACAACAGTGAAGAAGCCAGACAGTGCTAATGGACCCTGGAATAACTTAACCTTCCTGTGAACATTCCAAACAGCCTGTAAGTAATAGCTTCTATGACTCTACAAGGACATGTGAGCAGGCCACATGATTCTGGACTCCATCTTGGGATGTCAGTATTTTTCCACAAACCAGTCTGAAAACCAAGTTTTGAAACAAAAGGTTCCCACCATATGCTACAGCAATATAAGGCAGGGAGTGACATCATCTGTTACTCTTCACTCCCCACACAGAAATATTCCTGGTAACACCTGAGTAACAAGAACTGAACTGGGGGAACTGCTCGACCAAGGCTAAAGGGATTTCTAGCCTGTGTATGAAGACCTGAGAAACCCAAGCTGTAAAACTAATGCAGCTTGTGCCTTAAGACTCTACAAGTCTGCCTGTACCATCAGTTAGGGTGAGATTCTGCTGTTCATATCCAATCTATCTAGTATATTAAACTTAGGTTACAATTTTGTTTATTTGCTAGGTAATCTGCTTTGATCTGTTTGCTATCACTTAAAATCTATCTAGTCTAATCTATCTAGTCTAATCATGTCTAGTTGGCAGCCGGTATCAAGTGGAGTGCCCCAAGGGTCGGTCCTGGGGCCGGTTTTGTTCAATATCTTCATAAATGATCTGGAGGATGGTGTGGATTGCACTCTCAGCAAATTTGCGGAGGATACTAAACTGGGAGGAGTGGTAGATACGCTGGAGGGGAGGGATAGGATACAGAAGGACCTAGACAAATTGGAGGATTGGGCCAAAAGAAATCTGATGAGGTTCAATAAGGATAAGTGCAGGGTCCTGCACTTAGGATGGAAGAATCCAATGCACCGCTACAGACTAGGGACCGAATGGCTAGGCAGCAGTTCTGCGGAAAAGGACCTAGGGGTGACAGTGGACGAGAAGCTGGATATGAGTCAGCAGTGTGCCCTTGTTGCCAAGAAGGCCAATGGCATTTTGGGATGTATAAGTAGGGGCATAGCGAGCAGATCGAGGGACGTGATCGTTCCCTTCTATTCGATATTGGTGAGGCCTCATCTGGAGTACTGTGTCCAGTTTTGGGCTCCACACTACAAGAAGGATGTGGATAAATTGGAGAGAGTCCAGAGAAGGGCAACAAAAATGATTAGGGGTCTAGAACACATGACTTATGAGGAGAGGCTGAGGGAACTGGGATTGTTTAGCCTGCAGAAGAGAAGAATGAGGGGGGATTTGATAGCTGCTTTCAACTACCTGAAAGGGGGTTCCAAAGAGGATGGCTCTAGACTGTTCTCAATGGTAGCAGATGACAGAACGAGGAGTAATGGTCTCAAGTTGCAGTGGGGGAGATTTAGATTGGATATTAGGAAAAACTTTTTCACTAAGAGGGTGGTGAAACACTGGAATGCGTTACCTAGGGAGGTGGTGGAATCTCCTTCCTTAGAGGTTTTTAAGGTCAGGCTTGACAAAGCCCTGGCTGGGATGATTTAACTGGGAATTGGTCCTGCTTCGAGCAGGGGGTTGGACTAGATGACCTTCAGGGGTCCCTTCCAACCCTGATATTCTATGATTCTATCTTTTGTAGTTAATAAATTTATTTTATGTTTTAATCTAAACCATCGAGTTTGGAGTGAAATGCACAGGAATCTTAGCTCAGAGAGGCTGTTGCATATTCCTCTCCACATTGGGGGGAGGGAGGGGAGCGAGCTCTATGAGCTTATGCTGTACAGCGCAAGATGGTATAATTTTGGGTTTATGCTCCAGGGGGGGTGCATACCTGGGGAGCTGAGAGTTACCTTGGCTTTAGCCTTCCTACTGTTGGTTCGTGCAGTGGCTACTCAGAGAGCCTGCATGTAACTGCAGCTGGGTGTGTGTCCCCTATCTATGTTTATGCTGGTGCAGCAGGTCAGCAGTTTGTCACAGCTGGGGTGTAAGGGAGACCCCAGGCTGGTGGCTCAGAGGGCTCAGCGGTACCCCAATTCCAGGTGGCACCCCATGGGGGAACCCGTCACAGTATAAACCAATTAATTGCAGATTAGACATTAGGAAGTGCTGAGATCCCTGCACATTTCACTCAACTCAATGAAGGGCCAAAGGGAAGTGCCTGTTCCCCCCACCCCCGCCCAGCATATACCTCATTGCAGTTCCTTTCAAGCAGAATTCAAGGTGGCAATTTTGATCTAGCCAGTCTGCCTGATAGGTTTGTGTCATAGATAGTCAAGAGACTCTCCCACTCTTTGGACCATCCTGGAAATGTATATCCATTGGGTTGATCAATTGGCCAGATTTTCAGCAGCGCTCAGCACCTAGTAGTTCAGCTGGATGCTGACCACTTTTGCAAATTGAAAATCTGCACTTCTCTTATGTCTGCACTAGGAATTAAAGGAACAGTTTTGAACTGCAACCTTCATTAGTTAAACGAAAAACATCTTTAAAGTTATTAAAGAAACATACCTGAAACTCTTGTTCCAGTTTCTTTTCTATCCAGTCAGTCACATGAACCAAAGTTACTTCTCTCTCGCCGAGCTTTGGCCGAGCTTTTAGCTCTAGATAGGGAGGTCTTCGGAAACCGTACCTCAAGAGCACACACACAAAGAGGAGAGAGTTTTTTATCGTGACTATGAAATATTAATTCCTATTGCATCTCTTCCAAAATATATTCCAGATGAGTGTCTAACCTTGTCTTCTTGTTCTTAGAACTATTTTGCATATGAAATGCTCTGCAGTTTGCAGAGGAAGGTTCTATTGATACTAGAGCTTATGACATGATGGCACGCACATTTTGTAGCAAAACATTTCAAAGACACTGGGCAGGGAAAAAAGAATCACACTGATTTTTATTTTATTTTACAGAATGGTCAAATAGCTGCAAAGATATAAAAGTACCCAGTGTCTTTTATAAGGGAAATTAGTATTGTAAGTGGAAAATTGACAGTTAAAAGAATTCAATTTCTATTTTACTTTACACTTACCATATTCTGTCAGTAGGTGGTGGTGGAATGTTAACTGCTAGTGTTCCTTTACACTCTTGTACTTCAACAGTGAGCAACAGTGGAGTATTGGATACCTCTTCAATCTTCTTTTTAATAAACTCAGTCTCTGTTGCTTTCTGAAAATATTTTGACTTGGTAATTTTATCCACAATCCTCATGATCTTACTTGTCCGATGTCCTCCAACATACCTTCATATGTAGAATAAGAAAAATACATGATCAAAATGATGTGCCCAGAAATTAGCTAGTTTTCCTAAAAATTTCTTTATCTCTGCATGCTCCATGAAGGAACACCACAGTAGGAGCTACAGGCTGTAAAAACCATGATCTGACACTAAAAGCTTTGGAATAAAATGAAGAAAAATGTAGGCTGAATGCCAGGGAGAATGTGTGTGGTGCAAGCCTCAGCAGTTGAGAAATGTAAAACAAGGCATGCTAAAAGCACTCCTCCAAAAATTTTTTTTTTTTACACATACGCTGGGATTTTCAAAAGGGATCTAATAGAATTAGATGCCTAGCTCCTTTAGGACCCACAAAATCTCAGTCATAGTTTAGGGAACAATCCTACACTATCTGGTGAATAGACTAGGCCAGATTTTCAGAGGTATTCAGGTGCCTACTGGAGTTTTCAAAACAGCGTCTAAGTGCCTATTTTAATTTCAATTGAAGTTAGGTGCCCAGATGCTTTTGAAAATCCTAGTAGGTGCATAAACATCTTTGAAAATCTGGCCCTAGGTGATGAGAGGTCTTTTCAATCTTGATTGCCCAAACAACTTACAGTTTTTTCCTGGGTGTCTCACATAAGGTCAACTAGATGGGGCCCCAATTCTGATTGCACCCTTTGGGCAGTATGGCAACACAAAAAAGGGCTACAATTTCTATGACTATCACCAATTTCATTTGCTAAATTATTTATAGATTTTCTCTGAAGTCATGTTGATTTGCAAGGTCTTCAATAAAAGTCCTAAACAGAGATTCACACTGATGTGTCCAGGCAATGCATGTCAGAGTCTGCACCCAGCTGGTTACAAGTGACTAATGGCTCTTCTATCCAGTCCAAGTGCACCTCCTTTCCAGATGGCACTAGAAGCATGACATTTTTTTTTAAAATGGCTAAAGATGCTTACATGACTGTCAACAGTAAGTTGGCATGATGTGTGCAAATTTGTATATCACCATCTTAACAAAAATTGTCAGGAGACAGATGCACTGAAGCATGTGCACATACATCTTGAGCTCAAGGGGACCAAACACCATGTCCCAGCTGTTTAATTATAGGTTTTTGGAAGTGTTACTGTGTTTAGTGTGGAGTTATTGGTAGGAGGACCAAGGAGGAAAGAAGAACCAGGCAGTAGAAGAAGCAAGGCTCCAGGAACTGTTAGCTGCACATATGCAGAAAGACTGTTTTTTCTCCACTACAACTAGTCTAGATGGGATGCTAGCAAGACAGACACTTTGTTGTAAGGACAGAGTACATCTCTACTTCCTTCTACACCTAGCACATCTAGGAATGCGAGCACTGCATAAAAACCATAAGGATGGCATCTTCCACTTTCCTGTAGTGCCCAGGTCATCCACTGAATGAGATGGTATGGGGGGGTTAATCTCTATTAACACAATGGGCCAATTCTCAACTGGTATAAAACCAATATCTCTCCATTAATTTCAATTCCCTGATTTATACCAGCTGTGAATCTAGCCCAAACAGAAACAGAGTTATCCATTCATTGGATACTATAGTGGTCATGGTGCAAATTTTCAAAGGCTTGAAACAGAGTTCTGGCCAATCAGATTTCCTTCTACATTTACATAAAAGTACAGATCACATATAATTAACATTGCCAAGAGAACAAAAAGGAAAACCAAAGTATTTGTAAAAGTATATTATATATAAATAATTCTGACAGACCACTATATACAAATTAAAAGGATTTGAATTAAAATACACACTTTAGGGAACTACTGCACAGTCAAGCTACTCTAAAAGCCGTTGGAGAAAATAAAAAAGTGACAGCGATCAAGAGAAGCTATGGCTCAAATGCTACTTAAGCATCAAGTTTAGAAATTCCTAAACCCTAAAAAGAAAAGGAGGACTTGTGGCACCTTAGAGACTAACAAATTTATTTGAGCATAAGCTTTCGTGAGCTACAGCTCACTTCATCGGATGCAAAAAATTGGTTAGTCTCTAAGGTGCCACAAGTACTCCTTTTCTTTTTGCGAATACACACTAACACGGCTGCTACTCTGAAACCTGTCACTAAACTCTAAAGACACAGGTTCAATCCCCAACAAAGATGACCTAGCCTTTCAGCCTCTCAAGGTATTTAAGACAGCTGAGGTTTAGTTGGTGGTTTAACCATGATGCTGGGAGTTCTATTCCTGGCTCTGCCACTGGGTGAGACATCTTAGGCATAGGCCTTGTCTACACTACAGGGGAAATTCGATCTAAGCTACGCAATTTGAGTTATGTGAATAGTGTAACTCAAATTGATGTAGCTTAGACCTAATTACTGCGGGGTCCACACTACGTGATGTCGACGGGAGACGCTCTCCCATCAACTCCCCCTACTCTTCTCGATCCAGTGGAGTACAGGAGTCAACGGGAGAGCGATCTGCATTCGATTTAGCGGGTCTTCACTAGACCTGCTAAATTGACCGCCAATGCATTGCTCGTCGACCCCTTGGTAGGTGTAAACAAGTCCATAGAAATTTCAAAGTAACTTGGTGAAGTCACCACATCTGTAACGTGGGATAGGGACATTTAGCTGTCTTTAAAATCTGCAGATAAGTTATGGAAGTATCAGATGTAAACTGAGCACTATGCAGTTCACTCTGCAGAAATATTTTGCACAATACATTAGAAACTAAGCTCCTGTCTTTTCTGCTACGATAACTTGCAAGAGTAGCTATTTGTTTTGGTCAATATTTCCCTTTCTTCCTTTGTTGTGTAGTATGCTACTCAATTGCCCCCCCTCCATCCCAGAAGCATCTGCTTTTCAGTTGTGCTGTTGGATGGACGGACACATACACACATCTTACTGATGCCCTTTCCCATGACAAGCACTACAGTGGAACAGAACATGAAAGGTTGTCATAATCCTTCAGCTGGCAAAGCATGTTTTAAAAAAAAAAAAAAAATCAGGTAAACGTCTCACCCTTCTGCACCAGGAGTCAGCTGCTTCTCTCCTCCCATCACCTCAGAAGCATCCTCCTCCTCTGACGACCCAGCACTAGAAGACTCCTCATCACTGTCTGCAAGGCAATATGCCCTTGGCCTGAAACTGAAAGAGACAGAGATAACAATTTCCATATGAAACTTGACATTATCACCCATTCATCATGGATAGCTCTTGTGGTGCCCTATATATTTATACTGAACTGTCTGTAATTGCCCTCCCTTTCCATAACTATCCAGAGAGAGAAAGTAAACAAACAAACAAACGCACACTGGGATTGGTTGCAGAATCCTCGAATTAAATATGCGTGATTATTTACACAGAAGCCTGTTTTTCTTCAGTAAAGCTGAAACCTGCATGAAATGAGAGTCTATTGTATGGCAAGACAGAAAACAGAATGGCTGTTTTGCATGCCACCTAATGGAATGGGAGATGGCTTTAAATATGTTTGCAGACACATTCTTGTTGGTGTTAGTTGCTTTCCAAAAGGTTTGAATAAAATGAAGAATATCAAAAGTTTATAAAAACAAACAAACCCAAACATGAATTTTAAAATGCCGAGATGAGACTATACAGCTGTATCTTGTGCAGGACAAGTAGATTTATACTGAATGCCAACATAGGACTCTATTCAACACAAATTTTGACGAAAGGTTCCAGGATGGGAAGTTTGTTTTTATTTTGGAGATTAAAAAAAGCATACTGTGCCATGCCAGGTATGGTGTTTATGCTTCACATATGTACACAAGCTATTATCCCTGGTCACTATCAGAGTCACACGGGTCCTTTGTATCTATCTACCATAATTATTGGGGGGTGCCAGATTTAGAAATGATGTGTAAAGCGGTGTAAATTACAAACTGGTAGGTGAGTGTACAGGAGGCTACTTGATTTTAAGAGAATCTGAGTGAAATCTACATGCTGAAGGCCCAGATGGTGGTTTAAGGGAAAGTACCCTGCCCACTCCCTCCTGTTGGCTGCTTTTCTTCCTATACCTTATCTTATTTTGCCTCTATCTGGGCAAGTTGTATGAATTCAGGCTCTCTTACAGCACATACACCCACTTACTGGCGTGTAACATAGCATCTTACATATTCTTTTTAAATGGAAATCTGTGCAAAGCAATGTGTTGTGCACACTGTTGGCACTTAAGATATTCAACCTCTCAGACAACACCTCTAGAAACTAAGACCTCACAGTGGGTGTTAGAGAGAGAAGTGAAAAAAGGTTAAATGGGAATTTCAAAGGACATTGGGCCTGATTCTCCATTGGCCTCGAAATAATGTATTCATGCACATCTGAAATTGATAGTATTCTACACCCACTTTGCATGAATGTAAGTGATTACACAAGGTGCAGGGCACTGGAGAATCAGGTCTTAAGACAGTCTACATCAAGGAAACTTGCAGTGTTGTAATTAATTGCTATGGTTACATTAGTAATTTGTATCATTGCAGCTACAGTTGATGTAGCTACATAGGTATAAAATTTCCCTAATGTAAGTTTAAAAGGGAAGGATAAAGGAATTTTGCTGCTGGGCAAAAAGAAAAAGGATTCTAGGTACTAAAATTCCTTTAAAAAAAGTCTTTTGTAGAATTCCCTCCATCCCACCCTAGCTGGGGGCACAATTTCCAATTGGTCTCTTCATGGCACGCATTTCCCTCCTTCATGGATCCATGGAAAAATGGTTCTGCAGGCTGGTCAAGTTGTAGCTCATTGTACCAGTGAGGCACAGGAATCCGGTCAGTGACCTGGTGTATATGGCAGTAGTGTAATTTCTGCTGAAGAGAGTCCATCATGGATTAAGAGGAGTGGGGGTAGTGGAGCAAAGAGGTTACTCACTTTGTACAGTAACTGTGGTTCTTCAAGATGTGTCCCTTCATGGGTGTTCCACTTCTGGTGTGCATGTGCCTCTTAAGCCTTTGATCTGAGATTTTCAGTTATCAGCATCCATTTGGCCCATGCATGCGCCCTATGCCTCCTTGTAACAAGCTATACAGAGATGCACAGGCAAACTGCATTTAGTTCCTTATTCACCCAAAACATCCCCTAAGGAACAGTCTGAAGCAGAGGGGAAGGAGACTGGGTACTGGAGCACCCATAGGGGGACACATCTCAAAAAAACAGTTACTGCACCAAGTGAGTAACCTCCTCCTCTTCAAATAGCATTCCCATGGGTGCGCCACTTCAGGTGACTTCCGAGCAGTATCCCCAGATGAAGGAGGGAGTTTTGAACTGAGTCCAGAATTGAAGACAGTACTGCAGAACCAAGTATCGCATCGGATATGACAGCATGGATCAGGGCATAATGTTTCAAAAATGTATGTACTGAAGCCCTTGTAGCAGCCCTACATATTTCAGATACCGGTACATTCTTCAGTAATGCCGTAGACGTTGCCTGAGATCTGGCTGATGGTGCTATCGCCCTTTTGGAGGTGAGGGGCAATGCCCACAGCATTGTAAGTGATAATATATCCCAATATCCATCTCAATCGTTTCTGACTAGAGACTGAGAACCCCATAGATCTATTTAGAAAGGAAATGAAGAGTCTCGGTGATTTCCTAAATTGCTTGGTTCCCTTCTATCACCCAGGGTACGTAAACAGGATTCTTGTAGGGAACTATGTGGCTTCAGGAAAAACCCCGGTAGATGAATGGATTAAGGTGGAACTCCGACAGAACCTTAGATAAGAATTTAGGGTGTGGGCGCGAAGAGACCTGGTCTATAAAGAACACTGTAAAGGGACGATCTGCTGTCAAGTCCCCAATCTTCCTGATCCTACTGGTCTAGGTGATAGTTACTAAAAAGACCATTTTCATAGACAACAGAAAACAGGTTGCCATTGGTTTGAATGGAGGTGTCATAAGGTAACTGAGTACCAAGTTGAGGTCCCAGGTCAAGTAGTGTCCCTAATCTGCAGGCAGAGATTCTCCAAACCTTTAATAAGTCTAGATGATACCGGATGTGCATATATGGAGAATCCTTCCACTGGAGGATGAAAGTTTGATATTGTGGCCAAATGGACCTTAACTGAACTAACACATAATCCTGATTTTTTTTAGATCCAATAGATAATCCAGGATGACTGAAAGCAGCATCAAATCAGGCAGAAGACAGTGACACCACCACCAATGGAAGAATCTCTTCCATTTCTGCTCATAAATAGTGTGGGTTGATCTCCTCCTACTATTCAGTAACACTTGTTATACTTCCGTAGAGCAGGAGGATTCTACCCCATGAACCAACAAGAAGCTGTGCCCTGAGGCGGAGAACCGCTAGGTTGGGATGAAGTACACAACCTGTATGTTGTGACAAGAGATGAAGACTGGTCAGGAGCCCGAACAATGGCTAGACACATAGGTGAAGCAGGTAATGGTACCACTACTTTCACTCTATCTAAATTAACTATACTAACCACTACAGAAATATTAGAAAAGCCAAGGCACGCTCAAGGCAGACATGCTAGGGTTCCACGTCAGGCCAAGATGGTTGAGAAGAAACTAAGGGCTATCTGCCTGTGTATCCCTATATTGCCTCGGTATTTGGCACGAGGAGGTATAGGATGTATGAGCAGGACAAACAGACACTGCTAACTGAAAATCTCTGATCAGCACTTGAGAGTCATGCGCACCTGAAGTGGAGCACCCAGAGGTAAACTACTTGAAGAATAATCTTAATCAGGATACAAAATATTACACAATAGCAACTAATTCCTGGACTCAAGGTTTGGAGTAGTTTTGTGCTCAAATGCAAACCAAATCTTTTTGCAACAGATTCAAGTTAGGGAAGGATATGGGTGAATACACTTTGACATTAATATATCTCTTGTAATGCAAGAGTTTTAAGCAGTTATAAAACAAAAGTTTCGGGCAAGAGGGAATTACCCAGGATTGTCATTTTAGTTGTGTAATATTTCACAGCTTGTTAAGAACATGCAATTTATAGCTGGGTTTTCTTTCATTTTTGTTCTTGTGGTTTTGTTCTCATGTTTCCCTTTTTCAAAGGAACCAGGCAGAACACTGATTGAAGTCATTGTCACTGCCCATATAAGTGGGCAGAGGAAGATGTTAAGGTTGCTGTATGGAGCCCCACCAATCTAAAGGACAGTTCAAGTACAATGCAACAGTACACAGCATTCTTCCCTAGGAGCATGCGTAAAGAATGAGGGCAATAATCTCAAATTCCTTTTTAACTAGCACAGATCCAAGTTGTAAGGTTTGGATTTGACCTTCCCCAAAGATTTCTTCATAGGTACAACCCCATTGTAGCTCCCTGCTCGTATCAGAGCACCCAAAAGTGATGCACACCAAGTGCTTCTACACCAAAGCTGAAAGAGGTCACTCTCACAATAGTCCCAGTGAGCATTTCTAAAATAATCCCACAACTGAGACACTGCCAGCCAAGACATCAACAAATCCTCTCTTCATTAAATTAAGTGACATCAAAGACGACCTCCAATCTCATTATACAATGTGTGGATCACACTACATGATCACAACAGAAGGGAGTGCCATTTTCAAAGTATCTTCTTGCACTGACTGCATGGGATTTCACTGAACTGCCACTTGTACCCTGTATTATTACGTAGTATACTACAACCAAGAGGAATTATATTGTGTAGGAGACTGCATTGCATTTCTAAATGTAGATTAGCCTGCCTGTATTTGCATACAGAAATCTCTGGTATGCTGTCTGAGACATGCTAGTCATTTATTTATAGAATAGCCATTTCACATTTTGTTCACTGGCAGTGCCTCAGAGTTGCATTTTGTGTCTGAGGGCTCTCCAGCAGGATAATATCCCAACACACTTCAGAGTACTGTCCAAAACATTAATGCAAGATGCTGTTTTTGATAGAATAATGCTGGACATGTTTGTTAATATGAGGGACTGAAAGCGACTTACACCTAACTAGTTTTGCTGCCTTTTTCAAATGAGGCAGGTGTCTTTTTCCAGCTATTTTGGGGGGGGAGGGGGGAAAGCTTTTTTGGCTGTTGTAGCTCCAGACTCGATTTGGCTCAAGGCACTTCCATAAAGGTCACATTCAGTCAACTGCCTACGCTCATTTATATATGGTCTGTACTGCTAACTGAGATTTCCCCACTTGTTTATACAAATCTCACCCATACTCAAATCAAGTACCGCTTTGGCAGACAGCTAGGTGTGGTATGGGGAGAGACTGATGGAATAAAGAGGTGTGTGTGTGTGTTAGGCTGTGTGGTCTGGCAGAATAAGCATATTGCTGGGAGCCAGGAGGTTTGAAGTTCCACTCCTGGTTTTGTCACTGACTCTCTGTGATGCATTGGCAAGTTGTTTAACCTCCCTGTCTCAATTTTCCCATTTTGAGGGATTACAATTTGTAAAGCATTTTGGACAGGTAATAATACTACTACTTGAAGAAAAGATGCTGAAAGAAAGTGTCACTCAATGAGAAATACTTATGATGGCTTCATTATTTATGTGTATTTCTGATTTCCTCATAGTATTTAACCCTTTCATGCCAAAAGTCAGATATCGCAATGCTGTCTGTTAACACAGGCTCCAAGAGATAACATTTCACCACTCAGGAAACTTCAGCTTCCAAAGGAGTCATTGGAAAGTTTTCAATCTATCATGTTTCCTTGCCATCCCTACTTAGAATGGATATGGCTTTTTCCAGTCTGTTTTGCCCAGAAGTGATTGTTTAGTTTTTTTGTGGCCAGAGAAGGGTAAAAAAGGTATTATATATAGGATAGTGACAGCAGCATTGTGATCAAAATGTTCCTGATATGATGGACGTTCATCCTGCTTCTCATGCTACACCAGTCTTGCAAAACTCTATGTCGATAACTGGCCTGGAGAGAATGATTTCTTCAGATGGGCAAGTAATATCTCACTTCTTCATTACTGTCATGGTAAAGGCAAGTGAGCAGATTAGGTCTGGGTTGGAGAATCTTTGCAAGGCCATGCCACACCATTATGTGCCTATGTTTTATTTTTAAAGTGCTTGTCAGAAATACCCGCACGACTATGGAGATAATTATATTGTAATATGGTTATCCGTACTAAAGTTGTTTCGCCACACAGTTATGAAGTAGTTTTCTGTACTACCATCTACCTTCTCCAGAGAAGGGTACTGACGACAACTATATCAAACTTGGATTCAGAAGCATGGAGTTCAGTTCGATTTGTCATAGCAATTCTCCTGACATAATCTGAACTAATACTTCATTGTGCTAATTTTAATATTTGAATTAAGATGAGCTGTGCAGATCAGAACTGAACTGTGACTACTACTAAGGTGTCCATACGCTTCATATAGCGCATTTAATTTTCAGAAGCTTTACATGGTATCCATTGTATATGGTAAAAACAAAAGTATACTGGAAGTGTGTATGCGTCAAATTGATGAACATCTGGCCCTGGACACGATACACACTTAGGAAAGGCCATCTGAAGGGGCTAATACAGTTTTAGTTCTAAATTCAAAGCGTACATTATTAGTTACTGATATTAACATTTACTTTACCTGTAAACGATTGCTGTGTGAGAATTCAAACTATGGTACATTAAAAAAAGAGAGATGTGAAATCAGTGTGTTTGCCCACTGTATTTCAGAGGCTGTTCCTTCGTTACAAGGATATAAATCCATACAGAGACATTTTTGTAGGCTTGAGGGAGGGGAAGCAGATTCTCCATCTCTATAGGTGTTTGCTTTTTTCCAGGGTGGGTGGGGGGCATTTTGTGGAAAAGCTCCTTTTAATATTTAGGATCACAATCTTTGTGTCAGTGACACTGATGTAAATCAAAAGTAATTTGTCAGTCTTTGGTGGGGTCACTACACATTTAACTTTAGTAAAACAGAGCAGAATCCAGCCCACTGACTTCAGATTCCAGATTTATCTGTGCAACAGTACAGAATTTGGTCATTAATATATTTTTGCTTGTATTTTATTTTTACAGGTCATGTCATTTAGCACCGTTATAAATCTCACTTTAATATACTTCAGAATGGACCAGGTTATGTCTCCAGCATGCAAATTAGCTTTTATTAAATATTAAAGGACAGTTTTATTTATATACCAGCAAAAGGTTACATTTTCAAGAATATTTTCTGGATTCGTTGGCAGTGAATATGCACTAAATCATGGAGTCTGCCTACCGTTCAGGGACTGGTGATTTCTCAGGAACTACTATGACATTCTAGTTTGTTGCTGGAAGAGAAAAGAGTTACTTTGAACCATGAAAATTCTAGGACCCTAGTGGCTACTTAAAGTCTTACTTCACTACACAGCAAAACTAACATAGGACACATGAATTTAGGAGCATTCTTAGCTTCCAAGGATTCAGAAATGGTGTCTTTATATCCAGGCTCGATAGTACTGAGACACTAGGGGCAGCAACAGCAAATGAGGAGGTTGAGACTAACCTATTATCTTAGCCTCTCAGCGCATTATTAAGATTCCTTTTCCTTCTAAAGAAGGAAAGAAAGAAAACCCATTGAATGGTTTTATATAGCACAAAAAGAATCAACATTCCACAGCTAAATTAGTTGGATATTTGACAAATACCACTCACCAGATAAATACAAATCCACAGATTGATGAATCCAAAACACATTATAAAAAATGAAGAAAAAAAATAGCACAAATACAAGTTAGATAGGATACAATATGTAATTTCTACCCAGTTTATCTAGGAGGCATTTCTCATTTAAACGAGGAGGTAAACAGAACTATTATATATACAAAATTGGACTTTAAAAGGTGGACATGTTTATTTACACTGTGCAGTAAAGTTACTGAGGAGCACCTGAACTGTTGACATGCAGGATGCAGCTATCCTTTCACATTCATTATTTGTGTTATAGTAGCACCACATAATACCTACTAGTCTAAAGAAGAAACTGTGCAGGGTATTGATTTCTCAGGCACAAATGGGAGCGTTGTGTTTATGGAAGAAAAATGGGAAACCACTATGGACTCACCAAAGGCACATTCAGCATTTAGAATTTTGTGCATGAAAGATCCAAGTCAAGTCTAATGCCTAAACAGCACATACCTAGACAGCTGCAAAAGAATGGCATGTAGAGCCACTGATTAGGGATGAAAATAGGTGTCAGAAAAACCTAGGCTCTACTTTCAGTTCTGCCATAGTGGTGTAATCTCAGGCAAGTTGCTCCACCTCTGACTCACCTTCCCCACATTTGTTAAGCATTAATGCTTGCTTGCTTACTTACTATACAAGGATAATTTGAGAGCTATCTAATAACTAAAGGTCTTTGAAAATGTAACATCCATATTGGTTTATGCTCACACAATATTCACTAATTTAATTTCAGAAAGGGGAACTACACACAAATGAGGAAACTAGTTAAACAGAAATAAAAAGATACAGTCATTAAAGTGAAATGCCTGCAAGCTGCATGGAAACTTTAAAAAAAAACACCATAAAAGAGGCTCACATTAAATGTATATCCCAAAATAAAAAAAAACAGTAAGACCACCAAAAAATGACACCATTGCTAAACAAAGTAAAAAGCAGTTAGAGGCAAAAATGTATCCTTTAAAAACTGGAAATCCAAAGGAAAATAGAAAGGAGCATAAACTCTGGCAAGTCAAGTGTACAAGTGTAATTAGTCAGGCCAAAAAACAATCTGAAGAGCAACTAGCCAAAGACTCAAACTAACAGCAAAAAACATCCACTCAATGTGCAGTGGCAGTCAAAACAGCTAAACAAATAAAGTGTTATTTACTCCTTCATTTAACATAAGAACCAGGGGTCACCCAATGAAATTAATAGGCAGCAGGTTTAAAACAAGCAAAAGGACGTATTTCTTCACACAGTGCACAGTCAACCTGTGGAACTTGTTGTCAGGGATGTTGTGAAGGCCAAAACTATAATGGGGTTCAAAAAAGTATTAGATAAGTTCAATGGCTATTAGCCAAGATGTCAGGGATGCCACCCCATGCTCCGGGTGTACATAGCCTCTGACTGCCAGAAGCTAGGAGTGGTTGACAGGGGATGGATCACTCGAGGATTGCGTGTTCTGTTCATTCCCTCTGAACCACCTGGCACTGGCCACTTGCAGAAGACTGGATAGATACTCAGCTAGATGGACCATTGGTCTGATCTAGTATGGCCGTTCTTATATTCTAATTTACGTACACTTGGGTATCTGCAATATGTGGTGAATATGTTAAAAATTTCACAGCAAGAATGGACAAAATTAATCTCTAGTGGGAGCCTACCAGTGCCATTGGAGTTACACTGAGAATGTATTTATCCAATATTTGCACTTAAACTAAATCCTTCTACTTCTTACTTGTCAGTGTCAAAGAAGAGAACACTGGAAGGAGATCTTATACATGTTCAAATACCTATATTTTAGTCTATCAACATTTTTTCTTTTCATAGAATCATAGAATATCAGGGTTGGAAGGGACCTCAGGAGGTCATCTAGTCCAACCCCCTGCTCAAAAGCAGGACCCATACCCAATTAAATCATCCCAGCTAGGGCTTTGTCAAGCCTGACCTTAAAAACTTCTAAGGAAGGAGATTCCACCACCTCCCTAGGCAACGCATTCCAGTGTTTCACCACCCTCCTAGTGAAAAAGTTTTTCCTAATATCCAACCTGAACCTCCCCCACTGCAACTTGAGACCATTACTTCTTGTCCTGTCCTCTTCCACCACTGAGAATAGTCTAGAACCATCCTCTCTGGAACTACCTCTCAGGTAGTTAAAAGCAGCTATCAAATCCCCCCTCATTCTTCTCTTCTGCAGACTAAACAATCCCAGTTCCCTCAGCCTCTCCTCATAACTCAGGTGTTCCAGAACCCTAATCATTTTTGTTGCCCTTCGCTGGACTCTCTCCAATTTATCCACATCCTTCTTGTAGCGTGGGGCCCAAAACTGGACACAGTACTCCAGATGAGGCCTCACCAATGTCGAATAGAGGGGGACGATCACGTCCCTCGATCTGCTCGCTATGCCCCTACTTATACATCCCAAAATGCCATTGGCCTTCTTGGCAACAAGGGCACACTGCTGGCTCATATCCAGCTTCTCGTCCACGGTCACCCCTAGGTCCTTTTCCGCAGAACTGCTGCCTAGCCATTCGGTCCCTAGTCTGTAGCGGTGCATTGGGTTCTTCCGTCCTAAGTGCAGGACCCTGCACTTATCCTTATTGAACCTCATCAGATTTCTTTTGGCCCAATCCTCCAATTTGTCTAGGTCCCTCTGTATCCTATCCCTGCCCTCCAGCGTATCTACCACTCCTCCCAGTTTAGTATCATCCGCAAATTTGCTGAGAGTGCAATCCACACCATCCTCCAGATCATTTATGAAGATATTGAACAAAACTGGCCCCAGGACAGACCCCTGGGGCACTCCACTTGACACTGGCTGCCAACTAGACATGGAGCCATTGATCACTACCCGTTGAGCCCGACAATCTAGCCAACTTTCTACCCACCTTATGGTGCATTCATCCAGCCCATACTTCCTTAACTTGCTGACAAGAATACTGTGGGAGACCGTGTCAAAAGCTTTGCTAAAGTCAAGACACAATACATCCACTGCTTTCCCTTCATCCACAGAACCAGTAATCTCATCATAGAAGGCGATTAGATTAGTCAGGCATGACCTTCCCTTGGTGAATCCATGCTGACTGTTCCTGATCTCTTTCCTCTCATGTAAGTGCTTCAGGATTGATTCTTTGAGGACCTGCTCCATGACTTTTCCGGGGACTGAAGTGAGGCTGACTGGCTTGTAGTTCCCAGGATCCTCCTTCTTCCCTTTTTTAAAGATTGGCACTACATTAGCCTTTTTCCAGTCATCCGGGACTTCCCCCGTTCGCCACGAGTTTTCAAAGATAACGGCCAATGGCTCTGCAATCACAGCCGCCAGTTCCTTTAGCACTCTCGGATGCAACTCATCCGGCCCCATGGACTTGTGCACGTCCAGTTTTTCTAAATAGTCCCTAACCACCTCTTTCTCCACAGAGGGCTGGCCATCTATTCCCCATGTTGTGATGCCCAGCACAGCAATCTGGGAGCTGACCTTGTTCGTGAAGACAGAGGCAAAAAAAGCATTGAGTACATTAGCTTTTTCCACATCCTCCGTCACTAGGTTGCCTCCCTCATTCATTAAGGGGCCCACACTTTCCTTGGCTTTCTTCTTGTTGCCAACATACCTGAAGAAACCCTTCTTGTTACTCTTAACATCTCTCGCTAGCTGCAGCTCCAGGTGCGATTTGGCCCTCCTAATTTCATTCCTACATGCCCGAGCAATATTTTTATACTCTTCCCTGGTCATATGTCCAACCTTCCACTTCTTGTAAGCTTCTTTTTTATGCTTAAGATCCGCTAGGATTTCACCGTTAAGCCAAGCTGGTCGTCTGCCATATTTACTATTCTTTCGACACATCGGGATGGTTTGTCCCTGTAACCTCAACAGGGATTCCTTGAAATACAGCCAGCTCTCCTGGACTCCTTTCCCCTTCATGTTAGTCCCCCAGGGGATCCTACCCATCCGTTCCCTGAGGGAGTCAAAGTCTGCTTTCCTGAAGTCCAGGGTCCGTATCCTGCTGCTTACCTTTCTTCCCTGTGTCAGGATCCTGAACTCAACCAACTCATGGTCACTGCCTCCCAGATTCCCATTCACTTTTGCTTCCCCTACTAATTCTTCCCGGTTTGTGAGCAGCAGGTCAAGAAAAGCTCCCCCCCTAGTTGGCTCCTCTAGCACTTGCACCAGGAAATTGTCCCCTACGCTTTCCAAAAACTTCCTGGATTGCCTATGCACCGCTGTACTGCTCTCCCAGCAGATATCAGGAAAATTAAAGTCACCCATGAGAACCAGGGCATGTGATCTAGTAGCTTCCGCGAGCTGCCGGAAGAAAGCCTCATCCCCCTGGTCCGGTGGTCTATAGCAGACTCCCACCACTACATCACTCCTGTTGCTCACACTTCTAAACTTAATCCAGAGACACTCAGGTTTTTCTGCAGTATCGTACCGGAGCTCTGAGCAGTCATACTGCTCCCTTACATACAGTGCTACTCCCCCACCTTTTCTGCCCTGCCTGTCCTTCCTGAACAGTTTATAACCATCCATGACAGTACTCCAGTCATGTGAGTTATCCCACCAAGTCTCTGTTATTCCAATCACGTCATAATTCCTTGACATCACCAGGACCTCCAGTTCTCCCTGCTTCCTAACAGTTCTCCTAACTTCCTTTTAAAAGTTAGCATTTCACAATGTCATCATTTGTCTTTTTCTTGCAGAAAATATACAGAATAATGAAATCAGAACTGATCAGGTAATTAATGAATGAATTCAACTGATTTTAAAATAGTCTTTTCAAATCTACTTAATTGTAATTTAAATGTCTCTATGTTCTAAGATTTGGGATTTTAAAAAAAGTATTTCGTTCTGCTTACAAAATCTTTATAATTCTTTTTTTTTATAAAATAGGTCCTATTTGGAGAGCATATTTATACCTTGTGTACAGACTTATCTTCAGCATTTACCAGAGCTTTAATGCAAATGGAAGATACCTTAAGATAAAAATCTACTGTCTAAACATAATGAAGAACTGATATAATGAAGTATATTAACTTGTTATAAAAAGTTAGTTTATGAAGATAATCAAATGTCAATAAACATAAGTAATTAACTGGTTCCAAATGTTATTACAGACTTAAGGCCAAATTCAGTCCTCAGATACAAACATCAACTTCCATTGATCTAGAATTGAACTGCAGTAACATCTGAGGGTAGAATTAGCCCTGCCTTCCTAAACACAGGTCTGGTTTCTTTCTTGGGCAGTAATATCTTACCCTTCTTTGCCAATCTCTCCAACTTTCAGTGCTTCACCAAGAGGCTCTTTACCAAGTTTGGTCAAATTCATTTTGGTCTCGAGGGTCATTAGAAAAGACCCGTTGTAGGACATTTCCAAATCAATCCAAAGCCCTAGAATTGTTAATAAAAAAATTAAAATTTTTAAGATGTGACATTGCAACTTAGAGTAACTTATACAATCATTTTATATTAAAGTGATGTCAAGCTAGAAATAACTTTGGAACAAAAGCATTCATAGGGTTACGGACACGACCAGAGATTTTTGAAAATGGAAAATATTTTTTAAAATATCTTACTTTTTACCACTTGTGCAGTTTACTTTTCACATTTCACTCAGCTTGGAAAGTGCAGGTAATGAAGATGTGTCAGTTACACTATGTGGCAAGCCTGCACTACTACCACAATGCCATCATGGTTCAACTTCCAGAACTTTGGGGCATGTTTTATACACGAGTATAACATTTTTGTTTAGTTTTCACAAAAAAAAGTTTTATTTTTCAATTGTTTGAATCCCTGGACTAGTTGATAATAAAATACCAAAACAAGTAATTAATTAATTTAATTACTAGTGAAGTTCGAGCTCTACTGTGGTGCTCAGAAATCTATACAATATCATCATAATCAACACTAAATAATGAAACTGCCTATAAGTTAGACAATTATTCCCTCTACTGGCTCTACAGTCCTTTCTAAGCCACTGTAAAAAATGAGCTGGGGAAGACCCTCTGATACATCCTCTGCAAGGGAAGGAGAGTACCACACCTTCTTGAATGGCAAGACAGAGCCCCTCAGAGAAGTTATCAGACAGACAGTCTCGTATTGCATGATCTTACCCAAACAACCCTTGAGATATATGACTTCTATATATTCATATTAAGGCTTCATAATACAAAAAATAATTCTTCTTTGAACAGCCTTATTTCCTCTAATGATTTACCTTATATGAATAATAATAAACACTCGCCTGCTGCAGTGTTCTAATGTACTGCACACCAATATGAATATAATTCAAGTATTTAAAAAAAAAAAAAAAAAAAAAAAAAAGTAAAAACCGCCCTCTTAAAATTCAAACAAAACCTTTTAAAGAAGCTGAATACAAAAAATTCAGATCTATGTTTTCAGAAGTGATTAGTGATTTTAGGTGCCTAATTTGAGATACCTTAAAAAGCCCCAATATACAGAGGGCAGGTGCTCAACACTCAGAAAAATCAGGCCCCTTTGAAGTGTCAAGTTGGGCAACCAAAAATTAATCCACTAAGAACATTAGTCACTTCTGAAACTTTAGGTCTTTGTGAATGCAAAGTATCTATCATTCTCTTTTCTGCAAACACACATGAGCAAAACTGAAATGCCATATACAGAGTCCAACCCTGCAACCACAAACTCCAGGATGCGGGCCACCCAGTCAACTATCATCATACAATTAGAAATAATGCTGAAGGCGAACTGTCTTTAGTTTCCTCATGTACAAATATAAAATTTCTCCACAATTCAGATGAATGTGAGTTGACTGTTTCACATTATGTTTCTAGACAAGGAAACAAATGCCAATTTATGCAGAATTTCCCTCTCTGCTTTCTGCTGGTGAAATTAAAGATGGCATTGGGAACAGATATCACAGGTCTGAACAGCTGAGAGCAACTCTTTTTGTAATCAGTGAGTCAGCATGCTCCAAACTTCAATGATGTTTTAACAATAGATTAAATTAAACTAAGGAAACAATTTAATCAGATTACTGAGAGAAAGGATGTTCTCTTCTACTCACGGTGACTGGTTTGTTAGTATTTATATAAAAAAAATAGCACCCCACCACCACCACCACCACCACCACCTCATGGTACAGTTTAGTCATCAAGTTGTTTGTTGCCTAACCTTGATGAAGATACAGTAACACCAGAGCACATATTATCAAGTTATGGCTATATTAACACAAGCACTGTTTAAATTAAAAAGCTGATTTCTCTGTCAATGACAGTAATTGCTCAAATGATGAAAGTCACATGAGCAGAATGTCTTTTCTTGAAGTCAACAATTACTGGAAATTTGTACTTTGAGAGGCTCTGAAAGCGTTCTTCAAATATTGTACATCACTGCATTTTTAAGACCCAAAGCAGACTACATGAAATGGCCTCAAACAGCATAATACCACAACATTTCATTCAGAACTCCAATTTTGATTGAGAAAGTTGCCTAAATTACCTTTATGCTAAGAAACTTACTGACAAGTAAGTTCATATTGCTTATGCAAAAATAAAAATATTTTCCAATGATTGTTGTCACATTCACATATATCCCCTTAAAATTAGGGCCAAAAGAGAATGAAATTAAGGTTATTGCAGAGATTCCATGTTTATTACAAGAATTAATAAAATGCAGGAACTAAAACATCACAATTTGACAACGTGACTGCAATTACAAGGATTACAAATCCTACCATAAACACTTGTCTGCTGCAACTACTCTGTAAACATGAAACCGAAAGGATTAGTTTTACTGAACGGTAGTGTGGTCATAAATACAAAAGTAAACCAAAACACACAGCAATCTCATAAAACCTGTCTCCTGACTTTTAAATGCGATGCATTTATTACAACGATAAGAACATACAACTGAAGTACTAAGTCAGAACTGGCAGCCCAAACAGATTCTTAATAATTCAAACATGCATTTCCAGAATAAAAATTCTTAGAAACCAATTTAAAAAGTTGTTGAATCTCTCTCTCAGTGAATCGGTCTACAAAATCTTAAAATAAAGTTTAATATACTGGAGCAGTTAATGCAGTTTTATTGGTTTTTAATCAAGGTTGGGTGTAATATGTATTTTTGTATTCTGTTCAGTTATTTCTGTTAAAAGTCACAATAATGCTGATGGGTTTTGTACACTAACTGCTTTCAGCTTTCAGAAAGGGGCATCATTTCAGAAAAAAATTTGATGGTTGGAGAAAGAGGGTAAAATTGTGTCAGCATATAGAACATTATATTCTGTAAAGTTGGCGAGGGATTAGAAGACATAATGGAACATATACACCTGTGAAATGTCGTGGGTGGGGGAACCCAAGGTTGCGGGGGGGGGCAACTGTCCTCCCCCGCCCTTGCTCTACAGTAAATGATGTTCTTGCTTGCACATACCTGGGATAAACCTGTCACTTGTGGAGACCAGTATCAGCAGAGTGCAATTTTCATTGCACAAAACATAAAGCTTATTGGCAATCTACTTTTATGAGAGTTCTTTGCAACTTTACTGGAGAGGACAGGCAAATATCTGCCACTAGACTGGATAGCTAGGTCACAACATGTTTTGCAGTCTAATTCTTCCCTAATTTATATGTGCATCCCACATTGAAATCAATGGAATTACAAAAGGAGTAATTCAAGATAGAACTACTAGAGATCCAAGTATACAGTCTGTCTTCTATATGTGGAATAGAATTGATGACAAAAGTATTTAAAGTAATGTTACTTTAAGAACAGATTTTTTAAATACAAAAAAATAGTTCAGTGAAAAATGTCAGAAGTTTATACAGAGTGTTCTTAAATAATTCCCAATCACCGTTCAGAGTTTTCTGATTAAAATTTTCCACCCAGCTGACCTGGCTCATAATTGTTTTCAGTTTTGTGAAATTAGCCCTTAATGACTTTAAACAGTTTTAGCCATCCTACCTCTGAAGTCAATAATAGTATTTTAACTGCAAAAGGCTGATACTGGTAAGCATGATTTCTGACCATGATATAATCGCTGATTCTGACACTATTTCAACTGCTATAAAACCAAAATTATAAACAGAACCATGCAAGTCTCTGGTAGCAAAAAAGAATACAAGAAGCAACATGTCCACCATAAGCAACTACTGCTGGGTGTGTCTTAGTAGGGCACATCTAAAATTGCTTCACTTCTAATGAAGAATCAATGCTAGACGGTTCCCCAGGGCTTTATTAGCGACATAAGCAGAAAAGCAGAGGCATTAGTAGTGTCAACCTATGTCTGCCAAAAGACATGCCAAATAGAAATGCCTTAACTAAGCAGACAAAAAAAATATAAAATAACGGAATCTACTGCAAATGGGAAACCAGAGATAATTACCACCAATAAGTGTGGCTTAATTTTGAAGGAAAATATCAGACCATAAAGTTGTCTACTACATTCGCTTCTTTCAAAGTATTTTCAAGTTTAAAAATAGTAAGATCCCACAACTGTGGAAAAACTACTAAAAAAATTGAAAACTTAATCAGAAATATTACTTTTCAGCAGAAATAGGATCACAGACGAACTGTAACTAGGGAACAAGCAATATGTTCCAATCACCAGATAATCTGGGATGCAGTAAAGTATTTCCCCCTATTTCCATCAGGAAAAAAAAGTTCCATTTCCAACAGTAGTGAAATTATTTGCTGCCTTAGAACAAAAACTTTAAGTTAAATGAAAAAATGGGCTTTATTAAACCTGGAAATGGTGTACTCTCAGTGTGCCAGGTGTTTTACAGGCAACTTTCCAGCTCCCAAAAGAGTTTATAATACAGGGAGATGATGCACAGATAGATGATGGTGTTTAGATGCAACAAACAGCGGTGGTTCAATGGTGGTGATTAGTATGTTTCTAGATTGCTACATGATAGATTTTAGAAAATCGTAAAACTAAACAAAACTATTTTGCTCACACTTCTGAGAGGGACATTAAAGCTTATAGGCCTTCTCCTTTCCTACACTGATTTGAGAAAACAGAATTTTTAGTAAAAAGAAAAGGAGGACTTGTGGCACCTTAGAGACTAACAAATTTATTTGAGCATAAACTTTCGTGAGCTACAGCTTCATCCGATGAAGTGAGCTGTAGCTCACGAAAGCTTATGCTCAAATAAATTTGTTAGTCTCTAAGGTGCCACAAGTCCTCCTTTTCTTTTTTGCAGATACAGACTAACATGGCTGCTACTCTGAAACCTGTCAGAATTTTTAGTGTCATCCATAAAGCGTGTGTATGGCATTAACCAGCTGATAAGTGTTAAAATTTTCAGTGAGTATCAATTATTGCAAAACTTGGTCTGACATTACAGAGTTTGCACTAAATTCATTTAATATATCAAACTCTCAGCCCTTTAAGAAGATGATGCAAGATGATCTTGTATATTGCACCCAAGCACTTCAGACAGTAACTATCAGGTATGAAATTGATGAAACAACTTTACATAGAAGCTAGGCAAAGAAATAGGAAAGAGTTGAATACAAGAGTCTGTCAGATGTTTAAAAGTTCTGACTTTACATCATTTTTATGTAGAGCCAAGGAATCCTAGCCTAGAGACAGAGTTAGTTATTTCCCACGTTTACAAATAGAATCTGCATCAACTTAATAAACTGGCAAAAATGCTTTTTCAAAGATCCTAGTCCTTTGGATGAAAGGAGAGCTTGCTGGATATTCCGTTTTTTCCAAATGATTAAGCTACACCTTCAACAGTTATCTTACCGCATTGGAACAAAACTAATCTTCAACCTCAAATTAAAAAATGACAGGTCTTGATCAAATAAACAGCTAACTACTCTGAGACTAAGGAGATCCACTCAGTTGTGTATGTTCACATCACGACTTCCAAGTTTCCTAGAATAGAACAGGTGTATTGACTTTCGGCAAATCCCTGAAGCACAGTTCTCAACTCGAAAGCACCCCAAATCTCATATCAGAAGGTAAACATAATTGTTTCTAAGGCCTTGCATGAACATGAAGTTATACCACTTTAGCTCTACTAATAGAGTTAAAAAGTGGTAGAACTGCCCTAGTGGATACAGTTATACTGGTACAAAAGTTATTGGTATACATTGGTATAGCTTATGTATGTAAATTTAGTAGAATAAGTGATACACCAGAATAACTGCATCCATACTAGGGGCTGTTGTACTGATTTAATTATTTTGGTAAAAAGTCACACTTCTAATCAAAATAATTAAACTGGTACAAAACCTGTACGCAGACAGGACCTGAAGTTCTGCTGGGCAGAATGTGATGATCTGGATATGATGTTAAGTAAATAAAATGCAGCTAAACACAGCATCAAAACCATAGTTCTCCAGCTCTGGTAAGCCATCGTCACTTGACCTTTACAAACAAATGAGAGGAACTAAGGTTTAGAAAGACAGAAAATACCCACCCTGGTCAGGAATTTATCAGCTAGTTTAGTACTGAAATTTCCCCTAAGAAGCACTGGAGAAGAGACTGGCTGGCTTATGCATGAGTGTGTCTATGTTTCACCATCCTTGTGTTCTGAGAAAATATCATTGTTGTTATCTTTATTTAATGTTTATTCCTGGTAAGGGACACTGGTGGACATTTCAGTTACTCAGGAGTATTTCCCTAAAGTTCTGCTTAATGGAAACTACTTAGTATTTACTTTTATCCCATGACTTCAGTGTACTTCAAACATTACGTAAGCCTTTAATGCCTTTGTGAGGGATTATATTTGTTTCACAGATTAAGAAACTGAGGCATAGAGCATGTACGCAACTTTTCTAAGTCACACAGCAAGTCAGCAGGAGAGCCTGCAATAGAACCTAGTCATGTGTTCTAATCTACCCTGCCAGTGGATTTAACGGATAACTCTTGTCAAGAGAATTTGATTAGTGTTGAGCAAAATTATCTTTGGGGCTATAAATTAATTTGACTGAACACCTGCGCACTTTCTCGAGTACAGAAGCAAGAAGCTGGATACAATCCTGCTCTACCATTTAAATATACTCTGTTGAGAAGTTTGTAGAAATAAATGGAGTTTAACCTTTTGCTGACTCAGTCTCTGTGACTTAGAGGCTGTATAATGTTCTCCAAAGTCCCCACAACTGAGGCAATTTAAAATCCTTGCTGACTCACACTATGATTAGTCAGGGTATGGTTAGGATCCAGACATTGGTTACTGAGTGCCAGCTGGAACAAGTTCTTATTCCGACATCTTTGCTGCTCAACTATCTGAGGGAAAATGGCTTTAAAGAGTGACTAAATTATGAAGCAGATGTGGAGGGATGGTAAACAAACAGGCTCCCTCAAGGGAACATTTCCCCGTAGACCAATTAGAGCCTTCTAAACTCTGGGTCAAATAAGCCCTTGTAGATCAAGTATATCCTTCAAAAACATTTCCAACACATCACCAACAAAGTTAAAACAGGGAAGAGAAGATGTGGAATTTAAAAAGAAAAGATTTGCTAAAGGAGACAGCTGAAAATCATGCCCAATGGCTACAATGAAAATCTAGTTCCTATCTAACAAACAGTTTCATCTATCAGAACAGATTTCTATGCTGGGGAGGACGGGGAGAAGGTGAGAGGCGAAGACCTACCTGCCCCCTCTCTTTAAGTGTACAATCAAATACTTCTAAAAACAGACTTTTTTCAACCTGTAACACTCTGTCAATCTTTGAATTTTTTTCAAAAAAGGATGTTTAAGCTATTCTTCATCTGAGTGGATTGCCTCTTTATGCAAATACCAGAGTGACAGAAATCACAGCCATGACAAATGCCTTGCTTTGGGGATCCGTAAAACCAGAAAGAACCCAGATTGAGTTTCAGCTCCCAGGGCTGGCAGTAAGAAAATCATCACTTCATCAGTTATCACCTTTGACATTGAAAGACAAGCACAAAATCCCACAATACTATTTTTACGAAGTCCCTTTTCAGAGCTGAGCCAATGTGTGTTTTCTGGTTTATTAGTTGTAGCATTTTGCTGTATCATTGTTTTCATAGAGCAAGGCTGCAGCTCTTAAACAGAAATCAGATCTGGGTTCTGCTATGGTACAGAATCAATTATTCTCTGGGCATGAAGAAAAGATGCTGGACCCTTTACTGCTTTGTACTTCCTCAAATTTTACTTTACTTTTATAATTCTGTGAATTTAGTGGTATTCAGTTGGGAAGAGAATATAATTTCCTTAAATTCATCCTGCTGCTCACCTATAAAAGTACCTTGCACAGCCAAACCCCTAGGGCCTTCATTTAGCACTCCTTCCCTCAAGCAAAAAACTCATACTGAAATCCATGGGCCAAACTCTGCTCTCAGCAGTTCCACAGGGTAGAACTGGAAAAAGAGGGAAGTTGGCCTTTTATCAGAATAAGTTTTGCTAAAGAGAACCCTTAAAGCGGGCTGCTTTTCCCAGGTTTACCAGATCCCAGCCTCCTACCCAGTCTACGTCTTCTGTACAACTTTTCAGGCATACAGCATATTTGGAGTGCTAACGGCACTTTATGAGTGCTGCAGTCTGAATGTCAACAGCTTTACAAATCCATTCTTAATAATGGTATGGTAGCCAAATGAAAAATAAGAGGGGCACTCAAATAGTTTAAGCCCAGATCTTGTGCTTTGTTTAGAAAAAGGTTTTGCCAAACATAAGAGAAACAGTTGTGAGGCGGTTCTGTTTGTGTTTTTTTAATATTTCAGTAGAAATAGTTTAGGTTGCCAGTACTACAGAATGTTTATATCTCTATTGTAGCAGTGAACAATAACAGGACATGAGAAATAAAAATGGAGTATAAGCACAAGTGAAACTAGTTATGTGTCCAGATTGAATGAAATGGAAAAAGTAAACAAGTCACAAATGGTAAACAGTGTAACTACATGGTTAGTTTCAAAAATTTAAAGGTTATCAGTAACACTGGGTAAGGTGTTTTTAAAATAAATCTTTTATAACTTGACAGTGTCCTTTTAATTCTGCAATAGAAGCAAAGCATAATAAATATTCTTTTTACCATCAACCTAAGAAATTCCTGTTCAAACCAAGTGTTCATTACCTTTGTGATCAACAGAAGGTTTGAAGGCTTGAAGAATCTTCGGCACCGCTATTCCCATGTCAAGTTCAGTTAGAGCTAGCTCATTCATGAAATATGGCAGCTGGAAGAAAGGAGAGAATACAATAATCAAGTTAATTTTAATGGAACTATAAAGAGACCAGGTGTTCTGTGATATTTGGAAGTATAAAGTATAGTACATTTGAGAAAACATTTAGCTGAGTTACCAGTTAAAAGGACACTCAAAGTACGATTACATGTAGAAATTTTAATTCTAGGATTTAGCATTCCTTTATCTGAAAATAATATTTTAGCGGATGCCTTCATTTATAAACTCTGAGCCAATGCATTTTTCAATATTTCCATTTCAATCAGTTGCGTGCACCCAATCAAGAATACAAATTTCAACCTACAACATTAGGTTGATACATTGTCAAACACTTGTATCCCACATTTGACTGATAAATGAACTGTATGCTCTATCGGTCAAAACAAACAAAAGGTGTCGACCAAGAATGAAGTGTAGATACTTGGCAGTTTGCCAGATTTAAAATGATCCGGTTTTGTTTTTATTTTTTTTGAACATGTTATCCAACTGCAGTTACACACTTTTTAGTGGAGAAATTCTGCAGTTAGGCTGATATTATAAAATAATAAGACCATCACTACTTTTATCCACAGCAAACTCTGCTTGGGGTCTATACCTTTAACCTACATCATGCCTCTAGTACTACATACTGCGCATGCACAAACATACAGAATAAGGATTTAGAATGAACGCATATGAATCATATAAATATATATCTATATCTTAATAATGTATATAACGCTATATGCAAAGGTACGTTCATTCTGAATCCCAGTGTTGAGAGTACCTATATAATTTCAAACACATACATGTCCTAAACTGTGTTATACATGGTGAAGGAACCCTAATTTTTCTATTCTTGTTGCTGGAGGCTCACACATTAACTTGCACTGCCCTGTGCTATGCTGCTCATCAATGACCGCACACATACTTTGCCTCTCTGCCTCCTTCCTAGATGTCCCTTGCCCAAGTGAAGAGATAAGACAAATTGCTAAACAGATGTTTTAATTACTAGGGGAGAGTAGTAATTTCAAAGAAAATTCTGTAGGTGAGAAAGTACATTATGAACACACTCAAGCAGTCCATAATTAGAAATTATTTAGGGCTTGTCTACACTACTGCTAAAGTTGATGTAACTTACATTGCTTAGGGGAGTGAAAAAGCCACTCTCCTGAGCCACGTAAGTTACATCGACTTAAAGCACTGTCTACTCTGTGCTATGTCGGCAAGAGAGCGTCTCCCGCCGACACAGCTTCCGCCTCTCCTTTAGTTGGAGTAATTACATTGACAGGATAGCGCTCTCCTGGCGACAAAGCGCATCTACACCAGATGCACTACATGGGTGCAGCTGCATTGTTGCAGCTGCGCTGATGTAGCACGGTAGTGAAGAAAAGCCCTAAATTGATGTGACCAGGTCTCTTGCAGCACTGTTCCCAACCAGGATAATGCTGCCTTTTCTAATTTTGCCCAAGACACAGCAATTCCCCCCCCGCATCACAGCATGGATTAATACCATATGTAGGCAAGAGGAACTTCTGCTGGGTTTAGATTGGGGCCATCACTGACAGCATTACTGAGTTCAAAGCTGGCAGATGCATTATTTTCTGTAATAACATTCCTGCTGAGATTCCTGGAGAAATTAAGGGAAGGAGGAGCGTGGGAGGGAAATGAAAAAGGCTGCAATTTAGCCAACCAAATTAAGGGAAAGTTCCTAACATCAAGATGCTCAGCAGGGATGAGACTGTTCTAAGATGGTTGCACAGTAATCAGACTGCTCTAAAGGTCATATAATAAAGTATTGCGGCTTGGAAGAGGGTTAAATGGGCTGTTTGACATAAGGTGAGGACAGCCTTGAACAAGAACACCTTGAGCACAAATTTGAAGACTACAACAACCTCAGCAATTCAAGGCACCAGGACCCAACAGGGAGGCAACTAAGTGCCCAACATCTTCCCATTCTCCAGTGATAGGTGGCCCCTATTTTGGGGGGTCACATGGTAATGCCATTGCTTGGGGCCCTCACCATGCAGACTATGTAGTCATTGCTGAACAAGATAAAACATTTGAAATATTAAAGACTAGACTATGGCATTTATGGGGTGTTTCTGGGCCACACGGCCAGAAGCAGCTTGGGAAGATATTGTGGCACATTCAGACTCTTTCCCTCATGGAAAAAAATAATTTTTAAGACATTAGAGGAAAGCCACACGCCACCTACGAAGTCCAGAAGCAGCACAGAAGATTTATCGCGTGTTTCCCCCACTTTACTTTTACAGTGATGTGAAAAAAGATGAGAAGGAATAGGATTATTGCAAGAGCTTTTTTAATATCCTTGTATAACTCAGTACTGCTATACAGACTAGTTTGTTTAGAATAATTCCTCCTATTTAAAAAACTGCTTTCAGAAAAGTAACATAAAAAAAAGTAAATAAAAAAGAGCTCCTTAAACCAAAAGTAATAAATTCTGGGTGGGGGACTATAATGCAATAAATGCATTAAGTGTTTCAATACACTAAGTCATTGGCATTATATTCTACCCAGATGCCTTTCTAGTCACTGCACTGCTGTGAATTCCCATCCTCTTCCTCCCATTTTGGATAATTTAACAATCTACCTTTCACATTGCACCAATATAGCACGTCCAATGAGAAGGTTTTTAAAAAGCATAGGGAACTGAAAGGGGGAAATAAGAAATATTGTGAGTACAACAGATTTGTATTCAAAGCAGATCCGGAGGTTTCCCTAACACTGCAAGTATCTTTCACAAAAAAGATCAAAAGGATTAAAAAAAGCTAGCTGCATAAGTGAATTGATTAAAGTTATTAGCATTTAAAAAGATATGGGTACCAGCTTGAGTTCCTGTGTTTTTAAAAAAAATATTGTGAGTTTAATGCTCACGAGTAGTAGAGTACTGGCTTATTTGAACCCTGAGTCAGTGGATGGAGCCCACTGAAACAAAAGACCCACCCCCTCAAAATAAGGGTGGGTCCACAGACCCCAGGACTTAATAGAGGACAAAGAATGAAACGGGCAATTCACAGGGTCAAAACAAGGGACCAACAGAAGGACACCAAACAAAGAACTCTGGACAACACCCACTGTTCAGAGGAATCATCTGGACTCCACCTAGAGGAGCTCTGCCTGGATGTGTGAACAGATGAGGGACCAGACATAGGCCCCAAAATCAGAAAACCACCCTGAAGAGTGAAGCCCTCTGCCATGTACAGGTATTCCCACACTGCCCTGCAATATGCCTCCAAAACTGAGCAGAAAGTATCATGTCTCTGAGTCAGAGATCAGTTCCCTCTCCACGGCCCAAGGCAATCTTTGGCCATCCTTCTGAGACCACCTAGGGGACCTGTTGTGGGGGGGTAGGTTTTTGTGCTGTGGACAACTGCCGACAAGAGACGGCACTGACACCATGAACACATTCCTCACAGGACACCAAACCATCAGAGGAGCTAACTTTGTTACCAGCAGACTGAATTTGCACAGACCGCCAAGGAGGTGAAAGGCCCAGAATGGTAGAATGGCAGCAAATGAGAGAAAATATATTGCATACCTTTGCCTGTAATAGCTGCGAATATTTATAACAGAGCAGTGCCCTATACATTTATGGTGTTTATCAGCATTTCATCTCTCTCCCCCCCCATTCCAATTTTTTGCACTCAAACTGTTCTCAAGATGTTTGAACAGCTTGCTTCAGTGGCTGTGGAAACAGCCCTGGGTAGAATTAGTTTACTGCTTACTTCCAGTAGTACAAGGAGCACTCTCTCACAGCTGGTTTTGGCAGCTAAATTCCAGTGCTGGTGACAGCAGGTCCACTCCTTCCTTTGTGTTTAGGAACAGACTGATAAACACCCCCACCCCACCCCACCAGTTGTTGAACAAACCGGTGATTAGCTGCTGCTATTTGGAAGATTTTGAGAATGCAAGGGGCAGACCATGAGTCAGTCAAAACCCTTTCTCCTTTTCTTTTTTGAGCTTGTGCATTAGATAGCACAATTATACCCCTTTGCCTTTCAGATAGCTGCTGCCTTTACCACTACTCCCACAGAGAATCCTTGTTTATAATGGATTTCTGAATTTAAAGTGTGCTCATATGGGCACATTTACAACTATATGGTCCCCACCCCTTCCTGTTGTCAATTTCTGAAAGCAGTTTTCATTTCACTGAAATCCTGAATCCTCATCGCGGGTTCCTGTTCAGATGTGCCAGTGAGTAGAGAACCAATACACTATAGCACAATGGGTTTGCAACATTAGCCTTAGAGATTTGTTGGTCAAGCAAGCCTAAAATGCTGTAATACTACTGCTTAATGCTAATACAGTAATACTTTTCACCTCTATCAGAGGACCTCTATGTGTTTTGCAAACATCCACGAATTCAGCCTCCACACCCTTGTGAAGCAAACAATTACTACTATCTACATTTTGCAATCAGATTAAGTGACTTGGCCAAGATGGCACCCTGAAATCTGTGGCAAAGCAGAATTACATCTAACTACTCCTTTTGTCATTAACAGGGTTCAAGACTCTATGTCAAAGTACAAGATATTTCAAAAAGTATTTTTAAATAAAATCGCTATAAATCATGTGACTAAACTAAAAAAATATATCCTTTTTTATGCTGGATAATAGGAAGTGCAAACCCCCCAGGAGAGATACCTTTATTTTGCTGAGTTTCATTTGGATCTTCTTGGACACAAGATCAGACCAGTACTTTTCTCCTAAGAAATCCCAAAATATTCTTCCAACCAAAGCATTTACCCATGCCTCCTGTTCCTCTTCTTCAGCTACCGTTCGGATATCTGGCAACTGGTAACATAAACATGTCATTCAGTTATGGAGCACAGTTTAGACAATCTAGTCACTGCCTAAAGAAACATTTTCCTCTAGGTCTTGTCTACACTGGGAAATTCATACTGTTCTTTAACCCATATTAAAATAATGTCTACACTGTTTAACAAAGACTATAATCTTCAAAATCATGGTTAACCCTTGTGTGAGTGTCTGTTAATGCAATAAAATTTCTCAGTGGAGACCTAAACTAAACAGATTTGGAGTCATTTGCAGAAAAGGTATTCAAGTTATCAGATATTCACACAGACTATTTTTAATGCTAACAGCAAACGCAACATTTTTCATACTAAAAGATACAAAATTCCACAACACAGCAGATAAGAATCTGACAAGTGCTTAGGTCTCCTTCCTGCCCAAACCCACTTGCCTTATCAAGTCTGAAAGCAAAGCTAAACATTTTTTTGCTAAGCAAAACTAAATCAGAAAAAAAGAAATACAAGAAAAATGTGAGACAATAGAAGGGAAAATCCTTTGTATTCTTCCTCCACTTGTGTGTCCAAAAATCCACTAATGGAATGACCAGAGCTATATACTGTCAAAGATGAAGACTGAATCAGTGAGAGAGAGAGAAAGAAAGGGGGAGGGGAGTAATAGGTTAGAGAATAATTCTCTGCAAAGTTACAGGGGTTCAAGCACAAAAATGCAACATGACCTAGAAAACATGAAGCAAATCTCCCACATCATTGACATTTGACTGTATGTCTGAAGAAACTATACGGTTTTCTTTCCACTGAGTTGGAGCAATATCTGGAGCAATGAAGTTTTGTGGCAATATCTGAATGGATCATGTCTTGATTCATTTGAGAGTAACCTCAAACAAATGAAGACACAATCCATTTGGATATTGCAACTTTCCGACTTCAGCTATAAAGGCAGAGCCAACCGAAGCTACATGCCAATACGTACGCACCTCCACTTTCAGATTCAGATGCAGGGAGTCTGAACTCTATGTAGAGGAGAGAAAGAATTTATGTGATTTCTCTATAAAAAGTTTAGAATGGGGAGAAGTACAGGAAAACTTAATTCAAAGAGACTCCTAAAGCACGGTCTTTCAGCACACTGTATTATATATGTATCTCCTATTATTGTTCATGGGAGAAGTGTGTGCATAAATACTCCCCTCCCCTCCCCTCCCTCGAAATCTACTCCCAAGAAGCTCAAAGGAACACTGTCAGTCCTTCGACTGAGTACACTTAAAATAAATGGTTGCTCAAAAGGAACTGACCTGTTATTTAGATTGTAAGCTCTTCAGGCAGGGACCATCTACCACCGTTTTGTACAGTGCCTAGTACAATAGGGCCCTGATTCATAGATAAGGCCAAAAGGGACCATTGTGATCATCTAGTCTGACCTCCAGCATAAAACACAGGTCATAGGACTTGACTAATTCATGACTGGGGCCCCTAGGTTTTTTACCATAATAATATTGTGAGTAGGGAGCTCCAAATACACATGCAGAATTGTAGAGGAGCCATTAGGAGCCACCAGTTAAAAGAAACGTCTCGTCAGTAGAATGCAGAAGTTAAGTTGCTGTGTCTCAAACAGAATGTATTCATTAATGGAGCTTTGCTCAATGGCTTCCTTGAAGGAAATTATATTCCCCCACCCCTTCAAAAATGTGTGCATCAACTTTCACACCCACATTCCAGGATAAGGCAAATGGCTCACTTGTAGGAGATTTTAAAACATTTGGACAGGAGGATAATGGTCATTCTGTGAGATGCCTTAAGCTTACAAAAGGCTGCCCCAGCTGTCAACTGAACTCAATATTTCTTGCTTAAAAAGAAATCTCAGATGTGTTTATTGTTTCAGACAACTGAATCTTGATGTGCATGTTTAAACTTACAGGAGGAGGAAAGTAACTGCCACATTTCCCAATCAATACTTTAAACACCAATAGTTTAGTGATGCATTTCCAAGCTGCTTGTAAAATTAATGCAAAATTAGAAAGCTTTTAGTCTTCCTTTTTTTTTAATTAAAAAAGTAACTGACAAGTACAACTAATAATTCTTGGATGGTGTACGGAGAAAGTTCTTGCTCAGAAATCTCATGAGACTATATTCTGAATAATGCTCTAAGAAGTTCCTTTTATATAAAAGCCTCATTTGAATTTTATTGTAAGAAAAGCCCCACGTTCTAAATTGTCATGGAACATACATTAGCCAAGCTAGCATTAAGAGTCGCTGATGGGACTTTCATTAAATAACATTGATCTTTAAATGCTAGTTTCTCTGCTTTGAGGTGATGCAGAGTTGATTTTCCTGAGGCAGTGTAGACTGCACATTTCCATGCTACTCTAGATCTCATTAAAAAGAAACAAGTTTAATAAGGAAAAAAACAGCAGCAGACAGTATATTTACAGTGATAAACTGAGACACTGACAATATGCATGGCAAATGTTTCATTCTAATAATTTTTTCATGCGCACCAAGATGCTGGTCCTAAAATGCCAATTATAAAGAAGATATGCATAAATTTTCTGCTCTCTGAGAAGCTCCACAATTTAACAATAAGTGACTCTAAACACATTTAAAATCTGCCATATTAAAAGGGGGCATAGTGCTGATGGCAGCTTGCCTAGGACCGTAGGAGGTGGCATGTTATTTTGCTCAAGACAGAAGGATCAAGTTACCCAAGTCTGGACTCTGATAAAGTGATAACTTGATTTGAAGTGCAATTAGTTTCACTAGCTGCAACAAGGTTTCCCCCTGGCTCCACAGTATCTTTGTTTATTTTTTAAATTTTCTGTGTTGTTGATACTTCACATGTATATCCCCGTACATAAAAAAATAACCATTCCTTTACCATTTTAGGTTACTATTTATCCCCCCTGCTTCAAACTTTTGTTTTGGCACAGCAACCAGCTAGAAACAGTGGCTGCTCTGAAATCAGCTGAACAGGATTTCTTTGCAACCTTAATATTCCCAAGGGCTGTGACTTTATACAAAAAGAGCATTTGCTGGATTGCTAAATTCTGTATGACCCAAGTTCTTGCCAGCACCATTATCCTATTTATAAACTTAAGCCTGACACGTCAGATTCAGTATTGCAACCAATCATTGTTTCAGAGGTTGATTGATTGGCCAGGATCCCTCCTGGCCAGGGCCAATGAGCCCCAAATCAACTCATATCATGTACTGTACGTGGTCCTCCTTAACTATGAGCTGTATGAGGGCCCTGAAGTGCACATTATTTTATATGCACAAAATATATATTAAGTAAACTGGGGTCACACTTTATATTAAGGTTCCATTTATTAAGGATAAATGAATGATTAATAGGTGTTTTACTAAGTAGTTGAGCAATTAGAAAGTCCAAGAGGTGAAAAGGCTCCTGATAAGCCATGGTTTATCTACAACACCCACTCATAAGCATGATATATATGTGAGGAGTATGTGTTAATCATTCAGTAACCCTTTACAAACCATTTATCAATGGAAACTTAATACACAATACCCATGGTTTAGTCTTTGTAAGGAAGGCTGCATCTGAAAGCAAGTTGCAATCTAAATAGAAAAGTGGATAGTTCCATTGCTTTCACTCAATTAACTCTCTTGGAAGGGCTCCTGCATTAGAAACTATGTCTCTTGGTCTTGGAAACCAAACACTCAAAAGGTCATCAGATGAAATTTACATCAGTGATGAAATCCTGACCCTATCTGAGTCAATGTGGCAACAATTTCATCCTAGATGAATTAAAAAAAAAAAAAAAAAAAACACACAACTTTCCTTTGGTTGAATTTGAAAATACACAGAAAAATACACTTACATGATATAAAGAATTGGAGAGATGAATCAGCTTTTGAAACATGGATAGAAAAACTAAATCGCAGGTTCCTGAGCCAAATTTGTGTTTATTCCTAGTATACTCCCATGCAGTTTAGAAAAGAGAATAGTGGAAGCTTTTAGGTAGCATAATTTAGGTTGAGGGAAGGAACAGGGAAAATAGTTTGTTTATGGAAGTGTCCAGTGTATTGCACACACACAAACTGCCAGAGATCATAAATGCAGAGTTAAGCAGAACAACTGTGTGTAGTGGCTCTAAGGGGACTGAAGTTCTTCATCAGATTATCAAAGTCCACTGAATTGTTGGCCATTCTGAGCTGAAAACAGAATATGTATTAAATAACATCACAGTACAAGTCCCTACTTACATGCATCTGAGGATGGGCTCATCATAAAATAATTTTATCTGTGGGATGGTGGAGATACATGGACATATCTGAATGTTTATAACTCCCTTAAGAAAGGTTAGCTAATGAGAATAAACTCTCCTTACTCAGCACTAAATTGCATTTATGGCTGAAAAAGGAACTCTAAAAATGACTCCCTCCTGATTTCAGCACGTCTGCATACCAATTATGTTTTTAGTTGGATCTGGTTAACATTAAACTAAAAAGTTAGTTGATATGATCTTTTTACTACTCTTACTATTGAAGCATGAGCATAGCTATAGGAGAGTGAACTGGACGGTATCATGGCTCACCCATCAACAAAAGAGGTAACTCCATATTTATCATGGGACTAATTCTGCTACGCTCAGTTACCCCTGTGTTACTGCCCACTGGAGGAAGTGAACAGCTGAGGGAAAACTTGGCTTACAGAATCATTTTTGGTACTGATGTCACAAAAGCCAGAAGAACACAACTGGACTTTGGAGATCCCAGGTTGAGTTTAAAGAGCTGGCAGTTAGAAACAATGTCTTTATAAGGAAGCAAGGGACAAACACAGATCCTCACAATGCCATTTTTACACATTCAGAACAGAACTCCACTTTCCAGACTTCTATGCAATCTATACTTTTTAAAGCATAAAGTGTCAAAAAAGTAACAGGACCTTAAAATGTGTCTCATGGAAGTACACTAAGCACAGGGCTTTTACCTTTTTCACAGAAGTCGGGCTACTGTCTGCACTACAGGCTGGACTAACCACAGGGCTTTTATTTTCTTGTGGAACACACTTCGCCATGTATAGATTGTAGTCCAAAAGCATTTTCTGTCGCACGTTTCCTGCCAGCTCCTTTTGTTTAGGCTGAGACATGATTTCTTCTCCGCTTCCTTTGCTACTGCTGCGACTATGAGTAAGAATTCCAGACTGGCTATTGGTTCTACTGTGTGATGGCAAGATCCCTAAAGCAGAAGGGATAACAGCCATTAACAGAGGGTGAAGAAGGGAAGGGAACAGCAAAGCAAGTAGCAGACCACGTGAAAAAAGACAGCTGTAGAGTATCAAGCATGAGGCATGATCATCACTTTGTTGATGCTAGATTTTTTTTTTTTTTTTAAAAACAGATGGCTACAAGGTTATTTGTGCTTAATTTACTTCATAAAAGGCACAATTCAAAGAAGTGCTTCTCCATCACTCTTTTAAGGCTACAAACAATTCCATAGTGACATGTTTAGATGGCCTTAAACTCTAATTTGCCAGTACTTAAAATGATTCAAAATCCAGCAATAATGCATGCAACTGGAGATATCAAACTCCTCAGTTACCCAAATCATATGCAAGCACACTTGTGGTCACCTGTACAACAGATGCTCGATTTTCAGATAGTTTTGTTAGGGAGTGCCTAGGGCAAGTACCCACTATACTTAATTTTAGACTATAAGGAATAAATAGATTGTCCAAAGATCTGAATATTTGAAATGTATATTCCTCAGGAGAAATGTACAAAATACCAGTTTTGAATTTGCATTTCAGATACCTATGTTCCAGAAATGATGTTGTCTACACATTTCAAGGGAAAAATTCGGAATAGGGACGCATGATAAGGAGAGGGAATGGAAATTTAGGATTACACCAAATGAAGTATGAATTAAAAAGCATCCAACACTTGACCCAAGCATTAAAGTTCTTATTAGGAACACGTCCCTCTACATAACATTTCTTGTTAGTTGTGGCTGATATTAAGGCAACAGGATTTCATATTTAAAGAGCACTGTAAGCATACATGGCCATTGACAAAAATATGTATTAGTGTGAATCTACCCATGGGAAGGCTTTTCATATTTTAACAAAAAGGAAAGGGGGAAAACATAAGTAAAAACTTATAAACCTAATTCCCACACCCATTGAAGTCAGCTGCAAAAAACTCATGGACTTCAATAGTGGCCGACTGAACCCTTTTTGTAACAATATTCAAATCTTTGCACTATGAAAATAAATTGATACTAAAGAAAAAATTTAAAGTAACAATTTATATGTATGAGGTTACAACCACATATAGAATTGTATCTTGGTAATAGATGATCTTTAAAAACCTGTTTAAAATCACAATTTTAGGGAATATCTAATTCTGCATGATTATTTTTAGACTTGCTTTTTAAGAGCTAATGCTTAAATTGGTTCATTACAAACACTAGCTAGACATTCATTTTATGGAAACCTTTGCTGTACTTATTGTAACTCCCTTTATAAAACTGTACCTTAGTAAATTTAAAAATAAATAAATAAATAAATAAATAAATAAATAAAGAGAGATACCGGTTACCTGGCTTGTTTCCACATAAACTGAGAGGCTTCTTCACTTCAGACTTTAACTTGGAAGCCAGAAGGAATCTCCTAAACCATTCCTCCTTCTCCCTACCGGTTCTTCCAAACAAATAAAGTATTTGATCCTTCTGGCCAATCAGCTTTGTCCCATCTTGAGGTTTCTTAGATTCTTCACTGCTTAAGTCTAAGTTCTCTGCTGGCGACCTTTCTTCTAAGTTCTCTTTATCAGTCTGGGCCTTAGCCATAAAATCATCTTGCCTTCCAAGTTCAATGCAAATAGGATACTTTTTATTCCAAATTCGTTTTCGAGCCAGACTCTTGGGAACCAGATAAATCTGTGAAATAAAAAGTGAGAGGGTTAGATAGATCAAAAAACCCAAAAAACAAAAAGAGAAATTCCATATGAATCAATATCTTCTCCACTTATACATTAATGTATAGCATTGTGCATTAAGTGATGAAAATAGCCAGATTTCACCTCACAGGTGTTGAACGACCTCAGTTCCCACTGGGTTTAATGGGAGTGGTGGGTGCTCAACTCATTGATGTATCAACAGGCCCCATGCTTGCCAAGTCTTCTAACAAATGATATGGAGAGGCTTAGCGATAAGAATAATTTAAACCGGATCATGCTCAGGTAGTTTATACTCCTGGAATCACATGAATACACAAGAATCTCTGCTTTAATTAAAAAAAAAAAGTTTTCCAGCTCTCATGATTGTGCAAAAAAGCTTGAAAATGTGACTCAGAAGCAAGAAGGTAAAAAACCCCAAAATTATTTATTTAAGTTTCATGACATTTGAGGGTCCAACACATGATTTTTGAATGCTCGAGATCTGCAATACTGATGTTGTGTGACTGCATAGGAACCAGAAAGCGAAACTTTTTGATGGTCATATTCCAAGCTGAGTAAATGCAAACAGCACCCAAATGTAAGTAGAAAGAAGGGATTTCTTTAAAGAAATTTTTTTTATCTCAACTGTTCCTTTAAAAAGGCCTACGTCACTCAAGATACCCACAGTGTGTTTAAAAAGTAAAAGTAAAAAAGTTTAAATTCCATTATTTGCTTATTACATTTGGGGCACACTGTCCCTCTGTAATGGATTTTGTAAGAAAAACCTCATGCTTCTTTTGGTCAGATTTTAGATACCACTAACAACCACCAACCAAGTCCTGTTGTACTGAGCTATAAAACCGCTCAATCGTGATTTCAAAGTCTTATAGTTAAAATGTTTCCAGCAAGGGAAAGTATGCAAAGAGGACAGGAATCTTTATAAATTTCTACCTCATCTTTCTAGCATGGAAGTAGTTGGGCCCCCTGTGTGTGCAGCTTTTCGGAGATCAATGAAGGCCTATTGCCTCCTCTGTTCTCTTTATTCTTCTCTTCCCCAATCCCAGATTCCACTGTAGCATGGGTTCCTCCCTCACCTGTGCTGCCAATACCTTTCTGTGGCCACCATCCCTTCTGATGCACGGGGATATCATGCAAGATAATGCTGATGTAGTCAGCTGTATTTTATGCTGGGATCCCCCACAAATTTGGGAGAGGAGCAATGTAGGGCATCATTTCTCCAGCCTCACTTCTTCCCACTCCTGTCTTGATTCACAGAAACTCAGAATCCATAGTGCACCTACCTAGAGGGAAGCTTGCACAGCACTGTAGTGGGAAGAGACATGATGCAGCAGAATTATCCCTTTCATTCACCTATCCACCCACCTCTCACTCTCTTCTGCTTCATCCACGCAATCTGTATTCCCTCCACTTGTGCAACAGCAAAAATGACTGGGCTCTGAATCCTTTTGTGGTCTTGAAACAAGCAAATTTGATAGTAGGTTTCTAAAATATTATATGCACATTGTTTTATGTATATGAGAAAGAATGCTCAATCTTCCCACATCACACAGTTTCAGGACTCTACATATTTATGTGAGAAAAAAATGGGGGTTGAGTTTTTAAATGTCCTTTTGCTTATGTGCTACTGATTTATTCTCACAGTCCCCTTTTTAAACTTTTCAAGAGGATGCTCTGAACATTGTCCCTGATGGTTTTGTGCTTTTTATAGCAAGATTCATCTATGTGGCAATGTAACAGAAGGCTTGTCTAAAAAAAGACACCAGCCCAAAAATGTTTATGTTTTAATATTTTTATAGCCATAAAAAAGATTAAACGTAGATCAGTCTTCAGTATGAAATAGCCACTGGCTAATGTCTGTCCCTTTTACGCTCGCAGATTAAACCAGCATAATACTTTGAAAGCTAATCAGTAAATAAACAATCTTAATTTACATGACAGCAGAAATTAAACAACTAATAATGTAAAAAGGTAGTCTCTCTCTCTCTATACTACTATACAGCAATCAGCAGCATAACTAAATAGAACTCACCTTGCTGTCCGTAAGCTCATACATTTTCTGGCCAATGTAGGTGACATCAGGCTTAGACTCATTGTAAATAGCCCTTCTGGAAATATTTTTATTGGGTTTTGAAAGTCTTAATGTGCTTCCTTCAAGTCGCACGTAGACAGAATGAGTCAATGTAGCATGGTACGTTTCTGGATCATAATTATAAATTTCATTCATCCATCCCTAGAAAAGGAAATATTTGTTAATTGATATTGAATTGGCAACCTGATATAATATGAAAATAAAATTTTAAATAAATAGTTGTCAGCCATTTATAGCAAGACAGACTCCTTCCCACCTCATGTCACATATTACATGGATGAATGCAATGAGGCAGTAGATTGGGCACCAGACTGAAATCAGGAAAGCAGGATTCTATTCCTATCTCTTGCACTGGCTGTGAGAGAGACTTTGGGCAAATCAGTTAACCTCTCTGCACCTTTTTGTTTCCTTATCTGTATAAACAGGGACAAATGTTTCTTACCCACCTTTATAAAGTGCTGTGAGATCTATGGGTGAAAATTACTCCATATTTAAGTAACTATTCCCAAACCTGGGGTACCAGATTAGCCAGAGGCACTTGTCAGAGGAGGAAAGAAGCAGTGTATTGCCCAGAGCATACATTCATGAGACATGAAGTTAACGTTTTCCTTGTCTTAGCCTGCCAGATGACACCTTAATAGTGACTCTGGCATTTGTGCATTAAGAGCCAAGTCCTGCAAGGTTTTGAGCATCCTCAGTGCTCAGTGAAGTCAATGGGAAGTGAAGCTACTCAGTACCTTGCAGTCAAGCCTTAAATGTGCACAGTAGAAATCCTTACAATACTGGAGGAGGGCATGGGAGGGATGGAGAGAGAAAGGGAGGAGGAAAAGAAAGTCTATGAACATACATCTCTGAATACCCTATTAAAAATACGTTACCCAAGCCGTTATGCAAAGAGTCAATATATATTATTGCAGCACTATAATCAATTAAAAATATTCTCCTACACAAAAAACAGGACAATATTCTAAGGCCCATTTACTTCATTGGGAGCCGGTGCCAGTCAGTTTCTCAGGACAGACATTACATAATTTTCTGAGGACTCTTTAATTAATCAATCAATTAATGGTACCTAGATTATATTAAATTTCACCACCTATTTGCATTTTCACTAATACCCACAAACAAAACACGAGGAAAATTAAGCTATTTTATATGTTCAGTAGCCACCACATTAAGTCACACATCTGACATTTCAATTTAAAACACATACAGTCTGCTTTTAGATTTCACCAACACCTAAACTGGCTTTTAGAGCATTTTGTATTTGGGTTTTGTTTACACTGGACATAACCAGCCTTCACATACAGAAATACAAATGCATCAAGGAGACAGTTTGTAACGCCAGGATGATTTACAGTATACACAGCAGGGTTTGTTTGTAATGGGCCCACCCTACTTCCTTTCTGGAAGTTATTAAGCCAAAAAGTTTCAGAGCAGACACAGCAACTAGTTTTCACTTGAGTTTTGAATTTCATCCAGAAATTCCAGCTGGAATTATCAAAACACAAGGACATCACAAGACTTGCCTACAATCATAGAGTATTACTCTGTGCAAGCCATAGTATCCACGTGGCTTATGTAAAAGTTCCCCTCCACACCAAAGTAGTTCTCTAGTGTAATGCAGATCTTTGAGCTGTCTCTGGACTTCCTACAACCATACAGACAGACGGGCATGCTTCTGAGGCAGTGGCTCTCACCAACATCACCCAACACCAGAGACAGCTCACACCATACCAATGTCCTCAGACTACCATCACACTTTGTTTTGTTTTTGTTTTTTGGGGGGAAGAAAAATCAAGACTTCTTCCCATCTCCACTGAATCTTTGGCCGTAAAGTCTTGATAGAGTCCACCTTACAAAGAGGTGCAATAACAGACTAGAAAACCTTTCATTCAGGGTGCAGTCCTGTACATGTGGCAGGTCTTCCCTCTAGCCATGGCCAAATCCATCACAGAATTATAGAATACCAGAATACCTCTTTCCCCCATGAGAGCTTACTAGGCTGCAGTTCTGCAGAAATGGACCTAGTTGGAAAGCAATCAGACAAAATTAAACCAGCATCTTGTTTTCCTCTGTTTATATATTCCTGACGCTTTTCTTAGAATGGCTGGATAATGAAATTAGAAGAGACCCACACAGCTTTACTGATTTCTGACATGTGCTCCAGCTTTAGGTTTAAAATAATTGGATAAACTCTGTAATCAGCTAGTCTAACAAATACTTCTAAAAATCCTGTCCTGATCATTTGCTTGCTCTCTCTATATTCAATAACCCAAACAGAGGCTCTGGGCACCCAGAAATTGTCACTTTTGAAAAATCTTATCCATACCTAGTTGCTGCATAAAATGACAGAGAATGGCAAACAGCGTATAATACAAGACAATGGGTACTATGCACACTCATAGTTTAGTATAAAGAACAAAGTTACAAAAAAGAGTTAAGAAATTAAAGTTAGTTATTACTTAACTAATATCCAGGCCATCATCAACACTTTAGATATAATGTCTAATACAATACTTCCGGTACATAAACTCTGAGGGCAACTCTACATGAACCTTCACTTCACGGCAGGCTGGTGCAATCTATCTTGCACCAGCTTGCCACACATTAACTGTCTGTGTGGACATCATATGTTAACCCAGTTTCAAAGCAGGGTAGCTCAAACCACGCTAATGAGCTATTAATGTGCATCAGCAGAGTCCACACAAACAGTTAGTGTGCACAGGCTATTACAGGGAAGATTCACACCCCAGCTTCCTCCAAAGAAAATATTTGAGTATACAAGTCCTGAGTTTTCCTGACTTGTAAGAAAGCAGAGTTTTCTTTTTACATTGAAATTTCAAGGTATTTAACAGCAAATAAATTCAGGTCCATGAATATATGAAAAACTGCATTACTTGAAGTCAAGTGACCATCCTTGAATATTTGTTAATTAATCTGAAGCTATATGTCTGATGCAGAAGTTTTTTCAGAATATCTACTATTTTAGCTCAAATTTAATTGGCTGATCAATAAATCTGCTGGGGGTGGGGGGTGCGGGTCTGCATGTTTAATTTAGAATAAAGCCTGTGGAGAACAAGTGCAAAAGACATGTGAAAACCTCAAGATTCTTTTCTCCAATTCTCATATTTTTAAAGCAATTTAGTTACTCTCTGAAATTCCTCCACTCTCTGAAAAATAGTCAGTGGGGATGGGAACACATTTTCAACCCATGTTGCAACCTATTTTGCAGTGTGTCCAAACAATTAAATTAATGGACTGTGCTTAAATATAGCAATTCCGCCACCATAATCCATTAGAGACAGATACATTATCCCAGGCTATTGGAACATCAACAATGGGCTTCATTGTTGTTTGAGGAGGTTATATGGTTTGTTTTTTGGTACTACTGAAGCAGTTAAAATAAGAAATTTAGTAACTCAGGGAGGACAATGGGAATAGTCAAACTACTCTGCAGGTGTTTGCCATGCACAGTGATCTTATGATCTCCATCTTTAAAGATGAGCAGTTTTGTTTAGAGGATGGAATAGGAAAAATTGTCTGGCTATCAGCAGAATAACTAAATTGAAAAATGCTTTGTTAAACACTGGGTGAAACTGCTTTTAGGAAAGAGCAGCCATACTGTTAAAACAGCTAGATACACTAACAGGACCTGGCCATTAGACAGTAAATGTTGAGCTTCTGGTTTAACGAACTGTGTGACCTCTGTCTTACCAGTACCATAAGCTGTCCTAAATTTCCTATGAAGGCATACTTCTAAAGAGCACTCACAAGAAATTCAAGTCATTTAGGTTAAGATGGACTAACATTTCATATATTTTTTCATTCCCTCACCACTTGCCCAATCCTGCAACTTCGTACTTGAGTTGTAGTCCCATCGAAACCATTGGGATTGCTCCTGTAAGAACTGCAGAATCAGGCTCTTTAGTACCACACTTAAGCAATCAGACATATTAGATAATTTCAATATAACAGTTTAATACAGTTGAAATCTTAGGCATGTTATAGTTTAACATGAAAACACTGTTCCAAGAGGCAGACTCTGTTTATGACTGACAAACCAAAGTGTTCAAAAATACCAGGTTTTCTGCACAAAGATACCATCAAGCACATAAATGAAAACGCCCGCCAGCCAGTTTCACAAGAGCCAGAATTCAAAACATCACTTCCTCCAAGAGTCACTTGGTACCACTTTCACAGAGATTGATAAGGAGACATTAGCACTAAATTGATCTCATTTTATACCCCAGTAATGAGGTCCAGAAATGACTGCAAAATCTGATAGATATGCAGTCTTCATCAGAACAATCCCTCTTTAGTAGGTTGTTTCCAGTCTTTCGTAATTAATTCATTTAAAGAATATGTTGCTTGATAAAATGGGGAAGATAAAGAAAAGGATATCAAGCCACTTTACAAAAGGTGGCCACTTAGCGCTGTATTTTCCACTGCATGCATCCGATGAAGTGGGTTTTAGCCTACGAAAGCTTATGCTCAAATAAATTTATTAGTCTTTAAGGTGCCACAAGTACTCCTCATTCAGTTAGCAATAGAGGACACAGAGGCACAGGGAGGTTAAAAAGACTTGCCCAAGCTCACAAAAAAAGTCAATGGCATTATCAGGAATGGAATACATATCTCCCTCTAATACTTTTTTTCTAAAAATGCTCAGAAGGCCATCTGTCCCTGAAAGTGCTCCTCTCCCCCATTTTAAAAAAGCTTACATCTCCAGACTTAAAGTCGTATCTTCATTGCATAAGGATGTAAAAATTTATAAACCTACACACAGGGTGGGGAACTGGCACAAATTAAATATAGGAAATGATCTGTGAACGATGTTGTTATAAACATACAACTAAAGGTAGCCTAAAATTTTTCCTTTACCTGTAAAAGGTTAAGAAGCTCAAATAACCTGGTTGACACCTGACCAAAAGGACCAATGGGAAAAGAAGATACTTTCAAATCGGGGGGGAGGGGGAGGTTTGCTTTATGCTCTTTGTTTGTGCGTTCTCTCAGGAGACAGAGAGAGAGACCAAGCAAGTAATCCAGCTCCTACTAAATGATACATCTAAACTTACAAAAATAGGAAGTAATAGCAAGGAAATGCGTTAGAATATCTTTTGTTTTAGCTTGTGAATTTTCCCTGTGCTAAAAGGAAGGTTTATCCCTGTTTTTTGTAACTTTAAAGTTTGGCCTAGAGGGGAATCCTCTATGTTTTAAATCTTATTACGCTGTAAAATTACCTTCCATCCTAATTTTACAGAGGTATTTATTATAAAGAAAAAAAAAGTAAAAGAAAGTTCTGTTTTTTAAGACTCTAAGTGGTTTTAAATGCCCTAAAAACCCAAGGGTCTGGTCTGTGCTCACCTTGTTTACCTATCTGGTTGGTAGATTATTCTCAAGCTTCCCCAGGAAAGGGGGTGAAGGGGCTTGAGGGAATATTTTGGGGGAAACAGGAACTCCAAGTGGTCCTCTTCCTAAATCTTTGTCTAACTCACTTGGTGGTGGCAACAGTACTCATCCAAGGACAGGGAAGAATTTGTGCCTTGGGAAAGTTTTTAACCTAAGCTGGTAAAAATAAGCTTAGGGGGTCTTTCATGCAGGTCCCCACATCTGTACCCCAGAGTTCAGAGTGGAGAGGGAACCTTGACATGGTGGTAAAGATGGGATCATTTTGAACCAGAAGCACAAACCTCAGGATATTAAAAGGATTTTTTTTTCTTCTTCTGGCTGCATGGAAAGCAGCGAGGTTGTTGGTTTTTTTTAAAGCTGAGAGCAGCTGGAGTTTGTTTGTTTTTGTTTTTTTCTTTGCCTGAAGGCAGAGGAATTAAGTTACAGCAAGGGAATTCACAAGCTGTTTTTTTTTTTTCCCCCTTTTCTTTCTAGCTCTCAGGTTAGGCTAGGCTAAGCGCAAGGCTAGGATGACAAAAAGTAATATCCAAAAAAACCCCTAAAATTAGCCAGATTTGAAGCTAAAAAAAGACAGAAAGAACATGAAAGGCAAATGACCTTAAAGCGCTTGGAAGCAGAGGCAGAGGCAAAACGCTTCGAGATGGAAATGGAGGCAAAACACTTTGAGACAAAGTTAGAGCTGAAGCGCTTAAATCTGGAAAGAGCTAAGATGGGTCTACCGGATAACCCTAACAATCCTTCCCCAAAAATCCACAAATGGGAGCGACTATGTCCACAGTATGATTAATCCAGTGATACTGCTAAATATTTCATCACCTTTGAGAGACTGTGCACACTCCATGCAATTCCTGACAATCACAAGATGACCACATTGGTAGCAAAATTGACTGGCAGAGCTCTGGACATATTCAACAAGATGCCTATTGAGGATGCTTCTGACTATGGTAAATTTAAGAATTTGGTTTTGAAACAGTTTCAAATTACACCTAAAACATATAGAGTAAAATGTAGAGCCCTTAAGAGAGGACCTGGACTAAGTAATGTGGCTTATGTAAACCAGATGAAGGATCTGTTAGATAAATGGGTCAAAGGAAGGGGTGTAACTACTTTGAAGGAATGTGTGATTTGGTTATACAGGAGCAGTTCCTGACTATAACCAATAATGATATAAAAACAGTGTTTATGGGATAAAAAAATGAACTCAGCAGAAAGTCTTGCTTCTTATGCTGATCAATACGAGCAGTCCCAGACCATCAGAGAGGCGGGGCAAATAGGAACCAAACGGGTGGAGGCAGAAGAGAGGAACAACGCTGGTCGCAGTTTTGGCGGATACCAGAAGGAACACCCTGAAACGACACCCTACCACCGGAGGCAGCCCAAGGCTCCAACTACACCGCCCCCCCAAAAAAAAATCCAAACACTTTATTGTCCCACTACACCATTCTCCAGCAACCCACCTTGCCCCAGTGACCAGTCAGCTAGGCGATGTTTTAAATGTAACGACCTGGGGCATGTAAAGGCCAACTGCCCCAAGAACCCCAACAGATTACAGTTCATTGCACCAGAGAAGGTCCTCAGGCCCAGATGCCTCCCAGATACCCTCAAAACAAAGGAAAACTGTGAGTGTGGGTGGAAAAAAGGTTATCACATGGAGGAACACTGGAGCACAAGTGTCAGCTATCCATTGATCCTTAGTGGACCCCAAATTCATCAACCCAGAGGCCCAAGTGACGATTCAACCTTTCAAGTCAAACTCTTTTGATTTGCCTACAGCCAAGTTGCCTGTCCAGTATAAGGGCTGGTCATGAATGTGGATTTTTGCTGTCTATGATGATTATCCCATTCCCATGCTGCTGGGGGAAGACTTGGCCCACCCTGTGAAGCTAGCCAAGAGGGTGGGAATGGTCACCCGCAGCCATGCTAAGCAAGCCTTCACACCTATCCCTGTTCCTGAGCCTTACACCAGGGCCGCGTCTGTGTAACCAGAGACCCAGACTGAGATTGTGGAACTGGACCCCATGCCAACATCTGTGACAGCAGTAGTGGATCCAGTCGCAGAGACCCAGCCAGAGCCAGGCCCAAAACTGGAACTGGCAGATCAACCAGCACCAGAACCATTGCCAGCACTGAGTCCAGCGCTTGCAACGCTGTCTACAACCCCAACACCAGAGGGCACCACCAAGCCTGCCCTGGCAGCAGCAGCTAAACCGGCGCAAGAGGCTCAGCCGGAGCCTGAACCACAACCTAGTGCACCCGCGGAGAGCGGGTCATGGTCCACAGAAACAGCCCCATCCCCTGCATCGCTTCCCGAGGGACCAAGCCCAAGTCCACCATCCAGTGAGGAAATGATGTCTCCAGCATCAAGGGAACAGTTCCAGGCCGAGCAGGAAGAAGATAAAAGCCTCCAGGGAGCTTGGCGGCGGCACAGAGCAACCCACCGCCTCTCAGCTCTTCTAATCAATCCCAGTTTGTTGTTAAAAAAAAAAAGGACTTTTATGCAAAAAAAACCCTTCTTTCTGGTGGGCACCAGGAGGACTGGCATCCTCCGAGACAGTTGGTAGTTCCAACTAAGTAGTGGCTAAAGCTCTTAAGTTTAGCCCACGATCATTGTGGTGACCATGCTGGGGTTAACAGGACCAAAGACCGTTTGGGGAAGTCATTCCACTGGGAGGGAAGGGGCAAGGACGTTTTTACTTATGTCCAGTCTTGTGAGGTGTGCCAGAGAGTGGAAAACCCCCAAGACCAGGTCAAAGCCCCTCTCCAGCCACTCCCCATCATTAAGGTTCTCTTTCAGCAAGTAGCTGTGGATATTCTGGGTCCTTTTCCAAAAAAAGACACCCAGAGGAAAGCAGTACATACTGACTTTCATAGATTTTGCCACCCGATGTCCGGAAGCAGTAGCTCTAAGCAACACCAGGGCTAAAAGTGTGTGCCAGGCATTAACAGACATTTTTATCAGGGTAGGTTGGCCCTCCGACATCCTTACAGATTCGGGAACTAATTTCTTGGCAGGGACCATAAAAAGCCTGTGGAAAGCTCCTGGGGTGAAACACTTGCTTTCCAACCCTCACCACCACCAAACAAATGGCCTGGTGGAGAAGTTTAACAAAACTTTGGGGGCCATGATATGTAAATTCGTAAATAAGCACTCCAATAATTGGGAACTAGTGTTGCAGCAGTTGCTCTTTGCCTACAAAGCGTACCACATCCCAGTTTAGGGTTTTCACCATTTGAACTTGTATATGGCCGTGAGGTTAAAGGGCCATTGCAGTTGGTGAAACAGCAATGGGAGGGGTTTACGCCTTCTCCAGAAACTAACATTCTGGACTTTGTAAACAACCTACAAAACACCCTCCGAACCTCTTTAGCTCTTGCTAAAGAAAACCTAAAAGATGCTCAAAAAGAACAAAAACCCTGGTATAACAAACATGCCAGAGAGCATTCCTTCAAAGTAGGGACCAGGTCACGGTCTTGAAGGCACTCCAGTCCCATGACATGGAAGGGTCATGGGAATGGCCATTCACGGTCCAAGAGTGCCTGGGAGCTGTTAACTATCTCATAGCATCCCCCACCTCAAACCTAAAGCCTAAAGTGTACCATGTTAATTCTCTAAAGCCCTTTTATTCCAGAGAATTAAAGGTTTGTCAGTTTACAGCCCTGGGAGGAGATGACACTGAGTGGCCTAAAGGTGTCTACTACAAAAGGAAAAAGTGACAGTGGTGTGGAAGAGGTGAACCTCCCCACTTTGAACTCTGGGGTACAGATGTGGGGACCTGCATGAAAGACCCTCTAAGCTTATTTTTTACCTGTGAAGCAGGCTGTCCAGTGGTATGATTTGGGGGGAGTGTCATAAACATACAGCTAAGGGTAGCCTAAAATTTTTCCTTTACCTGTAAAAGGTTAAGAAGCTCAAATAACCTGGTTGACACCTGACCGAAAGGACCAATGGGAAAAGAAGATACTTTCAAATTGGGGGGGAGGAGGAGGAGGAGGAGGAGGAGGAGGAGGGAGGGGGGAAGGTTTTGCTTTGTGCTCTTTGTGTGTTCTCTCAGGAGACAAAGAGAAAAACCAAGCAAGTAATCCAGCTCCTACTAAATAATACCTATTATTTTTGTAAGTTTAGGTGTAATAGCAAGGAAATGCGTTAAAGTATCTTTTGTTTTAGCTCGTAAATTTTCCCTGTGCTAAAAGGAAGGTTTATCCCTGTTTTTTGTAACTTTAAAGTTTTTCCTAGAGGGAAATCCTCTATGTTTTAAATCTTATTACCCTGTAAAATTACCTTCCATCCTAATTTTACAGAGGTGTTTCTTTTACTTTTTTTTCTTTGTACTAAAGTTCTGTTTTTTTAAAACTCTAATGGGTTTTTAGTGCCCTAAAAACCCAAGGGTCTGGTCTGTGCTCACCTTGTTTACCTATCTGGTTGGTAAATTATTCTCAAGCCTCCCCAGGAAAGGGGGTGAAAGGGCTTGGGGAAATATTTTGGGGTAACAGGAACTCCAAGTGGTCCTTTTCCTAAATCTTTGTCTAACTCATTCGGTGGTGGCAGCAGTACTTATCCAAGGACAGGGAAGGATTTGTGCCTTGGGAAAGTTTTTAACCTAAGCTGGTAAAAATAAGCTTAGAGGGTCTTTCATACAGGTCCCCACATCTGTACCCCAGAGTTCAAAGTGGGGAGGGAACTTTAACAGAGGTAAAGCATAAACATGACAGCTGTTTAGCATCCATAAACAGAAAGAAAAAAAAGAAGAAAAATTAGAAAAGGCTTACTACGTTTATCTATGCTCCAACAACATAACTGAACCATTAGCTTCTGGCAATCAAACTTCATCAGTTACTGTGGCCAAGTGAATGGACTGTGGCCAAGTGAATTCCAGAAACATTAGCCAAATTCAACCCTGGTGTAACTCCACTAACTTGAACTGAGTTACACTAGCTCCTTATTTGGTCCATTCTGTGAGTCTCAGCCTAGTGTTTCAAGGCATAAGATCAGCCAATTCAATATTAATGCAAGGCTTTGGGGGATCAAATACTTGAAAGAACTGACTTCAGAAGGAACATGGGCTACTTTGCTAAATCCTAGGCCTAAGAGGAAATGGAACTCTGAGCCAGTGGACATATTCTGCACAGTTCTGTGCTGCAAGCTGAGTCTACTTCATAGATGAAATGCCATCAGAAAGTACATTCTTTCTTCAATAAACCAAAGTTTGCTACACCCAAAGCTATCAGTTTCCTAATAAATTAGATTGTAAATTCTTTGGGGTCGGGACTGCCTTTTACTATAATATATTTTTGTACAGTGCCTAGTGCAAAAGAGCCCTTCTATTCTGATTAGGGGCTTTGGGCTTTTTTATTCATATTACCTGTATTATAGTAGATAGAAACTGACATCTAACCTCTTTGCTGTCCTCTCGTTCAAAAGACACCATACTTTTCTGCTTTTAGAACTAAACCTCAACTTCCTTTTGCTATCCAGATACTTACCGGATAACAGCTGAAGGCCAACTAATATATGTTGCATTTGGATAGCATCTTCCATATGCGCTTTCAGCATGCTTTACAAACACTAAATATAGCATTGCAACCCACTTGGTAAGCACTGTAATTTTTATAGATTAGGAAACTGACACAAAAAGGGTAAAAGATTTGCTCAAGAACACAAGGGGAGTCTCCAGCGCCAAGAAAAGAACCCAGATCTGCTGATGCCTGGTATTGTGTCTTACCCCGAAGCCACCCTTTCTTTTGACTCAGCCAGACCAAAAATCTTCAATTGTAAAGATGACCATCTACTTACAATCATAGAATATCAGGGTTGGAAGGGACCTCAGGAGGTCATCTAGTCCAACCCCCTGCTCAAAGCAGGACAGGACTAATCCCCAATTTTTGACCCAGATCCCTAAATGGCCCCTCAAGGATTGAGCTCACAACCCTGGGTTTAGCAGGCCAATGCTCAAACCACCGAGCTATCCCTCTCCCGCCCCCACTACTTCAGGAATAGTTTTTCTGAACTTACTGCATACTTATTTTAAAGGATGTGAAAACTAGGGAATTCTATGTTTATGACAGAGATTTCAAACCTAATGACTCTGTAGGAGATAACTGATCAACTGGTATACATATATACACACAGTATACTTACCAAGACCCTTCAGCAATAGCTTTCAAATGGAGGAATTTTGAAATTTCCAACTGCTTTTATGGGTGAGTTTTACAACATCTCAAGGGACAAAATTTACATGTCAAAATCAAAGCTGTGCTCCATGACTGACAATTACTCCCAGATTAATCCTATAAATAGTCATGCTTTTAATTCATCAAATCCAAACATTAAGTATTCATGTAGCCAAAGATTAGTCATTTTAAGTTAAGAGAAAAGGAAGGAAAACATAACATACAGAAGAGCATTTCAAATTTTGATCTACCTCTACGACTGACAACTGTTTTACATGGCAGTCAACAGCTGCCTTGAACCTGTGTAGGATAATTTCTCTGTAACCCACCTGAATGTGGTATAGTGGGAAGTAGCAGCAGAGATTCTACAATGAGAGACAGAAGATTTATTCCCTTTTATCCTTTTGCTATTGGCAGGAATGTGATTCAGTACTAGCATCTCTCCTCAGCGCTGCCTGACTTGAGTGCTGCACCCAAACATCTGAGCACTGTTTGGGGTCAGGATGAGTTAATGGGGGAGGCAATTGCAGAAGGTGAAAACAGCCCAGGAATTTGATTCAGTGGGACATGGCCAGGCCAGAAACCAGGGTTCTCTAGAACCCTCAGAAGATAAACATGTTAAGACCATAAACCTTTGGACCTGGGTTTTTGTATGTATTTTTACTTTATCAAGTTGGTTTTTTGACTGAACCAGGTACAGATGGAAAGAAAAAATGTTCCTGTGTGTGTGGTGGGGGAGTGGTAGGGTTGCCAACTTTCTAGTCACACAAAACTGAACACCCTAGCCCTGCCCCTCGCTCACTACATTCCCCCTCCCTTGGTGGCTCCCTTTCCCCAACCCTCACTCACTTTCACTGGGCTAGGGCAGAGGGTTGGGGTATGGGAGGGGGTGAGGGCTCTAACTGGGGGTTCAGGGTGTGGGAGGGAGCTCCAGACTGGGGCAGGGAGCTGGGGTGCGGGAGGCGGTGAGGGCTCCGGCTGGGGGTGCAGGCTATGGTGTGGGGCTGGGAATGAGCAAACTGGGGTGCAGGAGGGAGCTCCAGGCTGGGGGGTTGGAGCCAAGGGATACAGAATGCGGGAGGGGGCTAGGGATAAGACAGGGGGTTGGGGTGCAGGAGGAGGTGATGGCTCTGGGGTGGGCTTATCTAGGGCAGCTCCCGATCAGTGGCGCAGCAGGGAGGCTAAGGCAGGCTGCCTATCCTGGCAGGTACTAGGCAGGGGGGCCAGGAGGCTCCACACGCTACTCTCGCCTGCGGGCATCGCCACCCCCAGCCCCCATTGGCCAGTTCCCAGCCAATAAGCGTGAGGAGCCGGTGCTCAGGGCAGTACACAGAGGCCTGGGCTCTTTCCCCCCACCTAGGAGCCGGACCTGCTGACCGCTTCTGGGGCACAGCACAGTGCCAGCCAGGACAGGTAGGGAGTAACCTGCCTTAGCGCTGCAGCACCCCCGATTGGATTTTTAATGGCCTGGTCGGCAGTGCTGATCTGAGCCGCCAGGGTCCCTTTTTTTCCCCCCCATCAACTGTCTGCAAAGAGTCAAACTCATTTGCAATTTGCAGACTTACAGTAAACAACTCTTGGTTTTCAGATTACTGAAATACTTCATGATCAATATTTAAAATTGGCATCATGTTTATACATAACGTATTTGTTCCATTCCCTGACTGGATGACTTACAGCATATAGCTAACCAATATGGCATGAATTTCATCATCAATTTCAGTATAAAGTTCAAGTTTCAGAATTCAAAATTTGCAGTGCTGCTGCTGAATTATGGAATTCAAAGTTCACTTTCAGTAAATTGAGTTTAAAATTTTTTTTTGCAATTATTCATGCAAATAAAAAATTTTCTAGAATATTTGTGAATGTGAACACAGAGGCATGAAGAGCCAAAGCAAATGTTTCAAAACTGAAGTGAATATTTGCCAAAATGTGTGTGTGGTATTCACCCACCTCTCAGCAGTTGTACTTTCTCAAAGAAACATTTGAGAAGTCCTGTTTATAAACAATGGAAATCTAAAACAGTGTGTGTACAGGTATATATAGATACACAAAGTACTTTTTTTAAACCAACTGGAACAGCTGAAAAAAAAAAAGTCATTTTCCTGGGAATGCTCTTCTTTTCCATTTGGAAACATGGATTCCCATCCTCATTTAGGTTTTTAATATGACTCTTTTGTAACCATTGCTACCTTACTTGGGCAATACCATCATCAGCAATACCATTAATGTTGCTAGTCCAGCTCTGCAAACAATTTTTTTTTTAAAAAACTTGCGCTCCCTGGTTGGCTCTAGAGCATCAAACATTCCTGGAAAATCACTTTGCAAGTCCAACATAAACAACTACATTTTGTTGATTATTTTATTGACAGAAGAATAGTTTTGGGGTTGTTGGGTTGTTGGTTTTTTTTTTAAAAGGAGATAGTAAGGCAGGTCAAATGCTGGGTCTAACCAACCTGGCCTTCTCCACTTAGGCATCTAAAAAAAGCCTGTATCATTGCTTGAAATATAAAGCCGTCAGAACTGTTCATTGGCTAGATTATTAATACGGAGCATATTTTAAGATAGATGTAATAAGACATGCTGGCAAAGTTAAGACATCTTTAATAACAGATGGTGTCTCTGACACATAGCCCATTGAGTACAGGTAAAGGTGATTATCATTTTTAAGGTTGACTAAAGATTGCTCAAGCAATACATTCTGAATACAGATGTGAACCTTCCCAAACAAAAAACATACCCCACCTTACTGGAAATACGAGGTTTAAAAGAATCAGTTGAGTATTCTTTTAAGCCATATAAAATAGGCAGGTAACAAAAAGGAAAAAAAATTATAAGTCCACGAAGATTTTTTTTTCTTCCCAAATGACAATCAAGCCGTGCTCATTCTTGACCTATGTAAACATGCGATCTGAATATTACCTTTGTGTCTCCCTTCACACTTCACTCCTGTTTTTTGCCCTTCCCTCTCTAGTCTGCTCTTAAATTAAGCTGTTTGGGGCAGAGGCCACATCTATCTCTATTTGTAGAATACCTAGCACATTGAGTCCCTGACCCTTATTATAGACTTTTGTTAATACCATAATATAAATAAAGCTGAAGTACTATCCTAGTGTAGTTTTGCTCATGTTAATCCAAGGCATGGACCCCAAACCAAACGTTTATTTGAAGTTGAGAACAGTTTTTCCAAATTAACACAAAACTTAAACATCAAGAGCAAATACACTGAAACAGACTGAGCATTCAGCAATATTCACCACAGATACGCGATACATGAATCATGCTGAATTGGATGGGTCTGGTAAGCCTCTTGCCTATATCCCCAGTGTCATATAAATGTACTACCTAAATCCAAAATACAGGATAAGAAACAGGTGGCATAGATGCACCTCAGGATGTTTAGCATCAACTGTAATCCAACCTTCTACTCACTAGCTCTTGCAGCTTTGCAGATGAAGTGGTCATTCAGAAAGCAGTAACTGACAAGATAAAGAGTTAGTAGGATGGTAGGTCATCAAGGTGGCAAGGAGGATGGCTTCTAGTGCAAGAGGGAACAGCAAAGAGAGAAATGAGAAACAGCAAAGAGAGAAATGTACATAAGAATGACCATACTGAGTCAGACGAAAGGTCCATCTAGCCCAGTATCCTGTCTGCCGACAGTGGCCAATGCCAAGTGCCCCAGAGGGAGTGAACCTAACAGGTAATGATCTAGTGATCTCGCTCCTGCCATCCATCTCCACCCTATGACAAACAGAGGCTAGGGACACCATTCCTTACCCATCCTGGCTAATAGCCATTAATCGACTTAACCTCCATGAATTTATCCAGTTCTCTTTTAAACCCTGTTATAGCCTTCACAACCTCCTCAGGCAAGGAGTTCCACAGGTTGACTGTGCGCTGAGTTAAGAACTTCCTTTTATTTGTTTTAAACCTGCTACCCATTAATTTCATTTGGTGGCCCCTAGTTCTTATATTATGGGAACAAGTAAATAACTTTTCCTTATTTATGTTCTCCACACCACTCATGATTTTATATACCTCTATCATATCCCCCCTTTCCAAGCTGAAAAGTCCTAGCCTCTTTAATCTCTCCTCATATGGGACCCATTCCAAACCGCTAATCATTTTAGTTGCCCTTTTCTAATGCCAGTATATCTTTTTTGAGAGGAAGGGACCACATCTGTACACAGTATTCAAGATGTGGGCGTACCATGGATTTATATAAGACAATAAGATAGAGAATATGATGGAGACTATCCCTTTTTTAATGATTCCTAACATCCCGTTTGCTTTTTTGACTGCCGCTGCACACTGCGTGGATGTCTTCAGAGAACTATCCACGATGACTCCAAGATCTTTCTCCTGATTAGTTGTAGCTAAATTAGCCTCCCCATCATATTGTATGTATAGTTGGGGTTATTATTTCCAATGTGCATTACTTTACATTTATCCACATTAAATTTCATTTGCCATTTTGTTGCCCAATCACTTAGTTTTGTGAGATCTTTTGGAAGTTAGCCAGATCAAATGAGAGTAGTGTACCTGCCCACCAAAGCCCAGAAGTATTCAAGATGGATCCAGCCCTGAAAAACTCATATGGAAAAATCCTCAAATTCCTATTTCCCAATTTCACATTTGCAGTAAACTATTTAAGGTATAAGGACATTTTCCCATGTGACAAAGGGGAACCCTAATATCTCCCATCAAGTTATACAACATTTGGCTAAAGACTTTATTATTTTAGATTCTAAAATGATTCAAAATTCAGGACAGTTCCCCCCCCAATCCGTACTCAGAATACATTGTCTGTGCTAGTTAAAATGCCTTATTGGACTGAGCCCTCATCTGCACCATGAACTTTATTCTCAGAGGTAAATAGGACACAGATACAATGTACCTTTGATTTGAGAGGACCAAAGTACACCCAGTTTAATCCACCTCTAGTGTTGATCCCTCTTCCCTGTCACTGCTTCATATGAGAGTATTTGAACAATATGTACACAGAACTTTCTGCTTAGGAACAGCAGCAGCAGCCTAAAACTGAAACTCTATCACATAAGCACATTGAAACTTAACAATACAGCACATTGTATGACTGCTAACAAGCTAATGCAAAGTGCCCCCTACGCACCAACAGAACCCTCTTAAAGTTAAATCATATGCAGCACTGGAAAATTATTTTAACAGAAGCCAACTCAGGCCCTGCTAAGAACACTGCCATTTCAAAACAGATTAAACTCATGTATTCAATGCTTGAGAATTTCATGACTAAATGTGTATCATCAAAATAAACTGTATCTATTTAGTCTATTCTACCACATCAAATTCAAGCTCCTTGCCTCTCACCAAGCTCTGCACAAACGTCAGCCGTGCCCATGTTTGCCCTCTCTCATTTCTTATTTTTCCTCCCAACTACTGTTACTGTGCTTATTTTCTTTTTCTACTTGACTTCCCACCTTCTTTCAAGTCCATCATTACTCTTGGAATAGCCTTCCATTTTGAGTTTGACTAGTACCTTTTCTCTCTTCTCCTTCAGATCCCCTTTAGAACTACAGCTGTGCTAAATGACATCAATGAACCCTCAAAAACACACCAGCAATGCTTTTATAAATCAGAGGTTCAGTGCATCTCAGACTATCTTTGTGAAAGTTTAACAAACATGGGTTGAAGCTATCCAGCCTTCCCACAGCCTTCCAAGCATCTGAACACCCTCTCCCCATTATTCATATGAAGCTTTTGAATGAAGGTTAATGTTAGAAAGAGGAGTTTCTGTGAGAGGTAGTAAGAATTCTTTTTAGGACTGAAGTGAAAACTGGTAATTCCTGTTAATCTCACCTGTTTTAAAGACCACAGTTTAGTAGCTTCATCAGTTAATGGATTTTCAGTGGGTGACTCTTGCTTGAGCTGATCAAAACTAAAATCATTCAAATATAATCAGCTACACAAGTGGATGTCATGCTGTTTTATTAGTTACTTAACCAGAAAGGTCGAGAGCTTCCATGTTAGCTTGCTAAAATTAGCATCCATTTACAATCCAATGGCAGCAAATCAGAAGTGCTACAACCATGCTAGTCACTTCCCCCATTATTTGATGCATTTAATCTGGAGAGATCAAAAATGTAGGCCACAGAATTCTACAATGTGGTTTTCAGCAGCCTTCAGCTTAGGAACTCTTAGAAACTACAGGTCCCAGTATGCAATGTTCTCTCTTGAGGTAAGTAACATACCATTTTATACATGTTAGTTACTGCCGAACCCTCAGCAAGTTCTCAGTTTTGCAAAATCTGGGCACACCTACTATATATACCCAATGCCATCCAAAATATTCACTATCCTTTGATTAGAAACTAAAGTACCACTATAGAAAATTAAGATGTTGTGTGTAATATTTTGTACCACTATCATATGGCTCTCAGGTAATCTGCCTGAATGCCAAGAATTAAATAAAAAAGCCTGCAAAGGATGAAACCCACAAGAAATGAAATGATGGCAAAGAAGGTTCCTGGAGTAACTGGTGCAGGAGAGCTATCAACTGGGGAACACCCCCATCTGGCTCCATCAAGACTAGAATGGTTTAATCTTCCCAAGGCTAAGCCAGGATCAAAGGGAATCCTAAAGCTTCCAAGATGCTTAAAAAAAGAAAAGAAAAAGGTAATGAGTGAGTAGCCAAAGACTACCAGTGTGTGCTAGTGAAAGCTGACACTGTATTACATGCAGAGACAGGGAACCAACCCAGGAAGTTAAACAAAATATATACATAAAAATTCTTCAAAGAGCTTACATGAAATTCCAAATATCTTTCTGGGCTCATTCTAATGCAAACACATAGCATATGATTTAATGAATTTCAAAATGTAACTTTACATGGAAAATTGAATAAAAAAAGCTTTCTGAAGCGTCCATCCCACATCTCTGACTAGGCTAGTAGTTTTTCCATTTTGCTACCTCTGCTTCAGCAGAGCTGGTTAAAAGCTGGTTTTTCTTTTTAAAATTAGATCCCTGGTTTTAGCAAGGCAGTACAGTGTCTTTATATATCAATATTAATTTTAAAGTGGTTACTGAATGAAGAGGAAAAACCTCCAATTTTTTTGGACAGGCATTTAGCATGCTATGAAAAATAAAAATCAAGATTTTTCCTTGATACTTTATGTGTGCATCCTCCTTTCATGGAAGTGAGGGATACAGTAATACCTAGCTCACATAGCACTTTTCATCAACAGATCTCAAACCATTTTACAAAAGAGGTCAGTATAAAATGTAAAAAGTGGGAATGTCTGTTTTCCTTAAATCATACTCTTCAGTACATCTATCCAACAGACATAATCCACAGATTACACAGAACCACAGACCATGACAAAATTTGCTTTTCACTGTGACATTCCTCATAGCTTTGAAAAATTAAAGTGATTAAAGTCAAGACTTCTTGAGAGTCCAGATTATATCTATCCTCCCACTGACAACAAAACGAAAGACTGTTTGGCTACAATGGCCAACGACAAATCTGTTTGCACTGCAAGCCTGCTCAACTTCAGGGTCCAGAACTAGGGCTGGTTGAAAACTGAAATTACTTCTTCTCCCTTCCCTTTCAAAAAAAATTTTTATTTATTTATTTATTTTTACTTAAAAAAAAAGAATTTTGGGGGAACTGCTTTCCTCGGAAATTTCCAGCTTTTCATAAAAAAAAAAAAAAAAAGTATTTTTGGTTACTATAAATTTTGTAAAAAAGTCCAAATTCCTCCCCCCCATAGCTTTACACAAAAAGAGAAAAATAACAAACACTTCAGATTATATACCTTTCAGGGCTGCTGGAGCAGACAGTCCTGTTTATGGTCACCTGTTGGAGAAGAGGTAATTGTCAGCCAGTGTGCATCTTGGGATGACGAGCTAGTGACATGAACACCTGTGCTGAAGAGAACAAGAATGACTGAGAGGAAGACCCCAGCCTGAGAAAACAATAAGTAGAAGAAAGAGAACTAGACGGAGAACAGCAAAGAAGGAGCTGATTACTTATTGAACACAAAGTGTTTCTGGAACAGTCTTAAGGATAAAAAGAAAAGGAGTACTTGTGCCACCTTAGAGACTAACAAATTTATTTGAGCATAAGATTTCGTGAGCTACAGTTCACTTCATCGGATGCATAAGGCTGACACTCTCCACCCCAAAGAACTTACACTATAAATTAGAGTGAGAAAAATATACAAATGCACATGATAGCATGTAGGCTGAAGGTCTCAGCTTCAGAGAAAAAAATACTGGAACAGAAAAGTAGTAAAACAAAAAAACACAGAAGAAAATCAATCATTACAAAAAACCAAGCCATTCTTCTAAAGAAAAGCACAGAATGAAGAATGTTACATAAATACTAAACAGTCCTAAGAGAACTTATAAAGATCATACCAAAAAGCAAAACATTTTTTACTTGTTCTAATAAATATTCTGAAGTTAAAATTCAAGAGACTGTTTGTCATTAAAAATATTCACTATTTTAATCTGTTTCCCCCTTCCCCAAATCTCTGACTGAAGGGCTTTTAAATCATGACATTACGTCCCTGAATGTGACAACTAAAAACAGAGATTAAAAGAGAGCTCCAACCAGGTTTATATTCCTTTAATAATCAGTATTTAGTTTAATCAATTATATATTATAAGTAGACTCTTTCGAGAGAGTTTTAACTGTCATCCACCTAAAAAACAGAATAGTCTTCAATTAGAGGAAAAAATAAGCAACTTGTCTAGGAAGTCCGATTCTCCAGTGCAGCCAGACACATTGCAGCAAAATTTTTATGTCCTCTGATGGGAATGGACTCCATTCAGAACACCAAGAGATATGCACCATTTCGCAACAGCCTATTCATTATTTTTATAACCAGTATTTTGGGTTGACTTGTTAATGGACAATTTTTTTAAAAAAGAAAAGGAGTACTTGTGCCACCTTAGAGACTAACAAATTTATTTGAGCATAAGCTTTCGTGAGCTACAGCTCACTTCATAGGATGCATGCAGTGGAATTTTCCACTCAAATACATTTGTTAGTCTAAGGTGCCACAAGTATTCCTTTTCTTTTTGCAGTTACAGACTAACATGGCTGCTACTCTGAAACATGTCACTTTAAAAATAAAGACTCACAGTATACTGAGATTTTAATCAGTTAAAATGATATCAAGCGAAATTCATTGTCACTGAGAAGTTTGAGGTTATGTTCTATTCCAGACATAATTTCTTATCTAAAACTATCCAATTAGCCAATTGCCTATTCTTTTTCAATTTTTATTTTTATTGTGGCCACCAATGTAAAAAGATGATTCTGTGACTCCAAGTGAAAACATCAAAGTAATAGAAAGAGTGATCAGAAGGGTCACAGCTGGACAAAGTACAGTTGTAAATTAAACAAGGCAAGAGAGTACATGGGCTCTGAACAAGGAGAAAAGCCGCAGTGCTAGAACTTTTTAAATCCAGGTCTTAGCTCATTTGATGGGTTGCAATTATCAAACTAAAATACATAAATTACAAGATATTTACACAGTATTCAAATAGAGACACATACCCCAACCAAAATTGTCCCCCTTGACATTTTCCACTTACCATTTCCTCCTCCCACCCTAATTATCTGACATTTGAGGTAAGTTTGTTTTCTCTCTATTTCTATGTTGGAAATGTGGAAGCTTCACTAAAAAACAAGCAAACAAAAAAACAGTGCTCTTGGAACTTTCTGGACTGACTACATGAGATGAATTGCAATGTGGACAGCAAATTCCGCAAGAAACAAAGCACACTGTCTGAGACACACTGGATTTCACACACAACATGTTTAAAAAAGAAATCTTTGCCACTAAGTCCATTCAGCAATTCTGAAAGACAAGTTCAAAACATATCTGCCCTTTTCCTTTTGAGGTGATTATTCTATTTCTCTCTGTAGCTGAATGCAACGTTAGCTCTCTCGTCTTGCATAAGTAATTCACTAAGGCAGCTGAAGTAGAATACTCTTGCCTACTAAATCATTTCTAATATTGCCAAAACCACATGCTCCCAAAGGGGTACTTCAGTTGCACTCACTGATAGATATGATTCTAAGGTACAAATGAGCTAACTAAGTTAGTTTTTCTAGCCAGAGTAAGGTATGTCCAGTAAGAAACCTCACCTTCAATATTTCCGGTTCCTTGATGTCCAGAGATGCTGTATTCCACTGCTTGCTAAGATTTTTATGTAGTTTGTGATATTCACAAGCACTTGGTGTAAGAAGCCAAATCACACAGATAGCAATCATAAATCCAAGGGCAACTCCCAGGAAGAGTCCACAGAAGTAGCTAGGGAGAGGGAGTATAAGATAAGCATAGACTAACATTGTAAAGAAGTACAAAGTCTTAACGGGTATTTTAGGCTGCTGCACACATAAATCAACTTCATCTTCGCTACTGAGTGCGATACCATATTCCTCAGTTATTTCTGCCTGGAGCAAAGGTTCTGTGGGTTTTTCCACTTTGCTTTCATCCTCTATTAAAAAAAAGTCTTCAGAATACAGTTCACAAAACTCTTCATCCTCTTTGCTTGCCAGTGCAGACAAAGAACATTTTTCCAGTACCAGCGAAGTCTTCAAATTTAGGTCCTTTGTGCTTACAGACTGAGAGTTATTAGTCTCAGTGTCTTTCACATGTTCCTCAGCAGTTTTGTACTGGTTACTTTTATTTAGAGTAGAATCGCTTCCGTAGTAGTCCCCTTCAGAATCACATTCTTCTTCCTTAATGCTATAGTTGTTATTGGTTTCCAAATGGCCATTTAAATTGGAAAGATTTGAGAGTTCTGAAGCACTTGAAGATAAGGCTTTGGGCCTGTGGCTACTACTTTCGTCGCCCATTATTTTGCTGAGGAGTTGAAAAGGCTCATAGATGACTTCTGAAAGGCGTCTTTTAGTGTCTTCAATTTTAGCCTCCATTTCAGGTACTTTAAAAAAAGAACGAGTATCTGAAGGAGACGTTAATGGGGAGGAGGGAGCAGTTTTGGAATCGCCACCTGTAACTCGAGGCTGAGTGAATTGTTTGAACAGGTGTAAGTTCAGTTTAGAGTCAGGTTTGTAGGATACAGCTTCAGATTCTTGTTTAGATGTGTCTGTGGACAGAGACTTCACTAAAGTTTTCATTAAGTGTCTATGTCTTGTGGGCGGGGTGGGCTCTTTTGGTTCTACATCTGTTGAAAGGGACTTAACTAAACTCATAAAAGGCTTTGAACTAGAAACAGTGGATGAAGCACTACACAAGACAGTTGGCTTGGATGGAGAGGACAATGGGGAGGATGACGAGCTGGCTTTCTGTTCCAAAGGAGACAACACACCTGATGAGCTAGCTACATGATACGAATCAGATGAGGGCGATGGAACTAATGGCACTGCACCGAATACCTGCGATGCTGAAGAAGAATCTAATGGCTTTACAGTGTTTACGGTTGGCAAAATCACAGGTGACGAAGGTAGGAGGGATGCAGAGTCAACCATGCTATGTGAGGTAGCTGGACCACAAAAATCATGGCCACCATGTTCAAAGCAGAGGTCTTCCTTGGCTTCAAGTGCTGTTACAATGCTTTGGTCTTCCAGTTCATCACTGGGAGACTCCTTAAACTCCTCTTCCTCCTCCTCTTCCTCCTTCCCAAATGCCGAGAAGTGAATGGTGATGACATCTCGGGAAACAGATCGCTGAACCTGCACTTTTGGGGCAGACTGCTTTGAAGACATTTCATCAGTTTTCTCTGCATGGCTACTGTTCAGACTTGTCATTGCAGGTCCCAGAGATGTGTCAGGGTCTGTGGAGAGAATATTGAACTAAATTAAAGGCGATTTCTCCTCAAACCCCACTCTTATTTCCAACTATTAAGAGAAACACAGAAAAAACTATTTACATATGGCATGTCTGCAACTTAAGAGCAGCAGATATCCATACTGGCACTTTTCATTCCCCTGGATTTAATTGCACTTTATCAAGTGAAACAAATAAACAAATTCTACAGTAACTAAGAATTTATTTTCAAAAAAGTCACACATATGTTTTACATAAAATACGTACAAACTTGAGGAAAAAGTAGTTTCTCCAAGTGCACATAACAATGCTTTTCATATCAGATGCAAAGATTAAAAGGGGGACTCAGTCACAGAGAAAATGACAGGGAGCAAAGCAGGTGGAGGAGAATGAAGGCAAAGGAGGGTGTGCAGGAGAAACAGGGGAATGGAGAGGTTTAAAAAAAAAAAAAAAAATCTTCTTAAGTTCCATCCCCACTGCATGCTAGGAGCTAACAAATTCTCCTTTCCACATCTCTCAACAAGAAGCAGCCCTTAGCTTATACAACGAAGATGGTGCTGCAGTATAGGCAGACCGACTCCATTCTCTGAAGCCTAAATGTGTCACCACTATGACATACTTCTACTAGCTCAGAGAGAAATGATCACAAATCTGTTTCAAAGATACTGATCTCCACATCTAGTTCTATGCACCAAGGTCACTTAAAAAATAAAGTCCCACTGAGCCAAACTTGCTAGCAACACCACTTTGTATATTAATCACACCACATCCACTAATGACATGCATATGATAATTCAGGCATCTTTCCGACCAAAAAAAGAACGGCAAAAAAAGGGAACTAGAACACACACACTTTTAAAAAGAAATGAATCCAAGGCACTGGTGACCACCATCCAAAATGGTCAGGCAAAATATTACCTCTGCAATTTCCCATGAGGCAGTACTTTATTTTCATTGTCAAGACAATATGTTTGTCACTTTAGTAACTAAGCTATTTTCAGGCACTGTGAACATGCTGTAATCAAACTGACAAGTGGAATCAATCAGAAGTCTTTGCTGATATTTAAAGTGCTGTTATACTCAGAAAGGCTATGGGAGAGGGAGGTGGATTCTGTTCTGGTTTACACATCATCCACAGAACTGTTAACCAAGTTCCAAATGCAGGGCCAAGTTTTGCCATGCAGCTACAGCAGTGCAATCCTACTGCCGATAAGGAGCTAAATTTGGTCTGAAGAAGCAATTACAGGTGATAATGTAAAAGAATGGAAAACCCAGCTGAGGTTTTAGATACCAGGGTGAATTTGCAGTTGGGAGGGGGAAAAAAGATATAAAAATGTGTTGTATTATTTATCTATTTATTTCACTTGTAACATGAGCAATTTGCTCTGGAAATTAAAGGCATGTCTTCGCTACCAATGTTACAGCACTGCCGCAGCAGCACTTTAACATGGCTGTGTAGTCGCAGCACCAGTGCTGGGAGAGCTCGCTCTCCCAGCACTGTAAAAAACCCACCCGCACAAAGGGAGTAGCTACCAGTGCTGGGAGCACGGCTCCCAGTGTTGGTGCACTGTCTGCACTGCCACTTTACAGCCCTGAAACTTGCATTGCTAAGGGGAAGTGTTTTTTCACAGCCCTGAGCAAGAAAGTTTCAGTGCTGTATAGTGGCAGTGCAGACAAGGCCTCAGATACAAACGTGAAACCCTATATTGTCTGTTTTACAGATTCACTTTTCGTAACAGAATAGCATTTTACTGATAATTATGCAAACTGGTATAGCAAGAAAATTATTAATACTAAGGTTCCTCCCACCCCAGAAACAGAAGAATGCAGGTTAGGAGAGAAGTGGGTGTGGAGTGCTATTCCCAGTATTTTGGGAATTTTTTCTGTTCTTCACCAAAACTGATCAAATCCATTCCTTGTGTCCCATGATTTACCTCCCACTTTTTTTTTTTTTTTTTTTTGCTTTGTTACACAGCTAAGTTAACAGTTCTTTTCTGAGAAACTCTGTGTATTGTTTTCAGAATGCAAGACCAGAGTCAAAGAGGATTTTGACTTCATGCCCATTGTTAGAACACTAACAAAGAATGTACTCTTGTAATAAAACATGTATTACTAAGTCATATTTTACTGTTTAGATCAGTGGTTCCCAAGCTAGGGGCACCGCTTGTACAGGGAAAGCCCCTGGAGGGCCGGGCCGGTTTGTTTACCTGCCACGTCCGCAGGTTCGGCCGATCGCAGTTCCCACTGGCCGCAGTTCGCCATTCTCAGCCAATGGGAGCTGCAGGAAGCGGCGCGGGCCGAGGGACAGAAAACTTGTTTTCCCCAGCCAATAGCCTACTTCTTCACTGAAGCTAGAGAAGGTTTATTGTTGAACATTTTCCCAAGTGTCTTATTTTGCTGGTCTGTTCTGAACCAAGGCTTTTAGAAATCACACTATTATCACTGCTGCTCCTCCATCCAGAAGAACTCAGGATGGAATTAAGTCCATTTTAACCTCATCAGGAGGTGGTCATCATTCTTGACCACAGCGTACTTATCTCCTGGATATATGCACAAGAAGTCTTTAAAAAAAACCAATGGTAGGTGTGTGTGTGGAATATTCAAGACCCTGGCAAATGTTTTGTTCTTACAAAAAATCCAAATCAACTTCACTGGAATAACAACTTTTCCAGTGTCCTTAGTAGTTACTGGTATATATTGCCTAACTTGCATATTTTTACTTATGTGTAAAGAACCTTACAATATTTCAGTTTGAAAAATAGAATTAGTTCACACTGTCAAACACCTCACAGTGATTAATCGGCGAACAATAAACACAGGTCTTGGTTTCATTGTATTTGCAATTAAAATACAGAGACATCTACCACAGCTTGCAAACCTGCTCATAATTTGATTGTTACTAAGGAATGAAAGGCTCTAAAGGGGCTGGAGAAATCAATACTTCAAGGCACAACTGTCAAACTCTCAAGTACAGATATACTGTTTTTGAGACGATTCATACAAGAAACCCAAACAATGTGAAATTGATTAACCAATCTTTAGTTTGCTCTGCTTTCTATCCTAACAGTGAAGTTAGTGCTGTTAATCTTTCACTTTACTTGAGCCAAGCTTAGTGCAGGTAAGAACTAGGGCAGGTTTTCTTACCTAGCTCCACCATCACACTGCAATCCTGACCTACAACACCCCCACATCTCTGTCAATGCATTTCAGTCATAACCTATAGCATCCCTACTATTCCAGTTCTCTGCAACTCTCCCCACTTTCCTTCCCACACACACTCCCCCACTGTAACAGTCCCAGGTCCCTCACTTTACTTCTGCCAATGCACATCAATCCTGACCTTCAGCACTCCTAGGGTTACCATACATCCGTATTTTCCTGGACATGTCCAGCTTTTTGGTTCTTAAATCACTGTCCAGGAGGAATTTTTAAATATCTAAAAAAGTCCGGGATTTTGCCATTATTATTTTTCCCCGAAGAAGAGTTGATCATCCGAGAAAGAAAGTGAATGTTGATCACTCGAGAGAGTGCCCGCTTTTTCCCCCTAGCTCCCAGCACTTGCGCCGCGAAACAGCTGTTTTGCACGGCTGGGAGGGAGGAGGGGGAACGGGTTGGAATGGGGGCAGGGAAGGGGTGGAGTTGGGGCAGGGCCAAGGGGGCACAAGCAAATACCTCACCCCCATGGAGTGTCCTCTTTTTTGAATGTTCAAATATGGTAACCCTAAGCACTCCCTCCCACCATTCTAGTCCTGAACCTTTTGTTTATGCAGTATCAATTGTGCCAAACCGTGCAGATCTGATTTTGGGGGGGGCTCACTAAGTGTAACTGTATTACCAGAACAATAAGTTGAAGTTGCCTGTGCCCCTGCTCAATAAATTTAAATACTAGTAGTACAAAAACTTTCCCATGCCATCTTGCCTCTTGAAGGCACCACTTCTTGAGGGTTAGAGAGAAAAAGTAGGAGGCCATGTGTGCCAACAAGGGAGATGGCAATTTCTGCAATATGGGTTTCTGGTTATTAGGAACTGCCCTAAGGTCACCAATTAATTTCACACAAGTTACCTATAATGGGTGTAGATAGTAATGATCTTCAAATCCTATGGACCTGATTCTGTATCTGCATCAGTACCCTAGGAATGAAAAGCTCCTTTTATTTATAATATGAAATTTCACACAGCCATCTGAGCCCTCTAGCCCCCACTGTTAAGTATTCTGATTATATATAATGTATTTCTGATATATAGAGCCCTGCACAGACATAAAATTTGTATCTGCATCCGATCCGCAATAAGAGAGCCACATAAGTAAATGACACTATGTGCCCCAAAAAAGTAAGGCATATCCAAACTGATGTTCAAGTGTTGTGCGTAACGTAGTCTATCAGAGTGCCCATGGCATGAACTCTGTCATGGGAAGATAAGCCCTTGGCCCTGACAGTCTAGGGCTGCTCCTATAAATTCTACTGTCTGCTTCGGAGTCAGGTTAGACTTCTCCATGTTTACACAGAATCCCAAGGATGCTAGGAAGTGGAGTAGCAATATAATTGATGCCAGGACTTCTAGGCAGGACCAGCTGTTCAGAAGCTAGTCATCTAAATACAGGAAAATATGATGAGTAATCTTTGAGTTACCTCTTCGTCTAAGCCTGATGAGTCATTCCTGAATTACCTCTGAGCTTGCTTGAGCCAGTTTTGTGAAGACCTTGCATGCTGTTGCTAGGCCAAACAGAAGTACCCAGTATTGGTAGTGTTTGGCATCCAACACAAACCTATGGAATCTTTTGTGGGAAAGGTGAATGTCCACATGAACGCACATGTCTTTCAAGTCAAGAGCTGTGAACCATGTACCCTTTACAATGGGACCAATAAAAAACATCCCTGGAAAACATGGGGAATTTTAGATTGCAAATAAAAATGCTGAGCCAGCACAGACTGAGGACCTCCCTTTTTCTTGGGAACTAGGAAATATTTTGAATATAGCCCCTTTCCCTGATGTTGAGGCAGCACCCACTCTATTGCTCCCTGTTGGAGGAAAGATGCTACTTCCTGAAGGAGGATCTCCTCATTGAAGTAGTCTCTGAAAAGGAGGGGATGGGGAGAAAAACCTCAAATGAAATAGCCAGAATGGATGGTATCCAGCAATCACTTGCCTGTTATCTCCCTCCAGTTGTGGGGAAATTGTGATAGGCATCCACCAAAGCGGGACTCACAATTGTGTGGAGATGGCAATACATTGGTTCACAGTTCCCAGGTGTCCCATCAAAGTATTTTTGGGCCTGGGGATGGAAGTTGGGTAGCAGTAGTTGAAGTGGAAGCGGCAGCGTATCAACCTCTGTACCTCCTGCCATTTGCAAGACAACTCGTAACAGTACTGGTGATTGAAGGGTTACAGTAAAGGCCTCCATTTTTAAGGCTGGTTCTGGTACTTCCTCTTTGGAGCTGGTGTACTGATACACTCAGGGAGTGGAGGGTTTCCCAGGAATCTTTTAATGAGTGCAATGACTCATCTGGTTTTGGTTAGAAAGGTTGGGCAAGTCCTCTAGAGTATATTGTACCTCCCTGGGAAACCCAGAAAAGTGAAACCACAATTCCCACCACATCAACATGCCAGTTGCCACTGATCTCGATGTCATATCGAGACATGTCATATCGGCTGCATCAATCACAGCTTGTATCAAGATTAGAATCATAGAATATCAGGGTTGGAAGGGACCCCTGAAGGTCATCTAGTCCAACCCCCTGCTCGAAGCAGGACCAATTCCCAGTTAAATCATCCCAGCCAGGGCTTTGTCAAGCCTGACCTTAAAAACTTCCAAGGTAGGAGATTCCACCACCTCCCTAGGCAACGCATTCCAGTGTTTCACCACCCTCTTAGTGAAAAAGTTTTTCCTAATATCCAATCTAAACCTCCCCCACTGTAACTTGAGACCATTACTCCTCGTTCTGTCATCTGCTACCATTGAGAACAGTCTAGAGCCATTCTCTTTGGAACCCCCTTTCAGGTAGTTGAAAGCAGCTATCAAATCCCCCCTCATTCTTCTCTTCTGCAGGCTAAACAATCCCAGCTCCCTCAGCCTCTCCTCGTAAGTCATGTGTTCTAGACCCCTAATCATTTTTGTTGCCCTTCGCTGGACTCTCTCCAATTTATCCACATCCTTCTTGTAGTGTGGGGCCCAAAACTGGACACAGTACTCCAGATGAGGCCTCACCAATGTCGAATAGAGGGGGACGATCACGTCCCTCGATCTGCTCGCTATGCCCCTACTTATACATCCCAAAATGCCATTGGCCTTCTTGGCAACAAGGGCACACTGCTGACTCATATCCAGCTTCTCGTCCACTGTCACCCCTAGGTCCTTTTCCGCAGAACTGCTGCCTAGCCATTCGGTCCCTAGTCTGTAGCGGTGCATTGGATTCTTCCGTCCTAAGTGCAGGACCCTGCACTTATCCTTATTGAACCTCATCAGATTTCTTTTGGCCCAATCCTCCAATTTGTCTAGGTCCTTCTGTATCCTATCCCTGCCCTCCAGCGTATCTACTACTCCTCCCAGTTTAGTATCGTCCGCAAATTTGCTGAGAGTGCAATCCACACCATCCTCCAGATCATTTATGAAGATACTGAACAAAACCGGCCCCAGGACCGACCCTTGGGGCACTCCACTTGACACCGGCTGCCAACTAGACATAGAGCCATTGATCACTACCCGTTGAGCCCGACAATCTAGCCAGCTTTCTACCCACCTTATAGTGCATTCATCCAGCCCATACTTCCTTAACTTGCTGACAAGAATACTGTGGGAGACCGTGTCAAAAGCTTTGCTAAAGTCAAGAAACAATACATCCACTGCTTTCCCTTCATCCACAGAACCAGTAATCTCATCATAAAAGGCAATTAGATTAGTCAGGCATGACCTTCCCTTGGTGAATCCGTGCTGGCTGTTCCTGATCACTTTCCTCTCATGCAAGTACTTCAAGATTGATTCTTTGAGGACCTGCTCCATGATTTTTCCAGGGACTGAGGTGGCCACTAGCTTGCCATAGCCAAGGAGGTCTTGAAATTGACCCATCTTCCTGGGGTAATTTGTCCTTAAAGTTCAGGAGCTCTGAATCTGAATAATTCAGAAAATTGTACTTAGGCAGGAGAGCCTGAATTCTACATTGGAGGCTAACAGATATAAACCTTGGTCTCATCTACAGGGTGGCCCTTCGGTGGTTTTGCCTGGTTCTTTCCATGGCCACCTGGGCAACCAGGGAGCTCAGGGCAGGATGAGTGAACAAGAACTCTTCTCCCTTCAACATGAAGCACCACTTTTCTGCCTTCTTGGGATAGGGGCATGTGTTGCCAATATGTGCCATACAGCACTAGCCAGTTCCAGTATGGCTTTGTTCACCAGGAGTACTACCTAACTAGATCCCATTGGCTGTAACATATCCAGGAGCTTGTGTTGCAAGTCCTGGACCTCCTCTAAAAACATCTGGAGCTCTTCTGCTACTCTCTGTAGCAGCTCCTAGAATTCCCGGTGGTCATCTGGAGGAGATGGTGAGACTGGGGCAACCGGTTCACTGAGTGCGGAAGACAAATACACCTGTCAGTACCAGCAGATCTGGTTCATCTTCTTCCTCTCCATGGGTTCAGGGGGAGGTTCTTGTTGATCTCTTCAAGAGGAGGCACAATATGACTCCCTGTTAGCAAAAAACACTGGTTGACTACATGCATATGGGTTCCGTGGCCCCAGTAAGGCCAGTATGAGGGGTCAAAAGTAGGTTGCAGCAATCCCCAAGGCAATCCAAGGAGAAGGACCCCTGCTTGTGTGGGCGAGGCTGGTTCCAGGAGACTATCCCCTATCTGGGCTGATCTCCCTCAGTGGTGAAGATGGTTCTACTGGTACATTCAACCCTCCCATTGCTTAAAAGGTTGGATCCAGCTCCACTGGCATCTATAGAAAGCCTCAGCTAGTGGTAGGGATGGGTGATGGACTTGTTCCCAGGTCCCTGACTCCTGCCGGTGTTAAAATATCCCTGGTGAGAATCAGTCCTAATAACAGAGGAGACTGTGAATCTAGGATGAAGATATCCTCCAGATGGTATAAGTAACCAATCCCTTCAAAGATTGCAACTTGTCACCTTGTACAACTGGAGTTAGTGAGAGAAGACCCTTCGTAATCAGCCATTCCTTACACAGCCATGAGAGTACCATTGATGAACGAATCTCTGACCAACTGGTTTTCATTGGTACCAATGGTTCTCAGTCCACCAGGTCCTGGTGCTTTGTCTGAGTCAGTACAGCAGTCAGTGCCACTGTTGATTCAGAAGTTGGTACCATAGAAGCCTTGCTCTGATGCATCTTATGATTATGAGGCTTAGGGAGACTTAAGTCCTTGCGGCCTGGGCATGAAGACTCACCTGACTTGGATATGGTCAGGAGGGATCTCTCCTCCTAGTAGATATAGGAAGAATCTGCTTTGATACTTATGAGAATGTCCCCTAGACTCATGAGAAGGCCCAGCCAAAGGGTCCTTAGCCCTGCTCTTTCCCACTCCTGAGTGAGATATTGCACTAGGAGGTGCGCTTCTTGGTGACTCTGGCTGATGTACGGAGGGTTCTCTGTCCCAAGCCTGAGTCCTCATTGTGCATTCCATAAAGGTGCTTCCACAGCCAGAGTTCTCAGGCCTGTCCTGTTTGACTGGGATAAGAGTGGTAGATTACTGCACTTGGAGATGTGTGCTTCTCGGAGGCAGTACAGGCAGCATTGATGGTTGTCACTGACTGAAAAGGAGCAGGGACACAAGACCCAGTTTTGAAGGCCGATAGCCTGGGTATAATTTAAGTCCCATGCAGGGAGACCATGAGGGGTCACTGGGGTGGGCTTTCTAACAGCTAGCTAAACTGGAAAAGCTATTACTCTAACAATAAATTGTGAATTATAAAAAACTTTGAAACACTTCCAGGAAGGGAGAGGAGCAGCTCCAGACACTGGAATATTCCGACTCAGGCCATGCGGTGGACAGAAAGACCAGGAGAGGCAGTCAGTCTGGACTGACCCTTATACAGTCAATGCAGAACAGTGGGAGGAAAAGGGTGCAGGTGTGGACCAAACCAACAGACACTGCTTGCAAGAATTCTCTGGTCTCGGCTGCAAGGAGCACATGTTTACCGACAGTGGAATACACATAAGGAATAGCCTCAAAGAACAAAGAATTAAGAGAATCCTCTGTAAAGCTCATACAACTGCAGAAGAATCTCACATCAAGGGATAACAAACAAAGATGTAGCATACAGGAATACGGATTTTGTAATATATGGATTAACGACTGCGGTGAACAACTCATAACAGTTTTAGACATCTCACAGCAAAGAACAAAAACAGTTCTCCATAAAAACATAACACTGACCCAGAGGGTGGAAAAAGCCACACCAAGAAAAAGGGAGTAACAAGATCTGAGAGAAGGTTTTGTGGAAGTTTAAGTGCAATGGACAAAAACAAAGACTATAAATTAGCCTACAAGACCAACAGCTACCAACTAACTTTTGCAATAAGTTTAATAGTCCATGCTAGCAAACAAGGATATTTTGACTGAATATCATACTACATAAAAGGGAAAGACAGAAAAAAATATTTCTAGTGGCATAAACTATGTCACTTTTCTAACAGCGAAGAGCCTATTATGTTCTACAATGACACCTCGTAAAGACTGCTTCTATCATCATTATTCTACCTTCCAATTGGAAGGACAAGTCCCTCCAAAAATGAAAACCAAAAACCAGTAGTTTTTGATCAGCTACTCAAACCCATAGAGAAACAGGAGTTATAACTAAGCTTATTGGACCATATACAGATATGGTTTAAGTTTACTTTTCTCAGTTTTAAGTATCAGGTTCACAGTAGGGACAAAGATCCCGGATCATAGAGCAGAAGGAAGCAAAGCACCCACGCATGCACACCCACCCCCTCCAGGATTCTAGAGGACCCTTCCCTCAGATTTCTGCTGCAGGAGAGGCTGGTAGAACCTCATGCATCTTCTTACAACACTGTTGGTGAAACCTGATCTATTTAGGAACAGGGAGATCCTTGAGAAACTTAATATATTCCTTAACATTCCATCTCCTTGAACATGCAGCATTTTACACGGTTTGACGAATATTTGAAGCAATGGGCTATTGTTACAATAAGGAGATATACAGTTTCAGTTTTTAAAATAAATAATTTAGTACCACATCTTGCAGTGGAGAGAAATTTCATCATTCTGGGCCACATTTTTGGAACTTAAGGATTTCATTTGCTATAGACTTAGATATAATTTGCCTTGGTAAGAGAAGCAGCAAGCTACCAACATACAAGGTCTTTGAACTAAATATCTTTTTATATAGCGAACTGCAATAAAAGTATTATGCAACGGTCTGAACAGCAGTCATTTGATGTGAAGCAATACACCTTCTGAAGTGTATTGATATGAAGCAATATACCTCTCAGTAAATGTTCCTTATTTGGTCTTTACCCTTCTATAAAATACTAGCATTGGCCCTGCACTCTGGTCTAAACCATCAATTCTTTCCCTTAAAAAAAGCTCCACATAACCATGGCTAACCTTCACCTTTATATTTATTTTAAGAGCAAAGACAGATGTGAAAAACAAAATGATTCAAGCTGGAGTGACATTCATATCTTAAGCAGCCCGAATTCTTGAAAAAAAAAAAAAAAAAGAGGAAAAATTTTCAGATTCTGTTTGTTACCTCCAATTACAATGTCAGAAGTCTGCCGCTTGGTGATAGATCTGATCATCAGAGTTGCTTCAGGCAGGCTCCATATTGAGTTATCTTACAAATTACAGTCAGAAAGACAGGGCCTTATATTTCTATATTTTGTTGTTGTTGAAATAAGAAGACTGATCCTTTTGCTTTTTAAGGGCTCTTGTGGTCACATGACAGAAATACAGAGTTTAACTGAGGCTGAAGTGTATAATGGTGCAATATCAGCTAAGAGATTTACCCCTCCTAACACTGCTTTGAAAAAGAACTTCTGTGCTTTTAAAAATTAAATATCTATATTGACCTTCATTTATTTATTAAAAGAAGATTTGGGATTTGTCTACCTTAGGCTTTTTTGCACTAATGCAGAAACCTATAACATTTCACTGCTGTAGTTTATTGTGGAGTAAGCAAGCCACTTCTAGTGTAGATGGGTTGCTGTATAAGAGGTTTGCACCAGCATACCTACAATGCTGGCGTTATGTCAGTGCACAGTCCACAGGGTAGACAAACCCTTGAAAGCACATTCATCTGTGTTTGACAGGAAAAATGTAGTTCTGCCTCATGGTCAGATAATAGAGCTACAGTACAGGGAGCCAGAATCCACATTATAATGCACTGACTCGGTCAGAGGCATACTGCAGCAAGTAACTTAAATAGCTGTAATGGGATATCGCCACTTGTAAGGTAACTCCCTTCTCTTCATGTGCCAGTATATTTATGTCTGCATCTGTAATTTTCACTCCATGCACCTGAAGAAGTGGGGTTTTTACCCACAAAAGCTTATGCTCAAATAAATCTGTTAGTCTTTAAGGTGCCACCAGACCCCTTGTTGTTTTAGTAGGAGGATGGAGGAGGAAAATCCATGCAATGAAGGTAATGTTCGAGAATACTTTACACAGGCCTCTTCTCCTTTAGAGAAGTGTATTTGCAAGATTGCTTTGACTTACACCTCTGTTGTGGAATGTTTTTCTCTGCTCCCCCCTCAAATTCCTCTGCCTTCTCAAAAACAAACAACCCCCCCTTCCCCCCCAAACCACCAACCAATCTACTGGAGGCGGGGACGGACAGGAAGGAAAAACTGTCCTTCATTTAAGTAACATAGCTTTATCTCCAGGCCAGAAATCAAAACACATAACCAAGTTTGTTTCTTTCCACTTTCAAAATATGCAGTCAAATAGCTTGTTTCCCTAAACAGTGTAAACTCTCTTCAATTATTCACAAGCTCAGGTACAGATTTTTTACAGGTGTAGGAGCACATATTTTGCAACTGGATGAGCTTGTGTGTAAGCTAAGGGGAGAATACCATGGTATTAAAGAAACAAGGAGTCCGGTGGCTCCTTAAAGACTAACAGGTTTATTTGAGCATAAGCCTTCATGGGTAAAAACCCCACTTCTTCAGATGCATGGAGTGAAAATTACAGATGCAGACATAAATATACTGACACATGAAGAGAAGGGAGTTACCTCACAAGTGGAGAACCAGTGCTGACAGGACCAATTCGATCAGGGTGGATGTAGTCCGCTCCCAACAATAGATGAGGAGGTGTCAATTCCAGGAAAGGCAAAACTGCTTTTGTAATGAGCCGGCCACTCCCAGTCCCTATTCAAGCCCAAATTACTAGTGTTAAATTTGCAAATTAATTTTAGTTCCGCTGTTTCTCTTTGAAGTCTGTTTCTGAAATATTTTTGTTCAAGCATAGCTACTTTCAAATCTGTTATAGAATGTCCATGAAGACTGAAGTGTTCTCCTACTGGCTTTTGTATGTTACCATTCCTGATGTCCGATTTGTGTCCATTTATTCTTTTACGTAAGGACGGTCCGGTTTGGCCAATGTACGTGGCAGAGGGGCATTGCTGGCATGTGATGGCATATATAACATTAGTAGATGTGCAGGTGAATTAGCCTCTGATGGTATGGCTGATGTGGTTGGGTCCTCTGATGGTGTCGCTAGAGTAGATATGGGGACAGAGCAGGCAACGAGGTTTGCTACAGGGATTGGTTCCTGGGTTAGTGTTTCTATGGTGTGGTGTGTAGTTGCTGGTGAGTATTTGCTTCAGGTTGGGGGGCTGTCTGTAAGCGAGGACTGGCCTGCCTCCCAGGGTCTGGAGAGTGAGGGATCGTTTTCCAGGATAGGTTGTAAATCGTTGATAATGTGCTGGAGAGGTTTTAGCTGGGGGCTGTATGTGATGGCCAGTGGTGTTCTGTTATTTTCCTTGTGGGGCCTGTCCTGAAGTAGGTGATTTCTGGGTACCTGTCTCGCTCTGTCAATCTGTTTCCTCACTTCCCCAGGTGGGTTTGTAGTTTTAAGAATGCTGGATAAAGATCTTGTAGGTATTTGTCTCTGTCTGAGGGATTGGAGCAAATTCGGTTGTATCTTAGGGCTTGGCTGTAGACAATGGATCGTGTTATGTGTCCTGGATGGAAGCTGGAGGCATGTAGGTAAGTATAGCAGTCAGTAGGTTTCCGGTATAGGGTGGTGTTTATGTGACCGTCACTTATTTGCACTGTAGTGTCCAGGAAGTGGATCTCTTGTGTGGACTGGTCCAGGCTGAGATTGATGGTGGAGTGGAAATTGTTGAAATCCAGGTGGAATTCTTCAAGGGCCTCCTTCCTGTGGGTCCATATGATGAAGATGTCATCAATGAAGCACAAGCAGAGGAGGGGTGCTAGGGGACGGGAGCTGAGGAAGCGTTGTTCTAAGTCATCCATAAAAATGTTGGCATACTGCGGGGCCATGCGGTTAACCACAGCAGTGCCACTGACTTGAAGGTATAAATTGTCTCCAAATCTGAAATGGTGGTGGGTGAGGACAAAGTCACAAAGCTCAGCCACCAGGTGTGCCCTGGCCTCATCAGGGATACTGTTCTTGACAGCTTGTAGTCCATCCTCATGTGGAATATTGGTATAAAGAGCTTCTACACCCATGGTGGCCAGGATGGTGTTTTCAGAAAGATCACCAATGCATTGTAGTTTCCTCAGATTAGAGAGATTTTCATCAACTGCTGGAATCAGAGAGTTGGCAGCTCTTCCGGACACCGTGTGACTCAAAGTGGTGAATCTAGAGAGCTGATGTGAAAGCTAACATGAAGGCATTTCCTGTGTAAGGTTTACATTTGGTAATACATTCGTGCTTATCCCTAGACAACTCATCTTCCTGTCCAAATCCATATGGATAGTTTGCTCTGAATAAGTGTATTTATAGAGATAGAGGGACAAGGTGGGTTATGTAATATCTTTTATTGGACCAACTTCTGTTGGGGAGAGAGAGAGAGCGCGCGCGCGCTTTCGAGCTTACACAGAGCTGCTCTTCAGGTCTGGGAAATGTACACACAGTGCCACAGCTAAATAAAAGGTAGAACAGATTGTTTAGCATAAGTCCAGTAAAAGATATTACCGTGTCCACCTTGAGTCTCTAATATCCTGGGACTGACACAGCTACAACACCACAGCATATTTATGGACATATTCATTCTAACACACCAAATCCCATAGACTGTTGGAGACACTCAAAATGCTTTCAACACAAGTGCTATGCATCTCCTTGATGAATGAACACGCAGCAGCTAGCACACCCAATTACACATTTAGTCTTTAGCAATTTACTTTTAAATCAGACTCTGGTAACAGGTGAAAAGAGATTTTTCTATTTCCTACAATAGGAAACACTTGTCCTCATCACTCAAAATCCATCACAACAGAGCATACTTATCAGGTTCTTCTGCAGAGACATGGTAAATAACAATGTGTCAGCATTAGATATGAGCCAAAATCAGTTTTAAAACCACAGTTTTACAATCCACAAGTGAGATCTTCAAATGACAATGTGCCCAAGACAAATACAGGTTTCAGAGTAACAGCCGTGTTAGTCTGTATTCGCAAAAAGAAAAGGAGTACTTGTGGCACCTTAGAGACTAACCAATTTATTTGAGCATAAGCTTTCGTGAGCTACAGCTCACTTCATACGTGTCTTAAGGGTTCTGTTTCAAAGTTCTGGAGAATGTCTTCGAAACAGTAGTTTAAATTTTATGGTTTTCAGTTTACATACAAAGACAAGCAAATCTGTACTGCATAAATACTCTACTCTAGATACAAACTCTCAATGGACAAATTTACGGCTTGTCTAAATGAGCATTTAGATTGCTTAAGATTAAAAGCAGGGTAGATCAGAGCACACCAGGAAACTTTTAGTGTGCAGCAGTAAGGACCACACGATAGTTAGCTAGCGCACAGCACACCAGAGCAGCACAGATTTACATTCCAGCTTGCCACACACTGTGTGTCTATACAGACAACTGTTAGTTGTCTTTATTGGAATGGAGCTATTTTATGAAAACAGGAGTGCGTTATATATTTAGGATTTCCATTTTGTGGGATAGTGTTTTTTGAAACATGGTTTCCTATCCCTGCAACACTACAAAATTATGTCGACCTAATTTACATTGGTATACAGCCACTGCCGTTATTAATCACTTGTGTGCACACACACTTGGCCCCTTGTGTCAGAGGTGTGCGACCTCACCAGGAGCACTTGTATCGATTGTATTGTCAGTGCAGGGCATTGCGGGATGGCTCCTGAACCAGTAACAGTTGATGTAAGCAACAGTGTCTACATTGACACTTCATCAACCTTACACTGACTGTGACTCTACACGAATCAGGGAGGTGGTGTTAGTAAATCGGCATAGAGAGGCACTTACATCAGTAGGAGCCAAAGTGAAGACCCTTCCACAGCATGGCAGCTTATGTCAACCTAACTGTGTAGTGTAGACAAGGCCTCTCTCAGAGACAAACAGTCAAGGGCATTCTAAGTACCTAAACATCTCACAATCTTTAAAATGTATTTATCCTAACATTCTGCCTATGACGTAAGGAAGTACTATTAACCCCATTTTACAGATGGGGAACTGAGACACAGAAATTAAGTAGCTTGGCCAAGGTCACACAGGAAGACTGGCACAGCTAGGAATTGAATCCAGGTCCCCAGAATCCCAAGTTAGTTCCCCATACACTGGATTGTCCTTTTCTGATCTATCTATCAGTACGCCACAGTGGTTTTCTGAGTTCTAATGTTTTGCACCATGTATAAAACATACATGAATGGCATAGCAAATGCAGGAAAGGAGCAAAAGAATGCACACACACCATTCAACCATGAATTGTGGGACACCAACATTTGAAAGATGAAAAAATGCAGAATCCAAGTTCTCTCATATAGCACTTTCTTACACTTTCCTTAACTGTAGACCCTAGCTTCTCTCAAATGCACTAAACTCACCCAAACTCAGAAAGATGATGGGAGATAAAAATACATTTGCAACTGAAAAGTAAAAAATTAACTGGTTTGTTAAAAGAATTATCTGCCCGATAAAAGAATTAAAAAAAAAAAATCTCTAAGTACCATGGTCACCCTTAAAGACATTGTTTGCAAGCAGACAACGCTTCCTTAAAGTTATTTTCTAATCTAAGCATAGGGGAAACTGCAGCATCTGACCCCAACATGTGGTAACTGTTTTTTCCTAAATGGCAAACATTTGCAATTATTCTGTAAGTGCATGTGTACACACCCATACACAGTGGTTGCCTTTAAAAACTTTTCAATTACTTTAGACAAAGTAAATGTTATATCACTATGTGCAATTTTTCCTACGTTAAGTACAGTGATGTACACAGAATAACGCAAATGAGGTACTATTATGCAAGACAACACTTTTTAAGACTGACCACTGTAGTTTCACAAGTTGATCAGAGGTGAGTGCTCCAACAACAATGCACTTGGGCACTATTACCTTGCCATTTTTTTTTTTAGCTTCCATAGATTAAATCTTTTAAGTGTGTCCATTTGGATCATGAGTCTGGCAACACAAAAGAAATAATCTGCACTTCAGGTTTGTTTTAAACATTTTATTTCCTATACAATATTTTTGACTAGCAATAAGTCTACTCTTTAGTTAGGTCATTAGCACAATCTGTATTTAGAATCCCAAATTCACAATATAGTGTTAATTGCCTGGTGTTTAAGTTATTTAAATATCAGTTGCTAATATATGCAGTGTTAATTACCTGAAACAGATTAATTTTACTAACAAAACAAGTGGGTTGGAAATAATTTTGATACAATGAATAAGCAAAATTTTATACCACGATTGACTAATCATCATACCAAAGAGGGAAAGTCTCCATTAGCTGATATTTTCCCACCTCCATCTATGAAGTATATATAATTTTATAAAAAAACCTTCCTAAATGCCACTCTCAACACAAATAGTGTAGACTTTGGCATCGGTGTTACAAGACACAGCAGGACATTACCCATGTTCAGGATATGCTTATACTTTGGCCTCTTCTACGCAAGACTATTTAAGGTTAACTCTGCATTGACTGGTTTCAGAGTAGCAGCTGTGTTAGTCTGTATTCATTTTCTTTCTACATTGACTGAAACCTATAACGGTATGGCGAAACCATGGTATAAGTGGGTCAAAAAGACAGGTTTCTACCTTATTCCCCCACCTGGGTTAGAGAACTGTAACCTGGTTTGATCCTGCCAACACCGATTCAGCTATGTTTATAACTCAGTTCTGCCACAAGAATTTAAACTGTGCTTGTGCACAGTTTAAGTTAAATTCTTGAATGCAGTGTATGCATGGGGCCTTACACCTTCAGACTATTTTGTCCAACTAATACTATCTGCAACTCCTTACTGCAGAGGGCTACGCTCAGTTTAGCATGTCACATACCACAAATATACATACCTTTAGCAGATCCTGTTTACTTCCAGCACTATTCATTTCAACCTCCAGATCAACTGCCCTAATGAAATTCACTCTGTGAAGCTGCAGTTAATTCAGCCTATCAGATTAGTAATTTAAATTTTAATATAAAGACTGACCACCAGTGTAATAGGGTCAAGGGATTTTCATTCTTCAAGATGTTATTCTTAAGTGCCTGTCTATTGACTTCATTTATTATAGACATTGTCAGAATCCTGATGGATAATTAAAATGTCTCTCTATTACCTCAGAGAAAACCAGATCTAATCTGGACTCACTAAACATCATGGGTACCACAATGAGTCTGCTTCAAAGGTATTTATTCACCCTTATTGAGGTCATCAGCTATATTAACATAATGTAGTTGAAACGCAAGTTCCACTGTTCAAAAAAAATCTGAACTCCCTGGAACTTGGCAAAATTAACACCTCAAACACAGTGCATGCTGATACCATAAAAATTATCAGACACAAAGAAACCTGTATTCCCATCTGAAATAACCCTATTTAAAATAGTTCTTCCTAATTTGCACATGATATTTCAACATTCCCTCTCCAAAGGCATATTTTTAAGGTCTTTGGGTGATTCACAAGATGTTTCTCTGTGACCTTGGAAAGGGCGAGAACTAGAAATTTCCCTTATCCTACCTGTGACCATTTTTCTAGTCGATATCTTGACACCTACATCCATCTTTTTAATAAGCAGAGAAATAATTTTTAAAAATATAAGTTTAAAAAAAGTTTCTTTAAGACAACACAAGAACTATTCAATATTAACATTCTCAACTACTTTCCCACTAGCTACACGCCTCCCGGCAAAGGTTTTCCCTTTAAAAAGCTGATAAAATAGGTAACATTTAAGATTCTTCTCTTCCACTGAGGTGCCTGTTCTCCCCCTCTAATCTTTGATTTGTTTCTTAAATCATTTTATATATTTGCTCTCTCTCCATCTCAGTTTTCCCTTCTTCAGACTCTTGCTCAGGCATCTCCTAATTCCAATTAAGTTTTCCTCACTTACTCCTCCCACTGTCTCTGCTGTTCCTGAAGAGTCCTTTTCTCTCTCTCTCTCTTCTCTTCCAGATGCTTAAAACAAACTGCCATTTCCCAACCTCTAGGGAACCTTCTGACACCAACATTCTTTCCCCTTTTTCTTTTAAAGGAACATCACCACAAACAGTCTGCTTGCTATTTTAAGCAGATACCATGAGCACCAATATTGAGTAACACCAGAAAGAATTAACACATTTTATACCCCTTTGACTGGGATACTTAAAAACACTCCTTTACCACCTTTCCTAGTTTACAGGTTGATATTTAAAATCAAAATAGTAAAATAGTTATGTTTATTTAATAGAGAAATGGACCTGAACCAAAATGCTTGATCCCTGCACCTCAGACCTTGGGTGTTTCAAAACCCGAACCCCCATTTTGGCTTGGTGGCTGGCAGTTCAATCCCTCAAATGGTTCAAGACAAACAAGCCTGCACTTGGGTGCCTTTGCAGGGTGGGGTAGGAGGGTCAAAGTTTTATCTTGAGCAATCACAGCAATGTCATCACTGGTATCCAGTTGATAGTAGCAAGTTTAATTTGCAATTCTTACCCAGTAGGCCTTTCTTTTAGAGTTCTGCAACATAACTCTGGTTTCCTGTCCCTGTTGATTGTGCAGCACTTAGCCCTAGACAGTGCATTCTGCTCTTGTGCGAGGGGGAGGGGCATTAACAGTCTTTTAATGGGAATCTAATGGCATATCCGCACTCCGCCTGGGTGGGCAGTCAGCTAATGTGCTAAAAATAGTAGTGTTGGAGTCTGTGTTTCCCCACCCCACCACACTTCTGTACTTTCCCCATCCTTTAAGAGATCAGTTTATTCCTCTCTAGAAAACTCACTTTATCCAAGACATTCCTCTTTAATACGTCCTTATTTCCCTTCATCAGTTCCACGCATCTCTCCGTTGTCTACTTCTTGGTTCTCTCCCAGAGCTCACTGACGTCAGTGGGTAAAGTCCCGTTGCCTTCAACGGGCTTTAGATCAGACCCTTTGCAATGGGGCTGGAGCATGAGCCCTGCTAACCCTCTAGATGTACAGGAGTTGACAGCCCTGCTGTTGTCGTCTTATTTCTACCCTCAGTTTGTGGGCTTGAGCCAGAGACTGTAGATGACTTTTTTTTAAGCTGTTTGAATGTTTATTTCTCAGTCTAATAGGTCATTATTTGATATTAGTCATGTGAAAACTAACAAATGACACTCATTAGTGAAGCAGCAGCTGCAGCCACTTCAGTCAACAGTTAAGAGCCAGGAACTGTTTGGCTTTACAGTATGTTGCAAGAACAGTCTCTCTCCCCATCCCACACATCATACTCAGTGAACTTTTAATTCTATTAAGAGTGGCAGTCTACACAATCTTTGCTGTTGATGTCAATACACCCACTCTGGCAGAGGGTCAAGGGGCATTCTCCAGATTAACTGCCAAGAAAGGAGACGGTGTATGCAGTCTGGGACACAGCAAAGGAGAGGGCGAAATGACCAAACCTTGGTATGTCTTTGAATGACCAACATTAGACCTTGGACATACTCTCGTGGAAGTATTATGAAACCAGACAGAAGTATCTGGACTGAGTCCAGCTGAACATTCAAAGGGCTGCTACAAAACACAAATGCAAATTGATGTTGCTTTACACAATGCTGCCAGGACCAAACATTAACTTTCCTTCACTCCACTAGAGATATTTCTATTGAACTTGTGAAAAGGGTAGCTCTCCTAACATGGCATTGTGAAACATGCTGGAAAATACCAGACACAAAGACATTCTCTGCAGGATAAGGAAAAATTTTTAAATACGTGAAACACAAATCACCATCTCTATCCCTACTGCACTATCAAGAAGATTAAGGGGATATAACAATGGCCAATGAAGTTCTTTCCTCCTATCCCCTAGATATCAATGGTTTTTGTTTCAAACTGAGACTGAACAAAAACTAACAGATGTACAAAATATGGAATACTATCAGCCAAAAGATGAACTGGAATACCCAAAAATCCTCATCCATTTCTATTTTCCACAATATGTAACTGCTGGAAGTTCTAGATGCTCTAGCCAAGATTTTCAAAAGCAACTAGCTATTTTAGGTGATCAGCTGAGGAACCCTAAAAGGTGTCTGATTTTCATAAACAGCTAAGCAGCTACCTTCTCAAAATTAGGCCTACCCTATTAAGACACACACACACACACATATATATATATATTATATATTATACACATACATACACACACACACACACACACACACACAATTTTAAAACATCCCAGAAACTATATAAATTGGGGAGCATTAAAACCAATATAAAGTTGGAGTTGCATCTTAACCATTCAGGAAACTTCTACTTGCCTGTGAAAGTATCAGACTACAGATTTCCTGGCAACTATTGACAAGACCTTCGGGGTTTTCCTTGAACAACACAGCTGCTAACATGCATACTCTTTTGCTGGGGATATATAGCCAATACCTTATGGAAGAAGTTAGACATATTTGGTACGTTTTCCTACCTGTTGCTAGGCTCACTACTTTAACTTAGTGGGTTCATTGCATTGTCAATACTTCAGGCAGCTGGTTGCACCAAGTGTGATAATCTTGTTATGGAAAAGACACACAAAATGTGGAAGAGGATATAAATTCAATAACTTTTACTATATAGCTGATTATTAAATACACTTTTTTTAATTCAATGACTAACCTAAAAAAGTGTATTAAATACCTTGGCTGTAATATACATGTAGCTGTACCACCCAACCACATCATTCTCTTGCATCAAGGTAGTTCTTACCATCTTTTTTGCACATACAGACAATGATCAATTTATTGTAGGCTACTTGTGACTGCCATTTCTCTTGTGCTCCCTAAATAAAATTACATCATTTCGTACTTTTCACTGTGGAGAACTGGGACAGGTCTCCCACCACCAGCATGTCCCCTTGTGGTCAGAGGTCACTCTGCAGCAACCTGCCTGTGTTTCCCCTCTTCAGGGCCCTTTAAGAACTGCATACCACCAGTTCAGTTTTTTTAGAAAAGCTGGACGTGCACAAGTCCATGGGGCCGGACGAGTTGCATCCGAGAGTGCTGAAGGAATTGGCGGCTGTGATTGCAGAGCCATTGGCCATTATCTTTGAAAACTAGTGGCGAACGGGGGAAGTCTCGGATGACTGGAAAAAGGCTAATGTAGTGCCAATCTTTAAAAAAGGGAAGGAGGAGGATCCAGGGAACTACAGGCCAGTCAGCCTCACCTCAGTCCCTGGAAAAATCATGGAGCAGGTCCTCAAAGAATCAATCCTGAAGCACTTGCATGAGAGGAAAGTGATCAGGAACAGCCAGCATGGATTCACCAAGGGAAGGTCATGCCTGACTAATCTAATTGCCTTTTATGATGAGATTACTGGTTCTGTGGATGAAGGGAAAGCAGTGGATGTATTGTTTCTTGACTTTAGCAAAGCTTTTGACACGGTCTCCCACAGTATTCTTGTCAGCAAGTTAAGGAAGTATGGGCTGGATGAATGCACTATAAGGTGGGTAGAAAGCTGGCTAGATTGTCGGGCTCAACAGGTAGTGATCAATGGCTCCATGTCTAGTTGGCAGCCGGTATCAAGTGGAGTGCCCCAAGGGTCGGTCCTGGGGCCGGTTTTGTTCAATATCTTCATAAATGATCTGGAGGATGGTGTGGATTGCACTCTCAGCAAATTTGCGGAGGATACTAAACTGGGAGGAGTGGTAGATACGCTGGAGGGGAGGGATAGGATACAGAAGGACCTAGACAAATTGGAGGATTGGGCCAAAAGAAATCTGATGAGGTTCAATAAGGATAAGTGCAGGGTCCTGCACTTAGGATGGAAGAATCCAATGCACCGCTACAGACTAGGGACCGAATGGCTAGGCAGCAGTTCTGCGGAAAAGGACCTAGGGGTGACAGTGGACGAGAAGCTGGATATGAGTCAGCAGCGTGCCCTTGTTGCCAAGAAGGCCAATGGCATTTTGGGATGTATAAGTAGGGGCATAGCGAGCAGATCGAGGGACGTGATCGTTCCCCTCTATTCGACATTGGTGAGGCCTCATCTGGAGTACTGTGTCCAGTTTTGGGCCCCACACTACAAGAAGGATGTGGATAAATTGGAGAGAGTCCAGCGAAGGGCAACAAAAATGATTAGGGGTCTAGAACACATGACTTATGAGGAGAGGCTGAGGGAACTGGGATTGTTTAGCCTGCAGAAGAGAAGAATGATTTGATAGCTGCTTTCAACTACCTGAAAGGGGGTTCCAAAGAGGATGGCTCTAGACTGTTCTCAATGGTAGCAGATGACAGAACGAGGAGTAATGGTCTCAAGTTGCAGTGGGGGAGGTTTAGATTGGATATTAGGAAAAACTTTTTCACTAAGAGGGTGGTGAAACACTGGAATGCGTTACCTAGGGAGGTGGTTGAATCTCCTTCCTTAGTGGTTTTTAAGGTCAGGCTTGACAAAGCCCTGGCTGGGATGATTTAACTGGGAATTGGTCCTGCTTCGAGCAGGGGGTTGGACTAGATGACCTTCAGGGGTCCCTTCCAACCCTGATATTCTATTATTCTATGATCACTGCTTAATGCAACATCCTATTTGAAGGCAACAGGAGTAATTCTTACTAATGGTGTGCAACAAACCAGTCTGTACAAATGGTTCCAACCTTCTGCAGCAAATGTCCTACAAGAAAACAAAATATTTGGCATTGCTATGAACTGCAACAAACAGGAGCAGATAAGCTCTTAATTTAAAAGTGAGGGGAAAATATAAACATTCTAAATAAAAGGCTTTTCAATTTTTTTCCTTACGAGCTGTCAGCTGCACTTTAAGTGTAGGTCCCTGCCAGCTGCCCACGAAGACACTAATTTGATTATTCTGAATGCGACGGTTGGATTTCATGCAGATTGCCCTTCTGAAGAGGAAAGAAGAAGTTTTTAACCTGTTAAATCTGAGCTTTCTCAAACGATTTCTTTTGCCTTATATGTGCCATCATTCCTTAAACGTGCGTCCCTTGTCTTGGCATACAGACATCTGATGAAAGATGGGTGGAAGAGGAGGAATAGATTTGTTGAGACCATCACACTTTACACTAAGGACCTGTCTTCCCTGCACTTTCAATGGGATGGGGGTGAACCAGCTACACAGGTCCCTGTGGTATCACAGACTGTCTCATGGCATATTTTGAAATTCTGCTCCTGAGCCATGCTAGCGGCATGGGAAATATTTAAAAGCAAGGTTATTTCAAATCAGGATTTTCCATCAGCTTGATTCTAGAAGACCTGGTCATGCGTCCTATACTGTTGTTAAGGAATAATGGGCCAATTACAAAGTGAAAATTGTTTTCAGGTATTCTTTATTTGAAAGTGAGACACATTGGCTATGAGGTGCAGTTGTGTTTGAACAGCTAATGCAGCACCATTTTTCTAATCCATCAGTCTTCCTTCAAGAACAATAGCTCTTCCAAAATACAACAGACACTGAATTTTGTTTTCCTGTTCTGCCAGTTAATTTATAATATTTTGTCTGTGTAGCGTGTTAGAAAAGGGTCAGGCAGATAGGATTGTTAAAGTTTGTAAGATACATTAAAATGAGGACAAACCTAGCCTTGTAGTTCATTGAGCATGTTTTGGGATGTTGATATAACCATATTTTATTCTTCACTATAAAATCACTAATCACTTGAGTACTTTAACAGTAATATCACCGCATGATACTTAATCTTCACTTTTGTCCTTCAGAGAGCAAATACTATTAAAACATGGCCCTTAACTCCCCTGTCCATTAACACTAATTTTCCTTACATGTCACTGTGCTAAATATTGTCTGAACTCAGTACATTTCTTCATGGTACAACAGAAATGAAAACTTCTCCCTTTATACTGCATACACCAGTAAAATATAAGCAAATTTTGTTGTATGCTTCCTCTGTCGAACCATCAGGGATGCAATCTATGCCACAGCATTCAAGTCTGACCTCTCTACATGGTGGAAGATTCTTTAACTGGTTAAAACCAGTTCAGCTAAAGTAGTCTGAACTGTAACCCAGTTTGAGGAGCCTTAAGGTAGTCTGACCTGTTCTTACTGAACCAGTTGAAAGGGCAAATTGTGGCCACATTCATACAGACACCATGGTCACCAGCGAGGATTGAACCTAGGACCTTCTGCACAAAAGCATAAGCCTATATCACTTTAGCTGAAGGAGTACTCCTTTTGCAACAGGTCACTGGGGCCAGCCACTAAAGAAAGCATGGTCATACACTAAGCCAGTGCACACTACTACACTCGATATAGGATTTCAGTTTGGGCCCCCAGATACAATTTTAAGGCCCAAAGAACACCTTTGGAACATTTGGGGGTTATTGACTTGCTAAATAAAAGCTGGAAAACACAGTTTCCCACATTAGCATCTTGTAGGTTTTTTGCATTGTTCTAAAGATGCCGATCTCTAGCTGTCAGCCACCTCTCTCCCCCCACTGTGAAGTAGAGCTCAAGAGATATCTGCTTTTTTCCATGTTTCTGAATCTCTTTGATACCCTTCAAGGTGGAAAGCCCTATAGAAGCTAGATATATTTATGCTACAGTTACCATTTGGACAGCCAGTTTCTACCTTACCCTACTATCAAGGCATAACAGACGCCAGTTTTTAGCAGGATGCCTCATTCAGGCCTGTTTAGTATGCTAGATTTTCCATTAACATACCATTCCTACTTCTATAGTAACAGATTGGTGGGAATAAGTACTCTTTCTTTAAAACACAAGGGCTAGAGGAAGCTTCCAGCTAGAAGCTCTGCAATGATCTAGTCTAATAAAGGTCTTTGTTCAGTGCTAGAAGAAAGTTACTTTTTAACATTGCCAAAATGACAAGCACAACCCAGAAGAAGAATGTAACAAGTATCCACAGCAGCAAGCAGGATTTCTGCTTGAACATTAAAAGTTTAGATATCAGCCCTATAATAGCACATATTAAGATTACTATTTCATAGTTGTATAAAATTAATCAGTTGAATATATTTAAAACAAAGTAAAATTGGAGCTGTCTAATACTGAAACGTAAGTGATTTTAAATGTAGGTGTCATTTGATTAAAAATTTATAACAGCAACTTTCTTAATGCTTGCATGCATACGCACACTATACGAAAGGTCTGATAGCAACAGAGTATAATAGAAAACAACAGAAGAGCAGTGAACCACTACATCACCAAAGCAGCATATTCAACACTTTAATGTTGAATTCAAAGCAAATTTCTATACTGTATGGGTTAGTTATAAAACCTACTCCACCCTCCTGAAAGCTTTTAGATCACTCGTAACAAAAGGCAGCCACTGACAAATGCATACATTGTCCTGCATGAATTATAGGGCAGAGCCTACAAGCATCTGCATTACCAGTGCAGCTTTTGACTAAGCCCACTTGATCTGGGGTTCATCTTTTCCTCTCAAGAATTCTGTTCTCCAGAACATTCACTAGAATCTTCATATCAGCACTGAGAGACATAGGATAGTAGTTGTCTGGTGTTCTCCAGTCACTTTGAAAAACAAAATCACAAGATCTTTATCATCAATTCAGCCTCTGTCAACAGCCAGAATTCCAAATACAACCAAAAGAATAAAAACTAAAGATTTCCAGTCTATGCGTACAAAACTCAATCTCCACAAAATACTTGTGGTCAAAGTGGCTGTAGCCTTAACCTAAGCAATGAACTGTGTCATCAAGCCACTAACTGAAATAGTCAGCAATGAACTTGCAGCACTACCTTTGCCATAAAGCTAGGCTGGAATACTCCTCCCAATATGTTCAGCTGAGAATGACCCTGCACTAGAAAAAATAATCTACCATTAAAGTTCTTGGTCTAATTTCTGGGACTCCGTTTATTCACATCAGGAAAGAGATTTAATTCCTTGACAAACAGAACTTATTTTACCTTTTCAGTCTACAGTCTTTTTCCAAGTTGGGACATTAAATATCCTCCTTAAAACAGAACCACAGAGCATTACATTTGTCATAAATATAAATGGAAGGGTAAACACCTTTAAATCCCTCCTGGCCAGAGGAAAAACCCTTTCACCTGTAAAGGGTTAAGAAGCTAGGATAACCTCGCTGGCACCTGACCAAAATGACCAATGAGGAGACAAGATACTTTCAAAAGCTGGGGGGAGGGAGAAACAAAGCCTCTCTCTCTCTGTCTGTGTGATGCTTTTGCCAGGGACAGAACAGGAATGGAGTCTTAGAATTTAGTAAGTAATCTAGCTAGATATGCGTTAGATTCTGATTCCTTTAAATGGTGAGAAAATAAGCTGTGCTGAATGGAATGTAGATTCCTGGTTTTGTGTCTTTATAACTTAAGGTTTTGCCTAGAGGGATTCTCTATGTTTTGAATCTAATTACCCTGTACGGTATTTACCATCCTGATTTTACAGAAGTGATTCTTTTTACTTTTTCTTCTATTAAAATTCTTCTTTTAAGAATCTGATTGCTTTTTCATTGTTCTTAAGATCCAAGGGTTTGGATCCAAGGGTTCACCTATGCAAATTGGTGAGGATCTTTAACAAACCTTCCCTAGGAAAGGGGGTGTAAGATTTGGGAGGATTTTGGGGGGGAAAGACGTTTCCAAACGGGCTCTTTCCCAATTATATACCTGTTAGACGTTTGGTGGTGGCAGCGATAAAGTCCAAGGGCAAAAGGTAAAATAGTTTGTACCTTGGGGAAGTTTTTACCTAAGCTGGTAAAAGTAAACTTAGGAGGTTTTCATGCAGGTCCCCACATCTGTACCTTAGAGTTCAGAGTGGGGAAGGAACCTTGACATGGTGGCAGAGCGGTGGGATTACCTTGAAATCATTTTGAGATCAATCTGAGATTTTTTTGAACCAGAAGCACAGATTTGAAAAGGAAATATTTTTTTTTCCTTTGGGCTGCTGGAAAGCAGGTTTTAAACTGAAAGCAGTTAGAGGTTTTTTTTTTTCTCTGCTTGGGAGCCAGAGCAGAGACAAAAGGGAATTGTCTTTTGTGAGCTGGAGTTTTCTCTACCTAAAGGCAGGGCAGTAAACCTCCTGCAGGGAAATTCACAAGTCTTCACAGACCTGAAGAGTTTTGTTATTTTTTACCTAAGAGCAACTAGAGGGGTTTTCTGCCTATTTGCCTGGAGACAAAGGTGGTTTTTTTGTTTGTTTGGGGTTTTTTTAGGATTTTTCAGTAGATTGACAATCACTATCAGAGAATATAGGTATCATATTACAGCACAGCAAAATTTTACAAGCCAAGTTTTTTTGTTTGTTTTATTTCTAACTCTCTGGTGTAAAGTTAGTTAAAAACAGAGAGGCAAAGATGACAGAAACCAAGACACAACATAAATTGAAGTTAGCCAGACTGGAGGCAGCGAAAGAGGCAGAAAAAGCCCTAGAAGTTGCCCACAGGAGAGCTATGGCGGCAAGGGCCAAAGAACTGGAGGAGAAGGAAAAAGAGAGGAAGCATGCACTGGAGATGGAGAAGGCAAAAGCTCAGCAAAATATACCAACAAACCCTAGCAATCCTTCTCCAGGTACCACTTCCCATCCCAGAAAGTTCCCCACCTGCAAGACAGGTGATGATACCGAGGCCTTCTTGGAAAACTTCGAAAGGGCCTGCCTTGGGTACAGCATCTCTATGGACCAATACAGGGTAGAGCTGAGACCGCAACTCAGTGGACCCTTAGCTGAGGTGTCAGCTGAAATGCCTAAGGAACAAATGAACCAGTAGGAACTGTTTAAAACCAAGGAGAGAGTCAGAATGGGGCTAACACCCGAGCATTCCCGTCGGCGGTTCAGAGCCCTAAAGTGGAAACCAGTCGTGTCATTTACCTGATATGCCTACCACATTGTGAAACATTGGGATGCCTGGATATCAAGAGCAAGTGTTTAAATCTCCAGAAGATTTGCCCTTCCTAATGCAAATGGAGCAGTTCTTAGAGGGTGTTCCCGACAGTGGCCAATGCCAGATGCCCCCAGAGGGAATGACCAGAACAGGTAATCATCAAGTGATCCATCCCCTATTGCCCATTCCCAGCTTCTGGCCTACAGAAGCTAGGGACACCATCCCTGCCCGTCCTGACTAATAGCCATTGATGGACCTATCCTCCATGAACTTATCTAGTTCTTTTTTGAACCCCGTTGTAGTCTTGGCCTTCACAACATCCTCTGCAGTCAGTCAACCTGTGGAACTCTTTGCCATTGTGTGAAGAAATACTTCCTTTTGTTTGTTTTAAACCTGCTATTAATTTCATTTGTTAAGGAAGTATTATTTACGCCTTCTCTCATTTACTTTCTCCACACCAGTCATGATTTTATAGACCTCAATCATATCTCCCCCCTTAGTCGTCTCTTTTCCAAGCTGAAAAGTCCGTTTTATTAATCTCTCCTCATACAGAAGCCATTCTATTCCCCTATCATTTTTGTTGCCCTTTTCTGAACCTTTTCCAATTCCAATATATCTTTTTTAAGATGGGGCAACCATATCTGCAAGCCGTATTCAAGACATGGATTTATATACAGGCAATGATGTTTTCTGTGTTATTATCTATCCCTTTCTTACTGATTCCCAACATCCTGTTTGCTTTTTTGACTGCTGCTGCACATTGAGTGGATGTTTTCAAAGAACTATCCATAATGACTCCAAGATCTCTTTCTTGAGTGGTAACCGCTAATTTAGACCCATCATTTATATGTATTGTGACAGGGTCAGGCCAGATGGCTATAGGAGAGTAATAGAAGGCAGATATTAGCCCCAGGCTAAGTAGGTCCCTTTTCCCTGGGTAAGGTAACAGGGAAGGTTCCAGAACAATCAGGAACCTTCTGGAGACAATTAAGACAGGCTGATTAGAACACCTGCAGCCAATCAAGAAGCTGCTAGAATCAATTAAGGCAGGCTAATCAGCGCACCTGGGTTTTAAAAAGGAGCTCACTTCAGTTTGTGGTGTACATGTGAGGAGCTGGGAGCAAGAGGCACTAGGAGCTGAGAGCGAGAACGCGGACTGAGGTGTATAAGCATTATCAGACACCAGGAGGAAGGTCCTATGGTGAGGATAAAGAAGGTGTGGGAGGAGGCCATGGGGAAGTAGCCCAGTGAGTTGTAGCTGTCGCTCAGCTGTTCCAGGAGGCACTCTAGACAGCTGCATTCCACAGGGCCTTGGGCTGGAACCCAGAGTAGAGGGCGGGCCTGGGATCTCCCCAAATCCTCCCAACTCCTGGTCAGACACAGGAGGAGTTGACCTGGACTGTGGGTTCAGAAAAACGACCAAGCTGAGGGCTGCCGTGAAGCTCCAAGGCGAGCAAATCCGCCAATAAGCACAAGATCCACCAAGGTAGAGCAGGAACTTTGTCACAGTATAGTTGGGATTATGTTTTCCAATGTGCATTACTGTGCATTTATCAACATCGAATTTCATCTACCATTTTGTTGCCCAGTCACCCAGTTTTGTAAAAGCCTTCTGTAGCTCTTCACAGCCTGCCTGGGACTTAACTATCTCGAGCAGAACTTCAGCGGATGTAAACTATCATAACTCTACTGAAGTCAATGGAGCCATGGCAATTTACACCAGCTGAAGATCTGCCCAAGAATCTTTCTATTTAAAGACCCCACACTTCAGGAAGAGGAGGATTACCTCAGTAGAAGATTTTGATTTTTTAAAAATTTTCTACTGGAAAGTAATTCAACTTTCTTCCTAAGGTTTCTCTCTCTTTTAGCTGTACTTTAAGAATATATACATCAAGGAAAGATAACTTAAGAGGAATTTAAAAAAAAACAACCTGAGTTCAGAGCACTATTTCTCTTCTGGAAAGTTGATTTCCTCAAGTACACCTAAAAAGCAGAGTTGTAACTCCTTACTTTGTCACAGGAATTAGTGAGGTCTTCAATTACTACAGGAGAACATAGAACTCTGATCCTGGCAGATAATGCCTTTCACTCCAACTAGGAAGATGCAGACATAAAAGTATGATTTTTGCCCAGAGATGATTGGGGGGGGAGGGACACCAAACAGGTAAGAGCACCTATTAAAAAAAGACAGCTCTTAAAAATACCACCTGTAAAATGGGTATAAAATATTCACCTCCTTGAGGGGATAGTTTATTGAGCTTCATTAAAGGAGAATTATTTTTCTATGAAAATGAAAAGCATGGGTATTAAGTAACGAATGTTTGTAAAGCTCTTTGATTGTTCAGAAAATTCTGAGATTCGTAGATGAAAGGTTCTATAGAAGTGCAAAGCATTATTCTACTTTAATGAAAGCTGTTTCAAACTATCACCCAAGAGACAAGCAAGATGGGTTGCCCAATAAAGAACAGCTTTTAAACAAAGGTCAAACAAAACTGCAATGAAAACTACGGGAACATTTTAAAAGAGAGAGAGTCACCCCCACTAATCTTTAGTGCAGGTACCACTGTACTAGAGGCCTTCATAAGTTCTTCTAAATTCATACAAAGAACTTTTAGTGTTATCTAAATGTACTTTGTTCTACTTTAATCACATGTTCCTCAAACTTTTTTTTTTTTTTTTAGCTTTCCAGCATTGGATGAACACATTATTAAATTAGAACAAAGTAGATTTAGCTAACACTAAATTAAGTTCTTTGTGAATTCCCCTAAGTTTTAAAGAAACTGTAAATCAGAGATGAAAAATAAAAAGCAAACATAGCACCTTACAAAGAAGGACAATATAACAACTAGAGCTGGGTGGAGAAAAGTAATCTCATTTCAGAGGATATTTCAGAATTCAATTTTGTTCAACTTTAGAATGGAAACTGGAAGTCCTGAAGTTCTCTGTGAAAGGGGATGGAGCTCTGGCTCCAGGGCAGTTTGCGTGGTGGGCTGCCCCAGAACTTGGGCCCTTCAAAGTCGTGGGCTGCCAAGGAGCTGTGAACCTGGGAGCCAACTATCCAAATGTGGACCACACTGAAAAAGTTTGAGCGCCCCTGCAGTAATGGATTTTGACAATACATTTTGAGGGAGATGTATTGTCTATCTAGTGGATTGACCACAGGAATGGGAGACAGGAATTTCTGAGTTCTAGTTCTGGCTCTGATCCCAACTTCCTGAGGACTTACATAGGGTAAGACAACAAGGAGTCCAGTGGCACCTTAAAGACTAACAGATTTATTTGAGCATAAGCTTTTGTGGTTAAAAACCTCACTTCTTCAGATGCATGTTGTTTTTGAGGATACAGACTAACACGGCTACCCCCTGATACTTGACACCATGCATAGGGTAAAACATACTGTCTTACCCTATCTATGCTATAGTTGGTAAGTTGTATTTAAAACACATTAACTGGTTGAAGTGAACACCATGCTCCCCACAGCGTGGACCTTGACCAGCTAACCTTTCTCTCGCACACTTTTATGCTAGTCCAGACAGGCTCTTACAGGGCTTGATCAAATCACTTAGCTTGCCTTACTTCCCTAAAATGGGGATGATATTAATGAACCTACCTCACAGGGGTAATATGTGGGATTAGTTAGTGCTTGAAAAGTGTTCTTCAGATGGAGAGAGCTACCAGTATTAGATATTTACTCTAGTACAAAAACAAAATATGAAGAGATTAAACACAAAATGTAGATATAAACTAAAGTGAAATCTTCTTAGTGATGCAGGAAGGGGAGGTACGGCTGGTGCGTGGAACTTTATTACAACTTGTTCTCCTGCGCAAAGAGCAAACAATCCGCTCCTCTTTAATCTGATGAAAGATTATTTCAAACTTCAGTGGATTAATCTATGGTTGACAGGGCTGCCTGCCTCACTGATTAAATTAAAGGATGTTGTAAAAGCTTTTTATTTTTTGGTGAAGTGTCCAATAGAAAAACCAAGAAAGGATAGAATGTCCATTTTGGATTTAAAGTTTTAAAAAGCAAAGCCTAACAGTCTCCAAACTGTATTATAACCAACTTTATTTTATTCAGTTCTGATGCTTGGTCACCAAGGTGAAGCTACCTCTAGGTGAGTAATACACAAGTATCCCCCCCCAAAGAGATTTAGATAATAGAGCAAAACTCTTAAATTTCAGTTTTGCTTTAAAAAAAACATACTTACAGATTATACTGAAATAGACTAATCAGTGTCCAATGCTACCTGCATTTGCTCATAAATATTTTATACAAAAATTGTTCTTCTTCCAAAAAGTGTGTGCTACTATCCACCTCAAATCTTCTCTTTTTTCCTTTTAAAAAAGTAGAATCATTTGCATGCTAAATTACTGCACATGTAGCACTGGCATATTTCTCATATAAAAATATACAATATACAGAGATCAAATTCTGCCCCTATATACTAATCAGGCAACCCCATTAACAATAATGGTTTGCCCAGTGAATAAGCCAGGGCAAAATGTAACTGAAGATGTCTAGCTTTCACAAATTGAAAATTATTTTTTTTTTAAATACACCAATAATTTGTTCATCCACAACTACTACAAAACTAGGAAAGAGGCCTCCACATACAGGAAGAAAGAGAATAGTGTAAAGCAGTGGTTCTCAAAGCCGGTCCGTTGCTTGATTGCAGCTCCCACTGGCCGCGGTTCACCGCTCCAGGCCAATGGGGGCTGCAGGAAGCGGCGTGGCACAAGGGACAAACCTGCGGATGCAGCAGGTAAACAAACCGGTCCAGCCCTCCAGGGGCTTTCCCTGAACAAGCAGCGGGCCAGCTTTGAGAACCACTGGTGTAAAGGACATGATTTAAAATAAAGGGATTTAACAGCTACAAGAAGCTACAAATAAAAATGAGCAGCACTGAGTTAGTAACTAACTTTTTACTCTAGGGGAGCCAGAGTTCAAATAGGAAAGGTCACTGAAAAAATACAGCTAACATGGTCTTTGCTCAACAGTTATTCTTAACCACACAAGAGCCTCCTAATGAGATTTGCCTCCTTGTCTGTTTTTATTCTTCTTCACAAGAACAGAACTATTAACTTACATTTTTTTCATATTTTACATTTATAATCATAATTCTGATTTAATGCCATTCAGAGGATTATCAAACTGCAGGATTAGTATTTTAAGGCTCTTTTATATCTAACGACAAGACATATTCCATTCATTTTTTTCAGTTCTCAAACATTTCCAAAAAAGTTGTTTTAAGGGTTTATTTATTTTTGTGAACTAAAAAACACATTTACAGAACCATCTACATTTGTGTGATTAACAGTCAGAACAGAACTGCACAGGCTGAACCCTCCCAGGCAGCGAGGTAATAACTGAAAAAAAGTTGCTGCAGAATCATGAGAGAGAGACTGCTCCAGACCAATAGCTTCTTTATAGGTTAGTGCAAGTTGGAATGCACATATTTTACACTATAAACCTATTTTAAGAAATCACAGCGGTAAAGGAGAATGGGGGTGGAAGGAATCTCTTCGCTCTCAATCTCTCATGAGCCAAGGTTACTGACTGTCAACTATTCTACAATACTCCCCACGGGTCATGGACACGCACAGTGCACCGAATCCTGCTTCTCTGGCTCTCACAAGCCCTCCCACTGATTAACTATGGCCCACATGCCATCATCCTCAGTCAAGCAAACTCCCCTTAACTTCAATCAGAGTATCCGCCATCCTTCCTTGTACAAATGTGTCCCTCAATTTGTAACTGTATTTGGTCATAGGTGGGTTAACTTCATTCACAGTTTGACAAAGAAAAGCCAAGGTTGTATTAAATGGGCTATCATTGTCCTGATTCCTACAGTTTTTGTGGTTCTAGCTACGCAATACCATGCAGTTCTAACAATCCCACTCCAAACATGAAGGACCTGAAAACAGACCAGCAGTAGCTATTGCAGCAGTTAACATGGATCATTGCTGCCAAAGGGTTTATGAATCACACAAGGTTATTCCGGCCTCACGTGGGGGTGGAGAGAGAGAAAAAACTAAACTGGTATTGAATAAATGCAAGCCATACTTCTCAAGATAGGACAGAGAAAACACAAGCAAAACTGGAGGTCATGTCTTCCTGAGCAAGCATTCTCAAATTTGTTCCTAGCACTGACAGTAATTTAACAAGAAATTGTCTAGTGAATACCTTTTCTCCCATTCATTATTGGATGAGCCATGTCTCCTCTCATTCACATCCTTGTGGCAGCTATTGCAATGGCTTACATGAAAAAGTAATTGTAGAACAGTATTTAATGGATTCTTAGCCTTTTAATGTGATTTGTCAGCTGGGAAATGAGAAAAGCCAGCACCATATGACCAGCCTGCTCTCCATGGTCCACAGCCCACAATTTGGGAACCAACAGCCTAATGGGCCAGGATTTCCCAAGTTCTGACCCTGGCACCTAATCTACACTACAGAGTTGGTCAACCTAAGTCGACGACTTGGGTCAACCTAGTTGTGCATGTGTCTACACCAAAATTTCTCTCCTGGTGATGTAAGCAATCTCTGCTCTAGCCTCATTGTGAGACCTTGGGCAAGTTGCTGCTGTGCTTCTGTTTCCACATCTGAGACAGGGAGATAAACATACTTACTTACCTCACAGGGATGAGGTTAAGCTTAACATAGTTAATGCTAATGCAGTGCTTTGAACACTGATGTTGCTGCAGAATTGCTAAAATAGAATCTAGATTTTGACACAGAACAGAGCTAAACTAGCTGCAGAATCACATGGGCCTGACACTTTCTAGGGATGGAACTTGTGCATATTATAGAGATCATCAATAAAAACTTGTGTGCATCAAACTCCTTTAAATTCCAATTCTAGGAGGTTCAAAAACATAACAAGGGATCTTGTGCTAAGAACAGCAGGAAGGAAATAAATAAATAAATGAAAAACGTGTGTGGAGTTTTACAAGTACCAAACAACCCTTTGTGCTTAAGGCAACATCCTCCTTGCTTCAATCAGATTTACATTCAGCCCTAATACTGAGATAATGAAATGCAAGTATACAGAAATATTGTAGCGTTACCTCAGGAAGGGGAAGGAGAGAAGGAAAACTGAATAACATTTCCCAAGATTGGTAAAAATGTGAGCTAAGAGGCCACCTGCCTTTCTGCTACTTGATTCTTCTCTCCCCATGTAGGGGACAAGAAAATTTCCATCCAGGGAATTTCTTTTGAACTATTGTGCTGGAGAGATGGACTTTGCCTTCCCTTCTCACTCTCCCACCCCCCACCGCACTTCAACAAAAGAAGAGGCTCAGGGCTGGTCTACACCTACAGCGCTGCAGCTGCACCACTGTAGCATTTAGTGAAGATGCTGCTTATGCCAATAGGAGGGCTTCTCCTGTCGGCGTAGGTACTTCATCTCCCCGACAGGTGACAGCTATGTCAACAGGAAAAGCCTTCCTGTCAACACAGCACTATCTACACCAGGGGTTAGGCTGGTATAACTATGTCACTCAGGGGTGTGGAAAATCCATGATGCAGTTATACTGATATAAGTTGGTAGCGTAGACCAGAGTTCTGCTGCCCAAAACAACAGGTGCGCCAAGATAAGTACAGACCTTAGGAGAATCACGGGTGAAAGAAGCATCTGGACACACACACACATCCTTTGCTCTCCCTTCCCATGAAGCCAAGCAAAAAGCCACCAATCTAATAACTCTAAAGCAAGGTAGGGCAAAGGCTCCTGCAATATAACCAGACAGGATAAAGCTTTCCATAGCGATCATCTCACCTGTATAGAAAATTAACTTATTCTATCTTTAAATCCTTTCAACTCTATGAGTAGCTTCCATGATGAACTAGCCCACAAATAAAGACCTGATTTCTTTTTCCCCTCACTGGTGTGTGAAGAGGCACAGAGGAACCAACAGGTAGGAAAATACAATTTAGACTATCATGTTCCAGTTAATGTGCCAAAGAGGGAACAAATTCTGATCTGATGCCCCTAATAAATATATCAATAACTATGGGGTTACATAGAGAGATGAGTGGGGAGCGAGCACACACTTTGGCTCTACTTTAAAGCAGCAAATTGTTAGATCACCTAAAAATAGCATTCAAACTGGGACTTTGACAACATAAGGATGACCAGCCAGGAAAGAACACCAACAAAAACTCCAATAAAAATCAATAAATATTTAAGGCATAGGTAAATTAACAAGATATAAGGAAGTGTATAATCATGCAGCTGTATCCCTCCAGCTGTGCTAGAAAGTCTGAGGCTATGGCTACACTCTGAGGCTTTCAGCAACGGCTGTGCCACTACAGCCATGCTGCTAAAAGGCACGCAGTGTAGCTGCTATTTCTCAGCAGGAGAGAGCTCTCCTGCTGACAAAAAATTTCCACCCCACACAAGCAGCAGCGGCTTTGTCAGCAGGAGAGGTACTCCTGCTGACCAAAAAAAAAAAAAAAGGAGTACTTGTGGCACCTTAGAGACTAACAAATAAATGTGTTAGTCTCTAAGGTGCCACAAGTACTCCTTTTCTTTTTGCGGATACAGACTAACATGGCTGCTACTCTGAATCCTGCTGACAAAGTGCTCGTTCGGGGGGGGCGGGAGGGGTTAACACCCCTGAATGACAAAAGTTTTGCCAACAAAGTGCCAGTGTAGACAAACCCCAAGTTTCTTAATGTCGGCTAGATCTTCCAAGCCCATTCTTATGCAAAACTTGCAGTCAGTCATGCAACAAGGACCAAAGAGGTCCATCAGTGGGCCTTCTTGTCTGAGGATTACTCACAAGAGTAAGGGTTTGCAAGCACTGGCCTTTAAATATAACCCAGTAGCAAATCATTAATGTTTTACTCTTAAACAATATATCTATTTCCAAGTAATGTTCCTTTAGTTTTTAATTCAAAATGTGGAACATAAAATTCTCAGACTAGATTACTATAAACTCGCAAAGATATATAAAACTCAAAACTACAGGTAACTAACCACGTTGTAACATTAAAAATGCTCAACAGCACAATTAAAAACAGGATCTCTCTACGGGCACTCCCTATTGTTGCTAATCACAACTTATAGTTTTAAGACAGGAATTAGATTTTTTTTTTAAAAAAAGTATGTTACAGACATGATTAGGCACAGATACTAAAATAATTCCAAATATCTTCTGACTGTAATTTGTTGTTTAGATGAGAAATCTGAAATTTTCTGGTCCATTGTCATATGCCTTTATTATACAAGTTTTCAGTGCTTTTGAACAGTGCTAGTTTAAATGACGAGGTGCTCCAACAAGGAGGATAAAGCCAGCCCTGTGGAGGACCCAAATAAAGTATGACAGTTTAACAAGAAAATTAAATTTGTGGTAAAAAAAATTCAAGAGTCTAAATCTCACTGAAAGCAAATCTGATCTATCAGATCAGGGATCCTGTCTTTTTTAGTGGGTTTGTAAGTGCATATTTAATAGACTTTACAAACAATGTAAAACCACGATATGAACTTGGGATTTAGACAACATTCCAGACATCAAACTGATTTAGCTGTACTTATGATTCCTAATCTTTTGTATTGGTAGTATTAGAATTGTTAATCGGTCCTGGTTGCAGGTCAGGGCTAACATTCAGCTGCTACCTGAAGTTAGTGAAAATCTTCAACTATAAAACATAACAGTTACTAGTCTAAATTAAATGCTAATGAAATCAGCAGCACAGTTTGACCAGTCCTATTCAGCTTTTAGGAGTCATCAGGGGAAGTTAATAGACCTACCTACCAGTCTAGGTTTGTTTATGGTATCCATCACTATAATATGAGTGCTGTGGTTCACACCTTAGCATAAACTAAGCCAGGGGAGAAGACAAGATGCTGAAGAGGAAGCTCAGGGGAACCAGTAGATATTGAACCAGTCTTCAGTACTTACTTTGCCTGAAGATTAAAGTCCTCTATTGTCAAGCACTCTCCACTATCAGCAAATGGGGTGGCATGTTGAAGTTCAGAAACAATGCTTATTCATGAAAAACTGCTGCCCTGCCTGTCACCCAGAAAATGATATCGTTTCTTCCTTATGAACCAAGAAAATACATGATCTTTAACACCTTCCCCCAACCCCCACCCTAGTATCCTAAGTAAGGTGGCAGAAGTGGTAGCAAACTATCAGAGACAAAGAAAAAGTAGTTTTCATCCACTATTATCAATATGCCTTGTACAATGTTTGTTTGCTAGCTAGTTTTAGCATTCCTCCATTGGGCCCCAAGTAACGTGACTAACGTGAAACTCCTTTCATTTACTGTCAGTGTTTTTCTTTTGTATCTTAGTATTAAGTCTATTTTGTTTCAATAATCTGCCCATATTCCATAGTTATTTGTTTTATTAATTCTGAGATAGGAATCTTTTTTATGCTGAAATCAAAATAAAACATTAGTACTGTCTAATACTTTTGGGAGAGAATCTTGTATATAAAAAAAGAGTGGTGCAAGCACTCTGTGGACTAAAGAGACCGTGGGCTCCACTCTTAAGAGACACCACTGAGAAACCAAAGAGCACAGGGCTGAAACAACCGTAACAACTGGAGTCATTACAAAGACAGTGCATTTTTTTTTCTTTTTTACACAGTGCATAATTAGCCCATGGAACTCCTTGTCACTAGACAGGATTGAGGCCAAGAGCTCAGTAGGATTCAGAGAAGGTTTGGATGCATATAGATAAAAGAACATCCCACATTTATGGTAGATAGCAATTTTTTTAAAAATGCAAATAAAAACCAAATGTTTCAGGGTATAAACCAACTGCTAGCCAACAGGAATTGGCAAGAAACTTTCCTAGGGGCAGATTATTCCACTACAGGTTTCATGCACCTTCCTCTAAAGAAAGATGCTGGCCCTGTCAAAGACAGGATACTAGACAAGATGGACCAATAGTTGGAGCTGGTATGAATTTCTGTGTTCCGTTTGTGTGCCTTAACTTCATGTTTTAAGCAAGGTGTGGGTTAATAGCCTTAGGACAGTGAGTTATACTAGGAGATATTACAGTTCAATGATAGGCTAGGGCACTTGCATAATAACTTCTATTTCCAAAAACATTTTTGTATACTGCATGTTTATTGAAAAGGCAACATGGTGAAGGCTGATTATAGAGTACCTACCAGGTGCTGAGCAGGCTCAGCTCCCACTGAAATCAACTGGAACTGAGGGTGCAGCACAAGATTTTAATACAATCAACACAATAAACCACAGCAGCTAGCTATATGCATTTGAAGGACTGAACAAATGCAGCTTTGCTATCCACTTGGAATAAATAGGTTCAAATTATGAAAGACTAGCAGGCACTATTGCTCATGACCTGACGGGCAGAAATCCTCATAGTCAAGACGATAATTATTGTTGGACTCGTAAAACCCTCCCACCGCTCCCCTTTCTCAATGGCCAGAGCACTGGTGACATCCTGAGTGGAGTTTCACACCATAAGCAATTACAGCAGCTCCAAGAAGAAAATTGCAATGGTAAGGAGAGGGGAAGCTATGTTTTCTTTCCTGCAACTGTTGCCCTCTTCTCTCAGCTACATGATCCATCTCAGCATGGGTCTTCTCCAATACAAGTAGAGTCAAGAAGTTAAAGCTAAAATTAAAAACAAAGCTCACTGAAGGGTTTAAATAAATTAGATTCTTACTGGAGTTTTCAGCACTCACCAAATGTACTCTTGCTCTTCAGGTGAAGAGGTGGCTTCCAATGGGCAATAATGCTTGGAGCTACATAGCCAACCATTTTATGCACACACTACCTCCTCCCTCAACTCAGAGGGCAATTGTTTTCCACTGTATGTCGTAGCTCCAGTCAAATACATGTAAGGTACAAACATATAGTGAAACAGATCTAGATCCCCTTATTTTACTAGAAAATGGACCTCAGCCAGCATAGAGAGCTTCTGTCCAATCCTCGCAAATCAAATCACTCCTCTAGGCTGCTACATTAAGAAGATGCTCATATTCTGAATTCTGACTGGCTACATATGGAGCTGTAAAACTTGTAGGCAGATTTCATTTTGCAAATGTTAATCAGCCTAACAGTCTCCATGAACGAATAGTGGACAACTATACAGTTGAAAATAAAAGAGGGTAGGTGGGAATATGTATCCTACTTCCCTGTTTGTCTGCAGAAGTCACAGTACAATAATGTATTAAAATCACTGTTCTACTATTTAAGATCAGCTACCATGTATGCAAGTTCCCTGTTTCCCCTTCACGGACAATATTTTATAACTAGTCTAATTTGAGACTGAACCTGCAAAGCCTTACTTGCACCAACAGTCCTTACTCATATGATTTGCCACATTCACTCATTGGCAGGCACCTTGGGTCCAATCCTGAGAAGTACTGAGCCCTTCAACTCTCATTCAAGTTAGCGGCACATTTGGCACTCAGGACTATGTAAGATAAGACCACTCATACATCTGCCTGTAAAGTGCCATGCAGATCTACAGTGCAGGAAAAATAATCAGTATTACAAGAAACTGGGTCAAACCTAGGGCCTCAGCTACTTGATAGCTTCCATCCGAACTAATACATCCCACTGATTTTCTTCCCCTACACCCAGTAGAAATACTATGTAATAAAACAACTAACTCTTTCTCAGTACTGCTTTAATGTCTTGATTTGCCTGGCAATAAGTTAAACAGCAAAAGCCACCAGATGGACTCCAAGGGCAATATAAAATAATTGTCTTAGATCTACATCCTGCCTTGTTCAATTACCCTATGTATATTATGCTGGTCATTCAGACTTTGATACATATTGCCATGCATGCAATCTACCATAAAATGTTCTAATGTAGAGCTCATAAAAATTACTCTATTTGGTAGATGTGCTGTTAAAACTATCCACTCATACATCTCTATGCACCAGGTGTGTGGCTGTTTCTACAAGACTATTAATTGCTGAGCCAAACTGTGCACCGGTGGGGGGGGGGGGAAGGAGGGGGTTGTGCACAGGTGGCACCAACAGTTGCCTTGCAGCACCAGATAACACAGCAGCACTGACTGACAGCTGAGGATGTCATCCATGCATTCCTCATGTCTCTTTGACAAAGTCCCATTTCCAACAAAACAAGAAGATATAAAAGGGAAGTGAACAGCTCCCCCCCCACCCCTCTCCCCCTTTTTTTTTTTTTTTTAGGGGGAGGGGAGACTGCTCATGGAATACAGTAACTTTCACCTCATATCCATCACAAGTCAATAGTGACTAAAAGTGTAGTGTAGGCGATGGAACAGCCATCCTAGATATAATAACTAAGTTTCTATACAGTTCTTAGTAGATAGTGACCACAACTGACATCAGTCCTTCATTGCCTCTTCAACACCATGAGATGTGAATGGACCATGCAGACTGAACTCACTCCTAAAAGTGGCCTTGCTAGGTCCCCAATAGGCATTTTGCCTAGAAGGTGTGGAAAGAAAGGTTGCAGTGCCACTACCCATGTTCATCCTCAGAATGGGTACCAGAGAACCTGACAGGGCTGTCAAATCACACGCAATATATTCACTAATTATAATCACTATGGAATCTAGTCACAAGAAGAAGTAAAAAAGAAGCACCAAGGAGAGAATAAAAGGCAAGGTCACTGGCCAGAAGTAAAGTAAGTAGCATTCAAGATACAGGGGTTTACTCACAGTTAACATTCCTACAGTTAAGCATCTGTTGGCATTTCCATTACAAGCCCAGATCCGGAGTTGTATAACTTGGCCATTTAAAAAACAAACAAACAAAAAAAGGTCTGCCCCAGGCTGAAAGTTGGCATATAGTATCTCAGAGGAGCACAGATTTGTAGGGGTTGTTGTTTCTTAAGTATTAATTTAGCTCTGCACATTTTAAAGGCATAGGATGGCAGAAATAACAGAAGTTCTTACAGTTAAATACTGTTTCTGCTCTTATAACTGTGGCATTTTAAAAATTAGTATTTTCAGACAATTAATCTATATGGCCCCGATCCAAAGAATTGCTCTGCATGGTACGTTAGCATGCTTATAACATCTTATGAGACACTGACCACCCTGCAGAACTAGGCCTATTTGTCACCAAAAAGCAATGAGCTATAAATGATAATCACTTCGCACGCAGAGCTAGTCCTTTTCCTCTAAGTATCTTTCTTGTGATGCTTTGGAAATTATGAATATAATAGCTGTGCTGTTTTAATATATATTCATAAAATATAGTATAATGGTATTGCAGGGACAGTTATGGTATTTGTTCTGGATGTTCTTCATTGTGTTCTAAAAGACACAATGAAACTTTTATTAATAAACATTTTATTCAACTCACAGTCAAAGGATTAATATTCAATCATAGGACTATTTCCTATGTAAAAAAAAAAAAAAGCGAAAAGGACAGCCAAAGAGCTATGGAAATTCAGTGTAAGAACTGCAAAGCTCTTTACAAAGATTAACTTATCAGGTCTAACAACCCAGCTATGAAGACAGCAAGAGATACATAAGGATCATTACATCCTGAGGTGAAACACAAGCAACACCATGCAACAGGGTTGGGACAGAAAGTGAAGAACACCAGTCAGTTGAAATTGCAGGGGGACATTAAGGAGGCAAAATGGAATTACCTGACCTGGAATGTGGCCAGGCCATTGTGGGCTAGAAGTGCTCCACTTAAAAGAAAGTTCGTATGGTGGCAGTGGAGTGTGTTTTTGTTTTGTTTGGAGGTTTTTGTATTGTTTTGTTTTTAAAAGGACTCAATTGCCTGGACCTTGGCTTTAGATCTCAACCAGAGGATGAATTCTTCAGTCTTTAAATCACAGAGATATGTTTTGGTGTTCAGAGGGGTTTCTAAAGAGTGGACAATCATATATATTATAAACTGCAAATCCTAGGCAGAAAAGGGTGAAAAAGGAGTAAATCCAAAGCCAGCTTGCAACCTTCATGCTATCTGGTTTCAGTATTACATATGAAATATTCTTTTATCAAATTAGCACCATTCCAAGGATGTAAGTATCTTTTCCCGCAAAGCATAATTCTTCCATCCGGTCGCCAAAACAGACTTTTTAATTCCCCAACATTAATTCCCATTTCTGAATCATAACAGAACAAAAACTACATTATTGCATTACATTATTAATTTCACACCATGAGTTCATTTCAGATCATGAATGATAGGCTACATTTATTAAAGTAATAGTACTTTGGATGGAAGGGGCTAGAAGTACAATTTCAAAGCACTTCACAAACATGAATCAGATCTCAACAATTCTGCCAAGAGGGTGTGAATCATAATTTAAACTAAGGAAACTTGCCCCAACTCTGGAGATAAGCCTCAAATAGATCCTAGTTATCTTGACTCTTAGTCCTCTGCAGCCACTAAACCTTGGCACTGAGAATTATTTAGCACTATGAATATGGCCCTATCAAATTCAAAGCCATGAAAAACGCATCACCGATCGTGAAATTTGGTCTTTTGTGTACTTTTACCCTACACTACGCAGATTTCACAGAGGAGACCAGTGTTTCTCAAACTGGGGGTCCTGACCCAAAAGGGAGTTATGGGGGGCCCCCAAGGTTATTTTAGGGGAGTCATGGTATTACCACCCTTACTTCTGCGCTGCCTTCAGAGCTGGGTGGCCAGAGAGCAGCAGCTGTTGGCCAGGCGCCCAACTCTGAAGGCGGTGCCCTGCCAGCAGCAGCACAGAAGTAAGGGTGGCAATACCATACCAGGCCACCCTTACTTCTGTGCTGCTGCCTTCAGAGCTGGGCGGCTGGAGAGCGGCAGTTGTTGACTAAGCGCCCAGCTCTGCAGGCAGCAGCAAAGCAGTTAGAGGGGCAATACCATACCATGATATCCTTACTTCTGCATGCTGCTGGTGGCGGCGGCTCTGCCTTCAAAACTTGGCTCCTGGCCAGTAGCTACCACTCTCCAGCTGCCCAGCTCTGCAGGCAGCCGCCACCAGCACAGAAGTAAGGGTAGCAGTACCACAACCCCCCGGCAACAATCTTGCGACCCTCCTACAACTCCTTTTTGGGTCAAGACCTGTACAATTACAACACCGTGACGCCGAAATCATGAAATTGACCAAAATGGACCATGAATTTGGTAGGGCCCTAACTATGAAGTGGACCCTTTAGCAGATTTATGTGCAATTCCTAAGCACAGTAGACATTTTCAGGTCTTTTTACAAACTCTCTTAAACTTGACCCATGCCCGTCTTGGGATGGCCTCAAATTTACAACAGTTTCCTTGCCCAGTTTCTTAAGTGCCATGGGATGCATCCGATGAAGCGAGCTGTAGCTCACCAAAGCTTATGCTCAAATAAATTGGTCTTTATTATATAAATACTTGAAAGTTCTCATGTTTACCTCTCTATCTGAAAACTGAAATAGTTAATTCTGTTCTACAGTCACGTGGTGGAAAGTCAATCCTATTGCTCTCAATAAGCAAGCTACTGTAGTCAACAAACACAGCATCACTTAATCAATTTGATATTTCTTTGTTACCCAATAAAAACTAATATAAATGTAGAAAGGAAGGAGGAAAACATGTACAATACAGTGACCAGACAGATAGCTAAACAAGTCTAAAATGCAGGTTTGTTTGAAGCAGCTGGATGGTACAAAACCAGACTCAAATTCCAAGAGAGCTAACTAATCATTTCATCCTACTGAGGTAGTTAATACTAGGTGATTTATTAAATGTGGGATTTTTCTACTAAAGTCTTAAAAACAAGTGTTAAAATTATTCTTTGTCATTTCAGAGATTATTGCACTCTCCACTCCAGAGATGCCAACATCTCAATGGAGCCAGGTTTAGGTACATATAAATGTTACAGGATCAAAGGTGCTTATTAATGTAATTTCCTGTTTGCACACACAAAGTAATAGAGAGAGAGTGTTAAACTGAAGCGATCAAATCAAGTGACCGTTTTCAGGGGGCGTAAGTGAAAGTTTAAGCAAAAGAAACCACAGGTTTAATATGCAGCTGAAAATTTTAAATCTGAAAAGGCCAGATAGATTAAGGCCTATGATTAGCGCCATATAAATATCAAAGGAGCTAAATTTACAGCTGTCATTTCTCCATCACAACACTGTCATTTTGCATTTTATATCCAAGTGGTGGCAACATGAATAAGGTCAGCTGAACATACAGAGTTGCAAGTCTGGGATCGCCAAACACTATTAAGAGTTATACTAGATCAAGGTTTAGACTTTCATAGGGAGCCCTTTCCTTAGATGGAAGAGTCTCTCACTACCTATAGGGCTAGAGCCAACCCTGCCCTCTTACTTCCTTCATCTGCCCTCTGAATTACAAATCCTAACGCTCCTGACCTGCACTATATTCAGCTCCTTCCTAACAGTTTCCATAAAATCCTTCTGCATTTCCATCCTTTAGTCTTGTCTTTCCTGCTGAATACGCAAAGTAGAAATCAGTCCCTCCTAGAACAGTGTATAAATACAAGGGGTGTCACTGAACTAAGTTATTTTTATTGTACCTCTCTACTCCTACATTACCCTATTCACCTTTCCCATCAATATACTGTCCTGCCTGAAAGCACCATGTGATGCTGTACAGCTTTTTAGAAGAAAAATGTGTTTTGGATCATACCATCTTCCACTCAAGCACTCTGATATCCTTGAGAGGCATTCACTAATTAAGCCGGCAAACAACCATCATTATTTCATCTGTGGGAAAATGGAGGTGCTGAGATTTGAGTGACTTGCAAACTCAATAGTGATCCTGGGCAGCAGGGCCAAAAGCAGAATCCACATCTCCTGACTCCCAGTCTTGTAACCACTAAACTATGCCTCAATAATAAACTAATTTTGTTTCTCCTCCCTCCCCAGGCCTGCTCCTCCAACTATTCCATCATATTTAAAATCCCACTAGGTCTCAGTTCCATTTTTACCTACCTGTATCATATTAAGGACTATGACAGAATGAAGTTTGGTCCTTCAATCTCTGTAGGATATGTCTGCATTTTAAATCTCACACGCACCACTTTAAACACACTGGGGCAGAGACTATCTTCCTCTATGCTGGCTCGTTACTGGGCTCACAACCGGTCCTCAGTACGTCTCACACAGCTCAAAGTTGTTGGCTTTCTGGGCATGCAGCAAGACTTTACCTCTTTTCCCAGATTTCACCTAAGGGGTTGAATGAGTGGAGTCCAGATAGATTGACAGAGTTACAGTTATTCATTATCAGAAGGCTTTTTAGCATATAATGTTTATAAATCTAGAGCAGTAAATATTCACATCTAACGAAGGGACGCAATTACACTTTTCCCTAATCATTCCCTTTTCAGTAGACTAATATGTTGCTACATATTTCTTCTGATGTTATGTTCTCTTCACTGTCTACCTCCCTTCATTTGTTCCATATTGCTCTCTTCAAATTTCAGTAAAGCCCCTAACCCACCTTACTGCCATGTAACATATCAAATATTTCTGCCCATAACGGTATATATCACCTGTCTCGCTTCCTACTCACTACATCTTTTTATCTACATCACCCCACAGCTGTCTAAACAGTTGTGTAGAGAAAACTAAATATTTTATAGTAGCATTTGAAACTCAAACACAGACATGGTAAAAATCTGAATATGAAACTAACTATAAAATAGAAGTGCAAGTGACTTCTTTATCCAAAAGAAATAAAAAATAAAGATCATTAATGTGTTTTTAAAATTCATTTTTAATAGTCTAAGATGTATGTATTATGTAGTAAAAGTTTGTTTTTACCTATTGTAGTTAATAGTGTTCATTAAATATTCTCCCATATTCTCTATATATGATAAAGCATATGTTTACTTTGCACCTGAAATGTCAAATTTAATTATATGATTCAGATGAGAATAGTTCTTAGCCCATGACAAGAGTCAAGTAATACTACTACTACTACGATTTTTTAACTTGACAGGAAGAGGCAGATTTAAGCCACCAATCAGAACCATTCAGACCACTGTACCTCCATAGAAGCCCATTGAGGGGTCACCCAAATGGATCAGCTTGCAGAATAAGGTCTTAAAGTCAATCAAAACACGTGACCCCCCTCTTATATTATGGCATATCACAACAAACACTTAAAGGCTGACTTCTTTATTCCACAAAACCTTAATTTTACTTTCTTCTGCTGAAATTAAAATGCTTATGCTTCTCAAATACTCTATTTTCAGGGTGAGTACTTGATTGCTCTTAAAAAATAATCTGAAGTTACACAAATATTTTCACTTTTTAAAGTACATAAAGTTTTTCTAAATTCCAGTTAATGTTATAACTTATTGTATAAAGCAAACCAGTGACATTGTGGTGGTTTTGTTTTTTTAAACCACACAAAAAAGATCGTGAAATTGGCATGTCTGGAGAGAAACAAGTATGACAAAGCATTCTAATAGGAAGATAGGTTTTATGGATTGGGATTTTCAAAGGTTATTAAGAGAGCTAGGCACTCAATTTCAACTGAATTTCAATGGGAGCTGGGCACCAAGCTCCTGCAGGCCTCTTTGAATCCAAGCCATAGTTCAGAACACATTTGTGGATGAGGTATACACTGGCAAGAAGTTTAGACCAAACGTTTAGAGGGAACTTTGTTATATTTCTTTTTTTTTAAGTTGCAAAATCCAATTTTAATGCCAACTAGAATAATTTCCTGGGATTTAAACACTGAACATCAATGGAGGAAGAACACTAACATAGCAGTACTGAGAATTAATTTCAGGAGAACCAGAAGGCACAACAGACAAAGCTTACTTTTCCTGAACAAACCGAGTAAAGCACTAAAACAAAAAAATCCATCAATGCTGAAGAGTAAATTAATTTGTTCCTAATTAAAGTAATTAGGAGTTTCAACAATGATAATTTGAAGTGTTATTAACAGTAGAGGCCAGAAAACTTGTTTTTAAGATATGATAGTTTTTAAGATTTAAATAGTGTTCCTGTCAGGTTACATATCCACTGAATACTAGTATCAGACCAGATTCCAATTTCAGTTACATTGGCAAGTAAATCAGGAATAACTCCACTGACTTCTGAATCTGAACTGATCAGAATCCAGCCTAACAGAAAAAAAAAGGCAATCCTGATATATCTGACCAGAACCGCTCATTGCTCACCCGAAGCCAACCACCCAACCCCGCTTAGTATTAAGTGGAAAACAAAACAAAAACGTGATAAAGCACCGTTCACTAAGTCTGCTTTCAGATGTGGCATACAAGCACGCAGCGTACGTGCCATTAAGTACAGACCAACGTAATCTATATCGGGATGAAAACTGGCTGTTCTTCAAGTAGTCTCTCCTGTTGCGGCTGGGGCTGTTCCCTGCATCGCAGGCTGGCTACCTGTGAGCTTCAGCTACTACAAGCTACAGAGACAGACATGATACAGCCTTCCTCCCAACTCCACTGCTGCAATCAATATGCGTGTCTCCTACAGGAACAAGGGGACAGACAACCTAGAGCGGTGGATTAGGCTGCCTCATGGCAAAAGGGGAATTTTGACGGGAAGGTCACTCCTCCAACTCCCACCTACCTCAACCACGTTAAAGTCCCCTTGACGGTCAGCTCTCTAGACGCCCAGCCCAGAGCAGATCCTTACAACAATCCTGACAGCCAGTGACCCCCCCCCCAAAAAAAAATCCTTCCACCCAGAGTCCCCTAAACCCTTGGGAAACCCAGAGCCCCAATACAAGCTCTGTTACCCAGACTCCCCCAAACACACACCCTGGCGCCGAGCCCCCTGCCACCCCAGTCATCGCCCTGTCATCCCAATAAATACCTTGCTACCCAGAGCCCCCCCACGAGATACCCTGCCCAGCCCTGCCTACAGGGGCAGCTGCGTAACCCCCCCTGCGTAGGCCCAGCCAGGCTGCTGCTACCTCCGAGGCCGAAGGTCTCCTCCTCGCCCAGTCCCGGAGGCTGCCGGGTTCCAGCGCCTCAGCCGGGGCTCTGCAGCAGGCGCTCCCGCCGGGCAGGCTGCAGCGGTAGGAGCGGGAAGGAGGACGGTGGAGAGCCCAGTCCCGGGCTGGGGCCAGCCCTGCCCCTCCTACCTTATCGCCGGCTCATGGTACTGCTCTGCCCGGGGTGTGGGTGGCTCCAGCGTCGCCCTGCCCGGTCCCTCGCTGCCAGGCCAGCCCCGCGCCCCGGCGGCGGCAGAAGGAGGGGTGGCGGCAGAACTGCCTGACGCGACGCAGCCAATCCAGGCTTGGCGGTGGGCTGGGCCTACCACAGCGGTTAGCTTGGCGGTTAAAGGCACAGGGGCCACGGCGCGAGGCAGTCCCGCCGGACGCGGGGCTCCAGTGTATGGGCGGGGCTGGCGGGGAGCGGAGCTGTGTTCCAGTGTAGTGGGGTGTATATGGGGGGGAGCTTGGATCCAGTGTAGTGGGGTGTATGGCGGAGGGGCTTGGATCCAGTGTAGTGGGGTGTATGGCGGAGGGGCTTGGATCCAGTAGTGTATGGGGGGGCTTGGATCCAGTGGTGTATGGGGAGGGGAGCTTGGATCCAGTGTAGTGGGGTGTATGGGGAAGGGGGCTTGGATCCACTGTAGTGGGGTGTTTTGGGGAGGAGTTTGGATCCAGTGTAGTGAGGTCTAGGGGGGGGCTTGGATCCAGTGTCGTGGGGTGTATGGGGAGGGGAGCTTGGATCCAGTGTAGTGGGGTAACCACACAGGAACTGAGAATGGACAGATTGCCGCAGACAGAGGAAAAGACTGGTAGGGAAGGGAATTAATTCTATACAGAGAAAGGGAGAGAAAAAGGAGGGAGAATAACACAGAAAAGACTATTCTGATGTATTAATCTCTGCAGGGCTTTCCCCCTCCATCTGTAGACCTGCGTGAAGTGTTAAATTTGGGGCAGGGACTGTCTGCTATGTGTTTGTGCACAATGCAGTCCCAATGTTGGTTGGTCCCTAGCCATGACCATGATAAACAATAATAAAAATTCAACTCAGATATTTTTGCATATAAGAGTATGAAGCTGGATTTGCCAGAATTTGCAGTTTCTCATTACTCTCAAGTGTTCAGGGAACGGTCAGCTGTCTGTGAAAGTGTTTGCAAATCCTGAACTGTGGTAGGAATGATCATTTGTTCAAGTGATCTGTGCACTAGTGTCTTGTTTAAAAACTTTAAATCATGCGGTCAGCAAGCAGAAACACAACTTAGGGCTTGTCTACATGGTGAAATTTACCGGCATTACTATACTGGTATAATTACATTGCTATAGTTATTCCAGTATAACTCCCTGTGAGAACACTCTTATTTCAGACTGAGTGCCTTTTTCCAGTTTAGTTAATTGCATTTATACCAAAGCAACATAAGCTAAACCAGAGAAAGGCACTCTTTTTAAAATAAGAGTGTCCTCATGGGAAGTTATACCAGTATAACTATAGTGACTCATTATATCAGTATAGTTATGCTGGTAAATTTCCCTGTGTAGAAAAGCTCTAGGTCACTTTATTAGTGTTAGGACAAAATGGCAAATTTAATTTACTAACTGAAATGGGATATGGAAACAGATTGCAATAGTTTCAAACTGTCTAGTGCAAGCTATTAATAAGGTCTTTTAAAATACACTTTGACCACCTGTGAACATTTCTAAATCTTATTAATTGTTATCATATAACAGTAGCACCTAAAGATCCCAGTCAGGGATTGGGCTCATTATGCTAGGCACAGTATTGACATAAAGAGAGAGTGATTTTTTACTATTTCAAAACCAAATACAGATAGCATTCAGACTTTTTCTTTACACATCAAGTGAATTTTAGTGCTTGTGAAAAGGGATGGATTAACAGCCTGGAGCCTGCAGACTAGGGTATTTACATCACTACATTATCTGAGTATATTTAATGTATTTATCCTCATAACACCTGAGAAGGTAGGAAAGTGTTGTTATCCCTACTTTTCAGGTGGAGAACGGAGGCCCAGATCCAAAGGTATTTAGGCACCTAACTCCCATTGAAATAATTGGAAGTCTGGCATCTAAATACCTTTGAAATTCTGGGCCTACATGACTTGCTGGAGGTCACAGCGGATATCTACAGCAGAGCAGAAATTGAACACAGACCTCCAGAGTCCTGACCCCAACCTTACCAAAAGGCCATACCTCCTCCCCTCGTACCACCATTGCCTGTTCTGTGGCAAGTTTCCCACATGCTGTCCTGACATTATCCTGCTTCTAAAGAGACCAGCTCTCTGAATAAGAGGGTATTACACTCCTAATGCCCATGAGGGTCACAATCCTTAATGGTGCTTAGTAGCTCCTCTAAAGGCTGAATGCCCTCAACTCACACTGAAATCAATGGTAGTTGAAGGTGTTCAACATCTAGCAAGACCTAGCCCTAGTACACTAGGAAATGTATTGAGACTACCAACTGAAGGGCCAGATCCTTCAAGATGCTGAGCACCTCCTATGACAGTGAGCACTCCCACTGAAGATAGTGGGAGCTGAGGGTGCTCAGCACCTCAGAGGAACAGGCCCTTATTTCCTATAGAGCATTGAACATCCAGAAGATGGGAATAACTTTTGATCACTACCACTGTGAATTGGATTTTCAGCCAGTGACCTGTGCAGGTAATAGTCTCTGTATCCCATTACCAATTTTTTGAGCCATCTAGTAGCTTTCAAACATCAAATGAACCTGAAATATTGGTTCCCAAAATAGCATCAGGTACATTTAGGGCTCTCTGGCTCTGTGATTTACTGAACTGAGATTGTTGCTGTTATTGCCCAAAGTTATCACACCAACAAAAGATGTAATAGGATCCTGCGAGCGGTTTACTCAGGATACGTAAACAGAATAAATATGATCTTGCAAAATGCAGATAATTATGTAAATCTTCCTGTTCTTGCTTTATCCTCTTGGAATATCCAGGTGAATGGAGGCTGGAAATATACGTGCAGGTTATTTGCAGCTTTGCTGATTGCTGGTGTTGCTGTTCATTTTAACACAGAAATCATTTTCAGGCTTCTGGTCTTAGGGCTTGATTCTCCACTACCTTGCATTGTGTGTCATTATTTACTCTACAGAGCCAAAACCTACAGCTCTTATTCAATGGATTGCTCCTTCTGAATGTAAAAGGATGGCTTGTTGAGTAAAGACTGCAGGGTGAGGACATTGTTATGTTTTTACTTGCCTTGCTATAAAAAACAAAATCCTATATTCCACTGATGGCTGGTATTCACAGCATCTGTTTCAAGTAAACTTTTATTTAAAAATAAAAAATATTTTAAATGCATACAAAAATTTAAATGTATATACAAGTATATATTTTTATGATCTACTACTATACAGGGCAGTCCTGTGTCTCCTTTTTCCAATCTCCTACTATACAGGGCAGTCCTTTCTCTGATATAGTATTATACACAGCAGATGATGGTGTTCCAAAGTTTAAAGATCATTGTTTTTATTTTTCTAGCAGCATGTTTTACATAGCAAGAACATATCCTACTGCCTGAAACTGACAAGTGGAATGTTCTCTTTTTTAGCTACACATGACATAACAGAAGTTATATGTTTTAATTCCTCAAAAATATGTAACAAAACATTACACTAAGATTCCAGTTCAGGGAAGCACTTCAGCACAAGCTTAACTTTAAACACATGTTTTGATCTGACTGACTTCAGTTGGACCTAAGCAGCTACTTGAGTTATTTGCTGTATAAATATGAGATTATTTGTCTGCTTAAAAATAAGCACATACCCGATATTTACATGGCAAGGATCTATAAACCTGTTAAAACTTCCTAAATGAATAGGAATAGGAACTAAAACCTCCTAAATAAAAAGATTTAAATGCTTAGCTGAATTGGGACCTAAATGATCAAATCCTCCCCCTACTTCCTTCCAATCTGAAACTTTTATCACTTTGTATAGACAAATTAACAGCATAATGAGGATATTCAGATTTATAATATGTTTTGATATGTCCCAGACCAGTGTCCATATAGACAATGTTTACATATTTTCAATGAAAATCAAAGGCCTCCAGTCAGTGACTGCCTGGTGGTATATTTGTTTTAGAGCATGAGTATAGGTACATATTCCATGTAGGCAAATGGGTTGAGGCTCTTTACAATGGTTGCTAGTGTTGTCCCTTCTCCTGATACCAGTGTCCTGTTCTGAAACTACTGTCACCCAGCTGTCATGCAGTAGCAGATGTTTTGGGCCTTGCCAGTTGATTTCCTGGTGGAGGAGAAATCAGCAATGTGGAATCTGAATATATTTTAAGTGCAACTTGTTTTATTTATACATACACACCAGTCCTGGAGCACAAGTGACTCCAACAACATGCAGGCAAGCCTTTCTCTGAAGAATCTCTGCAGTGCTGAGCACCAATACTTGGTTCCCATAGAGCCACTCTGTTTCTAGAACTAATGCTAATCAGAGACCACAGCAGAGTGCAAACTCTCTGGCTGCTTTCACAGCTCCCTTGCCAAGGTCTACTGCCTCTGGCCAGCACCTTGCATATCCCAAGCTAACACCATCACTGCGTGTCTTCCCAAGACTGAATAGTTGCTCATGTAAAATCATGCTCCTGGAAAGGTCGTTGATAGCGGGGATCAAATTGGGACCTCTGGATCTTAAGCATGAGCCCTGCCTAGTGCCTGAACTGAAAGGCACAGCTCTGTAAGCCAGTGCTGCAGCAGATGTATCAGTCTCACTAGGTGGCCCAGCCACCACCAGAGTGGGACAAAGGGATTAAGTCCGTGTTGATTAGCTACTCCCGCTAGCCAGGGACGCTCCTGCTGAGCTTCAGCAGTCCACCCCAATATGGGTCACCACAGTCTTTTACTTCAGGTAGTAGAGGTTCAGTCTCATTCCTTTAGATCCAGAGGTCCTCAGTTCATTCCCCACTGCCAACAACCCAGGGCAATTAGCAACACCCACATGCTAAATACTTGGAAACCCGGCATAGCAGGAGCACCTGGTGACACCTGCCAGAACAGTCTATATAAATGGCTCTTATTGTAATTTTTTTTTTATTTATGGGACAATGTTATATTTTTCTGTGTCACGTGAGAATTAAGAGCGCAGAGGAAGAACAAGGGCTAAGGAAATCAGTGTATTATTTTTGTTTTAAGCACTGTTTCTACTTGCAAAAATTTGTTGCTTAGCTTCTATTATAGTTTTGTCAGGTATTTACAATCCATGAAAAGTCAAATTATGCCCAAGACCCAGTTTTTGTACAAACAAGATTTCAGAGCCAATATGAATGTTTCAGCCCAATGACAACAGCTTTTTGCCCAAATTTGACCTTTCCTCTGCAGTGTTTCTAACACAGAACACTGTGTTACCGCAGGAGGAAGAGAGAACCTCACTGTAGCAAGGGGACACCTTACTGGTGTGGCATTTCCTGCTGGTTGTCTCGGGAATTAGCTCTTCCAGCCCAGAGTGCCCTCTGCAGGCCTGTGTCTCACCTGCCTCTGGCCCCCGCATGTCCCTCCCAGACCCCTTTACCTTGGGGTGCTGCCCCCTGGCAGTTCCCCCACATGCTGGGTCTCTCCTCCCAGGGGAACCCCCAACCCTCTATCCCCACTATGCCTTAGTGGCTACTGCCAGTCACCATCTAGTCCCCACTCACTGGGGCAGACTGCAGTCTGTAAACCACTTATCGTCAGCAAGGGGGGTTGAACTAGCTGCTTCTGCCTATTCCCAGGCTACCGCTCTGTAGCCCCAGTACCTTTCCTGGCCTTTAGCAAGGCCTGCAGCCTCAGGGTTTCCCAGGCTGGAGCTCCCCAGTTCCTCTGGCGTTCCCCTAGCCCTGCTCCGCTCTAGTTACCCAACTCAGCAGCCAGGTCCTTCTCTCTCAAAAGCTAGACAGAGAGTCTCTCCCTGAGCTCCTGGCTCACAGCCCTTTTATAGGGCCAGCTGTGGCCTGATTGGGGTGTGGCCCCAGCTCTGGCCGTTTTCCCAATCAGCCTAGGCTTTTCTCACAGCCCCAGCCCTCTCCAAGGGTTGGCTTTAACCCTTTCAGGGCCAGAGTGGGGTGACTGCCCCGCTACACTCACTACGAACTGACTAGAAACAGAACATAACAGACAAAAATCCTGCCAGTATTGATGCTGCAGAGGTCAGCAATAGCTGAGCACGGACCTCCCTGGAATCGTCCCCTTCTATTCACAGAACATTGCACAGGAGATCTTTGCAGAGGGAGATGCAGAGATGACAGAGCCAGTTCTGCACCTGCTGGTGCACCAGGGTAGTTAGTACAGGGTGACCATGACGTGGGCCCAAATTGTCCAGGCTGTATCCTTGTCCACGTTGGAATAAAGTGCCAAGGTAAACAATCCACGCTAAAGGTCTGATCATTAGATCAAGTTAGAATTTTGAAATTCGTTCAGCTTTAATTGTCGGTCAGATATATGTAATAGGTAGGTTTTTCAAAAGTGGGCACTGATTTTGGGAGCCTGAGCTGAAGGCACTAGGGCCTGATTTTCAGAGGTGTTGTGCAGCTGCCTCTAATATTGACTTCAGATGGAGTCCTGGGTGCTAAGCATCTCCGAAAAGTAGTCACCCATCTACCGGTGAAGAATGCTACCACTTGTGAGAGTCAGTTTGAGAGCAATATAAGCTGACTGACCTGCCTTGTCATTAAACTACCTAACAGAACTGGCAGCATTATAGCATGATGGAGCTTTACCTCCATGCATTTGTCCGAGATGGGGAGTGAGCATATGGATACAAAGGAACAATAGTGGGGCTTTCCAAGCAGATCATCACAACAGGATTCAGTGGCATATCCTACAAATTATGGGTCTGATTCTCAGTATAAATTGGGTGGTTCCACTGAAATCACTTGATTTAAACCAGCATTAGGGGGGAAAACATGCCCTATGAGTAATGGAAACACAGCAAGCCTCACACAATGGGGATGGGAGCGTAGCAAAGACATGAGTGGGAGACTGTCTCTTTGCATTTAACAGCACAAGTAATTCTTGAGTGAGGCAATGCTCTGAGAAACAGATCAGATCTTCCACTCATCCTACAAAAAGGCAAGGGAATAAAATACACCTTGGTATTCTTGGTACTCCTGCCATGAATGCAGGGGACCAACTAAATGACCTCTCGAGGTCCCTTCCAGTCCTACAATTCTATGATTCTCCAGGTAAATGTGAAGCAGTTCTGAGAAAGAGCAAATCCAGTAAGCTCCAGAAATAGGGTGGGTCAATGATTCTTAACTGTGGCATTTGAAGGGCACCCAACATCAGAAGCCACTTTTGAACAAAAAAAAATTGATCCAATCTCTCAGTGCCTGAAGTAGCTTTCAAATGGGAATTCTACTTATCTACTTCATGGGGCATGGTGAGGCTTAATTAAGGTCTGTAAAGCACTAAGAGACCCAGATTAGACTTTCTCAGTTCAGGCCCCTTTAGTGCTCACACTTTTGTTAGGAGAGAAGTTTGCCTGTCTGCATGGGTTACAGGCGCTTTTGAGAATGATTTGCTTACATTGAGATAAATTCTTAAGCCCTTGGTTTTCAGTGAACTCTCATTGCCTTCAGTGAGAACAGTGCCTGGGAAAGATCTGAGAATTGCATGGCCCATTCTAAATGTTATCCTCTGAACCTTTGAAATGAATTGGACAGCTCCAGTTCACTGCATGAGTCAGGGGTGCACACTTGGCTCTGTGTGTGTGTGTGTGTGTGTGTGTGATTTTCTCTTCTTTTGCTTCCAGTTTTAATTTGCTGTGGTGCCACATAAAACATACAGACCCAAGACCTGCCTGCTTCAGGGTATGTGTCATTCCAGTGAACACTTACAAGCTCTTACTTCCTATTGCTGCAGCTGGTGCTGATTACATGTGGAGAGAGTGGGAGTTTACTGAATAATTCACTCCTTTAACAGTGTTTGTCTGTGCCTCTGTTCTACCTGTCAATTAAATGCCTCAAAGGAAGAAGTGCTTCATTTGTGCAAGAAGAGCATCCTTGACAACCCACCCCTCCAGCTCTTACCTCCCACTTCTTTGATTGTCATCCTTGAACCTGAACTCTCCTCCTCCTCCTCCCACACACCCTCTGTTTGCAAATCTCCCTGGCACAGCCCCGACAGACATCACTGTCTCAATTACACCTCTGCTGATTTTCTCACCCATGTCTTTACAGTACCCAAGTTGAGAGGCAGTATCTCCCTTCTCTTCCCCACCTGCCAGAGCTCCTGATCTCCAGCAAGCACACAGTGCTGCTGCTCATCCTCTTACATGTACAAAGAAACACAACCGTGTCATCGCCACCTCAAGGAACACCACTGGCTCCACTTCCACCCTGTTCATTCCAGAATCCAGCTCCAAATGCCTTCTGTGCATTTTTAATCTTCCCAGGACCCTGTTGCAGGTCTCACCAATGCTGAACTGCCTCTACTCTCCTTAAGCATTGGCCGCCTCTCTACTGGTCACATGGTCTCACTGCTGGTGTTGCAAGAGCCATCTCCTCTGCAGATCCTGTCTTTGGGATTGGCTTTCCTGCACTGTTGCCTTATTGACTCTGAATTCCATCTCCAAAGCTCAGCTGAAGATAGATCCTTTCCCTGTGACATGTCTCTTAATCTCTCACTTTCTCTCTATTATAATTATGTACACAGAGTTCTACCTTGTAAAGTATCTCTGTAGAAGTGGCTCCTTCTGACTCATCACATCAGTTCCTTGCATGTATTCAGACAGTCACATCAGTTTGCTGTAGTGATAATAAAAGCCAGGGCTGGGGCCTTGTAGAGCCAGCACAGCCAAGAGAGGCAGCTGAATTCTGTTCTTTCATTTGTGTCATTCACAAAATTGATTACTAAGCTCTAGTTAGTGACACCTGTGCACTCTCTCAAAGTCAAAAGGGCTGCACAGGTGTCAGTGACAAAAACTGGCCAAAACTCAGAATTTCTGGTTCACAGGAAACAGCAATATTTAGAAATTTGGTTTCAGTCCGATTCAGCAGGAAAGCAGATTTTTCAAAATGTGCCGGAGAGTCTGAAAAATTCTTATTTGGGGAACACCTACACATGGGGTAACAACTGCCTGCCAGGCTCTCGCTGCACAACTGGGAGCTACTTAAAACTGGGCCTCCCAGGGCTTTCAGGCTCCCAGCTTCATCACAGGGAGTTGGAAGCCCTGGCATGGTGGAGCTACCCTGGAAATCTTAGGGTCAACAGCCCTGGGGTAGGCCACATAGCAGGGCTGACCAGGAGCCATGGACCCTGGCAGCTCAGGCTCCCTGGCAGCCCACCAGGAAACCAGGCAGGTTTCCATCATGATTCAACAAAAGTTTGTCAAACTCAAGATGTTGCCACAAAACATTTCAGGTTTGATGAATTGGCATTTTCTGTCCAACAAAAGAGAGCCTGTCAATTCCAGGCAGCCAGCTGTCATTCCCACATGGAGGGTCCCATAATCCTAGTGCGGGGGCAGGGATGAGGGGAGACAGCATGGGCCTCCCTCTCCTGGGGCTGCCAGGGTGCTTTTCAGGTTAGGGAAGGGAAGGGAGGAAGGGAACACAGGTTAGGGAAGCCCTCTGCCCTGGCCCCTTTGAGCCTTGCAGGAAACCCCCTCTTCCCACTCCCAGCATGCCCCTGGCATTGCCCCGGTACTAGGGAGATGCTGCAGGGCGGTAGCATGGATATAGAACTAGCCCAGTTAGTACTGCACCTGCCACCAACACATCCTATCTCAGGGATATTCCTAGAGTGGGTGTTTCACGGCCCTTTTGTGCCAACCTAGTCAATGAAAAGCAGCCGGGGGGCACCCGCTAACTGAGCCCAAAGAGCTTGCACAGACGCATCCAAGAGCAGAATCTGCCCTGTAGAATCCTCCTGGAGCTTTTCAGATCGGCTCATTGCATCCCTAATGCAGACTTCAGACAGGTGGCACAGCTGGTGCTTACCGATCTGTGGTGCCATCCATCTCTCACAGGGCGGTGATCCTGAATGCTGTGCAGCATAGCCACGTGTACACTGCCACAGTCAGATGAAGGTTGCAGGAGCTGGTATCTGGATTTCAGTGCACCCAACCTGGCAGTTGCACAAAGCTGTAAGAGGCTGAAATTTGATCTGTTCATGATGGAAAAGTCAATACCCCTCCTTTTGCAGAAACAATTGTGAATAACACACATTGACCGGGCTTTATGGTGCAATCTTGATCAAGTAGCTGCAGAGGATAAAATAGCATGCTGTCACCACAGACATTATATCAGAAATCACCAATAACAACATCAGACAGCTCAGGTATTTGCTGTTGGCTTGTTATGAATAGAGAACAGCAAAAGCATCAGAAAGGCTCTAAGTAAATAGCAAGTGTCTTGCCTTCTTACCTGCTAAATCAGTCATTATTTTAAATGTATGAGTGAATTCAGTGCTGCTGAGCTTTAAAACACAGGTTTTAAGCTCTGCAAGCTTCCACACACACACCTCTGCTAAGGGGGTCTCAGTCCCAAGCTGCAGTACCTTTCTGTTCTTGTCTGGAACCGTAACAACCGCTGTCAGGTGGAGAGAGTAGAATGCAACCACCAAAGTCAATTTCCTTTGTTAACTGAACCCAGGTCTGGAGAGACGAAGGACCATGGAGGGCTTAATGGCACAAAGAAGTAGCTTGAGAGTTCCATAGTGTAGCAGACAGGCTCAGAATAGGTCAAAGAGTCACTTGGTGCTGCTTACTCTTCCCTTTAACTTGGGGGTGGGAGGAATCACACACTTCACAGCTTCTGCAGGCCACGCTCCCTGCACACACAAGGGGCTCCTTGCATCCTTCCTTTACCTCCGCCCCCCTGTACGTACTCCCTCTGTGCCACTCTTCCTTCCCCCTCTATTTCAGGCTCTTCCTACAACTCCCCCGCAGTTGCCCCCTGCCAGGGGCTCCGTGGGCTCTCCATTCCCCCATGCCAGTGTCTCTGTGTGCTCCCCATTCTCCTGATCTCCCCTACCAGGGTCCCCCATTCTCCCACTGCATGGCAGGGTCTCTGTGTGTGGCCCCCTTCCTCCTTTTTCCCCAGTACAGGGGCTGTGTGCGTCTCCTCATTCCCCCAGCTCTCCCTCATTTCAAGAAGCTCTGTATGCACCCCTAGTGCCCCCCTTTTTCTGATGTTCCCTTTCCCCCCATGCTAGGGGCTCTCTGTTGCCTCCCATTACCATTATTATTTCTTTTCCTTCTGTCCAGGAGATAAGTCATTCAGGGTGTCAGCATGTTAAACTTTATGGGGAAGATGGGCAGAGATGGGCATCTGTTCAGGAATTGTACCTGTACCTGGTAACAGATAATCAGAGACCGCAGTATAAAGGGAACTCTTGGTTGCAAATGCAGAATACAAGACTGAAGATGTAAACAAGTTAGATCATTTTCATAAGTTAATGACAGCAAAGCCACTGTATAGTTCCAGGAAGTGTGACTTCAAAGCCAAGTGTTGCAGGAATCATTATTTTAAATGACCTTTACAGAAGTGCCAGGAACTACATTCTCTGCCGTAATTAGCTGTAACCTTTCTATGAGCAGCAGGGCTGCCATGGTCCATAATGGCACTTCATAGCTGAATCCAACACAACTGCACCACGACAGTACATCAGAAAAACAACAGGGCTCCCTGTGTGTCAGGCCCTTTTCTAAATGACGCAAATTGGTCCCTGAGCTTTGTACAACCAATACTACGGCTAGAGAAATGTGTTGAAAAAAAAGAGTTATCATATATAATTCAAGATTACTGTTTCCTCTTAAGTTTCTAGGAAATTAAATAGTTAAAATAAGTGCCAACAAAGTTGGGGGGAAGAGATCGAGGTTTGCATGAAAACCCTACATGACTCTGATTTCTCTTTACCTGCTCTGTTCTTTTTCTTTATCTATTCAACAGTCAACTGCTTCTGCAGTCCACTAGAGATCTACAGACTACATATCGGGAACTGCTGCCCTTAGCTTCCCAGGCTGCTGCTGGATATGTCTATCTGTGTGTGCCTGATAATAATTCAACCTCAAACTGCCCTTTAGCAAATATGGAGCTACATTCACTGCGTGGCACTAAGACAGCCTTGAAAGCAGATGGAGGGTAGTTTGGCCTTTTGCAGTGACACAGGGCCCCCCTTTGGAAGAGTGCTGGCCTCTTGTCAGTTCATTGGGAATAATCACAGACCAGATCCAAACACCGCTGAACTTTGATGGTGGCAGGTTCCATTCAAAACCTCAACCTGAATCTGTGTATAGATTTCACACCTGGCCCTTACCTGTAACAACAGATTGGACACAAACTCCAGAGCCAAATAGTTCTCCAAAGCCCAGATCCAGGTCCAAACTGTGCCACTTCCTCAGTCCATCTATTTTATCTGTAAAGCATTGGGGATAAAAAGCTCTGTGCACACAGACACATAAAATATTACTTCATTAAATTCCAGCTGGTCATTTTACTGATCCGAGGCTTACCTCCTTTTTTTCAATCCAGGATAACTGAGTTACTGATCCACAATATCCATATCTAGCTCCTGTTGCTAGATACGGACCTAGAATGGGATTTGCAGTGCAGTTCTGCACAAATAAGCACAAGGGGAAAAAAAGCAATGAACAGGACATGCAGAGGAAATCAGTCCCATATTAATGAGGGATGCTGCTACATAGCTACCAAGTTATTCCTGTCTAGTAGCAACAGTGAGGCCAATGAGGGGAGGATACATTTAAGAACTTCAAGCAAATGGCAAGGATCACATTTAAGCCCCTGTCTCCAAGCCATCCGCGCCCGCCCCTGCACTTGCCCCTTCATTCCCTACACCCTGGAGACCAGCTATGTCATGGCCTCAGGGCTTCAGCTGAGTGCAGAAGCTTATGCCTAGTACTTAACCTTCATGGCTCCCAACCACAGTGCTGTGTTGGGGAGTTGGGCAAAGCCCCATTGAAGCTGGTAGGCATAACCACTGCATTTCATTCAAGAAAAACGTAAGAAACAATCACTCTGTTCTGTGGAACTAGATAGTTGAAACAATGGGAAACACCACCCAAAACAGGCCCATGGCAAGTAGAAGCTGAGCTGTGTGGCCTAAGGGGTTTCCCTGGAGGCTGATATAGCAAATGCAGCGGCTGTGGCATTGATTGGTAGGGCTGGATGTGTTTGTGTGTGACAGGGAAGCAGCAGAATGACACAGAAGGACGTAGGGTAGGAGCAAAGAAGACCCAGACACCATCAGAGAAGCCCTGGTAGCATGACTTTGTGGAAAAAGTTAAGGAGACCTTTTGGGTACGTGATGGCTGAAAGTTTCTTTGCTCACAGTTTGAAGCCTTCATCTCCTGTTGCTGGATTCCTATTATGTTCAGTGAAGCTGGATTTCATCCATTCTTTGTAAATAAAACAGGACTACATCAAAGAGATACGCGATTCCATCAGCAATTTCTCCTCCTTGGGGAGACAACCCACTAGACCAAAATTGGCTAACTGCTTGGGTCAAAAACCAACCAACCAAAGGACACAAAGATTTTCATTCACACTTGGTCTTGAGGGCAACAGCATTATGCTACTGGCTGCACACTGCACAGGACTCACAGGGTCCAGGCCTAAATGGATGGCTGCTCCTATTCCCTAACTGGCATTGCAGGTGCCTCTTCATTGGTTGCACAGCCTTGATTGTCCACATCCCATATATAGCATTAACTAGGCTTTCAAATAGAGATGACACATAACTGTTGACAGTGGGGGAGGGAGGGCACAATTTAAAGGTTCTGGTGGTATGCAGCAGGGTTCAGGGCAGGGCATATAAACCCGGGCAGAAATCTGGGGGGCACATGACCCCCCCCATACATGTCACCTCTGCTTTCAAACCAGTGGACTGGACTAGCTAGTTCAAAAACTGGGGGGAGTTGGGGGAAGAAGAAGAACCAGTCAGCAAGTTTTCTTCCTTACACTTTTATTCCGGAAGTTACAGGAGATGGGAAAAGACGTGCCCCATTCTGTAACAATCGGGCTCTGCCTCCTCAAAGGCCTTTTCCGGCTGGCTGGGGAAGACCCTTGCCCCACCCTCTCTATGTTGATGGGGAAAGCTACCAAAGGGAGAGGGAGACACTGAATTAGCCCAAACCAAAAGGCTTCCTGATACAGTTCAAGGACTGTGTTAAGATCATGCCTGGTAAATACGAAAAGTGAATCAGTGAACCAAAATTGGTGTGCCAAAAGCTAGCCCGAATTGGGGTACAAAATAATGAGGAGAAGGGCTATTCCACCTACAACTTCCTTTGCATGTCCTTAAAGAAAGAAACTGCCACCCTCACCATCTCCTGGGACCCTGGGCCTTCATCATCCTGATTTTGAGAGATTTCTGGAAGAGACCAGGCCAGACAAAGGGACCCAGACAACTTCGCCACCATTCTGGCTCCAGCTGAATACCAAACACCACCTAGGATGAAATGGCATTGGACATTTACAACAATAGCTCATTTCAACTAACTTTTTCTCCCAGAAGGACAATTATTACCATCTTTGATACCATCTAAGAGACTGCCAAACAAGGGTTTTTTTCAGTCTAAAAACTCTCTGTAGCTAAAGAGAAAGGGAACAAGGGACGTTGTTAAAATGAAAGCCTGATTTAATACTTTACATTTAAGATGTTTTTCCTTCTTTTCTTTATCTTTAATAAAAGGTTAAAATGATTTTTACTGCAGTGTTTGCATTGGAACTGAGCAGGCTGAGACCTCTGTATACCTAATCCCAAATCTGGTTTAACACTGTTTCAAGTGACTGGGTTATGTTAACACCTTTCAGCCCATGTATTAATTTAGATGGAATATAACAGGCCCTACAACCCTGAAGGGGACAGACCAACTCTGTCACATAGGCCCTGTGGTTTTACATTGGTATGAGAACACAATCAAACCCATGGTTTGTATGTGGTAGGGGAATATATAGGTGTGACCTTTCTTAGAGTCAGCATGCTAATTAGCATGTCACAGATAATAAGCATTAAAGCTTGATCTAAATCTACTATAAAGGAGAAAAGGCAGCAATTTAGTTAAGCCTAGTGTTATACTGTTAATGTTGGCGAGTTGAAAAAAATATACCGTAATCCTGCAAATCTATCATTAAAAAGCATAAATTATACTCTTTTCCTTGTAGAGGACATTAATGAAGCCTGCTTTGCCCAGCACAAGACAGACATGTAGGATTATATGAATTATCCCATAACAGTAAAAAGGGAATAGAGACATTGGGAGAAGAATCAGCTTCAGCAGGGGGGAAAATACAATTAAAAATGGCTTTAAAAATTTGTCAGCGTAACCTGTTATTTGACTAACCCTGACATGCACCTGGTCTTTCATTACAATAGTGGGAGTCCCTCACTTCCCTAAGGAAGGGTCTACAGTAAATTTAACTCAGGTACACAAGGTTCTAAAGGTTTGGGCCTGAGCCAGCTAATATCTTAGCTCATGCTGATCGTACCATCTTCCTGTAGTGAGGAAGAAGTCGCAGTGATCTCAGTGAATTACCTGTCTTATCCCTATATCTTCTCATTTCCCACCTCTGCTTCCTAAAGATCTCTGACATCCAGACATGGGGCCAAGTTTTCTAAAGAGCTGGAGGCCAAATTTCAAACTGCTCAGCCCCCACAACCACAGCCAAATTTTCATGAGCATTTAGAGCCCATCAGCACCAATTGTGATACCGCCTGATTTTCCAAAAAGCTCAGCACCTAATGCACACATTTGAAAATCTGGCCCTGGTTGTGTGTGCTGAGCCATTCTGAGCATTCCAGCCATGGGACCTGATTCTCCCCTACCTTGCCCCTTGTGCAGTAATTTACAGCTGTGCAGAGAGAATGCAAAGTAGATGCAAAATGCTCCGGTTCTGCTCTGGACGCATGTTACAATCTGTGCAGGGGTAAATAACTACATAAGATGCATATTAGTAGAGGATCAGGCCCATAGTGCCCAGTCCTGCTTGTGAGCAGGGTAAGCAGGATTTACTCCTTGACGGCCTCAGTGATTAGAGCTATATAGGTCATCTATTCATGCATGGTAAAGGGTTGGTAATCTGAAAACAGGGCTAGGAGGATGGATCACCTTGTCTATGCTGGTTAGAAAAAACAGTGTTAGCACCTTGCATTCAAGCACTGCACTGAGAACATGCTCTGGTTTTACCTAGTTTCAACTTTAGCATGGACAGGGCCCCAGGCTCACAAGCCGCCTCTTGAGACTTTGCCTCATGACAGATTTTATAGAGCTTGGCATTTGCCAGGCTTTTACAAGCTGCTGAACCTTTAACAATCCTATTATCTGGCCTGAAGACAAAGTGACCCAACACACTTACATTGAAACAAAACCCAAAATATGTGTTGTGCATTGTAGAGACTTTGGGGACTTTTTGTTACTTTGCCTTTAAATAACTTAAAGTTATTTAAAAGTAAATCTAGTTTTCTAATTGACCATCTCATTTTAGTTTAGTAACCTGGGCTTGCTGCCATGTTCATTCATTTCACTTACAGTTCTGAAAGCATTTTATCAGAGTTGGCAATTTTTCCTTTCATTAGACACACTCTCAGCTGGTTATCAAATGGTATGGAAATAAGTTTACTCCTTCCCGTGTTAAAGTGACTCACACCTTGGTACCTTAAGCCCTGATCCTCTTCCCATTGGAGATCAGTGGCAAAAACTTCAATGGGAGAAGAATTGGGCCCCTTTGGTGCAGTTGTGCCCATTTATGTTCACAGCACACACAGAGGAATTAAATAAAAACATAAAGGACTCTTGCTGGAAGGTTTCAACATAACACTACTTTATTTCTTATCATTCAGAACTCTAACCCAGAAGAACACAGAAGCACAAAGGAGCTTGCTCCCTAAAACAGAAAGGCACAACTCACCTCACCTTACTGTAGCTTGGCTGTCTCCGGATTGCTGCGAGCTAGACTCAGATCACATGCTTTCCTACAGAGCCCTGTAGCTTGCAAACCAGATGAGGAACAACAAAAAACTATCCCTGGGCATTTAAAGGATAGCTTACAGCTTTAACACAGGTTTCAATACATAGCAGTGGCCATCACTTCTGGGGAGGCGGAAGTGTAAGAATGCCAGCTCTGGCTCTGCATCATCATTTCTCTCTCCTTGGAAGCACTTCTGCAAGAGGTCCACTGGGTTACCCACTGGGGTGGGGTGAAGCTAGAAAGCAGCTATTCTGTACAGCATGCTATACTTGAGGATGGGCACATTTCCATTCATAAATCACTGCTGGCTGGAGACTGAACTATCCTCTCACCCCTAGAGGCTTGCACTGCAGAACGAAGTCGAGGCCCATGGGCAGAGCTGTGTGGGGAGTTCCCACTGCCTGCGCTGTACCTGCTTTGTGAATGAAGACAGGATGTCAGCTTTTCAGTTCAGCAGCATTAACTCAATTCATGGGCAAGATGTTTTTGGTCCTTTAGCCCAACCTCATTGATTTCAAATGTGAAACTGTGTCAGTTGCAGTGTCAACTTGGTGCTGCGGGTATTTAAAAATGAATATGTGGACAGCCAGTGCAGAGGCCTTCAAAGCAAGCTCTGTGCATGCAGTGTCAATAACTGCTTTGTGTAAGGAGGATAGCTAGCATTTGTGCTTACTCTGCAAACTGTCAATTAAATGGCATTATCCAAGTGATGTACAGATTAGACAGTATCACTTTTGACTACACAAGCTCCCAATGACAAACATCATGGTCTATTGTATCAATAGTCTATGGATTAAAGTTCCCCAGAATCACATGGCTACGTTTTCCTAATCCAGTATTTATTCAAGACACCACAGATTGCCAAGATCCCATGGTCTCCCTGGCTCAATGTGTAAAAGTAGCTTTTATTGACATCTATATTTTTCTATTTTACCTCTCAAGAAAAGGACTCAGACCTTTGCCGATTTGTGCTTAACCCTCTTGTGCTGCTATTTTGTGTCTCTATCACTGCGGCTTCTTTCTCTGTTGAAACTGTGCGATTCTGCACTTAATAATTCTAACTCAGCTATGATGGTTTGTTCCCTCTGCCGGGAGAGCTCGCTCAACCTTCCCACCCAGTATTTCGGTGTATGCTGAGAAAACAAATTACCTGTATGAATGTACACTCCTATTTAAATTCAGCTTCCCATGAAAGCCACATTCTGATGATTGCTAGACTCACTGGGCTACTCTTTATGAGAGCTCCTCTGATTTCAGACTGGTGCTCTTCAAATAAGAAAAAGACAGTAAAAGTCATTCTTTTTTGGTTCTTTAATTTAGACATGACAGGCTACACGTTATTTTCCAGATAATGGTTGAAGAAAAGCACACTCTTTTTCCAAATAATAAACCAGCTTGCATTTTAAATGTACACTGCTGAGATTGGATAGCCGTCAGTTTGATTCCCGTTTAACTGTCTTGATTTATTTTACCACTTAACAAATAGAGGTGGAGGAAAAGTTCCTCTTTTGTACCTATTCTTTTCTTTACAATATGCATATTTCAGAAATACCTGTAGCTTTACTTCACATTTCCAAGCACAGCAAAACCAGGAAGTGATGGATCACAGTGTAAGAACCTGCAAAGAACAGAGTTCATGGTACAAGTAGTTAACCTAAGAATAAACATGGACAACAAATGCACTGTGGGGTTCTCCTCAGGGCTGGCCTTAGGGAAAATAGTGCTCCAGGCAAACTTGTATTTTGGTGCTCCAGCCCCTATTGCCCCTGGCCCCCATGTGAGCCCCCCATTGCCCCTGCCCCCATAGGCTACCTACCCCCCATCACCCCTGGCCCCCACATGCTCCCCAGACTTCCAACCCACCCAGGGCCCTGCTGCCTCCCCCGAGTACTTAATGGTATTGAAAGAGGTGCCGGGGCTCACCACTGGCAGGGCAGCCGGAGAGTGGCGGCTGCTTGCTGGGTGCCTAGCTCTGAAGGCAATGCCACCGGCAGGAGCAGTGGAGAAGTAAGGGTGGCATGGTATATGGTGTATTGCCACCCTTACTTTGTGCTGCACTGTGCCCCCTTCATCCCTAACCCCTGCACTCCCCATCTGCACCTACATGTAGAAACTGACCTGGATGCATGCAGCTCACTCCCCTCACCTAGTCTGTGTAAGGGGAAGGCAGGAGAGCAGCAGCTTCACAGCAAAGTGACCTGGACGCACGGAGTACGTGGTGTTGCTCCTTGCTCCCCACTTTACGGCCCCCTAAGGGGCCTTTCAGGGTTCCTTCCCCACTCTGAATTCTAGGGTACAGTTGTGGGGACCCACATGAAAGACCCCCTAAACTTATTTCTACCAGCTTAGGTAAAACTTCCCCAAAGCACAAATTCTTTGCCCTTGGAGGGCACGCTGCCACCACCAAGTGATTTAACAAAGAATCAGGGAAAGGATCACTTGGAGTTCCTATTGCCCCAAAATATCCCCCCCAAGCCCTTACACCCCCTTTCCTGCAGAGGCTTGAGACTAATATCCTAACCAATTGGTTACAAAGTGATCACAGACCCAAACCCCTGGGTCTGAGGACAATAGAGAAATCAGTCAGGTTCTTAAAAGAAGGATTTTATTTAAAAAAAAAGGTAAAAATCACCTCTGTAAAATCAGGATGGAAAATAACTTTACAGGGTAACAAAAGATTCAAAAACACAGCAGAACTTCCTCTAGGCTTAGTTTCAAAGTTACAAAAAACAGGAATAAACCTCCCCCCATCAAGGGTAAAATTCACAAGCAGAACAAAAGATAATCTAACATGCCTTGCCTGGCTTTTACTTACAATTTTTGTAATATGATAGACTTTTAGGGTGGTTTATAGGAGAAAGAGTTTTCTGACCTGATGCTTCCCTGCCTCCCAAGAGAGAACACACCAAATAAAGCCTCCTCCCGGCCCCGCCCCAGATTTGAAAGTATCTTCTTTCCCCATTGGTCCTTTTGGTCAGGTGCCAACCAGGTTATTTGAGCTTCTTAACCCCTTACAGATAAGAAGGAATTCTAGGCTACCCTTAGCTGTATGGTTATGACAGGGGCACAGAGGAATGTTGCGGGGGTGAGAAGTATCCATGCATCACCGCTTTTCCCTCCTCTGCCGGGAGGAAGCAGGGAGAAATCTGGGTGCTCCTGCATGCGTTGCCTCTGCAAGTCTGCGGCACTCCCCTGCCAGCTGGCAGCACGTAACTTTGCACTGCACTCTGGGCTGTCACCTGGGTGGCCCATCCCCAAGGCCAGCCCTGGTTCTCTTACTGATAGGTGGGGGGGCTAATGCACAGAGCATAGGCGTAGGAGTAATGAGTTCCATTCCCTGCTCTGCCATTGACTCACTGTGTGGCCTTAGACAAGCCATTTAATCTCTCTGTCCTCATTTTCACCTTCAATAAAACATGGATGATGATACTTACCCTCCTTTATAAAGTGGTTTGACATCTATGTGTGAAAAGTGCCATATTGGTGCTAAATATTATTATATTACTCAATGCTTTGCATAGATATTGTGCCTTTTGTATTAAAAGTTTTGTACAAAAAAAGACTAGTTAACCCTCATAGTGTGATTTAAGTATTATTATCCCCATTTCAGAGGTGGAAGGTGATACACAGAAGGATGAAGGCTCAGAGCCTCAAAGTCACCTAACTAAGAGTCAAGTGGGTTGTACAGACCGTGATATTGAATTTAGATTAATAGATCCCAAGGCCAGAAGGGACCATTGTGATCATCTAGTCCAGGGGGTCTCAATCTTTTTCTTTCTGAGCCCCCCGCCCCTCCCCCAGGCTATAAAAACTCCACAGCCCACCTATGTCACAACAACTGGTTTTCTCCCTGTAAAAGCCAGGGTCGGCATTACGGGGTAGCAAGCAAGGCCCCACGCCACAGAGGCCCCTGCGAAGCTACATTGCTCGGGCTTTGGCTTCAGCCTGGGTGGCGGGGCTCAGGGCCCCAGGCTTCAGCCCCATGCGGCGCGACTTCGGCTTTCTGCCCTGGGCCCCAGCGAGTCTAACACTGGCCCTGCTTGGCGGACCCCCTGAAACCTGCTCGCAGCCCCCCCAAGGGGCCATGGACCCCTGATTGAGAACCACTGTTCTAGTCTGACTTCCTGTATAGCACAGGCCATAGAACTAGTGAAGAAGCTTGGCAACATGTGACCTCCAGAAGAGGTAAGCGGAATGTCCGGGTTCCAGTAACACAGACACAGGTAACTAACCGCTTTCATGTTCTCTCCACAGGTACCGTTGCGGAGAGTGGACCAGATGATATGTCTGGGGCAAGAAAGCAGAAGGAGACTCCGCTGGTTGGAAGGCATGAGATGCGATGTCCTGAGGTTGGGGGTTCCACGACCACCACTCCCAAGAGGAGAAGGCGGGTGGTGGTGGTCGGGGACTCTCTCCTCCGGGGGACTGAGTCATCTATCTGCCGCCCTGACAGGGAAAACCGAGAAGTCTGCTGCTTGCCGGGGGCTAAGATTCGCGATGTGACGGAGAGACTGCCGAGACTCATCAAGCCATCGGATCGCTACCCCTTCCTGCTTCTCCACGTGGGCACCAATGATACTGCCAAGAATGACCTTGAGCGGATCACTGCGGACTACGTGGCTCTGGGAAGAAGGATAAAGGAGTTTGAGGTGCAAGTGGTGTTCTCGTCCATCCTCCCCGTGGAAGGAAAAGGCCTGGGTAGGGACCGTCGAATCGTGGAAGTCAACGAATGGCTACGCAGGTGGTGTCGGAGAGAAGGCTTTGGATTCTTTGACCATGGGATGGTGTTCCATGAAGGAGGAGTGCTGGGCAGAGACGGGCTCCATCTTACGAAGAGAGGGAAGAGCATCTTTGCCAGCAGGCTGGCTAACCTAGTGAGGAGGGCTTTAAACTAGGTTCACCGGGGGAAGGAGACCAAAGCCCTGAGGTAAGTGGGAAAGAGGGATACCGGGAGGAAGCACAGGCAGAAATGTCTGTGAGGGGAGGGCTCCTGCCTCATACTGGGAATGAGGGGCGATCAACAGGTTATCTCAAGTGCTTATATACAAATGCACAAAGCCTTGGAAACAAGCAGGGAGGACTGGAGGTCCTGGTAATGTCAAGGAACTATGATGTGATTGGAATCACAGAGACTTGGTGGGATAACTCACATGACTGGAGTACTGTCATGGATGGTTATAAACTGTTCAGGAAGGACAGGCAGGGCAGAAAAGGTGGGGGAGTAGCACTGTATGTAAGGGAGCAGTATGACTGCTCAGAGCTCCGGTACGAAACTGTAGAAAAACCTGAGTGTCTCTGGATTAAGTTTAGAAGTGTGTGCAACAAGAGTGATGTAGTGGTGGGAGTCTGCTATAGACCACCGGACCAGGGGGATGAGGTAGATGAGGCTTTCTTCCGGCAGCTCACGGAAGCTACTAGATCGCATGCCCTGATTCTCATGGGTGACTTTAATTTTCCTGATATCTGCTGGGAAAGCAATACTGCGGTGCATAGACAATCCAGGAAGTTTTTGGAAAGCGTAGGGGACAATTTCCTGGTGCAAGTGCTAGAGGAGCCAACTAGGGGGGGCGCTTTTCTTGACCTGCTGCTCACAAACCGGGTAGAATTAGTGGGGGAAGAAAAAGTGGATGGGAATCTGGGAGGCAGTGACCATGAGTTGGTTGAGTTCAGGATCCTGACGCAGGGAAGAAAGGTAAGCAGCAGGATACGGACCCTGGACTTCAGGAAAGCAGACTTCGACTCCCTCAGGGAACGGATGGTCAGGATCCCCTGGGGGACTAACTTGAAGGGGAAAGGAGTCCAGGAGAGCTGGCTGTATTTCAAGGAATCCCTGTTGAGGTTACAGGGACAAACCATCCCGATGAGTCGAAAGAATAGTAAATATGGCAGGCGACCGGCTTGGCTTAACGGTGAAATCCTAGCGGATCTTAAACGTAAAAAAGAAGCTTACAAGAAGTGGAAGGTTGGACATATGACCAGGGAAGAGTATAAAAATATTGCTCGGGCATGTAGGAATGAAATCAGGAGGGCCAAATCGCACCTGGAACTGCAGCTAGCGAGAGATGTCAAGAGTAACAAGAAGGGTTTCTTCAGGTATGTTGGCAACAAGAAGAAAGCCAAGGAAAGTGTGGGCCCCTTACTGAATGAGGGAGGCAACCTAGTGACAGAGGATGTGGAAAAAGCTAATGTACTCAATGCTTTTTTTGCCTCTGTTTTCACTAACAAGGTCAGCTCCCAGACTGCTACGCTGGGCATCACAAAATGGGGAAGAGATGGCCAGCCCTCTGTGGAGATAGAGGTGGTTAGGGACTATTTAGAAAAGCTGGACGTGCACAAGTCCATGGAGCCGGACGAGTTGCATCCGAGAGTGCTGAAGGAATTGGCGGCTGTGATTGCAGAGCCATTGGCCATTATCTTTGAAAACTCGTGGCGAACCGGGGAAGTCCCGGATGACTGGAAAAAGGCTAATGTAGTGCCAATCTTTAAAAAAGGGAAGAAGGAGGATCCTGGGAACTACAGGCCAGTCAGCCTCACCTCGGTCCCTGGAAAAATCATGGAGCAGGTCCTCAAAGAATCAATCTTGAAGTACTTGCATGAGAGGAAAGTGATCAGGAACAGCCAGCATGGATTCACCAAGGGAAGGTCATGCCTGACTAATCTAATCGCCTTTTATCATGAGATTACTGGTTCTGTGGATGAAGGGAAAGCAGTGGATGTATTGTTTCTTGACTTTAGCAAAGCTTTTGACACGGTCTCCCACAGTATTCTTGTCAGCAAGTTAAGGAAGTATGGGCTGGATGAATGCACTATAGGGTGGGTAGAAAGCTGGCTAGATTGTCGGGCTCAATGGGTAGTGATCAATGGCTCCATGTCTAGTTGGCAGCCGGTGTCAAGTGGAGTGCCCCAGGGGTCGGTCCTGGGGCCGGTTTTGTTCAATATCTTCATAAATGATCTGGAGGATGGTGTGGATTGCACTCTCAGCAAATTTGCGGACGATACTAAACTGGGAGGAGTGGTAGATACGCTGGAGGGGAGGGATAGGATACAGAAGGACCTAGACAAATTGGAGGATTGGGCCAAAAGAAATCTGATGAGGTTCAATAAGGATAAGTGCAGGGTCCTGCACTTAGGACGGAAGAATCCAATGCACCGCTACAGACTAGGGACCGAATGGCTAGGCAGCAGTTCTGCGGAAAAGGACCTAGGGGTGACAGTGGACGAGAAGCTGGATATGAGTCAGCAGTGTGCCCTTGTTGCCAAGAAGGCCAATGGCATTTTGGGATGTATACGTAGGGGCATAGCGAGCAGATCGAGGGACGTGATCGTCCCCCTCTATTCGACATTGGTGAGGCCTCATCTGGAGTACTGTGTCCAGTTTTGGGCCCCACACTACAAGAAGGATGTGGATAAATTGGAGAGAGTCCAGCGAAGGGCAACAAAAATGATTAGGGGTCTAGAACACATGACTTATGAGGAGAGGCTGAGGGAGCTGGGATTGTTTAGCCTGCAGAAGAGAAGAATGAGGGGGGATTTGATAGCTGCTTTCAACTACCTGAAAGGGGGTTCCAAAGAGGATGGCTCTAGACTGTTCTCAATGGTAGCAGATGACAGAACGAGGAGTAATGGCCTCAAGTTGCAGTGGGGGAGGTTTAGATTGGATATTAGGAAAAACTTTTTCACTAAGAGGGTGGTGAAACACTGGAATGCGTTGCCTAGGGAGGTGGTGGAGTCTCCTTCCTTGGAAGTTTTTAGGGTCAGGCTTGACAAAGCCCTGGCTGGGATGATTTAACTGGGAATTGGTCCTGCTTCGAGCAGGGGGTTGGACTAGATGACCTTCAGGGGTCCCTTCCAACCCTGATATTCTATGATTCTATGATTCTATGATTCTAACTCCCCCAAAATAATTCCTAGAGCAGATCTTTTAGAAAAACATCCCCATCGTGATTTAAAAATTGTCCATGATGGAGAATGCACCACGGCCCTTGGTATATTGTTCCCATGGTTAATTACTCTCACTGTCAAAAATTTACATCTTATTTCCAGCTATATGAACATATGCTTAAATTAAAAAATGATTAGGTATAGAAATCAGGGACCGCTTCTGCAGTATTTACTTGAAGAAAACTCCCATCAACATGGAAACTGCAAGATTTACAGAGCATTCCATCTCATTTTCAAATGTTTAGGAAATGGCCTGTAAATTCTTTGGCCACCAGAGGTCAGCACTGGATTAACACTAGAACATGGGGGCTGCAATGGGTTCTTTTAGATTGAAAGCTCCAGTCAAGCATTGGTATAACAAAGTGAATGATAAGAAATTAGGCTAAAGTCAACCCATGTGCATTGAATGAGTCCATTGGTCCCATGTGTGTGCCCAGATGTCTATGGGAAGAGAAATTGTAGTGAGAAGTTTGACATTATCTTGGGGAAAGAGGTTATTACCAAAATAGTTTGTACCACGATCGCTGTGACCCACACTGAAGATATGTATTGTCAGGCCATTTATGGTAAATATGAAAACTGTCTAATTTTAAGTAGATCTTATACTAATGTTAGTCAAATTGCAAAATGTGGCTATTCATTTTACTACATACGGTATAATCTTATATACAAGGTACAAAACACACAGGGAAATATCGCAAAAAGAAAAGGAGTACTTGTGGCATCTTAGAGACGAACAAATTTATCTGAGCATAAGCTTTCGTGAGCTACAGCTCACTTCAGTTGTAGCTCATGAAAGCTTATGCTCAAATAAATTTGTTAGTCTCTAAGGTGCCACAAGTACTCCTTTTCTTTTTGCAGATACAGGCTAACACGGCTGCTACTCTGAAACCTGTCATTATGCAAGGAAAATATCGGTTATCTGAAACTTGGTTATCCAAAATTCCTTCGTATCCAAAGTGAGGTCACGTTCACCTAGGTGAATCATTTGCATTACAAACTCCTAGTCAGTGCTTGCACATGGACCTGCATTCATTTGTTTTATCATTAAGAGTATGTTACATACACAACATAGTTGTCCTGGGTATCTGGGACAGAGGGGAGGGAGTGAACAAGTAAGTGTATATATAAAGTCTGCTGCAGTTTCCACGGTATGCATCCGATGAAGTGAGCTGTAGCTCACGAAAGCCCATGCTCAAATAAATTGGTTAGTCTCTAAGGTGCCACAAGTACTCCTTTTCCTTTTCTGATCACTTTGACACCCATTAGTTCCCCTGGAGAAAGCTGACTGGGTAATTAGAAATAATTAGATAATCAGGCTGGGGGCTAGGTGAGATAATTAGCCCATCAGCCCAGAAGGATAGAGACACAGGAAGGACATGCAAGGGAGAGAGAGGAATGGGGCTAGCTGAACCCAGGCTCCTAAAGGCCTTAGGAAAAGGAGACCTTTGGTCCTCTCTGGTCCTGAGGAGAGGGCTGAAAACACAGAGGAGATTGTGAATAGATCGCTGCATGGGGACTGTAATGGGGTTGGTGGAGGGAACTCAAACAAGTGGCACTGTGGCTGCCCCATCTGTGCAGTCTGTGTCATTTTTGCGGGGCAAGAAGACAGGAGCGAAGACATACCCTGCTCCAGTACAAAAACTCATCAAAAGCTTTTTATTTATTTATTTTTAGGGAAAAAGCCTTCATCAGTTATGGCAACTTGTGTTTATACAGACAAGTGTCATGGTCACCATAACATTTGGATAGCAGAGGGTGAACTCCTTATCCTGTACAGAATATTAGATATGCACATGGCTACAAAGAATATCCATTACACATAGCATATCTCCCCACCCCACGCACCCACCCGCCCACCCATGAGCATGTTTAAAGCATTGTACCAGGAACTCTTGAATTATTCTATTTAATAAGCCGCTTCAAGAAACATTGCACTGAAAGAGCAATAAGAAGAAAACAGTAAAACAAGTAGTAAACTAACATTTCAAGCTGTCCTGCTACTTCTCCTTGCCCCACCCATCTCGTCCTTTAAGTATCTCCCTCAAGACAGACTGTGTGAAGAAGAAGAAAAATACCAGCAATACAAGGGAACAGATTAAGCAAGCCACTGAGCATGGGTTTGAGTCCCCTTTGGAAACCAGGACTCAAACACAGAGGCGTGCCAACTGATTATTAAACCTATTGGGTTGCTTTATATATTACAAAATAATACAAAGTTACAACATGAAAAATAAATGGGACTGAAAAACAAGGAGGTCTACATTGTGGTTTGACAGCAGCATTTTTCCTTATAATTCCTCTCCCAGCTATCAGATGTTATTGATCATGTCGAGTATTCAAAAAAAAAAAAAATCAGTAATTATGCCCCCAGAATAATGAAAGTTTTTAAAAAATTAATAAATCTGCCCTCTGGGTAAGATGTCCTCTTTGTCTCTGGAGGTTTTGGTTCAGCTCCTTTCCTCGTGGGATGGGTTGTATGTGTGGGGAGGGTCACTTGAGAAGCTCATTGCCCTTCCAGAGGCTGGATGTGTTGTTTCTATGGTGCTCCTAGGCCCTTCCAATGAAGACAGCAAAGGACAAACTTGGGACTTGAACTCAGCTCTCCAGCATGACATGGCAGTTTGGCTCTGCCTTTTCTCCATGTGGGCTTCTCTAACACACAGACAGAACAGAAGGGCAGATCCTTGGTTAGTGTAAATTTGCAGAGCTTCATTGACTTCCCCTGAGGATCTGCCCTAGACTGTCTAGGGCAGCAAAATATTAATGGTATCAAAACTTTTCCGACCAGGTTAGTGTGAGACTGGAAGTGGGACCAGGAGAAGAACTTGGTCACAAATTTTATGACAAAAAGATGTTTGGGGGTTTGTTTGGCGGGGGAAGGGTTGGTCAAAAACATTTTCTTCCACAGAAAAAATAATTTTCAACTGAATTATTCATTTTCTGGAAAATATGAACAATTCTGGGGAAAAAAATCTAAATAAAAATTTTCAGGAAAAAAATGAATTTTTTCAGAGTTTTCTAATTTATAATATATATACATTTTAAAAGGTGTCAGCTCTTCCCTCCACACACACTGAATTTTCCACCTTTTTCCAGTTGGAAAACAGTAATGAAGTGTTGAAAGTGTTCATTTCAGAGAGAAAGCACATAATTCTTAAATGTGAATTAAGTGTAACACCTAATAGCGAGTTACTTTTAAAAGTCAAAAGTTGTTGCTCTCTCTCTCTCTCTCACACACACACACACTTACTTTCTAAATGGTTTCCCAAATGGAAAAAGCTGGGAACAATAAGAAAGTTGGGGGAAAGTTACTTTCTTACATTTTTAAAATTTCCATGGGAAAGTCAGAATTGCCCAACAGGAAAATTTCCAAGGGGAATTTCAAACTCTCAAAGCATTTCCAGACAGCTCTAACTAGGACATATATCCCAGATGAATATTTTTGAGGCTAAGCCTCTCCACCACTACTTATCACAAAGTCTTGAAAAGTTGTATTTACAAAAGTTTTGCCATACAACTGCCCTTACTGGTGCATTGGATGACCTGAGTCAGTCCATCCAGTTGCTGTGCAAGAAACATTAATACTTTGCATTTCATGGCATCCTCCATTCCATGAACTCAAAGCACTTCACAAAGCATAAAGGCAAAATATTCAATACTGGACACTGATTTTCACTGCCACAGTTTTTAGGTGCTCAATTTGAGACATCTAAGGGCGTGATTTTCACAGGTGCTCAGCAACCACAGCTCCCATTGACTTTGGCTCAAGTGGTGCATGCTCAGCACCTTTGCAGATTAGGTGCATAGTGTCTCAGGTGCAGCACCCAAAGTTCAATAGTGGCTTTTGAAAATGTTGCCATTACTTAAGCTTCACAGCCTCCCTGGGGGATAGAGGAGTGTTGGCTTCATTTCACAGATGGAAAAACCAAATCAGAATCTTGGGGTATTTACAGTGTCTTCTATGGGGGGAGGGAAACCCCCTCATCCTGTTGGGAGAATAAGTAGGAAAATTCACGAATTGGAACTCAGTTTCTTCTCCTTTACACAAGCTATCCCTGTGCAGGGACGAACGGGACCCCTGATGAGCAGTGACTTTGTATCACATGCAGTAAGGTAAATTATTCAAATCTGCAAATAACTCTAGCAAAAATCAGTAATGCTACGGCACCTCCAACAAGGGGTGAAATTACTAAACACCATGAGGCACAGTTGGCAATCTCAAAAATAATAAGGGAAACATCATTAAGCACTTAGGAAGGGGAAGAGAAATAAATTTCTCCTGGGCCCTCTGAATTTTGCAATTTCTCTTGGAAAGTTTAGCATGAGCCAGGTGGGTTACCATGCCAAGATATTCCAGGAAAAATCCTAACACAGCTGAGTGTTTTCTGGAAATCACGTATTGCCCAAATTTGGTCCCATTTAAGTCAATGACAAAACACTTATTGATTTCAGAGGGAGCAAGGTTGGACCTTTAATGAGGTTTCAGTTAGGAATAAGCAGCAGAAATAATTGTCTATCATTTCTTAGGACACATTTGAACACAGGGATGGACCTAAGTACCCACAAAACCAGTGACCACTTGGGGTGCCTACTTTGGGATGCCCTTCGGTCCTATGCTAGCAGCAATGGGATCGGAGTGGGAAGGAAAGTTACCACCCGATTCCCAACCAGGCAGCGGAATAGATTTTTAAGGATGAAGAACACTGAATTCCTTTCTGTTGAACTCCACAATCTGACGAATAGGATTGCTGTGTGCTTTGCAAGCTAGGGGATTAGTAGGTTCTTCTTCTACTTGCAGGCAACTGTGACTGTGCAAGGAAAAAGAGCAAATAAAATGGAAGTTCAAAGCTCAAAAAAATCTACATTATCAATAAGATGGCTGGCTTCTGTGTAATGAGTCTGGTCCAGTTCCAGGTGGACAATTATCCATAATACAAAAACCAGCACCCACAATTGGCACTGTTATTGGTACCTTTAGAGAGGCCCACACTGGATGGACAAAGAGATAAAAGTACCCTCTCACCTCCACAGGTGAATGATCAATCCAGGTCACAGGATTATTTTTAATTCATTCTTTAGAAAAATATCAATATGTTCATCATGTAAATAATACAGTGATAACTCTGTATCCATCCCAAAACTGAAGGAGACACAGTAAGTGTCATTAATTCCAGTAACAATTTCATTTAGCAACATGAAGCCTAAGAAATCTCAACCATACCAACCCCAAGCATTCAAGAGTCTGGAGTCAGGCTGCCAAAATATCTAACCAACCAAAACAAAACAAAACAAAAAAAAAAAACCCACAACCATGAATGTTTTTTAAAAAAGAAGCTTTGAGTAACTTTTATTTGGCATCTGGTTTCTGAGCTGTTAGCATGTACCTGGGTCCTGTTTTCAGGCTGTTTTCTGTAAAACTGAGAACCAGAAACTTTGAGTTGTCATTTAAAAAAGAAAGTGATTGTCTTCTTGTCCTCCTCACTTGACTCCAGAAGTTGGAGCTCTAGTTGGGAAAGCATCTAATATGAGATTTCTGATAAAGTCATGAGCTGGCAACACTGAGCTCCACACATCATTTGTTTTTCAAAGGAACACCCATGGGATCTTTGTTGATAAGGAAAACCTAATCCCACAACATATATAAAACATCCATTTGAAAATTGTACACTGGGGGGAAGCTGCCGCACCTGTCCTGGGGAACAAGAGGGTTTCAGTCTCCAGAGATCTCACTCCATCACCTTTCAGAGGCTGCCCTAATTTGTGCTCCTGCTCCAAAGGAGCAAAAGAGCTTTGAAGGAATTCAGAATAGCCAGAACATAAGAGCTTCTTGATCACATCTGAGTCCTCTTCCAACCTTTGCTCATGCCCTGCCCCAGAAGGCCACCTGCACCTGTGAAGTCACAGGGCTCCCTGTGCTGGAGGAATTCCCCACGGTGCCCCCACACCTGCCCTGCAGCTGCTTTCTACTAGCAAGGGCCATATCACAATGATGAATTGAGCCCTTAAATTCACACAAGAGTGGTGGGGGGAAGGGCAACGCTGGATTTCACTGACTGTTTAGAAGTATCCCCAAACTGAAGAAAAAGTTACCTTTAGAATTTCATTCCTTCAAAGCTCTATTGGGCCCTAGTGACTAAGGATAATGAGTGAGTAAATGTTGCAAGCTCAAGCCTCAGCCTGAAACAGCCATGTAGCCATGGCTGATAATTCCTGCCCCTCAGTCTGCACTGTGCTGATAGATTCCAGGAATCACACTTCTGAAAGCTGCTGCATTGTCTTTTGAAATTATTATTAATTTCCTCCTGGCAGCATTCTCCCCATCCGCTGCTTTTCCCATGGAGGCTTCTTGGCTTCTGACTTCTCTAGCTTAACACAAGAGGCTGGCTTTGTGCTCTCTTTTTCCACATTTTGTAGAACCAATGCTTGCACTTTAACAATGACCAATTCAAGCAGCCTCATATGTGCTGTAAATTAAGGGGATCCAGGTTTCCTTTCTACTTGCTCTTTCACTGTGTAGCCTCATGGAGAACAATCCCCTTGTGTCATTCTGGGACAGAGAAAGAGCTCTGCTCTCTCTCAACATATTGGCTAAAGATTTCTATGGGACACAAGAATACGGTCAGGTTTCAGAGTAGCAGCCGTGTTCGTCTGTATCCGCAAAAAGAACAGGAGGACTTGTGGCACCTTAGAGACTAACAAATTTATTTGAGCATAAGCTTTTGTGAGCTCAAATAAATTTGTTAGTCTCTAAGGTGCCACAAGTACTCCTTTCCTTTTTAAGAATAAGGCCAGTGGTTTTGGACACGTCTCCTACAAACTGGCTTAAATTTGTTTAAACTGGCTGCTGTTGCTAGTATGTTTTCTGCAAGTGAGTCTCAGGGGTCAAGCCAACCATCTCTGCTTGCATGAAAATAAGCCATATAGTATAAAATTGGTGTCTGAGGCAACAAGGTCTGTTTCCCCTCTCAGACCTGGGAACTCCAGCTCTCACTACTGGGAATTACACCTGCAGGACCTCTTCTATGAAGTGATTTAACCTGTTGCTTCTCACACTATTGTGTAAATGAATCTCATGAAACAACATCTCCATTCTGTCTTATGCAAAATGGTATCCCCCAGTCTCTCTTCAAATGGAACTGGGGCTAGAGGGTGGGGAGGATGAACTGGGGCTTTTGTAAAAGACCCCTTTCCCCCCTGCTTTTTAGGGTGAATACTTACAGCACACTTGGTTTTACATTTGCTGAGCCAGACTTGGTGAGATGCTAGAAATATGAAGAACTAAACCAGCAGATTTGTAATGGCTCATTGTTTTGGGTCTTAATTGAATATGGGCACTGTTTCAACAACAGACACAAGAATCTTTCCCAAGTGTTCAGTTTAACAGGTTAACAAATGAGGCTTGCTTGGCATCTGAAGCCACATTCTGTGGAAGAGGAAGCGGAACTCATCATGTATGACTGTTCCTTGTTTAGTGGGTAGGTACATTAGCTTTGTCTGCAGCAGGTAAGTTTACTGATCTATTCCTGAGCATGCCAGTGACACACTCTACTTCCACACACAAAAGTGCTCAAACCAGTTCACATGAACGATTTCCCTTCATCTCTGAGCGCCTCCTTACCTCTGGGCACCCTAACCAGAGTTACCCTCCCACTTCCTCTCTCAGGCCCCAAGGGCTCCAGGACAGGCTCTCTTGGTTCAATAAACCAGTTCCCAGGAAGCGTAGCATTACAAGACACAGTGCAAATATGCCATAGCAAGAGTCCCAGAACATAGTCTATTTATCACCCCCAGTGCACGCAGGCCTTCAAATCCCACAACATATAATCATTCAGCCTAGCGCATACCACATTCCAGCATCTTCCACCACACCCAGACTCTTCTTCAGCCAGACAGCCACCCCAACCCTCCCTGCTGGAGTGTAACCCCAGTCTTCCCAGCAGGAGCACCCCACCACCAACACTCTCCTGGGAATTCATCCTCACCAGGGAAACAGCCATCACTCTCCCCATGCTATTAACCAGTCATCTCAGACAAGTCCACAGGGAGACCTAGCCCTCAGCCCTCTCCAGCATGGAGATGTCAGCAGGTAAACAATCCCACTATCCTTGCTTTCAACTCCCTTTAGCCCTTGGCTCCAGCTCAAGAAGATCAGCCAGCAAATGCCATGCCATGCCTCCTCCTCTATCTCCTCCCATTGCTGCTGCCTCCTTCAGGAACTTCCTATAACTCTAATCTTCCTGATCCTTTATAGCCCCAGGTGCTGCCTTGCCCTCTAACTGGCCAACTGGGAGCACCCGTACTGGCATGGAGGGAGAGGGGAAGGGCTGGACCTGTTTTATTTAAAGGACCCAGCTACCCTGTGACACGTTCCAAGAATCAGATGGAGTAGATGAATCTTTCAGCGGGATAAAGAACTGGTTCAGCCTAAACCGTTTCAGTCTGAAATCCTTCGCACCAGTGTGGGCATAGAGATGCTGAAACAGCCCCAAAGGCTCATTGCAGCTCCATGGAGCACTGGGAGCCTTTTGAAACCTCCAAGAATCCACTGGTTCTGGGAGCCATGCCTGGGACTGTAGGGTAGATTTTTGGAGGGCCTTATAACTGAAGTGGTTTTGAGCAGCACTAATGTGAATGTAGGGCAAGCCTGCAATGGTTCTTAAAGTGATTCAGCATGGCTGGTGTGGACACACTCGTTTGAGATTACTTTGGTTCATTACAACAGGTTCAGCGATTTCAAGCTGACAGAGTTTGTGCAGCATCCATGCTTTCCCACATGTTCTGTGACATGCTGTGTGTTCACTGATATCCCCACACAGTTTAACATTAATAATAACCTGCCCCCCAGCCATTTGTGATTTGCTGATAAGAAAAACATCCAAGGATGCAAAGTTAAGTTCAAAGATTTCTTTATTAAAATACCTTTTCCAAATTCCAAATTCACTGTAATAACATTTTATTGGGGGGGGTGGGAGGGTTGATGGGATGCTCGAATGTATATTTGCCAACAGAGATGTGCTACAAACCCCATGTTGTCTGTGAAAGGTTTAAATGTTTTATGATACAAGCAACCTTTTCCTAGGGAAAAATAAATTAAAAAGATACTAGTCGGTAAGAAACTGAACAGTTTAAGCTTTGGGGGGAAGGAGGGAAGAAATCCTTTGCTTTTAAAGGAGATACATATCTTTTCTGTTCCAGAGCCTTTGATATAGAGCTTAAAGCAGTAAATATATATATGAGTCCATATGTCATCTCTCTGTAAGAATGACTTAGATCCTTGTTGGTTTAATTATTTTAAATGCTATTTGTCATTTAAAACAAGAGCCTTCTTATCTATGTCCCTGATCCTGCAATTGAATCTGCAGTGATACATGGGAACAGATTGCAGGATCGGGACCCACTTTACAGTCTGAAAAAAAAAATCTCTGTTTGGGGTTTTTGTTTGTTTGGATTTTCTTTGCATCAATAAACCTGAGATTAGTATGAACTGCAAAGTTCTGATCTGGATCCAAACTTCTCCAAAGTACTGGAGTGTTTGGATCCACAGCTTTCTTTGAGCCTGTTATTGAAACAGGGAACAGCCACCAGGATGGAATCTGGATGTGGTGCTGATCTTCAAAAGCATGGAAGCAAGGTGTTGGTTTGGCATATTGTAGAGATAAAGTAGGGACAGGTATGAGGTTACAATCTGGACCCAAATAAGCTTCTGAACTTTAATGAAGTTTGGGGATAGGATTTGGAAAAGGGTTTAGCTTCAGGCCCAAATCTGTTGACCCGGGACCCAACATCTGTGATCTATATTTTGTCTAATCTGGACTGTGATGTGCAGTCATTCTTTTGAGAAAGAACCAATATGCCAACCAGCTCAATGAGCAGTGAACCTTTTAGATACAAGAAGTGATTTAACAAAGAACAAGGAATATTTGTATTTCTAATAATGTAGGCACTTGGTAAAGTTCTGAAACTCTGTACAGTTATTAAGTTTTTAAAAAGCCCAGAATGTACTCTTACTCTATGCTCCCACCTCCCCAGAGCAGGATGAAATGGAGGATAGAGAAACAAAACTCTTTTAGTGAGAGAAATGAACCATGTGGGGGATATTGGTCATTGGTTTCCATAGGCACTTTCCCATTTGAATCTTTATTCGTAATTTTTTAAAAGTACATGCTTTAGGAATGTCCCTGTTGTTCACCCTGAGGAAATGAACATTGAAGAGAGGAGCCAGGCAGGTTCATAAATAAGTGCCATAAAGCTTTTGAAACAGGCACATCATCTCGCATCTTGTTTTTGTCTCCCAGCAGTTGATGTTTCCGATGACTCTGTTAAGTGGCATCAGGAGAACCTTCTATTCTCTATTAGCAATGAGGAGGGGAAAAAAGCTAATAAGCATAAATTTAAAAAAAACTCTTGGATCAATGAAATTGCATAAAGAGATGAAATATAACAACTCTTCCAAGAGCTGCACAATCAGCTAAGCAATCATCATGTCTCCTCTTCAAAGTCATTCAACATCTCCATGGTACAGAGAGGAAATAGACACCATGATATTTACGCTAACATTTTCAAACTGCTTGCCTATAGTTAAGCACCTAAATCTATGTTTGGGCACTGACTAATAAATAAGTGGCCAGATTTTCAGTTCTGCAAGTGGGTGGAGAATTGGAGACATTTGTCTCCAGGATGGTACGTTCTGTATTAGTACAAATGTACACCTGAAAGTACAATGTGTCCTAAGTGATGCTAATCAGTCCACGTTCACCACCAGGACAAAATAAAACAAACAAACAAGTAAAAATGACAGGGGAGAATAAGAAGTCAGAATGTATGGCTGCAGCAAATCCAGCACAATACCAAATTAGTATTTGGCGAAGTGGCTATCTCATTGTTAAGATATTTCCTTCAATATGTTTTCAGAAACTAAGACCATTAAATAACTTAGAAAGATTGCCAGCTTTGATTCCAGGAAGGAAACCTCCTCCCAGTTCCTCTCTTAGTAATTCAATTAATTTACTCCAGACACTTTAGGTAAAAAAAAATTCAAAGACACCCATTTCTTTTGCAAACACTTCCTATGGATGGAACTTAAGATCTAAAATCCTGTAGCAGACAAGAAACACAGAAGAGGCCACAAGCCCAAAGTTTGGATATAGTTCTGAATATTCCTCAAGTCCAACGTGTTCAGGCCCAGGTTACTTTGGTCTGTGCCTCTCTCTAATCAGAACTTGGACTGCAATTTGATTTTAACCTATTTAAATAATTCAGGCCTCGACTGGATTTGTCTAACATGTTGACTTAAATGAGATCAAAACCTTACCGTGAATCTGTGTAATGTCAATGTAGTTGTCAATGTGTGGCATTTTTTAAAGCACTGGGCTCACTTTTATCGTGGCCTCACACGGCGTGGAGGGAGCAAAGTTCTTCATTGTTTTCATGCTGGATTAGACTTATTCTGACAGTGACACAACTTCTTAGGGGCTGAGGTTGGTGTAATGGAGGGGGGAGAGCTCATTATAAAGCTGTTTTCTTCATTTTTTTTTCTTCAACGCAGCAGTTCTTGGCTTTGCCTTATGACTTCCTCACCATTAACGCAGAACATCATAATCTAATAGGTTTATTAGAAGCCAGTGGGACAGCATTACTTGAATTTGAAGTAAGAAGCACACACCAAGGGTCAGATTTCAAGCACCCACAACCATTGCTGAAGTCAAAAGGAAGGCATGTGCCCACACCTCTGAAACCCAGACTCCAAATAGGGGTTCAGTCCCACAGTCCTTACTCCCATCTGTCCCCCGCAATACATTTGTATGGTGTATTGCCACAAAAATCCCCACTGTGTCATATTATCTCCATGAAAATGTCAAATCATGAGTCTTCGGGCTTGTCTACGCTATCGGGTGAGGTCGATCTAAGAGACGCTACTTCAGCTATGTGAATAACGTGGCTGAAGTCGACGTACTTAGATCAACTTACCGCGGTGTCTTCACTGTGGTAATTCAACAGCTGACGCTCTCCCGTCAACTCCACTTGCGCTTCTCATTCTGGTGGAGTACCGAAGTCGACGGGAGAGTGCTCAGCAGTCGATTTATCGCGTCTATACTAGATGTGATAAATGGGCCCCCGCTGGATCAATCGCTGCCTGCTGATTCGGCAGGTAGTGTAGACAAGCCCTTCTTTTCAAGACCTACACTCTGACATGTAGCTATAGCCAGGAAACCTGCTATCTGGGCATTACTTTCTTTCCTGAACATGTTCCCTTTGATTAGGATGCCACAGTTTCAGGCCTGGAGACCAAAGGCCTCTATCCACATATCAGGGGCAGCAAGAGCAGCAGCAGGGCCAGTCTCCCCTGCAGAGAGATCTTCCACCTCCCCCAAGATCTTCTCCAGACTTCTAAAGTAGAAAACTGCCTGGAAAGGAAGGTTAAGCCACTTGATCATGTTATTAGGACTCTTTTTGCTTTGATAGGCAGGGTCAGCAACTCCCCTCGGTTGGACTCTACCTGTGAGGCATGGCAGAGCATAGTGCTGCAGGAAAATAAGCTACAGAAGAGAAGTACTTCAATAAAACGAGGCGAGAAGGCACAGCCAGAATCTCTCCATCTCTTTTCTCTCTGCACTTTTACGTTGCCTGAGCAATGTTGAGAAGAAAAGAAAAGAAAAAAAAAGAAAAGAAAAGAAAAAACCCACGAGGAAATTCACTTTCTGATCCCCACTGTGGCTCATTTATGTGAAGATAAAGAAACACTCTGGATTGCTCCTGATCAGCAGGAAAAGAACAAAGGCCTGATGGTGCTTTTTAATCCAGAGTTGGCCCTGCGAGCAGACCTGGGCCCTGTCCGCACAAGCCCTGGTGATTCAAATAGCTATTTAAATCAGGAGAAGTTACAGTATTTAACTGCAACAGGGATGCCTAGCAGGGTGTTTCCTGTCCGATAACGTTATGTCAGAGTTTCTAGGGGATGCCTGTGTATTGCACAAGTGCCATTTCCTGGGAAGTATCGCGCTCACCCTCAGAGGTTAAGTTTAGTGGTATATGCACATCCTGATCCTGCACATCTGTGTGCTGTCCATGTGAACCCCAAGGGCATATCGCTGGGGAAAAGTCAGGTAACATGCACAGCTTATTCCAAAGCAGGTTTTTCTTTTGTGTATTGATGAGAAACTAAAAATGTTTGGGACAGTCTGTTGAATTTTACAGGAGATCTTATTACTACTCTCCAGCTGCAAACAGGAATTTATGCAAGCAAGGAAAATGCAGCCCTAAATCCAACTCCTCTCATCTAGTTTGCCAGGAGATGGTAAAATGTCAGGGTCCAATTAATTAAAGCCAAAATTATTTACATAGGGTGCTGAGGTGTTTTCACTGCAGCCCATTCAAGAACCAAAGCAGCCTCTATATGGCTCCAGGTAATGGCTTCTAGACTCAATTTTGGTAATTGAAAAAATCATCAAAATTATCAAAATGATGGCACATCAATGGCACCTTTCATACAAAGATCTCGGAGTGCTTTGCAAACATGAATTAATGAAGCCACTCAGCACTCTCGTGAGGGAGATATTAAATTCCTTTTGCCCAACTGTAAAACAGTGATGAATGATTGGGTCAAGGCCAGACAAGTCAATGACAGAGCTGGCCACAGAACCCAGGAGGACTGACTGTCCCCTGGCTCACTTACTCTGTACCTTACAAGTATTGGGAAATACCTGTGTAAGTTCTATACAGCAAGGGCTCAGTTCACGTTAGCAGCTAGAGTGTATGTGGAACTCTGCTTGATGTAGCAGTTATGGATAAGGGTGCAAACAAAGGCCTCAATGCTGCATGCTCAGAACCTCTTACTGAAGTCCAAGGGTGCAGAAGATATGCAGCCTTGGCTCCAACAGGCAATCCAGAGCACTGAGAAAGGACAATGCCTCCCATTCAGGTCCATGCCAGCTGTTTGCTGCAGTTACTTCTCTCCACCTTCTCCTGTGTATACTCAGCCCTTATCCCGACGAAAGATTTAAAAAAAAAAAAAAATTCTCCTCTGTGACACCATGAGGTTGCATCCTTGCAATTGGGTGGAGAACGAGGCTTGATTTATTTTTAGAAGATAGAGAGCAAAGTAAAACCCCAAACCTTTAGATGACAATGAAAAATAAACCCTATTTGCCTATTAAAATCCGCCTGTTTATTGTAACACACTCCATGACCTTCAATGCTCTGCCAATGGACTGTAAACAATACAGAGGTTTTCTTTTGTATCCCATGTGGACTTGAGTGCTGATGGAAGGTGGAGGCCCCTGCCTTTCAGAGCCGGAGAACAAGTCTACACTACAAAATTAAGTCAACCTAAGTCATGTCGACATACAGCCACCGCAGTAATTAAATCACTTTTCCATTTCCGGCCTACACTCCTTATGTCGGCAGTGCATGTCCTCACCAGGAGCACTTGCACAGAGTTAACTGTCAGTATGGGGCATTGTGGGACAACTTCTGAAAGGCAACAAACAGTCAATGTAAGCAACGCAATGTCTACACTAACACTGCGTCAACCTAACTACATTGACCTAAGTGCTACGCCTCTCCCGGAGGTGGAGTTATGAAGTCGGTGTAGCGGGTGAGTTACATCGATGGGAGCTACATTTTAGTGTAGACGCTTACAGAGTTCGGTGGACGTAAGGCAGCTTATGACGACCTAACTCTGTAATGTAGACCAGGCCTGAACGTGTATTGTTAGCTGAGAGAGAGTGCTACTGTGATTGTTATTTACAAGTCTCCTATTTGCTACAGTTGGTTTTTTTAAGCAAATGCTCCTGAGTCATATAAAATAAGTGGCAGGAAAAATACACTCCCGCCCTGCTTTGTGGGAGGGATCTTATACCTACAGGCACACTTCCTCTGAGCCTGGGGCTGACCCTGCCTACCCTTGAGACTGCCTCCAACCTTGTCCCAACAGGTATCTGAGCTCTACCAGCTGCCTTTTAGGGATTCAACCATCTTGTCTAAGACCAGGAGGCAACTGGGCCTCTGCAGTGTCCCTCAATATGTGGCAGTTCCTCCCTCCTTTTCTTTTTCAAGAGTTACCTTTGAAAACTCCCTGTTCTTCAAATCAAATCCTAGAGGACTATAATCAGGATTTTGCCTGAGTAAGGACTGAGCAAAAGACCTCAGAGTTTAGCCTCTGGATAGGCTCCTCCTCTCTTTCTCTTTCTCTCTCTAGTCTTATGAGGGCAGGTTTGATCATAGTATGGTTTTCATTGTGTGCTTCTCAATTATTCTTTTAAAATCAGATTATAAATATATCAGGGCAGGGACTGTCTCTTTCTGTGTGTTTACCCAGTGCCTGGCCCATTTTGGGTGCTAACACAACAGCACTAGTAATAATAATTAATAACCATGATATTACCGAACAGCACCCTGGGGACATAGTCGGAAAGTATTTGTTCAATAACGTTAATATCATTATTTCTGGAGTGCTTGTACTTCGTCTTTTGCATTTCAGCAGAGCCAAGTGATCATTCATTTGAGGCATTTAGCCACTCATTCTCTCCACAAATTGGCTTTTCCTCTGATTAGTTTGGTGTTCAAAGCTATTCATCGTATCATTCCTTGACTGGTAGATTGTCCATTAAATTTGAGCTGCAGTGGTTAGTTTGGCTGGGCTCTTACACCACATGGTGTTGCTCCGGTTCCCTGATTGGATGATCGTAATAATGTCAGCATTTGCTTTCCATTAATATTTGTTTAGAATGTCACAGTCTCCATCAACAATCCTGCCAGTCGGCCCGTCTTCTAATATCCTGGTTGAAGGTGCTACATAGCACAGGTCAGGAGCACAGGCAGAGTTGAACGCAAGCTTCGGCTCGAGCCAATAGTCACAGTCAGGAAATCCCCTCGCTCTACACCTTAAGAAGGAAATCACACCTGCAAATGGTAAAAATCTCCCAGCGTTCATGTGCGGGCACACTCCTTGGGAAGGAGACACAATTGGTGCTAGCCCCACTGTTGTTTTTCCAGCTAAGGTTCTAAACACCCTTTTTTCATTCGCCTCTTTTCCCACTTGACACTGATGCTATTACTCCACAGGCTGGCCAGCCCAGCAGGCCCTCACATCCATCCTCAAGTGGTTCAGCACCATCATGCTCTTGAATACATCAGCCCAGTGGAAGTCTGAGGACATTCCCAAGCTTGGCTCTGCTGTGTCAGAGCGCACACCCCTGCAACCAAGCCAAATCTGCACAGTTGTGTTTTTTCATGTGTAAACTCCCCTTTCGAAGAGTCATCATGGACCAACTGTGCTTTATAGTGGCTTTCTCAAATACCAGTTATTTCATATGACTTTTAGTGCTCACTGCTATATAAATATATCAGAGAAAACCTGGCCAATAAGGATATAAATGAAAGTGCTAAGTAGTACATTTCCAAAGTATTGCAAACAATACAAAAATATAATACCCTTCAATGTTATTTCGCTGATCAAACGGTTATCCCAATCTAATTTCCCAATCTCTTATTCCTCAAATAAACTGTATACTTACAGAGTGTCTGTTTTCCCCAGAATCTGCAAAATAAAATATAGTTTAGAAATTGAATGGCACATTTGAAAGGGATCAGCTTTACATACAAATAAATGAGAATTCAGGGTTAAATTTTCTTGCATTGCACTTGGTAATTTTGCAGTGACATAAACCAGCTAGCTGGAAAGTTTGAGGGGCAGTTACTCCCCCACACCTGCTCCATGTAGGGACTCAAAAAGGCAGAAGTCTGTCTGAGTGACAAAATATTCCCTCCTGAGAATACAAGCAGCTGTTGCACGTGACAGAAACTTCCTTTTAGAGGCAAGTTATCATGGGTGATATGCTCTACTTCCCACTCCTAGATGGTTTGTCTGATGCAGGCTGGGTGAGGTAATATCTTTTATGGGACCAACTTCTGTTGATGAGAGAGAGAAGCTTTTGAGCTTACACAGAGCTCTTCTTCAGGCCTGGGAAACTTACTCAGAGTATCACAGCTAAATACAAGATGAAACAGATTGTTTAGCATAAGTAGTTAACACATATTTCAAAGGACCATTCAAGATGCAGTGCCAGGGAGGGAAGTGGTCAGAGAATCCTGAGAAGGGTACAAATGCCAAAGAAAAAGGAGATCCCCAAAAGATACCCAAGATTTAATTAATAAAAAGATTCTTCAGCCTGGTCCAAAGCCTCCCGAAGGCAATGGGCGTCTTTCCATTCAACTTCAGTGGGCTTTGGATCAGGCCCCTTGTGTTTATGTTTAGTGTGGATTTAACGATTGCCATCTGAAAAAAAACAAAACTTCTGTGTTGCTACGGAAATGTTCCCCATCTAAAAAGTGGGTGTGTAGAGAGGTTAGGAGAGCGACTCGTCTTTCTCTTAGATGGGGTTATCATACTTGTTTAAAGTAGTATGTTTGTGTGATCTACTGATCCTTGTTGCACAGGAGATACACACTAGTGTTCAATTCCAGTGAATGCTTTTTGGCACAATGAGGTTCAATGCAGAATGACCACGGCAAGCACGGTGGACTAATACACAGAGCAAGTGATTGGGGTCAGGACTTCACATTAATCCTGGCTCTGGCACAATTTGCTGTGTGAATTTGGACAAGTCACTTAACCTTCCTTTAGCTCAGTTTACCCATTTTTAAAATTGCATATAATAATCTTAACCTACTCCACGGGGTGTGATGCTTAATTAATTCAAATTCAAAAAGCCCATGGAAATCCCTGAATGAAAGACACTATGCAAATACAAAAAGATGGTGGCTATGGCTAGTGAACAGTTTAGTAGGTCTCACCCTGAAGATGTTTTCTTTGACATCCAATGTAAATTCACCTTTGTTCAGTTTCATCCTGTTACTCAAAGTTGTATGTTCTTGTACCATGATAAATAATTCCCCTCACAGCTTCATGGCTGTGCCAGTCACATTTTTGTGACCAGTTAAGTCCCTTCTTAGCAAAGTAGATGTACATAAGATTTCTATTATCAGCATTTTTATTACATTAGAATTATGACTGTCTTATTTAACTGTTCATTTACATTCCCGGAGTTCTGCCTAAAGGAAGTGTTGCTTGGTGTCTTTAGCCCTACCACCTGATCTCAGAAATCGGAGTCTGCACTCAGTCACATTGTTTTTATGCCAATGCAACTCCATTGACTTCAATACAAAATTGGACCCAATCGTCTTATCCCGTCTGAGAGGAGCAATAGAAAAGATTTTTGGAAAATATGCAAAAGCTTTTTGATTGCTGGATGTAGATACAGCTCAAAACAATAATGCCATTTACCCACTGCTAAATCAAAGTCGAACTTGAAATGGACAAAACTAGCTATATTATTTATGAAACAGCTTATTAAGGAGAATGCATGCAAAGCCTCAGTCACTGTGTATCGTGCTATCACAAAGGAGGAAATTATAAATATTACATATTTCCCAAACTTCAAGTGGACAGATGTTTGCTAATCCAAAGCTACTTTGTCCTATGTGACAACAACAGATCACCCACCGCCTTATAACTGTGTCACCCAAGATCAAAAGGCATGTGGCCAATAACTAGTTGGGTTTCTAGGTAAACACCATTGCTCCTGTCAGGGAAATGTCACACAACTGCGTTTGTGGTCTGAGGGATACCACTTTGGCTGTTAGAGGTCTAAGTGATTTCTGCAAAGTTGTGAACCAGGTAAACACAAATATTCTGTAATTAAACTATAGGGCTGCCTAGTTGGTGCTTTTTGCAGAAGCCATTAATGTTTTACAAAACTTTTTTTCCTTATTGTAACCTTTAAATACATATACAGTGATTTTTTTTATCTAAACCAAACTGGATTTTATAGTTACGTTGGGAAATACTGGTGTTTTCGAAGGAAACAGAGCTTACTCCTATGAAAGGAGGCAGGAAAAGGTGCAGAGATATTCTGGGTTCTGATCACGTATGGGTAGAGTTGCCAATTTTCTTCCAGAGCAGCGGTAATGGGTTCTGTTATGGGCACCAGGGAATAAATGACCTGAAGTTACAAATACCGTGGTTGAGGAGATATTTGCCAAGTATTAAAGAGGTAGTGTACATGTACGAGTTACTGAGGACTAAAAGTTCTTTTTTTCTCAATGGTGTATTAGGCTCAAATACTACATTTGCATGATGGAAACAAATACTGAATTTGCCACATAGCATGAATGCCAGCCCTGTTAGGCTTTGCTATATATTTCCAAATATAGCTACTGGGTATTTGGGAGCATGGAGGCCCATTCACGCTTAGAGAGAGATTTGCAAGTCTCATAAGTATATATCAACCAGACAGAGGCTATGTTTAGATTCAGTCATGTGTCCATGATGGATTGATTGAGAGTATAGAGAAAAGGGGGGGTTAAAGAGTGATCTGAGTTAAAGCAAGAGAAACCTGCAGTAGCTCCATTGCACAGATTGCATAGCCCCAAGGATGCCATTACACATGAGTACACACATATTTTGCCTTAAATTTGGGGTTCAGCTGAACCCAGAAACTCCATGCATACGTAGATGGGGCTGAAACCACTAAGCTTTGCCTTGGTTTCAGCTGAAAACTAGAAGCATGCCCACACTACAAAATTTGGGTCCAGCTATGAACTTTGCATGCCACACAATAGAGAACTGTTCAGATCCAGATTTCAATTCACACATTACTGGAGAAGAGAGTCTAGACAGAAGATTTTGACCCAGAGCTGGATCTTGAATACCCCAGAGCAGGTAAGCTGTTGGCTCTGGGGGATATTGTTGTGGGCTCAGATTTAGTTTAAAAAAAAAAACGTCACCACAGGGCTTATAGTTTCCACCTCTTCCAGGTTGGCAGAAAATTTGGCCAACCAGGGCCGAGCTTTGCAATTTGCAATGAAGTCCCAAACCAGGTGAGTTTCCTTTGGTGTCTTGTTTTGCTGATAAAGATTTTTCACCACTCTAGTGAATATTCTCCCAGCTCAATACAAAGGTACTGTACGACATCTGGAGCCTGGCAGCAGGAAAATGGTAGAGCAGATTTCCTGATTACCGGGGCCAACTTCTAATAGCTTGTTTCAACCCGCCCAATGCAGTAGGGATTTCTCATGCCTCTTTCCGCTGGGGAATATTTGTTTTTCCACAGTATATTGTTGGTTGCAATAGGATTCTTAAAACTTCCTGTCTCGCCGCTGCAACTGCCTCTCAGTTACTGATTCGTTTTTCCAGTGTAAGCAGACCTGGGTTTAGCTATGTATTTTGTGTGCTAGATTTCCCTTTTCCCAAAGAGGGATTAAAAATAGAGAGCAGTCCAGGAACCCCATGGTAATGAATCACAATCAGCTCTGTGATGCCACAGAGGATGGATGGGTGGGTCCATCCAATGCCCACCCAAAGTCATTGAAAACCTTCCCATAGACATCAGTGGATTTTGGACCAGACCCTTAGAGGAAATACACTGAACAAGCAGGAATTCACAAATATACTTTGTGGGAAATAGTGTGTCCTTAAAAGCTTAGGAAGGTCTCTGAGCACTGAGTGGTTGCTGTGGGACAGAGATGGATACAAAACTCCACCCACCCCAAAAAAATCCCTTTCCAAAGTGCATTTGGAGCAAGGAGCATTTTGAGGACCTTCATCAAGAGCCGTCCTGACAGGGGGTCCTTGTCAGAGTGAAGCTGCAATATCAGAAGCACTAATATGGGTGGCATTCTGAGAGGTCATTCTCAGAAAAGCAACTGATGTAGGGTTTGGTTGTTTGGGACTTAAAGCGTCCATGTTTCCCATAAAGCCTTAAAGTAGACACCTACGTGCTTGAGAAAAAAATGTGATGCATTAAAGAAACAGAAGTTTTAAACTAAGCTCTGACGCCATCTTGCCATATCTTTACAGGCCTGTGGCTTGGAATCAGATGGACCTTTCGCTGGGCAGGGCAGCTTCCACTCATTGTTTCAGGGCTTGACATAGATGTGATAATGCAGAGTCCTCAGTAAAGAAATCCATGTACTGAAATTGCTCCTGTGCCATACAGGTGACTGTATCCGGAGTGCAGCTGAGTAGACTGAGGTCTCCTGCTATTTAATTTTAAACCAAGATCGGCCTGAAGAGATTTGAATTTCACACTCTGCCGCTTTCCTCTACAGAACCCCAGGTATGAACCAGAAAAAACGTTTGGGGGTTTGAAATGCAGAACTGACTTTGTACATCTCAGGCCCATCTCTACACCCAACCCTCTAGGTAGCCATTGACATTGCATATTGGGGTGAACTAGGAAATCAGCACAGTAACGAGGCTGGGACACAGAAACTAGAGGAGGTGAAGTCGGGGCCTCAGAATGGCATTTACAAGAGGAAATGGAAACGGGGTAAGAGCAGGCAATACAACACTAGAACTCTGACAACCAAGGAGGAGGCTCAGATACTCAGAGGACTGACTGGCAATGAGAAAAAGGGGCAGTAAAGTTCAGAAGTAGGGTTGCCAATATTGGTTGGCTGTATTCCTGGAGGTTTCATCACATGACAATCTTTAATTCCTGGAGACTCCAGGACAATCCAGGAGGGTTGGCAACCCTATGCAGAACCCCAGCCACTTTATGACTCAGGACAGGGAGGATCTCTGGTTCCCTAAGTTCTCTGAGCTGGAAGGTCAAGATGTGCTAGTCACTGAGAGGACCTTGCAGCACACACTAGTGACAGCACAGTCAGAAGGGAAAGCCAAAACAGAGTCTGGCTCAGTTATCACATCAAATTGTATCAACAAAGCAACAGTTAGTGACCTCTGACATCCCATGCAACTTCTTCCCCCACAGGAGATTCACACTACAAAATTCTCATTGGTCATAATAAATTCTCTGGAAAGGCAAAATTATACATGAAGCCCTGTAATGGGCGCTGTCTCTGATTAAAAAACTGAAGTGGCCTTGAATCGCGTAATAATATAATATTTAGCACCCATATAACTAGGGCTCTACCAAACTCATGGCCATGAAAAATGTAATCCAGAAATCTGGTCCTCCCCCCTGTGAAATTTGGTCTTTTGTGTGCTTTCACCCTACACTACACAGATTTCACAGGGGAGACCAGCATTTCTCAAACTGGGGGTCCTGACCCAAAAGAAGGTTGTGGGGGGGGGGTCACAAGGGGGGAGGGTTTTTAGGGGGGTTGTGGTATTGCAACCCTTACTTGTGCGTGGCTGCCTACAGAGCTGGGTGGCCAGAGAGCAGCAGCTGTTGGCCAGGCACCGAGCTTTGAGGCAGTGCCCTGCCAGCAGCAGCACAGAAGTAAGCGTGGCAATACCATACCAGGCCACCCTTCCTTCTGCACTGCTGCTGGGCTCCTTGCCACAGCGCAGAAGTTAAGGGTAGCACTACTGCAACCCCGCTACACTAACCTTGCAATCCCCCCACAACTCCTTTTTGGGCCAGGACCCCTACAATTACAACACTGACATTTCAGATTTAAATATCTGAAGTCATGACATTTACAGTTTTTAAAACCCTATGACCATGAAATTGACCAAAATGGACTGTGAATTTGGTAGGGCCCTACATATAACACTTAACATCTTCAAAGCAATGTGACCAGTATCAGCTCATTAATCCACACTATGCCCCAAAGCAATTAGGCAGGCGAGTGTTATCCCCAATTTATGAGTGAGGAAAGAGTCCAGCAGCCACAAGGTCCACACTTAGGCCTGGTCTACACTTAAAAATTAGATCAACCTAGCTGTGTCTCACCGTGACCGCTGTAGTTAGGTTGACTTAACCCTCTGTGTAGACACAGCTAGGTCGATGGAAGGATTCTTCTGACCACCTAGCTACTGCTTCTCCGAGAGATGGATTAACTACATTAACGGAAAACCCCCATCAACATGTGTCGACATAGGAAGCGTCTACACCACAGTGCTATAGTGGCAGAGCGATGCCGCTATAGCATAGACCTGGCCTCGGTCAGTGGCAGAGTTAGGATTAGAATCAGAAGTTCTTGGCTCTCTGTACCATACTCAGACCATACTGCCTCTCTGATTATCTGACAGACTAATGGCTACTGTGCTACAGACCCCATTAGTTACCCTCAGAAGAACCACATCTTTTTAAATACTGAGGACCAAATTCTCCTTTACAATAAGACCCCTTTACACTTCCCTGGAAGAATAAAGGGGACATTAACGTGGATTTCATTGTAATTTATACCTACTGCCAGAGGGGCCTTAGTGTAAATGAGAAACAGGGCTTATCCAGACATGGCATTATTCAGGAATAGCTCCATGTATGGGTGCTCTTATTCTGGAATGAGAGTCTCTTGTTCCTGGATTAATCCAAGTGGATTAAGATGAACAGGAACAAGGCCATTTTATTCTGGAATAAGAGCATTCACACGAGTTATTCTGGAATAGCTATTATGCATTAAATTCACACCTGACCTTAATCCAAACTAACTTTCAATAGTAAGCAAGCCCTCAGGCCCACTGAGATCGATGCCTGTTTAAAAAACAGCCTGCTGCCTCGCTGTACCAATGTGTGTTAGATATAGCAAGTATGACAGAAAGAAAAAGTGTTGAAGTGTTAGCATTATGCTCAGACAGATGATGCAACATTAATCTGAATCAGTTAACTCCCTGCCATGGAATAACAGTAATACTTTGCACTTATGACAGATTTCAGAGTAGCAGCCGTGTTAGTCTGTATCCGCAAAAAGAAAAGGAGGACTTGTGGCACGTTAGAGACTAACAAATTCATTTGAGCATAAGCTTTCGTGAGCTACAGGTCAAAATAAATTTGTTAGTCTCTAAGGTGCCACAAGTACTCCTTTTCACTTTGCACTTATGGCATCTTTCAGTCATGGATCTCAAGGCTCTTCACAAATATTAAGCTCATCCACCCAACATCCTCTGTAAAATGGAGAGAATCCCAATTAAGCCAAGTGCTCTCATAGCCCGTATCAATGAATGTATCCTCCCAACATTCTGTATTGCAGGGAAGTAGCAGACAGGTCAAGAGACTTGCCCAAGGTCACACGTGGGTCAGTGGGAGGGACAGGAATATAACTCAGATGGCCTAACTCCTAGTCCCTCACTCTGACCCCAAGACAACACTGATTCCTCCAGAAGAGGACCCAGGATAAGCTCTCATTGAAAACATTTCAGCTGCTTTCCCCCCCACCCCACCCCTTTTTTTTTTTTTTTAAGTAGAAGACTTTAGTTGGGGGTGGAGGTAGAGGAATAGGGTAATTTATTTTGAGAACTTGACAGTGAATTTGAGATGGGCTCCAAGGTTCTGAGTCTAATTAAGTTTCTGGGTGCTTTTCACCCTAATTCTGTTTTACATGGTCATAGAGGATGGGTTAGCCTATTTGATTCTGGATACCACAGCTGGCTCACCCAACATACCAGACATCATAGGCTCATCCCCTAAAAACAGCTTCCCTGAGCTCATCTGTTCTTCCCAGTCAAGGGTCTGATACTGCAGAGTGCTGGGCAGCTCCTGTAAGGTATTAGGCTGAAGACTCAGCCCCCATTGGCATCAAACCGATTGATGTCAATGGAGGTTGGGGGTCCCCAGCACCTCATAGGAGGCACCCAGCATCTTGCAAGATCGGGCTCTAAAACATTCATCAGTTTGAATGGCTGAACATGTCCCTGCTGTACAGGGACCCTGAACCCTGCCACATCTGTGTGTACCCTTTACTACAGTGCTATCATGCAGCCTAGCCATAAACAAAGTAAATATGATGTTGAAATATGTAATGTAGCCATCCAAAACTACTGCACGCCTGTGTGATGTCCTGCTTATCTATTTGAAACACTTTTCCTGTGTGTCAGTCAGGAAAAACAAATGCGATTAGAACAATACGCTGTTATTAAGTTTCCAAAAATAACTGAAAATGTAGAATGTTATGTATAAGGGAGCAGGTGGACTGTAAGATTAAGGGGGTGCTTGCGTCTCATCTGTCCAATTCAGCCCAGACTTTCAATCGAATCTCATTTTGCTGGACTTCCTGCCTTACAACAAATACAGGTTTATAAGTGCCTTGAATAATAATCCTCTCAAACACGCTTGATCTGATGAATTAGGTCTTGCAAAAGGTCTCTGCCGTACATACAGCTCTCTCCACTCTGGGAAAAGGAATGGAATCATGAAAGGCATAATACTTCTGGCTTCACCACCCTGGCACAAAGAAAGAAGTACACAGTCTGTTTCTGCATTCCATTAAGGGCCTGATCCAAAGCCCATGGGTCAGTGGGAATCTTTTCATTGACTTCAATGGGCTTTGGGTCAGATTCCTGAAATCTGCAGTCTTACAAACCCACAAGGGCTGCTCTCTGCCATGTAACTGACCTCTTCTTTAGGATAAAGGCTATTTTGCTTTTTGGTGAAAGAAAGAGGGAGTGTGGACTAGTGGTTATAGCAATGAACTGGGAATCAGAACTCCTAGGCTCTATTCCCAGCTTTGCCATTGTCCATCTATGTGACTCTAAGCAAATGACTCAATCTCTCTGTTTACTCAGCTGAAAAATGGAGATAAAACTGACCTACTGTGCCTCACGTGCTAAAACTAAGTAAGATTTTTGAAGTATTGTGTGATTCTCAGAGGGGAGGTTCTATAGAATTGCAAACTGTGTATGGCGGGGAAGGACAATCCCAGATGAAAATTGAAAAATAGAAAAACAAACGTGACATGCACCACGAAAGCCACATGGCAAGAAAAAAAGAAAAACTGGCCAGACTACAGGCTGACATTTACAAATAGATATTTCCTAATACAAAGGAGATGGAAGGAAATCCTCTCTGATGGAGTGTTTGACAAGCTAGCAGGAAGCACCCTTAACCTAGGTGTCTCTGGAATTTCAGCGCTGCCACAGCAACTGTCGATAGTCACCAGCAGTAAGATAGCTGCTGGGATCCAGGTACAGAGAAGGATCCTTGCTGACCTCAGAATCTGCCAGGAGGAAGTGGGTAGTGTCCACAATTTGGAGGGAATCTGATTATATTAAAAAAGAAATTAAGTATGATAACATTGCTTCAAAGTTGTTAGGTTTAGGGGCAGAATGGGGTGGAGGCTGCAATACAGATGTGTGGGAGTTATATATATTTTTAAAATAACTATTATTAAGACAGGAAAACAGAAGAAATACCCCAAACTACATAGTATTCTACAGTATCAGAAAAAGTGAGCCACTAGCATATTTCAGCCGGGGAGGACAGATTTGGGCTGGTGCTAGCATTCTAAAAAGATACATGCGTACACAGCATTTTGAAGCTGCGGCTTGGGTTGGGCTTGGGCTCTGAAGCCTACTGAATGGAGTGGGCTTCAAAAAAAACCAACCCCCTCCCCGGCAAACCCTGAACAAGATAAATATTAGCAATTGGAAATGAGCTAAATTCAGAACACAAACCCCAAACCCGCACAAATTTTGGGCAAGTTCAAATCCAGATTCAGATCCAGATCTGAAGCAGCCCTTTTTGGGAGATACAAAATGAATGGATTAATGGAGCAGATGTTCCAGTTGTTAATCTCACCACACTGGGGGAAATCACAAAGATGCTATGAAATGTATCAGCACTTAAATGTTCTTAGCTGCTATGTGGGATGTGTCCATAGGACCTCAATGTCGCTTTTCTATATCCTTTACCTTCTAACCTATCTAGATACAAATGCTTCCAAACTTCCTTCATGTGTTTAATTTTTCACTAGCTTACTTACCATTATTAGCTTTTCTGATTTCACTATATACTGTATCAGTCCCCTTCTTTACAGGAGCTGGAAAATGTATTGGCACAGAATCAATTTATTTCCTTTTTTTGTTTGCGTTATGTTAAACTCCTTACACAAACAGAACACACTGTTTTACTTTTAGAGGAAACCGTTATATAAACAGCAATGCGCCATTCCATGTCGGGATGAAAAAGCAGCTGTTCCCCCGATCCTCCCCGTGTCTATGTTATAGAGAGATGGACCCTCTCTAGTTAACGTTGAAATTAGCTTCCCATTATAAATTTGATTCTCCCTCTCACTCACACACACACATGCACAAGTTTCCCCAGCATTAAACTGATCCTCAGATTTTTCAAGGAATATCTTACCCTAGGGTAAAGCTTTTCCCTCAATAGTTTCCCTCAAACTGGACAAGCTGCTTTAGGGTGACTAGACAGCAAATGTGAAAAATCAGGAGAGGGGTGGGGGGTAATAGGAACCTATATAAGAAAAAGACCCCAAAATAGAGACTGTCCCTATAAAATTGGGACATCTGGTCACCCTAAGCTGCTTTAAGTGACGTGAGGGCTCACAAAATGAGGTCTGCGTTCTGAAAACTGCTCACATGCTCTGTGCTTCTTCTAGTTAAATCTTCCTTTCATGGAGCTGCTTTAGTTTTGTGGAAAGGCTCAAGGAACGTTCGCACACTCAGAGCTCCAGTGTTCAGGATCAACGACATTTTTACAAAAGGGAGATCCCCCAGTTCATGGTGGTGGAGTGGGAATATGCAAGACAGTTCCAAATTTACCATGCCAGTGCATGAGCTGAAGACAGAGTGGAAGGGAAGGCTGAGAAGGTATGGATAGGCAGGAGAGACTGAGGGAAGAATAGACAGAGATTGAAGCCTCAAAAGACTAATGTTACTGGGTTTCTTCCTCCAAAATGCTATAGCTGGCCTTACCCACACAAGTTCCATACAGCTGAGGCTGCAGAAGAATCCTCAGGAAAGTTTTCCTCCTGGTTCTGAGGTTCCCGTTTTTATCTACTATGGTAAATCCTGCAACGAGCTTTTATTCTGGGTGGGACCATCCAAAAATACCAAATTAAAAAAACCCAAGAAAGACTTTTGCTGTCTGATGCTTGTTTAAGATCCTTTTTGTGGATCACTGTCATAAACACGGGTGCTCCTTCTGGCAGAGGTGAGGCAGGGTTGAGCCAGCTGCCAGCACAACTCAGATTCCCAACATCTTCATTATCTACTGCGGCAACACAGCTGTGGTTACCATGTGAATCTAACATGGTTCTAAAGAAAAAAATCCCTGGGTCACGGCAGCCGGGGAACTGTGCTAACAACAACTCTGTTTTAAATACTTCCTAGTATGGTTCTGGTCCTTGAATAGACAAAGGCTTTTAGTTTTATGAGGGCTTCTTGAAGGGCCCCACCATGCGAATCTCATGGGCACAGGTAGATTTTTTTATAGAGACTCCCATATTTATTCTGCAGTCAAACTGAGAATCAGGATAATGAATTGTTAAATAGCAGCTCAGTGTTTCATGCACCTTGGGAACACATTCTGCAATCCCAGAAAGATTTATTTTGAATTAATTTTAAATAATTCTGCTAAACACACTTTAGACACTGAGGGCTAAGTGCTGTTGAAGTCAATTCCAAAACTCCCACTGATTTCAATAGCAGCAGGATCCGAATTTCAGCAACCCTTAATCACAACACATAGTGGCATAAAATCAAAATAAATTGGACAGAACTGAAATAATCAAAACCATCTCAGGGCCTGATATATATATATATTTAACCTTTCATAAGTTGATCTTTTCCTAGCCCCCGGTAAATGTGCTAGTAGAAAGGACTTAAAAATAATGACATTTTGTTCCAAATGACCTTATAATGCTGCACCCTGCAATTGACTAACTAGCTATAGAAGTAAAAGGAGGGGCATGTTCTTACTGAGCCAAGGTTAGCAGTTTCTCCCTTCCCCTTTTAGGGATATTTCCTGACAATATTTTAGCTTTGGTCTTTGTTTTCCTTGTGTTAACAATAAAGGGTCTGACTCATTGCACAGTATTGTGTCACAATTAACTTAGAAAAGATATGCAATATGTTTTTGTTAAGCATAGTCTCTCCTTCAAGATTTATTACACCAGTCCCCATCACCAGCACATCTTAAAATATCAAATCAGCAAACAACTCTAACCTCCCAAAAATAATGCTATATCCAATACTTAGCTAGCCACTTTCATTAGAGGAGCCCATCGCTGCTCACAAAGCATAATCCCAAATTTAAATAAATAATCCCAAATTTACAGATGGAGAAAAATGAGGCACTGAAGCCTTGTCTACATTAGCTTTTCTTCTGGCAGATTTACCACCCTTAATAATGCTGGTGCAGCTTTCGTGTGAGCAATGATGAAGTGCAGAAATGCTTTCCACAGCCACTGCATATTTACCACCATAAGGTGGTCAAGAATATTCAGCAATCCTAGAAAAGTGATCTGTCGGGAGAGATTTGGTTTGAGGGAAAAGGGCAAAATGTTAATAGCTCTTTAATGCTGACAGACATCATTCTATATCTGGACTTTTTGGGAGGTGAGGGGATGTTTAATTAATCCTTATCCTCAAAACTGCCCCAAAGGTTACTATTATGCATTAATTATTGATCTTGCTCCCCTTGAGGTCAATGGGAGTTTTGATGCTGACTTCAGTGGCTGCAGGAATAGACCTTTGTATAATTAGATATAGTAATTTAGAGCCTGATCCTGAGTGATTGAGGAATACCTGAGTTCCCATTGAAGGCCATGGGAATTGAATGTATTCACCATCTTGCAGGGTCGGGTCCTTCCTTAATCTGCTGTTGATAAAATTGAAAGTAAAATGTAATCTCCTGGGTGAAGAGGCTGCCTGCTGCACTCTTAACTCTGAATGCTGCCTTCTGGATGAGGAGTGCATCCGTCCAGAGTAGAATGTAAGCCTAGCTTTGTTGTTGTGTACTTTGCCCTTGTTCAGAAAATAGACAGAGCCAGAGGAGATTTAATTGCTTAATATTTGAGGCCTTAAATTAAGTCTGAGGCTCTTGAAGTGTTCGCTCAGAACAGAGGCGCTGGTCATTGTCGTGGTAACAGAGACATGAAAGAACACTGTGTCTTGAAGTAGAATCTGAGCAACCTCAACGTGATAAAAGCATTGATGGGAATCCAGGGGCCAAAGCCCTTTATATGGGTGAGAGTAGTTACTGAAAAAGTATTTTAAAAAACAACCCCTGGCCTTACTCCTCTCTCTCCCTGAGACTAAGGCCATGTCTATGCTTCCAAGTTGACAGCAACACAGCTATGCCTCTTCAGCTGTGCCACTGTAAGAGCACTTGTGTCGCCATGTTATGCCTACAGGAGAGCATCTTCTGACAACATGGCGCTATGCATATGAGCGCTTCTGCCGGCAAAACTTATGCCCCTCAATTGTGTTTTCACACCCCTGAGCGACAAACGTTTTGTCAACGTAAGTGCTAGTGGCCTAAATCTTATCCTGTATGGTGCAATGCAGAGGTGAAAGAATAAGTCTTTTGCATAGACTGCTGTTTGGTTTCATATAACAGCTTCCACTCTAGCAGTATCTCAAAATGCTTGGCCCAGTAACACAGCAGGCACTGGTAGTCCAGTGACCATACACAGAAAGAAAGCACTTATATGCTAACCGGTAGCTTTTGTCTTGTCTACACTACAAAAAACTGCAACAGTGTAAGATTTAAGCATGCTGAGTTGCATGATTTAGTCCTGCAGGACAGACAGGACCAAGCCATGCTTTAATCAGACTCCTGAACCATGAGACAGATTGTACAGTCCAAGGCTAACTTGAAACAGTATCACATAGTTAAAACATGGTCCAATCCCATTTAAAACAGGGTCTTTTAAAAATGTCAGTGCACTACTGTAATTTAACTAGATCGAGTTAATATGGCAGTTTGTGTAGTACAGACTGGACCTTCCTCTCTCAATAATATTTTTCTAACATCCTAGCCTGAGTTGGATGCTGGCTCAGATGCAAAGGTTATCCCCATTCTTTTAGGCGTTCGTTAACTTGCCCCTAACAAAGATCTTAGTTTAACATTTCATCTGATAGAAAGTACCTCTTACAACATTCTACGCCCTTGTACTGCACTGGGCATGACTAGAGGTGTGTGAAACATTTGTAACTCTGGACTAGTAAAGGCTGGGACATGGCTTAACATCCTGAATGGTTTTCATTTATTCCTAACTGCTTAGGCTTTTATGTGTGTTCTGAACAATTTGCCCACTTTCTGCACAAGGAGACTGAGGATACCATGATGCTTTGGGTGAGGGGAAAAATTGAGTTGTAAGTGTCATCATTGGGAATAGGATCCAGCAAGACAATTACCTCAAAGGCCGGGAGGAGATTCACTGTAATGCCATGCTAAGAGTTCTGGCTACCACCATCATTATTATTTGTATTACCAGAGTGCATGGGAGCCCTAGTTACGGAGCAGGGCTCTGCTGTGCTAAGTTCTGTACCACGGAACTTAAGACATGCAACAATGGGGCCTACACATTTACCCAACTTGTGAACTCAACTGTAAGAAGTATGTAAAAGTTCATAAGATGTTACAATAACCTATAACAACAAATGTTGATGGGAAAAGGTGCAAAAGGGAGACAGATGAATTGAGTTAATCTAAATTAAAAAGGCCTACTGATATCATTCATGGACTGTATTGAATTTATGCTGGTTAAAAACAGGAGATGAGGAGCCAGAAGTCAATAAGCCAAAATTAGTATGTCGGATATGAAGCCTAATTAATGGACAAAATGAGGGGATGGGCTATTCCATCTTCCACTCCCTTTCTGGGGTCCTTAAAAGAAAGAATTGGAGGGGAAGCCTGAAAGAACAAAGGAAGAACAGACGAAATACAGATGGAGGCTATTAGAGCGAGCTTCACCATCATGATGGCCAACCCCACCATTTTCTGGGATCCCAGGCCTTCATCATTCTGATCCTAAGAGGTGTCCTGACCAGAACGGGCCAGACAACATTCCCACCCCATCGGCCCAACCACCAGCACCTGGGATGACAATTATTACCATTTAAGAGACTGTCAAATGGTGGGGGAGAGGGGCTTCCTTCTAAAAAACTGTCTATAGCTAAATGGAAAGGGAACAAGGTATGTTGTTCAAATGAAAACCCTATTTAATACTTTACATTTCAAATGCTTTAACTGTTTTTCCTTTTTTTCTGTATCTTTAAGATACAAAGGGTTTTTAATGGTGTGTTTGCCATGGCGGTAAGTGGCTGTGGTCTCTGGATACCAAGCCCTGGACCTTGTTTAACACTGGACAGGGACTGGGTTGTGGTAACACCTTTAGCCCATATATTCCCTCTGAATTAATACCACTGACAGCAGGAGGCTGTTACCAGGGCAGCCAACATTCTCACTTCCCTACACTCTCACTGGGTATGTGTGCGCACGCTACAGACCCTTACTGCAGCAACAAACGGGGGTTTTCCATCACTCTCGTAAATCTCCTCGAGAGGCAGAAGCTGTGTCTGCAGAATTAGGTTGACATGAGTTTTAGACATAGACCAAGCCTCTGTTTCCCTGCAGGCCTCCAGCTCTCCTCAGGCTGTAAGGGACGAATCACAGTTCCTGCTCTCTACCTCCTTGATCTCTCAGCAGGCTCAGCAGTGGGTGGGGACACTCCCCGGTTCCCTGCAGGGTGGGCAGCCCCTCCCTCTCCCTCCTCCTGTGGGCTGTAGAGGCTGAAGCCACCCAAGAAAGTTTAAAAAAAAAATTAAGTGCCCCTCCATGAGCTTTGAGCCCACAACACGCAGACCCACAGCAGGCTGCTTTCTGCTTAGAACCCCAGCTCCAGCTGGTAGCCCAGCCTAGCTAAAGATCTTATGTGGAAGGGCACAGGAGAATCATGGAGGAAAGGGAAAGTACTGGTTGGCTCTGGTAACAGCAGTCCTTGCATCACTGAGAGCTATTACCAAGGAACTACCATGCATAGAGCATAGGACCTACTCCTGCTCCCAGTGAAAGCAATGGCAGAAACAGCAGGTCTGTAACGACTCCCAATACATAACTGTACAGGTCAGCCAGCTCGTTACCTTTGTAAGGATCAGACGTTGACACTTCAACTTCAGTATATTCCACCTCAGCACTCTCGTGGTCAGATCCTGCCCCAAAATAGCAAGAAGATGTTTCTTTGTAGCACTCCCTATGCCATACTTGCTGTGAGCCTGATCCTGACTCAAGGGAAGTCAATGGTCAAGCTCACAAGGACTTTAAAGGGCACATGATTGGGCAGATGGGGGTTCAGCCCAGCCTGCTGAAGCTGACCTCCTTTTTAAAACCGGGGAGGGGTCTGGGTGGTGCCTGAAACTCTTGTCTTTTTTTTTTTTTTGAGGTCTTGAAAAATAGCAAAATGCAAATTTAGAAAATCCTCTGCCCCAGAGTCCTCTGTGTGCCTGTCCAGCTTCAACTAGTCTGTCTCTCCCCCTTTCTCTGCCCTTCCTGTCCCCATTATTTTCTCCTCCTTTTCCCGTCACCGACAAAGGAGCATCTCCTCTGCACTTCTTTAACACCTCTGTTTACCTCAATGTCCCCCTCCTATCATCTTATCTCTTGCCCCCACCTCTGATCCCCTCTCATCAGTCTCCTTCCCCTCACAGCAGAAGCGTGTTTTAATCACTAACATCTTCAAATAACCCACTGTTTATCTCTAGCTATCGCCCCATCTCCCCTCTATCAAAGTTCATTGAATGTGCCCTCAACAACTGCTGTCTAGAGTTCTTCTCTGCTAGTTCCAGCTCAGACCCTTTCCAGTCACCTCTTGCCCTCCACTAAAACAGTTCTCAGAGTCTTCAATAGTCTTCTCCTAGCCGATGCTCATAACCAATACTCCCTGCTCATCCTCCTCTGCCTGCATTCAACACCTTCAACCACGCTTCTCTTCTTGAAATCCTGCCCTCTGCTTTCATGAACCTGTTCACTCCTGATTGTTCTCCTTCCTCCCCAATCACTCCATCAGAATTTTATACAGAGGATCCCCATCACGTCCACCATGCAACTTCTTTTGGGGCTCCGCAGGCCTTCATCCTCGGTCCCCTTCTGTAACTTTTCTCTGGGGAAGTCTCATTTGTAAACATGAATTCAACTAACATCTTTACACTGATGACATTCGGAGCTACCTTTCCACTCCAGACCTATTTCCTTCTGTCCAAGATAATCTCAGTCTTTCTGATATCTTCTTAGGGATGTCCATTTATAAGCATAAGATCAACATGGTTAAAAAAAACCTCAATCTTTCCGCACAAGCCTTCCCACATTCCTCTTTTCTCAGTCATCATGGACATCACCACCCTCCTGCCTTTCACTCAGACCTGTAACTTTTACCTTCAACTCAGCCCTCTCTTTAGATCCCCACATCCAGGCTTTGTCTACATCTGGCTGCTTCTTCCTGCGCAAGATTTAAGTCCCAGAACCCATCTGTGCTGCTAGAACTCTCATCCAGACCATGGCAACCTCCTCTTCGCCAGCCTTTACTAATCCCGCTTTGCCCCACTTGCATCCATTCAAAATGTTGCTGCAATCACTTTCCTTGTTCGTCACCTGAACCTTTGTGCTCTCCATTGGCTCCTCCTTCTCCACTGTACTACTTGTCTTCACTTTCAAGGCCTTTATGGGCTATCCCAGCCTTACCTATTATCCCATATGCTGCTGGGACAGCAACTCTCACCTCTGTTCTGCCAGTGATACCAACTCTCAATGCCCCTTTGTTACATTTTCAACAATATCCCTTCGCGCTTTCTCCCATAATGTGTGGGTGGAGCTCCTGATAGAACATTGGCAAACTCACCCCACTATTCTCCTCCAAATCCCTTTTTAAGACTCCCCTTTGCCACAATACTTATGAAAAGCTTGACAGCAGCTAGCCAGCTGGTGTGCCGAGATTGCTGCTTTTCATGCTGACCAGTAACATCTGATGGTTGTAGCCATCTGATGTCTCTTGCCTCATATTTAGGCTGTCAGCTAAGGAACGGTCTTTTCATAGGATTCATAGAATTTAAGGCCAGAAGGGACCACCGTGATCATCTAATCTGACTTCCTGAATAACACAGGCCATAAGACATTTTTGTTGTGGGTTTGCCCAGCCAAAACCATGTTATAACATGTCAGGTTAGCAGGAATCACATTTTGAACACTCACATGCCTACGTGGAAAGCACAGATGGGAGCAAAGGGAGAGGGTGGACATAGTAGTATCTGTCTATGAGTTTTCAGCCATAATATCCCCAGAATATTTACATTTAAGCACTGCTTTTTAATTAGTTCTTTTAAACACTCAGTCCTGAAAAATACTTTGTATCTCTATACAACTATGCATCTAGATGATGCAATACCAGATACAATTATTACTTTAAAAAGGAGGTATTTTTTAAAACCTATTTGGTGCCTCAGTTAGCTGGAAGATCATTTTCTTCATATTTGACACCCAATTTTATGCTGCTTAAAATGTCAAGATGTAGAAAAATGATGAAAGCAAAGATAAATAGAAGGTAAAGGAAGCCTGTGAAAGATTCTCTGTAAAAGATTCAAAAATAACATTTGAAATATATTTGTAGGTAATCATACTTTTCTTTTTCTACGCCACCAACCAAAAGAAGCAACTCATTAGGCTCAGAACACGCCTGGGACATGGACATTGTTATGCTCATTTTGCAAGTGGGAAATACAAAAAACCTAGACACAGAGAGGATAAGTGACTTCCCACAGCATCACTGACGACAAGGTGGGAGAAAACAAATGAATATAGAAGGCCTAATTGCCAGTCCCCTGCTCTCACAATCAGACATGTCCCCACCACTTTTAATTCCAAAATGATAAAAAAGTTATGATTAAAATAATAGTGTGAAAATTACCTTTATTTTCACCTGTTGATTTTACAGGACTTTCACTGTCTTCAATGTAACCTGATCCTAAAATTAAATACACAAGCAGAAAGTGAGCCAACAAGCAGCTTAGGATAGTTGTGATTCATTCATTTAGCTTTCTCATTAAAATACAACAGAAACCTTCTGCTGTCACAACATGTAATGATTTAATTATTTAGGGGAAATTTTGCTTTTGGGTACATGTCCAAGCCACTCTCATAACATAGGAGAGCAGAATCTGATCCTATAAGAGGATCAGTTTAAAGCTAAAGGAAACCAAGGAATAACTTTGTTCACATTGAATGAGCTTTCCACAAGGTGACAGTTTACCCACATTGGATCACTGACACCAGTAGAGTTCGGACTCAGATTGAGGGCAATAAATAGACTGCAGAGACCAAAAAACATATTGAACATAGTTTTTTGGGGGTGGGGGGATGGGGGAGGAAAACTAGTGAAACTTATCTTGAAAACTGATGTCTTCCAGAGTTTGGAAAAGATGAACATGAGACGGGGGTTTTCTAGTGGGGAGGTAGGACTATCTAAGTAGCTAAAAAACAGGGACTGTAAGTGAACAGTCATGTGTTCTTCTGCCCCTTGGGCAGGTCACCTGATCTCTATCTTGGTTTTTCCTTTACAGAAAGAGGATATACTGCTTATCCACCTTTATGAAGTGTTTTGAGATCCTGGGATGAAAGGTACTATATAAATACAAAATTATTATTATTTAGTGGTCTGAGCACAGAGTTGGAGCCACAAACTCCTAAATCTCTGCTCTGATGTTCTCTCTTTCTGTGGCCTTGGTTGTACTGTTGAACACTTAATCTGCCTTTACCTTGGTTTCCCCCGCATCTGTAAAATGAGAATACTACCTATCTTGCATAGAAGGCCAGGAAGATTAATAATCTGATGTTTGGTATAAAGGTGCTTGCAAGAATATCTAGGAAAAGAATGGCTCATGAGAATCCTGTATATATTCACAGTGTCTGGATGGTCATCTTGGAAGCTCTGAGTCTGGGGGTCATCCAGTCAGGGAGCAGAATAAATAGATGAATCTTAAGTCACATTGTTTCACAGAACTAACTAAAGTTACATATAGCAAACAGAAAAGTACTCCTTTTCTTTTTGCGAATATAGACTAACACGGCTGCTACTCTGAAACCTGTCATATAGCAAACAGTAATTCTGTTACTCTAGTAAGTAGTTTATATGCAGGTCAGAAACTGAAATGTGTTTATATAAACTATTCTCCAATAGTTTGAAAGAAGTTAAAATTCATAAGACTCCAATCTATTCACATAATTGGCCAAAAAGTTACTAGACTAAATTATTCACAATAGTTTATCCAGGTCTAGTCACATACAAGAGAAGAAAGAGCCTAAAGTTCCAGTTCACTGGTAGCCAAAAAAATCTCACAATAATAGTCAGCCCAACATGGCAGAACAGCTTATAAAAATTTGTCATCTCATGAGAACAACTTACAAGACGGCAGTTCTAACCAACACAAACCCAACACTACATCTGATTGGGCCTCAAAAATCAACACGAGCCTAACCCTGATCTGGTCCCAATCCTAAGCCATGTCTCGTCTCAACCCCTAAGTATTACTAAGGCTCGTTCCATCAAGCCATTTCTAACCACTATACCCACCTCATTTTCAGACCAGGTTTCATTGTGTATAGCCCCCAGACACACAAAAAAACAAACAAAAACAAACACACCTTACATTTGCACATGCAGACTGGATAACTGCATATCCTCATTCTCTGATCTACAAGTACAAATGCTGTTTTTCGTGGGTGCATCTATTATTCCATCATTTAAAAATTGTGCCCCAGTACATACCAGGACCATGCGAAGCCAAACTTTTAAACAATCATTTGTTGATTAAAGCAATATGCTACCAGAGAGTATAAAAAAAAATAGTCTACCAGGATAGAGTTCTGTATAATGGTTCTGTCCAGATTCCAGTTTCTCACTAGTCGAATTAGTGGCTGCTGTGGATCTAAAAAGGAAATGTACAAAAATGGACATGACTAAGGAACCATCCTTAAAAGTAAAAAAAAATAAAGTGATAATTGTTTAAATTGGCACCACTCCTTTATTATCTTTTTAAATTAATGGAAGCTTTGTTGTTGACCTCAATGGGAGCATAAGCAAACCCCAATGTCAAGTGTTATCTCCCTTTTCTTCTACCATATGTCTCTATGTGATTTTAATCCTACATTTGAAGGCATTCAAATCTAGGCCTGTCATTCCCCATTTTTAGTAATTAGCCCATTTCCATTTTGGATTATTTCCTCATCATGTTGTTTCTGAGTAGGTGGTCTGCTGCAAGTAGCCACAACCACCTATTGTCTCCAGCTGAGAGACCTAATAAGATTCACCATATATGTGTAACATAAGCCTCCAGCATTTCAGTCAGACACGTTTTACCATTTCCAGAAAGAAAGCCATCTTACCCAGACATCTCCATGGAAGGATGTTTACCTTGCAAGGGAAAGAGAAGAGATAATTGTTATATCCTGCACCAGTAGAGAGACAAATGCATAAAAGGTGAAAATGAAAGCTACATGTGGGGCCCATCCATCCCTGAGTTAGGATCGTTTCTAGTGGCCACAGTGAAGTTTGGTATCTTATTTAGTTGATGTGGAAGTTGCCAAATTGACTAGAGGACTTCATGTTCTAGTATGAGCACAGAACAGATACAGCATTGACAGTTTCAATACAGGCTCCCTCAGATTCCCCTCTTGATCTAGTGGGGATACTTCCAAAGACGAAGGGATATCTCAGAATCCATGGCTCATTCAGTTCTTGGCCTCACTTCTGAGACTGTTAACTAGGAGGCTAAATGTGATGGTTTCATGTACAGACCACCATACAGTCCACTGAAAAGCTTTCAGACCTTAACTTTTGATTGCGGAGCTATACTGACCTGGACCAAAATTAAGTAAGTTATTTAACCCTCTGTATCCTACTTCTAATCTCTGTAGCCAACCAGTCCTCTGGATCTGATGTTCTCTTCCAGGGATGCTGTGATCTAAAACCCTGCTCCTTAGGCAGGCCGATATACAGATATCTGGGAGTTTCAGACACTCCAAATTTTCCCAGATATTTTGGTTCAAAATGGATTTAAACCAGTCCTACCCATTTTTCTATAACAAAAAATGTGAAAGAGTAACGCAATTATAATTGACCGAATCCTGAGGTCACTACTTAGTCAAAACTCACAATTAATAGGAATTGTTTTTGAGTAGAGACTGAATAAATGCTGAGTAAGAACCTCAAGTTTTTGAGGCAATAAGGATTAGAGATGGGCCTGAATTTGTGGAAGTAAGGGGGAGTCCAGAACTAGAACCCAGATCTAAATTTCATAGCTTTATAATGGATCAAACCAAAAGCTCCGAGCCAAACAACCTCCAGCATTGGGGTGGTTGAAAATCCTACATTTGTCACCTTTCCCCCTGCCCAGTCCTTTGTTCTTGCAGCCAACCCCCTCATTTGTTCTATTCATTCAGCACCCAGAGAATAGAAGATATTCATTGTTACCCTTTTCCTTCTTACGCCAGTACCACCAGAAACCAAAAGCTGCTATGGCAATTACAGCCAAGACAAATAATGCGATAAACCCTTTCTGCCATGAAGCCAGGATGACTGGAAACGAGAAGAGACATGTGTAACAATGCATGCAATGGTATGAAGTCACTACTGGCTTTTACAACTCCTGAGTCCTCACAAGAGGTGGTCTTGGCATTATTAGAAGTATTTAGTGCTCAGGAGGGTGAATTCAGACAGCTCTGGAAAATCTTTAAAGAGGTTACCATCCAGAGATCACTATTGGGTTCTTCCCTAACTGGGTGGGGGTCTGTTCCTAAATCCAGTCAGGGAAAGCTTTTAGTTGGCTTCTCAGCCTCTCCTAGTATGGTTGAGGATGTAGGGACAACCCATTGTCATAAGTGTCTCTGCCTGGCTGACCTCTGCCACAGATCTGAAGCCATGGAAAATGCAAAAAAAGCCAGAAAAGTTTAACACTCACTCCCCAAAAATTAGATAGATGTGGCCACTGGGGATAACAAATCCCCTTGGTCCAGTTCAACACTAGTAGGTATTTTATGAAACCTAGCATTGAGTGACAAGTAGGCAAGACCACCAACCCATCACTCCACTTACAGCTAGGCTGGGAGATCCCCTGGACACAGCTCCTTTTTGCTGCTTGAGCATAGCTAGGGGACTGAAGGAAAGTGAGAAACATTATGGACTGCAGGAGGAGAACTTATTCTCCTGCGTTTTTCATCTGCCAGTCAATTAAACTACGTTAAGTTTTGGATCTATTCACTCTTGTTGGGGATTTTTCTAGAGAGGAGTGCTTTTGCATTAGGCCAGAGTCCATGCTGCCTAAGTTGGTTTTCCTTGGATCCAAGAGCTAAGTCTTCCTGGGGTTTGTTCAGTTTAGAACACAATGGGACTGTTTTGGTTAGATGGTGTCCCAAACCTTTCATGCTATCCCCCACCAACAGCGCATGTACAATTCCAAGTGGCAATACAATCTAGTGGTGAAGTCCCTACCTACATTAGTGGCCCTTTATAATTCTCCTTATCCCGCAGGAAAGGAGTGTTTGGTGTTTTTACCATGTACTAAGTGTTGCAATGGAATTCACCATGTAAGGCAGGAAATTCCCTGCAGAAGAGGGGGAATTTTAAAGGTCCAGTACATTAAGATGCCTTCTTTCCTGTCATTTAAAAAAGTTACAGCTACTGTAAGAGATGCCTCAGTTCTAGGTAATCCCAACATTACATGTAACAGTAGATTTGAGATAGACCTATTCTGGTACTATTCCGAGCAGCCTAAGGATGTGCCATCAAGAGCATAGCTTACCTTTAACGGTTAGCAAGTTGCTTCGCACAGTAACCCTGGCTCTGTTGGAGGCTTCGCAAAAATATTTCCCTGCATCCTGCTTACTCAATGATTTCTTCTGCCAGACGACTCTGGTTTCCATTTTGCTTTCATAAAATAAAGGTTTCTGGTCATTTTGTTTAAAAATTCTGAAGTCGATTGGCAAAGATCCTTCGCCTACGATGCAGAGAAAGTTGATATCTCCACCATCTTCCACTTCCCCATGGGGTAAACTTCCAAAGCTTATGTTCCTAATGGGAGCTGCAAATGAAGGCATGAGGAAAAGACATCAGGTTATAAAATACTATTGTAGAAATGCTTAGTTTGGCACCACTTTGTCTTGCTGCCAGAGAGACTGCATTTGTGTTCCGTTATTCCCACGCTCCTGGCCAGCGTCTGCTGGGGAGCAGCGCCCATTGATTTATATATAACTCTACAGTGCCTAGTCCCTGATATACTCATGGGTACTCGAAAGAAACAAAAGTAGAGAATGTCTGATCCAAAGCCTATTCAAGTCAGTGGGAGTCTTTCCATAAACTTCAATTGGCTTTTAATCAGGCCCTAAATTGAAAACAATTTAGATAATATCTCTAGAAATAATCAACCAGATCCTTAGCTAGTGTAAATCAGCATAACATGGCTTCAGTGGAGTTATGCTATTTTACACCAGCTAATAATCTGGCACAGTACCTGTAAATAATGTTTAGCTGATTTTTCAAATCAATTACTAGTGAACACTGGCAGCTAATGGACCAAGTTCTCTACTGATGGAAGGACTGAGCAAATGGCCCAGATTTCTCATTTTATAGTGTATAAAAAACAGGAAGTAAGAGATCAGTTACTTTATTACATTCATTAAAATATAAAGTATGTGTAGTCAAAATAACACTATTTAGATTTGATGTTTTATTAGCTATGCCAGTGCTTAAAAAGTTAACCTGAGAGGCAAGTAGTGTATATTGATATTTTTTATATAATTAAACAACAATGTATATATGTCATGCATCCAAAAAACTCCATATATTAAAACAACATTAATGTTGCAAAAGTCAAAAGGATCACACAGACAAAAGTTAGGAAATGCCACAATTCAGGTTTCCTGTGGAACCTTAATTCAGCCCCTTTTTGCACATACATTAACATACAGTCTTTATTGACATGAACACATACTATTTATTCCACAGGATCTCTGTTTCATTCAGTGCACCAGATGGATGATACTGAATGGCTACCTGTGACGCATGGCTAGAAAGGGTTAAACAGCCTGAAAAATAAGTAACCCACAGAAGACATGTGGGGAGATAATATTTGTGGTTTTGTGTATTTACATATGTAAAAGTAGAGTCCGGACAATGTAATCAACAGTCCCTGTCTATGCTGTATTCTGATAGAATTTAAATGAATTGCAAACACGGGTTATCTTGGTATTCATCTCTCTTTGAAATGTACTGTGAATAGTGGAGGAAAAGACAAATGGCCTTATGTTAATTGGTATAGCTAAGTACCAGGGATGGACCTCCTTCAAAGTCATCCTAATTACCTTTTGTTCCCCGAGGAACTCCCAACTTGTCAAAGAAGACATTACACTGTATCAAAGTTCCTTGGGTCCTGATTCTGTCATCTCAGATCTGCTTAGACTTCATCAGGGAAAGTTTGAGTCATAAGACTGAGATCCCAGTTATGCTGGTTCGCCCTGAATATGAGATCTGAACATTGGACTATGACCTATGAACTGAATTCTAAAGGAACTCTTTGCAACTACAAAGCTTACCATCTCTGCTGTGAATCTGAACCTCAATTAATTGAACTCATGTCTGTATGTATATTGATCTTTTAACCGTACTCTCTCTCGTTTTTTTAATAAATTTTAGTTTAGTTAATAAGAATTGTCTGTAGCGTGTATTTGCGTAAGATCTGAAACATTCGTTAACCTGGGAGGTGATGTGTCTGGTCCTTTGGGATTGGTAGAACCTTTTCTTTTATATGATGAAGTAAGATTTACAGAAATTTTCATCATATTTGATGCGGATACCTGGATGGAGGCCTGAGGCTGAATCACTTTAAGGGAACTGTGTTGTTTGGACTTCTGAGTAACCAGTAGGGTAATAAAGAAACTGTTTTATGCTGGCTTGGTGAATCTAAGTATTGGAATATCCACCAGCTTTTTGGGGTTTGGCTGCCCCATTCTTTGCAGTTCACCCTAATTGAGTGACCACAGCTGGCTGCCCACTAGGACCCCGGTCACATCGGCATAGTCGTGCTTGGATACACATTACCACAGGTTAATTGGGTTTTTGGATCAGAACCACACACTTGTCAAAATTTAATTTTGATATTGGAGAGTTTAAGGGTTAAAAATCCGTTACAGTGAGTGACCCATGATCAAGATCCTGACAGAAAAATCCTGGAAGAATTGTGCTTACAGAGAAGGTTGTATTTTAGCAAAAGACCCCAGAGCAGGAACTGAAAAATCTGTTAATTGCCAGTAATAAGGAAGCAGACCCAGCGAAAATGCTTGCAGTGAGAAACCAGCACCTAGAATTTGAACAAGAGCAAAAAATAGCTGATATGGAAGGAGAAGCTGCTAAAAGAGAATGCCTGTGTTTTGAACATGAACAAAGAATGGCACATATTCGATTGCGGGAACTAGAAGCTAAGTCAAAAGTGGAAAAACTTAAGCTCCAACCCAAGAGAATAAAAGAACAATAGGAACTGTATCATCCTGAAAAGCCAGCTTCTCTCAACAGCAAGGATGGGGATAAAATCTATCCAGTTTGTAACAGTGTTGGTATGTTGTTTGACTCTAAGCAGTTGTCTGTGTGTAACCAAGTTTACCCCAACACTGCCACCTTTTATGTAAATGCTTTTACTGCGAGCTCAGGTGAAGGTAACCCCATAACTTGTGCAGAGAATGTAAAAGTCTATGATAAAAGCTGTTTAGGGCAAATTACAGCTAACATCACTCTTGTTAAAGCAGATCTTGTCAAAGAGGAAGATTATTTACCAAATAAGAATGTGAATACTGTAATCCTCTATGAGTTTACTGTAAGTATGCCTTTAGCCAGAATCCATCTTGAATGGAATGGTGTTAAACATGAACTTATAGCTGCTGTAAGAAAGTTATTGCCTAAGGATCTTTTGATTGGGGATAATATTAAAGCTTTCTTCAGTCAGGTTGATGACATAAATCAGTCACAGGAAAGAAATAATCCTGAACCTGTGTCTACTAGGGGCAAGGATTTGTCTATGGAGGATTTGTCTATGGAGATATTCTATCTACTACCCAAGATCCATAAACCTGGAAATCCTGGGCACCCCATCATCTCAGGCATTGGCACCCTGACAGCAGGATTGTCTGGCTATGTAGACTCCCTCCTCAGGCCCTACGCTACCAGCACTCCCAGCTACCTTCAAGACACCACTGACTTCCTGAGGAAACTACAGTCCATCAGTGATCTTCCTGATAACACCATCCTGGCCACTATGGATGTAGAAGCCCTCTACACCAACATTCCACACAAAGATGGACTACAAGCCGTCAAGAACACTATCCCCGATAATGTCACGGCTAACCTGGTGGCTGAATTTTGTGACTTTGTCCTTACCCATAACTATTTTACATTTGGGGACAATGTATACCTTCAAATCAGTGGCACTGCTATGGGTACCCACATGGCCCCACAGTATGCCAACATTTTTATGGCTGACTTAGAACAACGCTTCCTCAGCTCTCGTACTCTAACGCCCCTACTCTACTTTCACTATATTGATGACATCTTCATCATCTGGACCCATGGAAAAGAAGCCCTTGAGGAATTCCACTATGATTTCAACAATGTCCATCCCACCATCAACCTCAGCCTGGTCCAGTCCACACAAGATATCCACTTCCTGGACACTACAGTGCTAATAAACGATGGTCAGATAAACACCACCCTATACCAGAAACCTACTGACCGCTATTCCTACCTACATGCCTCCAGCTTTCACCCTGACCACACCACACGATCCATTGTCTACAGCCAAGCTCTGCGATACAACCGCATTTGCTCCAACCCCTCAGACAGAGACAAACACCTACAAGATCTCTATCAAGCATTCTTACAACTACAATACCCACCTGCAGAAGTGAAGAAACAGATTGATAGAGCCAGAAGAGTTCCCAGAAGTCACCTACTACAGGACAGGCCCAACAAAGAAAATAACAGAACGCCACTAGCCGTCACCTTCAGCCCCCAACTAAAACCCCTCCAACGCATTATCAAGGATCTACAACCTATCCTGAAGGATGACCCAACACTCTCACAAATCTTGGGAGACAGGCCAGTCCTTGCTTACAGACAGCCCCCCAACCTGAAGCGAATTCTCACCAGCAACCACATACCACACAACAGAACCACTAACCCAGGAACCTATCCTTGCAACAAAGCCCGTTGCCAACTGTGCCCACAGATCTATTCAGGGGACACCATCACAGGGCCTAATAACATCAGCCACACTATCAGAGGCTCGTTCACCTGCACATCCACCAATGTGATATATGCCATCATGTGCCAGCAATGCCCCTCTGCCATGTACATTGGTCAAACTGGACAGTCTCTACGTAAAAGAATAAATGGACATAAATCAGATGTCAAGAATTATAACATTCATAAACCAGTCGGAGAACACTTCAATCTCTCTAGTCACGCGATTACAGACATGAAAGTTGCAATATTACAACAGAAAAACTTCAAATCCAGACTCCAGCGAGAGACTGCTGAATTGGAATTCATTTGCAAATTGGATACAACTAACTTAGGCTTGAATAGAGACTGGGAGTGGCTAAGTCATTATTCAAGGTAACCTATTTCCCCTTATTTTTTCATAACCCACCCCCCTCTTCAGATGTTCTTGTTAAACCCTGGATTTGTGCTGGAAATGGCCCACCTTGATTATCATACACATTGTAAGGAGAGTCATCACTTTAGATAAGCTATTGCCAGCAGGAGAGTGGGTTTGTGTGTGTGTTGGCGGGGGGGGGGGGGGGGGGGGGGGGGGGGGAGAAAACCTGGATTTGTACTGGAAATGGCACACCTTGATTATCATACACATTGTAAGGAGAGTGATCACTTTAGATAAGCTATTACCAACAGGAGAGTGGTTTTTTTTTGGGGGGGGGGTGTTGGGGGGGAGAAAACCTGGATTTGTGCTGGAAATGGCCCACCTTGATTATCATACACATTGTAAGGAGAGTGATCACTTTACATAAGCTATTACCAGCAGGAGAGTGGGGTGGGGGGAGAGAAAATCTTTTGTAGTGATAATCACCCATTTTTTCATGGTTTATGTGTATAAAAATGTCTTCTGTACTTTCCACAGTATGCATCCGATGAAGTGAGCTGCAGCTCACGAAAGCTTATGCTCAAATAAATTGATTAGTCTCTAAGGTGCCACAAGTACTCCTTTTCTTTTTGTCTATGGAGGGTTTCTCCAAATGTTTGTCTGACGAAGATAGCTGTTTGTCTGTGCAAAGACGCAATGCATATGTGGAAAAAATTCCTAAGTGTCTGTCTGGTATCTCAGAAGAAAATCTGACATTAGATAAGGCTCAGGGAAATGTTTCTCTAGCGCAAATTAAAGTTGACAATCAGGTTAAAGTCCTAACTGAGGAAAGGAAAGGGTACAGTCTTGGTGAATGATGAATTGTTGGCAAGTAAAGTTTGTGAAAGTAAGCCTGAAAAAGGTAGAAATGATTTGTTTAAAGCAGCTCAGTGTAATGAGACTATCTGTAAGAAACAGCAGTTTATCTGTTAAGGGAGCGCGAGGCAAAGAAAGTTTAGATGAGCTGATGGCTTTGTCTAATCAGCAGTTTGGGAAGGCAAGGTTAGTGGAACATGAGTATCCCTATACCTTACCTGTTACCAGTGTGGAGAATTGTGACAGTGAAGGAAATGTTCCTGTGTCTGTTAGGGGTAATGAGTTGCCCATGAAAGGAGCTATCCCAATCTCCAAACAATTGTCCATGAACAGCCATGTGCGCTGGGACAAGGGAAATGATATCCCAAGCTGTTTGTCTGTTAAAGAAGAATGTTTCTCCAGCTCTTATCTGTTTGTAGAGCAGACAGAAGAACCCTGTCAGCCTATGATGGTTGAAAATTTATCAGTTGACCCAGAGTTGATTCTGGATACAACTAAAACCTAGGAAGGAAGTGGTCCTGAATTGGTGTCTGCTAGGGATGATGACATTGTAACTAGGTTGCATCCAGTTAATGTCATAAATAGCCCCCAGAGACCAAGCGATTCTGGTGCTTCTATTTTGTATGTTGCTAGTGTGTTGCTGGGTAAAGATATGACAACCGTGTCTGATCAGGGTGATATCATAGCCAGGGCACAAGGAAAGCATGAAGGTAATTTGACTGTGTTACCCACTGACAGTGTGGAAACTTGTAACAAGGGAGAGAATGCTTCTAATCTTCTGACTGTGAAGTCTAGCAGTTTACCTGAAAGGGCGTTTTGTGAAAATCCTCCTGATGGGACAGAGGTGATTCTGGATTTAAGTATCAGAGGAGTAGCCGGGTTAGTCTGTATCCACAAAAACAAAGAGTCCAATGGCACCTTAAAGACTAACAGATTTATGTGGGCATAAGCTTTCGTGGGTAAAGAACTCCACTTCTTCAGATGCATCTTTAAGTAAGGAGTCTGTGACTCAGGTACTGCGGAAAGATTGGGTTACTGGTTTTTCAGAGCAGAACAGCCTTATGACAGAACTCACAAGAATGCAGGGGAGAGCAGGCAAACTCTCACCCTTAGACACTTTGTTTTAAAGATAGACCTCACAAACTTAGAGTCCAGTCTCTAAGTTGCTGGTGGTGGTAGATTCACAAGCAAGCATGCAGGGGAGCATCTGTGTAGATGTTCATAGCATAGAGGGGCTGCAGTTGGTGAACACACCTAGCCAGCAAAGGAATTCCTGTGAGCAGGAAATTTCAGTTTTCAACCTTCTAGGAAAAAGGGGGCAGGGGGAAGGACCCATTCCTGCTGAGGGGAAGAATGAGTGTCCAGCCTTGGAATTGGTAACAGTTAAGGATTTGAAAACTAGTAAACAAGCTAGTTTCTGCGTTGATGCAAATTACTTGACTGACTCCGGGGAGAAAGACTTGCCCATAGCCATTAGCAAAGAGGACACACCCAGCCAGCCAATGGATTTTGTTACACAGGAGAGTTCAGATTTTTACCCTACTGGACAGGGAGGAAGGGAAGGATTAAACCTTGCAAATAAAAGCCACAGTTTAACCTTAAAATTCCAAAACCCCAAGGAAGTGGTTAAACTGAAAGCCTATGTTAAGGAAGACCCTGAGGTCAAGCAAAAGCCACCAAGATTTTAAAGGGATATTGAACAAGCTGACCTAAAGAATGATTTGTCTAAACCAAAGGTTTGACATGACAAAAAATAACTGTAAATATACACTTGTGATAAAACTGATGTTATTGATGCTAATGATTGTAACTAACTTGTTGTGGATACCAAGAACTGTAAAAATGTACAATGTGCATGGTTTTTTGGAAAAACCCTTGAACATGTTGGGGGTGATACATAAGAACTTATTATATTGTAAAAGCCTTCATGGGTACACGGTTTCATTACATGACAACATACACTATGTTAAACGGCCTGGTGATACTGATATTTCTCAGTTAGTGCCTATATCGAATCTTGAATTTGTCCACAGCAGTAAAACCACTACAAGCTTGAAATGCTGTGCACAAAGGGAAACTGAGGTACAACACCTCACAGCCTTCTGGGCTGAATGACAGAGTAAGTGCTCTCTGAAGAACATTAATGGCTATGTTAAGTCAACACATAGACCAAACCCTGGAATCACTAAAGTGTTTCATAAAGTATGGGCTAAATTTTTGGCTGGGGACAAAGCATGCATCAATAATTTGGCCTTACAAAGAATTCAACGTAAACACAGCTCATATCAATGTTGGAAGGTATTTAAGGTGTATCCAGGAGCTCTAATTTCACCCTTCCACACCAGTCACACTACCTATTCAATATTTCTTTGAACACATTACCCTATGTCTTATTTAATGCATGCCATACAAATCCAGCAGTTAATACAGAATTATTAAATTTCTCAATTGGCTTAGTATCTCAGTTGGCTTTCTCTTTCGGCAGTTCCCTGCCTCATTCACTACACACATTTCTGAAACAAATAAGAACAGCCATCTCATTCACTACACAGCCCTAATTCATCTCCAGATCAGGCCCACTGAATGAGGCAGGGTTTTTGTAGAAAAAAGTAGCACAGGATGGCATTAAAGACTGTATCATAATACATATGGACAAGGGGGATGAATTAAGGTTACCCAGGCAACCTTAATTCTGGCATGTCCTAACTTTTGAGTGTTTGACTTTGCAACCTTAATAATGTTCTTTTAACAAAACACGAAGGGAAAAAAGCGCTCCCCCCCCCCGCCAGTTTTTCCTTAAAGGAAAAAGATTTTTTAAAAAATACTATCATGTGCAACTGTAACAGCTGCACCAGCATGCATCATCAACAAGGTTTGCATCCTGAACCTTCAGCCCTGCAGTACAGATTGCTGCCACTTGAGCTATGGATGTGAGCAGGCAGCTGAAGAAAGCTGCTGCTATTTGTGAGGGGAAGGCTGGATGACCAGTCCTGGTGCTGAACTGTGAGGGAGGGTCAGCCAAGCCCATCCTGTCTCTCTCTTCCCCTATCTCTGGGAGAGTGCCTACCCACCTCTGAGCCCATAGAAGGGGAATGGACTACTGGGGCCATGTTGGTGTGTCTGCGGGGGGTGGAGGTGGCTGAGAAAAGCCTGACCCCCCTCTCCTCCTTCCTCCCCCATCTTGGGAACTGCAGGGAGCACCAGCACCAAGTGGTGCTCCTGGGGATGGAGGCAGAAGTGGGCAGCTGGGGCAATGTGCCAGGTCCAGGGGGAGAAAAAAATCTAGCCCAGCTCTCTTCTGCTTACCCCTATTACAGCTGCTTTGGCAGCTCCTGAGCATTCCCAAAACAAATTTCTGCTGCTCCTCTGGCAGCCAGGTAATCCCCTTGAGAACGCTCCCGTGTTCCATTATTAGGTTGACAGGCTGCCAATGTTTTCCTGAGGAACACCAGTGAGAGGAGGAAAATCATGATTTTTTAAAACAGTTTGTAAGTGTCTCTTCAAAAGTGAATAGAATTTCACAGGACAATGAAAAGGCACTTCTGTACCCCATGGGCATTCTCCCTATTGAATATCAAAGGTCTGCTGCAACCAAGCAACAAGTCTCAAAAAGTTGCAAGAATTCTTTACAATGGGGCAAGCGTTAGGCAACCTAAATACCGGGATCATTACCAGTTCCCCCTTTAATAAGATTATATATTGCTGATTGTCTCCCTTTCCTGCATGGCTCATATGCTGCTTGCCTTCTTATTGCAAGCTCTTCAAGGCAGAGACATTTCTGCCTCCCCAGTACTGTAAAGATTGTTACTGTGATTAACTTTAAGCACATGAAGTCACTGGGACTACTCACATGCTTAACTTTAAACACATGCATACATGTTTTCAGGATCAGGGCCTATGTTTGTCCAATGCTTAGCACAATAACCCCTAGTTGCTAATATGACATAATAAACAAGGATGATAGACCTGGTTTTCAGAACTACTCAGCACCTGCAGTTCCTATTAAAACTCAACTGGAATTGTAGGTGCTCAGCAGCTCTGAACATCAGGACTAAAGGCAGCTATGGTGGTGGAATTATTAAACTATTAAAACTGAAGATCTAAATGTATTACTGTGACAGACTGTACCATTATGTTCACCATTTTACACAAGTAGGATAACTTTTTTACAAAGTATGCCTTGGGAGGTATCATTTGAAAACTCATAATTCACTGATCATTATTGTCCTGGTAAAATATGTGCAGCAACATTGTATGTAAAGTTATAAGATTCTATTGTATGATGTTACGAAGGAATATTCCAATTCTGGGGAAGCAGCTGAAACCAGTTCCTCATACAAAAGGCACCACAGCCATGTGTCAGCATAATCAAATAGACTATCACCCGCTTCAGCAGCCATTCTTTAGCAGGAAGAAGGGCATAAGGGAGAAATTTACATATTGGCAAATAAACAGCTGGAGGTTCCCCTCCCAGACAGACTTGCTGTCCCCTGAACCCCAGCTGGAGGTGATTCTCAAAGAAGAGAAATGCTTTAAGAAGGGGGAACAGAGGACACAAATCACCTCTCATCTCTACTTATGGTACCAACCATGGGCAATGGATGAACCCCAGGCTCGGGGAGGCTAGCCCCCAGCCGGGACCACCCCTTCTGCCCAAGGCCCCATCCCTCCCACCAGAGCCCAGAGTCCCCCCATTTCCAGTGTGGCAGTCAGCCCCCACCTCACACCCCCAGGCTGCTGAGTGCCCCAGCCCTGGAATTCCAGGCAGGTGAGTGGGTGGCACGGCCCTCCCTCCAGCCCCAGAGTGCCGGGCAGGCAGCCTAGCCTCCCTCCCCCAGCTCCGGAGTGCAGGCTGGCTCCCATTAGCACCCCCGGCCGCAGCCTGGGGCCCCAGTCACAGGAGGAAGAGCCTCCCACAGCAGAGCCTGGGAAGCAGGAAAGGGTCTGGGGGCGGAATGTGGGTGGGGCCACACAAGGCTGTTTGGGGAGGCACCGCTGTCTTTGATACCCACCACCCATAGTATCAACGTATGAAAGATGAAGGAAACATCAGTGAACTGGGGTAGTGGTCCTGGCTGAAGGAGTTCAGCCAGCAAAAGCATGTGGTGAGAAAAACCTTTGCTTTTAATTCATTTAGTTTGTTAAGTTCAGTATTATCTTGTGTTTTACCTTTCATTTCTTTGTCAACAGTTATTGATATGAACTGTAACCGTACAGATCACTGCTGCAACCACTGTTATATATTTGCAGCAAATATTGTACAAAGGTTGTCGAGTGAGGTGTCTATAACAAGGTTATGATTTGCTGGTTATGATTATGCTGTCTGTGTGTGCGTGTATCATTTTTGTATTTGAAGTTATGCATATTGGCTATGTACTTGTATCTCAATGTGTTTGATTTTAAGTAGCCTCAGTGAAGCATTTGGTCAGCGTCTTGAAAAAGGAATTTGTAGATTAAGTGTCCAATCAAGAAACACTTAACTGATGAATGAACCTTGGGAGACTCCAATCCACATGAGAAGTCTTCCTGGGAACGTTCAAGGTAGCATGTGAACCATGGCCATTCTCCCTGTAAAGAACTGAGTCATGCATGGACATGTGACTTGCCCATGTGACTTAAACTCCATCTTGCTGCTGTGATTTTCCACAGTAAGAACAAAGGGGTGTCCTTCCACATGGCAGAGGATGTAAATGGCCCTGGAAACCCCTCCATTTTGTCTTCAGTCCTGCTTCTTACCTCTGGAGGAACTTTGCTACACTGAAGCTCTGAACAAAGGACTGAATGACCCACCCAAATCTCAGAGTAGCAGCCGTGTTAGTCTGTATTCGCAAAAAGAAAAGGAGTACTTGTGGCACCTTAGAGACTAACAAATTTATTTGAGCATAAGCTTTCGTGAGCTACAGCTCACTTCATTGGATGTAGATGTACTCCAGAGACTTGATTTGAACTTGCAGTTTATTCCATCACTGCTACAAGCCTGAACCAAGAACTTTGCCATTACTGTATGTAATAGATTCCATTTAACCAATTTTAGCTCTCTTCTATATTTCTTTCTTTTTATGAATAAACCTTTAGATTTTAGATTCTAAAAGATTGGCAACAGCGTAATTAGTGAGTAAGATCTGACTTGTATATTGACCTGGGTCTGGGACTTGGTCCTTTGGGATCGGGAGAAGCTTTTTTCTTTTCCTGGGGTATTGGTTTTCATAACCATTCATCCCCATAAGGAGCGGTGCTGGTGGTGATACTGGGAAACTGGAGTGTCTAAGGCAATTGCTTGTATGACTTCTGGTTAGCCACTGGGGCAAAACTGAAGTCCTCTCTGTTTGGCTGGTTTGGTGTGCCTTAATAATAAAGGATACCCAGCTTTGGGCTGTGACTGCCCTGCTCTAAGCAATTTGTCCTGAATGCATACGCTCAGTTGTGTCCCGCCAGAGGCAGCATTGTTACAGTAACCAATTCTGACTTTTATGCCTCATTGCTTGTAATCACTTAAAGTCTACCTTTCTGGAGTTAATAAACTTGTTCTATTGTTTTATCTAAACCAGTGTGTGTTTGGATTGAAGTGCTTGAAACCTCCACTTGCATATTTTCTATCAATGAGATGACTGACTTTCTATGAGCTTGTACTGCACAGAAGGAAACAGCTGGGCAGTACAAGATGCACACTTCTGGGGGACAAGTTTGGGACAGGGAATTTGCTAGTGTTACTCTGCAACATAGTTCTAGCCAGCCCCTACTGAAGCAGTTATATCATTCAGCTGGGAGTGATTTTGCATGTTAAAGGCAGTATATGAACAGGCCAGGAGTGGTTGTTCTCACAGAAAAGCAGTGTGAAAGGCACCCATGTTGGAGGGTTGAGAGGACACAGCTGTTCAACTGTCCAGACTGTACTCTGGGGAATGTTGCAATTACATAGGCATTTCACTAGGACACTGGAGCTAACATGCACTGTCATTGTCAAGGGCCACCATGAGAACAGTTCTGTATATGTAAAAATACATTTAATTCACGCTGCCTCAAAAAGGTACAAAAGTTGGGCCTGATCCTCCAGCTCTTATTCATTAACTTCAGTGGGACTATTCCAATGAGTAAGAAACACAGGACTGGACCCATATTTATAGTTTCAAAGACTTAAGAACAAGTCATTTTGTTTTTGCAGTAAGCCTGAATTCAATAAGGAGATTTAAAAGTCACAGCTAACATGTGAAGGGTATTTTTCCATTAAAATAAAAATGGCTCTGGTTGATTTGATCCAGCTTACTAGTAGAATTTTTGCTTTGTAGACCACCACAAAGTGGTCTGAGGTTCAGATCCTCAAGTATTTTATAATTTGTCTGAAAAAAAGGTTTAATATAAACGTCCGTCCAGTCTGCTCAGTCCACCACACGCTATTACAGACATTTTCAAAATTAAAATCCTCACTCATCTAACTTCCTCAACAGCAGCAGCTGGACAGTTAGTTGGGCTTACCTATCACCGTGATGTTCATCTTGTAGCTACTTTTCTTCACATGGGAGTGACGGTTGCTAGCTTCACATCTGTATTCTCTCAGATTATTTAATTTAGTTTGTCTGTCCCTGAATTCAGCATATGTATTATTAAATACTGTGATGGTGTGAATAAGTCTGTTTCCTCTGAAGAGCGTATAGTTTATAGGTGGAGTTCCAGACATGGATTGACAGCGTAGGAGTAGGGTCTCCCCTAACACCATCTCCGTGGATGAGTTGGCAACAGAAAGAACTGGCTCAGAGACTGGAGCTAAAAGGAGAAAAAACTGTTATTGAAGAAGTTGTATCAGGGGTAAGTCTAGTACCAGTAGTTAACTAAAGACTGCCATATTAATTTATACATGATATGTAAAACATATGCTACCTATTTAGCATCCACAGATTGCTTATACTTTTGTTCCAAGGGATAAAGAAAGGTACCCACATTGGCTGCATGGGTGTATTGCTAGCAAACAACTTGATTTCTCTATGGTGCAGTCCTCCATGACCAAGATAACTTCTGCCTCCTACTGAGATTCAGGGTGGGGGGAACTAAATAAAAGCAGGTTTCAGAGTAACAGCCATGTTAGTCTGTATTCGCAAAAAGAAAAGGAGTACTTGTGGCACCTTAGAGACTAACCAATTTATTTATGCTGGAAATGGCCCAACTTGATTATCATACACATTGTAAGGAGAGTGATCACTTTAGATAAGCTATTACCAGCAGGAGAGTGGGGTGGGGGGAGGTATTTTTTCATGCTTTGTGTGTATATAAAAAGATCTTCTACACTTTCCACAGTATGCATCCGATGAAGTGAGCTGTAGCTCACGAAAGCTTATGCTCAAATAAATTGGTTAGTCTCTAAGGTGCCGCAAGTACTCCTTTTCTTTTTAAATAAAAGCAGAAGCTAATGGAGTTTCAGATAAAAATTGGTGACTGAAAATGTGTGCAAAGTATATCTAGCTACTGAGAAAGGTAACATGAGGTAGGATAGAGGGGAAGGTCATTGGGAAAGGGATGCAGCAAACCTTTGAAGGGAGTGACAGGGCATGGAAATGGGAAGACATGCTAATTTCCTTCTCCACTTATGGCTGGCACTGGAAAAAGTGAACCAGTTTGCATCAGTACAGAACTAGTTCTGTATGTCTAGAGCAGAGGTGGGCAAACTTTTTGGCCCAAGGGCCACATCTGGGTATGGAAATTGTATGGCGGGCCATGAATGCTCACAAAATTGGGGGTTGGGATGTGGGCTCCAGCTGGGGTCAGAAATGAGGAGTTCAGGGTGCAGGAGGGGGCTCCAGGCTGGGGCATAGGGTTGGGGTGCGGGGGGGGTGAGGGCTCCAGCTGGGGGTGCAGGCTCTGGGGTGGGGCTGGGGATGAGGGGTTGGGGGTGCAGGAGGGTGCTCTGGGCTGGGACCGAGGGGTTTGGCGGGTGGGAGGGGGATCAGGGCTGGGACAGGGGGCTGGGGCGCAGAGGGGGTCAGGGGTGCAGGCTCTGGGCGGCGCTTACCTCAAGCAGCTCGCAGAAGCAGTGGCATGTGTGGTGGGGGCAGCGTGCAAAGCCCCCTGGCTGCCCCTACACATAGGAGCTGGAGGTGGGACATGCTGCTGCTTCTGGGAGTCACGCGGAGTGAGGCAAGCCCCTGACCCTGCTCCCTGACTGGAGTGCCAGAACGGGGCAAGCCCCAGACCCCGCTCCCCAGCAGGAGCTCGAGGGACGGATTAAAACATCTGGAGGGCTGAATGCAGCCACCATGCCGTAGTTTGCCTACCCCTGGTCTAGGGACTACAAGAAAGTCGCACAGAAGGTTACTTGCTGTTTGCAAACAGTAGAGACACCATGTTAATTCAGCGGTTACAGTCTGACTCTGCAAACCACTGGACTACTGAGGTGCTCAAGTGTTTTGCAGGACTGGGCCCTTATATCTCCTTATCAACTCACCGTAAACAGTTATCTGTACAGGGTTACTCTCCTTGATGATCCCTTTTATCTCAGCCCTACAAACATAGGACCCGGTGTCATTCACCTGGGCTTGAATAGTGAAGTTGCTGGAAGTTTTCAACAAGACGCCGTTCTCTGGAGGTCTCTTTATGATAGAGAAGTTTGCTTTAGGAGAGCCATTAATATGGCACCACAGGCTTAACCTCTGATTTTCATCTAGGTCAGTCAAAGAAGGAGTCAATATTGGCTTGGCAAACAACTCTGCCAAAAATATAGACAATGGATAGAATTAATTCAGGTTGTGCATAAGGGCAAAGTAGCTACATTTCCCAGACTACCCAGGGGGAATAGGGTGACTAGATGTCCTGATTTTATAGGGACAGTCCTGATATTTGGTGCTTTGTCTTATATAGGTGCCTATTAACCCCCACCCCCATCCCGATTTTTCACACTTGCCGTCTGGTCACCCTAAGGGGGAAGGACACAATGAAGTGAGGAATTGTTTGTGGTCTATTAGCTATTTTTATCCACCAGCTTGGTAATGATACATAGTCTATTGCCATCCCAGGGCCCCTCTTTTGTGGCCTGGGGTGGCCCTGCAGGCACCCTGCTTCAGTTTCCCAGAATAATCCAGTCATAGTCAAGGTGTTTGAAGTAATATCCCTCTCAATATAATTCAGCTCCCAAATAGGCCCTTTTCTGCTCACCTCTCAAGGTTAGAGTCTCCTTCCTGGGACTTTGTTCCAGCCCTGGCCTGCCTAGCCTGAAGGACTCTCCGCTCTGGTTCAGTGGTTTCCCAGCCCTAATTCCTAGGGCTCTGTCCAGGCTGAGCTCTTCCCCCCTCACCAACTCCTCCTTCAGCCAGCTTCTCCCTTGACTGGCCTTAGAGCCTCCTTTTGAGTCACCCTCCAGCCAGAGTCAGGCTCTTGGTCTTCCCCAGGTGGGTCTAACAACCCCAAAACACCGGTCTCTGCTAGCTGGGAGAGAAGGGAGCCTTGCCTCTCCCACTTTACAAGGCTTAAAGGAACGATGGTCCCTCCCTTTCAGGCACTAACTGCTCCTTGGGACCACCTTCCTCTCTCCCTACGGCTGCTTCAGTTGCTTCCCTGGACATAAAGAACAGAGTAATTACCTCCTCTGGCCTTAAGAGGACAGTACTCCTTTACAAGGCACAACAAATCTGTGGCCACGAGCAATGGACACAACAGCTGCTAAATGAATCACGCATATACAGCGAGGGGGGTAGAACCAGGACCTTCAGCTCCAAAAACACAGGCTACAACTACTCAAGCCAAAGGAGTATCTCCAAAAGCTGTGGTAATGCTGATGTTTATATTCTCTGTGACTCTCTGACCACTAAAGAGAAACACAATCTCAAAATCCTTGAGCAGGTCTGATGTCCCTTCCAGGATGAGGCAGCAGAGACACACAAACACATTGAAGAATGGACATGACATACTCCCCCACCAGTTAGCCAAAGCGGATGTCAACACCACATGAAATCCAAGAATTAATGTGGGTAGATTAATCTCCAACCTACAATTTAGGTTGGAAGTATCACAAGAACAGGTTCTGATGTCAGATTTCTTCGGGGGGGAGGGGGGGCAGGGGTCCCGGACAGACTGTAAATTGGCAGAAACAGCCTCTCTCATGGTATTTTAGCACTTTTGTTTGCAGACATAGCTCCAGCCAAGGAGTGCATATGAAAATGGACAATAGTGAAATGGCCAAAGGCTTTTTCTGAACCCCCATGAAAATAGTTCAGTTTGAGTTCCTGGTGAAGGTCCAGGTCTGGTTCTTACTTTATCCAAAAAGGCTCACCTGCCCTTGTCTTAAGCCAGAAGGAGAATTATTTTAAAAGAACCGAGCAGAGAAATACTACCGTGAAGGTTGGTAACATAGGAGCCTAGATTAAATGGATTAAATAAAATAGATATTCAACCAATCTGCGCATGCCAGCCATGTGGCTGTATGGCTATTCTGCATATTACATGATTAAAACCCTAGGGAACCCTCATTCATTATAACATAATAAGAAAAAACAACAATAACTCAAGCAATGACCCAACTTGTGTGTGGCACCACTGTCCTCTACTGGATGAAATGAGAATTGCTCAACTGCAAGTCATAGACTTTACACTGCAAGCTGTGTCAGAAGATTCTCCTTTAATAGAGCACTGTGCATTTGGAGCGGATGGATGTTTAACCCCATTGTCACTGTGAAGTTCCAAATGGCCATGGCATGCAGTTTAATGATAACCATGAAATGCCGGGTGGCCATGGATTTATCAGTACCTTCTACTGGTATAGCACTTTACGTTTCCAGAGTACTTTATTAACATCCCAGAAAAATATGACCATCCTCATGCTACCACTGGAGCAAACTGAAGGACAGAGAGGATAAGGGTCCATATAAACTATAGAACAGCCTACATTCAAAACTTGGTGGATTTATCATGGCTGGACTTTGGCCCTTCTCTAACACTGGCTGCTTCTGCCATTGTGGATGAGACCAAACCACTTTATAATCAGGATTTTTTAAAAAAATCACTCTTTCCCCCCACAGCCCTAAGTTAACTTGGTCACCTTGTAGTACAAATGTGAGCTTTGCTGACGGACAAGCAGTGGTCAGGCCCAGGTCCTCAATGTTATCTAGGTGCCTATCTCCAATTAAAATCAATGGGAGTTAGACACCTAAATACCTTTGAGTCTCAGTGTCAGCCAGGATTAGAACTCAGGAATTCTTCCAGGTGCGAGTGTCACCCTCCTAAGCTAAGAGCGATCTAGAATTAACAGTGCTCCTACCTTCCACAACAATGTGCATGCTGGTGGTTTTGGACACTCTCCCCAGTTCCACTTTGCACGTGTAATTGCCATTGTTCTCTACTGTGGCTATTGCAGAGTAGGTCAGAGAATTCTGACCGCGTGCACTGTTCAGTATTCTTCTGTCTTTCTGGATGAGGATTTCAATTTCATATTCCCGGGCTAGAATTGTTGTGCACACAATGTCAATTTTGTCTCCCTCTGTAACGTTCCGTGGGGACTTGGATGTCAGTTTAGGATGTGAAAACGGTTCTGAAAGGCAATAAATATAAAGCCATTGTGACATCAACCTTCTCTTTTTTAAAAGAAAATATTTGTTTGGGTCAGTGAGGAATTCACATCTTTGCTGCTGCTATTGTTTGGCTAGATACCCTTTTCTGCAGAGCTGCATTAACAAGGAAGCAATGCATCAGTTCACATGGTGAAAGCTCTGCCAACAATCTTTTTATTTTAAATTGAAGCTTAGATTTTAAGAGAACCCAGCTACAGTTGCAGAAAGACTCCAATAATTTTTGATCCTGCAATTTTCCATCATCTTTGCGAATGACAATAACAAATGGTGTACAGAGTTGTACACAGATGTATGTGCTGTATATGAATCAAGACTTACATTTCTCTTGGGGACCAGTCCTGCAAGTTACTGAGCACCCACAACTTCAACTAGAGTGATGGGTGGGCAACATAGTAATCAGCTGACCTAACAGCACAGATCAAAACACGTTAGAATCTAACCCTGATGACACAACATTTGGATTTGGATCCTGAACACTGATGACATTAGGGGGCGTATGGATCCAGGGTTTTAGTTCACACCTATCTTCCCTCCAGTAAGCCAAGAAACAGATCTGCTCTGTCTCTTACAAATACTGCAGCATTCTCATACAGTCACACAGGGGACTATGTTTTTAACTAGAAACAATGATATCACCATTTCAAGATCTCCATGTTTCAGGCAAACAACAAATTATAAGAATTACAAGCGGTTACAGGGAACCCCGACAGAGGTGCCCTCCTGCGGACAAGCGCGGTGATGCACAGCCACAATCTACCTCAGTGTCCCCTTCATCCACCCGTGCAAAGGAATATTGTCTCTCTCTGTGGCAAATTCAAACCATTTTTTCCATATAAAGTGTCACAATCAACGGATCCCTTGTAGTAAAAACAATTCCTCTCAAAATCACACAGTAAAACAGGTTACAAGGCAGCAGCTCTTCAGTCCCAAAGGTCACTGTTCCCAGGTCGCCCACCCAAGAGTCATTCTCTGTCCCAGCTCCTTTAGCCACTCTCCAAGCATCTACCTGAGAGTCCTAACACCCGCTTCTCCCCCACAAGGCTTTTGTAGCCCCAAGTCAGGTCTCCTGCAAGAGGGCTCCCCACAGTGTCCCACTTCTCAGGCCTCCTTTTGTGAGTCCTACCCCTACTCCTGGGGCCCTCACTCCAGAGTCAACCCCTTGCTTCTGGGTCCAGCTTATACTGACCGAGTGGTTCTTCTCCTCATTCCTTGGGCCTCTGCACAAGCCTTCCTGAAACTCGGCAGGGTTCCCCAACTCTAGCCAGTCCTCCCAACGGCTTTCCTCACAATTCATCACCAACAACTAATAGTTACGACTCTCCTTCTGGTCTCCTGCAGTTCTTTCCCTCTGGCCACTTGCTGCTGCTGTCAGTCTCTCCTCTGTTCTCAGGCAGCATTCACCTGCCCCTTCCTGACCCTCTCAGGGTACATCTACACTTCAAGCTGAGGGTGTGATTTCCAGATCAAGGAGACATACTTGCACAAGCATCCTAAAAATAGCCACAATGCCACAAGCAGTGGGAGGGGCTACTGCCCCAAGGACGTACCTATGGTCCTGGGTGGATATGTACTGGGGGCGGCTAGCCCTTCCCACCACTTGAACTGTCATGGCTATGCTCTGTTTTTAGCACACTAGCTCAATCAGAGCTAGCATGCAGATGTCTCCTCAACCTGGAAACCACATCCCACCTCAAAATGCAGACATGTCCCAGTCTATTCTCAAGCAGCTCTCCCCTGCCCCTCCCTGGCCTCTTACAGGGGCCAGTCACCCTGTGACACAAGCAAAGAAATGTAAGGGCACAAACTAAGGGCATGTCTACACAACAAAATTAAGTCGACTTAACTTATGTCAACATACAACTGCCACAGTAATTACATCACTTGCGCATGTCAGCACTTTGCTGCTTGTGTCAGCGGGGCATGTCCTCACCAGGAGCACCTCACCAATTGAACTGTCAGTGTGGGGCATTGTGGGAAGCTTCTGAAAGCCAGCAACTGTCGATGTAAGCAACGCAGTGTCTACACTGACACTGTATTGACCTAACTACATTGACGTTGACTCTACGCCTCTCACGGAGGTGGAATTATTACATCAACGGGAGCGAAATTTTAGTGTAGACACTTACATAGTTAGGTTGACATAAGCTGCCTTGCGTCAGCCTAACTCTATAGAATAGACCAGGCCCAAGCAACTTACCCACAACTGTAACAAGTGTCACGTTACTGGGCTCTGACATTTCAGAACCGACTGCTGAATTAACCTGGGCAATACATTGAAAACGCAATATTCGATCCCCCTCTTCAACAGGAAATTCAACAGATGCAAAGTTTTCTTTTAATTCTTGCTTCTTTTTCACTTGTGGCAGTTGACTGGACAATAGTTTTTTGAACACGAAAATGAAGGGAGGCTTTTCTTCTGGTTCTTCACACCGTAAAGTCACAACTTCACCCTCCTTTAATTCTGTTTTCAGGGCAGTCAGTTTTGGCTGGGACAGCCCTTTTGAAAAGAAAATAAGTAAATATAATGAGACAGACCTACAGCAGAGACTATCTGTGACAATTGTGCTAGTGGCTATTTTAATGAACGAGCAGAAACAATCTGATCTCAGACCCAGGTCAGATTTTTACAGCTGACCAAAGTCTGGAATTGAACATCCAGGAACTTTAGGGAAAGTATTTTGCTGTGTGGAGGGGCACTCCAATCATACTGCTGTAACCAGTGAATCAAGACCTCTCTCATCCCATACCTCTGCAGTATTGGACATCCCACAGTGCACTTTCCTAGCTAACTTAGGCGATGTTTGCACTAGGAGCGTTCTACCAGTATATTGTGCCAGCAAAGCACTCCCAGAGTGAATGTAGCTATACCAACAAAGCTGCACTTTGTTCCAGTACAGCAATGCCACCCACATGGGTGAAACAAGCTATAACAACAGAAGTGAAGTTTTGCCACTATAACAGTGTCTACCCTAGGGGCTTCTGCTGGCACAGCTGTCAGTGAGGGATCACACCTCTTCATACTCCTGACTAACACAGCTGTGCCGGCAGAAGTCTGGTGTGGACATAGCCTCAGAGACCACCTGTCTCCCCATGATATACTGACATAGTGATGGTCAGTGAAGGCATCTTGTGCTGGACCCTCTTTGATATAAGTGGGGAGCATGCTGGAAGGATGTTCTCTCTTAGGGCCCCCTCCTTTGGGGCTCACTTCCCCCCTTCTGGGTCCAGCTTATACTTCCCCCCTTCTGGGTCCAGCTTATACTGACCGAGTGGTTCTTCTCCTCATTCCTTGGGCCTCTGCACAAGCCTTCCTGAAACTCGGCAGGGTTCCCCAACTCTAGCCAGTCCTTGGTTTGGCTCATGTTTGTTAATCTTCAGGACATTCTGCAAGGCCCATCTTTTTTCCCCTCACTTCTAAGGAGATGGGCAGGTAGGGTGACCAGACAGCAAGTGTGAAAAATCGGGAGGGTTGGGGGGTAATAGGCACCTATATAAGAAAAAGCCCTGAACATCGGGGACTGTCTCTATAAAATCGGAACATCTGGTCATCCTATCGGCAGGACTCAGCAGCAGTGGTGTGGGACTCTGGTGGGGATACTCCAGGAAGGGAAAGCTACACTAAATGTTGCCATACCTGGGTGGCTGATGGAGTATCTGATCTTAGGGTAGTTGCCACCTCTGTTTATTCATGAGTGTATTTTTAAAAGATTGCCAAGGACGCTCAGAGCTTTGCTGGGTAGAGTAGTAAAAACTGCACTAAATACATCCATGGTGCCCACAGCTGCTGGTGGAAACAGGAGGGTCATGATTTGCACCTCACCCCATTCACCCCGTTCCTTGGCTGTGCTGCCAGAAGGGATTTCTAGCAGGGAGTTGTTTCCTCCCCTTCCGGTTGGTCGCACTGCTGGAGGAGGAGACAGGGCTGGGCTGACCTACAGTTGGCAGAGCCTGCAGTGGCCTCAAGCAGTCACTCACTTTCCTTTTGCTCAAGGCCAGCCTTGGCATTTTAAATTGTCAAACCACTTTGCAAACATTAATTAACCAGCTGCTCAGTGCAGAAAGAGGGAATCCTTGTGTGACTGTGGACTCCTTAAATCAAGGTACTGGGGCAGGGCTCCAGAGTAAGTTACATGACTGAGCTACGCTGTATGAGTTTTCTCACAGTGCTGACCCCACCTGCAGCTGACCCTGTCCCAGCAGGCACTGGGCTTAATGTAAAACCTGGGAATGGTTTCCTGTGGCAGCCTCTTCTGAGGATGCTCCAAAGTTCTGGTCAGGAATCTGGAGGGGCCATCTCTAAGACATTAGAGAAAGCTCCCCCTCGGCTGAGAGTGTGTTCCATAATAACAAGAGATAAGCAGACTTTAAAATGAAATGAGCATCACTCTAGTACAATCCAGATGCCCTTTCACACACCACAACTGGAGGATATGAAGTATACTGAGGAAGACTGAAATCTCTGTGTTGCTGAGATTAATCATTTAATGGTAGCATGCAAGAAATAACTGAGTGGTAATGTTCACATCTGACATAGGCATGTTGCTTTGAGCCAGCATAGGCTTGATCTCTGTCACTGCCTTTCTGTTTAGAGGTGGAAAGAAAGGAAGCTTAGTTCTTCTTGAGTAAACCTGTATTAATGTGTGTAAACTGGCTGCTTATGTGTGTAAGCACTACAGAAGCATTAACTGCATACCAATTTGGGGCTTCTGAGGGCAGCCCTTGTACCCTCCATTGAACACGTGGCCCTAAATTCATCAGACAGGCCAGTGACCAGTAACAGAAATGTCTCCACTCCTGTACCCACATCCCTGTATTAAGCAAGAACCATGGTAGCATCAGCCTGGACAGGAGCCCTTTGGAAGTGCTGCTCTCAGTAATGGCACCATGTTTGAAGCATGAAGGTCACCCTCCTTCATCAATGTTTCCAGCTCCTGCACTGGAACAAGCAACAGGGAAAACTTGATTTCCCCATTTGGATATTGGAACTGGGGGTTCTGGTCCTTTAAGGGAGTTGTTCTCAACCAGGGGGACATGTACCCCTGGGAGTTTGCTGAGATCTTCCAGGGGATACATCAACTCATCTAGATATTGCTCTAGTTTTACAACAGGCTACAGAAAAAGCACTAGCGAAATCAGGACAAACTAAAATTTTCAGACAGTTACTTGTTTATACTGCTCTATACACTGAAATTAAAGTACAATATTTATATTCCAATTGATTCATTTTATAATTGTATGATAAAAATGAGAAAGGGAGCAATTTGTCAGTACTAGTATGCTGTGACTCATTTGTATTTTTATCTCTGATTTTGTAAGCAAGTTCTTTTTAAGTGAAGTGAAACTTGGGGGTACAAAAGACAAATCAGACTCCTGAAAGGGGGATGAAGTCTGGAAAGGTTGAGAGCCACTCCTTTAACGCAGGCTACTGGCCCAGTACAGCCCTGGACCCAGGCTTTCTAGGGGTTGCCATTCCAAGAGGGACAATATGAAATGGTAGGCCAGAACAAGGAATGTTGGGGAAGGAGACAGGGATATGCATATGCTCCCTGTCCTCATAAGGGGTGAGGAGGGAAAAAGACTGGCTGTGAAACTGCCCCCCAGATGCCAATTAGTACCAGCTGCAGGATGATTTTTTTTGCTTTGTATGACATAAGGATCTGTTCTTTAGGAATTGGAATGAGGATCTGCCACTGGCCTGCTGAGTGATCTTGGGCCAGTCACTTCCCCCCCCCCCCACCCATGCCTCAGCTTATCCTCATTTTACTGATACTGCCCTCCTTTGAAACGCATTTTGAGACCTCTGGATGAAAAGCACTAGAGTATTATTATTAATGTACATGGATTGAGTAGAACATAATCTATTCTGCTTTTTGTAACAAAGAAGACGACCATGGCTGAAGAGATACCTACCCTCAACTTGAACATCCAAATCATCGCTGCTTTTAATCTTCCCGTTTGCCTTCACAGAGCACTTATAGCTTCCCGAATCTGCAAATCGAGCTGGAAATATTTTGTAATGTGCTCTGTCTTGCTCAGATGTGGTATTATACAGAAGACTGTCATCCTTGTAAAATAAAAAAGCATGCTGCATCCAGAAACTGGTGCTTTTGCTAATGTCCACAATACAGGTGAGTTCAATTGACATTCCATTCTTCACCTTTTGGGATGGCACAGTGAGTTCAACTTTGTTGATGGTAATAACTTGACAGGGAACGGAAGGAAAAAGTCACATTTAGTTTCAATTTATCCAAAGCAGTGTTGTTCTCTGAAGTTGCTACGTAATGCTCATTGCAGTTGCTAAAGGCTGAGAGCTCTGTGAGACAGGCACTGTCCTACTTTCTGGCCCTGAGCCTGCAATTAAATCCACACAAACAATCTCCCAGCAGATGAAAAGATGCATGTGATTGCAGAATCAGAGTCTATATTTGTATCATGCCTTGCACTATGAAGCCCGGATTGCATATGTCGGTGCTACCCCAATACAAATACAATATAATTCCAAAAAGAAAAGGAGTACTTGTGGCACCTTAGAGACTAACCAATTTATTTGAGCATAAGCTTTCGTGAGCTACAGCTCACTTCATGGAAACTGCAGAAGACACAGTATGCATCCGATGAAGTGAGCTGTAGCTCACGAAAGCTTAAGCTCAAATAAATTGGTTAGTCTCTAAGGTGCCACAAGTACTCCTTTTCTTTTTGCGAATACAGACTAACACGGCTGTTACTCTGAAATATAATTCCAGTTATCGGAATTCCCTTTTTTCAAAATCCTCATTATCTGAATCCACAATGTTCCCCCCATGTAGCCCCATGCTAGTTAATAGCACTTCTGTTTATCTGGATCCTGGTTATCTAAAACTTTTGGATGTCCACCAGGCTTTTAGGATAACTGGGATTATACTGTACTATTTCAGCCCACCTCTCAATCCTGTTGTTTAAGGATTTTTGTGGTTGATGCTCAAGGCTCCCCTCCCATCTAGAAAAAAGTTTTCATTTTCAAGCAACACATCTGTACAACGAAGTGATTTTTTTTTTTTAATTACAAGATGAAATGGAGAGCAGGGAGGGGGAAATGCAATTTTGAGCACATTTGCCTTTTGCTGTGAATATTTTGCAAAGCCCTAGTTTTAACATACTGCTCAGATTCCTGTCCACACTGGTCAGAGGAACCACGTGGGAACCATTCTGGCACCAATTGTATTTTAACACAGTTGTTGTCACTACAGTTTGAAAAGTCATGTGGCCTAAATACAACCCATGCTGGCCCACCTGTTGAATCCTCAGAGTTAATTCAGCGCTCCAGGATATCCCACCTCCTAGTGGGTGGGATTTCCTGAAATTCTGTTTCAACTTGGGGAAGCAGGTCAGCCTGCCACAGATTCTAATAATGCCTAAATAAAGAGAATGCTCTTTCGTATCAGTTATAGTTAAAAAAGGCAAGATCATGTGGGATCCACCCCTATGCCAAGAGTCACAGCAAGGTCTCTATGCACCATTTAAGTCCTACTTGAATGGTGCATAAACTTGTGCTGCTGCTCTGCTCTGGAGTGAATTATTCTCAGGCAGAGAACAAAAGTGAAGAAGTGCTAAGCAAAGATGGGAGAGAAAAGAAAAGAAATGAGAAAAAGAAACAGCAAGAAAAGAAATGTGGTGACTAGAAGTTCGCAGCACAGTGCATAAGGGGTTAGTATGAAATATTTCAGAGCTTTGTCTGCCCTATTGAGCTAAAGGGAAATTTTGCTATTTATTTCAAACAAGAGCAGGACTGGGCCCTTTGCATCCAACCTCTGTATTCACAGCAAAGTGAAACACCAAACTTTTCAAACACCTTTTTTTCATCTGTCCATAGAGTCATCTCAAGTGCTACCCCCTTAAAGAGGAGAAAGAGGTGAGGTTAAGAGAACAGGGAATTCTTCACCCCAAAAAACAGTTGTTTCCCTCTGAAGTTCATTGTAGCCTTCCTGGGCTGCCATGAACTACTTACTCATCTCCAATTTCCAGAGACAGCTGTTCTCCTAGAAACTTGACCACAGGAAAATCTTTCCTGAGGTCACTGAATTTTAGATATTGGGGAAAACTAGACATTTTCAATCACATTTGTGTATCCCTTCAAACATACATACACACACTCGAACTTGGGGAGCTTAGATGAAATGGAACTTAGTTGCAAACACCTCTTGATTGGGATTTGCAGAACAAAACCCCCAATGGATGCGGTTTTGCAAAAGGAAAACCCAGTTTGCTTGACCCAGCTCTACTGAATTTCCATTCTCTCTGCAGTAGGATGAGAAATGTGTGTACTAGAACTGGGAGGATAGAGATAGCTAAATGGGCCTGCAGCTCATAGGTGCCAACTCCGTGGGTGCTCCAGGGCTAGAGCACCCACGGGAAAAATCAATGGGTCCTCTGCACCCACCGGCAGCCAAGCTCCTCTCACCCCCCACCCCACCTCCTCCTCCTCCGAGCGTGCCATGTCCCCGCTCCTTTGCCTACCTCCCAGCACTTCCTGCCCAGCCACCGCCAAACAGCGGTTTGGCAGCATTAGCATGCTCTGGGAGGGAGGGGGAGGAGCAGGAATGTGGCGCACTCAGGGGAGGAGGCAGGGAAGAGGCAGGGGTGGGGATTTGGGGAAGGAGTTTGAATAGGGATAGGGAGGGGGTGGAGTTGGGGCGGGGACTTTGGGGAAGGGGTGGAGTGGGGGTGGGGCCAGGGGCAGAGTGGGGTCAAGCGCTCAAGGGAAAGAGGGAAAGTCGGCGCCTATGCTGCAGCTGACTTGTTCTGGTCTGCTTATCTCTCATGATTCATTGTTTCCAAGTCTGCTAGCAAGGGAGTTTCAGCAAGAGAGGAAAAGCCAACCATTATACTTATCTGGGTAAATGGAAAATTGCAGAGCAGCCCAATGTGCTGCTGTATCTAACCCTGTAGGCCTTGGACCAAACTGATCGCTGGAGTAATTTAGCAGAAGTCCCAGGAGTTATTGCAGGTTCTTTTATCTGCTTTACCTGGCTACATGATAAAAGATACACAGTGACTGGAGACACAGTTGAAGCATTGGTTGTATTTTCTGTACTGCCGTTTGAGGCTGGTCTTTCAGGAAAGGGAAGATAAATAAAGCCTGATCTTCCAACTTTTGCTCCTGTGAGTAGTCCTGACCCTACATGAGTGGCCCCACTGATTTCAGTGAGATGATTTTCACAGGTAAGGACAACTTGTGTGAGTAAATCTATAGAATCAGGCCCATCATTACAGCCAGCTAAATACAGTTTTATTTCTGAATGTATATTATTGTTTAGGGTTTTTTAACATGAATGTCGGATTCAGCATAATTTTTCAGGGAGCTTTTTCAGGATCAAAAGCTCTGAATTTTAGGGAGACTCTGCGAAATTCTATACTTTTACTTTGTCCTCTCAGATAATGGTTACTCAGGGCTCCCATTCTGCAAACCCGTCTGCACTTGAGTAACCTTACACATCTGAGCAGGCCAATAGCACTCAATGGGACTACTCACGTGAATAAATTTAGGCCAGTTCTACACTAAAAATGTTAGGTCAACGCAGCTACATCACTCAAGGATGTGGAAAGTCTGCATTCCCAAGTGACATCGGTAAGCCAACCTAGCCCCCATTGTAGACAGTGCTAGAGTGATGGAAGAATTCTTCCACTGACTTAGCTACCACCTGTTGGGGAGGTGGATTAACTTCAGTGACAGGAGAACCTGGTCACAGGAGTGGGCTCCAGTACTCCTCTCATTGCTGTAGTGAGTTTCTACACTGAAGCACTACAGGGTTTCTAGTGAACATGTAACCATAGGCATGTGGATGTGTGTTGTCCATGTTACTCAAATTGTCCTGAGCTATTGAACTTCTAACTGTCCAAACATTGGGCTTTACTTACCCAAGTTGGGAGAAATTATGGTCCTTATATAGAGTTAAGGTGTGTCACTCAGAAAATCCCATTATACATGTATATAAAAGGGCAAGACTTACAGTGACAAAGTCGAGGTCTCTATATAAGGTCAATGGAAGAATTCTTCCATCAATGATGGGCCTGATTCTATAGATTTACTCACACAAGTTGTCCTTACCTGTGAAAATCATCTCACTGAAATCAGTGGGACCAAAAGTTGGAAGATCTGGCTTCAGGAGCAAAAGTTGGAAGATCTGGCTTTATCTATCTTCCCTTCCCTGAAAGACCAGCCACAAACACATACGGCCAATTCTTCAACTGTGTCTCTTTTATCACATAGCCATGTAAAGCAGCAACACGGTCAAGTATCTCATTTTCCAGAGTTTTGTTAGTTGATGTCACAATATTCAGATTTAAATGTAGGTCTCTTTCTTGGTGAACAGCAAAGGAACAGTTAAAACCCATCATTGCAAGATAGTTTTCCCCAATTATTTCTCTTTCATTTTTTTCCTGCAGGAAATAATTACAGTTTCTCACACAATTTCCCAGTTTTCTGGTGGCCCAAATAGGACTAAGGAGCTTATGACTGAAGATTCAGTCTGCTTCCATATCTCACAAGCGTCAATCAGGCAAACTCTGCATAGCTCATCTCCCGCTGTTTTATACTAGGTCTGCTATTATGTTAAACTCTTATGCACTCCAGCGTGGCAAAAATGTTCTAGTAAATACTGCTTTTCAAAATGTACAAATTGAGGGCCTGATCCTGAAACCCTTGCCTAGCCAAATCTCCCATTGCTGTACACAAGCCTCTGCTTAGGAACAGTCGAGGCCCAGAATACTGCAGAGAAATAACGCACGTCAGAACTACAATTAATCAGGGAAAACTGCATAGTACCTGCACGCAATGGGTCAAATTAATCCTTGGTATAACTCTACTGACTTCAATGGGATTATGTCAAGATTGATTCTCACCCATTCTGACTTCAGTGACACTTGAGCATGTGTTTCAAGGGATTTAAAGTTAAGCACATGCTTATGGATTTTGCTGACTCAAACCCTTTTGGACCATATGGTACTATGATTTTTTAAGCAGAACTCCCCATTAAAAGAAGGGTAAATAAGAACAGAAGAATCTGGCCCTGTAAATATATCTTTGTTATTAATAAATATACTCTTGCCTCTTAATATGAAAAATTCCATCCAGATCCATTGGATCATTGTTACAATTTTCCAACAGATGGCAAGGTAATACCAGACCAGTTTTTTTTTTTAAAATGGCATCGAAGTACTTATTTAATAAAGAAATATTTATTCCTTTATCACCTCAAAAATTATACATTATTAGCTGGTTTCAGAGTCTCAGCCGTGTTAGTCTGCATCCATAAAAAGAACAGGAGTACTTGTGGAACCTTAGAGTCTAACAAATTTATTTGGGCATAAGCTTTCGTGAGCTACAGCTCACTTGATGCATCCGATGAAGCGAGCTGTAGCTCATGAAAGCTTATGCTCTAATAAATTTGTTAGTCTCTAAGGTGCCACAAGTCCTCCCTTTCTTTTTACATTATTAGCTATAAGTCTTATTCATGTAGCTATAAACAAGTCAAGGAAAACAAGTTTATGGGCTTTGTTTGCTTTCACTCGTCCTAAAATTAACGGCTGGTGGCTACGCCCAGATTGCTCAGAATTTAAATTACCAATTAGCTAGAGGGAGCTCCTGAGAACCCTTGTTCACATTCAACCACCAAAGTGAAAGATGCGGTGGGACAGTTTCCCTGCCTCTGGTGGAGTTGCCCCCTCCCTGTTTACTTGTAAATCCTCCTACCCAGAAATAGCTTTGCCTTGGCATTCATGAAAAGACCTCTGAAATGTTTTTTATATTCGAATGCTTATTTCCCAGCATAAGGGAGGGAGAATGGGGAAAAGGAAATCACTTGCTTCGCCCTAGTTTCAAAAGGACACTGTTTCAACATCATGCTGAACTTTCAGTACTCTCTGGATATTTTGCAGAACAAAGGGTAAATACATCCAGCAAGTGCCCTTAATTTACATCTACCAAATGGTCTCTCCTCCCTTCTGGGTTATGGGGACAAGACAGCGGCTTTGTTTAAATATGACAGCACTAGTAACTAGATTCCCCATTCCATCCCTTCTTTTGTGAACCCTGTCAAATGAGATTTACTGGGGGGAGGAAAGGAAAAAATATTGGCTGCACACTGCTGATTGAAACACAGTTTGCAGGAGCAAACACTGTCCATCAGGGTCCTTTTTGCCAATATTTTGGGTTAAAGACTAAATGAAGATGTTTGAAAACTTTGTATATTGCACATTACCAACATTGTTTACTCACATTGAACATTTATCGTTGCAATATGGAATCTTAAATAATAACTAATCCTACAAAAACCCCCACTGACTTCAGAGGAGTCAGGATTTTACCCAAGATGTCTGGACGGGATTGTTTCTAACTGACCATCCATGCACATTTTGTGGCATTTTTTAAACAAAAGTGGACTTCAAGTTAAATCATTTTACATGGGTCAAATTCTGCTCTCGAGTTATACCCCTGCAAATCCAGAGAAACTCCACTGTGGATCCACACCACAGTAACTGAGACCAGAGCAGAATTAAGTCTTTGGCATATCAAGAATTTTAGAAGAAAGGGCACAACTCACCACTGTCTTGAGCTTTTAAACTTGGACCTGGAAAAGTGAGAAGAAATATTATATTCAAAGCTTAAAGACTGAGCTTAAGGACAAAATGCAAAAAATTGGAAATTCTTCATGACAGAGAATTCTGAAAAATGTTTGTTTCAGGTTGATCAAAACGTACATACTAGGACAACATAAAAAAACGCATGCAAATATTTAAACAGTGAACTTACAGTGTAAGAGAATCACCAGCACAGCAAAATACATCTTGTCGTTGGAGAGCAGTCACCTAGTTACAGAATAAAATGATCATCAGCTCTGGTTGGTTATGCCTTGCAGTCCTAAAGCATCACAGAAGTTTTGATTTTTGGAAAGAAACCAATAATGCAACTTTGCTATGAAAAGCTGTAGGTTTTTCCAGAACTTCGGCAGAAACTGGCTAGATATTGGTCAAGTAATCGTTCTCATTACTGGAAAGTGGAAGTGGCAAACAATGAGAATCTATCTGCTGCTAACAGGCAGATTATTGCTCAGGAAGTGACTGGTCTTTTCCTGAGAGACCCACTGAACTCAATTGCTTTGTTTAGTTTCTGAAGGTGTATTAAAAAACAAGAAGTCCCAGTGACATTTATCCTGAGACTCCTGTCATACATATATTTTGAAGTCATGCTTAACCATTTAAAATCAGAATTACATTTACTGTTGGCTCTTGCTGGATTCCCAGTAGACTATTCCTCTTCCTCCTGGCACTGAAAACCCTTTCAGAGCGGATTTAGATATGTAGCATAACTATGTGTTTGTCCCACTATGGCTGCTCACAAGGGCTGCTTTGCTGCACTCTCTATGGGACTGAAATTTCTATTGTGATGCATTGGCTCCACTATAGGTACTGTGGCAAGTTAAATTCATTTAAGCAGATATAGTGGTACAGCCCCTAGAGCAATGAGATCCTAATGCAGGGGCCTCGATCTGCTACCATTGTGCATATAAAAATTAATGTGTACTAATGTTTTTTATCTCGTATATTTAAAACTGTGCAAAATATACACACTCATAAAACCCAAATCCACACAGTTGTCTGGTTCTGGGATCTGTCTCCTATTAGAAATTTGAGCCAGCATTGGCAACAATACTCATAGGTCAAATTTCAGAACCATAGCTAAGTTTTCCAAAAGTTTGAGGCTGTTTGAATCTGGGAATTTGGTTGGAAGTTCTGTGAACCTTCTCTAGGGTGAGGTTAAGGTGCACAAGGATCAATTTGTGATTATTTATTTATTTATTTATTCATTTTGCATTGAAATCTGCAGTTTCTAGACATGAAAACAAAGTTGAAGTTTGTGATTTTGGCCACGTTTCATTTTGAGCCTCAAGCACTGAAATTAAAACTCAGTGGGGTGTGAACTAGAGAGGGACTGAGTACAAAGTGAAGGTAAAATTGGTGTAAAATGCTACCATTCAGCTGAGTCCAGATTTCATCCCAGAAGTACAGAAGACGGTAACTGTGTAACGGGCTCAGGTGGGAGTTGCAGTGGGTTTTTTTGTTTGTTTTGAAACAAGTCACTTCATTGGATGTAAGGTGTTACAAACACAAAGAAACAAAGGTGTGATTTTTGGTACAGAATGACATTATCCAACAGTTGATGCATGCACTTCTGGGCAGCAAGCTAGGAGACCTACTTGACAGGTCCCTAGATTTTACCATGAGTCTCACGATCAATAGGGTTCTTCTTCAAGCCCTATTCTTCAAGTTAAGTCAACATGTAGAGCACTTGGCTTTCCTTTTATACAGATGGGCAAGTCTTCATGGTTCGGGAGAAAAGTGAACCCTTAAAGCCTCAGAAATCAGAATGCAAAGAAAACCTTGTGTTTAGTCTTAAAAGCTCATGATTTTTTAGACCTGATTCATGACTTTTGAACAGTCAGAGCTGGTAACACTGGAGACGGTGCCCTGGGAGAAGGGCACAAAAAGAGGTGGAGTGGAAGGCACAGCAAAGTCAGGTGGGGGTGGAGTAGAGAGAAATGGTTTCCCTTAGCTCTTTTCTGCCTCTCTCGTTTTTTTTATTTTTAAACTATGTAACACTTTGCAGAAGTGGCAGATCTGAGTATGGATTTGAATTAAGAGATCTGAAAGTTCAGACCTTGTCTTTGCAATGGAGTCAGAGATTCTGAGAGGATATTATACTGAGTAGTCAGCAGAGCCCATGGAAAAAGTTACTGCAGCTAAAACAAACATGCACTGACTCTGGCCAGAGGAAGGGGGAAAGAAAAAAAAAAATTGAACAACTTGGCAGTATGCATAAACAAATAGAAGGGGATTCATTAACTCCATCACCAGCCTCAGTTATGGTTCTTCAGACCCTGTTAACCCTTCTCGTGGCCTAAGATTTGCAGACATACACGTGGAAAGTAACATGGAGTGGTTGTTTTTTATGCCCATTAACCCACGTCCAATAGAAAATATTCCATTGCAGCAACTCAGGCTTTGTTCTAATTCTGTTTTGGCAAAAGAGGAATAAAAGGGTAGCTGGCAAAGCAGAACTCAGGAAAACAGCATACGTCACGGATGGCTGGGGTTCGCCAGAGTTTGCTTTATAGATTTTGTCACAGTCGCATTTTACGGCCTTTATACATATGTATGTACATATAATATGCGCACACACACACTCTCCTGGTCCATAGCATGTCTGCAAATATATCAGAAATTATTATGCTATAAACACACACAGTAAAAACTAAGTAAGGATTTCCGGATGTGGCTAAATAATAATAGCAAACCTCCCCACCCCCACCCCCCAAAAAAAAACAAAAAACAAAAACAAAAAACAAACAAACCTCCACTCTCTCTCACACACACACTTTGGCCATAACTCTACCATTTTCCTCCATAAAAAATGTTTCCCATTACTAGGCCAAATCCTAAAGTTTTTACTAAGAATATAGAGAGAGATTATTCACACACACATATAGAACTAGATGATGCATTACACACACACACACACACACACACACAGTCAGACATATTTTTGCCCATAATCGTATATATAGTCCTAAGACATGACTATGTAACAAATTGCAATGCAAATACCAGTCAACACTAACCATCAATGACATATGCAGGTTCCTCTCTTCTGCATTGCCAGCTTGTCCCCCCAATCCACCCCTCTCTCCCTCGTAAAATTAGGGGAAAGCTTAAACTGATGTGGAATTTTCTCTCTGGGACTCAGTTTATTGCGTATTACAAACAGCCACTTGTGACTGATAGATAATCTACATACATCTCAGTTTTAAGGTTATAGGTTTTCCCATACTTTTTTTAATGGTAAAGGGAAGGGTGAATTTTTAATGGAAAAAAATGTCCAGTTTATGGTGAATTAGACTAAGTAAAGCTGAGTAAGGACTTCAGGATCTGACCCATTATTATTGTTTGTTACTGTTATGCAGAACACAGAAAGGAGATGTAATATTTTGCTCAGTTTTTAAATAAACTAATATATGAGTATCTCAAAAAGTATGCAAAATTTCTTTAGGAACTTGGTCCTTATAGGTTAGTATCAGACTTTTATTCTACTGTTGGACTGTAGCAAAGCCAAGAGGGAGAGGTACTGGAACCTAGCTGTTCTCTAAAAGCCTATGAAAAAGTAATCAAGGCAAAATACAAGGAGAGTCATTCAGCTTCAGTCCAGATGACAAGGGCAGAGAGTGCGGTCACTCACAGACAACATTTTTCAACAGGATGAGTAATCTGTTGGCAGTCTTTTGATTTATACAGGACTTGCCAGGCCTTTATCAAACTATTGCACTAACAAATGATGCTCAGCCTTATTCTAGTCAATACCTGATGCTTCAAAGGACAGTTATACAGGGACTATCATGTATTATATGTAGTTTGTACAGCACTTAGCACAATGGCCGTTAGTCCTTCCATAATATAAATGTTAAGTAATAACACCACCATGTGTACAGTTATACCATGCAGCATGAGATCTGATTCACTGTACTGTTATCCCAGCTTGCCTCACTGCAGCATTATCCACAAAAATATTCATTCATTGTTTTAAGCCAGTTAATTTTTTTTATTGACTCACCAAATATTTTAAGTGTGATTCAAAAGACCTTCAAACTTTGCAGTTCTTGTAAATACCTGAATTATTATTGTATCTTTCATGAAAAGTCCTAATCAGAACAGAGAAACCCACAATAATCACTGTAAAATAGTCACAACCGGCATTCCTCTACCATTCATCATTTCTCTTATCCCAGCTGCACAAATAATCTCTGTCCCCCAAGCAGCATTCTAGGCAGAGCACAAGTGGACTTCAGCAATCCAATGACAGCACTTCTTAAAAGATGGCTTGCAACCTCTGGGTGCATGAAGGACAAGCCACAGGGAAGGGAGCACGGCCAGAGCTCTCAATTGTTCTCTAGAGTCACAGATTTCTTTTAGAAAGAAAGGAAGGGCTTGTCTACAGAGGGATATTTACCATCATTTCTATACCAGTATAATTATCCCACTATAGTTACAGCAGTATAATTGCCCTTATGGACATTCTTATTTGGAATAACAGTCAGTATACTTATACCGGTATAGTAATGCCAGTAAATTTCCCTGTGTAGACAAGCCCTTAGTCTCTCTAGCGGTTATGATGGCAAAGAAAACCTTACAAACATGAACCAAATGTAACCAAGGCAACAATGTTTGCCTGAGTTTGCAGAGAGCCTGGAACAATATCGCTGAGATGCACACTGAGTCTTGCATCTCAGTGGGTGCACACTGGAATGCCAGTGATGATGCTTTAAATGTCAGCATTGTTAGCTATTTCATTGCTCATCAAAGAGTGTAAAGAAGAAGTAGAAGTATCATATTATGACAAGCTACACAATCTACTCCAAGTGTCTGCTAATTCTGAATAGGCCTTTGAGAAATCATGGCAGGGTTAAAGAGAGATGGGATTGGTTTCATTTTCTTGAAAGGGATGGAGGGGTGTCAGCTTTAAAAAGTTTGAGAACTACTGCATTAGGACAACCCTATCTGCAAATAACCTCTAAAAACCAAACAGCTCTGTTGTTGGCTCCACAAACAAACAGCTCTTCAGGCTCCATAAGCAAATTTAGTAAACGATGCAACTACACCCTGATGAGACTTCTGCAAGTAACACAGATTTACGAACATTTTGTTTATGCTATAAAAATCCTTCCTCTTTCTCTTGCTCATTGGAGGTAACATATGGGACATTAGTACAGTTTACCACTCCTGGCAAACTGGATTAGACCACTAAGGACTGTGACAAAGCTCTGTCCTAGTCTCCATGGGTCCCACGTTTCCTGGCAGATTTCGCTAGCCTCGAAGGCTCACTATGACCCTCCATGTAGCCCTTCTCTCTCTAGAGGCAAGGGTCACAGCCTACTGAGCCATTTTCATCATAAGCCCTCAAGGGAGGTGAGGAGAAGCTACCCTCCCTTGCACAGTCTCTGTTGTCTCCCAGTCTCAGTGATTAATCGGGGGGGGGGGGGCAAAGAAGGGAGCCCAGGCCCGCCCTCTACTCCAGGCTCCAGCCCAGGGACCCTAATAGTATCAGCTATGGTAGCAGACTTTTTAGAAACAGGATGCATACAATTCCCTCAGCTACTTCCCCACAGCAGGCCCCACTTCCTCAAAATCCACTTCACCCTTACTTCAGGGCGTCCTTCCTTATGCCTGATATTGTTTGTACTACTCAGTCTCTCCAACAGCACAACTTCCTCCTACAGCTCCTGACACACACGCCCACCTGACTAACTGGGAGGCTTTTAAATAGTTTCAGCCAGCCCCTGATTGGCTTCAGTTGTCCCAATCAACCTAGCTGTCCTCCCTGCCTTCTGGAAAGATCTTAATTGGCCCCAGGTGTCTTAATTGACCTGGAGCAGCTGCCATTTGCTTATTCTGGTAACAGGGATTTGTTTAGCTTGTGGCTAATATATCTGTCTCCCATTACTTTACTATAGCCATCTGGCCTTGCCCCGTCACAGGACATATAAATATTCATTCAATTTTTCCTGGTGTCAGGAACAATCAAGAACACCTGCACACATTTTAGACTTGCTGTTTCCCTAAGAGGTCACCTGCCCTGCATCAGGCCAGGAAAATGAGAGGTTAAGGCAAAATTCATATTTCATTCTACAACATACTGAGTCTCTCTTATCTGGCCCTACCCCTTGTATCTTTGGATTGATTTACACTAGCCATTTTTTCTGTAGTTTCCCACCATGACTATTACTGCTGCCACTCCTTGGATGATAACAACTATGGGAGCATTAGTGTGGAACAGCTGCTGGCATTTTAACCACCATTTCATCTGACTCTCCTCAGAGCAGGTGTAAATAACCCCGTGGTAGCTGCGGGCAACATGGCTACAACTCGCGCTCACATCGTTGCTACAAGTGGTGGAAATACAGCAGGAATAGCAATGGGGGAATTTTCATTAAAGGAATTCTAGAGAGCCAAGGTCTTTCTGTGCTGGGTATTTATGCCAAGGTTTCTTCAGAACTGAAATCAACTTGCCTTGCTTCCTGCTTGTGAAAGTTCTGTCCTCTGGCGTTCTTGACTGTGGTATGTGTGGTTTTTAGAAGAAGGTGCTGAATAAAAGGAATTCTTTTTTAAAGTTAGGCTAACATTAAAAAGAAAATAATGACATTTTCCCAGCCCTGGCCAGTTCAGTTTGTGCAATTGAAATTTACCAGGTGGGGTACAAGGGCATTCCATGTGCAATGTCCATAATATTCCCTTCCTCACTACATCAGTACATTTTTAAACCAATCCACTTTTGCTCTGAGGTCAGAAGTGGGAGCCGGGAACTCCTGAGCTCTAACCTGATCTCTGACACTGACTCACTGTACAGCCTTCATCAAGTCAATTAGGCTTTAATTTTCAAAAGCGACTAGTGATTTTGAGTGCCTAAGTTGAGACACATTATGAGGCCTGAATTTCACCAAGCAAGTGCTCAACCCTTTTTGAAAATCAGGCCCCTCCCGAGTTAGGTTCCCCAAAACTGAAACACCCCAAATCACTAGTTACTTTTAAAAATGGAGGCCTTAATCTCTCCATGGCTAAGTTTCTCCCGTCTTTATGAGGGGCATGATACATACTTGTTTACCTCCAATGGCGCTGTGTGGGTTGATTAGTTAGATCACAGTATCAGTGCTATGTGATATAATCAAGGAAGTATGAAAAGGGAGAGGCATGGTTCTCATAAGCTTAATTGTTTACATGAAAACTTCTTTGTTTCTCTTGGGGTCAGTGGGAACTGTTTTCCCCAAGTCAATAGCCTTCAGGTGTAAGCTGTGCTATAGTCCTTGCATAACATACATAAGTGTGGTATTTTGCAACAGGGAAAAGGAAGGAAATACTCATCTATTTAACGATGCATCAATAACATTAGCAAGCCCACAACTAGCTATTTTGCAGAGGAAATGGCATGGTAGCCATAGCAAGTAATAACCAGGAAGTAAGCTAGCTTGTTAGCAATGGTATTTATTCTTCTTAACCTGGTTCCCTTGAAATACATTTACAACAAAGCATTGAAAACTTGGCCAGTCTCCAGCAAAGGGTCTCCAGAGCCAGGTAGAGGAAAAGAGGAGGAGGCTGCATGCCAGATGGAGAACAAAGACTGATAAACTTTTGCTATTGATAGCAAAAATAGGAAGGAAGGAGATTTTCCCAGCCCCTTAAAGTAATCCAGCACAGATGTACAAAAGTCTGCACAAACCAACTAGCCTTTCCCACAAGGAGACAAAGGCGGTACATCCTCTTAACAGTAGAGGAGGAAGGAGTTTGAAGAAAGTATGTGTAGGCTAATATAATATAATTAGAGTGGGTCAAAATGACTCTAGGTTCAGACTGAGGTTGGACATCTGGCTTGAGGATGAACCAGGGTTAGAGCTCAGGTTCAGTGTCACCAAAACTTCATAAGTTGTTCTCAGGAGACTTCAGCCCAAAATGGAGGACCTCTCAGAGGATCTAACAATTTCCTGAAAGTTCCACCATTTTGTGAAGCATCCAAATGGCTCTGGGAAAAAAAGACCCCTTCTGGTTCTTGATCTGGCTCAGAAACAAAACCACACAGGTGAGTTTGAATCCAGGGATCAGGAGACCAAGGTGTCTTGGGCCCATCTCCAGTTTTAATTAAATTGATCTGAACCCCAATTTAATAGAGTTTCCAGGCACCTCTGGACCTGCGCTGGTGAGTAATATACCTGTGTATTTTCCCACATTCCCTATGGTCTCCATTCTATATACCTTTATCTGGAATGTCTGATGCAGTGTCAGACAAAGCTGATCAGGAAGCCTTTCCTACCTGTACCAGAATGAGAATGGAGGCCTAAGAAAGCATCAGAAGAAAAAGTTTCTTCCATACCCAGTATCCATTCTACTTGTGGGCAAGTAGGGTGCGGAAAAGATACTGCATCCACAGACACCCTGACTTCAAGCATTTCAAACCTAGCTCACTTTCTGAGCCAGGTGGCAAAGTGATCAAAGCCCAGAGCCCAGTAAAATCAATGACCATTGATCTAATGACTATAATGGCCACTGGATCAGTCCTCTCATTTGGAACCTGCTGATTGTTAATGCTTCTGTTCGCTCTTTCTGCTGGTATTTGCCTAGTTAAATAAGCCACCAGCAACGTCATCTCTTTGAAATGGAGCTTTGCCTGAATAAGGCAATGAAGACATTTTGCCTGAGTAAGGACTAAGTAAATGTTGAACAAGAACTTCAGAATTTTGGCCCACAAATGTTCAGTCTTTTCAGCTGCCCTGTCTCCTATGACAAGCCAAGGAAGCTCAGAGTTCACACCACATTTCAGCCATTTATTTTTACCAGCCCCCCAGCAGGCTAGCATTTACAGTGCAGCACTAGGCAGCCACTAAACCAGCAAGGCACTGTGTTGCTATCAGGATCAACACTTACTTTCTACGCTGAGCACATGATGATCCCAGTGAGCCCCTACCTTGCTCACTCCCTTCCTTCAGTTCTGGGGGGCTCCGCCTCAGGCCTTGACATTTCAGTGCTTTGCCTCTAGTATTAGCACACTGCTATGGGAAGGAGCAAATCCAAAGAGGACTTGCAGCCTGCCACCACTCTATCAGACTGTACAACACAGCTGAGATGGGCCGCAACCAGAACTATTCATCTGCACTTTGGTTAGGGAATTGACTAAAATATGATGTGGAGCCAAACCTCCTACTTTGTTTTTGCAAAACAAAACCCCCTGCCCAGCTGTGCCCAGTCTATAATAGACAGTGGTTCTTATTCCACACCTGTTGAAGTCAATGAAAGTTTTGCCACTAACTTTAATAGGCCCAGTGTATATTTGTGTTAGCTTTTAAATTATTTTTTAAATGACTCGATTTCTAAACCACCAATTTCTGATCAGTATATCCTAATCTGTCCGTTGCCAGCGGTGACCCTTACTACACTCAGACCTTTATTCTAATTTATAGAGTTGTCTGAAGTGCAGGATACTTGCTCAGGTTTAGACACATCACAAGGCAATCAGGGAATTAACTGGGTTAGTTCTAGATATTTTTTTCTTTTAAATCCATATTATCTTTTCTGGAGAGTATGACATTTGAATATTGTATTTACTGTAAAAACTGTCTCTTTACACTTCAGCAGAGTTCAATTTCATTCATTGATTTGAATGTTTATCAAGAACTTAGCCTTTTTGTTAGGGGATGGACATTTCTGCCAGGAGTCTAAAGAGCTCTCTACAACTTATAGCGGTGGTCCCCTAACTGTGGGGCGCAGAGGAATGTTCAGGTAGAGCACTGCGAGGCCTGGGCCAGCTCCCATGGGGCGGGGAGGGAGCACCATTGAGCCCCACTCTGCCCCTAGCCCCAGATGCAGCTCCGGCCCTGTCCTCAACCCCCGGCTGTGGCCCCACTCCTGGCCATGGCCCCAACTACAGTTCCTTCCCTGACTGTGGCTCTGGCCCTGCTCCAGCTCCCAACTGTGGCTCCCGAGTAAGTGGGGGCGGGAGGCACCATCGAAAAAGTCTGGGGACGTATAGTGAACTGACAGTGCTAAAAATTTGCCTTTCTAAAAATAATGTTACATTTCACAATGGCACCACCTAGTGGAAGATTATCACTAGTAAAATGGAAACAAATTCTGGTCACCACAATACTAATGTCTGCTAAACCAATAATATTTGGAAGCTTTATTTAGAGTTTTTCCTATTATCACTGACATCTTATAGCTCCTCCTTCAAACTGTAACATAAAATAGAATTGAAAGGGCACTGGATGGGTCAGAAGGGTGCTAATAACAGCCTTTCACATCAAACAGGTTTCAGAGGAGTAGCCATGTTAGTCTCTATCAGTAAAAACAACAAGGAGTCCTCGTGGCACCTTAGAGATGAACAAATTTATTTAGGAGTGCCTGGGTCACTACAAAAAGTAATTTTCTCTCTGTTGATACTCAGACCTTCTTATCAACTGTTGGAAATGGCCAACGTCCGCCTTGATTGCATTGGCCTCGTTAGCACTACAAAAGTAATTTTTCCCTCTCTTGATATTCACCCCTTCTTGTCAACTGTTAAGAATAGGCCACTTTCACCTTAATTGAATTGGCCTCGTTAGCACTTGGTAAGGCAACTCCCATCTTTTCATGTGCTGTATATATATACTGCTTACTGTATTTTTCACTCCATGCATCTGATGAAGTGGGTTATAGCCCACGAAAGCTTTTGCCCAAATACATTTGTTAGTCTGTAAGGTGCCACGAGAACCTCTCATTGTTTTCACATCAAAGTTGTCAGTTCCGATCTAGCTCATGCAGGATGCAGGTGAAAGTCATTATTACCACCTAATATCGGTGACTGTATGATGTGGGTGTGGTAGTTACCTATTATTGTAATGATTATTTGCATTGCAGAAGCACTCAAAAAGCCCCAAGCAGGATGGGGCTGGACTCTGTACAGACACACAGGAGAGATTGGGTTAAGGCATAAGGCACTATCGTACTTTGCCTAGGGCAACACCTCCAGAGTCATGTGGTTATGTCAGAATTTCAGCTTTCATTTCAAAACTAAATGTTTCTAGCCCTTGTGATTGGGAAGAAAAACTTGAAAACATAAACTGAGTGTATCCAATGCAGCAGCATCTGCCAGAGTCTGAAAACAGGTGGGAACTTTTCCATTACTCTCAATATTTCCAAGATGCACTTGCACAGGTGGGCACTGACAATACCACCCTTACTCATTCATCTTGAATTTCATGAGGGTTTGGATTTAAATCCCTGGATCCAAACTCAGCTCTAGGTTTTGAGCCAAACGCAGAATTGAAAGGGTGGGGTCTAGTTTTCCAGATTCATTTAGGCTGCTGCCCAAGGTGTTAGGTATTTGCTTGAGCATGCAGACAGCCTGAAAACAAAACATCCAGCATGACTTGCTGCACTGGTCTCCTGCAGAAACAAAGGAGCCAGAGGGAACCTAGCACTGTTACTTATGGCCACTATTTAACCCAGGGGTGGGCAAACTACGGCCCGCAGAGCGCAGCGAGGCTAAGGCAGGCTCCCTGCCTGCCTGCCCTGGCCCTGAGCCGCTCCCCAAAGTGGCTGGCACCATGTCCCTGCGGTCCCTGGAGGAGAAGGAAGGCAGAGGGTTCTGCGCACTGCCCTCGCCTGCAGGCTCTGCCCCCTGCAGCTCCCATTGGCCAGGAATGGGAAACCGGAGCCGGTCAAGGTAAGTGGCACCGGGCCGGAGCCTGCACCCCACACTCCTCCTGCTCCCCAACCCTCTGCCCTGAACCTCCAACCCCCTGCCCTGAGCCCCCTCCCCCACTCTGCACCCCCTCCTGCACCCCAACCCTTTGCCCTGAGCCCCTTCCTGCACACTGCACCCCCTTCCACACTCCCTCCCGCACCCCAACCCCCAGCCCCAGTCCTACCTTCATGGCCCTGCATGCCATTTCCCCATCCAGATGTGGCCCTTGGGCCAAAAAATTTGCCCACCCCTGATTTAACCTCACCTACCAGGGCTTTTGTACTATAGGTATATGAATATAATTTACAAGCACAACGCAAATACTTCAAAAAAGTTTCCATAAACATTCATTTGAATATTTAAACAAATTCCCTTTTAATGTGTTTGGGTCCCTTTTGTGTTCTTTTTCAGCAGAGATTCAGGTGAACAACTCTACTACCAAAAATATTAATCAGAACACCAAATTCCAAGCAACTGTTGCAAAATATCCATGAAACAGGAACTTAGAGTTAATAATTGCGAGTATTTGCACCAAAAACCAAAACAACCCCTAAGCAGGAAACACTAACATACCATGTGACCATAGTTAATTTGAATACTAGCAACGACCCGCTTACAACTAGGAATTACTCAGTAAATAATTTTGTATAAAAAATTCAGGAAAAACATTATCTGTCTGTGGACAATTCTCAAACAGGAAAAGGGGCAAAATATGTTGAAAAAATTATTTGTTATGCATTTTTGACCCAGCTGCAGTAAGTAAAATAATGGCAGAGCATATTGTAATTTCAAAATTATAAACAGGACCTAGAAACTAGATCAATGTTTAAAATTATAACTACTCAGTTCAAATCAAGGGACCCTGAAGCACAGATGAAACATTCGTTTAATTCTGATCATCAGTAGATGGACACACACACACACTCTCCTCAAAGCTTCTAACCGTTCTCCTGTTTTTAAATATATGTGTAAAATCCTAACTTGCTGGTCTCAGCAATAAAATAATCACAGCTGAAAGGTTTTTTGGGCCTGAATGCTAGGGTAATGGTGCTTGAGAAATCCCCACAAGAGATTTAAGAAATGCTATGTACTTGGTCTCTGTTTACAAATTAGATATGTTCCAAAAATGGAAATAGCCAGAACAAAAACATCTTGGGTTGTTTTGTTTTTTGTAATGAAGCATCTGGATGAAATATCTTCTATTATATGCTTATTTCTTTCCTTGGACTGTACACTCCTGTGATTTTCTTTCTGCTGCATTAGAAAGACAGAACACGCTGGTATGTTGGCTATAGAGTGAATCTTCCTCAAATGCCATCTCTCTGCACAGTACCTGTTCAAGCAAAATTCTGCTTTGATTTTTAAACATATCATCCACTGAGACCAGCACTAAGAACACCAATTGAAAACTCCCTGCCCTGAGTGCAACCACTTTATAGTGTGATAAATGTAGGTCTGCGTAACACTTCCCACCTGTCACCAGTCTGGTCACCATAGCCATCCAGAACTTTGTGGGCACAGTGAGGACAGAACCCCAGAATCTCTTGTTCCACAACCACATGCCCCTATCACTTGAGCTAAAGGAGAAACTATCTGTTAGCAATAGAGGCTATTTTTACACAGGAGTCTAAGGGTGTTATGGTCAGGATTGGGGTCCCTAACTCCCTTAGGCCTGGCTACAGGAGAAAGTCACATCACTATAACTAAAGATGTGATTTTAAACTGATTTCTTACACCAGTGCAACCTCCTATAGGGACACTATTTGTGTTTTAAACCAAATTTATTACAGCTTAGTTTAAATTGATTAGGGATCCATTTTAGATAAACCGAAATAAGCCACTCTTAACTGACATAAGACTTTCCACACAGGGGCTTGCATCAGTTTAAAAAGTGATTCAAGTCAAACCAGTGCAGCTTTCTTATCTAGACAAGGGCTTAGGCTCCTTGGAAAATCTGCCACAGAGCTTGACACACAATTAAGCATCTCTCAATCTATCCAGTAGAGGGCAGTGGCCAACACATCACAAGGACATCCCCATGATTTAACTGGGGATCGGTCCTGCTTTGAGCAGGGGGTTGGACTAGATGCCCTCCTGAGGTCCCTTCCAACCCTGATATTCTATGATTCTTTGTCTTTCCAACAATGTTTGTGTTTAATCTTTAATGAAAGATCCCCCTGTACAAGGACTGTCTGCTAGGAACTAAACTTATTTCTAACTTATGGCAAAACGCACCTTTCTGACCCTGCCTCTACCCTTGATACACCACTGTAAATGCCTTCCTGGTACAGCAGCTTTCAGGGCAGTTGTTCACTCATTGCAAAAGTTAATGTTAAAAACTCTTCAGGGCCATGTCTGCCACAATGGCTTCCCTGCAGCCCCAAAACATCTTCCCCCACATCCCCACTGACACACATCCTTTTGGCCACAGCTGTTGGCCCTTCACATTCTCCTTTCGCCACAATTGCCACACACTAACGCAGCACCCAATATCAAGCTCTTGTTTCCTTCCTCCTAGAGTTACAAAGCTGCACTAAACACTTACACCACTGTAAATCAAAAGTAATTCCACTCTAGCCACTGGACTTACGCTGCTGTAAATGGCTGAAGAATGAGACCTGTGACAAAGTTCCTGCTCTACCTTGGTGGGTCTTGCACTTATTGGCAGATTTGCTCGCCTTGGAGCTTCACGGCAGCCCGCAGCTTGGCCATTTTTCTGAATTCACAGTCCAGGTCGACTCCTCCTGTGTCTGACCAGGAGTTGGGAGGATTTGGGGGGAACTCGGGCCCGCCCTCTACTCCGGGTTCCAGCCCAGGGCCCTGTGGAATGCAGCTGTCTAGAGTGCCTCCTGGAACAGCTGTGCGACAGCTACAATTCCCTGGGCTACTTCCCCATGGCCTCCTCCCAACACCTTCTTTATCCTCACCATAGGACCTTCCTCCTGGTGTCTGATAATGCTTGTACACCTCAGTCCTCCAACAGTCCGCGTTCTCACTCTCAGCGCCTACTGCCTCTTGCTCCCAGCTCCTCGCACACACACCACAAACTGAAGTGAGCTCCTTTTTAAAACCCAGGTGCCCTGATTAGCCTGCCTTAATTGATTCTAGCAGCTTCTTGATTGGCTGCAGGTGTTCTAATCAGCCTGTCTTAATTGTCTCCAGAAGGTTCCTGATTGTGCTGGAACCTTCCCTGTTACCTTACCCAGGGAAAAGGGACCTACTTAGCCTGGGGCTAATATATCTGCCTTCTATTACTCTCCTATAGCCATCTGGCCTGACCCTGTCACAGACCCTTTGAAGCCAGGTCTTCCAACAACCTACCCTCAATGAACATTTGCAAATTCTGCTTTTCCATGAAATGGGAATGCTGCTTTGAGAAGACATTGAGTTCCCCTTACTGAATTTTTGGCTCCCTTCCAGAGATGGTCCCAAACACTCACCACCAAACATGTTGAACCCCAGATCAAATGGCATGGTTCAGGGTCCATCTCTACCACCATCTCCCTTTAATCTAGAATGGAAGGCAGCAGTGTAAAGGAACTAGGATTTGAAGAAGTAGGACAGATACAGTTCATATATTCATATCTTGCCTCTTTTGGCTCTGGATTTGTAAGATGTTTGTTGATCTTAAAATGACATCAGAGTTCACCCTTTTATAAATTGTGTTTAAAAAAAACCAAGCCCCAAGGTTTATTTCCAAAACACCATTGAGTCAAGGTTACCTTTGTATGTTTGTATCTATTTGGACCGGTTTTCAACTGTAAGGCAGCTAGAACACCACTGACTGATGGGTGCCCAAAACATTCATCATTAGCCTTACATTCCAACCAATTATGGACTTCTCATATAACCTGGCCTGTGTAACCAAGACATTGCCAAAATGTTAACTTTTCCCTTCTGTGCCTTTGGCATTTATGGTATGTTTTAAGTCGTATCTCAGTGCTGAGGAATGGCACAGAGATACAGAAACACATCATATGTTGTTTCCTTTAAATAGGATTACAGGATTTGTTAGAGTTCTCTCTCTTTATTTTAGGACACCACTATTCGCTTGAACATATGGCCTAGATACAACACTGTCTTACACTGGCACAAAAGTTGCCATCAAGGTCCTGTCCACCCTGTGATCTACCCAATGTTAGCTCCAATTATGGTTAAATATGGTTGTAGCTAATGTGGGTGGGGATGTTTCTGTCTGGCAACCATACTAGCCAAACTCTACTATAGATATGCACCACTCCCAGTGTTTTAACACTAACACACCCAGCTCTTAGACAAAAATTCACTGATCATACTGGCTGGAAAACCATACTAGAAGCCTCCTAGTAACAATTGTGTTTAAGCGCTTAGGTTGTGCTTAGAACCCAGGAGTCCTGACACCTAAGTCCTTTGCTCTAACCACTGGAAAATATTGTCTCTGCTAGGTAGAATCTGGACTGATTCTAGGAGCACAGAAGCGTTTATGCAAATCTGAGCAGCAACATCCGTAATTTGAACTTCCTCAAATTTCTTGTCACATCCCCATCAAAGAGCCTTTTACCAGCATAACTGCTATTTCCTCTGTTCAATACACTCTTCGTGTTTGTAAGAAAATGCTTAAACTCATGATCATTCCATTCTTCATCCTATCCTGCTGTAAGCCTGGATCTGCTATTTATCAACTGCATCTTATTCCAAAGAGGGACTATTGACTAATTTTGCTCAAGTTCTTCTTCTCTCTTTTAGTTCAAGCCACTCAGGAGAGTCAAAAATCCAATGAGAAAGATAGCGGTAAGTTTTCATTTTTTGTTTTATTATATTATTTACACAAACCCTTTAGAAAAAAAATTCATGTCACTGTTAAACAGAATAATTCCGTGTTGTAAAAAATTTTCTCCTTGCTCTCTTTAGTCACACATGGAATGAGATAGTTACGTGAATTTTTTTCCCTTGCTAGATAGACTGTGTGTACATTCAGAAATGCTTAAAGTTTTTAAAACCCCACTAGAATCGCTGAACAAAATAACACTGTTTCCCTGTAGCCTATTTTATATACTGTAGCTGGCTCTAGAAAGGAAAGCAGCATTGTATAGGAACTAGGATTTGAAATACTAGAAATACTGTGATTTACATGGACTGGAGCTCAGCATTATCCTATGGAAAGAGTTTGCAGACTTTTTTCTACAGTTACATTTATGATGATCCCATGAAAAAAAACCTACATTAACAGAAAGTTGTCAGCCGCTTAAGAATTCCAAAGTCAGGGTAGCATAAAGTTAAAGCTGCTCCCACAACCTTAACTCTGCTTGTTTGTGCGTATGTATCATTACAATAGTGTCCATATACATTTTCACATACTATTTCACAACTAATTAAATAATGGATCATGCCCTTTTCCCCATAGCTTTAGGTACACTACTTTCATTGCTATAATGATTCAGTAGAGCTTTTTTGGCTTAGATGTTTTATATCTGTTACCTTCTGTGTTCAGGTGTGTGTTTTACTAGGATAGTTAGCAGCCATGTACTGATGACTGAAATGAAAACAGATGGTTCAGCCTTTCCTAGGACATGAGCAGTTAAGTATAGTCTGGGGCTTCCTCCTCCCACAAAAATGTCCATGTCACGGGCAGGAACTTTGGGTGGAGAAGAAGAGTTCTATAAGGATCCCCTTTTGGGGACTGTTCCATGCAGGGACAAACTTTGCCTCATCTCCGCACACCATAGGCAGCTGTTCTGCCCCATGCTCCCATGTGGACCCCCAAAGGTTAAGACTCATTGAAGGGCATGAGCCCATTCTCTTCTTTTCCTGACACAAAATCTGAATTTCGGGAAAAGATTTCCTGAGGTCGAAGATTATTAAGCTGTGGAAGGGAAGGAGGAAGCCTCGTTGCTTGGAACAGTCCAAACTAGTAATTCTAAAATAGAGAGTAATCCCGCACTGTCCAGAAGATGGATTTAGCAGGTCTTTTCCATCTCTAGATACTCTGCTCTGAGCTTCTTGTCATGCTGAGAAGCTACTCAAAGGGGTGTTTGTGACGATCAGTTAATGGATGTAAAATACTTTGATAATATTTTATGCACACTGCTATTTTTACTCCATCTGAATTTCTACCTTGTACCTAGGAAGCCAGGTGCAGAATTCCCCATAAGGGAGAAAAATCATTTGTACTCATGGGAGCCGATCTTCCTCCCATTCCAAAACTCTAAGAGACTTCAAGGGGAGCAAGAGCAGGAGGCCTTTACTCCATAGTAACCTTCGTGAAGGATTTCTACCCACTTTACAAACATTCAGTAAGAGTTTGATCTTACAAGCCTACTGTGTATGAAATTCCATTGAGGACCTAGTGCATAGAGCCCTTTCAGGCTTGGAACATAAGCCTCACAACAGCCCTGTGCATTAAATGAGCTCTATTAGAGTGAAATGCTCTGTCCAATGCATTTCTTGTTCTTTTTCGGTTGTTAGTAGGTGGCCTTGTTTGTTCCTGATGAGAGTGTTTGTTGGCGTCTGCCGTTTACCACTGATAAGCTGCATCATTTTGTAGACGGTTCCTTGTTCACCATGAGCAGCTGAATCCTCTGCTTGTGTTGCCAGATTATCAATATAATTCCATTTGTCTGCTCTCACAAGGTGTTTGACCTCCCAGTGTGCCTTGCTATACTGCTCGTGGTATTTGTCCTTTAGCTTCTGGGATTTTGTGTCTAAAACTTTTTTCTTCAGGGCTCGTCTGGTTTCTATGGCATTCCATATGCTGGGTGTAACCCATTCCTTCCTTCTCTTCTGCTTGTAGCCTAGACAGGCTTCACTGCTCTGTTTATAAATTACTGGTACTTTGTCCCACTTCTTGTTGATCTCCTCATCTGGATCAAAAAATTGCTGAACAGGGAGCCACCTAAGAAGGAAGCAAACATCCAGGAGGCAGAAGATGATCTTGATATCAACATAGACACCCCAACTAAGGAAGAGATCATTCAAGACATCAAATCCTGAAAAAATGGGAAAGCTCCTGGCAAGGATAACTTGAATGCAGAATTGTTCAAAGTAAATCCTAAATTAGCAGCATCTATCCTGGCCCTTCTATTTATATCAATCTGGGAAAGGGAAAAAGTGCCAGAGGAGTGGACCAATGGGGTTATAGTGAAGATACCAAAGAAAGGAATTGTCAGTGATTGTAATAACTGGTGTGGTATCACACTTTTACCTGTGCCCAGCAAAGTAGTGTGTAAGATCATAATCCATCTTATATCAGAGGCAGTTGATAGCATTCTCAGAAAAGACAAAGCTGGTTTTCAGAAAGGGTGTGGATACACAAACCAGATCTTCATTCTACAAAACATAATAGGACAGTGCTTAGAATGGCAACAACAACTCTACGTAAATTCCATGGACTTTGAGAAGGCTTTTGATAGCATTCACAGGACCAGCCTATGGTGCATTCTGCGGGCATATGGAATTCCTTTCTGTATAATCAACATCATCAAAAGCTTCTATTTCAACTTTACATGCAGGGTTGATCACAGTGAGCTCAGTTTTGAAGTCAAAACAGGAGTATATCAGGGGTGTGTCATGTCTGCAATCCTCTTCAACATTGCCATCGACTGGGTAATGCAGCGTACAACAGAAGACATGCCAAGGGGCATTAAATGGACACTCTTTTCATCCCTTGAAGACCTGGACTTCACAGATGATGTCGCTCTCCTATCACATACCTAACACCATATACAAGAAAAAACAACTTGACTTAATGTATTCAGCCAGAAAATTGGATTGAAAATCAACCGCAATAAGACGGATCTCATGACCTTTAATATTGCCTCACCATCACCAGTACAGATAGAGGATTATGTTCTCACCAATGTAGAAACATTCACATACTTGGGCAGCACCATCAGCCAGGACGATGGAACAAGCCAGGATATCCGGAACAAAATCAATAAAGACAGGAACACCTTTAGGAGCTTAAATACTGTCTGGAAATCATCAAAATACAACACCAAAACCAAACTCAAGATTTATCAGAGCTGCGTACTTTTAACACTACTTTATGGTGCAGAATGCTGGGGAATGAGAAAGTATGACACATCCAAACTGTCTTCATTCCATACAACCTGCCTCAGAAAAATCCTCCATATTTTTTGGCCCAGAACAATCTCAAACCAAGATCTATTGACACAGTGCAGTGCAGCCAAGAGGATCTGAGCACCATCATTGCCAGGAGGCGTTGGAGATGGATTGGTCATGTGCTTCGGATGGAAACTGATTCCATCACCAGAGTAGCAATATAATGGACACCTGAAAGCAAGCGAAAATGAGGCCACCCGAAAACAACATGGCGAAGAGCTGTGGAAGCTGAGCTGAAAAACCTGGGGCATAGCTGGGGAACCATTGAAAGACTTGCCAGAAACAGACAGGAGTGGAGGAGCTTCCTCATTGCCCTAAACGCCAGACACATAATAGGAACATGATGATGATGATTAGAGGGATGAGCAACATTCTCCACTAGTTTAGTCTTTGAAAGTCAAACCAAATTCCACTGGAAACCATGAGTGATCTGGAAAGAGGTTGCTTAACATGGGCTGGGTTATGGGATGTGGTTCTTAGTTCTTGAAAGTAGCTATACTTGAACAAAAGAACTTCAGAAACAGACTTCAAAGAGAAACAGCAGAACTAAAATTCATTTGCAAATTTAACACCATTAATTTGGGCTTGAATAGGGACTGGGACTGGCTGGCTCATTATAGAAGCAGCTTTGCCTCTCCTGGAATTGACACCTCCTCATCTATTGTTGGGAGCGGACTACATCCACCCTGATCGAATTGGCCCTGTCAATACTGGTTCTCCACTTGTGAGGTAACTCCCTTCTCTTCATGTGTCAGTATATTTATGTCTGCATCTGTAACTTTCACTCCATGCATCTGAAGAAGTGGGGTTTTTTTCCCACAAAAGCTTATGCTCAAATAACTCTATTAGTCTTTAAGGTGCCACCGGACTCCTTGTGGTTTTTGTGGATACAGACTAGCACGGCTACCCCCGATTCTTAGTGTTAGTTTCACTGGGTGTTCATTTTGCAGCTGGGGATACACAAAGAATATATATTACAATTTGGACGCCTCCTCTTTATGTAGTCTGCCTATCAGTGGTGCTGAATAATCTTCATTTTTCAAGTCAATAGGAATTTTGGGGAACTGAGCTCTTTTGAAAACCTGGTCTAAAGTGTTTACATTTTTTCAACTGTAATTCATCTGAAATTCAGCAGTACTTTACTTTACCATTACTTCATTTGTCTAATGGCATAGTTACCTGCAAGAAGAAAACTCTCCCCTAGGGCTGTCAAAAGAATTAGTTTCTATTTCTGACCTTCTGAAAGATCTGTCACAGTGTTGGCCAATTAGATTACATATGTAATTACCACATCCTGGTTGGCTCAGAACATTTATAAGGAGGAATTTTTGCTGCACTCACTCAGAACAGATATGTAGTTGCCTAGTTTGTGATTAGCTTGTAAAAAAGCATAAACAGGTTTTTCCCCTCTACCCTCTTTGGCACGCTAGTTTTAAAAACCATTATCCCAAAGAAATCTCTGTGGCCACAATGGGGGAAGATCTGCAGGTATTTCCGATGAAAAATATTCAGAAGATAGGTATTACTCCATATGACCAATTCATGTTTCAAACATCAACATGTTTTTGCCCTGAGAGGCTGTCTTGGTCAACATTTAGCATGAGGGCCAATAAATCTCGGCTATCGCTTTTCATAAACCAATGGCTCCAAATCACAGGCATGTGATTGGGCACTAGTAAGTCATGCTTCTGTGGCTGGCATGCTGGGGCCCCCTTCCTTACACTCTGGATGAGTCTCTACATCTCATGCAGCAGGGTCAGCTCAGATAATGCTCAAGTCTTCAGCTGCAGGGGCCCTCCCAAGACATGGGGGTTACAAGTCCATTCAGAGACAGGTGATCTAGTTAGCATGACGTGTCCTATTCAGACTGCAGGGCCACATCGTGCAAGATCCTTTGTGCTGACTCTGGGGTTGAGGATGACTTGAGCCATCATAAGAAACACGACACCTCCACCTTTATTCTAGCTCTGGCTGGTAATCCTATGGGTCCCCCTTTCTGCTGTCTAAAGAGGAAATCCACATTCAGTTTTCCACTAACTCTTCACACACACACAAACACATACAGCCCAGTTATGGACACACATTACCTATCTCTCTCCCCGTGGCCAGGGACTGTACTCCCCAGCTGAAATGACAGAGGAATTTGGAACAGGTGGCAGGAAAATATTTGTACACTGAATCTTGGGTCTAATAGCCATGGAGTCCAATAACTGAGGCTCCATGGAAGACAGGTGTTGCCCCAGCCCTGATGCCCTAGGCATCTAGTTCTCCACATTTCTCTGCCAGGGGGTTGGAAGTTATTTGCGGATTGTTGTTTTACTCAGAAATGTTTCTTTTCCTCAGAGCAACTGTCTAACCCTGAGTTTGGATCTCTCCAAAAGAGCTTGGAGGTACAAATTGGCCAGAATGTGACTCTGTCCTGTCAATCCACCAATGGCTTTCTTCCTATCAACTATACATTTTTTAGAGGAAATCAGAATCTGTTGCCGATTATAACGAAGGAGGACAGGAACCCAGCTCTGTTTAACCTAACTGTCCGTTCTGCCAGCGACTTGGGGGAATATAAATGCAAAGTTGTAAACGGAATCTCCAACAGTTCAAAATACAGCAAGAGTCTCAACTTTACGTTACTAGGTAGGGGTTTGTGTGTATCTGTGACATTTTTCAACATCAGGAAATGAGTTTTCATAATAACCCATCCCAGCTGGTCTGATCCTGTGAGCTGCTGGAGGCACAAAGCCATGGCTCTCTGACACATGGCACCATGCAGGACTGGGCACAAGCATTGTGCCATAACCCTCCCCAACCCATTCAGAACAGTTTAAAAATTATATTATGCATTAACATGTCCAGAGCGGGCTCTGGCAGCTGGAACTGCAGTCAGAAGGGGGTCACACAAGCTGCACCCTGCACGTGTGTAAGAGACCACCTAGATCTGACCCTATAGTTTTACTGTATAATTGTTCCTGCATATGCCCAAAATAGCTTGCAGAGTACAATCCATGACCATCTCAGGATTGTGCTGCCATGTGACCTTCCCCGCTCCTTGCTATCAATACCTTAACTTTTGAGCAGGAAGAGTTCTAAAACAGAATGAAATTTCTTTCAAAGGGATAGGGCCATATACTTTTCAATCCATTCATCCTGTAGCAGCAGCAGCCAGCAATCCTGCAAAGTGTTCTGGTAGAGAACAGTGTTCTAGAACACAGTGTGCCTCTGTCTAGAACTTGGACCAGATCCACAGCTGATGTGAATCAGCATAATTCTATTGGAATCAATGGAGCTACATTGCTCAAGGTCAGCTGAGGAGCTGTTCTCTTGTTTGTAGGTCTCAGTTTTAAATCTCATGTTTGCCTTATTTTTGTATTCCACTGGTTACTTTACAGATCCAGTGTCCAAACCAGTGCTGAGCACGACTACTTCCCAGGTGAGGATAGGCCAGAATGTGACACTGTCTTGTCACTCAGAAAACGGCTCTTCTCCCATCAACTACATATTTTTTAAAGGACAGAAAACGATGTCATCCAGAATACCTATGCAAGGAAAGGCAGCAGCTGTGTTAAATGTAATTATCAATTCTCCCAGTGACTTGGGCAACTATAAATGCAAAGCTGAAAATAATATCCCCAATACTACAAAATATAGCAACAGTCTCAACTTTACACTAGCAGGTATGTGTTTGTCCTACCTATTACTAACAGCATCTGACGATGAGCTTTTAATGAGCTCTGCCTGTCCATGTAAACTGGGGTAGCAGGTCCAGCAACAACAAAAGCACGTCAAAGTCCATGATGGAACTTTTAGTGCCTGGTAGCAGGGTCCACATAGCATCTTAGGGCACAGCAGGTTAGAGAGCTGGACATTCACACCTTGGCTTGCTGTGGATATCCACAATTCCCGCCTCCTCCCCCAAGATTTTACTCTTGAGGTGCATGGATTTAACAAAAGAAACAAAGCCAGAGCTTTACGTTTAAACAGAGCCCAACTCAGCCTGTAAACCAGCACTCTAAGAACAGGGCATGAAGGAACACTACCAAGGAGTTACTTTTATATAGGCTTGGCAGAATTAGAATATATAATTTCAACAGATAATATCCATGATTATTTTTAAAGATTTTTATTTAAATTTTCAATTGTGTGGAATTATGGGGTAGGAGGGGAGTTAGACAATGGCAGAGTCAGACAATTATTTAATTACAGTAAACATATAAAAAGATAGAAAAAGCTAAAGCTTTACAAATGTTAAAATACAAATCACCACACATCAAAATATACAAAGCAAATATCCTCAAATTAAACTCAAGCAGCATTTTTCTTACTTTGTTTCCATCGATAATAATTGAAATTTACAGATATGCATTTTTTCATCGGTTTGTGTTTGATGAAACTCATGTTTACCAACATTGACGGATAAAAATCTAATCCTTCCAAGGCCTGCTTTTATAGTCTTCCCTGGCTTTTCTCTGAGTTTACCCTGTACACCTGCAGGACATCTTAGCCTAGAGCTAAGTCCCTACCTCCTGTGATAGGGCAGGATTGTGTCCAGATCCTTCCCCCTCTGCATCTGTAGGTTTTCAGTGTGGAGCCCGTTCTTTTTCTCTCTAGGCTCAGGTAAGAACCCCTCACCTTTCCACAGTCAGTGTTATTAACAACTGCTACTCCACTTCTCCAAACTGTAATAGAAAAGACTGGGCTTTCGTTTTAATAGAAAGATACATACTTGGAACATCTTGCTCTCTACAAACACTCTTTCTCCTGTTGACAGAAGAGGATGGCCCTTCCTATCCCCTCCTCATTTTTCTTGTGCTGCTGTTTCTGCTGGTGGTGATAGCAACTGTTCTACTGGTTCCATTTCTGATCCTGCCTTGGTGTAAAGCAAGTGAGTTTTATTTGCTTCTCCATATTTTCATTGTAAAATAGTGCTTTAGATCCTTATTACACTCTGTGTCCTTGGAAATGGAAGGCTTAGCTTCCTGTCTGCACATCACACACTAAGGCCTCCCCATCTCTTAGCAGCTGGTCTCAGTACTCCCAGTGTGCCTGGTCCAGATGGTGTCTCCTGCCCAGCTCTCATTAAACTGGAGGGGATGGCCCAGTATTATAAGCTTCAGGATGGTAACATCAAGATTCCCAGGAACTGCTGAGTTAAATCCAGTTAGGGTTAACTTATTTCTTCGCCTTTTTGAGGTAGATGCTGTATTGGAATCTTTAGGTGGAGCCCTTAGGAAAACAATATCCAATCTCTTCTGAGTGAATGCAGATCCGGTGGCACTTTTCTTAAGAGAAGTTTGCCCTTGGGTAAAACGCTCTCCTCATTCACGTGGGCTGACTCCTTTTTGCTCTCCACGCTAGAAGAGGCCACATTTCAGTGAGACCATACATATATAAATAAAGGGTGGATATAAATGCTAGGTAATAAGACCAAAGAGGCACCATTCTCCATCTTTTGATTGACTCCAAGTCCATCCTCAAAGCCAAGTATCTCTCTTCATACCAAAGCAACACGTTTTCAGGCTACATTTTAGGTCCCAAAGGCAAAAAGTTACACATGTGCTTATCTTCATGCATGAGTATTTTTGCAGAGGTCAATGGGACTGCTCACATGTCATAAGTTACACATGTGCACAACTGTTTGCAGAATCAGGGCCTTGGTGTCCAAAATTAAAGTAGGAAAGCAGTCTCTTTTTGCAAGGACCCCATGATATATCACCAATACCTGCTGCCTTTGGGAGCAATTATTTCCTCTTCCCCTACCTCCATGTGAAGTAAAGATGCAGTCAGGCATGAATAGTACTGCTTGCTAAGGAATGATGTTCATGGACTATAACATTATTTAAAATATCTAACAACCCCCCCAAAATTCATGGGACATGCAAATATCAACTGCTCCAAAAAAATGTATCATTTGAATAATTTTGTTTGTTTTCTTTACATCTTGCAGGAAAACTGAAGTCAGCTGGTTCCTCAACTAGTTTTGTTTCAACAGACAAGGCAACAGGGCCTGAAAATTACGTGACATACACTGAGATAGGTAAATTCCAAACTGCTCTTTCTTTAGACGTGGGACTCACAAGCAGGAATCTGGCTGCAGGACATGATTAACTAGTCCTAGATAAAGTTTATGGATGATGCCTTTGGGTCTCAAATGGGGAAGATGGGAAATGGGTGATCACTACAGGCAAGTTACTGACCCAATAGAACTCCCATTGACACTGAGTGGAAGTTGCTCAGCATCTCACTCTATATGTGCATCTTATGCCATCCCAAGAGCCAAACTGCAGTCTGGGGAATGACATTCATTAGAAAGATCCTTAGAACCTTGTGTGAACCATCCCTCAGCTCCTATCAGGACAGAACTAGAAGGAAAGTTTGTGTTTGGATATCTGTGAAGGTACTGGTAAGGAAGTGACGACCACAAAGCAAAGAGAAAATCAAATACTAGTAAATAAAGCACAGAGCCTAGATTTACACAATAGCCCCTTGCTAAGGGGCAAGGAAAGGATTTCTGGGTTGCCAGCGAAAGTGAAAAACAATTGTACAGCTTCTGCATTTTGCTTTGTATTCTTCAGTGTATATTTCAGTTCTTCACTCTGTGTTGCTCAACTCTGGCGAGATTCAGAGCCACTTTCCCCCAAAATGGAGCCACAAAATAACTAGGCAACAGCTGTCATAGTATCTCCCTGTTGTGTTATAACTAAGGATAAGATTTTGTCACAGACATCACAGATTCCATGACTTTAACAGACCTCTGTGACTTCAGGGCTAGAGCAGCTGTCAGTCCCTTCCGCTGCAGTGAAGCTGGAGCAGCGGCAGTCTGCCCCAGCCATAGGAGCAGTGGCAGGACCAGAGCAGCAACAGCCAGCCCTAGGGGCCGGCGTGGCAGCCAGCTCCCAGAGCTGGAGCCGCAGATGGCTGTCAGCCCCCAGCAGCAAGGATCAGACTGGAGGTCTCCCCACCTCCTGCTATTTTTAGTAAAAGACCAGGTCAGGGGCTTCCATGAATTTTTGTTTATTGTCCGTGACTTACTAAAAATACCCATGACAAAAATCATAACCTTAGTTATAACATTGTGTTGTCAGTGTAGACTAACATACCCCCATAATAAAAACGTTGCAGGACACCATGCCAGGATTATCTTGAGGTTCTGTCAGATTTCTCCCCCCCTGCGACCTGGAGGTTGGAAAAAAGGGAGGATATCTCCCTGTTTCTAGCTACTGGAATGAAGATGGGAAAATGGGTGTTTTCCTCTCTCTCCCTCCACCTGTCTGCTAGGAGGAATGGGGAGGTATTCTGGCTGCTCTGCTCCATTAGCTCTGCACTCCCTGCAACGTTTCACATCAGGTAGAGAGGAGTCCTCAACTTGCACTATCCAAGAATATGTAGAGGGAGAACAAATGCAGACTCTGGGAGAGGCACATGTGGGTCTTATACCACAGGCTGAGCCTCAGTGCTCTTTCACAAGCTTAAATTCACCAAGCTGTAATCTCCTGCAACTGAACCTTGAACTCTTTTTCACTTGTTTCCATCCAGAGTATGCTAAATCTGAAGAAGTGGAGTACGCCAACATACTGATTAGAAAAGAGGAGAAAGACAGGAAAGGTAAAAGGCTTAGATTGTAAATATGGGCAAAAATGAAGCATTTCACATTTTCAAGTTCATACAACTAGTGTTCTGGAAATGGAATAAAAACCCCTTTAAACACAAATGTGTGTATCCCAAACACATCTGTGGATTAATGACAAAACTACCTCATGCATTTTGCAGTTTACTGTGCACTGATAGCATAGTCAAATGTTCACTTGCAGCAGGGCCTGACAACTGCCCAGTCTCACTCTTTATAAACCACTTTCACTGCATGCTCCCTCTTTCCAGAGGTTAAGCACAACTCCCTATGGAGATAGATCCCTGGTGGTTAGCATTCAAAGGACATTTGAAGATGAGAAGGGTGCAACTAGAATTCATTTCAGGCAGACACCAAAATACACCCCCAATTTGCCTACAAATGTTAGCTACCAGCATCTAGACTAAGGGGTTGGAGGTACAAGGCAGGTTGTTTATTGAAAGGGTGTTTCTATTGGTTTGAGCACAGGACTGGCCAACAGGAAGTCCCACGAACTAATCCTGTAGTTAACACTGACTCAATGTATGACCCCAGTGACTACTTGAGCTCTTTGAAAATTTCTCATCTTTAAAATAGGAATAATACTTTCCCACCTTGTGGATGTTATGAGTGCCTATGAATTCTCTCACAAAAATCTTCATTAAAGTGAAACTAAGGTTCAGAGTACATACAAATAACTTAAAGGGTAAAAATCTTTACAAGACTACAATAACTAATTTAAAAAAAACACACAAAAGGAAACTGTTAAGGTTAAATATGAAAATCACAGTGGTGGGAGGGTGAAGTGGCCCATGCAAAAAAAACAAACAAACCACCAACTTTATTTTATTAAGTGGGCTGTGGAATAAATAGTTAAGACTGCCTACTACAGAGAAACTTCTAACTCCAGTTAGAATCCTTGACCTGAAAAGGACTACCACTAACCTTCTAGGATCCCAAATGCAACAGCTTCATTCTGAAACGGTCCCATTTGTGTCATTAGTTATTGAGCTACAAGAGGCATGTTTAAATATAGCTCAATTATTGTGGACTTTTTAAAAAGTTAGTGTCTATTCTGACTTTTAGTGAACATGAGGGCAGATACTACAGTTTTCTACTCTGAAGTCATCATAAGAGATGGAACACAACAAGGTAAGTTTCCTCTCTGATGAGTTACAGGAGAGAGAATTATATAAAATATTTTTAAAGAGAACCTCTACCCCAGTAAATGTTGCTAGCACCACTGTGCATGTATAGGAAACACACAAACATACATTTAGATGCTAGTTTCCCAGCCCTAATTATTTTGTAGTCAGAAGGTGATGTTAATCTCCTCCCCTGCTAATATTAAAGACTGGGTCCCTCTCCCTGACTTTGAGAGACTCCAGTTTGATCAAGACAGAAAAACAAAACATGTCAGAAAAAGTTCATTGATGTCCAGATTTCTGATTCCTTTACTCATGCACAGTACCTAACTCCACAAGTAATGCCACTGTAACTAATGGGACTAGTTCTTAAAAAAAAAAGGATTATCAATGTGGTGGTGCAACTTGACTCTCCACTGGCATTTCTCTTTTGATGTGTCAGCAGGAAGGAGTAAGCCAACAGTTAGCTAACATGGTCCAGCTATCAGGCTCTCACACAGAAAGCTTTGTTCCTGTGCTTGTCAGGAATTTCAGGAAATAAAACAGGATTTTAAATAAGCAGAGAATAAAAAGGCCGTGTTTAGCCATAGTTACCTTAAAAATCTGTCTGAGTAGCTGCCTGCTTGGCAGGCTGTTTCCCTAAAGGATCCATCGTTTGCCTTGCTAACCTACTACTACCTGCCAGGGAGCAGCTTCTCAGGACTCCAGGGTACAAGTTTTTTACTTGAGCTGGACTCCTGCCTGGCATTGCCCCAGTCTTTTCCATTTTTGGGAGTGAGACTTGACATGACCCTCAGACAGTGGAAGAGTTGACTATTTCCCAACCACAGTCATTTTAACTCAGACCTATACACCTGAGTACCAGCTACAATAGTTAGGGGTATAAGACCAGTACATTACCCACTCCAGATTGCTTCCTCACTCACCCTGTAGCAAACAAACAATTTTTTCCTATCTACATTAATAGATTACTTGAAATAAAATGTTTACAGCTTAGTTCTTTAAATTGTTCTGGTATCCTTGAAAGGCAGAACAAATAATAATATGTTATATTCAAGCCAGAAATGACAGCAGTCTAAAGACTGAACTGGAAAACAGAGGCCATGTAGAGAAACATACTCACAAACTACTAACAAACACTGCCATTCTCTAAAAACAATGCATCCAATGGCTTTGCTTTTCAATTGGCCTTTTCCACATTTAAGCTTTTGAAACGCTCAGCTCCCATTTATCTTCCCATTGCAGCAGAGACCTGCATTTGTCACCACATATCAGCAACATGTGTATTATCTGGACTCTCAGCCAAGGAAAACTTATCCAACTTACTGAAAATATCCTTTCTTCCAAGAGACCAAATCCTCTAGGACATGTCTTTGAGCCTGCGCTGCAGAAAGAGGCAAACCCAGCTTTGTCCATCAAGGGTAGAGCAGGGCTAATAATACACATCTGCAGAGTTTACCAATTAGAGAACTTCTACAGTCAGGAAAACTTTATCAAACTGGCAGACTCTGCAGCTAAGCATGATTAGCCCTGGCCTAACTGTGGTGGATAGATCTGTTTTTGCCTCTTTCTGCAGTGCAGGCTGGAAGAGGTGTCCTGAGCATGCCAGTTTGAGATAAGGGTAAGTTTTCCTGGCTATGAAAGTTCTCCAGTTGGTAAGCTCTCCAGATGAGCATTATTAGCCCTTCTCTACCCATGATGGACAGAGCTGGGTTTGCCTCTTTCAGCAGTGCAGGCTGGAAGATCTTCATAGAGGATTTGGATTTGATAGAGAATGAGTGCATCAGAAAGCTTTATCAACATCAGCTTTGGAGGATGTCATGGGTACTTCCCCACTCATATAAATAAGAATGAATGGTATCTAGCAAACAGAGTAGGGTATTGTGACTCAGAATTCCTGGCTTGTACTTCATCTGTGCCACTGATTCAGTATGATACTCTGGAAATCAATTTAAACACAGATACAAAATTTCTTTTATTAGAGAGGTTCTAATTTATACATTTTTAGCTGCTGTAATGTACTTAGTTAAGAAGTCCTTCAATCGAGAGATGTGCATCATTTCTTTCATGGTGGTATCTCTGCTTCTCAGCTGAACCACTCCATTCTCCAGAGTAGCATCACTGATCAAGATTGTGAAGAGGACACTCATCTCATCATACCTGCCAAAGAACAAGCACTCATTACTGCTGTTACAGTATTGTTGCCTTGGTGTGTGGCAGACTTAGATTGGGGTTATATCCCAGAGCAATATGTATATGTTCAAGTTTTGTATGTAGTTCTGTGTCCAATATGAAGATGCTTATTTTCTTACTTTCAGCTCCTTGATCTTCTCTAGTTAACTGCAGTAAGTTATTAGATTCTTTTGTAACAAAAGGGGAGTTTTATTTAGTAACCTACAATGGGGACATTTTTCACAGGAGAAAAACGTTACCATTTCTCCACTATTTACTAGCTGACCAGCCATACTTTGAAAGTATTGTACATGAACATGACTTCTTAACTTTGCTATGTTAAAACAGTATGTGTTTGTTTCTTGCTGAAAACCTCTATTAATGTTTAGAGAAAAGCACAATCAAGATTATTTTTAGTCCTTAATCTACTTATGTTTTGTAGGTTAATATGGGCCAGTTCTAGCAAACTTAACTGGCATGAGCAATTCTTACTCAGTAGGACTGCTTGTGTGAATGGAGAATGAATCAAGGTGGTATCGGTTGAAGGGCTGGGTTCTATATAACAACGGTTTCAAATAAAATGATTTAAGAATGAAATGCAGAAGTCAGTCCACATGCAAAATTGGATGTAAGCCATTTCTGTAGATTTATGATTCACTTTAGGAAACCAGTTTTCAGACGGGATTTCCTGAATGGTTTATTATTAGCAACTGAAGAGCAAAAAAAAGAAGAACCAAAAAGTTGAAGTATGAAAAATAAAAAAAAGTTTACTGAAATCCCTCACTTTTTAAAGTGAACTAATTAAAGAGTTTTTAAAATGTTGTTAGAGATATCCAGTCTCAATCTGTATTTTAGTACCTTCAGTCATTTGGTTACTGTACCTGAAATTATACTGAAATCACATTAATTTTTGCTACTTTAAGGAAAGCCATCTTTCCACTTGACATTTTATTTTTTTCTTACTTTGCATAGAGTTGCTCCAGAGGTGTCTGCATAGTTTCAAGATACCCAGGCCACACAGAAATTCCTTTCTCTATCAATTCATTGAACAGCCCCTGACACACCTAGAAAAAAAAAAAAAAGACAGCCTTAAGAGGTCTAAAATGTTGGGAGAAAGACTGTACAGACTGTAGTATCTGTTCGATATTAAAGCTCATTTATAATGTTTATAAATTAACAGCAACACACACTCAGAAAAGAGCATTACTGCTAAGAGAACTTCATTTTTATACATTGTTCCCCATATGCATATCTAAATAAAAAGGTCTTTTCCCCCAAGTATATTTCTTACACAGACATCACTGACTTGAAAAAAAAAAGTCAAGTCTTCATCTGAAGATTTCCTCCCTACTATCGTTACCCTTAAGATTACTATGAAGGATTAAACAAATTTAGTTTATATGCAGAACAAACAAAATTAGTCGATATTACTGTTCTATTAATACAGCTTGAGGAAGAGCAGACATTAAAGCCTGGACGTCTGTGTCCCCCCACTCCGTGTGGGATCAATCACAATGGATCTAACAGACGTGCCCACTGTCCCCAAATCCACATTCCACAGGGCACCTCCTAGCATGCAGGGAATATGGATCTCTGCAGGGGCTTCCGAAATCCTGCACAGTGAAAACGCTGTTTCACTACAGTGAGGGCCCTCCATGCCCATGAAGGAGAAGTAGAATTTTCCTCACATGAATAGAAGGTTAAAAAAAGTCAATATCAGAATTACAGTACAACAGTAGATGTAACTCCAACTCCCACAATTAAATGCTTAGTTACAACACACCTGTCTCAGCTCCATTGTTGGGCCTCTTCCAACGTCCAAAGCAACTTTTATTGGTGTTAAACAAGGGTGAAGCTTAAGTACCTAACAGTGTTGCAAGAAACATGTTACTCAGCATTTACATTAAATACATGAACCAGAACTAAAAGAGCATTAGTGAAATATATAGGAGTATCAGGGTGGATTTTATTTAAATCAAATTGATTTAAATCACTAGCAGGAAGACTCGATTTAATCATGGATTTCTTCATAAAAATGCATTCATGTTGGTTGTTATAACCTTAATACATATTCTTCACAGGTAGAGGAACTTCATTAAAATATTCTCAAACTGGGTCTCTTTTACGGCCTGCTGCCATTATAGGTTTTCCCTTCTAGTGAGAGAATGGTACGGTAGATCTCAAATCAATGAAGGCTACACTCAGAAAGACGTCAAGACTTCTGGAATATGCTGCTCAAACAGTTTCATGTTTGTTTCTACTGCCTATCCCTCCCTTCTCAAGTTTATATCCAGGACTACTCCTTGTCCAGATCTATTCTGCCCCCAACAATCTTCTATTCATTGAACTTTCTGAAACTTTGCACTTTTAGAGAGAGGTAAGGGATTGACCCTGTGTACACAAATTTGCAGAGGGACAATAGAGTTAAGGTCTGTTATTTCTCACCTCTATATATTTATTTTAAAACATTTTTGCTGTTAACAAGCACGTTATCTCTGGAGACACAAATCCACAGTTTGAGAACTGATGGTATCTTCTAGACTGAAAACCGAGTCCCATTGGGGAGACAGAAAGATTAACCTAAATAATCTATACAGAAGCCCCTGGAAGCCAATAAGATTGGGTCCCTAATCCATTAGCTATTGGAACTCATTTACAAAACTTTTCTTAAACATTAATATATTGTCTCATACTACAGAATTAGAATTAATAATCCCTATTTCATAATGAGATATCTTTGAGCTGTAACGTAGCTTAATTAAAACTCTTTTAGATAGGTTTTTTCCTCAAAGCAATTTATCAAAAAAATCTGATTTAAATTTAAAAAAAAAATCGGTTTTTATTTTTAAAAAAATTATTGATTTTATCCACCCTGAGGAATATTCAAATGTTTTTGAAATAATGAAAAAATAAATGCTTAGTTAGTAAATATATTCAATATGTACAGTCTTGTGTTCTCTCAAAACAGAAATCCAGACTAGAATAAAGCGAGCCACATTTGCTATAACACTCAGACTGTTCGCAAAAAGAAAAGGAGTACTTGTGGCACCTTAGAGACTAACCAATTTATCTGAGCATGAGCTTTCGTGAGCTACAGGTCACTTCATCAGATGCATACCGTGGAAACTGCAGCAGACTTTATATATACACAGAGAATATGAAACAATACCTCCTCCCACCCCACTGTCCTGCTGGTAATAGCTTATCTAAAGGAATCATCAGGTTAGGCCATTTCCAGCACAAATCCAGGTTTTCTCACCCTCCACCCCCCCACACAAATTCACTCTCCTGCTGGTGATAGCCCATCCAAAGTGACAACTCTTTACACAATGTGCATGATAATCAAGTTAGGCCATTTCCTGCACAAATCCAGGTGAGAGAACCTGGATTTGTGCAGGAAATGGCCTAACTTGATTATCATGCACATTGTGTAAAGAGTTGTCACTTTGGATGGGCTATCACCAGCAGGAGAGTGAATTTGTGTGGGGGGGTGGAGGGTGAGAAAACCTGGATTTGTGCTGGAAATGGCCTAACCTGATGATTCCTTTAGATAAGCTATTACCAGCAGGACAGTGGGGTGGGAGGAGGTATTGTTTCATATTCTCTGTGTATATACAAAGTCTGCTGCAGTTTCCACGGTATGCATCTGATGAAGTGAGCTGTAGCTCACGAAAGCTCATGCTCAAATAAATTGGTTAGTCTCTAAGGTACCACAAGTACTCCTTTTCTTTTTGCGAATACAGACTAACACGGCTGTTACTCTGAAACTCAGACTGTTGTTTTAGTTTGTAGCTTCCAAGTAAGACTATTTTCAGTCTCTTCTTCCTGACACACACTAAAAGGTCACCTTTCTTTGAAGAGTTTTCTTTCTTGTTAGAGAGCTCTCAGTGAGCTGCAGAGAATCACAAAGATATGCTAGCACTCCTTGGTCCAGATTGCCGCTCACAGACAGCACATGAGGAATAATATTCTTCCTTCCATCTCGGCCCTGCAGGAGAAACACAACAGAAATGCACTAAGCAACAGTCCTCAAAAATAAATAGTGTATTTAAATGAATGAACACAAGAAGGCACCAATCACCAGATGGGTTCCCTCAACATACATTTAAAACAAACATATATTAAAGAACAAGCAGGAGCAACCTAACAACATACGGCAGTATCTAACTGAAGTCTGTAGCAAGAGAGAGAAGCACCCCACCTTCCTTAAATACTGCCTCTGAAGCAACATCTCACCAAAAGCCCTCCAAGAAGATAAGCCTTACAACAGTGGTTCTCAAACTTTTTTCCCCCCCCCCATGGACCACTTGAAAATTGCTGAGGGTCTCGGCGGACCACTTAATGATCTTTCCAAATGTTGTTTGTACCGTTAACTAACTATCGTAAAGCGCTTTTTGTAAAAGCGCTATATAAAAAAACGCTTTTTTGTTCTACAAATAGAAGGACAACTCATATTTTAATATCGGTAGTCTTATGTTTCTAATGTGATGGATATGCCCTCTCTCCCCTGCTGCGACAGCCCCAGAGCTGGGGCTGGGAAGGGACTGGGGGGGGAGGGAGTGGGGGTGTCTCTCCCCAGCAGCCACAGCCCTGGAGCTGGGGAAAGTCACCTCTTTCTCTGGCCACCACAGCCCTGCATGTCCCAAATTCCCCCAACCATCTCTTCTCACCCCACTGCCCCCTCCCACCTACTGCCCCCAAGGCCACCACCTCACCTTATTTGTGCATCTTCTCCAGGGTCCAGGCACCTAATTAGTGGAGCCATGCCTGCAGCTCCACTAATTAGGTGTGTGGCCCCTTATTCTCTCATGGGCAGCTGCCCAGGCGCGCACCTTAGAGGGAACTACCTGAATGGAGCTTGTGGACCACAGTTTGAGAACCTCTGCCTTACAACAAGGCAGGGATTTCAGACCCAGGCAATTGGGTTCAGCAGTAAAGGACTCCTCAAAGAGAATACCTTGCCCGGAGCCTCCTCTTTTACATTAAGGAGCACCTTTGTTGATCTCAACTGTAGCAGAACAGCAGGGGGAAAGAGGAAGTCTCTCAGGGTTTCATATGTCAATGCCAAAGCCTTAAATCAGTGGTTCTCAACCAGGGGTCTGGGACCCCCTGGGGGGCCACGAGCAGTTTTCAGGGGTCCATCAAGCATGGCCAGCATTAGATTTGCTAGGGCCCAGGGCAGAAAGCCAAAGTCCTGCCACACGGGACTGGAGCCCGGGGCAACGAGTCCCACTACCCAGGGCTGAAGCCTGAGCAACTTAACTTCGCAGTGCCCCCTGGACAATTGCCCTGCTTGCTACTCACTAATGCCAGCCTGGCTTTTATATGCAGAAAAACAATTATTGTGGCAGAGCTGGGCCATGGAGTTTTTATAGCCAGGGTGGGGTGGGTTCAGAAAGAAAAAGGTCGAGCACCCCTGCCTTAAGCCACACCAGAAAGGCAACTAGTGTAGACCCTGAAGCACCGTGTAACATGCTCACAATAGAATACTCTACTTAACAAATGAGTACTACAATCTGAAATACTGTTCCCTACACCAGTGGTTCTCAAAGCCAGTCTGCCGCTTGTTCAGGGAAAGCCCCTGGTGGGCCAGACCGGTTTGTTTACCTGCCGCATCCGCAGGTTTGGCCAATCACGGCTCCCATTGGCTGAGGTTCGCTGTGCCCAGCCAATGGGGGCTGCGGGAAGGGTGGCCAGCATACCCCTTGGCCCGCACCGCTTCCCGCGGCCCCCATTGTCCTGGAGCGGCGAACCGTGGCCAGTGGGAGCCGCGATCGGCCGAACCTGCAGATGCAGCAGGTAAACAAACCAGTCCAGCCCGCCAGGGGCTTTCCCTGAACAAGTGGCGGACCGGCTTTGAGAACCACTGCCCTGTCAATGTACCTCAAATCTAACTTCAAGGATCAGCTCTGGAAGTCAGAGAATAGTTGGTTTCTATACTCATTCTCTGCCCTTCTATCTATCTGCTTTTGAGACCTGGTAAGATCATAGTCCAAGATAGCATGGGTGCAGGCTACCAACCACTCACACTGCCTTTGTTTCAAGAACAAAATTTTATTTCCATGTTAATAAACTGGATCACACCAAAGCAAGATTTGTATCTCATAAGGCTTTCCCAGTGAGCAATATGTTAAATATAATACAATTAACTGAATCTTACATGTAATTTTGATTTATTCCCTGGATACATTTGTAACAGTTCATTATCTCCTAGACTCAGCAACGTTTCTATTGGTTCCTTTCCCCAAGGAAAGCTGTAGTACAAATTATTTCCTTTTCTTCCCTCTTTATCTTGAAAGTCGCTGCTGCTGAAGTTGGATGGGCCTATCGCAAACTGAAAAATAGAGATTTAAAATGTCCACTTATTGTACATATTAACTGAACTGCAAATGATAACTCTTAAAATATAGGTGCAAACCCACTGGCCTGTGACCATTTAACAACAGCTTTTAGAATTCCAAAGTGCTATATCAGTTACAGCACACAGCCCCCAAATTAAAATGGTGTTTTTCAATTCCCATTATAAACAATTTGAGAGTGTTGTTATGCACTCTTACACAGCTTCTCTATTTTACCCCAGAAGTGGTTGCAGTTCAGAGGTGGATATCTGGCAATATCATTCTATATCACCCCTAGAAATGCCTTTCCCCCCTTAAAACATAATTCTATAAGAGGCAGCCCAATGTTTTCGAGCTTAAACAGCAGTAACAAAGGTGAAGTGAATATCAAATACCTTTCTCCACCACTGGAGCCGCTGGTGCAACCAGTAATCAAGCCACTGTCCTGCAGTTCTGGCGGAGCTAAACCATACAAGGGAAGACATTGTCCTTTCGCCTATTCTTTAAACAATAGCAAGGGCAGCAAGTTAACTCCTTAAAAAATAATAAGGGAAAAGCAAGAGATACCATTCAAAAGTTATCCAAAATTAGCTTGCATTTGTTTAGTTTAAATATAAACAGAGATTTGTCAGTTTTCATTACTGTACCTTGCGACGTTGTCATTTTGAGGCTCAATGTTCAGAACAGGATGAAAACATACTCCAACCTGAGCAAGTCCACATGGCAGCCTCTTGTTTACCAATTCTAGACAATTAATATATTGCTCTAGAGCACCTGTCACGAGACAAATCATTCATTTCTGCAGTTCTAGAGAGTATTTTAAGTTTTAATTATAATTAAATTCTAACTTATCTACAGAACTGTTAAAGCACAGACATTTAGCAAGAAGGGAGAACAAAGGTAAAAGCAATAAGACCTCAAAGCTATATAGGCTAGCTATGTGCACAACTTGATAACTTCCATACATTAATTATAGTATTTTGCATGCACCAGCTCTGCCATTTGGACTGCTGTTTCTGAGAACTGGTGAAAAATTCAGTTCTCACAGGCCCATCTCCAATGTTGACAGAACAGTTAAGGGTCACATACACATTTAGACATCACAAGCCATGATTACATTGCTTCAGTACCTAACGAGGACACAAACTTGTAACACACTGAGGCAACATCACAACATGAAGATGCAACCAGTAAATCATTTTAACAGATCAATCTTATCCAGTGGTATAAATACAAAGAGGTTACCCACCCTGCCTTTGGCTCCCACCCAGCAGATAATCAGAGATCATGCCTTCAATTTCTAAACATATTATTCATTGGGGATCATAAGACTAAGAACGTACCATGAAGAAGGTCCTCTCGCAGCACCCCAGACGTCCCTAGCATGTTTTCCAGAGCTGCAGTTATCTGCTCTTTGTTTAATTCTTTATTCTGGAAGATTTCACGCAGGGCTCCAACCTGTATCAGCCTGAGAGCCTCCCCTGCTGGCAGCATGCTAGCTCCTGGCACACGATGTAGCAAAGAATCCACTGCAAACACTTGCTCCCTGGAAACCACCACTGAAGCCCACCACTGGGCGACCAAGTTTTTCCTCAGCTCCAGCCCCAGGGGCCCAAAGCCTGGGTGGCAGCCCCTCAGGTACGAGTCCCAAGTGAGTGCCTGCTGCTGGTCCCCTCTGAGAAAGTGCCTCCTTCGGCACACATCCAGCAGCACCTCACTGCCCTCCCAATGCTGCCCCTCTGCACTACTCCAGGGCCCCCCCATGTAGGGCCGCAACTGGGCCAACAGGGGCCCCAGAGCAAACCTGAGGGACCGCATCTGCACCCCAGGGACCCCCCACAGCAGGCCTGGGTGGCCCCACCTGCACCCCAGGGACCCCCCACGGCAGGCCTGAGTGACCCCACCTGCACCCCAGGGACCCCCCCACGGCAGGCCTGGGTGGCCCCACCTGCACCCCAGGGACCCCCCACGGCAGGCCTGGGTGGCCCCACCTGCACCCCCGGGACCCCTAACCTGTGCCTCAATAGGATCTTGGAGGCGCCCACGTCAGGCCCCAGATGCCTCCCCTTCAGGGAACCCCAACCCGAGCCCTGCCCTAAAGCCTGACCCCTGAGCAACCGCTCAGCACTAGGGTGGTACTGAGAGCGCCTCGGGGGGAGAACAAAAAGGCCCCGACGTCTAACGGGGGGGAAAGCTTCTGGGAGCGCATGCGCACTGGATGGGGAACGGGCTATGCGGCAGGTGAACGCCGCTGCCCCAGCGAGCGGAAGAAGAACGCTCTGGGACTTGCGTTGGGCAAGGTCACGCGCCCAGCGCATGCGTGGTAATTCCCCTGCTCCCGTCCCCTGCGGCTGAACTTGAAGTCCCCGCTGGCCCCTCCCTTGGGTTACGTCAGCTTCCGCCGCACGGACAGTTGGTTCCCGGCAGAGCGCCGGAACCTGGGTGGAGGGGCGCCGGAACCGTGAGCCCGTCCTAGCCAGGCCGGAAGCGGGAGCGCCCAGTGTACCAGCTCCCGCTTCCGGCCTGGCCAGGGCGCGGGCCCTTGGAGGAGCGGGGGGGTGCATTTCAGTCCCCCCGCACCGGAGAGAGGCTGGTGGCTCTAGCAAGGAGCTGATCACCTTATCAACCCCCCTGCCCCCCAAGCGCGTCCCCGGCCTGAGGCTTGCAATTTGGGGGGGGACAACGCTGTGCCCCCCCAAACCATGGCCTCGTTAAAAAGTGGGCAGACATGGCCCTCCCCCTTGGGGCTATGCCCCCTTCCGGTACCCTGCCTGGCTAACGGTGCTGGCAGGTTCTGGGCGGTTTGAATGCTTGCCGTTTGAAATGACACTTTATTCTATAATTTGATTTTCTTTTTAATTTAAAAAAAAAATGGTGTTTTTCAGACCAGCACGAAACGTGTGTGTCTGTTAAGGAAACGCCTTAAAGCATGGGTCATTATGAACGGAGCACTCGGGAACTGTGCTAGCTCCCATCCGCAGATGGTTCTGATCCCCTGTGAAGCCCCAGTGGACCCCATGGGACTCTATGGAGATACGAGCACCCAGCTGCATAAATCTGGTTATAGGAATGAAGCCTGAGGCTATTTCCTACTGCCTTGAGGCTGTTACGCCAACACCTTCACCTATTGTGAGAGACCACAGCATTTTCTGACAACCCTCCTCTGCCTTCCCCTCTGTCATGGACACAAATTCATGCATCGACAAATGGGAGTCAAATCACAACTTTCCGAACAGGGTGTGGGTGACCACAGCTGTGGTCCACTGAGTTTAAATGCAAATGGGACTGTGGAAGGAAAATCTGGGATAGTGCTCTGAATCCAGACACATAAGTCAGGTGAGGCCCTGGATGCACAAAGCCTCCTGCGGTCACAAAGATAGGAGATGCTCCCTGCCGTTCTTGTCAGAGCAGCATTGTTATATAAAAAGGCCTCTAACAGAAAGGTTCACTAGGCAATAAAAGAGAGTTAAAACAGCATAGATGGGAGGGAATTTAATGTTCTGCTGTAGGCGTTCGTGGCTGAGGGGAGGGAGGTTTGTCTGCTAGTTCTGCTAATGAGCAGTCAGACTCCAACTAGCAGTCTGACGCAACAGCACAGCAGTGGAAATTTCCATACATGCAGCAGCATTTCCTAATCATGGATTTAAACTAGTTCCAGTAGGTGGAGCTTAACAAGGAGTAAGCATTCAATGTGCTGTGCATGTTATGAAAAATCATGCATGTTCAAGTCTCAATGATTCAGAATAATCCCATCATCCACTGTTGCCAGCTTTACAGGCTAGAAGAGCAACAGAGTGAAAATAAAAAATTGACAAGAATTGTTACTAGGTCACTAGGTAAGCCTGATGAGTTACACGGCTAAACAAAAGAAATCCAGTTTAACACCCTATCCACAGTAGGATCAGAATCCTGCTAGTTACAATGGTATTTACAAATGACAGTTGGCACAAGCTTGGTTCTAGAAAAGGGCAAGGATAGTCTTGTCTGAGAATCAGGAGTCATATTCTATACTACAGTTCTTGGGGTGGGGTGGAATCCCATTTATTCCCATTGAGGAACCCGTGCTAGAACCCTGCTAGCCACAAGCATGTTTTGATTAATTATAACAGTTAAAGTTAACAGAGTTCGGAGCCCATCCTGAGCAGGAACTCAGTAAAATAAACTCACAGTAAAACTACACCTGACCTAGACCCCACAACTTGAGTGGCATAGCTTGTGCTGTCTATGGAATTGTCTGCTCTGCAGGCTGTGTGCAAGGAAATCTTTACCATAGACAACAGTCACGTCTATAGTTATGTTTTGTCCTCATTTTACAGATACAGGGAATTGATTTGCCCAATGCCCTTACTCAGGGACACACTTTCCTTCTCCTGAAGTTTACAAATCTAAATCAAATCAGTCATACAAATACATGGGACAATAATTCAAAATAGAACACATTTATCTTTTAAAGCTGTGCCACAGTGGATTAATTAGTAGCATTATGATGTAACAAACTGGCAGATACTGGCTTAGTAACCCACATTACAGCTATATGTGGGGTTGTGACTAATCAAAGGAGTTGAGTTCTCTTGCAGTTTATGCTACAGGAAGAGCCAGTTTTAACAGGCCTAGATTTATTAATCCCACAATCTGTTGTGTATTGCTACCTTATGGTTGCTAGCAGGTGTCAGTTTCCACCTAGCACCAGGATGACCTCAAAAAATCTCTGCTAAAATAGTACAAAACCACTTCACTGGAGTGCTCCTCCCTATGCATTTCCTAAATGAACCTCCCATGCCTCCTGTTCCCAGTTATGACTTGTAATTGGCTTTGTATTTCCTTGTAGCAAACAAGACAAAGCAAATGAACATGTAATTTTGCTTCAAGCGAAGGAGGGGAGAGGTCATTGGTTCACCTTTGTTTACCCCTTCTATGCCTGCTTTTTAATTTTATATAAAGAACAAGGAATCATGATAATTTCCTGTTTAATCTAATTAAGCAAAACAAAAATTAATTTAAATTTTAACTTATGGATGTTTAGTTATCACACAAATTCATGGGTTCCTGTTTATCTTTAAATAGACACTTAAACTGGAGGCTCAGTGGTAAACCCCCACATTTCAAACACTTGTGGAATTTATACATATAATTCCAAGTAGGATGGACTCAGTCCTTCATCCTCCCACTATAGATCAATTGATTTGCTTGCCATTTATTTTGCTAGAGGTCTTAGAAAGATCCCCTCCACATCCCTGAGTGAAACTTTAGAACTTATTTACATTGTGGTAGCATTTAAGGACTCTCTTCAAAATTGGGGCCTTATTGGGATAGGATAATCATTGTAAAGATTCAGGCAGATAGTCACTGCCCTGCCCCAAAGAGTTTACAATCTAAAAGTTAAAAAGAAAAATTAAAAGCAATGCCAAATAAAAAGGTAAATGAAAGGGATAAAACATACTAGCACAAATCTATCAGAACAATGGCAGGTATGTCTTGGTAGTACGTTTGGTATTTAAGGGGGGTAAGTCAGGTTAGACACAGGGGAGAAGGGAATTTTGGAGTGACCAGACTGTGAAAAGGGAGTTAAAAGGAGGATAAGTACAATAGGCATGCATAGAGATTGGGGAGCTGGGAGGGAATGAACCACCAAGGGCAAGACAGTAAATAGGAATAATCCATGAACATCTCAGCCTAAGCTTTAGGATGTTTTCTCTCCCCCGACCCCACTCTCCTGCTGGTAATAACTTATCTAAAGTGATCACTCTCTTTAGACTGTGTATGATAATCAAGGTGGGCCATTTCCAGCACAAATCCAGGGTTTAACAAGAACGTCTGGGGGGGGGGGGGGGTTAGGAAAAAACAAGGGGAAATAGGTTACCTTGCATAATGACTTAGCCACTCCCAGTCTCTATTCAAGCCTAAGTTAATTGTATCCAATTTGCTAATAAATTCCAATTCAGCAGTCTCTCACTGGAATCTAGTTTTGAAGTTTTTCTGTTGTAATATCGCAACTTTCATGTCTGTAATCGCGTGACCAGAGAGATTGAAGTCTTCTCTGACTGGTTTATGAATAATTCTTGACATCTGATTTGTGTCCATTTATTTTTATGTAGTGACTGTCCAGTTTGACCAATGTACATGGCAGAGGTGCATTGCTTGCACATGATGGCATATCTCACATTGGTAGATATGCAGGTGAACGAGCCTCTGATAGTGTGGTTGATGTTATTAGGCCCTGTGATGGTGTCCCCTGAATAGATATGTGGGCACAGTTGGCAACAGGCTTTGTTGTTTGTGGGTCTGAGGTCACTGTCTATCCTCCAGACCAGTAGGGTCTCATTTCCTTGTATTCTACCCCCCTTGCCCCATGGAGCCAACTGATTTTATATGTTGAGAGCTCTTCAGGGCAGGATTGTTATTTGTACAGCACCTAGGGCTTGTAGACACCATGGTAACATTAGGATAGTTCATTCTGGGTTTAAGCCAGGGTACTATTGTACCATGTGATTAGCTAGTGAAAGTTACAGCAGACAAGCCAAAAGAAGCCTCCTCTTGAGATACATACACACAACATCCATCCAATGTGAAATAATCGTGACAGGTTTCAGAGTAGCAGCCGTGTTAGTCTAAGGTGCTCCTTTTCTTTTTGCGAATACAGACTAGCTGATTTGAGCATAAGCTTTCCTGAGCTACAGCTCACTTCATCTGAATGCATCTGATGAAGTGAGCTGTAGCTCAGGAAAGCTTATGCTCAAATAAATTGATTAGTCTCTAAGGTGCCACTAGTACTCATTTTCTTTTTAATAAAGTGACATCTTGAACACTGTTGGGAACCTGGATTATTTTAGAACAGAATTTGCATTTCAGGGCTTACTTACAATGTCCAAGTTGAAAGAGCTGTGCCTCACACAAATGAAGTTTTTCCCCTGTGCCCAGAAAGTTATTAAATATTGGGACCCTCAGCCTGATGCAGGTTTAAGGAATAACTGTTGTAAAACTAAATTAACGAGCAAACCTTTTGAGTTAACAGGAAGAGTACTAGTAACATCTATGCACAGTACATGTTGAGTGTTATGTCCCACATTACCTTCTTGGTTATTGAGGTCTCTATATCCTGGAAAAGGCTTCCATGCACAACAATTCGGGTCTACTTATATACTGAGAGTTATTAGTGCTCTAACTTTCATGGCTTCAATTCTAAGGTTTTAGTACTAGACCTTGGAATCCCAGGTTACAATGTACAAGTTATTCCACATACATCAGCGGACACAAAACATCCAATGAAAGTTTCAATACACTGTGCCACTAATGACCTGCTGTCAACTGAGTGCCAAGATGTAGATGCAGTTATAAAAAGCAACCATGCCCTTCAGAGAAGAAATGAATGGTGAACATGTAGCTGGTTTGAGAGGCCAAAATTAATCACATCTCCTGTGTATTAGTTTCAAGCTCACTTTGCATATTTACAGCACCCTTGCTTTGAAGGGCTGACAGAAGCTTCTCTAGGACAGCTGCATACTACTCTTAGCCAAAACTCTTCAATAGGTGAAGGCTAAGAACAATTTAGCTGTACCATTGTTTCCATGTATTTTCACAGCTTAAATCTACTCTAGAGTCAAAACAAATGTGTAGAATTACTTTGTTCAATACTAAATCTGAAGCCAGTTCTGCCAATAAAGTCCATCTAATGTTCTCCAAAAAGAATTGACTGTTTATAACCAGTAAAAGGAAGCCATGGCACTAGAATGCAGTAAGCTGGTTCTCTAGCAATAGATCCAGTTTTTTAAGATGGTTATTGAGAGGATAAAATAAGACATGCAGTAAGCCTTTCTAGGATTTAATAGAAACATTTATCATGTTCCACTGATGTAAAGTTGTGCACTTGAAAAGTAAACAATTTCCATTTCACAGAAAATTCAGTCTTCAAATATCCTTTATTGGAAGGCCATGCACTGCCCTCTGTTACTGTATTTCAAATCACTGTACATTTACTTGGTGAAAACACTGCCTGCATTTTCTAGTACAAAAAACTAAAAATTGTTTCAGGAATGTAGAGAAATAGTCAACTTAAATAGCGAAAAAGTGCACCATAATTACTGCTGCACTGAAGTCATTTCTGCATTTTCCATAAGTTTCTTAAATAACTATCCTGTCTTGATAACACACAATATAAAGAGCAATTATGAAAAAAAACAGACATTTAAATATACTTCTAAAGTTATTGAGTATAACCTGCTGGCATTGGGTAACCTATCATAGGAGCAGCACCAGTGGCAGGATAGGCATACTGCTGTTGGTTCATACCATTGTGCATAGTCGCAATGTTAGTTGCATACTGTTGATCATAACCATTCTGGTAAGCTCCTGCGGGATTACCAGCAGCTCTGAAGCCAGCCTGCATGCCAGCAGCTGCAAAGCCATTTCCAAATGGAGTTCCATTACTGTAGGTTTGAGCACTGTAGCCACCGTTTTGGGCTTTTGCTCCGAAGTCTCTCTTTCCTACTGCACCGTAAGTTCTCTCAAAATTCTCTCTCTCTCTAAAACTACCAAATCCACCCCTTTTGCCCGCAGAATATCGGTCACGTCGATCACCTCGGGAACGACCTGTGAAGAAAAAAAAATCTAGATGAGATATTGACTTCAAGAGTTATTTGCCAATCAAGCATCAATATCCATGTTACATAAAAAAGTCAAGTACCTGACCCACTTGATAGATCTGCACTTCAAATGTAAGTTGTGTATAGAAATCTGGATGCCTTGAAGAGTATAAGCTCATCATTGCGATTAACTTTTTCGAACATGAACTAAGTGCAAACACAGACTGCCTCCCAGTCTTGCTGACACTGATCTCAGGGTATTAATTCTACACAACCCCAATACAAGCACTTAAAGTGATCAAATTAAGTGCTTTGACTAGAAAAGAAATAATGAAATCTAGAGGGGAAAATGGGAAGTTGCACTAAGGACGTTTAGAGGTAGAGAAACAGAAGGAAATGAAAGGTGTGAATAAAGGGCCTACTATGTAGTACAGAAGCATATTTTTCTCCACCAACGCTAACAGTAGCATAGCAAATTGGGTAAACTTTGGTGCCAAAGGGGGGAAAAAAAAAAAAAACACTCTAAAAAGGCTATATTCTATCACCAGTCTTTGATGGTGCTTGCAAAATGGCAGTGGTCTGGTGTGAATTACTGTAGTATAATATGGCTACAGGCCACAATTAAAGTTTTACTTTTTCCATACAATTGACACAACGCTCCTGATTCAATTCTATTAACTGATTTTGAAATCTATTTCTTTTAACTGGCAGGATCATGACAAATCTTAAATGCATTCCTGAAGTAAAAGGTACTATTCTGTCTGAGTTCAGGGCCTCTGGAGGCAGTGTGATGTTGAGAACATGTCTGGAAAAAAAAAATATAGATACCAGGCTACTAAAAAAGAATTTACTGACAAGAAAAGAGTGTAGTAAATGGAATATTTACCTGAACCTCTGTCTTCAATCAACTGAAGCAATTTGGGGTTGATAGCTTGATTAGCCTCCCGAAGCACAGAGATGAGGTCGCTTACTTGCTTTATATTGTTAGGAGTAAAGAATGTGTAGGCTGTGCCTGTTTTGGTACTGCGGGCAGTTCGTCCAATTCGGTGGATATAGTCCTCTGAGGAGTTAGGGTAGTCATAATTGATGACAAATTTCACATCTTCCACATCTGTAAAGTGTTGCAGTGTGGCAAAAAGCAATGTACAAAGTTTTGCACACCACAACCCAAATCAAAAATAAACGTTAGACAACTATATTTTTAAGAGGCTAATGGCTGCAAAGAATGTTGTTAGAATTATCCTTTTTGCTTGAATATTGTGGAAGAGAAAAAAGTATGCACACTCCATCTGTACCCATCTTATCACCCACCCAGTGATCTAAAAACCTTACCATAAAGGAGAATGCATTTGCTTGTCATTCCCAACTCAAGAGTTCCCTTACAAATCATCAAGTGACTTCTGAATGCTTCTTGCAGTAGGGCCACTAAAGCTCACAGCAGCCTCTTCATGTGCTCATTTGAGGACCTTAGAGTAAAAACACACAAGGTCCTTCACATACACACTCATCAGAAGCTCAAAAAAAAGTGGGCCACACTGCTTGTCTTGCCAAGACCTTTCAACTGCAGCTGCAAGAAAAACATACCTGTCCCCCAAAGTCACCAAGTTGTTTTTATGCACTGTGTCTCGTCTAGGCAAGCGCTTCCAAGAAGCCAGGGTTCACTTGAGAATGTGTCTCTCTCTGGCAGGTCTCGACATGACGACTGGTGTATAGGTGAAGGAGGAACTTTGACTTTCAAAAGGAGAAGCCATTGCTTTCCCACCCCACTTGCTAAAGCGAGAGGTGGACTTTTTCTCAGATCTCATGTGCCAGTACTCACCAATTTGTACAAGGCTTAGTACATTTTAAAGCTGCTCTCTCCATTTCAAGGTTGAAATGAATTTCATTGAACAATGAAGTTCATAATTTTCTTCGACATTTCAGCAAAGTCACTGAAATTCAAAGACCCACAGATCACAGCAAACAGTATGCACAAAGGTAACAGCACTGTACCATGGCAATCATGCAAAGCATGGGACAGAAAAAGAATACCAGGGCAAAGTGAACTGTGAATAAAAACTGCTGTTTCATGAGAGAACAGTTTATGGGGTAGTCGTTTAAAAGATGGTCTTTGCCTTTTGAAGATTACTGGCACACAATGCTCTCAGCTTTCACCTCTCTATTCGACTGGAAGCAGCCAGCCGATCATTTCCACTAGTCCTCCATCCCCCTCGAGTCCTCCGATTGTCATGCCTAGGCCTTGCCACAAAGACTGCACCTTTATGTGAAAAAAAACTTAGAAAAATGCAGAGGTTAAAGAAAGCAATGAACTTTCTTTAAATGTTTGGCAACTGGCATTAGAGGAGTTATACTAACCTAGACCTCTGGATGCAACATCTGTAGCAATCAGGATGGGAGCTTTTCCATGTTTGAATTCTGCAACAGAACCATCTAGTCAGTTTATATTCTTTATTAGATTAAAAATCTGACAAGTGCCAGGAACAGTTTATGAGTCACACGTACCATTTAGAACCCAGTCTCGCTCCTGCTGGCTTTTGTCACCGTGGATACCCATTGCTGGCCACCTGAAAGCATATTGAAATTGGATGACTAAACTCATCAAGATGTTATACATATACAAAACAAATCAGGATATGGTTTGACAAACATTTGAGTAAACTTCCACCAGTTACATTATATACTTATGCTTTTAAAGTAGATCAACTGCAAACCTCTAAAATGGACATTAAAGATGTTTAATGAATTTATACTGCACCAATTATGAAACAGATTATCTTGCTGGATGCACTATTCAATTGACATTTAATACTAGATTGATTTTTTAAGTTCATCACTATGAAGAGAGTTGTGTACACTGGATGATACTTCTCAGTGAATTGTGGACTGATGGAAGCTAGCCTGAAGTAGCTAAGCTACATAGTGAAATCTAAAAAGGTTAAAAAAAATTCCATGTTGGAGAGGAAACATACCCATCTCTTCTCATTTTTCTGGTAAGATCATCACATCGTCTTTTGGTTTCCACAAACACAATGGTTTTGTTTTCTTTCTCACTCATAATTTCTTCCATCAACCGAATAAGTCTTTGACAAGAAAAATTAGTTAATCAAAACAGCAACTCAAGGCGATACCCAAAACTAGCAGTTTCTTTAATACTGCTATTAAGAGTCACAATTTCACTTCAAATAAGACCCAGTTCTTAATCTTAAGATGCTTAGCATTAAGCAACTTAAAGTAACACAATAAAACTAAACAGAATCAAAGGAAACCCCCACTGAACATTTGTTAGTTTTATTCATTTAGTAGACGCACCCCATGAAGAGATCTGACTCACAGAACTAAATGTTTTCACCCCCACCCAGCCCCCAAATGCTTTGGGAGCACAAACAAGTTCTCTGGAGACTACATACTTGTCATCCTTCTCCACATCGTGACATACATCCACAATTTGAAGAATGTTGTGGTTTGCACTTAGTTCCAATGCCCCAATGTTGATGTGTACATATTCTTTCAAGAAATCTTCAGCAAGTTGTCTAACTTCTTTGGGCCATGTTGCACTCCACATTAGAGTTTGCCTGTCAGGCTGAAGATACATTAAGACTTTATTAACTTGAACTACACAAGCAGAACAGCATAGTTAAACCACCTAGCAAAATGCTGCACCCAGCCATGGTGTTAACAGTATAGATCCAGTCCAAAGAATGTTAATATAATTGAACTGGATGTAATTCAAAGGAGAGGAGGAATATGATGGTTGCAAGAATTGTGATTTTCTATATGTAGACACCTTCATTTTGGTGTAATTTTAAAACTACATTGTTTTGGTTCAGTAAAGATTGGAACATGACTTCTACTTACCCTTATCTGATCTACAATTTTTCTGATCTGAGGTTCAAATCCCATGTCAAGCATTCTGTCAGCTTCATCAAGCACAAGGTAAGTACATCTCCTGAGATTGGTCTTTCCAGCTTCTAAAAAGTCTATGAGTCTTCCAGGTGTTGCAATGCAGATTTCCACACCTTAAACCAAACAGCAAGATTAGCACATCTGAGAGAGTTTTCCACAGTGCCTGTGTCTATATGGTAACAACTTTATTCATACCTCTTTCTAAATCTCGAATTTGTGGTCCCTTTGGAGCGCCTCCATAAATACAAGTAGACTTCAAACGACATGCTCTGCTATATTCAGCAGCCACTTGCTGCACTTGTTGAGCCAGTTCTCGAGTTGGTGCCAGCACCAGACACTGTAAACATTACCAATATCAAATTAGCACTATAAGGGTAAGCAGGCATGTGCAATCTTTCAATTTTTGCCAAATCTCATTTAACTTTTCTCTTAAAGTCACAAGATTCAAAGTCCTATGTTGCCTGCTGAGGCAAAGTTAACCAACCAAGTTTTACTTGGTACCCGAAAGCTTTTAGAAGCTGCTAGGATGGTCTTCCTGCAGCACTTTAAAAAGCTTAACACTAGGCCCTTTTGGTTTTTGCTGCCAGTTACCCCCGTGGACTTTGCCTTCAACAAAATATCCTCAAAGCCAGACATATTTTGAGATATAGGTGTCCTCAAGCCAATATTCCCATTTTGAGAAGCATAATTCCAAAAGAAATACCAGAAGTTCTACTCTGGTTGAATTCTTTGACAAAGCCTTAATGGAGGACAAGGTCTATGCAATGCACTTGAACCTGCTAGACTACCTAAAATATGGAACTGATGATCTGCAAATACCACATTATTATGAAGTTTAAATGCCTAATTTTTCGACTCATTCCACAATATTTCCCCCCAACCACCTGTGCTTTTAATACAATATTCCTCTTGAAATGAAAAGTTCACATTCTTATACTCACAATAGGTCCATCTCCTCGCTCTAGGAATGGCTGATGGTTTATATGCACTATGGCAGGCAACAAGTACTGTTTAAAAACAAAGAAAACCTTCTGTTAATATGTGCATTTCCAATATAACTGGATTTACAGATAAGGGTACTGGAAACACTTTATGAAGTTGAGGTTATATGTAACTACATTCCCAGGTTTAAAAGTCACAACTTACAGACAGTGTTTTTCCTGATCCAGTCTGTGCTACTCCAACCATATCCAGTCCACTCAAAGCAACAGGCCATCCTTGTGCCTGAATAGCAGTTGGTTCAGTGAAATTCTGTGCCTGAATTACTTCCATAACATTTGCTGCAAAAGAGAACCAATGAATTATCTTATTGTTTGTATTCATGAAGCCTGAGTGACTCATTGGTATACAGATATTTGTACTTACCAGGAAAGTTAGCCTCATAAAAATTTATAAGTGGTTTTGGACAGTTATGGCCCTTCACTGTAACTTCTTTGCTTGCTCTGTACTGTTCAACCTCTTGCTGCAAAACAAATAATTACATCAGCTTTATTTGCACTTTTTTTAAAAAAAATCTACAACAAAACTTTAATTCTCTCATACCAGCTGCATTCAGTTTAAGTGTAATTATGTCTAAAGTTATTGATCCATGTCCCACAATCAATAAATTACCAAGTAAAAAGCACATTAAGTGACAATTCCTGCAAAAATAAACAAGTTTAATAAGTAAAAAAACAGCCATGGTACATACCACAGTGCGTCTAACTACATCAGGATGCTCTTGATAAAAGTTCTTCTCAAATTTGGGCAGTTCATCTAGGTTCCATTTCTTTTTTGTAAGTTTTTCTCCAGGGTTTCCAAATTTCTTTCCAGATAAAGGTCCACCTCTGCTTCCTCCAAAGCGAGGACCACCAAAACTGAAAAAAGAATAGTAATTATCCTTGAAGATATTTGCAAATTCTAACTTGTTCCCATGTGTGTCAATTAACTCATTTCCATAACCTTGGATCAATACTAAGATTGTCAGTCGATCACATTCCTAGTTTGTGTTGGTAAGTATTTGAAAAGGCAATGTTTTCAAGGATTTACCTGCATGGGATCTTTGAAATCAAATACTATAAATACCACAAAGATCTAACAAAGGCCCCAGCAGCAGGTGTGCTCTAGTTATCACACCTAACACCCCAAACTGATAGGCACTCATAATTGTCTAAAGAGTGCTCAAACGATTCGTTAGAAACGATAAAAAAAACAGGGCAGCTCCAACGCCTTCGTAATAGAAGAGCCACTCCCAGCCTGCGTCAGTGCCTGAAGAAAGCCGGTGTGTGCGCGTGGGTGGGGCGTTATGAAACCTAGCGACAACATTCCCGTAAGTGGGTTGCTGGGGAGTTTTTATTGTTTTTGTTTTAAACAAAGGCATCGATTTCGGTAAGGAAAGGAAACCCGCACTGAGATGCTCATCCACATCTGGGGCCCCTTCGACAAAGATGTCGATAAAATAATCACCTTCCCCCAAAGATCAAGCTGAGCCACCAAGCGCAAACCCCCCATTTCGCCCGGGAACAGCGGGTGCTCCTAAGCGTTATTTGCCACCCCAGGCTCCGTCCCCATCGACCCCGGCTAGGCGGGCGAGCGTGGGGGATGCCCTCCGCCCCCGGCGGGAACATGGCGGAGCGGCCGCGGCCGTTTCCTTTGTTTCTCATTTCTGTCTACGCCACATTTTCCAGCCGCTGCCATTTTAGAGTCTGCGCGGGGAGGGGGAGGAACAAAGGCAGCAGCAGCCGGCATTTTGATTTCCCCTCAGTCACCGCATGGCGGGGCCGGCCATTAACATCCGCTTACACAACACAAAGCAGGAGCCGGCCGGCTTCAGCCCCGGACGCCATCTGACGGGGGGGAACGGCCCCGCGGGGGTCTCCGGCACCGGAGAGGCGCCCGCACAACCCGCTGACCCACCACTCACGATTCCGCCAGCCCGGCGCTCCCCAAGCCGCCCAGTCGGGAGTCCTGGACCCCGCCTCCCGCGCAACCGGCGGCGGAGGAGGGGTGGGGGATCGCAACCCTAAAGGGAATCGAGCTCCCAAAGCCCCCCCGCCCCAGTGCCGAATAACCCCAACAGCCGAGGGCGGATTCCAGCGCAGAGATCGTACCTAGCCGGGTACTAGGTCACCTACCCCGGGGGTCACGCACCTCCTCCCCAATCCCCTGCTGGGATCGGGCCCCACCGCCCCCTACAGATAGCAGCCCCTCCCGCCACCCGCAGATCGCTTAGGAGAAGGCTCCCGCCCCGCCGCCATTTTACACGGCTAAACGGTCGTTCTAGGAATACGGACGAAAACGGCGACGAGCGCCGGCTGCGGCCCCAAGCTCACCCTCTGTCCATGTCGTACCCAGGCATGGTGATGGCGGCGGACGCGAGACGAGCCCGAGCACTAAAGCGAGCGGCAGAAGACACAGCAAAATCAGCAAGGACCGGCGATTCTAATGAATGGGGACCGCCCAGCCGCCCGGACGCCGGTTATATAGCCGGTGCCGTAGGGAATGCTGGGAACCGGTTCGTGACGCGGGCACAGAACCCGCCCCTCTGTCATGCGTCACAGCTCGAGTCGCCCGGATTCCCCTCCCCCGCTTGTGGGCGTGACCACGAGAGCTCTGTCCTCGACTTCTCTTTTTCCTCGCCGGCCGGCTGGTGTGCTCGCGGGCGGAAATTTCCCTTCCACTTCGGGCGTGGCTCGCGCTCCCGTCACTGTCCGGCCTTCCCGAGCCGTTCCGTTCCCTAGGCGCGTACCCAGAGCCCTCGAGCGGCGTCCTTCCCTCCCTCGCCTGACTCCCGCCCTTCGCGCCCACGCCTCTGAGAGCAGCGCGAGCCGGTCGCGCCTGCGCAGCCGCTGTGGTGCCAACCAACCCCCATATGACCCGTTCATGTAATAAAGGCCTTTGTAGGTAGCCTCATTCCGCTGAGGTGATGGAGGGGGAAGAACGTGAGGGGGACATTGACCAACTGTATTGAACACCTTCGCCGAGACTGTTGAGGGAGACAAGCCCATTCGCATCAAAAGGGCATTGCCCCACATTGGTCCTAAATCCCGTCCAGCTAAACAGCCCCAGCTTCTGACATGGCTGTTCCAATGACTGTGCTATTCACACACACACACACACACACACGAAATCCTATTAAATTCAGCCCCCTAATGTTGTGACTGGGCAGGTGGTTCACCATAGTAGAGACGTTTCAGAGTAGCAGCCGTGTTAGTCTGTATCCGCAAAAAGAAAAGGAGGACTTGTGGCACCTTAGAGACTAATAAAATTTATTTGAGCATAAGCTTTCGTGAGCTACAGCTCACTTCATCGGATGCATGCAGTAGAAAATACAGTGGGGAGATTTTATATACACAGAGAACATGAAACAATGGGTGTTACCATACACACTGTAACAAGAGTGATCAGGTAAGGTGAGCTATTACCAGCAGGAGAGAAAAAAAAACCTTTTGTAGTGATAATCAAGGTGGGCCATTTCCAGCAGTTGACATCCCGCCATCAACCTCAGCCTGGACCAGTCCATACAAGAGATCCACTTCCTGGACACTACAGTGCTAATAAGCGATGGTCACATAAACATCACCCTATACCGGAAACCTACTGACCGCTATTCCTACCTACATGCCTCCAGCTTTCACCCAGACCACACCACACGATCCATTGTCTACAGCCAAGCTCTACAATACAACTGCATTTGCTCCAACCCCTCAGACAGAGACAAACACCTACAAGATCTCTATCAAGCGTTCTTACAACTACGATACCCACCTGCTGAAGTGAAGAAACAGACTGACAGAGCCGGAAGAGTATCCAGAAGTTACCTACTACAGGACAGGCCCAACAAAGAAAATAACAGAACGCCACTAGCCATCACTTTCAGCCCCCAGCTAAAACCTCTCCAACGCATCATCAAGGATCTACAACCTATCCTGAAGGACGACCCATCACTCTCACAGATCTTGGGAGACAGACCAGTCCTTGCTTACCGACAGTCCCCCAACCTGAAGCAAATACTCACCAGCAACCACACACCACACAACAAAAACACTAACCCAGGAACCTATCCTTACAACAAAGCCCGTTGCCAACTGTGCCCACATATCTATTCAGGGGACACCATTGTAGGACCTAATCACATCAGCCACACTATCAGAGGCTCGTTCACCTGCACATCTACCAGTGTGATACATGCCATCATGTGCCAGCAATGCCCCTCTGCCATGTACATTGGTCAAACTGGACAGTCTCTACGTAAAAGAATAAATGGACACAAATCAGACGTCAAGAATTATAACATTCAAAAACCAGTCGGAGAACACTTCAATCTCTCTGGTCACTCGATTACAGACCTAAAAGTGGCAATTCTTCAACAAAAAACTTCAAAAACAGACTTCAGTGAGAGACTGCTGAATTGGAATTAATTTGCAAACTGGACACCATTAACTTAGGCTTGAATAAAGACTGGGAGTGGTTGGGTCATTACACAAAGTAAAACTATTTCCTCACGTTTACCCCCCACACCTCCATTCCTCACATGTTCTTGTCACCTGCTGGAAATGGCCCACCTTGATTATCACTACAAAAGGTTTTTTTTTCTCTCCTGCTGGTAATAGCTCACCTTACCTGATCACTCTTGTTACAGTATGTATGGTAACACCCACTGTTTCATGTTCTCTGTGTATATAAAATCTCCCCACTGTATTTTCCACTGCATGCATCCGATGAAGTGAGCTGTAGCTCACGAAAGCTTATGCTCAGATAAATTTGTTAGTCTCATAGTAGAGAGGAGTTTTGTTTTATTTCGAATCATAGAAATGTGGGGCTAAAAGGGACCTTGAGAAGTCATCAGGTCCAGAACCCAGCCCTGAGGCAGGATAAACCTAGATCATCCCTGACAGGTGTTTGTCCAGCCTGTTCTTAAAAGCCTTGAACAATGACGGTTTCACAACCTCCCTTGGAAGCCTATTCCAGTGCTTAACTACTTATAGTTGGAACATTTTTCCTGTGATCTAACCCAGTGGTTCTCAAACTTTTTTCTTCATGGACCACTTGAAAATTGCTGCAGGTCTCAGCGGACCAGTTAATGGTCTTTCCAAATGTTTGTACCATTAGCTAACTATTGTAAAGTGCTTTGGATAAAAGCGCTATATAAAAAAAACCTTAATAATTAACTCTTTTTGTTCTACAAATAAAAGCACACAACTCATATTTTAATATCAGTAGTCTTACCTTTCGAATGCGATGGATGTGCTCTCTCTCCCCTGCCGCAGCAGCCCCTGAGCTGGGGCTGGGAAGGAGAGGGTCTCTCCCCTGCCACAGCAGCCACAGGGCTGAGGCTGGGAAGGATGGCCATCTCTCCCAGAAGCCGCAGCCCTGGAGCTGGGGAAAGTCGCCTCTTTCTCTGGCCACCGCAGCCCTGCATATCCCAAATTCCCCGCACCCTCTCTTCTCCTCCCACCTACCTCCTATTCCCCCCAAGGCCACCACCTCACTTTACATGTGTGTCTTCTCCAGGGTCCAGGCACCTAATTCGTGGAGCCACGCCTGTGTGGCTCCACTAATTAGGTGGGTGGCCCCTCATTCTCTCATGTGTGGCCACCCAGGCACACACCTTAGAGGGAACTATTCACGGACCACCTGAATAGAGCTCGCGAACCACCAGTTTGATCTAACCAAAATCTCTCTTGCTGCACAGTAAGACTATTACTTCTTGTCCTATCTTCAGTGGCCATGGAGAACAATTGTTTATGGTCCTCTTTATAACAGCCCTTTAGCATATTTCAAGCTGGTTATCAGGTTCCTCTGTCAGTCTTCTTTTCTCAAGAATAAACATGCCCAATTTTTTTTAACTTTTCCTCACAGGTCAGGCTTTTTAAATGTTTTTATAATTTTTATTGCCCTCCTCTAGACTTTCTCCAATTTATCCACATCTTTCCTAAAGTTTGGTACCCAGAATTAGGCACACTACTCCCGTTGAGGCCTCACCATTGCTGAGTAGAGCAGGACAATTACCTCCTGTGTCTTACCTACAACACTCTTTTTAATATGCCACAGAATTATATCAGCCTTTTTTCTAACTGCATCACATTGTTGAAATATTCAATTTGTGATCCCTTATAACCCCAGCAGATCCTTTTCAGCAGTACTATTACCTAGCCAGTTATTTCCTATTTTGTAGTTGTGCATGTAATTTTTCCTTCCTAAGTGAAGTATTTGCACTTGTCTTTATTGAATTTCATCTTGTTGATTTCAGACCAATTCTCCAATTGGTCAAAGAAGTTTTGAATTCTAATCCTGTCCTCCAGACTGCTTGCAACTTCTCCCATCTTAGTATTATCTGCAAATTTTATAAGCATACTCTCTCTTCTATTATCCAAGTCATTAATTCAAATAATTAATAGCATTGGACCCAGGACTGACCCCTGTGGGACTCCACTAAATATGCCCACCCAGTTTGACAGAAACTACTCTGAGTATGGTCTTTCAACCAGTTGTGCAGCCACCATGTAGTAATTTCATTTAGACTATTTACCATTAAATTACCTCATGTTTCACTACAGATTACATCTGCCCTATTTTCAGAAATTCTCCCATAATTGCTTTAGCACCTGCTGATGCCCAGTCTTCTCTAGAGCTTCCATTGCTGCTAGGAATGGTGGAGCTGCAGCACCCATACTAAACTAATAATGAGAGAATTTCTGAGATTTCTCATTGTAGATAGGAAATGCCAAACAGACACAGAGTAGCAAGTGGCCAAGGGTTTTGGATCAAATACACCCCAAAAGTAGGCTGGGATTTTAAAGTGCCCAAATCCCACTGAAATTAATTGCCTGATCACAAATAATTGGAATTGCTGGAATAAATTTCCTTACAAGAAAAATACAGAGCATAAATACACATAGCCCTGTATATTTTTTTAGATTGTTGTCCAGTGTTCAGACATTTTCAGAATTTATGAATATTAAGATAACTGTGATTGTAAATGGTTACTAGCTGTATTCTTCCAACTCCCCTAACAGAACTAGTATACCAGTTCAAAGGTAATAAAAAGTGCACTAGTACACAGAAGTACATATGGGTTTTAAAAATGCACACTGTACATTCCTTTCCAGTCTTTTGTTTGCTGGAGTCCTTTAATCATTTCACTACCTTTTCTATGGTCCTGTACACTCTAGACATTTTCAACCATTATTACTATTTTAAAACAAATTAAACATTGCTTGTGAAGATAACTCTGAGACTGTAACCCCTACTTGCAGACTGATTGAAACAATAACGCTGAGAAGTGTGAATTGCTCCATTGATCTCAAAAGCCCTTCATTTCAAATGGGTGTTAACCCTCAAGCCTCTTATGATAGAATTTAAATAATAATATTGTTAATTATTTCACTGCTGATCATGGTACCCAGTTTATATACTTGTTCAATGTACATATATGTTCCAATCATATAATTTAAAAGGACCTTTTACAATGGAGGAAAGCTGGCTTAGGAAAAGGATGGTTTTATGATGAATGTGTTGGGTTGGAATACGTGAGATGTGGGTTTGCTTCCTGGTTCTATGACAGACTTCGTTTTCCACATTTAATTAATCTCTTAAGTCTTTCTGTGCCTCAGTTTCCTTATCTGTAAAATATAGCTAATAATACTTTCCTACTTCCTAGGTGTGTTTCAAGGATAAATTAATGTATGTGACATTGTTAGGATAACAGCATGATCAGCACTATAAAATAAGATAAGAATGACCATACTGGGTCAGACCAATGATCCATCTAGCCCAGTATCCTGTCTGCTGACAGTGGCCAATGCCAGGTGCTTCAGAGGGAGTAAACAGAACAGGCAATCAAAGAGTGATTCATTCCTTGTCCTCCACTCCCAGCTTGTGTCAAAAGAAGCTAGGGACACTTAGAGAGCATGGTGTTGAATCCCTGACCATCCTGGCTAATAGCCATTGATGGACCTATCCTCCATTGACTTAACTAGTTGTTTTTGAACCTTGTTATAGTTTTGACCTTCACAACATACCTGACAGTGAGTTCCACATGTTCACTGTGCATTGTGTGAAGAAGTACTTCCTTTTATTTTAAACCTGGTGTCCATTAATTTAATTGGGTTACCCCCCCCCCCAGTTCTTCCATTATGTGAAGGAGCAAATAACATTTCCTTATTCACTTTCTCCACACCAGTTAAGATTTTATAAACCGCTATCATATCCCCTCTTAGTCATCTCTTTTCCAAGATGAAAAGACCCAGTCTTTTAAATCTCTCCTCATACGGAAGCTGTTCCATACCCCTAATCATTTTTGTTGCCCTTCTCTGTACCTTTCCCAAGTCTAATATATCTTTACTTGAGATGGGGCGACCAGATTGGCATACAGTATTCAAAATGTGGGCATAGCCTGCCAGGAGTGGCTCTACCAATTTTGCCGTCCCAAACAGTCATTGCCGAATTGCGCAGCGGCGGAGCTGCTACCGAATTGCCGCTGCGCCCAGAAGAGCGGCGGAGCTGCTGCCGAATTGCCAATGCGGGACACAGACCACCGCCCCATTCTGAATGCCGCCCCAAGCACCTGCTTGGAAAGCTGGTGCCTGGAGCCGGCCCTGTAACCTGGATTTATACAGAGGCATTATATTTTTTGTCTTATTACCTATCTCTTTCCTAATGATTCCTCATATTCTTTTAGCTTTTTTTTCCTGGATTACCATATCATCTAGGAGCCCCAGCTATGAATCAGGACTCCATTGTGCTAGCTGCTGTACAAAGAACAAAAATATGGTTCCTTCCTCAAGGAGTTTACAAAAAAGCCATATTAGATGCAATATTTGAATAAGCAAAGATATTTGATTTTTCCTTTGCTCCTTCCTGCTTTATGCAAAGTGGTCTGATGTATTAATTTACCAGTTAAGTCATGGTTTTATGGAGGTCTCTCAATCTCCTACTTGCTTATATTGAAACCCGGATTTTGTACCAGTTTCAATATAATTGGCTTTTCTGGTTTGCATCTCCCTGCCATTTGTTTGCTCTCACAGCAATAATTGAGATCCCAAATGCCTTTGTCTTTAGCCTGTTTTAAGCATCATATATTATGTGTATTTTGCATTTTAATGAATGGGGCACTCCAAATTCTGGTGTGGCATGGTTTGATGCAATATGGAATTCTGAAAACCCTTAGCCACTGGTTAATTGGTAAACAAATGTGTTTAGGCCACTGGATGTCTCTGCATGGACAAAGCTGGAAACCTGGGGGACAGCAGTCAAGAGAGGTAAGTGTCAGCAGGCAAAACCTCTCAAGCTTTTTCCTGCAGTGATAAGAGTGCCCAACATTCCGACATTCTAGAACAAGTCTTTCTTCCAAGATCAAAAACTTCCCTATGCTTCCTTATCTTCTCAAGCACTCCTGAAGCCCCTGCCCCCTTTAATCCCAGTCCTCTACTGTCAAGAAAAGCCTCTTAAACTAAATCCTTTATTGGCAAAATCCTCCCAGCATTCCCTAGGACAAACTTGACTAAATCAATTACCAGAGCTCTCTCATTTCCCCCCTCCTGCCCCAATACCTCATACTTGCCTTCTCCCCACCTGAATTTGGCCTTGAAGGCCTGAACCCATTAATCTTACATAATACTTTACTTCAGAGTGATTTGATGTAGTACGTCTTCAGCACAATCTGTAGAACTGTTTTTCGTATGCTTTTCTGTTGTTATTCTGAGTCAACATATAGGACTTTTCATATCACACTATGATTATACATTATTGACCTGTAAAATGATGATTGTTGCTTTATACATAAGACATAGCTGCTGCTTCAAAGAGTTTAGAGTGAAGATAGACAATGGACAAAGGAAAGAAGAAGGAATAAAAACAGTGAGATGGAGCAATGCTGTGTATTACAAAGGGTTTTTGTTTTGTTTTTTTTTTGGCACTAGAGCAATTGGAAGGAGTAAGAATTTGTGTTCCACCCATTTAACATTTCTGAGGACAGGACTAACAGTTCCACTCACACCCATGGGGTGGAGGAGACCCATGTCTCTCTCCAGAGGGTGTCCCCTTGGGTCCTGGAACACCTGTGTGGCTCTCCCTGTGGGCACTAGCATACCCTGCATTGCTGTCTCTCAGGGCAGGTGCTAGTGCTCATCCCTCTGATATGACCCTGTTACTTTCTCTGGGAGGCTTCCTGTGAGTGCTGGGATATCCACTTTGCTCTCCCCAGGGTGTTCCCTGTGGGCAGTAAGAAGTCGGGTTGCTATTTGTCCATGTTTTCACAGAAGTTTTTTTGAGGTATCTGTCCTGAGAAATCTGAAAGGGTGCTCAGTACACACCCTACCAGCTGTCTAGTTTTATGGGCTCAGGATCATCCTGGATGTCCCATTTTTTTGTACCTCAGAGATGGCAACCCTGCCGAGGACACGCGTGTTACTCTGTCTGGGGTGGGGTGTTTTCTGTGGGTGCTGGGACACCCACATCCCTCTCCCGGGGAGAGGGTGGGGAGGAAAAAAGCTTTTCTGGGACACCATTGTTGCTCTTCTCATTGGGTTTGCTTGTGTATGCCAGGACTTCCCCTATTACTCTCCACAGTGTGTGTGGGGGGAGATCCTATAGTTATCGCATTGCCTGAGCTCTGCCTGAGCTCTCTCGTGGGGTGGGGTCTCCCACGCTGTATTTCTCTACGGATTTGCTCCCGCAGAGTCCGATCGTGTAATTAACAGTCCCAATTTACAACCCCCCCCGCCGTGGGGGAGGGGAGGTTGGCCAGCGTCACGTGACCCAACATAAAGCGCTACATCACGCGCGTTACTTAGCGGCGTAGTAGGATCCGCCCCTCTCGCAGTTTCTATAGCGACCGGAGCCGACGCGGCGGCTAAATAACGATAAACGAAATCAATGTTTAAAAAAACCCGAAACGGTGAAACCATCGGCGAGGCCGGATAGAAAATTAAAAAAAAAAAAATCAAACCCGCTAAAAGTATGAAAAACGGCGAAAGCCCAGCAAGAAGCCCCGCCCCTTCCGGCTCCAGCGTGACCAATCGGTGCGGAGGGAGCACTGACACGCTATTTAAATATCCTGGAAGCGGGGCGGGGGGGGGAGCGGTTAGGCGGTCTGTATTCGCCAGTTGGGAGTTTCGGCTTCGCGTCCCAGGGAACCATGGGCAGCCCTGAGGAGAGAGGTGGGGGGCGTAGAAGGGAGCCCCATAGGCGGGGTGGGGGGCATGGTGTGTGTGTGTGGTGGCCGGGAGGAGGGATGGAGGGGCTCGCCCTGTCCCCCCCCAAGCTACTTACCCGGCCCTTTTCACCATAATAGCTGGCTCCTTACTGCTGCCTTTCAGCCCTGAGGTACTGTCTCCAGGGTACAGGCAGATTAAGTGACTTGCCCAGGGTTACAGGGTGAGGCTGAGGTGGGACTTGAACCCTCGTCCCGGGAGTCCCAGGCTAGGGCCCTGTGTTCTTGCCCATCCTTCCTAGCCTGTATACATGGGCTGTGTGGGTAGGAGCCACTGTCTCATTTCTGTGGTAGGTTTTAGAGCTGGGGTGAGTAGCTACCATTTATTCTAGAAAGCTGTGTGGGGCAAGGGAGTGGAAGGAATGGCTTATGTCACAGGGAGGCCTCCCAACTTGTCTTCAAAGTTATATTTACTTAAAAAATTAAGTAGAGCAGTAAATATCCACCACCTGCCTCTGGTCCTGGCCCCGTGCTGGGCTAGGTGGGGGTTGCCTTTTCTCCTGTCTGAACACTGTTTGGTGAGGGCAGTACCTATAATCTTTCTTGCCCTATGTCCCAAAACGAAGTGACTCCTTTTCTTGTGTTATGACTTAATTACAGTCTCTGAGGCTTTCTCTTTGGTGAGGGATCCCAGATGCCCTCAGTTAACATGTTAATATTGAAAATGAAACAAGTTATTGGGCCATAGCTTAAAGACTAATAAACAACCAAGAAGTATTCTTTAATTTCCTGATGTTGAATGCATGTGAAAATGAAACCTTAGGGTAAGTCTTTTGGGGCGTAAATGTGGCCACGCTTCAGCCAGGGGAGGAGAAAATCACTTCAGGACATCAACCAGCAGGTTCTTGAAGCTCTAGCAAAAATTTGCTTTGCTTACTATCGTTTCCTGAACTTTCTGTTTCATCCACTCTGTCCTGTTACTAGCTAAAAACTACTAGGTGATGCAGAAAACTTTTTGTGTGTTGGGGCAGAAAAGAGGAATATGTGTGTGGTAGCACTGCTGGCAGGGGAGGGAGTTAACTTGTCTCTCCAGACCACTGGTAGACACCCCAGCAAACTTCTGCTCTTCTTCCCATGCTGAACATCTTGCTGTCCCAAGTGACTGCCCTTAAGTTAAAGCTAGCCTTGCTTCTTCCCTGTTCATTTGTGCACTTCCCCTCCACTCTCCCTTTCTCTTCTTCCTTGATGTGACTGGAAGGCAGCACACTTATTGCATTTCACATCAGGGTCTGTTGGTTGGGACCTGTTAGTCTGCTCCCTTCCTCAAAGTTGGATGGAAATCAAACTACCCAATTTTCATAATACAACAGCTGCTACAGCCCAAGTCCCATTCATGTTCTAATATCCCATCTCCATCTGTATGCTAAAAAATATCCTTTTTAATATTTATGTAAACAATAATTCCTTCTATATGTTGGCACAACATGAAAAAAATTACATAAAATTACTTGGTGTACTAGGCCAGTAGACGAAGTTTGCCCTGCACTCTTTGATGTGATGTTTGCAATGTATGGATTGTGTTGGGATTGGGGAAAATGAGCATTATTGGCAGCTTTTGCTCTGGCTTCTGAAGGGAAAATACAAAAAACTGGCCTGATCCATTAAGCACTCTGGACACATCTATCCTTAAAATTAATGGGAATTCTGTATGTGGATGGCTTGCAGGATCATTGCCATAAACTTCAGATCTCTAATAGAAAGAAACAAATTCTTGTATTGTTTAGTTAATAACAATAGAATTTTTTGAATTGTCAGATCAAGGGTCATATTAAATTTAATTGTCCTTCTTTATTGTTCTGCCCAAATATCAAAGAATACAGTTTTCCATAATGAAAAGCAATTTGGGTGACAAAGGGCTGTCTTTCACTCCTGTCTTTTTCTCCCACTAGTACATAAATAATTTCTTTAGAGTTTAACAGGCATAAAAAGACACTTTCTACTCGCAAAACCTGTTACATGAGCCTTTAGCTGATCGTCTCCTTCCATCATACTGTACAGAGACAGGATTTTGTATTTGTTTTCTAGCTAAATCATTTGCATGTTTTAACTTTTTTTAATAGAATGGGTTGATGTCGCCAATGATCTTCTCATGAAATGTCATGTAAATCTGCATGTGACAAAGCTCACAGAATGTGATGCTAATGTATTTGTTGGACTTTATGAGTCAATCTTGGGAGAAAAAGTACCAGGTAGGAACAGAGATCCTATATCATTACTTGTGTCTCTGGTGGCTTTCTTCGTTTCTATAAATGCAAACATATAAACAAACACAATGGTAGTAGAAGAATTATTAATTTCTCGAGTTCTAATAACCCATTTTCAAAAGTAAAATCACAAAGTAAACTCAGGCCAGTAGAATACCAGCTGTACACAACATGTAAACATATTGTGTAGCTTAACATTCAAACAAACAGGTTTGAAAAATCTAGTGCATACAAGATTGGTGTACTCTTTAAATGTTCCTAAACTACTCAAGTGAGGCCTTGTCTGCAGTAGGATTTAAAGGTGTGATGGTAGCACATGCTATCTGTGTTTTAAAGTTTAGTATGGACAAGGCACACTGCCTCTAAACCATGCTAATCTGGTTTAAAAACTTCAGCAGCTTAGTATATGTTAGGATAAGTCTACACAGGAAAAGTGTTAACTCAGGTTAGCTAACTTGAGTAAAATAGCAGCGGAGACACTCTGACTTGGCTTGTATCTGGGGTTAGCAGCTCAAATTCAACTCCAGGCTCCCCTCTTGCCTTTAACTCAAACAGCTAACCCAAGTTACAAGCAAAGTTACCATATCATTGTTATTTTAAATGAGTTACCTAACCTGAGTAAAGAATGTTTTGCTGTCAAAAAGACAGACCCTTAAAAGCCTTATCTACCATGGACTTTCAAACATGTTAAAGATGTTTTAATACGCCTCTTATCCTATTCTAGACAAGGCTGCTGTAGTGCTAGAATTTGGGAATGAAGTTGCTGGGTGGAAGGTACCAGCAGGACAGCTGTCTGTTACAAAATCAAATATGTATAATCTTGTTCAATTCTGTTCTACTGACCTTCTGTGATGTAAGCCTCCTATCATGAATTTTATTACAAGATTCAGGTGGGATCATATTACAAACGATTTCTCCCTCCCCTCCCAAATTTCATGCTTATAACAGAAGTTTTTCTTAAACCAGAGCAATGGAAAAATTACTGTAGTGTGGGGCTGTTGGCATTGCTCTACTTTCTATATTGGATGTAGCTTATAACACTAATCCCAAACGTAACCAAGGTTCATTGGTATTTGGTAATTTGCCATACCAGTACCAGTTTGGTAGAACCATTAGTTTTGGAAGAATTTAAGCTTTCATGTTTTGTTTTAAGTTGCTTATCCGTTCTTTATTGATGTGAAGAAAACATAAAGAATATGACTCAATGCAGTGTTGATGTGGGCCATCTCTACTGTAGGGCTTTTGCTGGCATAGCAATGTAGTTAAGATTGTGGGCTTTTAGCCATTTTTCTTTGCCAACAAGAGCCCTAATGTAGACACAGTGCTTTTGCTGGTATAGCTTATTATTTTGCTTGGTGCTGAACTGGTATCATCTATTGTGGTAAAGCACTCTTGTTTGTTTGTTTGTTTTGTCAGTATGAGCTGGGGTTATGTTAGCAAACCATCCTCTACTGATGAACCTTTTCTAGTGTAGACCAGGCCTTGAAGGGCCTACAGACAGGCTAAAACAATAGCTCTGAAAAGTAAGAACTGGTCCAGTTCATCTGAATGGAATGCTAATGCTGAATCATATCCTATTCTATTCAAATGTTTTAGTATTACATATCTAGAATGTGATTTTTTTTTCAAAAGCACTAAACCTCTGCCAAACTCCTGTTCAGATCAATGATAAATCTCCCATTGACTTCACTGGCAGCAGAACTAAGCCAGTGCTGAGCAATTTTGTATGTAAACCTTTTTTACGCTGGGGTAAACTACAAATGTTTGGGGAATGTCCAGACTAGCTTTTACAAAGGTGTTAACTGCTTTAACTGGCAATCAAATTTGAGGTTAAAAAAACATCTTAATGAAGACATGCTCTGAAGCCTGTTAATCCAAACTAATTTTAAAGTGTTTAAAAACTGGTTCATGTAACACCATTGCTGGTATAGTACAGAAGAGAGAGACCTTAAACAAAATACAACAAACTCTAGTCAAGATCCCAAAATTTAAATTGTTTTTACGTTTTCCCATTGTACTAAAAGCTGAGAGAAAAATACTACTTTATTCAATTTTATCTTCTAAGTCAAGTTTCATAACTGAATGCAGATGCATGTGAATTATAACCAGTGGCTCTTTATCTGTTTATGTATTTGAGTGCACGCTCTGTGCTTATATGCAGTAACCATTGAATTGTTTTCCTATGACAAAATGACAATTGGGTTTCCCACCCTTACTTTACACAATCTTTGCATTTAACTTCATTGCAAATAAACTAGAAACAACTATGCCGCTTTTAGGGCCTACACAGAATATTATCCCCTTCAAGTAGGCTGTAGTATGATGTAATGCTTCTTCTTTGTAGATTTCATAGCCTCTCCCAAAAGCCAAGAGGATGATGCACATAATGTGCAAGCAGTAATAGATTCTCTGGCATTGGACTACTTGCAGGTCAGCTTGTCTCACATCACTGGTGAGTACTTACAGTCATAGTCAACAGAAATGAGGAGTATACATGTGTGATTGAAAAATACCTAAGACCTTACTTTCAACTTACTTTTTATAAGCAAGGATCTGATCTTTCAGAGTGTTTCCATATCTGCATGCAAAATTGTGCATGTGCAATGAGTTATGCCCAAAAATAGTCTTGGTCTGAAAACTGGGCCATCAATTTAGAGAACAAGCAAATAACTAAAAAATTAGATTAAAGCACCTAATTGGATTTCATATGTACTGTATTGCAGTGTAGAAAGTAGTAAATCAACGTTGAGGTTATTAGTTTTTTACCTTGAAGCTACCAGTTGGATTGAGACACTGCAGACATCTAATTACTCCTAGTGGAATATATAGCAGTTTTTATCTTGTTTTCTGCATCAAGTCACACTCTTCCACTCAGCTGGAACAATGTTGTGGTTGGCTGTGTCAGGTTGTATGAGAAGAGTCTTTTCCCTTCTCACCTTGGAAACAGTAGAAGAAGCCTTGAATGTGTGATTGGGGGTATAATTGCCATACCTGGCAACAGAGGAGAAACACATTGTGGTGGTAAACACTTGGACTCGAACAGATACTTAAACAGACAAGTCAAGATGAACTGTCTAGCTAATAGGTAGTTGTGTACGTTTGAATCTGTTCAAAATATGAATATTTGTACTAATTCAAGTGAGAAATAGCCAATATGGTCTCAATTTTATTTAATTTAAAATTGATTTTAATTGGATGTTGTCAAAGTAGTAAATATATTTGCTATGACATTCATGTTACAATGTGAATTTTTATAATAGTTATTTAGATATTTTAATTTTCTAAATTGAAATCCCAGGGTTTTCTGAGACCTTCCATTTTTAAGCCTGTCATTTAATCTTACTTGAAATGAGTCCCAATTTAAGAATTTTTTTACTGAACAATGTATCTTGAAATAAAAACCAGGTCAATCTCTTAACAGTAACAGTGCTAACAAACATCCTCAGTGAAATACTGAGGGAATAGTTCAAATTCTGGTTGCAATTATACATTAATACCCATCTGGATATTTGGCTTGCTCTGAAGATTGACATTTTGTAAAGGAGATTGCAGTGTTGCTTGTGACTTTTTGTAAATAACTGGAGTGCATCTAAGTCCTCTGAAATCTGAGCCTACACAGTGATTATCAGTTTTGTGCTGGGTGGGACACGTTGAAGACTTGGGTTTTTAGGGGCTTCTACTCTGGCTAGCGAAAACCAATAGTATCGTATAAATAACTGATTCCCTAAAAAGGGAGGATGGAACCTTCTCCTCCTAACAGCATCTCTTGCTGACTGGTAGGTATGTCTACAGAGTATTGCTGATATTTTTGAAAGACTCCTACATCCTGCCTTCCCAGCTAATAGTTGGTTTGTGCAGTAGCAGGCATGTATGAGAATCCTACCAAGTTCCCCAACAAACTGAAGGCAGGAATCTTTCATTAGTTTCATATTGACTATAATACTACCTGCTGAACCAGCTACAAAGTGTAGGCAAAGATCTCAACAGCCTGCTCTAGCAGATGTTTACCCTGTAGAAACTGGATGAACTGCTAATGTGACTTTCACTAGACTAAGTATGCAGCGTGTAATATTGATGTCTAGTATGCTCCATGAAAGCTGATGAAAAGTGTCAGTGAGGTTAGGCTTTGAATTGTTGGAACAGAAAATGTACAATTTCAGGATGTTTGCCACCTACCTTAAAATATGTTACAGAAATAAACATCCAACAGTGACCCAAACATCTAACTCTGGCTAAATTTTTTCTGAGTTGATATCTGTATGTGCATTTCTCTGAACAGATTTTCCAAGATTTTGACACATTTTTAAAGTTTAATTTTTTTTCTCTAAGCTCTAATTACTAATTCATAGTAACCTCTGTTAAGGAGAGAACGTTGTGAAAGGAGAGAGAGAATCTATCCGAAATCTGTTAGAAATATTTGATGGCCTGCTTGAATATCTTACAGAACAAATCAGTGAAACGTCTTCTCGGAATGGGGGTGAGTAAATAGACTAACAAAGGTATCTCAGTTCAAGATGATATGTGCTGCTGCTGCTTATTATGATAGACTGTTTATCTTGCCTGCATACTCCTGTGCTACTATTAAGCTACCATACTGAAGCGTAAGTTCCGCCTTCATATATACACCATTCTTTGTATGTTTAAGGATGGAATAGGCTCCTAGTATTAGATTAAGTTTGCCCTCCCCCGATTAGCAACTATATTTTTGAGGAAGCCCATACCCATTTAGTATCATCTATGGAAAATAGACTTTGTAAACCTTGTTCTTACAATACCTAAGATGAACAGGAGTGTTTGCAATTAAGCAGATTTTTGCTGGGATTTAAAACTTTGCTTGCAATGTTTGTAATCCAAACATTGCAGGAAAGCAAGGGATTGAAACTGATCACAAACAGAAGTGGAACTTAATCTATTTTCATTTCCCAAGTTTTGTACTTATTGTTCCATTTCGTTCAGTAATCCTGGTGAACAGAAAGTTTGGATTTAAAATCTTTTAGTTTCGGTAATATACGGTAATAAAAGGTGAAGCCTTTTTTTTAAAAAAAAAAAAGGGCTCCTTTAACATGGCTCTCTTGTGGCAGAAACCATCTCCTAACAACTTTATGAATTAGTGTGAAAGTGTTAACATTTTCTCTAAACTTACCACTGAAGCTTCTATTGAATAAGGTGCATGTGGAAGTTGTTATATTAATATAAACTGTACTGTTAAACCAAAATATACAAACCTGTTCAGTATGACAGTTTGACAGTATGTTAAGTCTAAAATTGCCATTTCTGTCAAATTATTTCTTGTGATATTGGCAGTAATACCCATCCTGTGTGTGTGGTTTTTCTTGAAATTAACAAATGAATTTTGATTATAAACAGATGAACCCGACCAGCTAGCTAACAATGAAATTCAAAGGGTGCTTCAAGAGCAGCTGGAAGGTGACCTGAAGGAACCTGTGCCACCTCTGAAACTTCCATCAGTTGCCGAGTAAGACTGGTTCTGAATGTTTTAAAGTTGGCACAGTGACTGTATTTTTACATATCTATAAAGTGTCTAGCATGTTCATACAATGCAAATAAAAAAAACATACTTAGTAAAAGCATCAAATGGAATGCTTGGTCATCTTTGGGGAGCAAGAGATCTAAAATTTGGATCAAGTATGTGTTTGCATTGCAAACCCTTAGACAACTTGCAGTTTTAAAATTTTTTAATCCACCTTTAATGGTGAATCTGCACAGTATTGAGTTATGTTCCAAACTTCCATTGTCATCTCAGTGCATGCTTTTTAATTTAAATTGCTGAGGCTTAGTTAATCAATTGTACTACATTTATTTTCATGATTTTTTTTTAAATTAGCTTACTTTGAAACTGATCATACTCCTCTAAAAAGTAAAGGCCAGCTAACTGAAGATGTAGAGTTAGGATTCATCTGCAGCTCCATCTTGTGGCCTAGGCAAGCAAAGACTGTTACTGCTAATAGATCTGCTGCGTTGTGTTCCTCTTAGGTCTTCCCAATCAGATATTTTTGTCCCATCTTGGGAGGTAGAAGGATCAGAATCTACTAGTGAATTAATCAGGCTTGGGGACACTGCACATTCATTTTCTCTAAGAAAGGAAGGTGAGTTTAAAATATACCTTTAAGAGTGTTCTATATGGACATGTACTCTTCTAGCAATCAAACATACGCTGTCAAAAGTGCTTAGTATTTTTAAATGTATGAAGGGAGTGGGGAACATGCTTGTAAAGCAAAAAGCTTATAGCTCCTTTTGTTTTGAAGGTTCCCTAATGTTTCAGCTTGTATATGGTTAGCACAGCTGAGATGAAGCCACCTCTGGGGCAGATAGGGAAAGTCAACTGGCATAAAGTACCCTGCATAACTGTAGGTCGGAGAAAACCTAGGTCAGGAGAAATCTTCACTCTTACAAGTAACACCAGTGGATTTTGAATAATTGCCAATAGCAGATGGATACTCTTATATTATAGTTCTTATTTCACAGATGGAACTGCATGGTACCCAGTGTACTTATGTCAAGATAAGGTGATCCTGCTGAGATGGAAACATCTGGTTCCCTAGAGTTTAGGGGTTTCAAACCTGATTTAGAGTTGACCATTATCTATCCCTTCTGGTTGAGGGTTTTGTCTAAAAAAGGACTACATAGCAAAACAGTGTGAATTAGACCCAGTTCACGAGGACATGAAAGCATAACTGGATGGCCTCAGACTATCACAGTATGAAATGTAAAATTGTAACAATGTTGCTTCAAGACACAATATGTAAACCTAGTAATGAATTATTCTTTAAGCTTACTTACAGCAAACAGTTGGTAGGAGTCTGGGCAATTCAGAAACATTCTTTAAGGGAACCAGATGGCTTAGGGAATTGGTAATAGGAGCCACTTAAATTGGGCTCATTCTGAACACCAATAGGATTTTTGTTGATAATTTCCTTTGCAAAGCGAAGGACTGAATGGGTACTGAGGCTGACTTATCTTTCCCCTACAATAGTAGCTGAGCAAATCTGTGAGTAAAAGTTTTGTAGCATACTGTGATGGATAAATACAATTCCTAGAAGTATTACTACTTCCCCCTGCAACATTCTGCTGTCCCTATAGCAGTGAAGAGCATCAACTGCTAGTTACTAATTCAGTCCAATATGAACACTGTATAAACACAGAGCCAATAGTAAAAATACATTTAATTATTTAAACATAAGTTTAACCTACTTTCAAAAATCATTTCCAGAGTTCCAGCTCCCTGAAATGTTGCCGGCAGAGAGAGAGAGGTCTAAGGAGATCAAGGAACCTGAAGACTCTGGGGCTACTGTGGCATCATCTACTCAGCTTTCCAGCAGCAGAAGAGCACTTGTAAAAGAGAGGGAAGGTGAGTGAAATTCTGACTTTCTGAGAAGTACCTTAGAAATTCTTTAGCCTTCCTAGTTCTGTTGGCAGTAATCCTCACAGCCATGGATTTGAGACTAGGAATACAGTAGCTGACAAAAGAAAGCTTCTTATTTTTTTTATCTAGAGTTACTTCTATAAGTAGTTCTTGTCCTTTCTTCCTTATTTCAGTTTTGGAGGAAATTTGAATGGTCTGACACCTGATAAATCAGAAAACACAGATGTTCATATGACTGTTCAACTAACTTAATGCTAAATTATCAAATCAGTTCTTCTCTCTAATTAGTTTCTCACACCCAAAATCCAAATTCTGCAGCATGCAACAAAGATGGAAGTTACTGTCAATGTCTCTTATGTGTACTAAACTCTAAAATGATCGAGGAGTAACATGCTTATTCAAAGATGATGCTGAATGAAAGTGTCCAGCTGGCATTTTTGTTAAATGGATTAATTGAGACTATAAACTTTGCATATTTGTCTTTAAGGATCAATGGATTCTGTTAATTCCACTGAATTTCTCAAAGAGAGTTTGAGTTCCAGTGCTAAAAAACTTGGGGAGCCCATACGCCCAGCTATTCCTTTGCAACCACCATATCAGCCTCCTGAACCCAGGTCTCATTATTCAATGGGAAGGGAATACCAAAGCTCAGCCAGACAGTCCCCAGGTTCGGCTAACAGTCATGGACTTGAAGCTTCTGTTGTAAGTGAAAACCTCTTACTTGGTTTTATTAGTAAATATCTTCAGCTTTTCTCTATTGCATTTCTAGAATGGAATTAATGAGTTATCTATCTGGACTGTATCTCCAAATGGATTATTAATCTATGGCCTTGTCAAAACATTCCTATTCAGCAGGAAGAATACTGAATTGTTAATTTAATATGCATTTTTACTTCTCTTTGCAGTTTACAGAACCACTTAGACAGGAGTCAACTACTTCTGATACTGTTCCTCTGTCGAGACTCGCCCCTGGTAAGAACAAGTTGTGCTTCATATTAACTGTTTCTAATGGAGTGCTAAATATTGGTGCTTGTTGTTTTGAATTCATCTTATTGGCATTGGGGGAAACATTGTTTTGAAAACCTTAATCTGTGTTTTGCTGTTCAAACCTTACTAAATTCACATTTCTTAACAGATGTGAGCAAATCACTTCTATCACAATGTCTGCCAGGGGAGTGAAAATAGGTCATAGTCAAAGAGGATTTATTGTGCTGAGAAGTAAAGTGTGTCCATTGCTCAACTGTTTTTTTCCCTTTCCCTTCCCTTCCCCCCCCCCTCCAGTTAATCCATTTAAGCTTTGTCTGTTTTACAGAAACTCAGTAACAAAAGGTGCAGCTGACCTGGTGCAGAATAAACTAACTATGAATGTAGCCTAAGACAAACTGTTAATCCATTCCAGAAAGCATGGTTAAACCCTCCTAGTATATACAAGACTTAATTTTAAGTGCTTATTTTCTAACTTCTCTGTTGCCTTGGAGACACTGGCTACTTTTCCAGTTTCCATAGCATCACCCTCTCAGATGACAGTCCTGAAAATTCAAAGCCTACAAGCAATTCTCCTTAAATTTAAAAAATAAAAATAAAAATCCATGTGTGCATGCCATAACTGAATAGCCACACACCTAATTACGGTCTTCCTTCCCCTATTGTTTTACACTTCTTTTGACAAATAGTTTGTAAGCTCTTTGAGCCAGGGTCCATGCCTTTTGTATTTGTTCTGTAAATCACTAACTACACTTGAGTGCTATGTAGAGAATAAATAATCCAGTAAACACTGCTGTTTCTTTTGCCAGTTTCTCCAGTTGGAGATAAGGCAGTGTCAAAAGATGTGCGAAACGGCACAGATGATGTGGCTAAGGTAACTATGACTTTCCACTATTTGTAAAATCAATATATGTTTTAGGCAGAGTTGCTGTAAACCTGCATACATGGAATTTCCCCACAATTGTGCAGGGGATTTTTGGTATTCCTACTACCTTGCAGAAATGAAGCTTTCCTCTTAAACTTGTTGCTGCTTTTCTTTTCAAAACCTTGTGAATGTGACCTGATACAGTGTTGACTTGGTGTGTCTACAGGCAGATTGTAAACTACACTAGTCATTTCTCAATGGGATGTTAGCACTTCCTGATGATGTAAACACTGACATTTATATTGTTGACCAGTTCAGCAAAAGCACCCAGCTACTACATATCAGCTGGATTTATCTAAAGATGTTTGGGAAGAATATTTTAACTTCCTCGTTGCCTAGTATCTTACGATATTGGTCACACCCCAGAGTCGGGTATCTCCAGAAAAATGTGACTTGCCTGGGTTTCAACAGAGGATTTGCCTCAGTCAGCGACCTAGCCAGACTACTTCCCCCTCCTTTCTGTCCTTGCATTTGCCCTTTGGAACAACTGGATAATTCAGAAGCCACAAACTGGTTAGCAGATTTCATTCCACTCAAAGGGCCTGCTGGGGAGCAGGTCCTTAGGAAACTAGCTGAGCAGGAGAAGTTTACTTGCTCCATAAAGCACTTCTTGGCTGGTTGATCACCAAAAATGGCTGAAGCCATTGTGGGGCTGACCTACTACTTGGCAACATGAGAAGATAAGCTTTGATGGGAGGTGAGTAGGACTTTCAGAATATAGTGGATTTCACTTCTAACTTAACCAACAAACCTTTGTTTTTAGTCTTACTATAACCAGATCAGCCAACTTAACATTGCAGTTCTAGGCTTTTACCTTCGGCTACGACAAGGGTTACTTGCAGGACAGTGAGTATGTTTTACAGTGGAATTAAAAACCTGTGGCTGGCCTATGCCCATTGACTCAGGCTTATGGGGCGCAGGCTAAGAGGCTGTTTAATGGCAATGTAGAGAGGTGGGAGGGTCCTAGAACTTGGACATCTACACGACAGTTAAACAGCCCCTCAGCCCAAGCCCCGCGAGCCCAAGTCAGCTGTCACAGACATAACCTTAGTCTCTGGACTCTTCCCAAAGCAGTCTATAACTCTTCCCTTCACGCTGCTGTGGCTGAGCAAAAGGAGAAGGTAATGAACTTAGATACATGCTGATCAGTGCACTAAACATTGATAGCCAATCAGTTTTTTTTTTTCCCCTTTATAAGTGGAAAAGCTCTTGTGCCAGGCTGTCAGTCTACAGACTATTTGCTGTAAGATGTATGTCTGGCTAGTGGTCTGGACTAGTCTGGTTAGTGGTAAATGATGCAACTACTTGCCACCAAGAGGATATAGACAACAGCTAGATGTTGTGGTAATATGAACCTATTATCTGCCACTGATTAAAGGCAGATAACATCTGCTGACTTTTCATGTCTCAAACTTTCTAATTAAGTGAAACACGTTCTTAAATGTGCTCAAAATATGATTGCAAGTCAGAGGTCCACTGGGTATTTTGAGCTGGAATATGCTTGTGGGCTCTGCAAGCCTCCTTAATTGTGGCAGGAGAGGGAATAAATGGTGGTCCTCTCCCAAATACCATCCACTTGGGGCATCAAAATGAGACCTCATTCACGGTGAATGCTGCAGCTATGAGATCCCTCTCTTGTGTTGGTTAGGGAAGAACTAGGAAATGTTGTTGACACTTAACTCAGAGATCCAGTGATCATTTAGGAGTTGCAGAGATGAATGGGGAAGTTTACAGCTCTCAGCTACTGTTTGAGGCTGAGTAGAAATCTCTCCATTAGATGCCTTATGTTCACATTTGAGATTATTTGTAACCCTAAGAGATAAATGAATCCAACTTGTGTGGGGATTTCTAACTAAACTGATTAACTTAATTTGGTGCACCTATTATGCATAAACAAGCCCTAAACTTCTATCTGTTTAAAACTGGTTATGTTGGTTTAGATTGCATCTGTAAATTTATTGACGCAAGCTAAACCGCTGAAAACCAGGTTTAAACAGGAGTGACACTTTCACCAGTTTACCAAGATTGGTATAAATGACACTTGGTTAAACCAGTAGGAAGCTGTAGGTCAGGCTTTTTAAATAGGGGCTGAAGTTCTTGATAATAAGATAGCATTATGGCATACTGCTATGTCTCTGACTCTATATACCTACTCAGTCTGAGCCCTAAGTTAGTTCTGTTGTGGTCTCAATGGTTAATTGTTGAACAAACTTTTGTGTTGTTGAGGATTAAGTGAATAGCCTCTTTATGTGCTTTGGAATTAGTTGTTCCAATAAACAAATATTTCAAATGTCAAGAAATCACTTCTCTAGCTCTTGTCCGATGGTGACACTTGACCAGATTATGTGGGTACTTGAAGTCTCCCAGTATTTCAGTTTTATTAGACTTAACTGCCTTTTTGACTTGATTTAACACTGACACTCAACACCCTTTTCCTGAGCAGGAGGCTGGCAGTATAACTATCATCTGATTTTATGATTTGAGATGTGTGTTCATACAGACTCTCGTAGGTGGTCGTCTTCATGCCAGAAATTTGCTGCATAATCTACGGAACCTTTGAGCCTTTCACTGAAAGTTCATAATTTGATCTTGTCTCCTCTCTTCTCTAACAGGCTCTTGATGTGGATGCCTCACATACATCAACTATCTGCTTACACCAAGACATCTCACCAGGCACTGACCAGGTAATATCAGTAGCACGAATCACAAAACCTGAAACAAGAAGTCCGTCTAGTGGAAAAAGGTAAGTCAGGTTTTTTTATGCTGAAGGAGTAGCTGAGACTTTCACTGCTCGCTTTCTTAAACAGGGCCATTCACTTCTTGGCTGCTGCTCAGAATCCAGCCTAGGTAACAACCAAAGCTGGTTGGTGCTAGTGGCAGAGTGAGAGGTGTAGACTTAGGTGAAGATCTAGAATATCTTTATTCCCTTTAACAGTGGCCTTTTAACTCAGATCTTTCTTCTTACAGAGAAACCCATTTCTAAAACAGATACAAATAAAATATTTTGTAAGAATCTGTTCTTGGTATCTTGTTAGGGGGGAAAAATGTTCCAAATACTCCTAAAAAGGCTTGAGCAGCCAGAGGAGGCTGGGACTTCTGATTCTTATAAACACTCACTGTACAACTAGGGGAAATACTGCTATAAATGCTTAGGTGAATTCTGTCTCACAAGATCTGTTTCTATATAATTTTCTAATCCCATTTAAAACAAAAAAGGTGAACTGAGTTCTGGATCTGTTAAGTAATGGTAACCTTTGACCATGAATCTTTGTTGAGACAAAAATGAAACCTTAGTGGTATGTGTCCGGGTTTTTTTAAACAAAACCTTTCTTTTTTAGCAGATATGAAAATTTTATCACAAATTCATTTGGAGAGGAGCCCCTTTCCTGCAGAAGGGCAAAGGATAAATTATCTGAGCAAGAGCTGCATGAAATGTCAGAAAAACTCTCTCGCAGGTTAAATGAACTAGATTTAGTAAGTGGGAATCCATTCTTGATAGTATTTTGGAATTTATCTAGCATTTGTAACAAGTGTATGAAGCCTAACTAAAATCTAGGGAATCAGGTCAATCTTGGTAGGATTAACAGATATATTAATTTTTAAAGGAACTTAAACACCTAAACTGTATTCAATGTAAAAGAATGGAAGATGCTGCAGAAATAATCTTAAAGAAAATGAGTTATTTCATCTTGGATTAGAGAAATGTTGGTGACAGTGCAAAATATGCATTAATAGTCACTTAATAAAATACTACTGCTTGGTTCAGGAGAAATACTAGGATTACTAATGGTTGGATATTACACAATAGTGTAGTTTATACTGACATTCTGAAATTCTTGTACCACTGTTAAATCTATAGTAGTATGTCTTTTTTTTGCTTAGCTTGATATTTCTTCAATGTGTTTCTATTTAAATTCCCACTGAAATTCAGAAGGTGAGTTCAATATACAACAGAACTGAAAGGAAATCTACAACTAGTACCTCTAATTTTGTTAAACAATTCTAGACTTTATTAGGATGAACTAATGAAACTGACTAGAATAATCTCTAATCAATAGATGTTAAAGAGAGCTTTGGGTGAGCATCCCAGGGAAGAGATGTTGACAGATGAAGATAAACTGTCTCAGCACAGTGACAGTGTAATGGATTATCGGGGAAGGAAACCTCACCAAGGTAACAATCCAGAGTGTAACTGTTTAAGCACTGAGTGAAGTACAAGTAAAGCTTTCCTTCTCACTTAAAGTTGAAAGTAGAACATAGATTCAGAAGCCTAACTTCAGCCCTAGATTTATATCATTGGGTGACCTGCCCAAAAATATAAAATCCTGTTAGTAAAGTGTTAACTAAACACCACACGTAAACAGTTATCAAAGCTTCACTAGAAATAAAAAGTGAAGTACACAGAGTAACAAATGAGCGAAGTTCAGAATGCTACTCTTGACCATACTGTGAGGGAGGGAAGTACTGAAAAATGGGTCTGTTACCTTCCTATAACACACTATAGATGTCCAGTTCTAATATATAACAATGTTACATCCCTTGTCTTTAACTTGTGATAATCATATTATGTAACAGTGTAGTAACACTGTTATATGGCTTGATCCAGTCTACAGGTGCTAGACCAAACCATGTTATAACATAGCTCTGACATTGTCAACTTCCATAGCAGGCCCTAACATTGAACCTTCTTAAAATACATTTTTGCTGCCTTTTTCTTCCAATTGTGATATCTTCTGGCACTTCTGACTTGCTAAATACATAATTATGGTACGAGCCAGGAGGCTTGGGACAGAGGACTATAAAATAAGGGTATTTGTTTTTAAAAATTACTTGCTTTGCAGAATGCTCCCATTTAACTATTGGAACATTTGGCACGCTTCTGGATTTAAGTCTATTCACCCTTATAGTTTTTGTTGCTAACTTCTGATACTAGTTATAACAGCATTCGCATCTTTATTTCACAGCCACCCCACATCCCAAAAGATTTCTTAGCAGACCACGGTCCCTTTCTCCATCCCCACCCTCATCCAGGTATCTACCTCACTCTGAGTTTGAAGATGCACTTCAGAGAGATGCCAGAGGCCAGATGGGGAAAATGCGCAGGCAATTGCAAAAGGAAATGGACCAGAGAAGAATAAAAGCAAAGGTAACTGTTTCTGGGTTGCATTAGAGCTGAATGCCCCTACAGCCTGGTTAGTGGGGCATTTGGCCTATTTTGGGAATTAATTTTATTTTCAGTTTACAGTTGTCCTACTAAGAGGCTGGATGTAGCAAAGATACAGGCATTAACTCAGCACCTGCGCAGCACTGCCTCTTGCATTTAACACCTACAGCAGTGTGAGCTGTATGCGGAATAGGGAAAACTGGGAACCAAAGGATCTTCACTGTCCATTTACTGCTAACTGACACCATAGTTCTAAGATGTCAATCCTGGTGTACCACAGTAGCCAAAATGAACTTGCTAAAATTGCTTGAGGCTTAATGTTCAGCCCAATACCTTGGGAAATGTTATCAAACTGTCTAAATTATCTTGGATGACTGAATTTTGCTTACTATTTACAGTCCATGGTTTAGGATTCCCCTACATGAAACTTTTTGCCAGCAATGGACATGCATGAACAAGTGGGTTATGGCTCACTTCCCCTTCTGGGGTAAACACCTCTGCTGTACAGTCCTTTGTCTGGGTGAACATCTCTTCCTTTTCTCAGGGGTTCACAATTCACATAGGGCTCTCCTAGTTCTTTGCTCAGTTCTTCTCCAGCCTTTGTCCACAGGCTTGTCCCTTAAGCCCATTCTGCTTAGCAAGATCTAGTCTAGGGGTGGGCAACCTTTTGGAAGTGGTGTGCAGAGTCTTCATTTATTCACTTTAAGGTTTTGTGCGCCAATAGTACAGTTTAACGTTTTTTAGAAGGTCTCTCGCTATAAGTCTATATATTATATAACTAAACTATTATATGTAAACAAGGTTTTCAGAATGTTTAAGAAGCTTCATTTAAAATTAAATTAAAATACTGCTCTTATGCTGCTGGCCTGGGGCTCCGTTTACCTAGGCTGGCAGCAGGCTGAGCGGGGCCTGCGGCCGGGACCCTGTCTGGCAAGGGGCTGGCAGCCAGAACTCCTGACCGGCAGTGGGCTGAGCGGCTCAGCCCGCTGCTGGTCTGGGGGTCCGTCTGCTGGCTCCTGCCAGCCAGGGTCCTGGCTGCCGGCCCTGCTCAGCCCCGCTGCTGGTCTGGGGTCCTGGCCCTGTCCATATAGAGTAGGTACCTACCTTCTCCCTGGTTCTAGCCATGCTCTTCCTCTCTTTGCACTGAGATGAGGGTGGGAGTGCACTGAGCACTGGGCTGGGGGTGAAGGCGCAGGTTGGGGTGCAGGGTCTGGCCAGGAGCTAGAATGAGGGGGGGGCTCAGGGTTGGGGCAGGAGGTTTGGGTGTAGAGCATTTACCTAGGCAGCTCCCATTTGGTGTGAGGGGTGCAGGTGGGAGAGTGTGTGCACGCGCAGAAACTCCTGTTTGGTGCTCAGGGTGAGGGTGGGGATGTGGGGGGTGTAAGAATTGGGACATGGGGGGCTGGGGGGGGTGTGAGTAGGGTGCAGGAGTCAAGGTGGGGGGGGCTGGGTATTTGTGGGGGGTGCCAGAGTCAGGGCTAGGGTGTGTGGGGGGTGCAGAGGTCAGCGCAGAGGGCTGGCGTTGTGGGGGTGCTCCCAGCCCCCACCCTGAGCAGCTCACGGCAGGGGGCTGGAGGGATATACTGATTCCACCCCCAAGGTTGCTGGAGCAGAGTGTGCGAGCGCACTGCGGCTCCACTTTTCCCTCTCCCCTTCTGTAGCAAGGGCCACCAGCTGATCAGCTGCAGGGAGGGAGGGGCAGGAACCCAGCATGCTGGTGGAAGAGGCAGGGGGGAGGGGGAAGCTTGCCTGCCTTGCAAGGAGAGAGCGGGGGGGCGGAGAAGAGCGTGCTGGGCTGGGCAGGATTTTTAATGGCATGCTGCTGTCTGCTGGAGTCCCCAGCAGACAGCAGTGTGCCATTAAAAATTGGCTTGTGTGCTATAGGTTGCTGACCCCTGATCTAGTCCTTCCCTAATTTCCTCTTTGGCAGAGATGCTCACAGCACCTCCTGACATCATTGGGCACATTGAGGAAAGTAGGCCTTCTATATGTCCATCATGCCTTCTTTGCAGCCTATAGTTTTCATGATTGCTGGACTACAAGTCCCAGAATCCCTCATCTTTGGCAGAGGCGAAGTCACATGAGTGAGCAGAACTTTAATCCTCTCAGAGGCCCAAGCTTATCGTGTAATGGAGTAGCTTCAGAATTCTCATTCTTAAGAAATGTGAGCCCAAAATTAATATTCCCAATGGGCAACCCAAAATACTGACTACCCCAATGAAGAGCACAGTTTATAGATGCCTAGGTGGAGAAGAGCTTAATCCTTTCATGGTTTATCTACATTACAAAAACAGTTATTGAACATCTTGTGTTAAGCTATCTTTTGAGGTCTAAGCTTTGTGTGGGACAGTTAATACTGATCATGAATATTTACAACAGAAGCAACTTTATATTTGGCAAATCTTTTTCACTGGAGATACTATTGCATGACCTTTAGCTGTAGCTAATCAAACTGACCTTGCGCTCTGATGCTGATGGCTGTGCATAGGACACATGTTTTACAGTTTTATATGGCCACCCCTCAGACTGTCTATTTTACATTGAAAATGCTCAGTGTCCCTAAAGAATTTCATAAAGTCTCTAGCTTACCTTTTTTGGGGTATAAGTTCTGTTTGGGGTAGGGTAACCTTTTAGTTTGATTTTTATTTCAGGTTTTTTGAGGGCCATTATTATGGTGGAAAGTGTTTTTTGTAGATCAAAGTTTTGCATTTCCTAAAGCCTGTTTGATTGTAAAGTCACCTGATCTCATGGAAGTTGGTTCCATATGTGGATCCTCTTGATGGAGAATGCTTTGTCCCAGAGGAATGCAACTGTCTTGACAATTCTTAGATCAAAAATCCAGTGTTCAATGAGGCTGGGGCTTGATCCATAAATTGTTTTGAAGGGAGCCAGTTGAGGAACTTGAGCACCAATCTGTTCTCATGGTGACCTAGTCCATGGATAACAAGAGCAATTTTTTTGTTTTAAACAGTTTGTGCATCTTCACATTCATCTTGAGTTAATTACAGTAATTCACACTGGAGATAAATGCATAAACCACTGTGGCCAGGTCCATGTCTGGGAAGAAGGGATAAAGCTTCCTAGTGAGCTAGAGGTGAAAGAAGCCCTTTTGACTCCAACACTAATTGGTTTCATTTATGTGACTTCTTTTGGACTGATTGTCCCCTTTGCAGAGAGTAGAAATTCAAAATGAGTGTCTTCTTTTGTTTTCTAGCTAATGACTAAAGCCTATGAAGAGGAATTAAGAATTTTTGAAGCTAGAGAGAAACTGGGCCTCTCCAAGCTAAAAGCAAAAGCCAGGGAAACGGTAGGTGAAGCTTACAAGAATAAATTAGATGTTTGTTTAAAAAAGTCTAAAAGTTACTCTACCCATGCCTGCTATCCATGCTACATGGATGATGCTTTTAAATGACATGACCCAATGCTGACCCTGGCTTCTATACTAGTGTAATAGATGCTGTAAACAGCTTTGTTCAGCTACACTACTTTGTGGATATGGTTAGCAGTATGTAATATTCTAAGGGTACATAAACCCCAAGGTGGGGAGGGGTTTAGGTAGTTAGTAATCCTTACAGAAACATCTCTGAGGGGTTGCACAAGGACCAAGATTCTGGTATTAAGTTTGTCCTGTAGTGAGATACTTTGGCTGGAAGAATTTAAGCCAGCCTGGTAGGCAAGTGGCTAGTTTGTACTGCAGTATTGGAGAATAAGATTTAATAACTTAACACCATTTGGTAGATTGGAAATTCCACAGAAGCAATACTAGTGCCTTGCATAGCTGAAGTAATCGCCTCAAAAGAAACAAGTAGTGAGGGATGTGCAAGGACACCAGGAGAACTCTAGTAAGGAAATGGATTTTTCCCCTAACTCTTGAAGCATTTTTTTTTCTTTGCTATTAGAATTAGAGCTGTCAGGGTACAAGCTGTAAGTGCCAAACTGCATTATTGTTTGCCTTTATGTAGCTCTTGCTATGATCATCTTAGATAAGTGAGTAGCATGGAGCTGACAGTGGTTCTCACCACTATTTTACGTGCTGCTGGTGTGTAGCAAGAAAAGGGAGCATGACTGGAATGCCTGTATGCCATGCCAATCTGAGCTGTATTTTCAGTCCTGGGGGCCATTGCAGCCATTCATGGAGCACCCCCACAATTAGGGTTGTGCAAAGGAGAGCTTCAAGCCTCCATTGCACACCATCCTCTGACCTGCATTTGGTGAATTTTTGGCCCTACTGTGAGGGATCTGCCTCACTGTGTGCAAACTGCCTTCATAAAGACTCAAACACTACTTCAGTTCTGATATCGAAGCCATATGAACTACCACTCTTCCCATCCCATACCTGTTCTCCATCTGTTTTACATCCTAAGGAACAAGAATACCAAGAAAACATCTTTAAAGAACCTCCAAAAATGCCTCAGCCAGTGAAAGTTTATTCTAGAAAAACCACACCTCGGATTCCCAAACAGAGCCAGTGGATTCCAAGAGGAGGGCTTGCAAAGCCAAAGAAAGCAGCTCAGAGTAAGAACCACAAAACTCTACTTGGTGGAAAACTGGCATCCTGTGAAAGCATCTGGTGAACTCCAAGAATAAAGGCATCTGGCCAACATATACCAGTCAGCTGTAGCATTTTTTCCCCTTATGACCTCCAGATGTCTGGATTTTTGTAATGAAGATAATGCTTTGAAATACACAAACCATTGATGCACAGCTCAAACTGTGACCCATCCATTATCCATTGTTCAGCATACTGAACAAGTTGCAATGGAAGCAGTGAGTGCAAGCCACATTTTTAGCAGCTGCATGCTGTACATTCATTATATAAATCCACAATCTGAATGGCACCCTGCTACACTGCCTTGGTTTCAGCATGGTTGCAGGGCACTCTTTCCATTAATAAGTGCCCAAGTATTCATAGATAGTAAGGTCAGAAGGGACCATTATGATCATCTAGTCTGACCTCCTGCAACAACGCAGGCCACAGGATCTCACCCACCCACTCCGCAAAAAATCTCACCTCTCTCTGAGCTATTGAAGTCCTCAAATCATAGCTTAAAGACTTCAAGGAGCAGAGAATCCTCCAGCAAGTGACCTGTGCCCCATGCTACAGAGGAAGGCGAAAAACCTCCAGGGCCTCTTCCAGTCTGCCCTGGAGGAAAATTCCTTCCTGCCCCAAATATGGCGATCAGCTAAACCCTGAGCATATGGGCAAGATTCACCAGCCAGATACTACAGAAAATTCTTTCCTGGGTAACTCAGATCCCACCCCATCTAACATCCCATCAGGCCTATTTACCATGAATATTTAAAGATCAATTAATTACCAAAATCATGTTATCCCATCATACCATCTCCTCCATAAACTTATCGAGTTTAATCTTAAAGCCAGATAGATCTTTTGCCCCCACTGCTTCCCTTGGAAGGCTATTCCAAAACTTCACTCCTCTGATGGTTAGAAACCTTCATCTAATTTCAAGTTTAAACTTCCTGGTAGCCAGTTTATATCCATTTGTTCTTGTGTCCACATTGGTACTGAGCTTCAATAATTCCTCTCCCGTATTTATCCCTCTTTCATCTCACATTCAGATCAACCTGTGATAAAGTTGAAATGTGAAAGAACTGACTCAAATCAATCCCTAATTAGGACATTACTCCTGTCCTGGGGCCTACTACCTCAATGCAGTATTTCCAAGGAATTTGAGGAGGATCCAGACAATGATTTGCTTCATTTATGAAATATAGGGCTATCACCAATACAACTTTTGGGCTTATTTTAAATAACTACATGCAGTCAGTGAGATTGACAGGAGCAAGGAAATAATTGTAGGGTTCTATACTGCTTGAAAAGAAAGGGGTAGGTGACCAGGCTTTTTTAAAAATATCAACCCTCTAATACTGTAAAATAGATCTCTAGGAAAAATAGCTAAGATTGTCTTAGGACTGTTCCCTTGGGGATGTTGTGAAGGACTACAGTACATCCTACTGAGGAACAATGCTACATCATAGTAACAGCATGTTAAATAGACAAGGTGTTCAGTCTGAAGTGTTTGCATAGCTAGAACTTAAGCTCTCTGGAAGAACTACTACTAAACTTGCTCTCTAGGAGCGTATTGATCTGCTTTTATCTTGCAGTGAAAGTAAAGGACAATGACCTCCTGCCTCTGCTCCTGGAAGAGTTTCCATACCTGCACATTTCCCACCACTCTTTGAACAAAATGTGGCAACAGCAGCTTGCACAGATGGAACAACTGAAGTCTGCTTCTGGCAAAGATAGATCAAGACTGAAACTCCAAAGTGAAGTGAGAACCTCTTGTTCAGTATGAACACAGTCTCTTAGGCTTGACTGAGGGCAGTGCTGCTACACAACAGTACTGGACACAGGATGATTGCACTAAACAATAAAACCCAACCAAGTGCATAGATACCGTGTAAGATATTGGCATAACTTAGGGACTAGTTTGTATATGTTACCTTGGAATCTATCGATTCTGAAATCTGCTTTTCTTTAAAATGGAGACTACTTTAAGGAGGCTGGAGTAGTTTGGGACTGGTTCTCTAAGCACCAGGACTATCAAGATCTCAGCTCCCTGACTTAAAAACTGAGCAGGCCCACTGTCATGTTATAAGCAATGGGCTTCCCCACATCCTTGTATTACTGCAGATGCAAACTCTACAGATTCTCTATCCCAGCTCTTTCATCTTTCAGTATTTGAATAGGTTTTCCCATGGTCTTTATTGTACAAATATATGGTATATATTTAGGTCAAACTAGCACTCAGTCCCCAGCAGAGGTGGCTGTCTAAGGAAGAGCTACTCTGTAGAATAAAGAGGCACTCTTGAGTAGTTAAAGTAGGGGGACTGAATCAGGACACCTGGGTTCAGTTCCTGATCTTAACCACTCACTTGCATTTAACCTTCTATACTACTTTCTCTACAATAAAGATGAATACTTTTTTCACCTTTGTAAAGCACTTCGAATTCCTCTAAGTGCTATTACATACAAACCCTGTAGTTTAAAAGCTATTCTTGGCATGCAGAATTTGCTAACTCATGGAATGGTTAATTCACCAGTGCTAAATGAATCTTTCCCCTTTCCTTTCTCTTAACCACTTGGGGCAGAGTACACTGAAGTATTTTTCCTCTGTTAAAAGTCCCATCACTGAGTGCCTATCCTGCAGAATTTATTAAAGCAATTACCTGACATCTTTATCTCAAGGTGGAAGAAGCACTGAAGAAGCATGACCTCCTTGTTGACATCATAAAGAAAGATCAAGACCATAACAAGAGACTGGTATGTTCTTCTAAAGAGGATGCACACAGCATGAGACACTTTCATGGTGATACAGCCAAAATGATCCTACTGTTGTTGGTCCACGGAAGGTGCTCCCTATTGCCTCCTGAGCAGCTATGGTATTGAAGACTTTACCTAGTCTGTTTGCTGTATGTGGCCACTGAGGTCTTAAAATGACAGTGGGGTTGCTAAACATGCTGATGATTCACTATTTAAAGAAGCAGTTTGGTGCTTTAACAGGGAACAAATCCTGAGAATATGGAAGACTGAGAGGAACAGACCTCAGTCTCTCCTTGTGTGAGTTCAATCCTTGAAACACTAGTTTACCATAAGTGCTGATTCCTTAATTATACATCACTGTGGATGGCACCATACTACAGTGATCTAATCCTAAATGTAGTGCAAGGTAGTAAAGTGGGGAGAATTTCCTTAATATTGATTTATTTACTAAAGCTTGCCATAAAACCCTGCCTTGACTCTTCCTCTGCAGGAAGCACTGGTGGTCTGATACCTGTTGATCTTTCTTTATTTAGCAAGAGTTTAAGCAACGCATATATCGGCAGAAGTTTGCTCAGAATAAAATGAGAGAGAAACGTCAGCAAATTGCTCGAGCCAAGAAGTACTATGAGGATTACCGCGTTCAGCTGCGTGCAAAAATGATGCGGGCTAGGACAAGGGAAGAAAGGGTATGTGAGGGTGCTTTCTTCAAGTATGGCATTCTTGTTCTCCTAGGTGAGACTCCAGTATTGAGTGAGCATCTTTCCCCCTTTACTATGTAGTGTGGAGTTAGACTTCTGAGAAATCAAAGTGTTGGTACAAAGAGTTAGAGGCCAAGTAAACTAAACAACACAGGCCTTGGAGCTCCTAGCTCCTGCCTTCTAACTCTGGCTCTGATAGTTTTTCTGGCAGCAACCATCCTTGACCTTGTAGAAATTTAGAAGCTCTTGGATCTACTCTTCTTAGAAGAAGGCAGGTGCAGGACCATACCTGCTGGTCAGCCAGGTCCTAGATGAAATGATTGTTCTCTATGTTCTGCCACACACAGTAGAGCAGCCACCTCCCACCTAAACAAAAGCTGGAGATAACTTTCACTGTCAGGCAACAAAGGAAACTACTAGGCTTAGCCAAGGTTGAAAAGGAGGGTCCAGCATAGTAAAGGGTGGACATCAGAGAGAACTACCTGGGGAAAAAGGTTCTCTTCACAATGAGATCATAAAGCTGAGTTTAGAGGATGCTTCTATTAGTATCAAAAGTAAGGCCACCAATGTTCCTTTTAATTTTTTCCATCCATGTGTGGAATGAATTTTGTTATGCGCACCAATATCAAGGCGATATGCATCACCAGGAGAAACAAAACTAGATAGAATATATATTTTTAAAAAGTTACCATAGGGATAATTACTCCAGCCAGGACAGGTTAGGCATTTTAGAACTCGCCACTCATAGAAATTTAAGTAAAAGAGAAATAAAAATTATGAAATGCATAGACCAGTTAAACTAAAATAACAGCACTTTGAAAGAATAAAATTGCAGAGAATATATGTGCATTGCAGGAACTAACAATACTATAAGTATGTGTTGGAAAGTGAGTGAAAGACACACATACATAGTTTGTGTGTGAGAGAGAGAGACAGATACACACTGCCCCTTTAAATAGATCAGTACTCACCAGTCTTGAAGCCTATTTTGTTCAGACATAGCAGCAGTGGTCAGGAAGCTCCATCTGAGGTCCCACTCCTAAGCCCTGTCATGTCCTCCCCATCCCCTGCTCTGCAGAGATGGGGAACAGGGGTATGAGGGGAAGGGGATACCCTGACATCAGCCCCACACACACACACACACCCCCGCACAGCAAGCAGTAGGCTCCCAGGAGCACCTAGCCGGGGCTCCAAGGCAGAGGGCAGGAGCAGTGTGGCAATGGCACCTGAAGTGCACAGCACTTCATAGACTGCTGGGTGGCCATGCAGCTTAGAGGGAACTTAAAAGGCCACCTAAACTTTCCTTCTGAAAAATGACACCACTTCCCTCAGCCAATTAGATCCTGTTTAATGTTAAACCCACTTCATTTATCTCATTTACTATTGTACATTCAACAGCTATGGGAGAGCAAGCTGAATTCTATTCCTACTCATGCATCAGCTCATTGCAATGATGGGAGCAAATGCTGCTGTCAGTTATACCTTTAACCCTGATGAACACAGTGATGTTGAGGTGTAACAGATTCTGCCCTCTGATTAGTGGTGATTTGAGGAGAGAACTGTGCCTCAAGTTGCAGTGAGAAGTGAGACCATCTTTGTCTGTGTAAACAGCAAACTTTATATGCAATTGAGACAAACATAACCTCCCAATGCAATTTAGTTCTCTATAGAATAGAACTTCCCCTCCAATGTTTAGAAGACTTTTTTAGAAGGGCCTGTAGGGGAGGTGGAACATTAAAGTAGAATCTAGGGGGTTCTTGTAACTTCAAAGATCACTTCCTAAAGTTCTGTGGCTTATATGTGCAAGCTGGATCTACGCTATACATAACCCCATGGGCTAGACGTAACCTACACCAGCAGAAGGGATTTTTCCTTCGGTTATACATTTAAAAATCTTAATTATTGGCAGATATTTAAGAATCTATTTGAAGAAGGCTTAGAAATTCAGAAGCAAAGGCTGCAGGAGCTGAGAACCTACAGTAAAGAAAAGCGTGCTGAGCAAAGAAGAGTACACCAGGATGAACTAGAGTCCATGGAGAACTACTACAAGGATCAGGTAGGCTGATTTGACTGCATCCAAGACAATCTATCCAGTTTTCAATCTTAAATTGGTAAATAACCTTTCATATCTTAATGAGTTCTAATTCAATGTTTTTACTCAGTTTTCAATGCTGGCAGAAGCTGTATCACAAGAACGTCAAGAAATCCAAGCCCGAGAGAAAGCACAAGTAAAAGTAGGTGTATTTAACTTCCAGTACAGACATGCCAAACACATGAAAAAAACATAGAAATGGGCTTCTTGGCTAGTAGAGTGTGTGTGGGTTTTTTAATCAGCTCCTGGCAAGGGGTGGCAAGAGTCATGGGCGCATAGTGGGACCACCAGTCCCAGACTGGATGCTAGGGGGATCTAGTCAGTGTTGGAGTTCTTGGGGATTGGCTTGTTTTGAAATGGGATTAGCTTGATTTTTAGCTTATTGTGAGAGTCAGGTGCTTATTTACTGTGTGAAAGTTGGCAACTGTGTCCCAGTATGCAAGTGATTTCTTGTTTGGAGTGGTTTTGGTTAATCTCAATATTCTTTTTAAGACACTGCACAAAACAAAAAAGGAGTTAAGATCAAAGATGGAAAAGGATATACAGCAGCTGCAGACTATGATAACTCAAAATGATGATGACTCCTTCTTCCAAGAGCTGGAAGCAGAACGACTGAAATCCAGACTTCAAATGGCTTCTTTTCAGTATAGCAAAAACTATTTCTTGTAAGGCATACTGACTATTAAATATCAATGCAGATTTTATGTCTGGCTAAGATACTGTTAGGGGCATGTTTGAGAATTGCCACAACCAGAAGGTAGTGGCTGGTTGTTCTGTAAAATGTCTGTCTGGCTTACACTGTGAAAAGCATAGTGTTATAGATTAAGTGTCAGTAACAAGGACTTGAGTATTTTTAACATACCTTTTTAATAAAGTTAATTAGATGATTGTTTGAACTTAAAGGACCATTAGACTATTTCAAGCTACCATTCAGCCTTCAGGGCAAAGTTTTTAACCTAAGTATTGCTGAAGAACATAATCTGACCTACCTGTATATTGTACTTACTACTCTCAACTTTCTAAAGGGCTGAATATGAAAATTCCTTCAGATCAGTGCTACATTTGGGCATTTTAGGCTGAATCAATGCCTTCTGAAAACTTGTGACTGCAAAGTATGATACTAGAAATGTGGAGGCAGCTCTTAAAGCACCACTTGCTCAAATTCCTTGTGAGAGAGCAGGTCAGAATAAGGGTTTCACTTAACCTTTGACATATACATTTTAACGTACTGTGGTGGGGTGAGGTGGGGGGGAGAAGCACTTCATCACACTGTGTACAGTGCTTATAGGATACATTTTACATATGATTTAACCAGGAATATATTGTTGTAGGGTTATGACTCTTAATAGCTAGTACTAAAGGAGATTGAGGACATGATTGGGCACAAGTACTCTAACTACTTTAAACAAGCTTGTTATCTTATTCTTAATCACTCACACTTCAAAATTTAGAACACTTTTTGCTAAAGTGGTAGAAGAACTTGCAGGCTTTTAATTACTTCCTAGAGAGAGCACATTAGTTTTACAGGGGTTCTCTATGCAATTTATTGCAGCAATCTGCTGCTAGTAGGTGGTACTTATTCCCACCATGAAGGTAGGTTATATCTACACTGGTCAAACCAGGTTAGCATTTGCACTTGGTTGAGGTAGACTAAACAAGCTGGTTTACTTCACTGACCTACTTAGAAACACAATGCAAGCATTTAGACCTAAAACCAACTTATCTTGTTACACTAACATTAGTCTATTTGAGAACAGGTAAGGAAGCAGTAGGTTTGACACTAGTTAGGTAAAGAAAGACATAATATACTTGCATTCATCATTCTCACTACAAAACCAATTCAGCTATCATGTTGAGGTAAGAGAGCTTGTCTGCCACCACACACTAACAGTACATTTAAGGCAAAGACCCTAAAGTTCACCCTGAATTTAAACCTCTTGTACCTGTCTTCTGTAAAGCTGTCATTTACCTCTGCTACTCAAATACACATGCTAGTAGGCTAGGTGAAGGAATAAGCCATAAACGCACAGGTTCTAGTTGGAGCTCTGCTACAAACAGTGTTATAGCCTTACAGCCAAAGTAACTAGGGATGTGAATGTACTTGAAAAATAACTGACACATTAAAGCAGTGTTAAGTCTCCTGCTGTTTAACAAAACTAGAAGTTTTAGATCCATGCCCTAGAATATACTCTTTTCACTAACCAGGACCCAAAGCACAATTTTCAGTAAAAGCCCTTACCTCAAGTTTAGTTTTCCCTATGTGATTCGCTGCTCAAACAGAGGTGGGCAAATTACAGCCCACAGGACCATCCTACCTGGCCTCTAAGCTCCCAGCCCCTCCCCTGCAGCTGCACAGCTTGTGCCTACCCACCTCCCAGGCTTTCCAATAACCCAGTCCTGGCACTCTGAGCAGCCTGGTAAGAGGGTGGGGTTGGATAAGGGGCAGCAGGTCCCAGGGGGCAGTTGGATGAGATAGGCATGGAGGCAGGGCTGTGGATAGGGACTAGGGCCCAGGGAGGAGGGGGGTTGGATAGGGGTAGGAGACCCAGGATGGGGTAGTCAGGGCAGTCAGAGCAAAAAGTAGAAATGGGGACCAGGCTGGTTGGGGAGGCACAGCCTTCCCTACCCAGCCCTCCATACCATTTCGCAACCTCAATGCGGCCCTCAGGCCAAAAAGTTTGCCCACTCCTGTGCTAGAAGCAGAAATCTTTGAGATTTGCCTGTATAGGACTCTAGTACCTGTCACTCAACATTTTGGGCCTGGCTTTACAAGAGAAATAGAACTACTCAGTTGCAAGAGCATTCATGAGATTTACTCTCATGGATGTGGGGAAAAAGTTCACACTAGATTTGGTGGGAGAAAGAGAATTGCACCTTGACTGAAGCTTAAATAGTTTTTCTGGGAGCTGTAACCCTGTTAAAAAAAATTCACAAAATCACTTCCAAACAGCTAACACACTAAAAGAGACTAATACCCTGCCACCAGGGCTATAACTTAATGAGTTGGAATGAAGACAATGTATTGATTGATTTGTTTCACATTTATATATTTTCCTGCAAGGAGTTCTGTTCAGATTAGCTAAAGCCAGCAGGAAAGTCACCCCTTCACTGATCAAGAGAGATAAATTCCCCTTTGAGATATGTTGATATTTAAGTGGCCATTATTAAAAGCCACAGAGGGAATTGGGAGAGACTAAGTACAATGGAACCTCAGAGTTATGAAGTTACCAATCAACCACACACCTTATCTGGAACCAGAAGTGCGCAATCAGGCAGCAGCTGAGATTTAAAACAAAACACAGCAAACACAGTACAGTACTGTGTTAAACTACTAAAAAAAATAAAGGGAAAGCACCATTTTTCTGCATATTAAAGTTTCAAAACTGTATTAAGTCAATGTTCAGTTGTAAATTTTGAAAAGAACCACCATAATGTTTTGTTCAGAGTTATGAACAACCTCCATACTCTGAGGTATTTTCTACTGTATAAAAGAAAAACTGGCTACAGTATCCATTCCTGAATGCTGTTTTAAGGCCTCATACTTGCTATATATGCAAGTACATGTAGGAAGGCATCAGATTAGTTTCATACCCTGTAAAATATACTCTCCGCTATTGGAACTGACTCCCTGAACACCTCTAAAGTTACAAATGTAAGTCAAAGTAAAGCTTAAATTAAAAACTTTAAACGTTTTTAAACCATTGATGCTGTGACAGTGCAAACAGCATACAATTTATTGCTCAACTTCTGCATGGGTACATTAAGTTTTTAAAAACCATTTTATACAGATGTTTTGTTAAAGCTTATGTAACGGATGGCAATACAATGAATATCAATGCTAAAAACACTCTGTAATAAATATAATAGAAATGAGAAAATAAAACTCAGTTTGTGGAGGGGAAATTATACTTGAGTCTAAACTAATTACAGCTACAGAGAAAGCTTGGGATGTGATAGAGTTAAAAACCTACTATATAGTGTTAAATACAACAAATGGCACCTGTTAACTATATGGTGCAGTTTAAAATCTGAAGCAATGTGAGCATGCTACATTAAGCTGTATGATGCATACTTATGATATAGAAGCAAAGCTTTTACTTCCATCAATGCAGCCAGTTTAAACGCACCAGAAGTTTCATACAGATGTAGTGTTGTAGAACAAAAATACAAAAGGAAAACTTGTGTGCTCTGGACTCTAGTATAACAACAAAAAATGGTAAAAATAAATCAGTTTAGGGAAGCTGAATCTATGTGCAAAAAAAATTAGAATACATACTGTACAAAGCACCATTACAAAACTCTTTACAGCGAGAAATTAAATCCTCTGAAACTCAACTACGTGCTATATATTTGAAATCTACAAAATAGTCACTGTTCATAATTAAACATTCATAATGAAAAGCAACAGCATGAAACATGATGCAGCATTTCTCTAAAACAACTTTATGCAACTAAAGAATGGATAAAGTAAAACTCAGTAAGGACCAGCTGAAATAAATATTCACATTAATCATGGGGTGAAAGTCCAAGGTTCAATGCAACATAGGGCTTAGCACCTGTTTGAGGGAAAGTGGCTGACAGGATTTTGGAACTAAAAACTTTCATGGGTCAATACTTCTGCAAAATGTATCAGAAAACTTCTGGCCAGCTGGGGTGCTTTATTTAAAGCTCTTAGTTGTTATGAAGGTAAAAAGGCACTCCAGATACTTGATATATTCCTCATAACTGGTCAAATATGTAGAAATATTAATTTTGTCTATTCATGTCCATAGTATTTTAAGAAGTTAGATTTTACAATATTAAACTGGTGGTACTAGAGGGATTATCAACACCAAAATGCCTAGCAGGAAAGCAGTGCACCTACAGCTAAAGCTGCTGTGAAACGTCAAACATTGGGTTATGGTTTTTTTGGTTTTGTTTTGTGTGCAAATTCCAGTAAACCCTTACATTGGACTCAACATCTCAAACCTATAGGAGGTTAGGATAGGGGCCAGCTACAGCTGTGTGTTCTGGCTGTTTAGTGTAGGGAGTAGACTACAGTGGGGAGGGAGATGCATACCTGAAGCAGCAGAGATCAGCAGAGGCTGGATGCCATCAAGAGACCTTGTACAGTGGCAGCTCAGAAGAGGCACTGAGTTGCAGCAGTCAAATCTGGGGATACAGTGTTTGTGCTCGGTATCCCCAGGCTGGGTCCTCTAGTGTAACAGATCTGCATTGCCCCTCCCCAAGGAGTAACTTGGATGAGGCCTTGTTCTGTTCATACACCACAGAGAAGAGCTGCTTGAAGGATCAGGGGAGTCACATGGGATGAGACTTGTCTGTGGAAAAAATCCCAGCCATACCTTGGGCAGGAACAGAACAGAAACAGCCATCTCCCCCAGAGAGTGGTGCTGTCAATAGACCATTCCTTCTGGATGAAGAATGTAGTGAGACCGTCTCAGCAGGCTTGCACACCAAGGCCTTGCCAGTCACTAATGAAGTTTCCAGCCTGTGAAGTGACAAAAGAACCCTGTCTCTAGAGAACAATCCATCTCACGACCCTCTGAGTTTGGGAAGGTCTCTTAGAGACAGTGTTACCACTCAACTTGAATGAGGTCAGCACAGAGCCGCAAGCCCTCCAAATGCGGAAAAAGGTCTGCCAGACTGCAAGCCCAGCTGCCAAAGTTGATCTCTTGGCTGCTTCAGGTGTGCATCAACAAGCAATTAACCTCTCCACTATGCATGAGCCCAGATTGGTATATTTTGCTAGATGCTGCTTGTTCTAGCAATCATACTATTGAAGAAAATAAGTGAAAATGTGGATTTGGGCTACCAATGATGGTATGATCTCATTATGACTGCTCTCAAATAGACATACTATTAGGCTATTACCAGTCATTCTAATGAATACAGTCCATTATTAGCTTACGTGCTGTAGCAGTCAGATTTGGCAGAATGAATTTATATGTTGACATTCACAAACTACATAGAATAGACAAGACAAAAAAAAATCACTAGTTCATTATATAACTTATGCTGCGAAAGGAAGTAGTTGTTTACATCCCATTGTCTTAGTAAGTTCAAGACTCGTTTCTCATCAATGTAAAAATAGTGCAGATTTCCGATGATTAATTATGATCCAAGCTTTAAAAAAAACCCCAACACCGATTAGAAAAATTTGAAATTCCCTCCAAATGTTGCTGCCCTCATTACTGTGCGAGAGGGCAGGCAAAATGCCAGCTGTATATTACCGATCATGCAGAAGAATGCTGCTAAAAAAACGTGCAGTGAGTAGCCTAACTTCTCCATACCCCAAAAAGACAGCATGCTGACCTCACAGTAGGATGCTCATTTGAACAGCCCAGGATTCCCTCCATTGGTAGTGCATTATGTTTCCATTTGAACTGACCAACCCACATTTTAACTCTTACATATATTTACTCTCATCCCTACAACCAGTGACAATGTTGTGCTTTAACCACCTCATTTTCAAAGCACATCACATCGTGCGTGTTTGTTAACAGAAGAGCTTTTGCAATTTGAGTTAGTTACTTTTCCTTCGCTGTAAAACCCACATGACATGAGCAGCCAAACAAAGGTTAAATGTGGTTTACCTGATAAGTCTTTAAGCATCAACAAGTACAGAATGTGAATTGGCTGCATTTCAACATAAAAAGCTTTGGTTGATCAGATAGATACAGTGGGTTCTGAAACATGAACTGATGACCAGGCAGAAGGCTATCAACGTCACCTCATCAGCATGCTTTAAGAATTTTTTTTTTAAATGTAGCATTTGTTTTAAATTGAAAGCAAACCAAAAATACTCTTGACAATATCAACTTGTTACAAAAACGCTTGTTTAAAAAAAAAACCAAAATGACTAATGCTCTTTAAAAAAAGACTATTCCACATTTAACACAAAGTACTGTACCAAATGCAGTATTTCACTCAGACTAGGAATCTGACAACTGATAGAAACAGGACCCAGAACGTCATGTCTGTAATTCATGCTTGAAAAATATAAAAAGCCCAATTCTGGGTAACGTTTAAGTTGAACATATAATGCAGAATATAATATTTCACTATAAGAAAATGCAGTTAACATGTAAGTGGCTGTACTTAAAAAGGTTAAAGATTCTTTTAGCCAATTTTATGCAAAGTTAGAATAATCCAAAAAAAATTTTTTTTTTTTTTTTTTGTAAAAATAGCAGGTATAGACGCTGTTCAGTATATTTACTTGGGCTGAAACGTGATTTGTACCGACTGCTGAAGTTGTGTCTTCTTGTCTGTGAGAATAGAAATCAGGTGGGCAAATAGAACAAATTACCTTTTACAAAAATAGTAGTAGTCTTTAAGTGTAGAATACTGCTTAACTGTCAAAATGTAGTAACAGTCAGCATTCTGTATGGTCAAGATATTAGTTTTTAATAGCAGCTGAATGGTTCTGTGGCAATAGCCACAGAACCTATTTTCTTGAAGAAAAAAAAATTTCCAAAATTGTCCTTTCCCTCACAGTGTTCTTGAGTAAAAGAGGAAAAGCATTCCTGTATTTCAAGCATTTCTTGAGTCTTGGCTGAGGGGAGGGCTTTCTGGCTGACAGGAGTATAAATAGAATCTCAGGTAAGTCTGCAAAGGGTCATTCCACAGCAAACCCACATGTTTCTTCAATGGCGGTTAGCAGCTTCTCATACAGCTTGTCATAGCTTTCATAGGGAGGAATGTCTATTCGATTAAAGCTGTTAACAAAAAAACAAAAGCTCTTCAGAACAAGTTTCAACTCTACCAAGAAATCCAAGATGGACGCAGTTCTGTTGCACTACAACTGCATTTAACATTTTTGAAACACTTTGGTGATAAGATTGCAACTTCTTGTGTTATATCACTAAATTACATTATGATGGCCAACACAATGACATCGATATAAACAAAACCAGACTATTCCCTATTGCCATAATACATGGAATTCTTTACCAAGTAGAAAAATGATCAGGAGAGGAGAAATAAATGACAGATAATAATGACAGTTGATAGATGTGCTGTATCAGTGGACGTGTCCATTTACCAAAACGCCAATATTTCCATGGAGGAGTGAAAACGTAACATGGTCTTACCAGGTATGAGCTTTCGGCAAGTTATTAGTGCTGGCATCAATCTGGTGTATTGTAAATAGCCTGGGCCCCGCAGCACCTGCAAATCCAGTAAAGATGAATTCTTTAGCACAACAATTTAACCCCAAAACTACTATCCTGTAACTGTTAAGAAGGCAGAGTGAGAAGTAAATAAGCAGGGGAGACAGACCAGCCATGTACTAAGGAAATGAAAACAGTATAAATACTGTGGCAGGGAGGGAGAGAACACACAGAACAGCAAACGGAAAAGCTGTCTCTCCACATTTCCCCTTCAGACAGAAGTTTGGTTTTCTTCACACATGCACAACACTAAGACTGTTTAAGCCAGGGAAAGATACACAAAAACTAACAGTACAAATGTAAATCTGTGTTGCACTAAAGTAATACAGTAGAGCCTGATCCACACACAGTTTTTATACAAAAAGAAAAGGAGTACTTGTGGCACCTTAGAGACTAACGAATTTATTTGAGCATGAGCTTTCGTGAGCTACAGCTCACTTCATCAGATGCATACCGTGGAAACTGCAGCAGACTTTATATATACACAGAGAATATGAAACAATACCTCCTCCCACCCCACTGTCCTGCTGGTGATAGCTATTTCAGGTAGGGGTGTGATTTTTTTAGAACACATACAACCCATAGCATGGTCGAATTCATACCACTATAGCTGATTTCTCCTCATACCAGAATAATCTACATTGGTGTAAGCACGTTTATACCTGTATAAGCAGCATCCACATCAGGGTCACATTTACAGGGGTATGATTTGTGACCAAGACAGCTGTGATTGCAAAAGCCCCTAGCATAGTATATTAGCAAAAGCACAAGTTATTATCTTACAGTAACTGGAATTACTAGAGATGTTTTGTCCCATGGATATTCCATCATAGGATCAAGTATCAGAGGGGGAGCAGTGTTAGTCTGTATCCACAAAAACAACGAGGAGTCCGGTGACACCTTAAAGATGAACAGATTTATTTGGGCATAAGCTTTTGTGGGTAAAAAAACCACTTTATCTGAAGTGGGGGTTTTTACCCACGAAAGCTTATGCCCAAATAGATCTGTTCGTCTTTAAGGTGCCCCCGGATTCCTCGTTCTTTCCATCATAGGCTGTGCATACGCCCGTGCACACTTGATCAGTAAGTTTAGTTAGCAGTGCCTGTGGGTCTGAGCCTACACTCTACACATCCTTGTCATCTGGTGTGAGAGTATAGGGGGAGGGTGGACCCGCCCCTGCTCCAGTTCCTTTTCAGACTGGAAGCACAGGAAGACTCCACAGCAGAGAAGAAGAAAGGCAGGAGATGGAGCACCCATAGGGACAACACAGCTCAACTTCCAGTTACTGTACAGGTAAGTAACCTCTCCTTTGAGTTATTGTCCCTATGGCTGCGCCACAGTAGGAGACTCCCAAGCAGTGTCTTGACATGGAGGCGGATCTCAGCACAGCTCTGAAGACAGTGCTGCTCTAGGTTGTCTCTGACCTGGAAGTAGATTGGCTAGCATAGTGCCCAGAGAACATGTGAACACAAGACCAGGTTGCTGCTTTGCAGTTGTCCATGATGGGTTTGTCTTTAAGAAGGGCTATAAAGGTGGACTGGGCCTGTTGGAATGAGAATGCATCAGAAACCCACTTACACAGTCTGAGCAGAAATTGGCTGTCCATTCTCTTGGCAAAGGAGATCAAGACCCTGAAGGGAAAACCCTGAAATAGCTTGTTCTGCCTAGGTAAGAGGCAATGGACCTTCTTACATCCAAGGTATGGAGGCTAGCTTCCTCTGTCAAGGAATGAGGCTTGGGGTAAAACACTGGTAGTCAGATGTCGTAAAGTGACATGGAATTCTGAAGAGACCTTAGGTAGGAAATGAGGATGGGGTGAAAGGTCACCTTGTCATGGCAAAATGTAAGTAGAGAGGGTCAGCCATGAGTGCTCTTAACTCCCCTACCGGTCTGGCAAAGTTACGGCTACTAGGAACAAAGTCCTGAAGACAGGTAGACAGCTGGGCTCATTAAGGCATTGAGAAGCAGATTAAGGTCCCATGATGGTGCAGACTCCTTAACATGATGAAACAGATAAAACAAACCCTTATGGAATGTGGCTGAGGCAGAAACAGAAAATCCTTTGACTGATGGATGAAAGACTAATAGCAGCCAGGTAACCCGTCATGGAGTTCAGTGATAACCTTGTATGTTTCAATTCAGCAGGTAACCAAGTATGTCTGTGAGGAGAGATTCAGAAGGGGATATGGATCGATGGGTACGCTAGACTTGGAAGTGCCTCCACTTTTGCAGGTAGATTTTCCTTGTACTTGGTTTCCTACTGCTCAGGAGTATGAACTGAACTTCGGGAGAGCAGCCCAATTCTATGCTTGAGAACTATCGAGGTGCAGAGATAAGAAACTGGGGTGCATTGTGGTGCCCGAGTCCAGTGTCAGGAGTTCTGTAAGAGGAAGGCGGAGAGATATTCACACAGAGATGAAGCAGCTCTAGGAATCACACTTGTCTTGACCAGGATGGTGCTATCAAGATGGAGAAACTGAAAGCTACAGCTTGTTCTTCTAAGTGCCTTGTTTCAATGGTGCCGGAGGGCAGGTATACAAGAGATTATGGGCGGGTAGTGATCCATCTATCGGGGAACAATTTATTGTGTCTCGTCTAGACATGATAAATCGATCCCCGAACGCGCTCCCCATTGACTCCGGAACTCCAGCTCGCGAGAGGCAGAAGCGAAGTTGACGGGAGAGCAGCAGTGGTCGACTTGCCGCCATCCTCACGGCCAGGTAAGCTATTCGCATAGCTGAAGTTGCGTATCTTAGGTCGACACCGCCCCCAGTGTAGACCAGGGCTATCAGGCTAAGGGAAGAATAGGGAGTTCCCTATGGAGTTGTGACTGTACCCCCTCCTTCCCACTCCACAAGCAGAATTGTTGGCATTTTGCACTGGCCCAGGAGAGAGTCCCAGGAGAGATCGAGCTCTGGAAGGCCCCAGGACTGGCAAATAAGCTGAAAGACCAAGTTGCTGAGTCCCCTCTCATGGTTTTGAAAGTGTCTGCTCAGAGAATTTGCAACAGCGTTTTGCAGGCCTGGAAGGTAGACTGTTGTCTGTGCAGTGGGATATGCACTAGTTCTGCAGTCTTAGTGATTCTGTGCATAAGGATTAGGATCTTGCTCCCCCTTGACAATTTATGTAGTATATTCCCACTCTGTTGTCCAGCATTACCTTGACTGAGTTGTCCTCCCAGTTGCAAAGAATGTATTGGCATGCGTAGCGAACTACACAGAGTTCAAAAAACGTTACTATGGAGAGATTCTTCTTGAGGAGTCCATTTACCCTGGGCTGCGGTGTCTTGGAGATGGGCAACCCAACCCAGCAGGGAGGCATATGTAGAGATGACCCTTGATGGGTGCAGCCATGAAAATGGAACTCCCACACTAACTGTGAAAGGATCCTTCTACCAGTTGGAGTCAAGAATGCTGTGGTAAGATCACTCGCTTGGAAAGACTTTGTTGGCGGTTTTAACAGTCCATCAAAAGGAGTAGTCTTGCATAGGATGTCACAAACATGTAGGCTGATGTGTGGCCTAAGAACTGCAGGCAAGCACTTGCTATGGATTGTGGGATCTACTGTAGCATGGAGATAAGGAAGGCCACTGGGGTTAACCTGTACATAGGTAAGTAGGTTGAGAAGTGCAGAGGGGCTCCACTGAAGTCTATGCTCTTTATCAGCACTAGAGTAGATTTTACCAACTCTAGACAAAGGCACAGGGAGGTGAAATGAGACATGGGCCTTGTTGGTCATTGGCTGGACCTTGAGGAAGGAGTAACCCTTGAGCCAACTGTCCAGATAGGGAAAGAGTTATTCCCCAATGATGCATGTGAGCTGCAACAGAGTGGACCTTTATACAGATTTTTTTGAAGCATCTGAAAGGCTGAAGGGGAGGACAGGATACTAGTAATTCTCTGTGCTAATACCTAACTGTAGGAAGAGTCTGTGAGACAGGTGCATAGCTATATGAAAGTGTGACAAACCAGTCTGGGATCTAAAGGATGGAATTATCGTTGCTAGAGTAGTCATCCTGAAATGCTGCAAAAGGATAAAGGTATTCAGAGTCCTGAGGTCTTGGACCAGCTTCCATCCTCTTTCCTTTTGGGAATCAGGAAGTACCTGAATTAGAATCCTCTTCCAGTGAATTCAGGGTAACTGTCTCAATCACCCCTAAGAGCAAAAAAGATTGAAACCACCTGTAGGATCGATCTGTCTGATGCGATGAGCTCCCAGGCAGGTTGAAAATGAGAGATGGTCCCCAAAAGGTGAATGTAAAGTAGTTTCATGCACATGAGATCCAGAGAAGGCAGTTCATGACCTAGCTGTCAAAATGGCTTTTTGGAAGATGATGCAGACTGGGAGGTCACCATCAAGGAAGGCGTCTTCTTGTAAGATCTGGACCTCTTTCTGGAGGCTTCTGCAGGTCTGTATAGGTCTGGTATTGAAAAAGTCAAGAATGCTAAGCAATCAGATTTGGTAAGTCATTTCTTTGTGGAAGGCGTATAGATCCCCAGGGTTCCGAGCAGGAGATCAAAGAAGCAGCAAACATTCATGTCATCCAGGACAGGACCATCCTCTTCCGTTCCTTATGCAACACTACAGTGGGCTTTCTGGAGGGTACCCTATAATACTGGTCACTCTACAGAGTCCATGTGTTCCAAAAAGTCCACTGTAGTGGTGTATAAGCAAAGGAAGAGGATGATCCTGCCAGGGACGACATGAATGTCTGCTGTTTCCGTGATCTCCTCCTTGGGAAATATCTCCAGAGGGCGGTTAGAATGGAAAGAATGGTAGAATCCTAGTCTGAAACCTCTGAATCTGAGGAGTTATCCTCTCCTGTGTCCAATGGAGAGTCCCAAGCATAGGTATGGTGGGGCTGGATAGTTACTGGGGGTTCATAGGGGCTGGTACCGGAGGTCAAGATTGTGTGCTGGGATCCAGGATAATAGAAGGAAGCTCTGGTTGTGAATGGTACTGGGGAGGGTCCCCTCTGGGTATTCCTTAGGAGGGGAGATCCTGGCTTTTCTGTAACTAAGAAGTCTTCATGGGAGAGAAAACTGGACAGTGCTCAATAGGAACCTGAGATGGTACCTGGGACTGTGCAAAAGTATGGTCCATGAACTCCAAGAGTACACTACAGAGGTAAAGTCCGTGTATTCTTTGTGGCTGTGTCCAGAAGAGGGCAGTACCAAAGCATAGTTGAACAAGGCTTCTTAGGAATGCCTGTTCCTGGAGAAGTCATTGTGTCTGGATGTCTCCAGTTCCCTGGCCAACTATGGAGGTGCTTGGTGCAGTTTGTTAGAAGACTTCTTAGCATGAGGCATAAGAGAAGTTTTTTTTGGTGGGTACTGGTAGCTTGGTACTGGGGGTGGGGTGTCACAGAAGCCTCAGCAGTACCCATACCAGTCACCTTGCTCTCTCTCCTAAGAGGTAACTTGGAGACTCTCCCCAGGGAATGAATTTTCTATGTCTTAAGAGTGCTTCAGTTCTGAAGCTGCTCCATGGTCTCTGGAAGTCACTGCTGCAGCCTGAGTGACTAAGGCCATTGTGCCAGGGAGGAGAGTCAAATCCTGCAGGTTTCAGACAGCAGAGCACTCCATCCCATCCTCCCTCAGCTTGCGAAATCTGCTTTGAAATCCAGTGCAGACCTTGCACTTAGAGTAGACATGGGACTCTACTCTGAGACAGCTGGAATGTCCCTCACTGTGGGGAGGAAGACGACCTGTGGCAGGCCTGGCAGGGTTTGAAGTCCAGGGTCTTTGGCATAACCCAAGCAGGGAGGCTGCAGACAACAACAGCTGAGGGCTGGAAGGTCTGCAAAGAAAGGCAGCCAGGGTTCAGGCCTCCTGAAGCACCAACTTCAGCTACAACAAATAGAAAACAAATAAAATGAGGAATACATAAATAAAATACTTACTTTCTTAAGAAGGCAGTAATGGAGAAGCTAACAGCACACTCTGCTATGCTTTGTTTCAAGCCAGGGGCAGTTGAGAAGTAACTGGAGCCTTGGCGGGTCCACCCCTCCCTATATACCTTGCCCCAGAGGACCAGGATGTATAGAGCACACTTAACTAAAATCTACACTCGAGAGTGCACCAGCGCACGCGCAGCCTACGGCGAATGCACCCATAGGAACAACAACTTGAAGAACTGCCCTGCTACCAGTGCAGCTTACTCCACTCAGGGTGATGACTGAATAAGTTATATCTCTAAAAGCTACAGCTTTGCCAGTATTAGCTGCATCCACGTTAGCAGCACTTTCGTCAGCATAGTACACTTGTATAGCTATGCTGGGAGACTGCTTCTACTTTAGATTTGACCTCAGGGGTCGTACAACTACAACTATACCAATATAGCTAAAGTGGTACAACTTCTGTGATAGCCAAGGCCCCACTGGGCACTGGTGGTTGTATGGCCCTTCCCAGACACTAGGGTCCAGTATGTGCTGCAAAATTCTAGCTCATGTTAAGGATTTAACCCGCAGGTTAAGTTAGCCATGGCAGTAATAGGGGTCACTAACAGAACATTAAACAAGGGAAGTATCTCGTGGGTCATACAGTGAGTTAATCATAGGAAAGAAAGCACCTAAATGAGTGTGGGGCTGCCACCTCTGCTTATGCTTTTCATGTTGCCATTTAAATATGCAACATAGCGTAGAGCTCCTCCAATATGCATTAGCACTCAGTGGAGTACTGCATTCTGCTAACGGGTACTAAAGCCCATTAATGAAATCTTAGTACTGCAGGGGACCTATGCCATCTTAGGAACCCAAAAGACTACATAGGCCCTATGTGAGTGTGAGAAGGCTGGGTGGGGATATTTGTTTTCCAGATCCCCTGGCTTTTGTAAGTGGCAACTGGCAATCACAAGGTTTTTGCTCAGTTGGAATCCAGCCTTTCTACCAGTAAAGAAAATACTTCTATTTGGTGAGCGTGTTCTCTTCGACACTTTCCTCCATCTTGAGAGAACAAACAGGGGGACCACAGAGGCCTGAACTGATTGCCTCTGATTCTGTTCACCCAGCAGCATGGATGACAAAGTTAGAACGGTTGCTGCAGGAAGGTAGATAGTCTATCAGAGTTCCAAAGGCAGTTGGATAATGAGGTAGATTCTCTCTTTTCCTAGCCTGCTCACCACCATGTGGCACCTTCCAAGAAGTCAAGAGTCTCTCTCACACCTGTTATAGTCGCAAAGTTGTTGGCTTTCCTGGCATGGAGTGAATTGTGGACAGCTGCAAAGGCGGTGAGGGATTGTAATAAAGTGAATATTACAAAACAGGCTGCCAGAAAAAAACCAGCCAGGAAAATCACATACAAGTCTCTGATGTCCAGAGTTCTCTACAATTAGAGAAGACTAGAGAATGAAGCGCTTTGCTGAGTGAAAGAATAGGGCAGGTTACAGCGGAGAGTCACAAGGTTATGGGACAGGAGAGAAGAGTAACTGGTAAATGATACTGAAAACAGCTAATCAAGACCACTGAAACCCCCACCCACCCACCCACCCACCCACCCTTTTTTTTTTTTTTTTTTTTTTTAAAAAGGTGTCATTACAAATCAATAATCTTATTTTTATGCAAGGTTTCTGTGATGTGGTATTTCTTTCCCCAAATGGATCCATTTTAAGTTGGTTCCCATCAAATTTTTACCTTGTAATGCTTTAAAACCCTGAAGAGGAACTCTGGATGAGCCGGTCACAAACTGGAGCAATCGTGCTCTCCTCTCTTCATCGAAGAGCTCCACAGCTTTCCAGAACCATTTCACAATGTTGCTGTCTGGAGTACAGTGTTTTAACCTAGTATTTGCCTTCCAATCATTAACATCAATCTTTCCAAGTCCACAAATGATGAGCTGTTAATAATTGTATACATCAGTTGTCAATAGAAATAAGTGACATTACATCTAAGCATCAAAATACAACGCATGTTTAAAAAAATACCTATAGATTTCAGTGCAAATGGAAAGTTACAGGCTCTCTCTCTTGTTTAAAGGCACACACAATTATATCATTTTATTCTGTAGTAAGCAATGTCATACCATGAATCCATTTTCAAGGTATCATATTTAAACTTCATTTCAAACACAGCAGCCAATATCCAAAAGTTGTATGGTAAAGATAATTTAGAGAGCTTGAAAGTGTCTTGTGTTTCCAGATGTACACTTTATGGGTCAAATTCTGCATTCAGATGTTGCATTGAGGCCACTGAGTTCAAGAGGAGTTTCTTATGAGTAGCTGGGGGGTATAGTTTGGTTCTCAGAATTTAACTAATTCTGTTTTTTCCCCTCTTAATGTAACTTTTTATTGCAGTCATCTCCACACGTCTTGTACAAATCAGATTAAACACATTTACAAGACAAATGCACAAGTAAAACGTATCTTGGACTTTGTTTTAATTTTGTCATAACATCCATCCCCAATTTTGTCAGAGCTTAAATAAAAACTGTGCACTGTGAATGTGTATCTAAGGGTTTTATCACCATTATATCTGAATGCCTTCTGTTGAAAAATCAATAGCAACAGCCAAGTCCCTAGTGAACTTCATGGAGTCTCTGGCACGTCTTCCTTTTTTGAATAAAGCCCCTACATGCATTTGTAATGTTTTTATTTTGGGGCGGAAATGGTTGTCTTTGGGCAGAGGGGAGTGTCAGTGTTGTGCATGTCATTGTTGTGAGGGTGGAAAGGCCTATTTCAAAGAAGAAGGTTTTGCAGTATTTCTGAAAGAGTCAAGCTCTGGATTTGCCTAATCTCCTCTGGAAGCTGGTTCCTCTAGAAGCCAGATCCTCTTGACAGAGAATGCTTTGTTCCCAGTTCTCATGAGGCATATATAAAACTATTCTGAATTTACTGTATGAGACTGCTCACTGGGAAAACAGACAAGCAATCATAATATATTCCAGGATCACAATAACTTTACAAACAGAAACACAGGAAATGTGGATAATTCACACTTTAGCCATTTTCTAAACCGAAACACATACAATGGCTCTGTGGTTGTGGGCCATCACTGCAGGACTGATAGAGAGAAAAATCCCAGATATGGATTCTATATTAGATGTCCGTTTTTAAAAACGGACTTTAGGAACCAGCTGCATTTGTCCAGGGCAATACGGTATTTCAGGCGCTGGATCTTTACATTTAGTAGAGCACTCCGTGGCAGTGTTTCTTTAAGGGTAATACACTGCCACCTCCACTACAGAGGACGCTCTGGACCAATATGAGGTGACTGTAGATACTTCGGAATAGAAAACCAACTGAACCAAGGTACAAGAGAGGGATCCATACTACATGTCCTATCAGGATGGACTGAAATAAAGGAAGTGGCTACTTCTACAGTCACTAGAAGCACCCTATTCAGTCACTCCCAAGATTAACAAAAACATAAGCCCAAACCTGTGTGTATACACTCTACTGAACAGAGTTAAACAATACAAACCACATGAGAGAGAGAATGCTTCAAGTTGACAAACCCAGCTACTGATTCTGTAGAAGATCAACCTCAAAATTCCAAGGCCTGGATGACCTTTTGTGTTTAACTGTGGTGCTTGTAATACTGCACCTGCAAAACCCCAGAAGCACTGGGGATGCAACTTAGCACATTGTTTAGTCTCAGAAGAATGCATCAGCCTTTTATTGTTACACTTGACGACATAATGTAACATTAGTGTACTGACCTCTAACTCCTTCTCATCAAATGTCTTCAGCAGATGTTGTGGGATTACTTCATTAAATCCCTTCTGCAGTGCTAGAAACTGAGCTTCAATTCCTCGTAAAAATCGCCAGTTTACATAAAGCCTGCAAAAGTGCAAATTTGTTTTGTGAAAAAATATATTCAAAACACAATAACCCTGCACTTTACCCAGCCAAAACCTAAACTTACTGACAGCAACACAACACAATTAAACTACTGTGCTAGTGCTTAGATAAATGTGGCACTGGCAATAAGTTCCAACAAGCCAAAATCTCTCATGGAGGAAACTAAAAGAGAAGCTTCGTTTGAAAAATAGGTGTATGATTATTTAATACCTGACATATTCTTTTTTATTTTCCTCTGTGACAGGGATGCTTTTGCCATTGGGTTTCAGTTCATGTTGAATAATTTCCCCATAAGCATTGTGTTCCACACAGAACGTATGGTCCAAGACGCCTGTAATATCATTCTCTCTTGTGGAGGGAAATAAACAAATGGTTCAGTGGAGAAGACATACTCTGCAAATGTATTGCATTCATAAAAACTTATGACAGACACCTCAATATAATTTTATAATCAGATTTGGTTTCAAAATACTGATAATAAGCATAACACAAGAAAACCTACTACTTTTTTATTATTCTTGAATTATATTTTGGAACACTATCAAACCTTTTGATGCAACACTTTTAGCAACATGTTGCAGCTATTTAATGGTTTACATAATCAGTAAATAGAAAAGCTAAGTTACAATTTCTGACAAATTAAACAGCCATAAGCCCAGTGAATCAAAAGTTCTTTCATTCCATGTTCAAAATTACATTCACGACACATGTCCATGCCTCTAGAAAGCTGAAATACTCAATTTTTTAAAAAGCTTTTGTTTACTATGAACACTAGAAAAATATACTGTAAATCTACCTTAGACAGCAGCAGGAGCATAGAACATACTTTACTTTTAATTTAATTCTAACTGGATTTAGGAACACAGATCATTTGTATTAATTCTAACAGAATTTTAAAATGTCATAATTATTAAATGTGCAATACATACAGTATCCAGACTAAGCTGTTATGAAGATCTGGGTCAACCAATTCCATGTCATCAAGAGTAATTGGCTTCCCTAGCAATTGCTTATAGAAAGGCAATGTGAAGCCCCCATCAATATAATGTCCATGAAACACAGCCATCCCCATAATCCGTCCAACAAAATGGAAATATGATAAGTGTTCCTGGAATTAAAAGCAAAAACAAATGTATTCAACGAAATCAGACTTCCAGAGAGAGTAATTACAGAATTTCAAATTTCAGAATTAAGACTTTGCAATCAAAAAGCTCCTAGGTTTTTTTGTTGTCACACTTTCAGAACTTGGTTGGCAACAATTCAGAGATCCTATTACTCAGCACAGAAGCAACTTTTATTCATGCTTTCCTTAACGCAATTCAAACATCTGGCACCAAAATTAAGGAGAAATATTTGGTATTTTTCTTTGATTAATTCTAAATACAAAGGGGTCATGCCATTACACAAATCCAATTTCTAGCAATGATAATGTGAGAATTAGACTCCTAAGTCTAAGGCATTCCTCATGCTTATTTGAAGATGAATTTCCTAGGTCACAGAAAGAATGAGTTCTGTAAATTTGTCATAATATGTACCGGGTTAACTGCAGAGTCTGGGTTGATTTGCAGCGTATAGATATCATCTCGTGAATACTGGAAGAGGCCATAATATGGATTCAGCATTTCATGAGACAACAGGTAAAGCCATTCCCTGGGGAAAAAAAATAATTATTTTACTGCATGTTTCAGACAAATACATTTCTATGTTGAGAAGTTGTGCAAAAATTTAGGTTTTCAACTGTAAATATTTACAGCGATCAATACACAGTTAAGCTACAAACAGGACAGAAAGCAGAAATTACTTTTACTTGCCCAGTAAACATACAGTACTTGAAAACTGGCTGGTTTCTCAGCTCTCCAAGCTTTTTCTTCAACTTAATCTCAATAGTTTCTGGTTGCTTCCCCTTCTTTAGGCATTACACATTTAAGACAAGGTTGTATTTTGTATATTTTACTCACGATACAACACTGCTGTATAGTATCAGGGGGTAGCCGTGTTAGTCTGTATCCACAAAAAAAACAAGGAGTCTGGTGGCACCTTAAAGACTAACAGATTTATTGGGGCATAAGCTTTCGTGGGTAAAACACCATTTCTTCAGATGCTGCTGTATGATAGATACTCTGCTGAACGTATCCATTACCTGAAGGACATTTACATTAAAGGCTTCAATTTGAAGTGTTAAATAAGTTTGTACTGATTGGTAAATATTGGCTTAAGGGGCAGAAGGGAACAACCATAATTTTTCATGCTGCTCCTTAGCTGATTGTCCAGGGTATGCCAACCAGAAGTAGCGCTAGAAAACACTAGCAGAAGCATGGAAAATGACACCTTACTGCATCTCTTATTTCTAGTTTTGAAACATTTTTGTTATAACTGAACAATCAGCTGAAATTAAGTCAACAAAACATTAGATTGTTGTAACAGTAATGATTAAATGAGAAGTTATTCTCCACGGATGGGATGTTACATGAAGCAAACACACTATAGTGTCATTATGCAAAAATCAAGTAAAGTTACGTAGAGCCCTGCAACTCCACGGATATATGCTTTATATCCATGGATGTAGATATCTGCGGAACATTTTTGCGGATCGCGAATCAGATGCAGATACAAATTTTGTACCCACGCAGGGGTCTAAAGATATGTTCAATAAAAGAGTTGCCTTGTGTCTTTCATTACGACAACCTGCCATACAGCACCTAGAGATGCCAAAGAAATACTCCTCAATTTTGGGGGGCAGATGGATGCTTAAGAATAAATGAAAGTTGTAACTCTCACTACTTATGTATTTTTTAGAATTTAACATAAAAGTGCTATTTACCACAATAAATACGTTAACTTCTATCCGACAGCTTATTTCATTCACAGGTCACACATCCATAATCCAGCAAGATGGACATATTAATATTTTTGACTGTATTACAGTAGCATCTAGGCTATTTTACAGTAGCAACAAGGACTTCATATGTTAAAATAATTGTAGCTGTTATATCAAAACCGTTTTAAATGATGTTTAAACCGAAACATTTGCTACCAGCAGAAAAAAAGTTTTTTTAACAAGTGAAAAATTAAAATAGGCTTTACTTCCCTACTCTAGTAACTGCTAACATTTGACTTTAAATCCTAGTCAAGGTTTTTCTTTGGAAACAACAACATTAGACTTACTTTTCTTACCCAAAATGTACCACAAGGTGGAGTCAGTCCTTAATGGTGTAAACTCTCAGATATCTAAGCTTCAGTAACCAGAGGGAAAAAAACAACTACATCTTCACTGGAGTTACTAGAAACATGTGTCACATTTAAAATGCATCTATGTTAAGATCTGCAATAATCTTGCAGATTTACTTACAAGATATTAATTCCTACGTTGGGGTATATTTTCTACTCTATAGAAACACCAGAAAACTGAGAGAGACAATTTTGACGTACAAGTTATTAGTGGAACACACATTAAAAAAAAAAAAAAGACTTAAAAAACACAGTACTTAGGAACAAGATAGCTTTAGGATTCAGAATACAGTGTATAATTTAGGTCATGTTTTCTAGCATACCTGGCAACCCCTCCATAATCAAGGCCTTCTTCTCCACGAAATTTTATCATTAATCGCTTCCACAGATCCTTAGGTCTCATCTTCATGACTTGCCTGTAAGACTCCTGCAATCACACCATCTACTGTCATATTCATTGCTGTTTATGGATAGATATCCTACTACTAGAACATAACGTAAGAACATAAGAATGGCCATACTGGGCCAGACCAAAGGTCCATCCAGCCAAGTATCCTGTCTGCTGACAGTGGCCAACGCCAGGTGCCCCAGAGGGAGTGAACCTAACAGGCAATGATCAAGTGATCTCTCTCCTGCCATCCATCTCCACCCTCTGACAAACAGAGGGACACCATTCCTTTCTCATCCTGGCTAATAGCCATTAATGGACTTAACCTCCATGAATTTATCCAGTTCTCTTTTAAACCCTGTTATAGTCCTAGCCTTCACAACCTCCTCAGGCAAGGAGTTCCACAGGTTGACTGTGCGCCGTGTGAAGAAGAACTTCCTTTTATTTGTTTTAAACCTGCTGCCCATTAATTTCATTTGGCGGCCCCTAGTTCTTATATTATGGGAACAAGTAAATAACTTTTCCCTCTTCACTTTCTCCACACCACTCATGGATTTTATATATCTCAGTCATATTCCCCCCTTAGTCTCCTCTTTTCCAAGCTGAAAAGCCCTAGCCTCTTTACTCTCTCCTCACATGGGACCTGTTCCAAACCCTTAATCATTTTAGTTGCCCTTCTCTGAACCTTTTCTAATGCCAGTATATCTTTTTTGAGATAAGACCACATCCGTACGCAGTATTCAAGGTGTGGGCATATCATGGATTTATATACTATTTGTTAGGATAAATCATTTGACTCTCAGTACCTAAACCAGACGGTGTCCTTTCAGTTATTAACCACCATTTCTAAGGCTACTATGTTTTCTACCAACATAACATTACTTGTCAAATAAAAGAATAGATACGCTAGAAAAGCCATGGATCCTTAAATTGCTTATGTGCAGGGATCGTTTCTCTTTGTTTTGTCCTTCTATACTTCTGAAGTAATTAAAAGCTATAATTGTCAGTAAACTGCTTTGGAGATTGAAAGTGCTAGATAAGGGCTCATTTCTCCTGTCTAAGAGGACAAAACATGGACAATCTGTTAAGGGTAGGTACAAAAACAAACCTTCATGGGAGCATTAAGGAATATCAAGTATTGCAAGCATTGGGTGCCCCCTGCTACTGGGAAAGCTAGAGTTACACCTCTATCGGGTAACTCCCAGGCACTACCGGAAGAAAATGTGTGGATAAAGAAACCGAAGAACAGAGAGGTAGGAGGAATGAAGAACTGGGAATTAAATGTATAGTTTCTGTTTGAGAACAATGTCATGATCCCCTGTTCACTAGCACGCAGCCTCCAAGGAACTCCAGCTTGCATTCAGCGTTGCCAACCCTTGCTATTAGAAAATCATGAGTCAGACCCCAAAATATCATGAGATTAAAAGAAGTCCATTGGCTTAAAAATCATGAGAAATGTGGGTTCTCTATTTCCATACTGGTTTCTGAGACTTTAAGGTCACATTTTCAACCTTTCCTCTGTAACCACACAGGCTAAAAACGTACCTTTCTCGTACAGGGAGCGCCCTGGGGAGAGGAAGCTGTTGGCTGACAGCAATTTCTAAGTAAAATTAAGCTTCACTCAGGATCTTGCGATAGAGCTCTCAAATGTCAGGATTTTTATTTTTATTTTATTTTTTAAGCAAATAAATAAAATAAATAAATCCTGACATTTGAGAGTTCTATCACAAGATCGTGAGTGCGGCTTAATTTTACTTAGAAATCGCGTCACTCATGATAAATTTGTGACTTTGCATGTCTGATTACTGCACAGCAGCCCCCACAGCTAATTAAACGAGATGAGCAAGTCTTCAAAGGAAAGACTCATCCAATCCTACTTGGATGGAAAAATGGTGACCACAATGTAGAGGCTTGGAAGTTGAGTGTGAAGCGAGAAGGTTGCGGTGGAGGGGAGCCAAAGAATTACAACTGCATATGATTAATTCAGCAAAACAATGTTGCAAAATTCCAGCGAGAACACTGCACTTTGGGTGTCTCCTGTCAGTCATCAGCCTTGAGAATTCATGATTTTAAAATGTCTGATTTTCAAAAATCTAAACGAAAATGTGTATTTGAGATACATACTGTGTAATTAAAATATTGAAGATGAATGCTATATGAAGTTATTTACCTGTTATATTTATTTAAAAAAAAAAAGATATAAATTTTCAATCTACACTCTCCCCTCTCCTAAACAACTGCCCCTCCCTTTTCATTTCTTTACTGGAAGAGAATCACATCCCATCTAGGATCGGTGATTATCTATACACTCTCCTGAACCCTTACCCCAGAATATACCATCACCACCTCTCGGAAAAGTTCCCTCCCCTACTCTCCCTCTCCCATCACTTAAAAATGGGTAGAATTTCCTTATCTTCAGATTACCTCAAAAATCTCTTCTCTGGAGACTTCAATACGACAGTGGCCAGCTTGGGGCTGGTGCTGCGACAATTCTTGCCTCAGAATCTTGAGTTTCTGCACTAGGTCTCGCTTATACCTTGGCACAGTCAGACATTCTGCTTCATCTGGAAGCTGGCACAACGATACTACCTGCTGTTGCTGATGATGATCTTTAAGTTGGTTCTGACGGCTAGAAATAAACAGAGCTATTTTCAGAAACGCAAGTCACATGCCTCTATTTCCCTCTCAGATATTTTTTAAATTTTAGTATTTACAACAAAACTAGTTTCAATTGCACATGGTTACTTATTGTAATTATGTTTTAAAAATGTCCAGTTTCAATAAAAAGAAAAAGAATCCAGAGACCTTATCCTGACCAAAGACACATGCTTCTGTCTTTCTTGGCAAGTAGTTGGTTTCAGGGTTTGTTATTTCCATTAATGCTATTCTATGAAGTACGTAAAAGGTTATAGCACTATATAATAAAGCATTATCTATACAGTTTTACCACTGAGCTGCTGACACTGAATTTCTCAGATACCATTTCCATATTTCCTTTGCATGTTTTACCTCCCTCCATTTTAAAATTCAGGGGATATGCCAAATACTACGCCTCTAATCTACAGTCAATACCACAGTCTGTTTTAAATGGCTTGTCTGAAAAAGAGTAAGCTTACAAAAAGATGTTTGTATTGGCAGCTTGGCAAGGACCTTGTCCCTTGTACCTGGACTAGTCTGGGCCACAGGAATGTAGGGAGTTCACATGTAACTAATTGGCACAGATAATCATGTAGTTTTACTACCAATTCTAGGAGATTTTATAAAGCTACAGACATGTGAAAGTGTCCATCTTGCACACAATAAGTGGATATTGTTTGAGCTAGATCAGTGGTTCCTAAACTTTTTAATAAGGTGACCCACCAACTGCATTTCATCCTTTTTTTGCAACACAACCAAGGTCCAAATTCATGGGAAGAAGGAGGGCAGCAAAACCATAGGCCAGCGTCCTCTTCTGCCCCCTCCTCCTCACCCTACCGAGGGGGCACTGATCACCCACAGCATCACCCTGCACCCCAGCACCGCAACCCTAATTGCAGCCCAGTGCAGAGGGGAGGACCTGTGGGCATGGGGGAGTGGGACAGAGACCGAGCCTGCCCTGCACTCACCCGACAGTGGCAGTTCCCATCCCACTGGGCTGGGCCCAGTTCCCCACTCTGGGCACTGTGGCTTGGCTCACAGGGCCACAGTACCACTCTTCTGTCATGAAAGTGGGGTGGCCAACCCAAACCTCAGTGATGCTGTAACCTATCATGGCAGGCCATGTCTGGAGTGGGGAGTCAGGCCCAGCCCCGCAGGAAAGAAGCAGCAGCTGCAGGGTGAGTGCGAGCTGGGCTCCCCCTCTGCACTATGCCTGCGACCTGCTTAGAATCTTCCCATGTCCTGTTGACCCATCATCCGGGAAACAATGACCTAGCACAATGGTGTAAAAAAGGTACACTTTACTTAAGCTGTCCAGCAAAAAGTCTCATGTGGAACACAGAAGATAGTACATTGAATGTACAGTACTGTATAATGAAGGTTAGAATTCAAGGTGTGTTTTTTCAGTTGAATGTTATTAATGATATCTCAAACCTCATACACCAAACATTCTAAACAGAATCATGCATAATTTTAGACCTGAAAATATTTTTGTCTGTTGACCGTTTTGAACATGATCTCCTAGAAAGCTCCCTGTGAACAATGGCCAACCAGAATTCATTTCCAGCAAGTTTTCACCACTGAAACATTCAGCGTTGGCAGTTAAAAGTGAAAGTCCCAGCTTGCTCCAGGGTTTCAGTAGCCATTCTGTTATTACAGAACCCTTTCTTTTAATGCAATTTAGCAGGGTGAAACAAGGAGGAAAACTGGGACCAGAAAGGTCACTGCAGACCAACAACAATTACAAGGTGGTCCAGGCTGCCACAGTTTGAGAAACACTGCAATAGGGCACATTCTAAATCACTAAAACAAAAATTAGAGTTTTAATGTTAATATTTGCTTTTATTCCACAGGCTCTAAGGAGGGGATAATGGAATTAAATTCAGTTCTACCACCAATACTTAGGACACAGAACTTATTAATAATCTGCTGGTCAGGAAGCAGGTATCAGTGGAATTTTTCCTCCCCCTTCTGCCATTGCAAATCTCTCAGAATAAACTGCAAACTGCTTCACCTAAGATTTCGCAAGAAGCAGATATCAGAGAAATCTCCAGGAGCAGTTATTTGGGGTGAGGGAAAATTAAATTTAAACTCTAAAAATACCTCTGTAAAGTGACCATTGTTGGTTTTACTTACAATGAGCTACAGTTATCTTAAAACCACTATCCTAAAAAAAGGCAATAAAATGATATAATGAGGCAGACAACCAACATCTCAGTGCTACTCAGAGCTGAAGTGTAAGACATTCTACTTCTCTCTCCATTCTTTCCCAAGAAACTGAGACAATCATTTCTATGAGCTTGTCTACACTTAAAACGCTATAGTGGTGAGGTTCACTGCTGTAGTGCTTCAGTATGGATGCTCATTATACCATCAGGAGGGGATCTCCCGTTGGCACAGCCAACCCACTCCACAAGAGGCAGTAGCTATGTTGATGGAAGAATTCTATCATCAACTTAGCACTGTCTACACAGGGACTTGTGAGTTTTACTGCATCGCTCAGGAGTATGAATTTATCACATCGCCAAGCAACGTAGCTGCGTCAACTTAATCATCTAGTATAGACCAGCCCTAAAGGTCCACCTCCAAATGGCCCTTGAAGCAAAGTCCCCACATAGCTCCTGAATCCAACCCTACATCATTAGGGCTATGTATTTCTAATGCACCCGTGACTTATATCTAACACTATCCTCCCACTCATGATGAGACATATGACAATAGATTCATGTTTAACAACAATATAAACTCCATATACTTGAGGATAACTCTTGATGATGCTGAAGTTAAAAGGAAATAATTCTTTCATTTCCTGCACATTCTAATTCCACAAGGGCAAGCCAGTAAAAACATCCCTTGTATTAGGCCTACCAGACAAGGTAATACAATATACTGTACTAAAGATACTAGTCCTGTAGATACAAAGCCAATTAATCTCAGTCTTAAAGGAAAAGTAAGTAATCTGTGAAATCACCATGCATTTAAGAACTATGCATCAAATTACAGCTCTTTAAAATAGCAGCAGGACTGGACGGAGAAAAATAAAATAGTATTAGCTGAATCACACCAAAACCAAATCACAATGAAGTACATCTCTACCCCAATACGACATGGGCCTCAGGACCAAAAAAAACTTAGCGCGTTATAGGTGAAACCGTGTCATACTGAACTTGCTTTGGCCTCGAGCACTTCTGTTATTAATAGTCACTTCCCGCCCTGACTGACCCCTCAGAATCCCCGCCCCAGCCAACCCCCCTCCGCTCCTTGTCCCCTGACTACCCCCTCCAGAGACCCCCCTGCCACTAACCACCCCTCCCAAAACCCCACCCTGTATCTAAGCCCCCCTGCTCCTAGTTTCCTGACCTCCATAGACCCCCCCTATCCCTAATCACCCCCAAGACCCCACCCCCTACCCAACCCCCCTTCTCCCTGTCTCCTGACTGCCCCGCCCCAACAGGCCTCCTGGGACTCCCACGCCCTATCCAACACCCCCGTTCCCTGACCGCCCCACCCCCAGAACCTCCGAACCATCCAACCCCCCCTTCTCCCTGTCCCCTGACTGCCCCCCGAAACCCTCTGCCCCTTATCCAACCCCTCAGGCCCCCCACCGGCACCCTTAACACGCCGCTCAGAGCAGCGTGTCAGAGCCACACGCACTGATCGGCCGGAGCGCGCAGCCCCGCCCTCCAGAGTGCTGCTTTACCGCGTTCTATCCAAATTCATGTTATATCAGGGTACAGGTGTATTTGCTAAATAGTTTGCAGTACTTAAAATAATAAAAACATTATTTTACCATTACTGAACTGTTGATGCTGGTATTTTGCTATTTGTTTCCTCCTCATTTTCAGTTATTTTTCAACGTTTGTGTCACCAGAAAATTGCTCAACTACACTTCTAAAGTAATATCCTCAATGAAGCATTTATTTAACTCATTCAGCTTTGAAAACTATCAGTAACTCTGGGCCAATATTTAAATTTTAAACAGAATTAGGTAGCTATATATAATGGCATCGGGGCAAAATGGCATCTCTGCTCAACGGAAAAGTCAGTGTCATCTGTCTTGAACCCTAGGTTATATTTTTGGATTTAGAATTATAATCCACCCATCTCCTCTTAAACAATATTATTTTATTTTTCAGATAATTTACAAAATCTTTCAGGCCTAAGGCAAACAACGTGTTTTTACTTCAGAGCAAATGCTCTCTTCTCCCCCCCGCAGGAAGGGGGGCACGGAGAGAGAATCACTTTCACATATCCTGTCTGGTACAATAAAAGAACAAACATGACAGAAGATTTATCAGCCTGCAGACACCGTTGGTTGAATTTCTAAAATCCTTTTCTAATGAAAGACAGATGTACAAATGAAAAACTTAAGCATGTTGTTATAGGTCTTACAGCCTGAAGAAGTGTAAAATGGTTCTGAAGTTTGCAAGTCAAACTGGATTTTTCTGATGCAAAGCTAGCTCCATTGTAAGTACAATAAAATGTCATGCAAACCACCATGTCATAGTTATTTTGTAAATATCTACGAAATGGCAACTAAACAGAGGCTGTGCTAACCAGAATATTCTTTTTTAAAAATATACTCCGAAGAATTGAATTTTCTACAAATATAAAAATCTTATGGTTATAAAGAGAATTTTTGGTTAAAATATCCAATTAAAAATATTTAAAATTAATCTCTTCTGTGTGTTGGATGTGTGCAGGCTCCTAAAATATCACTGGTAAATTCAGTTTCCATGCCAGCAGGCAGCTAAGGAGACAAGGAATCTAAACACAGTTCAGAAAAAAAGGTACATGGTTCATAAAAAGAAGCCATCAACCTGGACTATGAAGACTTTCATAAAATGCCTGTAACACTCAAAAATATGGTCTTCAAAACATTGTTTTTTAAATATTTTTTTCTCATGTTTAGATGGCAAATTCTCTCAGTTCACTAGATTCCAGATATGGATTGTTCATACAAAAGCCATTTTCCCAAACCAGCTAGCCAACTTTTAGGTGATGGCACGAGTTACATAAAAAGCTTTTCTGGAGATTTTCAGAGCCTAATTTGATTCTTCTACTTGCTGGCTCCTGACATACTCTTCTTGGCTTCACTTCCCAAGGACTGAAGGCCGGTCTACTGGGAACTTCTATTGGCATAGCTAAAAATCCCCCCCCTCCCCAAGACATAGCTATGCTCACCTAACCCTCTACGTAGGCAACGCTAGGTCAAAGGAAGAATTCTTCCATCGACCTAGCTACTGCCTCTTGGGGAAGTGGATTACCTATGCCAATGGGAGAACCTCTTCTGTCGGCATAGGTAGTGTCTACACTGAAGCTGTGCTGCTGTAGCAGTTTAATTGTAGACATACCCTGACTCCCTTTAAGGAAACTTATTGCCATCCCTCCCTAGCACCTCCTTATGCTGACTGCATATGGCTTTCTGTTCATCCAGCTCTTCATTGTTTCTTCGATTCACAACCTAGTTAATGCTATGCAGGTGTTTCCCGAAACAAAGGTCTTAAAAAGTTGTTAGTGTGAGAAACAACAGAGTCAAAATTCCAGCAATGTCTGGACAAGACAATAGCTGTGTCTAGACAAAAACATTTGTACTGTTTTTGGTTTCCGCATATAGTGATATAGAAACACCTCCAACGCAAAATGAGTACATCAGGAATGAAAATGACAGCCAGAATTCCTTAATGTTTATTTAATAATAATAAAAAGGCAGTATCTGAAAATACCCAGATTTAGGTTTTGCTTAAGATTCAAAATGCTGGGGTATCTTCCCTAGTGCACATCATAAATACTCTTACTATTATTCTCTGTGTTTAGTAGTAGCTCCATTTCCAATGAGTGGTTCTTTATGTTCAGAACGTTTCTAATTGTCTTTATTAGAGAGCTGGACAAACTGTGGAAGGATACCTAGCTACTTGCTCCCTGGCCCAATGCATCAATTTTTCATTTTAATGACAACAAAATATGTAATCTAATTTTTTTTTAATCAGTTTGTTACCCCATAGATTAAAACGTTAAAATCTGAAGACAATGTAAAAAGGTACAGCAGGCAACGCTTCTACTGTCCCTGGATAAATGCCACTGTTATACAATATCTCACCTGGGGTGGCAGATCTCTTCCATGGGACGGCACCTGCCCCCCCATGACATCACAGTGGCCACGCCCCTGTTGAAGGGTGGTAGAGATGAAAATATTTATATAGTAATCAAAGCTCTCATATATACTATGTTATACACACAGATGCCTGCAGCATGTTAATTAAAGGGCAAATACTATTGAAGAGAGTTTACATAACACAGAATGACAGAATGCACCTTGGCTTATAACAAGCATTCTCACAAGAGTCACCCTCTTGTTCTAATATTAAAATTAATATGCGTTGTACACTTTTCAAACTTACTTTAAAACTAAGTGCAAATTAGCAGACAGCCGCGGATCTGTAAACTGTGTCGTTCTGTTGTTATGGTCGACAAAATAAACTCTGCCTGTTGCTGTATTACGGATCTCCCATCCAGGAGGCAGTGGACCAAGCTCTTCACAATTGATGTTGCTAAGATCCCTGCAAAAACAAATATAAAATAAAAAATACCTCAGCATTTGGCTTCTGAGCCAAACAAGTGTAAATGTAACAGAACAATTCCATGAAGTCTGAGAAAATGTATTGTTTCAGAAACTTAATCTGTTCAGCTGGAATCTCTACTCCCAAGGTACAAGCCTACCAAAGAAAATGAAAATATACACACCCGACTACACACGCGTTGGAAAAGCAGTTATTACATAATCTTCATTTTTACAAAATAACAATCAGATACTAATTTAATACAGACTTAAAACAAAAATAAAAGCTGCCACCATATTTGCCAACAGGAGTTGCGCCAGTTTTGACAATAAACTGTTTTAAAAATAATATTAATCATTTAAGCCACTCAATCACATTTAAAAAACTCCTACAAAACAAAACCACGTTTCTGATTAGTTACATTTTCCATGAAGATTTATGCATGGATATCTGCCCAAACCAAAAGCCATTTTTGACTGTTTTAAAAAACAAACAGTTAGATGCAAGAAAAGCTCTTTAACTAGTATTTTACGTAAACAATTAAGTGGTCTCAGGTAATCTCTATTAAAGTCAGATGAATGCAAGTAGCATTTGCAGGTTAATTTATTTAAGATGAATACAGTGGTTTTTAAAAACTGCATAGCATTTCTCTGAGGAATAAAAAACCTCCCTTCTCCCTGACAACCTTTAGGTATTCTAGCTCAACTTCTGTTAACATCTTTAGAAGTAGGGCATATGTAACTCATGAAGCAATTTGGCCTCAAATACATAATTATGACTTTTTACAGAGCAAATTATTATGCTGCATCTTTAAACGTTTGGCATCTTTTGTAAAAGGACCAGTGCCCCAATTCTCTACCAGTTTGTAACAATGGCAGTCTTCAACTAATGTAGAAAACAGTCAACCCCACTATACCCTTTGTGCAGTCCTGTTGTAGGATATGAAGAATAGCAGTTCTGCTTTTGATTCACAAAAGAGTAGCGTCATTGTAAACAGTTACAAAATAGTATTTTAACACAGGATATATGAAAGAATTTAGAAGATTACAATAAGTATAGTGAAAGGAAATCTTTTTAGTAGCTCACCTTTTTAGGTGGAGCAATAAATACCAAGCAAATAATTTTTGTCCAAAACATTTTAATAAATCAATTTTTCGAAATTGTTAATTTGCAAATCCACTGACCTCTTGCTATCACACAGCAGCTTCTATCGTTTACATTATAATTACAGTTTGAGAAGTGTGTGCTGCTCTTAATTAAATCTATTAAATACAAAAGTAGGTGAATATAAGTGTTGTTGTATTCTGCCACCACTCTAGAATTTGGGTTTCCTTCCCCATCCCCAACATGAACAACCAAAATGAGGATGATCTGTTTAAGAGAGAGGCAGTGTACTTATATAGGCTACAGGTATAATTTCTAAACCCTCCTTTCTTGCATCAACAGTCTGTAGCTGTAAATAATGACAGGGCAAAATGATGGAAGTAGATGTAAAGCCACCTGACCACACCCACAAACAACTAAATGTCAATATGCTCTCATTTGCAACTTCAATTATCTGAGGCACAAAAAGTGTGGATAAATTAAGGTGTATTTTTTTAAAAAGTCCCCACATACAAAATGGAGAGCAGTTCTACGCAGCAAGATAGAGAATATATTGCCCACATAAAATGACAGAAAATCTTCCCCTGCATCACACTTTCCAAGGCACAAATGGCAGTTGACAATTTCGCGTCAGCTGCTTAATTGCCTTTTGTGTTTTAGAAAATCTTCTCCATAGTCACCAAAGATTCAGGACAATGTCACAAGAAAGGTATTTTTCTTGTCTCATGAGTAGTATATCACACAGCAAACGTGTCACTTTTTCATTAAAACCTTTAATTTTTATTCTTCAAACTATGGTTTGAAGTACCTTACTCACTTCTGGCAATCCAACATCCATTTACATGGGAAGAAACATGAGCAGCAGCCAACCACAAAATTGTTAAGTTTCTTATAAGTCTCAGGGCTGGCTGCCAATTTAGGGCTGTATATGCCATTTTTACATTAGCATCTGCAGATTTTAGGAGGTAATAATCTTAAAGAGCTTCCAGTGCGTTAACAAGGATTTTTTTTTTTTAAACTAACAATATTCTCTCTCTTTACAGACAGGGACATGTTTAATGAGTGGGACAGTAAACCTCAATCTTCTGGAAAGTGGAGATGGAAAGATGTATTGGATTAGCCTCGCCATCTCCCTGAAAAGGCAGAATTTATTCTGCCCAGCACATTTTTCTAGTACATAATCTAGTTTCAAATATGTCAAGAAAATTGGGCTTCCCCATTTCCCTTGGGAGACCATTCCAGAATTTAGTACATCTCATCGATGTATGGAATATTTTCGTGATCTCTTTTCCCGCTTAATTAATTCATTACTCCTAGTTCAGTGGTTCTCAAACTTTTGTACTGGTGACCCCTTTCACATAGCAAGCCTCTGAGTGCGACCCCCCCCCCCCCCAAATAAGTTTAAAACACTTTTATATATTTAACTCCATTATAAATGCTGGAGGCAAAGCGGGGTTTAGGGTAGAGGCCGACCCCCAGTTTGAGAACCCCTGTCCTAGTTACATTCCCCTTCCTCCTGATATTTGCCCACTTCAGATTAATCTTCCCTTTTAAATGGTTAGCTAAGCTGTACACATTAGCTTTTTGTGTGTAAAGAATCAAGTCAGTCCCTTCTAGCCCTTTTATCACTTTGGTTCTCTTGTGTGTACTCCTACCCATTTGTCTTTGGGTAATGAGATGCCCTGAACTAACTACCATATCCGAGGAACAGTCCGAGTATTCCCTCTTGGCTCCACTATACAATACCCCTGTACACACAGCCTTACACTGGATCTTTTTGACTATTACAAACGCTGTCCATGGTCACCTCTAGGTGTATCCCACCATTTTCATGACTTCTATATCCCACTGAATATCAATGTTGCAAGTTACCTTTTTTACAAAAACAAATTGGCTTACATTTTCCAAGTTAAATAATATTTTGCTGTTTCAAGCATCCCTTTCTAACACATCTAAGTCCCTTTGTATTAGTGCCTTGTCCTCAGTGGTGTTCATAATATCTCCTCCCAAATTAGTGTAATGCTTACATTTCATATATGTGCTGCCTGCTCCCTTCTTCCAGATCATTAAAGAAAGATATTTAATGAAAAGGGATGTAACTCCTAATCCTGAAGTAATACACTACACGTCTTTCTCAGCTTCAAAAACTGTCATTTCTCATTACCCTTTTATTTACAGTCCTTCAGCTAGTTCTAAACCATGGGTTAGTATTCATACCCAAGCCAAATTGAATTATTTTGATTGTGAGACCATAAGATATTGTATCCAATGCATTATTAAAAATTAACAAACAAGACATCCACCATATTCTCTTCAATTTTTTTTATTCTGTCAACAAAATAACCCAGAGCCACAAGATAAGTCAGGTAATATCTTTTATTGGACCAACTTCTATTGTTGGAAAAGGACAAGCTTTCAAGCTTCACAGAGCTCTTCCTCAAATCTGCAGAAGGTAACCCGAGAGTGTTGCAGCTAAATATAAGGTGGGACAGATTGTTAAACACAAGGGGTGGTTAGGAGACCACTTAAAATGAAGTGGGCACTTAGCACCTCTGCAGTCATAGGGCAAAGAAAGGTGAGTAGGCAGCAGAATGTGTTAAAATTGTTGTAATGAGCCATAAAACCAATGTGTGTTAAATCCACAATTTTTAATGTCCAGCACAGTTAGGAATTTAAATTCCCAGGCTTGTCTGCAAATAAAATATAATCCAGTTTGTCTGACAAGATTTGCACTTAAATTTATGTTGCTAAATTTTCATGGTTCAGTTATCTTCTATAGGCCAGATTTGAGTTCAGTTCTCATTTAGGTACCTAAAGGCAGAAGCCAGGTTGCTGAGCTTCTGGGAGCTCCCATTTCTCTCAGCGGGAGCTGAGAATTTTTGACGAGCCAGCCCTACGTATTAAGGCTTTGTCTACACTGCCAATTGAACAACAAAACTTTTGCAGTTCACAGGTGCTTAACCCCCCCGCCCCCAAAAGACAAAAGTTTTGCCATGGCAAGTGCCTGTGTGAATGCTCGCGTTGTCAGCAGGAGAACTCCGCTCATAGAGGGTGGAAGTATTTTGTCAGCAAAAGCGCCGACAAACTGAGTTTACGCTGTGTAGTTTAGACAAAGCCTTAGTGATTTTTCCATCTTCTACTGTGTGTTCCATTATTTTATTAGGGATAAAAAGCCAGACTTGGTTATAATCATTGGGGCTATATCTGATACTAACACCATTAGGTACTATACTTTCTTTCATAAAAACAGTTTAATTTGTTCTCTGAGACTTTCTATTATTGAAGAATTCTTTGAAGTCTTAGTTTTTGATGCAAGGGGTGTCATTTATTTTGTTGAGTGGCTTATGTTAAGATGACAAGCTGGATTGCTGTGGAGGGGTGGGATTGAAGGGGGGGGCGGAGGGGTGTTTCATCTACCAAGCCAGTCTGCATATTCTCTTAAGTAACATTAAACAGTGCAATATTGGAGGACAAGCAATTTTAAGAGAGTCCTGTTTAATTTAAGACTTCATATAACAATAAAGACATGTGAGTTCTTTTCTTACCTTGGTACTCTTGGGTCATGCCATGTGCTTACACCGGTCTGAGTATGCAGGAAATAGACCTGACCTTGCTGAGTTGTCCTTTGCTCTGTTAATTGAGATAAAATAAATATAAGAACAACCAAAAAGATAGACATGCATGAAAGGAAAAAGGAAAAGAAAAAAGTAATTCAGCTCATACTACAAGGTTATAGACAAACAGCCCTGCTCAAAAGACGAGATGCTCTAAAAATGTGGTTAAACAAACAGATTTTTTACATGGAAGGGTTTCTAGGTACTGTCATTGGATTAACATGCAGAGAGCTAGGCTTCCTGACAGCAGGCTGAGCAGGTTGCATGTGGCGTCCAACTAAGAAATCCAAATCAGAGTCAATTAGCATAGTAGCAAGCCTTGAAAATTGGCAGTCTGACAGTTTTTAGATATTTGTTTTTGCGAGAGGCATGGAATGGTTTTTCTACAGTCTCAGAGTTTTGGGAAAATACTACAAATTTGTAGATATGGATAGGAGAGCAGTATCTTTTCTTTGCAGTTTACAGGAGTCTATTATGAGACAAAGGTTTCAGTTTCTTCTGGAATTGTGTCTACATCTGGGATTACATAATAAAGCCTCAACAATACTGGGATTTTATTTCCTTTAGGGCAGTGCCTAAACTCTAGAATAGCACACATTTTACAAACACTAAACTAACACATATTACATGGTTATAAACGGGAGTAAAAGTCCGATGTAGAGAGAGTCTCAGGCTTTGTCTACACTGGAACTTTGTCGGCAAAACTTTTGTCATTCAGAGGTGTTTAACACCCCCCACGAACGACAAAAGTTTTACAGACAAATAGCGTCGGTGTGAACAGCACTTTGTTGGCAGGAGCTCTCTCCTGCCAACAAAGCTGCTACCGCTCACGGGAGGTAGAAGTTGTGTGTCAGGAAGAAAGCTTTCTCCTGCCCTCAAACAGCAGCTACACCGCGTGCCTTATAGCGGCACAGCCGTAATGGCACAGCCGTAATGGCACAGCCGTGTCGCTAAAAGCTGCGTGGTGCAGACGAAGCCTAAGCGTAGTGTTATACCAGCAACTGAACAATGTGGAAACATGTCTGAAAACAGTCTTTGTACCAGCCTTCCAGAACTACCAAATGTGGTAAAGTTTCTCAAGTAGTCTAAAATAAAAGTATTCCAATATTCCCCTAAGTGTACACTAGAAAGATTAAGTCTGGATACAATATTTGACGAGAATGCAGCCTTTAAAAAAAAAAAAAGCATAAATTCAAAGCAGCTACTAAATATTCCATGTTTTACTTTAAAATGTTCCACTTCCCTAAAGAGTCAATTCAGATGTCCTTGACCCAGATATCTAGGTAATTAACAAGTTATTATCCATGACATAGGTATGTCTCTACTACCAGCTGGTAGTGTCCTATAAAAGCCTCTAGATAATGAGGAATACCACATCAAATGCAAAAACTTCCACTAAAAAGATTATATATTTAATGAGATTACAGTATTATCTCTGAGTTTAAGTGTTTTTATAGGTATTATGAGAGATGGAGTCAACTTGGCCAGCTACACTTACAATGGTGTGAGTATCTGTTCTAGCCACATGGGTAAGGGCTTGTTCAGTTGTGCCAGAAGTCTACCAATTTTAAAAACTGAAACTTCATGAAGTGCAATTAAATCTATTGTATAGCTAAAAGCACTTGATTTTAGGAAATGTTGAGGCACAAGATTTTTTTAGCAGATGACAGAACAAGGAGTAATGGTCTCAAGTTGCAGTGGGGGAGATTTAGGTTGGATATTAGGAAAAACTTTTTCACGACGAGGGTGGTGAAACACTGGAATACGTTACCTAGGGAGGTGGTGGAATCTTCTTCCCTAGAAGTTTTTAAGGTCAGGCTTGACAAAGCCCTGGCTGGGATGATTTAGTTGGGGATCGGTCCTGCTTTGAGCAGGGGGTTGGACTAGATGACCTCCTGAGGTCCCTTCCAACCCTGATATTCTATGATTCTAAGATCACATGCAGACGTTAACTACTTATGTCATCCACTATAGCTTACTTGACCAAATGTGACACGATCAAAGTGTAACAACACCACTCCACTCTTACACAGTGAAAACAAGGAAGAGTCCTTGTGGCACCTTAGAGACTAACAAATTTATCTGAGCATAAGCTTTCATGGGCTAGAACCCACTTCATCAGATGCATGGAGTGGAAAATATAGGAGCAGGTACAAATACATGAAAAGATGTGAGTTGCCTTACCAAGTGTGAAGTCAGTCTAACGAGACAATTCAGTTAAAAGTGGATCTCAAAGTGCTTTGCGGTACCATTATCCCCATTTTACAGATGGGGAAACTGAGGCACAGACTTGCCCAAGGTCATCCAGCACTCCAGTGGCAGAGCCAGGAATAGAACATAAGAATGGCCATACTGGGTCAGACCAAAGGTCCATCTAGCCCAGTATCCCGTCTTCCGACAGTGGCCAATGCCAGGTGCCCCAGATGGAAAGAACAGAACAGGTAATCACCAACTGATCCATTCCCTGTCACCCATTCCCAGCATCTGGCAAACAAAGGCTAGGGACACCATCCCCATAAATGCCAACTCCGTGGGAAAAATCACCGGCAGCCAAGCTCCCCACACCCCCATCCCCTCCTCCTCCCTCGAGCGCACTGCGTCCCTACTCCTCCCCCTCGCAGCGCTTCCCGCCCACGGCCTAACAGCTGTTTGGTGGCGCTTAGGACTTTCCTCAAGGGAGAGGGTGGAGTGGGGACGTGGCGCACTCAGGGAAGGAGGCGGTAAGGAGGCAGGGCAGGGCCTTGACTTGGGGAAAGGGGAGGTGGGGCAAGGGGGTAGAGGGGCGGGGCCGGGGGGGGCAGCACCTGCAGGGCAGAGGGGAAGTTGGAGTCTATGACCATCCCTGCCCATCCTGGCTAATAGCCATTGATGGACCTATCCTCCATGAACTTATCTAGTTATTTTTTTAACCCTGCTATAGTCTTGGCCTTCACAACATCCTCAGAACCCAGACCTTCTGAGTCCCGGCCCAATACTCTATCCACTAGGTTGAACTGCTTTAGGATGTAGTAGTGATGGCCTCCTTTTTAAATACTATGGAAACAAAGTAGGTGAACCTCTGTAAATTGTGGGGGGAAAGCCATATGATTTTTAACGAGTTCCATGATTTTCCAGCCTCTTTCTAATCAATCTTATTGTAATGTACGTTTCTACTGGCACCAGGCTTCCTCCTTTCTAGTTCTTAACTTGCAATTTATCATCCATCATCTACACACTAACGAAATATAAGGGAGGACTTTCCAAAATGCTGGTATATGGCCTGTTCCAACTCCCACTGCAGTTAGAGTTTTGCCCACATACTGAGCTCTGTGCTGCAAGATTAAAAACTGCAAGAGTTTCTCCCTCCCCTCTTAAGGCACAAATAAACCTTCCCACTTTAATTTAGGTATAGAAGGTAAGAGAATCGAATTATGCTTTTAAATTTAAATTAATCTTGATAAAGAGCTTATAAAATGTATCAAAGTCCTTTCTTTAACTTAACCACAAATCATACCTAAGTTTGCCCATTTGACCATTGAACATGTATGCTCAATTGCAGATTAATACATGTGGTACATGTCCAATCACTTAAGTGCACGCTTGTAAGAATCTACTATGGAAACAAATACATATTCTGGGAATAGCAAAAATCTTAAAGAAAAATTCAATAGCTCCAAATGCAGTTACCATTTTTGTCTGCCCTTCACTAATGGTTTCCATTTGGCACATTTCTTCACCTAATTGTGAAACAGTGCAGGGAAGTATTTATTTCCCATTTATAGAAATGTCACTAAATTGTCCAGAGAACAAACACAGGAACAATGGAATGAGAAAATGTGCTCCATCCTCCCTCACAGAATTTTTGACTGCTTTACAATAAGCCTATCATCTGAAGTCCAATCTTAAATTTAAGACTTTGTGCAGACCCCAGACAGATCAGCATTTTAAACCAGTTATCAAAGAAAGAGGATCAAAAAAAGTTACAAAGAGCAGGGGAAGAGGGAACCCCATTTACCTAATTTCTTAAAGGACTGGAATAATGTCACGCTATTTTTTAACTCACATACCGTATCCCTCAGGCAGGTCAGGAGGAGTATGTAAATGTGTTCTGCTCATGTAATTCCTGTGTCTTTGAGACCTGACTCTTCTTTCTGCCAGTCTGGGATCTGATGACTGTCCACATGTCGCACCATTTGTTCCTGTAATTGGGGTGTTCTCATCCACAAAGCAGCTCAGAGGTCTGCCTGGACTAGAATATTCAGATGCTGGTCTGTTGAGAGGTAATGAGATAAGGTTACTGCCTTTTGTAACCAAGGAAATTATTCTCTCCAACCACGTCTATCCTTTATGAAACAACATTTACATACAATAGATAAAAGCATCAGTCACTAAAAGTGCAGGAAATAGTCACTCATGTTTAAGTCTTAATTTCATAAAACAGGTGAGAAATGTTCAGGTATCCGCTGTGTCAAAGACTGCTTTGATAAGGCAGCAAACTATTCTTTTGTATGTAGACTTTGCTAAGCTAGTCATACATTTGTCCAGTGTCCTCTACATGGGTTACATCTGAAGACCATTTGAAAACATTAGTTAGTGCAGAATGTAGCAATCCACTAGCTTAGCAGCGCTTCTTGCTGGAAGCACGTTATGCCTGTGCTCTCTGATAAGCACTGGCTGTCAACTAGCTTCCAGATGCAACTCAGGGCATTCATTTTAGCTCAAATTATTATGGGTTCTGCCTACCTTAAAGACTGCTGCTCTCTGCTGCGGCAGCAGTCTAGATCATGTGAAGCACTTGATTTAGCACCTCGCCACACACTTTAAAAAAAAAGGGGGAGGAACGGGGGCTGGCAGTACGGTATTTTTAGTGAGGGGCCTGAAGCTCTGGAACTTTCACCCTTGGTCAGACATCACTTGAGCATCTCCATAATGCTTAGGAGCCCTTGTCATAAACCAGGACCCCCACTGCAATAGGCACTGTTCAGACACCAAACAAAAAAAGACAGTCCATGTCCCAAGGGGCTTACAATCTAATTATAAGACAAGAGACAACAGATGGATAGATACGCACAAGTAAACAATAGGACAATATTAGTCAGAACAATAGGCAGCAGTCCACGCACATTAGCAGCTTAACTATTGTCAAGTATTTTGTAGGAATCATGACAAAAGATTTTTCAGGTGGGATTTAAAAGTGGATAATGAGATAGCTATGTTGATGTTAATGGGGTGCTCCTCCCAAGTGCATGGGTAACACAAGTGTCTATTTGAAAATAAGTGGGCAATGGAGGTTGAAATCCTGGGCTGACAGGAGGTGAGCACTGACAGCTTGATAGCAAATGAATGATGACAGGTAGGGTGAGCATTGACTATGATGGGCCTTAAAAGTAAATACAAGCAGCTTATGTTTGATACAATAGAGAAGGGGGAGCCAGTGAAGGGATTCAAAGAGAAGGGCGACATAATAAAAGCAACAAGCTAGGAAAATGATCTTTGCAGCAGCATTCTGAACAGATATGAGTGGGGCAAGATTGCATTTGTCAAGGCCAGAAAGAAGGATATTGCAGTAAGAGAGACGCAAGATGACGAGGGCTTGTATGAAAGTTTTAGCTGTGTGAATGGATAGAAAAGGCCATAACTTACTGGTGTTATGCAGAACAACAATCAGTGAGATTTAGACATAGCATGGATGTGAGGACCTAGACAGAGATCTGGGTCGCAGAGGGTGCCTTGTTACAAGCCCAGGGAGTGACAGGCAGGATGCTGGTGTTGTCCACTGTGATCGAGAAAGGAGGTGGCAGGGAGGACTTTGGGGGTGGGGGAAATTAGGAGCTCTGTTTTAGCCATGTTTAGCTTGAGCTGGCAGCTCGACATCCACAAGGTGATGTCAGAGACACAGGCCCAGATTTTAGTTTGGAGAGAAGGAGACAGTTCCAGAGAAGAGATGTAGATCTGGGAGTCATCAGCATAGAGATGAAGGTTGAGTTTGTGTTTGTGGATGAGATTACCCAGAGACAAAAAAAGTGTAAAGCAAGAAGACGATGACCTCCGAACGACCACAGAAAGTTGGAGGGAGGATTAGAAGGATCCTCCAAAAGGACACGCTGAAGGAGTAATTAGAGAGATAGGAGAATCAGAAGAGGTCGGAGTCAAGGAAACCAAAGCAGTACAGAGTTCAAGAAAAGCATGGTAAACTGTGTCAAAGGTGGCTGACAAGTCGAGGAGGATGGAGTGGCGGTTCTGAGCTTTAGCTAAGAAGGAGGACATTAAAGGCTTTGTCGAGAGTGGTTTCAGCTGAATGCAAGGGATAGAAGACAGAACGGAAAGGGTCTAGAATGGAATTGGAGGAGAGGAACTCCAGGCAAGAATTGTAAACAGCATGTTCAATGAGCTTAGAGATGAAAGGGAGAAGGAAGACAGGGTGGTAGCTGGAGAGGCAAAGTGAGGCCAAGGATACATATTTTTTTTTTTAAGATGGGAGAGATGTTTGTCGGGGCTGGGGGGGGAGGGAAGAGCCAGAGGACAGTGAGAGGGTAAGGAGAAGAGCACGACAGAAGTGGATGCAAAAAAGAGATCAGGAGATGGGATGGGGTCACTGGGGTAAGTGGAGGGATTAGAGCATATGGAACTTCAGGGTATCCTACAAGACTTGTCTGTCCGTCCCCCATTATGTTTTGAGAAGGGTGTCAGATGAGGATAGTGTAAATGGGACAAGTGAGGTAGAAATTGTTGGTCCTGATTGTTTGGGTTGGTGAAGAAGAGTTATAAACATTATGGGTTCATACAATGATCCTTCACAGAACCTCCAATAAAAAGAAAAGGAGTTGCGGCACCTTAGAGACTAACAAATTTATCTGAGCATAAGCTTTCGTGAGCTACAGCTCACTTCATCGGATGCAGGTGCCACAAGTACTCCTTTTCTTTTTGCGAATACAGACTAACACGGCTGCTACTCTAGAACCTCCAATGTGTCAAATGGGGATCCATATAGGCACAACAGTCTACCCACACATTCCACAGTACAAAACTAGGGACACATTTGTGTGTCTAGACCTTAGGATAGACATTTTTATATAATCAAGAAAATATAAATTCATAAATAAAATTATTAAATAGCCAGTACTTTCAATTGAGAAATGCAGGCATATAGTAGAACTGAAAGTTTAACAGTGCAGGTCATTTGCTCATCTATTCCTTATGCACAGTGAATTTTCCAAAGGATAAGGGCTATTGAGGAAGGAAGAGAAGACACAGAGGGTCTGCAAAAAGCTCCAGAATAAAATGCACAGAGACTATTTACGGCTTAGATAATAGCAGAAGTCCACTTGGTTTGAGGAAATGAAGGTTGACAGATTTGACTGCTATTGTAACTGGAGCTGACTATACTGATTTCAAAAACTGGTTACATATTTGTAACAATCAGCTTAAGAGTTCTGACCCATATAGTTATAGCATATCTGCAGACATTTGTCAACCAGTCAGAATCCCTTTTTCATAAAGCCCACTGTGTAAAGACTAGCATTCTTCGGGTTCCACAGTGATGAAATCCACCAAAAAATCAGTGATATGAAGACCAGTACAGAGAAATCTAACTGGAATGATTCCTGTGATTAAGCAGGAGGGGGGAGAATATATCCCATCTGGGGCCTGATTTTCAGGGATTGCTGAGCACATACTCTTGAGCCCAATGGGAGCTGTGGGTGCTCAGTACTTTCAATCAGTAGGTGAACACCACTGTAGGCCTGGCTTATAATTTCTTACCGTGTTGGTCGTTCCCACTGAGTTGTCCGTGTAATGTGATTTAAATACTGGATCCTTCCAGAGGCAGTTCTCCGCTCCTCCCAACTAGAATTCGGACATTGAGAGATAAGGCAATGAGTGATATTTCCAGGAAACCAGGGCACAAAAATGTTTCTAACACAACAGCCAACTCAGGAACACATCATCTGTTATCAATCATAGTAGCTGAACAGTGAAAGCTCAACTCTCAGAATTAATAAAATGCTTTCTTCTTGAAGCCAGACAAATCATTAACAATGTTGTGCCTTCACATTCAGTAACTATTCAAATTGAAATTAACTTCAAATACTCCAAAAGTTTCCTAATAAAAGTATTTCATGTTTGATGATATGCTCAGTTTTTTATTATTTGGCAACTGCTTCCAATAAACTCTGTTGTTTCAATATAATTTCTATTAAATATGGTGGATTAACATAATTTATCTATACTTATTAAAAATGAAAGATCCTGTAAACAGACTTATCTCATGTAAACTAAAACATTACTCCTAATGTCATAGCTAAAAAGCTTGTTGCAAGATATTTTCTCTTCACCTTTTCCTCTGAAATATATAAATTCCTTAAAATTCTGTTCAACCACTGCTAATGATTTAGGCATCTGTTACAAATGCTGGGCAGCAAGTTAATGTGAAGCACCAGAAGTTCTCTGGTGCAATCAACTTCTCTTTTTGTGATAACAAAAATGCAATCATGCACAGTATCTTTTTTGCACCAATTTCCTTTGATAAAAATTACTACTGTAAAAACTGTGTTATCCGGAAAGCTCCATAAACCGGCATTTCTAATCTTCATAGAAAGTCCGGTTTATAGTCTGGTTGGTGCTGGATCGGCAGGCTCCCTACCTAGCTCTGCGTGGCTCCCTGGAAGCGACGACCTGTTCCTGCTGCTTCTAGGGGGAGGCGTGGCTAGAGGGCTCTGTGCGCTGCCTCCACCCACAGGTGCCGTCCCCGCAGCTCCCATGGCAGAGCAGGGGCAGTGTACAGAGCTGCCTAGCAGCGCCTTCACCTAGGGACAGGTCGTTGCTTGCAGGGAGCCACTAGAGGTGAGCGCCTCCTGGATGCAGCACCCTGAAACTCCTCCTGTGCCCCAACTCCCTGCCCCGAGCCCCTTCCCAGAACCCTAACTCCCCTCCCAGAACCCATGCTCTGCACCCCATCCCGTGCCGTGCCCCAACTCTGCACTCCCTCCCATGGCCCAACCCCCAGCTCTGCACCCCCACCCCCTTCTTAGTTAACTGGAATTTTTCACTTACAGGCACTCCCCCATTTCCCCAACATGTCGGATAAAAAAGCTTTTACTGTATTTGTCCTTAAGTTACAGGACTTTTCTATTTTATTTTTCCATTAAAAATTCTCTCAAAGGTTTAGACTAGCTCTGCATTTATACCATTAACTAAGAAATATTTAGAAGGGAAATATTTAACAGTGACTTACATACCTTTTTAGAATTTTCTTAAAACTTCTTCAGACTCTGAAGCAACACTACAATGTGGTTTATCACTTACAAGCGATAACTGATTTTTCAATGAAAATTGAAACTATCTCCTGTCTCTCCCTGCCAAGACTCACATTCAGAATTCTGTCTTTCCTCTGCTATGCTGATGCTAGCCGAAGCACCTAAAACAGAACACTTTTCTGAACTCCCCAAACTGTTTTAGGTATTGATCTCATCAGTTTTCATAAAGGAAAAAATATCCTGAATCCAGCCTTTGGCAGGTAAGTACAGCAAGAACTTAGTCTCCACGACCTTGAACAATACTGTTTTCTTGATTTACAAGCGAGAAGAAGAGAGACCCATTTTTACAATACTCTATCCTCTCTACAGCTCTGTAGAAGACATTTTGGGCATGCTCTCACATTACACAGGGTACAAAATTAGGGCACTGGGTCCGCTTAGATTATCTTGTGGCTGAAGCAGGGCTGTTCAAGAATGTTAGTTATCACTTAGATTTACATTATATTCATGTAAGTCAATTATCTGTTCTAGAATTCTTAAACCAGATGTGGGTTCTTGAGTATATACTTTCATTCATTCACTGATATAACATGCTCTCCTCCTGCCCTCCAAATGGGCAAACAGATCGACAATGCTCAAACTATTAGGGCAGGTCTACACTACGGCAGTGATCGACGCTCTGCAATCAATCCACCGGCAGTCAATTTAGCGGTGGCACTCGTTAGCAATCATTCTGAGTAAGGCTATGTCTACACTACCACGGTAAGTCAACCTATGCAATGCAACTCCAGCCACATGAATAACATAGCTGGAGTTGACGTACCTTAGATCAAGTTACCGCGGGGTCTACGCTGCAGGGGAGTGGGGGGGTCAACGGGAGAAACTCTCCCGTCGACTTACCTTACTCTTCTCGTTAGGGGTAGAGTATAGAGATCAACTGGAGAGTAATTTTCAGTCGATTTGGCGGGTCTTTACTAGACCCGCTGAATCAACCACTGGTGGATCAAACTCAGAGCATCGAGCCTGGCTGTACTGTAGACATAACTGTAGAAGGTACTTACTTAGGCTAAGTCAGTAACTGGCACGTCTCTAGCTTCTAAATTAAAACTCCGATAGGTTTACAAATATTTAAAAAACAAATTTGTCTATTTTTACTTTGATGTTTCATCACTTTAAAGGTTAAAAAGTAAAGTGAGTATAGGTGTTAGCTTACCCATCTGGTAAATCATTGTCAAATAAACGACTGCAATCCACAACTTGTCCTCCTGTGCCTATTCGGTCTCTGGATTGAAGACTTACTATTAAAATATTAAAAGGCAATTATTAAAGATACTGCAACAGAATCCAAATCACAATTACGTTTGGAAGGGAAGGTACAACTTAGAGGAGGGCTAAGTTAAACTGTTTTCTGAATTTTATCTTCCTCCCCAAATAGCTAATAAAGGTTAAGCAGAGACAATATGTGGCTCCATACAGCTAAATCTCTGCATGCTGCTTTGAAAAACCCATCTTTTAGGAATAAAAGTGTAATTCAAAGTGGGAAGAAAAGATAAATCTGAAATTGCAATTAATTTTTATCTTCCCTAGGCAAAGCTTAAAACTGTACAACTGGTCTGGTGACAACAAAGTGGCTGATCCCATGCAGAATGACTAGGATAGCAAGTGGAATGGCGCAATGCCAGTGTCAGACTTCAACTAGAAACTGAAAAGGAACACTTCTAATGGAAAGCAGCAACCAAGACTGGGCCTGTTAAGTGGTCTGAAAATGCAATTTTCACGAAGGTTTAATTTTTTCCTAGTAACCATGAATGAGGATGAAAATTCAACACAAAAAAAGGTAACACACAAAACAGGCAAAGTTTAAATGTTATGAGCACTATACCTTTTGGTTATTAGGGATCTATGTAAACTAACATTCAAGTATCAGTGATATACAACTTAAATATGTTTAAATCTACTTCAAAAGCATTTATCAGAACAGTAGTCTTATTACTCACAGTAAAAAATTTATAAACAAACTAAAACTGTATTACATGCTACAGTCTTAAACATTTTAAAACGTTGTTTTTAGGCCAGAAGCTTTTTCACTGAAGTTATGAAATCACAGGTTTTGTGGACAATTTTCGTTCCTGACATTGCAATGTATAAAAATATCTGAACACTCAGGTTGCATTTTATTTATTTTGTTGTTGTTAAAGAGATTAGTCAAGCATGAAACCAAATACATGATTGTTTTCTGTTGGCTGTGTGACATGAATGCACCTTTTCATCTCAGGACACCTGCATTCAAATCTTGTTCACAAAATGAAGCAAAAATAAGTTTAATGGCCTCAATCTAGACCCAAATGGACATTTGCCCATATCATAAAACCACAAGACAATTTAACATTATTGGCAACCTCTGAAAAGGAGAGGCCCAGTTCTGAACCAAAAGGTGTGTTGAAGTTCAGGATTTTGGGACACTAGCTGAACTACACAAGAAGTCTTGCAGTATCTGTGTGCATTAACCTCATTTCTAGCCAGTATTAATGCCTAACCTTTTATGAGTGTGGTCTTTATTAGAGAGAAATATAGACAGCCTTTAATTTCTTTAGAGAGCAAGGAAATGCTTGATTTACTCTATTCTGCAACAACCCCACACATTACAAGTTCATGTTGTTGCATGTAGGCAAGCAATACACACAGACAAAAACGAAACTAAACAATTGCCTCCTCTTTGCCTATGTAAGGACCAAAATTAGTGGACGGCTTTATTTTGTAATGAGTAAGGACTCATTTTTCTGCACCGCCACATCAGAAGTAAAATCATGGCACAGAGGAGAGCTGCAAGATTAAGGCACAGTTCAGGTACCCTTTGTATCCACTACCCAAAAGCATCACCCTTCTTTTACCCCCTTTAAAGGTAACCGCAGGCAAGATTCCCCCTGTTCTCTGCCCTCAGTTATAAGGCATTCACCAGGGAATCCCTAGATTTTTATCCATAAGGCATACATCAAGGTGTCCCTCTTTTCCTAGACTATCAATTGCTGAAGACACCAATTATATTGAAATAGAATAATTTACCTTTCAATTTTACCCCATCCTTTAATTCAGGCTATTTCACCCCTGTTACAAAGCTAACTCCATTTCCAACTCATTTTAACTACAATTTATTTTGATTCAAAAAATCTCTCTACTCTTTAACTATCATACCAGAAGTACCTAGTTTTACCTGGACCCATTCACCCAGAAACAAAATTGTATTAGTGAAGAAAAATTTAAGGAGATTAACAATGAATTTTCAACAGAAACAAGGTAGGAGCCTCTGGAATCTTGCAGAGTATCCGTCAAGTTAAAGGCAGCACTGACTGAACTTTAAAAATGCCTTGTGTCTTAACAGCTCGAAACAACATACAGATACTGTTCTTACAGGGGGAAGTAGCAATGGCTCCAATGTAACACACTTTATAACTTCACAAGCTCAGGGAAGAGATGAACGCTACTTTCAAGCACGTTTCAGTCGGTAGCTATGGATATTTCACCAGCACCAAGGGAGTTGCTACAAGTATCTGTTTTATCATCATTACTGTTTAGCCTGAACCTCCATGGAAAACTGATATGTCAGCATGGACTGAAGCATTAATAATGTGTTAATGATACCGACATATCTCTCACCATTGATCCTATTACATCACCTCTGTCTTGATGTTACCTTACTACCTCACAAAGACTGCAGACCGGAGGCAAAACAGCTGGTTAAAATTTAGCTAAGATAAAGCAGTGGTGTCAATGGACAGAGTATTTTGAGGAGGGTAACAAACATCCGGAAACCCTCACTTGCTGCCTGGCTGCTTTGTCTATTGGTAGAGATCCCTGGCAGGGTGGATCAGGTACACGACTTGGAGGTTTTATAACCAGGAGCTGAACACGGAGACCCAAATCTTTTTTCCCCATCTCTGAAATATTCATAGACTACAGCTCCCCCACAGAAATACAGACCCCATCACAGTGATCCACAGTGTGGTGACTTCCAGGCTGAACTATTGCAATGTGCTCTACTCAGGGCTGCCTTTTAAACTTCCTATGACTGAAATTCAGAATGCAGCAAAAGAAGAATATTTACTTAAATGTGTGGCTGCTTATTTTCCAATGAGTCTGCTTCAGGGAGTTATTTATGGTGTTTAAAACCTTAAATAATTTAGGAACAAAGTACCTGAATCACACAGCACAGCAGCTGAGATTGAAGCAAGACCATTTTAAAAAGCGCCATAAAAATAAAAGATATATTAGGGAAGTTATCCCAAAGAAGAACTCACTCCAGTTATAGCAAAACTCCTTGTCAGGCATCCACTCTTAGGCAAAACCTAGAGAAAATATGTCTTGCATGGTGCCGTGAAGCAAGGTCAGCAATTTCAGCTTTGCTGGGTTTTCAGGGGAAGTTAGCCCCAGAGTTCACCTGTCACCTCCTTCACAGCAAAGTTCAAGGCAGTTTTCTCTTAATGTGTTTTATACAACTTTTATACTAGTATTATTGTAGTCTGGTTTGCCTCAGTTCAGCACTACTTTGCTTTCTTGGACCTTGTTATTTCTCTCTATAACTCTGTGCATGAGCTTGATTGTGCACACACACACACACACACACACACACACTTTGTTATTCAGGAGCCATTGCCAAAGGCCTCTGGCAATCAAATTTAAAAGAATTATTATTGTTACTCTAGTCCAGAAAACACCAATCTAGAAGCTGATAGTACAATTCAAGACAAAGTTCCAATTGAATTAAAAAAAAAAAAATCCACACTTACCTACTATCTGTCCTCTAACTGTATCATTGTCATTTGGCCCAAGTTTGCATAGATCCAACCTCTGATCTATAAAATCAGGAAATATCTAGTGTTAACTACATAATATTTTGCTGTTTTTAAGGAGCATTGTGAATTACCATAAAAACAAGATCTGGGCTACCTTAAAATTGCTAGAATTCAGAAAGGGGAAAAAACAAAATTCTTAAGACAGCACATTTAATTTTCATGCTTCTAAAATTGAAAGTAAAACTTAAAGTAAAAAAACCCATTTAATTCCTTTTTTAAATTTTAAACTGTTCTGACCCACTTCAAAGTTCTTTCCTCTTCACAATTCTTACTTTCCTCCTGCTGTCTCATTTAACACAGGAGATTGTGCTGTCAGACTGGACTGGTCACATGTATTAAAAACTAACTTGGTTGCTCCCTACATTGGGTTAACAACCACCACCATAACTCACTGTCCTCATGGCATCTGATATTAGTACAAGTGAGACGTTAACACAGACACAGCTAATCTGGACCATCAATCAAATGAGCATGTAGTCGACACTAAACAGCAAGAAATCCAAGCAATTAAGCAAAATGCAATGTGTTGAACCACTGAGACAACTACAAACAGCTTGAAATTAGAGATTCAGTTGCTTCTTCATCTTCAAGAATCCAATTTTTTGAAGGGAGACTAGAATACTTCCTGGGAAAAAAAGTCTGACTGGCCCAGCCAGGTAAGTACAACTTTTTCAATCAAGAGCGGTTTGTCAACCTTTGTTCAGTGGCAGGCATGCCTTATGATTGATCAACTACTGTTCTCTTACCAGTTTCAGTGGCGTCCGTGTTAATTAGCATAATGAGAAAAAGGCATCGTACAACTTTTATTAACATTCTCTTAAAACGGTAAGTCTGCACCATTGTAAAAGTTTGCTGTAAACTTTTAACATTTAGGCACACGCTACACAGGTAGAAATTTAAGTTGCAGTAATTCTAAACTACAGAACTCTAATTTCAAATTACAGCTACCCTTCATGCACCTTTTTTAAGTACAATTTATTAAAACAAAAACAAGTTAAACACTTGGAATCCAAACAGTACAATTCTAAAAAGCGTTATATCTTTGAAGGCAATAAAGGCAGTGACTGCAATTCGTCTTCCTTTACAGCTCTGATATAGGAAGTTTAATTTGGGCAATTAGCACCAGAAGCACCAAACTATGCCACAACAAAGTTAAGAAAGGGACACTTGAGATTCTAAGACCTAGAAGCTGAACTACCTTTTGAGTGGTCTCATCTGAAACAAGTTATCTTAAAGATTCTAACTATGTAATTTCATCCACCTCCAACAAACTTTTGTTGCACTGGGACATAGAAAAAATCTTGTCAACTTTCAGTGCAAAGATACCACTAATGTACATAAATAGCGGAGAGAGAACATGGTATAAAGTGAGTAATGCTGGTACGAGGACTATTTTTCCTCTGTTTTTCATTACAACAGGGAATGGTTAGAATATCAAATTATATGTTTGCAATACATGAAGTTAAACCTTCCAAATAAGGATATGTTGACTATTGGTTAAATAAAGCCAACAACTCTAATAGCATCCCAGTATAAGTTTGTGCAAATATGAAAGTAAGATATGTGACAAGACAGAGAGGGTTATACTTCTGATAATTGCTCAGTCATAAGGCATACCAAGTTTAGGACTGGACCAGTTTTCATTCATGAAATTGCTGAAGTCCAAGGAGGTCATAAAGTAAATAGGCTTAGGCTGTGGCTACACTGCAGCCTATGTCAGCATAACGCATGTCGCTTAGGCATGTGTGTGTGTGTGTGTCGGAGGGGGGAACAAAAAAACAAAAAACCTATCCCCCACAGCGACCTAAGTTACATTGACGTAAGTGTTCATGTGCACAGCTTCTCCTACCAATATAGCTTCTGCTGCACAGGGAGGTGGTTTTATTATGCTGATGGGAGAGAGCTCTCCTGTCGGCATAGAGTGTCTTCACCAGATGTGCTGAAGTGGCGCAGCTATAATGGTACAGCTATGCCACTACAGTGCTGTATGTATAGACATTGCCTTAGTCATGGGTTTTTCAGCCGGCCAGCCAATTGCAATATTGTTTCCTAGGTAAGGAAAATATGCTGAACTTAAGGCAGTGGTTCTCAGCCTTCTGTTTCCAGACTACATATTACAACAGAAAGTTTCAAAACTCCCTCCACTCTAGACACAAAAGGGCAGGAGAGGGAGTTTTGAAACTTTCTGTTGTAATACGTAGTCTGGAAACAGAAGGCTGAAAACCACTGCCTTAAGTTCAGCATATTTTCCTTACCTAGGAAAAAATATTGCAAGTGGCTGGCCGGCTGAAAATACAGGGCTTTAAAAAGGGCAAAACAAAAACAAAACATTCACATATACACAAAGCTGCCACTTAATTTTTTTTTAAAACTCTTTGCAAAAGTGCTCTAAAACAGAGACAAAATATTAGCACTTAGTCTACTTACAACCAGTGTCTTTAAGGCGGTTGATTGCATTTGAAAGAAGTCTCACACAACCCAGAAAACCAGCTCCTTGTTTTTTATGGATTTTCTTGTGGTTCCATACACTTATCGTTATTGAATCTGACTTCCCAATATATCTGAAAAGGGCAAAAATAAATAGCATTACAAAGTTACACATTGATAAAATAGCAAGGGTCTTAAGAAATCTAAATGGGTGTAATTTAAGCGACATGGAGGCCCAGAAGGAGGTGGTAAATTGCACTGGTTTAGACTTGCCTCTGACCCAGTATCTCTTACAAAAGACTGCACAATACTTTGGTTCAGACCTGCTGGATCCCTTGCAGTGTGAAATACATGGCATCTACAGAGCTACAAAAACACTTTGCTGCGTACTTTGCAAAATCCAGATGAATATTTCTCAAATTTTAGAAAATCTGAACACTGAAAGGGTTTGTTGTTGGTTGGTCAGTTGGTTGTTTTTAATTCACTTCTAAGAAGCATTTTATTTGCAAACCAATTTTTACAGGAAGCAATTTTGAAAGAACCTTTCCAAGTATTTTGGATATATCAAGCTATTGCCAACCCCCTCTGGCTAGACAGTGACAATATGTCAAAGTGAGAATGACTGGTATCTAATTGTTTAGTTACTTCTATCATGGGCAATATAAACTTAAGAATTATGGTCCAGATCCTGAGAGGTGCGCCATTCCAAGTTCACAGATTCTGGCCTTGTTTAGATTATTACCAACTAATTTTGAACAAAAAGAAAATCAATTCAGCCATCTAGATACTACCACCACTTGCTAAGTACACCCTCCCACATTCATTCTAGTTTGTATTATCTTCTTATCTAAAAAGAGTTCTTAATGCAGTAGGTCATAAAGTTTAAATGATACTGTCAAGGCTGGCAGACCAAAAATTGGACCTACCTGTTGGGATTTAAATTGCAGCTGTACTCAAGTAAGTGTTCATGTAACGCTTTCCCCCTGCTTCTTTCTTGTATGCAGGCCTTCAGAGCAGGATTCTTGGAGATTTCACTTTACTGCCTGCATACAAGAACAGAGCAGAGCAGGGAAGAGCGTTACTGTAGTTGCATACCTGTGAGTATGGGGAGGGTGGGGGGGTGGGGGGTGTTGGGAGAAACAAAAAAAAAAAACAACAACAAAAAACAGGAAAAACTACATCCTAGATTTTTTAAATATATTAGGGTTAAAACTTTTTATTTATTCATTTGAAGTGAAGTTATCAGAAGACCACCAAATGTAACTCTGAAGGGAGGTCAGATTTTTGGCCTATCAACCTTGACAATGCCAACTTAAGAACTGTATTGGAGGCAGAAAAGCACAGGAGAAATACAGAAGGGAAGACCAGAATTCACTTGCACAATATTAGTTGTAATAGTTTACAAAAATAAGTATATGAAATATAGTGTATTCTTAAAATAGATTCCTGTGAGAACTAGTTATAAGCACTGAAGAATAAAAAAAATCGAGCCTTTTATTTTCCAGTATTTCCTTGTTGCTTTTAAGAAGGACAAAAAATGTCAAATAAAACTTCAAATCTATCTTGAAAACTGATTAAGTAAAAATACATATTCCAATACTTTTTATGAGTTTTTATGGCTCAGAAGTAACTAATAAGTCCTCCATAGAAGGCAGGTAAGAGCTTCACTACTACTTACCAATTTAGCTTCTGAATTTTGCACCAGAAAAATCCAGTCCCAGTATTTTGTAAGGGGAGGAAACAATTCAACTTATACTTACTAAAGAAAGATGTTTTTTCCTCCTTTGGAAAAAACGCTTCCTATAAACTCTAGTGGACCTTGTTGGAAAAAATGCTTAATCTCTTTTATTATGTAAATTGAGGCAGAGAAAAATTATAGTGGTATTTAAGGACTGAGCTGACATTTTCAGTCCATTGTTGGGACAGTAGTTACATTTGTTTCACATCAACTTGCAATAAAAAAAATCAAACATAAAACCCTAGCTAGGAATTTTGTTTATTTAAAAAAAAGTTCAAAATCTTAAAACAAAGAAGTTAAACTCTGCTTCTTCACATAACAAATCAATTTCTCTCTCTTCTCCCATAATATTCCAGTGTATCCAAATCCTAAGAGTTTCCTCATTTCCCGCCCCCATACCCATCCTCAATATCTACATCATGGCCTCCAATGCTTGCAATGGAGACCATATGAAAGATACTAGTGAAGAGATATAGTTCAGATAAGCAAGATACCCAGAAGTTAGCAATCTTAACCCTTCTATATCTCAAGTCTGCAAACTAGGATTTTGCATAAGAATAGGGTTTTATGAAATATTCTGGAAACAAGCTATTTTCAGTATTTCAATACTTCCACCTCTAAACAAAATTAGGTAAATTAGAGCTTAAATTAAATTAAATTTTTTGTAACCTCAAAAAGGTTCAAGTCAAGTTTTAGACAAAGGGTTAGCTCTTATTTTAGATGAATTATTTCACCAAGGTCAATAGGTAGTATTTCCTTCAGAGCCGATCCATTTTGCACCATCATCATCCAGAAGGGTTGCTGTCAAGTGACTTGCCTACTATTGTGATGCTAGGGCAAAGCACACTTTCTTTGCAAAACTGGGAGAGGAAAGCAGGAAGAAAAGGGTGGGGTGGGGGGGAAATCTTTCCTTCCTGAAAAAGCACCTCTGATCAGACCAGATGTGTTGTCTCCAGAAAAGCAAAGAAAATGTAGCACAGAACTGGAAGCCAGGAAATCCCAATTTCTAATCCCTGCTCTGACAGACTCCTTTTGTTGCTTTGGACAAGTCATTCACTTTCCCTCAGTATTCCCATTTATTAAAAAAACTGATAATACTTCATAGCAGTGGTGCTAGGTTTAGATAACGTTTATATGCTTTGAACATATAAAGCTCAGTAAAAGTGCCAAATATGATTTTTCAGGCTTTGGGAAAAGCATGAGCAATAAGGAAAACACAAAAAGATGGAAAATAAGGGAGAAAAGGGAACACGACTTAGGACAAGCATGGTATTTTTTATTGACATTTAACTACATCCAAAAAGCATCTCTTTGGCAATTTCTTTTTGGAAGGGGTCCCAGATTTTCCCCCTACCACACACCCAGCTAGATTAAGGAATTTAATCATTTATGAAATTCAACTGCTTCCTCTCATGTTAAAATCTGAATTAAGGAGCACATATAGCAAAAAGTACTATTGGTCCTCACAGTACTGCAAAAGCCTGGGGGGGGGGGCGGAGAGGGGGGAGAGTCTTATACAGGACAGAAACTACACGTGTATTGGGCTGAATCAGACTTAAGGAATGTGGGTTCCCTTAAAATTTGCAACCTAATTCAAATACAGTTTCACAAATACATAACAGATTCCTCTCACTATACACTCAGATGCAGTATCATTAAAACGCCTGTTAGTGTTAATTTGTTATGCAAAAGGTCCTAAACTTGGCGTTCAGACGACACATCGTAGCCAAGAGACAATGTTATTGGACATCAGACTATTACAATTATAAAAAAAACCCTCTTTAAGTAACTAAATATTTTATAGTAGAAAATTAAAATAATGCTGTATTTAATTACGTCAGTCCTAAAAATTCTACATATTTGCACCTTCCTCTGGTTGATTTCCACAGAAGACACTAAGTGCGCATTTTGTCATTGAGATACCATCTGTTATCCTTGGCGTGCATACTATTTCCTGTAACAGCACAAGTGTCATAAGTCACAGACTAGCGTTCCCATGCAATGGTGTGTTGTTAGGGTAAACATTATGATGCCTTTAAAATCTACTGTATTATTATTTTCAGAAGAGGTCGGAAAGGCAAATAATCTCATAGATCACAGGGATTAATCATCATCCTTTTTGGCAGTGGGCTACTTACTATTCTTACTATGACATTTTTCTAGACTTTCTGCAAAGGAAAATATTACTGTATTTTAACATCTGCTTGGGTTGCAGAGCTAAGAACCGGTATTAGTTAAATCAAAGTAAGAATTCAAAATATATTTAAATCACATTCAGATTAATATATTCTACAGTGTCAAAATCGTTTAATCAATTCAAGGCTCCTTCAGAGGACAATCATGTGGACAGCATTCTGGGGTTTAAGATACTTCTAACTGCCAAGCTAGACAACTTGGAGCTGAGAATATGTACATTTGAAAACGCTGTCAGGAGAGTACACAGAGCTCTGATTTTTTATTATTTTTAATGTAAATAATTTTAACAGAAAATAGGTTTCTTAAATCACATCTAGTATTACAGGTTAATAGAGCAAGGGAGCAAAGAAAAAAGTTGGGTTTAAATGAGGATAAAGGAGAATAGAGTAACTGAATGAAGAGAGAAGGGAGAGAAAAGACTTTTTTTTTTTAAAATGACTGTTGACTGAGATTCAGTGTGAGGTCAGACCTTAAGTACCAAGAGTGCTTTTGAATCTTACACCCTTTAAAGAGCCAACCTCTAAAGGAGGATACAGGAAGAATAATCATCTCTACAGGATCATACCCTAAAAGACATATGTATTAAGAGTAACGTTACCTATGAATGCAAACTCATTTTTCTTGGATTTCAGGTCCCTCAGATGAGAGACACACAAACATGCCATCTCTTAAGAATTCATTACATAATAAAGGCATGGAGATAACTCTTTCAGAGATCATGAAAGTATGTGCTAGTTACAGAGGAAAGACCTGCTTCTGTCTGAGGAGTTATTTATTGCTAACCTGAACAAGTCTGTTTTGATTTATTCAGACACATAAGATTCTGAAAGTGATGGATTAAAAACTAGGGCTGTCGATTAATCGCAGTTAACTCACATGATTAACTCAAAAAAAATTAATCACAATTTAAAAAATTAATCTTAATTGCAGTTTTAATCACACTGTTAAACAATTGGTATTCTACTGAAATGTATTAACTATTTTTGGATGATTTTCTACATTTTCAAATATATTGATTTAAATTATAATACTGAATATAAAGTGTACACTGCTCACTTTATATTATTTTTATTACAAATATGGGCACTGTAAAAATGCTAAACAAAAAAAAAAATGTATTTTTCAATTCACCTCATAAAAGTACCATAACGTATCTCTTCATCACGACAGTGCAACTTACAAATTTAGATTTTTTTTTTTTGGTTACATACCTGCACTCAAAAACAAACCAGCATAAAACTTTAGAGCCTACAAGTCCCCTCAGTCCTACTTCTTATTCAGCCAATCACGAAGACAAACAAGTTTGTTTACACTTACGGGAGATAATGCTGCCAGCATCTTATTTACAATGTCACCTGAAAGCGAGAACAGGTGTTCGCATGGCACTTCTATAGCCAGCATTGCAAGGTATTTATATTTATATGCCCCTTCATGCTTCAGCTACTATTCCAGAGGACATGCTTCCATGCTGATGACGCTTGTTAAAAAAAAGTGACTGAACTCTTTACATTTACATTTTGACTGAACTCTTCAAAGGAGAATAGAATGTCTCCTGCTCTGTTTTATCCACATCTGCCATGTATTTCATATTATAGCAGTCTCAGATGATGACCTACCACATATTGTTCGTTATGTGAATGTCTGTTCTCACTTTCAGGTGACACTGTAAACAAGAAGTGGGCAGCATTATCTCCTGCAAATGTAAACAAACTTGTTTGTCTGAGTGACTGGCTGAACAAGAAGTAGGACTGAGTGGATTGTAGGCTCTAAAGTCTTACATTGTTTTATTTTTGAATGCAGTTATTTTTTGTACATAATTCTACATTTGTAAGTTCAACTTTCATGATAAAGTGACTGCATTACAGTACTTGTCTGAGGTGAATTGAAAAATACTATTTGTTCTGTTTTTACAGCACAAATATTTGTAATAAAAAATATGAAGTGAGCACTGTACACTTTGTATTCTGTGTTGTAATTGAAATAATATATTTGAAGATGTAGAAAACATCCAAAATATGAAATAAATGGTATTCTATTATTGTTTAACAATGTGATTAATTGCACGATTAATTTTTTTAATCGCTTGACAGTCCTAATAAAAACCTTTTTGGAAAGTTAAGATTAATCTGCATTTAATGTGCGATTGAATTTAAATGCGATAACTTAAGGATGCCTCAAATTTGCCCAGTTGAGCATGGTAATTTGCCAGAAACCCATGATCTCTGCTATTTTGCACAAAATGGTACCGATTGCACCTGTTACATTTAGTATAGGGATCTGGACTGTGGAGTCTATGGGTCCCAGCAGATCCATATTGTACAATAAAACAAAAAGTTGTAAGTTCTCTTCTTCTTATAAATATCAGAGTGGGGGAGAAGGTGGGAAAAAACTGCTAAAGATTTATATTGCTATTTTCACTCCCACTTCCCTAGTGAGATACTGAGAACCCTCCACAAAATATGAAGCATTAAATGCTTTTAATAATCTGCTCCTATCAACTGTTCACTCCCATAGGCCGCTACAACTGCAGCTCCACTCTCAGTGCCCAAATTAAGTAGTGACTGGTGAGATGTTTGTTCTTTAGGCTATAGGCAGTTGTAGCACAGAGCTTGGAGGTAGACAGAAGTACCATCAAATTATAGTCACTCATTACTCCTTTTAAAAATCCCACAACTAGCTTTACAAAGCCACCAAGGTTGTGGGAAACACAGACTTGCCAACACTCTTTTCACTTTCCTTTCTCCCTTACGCCTTTCTTTTTGTTCCTATAAAGAAGCTCATTAATGTGTGTTAATGGGCATTTCCAAAAAGAACATAAAGAAAGGTAAGGGGGTGGGAAGGAAAGAGAAAGAATGAGAGTAGGAAAGGAAAATGCAAGACTTCGGTACTGCTTCCAATTTAAATGTATTTCACCAGCTAGCATCAATTTCCACGGCAGTATTTGCCACACCAACCCAGAAAACAAATGCTCCTGATTACAATGCCTAATAAGTATGATTACTAAGAAATCTCTGGAAAAAAATCAGTTCCTGAAGATTTAGAGAATTCACTTAATTAGCTACTTGTACAAAATCAGCACCTCAGCAGATTTAATAATTATGAAAATCAAAGCATTTTCAAGTTCTTTAAACATGAAAAGCATAGGGATGTTTTTTCTCCTTATAACAAACTGTTTTTAAATCAAATATGTTAGGAAACGGAAATAAGACTGCGTATGCAGAGCTTGACTCTGGATTAAGTTTTTATGGCACAGTTACAAAGCTTTGAAAATATGCTTTGAAAAAATGCTGTCCTTGGCTAAAATACTACAATCCCTCTCCCCAAGTAAAGCAATATTGTTTCATTAAATTATCAATGACATTTAGTGAAATAGTAATGCAAATGTTTTGTATCTTGCACCAAAAAGTTCTGAAAACGTATTGTGCATCTTTAGTCTTCAAACATTCAAGGAAGTAGAAGATCTGAGGTTACTTTAAACCAGATCTTTCACATTAGTGTTCTGCTGAAGATTTAGGATGCTGGCTGGAGCCATGGCTTCTTTTCCCTGGGAAGCTGGAGGCATGAAGTGGAGATATTTGCATAAGTATAAATTCAGTGATGCAGCTATGCTGGGGCAAATCCCTAGCACAGATGTGCTGCACTGGTGCAAACCAGGACTTACACCCAGTGCAGTTTATCCCAGTTTTAAACAGGGGTGCTGGAACAATTTGTATAATAGGTGGGTGCTGAGAGCCACTGAACCAAACTGTCAGACCTCTATATAATGGAAACCACTTTAAGCCAGGGGGTGCAGGACCACCCCCAGCACCTCTACTTACAACACCTATGGTTCTAAACATTCTCTATAAAAGTGCTGCAGCAGTTTCAAACTTGTAAAAACCCATTTTACACCAATGTGTTGCAGCTACACTGAAGGTCTGCACTAGAAGACAGGCCCTAAGGAGTGAATGCAGATACTGGCAGAAAACAGAAATGGAGGGAAGACAATGTGAATGGAGGAGTGGATTAAACCAGGATGTAATCAGTGACTAAAAAGAGTGCAATGAGGCAAACTATGCAAATAGTTCAAAGGCTCCTCTTTCTGCCTTTCACCCCAAGCACATATTGAAAGAACAAAAGGGAAGAAGAGAGCAAAGAAACAACATATAATAAAAAAAAATAAAAAATCCTTAACAAAATATTGTATTATTTCTGCACAGAAAATTCTCCCCCAGGGAGAAGCAAGAGAAAGAATGAACCACACATGACAGATGTATGTCATGTTGCTTACTGCACTACTGAAAGGAGTCAGATACTATGGTGAGGACGGCAGTATAAAAACCTACACAGAATATAAATTAAATACTTAGCACAAATTAAAGGGAGTAAGAAAGGGAAAGAAGGAAACATTAGGACTGAAGAAAGATTCTGAAAGACGGAAGGAAAGACACCAAACTACATGGCAGAAGAAAAAATGGAATAAAGAGGAAACAAAGAATAAATGCTAAGAGAAATTTGGTAACTATTTTTTCCTTTTATTTTATGCACAGTCCACTATCAAAATGTTGGACAATAAAATAATCCAGACAACACTGCTATCTGTAAAATGCATTGCAGACAGTGTATTAGAAAACATACTGGGTACAGTGTTGAGATGGGAAAGGTGTCATGGCGGTGCATGTATTTTTTACCCTGGCTAATAAGGTTAACTCCTCTGGCATATTTTTCAAGCCCTGAACTGAATACTACTGTGAACATTTGGCAATTTTGGAGTTTCTGTGCTTTTCAGAAGATTCAACTTCAAACCTTTGCTGTATTTTAGATATCACTGATAACACCTACAGGTCATAATGCTGATTCCACTTTGGATCAAGCGTATTCTTCACAGTATCTGTAGAATGGCATTGGCCAGATCCGTCGACCACCACTTTAGCAAATGGATCAGGAAGTCCTATAGGAGGGGAGGAAAAACTCATAAAAGGGCATGCTTGAAAACTGAGAAAAATAAAATGATAATCAATACACAGGTGTGATTTTTTTTCTTGTATGTTGAGTAGTTTGAAAAGGGTCATATTTAATCGGAGTCTGTCATCATCACAATTTCAGCTCCAAGTAGGTTAACGTGACGTTTGCATTAGAATATTCAAAATTCAGGATAAAATACTTGCTCTGCAAGTTTTCAGATATTTTATATTCTCTACAAATATGTAAAAATAATGGGCGTCTTCTGTATACAAGCTGACAAAACTACAATGTTACACTGCCTTTAAGTAGATCAACAAACTGAGCTTTGCAACAATGCTCTAAAGGTGACCTGCAAAGAAAAAGAAAGGGTTTTAACCTTATTTGCTTTTTCCTTCTGCTATTTTTACACTTGCCATTCAAATCTTGACTACTTGGGATGGCACTATGGATGACTGGAGGCCTGTTAGGACAACATGAAATATACCAAGCAAGGGCAACCTGGCTGAGAAGGGAAGTAATTTCCATTCAAACGCTTTAAAAATGTTTGTTTTTTAATCCCTATAAGTCAAATATTTATGGAGAAAAGCTCGTTATATAAGGGTATAACCACTCTCAGCCTCTTGGACTCTGTGTAAGTTCCCAACGAACAGCCAACAAGGACTCCACTAAAGTCACAGAAGATAACATTCCTGGTATTTAAGTTAAGTTAAAAGCAGGATTTTTTAGTTATCCTTGCTAATTATCTGTATTATGGTAGTATTTACAGGCCCCAACTGAGATGAAGGCCCCATTCTGCTAGGCACAATACAAAACACATAGTAATAAACAGCCTCTTCCTTACAGACCTTACAAACAAAACAAACATTAAGGCTTTACGGTCTTCTTTATATATCATAAGACCACAAAAAAGGACACACATCCATCTTTTTCCTCTTTGCAGGTTATCCTAAATTTAGGGTCTGCCCTTTTGGATTCTCCTGCTTTACGTACCAATCTCATTTGGAAGGAAGTTGATTATATTTATATTTGTGTATATAGATATATCTATAGATATAAATATACAGCAGACCCTCGCTAGAGAGCGCATCGCTATTCGCGGATTTGCATATAGCGCGGACACGGTGATGGGTCCCAAATTTAAATTGGGATCCACGGTAACGCAGTACCACACATGGATCCCGAACCCCGAGTTCTAGCGAGGGTTCGGTGTATATTTGTGCGTGCGCACACACACACACACACACACACACACGTACGTGTGTGTAGTTAAGAAGAATCCTCTTTCCCTTTTTCATTTTCCCTTTCAAAATATCATGAAAACTAGTGGAAAGTGCATAATTTCAGTTCAGGGCAGGTGAATATGTATTCTGACTTGCTCGTTAATTATTAAAAAGTATATCTGCTGTTCTACAGTAAAATGTTTCAATATATATTTATGTATGTGATACTAGTTTTTCTGAAAGCCTGCAATTTGCCTGAGAGAAGTTACTCAGAACGAAAAAAAAAAAAAAAAACCAACTCTCCCCACTCTAAAGTCAGTACCAATATAACTGGTACATATGTGGGGGGAAAAACACAGAATTGTTTGCTTAAAAAAAATTACTGCACATCATCAACCAATCATACTATACAAACACCAAAAAGTGAGCAGATCAATATTTTTAGATGAAAATCCTTCAGATTTATTAGCACCAAAAATATCTTCAACCCATAAGCTTTCTTACCCTCTCCCACACCAGTCCAGAGGAGTTGTTGATATTTTTGTTCATTTGTTTTTTTTTTTTGGTTTTTTTTTTTAAATTTAAAAAAATACTCCCAGGATGAGTGCCAGCTTAAAAAGTTACAAGCGCTGAAGAACAGTGGGTTGGAAACACCACTATCCCCTTCAACATATGGATGTCAATGCACTATGATGAGGTGTTAAAAGTAGCGTACAGAACTTATGTAACATGTACCACATATATGAATTCATAAATTTTAATAGCTACTTACGGAAAAAATCCTTTTTCACCAAGTTTTTTGCACATAGTACTGCAAGGGAAACAAGAAATACATAATGAAATTACTGGTCATTAATATTTTAGAATTTTTATTATCTTCTCAGCATTCCAGAAAACCCAGTGCAAAGTAAAAATCAACGAACATCAGAGATGTGTGCAAGGAAACAAATTGTGATCACGGGCCATTTTTAATGTTGTGTGAAGTAAACACAGAAGGCTGAGCCAGAAGTTCCTTCTTTTCACAGTTACCCCAGGGTCAGCTGTGGTGGAAGTTACACAGAGGTGTTGTTCTCAGTATGTGAGCGCTTTCCAGCCCTTCAGACATGGCCATATTTTTAATCTAATTTTATCTCCAGAACATGCTAATATGTAGAGGAAGGATGGAACTGCATCAAGAAAGAAAGGCAAGTGCCTCTAGAACAGATTAGGGTGATTCCCTATACCGTATGCCCTCTTGACGTAATTCCTGATGGACGGTGATAAATTACCCCACATGAAGTTAGCTTGCCCAGTACAACTATACTCACACAAATTAAAGATTTAGAAGGCAAAAATCATTTAGAGTTGCCATTTGTGTTTTCAGCTGTTATTCTTGATTCTAATTTTGCAGTTTCAGTTTCTCACTTTGAAAACTGGTTGCTATGATAGTACAAGCCAGCTTTTAAAATGCATTCAATTCACACTTTATTAGAAGACAAAAATAACCAATCTCCAGAGGGTATTCATGGTACAGTTAGTAAAACATAATAAGGATTTAAGTAGGTGGTGTACACATGTAAGGAACACTTGTGGAACAAGCTTTGCCTTACATGAAAAATAAGAGTCAGATCAGAAATCATTTCAATTTAAAGAGCTGAAAAATCAGAACATAATGGAGATTGACTGAGGATCTTTTTGCCTCAGACGCATATGCTAATCTATTAGCTACTTGAACTGTAAACTATGAAACAAAAACAATTTGGTTCTTTTAGAAAATATCTGCTCTATGTGCAGAACCTTCCGGTTTATTAACTGTTTAAATTTGAACAGTAAAATGATTTTCTCGTTGCTTAAAAACCACAGATAAATATTAAATACATCAATCTAAATCCCACCATAATCAATACATCACCAGAAGGTAAACTATAACCATTTCATGGCAATTTTTTTCATAGAATCAAAGTAATTGTCTAAATAGGATCAGGTTTGTAAGGTTTTAGAAGTGATTTTTCTGTAAAAAAGTTTATCTATTTTGAAAACCAAATGGGTCTGAATAACGGAGACATACCTGTACTAAATGAAGTTGTTTTAAAACAAGACTGATAGAGAGATCTAGTCTCGAAATGTTGTACAGAGAATTTCCCTCCACACAAAAAGGCTTTGTTTAAGCTTTCTATTGAGTAATGACAGCTATACGCATTTCCTAGTTGATATACCTTCATATTTTTTTCCACTTACTGTGTACCTTTCTGCTTTATCTGCCCACCAGCAACAAAAGAATTAAGATGCTTGAACACCAGAGACCTAAAATCTACTGGTTTGACCTAGTTCTCAATAACTTATTAGAGATCTGTCTTCCTTTCAGTTCTATATAAATAGCAAGACTTTCCACATGTAAATTTGGTGGGTTAGTCAGACTCACCAGTCTAGATTGACTGGTATTCCTGCTTTTACACCATCTATCAAGGAAACTACCAGGATGAACTTTTGTCTTCCTGCTCAGGTTTCCCCAGTATCTGTCTTCTTAAACCCCAGAGAAAGATTCCACCCTCACTACATGAAACTTCAAAAACAACCTTCTGAATAGGCATCAGAAGCTGGGTAGAGTCTTGGAGATCTGAATTAAAGAATCAGATGGTAGAATCACTATAAGAACTCTTTTCTTGACAAGAGCACACTAAAAATGAACTGAATGGGAAAATCCAACCACATGAAATTGTAGATGACCACTCAGAAAAGAAGGCGGCCGAATTCAAGAACAGTCCAATATTTAATCTTTTGTGCTGGTTAAAGACAAAAAAGCTACAATTATCAGCACCACATAATCACCCAGCTCAACTGAGGCAGTTTTCTTCCCTCTCTTTGCCGACAAAGTAGCTATGTATTTACAAGTGATGTTTTTATGAAAGACTTGCACTTCGCAAAATTGAACGAGACCTTTTAAATAAAAAAACAAACAAGCACTTGGACAATTTTACATATCACACTGTACTCAGAAAAAAAGTAGAACAAGAGCACAAGAGATACGGAGAAAGGCTTTACTACTAAGCTGGACACTACAAATGGCAGAATTTTGAAAAACATGAATTATAAATGGATTCCTATTTTTAAAGTTCTCTTCTGTTTGAAAGTTCCCTTTCAGGGGTTATGAGTCCTTCACCTAGGATGATATTGCACTTTCAGAGGAATGGAGAGAAGAAACAGGCAATGATGCGGCCGAACAATCAAGTAAGTATTTACAGCCCATGTCCATGCCCTTAATGGCTGAGGAGATAGTATTTTTACAATTTCTGTAGCCTCTGGTAATAACCAGCCCAAAGTTAACATCCATTGCTATAGTTATCAATTTGTCTTCATTAATTTATTTTCAGAAACATGGTTTCTTTTGTCCCTCTAATCGTGTTACTGCCCAAGCAAATAAGCTATTAAAATATGGCAGTTAATATTATAATTTTAAAAGAGAGCAAGTCAAATGAAATAATATTGGTTTAAATTGAAGAAAAAAGGGGATGATACAGAGCAATCATATGCAAGTAATAAAGTTTTATGAAAGGATACTAGTGCTGAGTAATCAGTTAGCTATGAAAGAAATTTTGTGGTCCCTGAAGAAACAATGGCAAATTGAGAAAGACACTGTGAGTCCTGAGATAAACATTAGAGTAGAATAGATTGTCTCTATTATCAGAGTTTGGTGGCTCCAGACAAGTCTTGTTTATTTTTGGAAACTGAAAACAAGCCTTTCTCAAAAAATGATTGAGAGATTTCTTTGCAATCCAAAACCAAGGAAAAATTGGAATGTGTTGGCAAAAAGGGGAAAATGCTTCCCCCAACAATAACCTTCTCTTTCCAGGAATGGATTTTAAAAAAAGAAAAAATCAAGAATGAAGATAATCGCCTGCAAGGGTGGAAATAAATTACAAGGTGACAAGACATGCATACAAAAATTACTTACCAATAATTCTTGTTCTCTGAGGATGGTGCATCTGTGCAATGCACGCCCACGGCCACAGAGATTCAGAAACCGTCTAGAAAAGCAGTGCCCACTGGGATATTATGAGCACCCCCTTAAGGCACTAAAAATTATCAGGAAAAAGCCCAAAGGTTTTATTTGGCAAATACAGTGGGTGGGAACTCCCACAGCTAACTGTGAAAAGGAGCAACAGAGGTGGTCAGGAGCTGAACAGCCTTTTATAACCGTACCTTGAAATATGTGCTTCCAACATACACTGCTTTTCTTGAAGTTCCCAAAGCTCAACGGTGCTGGTGGCTGCATTCCACAAACTGAACTCATTTGGAGAAATACAATTACTCATCGTAAATATTTCCCCTAGGTGAGGAATACCCCTCCCTGAACTGATCTGTAAAGAACTACCCTCTCCAAGACTAGCTTATTCTATGATCCCTATGAGTAGTTAACCAACTAAAAGCCTTAGAGTCAGGTGCAATCGATGTGCACTATAAAACGTTTTTAAATATGCCAGAAAAAAGTTTTATATATAATTTTTATGTACAAATGTATATCTCGATTGTATCTCTCCTCCACCCCGTCACTGTTTAGTGTCATGTTCAAGGCACATACAGGGCCTAGCTTAATGGAGCCACACTGTGAATGGCACTTGAGGAGCTATCACCATTGAAATAAAATATTACTCTCTAATAAATAGACTGAATGCGATACATTTTTTCCAAATTTTCTAGTGACTTCTGTTTATAAAGATACTGATATAACAGCATCTGCCTCTTTTTAAGGCTAAATGTTAAACTCATCTTTCCTTGGGAAATTCAGAACCTAGTAAACTTGATAACTTAATGCTATACTCATCTCTGAAGAACTTTATTCACAAGTAAAAATAAAACAATGGCCATGCCACCTAATTCTCAGGTGGATCATAGAATGATCCACTCCGCTTTGGCACAAACCACAGGAAATGCCTAGAACTGGTACAGCACTGTGTTAGACATATCAGTCAGTCACAAGGAATACTAATATCAGAGCTGTTAACTTAGCCTGAAATACAGTAGTCCTGGTTCTAGCCACTGTTACTGGTTCTTCCTTTAAAGAGATGGGGTGAGAGAAGGGGGTAAGGTGATAAGCTGAGGGAAAGCATGTAATGGGAACCTTCCAACACAAACCGAATAATTCAACTGCAGACAGCTAACGTTGGCACAAAAGAAGATGAGAATTTCAGCTGTCCCTTGATACCTAGATTTTAGGCATGTATTCAACCACAGAATGCGATGGCAATCTGATATACAAGACAGTCATATAAAATTCCTAGGATGATGTAATGAGAGGACAGCTACTAAGCTCAAGGTGCCCAGAGATTTGAAGTCTTACTCAACCAAAGCACACATAAATAAATCAAAAATTAAAAGCAATTTGAGGAATCACATGATGCAACGGAACTGGCAGGATGATTCGTCAATTCCTTTACGCTGGCCAGTCTTCTCTGAAACCTAGTTTTCTTGCAGCCTGAGAACTGTCACCAGGCACAGCTCAGCTAAAAACTGAAAGAGTTCTCCATTCACTAGGCCCCCATTCATCCAACAGTGAAAGTTTGGGCAACCAGCTACTACAATGATGAGCACTTTATAAATACGCAAACAGATAGCTAACCATCTGCACAATTCCATAAAGTAGAAGGGTGGTAGGATTAAATGAAGTTGGTGAACTTAAATTTTAAATGAATCCATGTAAATAAACAGCTTCTGGAGAGTCTTGAGCCAATCAATATGTCATTCAAATTATGTAATGTCTAAAATATAAAAAAAAGCCTTTTGAGAGAAAAATTATAAAGCGAAGTCATCATATCCTAGGAATGTTTCACACTGTCACCATGTTATAAGCATACAGGACATAAACAAGTGAAACACAGGTGATGGGAATTAGTTTTTAATTTATCTTCAGAACATAAGAACTGCCATACTGCGTCAGAACAATGATCCTTCAGGCCTAGTATCTGTCTCCAACAGTGGCCCATACCAGAGCTTCAGGGGGAGTGTACATCAGAGGACAGTGTAGTGATCCACCCATCTTCCCCTCCTGGGCCACAGTGAGTCTAACGCTGGCCCTGCTTGGAGACCCCCCTGAAACCCGCTAGAGGCCCCTTAAGGGGCTCTGGACTCCTGGTTGAGAGCCACTGATCTAGATATTGCCCAATATAATTGGGATGAGAGTTTAGACTGCATGCTTATATATATATATTTTATTTTATTTTGGTAACTAACTTTGACTCTTTGCCTATCACTTAAAAATCTCTCTTTTGTAATCAATAAACTTGTTTTACAGCTTATCTTTACCAGTGAGTTTGCCTGAAGTGCTTGGTAAATCTACTCAGGTTAGAAAAGCGGATGTATGTCCACTTCCCATTCATGAACTGGTGAACCAATTAATAAACTTGCACTGCTTAGGAGCATACAGTGCAGCTCGAGCCCAGCCACAGGAAGAGTGCAAGGAGGAGGAGAGTGCCGGCAACAATGGGACAGGCATGCGCCACAAACCCTCAACAGTCGCCTGCTGAGTGCTCGCGAATTGTGCTAGTTCGTCCCCTGCCCTGACCTGGCCAATAGGAGCCGCGCTTGTGGGTGGGGCAGCACACGGACATGCCGGCTGCTTCCCAGGAGCCACGTGATGTGGAGGCTAGCAGGGAGCCTGCCAGCCCCTCTGTGCAGTGCCACCAACCAGACAGCCAATGGCCTAGTCAGCGAGCAGCCAGGATCCTTTTTCGACTGGGAGTTCCAGTCAATAACCGGACACCTGGTCACCCTAATCCTAGCTAGTCCGAACTCCCGGCTCCCAAGAAAGTGAGTCTTTCTCCCTGTTCCAAGGTCTTATCAACATTAAGATTTTTTGAAAAAAGTTCCCTGGGGTGTGAAAACTTGTGTTGCTAAGGCTCTCATGTTTGCCAGCATTTTCAACACGATCACTACCATCTCTTCTAAGGAAAGTTAGTCAACAAGAATGCTGGTGGCTCTGAAAGTCTTGTATATTCTAACAGTTACCACACTAATGCAGTTGCACCAGTAAGCAGCTGTGATGGTAAATTTTTGCCATAAATTATGATGTAGACATAGCTTAAGACCTTGAGTACATTACAAGTGTTTTGGGTTTATTTAAATAATTTTGTTTGTTTAAATTAGTATAAACCCCCTTTGCAGACACTCAAATCAATTTAAGCCTGGCTTATATAACTTTAAGAATGTCCACATAGGGGTTTGCACTAGTGAACAACAAAAGCTATTTTAAAAATACTCACACTTTAGTTAAACCATTGCAACTTGTATTAACAACAAGGCCTCAGATAACTAGAATCGTAAGCACAAAAGGCTTTACAAATGAAAACCAACAAATTGCATTTTACCATGAAATGAACTGGAAACCAACATGAAGATGAAATATGCTCCATGCATGAAATGCAACTCAGTAAATGGGCAGCTTCATTTTTTTACCAATTTAAGGTTTTTGGGTAGCCCAGGGAAGACAGCACTGCAGTAAAACAATCTGGAAGAGACAACAGGACTGCTCTGTAGACATAAATACATGTGCCAAGATACATCTGCACACCAACTTCACACATTATATATTTAGGTCATTTAGCAACTAAACACATATATTGAGGCCTTATATGATGCAAAAACAAGTTCAATTCAGGGAAATGTATCAAACCAGAGAAGAGCAAGAGAATGCTTCAGGAATCTGAGTCTTACCATTACATATCTGCTTTAATTTTAAAACAAATTATTTTTGTAATGCTTTAGTTAGTACGTCGGGAACATTGAGTATATTCACTTGGCTGAAAAACATTTGTGGTAAATAAGACGGCTCATGTCAGCCATGTATCAATAAAATTATTTTTTATTTACTATTCTAACACACGTTTGTGTTTTCAAAATTGGAGTTGAATGAATCCTATTTTCCATTTTTCTTGCTTAGATTATGATTTCATTGCCTGCCATAATGTCCCAATAAACCATTCTCAAAACCATGTTTTTAGTCATATACACAAATACGTTTCCCAGTCTCTTTAATTTTCATTTATGTTATATATAGTAACAGTAAATATGTTTGAATCCAATCTTCTGTTTGTAAGACAGCACAAATTAAGACTGGACAATTCCTTAACCAAGGGAAAATTCAGACTGAGGACAAACAAATTCAAGAGGAATTTTCATGTGTGCAAGCTTGAACTTTGTAGAAAAAAATAATTTACATTGCCAAGAAGTTTTCTGTACTCTTCTTACTCCTGCTGCTAATTACTGAAGAGCTCTCTCTTGCACTGACTAGTTTTAGCTTTGGATTTATTCTACAGCAAAGTTATAATGTTGTTTTTATGACATCAGGGTCTGTTGCTATGGAAATTATTATGATGTCACATTATTATTACAGCTTTAGTCACACAGCATAAAAAAATCATACATGTAGTAAATAAACAAGATAAATTGCAATCTAAAGATGCAAATACAGAAGGCCATTGCACGAAACAGGACAAGCAATTCAAATAGCAAAACATGCAGTTATATCTAGCTTCAGAGAACTAGTAGGATTTCAGAGGAGATCTGGAGGAGGAAACAGAAGCTTCTTGGAAAATGCTGATATGGAGTCTTTTCTGAGGGAAGAGGGTAATATGTAAGAAGGAGAAGAGTTGAAGGGAGGATAAAGTTTTACCATTGGTAACAGAGAAAAAGAACATATTTATGATACTCTAGAGGAAGAGTGACAGGATTTGGCAATTTCCTGGATGTGATGGGAAGAGGTGAAGGATAGAAGACGAACATAACTGCCATACTGGATCACACCAAAGGTCCATCTAGCCCAGCATCCTGTTTTCCAACAATGGCCAATGCCAGGTGCCCCAGAGGGAATGAACAGAACAGGTAATCATCAGGTGATCCATCCCGTCATCCATTCCCAGCTTCTGGCAAACAGCAGCTAGGGACATCATCCCTGCCCATCCTGGCCCATGATAGACCTATCCTCCATGAATTTATCTAGTTCTTTTTTGAACCCTGTTGTAGTCTTGGCCTTCATAACATCCTCTCGCAAAAAGTTCCACAGGTTGACTGTGCGTTGTGGGAAGAAATACTTCCTTTTGTTTCTTTTAAACCTGCTGCCTATTAATTTCATTCAGTGACCCCTAGTTCTTGTGTTATGAGAAGCAGTAAATAACACTTCCTTCCTGACTTTTTCCACACGCAAAGATGATGCCAAAGCTACAAGTCTGGTTGAGAGAGTGAATGGTCTCAGCAATGAAAAAGTCTGGAAGAAAAATGACAAACTCACTCTAAGCTTGAGGTGGGCTTTCTCCAGGCCCACCCAAGAGATAGGAATAGGACAGAGGGAGTAAGGAGCTAGGGTGGAGAAAGCAGATTTAGCACTGACTTCATTGCAACATAAACCAGAAGAGAAGGTGCATTGCAAGGGGAATAACAAACTGCATCTTTAAAGTTAAATATATATATATTTATATTACACACACACACACACACACACACACATATATACATACATACATACACACGATTAAAAATGAAAGCGGGCTTAGGTTGTCAAATGCTAAGTTATGCCCAGTGTGTGAATGATCCTCTTTAAAAGAATAAATCATTTAAAAATGAAATTGAATTCTTAAATATATCTGGTACATTTAAAAGTTTGGTTTTTTTAACTGTAGAACAATTACAAAGCAATCTTTTGTGCCTGCTTTACTGTGACCAGTTTGAGGCAAATCCTTTATAAACAGGTGCCCACATAAGAAAACTACAAGACTGTATATACTGTTGAATAATATTCTAGAATCTAAAGTATTTTTTTAAAGTAAGTCTCTACTCCTGCATTTACAGATAAAACTTTCAAAATGTGAACTCAGTATAAGCAAATGCAGTAATGCTTCCCTGAGTCTGTAGATAGCCTTAAACAATAGATTTGAAAGAAATGTGAATTCATGTTAATGTGTTGTTGACTATGAAACCTAGTGATGATTTAGAGGATGATATTGATAACTATTTCACTGATTAGTTTACTTACTGTTATGACTAAATCTTAGCCTTAATCATAGATATTTTTAGTAAAAGTCATGGACAGGTCACAGGCAACAAACAAAATTCACGGCCCCTGACCTGTCCATGACTTTTAATATATAAATACCCCTGACTAAAACTTAGCAGCTTCTTAGGCCCCGGGGGCTGTTGCTCTGGGGGACCTCAGGACACTGCTGTTGTGGGGGCCCAGTGGTCAACGGCTAGCCCCTGCACTGGCCACAGGGGCTGACTGCTCCTGGGGACCGCCCGGGATCAGTCATTGCAGCTGCAAAAGTCACAGCATTCGTGGAAAGTCACAGAACCTGTGACTTCCGCGACCTCCATGACAGAATCGCAGCCTTTTATGATATGTGGTAGCAGATACTGTGGGAGGGTGCAACGTGTAGCTAGCTATCGTCAAGGGTTATGATGATTAATTTGTATTGCTGTAGCTCTAGAAGACCCCAGTTAGGATCAAGGCCACTTTGTGCTATCCACATACACAGAGGAAATGGCAAACTCTGCCTCAAAGAACTTACCGTCTAAAAAGACATGAGCAGAGGAAAGAAATATATATACACAAGCAAAGTAATTAAGCTGGGAACAGGTGTACAACTTGTTAGCATCGTGTTTGAGTTTATTTTTATATAAACACTCCATACAGTCTAATCTCCCACTGGAGGCTGATGGCTACAGTGTAGGTCTTGGGGAAAGAAGCATTATAAAAAGTCTATTTGAATTTGTCTAGCAGTGCAAAATGTTCCCCTCTTCCCAGCTCTACCAAAATAAAATATATGCTACTTTTCCTACTCTTTACTCAAAACTTACTAAAAGTATTAGCATGTGGAGACAATGGGCTTGTCTACACTGGCACTTTACAGCGCTGCAACTTTCTCGCTAGGGGTGGTGCTGGTAGCTATGCCCTTTCTGGAGGTGGTGTTTTTAGAGCACTGGGAGAGCTCTCTCCCAGTGCTCTGCCGCGACTACACAAGCCACATCAAAGCGCTGCCGTTGCCAATGTAGACTAGCCCAACGTGAATGTGCAGCAGACACAATGATGAGATGGATTACAATGGCTCCTACCCAGCAAGCCAACGTGTGTACTACTAGAGGATTAAACAGATTAAGGTCTAGTCTACACTACAGAGTTAGGTTGACACAAGGTAGCCTACATTGACCTAACTATGTAAATGTCTACACTAAAATTTACATAACTCACCCACTACACTGACTTAATAACGCAACTTCCACGAGAGGCACAGAATCAACGCTGATGTAGTTATGTTGATGCAGTGTCAGTGTAGACACTGCGTTGCTTACATCGACTGTGACTGGCTTTCAGAAGCCATCCCGCAATGCCCCACACTGACAGCATAACTGGTACATAATTGGCTCATGCGCCGCTGACACAACGAGCAAAGAACAGACACGCACCAGTGACAGAATTATTGTGGCAGCTGTATGCCAACATAAATTAGGTTGACTTAATTTTGTAGTGCAGACATGCCTTAAGGCTTTAAGGTACTAGAATAATATGCACATTCAGGGCTAGTCTATACTGGGAACTTATACAGGTATACTTATATTTCACTGGGGTGTGAAAAATCCACACCCGAGAGACATAGCTATTCCAACCTAGCCCCCAGCATAGACAGCACTACATCGATGAAGGAATTCTTCCATCAACCTAGCTAGCACTTCTCAGGGAGGTGGATTACCTACACCAGCAGGAGCACCCCCATCTTGTTAGCATAGGTAGCTTCTACACTGAAGCATTATAGCTGCAGCTGTGCTAATGTAACAGTTTACGTGTAGACATACCCTCAGAATTAGACTCTCTCTGAGACAGTCTACCAGTGATAGCTGGTTTGTTGTTAGTTGCCTGGTGGTTAGAGTAAGGGTCTTGGAAATAGACCCATAAGTACTGAATCCAACTCTGCCAAGGGAACACAGGTTAAATGACTTAGCCAACCCTACTTATGTGTGCATCAGTTTCCCACACAGCTGTAAAATGCGAATACCATTTACCTCATAGGAGTGTTATGAGTTAGTATCTATTACATTGTGATCCCCTGTCCATCTTTTGTATTCATCTATTGTTTCTTGTGTTATATAAGTAAAATCTGATATTTGTATGTCAGGTTTCAGAGTAGCAGCCGTGTTAGTCTGTATTCACAAAAAGAAAAGGAGTACTTGTGGCACCTTAGAGACTAACCAATTTATTTGAGCATAAGCTTTCATGAGCTACAGCTCGCTTCATCGGATGCATAAAAGTGGAAAATGCTGTGTGTATAAAAACATCCTCACTGCATTTTCCACTTTTATGCATCCGATGAAGTGAGCTGTAGCTCACGAAAGCTTATGCTCAAATATATTTGTATGTGTTTGTACAGTGCCTAGTCTATAACTGGGCACTAATTTATAATTGGAGCCCTAGACCTTAAAACAATATAAATACAGAATATTTAGCATCTGTAAAGCACTTTGAGAGCTTCAGATGAAAGATGCTATATAAAAATAAAGTGTTATTAAAAGATGAAATGCTTAACTACTTTTTACAGAAAAGAATAAGATGTCCTTGAAGCACCCAATAATTAAAGAGTTTTAATTTTGACAAATATATTTATGTATTTCATCCCAGAATATACCATTCAGGTGTCCACAGCACAAGAACAGATACCAAAAGATCTTGATTTTAGCTCAAAATAGATTAAAAAAATAAAAAAAGAAAAGAACTCACATGACCATAGAACTCAAGTCTGTTAAACTGCAGAAACAGGAAAGAAATTGCAAAACAAATATGTTTAAAGCACAGCACATGGTTATGCTACAAGAAAATGAACACTTATCATTGCCAATATCCAAAAGCAACCAATACCGTGACAACAGATAGCAATAAATTTACAGAGAAAAAAGGACTGAGTCCAAAACTAAGATTATGTTTACTAATCTTCTGTCTTTTCACATGTCATCACCATAGAAAAACTATTTCAGCCTTTTAAACCCAACCAGTAGGTTCAAGCATTATAGTTATTTTAAACACAAGAGTCTGCTCTTAAAATAAATAAATAAAATAGGTATTTCTTTCAGACCCTATGGAACACGTGGAGTGGGGGAGGGAAAGACATGCTGCCCTTCAGTTCTCACCGCAATAGTTCATTTTAGAGACAAATTGTTAGTTTTCTCTACCCAATCATCATCTTGGAAACCATTAATATGGCTTTCTGAGACTGGATCCCAGCAGTTTGCATGTAATATACAGTGTAATACAATCATTAAAATAAGTCCCAGCTGTAGAAACACAATGCTATGCTGTTGCTAATGTGCATGTACCGATAATGAATGGTCGTCTATGCTTTAATCTGAATAAAGCTCCCAACTGCTCTGTCTCTTCTTGCCAAAAATTCTCCTTCCTCCTCCAGACTGTTGTTGCATTCCAATTACACTGCTGATTGGAATGAAACTACTTCAGGGAGACTACACACACACACACTTACTTTTAGGATACTGTTCCTGAGACACAAACTGTTTAGAACATTTTGAACACTTAGCGGACACTACCTTTCTGCATGTTTTGTGAACTTTTTCTACCCTTTACAGATGAGATTTTTCTCAGAACTGAAGTTCAAGAAAGCACGCACGCACGCACACACACACACACACACACACACACACACACACACGTACGTTCCAGCAGGACACCCTAGTACTTTAAACATTTCTAACCAAATTCTACTGTCTTCTTTAATTGCTGGCATGCTACCCAGCAACTTTTATTTCTCTGTTTTTTCCCCAGATACAAAAGAAAGGAGATATAAAATAAAGTGAAATGTTAAGAAATCTAACAAGGGGAATTGCAATTAACTAAAAATCTAAGTACAAATTAAATTGTCATGCAGCTTTAAACATTAAACATGTGGCAAGACAAAATATGAAAAATCTTAATTGAAAAATATACAAAGAATATTGTTTATCCCGTCACTGGCTTTTTTTTTTTTTTTTGGGGCGCAGTTAATCTTCATTCACTTCGAAATATTTCCGAGTCCTCAGATTTAACAGAAAGGACTTTTTCAACAGAGCGAACTGCAAATTATAAAACACCCCCATAAACCAAAGAGTTATTTTTAGTTAATAATAAAGTTAATACAATTTTAAAAGGTTGTACTTAATTATAACTATAAAGGAACACTCCTGGGTGGTAAATATTCCACATTTAAATTTCACAGGTGCACATGCTGAGAGATTAGGATTTTAAACGTTTCAATGCCATTCCTGCTCATGAGAATGGAGGGGAGACGGCAATAAAGCTACCCAGGATCACTAACATACCAATGCCACTGGGGTTGTTCAGCTAAAAGGCAAGTTTTCATCGTGCAGTAAGGGCTGTTAAGATTTTTTTTTTTCCCCACTCTCTGGTTTACAGTTACAGCATGTATTTTAAATATGGAGATTTCACTATGGGGTGCCAAATTGAGAGCAGTCAATAACATCCCTTATCCACCCCAAGTTTTTAAAAGGGACAACGTAAACTTAGAAATTCAGATAGAAATGTGGGGTTTTTAAAAACTACATTTTTACAAGTCACATCTAAGAGGCATATAACTAAAAGAAAAAGTCTTGATTTCACTTTATTGTATGCATTTGAAAACACTTTGCATATAGTCACTTTCACTGTTACCCCTATATATTCAATCAGTTTCCTTTTTGAGATTTCCACAAAAGAGAGACGATTGTTAAGTGGTTATAAAGCCACAAACATTAGCAGACAGACTCAAAGGCATGGAGGTACCTTCAACTATTAACTTCATGTTTTGAAATTTTTTTTGCATTACAGTAGTGCCAAGAGGCTCCAATCAGGATAGCAGCTGCATCATGATAGGCACTGCCTTGCAACGTATAGACAGGTTTCAGAGTAACAGCCGTGTTAGTCTGTATTCGCAAAAAGAAAAGTACTTGTGGCACCTTAGAGACTAACCTATTTATTTGAGCATAAGTACTCCTTTTCTTTTAACATATAGACAGTCCTTGCCCCAAACACATCACAAGCACGTTTACAAACGATCAAAAAGAATGGCAAATGACAGACTAGATTTCATGTTGATGGGGTCTTTTTAACACTAAGAAACACAAATCACTTCTGCAACATATTTCACCTGTTTGGAAATTAAGGCTCTCCCATGTCAGACAAAATTCCAGTACTGTTTTGAAATAAATAATGTCAAATTATTCAAACTACAACAGGAACTAATGGTCTACAATTATCTTTCAAAATTATAATTCTAAATGATTTAAAGTATACACGTAAATATTGACTCATGGCCTGGTTTTTAATTAAAGTTTTGTTTATCTGGAAGATAGTCTAAAAGAATGATTCAGCTAATAATAAAATTACAACACATTATCAAAATACTTTAGTGCAACATTAAAGCCCTATTATTTTAACAGTGCAAAAATACAAAGAAAACCCAAAAAGGAAAAAAAAAAAAAATGTTGTTAGCCTGAAATCCAAGTGCCAGGCAGAAGAGTTTCTGAACAAAATATAAAGCCTTCTTTATTATATATTAGAATAATTTCTACTATTAGAAATTTCATCCTTAGATATTTCTTTAATAATGATCAGAGTTCTAATTTATCCTTCACATAACATACATTTGTGAAGTTCAACTTAGCCGATTTGCATTTGTTAAATAAAACTTAATACACAATGTGTAAAAAAAACACCTATTTTAAAAGGTTCACATAAGTCTGCCTGTAAGCATTTTGTCAGTAAGAACAAAGTAAATCTGCTCTCCAACTAAACAAACAGCAAAATCAATAATTCACCAGAGTGCAATCTAAGGAATCCAGAAAATGAAAGCATGTCCTAGTAATCTGAAATACTATTTGAAGGGCTGCAAAGTATACTAGAAACTAATTTTATAGTGATTGTGTACATTTTTCTTCTTTCCATTAGATTTACTGTACTCAATTCTGTTATCCTTATAACTCTAATAAAGGTTTTAGGGTTAGTATTTTAGGTTTCTTGCTAAAACTAAACAAAACACCAACTATGTGCAAGCACTTAACATACACTCATGCAGATTAAAATTAAAAAATATGAAAATGTCATATATTTATCATGGAAGAAACATTAGAAAAATGCATGGCAACACTGAATGTAAATAGATAAGCCAGTAATGGCTTAACCAGTAATCAGTCATCTCGTCCAGTAATAAAACACTGGGACATAGTCTCCAAGGCAATTTTGAATTTCCGTAAGAAAAAAAAATATCAGACTCCAGTAGTCTGCGCCTAGGATGCCTGAATGACTTGTGGACACAGCCAGATGGAGTCTGCCTAGATTTGCCATGTTTAGACTCCTGTTTTAACATCATGATGTCTACTTCACAGTATTGTTTTACTGTAAACAAAGGGCTTCCTTTTCCACTCCTCCCTCTTACCACACTCCAAGCCAAAAAAAAAAACAAACCACCATACACCCATAGAATTCTTAGCACAAGGGACTAACGTATTCACATTTCCTTGATTCATTCGGTGATGGGCTTACTGCCACTCACGTCAAAGTCTATTCATGTGTCCAGGTTTTATTTTACATGGCTGTCATGGAGTAAAGGAAGAAATTATTCTGTAACCTTTGCAATACAGACAGAAGAAAAAGAACAGTATATTAAAATCTCATTGGAGTATACTTGCAGGTCTCCTATATGGCAATGCAATTTTGTTTCTAAGTGGATGTATACAATTTCAAATCTAAGGAACTCCCATTTTTGAAGAACTTGTGGCATGCTTAGATCAAGTCTAAATAATACAGTAGCAAAATGTGTGCGTCCACCTGTATCCTGTATCAACTGGCATGTCCACCATTGCCTCAGCCAGTGAAACTGAACCAGTGGTAGCACTGGTGGGACATTTTAGGAAAACAAAGGCTAGTGTGAAGACTTTGTATTTCCTGGTCTAGCACGGATGGAGCCTCTCAGACCAGTCGGGATGCTTCCAACACACAATGATTTTTGTTCAGTAGAAATGTTGCTCAACTTCCTTAGTACCCCTAAGACTGCCCTTCTTGAATGTAGGAAAAGCAGTTAGCACATCATAAATGCACTGCAAATTATTAATTACAATAATACTGAACAGTTCTCCAGCCAAAAGGCAAAATTTAACAAACTTAAATTATTAACTGCCAAAATGCTTATCTGAAAAACTGAACATTTTTGGCAGTCAACAAAGCCTAATGTGCAGGTAAAAAGTTAACATGTCATTTCTCATATCTGTAATAAATTCAGATTATAATTTACATTCCAGTAAGCACACAAAGGATTGGAGAAGGAAATTCAATAAAGGTAACTTAAATGACCTATTTTAACTGTTGCATTTGTACTGTGATCCTTAAATTACAAATTAAATGTATCTCAATTTACTACAATATGAAGAACAATTAGCCCTCCACACAAAAAAAAGTGAACTGGAGATCAAAAGCAACACTGGCCAAGGTTAGTTAGTATCTCTAATCTTGAAGGAAGCGGCAATTAAACACAAGTGAGAGACAAAGGCTATGTCTACACTGGCAATTGAACAACAAAACTTTTGTCTTTCAAAGGTGTTGAACCCCCTTTCCTCTCCCTCCCGCCCCCCCCGAAAAAAGACAAAAGTTTTGGCGACAACAAGCACCAGCGTGAATGGCGCATTGTCAGCAGAAGCGCTCTCCTGCCGACAATGCAAATGCTGCTCTTTGGGGGTGGAATTTTTTTGTCGGCAGGAGAGCCGCCAAACAGCAGCTACACTGTGCGACTTTTAGCAGCACAGCTGTAGCGACACAGCCGTGTCACGTAGACATAGCCGAAATAAAGTCTTCCATGAACATACATTGTATACCCTTCTAAGACATATGTATAAAATAGCTTTAAAGAGTTCAGAAGCAACTAAGAGCTGCCCCACCTATAACTCTGAATCACTAATGCACTCAATTCTTACCTCTTTCCTTAACAACTGGTATGAAATCCATAAGACAATGACTTCAGCATATTACCTAAGAAGAGTCAAGATCCATTCTGTTTCTAACAGAACTAATTTCAATCTTCTTGAATAGAGTAGTGATTTGCCCAAAATTATTTTTAAAACGTCGTATATCAAGAGTCCATAAAAGAGCATAGGAGTCTTTCTGTGAAGATGAATGGATCGAAAAGGGTGGAAAGGCAAATTCACTGCTTAACAAATACAAATGAAGAGCATTAATAGGGAAAAAAGGGTTGACAACACCAGAGATAAAGAAAATTTACAGCTCTGTTCTGTCCAATATATTTCATGTATCTATGAAAATGTACTAGAGGAAAAAGACATTCAACAAGAAACAGAACCTTAAGATTTGTCTCATTGCAGTAAAACTCTCCAACACTGAATGCTCTATAGTAGAGGAAACAATACAATAAACTGATGATCTAACTACTAGCTGGACAAAAATGCCTTGAATTTTAAAAAGGTCTACTGACAAGAGACCTGTAACTAACAGCCTCCTCCATATTAGGAATTATAAATGACTGAAGCTTGTCAGGCATCAGGTCTACTCAAGTCTCTTTGTCCAGAGCTAAAGATCACCTACGCAATTTAAATAGGAAAACTCTGAATTCTGTCTCTTCGGAAACACAGATCCTGGTTATAACCATGGTCCCATTGATACATCCAGCTACTGTTGATACTACTCCAACAGTTGAACCTAGCTGAGCCTAAATTATTTGTCGGTCACAGTTTCAGAAAGTGTTGAGCTAGTCCTGGAATACTTATTCTAAATCCAATTTTATGGTTTCTAGGAGTGTGTTAAATAAGTTATAAATGTGTGTGTGAGTGTGAGAGAGAGAGAAAATTAATTACAGATAAATTTAAAATAGATGGATAGAATTTCCTCTTATATGTCAAGATCTACAGTCTCTTTCCTAGAACAGCTGATGACATCACAGACACCGAATACAGAACAAGGAGCTGTGTTCCCTGCTCTGCTCAGTTGTCTGTGATCTCAACATCTGTTCCAACACAGAAATATAGCAGCCTAAATTTAAATCCTGGCAGGTTAAATAGATTAGATTTTATATAATCTTTCAGTTCATCTTTAAAGGTGACCTGCATATCATTATTTTTAATATTGTATTTGTGCCCCTTTTTGCTTCTTTGTGATATATAAATAAGTACTGAAAGAGCAGAGGTTTTGTGTTTGTTTTTGTTTTCCAGGTGCAAGGCTCTACTTCTTTTTAAACCTTAGAAATATAAAGTTTCACTCTCTCCCAGTTTTGCTGCACAACTTCTTGAGGATCTCAATCATAGACTAGAAGCTCCATTCAGATCTTAAACAAGGAACAAACATTTAATCTTTCTCCCAAGTGTTTATTAGGCCTCAATATTTAACAATAACAAAAGGTTTTAGAGAGTGACTAAAAATACCTTCCTCTAAACTATTCAGTCTTCCATCTCTTGTGATGGGCTATAATTTCTCTAGTTTTTCAATTATCCATAAAATTCTAGAACAGACAAGACTTAAATAACTACTACTTAAAAAAAAAAAAAAAGCAGTGACAAAAATTTTCTGGCCTTCTATATAAGTAATACAGCAGCATGAAAGAGCACAAGCCTCTTTCCCCTCCCCCATTTTTGAAGGTTACCTTTAATGCTCTGTGAATTGAACCTCCTTTGTACCTTGATAAGTAACTTAACTCTAAGAATCCACAAATATATCCTCTGTTGCTAATGTAAGGAACAAAGATGTTTGCAAGATACTGTTTGTTGCAGGACCATTCAGCACCAGGCATGTTGTCAGCATGAAACAAACAAGTTACCTTTAGTGAGCAAAATTATAAGGATCAAAGAACAATAATATGTTAAGCAACATTTATGGGTAGTTACGCAAAAGAGACACAGACACAAAATTAATGGAGCTCTGCCTCTGCACATCAGTGAATGGTTTACACAGCAGCTAGGTAGCGTAATTCTTAGTGCAGGTAGACATACACCCACTAGCTCTGTTCAAAGTAGTGCCTAAAAATAGCAGCATGAGCATAGTGGCAAGGGCAGTGGCTCAGGCTAGGCACCCAAGTACTGTACAATCCCACCTGACCCCCAGGAGATGTATTCAGGCAGCGAGCTTCAGCCATTATAGCCACACTGCTACTTTTAGGCTCTTGGTTGAGCAGACCTAGCACAAGAATCTCTACCAGCGCTGGGAATCACACCTCCCAGCTGCTGTGTAGACACACCCTCAATCATGTCACACTTACATTTCAGGCACATATAACCCCTTCCCTCCAAAAGGTGAAGCTGACAATGGTCACAATATTGGAGTGTTTTTAGGCTGCACACAAACATACTAGAATATAGTTAAGGACCACAAAACTAACCAAACACACCTAACCTTCCAAAAGAAGTATAAATAACCCATCCATCCAATTTTGATCATAAATATAATTTTGCTGTTCGGGGTGTGTTGAGACAAAGAATAGGAAAAGATACAGTTTTAAAAATCACATATTTGATGTGATATGAGCCAAACCAGTCTGAGGTTTAAACTGCTTCTGCTCAATGCTCATCCCATTCAGAGACGATGAATCATTTCCCATTTGGCAACACTTCTGCCTACAAGGCTGTCTTTTGTGAGGTTTCTCCTGTATTCTTGTAATAGATTTACTAATTTAGTACACCTGACTGAGTAAAAAATATTATTGCCAGCTGTCAGACTAGACCTTGTCCTGTTTATCAGACACATCTGAACAATCCTGTTCTGCCCCAATCATAGAAACAGAATGCTCCTTACTAAGCCCAGTGTAGTAAATTACTTCTTAATATTCTTGTTTTTCTTACACTGACAAAATAACAAATCATCATAGATTTAAAGCAACAGCAAAATAAATTTATCTACAGCAGTTGGGCTCATACTGATTTATCCAATAACCACATTTTTTAAAAAAAAAGTGTACAGTTGCTTTTCTAATCATTCTGTCTTTGAATTCCGAATTTAGATAAACAGAGGTCTGAGTATTTTATAAAAAAGTAATTTGAGGTCACAGGGAGCACGCTCCAGTTTTTCAGGCAACCCTCCACAACTCTTTGAAACAGAAAGGAGAATGAAAAAGGTTTTTTTTGTTTTTGTTTTTTAAAACCCTACCCTCTTAAGGCTTTGTGTGTGAATAAAGAATTGCATTTAATTCCTCTCTCAGTCTGGACTGTATCTTAAGAGGGTAGAGGTTTAGGTTAAGGAGACCACAAAATATACATTTTTTAAACCTACCTGTAATAAACACTAGGAGAATCATTTGATAGAATTCACTTCTGCTCCTTTTACTCTCTACCAGCTTAAAATTATCCACAAAACCAAGCAAAACCTACCGATTTCATTTAAAAAAGAAAAAAAAAAATCAATCTGTATTTAGAATTTGGCTTTCCAAATTGTAGATGTCAGTTATGCAGACATGAAAAGATAGATACTCTGCTTCCAGGGAACCTACAGTGCACAAAATGTCTGAGATCCAAATCCAGTTATAAATATATATATATATATATATATATATATATATATATATATATATATATATATAAATAAATAAATAAATAAATAAATAAATAAATAAATAAATAAATAAATAAATAAAGCTGTTATTTTGATGTATTTATACTCTTCCAAATATTTTAAAAGCCAGTAAGGTATTCAGTGCAACCCATCTCCACTGCTACCTCTTGGCCAGTAGGATCAACAAGAATAAGAGAAGCAAAAAATCTGGGTGGGTTTTGTTTGTTTTAAACACAAGCCTATTTTCTCTTCAGACCTCATCTTCAGACAGACAAGAAGCTGCACCTTTACCTCCAAGATTCAGACTTGGCAACAATGATTCCATGTTTAGATCACTTTAGGGCAGCAATACTGCAATATATTTTACCTGGGACGGACTCAGAAGGTCATCCAAAAACTAGCTGGTTCAACAGGCAGACATTCACCTTCTACATGGAGCAGAGCACATCACAACACACCACACCAGCTGCCTATTCAGCACTGGGTACACTTCTAGGCTCTGGTCCTTATCTTTAAAACCATGAATTTGGCTTAGGCTGAAGTCTTGACTACACATGGCATTATTCAGAAATAGCTCTGGGTGTGAATATTCTTATTCCAGAATAAGAGTGCCACTCATGAAGTTATTCAGGAATAGCTATTGCACTTCAAACTCACAACCTACCTTAATCTGAATTAACCTTCAAGTGCAGACAAGTGCTCAGTAGTTATCTGAAGGACCACCTCTCATTACACATCCTCTGTGGCAATAGGGACAGAAAGGGTGGTGGAATCCAGGTTCTAAGGGTATGTCTACACTGGAAACTTCAATGCGTGTGTGTGGTCGCGCATGAGTGCTGGGAGAGAGCTCCCTCAGTGCTTGGAGCCTGTTACACTAGCACTTTAAAGCGCTCAGACTTGCTGCGCTCAGGGGGGTGATTTTTCACACCCCTGAGCCAGCAAGTTAGAGCGCTATAAAACCTAAGTGTAGACAAGCACTTTAAATCACTAGGACTAAGGTGTGAAAGGTATCCTCAACTAAAGGGCCCTTGGGTATGGTATTCAGTACAAGCAAAAGTTAAGGTATGCCCAAATCTGGCCACATTCTGGGCTAGAGGCAAGAATCATGATCTGATCTTGTTCTTTGGAACTCTAAAGTAGCCCATAGTAAGGAATATCTCACATAGTTAAATACATGATCATAAGAGCAGCTCAGTGCAACCACCACAATCTTTTCATTTAATGTGAACTACACAGACTAACAACTTTAAAACAAGTGAGTTGTAGAGAGAGTTTCCGCCTAATGTTTGGAATTCCTTGTGTTAGAACAATTTTTTGGTCAAAGTTTCAGGGAGAAGGGGTGAGTTTTTTTAAAAAATAGTTTAAAATAAGACAAAGTAATACTGCAAAAATTGCTTTTATACATGTTGTATACAGATTACTGAGCTCCCCATTACCATTGCAAAAGAATAGCTGAATTTAGAGAAAACATATATGGGTGAGAGTACACACTTTTAGTGACACTGAACACAATCTTGCAACCCTTACTTATGCAAGTTCTCCCTTTAAAGTCCATGGGGACTACTCATGTGAGGGTTGCAGAATCAAGGGCACTGTGTGCAAACCCTCCAGACTCAAAACTGTGCGTCAGTGCAACCTCATTTACTTCTATGTACACACTAGTATCTTACATTTTGCCTATTACGTTTATAATACACTGACTAAAAAATGTACACTGTTAAAAAATGTAAAGATTTCAATGCACAATATTCTTACTCATGTTTGTATGCACGAGTTTTGCTCTAGTGTCTTATGTCCACTTGTTCCAATTGCTTGTCTGCATACTTCAATAAAGCACCTTACTCCCAACCTCATGATCAAATTGTGCCAAAATTCCCTATTTCTACTAATATACCAACGGCTTGAAAAGTTTATGCAACATATGCTACTCTGAACACTAACCCTATTAGCCAGAATGATCAGTACCTGGACTATCATAGACCTACAGCTCCAAACACCTCCTCAAGGCCACACTATCTTCAATTTAAAGGAATAAAACAGCTGTATAAAGTATTTAATAACATTGTTAAACAATCGTAACTTAGTATGTCTTGCTTGTGTAATTCCTTCTTTCCCTTTCTGCTTCACTCTTTCTTTCCTCCAATATCCATTATGGAGGATCTTTCCTTACATTGTCTTCATTGTGTGCTTCTCTTTTTCTACTCTGACCCTCCACCCATTTATGTCTCTATTTCCCCTACATTGTATTTGCCATCTCCTCCCCTATATTTTCTCTCTCCTTTCTACTCCCAAAATATCAGTTCTGAACTTATAAGTTTAAAAAATGTATAACCACTCCCTCCCACCTACTTCCATCCCCATATTCTACATCGACACATTTCACATATTGAAAATTTTCCCAGTATACACTAGTGCACTGAATCCACATTAAAGGTTTGCATTTATGCAGTACATCAATATAGTTACACTAAAAAATCTCCAGTTAAGGCCTTGTCTACTCAGAGGAGTTAATTGACATTGAGTTTGTGCACACTAACGCCCAAAAACTATTACAATGCTGAGATGGTAAGATAACCCCTACCACCCAGCTGCTAACAAAGGTATGTGAATTCTTACTGGATTGCAATCCTAGAGCGTTGATCTCTGGGTATAATATAATGGAAGATGAAGGCGTTTACCCTATTAATCATGAAAACACAGCTAAATGTAGACCAACCTGTTCCATTTTAAGAGTAAGTAAAGATAAGGCCAAATGTTATTCTTACAAAAAAGAACTGAAAAGAAAAATTCCTAATGAAGTAAAACTGTAAAAGGTTCTTCACTATAACTTTTGACACCATGAACCAAATTAATTCCAAATACAGATGGACACCATTCGCACAGTACAACTTTCCTTAATGACTGTACAATATTAATGTAAGGAAAATGTATTTGTCACAAAAAATATATGTCCAGAAAAAAAAAATTTTTTTGCATGCTGTTTTCAGAGGGTAAATTACATAATTGGATGCTATGTTTCCACTTTACATAAGATGCAATCTTTAATACTTAAATTGATATTCCTAGAATAACTAAGATGCTCTGCAATTCAAAAAGCATCACTTACAGAATGTGATTGTGCATGAGACTTATTGCTGATTTTAATTTTAATACAAAGGGATACATGCAACATATTTGAGAACAGAAGTGGGCCCGCTGATAGCATTAAAAATTCTAGCCGTGGAACACTGTAGAAGACATTGTGGGAATTCCAAGGCAATTCACTAAAATGTAATTAGGATTCTGTTAAATATGTGAATAAGTAATAGAATCACAAAAATGTAGTATTAGAAGTCCAACTAGTCCAACTCCCTGTGCTGAGGCAGGACGCTGTATATACCCAGACCACCCCTTACAGATGTTTGCCTAACCTGTTCTTAAAAACCTCCAATGACTGGGACTCCACAACCTCCCTGGGAAACCTATTCCAGTACTTACCTATCCTTATAGTTAGAAAGTCTTTCCAATACCTAACCTAAGTCTCCCTTGCTGCAGATTAAGCCCATTATTTCTTGTCCTACCTTCAGTGGACATGGAGAAGAAAAGATTAGTCAACCCATCCAGTAACTGTGGTTCTTTGAGGTCCACGTGCACTCCACATTCCTTCAATAAGATTTTCATTAGCAGTATTCATTCAGTCCATGTACATGCCCTAAGCAGCCCTGTGCCCCATATCAAGGCAATATAGGGCTGCAGGGACGAATTGTCTTCAGTTCCCTCTCTACTGCAAAGTGCCACAAAGAAACTCCAAAACAGGTAGCTGAGCACCCATGAGGGGCACATCTCAAAAGAACCACAGTTACTGCACAGGGCGAGTAACCTTTTCTTTGTGTAGCCTCCCTGTGGGCACTCCACTTCAGATGACTCCCAAGCAGTATCCCCACAGGACAGAGGGAGCTTCAGGAGTGGATCTAGAACTGAAGACAGAACCACATTGCCAACTGTTGTATTAGATCTAGAAGCATAGACCAAGGCATAGTGCTTAGAGGAGGAACACACTGAACATCACACAGTCGTTCTACAGACCTCAGATACTGGAATTTCTTTAAATTAATGAGTAGATGTTAATTGTAACCTTGTAGAGCACGCCAACAGCCTAGAAGGGGGCTGAATGCTGGTAGCATCATAGCATGCAATAATAGATCTAGAGACCCACCTCAGTAGCCTTAGAGTGGAGACTATGGATTCTTTAAATCTGCCTAATGGAAACAAACAGCCTAGGAGACCTCTGAAACAGTTTGGTCCTATCAGCATAAAAGGCCAATTCTCATCTGACATCTAAGGTATGAAAGGAAACCTCCTATAGAGAATTATGTGGGTTGGGTTGGGCGGGGAAGAGACACAATAAATAAATGGATGAGTTATGATTAAACTTGGATGACAGCTTGGGAGGAATTTAGGGAGTAGATGTAAGGAAAACTTTTCCTTTAAGAATATCATGAAAGAAGGATCTTTCTATTAAGTCTCCAATGTTTCCAACTCTTTGGGCTAACGTTATAGCTACCAAAATGACCGCATTCATACATAGGTTAAGTAAGAAGCAGGTCACCATTGGTTCAAAGGGAGGTCCTCTGAGACATCGAAGAACTAGACTGATAACCCAAGCCGCAGTGGGGTCTTTCACTTGAGGGAATGAAAAGCTGTTATGGTAGCCAAGCGAACCCTGACTGAGCTGGTTGATAATCCAATTTTCTTTAGTTCCAGCAGGTAATCCAGGACAGCTGAGAGTGAGGAAAATCAGCCTTGGAGTCCTTGGAGTTGACAGTAATGACTAAATAATTTCCACTTTTCAAGGTAAATACTTTGAGGGGATTCTCTCCTACTGTTTAACAACACCCGTCTTACCTCCACAGAACTGTCAAACTCTAGCCCTGAAAACCATTGAGAATCCATGTCCTGAGACAGAGAACTCCTAGGTTGGGATGAAGCAATCAACAGGCATCTTGTGGGAAGAGATGGGGGATGATCAGAAGTTTGGTTGCTCAACAGGTGAAACAGATAAAGATACCAAGCTTGTCTCTGCCATGTTGGAACTATTAGAATAACCCTGGCTTTGTCCTGGCTGATTTCGTTCATCACCCTCAGTACAGAGGTGTTGGAGTAAATGTACAGAACAGACTCTTTGTCCAGGGTAGGAGAAAGCCATCTCTTAGAGAACAGTGGCCTAGACCTCCGCTCTTAAGCAAAACTGATGTTCACAGAGGGGGCGAAGAGGTCCAGTTCTGAAAATCCCCAAGTTTTAAATATGCCTTGGAAGGTCTGAGAGTCCAGCTCCCACTCATAGTGCTTGGAGAAGTGCCTGCTGAAAGCACGGGCTATGGTATTTTGAAGGCAAGGAAAGTAGATTGCTGAAATGCATATATGATGGATTATGCACCAGTTCCACAACTTGATTGCTTCAGTGCTAGAGAGGGGTATCTCACTCCTCCTTGCCAGCTGATATAAAATATATAGACCATGTTGTTGGTCATGACCCTAGTTGACTTGTCCCTGAAGAGAGGCAGAAAATGAAGGCAGGCATTCCTGACTCCCCTGAGTTCCAACACATTGATATGGAGCCTGGTTTCTTGAGGCAACCATCAGGCCTAGATTGTATAAGCATTGACACAAGCTCCCCATCCCAACAGGAATGCATCTGTCATTACTGTTGGGATTGACTGGAGAAAAGGAATGTCTGCACTGATGCTGTCATGATCTTTCCACCAGTCTAGGAAATCTTTTACTTTGTGGGGAATTGAAACCCGTTTGTCTAAGCTGTGTCTGTTTGGGGAGTAGACTGCTTCCAGGGGTGGCTCAGACCAACAAAAGGCATAAGCTTGCATGGTCTGATAAAAAAAAAAAAGTGCAAGCTGCCATGTAACCTAGGAGTTGGAGGCAGTTTATCACTGAGTTCTGAGGGCTCCCTTCATTAGTTCTGAGGGCTCCCTTCAGAAGTTCTGATTAGATAGATATGAATCGATCCACGGGAAGGTAAGTCCTGGTGATCAACAAACCCAAGGACATGCCAACGAACTGTATTTTCTGTACAGGGGTCGATGTGGATTTTTTTACATTGAATTGAAGACCTAATTCCAGCAACAGAGAAAGGGCCTTCTGTGTGGATGACAGCATTGCTTCATAAGACTGACCCTTGAACAGCCAATCATTGAGGTACAGGAATACTAAAATCACCTCTCGATGAAGGAAAGCAGCTACCACTGCTATAACCTTTGAAAACACTCTCGGTGGCGAAGAAGTCCAAAGGGGAGAACCCAGTATTGCAAATGATCCTGACCTATAAGAAGATGCAGTTATTTTCTGAGAGATGGGCGTTATCGCTTTATAGAAATATGCATTTTGTAGGTTGAGAGCTGAAAACCAACTCCCTTAATTCAGTGAAGGAATTATACCTGCCAGAGTCACCATCCTGAACTTCTGAGACTTCACAAATTTGTTGGGTAACCTTAAGACTAAAAATCAGTCTCCACCCTCCATTTTTCTTTGGTACAAGGAAGTACCTTGATTACAAATTCTCTTTCTTGTGTTCATCAGGAACAGACTTTATTGCTCCTAAACAAAGAAAGGGAGTTTATTTCCTGTCTCAGTAAGAGAAACAGGTAACATTTTAAACAGTTTTTTTAAAACATTTTTACCCAACTGTTGAGCAGAAGGCCATACACAGGAAAGTCTCACCTGTATTGCAGAGCTACACTGGAGGATCAGACATGACCCCAGCATAAGTTTTGGGCACTCCTGCATTTATGTAGTCTAGACAATTGACCTTTTTTGTCAACAATGTGCATCCAACAATTTAAAATCATTGCATGGTACCCCGAGCTTCCATAAAATTAGCATTTACTTCCATAAGAACATACAGGGATTCCACATCAGCAGTAGTGCAAAACATTTTGGCTAGATGTCAAAAACAATTTGTTTCATAAACACACATGTACACACTTAACCGGTACTTTCTTGTAACAAAAAATATGAAAGGTGTACCTTTACAGATTCTTTCACTTTACCCCAGGTTCTCGATTTATGTATTGGAACAGTAATTTTAGATGCTTGTTTAGAAATGCCATTTATCCAATCCATTTGAACTATGTCAGATAGCACTAAGATTCAGCACAGATCATTTAATTGTCCACAGACTTGTTTTGCTTTGGATTTTATTGATCGCTAAGAAACAGGAAATGGACAGCATCTTCCCCTTGGGATATGTTTTGGGAGCTATTGTAATATAAATAGGACCAAGAATACTTTTCCTCTTTTCATGAAGAACTACCATTTCAAGAAATGAAAACTCATAGAACTTGCATGAGAACCTGGACTGTACCCTGTCTTTTCACTTGGGTCAATGATCTCTCAGCCCACTGAGTCCAAGCATACAAGGATCTGGTCACCTTCAACCCCTCCTAACCTGAACAGGAATTGAGAGAGGTGGTGCCTGACATCTTGCAAAACGAGGCCATTTGTATCTATTTAAAAAGCCCAGATTCTAAAAAACCTGCAATCATATTAATTTCAATGGCAAGCAGGAAAACAGATGTTTAATAAAACGGAGCAAATAAATGAAAACAATTATTTTTAGGATTTCACAAAATGTAATTCTATTGTTACCCATTGACTGAGAGTTGTATCATAATAAATGCCATGGGCAAAAAAGACTCTCTTCCATATGTTCCAGCCCAACTATGAGAACCGATTTCTAGTTTTCCATTTCCACTGTCAAATTGCACACATGCGGGCACCACTGCAGCTACACAGAGTCCCTTTAGCAGCTCAATTCCCCCATCCACCTGCCTGCCTCTCCTACTCCACCCAATACTGTTCCAATTTTCTCAAACCACCCACTACTCCTATATCCACCCACCATCTTCTTTAGAAAGCTCCTAATATACTATGGATTTATTCCTCCTCTCAGGAATTGAATAGGGTTTTTTTATATGTATTTTAAACAAAAACAAAGGGCATCACTAACATTGCTGCATAACAGGTTCAGCCCCACATACAGTTTTCGATGCAGAAATCTATAAGATCTAGAGTTTAAAAGACCTAGTAATTTTAATAGGTTGATTGGGAATAGAGTTCCTTTTCTGGAAATATGCTATGGACATAAATCCTGTTTTCCAGCATCTTGTGTCTCAAAAATAAAAAACAGTTCTCTGAAAATGTTCATTCTGAAAGCGTATATTAATAAGGTTAAATTTTAATTCTATTCCAACTCATGTTAGAATTAAAAACACCATTTGTCCTTAGTGCAGGTGAACATTTTGCTGTAAGTACTATTTGGTTATGAACTACACAGTTCATATTTAACCATCTGGGGTATTAACTGAGCATGTTGAATTTTTCTTAATTTCCTGTAAACATCCAAAAAAAATTTCAAGTCATGATTATAATCACTCTTTTTCTCCTGCTTCCCCCCAACACCTGAAATAAAAGACTCTTTTTTTAATATACATATTAATCTCAATTAACCTCTCACCCTCAGTTCAATACAGGCACAAGTGCACTCATTTGGACTCTTACCTACCCAACTACAAATCACCTAGTTAAGCATGTAAAAAGGTATTATTACAGACCTAATCAGTTGTGCCTGCAGTTAACTGGATAAGTAATACTGAAAGCTGGATGTAGACTAACTTAAAATTATAGTCTTTGTCTTTCAGTGGTTTGATAATCCATCATGATCAATCAGTAAGTAATATGGTCCCAAACCTGCAAATGTTTATACACATGCTGAAAGTTAAGCATGCGTGTAATTATTTGCAGGATATGGACATATTTACGGTGATATGCAAAGAGTTATGTATGAGAACACAACCCCTATGTGTTTCTGTACATTTGACACACACAAGTTTCTTTGAATGGACTTCAGGCTCCACACTCATCTCATTACACAATTCAACTCAATTATCCTGTTGAAAGCCATTTACCTTTAGTTAAGTCGCTCCTTATTTCCTCTATGTATTTTTATTGATTTTTAATAAAGTAACAATTCAACAGTGCATTGAAAGTATCAGAATCCTGATACTACTATAGTATTTTACCAGTACACTAGAGATGCATATAATTTGATCATTGTTAATATTTTAACATCTGTTTCCAGAATGAGTAATGGTATCAGCATTCTTTCACATAGCTCTAACCTCCAATGAGAATCAATGTAGTATTCTTAGGTTGTGCTTGGGAACGTTCTTATAAATTGGCTTGTCCTATACATGGATCTCTTTTTAAAATTAAAGAAAAAGGATGCACAGGCATCCATTTAATTCTCCCACTTGTTAAGACAATAGTGTTTCATTGCTTCATTTAAGCATTACCGAACTGCTAGCCACTGACAAAGGCACCAAAAAAAAAAAAAAAAAAAAAGAGTTGGAGTGGCTGGCTGTCTTCTATTTATTTCTGCAAGAAATCCATTTTTATTAGTTGTGTTAAACATGAATTGGCTAGGAATCATTCCAGAAGATTCATAACAGGATATAGACTTATAAACTTATATGTCACTGCTTTTCCTTTCACTTTCAGAACTGTGCAAATGCGAAGTAACCATCTAACAGCCGAGCAATACTTTCCGTTCACTTTTAGGAATGGAAAGTGGTACAAAAGCCTTCCAGCTTGAGTTGCACTTGCTATGAGAAGTAAAGAGCATTGATAATATATGAGATGGTTCATTACCAGGTTTGACATCTAAGGTAAAAGCACTTTTAAGATTACAGTAAAACCTGTGGCATGTTAAACTATTTCTGAATGGAGTCACACACATAGAATGTACAAGTGAATATATAACTAAGATCACAGAATCATTTGATACGATCCAAAAGATACCTTTGGGTCACTCCCAATCTCTAGTATCAGAAGGGCCAACACCAAATTTTATTTTCAATAAATGTACATTAAGGAGAGAGAGCATGCCCCAGTGCCTAGGCACTAAACTGGAAGTCAAGATATCAGGATTCTATTCACAGCTTTGTCACTGATTCCCTTTGTGAACTTGGGCAAGTCATTTCCACATTCTGCATCTCAGTTTCCTTCCCCTGGAAACCGAGATAATGCTGAGCCAGCTTTGGGCTAAGCTTGGATATCTACAGAGGAAGAGTTCAATATATGTCACAAGTATTCTTATCTAACCTTGTGGTGTAAACACGTAATGTTTGAGTAGCAAGGAAAAGTTATTTACCTTGCAATTCTGCTTCTTTGAAGATATAAACACTCAGATCCCTATTTTTAGACCACAACACTCCAGGGGAAGAGAAGTTGGGAACTCCCTATGTTCTTTAATTTTTGAGGGATTTTTAATTGGGCCCCTTCCCTCCCATATCCCATTCAACCATGGTCCATTCCTACTCCCAGTACCCCACCGCACTAACATTTTCAGTCAGCTCCTGAGGTATCAAATCAAACACTGAGCTCTCCAGGGGCTGGGAATATTGTGAAGGCAATACTCTCTGACTATGGGGGAAGAATGCTTTACATTACTCAAATGATCTCAGCCATCATAACGACACACAGGGAGATAGGCTGTCACGTGTCAAGAATACAAAGTTTTATAGATTAACACACATCTTGAATTACACCCAGAAAAAGCTACAAAGTCAGTGCACTGAATATAATATAGAAGTAATGTACTCATTCCATTAGATCAGTAAAAAGAAAAGGAGTACTTGTGGCACCTTAGAGACTAACAAATTAGATCAATGGTTCTCAACCCGGGGCCCACGGGCTCCTTGCCACCCAGTCAGCGCATAGTTGCGGCCCATGTGACATCCTTAGGGCCATACAGGTAATATACATATTGTGTGGATGCAGCCTACGTAACACAGAGCGCTGCATATGCGACCCACAATGGTAAACAGGTTGAAAACCATGGCATTAGATGGGTGGAGCCACTCCATTCTGTGCCAGCTGACATTTCAAAGTGGCCTTCACAGAAAGCAAACACTAAAAGTCCAATCTCGAAGCCAGAAAGGTATCAATAACTCTGGTAAGGTCCACATCAAGAAAACAGTGCAATCTCTTAGCTAATCTCAAACGAGTGATACGAGTAGCTGAAAATCTAAGGACAGTTGGAGGTGAGGTTCAGAAATGCATCAAAATTATGATCCTCTTTGGCAAGAAGGGAGCATGCACCACCAATAGTGGGGACAGACAATAGCTAATATTAACTACTTTGGTACCCATTATCTGAGATCATCGAGATTAAACCCTACCAGGCATTCAGAAGTCAGGCACCTCACCATCATGGTGAGATGCAGAAGACTCCACAAGGAATCACACAGCTGTCCATGCAGCTGCAAGAAAGGGATAATAATTGCAGTAGCCTGATGGGGTACCCACCTGTGCTACCTGGCTCTGATATTTTTCCATAGAGTTGAAGGGCAGAAAGAACCACTGATTCATCTAGTCAGTATATCACCAGTCATTAAATTTCATTTCATTAAATTAGTCAGTCACTTGTATATCACCAGCCATTAAATTTCAAGCAGTTACCCTGCATTGAGCCCAATTACTTGTGTTTGGCTAAAGCAGATTTTCCAGAAAGGCATTCAGTCTTGACATTAGGGTATCAAGAGGTGGAGAATATGCCACTTCCCTTGGCAGTTTCTTCCAATCATCTGTCACTTCCACTGTTAAAAAAGTGCCTTATTTCTAATTTGAATTTGTCTGGCTTCAGCTTCCGGCTATTGGTTCCCATTATGCCTTTCACCAATAAATTAAAGACGCCTTTAGTACCAGGTATTCTCTCTGTGAAGGTACTTATACACTGTAATTAAGTCGTCTTTCAGTCTTATTTTTGATAAGCTAAACAGATTGTGCTCTGTAAGACTCTCACAGTATGGCTTTTTCTCCAGCCCTTGAATCATTTTTGTGGCTCTTTTCTGCACCCTCTCCAATTTCTCAACATCCTTTTAAAAATGGTGCCACCAGAACTGTACGTAGTATTTTGTATCAGTCTCACCAGTGCCACAAACAGAAGTAAAAGTCACCCCTCTGCCCCTACTTACTACTCCTCTGTTAATACGTCCAAGGATCCAACTCTCTTGTATTTATTTCTATTTTTTCCCCTGAAAAAGATTACCAATTACACTATATCACATATACCACATAAGTTGGCATCATGTAGCCACAAGGGTCTAGGCTAAGGCCATCAAACTCATTTCACTTGTTACCCATTCTGAAACAAATCAAGGCTGTACCAAAAGTAGCAGCTAGATTATGCACCAATTGATAGTTTTCATTTAGCTCAATATATTTTAGCGATGTTTTCTAATCTCCAAACTGATATTTCTTTTAAATTATTCCGGCTTGACAAAAAGTAGCTAGCCTGATGTGTTTCACTTAAGTAGACATTATTGAAAACCCAGGATTTTTAACATTCCAACAGTATACAACAGACACTTCTAGTCCTTGAAGATAAGCAATATTATCTTACCTCCTGCACACCTCCACTGTTAAGCATTAATACTATATTCCATCTGAAAGCTTGGAATCTCAGTTTTCAAATGGTACAGAGCAACCACTTCTACATAAAGAGATTCATGAGAATGACAACTAGTAAAAATCACATTAGAATTGAAGTGGGGTGAATGCTGGAGTTTCTATCAGAGCGTCGCCTAAACAGACTGAACAGGATTAGATAAAAATGGTGGTAAAAATGACAGTGGCTGCAGAAGCCCTGCCTATACTACATTTCCCATGAGAAGGGCTAAATCAGTGATACCCATAGTGGGAAATGTTAAAAAAAAGTCTAGTGCAGACACAGCCTTAGAACTGGCTTCTGAGCTCACATTAATCTGAGTTGTACTTGTGTAAATGAGATCAAAATCCAACATGTAAACTTCACGCTAAGATTTTTTAATTAAAAAATTTATTTGAATATATTTAATACTTTGACAGTTGTCTACTATCCTGCAACTTTCTACCTCAAGACAGTGCATAATACACCAGTGTTCATCTCAGTAAGGGGTTAGGAGATATCTTAATTTGTCTATCATAAAAGCAAAAGATCAATAACCTTAGAAGAAACTTATAGCCTAGATGCACTGGAAGCTAAATAAAAAGTTACTAGAACTATGCCACCACCGTGGTTTTTCCCCTATTATGGAACCCAGACCTAAATAAACTGTTACACACTTAGTGTAAAAGTATACCAAACATTTCTCAGAACTTTCTTAAGGTCCCAACAAAGATTCAACCTCTTCTGCAAAATGAGGCCTAGGTTAAATATTTTATTTGGCTCCTTAAGATGGACTGAGAAGTTGGGCATGAGCTCCAGATCAGTTCTTGGACTCACATCAAACACTATCCTGTCATTCATCCAGTCAGTCAAAACAACGTTTTTCATCTAAACCTTTAATGTTTATGTCCTGAAAAACTGCTAATTGAATCCAGTTCCTGAAATCCATTTTTAGAATCTATACCATCCAGTTTAAAGATAATGAACAAAAAAGAAATAAGTATTACACACTGATTACAGAATTAATCCTATCAATGTTAAAGCCAAAACAGAAGACTGCTAGTTTCATAAAGCCAAAGAAAATTAAGATTAAATAACACTTGTCAGATTTAGAGAGCAAATTACTTTAAAAAAAAAAAAAAACCCACACACACTGGAATATAAGGATTTTAATTCCAAACAATTTTAGCATTCAAGCGTTCTCAGACCGCTTTTCCAATCAAAATGGGTAATCAAAACCACACAGGGTACTTCAAACTATTCCCAAGCAAGAACTGACGTCAGTTCAATTAATAAAATTCAATTCAACACTTATACCAATTTTCCTTAAGCATGTAAAACTTCCTTATAACAACTGACCTTATGTGTAAATCAGTTATGATTAATGAAAGCACAAAATACCTCAACATATCAGACGTATATTAAGAAACAGACCGATGCTTCATTCAAATCTCTGAAAATCAGAGTTGCTCAGTACCAAATCCAAACAATTATCAAAGTTGCAAGATTCTTTTTGAAGACAATTTTGTGTGTATTTTCTTTTCAGTATTTCTCTTCCCATATTTTATTAGCAAGGATATATGCTCAAAAATAGTATCTTTGTTTCTTAAGAATACACATGCCCTTTCTTGGGATTGAATGCATCATAATTGTACATTTTACTAAAATTCAATAAATAACTGAAAAAATATCTACTCCTGCTGTTTATTTCTTCACAACAATCATAACCCTCTGCAATGTACCTATGTTGTCACAGACAGAACACTATGTCCCTAGATCTTTAATAAAGGGAAGAGAAATCCAGAGGTGAAAAAGGACAATTTATTAAACAGATTTTTGTCCATAGTTTTCCATTAGGCCACAACAGATTTATAAAGTTTTAAAAAGATAGTTTCTCTGAGCACTAGAAAAGCAAAGCTATCAGCCAGAGACACAAAAGTGAAGAACAGTATTTTAAAAACTAATATTCTCCCACACATCAGCCCAGCTACATGCATCTCAAAAGCTTATTTCTAAGGAGTTCAGCACATGGACACTATAATGGCCCTGCGTGAAAACCCCTTTTACAAGATTAGTCCAAATGAATTCTAAAATATAATGTAAGCAATTATAAGTAATTATATCACAAGAAAAAATCTACAGTAGTCTAGAAAATAAAGCCATTTTTCTTCCTACTCAGAATTATTTTAAAAAATTAAATGCAGTAACTTTAAGACTTTTTTCGCATTAGAAGTTAAACTGGAAATACCGCACATGCCATTAAAATTACATAATTTCAAAAACGCAGAAACTATTTTTAGACTTTTTTGAAACAACTACTTTATTTTGCAAAGCACAGCTATTAACTTGGTTCAATAAGTTGTTGGAAGACCAACAAAGTACTTTAAATATTTATTTTAAATCTTGTATTTTCATTCACTGAAGTCACAATTTAGGGTACAAAATTTGTTTTTTAAATTCACTATTTTCTCGCAAGTCTTCAGTGATTATTTTTCAAAGGCAGAAGACAAGCTTCATCCATATTTATAAACGTTTCTCCATATTTATCTGCTTACACTGCCCTCATCACTACAAAAGGAGCACATTCCAAGTATTTAGAAATAAAAATGATGCCTTTCTTCCTTCCCAGCATGTAGACTGAAATAGTTTACTTTTATGTATATAATATACATATATATTATTAAAGGCCAAGTTTTTTTAAAAAGGAATTTTTCCCTATAGCAGGAGGAACTATATCCAACGAATTGTTTACAATCTCAACTAAGGAAGTTGACTTGAAAACAGCAACACAAAAGATCAAAACAAAAGGGACCAAGGGCCTGATAGTTTGTTTCACGATTACACAGAAAAGACGGTCGGAGAGGGTGAGAAACAACCTAAGGTACCTAGCGCCTAAAAAGTTACAATGGCCTCCTGCCCGCCCCTCCTTCCCTAAAAAATACAACTACTCCAAAAAAAGATCCAGCACGTTACAGACTTCAGGTCATAAATCGAGTGAACTCGGGTTTAATCTAGATTCGGAAGACAGCGAGGCGGAGGGCACCAATACCTCCACCCCACCCCACTCCCCAAGGCTTCACCTCTCCTAACGAAGGCGTGTTTTGTTACTTCGAGCGAACAATCCGATCTGATAATCGATGCCACCACAACGTTTCACACAAGTTGTGTGCAAGGACGTTTCCTTCGTGGCACACGGACCCCTTAGCAACCCGCCCCCTGCTGCGGAGCGCCGGGAGAGAGGAGAGAGTTTACTTTTTCCGGAGGCCCGAGTCTCCAAACCCCAGGTTCAATCTCAAATACACATGGAGGGAGCTCGATCCCACCCCTCCAGCTGGGCTCGCGGTGTTTAGAAAACAGAGAAAGGGGCTTTCCCCGGCTCTCTCTTTCCTTGCACCCCCCCAACCTAACACCCACACTCCCCATCTCCGCTTCCCCCCCCTCGCCCCACACACCGCCTGCCCCCCCCCACCAGACCTTCCCTTCCCCCCCCACACTGCCCGGCCCCAATCTACTCCCCACAACAGCGCCCGCCCCCCAACTCGGCCCCTACCCCCCTCAACCTTCTTCCCAAAGCAGCCCGTGCCCCCCAAAGCAGGCTCCCCCGCTACCTACCCCATTCCCGTCTCCTCACAAAGCCCGGCTCTTGGCCCCCAGCCCCCCTCTCCGCCTCCCCACTGCCTCCTCCCGTCCCCGCGGCAGAGCAGACCCGGGGCTCGGCGGGCCCCAGACTCGGTGCCGGGGGCTCCCCCAGTCCCCCCTCACCTGTCAGGCGCAGCTTGACGGGCCCGTTCCTCCGGGCCCCCTGGTTGGACATGTCCCCGGTCGCTGCTGGGGCTCGGCGCTGCCTTCGCCGGGGCTACCCCTGCCTCTGGGGCCGGGCAGGAAGGGGGACGCGCTAATGGAGTCGGGCTGGGCGCTCAGGGCAGCGGCGGCGGCAGCCGCCGGACGAGGAGAAGCCCGGATGTGCCCAGCGTCGCCATAAGCGGGGCCAGCGCCGAGGAGGAGGCGCCGCCGCCGCCGCCTTCCCCCGCCCCCTGCCCGGGGCCCTGGCGGCGAGCACAACAAAGCCCGGGACAGCGCGTAGCGCGGCGGCCGTCCGCCTCCCTTCCTGCGGGACAGGGCCTGCGACCCGCTTAGCCCCCCAAGTGGGGCTGGAGCCCTCCCCCCGCCCCGGGTCCCTGCACCTTCCTTCCTGCCTCGGGGAAAAGGGCCCCTGTGCCCCCCTCAGTACCCCATGTCCTCACTACCCACGGGGGGCAAGGGGGTGCCTGTCCCCTTAGCGTCCCCCCCCACTGGGATGCCCCCAGGTCCTCATTACCCAAGGGAGGAAGGGGTGCCTATCCCCTTAGCGTCCCCCCCACTGGGATGCCCCCAGCTTCTCACTGCCCCCAGGGGCAAGGGGGTGACTGTCCCCTTAGTGTCCCCCCACGGGGATGCCCCCAGGTTCTCACTGCCCTTAGGGAGGGGGCTGTCTGCCCCCATAGCATTCCCCTTGCCCTTTGGGGATGCCCCCATGTTCTCACTACCCTTGGGGCTGCTTCCCCCCTACACACACTACTGAGGACAGAGCTCCTGTGTATCTTTAACTCCCCCCAGGGAAAAGCCCCCCTCAGCTATCCTCTGCCACTGTGTGAGGGTACCCCATGGCCCCTCAATACTATCCACAGTGGATGGGATCCCCCTTGTGTCTTCCTTTCTCCCTCAAGCTGGGCCCTCTCATCCCTTGCTTCCCAGAGATGGGGCTCTTCTCACTGGGATGGTATCCTTGTGCCCCCAATTTTCTGGGAATTGTGCCCCCCTGTGTGTTTCTTCCCTCGTCGCAAATTTCACCCCTTCCTTGGGATGACACCACCTTGCACTACTGGATGCTGCTCCTTTTGCCCCTAAATGCTGACCAGGGAGACTTGTAATCCTATGATGGGCAGAATAGCATCAAGTGTGACTAATAATTCCCACCCTGGAGTTAAAAGGCTCAGAGAAACGTAGGCACAAATCATATTGTGAGTCAAGGGGTAGAAAAAGGAGTAGGAAGTTATAACTAGTGGGTGGTGTGCAGATTTATGTATTGAAAAACCAAAGATTCAAAAGTAAAATAACTTTATGGGATAAAAGTTTAGAAGTAGATTGTAATACCCTTCTCACACCGAGTAGTACCCTGTTCCACAAGCATGATGAGACTATTTGTGATGTAAGGTACTTTTCCGGATAAGAGAATCATAATCTAACCATGAAAACCATTTACAACTCAGATAAATCCACCATTTATGTGTGATTTGGGTGCAGTAGAAAAGTCAGGGAAATTCCTACACAAACACTGAAATTCTCAAAAAAAAGACCGACACAGATCCCGATTCTCAGTGTAACTCTTTTATCTTCCAGATCCAGTGGCAACTATTCCAGAGAATTCCAGGCCTTTCAACACACCCTCCACTAGGGACACTCCAAAGCAGTGAGAGGATTTAAGGAAGGGTATCTGTATCTTAATGAACAACCCAGCAATCACAGCAGAGGCTGGAGGGGCAACTTTCAAAAGTGCCCTAAATGAGAGACAATCCTGAGACTAACACAGCTACAATTACTCTGCATACCCTAAATTAAGGAGAATACTGGTGTAGCTAAAAATGGGCAGGTACTCCCACTTAAAATTATGAGTTTAAGATGCCATTGTAAAATTTCCATGAAGATTGAGATCAATAGGAAACTACTGGCTTTGTAATCAGACTGCTGATTATATTTGATATTGTTTCTGACGCTCACCCAGCTTATCTGATAGTTTCATTACAAGTACTATTGTAAGACTGTATAGGGCAGAGAGGGAAGCTCATATTGACATAATACCAATGTATGACACCTACCTTTAAAATAAAACCTTCAGTTGATAACATGCTGTACAGCACTACACAGAAACTACATAAAAGTGTATTAGCAGATAGAGCTGTCATTTCTCTTCAGGGCAAAGATTGTGTCTTATATGTTTGGACAATGCGTTGGACATTCTGCCACAATACAATGAACAATCTGTTTAAATCCACATAGGACCTTGCTATCTGCTGGGTTTGATTTCAGAATCAAGTGATCATTAAAAAACAAACAAAATGGCTACTTGCTTTTATTTATGCACTACCTTGTAACCATTTTTGCCAAAAACTGCAAGATCTTCCTAGGGAATATGTCCCTTGCAACTCCTTTTCAACACAGAATTCATGATCTGCAGTTCTCTCTGTAAATGATTCTTGAACATGGCTCTTTGATATGTCTGGGAATTGTGCAATATCTTTTGGAAGAGCTTTTTAAGTCCTGAAGGGCTCCAAATATGCTATCTGTGGAATTACACATTGTACCTGGATATTGTACAAGATATTGCTATTGACATAATTCCATTGGGTCATTCTGACCTCAATAAAACCATTATGATTCTTCCATTTACACTGTTTGGGATGAGTGGTTCATTATGTTATTAAAATTTTTATGAAAGGTGCATGTATAACAGCTGCTTTTCAAAGTTAAATACCTAGACATTTTCTGAAACAAAAGAACATGGGAAGAGTTATTGCTTGAGAAATTAATTTTTTAAAGAAATATAAAAGTAATTTTTTTTAATTGGTCAAAGTATCTGAAAACACCACATTTTAACTTCTCTATTCAGACAACCCCAGTCTGATTTTTCACAGATGCTGAGCATCTCTGTAAGGGCTTGTTCCAAAGCACATGAAGTCAATCGGCTTCTTTTCATTGATTTCAGTGGGCTTTGGCTCAAGCCATTGGTTGTTAGTTTCAGCTCAGAACATACTGAAATTCTCTTGGATTAAGCTTCAATGGGATTCCACACAGGTTCAAGGGTCAACAGTAACAGATCCTAGTGCAGGATAGGAATCTAAGGCCTAGATCCACAAAGCTACTTAGGCAGCTAAACACCAGACTTACGTGCCTAAATCCCAGTTTTGGCTCCATTGTGATCCACAAAACTCCCACCTAACCCTTTAGGAACCTAAACTTACTCAACACCTAAATTTTCAGGGTAAAAGTTACCTAGGCACCTATGTTTCTGCCTCTGGGTATGTCCACTGCTTTCTCACTCTAAGTGTACAGATGTCTATCTCCCACCTAAGCCCCAGATCGAGTCAGAAACTTTGCAGAAGATAGGCATTCATCTGCCTAAGTCACGTGTGGTGTGGCCATAGTAGGTGTGCTCAGAGGAGATAGCAGTCACCCCCCTTCTAGCTCGGTGGTTAGAGCACTCAGCTGGCATTTTGTGAGACCTGGGTTCAATCCTTCTCCTTTGCTGGGTGGGAAGGGAAGGTTTTGAGCAGGGATCTGCTGTCAGGAAAGTGTTCTGAACTATAGAATATTCTGATGTAGGGACCCCTCAGGTGTATCAATAATTACAGAGTCATTGGAGTAGGGGGACTGGATGCTGGGTCCTTAACCCCACTGGGCTACAGAGTCATTCCCCTCTATCTCTGGCCCAGTGATTCTGTTCCACTGTGGATAAGCAGTCACTGGGCCAGAGAGAGAGAGAGTAGTGGGCACCGCCTCCTCCTCTGGCCATTTCGGATGGAGAAAGGCAGGGGCCTAACTCATTCCCAAAAGAAATGCCTTAGGTGCCTCAGAGTATGTCTACACACCAAAGAAAACCCATGGCTCGCCTGTGCTAGGTGACTTGGGCTAAGGGGCTGTTTCATTTCTGTGTCGACTTCCAGACACAGGCAGGAGCCCAAGCTTTGGGACCCTCCCTCCCCACAGGGCCTAGAGCCCGGCAATGAAACAGCCCCACAGCCCAAGTCTCTGATTCCAGGACAGCACCTGCAGCCCAGACTTAGGAGAGAGAGGGGCAAGGCTTAGGACACACCTCTCTCCTTGGCATCTCCTATCAGCTAGCTTAGATGTCTCCCTGCCTAGCCTATTGACTTTTGTGAATTGCATTCTTAGGAACAAAAAGAAATGGAGTACTTGTGGCACCTTAGAGACTAACCAATTTATTTGAGCATGAGCTTTCGTGAGCTACAGCTCACTTCATCAGATGCATACTGTGGAAACTGCAGCAGACTTTATATATACACAGAGAATATGAAACAATACCTCCTCCCACCCCACTGTCCTGCTGGTAATAGCTTATCTAAAGTAATCGTCAGGTTAGGCCATTTCCAGCACAAATCCAGGTTTTCTCACCCTCCACCCCCCCACACAAATTCACTCTCCTGCTGGTGATAGCCCATCCAAAGTGACAACTCTTTACACAATGTGCATGATAATGAAGTTAGGCCATTTCCTGCACAAATCCAGGTTCTCTCACTCCCTCACCCCCCTCCAAAAACCCACCCCCATACACACACAGACTCACTCTCCTGCTGGTAATAGCTCGTCCAAACTGACCACTCTCCAAGTTTAAATCCAAGTTAAACCAGAACATCTGGGGGGGGGGGTAGGAAAAAACAAGAGGAAATAGGCTACCTTGCATAATGACTTAGCCACTCCCAGTCTCTATTTAAGCCTAAATTAATAGTATCCAATTTGCAAATGAATTCCAATTCAGCAGTTTCTCGCTGGAGTCTGGATTTGAAGTTTTTTTGTTTTAAGATAGCGACCTTCATGTCTGTGATTGCGTGACCAGAGAGATTGAAGTGTTCTCCAACTGGTTTATGAATGTTATAATTCTTGACATCTGATTTGTGTCCATTTATTCTTTTACGTAGAGACTGTCCAGTTTGACCAATGTACATGGCAGAGGGGCATTGCTGGCACATGATGGCATAAATCACATTGGTGGATGTGCAGGTGAACGAGCCTCTGATAGTGTGGCTGATGTTATTAGGCCCTGTGATGGTGTCCCCTGAATAGATATGTGGGCACAATTGGCAACGGGCTTTGTTGCAAGGATAAGTTCCCGGGTTAGTGGTTCTGTTGTGTGGTATGTGGTTGTTGGTGAGTATTTGCTTCAGGTTGCGGGGCTGTCTGTAGGCAAGGACTGGCCTGTCTCCCAAGATTTGTGAGAGTGTTGGGTCATCCTTTAGGATAGGTTGTAGATCCTTAATAATGCGTTGGAGGGGTTTTAGTTGGGGGCTGAAGGTGACGGCTAGTGGCGTTCTGTTATTTTCTTTGTTAGGCCTGTCCTGTAGTAGGTAACTTCTGGGAACTCTTCTGGCTCTATCAATCTGTTTCTTTACTTCCGCAGGTGGGTACTGTAGTTGTAAGAAAGCTTGACAGAGATCTTGTAGGTGTTTGTCTCTGTCTGAGGGGTTGGAGCAAATGCGGTTGTATCGCAGAGCTTGGCTGTAGACGATGGATCGTGTGGTGTGGTCAGGGTGAAAGCTGGAGGCATGCAGGTAGGAATAGCGGTCAGTAGGTTTCCGGTATAGGGTGGTGTTTATGTGACCATTGTTTATTAGCACTGTAGTGTCCAGGAAGTGGATCTCTTGTGTGGACTGGACCAGGCTGAGGTTGATGGTGGGATGGAAATTGTTGAAATCATGGTGGAATTCCTCAAGGGCTTCTTTTCCATGGGACCTATCTCTTCCCATTCATTTTATGGAAGCCTAGGCACCTAGCTCGGGTTTTGTGGATCACAGTGGTAGTATTCCTGCGATTTTCCAGGCACCAACAGGTTAAGCACCGCGATGCCCAGAGTTGCATCACCTAAGTCCCTTTGTGGATCTGGCATTAGTATGTAAATTGGAGGTTAAGCCTCCAAAGTGACTAGTGTTTCCCGTAAAATACTTAATCCCAATGAGTTCAATGAAAGCTGAAGGTGTTCAGCACTTTGCAAGACTGTGTCCTTAATTAGACCTATGCATGAGTTGGGTTCTCAGGGATTGTTTGTACTGGATTTACTGGTTTTTGCATTTGTAATTGATATAGGTCTCTTTTACTATTTATTAATATCATGTATTTGCATATTCTCATTTGTCAAAACAGTTGGCATATTCAATACATTTAAATTTCTTGAACCTTTGTATCATCAAATAAGTAGCTCTTTCATGAAGACTATTTTTGTCTTTCTTGTTTTGTTATTTTCAATCTATGAAAAGTCCTTATCTTCACTAGGAAGAAAAAAGTATTTTTAAACGCATCCTAGCTAACATGTTAATATCCCAGTGTACCACACCAGAGGTTTATTTTGATCAGCTAAGACGTGTTTAAAAAAAAAAGAGTTACACATCTTCTAGTAACTGTTGTTCTTCTTCGAGATGTGTCGTTCAAGTCCATTCCAATCAGGTGTGCATGCACCGCATACAGAGTGGTTGGAAACTTTTCCCCTTAGCAGCTCCCATCGGGTTGGCTCGGGAGCCCCCTGGCGTGGCGCCTTCATGGTGCTCAATATATGACCCTGCCGACCAGAGCCCTCTTCAGTTCCTTCTTGCCGGCTACTCTGACAGAGGGGAAGGTGGGTGGGTATTGGAATGTATGTGAACAACACATCTTGAAGAACAACAGTTACAAGAAGGTGAGTAACCATTTTTTCTTCTTCGAGTGCTTGTTCACATCGATTCCAATCAGGTGACTCCCAAGCTCTACCCTGGAGGTGGGGGTCGGAGTTAAGGAATTGCTGATTGGAGAACCTCTCTGCCAAAAGCTGCATCCTCTCTGGAATGCTAGGTGATGGCATAGTGAGTGGTAAAGGTGTGTACGGAAGACCAGGTTGCCGCTGTGCAGATCTCCTGGATAGGCACCTGGGCCAGTGACTGTTGCCTCTCGTGCTCCTTTTCATTCACCGCCAAGACCACCAGGGAGCAAGGGTGCAAGTGAGAGAATAAGTATTCGTACTCCAGAGACGGCACAAAGTACTTCCTCTCTATGCCCCTAGATGGGCAGAATGGAGGCTGGAGTCTGCCACAGGTTTTATTATTATTTTGTATGGTCTTTATTAGTGGTAACACCACCCGTGAAGGACTTCTGGAGCAAGAATGTCCACCATTGGGTCTTCTGTTTTGGCCACTTCCTCTGCCTGTAGGCCCATGTTGCGGGCAATGCAGGTGAGCAGGTCTTGGTGCGCCTTGTGGTCAATGAGCAGAGGTCCTGAAACCGATGCTCCTGCTACTGCCTCATCAGGCAAGGACGATGATGTGGCAAGGGAAGGTACAGGGTCCTCACAGCCCTCTACCTGCCTCAAATGTGGGATACATGACAAATTGTCACCTCTACTCTTGCAAGCAGAAGACATTCAGATCAGGCCTTACTCCGACAGGGAGAGGGGCCAGGTCTATAGCATCATCTCCTTTTCCCTTAACTTTGCAAAAGCCCCTGTATGCTCTCTGGTAATTGGGCTCTGACGGTTGGGAAGGGTTGGGGATGAGGGCATAGCCATTTTCTATCCTATCATTCCTTCCCCGGTTTCTGTGTGGAATCACTAGGTAAGACAATGTCAGCATTTTTTATTCACTGTCCTCTTTGCTGAGTAAAGGCCCTGAGTGGGGTGGGACGAGGAGCAGCAGCCAGGAAAGGAACCCAGGCAGGAGCCGTGGTGACAAGGGGTCAGGAAGCTTTGCAAAGCAGTTCTCAGAGAATGTATTTGCTTACAGTGGTCAAGGGCTGTGTACTGCCACAAGAGAGTATACTTCACTCCCCTAACAAAACAATGCAACAGACATTCTGAGACTCAAGGAGTTTCTTGTCCTCTATATAGGTTTATTTCCGCCCCAATAATCTTCTCATAGAGGATGCATCAGACATTAAATGGATACTTCATTGTTGGGTCCTATACGTATAAAGTACATGTTGCTCTCAACACATCTCATTTCAAGGGTAAAAAGAAGCTGCACATTTTATGGAGCTAATCTTGTGATGTAAGTGTTTAAGTATTACCATTAAATGCTGACAAGTGATCTCTATTTCACTCTAGGCTGATATCACTGAGTAACAAATCCTTTCAAGATGAGGTAGCTAGCTCAGATCCAGAGGGAAGGGAGTGCCTTTTCTCGCCCAACAGCTCACTTTTTGGATGACAGCTGCATTGACAGGCTCAGAAGGGAGTTCCATCCAGTCATCCTCAGCCAGAAGGTTAGGGATTGAGACATGGAGTCTCAAGGGTGGGCAGGAATGTGTAAAGAAAGGAAGAACTGAAGCATCTTTAGGGCTCCAGCAGAGATGTGGAGGAGCCATTGGGGCGATAAAATAATTTAATAGTTGATATCACCGGTTAGTAACAGTTTTTAAATAAATGTGTAGAGATACAAAAACTGCTGCTCTATGGCTGCATACCACAGAAATTTGATTCTCGAATTTCCCACTATGCAGAAAGGAAAGGCTTTACATTTACAGAGGTTTCTCAAGGGATTTAGTGTTTTTTACTGGAAAATGTAAACACATGTCTGTAACCAAATAGTGTTTGTTTTCAGAAAAGGAAATGTGTAGCTAAATTCTTAGAGGTGATGTCCTTTCCATCTTTAGAGACAGAAGAGGATGCTGGAAATGGGTTCCTCAGAATTTGGTACGTGTTCAAAGAGAAACACCACTGGAGAAACAAAGATTATAATCTTAAGTCTTCCTACAAAGGGGTTTAGTCATACCATTCCTTTAAACAATAATGAGAGAGCTGGCTGGTATTATACCACATTCTTCACCGGCATATATAGTGATTTGATGGAAGCAAAGGTTCTTCATATTTGCTACTTTCAATTACCTGCTGTTAGTCTCTCTTTCTCTGAGCCTGATTCTTCTCTCATGTAGAATGGTGTAAAGAAGGAGTAACTCCACTGGAGCCAACTGAGTTAAAATTAGCATAGGTGGTAGGACAGTTCAGCCCCATTCTCTGTGTTTTCCTTTTCCCCTATGGCATGCTGTTTGTGGAATTTGCAACTGCAGTGGGCAGACTGTGCCTATTTTTTCCACCTAATGATCCAGTTCTGAGAGTAAAAGGTAATACTACAATAAGCATCCAGGCAAAGCAAATTAAAATGTTAATCTATCAAACTCAAAACAATTTTAGGAGGATAAATCGGGAATCTTTCTACAGTAACTATTGCCTTCAGTCTTCGCAACTCCAGCTGTGTGAATAACGTAGCTGGAGTCGACGTACCTTAGGTCAAGTTACCGCGGGGTCTACACCGCGGGGGGTGGTGGGGTGGGGTGGGTAGACAGGAGAATTTCTTCTCGTCAGGGGTAGAGTACAGGGGTTGACTGGAGAGCGATGTGCTGTCGATTGGGCAGGTCTTCACTTGACCCACTAAATCGACCGCTGGTGGATCGATCTCAGAGCATCGATCCTGGCTGTAGTGTCCAACTTTTTTCTTTTTCACTACTACTTTCCCACACTGGTAACAATGAGCTTTTAAAATAGCTGTTTGCGATACTGGATAGAGTCTCTAGATCTGAGCATTTACATCTTCAGTATTCTGTCTCCCTTCCTTTTTAGTCAATTCTCTCCCAACAAAATTCCATGCAAAACATTTTTTAAAAAGTCACGGTACTTACATGTTTATAGACATCACACATTATTCACTCTGCTTGCATGTTATATTCCTCCCTCCCACCTCTTTGTCTGTCTTGTAAGCTTTTCAGAGCAGGGACTGTCTCTTACTTTGTGTTTGTACAGTGCCAAGCCCAATTAAGCCTTACCTCATTTGGGCTCCCTAGGCACTCCCTAATATTAATTAATAATAATACAAATTTACAACATTAAACTTGGACAATATCTTATTAAAATAAAATCTAGACAAACAACTCCCATAAGAAAGAAAGCAAAAGCAGGGCAGTTCCTTTAACTACAGGTAACATAATATTCTTTCAGAGCATATCCTTACTATGTTGAAACATGCAGTAAAAGTTCAGCAAACAATACCTATTGGTCTGTGGGGATTCTTCAGACCCCCATTGAAAGCACTGCAGAGTCAAGAAAGGAGGATCCAGAAATGATGATGGGTTTGGAATGAGTGCTTGTATTGCTTCACTGTCTGGGAGAGAGAATGAAATAAGGTAAGGCCTGATGCTGCCATTTTCACTCACAGTGAATAGTATCTTATTTCTCAAGGAACCAGGTTTATTTCCTTAGGCCATGAGTTCCTGGAGACCACAGAGAATGCTGTTCTCTTATGACCTCCCTCAACCAAGGCCCTCTCCATAGACATCTTTGCTTGCAATGGCCATTGTCCCTCTAGCCAGAACCATGCCCTTTCTCCACTTTGGCTATGTCTATGCTATCACTTATGTCACTCAGGGATGTGAATAAGCACCAGTTTGGACAGCGCTATGCTAGCAGGAGAGTTTCTCCCACTGACATAGCTACTTCCACTCATTGGGGGTGGATTAATTAAGTCAAGAGGAGAGCTCTCTCCCATATGCTTAGAGCAGCTAATGTAAGCTCTCTAGTATAGCCATTTGTCAGGCTCTCTTTTAGGGATGTCTACACTGCAATTAAGAAACCACGGCTGCCCCGTCCCTTGTTCTGTCTGTTGAGCAGTACAGTGGACCAGATGTGTATGCCCAGATCAGCACTTCATCTAGGTTGCGTCAGGTCCATGGGCCATAGGTCTGACATCTTACTACAGAGAGACAAAGAAAGCTATCCCATGATGGACGATTTCTTCATCGCAGCAATATAATGAGCAGAAATGTCTAATGAGAACCAGAGCTTCTGTTTAAGATTTCCTCTGGCATACAGAGACAATGCTTGTGTAAAAGGTCAAGATTCAATCCATTTCTCAGGCTGGAGAGCAAGATGGAGCTCTGCCTCAGAAGAAGAAAATAGGAAGGATGTCTCCACCAGCTGCTGACATACCATTGCCCTCTCAGACAGGATGCGTTTTGGGAAATTGTGTATCTCTGAAGGGAAATGACTGCAACTGTAGCTGCAGAAAAAGATGACCCTCCTCCCCCATGACAGGATTTTCCAGTGTTTAGTCATTTAGATATGTTCTGTAACTCCAACCACAGCAGATTAGTAATTGAGGCACACATATTTCATTTACTCCTTCAGCTATTTTGTTTCCTAATTATGTCCTGCTGGATGGCAGTGTCCTCATGTTATTTTATAAAAGTAAGACATGCAAACTCTTTAAAGAGTGGATAGGCATTGAAACAGGCTAACCAGGTGCATCATAGTATCTTACGGATAGCCAGAGGCTAAAAATCCCTGTCTGAAACAAACAAATGTAATATTAATTTGAAGAGAGAAGGCATCGGATTAGTGTTTAGAGCAGGTGACTGGGAGTCAAAGAAAAAAATTCTGCTCTCATTTATAGCATAACCCCAGTGTAATCTAGTTAGCCCCAAGACTTCTGAGTTCTAGTCCCAGCTTTGTGGCCCAGCTGAAGTCATCAAACTTCTCTGCCCCTGTGTGTGGTGGTGTTTTTCAGAATCTATGCTTCAGTACTGGTTTTTGCATAGCACTTGTATGCAATCTTATAGTAACAAACCAGGATGTATGAACACAGAGGGGAAAATGACTGTGGAAACCAATGTCATATTTCAAGAGATGGTTTAGTGACATAGGACTAGAAGTCATTCCTAATTCTGCCTCCCTGTGGGCTCCCATTGAAATTAATGGGTGAGTTTCTTCTCTCACTTGAATCAATAGAAATCAAGAGTAACTCCACTGAACTTGATACAACCTGTGTATTGAGAGGGGGATTAGGCTCAATGACTTCAGTGGGAGCAGGATCAGCCCTAAATAACCTTGGCCAAGTCACTTAGTTCAACAGTTTCAAAAGCAGCCATATGTTCTGGGTGCTCAACATGAGACACACACTGAGCCTAAATTGCAGAAATGCTGAGTGCTCATAACTTCCATTGAGTCAGGGGGACCTGTGAGTGAAAAGTACTCTGGAAAAGCAGGCTCAAGGTGTCTCAAACTCATCATCCCAAAAATCAGCCACCCAAAACCAGAGGCCACTCTTGAAATTATTAGCATCACCCTCTCTTCATTCATCTGTAAAGTAGTGATAATAGTACAAACTTTCCTGAGTGTGGGGAGATTTAACTGAGGTTTGTAAAGTGCTGAGAGTGCCAGCTGCTAAGCATTCTCATTTAAATTATTAAAGGTACCTTGACTACCCCTTTATAAGAATTATGGGCCTGATCTTGTAACTCCCAAAGATCACCTTGCTTTGTTTGGAGCAGCTGCATGATCAGGTCCCATATACTTTTGATTGTTCAACATGAGTGGATTAATAAAAACCTAGAACCTTATAGAATAAGATAGTATTTTAGTTAACTATCTTGGTGAGGCACGTGGGAGATTTACCTCGTCACTGTATCTTTTACAACTGTTATGGGAATTATCTTGAAAGATTTTAGTTTTCAGAGGTGTTTAACTTAGAAAAAATGAAATGCTATCACAGTGAGACTGTCAGCCTGGACAATTCTGTACTACAGTTGACATGAACCACTGCTTTCCGCTAATTCATAGGTATTTGGTTACTAAAGGAGTAACTAGTCTTTTCTAATCTCTCTTATTCCCAGAAATCTCAGAGTAAGTTTTAATAGAATAATGCTTCCATCTGCAAATGGTAAGGCGTAAACATTCTTAAATAGTATGTTTTCTGAATCTCAGCTACATTGCTCCCTGGGAGTGGGGGTGTAATTCCCAGTGATGACAGCAGTTGACCCAGTCCTTGTACTGTATATTGACTCTTTGCACAATGTTGGTCAATAGTGATTAATAAGAACATGGCTGCCAAGTGAAATCAGATTCTAGCTCATCTGTTCAGCTCAGAGGTATTCTTTGGACAGCGGCCAATAGTAGAAGGCAAAAACATCCTATGATGCACCTATCAACTCTGAAATACTACAGGGAGAGAGAAAAATGCTTTTCTGGACCCCCAAAAGCCCTGAACCATGAAGCCCTGACTTGATAGGCCTTATCGTAGCTTGTGTGGACACATTATCATCAGGGTCCACTATAAGTATTTCTAAGTACTCATCACTGTGGTATCTGAATGCAATGGCTAAAACCTCATGCTTCAGAGTTTAAGACCATATATAATTATTACAGTGAGGATGAGACTCTGATGGGGGGCTGCTTATCCTACATCTCCTTCCTGTACGATTTCTTGCATCTTGCTCTGAAGCATCTGGTGCTGGCCATTATCGGAGACAGGATATTAGACTAGATGGAGATTGGGTCTGATCCTACACTGCAGTTCCTGAGTTTAGGCAGGGGTTTTGGATGAAGGAGCCTATGGTGGTATCAGACGTAGTTTTCCGGAGAGCATCACCTCATGCTCAATCCGGAGTCCCTGAATCAATGGGAGTTTTGCATGTGGATTGTGTTAGAAATACCTCCAAAGATTTAGGTTCAAGTATGAGATTAACTCAGGAGGAAATATCCAAATAATGATAAACATTCTTCTAAGGATCATTCTATGTGCAAGAACTCACAACACTTTACCATAGTTAATTAAGACTCATAATCCCAGGAGGAAGGGAAATGTTATCCTCAATGATGGAGAAACTAAAGCACTAAAAGGTGGGGTGAGTTACCGAAGATCATAAAATAAATCTTTCAGTGTCAGGAACGGATCCAGGCCAAGTGGCTTTCACTCCAAAGCTCTAACCCCCATACTGCCTCCTCATTCTATATAGCAATTGTGTAGAGGTTAATATGCATGCTATTTCAAAACTTCAGTGGCTGAAGCACATAGATTCTGTGATGTAATGATGCAGTAAAGCACATACGAGTCAAACAGAACAAAAATCTGAATTTTCTTTTCGCTTCCTTCCACTTTCCAGCTCAGCATTTTTTCCCACTACATATGCTGGAGTGTCATGAGAGACATTTACATATCCCAGAATCTGGATAAGCTTCTGATGTGCTTGACCTTAGTGGTGTCATTCAACCTTCCAGATGTGGAAGTGATTTGGGGAAGAGAGTGAAGACAACCAACCATCAAGTCATCTATTATTTTGCATTGCTGAATTTACATTTTCCATACTCCCTACTACAATCCCTGGGAAAGAGTGATGAATGGCCTAAATATTTAAGAGGGTCAAAGGGACTATTGAAATGCTAAATGTGATCTGAAAGAAAATCTCTTACATACTTTGATTTCATGGCTAAAACCTCTTGAGGGAAAAATTTAAATATTCATGAAAGATGTTGCTTTAAGAAAGAAAGAAGGTAGAATTCAGAGGCAGCATGAGGTGCAATATGAGGCCTTCATCCTGAAATAGGATCCAAATGGATGAAACCCTCTGGCCACACAAGGCCCACTGGGTATACCCTTTCACTCGTCAGGATCGGCTTGCAACACCTGGGCCTTACATGACATTCTCTTGGAGCAAGTGCTGTGTCTCTCTTATTTGTTCTGTAAAGAGCCTAGCACAAATTTTATGATATTATGCCCTTCTTTGAATCTAACCCCGATTCTGTATGAAATGGAACCAGTTCCTAGCTGGAAGGAAGTAGGCTGTTTAGTTAGGATGTTTGTGTAATGTTTATTCATGGAGGTTAAAATAAATCATTTTGTAGGTTACCATGGAACACTGCACTTCTGCTTATAGGTGCTAATCCATAGTACTATTCCATAGTACTACATGGCAAACAAAAGCTGGGTCTCCTAGACTTATTTGAAGTACAGGATAGTGGTTATACTAGAGAGAATATATTTTTAAACTAGATTGGACAAAAAGTACTGGAGGAAGTACTGTAGGGCTCTAGGGGATAGACTGGGCAACTGCCTGGGGCCCTACACTACAGGAGACCCCACAAAGCTATGGTGCTCAGGCTTCACCTTCAACCCCAACTGACAAGGCTCAGGGTCTGCCTTATGTGATGGGGCTTCAGCTTTCTGCCTGGGGCCCCAGTGAGTAATGCTGGCTCTGCTTGGTGGACCCCCTGAAACCTGCTCCCCAGGGGACCCCAGACCCCGGTTGAGAATTGTGGGAGTACACTACTTTCTAATATAATTTGTGTGGGATTTTCAAAAGGATGCTAAAGAAGTTAGTGTCTAACTCCTACTGAATGAGAGTTGGTGGGGTGCTTAGTTCCCTTAATATTTACCCAGCCATGGTTTCAGGTTTATGTTTCTAACATACTATTATTTTCTAATGCACACTAAGCATAACTTTGTAACCCAGTAAAAGGGTTAATGTTTCACAATTTAGTGAGAGCACCATCTTTTTTCATCTCATCTCAAGGCCAGATCTTACTAGGAACAGTTCTACAGGCGATCAGAGTAGATGAGCACAAGGATACCTTTTGTGACCTTGTTAAATAGCATGAAAGCATATTTGGGATTGATTGTAGCACCCCCTGGTGGAACACTTAATATCAATGTTACATAGCTGTGAACATGCATCTATCTCAGATATTGGACCAATATTACACTGCAGGGACTCTGAGTTATAGTAGCATTGTCCTCAAAGCCCTCTCCCACAAAAGTTCAGTCCCTACACTATTCTTTTTATAAAGTAAATTGGTTATTCATTTTAGACTGCCCCCCCAAATTTTTAGTATCTGCAGATTTTTGCACTGAAAACCATTGTATCATCAACAGTGTCAGGAGGAAGCTGGAGGATTGAGAGCTGGGAATGGAAACATGGAGCTTCTGGCACTCAAAGCAGTTGAAGCTTTTGATATTGGGGAGCAGGTAGTTCTCTTCACCTTCTCAATTTTGGGCAAGGGTGGAGGCAACTGTAAATTGGATGGCAGTTTGAATTAATCATTACTTACCCCAACAAGCTCCTTAGGGTCCCAGCTATAAAGATGAATGCAATATGCCTTAAAGGGTTATCCTCTGCATTAACATTCTAGACTGTTTGATGCACAAAACAACATTCTGCTAAATAGCATAGTTGATTTAGCCATAGAGTATAAAATAGACTAGTTATAAACCCTTGCAAGTAGCTGTAGAAGAGCTGTGCACGTAACCCATTTTTCAGTTCAGTAACCAACCAAAAAAACCATAATATTGTTTTAGGTGAAGTGAAACATTTGATTTTTTTAAAAAATATCTTTTATATATTTGAAATAAAATGTTAGGCAAAAAAGTTTCAAATCAAAGTTTAAATGTTTCTAAAAATGTCAAACCCATTACAATTTGCCATCCCAACTGAAACATTTTGATTAGTTCAACAAATACTTCATGAATTAGTCAAATTAATCTGCATTCCCCCCCCCCCGTAAAAACAAAATTTAATCTGAAAAATTTCACCCAGTTCTACAATATAGCATTTTTCATGCTGATGATGCCCAGGTGATTTATAATGTTGACTCACCAACTTCTGAAATGCAGTCGTCATATGGGTAGCCATAGCAGCCATCCTGTTTAAGAATACTATACTGCTGCTTAAATGTGTAAATTATGAACATTTATAATTAAATTTACAGGGAGAAAGTCTGTAAAGTGTAGTGGGAAATGGTAGTTACAAGAGAGAGATAACAGTCAGGGCGCCATTTTTAAAGTTCTTGTGTTAAGTAGCACCTTCAACAGCATAGCAGCCTCTAGGCCAGAGTAGAAGCAAGAGTTCTACCTACTAAAATCACAAATACCATTTTCATAGCTCTCACCAGGTCCAATCCAGACTAGTTTATAGCACTTCATATTATAGCACAAGGTTGTATAGTGATATCATAAGTAATTTTATGCATAGGTTCAGTTATTTTTTAAAAACTTTACAGAGTTTGGGGGGGTTATGGAGAAGGGACAAATAGAACCAGAAGTTTGTGCCATTTTCTATACAACTGCTTTAAAATAGAGTTATCAGGATTTTATTGGCTCGGTTATTAGAAGTTCAGTCCAAGCTGAAATAAATTGACAATGTGTGTGTTGAAGTCAGCCTACTCTCTATTACACATCTCAATACTTCCACCACATTATTTTTTAGCAGGATAGGGTCCAGTTGTTACTGTATTAAGTAGCAGCAAATGACGAAGCAGCAAAACTCAAGAGCCAACAAGTGTGAATCTCATGTACCAGGCTGGGGCCAGTGTTCAAGTTTTTTTCCCATTTTTGGACTAAACCTTGTAACACTGAGTGGCACAGGTTATCCAGAACAGATGTTTACAGAGTTTTCTAGGATTATTCAGCAAAAATAAATAGATCTCTAGAGAGGTTTGCAGGAAAAGGGTGAAGACTCCACTGTCTGAAGTAGGTGCTAGGTTTTCTTTCAAGTTGAGTAAAAAGGGAGTAATACATTCCAAGTTGTTGGCCTTATTCTCTATAGCAAGCAATAATTTGGAGTATTTCCTGGGCAGCTGATATTGGTTAGAAATCTGCTACCATTCTACATTATCTGCAGCAAGTTATTTCTCTAGAATTTAACTCTCTGGCTACCAAAATAAAAGCTAGGAGAGAGTCCTCCCATAGTACACCTAGTGTACCCTCTCAGAGTCAACCTCCTTATTTAAATTAGATTGCAGGTATTGTTGGTCATGGCTTCTTCATAGATGTAACATTCACTCCTATGGTAGTTCTTGACTTTACCTTTATCAGCAAGCCAACCTTCCAGGCACAGTCAGCATGAGTAGATTATAGTTTTGCTTGCAGAAGAGTTGTGTGTTATGATTCATCAGAAGCAGGTTACTTGTTCAACGAGTTCAACTCTCTCTCCACCTTGGGAGTGTTTTTAATTTTTTTCTCAGCTTGTGTCACAGGAGATTAATTATTGCAGAAGTTTATGTATCATTAATGCATTCAATTATCACCACCACTTACATCAGTGTAGGATTGAACAAACATGAAACCAAGTCACTCTTTAGTGGATGCTTCCTATGGCTCACTCCTAGTACAGCAGTCTATTTCAGTAACAAGTTTTCTTTCTCAGACCTGGAAGATTGCAGATGCTATTATATGGTTCTTCTTCTACCCTTCTCTCAAGAGCATCAATATGAGCCTCCTTTAAGGAAGCCAGCACAAACATGACCCCACATGAAGCTACTGAAGGGAGAGCCATTAGAATGAATGAGTCCTGTATTCAACTTTCTTGAAAGAGGGTGTTTGATTCTGAAGATGAAAGTTGCCATTGTAGCTACTGTTCTCCAAGATGATCTTATGCACACGAAACAGACTACAGCAAGGACACTCCTAGGCGTAGGCCTGGGCTACGCCGGTGGGGGGTTCGAACTAAGATTCGCAACTTCAGCTATGCTATTCGCGTAGCTGAAGCCGAAGTATCTTAGTTTAAGTTACTTGGCTGTCCTCACGGCAGTGAGTCGACTGTGGCGGCTCCCCCATCGACTCTGCTTACTCCTCCTGCCGAGGTGGAGTACAGGCATCAATTTATCACGTCTAGAAAAGACACGATAAATCAATCCGATAGATTGATCAGTACCTGCTGAGCCAGCAGGTAGTGCAGGCGTACCCTTAGCTGTATACATTAATCCAATACAAGATAAGATGGTCCGATATCCTCCTGAAGAGGAGGATCAAGTCAACATGCCCAGCCTTGGAGAAGTAGAGCTATACAACTTTTTCTCCCACCCCCGGAAACCATCTCCAGGGTTTTTGGTAAGCATCTGGTCGCCGGCTGCCATTCCTTCAGCATCCTTTCTTAATGAGGAGTCAGACCCTTATGGCATGTTTCTTTAAATAGGTCCACATCAGTGCAAACTAGGGACCTTTAAGCTCATGCCCACATCATAGACAAGAGGGAGTTACAGAGCAGCACTTTGGTGCATACTGCTATCACACCAACGTAGTCTGAAATGCAGGGTAGGGTAGACATACCTGTTGGTATCTAGAATCTTATTACAGTCATGAGTGTTATCAGAGGTTGCTGAGGGGTGGTACTGGACAACTGTATGAGCAGCAGCAAACAAGGAAGCAGCGTTATAACTGCTCCCCATTATGCAGTGGTATCTGTCAGTGTGTCTGTCTATAGGATTCAGTTAGGCATATCCAATACTTGAAGGGTAGAGTGCCCTAGTTTCAGGCAAATAAAAAAAATACACACACACACAATTTAGACTTGCACTCATCTACTGGGCTAGGAACTCATTCCTCTCCCCAGCCACTAGGAATGAGAAAGTGTAAATACATCTGGTTTGCCCCATCTTCCTTTAAAAATAAAGAGTTTGACAGTTCACATTGTGTTCTGATACTATTTTTATTAAATTCTGAACACCAATTCTCTTTAAAACCCGATTCACAGTCCATCGATGATCCACTGTGATCGGGCATAGAGTGCATGGCAGTGGCTCCTGCTCTGAGAGAAGGCTGCATGACTTGTTAAGCCTCCAAATTCCTCGCATGTACATAGATGTGACATCAAGAAACCAATACCTCCCTTATCCCAAACAGCGCGAAGGCTATATTAGCACAGCCTTGCACCGACATCACAATAAGAGCCAAAAAAGGAAGTAGAAGAGTATTTACATGTGTACTTCAAGACTCAGGTAGAAAGATCGAGATTTACAGTAAGTAATTCACACAGTATGTACACTGTTTTGAACTGTTCAAGTATGCTTCAGTTATACAAAGTGCTACATTACAAGTCACATAAAAACAGTAAAAAAAGATAAGTAGAGATATTAAGACAAATAGAAGGCAGTACTCAGATGGGTAACCAAGAGACTTTTGAAGCTGGCTGGAATGTATGAAAAGTCTAGAAGTTGAAAGTGTCAGGAGTACTTCCCTGAATCTGGAAGGTGTAGCTATCAACAGTAGAGTCTGGCACAACATTTTGGTCTTCCTCTTCCTAAAAGAGGTGGAAAGAGGTTTGAAATGGATTTCAGTATTTCAAGCTTTAAAACACTTGCTTGTGTTGAGATGTAGAGAGTCAAACCCATATTTCAATCCTTCAGTTACTCACCTCTGCCGAGAAATACTTCTCAATGAGGCTTGAGGAGGCCTTGTACACCAGTTCATTTTCATGGGACTGGAGAGCTTCAATTTTGTCTAGCCCTCCACACTCTTCAATCATGAGACACAGTCTTTCGGTCTCACCGATTTTCTCAGCAGCCTGCAAAGAATCAGCCATATAAGGTTCATGCTTCAAGAGGTTTGCTTACGTACTGCAGCACCACACATTTACCACAATGACTAACTTTGTAAGAGGGATGGATGGTTTGTCCCTGCTTGGAGCATATAATGGCCATTTTTAGAACCAGCAAAAGTGACTGGTTACGAACAAGGCATGGTTCTTAGCTACTGAATCTACTAAGGTACAAGATACTGTGGTTGAACTCTATAGATCAGGGGCGGGCAAACTTTTTGGCCTGAGGGCCACATCGGGTTTTGGAAATTGTATGGAGGGCCAGTTAGGGGAGGCTGTGCCCCCGCCCCATCCACCCCCCCTTGCTTCTCACCACCTGCCCCACCCAACCCCCTATTCGCTGACGGCCCCCCAGAACCCCTGCCCCATCCACCTGCCCACTCCCTGTCCCCGGAACCCCTGCCCCTGACTGCCCCCATTCAACTCCCCCCCCAGTCCCCGTCCTCTGACCGCCCTGACCCCATCCACACCCCCACTCCCTGATTACCACCACCCTGAACTCCCCTGCCCTCTATCCAACTCCCCACCTGCTCCCTTACCATGCAGCACAGAGCCCCCGCCACCCAGAGCATTGCACCAGTGTAGCGTAGTAAATTGCTCTCGATAACTGCTACCAGCAGCACATTCCTATGCAGAGGAGTTTAATACACTACACCAGCAGCATGGAGTGCTGAAGCTGCACTGGAGGGAGAACAGCACAGGAGGGTCCAGGAGCTCAGGGCAGGACGGTCCCGCAGGCTGGATGTGGCCCCACAGGCCATAGTTTGCTCACCTCTGCTATAGATAGTTAGCTACTTCCAGGCATTGCTGTTAATACTGAATGAAACATGGTGGGAAGTATCTGCAGTAGGAGACTCCCCTTCAGTCATCGACTATTGGAGAATTATTTGTTACAGGCCATCCTACCAACAATGGACAATCCTTTGTCTACTTACCAAGAAGATATTAGTAATAGCATCCAGAATAACTAGCACAGTTTTGCTGTCCTTGGCTGACAAGAGGTTCAGTAAAGGTTCTACGACACCAGCCTGAACAAGGTATACAATCTGATCTATTGTTCCACCACTTGTGTAGTTGGTCACAGCCCATACAGCTTCTTTTTGTGATTTGAAGTCCCCCTGTTTTAAAATAAGGGGGATGTACTCCAGTATAAACAGTAACAAGAAACCAATGACTAGTAGATCAGTGAGGTCTTCTACAATAAAGATATCCAAGTGCTAGTTTGGCCATGCAATAAAAGTTAAAGTATATAAAGTTCAGAGCCTAAGTTTTTGCCAAAGATGATTAATATACAGAGAGCATATTTAATGCCTCCTTTTTATACACAGCAAACTTGCCTAGAATAACTTCAACTCTGAAAAGTGGTCATCTTAACCCTACAGTAAGTTACAGTCAACAGCCTGAAGATTTTAGAGTAAGTACACCTTTAGAACAGTAGGTGGCTTCCACTAAAGTCTGTGGGAAACATACTTCCATATGTAAGGCCTGAATTTTGGCACTTGATTACAAAATCTCATTGTGGAGGACATTGGATTTTTACCTTTTTCAGAATTCCAATGAGATATGGAACAAGTCCATGATCCACAACTTGCTGGATCTGGTCCCGACGGCCAGCAGTAATGTTGGACATGGTCCACGCTGCTTCTTTTTGGATGTTATTTTTGTGGTGAGAGAGCAGGCTTGGAAAGACAGTTAGTGCTCCTGATTCAATAACAATCTGTGTTTGGTCATCGGTGCCAGTGACAATGTTTCCTATAGCTCTTAATGATGGAGTCTGAAAGAGATGTTGCAAAATGATGAGTATAGGACATATTACTAAGTTCCACTAGTACAACACCTCAGAAGCAGACCATCACCACCAGAAGCTCTTCTGCTTTATCCCCTGCAGTTATTAAGTGGGTTGCTGTAGAATAAACAGCTATGATACCCCTCTCATTTGAGAAACCTGAAGTGGTCTAGACATTACAGCTGTTATACAGTAGGTAAACTGAGGCGGAGAAGATATGGTCTTAGCACAATATGCCTATAAAGTGCTAGAGTTGGGAGGAAGACTCAAGCTGGACTCCTAGAACCCATGCTCTAACTATATTGAGCTAAGTTTTAAGATTCCATACTCCTTTAACAGATTCGATTGCCAAGCACTGCCGTTAGAATGCCAAGCTTTATATCAGTGTTGTGGACTGAAGCCATTGGTAATTTAAACTAGTTAATTAAGGAAAACTACTAAGTCTGAAGGAATATCTTTGATAGTTGTTACCCATGCCTCATGATCAGGGCCCTACCAAATTCATGGTCTGTAACATGTTTTTCATGGCCGTGAAGTCTAGTCTCTCCCCATGAAATCTGGTCTTGTGTGCGCTTTTACCCTATACTATACAGGTTTCACAGGGGAGTCCAGCGTTTCTCAAATTGGGGGTCCTGACCCAAATGGGAGTTACAGGGGGTCATAAGGTTATTTGGGGTGGGGGTGTCACAGTATTGCCACCCTTACTTCTGCGCTACCTTCAGAGCTGAGTGGCCAGAGTGGGGCAGCTGCTGAGTGAGGGCCCAGCTCTGCAGGTAGTAGCACAGAAGTAAGGATGGCAATACCATACCATGCCATGCCATCATTACCTCTGTGCTGTTGCTGCGGGCAGATCTGCCTTCAGAGCTGTGATCTTGGCTAGCAGCCACCGCTTTTCAGCTGCCCAGTGCTGAAGGCAGCACCTCCAGCAGCAACACAGAAGTAAGGGTAGCAGTACTGCAACACCCCCGCACCCGACACACACACACACCTACCTGGCAACCCCCCCATAACTCCTTTTTGGGTCAGGACCCCTACAATTACAAAACTGAAATTTCAGTTTTAAATAGCTGAAATAATTAAACTTATAATTTTTAAAATCCTATGTTTGTGAAATTGACCAAAATGGACCATGAATTTGGTAGGGACCTACTCATGATTCATAAGGAGAGAAGGTGGGTGAGGTAGTATTTTTTTTTTTTTTTTTTTTTTTTTTTACTGATGCAACACAAGCTTTCAAGCTTACACAGAGCTATTCTTCAGGTCATGATTCATAAGTGAAATCGAGACCAGAGTGATGTCATTAGATATTGTTAAGCTACTGAAGTTACTGAGGAAAGAAGATTGTTAGCTGCATAGATCATTCATGTGAGGGCCTCAGGAAAGACCATCTACTCATGGATCAGCCAAAGTATGTGTTATGGGTTTCCTTTTGACTACATGAAATGGCTAACACGATTTGAAAGCCACTGCTCTATTTTGTTTTTAACATAAACCACTCAGACAAATACATGCTGAAGTAATTTCTATGCATCACCATCTTACCATTATTGGTAGTTCACCACATCCCAGGAGCTTCACAAGCTGTGGCACCAGTCCAGTTTTCACTACTACTTCAATTCTATCATTAGAACCATCAGTGAGGTAAGAGATTGCCCAGCAGGTATCTGCCAAGACCTCATGGTCATCATGGTGCAATAGACGAACTAGGGTAGGCAGGATCTGCTCAATAGCTTCTATGGGTGGTGCAGGATTCTTATTGCGACACAGGTTTGAGAGGGTCCAGGTAAGATTGCGCAAGTATCCAGACTGAAAAAGTAAACGTTTGTGGTTAGCTCCTGTTCGGCTGGGAGTTTAGTGATTTATAATAGTTTAGTGCTACTGCTGTGACTTCGTTTGTGATGCACACTTACTGCTAGAGAAGATATATCAGGCACAGCAAGTAGAGCCAACAGTGGGTCAATAGCACCATACTTAATAACTAGGTCTCTGTAGGCTGAACCATCACCTGAAAGCCAGAAGAGATATCTATGTCAGGAACAGGAAACTCCTAACTGAGCAGCAGGCTGTGTATAAACAGCGTCCGTTCCTTGATTTAGTGAATCATTAATGCAGATACTGATTAAGAAGCAGAGGCATTGGTGGACAAAGGGAGAACGCTGTCAGTGATAAGCCACTTGGAATGCATGTTTTTTTTCCTACTCAAGCCATGGACTTCCTGATCTGATATTTTAAAATGTGGCTTAAGTTGTAGGTTTGGTAACAAGTCTTTACAAAACTCAAAATCAAGTAGGAGTTTTCTCCCTTGCCCTCCCTAGTTCTAATGGAAACCTAACCCAATCCCACACCCTTCCACAAAATGCATTTGACCCAGTACTGAACTGGGAAGGTGAACATGAAAGAGTCATTCATTCTGTCTGGAGAAAATTCCAGAGTAAAATAAGTATGAGTTATGCTCAGTGGGAATTTTAAGATACTTCTAGTTGAATTCACTTGTTACTACCCCTTAGATTAAAAATATTCTAAAGCACCTATTAGTTACGGTCAATGTTATTTCAATCCACTTTCAGAGACTAAAATCTTTAGTTCACAATTTGATTCAAAGTAATTAAAAGCTATGGTTGAAGTGTTTTTTACTGAATGGTTATTTTGTCACAGACCCCTTCTTCTCCCCCCCAATAAAGCAGTCTCACTGTAGCACTAGAACAATTTTATAGAAACATTCTTGCTTTTATTTCAATAAAAACTCTTGGACCCTAACATATCCCTACATTGTCAGACATAACTGCACTGTGATGGTGCATGAAAACTAGAGTGAACTTAATGCTGTTGATGAGTTCCTGTAGTCCATCCCTGAGAAAAGGATGTTTATTTTTTTTAAGATACTTGATGGTGTCTTATGCAAATTCTGAAGTACTTTGGAATTCTGATCTCTCATGGCTGAGAGCCACAGTTCCTAGTTGCCACGCTATGGCTAGTTTAAGGATTTAGATTTTAGGGGTCAAGAGAAAGGACTTCAGCCTCAATTAAAGTTTTGAGACTATGCGGAAGGAACACAGAGGTATCCCAGAAATCCACTGCCTAAGCCATGCAATATTTTAAACAGCCATTTCTAGAATTCAAGTACTAAAATAATTGCTCCAGTGATCATCTGAATCACTATTTTACCCTTGCTATGTCTGAATTTATAAACTTAGAATTCAAGAACTAGACTGAACACTGACTAGAACCAGGCAGATTGCAGATAAACACCTGAAAGCTCCTCAGTATCTCCCTCCCCCCAAGCCCCAAAAGAGGACACCCGTTTCAAGAAAAATCAGAGTCCACTCAGACTATTGAAAAGAGAAGTAGCTACCATATTAAGATGGTAGTGAAATATGAAAGTGTTGTGTCAAATGGAATTTACAGATTGCCAGGTTTTGATAGAAGTTGTATTGAATACTACACTTAGCCAAAAGGCAAGGAGTTATTTGTGACTGTCTCCATGTGGGAGTTCAGGTTGTTATATGCTAGATGACATTGGGGGTGGGGCCAGATTTGCAAGAGCTCTGCTTGCTAGGTAAATGGAAACCACGCTATTTTGAAAATCTGGCCCCAACGGCCTTCTCTTCCCCTTGTATATAAGGAAGTAGGCCTGAAAGCAATGGTCATACACCACATTGATATACCTGCAATGTTTCCTAAAGCCCACACGGCCTGTTCACTGATGTGAGTATGGGGCGAAGCCAACAGGGATATAAAGGCTGGTATAGCCCCACCATCCACCACAGCCTTCGTTTGCTCCGATGTGCCAGAAGCAATGTTGGTAAGCGCCCAAGCAGATTCAAATTGAATAGGGCTACAGTCTGCTCTACCCAAAAAGGAGACAAATTTTGGAATCAAACCAGCCCGAATTATATGGTCTATGGGGGGCTGCTTCTCTCTGGACAGGAGTTTCCTATGGAAGAAATAAAAATAAGAAAGTTATTTTTGTCCACTAAAATCTTTAGGGAAGATTCCAGTTTAGTCAGTCTGAGAATCACTTTGTAAAATATAAAAACATTCAAAAGGGGAAGCAGCAAAATGTACTGAGACGTTCAGACAGACTACAAGTCAGTTGAACACAAGCTAGCTAGGAAGCTTTAAAATGTTAACAAAATTGTTTTTGGGCAAATCTCTTTAGAGGTTTTGTTCAGTGACTGAAGTGAAACTTAGCTTCATGTTGCTGCAACAGTAAGAATGCATCTGAGCTGCTAAAGAGGTATATTCTAATGTAGAGAGCAGTAGCTGCCAGAGGCTGCACAAAAACAGTGTGAGATCTTTCTGCTAGTTCACATGTTTTGGACCACATTCCTAACTGGAACCATTGTGCTGTTCACTTCATTCAGAAGTGAGATCCCAGAACCCGTTTTCCACTTGTATACATTAGTGTCTTAAATTCTCAGCCCTAAACTAAGGTCCCAGTTCTATCCCTAAACATCATACTATATAATTAAACAGATGCAATATTTTATTCTGTAAATGGAGAAGGAGACTTTTTAAAAATCTTGCAGCACCTCTGTGCCACCCCTAAGACCAGAAACAGAGTCAGGGAACAGCTCAGGTGTGCCAGGTTCAAAGTCCCAGAGTCAGGTCACGCCTTTAATCATTCAAGGTTATACATAATGCTAGGTTATAATTCCATTTGGCCCTAGTCTCCACACTGACTAGAGTGTCAATTCCAAAATGTTTACTTGCCAAAGAGCAGATTATAGAAGTGTTACCAATATTTACATAGAACAAGGCTTCCAGAAAGTATTTGCTACAACTGACACCTGTGCTCTGATTAGCTGAACCCCTTTATCCCCAACCACATAGAAGAGTTGGATAAACTTTGACCTTGAAGGTTCTCACCTGGCAGCCTGAGTTGCCTGCAACTGAAGCTCCAAATTATTACTGTTAATTCCTTTGACAATTTCCTCAACAGACCAGTGTGCAGTGGCCTGCATGAGAAATAGAAAGTTGTTAAGACTACGTTGGGAAGAATGTGTGTCTGTATAGCAAGCAAAAGCTCCCTTAGCCCACAAGGCACAGTGCTATGACAAAGCACCGGTCAAACGCACAATGCTTTATTGAACATTGTGCAATTATAACGGGACTCCCAATCCTTGTCAGCCATAGTTTTGTCTACACTGGGAAAGTTAGTTGTTAGGTGTGTTAACATGAATTTTAATTGTTATTAAAACCACTTAGCATTAGTGTAGATAACTGTGTTTAAAACCATGTTCCCACTGTAGACAAAGGCTAGCACTACTGTATTTATTTGTTCCTTCAGTCTGAGGTTATATAGGGCAGGGATTGCCACTGTGGTCTCTCTGTTACAGTTGGTTACATAATTATACAGCACTACAGACATACATAGGAACACATCCACTGATGGAAGAGACATGCAGCAGAGCCATAGCCCAGCATAAGGGGAAAAACCTCCTGATATCACTGAGTTCGGGACTTAGTTACCTGATTGTTCCGGTTTTCCTGAAGAGGTGAAGTGGCATCATCTGGGAGAGTACTGACATTTCTTCTTTTAAGCATCTGATCATCTTTCTTAGCTTTCCTCAGCTCTACATTGACTTCAATCCGCCGCCTCCTCATTTCCTGAGAGAGGCAAATGCGCATTCGTGATGAACTGTACTTCTCTTTTTAAAGGGCTAAATTATGCTTAAAAACATATTTGACCACACACTCCAACTGATGATCAGATACTCACTGTAGTGTCTTTTCCCTTATTTTTGAATCTGTTCAGACGGGCAACTGCTGCACTAGCATTCTCATTGGTAGACATCTTTTATAGGAGTCAGACCTCAGGCAATACCAATGAAAGAGACAGACCTGAAACAGATCTGAGATTAGCAATTAATTTACTTTAGCCAAAAAGATTTCAGATTAAGACATACACTTGAAATCAAGATTGGGGTTAAAGATAAAAGAAGTATGTCCAGATTGCATATCATTCCACCTAAAACTTAAATAACTAGCATTGCCTCTGATTTGAAAAGGGACATTGTTAAGTTAGAAAAACAGAAGGGATGTTTTGTTTTTAAAAGCTCACTATTGTTACAAGTAACAGCCAAGTTTACTGCAAATAAACAGAAAATTATATATATATAATTTTTAGGTTTCTTACAGCCCTCGATGCATAGTCAGATTAATTATTTCAGCAAACAACATTGATCGTTCAGGCATAGCATCAAGAAAGTTTGTTATTTCCCCACCCCAGGAAAAAAACAAAAGAGATTAGAAACACATAGGCTGGCAGCCTGACTCGGGGGCAGGCGGATGTAGAACATGTACTTAACTTGAAATCCAGTCAATTCCGTAAAGTGAGTTAAAGTTGATAATGGCCTTTTAAATGGAGATAGCCATTTTGCAGACACACCCCAAGCACAGTGCAGCCGCTACATCTATAATGGGGTGCAGCTCGCAGCTCCTTATGTAGGCTACAGGGAGTCAAGCCCCAAACCAACACAAAGAAGCTGCTGCAGTCACACGGTCAAGAACATACCACCCGATTCAAAATAAGCCAGTAACCTAGTCAGTGCCTTCCCTGGGAGAGTTGCAATCTAGAAATCCCCCACCCATCCACCCTCCAGCAGGGCGGAAACCACCTTAGCCCCCGTAATGAGCAATGGGATGCAAGGGGTGGGGGTGTTTTACCTTCCCCCACCCTTTGATATAACCAACACATAGGAATTACCCCACCTCATTTCACCCTTTACAGCTCTAGCCCATCCCCCCCGTCCCATATAGCCCGAGAACCGCACCCCGCCTAGCCTCTTGCCCCCTTACAAGCCCATATAGCCCCCGGCCGCCGCCCTTCCCCCACACTAAATACCCCATAGAAAATCCCCAACTTCATTTCACCCCCTATTACTCCAGCCCACCCCCCAGAACTCCCCTCCCCCGCTTTTCTTCCATCACTCCCACGTCTACCGGACGCAGCGCGCGAGACCCCCACCTACAACAGAAACCGCTTCCCGTCTCTGCAGCTACTACCACACCGGCGCACTGACTGACTCGCCCAGGCCACCAGAGAACACGTTGCCGCTGTCCCCGCCCCTTCTTCCTTGACCCCGCCCCTGGCGGGATTTAAATTTCCCGCGTCTTCGCTCCCCTATTGGTCAATTCGAGCCAAAGCAACATTCTCATTGGTCTATTTGAAAAACAAGCTGTTCTCGCGAGGTGGAGGTGTGTGTGAGGGGGAACCAGCGGTCTCACGAGAACCGCGCCAGGCTCTTGGAGAGAGATGATTACACGTCACAGAGCGTACAACGCACCACTCGCGGCTCCAAGACTACCGATCCCAGCACACAATGCGCCACCTAGTGCCAATAAGCCCGAAGCAGACTACAGTTCCCAGCACCCAATGCTCGGCCTTGTTCCTTGTCAGCTTGAAGGAAGGCGGAGCATGGGATGCTGGGATTTGTTGTCCCCGTAGAGGCCTGTTTTTGTTATGGGGACCTCCAAAAATATGCCGAAAGCGGTTGCTTTCAGTACACCTAAGCAGGGAGGTTGAGTGAAGCCTGAAGGAGGAAGTCATTGCTCTTACCTCCCCCCTGCCCGGGTTAGGAGTGAATGGACTTTCACGGTGGGGTTTTCAATAGTCACATCCCCTACAGCATGACCAAACCCCTGGCCACCTAGGACTGCTGCACGCTTTGGGTACATCTACATTAGTGGTTCTCAGACTTTTGTACTGGTGACCCCTTTCACTTAGCAAGCCTCTGAAGGCAACCCCCCCCCTTATAAATTAAAAACACTTAAAAATATATTTAACACCATTATAAATGCTGGAGGCAAAGCAGGGTTTGGGGTGGAAGCTGACAGTTCGTGACCCCCCATGTAATAAACTCGCAACCCCTTCACGGGTCCAGACCCCCAGTTTGAGAATCCCTGGTCTACACGGCACTGTAAACCCAGGGTTCAAACTCAGCCTCAAGCCTAACCCCTTTCTGTCTACACACAAATCACGCAAATCCAGAGCTCAGACCCAGGACTACACTGGCGTGGAGCATCTGAGCCTCAGTCAAGTTGGGACTAGGGTTGCCAAGTTTGTAATATTTAAAAAACAGACACTCCAGCAGGAGTGTTGGAACCTCCCCAACATTGCCTCTTCCTCTTTGCCCCACCTCTTCCCTGAGGCCCCACCCCCTGTTCGGTCCCCTTCCCCATTCTTCCTGGCCGCTCGCTGCTCTTCTCCCCCACCCCCCACCCAGGTGAGGAGGGACTTGCCTGCGGAGCCGGGGACTTGCCTGCGGAGCGGAGCTGCAGCTGCCTGATGCAGGTAGGAGATGGCCCCGGCTGAGTAGGGCTGGGCAGGTGATGACCTGGCACCTCCCCGCCTTCCCCACCCACTGTAACTGGACTTTGGGTGTCCGATCCGTAGATCTGACCGGACACAGTCAGGTCCCCTTTTTGACTGGACTTTCCGGTCAAAAACTGGGCACCTGACCACCCTATCCAGGACCTAGGGTTCAAGCCTTATTGTTTTGCAATGTAGACACAGCCCCACTGGACTCCTGCTCATGAAATCCACCAGAAATATCCCACAATCCCATGGGCTGACTTCCTTTGTCCTCGGGACTGTAAAGATTGGTGGACAGTCAGATTTTCCCACACTTCACAATGAAGAAAGGGTGACACCAGCCACATTTTAGGAAGGCACTAGGAAGACTGGGATATGAGTGATTGGACTTGGGCCCACGTAATGCAATGTAGATGCTGGAGCCCAAGGTTGGGACCAAGGGTTCAACAATTCCTAAACTGGGGTTACAGATGAGTGTAGATGCTCAAGCCCTAAGTTAACAAAACGGGGTCTGCTAACTTGAGTTCTATTAACCCTGGGTTTACATTGCAATGTAGGGTACATCTATGCACCAATTAAATACATGCAGCTGGACTGTGTCAGTTGACTTGGACTCTTGGGGCTTGGGCTGTGGGGCTGTAAAATTGCTCTGCAGATGTTCAGGTTCGGGCTGGAGCCCAGGCTGGGACCTTGTGAGGGCGGCGGGTCTCAGAGCCCAGGCTCCACCCTGAACCGGAATTCTGCACAGCAATGTTTAGCCCCACGGCCCAAGCTTGAGTCAGCTGATCTGGACCAACCACGGCGATGCTGTGGATCTTTTATTCCAGTCTAGACGTACCCATAGACATACCCTTTGTGCCTTCCTTCCTGCTCTTGGGACAACCAAGACCCTCAGGCTCCTAACCAAAGTGGCAGCAGCTCTTTACTGGGATTTAAAGCAAATCGATTGAAGACGCACTCCTTACATACTAAATATCAAATCAAAAGAGCAGCAACCTACCCTCACATACTTCTCCAACCCTCAGATTCCAAATCCAAAACATCTTAGACCTTAGTTTCCTAAGACCTCCACCACCAGACCCTCTCAAAAGCCAGCTCAAAAATAGGGGTTTTATAGCATGCCCAAAAGATCAAATAGATTTGGGATATTTAGAACCAAGCAAAGAGCAAATTCCAAAGTTGAAGAGAGAACACATTGCCAGCAGCTCACTCTCACGTAGCAAACGTAAGCGGGAGAATGGTCCCGCTATTGTGGGGAACTTTTCTGGATTATAAATTATCCTGGTGAAATGGACAACATCAACACAAGTCTATATGCTAGACTTAGTTCTGAACACAAATTAACTAGAATCAATCAATTCAGTGGCATAGAGACACTATGAGTTGTCTTGTCACATTGATTGCCAGTATATTAATGCAAAACAGATTATATACATGGGATAACTTTTTGAACAGAAGTCAAACTCATACTTTTTTAAAAATTATAATTGGCACCCTGTTTTCCTCAGATCTGTTGAAAAGCTCAACACTTCCCTACTGGCTTTTGACAAGAAGGACAAGGATCCAGAGCACACGCTATACAGTATTACATTTTCCCAACAGATCTGGAATCCTAGGGACACCAACTGAAACTCAAGCACATTAAGCCCTATGACCACAGTTCAAATTTCAACCAGTCAAAGGTAGTGGTACAGCCACTGAGACACATGCCTGTTAATTAGATTATTATTTTTATACAGCTCCATAGAAGCACATGGTAGCTTACAGACCTATATGAAGACAAGGTCTCCGCCATGAAGAACATATAACACAGCAAATGAAGATGATAGGCAATGGGAGAGAGACAGGAGGGTTCCTCAGTGACATTTTATATAGGGTTTGGTTTGGTTTGTAGTTATTTTGCTTGCTCTGACCTTTATGAAGAGAAATATGAATGTCACAAGAACATGGTTCGGCTGGAGCGTGGGAGTGATGATTGCCAAAATAGATGGTAGAGATGGCAAGCTAACCAGAAGCAATGAGCTTTGAGGAGATATTTTTAGGGGAGAGAGAGTGGATGCTTGGCACATCAGAAGAAGGAAGCTGAGCAAAAGGCAGTGGGAATCACAAGTGGGAAAGGGGCTAAAGCAAGGACTGAGGCAAAGCACAGAGGGTGGAGAAGGAATCATGTTGGAGAAGCAGAGCCAATGGCTGAGGATAGTGAGCTGGAGCTCCTTTGCTACATGAAAGTGAAGCCGTAATGGCATCTCTCTGTCCGTCTGTAACACCACAACTTTTGAAAACCACATCTGATCAATTATTTAATTTTAGGGAATATTAGATATCAATGGGCAGAACCCAACTGATTCTGGTGAAAACTGGAAGTCTGATTGCCATTAAAATCAGGCCCAGAGTGCCCATTTGATACTGCAGTGGAAACTCTCTGGTGCTCTCGCCTTTGGCATACACATATCACAGGGGGCAGCTTACTAGAGGGTCACACAGGTTGCTTTGGTTGGCAGAGCTATACACCCAGCTAGCCTTGGTGAACACAAGCAATGAAACGTGCAACCCACCAGGGTGGAGCCCTGGGTAGTATGAGCAGCTGGAGGAGCCGGGGCAGACCGGAGGTAGTTATGGTTCTGGGGCACAGGAAGCTTGCTGGGGGACCCAAGGAACCGGCCAGCTGTAGAGGAGGTTGCAGTGGCTGAAGGAGACAAACCTGGCAGGTGCCAGTGTTTTGATGGAAGGGATACAGGCCAGAGGCCTCACACAGGGAGAGGGAAGAAGATGACAATCAGAGCACTTGAGTGGGCAGCAAGCAATGGGAAACAACTGCCAGGGGGCAGGACATGCTGTCAGTGGGGTGCCCAGGAGAAGCTAATGGGTGCGCTGTGTGAGGGGGAATGGGTGACATGGAGAGCCTGTGTGGGGGACAACCTAACGTCAGACCTGCATGGGAGTGGGCAGAGCTAATATCATGGAAGAGCTGGCATGGGCGCAGAGGGCAGTGCTAACGATGGAGGAGCCACGGGGAAAGAAAGCCTTAGAGTACGTCCTGGAGGCTATAGGAGGGACGCCACCTATCGGGGCGCGCGGGGAGGGAGGAGCTAACGGCCGATGCGCGCGAGTGAGGCTAAGGGCGTGTCGCGAACGGCAGGGCAGGGCCCAGGCGCAAGTCCTTAGCGCGCCTTGTTGATTGAGAGCGCGGGGGAGGGGCGGAGTCAGAGCTCGGCGGGTTTGGAACCGAGTGGGGGGCGGGTCGTCTTCGGCTGGGCGGGGCCCTTAGAGTGAGGCTGGAATCATCAAGGACCAAAGGCTGGGTGGGGGTGGAGCCAGTTGGAGCCGGGCGGGGCCTTTAGAGCGCGCCGGTCTCCGTTTTCACTGGGTGACCCAGTGGCCTAATGGATAAGGCATCAGCCTCCGGAGCTGGGGATTGTGGGTTCGAGTCCCATCTGGGTCGTACCGCTCACACGTTTTGTAGCGAGCCGGAGCAGCCTGGTAAATTCGTGACTGGGCGCCCCCGCCGGGCTCCTGGGCCGCTTCCACGTTATTAACGCCCGCAGGGGCTGCACACACCGCTGCCCTGACACACTTTTAATCATGCCGCCCCGGGACGCGCGGGAGCTCGGGGATTCTTGGCGGCCGGGGCATGCAAAGCGGGGCTGGGATGGCTGCGCGCACAAGGCCGGGGAGTCCCGCACCGGCGGGGGCGGAGGGGCTCTTGCCTCGCTCGAGGAGGCAGACGTTCCCCGTGCAGCTCGGTCCGTTAACCCTCCCGCTCCCCGGGCGGAAAGAAATCCCCGTGTAGCGGGGCTGCGGGGCAGGAGACACCTCCCCCCCGCCCAGCACCTGCGGAGCGGCCTCCTGGGCGGGTGGGGGCTTTTCCTGCCCCGCCCCCGCGGCCCCGGCCTGAGTGGGTCTGGGGCGCAGAAAGGGCGCAGGCCGGGGGCGCCCAGGCGGGTTTGGAGCGCGGCGCCGGTTGCCATGTAAACGCGGGCAGAGCCGGAGCGCTCGGTCGCCAGGGCACGTGAGGGCGCGAGGGAAACAGGACTCGGCCCCGTGTCCGTCCGAGGGGTGCAGCCTGCCCGGGACGGGGCGTGAGTCGGGGGTTTGGCCCTGGGTGGCCTTTCCTGGCCAGGGCGCTGGGCCGCGGGGTGCCGGCTCCCGCCTTTAGGCTGTGGCAGTTGATGACGCCTCTTCTGTCAGTAGCAGGGGTCCCCCTTTGTTTTGCACTTTTAACGGCCGGAGGGGTACTGGGATAAAAGCCTGAGCCAGGGCCCGTTGGAGTCTGTCCACTGACTGCAGGGAGCTTCCGATCAGGGGCCTCGTTCCGTATCCCTGTGGCTCCTTATTGGTTTTCCTTGGGCCTTCCTAGCTGTGGGGTCTAGGGCATCGTTCCCCCTAATTTCTGACAGGCTGTGTGCACAAAACGTTTCTTACTGTGCAAATTTGCGTGCGCACGGTGTTTCGGATCTGCAGGCGCACAGCTTAGAGGGAACAGTGGTCTGCAGCTCAGGAAAGCTTCTGCTCAGATAAATTGGTTAGTCTCTAAGGTGCCAGGCGTCCTCCTGTTCTTTTTGCGAATACAGACTAACACGGCTGCTACTCTGAAACCTCTCATAGGTGCTGCTGGCTGAGCATTTTGAGGATTTGCTGTGCTTTGTTTTTGGCATGCCGTTGGATTATGGTGAGATACACAGGTAGACTAGGTCTTCCTTTGGACTTAATTTTTGATGTTTTAGGCCCAGCTTTTTAAAGGTGTTGAGACATTGTGTTGTGTCAGCATTTCAATGCCGAAGGGATATAGACCGCTAACTCCCTTTGTCAGAAGGCATGGGCGCCTAAGACTCATTTAAAATCAATGGGATTGAGATTCCTAAACGCCTCTGTCACTTTTGAAAATGGCCGTTTTATCACTCAAGTCTTGCAGTGGTAAGCAGCTCGACCCCTAACTACTTTTTAAAATCTGAGCCCTAGTGTTTTGTAGTGAGCCATTGTTCATCACACATCAGGTATGATGGCATCAGAACTTCAGTGTTCTTTTCTCTATAGTGATTAGGAATGGGGAATTCATCCAGTTTTTCACTGCAAGCCAGTATTGCCACCAATGCAGGGTCTCTGGGGTTTTTCAATAGATGTAATTGGTTGCTAAAATTGTAGTTCTAAACTTCTCTCATAGGGAGAAGGAATCCTCTACTACGAGTGTTTCATTACAGTTTGCTAACGAACAAGCAGCTTCACCCGTAGTAGCATCAGTGCAAAGACTAGTTTAGACATGTTAACCACCACATTGTCCACAGTGCTACCAGTGACGCTGAAATTTTAAAATAGCTGAATTTTTAGGAGAAACACCCAGACATAGACACAGCAATATAGTAAAATGGATTGTATTATACTGACAAATAGTTTTATCAGAAGGTTGTAGCTGTTTAGTGGTTTCTTTAAATCATCAAAACGTCGGCATGGTTCTGATGCACCCCACGTACATCCTGAAGTAGATATAAATTACACCCAGAAAGACAACTTCACTTGCAGCTCCTCACATGTTCATACTCACATCTTGCCCCCTGCATCCTCTACATAAGGAAGAAAATGCTGCATCAGGAGAGAGAGCATAGGCATCTTTTTCTTATTCCTTATCCTCCAGGGGGCACCAGTGCTCACCTAGTCTGGTGTTCAGACACTAACCAGCTGACTTATTTACTATTTGAGGAGTTTAAACAACATAGAGAGTTTAACATTCAAAGAAGCATAACAAATTCACTTAATTATTTGCAGGTTGTATTTTATCCTTGCCTGCCATAGCACAGTCCCATAGAAACATATTAGATAAATGTTACAGAACAATTGTGTATTTCATCTAATCCACCCCATTGCTTTTTCTGGTGTGTAGCCCCTCATTGTCCCACCCAACCCCAGGAGAAATGGAGAGGAATGCACTGTGCTGGACCAGCTCCTAAACAGCCAAATTAATAAAATATAAATGGTTAAGATGTTTAATGTGAATCCCCAGTTGTTCAGCATTGTGTCTGGGTTTAGATTTCTACAATGGTTTTCCCCCACATTAGCATACTTTCAGAATTAAAACATTTAAAAGGCATATTGTAACAGAAGAAAAAGATTTAACACATGATGTTAGGGAAATTAAAGCATAGGGTCACATATGTATTACAATTTCCTTACATATTGCAAACCATTTTAGATATCTAGAGAATAAACTGTACACAGCTATTTGAAATAAGACTTTGTGCTGCTGGGGAATTTGTTGGAATACATAAGACAGTCCAGCTATAAAGAAATATCAATTATCTACATCAGACATCAAAGAAATAAAATTTCCACTCTAACTGGTAGCAACCAAAATAAGTTTTCATATACCTTTGGTCTGTTTTATTTAAAATAATTCAACAGACTGGAAGTTTACCATTTACGTCAGTGAGGGCAAATATCCAATCCTAAAGCTGCAGTATTCTCCCAGCCATGTTCTGTCTTGACTGGTAACTTGATACAGAACATGCCCACAGGAGCATTAGAAATCCATAGAGCGATTACATATATTTATTACTGATGCATTGATCATTCTTAGTAAACCATTTAAGCTTAAACTAAGTGATAGATACTACAACATTCAGCAATCTTTTGGGGCCTTCCGTTGCATAGCTTTCCTCTGGCTGTAAAGATGGGCTTCAGTAAGCAGGCTACAGGATATTTCTAATGACCTTTAACAACACGTGTATAGTGCTTTTTGTGTTCAAAGCACTATACAGGTATAAACTAACTTAATGATCCTCATAACATCCCTTATCAGACAGTGGGGTAAGCAGCTTCAGTGAACATCTGGCTTGGTAATAAGAAGAAAAATCCTCAACTGTTTAAACTGGTTAGATAGGAACAAGCATATTGGGCTACATGAATCCCACATCAATAAAGTTACTCTCAAGATGAATTTGGCTCAGTGTGTGTAAGATGAGAGGAGGGGTGTCAGAGTTCTAGATACTCATTCAAGTTACTGAAACCGGGTTTTAAAATAAATTGAAACTACTACAGGGAACAGCAGACCTTTCTATTGAGAATGGACAATGACTATAAAAATTTGCAAAATCCCCATATAGTAAGGACTGAAATAGCCAGATGTACAATATAACCGACCTTAAAAAACATGCACCCATTATAACCGACTGTGCATAAATGCTGAGTTCATCCCTCCGCGGCCCCAAAGTAGATGCTGACATGTAGAGGTGATGTGGTCCCTGATTCTGCATGCTGCATTTTCATGCAGTTCCTTGTATCCAATTATGCATTGATACGTTTTGTACAATTTTCCCTCAGAGGTAGGGAAGGAAAACAAGACACCCCCCCCCAGCCCCCACCACTTTGTGTAGAGAGTAGGTGTTTAGGGAAGACGCGTTTAATCAGGCAAAGACAGAACTGACATTTAGATTTTCAGGTAATTGTAGCCAGCGTGGGGGGGCTCCATACACATTTAGAAAGTGGCAGTGGGAGGTTAGCAGGATTGCGGCAGCTTGGTCTTGCTCCAATGGTTTGTCCAGGGAGCGATTCATGTTTCCCCTAAGGCTGCCTCTCATTAGCATGAACCAGGGGGAAGGGCATAAAAGACTCCAGGTCATTTAGAGTCTGGAAACGGTTTCCTTCAAAATGACAACTGAAGCATTCTGGCTCCTCTGTTTTGTCATGGGACCATCGTCCAACTTGGTGGCAGGTAAGTTTCTTAACATTCCAAAGCAGAAAAGGGCAGATTTGCTGTTTTCAGCAAGGAGGGGAGAGGCTGAGCGTTGCTCTTTCCCACAAAGACTAGACACATTATTTCCAATTCTTGCCCTGACAGCCCTCTCCAGCTGCATCCGTTTCAGCATGCTGCAGCAGCAAGCACATGAGAGCCAAGGAAAGGAAGATTTTAGCGTGTCCAGTGGTCAAGAAAACAAGCAGACATGCTTGATGTGTCAGAGGAAGGTGTGTGTCTGGGGAGGCTGGAGAGCACCTGCAAGAAACAGAGAATCAGCTAATGCCACGAATCCTGAGTTAGCCAGTGTTGAGCAGTTTGTGAATTACGTAGTGGTTCATGTGTGTGGTTTCTCGTGTGACTTTTATAGCCCCCCTCCTATTCCCTGTAGGCTCCAAATTTGTGGTTTAGTTCAGCTGTTCTTAGCTCCCACCTGTGCCTTCTGCATGTCAGACTAAACGGATGATTTGTTACTGCATCCCACAAGGGGTATGGAGGTAAAAGGTGCATCTCTCCCAGAGGACAGAAAAGATCAGGTGCTATGTTGCAGTTCTATTTTCCCAGTCTCCAGAGATCTGACAGAGGAATTGAGGGGGATTGGAAATCTGAGTCAAGACAAAATGCTTAATTTCTCCTTAGAAATTCAGTGCTTAGTGAAAGTGTGTCTTGGGGGTAAACATCGCAGGTAGGAGATGTGTTTGAAAGGACTTGTTCAGGCTCCATGGCTCCAGGGAGAACAGCTCCAGGGCACTCTGCCATGTCCCTGGCTTCAGCTTGTACCTCTCCCGCCCCCACTTGTCTCATGGAAATTTCTGACTTCGTATGCATTCAACCCAAATATCAGGAAATCTTTCCCATGACAACAGCTGGTGAGAGCAATGGAGAAGTAATAGTGAGGTCAACAGCTGAGAGTCAGGCTTTGGAGATAAACCAGGACTTTATTCATCTGTGTATGTCAAATACTTCACAGGACGAGTCAGGATCAGCCTCCTACACACTGCAACTGTTAACTACAAACAGCAAGCACTCACATTGTGTGTGTGGGTAAACTGGTTTTAAATACTCTACATTGGCAAACTAATTGCATGGCAAGAATAGGCTGAAAAGAAAGAGGGAACCACAAATTTGAAGGGGAAAAAACTGCAGGGGAAAGAAAACTCTGTCTAAAAGGAAAGTCAATTTGCTTTGTGAGATTCGAAAGGGGAAAGGGACGGTGTGAAATGAGACCTGGAAATTTTCCCAGTTGGCCTGCACTGTGCTGTTAACCTGCCTGACCCAAAAACACAATTATATTTGAACATAATCATAATTTCTTAACTTTCATTTTGAAATAAAGGGCAGATCTCTCTCAGTCCCATCTTTCTGCCATCAGGAACAAACTGCAAGGGATCATAACTTAAAAGCAATGGCTTTTCTACCAAACATGAGCTTTTTGGGCTCCTTGACAGCTCTATGGCGCACAAGTCAGAAGTCCAAAACACTGGATAAAGATCTATTCAGCAATCCTCAAAGCCCATGAGCATTGAAAAGTCCAGATGACATTGTCAATAAGGCGTCCCATGGATGGGAAAACCAAATAGTTCTGTTGTCATAGCCTTTTAAACAATCAGCCCAAGCTGCACTGTGAATCTGGCTCCCCCGGATGCTCCCTGGACTTTCAGGGCTCTTTCGAGAGAAGGGTTTGTTTATAAATCGTGTTTTTAATTTGTAACAATAATAGTAAAAATGCAGATCGCCAGGGTTCAGCTCGCACACAGCTGGGCCAAGTTCCATGCTGCAGTTACTGGGATTCTGACTGAAATAGGAGCTAGAAAGTTCCCCTCCACTCTTTCCTGTGTTTCTGGCCCCCGCATTTTTTGAAAGGCTGTTTTGTTGTTCAAATCCCAGCTATTTTCCACCCCGCAGCATTTTGGAAATGAGAAGCTAATTCAGATTTTGTCCCACAAGCTATGAGGCCCAGAAAGGCAGGTGCTATCTTTCCTGATGTGGGGACAGTGAAATCAAATGCCTGTCAGATATGGGCACTCTGCTTTATTCCCATTAGTGGACCATTTATTGTTTATATTGTGGTTATGGCAAGGCTTCAGTTGCCCCCTCCACTCCTTGGGCCAGGCACTGTACATACATATAACAAAGAAAGTCTCTGCCCCAAAGAGCTTACAAGTCGCCTCCCCCACCCCCCCAAAAAAGTTAAAACAATTCTGCCTCTTCTGTTTATTTGTACATAGGGGCCCTGCCCTTTATCGGAAAACCCATTCGGGCACTCAGCAAGGATGGGTATGGTGCAGCAGACTCCACACCAAGCCAAGCTAAGTTCCCATTTAGAGGCAGCAGTATTGGTGAAGAGAATCACACAGAGCATTGGTTACTGTCTCCAGCTAACCTGCAGTGGCCAAAAGCTGCTGACATCCTCTCAGTCTCACCTGACAGAAAGAAAAAGGCCAAGACCTCCGTGGAAAACAATACGGGGCTGAGGAAAGAGCCTCACCAGGATGGCAGGGTCCTGGCTTCTGAGAGCTACATGGAGGGGCCTCCTCCTGCTTCCTTTGACTTCAGTTACGCAAACAGAATGCATACAGATAGGCTTCAGTCTGAGGCAGCGAACAGCATCTCAGCACACTTCCACCATAGAGCATTTTCCCATTATAAAGGCAGATCCTTAACTTTAGCTGAGACGCATCCTTTCCAAGACACAGGGGCAGCTGAGACAGAAGATCCCAATATGGTGGATCACCTCAACCGACCTGGCAAGATGAATCCCTACAAACAGCATGACCCTGTAAGAAACATCAGCAAGCCCTCCTGGGTCACCAACCGCCAGTCATCTAGCCTGCTGTATCACTTCAACGTGCTAAAGAAAGGTAAGGGGGCACCTCTATGGGAAGGGACTTTGTGACCTCTCAGGAGAACAGGGTTACTTACCTTTCACTCCTGAACTCCAGGGGCCATGTTGTGTTAATGCCGCACATTCACAACACATGTGCCTGTTGCAGTTCTAGATGCTGACAACAAGGAGAAGGTGTGCCTGACAGAGTGCAGGAGGGAGAGAGATGAAGCAGAGGCTTTCTGTGTGAGTGAATTTGGTAAGACCGTTTTGTTCCCATTGCATTACCGGCAGGCATGGCAGAGACACTCGTTGGGCCATACTACGAGCACATACATTTCCTTTCTGGTTTTTAAAAGCCTTCCTGGGCTTGCTCCAGTCTATTCTAATAACTATTTTTAAGGTACCCATCATAGATATTCCTATACATACACAACAAATAGCATCAATCGTGTTTCACTGTCTCATCCCCTTTCTGTTGGTCTGGCTCTGGCCTTCTTTGTGCCCCTACTCCATCCACACATCACTGTCAGTGCTAAAGCCATTTCACGAGCCCTTTCTTATTAACCCACAGCTGGAAACATCTCTCTCCCTCTGCCTTTGTAGCTGTATTGTTTAACTGGCATTGCATTATTTACCTAATGAGTTTTAGGATATAATTTGGATGGAAGACTGTGCCAGATGATGGCCTGAATAGCATGCTCTCGGCATTCAGGACTTTGCTTTAGCTTCTTAGGACTCCTGCCTGCAGCGGTCATGCTGCATTAGGTTCTAATGGCCATTATGTCACACACACAGATGGTACAAAAAGATAGTGTAGGTCTGGGTTAATTGCACTGGAAATTGGAGCACAAGTTTTCTGAATGGAGCTGTCTCTCATTATCAAAGAAGCAGAGGATTAGATGGTGTCTTTCTCAATATTTAAAAGCAGATAAGTAAAATACATGCCTAGTACCAGTTAACAGGTGTTTCTATTTCCAGAAAATAAGCATATTATGAATCATCTGTTTTGCCTGACTAGAAATTAGGCAGTTTTCTACAAATGTGATCATTCCTTAAGTTCCTTCTAGTCAAAATTTTAGAGTGATGCCCAGGACATAGGTCTCTGATTGAGGTCTTGTACTGGCCTTCTGCATATTTCATTCTTTAACGGTTAACAATTTCATTTATTTCTTAAATTTAAAAAAATGCATGTCTCTTAACCCGGCCTGAATGAACATTAATCTGCACAGCCACGGTTCCCCTAGAGCGATCACAGAAGGGGCTTTACTCCTCATGAATTTACATCTAGAGATTAAAGGTCGAGTGGCTGCATCAAAGAGAAGTTTTCACTCCATGAGGCAGGTATGGCCTTGATCTTTGTCAAGGAAGTTTTCTAGCCGTACCTCTTCAGTAACTTTATCACTGTCTGTCTAGAATACATGTTGGGGATTTTCCAGTCCCTCAGTTAACTCAGCCCAGTCCTGGGTCTTTCTGAGGCAGAAATGGTGTAGCGCAGCTCCATGTGGTTTGCTAAGATTAAGACTCATGGTACCTTATCAGGCTGCATTGCAAGGACACTGAGCAAGGGGACTATCCCTTCAAATTAGATAATACTCCAGTGTAATAGAAATACAGCATAATACTCCAATGAATGTTTCTTTTTCTTCTCCTTTTCAAGTGAATACTCAACCCTACCTTTACCCCCACTATTCCCAACCTGCACTGTTATCCAACAATACATAGGACTCAACTTTGAAGTACTTTATAAACTTTAATGAAGACTTTTCTTCACTGCAGCATTGTGATTCGTTTAGCGCCTCCACACGTATCATGAGCTGAGTATCAATGTTCCACTAGCAAGTATATCGAGTGATTGTTTTCCCTCTCTCCCTTCTTAAACTAGCAGTGAATGGGATTGTTCATGATGTGGAAACACTGGGGAAAGGAGTCCGCCTGGTTACACTCTTGGTAAATAGTGACGGATTATACAAGATGAGTCGCCTGTATATCACGCCCGATGGCTTCTTCTTCCGAGTTCACATTCTCATTGTGGATGCTTTGAACTGCAATAAACCATGTCCAGATTTTAAACTTGGTAATGAATCCCAGCTAAATCCGGTCAGTTTCTCCTTTGGCTGTTGTGGGATTTCAGTTAACCCAGATTTAACGGGAGTTCATGGGACATTTTGAGCAGAAGGAACTGATTCATTTAGGAACAGGGGGCACACATACCGTTTTCTTTCTGGTTTCCCCGTATCTGCAAAACAAGCCCAACAGTCTGAAAGGCAGAATGGTGAAAGCCGTTCAATCCCCTAAAAAATACATTCTGTAGAATGAAAAGGAGTACTCGTGGCACCTTAGAGACTAACCAGTTTATTTAAGCATAAGCTTTCGTGAGCTACAGCTCACTTCATCGGATGCATTCGATGCTGTAGCTCACAAAAGCTTATGCTCAAATAAATTGGTTAGTCTCTAGGGTGCCACGAGTACTCCTTTTCTTTTTGTGAATACAGACTAACATGGCTGCTACTCTGAAACCTGTCATTCTGTAGAATATTTGCTCTGCTGAAGCCTTCACCAGCAAGCAGACCTGTCTTCTTTTATCCAACCCCCAAAAGTCAAGGTCTTCGGGGGGGGGGGGGGGGGAGGAGAGAGAAGAGAGCTGGCATAACCAGTTCCAGTTTTCGCCCATCTCTTGCTTTATTAGTAATTTGAATTTTGCTACTTTAACACAGTTGGTTTTAGCTTAATTTATGTTAAAAGAAAATGTGGCTAAGCTACAATCATCCACAGTGGAGCAGGTGTTTTTCTAAAATGAAACAAGGAAATGAAACCGAACCAACAATAAACCAACCCAGAGTAAGTTACTTGTTGTTTTGCAGGAAGTCGATATATTGTGATGGGTCAGATATACCACAAGAGACGGCAGCTACCTACACCTCTGCTGCAGTTCCTGAAAGGGCGTCTGCGGCCAGGAGATGGGCTGCTAAGGAGCAGCAGCAACTATGTAAAAAGATTCAACAGGAAGAGGGATCGTAAAGTCCAAGGGGCAGCTCACACCAAGTGTAGATGAGGCTACAGTCCTAACTGCTTTACTAGGGCTTAAGCAGCACTGGTATTCAGCTAGTAGAACAAAACTGGTCTCTACTTTAATTGAGTCTGACCTTCCTTCCAGGGTAAGGATCCTTTTAGGGTGACTGCAGCTCAGCTCTTGCTTAATTTGGTCTCCAATACTGATGAGCATCTGGTGTCTTATGGGGTTTATAAAACAATGTTTCTTTCAAAGGTTCTGATTATACAGGTAGATACCACTGTAGTGTGCAAAAAAAGAGAAAAAACCCAGCGACGAGAAATCAAACCTATTCACTCACTGTAGAGAATATTAACTGGTTAGTGGATTTCTCTTTAAATATGATTCCAAAATAGTAGGTTATCGTTTTTGTAATATGCAATTTAAATCTTAAGAAAATAACCCACTATGATTATTTTTAGAGCTAAATTCTTTTGTCAGCACCTCTTATGTACATCAGGAGTAACTGGAGTCACTCTAGCTTTACACCAGTTTAACTGAGAAGAACAGCGGTCACTTATTGCTTAGATTAATATTCAAACCTGTATATTTAATAGTATTAAACTTCTCAGTGCAATGAGATTTTTAAAAAAAGAGCACTCAAATCCTTAATCTGTAATGGGTTGCATGATCATTTGTAGCTCAAAGGCTGCACAGCATACATATGTAGACATTTGTTTTGAAACACTATCAAAGGATTTATCAGATGAAGAATTCTGACAAAATAAATAAAATTTTTGCAGCGCGTTGGTTTCCTCAAAGTACAGAATACTGTTTTTTAAAACTATGAAAACAATGTATAATTATACTATTTTTTCTCAACTATAAGGGACCAGATTTTTCTTGTCATTTAAAAACATGTTCAAAATACATATGCCACAGCATGCCTTATTAGAGCTTACATGTGTGTTCGTAGATTGCTCCATTTATAGATTCCAAGGCTAGACAGCACAATTGTGATAATTTAATTTGACCTCCTGCATAACACAGGCCATGCAGCTTCTCCAAAATAACTCCTAAAGCTTTTTCTAAAACATCCAATCTTGATTTTAAACTTGTCAGTGATGGAGAATCCACCATGACCCTTGATAATTGTTCCAATGTTTAATTACCCTGTTAAAAATGTATGCCTTATTTCATTAATTGAATACAAATCATGCACAAATAACCAATTAGTATGTGTACAGTTACCTATTTGCATGTACAAATTATGGTACCGAGGCATGCAAATCAGTCATGCAATTGCATACACATTTTGCATGCCTAATTACTCTCTAAAGTGGATGTTCAACCCTGAAACTATTGAGTGTATTTGGTATAATTTTTCTACGAAGACACGGATATGAGGTTTAGATCTGCAAAACAGTAAAGTTACCTTTGGAATCAGTTCTATGTTGGACCTGATCTTTTACTTTTAGAGCCCTAGTGAGACTTAAATGTCAAAAAGATATTTGTCTAACCCTTTGTAGGAAATGCTGGTATTAAATATTCTTAAATAGCTCCCCCCAATTATCTCAAATCCAGCTTTTTAGCTTTTTTATCAGTTTGTTTTAATCAGTACTACTCTTCAGGCAGAAACTTTAAAAAAAAAAAGTTCAGGAGGAGACCCAGTAAAAAGATTCAATGCCTTTTCAAAAAAAGGCATCAACTTGCTTAGCTAGTCATGAAAAAGTTATTTTGAAACAGCTTGTGGGGGCCTAGTTCCCCTAACAGTGGGGAAAAATAGCTGCCTTTTAGAATAGCAGTAAAATCTCTTCTTCTTGTCATCGAACTGTTATAAAAGTAGTTATCTTGCAGGTGGGCTATGAAAGCTTCTCAACACTGATTTATCAGTCCAAAGTTTATATTAAGCCAGTGAAATTTCCTTTACAATGGGGACCTGGCTAAGCTACCTCACGCCTGTGATATGTATCATCATTACAATACATGAAAAGACTGGAGCCTGCTTAAAAACAGTTCAGAGAAGGGGCTTCGGTCAGCGTAAGAAGAAACCAAGCAGAGACTAACACTAGCCCAGATAGCGGCCTGGGACCATGGGCACAGACAAATCCAATAGAAGCAGCTGGTAATTCGGCTTTTCAGAGAGTGCTGTAGAAGTTAAAATTAATTCTAATATTTTTTATTTAAAAAAAAAAAAGCCAAACCTTGAAATCCAGATGGAAGGAGATGGAGGCCCCAGCAAGCATCTTTTATTCCTTAGGCAAAGTTAAGGGTAAGTTAACCTAAGTTACGCTACTCTACGTGAATAATGTAGCTGGAGTTGACTTACCCCAGGCTGACTTACCCCGGTGTTTTCACTGCGCTGTGTCGAGGGGAGGCGCTCTCTCATCAACTTACCTTACTCTTCTCGTTCCAGTGGCATGCCGGAGTTGACGGGAGAGCAATCTGCCGTCGATTTAGCGGGTCTTCACTAGACCTGCTAAATTGACCCTTGCTGCGTCGATCCCCAGTAAGTGTAGACATGCCATTAGACAAAGATGAACTAAATTTGCCTCTCAGATATAGGCAGCCAAACTTGTGTTCGCTTCAATGAGAGGTTGCATAGCCATGGTGGGAAGTGGGGGAAGAAAGTCACAGAGGCAAATATCAATCTTGATTTCTGTATGAATCTGGCCAGCCAGCCAGAATACATTCATTTTGTAGAGCTCTGTAGAATTCATGTCTGGAACCATTGACTTTTGACTCTGCTGTAGATTTACACCATATAATGAGGTACATTTTTTTTTTTTTAAAGGCTGCTGAAGCAAAGGACTCTCAGCAAAACGGTGCACCTAGGTCACTATGCATTATGGCAGAGTACACCAAAGGATTTAGCTAAAGAGGAAAAAGCATTGTACATCGCTTTCTTTACTTTTACCAGGAGACTATTAAGAAACGAAAATGATAGAGGCAGGCAAGCAAGGTGACATTAATAGAGCAGCGAAAGTACCTTCCCAGAATTGTTCTCATGTGATTTATTTCTTGACATGCAATAGACTTAGAGCACTGACTGCAAACACTGCTGTTGCTTCTAAAACACTATATATTCTTGCTGTAAGTCGGCATTTGTTTGCATTGTCAACTGGGAGAGAAGTGAAGGGTTAGTTTACTGGGCTGTACACACTAGCTAGCTTTTAGAATCAGAAGAGTTTTATCATATGATTGTAGTACCCACAGAGATGCTTGCTACCTGACAACCAGTAGCTTGCATCTATCTAAAAAGGTCACAGTGCCTCCTTACTGTTTTTATTATGGTACATTTCAGTGAGAACAGAGTTGAGCATGGAGAATGGCACATTTACAATAGAGATGTCAGTTGAAATTTTCCCAAGAAAACTCTGAGGGGCTTTTACTTTGGCAGAATAAGACTGTTCCATCCTGGCAGCAACTCAATGCACTGGAGGAAGGGCTACATGAATGTCTCAAGTTTGGGTTCTCTATTTTCAACTGATATTTGAGCGTTGATCAATGATGCCCAGTTTTCCATTTATCCAGATTCAGCAATGCACACTTCCCCCACTACCTTCATCCGTGACAGTGATCTGAAGCAGACACCTGGAGTGGAGGGTGAAGGGTAGCTCCATTGCCCTGGCTCACTTAATACTTCATCTCCCCACCTGAGACAAATAGGATATCAATGGTGGTAATGGACAGTAGCTGGAGCAAGACCACTAGCTTAGGACAAACCAACAACATTTGACCACCCCTAGATTTAAACCACTACTCTAGAATAATATTGCACCTGGAGAGTTAAGCCACTAAGGAAATAAATAAACCCTTCATTAGGAAAAGTTGAATTACACAACAATGGCATTTTATTTGTGCCCAATCCCTTATTTGATGTGTATCTATTTTTTCATTTGGCTACACAGAGACTAGGACATCACAACATTACTGAAAGAGGGAAAAGCAGCAAGATGCTTTATTTTTCCTTTCGCATCACAAAATCTTAACCACTTTACCTCTTCCAGAAGGAAGGTATTTATTGTATCATATAATAAGTTAAGAGGTAACAGTCCAATATGTTTCAGTGTCTATTACTTAAACATTTAACTATTCATTGTTTTCACTTTTTGGTAAACCCAGCGTGTGTTTGTAACTGGGGGTGTTTAAAAATATATGTAGATGTCACATACTGCAGACAGATGTTTATAAATCATTTGGATTGCTCTTCCAGACTCTCTTACTGAACAAGATCACACTATTTTAAAAGCTGTACCTGATTTAAAAAGAAAAAGAAAAAAAGAGGCCATTATTTAGAATACTTGCTTTACAAGCTCAAGTGGGGAGGTGGCAAAGTAACTTCTGAATTGCAATAGATTACTAATGAAGCAAAGGAGTGGAAAGAAAAAAGTGAGAATTTCTTTAAAGATCAAAACATTTCATAATTACATTAGCAGTCTTCCAATAATTAACCAATAGGGGGCAGATTACTAAGCATATCAAAAATGTATTCAATGCACAGGAAAGTACATGTGCAATAGAAAACTGGTCTATAGAACAGCTAGCTTTTCATACTGAGTCAGTTTTGCTTTACACAGATTTTAATGATTTCATCATTAAAAGACAGTTTACATTTCACTTTCAGGTTATTTTGTGTGGTGTTGGGATAGCAAATGAGGCGCACATATCAGGCTACACATCTATCTTCATTAAAGGGACACTGTCAAACTTAGGTAGTAAGTTGTTAACTCAGGAAATGTCCCCCCAATTCTAAGAGTCCCTAAAAACCCATATTCCAACAAGCACCAGTGAAAAGGCCAATGCTACAAGTGAAGCAGGCCTTAATAGGACATCAGCAACAATGCTAATGCAGAGACAGAAACAAGCAAATATAACCACATGAATTGCTAAACAGATAAAAGTTTAGACAACAAAAAGGACAAATCTGGCAGGGATTTTTATTTTCAAAACTTTTAGTATGTTTTATTACAAACAATGAAAAGCAAAAAGATTTTAAAAGTAATTAGATGACAGTGTCCCTTTAGAGTGTATTTGCCCCTCAACATTTCTAACAAATTTTACAGGGTCTCTTACTTTAGAACAAAGTTAACTCCTGGTGTTTTTTTCAGCAGGACAAACATGAGTATTTTGCAGCCAATCAACTGACACACTGAGCACATAAGACACTGCAGTCTCTCCAGTGATTTATCCAGTTCTATTATGAACATATCTTTCTACAACATTTTATGAGAATTTAAAAGCTTTTGAACTAAATTCTACATAAGGACTAATTACATTCGCTCAGGTTTATCTGAGGACCTCTGATGACACAGCATAAAGAAAAACAAACCCCAACTTGGTTTAGTGTGTGTCACCAAAAACTCAAGTTAAAACATAATTCAATAACTTTGGAATTTACATGGTAATAATATACAGAAACAGGACACTGGAGCAACATAGCAGGTCTCAAGTATTATGAATTCTCATGCTTTTAAGAACCAGTTTTAAGTATAATTTTTGAAATACATATTCAGGAATGATACTGGTATTGCAGATATGGTAATTTTTTAAATATATCACTTTTAAAAAAAGACAAAACCACAAAACTTGATAGCTGATAGAGCTAGAAAACGTCTCGACATGTTAGCTGGCAATAGAAAAACTGAAAAGTTGTCAAGAAAGTGAAAATGTCTATATGAGATTAACATTTCCCTAGCAAGAGAATAATTTGTATTAAAAATTTCTAAGAAGTTATATAAAATTTGGCAATGCCAAGAGCTACATAATCAACCAATGTTTCATTAGAAACACCACCAAATCCGATGTCAAACACATGACTTTATTTGTCTAGGATGAAATGTCCTATTACGTACAAAAAAAGTACTCTTCAGTTTGCCACAACTATTAAAAACATAGCAATCTATTGGCTACAGGTAGGAAAGTTCTTTTCGCATTAAGTTTCAAATGACATCATATATATGTATATATGAATAAATAGTACAGAAATACTATGAAGTTGTGAAGAGATGCAGAATATTTTCAGAACTCATTAAATTGAGAATTTTCCTTCTGGCATCGAACACAATGCATACAATATGTAGCATTTCTTTTAAGAAGTCAAAGGACAACATAACCTAAATGCAACTACTCTTCTCATAATATTTTAAGAAGCATAAACTGATTTTGTTTTCACACTGAACAATTCATTTTTAGTTTTCACATCTAGGTTAAATGACAATATCTGTACAAAAATGTATGGGTTTTATTAGATAAAATTAACCCAGAAGAACCTGTACACCTGAGCATGTAATTGTAAGAAAACTGTGGTCAGTAGCAATGTCTTACTTCTAAGAAATTAACAGGAAAGGTTCTTGCATAGCAGGGTGAGGTTAAACCCAAGGGAAGCTTATCCATAAACCAGGTAAATCCCAGATCACTGTAGGACAAAGCTAATTGTGAAATAGTGCAAAATGGTTGTAGAGCTGCATAAACCAGCCTTGGCTGATTTACTGGAGGCAGTTAACGTGACAAAGTCACTTACATAAGCAATGTGCAAGTGATAGCTCAGAGAGAGGAGAAGGAAAAAAAGTCTGCAAGTCACATCTTCCTCTGTTGGCTTCCATTTGTCCCTCATGCTAGCTTTCCTTGGACAGGAAGAGACAAAACCACTGAGTGCCCTTCCGAGATATAATTACAAACATGTGGTACATCATTCCTGGATGATACTTTGCCTTCTACTTTCTAATTCAGAAGTGGTCAATGAAATTTCTCAATACTGCCTTTATTATCTGATGCAGCAATTATGGCACCACAATAGAATTGTTTTTTAAAGGGACAGTAGTTGCTTAATGAAAAAGAAAAACGCTTTCCCTTTCTTCTTTTCTTACCCTTTTCCTCCCCTACTACTTAGGATACTTCCAATTCCGAACAGACCCCCCCATCCACCAAAAAAACAAAACAAAACAAAACTTTACAAACATATTAGCGCACATTCAAAGACACCTACATCTGTGGGGAGAAAAATTATCTCCATTTATTTTGTTTCATTATACATCCATGTTTTGAATTTTAATACAAAAAGAAAAAAAATTAGAATCTGACAAATGTTTACAAACAAGATACCTTCAAATAGATTTTACTCATTTCAGTCTGGTGCAGAGTAAATGACAAATTGTACTGTTATATTCAAGGCAACAGAGTCTGTAGTCAGTCTGTGACCACTTAGCCCAACTTTTATGCAAGCTTAATCATTTTTATCTACCATGAATGATAAACTCATTGTTGATTCCCAGTTTTTTTGTGTGTGCACATGTGTACATAGCAGCTCCTTTCATAGAAAGAAAAGACATCTAGAGGTCTTCTTGTACTTTTACCTACAGGAATCATGTTAAGATACAGAATGGATTACGTGTAACCAGGGCCGGATTTTATAAGAAAAAATAATTAGCTGACAAATGAGGGCAGCAATAAAAAAGCGTCTTTTTTTGCAACAATAAATAAATACAGTCAAAGTTTTCTGTGTGGACTTTAAACCAGCTTCTTCACTGAAGAACAGACGTGGCATTTCCATGGAGTTAAACTTGACCCCATTTACTGTATCTTTTTTCTTGCTTGCTTGCTCTCTCTCGCCAACAAAACAAAGGTTTCTCACTTCTGCCACAATAGTACAACAATTTGATCTTGACAAGAAAGTGGTGCTGCTGATTTTTATTCCTTTGTCCTTTGGACAAAATAAGCCAAGAATATAATTTGACTGCTGTGACCAATAAAAACACAGTTTACATCAAGTCTTGTCAGGATAACCTGACTAAAAACCATCTGGCTTCTTAATTAAAAAATTTTCAGACAACCAGATTCTTGCTGTGTGTGTGTTAGGTTAACACGCTGAACTCTAAGAAGCTGTAGACTGCAGTTTGTTGTTATGAGACCTGCAGAATACAGAAAAAAGTGAATTAAGCACCCTTCATTTTTGAGAACACTGTTTCTCTAAGAGGATGCCAAGGGTCAATCACTAGGAGGGGAATGCAGCCATGTTGTGTCTGTTCATCTTTGGAGACAACCACCATTTAAAACAAGCATCTCTGAACTTTACAGAAGTTTTCAGCTACAGCATTAAAAAAATTCCATTGTATACAAAACATGATGCTTCACTGGAATATCCAAAAATGCCCAAAATAAAATTTTACTAATCAAGATACATAATAGTATTCTGTAATAGGGAAGGCATAAAGACAATTCATAAGTTATTACTTTTGGTAAAATATACAAAATATACCGAAGTTACATTGATTTGGGAAGTCTTTGGATAAACGTTCAAACATAAAAAACTGAACAGTAAAAGAAATTAATACCACATTTTTGCTAATCAGAGTTCAGCGAATCCCCTTTCTAAAGTTCACAGCTTTATTAGTGACTGCAAATAATTAAAATACATAGTTTCCAAGACTAAATTATTTGACTTTGTTTAAATACAGTATTCCAAGGAACAGACAGTTTCTTAATACATTTTTGTTTACCAACATGGCTGCTGGCAAATAATTGTTTCCATTTTAAAAAGAACAGTTAATATTTGGACATTGATCTGGATTTTTTAAGGCAGTTTAATGTCATGGTACTGTACAATAAAAGAAAGAGTGACCCCAACATCCAGTTCTGATTCCAGTTAAAAAGGTCAGACTAAAGATATCACAATCTGCAAGAAAAGAAAGAACATGGATGGTGTAAATGAAAAAGCACAATAAATAAAATGCAGCAATGAAATTAGTGTGCAAACAATGAATGTCGGATAACCAAATATGACTGAATGAAAGAAGCATGAGCCAGTAATGGCCTGATAAAAGCAGGTATCATAGAATTAAATTAAGAGGGTAAACACACAATTGCTTCAGTTGGCCACACCTGCACTTCCCCCATTTGGAAAACTGGCAACTTCCACAAAGATGGATATAAGTGCAGCTTCTAACCGAGTTAATTGCAAACAGATTTAATCCTGAATTGATCTAAACCTTCCAGAATTCAAGTGTAATGGTCAAGTTGACTAATCTACCAACTGACTGTACATAATCAGAATTCAGATTCAAGTTGAATTTAATGAAAGTAATATTTGTAATTATGTCTTAGGTGGTTTACTGTTGGGATACAAATCTGCAATGACATATGGAGAGTCCTATTACTATACTAGTGTTAAAGAGTAAGCTAGTCTCAACCTAATTATAGCAGTACCACCACTCACAGCTCCCTGGTTTCATGTAAGTCCGTTCATGATACTATGCATTACACATACGGACATATGGATTATAGCCTGAAACGTAGTTGACAAGCTGTATAGTTCATATTAAGCAGACTGCATGTTAGTTTTACAAACAAAGTTCCCAGATTCTGTACCAGTCTTTTCCCACAGAAAAGGAGTTTAAAGCTAAGTTTCTGCGTTTTTAAAAAAAACCTATTAGTCTGCAATTTAAATTTCTATTATTCAATTGGACATTTAATTGCTTAAAAATGAGGGTGAACAGGTTATCTAACTAATACAAAACAACGAGAAAAGATGGAAGTTCGTTAGGTAAGAGTAAGGAACGGTTTACTTTTGCATACATTTGAATTTTCCTTAGATTGTGAGCTCTTTGGAGTAGGGGAGCATACTTCCTTCGTGTTAGGAAAGGACCTGGCACCAGTGGACTGTAAGTAGCTAATAATGATATATAACCTGTATTCAAAACAGAAGCTGGTCCCTTTGATTTGGTTTTCACATTAACTGAAAAGGTCTTATTTATTTTAATGTTCAGTTTCTTTATAATTATGATAATGCCCATATTGATATGGAATTCATATGTTAAACAAAAATTATAAAAATATTTAAGTGGGATAAGGTTCAAGCCCTAAGTTTGACAAAAATCAACAGCTGGAATGTATTGACTCTAGATTCTTCCCTTCCAAATCTAGCTGTAATGGCACGTGTGTGGGAAGAGGCAGGCCTTTATAGGAGTGTAGTAAGATAAGCTTAGGGTAGTAGGAAGATTTTCTAACACAAACTCAGGTTACAGTCATACGATTATCAGCATGGGGAACACTTTGCCTTACCTGCTTGCCTTGAATCCTTTTAGCTTCTGTACAAAGAATGATTCAAGAACCTCTGCACATTGGTAAAAAGGGGAGTCACTTGGATTGTAGTAACGACAGTTATCAAAAATTTTGGTCATATCTGCCACAAACTCTGTCACCTTTTTGTAGTAACGTTTCAGGATTCTTTCTTCCATGGTAGCAAGGTCTTAAAAGAAAACAAACGAACAAACCAACCCACACCTGTTATTTAAAATGAGACATCTTTAGTCTCCCAGACAGAAGTTACAACATTTGATGATGATATAAAGTAACAAAAGCACAACTGGCTTGGCTACATTTTCTGCAAGGTTGCTGGTGATATGAGGTCAGCTGAGGGGTCTCATTTAGAATGTGTGCTTCCTCCCATGTCACATGTATTTATTATATGTAATTTACACAGCAGCTCAAGTTTTTGAAACCTCCATTACAGAGCTATTATTTACTCCTTATGAAGAAAGGACACTGCCATTAGAGAATTCTGATTCTATCCTTTGTATTTTTTTGTTTTCCTTATTTTTTAATACTATCGTCAATCAATGCATAATAAATACATTGGATTTGCAGTTCATCTGCTCCTGCTGATTACTCCCTATTTGAATACATAACTCTTTTAGGGACATCCATTAACTGCCATTGAGATGCACACATTACCACACAGAGGACAGAACGCCTTCAAGGGCTTTCAGACTGCAAACTGATAACTTGAATGCCGCAGCTAATCAGTTCTGAAATTTCAGGGAATGTCCTAGGCATCCATAGCCAACTGTGCTGATTTGGGGGAAAATCAAGAGAGGGAAAATGGGGGACACATGAAGTTCCTGCCAATGCCAGCTACTCAACTGTCTATCCAACAACTGGTTGATGACACCCATTAATAGCTTTCAGCATAACAATACTGCAACTCATCACTGCTCATCTTTCCCAGAGAGTTTAATATGTTGATATCCTGAATCACTTATCTCCCAGACAGAAAGAATAGCAATTGTGGTGAGGAATGGGGGCACGCACACAGGCATCTGGGGAATGGGGGAGGGGCACACAGAGTTCCTGCCATGGAGGAAGGGGAAATGGGCACGCAGCCAGAGCCAGTGGTGAGGCAGGGAGAATGGAAACCCTGGTATATGAGTGTGGGGGGCACACAAAATCCATGATGGTGGGGAACTTGGGGAGAGTTGTAGGGAATGCTAGAAATAGAGGGGGATGGGAGAGTGACACACAAAGTTTTTTTGGGGGAGGGGAATGAAAGAATGCAAGGAGCTCCTGGTATGTGCAATAAGCTCGGCCTACACAAGTTACAAAGTGTGCGACTCCCTAGTTAAAAACAAAGGGACAAGCATTGAAAAATATAAACAAAATGGTCTCTAAATTTAAATTAACAAGTGTCCCTCTTAACTTGGCTGAGAAAATGAACAAAGGATTCACCTGCCTTAAAAAAATTCCTTCTAAGACTCTAGTTTGATACTGACTTTGAAGGAAGAGGATCACGAACATTTGTAACTATGTCCTGCAGCAGCTGGGTTTTCCTTAGAGATCTTACATCCAAGTCCTGATGCAGCCCACCAGTGCTTTGCCCTTGAGATTTAGTAAGATCACAGCGCAACAAAGTATGGCTGCAGATTATTATACAGCTACAGTATCTGCCCCAGCATGATTTTCTTCCTTTTCAATGAAGCTTTCAGTCTAACCAAATTTTCTTGTACAATAGCAAAGAAAATGAAGATTGCTTTTATATCTTTCCATCCTATATTACATAAGTCATTAGGCAACTACATTATCAATTTACTAAAATAATCTTTTTTCTTAACTATCACAAGAGCACATACTTCTACTTCTCTCACTGGGAGATGCTGAGTGTGGGGAGAGAAAAAAGGATATGGTGCGGTGGTACAACTCACTCTGTTTGAAAGTGACCACAGAAGCACAGAAAGGTCAGAAAAAAATAAGTTTGTACGTTTGATAACCCAATTGCAACTTTATTTGTATGTTAGGAAGGATGGATTTTGGTTAAGGAGCAGGACTGAGAGTCAGTATATAGGGTTCTTTTTTAGTTCGGTCACAGACTTACGTGCTGATAAGCAAGTCACCATCTCTGTCTCGTTTTACCCACCTCCCTAATGAGGATATATTGATAAAGCACCCAAAGATCCTCGGATGAAGCCATTCGATATATGTACATTTAAATCTATATTAACTAACAATTACCACTCAGCCAATCATGCTATTAACTGGAAATACACTTACCCATAGGCTCTTTGATAACACCATAATAATCTGGTGCATCATTGGGATCAACTGGTTCTAGGAATGGCCATGCCATCTTGTGAGCCTATCAGGAAAATGAGACAAACAGTTTCAGAAGAAAACATTACATATATGTTTAAATTAACTAGGTTAATTAAATTAATTTAACTATTAAATTGATAGCGGTTTAATTAATTATATATTGCTAGAGATTTGCATCTGATTCTAATTTCAGTAACAACTAAAGTGTTATTTGCTGATCTTGCTCTAGTCCCAGCAGATGATTGTCTGTATCCTAAAAAAGTGTAATCTGGCATGATGAGCAGTTTGTCCTCATGAGGAGAGAGGCATACGGGAATCGAGAGACTGCACATAGCCAATTTCAGCCATTATTCCTGAAGAAGCTTCCTTTCAAGTCAGTGGGAATTGAAGGGGCTGCACACCTCACAGAGTTGGGCCGTTAGTGTTTTTCACTTTCATTAAATCTAAAATTAACTTGTCACCAAAAATGTCCATTAAAACCGCTCAAATCAAACAAAAATTTTGCTGTACATTAGATATTGCACTAGCCTGCTCTTCTATTAACACATAGGATTATTTCTAGCTGATGGCAATTTAAATGTCCCTTTTCAGCCATTAGAGATATTTACACTAACAAAAATGTTATAACTGGGCCAGAGGCTTTTCATTTTTCTTAGCAACACCCAGTCATTTGCATGCTGAAATCAATCTTCTGGAGGCGATCTTGTATGGAAGAAAATTTTAATAATTTTTTTAATCTTTTAAAAAAAAGTCAGTCTTGCAGTTTAGCTGAAGTGTATATAATTTCAGACTAGAAATCATACAGGCTAGCCAGAGAACACAACTTATTTTATGTTAAAAAGTCCATTTCCTACCCAAAACACAACTGCTCTGCCCTTTACATTCTGATGAAATCTGCTTCCTTCATGCTCAACAGAGGTATCCACATTCATTAAAAAAACAAAATACCACAGAACCTGGAGGCAGTGATTTTCTTCCAGGCTACCATCAGTGTTATTCAATGTGACAATGCTGCTTGAGAAAGCTGTGGCCAACATACTGTCATCCTCACAGAAAAGGAAGCTTATTACATCTCTTAACAAAATCATGTCGTCTTACAATCAGACAAGCGGAGATCCAAGGTTACTGCCAAAAAAAAACCACCTCTTGGATGAACCTCTACTGTACCTGTATTTTCCACTCTAAGTATGGTTTATCCTCACCTGTAAGGAACGTAGTACTCGTCGTAATCCCTCGTAATCTTTATCAGTCAGTGGACTGAGTACTGTCATGGCATCTTCTGTAGACTGACACTGTGGACAGACATACTCATCAATGAGATCTGCCTCACTTTGCAAAATACCAACACAGCGCCCGTGATACCAGTTCTGACATCGGTCACAGCCAATGTAAAATCTGCAAGATTTGAAAGAAAAATATCAGTAACATTATCCTTTACATTTAAAACAAAAGATTTTTTTAAAGCTCAGTTTTAACAATTTGCACCTCAGTAGTTGTTCTGCATGATATAAAACAATTATATATTTAAACTTGTGACATTTCAGTTTTACATATGCTAATTAAACCATGCATGCTAATTTAATATTTACAAACTAAATTACCTGACAATTTTACTTCATAATTATCAGGAGTGCCTAAAATTAGAGAATTAATTTCAAGGAAACAAGGTTTCAAAAGTTCTTTATCAGTTTTAAAGCTGAAAGTAACAGTGTAATGCCAGAAGTCTCACTTGACCAGTGATTAAAGGAACATTTTACACATGTAAAATGGACTACATTCTAGGGCTCCCATTTCACCTTGTTCAAACATTTTTCATATGGAAACCAGAGTCTTGTGATTGAATATAGAAGGGGTATTCTGGTGACAAAAAGCCTTATAAACGTAAAGATAGCACCCAAATACCCAATACTCCAAGTAATTTTTCTAATCTAAATTGAACAAGAGACTAATTTCAAGCACAAAAAATTCTAACTAATATTCAATTTTGTTTTAATCTTTCTAGCTCTTCCCTTGTTAAAATTAATCCCAGTGTAAAATTCTTGGTCTTATTTAAAACATTGAGGCCACCTTAAGAACTTTACTTTTCCTATATATCCAAAATATTCACTTGAAAACAACATTTGGGAGAGAGAAATATTGAAAAGGAATTTGTAATACCAGGGGATACAATATATGCAGAATATTTTTTTCTCTTTTTAAGGAACAAGTAACCAAAGTCAGAGCAGTTTGCTCCCTAAATATTAAATAAGAGGTTCTTATCAGAACTCACTGTGACTCATCATAAGGTGTTCTGCAGATACAGTACAATTCCTCACTGCTGCCCTCTTGTGCCCGTTTACAATCATTACAGATGTACACATCCATTTTCTTAGCCTCCTTTTCTGTGATGCCAACACATTCTCCATGATACCAGTTAGTACAAAGATCACAGCCAATATAGAACCTAAAAGTGTTCACAATGAAAATGACAATGTAATTGTCATTTCAAATGGCATGGCTCTTTTCCCTGCATTTCTGTTTCTGATGCACTTTCTTGCTAGCCTGCTTTCTGCAATTTTCTGACTCAGTCTCCCTGTCCTCTACCATTGTATCCTTGCAAGGCCTACATCTGAAACTGCAGCTGCACTGTAAATAAGGTCACTTGGGTCAATCTTGATATAGACAGTTTAGTAAATGTGGATCAACCAATAGCTACAAGATTTTGAAAAAACTGGACTGAAAATGTGTATCTCCAACATGAATGCGTATGTGAAAAACTGTAAAAGGCACAAAAAGACATGGCCAAAGAAAAAGATTTACATTTTCAAAACTATAGTTCAGAAGCCAGTTAAGTATCAAGGTAATTTCTTGAGATTTGAAAATGTAGGTCTCAGTTAATTTTAAAAACAAAGCAAAGCACAAACACCAACTAGAAGTTACAAGTACACTACAAAGGAACATGCATACCAGCCATGTGTAGAATACATATTGGTATAACATGATGTGAAGGAAAACTGTAAGAATGTGTATTGTAATTTTAAAATTTCTATGTGGGATCCTGAAAACAGAGCAATTCAACTAATCAGAATTACAACAAACTGGAACACAGACCATTCTTTGGAGAATATAGGTCTATTCTCAAACAACACTATTGGACAGAATCAGATATGGTATGATACAAAGTGAAGGAGAATTGGGTAAGGTACAAAAACAATTTAATTCCATACAGAATCATGTGAATAATGGACCCTGCACAGAATGGTGTGATAAACTGGTAAATAATTATGCAAGGATGTTTGACAGTATTTTGGATATGGATGCCCCAAATGTACCTATGACTTGCAGAATCAACCATGGGGACAAGACGTTAGGCACTCAGTCTCCCTCTCTCTCTGACTGAGCTAAAGCTAGCTGACTCCAGATTTTCAGGCTTTCTAGAATTTAGTGAGAACCTTACCATTTATCACCTGTTATGATGCCAGTTTCTGCTAACCTACAGAACCAAATCACTGGGCAGGCATGACAAAGACGAACTGGCGATACGAGGGTGGCTCGCAATATATGTCACACCAAACAAACAAACATCTCTAATTTCTACCAAACTTTTGCACTAGAAGTCTTGGAATGTGCACCCAGACTTCACATCAAATCACACCTCACCTAGACCATTCTTGCTAATTTGGGAATGCTTCCTCTCCTGTGGGTGCCTCCAAAATCCTGTTAGCAGCTCAATATCTGCCACATTCAACCTATTTTTTTCCATTGCTTCTTATTTCTTATCAGTCAAATCTCAACAATCTAATGAAATCATCTTTCTGCAAAGAAGGGCTAGATATAGCTCTCTCTACAGTGAATCAACACCAATTCAATCTTGCACAAGGTATTTCTTCTGCTTCCTCCCCCAACACTGTAAGGGCAGATAGCACCATCTCCACAGTGCTGTCAGCTCCTGCTGGCCTGGAAGCAAATTCAGGTCCAGAACTTGGATCCTTTGCCTCACAAGTTGTTTTATTTTTATATTTCCCACTTATCGGTTAAATCTTAGATGGATACCCTGACTAACCCATAACCTGTATCTGGAATACAATAACGAGTGAATCCCTAACATGTTTCAATGTCATTAATGAAAAAATAAACATGAAAGACCTGCAGTAAAATAATATAAATGACTTAAGCAAAGAATGATCTTAGTGAATCTAGTGCATTGTAACAAATGTACAGGGTACCTCATCTCATATTACAGGGTGCCTCTAGGAGCAGTTCAGGCTACAAAACTGAAAGCTGCACTTCTGTCCTGCCTGAACTGCAAATGAGGCACCAGCACAAAAAACATATCTGATAACTGTACATATTTATTAAAAAACACTAAATTACATAAGAAAACAATGTTTTCAAAAGTAATTAACTTCTTCACAATCAAGTGGTGAAATAATTAAGCTCAACAGCATAGCCAGTGTATATTAAAAACCTGTGAGATTCAGAAGTTATGAGCAGAGAGGTTGAACTGGATCACATTAGGCTAAGGCATTAACATTCCATTTTTGTGAAATCTTATTTCCTGCTTAAATAAAGGTTGTCTCTGTTCACTATGCTAGAATGTGCTGTCATCATGTATTATCTATGGCCCAATCCAGTGCCCACTGAAATCAACGGAAAGATTATTGACTTGAACAGGCAGGCATCAGATCAAATCCATGTATTTACTTTATTTTTGTGAGACTGAACCAGTATCACTGGCCTGTGCTCAGTATGTTATAATAAAATGAGGACAGGGCATCCTACTAAGTTTTACTGAGTGACAAAAATCCTAATATAGCACTTACTCTTCCCCACCCCACCAATGCCCATTTAAAGTGGTATTTAGCACTTACAAGTTGTGGCAGATTGGCAGCCTGGAATGGAAGTACTCTATTCATAGAATGGCTGCAGCAGGGAGCAGTCTAAGCTTCCCAACACTGACATGATGGTATCGTGACCGGAGTTATATAAATACCCATGAGACAGAAATGAACCCCCTCAGTTGTGACTTGGAGGGACCACTACTGGGGTGACAGGCTAGTTCAGTCTCCATGGCTCATTTTAATTCTCGGCATTTCTACTGAAACCCCAAACAAAGCTGCTAATTAGTGCTTTTGGAGTGAGTGATTTTTGTCAAGTGGAAAACCTGGAACACTGACACCAACTGATTTCTCAGATGCCACCGCACAGCGATCAGACGGTAACAACTTTTGATCATTACTGACTTGAGCGGAAGTAGAGCCAGCAAACTAGAGGCGATCCAGTCCACTCAGTCATCCAGTCCACCATTTATTAATTTCTCCATAAACAATTCCTTCTATAAAGGAATATCCCTTTCAGCGGGAAACATAGCATTCTTCTTTTTCTCTTCATAGTTCGTTTCTAAACCACTTATTGGGGAACTGCCATTTTCATTTTGTCAAATGCTTAAAACTTCAAAAACGTACTAGAGTCTGATAGAAAAGTATGGGGTTTTTTTGCTTGGTTTGCATTTCTTAATGCAACTCAGTAAGAGTCTGGTGTGGGTAGGTAATATATTAAGAAATGAAAAGAGAAAATACATCTACTGGAAACGCTGTCCAAAATGAACTGCAGCCTAATAGGTTAGTATCTCTCGTTAACTACTTAATTACAAAAAAAAACCTTATTTACGGGGAGACGGTACCAACCCTATCACTAGGGAACACCAACCAGCTTGGTCACAAGAAGGAACACAAGTATATAATTATTTGCTCCCAAAGCAGAGGCGAACAGGCAAAACAAAGAACAGAGCGAAATAAAGAGTATGTGCATGTGAGACAGAAAGATCATACAATGGAAACATGCAAACAGGTAAAAAAAATTAACTCACAAGAATTACTAGATTTGTAATTGCTCGTGTAATCCAGACACTGCTTATTCTTTCATAGTCCATGCTGATTGCAATACCGGCTGATTTTCTACCCCCATTTCTAATCGCTATCTCAGACTAATAGCTAAATGCTAAAGCTGAACCAAACAATGCACGGAACAAGCATGCTGCATTCACCACTCACTTGGATTCATCATAAGGTGTTTTACAGATGCAATAAAGCTTTGTGTCCTTCTTGGTTTCCTTTGAGGTAGTAGAAATCATTTTCTTTTTCTTGGACTTGGAAGCTGAAGAATCTTTCTCCTCCTCTCGTTTTCTCTTCTGGGAAGACGCTGGCGCTGGGACTGTGGTGGCAGCTGCGATGCTGGTGGCATGCTGTGGCGGTGGCGGAGGGGGAGGCGGTGGCGGAGGTGGTGTTGCCGCAGCGGCGGCGGCTGCAGCAGCAGCGGCTGCAGCGGCAGCTGCCTGAGCTTTTTCTTTTTCTCTCTTAATTTTAGTCAAGTCTTTCTTTAGCTCTTCCTGAAGCACATTTAAAAAAAGGCCAAAAAAAAAAAAAAAAAAAAAAGAGACACCTGATGAGGACATTCTAGAACAGGATCAGAATCCAGACTCAAATCTTTCTCCAGTTTAAAAAAAAGACAAACCATTTAAATAATTTACTCATTCAGGTACAAATTCCAAGATTAATGTAAGTCAGCCCCTGGGCTCCTTTAAGATTCAATGTTTTAAGTCTGATGATAAGCCCCGGGGAGGTGACCCCATGTCTAATCCTAAGGCAAAAGAAGAGGGAGGAATTTCAGGGATCTGTCAAGAACATGGAGGACACATGCTTGCTAATAAAAATGGTGATCAGGCATAAAAAGTTGAATTAAGGATGCAGTCAGTCTTTACTGTTAATCACCTAGCTCTTCGTACTTTTAACAGTAATAAGTCAAATTTAATATGATTCTTATAGTATCTGTGGCATTCAGAATTGAAATATCCACAGAACCTTTAATATACTAATGAAGTCCCACACTGGTAACTCTGCATTATCATGTGAGAAACCTATTCAATTTCTAGTCCCTATTAGTCACTCCTTGGGCATGTAAAGGGTGATTAGGGATATTCAACAGCAGACCCTCTGGCAAATAAACTATAATGTCAGATGACACAGAAGGCAGCTCCCCCAGCCAGAGGTGTAATTGCCAGGATACAAAATCTTGCGTGTGGGAAGCATACAGAAACAACATTTCACCCCGGTGATACCATCCACCAGAATTCTCACTCCTGGTTTTCACTCCTTAATGGGAGAGTGGGGTAGCTTCCACAGTCATCAAAGAGTTCTGATCTAAGAGCAGTGGTTTAAGTGCTGTCCTCTGGACATTCCAGCTCCTTCTTGACCATGATTGGTGAAGGAGCTCCCTGTTGGTATGTCTTTATATCACTTCAGTTTTCCACACAACCACCACATATTCTTTACCTTGCAGATGGTCCAGTAGGTTCCATAAATTGTGAGGCCTTTGCCTTAAGAGCTCTGGTACATTTGTGTTGCAATTTGCTGTTTGTTTTTTGGAAATCTGATGCCCTTACGAGGAGAAAGTGCCACAGAAATAAAGGATAGGGCCAGCTCTAGGCTTTGTTGGGTCCTTCACAAAAACATGTCTAATGCAGCTCCACCCCCACTTCTAGAAGTGTATCCCCACTGGTGTGAAAATCTCAACAGGAGTGGAATCAAATGGGTCATATTTCCTTTGAAGGCAGGGGAAGGAGCCAAAACTAGGGTAGGGGGATTTCTGACCTCCTTGGTTTAGCTTTTTCAGTGAGCGGCAAGACTGCAGGATTTGGACCTTTAACTTTAATAGGGAAGAAATTGTTTTAAGATCTCACCATAGATTAAATGCTAGATACAGTAAATAAACTGATCTGGGGGTTCAGCAGGGATACAGGCATGCAGCAGAAGAATTTCACCCTGCATGCTTCCGTAAAGACTCAAAGGACAAGCTGATAAACAGAACAATTTTTCCCCCAAACTTAAGAAAACCCACCTGGCTCATTGAGAAGAACTGCTCTTACCTGCACTTCAATTTGTAGATCTTTGTCCAGAAGTGCTCTTTTTTTCAGTATTTCAGCTTTAAGCTGTTCTTTATGTTTGAAAAGCAGAGCTGAGAGCTTGGTAGCATTCTGTTTACTACGCTTCTGTTCAACACTCTCTTCTCGCTTCCGTTTCTTAGCTGCCTGTTTTTCTTCTTTATCTATCTTATCCAAAATATACTTCATCACCTGATTACACACTATCATTCTAGGGAAGGAATACAGAGAAGCACATTGTGCTAAGTTGTCTAATAAATCACAAAATTAAAGTTATTTTCTCTTTACAGCCTCCACAAATCACAAAGCTGTATTATTAATTCTGACGGTAAAATCATGGATTTAGCCACAACAGCAACACTTGCTTGACTGACAGTTTGTGGAGACCTATCCATTTCAACAAAGACTCACGCTATATAATCTGATGGTTAGAGCATCAAAAAAGCTCACCTTTTGATCCAAAAAAGAGACATTTCGAGACAATTCCATTTTTGCAAAAACCTTCGAGGTTTTATTTTTGTTCGAAGGCAGAAAAAAAATTCAAGACCTGAAAACTTGCTGCAAAACAGAATTGTCCTTCTGACAGCTCTGAATAGTACTAAACTTTGGTGTTCCAGCAAAAGTAAGTCCAAGAGAATAATTTTCTCTATCAGTAAAGATCACTACAAATAGTAGTTCCCAAACTGCTTCATCATGAAGCACCCCTTATGATAGACTGCTGGATGCAAACCCCTATACAATATGTCCCCTCTATGCCCCAGTGTTGCTGCAACTGTCTTTTCCTGACCATTTTCTGTTTGAATTTTTGTAATATAGTTGTATTTTTGCTTTGTACTTTTCATTCATTTTGAAGTTTCTGTTCCTCCCCGTTCCCCAATTCACCAGAAGACTAAATGTTGCTTGGCATGGGGGTATTCAAATAAACAGGCAACACTTACACCTGCAGCTAAGCTGAGTGCAGCAAAAGTAGAGAAAAAAAAGCTTGTGGCAAGTGGCTGCTGCAGATGTCGGAATGGAAAATCAAGTGGTTTCAGGGAGCCACCTGGTATTTTACTGAGAGCTGTAGGAATACACTGGTTGTTTGGTAGGGCCATAGGACATCAATCATTCTGTTCTTCTCCACTGTCCCACATCTACCTGGTCTAGTCTGGGTTTCACTGTTAAAGATTATACTCTTTGGGAAGAAAAGACTCATTGGGGAGGAAAGATGACAGTGCCACGAACAGAGCTGGTCAAACATCATGAACAAAGATGTTCTTTTGTTTTTTAAAAGTAACAAATTTGGTCATTCGCAATTGTTAAGAGAGCAGTCTGTGTCAACAAATTTTTAACTTTTGATTTGTGAACTAGCCACTGTGTGTTCACTATTCGTTTCTCACACTGAGTGGACAGCTAAGTTGCACAGTATTGTTCTTGTACCTGATTTGGGGATCAAAACATTATAAAACTGGAATTCCTTTTCCTGATCACAGGATTATTTGATAAAACATGTGAATAACAAAATAGTCAAAATAGCAATGGAAGAATATCTAAAGCCAACACTCCATATACACATTTGCCAGTGCAAGGGATGAAATTACTACTAATTTATGGAGTGACAATGTCTACAAGTCTCCCTACTTTTGTCTGCTGGCTGGGAGGTAAAATAGTTAAACAGAGGACAAGCTCCTGCCAACAAAGGGAATGAAATTAAGAAACCATAACATGGAGTGCTCAAACAGAAATGAGAAACAGGCTTAGCTACAATGGAGCAATCCTTCATTTCCTTTTGTGAGCTCCCTCAAAGTTATTTATCTGCTTGTATTAAAAACCTGTGGCAAGCACTACCCACAGGCATCATATCACAGTCCATATTCTGGGCAACAAGTGACGATAGTCAATGTTTATTTTGAATACAGGAGAATCAAACTGCTCATAATTAGGAATGTTACTTTTAAGTCATGGATTCGTCACCATGATTTGTATATTACTTGAAGTCAGTTTTAAAAATTTCATACAACTAAGCTTTCCAAGCCTGAGACAGAAGGCGTGACTACACTATGGAGAAATGCGCACTATCAGGGCGTGATTTCTAAAGCACACTAGGGTTTAAAATAGCACTATGTTAAAGCAAAATAGGGAACTTTCAGTGAGCACCAGCACTGTCTACACAGACTGGTTAGAAATCCCACTCACACAGTGTGTCTTACAGCTCCATGTAGGTAAGCCTTATTTTGTACAACAGACACCAATGAACACATTTGCTCCATGTCCATTGATACATTATCACGTGTTCCTACCTCTGATTTTCTTCTCGTTCAGCTGGGGTCAGTGTCTTTTTCTGTTTCAAGTGTTCTATGACAGCATTGTGTTTCATCACCACCTTGAACACAAAGTCCAAACAACATTTAAAAACCTCAGGTAGTGTCTGATAATAGTACTTGGGGAAATGCGGACACTTGCCAACTTAAGTCAAGTCTTATATTACTTACACTATTTTGAAGGTAACTTTTTATACTTAATCTTAAATTATGACTAAGAAATTTAGAGATTCAACTTAATTTTTCATTATTTCTGGAGAAAAAAATAAGTGAAGTCAGTTTCACTTCTGTAGTCAGTTGCACTTTCCCAAGCTCCTATTGCTGCACTATAATTAGAGTTTCTGCCCATTTTTTCTCCCACAGTCCGTCCCCCTGTAGTTAACAGCATTATGCTTAATACAGCTCTTACAGTCTCCTTTCTATAACAGTCAATGAAAGCACAGTAGAAGTGTTGCAAACCACCAGTCCTCACTTTTTCTGGACTAACACTGAAGATACATTTCTCCCAATAACCAGTGATACAATCAATCAAGCCAAAAGTGCCAGAGAGCAAGCACAGCATGGTAGTTTCTTAATGTGCAGAATTAACTTAGAGGCGCTATTAAATTGGCAAAAACAATTTTGCAATACAATTTAGAAATAAAAATCCCAGAGGCTCAATGAACAGGCTATCTAATGTATCAATAGGATTAACAGAAACATGTGTTTAGCATGGTTTGTATTTACTTCTGAGAACATTACCTGTTTTTGGATAATGTCACTTTGATTAGAAGCCTGAAGAGTGTGTTCACGTTTAATTTCTATCTGTTGCTGCTTTTTCTTTTGCTGTTGCTCCCTGAGCTGCTGAACCCTCTGCAGCTGCTCTTGAACACTAGCTGCTTGAACTGTTACCACATTCTGAATCTGGTGAGCCTGCACTGGGCTGGCTTGTTGAATCTGAATAGGCAACTGAAGCTTAATCTGCTGGGGGACTCCGCCTTGCTGGGCCTGTATCTGAGCTACAACATGAGACTGAAGTTGGGAGAGAACTTGGACTTGCTGCTGTAGCTGAGGTACAGTAATAACTTTTGTTGTAGGCTGCTGGATCTGCAGTTGAGGGCGAGATGGAGATTGTACAGTAACTTGATTTAAATTTTGTGCAGTTGGAAGAGTCTGAAGGGAAGTCTGAATCTGGGGTTGTGACTGCTGCTGCAGTTGAGCTTGTATTTGTAAAGAAGCTTGGGGTTGCACTTGTATCTGTTGCTGAGTTGTAGTCTGCACCTGAGCTTGCTGCAGAGCTTGGACTTGGGACTGAGCTTGTGGATGGATGACAGTCTGTGGTTGATTTTGGATTTGAATTTGAGACAGCCCTTGAACCTGGGTCTGTGGTGGAGACTGAACTGTGACTGGAGTTTTAGTTGATTGTGCCACGACAGTTTGTGCTTCAGATACGACTGGAGACTGAGCTGATGTTGGAGACTGAGACTCAGGCTGTGTCTGATCTTCAGGCTGAAGTGAGGGCTGAGTAGTCTGTGGTTGGGCTGGGGGCTGAGGCTGAACACTCTGGGTTTGCACCTGTGGCTGAGCTTGCAACTGACTGTGAGGGTGGGGCTGAATTGGTGGCAGCACTGGTTGTGTCTGTGTTTGTGAGGCTTGTTTCTGCTCTCCAGTAGCTGTGAAGGATAAAAACAGAGTATTCCACTCATTCCAAGCAATGTGTCTACAAGCTCTGTTAATTAGAACCATTAGGCCAGCCTACACTGCAGTTTTATCGACAAAAGTTACGCTGTTGCATGTCCACACTATGCTCCTTGTGTCGGCAGAGTGCATCCACACTAGCAGCTCTTGCATCAACACAGAGAGCAGTGCACTGTGGGTAGCTATCCCACTTTGCAACTGGGTGCAGGGTGCTTTGGGAAGGGTTTGCAATGCCTTCTGGGGCAGTTAGAGCATCACATGATGCAGGTTTCTAAATCCCATCATTCCATGGGCATCCTACTAGATTGCCAGTCGCTTTTTAACTGAAGTATGTGTGTGTGTGAGAGAGACAGGGAGCGTGTGTGTGATGGAGACACAGTGTGTGTGTTGGGGGAGTGTGTGAGAAAACAGGGAGGTTGAAGGTGCGTGTGCTGGAGGAGAGTGAGTGCGTTGGTATGCTGTCTCTAAGTTCAAACAGCGGCTGGAAACAACTAGTCCCAAGGCAGGTGCATCTCCGCCCTCCCGCGCGCACACATGCCCCTGCCTGCTGCTTTGTTCCTAGTGCCCAGTAGGTTAATGATTTGCTGTTTGCTGCCTGAGCAGAGCGGCATGTGTAGCTGTCAGAACTTCCTGGAGCTTTGAAAGGGGAGGGGTGCATGCCTGTGCAGCTGGAATGCATGGCAGCAGAGTTCAAAACATTGATCAGAGTGGTCACAGCGGGTATTGTGGGATACTGGGGGAGGCCAGTTATGGAGACATAATAAATGGCAGCATCTACTCTGACACTTTGTTGCTTAACTTTGCTGCAAAAAGCTTTATGCCTCTTGTTGAGGTGGTTTTATTTTGCCGACAAAAGTAGCATTGTACACCTCCACTGTTTTGTCAGTAAAAGCTCCCTTTTGTCACCGAAACTGTGTAGTGTAGACAAGGTCCTAGGTTTTCTAAAGTTGAGGAAGCACTATTTCCCCTTTGGTTTAAAAAGCACTACAATACTTTATACAGAGCGTCAGCTGAAGATTTCTAAGTCTACACGCTGTTCTTTTAACTAAGATACTTTAATGAAGAGACTAACTCCAACTATATAAAAAAAAATTAAAAAAACCTAACTCCAATCACCCTCTTCTCTTGAGCACAGGAAACCCTACCTGATGTCGAAGTGGACACCGTCGTAGTAGTTGCGCTAGCCGTAGTAGCGGATGATGATAACGGAGTGAAAAGGAATCTCTGAATTGTACCATTCGGCATAGCCGCTTGCATTAGCTGTTGTCCTGGACCTGGTATGACAGTCACACCCTGAGGTATCAACTGTAACTGGCCAGTAGTTTGACCCTGTCCCTGAATTACCACAGTCAACCCCTGACTGCCACCCTAAAAAAAAAAGTAAAATTCATGTTAGTATTGTTGTCCCAATGATATAAGCCTTAGGTGGATTATGCAGTAATCCAGGAGACCCAGGATTATGAATTCTGGGGATTCAACACCTGAACCACTAGGGTACATATTGTATCTCTGATGCTTAAGTTCAGTATCGTGGAAATACAAAGTTTTATGACAAAAACATACAAAATATTCCAGTAACAAAATTTCAGGTCAAAAGATGGTAAAGTACCCTGGTTCTTTATGGACAGATCTGATTATCTATTGGGCTGGGTTCAGCGACATGCATTTTCATCAGAATACTGAAGCAGATTTGTTACAACAAAAGGCTGTTAAGATTTTATCTGTCAAACTTGGCTAGATTCTTAGCCAACAGAATCTACAGTTGATCTTGTGTCTCTTTAAAATGTATGAGCAATAAATTCAGGTGTGAGATTAATTTGGGGCATCCTATTAACCACCTCCTGACCCAAAAACCAAACTCAAGAGTCCCAACTGCCTGTTCACAAGGTTATTCAATAAAACATTTTCCTAAGTGCATATCACACATTGCCCAACTGTAAACTTAAGTGTTGACTGTTCATCCAGGTTTTCAGCATGCTGGTAGAATGTTACTGCTTAAATTGTTTCTTTGGATACCATATTTTTGGAGGTCTTTAATACAGGCAGAAACATCCCAGTTTTGCAGACAGATCAGGATAGTTCTAACACTTACAGTGACTCCCTGCGTCAGACATGTCTCTTTGAATCAGTCCCACCAGTGGCAGCTCTTGCCTTCAACTGATACCTGCCCTTGTCCACACCTTCAATAATCAATAACTTTTTGAATCAGCCCTAGCAAATAATTCCTGCATGTTGTTCTACATGTCAAAAATGACACTAAGGCATGAGCATATTTTGACAATTAAACTTTATATCCATTCTTAACATTATTATTAAGTACTTATATTATAGTAGTGCTCAAAGATTCAAAGATATAAACACAGAAAAGAGGGCCCCTTGAAGGAAGGATTTACAATTTACAGCCAAACTCAGCATGAATCTAAACTAACATGCAGACCAGACTCTCGTGGTCTAGGCAGAAGTAATAGAGAGTGCTATTTCCCAGTTCCAAATGATGTAACTCTTCCTTTCCCAGCACTAAAGCAAACATAAATGACAGCTATAATGTCCTTCAACACCCAGCCAAAGACAGTGGATGGGCATCCACATTCTGAAGGCAACAAGGTAAATAGATAAAAGATATTTAGAGAAAATAAATCTCTATTTTCTTAATTTAATTACCATTTGATTTGTATGTAGGTTATAGGTTTCCCAAAAAGTAAAACTGAAACACCATGTATGAAATGTACACCCCCCCCCATACTGATGAGATCAAAGGATACCAGTATGGGCATATTTTCATGTCTGAGTCTATAAAAAAACGTTTACCTGTCCTTGAGTTAACTGCGTGAGTTGGGCCATAGTAAGTTTCACTTGTCCTTGCTGGGGACGAGTGGGCTGCGGCGTTGTGGTTTGTGGTTGTATATTCTGTGGAGGTGTTCCAGGAGCTGTTGCTACCTTTTGTCCAGGACTTGAAGAAGTTGTGCTAGTACTAGAAACTGCAGTTGAGACAGGCTGACCTCTAATTATCTGAGTCACCACCTGTTGAGTCTGACCTGTTAAAGACAGCAAAATTTGTTATGCTAAAAATACATTTCCAACATTTTTCATTAAAGCACACAAAACTTCTAAACCCCAACTTCATGAGAGAAGTTAAGCAAGCATTTCTGCTTGCCATAGAACGTCTATTAGTCACTTCTGTATCTGACTAAACAAAAATATGAATCTGAATTCAAGTAAAACATTTTGCAATCTACTTACAAGACACTTTAAAACACCTAGCTTTCCTCTAATTACATGTAGTGTTTTCGCACAACACTTTTAATTCAAACCTTTCTACAAACTGATTAATAATAATTTTATATTTTCATTATTCATTAAACTGTTTATCCAAGTTTTGTATTAAACTAGGAAACCTGTTCTTTGTACCCACCCGAATGAAAGAGTTACTATTCAGTGGACTCTCATTCAGTAACCTTGATTAAACTGATGATTGATCCCAACACTGTTTTTGTTAACACTGCACTGAATACAGTAATTTCTGAGTTAGGGTGAATGATACATAAAATGTTTATGGAGAAACAAACCATGGTTTTCACACATTGGAAATTTATAATTAAAATGAACCTACTGGATGGAAGAATACCTTGCTGCACCACTACAGGTGTTCGAATGATGGCCTTTCCTAATGTTGATGGCTGAAGTGGTGTCCTTATTACTGTCATACCTGGGCGGAGTGGTGTCCCTGGCATTATCTAGAGACAGCAAAAGGAGAACATACATGTCAAACTTTTCAAAAAGCGCATATCCTGCTGAACCTTGAATTCTTTACAAACAGTGAGAAATAAAGGGATACAAGTAGCTCATATATTTATATGTTGCATGTTTGAAAATTCTGTTAAAGCCGACTTTAGCAAAACTCTGTCCTATTTACTCTCCTAACAAGTTTCTTAGCTCTGATAAGTATCGATTACTCATTAAAACTATGTGCTATGAGGTCCTGTCTTGTAGAGACCAGCCAAAAGCCAAGAAGGACAACATGGAAGTGGCTCCTTGATTGGTGAAAAAATTATGCGTGGGTTTATCCTCCCACTCTGACCAAATGTGAACGCCAGCCTAGAGAGTGGGAGACTGAATCCAGGAATCAGATTGATATCAAGGCAACAGGGATCATTAAGATCATCGAGTCTGACTTCAGCATAATATAGGCCCACAGAACCTCACTCGGTAGCATCTGCATCATGCTCATAACTTCTGACTGAGCTACAGTATATCTTTGAGAGAGATATCCAGTCTTGATTTAAAGACTACACTGAAGGAGAATTCACCACATCCTTAGGTAAATTATTTCAATTGTTAATTTCCCTTCGTGTTAAATTTACACATTATTATTTGTATTGCCATAGTGCCTACACACCCTAGCCATGGATCAAGACCCCACTGTACTAGGCTAGGCACTGTACAACCTTATTTCTAGTCTGAATCAAAACTTGCATGTCTTACACAGCAACACAGCACAACCTTTGAAAACTTTGATAATTCAATAATCCTATTAAAAATCCTATTCTGAAATCTTAGAGTCTATGAGACTTGCTGTGCATCTGCATATGCATGTAGGATCCTGCTTCTGTGTTTGCTCATGTGCCCTTCCATGACTTCCAATGTATTTACCCAATGTAATTGATAAAGCTCAGAAAAACATCTTACTTGTGAAGTACATGTTGTACCTAGAGTCCCTGTGGTATTTGGCCTAATAGTTACAGTCGCTGTCCTTGGCTGGAATGAAGTAAATGTTTGTTGATTTGCACCTGTAGTTGATGGAATGATACCCAACACTTTTTGCTGAACTTGAACAACACCTAATAAAAAAAAGAATTAATCAATACAAAAAATTGCAAATGTGATAAATCATAGGGACGCCACACTGACATCCAGTACTCTCACTCTGAGTTTTTATGACCCTTCTGAGGGACTTCTGTCAAAGTCTCTTGGCAGAAACTTCTTCACGTTCTATAGAGAAGTAGCATTACCTCTTCTGTTGCTTGTACAACTCCCTCCACAGTATCAGTCCACAGACAGATATTTTAAAAGGATTTGGGCAAAGAATGGTATTTCAGAGTTGTGAACCTCTCTATTGATCTTTATGATGAGGTTCTTGCCCATGTGTGGTGCCATATACAGGTGATTATTATTTACACATTTAGATATGGATGGCCTGTGCCTCCCTGCTTCCAAGTGACCTACTTAAACATCTCAACGAGCCTCAAACTCATGGAACTGAAGAGCATGGTAAGTGCCGTTCATCCACCTAAAAAAGCACCATCAAAACCTAGCAGTCTCCATGACTTTTTCATAGAATAAATAAAGGAGATGGAGGAATGAGTATTTTTCTTTGGTGAAGAAGTGATATGCCATCTACAAGCTCACAAAATGTCATGTTGTCATTTCCAATCAAGAAGAAAAGGATCCAACAGTACTGCACTGATAAGTAAAGTGAATCACACCAGCTTCTAAGAACAAATATTTACAACAATTAGCGGTTACATCTGTTCTGCTACACTTTTAAAAGAATCCTTTTGCTGATATCTAATTTAGAGGCAGAAAAAAGAATTTTGCATTCTAGGTTGTCGAAAGAAATTAGAGCTTCTGATTATGCACTATGGAACATAGAGTAGAAGACCCAAGGTCATGGGTAAGAGCAGGCAGAAATTTAAGATACAAACCTACAATTTTTGCCTGAAAACAACTGCCATTGTTTTGGGGGCAGCAAAGAAAAAGCTGTAGAGACTTATTCCGGTTGGGTAGTTGTGGTTTTTTTTGTTTTTTTAAAAAAAGAGGCAAGTCACATTTTATTTCACTAGGAAAATAATGTTAATGCAATCTGAATTAGAAAGTTAGAAGATACATTTTTTACCCCTACCTCCTTGGGTTGATGGCACATTAACGGCAACAATCTTGCTGTTTGCTGGAAGTGGTAACTTTGTTATCACTTTGCCTGCCATAGTTACTGGAGTGCCTGCAATCTGGAACGTCTGACCTGTGCTGGCAATGGTTGTAGCTGATGTAGCAGCTGTGCTGGTAGCTATTGAAATAAAGTCAATTTTTGAACTTTATTATTATTAGTAAATATGACTTGTCTTAAGTATAAAAGAGTAAAATTGGAAGGTTATTATACAACCACTTTTGAATGAGTCATCATTTCCCCCTCATTATATCTTTTAAAGGTTTGTTGAAACAATGAGTTTATGCACAGAACACTTTCACCATAAATATTACAGATAAAACTGGCATAGATAAGAAATGAAACAACCTGGCTTGTGAGTGCAGGAAAAATATTGGCCTAAGGACAGGACATTCATCTTTAGACAAAAATAATTGTTCCCCAGCTCCCTCCCAAACTGGTAACAAAGTTAACCACAAACATGAGAAATTAAATCCCAATATTGCTATATTATAGAGAAAAAGTTGGTGTGCTATAGAAGCAATGACTAACAACAGGTTCCTTTAGTGACACCTAAGGTATGTCTTCACTACCTGCCGGATCGGCGGGCAGCCATCGATCCAGAGGGGATCGATTTATCACATCTAGTCTAGACACGATAAACTGACCCCCGAGCGCTCTCCCATCAACTCCTGTACTCCAGCGCCGCGAGAGGCACAGACAGAGTCGCCGGGGGAGTGGCAGCAGTCGACTCTTCACCACAGTAAGTCAATCTAAGTACGTCGACTTCAGCTACATTATTCACGAAGCTGAAGTTGCGTAACTTAGATCGACCCCCCCAGTATAGACCAGGGTACAGATCATTTACCTGCTGAGGACTGGCCTTGTTTAACCCAGGTAGCGAAAGTCTGATGGAAGTTCTTGTTCTGTTGGAATGTTACCGTAGCTGGAGAGCCCACTTTAGTAGTAAGCACTACTTTGGTTCCAGTAGGAACTGGGCCTGTTAATGGGCCTACCACAACCTTCTGTGGAGTGGAGGCAGTGGTTGCAGTACTGCTTGCTGTAGTGACCGTAGTGGCTGTTGTAGGTAACTGCTTCTGTTGTTCCAGTCGCTTCTATCAAAGTTAGAAGAAAAACTCAATGAATGAATGAAGAGTTAAAATTTGTGGATTTTGCAAGGGATGAATACCTAATTTTTCCCACTGAAAAATAAGGTATGCAAACAGGATCTAGCAAATCTAAATACTAAATTATTGAAGCAGAATATATTACAGATTGCTATCAAGCTATCACAATTGACATACACATGCAATATTATAATTTGCCATAAAATACTTTCTGTATTGCAGATGTATACATTCCACTGTGCTACACTGCACATTGTATACAGCATCTTTTGAATGCTGTACATTATCAATCCAGTGCATTTATTCACTATTCTCAAACTATCAAGAAATATGAAAGATCAAAAGGTAGAAAGTTTTTTATCATGATAAACTACAGTCAGAAAATATATGCCCATATTTTGGGTTTCAGTATGTGTCCATGGCTTTCATCAATTTCAATGACAGATGCAAACCTGTATTACACACACAGCTCAATTTTTAATTACTGTTGGCTTTCCTGAGTTTACTGCTGGCAGCAGCTTTATCTTGCTAATGGTAACAAAGTGTCAGAAAGTGAAGATATCTCCATTTCTACTTTATCTAATTTACCATCATCAAAAGAATATCATTATTTAAAGTTTTTCATCTGACAATGAAGCCAATCTCCAGCTTACTCAAAACCATATTCAACAATCCCTTACATGACAGTAGGCTTCCCATACTGTCACTATCCTAAGCAATGGTGCTTTTTTATTTTAGAGAGACTGCTATCTACAAGCAATTTAAAATGCCAATTGTAATTTGCATGTTTTCCAATATATTTCACGTTGAGCAGTGCTCCTTATCAATTTGAATCGTGACTGCAAGTCTGGGAAAAGTGGGTAGAACTGCTTAGGCACCAACATTATTTCTTTTTCACTATTTACAAGTGAATAAATAATGATTTAAGAATTAAAATAGCCATGATTTAAGATATAAAATAGCATAAACATTAGAAAATAAAGTAATGGGTTTGTAAGTTAACTAAGGGTTGGCATTTTATTTTATGCTTAGATAATTCTAAAATACTATTTGTGGTATCAGTCACTAACAGGCAGAAATGTATTCTCTACAGACAATACAAAACAAAAGGAAAAATGAAACCATTCTGGAAAAATCAGGGTGCAAAATAAATAAATAAATAAAAAAATCAACCTGCGATCAGGTATTGGGGATTATTAATTAGCAGGTTAAAACACAACCCTCCCCTTCCATGCTTGTACCCAGACAAACTCAGGGTTGGACAAAATCAAAAGTTTTGTCCTAATTCTAGCATGGGAACCAATCTAGCCAATTTCACAGTCAACTGTGTGTTGAAGCTGCTTTCCATTGGACTGTGGAATGCTTCAGATCCCACCTGGAGGATGCTATTTCACACCCTCCTTTTAAAAGTGGAAGAAAAACATTTTTGGACACAATCTAAACTGGGTCTACAAAACTGAAAGACAATTATAAAAAAAAATCCTTCTTACAGCCCAGTACTTCAAAATAATGTATGTATTACGTACAGTAAGTAACAATGTTTACTATCTCAGTGGGAACTTTCCAGAATGTTGAGTTTGTATATATACTGGAAAAGTTACAATTATACTTGAAAAATAGCATTACAGAGGCATACTTTATTTCTTGTGTTTGGATGTATGCAGACTAACAATGCAAACTTTTTGACAGGTGGGACTACTAATGGCTCCCCCACCTGCTGGGCAGCCAATCGTTGCTGTTTTAGTTGAACCTCCATTTGGGCCTTGAATTCCTCAGCCTTCTTCTGTTCACTAACCTTAGCCTGCTGCTCAACTGCCTGTGCCTTTTCTTTCTCCACCCTGCCAAAGACAAGCAACCAAAGAAAAAAATTACTACTGTACACAAAAAGGCTATTTCATTTTATCCAGCTTAACCGATTTTTTGAGAATTAGTCCTGCTTCTTAGACTACTCCCTGAAATATTCTAAAGCAAATTAATGCAATGCCTTTCAAAGAAACTATTTATCAAGTCTGTGGTCTATAACTATTCCTCAGACGTTCTTGTCAACTGCTGGAAATGGCCCACCTTGATTATCACTACAAAAGGTTTCTTCCCCCCACCTCCCCGCTCTCCTGCTGGTAATAGCTCACCTTACCTGATCACTCTCGTTACAGTGTGTATGGTAACACCCATTGTTTCATGTTCTCTGTGTATATAAATCTCCCCACTGTATTTTCCACTGAATGCATCCAATGAAGTGAGCTGTAGCTCACGAAAGCTTAAGCTCAAATAAATTTGTTAGTCTCTAAGGTGCCACAAGTCCTCCTTTTTTTTTTTTGCGGATACAGACTAACACGGCTGATACTCTGAAAACTATTTTTGAGAGACTGAAAACACCACTTTTTGCATAACACCAACAGTTCAAAACAATAGCATTTTGTTAGATAAGCAAGATAAAGGTCTAGCTATAACTTTTCCTCTAAATGTGAAGCACTGTGAATATTCCTTTCATGTGAGTGTACTCTGGGACTTAAAGGCTGACTTTACCCTTTGTTTTAAGGGACACATTTGCTTCATTCGTATTGCGAATGATTTAAAACCTTTATCATTTTAGTAAGTAATCTGCATGTCAGAAGGACTCATGCTGTACAGAAATACTCTGTTGGCACACAACACTGCTTATTCATACAGCAGTCAAATAATAGTTTACTTAGTTACTACATACTAGATTAACACAAAATTAGTGTGTAGGTTTATAGATCTGCCACAATTAAATTAGTTTCTGGCATCACCAGTAACTTGCTCCTTCAACTTTAAAGTTTGCCCATTTTTAAACAAGAAAGCTAAGACAACGTTAAAAGCTTAATTTTTTATTCATTATGGGTATCACCTATAGCTTGGGCAATCTGGTTGGAGCATTTATTTACCAATGTACACACAAACTAAAATGTGTCATTTAAATTGCATCAGTTTACCTTTCAGCAAATGCCCTGATCTCCCATAATTCCAGTTCCTCCTCTGCTACCCAACTTTCAATGATAACAGGTCCTGTCTGCTTGGGCGTTTCTGGCCTCTTTGGCCTCAATGCACTTGATCGAAGGCCTTTCCTCTGAGGTGTAGGAGTTTCTTTAGAGAAAAGTCAAACATTCATTAAAGTAAACCAGGAAATAAAATTAAGATCCAAATTTAAGGTTATTTAGTGTCAATTTTTATACTAATTCTGAAGTGTTTGAAAATGGGGGTTATTCAGAGTAAATTTTTCAGACAAACTCCCACTGAATTCAATGGCAGCACTGTTAGGCCAAAGCTGAAAACTTTTAAAAATTCTAACCTAACTGTTAAAGAAGTAATCTGAGTATCATTATCCAAGACTCTATAATAAGCAAAACAGATCCACAAGCTATTTTTGATTTTCAGGAAGCTAGAAGCTAAAACTGTACTTAGGAGGGCTGTTAGATTTTAATGAAATCAGGAGAAAAATATAATAATGTCTAGAGTTTTAAAGATCTGTAGGGGTAGGTTCATTTTAGCTTCTTTTGTATGATGGCATGGCTACTGAAAATCCAGAGAAAGTAAATATTACACACACACACAAATCTGCTGTTTTTCAGTTGTAACCTACTTGAATCTACAATATCATATGGTAGATTAGATATGGAGTTGGGTTAACTTTTTATTAGTTGATAATTTTCTTTTAACATGTTAAGGACAGGATATCCTGCTTATAAAGAAGATTTACTGTATATTACCCCATTCATTTTTGCAAATCTCATTTTAGAAACAGGAAGGCCTTTGACTTTAAGATAATAAATCTAACAGAATGACTAGATTGATTTGTTTAACACAACTGAATGGAGAATGAATACTTATCTCAATTTGTGCAACAATGCCCTCTCCTTAGATGGTCAGGGTTACCATAAAAATTTGGTTAAACTTATTTCTATAAAGTTTATGACGACATTTGAAGACTTATAAACAAACATACCTTTTGGAGCCTCAGGTACACCAATAGGGCAAATGATTTTTCTTATACAGTACTCTGAACGAATTCCATAAGGACCAACGTCTCTCCGTTTGATTATTTCAGTTGTTGTAATTTCAGTTTCAGATGTTTCTACAGTGATTTAACCCAATACGATGTATTAAGTTAGAAAATAAAAGGTAAACAATTTGTTCATCAGAAATAAAGACAGGAAGTTGTGGAGAAATAACTTTCAAAAATCCATTGAGTTTCACAGGCAAGCATAAAAGCTATTTCAAGTGCCTGCATGAACAGGCTCAGATTTACAAATCTGGATTTTTGCTTTTACCTGCATGAAGGCATGTGTGTACATAACTCCTGAATTGTGCACATGGAAATAAGGCATGCACAAAAGTGTGCAGGCTGATTTGAAAATATGGGCTACAGTGAGGAAATCAAAGAATACTGCAATTAAAAATGGCAGAAATAAGTGATTGTGTGTGCAGATTGGTTTGGAGTAAACAAAAAACAGAGAAATACATTTTAAGAGACAGCCCACTCCTAGAACCACAGGAGGTGTAATATCAGAATAGATTGTCTACCTCACACACTGGCCAATTTTCATTGTCAGAGGAAAATTTAAACCCCACTCTTGTGTAAAGTAACATTATCACCGGTAAGAAGGTGTAAAATCCTGGCATTACTGGGTTCAGTAGAACCAGGATTTCACCCAAGGTGAGGGAAATTTTTCTTAACCTCAGATGATCATTCTGAAGTAACTGTTTGGAAGCAACTCTACACACTTTGTTTCTGGTTAGATTTTTTCAAAAATGTACACAGAAAAGTAAAGCATTTAGATTGAACTGATTCATCCATTTCTCCAAAATACTCAAAATAAGTAAAATAGCAATTGGTATAAACCATATAATGTTAATTTTATATGATTTTAACCAACTGAAATTTGTGTAGCATATTGCACTTTTCTAGACAGACTCTCAGTACCAATATCCTAAATTAATACAAACTATTCATTTTTAAAAAGCAAAAGCTTGTAAGAAATACTACCTGTGCGTGTAGTTCCTCCCCCGGGTGGGGGTTTTGCAGCCATATCATCCCAACGTAAACATGCCCAGAGTAACCGCAACATAAGGCTCACCCCAGCCAATGACTTCACCGTTTGAAGTCGATATCTAAAACAAGCCACAAAGAAAAAAATAAAATATGTTACATTTTAAACTGAACACATTAAGTTCATGACTAACCAAACCAAAGACTCAAAGGGTTTTCATTTTATCTTTTCAGTATTTAAGTAGCATGAACACTTGTAATTTATTCGGCTCCTCAAACTCTTTGGAACTCATACTGCCCTAGATCTCCAGAAGATGTCAGTGTGTACTGCATGTGTGGATCAAGGCTGGATACATGACAGGTCCCCCTATGTACTCCACGGCACAATGGGATAAGATGCTGTACCAAACACCCCTAAATTCTGCAATGTCAGTTTGTCGTGTCCTTCAAAAATATCTTTTGTTCCACATGACCCTGGAAAAAGCCCTGTGCAAGAAACATGACAGTCTATATATTCTATAGTGTTACAGAATAGAATTATCTTTATTAGATGACATATGAGGTCAAAATTCGGAAAGCATAAAATAAAGACCTCCACTTTTCTTCATAAGTAAATGAAACAGGGCCTTCTATTAGTAGGCATGTGTTTAAATGGTCCAGAACAAACTGACAAAGATAAAAACCTAGCACATTCTAAACTAAGATTGAAAAGCCACAGAAGAATGCATAGTGTATATTTGTTTTGAAAGTGTCTGCAGCAAGGCACAGTCACCTGTTGATGGCACTGTGGAGGGCCTAACTGTAAAAGTTTCTCTGAGTTTATTTCTACATCCTACCGACAATGCATATACAGAATTCTCTTAGGAAGTGGGTAAAGGACACGTGTGCACAAATACACCTCATCTTAAGGTGATGAGTTGGGAAGTGGAGGATAGATTAAACATATTTTGATGAAGAGGAGAGAATTTTATCGAGTTATTTACATGCCATTACAGGAATGACACTGGGCAGCTGGAGGAACATGCAAAAAGGGGCTGACCAAAAGAATCCTTCCATCGAATACCACTCAGAGGAAAAACATATGGAACTTAACAGACAGCACATACAAAAGATATGTAGGTACAATGCAGCCTTGTTTGAGATCTAAGCAATATCTGACAGTGCAGGAAGGAGTCAGATTTAGCACAAAGTGGCTAACACTAATGTCTGAAGCTGGGAGTTTATCTGAAAAGTACCCAGGGACAAAATTAGGGGGCTCTCTCAACGAGTTAAGCTGAAAAATTAACAGCATCTCTGCAGGTCCATAAACTGCAGTGAAGATTTTCTGCAGGAATCTGCAAATCCCTCCCCACCAAAGAAACTCAGTTTTCAGCTGTATTTATAATAGTGATTATTATGATTTAAATATCAAAGATAAAATATCAGTGCCTGATCATAATACTGCAGATTTTTGAAGTAATAATGGGCTGTAGAAACAGATCAAGAACGAATCAAAAGAAACTTTCATAACACAATTCAGCAATAGTTATTGCTTTTTAAAAATAATGGATTTGGTCACCTTTTCTTTTAAGGTGAATACAGAGCAATTAGAATGATTCTTAGTAAGCACTTTGTGATGAGAAGAGACTAAAATTGTTAAGATGATTCTCACTAAAACCTCGATTATGCATCATTAAAGTTACTAGGAGTTTTTCCATCATCTTGAATGGGAGCAGCACCAAGCCCTAAAGCATGAGAGTCTGTGGATACGCAGTGGAATTAAGGAAGAGCTTTAGCAGGCAAATCTACAAGACACCATATACCATTCAGGCCCAACTGTACAAAGAGTTTTGTGTTATAAAGAAGAATAATCACATAAAACCAAGAAAATTAGGCTGTTGAAAGAAAATAAAATTCAGACCCTGTCTACATACACAAAAACATGTTTAAACATGGTTATGGCTAAAAGTATATTACAGCATATCTTACATCCACACAGACTATAAAAAGTAAATTTATAACTACATTTTAAACGTAATAGAAATTGTGTCTACACTAAACTTTCTTACATTTCCCACTGCTCCATCTTCACCTATGGGAATGTTAGTACAGATTGACCTCTATTTTTAAGCATCCTATCTAGTGTAGATAAGGCTACTGAAAGAAAAACATGGGACTTTGAAAGCCGTTATAACATTCCCTCCCACCATCACCACCAAAACACTCGACAAAAAGAAAACATTTAATGCAGCTGAGCCACAACCATGTTTAAATATGGTTAGTATTATAAACAGTCTCAGAACTATTTTGTTCCAACAGGTTATTCTACCTATTCACCAATTATAGGTAACATTGAGGTTCCATTTCCACTGGTCTTTAAACAGAGCCTGAGAATCAGTTCCATATAAATCTATTTCCACCACTTTTGTCTAGTGTGGACAGGATACTTTTCTTTTATGGTAAACCTTTCTACGACACTGTTTTAAATTCTGGTTTTATGTTGTTTGGATCCATCTAAAAACTGGACTTGTAACATGGGGAAGTTAGTGGACAGCAAGCTAGGGTGTAAATTTACAGTGCACTTCCTACTCTGGCACGACCTTCGTGGCCTAAACACATTTACTGAGCACTTAATGCACCCTTGTCAGTTTAGCTCAGAGCTAAACTGCCAGAGGGCATTTTTGTGCACAGTAAGAGGTGTCGCTGGAATAGCTAGTGTGCTGTAAGTTCACTCCCTAGCTTGCTGTGCAGTAGCTTCCCAGAGAGACAATCCTTACATCACCTGTAACCAACACCTTTAGTGATTTCAGTGCAAACCTGTGTGTGGATGCTTATTTTGGAATAAGAATGCCCTATTTTGATGTACCTTAAGTCAATAAAAAATTACTTTTTGCATGCCTATTGTACTGCTTCCATTTTTACAGTTAATTTCATCCCATCCCAAATTCTTCTTTAAAAAGGTAAACATTAAGTATGTACCTCCAAGTGATACCAAAAGTTGGTCTTGGGGATGGATACGGCCAAATATCCATGGCAGGTTTTGCATTGTAGTTGAAATAGGGAACCTCTCTGATACCTCCTCTTCTGGCCAACTTTTTTAAATCATCATTGGGTAAAACAAATATACTCTTTTTACTGCTTTTGGTAACAAATTTTCTGTAAGATGGCAAGGCTGTTCCAGAACGAGTCTTTTTGGGTCTCGAAAATTTCATTAACTTCACTTTATCCCTTGTGGAATATTCTTTGCTCACAGTCATGGAAGTCACTAACGTGCCTCCTGGAATAGTTAATGAATCAGTTACTGTTGTTGTAATCACAGTTTTACTGTGCTCCTGTACAGAGATGACATCAACATTGCTGTCTGCAGCAGGTGCGGTAAGCTTAGTTACAGTGGTGGTGGTAGTTACAGTGGAAATGGCACAATTTTCTGTAGATGACACCATAGTTTGTTTATCATCCTTGAAGGCTGACAACTCTGCTACTTTAAACACCGTTTTGGATTCTGTGGAAACAGTTGATGTTGTGGTGGTCACTTCTGTAATAACAGTTTTATTTTTTGTTTTATTTTCTCCATTGATATTTTCAACTTTATTATACATCTGCAGGCCATTCTGATCAGTAAAGTCACTACTCAAGCTAGATTCCTCACAAGAAGTTACTGGTGAGGGTGCAACGTCCTTACCCATAACAGCTTCAGTTTCCATGGATTCTGCTTCACTAATCACATTTTCCTTACAGGAAAGCTGTGCTTGTGTAGAAGCACTATCAACAAAGTTGGATCTTTCAAGAGAATGCTGCTTTTCTCCAATATTTTGCACACATTTGGACATTTTATTTGGAAGCAGAGGATACTCTCCAGATTCACCACCAATCTCCGCAGAACTCTGTAAACATGATTTAGCATCCAAGTTATTTTTTAAATCTGTATCCTCCATAGTGATATCACCATTCATTAATGGCTTTACAGAGCATTCTTTAATAGTCAATGGTTTTATTTCATGTTCAGGAATGGATTTACTAATATTATTGACTTTAGATTCAATATCACTCCCTGCCTTAGTATCACAGGTATCTTTCATTAAGCGTTCTTCATTTGACAATATCTTAATGTCACTGTCTTTTCCATTAATTTGAAATGCCACCGATTTCTCTCTCTCAACTTTAGTCTCTATTTCTCCATTCTTATTGTTCTTTTTGTCAGTGATACTTTTTAGATTCAGCTGATCGAGACATTTGTTTATGGTACTTGCTTCCATTTTCTGTTCCTGACCCTGCTTTTCACCATTAGCTTCAGTGACTTTAGAATTCAGTAAATCATCACTAACATTTATTCCACCAATGTGTTCAGGAGTTTGGCTTTCAGGTGTTTTTCCTAAAGTTAGCTTGGTTTTTAATGATTGTTTCTGATCAAATAAAATCTTGTTTTCAGTTTTACCATCACTGCTTTTCTGAGCAATATCTTTTCCCTCATTATTTTCTTGTGGGGACACTGGTTCAGAATGGCTTTTCAGCGTGCAATTATTTTCTGGGTCACTGACCTGTTTTTCAGGTTTTTCTTTCAAGGTTGCTTTTTCAGCAATGGGCTGAACATCTGTTTCACAGCTGCTTTTAGTTACCACTGGCTGTAAGGGGTTTTCACATTTACTCTGAGACACTGTGGTATTAAATACTTTTTGTTCTGAAGATTTTTCATTGTTTTTTAAGGTGCCACTCTTGCTTATATCTTCTGTGTGTGTTTGTTTTAAGTCATCCATGAGGGGATTCTCACTCTCTCTCTTTTCAAGAACTTCTTGTCCTTGACTATTATCAGTAGCGACTGGTTCAGAATCACCTTCTTTAGTGATGTTCTGAACTGAGCTTTGAATTTCAGAGGCATCATCCAGTACTTGGCCTTCTCTTTTTGACAGTCTGTCTATGGAAGGCAAAGAAGGCTGGTCTGGTTCACTGGTTTTTGTACAAGGTGTACTGCTGGTTGGCAAGCAGTCCTGAACTGAATCTTCAGTTTGGATCTTACCTGAAATATGGGTTCTGTCTTGGGGAGACATGTCAATCTGGCTTCCTTCTTTTGCTTTAGTTGTTTGTGGCTCATCTATGTTTTTCTGTGGACTCACAGATCTACTGCCTACAGGTTTAGAACTAGCCTCCAGCTTCATCCTTTCTAGGCGCTGTTTTTCTTCCAGCGTAAACTGTTTTACTCTCCTTTCAAGTAGTCCATCTAATTTTGATGTTTTTACTTTTCTTTTGTAGCAAGTCCTTAAGTGAAACCCCTCGCTGACATTGATTAAATCTGCTTTAGAGTGAATATCCTCATTTTTTGTGGGGGATTCCATTTTTACATCATCTGTCTCCATGGGTTCTTCTTTGATGGCTCTATTTATACAATCAACTTCTCTTTCCGCTGTGAACAATAAATATTTTTGAATCAGAAGGACCTCTCAGTAATGACAGTACAATAAATAACTTTCAATTTTACATGAAGTTTAAAGTAATAACTGCACTTACAGCAGTACACATGTTCAAAGGGCTGGCTAGACATTAACTGGGCTAGGAAAAGCATGAAGCAGAGAACTCTTAAGACATTCGCATACGGTACGCTACTGCAGACAAGTAGTATGAAATACAATGACTAGTTTTTAGTCAAAAAACTTCACCTGAGACTCTCAAAACTAAAAAGGATTTGTTAAAAGATTTCTTGTGCTTTAACATACATAAAAATACATAACATATATCCTAGGTAGTATATATATAAATGTGACAGAATGCAACCCTGTATTCACACACCCTACACACTACTGTAATAATCTGTGTACAAGGCTTGCCTTGTGAGGTATCACTTAAAAACTTATGCCTTGTTGATCAGTAATATGGTAAAATGCATGTAGCAACATTGTGTGTAAAGTTATAGATAAACATCAGCTGAAATCAGGACTGAAGTGTGTTTCTCAGATAAATCTGGGGGGTGGCTAAACCAGTTTCTCAAACACAAAAGGCAAGCCGATGCCCCAACCAGGTATCAACAAAGCTAATGGGCCACCACCTATCAAGGGGCCATTTTTTGGCAAGGAAGGAGGGCAGGGACAAAGATCTCCATCTTAGCAGTGAAACAGCATGAGGTCTCCTTCCTCCACCAGACCAGTCTCTTGGTTCTCAGCTGGAAATGTCTTTCAAAGAGGGACTGAAACTATAAAATGGAGGGGGCAAACACCTCAAGAGGCCCTCTTCTCCCTTCCCCCTGCCCTTCTTATTCTCCACACCTGAGAAGACAAAGAAAACAGCCATTGGATTCTGGGGGGAGAGTTCCTGACTTGAAGACTTTGGTCAGTAATGCTATTGGAAGCACGTGGTGAGAAACTTTACTTGAATCTAATATAGTTTAAATCTTTATTTTTCTTGTAACCATTTCTGACTCTTGACTCATTCCTTGTACTCACTTAAAACCTCTCTTTGTACTTAATAAACTTGTTTTATTGTTTTATCTAATCCAGTGTTTAACTTAAAGTGTCTGGGTGACTCCACTTAAGGCGGTAAACTGGTGTATATTAGTCCCTTAAAAGAGTAATGGACTTAATATATTCAGACTCTCCAGGAGAGGGCTGGGCAGTATAAGACATACATTTCTGGGGAAGAATCTGGGACTGGGAGTGTGGTGGGGTCACCCTGCAGTATAAACCAAGGCTGGTGAGAGCCAGAGTGTAACACAAAAGTGTGGCTGGCAGGCTGCAGTTACACACAGATACTCAGGGTGTGACTTGCATGCTGGAAGGCTGTTTGTGAGCAGCCCAGGTAGGAGCTACTAACAGCAAGGTATTGTAAGGCACACAAAATTGCAGGGCAGGGGTAAATAGTCCCTCACTAGTCTGGACTGCACCCTGATATGTCACATTCAGGTCTGAAATATGTCTATATTACCTTCAGCTTTTGCATTATCTAAGTTTTCAGAATTCATATCAATTTCCACCTTTTCTTCACTCATTTTGTTTTCTTCCTTTACTTGGGCTCTCTCCAAGGTTTCAGAAATTTCTATTTTCGTTTGGTCCTTCTCTTGTGGATCATAAGAATCTTTTATTCTTTCTTTAGAAGAATCAGTCTCTATTTTTACTTTTGCTGGACTTTTTCTTTTATCCAGTTCGCACTGGTTTTCAGTGGTAACATCATTCTTTGCTATTAGCAATAGATTAAAAAAGTAGAAAAAAGTTTTAAATGTTTTAACTTGCTCAAAATAACTCAGTACATTTTGTTAATGATTTAATTACATTATTTCCTCCATTTCACAAGCATCACGTACACTATTTTACCTTTTCAGCCCCCCTGAAATCAAAGTTAACCACGTGGCATGGTTAATATGTCAAAAGAGAACCCAACACTTCAGTGATATATTCAAGTAACAGGCTCAAAATGTTGAATATATACATGTATGCTATGGGCCCAATCCTGGAAAATAGTAAAAATTTCATCCACTGCAGGCTCAGGCTCCTTGGTCTGGATTTTAAAAAGCAACTCGTGTTTTTGGAAGCCCAGTGTGAGATACCTTAAAAGGACCTTATTTCCAGAAAGATCTGAGCACCCACCCTCTGAAAATCAGGCCCTTTTACAGTGTCTCAAGATAGGCTTCCAAATTATTTATTTATTTATTTATTTAATTTTGGCCTATACACCTTAAACCCTGGATGGACCCAACTATCCAACTGGCAAATGTTTTGTGCCTGACTGGCACTCTGGACTCCATGAGGCAATAATAATCCAGTCTAGCAGTTACAAAGGGAACCCAAAGGCTGTGTCCACAAGTAATACAGCAGAGGGAGCCTGCATGTTTTTGTGGACTCCAGAAAATGTTTTTAAAAGTTTCATAGCAGTAAGTTCACACACAATGTTCTAATATTTAAAAGGAATTCCAAGATTAATTGCAAACCACTACTTTTCTAAATAAAATTGCAGACTGACAATTTTAAGGGTCAGCGGTACCAAATGGAGCTTAGGTCACGTTCATTCATAGGACTGCTTCCCCATAAAAATTGAAGTCCCGTTTCATGATTTCTGTACAGACAGGCTTCCTTCCCCATTGCAAAAACTATGGTTTCCAAATCAAGCTGGTTAATGGCACAATATTTGATTAATATAGAAAATAGGTATATGTCTACAATAAGTAGCTTATGAATGCTATTTTTGGACATAGGTTGTCCACGAACAAAGCAGATGTGAAGATGCACATATATAAGTACTACAAACTACCTCAACTTCATAAATGAGCCAATTTAACATACATGATCAATTTTGTAGGACAGCTGAAATACACGCTATATACAGAAAAAAGGCGACAGCAAATTCCTAAAGTTTACATAGAACACTATTTAGAACAAAGCCTACTTATCTGGGATGTTTTTGATGCAGTCTACTAAATATGCAGTAAATTCAGTAAGTAGTATGTTATGAATTCAAAATAAATAAAATTTCACTTACTTGGTAGCACTTTTCTGTAATTGACATTAGTATTTCCAGGTAATTTAGGCACAAACCTATGAACATGTGTTTTACTAATCCAGCTCCAACCACCATATCCTGTTACTCTATATTCCTCTCCTTTTTGTTTCCAAACCTGTTAAATATTTTGCAACATTAATTTTTTAAAACATTGTTTACTGAAACCTTTAAAGACAGTTTAAAGAAGTGTGGCAAGTCACCATAACACTATTACTTTGCACTTACGTCACACTTTTCAGGAGTACAATACTTTAGGCTGAAAGATTTTTATTCAAGAAAATTCATTACCCCCCTTAATCATTTAAATGAGTTGGGTGCTGGTAACTTCTTAGACTACTTCCTCCCTTGTGTGATCTTGCTTTGTTTGAGGGACTCCAGTTTACAGCATCCTAATTTAACAGTGATGCAGCTGGGAGTTGGATGTTTTCAGCAAAAAGTCATTGACTAGAATTCGCTTTCCACCAAGACCCAATTTGCTAATCTTCAGGTCATGCTGTGAAGCCTATCTGTTCTCCAAGGTTTTGATCTGGAGGGAAGGGAGAAGTTGGTGGATGAAAGGATGTTGTCAGAAAGTTTGGGGTTTTTTTGAGGGGTGAAGGGGAAAAAATCTCCAGAAATTTTAGCTTTTGGACACAGTCTAACTACACTGGCGTGTTTACGAAGATTGTACATATGCCAACATCACTGGGTAGGAATTCTTTAATAAGTTGAAAGCAACAGATAAATAATTTTGTTCACTTTTGCATCATACTGGAGGACGTCTGTTGCAAAATGTATACCCAAAAATAAACTGACAATACAACTCAGTCCGATAGCAAAATTCTAACAAATCTTAGCTTAAAATAAGACTATCTTTATTTGTTAGCCCTTGAGCTCAGGATATTATTCTAGTTGTTTTCTACTTTAGAGAATATGAGCAACAAAAACCAAATCCCCTAAAAAATTCAGAAGCAAATGCAACCAAGTCAATTCCATGAATGAATCTCCACTGAAGAATATCATAGCCTTTAATGTGTAACTCTTGTGTTTCGACAGCAATGTTTCACATCTCGTTTCAGCACAATTTAGCTAAAGACTTCTTACTTTTTATATTCAATGATACTCCACTGTTCACCTATTATACTTCCATTAAAAACAGTTGCATATTTTGAATCATAAATAAAAATTTTTGACACAGGCAACCTCAAATGATCAAGTCCAGAAATAACATCAGAAATTTAACTCTGAGTATGTGCACATGGCTCTCACTGATGCAATGAAGTGAAGAATTTGGTCATTAACATCTTAAGTATAAAACAGAGTTGTATAAATGACAATTGCTACAAAAATAAAGCCTTTTATTTCTAAAAATAAATTGCTAGGCAGAAACGTTACCTGATGTTTGATAGGAAAGGTATATTTCACCCACGTAGCCTGTTGCATTGTTTCTTCCTCCTCTTGTTTCCTCTCTTTTTTTTTCACCTTTTCCTTTTCTTCTCTTTCAATAGCTGTCATTCTGTGTAATCTAATACAGGCAAATTTTGTAAGCAAATTTGAACACCCTAATAATGGCATATACTACCTCCTTGAATGTCTAAGATTTAGATGAGGGGAAAAAACTATCAATGAATAATATTAGGTTAAGGAATAACATTAATATACATTACTTGTGATAACGTTGCATCTGATGAAGTGAGCTGTAGCTCACAAAAGCTTATGCTCAAATAAATTGATTAGTCTCTAAGGTGCCACAAGTACTCCTTTTCTTTTTGCGAATACAGACTAACACGGCTGCTACTCTGAAACCTGTTGCTTTTATGAGCATTTACACAATTGCAAAAGCAGTTGATGGCAAGAGTATTCAACATCATGAATGTTACACCTACTCTTATCCCAAGATTAGAGAACAATGTCAGATCCCAACAAATTGGGGTTTTTGAAAGTTCTTCACTGTTGCTTTCTTAGACTTTCCCCATTGATGTCATTTGAGGCTGGGGCTTAGGTAAATCATTGGGCTTAAGTAAATCACTGTTTGAAGGAAAAGGAGCAATGAAACAGGATACGTTGTCAATAAAGAATTTCAGTATCATTTAGTAGAATGTTTGATGTCTGACTGAATTCTCATCAATACTCTTAATTATAGTTTTAGCTCAACCAATGATGCAGATCAGAGTAGAATACATTCATAAAGATTCTCTTACCTAGTGTGCCCCAAGGACTCCCGCCAAATTGGCAGCATGACAACTGGTTTAATTGCACACTCCAATATAGCCAAAGCTAGTGCAAATTCTCTAGGTTTGCTACACATTTGAACAGCCTTAATCCAGTTAGACCTACATTAGAAAGAATGTAAAATATATCAAGTTCATTTTATGAGCAATACGTCAACAGGATTTTAAAGTAGGCTAAACAAACTATTAAAATATCTTTGCTAAAACATTGCATTATTTCAGTTATGCATTACATATCACATTTATTCAAGCGTCTGTTCCAATGATATCTATTGTCTATGTGAGTGATATGACTTAGGACACCACAAAGCATGAGCACCTACCGGCAGCCCCTCCGATCAGCTCCTCCCTCACCCTCCAGCACTTCCTGCAAGCCGACGGCCCACTGATTAGCTCCTCCCGCTCCCTCCGTCCCAGAGCCTCCTGCCTGCCTGTTCAGCGGTGTGTAGGAAGCACTGGGGGAGTGCGGAAGGAGTGGGGATGGGCTATAATTGGGGGTGGGATCTTGGGAGAAGGGGTGGAGTGCAGGCAGGGCCTGGGGCAGAGCAGGCGTTGAACACCCTTAGGGAAAGGAGGAAGCTGGCACCTGTGCCACAAAGTAATGTTATTAAATAACATATGGGTAATCAAAAAACACTTGCTATTTCTTTACCTGTGGGAGGCCCAATTGGGGTGAAGGAATGATGCAGGGATGTTGCTCTCTAGCTGAATGATAGTTAGCCTCAGAGTAGATATGGTAAGAACCTTGGACCCATGTACAGACCCATTCCATTTGAACTCTCCAGCAGGAGTCAGGCAGAATTTATGCGCAAGGTGCCGTCTCTTGTCATGGTCTTCTCTGTGCTGGTGTTTGTTCAATGCAAATGAGTTGGTGGCATACTGGTTGTGATAGACACGATACTTCCCCTCTTGACCTAACTTGAAATAATTACTGATGTTTCCTTTCATCACGATTTCTTTCTTGGTATTCAACCGGGAGATTTCCCCTTGGGAGTTAACCACCAGAACCTTGTTAAAGAAACAAAAGGGTTTTTTTTGTTTGTTTTTTAAATGAACTTATTTTAAATCTTTAATAATATCTATTATATTCCTGTTTACAATACAGGCCTTCAATTTTCAAAGTCACATCCATTCATTCTGAATTATATATTGTATTAGTTTCTTCTTCTTTAATCTTTTTTACCTTCAAAACATTTTAACAGTACTAAAGTAGTAACAGTATTAAAGTTAGGGGCCAAGTTTTCTAATGTAGACACCCAAGTTGCACCCACAAAATAGGTGTGCAAAGAAGTCAGAATTTGTGTATGCGAATAAATAAAGGTAAATAAAGGCCACCTGTCTTACAGTGACTGGAGTTCTCCGAGAAGTGTGGTCCCTGTCTGTCTTCCACTGACGGATGTGCAGGTGCTTCATGTGTCTCAGATTGGAAAATTCTAGCTAGCACTGTCTATAGGTCCACGCCTGGGTCCTTATGCTCTCAGTCTGGAGCACGAGGAGCAGAAGGGGCAGCGTGGACAGACTGCCTCTCTATTTACCTTCCTAATGCAAGTAACCTTAGAATAAGACTCAGCAGCAGCGGGGAAGGAGGGTGAGTATTAGAATACTGATAGGGACCACAAATCTCAAAGAACTCCAGTTATTATAAGGTAAATAACTAACTAACTTTCTTTGAGTTGTCCATATGTATATTCTATTGAGGGCAATTCACAAGCAGTATTCATTGAAGAGAAGGGTGAGGACCCTAGCGGTACCACCAATTAGAGGATTGCTCTGCCAAACGATTCCTCAGCTGTAGAAGCTTAAACTACGGCGTAATGTCTCGTAAAAGTGTGAACAGAACCCTGCAGTGCTGCCCTGCAAATTTCCTTGAAGCATTGCAGCCTGGGTCAGTCAAGTGGTCCCTCACACAATGTAGGGTTGGGAAGGAATTTTCCTCCAGGGCAGATTGGAAGAGGCCCTGGAGGTTTTTCGTCTTCCTCTGTAGCATCGGGCACAGGTCACTTGCTGGAGGATTCTCTGCTCCTTGAAGTCTTTAAACCATGATTTGAGGACTTCAATAGCTCAGACATAGGTGAGAGGTTTTTCGCAGGAGTTGGGGGGGCGGGGGGGGGGGGGGGCGATTCTGTGGCCTGCCTTGTGCAGGAGATCAGACTAGATGATCATAATGGTCCCTTCTGACCTTAATATCTATGAATCAATTTGTAATAGAGCAGGATGCAGTCCAAACTTCATTTGGACAGTCTTTGGGACAAGATTGTTTCACCTCTCATATGTTCTTCAAGGGATACAAGTAATCTAGGTGATTTTGCTAAAAGGTTTAGTCCTCTAGAAGTAGAATGCCAAGGCTCAGACATACAGCGAGTTAGGCTCAGACATACAGGGAGTTAAGCTTCCTCTCCTCACTGGTGGCATATGGCTTTGGGAAGACGACAGGTAAGTGAACAGCCTGATTTAGATGAATTTCTATGACCACTTTGGGTGTGAATTTCAAGTGTAGTCTTCAGGAGACTGTCCCTCTGGAAGGCTGTGTACAGAGGATGTGCCATGAGGGTCCCCTAGCCTACATGGCTGGTGTGATGGCCACCAAAAAAGCAACCTTCATCAATAGATGGACTAAGGAATATATGTCTAAATGTTCAACGGGAGCCTCCATTAATGCTGACAGGACTATGCTGAGGTCCCAGGGTAATTTTCAGTACCAGGGAAAGGTTTTAACGATACCCTTTAGGAAACTGTCACAACATGGTGGAGATCAAGTTATTGCGATAGGCACTTACAGCTGCTAATTGCATCCAAAGGGATTTAACCAGTAGACATGAAGTCTAAGAAGAGAAGCTATTCCAAGAGGACACAGATATTGGAATCCCCTGAGGCTGACAATGTTGACAACACATCAAAAAAATCTTTTCCACTTTGTTGTGTGGCATTCTCACATGGTCTCCTCCTTTATTGTTAAGGAGGTAATGAACTGCTTCCAAGCATGTCTTTTCTAGGGTCATCATACAGCCAAATGCCAAGCTGTTAGGTGGAAGGATGCTGGATTGGGATGCCTGATTTTGCCTCAGTCCCTGGATCAATAAATCTGGAAAGAGTTGAATACAGCTGTATGAACATTTTGACATCTGCAGAATGTTGGGAAACCAGAACCATCTGGGACATCTGGAGCAATAAGAATCACCAATGCTCCCTTTTGCTTGATCCTTCTTGGAACCTGAGGTAAGAGTGGAACGGGTAGAAAGGTGTATATTAGTGTCCTGACTAATTAAAGGGATTAAAAATGCCTCTCCTTTGGAGCCTGGACCTTGAGTCCCCTTGCAACAGCAGACTGCATCTCAAGAGAACAAGAAATGCCCAAGGAAGTCCGAAGATGGGGATCCCATTGTTGAAATACGTTCTCTATTACCAAATTGTGTAGTTCTCTTTTGCTGTCCCTGGAGAAGTGCCTGCTGAGGCTGTCTAACTTGTGGTGTATTCCTGGGAGATGCAATGCTGAGAGGATGATCTGGTGGCAAGCACACCAGTTTGAGAGATTGATCATTTCTGTACAGAGAGTTGCGGACCTTGCTCTCCCTTGTTTGAAGTAGCACACTGCTCATGTTGTCTGACTCGGGATATCGCATGTATGGGTCCTGTGGGATCCCAAAAGGGCAGTGCGAGGGGTCAAATGGGAACTGAGGTGGTCCCCATGGAGTCCTGAGGTGCATAATCGCTCCTATAAGATCAGGATAGTGCCCAAGAGACTCTGGATCCTCTGTCTGGACTGACCCTATGTCTCAATGGTAGTGTTGACACTGACTCAGAGGAGGCAGTAGCTTCAGATTCCCAGAGTGGTGCCAACCTTGATATGCTCCAGCTGGTAGATGGTACTGGTGAGTGGCTCTCCCTCTCTTCCATCCCTTGGATCGATAATGTGGTGATCTCCCTTGTTAGGATCCATTCTTACAAGATGAGAGAGTCCAAGTTTGAGAGGATGGCAAAGTCCTATGGGGGCGGGGTATCTATCCCCAGACATATGGACATGGACTCTCTTTCTTCGGTGGCACCAGCAGTCTCGATCTTGTCACGGCCTTTGGTACTGACATCTCCCTCTCATAGTACGACAGTACCACCAATGTAGAAGGCATCCACTTTGGCTTCTCTCTGACCGGTAATGAGTATGATCCTGCTCCTGTGATTAATGCCAATTTTGGGGTGGTTTACTCTTTGGAGCAGTGAGACAATGATGTGCTCCTTGTGAGCTCCTGACACTCCCACCAGGGCACAGAGCCACACCTGACTTAGGGGATGTCGGAGAAGAGGTCCTTTGTTCGGATGCATACCTGGAGGCAGATTTCTCTTGCTTCTTATCAGAATGTCTCCTACTCTTCTCATGTCCATTTGGAGGAGTCCTCAGCTCTACTCCTATAAGTCCCACAGCCGCAGAGGTCATTGTGCTCCGACAGGCACTTCTTGATGCCTCTGCCTGATGTACATAGGGGTCTGTTGGGCGAAGGCTGAACTGGCACCTCATAGCATGATTTATTAGGAATCTCCAGAGCCTATGTTCAGAGGTTTGATGCATTCAGCTTGGAATAGATTGGCTAAAAGTGCACTTGGAGGGGACGTGAGCTTCCCTGAGGCAGTAGAAACATTTGAGATGGCCACCGCTGACTGGGAAGGCACAACGGCAGGAAACGCAGTTCTTAAATGCATGGTTGTTGGGCATACTGGTCATCCCGTATGGGTGGGGACTCAAGATAGGGGAAGACTTCCCGAGGTCCTGACTGCTCAAAACTATACCTAAAGTATAAAATCTATCTAAAAACTGTATCTAAAAGTTATTTAGAAATATTTACAGTTTGACGCAGAAGCAATTAGCAAACCCTGCAGACACAGAAGAGGTTCCATCTCAGACCACAGGAAGTAGAAAGGAACTGCAGAAATTGTCCGTCTTTGCTGCCCCTTATGCCCTCAGTTCAGAGCATGAGGAGGAGAAGGGAATAGGCATGGACCAACACACATTGCGAGCAAGAATCCTCAATCTCAGAGGCATGGAGCGTATGCACACCCCTCAGTGGAATACACAAAGGCACATGACAGTCAAATATGACAAGAAAGTACCAGGATGTTACAACTAGCAAGAGAATTTCTTCATATCTGATCACCGAAAATAGGGGTAAAAATATATTTAACTATTTTATGTGTACACCATACCCACTGCTTCACTCTCCTGGAAAAGGAAACCAAAAGAACCTGCTTCACACTAAAGAAAAGTGACTCTACTCCACTTTGTTATTGTCACACCACTCTACAGAGAGCAAATCAGAGAGCAGCTACACAGAGGGAAAGGGGGTGGAATAAAGGACAAAAAAACCTAAGAATTACCTCTGATATGGCAATTCTACCAACTTGTGAATTTCTCATGTACCTCCTAGTATGTCACTGACCCCATTTTCTTAAGACTGTAGCAGGAAGGTGGTTTCTTCTTATGTTACCAATATAATTTTATATTTTAGAAATTCTTAAAGTGAGTACAAACCTCTCTGCCTTCTTTAAATAATTTATTTGCTTCGTGTGCTGCAGCAGCAACCTGCTGGCTTTTCATCTGGCTCAGCTTGCTATCTGGATTTCGTAATCGGGTAAGCATTCGTGTCGAGCCTGATGTGCCTTTCCCTGTGCATGGAGAATCACTTCTTTCACCATTGGATTTCTCCCCTGCCACAAAAACATAATTTAAACAAACATGAAAAAAGAACGAAAGTAATACATTGCAAATGTGTTTATATATGGGAATTATGAAATTTAAGAATCAAGTTTAGAAACAAGCTTAGTGACACTTATTTTTACCTGTTTCCTCTGAGGTCTGGGATCCTCCTTCTGCATTTTCAGCATCATCAGATGTCTTAATGGAGTCATTCTGCATAGAATTTAGCTCACTGCTGTTGCTGTTTTCGGCAGACTGGAGGGGTGCAGCGGATGCACTAGGACTGATGCTGGGGGTCATCTGACCAGTTTCTTCTACAAAAGAAGGACTTTAGATATTTAGTACTGTATCAATTAAGCTTACTTTTTTTTCTTAAAGTTAAAAACTCAAAGAGTCAGATGAGCTACTGAAACATCAATAACTCATTTGTAACATGGAAGAATTGGTGGTTTTAAATTACCTCAAAAAGTCTACCTAAAATCTTTAACAATGTATGAAGCATACACAGGCATATGCACCTACTGGAAACAAAGATCTCCCTCTCCCCAATCAGCTTTCAAATCAATCACAACTGTTTTCAAAATGTGTAGGGTCAAATAAGCAAGAAAGTAAAAACAATAAGTGATTGTTTTAACCCAAAGCATTAAATAGACAAATTCTACATAAATAAATATCTTCATAAATATTGCCAATATAAACATTTGTCTATTTATAGACAACTACATGCTTTTCATGTAGTTGAAACCCACAAATGAAAAATTAATCACTATTTCTTTTGTTCTTTATATTTAACCTCTCCTAGATTTCAAACCGGATTTTCTGCCTAACCTGCCATTCAAGATATTCTTCACATCCTGATATTCTGAAACTGCTGGTTAACATTACCAAAATATATGTTCATCAAAATACAAATTAAGAAAGAGTGAATCAGCAAAGACCAAACATATACTAAGTTAAAAACGATCTATGCTGTCAAACTCTCAGAGAAAGACAAAATTAGTTTTCTTACCTGCAGTTTTGGTTTCTCCTCATGTAGATACAGTGCTCTGGACAGATACTCCCTAAACTTGTCTAGTATTCTATACAGGTTTGGTTTAGCATGAGATTTTCTTATCTGTCTTCAAGTCAGGACAAGAGGGAATGTTAAATCATGCTAAAAATTGATGCAGTGTTGACAACATAATAGCAGGATTTCTTTAGCTTTACTCATTAAAAAAAAATTTAAAAAAATTAAGTTTTGCTTCTTTGGAAATGTTTACTGAGGAAAGGTGTGATTAATTCAGCAAGCACGAGTGCAGGTGATGATGCTTCCAGGACCTACTCCTCCCCTCAAAGAAACTCTGACTTTTGCTAGACTGCAGAGAAATACCCATGAGTTATGACTTCTATCCAGAGCACTGGATCCATCAAAGAAGAATACTTACATTTTAAAAAAATATCTGCTATACTTTTACAACTTTTTTTCCCAAAATTACAAAACCTAAATGTTTTATAAAAACAAGCCTTGTAAAACAGACTATATAGAAGTCAAACATTTTAATTTTTATATACATTTTTACTGAGTATATTTTTTAATAAAACAAAGTAGACTCCCTAGTTTTGTGTCTGCAACCTAAGCATTACAGTACTGTGCTAGAGAATAAAAAACAAGAAATGAAAGTGACTAGCTTGTTTTGTTATCTAAACTAGGGGGAATGCAAAAATGGAACATTAATGGTAAGAAGTTTTTTTAGAATTCTTACAGTTTATATTATTAAAAGTGTTATTAGTAACAGATAAAGAACATTTTTTTAAACTGACAGTGGCCCATAAAGTATTTTTTTAATCTGTATTTTATTTACCATCTCGGAATTAGATGTAAATGGATCACACTGCCTGTCGTTGTATTTAAAATGCAGTTCCTCCCTCATTTCTTAGAGCTAAGCAACAGCTTCACCAAGACAATGAATATACATAGGAACATCTACTCTGACTGGATGAATTGCCGTTTTTAAACTAGAAATTCTTAAAAAATCCCAAACCTGTCCACATATACTGGAAACAAGTCTCTACACAGACTAGTTCACATATATGGTATAAATAACTGTAGTGTTCAAGTGCCCACATGAAAAATGAAGACCCTCCATCTATTATCTGTAACATCTGTAAAGGACATTTTCTACAACAAAATTAAACAGTTTTGACAGTAACAAAAGAAGGGAAATTCAGAATTAACATCTATAACATCTTTAATGTAACCTGATTTGATCATGTTTTCCTGTTACTCCAATGGCTTTCTGAATATCCAGGATGGTGAGAGTTAAATCTTTATCCATGTCATGTTATAATTAGCAAAATCAGAGTAGATCCCTGCAGAACACGCCTGTGATGGTTCTGATATTCTAAAAATGACGTGCCTGCCTACTGCTTTGGCTTTTTGTTCTATGAGATACAGAAGATGGACAAAATCTTTAGGAACTCAGAAGAGGGTGGACGTCCATGAAGTATTCTAGTGAAGTAATTGGCCACCTAGCAGGTACTTCGTGTTCCATCCCCTCACTACTGGTAGAAGAAATGGACTGCCCCTCCAAAGGGATGGGGAAGAGTCTTGCTTCCCTGACATAAAAACATTTTAGTTGGTTTGATTTACTTGGTCTGCCAGTTTGAGCCCATCCCTTAAAGTCCTCGACTTCCGGAACCTCATCTGGTAGCAAGACTTAAGAGAATCTGAGCAACCATAGTGAAAGAAGGACGAAAGAAGACTACTCGGGCTCCACAGGCAGTCCTGAACCTGGAAGCTCTGAAGGGCTTGATTCAAGGCCTCCCACTTTTAAAGCAGCAATAATGAGTTTCAGTGTCTGTCGCTCTTGGCATCTTGCCCTTAACCAGCAGCTCTTCCCACCATGAGGTTACTCATAAGTAGAAAGGAGACCAAGGTTTGTGTGTCTAGGAAGACCTCTGGCAGTAAGTCTGAAACCAAGCAGGTTGGTCCAGATCTCCATGTACTTGTGATCTGTCAAAGAGTCTAGATTCAGAAGTTGGAACCAAACAGTTGATGTTTTGGAACAAAAGGCTATGGATGAACCTGCCAATATGGTCTGTGATCAGGTCATGGATTTCTCCTGAGGTCAGAATCTTACAGAAAAAACGCACCTCCTCCATCTAGAACTCGGACTCTCCGAATTAGTGACTAGGATGCCAACATGCAGGACAGACCCCTGGGTCTCATACTATCTCTTAAGCAGGCACAGAAAAGAAAAGGTGCAATTAGGTTTAGGGCCTGGTGAGCATTGGGCTTATTTCAGGGCTCCCTATCTCCTTGATAACCTTGTACAAGGGAAACACAAGGAGGGGTTTTTCCTGAACTTGAACAACCTCTTCCCGAGGGCCCTCTGTTCCTGGAGTCCTCCCTGGACAAAATCCAGACTTTGGACATCACCTCCCCAAGGGTGCTGAAGGTCAGGTGCTCAGATACTTTGGTGGTGAAGTGGTATACAGCCCTATATAGAATAGAGAACAGAAAGGTCCTGCCACCCTTTTGAGACTGGTGGTGGGTCATGTCTCCCTCTCTGGGAAATACTCACCATCAAAAAAGCAGAGGAATAAATCTGCTGAGAATCCAAGGGTTCTCAGAGCACCCCTAACCTCACTGCACCTTGTTTTGGGTGAGACACAGATCCAGAACATGATCAGTATTGTTTGGTCCCAAACCTGCCCATTTGCTGGTTGGGGAGGACAGAATCATCTAAGGCCTGGAGTTTGGAGGAGAACAGGAAGGTAGACCACCCCCTCCCAACCTACATTCACATGATGAACTGAGATCCAGAGGGCATATAGCTGGAAAGAAAGTAGGTAGATTCTCTCTTCCATATCTACATCTCAGCTTCTGCTCCACCTATGTGGGAATGGATGCCTGCCTGTTGTATGTCATAGGTCTCCCCACGCTCTTGAATAAAGGTCCCTATGACTGTGCAGTAGCAGCAGACTTATTACTGCGAGGTAGCAAAGAATTCAGGGTAGGCTGCAGGTAGAAAAGCTTGGCTGGATGCAACCAGCTAGAGCTACTTGCAAAAACATAACAAGGAACAGCAGCCCCGAGCCCAGCCCAATAAGCATCTTCATAAATGCATTTTTCAACAAAAAATATAAACTCAAATTTTGAATCATCAAGCATATGTGCTTTCCCCATGCACCTTCAGTAATATCCTGTAAGAAAAGGATTATTTCCTCATTAACTCTAAAAGGAAATATGTACTCAACAGGTGATTTGTGAACAGTAATGGAAAAAAAATTATGCTTGATCTATAAATCCTAAACAAAAATATGTTTTTTTTTCCCCCAAGCACAAGCACATTTTCCCTATTGGAGATGTACATAAAACTGCTAATCCAATTATGAAGCTATTTACTAATGGAGAGAAATAAAACTAACTGGTGGTGGAAAATAATGAGGGTCATTTCATACAAAAGAATTAAATACAGTAATGTTTTAAAAGTTAAATAACCACCCAGAAACATTACAAACTACGTCTGTACGGAGGCATTTTACTTGTTCTTGGAACACAGCACACCATATTTTTCAATGAGTTATCAAGAACCAACTTTCAAATCTAACATAGCAAGTGTGCTTTTTTCAACTGCAGTACCTTAGTTAAAAGAAAAGGAGTACCTGTGGCACCTTACAGACTAACAAATTTATTTGGGCATAAGCTTTCGTGAGCTACAGCTCACTTCATCGGATGCATGTACCTTAGTTGTAATATTGATTCAAGTGAAAATACAACTTTCATGATCTTAATTAATGCTATGAGTTATTCAAATTAACTTATCTGTTGCTAATGTAGGAATTTGGTCAAAAGTACAATGTTCTCTCTCTTTTCTAAAAAGTATTTGTATGGTTTTAATGTACTAATTAATGCTCCAGACCTAAGCAAGTCATACTCATTCCTGAGTTTCAAGAAAAGAATTGTATTTTATGGAGTAGCAAATTACTACTGCACGAAATAAAAAACAGCTTAAAAGAAAAACAAACTTTGTACATACATTATTAAGCTTCAGCCTACAGATTTTTGGGATGATGCAAGACTTTTCTCCAGGCAACCCAATGCAAGAACCTATATGAATAACTGCAAATACTAATTTTTTCTTGTTAATTATTTTTACAGTACATTACAGGTTAAACGATTTAACAGCCATTAGCAAATAAAAGCTTGAAATAAACCTTTGTAGGATGTTCACCACCACTATGGTTTGCAATGAAGAAAAATAAAATATATAGTAAACAGAATATGAGAAAAGCTTAGCCACAGTAATCTTTGGAGGGCATGGAAGCATATGCTAACAGCAGGGAGGACCACATTAAAAAATTCTAAATGTTAGATGACAATGCAGCAGTAAAGGATGGCAGTGAAAGCAAATAGCATGAATGAACATACACTGTAAATGGTTTTAGTTGACAAACCAGAATTTATAATAAGAAAATCTTAAAGGTTCCCCAAATTACAGAGGCATTGATACAGCGCCCTCTGTACCTGAGAGATCCTGAGGGAGCTCTGATGCCACTTTCTTCTCTGCCACATTGTTGCTATCAAAGGTTTCTGACTGACACCCCATTGCGTTCTTCCCTTCAGAGGAACTAGTTTCTCCTGCAGAAGGATTTGTGGTGCTGCCGTCTGTGCTTGATGCCCCAGAGTTACTTTTATCCCCAACGTCTGTTGGCTCTACAGTAAAATGCACAACAAATCTTTAAGGATATTCTTAACATTTCCTTAGGATGTCATCTGGCCTTATCCATGCTAAAAAGCAGACTTCGTGCAGTTCCTTGTATTATGTCCACTTTGTAGCACCAAAATATATTGAGTGTATTTCTGCAGTAAGGATAGTGTCTTCATAGAATCAGAGAACAGAAACAGGCCAAAACTACTTAATTCTACTTTAAAAATAGCATTAGAAATCAATCATTTGATACTGGTGGATGTACACATATTGACTGCCATCAGTGAGCTTCATGCCAGAAAAGCCAGACATCTCCAAGCAAAAATGGAGTCAAATTGTAAAACAGCAGTAGGGAAAATGAGCTATCCAACACTACCAAAGAGAAACAATGGTATATAACCATAAAGAAGCAAACTAGCATTATCTCTTTAAAAGCAATTTTAAAAAAATCTTGCCAGTGTAAAAAATTACATTAATATTTCCAGAAGTAAATGTGCTAGTAAAAGGTTATTTAAAAACAACAAAAATATTGCTAATGCAAGGTCAGTTTCTTTACCTTCTGTTTTTCCTTTTTCTGAGTCTTGTTCAGATGGTGTGTCTTCATTTTTTTCCTGTAGTTGGTCTGCAGGTTCTTCCTTGCCTTTTTCAGTATCTGTTTGGTCATTATTTTCAACATCATTTTTGTCCTTATCTGTTTCCTCAGCTGCTTGACTTTTATCCTCCACTATTTCTCCTTTTTTGACTCTAAGAGCATCCAATATTTCATCTACAGTAGGAAAAAACCAGTAAAATTCAGGCAACAAGAATCAAAATACCCTTTATAGAGCCATTAAGTAGAAGTCTTAAATCAAAGGTCATTTAAATCAAGATGGCCTTCAGGTTTAAAGCATTACCTTTCACAATCACAAAACAAAAGCCAGGAGCTAAGAACAAAAATTAACATCCAAGTTCTTACTCCTTTTTCCATTTTCAGATGCATGGAAATTGGAATGCTCGAGTTCTTGATTTCTCAACATTATGTTATGTACAAAATACCAAACCCCTTTACACAGTCCTTTATTGTTCCATGGTAGATAAACTGAGTTTCAGCTTACTGGTTATGGGGTTCTACATAAAGTTTAAAGATGATATCACACTTTCTCTAAAAGATTAGGGTTTTGCTCCAGTGTTTTTGTTGAAAATATTTGCATGGCCAGTGTCATATGCCTGTTTATTCCTGCCCCTCTTTACACTGGGGGAATTCAGGAGGTCAGGATCAAATCTATTTCTGCCTTTTTTTTTTTTGAAGTGGTCTACATGGTTGCTTCCTTTTGTCTCCTTCCCTTGGGATTACACATCTATACACCAAAGAACAGCTATATGAAACTGTCATGCTAAGCACTGAAGTACAGTGTAATTTCTGTTCAACTGCTTCTATAAAAATCCAAGCCATGTAATTTACTGAGAGTTGAGTACATGTATTGATGGTTGGCTCCAAATATCTGCTGAGCAGCACTCCACCCATGGCGATTCACATTCACTGTTTTAACTTTTGAGTATTAAGTAGAAAGAATTAATTATGGAATCAGACTGTGTCTCCAGACAGGTCTCTTTGGGATTTTTTTTTAAACATCACTTATACTGCCATTATAAGATCCGGTTTGACCAGTAAAACCTTGAAATAGTGATTCTGACTTGATTACTGTAACTTATTATTGAGAATTAATTGAGGGTGCTCTCAATTCAATCCAGATTGCATGTGACTGAATTCTCACCAAGTCAATTCCTTCTCCATGTCATGCCATTCTTATCCTTATTCACTTTGGCTTCCAGTAAAGTATAATGGATTTGAGCATTAATCATTGAAACTCAATAATACTGCACCATCCTACCTCCTAGTTTTTGTTATTTTGTACTCCTTCTCTGAATGACGTAAGAATAGCTGCTTTGCTCACAATGTTGAATGAAGGCTTTCTAAACTTTGAAAGACTTCATACTTTCAGTAATTATATCTCATAACTAATAAAAATCCTTTCATCAAGATATAAAAAGCTGAATTGCTTAAACTGTTAATTTAATATAGCCAAAGCTACATAAATGCATATTGTATTTCAGTAAGAAAAAAGGGTTGAAATAAATATTGAGCGTGTAAGTTACAGCCTTCGTTCCTTGAGGAAACCACACAGGTGATACAAATCATTAGCTTGTGTAGGGCACGCATGTAAACAAGGATTCAGATACAGCTTCTATGTAGTTGATACTTCATCTTGCTTGTTTTCTCTGCCTAGAATTTCCCTAGATTTTGTACTTTGTCAAAGCTATCTAGAGAAAACAGATTATACCAAATGCCAAATCACATACATCCATGGAGTTCCTTTAAATCTTTCACATCTGAACCAAGAATTATTGCCACAATACACATAACTCATAGAAAACACTTAATTCTTTCATTTACTAGTAACATTATACAGTTGCGTTTGAGGAGCATTATGTACTTCCCCCAGTTAGTAGTAGCATTTAACATTTACTTTACACCAGATTGCTGCATAATTAGAAATTCTAAAATTTAACATTAGGGAATTTATATCTTTGGCACTCATTTGGAAGGGACTGTACTTTGACAGCAGTCTACAATATTCTATTAAAACAAATGGCTCAGGCTTCAATTTTTAACAAGAAGTTCTGTGGAGAAATGAAATGTTAGTAAAAATGTTAAATTAAAACAAAGTTGAGTAGATCTCATTCATAATTGTAGTGTCAATGTTTACAAAGTACTAGATAGGAAGTACAGGAGAAATTTCCTAATAATTAGAAAGCTACTAGAGTATTAAATATGTGGACCTGCAGATGCAGACGTCTAGGTCTCTAAACAAAACTTAACAGACCTAAAATTAAAAAGTTATATAAGTCATATTTCTCAGGTAATTCAAAATTGTATTCTACTCCTTCAAAGAATATTACCTCCAGACAGAGTTAACAGGAAGGACAACTCCGTTTTGAACCCCTGCCACTAATAATTCCTATGAAATCCAAAAAAGGTACAGATTTGGACTTTTCTCTGCAATGGTCATATTACCACATAAAATTCAGTTAACAGGATACTTAACCATTTTACTAATGAACACTCCATCTCTCTCCCTTTCCCCACCACACACTCTCTCTTACGTGGAACATAACATTAAGTCAATAGAAATTCAGGACATAAGTATGTTTGGCAGTGCTAGAAAAATATGTCTAGAGGATATATCAAGCAGTCCAGCAGGACTAAAACTTTTTACAACAGGAAGTATAGAAGCAACTTCAGAAATTCTTAACATTGCTACTGCCAGCCAGGTTGATGTGAGAAAGTTATTAACAATACATTTCAAAAAAGCATTTGTATATGTGAAACTTGGGGGCAGACATTACCGCAATGTTTAAAGACTCTGAAGTAAAATCATAATCTGAAAGTGTTTAACATTCATTCCCATGATAGACAGATATTCCTACCATTTGCTGCAGCAAGGAAAGATTTGTTGTTGCCCCGTGCTTTGTTAGTAAGGTCTTCCGTGATATCCATATGCCGATGAATTTCTTGGCACATTTCTTCAAGAGTTTTGCAAAGATCAGCTTCCCAGTAATCTTTGTCTAGGCATTCAATTAACTGTGCCAGCTGGACCTTTGTGCTATAGTACCAGAGTTTCTTATCCTTCTCATTGTCTGAATCTTCCTCTCTGCAATAACAGTTTGAGAACAATTGTTTTATACATTTATTTTAGATAAGTGAAGAAAATTAGATAAGATGAATTTACCTGCTCCTTTTTTCCAAGAAAATATTAAGCAATAAGGGCTGAATAAGATTAACACCTGAGATTCACCTTTGGCCTCCCAAGCTTCTAAAGAAGCTCCCTCTCTTTCCACCTCCAAATGTTCTTTTCACACCACTTCCTCCCTGTTCCCTCAAAAAAGCCAATATTCACAATCACTTCCCAGGGAGGTTAAAAGAAAAGCTTTTAAATCATTGCCTCAAATCTGGTTTGTCCATCTTCTAGTAGGATTTACTACAGTTATTTTTCAATGATTACAATATTACTAAATGCCTATGCTTACCAAGCACTCCTAAAACCAATGCAATATTATGGCTTTGATATATTTAAAATTTCAGTCAGAAAATTTAAAGATGGGGAATCCCATAATCACCATGAAATGTTTTATATTACTATTCAGATAGTATTTACCTGTGTGCACACGCATCAGAGTGGTGAAGAAGGCACAGGCCCTTGCACTCGCTGCAGAGGATCTCTGTTCAGATCCCTGTAATCTGGAGGTTTGGGGAGCACAATGCTCTGCTCCTCCTCTATACCTAATTCTTCCAAACAAACCAGTCTGAAGCAACCCCATCAGGGGAACTTGCTGAATTTCCCTCACTACTGGCCCTCTCCAGTGTTTTTTCTCCCCAATGAAAGTATATGATTTGGCCTTATGCATTCAGGAACACAAGTATCCTTAGTGATTTGATGAGTTTATTTACATATTAGAATACTTTAAATTAAGATTATAAAGCAAGCTAAACAGTCAGTTACACACAGACAGTGCAGAAAAACTCAAATTCACCAAAGTGTTGTTACGAAGACAATCATCCTCAAAATTGCCAAAATATCAGGAGCTTGGAAGTAATGGCAATATGACTTTACATTAAATCAACACCTTTCTAGACATTACTTCAAAATATGTTTTTGACTGGCTGACAGAATCTGGCATATCGCAAAGAAATACTACCCTTTCCATTAAAAAGGACTTAGGGGAATCTTTCCTTGCTTTTGGAAGGCAACTAAGACTCTAGTTAACTTAATTTATTCCTCTAGTCCAGTGGTCCCTAAACTTTTTACAGGGGGTCCCCATTACCGCTGTCTGCACCTCCTCCCTTCCCCAAAGCCGCCACTGGGAGCTAGGAGCGAGGCCAGGAGCTAGTGCCAAAGCAGAGCAGGACTGTGTGGTGTTCCCTTCCTGCCCCCTTTGGGGGCTGGCCCCTGCCCCGCCGCATCCCCCGCCCTCCTAGAGAGGCACGCCCCATAGTTTGGGGACTACTGCTCTAGTCTTTCTAATCTCCATCTGATCTTCATAGTTTAGCATGTTTTAGTTATTTAGTGGTTTTAAAAGGTTTCCAACAAAAATGATTATTTAAGAAAATTTTCAAGTTGTTCACACAGATTACAGATCCAACGGATAGTTCAAAAATAGTTTTTATATTGTCAACTCTTTGTTCTTATTTATCTCTGTGGTGTACTCTAACACTTAGCCACCTATGTGTTTTTCAAACTTAACAGAGTTAATGGTTAAACCATATTTCATCTAAACTAAGAAAAAATTATGCTAGTCTGATAGGTGCTTCAAATCCTATGAGTGAAGAGACTGTCGAACTACTGGGATATGGAAAGGAAAAGCAGGAGGAGGCAGAAACTCAAGAAGAGAAGGGAGAGAAAACAGCACGCAAGTGACAATATAGCTTATTCAGAAAAAGAGACTGTAAACGAAAAGAACAGATAAGAGAAAAAAAGTGGTAAAAGAGCAAGAGGAAAAGAAAAAAGAATACATGCTTACAGTGTTGTATTTATTTGTTACTCTTGTTTTATATCCCTGGCAGACACCACTGCAATGATGGGAGTGGGAAGGGTTGGCAGAGCTGTTGTAGGAGCTAGACAGTCATTTTGCTGCTTAGTAATATTGTGGAGCACATGTAATTGTTGATAAGAGATATACTTTTATGAATTTACTTAATTACTCAGCAGCAGGCATATTTGTTTTTCATTTTGAAACCAATTTATAAATCACACAAGATTACTGGCTAACCAACACAGAAGCCCACCTCACCTATCTATCTTAGCTACTTAGAAGACTCCCATTATCAAAGTATCTGAGTGCCTCTCAGTCTTTACTGTATTTATTCTCAACATCCCTGTCAGGTAGGAAAGTACTGTTATTCCCACTTTACAGATTGGAAATGGACGCAGAAAGAAGCTACACGACTTACCGAGACTTTGGCTGTGGCCATCAAGCAGGTTTCTTCCTCTGACCTCCTTTTTTCCCCACCTAGCTTCCTACCAATGAATCCAAAATGCCACAGCTAAAGTCATATCTGTTGCTCTGACCATACAGTTACCCAGCCTAAGACACCCATCTCCTCCTCCCCCTCCCTCTGTTCTCATTTCTTCTTACTCCGGTGTTGCAGGGCTCCCTCAGGTCACCCCATCATACAGCAATGTAGATTCGCATCTAGTAGATTTCTCTCTCCACTCCAGGCATAGAGACAGAGAGCTTACCCTACCATCTATAAATTGCCATGTTATACTCTGACACCCCAAAAGAATCCTGAGCCACCCAGATGGATGCTACATCACAAAGGGATGATATTTTACAGGAGAGACCACAAAGGTAAACTTTTTGGATCTAGTCAAAGCTCTAATCGTTTCATGACTGCTCTGATAATGTACAGGAAACAGACTACTAAAAAACAAAGTATTTTTTGAGAGTGCCATCTAATTTTTTCACAGGGTTTCACTGGGCATGGTATTTCCCTGGCAAGAAAGCTACAAAGAACATAAGGACAGCCACACTGGGGCAGACCAACAGTCCATATAGCCCAGTATCCTGTCTTCTGACAGCGGCCAGTGCTAGGTCCTTCAGAGGGAGTGAACAAAACAGCAACTTATTGAGTGATCCATTCCATTGTCCAGTCAGAGGTTTAGGAACACTCAGCTAATGGCTGTTCCTTTCTAGATTAGAAACTGCTCTTCCCAGAGGACAGGGTGGATAAAAATCAATTATTTTTTTTTTAAATAAAAAAATCAGATTTTTTTATTTAAATCCATTTTTCTGATAAAATGCTTTTTGAGGGAAAAAACCTATCTAAAGATAGTTTTAATTAAGATACATTATAGCTCAAAAACATCTCATTCTGGAATAGGGATTTAAATTCTAATTCTATTATATGAGACAATATATTCACATAATGTTTAAGAAAAGTTGGTAAATGAGTTCCAATAGTTCATGGATTAGGGACCCAATCTTAGGCGGTTCCAGGGGCTTCTGTACAGATTTAGTTTATCTTTCTATCTACCCAATGGGACTCAGTGCTCAGTCTAGAAGATACCATCAGAGATGCTTAGTTTGCAGTTCTCAAACCGTGGATTTGTGTCTCCAGAGATAACATGCTTGTTAACAGCAAAAATGTTTTAAAATAAATAAATATCTAGAGAGAGGTGAAAAATAACAGACCTCAACCCTATTGTCCCTCTGCAAATTTGTGTACACAGAGTCAATCCCTTACCTCTCTTTAAAAGTGCAAAGTTTCAGAAAGTTCAATGAATAGAAGATTGTTGGGGGCAGAGTAGATCTGGACAAGGAGAAGAAGTCTAGAGATAAATCTGAGAAGGGAGGGACAGGCAGCAGAAACAAAAGTGAAACTGTTTGAGTAGCATATTCCAGAAGTCTTGAGGTCTTTCTGAGTGTAGCCCTCATTGATTTGAGATCTACCATACCATTCTCTCACTAGAAGGGAAAACCTATAATGACAGCAGGCCATAAAAAAGACCCAGTTTGGGAATATTTTAATGAAGTTCCTCTACCTGTGGGTAAGACAGGCATGCATGCAAAACGCAAACAGTGCAAAAAAGCAATGCAAAGCCTGGTTGACCGAATGAAACAACATCATTAGAAGTCTTCCTTCTCAGGAAGAAGCTGCGTTGAAGATGATGAAAGGAACACATCTGAACATGCAGAATCTTCAGGTTGGTAAACTTTTTTATTTCATTACTTCTTTCTTAAGGGCTTCCTTCTGGTCTAGTCTTGAATTCTCATGTCTGAGCAAAAAAATATATTTGTTACTCTATCATTTTAGATGCAGTTGTGATAAAAAATAAATAAAGCTGAAATAGGCAGATCTTCCTGCGGGAAGTGGCGTGGGCCAAGGGACTTACTGGCTGCCACTTCCCGCAGTCCCCATTGGCTGGGCACAGCGAACCGCAGCCAGTGGGAGCTGTGATCAGCCGAACTTGCAGATGCAGCAGATAAACAAACCGGCCGGGCCCGCCAGGGGCTTTCCCTGAACAAGTGGTGTCCCAAGTCTGGGAAACACTGGTCTAGAAGGTGAAATTGTTAACCTGAGTCTTGACGGGTGGAGCAATGTCCACAATGATCCTGTTGTATGTGCTTGTCTGACAATCAAAGAAGGGAATAAGAAGAGGAGTACTTGTGGCACCTTAGAGACTAACAAATTTATTTGAGCATAAGCTTTCATGAGCTACAGCTCACATCCGATGAAGTGAGCTGTAGCTCATGAAAGCTTATGCTCAAATAAATTTGTTAGTCTCTAAAGTGCCACATGTACTCATTTTCTTTTTGCGGATACAGACTAACACGGCTGCTACTCTGAAACCTCTCACTGAAGAAGGGAGTGTCTTCTTTATAGAAACAACTGATATATCAGGAAATGCACACATAGCGGAATACTTACAAGAAGTAGCAGTAAAAGCAATAAACTGAAAAACAATTCAAATGTCCAGTATGCAGCTTGGTCACAGACAATGCTACAAATGTATCCAAGGTTAGAAGAAACTGAGAAGAGAGTCCCAAGCTAATAACATACGGTTGCAGTGCTCATTTATGCACCTCCTAGCCAAAGACTTCAGTGTTCCAGAAATAAAGGCTAATAATGTTGAAATTGCAAAATACTTCCGTAACAACCACTTTGCAGCAGCTGCTCTGAAAAAGTGGGAGGAACCAAGCTAACTCTCCCACAAGACGTACGACGGAACTCAGTAGTGGACTGTTTTGAGCACCATATCAAGATCTGGCCTAATCTGATGAGAGTTTGTGAACAAAATAGTGAAAAAATAGCCCAAGTTCTCAACATTGGGCTTAAGAGAAATGTTGAACACATGCTGAGCACCCTGAAGCCTATTTCTATAGCCTTGAACAAAATGAAGGGAAATAGCTGTAAATAGCTGTTCTATTGCTGATGCTGTTGAAATTTGGAAGGAACTGAGATCTTAAAAAGATAAATATGCAAGGACAGAGTTAAATTACAAGCATTTAAAAAAAACAAATGGGACAAGCACTGTCTCCAGCTCATTTTCTTGCCAATATTTGCAATACTCAGTACCAAGGTCAAACCTTAACTGCTGAAGAAGAGGAATTGGCTATGACATGGACATCCAGCAATCATCCCTCCATTATGCCAACTATAATAAACTTCAGAGCGAATGATGCACCATTCAAGAAATATATGTTTGCTGATGATGTTTTAAAGAAAGTCACACCATTGAACTGGTGGAAGTCACTTAAGCACTTTAATTCAGAGACTGTTGAAGTGATAATCTCACTTTTAACAGCAGTAGATTCTTCTGCTGGTGTAGAAAGAATATTTTCTTCCTTTGGACTAATTCATTCCAAATTGAGAAATCGTTTGGGACCTGAAAAAGCAGGAAAGCTTGTTTTTCTTTTCCAGATTATGAACAAACAGGAAAATGAAGCTGAAGATGACTGAGTTAGCTGCAGAAGCCAATATTTTATGTTCCTCATGTTGATCTGTCTGACACAGTTGATTTAATTTTTATTTAAAAAAACAAATGTCATTTAACTATTTTAGTTAAAACAATTTTAACTAATACAAACCTGATTTTAAAAAACTTCAATGTTTAAATTAAAAAATTCATATGCTTGTTTTGTTAAAATATTATATGCTTGCTGTTGAAGAAAAAAATCCAGAATACACAACATTGATTTAGTCAAATAAAACAGTTTAAATGTCTGGTGATATTATCCTCCTAATACAGCATGGTAAGAAAATCCTCCAAATATTAATGATTAACCTGTTGAATTGGAGATAGTTCACCTCCCAATGACTTCATAAATATCTGCTTCAATTACCTTTGGTAAATGAAATAACCAAACAATAATTCATTTTCCAATGTAACTATAAAACTAATCTGAAAAGTTTTCAAAATAAATCACTTTAAAAACGTATAGTGTGTACCTTTCAAAAATGAAACCTACATCTCTATCTCTGAGTTGTGAAGAATATGTATTAAAGGTTATAACACCCAACAAGAATGCACTTTTACGTAGAAATCCATGATTAAATTGAGTCTTCCTGACTAGAGGTTTAAATCAAATCCACCCTGCCAGAGGATTTTCCCTTCTTGGGATGATGTCAAATAAAGATTGGAAAGGGCATGAGACATGAAGAGATCCAAAGAAAACAAGGACTCAGGTCTACTGATGCCCATGATCTGGGCCTGCTGGGAGCCTTACAGAATGAGAGAGATGAGATCTGGAGTTTGTGTTGACAGTGTGGGAGGTAGATCATTGCCACTCAAAGAAGCTGTTTCAACAGAAACACCTGATATTTCTGGGCTGGGTTAGTCAGCACTGCTTCTAGAGAATGAATCAGGAGAGACAGCGGAGGATAGAACCAGAGAGACAGAATGGGGCCCAGGACTCTTGCTGCTTCTGGTGCATTTGGGACCAAAGGAGTCTGCTAGAGCACGGGTCAGTGGAAACTCCCATACCTTGGGCACTTTCTTCCCCTCTGTCCAACCTGGCCTTTTCGTTTTGAGGACATGTTCAGCTTGACATAATGAAATCACAGGAAAAACTGTGAATATCTGTAAAGCCTGGTCCTGCCTCAGTAAACAGGCTTCCAGCCCTTCCTGATGCTGCTATGGAGTGGGGGAGACCACACATACACAAAGCTGAACAGGAGCAGAGGACTCCAACCTATGGAAACCTCAGCACTACTGACAACTGAAACAGGAAGTACTGAGTAAAAGGAATCCCCCTGGTGTCCTTGATATACTGCCCTAAAGTGCCTCCCCCCCCCCCCCACACCTGATTCGTTGGCGGATTGGAGGGGAAAAAAAAGAAGGCCAAACTTCTGCCTAAAAAGAGGACACAAACATCCCAGAGGAACTTTTGTCTGCCTTGAAATGGAGTCTGGGTTTAAATATGGTTGCAGTACCACAAGCATGCTACCAGACTAGCCAATATCAGGTTTAAGAGGGGGAAATCTCAAGACCAATTTTACATTTTAGTATGTCTACACAGTAACAACACACCTGCAGCTGGCCTGAGTCAGCTGACTTGGGCTTGCAGAGCTCAAGCTGCAGGGCTGTAAAAATGTGGTGTAGCTGTTTGGGTCAGATTGCAATCAAGGCTCTGGGGCCCTTCTGCCTTGTGGGGTACCAGAGCTCGAGCTCCGGCTTGAGCCTGAACATCTACGCCACAATTTTACAGTCCCACAGCACAAGTCAGTTGACATGGGCCAGCTATGGGTGTTTAATCACTGTGTAGACATTCCCTATCTTATCTTTAAAGTGTGGAATTCAATGTTTAATATTAATAAGTATGTTGAGTTTTGACAGAGGGATCAGAGGCTGCTAAATAGCCTGGGAGCTTGATTTATGGCTCTCTGTTAATCCGAACTATTACAGTTGATGTTTCTCCCACTTCCTCCTCATTTCCAGAGATTCTGGTTAAGCAATATCTCCAATGGAAAATGTTAAGACCGTCAGTGTAACCAGAATGACTTAATAAGGGGAGGTACAAGTTTGAGTTGGGGCCACTATGCCTGATAAAACTGGTGGAGCCACGACCTACCACCTTTGGCTTTAAGTTTTAAGAAAATGTATTGAGTGGAGATGGAAGTTTGTCAAGGTAAACTTTGAAATATGTTACATCAATGCAAAATTGAGAATCTGAGACCTGTTTTGTAAGAATCAAATTACTACAGAGAAAGGATCTAAATTTGACATTACTAACAGATGTTAGATAATTAAACTACCATCATCCCCTTCTTGCCCTCTCAGTCCTCATTTTAGGGCAAAGCTTTTTTCAAAATTTTATCTTACGTACTGATTTAACTGTTTTAGTTGCATTTTTTACTCCTGGGGAATTCTGTGCAGAATTCATGTCCCCCACAGATTTCTTTGCTTCCCTGCAGAAAAATGACTTCTGATGGGGAAGCAAAGGGAAGCCGCAAGAGCGGTCGTGTGATCCTCCTTAGGAGCACAGGCAAGTCAGTTTGGGTGCCTGGAGCAGCTGGTAGAAACATAAGTCACCGCTTGGGGGCAGGGGTGTAGCAGGCAGTAGGATGGGCAATCACCACTGGGGGGGGATGGGCAATCACAGGTTTTGGGGGGGGTGGGGAGGAAAATGGACAGTCATGTGTGTGAGAGAGTGAAACTTGGTCGGTCCCTCTCGCTCGCTACTGTGGCACGCTAATGTACAGAATTACAGAATCATAGGACTGGATGGGACCTTGGGAGGTCATCTAGTCCAGTCTCCTGCACTCATAGAAGGACTAAGTATTATCTAGACCATCCCTGACAGGTGTATACTCCTGGGGGAATTCTGCACCACTGCACAATGCAGAATTTTGCAGAAATTAACGTGTGCACAGAATTTCTTTCCCCCACAGAAATGGGCTGCAGTGCTGCTAGCTGCCACCAGGGGCCACTGGACCCAGCAGAACCCAACTCGCACATAGAAGACACTGCTGGGGGAGGGAGAGGGAGCTAGAAGGTTCCTGGAAGCTGCTGTTCCCAGCATTGTGAGGGAAGGAAAAAGCAGTGTGCAGGAAACTCCATGCAAGCCTGGTACCAAGCATAAGGCTGTTTCTCCCTCTGTATCTCTGGGCTCTTGCGGGGAGGGTTGTGGGTGTCTGGCCCCCTGGCTGGGCTCAGGGGAGGCAGAGAAACAGGAACGGGGTTGTCATAGGGGTTTCTTTAATGCTCTATTCCTGGGGGAATGTTTGTGTGTGTCTGTATTATTATAGACATACTTGCTGACAGGCAGAGCTAGTCTCCACTACTGGGGAGATTGACACTGCTGCAATCTAGTGAAGACCCACTAAACTGACGGCAGAATGCTCTCCAGTTGACCCTGGTACTCCAGCTCTCCGAGAAGAGTAAGGGAAGTCGACCGGAGTGCATCTCCCATCGATTCAGTGCCGTGAAGACACAGGGGTAAGTTATTCATGCAGCTGGACTGGTGTAACTTGGGTCAACTTACCCCTGTAGTGAAGACAAGCCTGCATTTTGAAATAAATTACCAAAATAATTGAAACTGGTGTGATTATGTAGTGTTATAATAATAAAATTTGCAGAATTTTGCAGAATTCAAAAATACTGTATGCAAAATTTTTAATTTTGGGTGTAGAATGCCCCCAGGAGTAATTTTTCCCCTTCCTTAGTTGTTTTTTGTTTTCAGGTTAGTTACTACTCAGCATAATGCATATTCAGTACCAAAAAATGCACTAAAAACAATAAAACTGTGACTGTAAAATTTGACACTGCAATTAACAACCATCAACAATTAAATCTGAAAAACAAGTACTGTAAAAACTAAAATTTGTGACAAATCATACTGGTACATTTTCTCTTGTTATTAAGATTGTTTAATGGGAGGGTTAAGATTTCCATTCCATTCCATGGCAAACTATAATTTCAAATTGTACCTGCAAGAGTAGAGACTCCATATTAACACTGAAGTAAATCACTGATAAGTATCTGAAAGCCTAGATAGTGCCAAAAATGGCAAAAATAAAAATTTTAATTTTCAGTTTTAATAGCGTAATGTTAGCATAACAAGATTTCTAAATTATGTAAATCTGATATACTGTAACCATTCTCAGACTGTAAAGAACCTTTTCTCCTGCGTATCTGAACTGAGTTTCTCCCACCACCATTTTGGAATCTTAGGGAAGGGAGAGGAGATAATTAACATTATCTGAATTTATGTTAGCATGTATTACAAAAATCTTTAACCTAATCAGTTTCATGCTCTAGTTCTCACACACACAACTGGGATTATCAGTATTGGCAATATTACAAGGGAATGTCTAAATTCAAGGAAAATCTTTAACTGAAATTTAGGGCTTCCCCCTTTTTCAAAAAAATCTTTATATTTTGCGCCTAATACACCTGACAATGTACCTTTAAAGAATTAAAAGATTTCCAATTAAGCAGTTTAGATAATAAAGAGACTCAATTTCATTTTCTTTTAAAGTGTTCACATTTATTTAAGATTCCAAATACTTAGAGTTTAGAATTGTTCGCACACCAATCAGATCACTACTTTCTGGGTACTGTACAGTGCATTTAGGTATAATCTTTAAAGCTGTGGTTCCAAAAACTCACACATGTAAATCTTATTCCACATATGTTTCAACTACAGCCTCCAACCAACTGTTCCCCCAGAAGACTAGTGGCATATAGGGTCTGCTCTAAAGCCCACTAAAACCACAGGAATTATCAGTGACTTCCATGGACTCCGGATTAGGCCCAATAATGGGTTTAAGGAGGAAAATGACAAGAGGATGCTGCTCACTGAAAACACACTGAATAGCTCCCATTTGACTCCAGCCTTGTAACAATAAGGTGGTAACAAGATGACGCAGGACCACTGAAGTACTTGAACATCAGCACACAAACAATGCAGAGATGAACTCTGTCTTTGCTCTGTAAAAAACATTTAAGAGAAGAAAGTGTGTACACCACTAGTTCACTTCTATATTTTGAGCAGTGAGGCAAGTACTTATTTTACTCTTAAATGTTTGACTATTCTCTTATGACTGAAGTGGAAGTTCAAACATCTTTAGCACTTTATTTTCTAGCCTCCATTTGCTGAGGGAAAAAGGAAGTGCGCTGGAAAAGTCAGGCATATGCATCTCCAGTGCAAGTTTATTGCAAAAAGAGATGTTTGGAAAAAAATCAAAATAATTCAAATAGGAAAAATATATATTTTTAGATAGCTTTTTTCCTCCGAGTAAATACAACCTAGGAACAATTACCTTTCACAAACCCCGTTTTCTTCTTTATTCTCCTGCAAAGACTGTCTAACTAATCCTCTCAGCTGAAAAGGAAGTGTCAGTTCTCCTTAAAGTTCTCCAATGATCCCCATTTTAAAGTTTTTAGAGTTGCTTGTTTACCTCTCAGCAGCCTCTGACAGAGTATGGCTACACTGAAACCAGGAAATATGATTGCAGAATGGGTAGTCATACCCAAACTAGCTTTTACCCAGCTAGATCAAAGCTAGTTTAAGTAACAGTAGCAGTGTAGCTGCAGCAGACCAGGTTAGCTGCTCCAGTATGTACCTAGGGGCCTGGGCAGGGTTATACTCAGGAGGATAGCCCCTGCCACCATGGCTACACTGTTATTGTTACTCAAGCTAGCATTGATCTAGCTAGATTAAAGCCAGATCAGGTATGCTTACAGATGCTGCAATCACACCTCCTGATTGCCGTGAAGACATACCCTAGTCTTCTTCAGTTCTGAGCTACTACTCTCCTCTAGTGCTTTCTAACTGCCAAGCGGCATCCCTTTTTCCTGCCCTCTAGGAGAGTGCTATACTATCACTATTTCCTCTTGTAATACAATCTTTTTCATGCTTTGCGCTGAACATGATTGTCCTTAATAATCAGCACAGTTTAACCAGTTTTTAACATTCTGGAAAGTCATATTATAGATTACTTTAAGAATCGGAAGATCTAGTACATCAAGAGAGTGGGACATAGTAAAGTA